>NC_137173.1:27714169-32514169 GCF_951804945.1 Podarcis cretensis | reverse complement strand
CTCCATGCCACCAACGGTTTTAGACATCTCATTCTTATGCATAACCAGCAATGAGCAGAGTGGCAAAGAGGTCTGGCTCTGGCTGGTTCTTTGAAGGCTCCCATTTATGGGCTGTCAAGCCAGCTTCCCCAGTCCACAGCATTAGCTGTGATGCTTCAGAGCTTATAGTCTAGGCCCATCGCTCCCACCTTACTCCCTCTAGCTGGACTTGCTAGTGTTCTTTCCAGTTTATGTCTTTTCCATGCACATCTTCTGGGCAGAAAATAACCATCTCACAGCTGATATATTTCTCCTGCAGCCTTGTATTGAAAGCCCACTTCCCAAGGTTCAATGGACAAAAAAGCACACACTCTGGAGCACATATTGAGCAGATATAGACATACTACGTGCAAAGATAAAAACATACTTATGAACCCTCATTAATACTCTGACCCTTCTGACTCACCTTTAATACTTTCACCTAGGAATATTTGTTTTGTCATTTGTGAATCATTGTCCAAGTATATACAAGGAACGCAATTGGAAGTTTTTACAATAAGCCAAAATTATATCCATGTGCAGAGTTGATATTTTGCACTCTACCACTAAAAGAGTTATCATAAAATCCAAGACTTTGAGGTCATTCAAAGACAGCCCAAATGAAGTATTATTTGATGACCTGGGAAATCCTTAGCTTTAAAAAGGAGAATAATGCACACAGTTCTCAGATAAAAATTCTGATGCTGTCATCCATGCCTAAGAGTTTGCATTGACCAAGTGGTGCTGAGTGGTACAGATCGATTTCTCAGTTGTTTTAATAAGATCCTCTGCTTCTTGTCTTGGTATAACCACCATTCAAAAAGAAGGAGGAAAAAGGGTGTGGGGTGGCAGTTCTCTTTTGCAGGAGGGAAGACAGACAGAGGAAATCAATTGGTTTGTTACTGACTATGTTCAGCACAACAGCATAATGGAGCCTAAGAGTTGCTTGGGGGACATGGGTATATTGCTTGCCGTGCAAGCATTTGAAAGGCAATTAAAGCAGAACAACCAGCCAGCCTTCGTATTCTCCAATGACTCTGGGAACAAAATGTTCGCTCTTGCTGAACCATATCCATGCACCTTAGCAAAGGGAATATGGAGTAGAAGGGAGCATAAAGAATGGGTTGAAGACCTGCTGCAGTCCCTAGTGACAGTGATATGCTTGAAAGGTTTCTTAACAACTGTTGATTCCCAGATTTTAGTTAAGCTCCTTGGTTTTGGGTACAACAACCCAGTTTCGTTTTGTTTTTTAATTTAATAAAAAAAGTTTTTATAAATCCAGGTCAGTTAACTGAGCACAATGATGAGTTTATAAAATAAATTTGAAACCACTTAAGATCTCTATTCAGGCTTTAGTTTATACCATTTGCAAATAATGGTATAAATGGTAAAAATCACAGGGTTAAATCATGCCACCCCGCAGAGCTGCAAATATTTGGGCATGTACCTGAATGGATGTTATCATAACTTATGGAGTTCGTTTGGCTCAAACATGCATTGTGGACTTTGGATTGTTTCTGCCCATGGAGAGATACGAAACTGCCTTACTGCAGACCAGACAATTTGTCCTTCCACTGTCACTGGCAGAATTTTTCAAGGGATGGGCAAAGCAAGGGAGTGATCAACAACATAGTGCGAGGAGTTGGGATTAGAAGATTGCACACAGGGGAGTCTTTGGACACTGACTCATGTTTACATTTCTGCTCTGGTGGCATAATATCTGATCTAACAGTACAAAAAAAGAACTGTGGATTTGGTGCTGCTGGGCTCCATCATTTGGCCATTTCCCTAGTTGATATGCATGTTTTGGTGTATAAAAAAAGTCTGCAGGCCCAAGATGAAGTGGAAGAACAGAGTGATTGGCAAAGCACAGAAGAAATGAATCCATAGAAAATATTGGAATATTCAAGAGAAAAACAGAAGTGTGAGAGAAGAAAATTGTAAAGTGAAAGGTGATGCAGAGCAGACTGGAAGGCTGATTAAGAGAAATGAATGGGAGAAAGAGAGGGAAAGAGATAAAATGGAACAGTGGGGGCGGGGGAGTCCAGAAAGAGATAAAGCAAAGAGGAATGAAGCAGAGAAAATAAATCAAATAAGTGATTCCAAAGACTGACAGAAAAGAAGTTGTGCTAGAGGGACCCATGTGTCTCTAGTGAGCAGATAAGCACCCTGTTCTGCCATGCACTGAAGGGAGTGGGCAGGGGGGGTGCATTGACAGCTGGAAGGCAACGTCCGGAGAGCAGGAGGAGAAATGCATCTGGAGCAAATAAGATATGCAGGCTTGACTGATAAGCGAAAGGAGTGCACTGCCAAAATGCTCTGGCAACACCCAATGAGGCCATAAGGCAAAGGGGGGAATATGATATGATAAGTTACTGGTGGTGGGGTGGTTGGGAGGTGCTGCTAGGGTATAAAAACTGCTTGCTTACGTGTTTTAGGCCCCCCCAGCCTTTGGAAATAATTCCGCTGGTGGCCTCTGCGCAGATCACAATAAACTTTTTCTCCGAAGCAACTGAATCCCTGGTGCTTCTTTGTCACCTCTACGTCCTGGGTAAGCGGGCAAATGGATCCCAAGTAATTAAGGCTTCAGCACCACTTATCAGTGTTGTTGAATACACAAAGCAGTGCCATCCCAGATGAACGGTTAAAAGGACTTTAGTTTTAGGCACTATTCTTCTTGAAACTCTGGGAGTTGGGATTTTGTTAGGAACTTTGTCAGGGTGTACTCAAGAGAGTTGCAGAATTTGCTGTCGTGCCTTTGCTCTGCCATACCTAAGGGAGCCGTGGATTGTATTAAAGTGACTTGGTTGCATAGTCCTTGTGAGAATTTTGTAATGCTACAAGAGATGCAGTTGAATGAATGTGCTGGGAACACAAAGCGCAGCAACAGAGAAGGATGTCATCTTCATCCCTAGAATGGCTTCATTTTCCACTGGGAAAAGAAGAGAAAAAGAATATGGCTGAATGTAGAAATTTCTGAAGAAGAGGATGTGGAGTGAAATTTAGACCTGCAGTAACTAGGTTCAGTAGGAAACAAATTCCTTTTGTTTAAGTCTAATACAAACATCTATAGACTTAACCTATAAGCATTAAAATAACTATTCATGCTTTGTTACTGTGATTAAAAATGCCTGTCTTCCTGCTGCTTCTCCATTCAAAAAAAGTCTCATTCTCACCAGACTTTTGTTACATGCATATGCATGTCAAGTAGTGTAGTTGTGGCAGGGCTGGCCCTGATATTAGGCAGTGTGAGGCAGTGGCAAGATGTTCGGCAGCAGAGTTGTATGGAATATGTGGTCGGCTCCTGTGTCCCTAAAAGCTAGCCTGCTGCTCTCAGGTGCAATTTGGGATGCTGTCCCATCAGCAAAGATTCAACTGCAAGCTTGGTTGGAAGGACGATACATCTTGTCCTTCAGCTTAGGCAAACAAATCAGGACAAATGCTCAGCAAAAACTGGACATCCACATAAACTTTGTGCATTCAAATACTCAATAAACAGCTTGTCTGGAGGAGCCGAGAGAGAGAGAGATCCTAACCACAGATCTCCTGTATTTTGTATGACCCTTATTTGCAAACTGAATGGTGACTGGGGCCAGATGGGGATTGGGGAGAAAAATGTAGGCTCCTCTCCCCCCCTCTTCTCCAGGTTATTCACACGATGTGATTCAGGTACATCAGAAAAGGAGACTATTCCTCCATGTGACTAACAGTACTATAACACCAAGGACACTTAAAAACTGACACCATAATTCTCTCCTTTCCTGTTCCAGAGCTTATGGGAGGGCCCCACATCAGTCCCCGAAATGAGGCGCGCCAGGAAGGTGGGTGGAAATGCTGCCAGGAGGCCAGCGGGCCAGTGGGCCAAAGCTTAATAGGAAAACAGCAGCGATTTGTCTCCACCACTATTTACGTTTCAAGCACATGACAGGCTGTCAGTGGAAGAGAAAGCTGCTAAATTTACTGCCTTCTAGATCCCTGCCACAGTCACACACTTGACAAGTCACTTCATTTTAAAGCCTGTCTTTTACCAGGCTTCTCTCCCCGTGCCTGCTTCTCAAATACAGACGACAAACATGCTGCCAGTGGGCGTGGAAGGCGGATTTTTAAAAATGCATTTAAACTACCTTTCTAATTGCTGTGTGAGTTTCTGTGGAAAGTCCCATAAAGCCTTTGTGAGACACGGTTCACTTCTGGGACCCTTGCTTGTAGTGGTTTGCTTGAGAATAGTAAATGGAATCTGTGAATGAATGGGGAAAGGGTCGGACTCTAATGGCAGTTGGTAAAACAGTGAGGCAGACCAGGTGTGTGAAAGAGTTGACTGATATATGCAAAGAACGAGAGCTTTATATTCACACCTTTCATAATAATAATAATAATAATAATAATAATAATAATAAATTAATAAATTTTTATTTATATCCCGCCCTCCCCAGCCGAAGCCGGGCTCAGGGCAGCTAACAACAATAAAATAATACAACATTCTAAAATCATTTCATTATAAAATTAATTCAAATCAAATTGATGGCAACCATTGGGCTAGAGTTCTGTGAAGATTGCCAAAGGAGGGAGTCAGGCTGTACCCTGGCCAAAAGTCTGGTGGAACAGCTCTGTCTTGCAGGCCCTGCAGAAAGATGTCAAGTCCCGCAGGGCCCTAGTCTCTCATGCCAAAGGTGGAGAACCAGGAGCTGAATGAAGCCCTTAATGCACCTTTGACTTGCCCTTGAGACTCTCAATGGGCCACACCTTCACTCTGGGAGCCACAGAAGGGGATGACTGATAGGACCAGAGAGGAGACAGGAGGCAGCATCCTCACAAATTTCTTGCCTCCCTCATCACTGGGATATTTAAAAGGTGTGTGGATCTGGTAGGGATGTCAGACAATTCTGTCAGTAATGGAAATGGGGAGGGTAATTGCTGATGTTGGCTTGTTCAACCCATGTCTGGTACAGAAATCAATCCAGCAAATACAGCCAGCAGTCACTATTGTTGTGGCTTTCAATCCACAAATGATATGTAACAGATGTGCTTTTTCTCCCATTTGCATTGCTTTTCCTTTGAATTGAAATGAACAGAATGGAATAACATAATAACAATGTTATTACCTAATGTATGTCAATTTGCCACAGAGGAAAGCAAGCTAAATATCTTGGGTTTGGAGGGAAGACAAACTGCAGAAGAATGGAAACAGTGCTGCGTGTGAGAAATACAGGATGGAAGGGCAAAAAATCCTTCTTAAATCCCTAGTCCCAGCTAAAGGTGGAAACTATATCACCTAGAAGAAAAATACATATTAATATGTATAGTATAGAGTATGTTATACTTCTATTTACATGCTTCATTTTTTATACCACTGTTTTATTCCAAACTGCTTTATATAGCACTGTTTAATTTCACCAGTCACTTATATATGATGTAGCATACAAGGCAAGGCAAGGTAAAGAACTTCAGGGGGAAACCACAGTATTTAAATGGTAGCAATAAGGTAAAAAAGACATCACTAGTATAACTTCTTGGAAAATAGCACTGAAAACCAATTGAAAATGTCCATTGCCCATTCTTGGTCCCCCGCTAACTGTACTATTATTTTAAAACCATGGATAGCACTGTGGATCTTAAGCACTCTTCCATTTGTATTCACTTGGAAGACCATTTTCTTTTGAAGATCGGAAAGTGAAGCCCAAGGGATTTTGATAGATTCCAAGCAAATACAGCAGAACTGTCCCAAAGATAGACAGTTCTTGCAGACTCTTCTGCCAGCCTTCTTTCATCCCAGGATACATACATGTATTGGGCCTCAGTACTCTCCCTAGTACACATACAGGTAACCCTGATCACTCTTCTGCCCACCCCTACCCCACAAGATACAACACGCTCTCCAACACACAAACATACATGTAAGATTCCCAACTCTGACTGTGATGGATCCTGCTGAGTATGCCTCAATTTGTAGGGCTGATACACTCACTTGTTTCTCTGGTGATCTTGGACAAAGGTCCTTGTAGTTTATATGATTAAATGAATCATCTATCAATATGTTATCTCAGACAGTGAATAATGACAAAGGCTGTAAATCCTCATGCTTCAGAGCTTCAGCTCATCACTAGCTGCCTGGGCTGGATTGACATACATCTTTGCCCTTTGCCATCTTTCATGGTGGATAGCATGGTACAATAAAGGCAGTGTGCATTCAGGACTTTATTGTCTGCTGGTACAACTGGACAAATAACACTACCTTGGGGGGAAACCACTGCTATCAAGCTGAGAGGAAAAAAAAAAAAAAGAAATTCAACAATTTTCCTACTTTCCTTTCCCCCTCATTCACCTTTCCACTATCATTTTCAATGACATATTTGCAGTTGCCCTTCCATTGCTCATTCATAGAGACAGGACACATATGGACATGGATGATGCCATTGGGATAATGGCTATGGGTTAACTTTGAAGTCAACATTGTATGTGTTTGAGATCTCTCTCTATATATCTGTACAGTGGTACCTCTAAGTTATGAACTTAATTCGTTCTGGAAGTCCATTCTTAACCTGAAACTGTTCTTAACTAGAGGCGTGCTTTCGCTAATGGGGCCTCTTGCTGCTGCCGCGCTGCCGGCGCACAATTTCCTTTCTCATCCTGGGGCAAAGTTCTCAACTCAAGGTAACTCTTCCAGATTAGCGGAGTTTGCAACTTGAAGCGTTTGAAACCTGAGGCATTTGTAACTCGAGGTACCACTGTATATCTTATGCACCCTGCTATGCATATTTTTCAAAGTCAAGTTTAGATGTAATTATAAATATCCCAGAGAAGTCAAAAGGGTGAAAAATGATAGGGCTTTTGTGTAAGGCAAGGCTTTTATCTGGTACAGGGTGGTTGTGTCTTGAGGCCTAACATCTTTTCTCTTTTACAGTTTAAAGTCTAATCTCCTTCACATGCAGTTTAGCAACTCAGAGGACCTTCTAAATCTACTTGCTAATAGGCAGACCACTGACCAAATGGACATTGTTGGTGTGACTCACTATTGCTGATTTCTAGGGAGCATCAATAAGGAGAATCCTCCTTCAGATTGTTGCAAACTGACTATGTATATACTATTCTTGAACTTCTGTTGCAATAGGGGAGACAGAGGGTGAACTGATGGCATTCTTATTTAGGTGGCATCACTACTTACTATGTGTAAGGCAGGTTACACAGGCCAAGAGCTTTGCTCTTCAGTGGGGATAAATGTCCCCATGAAGTTGCAGTAGCCAGAATTGTGTCCTTCACAAGCCAGCACTTGACCAAAAAGTGCAAGGCTAATGTTCTTAAATAGCTTTAAAAAACGGGCAAGTGAAGTGAGAGCAAAATTAGTACTCCTGACTGTTCATCAAACACCAAAATAGCTATAAAAAATGCCCTTCCCCCCAATCACTTAATTTCTTATCTCCAAGTTGCTGTCAAAACTGCTGGCCTTGTGCTTCTGAGTCCAAAATCCAAATAGGATGCTGGGTTTGATTAAAAACAACTTTCTGGCTTAGAGGTTATGCCAATATCCTGGTGCGATTTTCTGCCATAAATCTCAGCAGTTTGCAGTTTCAGGAGAGGTGGAGCAAGAGGCATTATATACATTAAAAATGGCAAAAATTTACCAACAGATTGTATCTTTCCACTCTGCTTTGTAGACTAGTTTCTCAGACAATTTTTAGCAAATGCAGTCTTGCTCCTGCAGCGAGTCAGGGGAAAGAGTGAGTGAGGAAGATAAGAGCGTGGAAAAGACCAGGAAACTGGAAGGAGGGAAAGGAAAATAACAACAACAAAAAAGATTAAGAAAGGTAGAGAAACAGAGGGCTAATAAAAAACAACAACAACCTAAAAGGCATATGGTGTGTGTGTGTGTGTGTGTGTGTGTGTGTGTGTGTGTGGGGAGGAGGAAAAATATGAAGAAAGAAGGCTGCATGAGAACAAGGAAAAAGTCAACAGAAAGAGTGCCAGTAATAAACAGACATACATAGATAAGTGGGAACGGCAAGAAAATGTTGTAGCACAGAGTGCTCCTGTCTGTTGCTCCAGTCAATCAGTCAGCCATGCCCCCCACTGTTATGCTTTCTTTCATTTCCCTCCTCACAGTTCCCCCTCTTTTGTGTCAATGCTGTTTTGGCCACATAAGGGCCTACCCTTCACATCTGAACTTGAAAACAGAGGGAATGATTATAAGGGCTTTGCATCCCAATCAGCTAAGAAAATACAATATGAACAGCAGTTCTATACATATTTACGTGCATGTGTCCTATTGAGCTCACTGCAGCTCACACACAGGAAAATGTGCAAAGGGAACTTATCATTGAACTCAGTGGGACTTACTTCTGAGAAAATATGCACAGAATTGGGTTGTATGGCTTCAGTCTTAAGCACACTCAGCCAGAACATAACTATGTTTACTTGCTTCATTGGTTTCAACTGCACTTATTTTCAAGTAACTGCACTGGCTTGTACCATTAGTGTTCCACTGCAAAATGCATTTGGTTTCAAATGTCATGGCTTCCAGCCAGAAAACTAGGGTGGCCTTGTGCCCTTCTTTACAGAGGTCAGACCTCTGTCTAAAGGACTGTACAGACCAAGTCAAGTTAAAAGATAAAGAACCATGGGAAGGAGAACTTGTCCATTAACAGTTAGCACTTTGTTAGCAAAGTGAGCAGGCATATAGGTCATCTGGTCACAGACTTCTTTGCTTCGGTGTGGTGTTTTGTATTTTTATTTCAGTTGCTTCTGAATAAGGAAGAGCTGGGTTGTTAGGCTGCAATCCTAACCATAGGGAAATAATTCCCATTGCACTACTAATATGCGACTTGCTTCTGGGTAAACATAACTGAGCTGTCACCAACACATAATCTCACCAAAAGCAGGCTCAGCTGACAGATATTTGTGCTATGGTAATGTGAGGATACAGAAAGAAATAGATCTTTGGTTCCTGCACTGTGACCATTAGCAATTTAATCTGCAGACAGAAAAATGTCTCACTGTAGACCTATAGGCTGGTGACAAGAGTGATGTCTTGATGCTTAGCCACTAAGGGCCAAACTATATATTAGGTTAATGCGTAGGTGGCTACTCTGTATGTTGTTGCTGTTTTCAGTTAAAGGAAAATTCACAGAGCCTGCTAGGGATTGCAGCATATGGGGGCGGGAGGCTTAATCCTTCTGTTCCTCCATTGCAATGCCAAAAAAAAAAAAAAAGAGTCCCTGCATGCCAGATAACTAAGAAAATAGTAGTACCCATTAGTGCCAATGAGATTTTTTTTTCTTTTTACAGTGTTTTGCACGTGGGGCAGATTTTGTTGTCATTGTCATGGGGAAGAGAAGGATATAACCTCTCCCCATGTGCTGTGGTCCCAATTCAAATCAGCCCCAGGCACTTACTTTTAAGTACTAAAAAGGACATAGAGATACAAAACATGCATTTGTAATATGTACAGTGGTACCTCGGGTTACAAATGCTTTGGGTTACAAACACTTCAGGTTACAAACTCTGCTAACCCGGAAGTAGTAGCTCAGGTTGAGAACTTTGCCCCAGAATGAAAACGGAAATCGTGGGCTGGTGGCACGGCGGTAGCGGGAGGCCCCATTAGCGAAAGCACGCCTCAGGTTAAGAAAGGTTTTGGGTCAAGAACGGACTTCCGGAATGAATTAAGTTCGTAACCCGAGGTACCACTGTAATGTGTAGTTTAATGTGCACTGTGTAGTTTGATATCAGTGCAAATATTTTGTTAGTGATACCTCTCCAAGTAAGTGAGAAATTGCTACCATTGCCATTACCTGCTTTTTAATTGGGAATAGGGTGGAAGGGAGAGATCTGATACTAAGACACTTCTGCATTGAAGTATGATCCACCCCACAAAATTGTTTGACAGCTTGTAGATTGATTATTTAGAGTGGGGAGGGGGAAGGGGGAAGTAAGCAGACATCAGCAGACATGCAGCTCTGAAAAATACATATTTGCACAGCAGGGAACCTACCTTCCTAGCTTTTCTGTACATCCCTGTCAGACTCCCCACACTTTCCTCTTAATTTTCTCCCTCTAGGCTTCTGCTGTGTACAAGCGCTGGTTCTTACTGAGGGGCTGGGAGGAGAGCGTGACTGCCAGGAGGCTTGAGACAGATAGGATCACAGAGGGGGGCTCTCTAACTGCCTCTCGCTGACCTGTTTGCAGTTCCACTGCACTCATGCGCTAATCTGTTTTGGCGGATGAAGGCTAAGGTATAAACCCTGCCCTATCAAGTTGTCACGCAGTTGAGCAAGGCCAGCCAATAAGTGAGAGAAGTGAGCCAATGACCTCTGTGATCCAAGGAAGCTGCTAGAACTGGGAATTGTAACCAACCCCAAACTCTAGGGGTGGGGGAGAAGTCTACTAATTGAATATGAAAGGGCAGCAGAGCTCCAATCCAATGTTTTACTGATCTGGACACTAACTGGCAACCCAGGGCTTCTGTAATTACTCCCCCATCTGTTGTACATGCTAAGAATTAGGCTGCCTATATTTCTGATAAAGTTTCATCTGACAGCCACCTAATCTCCCATCTGTTTTATGTCTCAGGTTCTGCGAAGTGCATGAGATATGCTGTTGGAAGGGAAAGAGGGACTATTACAGGAGCAGTAATGGCTCAAGATTGCCTTCCAGGAAGTATGAAGGCAACTCATTCAGGACTGAAAGAGCCAGTTGGTATTAAGATTCATAGGCCCAAGTGGTACAGGAATACATAGGAACATAGGCAGCTACCTTACACAGAGTCAGACTATTGGTCCATCAAGCTCAGCATCATCTACAACCCAGGCCGTGGCTCTCCATGTTTCAGGCAGGGATATTTTCTGGCTCTACCTGGAGACTTCAGAGATTGGGACCTTCTCTATGCAAAAGCAAGTTCTACCACTCAACTATGATCCTTCCCCAAATACATGGACAATAATGCTTAGGAAGGAAGTTCCCTTCTTGCCAGTTCCTCAGGTGCTGTTACAAGTGTAACATCTGAGAGTGACATCATTTAAAGCCATCTCAGTGTGAAACTAGTTCCAAAAATTTCACCCCCAAGTTGAATTCTCAGCTTCTCCACAGTAACACGTAGCACAATTTATTCACTGTCCTAACATCATAACTCTTGAGTGTTTCTCCATTGCCTTCACATCACACCAGAGAAAAGTATCAATTGGATCTGTTCAGAACTGTCCACATGGCCAATCTCAGTTTAGGGAGTGGATGCTCATGCAGCTGTTTTATTTTGTCATTCGACACAGCATAGTTTTACTCATGCAGCACATCTAATCCCTACAGCAGTCTACAAAAGTGGGTGCTTCTGGTCTCAATTAACTGGTAAGCTTGCTACCTTGCAGCATGGGGGTCTGGAACAGTCCACATGCGTGCTGGAGAGAAAACTTGACAAACAGCGTGAACACCAAGACTGTCAGGTAGGGGGTGGCCTCACAGGTTGATCTCAGAGGAGAGGAGATGCCATATTAGGAACATAAGAATAGCTATGCTGGATGAGACCAAAAGTGCCTCTATTCCAGCATCTTGTTCTCCCTGTGGCAAATCTTTTCCAAGGTCACCATTCAGGCCACCAGTTTTGTGCAACAGTACTAAACCAGGAGCTGTAGACCTGTTCTCATGTGCTTTGCTAGGAAATGGTGTTGCTATGCTCAGACTTCTTGAGGAACCTCTCCTAGGAGAAATGTAATCAGGGTTAGACTCAAACTAATAGCTGAGCATTTGCTCTTCTTTAAAAGAAAAAATGGCCCAAGGCATTTCCTTTACCTGTACAAAAACACTGATCACAGACCTGCGTATTACACAACTCTCTGGGTCCCTTCAGCAGGGAAAAGCAATTAAACAAAATCACACATATCTTTTCAGCATTGAAAAGAAAAGTCCTCCCCACGCACACATGGAAACTACAGCTGTTTCAATTTTAGAGACCAGAAATTGTATTTCAAAGAGACTGGATACGTTTTACCCTTTATTAACTAGAATTCACAGTAAACTTTAATCCATTCCTCTGCTGCTTCATTCATTTCATAAACTGAGGAACCTGAACAAATATTGGATTGTGTTCCCCCGGGTTTTGCCCTGCCTATATGCTGAAACCCTAAATATTTAAGTGTTTTCCCTGCTCTCCCTTCAGATGTCTTTCTCACTTCCATCCCTTTCCTCTTTCTCACATTAGGGCATGTGCAGATGGCAGCTATTTATGATTTTTAGCTGGGCACAACATTCAAGGGGAGAGAATTCTAAAGGGTAGGTTCTGCGACACTTAAGGCCCAATTCCTACATTGTTCAGAATCAATCAGAAAAGATGATATCTGCAGGAGGGCCTCACCTGCAGAGCACAGGGATCGATTGGCTATATAAGAGGGGAGACAGATATCCTGATCCCAAGCTGCACAGGTCTTTGCACACCAAAACTAGCACCTCAAACTTGAGACTAATAGCTAACTGGCAGCCAGTGAAATTCTTTCAACAGCAGGGTGATGTGTTGCTGATATCCTGTCCCAGTGAGCAGTCAAGCTACCACATTTTGCACCTGCAGCTTCTGAACCAACCTCAAGAGTCGCCCCACATAGAGCACATTGCAGTAATCCAACCTGGAGGTTACCAGTGCAGGGACAACACTGCTCAGGCTATCAGTCCAGAAACAGCCAGAGCTGTCTTATTAGACAAAAGCTGGTGGAAGACACTTCTAACCGCTCAGGCCTTTAGTGACTGGGATGGATCCAGGAGCACCACCAGACTATGAACCTGCTTCTTCAGGGGCAGGACGACCCCACCCAAAGCAGGCAATTGACCAATTATCTGGATTCAGGAGCCACCCATCAAAAGCACCTCTGTCTTGCCAGGATTCAGAGTCAGTTTAATGGCCATCATTCAACCCACCCCCAAGTTCGGACACTGATCCAGGGTTTGCAAGGCACCTCCTAATTCAGATGTTATAGAGAGGGGGAGGTGGGTATCATCAGTGTAATGATGACACCTCACTACAAGTGACCCCTTGGAATGGCTTCAGGAGCTGTGGGGAAATAACCTCCCCGCCCCCAATGTTCTTCACCTGAGCTTCTTCACCTAAACTTTGGCTGTGTACAACCTCTCAGTTACTCTGCATCCAGTGCTGGTTTGGGAAGTGGTGTTGTGTACAGAGCCCTGATCTTTTTGTTCCATTCTCTTCTTCCCACTCCAGACTTCTGCTTCCAGTATAGTGCAGCACCCTGACTTGAAACGTTTTAGAAATTAACACTTCACATCAAATCCATTAAAAAAGCTGGCATTAAGAACACATAAAAATCCCTGCTTCATTGGGCCACAGGCCCACCTAGATCAGCACCCTGTTTTCATAGTAGCCAACCAGATGCCTAGGCGAAGCTCACTAGCAGGATCTGAATACAACAGCAGAGGGAAAGTGATTATCTTACTTGGAGCATAATTTGGCTGTTGCTGTGTGTGTGGTTTTTTAAAAAAAGAATCACAACTACCGTACAAACTGGTTTATAACAATATCTATATATCACCAGCAAAGAAGTGGGTCATTATGCTTGGGAGAATAAAAAGACAGAAGAGATCCACTAAACCAAAGAAAAATACAAGAACACAATTTTCATGCTAAACGGGAACAAATAGCCTGTTCGGGTTTGTGTCACTGACAGTGAAATCCATTTTAAGTTGACATCAGTTACAGATAGGTAGCCGTGTTGGTCTGCCATGGTCAAAACAAAATTAAAAAATTCCTTCCAGTAGCACCTTAAAGACCAACTAAGTTAGTTCTTGGTATGAGCTTTCGTGTGCATGCACACTTCTTCAGATACACTGAAACAGAAGTCACCAGACCCTTCTATATAGTGAGAAGGTGGGGAGGGGTATTACTCAGAAGGGTGGTGGGAATGGGTGATTGGCAGATAGCTGTGATGAGCCTGTTGATGACTCTTAAGACCTATTGCAGTTGACATCAGTTCTTCAAACAATCAGACTTCATAGAATCACGGAGTTGGAAGGTTTGAGGAAGTGGGGAGGAATTAGATCCAGCAGCGAATTAATCTGCACTGAGTTGGGTTATTTCTAGATTTGGAAGCAACAGTAAATTGTCTTCATATTAAAGTCACAAAACTAACAGTGCTGTTCTATATGGTTAGGACCGGGCTGTCATTCTTCCCTGTGCTTTCTTTCTTTCCTGTGTACATGATGACAGCTGTTAGACTTAAGGAGCCCATTGTTACTCATCTATAATAGGGAGCCACTATTTCAAAAGAATTCCACTATCCCACTTTCTTTAGCAGAAGAAATCTTTTTAATTTAAGTTTCTCTCTCTTACCCACTCCTTTCATGCCAGTTATTTCCCCTTTCCTGCCATGAGGCAAAATGGAGCATTTTGAAGAATGGTTAGGCTAACAACATTTTTCCTGTTAATGAATAACACATTTTTTTCATTAAACATTTAAAAATAGCTCTTGCTTTCTTGATCTGCAACTGAGTGGTGGGTGTGGGGAAATGCCAGATTTGGCCAAAGTGCTCTTTTTTATTATTATTCCAGTGGTCTAATTCACCATTTATGAAGTGAAGGCTTGGAGGAAAAACCTTACTCCAACTGCAACACTGCTGTCAACACCAGTGTTAGGAAAAAACACAATTTGAGAGACTTGTCAGGGAGTGCCAGCCCCACTCCACTGCATTCTAGAAACAAATGGATGTGTAAAAAACACTGAAATGTGTTCACAGAAGATAAATTATTTATCTTGGATTTATGGTTTCAGTGTCAGCCTAACTCTCAGATACATCGGCATATTTTATATACTGACAGAATGTTTCCAGATGAAGAGCTTGGCTTTCCTCCCCCACTGCCCAGCCTTTTCATAAACATTTACATTAACAGAATGGTATGACGTGGATGGAATAGCGGCAGAATTTAATTCTACTGGTTAAGAAAAGCATCCTATCCATGTAGCATTTCTTGACAAGGAAATTTCTCTCTTCCGCCATCGTGGGTTATTTTTAAATTTTTTATTGTTATTTAACCCACTAGCTATGAACAGTTGAGATTAAGAAGACAATAACTGTCTTTCTGGTTCAGGCACAGGTAGCCAGCATTCGGAAATAAGATGAAAACGGCTTCCTTATAATAAAGCCTTCCCATTTAGCTATTGTGGCAAACAATGAATCCTAAAAGAAAAGAAAAGAAAAGAAAAGAAAAGGTAAGGTAGTGGCTATTACCATAACTAGTGTGATGCATTTCATAAGATTGTTGTGCATTGTGTGAACATAGAAAGTTGCATTATACTAGACCATTGTTCCACCTAGTTCAGTACTGTCTAGTACAGTATTGTCCACCTGGTTCAGCAGGGATCGGAAATCTTTGGCTGTCCTGATGCTGATGGACTCCAACTCCCATCGGCCCAGGCTGGCATGGCCAATGATCAGGGATGATGGAAGCTGTTGTTCAGCAACATCTGAAGGGCCAACTTTTCCCCCTTCTTGATCTACAGTGACTGACAGAGGCTCTCCCTCATGTCTGATTAAAGCCATCCCCAAACTTATCTGAGATGCCCGGGATTGAATCTGGGACCTTTTGCATGTGATGCAGGAGCTCTGCCACTGATTCAAAGTCTTTGCCTGAATAAATGCTGGCTTTTGTTTATCCTGAATGAACTGCCTATCAGCTTCTTTGGGTGACCCTCCCCATACTTCAGTTCTATTATTATGAAGCAGTCTATCTAATTGCTCTATACCATTTATAACTTTACAAGCCTCTATATGTTCCTCTCTTGGTGTCTTAAAAAACAAACAAACAAACAAACAAACAAATAAACAAACAAACAAACCCCAAACCTGTAAGTCCCAATGATTTACATGTTCTCATCAAAGGAAATATATTCCATCCCTTTTATAAGCGTCCCCACATGCAGAAGGAACACACACAATAGTGTGGTGTTAAAAGGTATCAACTTTTATTAACCTGCAGTCTAGTAGTATCTTCAGAAACAACAGAAACTTCAACCTACTTCTCTGCAGACTTGTCTAAAATGTCTCCCTAACTCTTTATCTGTGTGACACCATCCTGGCTCAAAGCCCAGTATCAGTCTTAAACTGATGCAAGCCTTTCATTGCCAAATCACTATAAAGGTGAGTTGAGGGGAGATGTGTTTGACCACCTGGGTTGGAACATTCCTGCTTAAGAGCAGAGGAGCTGCATTTACATTGTCCTTTTCTATACTGTATATCTTCCCCCAGCTCTGTGATCTCCTTTGTGAGATGTAGTGATACAGAGTGCAGAAAAGCAACAAGGTCTCTAGCTCCACACTTCTGTGACTATAGTCCTAGACCTAGTCCAGTCCTAGACTGCTTGCTCTCTCCAACTAAACCTCTTCAAGTCTGACAGTCTGCTAACCCGGAATTGCAGGAATAGCCTGTGCAATATTAGAGTTCCATCCATCCCTGTGAGTAACACACAGGAGTTGTGTATTCAAAAAGTAAATAAAAGTAAACCAATGGGCCAACAAAACAAGTCTCAGCCTGGATGCAGCCCAGCAACCTGTTACAAAGTCACTGTGCTCTTATTGCTGTGCATTCATTTTCATTCATTGAAAAAAAGCAGCTTGTTTGAGTTAAGTTTAGGCAATCCTTTTGTTTCGTCTTGGCAACAGCATCTGCCTCTCTGTCTTTTAATTTCACTGAATACCCAGACATCAGAACGGTAGTTAAACAAAATTTTGTACATATCCAATTTCTACTGGCATACATGAGCACTTTTTGCTCAAGTGATAAAAGGGGGTTATTTCTGCAGGAAGGATGCAGTCTGAAAGACAGCTTAAATAGCCCACACTGTCTGTTTTGTTTTGTTTTTAAAAAGGTTTGAGCCTTTTTCAAATCGACTCTCTAGAAGTTCATTTCTTCAAGTTCTAAAGTGACACTGAAGACTTAATGTACACATTCCAGAAGTAGAACTGAGCACAACATGGCAACAAAACTCATTATGTTAGACCAGGGCTGCACAGTGCCATATATAGCTGATATATTGCACTGTTTGGATAGCAACAAGCTGTGCAAGCCAGCGCTAGATACTGAATGTATGTGCACACAACACACCCACCCTACCCATGCTTGATCAGATGCAGCGTCTGCTACAGAAACACTTTTGTCTAAGGATACTTTCATGTCTCTGTGAAAACTCCATGGCAACCCAGGTCTTTCTGACCCAGCTATCTAGCTTGTGTTAAGATCCAGGAACATGGCAGAAGCTATACAAATGCAGTATTCCCCTAATCCGCTGTTAGGCTGCATTTCAATGGACTGCAGTTAAATCAGACTTGGATCAAAACAATGCCTTACAAGAGTCTTCTCTTGTAAGAATACAGGCGCTGACCAAGCAGACCTGGGTCTCTCAGTGCTTGGATAGAAGACTGCCTGGAGTTTCAGGATAGAAGAAAGGCAGGACTGTAAAACGGACTAAAATCATCAACAAATTCCTTCCAAGCTGGAATCTGCTGGTGGAGTGGCGGTGGAGGCACAAAGAACTGTAGCATGAAGGAGGAGGAGCCTTATTAGCCCAGTATGGATGTCACACCAAACCACAGCATGATAAGAATGAACCACAGCAAGACTTAGGGTCGCATGCTCTTCCCTCCTCCGTGCAGCCACGGGGAGGAATTCATGAGTTTTCACTTCCATCTTACCTTAACCACAGCTTGCCCTGCCATCTGAACCTGACTGTGGTTAATCTCAACTATGGCTTGTTTCAAACAATCCAGCTTCAAACCATGGGTTATGATGCTTTCTTGTTTAAACAAACCAGGGCTAATTTTAGCTACATTTTAATGTTTGGACAACATACTAGATTGAGGTTATTTGAAACTGGAAGCAAAAGATTCTGCTTCGCCTTTCAGTCGTGCTGGAGGTGAGGAGAAAGTGTGTGAGTCCAAAATTCACTGCAGCTTATGCTTGTCATGCTATACTATGGTTTAATGTACTGTTTGAATATAACCACTGTGTGAGTGGAATTCCACATGCAATTTCATTTGCAACCTTGCCAGATGGGCAGGATATAAGTAATAAATTGTTGTTGTTTTTGTTTTTGTTGTTATTTAGCTTTAAAACCAGAATGTTCCATGTTAACTGAAGGTAGCTCCATGGAAACCATTTGGTATCAGCTGTAGTAGGCAAATGACTATGGACGACTGCTAGTTTATGAAACCTCTTCCACGTTCTTGTGTCAGGCTGCAGCCCCAAGTCAAAAGGTTGTCAGATACAGACCACGTACATGTTTCTATATATTATAGACCATGTTCTCACTGTAGGGCATGAACCAATGTCTGAGCTATGCCACTTAGACTCGCATATGCAGATGTCCCTCTACACATGGCACACAAAATCCCAGCACACCGAAATCAGGATGAAAGGTGCTTGCCTAACTTTCTCCCAGTGATGCTAACCTATGTGCATGCATTTTTAAAAATATAGAGGAGTATTCACTCATATGGGCTTTCACCAGTTTACCTCATTATCACAATCCCTATCATATTATTTCACTGACAGAAATAATGGCTGGATATGTTTTTTTTTAAAAAAAGAATTCCATTTCTATAATTCTATAATTCCGTTTCACACATGCATTCTCATCACTTGTTGACTGCATGTGTGAATGAGCCATCACAAATCAAACACCACAGACAGAACTTTCCCATCACCTCCAGAATTCAGCCACAACTCATTAAGTAGTCAATCTGTAAGAAATGCATTTCTATGCATGAATATGTGGGACACGCCACTTATTCCTGCATTGCAGGGGGGCTGGACTAGATGACCCTTGGGGTCCCTCCAACTCTACAATTCTATAATTCTATTATTCTAAGTACAAGAGCACTTGCAAGATCTAGACCTGCAGAGGCTATTCTTCCTTTTCTCTCCAAACAATGATTCCCTCCCCACTGTACGCCATGCACATAGCCCACCAATCTTTTCTATATTTAAGTATTGTAAAAGGAAAGTGTTTTAAATAATTCTATTTGCAGCTTGCTGTCACAAATCTCAAAAGCTCTTCGAGTTCTTTTCATTGCTCTCAAGACAAATAAATGCAGATGACAAAACGGGAGGAAAAATTATATGCAGAAAGAGTTAACATGCTGCCAGGCTCAGGTAAAAAGTGCTCGATATAGAAATATCTTTGAATTTTTTACAAGTCTCAGTCTACTGACACATTCTGAAACCATTATTGCTGACTGCCAAGATAATTGTGCATTAGTATAGGCTTTTGTCCTTGAGAAAACCAGGCTGCCTTCTTTCTAGCATCTCATAGGAGAGTGCAGTTGAAACAGGTTCTTAGAGATAGAAAGGACGCTTTTCTCCCAGAGAAAAAAATCTGGGCTTTGCTCACATAATTAAATTAACAAATGGGCCCATTTGCATCTGCTTGTTGCTCAATATAGAGGAGGCCAACCCAGAAAGCAAAAACTGGTTATGGGGCTCAACACCCATCATTCTGATAGTTTAAAACTGGCTGGGTAGCAATTTGTATTTGTAATTCTGCTTTTAGATGTTACTCAATTTTCAGGTCCCATTTTTCATAAAGTCACAAAAGTTCCGACATGATTTGATATGCGCATCAGAACAGCCTTTCATTTCCATCACTACAGCTTTAATGCTAATATATACCCAAATTGCATAGCTGGCCATCCATCTAACATTTCTACATAAAGTTTAATATCCAGTGGGATTTATGTGCCAGGCAGAAAAAGAAGGGAGAGGACTAAACAGTCCAATTTCCTAACTCCACTTGAGAATCACGTAGACAGAGGCAACCACCACCAATATACACTGAAGAAAGGGGACTTGCATTTATAACCCTGGAGCTACAACTGGTCTATCCCAATAACAGCTTGGAGATTGTTCCTATTAAAGAAGAAGAAGAAGAAATTGTTCATATATATAGTGTATCTCTTACTTTTTAATTGCCATGGCTGCCCTAAGCTCATTCTTGGATAGCTATTGCAGCACATGATAGGATTAGTAGACATGAAACACCTGGCAGATGTTACACACAATATGTATGCTAACTTATTACACTCAGTCTGCATGTTCCATGTGGGTATTTTATATCATTTAGATTTCAGGAGCCTAGAATAAGGCAACCTTATCAAGCTGCTGGAGCAACTCCTGTACAGCTGCAACATGTGTGGCTTTTTAGTTTTGAAAATGGCGACTATGAGGGGGCATGGCAGAGGTGTATACAATAATGCATAGTGTGGGGGAAATGGATAGGTTTTCCTCCCCCTCTCTTATAATACTAGAATTTGTGGACATGCAATGAAACTGAATGTTGGAAGCTTCAGGGCAGACAAATGAAAAAACTTGTTCACACAGCTCATCGTTAAACCATGGAATTGGCTTCCACAGATGCAGCGATGGCCACCAACTTGGATAGTTTTAAAAGAAGATAAAAAAATACACACATGGAGGTTATCAAAGGCTACTAGCTGCAACGGCGACTTTCTACCTTCACTGTCAGAGGTAGCATGCCACTGAACACCAGTTGCTGGGAATTACATGTGGGAAGGGTGCTGTTGTACTCAGGTCCTGCTTCCCACAGCCATCTGGTTGGCCACTTGAGAACAGGATGTTAGAGCAGATGGGCCTTTGGCCTGATCCAGGAGGGTGCTTCTTATGTTCTTATATACTCGCTGTGACTACATATTGGACGTTCTCTCGTTCTATTTTTGTTTATGCTTTAATTGCTTTGTAACTGAAAGAACTGTTGAGCGATGAATGGATTTCTTTCTATGTGTTTATTTAACTACCAGAAGCAAGATGACCTTCGTCTTTATATAGCAAGAAGCAAATGGTGCAAATAACTTTGTAAAGTAGCACAGACTAGAACTTACTTTCAACCACAAGACAAAACCGAGATAATAGCATAAATTGCTGGGCATGGTCAAAACCTCTCTAGAGAGTTAAATAAGCCTCAGATCTATATACAAATGTGTTTGCTAATAGTTTTGAAAACGATCACAAGAATTTAGTACATATACTGGTTTATATGATATTTATAAGCAGGAGTTCAATAACTCAGCCAGCTTTGTTTCACCACTAAAGGAGTGCCTCCAATTCTCTAGTGGGAGTTTACTCCAGAGCGCTTATGTATTTTATTGAATGCACTGCTCTTCACTCAGATCAATGGTGCATTGCTGCATACGGAACATCTTTTAAGGCCATTCATTATTGAATTATCCACAGTATGGCCAGAAAATTCCCAAGAGCTATTTCCTGTATTCTGCTTCTTGAGTAAATTGAGATAGAAACCTGCAAAGTGAGAGTATGTGCTTTAAGATCATCTTACAAAATAAGCTTGAATTCTTTATAGTGGATATGCTTGCTTGGATTGCCTACCTTACTGACTAAAAAAATAAGGGCACTTTCAAACATCGATCCAATTGGTAATGACAGCAAGGGGAAAAGGAAGAACAAGAAGTATCTCATTAAAGAGCTACTTGCTGCTCCTGTTGCTGTGGTAGAATTACTGTTGTGGTATCTGCATGACGGTAGCACTTCTCTCCCACACTGAGCCTTGCAGTCCATATGAACTAGCACAATTTCAAGAAGGCTTGCTCCCCAAACATACAGCTTGCAGGCAGTAGTGGATGCTGTGGTGGGGTGCAACCATTCATTTGCCCTCCATCTAACTGCATCACTGCTGCTTGTTCGGAAGGGTGGGTGGGCAAGGTGGCAGTAAGGTTAAAGGTAAAGGTAAAGGTACCCCTGCCCGTACGGGCCAGTCTTGACAGACTCTGGGGTTGTGCGCCCATCTCACTTAAGAGGCCGGGGGCCAGCGCTGTCCGGAGACACTTCCGGGTCACGTGGCCAGCGTGACATCGCTGCTCTGGCCAGAGCCAGAGCCAGAGCCAGAGCCAGAGCCGCACACGGAAACACCGTTTACCTTCCCGCGGGTAAGCGGTCCCTATTTATCTACTTGCACCCGGAGGTGCTTTCGAACTGCTAGGTTGGCAGGCGCTGGGACCGAGCAGCGGGAGCGCACCCCGCCACAGGGATTCGAACCGCCGACCTTTCGATCGGCAAGCCCTAGGCGCTGAGGCTTTAACCCACAGCGCCACCTGCGTCCCGGCAGTAAGGTTAGTGTGGTGCAAATGCATTGGCAGAACCAATCTAGCTGGTGCATCAACATCTCCAACACTTCCCCGTCCTCCATTATCACCTGGTAAGTAGCAATAATGCAGCCAACCAGAGGTCAGGTGAGTGGCAGCACTCCACCCCACCATCTGAAACTGTTAGCAGGGGACTGGAGCTTTGATTTACACTGTCAGTCCCTTGTAAATACATTTGAATGGAAGCACCTAAGGCTCCCCTGGCCCAAAGTATTGCTTTCACGCAGCCTGCTATTTTCAATGGGACTATTTGGAAGTTTATTTCTTTAAAACAGTTATAAATGACTTGATACTTTAAATATATTTAAACATTAAAAAACATCTTTTAGCTTAGAGGTTTTCTGTGTTGTTTTTTACAGTCAAGTGGAAGTATATATAAGCATATCAAAACAGGAATTCAGGGAATTCAAACAAGAGCAGGATCTGATTTTATGGGTTGGCAAAGCCTGGGTGAAAGAACATCTGAATGTACTGATGTCTGTATGTAAGACATGCAGGTATGACCAGGGCAGGCTGCTGATGTGTTTATCTCAGCATGGAATAATTTCAGTGAGTACCATTGGAGGGACTTACATCCTCATACATTCTAATTGCCCTTCGTAGATGGCATTGCGGTCTCAGCTCTATTTTAAACTTTTTTGGGTTCAGTGATATTGAGAGAACTCTTAGCACATCTGTGGTTACACACAAATGCCCATTAACTAAAGGTTAAATAATGATTTTGCAACAACACAACATAAATCGTCCCTTGTGATCTGATGGGGGTGGGGGAGGGATGGACAATCTTTTGCATTGTTTAGTTATTCTTGTGTTTTTTTCCTTCATGTCCATCATCCCCAGCAATAAATATTGTGCCACTTGGAATGGAGTTATTATTTGTATTGACAGTGCACAAGGCAGAATAGAGTCGCTTTCACACTCCCACACTTGTATTGATAATTGAGAGCTAGCCTGGGTATAAGTCTAGTGGAGTCATTAAAATGACACATTCCAAAAGATTGATATATACTGTGTACACAACAGAGCAGCCTGGCCTTTTTCTGTGTGATTTCTGAGTTTTTTCAACCCCTTTGGAGGTTGGCAAACAGCAAGCCAAAACCTGGTTTCTTTAGAAGAAGGGAAAGGCAGATTCAATACATTTCTTTACAAGGGTTTCCTACATGTCAGGGGGTGCAGAGGGTTTCCTAAAGTTTCATTTCTTTTTAAACAAACAAATTGAAAGTTTGCCACTATCTGGAGTAGTAGTTGAGCTCTAATCAGCAACCCATTGGGTGCTTCTATTCTATAGAATGTGCTAGTGGGGACAAAGCTATGCTGCCCAAAGCCTCTTGAGATTGAGATCCAGCAAATATTGAGTTCTTTTCGCTCTTGAATGATGCGTGATTGATTATTTCCCTCTTTAAATTGTGTGTCCTTTCGCATTGAAACGAATGATGTGGTAATAATGAAATTAACCTGTTATGTAATTGTGTAAATAATAGTGAGATGAATAGTTTAGTATTTGGTGGAATCTGAAATGCAGTGCTGTTTGTAGTGAAGAATGACACAGGCTTATTTTAACCACCTTGTTCAGAACTTGGTCATGTGAACAAAGATTATGGGATGCCTCATTCATTTTACCCGTGGACCTTCACAAGGATAATGAATTCCTAAAGCTACTACTGCATTTTCATTTAGCAAGTACAATAGTTGAGGGGAGCCTACTGGTATTTCGTTCAAGTAGAAGATATCTTCAATTTCCCTATGTGCAAACATATATAAAGCTTCATAGGAAGTTCAACAAAAGTTGAAATGGTATTGCTGTGAGGTTACACTGTGCAAAGCCACACTGAGGTCTAGTGAATCTGAATATCAAGGAGATTCAAGGTTTGATAGTAGCACTTCTTTGAATAGATGTACACACTTTAGATCCCTGCCTTATTGCCTGAGGCATCTGCTATGGTCTGAAGAGTCTATACCAGGGAAATGATTGAGTGTGACTGGGGCAGTGGAGAAAAGGAAAATGTACTATCAGGGAGTGAGGAAAAAGGCAGAGAGGAGTGTGGAAAAGGAGAAGGCTGGCAGCAAAACAGACACCCCTTCCTCAGCAAACCAAAGCACAATATAGTTCTGAAGGAAGACAGATGCGGCAGGAAGAGGGCGCTCTACCCTCACATGAAACCTCAATCACACATGCTAACACCCATCTATGTAGTCTTTCCTTGCCAATAAACAGATAAAAATCCCATCTCTGCTGTATCAGGACTGGGGGCTTGTAGCAACATTTCCTGACTTGGCTGCCACCCAGGTTGGCAGAGATATATCTTCCCGTACCCCTTTCCGCTGTAGAGGCTTCTGAGCAACGAAAGAAAGGCAGGAGAGGAAGTGGGGAGTCCAGTGCTGGAAAGCAAACACGTTTGAAATTGAAAATGTTGTTTGTTTCAAACACCCCAGGAGGCAAGAGAACAATCAGCTCTGAAGGAGAAAGAGGCTTGTTCCTTTTCTGTTATTTAATTGGATGCTACAAGGCAATAATGGGCTGCTGTACAGAACAGCACAAGAGCCTCATGTTAATAGGACGTTCCCATCACACTGGAGGTTGACAACTCTATCTCAGTCGTGAGGAGTTTGCCTGACAGGGACAAGGCCCAACTAAAGATGCTAATACCTGCGTGGCCACCTTTCCCCTAAAAGGGTCCACAGGGAGGAAAGTATCCTTCCTCACTATGCTGGTCCATAAAAGGCAATGAGGCTGTTTCAAAAACATCCAACACCAGAGCAAGGACAGGACCTTCTGCATGCAAGACATGTGTTCCAGTGGTGTAGCATGCAGGGGGCCACAGGGGCAGTTGCCCACTGCTGCCTCAATACAGCTGCACACTTCTATTGCTGGGCTCTGTTGAAAACAGCAGCTGCGATCTTTTGGGTGATGTTTGGTATGCACATGCAGACTCTGTCCATTTTCCACCCACCCACCCACCTCGTCCTCCATGTGGCCCTGGCCACTGGCAACCCATGCTATCTCCCTACATGTTTAGGAATATTGGTAAACAACTCCCCACTTTCAAACATTTTGTATATTTCTGCATATACATTCTAGTTCCCCAGATCTGAAGGAATAATCATGAAAACAAACAGTAGTTTTATATATATATTTAGTTCCAAGTGCTGAAACCACGATCCTTCCTCAACAACACAACATGGGTATTGATGTGAACTTTCAACCCTCCCCCCGCAAAGCATACTTCTTGGTCTCACCTCTGTTTCTCTCCTTTTCCACTTTCACTGCAGAAAGGCAACAACATGGGAATGTGTGCTGAGCGATCATAAACAGAGCTGCAGTGCTAGTGAATGTTGTGTGACTCATTGCCCACAAGCATAACCCACAACATGTTTGATCTCCTTGCTTCAGTCTTACTCGTAAGCTTTTTTGTTAACTTCTTGCTTTGTTTTCTGTACAGCTACACATCTTGGCATACACCGTTACGATATTTTTCTTCAGCGTTGGCGGTTTATAAATACACTTAGGCACGAATAAATAAATAAATGCATGCAAGAGTGACAGACAGAATCAGTAGTAGTTCAAACAGAAGCATCACAGGAGTCTGTGAAATGAAGAGTGAAGAGATGCCTACAGGTATTGTGAGCACTACCATCTCACTAATCTCAGGATGGCTTTGACTTCCTATTTTCAGACTACCCATATGCCGCTGCAAATCATGAGAGAGGGCCAGCTGAAATATAATGAGAAACCATGTTTTCCCATGGCATACACGAGCCCTGGTGATCCTCAGGTTTGTGTGGCATGTGCCTTCTCCCTCCCCTGTTCTCCCCTGGCATGCACCGGTTGGGGAGTTCAGAAGCTTTACCAGCAGCTTTTGAATAGATCACAATTCCCTGGTACATCTGAACTGAGAGAATTTTGGTTTGTTTCAGCCAGGGGTGGCTAGGCTGTGGCCACCCAGATATTGCTAAACTACAAATCCCATTAGTCTCAGCCTGCCCAATGGTCAGAGATTACAGGAGTTGTAGTTTAGCAAGATGTTGAGGGTCACAGGTTAGCCACCCATTTTAAACTCTAGTTAATTTGAAAAAACCAAAATCAAACCAGGGTGTATTCTCCTGGTTTGTTGACAAATGCAACAGGAAACTGTGGTTTGTTTAAAAGCAGAATCAGATGCTTCCTATTCCCTCCACTAGCACATGCTAGAGAAGGAGTGAAGAAAGGCAAGTGTTCAAGTACAAAGTTTGTCACAGCTCATTCATAGAACAACAGAACATGGCTTACCATTATGTATGAAGAAGCGCTAGAAGAGACTTTCCTATGAGGAGATGAACACAACTGTCTCAGAGAGGTGGTGATGATCAGCTATATGGGGCTATGGAAGGGGAGGTCATTGTGAACCATTCCAAACTTCTGATTGGCTCTTGAGGGAAGCTCAAGAAATGTTCACAGACTGCCATGCTTCCTGCCTCTTATTTTGTTTCAAAAACTTTCTGCATTATAGTAAGTATGCCAGTCTGATTTAGAATTTGACAGCTCATGAAATCTACTCTGGTGGCGAGCAGTGCTACTGCTACGTCAGTTCAAACATTTACTACCTGAAGTGGCATAGTCTTCTCACAGGCCTGTACCACCCAGAGTATTGATTGAGAATTTGACAATGAGTGAGCTGAGGGTAAGCAGCAATTCCTGTAATTTTAGCTCTTTAAATTTTTCTCTAGTAAAAGATGATTGTGACAGCAGGGTACAGAGCTGATATACCCATTGCTTTTCCCTCCCTCCCTCACCTCCAGGGTTGCTAGACGTACTGCATTGAAACATGAGGGGCTCCATCTGAAATAAAAATTGAGGACACAGCAGGGGGCTGACAGGCAGGTGGAAGAAAAAAACAGATGTGAAGGCAATGGGGTGTGA
Source organism: Podarcis cretensis (assembly GCF_951804945.1). Classification (NCBI taxonomy): domain Eukaryota; kingdom Metazoa; phylum Chordata; class Lepidosauria; order Squamata; family Lacertidae; genus Podarcis; species Podarcis cretensis. The sequence goes on along the minus strand of NC_137173.1, from coordinate 32,487,106 downwards.
GGACTGCGTTTGACCTGCAATATATCTAACAACAAAATCAATCTCCCCACTGTAGCAATCTATTCTGTCATTCCCACACGTCCCACCCATGGCCTGCCTCACAACAGTGCTGGCCTGTTAATGGCTTCGCCCCTCTTTCTCAGCCTCTCTTATCTGCCTCTCCATCCCTTCACTCTGGGTTTGTCCTACTTTATCTCTTCCTCCACCCCTCTCCAGTATCTTTTGCTCCATCTTTCAATTGTACCTGCCTCCCTCTCACATCGATCCGTTCCTTGCATTGATCGGCTCCCCCATCCTTCTATTGTAGTGGTTAGCTACCCATGCAATTTTTTCCTACTGAATATCTCGTTTGCCTGCCCATCTCTGACCCGCCCCCCCCCCCGATCCTGCCCACATCAGTATGTGCAATAATGAGCTGGCTGCCCTATTTGGGGCCTTGTGAATGAGCGAGCTGCCCTCTTGTCTGCCTGGGATGTTCTCTCACTTCCTCACCTTACCAGCTGGGGCCTCATTTATCTGTTGATGCAGCTGCTTTTAGTGTATAATATTAAGAAGGCTGAGAAACCAATCATCCTGCAAAAGGCAAGGCGGAGAAACCATTAGGAACACAAGGGCTCTCTGCTAATGATTACCTGAGACTTGCCCACGGCTGGCAGCCAGGAAGCGAGTTTATGATTGCCTCCCATGGCCCTCAGTGTCTTACATGAGGATTTTTCAAATGCTTTCCTGCTTTTGGACTTTTACAGGAAAATAAAACATTAAGTCAATAGCTCAAATAAGGCATTTTTAAAAATGTGTTCAGTACCTATGTGAAATTGAAATTCTTCAAAACCCATTGCAAGCTCTCATCAAACCCTGTGGCTGCACCACTCCACCTGATTGTTTATTACTAAAATTGTCTGCTATATCTCCACTGCTGGAGGGCACATCTGCACTGAATATTTCCAGGGGCTGCATCTGCAATGGATGCGGTTGGGTGTTCCTTTGATCCCTGTAATCTGCCATGCCTCATTCTGCACCAGCCTGTTGGCCTTGGAAACAGAGGTAATGCAGTGAATGGGAGCAGCTACAGGCAAGTTAGGTGCACAGTCAGCACACCGGCAACATTAATGCAGGCTCCTTCTGTGCCTCACTCTTCTTGCTGTTATGCATATCGCTTTGCATCCTACTGCTAGTGATAAAAGCCCAAGGAGGGAAATAGGAAGTGTCTGTGTACATACCAGAGAGGGGTTGAAATATTCATTCAGCTTTCATTTATTTTTTCCTTAGGAAGGCTTGGGATGCAGAAATGGCAAGCAATTGTTGGCTTCACTTGCATGGAGAAAACATTGGGGAAACATGGGGAAAATATCTAGTTTTAGTGCACTGAGTTTGCATGCTTGATTGAAGCGGAGAGCTCTGGTAGCTGTTGGTTGTGGTTTTGGTAGAGAAACAAGCCAGGATTGTAAGCCATGGTTTGGAGTTGAGTTGTTTCCCTAAACTATGTATGGCATCGTGATATGTTGTACAGGTTTGGACACTGTAAATCACTGGATGGTTGCAGACAGAAGCTTCTGATCTCCTTGGAGCCTTCCTTGGAGGAAGCGGGGATGGCAGGGTAGCCCTGATACTCATGCATGTTGTTAAATTTGGGATGGGGGACCTCAAGCTTAGGGTCTAATTGGCTCTCAGGACTCTCCCCTGGCCACACTCTCTTTGGCCCTGCCTCCGTCCCAAGTGTTTTTGCCTGGCTGAAATATGTCCTTGAACTCTAATAATGCCTCTTGGTTGTCTAGATGGAGGCTAAAGGGATGCATGTGTGGCTCCTTGGAAGGTTGCCCAGCAAGGAAAATGGGGCTCAGACTGAAACGGTTTGCCCACCTGTGCTATTCTTAAATCCAATTCGTCACATTTGTACAGCAATCTCATGAAAATTTATTAGCATTTTAGTGCAAATTTATCCTGATATGCACATTTTTGCATGCATTCCCCCCCCCAAATGATCACCAATACATGCATTTTTATGCACACTTTACTGCAGTATATGAATTTTTGCACATATTACATGGCTGGAGGACAGCACTGCAAAATTAGGTAAAGTGCAAATTTCAAAGAATGGCTGCATTTCAGTTTCCGTACTGTTTTGGAAAGCGAAAATTGGGCAAGTTCACCTTTAAATGTGACCTCATCAAAATACACTTATTACAGTGGTACCTCGGGTTAAGTACTTAATTCGTTCCGGAGGTCCGCGCCACCGCTGCACAATTTCTGTTCTCATCCTGAAGCAAAGATCTTAACCTGAAGCATTATTTCTGGGTTAGCGGAGTCTGTAACCTGAAGCGTATGTAACCTGAGGTACCACTGTATAAGTATTTATTTTGAGGGAATCTAGGTTTAGAAATCTGAATTATTTGAGAAAATACATTTAATATACAAATTTCAGTTTCAATTTTCATGCAAATTATATCACACACACACACACACACACACACACAAACACAAAAATGGATGAGATAGATTTACAGAAGCTTTTATGTGAAACTGATATGAAACAGGCTGATTCTCCCCTTCCTAATTCCTTGACTCCCCCATTCTATCTCATGGCAGTTCTATCTGCTTCAACTCATCTCATGCACAAACTCGTCTAAGCTTCCATTATTTCCATACCACAAAAGCGACACCAATCTTTCTTGTGAGCATCTTCAGTTCTCATATACAGGAGCTGCCTTTAGCATGATGGCAATGACCTAAATTCCTAGCGGAAGCTCAGGAGTTAAAGTTTCAGCATGAACAAGCAAAGTTTCAACAACACCAAGAGATTAGGGCTTTCAAAATGGTTTTGAATTCTCTTGTTAAAATTTGCCTGAAATATCATGACAAGCTTTATTTATCTTATTAAGTACACTACATTAACCTTGCAAAATATGCTAATATGGCAAAAGTGCTTTCCCGACAAATTTTCAGAATAGGAAATTAACTGCATTCATTAGAGTATTTTTTAATTATTAGGGATTCTTAGAATCACTCTAAAAAGTAAATATTCCCTTTATTCGGGACAGAAGGAGGCATATGGTGCATTGATTGGCCCTGTATGTTGTCGGACAAAAATGATGATTTTTTTTTATCCTAAAAGACATACAGAGGAAATGCACACATCCATCCAGAATATGCGTGCCATTGAATAGAAGCACATTGCAATTGGTGTAGGTTAACTAAATGGCAATGCACATTTACACTGGGGTGCTGTTCTGACCACTTCAGACATGCCTTTCTCTACCCAACTCAGGGAAGACAAAGGGAAATGTTTGGCTCAAGAAAAAGTATTATAAATCACATTTTCCCCATTTCTAGTGGGTGTGAGGCCCCCAGGCTTAGACATTTTGGGTGCAATCTTTATGTATTTATTTATTTCATAAAATTTATAAATTGCTTGATTGTAAAAAACTTCAAAGTTGTTTACAAAATCCATGTGTCTCTCATTCATGTTTCTAAGCTCTAACTCGGAAAATTAGTTTTAAATCAAAGAAATACCTTGGCTTTGGCTTTCATCATCTAAGAGCATGTTCATAATGACTAATGACCTTGGAAATATTACGTGGAGTTTCCAACTTGTATAAAAGGTTTCATAAAGCTGCCCTTATCCTTCCTCTTTTCTGCCTTGTCTCTGAAATCTCCTGCAGTAGAAATACTCTTGACAGACAGGCTACTTATCTGACTTTTTTAAAAGAGAGAGAGAGAGTAAAAAAGAAGGGGGGGGGAATGGGCCACCTTGCAATTGTAAGCCAAGTGATTCCTCCCTCCCGAAACTCCACTTCCCTCACTGGAACATCCTAGTATTCAGAAGGGTTTTTGTCTCCCACTCTTTCCCCATAATCTCCAGAATTCAACTGTAATAAAAAACCAATGTAGGATTAAATTTCAAAACTAGGGAGCTGATACCAAGAAAGCTTGTTTGTAGTCCCTCTCCATTCATGCATGATGTCTATTGGGGATCCTTCAAGAAGTTATCCCTATCTCACCGCAGAAATAAAATTTTGGAAAGATGGAACTCTCATTGCCATACATGTAATATAGTGGCTGAGAGACTGAACCACAAATCAGAAAGCCCCTGATTCAAATCTCGCATCTTCCATGAACTCACCTGGTGGCGTTAGGCAAGCACCCCCCCCCCCTCTCTCTATATATGTATGTATACACCCATTCACCTGCAGTATGGGGCATAATAATACAGTACTGACTTACCTTACAAAATTGCTGTAAGGACTACAATACATAGCATACGAACAGCTATAATAATGTTAAGTATTAACAAGTAACACTATCTATTGTGTCAGCTCTGTTCACGCTCGAATTTTGCCCAGAAATGTTTCTAGGTCATCATATCCCTGTTGTTGTTAGTGCAGTCATAGTTATAATAAAATATTTACACCCTGCCTTTCTGTCTTTAAAAGACCCCCAAGGCAGCTAAACTATTATAACCAATCAAGATATAATAGGAGGATTAGCAATAAAACCAGTTGTGCTTTGTGTATATAATAAATGGTGTTCATATCACATATCACCTTGTGACATAATGAGCACTCACACTTTACATTGTGGGTGCCCTTTGTGGGATCACGCATGGTGCTACAGTTCCCAGGGAGCTTACTGGCTTGCCTCTCAGTGTTAATTTTTGGAGGTTCATGCCCAGCCTCAGTAATCAAATTTCTTGCTGGGAGGTGGGGCCATCCCCATTTATAAATAGGGTGTGTAGCTGACAATAGCCAGGCAATCTGCTCTGGAGATTCACCCTCCCTACCCTCCCTTTGTTTAATGTGTCTTGTTTGCAGGCTAACTTTTTCTTCCTGTTTAGTGGGCACTGCTACGGTCTTAGACTGGTTGCTGTTGAAGGACTGGGAATAAATTTTCCTGCATTGGCAGGTTTTGTCTTCCCCCTAGCAATTCGTCACAACTTGGGTGGTTATGGCCTTGGGTGGAATCCTTTAGTCTTTTCTTCCCTATATTGGGAGGGGGCATGAAGTGGTGACTCACCCCCCTGCGGCAGTGATTCCAGGGTCCCCCTCTTAAAGGGGTTATATATATGGGTGTCACTGGCCATACACTGAAAGGTCGTCAGTGAACTACCCTGCATGTGGGGATATGGGCTTGGCTGCCTGCTATACTTACGTCTCGCAGAGCACCCCCATATCCCATTTACCCTGATGAGCCCCAGTTCCCCCTGGCTGGGGGGCTGGGAGGGATACACGCCCAAGGCCTAAGCCAAGGTCTTCCTACATTTGGAAGTTTAATAAAGTTGTGGCCTAATTTTAATTCCATATAACATTGTCAGAGTCTTTATTCCTTCCTTATGACCTCTGGGGGCTGGGGCTGTCACCGCTTGGTCACACAAATGTACTTTTCCCCAATGCTAGGTATACAAAGCCAACTTTCAGTTTTTACCACCCATACAAGCCAACCAGCAATGTTGACATAATTAGTCACCTCAGCTTTGTAGTATATGGGACAATCTTCTAAAGCAGTACAACTTGGTAATAATTTGCAATGGTGATGAACCAATCTGTTCTTACCTGCCACTGCCAGATCCTTCCAAGGCCTAAAGACCTATGATTGCATTGATAAATTCTTAAGAGGGAGATACAGTCCATTAACTAATGTGTTTTGACAATACAATCTCAGCACAGCAGTGCAAGATCTTATCACATGCAACAGCAGAGAAGGTGTCAAAAGGTGGAGAAACAGTAACAGAGTAACATCCAAGGATGAAAGACACATAATATACAGACAAATGTCTCTGCTGCTATGCAGTATGACATATGCTCATTGACAAACACAAGTAGCATTCTGTGGAATATTAGAATGCGGTAGCAATCTGCCAAGATCTTTGACAAAACCTCCAACCCTGAGAGTTGTTTGCAACTCTACACAAACTGCTGTGCATGACAGTGTCTCATGCACCTCATGCATGTTGCTTTGTGCAGCATCATCATCATCATCATCATTTATTGAATTTATATACTGCCCTATACTTTTCGAGTCTCAGGGTGGTTCACATACTGCTTCATACAAATATATGCAAAAGTATTTTAAATTTTTTTTACAGAAGATGAATGAATATCTGTTACTCAGCTCAGGATAGGAATGGCTGTAAATGAGTTGTAAAGTGGGAATTGGCAACTAAATCCACCATACACAGCATTACTTGTGCAGGAAAGGTACTTGCCCTTGGCAATGGGGAAACCCCTGATATAAAAGCACTTTAAAACACATTAAACTCCCTTATACTGAGTCAGATCATTGAGCTGCGTAGACCAGAACCATCTATTTCAACTGGCTGCAGCACTTTCTAGGGATGTTTCTAAACTCAAAAACAGGATTAGCTTCTGCAATACACCCCCGTGACAATGGGGAACAGAATGGTAAGCCAGTCAAGTGATTCCTAAGGGGAAAAGTACAAATGGACTATGTGTTTCTTTCACACATAGGTGGGAAAAGAAACAAACCCAATGCCGGAATGAATGCTCAAAAAATAAAGGAAGGAAGAAAAGACAACCAAGCATCAGCATGACTTTTCTGATTACTAAAAGCACCTGTCAAGCAGGTGAAGATATGTTTACCCTACCACAAGTTCAGTGCAGTGCTGGTGTTCAGTGAATGAATGTAAGGACACTGGCATTTTTTGACATGACTAAAAAGAAAGTTCTGGTGAGGGTTACAGATGTTCAAGGAGCAGAGAGTGGCTGTACAGAGGAGATGCTAAACAGTGCTTCTTTTTAAAGACCCTCATGTTCAAATGTCAGAACATGCACTCCACGGCTGTCATTTCATCGTGGCTTTATATTCCTGGGCCCTGTATCAACACCGGAAAGCTAAGAACTTTTATTTATTGGGTGCTATAAGGCAGGACTTCAGTGTTGCACAGCATGAATTTGAAAGGACTTGGAACTGTGCGATTTCTTTGCATACAAAAACTTGAGATGTCATGAAAAACTTACTTGCCCAAATGACTGGACAAATTGTCTCTTAATATGCTTATTCTGCTGTTCCTGCATTTTGTTTTAGCTGAGAGAGGGATTGCTAATTTTTAAATGAGTGTTCTAATGACTAGTATAATGCTGCTCTGCCAATATTTCAATTATTTGATGTGGAAGAACATTTCTGCAGGGGGTATTGGCCTCTCAGTGAATTTGCCCAATTTGCTCTCAGTCCTATCAGGCTGTCAGTGGCTACTAGCCATAAGGTCTGTGTTCTGCCTCCATGATCAGAAGCAGTAATGGCTCAAATTACCAGTTAATGGAAACTGCAGTGCTCAGGTCCTGCTAGCCAGTTTTCCACAAGCAAAACGTTGTTGTGACTGGCCAAAAATAGAAAAAAGAAAGGAAAAGTTTTGACTGCATTATTGAGTGTGCTCAGGATACCCACAGCTATTAGTACAAGTGGTGGCTGACTTCGAAAGGTCCTGATATGAGTTCAGTGGTGTCATCCACAGAAGATGGTGAAGGAAAGCATGTGTCCATAAAATATCATTAAAATATAATTAATATGAACAAAGGGCATGAGAGAGAAATGAGTTTTGGGGTGTATGTGTGCTTACCAAAACAACAAATATTGCCTGGAATGATATGAAGGACACAGCAGGTAAATCCACCCCAGGTATGTTTTTCCTAAAGAGTTTTTTTTAAAAATCCATCAAACTTAGTTGATTAATGCAGATGAAGGATGGAATGGGCCTAAGGAAGAATGCAAGGAGAAGTGACATTGATGAGAAATAGATGGATTCGGCCAACCCTAATGGAAGGGTATTATTCCATAGGGGTAGGAGGTGATAAAAAGACTCTGTTAGAAGGCTTTATTAGAAATTGGGGGGGGGCAGTCTCTCACTTTTTTCAAAACATGAGGAAAGCTCAGACTGTTGGTCTGGATTACCAAAATCCATCAAATAGGTCACAGGGCACTTCAAGACTGTCACTATTTTGGGGCGGCAGACAATCACATACTGGCAAAATTCAGGTTGCTCAATTGAAGTCAATTTGGAGCTCTAGTGCCTCCCCAAAAGACTGGACTCCTTGCAATAAGGAAAGTGTGGGATGACCATTATTTTTTCTGTAATATCGTCTAGCCTCCCCACAAAAAAATCAAGGTGATTGCTCATTAAATGTCAAATGTCATCTAGCCTCCCTGCAAACAAATCAGGAAGAATGCTCAATAAACAGGTAATCTGGAAACACCAACAATTTCATCCAGGAAGAAACGAGAATGTTTTCAGAGTTTGCATGTGTTACATGAATGAACATTAATGATATAAATTCATAATATTTTAAAGTCTTGATAAAATCAGGTATGGGCAATTAATGTGTGCATGATTAAGCACTATAAATAATGTGCTGCTACATCATTCACTATACTACCCATGTGTAAGAACTATGGAAGTTCAACAAATGGACCCCCAAAATTATAAGACAAACCAGAAAATGCAGGGAAGATTTATAGTATTCCCTTGTTTCAGATCAGCAGAGGTCAGAAAGTAGGTTTCCCTCTAGGTGAATTCAAAGCAGCATGGGGGGGGGGAAAGGCTATTTAAAAAGAATTGTGGCAGCCTTGTGCCACCCTCCCACATCAAGTGGTGCAAACTATGTCACATAGTTTGGGTTGGATCCAGGCTAAGTTAATTTAATAATAATAATAATAATAATAATAATAATAATTTATTATTTGTACCCCGCCCATCTGGCTGGGTCTCCCCAGCCACTCTGGGCGGCTTCCATAAAAACCAAAAATACACTAAAATATCACAGATTAAAAACTTCCCTGAACTTAGTTCCCCTTGAAATCTAGGTCCTTTGACTTATTTGTAACTAATTTTTCACATCAATTTCAGTGGGATCTACATTCAACTAACTGAGCCTGAATCCAAACCATTGGTACCATAGTTGGGAGCAGATAACTTTTGGAGGCATGCACTCCAAAGAAATGCACCAGGTAGAAGGTTCTGGTAAAATCAAGTCAAGGTGGTGAAAAGGCCAGTTGACAGTACACATACTCTTCACTTGATGATAGAAGCATCAACAGGTGGGTTGCCTGAGTGAACAGGCCATTGTGGACCAAAACGCCACAAACAGGACTTTCATATCATTACAAACACAATACTTTTCCGTATAATTGGTTTACCCATTCATCTGGACATCATGAAACAATGGGTAGTCAAGTGAAATGCATGCACGTGTAAAATACCCCTAAATGTGAAGAATGCACAGGAACCATTATTAAGTAACCAACAGATTCCATACAGAGAAGACAGCAAGAAGGTGACTAGATTTACAGCCACTGTGCCCCTTTGGAATTAATGTTGGCAAGATATATTTTTGAGCTGCTACGGACCATTATTCCTTTGTGGAACAGAGTTTTTACCAGCAAGTGACAGCTCCACATGCAATTCCTTTGTCACTGGAACACATTTCCTTGTTTGTTTTAGCCGAAGCAATGACTAGCAACACACAGGAATGTTGATTTATTCAGGCCCAAGAGTGTGACGTTTGCCACTTATTACGGCCTAGATATGATGCTAGATTAGTGATGGAACATGGGCAAGTGAGTGCATACCTTTAATACCTTTATTTCACTGTAGGCACCCACTCACTATGACGCTAAGCATCTTTTTATGCCCCTTCAAATGTAGCAGGAGCACTGCTGGAGTTGCTGAGTGAGCGAATAAAGTTCCAAAGAGCTTATAGCTTCCTAATGTTCCTAATGCCATATGGGAATCTATCTGCATATGGCCCGCCCAGTCACAAGGAGGCGGAGCTGCCGGAATCAGCAGAGATTAGGAAACAATCCCCCAGGAGCTAGAGATTCAGTGCTGCCATTTAAAAAGGGGAGGCTGAGAGGCATCTTAAAGGAAAGCTGCATAATACAGCCATCATTATCAAGAACAAGGGGAAAGGAGCGTGAGAGGAGCTGGAGCGTGATCTTGTGGGAGGAAAAAAAAAATGAAAGAAAAAGGAAGAGGGGAATTTGATGAATAAAATATTAGATCATCCATTTTTTATGCCAGAGCATGGAACGCTCTGGCCTGCTGTTTCCTTTTGGTTTAACATGTTAACTGGTGCGGTTCCCCTGTGAGATCCCCACTGCTTGGAATAATTGTGCCAGGCACTTCATTGCATGTGGGGAGTTTGTTGGCTAGGTAAAGTGAATGAAGAGAAGAGGGCACAGGAAAAATAACCCCCTCCCACATCCCTGAAAGGCAGAGTTGTCAGCAAGAGACCAAACAAAAGTTTGACAAAGCAGACAGAGAAGGTGACTCCAGAGTAAAGAGATTCAGTAGCAGCTGGGAAGGGACTATGGGGCAGTGAGAAGCTCCAGGGAGAGTAGGCTTCTTGATAATGAGGCTTTACACACATACAAACACATCTGGAACTTGGCCACAGACGAGCCACATCTCTCATGGTTTCTACCTCTTCCTATTTGCTAAGGACAATCTCTGTTTTCTCAACTAAATCGCTGCGCTTAACTTGACTCTATGTTTGTTGTTGTGGAGGGATGGCTTGTTCAAGTTGCTAGTAAGAATGATTAGAGTCAACTTTTGTCAAGGTTCAGATCCCTTCCCAGGAATATAACAGCATAATGCTATAAGTGTTAACAAAAAATGACTGGAACTCATTCCCAGATAAATATGCATAGGGTTATAGCTGAAGACTGTGTGGGAGGATGGATTAAAATTTGGCTCAGTTTCCCATTGGGGATGAGATTTGGGTCTAAACATTCTAGCACTCTGAATGGGAAAATGATGCTTTGCGCAAGATTTTTCCTGCCAGGGATACAAGTTCAAGTCCAGTTCCATTTGGGGACTGGGAATGCCAAAGCTGAGATTTCTGCCTTCCCTTACCCCAAAGTATATATATATTTATGTGGTGGGGGTGTGTGGAAAGGCTTGCAGGGCAGGTAGAGGTAGAAGCTCTCCAAGTATTTGCATGCAATGCTGGTAGCAGCTCAGCCCTTTTGGGATGGACAAAGGGGTGTGTTTTCATCATTATGTGTTAGTAAAGGCATATGCATCAATGCAAAACACCCGCTGCAGATGCAGAGGTGTATTTTAAAATGTTGTTCACATACAGAAGTAAAATTATATATTTTAAGTATGCAATTTGGTAAAAGAACCATAAACCAATGTGTGTTTATATCAGTGGAGGACCGGTCTATTGCAGAATAATGAATACAGCATACAGTTTAGGTAGTGAAGAGCCTTCAAGATAGGCGGGGCTTGTAGAATAATCTATGGAATGTGAGTAGGGGTGAAACAAAGATGCCTGTCTTTTTATCTATGGAATGTCGGAAGGCATGATATCCACAGTCCATGGGAAGAGCTGCATCAGACTGTGCACTTAACTACAGAGCTGCAAGCTGGTCCCCATTATCTATACCTACTGTTATTTATCTACTTCAGGCCTTTGCTGCAGCTCCTTGGAAACGATTTCACGCTTCCTCTTTTATTGTCAGTTGATTGGATACTTAAGTACCTGCTTCTCTTCATTTTAGATACCCACTATATCTCTGAGCTGGCTTTTATTTCGTCTTCCTCTCTCCCCTGCTCTGACATTCCTCCAGTGCCCATTATTGTGGTATCTAAGCCTAGACTGACACATGACATTCCACGTAAAATGTCTTCCCCTGTCTTCGTGTTCTGATAAGAAAGACAACTCTGTAAATCCTGAGTGACAGGTCAATGCAATATATATGTATTTGCAAATAGGAATATTTTAGTCTTACTCAAACAGAATGGCTGCCCATGGCTAAATGAAACCAGGGCAGGCAACATACAAACTTTCCCCTTCTCTTTTCTGCATCTCCCATTGTCTGAATGGCAACGCTTGCTAATGATGCACCCCAGTTGTGACCTGCAACTTAATAATCTATTATATGCTGGATCAGAGACTGCCAATCATGCCACATGGCACACAGGTTTGCAGAAGAGCTCATTTCTTATTTAAGATGGTTAAGGACTACATTTTCATCAAGTGGTGTCTATTATGACAGATACAGCCAGATTTTTTATACACATTCAAAAGTTTACTGCAGCAAAACAGTGGCAAGGGAAGCAAAGTATGTCGCAGCATGGAAGACTTTGTTTAACCCTGTACAGCACTGCTAACTCCTCCCTGTTTGACAGTGATCCGCTAATCCCTACCCTTTCAAAGTGGCTTTCCACTCAATTACATCAGCAACCCATTTTGATTCTTTCTGTCAATCAGTCAATCCCTTTTTAACCCCATTTTACTATAAGCCAAAGGAAGCTTACAAAACATAAAATCATTGCAACACATACAACACTAGCCATGAAATTATACAAGACCACATTAAAACTGCAAAGCCTTGCACTATAGTGAGCTCAGACAGAGGTGGGTCTCACCCAGGGAGGAATTATATAAGGGTGGAGAGTGGAATGAAATACAGTGACACTTTATTAACTCATGAGCATCACATGGATATATTATCAGCCACTTCAAAGTAACTGAGCCCATTGCTGTCCATCCAGACTGGCAAAGGATTACATCTCTTGAATCTCAGGCAGATATTTCCCCCCGAAACCTGTTCTGCAAAAACCTTAGCTGAACATTTTTGGTGATGGAGCTATAATCATTCCCTTTCTCCATAACTAGATCCAGCAAAGAATCAAATTCTGTTAATCAGAATTAAATTTATTTATTTAATTGGATGATATCTTAAGTACAATCCTCTGTCTAAATCAGATGTGAAGGAAAGTTAACCTATAGGGCTAGGTGAGCTCACCAGATTAACCTGTAAAAGGGCTTAGTTCTCCCTGGGAAAAAAACGCTGATAAACTACTTCTCAAAGCAATCGGGGGTGGGGGGCTTGGGCCTTCTTTCCTGCCACTCTTCAACCCCAAACACCTCCTGCATTGTCACCCTTCTAAGGATGAGTTTGCTGGCAGGAGCAGTGAGGAAAGAACAGGAAAATGACTTTGCTTTTTCCTTTTTTCTCTGTCACCCTGATGCACTCCACAGCACATTAGGTCGTCCAGAGCAGCAACTCTTAGGAGTTGCAGTCTTTCCAAGGGACACTGATGAGAAGAAAGAAAACCCTTCCTCCCTATTTCGGAGATGGGTTAGGGTGCTTGTCCAGCCTGGATATTGATGCAAACAGGTATATGGCCCTTTCTCAGAATTTTGATAGGTGAAAATCCCCCTGTGGGAGCTTTTCTTGAGGCTGGTATATTCAGGCTCTTCAGAAGTCACCACAGTTAGCAGGTCCTGAAGCACAGACGCGATGTTCCTTTAAAATTGGAATGCCAGTGCCTGCACTCATATCAGGAACCAACGCAGTGCCTAGTAGATAACCAACTTAATGATAATTATATGGTTGCCATTAATGACATTTTAATAAGCTCTTCATATGCAACTGATTTAGCAAACGCAAACTTATGGGCAAGCTGTGAGGCACTCAAGCATATGCATCAACAAATTGGATTCTCTCACAAAAAAGGGTCTCCAGAGGTCAGGGCAGGATTCCTGATAGTAGTGACTGTCTGAAGTTGTACCACACACTCTTCCTCTTATTTTTGCAGCGAAAACAAGCAGCAGTGCAGCATTAACAAGTGATACCATGGTACCAGGAGATATCTGACAGTTGCAAAAGGGACAATAGTATGTGGGGGACGGGAGGAGGGGCTGTATATTTTTATGTCACGGAAAATATTTTGGTTTCAAATTAATATTAGGTGATAAATGCTTTATGTCTGAAAATCTTTTTTTTAATTAATATTTTTTGATATACAAGTTTAGAAAAAAAATGTTCCCCCCCCCAGCACTGACATCTTAGGAAGTTGTAGACACAAGCGCAGGGGTCAAGTAATAAAAGTCTGAAGAATTTGCAGATCAAGAAAGCAAGCAAATAAATTTAAGAACTTAGAAGAGGCTGATGGATCAGGCTAATGGCCCACCCATATAATACAGCATCTTGTTCTCGCAGTGGCCAACCAGATGCCTATGAGAAACCCACAAGCAGGACCTGAGCACAACATCACTCTCCACACTTGTGACCCAGCAACTGGCATTCAAACGCATGCTATCTCCAGCAATGGAGGTGGAACATCATGGTTAGTAATCATTGAATTTGAAACCATCGCTGGTCTGAATGGCTCATGCCAAGTTCACAATAGCAATTGACTCAAGATTTGAAAGGGATGGCTGCCCTAAACCACAGAGAAGCCAAAACTAAGACACTGCATTAAAACAATATATCTGGATAAAATGGATATCCATTTGTATTAAACCATAAAAATATCTAGATCATTTTTTTGCCATTAACAAGCTATTACTAACACATTTGGAGAATATTTTTACTATGCCATCCAGAGCTGAATAATTAGATTGTAAAATGCTTGAGGGGCAGGAACCTGTCCTTGCTTAAGAAACTCTACACAACACAGTAGAGATGGATGGTGCTATAGAAATAATATTTTAAAACAGATTTTCTTGAAGATATGTCTACCTGTTGCTACAGTCAGCCTAACCATGATCCTTAACTGAAGAAAGCCTAGGACCTTGGTACTTTCAAGGGCTAATAACACATTTTGACACCCATCCATATACCCCAGGGCCCTTTGTTGAATTTGGTCCTCTTCATGGGTGGGAGAAGCAGTTTTCTGCCTCAGTTATTATTGTTGTGCCAAATATTTATCCTGTATCCCCCCACCCCAATGTTCTTCATAAGTTTATGAGAAAAGAAATTGCATTTGCACACTGCAGCCTTCCTGGGTGCCTGCACTTCCTGTTGACCCAATGATGTCCTTCCTCGACTGAGCTTTCCTGTAAGTGCAAAGGACCTTCCATATACCTGGCTGCTGTTGTTTTAAAGTTAAGTCTTTTTAATTGTTGTTTTTATGAGAAATCCCTGCTTTTACTTTAAAAGAAAACTATTTGAACCAATGTCTTTTAATGTAAAAGAAAGACTTTAATTAAAAACAAAGTAAGTGAGCACACTGATCTCAGGAGCTCGCTAGCTACCCTCCTAGCTCCCCACATTTCAGTTAAAAGTGAGGGGAAGACTTCATGAGGTAACTTCTCCCATGGGCCTTTTTTTAGTTCCGGAAGCACCAGCAGCTTGGAAGGCACTGGAGAAATGTTTAATGCAGATAACAACATACACATACAAAATTAAAAAAAATTCCTTCCAGTAGCACCTTAGAGACCAACTAATTTTGTTATTGGTATGAGCTTTTGTATGCACACACACTTCTTCAGATACCACATGCACACGATAGCTCATACCAGTAAAAAACTTAGTTGGTCTCTAAGGTGCTACTGGAAGGATTTTTTTTATTTTGTTTCGACTACGGCAGACCAACATGGCTACCTACCTGTAACATACACATACAGCACTTATAGCTGTATGAGCCAGTGTGGTGTAGTGGTTAAGAGAGGTAGTCTGCTAATCTGGGGAACCGGGTTCGCGTCTCCGCTCCTCCACATGCAGCTGCTGGGTGACCTTGGGCCAGTCACACTTCTTTGAAGTCTCTCAGCCCCACTCACCTCACTGAGTGTTTGTTGTGGGGGAGGAAGGGAAAGGAGAATGTTAGCCGCTTTGAGACTCCTTAAAGGGAGTGAAAGGCAGGATATCAAATCCAAACTCTTCTTCTTCTTCTTCTTCTTTACAGCAATAAATTAATATTGGTCCTGCACCCATCAGAAGTATAAAGAGAGAAACATGCAAAGTCTATTTCACTGGTGAAAAAAATAGTTTTAGAAATTGGAGGACAGATTTTGACACAGCAGTAGTCAGAAAATATTAAAACAATGTATAATCCAAAATATCTAAAATATTAACCTAGTAATATTCAGAAGGACGAGTTGTACCCACCCACTAAAAAATGAACATCACCATAGAAGATAACTGAATTACCAAAGGCCTGAGTAAACAAGGTGAATGTTCTTGCCAGGGTGCCTGGTGCCTAGGGACTGAGAAGGATAGTCCCAGTTACGTCCACCTGGGGAGAACATTCCACAGTCTGGGGAGAGGTAAAGCACTACTGAAAATACCCATTCATGTGTGGCCTAAACATGAGCAACTACCACCTGTCTGTCCACTGGTCAATCAAAGGCTGCACTGACACAGAACTTCATTCCATTTCCCCAACATTTCCCTTTTTGAGCTTTCACACTGTAAAAGACACTTCTGAAAATCTAGTGGAAGTTTAGCACTCATTCTGTGTTGTTTTGAGAAAAAAATCCATTTGCAACTGCTTTAACCCAGAAAATCGAGAAAGAAAAGTGATGAAAGTTAGGGCAGTGTGCTGCATACACTTCTTTTCTGCCATTGTCATGGGCAAATTGTGTGTGTGTGTGGGGGGGGGGGCAGAAGCATGCATGTGTTGAAAGGATGGGGGAGTAGAGGCATTGGGTGCATTCAGATGCGGGGAATATTGCACTAGTTTTCCTACCTATAATGCTAGCACTTCTGTTTTTCTAAAGTTCCTTTCACACTGCAGTACAGTACCTATCACATTTTGGAACTGTGGCTTTTTCACCAATATACAGCATGTTGCACTGAATCTCATTCACACTAGTGGGTGGGGTGTGGCACTGGACAACATCTCTAGTCCATTTCTTGAAGGAAAATGTTTCTATTGATAATTTCAAAAGGATGCTAGTTCATTAATAACTAAAACCTTTTCGTTTTTAAGGTGCCACAAGGCTCTTTCTCAATTTTGCATAATACTTGTAAATGTTAATAAAGTTGTGGTCAAGTTATAACCCCAACACGGGGTCTGCCTCTTTCTTGTGGACCACAAAGAAATAAAATAATCTCTCTCTCCCTCTCTCCTTTGTACAGCTGCTGCTGAATTGCTTTTCTTTTTTCTCTCCTATAAAAGAGCTTGGCCCATCCCCTAGTGAACATGCAGATGCTAATTTGGCTTTGTCCAGGACCATTATGCTGTCAGCTCTCAAGGAAAATAGGGCTTGTAAAAACTCTGTAGTCAGACAAAGGCATAGCAAACACTTCAGGACAGTTTGTACTGCAGCCTGCTAATAACCTTTTCGGAACAATGGCAAACACAGAAATCTCCACAGCAGAACATGAGACTTTTCTGCCAACTTCCATCTCCACTTATTCAAAACTCTTGTTCACCTCCAGTTCTTTACAGAATGTAATGTAATTCCTCATACAGCTTCCTCTGCATATAAGTGATGGCAAATAGCATATGCTCCAACACGACAGTCCTTAGGTTGGCAAAAGCACTATTAGTCTAAGAGGGGTATGTGTTTTCATCAATGAAAGGTGATCTCTTCGGTGAAAATTTATTTCTCAGAGATGACCATTTTCCTAGCTGGTTGGCTTTAGGTTAGTGGGTTTCCTTTGACATAGATCAGGGATGGGGTTTTTCTTTTGAGTTGATTTACAGCAGTGATGGCCAAACTTGGCCCTCCAGCTATTTTGGGACTACAATTCCCATCATCCCTGACCACTGGTCCTGTTAGCTAGGGATGACGGGAGTTGTAGTCCCAAAACAGCTGGAGGGCCAAGTTTGGCCATCACTGATTAACAGCATTAAATTTATGAACTACTTCTCACGGCCAAAAATAATAATCATAATGATAATTCCTAAAGCAATGTACAACAAAATGAAAATGCAGTAATAAAAAGACATAATTAAAAACTATTCATCTAAGTCCTACACAGAGTTGACCTTTTAAAATTAATAGACCAAACTTAGTCATGTTTATTAATTTCAACACGTCTACTCTGAGTTGTACCAGCATGGAATACCATCAGATAATCAGAGTAAAAACATTCAAACATTGGATAGCAGTGAACTAAAATTAACTCAAAGTAGGCCCATGGATGCAATTGGCGCTGTGGGTTAAACCACAGAGCCTAGGACTTGCTGATCAGAAGGTCGGCGGTTCGAATCCCTGTGATGGGGTGAGCTCCTGTTGCTCGGTCCCTACTCCTGCCAACCTAGCAGTTCAAAAGCACGTCATAGTGCAAATAGATAAATAGGTACCGCTCTGGCGGGAAGGTAAATGGCGGTTCCGTGCACTGTTCTGGTTTGCTAGAAGTGGCTTAGTCATGCTGGCCACATGACCCGGAAGCTGAACGCCAGCTCCCTTGGCCAGTAAAGCGAGATGAGCACCACAACCACAGAGTCGGTCACGACTGGACCTAATGGTCAGGGGTCCCTTTACCTTTACCTTTACTACGCCCATGAATATAATGAACATTACTGTTAGGTCCATTGATTCAACACATCTACTCTGAGTAAAGCTTAATTAAATACCACCCATTGGTTGCTGCCCAAATCCCTGGTGTGTGTATGTCTTTGCCTGGTGTTGAAACCGTTACATACTTGGTGCCAGGCGGGCCTCCACTGGAAGGGAATTCTATTGATGAGGAAGGCTGCATTCCTTCAGGAGTAGCCTTCTGGGGGCCACATACTGTTTATGGGTGCAGCAAGGGCCAAAGTCTCATTTTTGTGTGTGATTCTCCTTCCCTCCCATCTCTCTCTCCTCTCTTGCCACCCACACGTTATTAATTCAAGGGCCGCATTACACGAAGGGCTGCAGTTTGTCCACCCCTAACAGTTCAACAAATGCATGGCCTGTAATCCATTAACATCTACTCCCCTGTAGCTGGAAAATTGCTTCACAGTTTTCATTTCTTATTTCCTAACTTCTAAAGGAATTTCTTGAGTGGCCCGTATGAAAATACATTCTTTGATGCATCCATGCTGGCAGAACATGAAATTACATGCTCATTGAAATGAACTTCCAAATCCATGTTTTATATGTTAGTTGCCATTTCTGTACAACTATGGGGTGTTAGGAGAAGGGTAGGACCAACTTATGGGGTAGTTTTTCTACCTTTGGTCCCCACCCTGCACTCAGCTCTCACCCGTGGCTCCTAGAAGCCATCAGCATGTGACAATGACGACACCCTGGGAAATGACTTTAACTGGCCGACTAAGCCAGATTAGGATAGCTGATAGCTCTCAAACGCTCGGTAAGTTAAGGACTTCCCCTGCATGTGAAGACAGGCTCTGGCAGATTGCGCAAACAAGAACAATAGTGGGTCCAATGGCCAAGAAGACGGTTTCTGCATGTGTTGTAGAGGGGGGCAGATGGGCTCATCAACTTGGGAAAGTAGCCCATCTAGGAGAAGGAAAACTCTGATCCTGAATCTTCACTGCTTTCCATGATATAATTGGGAGAAGAAAAGGCTAAGGAGTAAACACTACACAATCCAGAGTAGAGTCCCTAAGATGGCTGGATGGCACCTTGTATGCCTCTGTCCAGCAATTCTTGCAGCCGAGATGGTGCCATATGTATTGCTCTGCTTTCCTTTGGATCATATTGGCAAGGCCGAGAAGGGGGTCTTGCTGTCTGCTAATGAGGCAATTTGGCTTCACCCCCCAGAGGCACACTCCAGTGTCTCTTCAGACAGATGGATGCAAACGACAAAAACAACAGGCAAATTCCAGTGCTGGCCCTTTCAAGTTGACCTGCTTTCCTTGGGAAGGGGAAACTAACAAGATTTGTTACAGGAGGCGTTTGCAAGGACGGGAGTATCAACATGACCATTAATATGCTATGTCACACAGTAGAAAGTATTTCCTGACATGCCTAGCCATGGAAGCATGGAATTTATTTACCCCAGCTCTTTACAACATTGAAAGCAGTGAATACAGAACATTCTGCTCTTGACAACTGATGGACAGACAGCCTTTTGCAGTAGATTTGTCAGTCTTAGTATCAGGTGTTTTGGGGGTGTCTCTTTCCCCACAACAACAGCAGAAATTGCCTGGGTTGGGATTTCACTTTTCTCAGCGAAGAAGTGCTGCTTTGAGTTGGGCAGAAGTGGATGACAGCAGCTAGGAATACATTGCAGAGGTAGGTACCACTGTTTCTGCACATAAACATGATTTATGTAGTGGAGGGCTTTGCATCTGCCCAGAGGAAACTGGAGTCTCATCTACTAATAATATTGATGCAGTAATTTAATAATAAGACTGCACTCGGCATGAACACACACAAAGCAAATCCATGGTGACAGAGAGAGAACTAACACACATAAAACCCATCTTGAAGCAGACTTATCTCTTCACAGGGCAGCTATATACAGTGGTACCTTGGGTTACAGACGCTTCAGGTTTCAAACGCTTCAAGTTACAGACTCCGCTAACCCAGAAATCGTACCTCGGGTTAAGAACTTTGCTTCAGGATGAGAACAGAAATTGTGCTGCAGTGGCGTGGCGGCAGTGGGAGGCCCCATTAGCTAAAGTGGTATCTCAGGTTAAGAACAGTTTCAGGTTAAGAACGGACCTCCGGAATGAATTAAGTTATTAACCTGAGGTACCACTGTATATGCTTACTTAAAAAGAATGTTGCCTCACTGAAGTAAGATACAGCACCCACCAAACCATGAGTTATAATTCAACATTAATGCAGCTCTCCATATTAATAATTTGAATGCAGTAATTGTTATAATGTGTAAGGAGGTGATTCAGACACAAAATACATCCCCTTGGGCATCCAATTGCATTTCTGTTCACCTGAACTCCTTGTTCTCTGAATATTTCAGACATGCCTCATTTTATGCACCATCCTATTAGATGTGGTGGCAGTCACAAACATCAGACACTTAAGGAACCTGCAACATTTCTCATCAATGTGGGCTGGTCTCATGCTAGCTGCCTCCTACCCTCAACTGTAGATAGGAAACTGGTCATGCCTATTAAAGCTTGAGCTACAATATATCACAGAGGAATCATAAAAGTATAGAAAGCTGGCATAAATTACCCCTATTCCAAATTCTGTTCAGGAGTGGGGATACTGCCATAGGAATCTGCAGAGGGGAAAGTCTTTAAAAGAGAGTTTGACTTACACCACCCTTTCTGCCAGTATAAATTCTGCCAGGTTCCAAGGCCATGAGATCAAGCTGGATAGAGTTAGAATCCACTGTAAGTTCCCCTGGCCCACTCCTAGTCCTGCTACTCCTCTGAAACATCCTGCCACCAGGGTTTATGCCAGCCTAAGATTCACAAGTTTTAGCTCAGCCAGCTGAGCCCTGGCTGACCCAGGCTGAAAGAGTTATGCCAGCATATCTCTGGCTGAGCTAGAGATCTGCAGCTCATCTGGTAGTTCTTTGGTTTGGATTGCTCCTTCGGTCTCTAAGGTTGCAATTCTATGTGCAGCTGCTTCTGACTAACGCTGATTGAATACTGTGAGATTTATTTATTTTTATGTGGTTATTTATAAAATGTAGTTATTTACTTATGCAGCTCTCATATCAGGCCAGTGGACGTCAAAATAAAAACACAAAAAGCAGTACAAGGCAATCATTAAAATGGCTGTCTAGTCTTTTTTTTTAAAAAAAAAAATCAACAACAATAACTTCTGTATAAACATGCATAGGATTGTGCCACAGGGTGCCACAATTCCTTTTTTCTTTCCATTTTGCTCCAGCAGATTAACATGGCTAGAACATAATGAAAAAAATGTAATTTTAAGAACTCAAAATACTTAAAAAATGAAATGAGGAATACAAGGGAAGAAGGGCTGAGTAATTAATTATAGCTCTGTAGCCATAGAGCCATAAAGATACAATCAAATGATATGAAACAGAATAGGTGTTTGGATGAAGGGAGCTGAATAACAGTCAAAGAGCTGAACACAGAAAAATAGCAAAATAATGGATGGTCCTTCTGCTGCCCCCCCCCAATGCTCATTCCTGTTCCAAGTCCCACAGTCTCTTCTGGAAGTTTAACCTTTGACTGAAGACATACAGTTTGAACAGAAACCATTCAGTAAGGTTGGCATACTGATACACACTATTGTGCCAGATACGTCCCTGGTGTATCTGTGGCTTAGCTAATGGATCTGCAAAAGAAGCTGATGAGACCCAGTGACCTTACTAGCATTTCCGGGGACAGGGTTTTTTTTGTGCTTTATCATAAGGAAGGTGGTGGTAGTGGGGATAGTTTGATACATTTTTGCCAGCAGGTACACTCACTTCAGGATTCTTTCCATTAATTCAGCTTTTTTTCAACAAACAAACCAAACTCCAATGTTGCAGCATTCTTTTTAAAATGGCTTAAATCAAAGTTTTATTTTTATTTTTAAAAAGAAATTCCAGATTGTAACCTAGAATAAAAGAGATTGTCAGACATTTTCTAGCTTTACTGTGATTTATTTTGGAAGGCAGGGACATTCAAAGCACAAGATGCTTACACATGCATAAATCCTATCTACTGGGCACCCTTTCTGTGTGCATAACTCTATCTTAAACAAGGCTAAATAAGAAGTGCAAGGCAGAAGTGTGCATCAGCTCTGTGTGTGGCCAAAAACACAGAGGCAAATTGGGGTCTTTTACTCCCAAGTAAAAATGTGATGTCATTAACCCACCCCCCACTCCCCATTGGACAAATTCTTGTGTCAATTTGTTTGGCAAGGCAATTCAGGTTTGGGAAGGCTTAGGCAGAATGCCTTTGGAAGGTTCCCCTCTGGGAGTGGGCCCACATCCTTCTCATTACCACGTCTGCTGCTCATTTCCTTGCCTTCTCCCTTAGGGCCTAGTTCACACAACCACCATGGAAAGTGGAAAATATTGTTTCTTCATCTCATTCCATTCATTGTTTGTAGAGGGAAGGTGAACGAGAAGCAGTGGCAAAAAGGAAGGACACCAGGGCCAGGAAGTCCAGGGATCATTGTTGGGCCCTTCACAGCGTGCAGTTCTCAGCAAGTGCCTGCTAATGATGATCCCTGATACTGACCCTGCCTATCACCATTGAACGAATCCTGACAAATCCTAGGGGAAATGGGAATGTCCTCCCAAATTACTTCAGCCACAAGGGGTAGGAGGTTGGGTGGGTGATAGTTATCTCCCACAACCAAACCCTAGAACCAAAACATCCCTCCCACAACCTAACCTTGGAGAGGACGCTCCTCTCCATATCTCCATCTACACCCAAAATCTGTAATTTTCCACAAAAAGGAGACTTAATATGAGCCAAATTCCAACATGGCTGACACCCCAGCAATTGTTTTCACACCAGGGCTTAGTTATGTGCAAAGATGGGCAGAGTGTTTTGAATGCTATTGATTACAAAAGCCCACATGCATGCAGACATATGCATTCCCAGTTAAATGATCTCAGGCAGGTATGAATTTGAACACCTATCATTGTATTAATTCAGCATAGCTGGGAAATAATGAAAAGTACATGGAGAGTTTGATATAAAAGCAGTGCCGATTCAGCACAGTGACAGTAATAAGATTCGGACTCTTTAAATTCCCCAAGCCATTTCTGCTGTTAAAGAGGTATACCCATGAAGTATAGCATCACCCATTACTTGGGACAGAACTAGCCAGATGTCAGATTGGCCTAAAGGCAGAATGAACTGCACCAATTTGCATCCGTTGAGGAGCAGGTTCATTTTATGAGGCTTTCTTTGAAATCCCAGAGGGCTCATCTACATCCCCTTGTGTGCCTGTGTAGCTGCATGAAAACAGATACATCTATCTATGAATACACACAGACTGCATGGACATATGGTTTATGGAAACATTATGGGATATGGAATCTGTGATAATGGAAGGAAATACATTATCTGGTTAAAAGATTATATACAGTTGCAAACTAAGTAGTTGCAACAGGAGTGGAACACAGGCTCTCTGGGGGGAAGATACAGTAGAGTTTGCCATTCACTCACCAACAGTTACTTTCCTTTGATTGATATGTTTAAGTGGGCAATTTGATTCTCCAGGATTTGCTTCTCACGCAGGTTTGCTCAACTTCTTAGCATACAACACCATCTACTATTCTAGACCTGGATTACAAACCTATGCAGTAGGGGGAAGCAGCCACTAATAATCTGGTCATGAGGTGCTGGGGGTGGGAAGCTGTGCATTTCATTAAGTGACTCTTAATTTAAGCAGTGGCAGAGAGATGGAAAACAAGTTTCCTCATGCTGCAATGACTCTGGGCTCCTGTCTCTTGAAATGGCCAGCTGCATGGTCAGGTAGGTAGGAAATGTTGCTGAAGGTCTACTTTCACCAATGATCTGACAGAGGGAAGAGAACAGCTGAGCTGAGCAGGGATGCAGTTTAAAGAGTGGGCAATGCCTGCCCGCTGCGCCCATTTCAGATCACATATAACTCTTTCTCAAAGGCACCTTTTCTCTTCTCTTGAAGAAGACCAGCACCAGGGTCTGAGGGTGACCTTTAGCAAAATGCCCCTATGCTGGTGAGCCTCAATGGGCTTACCTGGGGAGTGACTAGAATGCTCCAATGACTGCCATGCATACTGACATATGCAGCTTCCCAAGGGTACCAGTACCAATGCCTGGTGCCCTCTGATAATTATGAGCTTTTTTAAAAAAAGTAACCACCAACAACAGCCTTAAAATACAATGCATTTTGGGGTATTTGATTTTGCATATATCTAGGGGTAGGCCTTTGGGTCTCGTTTCATCTCCTTTTTATTGTCTTGTGCTTTTTATTGTAATTGTATGCTGTGTTTGGGGTATTTTGTGGGGGGGGAGGTGAGGTGGTTGCTTATGGTCTATTTTTACTAGCTGTAAATTATTGTGGTATTTTATTTTATTTTACTTGTATGCCGTCTTGGGAGAGTTAAATAATTAAATATATTTAAATAAATGAACCAAATGAAGGACACACTGTCTTTAATTTGTCCCAACAAGTGCCATCAATCCTCATCACTGACCATGCTGGCTGAAGCTGATGGGAGTCCAACAACATGGTACCATGTTGACTACCCCTGGTTTACATTGACTGAAAGCCACTCCTCACAATTTGAAAATGATGTCTTTCCCATATAGGGGACTTTCAATAATGGAACCTAGGACCTTCTGTATGTAGAAGATCTTCTCCATTACTGAGTTGTGGGTCTGCTGGGAGACTGTTTTAAATGTTCCATCTATGTGGTTGAGAGCCAATTACGTTGGCCTTTCTGGCCTTATTTTTGAGCAAAGCAATTAGAGGTATAGCTCAATGAATTGCAGCAAGTGGGACAGAACTATTCATACCCCCAAGTTTCTTACTTTGCATTGGAAAAAAATGAAGAAGGGGTCATGCCATTTAATAGAGGGCATATATTTCCTTATCTTCACTTTGCACAAAAAATGTCTCTCACATTTAATATATTCTCACAGTGTAAAGTTAATAACCACCATGGCAGTGTGAGGGAATTTATGATGGTCTTTCCCCCTTTGTGAGTTCAGTTTAAGAGGACCAAGCACAATAGAATGTTTGACCTCATTGCAAACTTATTGTCCATCAGTGCTTGGAGAGTGCTCCCTTAGTTCCATGTCTTGGTGGTGCAAACTCTCATTCAGTATAATGGAGAAGTCTACTGGCTGATCAGGTTTGCAGGATAGACAAGGTAACAATGGAGCACTAATTTGCAGAGACCCTAAAGGTGGCCTCAGTGTAGATTTAGGATTTACATAGATCTGTCATGGACACACCGCTTATGTTTACATGTAGAAGCCCAGTTTCTTCTGAAAATGATGACACATTTATGTAGGGTTTCTCATGTGTCAGTCTTAACTTTCTGCATCAGAGGAGCTGCTCTGTAATGTTGAAAACTGCCCTCTTCGAAGCCAGTGGAGTGTCATTGTCTATGAACTGGTGAAATGCACAGTATGAAACTCTCGTCTTGTATCTATGGAGAAAATCTGGGTTGATACCACTGTTCAAACCTGGACTCAGTGGGTAGCCTTGAGATCCTCTCCAACCTTAAGCCAATGCTATCCATCTGTAAAATGAGAATAACAATAGCTTATGTCCCTGGATTGTTTCAAGAATGCATTAATCACGTTTGTGACAACTCTATGAATAGTAAGGGTTTTTAAATGCTCCTCAGACATCCATGCAGTATTAGAATTCCAGCCATGGGAGCTAAGAGCTATCCTAGGGATCTCCAAGTGCAACAGTTGATGTAAAGAAACCTGCTTGCATTAGATTTGACTTTATTTCTATATTTATATTGGAAAGGGTGTTTTTTTAATTTAAAAAGACATGCCTTCAGAGTGTCCTGGATTTAAAAGAACACATGCTCTTGAAAGGGTTTGATATTAGCCAAATTATAATAATGAGATTCTTTATTGTTTTAGATTTTTCATGCAGATATTCAGAGTGGTTGTCACAATAAACTTTGCAAACTACAATTTCTGCAGTGTCATATGCAATAACTAATCAGTTATTGCATTTTATTGTTTTGTTAACTTGTATTTTGTTATCTGAAAGCTGCCTTGTGAATGTTTGTTAAAGTGAAAGGTTGAATGCATATATCTTGCACAAGAAAGCTTAAGCAAATGAGAAAAGCCTGTACGTGTTTGGACAAACAGCAAATATTTACGATCAGAATATAAACTTAGAATTTGGAGCAAGACTCCTACCGATCTTTAATTACAGCCAACTCATGCCCTGTGAAGAAGCTGCTGCAGATACTTGCATTGATTTGTACACCTTTTCTACAGATTGCCCCTGCTTTGAAGTAAATTATGCATGAGATTAGCTCAAAATGTGCTCTTCAGGAAATGTTGATCCTCCATCATTCATCGTATAATCATCCTTACAGCCCTTTTGCTCCTAATAGGTTACACTGGTTAAAATACTCTCATTAATAAGTATGCATGAGATTAGCTCAAAATATGCTCTTCAGGAAATGCTGATCCTCTGTCATTCGTTTCATGATCATCCTTACAGCCCCTTTGCCACGAAAATGTTTTGCTTATTAATAATGTTGACCCTTCTTTGTTTATGCAATAGCTGTATTGACAACATCAAAAGGCATTGGTTGGTGTACTGGTTTTTTCATTTCTTAACATTGCAAGGAAAACTTGCTGGAGTTTGATGCTTCATTTTCTGTGACTGGCAACAGTTGCAGAATATGCTTGTTTAGGTGCCTTGATATAACCCTATTTTAGAAGGTATTTAGCATCCATCATGTTAGCACCAAACAATGGGAAACACAAAGGAAAAAAGCAGGAATCTTTTATCAGATCCAACCCTGGCAGAATGTGAAAGATGTCATTAACCCACCCGAAGGATAGCTCTGTGAAGCTTGGAAAGTTGAATAGGGACACCAGTAGGACTATATCTAATAAATGCACCACCTAATCTATTTTAAAACAGTGTTTGAGGTGAGAAAATTGTTTGTCTACATATGCATCCTATCTCCTTTTTGACACAATAACCTAGGAACTGGTACAATGAACAGCTATGTGTCTATGCAGGTACAATCAAAATTATTTGGTTGCAGGCTGTGAATGCAAAGGGATGAAATAAAATGAAACAGCTCCTCTGATAGAATTGTTTGCTTGGACCTGGATGACATTATTATTCTATGGTTTGCAACATCAAGGTGCAAAGAATGGCACGACCTATCTGGCTTCTAAAGTATGATTTAAATCAGTTGGATCTGTTTTCTCCAAGGCTGGATGTATTTTAAATTTCCAAGCCAACAGGAGAGGCCATTTTACATGTTCGAAACTCAATGGAGTCCACTTTCATGTGTGAATTAATGTGCAGCCTCTAGGTTTTTGCACGAAAGGTTGGAACAGTCTTATGTTCACTGTTTTAGTTTAGAGGTTTTATTTGCTTTCAGACCGCAACAAAATGGAAAGGGTTTTGGTTCCTGTCAAGCTTTGACTTAACCAATTAGCCAAAAGTCCTGTTTTGACTGTGAGAACCAGTTATTACTAATAGCTGTCATTATGCTAGCTATTATGGATTACTAATTTTTACCTTTTCAGATTATGATAACACACCGAGAAGGTATTTAAAACTGGTAGTAACCACTAGTTAAATGCCCCTTTCAATATGTTATTTTAATCTTAGAAAAAAAATCAGTTCAACTTTCTATGTAGGGTAAGGTTCTGGGTCACTCCAATACTCAACACATTGCACTCCCAGCTAATTGAAAAGAAGATCTAGAAGTCTAGGACAGCCAACTATAAACCACAAAAAGAAAAACCTTGTAATCTTCTCCTGTGAAATGTGATATCCATGAATTACACTATGAATCTGAAAATCAGTTTACTTGGAAACAAACTTTTTGCTGTTTCTACAGCTACAGAGCTATAAAATGAAACTAGCAGGGCTCCTGCTGAAAAGGAAGGAGACACTTAGGAAAAAAACAATGTTAATTAGCACCTTTGCACACAGGGGAAAAACAGAACAATTTTCTTTAAATCTGTATCCACCTTTAGAACCATTAAACAATTTCTTTTTTTCAAGCCATCATCATTAAATTTGTCTATCCTCTTCTAAATCCATCTCAATCAGTGCTGGCAATTTCCTCTAAATTAATACACCAAACCACCCCCCTGCTGAGCAAAACAGCTTTGCTTTGCAGATAGGCCTCACTGTAGAATGTATAAAGGCGGTGTCAGACTCAGCCCTGTCTTTATTGTGAGTCTGATGGAGAACTGCATTAGTCTGAACAAAAGCATTTCAAGGCATCTCAGAAATACCCCGGGTGTACAGCCTGGGCAAACAAGCTGTATCCTCCCTTTCAAGCTCCAGTTACCCCACACCTAGTGGTGGGCTGATGCCATACCCAGATTCTACTGTGATTCTCTTCTCCCTGGCAGGGAAGAGGGGAGGTGACTGTCCTGAGAAGGCAGGAGGACATGGATGTGACCCTGGACTCTTGTTTATTAATTAATTTATATATTATTTTATGCCAATTACCGCTTAATACCAAAATAGGCTTCCTTCGTGTGTGTTGCCTTACTAAATCAGGGCTTCTGTAATACATTTTGATAGACCACAAACCATCCCCTTTTGTGTGCTGAACCATTCAAAACTTACAAGAGGTTTCTTGACAGTCTTAATGAGTTTCTCTGTGACTTCCTTTGCCACATCCTTCATTAGACAACTGTCTAATGTGCAGTGTGTTAAATCCTTTGACATCAAATGACATTGGGATTCTTTTTTTATATATATACTCACAAATGCTGATTGAAGTATCGGTTTTCCAAACACCAAGACTCATATTTGCTAAACAAGAGCATCTCAAATATAGAAAGGGATAGGAGAAGAACAACTAATGGCACAATTCTCCTTGAGCACAGGTGGTTAAGGTCATGGTAAACATATATCTTTTGTTCTTCAGCAAATCAATCTCTGGATCATTTTATTTATTGTTTTTCAAGTCTCACTATTTATTCAGTTCGGAATATTAGGGAGTTGGCTTTATTCACAGTACCTACTAGCCTTGATGCTGATGTTCTGTCTCCACAGTTTGAGGCAATACTGAGGCAATAATGCTTCTGAATGCCAGTTGCTAGAAACCACAGGAAAGGGGTTGGTGATGCTTTTGTGCTCGGGTCTTGCTGGCAGGATTCCCAGAGGCGTCTGGTTGGCCACTGTGAGCACAGGATGCTGGATGTGATCCAAAAGGCTCTTCCAACAGAGCCAGTGTGATGTCGTGGTTAAGAGCAGTGGACTTGTAATCTGGTGAACCGGGTTCACTTCCCGGCTCCTCCACATGCAGCTGCTGGGTGACCTGGGGCCAGTCACACTTCTCTGAAGTCTCTCAGCCTCACTCACCTCACAGAGTGTTTGTTGTGGGGGACCAAGTGAAATGAGAATGTTAACCGCTTTGAGACTCCTTAGGGTAGTCAAATCCAAATACTTCTTCTTCATATGTTATAAGATATGCTAATGCCAATACATGATGCTAACTGCCATAGAGCTCAGGTGAAAAGAGCCCGGTATGTACTTCCCAAACTGCAGCCTGCCTAAACGTCTGTCTCCTGCTCTTCTTCTCCTCAAATCCATTTTTACTGAAAACAATTATTCATCTGTGAGTGTCACGGTAAATCTGCACACCTCAACGTATGGCGAAAGGCAGTTTGGGATGACACAGTTTTCAAAGCAAGAGTTATTCATTGCTCTTGGTCTTA
Source organism: Podarcis cretensis (assembly GCF_951804945.1). Lineage (NCBI taxonomy): Eukaryota > Metazoa > Chordata > Lepidosauria > Squamata > Lacertidae > Podarcis > Podarcis cretensis. The sequence goes on along the minus strand of NC_137173.1, from coordinate 32,457,180 downwards.
CCATAGGAAAAGGCCTGCTCTGCTCAGTGGTCAGCTTGATTCCTGAGCTCAGCAGTCAGCAGGACGATTCGCTTCTGATTTACAGCTTCCCTGGGCTGTCAGCTCATAATAGAATGAGGACTAATATGCAGGCGATGGCTGAAGGATGGCAGCAGATATTACAGGCTATTTGCAGCAAACTTGTAATGTGTTTTTGGTGACACATTCCCACCAGGGGGTGCATCAGCATATTGTGTATCAGCTGGAGGCTGCAGCATATATTCCAGGTTTTTGAGGTGACAATGGAATGAATGACCACATGGAGGTCTGAAGCTGAATGAAGCTGTTTGTTTTCTAACCAAGTAATTAAGGCTGCCACTGCAGCTTTTAAATCTGAATGCAGTGATGTATTGCTTTAATTCTAACACCGTTAAAGAACATGAGGGTATTACACGGTTCTGGTGTGCAGTGCTTCCTCACCTACCAGAATTCAAACTCAAGCCAGTGGCAGCTGGTAAGGTAGAAGGCAGGGAGCCCACTATTAGTTTGAGCCACTGCCAAGGACAGAGATAACTAACTCTAGTTTTTGAGCTATCATATTCCCTGCAGAGTTCTACAGTGGCAACACTGAGGCCAAGGAGAAGACACCTGACATGCTGTGCTACCTTCCTGAACTGGTCATGAGAAATTGGGTGGGTGCGAGCTGGCTGAGAGCAGATTGAGATTAGAAAAAAACATTAAGGTCTGGGGGACTTTGCAGCAACCCAGGAGAGGCTCAACACCAGGTCTCCCTGCTCCTTCTGCGGCTGCTTCCATATCAGTTCACTCAAAATCAAGAGGAATGTCGACAGAAGAAGCCTTGGTGGTTGCATTAAGTAAGATAAATGATTCATTGGAACAGCTTAACAAGAAAACAGACACGATAAATGTGGAAGTGGATGCTGCAACTACTAAAATTGACTTAAATACAGAAAGTATAAATAATCTGGGACAAAGGTGAATACCAGCACAGAAGCTATCCAGAAATTGATACAGGAATCTATTTTGATACGGCAGACTGCGGAAGAAGCCAGGGAGAAAGCTGTTGCTGCTGAATGTAAAGTAACAGAACTTGAGGCAGAGAGAGTCCCAGCCCTACAAAGGCAACTTGAGGAACATAAGTTGACACTTGCTATGATTGAACTTAAAGAAAAACAGATGAATCTGAGGATCAGAGCCTTACCTGAATTTGAGAAGGAAAGTTTGACAGATTTCCTCACACAGGAATTTGCTGACTTTTGGGACTTGGATTTGGGCCAAGAAGAGTTTAGAATTGTGAGGGCCTTTAGACTTGGAAGAGGAGGGAAAAAAGAGAAGAACAGAATAAGAGATTGCTTGATTACCCTTCGAACGAAAGAAGAGAGAGATAGAATTTTGGGCTGGCACTATCAGAAGAACCTAGAAGTACAACGGTCAAGAGTGGAAATTTTTAAAGATGTCCCAAAATATCTTTTGGGTCTAAGGTCTAACTACAGAGATCTGGTTGCCCTGCTGAGAAGGAACAAAATTATCTTTAGGTGGAAGTTTCCCCAAGGTCTATCTTTTAGCTTCAAAGGAAGGAAAATAAAAATAAGATCAGTAGAAGATAAAGTAAAGTTTTTGGATAGAGTCAAGAGCAACGGATAGAAGATCACCAGATAGAGGATCAGAGCAAAGAGCATTGAATAGAGGATCACCAAATAGGGGAATATTGGATATATTAACATTATCCTTTGGACTGGATTTCCCACTGAACGTGCCACCACCACCACCAACAGAAGAAGAGCAAGCATTGGGTGCAGTTGGAGGAATATCAGCGTAAATACATGATGGCGTTGCAGGTTTTGAGCTGGAATGTGAATGGACAGAATTCCCCGGAAAAAAGGCAGAGTCTTTCATTTATTGAAAAAAGAACATTTGGATTTGATTTGTTTACAAGAAACACATGTGATAAGGCTACATAGAAAGATATTGAGTAATAAAAGATTGGGCCAAGAATTTATTTCATCAGATAAAGATAAAAAAAGAGGAGTGGTCCTTTATGCAAAGGAGAGCCTATCACCGAAATTCATATTTAAAGATGACCAAGGGAGATTTATTGCAATTGAAATTCAATCACAAGGAGAGAAATTCCTAATTGTAGATATTTATGTGCCAAATGAAGGCAAATCGGAGTTCTTTAAGAAGTTACATGAGACTTTGATGGATTATATGGACTACAACATGATCTTGATGGGAGATATGAATGGAGTGGTGTCTACAAATATGAACAAGGCACAGAGACAGGTAGTCAACAAAGATGGTAGACTACCTAAAACTTTCTTTGACATGACTGATAATATGGATTTAGTTGACATTTGGAGAGTGAAGAACCCGATGGGAAGAGAGGGAACTTTCTTCTCCGAGGCTAAAATGACATGGACAAGAATTGATCAAATTTGGGTAACTAGGGGATTGGTCCTGAAGATCAGCAAAGTGGAGATCTGCCCCAAAACCTGTTCCGACCGTAATGCTGTGAAGATGGAAATGAAATTGATGCCAACTGGTTCCTTTAGATGGAGGATGAACGATACCTTGTTTAGGAATGAAGAGGTGACCAAGAAGGCCCAAAAAACTCTAAGAGACTATTTTGAAATAAATATGAATACTACAGTGGAAAAAAGAGTAATTTGGGACACAAGCAAAGCGGTTATGAGGGGATTCCTAATACAACAAAATGCAATTAAGAAGAGAACTCAGAATGAAAAAAAGGGTAAAATCCTAGGAAAAATAGAGGAAGGAGAGAAGAAACTGAGAGCAAAACCAAAGTCACAGGAGATTCTAAAAGAGATAAAGTTATACCAAGTACAATATACAAAGCTGATGAATCAGGAAATAGAATGGAAGATCAAACAGATGAGGCAAAAGACATTTGAATCAGCAAATAAGTGTGGAAAATTATTGGCCTGGCAAATGAAAAAAAGACAAAAACTAAATACTATTATGAATTTGGATGTGGAAGGAAAGAATATACAGAACCCAGTGGAGATCAGGAAGTGTTTTCAGAGATATTTCAAACAATTTTATACACAGGAGAAGCAGAAAGAAATAGACATTGATCAATTTCTGAAAATAAACGGACTACACAAAATTTCTCAGGAAAAACAGCTAATGTTGAATTATAAAATAACGGATCAGGAGGTGGAAGGGGCTATCCAGAATATGCAATTAGGTAAATCTCCAGGACCAGATGGTTTGACTTCAAGATATTACAGGTCTCTGAAAGAATGGCTAATACAACCATTGAAGGAAGTCTGTAACGAAATTTTGGAAGGGAGAAAGGCACCAGAGTCATGGAAGGAAGCTTATATTACACTTATACCAAAAACAGAGACTGAAAAGACACAGCTTAAGAACTACCACCCCATATCGCTGCTCAATGTGGATTACAACATTTTTGCAGATATCTTGGCTAAAAGACTAAAAAAGGTTCTAGTAGAAGAAATTCATAAAGACCAAGCAGGCTTTCTCCCGGGCAGACACTTGTCTGACAACACAAGGAATATAATTAATATTCTAGAAAAATTACAAGTGAATATCAATACCAAGGCAGTTTTGATATTTGTGAATGCAGAGAAAGCCTTTGACAACATCTCATGGAGTTTTATGAAGAAGAATCTACAGGGGATGGGGGTATGCCAAGGTTTTGAAAATGGTATAGGTGCAATTTACTCAGAACAATGTGGTGACAGAAGAATTCAAGATTGAGAAAGGGACACGACAAGGTTGCCCAATCTCTCCATTGGTCTTTATATCGGTCCTTGAGGTTTTGTTAAATATGATTAGAAAGGACCAAGAGGTTAAAGGTATACAAGTGGGAGTTAAACAGTACAATCTGAAAGCATTTGCTGATGACTTAGTGTTGACTTTACAGGAGCCAGAATCTAGTACTAAAAGGGTATTGGAACTGATTCAAGAATTTGGACAGGTAGCAGGCTTTAAGGTGAACAAGATGAAAACTAAGGTTTTAGAGAAAAAATTAACTGAATGAGAGAGAAAAGTTTCAGGAGGAGACAGGATTAACATTGGTTAAGAAAGTGAAATATTTAGGGGTTAATATGACAGCCAAAAATGTGAATTTATTTAAGGATAATTATGAAAAATGTTGGACTGAAGTGAAAAAGGATTTAGAAATATGGACAAATTTGAAGTTATCATTGTTAGGCCGAATTGCTGTGATAAAAATGAATGTGCTGCCAAGGATGTTGTTTTTGTTTCAAACATTGCAAATTTTGGATAAGATGGATTGTTTCAAGAAGTGGCAGAAAGATATTTCTAGATTTGTTTGGCAGGGCAAGAAGCCTCGAATAAAATTTAAGATATTAACTGATGCTAAAGAAAGAGGTGGTTTGCCCTGCCAGACCTTAAACTATATTATGAATCAGCTGCTTTTTGCTCGCTGAGAGAATGGCTGCTTCTTGAATGGATTTGCTGATTAGATAAATGGAATTTGAATACAGAAGGGGGAGGTGTGAGGAGGTCGAGGAAATTAGGCTTAAGAAATAAGATTTGAAATTATACATGTTTCGAGTATTGTGTCTCTGTGTGTTTTTATTGTTGTTTGTGTTTATATGTTTTAATTTGGAAACTTTAATAAATATCATTTTTAAAAAAAGAGAGAATGGCTGCTTCTTGAAAACACTGACGTGTTAGATTTAGAAGGTTTTAATAATGTATTTGGCTGGCATGCATATTTGTGGTATGATAAGGTAAAAGCACATAAAGCGTTTAAAAATCACATTGTTAGAAAAGCATTGTTTAATGTTTGGATAAGATATAAGGATTTGTTAGAAAAGAAAACCCCAAGATGGTTGTCACCAATGGAAGCGAAGGCACAGAAAAAACTCAATATGGAGGCCAAATGGCCGAAATATTGGGAAATTTTGGAACAAGATGGAGACAGAATAAAATTGCAGAGCTTTGAAAAATTGAAAAATAAAGTGCGAGATTGGCTTCATTATTACCAAATAATGGAGGCATATAATTCGGACAAAAAAGTTGGCTTCCAGGTGGAAAAATCAAAATTGGAAACAGAATTGTTTGATCCAAAATTAAGCATTTGTCAAGAATGTATAACTTGTTGCTGAGATGGAACACTCAGGATGAAATGGTGAAATCAGTTATGATTAAATGGGCACAAGATGTTGGACATAACATAATGATGGCTGACTGGGAACAGTTATGGACCACCGGTATGAAATTTACGGCATGTAATGCCTTAAGAGAGAATATTATGAAAATGATGTATAGGTGGTACATGACACCAGTCAAGCTTGCAAAAATATACCATTTGCCCGATAATAAATGTTGGAAATGTAATGAGATAGAAGGTACATTCTTTCACCTTTGGTGGACATGCCCAAGGATTAAGACATTCTGGGAGATGATTTATAATGAAATGAAAAAGGTATTCAAATATACCTTCCTGAAGAAACCAGAGGCCTTTCTCCTGGGCATGGTTGGCCAATTGGTGCCAAAGAAGGATAGAACATTTTTTATGTATGCAACAACAGCAGCAAGAATACTCATTGCGAAGTATTGGAAGACATAAGATTTACCCACCCGGGAAGAATGGCAGATGAAGTTGATGGACTACATGGAATTGGCGGAAATGACTGGCAGAGTCCGAGACCAGGGAGAAGAGTCGGTGGAAGAAGACTGGAAAAAGTTTAAAGATTATTTACGGAAATACTGTAAAATTAATGAATGTTAGGAAAATGTTGGGATGAAGTTATATGGCTTTAGTAGAAATGTTATAAGGAATTAAGGATAAACAGATTAATAGAGTATTAAAGGGAAAATAAGGTTAGAATGTGTTAAGATAATTATAGGATTAAAAATAGAGGAAGATGGAAAGGAATTGCTGGAAAAATTAATAGAAGTGGAATACAAAAAGGGAGGTGCGAGGAGGTCGCGGAAATAAGTGAATGAAAGATAAGATATTGAAATTATTTGATGTGTTTTAAATTGTGTTTGTTTTGTTTTGTTAGTTTAATGTTAGTGTTTTGTTAGTGTAATGTAGTTTTTTTTCTTTTTTGTATTGTATTGTATTGTTTTTATTTTTTGTAGTGTTTAAATTGTTGGAAAAGGTAATAAATATTATTTAAAAAAAATAAAAAGAGAGAGCAGATTGAGATTGGTGGGGTGGTGCCCCATTCACCTTGATGGACCAGCCTCAACTGGCTCAAGAGATGCAGACATACACCCATACTCCACCCGACCTCTTCTGATTTGTATTTCAGATTTTGTGAAGATATAAAGCTCTTTATATGGGTAAAGCTATCACCATTCTGATTTAACCCTCCACTTGTGACATGACCACTGCTCCACTGTCTTATCATAAAATTTAGATGGATAGCCCTTTAAGGGAGCTCTGCAATGAACAAGATGGTAAGTACCCACAAAATGGTCTCAGAGATTATTCTTTATACAGCTACCATCCTGTTACCTTCTATCACTTTAAACATTTTTATGAGGTGGTTTGGAATTGGAGACTGGGGCAAAACTGGTGGTGTGCAGTTCAAAGTGGAGCTCAGTAGCACAGGAGAATGGATAAGGTGGAACTCAGGCAAATTTTCCTGGTTGTTGTATGTGACAATGGAGTTTGTGAGGGGATGAGATCCTGATCTAACTTCTATTATTATATATTTCCTCTCTCCCACATTCACTTGGGGTTCTAACTGAGATGATAGATATTCAAAGCACAGAATAGTGGTACACACACACACACTGTCCTAATCTAGGCAAAACTGGATTAATGGTGGTTGGCAGGTCCTTAAGCTTTGAAAGAATGGGTTCCTTAGTCACTGATGGCATCTGACCATTTTACATCACTTTGGCTAACTGCTTTTGGGACATTCATGGATCCATCATTGTACTCAATTTACTTGCAGGTTTAATTGTCACCTGGTAAGAAAAGTGACCTCTTTATTCAGATTCAGACCTGACTATGGTGGCTCTTTCTGATACACCTCCTGGTGGAAATGTGCCACCAAAAACACATCATGCAAGTGCTCAAGGTGGCTTTGTATTGTTTCTTCTGCAAGAAGGTTCATAAAATACAGTCTGTTCTGTACACTAGATTTTTCTTTTGGGGATATCTAAGAATCTAACATTAATTTGTCTGAACATATGACCAGACCTTCATATACCTTCCCAGTTTTGTGAAAATGTGTTATAAAGCACTAGTGTATATATCTGGATAATATCTGGATAATGTTTTCTTCAAAATTATATACTATACTGGATTTTCTTTCCATACAGAATCTCTATTCTTTTTATGGTCTGCTGAGATTCCAACTTCTCTTTGAATCTGTATTTGTTACCTTTTCTTGTCCAATACTTGTCACTTGTCACCCATTTATCAAGTAAGTGATGCTCATTTTCTCAGGCATGCAATAGGGCAAGAAAATCTTGCAAGTGAGGAAAGGAAATATAGTTATTTTTATAGTCAAATTTCTTAATCATTAGAAAGAATAAATGTCTTATCTGCTGGCCCAGATTTTAAATGCAAGGGGGAAGGGGAATGGATGCGCCAAAGTTACTGGTGACACTTGTCAGAGAAAGTTTACAGACTGCATGCTACACACTGAACTATTGTTAAAACCTGTAGGCAAGGTGACTATTAAAAGGAATTGTTCTGCTTCAAAGGTCTCCAGGAAGAATGCCATCTCCTTTGGTGTTCTATCTCTCCAGCAGCTTTCGATGTCATGGTGAGGCTTTGATTTAACACTCTCTTAATTCTCACATTGTGCCTCACTCAACTTTGAAAAAACTTTCAGGATTTCTTTTCTCAGCACTAGACTCTTCTTTCAGACACCGAAACACAATTTTCATTGCATTTATTCACAATGCCATCACTGGTCTATGTTGTGGCCCTTCCAATGACATGCCACCTAGATAATTTCCCTTTTCACAAGATGATTTTGTAAGGCTGTGAAGTCCCTCCATCTTGAATATTTTATATGGAATGCCCCCAAGTGATCTCAGTCTTCCAGGACAATCAGGTATCCAAAGCATGCTAAGATGTTTTCTTAATTGTGTTTGGATGCATGGTAACTTCATGTTTGCAGCTGATATTAAGGTATAACTAGTGTAATACATGGGGTGGGATATAAAAAGAAATTGCCTCTGGAGCCTGGCTGAGGGGCAGAAATTCCCTTGAAATTTTTCATGGGAGATGTTGTACTCACTTTGATTGAGTTTATGAAGAGGATTTTCTCCACCCCCTGTTCTGTAGTTTTAAAAAATAGTTACAGCTTTCATTGGTTTAGGAACACAGGAAGTTGTATTATACTGATTCCATCTAGCTCAGTACTGTGTACACTGACTGGCAGCAGATCTCTGTGTTTCAGACATGCCAAATATGTGATCTGATACTGAGCTTTGGCCCTGTCACATTGCTTTTCTTTTTATAAAAGCATCGTGAATTCTCAAACCCAGCTGGTGTCCTTTCCCCCGCCTTTCTGTACAATTAAAAAGGGACCCTTGCAGCTCTCCATAATTTCCTAGTGAGCCCTCTGTTTCCTGGAGTGCCCATAAAAAAAACAAAACCTTTCCCTCCAGAAAGCACTGTTGCCGTGTTTAGCCCTTGTCACCTCTGCTCACCCCTGGCTTGAAAGCAGGAGAGAGAGAAAATGTGCAATGCTCTTCCACTTTCCAAAGGCTTGCCATATTCTGGGCAAAGCGGCTCTTTCTCCTGATACTTTATTTGGGTCTGAGCAACCAAGTGGCTGTGACCCTTTTGGCCATAGTAAAACACAAACCACTACATAAGAATGGTACCACAGGGGCTAGTTGGAAGGCTGCTGCTTGAAGCACTTATAAATGCAAATAGGGAGATTATAGGGTTTCCACTTGCATACAGAATATCTACAGAATATGCCTGGCTTTCCCCAGGCATCTGTATGAAAAACCAGTTCATCTTCAACCAACAGCCCTGCCACATCCTACACCTTCACTCTCCTCTCCATCACGCCCTTCCCTCTTCACCAGTTGCAAGTGTCTGGGAATTTGCCAAGTCACTTCACAGCGAGCTCTTGAAACCTGCACAGTATTATTTGTGCCATATGCATTATATCCAGTTGATGAGCTCAAAGAGAATCGAAGAAGTGGGTGAATGGCTAAGGCACAAGTCAGCAAATTAAAGTTATGAGTTAGATGCAAGATGTGCTGCTTTAGAATACCATGGAGTATGATTTCCATTTTACAGATGAATAAATATGATGGTGTGTCAAAGGTAAAGATGGGAATAAAACTCAGGAGTCATTACTCATATAGTCTAGTGGTTTGACAAAGGCCACCCTGATTTCAGGTTCTAACAATAGCTCATTATAAACACATCTTTTTATAAAGTCCTCTGAGATCCTGATATGAAAAGAGCAAAGGTGGGTTTTAGAATATGAAGCAAACACTTTCTGCATTGTTCATATAATCACACATTATTAACTTTATGCTCTTTATATTATTGGCTTATTTGTGAGCAGTATCTTTTACTTTTTACTGTTAATGAAGAGCCTAGAAACCTATAGAGGCAGTCTATTTCTCACACATTTACAGAACACAGGAACTTCTGGACCCTCTAAATATAATGATCAGCAGTGCAATAATATGCATGCTTACTCAGAAGTAAGCCTTATTGACTTCAATGTGACTCGCTCCCAGGTAAGATGAATAAGGATTGCAGCCTTACTCTGTCATTAGTTTCAGTTGGTCAAGATGATAAGGGGCATATGTATCATTAAGGTCAGGGAAGTACCCTGTCCTGAAAGCTTGCTCTTGTGTCATTCCTTTCATTCTCAAATAACACATCACCTTGTTCGTTAAAACAGGCCACTCACATTAATTGAAAAGGGGGGAGGGATGAGTGGTCAATTGCACTATATAAATAAGTTGTGGGCAGTTCTTCAGATGATACTGAAAAAGAATGAGATGTCTTCTTCTCACAGGCAAATCTATGAACTTCTGTAACAATAGCAGAACATTTGTAAAGTTAAGATAACCATGATGTTCTTTTAGTGGAAAAAGAAAAGAAATACTCCACTTGAAAAGGTCTAGTATTCAGTCCAACTTTCTTTGCAGCATACAGCTGCTCTATTTCTTTGCCTGTTTTATTTGGCCTTGTTTCAATAGCACAGGAAGAACATCAGCAGGAGCTTAAATTATATGTGCTGCAAAAGTTTTGCAAAATAATATCTTCTGTTCTTTGGAGTAAATTATTTTGGGTTAGCTTCAGCAACATTAATGTTATAATCTTATATAAAGGTAATTCATTTCCCCATCACTTTCCTTGCTGCAAAAGTCCAATTTTAGGGGGGAAGAGGGTTTGTTGCATAAGAGTGCCCAGCTGTGGACCCTGAAATTGCTGGTATATGATTGAATCCCACCTGCAATTCCAGGCACTATTGAACTGAGTTAAAATGACTGATTGAGTGCAAGCTCATGACTTTCTGCATACTCCGAAGAGCTTGAAAAATACAAAAACCATAAAATGAAATATGAAAATATAAAACCTAAAACATTTTTTCCTATCAATGGTCTTATCTGACTTCTTGAATGCTTCTTTCGTGGAACCCGGTTTAAAGTAACTTATATCACCACTTTAAAAATGTCATGAATTTTCTACCAGATATCCCAACTCTAAACACATATGCATAGAAAGAAGTCACAAATATTTGTTAATCACTTTGGAATAAATGAAATGAAATGAAATGTATGAACAAATAACAGATTATTTCAAGAGACTGTTCTTATAAACATCTCTGTGCTTCCAATCACAAAGTTCCAGGTGGAAATATGTGACAATGGTTTTTCTAATACTATGCCACTTAATAACTGGAATGAAAACTATATGTAGAATATTACTTTCGTCTGAAGCAGACATGATGGTGACGAAGTACTAAATAATAGTAATGGAGGCACCTCCATTCGGGTCAAAAGAAGAGAGTGAAACAAGGCAATAGTGCAAGAGAAAGAAATGCAAGTTTTCAGAACTGCACAGGAATAAGTCTGTCATGGCTCTGTACACTTTTGAAGTCTTCACTTAACAATCTCTGGGTGGCAGCACCAGGGTGATTTATTTCTGTAAAGTATACTCTAGGGTGAAGGATAAAGCAGTTGCTATTCAGAAGATGGAGGGGGAGAGAGGCTTTTACGAACTGTTGAAACTCTTTCCTCAAGAAAAGTGACCTCAGCGTTCCTCTCCAACCTTTTTGCATAACAACCAGGGGCTGGAGAGAGAATTAAATTCAGTTCACATTTGAAGATGAACCAACACAAGCCATACTTTCCAAAACAATATGCAAACTGAAACACAGGGTTGTTTTTTTTTTGGAAAAAATTGCACTTCTCTGAATTTTGTAAAGTGCTTTTCCAGCCAAGCAATGCATCCAAAATTAATATGTTATGGTAAAGTGTGCATAAAAATGCATATATTAGTGAAAAGAGCATGGAAAATACATCATAGCAGGGAAATTCACAAAAAATGTGTACATAATAGAAGAATTTCACACTAAAATCCTGATGAATTTTCAGGAGGAATTCTAAAATTAATAATAATTGCAAACTGGTGTTGAAAAAAAATGACAAGTGGGGTGTCACAGGGTTTTGTCCTGAGCGTGGTGTTTTTCAACATCTTTATAAATGACTTTGATGAAGGAATAGAGGGGGTACCCATCAAATTTGTAGATATCAAGCTGGGAGAGGTAGCTAATATCCCAGAGGATAGAATCAGAATTCAAGACAGCAATAACAGATTGGAGAAATGGGCCAAATTAACAAAATAAATTTCAGTAGGGACAAGTGTAAGTTTCTACACTTAGGCAGAAATAATTAGGTATACAAATATAGGATGGCTTGTCAGCGGTACATGTAAAAAGCATTTAGGGGTTTTAGTAGATGGTTCAGGGCCACAATACTTCAAGGACCACTTCTCTCCATATGAACTGACCTGGACCCTGCAATCATCATCTGAGGCTCTTCTTCATGTGCCCCCTTCGTGAGAGATCTGGAGGGTGGCAACAGGAGAACAGGCCTTTCCTCTAGAACCAGAACTTTGAACTTTAACTATCTTTTAGAAGTGGGTGGGATGTTTTTAATGTATTTATTTTCCCTCTTGGTTTTAATGTATCTATGTGCATGTACAGGGGAAGGGGGGCTGTCTGTTTGTATGCAAGACATTTCAGGTTGCCTTGGACAAGATAAAGCGACTAACAAATTCAGTACATAAATAAATGAACCACAAGCTTAACATGAGTGATACAGTGCAATGCTGAAGCTATTCTAGGCTGCATCAGCAGAACTATAATGTCCAGATCAAGGAAAGTAATAGTACCACTTGGTCAGCCCCAACCTGCAGTACTGCGTCCAGATATGGGCGTCACAGTTTAAGAAGGATATTGAGAAGCTGGAAAGAGTGCAGAGGGCAACCAAGATGAAAAACCAAGCCTTATGGTGAACATTTGAGGGAGTGGGTAGATTTCACTTAAAGAAAAGTAGACAGACGTTTTATGATAGTTGTTTTCAAATATCACATGGGTACTGGAGCAAGTATTTTCTGTTGCCCGGAGGGTAAGACCCAAACCAATGGATTCAAATTATAAGAAGAAGATGCTAACTAAACATTTGGAAGATCTTTTGGACACTAAAAGCTGTTCGACAGTGGACCATACTACAGTTTACAGATTACAGTTTAAAAAGGAAAGGAAAGGAAAACACTGGAAATTATCAGAGAAACCGCCAAAATTTCATTCAAAGAAAAGTTCAAGGTGAATTTGAAGGCTCATAAAAAGGTAAAGGTACCCCTGCCAATGGCATTATTTACTTCCAGAGAAAACACACCCAAACCAGCCAATTGTTTTATTCTGTAAAGGCAGCACACTGAGTGTATGAAATAATGTGGACAGGAGGAAGGTGCTTTAACAAACATACTTCAGTAGCCCCCTTCATTCAGCCTTTCCTGCTTTTTGTGTTGTTCTGGGAGGGCCCCCTCTGGAGTCCCAGGTGGGGGCGTCAACATCCTTTCCTCTGATTGCTTAGCAACAGGGATTAAGTGTCCTGAGCAATGGTGCTACATGCCGAGTGTCAAAGCATTATAGAACTACATCTGTGCTTCCTTCTCTAACTTCCTTCGGAAAAGTCCTATTGACTTACTTTTTTAAAACAAATTAAAGCTAAGTGCCTGTGGCCCTTGGAAGCCTTGCCCCCCCCCCATTGTACCCCTTCTACTACATGGTGAGACAATATTTCTAGTGAGCTTTCCATTATGATTCCAAGATAAATTTTGTGGCAGTGCTTGAATCACAGGGAAAAGAAGGACCCAGAAGTTTCTACCACGTAGTTTTAGCCGAGTATTGGTGAGTGCATTATTCACCCCTTTTCTATGCAACACTCCCCCATGCCCCCCTCACATTCATCACTCTAGGAGGGCAGTTGGATCTCTTGTCTCTCTATTGCTCAGTTTACTCAGCCTGTCTGCCTATTTCACTTTCCTGGCAATGCTTGAATTGCAGACGGGTCATGCCCCCTTTATCAAGGTAACAGGAGGATCTGACTTAGCTAAAATGGGGAGAAGTCATTGGTGGGACTTATGGATTTTGGTAAGCTCCCCTCCCTATCCTTTTCAGCTGCTTTTTCCTGGATGCTCAAAGCTAATTTTCTCTTAGTTATCACACCTAATCTCTTAAAAATACACCGTCATCATGTTTGTTGTATTGTTTTGTTGTTGTTGCATGGAGTAAATTGGTCAGAACGCTGTAGTATGTGATTCTAGCTGTTTGCTACTTTTATTTTACACAGAAAAGTCAATAATCTTAAAAAATTAAATCATTTTCATCAAAGGCACTAGTCCTATTGACCCTTTGGCTTTCTGGAATAATGGCTTTATATGTTAGTTATCTTATAATCATATTATATAGCTGGATACTGCCTTTCATCTGTTCCATGGCAATGAATGGTAACAATTCACAAAAAACTATTCGCAAAAAATGAATACTGATCCGCTGCCATCTACATGCTATGAATTCTCATAGCTGTTTACTCAAGAGAATGAAGGTCAGCCACTGAATTGTTTTCTGTTTAGTCAATATTGTCCCATGTGTTTCTGCTGCCCTGTTTTTGGAGAGATTTGTGTCATTGAAAACCAAATCCTTACATCAGGATGTCAGCCATGAGCCTAGCTCGCAATAACTAGAAGTGTTCATTTCCTTGGTTTGGAACTTATATTATTATTCTCAGCCGTCTTAAAGCCCACAAGATCTTATTAAGAAAACACTGAGGGACATAGGAAGCAGTATGAATGGACAATGAGTGTTCTCATGAAAGTTGGACAAACATTGCAAAGCAATGTCTCAATTTTTGAGCAACTGTGGTTGCTTTTCAATCCATTTTCTAAACTCCACCCATAAATTTTCTTGGAATGTTTCTTAGCACGAATGTTCATGGGAACTTTTATTTTTTTTAAAGTATTGCAGTATGCACACATAAAATTTATATACGTGTGAGTCTATTCTCAAACTGGGAGATGCAATGCTCATTCAAACAGGAACTCAGTGGTAACCATGGGACTTATCCTGACCAGTCAAAACTCAGCCAAAAAGTAACTCACCATAAGTTAAAAGTGTAAAACAATTTAAATAAAAAGCAAATTGCAGAAATGTATGCACTATCCCCAAACCAGAGATGCAAATTTTCTATATGTATACCATAAGTCTTTTGGTTACAGATAGGTAGCCGTGTTGGTCTGCCATAGTCAAAACAAAAAAAATTCCTTCCAGTAGCACCTTAAAGACCAACTAAGTTAGTTCTTGGTATGAGCTTTCGTGTGCATGCACACTTCTTCAGATACACAGTGTATCTGAAGAAGTGTGCATGCACACGAAAGCTCATACCAAGAACTAACTTAGTTGGTCTTTAAGGTGCTACTGGAAGGAATTTTTTTTGTTTTGCATAAGTCTTTTGATGATGATTAGAACAAGATGATGGATATCATCATTAGATGCTTTAGCCACTTTCTCAGGCTCAGGTGCTACTGCAGAGATTTCAAGCTGTGCATTTCCATCATGCCTTTTCTTCACTACCATTTTGTACATGATGGTACAGGTGCCAGAGATCAGCGCCAGAAGCAATGAGAATTGTTCTTGCAGAAGGTTCTGAGAGAAGATCGAGTTACTGTTTGAAGAAATACAGGCATTATGCATGTAGTTTGGCTGCAGACTTCCATCTGGCATCTGGTTGGTGACTGTAAGAACAGTATGCTGGACCAGAAAGGACTTTGGCCTGACCCAGCAAGGCCAGTGTTGTTATATGGAATTCACAGAACAATAGACGAGAGCTGGAGCAGTCCTATACTATTGGAATCAAAGTCTTGCCTGGGTTCTCTTCTATTGCCATAATTCTGCTTTCTGAATTCTGCACCTCTTTTTCACTTTCAGTATACAACATATGATTTCAACCAAGTCTACAAACACCAACCAATTCCTTGAAAAAACATTTCAGTAACACTTTTCCAATTTAGAGATGGGAGGATAGTAATCAGGGCTAAGATTCAGAGAACAGGCAAAAAATGATTAAAAGACAGGTCTGATCTGGACCAGCAGATGCCCCAATATTTGTGGGATATGAAATGAGGGATACAGATAGGACTGAAGGTGTTATAAGTCTCCCACTAAGAATACAAAATATTGCTGTTGGGTACTCCAAGTCACAGAATTTAAGCAAGCCATCAGATATTTAAAGAAGAGCTGGTGAAGGTGCAAAGGTGTTAATTTCAGGAAATGAATATGAAAGACACAAGAGCACAGGAACCTGCCTTCTGTAAGCTAACACAATTTATGTATCTAGCTCAGTGGTGTCTTCTCTGAGGGCAGCTGCTCTCCACGGTTTCACTGGCTCCTTCTCACCAGAGAAGTTAGAGACCGAACTGGGGTCTTCCACATGCAGTGTGAAATCCATCCGTCAGTATATAAACTGATGCTTGCTATCAGCAACTCTGACAGGTGTTGCTGCTCAAAGATGTTAGATATATTTCATAAATTGTTATTGCTCAACTTTTTCTATTTTGACTGGAATTGGGGACAAATTGTGGTGATAAATAATATAACCATTTCTTCCCCCCTCGCCCCCCCTTTGGAAAGGGTAGAAATACAAAACTAGAAAATCCAGATGATCTCATAATTGGTTATTGATGAGTGCCCAGGGCAGTTGTGACTGTTTTCACTGATAGAAAAATCTCTTATAGCATATGATGCCAACATTGATCCACTTTACTAACACAGAGGAACATTCTTCCAACACAAGACCCAGGTAGAAAGATGTAATCACCCAGCAAACACAGAGTATGGGTGGCACTTGAACTACCTGGATGAAAGAATAATGCAAACCTGATTCACTTCAGTTCCATAAGACGCTGAGCTGAAATTCTAATACCCAGCCATACACAATACATATTTTTTTTCTTGAGACCATATGCCAGCATCCTAGAATGGTATGATTTCAAGTCCAGTTGAGTCTTTTGTTTTAAGAAGAAAATTGCAAAGAAAACTAAGCAGATTCCATACATGATGGGGAGCTTCTGAAGTCGTGGAGAGCCAGGAATCATCAGGAACTCAATGTCTCAAAGCCTGTTTCTTCATGCTCCTCTGAAGAACTTAATGGAAGGTGTTGGCCTCTTTCTTCTTTCCTCACAGTATTTCATCTTGTAGCTCCTTTTATTTTTCACTTTGAGCATTCATGTCTCTCCTTAACTTTGTGTGCTTATTTCTCAGTCTCTGAAGACTGCTTCACATATTCCATTTTCTTAAGGCTAAATGCAAAACATTTCACATGTACCCATTATTACAAATGACAGATACAAGTGTTCCCAGCTCAGGAATCATTTGGATAAAACATTAAGATGTCAGGATTGCCCTGCCCTGTGAACACAGTGGGAAAGCATGTGATTCCTTCATTGTGGCATGTGAAGCTGCTTTGAGGGTTGCCCCCCATCTAAGCAGAAACACTGGTTATGCATTTCTTTCAGTATAAACATCAAAAGTATAGAAAGAACAATCCTTTCCTAGAAAACACAAGGGCATAGATCTTTGGGAAATAGGTTGAGCAATCATCCAGCTTCAAAAAGTACCTGGGAAGCAGTTCTAAGATTTATGGTCTTTGGGACTGTGAGCACTGATTTGTCTATGGCATCCGAATACATACCTCTAGAATCAAGGACCTGTCAACATCTCCCATAGTAGATATATATACAAAGCATAATATTTTTAGTGGAAAGTCCATTTAGCCTCCTTTTTAATTCTGGGATGACTGCAGTGGCCACCAATTAGTTTCTGGGCTCAATTCACTGTGCTGGTTTTGCTGTACAAAGCCTTAATGTAGCTCAGGACCCCAATACCTCAGGGACTGTCTCTCCACATAAACCAATCTGGCACTCATCATTTAAGGCTCTCCTGTGTGCCATAGCTGAGGGAGATGTGCAGAGTGGCAACATGAGAATGGGCCTTTTCAGTGGTGGCTCCCTACTTGTAATGCTATCCCCAGGGAAGAACACCTTAGTTCTTAACTGAGAGGGTGACAATTTAATTGTGCCTATAGCCTCTTTTTGTCCTCATCCTTTTAAGTGGCATGGGTAAGATTTGTTCCTTTTATACACATTTTTGGATGCGCACGTCAAGTCTTGTTTTTATTCCTGTTTTAATGTTCTTTGCTATTTTTGTTTGTGTAATGCAAATCATTTTAAGTCACTTCAATGTAAAAAGTGACAAATTTATTATTATTAATAATAATATTTTTATTATCATTTTGCAAGTTAGTAAAACCTTATTTTACTTGTTAGCTTTAACTGTCTCTGGAGTTTTGAATACTTATTCTTGCCGCATTCTCTAGTTTTCTGCACTTTGCTAGACGCCTTGAGGTCTTTGGAGGGCAGGTGGCAAGCATGCACACATTTTAATAACTCAATCAATAGCAAGAAGAATGCTTAGCAGACTTCTTCTGACTTTGCCTTGAATTAGAAGCAACTCTCAGGAGCGTGACTTTAACAGCCATACTGGTGGTTTGAGTTCAGATCCCTCAGCATGGCTGGCCAGCAACAGAGAAGGTTGTAGCAACTTAGTAGAGTCCACAGATTTTGATTTTTACTGATGTAGGCTAAAGAAAAATGAAAATCAGTTTTCTCTCCCCTTCCCCTTTTGTGCTGATCCATATCTCATTCTTCCTCAGACAGTCCTTTCTTTTTCCTCCCCCATCATCTGTTTCTCTCCCCACCCTGTGCCCTTTATTTTCCTCTGCATTTTGCTCTCTGCTTTCTTTATGATGCTCTAGTTAATGGCTGGATCTATATTGTGTTTTCTGCCTTTCTCTTTTCCCTCACTTATCTCTTCCTGTCATTCTATTTTTATGTGACTCAGTCCTGTCATTCCCTGTCTATTTCACTGATGCTGCTTTTAAAAAATGAAATAATCACATCCCCCCTTTGCTGCTTAGCTGGCTGCCACTTAATTCTCCTGTCTTTACCTCACACGTCCAGTTCCTCATTATCGCCTCTCACTGTCTCAGCCTATCATTTGCAGTTGAGGTTATTGTTGTTATTAACCACTCCTGGGTGGGAAAAAATGGTCAAAATATGGGAATTTAAAAAATGGCAGTGGCTCAGTCGTCAGGGAAGGGGCACTGACATCTCACTGCAGCCTAGACCAGGGTAAGGACATTCTCGGCTGTGCTGAAAGGATATAAATTGATGGCACCCTTGTTAAATTCCTCACAGGCACAGTGTGGGAGATTCTCAGTGCTGCAGATGCTGCAGATCAAGCCTAACTTTAGAGGAACACGTCTCCCTCAGCTTCCTGACACCTTTGGTCTGGCAGAAATTTCCTTTCAATTAATGAACTCACAGAAGAATCACATCAGAATGAGAGGAATCCTGAACACAGGAGGCAGCAGAATGGCAGCTTCCAGCATGGATACCAAGAGAACAATTTTAGACACAAGTTGAATGATAGTTCAAAATGTGAAAACGTCTGAAAACATAAGGAATGATGATGTCACAACTTCCAAATGGGTGTACAGGTGGATGTCAGTGGGGTTTCTTTACTAGTCTTCAGCACTGGTTTCTGGGAACAGACACGTCTCTTTGAAATGGAAATAGAAACTCTTGCTTTAAGTACAAAAAGGGATCAATGTGCAATTCCAGATGAGTAGGGGAAGGTAGAAACGCTGTCAACGAGAAAGGGTATGTCTGTTCTGATTCTGGCAAGTAGGCTCCAATTAATGGTATCACTGTCTGTACTGTATCAGTTCAGGCCCTAGCTATGTGTCTAAATATTGCAAGTGACTCTGGGATATTTGGTCTTCCTTGCACTGTCTGTTGGCACTACAAAAATGTGGGAAGCCAGTACATCAGTGCAACAGTTTCCCCAGATTACCCTAACAATTACATCAGGCTTCATGATTGACGCCATTGGCAGCCAGAATACTTCTAGGTTAGTGTATTTTTGAGTTTCCCAATAATTGTTCTCTTGAGCCTCACATTATTTTCTCTGCCCCTTAATAATTTCATACACTAATGTATATATTTCAGTAGTGGATTTGGGCGATGGAATAGCACCAACTCTCCACCAACCCTCCTCTGCGTGGTATCCAACAGTTGGTGGTTACTGGATTTCACAGAGTAGCTGTCATTATACCCCATTCTAAATATTTGATTGAAGATGCACCAGGAATAGGGCCCATCATTTATGTATTTTTAGAATGTTAAGTCTGTGAATGTGCAAAAATAAGATATCTAGCAGGCATTGTTATTGAGGTGCTCACCTATGATGGTCTTTTGTGTATCCCTCCAAGTGCTTGGCTATAGTTATTGTAATTTTGTCTGTGAAAAGCTTGATGTTAAGGGCAGCCACAGCATGGAACCTTGCATGCACACCTGCTAGCTCCAGTAGAAGTGTCTCCCACCAGCTTTGCACATTTGTGTGGGCATGCAAGTGCCTTTTCATGACTTGGTTCATAACTTAAATCACCCAAAAGCACATCTAGAATTTAGTTCTCTTACAATCCAGTTGCAGCACAGCACTCCCTTTAAAGCACTACAAATGCTGGTCAACTCATTAACAGGAGTTATTTCATGGAATAGGAATAGAGATACAACAGGTGCCCACTATTTGCATTTTCCAGGAAAAAAAGTGAAGGTGTTCTTGTTTTCACAAGCTTCTCAGCTGGATGGGCAGAGGGGGGTACCTCTTTGCCTGGGGTGTTCTTTGTTCTTAGATCTATCTTTAATTGGAGTTGGTTTTTTTTTTTTTTTTACAATTTTAAACCCTGTTTTTAACTGTTTTTATTATATGAATGTAAATTGCCTTGAAAAGTGTTTGATACTTAATATATGCTTATGAATAATAATTCATGACCATGATGGCAACAGCAACAACAGCCATTAGCATATCTAATGGAGAAAAACCCTCCGCTAAAAGTTTGCACAGGATCTCAATCTCTCTAGTCATCCTATAGACATGGATCCTTTGTTATCCACCAACACCTTTTTCTCTTCTTTGTCACATAGGGAAAAACCCTTCCAGGGACAATTTGACCTACAACCAAAATCACATTAAGTCTCAGTGTTCAGTCTTGGGAGAACTGCATTTCATGGGCTGAGTCTGGAGGAGGACTTATTTATGGGACACTCAGACATGAAAGTTAACAGGGACCTGGTCTGTTTTCTTCCTGTTAGAAGAGATTTATTTATTTAAAAATATTTTTATATTACCCTTTCCATAGATCTCAAGGTGGCCTACCACAACAAAACACAGCTTAAGAAAAACCTGCATGCAAACACGATAAGTAAAAACACATCACATTGGATAAATATACTGCAATATTACTATAACTATAGTAGGCAAGCTACCTGTCAAGTCTTGGTAGCAGGAGCCACAAAAATCTTGCTGAATAAATGCTCAGTAGAATTGGTGCCTGCTTTATTTTACAGGGAATATGATTCCAAAGGCTAGGTACTGCAACAGAAGAAGTTTTCCTCCTGCCATCAAATGTACTTCAGCAGGCTTTGGACAACCAGAAAGGCCTACTTCAAAGATCTTGACAGCTAGGCAGCTCTATATAGGCAAAAGTGTTTCTTCCGGTAATGAGGTCCCAAGTTGTTTAGAACTTTGCAAGTCAACCAGAAAACTTTAAACTTGGTCTGGTAGTAAATTGGCAGCTGGTGATGCTCTTTCAGCAATGGTCATGCATGATCATGGTTGACTGCTCCAGCAACCTAACCTCTACATTTTGCACAAGATGCAGCTTTCAGGACACATGGTACACTGAAGCTAAGGTGGTCTGTGCAGAGGCAGACTTTGGTACTATGGCACTCTTAGAAAGGACAAATTTTGCTTCCCCTCATATTTCTTATTTTCACAATAATTCCTTTTGATTCAGTTGCTTTTTATGGATCTTCTCAGTAGGTACTTGTTGTTGTTGTTGTTGTTGTTGTTGTTAGCCCCCTTGACTTGGCATCCTGTGCAGGACAACCACCCACACCATCCGAAATCAGACACTGGTCTGTGTTTGGACAGTGACTGGATGGGTAACCGCCTGGGGGATCACATGTATGATAATGAAATCACTGGCCGTAGATGAACTGTGGTTGTGACTGCACACTCAATGTATGAATTCTCTTCCTCTTGGTAAACCTTCTGTGCTGCTTGAGGGGCTTTTCTAGTCCTTGAACCTCTGAATAATACAACTTCTGCATATAAAACATTCTGGTATCTCTTCTTCTTTGAGATAGAAAACAGCCTAGAGATGAAAATACGCTTGCACTCAAGCTGTATTTTTCATAATTATGCATCTTCAGGGTTTCATAACAACCAATTTAATCACTTTTGCTGTTTAGAGGGCCATAACAGCCAATCACAATAATGGCTTTGGTATTTGGTAGGAACCATTTAACGCCCAAGAGCTCTTGTTCTGAGTCACTTGATGCCACTTAAGTTTGATAGACAGCCTCTCATTAGCACAATTGCAAAACCTCCAGCACAAAGCTCATTCCTTTAAAACAAACTCCATTCATTGATCCCAGAAGTCTCCAAGGAAATCATTAACCTGGCCTTGGCGTGTGTATGCATGTGTTTGTGTGTGAGAAAGAGAGTGAGTGAAAGAAAGATCAGCACCCAATCAGGATTTGTTTCCATTGATTTTCCTCCATGAATGTTTTTATTCTCTGTTACGCATTCACTAGATGCATGCAGTGGGAGGGCGTAACAAGTGAATAGGGCTTTAGTACTTCCAAAGGGAACCAAGTGAGATCATGGCTGTGGTAGCATTCAAACACAAGGCTTCTCAGATTAATCTCTGCCATTTCCACTAGTGTTTTCCTATCTGCCCTTATGACAGAGAACCTAATGTGGAGAAAAGAGCCTATAGAAAATGGCATATTCAGATGTGAAAGTGGAGAGCTTTGTAGAGGACTACAATAGTCCTGGTTCTCAATCCATCCCGGGATGCAATACATCCTGGGATGTGGTTGGAATCAGTATGCTGGCTCACAATGTGATCCAATAGATCACTTGGTGTCTTCTTATGCTTCAATATCACCAAGTGCATACCAAGTAACAGTTAACCACAAATAACCAAAGCATGATATCTGAACTGATTAATGAGCCACAAGTGTCTCTCAAAGAACCTAGAGATGGGTGAATCTGTCAATTTCAGTTTCCACCAGTTTCTCATTTGTTGTCCAATCTTAAATTCAGTTCTTCACATTTTCAAATCAGCTTGTGGTATTTTTTTTTTAAAGTTCTCATGGAAATCATCAGCATTTTAGTGCAAATTTCTTCAAATATACACATTTTTGTATTCCATTTTGCCCTATGAACACATTTTTGCAAATCAATTTTCCCTAATATAATACAGTTTTGTATTGTTATTTGTATTCTATGTGCACTTTAACCTAGCATATACATCTTTGTACCTATTACTTGGCTGGATAATGGCATTTGGAGAAGCACAAATTTTGAAGGATGGTTGAGCTTTAGTTTGCCCATTGTTTCAGAAAGTGTGAATTAGTTTGGGTTCACCATTAAATGTGAACTGAATAGAATTTTCTCCCCCAACCCTGAAAGAACCATACAAAAGGAATGCTACTAGCAACATACAGGATAAGACAGCCTTTGCCAACCTGATGTTTTCCAGCTGTTTTGAACTATAACTCCCAGCCAGCATAGTTGTGTAAGCTGGGACTGTAATTCAAAACATGTGGTTGGCATCAGGCTGGCAAAGGTTAGTATGAGGTATTCATTGTCACACTTTACCCTTATATAATATCAAGTTCAGAATTTGATGCTGCATACATTTGTTTGGCTCTATTAAATACCAATTCCCTAGCCATATCCTAAAAGAACACTCTTTTGTTTATATTCTTCACTTCCCTGACCCTTGGGGAAATAACTCCTATGACTGATAACTAAAAAGCTCCCTTGATAATAGCTGCTCACTATTTCCCCCCTCCTTCCCTTAATTACATTTGTGTTGTACCCAGGCTGTTTGGATCTTCCAGTTTGGTTCAGATACCTCCTCTCTGTATCTGTGACTTGTCTACTGTTCTCTTAAAATTGCTCAAGTCCCAGAGCAGATGTAGCATGAGTCAGCCCAATACTTTTTTCCTGCCTGAGGCAGAGCAGCAAATTGCAGCTGCTTCAAGTGAAGGTGTACAGAACCTAAGGCCGGCCAAGTTGTTTCGGCTCCCGAAGCAGAAAATTCCACAAGTGTCTCTTCCCCTCCCTGTCATTGAAAATACAATAAAAAATAAATTAAAAGAGCAAACAAATTTCTGCCTTTTCATGGCACCCAGGCTGTGCACACACTCCTGCTTACTCTACATCTGGTGACCTCCCACCACTAGCCACAATCCACATCTATCCTGCTGTTTCTTATGAAATACACTACTGCATTTTGATGCCTTTCCCCCAAGCCAGCTTGGATCCCAATTGTGAAAAAGAATTACTTAGCCATGTTTTAAGTAATGTGCACCGAGGATCCAAAATCTGTTGCCTTAGGCAATGCCTTCACTCTGGCTAATGGTAGGACCAACCAACCCCGTTAATTGCAATGGCATTTGAGAGCATCAGTGAATATTGAAACCTGTGTTCCAATTTTCATCCAAGCAATACCTATATCCAAACATAGGATAGGTCAAAAACTGATTTTGTAGCTCTTCTTAATAGATAATACTTTGTTTAAGGCTAAAAGATGTGGAATTTTTTTCTCTCTCAATATGATTGCCACACTTAAAAAAACTAAGACAGTAATAGAAAGGCAGTCTTCAGTGTGAAGCAACTTTTAAACGACTACATCACTGCTGTGGTTATTCTACCAGAAGGTTATAATTATATCACCAAACGTACTTCATATTATGAGTCACTTACCTATATCCATGCTGCAATTTTATTTTATCAGAATACCAGAAAATTCATAGCTGTTAGAATCTGCTTCCTACAACTCTGTCTTGGGGGAATAGAGGCCCATGGAGATTAAAACCAGTTGTTTGTATTGTTATGAATTTGGGGTGTTAAGTTGTGTGCCAGACTCCGCTAATCCCTGGATCCAGCAAGTGTCAGAATTTAATCAAGGCTTCTAATTTTTGGAATAGTCAGACTAACCTCCTGGTGAGGTGTAAGGAGAACAAAGGAAGGTGCTCTGTGGGATATGGCTAATGGGTGGGCAATTCACAGACAGAGAGATGGACAAAACCAGAGTTTAGAGTTGTGATGTGACCTAGAAGTAAAGCAGCAAGCTGGAGAGAGAGAGTCAGAGCAGCGTTTGAGTGCAATGTCTGAGTTCTGTTTGAAACCAAGGCTGTGGCTATGGCAGAAACAAGACCTTTTAAGGGTGTCAATGCTGTGAACCTGTCCTTTGTAGGCTCTGGTTGTATCTATATGTAAATAAACCACATATCCTGCACAGTATCCACTGTGCCTCATTCCCAAAAGGAAACATGAACCCTGGGTAAGCCTACAAGCCCTGGAATCTCACTCGGAAATTGGGGTGGTGTGCAATAATTTAAGCTATTGCAAAAGTATAAGAAGAGACTTTCTGGATCAGGCTAATAGCCCATCCAGCATCCTGTTTTCACAGGTGCCCATGGGAAACCTGGAAGCAGGATTCAAGCGCAACATCACTCTCTCCTGTGGTTTCCAGCAACTGATATTCAGAAGCATTACTGCCTCCAGCTGTGGAGGCAGATTATAGCCATCATGGCTGGTAGACTTTGATAGCCTTCTCCTCCATGAATTTATCAAAACCTCTTTGAAAGTCTGTTGGGCCATACATAACTATGCAATATCGTGTATAAGACAATATTATTTCCTTAGAAATTTGCCCCCCATCAAAAAAAAGCTCAACAACTCTGGGCAATCTCCCCCCCAAAAAAGTTAAACAACTTTGTGCAATTCCCCCCACCCCATTTTTTATGTTGCGGTCCAAAAAATAGGGGTTGTCTTATATATGGGGTCATGTGATACATGGAACAATACTATATCTGTCCTGAATCTTCCAACATTCAGCATCATTGGATGTCCTCAAATTATGAGGAAGAAAAAAATCTCCATCCATTTTCTCCATGCCATGCCATCCATTTCAGATTCCTCACCACTACTGCATGTCCTGTCTAGTTCACATAGTTTGTGTTAGGCATCCAGGTTGTTGTGTGGGCAACAGAAGGCTGTGTCAAAGATTCTGATCTGTTGATTGTATGCTCCTAGATTTGGCCTGAGAGTTGCTTCCCCAATGGCATGTGAAAGCTGAGTGCTAGGGTGGATTCCTTAGCTATCTTGGCTATAGAGAAAAGGTCTATACTCCTGCCTGTGGTCTTCCTTTTCCTGATTGACATGGATAAGCAGTATGAATGGAGTCTTATCTCCTGGTTGTCAAAAGACCTCTTGTGCTCATTCATTGACCTTTCCTTTGCTGAGAGTTAGAGATGACGAAGGAATTTGTTTGGTGCCCTTAAGATACTGGAACTCCCAATTGGATTTCACATGTCTCCAGATTTTGTAATGCAGTTTTGATGCATGGAAATATGGATTTTATGGTTTAAATCTGTACAAAACA
Organism: Podarcis cretensis; assembly: GCF_951804945.1. Classification (NCBI taxonomy): domain Eukaryota; kingdom Metazoa; phylum Chordata; class Lepidosauria; order Squamata; family Lacertidae; genus Podarcis; species Podarcis cretensis. The sequence continues at coordinate 32,431,056 of NC_137173.1, read as the reverse complement.
TATATTTTATGGGAAAGCACACTGAAAAGCATTGGAAAATATCTATTTTGGGGAAGTGTATATAAACATGAATACAAATAATGCTTACATTTTTCATATATGCTTTGTAATTTCTTTTTTAAAATTTCTTTTTATTAAAGGTTTTCTTCAGCAACAAAAGTTTTCAATTCACAGAGTTCTTTCTAAAGATCAGTTACATTCAACGTGAGACACTACTGTTATAGGCAGTATGAGGTTGGGGGAGAAGAAAGGTGGGGCGAGAGAGCGGGGGGGGGGGGAGAAGGGGGATAGTAAACTTCCATTCTTTTACATAGTGTGTGTGATGGGCTTTTGTGTCAGAATTGCATGGATAGGTTCTTCATCTATATATTTTTTTAGTTTTCATTGGCATTGAGAGAGTTTGGGGAGACCAGGGCATGGTTGGTTGCATTCGGTTGATGGCAGTGAGTTTTATTTGTGTGTGAGAGAGGGAGGGGTTAGAAGCAACTCCAGAACTGGTCCTATTATATATTTTACAAGCCAACAATGCACATTCACACTACAAAGAACCCATAAGCCACCTGATCTAAGCAGCTAGGAGCATCATAACTAGACACTGGAGGGACCTGTCAGAAGTGAACATAGACCACTGGTACCAAGCTGTATAGGAATCATTCCCAACTAGAATAGCTAACCAACAAATCAAAATTAGCATGGGGGCAAACAAAAGAGGATGCCTTCACCCCGGTGTGGCTCCCCTTTACTATGTACGCAGCCCAACAAAACAGCAACATAACCCTCCCTATGACAGCATGCAAATCAATATGGCTAATTTCATATATTCTTTTAAAAAGTCCATGCAAAACAGGATGGAGCAGATGGTAGACTGAATGCCAATGAAGATGAAATGGGACAGAATTAGGCTGATCTCTCTACCCCTAATAACTATCTTCTTTGCACTTTGCACTTTATTCCTATCCTTGCTGCTCCATCAGTCACCTTTTTTCTTCATCTGCTACAGATGGATTTCCCAGCATTGACCCACCGGCTTGAAATGACATGTCCATCTGCTTTATCCATCTTACATCTCATTTATCTCTGAGTAGATGCCTTTGGCTTGAGTTAGGACTATTCCTCCTGTTTAGACTCTCTAGTTGGATTGGAAGGAACACTATCCAAGCCAAAAATGCCCTCATCTTTAAAAAAGAAGGAAAAGAAAAGAAAATCCCATGCACTGGTCTGCATTTACATTGGCAGACAACAGCAATGCTCTGGACCTCCATAAGTATTTGATAAGGGATAAGCACAAGGCACATACTGTGATGTGCTGAACACAAAGCTTTCTTATCATCCAATGCATCTGTTTGCTTTTCTTCCTTCTTGTCTGAACTTCTAGCTTGCCTGCCTTTCCTTGGCTTGTGTCCCAGGCAGAAAACTCAGGACAAGGAATTGATTTTTGTCAAAGGCCCAGAAAAACAAATACAGAAGAGGTGAGAGTCTTGCCTCCAGGACCCTTTTGCCTTTCCTGACTACTCTCCCATGAATCTGCTCAATAGCAGAATAATTGAAATCACTCTTGATCAATAGCCTTTCCAAGGTCCCCTTTACCTGTATTAACAACGGCTCTTAAGTGTGCTGCTCCCTATGAATGCTGTGGCCAAAATGAATTTTTTTCAGCTCCCATGTTCCTGGCCTTTAATCCTCTGAGGTGGCAAATCTGTCTCTGAGCTTGAGATTAGAGAAGGGGCTTCACATGATTAAATAAATTAAATTAATTAATTAAATAATTCTGCATATGCAGAAAATAAAAATAAAAAATCCTCCTACATAGACTATAACTCTTATCCTTGGCATCCAGTTTTCTATATAAACAGAGAGGTGTTTTCTTTGTTTTTTAATGCAGAGCCTGAAGTGGTACAGGCCCTCCCATCAGATGTCAGAGAGAAAAATAACTACCAAACTTTTAAAAGATATCTGAAGGCAGCCCTCTTTAGGGAAGCTTTTAATGTTTAATAGGTTATTGCATTTTAGTGTTTTGTTGGAAACCACCCAGAGTGGCTGGGGAATAATAATAATAATAATAATAATAATAATAATAATAATAATAATAATTAATAATAACATCCTTCTGGACCGTCTTGAGGGGCTGGGAGCTGGGGGCACTGTCATACAGTGGTTCCGCTCCTTCCTCCTGGGCCGTGTTCAGAAAGTGGTGGTGGGGGATGAGTGTTCAGACCCCTGGGCTCTCACTTGTGGGGTGCCTCAGGGTTCTGTCCTCTCCCCCATGCTTCTCAACATTTACATGCAGCTGCTGGGAGAGATCATCAGGAGGTTTGGGCTGGGTGTTCATCAGTACGCGGATAATACCCAGCTCTACCTCTCTTTTAAATCAGAACCAGTGAAGGCAGTGAAGGTCCTGTGTGAGTGTCTGGAGGCAGTTGGGGGATGAATGGCGGCTAACAGATTGCAGTTGAATCCTGACAAGACAGAAGTACTGTTTTTGGGGGAGAGGAGGCGGGCAGGTGTGGAGGATTCCCTGGTCCTGAATGGGGTAACTGTGCCCCTGAAGGACCAGGTGCGCAGCCTGGGAGTCATTTTGGACTCACAGCTGTCCATGGAGGCACAGGTCAAATCTGTGTCCAGGGCAGCTGTTTACCAGCTCCATCTGGTACGTAGGCTGAGACCCTATCTGCCTGCGGACTGTCTCGCCAGAGTGGTGCATGCTCTGGTTATCTCCTGCTTGGACTACTGCAATGCACTCTACGTGGGGCTACCTTTGAAGGTGACTCGGAAACTACAACTAATCCAGAACGCGGCAGCTAGACTGGTGACTGGGGGCAGCCGCCGAGACCACATAACACCAGTCTTGAAAAACCTACATTGGCTCCCAGTACGTTTCCGAGCACAATTCAAAGTGTTGGTGCTGACCTTTAAAGCCCAAAACGGCCTCGGTCCAGTATACCTGAAGGAGCGTCTCCACCCCCATCATTCTGCCCGGACGCTGAGGTCCAGTGCCGAGGGCCTTCTGGCGGTTCCCTCATTGCGAGAAGCAAAGCTACAGGGAACCAGGCAGAGGGCCTTCTCGGTAGTGGTGCCCGCCCTGTGGAACGCCCTTCCAGCAGATGTCAAAGCGATAAACAACTACCTGACATTCATAAGACATCTTAAGGCAGCCCTGTTTAGGGAAGTTTTTAACGTGTGATATTTTACTGTATTTTTGGTTTTTATGGAAGCCGCCCAGAGTGGCTGGGGAGGCCCAGCCAGATGGGCGGGGTATAAATAATAAATTATTATTATTATTATTATTATTATTATTATTATTATTATTATTAAATGTCAGTGAGAACTAGGCTTTTAACATAAGGCATGTCCACACAACAAAATGGTGTTCACTGAATGCATGGAGACGGGAGGGATTGAGAACATCATTCTCACCCCCTTGTTGGAAGTGCAACAGCAGAGATCATTCAATATGCTTCAGCAGGAGGTTGATGCCCTCCCTGTACCAGGTGGACAGAGCTAGAGCAAGTGTGGGGAACCAGTGACCACCCAGCCAGTGTTGGACTCCAACTCCCATCCACCCCAGGCAGCATGGCCAATGGCTAGGGAATTGTGGTCCAGCAAATATCTGGAGGGTCATATGTTCTCCACCCTTGTGCAAGAGGAACTGCATAGGACAGAGCCACAGAAGGTGCATTTCACTACTAACATCTAGAAGAGCCATAATAAGTGAATTTCTTGGGGCTCTGGTGGAAGCTGATAGAAACAGGAGCATCTAGCACTGGTGGGACAGAGATGGCCAAACATTGATGTGAACCCTCTTTGGGTGCTGCTGCCGCCAGACAGACATATTTTCAAAGAGCAGAGAAACTGGAAAGTTATTCTGATATATTCTTTCTATGCTCCCATCCAAACCACCGCAGTTGGAAGTAAAAATGTGAGTCTGGTAAATTCCCCGATTGGATGCTAGCACTGTCACTCAAAGAACTACAACCCTTTCTCTGTTTTCCTCCATCTCTCTGCTGTCATTTCCCATTAATTACACTGGTACCTCGGGTTAAGTACTTAATTCGCTCCGGAGGTCTGTTCTTAACCTGAAACTGTTCTTAACCTGAAGCACCACTTTAGCTAATAGGGCCTCCTGCTGCTGCCATGCCACCGGAGCACGATTTCTGTTCTCATCCTGAAGCAAAGTTCTGAACCTGAGGTTATATTTCTGGGTTAGCGGGGTCTGTAACCTGAAGCGTATGTAACCTGAAGCGTATGTAACCCGAGGTACCACTGTAATGGAAAACATGCCATTTCCTCTGAACATGCTACTTGGGTTAGTTGCTTGGGACATCTAATACTATCTGGCTCTGCAAGTGCCTTCCCAGCATGCACCACACCAAGGGCCGGATTGTGATCTAATATATCTGATTTATATGCCTCATAACCCCAGACCCATTTCTGTAAATGCATCATTTGTTGATGTTATGCTTTATGGTAATGGCCTCCAGAATTGTTTATTGGCATATCTGGGGTCTGCAGTTTTATTCCTTTTACCAAACAGTCTTGCAGAATCATTCAATAAGCCAGACCTGCTGAAATAGCTAACTCATACGGACTTTGCCCCGTGTAAAAAAAGGTTGTGCGAATGAGCCCGAAATCGAACAGGCATGAAGCGATTTTCTGATCAAGGTCTCAGTAACAGAAACAAAAGCGCAGTTCATCTCTCTGGGCTCCTGCAAGCTGCCCTATGTGACAAATAAAGTTCTATTTCTCATTAGTTTCATATAACAGACTGTAGCATCCCGAAATGAGGGCATATTTAAGAGCACAGTTTAGAGAGGGATTGGGAAGCCTGTGAGTCATAAATCAGAACACTGCCTTAGTTCTCCAATAGGAAGGGAATTAATCTTTCTGTCTTTCCTCTCCTTCTGCACCTCAGAGACTTCAGAGTCCAGCTCAATTATTTCTGAATCCTGTATGTGTTTCAACCAAAAAAAACAAAAAACAAAAAACAAACAAACCAAAAACGTCCTGCCAGCATGTTTTCTAGCCAACATTGAACCTAGCAGGCAAATGTTGAGTCGCCTTTCCTGGTGCCTGGGAAGGGTGCGGGAGGGGGAGCCCTAGAAAGAACTACTGGTAGTCCCTGCTTTGATATAGGGAAAACGAATCAGAGACTCAGGAGGGGGGAAATGAACAAAAAATGAGATGAAATAATTAAAAAAACCACCCTCTTTTTAAGAAAGCACGCCTGAGGCTGCTATCCTAAACTTTTCCTTCTTATTATAACAACTCATCTTTCCCTACCTGCTGAGAAAAGAAAGCCTGCCAGGTTCAAGCAGAAGAGGATGCATGTTACGGATATGGGAGGGAAGGAAGTCTCTCCATTTCATTTTTATGGGAAGCCCGTTGAATTATGCTTAAATTGGAGCAGTTAAATACAGAGGACACATTTTCCTTTCTTAATTTGCCCCCTACTTCTTTATATAGCATATATGAATGTGTTTTATATTCGTTGTAAAAAAATCTTGGCCATAAGAGAGGGTACTAGCATAGGATCTGTTACCCTAAACATACAAAACACTGCTGAAGAAGTGGATATTTTATATGCCTTTATAATTGCTTCGGTTGGCAGGCAAAAGAGGATGTCATCTCAGTACATGCTATCACTCCTTTGTGGCTGCATGCACACTTTTTATAATAGAATCAATGGAGAATGAGTGCTTGATTTTCTACATAGTCCACACACAAACTAGATTTATTGCTCTTTTTTTTTACCCCGGAAAAGCACTTACTGAGAAACTAGTTTCATTCTGAAAATACAAGCTCATTGCAGATTTATTATGCAGTACCCTGCAATGTGTCCATCAGAAAACGGACATAGGTGGCCCCAGCAATGGGAGCTGTATGCACACCTGCCCAGTTGTGGGTGGGCATACACCAAGAGCACAATCACCACTTCCTTCTTCCTTCATCTGAGGCATGTGCAGGAAGGGAAAAACTGTGAGTAACTTAAACATGGGGAGTGTTTTCAAATGCATAACAACTAACCACACCCACCCTTGTGGACAGCAGGCTCTGCAATCAATCTTTATTGAAAGCAGCATATTGAAGACATGAATGAACGATTCCAGGTTGAGAAAACTACTTTTTTGAACTACAAATGAGTATGTGTTTACGCAGCCTCCGTGTGTGTATGTTGCTGCATATGTGCATTTGGTAAGTAGAATTGGAGAGGCTGTCCCCATGCTCAACCTAGAAAGATTCAGTGTTCTGTTTGCACAAAACCAGAACACATGCAATGTGCATGCATGGAGCCTCTAAAATAAAGCAGGGTGCCCAAATAGGCAGATGAGCCTACATGTGCCTAATCTGTACATGCGTTTGTACAGACAGCACATTGAACATGTGTAAGTAAGGAACCAGGGTTCTTGCCTGCCCCTATGCCTATTTAGTAGTCACACGTTGCACGTTCTCAAAGGTCCCTAGTCCCTCAGTTTGCAAAAGGCTGTTCTTACTGTGTAATTCAAAGTCCCTGCTGGAGAATCTAGTGCCAGTATTTTTGTACCATGCATGAAGGTTAGCTAGTCCCACAATTCGGGTGAATGAATCATGTCTTCCTGGGCAGATATCCATTGCTAGAGAGACCTTTTTGTCTCTAATCGCATGGTTCTGGATAAACCAACCGGCACAGCAGGAGCAGAAGTGAAAGGATTCAGAGCAGCTAGGAAGAAAACCAGGAGGAGACCAGAGTAATTGCCTGTGCAAGCAGCCCTGACCTTCCGACAGCACAGATTTGAACTACAGTGAAAATAAGTATCGGAGAAGACTGAGCACTTGCTAACCAAATTTTCATTATTCCTGCTATAGTTTTTTCACTGTAAAGAGAGGTTTTGAGGATACTAGTTAGGCTTGTTTTCTCTCTTTAAGAATATACAAAAACCTTTAGAATGAAAATACATAATCATGGACATTAAAATCCCATCACAGATGCTACATAGTATCCCTCCTGTGACGGAGTGGGGGGTGGGGGTCATCTTCAGGAACTATTTAGAAGTGGTGATGAATGCATGAGGGCTGCACCCTTTTAAAAAACTTTAAGGACATCTCTCATCCCAATTATGTGAATGCAATTATAATTAAGATAGGAAATTTGCTTTTAAAAACAGACATTGACAGGGCAGTAATTAAATGTTTTGCTCCATTTCTTTTCTTCTGTTTTCTTATTTATGGAAGCTTTTAAATTTACTTCATAAATTCATCTCGTCTCAAAATAAATTATGCATTTATCTAAGAAATTTTTATTTGTTTTTGAAAAAGTGCACAAACTCCATGCTTTGTTGTTAAAAAAAACCACGAGGAAGTGGTAAATTTCTATATAATGTGTATAAATTTTGCCCCATACCCCAATAATGAAGCCTTTTGCATGTGCACCCTGCATTTTTTAAATCCATATGTCTAGCCACAAGGGTCAGAAACTTGTTTTTAATTAGTATTTTTTTAATGGAAGTGGATTTTCACAAGGGTTCTTATTAAATATTGTGTGACTCATTTAACAATGTATCAGCTATATACGGAGTTGCCTATGGACTATCAGTCATCAAGCTGAATGAATATTATACATGTGATGTGTATCACCAGAGATTTTATAGTCTTTAGTGATGGGAAAGGGTCACACTGTTTGCAAGCATATTCAGTGTCTCAAAAGGAGAAGAAAAACAACAACACACCTGCGTTGTAGGCTTACGCCCTATTAAACAATACTGAAACCAGTGGGTTTAAACAACCCATAACTTAGTTAGGAACAAATGCTCTGCACAAATAGGATCTCTGGTTCAACCCTGACACAGACCGCTCTCCCTACCAGGTGTCAAATGCATACCCTTACCAAGGGAATGTCTGTAAAAACAATTCAAAAGACGTGACAATCAATGTAATCTGAAAAGCACTAGCCACTATGATAAAGACCATCAATATAAAACCATAATATCCACGCTTACTGAGAGCCTAAAAATTCCCAAATCTTTAAATATGGTATCAAATATAACTGTATCATCAAGCAAGAGATATAGGAAATACCCCGTGTTGCCTTCTATAAATGCACATCATACAAGTGCATCTAACCCAATGCAACAAAAAATAAAACCTATGTATGCTCCTTATCGATGCCTGCTGGTAAAATCCCTCATGCTGTAGCTCATCAAACCCTACTGAAATGTGTGTTACCCAACAGGGCATATAGACCCTGCCTGATGCTTTGAAGGTTGACTGACAGAGTACTGTCAGAATATGGGATGAAGAAGAGTTTGGAGTTGATATCCCGCTTTATCACTACCCTAAGGAGTCTCAAAGCAGCTAACATTCTCCTTTCCCTTCCTCCCCCACAACAAACACTCTGTGAGGTGAGTGGGGCTGAGAGACATCAGAGAAGTGTGACTAGCCCAAGGTCACCCAGCAGGTGCATGTGGAGGAGCGAAGACGCGAACCTGGTTCCCCGGATTACGAGACTACCGCTCTTAACCACTACACTACACTACACTACACTACACTGGATATTAGTATCATATCTACAAAACTGCACACCAGATTACAGTGGCAGCTTTCAAGGCTCAGGTATACTTAACAGTTTCATCTGGTCCCAAAAGCAGCTCTATGAATTGAGGCAACTTTGTCAGAGGCAACTCATTACCAACCACGATTAAAAAGCTTGTGAAGAGAGGACTTTGAGCAAAGGCATCACCATCAAGTATGTGGAAGCAAATTAACAACATCAAATTACTAGGAAGAGGCAGGGATAAGCAGCGCCACTTGAAACAGCTGGACAAAGTCAGAAATGGATTCTTTCAACTCTGTAGTCTATGCTGGACCTTTGCATTGCCCGGGGACATCTCAGGTTAATACTAAGCCTTGTGGGGGAGTCCAGTGTATGGGAAAGCATAACTTTTAGTTTTCTCTGAATGCAATGTAAAGTCGAAGAACTGATAGAGATGATTTTTTTTTTCCCTCTGCAAGAGCAAAAAAGAAAAAGAGACAAGCTCCCTCAAGCTACTTTTGTCCCAGTGCATTGAATTGCCTAATCGAAGTGTCATATTGAGTTCTGAACATCACAGCCTCAAATGCTGTGCTAAACTCAAACTATAGATAACTAGAGTAACCCTTTTTCAATGAAGGTGCCCTGAATTTCTCTTTGCTTTTACAGATGACTCATTACCTGCAAATATGAGATTTGGCCTGGACTGGACCATAACTCTTAACACATTAGAGGAAAATTTATTGTTTCTTCAGTGGACCCAATGGACCCAAAAAGAATACCGTAAATGCTGAATAAAAGTTTAGGTTTTCTTCCCAATAATCTGTTTATGGAGCATTCACCCTAATTTATTTGCACAAAGTTTGGGAGGCTGTATTAAGTCCATTGTTTATTGAGCGTACACACACGTACACACACACACACACACACACACACACACCAGCATTGCTATGTGGTTATGTATTTTATCTAGATGGGATTAAGGAATTATTACTGTTGAAAAAGAGATGGATCAAATATATTTGATAAGCCCAGTTAGACAGGTTTGATTTGCACTGAATTGCCTGTCCCAGACAGTTGGGTGCAGTGTTTGTCCTATTACTGGTATTGCATGGAATGGAATTGGGAAAGTAAATAATGGGAATGGAATCTTCCAGCTAACTATTTTATTGTAGGTAAACATATGGAGTGGCTCTGATTTCTGTTATGGTTCATACATAGCATATGTATAACATTTTCACATTACTTTTCATGCTAATGAGCCTGAATGCCTCCCATGCTAGATATTGATATGGCCTTTATCTAGACATTTAATATATTGCTTAGAACACTTTCTCACAGTATTTTGAATCTTCTTTGCACAAATGAGCATTTTCACCACAAGCCATTGCCTCATGCAGGAGAAGCATCTGGTCACTAGCATGGGAACGGCCCAGACTAACTGTCACAGGGCAGTGGAACTACTGAGCTGACTTTCTGCTACAAATAGTGATTCAAGAAAGCACACAGGGAGCTAATTGGGCAAATGCTGAACATGTCATCTTGGCCCAGCAACTTAGAAACTACTCCATTTAAAAACAAAAAGATAGGGAACTTGTAATGGAAGTGTCAATAAGTTGCAGAGCATGCAAATGCATAATGAAAATATAGGTGCAAATTAATAGCTGAGTAAACCCCATCTGTTAAACAATATTCACAATATATATCCAGTAACTTAGAAAGAGGTAACACTAGAATATGTGCACAGGAAGAATGAGGCTACTGTTGACAAAGCACCCCTTCTTATCCATAATTTGACTGTCGCAGTAAGAAATTGGATATGGTGCCAATTCTCTCCTCCCCCACTGCTAACTAAAAGAATTTCATACGGATTTAAGGTCATGATAGAACAACTTTTTGTTTGACCCATAGATTCATAGAAATGTACAGCTGGAAGGGACTCCAATGGTCATCTAGTCTAAACACCTGAAATGCAGGAATGCCTCAGACAAAACAGTTTTTTTCCTTTTAATTGAAGTTCAACTGAAGATAGAGGCATCTAATTATCTCCCCCCAAAAAAACCCCAACAACCACTAGAAAGGAGCCATATCTTCTCAACATTCAGTGTATTTTTTTTATTTTATTTCTGGCAGTGGTTTTGTCTTTCCTCAAACTTGTTGGCTCCTGAGCCCTGGCAAGTGCTGCCAGCTGCCCACCCTTATTAGATAGATAGATAGATTCTTTATTGTCATTACACAAGTGCAACATTGCACAGTGCAACGAAATTGGATGTCATCCCTTAAAAAAACAACAAAAGCAAAACAGCAACAACAACCAAACAAACCACATTCCAGCCACACCCACACCCACACCCATCAAACTCCCAGGTCACACTATCGAGTTACAGCATTCAAAAAGGCCACAGCTCTTGGATAGAAACTATTTTTCAGTCTATTTGTCCTTGACTTGATGTTTCTATATCTCCTGCCAGAAGGCAGTAGTGCAAACAGACTGTATCCCGGGTGAGATGCATCCTGCAGGATGTTGTTTGCTTTCCTAAGACAACGGGAACCGTACAGTTCTTCCAAAGATGGGAGAGGATGACCAATAATCCTTTGGGCTGTGGTTATGACCTTCTGGAGCACCTTCTTCTCCCTAGCTGTACAACTGGAGAACCAAGCACAAATACAGTATGTGAGAATGCTCTCTATGGAGCCTCGGTAGAAGGACACCAGCAGTTTCTCACTCAGATTGTTCTTCTTTAAAAGTCTGAGGAAATAAATTCTCTGCTGAGCCTTCTTCACCAGAGCAGTGGTATTTGCGCTCCAAGTCATGCCCTGATCGATAGTCACTCCCAAAAACCTGAATTCCGCCACCCTCTCCACCCGTTCCCCGTTGATATACAAGGGCTGAATGACCGCCTTTTTTGTCCTGTAATCCATCACCAATTCCTTGGTCTTAGCTGTATTAAGAGCCAGATTGTTCTCTCCACACCAAACACAGAGCCGCTCCACCTCGTCCCGATAGGCGGACTCATCCCCTCCTGAAATGAGCCCCACCACCGTAGTGTCATCAGCAAACTTGATGATTTTGTTGCTGGAATAGATGGCTGTACAGTCATACGTATAGAGAGTAAAGAGCAGGGGACTCAACACACAACCCTGTGGTGAGCCGGTGTTAAGACTAAGGGCTTTGGACATATGTGACCCTACTCTAACCCTCTGAGAACGTTCTGACAAAAAATCCAAAACCCAGAGACAGGTGGAGTTGGAGAGTCCAATCGCCTCTAGCTTGGACACCAGTCTATGGGGGAGGATAGTGTTAAAAGCAGAGCTAAAATCCACAAACAGCAGCCTCACATAACTCCCCGGCTGCTCCAGATGGGACAGAGCAGCATGGAGAGTGGTGGTGATAGCGTCTTCTGTGGATCTATTTGCCCTGTATGCAAACTGGTAGTTGTCAAAAATTGGTGGAAGACAGGAAATAATGTGACGGCGCACCAGTTTCTCAAAGCACTTCATGATGATTGGAGTCAGTGCAACTGGTCTGTAGTCATTCAAACTACTGATTGTGGGTTTTTTAGGCAGAGGAACAATAGTTGACGACTTCAGGCAGGGTGGGACAATAGACTGGTGTAAGGACTTGTTGAAGATCTTAGTAAAGACCCTCGCCAGCTGATCCGCACAGCCCTTCAACACCTTTCCAGTGATGCCATCAGGTCCAGCAGCCTTCCTCGGATTCACCATCCTCAATACCTGTCTCACCTCGTGCTCCTCTACAGTGAATGAGGGGCCCCTATGGGCTGGTGGCTGTAATACCGACGTCTCAGGTGGCTCCCTCTCGAAGCGAGCAAAGAAGAGGTTAAGCTCCTCCGCCAGCAAAGGGTCACCGTCGACAGCACCAAGGTTAGGTTTATAGTTGGTAATATGCTGAATCCCCTGCCACATCTGTCTTGTGTTGTTGCTCCTTAAATTATCCTCAATCCTCTGTCTATAATCCAGTTTCGCCCGTCGAATACCCCTCTTCAAGTTTGCTCTTGCCACACTGTAAAGCTGCACCTCGCCCGACCTGAAAGCCCTGTTTCTTTCCCGCAACAGGCATTGGACCTCTCTATTCATCCAGGGTTTCTGATTGGGGTAAAACCGGATGGATTTATTTACTGTGACAGTGTCTGTGCAGTGATTGATATAGCACAGAACTGCCGCCGTGTGCTCCTCCAGGTCTGAACGATCGAAAATATCCCAATTGGTTCTCTCAAAACAGTCCTGCAGCTGGTGAATAGCACCTTCAGGCCAGATTTTAACAGTCCTTGATATTGTGGGAGCCCGTTTCCTGAGTGGGATATATGCTGGTACCAGGAACAGAGACATATGGTCGGACTGGCCCAAATGTGGCAACTGTAAAGCCCTATAGCCGTGATTTACATTCGAATAAACTTTATCCAGTGTCTTGTCCCCTCTTGTGGGACATTTCACATGCTGATAGAGCGTTGGGAGCACTGTTTTAAGTTCAACATGGTTGAAGTCTCCCGCAATGATGTGCACAGCTTCAGGATACTTGTCTTGCTGGCTGCTGATAAGGCTCTGCAGGCATCCCAAAGCCAAGTTGGCATTAGCATCTGGTGGCACGTACACACCAGTTAGCATAACAGCTGTGAACTCCCTAGGGAGATAGGCTGGTCTACATTTAACAGCTACAAATTCCAAATCTGGTGAACAGTGACTGCCCACAGTCTTAGAATTTTTAGACCAGCACTTGTTCACATATACACACAGCCCCCCTCCTTTGGTTTTTCCGAAGTCCATGCTTCGGTCATGACGATGTACCGCACAGCCTTCCAACTGAATAGCTATGTCTGGTATGGACGGTTGAAGCCATGTTTCAATGACAAATAAAACGCAGCAATCTTTTACAAGGCTGTTCTTTGCTGCCTGCAGCCTCAATTCATCCATTTTGTTGGCAAGAGATCTCACATTAGCAAGAAATATGCTAGGGAGTGGTGGTTTAGATGGACTCCTCTGCAATCTTACCAGGACGCCGGCCCGACAACCCCTCCTTTGCCTCCTGTCTCTACGCCGCCTTCGCCTCCTCCCTGGAGGCATAGTAATCCATGGAGAGCCCGGTGGCCTGGCTACTCCCACAGGAACGGTATCTGGGCGAAAATAATCAGCTCTTACAGCTTGTTCACACTGTAACCCGACCTTCAGAAGTTCCTGCCTGCTGTAAATCTTTCTTGCCCGGCCAGACATACTCAGAACAAGTAAAAATAAACAAAAACAAAACGCTGAAAAACAAAGGGAAAGCACTAAGCCACAGCGTCTGTGCGCACCGCCATCTTGGCTGACAGTTGATGACAGTTGATAGATGATAGATCTAAATAATCAGCTCTTACAGCTTGTACACACTGTAACCCGACCTTCAGAAGTTCCTGCCTGCTGTAAATCTTTCTTGCCCGACCAGACATACTCAGAACAAGTAAAAATAATAAAAAACAAAACAAAACGCTGAAAAACAAGGGAGAGTACTAAGCCGCAGCGTCTATGCGCGCCGCCATCTTGACATGACAGGACTGATCCACAGAGGAAAGTTCTGCCATTTGAGCTATAGAAATATTCACGGCTTGGTTAGCTTTGGTAATCACTGTGCCCAACTTGAAATCCCTGAACGTGCTACAAAAGGTGGTCATCCGAGCTTTGAAGCCCACCATCCCAGAATACGAAGAGGGCAATGACTGTGCTGAGTAGGTGCGGTTGTTTTTCTTCTCTGCTTGCTCATCCCAAACCAATCTGTTTACCGTACAAAAGTGGCAGAACAGTCATGAAGAATGAATCAGGGGCTGATGTCATTCTGAGAAATGGCATTTCAGCTTTCATTACCAGAATACCTCCCAGAATTAAAGCTGATTTGCATTGATATTTGCCATCTGAATTATTAAAGGGCTTCTTTCCCCATACCTCAGTTCCTCTCCCTTTACCCCAGGCTTCTGTGCTACAGTCGACAGCAACTGTGACAATTTAACCATCTCACCAGGGAGGAAGCCAGCTTGCTACAGGCAGTTTATGAGCTTAGAGGAACTGGTGGCTGATGTGAGGGGGGAAAAATGTCTGGTGTATTTTGCATATCTGGTAAAAGAAAAGACAAGGGAGGAAAGCAATTCCCCCTACTTTTGTTGCAGGGGGAGGGATGTAAATATCCTTTACTTTCTCCTATCTATCTTCCAATTAATGGCAGTATAAAAGCACCATTTAGTATAGAAGTGAAGCACTGGGAGTCTCCTAATCATCTAGGGTTGAACTGTACTTTATAATTCTAAAAAGAAGTGATGAATTCTGCACCTTAGCTGTGTTTTTATGTTAAGTAGTCGAATGTTTTGTGAAGGGGCTGACTATCTGACATTCAGAGTTTGATCCTGATTTGGTGCTGGGACTTAAACTCACTGGAATTCTCTATAGTCCTGTTATTTTTGTTTTGTTTTTATTATCCTTAGACATCAGTGCAATAAGCCACATGCTTCATTCACAGACCAGTTATAAAAGTCATTGCTAACATAGAATAACTAAATATTGGCAAGTGAGTTTAGCAGATAAGAAGGGGTGGTCATCCAGAAATATACAGAAATATACCCAAGTAGAAAAAAGGGTTACTTTGCAGGAAACTTTAGAAATGATCAAGGCTCCAGGATAGATTTTCAAAGCAATGAGCATCCACTTAACTCCTGTAATACACACCAATGATCTGTACGCAATGTGGAATGACTTCCGCGGTAACATTAGAAGAGATGTCTGAATGTTGCAAGAGATGTCTGAATATTCCAAGGAGGAAGAAAATAAAATGCTGTGGGAGAGCAGCCCTTTGGAGCAAAATTAGGTCTTGGAAGTTAGCAGATTGCAAGCATATAACTTAATTAAGGGGGGTGGGAAACAGAACACATTTCCAATCATACCTCAGGAGCTGGCACAGTTGCACCTAGTACTGGCAACGGCTGGTTACTTCAGAATTCAGTGGAGGAAACATTCTCTCTGCCTTGCTTTGCTCACATTTCTTTCATTGGCTTGTTTCCCTTCTTCCGCCCCATTTATTCTTGGCAGCCTTTCCCTCCCTTGCTTATTATATAAATTGTTTCAGTGGGATAGGACCAGGCCTTTTGGATAATTATCATTTTGCTGCTGCTGCTACTACTACTTCTGAAAGCCAGCATAATGTAATGAATGGCTAGAGGGTCAGAGCAGGGCTGGGGAGACCCCAGTTTCAAGCCACCACTCAATCTTGAAATTCACAGGGTGATCTTGAGCCTGTCACTTTCTCTCAGCGTAACCTACTTCACACAGTTGTTGTGAGGGTTTAAAGGGCAGAACATACCATGCATGATGCCTTAATCTTGAACAAAAGGTGGGATAGAAATGTAACACTGTCACTAGTATTACTTAGGGGTAGTAGTAATGTTAGTAGCATTGGTAGGGGTAGTAGCACGAAGCTGCCTTATCTTGAGTTAAGCCACTGTTCCATCTAGTTCAGTACTATCTTCACGGATTGGCAGTGACTCTTCAGGATTTTAGTCGGGGTCGGAGTTAGACATTACAAATTAAGAGCATTTGCAGATGATCTAGTATTGACCTTGCAACAGCCAGACACTAGCACTAAAAGAGTATTAGAATTAATTGAAATATTTGGTCGAGTAGCAGGTTTTAAATTGAACAAACAAAAAACAAAAGTGTTGGAAAAAAATTTAACAATGGAAGAAAGAGAGAGTTTTCAGAATGAAACAGGCTTGGAAATAACAAAAAGGGTAAAATACCTGGGGTTAAATTTAACATCCAAGAATGTGAACTTATTTAAGGATAATTATGAAAAAAGTTGGTCAGAGGTAAAGAAGGATCTGGAAATATGGTCAAGGTTGAAACTTTCCTTGTTAGGCCGAATTGCTACTATTAAGATGAATGTATTGCCTAGAATGCTGTTTTTATTCCAGACGTTGCAAATTTTGGACAAGATGGACTGTTTCAAGAAGTGGCAGAAAGACATATCAAAATTTGTCTGGCAGGGCAAAAAGCCCAGAATTAAATTTAAGATTTTAACTGATGCAAAGGATAGAGGGGGGTTTGCCCTGCCGGACTTAAGACTTTATTATGAATCGGCAGCTTTCTGCTGGTTGAAACACTGGCTACTTCTTGAGAACACTGACATTTTGGATCTGGAAGGGTACGACAATAGTTTTGGTTGGCATGCATACTTATGGTACGACAAGGCAAAGGTGTATAAAAGCTTTAAAAACCATATTGTAAGGAAAGCATTGTATAATGTTTGGATTAGATACAAAGATCTGCTGGAAAGTAAAACCCCTAGGTGGGTGTCACCAATGGAAGCTAGGGAAGTAAAAAAGCTTAATATGGACTCTAAATGGCCAAAATATCATGAGATTCTAGAATATGATGGTGAAAGGGTTAAACTTCAGAGTTATGAGAAACTAAAGCCCAAGGTTCGAGACTGGTTGCATTATCATCAGATAAATGAGACATTTAAACAGGACAGGAAAATAGGATTCCAGAAAGGGAGGTCAAAATTAGAAACAGAATTGTTGGAATCCAATACTAAGAATTTATCAAAAATGTATAACTTGCTGTTGAAATGGAATACACAGGACGAAACGGTGAAATCAGCAATGATTAAATGGGCACAAGACATTGGTCATGATATTATGTTTGCGGACTGGGAACAGTTATGGACCACCGGTATTAAATTTACTGCATGTAATGCTTTAAAAGAAAATATTATGAAAATGATCTATCGGTGGTACATGACCCCAGTCAAGCTTGCAAAAATTTACCATTTGCCTAACAATAAGTGTTGGAAATGTAATGAGACTGAAGGGACTTTCTACCACCTTTGGTGGACCTGCCCAAAGGTTAAAGCTTTCTGGGAAATGATCTATAATGAAATTAAGAAGGTCCTTAAGTGGACTTTTCCTAAGAAACCAGAGGCTTTTCTCTTGGGCATGGTTGGCCAAGTGGTGTTAAAGAAGGATAGGATTTTCTTTATGTATGCCACTACAGCAGCAAGAATTCTACTGGCAAAGTATTGGAAGATGCAAGAACTACCTACTCTGGAAGAATGGCAAACAAAGGTGATTGACTTTATGGGACTGGCCGAGATGACGGGCAGAATCCGTGACCAGGGGAAAGAGACAGTGGAAGAGGACTGGAAGAAATTTAAAATATATCTTAAAAACAATTGTAAAATTGAGGAATGTTAAGATGTCAGGGGGTAAGAGGTAAAGAATTGCAGCAGTAATTAAAAAAAACTAAAGGAAACTTTATGAAAGGGAATTAAGATAATGAACCTAAGGGTTGCTAAAGAACCATTAAACAAGGATGCAGGGGTGGGGAGGTATGGGGAAGTCAAAAGAAAGAAGGGTATGAAATGATGATTTTGAAGCTATATTGTTCTATATTGTTTTTATTATCTGTCTGAAAAACGAATAAAAATTATTTAAAAAAAAAAAAGGATTTTAGTCGGGGTCTCTCTGAGCCCTATTTGGAGATGTTGGGGATTAAAACTGGGACTTTCTGCATGAGGACTGTAAATATATTAGTTGATTTCAAATGCTGCTTTTCTAAGATGTTTTATAGGGAATAATCTTTGCTTCATTCTTTGCTTCATTGGTGGGGGTGGTTGTTTTTTTTAGAGAGTGGAAAGGGCCCTTTAATAGTGGCAAGACAGGCAAAAGTACAACTGGTGCAGTTTCTTCCTGCATGCATGCCATGCAAAATCAGAGAGGCTTTCCCATAAACCCTGTTTACCTTAGTCCTATGTATAAACTGTAAGGTTGGCTCACAATTTGACAACCCCCCCTCCGATTTAAGGGTGACTAAACTAAAATTAATCTCCAACTTTTCCATTCCCATCCATTTCCCTCCTAATTTCCGATCCGTGCCTGCTGTTTAATTTCACAGTATTTCTTGCTCTGTAAATTTCTTCTATGACAGCATTAATCTCCTCTAACACCTTGGCTCATATTGTCAAATTTCTTATTCTTAAAAAGACAGAAGTCAGAAGACACAGTCTGGGTTTCATTTTGTGTCTTTTGCTAATCTGAATAAGAGCGGAATCCATTTCTAAAGGAAATGGCACCTAAAGAGTGAATTGTGATTCTGTCCAGGGTAATTGCTGAATTGAAATTGATTCGCTCCAACATCTGCTGGGATCATCAGCATTGATAACATGTGGGAGCTAGAGTAGGCACCATCAGAAGTTGAATTTGCACATGTCTTGCTACATTCTTTGAGAAATTGTAAATCTTCTTGCTAAAGCTTAATAGGATGCAAATATGTATGAACATTACATTCCTTGAAGATGGAAGGAAATTACTGGTACAGGTCAAGGAAAAAACACACCTTGTAATGTAAAAGACAGTTATTTACAAATGGGTTCATACTGTCCTAAAAAAGAACATTTTGGAGAGTCAGACCTATAACTGACTATCATTTACCTGAGAATTCAGAAGCAATTGTACTGGGGTTCAGCAAGGAACCTGTGGCCTTCCAGATATTGTTGGACTACAACTCCCCAGCCAGTATGCCATGCTCAATAACTGAGGATGATGGGAGTTGTTGTCCAGCAACTTCTGGAGGAACATAGGTTCCCTATCCCTCATCTGTGTAAAATTTCACTGGGCACAGTTAGAATCTGCATTGCCATTTTATGATAAGGCTAAAATATGCCATATGTGGTTGTGTGTGTGTGTGTGTGTGTGTGTTGTAATATAGATGAAAACACTGTGGAATCCTCTTGGGGTCACTTCACACATTACATTTTTAGGTGTGCACATAAGGTTTCATCTTGCTAAGCATAGTTCTGAAAACAGCTGATTGAAAACACATGCATCATACAGAAATATTCGTCAGAAACTGGCTGTGCCTTCACATAGAGTGCATATTTGATAATGAACCTGGTTTTGTTGCTGATTGATGTGTGATGCAGCACTTAGTCTGGAAGGCTTCAGTGTCAAGAAGCTCTTAGTATTGCCATAAGCATGTTCTTTTTCTGTCTAAGATAAATGCTAAAAGGATAAATAATCAGAAAGCAACCTCCCTATTCTGATTGCCCTGTGGGTCAGGCTAATGACAGTGCCCTTTCCAAGACAACCAACATTAAAGTATCAAAGGAACAATTAAATGGTCAATGGGCCTGGCTGGTTTCTCACTCATTGAATTCCTACTAGCATCTCTTCTTTTGCAACACAAAACGGGGGTGGTGGGGGGTGGGGGGAGCCAACCTGTTTTCTTCTATGACCTATCTGCAAAAATAGTCTATAGAGAGACTTAAGACTGCAGGTAAGAAATGACTATTGGCACCATACTGGAAGCCAATTTTGTGATTTTGAAAGGCTCACTTTGAACTCATTATTAGAAGGGCAATGCCTTTTCACTTTGTCTGCGGCTAGTGATAGGTTCCCTTATTGCTATATTGTATTTGCAATGACAAAGACCACATCTATTAGATGAAAACAGCTGCTAGCAGCAAGCAGAATGTCCCAGTGTTGACTGGCACAGTCTGATGTAGAAAAAAACCACCCATCAACACTTTGTTGATCCAATGAGCTTACCTTTTCCTGGCTGTTTTTACACTGAAACTTCCTCTGCTGGTGTGCAAAACAGGAAACAATAAGAAGCACATAGATATAGACCCAGGCTACCTACCTGTAGGGGTGAGGTGTCTCCAAGTGATAACAGGTTCAGGGCGCCCATTTGCCATACACACCAGGGTCACGTTACTGCCTTCATTCACAGTGACATCTGATGAGATGTTGGAGATCTTTGGTGGAACTATGGAAACAAAAAGGTTGGTTGGTTTTGGCTCAGCTTTTCAACTTCAGAGCAGCTCTACCCTATAGTTGGGTTACTGAGTGCCCTTCCTAATCCCCTCATTCTAAGAGTCAAGTAAAAATAACATGTTGAAGGCAAATATTCAGGTGCTACTCTCACTGATATACATTGCTGTTGTGCAACCCAACTCTCCGTACTCAGGAGTAAGCCCACTGCTTTTTTTATTATTATTTACTAAAACTCATTACACAGGTGATCAGAATACCACAGAGTAGGGACAGGAAGAGGCAGAGAGTAAGTGACTGACACTTTTTAGCTTTGGACACTGAAGTCTTCAGGAACTACTTCAACAAAACTTAATGTATTCATTAATGATAAACCAAGACTGTGTTCAGTGGAGTTTGTTTTCAAATAAATCTGCATAGGAATGCAGCCTTAGGGCCAAATTGCAAGTTATGGCAGCAGCCCATATTTCAAACCTAGGTAGCACCAAATAGCTGCAAAGGAGAGGAATGCTCTGCCTCAAGTGGATATACACTGCACAGGAGAAATTGGACTCAGAATATGCCTGCATTTTTTTCCCAGCAGCCCATCTGGGCCAGCCACTTTAGCTTACCTCACTGTAGTCAGGTGGGGGAAGTATAGGAAGCTGTAGCTCTTTGGGATTTGAGATAGGAGACATTGCCAGTCCTGTTTGGAGATGTTGGGGATTGGACCGGGGAACATCTGCATGTAAAGCAGATGCTGTACCACTGAGTTGTGTCTGTTCCCTAAAGGGCTTATAGCAGGAGGCAGGGACAGGATCCAGCACTCTGACAGGCAGGTTCACCCCTCCAAATCACCTTCCCCACTCCTTCACTTCTGCCAAGCTCAACCCATGTTCTAAGTCTATGGGTCTGCAGTTTTAACATATACTTTCATAGTGCTCGCCAACAAGTCTGAAGTAAAAGTGCCTGTACCCTTGAATGTGAGAAAGCATTTACTCAGGGGATTTACTAATCTCTTTGTATAGCATACAGTTTCCATTCGAAGGTAAGGTTGCGGTGTCTTCTTCGGCATGGCAGGAAGCTGAATTTGCTGTGAAATTCCCCCTACGATGCATATTTTTGCTTTGGAATCTGTGCTTTCACTTCAAAGAGTCCTTGTGATTCTGTAAATAATCCTGGAAATGTGAACTGAGTGCAAACCAATGCAGTGTGTCATGCCAAGGCTATATTTAGCTGTGGAAGTACAGCTGAGTAAAGAAAATGTATACAATATTTGCTTGGCTCTTTTGATTTTGCTAGAGCCATGAGTCAGCTTCCAGAGCACCAAGCAGGAACTCAGGAGCGCAGAGGGAATCAAATAGCTTTGATTCACTATGGAGGCTAAAATAACCACAAGGCTGAGTCACCTTAAGCGGTGGCTTCTTAGGTGAAAATCACGCTCTCATCCATTTGGAAGTTTGCTGGCTAGAAGCCTTTCATCTGCTGTTTCCACTTTGAGCAGGGGCAGCCAATTTTTTCCTCAAGTCAATAAAGAGATAGGGTGGCTAAAGTGATGGTCGCCAACTTGGATGGCTTTAAAAGAAGTTCAGACAAATTCAAGGAGAACAAGGCTATCGACAGCTACCAGCCACCATGGCTATGTTCTACCTCAACTGTCAGAGGCATTATGTCTCTGAATAGCAGGTGCTGGGAATTACAGGTGGGCAGAGTGTTGGTCTAGCTTGCAAGCTCACCTAATGTGACAACAGGATGCTGGACTATATGGGCCATTGTACTGATCCATCAGGCTCCTATTATGTTCTTAAGCAACTCGAGCAGATCTAAAAAGGAAGGGCCTGGGGAAACAACAGGAGTTGATACGATGCTGAAGAAAAGAAGGTATGAGGAGAAAGCTGAAAATTAGGACTGCGTGGAAGGAAATGGGCAGCTTGGAGAACTAGGCCAGGCAACATAGGTTTGTAAGGCTTGAAGTACATGGGAATTCTGTCCATTATAGCTTCACATGCCACTGAAACTAGCAACAAAAGGCTGTGAGAGCCAACAGAAAGAGTGATTGTGTGGGCTGAATTTCACATACTGTGATCAGAAACATAAATCAGCCAGTTCTTTTGCATCACACTGTTTCGAAAGTCTGGGGGAAGGATTGGTTATCTCCTAATCAATTCAGGAGAGTCATTTCTTCATATACAGTGGTACCTTGGTTTAAGAACAGTCTGGTTTAAGAACGATTTAGTTTACAAACTCCGCAAAACCGGAAATAGTGTCTTGATTGGAGTACTTTACCTCAGTCTAAGAGCATAATCTGAACAGTGGAAGGGCCCCAGTGGCGGGAGGCCTCATTAGGGAAAGTGTGCCTCGGATTAAGAAAGGTTTTGGTTTGAGAACGGACTTCCGGAACAGATTAAGTTCGTAAACCAAGGTACCACTGTATTGCATATATTCTGTAGTCAGCCTACTTTTTGAAAGTCAGATTCTATATGGTTTATTCCAACAGTATGGAATACCAACAAAACATAGTCCTATTGGGAGCTGGTTTCAGAATGCAGGGTTTTGTTGAAGAACTGTCATTTGCAAGTGGCAGGGCAGCCCACCCTGTTTCACTGCCTGGAGAAAACTGAAGCATTTGGCAGAGTGACCAGACTGACAATTAATAAAACTAAACCAGAATTGTTGTGTCTGAACTGATTTACAAGATGAATTAAGAAAGAAGATAGACTTTATGATCTGCCCACAATATATTAAATATCTTGGAATTAATATAACAAAAACCTGGAAAAAACTTTATAAAGCCAATTTTCTGCCATTAATAAGAAATATTAAGAACGATTTCAAAAACTGGTCTAGGCAGACATTATCATGGATGGGAAATGGGAACAGTGTCCTAGGTGAAAATGATAGTTCTACCATATTTTTTTAAAGTTTTGTTTCAGACTATACCCATTTGTATTTTGACATAGAATTATTATTTTTTAAGTAGCAAAAGATGATAGCTGTACCTCATTTACAAAGTTATCATGTCACAGCATGATAACTTTGTAAATTAGGTACAACAAGACACACACACCTTGAGACTGTTGATAGATCACAGCTAATTGTAATCTGGGTCTTCTACCCCAGTGTACAAAGTTTGCTATAATTTTTTGCTGTTTTCCTTCAAAGCAATATTATTGTGAGTGACTTTTCCCCTTTGACCCTTGCCTTTAACCCCCCCCCCCGAAATGGAACTTCACTCCCAAGAAAGTATTTGTATAAAAATGGGGCCTTCCTCCTCAACAACTTTGACCTGAACCCCAAAGAAGTTGGGGGTAGATCACTGCCAGATTTTAATTCTAAAAGTAGATCACAGTCTCTCGGGAGTTGGCCACCCCTGATACAGAGTACCAAGTTTACCATTTTTAACATATATTAAAAAACATTTTTTATTCTATAGTAAAGACATTTGCTTAGGTAGATCTGAAAGTATGGAAGATGTGGGCACTGAAATTAGCTCCTTCAATCTCACTGTGGATGCCTTTTGTACTGCACCCACTTTTTATATGACAGGAAAATCATAGAATCATAGAATTGGAAGGGACCATGAGAGTAACCTAGTCCAACCCCCTGTAATCAAGGAATCTTTTGCCTAACATGGGGTTCGAACCCATGTCCCTGAGATTAAGAGTCTCATGCTCTACCAACTGAACTCTATGATTGATTGACAAAACTGATTGAAAAGAATGTGCTATTCAGAAATGGAGAGAGAAAGGTCCTTACAGACTAACTGATTCATTTGAAAATGGTTCACCTATATCAGCTGAACAAATGAGAAAAGTTGGAACGCAGGTTGTAATTTTGTTTGATGTTTTATGCTCATCAAACTCTGAAGTTAAAGTGCATGCTACAAGACCTTTAACATCATTTGAAAATTTGATTATTACATAGAACGAATATAAATTATTCTATCAATTAATTAATGAGTTAACAATAAAAAAACTGTAATTCTGTGACACAGCAATGTGAGCCTGGTCTAGGGACTGTAACATTCTGCCACCCTAGGCGGCTTCCTTAGTTTCCCTGGCAAGTGATTTTCAGCACCATCTATGTAGAACTGGAGCCTCCTCCCCCCCGGCATCTGTGGGCACCACAACACCACCAGGCATTCTCTTTGTTGTCTTTCAAGGCCCCTTCCCAATTTTACATGGGAATTTGGGGATTTCAGGAGGGGTGGCCTGTTTTTTGGTGACATGTTGGTTTCTTGTTTTGGCTGTGTTTCATTTGTTCTGAGACGTCTGCTTTTGAGCATTACCACTTTTCCTTCTTGGAAATTTGTGTGTTTTGTGTGGCCCAAAACAATTCTTGGTTTTCTAAATGTGTCTCCAAATGATTGGGGGCCCCTGATGAAAGAAATGCTTCAGCAAGCCCCAGAGAGGTACAGACAACCTCATAGTTCAGTTTCTTCATCTTTTTTTTAATTCAAATTTCTGATATTTTAGGCTGATTGCTTCCCAATGCCTCCTGCTTGTACAAATCTGTCCATGTGGCAACCTTACTATTGGCAAACTCCCTTGGGAAGCCTGCCTTGCTTGCTTGGGAGGGCTATGATGAACATTACAGTCCCAGAATACACTCAGCCTCTAAAGCAAGACTGGATCTTACACGGTCAACATTCAGAGTCATCCACTAGTTAAAACAGACCAAAATCATTTGAAGCCTTCCTCTCTAATGGGTTTCCCCCCACTGTGTCAGAAATCATAGGTGTTAAAAGCAGCATCGTCTTAATTTGCAGCATTGTACTAGCTTCTCTCTCTTCCCCACCTGCTTTGTATGCAATTTTTAAAGGACAATTTTAAATTGGGAAGTCTTGGCTGCATTAAGGACAATCTTGGCTCTCCTGCGCTAATAGAGTTGTTGTGGACCTTAGCAGCAGCTTGAAATATTTGCAAAGCTTTTAAAGCAAGCCTGAACTACTCTAGGTGCTCCGTGATTACTGTGAAATTCGTTTGAGATATTTTAGGGAGAGCGATTTGTGAATGGAATCAAATAAATAATGGGAGAAGTTGTTTTGTACTCTTTCATTTTTTTAAAAAAAATACTTTTATTTTATTTAGCAAGCCTTTTAAACTGCATGGTCAGATTATTCTTTTTGTTTTGTCATTGCGGTATGTATTTTTGTTTTTATATTGTAAACCACCCTGCAATCTTTGGATGAAGGGTGGTATGGAAATTTAATATATATAGTCACCCAATTAGATGGAATAATATATTATTATTATTATTATTATTATTATTATTATTAAAGTATTTTCCCTAGTGGCTAGGACAGCTGGAGCATATGTAATATATTTAAGTTGTACATTTAGGGGTAGATGTCTGTGAACTCTAACTTTATACATGCTTCCTTAATGAAGGGGGAGCATACATTGGAACTAGTGGAATCTACCTCTAAGTCAAGGTTGGGAATCCTTTTTCAGCCTGAGGGCAACATTCCCTCATGGACAACCTTTCAGGGCCACATGGTGTTTGGGGCTAGAGGCTAAAGTGAGCAGAGCAACAAATATTTTTGTACAGGAGGCTATATTCTTCCCACATTTCTCCACCCTCCATCCAGGCAAAAAAAGAGGCCTTATCACAGTGCAAGGAAAAACCCCAGCTTGGTCAAGATGAGAGGTGTGGCTTGGGGAGAGTCTGGACCGCCAAAGAAGCCAATCTTGAACATCCAGAATACAGTGGTACCTCGGGTTACATATGCTTCAGGTTACAGACTCTGCTAACCCAGAAATAGTGCTTCAGGTTAAGAACTTTGCTTCAGGATGAGAACAGAAATCATGTTCTGGCGGTGTGGCAGCAGCAGGAGGCCCCATTAGCTAAAGTGGTGCTTCAGGTTAAGAACAGTTTCAGGTTAAGTACGGACCTCCGGAACGAATTAAGTACTTAACCCGAGGTACCGCTGTACATTTTGCCAAATTCAACTGGCCTTTCTGATGTGACTTGTGGATCTATGCCACTTTCAGCACAACCTAAGAACAATGTGCCATTATATAGAAGAAATGCCTTTGTGTAGAATCATAATTTTGGCAGTATTGTCCCAGTACTTGCATAAAATGTGCTAAAGAAAACTTCATCTCCCTAAAAGGACCACATTAATTCACAGTCTCTAGTCCCAGTGTTTCATGCTCCATTGGGGAAAGGGTCCAATAGTTATGTTCCTCTGGTGGGACACATGGGCATGGGTAGGTGGGTGGGGGAGCTGCCCCAATTAAGGAAACCAATAAAAATACTTAACTAACTGAGGTTCTGCTGTCTCCCAAGATAAATCCTGGCTACACCCATGGTGAGACAGCTGGACCACAGGCTATTCATGAGCATGGAACTGTGCATAGCATTGTTATAAGGTAGGCCACTGACAGGGCTCTACAGAAGCTGGCAGACAGTCTTTTCCCACTACATCATATCTAACCCTGGCGATTTTCAAGCTCTAGTTTTCATGACAGGAACAAGTCACATTGATGTAAATGATAAAAAGAATGAGACATGAAAACATACCAAAATCCCCCAGTGCAATCAGGGTTGCACTCAAGATGAAAGCAAGTGATTTGTTTCCACAAAACATTAGCATGTCTCTTAAGTGCCAACTGCACTTGTAACAAATGCGGGGGGAGGGAATATCTTCAAAAACACATACAGGCAAAACAGCTGCTGGAAGACAAATATCATTTTTAGACAAAGGCAGTAACTTCTGAGTGGCTCTCTTGATACTTCCTTGTTTACTACAACTGCACTAGTTTGTGAGTGAGTGCCTGTGCTGGCTCCTTTCTGTTTTCATATACAAGTTCCTAGTCTCATTTCTCTGGTTCCGATAATTCCTCCTCTCTGCTTCCCTCAAGCTACTTGTCTCCTCATTCTGACCCAATCACCCATCCAAGTCCATTGCTCTTTCATTTCCCTTGTGTCTTCATGACGTCAACCATTTTGTACATAGGTGGGGGCGGGGCGGGGGGGGAGATGGAGATAAGGAAAGGAGAGGCAAGGATGACCCTCCTCCTTAAAACTACCCAAGTATTTGGTTTGTGTAATGAACAGGATGATTCAAACATGCATATTCTTTGGTCCTACTTTTTTCTCTGTGCTAAACTAATTTTTTCTTTTACAATGTTATATTGTAAACTGTCTTGTGATCCTCAGATGAAGGGTGGTGTAGAAATTTAAATAGATTGATAGTCATCATTTTATAGCTGTGGTATCCAGAGAATACTCACTTGTGCATTTGTCCAGCTGTCATGCCTAGTCCTGACCTGGTATCTCATTTTTTTCATTCTAGTCTCTTTGCTTTGCTGTGTTGGACCATGTTTGAACTCCCTGTGATATCAGAATCATGAAATTGTAGAGTTGGAAGGGACCCAAAGGATCATCTAGTTCAGGCATAGGTAAACTCGGCCCTCCAGATGTTTTGAGACTACAATTCCCATCATCCCTGACCACTGGTCCTGTTAGCTAGGGGTGATGGGAGTTGTAGTCCCAAAACATCTGGAGGGCCAAGTTTGCCCTATGTCTGATCTAGTTCAACCCCTGCAATGCAGGAATCACAGCTAAAAACACTGACTTTGGACCGCTGCCAGACTTTGTCTCTGGATCATATTTGGACATAAACTAATTCTCAGGTTTTGGACTGTGTTGTACATACAACTCATTGATGAGCTTTTGGTGGAGGTTTTTATCTTCTGTAAGCTCCAACCTAGTTTTTTCAGGTGAGTCATTTCACATTTGATTCAGTTGTGACTCAACAGAAGATGTACATACTTCTCTAACAAGCTCCTTGCAAAGCCAAAATCTGGGGTTTCACTCAATTTTCCCCACTTGTTGGGATTTTGGTTATCTAGGAAGCAAATATGAAAGGCACCATTCAGACAAGAAATGAGAGAGGAGTCAATTCTCAAAAGTGTCTGTATTTACTCAATCCCAAAGCATTTCGGAAATACAATTTTCTTCTCCAGAGGCAATCCACAGAGTATGCTTCATGATTCTAGCTAGGATATTTCTTTGGGATGTGGTAGCTAAAATGGTGTCCTCTAGATGTGGTTGGACAACACCTCACATTATCCCTGGCCATTGGCCATGTTGGATGGGGCTGATGGAGTTTGTAGTTCAACAACCTCTTGAGAGTACCACGTTGGTTACCCCTGCTCAAATGTGTTTGATTCAGAAATGCCCAGGACTCAAGATGCACATTTCCCCTGATTGCCTCTTAAGAAGAAAGCTGGATTACCAAAATGTGCTTGTCTTCAGTAAACTTGGGCACTTTTGTGAATCAATTTCTCTCATGCGTCTTCAATTTTGGTGATCCACCATCTTTTTGACGTTCTACATCTGTTGTTCTTTTAGTGTGGAAAATGAGTACTCTAGCACTTTGTAGTCCTCAACTATAAGGGCGAAGAGCAAACCATTAAACCTGCGTCTTAAAAAAAGGAGTTTATAGTCATAAAAGCCTCCACAGGAGCTTCCCAATTAAGCCTTGAGGGCTGTAATTTCCTTGTCCCTAGCTCCTAATTAACAACATTTTGCAACAAATACAAAGAAACTAATCAGCCCCCAGGTGAAGATTAAAGGGAGGGGGGCATGCTGGCCATCACATGCACATACACACCTTGAGCATTTTAGAGCTGACACCTTGGCTGCTACAATTAGCAGTCCTTTCCTATGGCAACTAATTGGCATCAAATTGGCCTCATTAGTCATTGTTGAGTTAAAGTGAATGAGAGGAGTGTGAGGAAGGAGGAGAGGGGATTTAAAGAGGGGGCATAACTGGTAAATAGAAGTGAGTGGCTAATTTTCGTCTTCTCCTCTACACTGTAGGCTAATCACTGCTCTTTACACCTATAACAAGAAGCAGCGTGGTGCTGCCTCTGTCCACAAGGCTAACAATCTAAGCAAATTCCCAAGCCCTTTAGGGTGACGCATGCTAATGTCCACCAATCGCTTTGAAGATACAAAGTGCTACATAAGCATCCAATTTGATTTAGCAAGAACAGCTTCCTGTAATTTTTTGTTTTGGTTGAAATCTGCTCACAGGCACACAGGAGTGGCAGTTATCAAAGGTCAATTCAGTTAGTTACTACATCTGGGCTCTTTTAAAATATGTCAGAAAGAGAAACACTCATTAAGTTTTGTAGCAAGATGACTAAGATCTCAACTACCCATTTCACAAGTTTTATTTGGAGGGGTGAGGGGAAAGCTTTCAATAGGAATGGAATCAGCAAGAGAATAATGAGAACAATTATACAGCTTTGCCAGTGGGTTGCTTCAGTTGCATGGCTACTAGCCATGAAAACTATACTTGTGCCTCCACTACTGGAAGCAGTAATACTTTTGAATACCAGTTGCTGGAACCCACAGCTTCTTGGGGTTGCTGCATCACACTGTTGACTCATATTAAGCTTGTGGTCAGCGGCGTTGCAAGGGGGTGGTGGTATGCCCCAGGTGCCATGTCAGGGTGTGTGTAACAAGAAGGCACACCGTGGGGTGCTTGCCCCGCCCCCCCAGGTGCAGTGGCGTGAGCAGCCATTGCGCCACTGCAGCCGCATGTGGAGGATCCTCCGTTCGCAGCTGCAGCTGCGAGCAGAGGATCCCGCCACCATCCGTATGGTGTTTGAGCGGCGCTGGCACCAAACCACTATGTACAACACATGCGCAGTGTCGCATGCACACGCTGTAGGTAAAAACGCTGCACGTGTGCCCTATGGAGCAACGCTATGCATGCATCATACATAGCACTGCAATGTGTGAGCAAACAGCGGTTTGCCCCACCCCGGCTGTTGGTTAACCTTCGTTTGCCCCTGCTTGTGGTCTACTAAGATCCCTAGATCCTTTTCACATGTACTACTGGCAAGGCAGATGTCACTCATCTTATATTTGTGCAGCAGGTTATTCCTGCCTCAGTGTAGAACCTTACATTTGCCCCTATCGAAATTCATTTTGTTAGTTCTCAAATCTGTTAAGGTAAACTTGAATCCCGTTTCTGTTTTCTGTGGCGTTAGCTACACTCCCAGTTTGGTGTCATCTGTAGATTTGATGAGCACCCCCTCAATTCCTTTATCCAGCTCATTTGTAAAGATGTTGAACAACAACGGGCCCAGGACAGAACCCTGTGACACCCCAACTTGTCACTTGTTTCCAGGTTGATGAGGAACCATTTGTGAGCACTCGGAGTTTGTTCAGTCAACCAACTACCAATCCATCTAACAGTTACCTTGTCCAGCCCACTGTGATAACGGTTTGCTGCACTAGATGGGCCCTCGGCCTGATCCAGCAGGCTCCTCTTATGTTCTTACCATACTAATAACAAAAATTGGGGACATAGAAAATCATGGATAATGATAAGAAAGCAGATGTGGGGACCATCAGAAACGATCACTGAAAATGTCTCCATATCTATATACTGGCTGAGAAAATGCATCAGGACACTTGATTCCTTGCCACTTTTATATACCATACTATGCCAAAATATGAGCCCAAAGCTAGAGGTGAATGAAGTAGTGGGTGTCTTTGCAGCACTCCTTACATTTTACCTGTGTTTTAAGGCAAGAAACTGGCAGCTGGGAACCAGGTTTAAAGCACGTGCGTGAATCACAGAGTGTAATAAAGTCATTGGGCTTTTAATCTGCATGGATCTATGTGGCAGGAACATCAGAAGAGACAGGGAAGTGCAAAACCAAACCTTTTTCGGTCTTAATAACCTTGAACTTCGGGTGTGTGTGAAGATACAAATCTTAGGCTCGGACCTATCTGCGTAAATATTTTATTAGCCCCCTCCCCCTTTGCTCAGTAATCAAGTAGGCATTCTTCAAAGAGCACCTTTGAAGTGAGATCATTTAGTTTCCTGATTAGAAGAGGAAAAGAAGACTGGCCTGTATCTCATAATAAACCAAAATCCTTTTAAGGGTGCTTTGCATTCAGAGAAGAAGGGCAGAAAAAATTCTGTATACTATGAACACAGCACAGATAGATATACAGAACCACACACCTGTTCTGAACTAAATCCAACATCCTTATTTTATCACAGCTAACAGAGTTCATCAACTTGGAACTGATTGTCGCCTGCAAATATGTTAAATCTGATTTCAATCTAAATACTGATGCATCAGAATCCACCAACATTTCCAGGTCTCAAATATGCTGCTGCTTGGGATTTAGAAGCAAAATCTTTGCTTTGCAAATACAATTCCAAAATCTTCCATTCAGTCACACAGGCAAATTGCTTTTCTTCTGAATTCATTGACTGGATTTCAGGTTCTGAATTTCTTGGTTGGAGGCACATACAGCTACCAATATGGGAGGGTTTTTGTTTTGCTTCCAAATAAAAGTGTGCATATTAAGAGTGATTATTTATTAATATTTTAAAACTGTTATATACCACCTTCCATATCAGTCCCAAAGCAGTATCCAACCTTAAAAAAGTTATTCAATTTAAAATTCCACAATGAGACACAATCCTATACCAGTGTTGGACTGGGCCAGAGGAAAAGTGTGTGGAGCAAGGGGTGACTCTTACCTTTGCACAGTAAGTTACATTTTATCCATGCAAAGGTCAGATGTTTCTACACACAGATCTCTCCATCGAGGTAACAAAGGTAGATCTGGGGCAGTCACACCAGGCATAGAGCTTCTGTACTACTGAAGCTCCAGAACTATGGCATCCAATGGAAGGTGAGAGGTGAGAGGAAGGGGTGCCAGATTTTGGTGTTGCACAGGGTGCCTCTAAAATTTGAGACCCCAAGATCTGCCACTGCAGGTAGAGAAGAGGCATGATCACAGTTCAACAACGCATTCCAGCCAGGTGAAACACTTGTTGTCAACATGCAGAGGGTCGGGAGGCCAGCTGATAAGTCCCAGCTGTGCCATCTCCTTCCATCGGCCCATGCTCCAACGTAAATCAGCGACTCAGACTTCAAAAGCCAGGGCACACTATTAGCAGAGTGTACTGCGCACACAGAATAGGTGTGAGGCCTGTGAAGTCATTCTACAGCTACAGATTTATTAAACATAAATCAGAACAAAGAAACATGTCGTCTCTCTCTCTCATGTCGTCTCATAGAGAACAGCAAAAGCAAAAGCTATATACAAACGGAAGTTCCCAGCATACAGTACTGGAATGTAAACAGACATGTGACATGCAGACAATCTCATGCCTGTTCCTTAAGGTGGAATAGAAATGTCAACACTGAGGGAGGGCATAGAGCAGGACCAATGACGGGTGTGACTTGTAGAGAGAGAGAGAGCCCCTGTCCTACCACCTCCAGTTAAATGGATCTGCAGTTATATTACATTAAAACCCCCCTCATATTTTAGGATATGTGCTGATGGAGTGAGCACACTTAAAAAAAATAAAAATCTCCTGATATGGTTGTTCACCATATGATTAAAATAATATCTAGTTTGACTCTCACCCTGCTCATTCAGGTCTACATTGTGAAAACTATGCAGGTTTGGAAAGAGATATAGGTTCACTTCCATCCAGCCTTAATGATAGAAAATACTGGTTTAAGCATAGAAAATTATTGGTTCCAATCTCTCTGTTTTCATAAAGAACAAAATACTCTTAATTGTCAGCATGTGTGCAGGGTCTATGTTATTTTCAGTTTTGTATGGTAGCTACGATCATTATCATCATCATATATTGGTGATGACAATTACAGATTGGATCCAGACTTAGGTTAGTTGCATTTAGTTCCCAGTCATATTAATTGTACTTAGTCATGACTCTATTTTTCACTTTGATTTTAATGGGATCGTCTACATCAACTAGGACTTTAGCTCAGTCTAGGTCCAGCTCAACAATACAGTGGTACCTCGGGTTACATATGCTTCAGGTTACACACGCTTCAAGTTACAGACTCTGCTAACCCAGAAATAGTACCTCGGGTTAAGAACTTTGCTTCAGGATGAGAACAGAAATCGTGCTCTGGCGGCACGGCAGCAGCAGGAGGCCCCATTAGCTAAAGTGGTGCTTCAGGTTAAGAACAGTTTCAGGTTAAGAACGGATCTCCAGAACGAATTAAGTACTTAATCTGAGGTACCGCTGTAACAAGAATGATGAAGGTAGAATAAAGCTAGCTTCTGCTTCATTCAAATATAACAATGATGCTAACTTAGCCAACTGTCAAAAGGAAATTATGTAACATAACCATGGTTGAACTCTTAAGGAGTTGACCAAAGAATTCTATATATTCTATTCTTGAATTTATGGTTTAAAATAAAATAAAATTTACTCTCTTTGCAGAATGAAGTAAAACTAAATAAGGTTACTAGCAATAATCTCTAGATGCATTTGCCCTACAAATTTGATACCAGCTAGAGCTTGCTGATTACTATATTTTAAAAACATGCTGTGAATAATGGTGCAAGGCATTATTCTTACTGCATGTTTAAATTACACTACAAAGTGTTTACTGCAGTAAATCCAAATGATTAATCCCTGGGATACTGACTAATCCAACAGGGTAAAGAGTATTTTTTTAAAAAAAACACCAAACCTAATAATATATGTGTTGGGAAAGCATTTATATTTAAACTGTTTGTGAGAATTTGGCATGGGATTTTGATGTTAGCAGTGATAACAGATCACTGTAGATGGCAGCTTCCTAAGACCATGGTTTTTATATAAAGAAGCAACTCTTCTCACTTAATTGCTCCTTAGACGCTAAATTTTAGTACAGATACAATATTTTCTAGCTATTTAGGATTGAGAGAACAGATGCATTTCATATTTGAGAACAATGGACAAAGTAAAAACCATCTAAATCTTCAAGTATTTTATCAACAGTGTCTAAATTAAACTAAGAAATATGAAATTTCCCATAAACGTTACTGAAGCTGGACAACACAAACACGTGTCAGGGAATGTAAAGTCTTACAAGATGACAGCGGAGATCCATGCAATAAGCAGCTGAATATCAGAGGACTGGACCAGGGCGAACACATCACCTTAAGCCTCTTTTCAGCAGCAACCCTATGTTGAGTTTAATGTGTGTCCCAACCCTCAGTTTTGAGCTAATAGGAGAGCTAATTCACAACACAGCTGGGCTTATTGGGGATGACATTTTACTACCATATTGAGGCTGAATCCCATCATCATTTAGGTCAAGACATGGAGGACCTATGAGCCCCTGGATGTTGTATGATTCCCAGCACCCAGCACCCATCAGCCTCATCCATAATTGCCAATGATCAGGAATGAGATGATGGGGGATGTCCAGCAACATATCAAGGGCTGCAGCTTCCCAATACCTGCTTTAAGTCATTACTGTGAACTTGATTCCCCCACCCTGGCAAACAGGAACAAAAGTGGGAGAGTAGCCTTCCTGCATGGGTTCTGGTTGACCTCATTTCCATGTACAGTGGAAATGTACCGTTAAGCACTTAATTCGTTCCAGAGGTCCGTTCTTAACCTGAAACTGTTCTTAACCTGAAGCACCACTTTAGCTAATGGGGCCTCCCGCTGCCACCGCGCTGCCAGAGCACGATTTCTGTTCTCATCCTGAAGCAAAGTTCTTAACCTGAGGTACTATTTCTGGGTTAGCGGAGTCTGTAACCTGAAGCGTATGTAACCTGAAGCATTTGTAACCTGAGGTACCACTGTATATGGTTAAAAAACTAACAAGTTGAAAAAAGGATGAGTACAAGTTGGTACAGTTGTCAGTGTGAGAGGCACAAGGAAAAGGTCTGATGATGAAAGTGGGTACAAGAAATAACCAATGCTCATGTTTTTGCTGTGGGCAGGGAGGATATTTTTTTCCTGCACAATTCTGACAGCTGAACATGGGAGATGCTGTCATTCACTGTACGCGGTATTAAGAGAGACAGTCTTGAAGTTATTTTCTAGTATTTTGGAGTATTAAGATTGCAAGCCACAATATTCCCACATGATATTGTTATGTATATCAATAATTACCAAAATTATGGATAAAGCAGTTTCAGAATAGCCCTCCCCCCGTTTTTGGCACTCTATGCACAAATGGGATGTCTCACCATCGTCTCATCCGATTACATTTGATATAGGATGGCAGATAAAAAAAAAGTCATGTGATGTAAAATTTGAATACTTTGGAACACAGAGGTGACCCATAAAAATATTGAAATTGCATCTGAAGGGCAAAAGCTATACACAATTGAAGTGCACGGTAAGTTCTTTTTAGGCATTTTCTCTGGTGTGTTATGATTCATGCCTACAAAGCTGGGCTCAAAATCTTATAACACTATCTATCAAAACACTTCATGCCATAGCTATTTGCTGATACAAAAGAGGTAAAATGACAGTCCTTATCAGATCCAAGTTGTGTTAGTCTAGTAATATGCAAATCTTCAACTTTCACTGCACTTATGACAAGGAAAAGCCATGTAATGCAACTTGCCCTCATTTACATGTGGATATGAAGTTTATTCTGTAACATCAAGGGAATAAAACTGGTGATAACATGAAATTCTGCTATATGCAGCTGAGCATATATCTACATTCATAGAGTCCAAAGCTGCAACCTCATCACTGTTAGGTGTGATCTATTGCTTTGAACTAATCTCTAGAGACAAGACAAAATGGAACAAATAAGAGCTGCTGGAATTTTGAATCAACTGGCTGAAAATGTATTTTTAGCAAATTGGATATCAGGTGGAAACAAATAGCCTTAATATGTTTAGAAATAAAAATAGCAAAATATGAACAGAGTTTAGTATTGCTAATTGATAAAATAGTGGTGGAGCTTGCAAAGTGAAAGAGGACTACTCATGCTGTTAAACAAGATGAACATAAATAATAATAGTGCAAACTGTTGATTCTTTTGCTTCATTTACTTTTTTCAGACTCTGGGTTTTTAGGTGGGGGAAAATCAGAAATTTTGTGCAATATAAGAGTCAGATATTATGAAGTTTTACTAGTTACAAACAACTTACTTTGGTGAAATTGCTAATTAAATGATTAAAAACAAACAAACAAGATGTAAATTTCATCCAAAATACATTGTAGGAGCAAAATGTCTAGCGCATTGTGTTTGCTTTCTTAACCAAGATACATTACTACAGCATTGTTCTTATTCCTAAAAATGGTCACAATGCTCAATGCACATGGACAGAAAAACAATATTCAAACTTACTGGCAACAGAAATTCCAAGGTCCTCTAACTTCAGATTGCAGAAAGTTGTATCAAGGACAAAATCCTTAACAGCGGTACCTCGGGTTAAATACATAATTCATTCCGGAAGTCCATTCTTAACCTGAAACTGCTCTTAACCTGAAGCACCGCTTTAGCTAATTGGGCCTCCCGCTGCTGCCACGCCGCTGGAGCACGATTTCTGTTCTCATCCTGAAGCAAAGTTTTTAACCTGAGGTAATATTTCTGGGTTAGCAGAGTCTGTAACCTGAAGCATCTGTAACCTGAGTACCACTGTATTTGTATTATGCCTCCTCCAAAGAGATCAGGGTGCCATACATCCCTCCCCTCCTCACAAGAACTAATCCAGGTGACCAAGGCCATGTAGTAAGTTTTATGGCTGAGTGTGGCTATGAACCAGGGCCCTTTAAAACCAAGACACTATCCATCAAGCCACACTGGCTCTCAAATTTAGAAAAAAAGCCTTTTGCTGAAGAAAAATGGTGGACTACATTCCAATTGCCAAATGCATTTTACAATTTAGATGTGATGCTGTATGAAAAAAAGGAAAGTTCCTGAAACAAGAGGTGTTTTAAGCCAGTTAATGGCAGTCTGGGTGTCTGTTTCATAGGTCAATCTTTTGTGACTCCATGCTCTTCATTGCCCATCTGGTTCACCTTGTCCCCAAAATGGGAACACCTCTGGCTTATTGTTCAATTCCATACATATGGCGTGTATGTATGGTGTGAAGAAAGGGGACAGTGAAGATTTTCTCCCTCTCTCATAAAACCCAGAGTTATCCATTGAAGCTGAATGTTGGAAAATATAGGACACAGAAATAAATATTTATTCCTGCAGCACATAAGGAATTTCCTACCACAAGATGGGGCAATGTCTACTAACTTAGATGACTTTAAAAGTTTATTAGACAAATTCATGGAGTACAAGCCTATGAATGGCTACTAGCCATAATGGTTTATATTACCTCCAGGATCAGAGCCAGCATGCCACTTTCGGAACTGAATTCTGGACAAAAATTAGGCCTTTGGTTTGATGCAGCAAGGCTCTTATGTTCTTAATAGGAGACTTTGCTGTGAACATCAGTATGAATAATTCTGGCCATTTAGTTTGCACATTTTTAATATTATCATCTGCCTCAAGGCACAAGGCAGAAATCAAACCATCAGATGCACATGGGTAGCTCCCAATGACGTATGCATCACAGTAACTCAGAAATTCAGGAGACAGTTAAGAAAGGAAAATGCCATCTGTAGGAAAGGTACAAACTCAATCAGGATGGTAGAAAATTGCATAGATTGCTAAACTGAATGGAGCAAAACCAGTGCATCAATCATGTGGCTAAAGCTTTGCAAAAATACAAAACAGAACTCCAGTAACAATGGCGACAAAGCATCTGCTGCCTTGGTTTGCCTTTCCTGTTCATCATACAGAAATTATATTCATTGAGACAATAAAAGTTTGATTTAGTAGTGGTAGGTGCTTTGCAGTTCTGCTTTATGGGATTTACAAGAAATTAAAGCACATAATAAGTGAATTAGTGCCACTTAATATGAGATGGAATTTTCTGCACAAAAGTCACTTGTTGAAATTAACTAAAAAACTTAATTCAGGTTGAAATTTCCAATTTCACCAAAGTGGAATAGTAGGCTGAAATTTCAAGCAAATTTACCAAAATATGCATTCGTTTAATTAAATTCGCTGAATGCTAGTCAAAGACACAACAGATAAGTTCAGTTAACACAGTAATTAGCATTCTTTATTGTCTCAGTATTTTATTCTCATAATGTTTTACCATTTGCGTTAAACCACGTCCTGTAACCTTGCTGGGTCATTCAATTAATATTTTTGCATCAGGATCCAATTAAGGTGGCTAGCATATTGTTTGTACAGCCTACTACAACCACTATGATGCAGTGTGTGTGATAAACACACTCACAATCACACATGATTCTGTATTATAGCTTTGAGACTAGAAAACACATGATACATTTTGATTCTGAGCTAAAATATATACACATTAATATCCAAGGGAATATAATTATAATGAACAACTGAAAAAAGGAGAATCAGCCAAATTTTAATTTATTTAATGTATTTTTCTGCATAAATCAATTATCAGAAGCATAGAAAGCTAAAGCTGAACTGAAATGAAATGAGGGAGACACTTTTTGAGAGTATCTGCAGCGGCTCCTTTCCCATTTAACACTTTTTCAAGGATTGTGAGAAATGGAGCAGAAAATATTGAACCATAGGAGTGAGGGCAATCAGTTGTCTGACAAACTGAAATCATGCACAGAACTGATGCAGTCTTTGTTCCTTACTCTCAGTTGGCTATATGACATCATATAGCCTAATCTATATGACACTGAGACATCATCCTCTTCATTACATGATTCCCAGTTAGTTGGAATAACCCGTGTTACTGAACAGGAAAGAAAAGCACAGAGTAATTTCAATTACTGCATTGTCCCGAATATATGTCACACTTTTCCCATGTCAAGGAAAATTTGAGGAAGAAACATTAAGTGCAAAGAAATCAAATGAAGTATGTGCATGTGTAAACCAGACCAGAGTCTGCTTCAGTTCCTATTCTTTACAAAATAACATGTTTCCCCTAAGGTATGAGTCTGGAGAAAGAGGAGATAAAAATCTCCTACATTAGTTTCTCTGATAAATTGGTTGTCAGGATCCCAATGCTGATCTGGAGGGTAGGTTCTGATCCAGATGAGAAGGACCAGGCCAGATCCTTTGAACCAATGACAGCAGAGTTACTGGAAAGTTATCTAACCCTTACCATCATGAGCAGGCCTGAGTCAGAGAGCATCAGATCAGAGGCTCTTGAGCTAGAGACCGCTGAATAAGGGTCTGTACTCCTGGAGCCTGTAAACCCCCGAGGAAGCAACCTACATCCCCTGATCTTTTCCTGAGATCTTGTGAACCATCCTGAGATCTTTGGATGAAGGCCTGTATATAAATTGTCATCATCATCATTATCATCTTGGAAGAAAATTTCAGAGCGAAGGAATGCTGGGCTTTAAGGACTGCCTGTTTTAGGACTTCTCAAGGAATGTGCAGAGCCTCCGAGTGTGATCTGTTCCTGAAGATATAAAATTATTTAATCGAGTCCTTAGATAGGCTTTGAATTTGGAGCTTTCCAAGGTACTGCAGCTATTGGCTTGGCTTGCTACCATGCAAGGTCAAGGACATGACAAGATCAGATACTGGTGAGCATCACTGAGATACACCAAAGCACAGGGCTTCTTTTAATATTATTGTTATTAACATTTATTAAATTTGTTTGTTGCTTTATCTTGCTAAAGGCAACCCAAAGTGACTTACAACCAAACATTTTCAATAATGTTTTAAATGCTACCATGCAAGGTCAAGGACATGACAAGATCAGATACTGGTGAGCATCACTGAGATACACCAAAGCACAGGGCTTCTTTTAATATTATTGTTATTAACATTTATTAAATTTGTTTGTTGCTTTATCTTGCTAAAGGCAACCCAAAGTGACTTACAACCAAACATTTTCAATAATGTTTTAAATGACATATTCATAAAAGTTATATAGATAAGAACAGGAGTAACACATCCACCCACTTGCTCCCCCTTAAATTGGGAGCAGAGCAACAGCAGAAGCAGAGGTTTGAATAAAGGGGGGGAGTAACATATATAATATTTGTTTGATAAGAGAAGAGAAGCAAAAAGCCTAACTACTCAAGGAAAATAATGGTTTTATTTTTATTTTTAAATCAGAGGCTTCAAATCTATTTGCAGTTTAGGGACACACAGGATTAAATAAGGTACTGCTGCGTATGTGTGTACAAGGGGATGACCTAGCACACAGAATTAGACTGTACGACTCATTTAGGCTGCTACAACTTTATGATGAAATCACAAATATGCCCTTTGGGTTTTAGGGTACCCCATGAAGTGGAGTAGCTCAACTTCTGCTGTTTCACCTTTCATTCCCCCAAGGCCACATAATAAATGCAAATCAAATGGACTAAGAAAGTTTGAAGGGAGACAGATTCCTTCCCTACCATGGAAAAGAACGGAGCCATCAGATGTGTGCTGTAGAGACCAATTGTCTTTCCCCCTTTGGTGAGCAGTGTGACTGACGTCTGTGTTTGTCAGCAGAGACAGCTTGTCTTGAATTTGAGATAGCTAACTATCACTTGGGGAGGCAGAGAGTGAAAGAAAAACCAAAGAGAGGCAAGGGAAGGAGTAAAAAGGGAAGCTGGAGGAACAAAAAAATGTAGTGAAGAATAATATACGGTTTGATATGTTAAATTGTTAACTTTGGGACAACTTTGCTAATATATGCACTGAAATTGAGAACAAACAAAAATTCCTCAAATGAACCATGAGTTGACTGGTAAAAGGAACCACAGAAGAAACCCAGACCTTTGAAGAATTTCATAAATTTGGAAATCACACTGATATTGTTTGTATGCTAATTAATATGCATATTCAAATCAGTAATAACCCAGGATTTCTTCAGATTGTATGAAGTAAAAAAAAATAGCGATAGCAATGAGAGCAAAAATTCAATTACCAACTCTAGAACTGCAATATACCTGAACTTCTTGATGTATTCACATCCCTGCAACCTAGAGGCCATTATGTGTGCACTCTATCTGTCTGTCTGTCTCTCTTATCTTCTCTCTCTCTCTGTGTGTGTGTGTGAGAGAGAGAGAGAGAGAGAGAGAGAATGTATTTATGCTGCACTGTCATATTTAAAAGTATATGGAAATGAACACTGTGTTCAGATACTTGCTTTCTACCTCAATTTCCAATTGTTACTTCCTCATATCAGTCACACAAATTAATATCCACAATGCCTGTGTTCAGTGAAGAGAGTTAATGGCTACATAGGTCTCTCTGCTAGATTTGAGCAGTCCAAGAACTCTTACAACATCCGCAGTATGATTCCCACTTGCTTGGGTTTATGTGATATGACATGTCTACTGGTCCTTCCCTGGGAGGGGAATAATCTCAACCAATAGTCCGACTGCACAAGAAAATATGCTCTGGCATTTCCTATGAGAATTCTTTCCTATCAGACCACTCTGACAGTGTGGGTTGCTTGAGGCAATACCTGGATTTGTCAAAGGAGTGCTGTTGTCCATGATGTTCAAGTGGTGTGCTTCCATGTGAGCTAACATGGATAGGTGATGGTCAGAAATCGCAGGGGGAGGGGCAAGGTGTTGTTTTGTGAAAAGAAAAACAGGCTGCAGTTTAGATCAGGCACAGAAGAAAACCTAAAGAGTTTGGGCTCCATAAGCACCTGAGGGTGCAGACTATCTCCCTAGAAATCCAGCTGTCTGTTACAGTCTGTAAGCTGTACCTCTGTCTATGGCCAGCCTGTATATTTTCAAACACAATTGTTATGAAATTCCCAGAATATTTCACTGACCTTCTTCGACAGGGAACCTCCTTCTTAATGCTAGTCCCCTGGAACTTTTCATTCATTGGAACAGTGTGGTGAAACTTTGGGTGCCAGCCGTGGCTATAGCCATGTGTTATTCGGATAATACTTTGACAGATTCCAGAACACTTTATGCTTTCCCAATGTCCAGCCTACCATTCAGGCAAAATGGCTGCCTTAATTTTCAAAGTTCAGATTTTTCCTGCATGAGTGACCAATGAAGTTAAATTCCGAGTTCTGAATGGCCTCAAAATTCTGATTTGCATATTTTCCAGGGTAAATTAGTACTCCAATTTGATTCAGGAACATAAAAAACCACATGAGCCGTAGATATCGTATCTAATTACTGTAATTTTCCATTAAGATTTAATTCTCTTAGAAAAGTATGTCTTGCAGTTCTCAAGGGGAAAACTGTTTATTATAAGCCACTTAGCAAGAGACACAAGAACAGAAATGTAGAGGCCGCAAGCATGCCATTACTTGCCTCCCTTTGAAGTTGAGGCAGATGGGCACTGTCAGGTAGGAAGGCTGAGTGGACATATATTGCCACATAGTGATACGTCCAGCGGCATATATAGTATCACTGGTAAGGTATGGTATGTATATTTTGCAGTTTCTAAACACTGCATCTCCTTGGATGAATAGGAAGGAAAGGTAAAT
Organism: Podarcis cretensis; assembly: GCF_951804945.1. Taxonomy (NCBI): domain Eukaryota; kingdom Metazoa; phylum Chordata; class Lepidosauria; order Squamata; family Lacertidae; genus Podarcis; species Podarcis cretensis. Next base: position 32,388,534 of record NC_137173.1, on the reverse strand, counting down.
AGGAAGTGCTGCAAAGTAAAGCCAAGCTAACCCTCTAAATGCCGGGATATCAGATTAGAAATGGCAACACACAAAATCACACAGTCCTATACATTTCTATTCTTGTTTATTCAGTCTACTTGATTGCCCAAGCTGTGCTGTGCTGTGCTGAGGTTGGGGGCACAGTAGGCAATGTAGGATATAGAAGACAAGAGTACTGGCTTCTCAGCCACTTGAACAACAATTTTTGGAATGAAGATGCCTTTAAGAATTCTCATGTGCCGTCATGATTTCAAGAAAGCTAGCAAGGAACATTGATCACATAGGGTAGACAGGGCTTCCAGGTTGGCATCAGGAGACATGCACATTAGACAATGTGATTTGTCAAGAATAGCTCTTCCCTTTAAACTCCCCTTTCAATTTTGTCCATGACAAAACAAAAGCAAAAATGATATTTCATCTCAAGAAGAAAACAATGAAAAGACACCACAAGGAAAAATGAGTAGATTATGCAAAGTGGCATGGGTTGAGTGAATAATCAAGGAGGTCAGTGTAAAAAGAGTGAAGTGTGATAAGGTATGACAATGGGGGTCTCCTTATGCTACCCTAGAAGGCCCTTTGCTCCATTCTCAGGTTGGCACTGGGCACATCCACCTAGAGGGAATTACATAAACTGGATGAAAATTGTATAGCTGCAAGGGATGGTATGAGGATGGATGGATGAGGATGGATGTCTTGCAGAACCTATCTCCCAACTGCCACATCAGCTATGATGTCTGTAACAAATGTGGGCCCCCTTCAAGGGGATCTAGACCAAACTGCCCAGCAGTAGATCTAGATCCAACAGGAACCTGAATTCAAAAGGTAAAGCAAGAAGAGTAGGAGAAATACACCTGCCTTCAGTGAAGACTGGAACTAAACTGAAGGAAGAGCTTAAAGCGAGAAGCACACGCAAATCAGCTGGTCATATATTCCTGCCTTGGGTAAGTCACAGAACACAACCCTCAATGTGGATGTTTCCCAGTGGCTTGCGGTCATTGGACTCAGCTGGTCTCCTAAATGTTCCCCTGGTACCTCCTTCCCAAAGCCCAGTAAGCTTCTGCCTGGCGTAGGGAGGAAAGTGAGAAGCTCTGGTGGATCCAAGATCAGTCCAGCCATCTTCCCAAAGCCTATTCAGCTTTTGGAAAGAGGTAGGAGAGCTCCAGCATCCTGTCAGAACTGTGATACCTCCTTCTCAAAGCCCGGGAAACTTCTGCTCAGCTTAGGGAGGGAAGCACAATGCTTTTGTGCATGACGCCAGGATGTCACAATGTCACACAATGTCACATGCATGACATCGACCCCCCATGCCCCCTCGCAAGCTAGTGCCTTTGGCCCTAACTGTTCCCCTATGAAAATTTCACCACTGTCTCCAATGCCAGCCTGAAAAGTTGAATTCACATATGGCTCTTGGATGAATAAAAATATCCACACAGGATTACAATTTGTCTTAAACCGCTTTGGAGAGCATCAGAGGACACAAAGAGAAAGGAGAAATATATGAGAATAACAAGAAGAGATGTGGAAAACAATAAGAAAGGACTGGATAGCACTGTGAACATCATATGGGCAGATTTGTGGACATTAAAGCAGCAGCAAGAAGATGATTGGATCCCCTTCGGAACTTGAAATATGGGTACCCCCAACAAAAATTTATAATTTGGCTTTGTGATTTGGAATTTATGTAATTTGGTTTGATTTGATGTGATTGGTCGGTTAATAAAAAATATATTTTTTAAAAAAAATTAAAAAAGAAAAAAGAAAAGAAAAGTTGAATTCACTGTGTTCAACAGGGTAGAGCATGAGACTCTTAATCTTAAGGTTGTGGGTTTGAGCCACAGGCTGGGCAAAAGATTCCTGCATTGCAAGAGATTGGATTAGATGATCTTCATGGTCCCTTCCAACTCCGCAATATATGATTCTGGTATCATTATGCTTCCACTTGCGGCTCGGGATACTTTAAAAATAAATAAACCTTTTATTAATCTTTATGAAGAGAAGACTTCAGCTCTGCAGAAGACTAAATCACCCCACTGCACAACATAGCACACAACATTATCCAACACTTATTGCAGTCGGAGGTTTCTGAGGATCTGAATGTGGGGCAAAGTTATAAGGCAAACAAGTCAACATGGATAAAAAGGTATTCTAAATTAATTGCAAAGCAAGGAATACATAATTGCATAAACTGTAAGAATGGATTAATGTCCTAGACAGCTTTTATCAAGAAGGAGAAAATTGCTATGTAGTAGATATGCCCATTAATATATGAAAGAGAGGTGACATTCAAGATGATTTTTTAAAACAAGTGAGATGCAAAAGTGCTTGGTAAAAATACCACAAAGCCTTTTCCAAGGGAAATAAAGAACATAGTGAGGTGGGCAATCAGGAAATGGTGATGATTTAATAAATATAATTATTGTTAAAAGGCAGGCAAGGAAATGGTGTGTGTGGTGGGTTTTTTTTTTTGGGGGGGGAGCCAAGTCTCTACAAATCATCCGCTAATGGATTAAATGCATCCGAGGGTGAGGAGGAAATTAGCTGATCAATTCATTCAACAACTACTAATTATACCTGACAAGTCAGGGAGAAATGAGGAAGAGAAAGTGAAAGACTGGAGGAAAGCAAACATGATACAAGTTTGCAAGTCTTTCTTGTGTTTTTAAATAATATAGGCCCAGGGTTAGAGTTGTCATATTTCAAAAAAGCAAAACCCATATTGTTGAGCTGTTTTGGGAAAATCTCCCCCAAAATTAGTGATTTTAAGCTTTAAGAGCTGTTTTCGCTGCTTTTTCCATCACATTGCCATACATCTGGCATTTCCCTGACATTTTGCCAATTCGACAAAATTCCCCCGACGCCATTTTTACACTAGAAAACCAAGACATGTCATCCTGACGTATGGCAAGCCTACCCAGGGTGCAGCTAAAATTGAGAAGACTCTGACAGTGTTGCACTCATTTAAAGCATGCCATACCTTGAGTGTGTAATGAGTGTAAGAGTTGCATAGGATCAGTTTGGATAATACTTGCTTCCCCACTATGACCCTCTCAACACATGAAGGGGAGTATGTGTGTGAATGCCCTGTCTATCCAGCATACAACCATGTAAACAGAAATCCTACCTGGTGTGTGTGATTTGAAGATAATCCCAACATTCTTTAAATTTGTATTGAAAAGATTATTTCAGTTTAAATTGGAGTAGGCAAGATTTCCTAGATCACGGCTAGAACATGTGCATTTTACTCTTTTCTCCCCTCATTATTACTGAAAATATTTGGACTGTATTGCAAGCTGGAATTGTCAGAAATGAAAAAAAGTATATAATGGACAATATGCTTAAGTTCTTTACTCTCGCTTTGGGATAATTGCATGTTTCTTGGGAGTATGCTGGGGGTGGGACTGAGTCCTAGAAGTGAGATTCACAATGTGTTTGCAGCTGTAAATGTTCTGGATCTAATAAATGTGTGTGTCAAAAATATTTAATTACTATTGCAGAAAATCTACTTTCCCCTCTTTTCTTTCAAGGCAATCCAAATGTCCAAATGTAGACTGATTTCATCTGATATCTTGGCATAAGCAATATGCAATTTTTTGCATGACAGTAATATATGAGTCAAGTTGCCTTGGGGAAACTTATGCTTTTAACATTTAACATCCTGTATACCTGCTGAAATGCAACAAACCATTTAAAACAGTAAGAAGAACAAAACCGCTGAGGAAACCTCTGTTCGGCTTTACCTTGCTGGGGCACCAATTACTTGTTTCAAAGAAATGTAATCTTCCCTTCTTTTCTGAAGCCCTTTGACATTAAGATGCATTTATTATGGTGGGGAGATACAGATTTAATACCCTAAGTTCTTATGATGCAGGCCCATGGTACTGAATGTATATCAGCACACATTGTTTGTGAACTGAATTACAAAAATAATGGTCAAAGGGAAAACACAGTGTCAGTAAACACTTGCTTGGAAATGATAATTCAAGCTAGGAAATGTTTCTGTGGATTGAAACCTGGTGACAGAAACACAATGCGAGACTTTTTTGTTATGTTTCTTCCTGGGTGCTATGTGCTTCACAATCATGAGGTGAGGACTCTGGGGTTAAGGGCGAAATGCAAGGGGTTCCATCACCAATCACTGCCATTTCTTGTGGCCCAGAGGACCTTAGGCACACCTGAGACTACACACCTTATTTACGTATTCATTCATTTTGATTTATAGCAGGCAACAATTTTCAAACACTGCCATATAAGCATTTTACAAGGCCTTTATATAAGTTATACAGCATATATATAACAGTGTGTGGGGGACTAATAAAAGCACATTACTAAAATATATTGCTGAAATAAACCCCATACTTAATCCCTTGCATAAGTAGGATACGTTAAATTTCAGGATTTGTATCCTCCCAGTACACACCACTGTCCGTTTGTATGATACCACCATGCCGTGCCAGTGGCATGGTGTTCCTGACAGTGCAGTTGTTGTAATGAGGCTATCACTGGCCCATAGCTCAGAGCCGCAAACTGTGCTGTCTGGCCTGTGGTGTTAGCAAATCATTGGTGCTGTAATGACAAAATGGCAAGCTTAACACAGGAACATAGGAAGCTGCCCTATACAGAGTCAGGCCACTGGTTCATCTAGCTCACTATTGTCTACATGGACTGGTAGTGACTCTCCATCATTTCAGGCAGAGGGAATGTGCAGCTCCACCTAGAAATGCCCGGGACTGAACCAGAAAGCTTCTGGTAGACACTCTTCCACTGAACTGCTATTATTATTACATTCTTATTATTATTAAAAATTGTATGCTGCCATTCATCTGAAAAATCACAGGGCGGTTCACAATGTAAAAATACAAAACGAGAACACAAAATACATAATAAAGCAAAAACAAACCAATTATCGCCCCCGCCCAAATTTTAAAAAAAACATAGAATGTTAATCTGCTGAACGCCTGGTTAAAGAGAAACGTTTTGATATGGCACCTATATATATGTCATGAAGGCGTCAGGCGAGCTATGGCCCTTCCCTTAAGGTTTGGATCAGTGGTGTGCTTATGGGTAATAAGACTTAGGATTTATAGAGTATATTTCAAGTGTTTGAAAAATCCACCTGAATTATCTCTACAAAATTCTGTTAATGTAGGCAACCTCCTCTATTGCAGGTGGAGTGCTATGGATGGAAGAACAGCAGCTTGGCTAAAGCCTCTTAATAGTTTATGGCTAAGGTGAGATTTACACTATTGTCAGATCACACTCTCAAACAGCCTTCCAGACATAGCCTCCCACTAGCATACAAAGTCTATTACTTATTTTCTCACTATCTATAAGGGCAACACATGTTTCACCCCTCCAACACTTCTCAGCTGACAATATGGACACGCTTCTACTACCTCCATTCTGATATCAAAGATCGTTTCCTGACATCACCACCCCCTTCCCATACCATGCTACTGAAGACTGTATACTGTGGGTTAGATCTAGACTTGGTCATGCTCAGAAAAGGCCCAATGTAATCAAGGAGTCTTAAGTTAGTCATGACTAACTCAAGTCACAGTGATTTCAATAGGTCTGCTCTGATCATGACTAAGTTTGGATTTATCCCCAAATGGGTTGAATTTAGATCCCACTGAAATCAATGTGGAAAGCTATTTGACTTCAATGGGAGCAACAATCAACACGCCTCATCCAACCCCTCTTGCTGTATTTCTTTGTGCAACAACAGCCTGTCCTGAACTGTTTTTAAAATACAAGAAGGCATTTGTCCTTTTAGTTGCAAATGTGCTACGGTCATGGTCCTGTAGTTCAGCAGTCTGCAAAACAACACCATACAATGCACTTCACAAACATCTTCATGCTCATGCATGTGCTGTAGAGACGAGATACACCCACCCCTAAACTCAGAGATTTGACTGCTATTGCACATCTAGCAACCTCTGACACCATTTTCAGAATAGCATCTTCAAAAGACAGAAAAGGAGGCCAAGAGGAGCAAATTCCATAGATCAACTACGCATTGTGTGAAGAAGTGTTTTCTTTCATCTATCCCAAATTCAGCTTCACTGAATGCCCACATATTATAAGAGAGGCATAAAAACTTTTCTATATCCACTTTCTCAATACCATGCATAATGTTATACATTTTCTATAAAAGAAAAAGGGTCAAATGCTGTAACCTTTCATTCTAAGGGAATAGCTCCCTATTCTTCACCTGGAAATAGCCAAGGAAATACATTAAAAAACCCCAAAGTCTTATAACATTAATACTATCACATCTTTCTCATAATATATTTTTTTAAAGATCATTTTCTGGTGTGTGTGTAAATTATAACCCGTTTTTGTTAATAAATTAAGTTGCAGAGATAGATTTGGTTTATGGCAAACTCGCCTACTTTTTATTAAAGGCAGAGCCAAACCAACAGTTGAGCATGAAAAAAATCTCATCCTCCCACAGCCTCATATCCTCCATACTCCCAATTCCCATCAGCCCCAGCAAGCAAGGACAATGGCCAAGAATGATGAGAACTGTCGTCCAAAACATTTGACGTATACCAGGATGAGGAAGGCTGATTTAACTATAGCAATGAATATTTCCAAACCTATCCTTAGCCTTAGTTGGAATCTTCCCCTGCATGTGAACAACCCTGTTTGGAGAGGGATTAATATTATTATTATTATTAGTTGCTAATCCTTCTCTTGTGTGTTGTCAATGCTCAGTGCATTCCTCACAAAACCGCAGGTTGCAATTACAAGCAATCAGCAGTGTATTCACCTAAGCTTATCTTTCATTTCTTTTCCTCCGAGGCTTTTTAGTTTTTATGAGGGGAAAACAAATAAAAATATTGCACACAGGAGGAAAAGGCTGACAAGAGCTGATGTGCGAATGAATGAGGAGAGATTAGAGAAAGAGTACATTAATTTACTTTATTTATTGCACCCCAAATTTCCTAATGGTGGTGCCCACCATTAACTGAGTTCCTCTGGAATATTTGTGGGGGGGGGGCAGTGAGGTCACTCAAACACAGACAGCTCAGTGCTATGGAGCTCCGGCAGCATTAACAGCAGTGTGTGCCACTGCAGCTAATGTGTTATCCTGCACTCGACAAGTAGGCAAAGAGTGATGAACCCTTGTGTTGCTTGCTGCAGTGAAACTTGGAAATAACTTACTACAGCAAATCCCGCAAAGCCTTGTTTCATCTTAGCAGCAACTCAAGAGTAGCTCCAAAATCCACATGAGCTCCTGCTACTCACTGGGCATGCTCTGTCCCTTTTTTGTTCTGTCTCTTGAGGGGGGGGGGAATCCCTATGCAATTGAGACGTAGCACTTAGGAGTAATGTTTAACAATTTCTGTAGCATGTTGAAAATGTTCCAGACACTTCAAGAACACAACTTCAGTAATGCCTGCTTGCAAGAACTCTGCAACATAAGCGAGCCTGTTTTGAATGAGAGAGGTGGTGGGATGCCCAAACATTATAACCTGCACAAGTGAAGTCAGGGCAAAACCTAAAGTGATGGAGGATTCTCATTGCCTGACTCTCCCATTGACTTTTTCTTTTACTGAAAGTGGCCACAGAAGCACCAAATTCAAATCAGTACCATGGTGCTTGGAGTTTAAATCCCCCCAAAGCTGCTATTAACCACAGAGGGTAGGGCTGGACTTGGTTGGCATCTGTCTGTCTCAATGGAGTCAAATCACTGTGTTAACAGCACCAGAGTGACATCCCTGGGGCACAAGCCTGGGCAAAGTACCTATATGGAGATCCTGGGCTGCCCAGATGACAAGTCCTGCCTCTCGGCCTCCATGATGTGGTCCAAAGCAAAGCAGAGCAGTATGTTTAGCACCAGTTTGGCTGCAGGAGTTGCTGGAAGGAGGCATATAAGGCTCCACCCAACCATCTTAGGGATTCTACTCTGGATTTGTGTAGGATTTACTCCTTAACCTTTTCTTCTTTGGAAGATATCCCGCAATGCAGTGGAGGCTTAGGATCACAGTTTTTTCCTCTCCTGGATGGGCTGCCCTGATCTGCCCATCACTCCCGCCTACAGCATATGCAAAAACTACCATCTTGACCATGGACCCACTATTGGTCTTGTCCATTCAATCCATTGGAGCCTGTCTTCACATGCAGGGGAAGTCCCTAACTTGCTGAGGGTTTGAGACCCATCAGCTACCCTCAACTGGTTTAGTTGGCCAGTTGAAGGCATTTCCCAGGTGTGGCCACTGTTGATAGCTTCTAGGAGCCACAGGTGAAAGCTGAGTGCAGGATGGGGACAAAAGGTGGACAAACTACCACAAAAGGAGCAAGACATGTACTCTCTCTCTCCTAACACCCCATACACCTGAGGGCTAGCCTGCTTGCCTTTCTTCCTGCAGTTAACAGGAACTTCCAGATGTTTTGTTCTGCAAGTCCTATCAGTTCCAGCTAGCATCAGGCTGGGGGAGGCTGGTTTAGGCTGACAGTAACTCCCAAGGTAATGCAATGACCTTTATGGTTGAGAAAGGAGTCCTAGTCCCATGCTTTAACCATGATGCCATCATGTCCAGTTTAGTCCATGTTAAGCTTGTGACAGACAATTTGTTCACAAGTGTACAAATTGCACCTGTGGGGCAATAGGGGCATGGTTCAAGCCAGTACATAACACAATCCTATACATTGGAGTTAGTGGGATTTACTCCCAAGTAAGTATGCATAGGACTATGGCCAAAGGCATTTTTAAAACCTCTTATGCTTATTTGTACAATTAAAATAAATAAATGGTAACATATTTGTTTATACTATGTTTTATGTTAATAGAGCATTAAAGTGATTAACTGTGGCTGATGCAAACCCAAATTAATATTGCTAAATTAGAACTCATATGAATGAATTTAAAGTCCTTATGTTTACTAAGTTCTGACTTGGAAAGTCTGTTGGCATCAATTAACTTATAGAGTCTGGATAGATACACACACACAATGTAAATATGTATATATTTAATATGATTTTTATTGCATTAGCCATGCAGCCATAGCATAATATACATAGAAATAACAACATAAAATGGGGGTGGGGAGATAAAAGTGGATGTCGTCCTGGGCGAATATTTTGAGAAAATGGGAATAACAAAAGTAACGGGGGATTTAAAACATCGAGTGACAGAGAATACAAAAAACAGGTTCGATTGTGCGGCGTATCGACTACATCTGTGGTATTGAAGAAGGAGTTGGTGCCGCTTTCCTCTTCATCACACTAAGCAGGAAATTAGCTGTCATCTCGGTAATCCAACAGTCAGAATCCTGCAGAAGAAGGGACACTATCCAAGGCTGGATTGGGAGATGAAGCTTGTTCACGAGAGGAGTTAGAAACCGAGATCTTTCATCTGTCCAGTTGGGACAGAAGAGCATTACATGTTCCATAGTCTCCAGAGCCGTGTCATTGCAGGAGCGTGTTCTATTTGCGATGGAAACTCTGGAGTAACGACCCGACAGAACTGCTGTAGGAAAACAGTTGAGACGGGCACAGGTAAAGGCCCTTCGTTTAGCCTCCGAAGGAATTGTAAAGCAGTATAGAGGGATCCCTTCAGGGGGTGGAATAGCTAGGGCTAAGCCTGAACATGGCCCTCTTGCATGGGAAGCTGTGTTAGAGAAGTCAAGTTGCTGTAGCTTCTTTTTGATTAGAGGTAGGGCTGCCGGGCTAATACACTCTAAATTAGAAACAGTTTTGCGGTTTAAATTGAGAAGAGAGTGGAATTTGAGATTAATTGTATATTTTATGAACAGTTAATGCTTTTGTTTTGTGGGAGGCATATAAAGAAGTCATCAAAAACATTGTAAATTTTTAATTCTAGAAAGATTCAACCAAACAACCAAATTTAGATTCTCTCACTCACAGAAATCACATCAAATTTATCAGCTTAATCACTGCATTTTAAATAAATTACAAAGAATACTCCAAATTATTTTTTGTTACTCTTAATTTCTTAGAAACTGATGCAAGAAGGAGAGAATTGTCCTATTAAAGTTACTTTCTGATTCAAGACATGCGAGGCAAAAATATTTTACACAATTTAATCTCAAACTCAGTCTTTTATGTTACTGATACTACTCTGAAAATATGTTTATAATAACAACAATGTTAAAATCTCAGCTCCTTGTGGACCAAATACTGTTTATATCTCAAGCATATTGTCCTTGCATCACCGGCTATTAAATTTTCCACTTATTTCACAGTTAATTGTGATTTTGCATACCAGTTCAGTGAGGGAGTAAATCTGTGTCCAAACTGTATCATGTCAGGTAGGGCCTGATTGCATATTCCTCCATTTACTATCCCACAAAAAACTAATTGTCAGGAATAAATAATCTACCCTTGTCTTCTCCTTGATATGCTACTTTCCTAATTGCCATAATAAGGGGAGTCAATCAAGCTAGGCCCTTGAGATCTGAAATGGTGCAACCTAGACACAGGTTGACTACCACAAGTCTAAGCCATTGCTGTATCATTTTTCACTCATGAATGTTGTGCATGTAAGATTAAAAACTGGAAGGAGAGGTTAAATCTTCCAATTTTGATTTCTCAGTTTCTAAATATTAAATTCAATTTCTGGAACATAAAAAAATTCTCATGAAAATTTATCAGCATTTTAGTGCAAATTTATCATAATATTTACATTTTTGTATGCAGTTATGACTAACATACACATTTTAAAAAGCAATTTCACCTACTATAATGCATTTGATATACTATTTTCACCAATACGGGCGTTTAAATGCATAATATATGCGTTTCCATATACAATGTATGGTCAGAGAACTGCATTGCAAAATTCAGAGAAGTGTGAATTAAAAAGGGTAATTGTGTTTTGCTTTGCCTATTGATCTGAGAAGTGTGAATTTGATAGTTTTTCATTAAAATGCAAAGAAAATCAAACTTATCCCTCATCCCTAGCTGGAAGTGAGCTATCTTTAAAATTAAATGGACAGTAGCCAATGCAAATTTTCGTTTGTGATACAGAAACAGGAAATGCAACAGACATTTTTAGTGTCTATCCAAGAGAATAGATAACCCTAGACAAGCGGCATTCATTTGAGATTTGCCTTCTGCTCCCGTAACAAGCCTCAGCTGTCTCCTCTTGCTTCAGCACCATGTGCTGTAGGTGGAAATGACCTGCTGATTTCAGCTTGCCAAGAGAAGTTGAGCCCATGGTACTGAATGTGGCTTGTTAATGTTACAGCATTAAATTGGCTATAGTGGGATTGGCAGGTGTGCTTCCTCACCCGAAGGCAAGTTGGCAATTTGTTTTGAGTGGCCAGTCTATTTCTAGGGAGAAGTTCACTTTTCAATTGCTTCCCTTCAGCTCTCAACATTCATCCACAGTGCGCTGCACTATTCCCTTGCAGACATGTTGCGCTCTGAGCTACAGCTACCTTTTGCATTGCACGACTCAAAAAGTTGGTTATTTTTCCTTCTTCCTTCAATTCTAAGCTTCCTCTTTTATCATGGAGGTGAACAAAGCTAAAGTCTGATCTCTTGTAAACATTAAAGCTGATGCCACAAGATAACAAAAATGAAAGAGGGTCAAGGGAGAATAAAACGTGGCACGATTCTGCATGAATGGTTTTGTTCTACCTGGATGCACACAAAATGAGGACTGTTACTGTCCCTTCTCAACCATCTCTGGAAGCATTTTATATCTCAGTGGACAGGGAGCAGACACATCAGAGATCTCTCCCTCCAGAAATGAGCCTGCTGTGGAGTTTGCAAACTCCCAGAGGCCCATCAAATTGATGACATTTGGCTTGGAAAGCTTTGTAAATAGAGCAGGCTTCTACAGCTTGTCAAAGGTTTGGTTCCAGTGATCTCCAAGGACCTCAGGCAACTGACCAATTTAGTGCAGGTATCTCTAATCCGAAGGAGCAAAAACACTGTCACCCTGCCAAACTGGTGAAAAATATCATGAAGAAAAGCAATCCCTTCTGCATATAAGCAAGGAAGAAGAGGGATGACAGTGCCAAGGCACACCGGTGACAGATGCTGAGAAGAAACATCTGCATCCTCCACAATAGATGCTGCTAAGGGGTCTATGCAGTCACAGAAGCAAATCAATATTTTCTTCTGAGCATACAGACTTATTTCCGTTGCTAGTATGGAGATGGAATAGAGATAATGAGACTTTGGCGCAATCTCACTAGTATTTGTATGAAATAATAGCCATTTCATAAACAAAGCTAGCTTCAAAAATGGAACAAGAAGAATGCAGGGGTTTTACAAAACTCCCACAGGATATAATTTCTGAGGCTAACCGCCCCTGAATGCATACAGAAAAGCAAACTCAAGTTGTTTAATCCAATCCTTTCAGTTTGATTCACGCTAAGGAAAATTAGCAATCTGTAATTTTGGGGAAAGCATGAAATAAGTGTCTTGAACAGATGGTTGCACAAGTCTGGCCCCCTTCTGATTGGGCAAGTGGAACGTGGTCTTCAGAACATTCTGTCCTGCATGCCTTCCACTGCATCGTAAAAGAAGTTCATACCTAATCCAGAGAAACTGTTCATGACTTCCATGATAAATAAGGAAAGAGCTTTGAGTGCAATTCTAAATAAATAAATAAATAAATAAATAAATAAATAAATAAATAAAGTTCAAGTTCCATCAAAATCAAATACACAATGAAGCAGTTAACTGTTGCTGATTTCAATGGGGCTTTGGTGCACTTAACCTTTCTCTGAATTTCACACATTGTATGCAAAAGAACCTCACAACTTTTGCAGTTCCAGCTTCCCCCACCCGTGGGAATGGTGTGGTAGAAATAATGAAAGATCAGGGGAAACAGAAACAGCTGGCTGCTCAACTTAAAGAAGCAGCAGACATCCAAACAATGTGACAGGAAAAAGAAGAGAGTGAGGGCCAAAAGCAGCCCTCTATGGATGTCTCATGAAGCAGATCACTTTCAGTCTTCATCCTACAATTTTGCCCTAAAGAAGAACCTTCCTGACTGGCAAACATAAACAGAACAACACATGCGGAAAAACCTTTTTTTTTTTTTTGAGATTTGAACATTCAGTTCAACAAAGAAGAATTTTGGGATGAAATTTCTGGATGCTTCTACAGGAAGCATGGTGGATGAAGCTGCACTCTTCTGTATTTTAGGAAATCTCACAATGGAGCTTCTCCCTGCATGATGTGTGTGTGTTAGTTTTGCATTTTAAGCACACTGATTCATCCCATAGGCTGTATATGGTTGGTGTGGACCACTTGGTGGTAGGATTTCTGGAAGACCAATTGCTGTCCAGTTCCTGCATCAGTACCAGTAACCTGAAATGACTTGGTCAACCCTGAAGCTTTTTAGCAGGACAGGCGAATGAAAAAAACAAAGTAAATTATTAGTGCTAATGCAGGAGGGTGCTTGGTGTCATGCCCCCCAGCCTGCCCTCTATCTTTGCAATTTATTTTCTCTCCCCAGATGAAGGACATTATATTTATTAGCACCACCCTTGCCCTCCTTGCCCACAGCTGCCACCGTTATGACCTTCCCTATTCACTTTCCAATTAAATTCTCTGCTCCTGAGAAACTGCTCAGCAGGGAGTTTCTTGGTCTCTCTCCCCATCCAAGTTTGGTTGGTCAAAATAGCCCCTGGAAATTTCTAGCTGAGTCCTAAGTAGGATATTATAAATTGGAAACAGCACACTGTGCTGAAAGGATAGGCACTTCATCAGTGCTAAAATAGCAACTCCCCAGGATCCAGATTGACAACTACATTCCCAAAAGGTTGAGACTAAGCTTTAAAACTTTATGTTATCAGTAGGGTTCATAATAGTTTTTAAAAGCCTGAAATATATATCATCTATTATACACATACACATACACCAAAAAAATGCTCAGTGTGTATCTGCGTACGTGTGCATTGGGCCTGATCTCACTCTCTAAAAGGCTATCTACAAACAGCTTATATATGGTTTTAAAGCAGTAGTAGCCAATGTGGTGCCCTCCAGGTGTTGTTAGACTCCCATGAGCCTCAGTCAGATTGCCCAATAGGGATGGTCTATCTGTATTCCGGATGTGGGTGGCGCTGTGGGTTAAACCACAGAGCCTAGGACTTGCCGATCAGAAGGTCAGCGGTTCGAATCCCCGCGACAGGGTGAGCTCCTGTTGCTCGGACCCTGCTCCTGTCAACCTAGCAGTTCGAAAGCATGTCAAATTGCAAGTAGATAAATAGGTACCACTCTGGTGGGAAGGTAAACGGCGTTTCCGTGCGCTGCTCTGGTTCGCCAGAAGCGGCTTAGTCATGCTGGCCACATGACCCGGAAGCTGTATGCCAGTTCCCTTGGCCAATAAAGCGAGATGAGCACTGCAACCCCAAAGACGGTCACGACTGGACCTAATGGTCAGGGGTCCCTTTACCTTTTTATCTGTATTCCACATTGTCTATCGCTAAACTGTAGAGGAAAGGGTCTGCATTTCCATTGTGGGGATGGTTTCTTTGACAATGCAGAAGACTGGCTAATTTGGATCAGATGTTTTACCTGCCTATGGAGCTCCTCACCTGAAAGCTACAAAGCATTGTAAAGGTGACTGATGTCACTAAAAGAAGATTTGCTTTGCGAGGGAAGGAATAAAAAGAAGAGGGGAAACAACATGAGTTAACAGAAGACTTCCTCCCTCTGAAAGTTTCCCTTTCTGCATAAGAGTTCCCTTCCCTCAAAAAATAGACAAATAAAGGGCTTGGTGGTTTTATAAATAATAAGAAAATTTATATCCAAATCTGCTTAATGGGCCACTCTAGATTTATTGCCTTCCCTGTGTACTAGTTAGTGTCAGGATAGCCTGCTGTGGAACTCACACCTCTCCCCTCTTAAAACAGTCATTGAGCCACATCATCTTTTTTACAGCCAATCATACAAACATAAGAAAAACCCTTCTGGATCAAAGGCGCATCAAGTCCATCATTCTGTTCTCATGGTGGCCAGTCATGTGCCAGTGAGAAATACACAAGCAGGACATAAGCACAACAGCACTCATTCTTGTGCCATGCTCATGTGTTCACTTGAACACATGGAGGGTTTAATCTGGGGGTGGGGAAAAGGGTCCACACACAAGCCTCACTCCAATGTCTTTGGGCACACCAGCTAATTTTCAGATACTCTTGAAGATTTTTAACAGTGTTTTCAACTCCATGTATTTAGAAAATGCCCTGTAAGTGGTAACACTAGCTTATTAGGGACATTTTCTAAGCATCCTATATCAGTTTAACCCTTCAACTCTTTGGGTGAATGCCTGAACACAGCTTTTCCCAGGTATTGAAAAAATGCATAGGGCAAATGCATGGACAGTGTCATGTATAGTTTTGGTTGTATGCAGTCTTAGAAACGGGGATAGAAAGCTAGGAGCCAAATGGCTCCTGGGACCTGGGTTGTGGGTGCCAAAACAGAATGTTTGGTCGCCATTGTGGGGGGGGGGGACACAGACACTTTTTACTTATAATTTTGATAAGCATGAACTAATACACAATTAACATGACACATTGTTAATATCACACTTTTTAAAGAAATTGCCAATGTGTTTAATTTGGTGTTTACAATAAAATATTGGTACCATACTTTATTGTTAAACTCCTTAACATTTTGTCTATCCTTAACATATACTTTGAAGCTTCAAAGCACATACATTTCAATAATCCTTGAGTATCAGCCAGGTGCAAAAAATGGCACCCAGCCTTTTTGAGCTGTTTGCAAATGGAGAATCTTTAGGCGCAAAATGCACCTGGCGCCCTACTAATTTTGAACCTGGTTGTATGATAAGTAAACCCCCAACTATCCCATTCCTAGCATTTGTCTATTCAAGGCCAAGACTTGTGGAGAGGTTGGGGTAGCATTGTAAGGCACACCTTCATTCAAGGAAGAAGATGGACTAATGTATCTACTGGGAAGAAACTGAACTGAAAAAGAGGTTCAAAAGTTGGAATCTCAAACAGCAGCTCAGGACCATGGACAGATCGCAGGGGAGCTAAATGCAGTTAGGCCAGAAAACAACGGGGGAAATTGATACTGCATCAGCAATACTGAGTTAGGAAATAGCGCAAAAAAGAATAGCATGGTACCAGAGGGATATTTTGAGGACATTCACTGGCACATCTGAGAGTACTGCAAGAGAAGCAATTCTGGAAGTATGAAGTGAGGTTGTGATTCTGCTCTCTCTTCAGACTCTGCAGATATTTGTTCTCCAGCGACAAGTTTTACAGGATAGCTAAGAGATGACAAAACACACACACACAAACAAACACTCACACACTCACTCACCCTGCTTCTCAAAGCAGCTGTCCGAGTCTGTCTTGGTCATGGGTCACGGCAGCACCCTTGATTTACAATCGGTTTCAGGGATGTGGTTAATTCTGCCTCACTATGTTGCATACAAAATTATAATTCACAGTCACTCACAGAATACTAGATGTGACAGATACCATTTCAATCACTGCTGTTCCTGGTGCTTAACTGACAATTGGGACTGACATGAAGATCCAAGTCATTTCATATTGCTTGGCAGATGGGGGTTGGGATCAGCAAAAGATGTAGAGTACTCAAGCCTTGGACATTCATAGTGGACTAATGAATAAATAAATTTCTCTCCTGAGACAATCAATAAGAAGCCAGGTTTTGGGGGCTTTCTTGATGGCAGGCTGCCCATCTTTATCTCCAGGCAGCTTTCCACTCAAGGAAGACCCCTGCTCTCCAATTAGCTTTCTTCAGCTACCCTCCAGATCTGACTAGACATTGCTGAAGGACTTGGATGCAGTAACTGGTTTTGCATAAACTTTAAAACACAATAGGGCAGTTGTCCTGGTGCAGTCTGGTACATTTTTTTCTTGGACACTGTAGTTCACATGCTCAAGTATACCAGAGATATATAGCACATGTATTGTGATGAATCCTAACCCCCATTTTGGCACATTATAGTTTGCTTCATAAGCTAGTACCTTAGTACATTTTGAGGATTGTGCTAGATGGCAAATTCCATTAACTGTGAGCTAGAATATTATTTTCCAATGGATCTCGTTATTTTTATGTCTGCAACTTCCTAAGATTGGGCATGTTGCCTATGTGTATATGTATAGCAGTGTTTCTCAGACTTGGGTCCCCAGATGTTGTTGGACTACAGCAGGGTCAGGGGTGACAGGAGATGTAGTCCAACAACAGCTGGGGACCCAAGTCTGAGAAACACTGATGTATAGGGATAAAGGGACTTTCCAACTTTGAATCTTACATCACAAGGCTTGCTCTCCACCTCAGGGCATGTTCTGATCCCTCTATGAATTCTTTCATACATGCTCCTGTCCCACTTTAAAGTTTGTGACTGCTAGGGTTGAATACAGTTTTGTAACAGTGGGCTTACCAGTGCTGTGTGCTGAAGCATTATAAATTCTGCTTTCTATCCTTTTTATACACAAAGCGTTCGTATTAGCCCAGTTTGCCACATCATTAAACTTTGAGCTCATGTGGAGGATGCTATCTACAATAATCCCTGCTCCTTTTCTGAATCCCTGCTTCCCAGGCACAAATCTAACCCCTCACTACAGATCATAATCAGATTTCTGTATTAATGCTACAAACTCTGCAATGAGAAAATCCAAATTTTGTGATTGGGTTAAATTATCGAATATATTGAAATTCACACGTGCACATGCAATTTCTCCTTCTTTCTTTTTAAAAAACCTTTTTTGGGGGGTTGAATAAAGGATTTAGGAGTGAATGTATTGGTGTGGTGGAGAGGTAGAAAACACCTTGAAAGGACAGAGAATAATAATGAAAGAACATGAGCTATATGGTCTGACCATGGGGAACTTTGGCCAGACCAAAAGTGATCAGGGTTTGACTCTAATTCAGAGATGCTCACATACAAAATACATTATACAAGACTAGTACCATGTCTGGGGTTGTTTGGGAGGGAAACATCCGGTGGAACAAACACTATATTCAGATACATACATGTTTACATTCAGAATGAGAGATGGATGGGAAGGTGCATCCTCATACATTCTGTGGAGTATGTTGAGAACTGTGAATTTGCATCAGATGGTTTGCAACTGGTCCAACAGATCAATCTCCCCATCACTTGGTTTGCTCATGTGCACCTGTATCCAGTACTGACCTGGAGTTAATCTTTGAATCTGCCCTTCCTCCCTCGTCAATGAGGATGCTGTACATACCTTCATCTGCATAACAACTATTCCTTATCCCTAACATGCATGCAGCATATGTGAGTTTAAAAACGACCTGGGAGGAACAAAGTGGCTGCAAGTTCCTTTCCAGGAGTCTGCCTACCTGCAGTGTCTTGGTAAGCCAAAGTATGGCTTCATGTGTCATGCAAACCAAGTCCATGAAAGAAAGCTGGGAGACTCACAGGGGCATTGCACTATGCTGGAAGTTGCTGATTGGCTATGTCTTCTACAATAGGACTGCAGCTATGGAAGAAAGATTCTATATCACCTTATACAAGACGGTACAAGAGAGAGGAGTCTAAGTTTGGTGAACGATGATATTTATATTTTAGGCTACTTTTTACTCCATATGGCAAATCTTTACATTCATATTGATTGCAAGACTGGGAGTAGATGTGGGGATATTTGCTATAGGAAGCAAGGAAAGTACCATTGCTAGATCACAGAATCCTAAACTTGGAAAGACCTCAAAGGTCCTCAGCCGCAACACCTTGTCAATGCAGGAAATTCACCACTATAGATAACACTGGTAGTAAGTGAAGAAGCTTTTGTTTCTGACAAGTAAGCAGCTGACCAAGGGTGATGGTTGATACCACTGTTGGAAGAGGTGCTAGAGATAGTTTGAGGTGGAGTTGTCATGAAGAAAGTGCAAGATCACATTGCAATTAACTGACTAACCTTAGATGTCCTGCTGAATTAAATGCATCCAAAACATCAAATCTCCAATACACAATTTAAGGTGAATCTCCTTTTGACATTTTATTTTCTATTATGTTGATGGAATTACTACAGTGATGAGAAAAGCCATCATGGGTGCCCTATAGAAATTACGCTGTTATATATAAATAGAGAGAGAGAGAGAGAGAGAGAGAGAGAGAGTTTGCCTCTCTTCTGAAACTAAGTCTAATATATCTTTCCTTTATATTTTTTGCCTGGTGAAGTAATCACCACCCTCAGATTTTACCTGTCTTGTTGACTAATCTCAACAGTCTTTCTCTTGGTGCATTTGTTTAGATAATTCTTGTTTCCTCTGATTTAGCACACAGGAAAAAGCATTAGTAACACTCTTGGTTTCAAATGAACACTATTAATATCTGCCTCTGCAAAGGACTGTGGTGTAATTTTGATAAATGTGGCTCGGAAGCTGATCTGACAAGAGTCTAGTGCTAAGCTTGCATGTTCATACCCCATCTCTCCACGTTCCGATGGGTGCACAAATGGGTGTGGAACACAATGTAGAGTTGGGGTGATGACAAGGGGTATGGGGCAGAGAGGGCCAAGAGACGTGGTATGTTAATCACAACCTACTTGAAATTATACTGAAGTTTATACTGAAGTGCCTGGAAAGATTAGGAACACGGACATTGAAATTTTAAAGAGGCTGCATCTTGGAAAATGTGTGATAATGCACTCTCTCTCTCTCTCTCTCTCTCTCTGTGTGTGTGTGTGTGTGTGAGAGAGAGAGAGAGAGAGAGAGAGAGAGAGAGAGAGATATGCCGGAAGACTACTTTCCATTACATTTAAAACACATTGGTGTACTCTTGAGAGTCCACATACATGAAAATGTGATTTAGGATCTGTAATGTCCATTCAAGTAAAGAAAGTGTGCAAACTCCAGAACTAATTCTGGAAACCTCCTATACTTACTTTCAAAAATAAATATTCACACTACTTTTCCAATATTACATATCCAAATCTCTTTAAAAAGTAATGTGGGAAATGGCCTTGGAATTGCAAACAGAATAGACATTGTCGGATGATTGGAATTTTGACACAGCTGTCTTAATTGACCTTGCCTGAATCATTTCATCTGTACATTATCCACTATCTCCTTTGCAAAATGAACTGTTATTAATTCCTCAGGAATATATATCTGGAAGACTAAGAAACTTACATAGGGAATGCTTGTGAAATCTTAAACTTAGTAAAAGTGACAGGCAGCTTATTAGTACTGGCAACATGACAGAAATGACATTTTTATATTTAGTTACTGCTAAGTAACATAATTTTCACATGCATGTGCATAATAATGGTGGACATGTTGCACATACTATTTGATAATTTTATTCTGGAACATCACAGAATGTTAAATGACTTCCCTTCACAAGTACGAGGACTAGATGCTTAGAACAAATAAGCATCAGTTGACCTGCTCAGTCTTCTCAGAAGTGACCATGAGTTTCACATAATTTCCCCAGAGGTCATATATGGACTCTGGACCATATATTGGCAACTAGTGTATCAGCAGAGAGAAAAATTGAAAAGACCAGCAATGGAAGGCAGCAGATGCTTCAGGTAGAAGTATCAGGCTGTTAACATCAGCAAAAACCATCTGTGTACTTAAACTTGGTTTTGGACTCAGTTTGCTGAACTGGGTGCCTGGAACTAAAACAACAACAATAACAATTCAGTGCAGAAAATCAATAAAAGTATAAAGAACCTGGTGGAAATTTGGTTCAAAAAGCATTTAAATGTGCTAGTTTACCAAATGGGTGACTAGAAATATTAGATGGGCATTTCTCTCCCCACAGATATTTGAAAAGAAGCTGGGCACATAACTGTTTGTCTGCACCAGCTGTATTTGCTGGTATTTCTCCAGCATGGAACTGGTGCAATCTGTATTTCAGTACAGGCAGTGTTCCTGTGTCATCATATGAAAGGTGTACTTCAATACTGTGCATGTCTATTGAGATTGAAGGAACCACACAGAAGAGGCACACTGACCATTATAAAATCAAGAGAAAACATACCTGCACATTCTGGAAAGAAAATTCTTTCTGTCTTCTTCAGGGACTATTCTAAAAACCACCGTACAGACATTTTATACATTAAGCGATTAATCTTCTGCTTTTAAAAATTGATTTAAAAACAACACAAATTCTCAAACAGAATTTTTTTTTAGCATAATTACCTCATCCTCATTTAATTTAGATGAAGCAATTACCCTTAAAATGTCTGGAAGATTAATTGCATAATATATAAAATGTTTGTATGGTTGTTTTCAGAACAGTCCCTGTAAAAAGGAACTAAACCTTTTTGAAATGTACCTATACTGTTTGGCACTGTTTTCCCCCCTCTCTTTCTGTATGAAGCAATCTCTATTGAGTTCAATGACATTTTCTCCTGGGTAAGTGTATTAGCAGGGATAATCAATATGGTGACCTCCAGATGTTGTCATGCTACAACTGCCATTGCCCCTGGCCTGGCCATTCTGTTTAGGGGTGATGGAAATTTTACTCCAACATGATATGTGGAAGGCACCAACTTGCATAATATTGGGAGGGCACTACAGTGGACCTCAGGAATGAAGAAGCAGTGACCGGATGTTGTTGCACTACAACTTTCATAAGCTCCAGCCAGTAGCTAAGGGTGTTGGGAACTGTGGTCCAGTAACATCTGGAGGCTCACAGGTTCCTCATCCCTGGTGTACAGGGTTGCAGCCTCCAATACCACTGTGTGGAGGAAAAAAGAAAAGAGAACCAAAACCCAAAAGAACATTGAAACTCTCTCTTTCACACTTGTATCAAAACCTATACAGGGCCATCACAGAAATCTCCCTGGAGCAATTCTTGCATTTCCCTCCAGAGGGTCCAAACTGCAACTTGAGGAGAGAGGGATACTTGCGAATGGGAAAATATTATATGGAAGAGAGTTATAGACTGCTTTCCCCAACATCAGATCAGATTTGGAACCCATCATGGCTGCCTTAAAAGTAAAAGAAAAGAAAAATGTCTGCATGGGTTTCCCATGTTAAGGGGCAATTTGGCCCTACAAAGTTCCTCTGCAACAGAGCATAGCTACCTTGCATTCACCATTGTGCTGCTGCTGCTGCTAGCTGCCTGCAGCAGTCGGAGCTGTCTCCATCTAGTAGAGAGATCAGAATCCATTAAATAAAGAGGAGGGTTGTTTAGAGTTGGAGTTCACAGGAGCAGGCAGGCTCAAGCTGGGCCAGCACAATTTCACCTTTGTAAAGGGGAAAAAATGCCACCGGTCCTCCTTCCACCCACCCGCTTCCAAAGCCTCCACAGCCTATTGAGCAATTGTTTCTGCACAGCAACTCAACTCTAATTGATCTGGACACCGCAGCTAATTTCCCCTCAGACATCTGTTAACACACATTAGTGTATGTCATTAAGTAGGGAAACACAGTTTAAATGGAAGGGGCAGAGCTCAAAGGCCTTGTGTTTGGGGAGGCAAGAACAGGCAGGGGGAATGACAACAGGGAGGAGATGTTTATGCACTAATGTTGTAACTGGGTAGTGGAGAAGGAGGGGCTTAGATAAGGTTAGATGCTTCCATGTTGCCGTCTAATCTATTAGGCTAATGTACTCCTGAAAGAAGCAGACTTCAGTTACAGATGAACTAGAGTACAAAAGAGCCTTGACAATCACACAAACCATAAACAAAAGCTGTTACTGATTAAACAAAGGGAGCTGCTCTCAGGTCAGGCTATTTTTCTGTCTAGTCCTGTATTGTTTATTGTGGCTGGTCAATGGCTCTTCAGGGTCTCGGGCAGAGAAAGGTCTTTTCCATTTTCTGCTGCTCCTCATTTATTTGACTAGAGATGCCAGAGACGGAACCTGGGACTTTCTGCATACAAAACATGTGTTTGGCCACTAAGTTAAAAAAACCTAAATTCAAACATAAATCAGATTTCCCATCTGCATCTTTTATTTCCTTTTTGTCAGTCAGTCATTACAGTGGTCATAGAGATTGTGGTAGACCAGTCTTATTCCCCATACTGCAGATGGAGGTAGAGGCTGAAGCTGCTTCCCTAAAACAGCTAACTCTGAAAGCACATTTAAAATGGATGGATTCCTCCATGGAAACATGGGAACTGTAGTTTGCTTAGGGTGCTGGGAACTGTAGCTTTGTGAGGGAGAAACTACGGTTCCTAGGATTCTTTGAGAAAAGACATGTGCTTTAAGTGTATGGTGAGAATTCATAACTGAGACAACTTGCCAAGGGCATAGCCAAAATTCTTAGCTCAAAGTCATATATTGCACTAGCTCTGATGTTATTCCCCTAAGAAGAACTATGTGTTTCAAGTTTGTACAAGATTGATCTTGTTTCGTATTCACATCCAAATCTGGAAGCTCAAAGCAATTCCAATGCTGTCTCAACAGGGTCTCACAATTAATGGTGTCAAAGCCACAGGAGGTCACATTTTGCCTGTTAATCTCCATATGAAACTCAGTCTACATGGCTACCAATGCCTATACCACCTCGACTATCCCCCCAACCCAGAATGAAGCTGAAATGAACTGGAAATATAAATCACCTCTATCCAGAAATGTTTTGAACTGTGCTACAGAGGTAACAGTGTATTCAACTCTTGTTTTCTAAAATTTGTTATGCTATTGCTTTCTGTGTGCATTTAACTTTTGTTATCTTCCAGGTCCTAATCACATTTGAATATAACCCTCCACACAACACCACCAAACAAATAAAAAACAGCCCCCAAGTCCATTTTGGAAGTGCAATAGAATTTGTTATCAATGTGCTTTTTCAAATTTCTCACTGCTTGCTTAAAATTTTGATTGCTGTATTTGTTTGATGTTGTATCCTTACTTATAGGAAGGGAGGGGATCCAACATTTAAACAACATTGTCTGGGAAAACAAACTGGATAGCAGGAGTGAAAAGGAAAATCTTTATCTTGCCTATCCCTGCCAATGCTGTGCTGATGAACCTCTGCATAGCAGCTGGATGTTGGATGCATGCTATGAATAAATACTGGGAGCTCGGCAGCGTGGGTTAGAGATCAGAAGAAAAACCACCTGCAACTCTTTCCATCATAAATATACACCACTCAGCAAAAAGGGAATGGATCTCATTTGAGCTCAGAGTGGTAGTAGGCAACCATTCTTTGCAATCTCATAGCTCCTTAGCACATTGGACAGAAGTGAAACATACAGAGAAGTGCCACTGGTATTTGGCACTATGCACTCTGTTTGATGTTACAGCTGGAGAACTTAAAATATTTGGCACAGAAATATTGTGACTCTCCAGATGTTGCTGAGCTTCAACTCCCATCATCCCTGACCACGGACAATGCTGGCTGGGACGGATGAGAGTTGGGAGTCTAACAAAACAACAGCAACAACTTATTGCTTATACCCTGCCCATATGACTGGGTTGCACCAGCCACTCTGGGCAGCTTCCAACATAGTATAAAATAACACATGAAATAGCAAACACTAAAAGCTTCCCAATACAAGACTGCCTTCATCCAACACTGTTTCTGAGTGTCTTGGGCCAAGTTTAGCTCATTTGTTCTAGCACTACACAAATCAACCTGTGTTCAGAGTTACAATGACACAAGATATCAGACACCTTTAAATTATATGAGTGGAGTGATACATTTCACAGAATCATCACTGTACTCTTTAAAGACTTGTGTAGTGTTGTAAAATGTTACTACCTTTTGCATAGATTCCATAACTATGGAAAAGGCCTATCCCTATTATAAAGTAAAACATGATGGATATCAGTGCCATCAAAGATTCTATGCCATCTCAAGTGATAGATGAGCAAGGAATGCAGTACATGTTGTGATTGCCATTAATGGTCCGCCATTAATGGTTCATCCAGAGGCTGGGCGCTTAGAAATGCGAGCGCACATTCAGTATATTTATTGTTTTCTGACCTGTTTTAAATTTTGCATCTTGAAAATGTTGATATACAGTATATGTAAGTATTCTACGTAATTCCCCCCTTCCCACACACATGGCTCTCATATTTAAGCCCAGTATGTTCTTGATTTAATTGCTTCCCTTTGCCTACTACTCTTTTGTGCTCTGATCTGAACCAGCAAACCCTTTCAGGATTGCTATTCCTGATAGTTGTAAGGTCCGATTGCTAGGACTGGTGACAGGACAGCATCCTCCATGGCAATAAACTGGCTTAATGGAATGTAGGGCAGGGCATGTGACACACAGCCCTGTCCTCCAACACCTCACTGTTGCCTCTTAGGATATGTCACCAAATGCAGCTCCTTCACTCTTGTCTAATGGTAGAGCAGGCCCTGAAGATATTACACTTCCACTAACATTTACCACTTGGTGATATAGGCATTGATATTGCCATAGTGAGAAATGCTACATGAAAAAACAGATAATTTCTTCTGGTAAACAAATTAAAGTATGCTCTTGGGGAGTATCAGGCTAGCAGTCTCCAGGCACCCCAACAGATCCATATTTCAAAAGAGAAAAGAAAGACAGAGCCCAAATAGAGAGGAAATAAGAACAAAGAAAGAAGTCAATAGCGCTGGCACTAGAAATCCTTGTTGACCAGAAATGTAAAAGCAGATGTAACAATCAAAGTTCTGAGAAATCACAGAAATAGAACGAGAAGCATGTGAAACAGGTAAACTAAGAATTTCCTAGCCAGCATTATTCATCATGGATGATGACCTGTGTTAGAATAACGAGAAAGCAACATAGTTCTTCATTATCTTTAGCTTCTTCTAATGAACTGGTGTAACTTTGTAATCTAGAGCTCTGGAAGAAAAGATGAAATGTCTCTGTTTCAGAGCCAATGAGAGAAAACATTAAGTAAGACTGCTCCAAAGAATTTAACCTCCATTAAACATACAGCAACAACAACAACAAAACATTTTTACTAGGTAGGAATTTTAAGGTGTGATAAGAAGACTTCTATAACAGAGGGAATGTCTATACATTATCATGGCAAACAAGTTTGTTGTAGGGTATGATCTGTCCTGGAACCTATTTCACATCTCATTGGGTAGCTGACTAAAATCTGATTTATGCATGTTCTCTTGTTTTGTCTCCCTTGGTGTCCTGAGATGATTGTTTTTGAAGGCAGACACCAGCTCATTAGAGGATGCTAAAGATGATGAAGAACTATGTTGCTATCTTATTATTCTAACACAGATCATCCTCCATGTGAATAATACTGAATAGGAAATTCTGAGTGTACCTGTGATATAAACAGACTTCCAAACCACCTTGTCTCTTTGACTTTTCCTGCAGACCCTAGACATACAAAGGATTCTAAAAATGGTAGAGCAGGCTACCTCATTTGACCCTCCTCCAGGGTAAATAGTACCATCCAGCTGTTTGTACCCCACAAAGACTTTCCTCCCTGCTAGCTTGGAAGCCAGTCATTTGCTTTTCCTCACACCATCTGCAGTACAAGAGAGCTGATGGTTCATTCTTGATAAAGACAGAATGGTCTCCAACCATGCCCCTTTCCCACAGATGCTTCAGCTTGCATCTGAATGGCTTCACATGAAAGGTGGGATTCCCCCCCTTGCATAATTATGGACTCATCCACGCAATCATGGTTATTGTGAGAAGGTGGTAATAATAATCACTAGTCTGCAATCATGAGTCTGCTGATAATGTTGACAGAAGTGAGCATCTTTAACTTAAGCAAATGTGAGCTCTTTAAAAGCAGAATGCCTGCTCTAAAGAGGCCAAGTAGTGGAGTAAGGACAAGTAATAACAGTGCTTGGATTTCACTGTAGTACATTTAGGCCACCCCAGATTAATTGATGAAAAGTTCCACCCTCTCCCCTTGGTTGGTTGGGCCACATAGCCCAGCTCCCTCTGCCAGCATAACTATTTGCATCGCCCTTAGTGCCTGCTGTCATTATTTTGCAGACCTTCATGAAATTTAACTGCCCACCACTGCATATAATTCATATATATAAAAAACAGAGTTCCCATAGAGTCAAACACAGGTTTTGTATCCATAGCTGCCAAGAGATCACTGGACTCAAGCACTCAGTGTTGATAGGAGAGGACCATTGAGTCCAACCCCCTGCCAAGCAGGAAACACCATCAGAGCACTCCTGACATATGGTTGTCAAGCCTCTGCTTAAAGACCTCCAAAGAAGGAGACTCCACCACACTCCTTGGCAGCCAATTCCACTGTCAAACAGCTCTTACTGTCAGGAGGTCCTTCCTAATGTTTAGGTGGAATCTTCTTTCTTGTAGTTTGGAGCCATTGCTCCGTGTCCGCTTCTCTGGAGCAGCAGAAAACAACCTTTCTCCCTCCTCTATGTGACATCCTTTTATATATTTGAACATGGCTATCATATCACCCCTTAACCTCCTCTTCTCCAGGCTAAACATGCCCAGCTCCCTTAGCCGTTCCTCATAAGGCATCGTTTCCAGGCCTTTGACCATTTTGGTTGCCCTCCTCTGGACACGTTCCAGTTTGTCAGTGTCCTTCTTGAACTGTGGTGCCCAGAACTGGACACAGTACTCCAGGTGAGGTCTGACCACAGCAGAATACAGTGGCACTATTACTCCCCTTGATCTAGATGCTATACTCCTATTGATGCAGCCCAGAATTGCATTGGCTTTTTTAGCTGCCGCGTCACACTGTTGGCTCATGTCAAGTTTGTGACAAGACTCCTAGATCCTTTTCACATGTACTGCTCTCAAGCCAGGTGTCACCCATCTTGTATTTGTGCCTCTCATTTTTTTGCCCAAGTGCAATACTTTACATTTCTCCCTATTAAAATTCATCTTGTTTGTTTTGGCCCAGTTCTCTAATCTGTCAAGGTCGTTTTGAAGTGTGATCCTGTCCTCTGGGGTGTTAGCCACCCCTCCCAGTTTGGTGTCATCTGCAAATTTGTGACATGTTTTATCTGCCTTGTTTATAGCTTATGGATACACAGCACTCATTAAACTTTAGATGTGTGGGCAACAGAGAAGATGGCTATGGCTTAAACTAACTTCTGCTACACAAGCTATGCTTGAGAAGTTATTGAAATGTAGACTTTCAAGGGAAAGGGTTTCAGGGCAGCACTGTAGGTTCTCTATTCCCGCAGGTGATTGAGCGGGTGCTACTGAGCAGCTGAACTGATCTGGCCAATGAATATATGAAATGACTCAACCGGAAAGCATTGTGTTTCAGATGATATATGGTGATATGAAAGCTCTGCCTGTATGTTTGATATCTGATAGTTCATTTGTACTTGATGCCCTTTTTAAACACAGAACATATATGTAAGAACCAGTTAGAAGTGGGTCGGGGTGGCTCTCGGATGCTCTTGTGAGATCTCACAGGACAATTCAAGTTCCTGCAAGATCTTGTGATTTCCGTGTATGTACAGAAGCCTTGGAACTGAACCCCCCTGTAAAATGAGGGATTGCAGTACTTCCATTCTGAAATGACTCTGTGAACAAACAGAAATTAAGAACTATGCTTCTTACATTAATGCGGAAGGAAACTACTAAATGACAGACCTTTGTTGGCAACAGTTTATAACAGTACTTTTGGACATAGGCTTGAGAAAGGAGTAAAGGATTATAGCAATGCTATACTGGAGTTTCTTACAATTGGTAAGCTTTAAATGTGAGAGTGACAAGTAAGCCTTAGGTCACTAGAATATGACTTTTTCCTCACTTACAGAAGTGAAAAACAGATGTACACCTGTTCAAGTGAGAAGACTATTAAATGTAGGTGAAGTAAGAAGGTGTGATTCTCAGATGCTTCAAAGCTGAAATCACATTGGGACATGAACAGTTGTATCATTTACTCATCTGTTATAAACTGACCACAAACTAGCCATTAACAGGACAATTACTTAGATTTGACTTCATACCTGTTTATTTTGTTAAATTTAATATCCCACCCTTCACTCCCTGAAACTCTTAGGGAAGCTTACAGTGTCTATTACAATGTGTTTGACAATAAAAGCCACAAATTGGGCATTTGGGAGTTGATAAAAAGCTGGTATAGCATTGTGGCAAAGAGACTATGGTTGCATACACACCATACATTTAAAGTCCATGGCTTCCCCCAGAAAATCCTGGGAACTCACAGAGCTCCATTTTCAAGCACCCTTAACAAACTAGAGTTCCCAGGATTTTTTTGGGGGGGAGAAGTAATGAGCTTTAAATCTAATGTGTATATACCGGTGTGTGTGTGTGTATATATATATATATATATATATATATATATATATATATGGATGGTACAGAACTTGGACTTACAAGATTGATGGAGATTTAATTTTCCAATAGTTAAAGGAAATTTTCACACTAAAATGCTGATGAATTTTAACAAAATTGCAAACTGATGTGGAAATGTGGAGAACTGAATTTAAGGCTGAATGTATTCATTTTTGAGAAAATAAGAGGAACTGATGTTGACAGATCCATCCAACCCTACTGTGGAGTTATTAGCTGTGTACATGTGCATCATTTCAGTTCTCTGTCTGATGGAATTTGTCCACCTCTTAAGTTTCTTCCCTCACATAACACCCCCCACTTCCCCTTCAGGCTGAGACAGAAAGGAAGTTTTGAAATTCCATCCATTTCCAAGATAGTTGCATTTCTAAGTGACTCCCATGTTATAACATGCACTCACATTCAACTCTGTTAGCATATTCCAGGAATAGCTATTCATAGCTACCAGAGCATTTAGGGAGGGAAAGACACATTTGTTGTTGTTGTTGTTTAGTTGTTTAGTCGTGTCCGACTCTTCGTGACCCCATGGACCAGAGCACACCAGGCACTTCTGTCTTCCACTGCCACCCGCAGTTTGGTCAAACGCATGCTGGTAGCTACAAGAACACTGTCCAACCATCTCGTCCTCTGTCGTCCCCTTCTCCTTGTGCCCTCAATCTTTCCCAACATCAGGGTCTTTTCCAGGGAGTCTTCTCTTCTCATGAGGTGGCCAAAGTACTGGAGCCTCAGCTTCATGATCTGTCCTTCCAGTGAGCACTCAGGGCTGATTTCCTTAAGGTTTGATCTTCTTGCAGTCCATGGGACTCTCAAGAGTCTCCTCCTTCCAAAGTATAGGGTAGAAGGGAGACTCTATTGCAGCATGCGAAGCAACTCAAAGTAAACTCAAGACCTGCAAGAACTAGCCCTACCTGATGTTGAAGTAAGCAGGGAAGAAACGTTAGCTATTATTGTTGTATGGAATAAGTTTCAATGATGCAGAAAAATTATAGGAGAAGGAAGTCTGGAAGTCATACAATGTACTGTAGAGCACAGGAAAAAAATACCATCTGTCTAATCGCTTATCAGTCTTCTGAAAACTGAGTCACCCAACTATTGAATGAAGCTGAAAATATTGGCGGGGGGGGGGGGGGATGCCTAGCACTGGATTTGAAAGTACTACTTTGCCCCCAAAGTATTTCAAATACAATTTTAATGGCATCACATTAAATTTGAAGGGATTCATTGTATCACCTACTTCAGCCAAATAAGGCAGGATTGGAAAGCATTTACCAAAGAGGTCTGCAAAGACATATCCAACTATTATATCTAGGGACAGGCAAACAGACACCTATAAGCTTTGACTTCTTATGGAAGGAAAGAAATTGGAAATGTGAACTGTTGTGTGGGCCACAGCCTGCACCTTAAGAAGGACAGGAGGTGAGCCATGAGCTAATTCAATTCCTGTGATCATCACGACTGCCAGGTGGAAATCCCTTAAAGCAGCCCTATAATCTATATAATTTACTTACTGACTCTGCCAACTAACTGTCCTGGGTAGCATGGTAAGGCAATTAGTGATAGGGTGAAAATCAAGGCATCAGACCAAAGTTTAACCCACAACAAACTTGAAAAGCATGAAATGAACAGTTACCATGATTATGTTTCTGGGAGGTGGGGGCTATTGTTTAGAAAACAAATTTAGTAGTTAACTATAAGAACAATTTGGAAAAGGAAGGCAAGATACTTAAGAATTCTTAAGCCCTAAGAATAAATCAATTTCAGTTCATCCTAGTCCATTGTCAATGCAGCTTTCAGCCTTTATGCTTTCAGCTTTGCTTCTTTTGTTGCTGGAGTCTCGTTCTTTTGCAATACTCTCCATCCTGGTTTCTTTTGAATTCAAGCCTTTTCTCTCATGAATTTTCCAACTATTCACTCCTGCCTTTTGCCAGTTTAACTTATATCCACTATTGAATAGTTACTGTTCTAACTCCCAACCTCTCGGCCAGTCGGAAGGGCAGTAAAGTCTCTATTTACCATAGCAACTAGGTCACTCTTTCTTCCTCAAGTTTCTGTTTTCTGGGCTGACCTGTTATGCCTCTTGTGACCAACTGAACAGAAAACAGTCATTTTCCAACTAAGAACAAAACACATAATGATTGAACATTTTCATTCTTGCACACTAGTGTGTGGAACTGTCATCATGTGGCTCAAGGGTGAGAGAAAGGTGGTATCTTTCAACAGATTGGTATTTAATAGAAGAAATAAATTAAAATATATAAAAACAAAATAAAAGAAAAAAAATTCCTTCCAGTAGCACCTTAAAGACCAACTAAGTTAGTTCTAGGTATGAGCTTTCGTGTGCATGCACACTTCTTCTTCATGGTATCTGAAGAAGTGTGCATGCACACGAAAGCTCATACCTAGAACTAACTTAGTTGGTCTTTAAGGTGCTACTGGAAGGAATTTTTTTTCTTTTATTTTGTTTTGACTATGGCAGACCAACACGGCTACCTACCTGTAACTTAAAATATATAATTCAAGTGAGCAGCAGAAAGCTAAAGAAAAACTCCCCACCAAGATATGATGTAAAGTGAATAATATTTTAGGAAGAGGAAATACAATTAAATGTTTTTGGACACCCATGTCTTGTATTGGACAGAGATTAGGACGGAATATATAAAACCTACATTTATATCATTAAGTGTCACAATCACACAAATATTTGTACTTCATGATGCTTAGGTGAAATCTGCAGCTTCTCAGCATGTTATTATTAATTATATTTTTATTCTTGCTTTATTCTTGTACATCTAGCACAACATAAATATCTGGTATTGCCACACTTCCAGGCTTCCTTCAAGAAGAGCCTTCTATGAAGGGAAATGTATAAAATATGAAGTATCAGGAATATCAGTAGTAAAGTGGTATTGCTCATTTCAACTTGTCACCTGTATCGTTTTAGTCTCTGGCACACATATTTTCTGTTTGTTCTAGTTCATTGAACTGAGTGGGACTTCATTTGCAGTCTGTCTTAGCCTCACTTTCACAACATCCATATAGTCCACAAGCTTTAAACCATAAAGCACCCTTTGAAGGAATATCAGAACTCAAGTATATATAGAAGCAGCTGTCCAGTGCTGATGGTAAGCTGTCATGGGCAGCAAAATGCCCATGGCCATTGGCATGGATGAAATTGCAGGCACCCAGTGGTCACTGCATCTCTGCTAGCTGCGAGCAGTTTGCCCAAGCCACCTGCATCTCTCATGCACCACTTTGTAATGAAAAAGTGAATCAGGGCAGCCAAGTAAACAGCAGTTGGATGCAAATGAAAGTTATTAAGCAACAGATGCAGAAGGATTCTTGAGCTGTGAACTTACTATATGAATACTGGAAGTCATAACACCTTAAAACAGCAAACTCAGATGGCAAGTACAAACAGAAGTGAGCCAAAAGAGAGGCACTGAAAAACATAAAGTAAGGATCAGCATGCTCAGGGGTAGCCTGAGGTTTGCAGAAGTGCAAACTCTCACCAGCCATGTTATAGAACAGTGCCTGGATGAGGGGTTATAAACTGAATTTAAATCCTGGCAGGATGGAAGCTCTGTGGGTGAGCAGTTCCCATGTTCAGGATTGGCCAATGTCTGTTCTGGATGGGGTTGCACTCCTTCTGAAGAAGCAGAAACACAGTCTGAAGGTAATCCTGGAGCCAGTTTTTTATAACTTGAGGATATAAAACCGAGCATGTGTAGTAGCCAAGGAATGTTGAATATCAGTGGGAGAAGAAAAACACGAGAAGAGCATGGCTGTGGGGAACCCTGCACTGGAGCAGACTTATTGTTGCTGTTTAGTTTTTTAGTCATGTCCGACTCTTCATGACCCCATGGACCAGAGCATGCCAGGCACTCCTGTCTTCCACTGCTTCCCACAGTTTGGTCAAACTCATGCTGGTAGCTACAAGAACACTATCCAACCATCTTGTCCTCTGTCATCCCCTTCTCCTTGTGCCCTCCATCTTTCCCAACATCAGGGTCTTTTCCAGGGAGTCTTCTCTTCTCATGAGGTGGCCAAAGTATTGAAGCCTCAGCTTCATGATCTGTCCTTCCAGTGAGCACTCAGGGCTGATTTCCTTAAGAATGGATAGGTTTGATCTTCTTGCAGTCCATGGGACTCTCAAGAGTCTCCTCCAGCACGATAATTCAAAAGCATCAATTCTTCGGTGATCAGCTTTCTTTATGGTCCTGCTATCACTTCCATACATCACTACCATGAAAACCATAGCTTTAACTATATGGACCTTTGTTGGCAAGGTGATGTCTCTGCTTTTTAAGACTTATTAGGAAGTGATAATATGCTGCAACATTTTGTTGTTGGTCCTATTTGCCTAGTTAGAATCATACACAAAGAAAGAATGTCCTCAATTAAGTTAATGTGATGTTCCAAGCAGCAACAGAAGCCACTCTGGCATATGACAGCATTGAAAGGTATGAAAAACCCAATGGCAAGTCAAAGGTCATCTTGGTACAGTTAAGACTAAACAGCACAACTTCACCAGGCTAATGGATGAGTGGCACATTTAGATGAAGAAATGGGTGTGAATATAATGTGAAGCCAAAAGAAAGAAAAAATCAGTCAGTCGGCCATTTCATTTGCAGATTTCAGATCTGATCATTTCTCCATTGGTGCCATATATTAAGTAAGGCATGTTAAATTATTGAGTGTTGGCTATTGTTAATGAAAAAGGTACACTCTGATTCAGTCATGATTTCGAGGTAAATATAGAGGGAAAACATTGTAAGAGGTTTTGCCTGTAGAAATAACAGGAGATTCAGAGTAACAATGTAGCATCAACAATAATGAAAATTGTGTTGGGCATCCGGATTGTACAAGCAATTTTTTTAGTAGAA
Source organism: Podarcis cretensis (assembly GCF_951804945.1). Lineage (NCBI taxonomy): Eukaryota > Metazoa > Chordata > Lepidosauria > Squamata > Lacertidae > Podarcis > Podarcis cretensis. The sequence continues at coordinate 32,354,485 of NC_137173.1, read as the reverse complement.
TGATACTGCTTGTTAGGAATACATCACTTTAGAGCTAGATGGACATAAGAGATGTTAAGTAAAATATACATTCCTTCTAGATAGAAGCATTAGAAGAGATCAATGTGAGTACAAGAGATTTAAAGATCAATGTAACAATCAATTACAGAATGATTGCTCACAAAATCTACAGAGGAGGAGGGGAAGGGAGAAGCAATGAGTTTCAATTACATGAAATTAACTTTTAGTTAAACATTGAGAAAAATACAATGCAGCTCAGTAAGAAAACAATGTTCTGAGAACAACTGTAGAGTTCCATACTTTCAAGAGAATTCAAATGCCATGGATGGGCTATAGGTGGCCAAGGCATAACCAAAACTGATCAAAGATGGGCAATGGACAAAAGCTGAAGTATTGATTGGGAACCAGCAGATATGCAGAGAAACAAGCAGGCCAAAAAAAGAAAGCCAGATTAACAAAGACAAAGGCTGTGTAGACATAGCCTTTGAAATGTGCAGAGGCTTTTTTCCCCGTGTGCTTTTATATGTAGATATTTACAATTGCACATACCTTCACACCATCTAAAGTGGCATCTGTTATCCATGTGGTCTGTACACATAGGTGTGTGTACACATAGGTTTTCAAATTAGTGTGCAACCATGTTATCTATTCTCCTCAATTCCTGTTCCTATTTTTTTAATTTATTATCATCATCATCATCATTATTTCTTCTTCTTCTTAAGAAGAAGAAGAAGAAGAAGAAGCAGAGGGGCTGGAAACTGGTGGGGTGATATTTATCTGTATACATAGGTGGCTAAGCAGCTGCTTCCTTTTTCTCCTATTTCATTCATAGACAAGTTAAACATTGGGAGTGGGAGGTAGCAGAGCCCTGCAACATCAGCACGTCTACCTCAAAAGGAGTTGACCTGAGAAGGTACTCACCGTGGCGCATGTAGGCAGCAAGAGCATGAGAAGTAAATTCTTGGCACAAAATGTAATATAACAGTTCCAGCAGAATGCACTTTATATCAACAAATAGAATGGGACATATCCAATAAAAGTCTAATATTTTTGTCTTACTGTTATTGCACCAATTGATTACATTTAATGTTCCAACAAGAATCTCATCCTGGTTCTTTAAAATTCATAGCAGTGTGTGTGTGTGTGTGTGTGTGTGTGTGTGTGTGTGTGTGTGTACCTCCATAGAACAGTACTGATCATCCCCAGGTATAGATATATTATCACATAGAGAAGCAAAAGTGTGATGCAAGTGATCTTAGCCATAACCAGCAATAACAGCCGTGATTTTGGTGGCTTTAAAAATGTGTTTTCATAATCAATATAGGGACTAAGACATTTGCTTTCAACCTTGTATGTGCTTTGCCTAGTTTTTACATGACTTTGTTAATGCCGGTACCTACTGAAGAAAAAAGTCAAGAATTTATTTTTATTTTTCATTACTAAATTTATGTCCTGACCTGTCTCTCAACGAAATGTTCCTATGTATGCCATATATGCATCTATGTATCTTGTGTGGCCTTTTGTAGGTTGACAAAATATACTTTTAAACAGAATCATGAGAAAGAGCATATAAAAATTTGTAATCTTTAAGCATCCTGTTGGATTTGCAGAGAGTCAAGGGCATAAGGTCTCCAAATGGAGATGGCTGGCTAACGCTTCATGCAGGGAAGGAAAAAAAAATCGTATTTTCCGCTGATGGTAATTTTATCTCTGCAATTAGTAGAGCAACCTTCACAAAAGGCATTATTCACATGTGTTCAAAGGGAACTTTGATTGTGAAAAGCTTCTGTAGGCCAGAGCTTCAGCAGCTGAGGTGCGACTGAAAGCCTTCTGAAAAGCGCTCGTTTTCACTCTCTCATTTCAAATTCTTCTCCCTTTTATGGCACTTCAGTCCCAGCATATCTTGTGCTGCCAATTATTGTTTCCTTTTAATAAAGTTGTGAATAAATCTGGCAAAAGCAGAGAACTGGGAGCGCTAGGCAGTCAAGAAGAATGCGGGAAACTTTGAGCACAAAACACCAGTTTGACTAAGGTCTAATTCTTATGTTATCTCATAATAACATCAGAAGAACCAACTGGATCAGGCCAGTACCTCATCTAGTACAGCAACTGGATCTCACAGTGGCCAGCCACGGTTGTTATCAGCCATGTTAGCTGCAACTATCACATGTTTGCTTGGTTTTGTGGAAGGCACACTGTGAATTAGCAGTCAAGATTTCCCGGAAGTGCAAACAGAAACAAAATTGTTCAGTTGATAGCATTTATCAAGTCATAAGCCTATCTCCATTCATGATGTGAATTAATGAATTAAAATTGCCTACCTCCTAATCCTTTTGGCTGGAAAAGCCAGCAGTTTGAATCTGGAAACATCCCCATGGGTAGAACACGTGACTCTTAACCTTAACAATGGGCAAAATATCCCTGCATTGCATGTAGCTCGACTAGATAACCCTCATGGTCCCTTCCAACTCTACAATTCTATGACCTGCTAAATGTGCCCTGTCCCTCAATAGACTTCATTTTAAAAATTGGGCAGGGGAAAGGGCTGAAGACTGCAGGTACTGTGGTGCCCTTGGAAACCTTGTTTAATCAGATATTAAGAATGACTAAAGACTGATCAGTGTTCGAAACCTCTATTGTTCCAGGCACATTTTGCAACAGGGAATTTCATTAGTGAAAGCAGTTTCTGAGTTCTGGGTGTGGTGCTATGTGGTGCTATGCCTAAGATTTCAGGTTAAAACTGCAGATTGGAAGGGAAGGAGGAACTTTTTATGCCTCCCCACTTCCAGCTACTCACTGAAGACTGGAGAAGAGACCCTCTTAAGAATATTTAGACCATGTGAAAAAGGAACATAATATTTTAGCTGCAATTCATTCATTTTCAGCTTTGTATTCTTCTTATAAAAAGCGTGCCTAGACATTCCATTGTTGTGCCCATAACCTAGGTTTAAGGTGCCATTTAGCTCCTGGCTTTCATATCTCAGTTTCTAACACCGAGACTGGTATACACTTTACACTTGGCAATCTAAAATCAAAATAAAAGAATGGTTGTATGACTAATTCAAACTGCCTGGCTTCAGTCAAATATTACCAATAAGATCACAAGTAAAGTATAATAGCAGTAAGCATCTACTACCATTAATTCTCAGAAGATAGTCAGATAAACATGGGATAATAATAATAATTTATTATTTGTACCCCGCCCATCTGGCTGGGTTTTCCCAGCCACTCTGGGCGGCTTCCATAGAAACCAAAAATACACTAAAATATCACACATTAAAAACTTCCCTGAACAGGTTTAGCTAGATTGGTAAAGAAAAACTGTTTCGTATGCATTGTACTGTATTGCCCCAAATATAAGCCACACCCGAATATAAGCTGCATCTTTAAAATTCAGGGGGAGGGGGAAAGACAATACTCGAATATAAGTCGCTCCCTTAAAATTCTGCAGGCACTCACACCCATTCCATTTTACTCTATGTCTGTTTCAGCAGCGATATCGTAAAAGCCAATTTTTGTAAGGTCGCAAATTTAAGCCACACTTTAACTTTTCACGGTCAGAACTGGGGGAAAAAGTGAGGCTTATATTCAGGCCAATATGGTATATGTGATAGCACTGTGACACCAGATGGCGCTGTGGAGTCCCATCTTTCCCTCCTGGATTTCCCTGTATGAGTTTACAACGCACTTAACTGAATCGCTTCTTTGATGTGTCTAGATCCAGTCATGAGCACCAAAGCAATCTTGGGTATTACAGTTAGTAGCTAGAGTTCTCCCCTCAAAAAGTTCTGTCTCACCACCAGCAGGAGTGGATCTACTATGAAATGAATGAATCTTAAGATTCAGGGCCCCTCATCCTGGAGAGGCCCTGGAAGTGACTTTAGTCCACAATGCTTTTTAAAACTGCTTTAAAAAGTGTATCAAACATGTATATAATATTTCGCCAATCTCCCCTAATTTTCACCCCCCTCATTAACTCAAAAACTATGGTTCAAATGAATTTTTAATTCACACCAGTGACTTTGGCATGTGAAATAATCTGGTACAGCAATTTTAATCAAAATCTGAGTTGCTGTTTTTGTAAAATGTGGTGATCTGTCATAGAAAACCCCCATTGAAGAAGATAACAGTGGTTACCCAGACCTCATTGTGGGTTACAAAGGGGGCCCCATATCATTTCAAGCTCCAGGGCCCCCCAAATGTAGGTCCGCCACTGACCGCCCGCCATGATTTCTTACCTTGAACGATCAAATAAACCTGTGAAGTCTTGGGATGATGCAGTGTTTGCACTGAGCATGTGTATGATCCCTCATCATAGACATCCACTTTCTGAATCCGGAGGCTGTATTCCAGAAGAGAAAGTTGTTGGAGCTCTACTCGGGGGTCCAGAGACCACTTGTCTTGTCCAGCAAAAATGATGCCAGAACGATTTAACCAGGCCACCTTGGAGCTTTTGTCTTCTATAAAACACCTGTATGGGATGAAAAAGACAGATACTGGTATCAAAGAAGTCTTCTGCATATAGAGCCTGTAATACTCTTCATCCATCCAAACACTCCCTGAGGCACAAACACATCCACACAAAAATCCACTACAACTGTTACTATAAAAGGTAAAGGTATAGTAACAACTGTTACTATACTGTAGTATATTTTAATTAGCCAAGTTCTTTTTATTATTATTTTTAACCATGCGTGTATTGAGCTACACATCTGTCCAGGTCTGTAAAATTTCCTTTTCCAGGATACAAAACCTGACTGGAAACAACTTATCAGTGAGAGGCATCCACACAAGTGATGTGATATGAACCCACTTTTTTAAAAAAACTTTCAGTTCCACTTGCTGTCCATATACTATGTCCAACAACATCTGGAGGGCTACAGGTTTCTCATCCCTGGTTCAAGCAATCTGAATTCATGACATGCCATCTTCTGCTTTCTCTACAGAGGAACCTCTGTATGGTTCAAAAGTTTACAGTATACTACCCTTTTTAAAACTACCTAGTTTGTGCAATGGCGAGGACAGTCCAAAAAAGGTGTGAATAACTATTTCCCTCCTTATTCTTTCCCTCCCTGCTTTTTAAAGAGAGTTCAAGAACTCTTCTTAAGTTTTCTGCACTGTTTATCTCCAGGCTACAAGCTTCTCTCTGACATTGCCAATAGTGAGAACATAAAGTGAAAGTCTTTTTAATCCTCCCCCCCCCCCATATGTACCTAGATGCTGAATGCAGAGCAAACTCAAAATATCCGCAACCCCCTGCCAGCTTAAGGAGCGAGAGGTCAGGGCTATGAACTGTACTTTCTGTTTGTTATAGGAATGCAGCTGTTACATTATGCATTTATTCTCCAGCTCCTTTTGGCATTAGAGTTGTGTGCTATCTACCCCCTTTCTTGCCCATTGCTATACTAGACATTTTAATCTTTCCTGGAAACTTGATGCTGCCTGCCCCCTAGCCAACAGCAGATCTCCATACGGTGTATTCGCTGCCTAAACGGTACAAGAATTCTGATCTGTTTTTAGCAACCTTCCATTGTGCTTGCCTAAATGTCCTTAGAAAAACCAGGTGATACAGAGGTGAGAGGAAGGAGGGTGGAGATGTAGGGCAGACAGAAACACAGTACGGTTTGCCACCTGGCATGCCCCTAGTTGCAGCTGTCGATAACAGTGGGGTATCTGCTAGCAGGAGGGGGGACTGACAGCCCTTGCAGGCTACATTAGTCATTCAGTTCTTTTATGTAAAAGAATAACAAAGCTCTCAAAAAGTCAGGCCCAGCTGCATCTAGAGGATGAAGTTGACCCAGGAGGCTATACATAGAATCTCACAGCCCTTTTCCTCCAGAGCAATTAATCTGGAATAACTGCTGCTATGGAGCTCCATCAAATTTGCTCTGAATGCACTACCTAATATCAATTATTTCCAGGCAAGATTATCATTTCACTAACATTGCCCTTTGCTTTCACAGGTGAGGGAAAATGAGAAGCGGATGGGAAACAATGGTGTGTTTTGCTTTACAGAAGCACTTCAAACTACCTAGCACATTGCTTTGAAGGAGGAGCATGCTGAGTACTCAAAACACATAAATGCAATTTGAAGTTCAATGGTAAAATATTTTGAACCTTCATTTAGTCCTGACTGCAATGTACAGAACACATGCTCTTTGCAGAAGTGACAAGGTTTGCGATCAATATTAGAAGCCAGGTGAGGCTGAGGATCGTGTTGTGTTGGTGTGGAAACTCTACATGCAGTTTGAAGAAAGCATGTGAATAACAGTTCTACATATTATATAGAGCAGTGGCCTAGTGCAATGGTGTGTGAACTTTTATGCACCTGGTTCAGACTGGGCTCAACTAGAAAATAATAATAATTTAGGTGTGATTTGGATCAGGCCTGAATTAAGTTGTCACTAGCATCTAGATTTGATGGTTCTCCAAGAAAAGGAGTGCTGGCATTCACTTGGTGACCATGGGACAGTCATTGCTTCTCAAAATATGCATCTCACTTGATGCATATTTTTCCTTTGCTACTTTGTCTCTGGGGAGTCTAAGCCGAGTCCTTAACCCTTTTTCTGATCAAGGGTCATAGTTCAATGGTAGAGCATCTGTTCTGCATGTAGGAGGTCCCAGGTACAAACCCTTGTATCTCCAGATAGGGATAATATTTGCTACCTGAAAACCCAGAGAGTTCAACCAATGGGCAGCCTCCTACCTTCCTATGATAGCTGCTGTTTTGTTTTCTGTCTTTTAAAAGGCACCTCATTCAACCAAATATACATAAAGGCCATATCTATTTTTATTAATTGTGATTGTATTGCTCTGTGCCTTGATTTAAGTTTCATAGGCTAGTTTGAAAACTTGCTCTCAATATTTTAAACGATGAACAGAATACGAAGAGACATTTCACTTGCTCTGTATTTCTTGTTCTGTAACTAAATAAAAGCCTCCAGTCTCCAGGGCTGTTGTTCTCTCACCTTTTGTCGGCTCTGTTCACACAAGTGTATTTTGAGAGCAGAAGAATGAAGATTGGAACTTAAAGATAAGAAAACTATTTGGCAGTAGGGTTTCAAATGGTTTCTTGGGGGAAAAGTCAGACATTTACAGAGTTCTTCAAACCGAATGTAGGTCTGATCCATATACTGAGAACGCAGATCACTGCTTTGCTAAAACATTCACAGCCTCCTTTCCTGGTTGTCCCCACTAGCAAACAAGTCTCTATTTGCTCTCTTCAGCATTGCTGGATGCAAATCTGATCTCTAATCATGAAAAGGTGTGAAAATATCACAGGAAGAGACACCTGCACAACAATCTGGCAAGAGATAGTGACTTGCCCAAGTTCACCCAGTAAGCTCCAGTATGTTCAACCCAAGTTTATATCCAGTATAACACACCAACTCTCCATGCTACTGACCAAAGGCAGAAACATGACCATCTGTCCTCAGTAAAAAAAACCCATCCAGAGAATCTGCATGGAAAACCAGTCTCAGTCCATGCACAGAGCTTATTCAGCCCCCCTTGTGCATACAGTTGTGGTAGAGGAGGACATCACTGAGTTTCTCCAAAGTTTTTATTAATTCATTGGCAGCTTGTGCAATAAGATAGTTTTTTTTTCTTTAAACGGGGGGTGGATGAAATCAACAGCCAGATGTGAAAATTCCAAGTATATACATTATTTTGTGTAACACTTTGCCCTGTGATCACACCTTAATAAAGATTTGCATCAAGTTGCTCAAACAGAGGATAATAAGTGTTAATTCAATACTAACAGAATATTAACTGGCAAGTTAGTTGATGTCCAGGCAGCCACTGCATAGCACCCATCTGATTTTAAGCAACTATAAATGTTTATTAAGGATCAATGAACATAACAATAATTACATCTGAACATTTCCTAGTATACATTTTACACAGCTGTAATTGGCAGCATAATTTAGGGTTATTGGAGAAGATATCCAGCCTTTGTATGAATGCTTTTACATAAATCTGTATCAATATATCTACTTTTTTTGAACAAAATGTGTTTTATGGGTGACTTAATGTCTACAGACACTCAGACCCAAAATATATTTCAGTTCTTTAATGGAACAGTCCACATGTATTGATGACAGCCACATTAGTGCCAAAAGCATTATGGTGCTAAGTATGACTCATATTCAGTATACGATAGCAAAGTCGTAAAGGCCATCTCAGTTAAGACAGACAGTACTACACCAGTTTAGGAGGTACAATTGTCAAATATGTTCATGATTTAGGTAAAATTTCAAGACGCAGTAGAATGTTTCATAGACTCATAGAATGAGTTTTAGTTGGAAGGGACTTTGAGGGTCATCTAGTCCAACCACCTGCAATGCAGGAATATTCAGCTGTCCCATACGGGGATCGAACCTGCAACCTTGGTGTTATCAGCACTACTCTAAAACCAACTGAGCTATGACCCTGCATTTCATAAATAGATACAGATGGAGGGTATACCTTAGTGATTTAAACACACACAGGGAGACACATCTGAAATCTTAGCATAAAGAAAGCACAAAGGAGGAAAGGATTTAAAAATAGTTTGGAAAGAGTGCAGTGCATTTTTCTCCAGCAAATGTTAAGTTGCCTCTTTCTGAAAGCACCGCAACCTGCTAAAGCCTCCAAACAAAGCCTGCCTTCCCTTAAGGATCACACCACCACAAGTGCTGACGAGCCAGCTGTAATCTTGCCATTTCACATGAATTTGCAGGATTCAGCTAACAACTTCCCTTGCCACCCATCCTAGCCCCCTGCCACCTCCAGAGCCAGCAGCAAAATGGCAGGAAGGGAAATAAAACGGGATCAAATGCTGCTTGCTCAATGCAAAGCAATGCCGACTCCTGGCAGCCAGAGTAAACAAGCCAGGCAAATTCTCTAAAGTGTTGTAAAGTGTTATCCTGGAAAGCAAATGCTGTTGTTAGAGACAATACAGAAAGGGGCAGGGGAGGAACAACATCACAGCAAAGAAAACAAAGATGGTTTCTTTTCATCAGAACATAAGAAGAGTACTACTGGATCAGGCCAAGGACCTGTTTAGTCCAGCATCCTGCTTTCACACTGGCAAATCGGAAGCCATCCAGCAGGACCTGGGCACACTATTTGCCCATTTCGTTTCACTTTTGATTTATGTGCCACCTTTCTATATTGCTATACATACAAGGTGGTTAAAAAGTATGTAAAAAAAATATAATTGAGCAACAAAGTGCTGGCCAGGGCTGATAAGAGTTGTAGTCGAAGACATCTGGAGGGACACCAGGTTGACAAAAGCTGACCTAGGTATCATCCAGTGGCCGGAATGGGTGCTGCAAGCAGCTTCCCTCTCTCACCACACCCAAGACAAAATTCTTCCCTGGTTGTGGTCCCTCAGCCACCAGCAGTCAGAGGCTTGCTGCCTTCAACAGCAAAGGTAGAACATTGTCATCATAGCTGGTAGCCATTGATAGCTGTGCTCTCCATCAAGTTGTCTAATCCTCTTTTAAAGGCATCAAAGTCCCTTACGTTTTATGGGAGAGAATTCCTTAATTTAACTATCAGAAGTACTTTATTTTGCTAGTCTTGAATCTTTCAACATTCAGTTCCCCTGGGTGACTCAGAGTTCTATTCTTGTGTAGTTCTCCCTAAGAGAAGGAAGACAGTAAAATTTATTTCTGGCCCTATTAACCAAGCAGATACAGCTAGCCCCAGTGGAAGCCTCTAACCTATGGGAGAGAGGGCTGAGAAAATTTCCTCTACAGGAGGCACAGAGGAAAGTGGTTGTCCAAGTGCTTCTTGGATAGAAACACACCCTCTTGAAAACAGAACATCCCATTCCAACATGGCTCATGAGGCTGCGGTCAAAATCCTAGCCTGCCATTGTTATTTCTCTCTGCAAAGAAAACCTCATTTCTAGAATTGCATTAGTACATAGCAGAGGAATAAAGTGGATTGTTAGATTTCTGCACTGATGTATAGGTGTTTGTTTGAATCTTGTAGAGCCAAAAAACATTTCATGGATACACAATGGGCAGATCTGTTACACCCACCAACTACCACCAATGACAGACATTAAACTTCCCTAGGAGGTTCCTGAACTCTATAATTCTTTGGCTCCTTAAGCCAAGCAAATAGCTGCACAAGAGTAGCCAAATACTACTGAGACCAAGAACAACAAACTGTTTGCCAGGCTGAGTTCATACTTAACCTTGCATTAGAAGCAAGCATGGTGCAAAAAATGTGTGGAAGGATTCTAAAGACAAATACAACTTCAAGGTTTCAAAAGACAAATAAAACATCATACCAATGCCAGAGGACTTGGAGCATGAAATAAAGCGGAAGTCGAGTCCAGACCTGAAGCGTCTGTAACCCGAAGCGAGGTACCAGTGTACTGGTATGGGGATGGCAGGGAAGGACATAGCAGATGAGGCAACAGTGTTTACCCTCCACTGCATGTCAAAGTTCTAGATTCTCATATCCAGACTGGCACCAGCTTGGCTTCAGCAATGTTGCTGCACTAAGTGTCTTCTATTATCACATACAGTGGTACCTCGGGTTACAGACACTTCTGGTTAGAGACACTTCAGATTACAGACTCCGCTAACCCAGAAATAGTACCTCAGGTTAAGAACTTTGCTTCAGGATGAGAACAGAAATCATGTGGCGGCAGTGGGAGGCCCCATCAGCTAAAGTGGTGTCTCAGGTTAAGAACAGTTTCAGGTTAAGAACGGACCTCCAGAACAAATTCAGTTCTTAACCCGAGGTACCACTGTATTATCTAAGAGCTCAAGGCTCCTCCAAACAAGACACCCGGGTTAAATTATGAATGTCTAATATCTGAATACAATTTATGGATTGTATTTACTTAAATTTATCCATCTGATTTTTACTGGATTGATTCCATGAGGGATTGAAAGCGTATGCCCACCCCTAATAAAATGGGCACATTATGTTTGAAAATTCCATTAATATTTTTTCAACATAGAGACATGTTTTCATAGAATCATAGAATTGTAGCGCTGCAGAGTTGGGAAGGACCCTAGGAGTCATCTAGTCCAGCCCCCTGCAATGCAGTGATCTCAGCTAAGGCATCCATGACAGATGGCCATCCAGCCTCTGCTTAAAAGCCTCCAGTGAAGGAGAGTCCCCAAACCTTCCAAGGCAATTGCTTCCACTGTTGAACAGCTGTTACTGTCAGAAAGTATGCCCTGATGTTTAGTCAGAATCTCATTTCTTGTAACTTGAAGCCATTTATCTCAAAAAAACAAAAACATAACTGTACATGAGGAAAAATAGACATTCTGCTTTTTTTTTTTTTTTTGCTTTCACTTGCACAAAAAATGAATGTCACATGTGAGATAGTCTCTATTGTGGCCAAGTAAAGAGAATATTGAAATTGAACATAGGAATTCTGTGTTCAAAATTCTTGAGTAGCCATCAGTTCATATGAGTAGATTTGGAGGAAAATGATTTCCCCTGTATCCGATACCCCAACCTTGAAACCAGATTCATAATAATAATTACATCACCTTGGGTACCTCATATGTAGGAATGTATACTATAAATATTAACAACCAACAAACTTTGTTCCATTTTGCTCATTGAGAATTTGCAAAGGTGAATGAGGTCATGACTTCAGAATTCAGGGCTGCACTCCTTTGCCCTTTACCTGGGAGTAAGTCCCTTTGAACATAGTGGGCTTTACATTGAAGTAGACATGCAAGGACACGGGTGGCGTTGTGGTCTAAACCACTGAGCCTAGGACTTGCCGATTGGAAAGTTGGCAGTTTGAATCCCCGCGACGGGGTGAGCTCCCATTGCTCGGACCAAGCTCCTGCCAACCTAGCAGTTTGAAAGCACATCAAGTATAAGTAGATAAATAGGTACCACTCTGGTGGGAAGGTAAATGGTGTTTCTATGCGCTGCTCTGGTTTCGCCAGAAGCGGTTTAGTCATGCTGGCCACATGACCCGGAAAAACTGTCGGCTCCCTTGGCCAGTAAAGCGAGATGAGTGCAGCAACCCCAGAGTCGTTCGTGACTGGATTTAACTGTCAGGGGTCCTTTACCTTTACATTTAGACATGCATAGAACAATATTTAGTATTTTATGAAACAGATAAATTCTGGAAAATATTTTTAAGCATTGAAATAGATCAATTATGAAAACAACAACAACTCAGTTCTTTGAATGCTTGTTTTGAAGGACATTTATTGGGGGGGGGAGAAGGAGGGGAAGTTTGGCTGGAACTCCTTAATGCTTGCTAATTATCAAGCCTGCCTAGGCTATATGAAACATTCTGTGTTATATCAGAGAACTACAGCACCTGATGCCTTTAAACCCAGTTAAAATGCAAAATGACAATCAGACAGATGGAGCAAAACAGTAATAGATCACAGTGAACGAAGGGGTGGGGAGAAGCGATATCAAGGCACCCAATGCAGCTACTGAAGAATTAGTTAAAGTCATAGCTTAGTAATGTAAAGACAAACTCTGAAAGGAATGGAGAATAAGGGGAAGAAAATGAGGGCAAGACAGAGACTCTGAACAGGTGAAAAAGAGAAAGCAGCAGCAAGAATGTGTGTGTGTGAGAGAGAACTCCAAAGCTTCCTGCCTTGCTTCTCCCACACCCAAATACCATTCTACAAACACAGGAATGATCAATGAAGAAAGACATCAGCAAAGAAAGGCACAGAATAATAATAAAAAATTAATCAGAGATGATAAAAACGGATCCATAACATTAATAGGTTTGCTTCTTATGCAGTCAATGTTATTATAGTGGTTTCATCTTCATATGCAACACATTTCCCACTTTTAACTAATATCTGTGTAATAATAAGCACATACAGTATATTGCTTATATTGCAGAAACACCCTTGCATATTTTCCCATATGTTATGTGGGCCTTTTCAGGTTGCCTGACAGATAGCAACATAACAAGTACAGAAGTATCCAGCATTGAGATGCAGTGATGAAGAAAGCTGAATCCATTGCCCTGTTATTTCCCATGCAGCTATCACAGGCACAGGATCAAAAAAGTCTTGGTGCAAGTATGTGTGTGTGTGTGTGTGTGTGTGTGTGTGTGTACGTGTGTGTATGAGTGTGTATGAGTGTGTGTGTGTACACACATGTCTCCTGGATGCAAAGATCAAGATTTGGGGCAAGTACTCTTTGGTGAGAGAACCTCAGCAGATTAAAAACCACAAAATATGCAGCAAAGGTAAACATGGACATATAGGTTGTTAGACCTTTAAAATTTGCCCTTGTGAGATTCAAAATTTCCCTCTTTCCCCAGCATAGAAGACCACACATTTGGTAAGTTAAAAATTGGTTTACTTACAAATTCTTCAAAGGTCAGATTCATATGCTTTTCCATACAGCACTCAGGAAAAGGTTGCATAGGTAGTAAAACATGACTTAGTGACAGTGGTGGAAGTTTCTAAATTATTGGTATAGGAACTTCAGCTTGGCTTGTAACAGCCATGTGGTCTGAGTTGCAGCAACTAGCTCAGGCCTTCTCACACACTGAGCTTCTCAGGTGAAATGAAGGGGAACAAAGTGCTGATTACCTAGCCCCTCCCAAGGTGAGCTAAGCCTGGCAGGGCACTCTTATGGTTTTAACTCCTTCATACTTTAATTAGACTCAAGCATGTTGGTTATATGAGGCTTGTTATCCCACAAAAGTTGGTGATAAGCCCATCTCTATGTATTGCTAGCAGAATACATCTCACCAGTCACCACTAATATCTTTTATAAATGCAGTGACTTTATAATTTTTTGCAGCTCTGCTGGAGGAGGCAAAGATGGAAGAGATACTGACATGGTAGTGAAGATATAAGCACTTGACATTAGGGAGGCCACAGAATTCCTACAGAAATAAAAACAGGAATAGAAATTGCCTGTTATCGGTTATCAATCCCATGTCTGGAATGGAAATCAATCCAGTGAATATGATTGGTATTTGATGTTGTTCTTGCTTTCAGTCCTCAAACTATACATAATTGATACACAACCCCACCCCTTCATGATGTTTTCTTTGCACTGAAATTAATGAGGAGGAATGTAATGGCAACATAATTTCATCACAGTGGGCAGGGAGACAATATATTTTTTGATGGAAGATGAAGTGCAGCAGGTTGGAAACAGTGCTGCACGTGATGCTATGACAACAGAATGGAAAGTGAGGCCTTCTTATATCCATCCCTGCCATTGTTCTTAGTGTGCGTACTGCTCTGGTTGTTGAAGCACAGGGAAATGTAAACAAAAGTCTAGCATTGACAAACCTTCTGATGTGCTTAACCTACCTGCTTTGCTTCCCATATATTGCTCCTACTTGAAAGCTAAGAACAGCTTTCCGAGCAAGACACATATGCACAGTCTCATTTCCATATCTAAGGCCAGCTCTGAAATACCATCAGCAAATGATGCTCATCAAGAAAGGCACCAAGTGGCAGATTCACTCTCAGCTGTTCTGCTTCTATTCATTTTAACAATAATGATCAGCACGCACGCACGCACGCACACAAAACTCATCCACAATGCCTCTGTTCAGTTTAGGGTGCCTCATTTACAGGAAGGTACAGGCAAGTTGAAGATAGTTTGTTTTTCTTTCTGTGAACTAACAAATAAAGTGGGGCAGGAAGCGTGAAAGAGCTGCAACAGAGCTGAGTTGAAAGGGAAGTTTAAGATTTCTAAGTATGTGTAGGTTTGGGTAAGCAAAAACTTGAACCTGTTTGGAGGGACCATTGTAACAAGTCAAAAGCAAGAAGAATCTAAGAAAGAATCAAGATACAAAGGTCTAGGACTAAACACAAAGGGATGGGCAATGCTACCTCTGCATTTAAGCAAAGGGAGGTAGCCACATCAGGTGTCTGGTTTTGAGTGTCTTCAATTTCTTCATTTCTCTCTCTCTCTTGGGAGATGATAGATAGATAGATAGATGATAGATAGATAGATAGATGATAGATAGATAGATAGATGATAGATAGATGAGATTAATATTTTATAGTACTGTATATAAGGTGTACTATAAGAGATTCTGTGCCATTTATATTAAGCAGGGAACTAAAGTAAACTTTTTCTCTCCTCTTCTAGCATCTTTGAGTTTTCTGCATGTCACGGATGTGTCACTTTTGTCCACTGTGGGCTGTGTGAGGGAATTATTTGAAAAGGGCTTGAGGCAGGAAACAAGAGAGAAAGAATGCCGGGAATGAGGTCTCTTGGGAGCTTTGATCTAAACTCACCTTCATCCCTGCACCCACAATGAGCCTTTCCAAAGGAAGATGCAGTTATAAATAAATAAGTAGAAGAGAAAAAAGAAATGGCAGGGTTTATTTGATGGAAGACTTTTTTCTTTTCTTTTTTACTGTCAGCATGAAAGTTAGGAACTGATTTATAACTGATCTTTGGGAAGAAGGAAGCAAAGGCTGGAAGGATCAATTGATCTCTCAAAGAGGGACATGGATGAGGCCTGATACTAAGCTGATTCACGGCTATCTTAAGAATAATAACTATAAACAAGTATCTTATTGTGTTGCAGGTTCTATAAGAAGCTTTCTGTTTTAACCTTCAACAGAGCTTACAAGATGTAACTAGACTGATTTTCATACCTTTTTAAAAACGTTTTTGTGTGTATGTGTATGTATGTATGTGTACACCCACCCACGCCCTGAAACACACAGACAGATGGCCTGTCAAATTCATTGCATTTTAGGGCCTAAGCAGCAAAAAAGACTAGAGCAGGGTGGAAAAATGATTAGAACTTCTCGGCTAACACAAGGTTGTAATAGTCTCACCTTCCCACTCCTCAGCAAACGTTTGCAACAGGCTACAGAAATAATCTCTTTGCATTTCTAATTCTAAACCTCAGGGAGATAAGAGCATAGCTACGTTCATAAGAAGCCTTCTCAGCAACTTAAAAGCCCCTGGTGGCATAAAAGCAGTGATATAATGGGTTCTCGCACACTCACTTTCCCCTTGACAGTGGTTTAGCACCACAGGAATTCAAAGTCTTTTTATCTTTCTGCTTTATTTAACTGGTGTAATTAAAATAAATTGATTTCCCAACCAATTAGTTATCAAATATCTGTAACTACTTTAAAGCTCTGGCATTATTGCTTAATCTCAGAGGCCCCTGCGAGTGATGCCAACCTGCTGTCTCTTTACCTGAACAACTGCTCCTATTAACTTACTCCCAGGTAAGCAAAGCCTGAGGTGTGAAATCTGCAAGGAGGGTGGAAAAGGAGAGAAGAAAATTGATGCTGCTGGACTGGAATACTAATAAGTACATTCTGCTGGTCTTGATAGAAACTAGTGGGCAATGCCAGCTTGATACCACCTGTTAATCAAGGTATGTAAACTAAATATAGTCATCCACAAATGACAGCATGCACACCAGAGATGCTGACGGATGCAGTGCTAAAAACAGATGGTACCGGCAACAAAGGACACCAGGTCATCGTGTACCAAGCTTATTAACAGCAGATGTTATGTGTGAGTGTGTGTGGTATTTGCTATAGAGTGCAGAGACGAGCCCCCAAGATGAAGTTCTTTCTTGATCCAGCATTTTAAATTATGGCAATTGATTGCTGCATGTGTGGTTTCCCAAACTGAAAAGCTGCATCTTAGTGCTCCTTTTGGGTCCTTATATAATCCTAGCATGGGAGGAGAATGAGCCTGTGATTGTGCTTAGCAAGGGAACCTTTGTGAAGCAGAACCCTTGTGTCTGGGGGGAAACAATTTCCCCACCGGAGTGGAAGCGGCAAATGCCCATGACACTCTTGCCAGCCCCTCTCTGCTGCTGCCAAAGTCATGGTGGTGTGAGGTGCAGTGTGGGCGAAGAAAGCAAGTGAGGAGGGAAGAGAGTGAGCAGCTGTCAGGTAGGGGCTGCAGCAAGGGAGGCAGTGAGCTGACTTGTGCGTCATTTGGTGCCATGGTCCTGTGCAAGCGAGCCAGCTGACATGTGCCCCAATTTTCTACTGATAAATGTTGGAGGGCATGTTATTGTATCATAATATGAATTCTATGGAATTACAAATCACACAGCATCTGACATAGCACACTGCAACTGATACAAGTGGATAAATAATTAAGGGGTCAGCCAAGACCAGGGGTAGGCAACCCAAGGCCCGTGGGCTGGATCCAGCCTAATTGCCTTCTCATTCTGGCCCGCGGACGGTTTGGGAATCAGCATGTTTTTATATGAGTAGAAGGTGTCCTTTTATTTAAAATGCATCTCTGGGTTATTTGTGGGGCATAGGAATTTGTTGTTTTTTTCTTTTCCAAAATATAGTCCGGCCCACCATATGGTCTGAGAAATGGTGGACCGGCCCACAGCTGAAAAAGGTTGCTGACCCCTGGCCAAGACCATCAGCAATTTTCAAGTGGTCTATGGGGAAGAGAGTTGGAAACTACTGCCCTAAGCCCACTCACTGAGCTTTGTCAATGGATGAGGATTTGAACCTAGATTTTGCTGAGCCAATGCTTTCTCAGTCAATCAATATATCACATTACAGTTATTTTCATTGCAAAAGGGTGCCATCTTGATTGAGCTCCTTGTTGGCACTTTCCATCCAGTAACTTCTTGCATAGCACCTACAGGCCATTCTGATTATAAAGGTAACACCACAATTAGCAATGTTTCTCCCACTTATTTTAGCAGCCATAAATTCTTACATATGGTTGCAATTAGATTGTTTCAAATGAGACTGAAGATAATGGATCCCAGGATTCCTCATTCTTCTCCTTTGCCAAGACTAAGTCAAAGTCATTTTCAGGCCAAAACATGGCCTTTTTCTTGATTGATGAAGCTAATAAAGAGACTTTATTGTGATATAAATAGCCTTAAAAATGTCCTGGAGAGTCAATATCAGTGCCTGATGGCCTCATGCATGCAAGGTCCTTGTCTTAAATTGTACTAAAGCTTAATGAGTTATGGTTCACAGAAGTTTTCTGTTGGGTTTGAGTATTGATTTGGGAAATTATAAAATGGTAGAGCAGAGATACTCATCAATGGAAGGAACTAAGTGCTTCAACAACCTTGTACAATCTTATTACTGAGAAGAAATCACCTTGCTTTTCTAGTCAGCTCAGAACATAGCAATTGGCTCAGACCAACATGAGCCTAAGGAACATGTGCAATATAGGCCAGTTTTTCAATTCTTTTCCAGCTATGGACCAATCTGGCAATTCCATATGTAGGTGGATTGTGAAGGGAAAAAAAATAAATTTAAAAAGGGTAATCCATACACGTTGTTCAAGAGTGATGCACATCAGAACCCACTTGAAGGATGCAGAATATCATAGTGAAGTTCTGTCAGAGCTGTGCACCATGCTAGCTGCCCCATTTACTAAACCTGTCTCAGACTTCTTAAGAGGGTAGCTCATCCTGATCAAACAGAGACAGCTTTTAGCAGCCAATCGAGCAGAGAGAAAACATGGATGCCTCAGATAGCTGGCACTGGGAAGGCATGGAGTTGTGAGCCTCCCAACCTTGAATAGTGTGAGAGCACAAGGCAATGGGTGCTCCTGTTCTTTCTTCTTATTCTTCTTACCCCAGTAAAGGAATCCTCGGTTTGGGATTTGTTTGTGTTTGGTCCTTGCCTATATGCAAGCTCATAGGAGTGCAATAACTCCATGTCCTCTTACAGCCAAAAAGATTTTATATTATGCAGTCTTCTTTTTTCAGAAGAACTAGAAAACCCTTTTGCTTGTTTCCACCTTGTTGGGTTATTAATGCTGGAGTAGACACCACTGGCTTAAGGCTCTCCCCGCTGGGAGCACATGGGAACCTCCAAGATGGCTGCCCTAGGAAGAACTGCCAGGCTGTCTTTTCTGTAATCTGGCATACTCCCACGGCCTGCATCTAGAGGGAGCCAACTGCAACAACACGTTCAGACCAAGTTTGCATGTTCAGATCAGTGTAACCTACACTAAGGGGTGTATAAGTCCACAGCATCTCTGCACCAGGAATAACTGAGTGATCTGCTTGTCACTTGATGCAGAGTTGGGGAAGAATTACCTGATTGGAAAGAGGCAAGGCCAGAGCAGTGAACGGGCATTTTATTCTTCATAGAAACCTTTAATTATTTAAATAATTTGTTTATATTGATTGGTATGCCCAAGCACTGAGTTTGGGCCTTATTGTTGTAGGTGCTAAAGAGAGTACCTATATAGCTATATATAATCTATCCAGGAGGCTAGGGTGATACATTACTCACTTTAAACAATTGAGAGAAGGACCTGACACTTGCAATTGGGTTGCAGTTTATACTGGGAATAAAGCTCAGAACTGTGAAACCTGTGAGAGCATCATGAGGAGAAGAGATGGACTTTCCTTTGAGTGCTACCAGGAGAAAATGGCTGTGTAAAGTCACTGCTCATACAGAGCACAGGAATGTATAGCTCTGACATCATTAGAATGTCCAGGTCTGACTGGTCGATGAGCAATCTCTCTCTCCCACGCCACCCAAATACAGAGAAATTGACATGTCAGCCAGCCAATTAAAGGCTTCTGTGGAAGGATCTTCCTGGCACTGATGGTTTGTGAGATTGCCAGCAGAAGACAACAAGAGGAAATAACAAGAGGTGGAAAACATCCGTGACGTCTTAAATGGTTTTGAATACCAATGCAGTCTGCAAAAAAAGAAAAAAGAAAAAAGAAAGGGCAAACAAGATAGGCAGCTGGTGGTAAGATCTGAAGGTACATATATAAGGTACATCTGTGTCAGTAGGTTTTTGGGCTCATGCTAGAATTATCTCACTAAAAATCAGGTAAATGCTTCTGAGAGAGAGAGAGAGAGAGAGAGAGAGAGAGAGAGAGAGAGAGAGCGTGTGCCCTGGAATTGCTTTCTTTCAAAGAACTGAGTATAAAAAAAATTCCTCTTTGGACTGATAAATGCAAATGAGCCATCATCTTAATATGGACACAAGGGCGATGAGGAGGTAAAGAGGAGGAAGAGGTGGTTAAAGCACATCTTTAAAGCTGCATAGGGCATACAATTGTATCTCTGTCCTGCGTGAATGTATACCCAATGCTTGGATACCACTTTCATCTGTTTGTCATGGCGTTCTTATTGGATTTGTGCAGTTCAGCAGAATAAGAAACTCCATGAGGCACTCTCATAAAAGTAATGCTAATGTTCCCCTTCCCAAAATTAAGCAGCCCATTTTTTTAAAAAAAAAACCTTTCACAGTGACTCCCACTCCCTGATTTCCTGAGGGAGTGTAAATTTCATACATGACCTGCAGTGTGGAAAAAAAAAGTCTTTCAAATGAGCTAAATTAAGCTACCATTAGCATCTCATGGTGACCTCTTGTTCTACTATTATGGGACAACGTAAAAGGATGGAATGATCACGTTTCATAGTCCCCTTCACTGGTTTAAACACCTCTATTAAGTGCCCTTTAGTTTCATGCTAGTAATTTCTCTCTCTCTTTGGGAGGCTAAAAAAGGCTAGTTGTCCAATCCAGCTAGGGCACTGGTCTTAATCAGTTTGGTCAGAACCAACTTCTGGTTCACAGCCTGACCTAAGTGGTGATGCTCAACAGCAGCACTACCATCATACAAATATATGGTAAAACAAAATAAGGGACCCCTCCAAGTATTTTATACTCAAATCTGTGTCCTGATTCTGAAAGCTGAAGACTACAGAGCTAGGGCATAGTGTGAACAATGTTTCCAAACTGGTGGCGCACATGCCGCTACCTTCCAGTCCAATAGCTGGAGCTGAGTGCAGGCAACCCTTTCAGAAAAAAGACTACTAATTTATTTACTTACACCGTGAATTGTACCCAACTAAATTTTGCTCCCAGTACACTCACTGAAATTAGACTTCATTTAGTCGTGCCCATCAATTTCATTGGGTTTGCTCTGCTCTGAGTGTAACAAATGGTGGATGCAATCCAATATAAGTACAGGTATTTGTGGCAGCCTGTAATAGTGCTTGGAAGTCGATGACACAGTCTAGGTTCCATCCAGAGCAGGGATGCGGAACCTCTTTTCAACCCAAGGCCTGCATTCCTTCAAGGACAACCTTTGGCAGAGATGGGTGTGGTCAGGAAGCAAAAGCAGGAGGAGCAATTGATGGATACCTTTGGATAGAAGGATGCATTCCCACCGCACCAAAGCCAGATGTTTCTACAAACACATACTGTATGAACACATCTCTCCATCCAGGGAAGGAAAAGGCATTGTGACAACTCAAGGACACATGCCACCTAGATCAAAGGCATTTGAAAAGGTGGTCAGCTGGGCCAGTGAGAGGTATGGCCTGGGGAGGGTCAGAAAATAGAGGCTTGGAGGGACATAACTGGTTGTCAGGCCTGAGATTCCCCACCCTTGCTACAGGGAGGCAGAAGAATCTGCAGATGGGCTCAATGAATGGCTGGAGATAAAGGTAGTAACCCACAAAGGCTTTCCCTAACTTCTCCTTTTCTGCTGAATAACTGATCAACAGGATATTATGCAGCTCTCTCCATGTGGCACCAGATGCTCCTTAGGATCGATGTATCTATTTATTCCTAATCTGTTTCATTAATTCACCTAAGGTACATATTTTTAAAACTCTGAAAAACAACATCCCCCCATACACCTGCCAGCTATCATATTTTTCCACATGTTGTATTAATTAGCAGTATTGTTTATTTACTTGCATTGGTTAATTAATTGTTATGAATTTGTTATATTCTCATTTTATTCAGGTGGGCTGTGTATGAAAGAAGCCTTCCAGCTTTTATAAATCCCAGGATCTTTGTTGGTGTTTTGTTTTGTTTTGCAAAATAAGAGTGAGTGATAAGAAATGGAAAACACACTTCCTCTTGAATCCATGCATCGCAGCAGAATTTGAAATGCCAAATTATTTGTGTTATGTATTAAGATTAGTGGCAGTTCTCACTCAGGGCCACCAGTATGTAAATGAAGGATTGAAAACTGTCACTCCTGATTGGTTAGCTAGTTGTGAGTTGTTACTGTTTCAAGTTACTTAGTATTATATAAAGCAGCCAGCTAGGTTGCAGTCAGTCTGATTCCAGGAGCAGTTCTAATTGCTGCAATAAAGAGCTGTGAGTCCAACAGAGCTGTGTCCTTCATCCATCTTTTCCACTATTCAACAATTTGGTGAAACAGAAAATATCTCATCTTTTTTGTAAGGTGATGAAAATTATTCAAAGAGAGCATTGAGTAGTTGCAGAGGTTATAAAATGGTGGAAAAAACTATTTAGGAAAAGGACTTAGGAGCCCTAAATGCCAGTTCAGTTCTTCATCCAAATGATTTAGATAAGACTAGGAAACAGAGAGTGTAAGATAGAAGATTTAGGGGTAGAGACAATGGAAACTTGTCCATGTACATATTGCACCTGTGTTGTAACCTGCTAACTACTGAGCCATCTTATCATCATACAAATCGCTTCACAACTTGGGACCAGGCTGCTTAATGGGCCACCTTCCCCTATAAAGGTCACTAAGATCAGCAGACGAGGTGTTGCTGATAGTGCCACAACCTGCCTGCATGTCATCTGGTGTCAGTTTGCATGTGGAAAGGCCAGCCCAAGGCATTTTGCTGCCTGAGGCACAGTGCAAGACGGCACGCCCTCATTATTCCATGCACAGAAGCCAGCTGGATTGGTAATTGAATCCTACTTTAGTACCAGGGTTAGGACAGCCTTCTCTGCAGTACCGATATGCCTTGCAGCATAAATAACTCTGTCTTTTAAAAGGAGGGATTGGCTCCAGGGCTTTGGAGGAGCAGTCAAGAGATTGCAAGTGTGCAGTGCTTACCCTCTGAAATGTTCCCCTACCCCAGCATTTGGGACGGTTGATTGTTTCCAACATTTAGTAGAAATCTATGTTTCCTTGAGCTTTTTCTGAGGAGTAGCACTATACTTTCCCCCTATTATCTGTTATTTGTGTTTCTTGCTTTAAATTGTGTGTGTGTGTGTGTGTGTGTGTGTGTGTGTGTGTGTTTACTTTTGTAAACTGCTTGGAATTTTCTCCTAATGTAAGCAGTATAGATATATTATCTATAATATATTATCTAGAACTCTCGGGGGGGGGGGGGACCCACCATCTCCAGCCTGCTTTCTATCCTCGTCATCTTTTTTACTTCCTTACAAAAGACTTCCAATCAGCCAAAACTTCCCTCTATTCACTGTAGCCTCTGTCCCATCTCTCATCTACCATAAGGGACACTCCAGTAGTTCTGCAGGAAAAGTAAGTACTATTGAATAGTGCCCTAAATCAAGAGTTACTTCCTCCCTCACAGGCACCAAAAACAAGCTGCTCTAAAAAGCCGTCATTTATGATGTCAGTAAATTGCCTCTCCAAATCATGCCCAGATGTGCAATTGAAAGCTCAGTCACCTTGTCTTTTTATTCCTGCCTGCAATGCCACGTGAATGCCTATGTCATTCTGTACACAATAAATCACGCCTAAGTACATTAATTGCACCTGTTACTATTATTAATAATAATAATAATAATAATTGCATCAGCAGATTTAACAGCTTCCATAATTTCTGCAGCATGTTCAGATCAACACTGCTTTCCTATCTGGTATTCATGACACAAAGATTGCTGTAAGCTCCTCAAAACAAAGGACCTTTACCGTGCAACTAGCACATACTGTTAGTACTTCAGGAATAATATACAACCAGTCTATTACCAAGGATCAAAGCAATTTGTCTGGACAGGATGTATATGTACCCACCCACCCACACACACACACACACATGAATGATAATGGTAGATAAAACAGAGAGGAAACCTTGTGTTGGGGAAGTCTGGAAGAGTAACCAGATGTATACACACCTAAAGGTTGGCAAGGCCATAGTGTTCAAGAAGAAAATACTTACAACTACTTACACCCAAGTGCTGCCATCTGCTGTCAGTCAAATTGTAACATGGCACATGGATGGATATAGCATCAGGCACACACAGCTGGCATTTTTCATCCCACTGCCTGCTTTCTCATCAACTATATGATCTTTCCAATTAGATTGTTGCACATGATGCAGAAATCCAAGAACAGAAATTATTACTTCTTTGCATCTCAAAATTTACATAAGGTTGAATCCAGTTGTGCTCTTTCACAAGTGCACACTTTTGATCCACTGTATGCCTCCACTAATGGAAGGGAGACAGGGGCCAGTCTCTGCTGATTATCACTTCAGCTTGAATCCCTCTGAAAATTTGCTCAAGAGGATTGAGGAGCTCTTCAGAACAGGGTGGAAGGTAGCATTAGGGTAGCTGCTGGGTCAAAGGGCTCAACACAATTGGATTTGATCCATTTTTTCCTAACATATGAAGCATTTCTGCTTATATTACTCCAACAGATGTTTTTCAGAGCAGGGCAGTAGGATGTTCTTAGTGTTCAAGTGACACATTGATTGACATCTTTGTTAAGAAACCTATGGAGGAAAAGACTGACAGGATGCTTGTGTAAACTGGAATCACTCTATCACCTTACCAGTGTAAAAAAAAGAAAGAAAAGCAAATGTCTAGTAATAATGGCCTGGGGGTTAGTAAAACAGATAGGTTTTTTAAAGTGAAACTGTCACATTATCACCAAGGTCTGTGAAACTACTAATGATCAGTCAGGATCATGCCACATGACAGAACTCTACTTTTACAGAATTATAAAAAACTGTAGTGTATGAATTTACATCAAGACCATTTATGCATATCGCAGAGTGGCTTCAGACACAAATGAATGTGTGATTACAGGAAGTGTGAGTCAGTCACACTTCCTGTAGTCACACATATAATTAATATCTGAAGTGAGGAATTATACATCTCTATGAGGAGGTGTGTGTGTGTTGAAGGTATATCAGAAGTAAACATACCCTGTTTGTCAGGTGATGCATGACTTCCCAGTTCAAACTTATAACACAGTGTTTCCCAAACTTGAGTCTCCAGCTGTTTTTGGACAACATCATCATCCCTAGTTAGCAGGACCAGTGGTCAGGGATGATGAGAACTGTTGTACAAAAACAGCTGGATACCCAAGTTTGGGAAAACCTGCAATAACACAAATTGAGCTGTGAACAGGGTGCTGAAGATTTGTCTTTTGCCCTGCCTAACTCTGGTTGTGATCTTACAAAGGCTACCCTGGCTGCGCTATTGGATTTTCCTTGCTGCGATCTTTCTCTTTGGGATGTGACCTCTGTCCTATTGGTTAGTGCCTGGGCTTCTCCTCACCCTGAGACCACAAACTGGAAGGAGAAAGGACAGTGTCTACTCAAATTCCCGAAAGGAATGATCCAAATTGGCTGTGCCAATTCAAAATTTATGAAGTCAGAAAAAACATATTTCATGCAACTAACCAGTGTTCTCAGGGTGGAGTCTCAGCTTTCAAGTTACACAGAGCAATTCCTTGGGCTACATGTTTGAGAAAAGGTTTAACAAGCAGACATTTCAGAGTGATGACATGATATTAAGCCTCACATCCTTTTGCATTGCATTTTTTAAAATCTTGAAATAAAAGTGGAAGGAGCACTCAAAGAGAAAGAAGGATCTTTGATACCAACCAAGGAGCTTGTACCACTGATGAGTTTCAAAAACTCTTTCTCAAAGGCATTGTCTTGCAAACACTCACTCCAAGAAAGTATGAAAAATAGGGGCTAGCAGAAAACAGGAGAAGGTGGGTTGAAAAGGTACATTTGCATGACAAAGACAAGAGTTGAAATGCATTGCCACAGTCCCATAGATATCACCAGCCTTTCATGAGATTGGGGCAACTGTATTCTTTGACTCCCTCCCTCCTTCTCTCCCACATTCCCTCTGCCTTTTCTATAGCCAGCTACTGTACTATGAAGCTGCACCAGGACAGGAGACAGAATTATTCCTATTCTGTAGCATCATTCTTCCATGATAAATTCAGGGAAACAATGGCACAGTAACAATACAAGGAACATATGTGACAAAGTTTCAGTCTCTTAGTTACTGCTAGACAGAAACATGATGACCTAAAGAATTTTTGCAAGTTTCTACTGAAGGCTTTTTCAAAATCAGGGCATGGATTCAGGATTGTGAACATGGGCGTCATGGGTTCTTGTGGATTTACATATCCAGAACCAGGGTTTTTGGTGTGTGGTTTTTTGGCGCTGTGGGTTAAACCACAGAGCCTAGGGCTTGCTAATCAGAAGGTCGGCAGTTCAAATCCCTGCAACAGGGTGAGCTCCCGTTGCTCGGTTCCAGCTCTTGCCAACCTAGCAGTTCGAAAGCACATTAAAGTGCAAGTAGATAAATAGGTACCGCTCCAGTGGGAAGGTAAACAGCATTTCCGTGTGCTGCTCTGGTTCACCAGAAGCGGCTTAGTCATGCTGGCCACATGACCTGGAAGCTGTACGCCGGCTTCCTCGTCCAGTGAAGCGAGATGAGCACCACAACCCCAGAGTCATCCGCCATAGCCATATCTGTAGACTTAACTTTCTCTCATTGAAGACAAGGAAGTAAAATATTCAAAGAAAAATCATCCATATTGTTTTAAACAAAAAAATAGTTACACTCTTTGGGCTCAGCAATAGAGATTACACAGAGTTGTCCTGACACCATTACTGACATGTAGCAGAAACATATTTTCAGCCCTAAAGAAGCAGTTTGAGAAATGATTATCTTATAATGCTATTGACCTGTGCTGGGCTATGTACACATAAATCTTCCAGATATCTGTAGGGTATGGCTGTGTGTAACCACACTTAAGAAAAGCATGCTTGAGTACTCTCCTGTGGCACCCAGACAAAGCTATCTGGTATATTTCTCTTGCTTCAGAACCTGCCCCCCCCCCTATGTAAATGTAAGCAAAAATTATAAATGCATTGATTGCTTAAAAGTCACATGATTTCTTTAATCAGGTGAAAATTGTAGTTTTAAGTATAATGTTATCTTCTCTGACCAGGCTAATATATTTTCAAATTACATCAAATTGCTTCTTTCCAAACATTATGATTATTTGCTGAGAAATTCTGAATGCCAATGCGTTTGCTGTCTCTTTTCAGTTCATAAGGCCCCTTTTCTACCCTGTTCTCATAACCTCTGTTCTTTCAGCTGATCACAGTGTGCTTTCATTCCTACATGCATTTCTTGCCAGCTGATTGGGAGACAGCATCCTCATATTAGCAACATCTGTGATACCAATTGCAGACAGAAAGATGAGTGGTCCATCTGACACATGCTGGTCTGAGATATTCCCTGCTTGCATAGGGGATGGGTAGCAGGCTGCTGCAATGTGATTGATAACATATGAAGTGAGCAGGGCCAACCATATGCTAAAGGAATTCTCCATGCTGAGTGCATTCCACAGAAGACATAGGGCAGTGATGGAAATACAGATTGATCTGAGGTCCTGTAAAGGCAACTTTGGTTCATTTGATTGCCCACCTGTGGATGTTCCTGGGAAGAACAAACAGAAGGTTTTTTTTTTTTTATTTGAAAGCCAGCATAGTGTAGTGGGTAGAAAGTTGGAGCACAACTGGAGAGCACTGAGTTCAAATCCCCACTCAGTACAAACCTGAGCTGAGAGCCACATGATGGCCATTAAAAAAAAAAAAGTTTGGATAAGAAATGACCGAAACAACAGCAGTTTAAAAGTTTAAAGGTTTTTCCTTAAAGATCAATTTTCAGTTGTTTGCATTCATTTTTTGTGTACCCTTTACAGCTTTTCCTTTTGCCAGTATACATTATCAAAATTTCAGGGAAATGAACAGCTGTTTGACTTCTATAAAATGTTCATGGAATCCTATAATTTTTGCTTCTACGATGTTTTCAATAGAAATATTTAACATGCCAATATAAAAGCAGATATAAAAACAAATAAATTTTGCAAAGGGTTGTTCTAAGTTAATATGAGATGCTATTTTATAGTTTGTAAACCTTTCATTGTTGTTCTGATTGCAAAATGATGCATATATTCCAGTTTTAATTGAGATGCAGTGATTTTGGCATTCATTTTGGATTTTTAAATTTCTGTTTTCTCAGCATCACAGTGTAACAGAAGGCTGGGTTTATACACTATGCTATTCATACACCATCTAATGCTCTGTGACTAACACAGTTGGCTTCATAACACATTCTGAACACGTTTTGTGTTGTTGCCCAAAATAAGTTTCAGTTGCCCATCATTTTGTAATTCTACAATTTAGACTTCTTAAGCAACTACTTGTGGTTGCAAGGACAATATTGTGCTGGTAAAGTGTGGGCATCAGCCATCATCTGCCATCCTTGGTATTATGTCTTGGGTGATGACAACAAGGCCTGGTGCCTCCCCCCAACACAGCATCGCCCAGGATTCTTTACTCCGGTCTCCTGTGACCCATATCCAGGGACATGAGCACACGATGAGCGGTGTTCAAAACAGAAGCTAAGCCTTGAGGAATAACATCTAATTCTAATTTATTGCAAATTAAATCAAATGTAACAGAACAAAGAAAACATGGTTTCTCTCTCTGTCTTTCTTCCTCCAAGAGAGAGCTGGAAAAGCAAAAGCTATACAGAGCAGAAACAGTGTACAGTGGACGCTCGGGTTGCGAACATGATCCGTGTGGGATGCATGTTCGCAACCCGCAGCAGCGCGTCTGTGCACACATGGGTTGCAATTTGGTGCTTCTGCACATGCACGACTGCCGAAACCCGGAAGTAACCCGTTACGGTACTTCTGGGTTTCGGGGGGTCTGTAACCCAAAAAAAATGCAACCTGAAGTGTTTGTATCCCGAGGTATGACTGCATCTCCCTTTCTGTCCGCAAGACTCCAATAATCATTGCTGGAATGTAAACAGACATGTGACATGTAACAATCCCACACACATCTGCAGCACAGGAGGAATGGAATTGCCAACATTATGGTCAAAGTTAAATTGCAGTGCTCAGATACAGATAGACTGGACACTTTCAGACTGGTGCCATTTTTAAGTGAGAGATCACACTGGCAAAATGAGGTTGTGCAATTATAGTTGATTGGGAGATCTTGTGCAATAGCCCTCCTTCCCGAAAGATCAGATTTTTGTGATAAGGGAAGCAATGGAAAAAGGCACTAGAAAGTACTAACAAATTGGAATGAATGCGCAATACAGAGGTTTTTGACTGGAAGTGGCACTGATTCAGCAGCTAAAAAAACATAAAGGCATTCATAGAATCATAGAATCATAGAGTTGGAAGAGACCACAAGGGCCATCAAGTCCAACCCCCTGCCAAGCAGGAAACACCATCAGAGCACTCCTGACGTATGGTTGTCAAGCCTCTGCTTAAAGACCTCCAAAGAAGGAGACTCCACCACACTCCTTGGCAGCAAATTCCACTGTCGAACAGCTCTTACTGTCAGGAAGTTCTTCCTAATGTTTAGGTGGAATCTTTTTTCTTGTAGTTTGGAACCATTGCTCCGTGTCCGCTTCTCTGGAGCAGCAGAAAACAACCTTTCTCCCTCCTCTATGTGACATCCTTTTATATATTTGAACATGGCTATCATATCACCCCTTAACCTCCTCTTCTCCAGGCTAAACATGCCCAACTCCCTTAGCCGTTCTTCATAAGGCATCGTTTCCAGGCCTTTGACCATTTTGGTTGCCCTCCTCTGGACACGTTCTAGTTTGTCAGTGTCCTTCTTGAACTGTGGTGCCCAGAACTGGACACAGTACTCCAGGTGAGGTCTGACCAGAGCAGAATACAGTGGCACTATTACTTCCCTTGATCTAGATGCAATACTCCTATTGATGCAGCCCAGAATTGCATTGACTTTTTTAGCTGCCGCGTCACACTGTTGGCTCATGTCAAGTTTGTAGTCAACCAAGCAAACACATTCCCTTGAGATAGCCACAAAGCTTGCATCTGCGTGGGCACAACTTGCCAGACTCCGAAATGTATCTCATTGAATGACAAAGGATGAATGGATAATCTACTCATCCCCACTCAAGAATTTGGTGTACTATAGAATCAGAGAGGACCTTAAAGGTCATCTAGCCCATTATTATTAATATTATATTATAATATTATATTATATTATATTATATTATATTATATTATATTATATTATATTATTGAATTTATACCCCACCCTATATCTCAGGGTGGTTCATATAATAAAATCAAAATATAAAACCACAAAATGTATAATCAAAATAACAACCCAATAACCCCCCCCCCCCCAAAATCCCATATTTTAAAAGCGCATAGATCAGTGATGTCCAAACTTGGCCCTCTATTTGTTTTGGGACTACAGTTCCCATCATCCCTGACCACTGGTCCTGTTAGCTAGGGATGATGGGAGTTGTAGCCCCCAAAACCAGCTGGGGGGCCAAGTCTGGCCATCACTGGTGTAGATCAACCAAACGCCTAGTTAAAAAGGAATATTTTTGCTTGGTGCCTAAAAGTGTATAATGAAGGCACCAGGCGAACTTCCCTGGAGAGAGCATTCCACAGATGGGGAGCCACTGCAGAGAAGGCCCATTCTCATGTTGCCACCCTCCAGACCTCTCAAGGGGGAGGTACACGAAGAAGGGCCTCAGAAGATGATTTCAGGGTCCGGGTAGATTCATATGGAAATAGGTGGTCCTTGAGGTACTGTGGTCCTGAGACGTTTTAAGGTTTTATAGGTCAAAACCAGCACTTTGAACTGGGCCTGGAAACTAATTGGTAGCCAGTGCAGTTGGTCCAGGATCGGTGTAATATGCTTTGGTGAGTAACCTGGCCGCTGAATTCTGCACTAGCTGAAGTTTCTGAACTGTCTTCACTGGCATCCCTACGTATTACACATTGCAGTAATCTAACCCTGAGGTTACCAGAGCATAGACAATAGTAGTTAGGCTATCCCTGTCCAGACATTAGTGTAGCTGGGCTGCCAGCCAAAGCTGATGGAAGGCACTCCTGACCACTGATGCTACCTGAGCCTCGAGCAACAGCAAACGATCCCAAACCACGAACCTGCTTCTTCAGAGGAAGTGTAACCCCTACTCCCATCAGCCATGGTAAGCACAGCCAATGGTTGGGATGATGGGAGTGTTAGTCTAGCAACATCCAAAGAGATGCAGGCTCCCCACTCGTGGTTTAGTCCTCTATCATATTATTTTTGTGTGCTGGTTCAAACCCTATACTCTAGAGCCAAAGTAAATAAGTTTGCCTCATCATCTATTTGGTAGCCCTTCAAAAATTTAAAGATGGCTTTCATATAGCCTTTTAATAATCTCTTCTCCCAACAAAGCCAGCTCCTTCAACCTTTTCACTTAAAAGTTTGTCCCCAGGCCAGAAGTACTTGTGGTTTCTACCTCCACCCCCCTATCAGCACACTTGATGTTCTTTGCCTGTCTTGTTCCCTCTCTTGTGACCCATTGGTGACTAGCACTGCATTGTATGCAATACTAAATGGACCATCTGCATACAGCCCAGAGAAAATACTGGAGAGAAAGCAGAGGTGAAATAGCTTGACCAAGGGCACCGAGGAAGGCAGTGTCATGCTCTACATTTGACCCTAGTTTTGAGGGGTGCTTAAAAAACCAAAAGAGAAAGGCCTGAGGTGAGGCAGGTTAAGAAAGAGGAACACGGATATGATAGAAAAGAGATGACCAGGAATATGGAAAAAGCCAAAAGCAAATGATCTCACTTGAAGACTACATAGATAGTGTTATCACCGACTGTCTCAAAGCGATGCCCCCGTGGCATGGTAGATTATCATTCTGTGAGGCTGCCCCGCCTGCTTCTCTAATTTGTACCTGTTCTTCAAGAGAGAGGAGAAGCTGCAGCTGCTCCGCACCATATGCATTTCAGCTGCCAGTGTCCAGAAGGCCTCCTGAATACAGCATAAGAGTGCAGTGGTGCTCCCTTCTTACCACTGCTCTCCCCTCTTGTTTTAAATCAATAGCTTATGACATGTACAAGGGGAAACTGTAAATTTAATTTTGTCCTCTGCAGTGTGATTCATATCTTGTTTGCTGGGAACATAATGAATATGTTTGCCCTCCAGACCCCCTGCCCAGTAGAGCAATTGAAGGATAAAGAAAGAGAAAACAGCAAAGTGCAATTAAGGAGGTGGATTAATGCTGGATTAATCAGTCGCTCAGCTAAAGATAGCATTGTGCCATTTGTGTGCATATGTTTGGAGGGAAGTGCAGACATCCCCATGGGAGCAACACAGGAAATCGGCTACCTTCTCCCCGCCATTGACAAAAGGGGAGGGCTGTTGAGAAGTGCCTGAAGAATATTGGAATTCCACCTAGCTCCTATGTAGATCTCCACGGTGCACATGCAGCTTGTAATTGCATTTGCCAAAGCCCAAACAAGCACTTTTAAAAAATCTGGGGAAAGAAGTCAAAATACAGCACCGAGGGGACTCACGCCTGAGCCTTGTGTTTGCAGGTAGCCATTGTCTCCATAATAAGTTGGACCAAATCTACAACTTGACACCTAAATTTGGCACTGGCTCACAACTTCAGAGCCAAGGGCTTACATTCAAAAACTTCTGTTTCTGAGGTGATAAAGCTGTTTTAATAGGCCCCAAACTTACATTTTAGGACTTATGAGCATATTCCCTTTAGTTCAAAGCGTAATTAGGTTGCAAATTGTTAGCTTCATTCAATGCTCTCCCCTTGCCCACCCACTTTTAAGTATGCTAAATGGGCTTGCAGTGTTTTGTGCCTGTGCGTTCTTGCAATGCCACTTGAGAAGTAGGAGAAGGTGTCATATATCCTAGACCTATTCTTCAAGCTAGAAAAACGTAAAAGAGCCCTGCTGCATCAGACCAAAGGCCCATCTAGTCCAATGTTCTGCTGTTTCCAGTAATGGCAAACTAGGTGTCTCTGGAAAGCTCACAAGCAAGTCATCATGTCAACTCTCCCACAGTTGCACAGCAACTGGCATTCAAAGGCATGCTACCTCTGATTGTGAAGCATACAGCAGTGACCAGTAGCCACAAGTAGTCCAGGAGATTTCTCCTCTTTACCTCCAGTCAAAGTTACCTCCAGGGAAATTGTGGGACTCCAGTATTGGTCAGGTAAGGCAGTCGTGAGGTTGGCACAGTACAAATGCATTGATGCGTTTGCACCATGTTGACCTTGCCCCCTCCTCTTTACTTCCCAGTAAGCAGCATTGATGCAACCAAGTAGAGGTCAGGTGAGAACTGTTCACCATCTCCTCTTCTGCTGCCTGAATGCCCAGCTAGTTCATGGCATTCCTGGGCCATTTGATTGCCTAGGACCTTGAATGTTGTTCTCTATATGCATTCCCATTTTAAAATGTGAAATAAATTTCAGCAGTGTAGGACAGATTCATTTCATAACCAAGTATGGATACCATCTTGGGATATCTAATGTGAAGAATGTCAGCCATTAGGCTTGTTGCGAGCATTTGAAAATATATGCTTCCAGATATTATGGTTCTTTGAGTGCATTTGAGAGCACCCATCACCACTACCTTTCTCTCCTTTAAGGACCTGCAAAACCTACCTGAGGCAAGACATGGGGAAGGTGGCAGCAGCAAATGCAGTGGTGAGTAATCCTGTTCTCGGGCAGTGTGCATTCCTAGGCGTCAGGCTGGGGTTTGTGGCTTCCAGAAGGAAAGGAAGGTCTGAGGGACAGTAATTGTGAAACAGAGGAAGCAGAACAATTTGATGCCCTTCACATTTAAAAGGGAACCTATCAAATTCACAGTCTACAAAATAATATGTGAGCCACAACCATCATTCGGATTCTGAACTTGTCTGAATTTTGTAATGCAGTTCTCTAAATAATGTTTACAAAAATGCATACAGTAGGGTAAATTGTGCATGAAAATGCTTTTATTGGTGAAACTAACAAGGGAAAACACATTATATTTTTAAATCTCTGGAATACAGACATTAACTGAAGGAGTGCTATTTTTAATGTAAATAAGTTTATAGAGAATTTTTATTTACATCTACTTCTTGATGTGGATGTGGCATATGTTTGCTGTTGCTAACTTTGTTGTCTGGTCTTTGACCGAAATAAAGATTGATTGAATGCAGTATATTAGGAGAAATTGCTATGCAAAAAAATTTATAGTGGGGAAAATTGCATTAAAATGTGTATATTTGAGGAACTTCACACTAACATACTTATGAATTTTCATGAGGACTTTAAACATTAGACTGATCTGAAAATGCACAGAACTAAACTGAAGACTGGAAACATAAGAAACTGAAATAGACAGATCCGCCTCTCCCTAGGCTGGAGTACTTTCCAATAGCATCACTGCCTATGATCACATTTCTATCCCATCTTTCATCCAATGAACTGAAGATGGTGTACCTGGTTCTCCCCTTCCCATTTTTCTCCTCACAACAACCCTCTGGCGCAGCTTTGGCTGAGAAACAGGGTAATTGGCTCAAGATCACCCATTGTGGCTACGTGAGGACTTGCACTCTGGTCTCCCAGGTCCCAGTCCAGCAACTACTATATCACACTGCCTCTCTCCTGCTTCAGGCAAGATCCTAGCGAGGCAGAGGAAAATGGAAGAAGCAAAGACTCATGAAACAGACCCATTACTCACATTTTCATAAAATGTGCATCTAATATGCATGTCTGCTCTGGGAAATTAAGGTGGTTGGTGGCCGACTCTTTACCATCCTAGAGCTTTGCAGAGCACACAGTCACCCTATAGCATTTTTTAAAAACAACAACAACAAATTTTTTAAAAGGTAGAAAAGGGCAGGAGATTTAGGATCCAGTTCCAGCAAGTGAGTCCCTAACAACAACCCTAGCACAGGGACTCACAATATGTTTTATGATTGCTTGCATAGAATCCTCATAAAAGATTGAGCCTCTTTTAGAGCAAGTGTAAGGATGCTCATGCATCCCTGTCGACACTGAAGTCAGCACACTAGCTGATAAAAAATAGTCTGATTTTAATTACAATTGGAGTATGAATTCCAAGGCAAGGGAGCTCAAGTCACAATACAATTAAGTACAGTGAGTTTGGAAAATAAATATTTTAGCTCACTGCTTTCTAACTTTGATAGCATATTTAATGCTTATTTTAAATTTGTTTCCAGCAGTCTTTTATTTTGGGTTCTCATTCCCCTGGTCTTATCCTGTTTCAGTCAACTGAATGATTTCAGTGGTATCATCAGCACCGCTTCATCACGGGACCACAGCTGATTCTTTGGGTCAGGACTGCAGGTTGTGTGTATCAGTTTCAGCGTTCTTTTTAGAGCTAAAACAAAATAAAAAAATTCCTTCCAGTAGCACCTTAAAGACCAACTAAGTTAGTTCTTGGTATGAGCTTTCGTGTGCATGCACGAAAAAGAAGTGTGCATGCACACGAAAGCTCATACCAAGAACTAACTTAGTTGGTCTTTAAGGTGCTACTGGAAGGAATTTTTTTATTTTGTTTTGACTATGGCAAACCAACACGGCTACCTATCTGTAACTTTTTAGAGCTAGTGTTTTAGTTTTGAAAAATGCAACTGCTGAGACTGCAGTACAAAGGGACTGGGTGACTTCTTAATACTTTCTTCTTGGGTTGTCTCCCTGTTGAAAATTGCCCCCAAGATATAGGTCCTAGGAGGACTATGCACGTAGGACATTATTTGTGGCAAGTCCTCAGAGGAACAACTTCTGCTTATATTAAACAATATATATAGACTAATTTCACTTAAATAATAATAATACAACACTCTTTTTATAGCATACTATACACCACAAGCCTATGAATGTTTACTTCAAAAGAAGTCTCACTGGTTTCAATAAGATTTATTCAGACATTAAGAGTACATAGAATTGCAGTCTTAAGCACATTAAAATGAAGAATAAAAATACAATTGCACAGTTATACAGTGCAGTGCTGGCATTTGCATTGAAGCATCTACCTGGAACATAAGCATCACATCAGAATATGTGGTATTGTGTTAGCATAATAGTCAGTAGAACACATCCTAAGTGTTTATTTGCTTGTGCAGGAATTATTGCAATTAGTCTCTAAGCAAGTAATAAAACCTTGCTAAATTTTCATGTGACTGATCTCTTCCTTTGGACAGCGGTACCATTGGGACCATATCCAGCCACAATGATATGTACTGTGTATGCTGCACACTTTTAGGCTGTCTGAATTTAAAAACAAAGAAAAATCAAACAAAAAGGTAATTAAACCCATTCTCCCCTTCCACCACGCCCATCCTCAGTTCCAAAGGTTTAACTAAAAGGTCAACTGGCTCCCCTTGGCTTTCTCTGAAGTGATCTTCCTCTCTCTGCTAAGAAATCGTTTCTTAGTTGTTGCTTTTTCGCTTTAAAAACCATCATGCATTAGACTTCCCAAGAGGTGCCCTCCAGCTAGACATTCTGAGATAGATACATTGTGATCTTTACCTGTGGCTGTAAATTGGTTCTAATAGCACCTTCTTTACATGTCAGATCTGCCTCACTGCACTGCTCAGGAAAAAAAAGGGGGGAGGGAGGGAAACACTTTGCAAATAAAACAAAAACAAGAGGAAGATTGCAAATACACAAGCCTTTTGCCTCTTCTCGAGAAAAAAGATGACAACCATAACTGACGGCGTGAGATAGATCTGACATCTCCCTCTTTTAAAAAACACACACCATTCTATTTCAAACATGCATTCGTTTAATACATTGAAAGCTGGAGGGAGCCTCAGTGGTAGAGTGGGCTCAACAATCCAGACCAGGCATAACGTAAGGCTGGCTCCAGACTTCAGAGAGCTGTTGGCATGTTACCACCCTAAACCACCTGCAAAGCCACTTGTCCAATGAAGTATTTTTCCTTCTGCCCACTCCCCATGCGACCACTCCCCATACTCCCTGCTGTGCCTTTGCATCCTTCATGCTTTCCTGGTGTGTTCATACTGGTGACCGGGGAGGAGAAGAGAAAATAGGGCTGTGTTACAAACCTGTGCCAAGGGTAGCAAACCTGGTACCTTCCAGGTGTTGCTAGACTCCAACTCCCATCAGCCCCAGCCAGAATGGTGAATGGTCAGGGATTATGGGAATTGTAGTCCAACATAATTGAGCAGGAAACAATATTGATTATCCCTGGCAAATAGAAGGGGAAGAAATGGAGGCAGTGAGAGATTTTACTTTCTTGGGTTCCATGATCACTGCAGATGGTGACAGCAGTCACAAAATTAAAAGACGCCTGTTTCTTGGGAGAAAAGCAATGACAAACCTAGACAGCATCTTAAAAAGCACAGACATCACCTTGCCAACAAAGGTCCGTATAGTTAAAGCTATGGTTTTCCCAGTAGTGATGTATGGAAGTGAGAGCTGGACCATAAAGAAGGCTGATCGCCGAAGAATTACTCATTAAAATTTACTCATTTTAAGAAAGGTGAATGTATTTACAAATGTGGTGGGCTGCATGAAAGGAGGGACTCTATGAATTTATAGTATGAAAGCACAAGATAGTAACTGATAATGCATTTGATTCTTCTCCTTAGTCATTACTGCTTTGGTCCAATACCTTTTATAACCCAGTTTCCCAATTCTCTACCTTGCTTATTTAAAATCTACACCGCCAAACCTTTCCCTTTCTGACTACATGAATCATACATTGTACAATGGGGTTGCAAAATAGGTGATGTGATATATTTTTCCCACTGGGTCAATGCCTGCTAGTGTAAAAATACTCAATGTTTCTGGCTCATTGCATATACTTAGCAATAAAATTAGTGTACATTTCCTCAGGGGCATGGTCAGGCATCCTTATTACGGAATGGGTATGCAAAGCCTATTTAGATAGGTAAAGAGTTGGGAATCAGAGCAGAACGGGTAATAGTAGGCTTGGTTTCAGAAGGAACTGAAGGAAGAACGTTAGTATCAGGGCTTGCTAGGACCATTTTCAAAAGTGAACTTTAAATCCATTTCCCATTTCATAGAAGCTTAAACTCAATGAAAACTCTGGACTAACAAACAAATGCAATGTTTGAATTGCTTTCTACCTTGCAGTAACAGCATTCACAAATGACACATTGGCTGAGTTCCCAGGCAGCACTAAGCCAAACTAGAGCTAAGAATGAACTTGCAAATGTGTGGACTCCCAGGGAGAATAGCCCAGCCTCTCTACACCACTCTGAATTAGCTGCCAAGATGTGCTGAGCTAAAAAGCCCAAGTTTTACTCAGCATGCTGTCCATACCCAAGCTCCTGGTTAAGCTCTCTCCTTCTCAACCACAAACCATAGCCAAGACTTGTTGAACTTCAATGTGTTCTTAGGGTTCATTTCTAAAGGTAAATGAACTTCCTCTGCATTAATAGACATCAGATCACAGCAGTGGTGGTGGAGGAGAGCAATGGTCAATTTGCCTTAGGTCTTCCTGCTGTTCTGTCTTTCCCTTTTGCTCCCTCCGTCTTCATGCTGCGATTACATTTTGGAGAGTTTTGCAGATTGTCATTATAGGACAATCTGTCTCCTGCCCTTTGCGGCCGAGTGGGGAGCTGAACACTTTGATTAAACCCTTTTTGGACTTCAGTGTCCCATACTTTTCAGCTGTGACAGTTTAATTTCCAGACTGAAAACTTTTCTGAATCAGAAAATGCCAGTTTTCTACATTGTCACAGGTAAAAATCAAAGTGTTCCCATTTATTTCCAGGAGCAGGTTAGCAGTCTGAAGACTCCCCCCCCCCCCCGCCTCTTTATTTTTTATTAGTTCTCCAAAGATTATTTCTCAGTATCTAAGACTGCGAAGGCTGCAGTATATAAATTACCACAGTCTATGGTGCAGGCACATTCTCTGTAATTAAATAATAAAAAATCATTACAGTCCTTTCATTTACAAAGCATCATTGCATTGCGAGGGATTTTGAAATTGTCTTACAAGTTTTATATAAAAGAATTTGCTTCACACACTGCTGGTGTGCAGGTCTTCTGGAGATGGAACACCTTGGAAGTATCAACCAGCACTATACCATATAAAGCAAGTAAAAAAATATTAGCCAAAGGAAGGTACTAAGGATGTTCAATATATGGCCCACATGTAGGTGACTAGCAGTCGGTGGGGTGGAGTTGGTAACAGACTGAGCATGTCTCTGGTGCAAATGTCACCTCAATCATTGATTTACTAAATGGCCTTCTGCTGCTAAATGTACAGGCCCCATTCTACATGGGCTATTGGTGGAGGTGATGGGGGACCACCCTGATTTCATTTGAGCATGACAAAATAATACTAACAGACAATTCTTCATGTTTCACACATTTCTCATGAATTAACATCTTTATTCTCTTATTAACTTATATTTTTAACTCATTGAAAGTGGAACTAGTTAACTTAAATTAATTTTAAACGCAGCTAACTTTTAACTTCAACCTATGCTTTGTCATTAGTTTTCCCCCTGACTCTGAAACACATTTACCTTCCTGTTCTAGCAAGAGGTGGTGGAACTTCATCTCCCTGCAGCCCTGACTAGGTGCCCTGACTAGGGCACCAAATCCTAGGTCCCCAGAATGCCTCCTCAATAGTCTCCTTTGCTTGTTTGGCTGCTCTCAGTAATCAATATCTAGCAGGGGGCGGGAGAGAGAGAGACGGGTCGTAGAACGTTGGTGGGGAAGCAACTTGGAAAGAAGTGTGATACAACATGATCCATCCATCAGGTATTTTAGCCAAACAGATATAAAGGCAGGCACTAACATTGCTCTCCTGGGAGTCTGCTGTGACAAGACATATTTGAAGGATACGAGGCAGCTAAAGAGTTGCACGGCAACATGACAAATGGATGCATCCTCTAGAGGCTGGAGGGGCACAGGTGACTAGCATTCCATCACCGGTTTGATGTCAGCCTATTAGACTGCACTACACTTGGAAGGAAGAGGACTATGTATATCTTGAAGCTAAAGACAAGCACTTCATGCCAACAAAATCTACAGACTGGTACTGGGCAGGGTGGGTTTTTAAATGTCCTTTAGCTATATGGCATTTTTGGCTGGAGAGTTTTAACAGCTGAAGTTCTAACTATGAATGGCTATAGGCATTCCTTTCTGAAGTGCAGTTGATAAGCTGGTTACTGGTATCACCGTGTCAACTGGCAGTCAGAATTGCACTGCATATCAACGCATGGCAAAATGCATGGCAAAATGAAGAACTGGTTCAAAGGAGGAGGGTGGTTCCACAAACATTTTAGATAATGTTGCCAGCTACACAACCAAATCTGATTGGCCATGTGGCACCATGTCAGAACCGTGTTAATCATGTGTTCCCTGGTTGGCTGGGATTGGGCCCCGATTGGATAAGGCTGTGGACATATTTACTTTGGTCATTTTGTCCTTGGGCTTCCAATGCTAATATTAATTGCTGATTTTTTTAAAAAATGCTGTGCCACAAAAGTCCTTAATTTTAATTATGTGATATGACTGGCCGGGATCAGAGGGGAAGAAGGACACCCAGCCAAAATTGTATATGATGGCTGTGCGGCAGCAGAAGGGAAAACAAGAATGACGCAGCTAAGCAAAAATTACTAATTAGGATGTGGGAGAGCTGCGACCCCCCCCCCAAAAAAGCCCACCTTTCACTCTGAAAAGTTTTAACAGAAATCATCTGGCACAGCACTAATAAAATGGGCCTCTGTATCAACCCAGCATATTGACTGAGCAATATCTGGTAAGAAAAATATATACTGTGATAATGGGGTGTTTCATCATATTTATATTGATGCAAATGTAATGTGAATGTACACCATCATGTTGCACCAGCTGTATGTGCCAGTGCAGTGAATCCTACAATGGTCACTTCAACTGAGATGATGTTTGCATGTGGAACACAAAAATAAAATTAAGAATTACAATGGTACCTCGGGTTAAATACTTAATTCCTTCCGGAGGTCTGTTCTTAACCTGAAGCACCACTTTAGCTAGTGGGGCCTCCCGCTGCTGCCGTGCCACCAGACCACAATTTCTGTTCTCATCCTGAAGCAAAGTTCTTAACCTGAAGCACAAAATTTCTGGAGCACTATGGGTTAGCGGAGTCTGTAACCTAAAGCGTATGTAACCTGAGGTACCACTGTATTGTTGTTCATCTTCTTTTTCTTTTTCTTTTTCTTTTTAAAAAACCCCAAACAGCAGTTAATATTAGCATTAGAATCCCAAGGACAAAATGTAAGTAGAATCATAGAATCATAGAATCATAGAATCATAGAGTTGGAAGAGACCACAAGGGCCATCAAGTCCGACCCCCTGCCAAGCAGGATACACCATCAGAGCACTCCTGACATATGGTTGTCAAGCCTCTGCTTAAAGACCTCCAAAGAAGGAGACTCCACCACACTCCTTGGCAGCCAATTCCACTGTCGAACAGCTCTTACTGTCAGGAAGTTCTTCCTAATGTTTAGGTGGAATCTTCTTTCTTGTAGTTTGGATCCATTGCTCCGTGTCCGCTTCTCTGGAGCAGCAGAAAGCAACCTTCCTCCCTCCTCTATGTGACATCCTTTTATATATTTGAAC
Organism: Podarcis cretensis; assembly: GCF_951804945.1. Classification (NCBI taxonomy): domain Eukaryota; kingdom Metazoa; phylum Chordata; class Lepidosauria; order Squamata; family Lacertidae; genus Podarcis; species Podarcis cretensis. Next base: position 32,313,133 of record NC_137173.1, on the reverse strand, counting down.
ATGGCTATCATATCACCCCTTAACCTCCTCTTCTCCAGGCTAAACATGCCCAGCTCCCTTAGCCGTTCATCATAAGGCATCGTTTCCAGGCCTTTGACCATTTTGGTTGCCCTCCTCTGGACACGTTCCACTTTGTCAGTGTCCTTCTTGAACTGTGGTGCCCAGAACTGGACACAGTACTCCAGGTGAGGTCTGACCAGAGCAGAATACAGTGGCACTATTACTTCCCTTGATCTAGATGCTATACTCCTATTGATGCAGCCCAGAATTGCATTGGCTTTTTTAGCTGCCGCATCACACTGTTGGCTCATGTCAAGTTTGTAGTCAACCAAGACTCCTAGATCCTTTTCACATGTACTGCTCTCAAGCCAGGTGTCACCCATCTTGTATTTGTGCCTCTCATTTTTTTGCCCAAGTGCAATACTTTACATTTCTCCCTGTTAAAATTCATCTTGTTTGTTTTGGCCCAGTTCTCTAATCTGTCAAGGTCGTTTTGAAGTGTGATCCTGTCCTCTGGGGTGTTAGCCACCCCTCCCAGTTTGGTGTCATCTGCAAATTCTATCAGGATGCCCTTGAGTCCATCATCCAAGTCGTTGATAAAGATGTTGAATAAGACCGGGCCCAAGACAGAACCCTGTGGCACCCCACTAGTCACTCTTCTCCAGGATGAAGAGGAACCATTGATGAGCACCCTTTGGGTTCGGTCAGCCAGCCAGTTACAAATCCACTGAGTGGTAGCATAGTCAAGACTGCATTTTACCAGCTTCTTTACAAAAATATCATGGGGCACCTTGTCAAATGCCTTGCTGAAATCAAGGTAGGCTACATCCACTGTGTTCCCTTCATCTACCAGGCTTGTAATTCTGTCAAAAAACGAGATCTGGTTATTCTGACATGACTTATTTTTCAGAAATCCATGCTGACTATTGGTGATCACAGCATTCCTTTCTAGGTGCTCACAGACTGTTTGCTTAATGATCTACTCCAGAATCTTCCCTGGTATTGATGTCAGACTGACCGGGCGGTAATTATTTGGGTCCTCTCTTTTCCCCTTTTTGAAAATAGGGACAACATTTTCCCTCCTCCAGTCTGCCGGGACTTCGCCTGTTCTCCAGGAATTCTCAAAGATGACTGCCAGTGGTTCTGAGATCACATCTGCCAGTTCTTTTAATACTCTTGGATGCAGTTCATCTGGCCCTGGAGACTTGAATACATCTAAACTAGCCAAGTATTCTTGTACTATCTCCTTAGTTATTCTGGGCTGTGTTTACTCTGCTGAATCATTTGCTCCAAATTATTCAGGTCGGGCATTGTTTTCTTTATCAGAGAAGACTGAGGCAAAGAAGGCATTGAGGAGTTCAGTAAAGTATCTTTAGAGTATCCCCCAGTAAGAAGAACAACCCACTGATTTAGAAAAGAAACAAATATCCAAAAATCTGCCATGACTGGGAGCAGGATATATAGTTTGGAAAGCCCACAAAATATTGAAATCAGGCCTGAGTAACTCATGACGCACCTATGCCAGGGGTTCAATAAACCACTTGCTTTGAAACCTGTCTGAGAGACTGCAAAAGGAGAGATGTCAAGCACTGAGCAAGCTACAACACAGGGCTGGAATGCTGAGTTCATCTTGGTGAATCACCACTTGTACAGGCCTCATGTAAATGAATCCCAGGGAGTTTCCTATGCCATTTCCCAGACTAAACCTGCATGCTGGGTGCCTTTTGTTAAAACAAATAATACGTAGACAGCAATAGATTTAGCAGCAACAAGTTAGCAGTTTGTAGCAGGAATAGATTTCTGGTAGGAAGCAATATGGTGTAGTGGTTAGAATGCTGGCCTAGAACCTGGGAGAACAAAATTCAAATCCCCTCTCACTCCGCTGGGTGACCTTGGGTGACCAGGCTCGTCCACATCTCCTTGCTGCTTTTCCCCAGGGAAACTGGTGGTTTACCACTGAATTGACCAAACAGCAATCTGGTTTTCTATGGATTGCCCTTTGTTTCTGAGTCAGTGGTAAACGGAGTGTTTTTTGCAAAGGTCCTTAGACCAGTGCTTTCAAGGCACTGGACAAGTGGAAGTGTGAGTGAGCCCACTATCTCTTACGAACCTACCTCACACGGTTGTTGTGAGTTAAAAAAAGTGAAGACTACAAGTTGCATGTATGCCACCTAGAGCTCCTTGGAGGATAGTGGGGCATAAATATTATAATAAATAAATAAGAGAAATGCAAGACCAGTTTCTTTTTTTACTTTCTACTGTATGGGGAAAAGATGCAAGAAGCTGAATTTCCAGGGAACAGGGGACAAGGTGGGGGGGGGGTACATATGATTTGTTTGTTGGGATACTTTTGTTCTCCTCTCACATGTATTCAGATTCAAGAGTAACCAATCAAGGGTAACCAACCTTGAAAAATCCTGATTTCCAGTGTGGGTCCCAAGCTTTCAAATGCACAAAAACTCATCCTTCTGCCAGTGAGTCTGTGAGCAGTTAAGGGGTTGCTCACAGCCTCCATGTATGGTGCTAGTTTGTTTTGCCTCTTGCAATACCTTTAAAAAGAGATAACTGGGCACAACAATATGGATGACAGCTTGACTTCAAATTGGAGAGCAAAATCTGTGAGCATGGGAGGAAGAAATAAAGCTTTGCCCTTCAGATAAGACAGTGTGCCCTTCCATAATAAGGAATCCTGATGGAAGCCTCCAAGAGAGCTCTCTTTAGTCTCTCCCTCCCCATCTCCTTCATCATCCTCTGGCCGTCACAGTCCTTGGAATTTTATTAAACCAGTTTTTAATCTCTTTACATTGCATGTAAAAAGCTCTGCACCCCGATGCCTCCAATGAATGAGCAAGCTACCAAGCTTTTACTAGTTCATAAAAGTGCTCCTCTGGCAGCAGTCTCCTCACACTGTTCCCTCCAGCATGACCTCTGTGAACAGCTCACTGCTCTCCTTAAGGTGTTCTCTATGCATCTCCTTAAGGTGTGTGCAGTTCTTTTTGTTTGTTTGCTTGCTTTAAAGATGGGCAACAAAGAGAATATTGACACCAGCAATCTCTGCCTCATGGAACTTAGACCCATGCAAACCAATCATATTAATAGTTATTGGTGACAACCAACTATGTTCTTAAAGGTAAAGGTAAAGGGACCCCTGACCATTAGGTCCAGTCGTGGCCCACTCTGGGGTTGCGGTGCTCATCTCGCTTTATTGGCCAAGGGAGTCGGCGTACAGCTTCCGGGTCATGTGGCCAGCATGACTAAGCCACTTCTGGCGAACCAGAGCAGCGCACGGAAACACCGTTTACCTTCCCTCTGGAGCGGTACCTATTTATCTACTTGCACTTTGACATGCTTTTGAACTGCTAGGTTGGCAGGAGCAGGGGCCGAGCAATGGGAGCTCACCCCATTGCAGGGATTCGAACCGCCGACCTTCTGATTGGCAAGTCCTAGGCTCTGTGGTTTAACCCACAGCGCCACCCACGTCCCTGCATGAACTATGTTCTTACTCATTGTTAAAGAAAGCCGTACTATGCATGAGTCTCACTCCTTTATTCCTTGATTAAGAATAGTGCTATGCAGAACTTTTTCTGCTTTTTTCTGGTTTTTGTTTACTCTTCTCTATCCATTAATGAGAAGTTTCACTCAAAAATTATCTAAGGAGAGAGAGAGATGGTTGCTGGTGGATGTTAAGTGCAGAGTTTGTGTTGCTCTTAGTTTGCTTTTGAGGTGGGCAAAGGTTTTTTTAAGAGTGTCCCATCTTTCATTCTGCAAATAATCTCTGCAAAGCTCTGAAGTTCGCAGCCTTGCTGGGTGCTCGTGCTTACTGAAAAGCTCATGACATCCTTGTCAGGACTTTCTTGTAAGTGTAGAATAGATGGATGCTGCCAACTGTGTGCCTAGCTGCTGTTCATTGTCTTTTTTCTAATAAAAGAAAAAAAAATAAATCTTTTTACTTTTAAAGAAAGCAGAGCAGAAAGATTTTTTTTTTAATGCTAAAAGGAAGCACTTAAAAACAAAATTAGCAAGCTCAGTAGCCACCACACAACCCTCTCTGCATCTAAACTCAGGGACAGTCTTCATGATGTAACTCCACCTATAGGGCTCTTTGAAAATGGAAAGCACAGACAGCTGAGAAGGCTATGTGAATGTTGGAGAAACTTTTAATAGGAAGAAAAACATACTGCCACCCACAGCCACTTTACAATAGTAAAGCAAGTTCAATTCCATGCCCACTGTTAAAGAAATGATACTTAAGGTACCTTGTGAAAGAAAACAATGAAGTCTGTTTCACAGGTGATGAACACTTTTGAGAAATTTGGGGACAGGATTTGGCACAGCACTAATTAGGACCAAACAAAATGTCAATGTTGTGAGCAAGCTTTTGAGTTCTCCCGAACTCTTCTTCAGACTGGATGTTTAATAAAAGAAGAAAAAGTAGGGCATGCTGCCAGGGCCCCAAATTCTGCTGTTTGCAACTGTCTTAAGCTGAAGTGGAGGAGGTGGTAGCGCCAGATTCATTAAATTAACTTCTGCTAGGTGCTAATCACCAAGGGCTCCTGGTGCAATGAACTGTAATATCGTCCCACTGTTCATTAAATTTGTTAAGGTATAAAATCTAGAAAGTACTTGATTCTGTCTCCAGCACCAGATGAAGCACATAAGATTCCTAGGAAGGCAGATAACAGATAGAAAGTGTGGTTGTTTTCATAATAGCAAAGCTGGATATTAATTTTTGGTGATCTACAGTTATGTCCCTGTTCCTTGACTGATCTCAAGCCAGTGCATATGACTCTTTCTCATTTCATATTTACAAGAAGCTTGCGAGCTAGATTAGTCTGGTCAATAGTGAGCAGCCCAAGATTACTCAGAGATTCATGACTTGGGTGAGGGACTATACCCAGATCTTCCCAGTCCTTTCTGCTTGTACAAGATAAAGGCTCAACAGAAGCAAAATCGGGAAGTATTATCTAATAGTTTTATTTTTATTTCAGGATTTATAACCCACACTTCCATAAAAACATGTCAAGGATATAAGAATAAAACAAGCAAATGTTTCCATAAAAACATCATTAAAAACATTGCTCTGGTCATCCCTTTGGGATCTCCTGCCCTAATGATCCAATAAAAGCTACCTTCAATTCATGAATACTTTTGTACTCAGAAGCCTGGGACTTTGGGAAAGAAGAATCTGGACTCAGGCTACACTTGTTAGATGAAGAGGTTTATTGTAGTATCCTTTCCTTACAGTTACATACAGACTGGTGTTCTGCCTTCCAGAATTCTTTGTAGGTCCCAGGGTGGACTTTACCAAACTTAGCCCAGAGCATTCTGGAATCTTGGTATGGATGGAGGAATATAGCTATGGATGCTATAGCTATTACAAACACTATGCATGACCAACCAATGTAGGTAAGAGTGTGTCATGCATGCATTCACAACCCTGAATATACTCATTACTTATGGAAAATCTTAATAAAAACTTATTTTTCAACAAAAACAAACCAGAGTATGTAGGACAGGAGGGCCAGATCTACCAATTTCTGCAAATAAAGCTGCAATTCCATTATGAATCCAAGGGGAGGAGCACATCTGTTCACAAGGCTGAGATGTTTCAATGTTTATTTTTGTTCTTAGGTGTTTGTTGAGTGTGCTGTCAGGATTAGTATATGTGTGAGTGAATACATATTGATTAAAGGTAAAGGTAAAGGTACCCCTGCCCGTACGGGCCAGTCTTGACAGACTCTGGGGTTGTGCGCCCATCTCACTTAAGAGGCCAGGGGCCAGCGCTGTCCGGAGACACTTCCGGGTCACGTGGCCAGCGTGACATCGCTGCTCTGGCGAGCCAGAGCCGCACACGGAAACGCCGTTTACCTTCCCGCTGGTAAGCGGTCCCTATTTATCTACTTGCACCCAGAGGTGCTTTTGAACTGCTAGGTTGGCAGGCGCTGGGACCGAGCAGCGGGAGCGCACCCCGCCGCAGGGATTCGAACCGCCGACCTTTCGATCGGCAAGTCCTAGGCGCTGAGGCTTTAACCCACAGCGCCACCTGTGTATTGATGGCTCTTTGTAGTCGGGTCAGTGAGTTGTGCACTTGAGTTTGTTGCAGGCTGCAAAAATGCATTAACTATTAAATAAATTCTGGAGGATGGTTGTAGCCAAACTGGAGCCATTAACTCTGGCATGTCAAGGGGTTTTCTGATGAAGAGAGCATATTAATTTTCATCCTTTACAAGTTCAGAAAGCTTAAGAGCATCATCTGATAGGGGAACACCAGCCTCAGCCAGTTGCATGAAAATTCTGAAGTACAGTGGTACCTCGGGTTAAGTACTTAATTCGTTCCAGAGGTCCGTTCTTAACCTGAAACTGTTCTTAACCTGAAGCACCACTTTAGCTAATGGGGCCTCCTGCTGCCGCCACGCCACCGGAGCACGATTTCTGTTCTTATCCTGAAGCAAAGTTCTTAACCTGAAGCACTATTTCTGGGTTAGTGGAGTCTGTAACCTGAAGCGCATGTAACCTGAAGCGTATGTAACCCGAGGTACCACTGTATAGTAGCCTGGTCAACTTAAACAACAAAACTATTCATACAAAATAGGTATTGTTATACTGTATTAATCAGATAGCTTTTTTAATCTTCAGGTGTCTCACAAATCTTTGAGTTGTAGCTATCAATTCCATTCCTTAGTGGAAATCTGAGCTAGCGATAATAGAATCTGAACCCTAAGTCCAGTTCCCTGTTCTTCAGACTACTATTTTATTTAACAAAATTCACCCTTCTTCTGATTTGCTTACACCACTATATTTTAAGAACCATCTCTGGTTGGCTAGGTTGAGAAGCAGAGATGGTTTTTAGGTCACCCAGTGAGCTTCACAACTGAGGAAGAACTCAAGCTCAGGTCTCCCCAGTCCAACTATATCACTATGTCCAGTTATGGGAAGCCTCTGGCCCTCCAAATGTTGTCCCATTACCCCTCCCATTCCTGGCCTCCAACAACATCTGGAGGGGCACAGATTCCGCCCCCCCTGCTCTATCTGCTATACTGTTGAATCTCATTGAAGACACAGGATGAAGTTGAAGTTTACATGCCAGGGAATGAGTGTGATTGTGAATAGTGACCGAGAAAGGGACATTTATGCATAAGATATGTGGGGAAGTTTGATGTTATGTACAGAGGCAGTCACGATTCCAGGAAGGGGAAGGAAAGACCTCAAGGCACAAATTTTGCCCCTGCTTTCTCAGTGAAAGTTTTTGTCCCCCTTTTTTGCATAGAAAATCAGAGAGCTAGCTATAAAATGGCAAGCACAATTCAGTTCCTGTTTATTACATAGGAAAACATAGTAGCCAGCTTACCTTCCACATGGGACAGCCCAAACTCAGAGCTCAGTATTAATTAACGCTGCCATCTGCCAATCACACAGATGACCACATGAAGCCATCTTAAAAAGCGTCAGACCATTGGCCTTTTTTGCTCAGTACTAGCCTTCTCTTACTAGTACCGTACTTGCTTTCAAGGGCACTGACACAGATATTTCCCACCCTCTCTACTTGAGCTTCACTTTTAGCTAGAGAGGCCAAGGTCTAATCTTGGGGTCTTCTGTATTCACAACATGTATTCTACCACTGAGCTATGGCCTCTCTCTAAACATAATCACAACATATTCACATCACTGAAAGTGCAAAAGAGGAACATGTATGGTAGGTGAACATTGTTGATTGAGGACATTCATATGCCTGGATATGTGGACTGTCTCTGTGCCTTGCATAAAAATGAATGTTTCACAAACCAGGATAATTCTTGCAGTAACAAGTCATAATATATTTAATTTAATGCTGTTTGCAGCTGACTAGAATGCTAATGTAAAGCTTGCTTACAATCGTTTCACAGTATTCACTGTGTTATCTTGCGTGAAAACACAAAATGCTGAAGCTTTCTATCTCCAGTACCAGGAAAACAATTAAGCAAGCTTGTGGGTGAAGAAGGCAAGGAGCAAGTCTCCAGAATGTGAAAACTGTCATGCCAACCTTTACGTAGATTGCTTTGTACTACAAATTTGATCTTAAAAGGCTGTACTTTTGGAGGTCATGCTAACCTAATTATATTTTTGTTGGTAGCTGTGGCAACAGCTGCATAACATGTGTGAGCCCAGGAGGGTGGGGGGAAAAACATGTTTGTCTTGCAAGATTCCTGTAATGATTGTGGTAGCACAAACCACGAGGTCTTCTCCTTGACACATGTTTGGGCAGCTTCTATGAAATCAGTTTATTATTTATTAAATTTCTATACTGCCCTTCATCCAAGGATTACAGTGTCATCTGACTATGATAATTATTGACCTTGTATTGCCTTTTAATTAACAATGGGTGTGCCACATTAAAATGTTGATGGTTTCCAGTTGTGCCTGTCTTCTGGGGAGAAAATGGATACACGGTATGAATTTCTCATTATGATTTCTTGCTCTTAGAATGCATTAGTCTCCTGCCCTGCTTGGCGCCCTAAAGAAATCAACTGTTCAGGAATTAAAAACAGTCAGAGCAGAAAGATCTAAGTTTATAAGGACTGAAGAATATTTAGATAAGAACGTAAGAAGAGACTGCTGGATCAGGACATTGGCTCATCTAGTCTAGCATCCTGCTCTCACGATGGCCAACCTGAAGATGAGAGCAATCTCCCTTCATGTAGTCATTGCTAGGCTTATCCTCAAAGAAGCTGTCCAAACCTCTTTTAAATGCATCCAAGTTGGTGGCCATCACTGCAGGAATTCCATAGGTTAATTATATGCTGCATTAAGAAGTCCAAATTGCCATAGTTTGAGTGGAACAGAGGTATCCCATCCAGTCCTAATCAACTCCACAACCGTTTGTCTTCAGTGGGGAAACAACCACCCCAATGGCATGCAGGCAGGCAGAATATACCCCAAATGGGATGCTTCAGGGACCGGAGGAACATAGGATCTGCTGCATCCTGTGCAGACACTGCTGCCATCATGTGACTCTGATCCTGGACTCTTCATTATGCCAGCTTGGGATTGGGCACCGTAAAGGGGCCTCTGGCCAGTGCAAGTACTGGGACTGAGACATTTCATCAGACCCATTCACTGATAGCCAGGGGTTTTGATTTCAGCCTAAGTCTGGGTTCAGCCCTAGTAAACTTGGTATTCTTAGAGAATATAATACTTTATTCTTAGAAACAATCCTAGCTCTGAGTCCTAGAAGACCTGCTTCCTACCTTGCAAGTCTTTCCCCACCTGGCCTGGGAGGTTGGGGCCCTGACTGACTCCAACTACAAAAGCTGAGTCTGCTGAATAGACTCTTGGGTTGGGATATTGTCTAGGAGTTTTTGTGCTTTTGTTGCTTTTTTATATCTTTCTTTTAGATGTTATGATTTATACGGAAATTGTTCAGTGTGTACTTTTTGATGTTGGCCTGCTAAACCAGGTGAAGGTAACCAATGGGTCTTAAACCATCAGTGAGTTAGGGACTTCCCCAGCATGTGAAGACAGGCTCCAGCAGATTGAGTAGACAAAACCAATAGAGAGTCCAATGGTCAAGAAGACAGTTTCTGTACATGCTGTTGAGGGAAGCAAAGGCGGATCTAGGGGAGCATGACCGGTGAGGTCACACCAGGTGCAGAACTTCTGGGGTGCTGCAGCAGGCAACACAACTATGACATCCCATGGATGGCGGGGGAAGGGGGAGCCAGATTTTGGCATTGTACGGGGTGCCACTGAAATTTGAGACACCAAGGTCCACCACTGAGGGAAGTGAGGGGCAGCTGAGGATGGCAACTGCCTCTTTAACACTTCCAGCAGCCCCTTTATAGAGTCTTTCTGAGCTATTCATCAACCAACACAGAGTTTACTGCAGACATTTCTCCACTTCTTTAATGAAGATATTGAAAATCATGATTGGCAGAATGATTTGCTCATGACTTGTTATTACATCCCACTTTGAGATGCACAGCTGCTTTGTGAAAAGGGCTCGGTATGCTTTAAGATCTGGTCTGAGTGTATTTGTGAGGATTGCAGAGTTAGCATTGGACCTGCTTCACAAGCTAAGAGAAGAGGATGGGTCCCAGGTTTCCCAATGCAAGTTATTAGCTTTTGGGAGGGTGGGGTGGGGCTCTGGCAAAACACTTACCTAAACCCTTGCTTCTTACTTGCCTTTTCCTCTGATCTAGAGTGTGTGAATGAGCAGGTGGTAAAAGTGATGACTCCTGCTGCTCTCCTTCCCTGCTGTTGCTGTCTGCACACTTGCCCTTGAGATGGGCAGGGAACGAACAGATTGGTAGCTCCTGCTCTTCTTTCTCCCGCTGTCAGTGCTTTGCTCACTTGCCAGTCTCTCTGGAGAGGGTGAGCAAGTGGGGGTCGTGCAAGGAGGATGAGAAGCAGGAGCAGGAGCTGCTGTCTGCTTCCTTGCCTCACACTTCTCCTCTGAGCAGTGGCAGGGATTTTGAATCCAGGCTGGGCTAAATTGCCATTGACTCCCAGAGTGAGAAGCAGTGGCTGCTACTTTTCCTTTGCCTACCTGTCCAAAGAAGCAGATGGGCGAAAGTTCAGGAAAGCAGGAAAACAAGGTGAGGGACAGCATCATTTGTGGCTTCCTCTTCTTTCTGCTTCACTGCTGTCACCTGCTTCCTGCCTTCTCTCTCTCAAGGCAAAAGGGTGAGAGTGGACAGAAGAGTGAGCAAGCATGTGGCAATGGCAAAAAGGAGGATCAGCAGGGCCAGAGGGCTCGGCTCCATATTGGGCCTTGTGCTGGGATGTGGGTCTCAACAGGTGGCAGATATGGAAAATCACCACACAGTGGGAAAGTTGAGTGGGTCTGCCTTCAGTGAGAAGAGTCAGGAATCTTAGCTATCCTGAGCTGAAGGACAATTCACCCAAAGCCTAACTGCAAATGTTATCTATCCTTCCATCCATCTAGCTAGCTATGTACTGTATATACAGTGGTACCTCGGGTTAAGTACCGTATTTTTCGCTCTATAACACGCACCTGACCATAACACGCACATCGTTTTTAGAGGAGGAAAACAAGGGAAAAAACATTCTGAATGAAACAGTGGATGTATCATTTTTGTGCTTCATGCTGTGGCCACAGACATGTGATCTGATGGTGAATTTGGGGTGACCCAATGCAAAAATCCTGAGAATCCCTGTGGATCCATGCTTTGTAACCACGTTTTTGCACCATTGCAGCCCCAGGCAACAGTGGGTGCGTGATTTTTGGGGGGCAGGCTGTAACCATGGACATGCTATGTGATCTGATGGTGAATTTGGGGTGACTGAATGCAAAGATCCTGAGGATCCATGTGGATCCATGTTTTGTAACCACGTTTTTGCACCATTGCAGCCCCAGGCAACAGTGGGTGCGTGATTTTTGGGGGGCAGGCTGTAACCATGGACATGCTATGTGATCTGATGGTGAATTTGGGGTGACTGAATGCAAAGATCCTGAGGATCCATGTAGATCCATGCTTTTTAACCACGTTTTTGCACCATTGCAGCCCCAGGCAACAGTGGGTGCGTGATTTTTGGGGGGCAGGCTGTAGCCATGGACATGCTATGTGATCTGATGGTGAATTTGGGCTGACCCAATGCAAAGATCCTGAGGATCCATGTGGATCCATGCTTTTTAACCACATTTTTGCACCATTGCAGCCCCAGGCAACAGTGGGTGCGTGATTTTTGGGGGGCAGGCTGTAGCCATGGACATGCTATGTGATCTGATGGTGAATTTGGGCTGACCCAGTGCAAAGATCCTGAGGATCCATGTGGATCCATGCTTTTTAACCACATTTTAAGTGGGGAGGGAAGGAAAAACACAGAAGGGACAAGGAGCAGGAGAGGGGTGTGCAGAGAAGCAGCTGGCTAAGAATGCAGGAGAGGGGTATAGGGAGGAAAGGAAGGCAAAAGTTTTCCCTCACCTACCCACCCAAGCCAGCCAGCTAGCTAGCTCTCTCTCTCTCTCTCTCTCTCTCTCTCTCTCTCTCTCTCTCTCTCCCTCCTACATGTTTTCAGCTTTCCCCTCTGCTTGCCTGGAGGGGAGGAGCTTTCCCTGCTCTTTGTTCCGTTTGAGCAAACACAGCAAGGAAACAGAGGTGGGTGGGCAGTAAGACCCTGAGGCAGAATGCCGGAAAGCAGCCGCTTCCTCTTTTCAGGTTTCCCTTCTAGGAGACGCGCGATTTGATTTTTGCCTGCTTTTTTTTGCCTCCCCTTGCACCATTTGGCTCCAGAGACCACACATTCGCTCAATAACACGCACAGACATTTCCCCTTCCTTTTTAGGAGAAAAAAATCTGCGTGTTATAGAAGGAAAAATACGGTACTTAATTCGTTCCGGAGGTCTGTACTTAACCTGAAACTGTTCTTAACCTGAAGCACCACTTTAGCTAATGGGGCCTCCTGCTGCTGCAGCAGCACCAGAGCATGATTTCTGTTCTCATCCTGAAGCAAAGTTCTTAACCTGAAGCACTATTTCTGGGTTAGCGGAGTCTGTAACCTGAATCGTATGTAACCTGAAGTACCACTGTATCAAGCTTCAACTTTGGCCACCCTTTCTGTGCCTCACTCCCCACCTTGGTCCATGTGTGCTCCAATACAATGTTTATGACCTAAGAACAGAGGGGGCTACCTTATACTATTGTCAGACCACTGGTCCATCTAGCTCAGTCTTGTCTAAAGTGGGTAGCAGCAGCTGTCCAGGATTTCAAGCAGGGGTCTCCTGCAGCTCTACCGGAGTTGCAAGGGATGGAACCTGGGACCCTTTGAATGCAAAGCAGTACCACTGAACTACTGCCCTTCCCTAAAACTTAGAAAGAGGTTTACAGACATATATCTGGATTCTGTCATTGAATGTAGGCCTTGAATTTCATTACAGAGTATACTCATAGTGGAGGAAATGTGCATGGACCCAGGGTTTGCTCCAGCATTCTGTTGCATGAATAACCTATTATATGTACCTGGGCTATATTTTTTTGTTTAGTTATTAAGACTTTACATTGTCCTGGAGTTTTTCTTTCAGTTTTGTAATAACATTTGTTGAATAGGCAATTAAAATAGGCACCCTACTGGTCCAAATCCATATTTTCTCCACATTTTGTGTATTCTGCCAGGAAATAAATGTTACATAGCATTTGGGCAGTTTATGAAAATGATATATTTGCTTTAAAAAAACACAAAACTCAACCAAGCAGCCTTAAAAATTGACAAAAATGCCAAAATGCGTAGAATGAATCATAGCTTAAAAGCAAAAAAGGATTAAAATCATATGTTCGTTAACGTAAACAAAGCATGACTTCTTGGTATGTAACTTCATTCAACCCAAAGAGATAAAATCTGTTTTGATGAATACAGATAATATTATTCCAGTGTTGTGGTGGGGTTAGATTCCTCAGCTTGCTAGAAAATAATACTTGGCTTCCTTCTCCAGCTATAATTGATATACCCCTTTCATTGCTCAAATAGAAGGAATCTGAATACCATTCATGGTGAGGTGTAGGCCACAGCTGTCCTTGTGAGACAAAATGTGCCACAATATTCTTGGGTGTAAAAGGACATAGGCCCAAAGGTGATTTAGAGAGAACAAAAGTATGAAAAAACCCATTTGTAATCTTGCCATCTTCCTATAATATAGTACATTGATCCTCTGGGCTGGCCCATGACATTTTGCTGCCTGAGGCAAAGGACAAGATGTCTCCCTTCATTCCACATAGAGAAGCCAATGAGAATTGCAGTTATATTTTACATCAACATCCACCACTGCACCTTAGGACAACAGGCACGTTTCAGGGGCGCAAGGCAGTCAACCTGACACTTCAGCACCTCACTGTTCCTCTGCATACCCCAGCAACTGCCACCTGAGACAGCTGTGTCACTTGGTGTAATGGTAGGTTCAGCCCTGTTACCCCTCCTCATATAGTTGTATGTTCCACAACAGAAGGTAACATAGAAACAGGGGAATTCTTCATTCCTCTTTCATTTTATTTTGGAAAGTAAAGTAATGATCTTGTTCAAAGGCAGCAGCAACCACATGAAATTTAATTTATGGAGGGTGTGTGTGTGTGTGTGTGTGTGTGTGTATGTTGGTTTCTTTAATCCTTGGAGTTTAAAGGCTCCAAAAAAGTGCAGTGTGCTAAAAAATAAAGAGCATGTGACTTTATCAAAGAAGGAGACCAAAGCTGAATAGGGGTGTTTGTGTATATTGGCAGAGTCTTGTTAGTAGGCACATTAAGGCAATCCAGCTGATAGACAGAAGCCTTTATGTAAAGGAAGTAAAGCTCTACAATTTCTTTTCATCTTTTACCTATTTTTTCCTTAATTAGAAGTTTGGTTTGCTTTTGTTTTCTGCCACCTCCCCAAATACACTCACACTCACAAGCATGCAAATTTTCTCATTTGCTTTTTTCTGGCCACAGAGCATTTGTCAACAGGCCACTGAAAAAATATCTAGGCCCTAGAAGAATGACAATGGATCCTCTTCTAGCATATGCTGAAAATAAGCTCAATTAAACTATGGCTAGTATTCAGGGTTGTTGTTTTTTATAGATTTTATGCTAAATCTAAAATTTTATACTTTTAGATTTTATACCTGTTAAAAGAAAGCTTTATATGACCATATTTTAAGACTATAAAGTAGACTGCCATATTATCTTATTCTTATTCACGAGGGGTTTTTTTTTGGGGGGGGGGGAATCTTATTTACGCTAGTGTAAATTAAAAAAAAGTCAAAAATTTATTTGCAAAGGTACTGAAGTCCAGCAATGTTGGCAGCCCTTCCAAAGCTTATCTTTCTTTTCCTATGCCTATTTTCCTGTCACATTGTTTATGTAACAATGAAAACATAACCTACACACACACTGAGTATAATCCCGGCAAGTGTAAGTGCATAGGTCTCTCTGGCAGTCAGCTATGGAAACATAAAGATTCAAAAGTGACTGATTTTAGTGCAGTCTTTGCTCTTCCAAATCCAACTTAAAATGCACCACACACTCTCTTCACATGTATTCTTTTGGATCATAATACACAGAAAAGTAAACATGTGTAATTCCCATTGGGATTTACGCACCTAGTTTAAGTATTTAAGTCCTTTTGATATCAATGGGAATTAGCTGTGTTTGGCTTATCTGGTTTGCATTCATTATAACCCTAGGTGAAACAAATGAGAACAAAAGAAATCTCAAGATGGGAGATATGATCCAAAAGTATTAGGGAGGTAAATAAACCCTTAGGCAGGTAGATCAATCCACTCATAGGCAGCCTATTATCCATAGAATCAGAGCAGGGGAATTTCATCTACCTGGAATGAATTAAGTTGTTCTGCTCCATTCAGATAGCTACATTATATTGATCTCTGTTCTCCACTGCTGAGCCACAGAGGGAGGGTGCTGAGGGCCTGGTTATGAAACTTCTATTCCTATATGGAGAATCTGTGTCTTCTTCAGTAAGGAGCTATTGTGGAAAGAGACTAAAAGAGTAACCACCCAAACTCACTTACCAGTTGACCTGCCTGGTACAGAACACAAGGGGCAATTGTGGATCAGCAAGCAGCTGTACCAAGGTACAGATTTTCTACACATGCAGACAAAGCCTTAGAGGAGAATACAGTTTCTAGAGTACTGTTCTTCTTTGAGAACAACAAAATCTATTTGGGAATCTGATTGTTCCATCACTCCCTCCAACAGCAAACTCATGGATGGCCACTGAGAAACAAGATGGAGATAATTGGCATGCTTACAGGAACCCCAAAGTTTGCAGAAGTACAGTTTTTAATATATAGAATAAAACCTAGGGGCAAAAAACAGCCCAGTGAGGAATGAAAATGCTCAGTAGTTGTGGAATTTTGAGTGTCAGTTGGGAGGGAGAAGGAAGGAAATGGAGCATCCTGAAGGAAAGAACAGCTGACAGGAAAGAACCAGAACACTCATTCTGGCTATGGAGTATACGCTGCAATATTTTGTTACTGATTCCACTTGTCTTCTAGCACAACCTAACATTCATGCATGCACACATATTCACTATCTTCATAGTGTGAAGATCTGAAAGCCATTGATATGAAAGCTGAATTAATATGGTGTGGTTTATTCCCATTAACATGCAAGTGCACCCTTTTTTTTTATCTCCCCCCAGGAGCAAACTGTGTTAAATATCAGAGAAAATAACAACTAACTGCAAGTCTGCACACACACACGTGTTTATTCTACATTTTCTAGGGCCTGGTTAGTTCTGTGGAGTGTGGCACTCCATCACTTTACTCAGTGGGGCATATTTACTCATAACTTGAAGGTTTTATCTCCTGGCTGCTTCTAGCCAACGAGGAGAAGGAAGGCAAATTGTGATTATAAACTCTAAGATTGTTTAATTATCACATTTAATTACTCGAGCCTTGGGCTTGATGGTTGCAAAGTTCCAGGTAATTCTCTCTCTCTCTCTCTCTCTAATGGATTTGTAGGAGCAGAAAATGCATAGAAGAAGACATTTGTGTAGTTGGTGTTTTCGTGAAGGTGCCATTGGCCGACTCTTGGACACAGTTTTGCAGTGTCCTCAATTGTTTTACATACAGTTTAATTAATTGGGTGGATTGTGTACCTTGCTTCTAATAACTGGAAACAAGATTATTTCCTCTCAATTCACCCATTCCTTTTGCCCACTGCATGTATTTTGTGCCACCATTTTCTAACCTGGTTGATGCCAGATACTTGGCATCTGTATTCAGGATTGGGTGATTTTCTGTACTGCATACCTTTTCTTCTTGTTCCTTTAGGAGGCCGAACTAGATCATGGGATGATAACCATGCTCTGTCAGCCTCTGTGCCTTCCATACAAAGCTCCTTGAGCACTTTACAAGCATTAATAATTGAAACCTCCTCTGCCTTCTCTGGAGAGATATTTCTCACAGTCTACTCAGTGGTCCTATCCAAGGCTTATCATTCCAGAAGAAGAGGCCCTCTGTTTTTAGTTGTACATCGGGTGGATACTTACATATTACAAAAAAAGGGCAATAGATCTTCAAATGCTACTTAAATGCACAAATGCAAATTTAGAGGAGATCACTGCCATAATTTAAATATAATTCATCTCACCATAGTGGAGAAGGCCCACTCAGGCTGCTGTCCAGGTGCTGACTGTGGATGGGCAACCTAAAATCTTCCCCTGCTCTTTCTTACTTATAATTCTTTATCTTTAAACTGGGCTTGGATTAGTCAGCCTTTCAAATAGAGGACTTCCCACTGGTAAAGGAGGACCAATTACCACCCTACTTTATGTGTGCATGTCAGTATGTCAGTTATTGCTTCTCTTAAGTTCCTCATTTTTCCAGTCTTAAGTTCAGCATTTCATGACAGTTTGGGAATATTCTTTAAAAAGTTCTCATGAAACTTCATCAGCATTTTAATGCAAATGTCTCCTCATATAAACATTTTGCATGCATCTCCCCCCCCCCCCCTAATGTACTTGTTTCTGCAAAGCAGTTATCCCAAAGAAGAGTGACTAGTGGGGTGCCACAGGGTTCTGTCTTGGGCCCGGTCTTATTCAACATCTTTATCAACGACTTGGATGATGGACTCAAGGGCATCCTGATCAAATTTGCAGATGACACCAAACTGGGAGGGGTGGCTAACACCCCAGAGGACAGGATCACACTTCAAAACGACCTTGACAGATTAGAGAACTGGGCCAAAACAAACAAGATGAATTTTAACAGGGAGAAATGTAAAGTATTGCACTTGGGCAAAAAAAATGAGAGGCACAAATACAAGATGGGTGACACCTGGCTTGAGAGCAGTACATGTGAAAAGGATCTAGGAGTCTTGGTTGACCGCAAACTTGACATGAGCCAACAGTGTGACGCGGCAGCTAAAAAAGCCAATGCAATTCTGGGCTGCATCAATAGGAGTATAGCATCTAGATCAAGGGAAGTAATAGTGCCACTGTATTCTGCTCTGGTCAGACCTCACCTGGAGTACTGTGTCCAGTTCTGGGCACCACAGTTCAAGAAGGACACTGACAAACTAGAACGTGTCCAGAGGAGGGCAACCAAAATGGTCAAAGGCCTGGAAACGATGCCTTATGAGGAACGGCTAAGGGAGCTGGGCATGTTTAGCCTGGAGAAGAGGAGGTTAAGGGGTGATATGATAGCCATGTTCAAATATATAAAAGGATGTCACATAGAGGAGGGAGGAAGGTTGCTTTCTGCTGCTCCAGAGAAGCAGACACGGAGCAATGGTTCCAAACTACAAGAAAAAAGATTCCACCTAAACATTAGGAAGAACTTCCTGACAGTAAGAGCTGTTCGACAGTGGAATTTGCTGACATTCAGAAGACATCTTAAGGCAGCCCTGTTCAGGGAAGTTTTTAATGTGTGATTTTACTGTATTTTTGGTTTTTATGGAAGCCGCCCAGAGTGGCTGGGAAGGCCCAGCCAGATGGGCGGGATATAAATAATAAATTATTATTAAATTATTATTCTTTGGAGGTCTTTAAGCAGAGGCTTGACAACCATATGTCAGGAGTGCTCTGATGGTGTTTCCTGCTTGGCAGGGGGTTGGACTCGATGGCCCTTGTGGTCTCTTCCAACTCTATGATTCTATGATTCTATGATTCTAAAATAATGCATTTTTGTATGTTGTTGTACAGGGTCTCCAGATGTTTTGAGAGTACATTTCCCATCACCCCTGACCACTGCCCCTGTTAGCTAGGGATGATGGGAGTTGTAGTCCCAAAAAATCTGGAGGGCCGAGTTTCCTAAGCCTGCACTAATACATTCAGTTTATACTTTAGCATATGCATTTTTGTACACATTACCTGGTTGGAGAACTGCACTGTAAAGTGCAGATTCTGAAAGATGGCTGTGTTTCAGAAAGTGTGACAGAGGGAAGTTCACTTTCTTCCCCATCCCTACACAGAAGTTTAGACATCCACACAAGTTTCTGTGTCTGTTTTTACACTTCCTCCACTTTCAAACTAGTGACCTAAAATCCATGTGACCTAATGACCAATTCCATTCCCTCTTTTTCCATCCACTATGGAATGCTCTAGTTTTATCACACACTGCATTCCATTACAATGTGGCTTTCCAAGGATATTTCGTTAAAATGAGATGTCCCCCCCCCACACACACACTTCCCACTCCTTAGCTGAAAGTCAAAACATAAAATCTATATTAATATAAGGGCTGATTGTCAAACACCCTGCAGTGGCAGGGAAGCTGCTTCCATGTGGTTTCTTCTTCTTCTGACACTAGTAATATTTGGATCCAGGAGTTTCATGGGCCAGCTCCAAAGTAGTGCTATTATCAAAGTTCATAATTTCCTGGCTCAGAATGTAAATTTACTTAGCTGATAATATATTTGCTTGTGTTACATGTATAAATGAAATTCCTTTTCACCGTGCAGTTCTTGGATTGGAAATCTTGAATTCTAGAGCTTTGTGCAACAAGTTGGGGGGCTGCACACATGGTTTCCCAAAGTCTTGGGAGGAGCTCTGGTCCTGCCCATGAGGAACCTTTATTTCCTTAAAACCACCATAAGATAGCCAAAACATGTGCAACAAAAAGCTGGATTTTAAAGATAAGGCTCAACCAACATTTCAATCCAACTGCAATCCTTCAGTGAAAAGTGAGATGTGTGTGTGTGTGTGTATATATATATATATATATATATATATATATATATATATATGGGGGGCACGGAGGGAGGAGAAAAAATTCCAGGGATGCTTATAATTGCTGACCTGTTTCTGAACTGAAGTGAGCATACTTTTCCAATCATTGGCCCATAGTATAACGGCTCCTTTCAACCAAATGCCACCCTTAATGACTACATAAATGTCTGCTGAAACTGAGGGAGATACTACTGGCTGTAAAAGCCTTATCCAGATGAAATGAGATGTGTAGGTAATATAATAAATATGAGAAGGAGGTGGTGGGGGGGAGAGGCTTATACCACCACCCCTTTTCTTATCTTCATGCATTGATCAGGTCTTCTGCACAGACATGATTTCATGCTGTCCAAATCAGACTATTTTGCAATACAGATACAAATACGCCATGCATTGAAATGGTATGTTGCTTGGGAGAATGCTGCTGACAACTTACTGCCTTGCTCCTTTGGCTTTTGATGTTTGTGTGCTGGCCCACCTTCAACTGCATGAATGTGAGCAAGAAAGAATGTGAGCAAGAGAATCATGGGTGCTGAGCGGGGTCACTAGAAGCTGATTGCACATCCTGCTTGCCCACCCCTTGAACAGATGCATGCAATCATGCCCTAAAGTCCACATGATAAGTAATATTGTACATCTCTGCCCCAATGATTTCACTTATTCATTCTGTTTTTGTTGTATTTTTAAAAGCACTCCTGCTCCTTCCTTTTGGGGAGACTCCACTGCAGCCCTGATGCAGGTATATGTCAAGCCAGACTTTTTGGCCGCCTTTCTCTTTCCTGCATGACATCTACTGTCTCCTAATTATGCTGCCTTGCTACCTTAAACAATTTCTAGCTCTTCTCTGTGTTTACCCTTCAAATCCTTGTGGTCCCTGGTGGCATGTGTGTGTTACATGAGGAAGATCTGGCAGGCATACAGAAAAATGGGAAATGCTTTGCAGGGAAATACAAAATGCAACTCTTGTAAAATAAATATCTCAAGAAGAGGAAGGGGGGGGAGGAAGAATCTAACAATCCAGCAGAAACAACAACAACCACCCCTTGGGGGATTGAAATCTGAGCCACTCTCTTCCCAGTGTGCACATCTAATCTCACTGATGCTCATTTAAACACAGGCACAGGAGCTGAACATTAAGCATATCAGAAGACATGGAAAAGGCACCTGATTCCCAATGAACTGAGACAGCAGTGTTCAGTGCCTTGCAGGATACGGCCTCAAGTGCACCTTGGTTGGTCCAGTGGGAAGGAAAAGGCAATTTTGTGCTGAATTTTGAAGTTTTAAAAAAATCCTCTCCCTGCTTGGCACCTGCCATTCAAGTCACGATCAGACCTGGCCTTTTGTGAAAAATGCAAGCTCATTAAAACAGCTGTCTGAATGTCCAGAAAATCTCTTGAGGGGAAAGGGAGGGAGAGAGGGAGGGCGCTCAGGCAAATGCACAGCTAGCAGAATAAGAAAAGGAAGAGACTACTGCCAGGAGTGGAGTCAGTTTCACAGTATATTAATATGGAATGGCCCCTAAATTTAACCAAATCATGAGAGCGAGAGTGGCAGGAATAAGGCAAAATAACAACAAAAGCCTAAGGGAGATAACCACAGCACAGAAAACCCTAAAAACTGCACCACTTTTCTGCTTGCAAAACACAGGAACGATTAGGTTTAGTCTTTCAAATTGAGATGGAGAAGGAGCTCATTTTTCTAGACTTTCCTACCTCCAGTGGGAAGCAAAATGGAGAAGGATGGCTAAGGTGGAAGATCAAGATGTGTCAGTGGCCACTCATGTGCATGGGCTACATATATCTTATGGTTCTGTTTTGTAGCAAAGAATTTGGTGCATTAGGCTGCAAATCTAATAGGCCAATGGACTCCATATCGATTGTTATTGAGTATGCATGCATAGGACTGATCCATTAGAACCTCAAATTCTCTTTTTGTAATTTAAAAAGTCAAATAAACTTTAGAAAAACAACAAAAATAAGAAGACAACAGCAGTGACCAATGCAATAACATAGGAGAAACAAAATAGTAGAAACAATAATATCATACAGGATTTATTATTATGCAGCCACTCCAGAGAGAGAGAGAGAGAGAGAGAGAGAGAGATACCAGAGATACAAAGAATAAGACCTATTCTACTCTCTGTATTAAAAACAATATGAAATAACACGTTTTGAAACCTAACAAACAACAGGAGAGATGTCTGTATTTCCCATGGCAGATAACTACAAAATGTGAAGCTACAACTAAGAAGGCCCTGTCTATCTTCAGGCGGCACAGAAACATGAGAACAGCTACTCCCTTATTTGCAGCAGTTCTGTCTCACACTACCTGAATATGGCTCGTGAAAGTGTTCCTAAGTTTTACTTTGGCAACATCAACTAAGTTTTACTCAGAGTAGACCCACTGACATTAATGACCATGACTGTAAGGTCCATTAATGCCAATGGGTCTATTGGAGTAAAACTTGGTTGACTATCTCCCAGGGTGCAGACCTCACCCCCACTGGACTTAAACACATAGATCTCAATGTGATAGGTACCATGCATAGGGATAGCCAGTGTGTTGCCCTTCAAATGTTGGGTTTCTGACTTCCGTAATCTCTGACGATTAACCACGGTGCCTGATGCTGATGGGAGCTGAACAGCATCACTGGCCTATATACATATTGCAGGGGGTGGGCATTTTACAGCGGACCAGATCCTTTCCTCCCCAACCCCTGTGGGCATCAGCTAACATAATTATGACTTTGGGTGGCAACTTCAAAGGGGCTCGCTGACAGCAGCTTACTCTGTTGGCTATGATAGAATGCTTCTTTCAAGCCTAATATCAGTGGGAGAAAACATCCTGTGGGTGCAAGGAAGGTCTCTGTGAGCATGTCTGCACTTTGGAGCACTGCATTTTGACTTTGAACCTTGGACCTTTTGCATGCAGAACACATGTTGTGTGCTCTGCCACTCAGCTACAAGCCAATTATTGTTGATACTTTGGCTCTGCATGACTGAATCTTCCTGATCATTTGCTCCGTGAATTGTCAGTCATAGAATGGGCAGCCCTTACCTGATCTGTGTCCCAGCTACAGACCTGCAACTGAGCATGTTTCTGCATAAGTGCCAGCAGACACTTATGGTATGGGCAAGACTGAGAAAGAAGGGTCTGAGCCTCACCTAGACCTCTAGTGCACACATGCACATCTTCCTCTGTGCTCCCTTTCCCTAACTTCCTTTTGTTTTCAAGTAAATATGCAACCAAAGTCTTGTCTGTAAAGCAGCCCATGTTCGCTCTGCATTGTCTTCCTCTTCAAGGGAAACATTATCGCCTTAATTGCTTAATACCAATTTGCATAATACCGCACAGACTGACAGCCTCCCAAACTGGGATGCAAAAGGGAAGATTAACAAGTTACATATGCAGACCTGCCAGCCTTTCGTATTTGGGAGAGTGGAAATGGGGAGCAGTCCTTGGATCAGCAATTCTACTGGCGCACCCACACGGCATTTTCCCTGCTCTCCCTTATCTTACTTATGAAATGTTTGGCAGGTTTGATTCCCAAGGGAACAACAGCTGTGGCTGTGAACGCAGCCAGTTGAATATAGTATACGGTGTTTTGGGTGCCCTCTAGTGGTGCTTCTCATTTGTAGTACTTTTAGTATAGCAGCATGCACGTATTGGCGCATAGAGTTCCTCCTGATTATGGCAGGAGGGAAAGGGATCATTGACAAAATAATCAGAAAACATACTCCCCACACCCACCCACTGTGAAACGTTAAACACTGAAAGAAACAAAACCCCACCTACTATTTCCTGACAGCTGGTACATATGGTTACCTTTTAATTTTCTGCTGTCAGCACAACACCTGATGGCATAAAAGGAAACTACACCAGGGCAAGTTAACGTGGTGTTCTCAAGATGTTCTTGGAGTGTAATTCGTAGCAATTCTGGTCAGCATGGCCAATGGCTAGGGATTGTGGGAGTCATAGTTTAAGAAGATCTGGAGGGCACCACACTGGCAAGGCACACAATCTCCTGACACTGCTTCTTCATTTAGAAGACTAATAATAATAATAATAATAATAATAATAATAATAATAATAATAGATTATTTATACCCCACCCATCTGGCTGGGTTTCCCCAGCCACTCTGGGCAGCTTCAAACAGAATATTAAAATACAATAGTCTATTAAACATTAAAAGCTTCCCTAAACAGGGCTGCCTTCAGATGTCTTCTAAAAGTCTGGTAGTTGTACTTCCCTTTGACATCTGGTGGAAGGGCATTCCACAGGATGGGTGCCACTACTGAGTAGGCCCTCTGCCTGGTTCCCTGTAACTTGGCTTCTTGCAGGGAGGGAACCACCAGAAGGCCCTCGAAGGAGGTCCTTAGTGTCCGGGCAGAATGATGGGAGTGGAGACGCTCCTCCAGGTATACTGGACCGAGGCCATTTAGGGCTTTAAAGGTCAGCACCAACACTTTGAATTGTGCTCGGAAACGTACTGTAGACCAAGTAGAACAAGCCCCTTGAAGGAAAGGCAGGCTCCCTAGCGAAGATCTCACTCACACGGTTTCACCCCTCACCCCTCAAGCTTCCAGACAGTTGTTCGTACTTCCTAGCCCCCACAATATTTATCCTTTCACACCTCAAGTGCCACAAATCAAGGATGGAGACCACTGGGGCACCACAACTTCTTTGGGCTCTTTTCTGCTTGACTGGGTCCCACGGCTGACTTCCTGAAGAAGTCATATTCCTGGAAACCTTCTCCCCAGACTCCCAATACAAAGCAGCATTCTGAGAGAGCTGCTGCAGAGCAGCCCAAAAGCATCACAGCAAGTAGATTAAATCTGAAAACAAAACAACAGATTCCAAATGAAGGCGATGACATTAGTTCCTAGACTGATTTTTGCAAAATGACTGATTGGGATCATAACTAAGCAGAATAAAAGCTAAGGAAAGGAACATGTTCCCGGAGGCAGGATTTTGCTTCTTCTTGACATACTCTGTTGAACAGCTGTGATACAGCCAGAGGCTATTTCCAGTCTAGTACACCTGGGAAAAAATGAGTCGTGTAGCTTGTCTGATAAAGAGGGTTCAAAGATGTAGAAATGTGTATGGTAGCAGTCACTGATGGGAAAAATGCACTGAGGCCTGAAAGTAGTCAGGGCTAGGTGTCAGAAAGCTGGGGGGGGGTGGATTTAAGAGGAGGAAGGAGGGTTAAGCACCCCAAGTGTCCAGAGGGAGCCAGAGAAATTTGCAGCAGCAAAGTGGGATGAGATGGCTTTGGAGCTAATAATGAAATTCATCTTGCAGCTCAGTGCAAAAAAGGAAAGAAAGGGCACAGAAATCAAACGTGGCTAAGTCACAATATATACAGCAGTGTAAGCAGAAAGCTTTAAAGAATATAGAGAAAGCCCCAGAGGAGGAGGAGGAGCAGGGAAAGGATGAATATGAGCAGAGGCAAATCAGAAGGATAATGAGGGGAGTGGGGGGAGAGGCTACGCACGTCAAACTGGGGAGATTATGCCAGATCACAGCAAGGGGATTTTCCTATTATAGGCACAGGAAGTAGAAAGTAAAATTGGTCCCTGAGAAACTTTTGTGTGAATGTGAGGACCGTAGTTGGATCTTGCTGTGAAATATGCATTTTATACTTTTGCTAACTAATGGAAGGAGAGGGAAGGATCTGCCTAGCCTTCCAGCTTTGAGCTGAGATATGGTTCAATTTAGACTTTCATAGCTTTAGGCATGGCACCTGTGGCTTTGCACTGACTTCAGCTTCTATGTATTGCATGTGGTTGTGTAAAGAGTGATGGGAGCACAAACATGCTATATGCCACTGTTGTGTATGATTTGCTGGGCAATTTGATTAATACACACCACTGGCTACTCATGACCTTCTCCACATGCAGCAGAAGAATTTTGAAGTTAGTATGTTTTGCAGCAGAGATCCTGAGAGTCAGGCCTTAGTCTCATGACATGGTTACCCATCACCATTTGTTCGGGGCACAGGGAGTCAGCCTGTGTCTCAAAAGTCACACACCCCTTTTCATTCCTTTTCCACCTATGGGCTTTACCTTACTACTGAAAAATAATGTTATGTGAACCAGTTTGGTGTATTGGGCAGGGAAACAGATATTTACATCATGGGGAAACCAGATTGAAATCCCAACTCTATCAGGAAGTATACTTGGAGGAGAGCCAAAAAAAAAAAAAAACACCCCAAAAGAAATTATGTATGAAAGACTTATTCTGCTCGCAGACCTAACCAGTCACATCATCTCATTCTTACATACTGCATTTTCCCCAAACGCGAAAGCCTAGTCCAAAATAGTAGCCCTTGGCAGAACTTATATTTCATGAGCCAGAGCCCCAGAGAAGGGCAAAAGACAGACCTTCCTCTTTCCCACCTCACTATGCACATTACTGCTGGCTGAATCTTTAAAGGGAAGAGGAAGTTTAGAGGATCAAGCGCTGGTGAAAAAGAGGATATTTTGGGAATAGGAACATAGGAAGCTGCTTATACCCAGGCAGACCATAGCTGACACTGACTGGCAGAGGCTCTCCATGGATTCAGAGAGGTGATATTCCCTGCCCTACCTGGCGGTGATGCAAACTGAACCTGGAACTCGTGCTTGCAAAGCAGATTCTCTACCACTGAAGTATAGCACTTCCCCTTAGAGGAAGGGAGCATGCTGATTATCTGAATGTCAAATCTGCACATTAAAATTTTTTATTAAAAAATGTTCGTTTCCAATTTAACATGAGCTGTCTCACCTCTCTCTCTCTCTCTCTCTCTCTCTCTCTCTCTCTCAGGTGAATACTGTATGCAACAGCAACATGCATGGCACAATAGTCGCTGATGCAAAGATTTATTTCTACGAAGTTGCATTCAGAATTAAAATAGCTTTGGAGGGGAAAAAATAGCTCATTCAAAATCTGCTGCCATAGGCAGTAGTCAACTTTGGCTATAACGAGAGCAGCCCCGGTTCTCATATATCATCCTATTTGCTCTCTGCATACAATCCTACCATATAAAGGGACTGCCCTCTGCTGGGTTATCATTGATTTCTCCTAGAGTAGTGCTAAGGGGATTGTTATGAGAAAGGGAGAAGGGCAGCCCCAGCCACAAACCACCTTTAACTTTGCTTTAGATCTCCTCCACAGTCTGCACCTGCAGCGCAGCCTCACGGGTGCCCAGTTCTCTGAAACCCCTACCTGGGACAAAGTTGCTGACTCCACTTTCCACACATCCTGTACAACAACACGTGCCCAGGCTGTAACAACTTGCGGTGAAAAATGCCCTGTCTCTAGCAAGAGCCTCCTGGAGTCCTTTACCTACCTAAATTTGCAGCCTCTCAGCCAGCCCCTCCCCTGCTTTCATTTTCAATAGAGTGTAATCAGTTTTTCAGCTCTTTAACCTGATTCTGAGTGCTCTCCTTTTTAACAATTTGCTATTCCACCCTAAAGCACTCAAAGGGAAAGAAACAGACACATTTTAATTAAATTTTGTTCCATTTTCCCCCTTTTCATTTGCATATGTACTTCTTTAGAAAAATAAAGAAAGAAGGGAAGAGATGTGGAAAATTTAAAAGGGATATAAATTTATATAAAGGGGTAAGCAACCGGTTCAGCACTCCGGGCCCCATTAGAAATATATGTTGAGCCAAAGGGCCACTGCTAATTTCCATCTTTTAGGTGCATGTAATTAACATAATTTTCATATCCTCCTTTTCTCTCTCTCCAGGAGCATGACAAATGCAAGATGACAGCTGGTGGGCATATTGCACTTGTTCTAAACAT
This sequence comes from Podarcis cretensis, assembly GCF_951804945.1. Classification (NCBI taxonomy): domain Eukaryota; kingdom Metazoa; phylum Chordata; class Lepidosauria; order Squamata; family Lacertidae; genus Podarcis; species Podarcis cretensis. The sequence goes on along the minus strand of NC_137173.1, from coordinate 32,285,691 downwards.
TCCTATTTTGAAATTGTCACCCCCTAATGTTGAAAATATGATGCAGCCCTTAAAAACCTTGCTATACGGAGACTCATAAAGCTTGAGAATTGGAAAAATGTAATTAATTCAGAGTCCATTTTTCTTGTCTGCTTGTTTCAAATGGTTTTGTATTTTTTTGTAACTTGCAAATCTTTCACTCTTCAACCACACCTATCTCGATACAAGAAACATAACTGGACTATCTACATAGTACGTACACATAGGGATACATACTCTGGTAGTAAAATAGGCCAAGCCAGCAAGTCACTCCTTCATCTTCTTTTGTATATGCCCCAGTAAGGATTTCTATTTAAAATATTATTCTTGAAAACCTTATTTCCTTACAATGACAGCAGTGTGACTTGATGGCATAAATTTACACATTTTATTACTATTTTCATCATTAAGCCTTTAGAGTCTCGGGACTTCAGACTTCCGGAGGCGGCGCGAACGGTAATGGCGGCCCCTTTACTGCTGTGAAGGGGAAGCTCCGCGGAAACTGGGTCGTCCGCTACGGCGAAGCGGAGACCCACATCGGAAACCCACAGGCAGCAAGAGCCTGTGGTCCTGAGACTCGGCGGGCGCCTGAAGCAGCCCCCAAAACGCAGAAGGAACCCCGTAAGGAGCTCCGGAACGTGGAGGGGGTTGCGGCGCTGTGAGTCGTTTCGCAGTCTGCGGAGCGAAGCTGCGTTGCTGCTGCCGGTGAGCGCTGACCTTTCTTTCTGGAAATTTTGATTCGGGAAAGCAACAACCCATGAGTAAAGAAGGATTTTAAATAATTTGAGACTAAATTACTGAATTTGGCTGAAAGCGGAGCGACGCAAAACAGGAAGTCCGTCTTCCGCTGTCATTGAACTTCAACGCAAAGCGCTGGAGGAGTGGAGGTTTTAAAAGAATCTTCAGTTAAATTGATTTGAGCACCCAGTGAACTTTCTTCAAATAAAATAAGGACTTTAAGTACTGGACTATCCGATTTCTATCTGCAATGTGATACCTTTCTTCTATTGGAATTACAATTTGGATGAGAAACCCAGGTGCTGGAGCTGCCTGAGTGACTTGAGCTGTCAGTTTTGCAGACCTGGCTACTGTGTATCAGAACTTGCAAAAATCTGAGGGTTTGGACTTGCTACTTTGAAGCATCAGTCGAAGTACCAGTATGCACTGTTTGATACAATGTGGTTGTTAATACCAACTCTGCTTAAAATTTGTTATTGAAGGACATTGAACTTAACTCCAGTAAAGTTATTAGAATTGGATTCTTCCCTTGAGACATTTTAAACTCCCTCTAGAGGACTTGGGATTTACAGCAGTGACTTTATTTTACTTTCCTTTTCCCCGACCTCCTGTTTTGTTTTCCTCTGGGCCGTTGCTTTCTCGTGGGAACAACTCAGCTTGACCTTGACTCTTAGATAATTTTGGAATGAGTGGCGCAAGAAGGAGGGGAAGAACTAGACAAGCAACTTTGACAACTTTAACCTCAGTCTCGCAGACACGTAGATCATCTGTGCCCACTTTGCCTTCAGAGGAAGAAGCTGCTGCTCTGTCAAGGGCAGGAGAGGGAGAAACTGAACAGTTACAGTTGGAAGATATGGCCTCAGGAGCAAATGCTTCTATTCTAGAGAAAATCTTGGAAAAATTGGAATCTTTGGATAAGAGAGGGGAATCTCTGGATAAGAAAGTTGATGAACAAACAGCTAAAATTGATCAAAATACAGAAACCCTAAATAGATTAACTGGACAAGTAGCACAGAACGCACAGGCAATTGGGCAGTTGACGGAGGTTACGTCAGAAAATCGGAAATTGGCTGAGGACACTAGCAAAAAATTAGAAAATTTTGAAAAAGAGGTAAGACCAATCTGCAAACAAGTAGGTGAACATCAGACTTATCTATCTATGATTGAACTGCGGAACCGGGAGAGTAATTTAAGGATAAGGTCGATACCGGAAGTGGAAGAAGGCAACCTAGCTGAGTTCCTGACTAAAAATTTTTCCAAGTTCTGGAATTTAGAGGAAAAGGACTTTAAAATTGTGTCTGCTTTCAGGCTTGGAAGACTTGTAAAGAAAGAAAAGCCCAGAGATTGTTTGATAATATTGAGATCAAAGGAGGAAAGGGATAAGATTTTGGGCCTACACTACGGAAAGTCACTGGACATTTTGGACAGAAGAATTGAGTTTTATAAAGATATTCCTAAACAACTGTTGGACTTTAGATCCGCATACCTTGAATTGGCTAAACTGCTTAGGAGCAACTCAATTATCTTTAGGTGGGAATTTCCTCAAGGATTATCTTTTACCTTCAGAGGGAAGAAGGTCAAGATTAGAACATTGGAAGATAGAGACAAATTCCTGACTACATACGGAGAGGACCTTCAAAAAGGAATTGAACTACCTTTTGGGCCTGGAGCACCGGCGGTACCGTCACCCTTGGAATCTGAAGACTTAGCGATCAAGACACCACCCCTGGAAAAATAACCAGATTATTTCAGGATGTCTCTGCAACTTCTGAGCTGGAATATAAATGGCTGTAACATTCCGGAAAAAAGGAGGAAAATATTTCATATACTAAAAAAAGAACAATTGGACATTATTTGCCTGCAAGAAACACATGTGACTAGGCTCCATAGAAAAGTGCTAATAAATAAAAGACTAGGCCAGGAATTTATATCTTCGGACAGAGTAAAGAAGAGAGGTGTGGTCATCTATGCAAGAGAGAGCCTGTCACCTAAACTTCTATTCAAAGATGAGCATGGAAGAATATTGGCAATTGAGATACAGCACCAAGGAGAGAAATTTTTGATATTAGGAATCTATGCGCCAAACGAGGGGAAATCGGAATTTTATAAGAAGCTGCATGAGACTATGCTGGACTATTTGGACTATAATAACATCATTTTAATGGGAGATATGAACGGGGTCGTATCAACTAATATGGATAAGTCACAAAGCCAAAATGTTACAAAAGATGGCAGACTACCAAAAACTTTCTTTGAAATGACAGACAATATGGATTTAATTGATATTTGGAGAACGAAGAACCCCTTGGGAAGAGAGGGAACATTTTTCTCTGAAGCCCAGCTGACTTGGACAAGAATCGACCAAATATGGATAACTAGAGGTCTGGCACCCAAGGTCAGAAAGGTGGAAATCTGCCCAAAGACCTGCTCCGACCATAATGCAACAAAGATGGACATGACACTACTACCAACCGGTTCCTTTAGATGGAAGATGAATGACAATTTGTTTAGAGATCAGGAGATTGTTGAGAAGGCCCAAAAAGCTTTGAAGGATTATTTTGAGATAAATATGAACACTACGGTGGAAAAAAGAACTATCTGGGACACAAGCAAGGCGGTAATGAGGGGGTTCTTGATACAACAGAATGCTGTAAAGAAAAGGAGACAAAATGAGAGGAAAGATAAGATTTTGGAGAAAATTAAAGAATTGGAGAAGAAGTTAAGATTAAATCCGAAGTCACAGCCGACTCTGAGAGAAATCAAACTTCATCAAGCACAATATTCTAAATTGATAAATCAGGAAATAGAGTGGAAGATTAAATTAATGAAGCAAAAAACTTTTGAATCGGCAAATAAATGTGGGAAACTGCTAGCCTGGCAGTTGAAGAGGAGACAAAAACTAAATACAGTTACAAATTTAGAAATTGAAGGAAGAAATATTCAGAACCCTGTGGAGATCAGAAAGTGCTTCCAGAGATACTTCAAAAGATTATACACTCAAGGGCCGCAAGATGAGGTTGAGCTTAAACAATTTTTGGAAAAAAATGGACTAACAAAATTGTCACAAGAAAATAGATCAATCCTGAATTGCAAAATAACACTACAAGAGATTGAACAGGCCATTCAGAACATGCAATTGGGCAAATCCCCAGGGCCAGATGGGCTGACCTCCAAGTACTACAAGACATTAAAAGACTATCTGATACAACCACTGATGGAGGTCAGCAATGAAATTATGGAGGGGAAGAGGGCGCCAGAATCGTGGAAAGAAGCTTTTATCACATTGATACCAAAATCGGAAGCTGAAAAGACACAACTTAAGAACTATCGTCCCATCTCCCTTTTAAATGTGGATTACAAAATATTCGCAGACGTTTTGGCAAGTAGACTCAAAAAAGTATTAAATGAAGTAATTCATAAAGACCAGGCAGGCTTTCTCCCAGGCAGACACTTGTTTGCCAACACAAGGAATATCATTGACATTTTGGAACTTTTGCAAACAGACATTAATACAAAAGCAGTGTTAATTTTTATAGATGCGGAGAAGGCATTTGACAATATTTCTTAGAAATTTATGAAGGGAAATTTAAAAGAAATGGGAGTGGGACGGGGGTTTGAGAATGGGATTGATGCTATATATTCAGAACAAAAAGCTAAATTGATAGTTAACAATGTGGTTACAGAAGAGTTTAAAATTGAAAAAGGAACACGACAAGGCTGCCCTATTTCCCCTCTGTTATTTATTTCGGTTCTGGAGGTGCTCTTGAACATGATTAGAGGGGACTGGTTGGTGGAAGGAATACAGGTCGGAGTGAAACAATACAAACTTAAAGCTTTTGCAGATGACCTAGTTTTGACTCTGCAGGAGCCAGAATCTAGTACGAAAAGAGTGTTACAATTGATTCAAGACTTTGGTCGGGTGGCAGGATTCAAATTAAATAAACAGAAAACTAAAGTGTTGGGGAAAAACTTGACAGATACAGAGTCAGAACGGTTTCAGAGAGAGACAGAACTAACTGTGGTTAAAAAAGTAAAGTACCTAGGGGTAAACATAACAGCAAAAAATTTGAGTCTTTTCAAGGATAATTATGAAAAATGCTGGTCAGAAATTAAGAGAGACTTGGATAGTTGGACAAAATTGAAACTTTCTTTGTTAGGCCGAATTGCCGCTATCAAGATGAATGTATTGCCAAAAATGTTGTTTTTGTTTCAAACACTACAGATTGTGGACAAGACGGAGTGCTTCCGGAAGTGGCAGAGAGATATCTCTAAGTTTGTCTGGCAGGGCAAAAAGCCCAGAATTAAGTTTAAGATATTAACTGACGCAAAAGAAAGAGGGGGCTTTGCCCTGCCAGACCTAAGGTTGTACTATGAGGCCGCAGCTTTCTGCTGGCTAAAAGACTGGCTACTTCTCGAGGACACTGACGTTCTGGACTTGGAAGGTTTTAACAATGCTTTTGGATGGCATGCATACTTATGGTATGACAAGGTTAAGATCAATAAGGCCTTTAAGAACCATATTGTCAGAAAAGCAGTGTTTAATGTCTGGACAAAATATAAAGACTTATTGGAGAATAAAACTCCAAGGTGGCTTTCACCGCTGGAAGCTAAGGCCCGAAAAACCCCCAATATGGAGGTCAAATGGCCAAAATATTGGGAAATACTAGAAAAAGATGGAGACAATTGGAAATTGCAGAGTATGGAGAAAATGAAGGATAAAGTGCGAGACTGGTTACACTACGCTCAGATTAAAGAAGTTTTTAAAAATGACAAAAAGCTAGGGTTCCAGGTGGAGAAATCGAAATTGGAAACAGAACTGTTAGAACCTAAGACTAAGGTACTTTCAAGAATGTATAACTTGCTGTTAAAATGGAACACACAAGATGAAATGGTTAAATCGGCTATGATAAAGTGGGCACAGGATATTGGGTACAACATTATGTTTGAGGACTGGGAAAGGTTGTGGACCACTGGGTTGAACTTCACTGCATGTAATGCTTTGAAGGAAAATATAATGAAAATGATATATAGATGGTACATGACCCCAGTCAAGCTTGCCAAAATATACCATGTGTCTGATAACAAACGTTGGAAGTGTAAAGAAGCTGAAGGAACATTCTTTCACCTCTGGTGGACTTGCCCTAGAGTGAAGGCTTTCTGGGAAATGATATATAATGAGCTGAAAAAGGTATTTAAGTATACCTTCACTAAGAAACCAGAGGCCTTCCTTTTGGGTATTGTCGGCCAGAAGGTGTTAAGGAAGGATCAAACACTTTTTATGTATGCAACAACAGCAGCAAGGATACTTATCGCTAAGCACTGGAAAACCCAAGATCTACCCACACTGGAAGATTGGCAGATGCAGCTGATAGACTATATGGAACTAGCCGAGATGACTGGCAGAATCCGAGACCTGGGAGAAGAGAAAGTTGAAGAAGGCTGGAAGAAATTTAAGATTTATTTTAAAAAGTATTGTAATTTGGTTGAATGTTAAGAAGGATGCTAGATCATAAATAATTGACCACCACTAAATTAGATGGAATCAGGACGATAAGTTGATCAAGGTAAATATAAACCATTTGGAGAACGAATAGATTATGTTTAAAAGAATGGGACCTAGGAATATAAATAAGATGATAATTTGCTGGTTAAAATTTAAGACGATGTAAGTGGGAGCGGGAGATGTGAGGGAGTCCAAGAGGTTTTGAAAATATGTCATGATATATGTTATATTGTTGATTTTTGCATTTGTATTTAAAAATCCTAATAAATATTTATATATATAAAAAAAATAGAGTCTCGGGACTTCAATTTTTGATACACTTTAACAAATTTGGGAGCCTGTATTTCCTTACAATAAAGATTATATTTCATTAGGGGGGAAAGGGTATAAACTTCAGAATTAGATTCAAATTCAGTGCACATCAGCTACTGGTAAAGACAGTGAGAATAAATGTTCTGTTTAGAGGACGAGTAAGTCACGGGGGCTTGAAACATTGAATGCAAAGATTCGAAAAGTCCTCTATAGTTTATAGAGAAGTACATACATGGGACGTGGGTGGCACTGCGCTCTAAACCACTGAGCCTAGGGCTTGCCGATCGAAAATGTTGGCGGTTTGAATGTCTGCGACAGGGTGAGCTCCCATTGCTTGGTCCCTGCTCCTGCCAACCTAGAAGTTCGAAAGCACATGAAAGTGCAAGTAGATAAATAGGCACTTCTCTGGTGGGAAGGTAAACGGCGTTTCCGTGTGCTGCTCTGGTTTCGCCAGAAGCGTCTTAGTCATGCTGGCCACATGACCCGGAAAAACTGTCTGTGGACAGACGCTGGCTCCCTCGGCCAGTAAAGCAAGATGAGCACCACAAGCCCAGAGTTGTTCGTGACTGGACTTAACTGTCAGGGGTCCTTTACCTTTTATGTGCAGATGGTGGATGGTATCCTTCGAAACAGTTTCACTAGTGCCAGGAGTTTTAGCTGTGCAATGGAACTTCCCTGCCCTCTTATCTCTTTGTGTACCTCCAGCATGCCATGAAAATAGGCCCAGGAAACAGATTTAGGGAGTGCATAGACTGGGCAAGGAGAGGGCAGGAAAGTTCCATTCTGCAGCTGAAATGATTGCACTACTGGGACTGTTTAATTGGCTACCACCTGAAGTGTTGGGCAAGTGAAGGCTTGCAAGCTCAAACTGGTTCACTTTGACCCTTTCAGTTCAGTTCAGTTGTCCACCAACAAGCTGCCCACCCACTCCCTCTTGAGATTCATGCTCAAGAAGTGTGAGAGTCAGATGGTGAACAAAGGAGCAGATTCTGCTGCTCATGCATGCTTCTGTCTCTCCCATGTATCTTGATGTGATCAGCAAGAAAGAGACCTCCTTCAAACAGGAAGATATCAGAAATTAGAACAGTGTTAACTTACTGTTTTCATGGATCTCCCTGTTATTACCTGCTCTGACTTGAAAATCCCATCTTTGCTCTAGCCCATCCCATAGTCTGCTCTCTTCTCGCTTCCTCAACTGCTATGCTACCTGGATAACTTATCAGACCATTAATAAAAACAAAATTATTTGACGGTGGTTTCTACCTTTTCTTGTATTGATCTCTATCCTGGTTAATGCCATGTGGTTTCACATTGGAACTCTATTTTGTAATGGTTAACTGTAAAGGAGGGGGAGGTGTGTTGAACAAAAGGTGAACTGTTCCGGATGCTGTGCAAACACCATCTTGGTAGTCAAGATGACCCCACAATTAATTGGTAGTTGTTGTAACCATATATGTAAGCTCATATATGCTTATATTCACGTGCTTTGATACAGCTTTGATGCTTTCCTTATCTGTGGCTTGGGGTGCTGGGCTCTGACCATTTGTAAGACTTGGGTATTTGCCATCTATGTCGTCATCTGGTCAGGTGAAGCGATTGGAAGCCCACGCCAAAGTGACATATCCTGCTTTGTGTATAAAGAATGTATGAATGTTTCCTTCAATGTGGACAAGCCATCTCCTTGCTGTGGTCTTCATCCCAAATCTGTAAAAGCTGGGGGACCTGGCAGTTGGATTTGCTGTAAATCTACACCTTTCTTTAATAAAGCACTAGAACTGATCACTCTGATGTTTCTAACATCCTTCTTTGGTATCCCTGCACCCAACCACTCCCACTGTCAGCTGCAGCCCATTGCTGACAGAGGGGGAGAGCGTGGATAGACAGGAGGAGGAAATTAGGCGGGAATGCAGAACGAGGGAGGAGCAGCCTAATTGCAGTAGAAGCCTGAGCTCCAAGAACAAGGAGAAGGAAGAGGGGAGTTCAAGGGAGAAGACACAGACCGACAGTTTTAGCTCGGACTCAGAGGGAGGGCCACTGGAAATAGCCCATCCCATGATGTGTAGGCGTGCAAGAATGAATGAGAGGCATGAACAGGAAATGAAGCAAAAGTGGGGCTTTAAATGTCGGAAGAGGAAGGGGCAGAACTTAGACTCGGCAACAGCTAATTTGGAAGCAGACGCTGAGTGACTGAGCTCCAGAGTGATTTGTGTGTTTTGAGCAATAAACCTGGGTTAATTACTACCGGTATTATTTCGCTTCTGTGGGAGAGACCCAACCCACAAGGCCTCCTTTGGACCTGCGGTTTAGAACAGGAGGAGAAGCTTCTCGTTGTGTGTTTACAGGTTCCTTTTAAACAACAGCCAACTTTCCAGCTTGGATCTATTACTTTGGGAATGTTGTTATTTTGAAATGAAAAGTAAAAACAAAATAGGATGACTAAGAAATTTCTCAATTGCTCATCTAATAATATTCAAACAGTGACTCAGAGAACATTAACCCCATACAAAATTAGAAATATTTATAATAGTGCAAAGAAGAAACCTAACCTTTCAAAATTGCCATACAATATGTCAACAAACTGCATCTCTACTTTTACCATTTTTCAACAGTTTTATTGCTTTCTCAAAATAAATATCCTTCCCCACAAGTAGAAATCCATACTGTCTTACCCTTGACAAAACAATATTGACATAGAAGAAATTATTTTTAGATTGCAATTTAGAGGTGGCCATGTTTAGCATTCTATACTTTCTTATACACTAAGGATAAAAGTCGAGTAATATATGAATTAAGGATTGCCAAAATTTTGCTTTTCTATATTGATTTCTTTAAAACTTCACCTAGCATTATGTTTATAAGAACATCTGTGGAATGTTTATCTGGGTAAGTATTACAAGATTTCAGTCAAACACAAAATTCACCCTAGCTTTAAATGTTTGGAAGTCAAATAAATATATTGTTGTTTTTTTTAAAAAAAGAATGTTCTCTCCTTTATCTCCTATGGACACATAGGATTAGAAAATTGTTTTATCACACTTGCTTAATTTTTAATTTTTTCAATTTGCACAGTTAACTTAGGCATTAATTGTGTCCTCATAGTTAACATCATCCAGTTTCTTTTGCTGTTCAACTTGAACCTTCTAATATAGTCGATAATAGCTTTTACTTTTCTAAAAATAAGTTTCTGTTTTGATAATTCAATCTTTAAACTGCCAATTTCTGCTAAAAATATTTATCATTGTCCTTCTAGTGTAACTGGAGACATGAAATCCTCATGGTTCTCTGTATCATTTTAATCAGGTCTGTTATTAGACTGACAAGCCATTTGATCAGAAAAAAATGTAGCCCAGTTAAAGAAAACAGTTCATAGTCTTTCACCAATACCTGAACTTTATTCAAACCCCTCACTGTTCCATTGCCCTATCAATTCAGATCATGTTCAATTCATCAGCCTTTTGAAGCTTAAGTAAGTTACTTGAAGCTTCTAACCCCCTTTCACCCAATGTAGGGCTCAAACCCACAACCCTGAGATTAAGAGTCTCATGCTCTACCAAGTGAGTTATCCCTTAAGAAGCTAAACTGCTAAAATAAACTGTTGCCTATCTGTAAGGCATTCCAAACACCACATCCAATACACACAAAATGATGGCTACAGAAACATCTTCTGTAGCTATTACAAACCAACTAGCTACTGAACATGCATAAACCAAAATACACCATCTCCATAGGACCTTTAAAACATGCAGAATGCATGGGAGTAATATTTGCACAGGGCTACTTTGAGAAGGAACTCTATTGTGGTATGTGTCTTGTATTATCATCCTTTGGATAGCAGGGGTGATAGATTTACCAGTAAATAGCAGTTTTATTTCTTGTGGACTCTACTAATGGCTCATATATTTATGTATTTTTATTTGTTCCAAAGGCAAATCATTGCTTCTCTTTCCAATTCCTAGACCATATCTTGATCCATTATTCCCTTTGGTTATGACTTAGCCAAAGAACTCATTTTGCTTCCTACAATCTCTTTCTCTTTTCTAAATGTGCATTTTACTAACTCTCCCATGGGCTTCTGGTACTTAAAAAAAATACTATCATTGGTTGTATTATGTCAGGTTGTTTATTCTGAAACTTTCTTCTTAATTTCCATTTACATCTTGACCTTGCAGAGTTTACGTTGTGTTCCATTAGGCTTGCTTGCACTGAATGTCTAATTTTAAAGTACCGATATTTTTCTTTGGCTTTCAGAAACTCACATGTCTTCTATGCTTGGCTCTTCAACCTATCCCCCCCCCTTTCTCTCCCTGCCTCCCAACAATTCATTTGCTCCTAGCTGTTCAATTTTAAATCAGGGGTCTGGTGCTACCTCCTGTGACCCACCTACTGATCTTGTTCCCCAACCCCTCTTAATAGCCTCCATTTAGGGATTGCATACTTTTGACTGTCAAACATAAACTACCAGGATCAAACAATACTCATGAGCATCATCTGCTTGCAATGTCTGAGAACTTATCTGCAGTGTGTGCTTAGCCACTGTTTATTTATTTAGTTTATTCATATATTACACTATCCCATTGGATTAGAAGAGTATGTGCTAGTTTTTTTAAATATCATATAAATATCAATAGCTGTATCCCCAACAGCCTCACAATCTATTGGGATATACAGTACCATTCTGAATTAAGAGCTGGTCCATATGCTACAAGATCCCTCTTCATAGGAGATTCATGTGCAGTGACAGTTCATCCTGCAGAGCAAGATTGTATCCACTCAGCAGTCTGTGCTGTCCTTGTGTACATGAGCTGCACTCATGTGGGTCCTGTTGTGCATGACCAGGGGACCTGCACAAAACAGTCTACTGGTGCACATACAAAGCCAGCAGCTGTAGAGTCTGCACACAGGTAGGGGTTGTACTGACTTTCAAGTGAACTCTGTAGTCTGGGGGCAAGACTTGACAATATAATCTCATTCTACCCAAAATGTGATCGCTGTATGCACAACTGTCATGTGACTAATGCTACCAGGGAATGAAGAAATTGAACTGTTTTGATCTTCATTCCACAAGTACTGCTGCAAAGTGTCAAGTAGGGTTCACTGATCTCAGCTGCACAGAGCTCAAGATGACAGAGGTGAGAATTATCATCTTACTTTGTGCCTTACATTAGAAATGGGGAACAAACATATTCTCTCTCACACTACTTTTCTCCTCACTTCTAGGTAACATATGAAGATTTGTCTCCAACAGTGGCCAATGAGTCTCTTATACAAAGAACCAAACTGTAGAGAATGGCTGAATCTTCAAAGGTCAGATCTGAGTAAGTATCTGGACCACAGCTTCTATAATTCCAATTCAATTTTAAAATAGCAGACCCCTCACCTATTCAAAGCCTGCTCAGTCTTTGGTTCTTAAGGGTAATGTATCTAAATTTACTCACCCTACTGGACTGTGCCCCTATGAGGATGTGGATGCAATGGGGATGCCCATTTCACACAAACACAGCTTGGCTTCCAGATGTCACATGACTCAGGCAGCCTTCCACTGTGCTTTGTTTTCAAATTCTCAGGCTCCCTCGCCAAAGAAAGGCTCCTCCATTGTAAAACTGTTAAATGAAAACCTTTGCAGCTGTCATAGCTGCTCACTGCCTCAGTGCCTGCGAACACCACTTGGCTCTCGTGCATTGATGCATTTACTGTACTGGTAATTAATGCCGTTAGCTTTGTAATTAAAAAAAAACACAACTTTTTGCCTTTATACTTGGGGTGATAACGCTGCAAGTAAAAATTAATTAAAATGAGACAAATTGCCTTCAGTTGAATGAAATGGAAAGGGAGGCACAGGAACTGGGGGCGGATGAGGGGAAAGGCACCAGGGCCCTGCTAATGAAGCAAAATGAGGCTGTCGGCTTTGAGGAGATTCTTCCTCTGCTTTTCTTCTCTTCTGCTAGGTTCCGGTTTAGTGGAGCCTAAAAGTATCGGCTGGCAGAGAGAAATTGTGAGTCATGGGTGCCCATTGTTTTGGCCGCTGTTGACCACTAACACAAACACCCATCTTTGTAGAAGCCACTCCCTCTTTCTTTCCCTTCCTTTTACCTGGCTGTGTGAGGTAATGGGCTGAAAAATTGCCTTTTCTATCATTATTAATTAGATCTAATGTCGGGCTTTTTATTTTTCCTGTTTGAGGTAGGGGGAAAGTGGCTCTAAAAGATTCCGCACATTGTAAGGAGCAGGGCCATTATAGGAAACACACAGATTGTTTAAGTTAACCTCCTGCTTTTGATGTGTATGTAACATGGTTCTTCTCCCTGCTTAACCCTCAGTCCTGACCCGGACAGTTTTCTTCTTCTAGTACAGTGTTTCCCAACCTTGGGCCTCCAGCTGTTTTTGAACTACAACTCCCATCATCCCTGACTAGCAAGACCAGTGGCAAGGGATGATGGGAATTGTAGTCCAAAAACAGCTGGAGGCCCAAGGTTGGGAAACACTGTTCTAGTACTTGGATGGACCCACAGGCAAGTAAAAAGAATGGCAAATACAGTCATACCTTGGGTTGCGAACGCTGCAGGTTGCGCGTTTTCAGGTTGCGGACCGCGCCAAACCCGGAAGTTCTGGAACGGGTTACTTCCAGGTTTTGGTGCTCACGCATATGCAAAGGCACAAAATGATGTCACGTGCATGTGCAGAAGCGCCGAATCACGTCCCACACCTGCACAGACACGGTGCTGTGGGTTGCAAACATGCCTCCCGCACGGATCACATTCACAGCTATCTGCCAATCACCCATTCCCACCACCCTTCTGAGTAATACCCCTCCCCACCTTCTCACTATATAGAAGGGTCTGGAAACTTCTGTTTCAGTGTATCTGAAGAAGTGTGCATGCACACGAAAGCTCATACCAAGAACTAACTTAGTTGGTCTTTAAGGTGCTACTGGAAGGAATTTTTTTTGTTTTGACTATGGCAGACCAACACGGCTACCTATCTGTAACACATACACACACCCTTTTTAAATATGCTGTTATTTTATTGCCATTATTTCCTCCATCGGCCGCTGCTTTGGTACCATTTTAGTTAGTCATCCATCTTATGATGACCTCAGCCAATCGGGGACTATTTAGTGAATGTGATTACATCAGAATGCTATGGACTAATCAGGCTGACATCACAGAGAGAAAACAAAGTCAATTTAGACCATTAAGGCAATATCACTGATGGATTACATGAATGATCTTAATCAGGAATCACATAACAAACACCATTCGCTGTAACCAAAGCTTTTCCAACTGTGCTTTTTGTTCCCTTTGGCCAATTCTGAAAAATTACCGAGACAATGCTTCCTATTTGACACCGATAAAAGTATTGCCAGAAATAACCCTCTCCTTACAACTCAGCCCTAGGAAAAACACCTGAATGACACCAATGCCACTTCTTCTTCTTTTCAAACACCTCAGTTATTGTTTGAAAACTAAGACAAAAATCATAGGGTTCTTCCAGATGGAGGCTTAATACTGCAAATGAGTCATTCAGATACTGTACACAGCTAATTGACAACAGCTTTTACTCACTGGATTTAATGCAGATTAAATGGGGGGGGGGATATGCACTGGCATTCTGATGCCAGTGATATGTAGACACTGCAAAAAATATGCATGAACTGACCACACAGTAAACACCCATATGGATGTACCTATATGCACTTTTACTTGGGAGTTAGTCCTATTCAGTGGGAAAGAAACAAACAAGCATAGTCACCGGTGGTTGTACATCTACACTCCTAAGTTTGCTTACTAAGAAATAGCTTTATGACTTGGAAGGTAAATCCCAATAAACATGCATAGCATTTGGTTATAAGAAATTAAGATAAAGCAATATCCTCAACTGTTTTCTCTTTGTACCTACATTGATAAGAATTTGAAGTAAACCTGCTAAAAATTCACTGGGATTGAAATTAGAATACCCATTCCCCCAGTTACTCGGGAGTGCCATTTGCGGCCTGGTGCAGTGGCGAAGGGGACCAAAAGGCATGGGAATCTTCCCACACTTTCCAGCCGCACAACAGGCTAGGAGATGTGCAAGACTCAGAAAGCCAATCTGCACCAGGAACAGACCTGAGTGGGGCCTGCGGTCTATGAAATTAAATAAAGTGCATTCCCACCCCTCTGCCCATGGTTTTACACCCACAACATGCTGGGTTCATTTCCTTTCCAAGCACTTGTTAAGATTCCTCCTCCCTGACACCTCACTATTTTCAGGCATCAGCCTCCATTTTTATCAGCCTCCCAATATTTTCCAAGAATCATTAGTGGAATACAGTAAGCCATTATTCACATAGTGTCCACATTCAGAATAGCTGCTGGTACTGTAGACTTCTCAACTTTACATGTGAAAAGGCCATTAGGAGACAGAAATCAGATGACCTGGCTTTAAGAAAAGAGCACCTGAATATATTACAATATACTGAGCAGTGCCTGTGCAGCAGTAGAACTTTATTACATTAGTAGGACACATAGTAGGGCACAGGGAAGTGGGTGGCGCTGTGGGTAAAACCTCAGTGCCTAGGACTTGCTGATCGTATGGTTGGCGGTTCGAATCCCTGCGGTGGGGTGACCTCCCGTCGTTTGGCCCCAGCTCCTGCCCACCTAGCAGTTCGAAAGCACTCTTAAGTGCAAGTAGATAAATAGGTACCGCTTTATAGCGGGAAGGTAAATGGTGTTTCCGTGTGCTGCACTGGTGCTGGCTCGCCAGCTGCAGCTTCGTCACGCTGGCCACATGACCCAGAAGTGTCTTCGGATGGCGCCAGCTCACGGCCTCTTGAGCGAGATGAGCACGCAACCCTAGAGTCAGACACGATTGGCCTGTACGGGCAGGGGTACCTTTACCTTTACTTTTTGGACACATAAAGCACCATTCAGGCTATCAGTGATTTTTAACCAGACTCAAGTCTTGCCTGAGATCTATGGAAAAACATACATGCAGAGCAGACGCAAACCACTCGAGACCTTAAAACATTGTTCTTTACTTTTCAGATCCCTCTCTATTATCAGTATTGTGTTTGAACATATACCTTGGGCCTGGTCTCACCTGGGTTTTTATATTGGCATTAAAACTACTGAAGTCTGTAGTACTCCTGATTTACAATAATGTCAGAAAAAAGGGGGAGCAGGCTCTTGCCTGAGGCATATGACCCATTCTGCAGACTGTCTTTCCACAGCGTTGGTGATCAAAGAGAAAAGTCTGGAAAACTAGATTAAGAAGAGGAAAATGCTCACCATGTGTCCATATAGGAAAGAGGGAAAGGTCATTGGGATGAAACGAGGCTAAGCTGAAACACTGTTGGTGATTATTCCAAGTAACAATTTAGTTTTTGCCACAGAGGAATGCACATGGGCATTGTTAATTCATATTAGAATGATAAATCCATGTAGACTTTGTCAACTATAATTGGCTTAATTCACACTGAAATGAGAATGGCTATGTGTATTGGTGAAATGGTTTAACTGGAAGCTATATTGAAGTCAAGAATAGGATGCTGAGCTCTAACTGAGTTGATAACTAGCTGTTATTGTTTTGAGGTAGCTCTGATGTGGTGTTTTAACCTTGGATCACATGAAAGGTATTGAATTGCAATTTCACCATCTTGGAAGGGCGGTGGCTGGAGTTCTTAGTTCTCAGACCCTGTGAGAGTGACTATGTAAATGAAGCTCTCCAGGTAAACAGCCTAAGGCAGGGTGCAGGCTGGAATGCAGGCTGTGAGAAGGGAAAGACCTCTGCTTCTAGGTCTGTTGGAATTATTTCCTATTTCGTAAGATGCTGAGCCTATGCCATGAACTAGAATATGTCCAATGGAATTGTTTGGTTGTAACATTTGATGTTTCTGTTTTGTTTTGAAGAAAGTTCTGCAAGTCAAGCTTTAATTAAACTTAAGGGAATTGACAAAGTTTTCTTTCCAAAAAGAAGTCAGTTTTCATGCATCCAGTAGCTTCAAAGTGTGCAATATTAACACCTGCAATAGACTTTGTTGGAATGACCCAAGAATAGTTTGCTAGAATCATAGGAACACAAGCAGCTATTGAAGCTGACACCAAACATCTAGCTCAGTGCTGTCTATGCCAGGGGAGGACAACATTGTGTCCCTTCAGATGTTGCTGTACACCCAACAGCCATCAGTCCCAGTCAGCATCACTAATGGTCTAGAATGATAACAGTCCACCAACATCTGAAGGGCAACAGACTGCTCATCCTTGGAGTGCATTGACAGATGCTCAACAGGGCTTCAGGCAGGAAGCATTCCTAACTCTACCTGGACATGCCAGGGACTCAACCTGGAATCTGTCATGCACAAAGCAAGTACAGTACTGCTAAAAAAACACAGCCTCTCTCTCTCTCTTGTTTTAGTTCCTGTTGATTTTTTTTTCCTCTTTGCAAAATGAATGTGTTCATTCATAAACAGCGGATCCCTCCATATGTATTTCTCTTTGGAGCAGAAGTGTTATCTTACAATTAGCCTTCAGCATTTACATTACTGGGGGGGGGGAACTGGAGGGGAAAAATTGGAGGCCACTCCTGTTCAAGTGGCCTCCAATGATCTGTGGGACCTACTGCAATAACATTGGGATAAGACAAGAATTAGCGTTTCAAACCAGCCGACATCACAAAACAACTCTTGGGATCAGAAAATCCAGCTGGTTCTTTCTGCTTCTTACATCAGCCTCAGTAATAAAGATTCTGCAGATGGATCATAGCTGGCAGTTTTACTGCTGATGCATGAAGTAAAACTGACTCTGGCTCATTCTCCTTAGCTGTGTCAGCTCCTGCAGGGCTAAGTCTAAGGAACTGTGACTTGAAGCAGCACACATACTTTGACCAAATTCTAGCTTCAGTTCTTTTAAAAAGGAGTGGTAGACTAAAAATTCCTGCAATCTGCAACAAACTCTGCAATCCCTCCATTCAGGGATCATTTTGGAGGTGTGGCTGATGGTAAGTGATAGAGTGGGCAGCTATGTCTGAATGATGCCCAGCTATAAGACCACAAAGGAAAGGACTGACCTTCATGGGAACCAAAGCTGCTCTGCACCTTGGACCAATTTTTGTTCAGCTTACTTCAACATTACTCTTAAATGTTATTTTGCAAAAAAGTAAAAATAAAATCTGGACACATTAATACATACAAATTATATAAGTTCAAGATTTTTAGCAAGCCATACAGAACTGATTCAGGCTGCCATGCAACATATACTGAGGTGGGTTAAATCTCTACAAAGCTCCCATATTACATCAACCTGACCCCTGGAAACAGAAGTGTCAGAGATATGCTGCTCTTCATTCCTTTGAGGCCAACAACCAGGATCCAAGATGCTCTTAGGTCCATGGGATTGCAAACATAGGGAAAAAGATGTTCCCAGATTCATCTGGGAAAAAATACAGCCTGGCGGCTGCAGCATAAACACATTGAACACATAAAATAGATTTTGCTGATGGGATGCATGCTGCAAAGCACATCCCCAGTTTAAAAGATGTTATTTTAAGAAAACACAAGCACATGTAAAAAAAGGGGGGGGGATGAGTTTAAGATTTTCAATCGTTTGCTGAACATTCTGAAACATATGTATATTTCTTAACTCCATCTTCTTCTTTGTACTTTTCTCATCCCTCATGTTCAGGTATCTGTTAGATGCATTTGTTACTGGACATAAGAACAATCATAATAATATTATATAGATTCAATCTATGTCACAAAATTGGAACTAACTCTAAACTAATCCAGGTCATACGGGACATGATCATCAATAAACTTTTGTTCAGTTTGGTCAGAGTTGTCCAGAAACACAGCCAGAGTTGTCCAGAAACAGCATTTCTCCTTGTGCAATGAATGGCATTTCTTAGCAAACAAGGGCTTGTCTACATAACACAAATTATCTATTGTTAATAACAGATGCAGCTGCACAAGGACTGAACTTGAACTAGGTCCAGTGGAACCAAAGACAAGCCACGTGCCGTGCCCCCCCACTCTTCTGAAGGCCTCCTCCGAGGAGATATTAGCCACAAGATACACATTGTAGCCTTTACAACAAATAGCTAGTTGGCTTCTGAGCTCTGGTACTCTCTGGATCAGCCCCAGAAAAGCACCATTCCACTTAGTCTTCCATGCCCATGTTTGTGGGGAAGTGAGTTGTTCTTACAAAACAACAGGGTTCCCTACTGTTCGATCTGCAGGTTTGGAGAGAGTGCCTCTACCAGCTGATCTATTCCTATAAGGCCCTTCCCAGCCAGCTGCCACAGTTTTTTATTAGATGCAGACTGGCTGCCTAGGAAGAGGTCTATTTCAAGTGACAGGCTGGGACGGTGACCACTAGTGGGTCTTTATGAGAGCGCATCTCTAAAGGGATGTGGTGCCAGATCCCTATTAAAGGAAGGGCTCTAGCAGTAGGCACAAATCAGAAAGCTTCCAGTCTGCCATTTCAAGTGGAAATGCAAGACCTCCTTGAAGAAGAAACAATCTCTTCCACTATTTCATGCATTTTCATGCCTTTTTATACCAATCATTTCCCCAGAACAGCTTCTGCACCATTTTTCATTGAAAGGCATTTTTAAAGATTTACATATTGAATGCTATGTTGTTGCATCACACAGCCAATAAGATTTGGATATGGGATGATGTCCCTGAGGACAAAGGAGACCCATTGTTTGCATTCTGGAGGGCAGGATGGGAGAAACACATTGTTGTTGCCCAAGCAATGGGGATGATACTTTCTGTCCTGCCATGCTGTGGAGGTGGACTCATTGTCCAGCAGTGCCATATGATGGGCCTTTCATCCTAATCCAGCTATGGTTTTTTCTAATGTTTAGAAGCTGAATGTGAGGGTGGATACATTTGAATGCTCATCTGAATGCCCATCCCATGAAAGTAACACAATACAGAAAAATAGCATCCACATTCAGATGTGAATTCAGATGCAGATGCCATCCAAGCATGCTCTATCACTTTCAACAGGATGACTATTTCCTGAATCAGGGTAAAAGAACATTAGCCCAGTTAATTTGGAAAGAGGGACATGTTCCCTCTTCCCCATGACACCTTTAGTAAATATGTTGAGAGACAGCTGAAAAGAAAGGTGCACTCTGTGGTTGCACAGGTGATTAGATCCGTCAGACCCTCTTTATCATGAGAAGCTATTTCAGTGCTGCTTGGAAAAGCTCCTTTGGACAACTTCCTTTCCAGCTCAGTTTAATAGAATATGCTTAAAGGGAGCACAAAGAAAGATTGCCCCACACAGCTTTTTCAAATGAGCATCGAAAGAAAATCCCATAAATATATATTTTTTCTTTGATAGTGTGGGGACATGCACTGTTGTCTTTTTTTGTCTGTCTTTTTTAACAGCTTTATTCCCATTCTTTCTTGCATGCAATGGTGGTTGGTATGTGCTTTGCAAACATGCTTGCCATCACCTCTACTCAGTCCACCTGGTGTTGGAGAGGTAGCTCTTGTGTAGAAAAGTCTCTTGCAGGAGCATTGGGTTATAAGCAAAGCCATTTCCGACCTGGGAGGAGAGGGGGTTGCGGGCTAAACCCTCCACCCACACACGCGGGGGCGGGGTCCCGCCCCCGCGTGGTCGGGGAATCCCCGGGCGTGCCTTCCACCCCGTCCGCCAATCGGCGGACCGGGGAGGCGGGGCCTAGCCCATTTAAGGCCAGGCACGCCCGGGGACTGCCCTCTTTTCCTTTTCCCAGCTGAGCGGTTTTCCCATCCCACCCACCCTTTAGGTTTAGCTAGCTATGACCTTGCTATGGACTTCGGTTGGTCGCCGCAAGGGGCCTGGTAGGAATTTTTCCAAGTTGGCACACTTCAAGCCTTTTGGTTTTTTCTCCTACCTCGTAGCAAACGTCACAACTTCCACGGTATTGGCGGTTAGGCATTGGCAGGGGTTTATTGTTATGCAAATGAATGGGGGGAAGGAAGCGCCATCACCTTCCCCAATGGAAAGGGTAGTCCAGTAGAGGACTCCGGGGGGCGTGGCCTTGTCTGAAACCTAGGGAGGTAAGGGCCTCCGGCACGCCCCCGAGCGGTGACATCCGTGGGATCCTAGTTGGCGTACTTCAACAGGACTCCCACGGCTTGTGGACAACCCTTCCCGGTCACCATGCTGGGTAGACGGTAGGAGCCAGTGCCTAAGGCCAATACCTTTCAATTCTGTAATCAATAAAGTTGTGGCCTTTTTATGCCCATTAACCTTAAATAATGTGTCCAGTGTCTTCATTTCTCTCGGGGGGAGGGTACTCGCCATGCAAACACTTATAAAGAAGACATACTGTGATCTGAGAAGAGTCCACTGCTGGTCAGTGTAAATTTAACATTTAATTATTTATTTCATAAAACTTATACACTGCTTGATATATTTTTTTAAAACCACATCCCTCAATGCGGTTTACAAAAATATATAAAAAAACCAAAATCAAGGAAAAGTCACAACCATACTTTAAAACATGCAAAAGTTAAAATTCTGAAATAGATTAAAATTACCTCAACCTTTTAAACATCTGGGTAGGTTAATCTAGACAAGAATATTTTAGCAGGCACCAAAAGGCGTACAGTGAAGACGCCTGCTTGATGTCATTGGCAGGGAGTTCCAAAGTGCAGGTGCTGCTATAGTAAACCATTGAGTTCTTTCCAATGTGAAATAGGTATTATGTGGCACCTGTAGTAGTGCTGATTCTGTCAACTGAAGTGGTTGAGTGGGCACATGTGGCGTAAGGCGATCTCGTAGGTAAACTGGTCCCAAGTTGTTAATGGCTTTGTATGCTAATAGTAGCACCCTGAACTTGGCCAATCAGTGCAGCACTCTAAGCACAGGTGTTATATGATGACAAGGCTTCACTCCTGTCCACTGTCATGCTGCAACATTCTGTACTAACTGCAGCTTCTGGATCAAGTGAGAGGGAAGCCCCACATAGAGTGCATTGCAGTAGTCCAGTGTTGAAGTAACAAGCACATGAACTACTGTGGCAAGGTTTTCCTGGTCCAGGAGTGGCCGTAGCTGTCAAATCAGCTGCAGTTGGTAAAAGCCAATTCTAGCTACTAAGGCTGCCTGAGCCTCCAGTAACAGAACTGGATCAAGAAACACCCCCAAACTGTAAACCTGCTCCTTCGGGGGGAGTGCAACCCCATCTAGGGGAGGCAACTGACCAGTGTCTAAGACACAGTAGCTACTTATCCACAATGCCTCTGTCTTGCCAGGATTCATGCTCAGCTGGTTTTTCCTCATTCATTTCACCACTGTGTCCAGGCAATGGCCCAAAGTCTGCACGGTCTCTCCCGATTCAGATGTTATGGAGAAATAGAGCTGATGTCATCAGCATACTGATGGCACTTTGCCCTGAATACTCCTAATGACCGCTCTCAAGGGCTTCATGTAAATATGAAATAGCAACAAAGAGAAGATAGCACCCTATACATATTGAGGATGTGGGAAGACAGCAGAAGTGATGGATTGAAGGACCTTATGGATAGGATCTTATGCACCCTCTACCCATCCCACATGTCTTTTCTGATTTATACCCATTGCATCTGTTTAATAACAGCTCCACACTGATATACAAGGACATATGTATTCACTCTTGTAATGTAGCACTGAAATTGCAGGGGAATTAGATTAGGCAGATTGGATTCCTTATGCATTATTTGAAGTGGGGGACATGCGCTGGCTAGCACAGCTATCCAAATGTTACAGAACAGTCTTAGAGGTGTACCCACATAGATTTACAAAATACCTCTTTCGAAAATGTAAACTTCCCCACATAAATATGTAATGAGATAATCACTTGAAAAAAGAAGCTCACTGAGTGAATCACTGACTCTTGGCCTAAATCTACTGCACAAGGTTGTTGTGAAGATGAGGAGCCACTTAAGGAAAGGTGGGGAAAGAATGTAATTATAATGGTGATGATCATAATAAACCTCCCTCTATACTGAAATGCTGGCACTTTTGCAAGTGTACTTGGCAGCGCAGAATCCGTGCGTGCAAGCTTAGAATGCAAAGAGAATAACAACCCTTTATCTAATTAAAACCACAGCTTGAGGAGGTGGTTCAGAATTAAAATGGGTTTATTAAAGAGAAGCAAGTTGATTCACATAAAATATGACATAAACGGCTTCACACCCAAATGTGTGCCACTTAGACCTTTGTGTGTGTTATTTTTGTTGTAGCTGCTAAGTGTGTTTTTAAACCCCCTGACCTTTTCCACAGCCCGTGTAAATGAGGAGAGGTTGACACACACTTCATGCACATTATGGAAGTGACTGGGGAGAGGTAATGAGGGAAGTGCTACCCCATGCTGCTCTCTGATCAGTAACTTCCCAGTCACCTCCCGACAGCCACTTCCACGGTGCATGCATAATATACACCTGCTCGTGTTTGTTTACATGGGTTCTGGAAGAAATTTGGAGTTTCAACCAGGTGTAGGAAACCTCTGGCTCTCAAACAAATCCAGCTCCTTCTCCATTCAGTTTATACTAAAGTATTCAAGCTACTTTGTAGTTGTTGTATCATTTATCCTTACATGATCCTTGGAAATAGGTCAGATGCATGTTTGTAGCCAAAAGAGTTCAACAGGTGTAGCTTGAGCTACTGGGAGCACTGTCATAGGAGTTGTCATAGGAATCTAGGAAGCTGTTTTAAATAGAGTCAACCACTGGGGTCCATTTAGCTAAGCACTGTTTACTCTCACAACAGCTCTCCAGTGCTGCAGTCATGAATTCTCTTCCAACCCTACCTAAAGGTGCTGAGGGTTCAACATGGGACCTTCTGCATGCAAAGCAGATGTTCTGCCACTTTTTGCATTTGGTCACTCAGATGACCATGTTCCCCAAGCAGGAGTATCAAGATACAATTAAGCTTCTGACCATGCACTTGCTGAACAAATGTTAAGATAAAGTTTGGAGATGAAAGCAAAAACCCTACTAGCCACCTGACAGTGGCTTCAGACATTAGGCCAAAGCAGAGAAAGCGGATGCATGAGATCATCTTTTGAACATTACACCCAAAGATTAAAAAGCAGATCTATGAGCCATTAATGCATTTACCTTCCCTGATTTGGCTTAAGGTCTGAAGCGGGTCTGCATAGTCCTGTGGTCACTGCGATTGTTGCCAATGAAGCAACAACTGAGGAGTTTGCATGCGTGTGTCTGTGTGAGAGAGCTTCAAAACTACAAAAAGAAAGAGCAAAACAAAACAAACTACAAGGGGAAAAATGTCCCCAAAAACCTAGCCTGGAGGACTGGGTAGAATCGAGGCCTCCACAGATGAGTGCTTTTAATTAGGAAGAGGGCTGAACGGCAAGGAGCTTATGCTAATGAGGAGCCTATTTTAATCAGCTTATTTTGAAAAAAAAGCAGCATTTTGTAACAGTCAAAACAGGTCTGAAAAATGGTAATTATCAGTAATGTGTTAACTGGGAGGGGGTGTCTCTGTGGGCTGAAATTAACGAGGTTCCTGTTTGACAGCAACACATACAGGACACCAAGCAGGATGGCTCAGCCAAGATGCTGGCAACTCACAGATTAGCAGTAGCCAATAATTTGTCCTGCTTCCTTTAAGTCCTAAATTTCTACCTTCCTCCAATCAATTCTCTGTTGATGTCATGTCTTTTCTCACTATCTTCCCTTATCCTTCAGCTGTGTTCAGTACCAGATTATTGTCAAGCCCTGACCCTGCAGAAGACATTGACAAACTAGGTGGATGGAAACCCTGGTTGCTGCTACTTCACCTGCCCCAGCAAAGCACCTATCTTGACACCTAACCCAGCAGCACTTTGCCAGTGCTGGATGATGTGGAAGTTAGTTTGTGGGAGGAGATGGTATCGATGGTGAATTGTTTACACCATTGTCCCAAAGGGATACCCTAATCACCATCCCACTATACTGTCAGCTACTTCCCCTCCCTGATAACTGAAAAGGAAATAGGATTTTGTAGCGCTGGTATGTGCCAACAGGACTGAACATAGTGAACGCCAGTTTGCACAGCCCCGGTTTGCTTTTTAAAGAAAAAACAAAACAACACGGCCCTGTGCCAAGCATACAGTACCATCTGCTCCTGTAAGAGCTGCCATCCACAAGGTTTTTTGTAACATGTATGATAAAGAACCCTGCTATACATCAGCCTCAGAACTTCCCAATAACCTTGAAGCTGAAAAGCAGGAGGAGATAGAATATGCTAAATGTGCTAGAGAGACAGGACAGTGTGTTGGAGTGGGGTTGGTTACATGAGGAGTGAATGGCTTGATTTTTAAGGGTGTATATGCATCCCTGGTGGCAGCTTATAGACAAATATAATTCTAGATCCTGAGCAAACTCCCCTGGTTTAGGAGTCATAGCTACTCAGCAGTTGTTTGACATTAAAGTCTGATTCCAAGTTCCAGCATGAGGTTTTATATGCAGTGGTGGGGCAAGGAAGTAAGCCTCCTTCTCCACCCTGTGCAGAATCTTCAGTGTGAATGGAGGCCTATGGATACAAACACTTATGTAAATAGACTACAGCACAGAAAATCATCTGCCACAAAAAGAAGCTGAGTGACTGAATGGGCAGATTGACTTGCATAGGCCTTGGAGCCAGAGATGCCCTTCTGCAAATTAACAACAACTCCAGTTCATAGAAAAGCTGGCAATCCAGTTGCTGACCCTGTTCCTGGTAGTAAGAGATGACACAAGTTGGTCAATTCCTCCTTCCCACACCTGAGCCTCCTCCGACATATTTCCAGAGGGCCTTCCAAAAATCCATAGCAGATATTCAGAGAGCCTTTACTGAGGAAATCTCAGTAAATCACCCTTCCACATCCATTCCATGAAGAGGGGTTTCCATGAGTGGAACTCCACTGAAAAGATCTCTGGATCCAATACCATGCATGGTGGAGGTGGATGTCTGCAATCCTCTTCTTGCAAAACTGTGTGAGTGTGTCAGCTTAGTTTTGTATCTAAGCCAGGGGTCATCAAAGGGCAGCACAACCTGTATGCTTTCTTCCCCTGTTAGTTTGAAAGGAAGAAAAGCTTCAGCCAAATTTTAACTCCCCGCCCCCACTTCACTTCAAGCCAGCAACAAATGCAGCCATAATCCAGCATTTCATTCCCCTAACAGAAAATATTTCTTATTGGTCATAAACTTGAGAGAATGCAAAACTTCCCAGGCAAAACGGTGAAAAGATGAACAATATTTGTGATTATATTACTGAAAATAAATGCTATCTCACACATGGGTAGCCACCAGAGACCTCTGAAAAATAGTGCTAGGAGCAGCCAGCATGACACATGGTTCTGGATCCTGGCTGTGATATGGAAAAATGAGCAGAAGGCCTCTGGGATCCAGCAAGGGGAGTTGAAGGAGGTTCAGTAGGCAGGGAATTCATAGCAGTGTTTCCTGGGAAGGCAGTAAGTTTGAGAATAGACTGGTATTTGGAAGGGAACCAGGGTATTAGTAGTATGAGAGTAATTAGGGATGGTTTTTAAGATAAAGGGAATTAATGGCTGATAGCTCATTAGTCCATATCCTTGACCAAAATAAGCTTAAACGCCAATAAGGATCAGCGTCAAGGGTCAACATCAGAACAAGGGCTGCATTACTGACCTCTAGAATGCCCCTACCTAACAACCGCTGTTCCTACATGTTGTTCACCTGCCCTCTCATAGAATTGAAACATATGAATCAGACTTATACCAAATCAGACAACTGATCTACCTACTCAGTATTGTCTACACTAACCACCTGTAGGGTTTTGGACAGGGTTTTGGACAGGAGTATTCTCCCTGGGAAGACACTCTGAGACAGAACCTGGGATATTCTGCATGCAAAGCAGATGCTCTGTCACTGAGCTGCAGCCCTTCCCCTACCTCTAATCATGATTTTACATGCCACACTCACCTCATCTAAAATTTCCATTGGTATAAAAGGTAAAGGTAAAGGGACCCCTGACCATTAGGTCCAGTCATGACCGACTCTGGGATTGCGGCGTTCATCTCGCTTTATTGGCCGAGGGAGCCAGCGTACAGCTTCCAGGTCATGTGGCCAGCACGATTAAGCAGCTTCTGGCAAACCAGAGCAGCGCACAGAAGTGCCATTTACCTTCCCGGTACCTATTTATCTACTTGCACTTTGACGTGCTTTCGAACTGCTAGGTTGGCAGGAGCAGGGACTGAGCAATGGGATCTCACCCCGTCATGGGGATTCAAACCACTGACCTTCTGATCGGCAAGTCCTAGGCTCTGTGGTTTAACCCACAGTGCCACCCACGTCAATTGGTATACTGCACAGCAAATATCATAAATCCAGTGCTTGCCAGCACCATGAAAGTGCCTCATGATTTTTTTAAAAATACGTTGACAACAAAGCCACCAGCAAATAATGGAGCACATCTGCGGAGAAAGAAAATATGTATGATTTGATGGTGTTTGGGAGTAGATCCTTTGCAAGAAATATAAGGATCCATGGGGATCTGTGCTTTTGATCCATGCTGTTGCACCCTGGTAGTGCTGAAAAGCACTGGTTCTGTTGCTGAACCTAGTCCTTTCCCATCCACGAAACCTTTCCTCCCAGCAAAAGAGGTGCTCTTTTTCCCTACCTCTTCCACAAGTAGTGAGGTAACTTCACGTACACACAAAACTGTGTTGCGTGTACCTTATCACATTAACAACATGGACAACATGGACAAGGGGTCTGGTCCATCTTTTTTCACTGAAAAGTTTTAGGAAAGCCCTGCCCTGGAATGCAGTTGCATGGGGCAAAGCACCTTCCAGCCCAAGAGTCACACACACACACACACACACACACAGTCTCTCTCTCTCTCTCTCTCTCTCTCTCTCTCTCTCACACACACACACACTTTGCCTAGCTGTCCCACAAGAGCTGATGGAAGAGACAATAAGCAATCAGAGAACACTTACATGATCAATAATGTGGTGGCAAACAATGCAGAACAGAATATGGTCTAGTGATCAGTGTGTGTGTGAGAGAGAGAGAGAGAGAGAGAGAGACTGTGTGTGTGTGTGTGTGTGTGTGTGTGTGTGTGTGTGTGTGTGTGACTCTTGGGCTGAAAGGTGCTTTGCCCCATGAAGTGCTCTTCTCACTTCATCTACAAAAGTGCCATTGTTTGAGGCAGTGGTGGAAACTCAGTAAGCCTAGCTGCTATTATTTACCAAGTTCTCCATTTTAGCAAGCAGTAGTGTTGGCTTATCTTTTTTTTACAAAATACACCACACACATTCTAACTTAAAACTCATCTCCTATTCTTCGTCTTCTGAAGTGTTTGGCCCTTGCTGAGAAACGACCAGCTGTAGGCAGCTTAAACAGGCCAATGTTCATTAAATGTCTTACTCAACCTCGAACCTCATGAATTGTTTAATGTACAACACAGACAAAAGCCTTATTTCTTCATGTGTCAGCTCTTGTTAAGCACCTCCCTGCCCCTCTTGCTGCTGGCAGTAAACAGGATTAACAAGCCCTATACTTAGACATGCTGCGCCTGCACATGATTCTCACACAAGCAAAGGAAGAATGCACACCACCCAAATGCAGACAAGGCACACAGGCAAGTGTGCGCACAATGCGCCCTAGTAAATAAACCCTTTGTGCATCCCACAAAATGCCCACAATGTGTACAAGGCACATTCACAGCACAACCATATACACTCTACAGAGGGAGAGAGGAGGGGCTAATGGCCACCCACAGGCTGATTCTCACAATTACTTTATTTATTTAATTGTAGACTACGTTCTCCCCCCGCCCCTTCTTTATAGAATAGTAAAGTGATTGTGTCAGGCTTGTACTAAAGGCTCAACTGGGACTGATTGCTCAGCACACCACTGCAGAAAGTGACTGGTGACAATCTGACCCTGTAGTAAAATGCTCACCTAATCACTTCTACACAAGTAAAATATAAATCCAAGTTTGTTCATTCATAAATATAAATAAATAAATGGTCCGACAAAATAAATAGCAAAAACAGCCCTCCAGAACCAGACTGAGGTAACAGTTCTGATGCAAATAGGAGCTTGGATGCACTGTTGAGATATACATTGTACCACAACAATAACAACAACAACAGAGCATTAGGGGGTATGATCCTCTCTGCACCTTATGGAAATACAACACAGTGATTATGCCCATTTGTACTGGAGATACCACATATAGTATTAGGAAGCATTACTGCCTCTGGCTGTGGAGCCACGGCACAGAGAATGTGGTAATGGTTATGAGGTGTGACATTTTTTTTTTTAATATTTTATTTAGGATCTTCTTGTTTTACAGAAGTGTAATGCCTCATATTTCCCCCCCCCCAATGTAACATTTTTACAAATCCGTTTCATTTGTTGAGAAGAAGGGGGGAGAAGAAGAAAAAAAAAAAAAGAAAGGAAAAAGAATGGGGGTGGATGGAGGGATGATGGATGGGGGTGGGGTCAGGTGGTGGTGTTTCTATTATGCTTAATGTATGTAGAATTTGGTGTCAGCGTTGTTTGTGTTGTTCACAAACAGAAGAAGACACCTTCACCCCGATATGGCTCCCCTTTATCACATACACAGCCCAACAAGACAATGACAATAATCCACCAACAGCATACAAATCAATATGGCTAACCTGATCCAAAACACCCACCCACCCCACTCACACACGAAAACAAAGATCACCACAGCCAATCACAAACAAACAATCACAACCCCAAACTCTCTCACCACCAAAGGTGTGACATTTTTGAGGCTGCAGCCCCTTCCCAGTTTGTTCTTCAAAGGTTTGTCCCTAGAGGACCTCAATGGGAAGAATGAGGTGGGAGGAGAGAAAGAGGAGAAAGGAAAATGAGTGAAGAGGGGAGAGACAAAAATGGAAAGGAACACAAAGCAAAGAAACACATCATTTGCATCTGAGCCTTGCATGCTAAGCCCTTCTTACCAAGCTCCCCCCCCCCCTCTCTCTCTCTGACTTAGTAGTATAGAACATGAAACAAGCAGGTTGTGCGCTATGTTGAAAGTCCGGATCGTAGTAGAGTTCCCAATTCCAGCAGTAAAGGCTGTGGGAGAATTTCCAATACAGATGATGCTGCAGACTTGAAAATTCTGACCAGCTGTTGGAATTATGTTATTCTTCCATGAAATTGGGAGAGAGTGCATGGTGGGCTATAAACAGCACACCTTGGGGCACATGAAATTTAAAGAGATAGGCACATAATAATCTACCCTCCAAATTGTTTCTCTATAAAGAAAAGGTAATCACCATCCCCTTTCATCAGTCTCCAATTGGAAGCCTCTTTCCTTGGAATCAAGTCTTTTTAACTTGAGTGTTAACATTAAAGGGAGGTGTTGTTTTTTAAAATAACTTCAGAGCTTAGTTGAATACGTAAAATCTTGAAACCTGAATCAACATCTAGATTCACTAGCTATTGGGGCTTGATTTGTAGAGTTTCAACCAAAATGGAGAAGTGGTCAGTTGTTTAACAACTCATAATCCAAAAAAATGGATCCTAGTATTTCAAATGCGCCACTGATGTATTTGGAGAGAAATTGGGTCTTTTGTGTGTGTGGCGACTGGGGGGGAGGGCAGTTCTTCAGCTGTAACTCCCAGGCCTATTGCAACTGGTCTTTTATTGCAGCATTTCCAGTATATGTAGAGTTGTAACAATTTGCATCATTAAATGTTTAACAAAACACCAGTTATAAATGCTGCAGTAATGGCTGCAATCTAGAGATTACAGCGATTGGACAGATACAAAGCCATCCAATCATGAGCGAGGGGGCGCATTTGACTCATGCAAATACTAACTGGGCAAATTGTGGTAGTTTACAATTTTATGCAGCAATCAAAATTTGTTTCTGGGGGTGGGGGTGGAAAGGAAATGATGTTTTTACAGTACTGGCACTACTGAGAATAGGTGGAGCAACTCCCCCCTTTTTTTAGGAAAACACATACAATTTCACCAAAAAGAGACAGAATGAGAGAAAAGCTATTTTGAGAGAAATGGATTCCTCAGTAAGAGTAGCTGATGTAGCTACCAAGAGTGTAACAAGTACCGGTAAATGAAATTTGAGGCTTTAGTGGCAGTCAGCTAGCAATAGAGCAATGGGGAAAGAGAGGGCCAACAGCAGTACACTCAACATCCTAGTTTAGTACACTCAACTGCTTATTGAGTTGGACACTGCAAGTGATCACTGCCCTAACAGCAGAGCCAATGACCAAAGGAGGCTTAATTCTATATGTATAGAATATATTTAAGAAATGTATATCCAGCTTTTCACCATATGTCTTGATGCAGCTTACAAAAATTAAAATAAAGGGAGGAATCTGTCCTATTAGGTCAAGCTTTCTCCTTGCCAAACAAAAATATCTCCCCTCTCCTCTCCTCCCAACCCACAGTGTTCTAGGGGTACTTCCTACCCACCTGAGTCAACTGAGGGAAGCATTGGGGGGGGGGGCACACCACTGTCCATTCTCATTCCTGCAACACCACTGTCCATTCTCATTCCAGCTCTGATTCTAGCTCCAGCTGTTCCTAATGGAGAAACCCCAATCCTAGCCAAGGTGTGCAAGGTGCAGAATGCAGCATGGAACTGAAATTCTCCTTTCCAAGAAGCTCACCCTGCACCCATTCAAGGGAGTAGTAATGTTGACAGATTGACACCTTATATTTGGAGCTGTGAAGATGCTGAGGTGCATAGGTAAACACTGAAAAATAGAATCCCCTCCCCCGCAAAACGTTAATGTACCCTTTGTTAATATGGCAAAGGGTCAATGGGTCAATGGAAATAAAATGGAAGGATTAAAAAAAATCCTTCACATAGATTCAATGTAAGGTCAAAAACAGGGCAGAAGAAGGTGGGGAATAGTGTCCCAAACCAGTTCTACAGGAATGACATTACTCCTACTGATATTAGTAATACCACATATCTGATGCCCCTTGGATGAAGAGCAGTAGCAAAACACTCATAAATCCTAAATGCTAAAATAAAGGGTCAGAAGCAGCAATGTCAACACAAGGTGAGCATCATGTGCATCACAAGGAGGCAGAAAGTGATAATATTGGTGTTTTTGTTTTGTTTTCCAAAGCTAATATGCATTGGCTCCAAACAATGTTCAGTGTTATTTGGCTGAGTCTTGGCCTTTCCCCTTGGGCATTCCACTTGGTTACCTCCTGTTTGTTTGCAAATCGTAAGTTGCAGTAAGATCCAAACTAAGAAACTATCGATTGTACATTCTCTGCAAACCAGGATTGGCAAACTAGGATTATAGACAACAATCCTGTTGTTGTTTAGTTCTGCTTTCCAAAAGATACAGCTATTGTTCACTTTCAGGGATTTTCTGCTTGAAATCCAAGGCTTAAACCCCAAAATCAAGGGGCTATGAACTGATGCGGATTGAAACGGAATAAATAGAAAAATTCTAAGCCTTGACCAACTGTAATCACAATGCCAGAACACAAATGATGTTCTCATCACAGCCATAGGTGAAAGATAAAGCTCCAAAGATGCTAATATTTTGTGGTACACTGCCTTTGGTATGTACAGTATGCATATTTCTATTGCTGTTGGCTTTTTTAAAAATGTCTTGTAGAAGAAGAAAGTAATTGAATGGGAGTGTTTGTATATGTTCAGCATGCAGGAAAAAATGTGATATAAAAGTATAAGCACCCACTTTCAATAACTCATACAACCAGTGCCAGCAAGACAGGGGGTGTTTTGCTGAGACTTGCAGTGTAAGGATGGAAATTTTTCGCTTGTTATTTTTATATTTGCCATCAGACGCTGCCACGCTCCATCAAGCTTAGAGGCTTAAACGCCAAAAGTTGGAAAGGAGAAAAGAAATCCATCCAGCGTTTCAATGTGTTTGACGGCTGCATAAGCATAAATGCTGGATACAATTGTGTTGCAAAACTGTTTGTCTACCTATCTCTAGGTCTGAGTGGAGAGAGGAGGCAACAAACTCATTACCATTGGAAACAGGATGACATATTTTGAGGGGGGATATATGGATTTAGACCTTGGTGATCTTGTTAGAAGCAGATATTCCTGGGAGATCCAGATTCAAATGCTCACTCAGGTATGATGCCCTTGGCTTTGGCAAATTTGCTAATTAATCCCATCACCTAATTTATGCTGCCAAAAATACCTAACAGAGTTGTGGTAGCTTGAAATGACACAAGGAATAATACTGCATTTTGCTGCTTGAAATGTGCTATATGCAGGGGTCAGCAAACTTTTTCAGCAGGGGGCCAGTCCACTGTCCCTCAGACCTTGTGGGGGGCCGGACTATATTTTTTTGAGGGGTGGGGGAATGAATGAATTCCTATGCCCCACAAATAACCCAGAGATGCATTTTAAATAAAAGCACACATTCCACTCATGTAAAAACACACTGATTCCCGGATCATCCGCGGGCCAGATTTAGAAGGCGATTGGGCCGGATCCAGCCCCCAGGCCTTAGTTTGCCTACCCATGTGCTATAGCAATAATGAATCGTACTAAAATAACCACACAGTCTCAGGGAAGTCTCATCTTAAAGTTATATCACCACTGCAATCAGACTTTGTGTAATGAAACAGAATTGGTGATTTCTTCTCATTCTTTACTGGTTATAAACACTACAAAAGGTATAAGATACATTTCACTACTAGAACCAGGAATTTATTTATTTTTACTTTATTTACTACACTGATATGCCACCTTTCCTCCAAGGAGCTGAAGCCACCATACATAGTCCTTCCCTGTCTCTATTTTATCCTTATAACCTTGTACAGTCAAGATTAGGCTGAGAGACAGTTGATGGTCCAAGGTCATCCAGCAAGCTTTGTGACCCAGTGGAGATTTGAATTTGGGCCTGGTGGTTCCAGTCCAACCACTCTAACCAATACCAAACTGGGGTGGTGGTGAGTACACAAGACACTGATCGGGATAAATGAGCAACTAATCAAGTAAATTTTAAAAATCTGCAACAAAGCCAACCATGTTAGCAACAAAGACTAACAACACTTGTGCGGACCCCTGAAGATCAGGTGAAAGCTAGGAGCTTACCCTTTTCCCTGTTTCCCTGCCATGGGCTATAGCACCTTGGCTCCAAGCATCAAATCAGCCTTTTGTCTGATTTATGCTTGTCCTCACCTGCTCACGATGTGTTTGGGAGGCCCCTGACCACTCCATTCCACCATGACTGGACAGCCTTAGATGTAATGAGACCTTCAGGGCCCAAAGGTAGCCCTAAGCCCTGGTCAACTGTGAGAGTTTGGTTGGATAACCACTCCTTCATCACTAAGGTGCATCAGAGTGCTCACCACAAGAGTATCTGTTTAACTCTCTCACTGAAGCAGACAGCTATGCCAAGTTCATTAGTTTGCTGAATCAGGCAAATTGCTGCAGTGTCTCTCAAGAAACATTGTAGGCAGAGGGAAAGACACTCCAAGTTGTCAATTGTGAAATATAACCCCCAAAACTCCTACTGTCACTCTATATAGGCAACAGGCTAATCCCAATTAGGCACATTCTAGGGGTGGGAGTGAGTGATGCTACCCACAACCAATCTCTCATTGGCTGCTGTGTCTCACCAAGTGTGGCCATGTCATCATCTGGTGAATACAGATGTACAAGTACAGACTCATTTAGACATTATATAGAGTTCCTGGAGTTTGGCACTTGTGATTGTACCATAAACACCCTTACTTATTGGGCATAGAACCAGTGCTATTAGTTTATAAATAAGGTTCTATTTCCAGGGATATAAGGCTTCCCTCTTAAGGCTTCCTTAAGAGATTTGCTAATTCTTATTACAGTTGGTTATTTATAAACACTCCACATAACTTTAAAATACTGATGGCATACCTCTGGTTTGTTTTTGTTTTTAAATAAATCCTGTCAAGAATGGTTGTGTACAGGAGACCCATGTCAGTTTACATTTGTCACAATGCTCTGAGTCTCCTGGATAATGCTAACAATTTATTATTTTTTTAGATACCAAGGAAACTCAGAGCAATTTGATTATTTATGTGCACAATATCATGATCACCGGCTAGTGGTAAGTGGTGGAGGATTGCGGACAATGAGAGAATGTGACAACCTCATCAGAGCATAGCAAAGGAAGCATGCAGGAAGGACAGTAGCTGATTGCACTGCTGGGGACATTTTTCTTGACCGCTCCTTGGGAAGCCAAGATAGCTCTGCCCAGTTTGGAGATGATTATTCACTTCTTTTTTATCTCTTGAGATTCTTTTCCCCAAAAACTCTTGCATGGAGGTAAATGGACCTGATCTCTCTACTCCTCCCTGGTATGGATTCAGCAGGATTTTATTTCTGTTTTTGAAAAAGACATGAATGGTAACTTTGTGAGCAGGTGTAGCATAGAAACTAAGAACTGAGGACCAAAAAGTCATGTGACATCAAATGCGGCTTTGCATTAAAATGTAAATGGCATCAGTGTGCGCTCTCTCTCTCTCTCTCTCTCTCTCTCTCTCTCTCTCATTTGTGTGTGTGTGTGTGGGTGGGTGGGTGTAAATAATGGGATCAGAGCAGGCATGGAGGGGGTGTTTAACCCTTTACCTGCCTGCTGTGGTCCTAAGGAAAATAAGTCCCTCTTCTGATGGTGCTATTTACTTTAGGAAGAAGGGCTATAACTCATTGGTAGAGCATCTGCCTTGCATACAGCTGGTCCCATAGTCAGTCCTTGGCATCTTCAGGTAACTGGGAAAGACACCTAGTCTGAAATCATGGAGAACTACAGGCAGTCAGTGTAGTCAATACTGAGCTCTTGACTGACTCAGTATAAGGCAGTTTCCAGTGCCCTGATTTAACTAACAAAATGAAATTCAGCAGACAAATGTAAATGTCTGCATTCAGGCAATTATTCAGGTTATTATTATTATTATTATTATTATTATTATTATTATTATTTCTATATCACTCTTCATCCAAGGTTCAAAGGGTGGGAAAAGGAGGGAAGGTTGAAGAAACTATGCATGTTTAGAACAGAGGAAAGGCATGAAGGGCAATAAAGTTATGTATGTATGTATGTATGTATGTATGTATCTACGTGCGTACGTATGTATGTTAGTTGAAAGCATGTTGTACCCCTCTTTTCAGTGAAAAAGGATCCAAGAGTTCTTTAAATGCAATGAATAAAAACAAGACAGTCCCTGCCTGTAGGCTTCCCATCTAAAAAAAACACAATACACAAGGGAAAAGGGACAGAGAGAGGAGAGGGGACAGTTCTTAAGCAGTTGTTCTTATAAGGTGGCATAGTTCAGGGGTAGGAGGTGCCTGATAGCGCTGGTCTTTTGGCAAAGCTGATTGAATGAACTCTGCTTCCCTATCTCTCTCACTGAAACAGTCTGGAGGAATGACTTACCAGGGGGTGTCCTTTTTACTTCCAATCTCAATGCTTTTAAGGAAGACTATGGAAGGGTTAGATCAGAACCTGATATCTACTTTTTCTGTTTGGCGGCAGCAGCATCCAGGTTGGAGAGTGATTTGGGAACCATGGCTAGCTGGGAGATGGTTCCTGAATCAAGCACTTGTTCACTACTGCCCCTGAGCTCAGGACTAGAAGGGTAGTTTTCAGCTGAACACTTGGAGAACCCTCTTAATGTCAAGAGCAGTTTGACCATGGAACCAATGACCTGGAGAGTTGGGGCCTTTTCTTGGCTCAAGGACTTGAA
This sequence comes from Podarcis cretensis, assembly GCF_951804945.1. Lineage (NCBI taxonomy): Eukaryota > Metazoa > Chordata > Lepidosauria > Squamata > Lacertidae > Podarcis > Podarcis cretensis. The sequence goes on along the minus strand of NC_137173.1, from coordinate 32,249,460 downwards.
GCCTTAGCTTTGGATTTCCTGCAAGGAGGAGGGGGTTGAACTCCCTACATAGTTTACAAGACCCCCTCCATAACTTTATGATTACACAGTCCTTTGATTCTATCCTTTATATGAGAGCTAAAATGGACTCTCACTTTTTCTTTTCTAAAAACACACAGATAGTGATAATAAATAATCGAATGACAGCAGGAACTGAGGCTTTAAGCAAATTACTACCAGAATCACAAAATGTGCTAAGCCTCTGTAAGAAATCAATGGGATTTATTTCAAATAATAATATGTTTCGAATCAGGGGGCCAGAGCCGCACAGTATTCTTCAGGGCTTTTATTATGGTATATCTTCAACCACATTTACAACTGCGGCTTTCTCATTTGCTATTTCCCCTAGTGCAATGACTTCTAAGATGACTCCAATAGCCGTTTCTATAATAACTATGCTATTCTATTCCATCTGTATATTGTGTTTTCTGTTGAATCACCTTCCTTCTTAGAGGAACATGGACTGGAAAGGGAACCAACTGATCACCCACACCAACCTGAGACATAGTCCTATGCCTAAAGCATTCCTGTCAAATCCCTCTGTGGCACGGATAAGGAATCTGTGGCCCTTCGAACACTGTTGGATTACAACTCCCACTGCCCCCATTGGCCATGGTGGCTGAAGCTGATGGGAGTTAGAGGTTAAGAACATCTGATGAACCACAGGTTTACAACTGCAGATCTGTGACCTTCATCTGATATCTTCATTACTTGGTGACATTCCACACTTTTGAAACATGTTCTTTTAATGCATGGAGGGGAAAGCCAGAATTATACCAGCTGGCTTGTCCTTGATCTCCAAATGGTTGCCGTAGGTCTCTGGATGGCCACCATGAGAACTGAATGCTGACCTAAATTGGTTTGATCCACCAGGTCTTTTCTTCTGTTCTTCTGTCCCATGAATAGTGTGCATGCATTCTTATAGACAAACATGCTATCATTATAGAAATGTATGTGTAATCAGGAACCATTCATGATCAGGAGCCCCAATCTCTCTCTCTCTCTCTCTCTCTCTCTCTCTCACACACACACACACTCACTCACTCACTCACACACACACCTCTCTCTCACACACACACTCACACACACATACAAAGTATGTTCACAGAGCTCTGTTCACACCTTCTGCTAAACATACAGAGGTCAGAGGCAGGTTGAGCATGCACAATCCTATCTCCCTCCCACTTTACATTTGGTGAATGTGTTTTGAAGATGCGTGAAAGGAGCAAGTGATGGTTTTAATGTATGACTGGACCCTCTGAGCTATAGGTTTCACTTCACACAAAACAAATGCCTTTCAATGCCAACTGTTCATCCATTAAGCTGGCAGCCATCAAGTGTACCTCAAAACATCAAGGATAGAGAAGCCAAGTGAAGTGCATATATGTGTGAATCAGTCCCATTTTTTGAAAACCTCATGGAATGAGACTTTATAGTCACCTTGAATAGCTTACACCATAGATCAATTGTTCTTAAATTGTTTCATCTACAGGCATACCTCAGAAATATTGTGGGTTCAGTTCTAGACAACTGCAATAGAGCAAATATTGCAATAAAACAAGTCATACAACTTTTGTTTTGGTTTCCCAGTGCATATAAAAATTATGCTCACACAATACTGTATTTTATCATATTATACCAGGCTTCCCTGCCTTCAGGGGTGGGAGAAGAAAAACCCGGCTCCAATCCTCGCTAAGCCCACTTATGTGGCCAGAAGAGGGGCAGCAGTGGTGAGGGCCTTCTTTTCCCTGGAAGTGGCCTACCTGCCTGCCGCTGCAACTGCCCTTGTAAGGAGCAATATCTGTGAAGTGAAATAAAGTGAAGCACAATAAAATGAGGTGTTTTCTAATACTTCTTGCTTCTTGCCCTACCCTCAGAGGATTCAGTGAACAATCATTTTCAAGTTTCTACCTTATTAAATATCAGAAGGGTATCAGCAAACACTAGTTTCCTTTATTTCCTGGTGTGGAATTAATCCACACTTACTTCAAGCACAGAGGGATATAGAGAACAATGTTTTTGAAAGGGGCATTCTAGTCAGCTATGATTTATATAGCTTTCTGCTGCTACTTGCAAGTGAGGCTGATTTTCTAGAGTTTTCTCTGTCCTTTGCTTAAGTTCGGACCATCTCATTGTGTCCATTTACAGTACAATGGCCAAGAGTCAGGGAAAACTGAGTCTCAACACATTATTTAAATGTGGGGTATGCTGCCACCACTCCTCTGTTTGTTTCTGAGGTGATATTCAAACAATCAAGGCACAAGTGATCCTTAACAATAACACTTTACAAAGTAAAACAGAATTAAGGGGAAATATGTGCTAAAAAATTCAGATTTTTTCTCTCGTAATAAATTAATTATCATATAACACTCAAATAGTAAATCTTTAATAAGTAGAAACCCCTACACTACATTTCAATATGAGCTCAATGTGTTTCAACACAAAATCTTCATCAGTGGCCTGATAAAAGCACCAGAAACCCCTAAACATAGTGAATCAATAGGCTTTGACTCATGGATATAAAACTTTAGAGGAGGAAGGCAAAACAATTACTTCCACTCTCCATTGCAAACAGCTATCTCAATACAAGCTTTTTAGCCTACAATATAATCCACAACCTCCATATAAATTTTATCTTCTTTACTCAAAGGCTCCGATGAGTATATGTGAAATCCTGGTATATTTATTTTTTACACATTTGTCTTACACACGCCCTGCTTATTTTTCAGGTGGAACACTAAGCAATGTAGGTATGACACCTAATCCAGAATATTTTGTACTTCAGAAGCTATCCCAGAGTATAAAATACATGTAAACAGTGAAGGATATGATTGCAGCACACATGTATAAATTCACATACAAGTACACAAACCCAAACCTTACCAGACCACACAACTTGTGTCATCAGAAATTTTATTAAGTGTTTGACCATAACCAAATAAATTAATATTTACAATTTCCTTTACATAAAGGAAATAAACTCATTCTATAACTGAAAAAAAGAGAAAAAGAAATACACTAAACTATAATCTAAGAAAAAGTGAATAAATCTCTAAATAAAACCTGGCTATCTTTCCAGCACATGAACCATAAATGTCACTGCGATTTAGAGAAAGAATGAAGAATGGAAAAATGGGGGAAAGGGGGAAAAAGAATAATAACATCACAGATCGAACTCTGAAACATTCTGAACCAAAGAATACCTTTACTGATAGGTCACATTTATAACAACAGAAACTGATTACAAACTACTTCTCTTGTGTATTTTGCTGTGAAAACATGCAATTTATTCACATGCATTCAATTCATAAATTGTGCTGCTCAAGTGCAGTTTGTTCTCAGGAATGGGTGCTTGCATACAAAAAGTGATGTATGTAGTCCACACCCTAATTAGTTTCTCTTTCACACACAAATACAGCTTGGTTATCCCTCATGAGAGCTGCTTGGCATACAAATTTGTGCTTAGCTTAGTTTTCACTGTAGCTTTGCAATCCACCCTTATAAAATTAAACTCTCCTACATGAAATGTTTTCAATCAGTAAAAAGAACAGAACAAACCAACCAGCAAACAAAACCCCCAGCTGTGTCAGCAATCTCCAGCTGTAGAAATTGCAAATGTGGTATATGTGTAAATAAATGGTCACCCTCCAAAAATGGTTGCACTGGGCCATTTGCTGGTTCAGCCTGCTCACTCGGCATCCCCCTGTTTATCCGATCTAATGCAATAAAATGCGTAATTAATTTCTAAATGCTTCTGTTGAGCAGTGCAATTTGTCAAGTCGAGTTGTAATAGAATTAAGCTTTTTATCAGCGATTAGCAAAAGAAGGTAAAAAAATTAATTACAGAATTGTATGCCTCCCTGCTTCAAAGCCAGGTTTGGGATTAAATGTTTGATAAAGGTTCCTTGGCACATTATAAAACATTTAGCAAAATCCGCTCTCCCCCCCCCCCAACCCCAGTAATTTCTCAAAACTATCTTTGTACACATGCACAATGGGTGTAGCATAAGTAATTGAACATTTGTACAAGTTGGTTCAAATTGGACCCAGCCTTCTTCCACATAACTGGAACATAGCCGTTTCCCTATATTTAAATTGTATGGACTATCTTCCTAGTTTAGTATGTATATATATATATTTCCCAATAGATTTTTATTGAGATTTTAAAGGTTACAAAAAGAAAAAATAAAGAACATATTTAAACAGAAGAAAAATAAAATAAAAATACAGAACAATACAAGACCAAAGGAAAAAAAAACATGAAAAAAAGATGCAGATAATTAAAAAAACAACAAATCAATCCTTTACATAACTTTCTTTCCTTTGCTTATTTCCTTGACCTCCTCACACCTCCCTTTTTTGTATTCTGATTCAATTAGATATTTCAGCAAATCCTTTCCATCTTTATTTCTATCCTAATGATTTATCTTAATATACTATAATTTTGCATTCTGTTCTTTCACCAATTAACAATCCATTTTTACTTAATCCTTTATATCATTTCTGCTAAAACCACATTACTTCATTCCAACATCCTTCTAACATTCCTTAATTTTACAATGTTTCTGTAGATAAACTTTAAATTTCTTCCAATCTTCTTCCACCAACTCTTCTCCTTGGTCTCGGAAGTTTAGTATGTATATTTCAGCCATTTTGAAAATAGCTGTGCCACCAGTTGTATATTGCTTTTCTGTGAGGAAAGATCCACACTTAAAATGGAAGATAAATGTAAGCTAACATGCTAGTTAGATGCTGAAAATGCAACTCCTAGTCTGCGTAAGATGAAACAGCTTTCATGCGAAAGAGAAATAACTTCAGATGTCACACTTAAGGGTCATACTGGTTCACTGGAAAATTACCAAAACTTTGGATAAAATTGATAGTATATTTGTGCTTATGAAATGGGGCAAGAAAAAAAACAACAAGCCAGGAAAAAGGCATTGTTGTCAGAGACAAGACTGAACATCAACAGACTGGAAAAACTTACTTCTAGAGGGGAAATTAGCAATGATTATATACTGCTTACTGAAACTAAGCATCTACAAGTGTTTACAAAAGACTTCACAAAAATGAAGTGGTAGGTGTCACTAAGCTCACAAAATTAGTTTGGGTTACAGTATTTAGCTAAACTCCTTTTTCCATAATAGGGAAGGCTATGGGAGAAATTCAGTTTTGTTCACATTTTAATCTAACTCACTACTTCCAAAAACAATGTGTGCAGCTATCCTTGGAAATTTGCACTTTCCTGAATTTTGCAATGCAGTTCTACACATCCACACCAAACACGTTTATTAGAAGAAAATGTGCATTAAAATCCATATATTGGGGAAAATAGCATACAAAAATGCACATTGCTTGCAAAAATATGTATATACACAAAACTGCATGTAAAAACATATATATTAGAAGAAAAACACATTAAAGTGCTGATAAAATTTTGTTAGTGCTTTAAAAAATAATCACAAACTGATGCAGAAATGTGGTGAACTGAATTTAAGGTTAGACAAATGAGAAACTGGCAGATTTGTCCATCCCTATTATTAGGTGAATTCCATTTTCCCACCTGGTTCCCAGATTTGTTTGAGGACATCAGACCCAGGCAACATGTCCACTTTGTCCATTTCCCCCCAGTTCTGCTATACTACCACTGAATGCTCTTGCTCAATACTTAACACCCTCACTAACCAGAGAAGAAATGGCAATCCCAACAGTCTGCTCCATCACTCCACAGTGCAGAGTGTTACCATAACATCCTTGGCGAGCCTCCATTTGGATTCACGTGTGTGTTGGCCAAACCAATGAGAGGCCATTGCCTTACCCATTTGACCATTGCCTTACCCATTTGATGAGCGTGACACTGTAACATGTGCCTATACTTCACAGATACCAGCCATGACAGTTTTGCGATCTCCTCTCTTAGTTATATTTTTGAACTTCAAAGAGAATGGAAGTTAGTATGACTGAGAACTGTGAGCTGCTTGCTCACACACATCATGCTGCTTATGCATGGCGACCACTCACCTAAATGAAAAAAGTGGCTCAAAGTAATTTGTGGACTTGCTCCAAGAATTTCCAGAATATTGATTGTACCCCGCATCTGTTGTTAATGACTATCCTACAAGCGGGGAAAGAAAGGATGAAAGTACAGCACTCCTTAATCAAAGACTGCTTATCCTATTAGCAAGATGAAACTACATAGGTTATCATACATTTATTAGAAGGATACCTGGAGGAAGTTGCTCTAGATCATCGTTCTTTATGGGAGGAAGAAACACTAATGAGAATTACTCATGGGAATCGATTGCTTAATAGAGGCTCTCTCCTGAAGCTTCATCTCCACTCTACTGCACTGCCATGCTAAGGAGGATAGCAGAACAGATCTAGCAGGGCAATCAGTGGTTTATTTAGTTCTGAAGATTCCACTAGCAATATTAACTGCAGCAGTCTAATACTAGGTAAGACCTAGTATTTTAGCGCTAACAACAGTAAGAATAATATTTAATAATTACACTTCCAATAGGTACCAACATCTTTTAAAGTCTAATTATTTGTTCATGACCCAGTAACTGCAAAGCACAGCTTGTTGCATGTAAACACATACTTTAAGCCTTTCTCAGTGAAATCAGTGGGATGCATAAAGGAGTTTGGTCCTTGGATTTTGTCCATTTGAAGCATAATCCTATGCATGCTACTCTGAAGAAGAACCTGAAGAAATTAGCATGAAGGTATTCATGCTGATGTAGTAATAACAGTAATAATAACAGCAGCAGCAGCAGCAGCAGCAATATGTTATGTTCAGATCAGCCCATCCCAGAATACCGCTTACCTTGCAGTGGGCAGCTTTGCAGGACAGAGCCAGCCCACAGCCACAACAGCTGGGTAACTGCAACCTCAGGGAGATGCTCCTGGCTCTCCCTCTGGATAGATAGTTTTGAATTCAGCCTGCCTGCCAGATTGGGCCAATGACTCACTCTGGGCTCACTCTGGAGGGTGGGCCTGACTGGGTCCACAGAGGACTCTACCCAAGTCCACCCCCAGGGGATAAAAACGGGCCCTGCCTTACACCTGGCACCACACTACCTTCTGGATGATGATGATAGCTATACCACACACATCTGGTTGGGTTTCCCCAGCCACTCTGGGTGGCTTCCAACAAATAGAAAAACATAATAAAATGTCAAACATTAAAAACTTCCTGATACAGCCTTCATGTTGTTGTGCTTGTTCTTACCTGCTCCAGGGGTAGTTGGATAATTTGCCCTGTAGCCTAGCCAAATTATAATTATTTTATTATTTATATCCCTCTGATTTGACTGGGTCACCCCAGCCACTCAGGGTGGCTTCCAACAAAATATTAAAACACAAAAAACCCTCATAATCACTTCTGCTTTCCTCCTACGGCTCAGCAATCTGACTGTTCCCATCCCTTTCATACAACTGTTGCCCCTTGGTGTGGCTTCTTCTTACCCTTCAGCTAATGCTGTCTGCAGTGATAGCTCCATCTCTGCAGGTTTTCTGACTGTGGACACTTCCCTGTCATCCCTGTTTTCTTCAGCGCAGATCAACAACATGTCTGAGCTAAAGCAATACCGAATTTAATTCCCAAAGGTGTGTTCCCAAGTCTACTGGCCCATTCTGAAGAAGGCAACGGCATTGAAGAACTCCAATCACTAAAACATCCAGATGGAAACCAAATCAAATCCTAAAAACTGTATCAGCAGTTGCTTAACTGTAACCATTGTACAGTTGTGCGCCCAAAGCACATTGCTGCAAGATGTTCAGACTATTCAGGCATTCTGCTCATGAGTAAAATCTACATGCAAAGAGGAAGAACTTTCCTAACATTCCAAAACTTGTGAGCATGTTCAGTTCTCATTGGGCAATACTGTGCATTTGGTTTTCCCCAGGGATGCTGCTATCTCTCTGTTGTTTCACAGTGATCCTAGTTTTGGCTCTAGTTTTTGTCAGCACTTGCCATGCAAGTTCAGATACAAAGTTGGACCTGCTTGTAACTCTGAATATACAAATGATCACATATTTTGCCTAAGCATAACTAATATGTACAGGTATTAAAATATAGTCAACAAAATTGCATCATTTTTCTCACAGAGTTTTTTCCATCACACTTTTGTCTAATGCTCAGGCTAAATGCTTCCCTAAGATGCTATGTCCTCTCCTTTGAACCACCCTGGAAAATCTCGCTTTCCTTGCTGATTACATCCTTCAAACACATCTAGGTAGTTATAATTCATGTCCCGTCTTAAGTTACCAGTTAGCCAACCTAGACATATTTAGTTCCTTTAATCTTCTTCCCTAATAAGTCAATCCCTTGAGCCCTTTAATCATCCTTGTTGCTGTTCTCTGAATTCCCTCCAATTCATCTACATCTGTCCACTGTGAAGGTACCCAGAAGGAAAAACAGTATTATAACTCTAGTTTTGCTAAAGCTGCCTAGTGATATATGCTTCTCCTCTGACATGAGCTTTTGCTGAGTCTCCACCTGACAACCTTGCTACTGGAATCCACTGGTGAACTTGTGTGATTCTCACATTACAACAGTTTTATCGTACAGCAAACGTGCTCAGGGGAATTGTTCTTCAGGTGGGCAGTTGTAAAGAAACTCTTGGGCACTTGCAACTAAATGCTAGGACAGCCATTTAAGGCATCCAGTCAGTAAATTTGATAATGCTCCCTCAGAAATTTGGTATGGAGGTGGCCTGGGAGAGGGCATTCTCTGTGACAGCCCCCAAGATGTAAAACTTTCTCCCCACAGAGGTGCACCTTCACATTTCAGTTTGCAGCAAATGCTAAAGACACACCTCTTTACCCTGGCCTTTGCCACCTGAGATGCATATTTTTAAGGCCCACCCTATTTCCGTGACTATAATTTGTTTAAAAGTGTTTTTAATGTTAGGTTTTAAATTGTTGTTGCCCACCATTTGGGAGAAGGATGGTTAATAAATCATTGGCATGGAGAAGGAAGGTTGTGTTTAAATATCCCCAGTCAGTCACTACAGTGACCAGTGACCAGTTCTGCCTCCCACATAGTTGTGTATATTTCACCATGAATTTATATGTATTTAACAGTCATCTGACTTACACATGTGCACGACCTAGCTCTTTCTTTTCTGCCTCCTTTTCTGTTCAGGTTGGAATACCTGTGCAAAGTGTACAATGGAAAAGTTACAGTTGTACCTCGGGTTACAGACACTTCAGGTTACAAACGCTTCAGGTTACAGACTCCGCTAACCCAGAAATAGTACCTCGGGTTAAGAACTTTGCTACAGGATGAGATCAGAAATCGCATGGTGGTGGCACTGTGTCAGCGGGAGGCCCCATTAGCTAAAGTGGTACCTCAGGTTAAGAACAGTTTCAGGTTAAGAATGGACCTCTGGAACGAATTAAGTTCTTAACCCAAGGTACCACTGTACTTTATAAAAACGAATGTAGGACAGTATTACCGGGTCACTTTAGGCCTTCTTCAGAAAACGTGAAACCTCTGTAATGGGGTAGCTCAGTTGGTAGAGCATGTGGCTCTTAATCTCAGGGTCATGGGTTGAAGCCCCACAAAGGAAAAACAAAAACAAATCCTGCATTGCAGGGGGTTGGACTAGATGACCCTCATGGTCCCTTCTGATTCTATGATAGGTGTCACACAAAGCAAGGACAAGAAGTGTTTGTAAGGCCCTTCTGGTTTTATTTGTGTTTCCCGTAATAGAAAACTAGCTTTTGTGTTTTCTGTAATTACGAAATCTCCTTCACAATTTCTATATTGTGGTTGTGTCCCTGAAGAATCAGTGAAACGCTCTCTTGAGTTCTGATTCACAAAGGATCATTTGGGACAAGTTATAGCATATGCTCTTGAAAATCTGAAAGCAAAGTAATCACAGGTTTATCCCCCCCGCCAGCCCCCAAATGCTAATCTCTGAGTGAACTGCAAGCTGTTGGAGTGCGTAAGAACAGAAGGAACTGTATAAACAACTTGGGCCATGGTGGTGATATGCATTTTTGGGTTGAAGATGAAACAAATTTTGTAAGACATATACACATCAGTAGGCAAAAGTAAGCACAGAGGAGCAGAAATTAAGAGTCACGTGTTTGTAGGAATGGAGTTACAACTGTAGTCTGGGCAATGCCATTTCATGAACCTCTGAATAACCAAACGACCAGAAGACTGATAAGCACATGCTGCCAATTACCTTTATGATGCTTTCACATGCAATTACCCAATGATTATCATCCCTTGAAACTCTTGGCATTCAGAGTTCAATTAAGAGACTTTTTACCTCAATCTGGATTTTGACAATTTTCACCCAAGAATTAATTTTGATGTAAAAATATGCCACCAGCATTCAAATGTCATCGCATTTGAAACTTGCGCAGGTTTTTATTTCAGTCCTAATGCTCTTTCTTTGCTGACAGAACATCATCCCCTGGACCAGTGCATTGAAAGCCCAGGTAACCTTTTATTCCTACACCTTTGTAGTTGGTCATGTATGTCAATGCAGAGTTCAACATTTCATGGATCATGCATAACATTTACTGAGCCTGTTTGCATAGTAAGTAGATTCTCCAGCAAGGGAGCTGACAGCGTATTTCTGTCATTAGGATTTATTAAATTGGTTATACAGGGGAGCAGTTCCACCATGAAATGGATATTCATATATGCAATGTATGCAGCCTTTTTGAAACTACTATTATTTCTAATTGAAATGAGAATATAATATAATATTGATGGGACAAACTGATTAATTTTTTGACCACTCCTATTATTTTAAGAGTTCTAGGTCATGAGAAGCAGTCACCTGGGTTGCCTGCTTTCAGATCTTGGTGTGCTCTTTAGCTATATATATTCTTTTGCAGTACTGCTTGTACCAGTTACTAAAACTGGGAATACAGTGAGGAAAGTTAACGGGGTAGCAGAGTAGTTTTCCTCCCTGCTGTAGTTTCATGAATATGGAGCTACCCAGAGTCGTATGGTGGTTAGAGTGTTGGATTAAGACTAGGGAAACCAGATTAAAATGCCTTCTGAGACTTTGAGGTGGGTCAGTCACTGTCTCTTGTCTAACCTCCCTGACAGGATGCATGTGAAGATAAAATGGTGATGGTGGTGAAGACCTATGTCACCTTGTGACTCGTGGAGGAAGGGGCTGATGGAAATCGTAATCCCAAAACTCTGGAGAGCACCAGGTTGAGGACTTGATGGTAAAACTCTTTCTTTGATAGTATTGAAGAGCTTGGAGTTTTATTGAGTGCTTCCAGGCTTGAGGTAGAGTAGAATCACCAGTATCTCTTTCTCTTCTCTTTGCACATCCTTCCTTTCTTGAATCTACTGGCTAATCTGATCTGTTTCCATGATTTTGTGTTGAATAAAACTTTGACCGCTGACACCCCTAACCAAAACAAGTACAGGCTGTCAATACCTAACATAAAACTGTTTACACTTGTCATGGGCACACCTGCTTAGAAAAACAAGGATGGTGGTGGGAAATGTGTTGTAGACTCAAATTAATTTTGAGGTCAGAATAATTAGCACAGCTCAGTGCATCATGGAATTCATCCATTAATTATTCTCTCTATTTCTCTATCTATTATGAAACTTACAAAGGTAGGAAAGCTTAGGAAATCTGATGTTGACATGAAAGAATAAAATGGGCCAGATTTGTTTGAGGCACACATTTAATGATTTATAGAAATCCTTGGCAAATGGACAATTTCCCCCTGGGCTTTAAGGTGCTTTCTGAAAGGAGTCTCCCAGGGCTGCCATCTGTGTCTTCATATCCAAAACAGCATTTGCCCACAGCATTTTAAGGCTCCTCTTGGCTTGATTTCCTGATCAGTAATTGGGGAGCTATTAAATGGAAACAGTTTTGAACAGATTTAAGGGAAGTGGTGGTTGCTGAGTTCATTAGGAAATTGCATTTGATTTTATATCCTAACAAACTTGCATCTGCCTCTTCCACCATATTGTAACTCTTCAAATCCACACATGTGCCAAGGATGTGCAGGGCTGACAGAATCACCATCTGTCTCCCAGTCTCAATGATCTGCACACTGTAGAGTCATAACACAATAATTTGATAGCAGGTTTACACTGTGTGACCACCATTGCCTTGCTTGGAATGCTTTCACCTTTTCACCTTTTGTGGGTGGCCTCCCTAGCTGCTGCTGCAGGCCAGAGATGTTGCACAGGGAGTGGTTTTTAATGTGGACAAATTTTCAAATATGCAAGTCCTGGTTTGCATTTTGAAGCACAATAGTCCACCATGCTTTTAGTTTATTTATATTTATTTTTGCAATGGCTTTTCACCTAGTTGAATTGATAAACTGGTTTTGATTAGGGTATAAATATAGGAAAATATAACAGGGAGCTTGCACCTGAAAATGTAGGGGTAGAGGAAATTGACTGTAATTATCTCTTTTGTTTAATGTATTGCATTATACCTGGTTTTATCTCTTTTAATTGTAACCAACTTTAGAATTGTGTTTAGAATGAAAATCAGGCAAGAAATGCTTTAAATAAATGAAACTGTCCATGGAACATAATATTTACTGAACATCTGGCTAGGTTATTGGCCTGTGCTCTACTTTGCCAGCTTATTCTTCTTTTAGGGATCAAGTTGCAGGACAAATGCAGGTTGCACCATCTGGAAACAGAAATATAGGAAGCTACCTTATTCTGAGTGAGACCATTGGTCCATCTATAGCTCAGTATTGCCTACCCTGACTGGCAACAACTCTTCAAGGTTTCAGACAGAATTTCTCTCCCTGCTGTAGCTGGAGATGCCAGGGATTGAATCTGGAGCCTTATGTACACAAAGCAAATGCTCCACTAAGCCATGACTCTTAGAATCATAGAATTGCAGGGTTGGGAGGGACTCTGAGGATCATTTAGTCCAACCGCCCACAATACAAGAATATGCAGCTGTCTCATACGGGGATCGAACCAGTGACCATAGTGTTCTCAGCACCACAATCTAACCATCTGAGCTATCCAGAAGAGCAATCCATGGTTTCATCTAGTGGAAGTAATGCATGCCTTTGGTGAGAAAGTACCTTCCTTTCTCTAAGACATCTTCTGCACTCATTGCCTGCTCTTGAGTTCTGAAGGGTCCTTGCATAAGACACTCTCCATAGGCTCCCTCCTCCTTGCTTCCATTGTCACCAGATGCTGCCATTGCTTCTCCTCCTCACTGCTATTGCCTGCTCACTTCCTACTGCTGCTTCTCCTTCTTGTCACCATTCTCCACCTTCCCTGGGCCAGAGAGAAAGGATGGCTGAATAAGCAAGTGGCAAGTGATCAGGGAACAGCAGTGGGGGGAATCAAGAGCCAGGAGACTCTTGACAGTGGACCCCCTGCAGAGGACTCAAGGCCAGCCCAAGATGCTTTGCTGCTTGAGGTAAGAGACAAAATGTCCTCCCCAATTCCTCATACAGAAAACCTTACTTCACTTTCACTAATGGCAGGGCAAGCTTGAAGAGGTCTGGGTCGTAGTAGGTGTTCCGCAGTTCCTATCACTAATGCTGGCTCTGTCTACACTCCTGTCAGTACATCTCCAGCCTCTTGTGCTTTCTCACCATCCCAGTATTCTTACCGTAAGCTTGGTACCTCCAACAGTACACCTCTACCCTTAATTTGGCAGTCCAGGCTTCCAACACAAAACCCCGGAACCACGACGTACAGTAGCCACTACTATTCCGGTCAATGGTGCCACCCGCAACTTTGTCCAAATCTCTCCCTCCTTACCTGTATCTCTTTCTCTGTCATTAACATCACCACATTTTGAGGAGATGCCTTGAAGCCTATTTATCAGCACACCTCTTTACTTCAGCCTTTTCCTCACTTCTATCCTGTTCCAGTCAGCTGTCAATCTAGGCAAAGTTCAACCTCACCCGTGGCCCACCAGGATTTAAGAATGTGTATGCATTCCATTTCAGAGGAGGCTTCTGTTGCCCTTTGAGAATTTGCAAAGGGGAGGGAGTAAATTTGAAATACATGCTGGGGGGGGGGGGAGTGCCTAACAAAAATGCTCTCCTCCCTTCCCTTAGAGAGTTTAAATTTTGCTTGCTGGTTCTCTCCAGGGTCACAATTACTTAGAATGTTAAAACAACTTCTACCATCCCTCCCGGAACAACTCCCACCCCTCCTCTCAGCAACAAGAGGAAAATTGTAGAGAAACACTACTTAATTATCACACCACGCAACTAATTAAAAGCAGAACACTAGTGTGTGGTATGCTAATGGGGCATTAGAGATCCAGCATGCTCTGGTAAGGAGACACAGGCCCCCTCTTCTCCCCTTCACCTCACTGCAGGGGCTTCAAGCTGACAGGCAACCATGATGAGATGGGAATTTATTATGCTGCATTTCCGCTCAGAACTTTTACAAGAGGCCATGGAGGTCAAGCAACTTCATTGACGCAGGGGGAGAAGAAAACACCTGGGCAGGAACCAAGAGGATGGATGCATTGCTGGAGAATGTTACGAGCAGCAGCTATTTCCTAGTGCTCTATAAAGGAAGGTTAGTTCTTTTCTTCCTTAAATATCTGATGGGAAATATATAACTCTCTGGATAAAGGTCAGCTATTCATTTCTAGATTGAGAATTGCTAGGTCTCAGAACTGCCTGCACACCATGCCCTCCGACTTGGACCCCCCTCCCTCTTTTCTAATTCCAGATGTGTATAGAGTCGTCATTGAAACAACAGAAGGGGAGCAGAATGAAGGTCAAATATTGTAGTTTAGAATGAACCCTGCTTCAAATATTCTTACATTCATCCATGCAGATCATTGCAGTGCTTTGATACACCAGCTGTAGTCATCCTGATCAGGAAATGTTCATTGTTGCCATATGTATCTATTGAGCTTTCCCACAGTGTTTTAACTGTTTTTCATAAAACCATTTCAATGACTGAAATACGTCTAAACCTGTCTGCAACCAACTCTTTCCCAAATCCTGCAATATGGCCTTCTGTGGTATTACCAAATATCAGTGCATGAGAATGGCTTAGTGGTTGCAAATGTTTAACATCTTAAGGCAGAGCAGTATGTGTGAGCAGGATCAAACTGTCTATGCCATTTAAGACTACAAAAATCCATGATCTTCTCCAACCATGATTGGTAGAATGCCTACTTCGTGTACACAAGGTTCAAGCTTTCATCTCCAGAAACTCCAGGGAGGGCTGGGAAATGCTCCATCTTTAACCCTGGAGAATTGCGTCAGACAGTACCAAGCTACATGGAACAATGGTCCAAGACAGCTTCCTGTCTTTCTTTGTGAGACATTTTGGATCTAGATTACATCAAACAATTGAGAAAGCTATGAAGTGTGGTAGTACATATGAGAGTCGTTGAATCAGGAATGGTTCTCTGTAGTTCATTAATTGGACTTAGGCAGATAAAATTGGTATCAGAACTTCTAATGTAAATTTACCACATGACTAGATACGACCAGATAGCAGCATTAACAACAATACTCTCATGTGTACCTGGCACTTTAAAAACACTGTGCACACATTTAAAAGCATTTCTGCATTGCTAATTTATATTCCTGGGTTTAACCTAGACGCTGAGGGTTGTATCCCAAGCTACTCTTTCTCTTAGGCAGTAGATATCCACCTGCATGATGGAATGTCCCCATCCACTCTTCTTCTCTACAGCCTTCCGTACATCCTCAAATTTTGTTCAAGAGGGTCGGGAGGACACTGGATGAGATTTTGGGGGATGATGAGAGAGAGGGCAGAGCTGCTGCACAAGTGCAATTCCATGTGTTCAGCATTGGGTAGAACCCTGAAGCCTTGGTGAGCCTGTAATGTGGCATAAAGATGTTTATTGGTGTGTTCCAGGTGGCAATTGATGAATCTATTTCTAGTTTCTGTCAGTTTCATATGTGTTCAATCCCATTTCTGCATAAACTTTTTTTCTTTTTTAAAAGTATGTCCAAAAATGTATTTTAAATACTATTCAATTGCAATGTACACGTTTCTAAATGTACTTTACCCTAAAATATGTATTCTTTTATGCATTTTAGTACATTTTTAAGCCAAGAATTATACTGCAAGATTTAAGGGAAGTGCAAAATCTGAGTGATAATTTTATTCCAATTTGTGTAAGTTGGTTTGGAAGGTGTGAATTAGGTCGATTTGCTAAAAAATGCAGATCAAACAATATTCTCCTCCATCCCTAGTTCCACTTATAATCTTTTGTACATATTTCTAGATTATTATGCACTGTTTGGTGACTGAAACAAAATACAGTGACTTACTATCTCTCTTGCTTTCTCCTATTCATGTTATACCTGCATTACTTCTAATACCACACATGGTACAGTAGAAGTGTGCACACTTTAGGTGTACCATCCACACAATTTAGTCAGAACAAAATATGTATGTGTGCATATTTGTGCACACACAAACACACCTATTCATCTATCAAGCTCCTTAATGTGTTTTTGGAAAAATGTAGGTCATTACCCCATAGCCTTGCAACTGTGAAAGTATGCCCAGGGGACTGATGGAAGACTGTAGAATCAGCAGCATGTGGTATAAAGCCACACCTAGGCTGGTGTTTTATGACAAACAAGTGATGTGAAGGCATGCTTTCCACCCAGTCAAAGAAAGTCAAATATATAAAATAAGCTGCAACAGAGAAGACATTATTAACAGTGGCAGCTATTAAGTGCTCAGTTTATTGGTGTAAACCAGGGATGGGGAGTGGAGAACCTGATCTGACTGCTAGGCCAGATCCTTCTCCCCTAGTCCTCATAGGCAAATTTGTCAAGAGGGCAAAAGTTGTCTAGCTTTCAATCACCTGATGTCACACTGAAAAGGTGATGATCCTTGGAACTTCAAAGGACCACAGAGGGCTTGCAATAAGCCCTGCATGGTGCTCTGAAGTGTTGCAGATCACCAGGCTTGAGGTCAGCTGATGGACAGAGACTTCAAGCCTGCTTTCTGCAGCAGTTGGCTACGCAACCCAGTTTCCCATGGGGTAACTCTTGCACAGCTGGTCCATAAGCCTTGAAATCACCACCCATTCACAGGTGGATATGCTGTTAATCAGCTGGTCCCACTTTCTTTACCTGTCCCACATCTGACATAGACATCACCAGGTGTAGGACGGATGGATGTAAAAGACTGGCAAAACAGCCTTGCACATCAAATGCTAGGCCTGATTAGGACTGCAGGCAGGAAGTTTCCCACTGCTGCCTTGTTAGCACTTAGCTAATAGTTGGCAGTATAAGTGACTTAATATTTAGACATAGTGCAGAATAGCCTCATTGAATCCAGCGCCTTGGGAGACGTTTTAAACTTAATCAGACACCAGAATAAACAGCAATAATATTTACTCATAGATACAAAGGGGAAGCAATTTGGATTCAGATAACAAGGTCTTTAACGCTGTGGATTCAGATAACAGGTCTGTACAATATTTCTTAGAGGGGGAAACAGAATTTTAAAAATGCAGAAACAAGCACATGTGAGGATTGCAAGCAATGAACATTACCTTGAGCCCTTCTCTTTTCAGTTTAGAGTACTGTGTGAGAATATTCTGGATGCTCCCTTACTTGTGAGAGGCCACAAAGTTTTAGAGAGGGTTATATTGGTCTTCTCTTTTATACCAGGAGACTACCCCAACATCCATGCATTTGGAAACTAAGAAACAAAAGGGGGTTCACCAATAGTATGTGAGTAGGTAAAGCTTTCTTCTTCTTCTTCCATGTTTCCATGCTAGAGAAGACTAACTTGTTGAACTTCTGTCTTGTACACAGCTGTTAAATGCAAGGGTGTCTTGCTCTTTTCCATTGCCAATCCTATATCCTGCAAAGAGCTCAGGTTTTATCAGTTGTAAACTAATTAGACTTTCACTAATTGCTCTTAGGAAGCAATGCAACATTCTGTACAAAACAAGACAAAGTGTTTCAGAAGGTTGTGTGTGTTAAAAGAGATTTAAGATTTACAGCAACCATGGTTCAGGTGCCCATGCTTGGATAAATTCAAGACTGAATTTTTAAACAGCAAGCCGTGCATTCTAAAAGCATTTATTTATACCTCATAATAATTATAGCAATGTTATCAGCACAGGTCAAGAAGTCACCCTTTGGGGATGGAGCAGCTTTAGCAAAAGAGAGAGATTTGAGTCTTTGACATGAATATATACCCTTTTAAGTGTTTATATCGGCAGCAGCAACTCTCAAGAATCTGCCTATTTCACACCATGGGTGAGGAAAAAATGAATCACCACTCCCCCCATGTTGCTCCTAATATCAGCTTAATAGCCTTCTCTGCATTTTCTCTAAAGAACCCTAAGATACCAAGAGAATGGGTAATAGCACTGGACTGCACTCAGTGTTTGTCACAGCCCTCCCCTCCAACAACAGCAGTATAACCACACTGAGCTACTTGGCAGAGCTGATGTGCCCCATTTTCTCCCAACAACAGTACATACAGTACATAATATAGAGTGGCTATAGGAGATCCAATACTAGTCCTACTCAAAATAGATCCATTGAAGTCAGTGGGCATGACTATGTCCAACTGGTGTACTCTGTGTAGGATTTCAGAATAAGACCCATATTGATGAGAATCTTCATTTGAATTTGCATTGTTAAAAGTGTGTTTACACACAGAGATGGGGCATTCAATTAAACCTGAACTAGAAAGAGCATGGAATTCTGTCTCTGTGGCTATCTTTTGTTTTGGAGTAGTATGCTTCTCTTCCAGTCACAGCTACACTAAAATCATGGATTTCTCAATTTTCTCAAACAGAACCAAGATCTTTCTTCTTCTTTGCTTTAATCTAGAGAAAAACAACCAGAGGCACACACCTACACACTGAGGAAGAGCTAAAAACAGCTTCAAAATGAATCAGGAAGTCCTCCATTATCTGGGAAAGAGACTTCCTGAAGACTTTATGAAGCCAGTTTTGCATTCTTCCTTGGGTGCCTGTATGACTAATATTTTTCTATAGCACTCGTCAATCACAGCTCTGACTTCACCCATTAGCTAAGAACATTGAAATGTATAGACAAGCTCATTTCTCACCAAGCAATTGCTTACTGCCTGCATATTTTGTTTTGCCTCCTCGTTTTGCTTCAGACCCCACTTTTGGAAAGAGCTGGATACAGACTTTTTAATAAAAACAAAACAAAACAAATGAAAACCCAGAATCTGGATGCTCTAAGACCAGCACAGCAGTAACCCCTGTTTCCGCTTCTTGGTAGGTTTGTTTCTGAGTCAGTAAGTAAATGACAGATCCAAACCCTGCCAGTCCCCTCTTCCCCACTCTGAAAATGAGGACTTTCAGGTAAAGTGGAAATGGCTTAGAAAGCCATCCAATATATGTGTTTGAAAATGGCTTATACAAACACACCAGTAAAAATGATTTCTGCCGGGATAATAGCCTAAGTTGTTGTAATGACTGAACTAGCCTGCATGCATACTCAGTGCAAATTTGAATCAGAGCACGTGAAGGGAAATATAACACTGGAAGTGTACCTAACAACCATTAGCTAATCCAAGTCTGCTTGTGTGCTCACATAGCAGTGGTCTTAATTCTCTACATGCTGGCCCTTATTCAGGCAAATACAACAGGAAGATTTCCAATTTGGAGTATCATTTTTTTTTTTTGGGGGGGGGGGGGACAACCAATGGTGAAAAAAAATCTTCCAAAACCGTTGCAGAGAATGAAAAACAGGGTGTTGGTGTGGCTGAAACCTTTAGCAGAAGCAGACATTTGCAACAGTTTGTTACAGATCTGCTTGTATATAAATATAAATTTTAAAAGAAACCAAACAGCGCTGCAAACTATTTATAAGGGCCACATCCTTCCAAATCAGGCTGATGTTTGCTTAGGAGAACCCTCTGGGTGAGAACAATTCAGTTTAATTCAGTGAACAATTATCAACATGACAAGCTACGGAACCGCTGGCATGACAGGCGGACACAGAAGGGAAAAGGACTGGCACTATTGGGATTTTCTCAGGTGTGAGTGGGAGCCCAGCAGAATAAGATACAGTTTGGGGGGGTCTTTCTTTTCAGCCTGCCATAGCAGAACCACACAGAGCTGATAGCATGGGGCTGCTATAAAAGAAACACATCATCACTCTCCCATCCCTGCTTCTGCTGAGGCCATCTCCAGACTGTTGGTATTTTGCAGGAGGTATTCAAGCACGTACCAGGAAATGTAGGTTTGCATAATTAAAGTTGATTAAATTGCTTTGTCGCTGTGGTGCACCAGATCCACTTTTCCAAATTAAAAAAGGGACTATTTGCAGTTAGGTAGGTGCTGGGGAAATGCACTGAAAAGTGAAGGATGAATGACTGATTACTGGGAAGATCTGCAAACACCATGCAAGCAAATCCAGATGGATGCTCATTGTTGTATAACCTCTTTGCAAACATCAGAACCAATGTTCAGTAATGACCTGATATAGACTAACCTGCACATATGCTTTGTGTAAGCAAATCAGGATGCTCAATAAATAGGACATCTGGAGGAGCCCTGAATTACTCTTAGTAATGGGACAGTCTTTTGTAACTGGCATACATTAATTGCACGCAGCCAGTTGCTAAACTGATTTCTCATCAGTGGGTAATGCACCAGGGTCTGCAGCTGCCCTGCTGTGCCTCATGCCCCTATGGAACCACAGGCAAACCAAACAGCTTTGCTCATTGGCCCAATCTTTTTTTACTCCCATGTATCGCTTTATGTCAACTCCTCATTCATTACTTTTCCTGCTGCATTATTTAAGTGAATATATATCTTCATTATTGCTTTCCATCAGCCCTTCCCTTCAAGGTGGGGTTGCAGGGATAGAATGTAAGGGACATCTATTCAAAATAATCCACCGTACATGTGAGCTTGAGCATACTGCAGTCATTAAAGAGAAGAGTGAACACCTCAGGGCACCCTGAAATAAGGTAGCTGATTTACTATTGTATTTTGCTCTAGGCAAGGATATTGCCAGATACTGTACAAGAAACAGAACTTCAGTTTCAAGCTTTCCAAGGAAGAAGAAAACACACTACATATTTCATGAAGAGGTACACTCTGAGCACCCATGTTTTTCTCTTTCTAAACCCAGTCCTTTAAACATTATGGAGAGGATTAACACACACTTTGGAGTATCTGCAAGACTCTAGTGATAATTTAGGCAGCAACTAAGGTGGCATAGCTAGCACCCACCTGACATGGGTAGCTAGCTACACAATTAAGGAAGGTAAATGAATATTCCAACCTTGCTGCACAGTTATTAATTAAACAGGATTTCACCCCAGAGGTGGAGGCATTTGTGTAATTAATGTAACCATCTGTGTACGTGGAGGTAGTTTTGCAAAGCACTTAGAAACCCTCTGAGATACAAATGTGAGATGGTGATGAAGATGGTGATGGCAGCAGTGGAAGTTTTCTCTCTCTCTAAGTGTGGGTTTTGTCTCTGAATACAGTGTCAAATGCTACCCCACTTGCACAAGAAAAGACAGTGACATACTGGCAACCTTCACAATGTTTAGGCTGTACATATAAAGTCTTATTAATTATCTGAATAAGGAGTACATGAAGAATGTGGCCTTTCAGTTCCATTCATATCACCATGCTTGCAGTGATACAAAGTGTGATGTCAGTTAGCGAGGTCTGCATACAGAAACACATGAAGACTGGTGAGTATAATGTAGCATTTGTGCCACACAATACCGTGGAAACTAAGAACAAAAGGTAGACACAATTCCTCAGTCTTCAACTCGTCTTAGCACCCATCTCAAACACCCAACCTGCAACATGGGACCCACTTTTACTTTGCCACCTTGCCTGAAATCGAATGTGCAGAAAATAAATCTGGGGAACAGTCATTTCCCTTAGAATATAGTACAGGCAGCACTTTTCTTTGTTAGATGCTGTAGTTTGTGGGATTTATGGCCAGCAGCTTCTCTTACTCTGAAGCAATACCAAAAGTATTTTTCCCTTTTATTTTGCAATGCCTTGCCATTTTATTTATTTATTTATTTATTTCATCAATTTACTTAGGTAAAAAGTGACTAGTTTTCACTTTCACCCCAATTCCTGCCCCCTGCTTTTCTGCCACCCCATTGCCCAAGACAACTTGCAAGGTTCCCTGTGTGCAAAAGAGGCTCCTCTAAACAAGGGCAGCGCATATTCCTCACTGGCAGATTCTGGTAGGTTCATATGGGTAGAAGCGGTATTGCAGTCCGGAGCCATTTAAGGCTTTATAGGTCAAATCCAGTACTTTGAATTGGGCTTGAGAACTAACTGGTAGCCAGTATAGTCAGGCTAGGATTGGTTTAATATGCTCAAACCATCTTGCCCCAGCGAGTAACCTGGCTGCCGAATCTCCCCTGAGATGATACACATTGGTAAGAAGAGGCATGACAAGTCTGGAATTAGGAGGATTCAAAGCTATGAACTTCATCTGCCTGTATTCCTCAACTTTGGTTTCCTGCTTCCTAAATGTTGGGACTGGACTTCTTATTCAATCCATATCTAAGACTTTATTAAAGTGCTGTGCTAACAGCCAAATAATCTTTGGGAATGGAGCTTGTCATAGTCGTATTTTTTGTCGCACTGTGCTGGCTTTTTCCAGTCAGTTCCAGAGATGGGTAGCCAATGGAGAACTTCAACAGCATCCCGTAATAACATCCATACCAACAGTATTGTTACACATGGATGCTGGACATTCACGTTCAGTTTTGCTCACTTAAGGACATGACTGTTTATGGAACAGCCTTTTCTTCCCCCTCCCTCTGCAGTCTATTCCATCCCCAAACCATCAGACCTACTTTGCAGGTCTTCCCAGAGCTGCCGACTGTCAGAACAACTTCAGCTGCAGCAGCGATGGGCCCCATGCCACCAGCATCATCCATGGCCTTCCAGCGGCTGACAAGGACTAATTAGGAAATGAAACATTAGTTAAGTCGCTCTCAATTAGGGCCGGGATAACGTTTTCCTGGCAGCGCTGGGGTGCTTTAACTGCTGGTCCCACGATGACGGTGAGCACATCAGACTTGCTGAAGGAGCTTTAATGTTTAACATATGTTGGAGGATTACAGAAAACCTTTCAGCTGTGACATTTTCTGTGTGCTCCCTGCTTTTTCTATCCCCTGCAGCAAACAGTGAATGGTGAGAGCTACAGCAAAAGAAAGATGCTCAAAGCAATTGCCAACGAGGAAAAAAACAACAACAACCCACCACACATTTTAATGCATGCTTGTGATGAACAGTCATCTCTCCTCCTTGCAAAAACCAAACCAACAAGTCTCTAACCAAGACCAAGCTCTGATATGTTTCCTATTACCAAAGCATTAAAAAATGGGGAGGTCAAGAGAGAGGTGAGGTTTGAATTTCAACAAAAAACAGATGTAAAGGACCTCAGAGAACAGAAAGGAATAAGCAAAAACCTAATCCCCACAAATGGCATATTTTTTAAAAAGCTTGTTACCGTAGAGGAAAATTTTATTTGGAGTGGGGTATAATAGAGAACTAAAATCTCTATGTTCAAACACACAGGCTTTTCATGCAGTGGAACAGCTTGTATGAGATGTGATAGCAGAAATTAAGCATAATTGGAAGTGAAGATTCAGATTCCAGGCTCCCTTGGAAAGATGCATTAATCATAGCTCAAGGGTAATATTGTTAAATATTTATTATTAGTACTAGTAGTATTTTTTACATTTATAAGTCACTTTAGACAAAAGGGAAAGTCTCAAAGTGACCTGAAAAGACAAGGCAAGATAAAACATGAAGAGCACATGTTCTGCAGGCAGAGGGTCTCAAGATCAATCACTATCATCTCCGGTAGGAAGGATCAAGTAGTAGTATGAAAGAGCTCCCTCTGCCTGAGACCCTACAAAGCTGGACAAATAGTCCAATGAAAAACAACTAAGCTATGGGGCTGGGGCACTGAAGATCACACCTGCATTCAAATGTAACCCTCTCCTTTGATTTTGGCCCATTCCATAGATTGCAGGATGGACTTGGCTGTGAAATGGCAACTGTAGAACAGGGGTTGGGAATCTGGTCATGAAGTTCAAATTAGTTCACTGGATGGTTTTAACATATCTCTCAACCCTAACACATCTCACAGGGTTATTGTGAGAGTTTGCGAGGACTCACTGCAAAGTGTGCCTTGTGTAGTTTGACTATGAATAAGAGAAACTGAAGTCAATTGGAACTTTTCTGCTAACAGCAAACCTAGATGTGATGTTAACTACCATATGTCTCCAATAAATTTACTTCTCTGGGTGGACATGCAAGGGATTCTGCTATTGCTGCATCTGATTGTGAAGGTGATTAGTGCTATTGTTGCATCTGATTGTGAAGGTGATTAGTATCTGCTGTTTTTTATTCTTTTTTCAAAATTATGTTATGTTGATTTCATAGGGTTCTCTCTATCTCTTGAATTATGCAAAATAACAAACACATGTTCCATATTTGCTGTATGCAAAATAATTCAACATTTTGTAAATGTCTCCAGAGTTCCCAACTCGATGCCTCCTCCAAGACCTCTCCACATACAGCATATCAGGGAGACTAGATGCCTGGGAAATTCATGCCTGCTGTCCCTACTCCAACTTCTGAGTATTCACCTACCTTTTCTGTACAGTGTTCTGTTTACAAGCTGTACGTGCATAGGCTTTGTATGCAGAATCTGTTCCCTGCAGCGTACAAATCATGCAGGCAGATCCTATATGTGTTCAGTTTCTGCACAGACAATGAGATTAATTTTCAGTGGTTTGGGTGGGGTCAACAGGTATGAGCTTTACACATACACCAGTGTTCATTCTCTCTGGTAAGTCAGCAGGGCTCCACTAGATTCTGATTGAAAGGGGGAAGATAGTTCCTCCCCTTTGTCCCTTTCCTGAGGTCCTGCTTCTAAAATCCCCCAAAAGGCCATTGATTTCATCAAGCATTTTCTACACAAATGTCTTCAGAATTTTCCAAGTGAAACATCGTTCATTGATATTGTTCTGAATTCCTTTAAGTTCAATTGAAGCTTTTCATTAGATTGTGATGATCTCATAGGATTACAGAACATGCTTCAGATGCAAAAGGTCAAAAATTCATAGCAGTGCCACAGCTTCACAAAGTTCACACACTATTGTTTCCAGAACAGGATCCTGATTTTACAATTATCTTTTCTTTTTCTGTAAATAAAATTTATGTCTACATGACTACTTGGCTAACTATAAACTTTAATATTCCTAAACAGGCAAACCTTTCTTCAGAATCAATTGTAGAAGGCCCTGAGACAGGTTTGTGTGTGTGTGTGAATATTTAACAAAATTTAAGAAGTGGCTTAGTCATGCTGGCCACATGACCCAGAAGCTGGACGCCGGCTCCCTCGGCCAATAAAGCGAGATGAACGCCGCAACCCCAGAGTCGGTCACGACTGGACCTAGTGATCAGGGGTCCCTTTACCTTTACCTAACTTAAATTTGTAACTTCTTACAATTTCTAGCGGATGATTATCCTACTGTAAATGCATTATCTGTTAGTGTCAGAAAAGCTAGCTGATAAAAAAATAAATTAAAAGAGGAAAAGGGTTTTTTCACAACTTCTATTTCTCCCATTAATGAAACTTCATTGAGAATGACTGAATGGCTCCCTTTGTGGGCAGGATAAATTTACCTGCATTAGCAAACACACTTTTCTTTCAGTAAGTACGAATACATTTCCATTGGCAAGAGACTCAAAAGTCACACAAGTTACTTTTACTACTGAAAATTTCTAAATGATTCTGTGAAATTTTAATTTGGCTGCATTCACATGCATACTAAGCTTGGTTTATGAAACCATACAGTTTGTGAATTGTTTGATAGTACAGCTATCCTGGATACTCCCACTTTTTCACTTTGCACGAGCGTGTAAACAAACCACAATGGGACTAGTTTAATGTTATGCCCAACTCTAGGATTGTGATTTATTTCTACCCCAACAAACCACAACAAACTAATAGTGATTATCATTCTGTCAAAACAATCCACAATCCCAGGTTTGGATATAATGCTTAGCTAGTCCCTTTGTGGTTTGCTTACCCACTTGTACAAAGGAGGGAGTGAAGTGGCAGTGCTTGAGTTGCATGGACTAGCACTCAGCTTGTGCACAGTATGGATCAATAAACAAGGGTTTGTGACTTAGCATTATGTGCAAACATGGCCATCATCTACGGTTACCTATTTCGACAAAGGTCATGTGTTCCAGAGGTATAAGGAAAAGACACATCCAGGCAATTATATTTCACACCTTAAGGAGCCATACCTCTCCATTTCCTCACTTGCATTCAGATGCTTGAGGAATTTCATCAAATTCTGATATGAATTTATCTGATCCATGCTAATGGGCAAATCAGAATATCTCTGCCTATCAAATTTTGCATTTATCTGAATGTTATTATGCAACTCCTGCCTCTATATATCAAGATGTCTTTTAAAATGAGTATTTTGACATTAAATGCATTTAGAAAATGTGTGTTTTGAAAGAAAAACATGCTTATAAATACATATTGAGAAAATGGATTCAAAATTTCTTATTTAAATACATATTTAGATACAAATTTTCATGCAGGTTTTTTTTTTAAAAAAATCAGCCAATTAATGTGGAAATGAAAGAAAAATGCAAGAGTGACACAGACTGGAAACAAACTGATCTTAATATACTGTTTTAAGGTTTAGGTGTAATGGATGGTTAGAGACTAGTTAGTTACAACCAGTCATGAAAAAGGAAGTGGAACATTGTGTTTTAATCTAATTATTCAACTTAAAACAAAATTTCTACACTACGTTGCCCTGAGCCACCCAAATATAAAGCATAAATATATAACATGTCACCCAAAGGTTAACTATTTTTATTTCCCAAGATGACTAGATACCAATCCATCACCAGAGGCACTTTTAAACCACAGCCATTTATTCAAACAAATGAATTGGTTTTAGCTGAAGCATGGCTAATGGGAACTGTAAATTAGCTCGCTCAAGAATAGCCACAAAGCCTGCCAGATGGGACACTGAAAGAGAAATGAACATGTGTGTCATCATGTACAGAAATCACATCAGGAGATCGGCTGCAGTTGCAAAGAGAGGAAGCATGTCTATAATTGTCCAAAAGCACTTTATTCCTTTAATGCTGCTTCCATGATTTGAACACACTTGAGGAGACAAAAGAGGGTGGGGAAAGCAGTTGAATTATTAATTCTGTGCAGACCCTGATAGTATACCGAGGACTTCAAAGAACTCATGGAAAGAAGGCAGCTAGACAACTTCATCAGGGTCCAGTAACACATGAAATATGAGCCCAGGAATGAAGATTCCCTGGCATAGGTGGAAGATAGGGCAGTTTGAAGGAAAAACAGACGGGAAAGCAGGGGTCTTAAGAGGTCACTGGTAAAAAGGCAGTAGAGGAAAAATTAGCAATGGTAATAACTTGCTACTCCTGAGGGGAAGAAGAGACTTCTGATACATTTCTGCATTCCATCTGTTACCTTTTACACATGAAAAGAAAACTATTTACAAATACATATAATGTTTTCTTCACATCAAACATTAGACAGGTAGCCTCATAGTGTAGTGATGGAATGAGGAGCTATCAGCACTGTTCTGCTTTATGGAAATGGGTGTTCTATTTTTTATGTCAGGGGCTGCAATGGAACCTTCCATGTTGACAGGTGTCAGAAAGTGCATATCCCTTATGATCTAACCTACCAGGCGATGCCAACACAGCATTGGATTCCTTCCCTATGGAAGCAAAAACAAACTAAGATCCATATGTGACAGGGGTGGGGAAACTGTGGCTCTCCAGATGCTGTTGGACTCCAGGTCCCATCAGCCTCAGCAAGCATGGGGCAAATGTTAGGGGTGATGGGAGGTATAGTCTTTGCTGCAAGACCTGCTCCCTGCTTGGCTGGCCTTTTCCTATCTGGCTGCAAAACTTCTGCTTCTGCCAAAGGAACCAGAGACCACCCTTGCTTTGAGTCCTGCAAGACCTGCTGCTCAAGCTGTCTGGAGACCATTGGCGTGGGGTATTGTTTGGGAGTTTTTGCTGGGGTGAAGATTTAATTTTGGAAATATTTAAATTTTGGTGTTACTGGTATTGTGTGTTTATACCTTTCTTTATAGATCTTATTATGTGAGAATTGTTTAGTTTCATTGCATACTTATTGTGATGTTTTTATTTACTGTTTATGACTACTTAAATGTTATTTTTGTAATTCTGTAAATCTTTCGATGATGTAAGCTAACAAGCATGGTTTAACTTTGGAAAGGTGGCAAACAAATAAACAATGATGAATATAGTCCAGCGACATCAGGAGGACCTGAGTTTTTCTATATGACAAAAGTGACCAGGGCAATAATTGTCCGATCACAGATATTCCCTTACTGAATGTTCCAGCTGGAATTTGCCATTCAGCATCATATGCTTTTGGATAAGACTGATGATCTATATCCAATCTGCTTTGAAATCTGGTTCAGCACTGAAACCACTTTGGTTGCCCTGATACTGGGATAAAGACAGGGAGAATATGATCTTCAAGCTTGGCATCTTTCTGGGTTAAGGACTGGATGCTCCTATCATCACTGAGCTCCTCTGCATGTTTTATTTTCTCAGGTAAGCACTCCTTGTTCCACTCCCACAGCCTTCCTTTAGCATAGATTCCCTGCCTTATGGAATTTCTTCTCCACTCCCTGAAACTCACTATTGGAGGTTTCTTGGGCCTGTGACCTTCCTTTCTGACTCCTGCTACTTCTGTTCCTTCCCTTCTGAGGCAAAGCTTCTCTCCAGCTCATCCCTCTGTCCCTGTGCTCCTCCAGGCTCTTTCTCTTGCAAAATCTCCTTTCTCTACCCTCCACCTTTCTGACTCCGGCCTCTCCAGAGCTATCACCCTACCTGCTTTGTCTCTCTCAGTTTGGGACTCTCCTGGGAAGTGCAGCCAGCTGCATTTTTATTCTTCAGCCATGTGCACATTCCTCAGTTCTGACTGTGGTGCCGGGAGGATGCCTCCCTTTCGGAAGGCTCATCAATCCTGCTGGCTGCTGCGGAGCTGGTTCCTGACATGGATTATCACCCAATAACAATCTGATTTAATAACATGTCCATTGGTTAAGACTTCCTCTGTACCTTGGGCATTTTGTGCCTGGCTTATGCCAACTTTAGTACTCGTACCTATTTTCATCTCACCCTGTGTACCAGTGGATATATCACTGTCTAAATAAATCTCCAATCCTGTTTGAATCTCATTAATCACTTATCCTCAATTACATCTCTTGACAGTGAGTTCCACCGATGCATGTTTATGCACTGTGTACAAGTACACTTCCTTTACAAAGCTGCATTTTTAATATTTAAATTTAATTGATGTTCCTCTTTTGTGTTCTGCTCGGAAAGTAAATAGAAGCTGTTGATTGACCTTCACGATTCTGTTCATTATTTTCACACCTCTATCACGTCTCCTCTTATTTGTCTCTGCTGAAGTAAATACGACTAATCTTCTTAATCTCTCTTTATAAGGAAGCCTGTTAAAGACTCTAATCATCCCCGTTGCCCTTCTCTTAGTTCTTTCTATTTTTACTGTCTATCCTTTTGGAGAAAGGGTGTGTGTAGCATCTTTGAGCATAGTATACAAAATACATTTCTTATTTGTTTTATAACAGTTGCTTATCTCACCCTCCCAATACCCTTCTTTTCCCCTGGTTTCTTTTAAAAGACATGCATTATGCAGGGTAGTAAATGACTGGAAAAGTAGGTGCAGAAAAAACTATAAATTGTTGATAACAAACCTGAAACATAGGTGCCACAAGTGGAATAGGCAGCAAGGTGGAAACAGGATCAGTACTGTTCGTGGATTAGCTATGAAATTGAACCAGGCATGCACTGGTGCTTTTTTAATTTATTTACTTGCTCAGTTGTCAGGGGGGCACCTATGCATTGTAGCACATATTGCAGTGGTGCTAAATCATACTTTGGACAAATTGTAGCAATGTCATTGGAGTTTTAATTATCTGATTTGAAATACAAATTTGTTGAGCTGCTAATAGCCAGATACCTCTATGCTTGTGGGCTACCCAATGGCATGTGGGCAGGCCACAGGGGCAGACAGAAATTTGCCTTCAGACAAATTGAGCCTTTCTGGGGGTTTCGCCTACCTCACAGCAAGTGTCACAACTTTATGGTGAATCCATTGGGCTGGATCTTTAATTGAACCAGACAGGGGGTGCCCCTTGCTCCTCAGGATCAAGGTATCCCTTTAATGGGATCCTGGGGGAAGTACTTTTATTCTGATGCCCAGATGGGAGCTGACAGGCCATAGGACACCAAGTGGTGACCTTGAGGGGGTTGCCCTGATTTGATGTTCTCCATAGGGCAACCCTTAACCATGTCTAGCATCCACCAGCGATCAAGCTGGTTGATGTCAGGATATGCACCCAATGCTGATGCCAAAACCTGCTAACTTCTATAATCAATAAAAGTTGTGGCCTGTATGAAATCCCGATATGGTTGTCTTTAGTTACAACTAATATCATGACTGCTCCATCCTATCCGCAGATCCATTGCGCCTGGGCCCATAAGTAAGCGTCATTGAGTCAATAGGACTTACTTCCAGCTAAGTGTGCAGGACTTAGTTGTGATGCATGTGCGAACCATGGGTCCTTATAGCACTGGTCCATCTAATTTGCTATTGGCCTGACTGACTAGCAGTGACTCTCCAGAATTTGAGGCAGGAACTTTCCTTACCTGAAGACACCAGAGACTACATGTTGGACCTTCTGAATACAAAGCATTTGCTCCACCACTGCAAAAGGAGAAACTTTGAAAATAACAACAGGCAAAACAAAACTACTAAGGCTGCAATGAATCATTGATACCATTTGGGTCAATTCAATTTTTTCCCCTGCAAACACAAGGATGCTGTTTTCCTCTAAGGCACTGAAACCCTCTTG
Organism: Podarcis cretensis; assembly: GCF_951804945.1. Classification (NCBI taxonomy): domain Eukaryota; kingdom Metazoa; phylum Chordata; class Lepidosauria; order Squamata; family Lacertidae; genus Podarcis; species Podarcis cretensis. The sequence continues at coordinate 32,218,478 of NC_137173.1, read as the reverse complement.
TGTTTCTGAGAGAGGCCCCAGTGGTGTTTGAATTTCCAAGCAGCTCGCCAACATCACTGGTTCTAAAACCAAAATTCCAGGGGCAGGGTAGTGGTAAAATGAGAAGCATATGAGTGTGTGTGCTTCAACATTACAAGCTGGTAGATAATCCTTAGTAAACAAGTAAGCTTTGTTCAAATACACGCCTAGAAATTCATAAATATCAAACTGATTCCATAGAGCTGAAAGGAGTTCCTCCTTCAATTTTGAACTATAGTACAGTACCTGGAGTACTGTGTCCAGTTCTGGGCACCACAGTTCAAGAAGGACACTGACAAACTGGAATGTGTCCATAGGAGGGCAACCAAAATGGTCAAAGGCCTGGAAACGATGCCTTATGAGGAACGGCTAAGGGAGCTGGGCATGTTTAGCCTGGAGAAGAGGAGGTTAAGGGGTGATATGATAGCCATGTTCAAATATATAAAAGGATGTCACATAGAGGAGGGAGAAAGGTTGTTTTCTGCTGCTCCAGAGAAGTGGACACGGAGCAATGGATCCAAACTACAAGAAAGAAGATTCTACCTAAACATTAGGAAGAACTTCCTGACAGTAAGAGCTGTTCGACAGTGGAATTTGCTGCCAAGGAATGTGGTGGAGTCTCCTTCTTTGGAGGTCTTTAAGCAGAGGCTTGACAACCAGGAGTGCTCTGATGTCAGGAGTGCTCTGATGGTGTTTCCTGCTTGGCAGGGGATCGCACTCGATGGCCCTTGTGGTCTCTTCCAACTCTATGATTCTATGATTCTACAGTTGCTAAGAAAATACCCTACCAATCTCCCACTTTAATACTCTTGCTGTATTGACATTGACTCTTTTCCCTATCTTTTGCTTTGAAAAAACAGGGATCAATCAGCTAAACTAAACAGTTTCAACTGGAGAAATTTCAGTATAGCCCACTCCTCCTTTTCTAATGTCAGGATTGTAACCAAATTGTTTTGTGTATACAATCATTTTCCATGGTTGCAAAGAACCTTTGGGGAAGCAGTTCAGTTCTCTGATGCACCCAGCTTCCTTTCATGTGTACTGTGTATTTCGTGTGTGTCACATGTGCTCTCTGCATGCTTTCCCTGGGGCTATGATCATGAGAAGTTTCCCTCCCTGTCACATGTACTGTATGTTGAAATCTGTGATCTACTATTAATAAAAACAGGTAGTGTACGAACTGAAAATGGGAGAGGGTTTTGAAAGCACATTTTTAGAAATACAATAAATGTTTTCCTTTCATTTCCTTTCAAATGTGCCTGCATTCTCAATGTTCCATTTTTCTTCTTTTTAATGGTTAAGAAAAACTGATAACCAAAATTTTTAGATTCCCAATAGAAATAGATATACACACACCGCTACCAACAAACCCTGGTTTCATTCATCAAAACTTGCTTTCCTTTTTTTAGAAAATAGAAAGAATTTTATCAGGGTGGAAAATCTTTCATAATTTTTTATTTGGAGGAATGATTGTTTGAAAAAAGAAAACTGTTTCCATTAGAAAACTTTTGATGGACTCATGGTAGATGTGGCTCTGTAGGTAGCAATATACTTAGAATGAAGCAATACATTTAGAGGAGAGCCAGGGAGGATAATCAATCTAGAGGCTGGCTTATCAGATGAGAGTGTTGGTCTTCTGTGCATTTATGAGGGATAGACCTGCTTAATATTTTGCTCATGATGTGTTCTCCTACCTCTGTGAACCAAAATGACTCTCCTCTGATTCTAGAGTATGCATCTTAATTTAGTTTGCTCACAAATATCTTGTTAAACAATAGTCCAGCCTCTAGAGATACACCAAGAGTTCAGTTTCACACCCCTGTCAATTCGCTGTACCCAAGCGAAAGTAAGGGGTCCAGGTTACACTGGCCATAAAGTCTATTAATCTCTGGATGAATGTGTATTTTTGCAACATATTCGGCTCCATCAGCAATGTAACATTTCCATTATTTTCCTTAAGGCAAGCCATGTAAAGAGTATACATAATCATCAAAGGCTGCCACTACTTTAAACAATCAGAGCACAGCCAAGCCTCTGAAAGTCCAAGTATGAACGTGATGGCAATTTATTAAGACAGGAAGTAAACTTCACAAAATTATCTTCTCCCACAATGAATGTGAACACAGTGAACTATTTACCATGCAGGAGTTCACTATGGTATGCACATGACCACTTAGTAAGCAAGATTTCTACAGCATCTTTCCAAGAATGAAGAATTATATACATAACAGGTGCAGCAATCTTTTAGTGTGAGGGGGAAAAATCAAATAAGGAATAAATCATAGTTTGACAAGCACATAAAAATAAACAAAAGGAAAGTCCATACACATTATCCCATTGATTCTTAGGCCTTCACCAAACTTCTCACTTTATAAACAGATGTTGTGTATTCTATAGCTTCAGGTTTTAGGTCATATAGCAAGCAGCTTTCTAACTCAAGCATTATGTTGTTGTTGGCATTTGTCTGTCTTGGGAGAAAATGGAGTGCCCCTCCAGGGGTGCACTGCTGTGTTAGCAGCACCAAAGTGACCTGCCTGGGGCACAAGTTTGGGTGGTGTAAATGGAGGTCCTGGGCTGCTCAGATGATAGGACCCCCCCCCCTTGCCTCACTGATCCAAAGAAAAGAAGAGCAATATGTTTGGCACCAGCTTGCCTGCAGGAGTTGCTCTCATCTTAAAGAGGGGAAAAAAACATTCTGTGTTTCAACAGAGAAAGCTAAGAAAACAAAGCAAAAAAAAAAAAAAAAAAAAACAGTTGAAAGAGCAACAACACCAAACTTACACTGGCACCCTCTGTGGCAGCACAGGTTGCAGACTGCACTGTGAGAAGAAGGGGAGACAAGTGAAGTAGCTAACCCAGCTTCTCCTTTGATATTCCTCACTACCACTAAATGGATATTTTTATTCCCTGGATGCCTCCACTGAAGGACCCTTTAACCTCTGGAATTTGGCCCAGACGACTCTCTGTGCTGGGCAAGGTGGTCAGATAATTAAGCATGGGGTGAAGAACAAGGCCTTAAAGATTTTTTCCCCTCCAAAAAACAACTTTAGCTTTTACTAAAGGCATTTGAAAGGCAGCCACTTAAAGTTATTGCAAAGATTTTTTTATTTTAGTTTTAGAAAATTCTTGAACAGTTTGAAAAGTCAACCATTAAGAACCAAATGGAAGTAACATAGGGGGTGGGGAATCATCCTGCTAAAATAAACTGGACTGTTTCCCTACCCAAGCCAATCCTTGGCAGTTCTTCATTTCTTGGCCTGAACTTCTACCCTTCTGTAAACTTTTGAATGTTCTGATCAGTACAAGTCTGCAAACAACCATATAACAAAAAGTGCAAAATAAAATTCTGGAATAATTACATTCCTTTTCACCTTCCTTCCTGCTAGGTTTTCCTCATCAAAATCACCAAAAGATTGTTCATCTTTGGAAGAGGCAACCTTACAACCTGTGCATTTGCCTGAACCATAGTGAACTTTCTTCACACTGTCTAATTTCACCAGGAACAGAAATGCTGGTAAACAGCATCCAGCATCTCCAAAAAGTCTAACCAGGTAACAAATGGACAAACCATCAAGATAAATAGGAGACTGATAGTTCACTACAAGTACTTCTGCTGCCCCTATAAAGGGGTTGGGGAGTTTTGCTTTTATTTGGACCAAATTTTCATTTTCATTTGACAAATCCCTCCCAAACATGTGATTGTCCACACAAAACAAAGCAAGCTTTTTAAAAATGGCTGCAGTTTTGTTCAAAATTAGGACTAACCTGCTGTATACAGCAGTGATGTCACCACATGGGGTTATCCTCCACTGCAAGTAATTGGCTGCCACATGAGGAGGAGGCCAAAGAAATCACATGGGTAGGTGGTCTTAAGAATTTGCTGTGAGTAAGAGAACCAGATATGGGCCTGCCATTTTCTGTAGCAGCCCCAGTTCTAGAATAATGCCTATTTACACGCTCTGAGAATTGGGATCCCTCTTTGGTTTGAACAAGGCATACTGACTGATATAAATGAAGATAATGTCTCCTTGTGTGTCCTCTGAAGAGAACAAGTGCTTGGGATCATCTTGGTTCCCTTGAGAATTAAGCTGTGAAATGATAGCAAATTTCGTACAGCATTAACTCTTTGACATGGCTTCTGTGGATGTTATTACGTGCCAGTCCTCCCTAAAGAAAAGCAGGGGTTTCCATACAACATGAAGTCCAAAAGTTTAATGCCTATACTTGATGATTAGGAGTGTTCTTTATTAAATCCTCTTGCCTGGAATGGTACATAGTGACTGTGGATATGACTGGAGCCAAGGTAAGCATATTAAGAGTTTTTGTTAAGCACACTCTCTCCCCAAATGAGGAATCTTCTCCCTAAGTTAGGCACACTGGAATAGGGTAAACGAAGGAAAATAAGATTTATAAATTAGAAAGAATGAGTGGTGGAAATTAAGAGGGATGTATATACATTAGTAGACAGTCACCCTTTGTAGTCAGCATAGGTATCAGCTAGCCTAGTCATTGTTGGTATTGTCATCATCATAATCTATTTATATTCAATTTCATGCAAGGTGTTCGAGGCAGCATACCGAGGTCTTTCAAGTAGGTTATGTTGGTGGATAAAAAGTTAGGATTCCAAGTGGAAAAATCGAAATTGGAAACAGAACTGCTAGAACCTAAGACTAAATTACTTTCAAGAATGTATAACTTGCTGCTGAGGTGGAATACACAGGATGAAACGGTTAAATCAGCTATGATAAAATGGGCACAGGATATTGGCTATAATATTATGTTTGCTGACTGGGAAAAGTTATGGACTACCGGTATGAAGTTTACGGCATGTAATGCCTTGAAAGAAAATATTATGAAAATGATATATAGGTGATACATGACCCCAGTCAAGCTAGCTAAAATATATCACCTGCCAGATAACAAGTGTTGGAAATGCAAGGAAACTGAAGGAACATTCTTTCACCTCTGGTGGACTTGCCCTAGGGTTAAGGCCTTCTGGGAAATGATATATAATGAGCTGAAAAAGGTATTTAAGTATACCTTTCCTAAGAAACCAGAGGCCTTCCTTTTGGGCATTGTTGGCCAGAGGGTGTTAAAGAAGGACCAAACATTATTTATGTATGCAACAACAGCAGCAAGGATACTTGTCGCCAAACATTGGAAAACTCAAGATTTGCCCACGTTGGAAGAATGGCAGATGCAACTGATGGACTACATGGAGTTAGCAGAAATGACCGGCAGAATCCGAGATCTGGGAGAAGAAGCAGTGGAGGAGGATTGGAAGAAATTTAAGGACTATCTTCAAAAACATTGTAAATTATATGAGTGTTAAGAAGGATGAGGGATTTGAAAACAACAGGGCACCATAAAGTTAGCTGAATATGAGAATGAGTGAATTTCATGAGAAAGATAAATTTTGAATGAATATCATGTTAAAACTATGTATTCAGGATTTTGATAAAAATATTCAAAGTTATGGATAAAATATTGGAATTGTGTACAATAAGAATGAAAATAAGGTGATAAGTTGCTGGCTAAAGTTTTATTAACTTGGAATGTAGGAGCGAGAGACGTGAGGAAGTCCAAAAGGAAAAATGAAGAAAAGATGGTTATTACAAGAGGTAAAATTTTATGTTTGTTTTATTCTTTGTTTGTTCTCTGTTTATTCTGTCTTTTTTTCTTTATTGTATTAACAAAACTCTTAATAAAAATTTATATAAAAAAACAAAAAAACAAGTAGGTTATGTTGGAAGATGGTGACCAGCCCAAATGCGCTTCATATCTAACTAAGGATCTGAACCCGGGTCTTTCTGGTCCTAAGCTGACACTCTAACCACTAAATCACATTGTCATTGGCCATCACCATTTCTGCCTGGTCAGGCCACTCCTATTGTAGACTGCTGCAATTGGATGTGACTTGAAATTACAAAGTAGGCATCTGCTTTTCTATGATACTCACTTAGTTCTGCTAATGTGTATAGTTTACAATGCAACATTTATGGGTCAGTATATTTCCACACAGGTATCTTATAGACAGCCTCCTGTGTAGCCACCACTGAAATTAATAAGAGCTGATTTTCCCACTACTTGTTCTTGTGTGCATGCCAAGTCTATCAATGTAGTTTTAAAAGGAGATTGTCTGTTGGAGTGAATTTTAAGATAACATTTGCATCAAAGGGCCTTTGGAAGCTGAAAAGCACAAGCATTTAGGTATGGCTCGAAGAAATGTCCAATTGGGCAACATGCAGTGAAAGAAAAATTGCTATGGGATTTATGTGTTCACTCTGCCCACAAGGTTGAATCTGAACTGCTGCACCTTTCAGCAATTGGAGGAGCAAGTAGTAGATACCAAAATCATACAGTGAATCATTTGAGTCTAAAAGGAGAGAGAGAGAGAGAGAGAGAGAATATGTAAGAAATGTACTACTAATTATTATCTGTGGTGGAAATAGAAAACCACTAAAAACTCTATAAGAATGGAAGGGAAATCTGGTATAGTAAACATTGTAAGATGGACAGACTATCTTTAGAAACTGTTAATTTGGGTGGGCAAAAGGTAGATTGTTATCCACTTGTAGATATTTGGGTGATTTAAAGAAGGTCAGCAAGGATTTTTAACTCCCAACTGTTTAACCATGGCAACAAAGAGAGCTTCCAGATTACCTGTTTATTGAACATTCATCCTGATTTGTTTGCAAGTTTAGACGTCTATCAGCTATTTAGTGAGCACCCACTCTGAATGTAGTAATCTCCTTACTTACAATGGATGCATATATTATCTGTAACATCAGGTTCCTATTATGCAATGTTATTAAAACCCCGTTTCAGGATATTTGTGGTGGCACATCCTGGTGCAATTTGAATTGTTGGTGGAATTTTTACATGGCCACTTTTTGGACCCAATGAACCCATGCTGAAAATCATAGACAACACATTGCCAGCAAAGCAGTAGTTCTGATCAGATCAGGGGTTCTGTAAGGGAGCTCCCCTAAGGTTAGCTGACTCTCAAGTCAAACTTTACTTGTGCCTTAAGGAGTCCTAAAAGCTGCAGACAAACATAGGAATATCAATGAGAGTGGTAGTCCAGCAGCCATTTAGCTGTTGTTCTCTTGGGGACAGCACTATCTATTGATCTCAGGGTTAAAAAAGACAAAAAGCTATATGGATGTTCCAAGGGCTTTGGTCCACTCCTAATAATAGCTCAAAGTGCTGGGTTACTTCTCAAACATCTTGAAAAAAGAGCAGCAAGCACACCACTAAATCAAACCAGAGAAGGCTTAAAATGGGTTTTAAAACAAGTCTTGTGTGGGTAGCAAATGCAATAAGGTCAAGATGCCAAGAGGTACAAAGGCCAAAGGCCTACAAGGCTATAAAACTAACTGAATTATCCAGAAATTAACACATTGGGGTCACTCGGAAGATGTGGGACTTAATGATGGAAGGTTATTAGGTAAAACCCAGGTGGTTTCTCAAAGCTGCTGTTTTGCAGTGTTATATGGAGCAGCTGTGTCTGTGGGAACTGCATGTTTCAGAAAGAAACAGACTTGTTTAATGGCTAGTGGAAATGAAAGGTCATTGACAAAAGATTTAAGGTCAAGTTAGATGTGATGTCACATGCTTAGCATGTAACATCCTTTTTTTTTTTTTAACTAAAGGGAGGGTACTCATAACTGGGATCCCAGCAGGCAGGGAGAGAGATTTAACCCTTTTCTCCATTTCTAACATGCTGACAAATGTCTGAATCAGGTTGCTGCCTTGGAAGAAAACCCCTCACTGGTACCAATACAAATTGCACCTCAAGTGTGCAAATTTCATCGGCGCAACATATGGACCTGGCTAAGTTTGACATCTTCAGGGAAGGTTCTTCTCTTAGTCCTTCCACCTTCAAAGGCACACTTGGTGGGGACATAAGGAGAGGGCCTTCTCAGTGGCTGCTTTCAAACTCCCTGGAGAAGCCAGACTGGCTCCCTACTTATTGTTCTTCCTCTGATAGGATAAGGCCTTCTTGTTCCAACAGGTTTTTGAGAATTGGGCACTTTTAATGAAAGGGCTAGTGCTATACTGTTTTATTGCAATTATTTGTAGGTTTTAAACATATTTTATATACATATAAGATTTTAATTCCATTAATGTTTAATTGTTTTTAACGATTTAATGTCCCCCCCCCCTGTTTTAAGCAATTCTTGTCTTTATACATAAGCAACCTTAATAAAGGTGGGCTATAAATAAAAATATGATGATGATGATGATGACCTCTCTTCGGGAACCTGCACACTCATTTGTTCCTGTTAAGCCATAGTTCTGCTTAGTGTTCTATGTGAACTGACCCATTTTCTTGTATCATGCTGGACGGAGCAGTTGGGAACCACTGTGTGACTTGGCAGCCACCTCTTACATGATTGTGCTGTTCTTCATATGCTGTTTTGTAAATTCAGCATTTGTATATACTATCATCTTTCCTACTTTTGTCAGAATTTTCTTGCAACCCTTCGCTGTGACTTAAGCAGTGAAAATACTCTGTGGATTTTCACCCACGAATCAACACAATAAAAGAAGTGACAACTTTATTAAGCATATTACATATTGAACAGCCTTAAACTGAATCGGACCACTGGACTATGTACTCCTATACTATCTAGTTCAGCAAGCAGCACCTCTCCAAAGTCTCAGGAAAAAGTCTTTTTCAGCTTTGTTACAAGAAAACGTTTTAAATGGAGATGCCTAGCACCAAGTTTTGAACTGTTGCTTACGAGACAACAGCAGATGAGTCTGTGCAGTCTTTTATAAGCACGTATGAGTCTCCAAATTTTAACTTGCTTGCGAACTGGCTCTTTATCCTTTTACAAATCACATAGGTTTACAGAATATTGATAGGTATGTCAGTGCCCAGCCTTCTGCTCAAGATTTTGGATGCAACCGCACACACTTCCATTGATCTTCACAGACAGTACAAGGATGTGCAACTCCAGGGCACCTAACAAAAGAACACAGCTGCTTGGCACACACGTCTCTCTGCAGGTTGGACTTCAGATACTGTATTAATCCCCAGGCCTTCTTTGGGAAATGAAAGTCCTTGACTCAGGCATGAATGTTACTGGCAAAGTTCCCATTACTGTAAAGCAGCCTACCAGTAACCACCCCACGCTCTCATGTATGCATGTCTTAGCTCACTCTCTGCATCCTCCTAAGGTCATTACGCCATAATTCAATACCTCATTTCCTTTTCAGAGTATGCACAGCTCCAAAAATAGTGCTAAAGTTTCACTTTGAGACACATCTGGACAATGCAGAAGCTGAATGAGAAAAACCAAGCAGAAACTTTTGATGATATGCTTGTGTTCCAGGTCTGTAACAGCAACAGGGCTGTTGTCAGCCCCTGGCACCCTTGGGCAGTTGCCAGGGCCCATGCTGATGCCTGGCTGTGTCCCCTTTAACTTTTTCCAGCCTGGCACTCACAGCAACTTGAGGCAGCTGAATCTGGCCTCTTTTTACTTTCCTATAATGCCACCATCTTGTATCACTCGGAGGTCACATTGCCTAGGACTCCCTCAAGCCTGGATTCGTCCCTAAGCAGCAGGCTAGCGTGCCGATCTTGTCTTCAGGTGCTTCACCTACCAATGAGCAGATCAAATAATAAGTGAGCACTGTAACATGCATCTACAAGTGGCAGTCTTTCTGGTACTAATGGTTTTAGGACGTTGTGTGCCCATGAAAAGTAAAGAAGATATAGCCTTCTCTGCCATCAAACTTGAAAGTAGAAGCCTAATAAGTGACACTGCCTTCAACTGAATGTCCAGACTCTTCCAGCTGCTCCCATTAGGGGCAAAGGAAGGTGTCGTGACACCCGGGGCAGGCGTCACTATGTAGGGCGCATTTGCGGCATTGCTACGTATGACACATGCTCCATACGTAGCAACACTGCACATGCGCTGTATAGCAGTTTGTCGCTGGCACTGCTCCAGTGCCATATGGACGGTGCCAGGATTCCTCTGGCACCGCTACAACCATGAACGAAGGGTCCCTGCACTGTCCATATGGCGCTGGACTGGCGCCGGCAGCAAACTGCTATACAGAGCATGTGCAGCATCGCTACGTACAGCACATGCGTGCGACGCCGCACATGCACCATACTTAGCAGTTTGCTGCTGGCTCCAGGATCCTCTGCTCGCAGCTGCAGTCGTGAACGGAGGATCCTCTGAAGGTGGCTGTGGCAGCGCGATGGTTGTTTGCGCTACCACGAGCCCCCGCAGGGTGACTTCTTGTCACCCCTGCAGACATGGAACCCGGGGCGAACCGCCCCCCCCTGTTGTGATACCACTGGCTCCCATGACTCATCTTGGGGTGGCCAGTGGGTATGCATCCCTAGTGCAGTGCGTGAAGGCCCCTGACAATCCTTAGTAGTCTCCCACTCAAGTGAAACAGGTTGTGCAAAACCGAATGAAGTCTCTAAATGTGATTTTCATCAATTGGCTGCTTGGCTTTAAAACCACAAGCGGGCTGCTACCAGTGACCACAATCTGCTTAACGGCTCTTTCGGGATGGGGGAGAAGGTTGAATTAATTTCCATCAGTTTTGCAGTACAGACAGATTATGGCACACAATCTTCCACGAGGTTTATATTATGTCACTTTGCTGGCTGCTCTGAAGTAAAGATTGGCGTTCAGGGTACTCGCCTCTATCTCTAATACTAGATCTCATAAACTGAGTAGTGGATTGAGGCTCTCTTGCAGGACCCTCCGGTAGGATTTGAGAAACACTATTTAAAAAAAAAAATACAGTAGGACATGACTAGTATTTTAATGAATAACTGGTTATGAGACATTATTAGCAATCATTAGGGGGCGTGGTTAAATTTGAGAGAAATATGAAGCAACACAGATACTAATAGAAAATGAAGCCCTGGGTCTAGATGTTCCAACTCTTGAATGCTGTAAAGTATTTGTAAAATAGAAGGCATTGCATAAAACTGATTGTGTTCTAATATGAAACACAGAGAGTTAATTTTAACTACCTTCTTTAATTTATTACATTTCAGATTTGAACATTAGGGCTTTGTTTTTATTAAAAAAATCAATGGAGAAACCCAACAAATTTTTTAATGAAAGTTGAATTAACCTGCTTTCTTTCACTATAACTATTTGAAACACCAATGAGTAAATGCTGGCTGCACATTTCTTCTATGGTTTTAGCTTGCATCAGTAGCCACAAGTTAAATGTGCTGAAAACTCTTTCAGTGCCACAATTTCAAACATTGGTTGTATTCTATGCTATACTAAAACCATAGACAAGAAGAAGCTAATCACTGTGGGACTGTATTATTAATACTCTGTATAACTCAGTCTTCTGTAAGCTACCCATGATAGTTAGAGAAAGGTCACAGTTAATGCTCCTAGAATTCATGGTTCTGTAGACAAGAGCTTTCACCTTGAGACACCAACCCTAACATTGCCTCTGAATCTAGATTACATGTCAGACAGACAGCAATTTTAGGTGAGCCCTCTTTAGCCATTTTAAATTCTTCACTTCTATGCAAACAGTGCAAACTGAACAGATGAAGCCATCTTTAGCAGTCAGTGGCCACTGCATAACCCCTTCTGAGTTTGGGTGCTGATGGGGGATGTATGTTCAAAGTGCAACAAAGATCAGGTGGAGGCTGAGTTTATTTGAGCCAGGACTTCAATACAAGGCTTCAATATGAGGCTGCAAATGGTTAGTGCCATTTGCAATATGGCAGCGGGTGTGCGTAAAAGACCTGAGACATTTATGCAAATTGCAGCAGCTGTGTTTACAGTATCCACACAATTCTGTAGTGCCCATGCACACTCTCAGAAGCAGACACATGGAATGTTTCTGGCCCAGGGCATGAGTGCAGGAATTCTTTTTACAAAACTGGCCAGTGGCCACAAATCCTAAATGGGTATAGAGTAGGCTGGGAGGCAGACCTATCCTTTGCAGAATTGCTTCATTTAAAGTCCTTTCCCTGTTATGATGTGTCCTAAATTCTTTTGGGGTCTAATTTCCTACTGAAAGAAATGCAAGAAAGAAGCTAGCATCTTGCGTTTGTTGCAGCCACATCTCAAGTGAACGTTAAGGCCTGACAGTCCAACAAAATGACCCACTTCTTGCAGACTCAGACAGAAAGGCTCCGCTTAGGCCCTAGGAAAGTGTCTCTAATAAGGCAATTCGTTAGTTGTGTCGGCTGGGCCCCTCTCAGCTATCCTTCATTCCTTCTCTCCCTCCCTCAAGCTAGTCATTAATGCAGCAGGAACAGAGGAAAATGAAGCCGTTGGGTTCGGTATATATTACTGAGCTCTGTGTAGTGTGTATAAGACCATTATTTAGACACCCAAGTCCCCAGTGTGTTTTGATCACACCAGTCCAGCAGGAAGAGCTGTCTAATGGCTTGGTAGCTGCAATACATGTGTGTGCACGCTCTCGCTTCAGGAGTGCCTTTTACCAGTTTCATCAGTTGCTCCAGCTGCACCCCTTCTTGGAAAATAAGGACACAACTACTGTTTGCTTGTTCTGGTAACTTCTCAGTTTGACTCTTGTATGTGCCACTGCATATACCCTCCAACAGGTCAAGGAGAAAACCTTTTCCAGAATGTGCTCCCATGTGACTCACGTTACCCGTGCAACAGCACGCCCCCCCCCCCCAAATGGGATGTCGTGACAGGACAATTATCTTTGAAGGTGCTCTGGCCAAAATGTAATTGTATGATTTCTAGCTAAAACAACTTCAATAAAATGAGTTTGGGGGCTCAAAACAAAGTGCTATTTTAACCGTTAAAGGCCTATATTGTCATGGTAGGGGCCTCTTTCATATGTAACTCCCTGGGTTCTGAGATCAAGAAACTAGGACTTCTGGCAGATGCTTCCACCTTGTCAAGAACTGCTGGCCTCTGTCTAATGATATGAGCCTTGCTGTTGCAGTTTCTCAGTAAAGTGTTATGGACTGGGGGCTATTTTCCCATGTGGTGAGCAGTGTCACTGAAAAAACTCAGGGAACTTCCTCCTTCTTAAGCAGTAAAGAGCATTAGGGGGATTCCTGTCTCGGTGGTGCTTTGATTAGACAGCAAAACCTACCTGACCACTTGTATTGTCATTTCTGGCTCCTGGCTTGATTGACTGGCCTACCTTCTGGATTTCCCTTCTGTGCTATGGGCCCACAGCCCAGCTCTGACACACAGCCTGACCAAAGATTGGTTTTCAACAAAAATAGGGCTGCTTCTCTGTTGTGCTCCTTTGAATTCCCTCTGTATAGATACTTACTCATTTTGCATGGCTGGTCCTTTCCGAAAGGCTTTCTTATTTAGGTAATACTTTGTCACGTTTTGCTGTTAATTATCTTGCAGTATTTAAATGTTTTGTTTGTACTGTGTTATTGTCCTCTTATTGATTTCAGAGCCCGTTTAAAAAGAGGGATATGTTTTTTAAATAAAGTAAAAAAAGAGAGAGGGGGGAATAAACAAGATGGAAGAAAGCTTTATGCCCATTCTAGAGAAGCAGGACATATGTTGTTTAGATAAGCCTTCTCAGGGCTCTCTATATGCTTTGGACTACATCTATCAACCCTGCCCCCACCCCCACCATGTAAGCTGGGTTGCTAAAACAGCTGGAGGGTAGAAAATGTAGAAGGCTGGGTGAACCCTACTTTTTCATATCAGGAACTGAGGAGAGGTTGGGTGAAGCCAACTCTTTCTCTCAGAGATCACGTCTACCCTAAGGTCCATCAGGTAAGGTCAGGGGGACGGTGTCCTCCTTCTCTTCCTTTACTCCTGCTGATACTGAAGCACCCTGGCTTTCAGGTCTACAATTCACAGAGCCTGTTTTTGTTCATATCTCCCAGAACAAGAATAGAAAACCCTTGCGTGAAGCAGTTCCATATGACTAAAGGGAAGCAGGACTGTGCTGCTGTGGCCCACCATCACAACCATCTTCCTGGTTCCAGCCCCCAAGACTCCCTGGAGAGAGCATTTCACAACCAGTACACCACCACTGAGTAGACCCACCATACCTCAGATGATGAGTCCACCTAGGACAAATATTCTGATAAAGATATCAAAAGAATTAGGGCAGGAAGGACTGGTCTCAGACTCATTTAGGTTCAGGCATAAAGAAAGGGACTGTAGCTCAGTGGAAGAGCATCCGCTTTGCATGCAGTTCAACCTCTGGCATCTCCAGGCGGGACTGTGTAAGAACCCGCCAGAAACCCTGTGGAGAGCTGCACGTCAATTTAGGCAATACTGAACTACATGGACCAATGATCTGAGTCAGTATAAGGCAGCTTCCTCTATTCCTATGTCTGATTTAGCTTCAGGTGTTACATGCCAAGTTCATGTAAGCAAGTCAAACTGATGCTTCCTGCCTTCACTCTGGCTTTGTCTTGATATATTTTGGGCAAAACAAACAAAAAATATGGCACCCAGGAGCAAGCAGAAGCACAATTAGTTCATGCCTGTTTGCATCCTCACCCCCAAGTGCTGTAATTCTTCTCCAGCTTTGTAGCCTAACAACAGCATGATGAGTGGAAGGGCAGAATTTCAGCTACTTTAGAGGCTGCCCTAGAGATCAACCTAGCATGCACAAACTCACCTTAAAATGTACTATCCAATATTGTCTTTGCTTTAAGCCATACAATTGGCAGCAATGTAAGCTTTTCTTTTTTTCTTTTAAAGTCTTGCTACATTAAAGAGGGGCAGGCAGGTGTGTTAAGAGTTTGCAATGTGTGAGGAGAGGAGGCTTAACCCTTACCTTCCCAATAGCAATTCCCCCAATCAAAAATGACCCTCTGTGCTGCAATTAAGCTTTCTAACAACAACAACAGCAACTTGATACAATGGTACTGCTTTTTAGCCAAATTTCTGTGTGACTGTGATTTTCATGGTAAGCACAGTTTGCAGGAAGCTGCAACACCCACTCCCCAAATCATCTCTGTGCCACAATTAGACTTGAAAACATGCTTCCATTAGTACCAGTGAAGTATATTTACGGTATATATTAAAAGCCTAATTTCTGAGCAGGGTATAAGAACGGGGTGGGGGTGGGGAGCTGTGGGCTGAATGAGGAAGTCCCACATCCAGCCTGAGGGCCAGATGTTCTCCACCCTGCTTTTAAGTCTCATTACTCCACACTTTCTTTCTCATAACCATTTTATTTGTTTCCTCTTTGCTTTTGGCTGTGACTGGAAATTAATTTATTCACTTTCCAACTCTAACTGAAGTATACACTTAGTGTATAAGCATTTGAGAGACATTTTCCAAGATTATAAGTCAAATAAAGTTGTGTGGCGCAATGCTCCAGGGAAGCATTGAACCAGTGCTCATGAAGGATGGGGAAAAATTTACCTCACATATCAACGTGAGCTAAGCCGAGGAAAGTGCAGACTGATAAATCCCTTTTATCGGCTGCACTAGCGTGGGGAGGTGGAGGATTTTTAAAGTCTGGCCATTCTCCTCAGTGTCAAACCCAAGGGCGACATTTGAAATTCTCTGGTGACAGGGAAAGACAGAGACGGAGAACTGTGGCCATGTGTTATCAACCCAGAGGACATGACTGAAGTAGAAAAGACAAAAGATCAAAATGCCGGTGGAACTTCCTAAATAATTCAAAGAGAAACAAATGCCTCACAAAACTGGTCGAAAACAATGCTAGGCAGAAATGGAACTCTGAGACTATCACAGCTTACTGCTTCAAACAGCCCCTGGCACTTTCACCACCATCCTTCCACAGTGTGCAATCTCCATCTGGGTGCTGGTACCCAAAAGCTGTTCCAATATTTCTGTGTTGCCCCTTGCACCCAGGCAGCTGTTCTGCAGGGTTTGGTTTTTTTGCCTCACAAACAGCAGAATTCAGCTTGATTTCCCCTATAGATAACAGAATGATGGAGGCCGACAGCTTTGCAGCGCAGTTTTATTACAAACTGTTGAAGTGTGTATGCGTACAATGTTTTTCCCCTCCATCCAATCTGTCCCCACTGTGTACACCAGTTATAGCTGGCTCATTTTTCCAGCTAAATTTGGTTTTCATAATCCTTTGTTCTTGTTAGCCCTGAAAAAAAATATATCAGTAGTTCTCTAGAAAGGGATTTGGAGCCTGTACTGCCTGATTAATTAACTACAGAATTGTTAATTAAATTCTAGTTATTGATCAAGAAGTAGGAAGGAACCCAGCTTGACTCTTAGGGCCAAGCCATACATAATGCAAGAGATCTGTTCTTGGATCTCCCACTGTTTTGGAATCTCTCTCTCTCTCTCTCTCTCTCTCTCTTTGTCTTTTGCTTTGAAACAAGGCAGGGGACTCAAAATATGACCGAGGCAATGATAGTAGGGTAGAGAGGAGTTCTTAGCCATCACTTGAAGCTTATAGTAGCTCTTTATGAAGCTGAAGTTGATGCACCTTTGCATGTGTGCCCGGCCTGGTGAAACAACAGTTTGGGAGTAGGGATGGGTGAATCTGTCAATTACAGTGTCTCATTTTCCTACTCTTCCATCAGTTCTCCACATTTCCAAATCATTTGTGATTAAGATAATAATAATAATAATTCATGAAAATTCAGCAGGATTTTAGTGTGACTTTCTCCTAATATGCATATATTTGTATGCAACTTTGCCTATGTGGAATTGCCTATGCATATTCTTATGCAATGCGCCTTTGAATGCTACTTTTGTGTACACCTTATCTTAGCATGTGCATTTTTTTGCATACATGGCAGGAGAACTTCATTGCAAAATTCAGTGTGAATTTTGATGTGGTTTGGTTTGGTTATTCTTTTTGAAAGTGCAGATCAGGTAGGTACATCTATAATTGCAAAGTGAACCAAATATCTCCACATTCCTATTTGGTAGTGAAATTTGTATTAGCAAAATGCCACGAGTAAAAGTTACCCAGCGCCCTACATAACAATCTCACTGTTCAAATCAAGTTTAGAACTCTCTGTGCCTGTTAGGAATTATGTGTATTTACAAAAGCACAATCCAATCACATATCCCATGTTTGGTTTCAGTAACCATGGTAAGTTTAAAACTTTATCTGCCGTATCTTCTTGCAAATTGAACCAGTAATGTTGGAGTCAAAATATGATGATAAATATGGATCAGACTCAACAGCAGGGGTCACCAGAATGATGCATCCTCACAGAGTGGTGCACTACAACTCTCATGACCATTGGCCATGCCAGCTAAGGCTGATAGAAATTGAAATCCAGCAACATCTGGAGGGCACTACATTGGCTCCCCTTGCTCTAGATAGCTGTTCTCAACCTGTGGGTCCCCAGATATTGTTGGACTTCAACTCCCATCATCCCTGAGCTCTGGCCTTGCTAGCTAGGGATAATGGGAGTTGTAGTCCAACAACATCTGGGGACCCACAGGTTGAGAACCGCTGCTCTAGAGCATGGATAGGCAAACTAAGGCCCGGGGGCCGGATCCGGACCAATCACCTTCTAAATTCAGCCCGTGGACGGTCTGGGAATCAACGTGTTTTTACATGAGTAGAATGTGTGCTTTTATTTAAAATGCATCTCTGGGTTATTTGTGGGGCGTAGGAATTTGTTCATTATTTTTTTTCCAAAATATAGTAAGGCTCCCCACAAGGTCTCAGAGACAGTGAACCAACCCCCTGCTGAAAAAGTTTGCTGACCCCTGCTCTTGAGGTAAAACTAAGAAAGTAGTCAGTTTTTGTGTTTCTTATTTCTTTTGCTATTACCCAGCGTCTCTGTGCCCTGACTTAGAAACTCACCAGGCAGGTCTGATATGTGCCTCCATATTTAAACATTATATAGGGATATGTCACCTGGGTGGGAAAATGCCTTTACTGAAAAACAAAGGAAGGAGCAGCAGAAGTAGGAATGAAATATATGGCCTGGGTTCCAAGATCACTGAACACATACACACCCACACCCTAGTAAATGTGTGGGCTGGGCAACCACACATAGCACCACAGATATCAGGGGTGGCTGTGCATACACATCTACACTGAAGAAAGAATGAGTAAGCACACAGTCATCTATTCTGTGTGTGAGTGCCTGGGGCAACATTGCATAGGCTACGCTGACATACCACTGGCCATACAGCCTGGTAAATCTTCTTTCCCAACTGTGTAGGATCCACTTGGTTTGTCCACACCAGCTAACCCAGGGGGGTCACCCAGATATTGTTGTTCTTGAGCTCCTATCAGACCCAGCCAGTATTGTGAATAATAGCATTGATGGGAGTTGAAGTCCAGTAATAACTGAAGGACACTATGTTGGCTGTCCCTGAGATAATTTATGGACAAGGAAGTCAAATCTGTAGCTTTCACCCAGAATGCAACGTAATCCACGCTTCACCCCCCCCCCAGCCCCTATTTACCCTGCAACATGGCTGGACCAGGGCAATTACAATGCAATTTGGACATTAAAGCAATGGAGGTCACTCAGACCCTATCCTGCTCCCCAATCTATTTCCTTCCCCGTCGTGTGCAGCCCTCTATTATGTGACGGCGTGCATTGGAGGAGAGAATGCTTGGTCTCTGCAGGCTTCCCTATTGTGCAATCTGATAGGGGAAAAAAAATCTTCCTTTTATCAGCAATGAGGCTGAGGAAAAAAGGGCAGCAGGAAAATAGCATTTATTTTAACCCTTCTGATAAGAAAAAGAAAACCTCAGCCCATCTGGAAGTTTCTGCTTCTGTTTCTTTCAGATGCACAGCCAAGAACATCTTAAGGTCAGGCTGTAAATCATGTAAAACATCTTTATCTACTCAAAACTGTTCTGCTCCTTTATTCCTACACACACCACACATGCACACACACACCAAGGACTTTTTGAGATCATCAAATTCCAACACTCACGGAAGGTGGGGAGGCGGGTATTTTTATAGTCACATCACAACACATTCAGATTAGGTGATCTACAAGCAAGAAAGCCAAAGGACCGAAATGTTGCAAAACTGGAAACTGTGCCAAAACTCATGCCTCTGGATCTCTTGCTGTTCTTGACATGCACATCTCATATTCATTAAAAGGTTGGGACACAGGCCCCAAAGAAGCACCATGTGTGCTAGTGGCATGTGACCTTCATTTTCTTACTTCTATTGATTTGTATCCATCATTGCCTGTAAGCATATTTTGATACTCCATTTTGCTGACTTGCTGTCACCTCTGCCAAAACAGCAGGCAAACGAAGTAAAAACAAGAACACAGGTGGTTTGACTCAGATTTGAGGTTCACTGGCTGGTTAAGCTTGATAACAGCCACATTACAGATGGGAGAATTAGACAATAGCTGTCCATGAAAGTGAGGGTGAGTTTGTGTATATAATTCAGAGTGCCGAGCTGCCCGATCCAAGCCAATTGTTATTGCAGCTATTCTCCCACTGCTCAGCTGAGGCATAAGAACATTGCTATGTTCCTTATTATAACACCACTAGGCTTCTATTCAGCAACTCCTTACCATGGGGTCGGTTACATGTCTAACTTTCCTATAATTCACTGATTACATGGAGCATGGTCACATGATGTGTGATTTTTTTATGATGTGAACCGTCCTGAGATCTATGGGTATAGGGCAGTACAGTGGTACTTCGGGTTAAGTACTTAATTCGTTCCGGAGGTCCGTACTTAACCTGAAACTGTTCTTAACCTGAAGCACCACTTTAGCTAATGGGGCCTCCTGCTGCCACCGCGCTGCCGGAGCACAATTTCTGTTCTTATCCTGAAGCAAAATTCTTAACCTGAAGCATTATTTCTGGGTTAGCATGAGTGTGTAACCTGAAGTGTATGTAACCCGAGGTACCACTGTATACAAATTTAAAAAAATAAAAAATAAAAAGTATAGAGGGTCTATTCTGCTTTCAGTTCCCCATTCAAAATGCACACGAGTTGTTTTCCCAAGGCTTGTTTAAAGCAAAGTAGCTGCCCACCCAAAGCCCTTTCCAAGACTCTATTTCACCTCAAACTACCAAATGTTGAAAAAGAAAGTAGGGAAATGTCTTCACAAGAATCAGAAAATTACTTGTGTGGATTTTACTTAAGCTGCAGCCTCTTTGTGTCCAGCCACATATGGAAAGATATTGTAGCAGTGATAATACACAGTGATAGATCTTCACATCTGCTGAAGCAGCTTGAGGCCAACAACTTTTTAAAAAGGTTTCATGGTATGACTGTAAAAGTGCCAGAGCTTTGCTTTATACTTTATATCATCATATCCTGCTCAGCTGCAACTTTTAGAATGATAGCTTTATAATAATGAAATGATCACAGGATCATTTTGCTCTGTCACTTGACATGTGCTAATGACACATCTGGATGTGCGCAATTTGGCTTTATGATGCATGTCCATATTTTGTCAAACCACACACATTCCATTGCAACATCATGCACATATATGGCCACCAAGGCTTATGGCCACCAATGGATTATGCTAAGCATACTACTCCCATCCCATTCCGCTTCTAAAGCACTCTTAACTGCTGGCAATGTTTCTTTGCTGTGTTGGTTGTGGTGAGTTCAGTGGTTCAGACTGTTCAAAGGCAAATAGAGAGTATTTCTTAGTTGGGCTGACGTGTCCTCAGCATCTTGGAAACCATAAAGGGCTGCAAGTCTTCATTTACTGCATGTATAAAGTCATGCATGGATTGTGACACATATTCACAAATCCATGCATGACTTTGTGTGCATTTCAAGGAGATAAATAAGCCTTCCAAGAACATCTGTGTCACTGAAGGACAAGACAGCCCAGGACTCTCGTTGAACTGACCTACTTTTACATTCTGTCCTTGGCTCAGATGAGGAGGCAGAAGGACAGGAGGGATGTCAATAGACTCTGTCAATAAACCAAAGCAAGAATCCCGGCTGCTCTCATCTAACACAGTTTAATTTTTAATCCTGCAAAGCAGCAACAAGGACATGGGCGGCAGCAATCCGACAGCAGAGCAAATTGGTCAGGACAGAGTGGATTGATCTATCTGGGAGAAATGAAGACACAGCAGAAACTCTGTTTTATGAGTGGGGATGGCTTTTGGCCTCTCTTACACTTGGCCAAGAAAGACAGGAGTATAACAGCAGCAAGGACATATTGTGAATCAAGCCAAGCATCCTAGTGCCAGATCCCTACCTACAGATTAGTTGTCTGAAATGACTGTCTGTGCAGACAAGCACAATCACCCAGCATATCTTAAGAGATACTTAAGAGACACTGCTCTTGGTTGTTGCTTTTTTCATAGGCTTTCCCCCTTCAATGTCTTCTGCTTCCTTTTTTCCATAGTACTGGCCGGCCTGATGTCTCTGTCCTCCATATATGCAGATCCAAGGCACATCTTGGTTTCATTTCAAACACTCATATTTAACAGCAGGAATAAAAATAACAGAATGTCCTACCTTACGTTTGCATTTGTGCAAAAGCATTTACCCAGGGCCTAGCTTGTACAAAGTGCTGAACAGAGCACAGAAGTAGCTTAAGTGCAATCACATGTAGAATTAGGGGAAGGGCTTACAGGTCACTGAGCATGACTCTCAGACACACCTGATAGTCTTCATTTTAGAAATAATAAATCCAGGTAACTTATTAAGTGTGCATATAAACCTGCTGCCACTGTCATCACTGGCTCTCTTTAATGAGGTTCTCATTAAGTCATTTCAGCTTTGGAACACAGCATCCCACCTCCATTGGGATGCAATGATTTGTTCCTTCCTGTAATGCAAAATTAGAAGCTAAAGAAACAGTTTCCAGGTCTTGGAAAATGGAATGTTGGGAGTCACACACAGGGCCCTCATAGGTTAAACAAATCCTGGCTACACTTTCACTCACTTTCATTCACTAAAACACTCACTTATCAAAATAATACCAGGATTTTCCTGCAGTTTTCTGAAAGCTATTTCATTTCACAAGCATATTGACATGAATTTTTGGTTCATAATGATTTAGAACATCATGCAGATGATTCCTTGCCACCTCAGAGGCATAAAGTCTGCAGCTGATGTGAGGAAGACTGAGGAAATGAACACAAGAATTGGTATTGGGTTGAATTAGGCCACACCTTTATTGATTACAGGTAAGAGTAGGTTTGGCTAAGTCATTGGCCAAATTGTATCTGGCATCAGGATGCCTACATGCTGGCTGATAGGAACCTAGTGGATCAACTGTGTGCTCGGGAGTCACCCAAAAAATGGATTAGGTGCCACGACCCCGTATGGACCTGCCATTTGCAGGTGTTTTGGCCCGTTGGTCTACGAGTGTGGACTCCCAGACCGAGTCACCCCTCTTGGATTCCTTTAACTGGGTACCTGCATGATGAAGGATCCAGCCCAATTCCTTACCCATCAAAGTTGTGACAGTTGCTATGAGGTAGGTAAAAACCTTCACACTGGCCAATTT
Source organism: Podarcis cretensis (assembly GCF_951804945.1). Taxonomy (NCBI): domain Eukaryota; kingdom Metazoa; phylum Chordata; class Lepidosauria; order Squamata; family Lacertidae; genus Podarcis; species Podarcis cretensis. The sequence goes on along the minus strand of NC_137173.1, from coordinate 32,196,108 downwards.
GCTTGCAGGAGAAATACAGCAACTGATTAAGCACAGCAAGGTCCTTATATCAACTTGCCCACTCCCCCATTGAGGGGGCCCCTAACAGTCTGGGTGAGTGGGAGGTAAATTCTGCATTGGTCCCCAAGGGTGGGCAGGGCACAGCCCCCATGCCCATGCCCCAATAGGCTTGCAGGCAAGGCCCACCCAAACAATGGGTTCAGCATGGCCAGGGGAGGGCAATGTCAAATGGCCATCCCCTCCCCCATCTATCCAGGGCAAGGAGTTTATCCCTGGATCCAGCCACAGTCTCACTGTGTGGCAAACACTGGACCCCCTCCTGTTGAGACATTAATTGAACACATTGGTTAGGCAATTGTTCCCACTGTACCCACTTCAGACTTCCATGCATTTATAGGCCTCTTTTATAGGTTCCCCAATCCTGTTGGCTGTGAAGGAGCTCAGAATAGGATATATTCCTTAACTATGCCCTGATTATGGAATTCCCTGTCTCAGAGGACTAGAATGTCATCATCCTTTATGACATTTTATGTCAGGTTGAAAACATTCTTCTGACATGCTTTCTAGAAAGAAAATTATGAGCCAAAATGTGTCAACTAACTTAGCAATAAGAGGGTGATTGTTTTACCAACAATTGGTGCTATTATGAATGGTCATTGGACTTCTTTTACATGCATGCATTTAGGTTTGCAATCTCAAGGGGTGGAGAGTGGACTAAAGATAAACAATGAAAGGGAAATTAGAGGGAGAATCTTAGATTGCCTTTTGAGCTAGTCAAAATCAGTTTTGGAGCGTGTCAGGTGGCTGAGATGGCTTTGTATACTTCAGATCCAAGCTGTTTCCTGATCCTCCATTGACAGATCCCCAGTAACACCCCCTCCCCGTAATGTTGACCTCACTACTGTTGCAGAACTGGGCCAGGGTGTTTCCACAGGGGCAGGAAGAAGCTTACTCCCTGACATCACAACCCGCTCTCCAGTGATGTACAGGGGATGTCAATGTTTCCTATGATCCCTGAGACACCCTCCCATGGGCCATAGGTTTTCAGATCCAGATTTAATTGAATTTTCACAGTCTGTGCATTTGCATTTCATTGCCACTTGACTCCTTTCTCCTTAGTTTTTCTTTACAACTGTATATTCCTGTCAACTGAGGAAAACACATGCATCTAATGGAATGGACACTAATCTTTAAGGTCCTCCAAAACTGCAAGAGTTAGACTAACACCTTTATTCCACCTTACTTTAAATCATAGCTGGTACAGGTTCATTTTCAACATGGCTATAAACGTAGAGTTAGAATACTATAGCTATTGTCCTCCACTGCCCAACTTTTAAATAATGATTCCTGTAGTTCCAGTTATTCTTTTCTTCTGTACAACTCCTTAATGAGCACAAAAGACAACATCATAACTTTCTAAGTATACTGCCCTTGACTGAGAGACCCAAATGGTATACACTATTTCTAAAGCATTTGATTCATTAATATACTCAAATGCTGTTCACGGTCTTTCCTCCTCTAAACTGACTTCCAGTATTGAACCAGATACTCTATTGACTTGTATTTTCTTATGATCCTTTATACGTATCTGCTGACTGACTGATCTTTCTCAGCAGCTATGCTCCTCTGCTATATATTTGTAAATTTGGCTTTCCTGTACTATATGCAGCACACTCCATTTGTCTCTGGTGAAAATTTACCCCACTTAGCTCCAACTTATCAAGATATTTATGAATTCCAGTCTTCCCCCTTCTGAAATGTCAATACTCTTTCCCAGCCTCCTGGCATTTGAAAACCTGAGATCCAAGTAGTTTTTATCCAAATTACAGATGAAAGTCACGAACATTATGAATACAGCAACAATCATTACAGACAAAGTTCAATTTGTTGCCTCATGCAAGTATGGAAACAAACTACTAACTGGTATTTCTTGCTACAAGGTTACATTAGACATTCAAATTAGCCACCAATTCTTTTGCTTCAATGTTACATGTTCTGTCTCTTACCATAAGCTCTCTCATCCACTTAGTGAAGTTACACAATTTTTTAAATTAAAACTCCTGCCTTAATTAAGAACTCTTTTTAGAAAATGTTTGCAGCACTGATGTGTTATACTAATTGTGTGTGTGTGTGTGTGTGTGTGAAGTCATACATGTCACATTCTACACTAATTTCTACCCATATCAACCTTACATGAATGGTAATTCTTCCAATAGCATTAGCAGAAATAAATGTTAATTACATCCAAATATTTTGGATTGGCTAACATTAAGGATTATTATCCCATGACTGTCAGAACACTCTCATTGTCCTTAGAATTGGCACTTGTGAAGCAATTTCAAGAGTTGTGCCTCTCCCAGTTACTTTTCTGGAGAGTGGAATGAAAAATTGTGGATGACTAACAGCGCCAAACCTCAAGTTCTGTCACTTTAATAATGAAATTAATCTACAGGATTCTTAAGAACATGCATTACAGAAATCTACATGGGGCCATTTTTAACAGTTTTTGGATACTGCCTCTCTTATCTAGCTTCCTAGAACCCCTCTGGATCTGTAATAATTTAGAGATGACATGAAATATTTCAATTATACAGTTTCTTTACCTCTACCTTAGCTGTAGAAAATTGGTAGAAATTAATTTATCACCTCACAGATGGAAACAAATTAGCAGAAACTGCAGCGAAAGACAAGGATCGCCAACAGAATTTGAATTCATTGTGTTTACCGATTAGGGCACACACGCTTCACCCATTAGACTATGCAATCTTTTGCTTCCTGTCTAGGATAAATTACAGGTGTTAAATTAGTCACAGGAGGGTTCCCCCATTGTTCCATCATTGCAAGAGAAACACTAAAAATTGCAGGACTGAATAAAAAATCCTTAAGATGGAGCGTAAAAGGTATAATTCTTCTTTTATTTACCCAATAAACCCTTTCATTACTGGGTTATTCCTCCATTCATGCCCACTTTGCAACAGAATAGAATATTCCATAGAGTCCTTAGAATGCTTAAAAAACATGCTCACCCATTTATACCTAACTGTATATTAATCCTTCCTTAATACAGTGGCATTAACTTGTAGAAACAAATAGATATATAGGCTTTTGACTGCTGGGAGTCCCATATTTTTCATTCTAGAATGAGAGTAAGTTGATGAAGTTCCATGAATATGCATTGCTGTGATGTGAAGGTTTGAACACACAACCAACCTCAGATAAAATGCCCTCACTTATTTGACCTTATGCTGTTTAAGGCCAACTAACAACACTATCTTAAGAATATAGAAAGACCTCTGCTAAATCAGAACAAAGGCCCATCTGGTCCACCATTCTGTTATCACAGTGGCCAATTAGTCACTTATGGGAAGTCCACAAGCAAGACATGAGGTCAGCAGCACTGTCAATCTCATGTTTCCCCAGCAGCTGGTGCACAGGGATACATCTTAATGTAGCAAATTGTGAGGAAGCTGCTCTTTTTGTCTGTGCTGAATCACTTACCATTCAACTATTTTGAGGGGGGTGAAAACCATATTTCTGTACACTTTCTTCACACGATGCATAATTCTATACACCTCTATCATGCCCCCAAATGAAAAAGTCCTATACTATAAAAATCCAATAAATGAATAAATAAAATAAACAGGTGCATAATAAACTCAGGGGTGGAGAGGGGGATAAAACAGTAAATACACATTAAAACAGATTGAGAAACAGGAACCATACAAATGCTTTGATAAATAAGTGGGTCTTGAGAACCAGGTTATTCCACCTTAGTTGGGGCATTGAGCAAAGCTGGTAAATAGAACTCCTCACTGAGGAAGCTACTTGTGCCTCCAATGATAATGATTAGATCTAGGAGCATGCCCAGACTACATGTGCATTCTTTTAGAGCAAGGTTTCTGATGGGAGTTGTAGTTCAGCAATATGTGAAGTGCCAAAGGTTACACAGGGATAAAGGTTCACTTCATCTGTACAAGAGGGAACAGATTCTCATGCAAATCTGATCTTCCTCCAGTGGACTTAACAGGGAGGCTCATTTGATGCCTTTGTTTCTTATCTTTAGGTGACAGGCAATAAATATTTTCACATCTGGATCTGGAAGGGAGAAGGATTCTCTGGTCACACTCTGGCTTCTCTTCCCTTTTCAGCCAGCCTACAGTTGCAGCAAATACTAGGGGAACTAGAGGTTGTAGTGCTGACTGTCAGTGTCCAAGTCCAGCACTGCAACATAGCTAGGATATCCTGAACCCTACCACTGGGATGCTGGTGGTTTCAAGCTGCCTTGCATCTGACTGGGAGTGCAGGGCACTCAGCTCTTGACAGGATTGCCTCCTCTTATTAAGGCTTTGCCTTGAACAATGAGAGTTATTTAACTATTTTCATTAAAGACAGTGCATTTTTTTGGAAGATAAAGATAATTAAGTGCTGAAAGTGTGGCAATCCATTTGACACAGTGAATAAAAGATATGAAGTATTTCTAATAAAAGCAGAACCCCCACTGGGACTTGAACTCGCTGCCTATCTTTGCAGTCTAAGCAAAGCATTCTGTTCACTAGGCAAATACTTTGCATTCGCTCTCCATTGCTGGAATTTATAACTGTGATATTGGCTGCACACACTGGGTCTCCCAGTTGTTGTTCTCTAAAAGTAAAAGAAATATATTGTTTCTTGGATGCTCTGTGAAAAAACAAATAATTTTTATAAAAATGAATGTACGTGCTATAACGTTCCAAAACCTGTTCTCTTATTTGTGCCAAGATCTACAGTGCATGCTTAATTCCATTGCCCACACTCTTATTTCTTCTGTGTGATATCCTCCCCCCACTCCTTTTCATCAATAAAAAATGTGAAAATAGAATGGGCAAGGAGGCTTCTGGCTTCTGAGACAGCCACTTCTTCATGAGCAATGCTGGAATAATCTGAATGCCGGATATGGTTAAAGTGAGTAGGTCTGTACAAGCACACTCCAAATAATGTCTCCAGTGCTCCATATGGTCAGTGCGCTCAGCTATTGCCTTGGGACCCCATGAAGCTAGCCCTGCGGAGAAGGAGACAATGCCACTTATGTCATACACGGAAGGACTTGTTTCTGCAACTCCCCAAAATGCCACTGTGAATCAAATCACACAGACTTCCAGAAATGCATTTGTCCAACATAAATTATGCCTCTTTTCAAATCCGCCCCCCTTGTCAGGTTAACCAAGCATGTGCACATATACCTGAGTTTTATGCCCTAGATTTTGGGGAAGAGGGATCAACAAAATAAGTCTTTTCAACATGTTTTATTCACTGTTTGTATTCAGTGGTGGACTCCAATAAAGAAGAGGTTTTAAACCTCAAAGAACTATGGAATTCACTGATTATGGGCAGTATTTTGTCCCTGAGCTGGTGCGAGATTTTCTTCCACCTGCACTGCCCACACATGCCACCCACCAACACCAATTTCCTCCTTCCCCCTCCTGTTTTTACTGGGTGTACCAAGGTTCTCAATGGCAATGCCACACTCTGGCAAAGGTCTCTAGGGAATGTAGGGTCATTCTTCAGAGTGAGGCATTGTGAGTGAGGTGGTCCCAAACAGCAGCTGCAGTAAAGCGGCAGCATTGCAGGGGTTCTCCAGTGCCACCCAGCTCTGAATGCCTGCCATCACTGTGGGAATGCAGCCGACCACTTTACTGCAGTGGCAGCACTCCTAGCAGGCAAGGGAAACATGGAAATTCACCACTTTCCTGATTTGCTATCTGACACAAAGGTCTCAGTGTAGCTAACTGACAGGTTGGCCCTGCACATCCAAACTTGTATGTAAACTTAAGAGAATAAAATTTTGCTGAAGTAAAATTGGTGTGGAGGTTTCAAATGCAAACACACAGAACCCATTTCAAGATCCATTATCTAGAATAGGGGGTGGGGACTTAGATTACAGTGGTACCTCGGGTTAAGAACTTAATTTGTTCCAGAGGTCCGTTCTTAACCTGAAACTGTTCTTAACCTGAAGCAACACTTTAGCTAATGGGGCCTCCTGCTGCTGGCGCGCCACTGGATCACAATTTCTGTTCTCATCCTGAAGCAAAGTTCTTAACCCGAGGTACTATTTCAGGGTTAGTGGAGTCTGTAACCTGAAGCGTCTGTAACCTGAAGCCTTTGTAACCCAAGGTACCACTGTACTGCACTCGCATATTTGTTACAGGAACCTATTTCACATATTGTCCGTCTCACTTCAGTGTGGGATGGTGTGTTTCAAAATTCAGAAAGTGTCAGATCATTGATATCTGTGTCTACCTGCTGCACATGAGGATTTGACCAAGGCTGCACTAAAGGCCTTACAATGTTTACAAAGTGAAACTGCTGCATTGCCAGGATTCAGACATACATTTAAGTAGAGTGCAATAATAGAAAATAACCACTGAGGTAGTATGAACCCACTGAAAACTTCCTGGATGAATGTCCCATAAAACTTTTGGAGTGGGCATGGTATAGTAAAAGTAGCAAACAAGAACACCATACAGACTAGAGCATACAGGATTTATGGGGACAGTGTGCCTTTCTTAGATACACAGATTTCGATGTCTTTGCATGTCAAAACAAAACAGCTTGAATTATACCATGAAAGTTATGAAAAGTGAGCACATATGTGAAATTTCTACAAATAAGTCCACCCCACTTACCTGGAAGTATCCACCATATGGGCACCGCCCTAGGCTGGTTACTGGTTATTTCTGGCTACCATATAATATAAAAAATGCTATGGACAGAATTGATGAACATGATATTCAAAGCACTTGAGGTCTTTCAACATGTTTAGCCAGTTCTAAGAACACTTGAAGGGTGGGATTTTTTGTCCTATGTATGGGTTCTTCATAAAAATCCCTGAGCAATGGACACCAGGACTCCATGGGATTACTCAGGAGTAAGTGGACTAAGGCTCTGGAGGGCGGTCTGCCTCTGAGTACCAGATGCTTGGTGAGGGAAGCACTGTTGTTTTCCTGCTCTGCTTGTGGGCTTCCAAGAAGCATCAAGAGGGACACTGTTAAAAACAGGATTCTGGACAAGGTGAAACCTAGAAGAGCTGAAACCTGAGAGCTGCATTCTCTTGGAGAAACTCAGTGGATGTATGTCAGTGAGGGGTATGGCAAGAGTTGGCTATGCATGAGGCCAGAGGCACCCCACATTGTCTCTCACTCTAAAATTGTATTAAGATGATCACAACCCCACACTGCTTCTCTCTGTTTTCAGAAGAGGGAGGGAGCAAGAGAGAGAGAGAGGGATGAAGGGTGATCTTAAAACAAAAAGACAGATAGAATATGGGGTGGTAATGATCTTAACTTAAGGGATAAAAACACAGACAGATAAAAAGAGACAAATAAAAGCACAGACAGGAAGGACAGCTTTTTGCCTTTTTCGACAGGGTCCCCCTCCCTCCCTCTCCTCAGTTGTCTGAGTTGCATATAAACATATGTGTGGTTGTTATAAAAATCTAGTTAGTTAGTTAGTTAGTTAACTAGATGTCTAGTTAGTAGGCATCCTATCATATTCTCTACTTTTACCTGGACTGAAACTGTCGCTCTTCAAATATGAGCTTATGGCCAGCCCTACCATTAGGCAGAGTGAGACAACTGTATCAAGGTGCAGATACTCAGAGGCAGCAGTAGCAGCCGCTGGCTATTCCTTCTGAGTCCTCAGCTATTTCCTTGTGGACTTTTCATGGGCTTTTCTGGGCCCTCTAACCAGACCTCCAGTTTCAAGCATATAGGAGCATGTTCTCCTATCATCAGAGTTGATGTAAGATGCCACTCCAGTCAACATCTGCATGTGGAACTGGGAGTGTGCACCATATTGCCCAATTCAGACAGCAAAATGTCTCAGGCCAACCCTGGGTGTACTTTGGTTTATGCTTGCAGCCTTGATACAGAACATGCCACACTGAATCTTTATAAACATATTCTAAAAAAATAATTATTCAATCTGATTTGTATATTTTCATTTAGAATATTTATATACTGGAAGCTATGATTGACAACTACAGGTTTCTTGTGTGTGCAGAAGTATGCAGCTCCCTCTGGATCCACACTTTGCAAAGGTCAGCTGGCTCTCTCCAGGTTTAATTCCTTTCTTGCTGCTACTGTTCAGAAGTAAATGTTCACTTTTTATTAAAGATCAAAAGAAGAGGTGCTTGTAATCCTCCTGACTCTGGACTTCTAATATAAACTGAAAGCTTAGTTCAGAGCAATACTTGCTAAAATGAGAGAGAAATCAGCTTCTGATTCCTAGAGGAAGTGGAATAATTGCATGTGTTTGTGTGAGAGAAAGAGTGTGAGAGTTTTAACTCTTATGTCGTATTCCTTTTCTTTGTTGGGTTTTAAGTGTGTGTGTGTGAGAGAGAAACTATATAGGGAGGCTGATGAGTTTGCATTAAGAACCAGCACAATTTTGGTTCCAGTGAGGATTTAACAACTTGTTAAAAAGAAAGAAAAATCAGAACTGTAAAGAATAAATGTACAAATCTGCTTCATTTTGTATTCAGTATATTTATAAGCCAACAACAGATCCATTCAAAATGGCAGAAAGAAAACCTCTTGGACTACAGCCCAGCCTGTCAGACACACTCCACCCTTCAAATCAACATAGGAGAACACCTCTTAAAATATGGAGTTAGTCTTATCAGGTTGCAAAGGTAGTACAAATCAAATGGAAGGAACTGAAAAGAACTCTTATTAATCAGGAGTGACTTTATTCATTAATGTATATGCAGTTATTGCATTACAACAGCATTGCATGCAGGTAAAGCATTAAAAACAACAACCCCAGCCTTCTGCTTCACTCAGATAAATCAATAAAATAAGCTACTGACTGCTCTGAAGTGGAAGAAACTCTCACAAGAGCAGAAGGAATGCCAAATCAGATGTTTGGAGCCTAGGAGGGAGACAGAGTGTTCAAATGGAAATAGTTTGGCAGTGCCAGAGCAGAAGACAAACGTAACAGGATGCAAAACAAGCAGCGTGGAAGAGGTCTATTATGCAGAAGAAGGGCCATAGATGCATTATGCAGCCAAGTCATATCCGTGTTTACTCAGAAGTAAGTCCCACTGTGTTCAATGAGGCTTGCTTCCAGGTTAAGAGGGAGCCGTAATGAGGCAATGAAACTTTGTTGCATAGCTGCACTACAAAGCAGGGCACTGCCTCATCAGTTGCTCTCTTACCTAGAGACCATTGTATATTTATATTTGTGTCTTTTCAGCATTTTCGAATCACCTCTTCCTAAGTTTCTATCCAATATTTGTTTCATTTAGATAGTTCAAATTATCTGTGTCTTACTGGAGAAAGTTTCATTTTAAATGGTCGACCATCCTATGTTATGATTTAGAGTAAGGAATGCAGAGATGTTTTTAAAAAGTGGAATCTGATATGTAAAGAAAGAGTTGGGACTCTCAGAGAAGTTGGGGATCTCAGGGCAGGGAATCAATTGCATTGTTATATTTCTAATTCATCTTTTTTCATGAAAGCAAAACTCCAAGCAATTTGCTAAACACATTGTGTACAATATATACTATCTTGGATAAACAGTTGGAATGAGTTCCAATGAAGAAAAATATTGAGTGAGACATCATGTGGATTATCCACTCTGTTTACTATAAATTTTAAATGATGTTTTTTCTCTTATGATATTTTGATATTAATATCATATATAGTATATGAATTGAACAAATAAATTTAGTTTAAAACTTCAGTTTAAAACTGCAGTTGGCAGCAGCATTGGAGTCGGCAGCATGGCCAGGGTATTTTCTCTGCCTCCCTCAGTCAGCTGCCTCCTCCCAGCCAGGCACTCATCTCTCCTATGCCTATCCTATGCCAGGCTTGCTCATTGCGCTTGGGGTGCCACTGCGGTAGTTTGGTGGGTGGTGGCATGGAGGGAGCAAGCGAACAAGTGGGGAAAGGTGGGGAACAGACATGCATAAGGCATGCACTCACAAGCACCCATCAACACTGCTGAGCCCCCTTGCTCCTCCTGAAGGCAAGCCAGAAACAGAGGGTAGCGCTTGGCTGGGGGAGACAGCCAAGGTAGATGGAGGGAGGGGGGAGAAAAAATACTGAGGAAACCCCCAGAAAAAAATTATTGGGGGGGGGAGGGACCATAGTCCTCTAGAGCTGGTGCCTATGCTTGGTGACTCATTTCAAAAATAAAATATCTGGAGGGCCAAAGGTTCCCCCACATTTGAGGCATGTCATTCTTTGGAACAAGAAATATCAGAAATAAAAATAGGTTTGCAAATGTGACTTTGATGGGGGCATCATAGTATAACACATCTTGGGAGCTGCAATTTGTCACAGCTTCCAGATACCAGGTCCTGATTCCTCTGCAACTTTATAAATGTACATCACTGCTTTGTATTTTAGGGGGCTCACCACTTCCAGCACACAGGCATTGTAAGCTTTGAAGCAACCTCAGGTTTCCCATCCGTGAGCATCCGCAGAATTTTCAGAATGCAATCGCATACAAATTTACAAAAACTATGCCACCCAGCATCTATCTATCATCTATCTATCTATCTATCTATCTATCTATCTATCTATCATCTATCTATCTATCATCTATCTATCTATCTATCTATCTATCTATCTATCTATCTAACTATCTATCATCATCATCTATCTATCTATCTATCATCTATCATCTATCTATCTACTGTATCTATCATCTATCTATCTATCTATCTATCTATCTATCTATCTATCTATAGCTATACATATTTGAGAGTCTCCTCTGGCAATAATGCAAGAAGTGTTAAGAGGATTCTCATTAGAGTCATAGCACTGTGACAACTTATTATTCTTTCTGTAGTGGTTGAGACAGCTCTTTGTAGCATTCTGAGTCAATGTGTTCACAAACCTGACAGGGCATCACACTGGCACTGAATCAGAGTATTAATTTAAACCTTTCCAAAACCTGCAGCCAGTAGAACTCTCTGGTTCCACTAGATGCCCTTCTGCATACTTTGTTCTATGCCCTTCTTTCCAACTAGTTGTCTCACACACCTGCAATTTGTGTGTGAATGAGCTTTGGAAGCTAAACCAAGCTGAACCTGTTTCCTTTCTTGTTGCTAACCTGTCCTCTCTTTCGAGTTGACCCATGAGTAGCAGCTTGCCCTGGCATTATCTATACCATTTAGGATTTTACGCTCAATTAAATCCCCTCCTAATGGCCTTTCCATCTCCTCCCTCTCTATAGGCTACCAAGGCTTGTGTTTTATTTTTAGCATGCTCTCTTTGCTGAAGACCCACAGCATCTTCCAACCCATTTGTTGCCCTTCTGTGCACCTTTTCAGCTTTGCAAATGCTGATGGAGCTCAAGGTATTAAGCGAGGTGAAGAATGTTATTTCACTGCCTACCACTTTCCCTTAGGCTTGGGTTCATGTGCCACAGTGGGGGTGAGTTGATCTGCCACTATATATCAATTGCTTCACCAGTATTCATACTGCCATTGGATGAAGTTTAAGTTCCACAGCTTTACCTTGCCATGTCCATGCTCTCTTTTGTTCTAAAAGGGAATTTCACCCAATATGTTTATAACCTCTCTCTCCTCACAGCACACATTTGGATGTATGCATTTTGAATGTTACTCATTTTAAGGAAACTGCAGTCATAGTGTGGTTTGATCAAGGGAAAGCACACTGGGAAGAAACTGAATGGTCAATACAGACCTCCATTTAGAAAGTGGCATTTTACCAAGCTGTGCACATGACCACTACATAAGCTTGTCATTTGTAAAGTTCTACCAAGTGGTGCAGTGAATTTTATAATAGCACCTGTTTAGGAGTTGGTGACAAGCAAGTGGCAAAGTCCTAATACAGTGGTACCTCGGGTTAAGAACTTAATTCGTTCTGGAGGTCCGTTCTTAACCTGAAACTGTTCCTAACCTGAGGAACTTTAGCTAATGGGGCCTCCTGTTGCTGCTGCGTGATTTCTGTTCTCAGCCTGAAGCAAAGTTTTTAACCTGAGGTACTATTTCTGGGTTAGCGGAGTCTGTAACCTAAAGCGTCTATAACCTGAGGTACCACTGTAATAACTTGAGAATGTGTTACAGACAACCAGCATGCCAGTAGATTACACAGAGACATAATTGTAATGCTGGAAGTGACCCTTGGGGTCATCTAGTCCAATCCAATGCAGGAAACTCAACTACATCATGCATGACAGATGGCAATCCAACCTCTGCTTAAAAACCTCCAATGGAGGAGAATCCATCACCTCCTGAGAGTTCATCTCACTGCAGTTGGAATAGTGAACTTCTAGTAACAGTGACAGTCCACACTTGGAGGTATTTGCTTGAATCAACCAGAAGCAATCAGAAACAACTTTCTGTTGTGACCCTGCAAACTGGCAACTGATTGTAACTTTCCTTCAGCTTCAGGTTATCAAATGTTTTCTGCTGTTACTGAGTTGTGTCATTCCTGTGAATTCCTCTTCCATTTTAAGTATTGACTACTAGCAACAGATGTGGTGTGAACTGGGGAACACTCCTTCCAATGTTGTCATGCTGTGCTGTATCAGAAAGTAATAATGGCCACAGTATCCCACCAGTAAGTTAGTTTGTACCGCACCAGATGTTGTAGTGGTGCCATTGACAAGTCACTAACTATCTGCTTCTTTCAGTTAGTGTTTGAAGAATCTAGGACTTGTCTGTCTTGACACTGTTATCTGGAAACCTGATGGATTAACCTTGGGTTGGATCTATCCAGATCAATACCTTCCTTAACAGAGCTGGAAACACGGTGATCCATCTTACAGACGAATTCTAAACACATGGGCACAGCCACTTGTCAGCTTATCATTAAATATCCCTTAGGGCTTCTTCCCCACCCCCAGTAAGCTCACAAGTCAGATCTGAGTCAACATATATTGAACATATACACATAATAAATGTACTTATAACTTGGATTTGTATCCTGTCCTTTCTTTACAGATCCTGGCATATTACACGATTTTGTTTTTTTTTAAAAAAAACAAAACAAAACCAGAAGCATAGAAATACCTCTAAAAGGTGCACTACTAGACAAATAAATTAAAGCCTCAATTAAGCTTCAAACTGTATTTGCCATTGGAGATCCATGGCTAGCCTTGCTGATGTCTCTTTTAGCTTTGAAAAAGCACTGTTTGTGAGGGAGTGGTTATGAAGTGCATTGGGGTTGTAGCACTACTTCTACTGCTAATAATAATAATAATAATAATAATAATTTATTTGTATGCTGGCGATTTGATTGGGTTGCCCCAGCCATTCTGAGTGGCTCCCAATAAAAAAATTGTTAAAGCCCAATACAGCATCACACCTCCCTGAATTAGGTTGAGTTTAACACTTACTGTACCTACACAATTTTTCCAATTTAGAACACTCTTCAACACTGCTATTACCCTTAAGGCTACATAGGATAGGCAGCTGTATTGTACCCCTTTTTACCCTCCAGTAGTAGTGTGGGGTGTGCATAGTAAATTTAATACAAGGAAATTGTGCTGGGTGGATGTGTTAAGCTTCCAGTGCTGCAGCCCTAACCCTAATAATGTTGGAATTCTGCCTGGGTCAGAGGAATGTGCCTACCTCTTCTAGGCACCGGCAGATATTCCTTGGCAACCTCCCGGCTGCTACTCCCGGCAGATAAGCTGGCGAGGTCTCGGCAATTTTTCTCAGGCTGTGAGAAAAACACACCGTTCCTTCTCTCTCCCCTTTGGTGTCCCCAGGGAGGGGAAAGAAGCAGACAGAAATCTATTTACATCTTTTATTTCTGTCCTTTACATCAGTACAGAGAAACATGTCTGCACTCAACAGCAGTAAGAATAAACTCCACCCATGTACATCCTGTACAGGTCATATGACACACCCTGAGCTCACATCCTGTGCTCAATAAGGAGAATGGACTGCCCCTTTGTTTCCATGGCAACAGTCACAAACTTCCTGTTTGGCTTTCCAGCCACAAGCAGCTGACTGAGCTGCTAGAGCCTTTGCTTGCTGCTGCATTGCTGCTTTAGAATAACAAATAATAATAATAATAATAATAATAATAATAATAATGCTATTACTACTACTATTAATGGATTACCCACCCTTCACCATAATTTCTCCTTGTAGCAGCCACACCAACGTGGGATTCCAGTCTGTAGTGAGTGGCTACCCAGTGAAACTAAGCTTACAGCACCCTAGATACCCCACAGGCTGCTTTTGGGAGGTGGCAAAATGTGATTTTTCCCTTCCCCTCCCGCATACACAAAAGGAGGGCTTCCTTTTGGGTCTATGTCTGAATGCAGTACTGGAAATGAGCAGGAACTGCAAATTTGTGCCATCATAATCTAGAAAGACCCATAGGATGGAGCCATCTCTAGAGTGATAAGTGGTTTGAGGTATAAGCACAGTAATAAAACAAAGAAGCCAAACATAATTACTAAGCGGCAAGCAGATATAATAAAGAGCTTGACTGTGAGACTGCACATTTGGGGTTTCCATTTGTGCTCCCACTACCACGGTTCAGTAAAGGTGAGAGAGTTTGACCTTTCTCTATTCTTAGGGAAATTATTTCTTAAATAAATAAACATTCCATTCCTGGTTACAAGCACCAACGTAGTTTAGCTCAAACTTAATAGAATATTTTTTTTGTATGCGTGGGTGAGAGAGGTGTCACTTAGGTGTTGAGGGATTCAATTTTATGTAACAAGACAGCCTTCTCTCTGTCATTCTCACTCTTACTCACTGTTGTCTTTTAAATGTATTCTACACAGACAAGTTTGTTTTCCGTAGTGCTGGGAAACATCTAAAGTAAGAAATCTGACTTAAAGGGAAATTTATGTAGAAGAGGAAGAGGGAATTCTATATATGCTGTTCTCTCTTTTTCACGTAGCAGTACTTGAAAAATATAACAAAGTGTAGGTATGGTGCTTCTGGGTGCTACCACCCTGAATAATCCAAGCCCAGTTAGATGGATTAATAGTCTTAACACCATTAAGACAGCTTTGTAGGACGGGCTGGGAAAATTGGTGCCTTGTGAAATGTATGGTCGCCGTCCATATGGCACAGAATGATTAACTGCAAAACCTAGGCTCAAATCATGGCAGTCTCAATTCTCTGCCTGTTAAATGGAAATCATTGTGAACCTCAAACTTCATGAGAGCCACCAGGAACAGAAGAGAGAGAGAGAGAGACAGAGACAGAAACAGAGAAAGAGAGAAACAGAGACAGAAACCATGCAAAGAACCCCACAGATTTTTATGGCTACTACTACGACATGTATTGGGGAGAAATATAAAGCTTCACTCTTAAGCTTTAGGGTCAATCCACCAGGACCGTCACCACTGTGAGACTCAATGTATAAATACAGTTATGAAAGATTTCAACACTGTTCTTCAATATCACAATTTCAGAGGACTTGTACAGTGGAGCTCGTGGTTTCTAATGAGACTCTTGCAGATTAAAACAAAGCATCTATCTGCTTCCTGTTAAGTCCCCCCCCCTTTCTTAAACATTTCCTAGTCATTCAGGGAAATTAAACTGCATAGACCACAGGTCAAACATTCCATCCAGTTATGGGACTACATTATAAAGATTTGGGCACTAGGGCATCACAAACCAAACCAATAACCATTTGTTATGTTGTTGCTTGAACTGAGGGAATTTTAAAATGGAACACATTTAATTGGCTCTTGTTTAAGACAAATGTTAATATAATTAAAAGCTACTGGAGGTTCCTAGTGGTGAAGGATGACTATAGTCTAGTTTTCACTGAGCTAGCAAAATCCGTGTCTAGGCTCTGTCACTGCAGACTTCACTTGAGAGGTCACATTTAAGGACACGATGGACCCATTAAAGTCCAGCGAATCCCAGTTCTGTATGGGGAATGGGAGTAAGTCTGTCATATTTCTGAGTGGATTTTAAAGAAACAATTATTTAAAAACCAAGCGGAAACAACTTTTTTTAAAAAAGAAGTAATTATGAAGTGGTCCAAGGGTTGCAGCACTGTCATTGTTTTTGTGAAAGAGGTTTCTGTCCTTTAAACTTGTAAAAATGGTTAATCCAGCCACCCACAGCCTGGAGTAGTATATGGGGCTTGCATGGTTTGAATTCAATAGAACAAGTCCCCACCAGGGACAATGGGACTTTATAGCTTTCCATTGCTCTCAGGGGGAATTCTAGGGAAGAAGCATGGCTACAGTCCTCAAGTCCTGTTGCTCCCAGGGATAATTCTTTTACTGTATTTAAAACATGTGGTATAGGGTCCCATGCACTGGTTGTTCCAGGCTAGATTTAACATTTTTTACAAGTTTAAAGGACATCTCTTTTAGCTGAACAGAGGCAGTGCTACAGGCCTCAGACAATGCTTGAAAGAAATCTGCAAGTCTCAGGATTATGAAGAGGACCCATGATCTGATCAAGATTGTGATTTGCCTTATAAGTCCTATGGTAAAATACACCAACATTTACATATTCAAAACTGCCTGGCCTGTATGTTTTAAAATCAGTGTTTTGAAAAGCTACCTGAAGTTCCTGTGGAGAGCACAAAAAAGAACCTCCAACACAGGGGGAAAATAAGAAAGGAATTAAAAACAAATAGGGATTCCTTAAAATGACTATTCTCTGTTTGTGTGTTCTGTATTTTGAAAAGGAAGCAACTGATTGTGCAGGATTTGGCAATAGACTTCTCAAAGCCATTGGGCTCCCATGTGCTTCTGGCAAAGAGTTTGTTCTTGTAGAGCTTTCAAGGGCGATAGGAAATAGGATAGGAGGAAAGCTTTTTGGCCAGAGTGAACTGCTGTCCTTCAAGAGCATCCCAGTGTTGGCTGTTTTGAGATTCTCCTTCATCTTACAATGGAAGAAGCCTGCCACTTCCTTCTTCATTCTCCCCAAATGAACAGCAGCATCAATCAGCTTCACTCCAACAATGAAGGGGAAATGAGCAGAAGATGAAAGAAGGGAGCCCAGATTTTTACCAGACATTTTACAAATCCAACATGCCGTCTGGTGGAGAAGTATTAGCAGCAAATTACAGGCTGTTTGAACTTTATTGTGAGATGGAAAATCATTTCAATACAGCAGTGATAGACATAATAAAAATATTAATTTGACTGCCTCTATTTAGATTTGAGCATTCAGTTATAAATCCATCTCTGCAGCATTTTCTGTCTAATTTCACTGAACCGGGCATTGAAAGGAGGACAGGAAAGGAAAAGGCTTGGAAAACTAGACAGTTTATACCAAGTTATTGGAAGGGTTAAGATTTCTGACTTAGTAGTATACTGGTGGGTGGGCCTTTTTAAATTAATGAATGGATATGTGCATCATGCATGCACATGGATATACATGTGCTTTTAATTTGTGAAACTGTTGCACAGGGCATGTACTTGGCAACTGCAGGTATTCATTTTTTTCCCTTTTAATCGACTGCTTTATCTTTTCCAAATGTATCTTTGACAAAATCAATTACAAAACTAAAATAATGAAACCAAACAGTTCTTGGGGGGTGAATTAAAATATACCGCTGTGAATTTGATACTGCCTGGATGGTACAGAAAAGGATGGAAAATATGTCACTTTTTAAGAAGCAATATGTTAAGAGCTGGGTACCCAAAGAATCTTTATCAGGTTGAGGACACAAGAAAAGACAGCTGGAACAGGCCAATTGCCCATCTAGTCCAGCATCCTGTTCTCACAGTGGCCAAACACGTTGCCTGTGGGAAACCAGCAAGCAGAATCCCAGCACAAGAAAACTCTTGCCTCCTGTCATTTCCAGCAACTGGTATTCAGAAGCATTGCTGCCTCTAACTGTGGAGGAGATGCATAGCCATCTAGGCTAGTAGCCATCAATATTAATTTATATAATCCTTTTTTTAAAAAGCTATCTAGGTTGTTGGTTTTGTTTTCTATAATCCTTAAAGATATGTAAAAAGGGTAAATATTGCAAGCCCTTCATTTGCAAATGCACAACTTTCAAACCGTTCCTTTAAAATTCCGTTACATAATCCATATTCATAGGTCAGTGGTTCTTGGATGTTTAAGTGGCTGGTAGAGGGAAGGAAGGGGGTGTGTGGATCACCTGTTAAAACTTTGTTTCTGTTCAGCACCCATCTATACATTCTGCCTCCCATAACTCAAGACTGCAGTTAGGTTAATGTCCTGAGCAATTTTGTCAATTATGTGGATCACTGATGTTCTGGACCTTACTCCACCTCCAATTCTGTTTGTCATGCATCCCCTGCCCTAATATTGTCTGTGTGTGACTTAGCTGAGTTTCTGCCTGACCAGAAATACTATACTTGTTCTCTGATCTTCTAGTTTGACACCAGCTGATTGTCATGATACACACAACTGTTAAAATAGTTTACCTGCTGGCTTAGACTGAGCAAAACTTTGGACTGAGCTGAGCTGTATCACATGACCTTTTGTCACGCATGTTCACAAGGTTTGCCACAATAGTACACAACCTAGCATTATCCAGACTGCCCAATGAGCATGCTATGTTTTCTTTCTAACCTTTCAAGAAACTTGTGCAATAAATGAAACAAGAAGAGCTCCCGGAACTGAAAGGTGAACAAGGAATGGCGGTAGTGTAGTATATGAAGAAAGAAATGGATAGAGGAAGCTAATCAGGAGCAAAGTTGACCTTATCAGGTGACAAATTAACATTGCAATTTAGGAGCAGCAAAATGTCACTGGTCCCTCACTTCATGAGAGGCAGCCTCTTCAAGTGGTGGTGGCTGAAGCAGATCCAGAACAGATCAGAAATACACTTAGTGCATAGATTTCCTAAAGAAGCTAGAGTGACATCATATTGGACAAGGTGGGGCTTCTAGACAAACAGAATGTACATGCCTGTCACCATATTGAAGACACTTCCCAGCTGTTAATGGCTAAATGTGTGCTGTGATGGGGATGGAAGGTAGGGAAGAATCACTGTGGTGGTGATTTAACCTTTGCATATCAAGAAAGAAATGCTAAGGTCAATGATGGGAGGATGTGTTCTTAAGATTTAAAAAACTGCAGAACGAGTAATTTGGGAACACCCAGGGGATAACCAGGGCTTGCAGAGACTTTGTCATAGGGCAAGCAAGTCCCACATTCCAATCTCAGCTCAGCCACTAACCCACTAGTTAGACAAGCGACTCACCTCCTCCATTTCATCTCCCATCAGTAACAAGAATAATTTTAGCCTGCCCACTGTAAAATTGTTGTGTGTGATGCTTTCAACAAAACAATGCTATAGATCACATAGTGGGCAGGCTGCCTCTCTGCAATGAACTGCTAATACCGTGGAGCAAAAGAACACATAAAGATGCTCACAGTATTGTGTCACCCAAAGCACCTCAATGTGGATTTTCAGTGGCATGGGCAAAGCAAGCTTCCTTTTATGGTAAGTAGGTCCAGAAACGTGGAAGGTGTCATTTTGGGTCATTAAACTACAGCTAGACTTGTAGTGCAAAATGTTTACCATGTGAGGGTTGTATGTAGCCTCCTCCCCACCCTTCTTCTGTGCCAGCATTCAGCCTAGTCATACCATAAGGAGGCTGATAATGTCTTCTCCTTTGCTTTGGAAGCAGCAAACGAACACAGCTCACTGAACTAACAATATCTAAAAGGGTCAGAACATAACAAGGAAGCCATTTAGAGTGGTGAGATTGACACCGTATCTTCTTCTGCAACAAAACATTTCCCCAAGAAATGAGGCCAAGTGGATCACTGGCCCAAATCCAGCGATTTCCACATAGTGAGTCCAGGGAGAAGATGTATTTGAGTGAGAACAGATGTATGCATTTGAATCTTTGTCATTCTGGTTTGTTCACTGAAGTAACAGCAACTGGAACAGACATTTTGGTCATTGCCAAGTTGTATTTAAGATGAATTTACCCAGCGTGCAGTATGCTTAAAATCTGTACTTTATTCCAGATGCCAGCAGTCTTTTTTTTAAAAAAAGCTGTACAAAGTCAAATAAAAAGTACATAGCAGCCTGAAGGAAGAAGGTAGTTTTCATAAGCTAGGCTGAGTCAGCACAGAAAACAATTACAGTTGTTAATAGTCACTGTATTGGTATCTTCTCTCGTGAGAAATGCAATGGGAAGTGAGCTTTTGCATGAAAACTGGAACAAATTAAAGGAGCAAACTTAAGTATAGGAAGCCATCATAATTTACATTGGCTTAAGTTAACCTGGGTTAAAGTACAGCAGATCCATAGTCAGTTTAGGAGTGTGGCAATTGCTGGCTGAGCCAACCTAAGCCTGGCAGAGGGAAAACAAGCCTTTAAAACAGAGTTTGACCTACACCCCCCTTTTTACCAGCACACTTTCCCTTGGCTTGTCAGGTCACAAGACTGCACTGAACAAAGAGGAGGTTGAGAGAGGATATGATAGCCATCTTCAGATATTTAAATGAAAGATTGAACTGTTGAACAGCAGTTACCATTAGAAAGTTCTTGCTGTTCGACAGTGGAATGGACTCTATTGCCAGTATCAGACTGCCTCTGATGCTGGAATGCACAGCCATCTTACATGAATTTGTCTTTAAAGCTATCCTACTTGGAGGTTAAGGACGCGGGTGGCGTTGTGGTCTAAACCACTGAGCCTTGGACTTGCCAGTCGGAAGGTTGGCGGTTCCAATCCCCATGACAGGTTGAGCTCCTGTTGCTCTGTCCCAGTTCCTGCCAACCTAGCAGTTCAAAAGCAAGTCAAAGTGAAAGATAAATAGGTACTACTCCGGCGGGAAGTTAAACGGCGTTTCCATGCTCTGCTCTGATTTCACCAGAAGCGGCTTAGTCATGCTGGCCACATGACCCGGAAAAAACTGTCTGCGGACAAACGCCGGCTCCCTCGGCCAGTAAAGTGAGATGAGCACCGCAACCCCAGAGTCATTCGCGACTGGACTTCACTGTCATGGGTCATTTACCTTTTTTACTTGGAGGTTATCTCTATGTCTTGGTTTGTGTACAGTGGTACCTCGGGTTACATACGCTTCAGGTTACAGACGCTTCAGGTTTCAGACTCCGCTAACCCAGAAATAGTACCTCGGGTTAAGAACTTTGATTCAGGATGAGAACAGAAATCGCACCATTAGCTAAAGTGGTACCTCAGGTTAAGAACAGTTTCAGGTTAAGAACAGACCTCCAGAACAAATAAAGTACTTAACCTGAGGTACCACTGTATTTATGGGCATCTGAATTGTTTTTGTGAGTGAGCGGGTGTGTGCCGGGGGGAGGGCATTTACAGTGAGGATGTAGCCCTAGCCCTAAAGTTTAGATCATTTCTGCCTTGCTAAATCTCCCCTCACTACAGCTATTCATTATTTTGCCTCAAAAATATTGTGTAGAAGGGACAGAGTGTCTGCCATATTCCCATCCAGAAGCGGCTGTATTTCAGTGGTGAATAAAGTGGTTTGGGATCCTCTTGAAGGAGAAGCACTACATAAATATCAGTTGTTATTAATATTTTGGCCTTTAAACGAACCAACTCTACAGCTATATTTTCATCTTGGGGTTTTCCAGAATGGATACATCAATGCTTGGGACACTGTATAAACCTGTGCGACAAACAGAATCTTATATGGTACAGCTGGGCATTCAGAATGTTTTACACACAGATTCATCATTCTCTACTCTGCTTTCCCTATGATAACAGCAGCTTCCCAGCTTCAAGGAGCTCTGTCAAGGAGTTAAAAATGCAACACAGGCCCACTGCTTTTGATTTAACGCAGGCAAGCTTTCCAAGGCACAGTACTGACAAGAGCACCACATATTACTTCTTTCCTCTGCGCTCTGCACACTCTCCAAAAAAACTGAACTCGAAAATTAAATCAAACCCATAAAGGCAGCCCGATACAATAAGATTTTTAAAAATTGCAATGATCTCACAGCAAGGCCAATTAATTTTGAGGAGGATTTCAAGATGAGCATAGGCACACATGTGTGATTTATGGAAATAAAGGTAAAGTCCCCTGTTGCATGTGACAATTTAAAATTATGTGCCAGAAATCTTGGCTTAATGCAGAAGGCTCGGTAGATTTATGTGCTGAAAATGGCAATGGGTTGCAGAAAATATCGGAGACCGGAGTCACTCAAGCAACAATCCCTGTACTTGAGCTCCATCAGCAGCTTGGCTGCTGTCCTAAACACACTTCTTTATAAGTATGTCCTACAGGATCTACCATTGCATCATAGCTTTGCCCTACACCTCAAATGAACCTCAAATTCACACGTGCCTGAGCTTTAATGAAATGTGATTGCCTCAACTCCAGAGAGGGCTCTGAGTGATGCCACTTGTCAGATGTTCACTCAAGCCTGAACTCTTAACAGTCACATATAAGATCTGGCCAACCAATTGTTCATGGTGAAACCCAGCACAAGGTAGCAGCCCACCACCCTCCAAAAAAACCCACACCTTACAACCAGGGGGCTAAGAGTAGCTGAGTATCTCTGAAGCTCTGAGAAGCTGGGTACCATAGCTACAAAACATTATTATTTAAAAATCTGTCAGGAGAAGCCTGGTGTTCGAGGAACACAAAATGGAGTTACAAAGCATTGCTATGAGAATTAAAGGGAGAAGGAGGGAAATCCAGAGAAGGTGAAGAAACACTTAACAACAACAAAACTGCCAAAAATGGGTTTAAATGTTAGGATCTATTCCAAATTCTTCTGCTACCGCAACATAGTTTTGGCATATCTGCATAAGGGTTCTTTTTCACCCTAACACTTATCACAAAGACACATCAAAAACAAACAGTTGAGCCAATCCTGAGAAGAAATGAGAGGGAAAGCAGTAAAAGAAGGAATCATTAGCACTTTACAAGTAGAGTGTGAGAAGGCTGCAAATCAATCAACTTAATTTAACACAAACAGAGGAGGGGGCAACATCCTACATGGGTGAATGAAGAGAAGGAATGGGAGGGCTGTGAGGGGCTGTCTCCTCAGACCATGCTCCGCCTCCTGCCAAACTAGTGCTATCCCAGGCACTGCTGTGCCAATTTGCCCTGACAATAATTACCTGGACTTCCCTGACAGATCATTATGAGAACATTAGCAAGGTATTAGAGAGAATTACCCATTTTTCACACATTGATTACATGCCATTGCTGGCTCATTAGCTTATCAGCTTTTAATAGCCCCGTTCTAACTAGGGGCTCCCTCCTTTAAGCTACCTTCCAAACCCACTTAACCCAGTGAAAGCAGCAAGCACACACTTCCCTAAATCAAAGAAAGTGCCCAGATGCATTTGCCTCATTCAGGAAGGACCTCATTAATCTATTGCCTGCAGTTGTGAAGTAAGGCGAAGGCTGTGCATGTGTCCTACAAGTTCCATTCTTTTGCAGTGTGCCTGCCTCTCTCACCAGTGCCACAACCATGAGTGAATTATTGCAGAGGCCATGGATGTGGGAGCGGGATGGAAGCATGAATCACAGGCTTCAATCCCATAAGATAATTTAGCATGTGTGTGGTGGGGTGTTAAGAAGCAGCTGGGGTTTGGTAGGGAGTGCGTCTTAACAGAAAATGAGCAGATAAATCCCAAAGTGAATTTGTATTTGACAGTGTGCATCTCTGGCTTGTAGCCTCAGCATTTAGAAAATAAAACATGGAGTGGATTTGAGAGCACTGGGCTCCACCTCCCTCCTTTGACCAGCCAGGCTCAGATTTGGAGAAGAACAACGTTTCAAAGAGGAGTCAGATGTTTCCCTCAGCCTTATATTCATGGATTAAAATATGATGCATGAAGGTTCAGTGTTACTGTATGGGATTTAGAGCACCAGAGAACACAATTCTCTATATCAGGAATAGGGAACATATGGCCCATCAGATGTTCCTGGACCACAGCTCCCATCATCCCTGACCCATTGGCTATGCTATACTGGCAGGGGCTAATGGGCATTAAGTCCCACAATATCTAGAGAGCCACTAGTTTCCCTATACAACACTGGGATGTATTTCAGAGAAGTTCCTGCGTTTGGAGGGCATATTTATTAGAAGAAGAAATGGAGGAATGGGGACACACTTTGTGATGTACCTGTTATCTCTTATCAAATCCATCTCTGTCTCAACCTCCACTCCCCACTCCACAACTTCCCAATGGCATCAATTCCAAAAGCTTCCCTGAACTCTTCACCCAATTAATGCAATCCTTGTTTCCAGAATGGAAACTGACTCAGGTTGTTGTCTGCATGGCCTTAGGAACACCAATCTCCAGCTGTGCTCCACATTTGTTCTCTATTCTCATGGTTGTTCAGGTATCAACTTTTCAGTAGGAGACACAATTGGATTTGAAATTTATATATTCCAAGTTCAAGACAAGGGTAGGGTAGTCCAGGTCAGCAGGATTATTTCCCCTACTGAAGTCAATCACCATATTGTGCCTCTGGAAGCAACAGCAAGGCTAAGCAACAAAAGGTGACTTGTGACAGAGGATTTTTCAGTCACCCCCCTTCCTTATACATCACCACCACCTGTCCTCCTATGCAGACAATGAATTTCATTTGAGTCGTATGTTTGAGAAGGTAAGGCAATCCTCTTAACACTATTATACAACTGATTGTGCCTTCCTAATCCAGCAAGGCCTAGCACAGTTACTGTGATCAGGAGGTTCTATTCTTTCTTTTCCCCCTCATTTTAAAGCTGAACATCAAAGCAGGCTGGAATATAAGAGATGAATTATTGAGGCATCACAAGCTGAGCACTCAGCGGGATGGTGAGATTATAGGACAATTGGAGATGCAGGTCCTGCAAAGGAAACAGGGTCAAAAAGCAAACAGCCTTCAGGCACAACCAAAGGGAACAAAAAGAAAGAGGGAAAGAAAGGGAGATGAAGAAGGGTGGGGATTCTTTTCCTTCTAAGAGCTTCACCTGTTCCTTGATGAAGGGATAAATGAGCAGAAAGGGTCAACAGAGGCGCCTGTTTATATGCTGGAATGCCGATGACTGAAGTTGAGATTGTAAAAGAGCCCTGTTAAATTAGTTACTACAAAAAGGAGAGTTTAGGTCTTCTTGAAATACAGGGATGTGTGAATCTGTCAGTTTCATGGTCTCTCATTTTTTAGTTCTCCACATTTCCACTTCAGTTTGTGATTATTTTTTTCCTTTTAAAAAAAGTTTCTCGTGAAAATTCACCAGTGCACATTTCTCCTAATATTAACACCTGCATGCAATTTTGCCTAGGATGCACATTTTTGCAGAGCAATTCTCCCCAATGCAATGCAGTTTTGTATGCTGCTTTCCATAATACATGCATTATTGTGCACATTACCCTGCCTAGTATATGTATTCTTGTACACATTGCCTGGCTGGAGAATTGCATTGTAAACATTGGGAAAGTATGCATTTTGAAAGATGGTGATGCTTTGGTTCTCAGAGTCTTTTGGAAAGTGTGAATTAGGTAGGGTAGCTTTTAAATGTGGACTGAATAGAATTTCCCACCCACCCCCTATGTCAAACTTAATCCCACAGGTTCCGAGGAGTGAGTAGCCAATTGCTGATTCACATTGGAAGTTGTACATGCAAAAGTAACTAATTACATTATGTACATTATGTGATGGGACAGCATGACCTAGGCTGGGCTTCCTTGGAAGAGCAAATACAGAAGAATTATGGTACTTTTGTACTATTTAATTTATTTACAAATGCACAAGCACAGGTGAGCTCATGCCAGGCAGCTGATCCACCAGCTCACCTCAGATCTCGAGAGAGAGGCACCTGGCCCTCCATAATGTTTGTAGCCTGCAGGTAATGCTGTGCTTCTCTTTCAAACTTATTTATTCACATGTACATACCCCTATACACATCTCTGCCCCCTCCCATTTAGGTGTGCCAAACTTCTGATGACTTTCTTGATACAGAAAAGTTTGGAATCAGAAAGTCACCAGAACCATCTTCCAACAATTAGCTCCCATATAGAGAGATCAGCTGGATGTCCTGGACGTAAGAAAATATGTGCATTATTCTGTCAGATCTCAGACTGTGATCAGTCATTGCTGGAAGACAAACCCTGAGTGTTAGATCGCAACCCAGGGGCATAGAAAGCGGGCTGCGGGGGCTGCGGTGCGCCCCATGTGCCATCATGAGGGGGGTGACAAAATGCCAGCTGAACTTGACGCTGCCTGTGCAGTGGAACCTAGTGGAGTTGAGTTGCACCACAATGCCGAAACGTCCCCTTCCCACCTCTGTGGTCGGGCGCATGAGTGGTTGGCCAAGCCCTGCTCTCCCTGCCCATCCATGTCTCGCCCTCACTCGGGTGCTGTGTGTGTGTCTGTGTGGCTGCGGTCGAATCTGTGCTGCTCACGGAGCAAGGCAGGGTCCTTCTGGGGCTGATGTGGACTCCTGAGAAGGGCATGGAGGCAGGAGAGGCTGTGGTTGCCTGCTTTTGCCTTTCCTTTAAGGGCCAAAGCACGCTGGTTTTTTTTGGGGGGGGGGTGGAGTGGTGCCTAGGAGAGCTCTGCAGCCCAGCTGGTCTGAGGGGAGAGAGAAAGATCACGTGCTGGTTTAGGGGTGGAGAGGAAAGGAGGGAAGCAAGAAGAAGAGTTGTCTCTGACAAGGCAAGGTAGGATCAGGACCAGCAACAGCATTGCCTGAGCAGCTTTCTTTCATGGGGGTTGCAGGGAGGGAGGGGGGAAGGCGGGATCTGCATCGTGATCGCCTGCGAGGCTCTCTTTGACAGTTTTCAATTTCAATGGGGGGGGGGAGGATGACAAAAAAAAAATTTGCACCGGGTACCACCTGACCTTGCTATGCAACTGTCACAACCACAGTCATCAGATGGCTGTCCCACAACAATATATTCTTAGAAGAAGGAGTACGAACATGGCAGCAGGACTGCAGCTAGGAACAGAATCACACATCAGCAACCACCCAGTTTCTTAACAGCCAAATTTGGGTCTCACAAACGCTTTGTTACTCTGATAACTATTGATCTGCCTTCATCTGGTAGGGGGAAAAGCAGGTGCTCCTGAACTTTTACGTGATCCCTTTTAACTAAAAACAAGCACCAGCTTTTTGCCAAAGGAAAGGCATGCTTCACAGAACAGGATTCAGAAATAATGCATCAGGCCAATTTCCCCATTCTCTCCTCCTGTGCTCAGCCAATCAGATAGAATGTAGAGGAGGCTTTTAATTTGCAGCATTTCTTGTCTCCCCATGTATCTCTCCTTGCAAGTATCTGACACATAATACCTAGGAAAAGAGGACAGTTGAAACATACTGGGTGTCTGTTGGAAGAAGTCCCCAATGTGTCTTGGACAGGGCTGTTCTTCCCATCAGCACAGATGAGTGCTAGGGCTGCAATGCTGATAAGTATCTGAACACAGTGTGTCATTTGAAGGTAAATCAAGGCTGACAGTGAGAGCTTAAGAGAAAAAAAATACTTAGAAAGGTAGTGAGAATAAAGGAAGCCGGCGGACAGACGGACCTCTGCATGTAACATGAGGCTAGACAAATGGAGCTGTGGGGGGAAAGGAGGCAGAGAAGAGTTCAGTGGCTGCGAGTTCTAATCATAGACCATAAATCCACCAGTAGCATTGCTATACCAACCATGGGCCAAGACAATCTGCTTTTTAACTGGCAACCCTGTAATCCACTCTGTGAACAGATGGCACAGAGAGGAAGATATGAGAACTACAAACAAGCATTCTCTGGTAGTCGTACCAAAAACTGCCAAACTTCCAGCAGAGGCAAGTTGGATACAAAAAGCAAGAAAAGCTCTTCTCCCTCTGTCGATTCTCTGGTGGGAGAGAAACAACACACACATTTTTTAAAAAATCTAACAGGAGCCTAACATGCTGTGAGCTTTAAAACCCTGGTTGTCTGTAAATTTGGAACCAGTCTTTCAAGTACAGCTTGAGAGGTGTCTCCGCTCCTGCGCTCTCCTCCCCTGCCGCTGCCATGATTTGCTTTAGAGCAGCAGCCCTTGGTTTTCAACCTACTATCAAGTAGCAGAGAACAGCTTTTGTGCAGCTTTCGACCGAGGGTGCTTCCACACAACCTGCTTTTTGAGCGTTCGTCCTGATTTGTTTGCTGGGAGACTAGATGACATTGAGACTATTTAATGAGCATCAAAGCAAGTGTTAGTCCACACTTTCTGCTGCATTTTCTCACAGGCTGAACCCGTGAGTTTGGCACCAAAGTGGCTCTTTAATTTGCTTGAACTGAAAACTTTGTGAAGATGTCACAAGGAACTCTGTGTAGCCATGTGATTCACTCAAGATGAAGAACCCTGGAAACCCCAGGACAAAAAGCCATGCAGGCACTTGCCTGGTAGGGAGGTAGGCAGAAGTTTGGACCTGTTTTCTGAGACTGTTTATTTTGTTCTGCAAGGATCTTTCCTGCAAGTTAGCAATGGTCTTGAAAAGATGTTAATTCACACTTCTTTACATGTTTCTGGTGTTGCAGACTGCTGAATGATTTTTTTCCATTCTTGTTAGAATTGCTCAGATTATCATTGTGTGTGAAAGTTGTCTTTGAAATGCAGATTTGACTGGAATATGTACCCAAAAAGAAAGAAGGCCTGAAGAAACCTTGATGGACTGGGAATAAGCTTTTATCATATTGGGTTGGGTTTAAAAAAGTAATTGTGTTTCATGATTTGCCTTTGTTTATTTGTTTTAAATGCCTAACTACCTGTTCTGTATTTCTTCTGCACATCTGGAAGAAATGTGACTTTGTTACAGGGGATAATGTTATGATTTTGGGGGGAGAGGAAAGATTCCTCTAAAAGTCCTAAGTACCATATCCCCCCATAATTTCTAGAGTTGGTAAATGTAGATTACTAAATGCTTGAAGTCTTTATTTTTTTTTTTAATGATATTTATTAAGTTTCACAAAATATAACAAACTTCAAAACAACAGACAACAGACATCAGAAATACAAACGATATCAAAAAAACAACAACATAGAAACAAAAAAAAACATACAGAAAATTCAACATAATAGTAAAAGAAGCATTAAAAGACAACTCTGGTTCATTCTAATGGTCTTCAAAACCTTATTTTCCTTGCTTCCTCCCGCCTTCCCTTCTTGTATTCCACTTTAAAAGTTTTTTTCAGCAAGCTCATTCAAATTCGTTTTATCCTTTATCTTTCCCTTTGTACACTTCCTTATCCTAATCACTGGATCCCCATCATTTCATTTACACTGCCCTTAGCACTCATAAATTTTACAATGATTTTGTAGATAAACTTTGAACTTCTTCCAGTCTTCTTCCACCAACTCTTCTCCTTGATCTCGGATTCTGCCGGTCATTTCTGCCAGTTCCATATAGTCTATTACTTGTATCTACCATTCTTCCAAGGTGGGTAGATCCTGTGTCTTCCAGTGTTTTGCGATGAGTATTCTTGCTGCTGCAGTAGCATACATAAAAAAGGTTCTATCCTTCTTTGACACCAATTGGCCGACCATGCCCAGGAGAAAGGCCTCTGGTTTCTTTAGGAAAGTGTATTTAAATATCTTTTTCATTTCATTATAAATCATCTCCCAGAAAGCCTTAATCCTTGGGCACGTCCACCAAAGGTGAAAAAATGTACCTTCAACCTCTTTACATTTCCAACATTTATTATCGGGCAAATGATAGATTTTTGCAAGCTTGACTGGGGTCATGTACCACCTATACATCATTTTCATAATATTCTCTCTTAAGGCATTACATGCCGTAAATTTCAAATGCTTGAAGTCTTTATCCAGGTGCTAGATAGTTTAGCAGTGTAAAAATGCAGGCTAAATCAGTTCCTCGGTCAGAAATCTCCTGAGAAAAGAACTATCATGTAGTACAAAGTAATGGGTAACTTTGTGTCAGTTACCTTTGCCCAGGTAGCAGAGGAGAGGAAGCCCCTCCTCCCATGAGGGAATGATGAGCAGAGACAAAGACGAAGTTTAATATTTCAGTGTTTATGTGAACTTGGGGTGGTGGTGCCAGGGTTATGGTGGGTGAGACGTCACACAGGAAAACAGAGGTATGGAGGAAGGGGGGAGAACTCCATGCAGAGCTGGCTGGGAGAGGCTGCACACAGAGACTGGGAAGTATGGTTGGCATCTGCTCTTGACCCAAAGTATGAGAGGAGCAACAAGAGACACGCTTGCAGTGTAATGTTCTACACTCCCTCCATCAAAGCTCAGGTATAAATATGTGTAAATAAACCATATTTTCCAAAGGCACTACAGTCTCCATAGTGCCTCATTCCAAACTCAAACCCTAGTTAAGTGCTCATACCACTCAGCAGAGATTGAGGTGGCCTTTAACAATAGCAACACAGAAATATTAAATAAAATGCACATTTCAAAGCTGTTATCCATGGCAGAGGGCTGGTTCTGATGATTTGGCCTAATGTTAAGATTATGTGCATGCCTAAAATGTGCTTGCTTACCACAGTGCAAATAAATGAATGTGTGAACTAGACGGGACATGTGCTGCATGATTTGTCTGATATCTAAGATATCCCCCCACCCCCCACTCTCAAAGGAACATTAGTAGAGTGGATATCAACCAAATTGTGCCCAGTGCATACATTATATCATTCAAAGGCTGGTGGAGATCCATAATCCCAAAACCAAGGTTCACTCCTAACCACAAAGTACCAGAATGCTGGCCCACATGGCTGAGAGTTGTGTTCCCAGGCAATGAATGATTTCTAAAAAGTACTACAAACCAGTTTTTCCATAAAGTAGACTAAATAATATGGACTGCCAGCAATGGGGTGCTTTTGTTTTTACTTTTGTTTCCATTTTCTAATTAATAAACATATTTGATATACAGGCTGTTTTTTCTCAGTTCTGCTGATAGCTCTTACACCCTGTGCTGCTTCAGCTCTAAATATCTACCTGCCCCCAACTGTGTCAAATGCTTGCCCATCCTTTCACAGCAACACTTCCTCCCTTGTCACTTTAAAACTCTAAACATAGCTCTGCAACTTCTTCATTTTAGTATTGGCTAGTTCTCTGAAAATAACAACACACTAAAACTGAAATCCCTCCAAAGCTTCCTGTTTAAAATGAATGTCAAGTTTGCTGCAGTATAATGACATTTTAACTCAAAGTTCAGATGGACAGGCTGTTTTTGGTTAGGCTCACCTGCCAATTGCCAAGTATAATGATGCAGGAACACTGCGCCAGTTCTCTTTCTGTCGTATGACCACATTGGGGTTCTCCAAATCTGCAGAGCTGATGGCCCTTTGTGAAATCAGATCTTTAAGAAAGACAGCTGCATTGCTTCTGCATCTGCCAGTGAAGTCTAGAAAGGTAAGCAAGGACAGAGAACCTGCATCCCTTCAGATGCTGCAGGACTCAGCACCCACAGCCCCAGCCAATGGGGCCAATGGTTGGGGTGGATGGGAGCTTCAACAACATCTGAAGGGTCATGTTTCCTGAAATAGAAAGATATGTGACAGGACTGTGGAGTCTTGAAACTAGATTTCCCAAAAACTTTTGCTGTGACTTGTGACTCTCCTTGAAAGTAAAAACTGTTTACAGAGGGAAATGAGGGGAAACAGAAACTGGACTACAGCCCATGGAACAAGCCTGTGAGGGCTGATGGCACACAGGTGTAACTCTGAGTTGTAGTTGAAGACCCTTGCCGACAGTCTAGAAACAAAGGTAGCTCTGGGACCACTGCTACACAAACTTGACTGGGTAGGAGGAAATTATGGAAAAGGAAGGCCTAACTTTGTTCTGACCCTATGCAATCCTACTATTGCAGTGGCAAACACCGTGGCCTGACCTGCAGTTTGAACCCAGTTGTTTTTGCCACCCACTAAGAAGCTACAGGATCCCTTGTTTACCTATCCAATCTATTTAATCAGCTCTGCCCTTAGTTACATGTAAATGTAGTTGTTGGAACCCACCAGGGTGAATACTGAGGTTGATAACACAGCGTTGTCTTTGGTGCATGCCTCCATTCCTGCTTAGACCATCAAGCCACTGATTTATACACTGGTGTACATGAAGTTGTAAAAGTCTCTGTTTCCTTCTGCTGAACCTATCATGCATAGCTTAACCATAGCAAAAGCATCTTATCTTTCAAACTGTGGGATGCTTAGAGAGAATCTATGGCATTACAACCTAGCAGCTTTATACAAGTCAATCCTTGTATCCCCCATGCAGACACAACCAAAGGACTGAGTGTGCTGAAAGCTTCATTTTATTCTTTACACCACTAGTTCTGTCTATTCACAACTGTTTTCTTTAAAAAAAAAATGCAAGGGGACTAAAACATTCAACATAAATTTTAATACTAATGTTCCCTTACTCCAGCCCTCACTTTCACCCTTACCCCAGCCCTCACTTTCACCAAGTTTGCAGCTATGAATGTGCTGCTGCACTTATGTAGTCTTAACAGTAGATGGTAGGTAAATAGATAGAGACATTTCCAAAATTAGGGCACCTAAACATATCAGGATGTGCCTCCCAAACCCGTTGCGTTACCACTTGGCCCAACTTAATTCCCTGCTTCTACACATCTGTACTCCAGCATTTCCTTTGTTAACTTTCCTGATATCTACAGTCTCCTTCACCACCTCAGTGATATCACTGATTTTTTAAAAAGAAAAATGCACACAATCATCTAAGCCCCTATTCATGGCAGGAAGACCCAATGTTTGCTGTTTGTATGCCCAGCACTCAAATGTATTTAGGATTTGATAACATAACCAACTTAGACTTCATCTTCCTTTCCTGTTACTGGTATAGAAGCTTTTACTGCACTCTCTCTAACCAAGTATGAGAACAAATTTTAGAACTCCTATCCATCCAGGTTCACTTTTCAGCTAAGTGCCTAGGGCTACTGCACACATTTACCGTTTCTTAAAAGCATGACCTAACACCCATCTACAACCTAGAGTAGATGAAGTGTGTATATGTACAAGGAATATGTCAATAAAGTTCCAGAATGTCAAGGAAAAAAGAAACACAGTTCAAAGGAAAATAAAACAACAGGGGCTCAAGTGTGGACAACATACCCACAAATAACAAGGAAAGATTAAGCCACACTCTGAGTTATGGCCGATGTGCCTCTCCTTCCCTTTAGGTCTTTGGAAATCTTAATTCCCAAAAACAAGGTGCAAGCTTACTCAATTTTCACAACTTTGGAGTCACTCAGATGTTTCTACTCTCTGGTCTTAGGAGAAAATACTGACACAAATTAGAAGAGCAGCAGAAATTGTAGGGTTTCCAGTGTGCTAGTTTTTGATTTCTGAAAAGTTGCAAATTTCAGCTGAAACCCAAGAAATTCCATATTTTGCCATGTTATATAACTGTGTAAAAAGCTTTAAAAATGCCATCATGACAGCAACAAACAATGAAAATGACATCCTAGGAAGATGACTTTAATGTGTAAGTAATTTCATTTCTGCCCATAATCAACAAAATACTGCTGTATTTCAGAGTCAAGTGTACTAAAACAGCATGCAGAATTGCAACATAATTGAATAACCATTGCCCACTTCATTTTATTGCCAGTTAAATGCAAGGATGGTTTTCACTGTAAAAATGTCAGATTTTAAGCACAATCATGTCATAGTGGACCTTCTCAAATAGAACATTAATACACAAGGGCAGATTCCATCTGGGACATCTATCATGGGTGTGAAAGCACTGAGCTCATACAGAGCACATAGGTTAAACACCTTTTAAATATAAAGCTGGGCCTCATGGAACATAACATATATAACTGCTTGCTTGCTTATGTAAACATATCTGTAGTTAACAAAATCAGTGAGTGATAAAAAACAGCAAGTGATAAAAAACAATACACAAAGGATCAAACATAAAGGAGCCTCCACCCTCCCAGATATTTCAAGAAATCCTTAATACAAACAATAATAAAATCATGATACTGCGCTTTTTGTGTGGTCAGTATCTCATTTCAGAAATGGACCTAATGATATAGTCTACCCAGTTGTATCTCTTCAACTGACATAACAATCATTTTTCAAAATGAATTTGCTTTATAGCAAATTTACCATATATAGAGGAATTCACCCATTAGTCATGCTACGATTCCAGCAATAGCTAATATTTACGCAACTGATTTTGTACAGTTTCCATGGTGTTGTATACCACTCAATAGAATCATAGAACTGTGGATTTTGAAGAGACTCCAGGGGTCATTTAGTCCAAATCCCTGCAATGGAGGAATCTCAGCATGTGGTTCCCTATCCAATTTGAAACCATACCACACCCTGCTTAGTGTTGCTGCATTGCTCAATGCATTCTTAAACATGCTCTTTGGAAAAAAGCCCCTCCACTGTGGAATTCCCTTCAACTGGAGACTCACCAAAATCCAAGTCTGGGCATCTTCCAAAACCAGTTAAATACATTTATTAAAATTGGCTTTTGGTGGCCATCAATAAGCAATGCCAGGGAAAGATGCAGACTTGATCAATGACAATTCGGTGTTTGTATTTTACTATGAGGTTACGCGCCCTGAGCCAATGAGGAAAGGTACAGTATAAATGAAATCAAAAGTAAAATAGATAGTTGCCCATTGATCTCCAACACTGATTCCTGCCCTAGTCAAGATAATCTGGAAGGGAAGCAGCACAAGGCTTCCTGTGCTTTCTTCTAGGTCTCAGAATAGGGTGCAAAAATATTCTTGGGGAACTACTCTCATATAGAGTAGTATGTGGCAGAGTTCCATGAAAATGACAAAGTGATTGACCACAAAGTTGAAGATTCCTATTGGATCAATCAGGTTTCTTAGTGGCGTTTTGGATATTAAACCCCCCCCCCCCTTGCAACATATTGTTCTACAAACAAACACCAATTGAATAGTTTCCCCTTTAAAATGCCTTTAAAACTGGTTTCTTTTTCTTTCACCCTTGTGCTTTAATCTCCCTCCACCTAGTTTCCATCTGTTTATGTTCTTCCACACTTGGAACCTAACTTACCACACAGTCATGCGTACATTAATTCTGCTGTCAGAAAATAAAATAAAGACCTCAAGGGCTATGAATTACCTGTCCTGGTTTAATAATTAAAGACAAATACACCGCCAAGGCAGCTTGGGCAGTCATCTGAATGTTCACATAATATCAGAAATGTCTTCTGTGGCCCCTGGTGAAATATATCAAAATGTTTCCCACCCATGTGTATATTCCAGTTATTCTTGCCCTGCCCTGAGACTGGCACGCTCAACAGCCATTCAGATTTGCTAGCCTGGATTTGATCAGAATGACATATTTAGCTTGCTGGAAGGTTTTGATAGTCTGATAATTCGTGACTTAAAGTGGAGGAAAAGCAGCTTATTATTACATGCAAATAAAACAAAATTAAGTCTGGCTGTCTGGGTGCAGACTGAAAATCACACAAAGCCCATAAGCCACTCTAGAGATTTTAACTACTGGACAGAACATACTCTGGAAGCTGCATGTAGCCACAAATTCTTGTTTTCCACGGATTCTAACCAATTTTATTTCCCAAGACCGACAATTCAATAAATCATTTTAGAAACAGAGGGCCAATTACCTCCAACCCCCCATTGAAGTAATATGGTTTAAAATACTTTATGCAGGAACAAAATACCCACATAGATTTTGCAACACTAGGAGTTGCATAATATCCTGTTTATTCATTTTTCCTGGAAAATCCTACATGGGTTTTGCATTTCTACAAGGGAATTGGTTTTCATATGTATCCCTCCATAAGTATTAATCTGTGAAAAAAGGAACATAAAATCAATTGGAGTGAGAGTTGAAAAGACAAGTGTGAGGAGAGGCAGGGCTGGTTTACATATCACATGAAACCATAGTTAAAAACAAACAATGGTTAAATGTGAATGAACAGCACGCACAAAAAAAATCTACGATGCTTGTCCTCTGCTCCTGCTGCACTGCAGACAAAACAAGTCACAATATAGCTTGTTATGTCATCTGAAACTTGGCTCATGGTTTGCTTTCCTCCAAATAAACTAGGAGCAGCAATCATGGTTTGCTTGAGGGGGAACAAACCACAAGCCTGGATTCTGACAACACGAGAAGCCAGACTTCAGAACTTTGAAGCAGTTTATTGGTACATATGCTGCTCATTCACAGTAAACTATGGATGCAGAACCTGAGAGATATGGTGATATGAACTGGAACATTCCAATGCGTCCTGAAATGCTCTTATGGCACATGACCAATCATTGCTGGTCCCACTCCCTCTCTCCATCAGCCTAGCAACAGCATTTCCTGCCTTGCCTACATTCATTCTGATGCTTTCATTAAGTTGATTTATTTGGTCATGTATCCCTTGTACTTACTGCCAATTTGACCATGCCATCCATACAAATTAGCACCTTCCAGTGAATAGCCCTCACACTAACCAGTTTGACTTGTGCCCAAGTGAGCCTACCAAGGGGGTGGGGGGGTGGGAGGTATCCTTCCAAGAGGTGTCAGAAAGCAGATGTTATTTTATTCATGAAAACCATCCAGAGGACTGGTGAGTTAACTCCAGCAGGTTATCCCTTGAAAAACCGTCAGCCTGTCTTAGGAAAATAAAAGCTGCTTTCCCCAATCTACTGTATTTGAGCACTCTGCAGTCGAATTTTCAATTTACCGACATGAACACCACACTTCATTTTCTCACTTTTCTTTACCTCTTTCTTTCACGCTTCTCCTTTTTAAAAATTCTGACCCTCTAATCCTATCTTAACCTTCTAATCCTCTCTGCAACTCCCTCTTTTTCTCTCCACCCTGATCATCGCGGCACCACACCAGTCTTTCTCCTGCCACAATGACGAGTGCAAAAGAAAAGAAAAGAAATTCACTAAAGTATTACCATAAAGATTACAGTCAGCAAGTTATCACAGCTCCCTACTTTTCTTCAAGCCCCTGTTTGGATTTTAAAAAAACACACAAACAACAACTCACCACATTCTCCCCCTCAAAAACAACAAAGCCTTGTAATCCCCAGTGGGGAGAAATGAAAGAAGGCGGAATAGCGTGATTAAAAAGTAATAAACAGAAAGGAAACATTTTTTTTTGAAGGGGGGAGGGAATAATACTTTCTAGCAGCCCAAAAGCTTTGCAAATATATTTCTACCTTAACACTGAAGAGCAGAGCGACTAAGGCACAGAAGGATGAAATGATTTGCACACAGCCATGGAGCACACAAAGGAAGAGTCACTTGGTTGCTGTACCAGGGTCTAGACCCAGATGCATAGACATCCATCAGACTGGCATGGGGGACACAATGCTGATTCACGACAGCCATTTGCAGGAAGGAAATAGAAGTCATAAACAAACAACAATAAATGATGGCCCAGATGCTGCGGGTCAGCGAAGAGGTCCCAAACAAAGGGAAGTAGTGCTGCTGAGCCAATAGCCAGAGGAGGTGAGGCAAGAAGCCATGGAAAAGGGATGTATGGGGTGCCACCAGGAAGGACAGAGCAGTAAGATCAGATCAAATGTTCAACTCCTGCAATCAGTAGATTATTACTGCTGGGGATTGAGGCAGGGCCCAGAGGTAGAGGCAGTGTGTGAACAAAGCTTTCTCCATATATTTTTAATTATTCATTGGCATTTGCTTTTTTCAAATTATTATTGCAAGGTAGCACCAGCATGAGCTGACCCGTTGCCCTTAAATCCTGTGCACTGCCTAAGTTAATATAGCACAAATCTCACCATACATAAATAAAAGCCCACTGTCTTGGTTGGACAAGGTGCTAATTAAACCAAAGCTTTCCTTTTGAGCTAAAAGAAACGTTTCGTTCCCACTCTCAAGTTGTCCTGTAACAACATAGCCACTTTCAGACTTCTGTTCTCTGCACACTGGACACACATGGGCAGGGGGAGCACATGAGATCACAACAGCAGCCCCTCTTCTGTCCTAGGCAGGTCTTTGAACTTCTATACAGACCCGATAGATATGTATGTATGCATGTCTTCCGCATGCCTTTTGCTAGTTGCATGTGGAGAGAGCCCTACATGCGTAAAATCGCATGCATGTAGGCTTCAAATGAATGTGCATCGATGAGAAAATAGTATCTGTGATCCTCCTGCTGCTGCTCTAAGATGTGTTTTCCTTAATGAGGATTTTGTCTCAAGCTTGAAAACTGTAGAGACTTAGTCAATAACAGGCTACAACTCCAAACAGACCAGAATCCAAAAAGCCTGAATATGAGAACGTTCACTAAGTGTCTAAATGCCATCAGAAAAGGATCCAAATGGGTCTCCTGGAGCAAAGTGTTGTAATGCCTAGGTGCAGCAACAGAGAAGGCGCTTTCTCAGGTACCCACTAAATGAGACTTTGATGGCACCATGGCTTGCTGCACAAATAAAATTGCTGAGGTGGAGATGAAGAGAACCTAGGCATGAAGCCAGGGGTTTTTGTTGTTGCTTTTTTTAAGAAAAAGAGGTGCCAGATCTTCTTTACCTTTTTTTTAAGGGTGCACAGCATTGATCGCCATGCCACCCACAGCCTCTGACATGCAGACCCCAAGCAATGTATCACTGTTCTGCAATGCTACAGAGTTGCTGGAACGCACCAAAGAGGTGCAGGAACTCAATTCCGGTGAGTTCTGGCTGAAAAAAAGCCCTGCATGCAGCTTCCCTGAAAGTTCTGGAAGCAGGGAAGGAACAGTACACTGGCAGCAAGCAGAGCTGGCTAGAACTATTCTGCTTGTCAGTCATAGGATGCTGCTTTAATTTATTTAATTCACTATTTGCAACCCTGCAGCTAAACTAGATGTATTAGATCAGGCTGCCAGTAACTATATAGCCCAGTGACTTTGCAACCTAATCCATCAGTTCTGACAAGTTGGAGAGAATCAAGGGCTGACCATCTGCAAAGAAGGCATTTGAGTCACAGCCCAGAAGCTACTTACTTCCCAGTAATCCCATTGTGTTCAAGGGACTGGATTTTGTGACTGATTTATAGACTGCAGGTTCAGGTTTTATTACTCACAAGGGCTTTCCCTTAAAAAAAATTAAATTAAACAGGCTGAAACTGGAGAGCAGTCTCAAGTCCCCAAGGCTTATTTCAGAAGTTGGGATTCTAGCTTTGGAAAAACCATGTTCATGCATCAGGAAACACAGCTAACACAGAGGAAAAACTTGTAGTTGTCTTACATTTTTCATTAAAATTAATTAAATAACAGTTGATTAAATTACTGAAACATAACATCTTTTCTGGGCTGAAAGTTGGACTCTATTCACTTATTGTGCAATTTCCTTATTCAAGACAGAGCTGTATTTGCTCTTTATGAGCACAAAAACTCCGGAGTTCAATTGCAATAATAGTCAAAACTACCCCAGATTATAACCTGCTACAGGCAAAAGTCACTAATTCAGTAGCTCACAGCATGGTGGAGTTATGCTGCTCACCTGGCCTGCCTCCAGCTGTGTCACTTCTGCATTCCAGAACAGGGAGTAGCAGGGCAGTGGTGAAGTTGGCAAGGTGCAAACATTCTGGCAAGAGTGCTGAATTAG
This sequence comes from Podarcis cretensis, assembly GCF_951804945.1. NCBI lineage: Eukaryota > Metazoa > Chordata > Lepidosauria > Squamata > Lacertidae > Podarcis > Podarcis cretensis. Next base: position 32,156,730 of record NC_137173.1, on the reverse strand, counting down.
CTCTGCTGGTGTGTTTGAACAACACCAACCTTTGTCCAGTTCTGGGTGATTCCCCCTGCCCCCTTGAAGTCCCAGTCTTCCATTTGTACAACCTAGGATACTTCCCAATATTTAATTGTTGTTTTTATTTTTAAAAGTGTGATATGAAATAAGCAGCATTGTCTTGTAATAAAAGGTAGTCATTCGGCAACTCTCTGTGGCAACCTTATTTAATTGGCTGAACTACCTCCAAGGTCCCTTTCCCCTATCATCTAACTACTCAGAATTAGCGTATACATACAGTACGATTGTACTGGAGACAAGGTAGGTTAGAAAAGCAGTCAGACCTGTTGAGTTAATAATTAATTACAAGGCATTTTCAATCGCAAGCCATTAACCACTTACCCTTTAAAATGGTAATAAATAGTAGGAACGTGTCTAATTAAGAGCCCTGTACAATATTTTGGAGTGCTGAGGACACAGAGAGAAAGGAAGGGAGAAAAAGAGGGCATGTTTACAGAAAAACAATAGATTTTGTAAGAATGAGATTTTTTTTTCCCAAGGACACACTGTTATTATACAAATCTGTTTCAAAGCACTAGAATTGTTGTTCTTCATAAAACATAAACAGAAAAAAGTGTATCAAAAGTCATCTAATGTATCTTGTATCAGGGCATCCTAGATAATTCTTGTTACATTTTTAGTCTATGTAAAAGGAGATCTCACAACTGTTTTAGTATTTTGCCTCATAATAACTTGTCCATAAACAGGGATCACCTAAAATAGATGAAGTCCAAAACATGGGAAGGCAGAGTGAAAAATATAAACAGAAGCCTGGAAAATGTGTGGCTTATTTTATGAATGCTTGATTCCCATCTACCCCTAATATTCCTCAGTATGGGAAGGGATAGAAATCTCTAAGTACATTATTTTTCAAAGCATGTTGGAGTGAGCTGTCCTAAGTTCCAGTCCAGACATTTTGCTGCCAGAATCTTCCAACTTGCACCCCTCACTTCAACACACACACCCTTGCTAGAGCCAACACTTTAAAACTTCTTGCTATGCCATATGTATATCAGTTCCAACCTTCACCTGCAGGTTCCACCTTGATGCAAAGCAGACTATCTGAGCCACTTTCCCTACAGCTGAATCTGTGAACAGGCCAAGATCGCAGATCTGAACCAGAATATGTATTACAAGGAAAACCAAATTAAGTAGTTCCAATTTCAGTTTCACAGAGTGATATTCCCTGTGCCAAACTTATCTGAATGGATCCAAGAAGGCAGAAAACAACTGAAGACTCCTTTCCGTATTTGAAAATGCATTGTTGCCAAATGAGGCAAAGGCTAGGCTCTTGTTTTTTGTTTTTAAAAAGGGAATAAGCCAACCTACTAGGCAGTGTTGGGAGTGCACTGGAAGCAAGCAGAGTAAATGGGAGTGTGTTGCTGCCCTTATGACTGGTTTGGAAGTTGCAGTTGGTGCAGAACACACCACTGCTAAAGGAACTGCACTAGCTGTCAATATGCTCCTGGACACGGTTTAAGGTTTTTCCTGTTACTAAACAGGAAGTTGTCCTAAACAACTGATGGCTAAGGGATCTTCCACACTTCCTCTTGTCCCAGGGAAAGCTACTCTTTAATGCTCTGGAGCAAACAGCAATTCAGGTTTTCTCCAGATGGAAGTTGGCTCCAATTTAGCACTAAAGAGCAGGTTTTCCCTAGGAAAGGAGAAGGGCTTTCTAGGCATGGGGCAAGCAGAAGTGTGGATGAGCCCTGTGCAGAGTCTATGGTCCTCATGACCAGAGGGGCCTTTTTAGTGTTGCCCCATGTTCCTGAGGTCCACTCCATGATCACCCAGAACAGGACCTCTGGTGCTGCAACACAAGCCCTCTGGACCTCTTTCCCTTTTGGTATCAGAGCAGCATCAAAAATGCAAGGCCTTCAATACTTGCTCAGTACATTTTTGTTCAGACAAGTGTCAGGGTGGGTGCCAGGAGCAGGTGCCATTGAAGCTAACTCTATTCAAAGAAACAGAACAGCTCAGGATGCCAGGCCTAGTGAGCACAGCAACTGTTACCTCTTCAGCTTCTGACACCTCCTCCTCCCAGTCTGCTCTCTCTTCTGCCTCTGACCACTCATCATTGTCGTACCACCAATCCTCTGGCTCTGAGCCTTCTTCCCTTGGGGGTTCCCCAGCTGGTGTCTCCCACCAATCTTCTGCATCCAGTCAGTCCAAGACATCAAGTCTTCAGATCTGATTGCAGCCATATATAGTGTTAGCCTCTGTTAAGTGATTTTTATCATTCATTTTATTTTATGGTTTTGGTTGTTGTTGTTTTTTGTATTTTGCATAAAACTTTGGTATTGTGAAATTATTCGTTTGCCCCACCTTTTTCGCCAACAAACTCAATGTGAGGCTCTCCCTCTCTTCATAAAATCCCCACAACAACCCTGTGAGGTAGGTCAGGCTGACAGTCAGTGACTGGCTCAAGGTCACCTAGTGAACTTCATGACTGAATGGGGATTTGAACCCTGGTCTCCCAGGCCACAGCTCAACAGGCTAACCATTGCATAATAAGCAGTTTATAAATAATAATGCTACTAATAATGGGAAGGCTGTATGTTAAACTCTTAAAAGGACAGAAATCATCTCAGGGCCTGCACTTGATAATCCCCAAGAGGCATCAAAACTCAAGGAACAGTAGAAAGAGAAATTTGGAGAGGGGAAGAGGGGAATTCTGCATACAGTGGTACCTCTAGTTGCAGACACGATCCATTGCGGGGTTCCGTTCACACCCTGAAAAGTCCGCAACTAGAGTGGTGCTTCTGCACAAGCATTCTGTGCAATAGAGCACTTCTGCACATGTGCTAAGCACACAGAATGCTTCTGCGCATGTGTACGCAGCGAAACCCAGAAGTATACAGTTCTAGGTTTGTTGCGTTCGCAAGCCGAAAAGACGCAACATGAACCTAATGCAACATGAGGTATGACTGTATTGGCTTGAATTAATCTGCTAAATCTTTGCCTATAGGTCTTTAGTTTGTTAAAATGTTGCATCAGGTATCTTGTTTGTAATTAAATCACTTTTGCTTTGTATTTTGGTTATGTGATGATATATTTTATGCTCCTTAGCAGGATGCCAATACCATCGTTAGTAACACAACATGTGACCATGCTTGGGCAATGGCACTTGTGACTGGAATGTGCTGTTGACTAATAACCATACCTCAGATCCTTCTCACATCCATAAAATGACAAAGGTGAATGTGGACAACCTGACAAGGTGGCTCTGTGAAGCTTAATTCACTAAATGTTTGCAAAGCACTCTGCTGAAAAGCTGATTCAATAATTCTTTCCACCAATGTACTCTAATAAACATAGGCACCACCAGTATTTTAATCAACTTAGCCATCTACAATATGTTAATATTTTAATTTCCCTTTCAATGGATTTTAAGTTCCACTAAATTAAACCAGAAACCTTCAATATATAGCACAGTGGAACACAATAACTGCAATTCCTGTAAAGGGCTTAGATGCTGGCAAAAAGCTCTCACTAACTCAATAAATTAGAATAATAAAAGCAAATATGAAACCTAAGAACAAGAGGAGAGTACAGGCCAGAAAATGCAGGCACAGGTGGACATGATGCACTGGGAGAACAGAGAGTCCAAGCCCATGCTAAATTAAGTGCTTTGAACTGCAGTAGCTGGCAGCCACAATTCAGACAATCAATATGCAAACTCCTCAATAAATCCTATGGCCCTCTACAAATCTCACACGAGCAAATCTAATTCAAATATCTATCTGAATCCCTAGGCTCTTTAGCTGGCAAGCTCATTGCAAGACTTGTAGTCTTATACTCTGAAATATGATAACATTTACTGATGCATGAAAGGAGACTCAGCGGGAGCATCAACAACCCAGAATTTGAGAAGAACTAAAGCAGAGCAAGTCATGGATGGATCCAGCAAAACGGCACCTGGCTTGAGCCAGGGATGCAGAAGAAACATCATCTTCTCAGAGTCAGGAATGCACATGGTAATCTCAGCACAGAACTCAACTGAGCAGAGATTAGACCTGTCACAGAGCTCACATTTGCTTCAATGTGTTGTACGTAGCACTCCTCTTCCAATAAATCAACCATACTGGAGAAGCTAGCACCTGGCTCTGGGAAAGAACATTTTTCTTTTTTAGGAATGAGTCCTTCATCAAGATCTTAACCTATGTTGCTGAACCACAGCAGGTGCTTGCATTTTTTGATATATATATATATTCTTTAAGGTAAATTCTTCCTTTTTTGAAGTATAGTTATTTTCTCTAAGGTGAATTTTATGACTCTACTAAGATTGATGGTGAGAGAGAATAGTAATGTGCAGGTATATATAAAGGACTGTAGAAACAGTTCCCTTGCATGCACACTCATGCACATCTGGATAGCTCTGCCAAGAACAGTACAGAGTACCTTCAACTCAAGACAGTGTACCATGGCTGTGGCTAACACCTTCTATCTTTACCATCCGGCACTGTCCTCCAGTTCTGGCATATGTCAAGAGGACTTCAATTAGCTGCTACACAAGGGCAAGTTCTCACATTGCTTTACATGCTCCAAATCCAGTGCTACTACAACTGGAAATGTGAGCCCTTAGATGTTGAACGTGATCTTTGAAAAGGCAGGTACTTTTTCTCCTTGCACTCAAAACAAGGAACTGGCTGAGAAACATTTATGCTTATAGTGATCCTGTTTGCTTATACCTTTATTAGGAAAATACCCACACACCAGTAAGACAAGGAGATTAAAAAAACAGAGAGAGATTCTGTTGATCTGGGGATTCATAGTACTAAAGTGGCTTTGTTTGGAATTCCATAGATGTTTGCATGGAAGTAAGCGCTACTGAACTCAGTGAGACTTTCTCACAAGTAGAAATGTGTAGGATCAATGCACACACATGTGTTTGTATTCATGTGATTAAAGAAAAGGAAATGGCAGATTACCTTCTAGCCATTAATGTAGATATTATACTAACACTGCAATTGCATTATGCAATTCAGAGCTGCACTTCGCTCCTTCTTGGAGAATGAAGAAGAGGATGGGGGGGGGGAGAGTAAGAACTTGACTGGGAGGAACTGCAGAAATTAGCAGATAGTATTAAATTTTCTGAGCTTTAAAGGACATTTTCCACAGCTCTTTATAAAAGAAACATTTTTTATGTTGCAATATTGTTGATGTTGAAGGGAGTAGGGAATGCAAGAGCTGTTTCAAGAACATACTGAATCAGAGGAGATGAGGAAAGAGGAGAAGCATAAGTATGAGGCAACGAGGAAACAATTTTCAAAAAACAATAATGAACATTTTTTGAGTTGCACAGATGGTTTCTCTTTATTTCTGTTTTTGTCTGTAAAGCACATGCAAATCCCGCTGCATATTCCTCTGGAGGCACTCTCCTGTCAGAATCAGGCCTGGAACTCATATATTTAGGATGAAGCAGGGGATTCCTCAGTGAGTTCATAACAGAGAGACTATTATGCTGGAAACAGGAAATCTATACAGGTAATACATTGCATATGTGCATATTCGTGGAAACACACAAAAACAGGGCCTCATTTTCCACAAGCAGCCTTCCTCTTGCTCAGTACTGGCATGAGAGCAGAATGCAATATCTCAGCCTAATTTCTCTGAGCAATCTCTGTTTACCTATTTCCCACCTTGACTTTCATCTAGAAACAATATTTTACACTTTGGCATGTTCACAAGTCAGCAGCAGATGGATACGTAGGCAGAACTTTGTGAGTTCAACTTTCCCCCAGCATGTCCACATGTGGGAAGCCAGCGTTGTTCCCCCACAGTCACCCCATCACCTCCTTTGGAAGAAAAGCTAAGTATGAGCTGAAACTTCCATTGAGTGTGCTCTTAGATTACCATAGCCATCATGTTATGTATGAGGGTCACTGCCAGGAAACACTGCTATTGCCTGGGCAAAGCCCCAGCCTGACTTATAAATGTTTGAAGTCTTTCCAGTTTCCAGGATCATCGTTTGGAGACATCTGAGAATTCTCTGTTCTAGCCCAAGCTCCTCCTGGCTTAAAAATTTGGTTTGTTTGTTTTTCACAGCAGACCAATCCAATTAAAAATACCTGAACTTGCTCATGGATTGGAACAACACTGTCATTTGGATTATGGACTTCTCCAGCTTTTGTAATGCAGTTCTGAATATAAGAACAGCCTCTCTTTGTGTGTGTGTGTGTGTGTGTGTGTGTGTGTGTGTGTGTGTTGCTAGCATGCAGTGCCTGGGAATCTTAGATATACACACACACACAAACGATTTTTAAATGGATAGTGTAGTATTGTGTTTTGACCCATGACGTGAAAAATCAAGTGATCACACCAAAGTTATGATTCAGTCCATTATCTTGTTTCAACATGGTGCTTGGCATTGATGAAGACTGCCTACCCCACCTTGGGAATCCCTGTGCTGAGTTTGGTGACAATACCAAGACAGAACCTATGCAAATAATGGGTAAAATCATGCCACAGTCACGTTTTGATTTGTCGTATTGATTTAAAATGGCAGCCAGTATCCAAATTGCATTGATGTCTACCACCCCCACCTTGGGAATCCGTGTGCCAAGTTGGACAATGATACTTTCAGAGGCAACTGACCCAACGCCAAAGAAGTGCAAAGTCATACCAATGTAATATTTTGGTCTGCCATCTTGATTCAAAATGGTGCCTGATGTCCAAATGGTGATAAATCTGCCACCACTACATGAGGAACCCTAATGTTTGGTGATTATCTTAAGAGGCATCTTAATGTACAGAGAACAGACAAACTGGCAAACAGACAAAACAATGTCCGAAACTCCCATTGTTCTAGCTGTGTTTTGAGACAGGGAATTTCATTAATGTGAGCACTTTTTGAGCTCTGGGAGCAGTACTGCACCTAAGATTTTAGATTAAAACTGCCACTGCTGGAAGGAAAGGAGGACCTTTTTCTGTCTCCCCACTTCCAGCCACTCTCTGAGGACTGGAGAAGGGACCCTCATAAGAATATTAGGGGGGCGGGCAGGGGAGGTATGGCTTTGTTTGTTGCAGTCTTCAGATGAGGACTAGACGATGTGAAAAATGAACATAATATTTTAGCTGCAGTTCATTTATTTTCAGCTTTGTATTCTTGTTTTAAAAAGTGCACCTAGACATTCTATTGTGGTGCCCATGACCTAGGTTTATGGTGCCATTTAGCTCCCAGCTTTCATATCTCAGCTTCTAACACCGAGACAAAGCACTTTCCAAAATATTTAGTAGGTATGTAAGCAGCTAAATTTGAGCACTGTAGCTTTCCAGGATGGCCCAACTGTGCACTCCAGGATCAGAGGCACCTCTGAATACCAGTCACAGGGGAACAAAAACAGGAAAACCCTTAAGTCTTAATTGTGAGCTTCCCAAATGAAGGTGCACTTCCTCAGAAGGTGGTGGACTCTCCTTTCTTGAAGGTTTTTGAGCAGAGGTTGGATGGCCATCAGTCATGGATGCTTTAGTTGAAATTCCTGCATTGCATGGAGTTGGAGTAGATGACCCTCGGGGTCCCTTCCAACTCTAAAATTATGGTGTTATGCATCTGGTTGGTCACTGTGGAAAACAGTGGGTTGGCCTGTGGTCTGGTGCAGCGCAGCTCTCCTTACGCTCCCAAGGAGGATGCTACCAGAGCAATATAAAATGCAGAGCAGAATATACAAGGTCTGAAGATTTATAACTGGGCAGCTGTTTCTCTTCTTCCCCTCAGTGAATCTGAGTAGCATGGAAATGCTTTGAAACTTGGCTGGGTTGCCCACTATGCAGGAGGTCACCCCGTTTCAGGAAGGGATGTGATAAATCAGTATGAGGCAACATGTGACAAGAAATTGACTTTGGTTCAGGCTATGGTCTCACTGCACTTCAGAGTGGGTAATATTCAACTTGATTATCTCTTCGTTGCCAAGATGAAGTTTCTGTCTGTGCTTAAAAAAAATCTCTTGGATGAGCCAGGGAGGAATTGATCTGCCAGAGTGAAACGCTGACAAGAAAACAGAACTCAGAAACAGGATGAGAACAGACAACAAGACAAGTGAGAGAGATGGGGCCTGGCAGTCTTTTTACTCAGGTTTGCCGCCAGACTCTTGAAGTCTCTTTTGGACACAGATGGAATAAGGGCAAATATGGTCCCAATCCCATCTTCAGCTCAACTTCACTTTGCACCTGCCTAGATGCAAAGCAGGGGAGAGGAACTGGATCCAATTGGCTGGCAGTATACTTATCTCTCTCCCCCCCCCCCCGCAAACCTGTTGTTGACAAGCAGGCAAGACCACACATCTGTCAGTCACCTGATGTCATAATGTGATTGATGGGTTTGATGTTGTTGCTGATGGGTGGTTATAGCAATCTCCTTTTGAAGAGGAACTTTCAGTGCTAATTAGCTGATTGGTGCTGGGAGTGAGACTTTGAAGAGGTTTACTGTAACCTCTTTGCCATGTCCTTGCTTCACTTTTGCTGTTGTTTCCCGTGAAAGGAGAGGAGAGAAGCCAGACCATCCCATGAGGACCTACTCCACACTGATATGCAGCAGTTGACCTTGATGCTGGACAGTTGGGTGTAGTGGGTAGATTTTTCTTTTAATGGTGAGTTAACATGAATAGCCTTTGGGCTAGGGAAGGGCTGTTGATGTTGAGTTTTTATTTTTATCTGATGGTTAGTAGGTGGTGGTATTTAAATTGTTAGCATGGTGGTCAATGTCTTCTATCACTGTTATGGGGGTAGTGGTTCCCCCCCCCATTATGTTGCATAGAATATTAAAGTGTTTTATGATTTTCCCCACCCCTTTTCTATGGTATAATTTAGTTCTGTATATTTTTTATTCTATGTAGCTCAGTTAGAATCTCTTTGGGTGAGATACAACTAATAAGTTTAATTATTATTATTAATAATAATAATAGCCAATCAGCTGAGATTGGAAGTTAGAGGGAACCCATTTTTAGTCTCTGCAGAGGGGGACATGCTTCTAAAAATGGAGCATTTCTCCCTCTGCGGAGAAAGCAGTTTGGATTTAAAGCACCACCTCCAGCACTTGAATGCAAGCTGCTTACTCTGGAGATTTTTTTTTTTATTAAAAGAAAATTGTGCTGTTTAAAAAGGATCCATTTCTCTCTCTCCGGTGGAAGCAGTTTATAGAGAACCATTGAGGTAGCTGTTACCGAGTACCAGTCTATGACCAGGGAGACCCAAGTTCAAATCCCTGCTAAACTATGAACTCCACTGGGTAATGTTTGGTCCTTGAACATTAGCCTATCCTATCTGATAGAATTATTGTTAAGATGAAGAAGGAAACATGCATGTCACACCCTTCAGCTTTCTTGGGAGAAGGGTGGCACATAAACACAATAGATAGATAAAAAGTCCCCCCTCCCCATATTTTAGTCCAGTGAGTTGATTACTCCAGTCAGCCAAAAGGGGCATCTCAAGGCCAACATGACTGAAGTTCAAAGAACCATTACAACTGTAAGAAAAGTGACTCATTGCAATGTAAAAGCTTCCTTCTGATTGCAGGACATGTTGATCCCCTAAGCCACTCTCATTAGATATGCTTGTTTGTCGTTGTCAGATCTAATTGTGAGGGCTTTGAATCCATTTAGGTGTTTTGTTGTTCCTGAAAGCCTCTTGTTTTTCTGCCTAAACTGCAACTTTCTAGATCTCTAAGGATCAGCTGCCATCCCTCTCAGCATATCTGTGGTCTATAACAGCCCATTGCTCAGTTCCCCCAGGACTTACATTACGCCTACCCAACTGCTATTCCTGATTCTAAATCTAACTCATCCTAGAGGACATCCTTGCAGTAGAGAGAAGAGAGATATTATTTTGCTTACATCTTCAGGCAAAAGTCAGATCAAGAAGAGATAAAATTAAAATGCACAAAAGGAAAAAGGCATAGTAAAACATAAGTTCTATTAATGTTGTTGGGTGTCAGGTTTTCCATGTATTGCAAGGCCTTTTGGTAGAAGGAAATTAGGGATGAGCAGGATCCATTTGTTACATTATGAAAAGATTTGACAGAGGCAGAAACGGGTTGCATCCAGAACGGATTCATTCTTTCCCATGAAGAGAAACCTTCTATAGCCTTAAGAAAGCATCAATCACTTGCTGCATTAAAAACCTTCCTTTATTTTCAGAAGTGACCCAGACAGAAGCGGCTAACCCAGTAGGGCAGAACCACAACAATAGCTTCCTGGCAGTGCAGTCACTGAGGGTTGCTGGGAGAGGTAGCCTGGTTACCAGCTTGGTTCTGTCAGTTTACTCCCACTGCAACAATCTCCCCACCACTTCCCCCATCATTCCTGGTTCACATCCACAACTCTGCTGCTGGGATATCAGCACTGCAGTTTCAAAGCTGGTTCTGAGTCCAGGATGGTGCAATTCTACCTAGATGGTTCTGGATTTTTTTCAGAGCCAAAAATTGTCTTTCCCCCAAAAAAGTCTCCCTTGAGAAATGACATTGGCTCTTTTCTGAGTTAGTGATTAAAAAAAGTATCAAAAAAATTACCTAAACTTTTCCTTCTACAGCACTTCAATTGTCTTTTGAAAGCATGGGGCAAACATTTGTGGTGAGGATATTGCTAAGCCTACACACAGTAAGTCAGGGTGGTTGTCAGGAGCAGGTAAGCAGTAACTCACAAGGTGTCAGTGAAGTTAAGGCCCAGTGAGCACAGCAACTCTTCCAAGTAGATCTTCCCCCAGTGGCCACTGAAAGAACTGAAGGTCCTCACCTTCCCACAGCTCTCTAAGTTTCTTCTTCCCCTGGGTCCTTCCCAAGCAATCTGAGATTCTGATGCTCTGTCCTCTTCATACCTCTGCTGTTTCTGGGAGACCCCTTGCAGGGGGTCCATTGCAGCAGGAGACCCCTTGGCTTCTTCTGTGGCTTGCCTCATCTTGCTCACAAAGCCCTGTTACTTCTTCAGCTTCTGACACCTCTTCCTCCTAGTTTTCTACCTCTGACCACTCTTCTACCTCTGACCACTCACGTTGTCCCACCCTGGCTCTGAGTCTTCCTCCCTTGGGGGTTCCCCAGCTGGTGCCTCCCACCACTTCTTCATCCAGCCAGACCATGACAATATATCAGGGATGGGAAACTTTGATCTCACAGATGTTATGGGATATAAGTCCCATCTAGCCATTGGCCACACTGGAGGGCTGTAACTTTTCAAGAACACTGGCTGCCCAGTGTACTTTCATCAAATGATGGGAATATGTATGGGAATATGTGGTCATCAGCCAAAACCTGCCCCAACTTCCTTTCCTTATTCTTAGCCTCTCTCAGTCCCCAGGTTTTGCCCTGTCTGAGCTCCTCTGCCCCCAGGTCTTTGACCACTATTTTGTTTATGTATTTTTAATAGTCCTCTTACTGTGATGAGTCTAGCAAATACAAGATAGTTAAACAAATGTACAAAGTGTTCATTTGCTTACCAACCTGTGGATTCAACTGGGGCATGCTAATAGACATGTTAATGATCAGTGCTAATAGTGCACCAGTGCAGTGGTTCTCAATTAGGGGTCCGGTGATGTCTGGGGGTCTACAGAACACACCCAGGGGATCCGCGGCCCTATCCCTTGCCTCCCCCCTACTAAATCTTTGTCATTTTTGCATGGCAATATTACAAATTTTATGATTTGTTTTGTTAGTATACCTGAAATCCTTTGTTTATTAGGGGCTACCCTACATTTTATTCAAAAAATTGCTTTGCAGAGTTATCAAAATTTTCAAAAGTAGAAGTCCATGGCTTGGCTTTTGAAAAATAGGGGTTCCTCAGTGATTAGCTAATTGCGAAACACTGCACTAGTGGTGTCACAGATGCAATGAAGCCCAAATACTTAGCCAGACATCATGTGGTTTTCTTCTCTGTAATCCTAAGGGGACAAAGATGTTACAGATAATATCTGTACAGGTGATAATACAGGTGATAGGCCTAAGATAGCATTTGCTGTAGTTTCACTTCCTCTGAGCTTTCTGCCAACATTTCTCTTTCTTGGGCACTAAAACCATTCAGGAGGACAAGATGCTTCCTTGCTCAGGGACACAATGGGCATTATATTTTAGATCTGGTATTCTTGTGGGGAGACAGCCAGATGTACTTTCCTTGCAAAAACTAGTCTTCCTTTGTCTTGTCCTTTTCTCATGACAATATGTCCTATCACAGGAGGAGAAGTTGATTGATGAATTGCTGGATGTTTAAATAGCTACTGTTTGCTGGAACAGCACTACCATGCAGACACAGAAGTCCTGGCTGATTGCCCTCACCACCCACTCCTTCCTAGAGCATGCCATGGATAAAGCCTAGAAAGGGAAACAGCTGGTGCTACGTACTTGGCCTTAAAGCTGTAGAGTTCATCTGAAATACTACCAGCACACTAATTTGTACATGGTATCCATGATACCAGAAAGTAAATACAGGGTGTATAGTGTATACACGTGTGTGTTCATACACAGGGGGCAGGGTGGTGGGCGGGGACAGCAGTATAGCCTATGAAAGAACTTGCAAGAAATTTGGAATTGCTTTATGTCACAAACTTTATGAGATGTGATGTCATTTTCTTTGCAAAGCTGTGCACTGGTCCCTCTTTTGATAACCAATGTGGAAACCACAGATGAAAAGCAACACAGAGAAGTTACATATTTTTATTATCATCCCACCCATTTTTGTTAGCCCATCTGTCTCATGGATGTATCCAACACTAACAGCCAGAAGTGGAGAGGAAGCTAAGAGGGACCCCTGCATGTGTTATTTTGCCTAAGGCCAGAACAGGAGATCAACCTGCAGGAGGGGAATGAAGGAAATGTCATTAAAGGCCAGAAAATTCATATGAATCATGATTCCATATGGGTCTTAAATTCAAGAGCAGTGGGAGAATACAAATGCCATGTTATTGGATGCCACATAGGTCTGTAAAGTATCTGAGTAAATAGACAAAAAGGCAGGCTGATAAACAGGAAAACCCTAAACTATCTACATATTGTGATATCAAGGTAACTCTGTGCACACAACCACCACTAGCAACTAACGATTTCTTTTTATCTTTAAGTACAACCTTCCCAGAATATTCACTTTCACAAAATGAATGGAAATTGGACATAGTTATGCAGGTGCATTTGCACAGATGCCATTTATCCCAATGGGGGCTTACATAACAGGAATTATGTCTCCTTTACACCTAGTGGTGAAAACAGAAGAAACCAGCTTTCAGAAAAGCTCCTTGCATCGCACAATTTGTACCATATCTTTCTGGATGATTTTATCCTTCTCTCATGAAGAAGACAGCTGCCTCTGCACCTTTCTCTAACTGCTATTCAATCCTGCATTTATACAGCAGTAACTAAAAGCCAGCAGCTGGAATTAAGGAGCTGATGGCTCAACACCTGACGAGGTGACGCCCCTCTGTCATTTTTAATGCAGGGCACAGGCCTAGCAGGTCTTGGGGCTTAGCTACAGATTGAACCAAAATAACCACATCAGACATACTTTGCAGAGTTATTTCAGTTCCAGTTGTCATTATGATAGGTGATGCTTTGGTGTCGTTATATTAATTAAGCTGGAAAGGAAATGCCTTCATTTCACTTTTTGAAAGAGTGCTCTTGTTACACCTCCATGCAGGCTTGAACCAAAATACCTCAGGGTGTGAGCTAATATGACTGATTCATTACTGCAGTTGCTGTAACTTTGTAGACTCATCAGTTCCCTTTGTGAGAAATATACCTAAGTGCTGGCAATCAGCACAAGCAAAGCAAGTGGCTGAATCATCCACCCCCAGCAAAGGAGTTTGCAGGGATGCTTGATCTTGTTATCCCAAACTGCTGGAGGAGGACTTGTAGGCAGAATCAACATTCCTGCTTCCATGATCTTCTCTAGCATCCAGAGATAAAACTGGCCCAAAGGAAATATTTTGCAGGGAGGAGAAAAAGAAGGGTCTGCCTTTCACTCTGCCTACGTCTAACAAATCAGCAAATGGCTCTCTCTGTGTCCTCTATTATCTATTAGAGCTGAGATACTTCCCTCAATTCAGTGAGCCCTCTTGATGCCATCAGCCAATTTGTGGGGTAGCATGGAGGCCACCATGGCTGGGAAGGAGAGGCAATCCTCCTGTAAGGCGTCCTACACCTCACATAGCCTGGTGGTACAGGGTGGTGACCTCCTTCAAAAGTAAAGGCCACCATCCATTTTGACTGGCCCCTTTCCTCCTTTGCTCTCAAGGGGAAACCTTTCCCAGCCCTCCCTATCTCCATTTAGAGGCTCCCACTGAGGTGTGCATTGCTTGCTAGCTAAGAGGGCCAGAAGGAATTTTACTCCCAACCACAACTGACCCTATTTTGGTAGATTTTGCCTTTCTCTCAGCAAGAGTTTTGTTAGACCTTCTCTCACAGGTTGAGTAAGCACGGATCCATCTAGGTCAGTTTATCATTGAGATATAGCTAATCAATTATTAGATTCTACTATACAACCTTCAGAAGACAACTGAAGGCAGCCCTGTATAGGGCGGTTTTTAACGTTTAATGTTTTATTATTTATTTATTATATACTGGAAGCCACCCAGAGTGGCTGGGGCAACCCAATCAGATGGGTGGGGTACAAATGCTTAAATATGCACCAGGTGCAAGATTAAAAATAAAATAAATGTTTAGCACAACCTTGTAAAGCCTGTTTGGAGAAATGTTGTTGGAGAAATCAGGAGTCCAGTGTAATGGCTGCTTGCCAATGCTAGTCAATGCTGGCCTAAGCTCTCTCCCATGAGCTGCTTCCCAAACAGCAGCAGAGGCACAAGTGTGCTCATTAGTCAGTTGTTGCAGGCAACTCTTGTACGTAGGGCCTCTGCCCCTGGCATTGCCCCTGGGATCTCAAGGTCTCAGCCATAGAAGACCTGACAATCCTCATGAAGGCTTGATAGCTGCTGGATCCCCTACCAAACAAGTACCTAATCAAGAAGAAGCATCCTCTCAGCTTCTGTCCTCAGTATTGAGCAAATGGACTATCTACAGTGGCACAATTATTTCAAATTGAGCTTTATAGTCCCACACCCATACATGTGCAGGAGACAGGGCAGGAAGAGCCCTGGTTAATATGTCCAGGCATGGATGGTGCTGAAATGCCATTAGTGGAGTATTTTATTTATAATATTTGCATACCACAACAATAGAAGAGCAACAACCAGAACAACCACAACCACAACCACACACAAAACCGCCCTATTTAAAATACAGCAC
Source organism: Podarcis cretensis (assembly GCF_951804945.1). NCBI lineage: Eukaryota > Metazoa > Chordata > Lepidosauria > Squamata > Lacertidae > Podarcis > Podarcis cretensis. The sequence continues at coordinate 32,141,477 of NC_137173.1, read as the reverse complement.
GCTGAAACAGACCATAAACAAAAACAGCTTATGGAAGATCAGTAAAAGTACTTAGAATGCCTGGCTGAGCATGTATTTTACATGAAAAAGATCCCAGGTTGAATCCATGCCATCTGTAGATAGCACTAGGAGAGATTCCTGTCTGAAATGTGAGAGAGCTGCTGCAAATCAGGTAGGCTACCAATGGTCTGAATGGGCATAAGGCAGTTACCTATGTTTCTAATGTTGGTGCCAGATGTATCTCTTTTAGGGAATAAATTCTGCAACTTTTGTTGTGACCAAGTTCCCTTTACAGTGGTACCTCTGGTTAAGTACTTAATTCGTTCCGGAGGTTCATACTTAACCTGAAACTGTTCTTAACCTGAAGCACCACTTTAGCTAATGGGGCCTCCCGCTGTTGCCGTGCTGCTGGAGCATGATTTCTGTTCTCATCCTGAAGCAAAGTTCTTAACCTGAAGCACTATTTCTGTGTTAGCAGAGTCTGTAACCTGAAGCGTATGTAACCTGAGGTACCACTGTACTAGGCAGGGAGACACCAGGATGGACTGGGTTCTCTGTATGATTAGACAGAGACCTGGTTTGCAAAACAAAAGGGGGGGGGTCTGTCATATGACACATACGAAGTCAGGTGCTCACGGTGAAAGCCAAGTATATACTGGTAATTATCTGCATGGTTGAGAAGAGAGGCTCACTCTACTCTTTCACCACAAATTGTGCCCCCAGATGAAAGCATGAACTGAGCCACACAGGCTCCTGAGCAGCAGGAAAACTTTAGACTTTTTTTCCCTCTTTCGAAACAGCACACAAACTTCAGCATGCAAAGGGGAAAAACCCCAAAAACAATAAGAAGTCTTCCAGGGTTCCCACATATACAGTGAGGATTTGTACACTATTATTCTTTTCCTTTTTGCTTGCTGTACAAATTTGTAGCTTCTTCATTTCCCTCCCGGCAGTGACAAACCTATATTTAAGCTGCAGCTAGAGAATCATATTACATAATATAGGAGAACCTACCAGAGACAAATTTTCAACCACCCTGGATTTTCATACCAAAACCCCCAAATCATTAAAAAAGGAATAGATTTTCTTCATGAGACAACAACCTGTACAGCAATTCTAACTTATGCAAAACTAAGTTTCACAAAAATATAAGAGAGAGACATGGCCTAATTCAGATTACCTACAATTTCTCCATGTAAAAATTCTGGTTTTTAGAGAGCACTGTACAGAAAATGAATAAAGTAAAGAATCCAAACAATACATTCAACAGTACAAGGGACAGGACAAGGTTTTTTAGAAATATGATCAGACTACAGTGGTACCTTGGGTTAAGAACTTAATTCGTTCTGGAGGTCCGTTCTTAACCTGAAACTGTTCTTAACCTGAAGTACCACTTTAGCTAATGGGGCCTCCCGCTGCCGGAGCACGATTTCTGTTCTCATCCTGAAGCAAAGTTCTTAACCCGAGGTAATATTTCTGGGTTAGAGGAGTCTGTAACCTGAAGCGTCTGTAACCTGAAGCGTCTGTAACCAGGTACCACTGTATCTTGTTAAATAAGGCTAGAGAGCAGGTGTAAGAGTTTCAGATTCAGAGGCTTTGAAGTATCCTCTTCCTAAAAATTTTATGTAGTATATTCCTGTAACAAAAAAAGTGATGATGGTGAACTGTAGGGTATACGTTTTCTTTTTTAAAATGCCCCTGTAGATACGGCAAGTGGAACTGTCTGCTAGGCTCACAGCATCCTTGTTGCAATGCTAGAAGAACAGCAGAGAAGACAGCAGAGCAATCAAACAAAAGTTTGAATGGGTTTTGCAAGGTTAACAGATCAGAGGGAAAGAGAGTTTGTGTGAGAAATGGCAGTGAGCTGCAGACAGCATCTTTCCCCCTAAGATGAAAATTGCTGGCTCATGAAATAGCAGGTGGAAATATTGAGACGGTCCAAAAATTTCATTCCCACCTCCTCCTTCCTCTTTCAGTAGTCAGGTAGAGAGAGAGGAACAGGTGGAAATGAAATGTTTAGGGGCTTGTTTAGAGGACAGTTATCTGCTACTCTGAAAAGATCAGCTGTGTCACCAAGTTGCATAACTGAATCTCTCACGCTCTGGCTAAAAGGGCCAGGATTAAGCACAGTGCAATGCAGAGTGCTAATAATAATAATAATAATAATAATAATACCCCAACCCAACCCAACAGCAGCAGCAAGATAGTTGGCCCTAGTCCTGGATTTTATCTATCACTAGGAATCCCATTGATCTCTACTCCTGACACAGCAGAGGTGTGTGAATAATTTTCCGCTGCATAATCGTTCAGTGAATTGTTTCCTTCTTCCACTTGGAACAATGCTTACAGGCAGCCGGCCATTTCCTCAGACTGATTCAATCTCTGAATTCACTCAACATAATTGTTGGAAGTGGTGATTCCCTCCTCCCTCTTCTTTAACAATGGCACGCCATTCACTGTGATTATGGGATGTTCAATATTCTAGCTGTGTTGGTTAGTTTCGGTTGCTTGCATTTAGGGTCACCACCTGGCCTATTTTAAACTTGCCTGGCTTTTCTTTTCTTATCGGCAACTTTCTGTAATCTTAAACTTAAAGGTAAGCTACAGGCAATAAAAAAAATTTACATATATATGAGCGATGGCATTATTTTTTTTCCTTTTGCCTTTAGGAAAGATGGCAAAAGTATATCATAGTCTTCTGTTTCCTGACTGGCCAAGTGTTAACAATTTTTTACCAGGTCTGCTATGAAGTCTACTGAACCCAATGGAAATACATCAATTGCCTAGAATAGGGCTGGAACAGAGATCAGAGACATAATCAAGAAGAGGGTGTTAAGGGAGTCCCTGGAGCTGTGACTCCATCAGGGAAAAGAAACAAATAAGGGCTTTAAAATTATTAACCTTTCCTTTTCTGGAGGCTCACAGGCCCTGCCTGAGGCATTGTTCCTATTAAAATCAGGCTACCAGAACATTGGCTGGGTGCAGTGTTTGGAAGGCAATTTTCTCTTGTCACATTCACATAAAATAATTGTGTGTGCAATCCAAGTTGTGATCAGAGCCACATCTTGTTCATTTAATTGCCTCAGTTACAGGAATGCAATGGTAAGGAAACTATCACCCAGCACCACACCAAAATAAATACATAAGCAACACAGTGCCAGTCATTATTGGAAAGTGTTTACGTTCGTGTGCGTGCATTTGTGTGCGTGCATATGAATGCGTGGTGCCAGCTGCAGAAGACACGGATTGTTTACTCATCTATTGATAGTTTTAAAATGTGATTTCCATGAGCATTAGTCAAGTTAAAAAACTGAGTTGCTCAATTATTCTGATGCAAAAAATAAAAATAAAAAGGCAACAAGCAGAAGCTTACAAAAGAAACACAGCTGCAGCAAAGTGAGTTCATTTTTATATTGGAGCAAATATTCACAGAACATGGGTTATTTTGTAGAATTTGTCCCACTCTAATAACAGGCTCTGAGCAAATAATATGAATAGCAGCAATCTATAGTACACAGTTACATATTTGAGGTATGGCACATGCTAGCTTTGGTAAGCTCTCTGCTGTTTTATACTAGTGAAAGGCCCGTCATTATGACAAGTGAGGTGTGTATGAGGGAGGGACTGTACATTACAGGGATCCCTGGAGTGCTTGTAGGTGCAGGGCACCATGGATGAATGGCAGCCATTTACTAATAAAGGGATGAAGCAATCCAGGTTCTAAATTCACCCTCTGTTCCCATGATCCCAGTATTTCGAGTGGGGATTTGGTGTGCCCCCTTCTCAGTTGTCCCTGATTGCAACCCGTTTACTTTGTCTCAAAGAATTCAATAGCTTTTTAAAAGGTGATCCTGCAGTATGGATAAAATCCTGGGAACTGACTTATTATATAATACTAGGTAACATTCCATGTTTGACAGGCAGGAGAACAGTTAAGAGATGGAGAGAGCTAGCTTTCTTCCCCACAATGTCTTCAGAAAGAGAGAAGGTGAATTGCTCTCAAAATGGTGAATTGCTCCTCTCAATGATGGGTGCTGACAGGATTGGTGAGCATAAGAGATGGTGGGCAGGATTTGGTTTCACCATAGAATTGGCCCTAAGTGTAGCACTTTACTTTTCCACATAGGAATTAAGACGATCAGTTTGTACGTTCCCTTATATGGAATAAAGGAATATACTCTGGGACAATGCTGGAATAGGTGCTAAACCTGTCATATTTCCTGGTGACTCCCGCCATTTGCAATGAAGCCAACCTCTATCAGCCTAGCCATATTCTGGGCACTGCCTCTTAGTCACATGTGTGTTTTTGATACACAGGTGTTTTTGATACACAGGTGTTTTTGATAACTGGGTTGGTGGGTGAATGAGCATCTAGATGTTGTTATCCGTCATCTGTAATCTTGGTTTCAGCCTACATGGCCAATGGCCAAAGTTGCAGTCCACAATATCTAGAGAGCACTACAAAGGTTACCCCATGCAGTACAGCATAGTATTTACCTTTCATAGAATCACAGCATTATCATTGAGTAGCCGTGCTCCCAGAGCTATATGTTTGCCAAATTTCATCAGATAGCCATACTCTAGAGCTTTGTGTTTACACATTTTATGACTGACATTGAGGTCTGATTCATAGCACCAAACAGCAACATGCAACATCAGTGCTCCTGTATTACAACTGGACAAACACTGAATTAGCTGTGTTTGCCTGTAGATAATGTCCAGGAGTGCTGGACTAGAATGTATGGACCCATGTTCAAAACTCCACTGTGAAGTTCCCTGCCACTAACTCTTAGCCTAATCTACCTAATAAATTGATATTGCCTTATATCTTTTATGCACAAATGGCTTTATACATTATGGATCTTGCTCCCTATTCCTAGTCATGTTCTCCGAAAGCTGAGAAGTGGTTCTGATGATAGTCCCCTGTGGCTTACTTGCACACAAAAGAGCTCAAGCAATAAAGCTACTTGCATGAGCAGTCTAACATGGAAACTATGTGCACACATGAAATTGCAGTTTTTTCTGCTTGCAGTAAAGAAGGAGCAATGTGATGTTCTAGTTCATGACAGAGGAGTGGTACTCATGCATGTGTTTGTTCCTTACATGAGTAGACTGCTTGTCCAGCTGAGCTATGGAGTGTGTTACAAAGTCTCATAACATTATATAATTATAACTCATGATTATGTGGCTCCTGGCTACTCCCTAGTAAGCTGACACAAGACTGCAGCATAAGTTTGCAAAAGGCTGTTTAATTCTTGTCTCATCTTATCTTCCACAGCAGTGCTGAGTACAACACACAACTGCTGTTCCCCGTTTTACAAGGACAGACATATTTTGTATTAGCTGTGGCAAGGTAGAAATCTGAACCCAGGCCTGATTATTGTGATCTGGTAAGGGTTCAAAACCAGAAAATGTGTTAACTGAACTAAATAGGAATAAATATGTTCCTTGGCTTTGTGTTATAGAAACACAACATACTTGTAAACAGCAGTACAATCTATTTGCAGCATTAACACTGCATACCTCTGTTTCCTCAGCTTGCTGTACTACCCATGCTAAGTAGCTAAATGGGCTTACACAGCATTAGCATAGCATTTTATTACTTCTCATTTCTATAGTACGTCCATGCATGAAGTATTTTATTATTCTTACTGCATTTCTGCTCCCAGCAACCTGCATGAAGTAGGTGAGGCTGTGAGAGGGTGGTTTGCCCAAGGCCACCCCGGGAGCTTTATGACTGAGCAGGGATTTGTAACTAGATCTCTAGCACTCAAACCCAACACGTGATACTTAGAGATGCACCCCAACTTTTATATAACAGGACCTTTTTAGAAGGCACTGTTAACACACACACACAAAGACTTGGATTGGAGTTGTCCTAAAGTGAGTTATACTTTCTGTCTTCCACAAGATATTGTCACTGGCGCTGCTTGATTTTGTTTTGCTTCCCACTTACCCACTCCTTTCCACAGTTCTCTTTCATTTATATCCTTGAACTTCAAACACACTGGGGCAGGAGGGGGAGAGGGAGAAACAATGCCGTACCACACCAGAGAGACTCAGCTGAAGCCCCAAAGACAGGAGCTGTTTGCGCTGCTGCTTCTTTCTCCATAAATACAGCTGAGACTATGACTGGGTAATTGGCTAAGTGCCTGTCAGCTTAATAACAGAGAGGGAGAGGGAGATTTGTACTTACTATTCAAAGCCATGGATGCTTCCTGCCAGTGGATTTCAACATGGGTTTTGTTTTGCTAGGTTAGCAGAGAGTGAATGGACACAGGGTTCCAAGGAGTTGTCTCCCCTGCCCTGTTCACACAAGGATTGGTGTGGAAAAGCACAGGAGGAAACAGACAATGTGGAAAACAGGAGAATCCACCCAGACCTTATGCAGTCATCTGGCACAGTTCAAGCTAGCCAGGTAATCCTAAAGGCATCACTGCCTCCCCTTCATCAGGCATGGCCAAACTTGGCCCTCCAGCTGTTTTGGGACTACAACTCCCATCATCCCTAGTTAACAGGACCAGTGGTCAGGGATGATGGGAACCGCAGTCCCAAAACAGCTGAAGGGCCAAGTTTGGCCATGCCTGCCCTAGATGAAGGTGGCCCAACTTTTCATAACAAGCGGGCTGCAAGAATACTTTGATATGGAACCTGTGCGCTGCACACTGCCTTGTTGTGTGGAGGGGAGTGGGATATAGGCGAAAATTAGAGTGGGGGCAGCCTTTGCACTGCCTTCCAAATGCTGGCTAAGTGGGTCGCTAGGCTTTGGAAGGGATGTGTGAGGCCCTCCCCCCTCTTTCCCAAGATGAAGGACTCTAGGACCCTGTCAGAGCCCTCACATCTCCTTTCCAGAGCCCAGTACTTCACTTACCCAGCTTTGGGAAGGTGGTATAAGGGAGGAGAGGGGTGTCAACTGTTGCTGAGGGCCACCAAAAAAAGGCCTTGAGGGCCATATGTTGGACCACCAATGGTAGGCAAGAGTATATGGCTGCCAGCATTTGATTTTGGAGATAAACTGAACTTTTTCCAACTGAAGGCACCATGCTCTCTGAATTAGAAACCTGCAAGAGCATTTTTTCACCAAAGGTGTATAGTCTCTTATACTATAAAGATAGGTCCTGAGTAAAAGATAGGATAGAATGGTATACAGGTGGCAATTAAATGTTTATTAACTTTTATTTAAAACTGATTGGTGTTATGCATGTGTGTCTAATACATTACATGAGAACAGATTGCTCGTTGGGGTTAAAGGGGAGATACAACACAGATGCTATTTTAAGAAAAACTAATTTGAGGCCATTCTTGTCCTCAGGACCCATCTGTAAAGTATAGGAGATGCAGTTTCAGATGCTCTTCAGAAACCTTGCATGGCTATATCAATTTTAATGCCAACTAAGTAGGGAAACATATGGTACTTTGTAGCAAATTGAAGTGTGTATGCAGACTCAGGGGAGCAGGTTGAACCAACACAATCTGACAGTTTCTCCTCCACCACTTTCTTTAACGTAAGTTATAGATTTGATATTATAATACTGTATGTATATCAATCAGTAAAGTCTTATTTTGTTCTTTTCCCATGCAAGTGTCACCTGTGATTTGTTAATCCACCTATACAGGCCCCTACAAGCATATAGTTTGCATTGATATGTACATAATTACGTGCCTATATTCCAAATTCCAGGCAGGTACCCTTTGCAACTCTCCTCCATTACCAAGTATTTTACAAGTTTCTCTCCTGCCAGGGTTGTATATTTTGCAGCATCCTGTCTCCCTAGGTGTATATATCTAAAGTTTCGGTACTGTATTAAGAATATGTAAGATACCAGCAAAAATATGTAGCAGGATCTCTATATTTACTCCTTGAAGTCTGCACAACAGAGCTTACAAGGGCTTTCTCTTTTTCTCTCTGTGAAAATGTGCATGGATATCCCCCATTGGGCTCACAAAAGCTTCATCCTGAGGGTGGCTTCATAAATTCAGATTTTGGTATGACAATTCCTGGAAAAACGTGGGTTCCCTAAAGGGATAGCTAGGGGAAAGAAGAGGCTTATGATAGCTTAATGTAGCCAGCAGAAGGTTCTTATAGGAATATTTCCTGTTCTTCCCTGTTGGGTAGAACGTCTGGTGCCTCCCTGGTATAACCCATTTGGATTCACCCTGACCTTGTCGACTCCACCTCCAAGGTGCTCACATTCTGTTACATTTCCATTCTGAAGCACTATGAAGAGCATTAACTGCATGCAAGGCACAATAATGGGGGGGGGGAGAATATTGTTTCTATATATCTATAGAATCATAGAATCATAGAGTTGGAAGAGACCACAAGGGCCATCGAGCCCAACCCCCTGCCAAGCAGGAAACACCATCAGAGCACTCCTGACATATGGTTGTCAAGCCTCTGCTTAAAGACCTCCAAAGAAGGAGACTCCACCACACTCCTTGGCAGCCAATTCCACTGTCGAACAGCTCTTACTGTCAGGAAGTTCTTCCTAATGTTTAGGTGGAATCTTCTTTCTTGTAGTTTGGAAACATTGCTCCGTGTCCGCTTCTCTGGAGCATCACTGTTTCATGGTGCTGTTTCATACTCTATATTTTTGAGGTGTAAAGGTATTTGAAGTGTATGCCTAAAAATGGAACATGTGAATGCAACAATCACATTTGCCACAAAGGTTCACTCATCAGAGAGTCATATTTTGCTACAGCTCCCACTTGAGAGCACATTTGATAGCAAACTTGGGGGGTTGCCTTTTTATGTTGAAATGGCCTTGAGTTTACATTGCATTTTGTACAGATTGAAGGGAAACAACATTAATGGCTGTGTTGCCTTCTGCTCACCTGTGAAGTTCAGCTGCATATAAATGCTGCATTTAGTGGGTTGCATCACGGTGTGAATAGGTCTCCCGAACACCGGTAGGCTTTAAGCATTTATTAAGAAACCACCCTTACTGAGAAAAGGGCTTACTTGCATTTTGACAGTCAATAAAACAGTAGGGTAATAATCTTGGTTTGAGGGGTGGGAGCTCCACTATTCCATTCAATAACAACAATGCTTTTTTGTAGTCGTGTCAGTAAATTTAAACCGCTTTATAGCCTGAACATGTATACAGCCAATCTTTAATGAAATGCTCTCCACTGCATTTTCCTGTTATAAACTGTATGCTAATAAAAGCTATAATCTATGCAGCTCTCACTTTTCCTTTATCTGGATTGTGCAGGACACAAACTTTGTTTTAATGTCATGTTGCTGTTCAGCTTGAAGAATCTTTATCCACATGCGCAGTTCCAAAATATCAATAAAATATCTGAAGGCCAAAAAGCATTGCATTTGTGTTATTACTGGAAATTTAATCCAAGTCATTCTTTCCTGGAAGGCACGCTTGCAACTTTTGAATGAATGAATGCCTTTGGGCTGAAATTTCTCGGTCACATTCTTCTTCAATTATAATATTTGTTGCAATTAAAAGCAAGCCATTTATTCTTATGTACAGTCAATGTTGCTCTTCATTTTGTCTCCTCACCTAATTCTTAAAACGATCGTATAATTTAAACAAAATGCCTTAACATGCACATTGACTTGATCCTCTTTGCTATGAACCATCTTTTGGTAGGTACTAAACAACGCCAGGTGCAGGTGGCGCTGTGGGTTAAAGCCTCAGCGCCTAGGACTTGCCGATCGAAAGGTCGGCGGTTCGAATCCCTGCGGCGGGGTGCGCTCCCGCTGCTCGGTCCCAGCGCCTGCCAACCTAGCAGTTCGAAAGCACCTCCGGGTGCAAGTAGATAAATAGGGACCGCTTACCAGCGGGAAGGTAAACGGCGTTTCCGTGTGCGGCTCTGGCTCGCCAGAGCAGCGATGTCACGCTGGCCACGTGACCCGGAAGTGTCTCCGGACAGCGCTGGCCCCTGGCCTCTTAAGTGAGATGGGCGTACAACCCCAGAGTCTGTCAAGACTGGCCCGTACGGGCAGGGGTACCTTTACCTTTTAAACAACGCCATATATCTATATAATCTTAATCCTATGCGCACTGGAAGGCAACCTTAAGGAATAAGTAGTGAATAAAAGAGAAAAGAGCAGGCTATTTTCATCCTCACTCCCCACAACTTCTGGCTAATCTGTGATAGCAGGCAACTGGCAAAGCCTTAGCAACTGCCACAGACCAATGATGCTAAATGGCAAATGATGAGACTGAGGAAGAAGGTCAGTTTGCTGCTTCTTGGGGCTCTGCTCTCTAAAGAGGCTGCTAACCTTGCAGAGGCTCCATATATAAGTAGTTGACAATGGGGAGGGGAGGTTTGCATTGCTTACCTAACATCCATTGATGCACCCCTATCTCCTCACCCCTCCTCTCCCTCTTGATAACTGGCAGTCACTCCAGCCATTGGGAAGCACAGCTAGCCCCCACCCCATCAACTGCTATTGCACCATAAGAGCCTCACTCTTGCTCCTGGCAGACAAAAAAAGAAGAAGCACAAATGGAGACTTGAGGTACTGGATACCCCAAGGATAGGATTGCTGTGTTGCAGCTTGCCACATTGCTGGCACAGAAGAGGAGTTTGGAGGAGTTTGGATTTGATATCCCACTTTATCACTACCCTAAGGAGTCTCAAAGCGGCTAACATTCTCCTTTCCCTTCCTCCCCCACAACAAACACTCTGTGAGGTGAGTGAGGCTGAGAGACTTCAGAGAAGTGTGACTGGCCCAAGGTCACCCAGCAGCTGCATGTGGAGGAGCAAAGACGCGAACCCGGTTCACCAGATTACGAGTCTACCACTCTTAACCACTACACCACCTTGCCTTGTTTCATTCATTCATTCATTCATTCATTCATTCATTCATTCATTCATTCATTGCATGTATATCATGCCATTCTTCCAAGCAGCAAAAGGAGGTATGCTAACATAGGGATTATTCCCATTTTATCCTTGCAGTAACCTGCCCCTGTACCCTGCTTCGTCTTCAGTCCAAGTATGTTTAGCGTTCCTCAGATCTTTTCTTTTGTAGCTGACAGAAACATTGGATGTGTAATCCACTACAAACAAAATGCCCTCCCTCTCTAATAATTCATCAGTGTACACGGTGCGTAATCGAAGAAAGTTAATGTGATCCGCTATATGCTGTTAGATAAATGCTTTTTCAATCCCTGCGCTACCACTAATTGTAAGAGGAATGAGTATTTAGCAAAATTTGTTTTCAGTAACTGATGTGGTTGGCATTTACCTGATGTGGTAGACAGGAGTAAAAGATGTAGGAAAAAAAAGACCATCACTCTTTAGACACACTTAGAGGCAGGATGCTACAGTGGTCCAGATTCCAGGCAATGCCAGCAGGTGGCCACATACCCAGAAGCTGAGCCAAATTCCAAGATGGCAAGGCCAAGAATCATAGAATTGTAGAGTTGGAAGAGACCATGAGGATCAATGCAGGAATCTTTTGACCCAACTTGGGGCTCAAACATACAACCCTGACAATAAGAGTCTCGTGCTCTACCAACTGAGCTATAGAAGTTAGAAGAACAAAAAGTTAGAAGAACATGGGACTTTGCTTTTAACCATTTCCCTGCATCACACTAGAACAGAACTGTAGCTTGTTAAGGATGACAGAGTGAAAACCAAAGCGTCCCCCTTTTCTCTGTGCCCACCTCCAGAAGATAGTGGCACACAGATTCAGACTTTTCAGTATGAATGCATGTTGGTTTGGAAGGCCAGGTTCATAAAGAGTTGTGAAATGTCCAAGTTCAGAGGTACTGAACACCAAATGCAGGGGAGGACTGTTACAATACTGTCAGGATTATGGTCTTCCCAGAGGCAGCTAGCTGATCACTTTGGGAAGAAGAATGCTACATGGGGCTTCAGACTTCTATTATGTTATTATGTGTTTAAAAAGTGTCAGATCAGACAAGTCAAGGAGCAGCAGTAAGAGAACAGAAACAAGCAAAGTCAGGGTTAATGTTGGGGTCAAACAAACAGCTGTAAAGGGTTGGTTTGGCATGCAGGTCAGGATCCACTGCTCAAAAGCTTTCTGTCCCCAGAAAAGCCCTTATATAAGGACACCTGGCCATACATTTTCAAAATACTGTGAAGTTGAGCCAGTTACAACTCTTCAGGATACTGTCCATTACTGCACAAAGCAAAGACTCTGTATTGGTCCCTGTGCATCAGTAATATTTTATATATCACATATCGGTGTGAGTCTCTGATTATAGCTTCTCTGGGTTATTCATGTTTTTACAAATAATCCAGATTAGACAGACACACTACTGTTAAATACAATTGCTTGAATCTCTTCTCTCTCTCTCTCTTTTAGCTTTTTACTCAACTCAACCCAGGGACTTGAAATTCAGTATCAGCAGTTGCTTTTATCAAATTATTGCATTTCCCTGTATCCCACTGCAATGAAAAGATTGCGTATTAGCACAGATTGACTTAATACCAAAGCATCTCCCGCCCTTCATCTGTACCCACATACAGGAAAAAAGTGCCTAGTGGTACATACGTCCCACATTTCTCTCAGCGTGACTGTGATTAGGGCTTAAAAGAATATAAATTTTCATATTTGTGAATCAAATGTGTGTATAAATTGCCTTTGATATCTTTGCATTTCTACTCCTGAGAATATGAGCATCAAGTTCAGCTTTGACTTCAAATGCCATTGGTTCAGCTAGCATCACTTTTATCAGTACAGTTAGTTGTTCTTCCTTCTTAGGACTGTTTTGTTTAAATACACTAGCAGAAAAAAACATTGGCCTAGAGGCTATTTGCAATGGCCATCTGCTCAGTTCTACTCAATATGCCCAGTGCCACTTGAGGTTTCATTTTGATTAGAGCTCCATAAAGGACTCCTAGAAGATTCAACAGTGGCTTTCTGCACATTTTCATGAGATGCCTGAAAGACGCAGGTTGACAGTTCTAGAGCAGGGTGTATAGAGCAGCTTTCACAAACCTGGTGTCCTTCAGGTGTTGTTGGGCTACAACTTCCATCAGACCCAGCTTGCATGTGCTGGCAGGGGGACCTGGCGGAGGAAGAGGAGTGCGGGGGGAGCACACCGCCCCTGACAGCGTGATCCCCAGGGTGCCATTGTGGCTGCCCTCCACCCATGCTGGGTGGCCCGCCCCCAGGACGCGCCCCATGCCACTGCGGGCAGCGTGCCCCACCCTCGGGAAGCACACCAGCCCCACCACCGCCTGCTCTCCGCCCCCGGTGCCAGAGCATGAAGCTCTGCCACTGGCAGGGGGTGATGGGAGCTGTAGTCTAACAACACCTGAAGGACACCAGGTTTGTGAAGGCTAGTGCACAGTGTAAATATTTTTGCCTTTCTGAGCACAAATTAGTTGGGCAAACAGCCTTCTTCAAGGCAGCAACTTCTCAATTCACAGACTACTTCCATTACGGTAACAGAAATGTGAACTATAAAGTTTAGTATTATCATTAGATTTTATATTTATGGTTTATATCTTAATGCTTGTGTTACTGATTTTTTTATACTTTGTAAATTGCACTAAATGGTGTATAGAATAAAATTAAAAAGTCATAATATAATATGTTTTTAGTTCAGAAAATTCACAAAGCTAACTTCAGTTATGAATAATGTGTCTACATGTCTATGGTGGAAGTAATAGTGGTGTATATCTCTCTACCTGAGAACAAAACATTTTATATGAGGTTGCCATCCCTTTATGAAAGGAAACGCCATGCATAAATCACATACCATGACAAGATATCGCCAACACATTACCTCACTGTTGAAAAACAATGTACTGGCTGCCAGTTAGCTACAAGACTAAGTTCAAAGTGCTGGTTTTGGTGTATAAAGCCCTATATAGCTTGGGACCAGGATACTTGAAAGACAGCCTCACCTCTTCTTTACCCAATCAATCACTGCACTGTGCAAGTGAGGACCTCCTACAGATACCATTTTACCAGGAAGCCTTTTCTGCACCATGTAGGAAATGGGCCTTTAGTGTTCTGGCACCTATCTTCTGGACTTCCACTCCCTTGAGCATTAGAAAGGCACCATTCCTGTTGTATTTTCAGCACCTACTGAACACCTTCCTCTTTCAATGAGTCTTTTAAACCGAGCTCTTTCCCAGTCTGTATTGGGATTGCTTTTAATTTATTTTAAAGATGTTTTAATCGTTTTATTATTTGTCGCCCTGGGTTTGTTTGGGAGGAAGAGTTGGATATATATGTAATAAATAAATAAAATTTTGAAGTCTGCACATTCACAGAATCATAAATCTACCGGGCAAACTCCAGAATTAAAATTTGATCAGCAAATGTAAAATTAATAGTCTCTAATAAAACACCTAGTCTAGGTTCAAATGTCACTATTTGCCACACACAAAAAACACACAAAAGTTGAGCTTTATTTGTGAATCTGATGTGTCATTCATTTTAGGTCAATTTGCATAAGGTCACATAATACTGATTGCATATTTATGAACTTCAGTATTATGACAAATGTGGAGAGAGCCTTTGTGAACCTGGTATGCAAAATTCAGAAATGGAACATAAACTCCAGTTCAATTACTGAAAATTAATGAGACTAGATTAATGCAACCTTTGTACCGAATAATATTAATCTTTTGGTATAAGAATCTAGGGTGGACAGGCAAAATCAGAGATGTGTATACTACCCACCCTTGTATCAATTGCAATACTAAAAGGTGGTCATGAACCCATGCTTTAAAGTTTAAAACACAAGTTCAAGATATAAGAGTAAATAGTATTAAACAAATGTCTGAAGGCCCTTTTTATGATTGAGAAGCATAAAGGCTGAAATTGAGGTACACTTACATCCTGTCTACATTCAGTAGTCGTACCTTGGAAGTCGAACGCCTTGCGAATCGAATGTTTTGGTTCCCGAACATCACAAACCTGGAAGTGACTGTTCCAGTTTGTGAACTATTTTTGGAAGCCGAACATCCAACAGGGTTTCCATGACTTCTGATTGGCTGCAGGAGCTTCCTGCAGCCAATCAGAAGCTGCGCTTTGGTTTCCCAATGTTTTGGAAGTCAAACGGATTTCTCGAATGGATTCTGTCTGACTTCCAAGGTACGACTGTACTGCCAAGTCTGTACCACATCAAGCTCCCCATGTCTCACTACTCTCCGTTTCAGTAACTGACAGTGATGCTCAATATTGGGAGGCTGAGTGTACAACACTGCCTCCCAATGGTCCTACCCAGACCTTGAACCTGAAGACTCCTCTGAGGAAGAACAAAAGCAGCAGGATTCTCCACACTGCCAGCAGAGCCAGTGGAGCCCCAAGACTTCACACTGGCTGCTTGAAATTCTGGCTAGCTCTTTAGAGCCTCCTCATCTCATCTCATATCCCACAAGGTCACAGAAGCAGAGGAGATGGCAGGCCAGCGAGGAGCTTCAGAACTGCCAACATACCTAGTTGCACATGAGGCTACTTAGGAGGAAGGGGAAGTGCACAGAAGTACCTGCTTGAATCTGGACCTGACTATGAGGCCAGGAAGGGGTTGAGCCTACAGCTCCCAGTCTGAGCTGATGTGTTGCTGAAGCAACAACTCTCCCCTAGGTGTCAGCTTTCTAGAGGTAGGGAAATGGGCAGTGAGAGTGGAGTCTCATTTTATTTTCAGAAGTCTTCTGATCATGCAGATCCAGCTGAGAATTAATTCTAAAACTAATCTTGTCGTACTTAATGATATGCAATCTGAATTAGAAGGGCATTTGAGTCTTGGGTGCTATCTTATACTCAGTGCTGAAAAAACTGAATTAGTTAAATGGTCTTTAATTAAAAAAGCGTATTTCTGGATGTTGAAGCAGCATGAATATACATGCATGTGCAGGCATGTTAATGCTTATGCATATTGCCTCTATGGAGTGTGCACAGACTTTATTTAGGGTGCTGGCTTTATTTCAATGATTAGCAAAAGGTTTCATATAGTTCTGTTGCTGGGGGTCCACATGTATTTTCTTCTATGCCTTTCTTCACTATGTTTTGATTGTTGCTGTTACTTTACTATTCTGATTTCAATTACTGCAAACCACTTTGAGCAATGCATATGCACTGGCAAGGTGGGTACCTTATACATGGGTATAAAGGATGCATAAAGTAAGTTTGCTTTCCTTCTTTAAAAGCTGTGCATTGAGCCATTACTACACTAGTTCATCCACTAACAGTGTTTGTTTATTATTGTATAGCAATGGGAGATTCTTTCTATTATAGTACTGCAGGTAGAGGAGGTCATAAGCAAAGGCAGAAAGGATCTTCTGACACAACACTTCTGAACAACCACAACACACATATACAAGCATTTGATCCATTTTTCTTTTCTTTTTTGCAACGTGAGATTCATTTTATGTAAACAATTCGAAGCTGTGCATGGCATGGTGTTATAAATGCCCTGTTCACATGGCATATTGCTGCCAGCACATAATAAAAAGGTAAAGGTAAAGGTACCCCTGCCCGTATGGGCCAGTCTTGACAGACTCTGGGGTTGTGCGCCCATCTCACTTAAGAGGCCAGGGGCCAGCGCTGTCCGGAGACACTTCCGGATCACGTGGCCAGCGTGACATCGCTGCTCTGGCGAGCCACAGCCGCACACGGAAACGCCGTTTACCTTCCCGCTGGTAAGCGGTCCCTATTTATCTACTTGCACCCGGAGGTGCTTTCGAACTGCTAGGTTGGCAGGCGCTGGGACCGAGCAGCGGGAGCGCACCCCGCCGCAGGGATTCGAACCGCCGACCTTTCGATCGGCAAGTCCTAGGCGCTGAGGCTTTAACCCACAGCGCCACCTGCGTCCCTCCAGCACATAATACTAGTGTTTAAAAGCTTGCCTTGGCTGCCCATACGTTACAGGGCCA
The DNA here is from genome assembly GCF_951804945.1 of Podarcis cretensis. NCBI lineage: Eukaryota > Metazoa > Chordata > Lepidosauria > Squamata > Lacertidae > Podarcis > Podarcis cretensis. Next base: position 32,124,647 of record NC_137173.1, on the reverse strand, counting down.
GGTTCAAGATTCTTGTATTAATATGCAAGATCCTTAACCACTTGGGTCCACAACTCCTTAAGGATGATTCTGTATATCCTTGCCCAATCACTGACACCTTCAGAGAATTAGCTGTTATTGGTCCCTCATGTCTCAGATGCTCAGACAGTATCAACCAGGAGTCATGCGTTCAGTACTACAATGCCCTCCCAACTGAGATCAGACAGGCACCAAGAAGGTACACTACTTCTTCACACAGCATATGGCTAAACCATGGACTTTTGCTACCACAAGAGGCAGTGATGGCCACCAAGTTGAATGTCTTTAAAAGTGGATCAGGCAAATTCATGGAGGAGAAGGCTATCAATGGCTACTAGCCACTATGGATATACTCTGCCTCCATGGCTGGAGGCCATATACTTCTGAACACCAGTTGCTGGAAACCACAGGAGAGAAGAATGCTGTTACACTTGGATTCTGCTTACGGGATTCCATTGGGCATCTGGGCTGGCCACTGTGAGAACAGGAGCCAAGACTAGATGGGCCACTGGCCTATCCAGTAAGACTATTCTTATGTTCTCCCAATTTAACTTCAGGCGCTAGACAAATAGCTTTCTATTTCAGCAGGCATTTTAAGGAAGTTGTGTTTATGTGGAGAGTTTGTTTCCCCTGTGGTTTATGATTGTTTTAAAAACTGCATTATTTTGATTGATGGATTGTTGGTGGCCAGTCTGGACCACTCTGAGGCTTTATATAAAGAGATTCAGACTAACCACCAAATTTTAAAATAATGTAGTGGGGGAGGGCAGTGCTTCAAGACAGTGTGGGCTAACTCCATATCTACTGTTAATGCATCCTTTGTTGACATTCCCTCCACCATCCACACATTTTCATCCATGCATCAGATGTACACATCCATACATCAGATGTACATGCATAAAGCTCCTGCATGGGGCATGAGTCTAATTGCTCATGTGGAGAAGATCTTTCAGTGCTTGGGGATTGTCTGAACCCCTAAATGTCTGCAGCCTACTGAGAATAGGTAGCTTCACCTCAAATCCCACTGCTAGAAAAGCTTTTCTATGTCCCAAAGGTTCCCTATCCAATTTTGTAGGTACTGATTCTGGGAGGGACTTTGGTTCTGCTTCAGGTTCAGACATTGAGTTTTTTGAATGTGGGGAAAGAAGTAGTGCGATCTCCCTGAAGACGCAGGATTTGCTCCTGGGACTTTCTTGACATAAGGGTTTCTGGTGGATTTCCTTTGGGGTGTATGCTGAAGGAAACTCCCTATGCCTATGCCTCGGCCTGGTTCTTAGTGCTACACCTCATCTCTAGTTCTTCCACCCCACCTGCACTAAAATTGTGCAAAGACAGGCTCTGTGATGAACCTCAAACTGAGGCACACTGGGTCTTTTCCAGGAGCCTGGCTTAAATGCAGGCTGTTGGCTAAGGTATCTCCCACATAGAAGCTGCACACATTTCCAGTTGGATGTTTTAAGCACATGTCCAACAGTTCTAGAAAAGAAAAGCCCATTTTCTACTGTGCTAACCCCATGCTGAATCAGCTCTGTACAAAGATTCATTCAGGTAAAAATGAACCCTGCTCTCAACCTCCACAAGTGTAAGGGTTGTAGTAGTAAGTGGCATGAGGCAAATCAGCAGAGTCATCCCTCTGATACTGGTGTTTATGCTGCTTACTTGTAGGAGACTGAGGTGGTGGAGTGGCAAGGTCAAGGATGCATGGCCATGGCAGCCCCAACCTACCTGCCACTGAACCGCACCCCAGTTCTGTCAAGGAAAATAGCAGCAATGTCAGTGTTGGAAGGGTGGCTCTACCCTCAACTGTGCTGCTACGGTTCAAGTGTCCACTTTGTGCACTGGAACTTGCATAGGCTTCTGCACGCAAACAACACCATCCACATATCCAGAGAATGAATCACATGAATGGGTTTTATACAAATAGGCACTATTCCACCAGGAGCCTTAAGTACAAGGAGGGTGGGGCAAGACCAGAGGGTGTGACCCCAATCCCTTGTCCTGCACACTAATTTCTTCCCAAATAAACACTGGAAGGAATAAGGAGTACTAACTACACCAGCACTAGAGTTCTCTCTGTTAGCTTTGCAGTTAAGCAATAGATTTGTGCAGTCTACAGTTCCTAGTAGTATTTGTGGACTGTAGTGCTCCTAGAGCACATCCTTGAAGTAACTGCCTCAAGTGAACACATTTATGTGCAGCATGCACAAAACTCCCAATGATGATAGGTAAAGCCTGAACTGGAGCCTTGCCTGTAGCAAATTTACAAAGGATGCAGACATTTTTGTTTTCATTGCACTGAAGCTCTGATTTCTACAGCAGGAAAGTTCAGTTGGTTATCTTATTAAAATTGTCAGTCTTCAAAGTTTACGCACTCTAGCCCAACAGAACTTGGTGCAATGGAAATATGACCTTCTTCTGAATTGTGTGTCTCTGTCCTGGATGCCAATATACTTAATAGAACAAAAGCATGCAAACACATTCCAGCCTACCCCGCCCCCCTTACACAAGAGGATGAAATTGGTACATGCACATTTCATGTCACATCCATGCAGGCTAACACACATCTTCCCAGTAAATGCATTTTGAGCACCAAGTATCTCTAGATAAACTCCAGGGCTGCAAGGTTAAGTGGGAAATAGAAATCCAATGACCCCTAGCTGGGTAAGTGAGCTTAATGACTTCGCTGCTGCCATATGTACACAGAGGAGCTGAGCACACTCCCTCTTGTGCTACGTGGGAAAGGGGGAGGCCAAGCCAGAGGAATTACTGTACCACACATTTTAAAATGGAAGGGAACTAAGCATAGGGGAAAGCCCTCCTGGAAAGGGGTTAACAGAGGCATGAATCCCGACAAGGCACGAAGATAGAGAAAAGACTCCCAAGTCAGAGAGAGCACCACTGTAAGGTGTTTGTGGTTCAGCTAAAGCTTTCCATCACGAACGCAAGGCAGATGAATTACTCGGTAAATCCTATTACTCCATGTGGATAAACCTTACATGCAAGTTAACAAGTCTGGAGAGCTGGGGAATGGATTCTGCTGAAAGGATATTCCAGGATAAGAACACTCTCAGCTCATGAGAGCTAAGAGGAGAAAAATACACACACTCCTGTTGGCTTTGCATTCTGAAATCCCTTCTCCCTGCACTAATATCATCATGTGCTTAAAATATGAGGAATAAAGATAATATACTATGCTCTGGTCCTCCTGCATCTTCGGAGAGAAAACAAAGTGGTGAGATCCATAAGGAAAAGAGATGACCCCACCTAATATGAACTCAGGAATACAGTTCCAATTATTGAACAGAGGGGCAGGGGAATGAGCATGGGCTCATGTGGCAAGAGTTCAGGGTTGTATCTACTAGCTACCAATTCTAGGGGAACAGAGTAAAAACTTTGCTGTTGTCATTAGCTTTGCCAAGGAACTGCTCCCTGGGTGTTTGAGGGTTGTGCATTATCAGCTCTTTGCATAGATTGCACTCTTATTTTAAATCACATCCAATAGTTTTAGGGCTATAATATGCAGAACGAACATACTCATACACACACAGAGCAGTTTCATCAGTAGGGCAATTATACTACATTAAATGGAGCAGATTACAATACTATAAATTATTTTATTTCAATTAATAGTGGGGAATTTTCATTCAACAACTAATGTGGACAGGGATTTATGCAGTCCCAAATTTAAGGAGGCAGCACAAACCAACACACTTTCAGGTGTGGTATCCCACCACCAGCCACCCCAGTCACACATGTATACACGAAACGCACCTTTCCTTCAGGGCTAAGCAAGAAAACCAACAGAGCAAGCAGGCAAGAAGTGCCGTGGCTCAAAGGAGTCACCCAACAACAAACCATACACCATCTGAATTCAAACATTCATTTCAAACCATTATTAGCCAGAAGTGAATTCTGTCATCAACAGAGGCAAAGTCACCCTCCACACCCCATTTTTACATGAGCCCCAAACAAGTGGGAATTAATTTATTTAACCAGTGCTTGAATTTCAGAAGTGCATAATGATTGGGAGGGAGAAAAAAACATTTCTCATACCTCCTTTCCCAGGTGACTGGTCATTTAGCAACACAAAGTGTGTGTGTGTTCTCTCAGACCCAGCTCTTTTCATTTAAACTGTGGTGGGAATACTGTATACCAATTTCCACTGAAGGGCAAGTTGCATACCTCTCACTTCACTCATTCTTATCCATATACAAGCAAGAGAGAAAATAGATGGGGGGGGAATACAAGAACTGCCTCCTATTAGCTGATGTAGCAGGATTTTCAAACATTTAATACTATTTGCCTCCTGGTACTTAATACTTTGGTAACAGCGGGATAGTTCGTTTTTATGTGCATATTTAACATAGAATTTGAAAGGGAAATAGTTTTGAGTCAGTGGTATTTGCCCTGTACGTGTGCATGATGAATCAGAATCAACTCCACATCAATATATTCCAAGTCACAGTCACATTCAGACGTATAGGCACACACCAGTCCAGCCCATCTCCTTCTCCCCCAACCCCACCACACAGTTCAGGACTGTCGAACGAGAGACACGAAGATAAAGGAAGAACAAAAGTTGGCCAATCGCCCCCTACCTGAGGATGGCTGTGTCCCCCTGCCTCACCGTGATGTTGTCGGTGCCTCGGTTATAATCCACGCTGCGGACCGGCAGCCCTGTGGGGAGAAGGCAGAGCAATCTCAGTAGGACCAGCGGGAATTGTCTCCGATCGGGCTGAGCCCTTCCTACCATGGCTGGAGAGGTGCAAAGGATGGAGTTCCCCCCGCTCTCTTTCTGCCTTTATTTATCTGGGTGCTCGGAGGAGGATGCCTTTAGCCCCGGAGAGGGGACGAGGAGCAGGAGGAGCAGGAGGAGGAAGAGGGGGCAGCCAGCGAGAGGAAATATCCGAGAAGCCACCGAAAAACGCGCAACTCTGCCTTTTTAGCTGGGCAGATCTCGCTCTGGCTTCCCCCAATTGGTTCTCCTTTCCCTCTTCTTTTTGCCGCTGCTTCTCTCTCTCTCTCTCTTTTCCTCGATGCGTTTCTTAACAGAAAGTCTTTCTTCTTTCCTCTTTCCCCTCTCCAGACTTCCCCAAAAGCAACCCGGGCTGGGATCAAAATGAAGAAAGCGGGAGAGAGAGAGAGAGGATTGATTCACGAAAATAAAGGAGGTGCGGGGGGAGCGAGACCGGAGGAAAGGGGGCCGGCGGAGAGAGAGAGAGACGAAAACAAACAAATCAAGCAGTCCAAAAGAGCTTCGAAAGGGCAAGCGAGCCCCCCGAAGGCGAAGGGCTGGGACTTTTGCCTGCCTCCTCCTCCTCCTCCTCCTCCTCCTCCTCTCTCCTCCCCGGCGCGCGGATGCTCCTGCTCGGGCGAGCGGCTGAGCAGTCTCTGAGCGCTCGGCTCCCTTCCTAACCCACTTTCCCAGGCGGAGCGAAGGAGGGAAGGAGGGAGGGAGCGAGAGAGAGAGAGAGCCAGCGAGGGGAAGGGAGGGCGAAGCGCGCCTCAGCGCCGGAGGAGGGGGAAAGGGGGTCTCCTCTCTCGCAGCCTGGCTGGCTCTCGGGCCAGTGGCGCCCACACGCGCGCCCGCCCGCCCGCCTCAAGAACTCCACACACACACACACACACACACACACACACACACACACCCGGCGGCCCCCTTCCGCCGCCCCACCAGCCCGCCCAGATCAAAGCCCCGGTGCTCCTCGAGGTTGTCACGACAACAGCTTCATCTCCGAGGCCTGGACGACTCCACCACCCGCGCTACTACCACAGGGCGGCAGGAGGCTCGGGAAAGAGAGGGAACCGAGGGGCCTGGGGAGAGAAAGCCAGGGGAAGAGAAGCGGGGAGACGAGGCGGCGGCGGCTGGATGAGGAGAGATGAGGAGCGCCAGGGAGGGAAAGAGGGGTCTCTGGGCGGGGGGGGGGGGGGGAAGAAAGTTGGCCCGTTAAGAGTCGTATTTCACATTCCTGAGGGTCGTACTACTCCTTGGTTGTCGTGCCCCCGCCAGGGCTGCTCCTCTGCTGGCCACCACATTGCATGGAATGAGGGAAGGTTTCTGGGCGCTTGTGGTGTTTTGAACGCTCCCCTGCATAATAAAGCTCCCTTTCAGAAGTAAAGCAGAACTTCGCGGAGAGGGTCCTTCAACATCTTTCTCTGGCACGTGGGAACTTCTTACACGCGGGCGCGGCGGGGGACAGTCCAGTATTCTGTTGCCTCAGCCTGCCGCCTTCTTTCTGACGTGAGGAGGCACTCGCTGAATTCAGGAGCTGGCAAACTGCTTTGCTCCATTAAACTGTGGTTTGCACTGCAGCAGTTTGCCAAGCCTGGCAGCTTCAGCTTCTGGTGGGTTTGGCAAAGGCCAGCAGCTTTCAGTGGGAGGCAGGGCTTGGGGGAGCACAGTGATGAGCACAAGTCCATGGGCACAAGTTGGGCATGCATGCTGGTCCTGAATTCTATATGTGTGCACCTATCATTTGAGGGGACGCAGGTGGCGCTGTGGGTTAAACCACAGAGCCTAGGACTTGCTGATCAGAATGTTGGCGGTTCAAATCCCTGTGACGGGTGAGCTCCCATTGCTCGGTCCCTGCTCCTGCCAACCTAGCAGTTCGAAAGCACGTCAATGTGCAAGTAGATAAATAGGTACCGCTCTGGCGGGAAGGTAAACGCCGTTTCCGTGCGCTGCTCTGGTTCACATGACCCGGAAGCTGTACGGCGGCTCCCTTAGCCAATAGCGAGATGAGCGCCACAACCCCAGAGTCGGCCACGACTGGACCTAATGGTCAGGGGTCCCTTTACCTTTTATCATTGAATGCATACAGCAGTTGGGGGGGGGGACTTGCAGCCCAAGTACCTAATTGGGCCCCCAGGCCCCCCCTTTCAGCCTGTGGTGCTGTTTGGCCCAAGCCATGCCTACTTGTCCCCTCATACGACATAATGTGCAGAGCAGGAGAAGTGATGGAACCAAATTCAGCTGGGAGGCGAATGAAATATCTTTCTTGGCAGATCGAGCTCAGCTGGGACTGCAAAGGAAGAATCTTTGCACCTGCGGTTTTAAGTTTAAGGCTATGTGCATGGCAAACATTGAAAGCACACTGCCCCCCCCCCAATAACCCTGGGAACTGTTGTTTTCTTTTCACAGACCTACAATTCTGGGGCGACTAATGTGCTTTAAATGTATGGTGTGTGCATGGCCTAAATCACCTGAAGTCCTATTACAGTGACCTCAAGTGATTGTAAGGTAGGCAGGCTGGGGAAAGTTTGCCACTTCTAGGTCTGGCAGTCCTGGGCACCAAAATGCTTGACTCCCAAGCTAGAAAAGCATATTATGAACCACAGGTATGGGGACTTAAGGTTTGTTTGCATGCACACAGGAACTCAAAACATATGGAGGTCAGAGGGTAAAATACCTGGGGATAAATTTAACGTCCAAGAATGTGAACTTATTTAAGGATAATTATGAAAAAAGTTGGTTAGAAGTAAAGAAGGATCTGGAAATATGGTCAAGGTTGAAACTTTCCTTGTTAGGCCGAATTGCTACTATTAAGATGAATGTATTGCCTAGAATGCTGTTTTTATTTCAGACGTTGCAGATTTTGGACAAGATGGATTGTTTCAAGAAGTGGCAGAAAGACATATCAAAATTTGTCTGGCATGGCAAAAAGCCCAGAATTAAATTTAAGATTTTAACTGATGCAAAGGATAGAGGGGGGTTTGCCCTGCCGGACTTAAGACTTTATTATGAATCGGCAGCCTTTTGCTGGTTGAAACACTGGCTACTTCTTGAGAACACAGACATTTTGGATTTGGAAGGGTATGACAATAGCTTTGGTTGGCATGCATACTTATGGTACGACAAGGCAAAGGTGTATAAAGGCTTTAAAAACCATATTGTAAGGAAAGCATTGTATAATGTTTGGATTAGATACAAAGATTTGTTGGAAAGTAAAACCCCTAGGTGGGTGTCACCAATGGAAGCTAGAGAAGTAAAAAAGCTTAATATGGACTCTAAATGGCCAAAATATTATGAAATTCTAGAATATGATGGTGAAAGGGTGAAACTTCAGAGTTATGAGAAACTAAAGCCCAAGGTTCGAGATTGGTTGCACTATCATCAGATAAATGAGACATTTAAACAGGACAGGAAAATAGGATTTCAGAAAGAGAGGTCAAAACTAGAAACAGAATTGTTGGAACCCAATACTAAGAACTTATCAAAAATGTATAACTTGCTGTTGAAATGGAATACACAGGATGAAACGGTGAAATCAGCAATGATTAAATGGGCACAAGATATTGGTCATGATATTATGTTTGCTGACTGGGAACAGTTATGGACCACCGGTATCAAATTTACTGCATGTAATGCTTTAAAAGAAAATATTATGAAAATGATCTATCGGTGGTACATGACCCCAGTCAAGCTTGCAAAAATTTACCACTTGCCTAATAATAAGTGTTGGAAATGTAATGAGACTGAAGGCACCTTCTACCACCTTTGGTGGACCTGCCCAAAGGTTAAAGCTTTCTGGGAAATGATCTATAATGAAATTAAGAAGGTCCTTAGGTGGACCTTTCCTAAGAAACCAGAGGCTTTTCTCTTGGGCATGGTTGGCCAATTGGTGTTAAAGACGGATAGGATTTTCTTTATGTATGCCACTACAGCAGCAAGAATTCTACTGGCAAAGTATTGGAAGATGCAAGAACTACCTACTCTGGAAGAATGGCAAACAAAGGTGATGGACTTTATGGGACTGGCCGAGATGACGGGCAGAATCCGTGACCAGGGGAAAGAGACAGTGGAAGAGGACTGGAAGAAATTTAAAATATATCTAAAAAACAATTGTAAAATTGAGGAATGTTAAGATGTCAGGGGGTAAGAGGTAAAGAAGTGCAGCAGTAACTAAAAAACTAAAGGAAACCTTATGAAAGGGAATTAAGACAATGGACTTAAGGGTTGCTAAAGAATCATTAAACAAGGATGCAGGGATGGGGAGGTATGGGGAAGTCAAAAGAAAGAAGAGTATGAAATGACGAATTTGAAGTTACATGGGTTTAATTGTTTGGTGTGCATTGTTTGTTTTTTGTCTTTTTTGTGTTTGTTCTGTTGTGTTTTTTACTATTTGTCTGAAAAACGAATAAAAATTAATTTAAAAAAAAAAACAAAACATATGGAGGTCAGGAATAATTCAAAAGGGTGTAACCCCCAATTTAAGTATCCATTTCTACTTCCACTTATCCATTTCTACCTGAATAAATGCCCAAACAAGGTTCTTGTCAGGGGAAATTAGCCCTTAATCCATAAGGTTCTATGATTCTATTCTTCCAAGAGTAGCCTTCCCACTCCCCTCATTCAGTGCATCATGGGAGTCATACCTCAGTGTTTCTACACATTATTCAGAACAAGGTGATAAACTGAGATGATATGACTGCCCTGATATTTTATGAGAAGGTGCTATATAAACACTATTATAAATAAATATAAACAAAGTATTCTAAACTGCATCGCTTCAGACTAAGTGGGATGGGCATATCTTTTAACACCATCTCCCAATGTTAAAAAACTCCCTGATCCCAAACCAGAGATCATGAGGTGATAGAATCCTGGCTTCTACCATTTAAGGTTAGGGTGGGGTAGAGGCACATATTCAACACACTCCTCAGTTTAAAAAGCTCCCTGATCCCAAACTGGGATCCCAAATCTGAATTTATGCAGTCCAGAATGCCACTACCTAGGCTGAAATTACCCTGTCACTAACATTCCATTTTACTAAACTATAACCTCCAATTGCATCTAAAGCTGGGCTGATTTCCTTTCCTTCCTTCCCCTTTGCCTTCCACCCCCCATTCCTTTTTCTTTACTGTGTTCAGCTTGAGGCTGATCTATATATACTGCTATTAACGGAGAGCAGAAAATCTTCCTGAAATATAATCACAGTGCTATCCATATGTTTGAATACCCTTTTTACTGCAATATCTTAACATTAATGATCACACACACACACCACAATCTAAGAACTGAGGAGTGAGGAAAAGAGACAACAAAAGGTTGGCAGTTGGACCTGGGGGCAGAATTTTTGTAATGACCCGAAGTTTGACAGAGCGTCCTTAAATCATTAGACCTTTTGATGAAAAGGGGAACATTCTTGTGGGCAATTAGCATTTCAGTTTCAGATATTGCTCTTTTATTCTTCTTTCCTTTTCCTTCCCCAGATGAAACAGTCACAGCCGCACCCTCAGACCAGCCCTTTCCTCTTGCACGCTCTCTCCTCTGTGCCCCTGGCCTGTGAGGGTCTAATTGGAGTGCAGACAATGATGGCATTGAGTTGCCTGCAGTGTGAATGCTCAGTCTGTCCTCCCCCAATGCCAGCACCGGCAGCTGAGCCCCAGATCCTTGCAACAGCTTCGCCAGCTTGACCCAAAGAGCATTCACAGAGCAGCTCGTGCACCATCGCCATCATTGCACAAGGATGGGAGATTAATTAAGTAAGCGGGTAGGGGGGCAGTTAGCCTGGGATGATGGCTCAATCAGTGTCGGTACCCTCCCCCTTTTCCCATTCCTCACATACATGAGACAGCCATGCCCAGGGACAATCTTAATGATGCTGCCAGATTCTGTAATCTGGCTACTACCAGGACAAGAGCATGTGACAGAGGAAAGGATTAATAGGAAGAGAGCTTATTTTTTTCCAATTAAAGCCAACAAAGGTCCAAATTAGGGATTCCTTCTGAACTGTTGCCATCTTGCTCCTGCTTGCAGATGATGAAGGCATTCAACAAGTTATGTGCTTTACTTTTTCAATGGAATAGAGTCATGAGCATTTTGTTGCAGAATTGAAACACTTAGTTGTTGCCATTTGCCAGAGTTTGCATAAAATACAATGCCATCTAAATAACTGGCAAGTTCATATAAACAAACTGCAAACTATGGGAGATTGTTACCTCAAACTGTAACATATATGTGCAGAGTTGTTGCCATGTTACTTCCAGATTATAAAATATATAAATAAGTGACATAAGTGCCCCTGATCCTAGCACACACACACAACAGTCAATCGTATTGGAGGGTAATGCATATTCATATCCAGATCAGTCCAGGCAAATGGTACCCAGTTTAGCACATTATTATTATTATTATTATTATTATTACCTCAAAGCGGTTTACAAACCACATCAAAACATCAAATAAAACAATCCAGAATAAAACATTACCGAATAAAGTCAAGTATACATTCAAAGCAACATAATCAACTGGCAAATGCATATCTGTGTTGGTTGTGCAAGCTTCAGCTAGTTTCTGCATGGTGGCGTCCCTTGCTATGTTATAATTAATGTATTTTATTATTTATTATTATTTACAATCTTTTTATTATTTATTAAACTAGTAAGGACTATTGGGTCTAGTGTATGCAAGCTTTGGAGCTACACAAGACTCGCTGTCAAGCAGAACAGATGGGTATTATTATTAATTATTGTAATTGTTTTCAGTCCTTTCAGCTAAATAGTGGTTTGTATTCATGATTCACACCCATTGTGTGTCATTGTATCAGCTGATAAATTTTGGGTGTGGGAATCTTTGTTTTTCAAGCTGCAATTTGTAATGAAAATGCTGAAATGAAATATATTAGTAAGAATTTTACACCAGCATCTTTTTACAGTTATTTTTAATTGCTCCCACAGCAGAAATTGGTATTTGATACACATGGACACCATGTCACAGATTTCCAGTTAAGTATATTTGCTGTCATCAATTGCATCAAAATGCTTGGACCATTCCTCTGTACTGATTTGGTTCATTGCAAATGCAATTCCCAAACTGAAAATTCAGATGATCTTCCAAATTTTTCAATTCAATTAAAATTTAAATGAAAAAACCCCACACCTACCCTTGTAATATGCATTCTGTTGGCCTACAGTAAATACAGCTCACACTATAATGAGCTGCCTTGATATGCTATTTCATAATGAAGCTTTCTCCTCTCTTGTCCAAGATGACCTTGACAAGGACACTATTGTGAAGAAGCACATAAGCCGGGGTGAAGCTTGCTACTGTGAGAAGTTGAAGGCAATCTGAAACAGCCAACTACATCGATAGCGCTGCATACCTCTTCCCATGGCATCATGTGAGCTGTTCATTTGCAGTTAATAAGAGTTATTATATGTTAATTAAATACCAGTGGAGTAAAGAAAACATATTTGTCGGAGATTAACAATTATGCAATGCGAGTAGCATCTGCCACACAACTGCTAAATCTGGCTAAACATTTCCTTATCTCAGAGTATTTACTTAGGCGGCGGTTACTATCCTGTTAAATCTAAATTTAATGCCTAGTTAAATATATTTAGGGTGCACTTCATGGGAAATGGCATCAATATGTTTTATATGGAGAATAAGAGAGGGCTTTGTAAGATGAAATAAGGCAATAAAAGCTTTCTGCAGGTTCCAGTAAGTATTGAATGCCAGATGAAAATACAAATGGCAAGAAAATTCCTCTCCTCTCTAGGGAAGACAGAAGACTAAAAATTACCTTGCTGTTTTGGTCGCAAAATATCTCAAGAAGTGGAAGCCTTCCCCCCGTCCCACCAAGTCTGAGAAACTGCAGGAATAATTTGAGTAAGAAGGGAAACTGCAAACAGGAGCAACAAACAAAAGAAAAGCAGCAGAACTGCAAAGACTAGTGAAAGCAGGGCTGAGGAACCCATGACACTCCAGATCTTGCTGGACTACAACTCCCATCATCCTTGACTACTGGGCATGCTGGCAGGGCCTAGTGGGAGTTGAAGTCCCACCATATCTGAAAGGCCACAGGTTCCCCGATTCTGACTTTGTATTTTCCCTCCCAATTTTTAAGAGACTCATATTGCTACAACAACTGTGATTGGATTCGTCAGTAGAGCATGAGACTCAATCTCAGGTTTGTGGGTTCAAGCCCCACTTTGAAAGATTCCTGCATTGCAGAGAGCTGGACTAGATGAACCTTGTGGTCCCTTCCAACTCTACAATTATATGCTGTGATTCTATCACAACTCCAGAGAAAGCTATCATTTCCTCTGTAGTCCAGTGAGACTACAGAGTTCTTCCTCCTAACTGTACACATCTCCACCTGCTAGATTCACTCCACTGCAAGGGCCTGCTACTTCTGTTTCCCCAAAATGATCAATATCAACAGGCTCTTGGCTCTTTCTTGCTGTTTTCTCGCAGGCTATAGCAGCCACCTTGTCAGTCTCTGCTCAAATCTTGGTTGCTAGGATCACATATCTTGCTCCCTGTACTGGCCAGTTCAAGCCTTTTCATTGTTTACCAGTCTTTACCCTAATTCAAGATTCCTGCCCTCACCTTTTAAGGCTTTTTGCCACCCTTGGTTTTATCTCTTACTTCTGATAATACACCTGATTGAAAATATTGCTCATATAGTAAAGGAAACTTTAGCACTCCCAGCTATACATTACTGGATAGGGTTCTTTGACTTAAGATCATTTGGCCCATTCTCTCTGTCTTGCTCATCTTTCAAGTCCTGCTTAAAGCCAAATATTCTTGCAAAGCTGTTTTTAAAACCTTTTGCTTATAGGTTCCGGAAATTTAAATGGTAGCAATCATGCAGCACAACATAGAATATGACCTCTAACTTGCAATTCAGTAGCTTGAGGAAGAGCAGGCTAAGGTGACTAAATCTGATGTGTGTAAAATGAGTCCCTGATAATATTGTACCTGAAGGAGAAACCCACTCTTCGACCAATGGAAAAGGAACCCCATTACTCTCTGTTTTTAATTTGATAGAATCTGAAAATGTACTGACAGAGCATGTGCTAACAAGGAAAGCTAGAAAATTCTCTCTTTTTTGTAAAAAAGTTATGATTCTTAGGGTCCTTCTTTTTAGAGATCCTGAAAAGGGACAATACAGAATACATTTCCACTAAGTCTTTGGCTATTATATTGCAAAATCATCCCATAGTGGCTTAATCTTGACCTTTAAAAAGCCAGCCCGAATAGGAAGGTCTCACAGGTAAAGTAGAGTGATATTATTGATCTTGAAGATTGAGCTGTGATATATTGGAGATTATACTGTCTCATATATGTAGGGCTAGTGCCCAAGCCACAAGGTTAGAGATTTGTATGTCAAAACTAGAACCTTGAATATTCCCCCAAGAAGCTTTTTAAAATCTTCAGATGTCTTGCAGCAAATATGTAATGTCCTTCCAACAAAATCTGCCCCCACAATGAGACTATAGGGACTTGGTTACTGATTGTCCTTGACTGCATACATATTATATACAAGCAATTTAAAATGTTGTGTGACGAAAGATTGTTCTCACTAATTCCTTCCCACAAACCCTTTGGACAGATTTGTACATAATGGTGCTGCAGGAATGGAAACTTCTCACATACTGGCAAAATGTTGTTTCTTAGGCCTATTCAAAATTGCTAAGGCTGGCTCTTCCTAACAAATTCCAATGGACCCCAAAAGACTATTTTGATATTGACTATTAGTAACGGATGAAGAAGCTGCAATGCCTTGCTGAAATGAAACAGTCTATATATTCATTTGCCACTGTAAAATGTGTATTTCTGAATGAAAAAGACAGCACAAGGCTGTAGTACTGTGCATTTCCCTGGGTGGACCCATTATCGTAGTTTCCACAGAGCTCTCCGAGGTGTCTGATGAGCCAAGAAAATGACTCTCAGGATTTTTTAAATGGTATCAGTAGAAAGTGAACTGTCAAAAAGCTTTAAGTATGACAGTCTGATAGATGAATTTGTACATAAAATATTGGCGAGGTCCCACTGAAAGTATGACCTCCTTCAGATTCAGATGCTAAAAAAGCTCACAATAGTTCTGCAGTTTGAGACAGTGCTTATATGTTTGTTTGTTTTTTAAAATGCATTTATAAGATGAACTGATTTTCAAGGAGAAAAACAGGACACCTGTCCAGGCATCTATTTTTGTTAGGGGAAGAGGAGAAGCAAGTGCAAGATAGATTTTTCTCCAGCTAGGAATGGAGATTGAGAAAACAGAAATGGCCATTCTTCTGCGAACTTTCTATGCTTTTGTGCTTTCCCACTCATCATTGATTTTGGTGTCTCAATATTCCCTCCCCCCTCCCATCTTATATTATCAAATCCATCTTCCATCTGTAGCCCTTTCCTTTCATGTGACTTTTTTTTACTCATTTTTTTATTTTGTGAAATCAAACCATGGTTTGGGACATTACTCCATATGCTTAATTTACTGCAGCTTAGAAAATGTTCCAAAAAGTGGATTCCACCAGGAGTGCTTTGTTATTATTGTAAATGGGTCTTTGACTTGGCCCTTCTAGTCTTATTAGCCAAAATCTTCCTCCACCATTATGAACTAAAAATATATGATTGCATCTTACTAAGTCATACTCAGAATATTCCTATTGACATCAATGGATGTAAATTAGTTGTGTCTACTGATTGCAATGGATCTACCACACACACAATTTTACATCTTGCAAATAACATAGACATTTTTCGTGATGCCTCCCCACCCCTTCAGTTTTTACACACGTTCTTCTTTTCAGACGCAAGGAATTGGGTGGGGACTAGGGTGAGAAAAGTTGATTGCAATACGCTAATACTGAGATCCATGTGCAGGAAGGTGACGCTCTGGGGGGGGGGGAATGTAAATGGATATAATCATGGTCTGGTTGGGGAGAAATCTGTGATGGAGTTTCCATTTTCTAATGTTGGCCAATCTGTATTCCACAAGAGGCACCCAATGAGAACGTTTTAAATTTTAAACAGTCCCTTCAGCAGTCAATTCTGGAAGAGCATGGACTCATAATGCCTTGCCAAGAAAACTTCCACTAACTTAATGTGCTGTAATTATAATGAGCCCTCTTTTCCTGTCATTACTCATTGAACACCCAGCTACCAGAAGTCAAGCAGAGCAAGCTATTAGCAGCCAACAATAGTGCTTTTCGCACAATCAGTGTGTGAATGAATAGGAAGGGGAGAGGGAGAAGCAGGGGCAGCTGAGGTGTTTCGGCACCTCGGGCAAGACACCTCACTGCCACCCTTGATCTGACCCCCGCCCTGACAAAGCCTCACCACTAGGCAGGAAGGCAGGCTCCGCAAGGGCATCTCCTTGAGGAAAGCCATTGCAGAACCTTGCCACCCTGCCAGGTGGGTGAGGGGAGACTCAAGACTCCACAGGCAGCACACAGGCCATCACAAGAATGCAAGAAGGCCTCTGCTGTGAGGAATGAGAAGGCATACTTATGCTGTGGTCCTGGGCACCTCAGTGCACCTGCACCATGCCTCCTGCTCCCCCATAAACCACCTTGTTGCGGTGTAGGTGTCCTGACACTCTGGGCAGGCCACTGTAGTGCTTGTGCACTTGCATGTGGCAGTGATGGGTGGGGCACTGCAGAGGAGGTGGCAGATCTGACCTCCAAGGAGTGCACTGCAGCTGCTGTTGCCACTGCGGCAGCAGTGGGCAATGTGTTCATTGGAGGCCGAATCTGCTATCCCTGTGGATCATGCCACCCAAAGCGGGCTGCCTCATGTGTGTGCAAGCCCTGGGGACAGGGATCATGGCAGCAGGACCTGTTCCAAATCTATACACATCTGCTAGATTGAAATAACAGACCCTATATGCATACAAATGCATTGATTTATTGCATTTATATCCTACCTGTTTTCCTCATTTAATCCCCACCACAACCCTTGAGGTAGGTTTGGCTGAGAGTGAGTGACTGGCCCAAGGGAGCTTCATGGCTGAGTGGGGATTTGAAGTCCGGTTTCCTAGGTCATAGTCCAATACTCTAACCATTACATTACACTGGCTCTTTCCATGTGATTGAGAACCCTGCTTTATGCAAGTTCCTAGTCTCATATGTAGAGTTTGTATGTGTGCAGAGTCTCTTTTGATAGTTAACTAAGGATGTATAGGTCTTATGTACAGGGCCTGCTGTCATGATCCCACTCCCCCCTCATATCCACCATTTGTTAGCATTCAGTCCATATACTGGTGGTATTAAAAGTGCTCCATATCAGGTTTCACAGTTCAGTTCAGCTGAAAACCATCAAGCCAAGAAGTTACCTTAAATCTGAACAAGGGGGGAAAGTCCTGTGAAGGATACACTTTAAGGCTTTGCACAGACTACTACGCGAAGGCTAGCTCCTTTGGTTTGATCTGAAAGGCAGTGTACAAAGTGGGCATTGTCTTCGGGTTGTGAAGTGAAATTGGCTCTTTGATTGAAGCTGTCTTGCTCCAGTTTACAATGTGGCTTTGAGTATCTTTCAAATGAAGGATAAGTTTACTGAAAGAATTAGTCCCCGTTTTAGACGTTCCAAATGACAAATTGCTCGACACATTTGAGTACTATTTATGGACTCTCCACTGTAGATATTTCAGATTCAAGTAGCATAAAAATATAAGGAGAGAGCTGCTGGATCAGGCCACCTAGTTCAGCATCCTGGTCAGCATCCCAAATACTCCTGGGAAACCCACAAACAGGAAATGAGAAAGAGAGCAACTGGTATTCAAGGAGATACTGCCCCCAATATGGGAGGAATCACAGAACGGTACAGTTGGAAGGGATCCCGTGGGTCATCTAATCCAATCCCCTGTAATGCAGGAATCTTTTTGCCCAATGTGGGGCTCAAACCCACGACCCTGAGATTAAGAGTCTCATGCTCTATAGCTATCTTAACTAGTAGCTATTGAATTTGTTAATAAAAACATAAGGCAGGAGGTTAACCTTTCATGCATTTGACAGATTGGGTGGTTTCCACAAAAGCTTATGTTAGTCTTTAAGGCCCAACCAGACTTTGTTGTTTTTCTAACAACAGACTAACATGTCTATCACTTTAGAGGGAACCATGCAGAAGATGTAAATTCATCTTTTCTGATGCCCAGCTCCATATAACAAGCTGCATATGTCTCTTCTTTCATGGTCTAGTGATATAAGTATACAAGTATACAAGTATATAAACTCTTTTAAGTCAGGATAGAAAATATGCCCCAATTCTCAAGTGGATACAGACCTTCCACCTCAAATCCTAACTTGATTATCCTTTGGTCAGTATGTGAGAAACCAAATCTACATGTGGTAAAATCAAAACCATCTAAACTTCAAAAATTTGATTCACAGTCTTACAATGCACAGTTTTATACACAATGAACACAATGGGACTTACTTCTGAATAAACATGCATGGGATTGTGCCATAAGGCTGCAATCCTAAACACACTTCCCTGACACTATCTCATTGAACTGAATGGGGCTGATCTCAGTAGACATGCATAGGATTGCACTGTGGTTTTAACTGACTTAAACTTTATCTTCCATTTGAGACCTGGTTCTTTATTCTGAACTCTACCCATTTTTTCATTCTCACTCTCTAATGAGACCCACCAAGTTGCCCTTTTGGAGAGCTCCACAGAAGAGTTCAGCATCAATGATCCTGAGCTTCTAATCAAGAGAGAAAACACTTCCCCCACCTTTTCTTTCTTTTTGTCCTCCAAGCCATAGTACTGTGGTCTTAAACTGCTTAAACTAGCGGGTCACAATGACCCACATCAGCTTAAGTGGGCTGCCCCAGCAGTGCAAAAAGCAGTTTTGAAGTTTAGTTTTTTTAACAGGGGAAGTAAAGAAAATAGGGCGGCCTACCTTTCAGAAAAGAAAAGAAAACTCCAGCTCATTCCAGTGCCTTTACCCAACAGCTTTTGCTGATACCAGCAGGTGAAGCATTTCTTTCACAGCATGGAGATAAACATGGGAATCTTAATGATCATCTTCTGCCATATTTACAATCCCATGCCAACCATTTGATAGCTGAGCCCTGCTTCCGGTCTGCCCACTGGCTAAGGTTTGGCAGGGAGGCACAAAACAGGACCTATTTTATTGTGGCACTGACTCTGTGGAATATGCTCCCTAAATGGACCCTATATGGCTCTGCCATTATATGCCACCCAACAGCTGGCGAAGATCTAGCTCTTCAGTGGGGAAGATCGACCAGTAATTGGTAATGTTTGCTGGTTTTGTTATCATAATATTTTATCATTCTGCTTGACATTGTTTTGGTTCTTTCCATCAGTTTGTATCAACTGCCCAATGGGATCAGCGGGGGGGGGGGGGGGGGAGGAGGGGGGAGGCAAAGGCAAAGGCAACTTCAGACTTTCTTCTAGATCAGAGATGGAGGAACTTTTTGCATTTCCTTCTCTCCGGCCTTCTAAGGGCCAGTAGGCGAAGCAACTTATGTCAATGTTTACCTCTGCACAGTAGGCTAGCTTCCACATAAACTACCACATCCCACTTCATCCTTCATCGAGACAAGCAAGAAGCATTATCAGAGTTCAAGGACACAGGATATAATTCAGTACTAGGCTCTTGCAAACGCTCCATCTGTGTGTGCATTGCAGCTTGCCAAGTGAAACAACTCCCTCCTCTTCAATTTAGGAGAGGGGGCCAAGCCCCAATGTGAAAGGGGAAATTGTTGCACAGGGCTTCTGCTAACAGGACACGTTAGGTGAATCGTGCCCATGTTCTAGCCAGGCAAAAACACCTAGGGTGCAAAGCAGGGGCAGTGAGAGATTTGGTCTAGGGAGAGTCCCAAGGGCCAGTTAGAGAGGCTTGGAGGGCCACATTTGGAGGGCCTGAGGTTTCCCACCCCTGCTCTAGCTGAACGGCCCTGTCTCCCAAGGCCATCTACCACCAACTACCCTGTGAGATGTATTTCAGGGAAGAAAATGAGGGAGGCAGACAAAAATAAAGTTAGGTATCTACTCCAGCTCTCTGTGCTCCCACATAGTCATCACCTATCAACTGCCCTGTGTGAAGGATCCCGGTGACCTGCACTTTGATATTTTCAATTGAAATTGTATTACTTTATTTTCTTTGTATGGGTGCTACTTGTAAGCTGCTTTGGAAGGACTTATAAAAAGATGGCGTATTGATAATTAATAAATAAAGTCTGTATGATGTTGGTTACTTTGGTTTCCTATGGTGGAAGAAAAGTGGGAGATGTCATTTTTGTCCATCAATTGGTCAGTCACAAGTGAAGTAGGTAGATGGAAAATTGGCAGCCTTAAAATAGAAAAGTATTGTAGGAGAAAGACTGACAGAGAAAACACTGACAGGACACCTGCAATTATTATTTTTTAATGCTGCTCCCATATTGCAGGTTATGGTAAAAGGCAAATCCATTGTCAGGAAAGGTTGAAGACCACTGCTATAGCATACTAAGGCAGGCTCTCACCATCAGTGGGGTTAAAAGAAGCAGCTGAAGCTGTGTTGCATTCACCTCCTGATTGGGTCTGCTCTTATAGCTTCATTAACTTCATAATTACAGTCTATCCAATAAAGATATCTATCTCCCTGTATTCTTAAAACCATTCATCTCTCTATACATCTGTCCAAACACATGGCAGGTTTATGAGAAGATATTACAGGGAAAGAGAAAATGAGGCCCAGCTCCATCTCACCAAAGCGTGAATTGCTTTGTCCATTCAGATGGTCTGTGATTGAATATGCTATGGGGCAGAAGTTTCCCTACCTCAACAGAGGGCTAAAGCACAAAAGCTCAAGGTTGTCTCTAAAAGAACAGATTGGATTACTTGGAGACTTTTGGGGAAACTGGGCTCGGCACATGGGCAAAAGCCACCCTCTTTATATGCTCACTCCTTTTTTTCCTGCTTGTTAATAACACAACCTATCAAGAAAGAAAACCATCTCCTGTTTTCTGGATTAGGCGTTTTTTTCCACCACAAAATAGCTCTCCATGGCACATGCATCATTATGTCAAATAGTTAGTGTTTTCCTACAATGCCACCTGTCCCTCTTTACAAAATAATGTCTTCTGCCTCCCAGGCACCTGTCTGGTTTTTTTTCCCCAGAGCTGCAAAGCTTGGCATATCACAGGATAATTTTGCCATGAGTGTACTCAGTGGCAATTGTGAATCTCTGGGAAGGAAGAACCTGAAGATCATACAGCCCCAGTCCTCTAAACAGAATGAGGTTTCCATGTATCTAATTTACCCTAATATACTAGCCCTTATTATGTATAATATACCACACAAGAAAAGATGCAAAGTGCACCACACGAAAGATACCTTCGAACAGGTAGCTAGCTCTACAAGCCATTTTAGATACATGTTGATGGAGAAGTTCAGATTGTTAGCAGCAGTAGAGACTAGGGATGCACAGTTTTATCCCTGGGCCCATGGAAGTAAGGAGAGCATTTAGGGTGGAATTCAGCACTGCTTACCAGGTGGTAGAGCTACAGCTGCATAAATTATGATTTCATTCGGACAGCACTTTATTCCATTTTCCTGATGTTTCCTTTTCTGTGTTTTTATGTGAATTTTCACATGACATAAAAGCCACTTCTGAACATCTAGTAGAATCTGGTGGTAGTTTAGAGCTCACTTGTGTGTTAATTGCTTCCAGAAAAGAAGAGAAAAATCTGTTTGCCCAAAAACCCTTTAACCCAGAAAATAGTGTGTGGGTATTTGAGGTGGGATGATGGCATACAGTTCTTTCCCTCTGCTTTCATGGGTGACTTATGGGGGAACAGAAGCGCACATGCACATAAAGAGTGCAGGGGTGGCAACATAGCCAATGACATCTGTTGTTGTGTCACCTCATGTCCACTGGTGTGGATGAAGTTTAGCAAGACATGGTGGTAAAGCGTTGGAAAAGTCACAGTTCCATAAAGCAACAGATAATGCAGTATAGAAGGACCAATAGAATCTGGGACAGAAGTGATAGCTTTATAACCAGGAACATGAATGCAATAATCCCCATGAGTGTTTTCACCTTCAGCACGACACCACCTCCAGGGCATCACCCTGCCTAACAAGTGACTGGTATTGCAAGATTTGTGCGCAAACAGGAGATCACATGGTAAAACTGTTCCTGAACAGTTTGAGAATTCTCATATTTGAGAATTCAGGCAGAGGAATGCAATGAAGGGGTTCTAGTCTAGGTTTCTTCCTTGCATTCTTGCTTTCCATGATGTGCTCCTTTTGGTGAGGGTGCTTTCAACCATGTGACACCTTACTTGCAGTGTGAAATAGTATACTCCAAAAGCACTTTCAACATTTGGTCAATCATGTAGAAGACCAGCTCTGGCCCCCAGTATATAACCTACTGCTGGCATTGTACTGGGTCAGGAATAAGACAGAAACGTGTTGGGCCATATTTGCATTATGTGTTACTTAATGCCTTAGGGGACGCAGGTGGCGCTGTGGGTTAAAGCCTCAGCGCCTAGGACTTGCCGATCGAAAGGTCGGCGGTTCGAATCCCTGCGGCGGGGTGCGCTCCCGCTGCTCGGTCCCAGCGCCTGCCAACCTAGCAGTTCGAAAGCACCTCCGGGAGCAAGTAGATAAATAGGGACCGCTTACCAGCGGGAAGATAAACGGCGTTTCCGTGTGCGACTCTGGCTCGCCAGAGCAGCGATGTCACACTGGCCACGTGACCCGGAAGTGTCTCTGGACAGCGCTGGCCCCTGGCCTCTTAAGTGAGATGGGCGCACAACCCCAGAGTCTGTCAAGACTGGCCCGTACGGGCAGGGGTACCTTTACCTTTACCTTTAATGCCTTTCTGAAGATAGATATCACTATCATCTATATCTCTCTATATCTATCATCTATCTATCTATCTATCTGTCTGTCTATCTGTCATCTATCATAGTGCTGAAAGTAATATTGTAGTGCTGAAAATAGTATCTAAATAAAGTCTGCATTGATCAAAATCTGCATAGTTGAAATTTTGGATGCAGTATGAATTCGTTAAGTGGAACCCAAATATCAACTTTACAGAGGAAGTGGACACTTCAGTTTCAGCAGCCAACTCCTTATTCACAATGTCATTCATTTCTTACATTCTTTTTTGAAGTCTTGCCAGTGGTTGATTGATGAACTCAAGGCATATGACGAAGGGGCAGGAACAAAACAGCAGAAATTCCAAATGCTGAAATGAAGCTGCTCTAAAAAAAATCTATCCAAAGGTCACTCACTTGAATACATATATTTGTTAACACATATATATGTTTGGATTGGAAGAGTATTATTTAATTCATCCCTAAACAAAATCAATGAAAGGAAGCCTGGGTAACTTCCAGTCACCCTGAAAGTTAGTTGGAAGAATGAAGTTTTACCACTTTTTCAACTCTCTCAATTTCATTTTCTCTCAGTTCCTGTTTCTTCCCTTAAGTTCATCTTTACACATGTCTGCATCAGTTTGCAAAAAAAAAGCTGGCACACGCTTGTCAGCATTCTAGGGCAAATTTCTCCTAATATATACATTTTGCATGCAATTTTCCCTAATACAATGCTTTTTATGTTATTTCCACAAACCTATCCATTTCCCCTAATTTACACTTTTTTGTACACATTTTGTTGCAAAAGTGCCTCATAAAATTCGAAGAAGCATGGATTTCAAAAGAGAGATGTGCTTCAGTTTGCCTAGTATTTCAGAAAGTGCAAATGAGGTAGGCTTATACTAAAATCTGAGCCAAACCACCACCACCCCTCATTCCTATTTGCAATACAAAGTTCCACCTTCAGTTGCCATGTGAAGAGAGCACACTGACATGGCAGGGAAGATGTATTAATTCCGAAGCACCGTGGGAGACCTGGTTAGGTCTCAGTTTTTATTATAATGAGATCACTTTAGATGATTGAGATGCCTCTTTGGGCAGTTCTCTCACATAGCCTCGACTGACTGCTTCCATCCATGCGGCACTACCAAGTGATTGGTGAGATGAAGGAAAGCTACTTTACAAAAAAGGCTCCCCAGAAAAAGTGCCAATAAAGTTACTTTAGGAGCCTAATGCAGCTGGCTGTTCTCTACTTATTGTTGGTGTCGCTGCTGTTTATTTCCTCTCCCTGGGTGCGAGCTGTTGTGTTTATTAAGACAGAAGCTCCTTTCAGTGCTGGTACCTCCCACTGTTTATCTCTCTCCAAATTACCTCTGAAGTGTGCTTTTTTTGCACTCTCTCGAGTTTACTGCCTTTCTAATTGCAGCTCCACCAACTCTTATCACCAGAGCTGAAGGGCCACACAAGGGACATGCCAATAATTATTGTTTACTGTGGGTCAGGGGCAGTTGCAAGCAGCTGCTTTGTTTGCCTGCGCCACAGCGGACTTCTGAGCTGCATATGACAGAAGGGGAAGACAGTCTAGGTATTTCTAAGACATTGGACACTGTGCCAGGTCGAAGAGGGGATGTGGACAGAAAGTCTGCAAGCAGGACTTCCCGTCGGCGCCAGTGATTAATGGCGGACTTCTCCCGGAGCTCCGAGAGAAGTCTGCTCCACTGGTTCGGGTCCTGCCGCTACGGCGAAGCGGGGACCCTTAGAAATCACAGGCAGTGAAGCCTGTGAACAAGGAGGCTCGGCGGGGACCTTTGGGTTCCCTCCGAACTGTGAAGGAGCCTTTTTAAAGGCTCCGGAACAGTGGCGGGGGGAGCGCGGTACTGAGAGCTGCAACCCAGTCCGTGGAGTGAAGCCGCATCGCCATTATCGGAGAGTGCTGATTTCTTCCGGCAAATTGGATTTAAGAGCAACTACTCGTGAGTAGGATTAAAAGCTTAAATTGGATCTAAATTTTAACAGATCTGGAAGATCGTCACGGGAAAGGTACAAAAAGGAAGTCTGCCTTTCTGTGCTGTAGATATAATAAAGCAAAGAGACTGCTAAACTGTAACCTTTGGAGATCGTATGGGAACAAGAGAAATCCATTGCTAAAAGCAAGATTTACCCCCCATTTAGCGGGCAGGAGCGGTGGGGGAGAACTTTTATTGAATTAAATACCTGCATGAAAGGAGAGGAGGAAATATATCCACTGTTTTGATACCCTGGGGGAGGACTGCCTTGAAAGAGAAAGAGACTTGTAAACTGTTGAATAACTTTGAGAGGTTTCAGAATGAGACAGGTTTAACTGTGGTTAAGAGTGTAAAATACTTGGGGATTAATATGACAGCTAAAAATATGAATTTATTTAAAGATAACTATGAGAAATGTTGGAAACAAGTGAAAACAGATTTAGAAATTTGGTCAAATTTGAAGCTTTCTTTGTCTGGTCGAATAGCAGTTATAAAGATGAATGTATTGCCTAGAATGCTGTTTTTGTTCCAAACATTGCAAATTGTGGACAAGATGGAATGTTTCAAGGGTTGGCAGCAAGATATATCCAGGTTTATCTGGCAGGGCAAAAAGCCCAGAATAAAATTTAAGATTTTAACTGATGCAAAGGAAAGGGGGGGATTTGCCCTGCCAGATCTGAAACTTTATTATGAATCAGCAGCTTTCTGTTGGTTAAAAGACTGGCTGCTTCTTGAGAACACAGACATTTTAGATTTGGAAGGTTTTAATAACTTTTTTGGGTGGCATGCATATCTGTGGTACGACAAAGTTAAGGCTCATAAAGGTTTTAAAAACCATATTGTTAGGAAAGCACTGTATAATGTTTGGACTAAATACAAAGATTTGTTGGAGAACAAAGCTCCAAGGTGGCTGTCACCAATGGAGGCAAAGGCATTGAAAAAGCTTAATATGGAGTCTAAATGGCCAAAATATTGTGAAATCTTGGAACAGGAGGATAACAAGTGGAAATTGCAGAGTTTTGAGAATCTAAAAGATAAAGTGCGAGATTGGCTTCATTATTATCAAATAATGGAGGTTTATACGTTAGACAGGAAAATTGGTTTTCAGGTGGAAAAGTCAAAATTGGAAACAGAGCTGCTAGAATCCAAAACTAAGAGCTTGTCAAAAATGTATAACTTGCTGCTGAAATGGAATACACAGGATGAAACGGTTAAATCAGCTATGATTAAGTGGGCACAAGATGTTGGGCATAACATTATGTTTGCTGACTGGGAAAGGTTGTGGACCACCGGTATGAAATTTACGGCGTGTAATGCCTTGAGAGAGAATATTATGAAAATGATCTATAGGTGGTACATGACCCGAGTCAAGCTTGCAAAAATTTACCACTTATCAGACAATAAATGTTGGAAATGTAAAGAAAATGAAGGTACATTCTTTCACCTCTGGTGGACATGCCCAAGGATTAAGGCTTTCTGGGAAATGATATATAATGAAATGAAAAAGGTATTTAAATATACCTTCTTGAAGAAACCAGAGGCCTTTCTCCTGGGTATGGTTAGCCATGTGGTGTTAAAGAAGGATAGAACGTTTTTTATGTATGCGACAACAGCAGCAAGGATACTCATCGCAAAGTATTGGAAGACACCAGATCTGGAAGAATGGCAGATGAAGATGATAGACTACATGGGACTGGCAGAGATGACTGGCAGAATCCGAGACCAGGAGAAAGAGACAGTGGAAGAAGATTGGAAGAAATTTAAAGACTATCTTGATAAATATTATAAAATTAATGAAGGTTAGAATTGACATGGGTTTAAAAATTATGTGGTTTTCAGGGGTGTTGATTATGGAAAAAGAATAAAATTATTAAAAAATATGGGAAGTAAGGGAAGGGATTTGCTGATTAGATTACGAAATTAGAATACAGAAGGGGGAGGTGTGAGGAGGTCGGGGAAATTAGGTTTAAGAAAATAAGGATGGAAATTATACTTGTTTCTTTTTATTTTTTGTTTGTGTATGTTTTTATTGTTAAACTTTAATAAATATCATTTAAAAAAAAACAAAAAAACAGAAAGTCTGCAAGCAGACATTGCAGCTGTTGATACTGCAAACTCCCCCTGGCTCACCCAGAGCAGGCTTTCCCCCCTTCCTCCAAAGTACTGCTGTGTGCTTTCCACTTCCCACATAGCGAGAAATTCCAGGTGCAGCCCTACAGGGGGTTGTGTTGCATTGGATGAGAGAGTACTGGAGACAAATGGCATTTTCGTACAATCTACACCAGGAATGGGGAACCATTTTTGGCCCTCCTGAGCAATCTTCTGGATGCCATCTGCCAGCGATGGGTGGCTCCAAGTGCAAAACTGGGCACAGCAACAAATGTGAATGTTACAGCCCTTTCTAGCCTTCGTCCAGGCAAGCACTAAAAGAGTTCAAGGACAAATTCCACCAGGCAAAAACACTTAGGGTATGAAACAGGCCAACGATGGATGTGACCTGGGGAGAAAATGTGTGGCTACCATCCCTGATTTAGGTGCCTTTCCAAATATACACGTTAAACATAAGTGATACCATCCAATCTCTATAGAGAGGACATGCACCTCAAAGTGCCTAGCTAATTCACATCTCCACCCCCCTCTGTCTGCTCCCAGCTGTTTTCACATACACCTGCTTCCCCTTCCCTTAGCTGGTGTGCGTAATACTACGACTCCCATCATTCCATGTTGGCTGGAACTGGTAGCTTGCAATCCAACAACATCTGGAGGGCCACAGGTCCTAAGAATGAACTCTCATCATCTGACCATTCTGAGCTATTAACCAGCAATTTGTGAGGGAAAGGGCAATGCCTGTCTCTGCTTTTCAGATCCAAGCTTCTGAAGAGCAGAGACAACCATTTCCCTCCCCAACAGTGTAGCACTAGAAAGGAACCTCTCCTTCTATCCCAGTCCTATGATTGGGAGAAATATGAGGGTTGGTGGGCCATATAAAATGGCTTGGAGGAGTTGGAGCTGGTCTGTGGATTTGCCGCCCTTGCTGCTTTTACACCCTGAGATGCAAAGTAGGAAGTCAAATTTATTCTACCCTTTGCCACAAACCGAATAGGTAACTCTGGGCTAACCTTTCTTAGTCTGCATTCACCAGTTTGCAATATGGGGAATTTGTAATAATAGTGGGTTATCTTGCAAGGTTGCTGGAAGAATCACAATTACATGTGAAGTACTTTGAACACACAAAAATGCTATACAAATAAGCAATGTAAAATTCCAAACACCTATCAAATGGCAATGCCATTACCTATTTGCCATATGCTTAGCCATCTGCGTGCAAATCTAGGATGCAGCTTTAGCATGGGGGGCAAAAGGGAACAGCGAAGAAAAGCCAAAAGCAAGAACAAATGAATAGTGGAAAAGGAACACTGCACCAGACAGTTCCTATTGTACATATATTCCCGATCCCTCCAAGTTAACTATTCCATTCACTGCAGAAAACAAAGCTGCTCAGGGCCAAATTCCTTCTAATGGCAAAAGGCATTTATTTGTTCACCAACATAGAGGGGCTAATCAATTGTTCTCAGCCACTCTCTGGAATCCGCCTAAAGGAGCTCCATGTATAGCAAACTTGACCTGATTTACAGACCCCGAGAAGCATAAAACTCTCTTCTTCATACACATGCAAACACAGAGAAGCATGTTATATTTTAAGTTTAGCAGGTTAAAGGGGGAAATAGTTCAACAAGAGGGCCACACCTAATCAATAAGAAGCTAGCAAGCAAGCAAACAAAAGCTGCAGGCAATAGCTGAGCGAAAAGAGAATTTATTATTTTAAAAAACCAGGGAAACAAAACAAATATCTTGATCTGTATTTTGCCAGAGTGGGACCAATGGGCACAATATTCGAGCTGTATCACTGGTTTACCCACCATGATACAGTCCTTCAAAACACACACACACACACACTTGTGGCCTGATGGCTTTCTTTTTGAAGAATGTAATGCTGTTTTCAGAATGGGAATATTTCTAGAAATGGATACCACCCCCCAGTGGAAATATTGCAGAGTCCAACCTCCTGACCCACCCATTTCTTCCCACCCAAGATTCCTCTTGGCAGGGTCTGAAAGCATTTTTTTCAATATCACTCTCACCCTTATAGTGCATAAGGAATCTGGAAAAATCCCCCATTAGTTTTGATTATTTTACACCAAATTACAATTTATCAAGTGGTTTAGTTCTGTCACCCGTGGCTTGAGTGGTGCAGTGGGTTTTAAAAAAATCATGCTACCTATGTTAATTAGTGGATCAATGCCAGGTTGTTTGTGTTATTGCCTGCACATTAATTGCGAATGTTAAGTGTTAATAAAGTAATTGTCACTGTTTGTACTTTCTGTGTTTCATTATCCCTGCCTATATGGCTATCTCCCATGAAAACACTTCATGCATCTGATGAAGTAGGTTCTAGTCTGATGAAGTGGACCATAATACTTGTTAGCAAAGTGACTTGAATGAAGCAGAGTCTAGAGAGAAAAAGATACCGGTAATACTTCACTGAGGGAAACTGAACAAAACAGTGTACAGGTGAAATAATTAGAGAGGTTTTGTCTTTTAGGGCAGGTTTTGCTTTAATTTACTGAAATTGGGAATGATTAAATGCATTACTGTGTGCTTAATTTTGGAATGTTCCCCAGCAACCACCTCTGCTTATAAACCTCAAAGGAAGGTGAGTCCACCACCTTCCAGTGGAGTCTGTTCCACTGTTGAACAGCTCTCATTGTCAGAAAGTTCTTCCTGATGTTTAGTCAGAATGTCCTTTTTTGTAACTTGAATCCATTGGTACAAGTCCTATCTTTGGGAGCAGAAGAAAACAAGCTTGCTCTGTCTTCCATGAGACAGCCCTTGAGATATTTGAAGATAGCTATCATATCTCCTCTCAGTCTCCTCTTTTCCAGGCTAAACATACCCAACTCCCTCAACTGTTCTTCATAAGGCTTGGTTTCCAGACCTTTGGTCATATGACCCCCCCCACACACATTCTAGCTTGCCAATATCCTTAAATTGTGATGCCCAGAACTACCCACAGTACTCCAAGTGTGGTCTGACCAAGGCAGAACAGAGTGGGACTATTACTTCCCTTGATCTGGACATTATACTTCTGTTGATGCAGCCTAGAATAGCATTAGCATTTTTTGCTGCTGTATCACACTGTTGACTCATGTCAAGCTTGTCTACTAAGAGCCCTTAGCTCATTTTCACATGGATTACTAGCAAGATAGCTCTGTATTGTCTACACCACTCTTTCCCAAGCTTTCCCAAGCCCAACCTGCAGATGTTGTTGGACTACCACCACCACTAGCTAGCAGGACCAGTGGTGACAGGTGATGGGGGCTGTAGTCCAACAACATCTGCAGGTTCAAGGTTGGGACAGGCTGGTCTACACTGATTGCCAGCAATTCTCCAGGATTTCAGATGGGGCACATTCTCAGCCCTATTCTGCATCCAAAGTGGATGCTTTACCATAGCACTCTGTGAAGATCCCTACCTGAAAAGGGATGGCCACATGTGAACAGTTGCTCATACATAGCTGCCCCCTTTCAGAATTCTGTGATCCATGTGTAGACTTCAAGGGTAAGGCATGCACAGCTCACAATGTTGAGGGCAGAGATGGGAGGTCAGTTTCTACTCTGCCCTCCATGTGTTAGCTCTATGCATGGAAATCACCTCTGAATATTTTTAATCTTTTTGCATTTATATTCTGCTTTTCTTCCAACAGAGAACCCAAAGAAGCACACACATGGTTCCTAGATGGTCTCCCACTGACTAGACCCATGAACACCACGGACCTCATGCCATCAGACCATATCCAGCAATTAGGTTTAGCAATTCAGTCTGCAATTTAACTAGAAATGCTGTAATTTGCATATGGGGCCTCCTTCAAGTGAAAGATGTGTATTTCCACTGAACGATCTACCCCTCGAGAATCATAAGCATACAGGTTGCAAAGTACCTTGTACCTCAAAAAGTACCTTGTTGAGCATTATACAGATATAATACTATTGCTATTAAGTAATTGGAATCCCTTTGTTGGTGACTGAGATGAGACCCAAATTCTTGGGTGTGTGTGTCACTGTTTATACAGAAAAAAACATGTCCTTCTTACAAGTGCATAAGAAGAGCCGAAAAGTTCTGGTCCAGCACCACGGCAGAGGATCTTTCAACATCAGAGAGAGGCACAGGTAGAGAAAAAGGGAATGGAAGGGGTTAAATCATTCCCTAGAAACCTCTCAGGGTACAGGAGGCACTGGCGACCTGACCTATCGCTTGAATGGCTCACTCCTGCATGGATCAGCATGGGGGCGGGCAGAGGCACTCAGTTCTATACATGAAACTGAGGTTTGAAATTGGGAGAAGATGCAAGGGCTCTTTGGATGTTGGAGGAGGAATGGCCCTCTCTTCTCCCTCCCTTCCCAGAATCTCTGGAACTTGTTGATTCAGCCTACTAGTGGAAGGGAGGGATCTGTTGTTGTCATTTGGAACTGCTTGAGCATTATGGGATGGAGCTGAGGAGGAGGAGGAGGAGGGTAAACCTTGAATCTGCAGCTCTGCCCCAACCAGGCTGGAATAACAACAACAGTGGGAGCAAGGAGATAGTCCAAAATGCCACAGGAAAAAGAAAACAACAGAGACAGACATATAAGGCCAAGAGATTGACAACTGATTTTTGGATGTGGCACACGCAGGTTGAAAAGGAAAAATATATTGTTTCTCACTTGAAAGTATAATAGAAAGTTAAATAATATAATAGCATGAATACAGCTGTTGACTATGTGATAAAATGTAATGTAATAGAAGTAAATAAGAATATGAAACACAGTAATATTAGATCATAAAGATGCATTAAAAACATTGTGCGGGAAACCACTTAAATGAAATTGTATTAATTTGGAATTAATTTGTATAACTGGGTTAAAATAGGATAATCAATAAAAATAACTGGCAAACAACAACAACTGAGCAGCTTCTAGCCTAGATTGAGTTGAAAAATACCCAACAATATCATTGCAAAAAGCATGTCAGTGGCAGCACAGACCATAACTGCATTTGTGTTATGTATCTGCAATGGTAGTTGCCTATGGTCATCATGCTTCAAATTTCAAATTGCTAAAATGACTTTGCAACAGTATACAATGGGACAGAGATGCTTGTTGATAGGTGCCTTCTATGCCCTGTTCTGAATTCTCATGCAAGAATGAATTGCAAAGGCATCATGAGATCTGTCATGTAATCACTGAGCTTCTTTAGGTAAAAGCCTAAGAATAGAGAAGGCCTAAATTAACCTTGGTCAGAGTACTGCTCAACTAACCACTTTCACTTTATCTGGGTTTTTTGTTTTTATTGTAGACCACCCTTCATCACATCAACATGATATCAGGGTGGTTTCCAACAATGCAGTTTCACTGAATAATCTGAAACCTGTTCAAACACACCTGAGCAGGTACACCTAATTCTGTGTTAGACTGTAGCTGATGTGTTCACAATTACAGACATACCCAGAATCAGCAGCGCATCAACAGGTGTTTTCATTAGGGTTCAAAGCTCTAAAAGATGCAGGCCCCAAATATATGAGACACCACCTCCTTCCCTAAAACCTATATTGAGTTTGGCAGGTAGGGCCCTCTTAGTAGTTCTGCCTCCCTCAGATGTTCAGGGGTTGGCAGCCTAAAAGAGGGCATTTTCTGTGGCAGCTGTGGAATTTCATCACCCCACAGGAGCACCTGACCCTTTCAATGTACGGCACTCATCATATGCTGAAGACACGCCTCCTTGCCCGGGCCTTTGGTAGCCAAGATACAGTGGTACCTCAGGTTACAGATGCTTCAGGTTACAGACGCTTCAGATGACAGACTCCGCTAACCTGGAAGTAGTACCTCGGGTTAAGAACTTTGCTTCAGGATGAGAACAGAAATGGTGCAGCGGTGGCGCAGCAGCAGCAGGAGGCCCCATTAGCTAAAGTGGTACCTCAGGTTAAGAACAGTTTCAGGTTAAGAACGGACCTCCAGAGTGAGTTAAGTTCTTAACCCAAGGTACCACTGTAGTAATTTGGGAATCCACTCTGTTCTTTGGATAGTAAATAGTGAATTGTTTTACCTGATTTCAATATTGTGTTTATATGTTGTTGTAACCTATCCTATTACCTTCTGGTGAAGGGCAGGTAAGACTTCCAAACTGTCCATTAAAAATAAAAGTAACAACATGCATTCTACATCTAAGTATTTTACATGCTGCATTTTACAGCTGTTGGGGGGGGATGGTTCTTCTGCTTTGTTTTGCTTTTATGTATAATGTATTTATTTTCAGGTTTTTAACATGTTGTAGGTTACTTGCAAACCTTCGGTTAACATGCAAGTAACCAATCTAATACTACTACTACTACTACTAATAATAATAATAGGGAAATAATAATAGAATAATGGAACTATATATGGAAACAGTGTTCAAAACTCCCATTGTTCTAGGTGCATGTTGTGATAAGGAATTCCATTAGTGCAAGTAGTCTGAGTAGAAGGAAAGGGGGACCTTTTTCTGCCTCCCTACTTCCAGCTACTCTCTGAAGACTGGAGAAGAGACCCTCTTAAGAATATTAGTGGGGTGGGCAGGGCTAGACCATGTGAAAAATGAACATAATATTATAGCTGCAGTTCATTCATTTCCAGCTTTGTGTTCTTGTTATTAAAAAAGCATGCCTAGACATTCTGTTGTTGCGCCCATAACCTAGGTTTAAGGTGTCATGTAGCTCCTAGCTTTCATATCTCAGTTTTTAACACTGGTTGGAAAGTATCCCAAGGGTCATCTAGTCAACCCCCTGCAATGCAGGAAATGCAGCTAATTGTAATGTAATGTGATATAAGGCTCAGTTGGTAGAGCAGGAGACTCTGACTCTCAGGGCCTGTGGGTTTGAGTCCCATGTTCGGTGAAAGATTCCTGCACTGCAGGTGGTTGGACTAGATGATCCTTGTGATCTCTCCCAACTTGATGATTCTATGATTCTTTACATTACATTACATGTAAAGCATACATTTTTTAGCTTGACTCTGGGATATTTGGGGGGAGGCGGGGTAAAAGGTTACGCAAAAGTGCACCCGTCTCCATTTTGTTTTGTTTGTCGCTGTTGGCTATTTGTATGGTCCTGGCAGCGATTTTTGGACTTTCCATTGCTGCTGGGTGCCATTTCTCTAACGCTTCCTAGTCCAGTGTGGTTCGTGGCTAAGAGCAGTGGACTCGTAATCTGGGGAACCGGGTTCTCTTCCCTGCTCCTCCACATGCATCTGCAGGGTGACCTTGGGCTAGTCTCACTTCTCTGAAGTCTCTCAGCCCCACTCACCCCACAGAGTGTGGGGGAGGAAGGGAAAGGAGAATGTTAGCCACTTTGAGACTCCTTCAGGTAGTGATAAAGCAGGATATCAAATCCAAACTCCTCCTCCTCCTTTCAGAAGACACTGGGGGCAGGAGGGACAAACCATTACTTCCTGCTACTGCTCTCACTCCAAGATTTCATGATATCATATTAATCAGTGCTGCACCAAACTTTAAACTTTATGGAGTGGATGGCATAGCTAGGTGCATGGGCGGTCAGTTTCATTACATCTCAGTACTAATTTCCTGTGAGGCAGATAGATGCTATTATATTCACACAAACAGAGAAAGGCTTGTAGAAGTGCTCTAACAGCCATAGCCAACACAGTGCCCTCTTGATATTGCTGGCCTCCAGCTCCCATCATCCCTGACCATTTGCCATGCTGCCTTAAGCTGATGGGAGTTGTGCTCCAACAGCAACTGGAGGCTGTGCCTCATTGACTACTCCGAAGCTGCAGGATAACCTGGAAGACAGGAGTGTCAATGAAAGTGGCACAGAAGCATCTACCTGTACAAAGTTGTCTAGAGAGTGTCCTAGGTCAATAGTAAATTTCATTCCAGGTCTGCATATTCTGGAGATAAAATAGCCTTCACATGACAAATTATTGCAGACAAGGAGGCAATGTGTCAGATTTGGGAATTTCTTTATCATCTGTAAACTGAATGATGGTTGAACAGCATGACACCAGCTCTGACCATGAGTTATGACTGACCTTCAGTTATTGATAAATAACAATCAGCTCTGTCCATATGTGATACACACACAAGCACAAAGATTCAGTTAAACACCTGTGTCAGAATCCTCATAGTAATGTGCTGGAACACTGTCACCTTGTGGTTGCTTGGAGACATTAAAGCCAGCCAGCCAAGGCTCTCTTGTATGTGCCAGAGGATATTAACTATTTTAGCACCTGACAGGGTTATCAAATGCCTGTTACTGTACCTTCAGCAAAACTGAACATACTCCTTTATAATTCAGCAAGCAAGCACCAGGCACAGCCTTAAAAGGGTTAAACAAGACTTCTGATAATTCTGCAAGCATATGTCAGAAAATAAAATACATGTTAGAGGATAAATTCATCCACATTTAAGGCAAACCTACCCAATTCACAGACTCTGAAACAAATACAAGAACCGGAATCCAGCCATTTTTGACACCTGCACTTCCCCAAACTTTGCAGTGCAGTTCTCCAGCTAAGTAATGTGTACAAAAATGCATATACTGGGGTAAAGTGCCCACAAAAATGCACATATTTGTAAAAATAGCATACAGAAATGCATTATTTAATGGGGAAATCACTTTGAAAAAATGTATATTAGATCAAATTGCATACATGTGGATATAAGAAGAAATTCACACTAAAATGGTGATGAACTTTCTGCAGAAATTTGCAAACTAATGTGGAAATGTAGGGAACTGAAATTGAGATTGGAAAAATGAGAAAGTGAGAAAACCCAATACTGACAGGTTTTTCCATGCCTAGGAGACAATTTAGCAAATGAATCATCATCATCCCATATTCAAAATCCTATCTGCCAGATTAGTGTCGCTGAATAGTGCTGAGTCCCTCTTGCAGGATAGGGGGAAATTTAGCCCTCAAGAACTATGCTGGAAGAAAGTCGACATATTTGGCATCCTTTTTCTTGTTAGCAGAGAGTCAAGAGACATTGCATTGCACAGAGTGGGAAGCTAATGGATGATAATTAACCACCAATTGACAAAGGACATATTTACTGTAATTTAACAGCTTTGCAAATAGATATAAAACCACTGTACACATGTTTAAACCTTAATAAATATATTTGCAGTCTTCCAGCCGCCTAAGTTGGTATTCAGGCTGCCTTGCTCCTGTTAATTCCAATGGAACACATTTGGTTGCAAAAGTTATTGCACATTAATTAAACATTTGTTCATTACAGAAAACAAATAGGCTGATGTTAAATGACCATTTCCGTCAATTGCAGTTTTGTGTATGGCAGTTAAAGGGCTGCTTTGCATTCTAAGGCAAACACAGATCCACCCTCCCCATTTCTACACATTTGACCCTATGCCAAAAGAATCCAAATTGTTGCTATTTGGATATGTCACTGTCCTACAGCAGTTGAACAAAAACGAGAGAGATAACTGGTACAGAATGAGGTCCATTTCTACAACTAGAATGATCAGTCCATTTCTGCAACAAGAAGCACTTACCAAAAGCTAGTGGTGGAGCTAGGATTTGTACGCTATGACAGTTTTAAGAACTGAGCATTAAGTTTGTTTGTTTGCTTTTTTAAATAATATTTATTAAAGATTTTCAAATATAACAGAAAAAGAAAAACATCCAAATTTAAAACCTAATTTTCATTGGCATCCTTCCAGGACTTCCCCTCCCCTCCCCCTCTTGTATTCCAATTCTTTCAAATAGATTCAACAAATTCTTACCCCAAATTTTAAAATTATTTATCATTGACCCAATTTAAAAAATATTTTCCCATCCCCTAAAATCGACCTGTTCCCTTCCACGAATTCCCCTCTTTAATATGCAATACAGATTAAAATAAACAGAAAAATAGAAAAAAGAATAAAATGTAATTTAACACCCTTTGGATTCCAAATTTCCCTCCCCCCTTTCCCGGTTGCGTTCCCAATGTCCGTCAATATCTACTGTCATCCTGGAGCTCCCACATCTAAACCACAGTCCTTCACCAGTCCGCTTTGCCGTCTTTTTATTAGTCTTTGCCGTCTTTTGGTCATCTTTGATTTCACATGTCCAATCTTGGAAGGAGTCTATCTTCCAACTTTGTCCAGTTCTTGTTATTCTTGTTGTTCTTGTTGTTCTCTCTCCTCCTCTTTTTTTTTTTTTCCTGCTCTCCTGCACAAATGTTCTAATTCCAAAAAGCTTCTAATTCCTCTGCAGAGGCTTTGTTATTCAGGAACAAAACATTACGTCAAGTCCCTTCCATTCTTCAATAGATAAATCTATTGTCTCCTTTAGTGTGTAGACCTCTGTAGACAAAAAAGTGTTCCATTTCTGCAGTTTCCCAGGAGATAAAAAGTCCTATTCAAATTCGATGCCAACAATACTTGTAGTGTCCCACAGCTCCTCTAGAGGGATTATAGTAACTCAGTTTCCTTCCCGATCACACCCAACAGTCAAAGTAACTTATTATTCCTTGTTTTAAACAATTTATATCCAATTTGTAACAAATGTGACCAGCAAAGTCCTCGTAACAAAGTTCTCTTTTTGTTCTTCCGCTTTGACAGCTCCTTTGACAGCTGTCAAAACCTCTATTTCTCCTCTCCCGGCGCTCTTACGGATCGCTCCCGGGGTTTCCGGGGGGGGGGGGGTTGCCTTTTAATTCACATTCCACTTTTCTCCTCCAGCCCAGTCTTATAATTTTCCATCGCGAAGTTAATAATTTTGTCAAAAAAAGGTTGCACTCGATCTTAGTTGTCAAATCCTTTGCTTTAGCTCCTCTACAACAGGGGGGAGGCTGACTTCCTTTTTGCACCTCCCCCGCTCACTCCGAATTTAAAAAGAATTTCCCCCCTTTTTTAATCCAAGTTCCAATTACTCACGGGTTATTCTTTTAAAGTCCAAATTTTCAATGGAAGAAGTCAGCGCTCTCCGTCGAATGGCATGCGGCTTCGCTCGGCAGGGGAAGCGGAGGACTCACAGCACCACCACCCCCCTGTCACCCGCTCCGCAGCCTTTAAAAAGGCTCCTTCGCGGGTCGGGGGGGACGCAAATGGTGCCCGTCGAGTCACCATGCCCATGGGTTTCAGCGCCCATGGTTTTTGAGGGTCCCCGCGTCACCGGCGCGGTAGAACCCAGCCCCTGCCGAGCAGGCTCCCTCCGGAGCTCGGAGGGAGTCCGCCATTCGGCGATGGCGCCAACCCGGAAGTCCGAACTGAGCATTAAGTTTGGTGGGTTTTGTAAGAGTGGGAAGATGACAAAGAGCAGGAAGATGACAAATGGGATGCTGAGGTGCATGCTGACACCATGATTACATCACTCCCCCTCTTTGCAATTACTGGCTTCTTGGCCCTTTCTGTACGAAGTGTCTGCTTTAAATTTGCCTCTTGCTTGACTAAGGACATTTTAAGAACTAGCAGGAAAGGGGTTAACAAATGGCAAATATGCAAGTAAAGTCCAAAGTAAATGTGGCATTTTCAAGGTTTGCAAAAGACAAATGATGGGGGGTGGGGAATGCAGCTTAGATTCAGGATAATAAAATGTACAGTGGTACCTCGGGTTACATACGCTTCAGGTTACAGACGCTTCAGGTTAAAGACTCCGCTAACCCAGAAATATTACCTCGGGTTAAGAACTTTGCTTCAGGATGAGAACAGAAATCGTGCTCCGGTGGCGTGGCGGCAGCAGGAGGCCCCATTAGCTAAAGTGGTGCTTCAGGTTAAGAACAGTTTCAGGTTAAGAACAGACCTCCAGAATGAATTAAGTACTTAACACGAGGTACCCGAGGTACCACTGTATTCTGTTCACACACTATACAACAATATCCAGGGGAGTATACTAATAGCAGTCACAAATAATAGTTTCTCTAACTGAGTGCCCTGCTCCTATTTGCTAAAAAAAAACAAAAACAAACCACAACTTTTAATCATATAGGATGCTGAGACAGTACTCCCTAATTCCATCCTCTGGCAATTTTAAACATTAGGCACACTTGCTGATACTTATAGTTGAATACAATCCTAACACATATAGCTGGCCTGTTTGCACTCTCTTTCCTTGCTTGGAATTCTGTTGTAATATTTATACCTTACTGTATATAGTGGCAGAGAGTTCTGCATGGTAATTATAGAGTGAAAAAGCCTTTAAGCCTGCTACCTGTTCCTTTCATTAGGCGTTCAGGTGTTTTCTACTCACTTTCTCTAAAACCAGTGGTTTAAATAATACCTGGCAGGGGAGATACCATGATCACAAATCAAACTTTTTTGGGGGCATGAGACAACCAGAGTAGCAGATAGGGTACTCAAGAGGGGAATCCACCATTGATCTCTAGAGGGGCACTATGATACTTTCTGCTTGTATTTCAGTTATTTGTTCCTGTTATTTTCCCTGACAATAGCATGTATAAAGAAAACTGCCTGTTGGAATGTTTTATTGTTTCCTTTGGGGAACAGGAGGCCAGCACAACTGCCAGACCAAATAATGTGGAGGATCCAAAGCCATAACTTCCATAGCACACTCTTTAATGTGGCCAACAGAGATATGATTTATGCAGGTGGGGGGGGGAGCACTATTGAGTTGGCAAATGTTTCATGCATCCCATCACAGCCTGGCACATATTCAGCTACCATCTCAAAAAACATTCACATGAAATACTGAAAACTCTGCTAACGCCAAGGAGAGATGAAAGAATGAAAAAGGGCCCTTAGGTGTCCAAGGAAAGAACAAGAATAGCCGTGCTGCTGTTGCCTATAACCCTAGTTACCAGTCAGTACCATGATAAATAGCTCTCCTTTTGCTGGGGGGTATGAGAAGAAGACTTTTCTTACATGAATGAACTTATCACCAGGATGAGTTAATCTATGGACTAGAATTGGAAAGAGGTAGATTGTTTTTTCGACAGGGAGCCAACACAAAGTACCACAATCTAGTGCTAAGAACAGAAAATCTGATGAAATCATTTTACTCAGGCGGAGAACCCCATCTATCAAAATAAGTTATACGTGGGAACACAAAACTCTTGGAAGGTGATGTTGATAGCATTTGGAAATGACAGGAAAACTCTGCTCATTGGATCAAAGTGGATAATTATATTTACTTGTGACAGGGAAATCTCCATAACTGAGAACATGCTAGAAGCATTCTTGAGAACATGCTTTGGACTAGAAGGTGGTGGTGGCAGTGGAAAAATAACATCTATCAGGGGGGAAAAACAACCCTTACATTTGGTCCAGTTGTGGGTGAAGCCCCTTCAACTTAATTGGCATGAACTGATGGAGAGGAGAAAGAGGATCCTAGGGGCGTAGCTGGGTCTGGGATACACCGGAGCAAGCAGGGGATGGGGAAGGAAATACTCACAGGGTGATGGAGGATGGTGAGGTGATGCTAGTCAATGCACAGGAACCAGAGCAGCAGAACCCATCATCACAGCCAGAGAGGCCCATGTCTCCACATGGCAGGCTCTGAGGCATAGGGAGCAGTAGGGATGGCACTGTAGGAGGCTGAGGCAGTCAAGGGCCCACAGCCCAACTCACTAGCTGGCCAGGTGGGGCTCGCTAGCTGCAGGAGGAGGTGTGTGATTCCTCAGCTGAGGTAGATTTGGAACAGGTGGAGGGTCACATGCCTCATCAAGGCCAGATGCTGCAGTCAGCATGCAAAGTACAAGAGGAAAGAGCTGAGGTGCTGTGTCTACTCAGTGGCCCATGTTGATGGACTTTGACTGTGCACTAACTGCGGTGTTTGGTTCTACAATTCATAAAACATGAACTGACTCAAACCAATTAGAAGGTTGCATGATTTGGGGTTGGGGTCATTTGTTCATTCCCACCTCCATTCACTATTGGGGATGCCTGTAGCATTTTTTTTTTTTTTTGACAGAAGTGGATGTAGATTAGATATAGTCTACCAAATTCCTGGCAAATATGTCCAGGGATTTTTGTGAGGGACACCCCTAAAATGTGACTGCACAGGTACAATTGTTAACTTTTTTATTTTGGGCAGAATTTGTTGAAATTTGCATGTGGTGTCACCTCTTTAGAGGGCAAATTGCAGAAGGATAGCTGTAGTGGTTTGCCTGCAATTTTGGGGTGAATGAAAAAGAAATTACTTAATCTTCCCTAGTGTTTTGTGGACAATTATTCTGCAAATTGTAGACATAAGAGGTGGCCCTTAGTAAGGAATTGTGCAAATTGCATATAAACAGGCCCTAGGGCTTTTGTGCTAGACACCTTTAAATTTGATTTTGGGGTATAAAAGGAAAAAAGATGATGCTCACCAAACAAAAAGACTGATTAGGTGGTCTAGCCATGTAGTTCACAGCAATCAATAACAGCTTCACTGAGTGTGAGGATTTAACATTAAGGAACTTCTGTGTATCTGGCTTTGGATGCCTGGTCTGCTGAAAATTTACCTTGCATGTTCAGAATCTTGTTTGACATTGGAGATGAACTTCAAAGGGAACTTCTAGAAGAAATTACTTTTGATTCATAGGTAGCCAAATATTACAAACTGGACATGTTTTTAAACTGAATCCCTTAAGTTGTGAATATTGGTGACATCACTATTTCAGACCAGAAGATGTAGGCGGTGCCTCATTTTGACAAGTATCTTATTTGAATGAACTGATATTGTCAGAAACAGCTGTTAGTAGTGGCATCTGATGATAGTTGAAGGTTTCTGGTGGCTCTGTCTGAGAATGCAATCTGTCCCATCATATGATTGACAGATGGAAAGTTGTCTCAAAAAATTATAGGATGCTCAAAACAAACGCAGGCACATGTTTCCACCCAAGATGTCTTTGTCTGTGAATGTGGTCATATTACTGCCTTGGAGAGCAGTGAAGTTGTTTCTTTCCCTCCATGTACACACCTTGGCTAGAAATGAATTAGGAACAGCTTAAGGACTCTAACTGGTGTGAAACTGGTTTGAGAAACAGCATATCAAGCAATAGTATCTAATAACAAAGTGCAAGATACACATTAATTTTGGATAAAGTCGTGTGAACAAAGACTAAAAATATACACTAAACAGCAATGTAAACTCCGACTAAACCATATGAAATTGGAATCTGTGTCTCTGTGAGTAAGAACAGTGTTATAGATACTTCCATGAACACTCCCAAGGGAATTTCATGGATATTTTTCCTTCAAGGAGGAATAGATCATGTTTGGAATGATTCCGAGCCTGTTTTTATTATTTGGAATTTGTGTGCAAGAATCTCTATAATGGGATTCATGTTTGGGTTTGAAAAATTGTGAGACAAGAAACAAGGGGGGAAGGGAGATCAAAAGAGAAGCAAAGCTCCTGGAAGAAGAAAGAAGTAGCCTTTTGACCAAAGGACAACCTTGTGCTGAAGATTACCTTTTGGAGTAGCCACCATGCTGCGTTTTCCCCACATTAGTTAGACTAAACCTCCTCAACCAAATAGAAAAACCCTACTGAATAATCCTTGCCATTCAGCAGCATCAAAACAATGTTAAATATGTTACAAAACTACCTGAGAGAAATGTAAACCTTTCAGGCTTAGCAGGCATTGCCTGTTTTCACAACTTGATGTGAGTAATGCATTTTAACCTCTAATGTACATTTAGATTTTGGTTTGGTTTTTTATTGCTGTTGTTCCATCTTGAGAATATGGGTTAATGAGGCATGTCATTGAGGTAAACAACCATTTTTAAAAGTCGAGTTATAGCTCTCTGAAATACAGTTTTTTAATTCAAATAATTGGGTGGACAAGTGTCATTTCTCTCCCTCTCTTTTTTAATTCTCATAAACCCAGGTGGGTTCTTTTTCTCTCTCCTTGCAAAAAGGATTCTAGTACTGCACTGCTAAATTTGCCTCTCTCTTTATCACAGGCAACATGTGCAGTATAGTCCCTAGATGGCCAATTGGCCCTTCAATTCTTTTACTTCTAGTGGCTCTAAAAACCCTGCTTGAGCCTTCCCATGCCCTGCATACTCCTGCTTTGTTGGCTTCCAGAATTGTAGTATTTATTCTGGTGTCTGCTCTTGCAAAAGAAGACCCTATTTTAAAGATTGTTATGCAGAATTGGTGAACAAAAAGTAATCAATAACCAATATTTTTATTATAATATATTAAACTTATTGACCACTCTTTTTGCTATGGCAACTCAAAGCAAACTTTTTGAGTCCATGGCTCCCTTGACCAACTTCATTTTTTCTGCAGATTCCCTGTGGGGCTTAGGAGCCCAGTTATGTTGCCCACAACACCCCTGACCATCATTCAAGGCACCTCAGGGTGCCATGGCACCACTGTTCTATAGCAGGCACGTCCAACTTTCAAGCTACTGCAATCTACTCCCAGTATAAAAAAACAACCAGGCAGCGATCAACCCATTTCATTGCTTTTTTAAGAGGGAAAGACCAGGTTGGATATGCCTGTTCTATAGCATCAACCACTTCCCTCCAGCAGCTGAAGCCAGGCCTTAATTCCAGCATGACACAATCTTGGCATTTAAACCAGCCATTCAGAACACCACAGCACTGCTTTTCTAAGCTTTGGGAGTCAGGCTTACTACAATAGGCTGTAGCGGGCCCTAGAGAGGAACATGAGGATAGAATTTTGGCCTTGAACCAAGGCATTTCTCACAGTAGTAAACAGCAGGTGTGGTTTTTTCCTTTGTCTAAGAGCAAAGGAGCTTTCTCACTTGGAACAAGCTTAATATGGGTTGGATGTGAATCGGCCTGTGGAAATCTAAAATTCAATAGGAGATTTAAATATCCCTTAGAGGCCCCTGTGCCACTTCTTTCTTCTGTAGCTCGGTATTGCCTACAGTAGCTTCATCAAACTACATTAGGCTTGTGCAAAAGCAAGTACATATTAGAGGAATGCAGGAAACTGCATAATACCAAGTTGAACCCATTGGTCCATCTAGTTCACTACTGCCCGCATCATACTCCTGAAACCTGGTGAGGGATAATGGGAGTTGTTGACAACATCTGGAGGGCAAGTCTATCCTGAATTGCAGAACTCTATAGCTTTTTAGACAAAACTTTCCCAGCTCTTCCTTTAAATGCCAGGTACTGAATTTGGGATCTTTTGCAGGCAAAATGCCTATCTTTCTCTTGAGGTGTAGACTTCTTCAGGTATTGCCTTTTGTGTGAGATGCTTGATCTGTGCAATGAGATGCTTCCGTTTCTCCTTGTTAAATTTTTTCATGTTCAGGACTTTCCCTCTGTCCATTTTCGGTCACCCATCCTATTGTAAGTAGTCTAATGCCATGCTTTATGTATCCTGACAGCAAGGGTCTCTTTGCTTTCCCGTGGCTGAAATTCTGCCCATAGATGCCCATCTTCATTTCCAAGTATTGATGCAGCAGTAAGAAACACAGAGCAAAATGTTATGTCTGCAGAAGTGGAAGGCTGATAAATGCTGGCACCTGGCTGGTCTTCTGGGAGTTCTCCTGCTTTAGTTCTGATTAACGGCTTTTCTGGTACACTAATTATTTGTAATGTCCTCCATCATTTAGACAGGCCTCTTCTGTTCCTTGCTCTTTGGGTTGCACCTTCTAACTTTGAGGGCCCATGGAGCAGCCTATGGGCTCATTGGAATTCAGAAACAATAGTTTGATGAGAGACTATAAGCCTGCTCAGCCCAGCCAATAAAACAGCAGCAAAATAGATTTTCTGTACTAGAAAATGCAGAGCAATTTTTGTGACGTTTTGTTTGTTTGTGACAGCTTACCCTCAGACACGGGACTGTAGTGTGTGTGTGTGTGTGTGTGTGTGTGTGTGTGTGTAGTGCTCACAACAGTATCTCAGGTTTCCAAATGTGTCCAGTTGCCCAGAAAGGTTGGCAATTCATGGTATTGTTTCTGTGCTTCCGGAACCATTTGCTAAGATAGTCATCTCAATGTCAATGTCAGCCACAAAGACGAGACCTTTTCTGTACACAATTAATAGAAATTCATTAGCCCTCAATATGGGGTTGTCAACAACAGCTCAACAACTTTTCTGTCCAGATTTTCACTGTTTGAAATATGGCAACCCTACCCCAATATAAGGGACGTGGATGGCACTGTGGGCTAAACCACAGAGCCTAGGACTTGCCGATCAGAAGGTCGGTGGTTCAAATCCCCGTGACGGGATGAGCTCCCGTTGCTCGGTCCCTGCTGCTGCCAACCTAGCAGTTCGACAGCACGTCAAAGTGCAAGTAGATAAATAGGTACCTCTCCGACGGGAAGGTAAACGCCGTTTCCGTGCACTGCTCTGGTTCGCCAGAAGCAGCTTAGTCATGCTGGCCACATGACCCAGAAGCTGTACGCCACCTCCCTCGGCCAAT
The DNA here is from genome assembly GCF_951804945.1 of Podarcis cretensis. Classification (NCBI taxonomy): domain Eukaryota; kingdom Metazoa; phylum Chordata; class Lepidosauria; order Squamata; family Lacertidae; genus Podarcis; species Podarcis cretensis. Next base: position 32,079,673 of record NC_137173.1, on the reverse strand, counting down.
AAAGTGAGATGAGCGCCGCAACCCCAGAGTCGGTCACGACTGGACCTAATGGTCAGGGGTCCCTTTACCTTTACCTTTACCTTTACCCCAATATATCTTACAACCAGTGCATTTTTCCCTCATAAAAAAAATGTTGAGGGGTACTCTCATTTTCCAACTCATATTGAAATACTGCCCCTCAATGAGGCCAAACTTAGATTAACAAAATGTTTAGGAGTATGCATACCCCTGCTTCCCCCCAGAAAAAAGCACTGCTTACAACAGACATGGGCAAACTCAGCCCTCCAGATGTTTTCTGACTACAACTCCCATCATCCGTAGCTAACAGGACCAGTGGCCAGGGATGATGGGAATTGTAGTCTCAAAACATCTGGAGGGCCAGGTTTGCTTGTGCCTAGCTTACAACTACAGTACTCAAAGGGATGTGGTGATGGCTGGTAGTTTTAATACTGAGATTCTAGATTAAGAAGTCCACCACTATTTAGACAAAGAATTCTGACAGTCTTATATGGTTTAGTGTTTGTAAGGATAGGGTAGCCTAACACCACAAACATCATCAGCTCTAACTCTGTGATTGCTACCTGGGCTTTAGAAAATAAACATTTAAAGCACAGTTTTAATATCGGCCATCAAGTAACCATTTGAAATCATTAATTTAAAGAACAACGATCTCTCTCTCCCTGCATTTCTCTCTAGGACAGGTCAAGTGAAAACTCTAAACTTCCTAAATCAAGCAGTCAAGGAAGGGACTGTTGACTGCCGCCACAGAAACCAATATTTTGAATTCAGCCATTTTGCAGAGATCTGTGATAACTCTGACAGCATCTAGATACAGAGGAGGTCCTTTTCTGCTCCCCTTGGGAATCTCACTGTCAGTGAGAATGCCTCATTTTCTCTGGCCAGTTTAAAATGCTCTCCCCAGAGAGGCCTGTTTGCAGCTGCAAGGAGAGGCGTGGGATGGGAAGGTGCACCGTCTCCGAGAGACGTGCACATCATTAGCATTTCAGGGTGCACAGTTTGCTTTCTTTTAGCCATTTCCCCATGTTGCAAAAGGTCAGGATTTACAGAGTTTCTCCAGGTGCCAATAAATCCCACACCACCCACCCTCACATTTTTCTTTCTCCTCTCTTGGTGTCAGAGCTGCTGGTCTGGCACTACTCTGACTCAAGAGGGTTATTAATGTCTCAGAGGATGGGGCAAGCACTCCACCTGGGCTGGCTCATCCCCCTATAGAATGTTCTACAATCTGGTAGCAGCTAAGAGATTGAGATTGCAATGAGCCTCTCTTTGGAATGGCTGTTTTCTGCTTGTTGGCTCTCTGAAGCCCAGACTGGGGTTGCCAACTTGCTTCTGTGCCTTAAAAAGCAACTCAGTGTACAGATGTTTATCAGGTAAAACATTTCCTAGCATTGTGTCAAGTGAAGGGGAAGGGAAAAACAAAACCCTTTACCTGCTTGATTCTGTGTCTGGCTAGTCAAAAATGAGCAGCTGTACAATGAAGCTATCTTTTTGTTACTCATAAAAGGTAAGGTAAAGGGACCCCTGACTATTAGGACCAGTCGTGGCCGACTCTGGGGTTGCGGCGCTCATCTCACTTTATTGGCCGAGGGAGCCAGTGTACAGCTTCTGGGTCATGTGGCCAGCATGACTAAGCTGCTTCTGGTGAACCAGAGCAGCGTACGGTAATGGCGTTTACCTTTCCATCGGAGCAGTACCTATTAATCTACTTGCACTTTGACGTGCTCTCGAACTGCTAGGTTGGCAGGAGCAGGGACCGAGCAACGGTAGCTCACCCCGTCATGGGGATTCGAACCGCTGACCTTCTGATCGGCAAGTCCTAGGTTTAACCCACAGCGCCACCCGCGTCCCTGTTTGGTGGTGCTGCCACTGAGGGCTGCCCAATTGCTAACCAATGACAGGGCCTTTTGAGTAGTGGTTCCCTGGCTGTAGAATGCCTTCCCTAATGAGTGTATCCACCACTATTAACTTTCCGGAAGAACCTGAAAACATCCCTGATTATCCAGGCACTTGGTAGCTGAATAATATTTCTGGCAAGTATGAGATCATTGGATGGAAGTATGTTTTTATATGAAACTGCTTTTAGAAAGTTTTAATTGTAACCATAGGAGCCAACTCCTAGGGGCTGAGATCTCTTTGGGGGCCCCCAGTAAAATATTTGAGGGGCCCGCCCCCCAGTTGGTGGGCATTACCATTAAAATGGTGTTGTGTGCGCAATGTTTTGTGATTATGTGGGGAGTGGCTTATATTTTATTCAAGTTGGCGCTCCTGATTGTAATTGTTTTTAGATTGTTATAATGTTTGTCAGCCTGGGCTCCCTGGGAAGTACAGGTTATAAATTCAATAAATAAATACTTTTCCAGGCTCACTAGAAAATATAATTTTGCTTAAAATGAAAATGGAAGCCAGCTTCTTAGATTTCCTAGCAGATTCTACTGAAATAGAATGGACACTCAGTAAATTTGGAATTTCTATTTGCCTATTCCAGGCCAGCAGTTAACCTGCATTAGTACTACTACAATACTCCAAGTTATTAGTGCTTTCCCGCATTGTTGCAGCTACTGCAATTGACTGAGTCCTGACCTATGTAGTTACACAAGATCACTGCATGGTTGAAAGCTTTGTCACTGCACCTCCAATTCCTCCTTTGTTAGTGTCTGCTTTATATTATTAATTACACATCCCCATCAGTCAGTGGATGTAATTGCAGCCCAGCTCCTCCTCTGTCCCAACGAATTCCCTTGCAGTTCATTAATGTCTGTGCTGTAACTGCTGTTGAGCTTCTTTGTATTGCCAGCCGAGATTTAATACCAAATGAGGCTACGAAATAATGACTTAATAGTGAATGTGAGGTAATTTATATATCGGAATTAAAGATTAAACCTTAATCTTAATTAAATCTTGGAAAAGTTCAGCAGAGCTGCCTGAAATATAAAAATAAAAAAGATATATTGATTATTTAAGAAATTGAAATAACATTTAATAAATATGGGAGTGAGCCATTAAGGGAATGGGGAGATCAGAGAGAAAGTACTAAATGGTGATTAAAAGAAGATAAATATTTATTAAATGTTTGCTGTGATTTATTAAGCTGTGATGGGCTAAACAAATGTAATTTGATATCTGGATCATATCTCATTCTGATACAGCCTTCATTAAATCTGAAGTCTTGGCTTTAAATGGGTATCATATGTTCCCTTCAGTTCTTAATCTCTTTGAAATATCAGTTTGATGATGCCGAAGACATTGAAAGTCACAGAGTCTAAAGTCTCCTGTGTATCAATGAGACATCACTGCTTTGCAGGTAGGGAGTAAACTTATTCCTCTCTCTTGCATTCGGGTCTGATTTATTGCCTGTTGAGTGTGTGGAGGGGGTTACCACTCTCTCATTATAGTGTTATGAGTTTGGAACGGGGAAACATAGGCTGTATGCAGATACCCTTCTAACCCCTGGATCTGGCAAGTGTTAAAATATAAGCCAGGCTAGCTTTCTGTGCTGAGGTGATAGCCTGGGTGATGTGCCATTAAGGGAAACAAAGGAAAGGGGCTCTGTGTGAGACAGCAAGTGGGTAGGGCCCCTCCTCCGGCTCACAGTTAGTTAGAAGGATGAAGCCAGAGTTTGATGTTGAGAGTAAAATGATGTGAGCTCGAGGATAAAGCAGCAGGTTGCACAGAGAGAGAGCAACGTTTGAGAGCAATGTCTGATTTCTGTTTGATTTTGAGGCTGAGGAGGGCATATACCAGGACAGGCTGTCCATCTCGATCAGGAATGGGGGACCTTTGGTCCTCCAGATGTTGCTGAACAACTCCTATAAGCCCTAGCAACCATGGCCCAAGGGCTGATGGGAGTTGTAGTTTGGCAACATCTGGAGAGACATAGGTCCCCCCTGCCTGATCTAGATCAGTACTGTCTATGCTGACTGGTAGCTACTCTCCAGTCTCTCAGGCAGTGGTCTTTCACATCAGCAGCTTCCTTTTAACTCAGTTTCAGGGGCTGAGAGCTTTGCATGCATTGGCAGGCTGTGCTCTGCCAATGAATTGTGGCCCCTCCTTGTCCTCATCCCCTCCTTCTACCTGCCCTGAACATGGCAGAAGCAGCCATAGTAGCAGGCAGAGCCCCACCCCATGCCCCTTAATGCTGTGCAGAAATCTGCATGGTTGATGCTAAGCAGGTCTCTTGTCTAGCCCCTGCTCCAGCTCCCCGTAATGCTCAGCTCCAGCTTTGTCCATTTCCCACTTTGTCCATTTTCCTTTCCAGTTCATTTGGTTGAGTTTTGCAAAATGACACCTCTACTGATGGAACTGTATAGCTCGTTATCTATTGATGGAGGCTGTTTTGGTTCTCAGTGGCTCTCTTTGAATTTATGGAACAAAGTGCACAAGCTGCACAATTTGAGTCATGGCTGAGCAGATGCAGAGCTGCTTCTCCCTCCTGGTGTTAGTTCATTAGAAGGACATTAAGCCCTTTCCCAGCAGCACCTCACATGCATCCCTTCACCTCTATATGAGGATGGCTGTCATTCACACCTATGAGTCTAGTTGGAGGTAATATTTAACTGGAACAGTGGGTGGTCCAGCCTCCACTGACATGGACCCCACAGAGGCATGAGATCCCATGGGATCACTGCAATATTCATACTCACCACACAGTCTGATGGGCATTTCACTTGAAAATAATTTCCAAGATCCTCCTTTGTCTAACAAAGGCCAAAGCTGCTGTAAGCAAACAGGGGGATGTGAATGGAAGATAAAGATCTTCATATTAATCCACCATCATATCAGCAAAATGTTGAAGCAGAGAGTCCCCCAAAGACACACTCTTTCGCTAGCCAATCCAAAATCAAGTAATTGCATTTGGGCTAATGCAACATTAAGGTTGAAATGTTAATCACACAGTTGTCAATAAACTCATGGCTAAACTTTCTCTTCTTTTCAAAGGGAAGCAACCTTATCTTGAGGGTTTTTCTTTGGTAGATGAAGGTCACCAATTTGTACTGTATATAAAGTGAAGAGTACGGCATATTTTATGCACATTTTAAATCAAGGGGAAAGATGCGGCTTTCAGCCTGTTTCTGTGTTGCCTGGCTAGAAAGAGTCATGGAGGAGAGGACAGCTCCTTCTCAAGTTATCCTGCTGAACTGCCTGATTTAGCTGTTTGCATATGGCTAACAAAATTACCCCCTACTCTTTTTTTGGTGGAAAAAGAAGGGTCTCCTGTGTGAAGTTATTCCTGAAAATTAAATTGTACTGATTACTGCAATCTGCAAGGAGAGTGACAATTAATTTGCTTCTCGTTCTCCAAAATCGCATTCCCTCCTTGCCAATGTGTCCCACTTTTTGACAGGCACTCTGTAATCAGGCAGGAGAGAGAACCTAAGAGTGGTGCATTATGGGTAATAGAGGGAACAGTTTGCTGTGGGAAATGTTTCAGGACATGTTGTTGCTGCAACAATGCTATGGTAATCCAGCTTTCCAATTTTACTTATTTCTATTTAAAGAAAATAGAGGGGAAGAAGGGTTAGGGAGGCTTTTTTTGCCCTTAGCCTTCACTGGCAGAAGGAAAGTATAATGGCCAGGCCATTACAGGGTTGAAAATAATAAGCAGAATCCAGGATGCCTCCTTTTGCTCAGCCATCTCTTGCATATTGTTAACTGGGTGAAGACATGGACTTGCATTTACTCTGAGGCATTGAAAAAGATCGTATGGCAAGGCTTCTATCAATGCAAATGCAATCTATAGCCTTATGAAGAATATATACTTTCCCTTGTATAACTCCTCATGTTGTTTGGGTTCTTTCAGAATATATTGAACCAATGCAGCCCTGGTAGCTATAATGTGAAACTGGACTCATTTGCACAATGAACAATGCACACAAATTTAGCAGTAGCCCTGTTCAAGGATGATGCCTTGTGCAATTTCAACTGCACGAGGAACAGAGTGGGCTGGTCCTTCCACTCCATCCGTCCAGTATTGGGAGGAAGATCTGGACAGCCTGATCTACTGTCTCCCTGCATGATTCAGAACCTTAGAATCATAGAATCATAGAGTTGGAAGAGACTACAAGGGCCATCGAGTCCAACCCCCTGCCAAGCAGGAAACACCATCAGAGCACTCCTGACCTTGTGCAATCAGGCTTTTTTCAAAATGTATGAAGCTCATCATCCAATGTGTGGAAGGCCTGGGGGGTGGAGGCGGGGCTAGCAGGTGATATGGGGACAGGTAAAGCAAGCAAGTCTCATGCTTTCATCCCCTCTGGATTGTAATCAAGTGAGGCACAGCACCTGGGATGGGCTCATGAGAGCTCCTTCCAAAACCTGCTCTATACATTACTGGGACTACTGTTTCCATCACTGTTGGCCATGCTTGCTGAGGTTGATGGGAGTTATAGTCGCACAACAGCTGTAGGGCACAACATTGGGAAAGGCTGCTGAAAAATCCCCGTTAAAGATCCCTGTTCTCACCATTTCACAAAATGACAGTTCCCATGATTAGACATATTTTAAACTGTACCCTATTTTGCAGGTTTACTTCACGTTTCCTGCTTAAATCTCAGTTCAGTTATAAGAACCTTCCTACAGCAATTTGGCTCTTGTTTTATGTAGCAAAAAGGGAATGACTATTAAAGTAATTTAGGACTGTGGTATAGATATACTCTGTGATAGCAATGGTTAGAGACTATTTTCTGGCCTCTTCCAAGCAAATCATTCTATATGTTTTTAATATCCTGTTAGCCTTAAGTTCACAAAGTATTTCCAATAGACCAGACGTAACCTGACCCTCTGTCTGGGGGTATGGGCACACCACACATTTAAAGTTGTTAAAAGGTAAAGGTAAAGGACCCCTGACAGTTAAGTCCAGTCGCGAATGACTCTGGGGTAGCGGCGCTCATCTCGCTTTACTGGCTGAGGGAGCCGATGTTTGTCCACAGGCAGTTTTTCCAGGTCATGTGGCCAGCATGACTAAGCCGCTTCTGGTGAAACCAGAGCAGCGCACGGAAACGCCGTTTACCTTCCCGCCAGAGCAGTACCTATTTATCTACTTACACTTTGACATGCTTTTGAACTTCTAGGTTGGCAGGAGCAACGGGAGCTCACCCTGTCACGGGGATTTGAACCACCGACCTTCTGATCAGCAAGCCCTAGGCTCTGTGGTTTAGACCACAGCACCACCTGCTCCTGTAAAAAGTTGTTAGGAAACCCCTATTCTATTCACAGAGCTGCAATTCTCAGAGTTCTGTGGGAAGAAAGATGGGTAATTAGACCACACTGAACTGTAGCTCTGGGTGTGGAATAAGGACAAGGCCATGACTGTTAAAAGTGGTCTCATAGTTGTTTAAATGTGTGGTGTGGATGTGGCCTGCAATGGCCATTGCAGATTTTTGTATGGCTCCAAGGTGTCCCAGTCCTAGTTTACACCATGTACCTTTAACTCATTGGACATTGGGATTATGTGAGCTGCTAGAATATCGTTCAGCATAAATCTCCCATGTCATCTAGTTTAACAACTGCTCAGAACAAAAGGGAAAAATTGCTAGCAGCAACCTCTGAACTTCCACTTCCTTTTCTTTCCCTGGCTCTTTCATAGCTGAGAGCTGGGTCCTTGCGTTTTATTTATCGGGTCACGTTATGCACTGAAATATATTAACAGAAGGCTTCCAAGGCTGTTTTACAGTGTTCTGACTCCATTTGTAAGCTCCCTAGACCTTTGCAGGCAGTACTGAACAGGCCTGAGGGGGCATCAGGAAATCTGCAATGGCAAAAGTCTTGAAGGTTCTTGTTCCCTGTAGAGTCACAGCCACTTGAGAGAGACAACCAAGTCCCGACTCCCCTCCCCTCTTCCTCAATATGTTGTTTTGTCAAAACTAAAATGCTTCTTGCTTTGAAATGCCTGATTCCCAGATAGATGAAAGGATTTTATCCTAAATTCGCCCTTGGTTTACAAGCAGGAAAATTTCCAGCCCCACAGACTGTAGGGTGGGAGAATGTATAAACCACTGCATAGGGGAAAGGGTGGAGCTTAGGCTGAAAGGACCATCTGAACCAGAACCATAATCAACAGTGCAAAAGGATAAATATGACTTGCTAGGGGAAAAAATACCCTAAAATTGCTGCCAGCTGTGGCCAGTGCATAAAAAGCGCAGGGAGGCGACCAAGTGGAGAAAGAACAAGGGGAGGATTAGCATTATTTGGGACAAATGCATTCCAGCAAGAAATTAAAACCAGGGGATCTCTGCACTGGAGAGCAGCAGAAATGCCAAGAGAATAAAGAGCACCATTTCTTCCTGGCCCCCTGATTCCCGGCTTGTGAGTAAGCCTGTGGGGGCTCTAATGAGATAGCATTTCTTTAAATAGCATCAACTACAGGGTAGATGCTGTCAAACAAGAAAAGACAAGGTTTTTGCCCCCAAGCTTCAGCCGCCTGAGCAGAAGTGTCTTGTGCATTTCTATAGACTATCTTAATGAATGCTGTGCAGCTCTGAAGAGCCTCTCCTGTCTAATAGGAATAGCCAGCTCTGAGCCCCAGCTTCTCCTGTGATGGATGATGATGGAGAGAAGAACGGAGCAAGACTGACTATGCACTGATGTTGAATATTCATGCGGCTGTTTTTCTTCCTCTTAATATCTAATTTTTATTATGAGATGTTCAGGGATTTGAATTTCCCTTGAAGCCTGGCTCCTTGTCCTGGAAAATCTCCTCCTCCTCAATAATTGGCTGCTAATGGAAGCAGGATATTGACCTGGATGGGCTTTTGGTGTGCCTTGTATGGCTACTTTAATGATCTTACTGGTTTTGGTTTGGTGTTTTTTTTTGTTCAGTTCATATTTTTTAAAACCCATTTGCAATTCCCCTGGTAGATAGTTTTCTCCTCTTTCCTTTGACACCTTTCTTTACTTCTTTGCCCCTTCTTTTCAACACAGGGAGGCAACGTGCAGCCTGGTTCAACCTCTCCGTCGGACACAGATGTCTTCACTGATGAAGCGGAAACGCTTCGCCGGCCCATATTCAGGCATCCACTGAAGCTATTCTGAATGCGGGCTGCTGCCATTATGTGAATAAGTCATGCATGATCCCTGGGTACATTATCAGGCCCCTTGTGGAACATTTTTAGCAATGATGAAATGTTATTGTTGTTGGTGTCAGACATTCAGTCTTTATCAGTCTCCCTCCTGACAGGCCTCGTTATTCAGGCAAGTCTTGGGACATCTGCAAGGGGGAAATCTTTTAATCAAGGTCAAATGGACCAGGTTCCTTTACTTTCCTGTGCCTAGTCATGCCTTCCTTCCTAAAACAGGCTTGAAGGAGAAGCCCATAAATCCTTGCCAAATCTGAGTTGATAGTGTCCGGTTCTCCCCGCACTTTAAAAAAAGAATGGTTGGGGGGAGAGAAAGTTCTACTGCTCCCAAATGAAAATCCACTAGTGTCCTAAGTGAGGACTAGAAGAAATTACTTCATCTTGCCCTATGGCTTATTTGTGAGATGAGTGGAACAGTGAATTCTCCTGTATACAAAGTCAGCTGGGTAGCTCAGTTGGTTAGATTGTGATGCTGATAATGCCAAAGTTTCATGCTCTATCCCCGTAGGAGGTGGCTGCATATTCCTGCATTGCAAGGGGTTGAACTAGATGATCCTCAGGGTCCCTTCCAACTCTACAGTTCTGTGATTCTATACGATTGGTATTGTTTATACAAATTGGTGGCAGCAGCTCTACAAGGTTCGAAACAGGAGTCTTTCCCAGACCTCCCTAGATATGCCAGAGATTGAATCTGGGACTTTCTATATGCAAAACAGATCTTCTGTGAGTGATCTACAGCTGTTCCTTAGAGAAAAAGGTCTCCCCACTGGTGGAGGAAGAGGAGTGCGGGGGGAGCGCACCGCCCCTGGCAGCGCAATCCCAGTAGGGTGCCATTGTGGCTGTCCCCGGGACACGTGCCAGCCTCGCCCCTGCCTGTTCTCCGCCCCCTGGTGCCGGAGCATGAAGCTTCACCACTGAGTCTCCCCTTTGGAGTCTTTAGGAGACATCTATTCCCCTCACAAAGTTACAATTCTCAGTGTTTTAACCATCACTCAGTCTTCCCTGGGAACTCTAGCTCTGTGAGGTGACTTGAGGTCTTCTAACAACTCTTAGCACCCTCTACAAACTGCAGTTCCCAGGATTCTCTGGGAAAAGGCCAGGACTGATTAAAGTGGTATAATACTGCTTTAAATGTATGGGGCAGATGGGGCCTGTATCATGTGATCGGAGAGCAGTGGTCATGCCTCTGCATAAAACAGCTGAACATGATTACAATTACATATTCGAGGGAAGGAATTTAGTGGAACAACAAGAATGCCCACCTATCTTTATGCCCACCTCTGGATGCCTGTATGCATTCAGGGAAAAGAGAAGGTGACTAATGGGGCTTTAATATTTTGCAGCCCAGCTCTCATAATTTAGAAACATGCTTCATTTTACTGTGATGTGCAATATGCTTGAAATTCCAAGGGTTGGGAGATTTAATGCAGATGGCTACTGATTACACTGAGTTCATGCTGTGCTAATTTTCTTTCTCCATTAAATGTGCTCAAGCTATGAAATGCAAGAGTTCAATCTCTTGTCATACCATGGTAGAGTGAGCGTCTCTTTTTGCTGCTGGACTCTTGTCTTATAAATCAGGACAGCAGGAGAAGGCATGCAGAAAAGGCATTGAGAGGTGCACCCAGTTTTTCTGCATAGGTAAAGGTAAAGGGACCCCTGACCATTAGGTCCAGTTGTGACCTACTCTGGGGTTGCGGCGCTCATCTTGCTTTATAGGCCGAGGGAGCCAGCGTTTGTCTGCAGACAGCTTCCGGGTTATGTGGCCAGCATGACCAAGCTGCTTCTGGCAAACCAGAGCAGCACACAGAAACGCCGTTTACCTTCCCGCCGGAGCGGAACCTATTTATCTACTTGCACTTTGATGTGCTTTTGAACTGCTAGGTTGGCAGGAGCTGGGAGCTCACCCTGTCACGGGGATTTGAACTGCCGACCTTCTGATCAGCAAGTCCTAGGCTCTGTGGTTTAACCCACAGCGCCACCCGCGTCCCTGGTTTTTTGCATAATCCCTGACAATTTCAACCTGTATTTTGGTGTGTTTTCAGGGTTGTGTGGATTCAGCCTCAGTGACTAAGGATGTGACAACAGTTCTCTTTTGCATGCTATGAGGAACAATTCTGGGGTCATAACAGCAGCTACAACTGATCTGCTTTTATACTATTGGGATTTTTTGTGTAGAAATATGGCAGGCTGCTGCTGTAACTCCTCCATCACTAGGGAAAACTTCAGACAGCAACAGTGTCACAGAACAATTTTAACACAATGTCAGGGTATGAGTATTTGAGTTTTTTCCCCTTTCTTGCTATCATCTTTCCTAGGTCTTCTGGTCCCACTGACTATTATTATTGTTCCCTTTATCCAACCCTAACTTGTGAGTAGCTGAGCTTTGAGAATGTGACCATCAGGCAGAATCTGCGTTTCCAGACGTATACAGAGCTGTTGGCCCTTTTGAAATCCACATCTCAATTGCTTTCAGCAAAGGAAGATGGAAGTGGAGTCAGCAGGTGGGCTAAAGTTTCATTTGAACACAATATCTTTTAACAACAGTCCTGTTATTAGACTACTTGCTATTTCTACATTGCCTATAAAGGAGCTCCGGTTGAGGTATTCTGCCCTAACAATAATGCCAAGTAAAATAGCCACGATAAATTTAGCAGGGAAGAAATTGGGGTGAAAGAATGAGATGTGTTCTTTTTTCCATGGCCTAGGCAAAGGGAAGATAATTCAGCAGTATAGCTGGCAATCTACTTGTAAATTAACAGAAGCTGAATTAAAGATTGTAGAGGGACCACATGCTCCTAGACAATTCTCTGCCATGGTCTCTGTGGAAGCTAGGAATTTGTAAAACTGTATTCCCCCACAACACACATCCAATAAATCAACTTCCCTCACAATTTCACTTCTGAAGGAACCCGCAAATTCACTTCAAACACTAAATGAACCTGTGGGAAGTCTAGTGGAAGCTGTATTCTAGGGGTAGGCAAAGTGGTGTCCTTCAGATGTTGTTGGACTACAATTCCCATTATCCTTTACCACCAATAATGCTAGCTGGCATTGATGGAAGTTGTAGTCCAGCAACATCTGGGAGGTGCCATGTTGACTACCCCACTCATTCATAAAGAGGGCAGATGTAGAGAGCACCACTGATGTCTGCATATATAGGACTAACTTCTCCCTATTTTAGTGTTTCTTAACAGTGAACGATATTTGCCCACTGTACCTTTCTCCCATGGAATATGATTCCCCTGTCCTCTTATGGATTCTCCTTAGCAAATATTGATGTATCACTTATGCAGAGTTTTATCTGCCCATTCCTCCTTTCTTTTCATAACCTTTTGATTCTGTGGTGGTTTTCATCTCCTAGGTTTGCAGACTGGGCAGACAATGGGCCACTTATGCTTGGAGTGGGGAACTTGCTTATACTGAACCTGTTAAAGGAAAGATGGGGCTCTATGTGAACACTGCTCTAAAGGGATGCACCATTTCCCTTTTCTTCTAGAAAGGCATTTAATGATTCTTATAGAATCAGAACAAAATTATCCCCTGGGAGTTTACAAACAAGGCAAGATTGCGACAGGACTGAATGACAATGAAGGAGCCTGGACATATCCATTTACCTGCTGACTAATGACTTAATTTCCCATTAAGCTGTAGGGTGCTTTCTGACTGATTTAATGACAGGCTGTTAAAAGGGATGATCATTATCCTCACCATCATGAATACCATCTTACATTGACAGAAGGAACAGCAGAGCAAAGATGAGGACCCTGGGCAGCAGAGGGTGCAGAAATGAAAGGAGGTGCAATGATACAGCTAGTGCATCGCTACAACTTTTGAGTAACCCCTTTTGTGGAAAGACATCCAGGGTGGTCTCAACAAAACAAATTTGGCTTTGCCTGCCACCATTTCCATGTTGAGTTTTAGGATGGGGAAAGTTTCTGTGCTATATCACTATTCAGGGAAATGGTGTATATGGTATTGTAACTGGCCCATTTTTGTACAGTTAGAAGCCATTGGTGCATTATGCTAGCACCCAGAGCATCAGCATAGCGCTCAGGATACATCAGAGCCACCCCTTCCAAAATAGCTGCTCACCTTTATAAGCCTTTGTTTGGGGTGTACCACATTGCATTGCAGGCATGTGTGGCATGGGGAGAGGAGTAAATGACTGAGGCCACATTTATACCATACTTTTTTAAAAGTATCTTATCACTTGGCTTTCCGCAAAGAATTCTAGGAGCTGTAGTCTAAGGGCACTAAGTTGTTAGGACACCCCTATTCCCCTCACAGCTATTATTCTGAGCTTTTCCTGTGAAGAGGGATTGGTTGCTAAACGTCTCTAATCTTCTACCCTAGGAAGAAGCATCACGTTTTATGCACTGTAACTGGGGTGAGGAGACCTACTCACTCTTAAAAAACAGCCCATTATTGTAGCACTTCAAATCCTCCCATACTATGGTTCAAAAAAGGTTATAAATGGGGCGGAGGCTTACATTTTTTCTTATTTCTTTATTGCTTCATAGTTCTTGTGGGGAGGCCTATGGATTATGTGTGCCTTTATTTCCTCCTTTCACTTTTAGCTTCTTGGATGATTTCAGTTCAGTCACTGAGCATCTCAGTGGCGAGCAGAAAGGTGAGATATAAATATGTTACTTGTATAAATTAACTGAGAACATAATTCATGAAGAGTCTATTCTTTTCCCTGCTCCAAATGCCATTTAGAGTTGGGACTTATTTCCTAGGCTGTGCTTACAGTGTGTGGGGAACTCTCTTTGTAGCTGTGCTAAAAGTTAAGATTTCTCTCTTGTACCACAATACATAAATGATTAATGCTGATCTTAATTCTAGAGATTTCAGTGTTTCTGACTTTCCTTTAACAAATGTTTGAACTACTGGCAGAGTTTACAAATGATCCAAGTTCTTTAAACGTTATGTCATGGAATTGATTCTAAATGTGATAACACAGAGAGGATAGCATACCTCATTATACTGTAGTTTCTCTTAACGCTAAGGTCAACCACATTAATTTTCTGAACTAGCATTAGTTTGGACCTAGGGAATCCAGCTCCAGAACTATGCATGTATAGCAGGGGTGGGGAGCCACTGCCTACAGATAGCATGGCCAGTGGTCACAGATGATTGCAGTTGTATTTCAGCAATGTATGCAGGGCCACAGGTTCCCCATCCCTGATGCATACTTTCCCCTTCCTCATCCAATTCTTTAAAGTTTTGGTATCACAGTACCAGGTGTAGGAAAAGAGCTGTGCAGAGTACTTATTTTCCCTCAGGTGTGCTACTGAAGAACCTCCAGAATCCCCTTGTACATTACATTAGATTTATGAAAGTGCTCATTTGTGAAATAAGCAAAAACAACAAAATGCTTCATTCATGAAATGGGTAATGGTCTTTCCTTAATTTGTGAATTAAGCAAATCTCTTCTCCGGTTCATAAACTCAGCAGTGCCTCTGCTGAAGTCATGAAACTGACAACGTCTCTGCACAATTCATGAAGGAGGTGGTGCTTTTGCCCAGTTCATAAATTACGCAAAGTTACCCAGCATATAGTCAGTGATAAATAAATGTGTAGCAGCTCTCTGCATAATTCACAAAAGGCTTCAAGGCTCTGCTATGATTCAGAAGAAGAAATAATTTTTCACAGCATATATTTTTATTTAGTCTTTTGAGAAGTAAAGTAATTAATATTTTGGGATGAGCAACAGATTGCCTCTTGGTTCACACAAATGTTTAATAATGGTGATGATATTGATATTTGATGGGTTTTTGTTGTTGTTTTAAAAATTAGATTTCTCATTTTTGTAGCTGTTGGATAAACTGCCTTTATACTTTTCAAACTATGGTAAGTAGTATAGAATTTATAGTTGAAAAATACACAGGACATAGGACTTTTAAGGTCAGCACCAACACTTTGAATTGTGCTCGGAAACGTACTGAGAGCCAATGTAGGTCTTTCAGGACCGGTATTGTATGGTCTCGGTGGCCACTCCCAGTCTCCAGTCTGGCTGCTGCATTCTGGATTAGTTTTAGTTCCGGGTCACCTTCAAAGGTAGCCCCACATAGAGCGCATTGCAGTAGTCCAAGTCCAAGCAGGAGATAACTAGAGCACCACTCTTTATGAAGCGCCTTGAGTTGCTTGGGCGCTTTAAAAAAAATAAAATTCTTTGGGGGTGCAAACATGACTGAAGTAATAAAGTAAATAAATTGTATCCAGTCTTCAAGATGTCCGTGTTACTTTCTTATTTATTACATTTTTACTCCACCTTTCCTTCCAAGGAATTCAAAGTGGTATGCATGTTTCTACTGCTCATCATTTAATCCCCACAACAATGCCATAAGACAGTTTGGTCTGAGAGGCAGCGACTGGTGCAAAACCAGCCAGTGAGCTTTGATGGTCAAATGGGGATTTGAACCCTGGTCTCCTGGGTCCTAGCCCAGAACTCTTACCCCTACACCACACTGGCTCTCAATGTTGCCATGTAATTCCATTTGCAGTGTTAACTCCAGTCTAACATTGCAAGTCTCTCTCTCTCTCTGTGTGAGAGAGGCGGCTGGAGAGGGAGGGAGGGAATCACAAAGAGAAAAGGTAAAAGGTAAAAAAAGCATAGTGAGATTTTTAAAGGGGGGCAGAGAGGAGAAAAAAGGGGGGGATTGGGACTGTTCCTCCTGAGCCAGCCCAGACCCAGAGCATTGAATAATGCATGTTCCATAAATCTAAGCATCCTCGCTTGCCACATTTTAGAACCAGGAGCAAAAATAATAGCTACTGTCCACACTTATCACCAATAATAAATTGCAGGGCTCCTGTGCGTGGCAGCGATTAATGCAAAATGCAACCCAAAACACATAACTAAATAAATAGATAGTTTGACTTTCCTGTGGGTTATCACTTTCTTTCTCTCAGCTTCACTCTAGCTCTCTCCTTCCATCCATGGAGGGAAGGATAAAGGATTAAAAAACACACACAAAAACTGCCAAGCATTGCATCCTACTTCTGGGTGAAAGGCAGACATGGAAGCAAATCCCAGACCTGTATGGTGGCCACTTTAAGTGGCTTTTGATGTGCCATTCATATGTAGAGACTGAAATATGGGAGCTCTTTCATGTCATTGCAAACCTGCATGCAACTCGGGGTTCAGTAGTATGGAAAGCAGCCCATTAGCACATTATCTCTTTTGGAGAGAAATGGCTCGCCGTCGGCCGTGCACTCTTAGATTTGCTTGTACCAATTGTTTGCCTTTGTCAAAGAGGTAGTGTACAAAACTCTGCTTTAGTTTGCCTTGACACTGTGCATGACCTCGGTGCATGGTTTTGTAGAGGCATATCAGGACTAAGGGGACTATCCAAATGCTTTATATGCCAGGAGGAGTGAATTATGTTCCAGTGGGTCTCTGGTTCAGGTAGCCTTCATAGGGACACAAGAAGAGTCTGCCAGTTCAGGCCAATGGCCTGTCTAGTTCAGCATCCTACTCTCACAGTGGCTGACCAGATGCCTGTAGGAAACCCACAAGGAGGACCAGGAGCAGAAGAGCACTCTTGCCCCCTGTGCTTTCCAGCAACTGGAAGGTGACAGATACACACTTCTGTTGGAAATGAGTTCCACAACTTTGGAGCTGCCACAGAGAATGCCCTTTCCCAGGCCCCCCAAGCTTCTGAAGGTGGAGGAACTACCAAGAAGGCCACCTCTGCTGATCTTAGCACCTAAGGCTGTGACCACAGAACTAGTGCAATGGAAGTCTCAGTCATTACAGTGAAATCACCTGTTGGTGAAATAATGGGATCTCCCCAGGAAGAAAGACTTCTGGTTTGAATGGGAGAAAATGTCATTTCCCACCACCTACGTACTAGCTGGAAGAATGATGCTTGGAATGTAAATCCCTCGTAAATGCATAACAGCGTTCCCTGTGGAATGAAAAAAATTATCCGGGAGGTGGGAAAGAAGAGGCAAAACTTTCACTGTCCTTTCCTAACCATGATCTGGAAAGCTAGCACCTGAAAATTGATGTTGGCACCAATTCAGCAAAGGAAAAAATAGTTTCCTATGCTATCTTTTTTCAACAAGTTCTGTTTTCTAGGCCAATGCTATACAGATTTTTATGGAGTGTGAAAATAGCTATTGTCCATTTCCCAGCCTGTTTTTCTTTAAAAAAAAAGCTCAGTGAATACTCCTGGACTGAGAGACGCTGGGAGGGTAGCCACTTGATTGTTCTATAGGCAAAATGAGCAAGTAGAAAGGAAAGTTGAAAATGTAACCAGTGGAAGAAAAGGAAATATAATTCATTAACAAACTACTGTATATGCTTGCTTTCTGTTTATGTGCTTATCCACAACTTCATAAAAGTATAATCTGTACAATTTGCTAATAACAGCTTCTTTTTCTTACGCATTGGATTTGGAGAGGGGTTTCCACTTTTTCAGAAGAAAAAAAAAGAGCTTTCTAAAAAATAAAAAAAATGCTCCTCCTGGCCACATTCTCCTAGTTGGAACAATTAAATTAAAGAGACAGAACCACAAAGGTCATGAGAATTGTAGGATGTCATGGCAGCAAATATGTCAGTGCAATGAAGCCTCAAGGGACCTGTACCTTGTTGGCAGTGGGCATAGAGTAATATAGCAATGTCTTGACACTGGGGCAGGGTCAGTGTCTCCTGCCACAACTGCTTGGCAGAAGATGGCAACTCACTGTGATTGCTCCAATGAACGAAGGGGAAGCGGACACTTCTGGATTTAGCAGAAGCACATTTTCAGGTTAAATTAATGTCAGATTGGCAGACTAAGGCATAGCTATTAGGCTTCCACTCAGAGGTGAAAGGAGGAAAGATGTGGGCAGCCCTACCGCCACTGCATGGAAGCCTTATAAGAGGATGCTAGAGTGCTAGCATGGGAAAAGAAGATGGTATAGAGAAGAAAACCAAACTACATAAAAATACGCAACATATGTACATACTATATTCTATGTAAAAAGTTGGGCAAGGATCTTGTTCCACCACAATCTATCTTGCTTTTCCATTACCCCATCCCAGTATATTTTTTAAGAGTCATCATGGATTATGTACCAGAATCTTGTTCCTAGAATTCAGGAACACACTGTTGTTTATCCTCTAAAGCAGTGATGGCCAAACTAGGCCCTCCAGCTGTTTTGGGACTACAACTCCCATCATCCCTAGCTAACAGGACCAGTGGTCAGGGATGATGGGAACTGTAGTCCCAAAACAGCTGGAGGTTTCGCCATCACTGCTCTAAAGGAAGGGCAGAGAAAAATGTACTAGAGTTTATATCCAGAGATAACCATGCCTCACTGGTTCTTTCCATTCCACCAAGTTTCTAGTATGCTAGCTATATCAGTGCCTTCCTCTAAGACCAAGCACTTCAGTTTGTCCATCTTGACTTGAAGGCTTAGAGCATTGGTGTACAAACACTTGTATGACATTTCTTTCTTCAATTGCCTTTGGCACTTGCATTTTGACTTGTGGTGCTTTGGTCTCCTTGAATTGCTGTATTGTGCCCCTGCACTTACAGTGCCTGGTTCTCTGCCACCCCTAGTTAAATTTTTCCTCAATTTTATCCTCTACATCTCAGAGGAGAGATTAATTCTGAACTGGAGTTTCCTCAGCTCCTGTCACCTCTTCCCTCCCTCCCCACCTCAATCGGGTTAAAATGTGCTTTGCCACCTTTTTTATTTTTAGTGTCAACAGTCTGGTTCCACCCTGATTCAAGTGAAGTCTGCCCCTTTTGTATAGGCCCAGTTTGCCCCAGAGGTCACTAAATAAATCAGCTGGTTAAATGAGTTCTGACTTCTCTAAATATCTCCCCAAATAACCAGCTGACACCCCCTACAGATTTACAGAGAGCGGTAGGAGTCTATTTTTTATTTACTTGGCTGCATAATTCAAAGCCAGCACGTGCAGTGAACTCTAACCCAGAATCCTTTATACCGAAATACATTCATAAATAAATCAGTACATATATTTATTTATGAAAAATAACAGCTAGAACAAGTAAACCTTTGAAAAAGAATAACAAATAATTACTCTAATACCCTACCCTTACATAACTGATTTTCTTCTTTAACCATTATCCTAACCATCAGCCCTTAACTAATCCTTCCTAATATCTGTTGACTCTCTTTCATCTCATGTCAACTCTCCTAGTTCTCTAACTCCCTAACTGTTCTTCTAAATCAGGGGTTGGGGTCCTGTGGTCCTCCTGATATTTCTGGATTACAACTGCCATCACCCCGGCTGTCAGTCATGTGGGTTAGGGCTGATGGGATTTGAAGCCTTAACAAGATCTGGAGGGCTGCAGAGTCTTAACAAGATAGCATGTGAGATAGCATGTGATGGTGGAGCCAATCCACACAGCACCTTACTTCCCACCCCCCTCCCTCACAGGAACCAGTGAGCAATGCCACTCCACCAACTGCTACAAGACACATGTCCCCCACCCCTTCTCTAAACCAGTGCTCTTCACCTGTCACTCACTCCACCCATTCTATCATACCCCCCTGCTGTCAATTATTCTCCTACTCATCCTTCTGTTACAGGAAGGCCCTTGCTTCTCTTTTTGAGGTTCATCAACCACCCTGTTTTATCCTTGTTCTACAGGCTGTCCTGTAAGCTAACAGACTAAGCAATATGGATGAAAGAGGACGGTCAATTTCTTTAATTGAGTTGCAGCACTAGTAGTAATGCTAAGGATTAAGTATTCATTGATATTGATAGATCTGTATTCTCTGTTATGCTTATTTGGGATGGAGGGGAAACTGCTTAGAAGAGTATACACAGCCTTTAGCAACCTCTCTTTTCAAGAGGTTTATTTCACCAGCTTTCATGGGCTAAACATGCAGTTCCATCTCTTTAAGAGTTCCTTTGGGATTGCTGGTTCTTTTCCGCCATCAATGTGGATTAGTGAAGCATTAGTTGCCCCAGATCATATTTTTGTGATAGCTGACAGTTCATTTTTTCAATTCGTAAGTAATAAAATAACACTGGGGTAGAATGTTAACAACATACCGCAGCCTACAAAATCTCTGGATGGTGCAGGTTTCATTAGTTTTCTGTTTAAGGTTATATGTTGGGAGAAAACAGGAGATTAATACCAATCTCAACTTGACTCTAAATAACACCCCAGGTCTCAGATAATAATAGTTAGGTACCACTTCTCCAACCAGGCACGAAAAGGCCAATGGTCAAATAATTCATCTTCTGCCCACCTCAATACTGTTTTCTTTCAGCAACAGAACATTGATAATACCTATCCCTTATCTCATAGGCTTTTTATAAGATTAGAACATCTGTGAAGAGCTCTGAACACAAAACATGTGCTAAGTATGATGTGAATTTTAAGGGTGTGTGTGTCAGTAACAGCAGCTAGACCTGCTCTCATCTCCTTCCTATAACTTTGCATCTCTTTGACACCCCCACCCCAATGCTTTGCCTTTGGGATTTGTGACTGCTAAACACACTAATAGAACTGTTCAACAATGAGGGACATGTTGTGGGAGCTCCAGGATGACAGTAGACATTGATGGACATTGGGAACGCAACCGGGAAAGGGGGGAGGGAAATTTGGAATCCAAAGGGTGATAAATTACATTTTATTCTTTTTTTTTTATCTTTCTGTTTATCTTAATCTGTATTGCATATTAAAGACGGGAACTCGTGGAAGGGAACAGGTCGATTTTAGGGGATGGGAAAATATTTTTTTAAAATTGGGCCAATGATAATAATTTTAAAATTTAGGGTAAGAATTTGTTGAATCTATTTGAAAGAATTGGAATACAAGAGGGGGAGGGGAGGGGAAGTCCTGGAAAGATGCCAATGAAAATAAGGTTTTAAATTTGGATGTTTTTCTTTTTCTGTTATATTTGAAAATCTTTAATAAATATTATTAAAAAAAACAAAACAATGAGGGACATGTTTTGAATCCCAAATACAGTGGTACCTCGGGTTACAAACGCTTCGGGTTACAAACACTTCAGGTTACAAACTCTGCTAACCCGGAAGTAGTATCTTGGGTTGAGAACTTTGCCCCAGAATGAGAACGGAAATCATGCAGTGGTGGCGCAGTGGCAGTGGGAGGCCCCATTAGTGAAAGCGCGTTTCAGGTTAAGAATGGTTTCGGATTAAGAACGGACCTCCAGGACGAATTAAGTTCGTAACTAGAGGTACCACTGTATGTAACTTTGAAAATGAAGCTGAAGTGCCAGCAGAGAAATAATATAGTATTTATATTTCTAGCGTTGATAAATACACCTTACATTACAGGCAGTCTGAACAAATTAATCCATAGCCTGAGAGGGGAGTGTGCTGTCTGCAATCCCATATGAGTGATACTAGGCAACTTAGACCTGCTGATTTGAGATGAAAGAGCTCTCTAAAGTTTTTTGTCTTTTAAATTTGGAATTGGTTAGAATTCTTTCCTCCAAAATCAGAAAGACCAAGAAAAGAGAAAGATTCAAGATGAAGTTCTTTGGAGACTGTCTGATTTGGCTAAGGGTCTCATTCCCAGTTTGGAAAATGAGCATCATGCCTCCCCATTTACTACTACTACTACTACTACTACTACTACTACTATTATTACGTATTTTTAAAAGGCTATGATTAAAAGAATACAGTTCACCAAATTGCAGACAGGAAGGTTTGTGCTAGGCATATTTAAAATTGATGTAGGGCAGGGAGAGAGAACTAAAGAGGATTTACTTTGTGGACATCAATTTTATTATGAAAACAGCATGTATCATAGGGGCACCACTGGGAATGTAACCTGCAAAATTTCAGAAGGAAGGGGCAGGGCTGTGATGAATGAAGAAACAGCTCCAGGCCTGCTCAATTGGTACCAAAAGTTACAGAAACTAAGTGAAGAGTTGATTTGACAGGAGAGGAGGTGTGGACATTTGGCACCGTGGCAGAAGGACTTGAATGCCCAGCATTTCCCAAGCAATCACCACAAGAAGAATTCATAAGGAGCAGAGAACAGTCAAGAACAAGGAGATATATTACTTCAACATCCTTTCCCGAAGCACTGTGATTGGGGAGCCCTACTAAAATAATTGCCTCTGATTTGAATTTAGATCAATCAGTCACAGCCATTGCTGCTGCCAGCTAAGCCTGAGGGAGCCATCAACGTGAAAAAGGGAGCTCAAGAGGACACTTTGCCCAGGCTCTGTTGAATTTAGAATTGCCTTCCCTGGATGTATTCCCTACCCCATCCCACCTTGTTATGTTGCATACTAAGAACACTGACCCATTACAGCAGGTTGGGGAGGGGGCTGGATGACAACCGTGATAGAGAATGGACTTGAGAAGCCGCAGCTGCCCCATCAGGATGTAAATATGAGAGGCATGTTGATGCTTTCTGACTTTGAATGTGGAAGTTAGTGTAAGAGGTGATGTGGGTGGTAAAAAAAATAATATATATATATACCTAACTGCTTGCAACATGCAACTTTCCCCTCTCTCTCCCCCTCATGCACCTAAATCTGTCCTGTGGGGCTCCCACAAGCCTCCAGAGAAGGTCTGATGAGGGTGTGGAGAGAGGAGAGGAAAGTTCAATTGCAGAAGTGGAAAAGCTAGCAGAGATGGAATGAGTTAGTTCAATACAAGCCACAGTAAGCAATGCCCACAGTTACTAACATGGATGAGAGGTGGTGCAGAAAGAGGCAGGAAGTGCTGCCACTCACCAGGATGGAGATGGGGTGAGGTGGTGGTAATGTCAGGTAGCTCTGAGTGGGCAGCATCAGCATCCTACAGGTGTTGCTGCTGAGCAACTGGGAAAACGGGGCAACTTTGCATTGAGAGGTGGCCAAGTAGGTTGGTCTCTGTAAAGGTAAAGGTACCCCTGACCGCTAGGTCCAGTCGTGGACGACTCTGGGGTGGCGTGCTCATCTCGCTCTATAGGCCGAGGGAGCCGGCGTTTGTCCACAGACAGCTTCCGGGTCATGTGGCCAGCATGACTAAGCTGCTTCTGGCGAATCAGGGCAGTGCACGGAAACACCATTTACCTTCCCACCGGAGCGATACCTATTTATCTACATGCACTTGGAGGTGCTTTCAAACTGCTAGGCGGGCAGGAGCTGGGACCGAGCAATGGGAGCTCACCCCGTCATGGGGATTCGAACCACCGACCTTCTGATTGGCAAGCCCTAGGCTCTGTAGTTTAGACCACAGCGCCACCCACGTCCCTGCAATTCAGCATCCTTAGGGAAAAGCAAAATCCTGATATTGGAGATCTATCTCTGCCCTATTGCTAATCAAATCTTGCACACACACACACCACAGACTATAAAGGTGGATGGAGGCAGGCCCAGTCACACAATATAGAAACGGTCACTGTTGTCAACTGAAGTTTTGCCAGAAATACAGCTCTTCCAAATTTACAGGCATGCTCTCTGGAATGGAACCTTCTGCCTTGACACAGTCCCACTGGGGTCAGCTCTACAAAAAAAAGCACTAGCTTTTGTTCCTAATTGGATCCCTTTAGGGGGATACCTGAATATAGCAGCTTAAAAAGAGCCGAAGCTTAAAGCATAAGTAGAACAATTATAGATATTTCTCTCCCAGGATTTTTCTCCTCAATTCCCTTTGGAAACTGGCTGGCCCCTTTTGTCTATACAGTTGAATAGACTATGGAATCATAGTTCATGTAAGAAGATTAAAAGAAGCGTCTTCTTTTCATGGAGAGGGAGAAGGGTGCATCCGAAACATCATAGAGGTTAGAAGCTCAGGTCAGGAGAGCTATTTGCCTAGGGCTATTAGGATAGAGGCATGGGAAAATGGATCAAATTTGAAGAGGGGTGCTCAGCTGAAGGGAATACTTAAGGGAGAGTTTTGAAGTAGATGCTAATTGAGTGTTATGTTCTCATGCAGCCTGCTCTTGGTATGTATGGGCGGAATTCAAGGCTCTTGGATGCTCAGCCAGTCATTCTGTCTACACAAGCGTTTCAGCTTGCCTTATGGAATGATGCCCACTCTTCTCCTCTTGCATATGTTCTGGGGGCTCTCCTGACCTCCCCAGACCCAACTGGGGGTGGGGCAGCACAGGGTCATGCTGTGGGGGAAGAGGAAGGAAGGCTCATTGCCCAAGCTGGAGTTCTCTTACAGAGCTTCTGCTCATTGGGATTGTGAAATGAATCCCATCTATAGTAGCTAGGTAAGGAAGGAATCAAAATATCAATTTACATACCACTTAACCACAATAATTTCCAAGCAGTGTACAAGAAACACAATACAGAAAAGGTAAAATTGGTTAAATGTACCATCAGACTTCAATTAAAATGCCTGCTAGAATTCTTTAAAAAAGGTCTTTAGTAGGCACTAGAAATTCATCAGGGAGGGGGCCTGTGAGGAAGTTCTTCAATACTGGGCCCATAATACTAAACACACAACTCCTTGTGGATCATGATAGGTGATAGGGCACTGTGCATCACATCATGTTTGGAGGCCTATGGCAGTTGCACAAAAGGTGACTTCCATATTATGGATCATAGGAAGCTTCCTTCTACTGAGTCAGACCATTGGTCCATCCAGATTAGTCATGCCTACACTGACTTGGTAGCAGCTCTCCAGAATTTTAGGCAGGAGTGTCTCCCAGCCCTACCTGAAGATGTCAGAGATTGAACCTGGAAGCTCCCACATGCATAGCAGATGCTCTAGCACAGAGCCACAGCCCCTTCCCAGAAGGAAAGTGACTGAAAATAATAAAAATAATAATTAATAATAATACTTTTATACAAACCTATGATGAAACCACACTTTCAATAATATGACCACTGCATCTCAAAAAGGGGTATTTCTATAGGAATCTTATTGGCCACAGTGGGGAAGAGGATATTGGATGGGATGAAAAAGATCTCTGGTCTTATCTAGTTGGGCTCCTATCTTGTTTGGTCTTAAGCTCTCCCCAGCTGAGAATCATGATAATAAGATGGTAGCTCTGTAACCTCAAGCCATGTGTTGAGGGATGTATTTATATCTATATTTTTAGGATGCTTTTCCAAGCAAGATTTTTTGTATTTTTTTAAGAAAAAGAGAAACACAACCATCATCATAAAATACAACAGCAAAACAATCCCCACCAATAGAAAATCAGAGCAGAATCAAACAATTCAAGCCAAATACCCAGTGAGATAAAAAGTCTTCACAGAGTGCTGAAAAGCCTGTAATGTGGGGCCAAATGAGTTTAGAGGATGGGGACTTCTACAACCTAGGCACCGCTACTGAAAAGTTCTTGTCTTATGGTATCCCTAGCCACAGTTTTTATGGTTGTGATCTCTATCGAAGATCTCAAGACAAAAAATAGATTTGATTTTGAGGGCAGTCAACTAATGGGCTTTTCAACCTGGACATTTCCCTCATATCTTCAGCAATGTCATTTAGGTAGTGCAAGATTAAAAAGAAAGACAATGAATGTACCGTAAGTGAGCAAAGGTATTTTGGAAAGCTACCATTTAATCCACAGGGGCTTTGACTTTGTTTAAGCTGTTGCTCTTTACTTACATACATTGGCCTGACAGTTTTGGATTTATCATAGATTTCCCATCACTGCTCTAAAGTACTTCATACCCTCCTACATTTCTCTGATGAAAACAGGGACATCCCATTCCATAATGATAATTTTACTATTTATACCCCACACATCTTACTGGGTTGCCCCAGCCACTCTGGGCAGCTTCCAACTTATATAAAAACACAACAAAACATTAAACATTTTTTTAAAAAACCTTCCCTATACAGGATTGCCTTCATACCCTCCAACATTTCTCCAATGAAAATAGGGACATCCTAAGGGAAAGTGGGACATTCTGGGATCAATTCAGAAACTAGGACAGCTTCTCGAAATCAGAGACATCCCTGAAAAACTTGGAGGGTTTGGTAATTATGCAGCCTCAATTTTACTCTTGTTTTGCATTTTGGAGGTTTTTTTTTTTTTTTTTTTTTGCAGTCTGGCAGCCCGATTCAAAGCACCTCTTTTCTAGCCCTTTCCCAAGTAAAAAGCCATATAATTTACCAAAGGGATTTGCTCCTCTCTGATGCCAACCTATTCCGCTTTTCTGCTTCATGTATTCCAATCAAATAACTCAATAGCGTATACTGTGGGCACAGAGAGGCAAAGCAGCATAGAGCGTAATGTGTGTAATTTTAGGTTTTGCACAGTAAGAATATAAAACCACTGAACAGAGCCCAAGATTTTGCTTGCACTGTCACCAGTGGGAATTGCCAGCAAAGAGACCAGTGACAAGGGTATTAAATGCTTCAGTTGCCTGCATTTTGCATCATGCCACTAAAATCATGGCAACTGTGAATACAGGAGAGTATGTAAAATTAATGCACAATGAAAAGCAAGAGTCAGGCTGCACACCTATGTGCAGAGACAGACACATGCACACATGCAGGGATACATCTGCACAGATAGGGAATCTGTGACCTCCAACCTCCATCTGCCCCTGCCAATGACCAGTGATGGGAGTTGTGGTCCCCAGGCTCTGAAAGGCCTCAAGTTCCTTATTCATCTTTAGAGTAATCTCACTGAATAAAGTGGAACACTTCCGAGGAAACATGCAAATGTGCAGGATTAGGCTGCAAATTAGTACATTCCAATGTACTGATCCTCTGGTGGTAATCATCATCATCAACATCAACAATAACCATTTAACGTCTGCATAGTGCTTTGAACTGTTCAACTGTCAAGTTGTATTCTGTACAAGAATTCTGTAAGGATTGGGGAAAAAATACTCCCCATATTTCACATAGGCAGATTGAGGCTGAGGGAGTGGCTTACTTAAAGCCTAGTGACATTTGAACTCGGGACTTCTTGATTCAAACTCTTTTAGCCACTATGCCACAGCAGAGGATGAGGAAAAAACCCAGTACATTCTGTACTGTGAATTCTGTATTTTTTCTTTAGAATTCCCATTTCCAGCTGCAATAAAATTTATTTCCCACCCCATCCCAATGGGAGACTAACAAAGAGCAGTCAGACCCAAGGTTAATTTATATAAGAAAGATATGATAGCTTGCTGGGCTTTTCATTACTGGAAGAAGGAGACACTGTCCAAGTCCAAAGAACCATTTTCATTATGGCACTTTCATAACAGAATGCATTTGCATATATGAAGCTGTCAACAAGGCACACTGCTCAATTAATTGCTATGTCACTTTGATTGCTTTTACAATATTCTAATCACTTTAACTTTTGCAGAGCCTTCTGTGCTCCAACTCTGCTCCTACAGAGCATTTAGTTTAGAAAACACAACCTTGTTAGTCATTCTTTCTAAGAAGGACAAGATAAGCCCCTGCTGGGTGATATATACTCAGTCTTGAATATCTTCTGATAACCACAGGCTCTTTTGTGCTTAGCAAACTTTCCTCACAAGCTTTGGGTTTTACACTTTAAACTCTTCAAGCTGTGATTGCTCAGGGCTGTTTGTGTAACCAAAGTCCTCATAGTGGTCCAGTGGGCACGTTTGGGGTAAGGCATCAGGTAGGTAAACTGATCCCGAGTTGTTAATGGCTTTGTATGCTAATAGTAACACCCCGAACCTGGCTCAGTAGCAAAACCACAACCAGTGCATATCTCTGAGCACAGGTGTTATCAGCTGACGAGGCCCCACTCCTGTCAGCAAAACTTCTAGATCAAGAGTGAGGGAAGTCCGACATGCAGTGCATTGCAGTAATTATAAACTACTGTTTTCGTCCCTTCCAGATCATTCAGAACATTCACTGTGTAGGAACTCCATTGAAAAGCATTGTGTCTGAGGTGATATAAAAGGTCTGGGTTTTTGTTTTTTTAAAAAATCTACGACAGCTCAATACAGTGGTACCTCGGGTTAAGTACTTAATTCGTTCCAGAGGTCTGTTCTTAACCTGAAACTGTTCTTAACCTGAAGCACCACTTTAGCTAATGGGGCCTCCTGCTGCCGCTGCGCTGCCGCCGCCCAATTTCTGTTCTTATCCTGAAGCAAAGTTCTTAACCTGAGGTAATATTTCTGGGTTAGCGGAGTCTGTAACCTGAAGTGTATGTAACCTGAAGCATATGTAACCCGAGGTACCATTTCATTCATTGTTACAACTCATAGCTCACTTATGTGAAGAGGTTGCAAATGTGAATCACCTGCCCCCACAGCCTTCCGAATTCTATCCCACAGAGCAAAACTAGTAAAAACAACTCACTCTCTAGAAAAAAGCAACTCAGGTAATAACATTGACCATTTGCTAGGCCAGAGGGAATACGTGCCCACAAACCAGTTTGATTATGTTTGACAGAAGGCAGCCGTGCACATGCTCCCCAGCAAGCGCTAGCAGTTTTGTCCTGTGGTCTGCAATTATGCAGGTTCAAGTGTGCCCAAAATGTTTTCCTTTGCGATATTCTCTCTCACCTGAATGTCTTTGTGTCCTAATTTTCCTCAGGATACAGCAGAGCTTCTGCCAAATCAATTAAATTGTCCCAAATGGAGTTTTGTTTCTAGGATGTAAATAACAACATTTTGTGTATCAGCAGTCCAGGAAGAAACCTCAACTACTGCTAATGGCAGCAGTTTTTTGTACTGAGCCAGGATCACCTTGTTTTGGACAATAAGCACATGGAATGATGCTTTCTACATCAAAGTAAAAGTGTACATATGGGATGAGGCCTACCTTCTCTTTCCCTTTACCCTGGTTATTTTACAAAGAATTAAGATGCACTTGACAGATTATTCAACTGTTGGCTCTTCATTCATGGAAAAACTTTTTTGGGGGGCGGTCTGCCTTTATTTGCTGAAATTACTGAATTGAGAGGAGATATGATAGCCATCTTCAAATATCTGAATGGCTGTCACATGGATGATGGAGCAAGCTTGTTTTCTGCTGCTCTAGGGGGTTGTGCCTGAACCAATGAATTCAAGTTACAAGAAAGGAGAATCAAACTAAACATTAGGAATAACTTCCTGATGGTAAGAGCTGTTTGACAGTGGAATGGAGTCCCTCAGAAGGTGGCAACGCACCTTCATTGGAGGTTTTTAAAGAGGTTAAATGTAGCCCTTAATGAACCAAGACTAGACTATCTCAAGGACTGCCTTGGTTCACATGAAGGTGCCTCTGCAGGACAGTAATCTGTGGGAGCTGGCTCTTCTTGAAATTCCCCTCCATTAGAAGTTAGGTGGCTACCAGAGACAGGACCTTTTCTGACATGGCACCGTAACTGTGCAATAGCTTCCCAAAACATGTTCTCTGGGCATCCCCTATAAATTAATTTAACCTGTCTTGTTTGTTCAAGCCTTTAATGCAATATGTTTGTGATTCTTATTATGCAGACACCATTCTGCTGATTTTGACTTGTTTTGCATTTTATTTTTGTTTTATTTTTAATCTGTTGTTGTAAACTCTCTTGGAGAGAATTTGAAATGTGGAGGGAGTTATACATATTTAAAATACTCTAAGGCTTAACCATGTAATCATTTTTGTGGACGATCATTTTATCTGCATTTCCTACAGTAGTTTCACATCAGAAATACATTAGCCTGCACTGTATGTCATGTGTATCTTTCCTTAGTTTTCCTTTCTCTGTGCTGAATGTGCAATAATAGTGCCCTCTTTCATTTAAATACTACCTTTCCAGTTTTAGTAATCAACACCTGTCTTCTCTGGCATTATCCTTTTGAGGAGGGCATCAGAAGAGTAATAAGTAAAGATGTATGATGAATTTGATATTTGCAAATTCTGATAACAAACTGACCTGAGCTATACCTCCCAGACTAATGTGCAGATTTAAACACATTTATCCATTAGCTTTTGATTCTGCCAAATGTTATGGCACAGTTCATGCCTCAAAAATGTATTAAAATATATAGATATGTATACCTTGCACACATTTAATGTATGCAAGATACAGAAATAAAAGAAATGTTTAGAAATGCATACACTTAACCTATAGTGCTATAGAAGCAAGCCTCACTGAATTCCACCAGGCTTACTTCTGAGTAGATATGTATACTGTTATTTCTGTTAGAAACATGTATTCTAAGTGAGAACATGCAGAAAATAAATGTTTGATAGAAAATGTTTTAAAGTATGTATTTAAAATCATATTTATATGCAAATTTTCATGCACATTTGATTCTTCCACCCCAAATTAATGTGGAAAGTGAACTTGAACCAGAAATAAATTAATTCACATATTCCAAATAATGAGACATGCTTCT
Source organism: Podarcis cretensis (assembly GCF_951804945.1). Lineage (NCBI taxonomy): Eukaryota > Metazoa > Chordata > Lepidosauria > Squamata > Lacertidae > Podarcis > Podarcis cretensis. The sequence goes on along the minus strand of NC_137173.1, from coordinate 32,049,389 downwards.
CCCTGCTCTAGCAGGATTTCCAACTACCTATTTAAATTATAATCCAGGTTTTTCTTCCTTTCCAGCCAGAAAGGGTTCCTTCATTCTGATGTAATATCACAGATACATTAAGAACGTAAGAAGTACCTGTTGGGTCAGGCCAGAGTGGTCCATCCAGCCGCAGGTTCCTCAACCCAGTTGTAGACCCAAGCAGGGAATGTTTTTCACCCTGGGGCCTACATTCCCTAATGAGGAACCTTTTTGAGTGGGTGGGGCCAGGAGAAAAAGTGGGTGAAGCAACAGATGTGAGTATCACCTTTGTGGAGTGTGCTACATTCCAGTCACAGCAGAGAGAGGTTTCTACACAAGTGTCTCAATCCAGGCAAGGAAGAGGCATCATCACAGTTGGAACATACATTCCAGCCAGGCAGAAGCACTTGAGGCATGACCAATGAAGGATGTGTAGGGCTCAGGAAGAGTGTCAAGGGTCTGAGGTTCACCAGCCCTGTTGTAGACACCCAGTGAAGAAAAGGCAGCCAAACCAGACAAATCTGAACAAAATTTATTTGCCATCAAAGCTAATCTAATTTCTTAATTTATAAATCTGGATTCCCTTTTAAGGTACAGGACAAGATCTGTGCAATCAAGATGTTACTAAGCGGAAGATACAAATCACAGTGGTATAAACTGGCCAAGAATGGACACAGTGGCCAGGCTTCAAGGCAGCGGAGAAGCTGCAGTTTATAGTGATAGAAAATGATTTGTTGGTCTTTAGTTGCAGTTCCATCCTTATAATCAAAGAAGATAGAGAGGAAGTACATGCTGAACTAAAAAGATGATCTCTTTTCAAATAGTCAGCTATATAAGGTAGGGTTTCATTATTTTGCAAGTATTAAGGACACCCACCCACCCACTTCAAAGTGTCAGTCAAATTAACAATTATATATTTTGAGCTAGTTTGGCTTTTTTGAGGAGAAAGAAAGAACATTTCTTTTTTTACTCAAATGTGCTGCAGCTGAAGAAAGAGCAGGAATATTTACACCACGGCCTTAAATGCAATTTTAAGTAATAAGAACCTAGGTTTATGCTTTGTACCCGGGGGTGCCAGTAGGCCCTCAGTGAATTGTTGCTTAAAATGTGATTCCACATTTCCCCCGTGAAATTCCAGAGGCCTTGTCATTATTTTCTTGACTTCTCTTACAATTCACATGCAGATGAACAGAGTGATGTTGAGGTTGTAGAACTGTGTACTACTACAGACTTCAGGTGGGTGAAATCATATTTTTGAACAACCCTCCACCCAAACAATGTATTTTGAAGATTTATAACCCACTTTTCATTAAAATAAATCCCTGAGTGGGGTGCAACATAAAGATATATAATACATAATAAAATAAAACAATCTAAAAAATCGAACCACCACAATCATAATTCACAATTATATCACAGGACCACAAAAGTGGCAAAACACCTCTTCCAGTCAACTAACCAAATACCAGAGTAAACAAAAATGTCTTTACATGATGTCCAAAACTATTCAGGATTGATGTCAACCAAACCTGTGAAGGGCTAGCCACCTGTGAGTGAGCTGGCCACCTCACTTACCAACCTTGCTGCAGGTCCTGATCCAAGCCAAAAGGCAGCTCTGCGTAATGCATGCATGAGTCACTGTGGCTAAGCTATCCCTGTCTGGGAACAGCTGTAGCTGGTTTACCAATCATAGCTGGTATGAGGCACTCTTACTGTGGAGTTAACATGTGTTGACCAAAAATGTTGGCTCTAGCAGTACTCCCAGACTATGTACTGGATCCCTAAAAAGGAGTGTAAGCCCCTCCAGAATAGGCAACCTACCTAGTTCCCAGATACCCTGTATGCCATGTATCATCGGCATACTGATAACACTTCATTCCAAACCTCTAAATGACCACTGCCAATGGATTCATATAGATATTGAATAGCATTGAAGGGCAGAATGGAACTCTGTGGGGGTCGCATGTGTGTGTCCAGGAAAAGGTGGAGTTACTGTGTTCCAGTGCATTCCACCAGAAAAAAAACCCATGCCTCAAAATAACACTGTCTCCAAGTTAGTGGTGGCTGAGTCACCATCACTGTGCTTTTGCACAAATAGTGCAAAAAGAATGTTTTAAACAGAGATACAGTGGTACTTCGGGTTAAGAACTTAATTCGTTCTGGAGGTCCATTCTTAACCTGAAACTGTTCTTAACCTGAGGTACCATTTTAGCTAATGGGGCCTCCCGCTGCTGCTGTGCTGCCACCACACAATTTCTGTTCTCATCCTGAAGCAAAGTTCTTTATGTACTATTTCTGGGTTAGCGGAGTCTGTAATCTGAAATGTCTGTAACCTGAAGCGTCTGTAACCCAAGGTACCACTGTATATAGTACTGCCACTGGGCAATATGAGCCATATTCCCCTCCCCAATCTAGCAGTGCTTTTCATTTCTCCATTATACTGAGTAAAATTAAATCCTGTGAATGAGGTCATAGAATTCAGGAAAATATTTGGGTACCCCCATACAACCAAGTGACATGGAGTCCCTTGAGCACTTTTGCTAATTTGATTAAAATTCTTTTGACTTTCACCAGTGCTCATCATATGTTTCACCTGAAGAAGAGCCCATCATCTTGTTTTAAATTTCACTTTAGGCAAACATTGCTGGGAACTCAAGTGTTGTTGGTTCTAATGTCCATACACCCCTTTCCTTTCCTTCTTTAGTAATTTCCTGTCAGTATATCTTGGCTTTGTCTCAACATCTGTTATCCACTTTTCCTACTGAGATTAAACAAGGATGCTGCTACATGCCAAATCCATCCAGTATCGGGTTAATGCATGTGAACAACCCATAGAGAGTTCAAGGGTATTTAAGTTTTGGGTTGGTTTTTTTGTAATTGTTAAGCAGTGACAATGCTCTTAACACAGAGGAAGTGAGATAGTCTCTCTCATCCATTCTCTAATCCCTAAGCCATCTGCCTTATCCCAGGTCTCTCTCTTTCCATGTTCGGTTCATTTAAATTTTAAATTTTAAAAGCAAAAATGGAAGGAACTGTCTGAGCGGCAGAAGAGAATAGAGGTCACTGGGAGAATATGCACACCCTAGCAGCACTTTGATCAGACTTTCAGGAATGCTTGTTTCTGAGCACTTTCAGTGTAATGCATCTAAAAAAACCCTAACCCTTTAAATATCTCCCCCCCCCCATGATACATTGATGTGCTCTTACAACAAACATCCTTGCCATTCATCTGAGTGTTTACCCCATAACCTTCTGTACTCACAAAGCTTTCAGCACCAAGGATAGCAGTAGGACTTTTACATCATATATGTAAAGACCTGTTTGTGCAATATAGCAGAGTTTGTCTTCCCTTAACAGCTAGGGATGTCTGATAGGAAAGGTGTTCTTCTTGCTGTAGCACTTAGTTGGGAGCTTCAGAAGCATTCATGAGAGGGGCAACTGCAATCTCCTGAAGAATATATCTACAATAAAAAGCAGGAAGCAGATGGGTATGGAACTAGTACAGACTGATTGTCTGTGTGGTAGTTTGCTTAGGGGACTGAATGTATGGAAACTGCACCATGGTGCCCCTATGAAAAGCCATAGATACAGGACTTAGGATAGACAATTAGGGTCAATTTCTCTCCATTTGAGGCAGAGAAGATTATAAGAAGGGAGGTTCTTGAAATGTACAAGGAATCCAAAGTAAATACAGGTTGGGAACACCTCTCAATACAAACCATAGGCATTGATTACATAGTGATATCGTTATGCTATTATGCAGTACTAGGAGGCAGCAAGCTGAAAACCATTGATGCTGCCTCTAATGGTAAACATTTGAGTGTCAGGGAGTGTGAAAGAGAAAGAGAAAGTGTATTTACTTTATTCCTTTCTCTGTGTTCTTTTTGTCCGCCAAGTGAAAGGTTTTCTGCACAGATGCCAGGAGAATGATTAATTGATTTTGCTGTCAAAGGCAGAGAGTGTTGTATGAATGGCATACATGCAGGGGAAAATGTGTTGGAGAAAACTTTGAGTTCTGGTCTCTGATAACCTGTCTTAAGAAGCACAACAAATGAAGATAGAGGGCAGGCGACACACACACACACACACACAAAGAGAGCAGAGATGCAAGGAACAAAAGTCATTCTGTGGGAAAAAGCAGAATCTGCCTTGACCTTTGCAGGCCTTCCAGGCTTGTGTGGAAGCACAAAAGCGATGAGGAGCCTTGAAAGAGGCAGCATTGTCAAAGTAAGGCACCTCTTACTGCTTTTCTTTCTACGGTCTCTATTGCCACAAGCTATCTTTTACTCTGTTCAGCCATTGGTTCCATTCTAACCCAGCTGTCCAGCTTCATTTGCTGGATCCCTTTTCATATATCCTGCAATGATGGTCCAGATTTTCTTTCATCCCACCAGTGACAACATCAGACTCTTCAATCTACCCCCTACCCCCCAGCACTTTCCCGAAAATGTCTATTGGAAAATTGCTGCTTGTATTGATTGCCATGTCAGTGCTGCATGTGTAGGCCTTTTGCAATGATGAAATCAATGCTTAAAAAATGGTCAGATAACGATGACATAGGGAGTAAAGAGAGTTGGTTGCAATTTATTTATCTATTGAAAATATGGATCTATACAAATACGGTGGCAGAAATGTTCAAAGTGTGTGTGCGTTGGGAGCAGGAGCTATTTTCACAGACCTTTCAGTCTGTGGAAGCACGGCTCAAAAATCTTATTCTCTTAGTGATGTGGCAAAAACCTATGTGGAGTGACTTCACTATATGCATTCAGTTGTATTCACAGAAGTAGGGGGGATTTAGGGCTGTGCAAGAGGTGTGCATACACTGGGAGCTGAGCTGAGGGCATGCAGTCTCAAAGCCAAGTAAGTGAGGCACTGGGCTTTGGGAAAGAGGTGTGAGGCTCTGACAGGGTCCTAGAGTCCTCCCTTCTCCTTCTCAAAGCCTAGTTAGTGATTTTCCAGCTTTGGGAAGGAGGTGGGATGGCTATAGGGCCCTGCCAGAGCCTTGCCCTCCTTTCCAAACCCATGTGCCTCCTTACCAAAACTCTCTCTTTATATTCATGATTATGATGTGCGTCATGCAGAGTAAGAACAAATTATACAGTAAATGCATTACAATGCCATATCAGGAAATATGAGATCAGATTTGGATCAGACTGTATATTGGTCTGGTAATGTGATAGTCATGTGAGTACTCAACCATCAAATGGTTGGTTTGCAGTCTGGGGCCCATAAATGAGATCTGCTCCCTTGGAAGGTGCTCTTGTGTGTTGTTTATGTAGGAAGCTGCCTTTTTACTGATAGAACTATCTAGCTGTGTTTGTATTGCCTGACTGGCCGTTTTCTTCCTTCTTCTGCCAATAGCTTCTGTACACAATTTAAAATGCCATTTTAGAATACCGTATTTTTTGCTCTATAAGACTCACTTTTTCCCTCCTAAAAAGTAAGGGGAAATGTGTGTGCATCTTATGGAGCGAATGCAAGGCAGAGGTTCTCCAGGGTCTTACCCAGGCCTACCTGGAGATGCTGGGGTTGATTGAACCTGAGACTTTCTTTGTCCAAAGCAGATGGTCTACCATTCAGCCATGTTGCTTTGCTGCAGGTGATGGCAAAATAGTGGCAGTTTATTTCCTGGGGTAAAATCTTTAAAAAGCCCCAACAATTTCGACCCTAAAAAGCTCAAAACCTTCAACTCTAAAAAAAAAGCTCAATAACTGTGGAGTAAAAGGTTGGCCCTTTGGTCAGACCTCACAGCCCTTTATTTCATCAAATCTGGCCCTCTTTTGAAAAAAAGTATGGACACCACTGATATAGTGGAATCTGATTGGCTAACTGATATCTTCCTTGGTAGGGTTGCCATACATTCAGAATTTTCCAGACATATCTGAAATATTGCAATCGGCAGTGTTTTCTGTCCAGATTTTCACTGTTTGAAATATGGCAACCCTATGAGAAGGGCAATTTGAAGAATTAAGAAACAATGTTGGTAGGGAACTGTAAAGAGGTTTGCAGTGGATATGTAACCAGGGATGAGTAGGGTGAGATGCTCAGGTGGCTTATTTGTATACTGAAGGGGGCACCATATCCATGCAATCACCTTATGGAAAGTAATAATAATAATAATAATAATAATAATAATAATAATAATAATACCACAACAAAAATAACTGAAAACAGAGCTGCGTTGGGTAGGTGGATAATTTCTTGAAAATACATTTTTGTTCAGTCCTTAAAGTGATCTTGTGAATAAGTCGAACACTTCTGGTTAAACTCCATCCCCTGCTCAGCAGGGCCTACTATAACTAATCCTAAATTGTATAACTGGCTGCATCTGCAAATACTATTCGCCCTATTGTGCTTGCCTCTGCAGTCTTTCCTTCTCCTCTTTGTGTTGTCTTCCCTTCTGTCAAAATGTAGATTGTAAATTCCTTGGGGCAATGGCCTGTTTGTTTTTATGTAAAGTATAGAATGTACAATTTACATTGAAAGTGCAGTAATTTTTTTTCTACAGATGCTTTCATTTAAGGTAAGTCGTAGAACAGCCTCTTCTAAGAAAGGGTTCTCCCCCACCTTTTTGCTGTAAATGACAACATGGAATAACACTGGGGCTATATAATAGACAACCAATTACTGCAATATTTTGTGGCTACATCGTTATGGAGGGTTTTTATTTTGTAGGGAGGGGAATTCAAGCAAATAGATTCTTTAATGATAACGCATCTCCTTCCCTGAAAATCCTTATGAAAATTTTAGAGGCGATAATTCCCCCGTTGGGAAGGAAAAAAGTAAAAAAGGAAGGAAGCCACCGCCTCTGTACTCATTGAAGTTCAGGCATCCAAATATTTGCACTTGAAAGTCTTCAGGCACCTTTGAAGTAAGAAGCAAAAGATCTTCAGGCTGTCTGGGGGAAATGGCTTTGAGGACCCCATTCCTTCTAGGGTTGGCTCCTAAAAATATTCCTCCAACAGTTATTGATCACTTACTATCCCATACACAAGACTGGATGACATCTAACTTTTCCAGATGTAGTTAAAATGTTGTGGTTCATTACAGAACCTTACTGAGTTGCATCTGCTTCTCCATGTGATCCCTGTGGTCAGTTTTGAGATGAAAATGCCATCATGTGATTAGGCTTCTTTTCACTCTTGATGCAGTAAGATAATCCCATGAAAGGGTCCTCACACAGCAACATTGCTTAGTATTGCATCTCAGATTAAAGCAATACTTTCCTGGGATGTGGTAACATACGGTTCTGTTATGAAGTGAATCACTTTCACAAGACTGTACTAGGGAAGGGTACCAAAAAATGAACTGGGCCTCAGCAAGAAGCACCACTACACCAAAACTTCCTGAAGAAGTTGATGTCTGGCTAGGATGCTAAATAGTCTCTGATCTCTCACGAGCAGTTTCCTTCCCTACCTACCTTCCTCATCACCCACTCCTACTTCCCCACAAGCTTTCCTTATTGGTGGTAGCCAGGCAGCAGATCCTTGAATGGGGGAGGCACAGATGAGAGTCCCCACTTCTTCCCCCAGGCCTGATTGCTTCTTTTCTTGAAATCAAATGCAGGGTCTTGATGCTACGGCATGACATGCATCTCCTTCTATCTGGAATGGCAAGGCTTAAACCAGGGGTTGCCAATGTTGTTCTTACCAGATGCTGTTGGACCACAACTCCCAACTGCCCCAACCAGTATGGCCAATTTTAAGAGATAATAGAATTTGTAGTTCAGTAGGATGGCATCTTAGAACATAATCCTCGTGGATGATGGAAGCTGCAGTTCATCACACTCATCTCAGGAAGAAGTAGCTGTATATCATCATGTCAAGACACTGCCTACCTCTCTACTTTGCCTTTATAAAAATAAATAAAGGAGCAGCTAGCAAAAGAGAAGTGGGGAAGGAAACTGAGTTCAGATGGACCTCCTTCAGTCAACGAGTTTCTGCCACAGCAGTTGAGTAGCCACGGCTTATAACAAATCTGTGACAATTTATTTAGTGCTCATATCCGCAAACAGGTAGGTCAAGAGGACTTATTCCAAGGTGAGCATTGCTGCCAAGATGTATGTGAAATAGGCTTTTGACATTTTAGCTGTTTTTTGTGGATGGTGTATTTTATTGTTTAAATTATAATTTGGTTGGTTGTATGCCTGTATATTTTGTACCATGCTCTGGCATTAGCTTTGATTAAGGGAAAACTATAATTATTATTATTCTTTAAAAGTAATAAATAATAAATAAATTCACACAACAACAGTTATGGGTGAAATCAAGATAAATAAATGGCACATGACATGGATAGTGGTCATATTTTGGACATGCCTGATAAGGGATAGCAGTTTCAGAATAGATTCAGAATTGCTTGTCCTCACAGGGAGATCAGAATTATCAAAATGAATCATACATTAGTCTATCATATTTTGTATCCTGCCTCAAGCACCATCAGATATCTGATTTTTTATTCTTCCTTCTGACAACAGCAAACCATTCTTTGCTTGCACCCCAACATGAATCCAGCACAATGCAACCTAGGAAGGAGCGAGGGAATGGGGAAAGAATTCTTTCCTGTCCCTGGTGCAACCATAATCACACCTGGATGCTTGCGATCTGATTGCTTGTATCGAATTTGCAGCAATCTGTAAGCCACAAGTGCTTTTGAAGAGGCATAAAATTATCACAGCCCTTCAAAAAACAGGAGCCCGACCACACTGTTTGATTCTCTGACCTCCTGTGGCATGGAGAATTCCACAGGTTCTCTGAACACTGCAGGGAGAAGTATTAATGTATCGGCAGGTAAAACCCACAGTCTCTCTTGCAGAAGCCAGCTGCGCTGGATAAATAAATCACCTGCGGTCATTTATGTGCAAATAACATGTGCTGAGGGACCCTTTGGAAGTCAAGTTTTTGATCTGTGTTCGGAACAACAGAGCTGTAACGGGAGCAAATAAACACGCACGCTCTCCTTCCCGTTCGCTCCCCTCTCCCACTGTGCTTTTGTCGCTCTGCACTTTGCTCCACCAAGTTAAAGCTGGGAAGTGGCATTTTGCATTAAGTAGATGGCTGGTGCAGAGGAGAAAGAGCCACAAAGTGCACTTAACAAAACTCGCCATGGTATTGGGAGGTTAAAAACCAGAGCTGAAGTGAGCGAGGCTCATTTCCTCATCAGTGGTGAATTCCCCTGACAGGTCCCATTAAAAAGCCAACAAGGTCTAGGCCCACATCTCCCACAGGAACGCCACAATGCAGCTATTACTAAAGTACATTGCCTTTCATTGTGAGCTGGCTGATTAATGTAAGTACAGCACTTATGTGACAAGGAGAACTGGAGCAAGAGAGGGGCGGGGAATCTTTGATCTGTTTGGATGCCTTACCCCTTTCCTTGACTTCAGCTGCTGAGGAGACTGCTTTAGAGAGGATGCCTCGGCCTGAAGCTCTTTGATTGTTTCCTTAAACCTTAAACCCTACCATTTAATTCTGATTTGCAAAACCTTTGGCTCACCGCTGTTATATATGCTATAATCAAGTGTCATTTTTTTGCTTCACTATTTGCTACGCAGTAGTCCGATACAAATAATCACCGCTTTCCAAATGCCTTACCATTATTTCATCCTTTTGTAACTGGGGATGGGGGGGGGCACCTGTGGCTCGCCTTGAAAATTTGATGAACTACCGGTAATTTTCAAAATGGAAAGGTGCTTGGCTTATTTCAGGTTAATGCTGAATTCCTACCCAAGTGCATGATGCCTCAGATCTCAAAATTCCCTAGTGGCCCGTTAAACCCTGGCTTAGTGGCTGGGCTGGTGGAGGCAACAACAACAGTGGTTGCACTCTGCCTGTGGGGAGGGGGATACAGGGCTCTGTCTTATATTGACTTAGCCTATTGGTCCATATAGATCACCATTGTCTGCATTGACTGGCAGTGGCTCTCCAAGATTTCAGGCAAGAGACCTACCTGGAAATGCCAGGAATTGAACCTGGCACCTTCTGACTTCAAGGGAGATGCTCTACCATTGAGCAATGGATGTCTTGTTTGTTCTCCTCTCCAGCGCCAGTTACACTGTAGTTTTCCCAAAGGCCATTTCTGCAACATCAGTAGCCATTGGGGAAATTACATTTTCCAAAGGCCATTGGAGGATTTAGTCCTGGTGCGATTGTGTGCCAGCTGCTAGAGAGGGAAGGAAGTGACCTCCCTCCTTCCTGCTTATTATTGTTAAAGTGCTGCCTCTGCTCCTCTAGCATACCTGGTAAGTTGAATTTAAATGCTTACTTTCTCTTTAAAGCAAACATCACTAGCCCTTAATGCTCATATGTGCACATTGGATGAATGAGTTTCACTGAAGTCTTTGTCTGCAACCCACAGCTCCCAAGTATCTGGATGTCACCAATTTGAGGATGGCTGCTCTACCCCCTCCAGCATCACTACCTGTTGCATATGTATCTTACCTGTGTAAATTACCTTCTGAGAATTGACCAGCAATTTGTCCTCACCTTAGAATAACTTAAGTTCACAGGATTCTTGTGTGTATGATACTTCTGTGGATGTTCCATTGGGTCTCATTTCTACATAAAAGCCATGTTCCAACAGAATCATTCATGGAAAGACTAATTTGGGGCTAAATATCTAAGGATAATCATGAAAAAGCACAAGGTCTAAATTCACGAACAGCTACTGCTTCCTCCAGTTTGCATCGTTTTAGCTGAGCCATGGATCACAACCTCCTTTGGCAATCATATACTCATGCAGCCTGTTCAACAATGATCCATAGACCAAGAATATTTAATGAATGCATTGAAGAAAACTTTAATTTCTGTGGCTAATTCACAAATCGAAAGAAAAGATGTGAAGTAGATGATTTATTAAGTTATGAATAGAAGGCATAATTAATTTCTGGAAAGCATGCCACCCCCCCTCCCTGCCTATTCATGCACCCTGCCTAGCTCCTACTGCAATTCTCTGCCCAGCAAGGACAAGCTGTGGATGCAGAAGGCAAGGTCAGCCACGCTCACCCACTGAGGTGGATCTTATTCCCAGTGGCTAATCAGCAGAGCCTCTTTTCTGGAGCTCTTTGAAGAAGCCACACTCAGCTCTCGCCAAGAGCACCACATATTCATTTGCGGCATTGTGGCCATTATACTCCATCCAAATAGAATCAGCAATTAGCTGCAGTTGGTAAACTTTGCTAGGAGCCCCTATCTGGGCTAAGCTGCCAATTTTTCTCCTTATAAACACATCAGAGAAACAGTTTTGACAGTTTCTGTCCCAGGAAGTTCAATTTCTCCCCAATTAGGGTAGATAATGAGAAGGCACAACTCGTTGAAACACACAGATCCATGACCCAAGAACAGGCAAGCTCGATTCCAATGGAAGGCGTTCCACAACAAGATGCGGATATTGACTGAATGGGCACAGGCACAGGGATGACAAATGGACTGAAAAGAGAATAAGTGGAATGCCCTTTTGCTGTTTCTTTGCAAAGGCTCCAGCATGTGCTCCTTGGAACTGGAGATTGCTTTATATGCAGTGAAAAGTTGGTGGAGGGGAGACGGAGGAATGGCCAAACATTTATGATATGGGCTCATTTGCATTCTTGGTTTTATCTGCTTTCGATTTCTACCTAATATTATCAAGCTCCAAAAGTATGCTAGGAATTTATAACTAACTGACATGGCTTGGAATCCAAGAACTTACTTACATTACCCTTTTAAAGGAAAATGTAACTCCTCCACGGTCTAACCAAATAAAGTACTACTGTCCACAACTCACATTTAGTATATGGAACTCACTGTTACAAGCTGTGGCAATGGCTGATAGCATATAAAATAAAATAAAAAACAATGATACAAAATTCATTTATGACAGGTTCATCAGTAAGTATGATAGAAGAAATGCATCCTGTAGGAAGAGTTTAATATGATCATTTTTACCATTATGCATGGTGCAAAGGAAGTTGGATAGAGAAAAGTATTTCTCCCTTTTTCATAATACTAGAACTCAGGGACATCCAAAGAAGCTGAATGTTAGGAAATTCAGGACAAAGGAAAATACTTGTTCATGTAGCGTATAGCTATTGTATTCACCCCTGAAGTAGTAGTGATGGCTTCAAGGGAGGATTAAAGCAATTTATGAGGGAAAGGACTATCAATGGCTCCTAGACACTATGGATATGTTCTGCCTCCACTGTCAGAGGCACTATTGCCTCTGAATAACAGTTGCTGGGAATCCTAAAGGGAAAGAGTGCTCTTCTGCTCAGGTCCTGTTTCTGGCCTTTCCATAGGCATCTGGTTAGTGACTATGATAACAGGATGCTGGACTCAACCCCCAGTTTCTTCAGGTCCCAGATTCAATCCCTAGCATACTATCATCATCGTCATCATCATCATCATCATCATTAGATAAACACTTCTAATGGAAAAGGGAACAGATCCCACATAGACTTCTCAAAGGGACCAAAACCAATAGCTTTTCTCCTCTGTGAAAAAGGGGGGCCCTTGTTGAGCTGCTGTCTTAAGAGATCACATTTCATTATTCATTGAAATGCTTCATCCATTTTGCATCAGGTTACAAAATGAGCAGGATGCGGAGGTATAAATTATGATGCAGCCAACTTAATATGCTGGGCTACGGAGAAGAGGCATTCCAGGTGCTTCTCTCAGTGGAGCTCCCTCTCATTGCTACCTGTTCCACATCCAAAGCCACCCATATTACGCCCATCAATGTTAGAGCCAGCTGTGGAAATGTGGAATGAGGAAGCCATCTACCAGGGCTGAAGGTACCAAAGGGAGGGCAAAGGTGGGAAGGAGGTGGGGAATCAAAAGGGGACAGCAAATATATTGCCTTTATTTACTCAGAAATAAGTTGGGGGGGGGAGAAGACATCTGAACTGGCCATGGGACCCTGTCAGTGGTGCCAACATATTTGCTCTGGAGATGCTATGAACAGACTTTATCTTTAGATCCAACCATTCATGATCCACATGACATTTCTCCATAATGGTATCATCATCATCATCATCAACAACAACCAGCCTCAGAGGCCATGATCAGCTCCAGGAGACAGCTGACCCTCTACCCATGGTGTCCACCCAACATCTCCCCCTCCATGTGCTATCATGATTGCAAGATACAAATACATACAATGTTCATCTAGGACTTCCTAAACTTTCATTAGTTGAAGAAATGGCCTTGTAGGATACGAAAATCCAGACAATGGCTGTGGTATATATGAATATTATTCACTCATCAGTAAATACTTGATATTGGAACATTTTTTAAAGAAGTTATACTATAATAATGGGATGTAAATGCTTGAAATACTCAGAATAGCTCATCCAAATAACATACCATGCAGTATGATCTATGTGCACTTGAAGATCTACTTGAAAAACATGAGGGACTATCACAAGGCTCACAGGTGGTGTTTGTGCAGGCACATTCTATGTGGTCCTCTGTCTGTCATGGTGGTAGCAGTGCCACTCCACTGACAGGGTGTACAGCTGCCATGTAGCAGCTCAGACTCACACAAATGGGGATTACCATCAAGTATTAACTAGATACCTCTTTTTAGCATCTTACCATTGCCTGCTAAGACTGAGTTTCAGCTTGTTGATTGGTATTTCACTTCAAAACAATCCCCCTAACCTTATTTTTCTTGACTGCCATTAATGTTCTTGGGATCTACTCAATGGTCTACTCAATGTTCTCTAGAGTTGACATACAAGGGACATATTACTAAAATCACAGGTATTTTAGGTCTTGTCTTCACAGCTTAAGGCTACATTCAGACATCACAACAAAACATGCCCCCTTAGGAGCGTTTCCTAGGGATCATAGCAGGGGTGCCAACTTGGGCCCCAGGTTATGGATACACAATGACACCTGTGCCGTAACATGACATTGTGACATCATGGGATCACATTACATCAATGTGCTGCAGTGGCACTTCGAAGGCCTGGCAGGGTGTCGGACTTGATCTCCAAGGCTTTGCGGGGCCTTGGAGATCACGTCCAAGGCTTTGCGAGACCTCTGATGGAGGTTTGTACTGGAAGTCACATCAGAGGCCTCTAACATCATCTCAGAGGTTGTGTGAGGCCAGTAGAAACCGGGCTGTGTGAGCTCCAATACCCCCAGGGCCCCAAAGTTGGTGCCTATAGAAGATAGGATTACACCCATGAGGAAGAATTCAAAATAGGCTATGACAATTTCCCCATCAGCACAAGCACTTCAGCTTGCCAGGTGGAATGATTCTCCTCCCTCCTCCCATTACACACTGGTCTAGGGCTTCTCCCACCCCCCAAGCTACTTTCAGGGTGCATGGGGACACAGAGAGAGGAGAAGGGGGAAGCCCTGCTATGCTAGTGAAAGTTCTTGAGTGGGCTTCTGCTGGCAAGACTCACTAGGTGAATTTCCCCTAAGTGTGCATAATAGGGGTACAGACTATGAGAGCAGCATCTGGGGACTCTTGTGTCTATCATAGCCTTCCTTTCACAATGGCGCCATTCATTCCACCCACTCTGAAAATCCCTTTGCTAAATATCCAAATGTTCCAGCCACGTTCTTTAGCGTTATGACTCATGAGAATTCAGAGCAGTCTGCATTATATTTTATTTATTGCTTTGTACAGTGTAGTAAATGATTTAAAGATTGTTTTCCCTACATACAACACTATGAGTTATATTACTTAGAAGATAATTGCAGATCAATTAATAAGTAAAGACAGTCTTGGTTGTTAGAAATTGTTTTAGATTGCTTCCATTTGGTCTCCCAACGGGGGCTCGTTCATCAAGAGACCACCTTTCCAGGGTTGGAATATGAATACACCTAGCACAACTTCCATTAAATTGAAAATTGAATTTTAGTTCTCAAGATTAACTACTTTATACTCACATTTCTTGCCAACCCAACCTGGCAATGCCAGTCCTTACCCTCATTTTACCCTGAAGACCATGAATTATGGGATGGGGAAGCCACTACCCCATCAACAGATGGTGGGCTGCTTTCAAGAGCAGCAGCAAGGCCTGAAAAGAGTGATTCTAGAGCCTAGACTCACTCTCATTCTAGTGCCTAGACTCACAGAACAATAGTTTCCCAATTCTGAGTAAACAATAAGCAAGAAAGCTAAATGTATCTCAAGACTGGTAGACTAGGGAAGGAAGGAAGGAAGGAAGGAAGGAAGGAAGGAAGGAAGGAAGGAAGGAAGGAGAAAAATAGGGCAAGTGATCCCCTTTAAAGTACTATATTAAGCTGTCAGTAATTTCTAAATACAGGACAGGCTTCAAGGACCCGAACTCCATCAGGGGGCTCATGGACAAGAACTCTCTGGAGTTGCTGCCCTTCTTCAACTTGTTTGCCTCCTCTCACCTAGAGCATAGCAGTGATGAGAAGGAGGAGCAATAGATGCTTCTTCCTTTGTCCTCCTTGGCTTTCTGCCTAGCAAGCAAGTGGTGGAAGTGACAAGGAAAAGGAGCAACAGTTAGTCATAATGGCAGAGGAGGTAAGCTCCTTACTGAGGAGGCAAGTGGACCATGGAGGGTGTCTTTCCCAAAGGCCCCCTAAAAGCTGGAACCAATGCTGAATAAGCTGCAAAATTAATCTGGTTAATTACTATTGGACTGAAGTCTGCCTTTCATTCCACTGTACCCTAGATATTGAACAGTCTTCAATAATGAGCAGTATAGGGGATTGAGATGATTTGGGTCCCAGTTTTCTATTGCTTCAAGTCAATCATTCTCAACTGTGCCACAGTTAGATTCTACACATAATGAAATTGAACTTCTCTACCCTGCAAATTCTGAAAGGGGTGGACCTTACAGAGAGAGAGAGAGAGAGAAAGAGAGAGAGAGGGGGGGGGGAAACCCAATTTCTCTTGAGGCTAGCATATGATTGTGTAGGAGGAGTAAAAAAAAAGACACCAAAATGTTGTTTATTTTTGCTTCTTAAAGGAAGGATGGAGAAGGAAGGCAGTTTTGACAATAATTGCTTCCTACATTTCTGATGGGTTGGGAAGCACTGGCTGCTCACGAGGCCTTTCCTGTCCCTCTGTCTCCCAGTTTGAGCCACCCTGGCTCACTCCTTCATGCCTGACTGACTCCTCTCCTGATTTATAGTAATTAGGAGCCTCATCACCTGTCCAGAAGAACATCTCAGCTTGCTGCATCCTCCCAGCAAGACCAGGGACCATTTGGATGGCATTATCATGGCTGACATTTGTTTACTCACAGGTGTCACATTGGGCTCCCAGATGGTACTGAGCCACATTGTTTGCTCGTGGCACCTTTTAGTGCTTTCCCTACTGCCACCATGTTTACCTTTTCATGACACAAATGACTGGAAATAGAAGTGCTCGCTTCATGTGCTGTCAAGTTCCTTCACAAAAACGATTCCCAAAGCTCTCCACAATGCAAATGGTAAGAATACTGTTGACCCCCGCATATAATCTTTGGGATGTCATCATTTTGCAAGTTTGGGTACTTTTCTAGAATATGAAGTTGATTACCACTTGTCAAGATTGTTATTCTAAAGCAGCAATGCTGCAGCAAGCAAAGGCTACAGCAGCTCAGACAGCTGCTTGTGGCTGCAAAGCCAGACAGGATGTTTGTGACTGTTGCCATGGAAACAAAGGGGCAGTCCATTCTGTACTGAGCACCGGATGTTAGCTCAGTGTGTGTGTCATACGACCTGTACAGGATGTACATGGGTGGAGTTTGGGGTTTCTCTCTGTTTGTTGAAAAGAGCTGACATGTTTTCTCTGTACTGAAGTGAAAGACAGGAATAAATGCAATGTAGATACATTTCTGTCTGAGTCTGATTCCCCTCCCTGGGGATATGCAGGGAGCAGGGAGAAGAGAAGCAGTTGGTGTGTTTTTCTCACAGCCTGAGAAAAATCGCCGGAACGGACCTCGAGTGTTTTTACTGCCGGGAGTCGCCGGAGGGAGGTCAAAAGAATTCAGCCGGTGCCTCGAGAGATAGGCACATACCTCTGACCGAGCCTGAATTCTGACATTGGTAGCAGTTGACGGTTGCTACGATTCATGGAAGTCTGCAGAAATAGGAGCAGAGCTGCTATTTTCATCCCTCTCCATGTAAGCCTGAGATGGAGGCTGATTCTCTGCAGCTAGAAGCTGACCAGAAGAAGCTGAAAGCCAAGCTACGGAGCCCAGGTATGAGATTTTCGGGCTTAAGAGTGTGAATGCAGATGGATTAATTCTCTGCTTCATGGGAGCAACGTTTGGGAAAAACAGCTCCGAGAGAGAAGAGTCTGCATTCCAAACATTCCTGTGGTTTTTCCTGTCCAAGGAAAGGAATGTGGTTGCTTAGCAACGCAGGCCAGTTTCAAGATAAGGGCTGGAAGTCAGGCTATGCCCAGATAGGCACAAACAGCTCGTGTTTTGACTAGGCCCTTACAAAGGAACTGTTGGAAGGGGGACTTTCCAAGCCGCCAGTGTTATTGCTGCCAGGTGCACAGAGTGTAAACAAGCCAGCTATTGGATTTTAGAGGCTTGTGTTTGAGAGTCAATGCAAGGACTCAAAATGGATGTCAAGAAGGGAAGCCTGCCTTCTCCACCCCTTTTGACCAGTGACAATTATGCATCTTGGTCTATTAAGATGAAGGCCTTGCTGCAGAATCAGAGACTGTTTGGGGTGATTGAGAACCCCATCCCTGCAGCACCAACGCCTGTTTGGGAGTCACAGGATATGAAGGCCAGAACCGCTATAATTCTGTGCGTGTCAGACTCTCAGCTTATTCATATACAAGATTTACCGCACGCGAAAGATGTTTGGGACACGCTGAGAAGGACACATCAGAGAGATGCAGGTTCTTCAGCGTTGCTGTATTTTGAAAAGTTGACTAACCTGAGGCTTGCGCCTGATGGAGATGTTCAAGCGCACCTGACGGAAATGAAATTTCTGCGTCAGCAGATGGTGGAACGCAATTTCCGTCTGCAGGAGGAAGTGTTTTGCTTCATGGTGATCAACAGCCTGAATCGGACTTACAAAACGGTTGCCAGTCAGCTGGGGTCTCTCCCAGCAGCTGATCTAACGGCGGACAGAGTCTTTGCCGTGGTTCTTTGTGAACATGACAGACTTGCCGCCCTGGAAGTCAAGGACAGGGGGAGGGAAGAACGGAGTTCTAACACCCCCACTGCTGTAGCTACTGGAGGAGACGCCGTAGCTTTGAACGTTGTCCAATGCCACAATTGTGGACAGACTGGGCATCTTCAGCGGTACTGCAAGAAGCCACGTCAGAACAAAGGAGCCAAGGGAAGCTCCACGAAGTCTGAGGCGTCAGGCAGAAGTCATGCCAAGTCACAGGCGAAGCCTGCAAAGGCTTTGATGTCCCTAAAAGCCACACCACAAGTGGGGAATTCTTTCGTTTTAGACACGGGAGCGACGGTTCACATGACCCATCACAGGGATTTGTTTTCGTCGTTTAAGAAGCAAAGCTTCGTTGTACAACAAGCCAACGGTCGAGAGCTGGAAGCCACCGGAATTGGGACTGTGTATCTTAAAAGTCTGAACTTGACTATAAACGATGTTTATTTGGTTCCAGAGTTGAAGTACAATCTGCTCAGCGTTTCGCAGATTGCCAAGAAGGGACTAAAACTGTCCTATGATGATCAACACTGTGAGATCTACAAAGATGGAGAGTTGTATCTTTCTGCCAAAGAGAAAGATGGACTGTATTTGTTGACTTTTGATCAAAGTGATTACATGGAATGTAATTCTTGTGATTCTAACATGATTTCTTTTGCAGGTGTAGCCAAGAAGAACGCCAAGCAGGTCACCTCGAGGGTTGACAAGGCATTTCAGCGGGTGTATGCTGATGTGATTGGTCCTTTAGCCACATGAGTACTGGGCTGAGTCGCTAATGTCATTTTGTTACACGTGGTTGAGAAAGTTTTCAAATGAATTGGGATGTTCTCCTTTTGAGAAACTGTTCCACAGAAAACCTTCTGTTGCCCATTTCAAGGTTTTTGGGTCTCATGTGAGGACAGAAGCTCCGGGTGGAGTAAAGAATGCCAGAGGCATTTTTGTGGGTTATGAAAAGGGTCTCTACAGAGTAATTTTGTCTGAATCTGGTAAGGTGATTCTCACAAAATTTCTAGAGAGTGCTCCTGAACAGGAGCGAGTGATTGTTCACACATTTCCCACAGGAGATGATGATGATTCTGATGGTGATGATGATGAGTTTGATCTTATTGAGTTCAGTAGTACTGATGATGACAGCGATAGCTCAGACAGCTCAGTTGTCACAGTCATTGAGAAGAAATCTCACATAATGACTAGACCCTCAGAAGAGGAGGATGAACCACTGATTAAGCTTAGTACTGGTTCTTCAGAGAGCTCAGAGGCTGAACCAGAAAGCAGAGAAGAGCAGCACCTCTTACGTAGGTCTGAGAGAGCAACGAAGGGTGTACCACCCAAGAGGTATTCAAAAGAGTTTGCCAACCAAGCTATTGCATGTGTTGCTGTTGTAAACGACCAAGGTCAAATTGAAGCTGTGTCTGAATCAGAGACAAAGGCACAACAGAGAGTTGCTAACCAAGGTAATGCAGAAGCACTCATTCCGTGGAAGTCACACAACCAGAGAGGTACATTGGTAAAACCAGTGGCGGGTAGTTCCAAGGATGGAACTGAAACAACAGGGGAGTGTTATAAGTATAACAACTGTTTGTTTTCTTCTCTGGATGACGCTTTGCTCGCAGCACGCATTGATACTTTAGGGGGAGTATGTTATTCTAAAGCAGCAAAGCTGCAGCAAGCAAAGGCTACAGCAGCTCAGACAGCTGCTTGTGGCTGCAAAGCCAGACAGGATGTTTGTGACTGTTGCCATGGAAACAAAGGGGCAGTCCATTCTGTACTGAGCACCGGATGTTAGCTCAGTGTGTGTGTCATATGACCTGTACAGGATGTACATGGGTGGAGTTTGGGGTTTCTCTCTGTTTGTTGAAAAGAGCTGACATGTTTTCTCTGTACTGAAGTGAAAGACAGGAATAAATGCAATGTAGATACATTTCTGTCTGAGTCTGATTCCCCTCCCTGGGGATATGCAGGGAGCAGGGAGAAGAGAAGCAGTTGGTGTGTTTTTCTCACAGCCTGAGAAAAATCGCCGGAACGGACCTCGAGTGTTTTTACTGCCGGGAGTCGCCGGAGGGAGGTCAAAAGAATTCAGCCGGTGCCTCGAGAGATAGGCACATACCTCTGACCGAGCCTGAATTCTGACAAAGATTTCAAATGATCCCAGGCCAGCAGCGTGCATTTTAATGATCCAATATGGATTTCACAATCTGCTCTCTGGCCAGGAGTGCTTCCAGTATCTGCTTCTGGCACTTATAACTGGTGAAGGCACTGGATGGGTTCCTTACTTCCTTCTGCCTTCCAAGAGAAGAGGGAGTCTCAAAGCAGGTGAGGCATGTTTTGTGATGATGGCAGTTTGTCAAAGATGGTTTGCTCACTTTGTGCACATTCCTCCTAGGTTTACTTCTTGGGAGTTTTTGGCAGAGTAGTAAATCCACACTGGGGCAGGATGAAGCCACTGGGCTTCCTACTCTGCAAGCTGGGAGAAAATGGGCAGTATCCAACTCCCATGCCCCATCAGTGCAAGCACTTCTGTTTGTACAGTGGAACTTCCCTCCTCAGCTTCTCCTGCATGTGTCTCACACCTTTCCCAAGTCTGCTCTAGAGGGTTGTGAGAGAAACTAAAACAGATTATGGGACATGTGTGTGTGTGGAGGAGAGGGGACAGTCCCACCACACAAGCATATATTGTTGCATTGTTGTGGTATTTTGGCAGATGGGACTCACCGACCTGGAAAGGTAGCTCGTCTAGTGGAGGAAAACTCTGATCCTCCTAAACCTTCACTGCCTCATTTGTGAGAAAGGGTTCGGGCATAAACTCTGTGGAAAAATTTGTTGGCTTGCTAGACAACTTTGGGAGAAGAAAAGGCTAAAGAGTAAATTCTACACAAATCCAGAGTGGAGTTCCTAAGACGGTTGGATGGCATCTTGTACACCTGCAGCTTGGCAACTCCTGCAGTTGATGTGCTGGTGCCAAACGTCTTGCTCTGCTTTCCTTTGCATCACATCAACAAGGCTAAGAGGGGGGTATTCTTGTCTGGACAGCTCAGGACCTCTATACACACTGTCAAGGCTTGTGCCTTACCCATTTGCAGCTGGAAGGCCAAGGCGGTTTTGAGTTGTAAGTGTACATTTTTTTACCTTGGTTTTGTTTTGTTTTGTTTGTTTTGCTCCACTTCAGTGGTGCTAATGCAACAAAAACCACATGGAAGGCAGCAGTTATGAGTTAACAGTCTCTGCAGCCATGGCAGGCACTGCGATTATCCAGTGGTTTGACTTCTCTTGAGATATATGCCAACAAGATGGGGCATTTACTTGGATACAAGCCAATAATTCCCAATTCGCTTTTGGAGCAGGTTCAGACATATTCCTTGTGCATCTGTCCTGGGTTACAAGAGGCATTTAGTAAAGACCCTTGTATTATTTCAGGAGATCAGGAATGTGCCTCAGTGTCATATGCTCAATGCTGTTCAGTCTTTCGTACTAAGACAGCTGCAGTTTGCCCCACTGTTATTGTGACATTTCAATACTTGGCTGTTTTATCTCATAATGCACACACAAAACACACACACATACTCCTAACAATTATTCATTTGTGGAGTTGTTCTCTATCATTGCTTAACTATCATATCTCTTTTCTGCTTCTTTTCAGTGCTTGTCCTCTGGTGTAAATCGATTGTGTGTGTGTACATTTTCTCTGAGGGAGGAAATAATCCCACCTTCCCCACGTGTCCCGCCTGCTTGCTGCAGCTGAGACCAAGAAACAAAAAGAAACCTCCAGGTGAACCTGATGAGAAGCATGTAGAAAATGAGTAATCTCACTAGCAGCTACAAAACATCAGTCAAAAAACCCAGTGCAGAACTCCTCCTCCTCCTCTCTATGTGGTGCTCCTTACTATGCACCTAAAAGCAGGGTGTCACAACTGTTCCCCCCACCCCACTAGCATGCTTCTATTCACACTGAAGCCACTTTTCACTGGTTTATTATCTAGAAAGTGTGTTAGTAAAATAGCAGTCATATCCCACTTAAAATGGTTGTTTTTCAGGGGAGCAACACAGATGGAAACAGATGCCCAAAGTACTCAAATAAAGCTTTTGCCATGGTGGTATGGGTGATTGCAAAAGCACCCACAGATAATGCACAGGTTAGAGCTTCTATTGTTAGGAATAATCTGAGGCAGCGTTTCAGCTCATTATTCACCCATCCCCCAGGGTTTTGGGTTTTTTTTGCCTGTTAGTGGAGGTGCTGCACATTTGCTGACACGGCACACTATTTCTGTCTGCTGTTTGTCAGCTGAGAGATACCAGAGGGGAAATGCTGGGATCTGCAGCTTCTTTTTTAAAAAGCTAGTATTTCTCTATGGCCCCTGAGGAGAAAGTTGTGGTCTGTTGTGTAGAGACAGGAGGGCTAAAAGGCAAAGCTGTGCTCAGAAGTGAGGCAATGCCAGAGTGTTGACAGGTGGCATGTGGTGCCCTTTATCCCACCTCAGGCTTCTCCTGTTCTGTTCCACTTCCCTCCACCCCCTACACACCTAAAGCACCATCAAGTGCCTAGGGATCTCTGTGGATGGATTAAACAAGAATCTGGTCAATGGCACCCCAGGTCAGTCCTGAAAAAGATCGCCCCCTCCCCACCGCAGCTGGAATGTGTCCTGCTTTATCAAGATGGGGAAATGTGATTTCCTTGAGTTTGCTTTTGCACCTTTTTATTGAAAGAGGCATCTCAGCCTGTTTTCACACTCTGGCTAGCAATATAAATGCTGTTCAAGCTCTTTCTCCAGCTTTATCAGCTGATATGAGCTGATGTTTCCCTTTTCTTTCGCCACTGCAGAGTGGACATGATACCGGCATTGATGCAATTTGTTGCCATAATATATGCTGCGATGATCTTGCGTTTGTAGTTTTGCCAAGCATCGCTGCTACGGAACAAAGTGTCTCACTTTCTAAAATAAACTGGCCAATGTGCAGGTGATAATCTCAAGTTACGTGATTTGATTTGTGCCACTGATCTAGGATAATGCCACACACAAATTTTAATATGAAGTGACTAGATGGTGCTGGTGAATAATGGATGAGATAGCAGCATTCTGATGATAGCTTGAGCTACTTTCTTTCTACCACCACCAGCCCATTGCAACTTATTCCATTTCCCACTATGGGGAGTTATCACAGAAGCCATAGAATTGTAGAGTTGGAAAAGATGCCAAGGGTCATCTAGTCCAACCAATGCTGGAACCTCAACATGCAGTCTCCCTTCCAGTTTGAAACCATACCAGACCCTGCATAGCTTTGCAAATGTGCTAGCAGTTTTATTGTTGCACCACTAGGGGACATCTACATTCCATACTACATGCTGGGATAGCTGCATTCATGCTGAGGTGGGTAACATCAGACACACTTTCCGAGAAGTTAGGAGATGCGAGAATTCCTGAGGCCTCTTCTGAAGCATGGGTTGCCTTGACGCTGCCCTCTTCCCTCCCTAGTGATGCAGATGAAGGCTGGTTCTCCTGATCACAAGTAAGCAATTCCTTGCTTTTAAAAAAAGAATAAATAAACTCACGGAATGTGCCACTTCATAAGTGAGCAGAGCTGCCATCTAAGTAGAGAGTAGCTTTTCCTTCTGTGTTTCAGGCAACATGCAATTTGACTGAACAGCAATGGGGAGCCATATCTCTGCTTTGATTCCATACACTAAAAGGCACAAATCCTTTTTGCTTTGCACAAAGGTTCCTGTTTGCTCTGCACTGATACTATTGCTATGTTCTTGTGAACTTTAACATCTAAGTGCATGGTAAAAGGACCCCTGGATTGTTAAGTCCAGTCAAAGGCAACTATGGGGTTGCAGTGCTCATCTCACTTTCAGGCCGAGGGAGCCGGCGTTTGTCCACAGACAGTTTTCTGGGTCATGTGGCCAGCATGATTAAACCGCTACTGCTACACAGAGGACGGTGCTGAGTGCCAGAGCACACGGAAACGCCGTTTACCTTCACGCCACAGTGGTACCTATTTATCTACTTGCACTGGCATGCTTTCAAACTGCTAGGTTGGTGGCTGGCAGAGCTCACCCCGCCGTGGGGATTCGAACCTCCGACCTTCCAATCACCAAGCCCAAGAGGCTCAGTGGTTAGACCACAGCGCCACCCACATCCCCTTAAGGACATGGAATGATGCAGAACAGGATTGCACCAGTCCCCATTTCAACAACTGTCATGGCAGCTGAATCTTACTGTATCACCCGAGGTGGATGCTTCCAAAACCCACTGTTTATGAACATTTTCTAACTGAGAAAAGAGCAGGCCTTTAGTCATTGAGAAATCCTAGCCCACAATGGCTCTCACAGCCCCTCTACTAGAATCTGACATGGATTTATGTTTTTCACCATTGGGAGTGCCCAGGGAGACTAATAAAGCAATCCTATGTGGGTCAACATAGAAGTATACCCCACTGAGTTCAGGTGAACTTAGACCCATGCAAGTTCTTACCCTCATGTAAGAATTTAGGGGGTGATCTGTAGTGCAGTGACAGAGCACTTGGTTTGCAGAAGGACCCAGGTTCAATGCACAACATCTACAGACAGGGCTGAGAAAGACTCAATATAAGGCAGCTTCCTATGTTTCTGTGGAAGCCAAAGCATGCCATGCTGTGAGCTGGTACTTTTGGTGCTGAAGTCCTATTACCTGCTTTCCATAAACAGGAACAGCTGCCATGGCTGAAGAAGAATGCGGAAGTCACCAGTCTGCTGACCTTGTGTTGAGGAGGACAAAGAGAGGAAGACTCTAGTAGGAACATGTCCTGCTCTCAGAGGCAGTATATGTTTGAATACCAGAGACACCAGCTTGTGAGGGCATTTGGCGGCAGTGGGGGACATCCTGACATCCCACATGCATCATCCCAATGGTGGGAGAAGCCAGAGGCGGAGTCTAATGGTGTGGCAGCGCAGCTTCAGTGGCCGTCATCTCTTTCACCTGCTACCACCACACGGGGGGGGGTGCTTTGACCCCCCCTCCACATCAGGAAGAATAAGAGAAGGGACTGGCCACTGAAGCTACACCACATTCAGCTCCATGCTCACCTTCCTCCACCCCCTGATTGGGGGGCTCTCCCCAAAAATATGGGGGGGGGGAAGGCTCAGCCCCCCGGCGTTGGCGTCCCTGCTGGGAATTGCAGTTGAGGAGAGTGTGGTTGCAATCAAGTCCCGGCTTGTTGGTCCCTGGACTCACTGACAGTGAAGAGTAGGGAGTCAATGAACCAAAGTTCCACAGTTTCTGCTGCCAGAGATTTTACTCACGATGTACCCTTTAGGACACTCTCATTTTAGAAAGGTCATTTTTATTGTATGCTACAATACAGCACAGGAAAAGAAAGGGATGTGAGCAAGAGGAACAAAAGCAATTGTATTTCTTTCTTGCAAAGCCCTATGGGAGCAAGAGTTTCTATTATGCCAGTGAAGTAAACAAACATCCCTAATGTATTAAAAAAACATCTTTGATAAATGCATTCATATTTAATATTGCATTATGCTAGTAAAAATTGAATGCACAGCCTGAATACTGCCTCCTACAAATATATTTTTTTCTTTCACCCTCTTGTGAGCAGCCCCGCTGATTTCAAATACATTATTCACAGTCAGTAAGCCAAAACATGGCAGGATCAGAGCCTAACGTTATAGCGGACTGGCTTTCCCCCTGTTTCTACAAATATGTCTGACACATTCCCCTGAGGGTTCAGATACAGCTGTATGCTGCTATTCCTTCTTGACAAAGGGGTGTGATTTAACCAGCCACGATGACGATGATAGTGGTTTTATATAGCAGGATTTACAATGGAACATCTCTGCAATCCTCCAGGAACATCAATGGTCCTCAGCAAATCCTATTAATTTCAATAAGGGCTGGACAGGAAAGGGCGCTGGGGCTTTGTTCAATATTTTCAAGTGGCAAGAACTTAAGCATGAAAGACAGACCTTGGAGAATGTGCCCAGATATTAGATACCACATCGTTCGTTGCAGTATAATAATATAGCAGGGATAGTGCTGTGTAATACATCAAGATAAACACATACATTTTCTATATAGTGCTTTCTTATACTGGCTCACATCAGTAGTCCATCAAGCCTGATATCATCATTCATAACTGGCGGTAGCTCTGAACAGAGGCGGAGCTAGTTGCTTCAGCACCCGGAGCTGCGCACATACTGTGCACCTGGGGGCGGAGCTAGCAGCCCGCGGGGGGGGGGGAGCGTCCCTGGGGCGGACTGCACCCGGGGCGGGCCACACGCACCGCACCCCCTTCCTCCACCAGTGGCTCTGAAGCAGAAGTCTTCCCCAGCTTTAAAGTTTGAGATCCTTTAAGAAGAATGCCAAAGATTAACCTGTGATCAGATAGATTGTCCTTTTTTTTACTGTAAAGATGAAGTCACAGTCCTACCTAGCTTGCAAATCAATCAATCATGGCAGATGCCTGGCCTTAGCATTCTTCTTGAAAAAGAAAATCCTAACATCACCTTTAGGAATCCTTCCATTGCTGAGCTGTGTTTGTGGGAACTTTGCCTTATCATTAAGCAACAACACAGTTTTCCGCCATGTAAATTTATGGCTTCTTTTCCTGTTTCCAGTGGAAATATAAACATTAATGGTCCTCTCTCAATTTTACTTCATTGTCAATCATACCTTAGTATCAGCGATGAGTTGGAACCAGAGTGTTTGTATTCAACTAAGTTATCCTCAGAGCAGACCCATTGAAATTAATGAACCCTAGTAAGTTATGTAATATCAAAGGACTTAAGTAGGATTTCGTTGGACTCTAACTAGATCTAACATTGGATATTTACAAAATTACAACCTAGGCACATCTATAATCCTCAAAAGATCTCTTGCATAATCAGTTATAGTCACCTCATAAAACTGTGGGTTAAACCACAGAGCCTAGGACTTGCTGATCAGAAGGCTGGCAGTTCGAATCCCTGCGACGGGGTGAGCTTCCGTTGCTCAGTCCCTGTTCCTGCCAACCTAGCAGTTTGAAAGCATGTCAAAGTGCAAGTAGATAAATAGGTACCACTCTGGCGGGAAGGTAAACGGCATTTCCATGAGCTGCTCTGGTTTGTCAGAAGCAGCTTAGTCATGCTGGCCACACGACCTGGAAGCTGTACGCCTGCTCCCTCAGCCAATAAAGAGAGATGAGCGCCACAAACCCCAGAGTCAGCCACGACTGAACCTAATGGTCAGGGGTCCCTTTACCTTACCTTTACCAAGAGCTCTAACGTAGCCTTTGCAATAGCTGGACTTGTGATAGCACTGCAAAGCCATGGCTAGCTCTGATGTGGGTTCAGTAACGTTTGGGTATTTGGATCGTGTTGGTTCTTCCCACCCCAATCTCCTTCATTCTGATGCGGATGTGGGGAATCCCTCACATGACCCAAACAATAATACATTAATAGCCCTTTTGGAACCAGCCGTCTTTGTGGCATCAGGAACCCACAAAAGTTATGTGTGATTCAGACTCCTGAGGGGAGAGGCGAGGGGAGCCACAGGTACTTCGAGAGAGCTGACTATGCCAGCAGACTTTAGGCTTGTTGGATCTACTATGTCTTTTACTAGAACCCCATGGTCCAGCTGGTATGTTGGGGCTGCACTGCTCACTTGTCCACCATCCAGCTCAGTCACTGCAGCATACCAAGACATTTGCATGCCTGTTCCTAATATACCACAACCAAAATTTATAATGGTTTATTTCTGAGACCAAGGAGCAGTTCTTGTGTATGTTTAGATGCAGTTGGCTACCATTTTGAATCAAACTGGTGGACTTTGTTGTCATTGGCATCCATCTGTCTCAAGAGACAGTGGAGTGCACCTCCAGGGGTGAAGTCAGATGGCTGTTTTAGCAGCACTGAAGTGTGCACTCCCCAGTGCACAAGCCTGGGCAGTGTGTATGGAAGTCCTGGGCTGCCCAGATGACAGGACTACCCTCTTAGTCTTGCTGATGTGGTCCAAAGGAAATCAGTATGATGTTATTTCCCTCTACTATTTTTGCTATAATTATTTACATTTAATCTGAGGAAAAAGTAAGAGGAAAAGAGAACTGAAGCTGACTCCAAACACCTTCTACACAGAATGCATCATTTGCACCTTAAAAGAGGGATTCTGTCTGTTCTGGTTAGTCTGTTCTTTAATTATCTTTATGAAAGCAAGGAAAAATCCCCCTAAGGGTTTAGTTCCTTTCTGACTAACTGCTTTTAACTCAGAGATAAGGGAGACAAGCAGACTAATTTAAAATCCGTGTTTTTTTTTAGCTTGCACATCTGGGTGAGATGCCTGCTGTCTATTGTTTACTGTGGACAATATTTATTTTATGGTAGGAAGGAAGCTGAACTTTATTTTCTGTCATATGGAAAGGGTAAGCAAAATCAAAAAGTGCCTTAAGGAAATTAAGGAAACCTCTAGTTCCTGGGCTTATATGTGAAAGTCACAGCAGATCAATGCATGAGACTGTCTCTTTTCCCAAATCTAGAGCCAAACGGGAGTCATTCTCTTGCTTGCACCCATCCCAGTTCTTTTATCAGAGGATCTTGAGATATTTGAATACAACAGAGTGGGATATATTTGAACCATTGGACAAACGCTGACATTCATTTCAAATTGCTGCAATCTCTTCAACTCAGACCTACCAATGGGGCAATAAAGGAGGGTTGTGACAAAATACACAGTTCCAGCATGCACACAGCTTAACACTTAGCACAAAATAACAAATATAGAATTAGGTAAATTTGGGGGTGGATGGGACAAGGTAGTCACTTTTAATTGGAGGTGGCCATGGCTAACTCCACACTGGATGGGGTCCATGAGTTCATTTGCTGAATGAAATGAGCAGTTTTTTTTTTTTTTTAAAAAGGCTTTATTTCTTTAAATGAAGGTCATTTAGGATCAGGGTTGAGAAAGGAGAAAGATTTTAATATCTGACTTTTTAATTCAACAAACACACTGGATTTAGATAAGGCTTTTCAGCTACTTGTGCTACTCTCCCTTAACTCAGAAAATACGCACCTCCCAAGACACAAAAGTATGATTCATTAATGATCTTGCAAAATGTCAACACAAATAAGTATTTGAAAACTTCTTTCTACTCTTTCTGAGAAAGTCGGGAGGGAAGATGGTGTAGATGTGAGAAAGCTGGAGAATTACTGAAAGGGATCGAGTATTAATGAATATTTTATAACGATTGTCTTTAATAAATGTGTTTTCCCCCAGAAATTTGTTATCAACAAAAGCAACTAATCACATATTCATTCCCTTATGTCAATTTAAATGAAAACCCATAACAAGAGTCTGTAAGACTTGCCACATTACAGAGCACACACCATGGGATGCTGGGCATATTTTCCCTTGAAAGTTTTGAGGTACTGCCAGAGTGTTTCACAAAGTGTTTCACCCATTACTATTCCTTACTTGAATGTTAAAACAAAAAAAATTCCTTCCAGTAGCACCTTAAAGACCAACTAAGTTAGTTCTTGGTATGAGCTTTCGTGTGCATGCACACTTCTTCAGATACGAATCTGAAGATACGAATACGAATACGAATTCTTCGTATCTGAAGAAGTGTGCATGCACACGAAAGCTCATACCAAGAACTAACTTAGTTGGTCTTTAAGGTGCTACTGGAAGGAATTTTTTTTGTTTTGACTATGGCAAACCAACACGGCTACCTATCTGTTACTTGAATGTTGTTTTTGTTATCAAGTTGGCAGAAATATAGCAGACAGAGTCCAGTGAGAAAAGAATTTGATAATACCTAGGGTAAACTGAACGAAAACAGTATATAATATGAGGAGAAAATAGAGAGGCTTGTCTTTCTCAGGTCAGGCCTACACAGGGAAAAAACACCTTCAGAACCACTTTCCCCTCCAACAATCAAATCTCAATCACCTTCCTCACTTCCTAACTCCCAACTAACTAGAACTTCCAGCCAACCAGAGTCTACTGTCATCCAGACCAATATCTTAAGAATTAAATCCTTAAGCCACTCACTGGCATGGTCCCTGCTGTTGTATATTCATCAGTTTTTTCCTATGCCATCTGTCCTAAAGTCTACCTGCTCCTGTCCTATGAGGCAAGGGGTTATTTTAAGGGTAGGATCCAGGTGCTTACTGAAAACAAATAAGTAAATGCCTGGGGAAATGACATATTAGGAAAAGGTTACTCTGTTAAGGTTGAGCTCAACGTTAAACTGTTCCATCCATCTATATGAAGCAATAGGACTGGATGGGTCATTGCACTGGGAGAGCTAGAGGTTTTGTGGGTTGCTGAGGTGTAGCTGCATTATGGAAATGAATCAGAAGATGTCACCACAAACTACTTAAGGTATTCTGGAAGCAGTAATTATGTATTGGGCTTTTTATGGAGGTGAAGAGAGACTGCTACTTCGCAGCAGTGCAAAGGCCATAGTCATATCTCTCCCCCTCCCTCTCTGTGTGTGTTTGTGTGTGTAACTTTTGTCAGTCTGCTTGAAAGGGTCGGGACATACTGCAGCGTATGAAATTCTTACAAGAGACCGATGAAGTCCTATGACTTAGAGAAAGGTACTAACTTAGAACCAAACTAGACGGGACATAAATGTGTCTTTGCATTTAATGGACAGATGTTTTAAAAATGCAAATTCCATCAGCTGGTAAAATGGATAATTAATTGGATCAGAGCATGCATGGGTGGGAGGATTTAACAATTTCTTCCCCTGCTGCTGCCCTGAGGAAAATCCCTCTAAAGTCAGCATTTGCACTGGGACAGGCATGGCCAAACTTGGCCCTCCAGATATTTTGGGAATACAATTCCCATCATCCCTGACGATTGGTCCTGTTAGCTAGGGATGGTGGGAGTTGTAGTCCCAAAACATCTGGAGGGCCAAGTTTGGCCATGGCTGCTCTGGGAGGATATGGGGAATTTCCATCCCAAAGCAAATACCAGCTTCAGAGCAGGGATTTTCCTTGGGGATGTTATTCTCTGGATCATAGTCTACTGGTAGAAAGTACCTGACATTGCCTGGGAATTCCTAGAAACAACAACACAATACTCATATGCTGTCAACTGTTCCATTGTCACATATCAAGGGAACATAGGAATCTAGGAACACAAAAAGCTTGATGCTGAGTTAGATCATTGGTCCAGCTGGCTCAGTATTGTCAACACTGACCACTAAGGGCACTTTAACCCTACCTGGGATTTTCTGTATGCAAAGCTGATGCTCTACCACTGAGCTACAGCCCTTCCCCCACGGTCTGGATTCAAGCCTATAGCAACAGGCTTTAAACGGATTACCTATTGACCTTAGAAATGTGAAGCAGGGAGTTGGCCACAACACAGATTTAATTAAAGGTGGGAAATGTGGGAAGACCAATCACACCAGCCAAGGAGGCATCCTTGTTTCAAGAGGCTACAGTGGGTCTGGTGAACATCTCAGATGCCTATGGAGAGTTGGGGTCAGACTTGCTCACTGGTTGAAGCAACCTGCTTGTGTTTGCTACAGATTGCTGTTGCCTTTACTTTCCATCTTTCCCTCCACTCTGCTCTCAAAAATGCACGGGAACCAGATCTGACACTGGAGAATGCAGCTTGTACGCCAGCTGTCAGATACCGTCAAATGGGGACTATAATGTGTCAGATAGCAACCAATGCTGACTTCTATTGCATGTTGGCTGTCAGGTACAGTCAAATCGCGGGGAATTAAAATGCCAAAATGCCATTGCTAAACATCAAATATCCACAGATCAAAAGAGTTTTCCACAGAATATTTGCCTTCAAAAATTCAACTTTCTGAAGAGAATCACGGGCAGAAATTCATTTCCAGTTTAGATCAGCCTTGCTGCTACAACAGCCAAGCCCTGCTTGGAGCAGGAAGAGCAGGCACATAGCAGCAATATCAACAGCCCCATCATGAACAAATCAGGCTGAAATCTGATTCAGCATCCATTCTGATTTGTTTGTGGATTCGGCAGATGAGTCTTCATTGGGCTTATGTTATCTCACCCTGTCCACTGCATTTCCCCAATACATTTCTCATTGCAATAGTACAGTCTTTGGTTTGGGAAGTGGGGTTTTGGCAAAAAAGGAAGAAGCTCCAAATCAGCTTTAATTCTGCAACCTGAATATGTTGGAATGTGATTGAATCCCACTTGAAAATAGCACACTTTGCCCTCAGTTTTGCACACATTACTTGGCTGAAGAACAGCATTTTGAAATTGGGTTAGTTGAGCATTTTGAAGGATGACTGTGTTGCTGTTCACATATTATTTTGAAAAGTGTAAATTAGGTAGGTTCGTCTTTAAATCCTAATTGAATCCAATTTCTCTCCCATCCCTAATTGCACCCGAGCTAACTGGAGCAGTGGCTCATACACATACACTGGTATTTTCATGCGTAAACTCTTATCAGAACCCACAATACGCAACAAAAGAGGAAAAGCAACACAAGTAGTAGAAACATCTGAGCCCATGTATGTGTGTGTCAAAGCTGCCCATTGCTGTTTCACCTTAATAAGTGCAGTGGTAATCATGTGCACAATAATTTTTGCCTACCTTTTTATTGGTGGTGGGCGGGGGAAGAGAAAGGATCAAGGAAAATAAAAAGTGTATGAAGAGAGAATAATTTCCTAAATACTAACACTAGTCTTTCTGCAGAGAGATTCATGGGTCCTCCCCCACCACCACCCTGCACAATTTTTCTGCAAAATGGGATTAAGTCGAGCTGCAGCATCTGCCGTCAGCTCAAATTCCCCACCTCCCAGAATGGGTACTTGTAATTAAAAGCTTAGCTCACCTTATCCCTCCAGTTTCCCAGGCGAAAACTCAAAGCCAGCATTTAATTGCATATATATGTGTGAATGTATTTAAAATAGAAGAGAAGGAAGACTGGGGGGAAAGGGTAAAACGATGGGTGGAAATGTGTGGTACGTATTTTTTTTTTCCCACATAAAGAGGAGGCGAGATTTGGAGATGGCAGGGCTACTTTATTTTTACTTTCTCATTAGGCTTTGATTTGCATAAGTCAATTGGCTGATGATTCTTTTCTGTTTACATTAGATTCTCTGGGATGGAACACCCAATTATCCAAAACAAATGACACCCATATATTAAGTCAACAATTGGGTCAAACACTTGAAGGTTCATTCTGGGATTTATTTATTTATTTTTGCTTGGTGGGAGGGGGGGACGCCGGTCACCTTACCCTGAGGCAAGGTGAGATGGTGGACTTCAGGTGCTATTAGGGATGGAAGATTCCCCCCTGCAGCCTTATTCAACTGTGTTTGTGTTTTAAGATGCTCATGGGGCACAGATTGCGAGAAGCACTTCCAAGAGAGGAAACCTATGAATCTGACATACAGAGTCAGACCATTGATCTACCTAGCTTAGTACTGTCTGCATTGACTGGCAGGGGCTCCACAGTACTGTGCACATGCATTGTGTTCTCATTTTTTCAACAAGTTACTCTAGGGTGGTGCCATACTGGACATCAATTTGGAATATGAATGCTTAGCTTCAATTTCAAAGAGGTTGAGTGCATAGCCACTGCCAAAGGTGACCTATCAGGTGTCAGAGATGGTGAGACTTCCTGACAGAAAGGTATGAATACAAGTAGCATAGAGGTCCCAGAAAATCCTGTCTGCTTTCCAGTTCAACTAAGAGACATGTGTCATAAATGAGACCAACAGTATCCTTTTGGCCTCTTGAGGGGGGAGTGGTATAAGAGGACATTCATTGTTGGTCCAGTTTTGGGCACAAATCTAATAGCAAATGAGGATGAGTGTGTGCTTTCTGTCTTTTTCCATTTCAGTACTATACAGGCATGGGACGCGGGTGGCGCTGTGGGTCAAACCACAGAGCCTAGGATTTGCCGATCAGAAGGTTAGCGGTCTGAATCCCTGCGACGGGGTGAGCTCCCATTGCTCGGTCCCTGCTCCTGCCCACCTAGCAGTTCAAAAGCACATCAAAGTGTAATTAGATAAATAGATACCGTTCCAGCAGGAAGGTAAACGGCGTTTCCATGTGCTGCTTTAGTTCACCAGAAGCAGCTAAGTCATGCTGGCCACATGACCCGGAAGCTGTACGCAGGCTCCCTCGGCCAGTAAAGTGAGATGATTGCCGCAACCCCAGAGTTGGTCACGACTGGACCTAATGGTCAGGGGTCCCTTTACCTTTACCTTACTATACAGGCAAGATACCTGTGAAATTAAATAGGTACCTCGAGATCCAATGAAGCTTGCACTGTGTAAACTAGGGGCATCATGAGAAATTGAACTTGTGCATTCCTTCCCCATGAGCAGGTTTGAGTTGAGCAGGGCCCTGCTCAATGCGTGAGAAGGCTTCAAGCAGTGCTTGTTGAGCATCTGTCTTCATAATCCCCTTTTCCTGCTCCCCACAACCAGGGCCAGTGGCTGACCTGCAGTGAAGTGGTGAGGGTTTGTGGTCTCCAATGGAATGTGTGTGACATGATGCCATTCATGTAAATTTCCAGAAAAGAAGAAGGAAGTTTGAGTGCCTACCATCACCTTCATTGCCATCCATGATGCTGTGCCCTTGGGTTGATGGGATGGGACAGCAGAGGTTGGGCACTGTGAGAGGTTGGGTCTTTCGTGGCTGCTCAAACTGGGAGTTTGCCAAAGGCTTGAACATTTGCAGTTACCTAAGTCAGACATTTAGGGGTTCGACTTTAGGATCTTCAGGAATCCCCTAGTTAGTATAACTTGCAGAAAATGCTACATCTAAAGAAATGGAATGAGAAGGGGGCCACAGGAGAACAACTTCTGAGGTGCAAGTGCTTGTTGAAATTGGAGACCAAACTCAGTGGGACTTACTTCTAAGCAGATGTACACAGGACTGGACTGTGAAAGATTGTTTGGTTCTAAAATGACTTGGCTGTATCCAGTCTGCCAAAACAAACCAAATACTTCCCAAAACAAAGAAAATACTGGCTCAGTTACAATCACTAAAGCCAATCCGACATGCATCTTGCAATTTCCCTCAAAATTACAACCCTGAGCATATGTATTATTTCCTGAATGCCTCTCGTCACCCAGACCTTTGCTAGTCTCTCCTCTGTGAAACAAATCCAAACCAATTATATACATTTCATTATGATCTGCTTACTAGAACAGGAAAGCCAGAAGAGAACAGGGAAAACCTGAATATCACTGACTCAGACTGAATGTAAAACATTTTATTAGCTCGAATAATATGGCTGACGTGACCCTCTTACTGATTATTTTTTAAAACTAGCAACAATGCAATTATTAGGCTAGACCAGGAGTCAGCAAACTTCTTCAGCAGGGGGCAGGTCCACTGTCCCCCAGACCTTGTGGGGGGCTGGACAATACTTTTTGGGGAAAATGAACGAATTCCTATGCCCCACAAATAACCCAGAGGTGCATTTTAAATAAAAGGACACATTCTACTCATGTAAAAACACGCTGATCCCCAGACCGTCCGCGGGCCGGATTTAGAAGGTGATTGGGCTGGATCCAGCCCCCGGGCCTTAGTTTGCCTACCCATGGGCTAGGCAGTTGGATGGGGAACTTTTTTCCTATGATGGGCTGTTACCCACAGGAAGAACAACAACACAACTGGAGGGTGAATGGTGAATGGAGCTACAGACCAAAGTGGGAGGAATTTGCAACATTATATGATTTACTCTCTCCTCCTCTCTCTCACCATATTCTCTTCCCCATACTCTATGATACCCCACCTTTCTCTCCTACTTTCTTTATGCCCCTCATCTCACTCCTCTCTTTCTCTTCTCCATCCATTCCATCCTGTGTCTGTGGACCACATGAAATTAAGTTGAGAATTGTAGGTTCCTCACCCCAATATAACAAACTTTTTTTTAAAAAAAACCAACCAACCAAAACAGGCACAAAGTCACTGAAGAGTGCAAAGGTTGACAAACAACCTTATCTCCTTTTAGTCTTTGTGTCAATATCAAAGTGATGTCCGAGCCCTGTCAGCAATGCTGAGCAGCTGCAAATTCTGGATTGAAGATGTAACTACTGCTTGAGATTCCCTCACATTGGAATACCTTAAACAGGCAGAGCAAATCTATGACGATACAAGTTTTTATCTGCTACCTACTCAGGTGATTCCAGATTGTTATCAATGAGAGCAAAAAGACATCAAAGCAAGCCCGTCTCTTTGCTTTGAGTTCAGAGTGCCGTGATGCTCCAATCCTCTTGCCGTCTATTAACTCATATGACAAGTGGGAAGGGGAGTGGGCGGCCAGGGAAGAAAAACAGCTCTGTTGGTGTGCCTGGACCCTAGAAGGGATTCCACATCAAAGAGCTTGAATGCAGAGAAGATCAAGCCTTCACTGTTTTAAAGAGGTTCAGATGTTCACTATGAATTCTCTTTGATAAAAGAATAAAGTGCTTCTGTCCCAGCGGTGAAAAGCATCTCCAGGCTTTCACAACTGGTGATGTTTCACAACAGCCCAACATCAGGATGGCACAGCAGCCAAATCATCGCCGTTCCCTCCGTAGGCATGTATGTGCTCCTGCTCTTCGTTCAAAAGCACCTCCTTCTTCTTAGATGATAACCTGTGTAGCAATAGTGACTTCACACTACCAGAATGCAATGGTGCCACCATCTGGACTGTGCAAATGCACAATTGTTGTGTAGTTCCTAGAATCAGAGAATTGTACAGTTGGAAGGGACCCTGAGGATCATCTAGTCCAATGCCCTGCAATGCAGGAACATGCATATGGGGATCAAACCTGCACCCTTGACATTATCAGCACTGTGCTCTAACCAACTGAGCAATCCAGGATGTTTGTTTGCTCGATCCTTTTGGCAACTGTATGCTTGTATGGTCCTGGCTGCAGTACCCCAAGCCTCCACCACTGTCTCTCTCAGCATTGACGGGTAACAGTAGGAAGTCCCCTGGCCCTCTGTCAGCATGCTGTGATGGCCAGTGTTTTTGTTTTGCCCAGTGGACCACTCACTGTCTAGCACTGAGTAGAAGACTGGACCTGGCCCCAGCTATCTTCAGGTCCATGCCTACCCTCTTTCTCACAGAGCCAGGCAATGGGACGTGGAGAGTAGGGAGAACAAGCTCACCAAGCTGTCATTTCAGTCACACAAACAGTGGCATATTTTGCTTTCCCTCCTATCGAAAGTAGGCAAGGCCACTTGCCTAATCATCTGTAAGCAGCAGCCAGCAGCTGCTGCTGTGTTTTTATCAACACACACACACACTTTAAACCACCCCCATCTCAAAGGGAGAAAAAAGGGAGGGGTGAAAGAGACTGTATCAATTTCAAAGAGGGTGTTTATTTTTGATTTTTGTTTTTAAATAAAAAAACAGATTAAAGAGTTTTCTTTTAAAAATTGGAGGAGAGAGAAAGATAATGGGGAGCTGTTTAATTTTTTTCAAGAAAAATGAGGATAAGAGGGAAAGAATGTTTTTTAATCTTTCTGCACTGTTAAGGGAAATCAGTTTGGAGAGGGATACAAGAAGCAATAATTATTTGGGCTGGCTGGAGAAAAAGGCAGCACAGGTAAAACAAACAACACAGGGAAATATGATGAATTCTGATGCATTTGCAGCCAATTTCTTATAAAGAGGTAGGAAATGTTAGCCCCTACTGAATCCCATTCTCTCTCATTTCTAAGTGGGGCACCCTACACTGCTTATCCTGGCCTGCGCAACACAACCTTGCACATTTTATTATGAAATAAGTCCTAAAGATTTCATTGGGACTTTCTCCCAAGTGTGTATGTGTAGCATGATTGAAATCTTGGCCATATGCATCAAATACTGGAAGGCCATAAGAACACAGGAAGCTGCCTTATGTTGGGCCCATCTTGCTCAGTCTTGTCTGCACTGACCAGCAGTGGCTCTCTAGGATTCCAGACAGGCTTGTCTCCCAGCCCCTACCTGCAGATGCTGGGAATTGCACTTGGGATCTTCTGCTTGCAAGCAGGTGCTCTACCACATATCTATAGCCCTTCCCCAAGGAGAGGTAATGTAACAGAATAACTCTCTTTTAAAATGTTAATAGCAGCTAGGTGATTGGATTGAAACTGTGCCACTGAGGGAAAACTTTGCTAAAGGGCAGGTAGGAAATTGCTTAAATAAAACAAAACAAACTATTCCCCAATTCAACTTTTTTTCTTTAAAAATATATAGAAACACCCCCCACCCCCGCTGCTACTTGCCCTTTGGAGCAAAAGTTACAGGTGCCAAAATAATAATAAAAAAATAAATATAGAGACTACTAGAACATATTTTATAAGTCAAGCAGATACCAGAATTTAAAAGCAGTGAATAGAATTCCTAGTGAGAAAGAAAGAAAGAAAGAAAGAAAGAAAGAAAGAAAGAAAGAAAGAAAGACCAGGTTTTAGCTCTTGCTCAATGCTGCACAGAGAGGGCCCACAGCACACCCAGGATACTTTGGGGAAAAGGGGATTTGTATGTTTGATTCACCTATAGAAAACAACCTTCTCTAAACATGACTAAATCTCATCCTTGTCCTTTGCCTCAGGCAGCAAAATGTATTGGGATATCAATGGCTACTCATCATGTTGGCAACGTTCGACCTCCAGGATCACAGGCAGGAAGTCTCTGAATACCAGTTGCTGGTGAACAACATCGGCAGAGGGCTATTGTCCTCATGTCCTGCCTGTGGGCTTCCTATAGGCATTTGGTTGAATACTGTGAAAAACGGGACTAGATAGGCCTGGGATAAATTCTGGACATGCTAGCACTTCAGGCCTCTCTAGCCAACTCTTGGAAATCCCATTCACTATATCCCCACTTCACATCTTCCTTAAGTATCTTTGCCTGACAGGAATGTATCTGTGAGCTGGGACAATGTCCCCGACTTATGTGAAAGGAGGCTGGGAATGTGTGTATAAAAACTAGCCTACTATTTCCAAAGGTGGGCATAACATCCATTGCCTCACACGCTTTCCTCTACAATCGACATTTTGCCCCTGAGACTGGCCTCATCCAGCAACACTCTAATTACGTTCAGCAGGATATCATCACCTCCCAGTGTTCTCCTCACCCAACAGACCAATCAGATCTCCATTTATTTAGCTGCAGCAATGTTTCGATTCAGATGCTCCCAGGTTATCCACCAGACCCTCCAAAATTTATTATTAATTGTTACATTGATGGCCCAACTCAAGGTGGTGCCTGAGGCTCTTCCCTTCCCCATTTTGCCCTTGCAACTACCTTGTAAGGAGGTTAGGCTGAGAGACTATGACTGGCCTAAGGTTACCCAGTGAGCTTCATGGGCATTTTAACCCTGGTCTCTCAAAGTCCACACCCAACACTCTAAGCACTATGCCACACCAGCTCTCGCCTCAGGTAGGCATAGGCCTGTGCTTGTGAACTGGAAGCATGAAACTGCTCTCTTTCTACATCCCTGGTTGTTGGTGAACTGCAGGTGCCGTGTAATAGGCCACAGATTTGTTACCCCCATTCCTCAGCCTCTATGGGGATGCTGTAGCCCTTAATTCACTCACATGTGCAAAGCCCTTCTGAGATGCTCTCACATTACAGGCTGTAAAGCATTACAGGTATTATTTGTAACTAGTTGGTTCCCCAGCTGACATTTCTCTCCCTTTCAAGATACCATGAGCTGCTCCTCTCACCAAGCCTTTACTTTATTTTTAATTCCAAGACAGTTCCAGCTAAGAGCCTGAAGGGACCGAGTGACGCCGGAAGATTAAACAGGCTAGATACATACAGCTTAGTTAAACGATGGACACAATATCTGTCTCTAAGGCTCTTTTTGTACTTCTTGAAGCATGTTACACTGAGCTTTATTTTATTTATAATTTGTTTTTATTTGCACGCAGCAGGAGAGATACTAAACTCACCGTAAATGTGACATGGAGACGTAGCATCGCATAGCTGCAGATGTTACATGAGGTTAACATGATGCAGTTAAACTGCTGTGTCAGAAATGCTGCCCCAGCGGGGAAATAATAACACAGCCTCTCAGAATTGGCTCACACAGCTAGTGGACACAAGGCATCCTTCCTGGCCTTGAATCTGCAAGTAGCTATGCATGTGGGGACAAGGCAGGCACTAAGCAGCTAAGGAGTACCAGGCTGGGACTTTAAATTCTGAACCTGTTAGCAGCGCTGACAACTGGAGGAGCCTTGTCACAGAAACACCTGCAATGCCTCATTGATCAGTAGTTGAGAAAAGGAAAGAGGAGAGGTAATAATAGGACATTAAGCCAGCATGTGCCCAATGCACAGAACCAGTAGGACGCAGAAGCCGTGGTAACAGCAACATAAACAGAAGGGAGAGATTAACTTAAGGCAATAGGGAGCACCTGGATATTCCACAATGGAGCAGGGATGCTCAAAGAATTTGGTAATTCATTATGAACTGACCTGACCCAATGTGCACATTAGTTATCCATCTTTCATATTTCCTAAATCAACCTTTGGCAACCTGGGGCTCAACAGATATTTTGGACTGCAACTCCAACCAGCCCCAGCTGTGTGGGGGTTTTGTAACACCCCTTTCCACAATTTTCACTAGGGAGGGGAGGGCTGTGGGCAGAATGAAATCAATAAATTGCATACTTCAGTGAGCCAGGGCATTGCATTTGGGGAGAGTGAAAGTGGTGGGAGGCCACCATAGATGGGCGCTGTTCAAAAGAAGACTCACTGTCCGCTGCTGAAAAGCATTTGAAAGTCTAGTGGGGATGAAGATGAATGGTGCTGTGACTGGGTCAGGTGGGTCCTTCTAAGTTCTTGGGGTGCTTGGCCGGTGCCCAACCTGTAGGGACTCTCATTGGTAGCAAACAACATATGAAATTTCATTTCCTGCTGGAGCCTATAAGGGGATGGCTGTGCCTGACTTCAGTTGGGGTGGGGTTCTTTTTGGCATATTGAGCCCCTACATTTTTAAAATATTCACCACATTCCCATTTGTGCTTTCCTAGTCATCAGGAAGTTTAGAATTCAAAGGCAGAAAGTCACCCGGGGTCCTCTACTTCAAAGCACTCCCTAGCAGATTAGCCAGTGTGGTTCAGATTTTGGTACCGTGCACTCAACATCAAGAAACTTTAGTAAATATCATTAATGCAGCATTGCTTAAGCAAATGGGCCCAATGAAGCAGTTCCTTTCAAGCATCCCCCCCCCCCGTCCCCGATTCCTTTTGTTTGTTAATCTCACTGATTAACCAAGGGACACATTTTCAGCTAAAGCTTTATTCTAGGAGCTGCCAATCTGTTTTAGCCCATGGGCATGTCTGCAAACCAGAGAAACTGTTGAGTGCAGTAGATGGTTTATTTCAAGCCCAACCAGGGAAGAGGCAGGGGAAGGAGACCCTGTGGGCAGCACGGAAGGCCTCTGTGGGTGCATCAGTGCCCATGGGCACCACTTTGGTGATCCCTGCTTTAACCAATCAATTGAATGTGCATGCAATGCTGCATAGGAATATAGAGGAAGCCCCTTATTCTCAGCTGCCATTCTAACCCTAATCCCCTGCATTGGACTTAATAGATCTACCAAGCACACCTTCTATTAATCTCATAGAAACCTGATGTGTAGATGGGCACATGCAATTCTCCTTTGAACAAGGCCCTTCCCTTAATTGACTTTAGCTCTTATTACACATTTCTTATCAGAGTCCTTAGAAAACTTGCACGTGTTTTTGCACCACTCATCAGCAGTGTCTCCAAGGTGCAGGGTTTCCTTCAGGAGGAGATGGGCAGCCGGCAGGCAAAAGGGATAATTGCATGGCGAATGAAATTCTACGGCACATTGGAGATGGAAATATCACCTTAACAAGCATGGACAGCCCCCAATGGACTATAAAATTCATTTGGTGAGTGAGATAATTCAAAGAGCCAAGTGACGCAGCAGTAGGAGCTAGAACACATAAATTTAAGCTTTCAGAGCTCCACCAGGATCCAGCAGAGCCCCCAGTGTGCTTTATGTGGGTACACAAAACTCTTGCAGGCATTCAGTG
Source organism: Podarcis cretensis (assembly GCF_951804945.1). Taxonomy (NCBI): domain Eukaryota; kingdom Metazoa; phylum Chordata; class Lepidosauria; order Squamata; family Lacertidae; genus Podarcis; species Podarcis cretensis. The sequence continues at coordinate 32,007,336 of NC_137173.1, read as the reverse complement.
CTGATCAACCCAGATCAATCCTCTCTGTGTGTGCATGTGTGCAAAGTTTGAGCACAAAATCTGTGCACAAAGTCTGCACACAAAGTCCAGGTCATGCAGTGAATATTTTGGAACTGACCCCATGCTGTGACCTTCTGCTGAGAACTGTATGGTCCCTTCTCTTTTTTCCTTTCTAAAAAGTTTTTAACGTTGCCAGTCTCGTTACTGAAACTAATACTGGCTCCTTATATATTAGTTTTACTCTGATACTGTTTTTGTTGAGTTCAAGTGGTTTCATTTAACAAATATTATGAGGACTTGTCCTTAAAAAACGGGGGGAGGGGGGATAAAGTCAATAAGTACACCATACAGTGGTGCCCCGCAAGACGAACGCCTCACAAGACGGAAAACCCACTAGACGAAAGGGTTTTCCGTTTTGGAGGCGCTTCGCAAAACGAATTTCCCTATGGGCTTGTTTCGCAAGACGAAATGTCTTGCGAGTTCCTGCGGGTTTTCCCCCCTTCCCCCCCTTTCCCTAAGCCGCTTATCAGCTGATCTGCTAAAAGCCGCTAAACCGCTAATAGCGCTAATCCGCTAAGCTGTCAATGGGCTTGCTTCGCAAGACGAAAAAACCGCTATACGAAGAGCCTCACGGAACGGATTAATTTCGTCTTGTGAGGCACCACTGTAAGTGCATAATATTTGGCTATATGAACAACCCATTCTAGCCATTCAAGCAAGACAGGTTTTGGTGTCAGGTACTGTACCTCTCCCAGTACCAACTACAGTTCCCCTGCTTCTCCCACCAGAAGACCTAGATGTCATAGGGTCATATAGGTAGCTCTGGAATTATTATGCCAAACAAAATGCAGGGGGACTATTACATTATAGTTCATGCACCAGTGGTCACCAACATGGTGCCCTCCATAGTGATGGACTACAACTCCCTTCAGTCCCAGCAAGCAGGAACAATGTTCAGAGATGGTGGCAGTTGGGACCCAAAAATACATTGACTAGCTCTGCTTCTTGGGAGAAAAGCAATGACAAACCTAGACAGCATCTTAAAAAGAAGAGACATCACCTTGCCAACAAAGGTCCATATAGTAAAAGCTATGGTTTTCCCAGTAGTGATGTATGGAAGTGAAAGCTGGACCATAAAGAAGGCTGATTGCTGAAGAATTGATGCTTTTGAATTATGGTGCTGGAGGAGACTCTTGAGAGTCCCATGGACTGCAAGAAAATCAAACCTCTCCATTTTTAAGGAAATCAGCCTTGAGTGCTCACTGGAAGGACAGATCCTGAAGCTGAGGCTCCAATACTTTGGCCACCTCATGAGAAGAAAAGACTCCCTGGAAAAGACCCTGATGTTGGGAAAGATGGAGGGCACAAGGAGAAGGGGACGACTGAGGACAAGATGGTTGGATAGTGTTCTCGAAGCTACCAGCATGAGTTTGACCAAACTGCAGGAGGCAGTGAAAGACAGAAGTGCCTGGCATGCTCTGGTCCATGGGGTCACGAAGAGTCGGACACGACTAAACAACTAAACAACAACAACAACAGCCCTGCTCTGAGCAAGCTCAAGATGCTCCACTCCTTTTGCACATTCTGCAATCACCTGGAAGACTGTCACCCTGTGTTTAGGACTGCACCGATTCTTAAATATCTAACTGCATCTTTACTTCTTTAATTTTTCCCTGATTTGGCTTTTAATCATTGCATTTATTGCTTCTGTGTTCCTTACGTAGGCCTCCCTAAGTGTTTTTATTTTAAAAAAAACCTGGAAAAATGATCCCAATCCTAAACAGGGTTACAGTAAATAGGGGTGCTGGCCAGTGATACTTGCCCTTTCCACCTTTTCTTCTTTTGGGATGGTCTGGAACTATTTAGCCCAGATCCTTATAAGAAGTGGTCACAAAAGGAGTGAGCAGGATCAGCACCCTTCATCAGCAGCCACTAGCACAGGGCCTGATGGGGAAAGCACAGAAATTGTGCCCTTTTCATTTTGTAATGAGTTGGACAAGCTACCACATATCTGCACCTGCCAATATGGTCAACATAACTATCTTATTAAACATTTTTCCTATCCTGGATAACTAATGGATCATGCTCTGTTCTCAATGACACCTTTGGAGCCCACCTAAAAACAATAGATGCGCACTGCTCAGGTGTAACTGAGGGCAGATTATGGCCAATTTTGCACTTATTCAGCTTTTATTGATGCTATAAATTCACTTGACCTTCATCCACTCTGTCCCCCACTGAGGTTATTTCCCGAACAGCAAACTGCTCCAAAGTGTTGCTTTCTTTCCTCTTGGAATGGTTCCCTAGGCACTTTCACACCAAGAAAGTGGTTTGCTGCACAAAGCTACAAGCAACTTAAAAAAACCCTAAAAAGATAATAATGTGCTAATACAAAGGCACTCCATCACAGGTATCTCTGCAGTTCTCTGTCTTGAAACGGTAAAAATCTCACATTGGGGAGAAAAAGAATGATATTCATGGTGCTGTCCGAGGCACATCTGTTTCTGTTGCTGCAAGGAACCAGCAAAATGGAGCTTTAAAAACAAACAAACTCAGCACCACCAAAAAACTTCTCACTGCAGCCTTGCCATGATGGAATATGTGCCACTTCTCATGATCCAGCATACATGGGGAGACGATGTTTGCTTACATGCAGCATCCCTATGTGCCTGAAAACTGTACTAATTATTTACAGTGGTACCTCAGGTTAAGTACTTATTTCGTTCCGGAGGTCTGTTCTTAACCTGAAACTGTTCTTAACCTGAAGCACCACTTTAGCTAATGGGGCCTCCTGCTGCCGCCGTGCTGCCGGAGCACGATTTCTGTTCTCATCCTGAAGCAAAGTTCCTAACCCAAGGTAATATTTCTGGGCTACCAGAGTCTGTAACCTGAAGTGTATGTAACCTGAAGCATATGTAACCCGAGCTACCACTGTATTTTCTAAAAAATATATATATACTGTTTGATGGTAAACAAACAAACCTTCAAAGCAGTTCACACAAAGATCCACGCAGACTCATCAGTGCAATCGGGGACTGTACTTTTTTGCAGGGTCTCCAACCATTGCAGATTCCCCTTTGCACATGTCATATCATGAGAAGAAGCAGTGCTTTTTTGTGGCGGTACTCAATGGTCGTCCCCCCCCCCATCTTGTGATAAGGTAAATGGAGGGTGGGGAGAGCAAGCAAGCAAACATGGCTAAAAGGGCGATTGTGAAAAGCAGGAGGCGTAGGCGGTGGCAGTGAGGAAAAGGAGGCCCATGTTCAGGGCAGCAGTTGCCGTTCTCAGTCAACAGGTTGCACCATTCCACCTCAGCCGCCCACGTAATGTGCGCTTTCCCCATGGACGCGCTGCTATGTCACTGCTTCACACAAAACTAATCGCAATAAAACAATTCCATCAGTTATAATATGTGCAACAAACAAACCCATTGAAACAGTGCAAAAGTTAAAACAGTTAAAACAGAAATTGAAACAATTAAAACAGGAGGTCTAGGTTAGGAGATTGGGAATGCTTGTCTAAACAGGTGTGTCTGACAGAGAGCCAACAGAATGCCAATACTGATGGGGCCTCTCCTATGCTACCAGTGAAAAATTTCATCTCCTTCTTACCACTAGCCAATAAGCACCAGCCCATCTTTTTCCAACTAGTCGTAGTGTTTTGCTTGAGCTATTAAATGCGGAACAATTTACAAATGTCTAAAATAGGCAGTTGGTGGTAGAATTTGCTCATTTAGCCATTCTTGTGACTAATGAACTCTATCCAAATATGAGTTCATCACATCACTGTATTCCATGTGATAATCTCTAGATATTACCAACAAAATATGCCTTTTCACTTTTCCTACATCAGAAGTTTACACAAAACTAAACTCCAATCTGTCTCTTCTCCACAGTTCCCTCCTTAGTGTTGGTCTGTAAAAACACACTTGCATAACTATTAATGAGTAGCTTCAAGGAATGACATTTCATAGCTTAGGTGAAAAATCTGTCATTTGGCTTTTTACAGTGTTTGGAGAAAAGCAAGCAGCATTGATTTTTCTCCCCTTTCTCCAATCCACACGTCAAGAGATGAAACAAACAGAAGGAAGATGGGCTCTTTGCATAACTTGTGGGAAGACATAATTGATAATATGTTTATCTTGTCAGCTGGAGACACCTGTTATGTGATCAGAAGGGTTCCACGGGGTCAAATATGATTTTGTGCCAGCAAAAACAGCAAGAGCTCTCCTGGCACCATTCCTCCGAGGGCAAGAGAAGGAAGGCGAAGGGGATTAGCACTGATATTTTGCAATGCATTCTTATTAAATTCAGATTCTTTTTGTCAAGAGGAAAAAGAGGAAGGAATGAGTGATTGGTTTGAGACAGATAAAGGACTCACAAGCTGCAAGAGGGGAGGAGAGTCACAGAGAGGAAACTCATGAATGGGAATACAAAGGGCCAAATGTTCTCTAGGGAACTCGGGAAAAATACTAACAAATTTTCTAACTGACTTGGTACCGTCTGTATGAAGCAGAGAGATGACAGGAGGGGGTCAGAATGCCTCTTGGGAGTTATCAGGCATATTGAGATACGGTTATATTAAAATCACAGCTCAACAATCTTTTTCCGCCCTTCCTTTAGTGGATTTTGTTTTTTGGAAAACTTCACTGCATAAATGGCCTAGCTTCAAATAATGGATAGCAGCCTCCATCAACATTGGTGGATGAGTTTTCAAAAACCCTTCCCTAACCTTATTTACTTGGAAGTAAGTCCCACTGATTTCAGTGACTACTATCCATAGGTTTGTACCCTAAGAAGAAGAAAGCTGGGGAAATTTGGGGATTTATAGTGGATCAAAAACTCCAGGAACCTATATAATGCTTAGCCTGGGTAAACATATGAAAGCATATTTGCTTTTCATCAGATGAAGTTTTCCATATTGTTGCTTGGGCTACTGCACTCCTTTCATCAGTCTTACCTTGGCGAAGGAAGAGGACTCACTTCCACCAAGGAGAGCCCACCATTTCATACCACCTGAGGCAATGGAGAAGATGATGTCCCTTCTCCTACTGTGTGTACAAAATGTTAATGGTTTAATTGACACAGAAATGTAAAATGGCTAGATGTGTACTGGTGAAAAAGTTTAACATGGGGATTTCCCATGGGGCTATATTAAAGCCAATGAGAGCACTTTGAGCTCTTGCTAAGGAGATAATTAACTAACTCATTGTTGTTCTCTGGTAGCTAACATGAGTTTGGTAGCCTTAGATCATGTGATGAAGGTATTGGGTTGCAAATCTCCATTTTGAAGGGAGTTGCCTTTGAGTTTTTGTCTCCCAAACTCCATGGAGTGAGGATGTAAATGAAGCTCTATTGAAGGGAGAGGAAACAGCCTAAGGCCAATGGAGGCTGGAATGCAAGCTATGGGAAGAGATAGACCTCTGCTTCTAGGTCTGTATGGATTATTTCATATTTTCTAAGATGCTGAGTCTGTGCTGCACAGCACAAGACATTGTATGGAAATTTGGGATGTATCTTTCATGTTATGCTTTGAAGGAAGTTCTGCCAGCAAAACTTTGAATATTATTTTTATGGGTCTGTTTTCTTCCAAAAGGAGTCAGTTATTGTGCTTCCAGTTGCTTCAAACTGTGCAATATTAATATATCCACAACATAAAAGACATCTAGAGTGGCAGCTGAATTTCACTTCCTCACTAGCAATAGGACAGCACCCTCCACATCAGGATGGTGCAGGGAAGGTCACAGGGCACACACAGCACTACTCTTCTAATGCCTCACCACCACTCAGCACCCTCATTGAATCTCTGGTGTCTGAGGTGGCCACCTCACTCTAACTAATGGTAAGGCTGGCTTTGTGATTGGGATTCCATCTAAGGGCATTCAGAAGAAGAAGAGGAGAAGGAGCAAATGCCTTGCACTTCCCCATATGTTTCTAACGTAAGATCCAGAGACCAGTTTCGGTAGATGAGATGCAGATGCTCTGGATGAAGATGCACTCCCCTCTCTCCTATGCAAGTAAACACACATCTTAGCCGTGAATCAAGAAGTGATACTCCCTTTTAATTTGGGCGTTTAAAACAGTTTGCTAGTAGGTGACTTTGGTTCACTCTCCACCAGTGATGCAGTCTTTTCATTCAAAGCCTGGAATCTGTCATAGACGCTTGTTTTCACAGGCATCTAGTTTTCTATCAAATGATTTGGCAATTTTCCAGTTCTTTCAGCCATATGATAGCTAAAATAATATTTGAGGGGTATCTTTTTTAAAAAAAGAAAAGTAAAGTCAGGTTTCCCTGTTCTGCTTGCTTTTCTCTTCTCCCCCCGCCCCCTGCTCTCTAGGTCCATTAGTACCCCATGTCTACTTTGCTTTCTTTGTTTCAGGAAGAAAAAGCACATAGTACAGACACAGCAAAACCCTTTGGTTGTAAGGTTTTTGAGGGCATTTATTATTTACATCTCATAGGGTTTTAATTAGAGCTGAGAGACTCATCCATTCTGAATAATTTATTTGATTAATTTTGCTGCTTCTCCTTGTCAGAAATTCTCCACAAGCAGCTCGTGAGCCTGTGAAATTTATTTGGCATTTTGAAACTGTTTGCAGAACCATCTCTGTAAATAATTCTTGGGTTGCAGCTTGTTCGTTGCATTGTCCGCGGCTTGCGGGTAGCGAACATGAGCCATCTTGATTCTCCTTTCGTTACAAGTGACAGCACTTATTATTATTATCATCCAGAATAATTGTGTAGTTTTGTTGTTTTTTTTAAGCAGGGAGGGGAGGAGGCTGAGTTTGAGGCACTTTTGGCAGGATGATGTTGAGCTCCTAGCAAATATTGTCAAATACTTTCATAAAATGTGCTATCTTGGGAGCATTGTTATGCATGGTCTCCTTCACAAGGGCCATAATTCATAGGCAGAACACCAAAGGACATTAACATGGTTTCTGTTAATAGTCTTCTAGCTCTCACTCATTCAGCTAGACATTCTGCTCAGCTTTAAGTGCCTCTTGTATTTGCTCTGCACTAGTGAAATCAGATTATTTGGAAAGTACTACTCATGTGTCTAAATAATGTTTGCTTTCTGGAAATTTCTTATCATCACTTCTCAGGAGAAGACTTGCATGGGAAGCAGTTTCACAACTAGTTATGTTTCTTCTGGTTAAACAGAGCTAAGACCTGCAGCTGAGTTCTACTCAACAGGACAGTTTATGACGGACAGTTCCACTGATCTGAAAAACAAGAACCTGAATGTCCTTGGGTTCAATCCAGACCAAGTTATTTGAAAGCAGTTCCCACTGAAGTTAATTACAATCCCATTGGAACCCAAGTCATCATGACTACCTTGCCCCATTGATTTCAGTGGGACCTGAGCTCAAGTACCGTATTTTTTGCACCATAACACTCACTTTTTTCCTCCTAGAAAGTAAGGGGAAATGTCTGTGCGAGTTATGGGGGGAATGCCTACGGGTGGCGGGGGGGGGATCTGCTGCAGTCGTGAGCAGAGGATCCATGGTTCCCCTTCCTTCCCTCCTCTGTGGCTCGCTTTGAAACAGCAAAGCGGGAGAAGAGCCACTGAGTGGGGAGGAGAGGAGCCGCTTGCTTTAAAGGAGCAAAGTGGGAGAGGAGAGGAGCCGCTTACACGAGTGTAAGTGGCTCCTGTCCGGTTGGTTCCTTTAAAGCAAGCAGGCTCTCTGTCCCTCTCTCCTCCCCACTCAGCTCGCTACATAGCAGCAAAGTTTTTCAGCTCGCTAAGCCGGGGTTGAGTGGGGAGGAGGGAGAAAAGCAGAGCCTGCTTGCTTTAAAGGAGCAAAGCGGGAGAGGAGAGGAGCCTCTTACACGAGTGTAAGTGGCTCCTGTCCGGTTGGTTCCTTTAAAGCAAGCAGGCTCTCTGTCCCTCTCTCCTCCCCACTCAACTCGCTAAATAGCAACAAAGTTTTTCAGCTCGCTAAGCCGGGGATGAGCGAGGAGGAGGGAGAAAAGCAGAGCCTGCTTGCTTTAAAGGAGCAAAGTGGGAGAGGAGAGGAAACTTCTCCCCTTAAACCCCTCTTCTGCATTATTAGCAGCATCCTTCTCCTTGTCCCTTAAGTGCTTTTCCTTCCCTCCCCACTTAAAACGTGGTTACAAAGCACGGATCCACATGGATCCTCAGGATTTTTGCACTGGGTCACCCCAAATTCACCATCAGATCACATAACATGTCCATGGCTACATCTTGCACCAAAAAAATCACGCACCCACTGTTGCCTGGGGCCGCAGTTGTGCAAAAACATGGTTACAAAGCATGGATCCACATGGATCCTCAGGATTTTTGCATTGGGCTACTCCAAACTCACTGTCAGATCACATGTCTGTGGCCACAGCATGAACCACAAAAATCATACATCCACTGTTTCGTTTAGAATATTTTTTTTCTTGTTTTCCTCCTCTAAAAACTACATGCGTGTTATGGTCGGGTGCATGTCATAGAGCGAAAAATATGGTAATTTACTCTGGAGCCAACCTGTTGGAAAGGTTGATAAGCATGTGTCTTCCTTTTCTCACATTCCTTCATCTTCTCCTTCCTCCTTCCTCCCTCCTCCTCTGCTGTTCATTCAACACCCTTTCAAAATTGACATATGGTTGGCTTTAGTTACTCTATAAAGCCAGGGTGGGGGACTTTTGGCTCAGTATATGTTGCTGAACTACAACTCCCATCTGTGTCAGCAAGCATGACCAATGACCTGATACTGTATGATGGCATGACCAATGACCTGATATGATGTTCAGCAACATCTGCAGGGCTGGAGGTTCCCCACAACCAACGTAAGAAGCATGTGCATGGATGGTGCTGTATAAATGAAACTAGTTAAAGTAAATGCATATTCATAATGGCTACACTGAGACATACTAAATGGTGTTTCATGTTATGCAAGTGAATCTAGCATAGGCCCTACCTTTGTTATCCCTACATTAGGAGAGGTAGCTGCCACCACCAAAAGTAACATAGACACCACTATTATCTGCCCTTCCAGGTGACGAGCTGCTCCTATAAAGAACGCAAGATCTCTGGCAGCTGAAATTTGTGATGCTGCCATCATAGTGCCTCTTGATCAAGCCATTTGTTGTTATGGACTTGCTGTGTCAAAAATGACTGGTTATTGTTTCACTGTTGGGCCTTTCCTTGTAACGCTTCTGGCATTGTAAGCCTCCTTGAACTGAAGAAAGACAGGGTAAAGAGGGAAGGCCTGTAGCTCAATGGTATAGCATTTGCTTTGCCTTCAGAAAGTCCCAGGTTTGATCCCTGGCATCACCAGGTAAAGGCTGGCAATGTCCCTGTCTGAATCCCTGGAGAGCCACTGCCAATCAGTGTAGGCAATACTAAGATGGGTGAATCAATGGTGTGACTCAGACCTGAAATATTTTAAAAATATGAGATGAAATTGTAAGGGGTGTAGTTGTAATGTAGTGGAGTAGAGAAGGAAGAAACTTTGCTACAACTCTTGGTTATTTCCCCTGTTTTCCAGCCTCTAATTAACATCCCATAAAGTTGTAGAGATATATCTTTAACATCCTATAAGTTTGAGGCTGCAGGCACGAGCATTTTTATTATTTATTTTTTTGCATCAGGTGTGCATTTGGAGGTTCGTACTTTCTCGCATCCTAGAGGGTTATGAAAAGCAAATGTAATTATTAAAATCCTTTGGGTATATGTCTTAACTCATATTAACTATTCATAGAGTTTGTTTGTATGCATATGCAATATTAATGGACTCCCAAGAAATCACAGATAGGAGCTGAGCTGCTAATGCTAGTGGACTATTTCTTGGCAATATGGCGCTCAATGTGTGGTACATTTCTTAAGGCTTTGACCAGTGTAGAAGGGTGGATTGCACTCAGTTTCTGATGCAACTGTTGTGAAGCTGTATAGATTCATTTAATTTGTTGAATTCAGAATTCCTTCTGTGTTCCTCAGAGTTTCCGCTGAAGCACATCTTGCCCCAACTTTATGTTCATTTAGAAACCAGGTAAAAACATGGGAGTAAATGTGGAATTGATAAAACTTGCTAGTGGGGAACAATATATAGCATTATGAGACAAACTGGGGGGGGGGGAGATCACCGATTCCTACATTAGAAGATTAGATAATAACAGAACCGGATAAAATTAGCCAATATAGCGAGAGGGAAGAAAGGCAGACAACTCAGTTCTTGAAAAGTTAAGCTCTTTTGTGATGTACTTGTGCAATAAGACACTAGTGGATACTTACCTACATGACTTCTAAATATACATAGATTTACACACACACATACACACACCATATATCCAGTGCTATTCTTCTAAACAAAGAGGTGCCGGAACTCACCATGAACGCCTTCCTTGTTCTCTTATAATGCAATGGCGCCCACCTGAGAGGTGCCAGAACTGAGTTCCAGTTCGTTCCAACTGAAAAAAAGCCCTGCATATATCACATATACTGTATGTTTGTAAAGATTGTTGCCTTATTATTATTATTATTAGAGTGGTACCTCTGGTTAAGTACTTAATTCATTCCGGAGATCCGTTCTTAACCTGAAACTGTTCTTAACCTGAAGCACCACTTTAGCTAATGGGGCTTCCCACTGCCGCCATGCCACTGGAGTACAATTTCTGTTCTCATCCTGAAGCAAAGTTCTTAACCTGAAGCACTATTTCAGGGTTAGTGGAGTCTGTAACCTGAAGCATATGTAACCCGAAGCATATGTAACCCGAGGTACCACTGTATTATTATTATTATTAGATTCAAGTAATCTCACAAGGTGTGCTGAGTGCTCACTGGAAGGACAGATCCTGAAGCTGAGGCTCCAATACTTTGGCCACCTCATGAGAAGAGAAGACTCCCTGGAAAAGACTCTGATGTTGGGAAAGATGGAGGGCACAAGGAGAAGTGGACAACAGAGGACAAGATGGTTGGATAGTGTTCTCGAAGCTACCAGCATGAGTTGTCCAAACTGCGGAAGGCAGTGGAAGACAGAAGTGCCTGGCGTGCTCTGGTCCATGGGGTCATGAAGAGTCGGACACGACTAAACGACTAAACAAACAACAACAACAATCTCACAAGGAAGCTATTGCGATTGTCTATCATCCCAATCTTCTTCTTTCATACTTGGTTTCTTGCTTTTCAAAAACGGCATCCAGAAGCTTTGTCAAGAGGTTTCCATGCACAACAAAGTGACTGGTATGTGGATGATAGCATCACTCAGTGGCTCCACAGCTGGATGTCCTTCCCAACTGAATTACAAAACAAGCAGGAAGAAACACCCCAATCCTTGCTACACAGGACAGGTGGAGAATGTGTGCACCAGATGCGTGTAGCACACAAGCTCTTCCAATTTGGGTAGGTCATCTGATCATATGGTACCCTGCCTGCGTGACTCTACCTCACTAGTCAGAGTTACAACTGTTTTGAGCATCTCCTTAGCCTCTTCAGCATCCCCCTCAAAGTCCCCTCTTTATCTCTCTCTTTAGGATTTCAGACTGGGACTCTTTCCCAGTCCTGCCTGGCACCTTCTGCATGCAAAGCAGATGCTCAGCTACTGAGCTACAGCCTTTCCGGAAAACAGCCTCATAGGCACTGGCAGAAGTGAGATTCAAGAAGTATTGTAATCTTCATTAAATATCTTCAACCATACATTGCACTATATGCCATAATATTTTAATTGGTAGCTTAATCAATAAGTTAGTTAAGAGCAAGACAATTAATCTGCAAAAAATCCTTAAACCAGTTAACAACTGTAATTGTCAGTATACATTAGCATCATATAGGATTATCAGACTTCGTGAAGTATTAAGCTTCAATAAACTTTCATTATTAACAGACAATGGGGCCTGTGTAGATGCATTATTAATAATCTCTTGGCTTGCAAGAGCATTGTGATATTTTCATATGAGGAAAGTAATTCTTTTATATCAAACAGTATTATTTCAAAGGCATAATTGCGTAATTGGGGTCAGTAATCGCTTGGTCATTCCTAGAGCAGAACATTCTTGCAGGGTAAAAGATTTATTGTCCTGACAATAGAGAGCAAATTTTAATATTTCTGAAAAATTGAGGCCTATTAATCCTGGCAAGTGTTACTCTGAAACACAAGGAAATGATAAAACTTTGATCTAATTTTCCCTTTGAAGGAGAATTGAAGGGATGGAGGGGGAGACTTAACCACATGTAGCCTGGAACTGATTATAAAACAAATCTGATTTTTCAGTAGGGGGAAAACAGCAAGAGCTAAAACCTCTCATTGTAACCTTAAGACGTAGTTAGTAGGATTTTGTCTTTTTACTCGGGAAATGAATAGGTGTTTCACAATGGTTGTTATGCATCTTCTACTCAGCCAGTGTATCTTAAGGTGCCTAATTTTCTGATTCATTAAATACTAAATCTTCAACGAAGACTAATTTATATGTGGTGACCTTGTACAAAATACCTGAGTTTATTTTTCAAAATAAACTTAAAATACAACAATGGTGGTCAGCTATACTCCATGGCAGAAACAACCAGATTTGGGTAACCTCCAAGATGGAAAGGTGGCCGGAAAAATAAAAAATTGACTGTGGAAGAGACAAAGCAGAGATTTGGATGGAAAACACTGTTTTCTTTGAATGATTTCTGAAACAGAACACGTCAGCTCTGTCTGGAATCTTTGCATTGTGGTGGTATTATTATTATTATTATTATTACTATTATTATTATTTTGATCTCTAGAATTTCAATGGGAGAGACACAGCAAGGTTTCATAGGCACGGAGGGTTGAGGGCACTTTTGATATCAGCAACCAATGGACCAGTCTTCATTCCTTCACTTATACCTATAGGTACTGTATATCTACAGTCCCTTCTGGAAAGCAAGATGCAAGAGAATTCACATTAATCCAATCAAGGAGGCCAAGCAAAGCTTTTAATTAATTTACATCTGGGCTAAATTTGAAACACTCTGCTAGAGGAAATATTCCCTCCCCCAACACCCCATGATCCTCTTGCTTGAGCACACCTTCTTTTTTGATCCCGTTCTCTCCCTCTTGATTTACCTTCACTTAATCAAAGAAAGACAGCACAAAACCTTGCAAAGTGACAAAGAAATAAAAATACTGTTCAGTGTTAAGGCAGGAGAATGGAAGTATTGTTGGCATTGTGATAACAGGTAGCATGAAAGCTCCACCTAATGTGATCAACTTCCAGTCGTGCCTCTGAGAGAGGGAAAGAAGAGACCTCTGTGTACTCAACAGCAGATCAGATGAGGTCGATCATCAGATTGCTAAAGGTCAGTAGATGAATTGTTTATGGGTTCCTCCAGATAATTTATTTATTGAGTTTTCATTCTGATTGGCTTGCTCGGTTGCTTACGTAGAGGGTAGACTATGTTTGGTCTTTATTGAGCACTTGTTCTATTTTCTTACAGGGTTTTTACACATCTTCCAGTTAATCAGTCATTCATTCATCCCACACTTTTCAATGCATTAACTTGTCACTTTCCAAAATGTAAAAGTTGGGTTTCTGTTGTGGTTGTTTAAGTGAAATTGTTGCACTAGGGCAACAGAGCAGTTTAATTTACTTTAAATGTGCAAACCTTAAATTCTGGTATGCACTTGAATCTTTCCTGCAAAATAGCAACAGTGGGGAGGCAAATTTAAAGTCTGGAGGTACCCTAAATCAAGAAAGCAAAAAGGAGAGGAAGGAGATGGTAGAGCAATAAGTATGAGGCAAAGAAAAACTAGGGAAGACTGTCAGGCAAAAGTAGGAAGCATGACTAGTAGTCACATACAAAATGCATTAAAAAGCACAAGATTTACAACACACACCTGGTCACACACCTCTCATGTGGAGGAGAGAATAAACCTGTCACGGGTACAGACTTGCTACTGAGGCAACTGTAGAGAATGAAACCCCTAAGCAATATCAGGTAAGACTCCAGGGAGTTCTGTACAGTGGATGGCAGAGGGTGTCTCTTGTTGCCACCCCACAGCTACAAAAGGTAAAGGGACAAGAAGGAACTTGAATGGGCCAAAGAGGAGTTCAGGAAGATAAAGCATCTGCGACAACACCTGCACTGAGTGGGATGGCTCTAGGTCTCACGCCTCCTCCCAAAGCCCTGTGCCTCGCTTAGCCAGCTTTTGCAAGGCAACGCAAGGGCTGGGTGTGTGTGTCAGATTTCAGCCTTGCTCCCCTGCATGCACAACAAGGCAGTGTGCAGCCTGTGGATTCCAGGTCAAAGTACTACTGTTGCTTACTTGGTATGCATCCAGGGCAGATGATCAATGAGTGAGCTATGGCTCTTGCTTGCTTCATCTCAGTTCCCCCCACTATGGTAAGAGGGACTATTTTACTATTTAGTTTAAACAGTAAATAGTAAAAATATTATTTTTAAAAATATGTTTGCATGTAAATTAGCATATGCAATTTTTATACAAATATGCTCACTCTTTTGTCTCTTTGTTTAGTGATGCATTTTATCTTCTTTGAAGATGCATAAGTGGCCACTCTTCATGCTGATTCAAAGAAATATAATAAGGTCACTAGTGGCTCTTCTTTGTCTCCACTGCCCTCCGGTATCCATAATAAGACAGAATGTGCTATTTTCCCATAAAACATTGTCTGACCCATTTCCTTGCTCCTCTTTGCATATCACCAAGGTTTCTCCACAAGCATGGAAACCAATTTTCCTTGCTTTTTGTAGAGGGATATTGACAGCTTGAATTAGAAATTTACTGAAGCTATTATATCTGGAGAGTGAAACGTGTCTGCCTCTTACCAGGAGAGCCTAATGCAATAATTAGCAAACATTTTGAGGTCAGAGAAATGGGACCCAAAATTGTTATCACTAAACAAAATAAGAGAACCAATTGTCTGATATGACACTCTGAAAAATAAGGTTAACTTCAGTACAATATTGTTTCATACTGCTCCACTTCCCTAAGCAGTGGGAAGTGCCAAGGCAGTTTTGCATGGTTAGAAGAGCAGATATATTCATTTATTTAAAAGGATTTTATCTCACTGATCGACCAAAGATTGGTCCCCAAAGGGGCTTCCAATACTGTTTAAAACAACAACATTATAAAACAATCGGAGCCATTAAAAACAATGAAACAGCCAGAGTGAAACAGCAGCATGTATTAGAGCATAAAATCATCATAGCCTGAATAAACAGAAATGTTTTCAGAGAAAGTCTGATAGATCATAGTGATGGAACCTGTTGAATAAGTCAGAGAAGAGAGTTCTGCAATCTGGGCATCCCACCTCTTAGATTTGTTGGTTGCCAACCCATCTCAGAATATAAGGGAAATTGGAGCAAGAACTTGGTGGTTGGTTTTAATAAAAAGGGATGTCCATAAGGGAGTAGGTGATTCTTCAGACTGAGATACTATTTAGTGGATGCTTTGCAGCATCTGCTTATTTTCAAATATATCAGTGGAACATGTAATAAGCAAACCAAGCAAGCACTTTTGGTGGCTTGAAAAAAGAAGAAAAGATATGAATAACCAAAAAACCCCAGACAAATAAGATTATTCATAAGCAAACCCCTTTTCACATATTACATTTCCCCAGGCAGAAACAACTCTATTTCTCATGTGAAACCCAACAGCTTACATCTTTTCAGGCAAATCCTTTTAAGGTGTTTACTGACTTAAATTTATTTATAAAAGTATTTCTGGACATCCATTGCATAAACTATCAGAGCAGTGTACAATGCTATGTATGCAATAAAAGGGGCTAAACCACATGTTCATAAATTGTTTAGTACACTCTTAGAGTTGCCAGACCTCCAGGTTAACCTGAAGTCTGCAGGTTTGCCTGGCCCCCTCCAGGTGGAAGGTGGAGGGCTTGAATTTCCAGGTGAGCTCTGTCTCTCTTTGTCTCTCTAACTTTGCATGCAGCAATTAATCTCCATCTCCAGGGTTCTTCTCCCATGACATTACCAGGGGCCTCTCCTAGGTCTTAGGTTTCAGCCCTGAAATCTCTGGGTCTGGGATACTTCTGACCAGGCAACACTACAATTGAGTCCTGGGTTCCACCCATCAGCCTTCACAGCAAAGCTCAAGGGTATGTGTGGATAAAATCACTTTGGTAGGGCTTCCTCCCTGAGTGAACTCAATTCCTTGCCATTGAACCCTTTGAATGTCTTTTTCCTCTCTGTCAGCCCAAGCTGAATGTTATCCAGAAGGTTGGCCCCAAAGCAAGTGGGTCAGGTGGGCTGAAATTCCTTCTTGCTCTTGCCTTCCTAGTATGCTTGGAGGAGGCAGATGGCCAGTAGAAACAGCAAGGAGGGAAGCAGGGCCAAAGATGTATTGAAATCAGTAGCAGTGAACCCCCTGCTTGACTGGGCCCCTTGGCAGGAGCCGAACAGTACCAAACCCAAAGATTGGCCCACAACAATGTCTTGACATGCAGAAACTGGCAGGTGAAATCGCCTCTTCTCACTTTATCACTATATTAGGGTGGGGATTACTTGCTAAATTTCAGCATCTCAGAAAGGGAGAAAAAGAGCTTGGCAGGTTAAAAAAGCAAAGAGCTGTCAATCTTGTCAAAAATCTTTTTAAAACCTCACCAATTTTTTAAAAGGTACAGATGCTTCAGGAATTCTTTGTGAATTCTGGTATGAACTGACCTGGATCTGCACATCTCAGTCTAATAGATGTTACCGGTAAATTATTCAGTTTTTTTGCAAATGTTCCACTGTAGTTCTTGAATCAAAATCTTATAGTTTAAAAGAAGTTGCATTTATAAGTGCACATTTAGAAACATGTACTTTTAGGGAGGAATACGTTTTATATATAAAAATATATTTCAATATCTTTTAATATTCATGCAGATTAAAAAACAAAATCAAAATCAAATCAACCAATCATAGATTCATGTGGAACCGAGCAGAATAGATTTATGGGGAAATACACATGAAACTGTCCCAGAGTGGAAATATGCCAAATTCACCCAGCCCTAAAATAAAAATTAAAAAAAACTGCTTCTTCCCACCATATACCTTTCAGTAACCTTGGTCATTCACAGCACAATCCTATACACTTCCCTGGTTGTCAGCCTCATTGAACTCAAGAGGATTTGCATTGGATTATGCTGTTTTCTTTGAAGTGCCACAAAACCCCTCTGAACCTGCCGTTCAGAGAAAATGGAAGAATGTCAGAAGCAACAGAGTCCGTATGATAGCACCATTAACATTTTTGTCAGGGTGGCGGTGGGGAGGATGTCATCCGTCTCCACCTCCAGCCCCACAGTCAGAAAGTCATTTTGCATAACAGACGGTCAAGTTTGCAATAATGTGATGAAACAGCCACAGCTATTCAGTTCTTCCTCTGCTGCAAAGCGAGGAGACATTTGATGAGAACTTGAAGGTGAAAAATGCCCTTCTAAGCAACGCGCTGCATTTTTAAACATCGGAAGTTGCTCTGGCATGAAAATGCCGAGGTGAGCCACCAAGGTGCTTTGAGGAGAAAGAATGAAAGATTCCTTGGATCTGAACAGCTTAATCACCATCCAAGGCAGAAGATCGCAGCTACTGAGAACAAGGAGCGCAGCGTGTGATGTGATGCCCTTTAGCTCTGTTTCTGCGTTATATGCACGCAGGGCACAGTGGAGCCATGCTGCCCCTACCACCGCCCCGACGTTGTGTGTCTCAGCTAGATCCCCGCCCCTGGCCCCAGCGCTTGCATGTTGAGTGCAGATGTCTGAAGAGCAATGCCTAGGCATGAGCTCACACATAGAGGTTCCTCTTCAGGTGTCTGCACTCAACATGCAAATGTCAGATGCACGGCATCAAGCCCTGGCGTATGGCATCAAGGGTGAGGCCAGCAGCACTGCCCCACTCCTTCCCTGCAGGAGGACCTGACCCATGTGTAAAGCACGACTAGGGAAGAAACCTCCCTGCGCCTGCTGTTTGGCCGTATGAGCGGGAGAGGCAGGGCTGCTCCGCGGATGAGCAGAGCTGAGATTCAGGGAAGAAGGCTTGCTCGAGAGGAAAAAATGGGACATTGCTGTGCCTTTAACCCCCCCCCCTTCCATCCATTTGTGAGCTACCTGGACGGCAGAAGCAGGATGCTGCCTTGAGACTTCCCTTCCCTCTCCTAGACAGAGACGCTTGCTTAACGCTTGTTAAGAGGGGGTGGAAATTGACGTGCCTTTAAAGCCCCGTTTGTGCCATTCTATGTGTTTGTGGGGGACTGTGGGTTAAAGCCTCAGCGCCTAGGACTTGCCGATTGAAAGGTCGGCGGTTCGAATCCCTGCGGCGGGGTGCGCTCCCGCTGCTCGGTCCCAGCGCCTGCCAACCTAGCAGTTCGAAAGCACCTCCGGGTGCAAGTAGATAAATAGGGACCGCTTACCAGCGGGAAGGTAAACGGCGTTTCCGTGTGCGGCTCTGGCTCGCCAGATGCAGCTTTGTCACGCTGGCCACGTGACCCGGAAGTGTCTCCGGACAGCGCTGGCCCCTGGCCTCTTAAGTGAGATGGGCGCACAACCCGAGTCTGTCAAGACTGGCCCGTACGGGCAGGGGTACCTTTACCTTTACTTTATGCGTTTGTGAGCTTCCTGGGAAGCAGAAAGCAGGATGCTGCCTTCCCTTCCTCCCCTCTCTCTGTGTTGTTTATCTCTACCCCCCCCCCTTGCAGTGGCATAGCGTGGGGGGTGCAGGGGGGCCGGCCGCACCGGGCGCAACATCTGGGGGTTAGGGTTAGGGATAGGGTTAGGGGGCACAAATCCACGGGTTAGGGGGCGCAAATTACTTGCCTTGCCCCGGGTGCTGACAACCCACGCTACGCCACTGCCCCCTTGTGCTCCCCATTTTCTCCTCCTCACCCTTGAACTCTTCCCAATTCTCCCTCGCCCTTTTGCTTTTTCACACATCTGTTTCCCCAACCCTAAACACCATTGCAGTGGTACCTCGGGTTAAGTACTTAATTCGTTCCGGAGGTCCGTTCTTAACCTGAACCTGTTCTTAACCTGAAGCACCACTTTAGCTAATGGGGCCTCCTGCTGCCGCTGCGCCGCTGGAGCACTATTTCTGTTCTCATCCTGAAGCAAAGCTCTTAACCCGAGGTACTATTTCTGGGTTAGCGGAGTCTGTAACCTGAGTGTATGTAACCCGAGGTACCACTGTATTTGCTTCTTCATTTTTCTTCCCCCGCACCCACCCCCACTGGCAGAAAAGGAAGGGGGGGTGAAAGTGTTTTTATTTTTATTTACTGGTGGTGTTTATGTTGTTTGTTTCCCCTAAATAGCTTCCCTGTTCCCTCCATATTAAACATGGGGAGGGATAAAAGGAGGATAGTTCTTTGCTAGCTTGCCCCCGCTCCCTTCGATAAAAAGAGAGAGATTAGTGGGATGGGGGCTTTCAAGGGGCACCTTCTGTGTTACAATAGGGGTTAATGGAGGGGGGAGATTTAACTGGCTGCCTTAACTCGAGGCTGCTTGAGTTGAGGTACCTTCAATGCAGGAAGTTGACCCTCTGAGGTCTCTTCCAAATCTGTGATTCTGTGATTATCTCACAGTAGTATTCTCAAATTCCGCTTCCAACTCTGCCCTCAGCTTTCTCTCTCTCTCCTCTTCTGGACTTCTCAAGACAGCAAAACAGCTTTTCTGCACTGCTAGGATGCTTCCCATTTCCCTCGCTTCCCCTTTAAAGCAGCTTATTGTGCAAAAAAACTACACACTTTCAAAAGTTAGGATTGCCTCAAAAATGGGAGAGAGCTCTGTCAAGGCTTGAGGCAAAACACTGGATGGGATAGATGGAATGGGATGGAGGGGGAGCTTCTGACAGGACCCTGCAACCCTCACCAAATCTATTCAGAAATGAATCTCATCCACTTCAGTGGGACTCACTGCCAGCTAAATGGAGTCAGTCTAGGATTGTAGGTTTTGAAAAGAAGATAGGAAGTGGGGAAAGCAAACCAGGGAGACAGTGAAGAAAGAAAAAAGGTGGAGACACTAAGACTGAAGTAGCCCTTGTGTATGTGTTGGCTCTTGTGGTGTATTCACGATAAGTGAAATCACCATCTTGAGTGAAGGTGGAAGAAGCAAGGGACCAGACAGCTAGTGAAGGGTGAGAGAGAGAGAGAGAGAGAGAGAGAGAGAGAGAGAGAGAGAGAGAGAGAGTATTTTTGCCTTGGGCAAAAAAATACACAAAATCTCTAATCAATAAAGTTGTGGGCATTTCTAACCCAGATCATGGTCTGCTTGTGTTTATTAATCACATCCTATATTTAGCCACTAGGGACGCGGGTGGAGCTGTGGTCTAAACCACTGAGCCTTGGGCTTGCTGATCAGAAGGTCGGCGGTTCAAATCCCCACAATGGGGTGAGCTCCCATTGCTCGGTCCCTGCTCCTGCCAACCTAGCAGTTCGAAAGCACATCAAAGTGCAAGTAGATAAATAGGTACTGCTCTGGCGGGAAGGGAAATGGCATTTCTGTGCGCTGCTCTGGTTTCACCAGAAGTGGCTTAGTCATGCTGGCTACATGACCCAGAAAAACTGTCTGTGGGCAAACGTCGGCTCCCTCAGCCAGTAAAGCGAGATGAGCTCTGCAACCCCAGAGTCCTTCACGACTGGACTTAACGGTCAGGGGTCTTTTACCTTTATATTTAGCCACTGCCCAGGGTGTGGGTGTGTGCCACTATGACTGAGCCCACAATCAATCATCTATCTATCTATCTATCTATCTATCTATCTATCTATCTATCATCTATCTATATCATCTATCTCTATCTATCTATCTATCTATCTATCTATCTATCTATCTATCTATCTATCTATCTATCTATCTATTATCATCATCTATATCGTGGTAAGTTCCCCCTCCCCCCCCCAGAAAACAAGGACTGCTCGAAACTCACCTTGAAGCCTCCCTTGTTCTCTTATAATGGCAATGGCACCCACCTGAGAAGGGCTGGAGCTGAAAAAAGCACTGCCCATATCTCCAGCAACCATTTTTTGGTATTGCTAGGCTTAGCAAGAATATCCATTTTTCTGTGTGTCTATCTGTCAGCCTAACTTTCTTTAAAAAACATATAAAATATCAATCCTATTCAAAACATAAAACCCAAGATATACTTAAAAGCAGTTATGTAAATCACTGCTGATGACAACTTAGGGTCCATTCCACCATTTTTGAGGCGAGAGAGTCAACGTGACTTTGGTGATAAATGCTGGTTAAGTTTCTTTTGAGAATATTGGTCTTGAGGTAATTTTAAGATGCCGGATTTTACAGCAGCTCCAGCCCAGTCTCTGACCAGTGACTTGGCCTAGCGACACTGAAAAATGCTCCACATTATCCATCTTGTGCTTGGCGTTTTTCATGCAAGTGCTGTTTGCACTTCCCTTTTCCTGAGCTGCCACAGAGTCTTCTTAGGCAATATTAGGCACCCTTGTAAAAGCATATGGCTGTGTGTATGTATACATGCCAATGAGCACACTTATGAGTGAACACAGGGCAAGGAGTACTTATGTGAAAATAAGCATGTGCCAGTGTGAATTCATGGTTTCTTTAAGCAAAGGTAATTGGCAGCACACTGAGCCTTTGAAGCTTAAAGGACAAAGGGAATGATTTTGCAATCCTATCTCTCCAAGCAACCTCACAATGGCCCTCTTTTCTATTTGAATCCTCTGATTAGAAACAAGAGGGATGGTTGAGGCAGGTTTTGTACATAGAAAATGGTCTTTCCCTCCCTTGGCTCCTGAGGATTTGGGAGGCGACATTACGAGTGTGCTCACTTAATTCGTTCAAAGTTGTTGGCTGAGCCCCTCTAGAGTCTGTAGTCAGTATAGGCAGATGCCCAAGCTGCTCACGAGAGAGAAAATTGGCTTTTTACAGAGTACATCTGGCCACACAATTAAACATTAGCTGAGTCCTCTCATTGCCTGTTGTACTATAAGCTTCACCAATATATAAAAAAACAGCAGAGGGTGCAGCATTATTTGTTAGAAAGAAAAGAAATATCAGATTGCACTTTTTCTTTTTTTAAAAAAACCTTCATTTGTAGCATTTCTTATGTGGAAGATGTTTTGTGGTCATTCGCTTGTATATTCTCTAGAGACAAGTCAACAAAAACAACAACCAGTTTCACAACTTGTAAGGAAACCACAAACTCTTTGCATTTTGCACACAGGTAATCAAATGACAGGGACGCTGTGAGTTAAACCGCAGAGCCTAGGACTTGCCGATCAGAAGGCTGGCAGTTCGAATCCCTGTGATGGGGTGAGCTCCCGTTGCTCGGTCCCTGCTCCTGCCAACCTAGCAGTTCGAAAGCACGTCAAAAGTGAAAGTAGATAAATAGGTACTACTCTGGCAGGAAGGTAAACGGCATTTCCGTGCGCTGCTCTGGTTCGCCAGAAGCGGCTTAGTCATGCTGGCCGCATGACCCGGAAGCTGTACGCCGGCTCCCTCAGCCAATAAAGCGAGATGAGTACCGCAACCCCAGAGTCGGTCACAACTGGACCTAATGGTCAGGGGTCCCTTTACCTTTACCTTTAATCAAAATGACAACCTAGGTGTCACCCACGGAGGCCATGTCTAAAAAGACTTCAGCCTGGAACTCACAGTGTCATGGGTAGTTGATATGGCACTCTCAAGAAGCTGCTGGACAATAATTCCGATCAGCCCCAGCTGGCATGGCTACCCACCTGGATGGCAGGATTGCACCTGAATGCCACCATGTTGGATGCCCCACCTTATTCACACACTGGCTCTCAGGGCAGAAACTCAGAAATGTGGTTGGGTTCAAAACTACTACAGAGTTCATGCACTCTTTCATCTTGTCCACTCCCTTCATTGCTCATGCAATGCTTTCAAATGCATTTAACTTCCATTCCAACCAGTTCCTTCCTAAACCAAACCTTTCTAAACAACTTTTGGGTGTAACACCTCTTTGCATTGCGATGGTTTACTATGAGACAGAATGGTTTATAGCAGACTGTCACCTGTTCTGAGACACTGAAGCAAGGGACGGAGAGATAAGACCTTTTGAGAAACTTCAAGATTCAGTTCCGCCCCAAGCCAAGATGGGAGTAAACAACAGCTGGGAAGTGAAAAGACAATACCATATATGGACAGAAGGAATCTCCATGGGTGTAACAGTTTTCACATGCAGGGCAGAATAAAGATAATATAAGATCGGAAATACACCCAAACCATCATACAGGGAGCCACTTTAACAAAGTGTATTAATTGGAGGTTGATTGGCACTTTGATAATTGCATAATTTGTGAATTAACTGTTATTGTTATAATTTGGGCTATTATTGGAAAACTAATAAAAATTATATTTTTAAAAAAACCTTTTCATTGTGCATAGTGATTTCTGTTGAAACTGATTGCATCTGCAGCCCTCTCTTTTTCCTTGTAGCTTTGCTGGAAATAGGGATGGAAGAATTCATCCATTTAGGGTTTTTCTACTCCCAGTTACTCATTTTTCCAATCTTAAATTCAGTTTGCCACATTCTGCTTTAGTCCTCATGAAAATTCATTAGCATTCAATGCACATTTATTTTAATATACACATTTTTGTATGTTATCTTCAGTGTGCATTTTCAGGCACACTTTCATCCTACGTAGGCATTTTTGCTCAGGGAACTTCACCGCAACGTTCACAGAAATGCAAATTTTGAGCAATAGATGCATTTTGGGCTTTGTATTGTTTAAAGAACTGTAGATTAGGTAGGTAGATTCACATTAAAATACAAACTGAACTGAACCTCTCCTACATCCTTAGCTCTTAACAGGCATGGATGGAAGAAGGATGGATGTAGAAGGTGATCAGTTGTTAGCACTGTATGCATATTATCAAGCTATGCCACCGTTAACACCAAGCAATACAGCATACAGCTATGAACATACATAGCTACTGAAGCACACAGTTGTCCCACTGTAGCATGCTTGTTTTCTCTTACAGAAAAATTCACATGGATGTGTTCTAAAAACTATGTTCACCCTTCTTCTCAAATGCACACGCATGTATTCTCCATTGCTTCAACTCCATCTGTTATGCAGAAACTCATATATCTATATTTTCTATCTCTATACCCACAAACACACCCACACACCCTCAAAGTGATTCCCAGTATCTCTGAAAACTGTACATTTTGTTGAGATTGCATTTGCTCACTGGAAGGTCTGAATACCGCAAGGCACACAGTTTCCCTGGCCATCTCTATGTACTGGCCATCTCTATGTACTGATCACCATCTAGTCTCAGTGGTACGGAACATGCTCTACATTGCAGAAAATCCCAGGATCAGTCCTTAGCACCTCCAGTGAAAGGGTGCTGGGCTTGGAGATGAGCCAGATGGCCTTCTGATTGACTCAGTACAAGGAAGGGAGAAGGAAGCGAAGCTGTATGAGAGTTTGTGGGTTTTGAAGCACATCTGTGTGAATGTGAGAAACAGAATGTAGATGTCTGAATGTTTGTGTGTGAAATAAAATTTGAAATTAACTATATGGAAGTATGCGTGTGAAAGACAATTGTGGGACACTATGCAGCATGCAGAAAATAATAATAATAATAATAATAATAATAATAATAATAATAATAATAATATATTTCTACCCTGCCCATCTGGAAGGCTTTCAACACAACATTAAAAACAGAATAAAACTTCAAACATGAAAAACTTCCCTAAACAGGGCTGCCTTCAGATGTCTTCTAAAAGTCAGATAGTTGTTTATTTCCTTGACATCTGATGGGAGGGCATTCCATGGGGCAGGTGCCACTACCGAGAAGACCCTCACAGAAGCAATCACAGAATCTGCACAGAGGATACGCTGTCTTCCACTTGAGATGTGCCATTTGCACAAGATTCTCCTGCACCGCAGTGTACTTCCTGCCAAGACCCTTGGCATAAATCAGAGGTAGGGAACCTCTCGCCTGCAGGACTAGACAGACTCACCAGGTCTTCCAATTTGGCTGGTCAAAGCCATGAACATGAAGTTATATGTAGGTAATGTCAGGTAAGGACACAGCTGATCCAGAATGGGTTTGGCAGAGCCAAACTAGGAGCTTGGCATTTGGTAACTTTGCTTGTTTAAAAAAGAGAGGGGGGAAAAGATCACTAGGTCAGAGCAAGGGTGAGAATTGATCTGAATGTCCTTTCATTCTTTGGCTTCTTTGCTTAACTTGCAAATAACAGTGGATTAGTGCCATTGTTCTGATACTTTGACTGTTTGTTTTACGGGAGAATTGCAGAGATCCACCAAATCCTTTCCCATAGACCCACAGCAGAATGAGCAGTCCACCATCTCCGTTAAACAACACACATGTTGACAAAGCTTATCCCGCTAAATCCGCACAGCCGTATTGACGAGGAAATTACAGAAGCAGCCTGGTCAGTAAATTACCCAGCAGATATGCAGCCAGCATTCTGAATTGCCACCGAATATGCTCTGTTCTAGCTTCCGGCATTGTGGGGTGTTTTTCAGTGAAGCATGTAATGAAAATGAGCTACCTGATAGCAAATACCTTGTGATAACAACCCAGAGAGTTTAAACCAGCAGAGAAATATTGATTTTCACTAATATCTGAGGGCAACCACAAGAAAAAAGGTAATGCACATGGCATTCGGGACTTCCTTACCTTCCTATATGGCAGGAGTTCAAATCTCTGCAGGTCACGACCATGTTTCCCTCTGTTATGTAGCCAAAACAGCTACCTCTGCTCTTCTAATGACAAAGAGGAAGCACTCTGCCCTCATCCCTCTAGATCACATGGATCTGGGCCGCAGCTGGATCATATACTTGCTGAAAGGATCTTCTCTGAAAAAATTGTGAGAATTTAAAGGGCACTCAACTCATTTTGCAAGTTTTGCACATGAGATTTCTGGTGGCCAATTGATTTTGAATCAAACTGAAGCAGTAACCTTTCAATATGATGGAGTCATATACATATATGTTGAGGATTTTAATGAAAGGGCTGATGCTGTGCCATTTTTTATTGTAATTATTTGTGTGTTTTAAACAGATTTCATAAATGCATATAGTTTTAATTCTATAATGTTTAATTGTTTTTTTTTTAATGATGTTGAAATGTTAGCAATTCTTGTTTTTATCTGTAAGCCACCTGGAATTCCACAAGGAAAAAGGTGATGGAGCTGTGTGTGTGTGTGTGTGTGTGTGTGTGTGTGTATACTTATATGTTATAGATTTGTTGGTGCTAGAATTTAATTAAGGTTTGGGGGTGTCAAAACTAGTTTCCTTGGAGGTGATAGCCAGACTCGTGTATTTAAGATAGATCATGTATTTAAGGTGTGCGACAATCCCTGTTAATTAGCATGTACAAAGGCTACAGTGGTACCTCGGGTTACAGACGCTTCAGGTTACAGACTCTGCTAACCCAGAAATAGTACCTCGGGTTAAGAACTTTGCTTCAGGATGAGAACAGAAATAATGCGGCTGCGGCGCAGCAGCAGTGGGAGGCCCCATTAGCTAAAGTGGTACCTCAGGTTAAGAACAGTTTCAGGTTAAGAACGGACCTCCAGAACGAATTAAGTTCTTAACCTGAGGTACCACTGTATTTCATTCAGACCCTGTGTGCAGGATCTTGTGCCAGACATCCTTAATCCTGTGAAATCAGCATGGGTTCAAAGGTAGGTTCAAGTGTTCAAACATAGGTTCAGTGGAGTCAGCCTGATTTCCTTTGAGGTGAGAGCCTGGGGGCGCTAGCACAACAAAGCATCAAAGAGCCAGCAGTGGAGCATATGCCTGTGCTGCCCAGGGCAGACGCGCTTCCGAGGGGGGCACAGTGTGGTGCGCACTCCCGAGGGGCTCTGGGTAAGGAGGGTGCCCTCCCAGGTGCAGGATAGCTGCTCAGGTGCACTGAGTGGTGCGCGTGCCCTACAGCGGGGGAGAGAGCGGGCGATGTCACCCCCCTCAGTGAAGACACCCGGGTGGTCTGCCCCCCCTGCACCCCTTCCCCCCCCCTGCAAAAAGCTAGGTGTGTGAATGCAGATGGGTGGGGCCTCTCGCTGTGGTACAAAACACCAGGGCTTGGGTTAGCAAGGTTAGAACACGAGACTGTTAATCGCAGGGTTGAGGGTTCAAGCCCCACATGAACTAGATGATCCTAGTGGTCCCTTCCAACTCTATGATCCTAGGTGGGATGTGGCCATTCTTGGGGAAAGGCAAGCTGCAGGGCAGGGATACTGCTGCCTTTGGAAGAAACTGGTGCTGCTTGGGATGTGATGCTCAGAACCCCCTCCACAGTTGGCACAGGTTGTATAGATGTGCAAATAAACCATATATCATAAAGACACCCAAGACTCTTCTGTGCTTCATGGTTCCAAAATGACCCTGGTAAGTGCGCCTGGTACCCCTGGAGTATCTTACCACTTGGAAATTGGGGTGGTGTGTAACACACACGCACGCACGCACACACACCACAATTTGTAAGATACTGTCATGTAAGCAGGACATGTAACACATCACACTTCACTAGGAAGTGAACAAGGATTGGGTGAAGAATTGTTAAAAGGACTGAACTATCAAGATTAATTACTTAATTATTATTAATCAAGCAGGGGAAAAATATGACTATCCACCTTAAATACCATGTGTCTAATTATGACAGCCAAAGGAAAGGAAGGACAGAGCAACCAAATGCTTATTTGGACAACAAAAAGGGTGCTGTGATTCAAATCTGGTGCTAGCCCTACAAGTGTGAAGAACATTGGCAAGAAAACTTGATGGAATACGCTCAAATGGCAAAGCTAACTGAGAGACTCAAAGATAAGGACAATAACGACTTTAAAAAAGATTGGGAACCTTTTATGATGTATGTGCAGAAAAAATGCACTGAAATGAACTCACTGCCAGGATTCGAGTAATACACTTACAATGGACAAATACAAACAGAAAATATAACTATGAGGTAAAAATGAGAAGAATAGACAAATGATACAACCTTTTTAATATACAAGGAATATAAAATTATAAGCAGAAGAAACAGATATGCTATAAACCAGGAAGGGAAGTTGGGGGAAGTCGGGGGGGGGGGTTTAACTGAAATTATAAAATGTAATTTAAATGTTTGATTATGTTAAAATTTCTTCAATAAAATAAAAAATGTTAAACAACAAGAACAAGTGTAGGGAGTTCAGCAGTGACAAAGGTGCTCAGAGGAACTTCCCCGCCAGAAATGTTCCAGAAAAAGCTAATGTAGCATTTGATCTTTGATACTGAAAATAGGTCCTGATGAGCTTTAGCTCAGATGAAGTTTCAAGCATTACCTGTGTTCGTATTGTAAGCCTACTGGACCACTGCAGTCAAGACTGCCTGACTTGTAAACCACTAAATATTCCCTGAGGGGAGGGCACAGAAGGAGACAGCAGCTTGTAGGACGAAATTACTGAAAGAGCAAAAAATGTATTTCTGGCTTTTTCTTTTTTTAAAATAAAATAAAATAGCAGAGACCCTGAAATGTAGTTGACCTTCTTATGGTTTGGGCATTGGGCAGAGTCACAGCACGGGGAATGAAGTTGTATGCGTAAAGAGAAGAATAGACAGGTAACACCTGGGACCCTGTAGAAATTAACCTTTTCGCAGTATCTTAGAATGGAATTATCAGAGAATGTGAAAGGCTGTATGATCGCCATGTCGTTACAGGAAATTTGCCGTGTAATTGTCTGTGTGTTGGAGTTAAAGGGATAGTAATCAGATAATTACTAACTGCTGAAAGGGATTTGTTCAAGGGCTTAACGCGGACGCTTAAGGCATCCCCAAAAGCTTTCCTGGGTCACAAGGTGGATTAAATGCAAAGTTGTGCTAAACACACCTGCTGCCATCCTCACCTATGCAAGGGTGGTACATCTTGAGTCTACCTTGAAGTATGAGGGTGTAAAGGTAAAAAAGGGTTTCCTTTCCTCTCCCCAGCTCTGATCCATGATATGCAATTCCCTATCCAAACATGGGAAATAGATGCATTCACAGACACTAAGGGGCAGCATGACTGAAGAAAGGGGCATATACTCTCAACCATTGCTCTGGCTGACACATTCTGTTCTTCCCAGTTTCTCACAGTGTGGGCAAGATAGCTCTTCTGTCCCTCTTTCTTGGAACAAATAGGTGCCTGTTTTTTAAACTTCATTGAAATTGACAGGGCTCCTGTCACACCATGCCCCTGTCTTGTGCTGGGTACATTGCCCTCACATTATGAACCAGGGCAGTTTTAGATGAACCCAGTCCTGGAAAGAAGGTGAGTACCTTTGCCCCTCTTATACAACCATTATATCAGCTGGGCCTTTATGCGTTCATCAAAATGCAATCTAGGCCTGCTTATGTGGTTCCAAGTAATGAAACATCCACCACTTCTTCCTGCTAGCACTGCTCACGTTTTTCTGTTCTTGCAACAGTACCTGACAAGTATAGAAATTTAACGGGTGAATCTTTTAAGACAGATGTGCACTGTATTTAAATCAGATGTGGTCTGTGGTGTCTTCACATTCAGTCCCTTCTCACCCTTCTTTGTCACTGCTACCCATCTCTCACATCCCCTCCCACGCTGAATGCTTGCCTCAGGATCTGCAAAGTCCTTGGGCAAGATGCTCTCTGCGACTTCCTTCAACAGTTAGCAATTCTCTGATTGCTATCCTTTTAACTCCAACACTTCTCGGTGTTGTCACAACTGGCAGTTTGCTTGCCAGCTTTCTCTGGGCCTAAACTGTGCAACTGCCCATACAGAGAACACAAGGCAAGTAAAGATGCTCTGGTCTGTCTCTGCACTTGTGCCACTGTTTGCATGCTTGGAGAAGACAGGAGGACAGGGAACATCAGCAAGAAAGAGGTTGTCAGTCATTCCTCTGCTGGGGTGCATGTGCCCAGCAATGAACCCCTGGACCTGCCCCGCACATAATAGTATGATTGCTAAGTACACATGTGCGGTATTTTCAGAGGCATCACAGCTGGGGAGGAGAAAAGGTAAAGCCTTCCACCCCGGTTTGCTGTGCCTCTGTTGCTGAAAGTCACCGCCATGCATGGCAATTAGGCTTGAAAAATGCATCCCATTGGCTCTAATTGAATGGAATGGAGATAAACTAATAGGCAAAGCTTCATTTCTGCATGTCAGTCTGCTAAAACCAAAGACCACAAGCAGTAAACAAAAAGGGCAAAATGCGGGCAGAACTGAGCGACATCACAGGGGCAGCTTCTGCCCCTTTCTATCATGTAATTTGGATATCAGAATAATAGAATCATAGAATTGTGGAGGGTCATCTAGTCCAACCCCCTGCAATGCAGAGAAGCTTAGTTTAAACAAACTGGTGTGCTTGGGTGGAGCATGACGTGCAATGCTGCATTCCCTACCCTGAAGGGGATGAATGTTCAATAAATAGGCCATCTGAAGGAGCTCGTAGTGATGCGTCTGAAATGGTTTTTTGTCTGTGTTTTGTTTGTAAATCTGCTTTCGTGTTTGAAACAGTTCCTTTGAAGAGGAAGAAGAAGAAGAGTTTGGATTTGATATCCCGCTTTATCACTACCCGAAGGAGTCTCAAAGCGTCTAGAATCATAGAATCATAGAATCATAGAATCATGGAGTTGGAAGAGACCACAAGGGCCATCGAGTCCAACCCCCTGCCAAGCAGGAAACACCATCAGAGCACTCCTGACATGTGGTTGTCAAGCCTCTGCTTAAAGACCTCCAAAGAAGGAGACTCCACCACACTCCTTGGCAGCAAATTCCACTGTCGAACAGCTCTTACTGTCAGGAAGTTCTTCCTAATGTTTAGGTGGAATCTTCTTTCTTGTAGTTTGGAACCATTGCTCCGTGTCCGCTTCTCTGGAGCAGCAGAAAACAACCTTTCTCCCTCCTCTATGTGACATCCTTTTATATATTTGAAGATGGCTATCATATCACCCCTTAACCTCCTCTTCTCCAGGCTAAACATGCCCAGCTCCCTTAGCCGTTCCTCATAAGGCATCGTTTCCAGGCCTTTGACCATTTTGGTTGCCCTCCTCTGGACACGTTCCACTTTGTCAGTGTCCTTCTTGAACTGTGGTGCCCAGAACTGGACACAGTACTCCAGGTGAGGTCTGACCAGAGCAGAATACAGTGGCACTATTACTTCCCTTGATCTAGATGCTGTACTCCTATTGATGCAGCCCAGAATTGCATTGGCTTTTTTAGCTGCCGCGTCACACTGTTGGCTCATGTCAAGTTTGTGGTCAACCAAGACTCCTAGATCCTTTTCACATGTACTGCTCTCAAGCCAGGTGTCACCCATCTTGTATTTGTGCCTCTCATTTTTTTTGCCCAAGTGCAATACTTTACATTTCTCCCTGTTAAAATTCATCTTGTTTGTTTTGGCCCAGTTCTCTAATCTGTCAAGGTCGTTTTGAAGTGTGATCCTGTCCTCTGGGGTGTTAGCCACCCCTCCCAGTTTGGTGTCATCTGCAAATTTGATCAGGATGCCCTTGAGTCCATCATCCAAGTCGTTGATAAAGATGTTGAATAAGACCGGGCCCAAGACAGAACCCTGTGGCACCCCACTAGTCACTCTTCTCCAGGATGAAGAGGAACCATTGATGAGCACCCTTTGGGTTCGGTCAGTCAGCCAGTTACAAATCCACTGAGTGGTAACATAGTCAAGTCCACATTTTACCAGCTTCTTTACAAGAATATAATGGGGCACCTTGTCAAATGCCTTGCTGAAATCAAGGTAGGCTACATCCACTGTGTTCCCTTCATCTACCAGGCTTGTAATTCTGTCTAACATTCTCCTTCTCCCTTCCTCCTCCACAACAAACACTCTGTGAGGTGAGTGAGGCTGAGAGACTTCAAAGAAGTGTGACTGGCCCAGCAGCTGCATGTGGAGGAGCGGAGACACGAACCCGGTTCACCAGATTACAAGTCTACCGCTCTTAACCATTACACCACACTGGCTCTTCCTTCTGGGTTTTCACCAGAAGAATTGCATATTTTAGTGTTTGCTTGTTTGTTACATTTATACTCCACCTTTCCACAAAACAGTGTCTGAGCAGGATATAGGAGCCAACTTGTGCAGGCCCTTCGCTCCCCCAATAATATATTTGAGTGTGCTGGGGGCCCTAAAGTTGATGTGCATTGCCATTCAAATAGTGTATGTGTGGCACATCAAGTGATTGATTATGCAGGGTGGGGCTTACTGGGTCTCCCAATATTTTATTCAAGTTGGCACTCCAAAGTCCACAACAGAAAGTAATGAATGAATCTACCTAACATTTTATTCATTGCCACTTCAAGTATTTCACGTGGTAATATTCCATATGCCAGATGTTGCCGTCTTAACTACAAGCGATAGTGATTTTCACATTTTGGAATGTGTTCAGATGTTTCCCCTCTCATTTAAGCAAACAGGTAAGGTGGGAGGACACAGTCATTTGCAGTTATTTCATATGCAGCTCTAGGTTAGTCCTGACCTTTCCTGCTTATTTATAGTCAGCTTCCTTGTGTCCGGCCATATGCAGCCCCCAGTGCGTGACATGGTTGTGTTTTATAATTTGCTCTGCTGCTGCATATTTTGCCATGACAAAAGAAAGAGAATATCTTCCTGCCCATCTGGAAGGGGCGGAGGGTGAGGGATGTTACACAAAAAGCTTTATGAACAGACTCCCTAATTTCCTATTCCCGGCTGGAGAAAGGCCTGAACTAAAACAATCAGATCCAGCTTGACCTTTGTTGTTTGATTCAGATCTGATCTCTGTCTGGCAGTCTCATCTCTCTCAAAAGACAAATCAAAGCCTCAGATCTGGAAGTCTTCTTGATGCTCGACAAAGATTAACATGTTATTCCCTCGCATTCTGCATCCTGAATTCCTCTCTCTCCAGGATGCAGGCTGATGTCATTCATCCGTGATAAACCCACTTTTCTGTTAGAGCACATGCCTTCCGACTCAAGGACATCAGTAGCATCAAATGTTCAGTATGCAACAAAAGCTTACAGGATGAGAACAATGGAAATATCACCACCTTCCAAGTGATCAGGAACTTGTTTGCTTCTATGAGCTCACCTGCAAGGATTAGAAACAGCACTTTCTCCTCAGGTGCTGACCCATCTACAGTTACACACCAGCTAGGTCTTGAACACCATGGCTGAGAGAAAGAGGAGGGGGGAAGAGGTAATACCATTGGTGGGAATACAAGCTGAGATCTGGAATTCCAAAGATGGCACGCAATCTTTAATAGCTCAGTTGGTAGAGCATGAGACTCTTAACCTCAGGGTTGTGGGTTTGAGCCCCATGTCGGGCAAAAGATTCCTGCATTGCAGGGAGTTGGACTAGATGAACCTCATGGTCCCTTTCCAGGTCTACAATTATATGTTTCTATGAAATATGTCTTTTTCACTATGTACCCAGTTCTATCTATGTTCACAGCTACACACTACATTGCACTTGAGAGGAAATAACCATTTTAATAAATTAGTCTAACAAGGCTGTAGTTCTGCACACATTTACTTGGGAGTAAGTTCAACTTAATTCAGTAGAAATGCTTTCAGAAGAGGAAATTCATGACCATAGAAGAGGGCACTGGTTTGCATAAAATCTACATATGCTAAAGTCAGCTTCCAGGTGCGAACTACTCATGGATAACACCAAGGAACCCTGCTTTTCTTTCTTAAAATTTTATTTCATTATCATCCCAACCTTCATCACAAAGTGATCCCGGGAGGGTAACGTAAAATATAGCAAAATACCTCTACAAACATACATTAAAATAGTACATAAACATTACAATCACAATTCCTTCTCCATAAAAGTATCTGTATCACTACTTCACAAGGTGCCAACATTTCAGTGGTGAGGGCAAAGACACTCTGCACATGACCAGAGGCTACTTCAGTCAACCCAGAGCTCAGATATGGTTTTGGGAACAGTTTCCTGAGCTGATGCCTTCTAGATTTCAAATCCAACCAGTAGGAAGGAAGGAAAGTCACTCCACAAATCTACACCACTTGTTGAATTTAAGAGAACCAGCCACCTCTCTCTCCTTCACCTGAGGCCTCCAGCACAGTTCCACAGGCCTTGAATTGGTCCTAGCCATGCCAGGCAATGGCAGCCAAAGAACCTCCTTATAATTCAAAGAGAATTAAAGATGGAGTAATACAGATGCAAGGGACGCAGGTGGCGCTGTGGGTTAAAGCCTCAGCGCCTAGGGCTTGCTGATCGAAAGGTCGGCGGTTCGAATCCCTGCGGCGGGGTGCGCTCCCGCTGCTCGGTCCCAGCGCCTGCCAACCTAGCAGTACGAAAGCACCTCCGGGTGCAAGTAGATAAATAGGGACCGCTTACCAGCGGGAAGGTAAACGGCGTTTCTGTGTGCGGCTCTGGCTCTGGCTCGGGCTCTGGCCAGAGCAGCGATGTCACGCTGGCCACGTGACCCGGAAGTGTCTCCGGACAGCGCTGGCCCCTGGCCTCTTAAGTGAGATGGGCGCACAACCCCAGAGTCTGTCAAGACTGGCCCGTACGGGCAGGGGTACCTTTACCTTTACCTTTAATACAGATGCACTATCGGAAAAACCTCCAGATCAATGAGCAGAAAATAATAATTTTGAAAGAAATCCTGATGAGATTATTAAACAAAAGAGTAAATTTTAATATTTGACACATACTCTGAGATATAACAAAATCCCTTATCATTGGGAATATCCTGAAGGAGTATCTTTTACATATAAAGGAAGAAAACAAAGGGGTTGGGAAGCAGACAAATTCTGGAGAAAATACGGAAAAGAATTAGCAGGAGAAAGGGTGTTTGGTTTGGAAGCAGGACAAGAAGAAGAAGAATCAACAGAGGTTGAGATGAGAAACAAATAAATAAAGAACAAGATGGAGCTGAAAATCTTAACTTGGAATGCAAATGGACATAATAATAAAACCAAAAGAATCATGATTGAACATGAGGTGAAAAGGATAAATTTGGATGTGATTTGACTCCAAAAAACACACATTGCAAAGAAACACAGAATAATTTTGATTAATAAAAGATTGGGAAAGGACTTTGTAGCCTCTGGTGTAACAAAGAAGAGAGGAGTGGTAATGCATATAAAACCCAAACTGGATCCAAAGCAACTATTTAAAGTTGAGCAAGGAGGAATATTGATAGCTCAGATAACATCACAAGGAGAAAAAAATATTGGTAATAGGTATTGTCAGAGCTGCCTCTAGGTCCCAGCTCACAGAGGACCAACGCTAGGCTGTCGTAATGTACAAAAGTCTTTATTGAAGTTCAATTTCCATTTCAAAGCCCTACATCTTAAACCCTAGATCGGCGAAGTCCCGTCTGAGTCTCCTCCCCTCTGACACCAGTTTAAGATCCTAGCCCTGCTCCACCTTTTCCGCTGCTCTCTCCTCTTCTGGGTCCTCCTGCCCTCTGGGGCATTGCCCTTTCTGGACTCTTCCGACGCTGAGTCGCTTAGCTCCTCCCCCTGCCTCCTGCGGGCTTTAGGACCCGGTTCCCAATCCTCATTCTCTGCTGTCCCGCGCTCCTGTACATTTGAACTTGCCTCTCGCGCCAACCCAGTGACCTTTCTCCTAACCGTTACACTACTTCGGTCACTGCTTCCCTCTTCCGGGATACTGGCCGGATCTGACCTCCCCTCCGTTGTCCTACTTTCTGATGGAGGCGTGGTCAGCCCTGCCTCATCTTCTCTCCCTGGTGGGGAATGCACTGGCCCCGATCCTTGGGACTCTTCCCCCCCACTCTGCTCTGGTGGGGAAGCTGGTCCTGATTTCCAACTACTGCTCTGGGAGTCCCTGCTGCCCCCTTGCTCCTGGGGCATTCCCCTTGGGAACCCCCTACCCCTGGCCACTGGCGCCCCCTTCTGTGAATCTTCCGATTCGCTGGAGAGGCTCATGGAATCCCTCGGTCCACTGTCCTCTTCTCCTACGCTCCCCTCGGATTCTTCCCCTTCGCTTTCCATCTCCTCTCTTCCCTGTGCCTCTGCTCCTGAGCCCCTAACAGGTATGTATGCACCAAATGAGAAAAAAATGATTTTTATATGAGAATTGAAGACATTCTATTTTAATATATAAATGAAAAGATAATCCTGACGGGTGTAGCTTCCCTGGAATGAGACAGGACTATAAGAAAAAGTGACACAAAAGAAGGGAAGATACCCAGTGCCTTTTTTCAGATGACAGACAATTTAAATCTAATCAATATTTGGCGAGAGAAACACCCATTGGCCGGCAATTCACATTGTATTCGATTGCAAATAACTCTGAGAGCCTAATAGACTCTGTATGGGCTTCTAGAGATTTGTATATTAAGGTAAAGAAGGTAGAAATTCTACCTCATACATTATCACATCACAACTCTATTATTGTGGAATTAAGAACAGAGCAACGTTTCCCAATGAGATGGAGATTAAATGAGAATTTATTAAACGATCAAGAAATATTAGAAAAAGGGGGGAAATTCTAAAGGATTATTTTGAAACTGATTAAAATCAGGAGACAAATTTAAAGATAGGTTGGGATGCGAGTAAAGCAATTATGCGGGGGGGGGGTGTTTATTTAGCAAAGTGCATACCAAAAGAAGAAGAGAGAGTTGAAAAAACAAGAAATATTAGAAGTAAAAAGAAAAGGAAAAGAACTAATAATTTCCCATCGAAAAGAGATAGTGAAACAGGATAAGATATTGCAAACAGAGTTCTCAATGATAATAAATCAAGAAACAGAGTGGAACATTTAATATTTAAAACAGAAACCATTAAAACCAGGGAAACTATTAGCATGGCAAATAAAGAAAAGACAAGAAAAATCCTGCATAAATAAAACTCATATAGGAAGTAGAGTTGTGGAAAACCCTAAAGAAATAAGAGATCAATTTGTGAGGTGTTTTTTTTTTAAACAAAACTATATCGAGGTAAACAGGGTAATATAGAAGAAATGCAAAAATATCTAGAGGATAGTGGAATTTCTAAAATACCATAAGATAAAATGAAAATTTTGAATGGACCGGTGACAGTTATGAAATTACAGCAAACCATCTCACAGGCAAAATTTGGGAAGACACCCAGATCTGACAGGCTCTCAGCAATATATTGTAAGAAGTTACAAGATTACCTAATACAACCATTAAAGGATTTTATGAATCTGACTTTAAATACAGGTGAGCTGCCAGAACCCTGGAAGAATGCTTATATAACTTTGGTTCCTAAACAAGATAGAGAACCTGAGCAGCTCAAAAATTATCAACCTATATCTTTGTTGAATAACGATTATAAACTTTTTGAAGATATATTAGCAAATAGGCTTAAAATGGTATTAAAAGAGGCAATCCATTATGACCAGGGACAACAGATATTGGTTATAATATAGATATGGAATCGTGGGAGCAATTGTGGAATAGAAATATAAAATTTATAGCATGCTATGTTTTAAGAGAAAATTATATGAAAATGTTATATAAATGGTATCTAACACTGAATAAACTGGCAAAAAAATATAAATCAAAATCGAATAAGTGTTGGAAATGCAAAGAGAAAGGAGATACTTTCTATCATATGTGGTGGTCTTACAGTAAGGTTAAAGCTTACTGGGAAATGATATATAATGAATTGAAAAAGATGTTTAAAAACATTTGTAAAAACAAAACAAAAAACAGAAGCTTTTCTTCTGGAAATTATAGGGATAGAACTACCTAAACATTATAGAAATTTATTCATGTATGCGACTACAGAGACAAGAACATTATTTGCCCCAAAATGGAAAGAAGAATCCCAACGAAGGAAGAATGGATACAAAAACTAATGGACTATGCAGAAATGGCAAAACTTACCAGAATAATAAGAAATCAAGATAACAGACATTTTATAAAAGAATGGAAATTGTTTATTGAATATTTACAAACAAACGGATAAGGTCATTGGCAGGGTTATTGTAATAACCTGCAATTTCATAAGAGTATATAAATAAAGTAGATGAATAAAAGAATAAGTTAGGTTTATTTAGAATATGCAAGAAATGATAAAAATAAATTTAATGAACCGCAAAAAAGAGGAGGAAGGAAGTTGAGCTTTGAAATGTTAAAATGACTGTAAAACTATTGAAATGTATATCACTGAAAATCACATATAAAAAACTAAAAAAGATTTAACAGCATAAAAAAGAATATATGCTTGCACATTTCTTGAAAAAGTCCTGAAACAAGGTATAAACACAATTAAAAGCAGCACAGAGCTGACACTGACATTGTGCATTGACCACACCAAATTTCTGCCTAACTGTCTGGAAGATATGAAATTGATAGGAGCATGGGGGGGGGGGGGGTACCGAGTCAGAAAAGGCCAGCTACATTCTCTTCACATTAAGATGGTTATAAAGCAGAGCAATGCCATTCATTCTGCCATTACCTATAACAGCTGTGTGAGTAAAAATAAATTTCAGTTTCTGAAGACGTCAGTTCTTTCTTTCTCAACATATAGTTTAGAATCTGTACTGCTGTGATTCTTCGCCTATTACTATTGCATGCTTCCCAAGTGAGATGACATTTTTACTGTCACCCCATATATGCCCGTCCATTTGCTGATTGCAAATGGGAAGCATTTTTCAAGCATATAAATATTGGCCGCAGCTGGTGAGTTAAATGTTTCTGAATAACATCAGATGAAAATGTGCAGCTGCCAGACATTCAGAAAGACACACAACAGAATGTGAGGGAAGTGTGTGCTGCTGAGAATTACCATGTTTCCAGGAAGTATCTGGCTGAACTCCTTACGACTTCATATTGAGCAGATCTTCTGGCACTAGTAAACTAACAAAATTAAAAAGGAAGTGTTTTAAACAGGTATAAATTGTTTTTGTGAGTCTGTGCAGACTGCAGCCAGAGAGAGGTTTAGTGCCGAAAATGTCCTCTTTTATGAAGTCGAGAATTGGGATCACCATTAAACAAAACCCTAAAATGAAACTATGACCAAAATTTGGAAATTCTGCCCCACAATTGTGGGGGAAATCTAAAACATGGGATCTACAACATCAGCACACTGAGGAAATATTGAGACTAACTAGGGAATAAAGCATGGTATTACGTGCGAGAATTAGTAGCCTTACGGCTACATTCCTATGTAATATCTAGCGGAAAGCCACCGTGAATTCAACAGGTATTACTTCTGTGTAGCTATGCACATGATTGCACTGTGAGACTAAAGAAATCCACAATGCATTATTACGATAAGTGAAATCCACAAGCAATGAGATGTACTGGTTCCGCAGCCTTGAAATTACAAAGTCCATGAGGCAGTGCAACTGTGACTGAAACAGGCCAAAATATATAGGGCTCATGACTGAATTTATTGCAAGTACAGAAAGTATGGCTGTGCATGTGGGATAAAGTAAAACCAGACTATTAAAATGGCTTTGGACTAGGAGAACAAATTTCAAGTTAAAATTCCTTAGAGGGTTTTTACACAACCATATCCAGTCAGCATGGCTGTGAACAAGCATCATCATCACCATAACTTTATTTCTAACCTGCTCTGTA
This sequence comes from Podarcis cretensis, assembly GCF_951804945.1. Lineage (NCBI taxonomy): Eukaryota > Metazoa > Chordata > Lepidosauria > Squamata > Lacertidae > Podarcis > Podarcis cretensis. Next base: position 31,967,905 of record NC_137173.1, on the reverse strand, counting down.
TCAGGTTATCTCAGGGCAGCTTCCAATCCATAAAATGACAATGGAACACAACAGAACATAAATCAATATTCCACATAAAACCCAATAATTAGCACTAAAGGCAACATAAGCTGCACAAATGCAACTGCAGTTAACACCCCAGAAATGTCTGAGTGAAAAGCCAGGTCTTAACTTGGTGACAAAATGAGACCAATGATGGTGCCAACTGGGCTTCCAAGGGGAGGACATTCCGCAGTAAGGATGCTATAGCAAAGAAGTTTCCCTCTCACATCACCACATAATGTATCTCTCCTAGGCTGATCTCTCTGCTGATCTTATCACCTGAGAGGGTCTGTAGGGAAGGAGGTGGTCTTTCAGATATTTGAGGTCAAAATCATTTCAGGCTTTAAACACTAATGTGACCACCTTGGACTGGGCCAGTCAGGTGCAGCAGCATGGTGCTGAAAACCCACAGGGTTATTTGACCGTCACTGCCACCAACCCAGTCACCCCCTTTCCACTCTTCTTATGCTGCTGTGCTGCCCCGCCCCATCCATCCTGGTCTCAGCAAGCAGCAGCCCATTATTATTATTATTATTATTATTATTATTATTATTATTATTATTATTCACCCATCTGACTGGGTTGCCCCAGCTATTCTGGGTGGCTTACAACAAAATAAAAAACACAAAAAACCTCCAAACATTAAAGGCCTCCCTGTACAGACTGCCTTCAGATGTCTTATAACAGTCAGGTAGATGTTTATTTCCTTGACATCTGATGGGAGTGTGTTCCACAGGGTGGGTGTGACTACAGAGAAGGTCCTCTGCATGGTTCCCTATAACCTCACTTCTCACAGTGAGGGAACCGCCAGAAGGCCCTCGGCGCTGGATCTCAGTATCCAGGCTGAATGATGCAAGCAGAGAAACTCCTTCAGGTATACAGGTATACACACACACAACAGTATCATTCTATGGCACCACCTCCCCCTCTTTTGCCTAAATGTAGAATTTATCGGATATCTGGAGCCAAACAAATGCTTCTTTCCCTTTGGATTTTAAATGGAGTAAATTCCACGCCACACATGATGTTTATATAAGGTAGCTTGGGGTCGATTTTACACACATAAAAGTCAGGAAATTTAAGAACTGATGGTTCCCACAGCAACCTTAACTCACCCAGGTTGCACATATCTAATAAGGCAGAGTTAACGGCATACACATGAATATAAAATACTACTCCAGCAAATCTCAGCCATCACATTACATTAATATTGATTTGTTTCATTTAATAATAGATTGTCCCATCATTGCTTTCGAGAGAGAGAGAGAGAGAGAGAGAGCAAGATGCTTATTAAACCAGTACTTTAATATTAGGGCATCATTCCAGCCTCCTCCCTCTCCTCTCCCACAGCATATTTTATTAACATTTGCTATTTTAGAGAAGAGACATTGTTTCTCTGTCAGAGGAAACTGTCAATGTGCTCAGGTGGAATTTAGTCACCAATTTAACAGTATCTCAGAAATAGCAGTTACAGGGTTTTTAATTAAAAAACTGAAACCTAAGTGGGACACCAGACAAAAAAAAAGAGAGAGGAAGAATGAAAAGAAAATACATGAATATAATATTGGCAAAAGAAGGCTTTGATAATAGATAATAGATAATGAAATCCCCTCCTTCCTGATCTCTGGGTTGGGAGCAGAGTCTCAATGTGTGGAAATCGGTAAAAATTCACAGTGACAGAGTAGTAGCTGTCACTAATGCACTTGTCAGCTCACAGCTGGTGTAGGGTCATAGCTCACTGGCAAAGCATCTGCTTTCCATGCAGGAGATCCCAGGTTCAACCTTATCTGGAATCCCGGAGAACCACTGCCTTGCTTGCTACTATAAATGCCCCAGCACTGGCTCTACCATTAGACAGAGAGAAGTAGTTGCCTCAGGCAGCAGGTGCTAAGAGCTGAGAAAGGCAGTGAGGTGCTAGAGGACAGAACTGTGCGCTACACAACTTTCCCTGTGCTCCCTTCAGAAGAAGTGGAGGATGTTGCCTCGTTGCCAGTATCTAAGGAAGACTCAGCATCCATTGAATAGGAACATAAGGAGATGACTTATACCAAGCCAGACCAGTTGGTCCATCTAGCCCAGTATGATCTACAGTGGCTCTCCAAGGTTTTAAATACAGGTCTTTCCCAGCCCTGTATGGAGATGCTGGGATTGATCCAGGGTCCTTCTGCATATAAGTCAGGTGTTCCACCTTCAAGTAATGACCATATCCTTCCTAGAGTGGTGTATGTGTCACCTGGTCCGTTGTGTAAAGCGGCAAAATGTCTTGGGCTGGTCCTGCATTCCTGTTATTCTATGGGCTAGTCTGTATGTAGTCTAGACAGCATCTTAAAAAGCAGAGACATCACCTTGCCAACAAAGGTCTGTATAGTTAAAGCTATGGTTTTCCCAGTAGTGATATATGGAAGTGAGAGCTGGACCATAAAGAAGGCTGATCGCCGAAGAATTGATGCTTTTGAATTATGGTGCTGGAGGAGACTCTTGAGAGTCCCATGGACTGGAAGAAGATCAAACCTATCTATTCTTAAGGAAATCAGCCCTGAGTGCTCACTGGAACGACAGATCCTGAAGCTGAGAATCCAATACTTTGACCACCTCATGAGTAGAGAAGACTCCATGGAAAAGACCCTGATGCTGGGAAAGATTGAGGGCACAAGGAGAAGGGGACGACAGAGGATGAGATGGTTGGACAGTGTTCTCGAAGCTACCAGCATGAGTTTGACCAAACTGCGGGAGGCAGTGGAAGACAGAAGTGCCTGGCGTGCTCTGGTCCATGGGGTCACGAAGAGTTGGACACGACTAAACGACTAAACAACAACAACAAAGTCTGTGTGTAGGTCCCCCACCTCATGGCCCACTCAACAACATTGTTTGGAAGTTTCTGCTGATGCTATGGCACGTCTTCTGTCTGTCTTCCAGCAAGAAAAAATGGAAGTAAAAAAAGTTTTATTTCATACGTAAATACATCCTTGCTTTGGGGTTATGTAAGGAAGACGGTAAGGGGAATCCTTCATATATTACCCAAGAAGATGACTAAATCTTGTGCATATTTTACTGAGCAAAGGTCCGTCCTCTTTCTGATGTGCCAGTGGCCGAGAGTTGTGTGTATAATCAGTTCTCAGTGTATTATTTTGCTCAGAGGGGTGTCCACTGCTGGAGAGTCAAGCCTCTTTTAAAATGGCCAGCTGCTTATCTCTTTAGCAGGGAAACAACCAATGAAACTCTAGCACTCACCACCAGGAGACTCTCAGCAGGTGCGTAAACAGCCAGGGTACAAATGTTCTCTTCCCTATTCTGCTTCCTTACTCCTTCCATTAAGTCTTGCTCCAGGGGACCAGAGTTCTCACCCCCACCCCCAGCTAAAATATTCTTTTTTACTTAAATTTAATAGTAACTCACAAGCCCATCAGCATAATTAAAATCAAACATTTTCGAGTCTGTTCCAACATAGGGTCCCAGATGGGAAATATCCAGTGCAACAACCCACTCACCACACACACACACAAGGTCAAAGACCAGGCTGATTGTGTTTGCTGCAAGGAGACAAGATGATGGTTCAGCTGCATACTGTTAACTAAAAAGCTCTTTATAAACCAATAGTAACCATTCCATTAACAAAGGAGGCTATTTCTCCTGACAATTTACAGATTAATCATCACAGGGAAGAAACAACATTTTTCATTGCGTCCCCCTCCCTCCCTCTCACTCAAATACAAATATTTTGTTCATTTATTCCCATGTCCTTGCAAAGCTATCCTCACTGCACTCACTTTATAGCTCATCATTTAAATTAACTTGCTAAGCGTTGAGTCAGTGGATGGTCTGAGGCACTATCTGGTCCATCGGAGGAGCCGAGGCTGGTCACATGACAGCTCTCATTAGCAAAAGGCAGCGACTCAGCTGTGCTGCCTTTGATAAGCCTGGCTCCCTTCTCACAAGTACACCGCCAAGCAATTAAAACAGCAAAGGGGCCCTTCCTCCCCCCAATCCTTTTTCTTCCTTTTCTGAACTTGAATAAAAATGATTTGATAAATTATTCTTTTCAGAGCTAAACACTCAGGGAAAAGGGAGGCAGGGGGGGGGGCAGCAGGAAAGGGGAGGGGGAGAAGTTATTGAGGATTTGTTATTTTTATGAATTCCCAACTCAATGGTAATCAAGCCCAAACTTGGTGGCAGGTGGCAAGATGCAGGTTGAAGTTAGGATATTTCTGCCCCTTGGGCTTGCTTTGCTTCAAGAAATAGCAAACCTGGGCAACTTAAATGACAAATCATAGAAACTGTAGTGTTGCAAGGGACCCTGAGGACCATCTGGTCCAACCTGCACCTGTCTCTTACAGGGATTGAACCTGCAACCTTGGTGTTATCAGGATCACACTCTAACCAACTGAGATATCCATGAATTTCAAAAAGTCACAGCGTAGTTATTAGCATACAAGGGCAGCTCTCACCAACCCAGTGCCCTTCAGATATCTTGGACTACAATTCATGCAGGGCCGTCTTAAGCATATGTGGTGCCGGGGTGCAAAGATCTGCCCGCGCCCCCCCCCAGGTTGTCCAGACTTTCTGACCATTTTTTAGGGGGGGACGACCCCAAAGTTGTTGATATTTTTTTTAGGAAAGGTTCCCTAGAGTTGTCGATGTATTTTTCGGCAGTTGACACCACGCTTATCTCTGCTCCAGAAAAGAAGACAGGAAACCGGTGCCTGGGGCTGCAGAGAGGAAGGAAACGGACTCATGCGCTTAAAATAATAAAAAAAAGAAATCCCCCTGTAAACACTGCTAATAGAATTCCCTAGCATTTCAGTGGGTTGGACTAGATAACCTTTGGGACCCCAACTCTACAAATCTGTGATCGAAATCGGACTTCTATGATTCTACGCTTCCCCTGTGGCTGTTTCAAAGTTTTTTTAAAAAAAGAATTAAAGTCAGGAGATCCCATCACGCCTATTCCAGTCTGCTTCCCTGGCTGCCTTCACCGCCTCCCACTGTGAGAAAGGGGCCGCTTCTTCCCCAGGAACCCCCCCTCCCCTAGCAGGGGGGAGCAGCACATTTTGGCACATCCCTGGTCCTTCTCCCCACCACCACAACCTGTGCCTTGCCTTCTGGATTTGCTCCCTCCCTCCCCCGGTCGTTTCTGCAGAGGCTTAGGATTGCTCTCCTCCAGAGGAGGCTGGGGGGGGGGAAGCTGCATGCCCGCCAGCCATATGTTTGACAGGGCACAGCTGGCAGGTGTGCAGGGAAAGCAGAGGCTGCCGCAAAGCCACGCAGCTCCCTCACTCGCTGGGGCGCCCTTGAGAGGCCAGCACACTGGAGCAACAAACCACTAAGCCATATGGGAAAGACAGCTCTGAATTCATGTCAGGGGTGTGTGTGTGTGTGTGCGTGTGTGTGTGACTATGACCTGTTCTGTGCAAGGAAATGCAACCCATCCCTTCTGATCCCTCCTAACCCTGGAGCATTCTGCAGCTGTACTTTAAGAACAAAATAAGGTGCCTCCTGAATCAGGCCAATGGCCCATTTAGTCTAGCAGCCTATTTTCACAGTGGCCAACCAGATGCACAGGTGGAACCTGCAAGCAAGAATCTAAGCGCAAAAGCGCTTCCCACCTTTTGTGGCTTTCAGCAACTGGTATGAAGCCTATTGCCTGCGACAGTGGAGGCAGAGTGTAGCCATCATGGCAACTCACCATTGATAGCCTTATCCTCCATAAAGTTGTCTGGTCCTCTTTTAAAGCCATCCGAGTTTGTGGCTTTGTGAGAGTGGCCATGACTGCAGAAGGTGCTGTCATTTCTTTGTTTATCTCATAAGATTTATATAACACTTGATTGTAGGAAAAACCTCAAGGCAGTTTACAAAAAAAGATAAATCAATAAAACTATCACTAAAACATTTACAACTGTAATTCAGAATATACAGTTACTGTTGGGAAGCTGGAGCAATCCCAGGCAAATAATCAGATATTTTGGGGGATGGGGGAGCAATTCACTCTGTTTGCATTTTAATGTGCAGCTAACCAAATTAACACATCCTGAACCAATGCACAAAATGAAACACAACTATCCTTTCAAATTCACACTTCTCTGAATTTTGCCATGTAGGTTTTTAAAAAAGGAAACTGTGTCCAAAAGTGTATTAGTGTACTAGTGGTAATTGCTTGTGCAAAGGCATACACTAGACAAAAGTGTGTGTTTTAGAAGACATGGACACAAAAAATGTTTCATGAAGACCTTTACAAAAAAATGCAGAATGGTACAGAAATGGGGGAAATGAGAAACCAAGAGAAACTATCCCCAGCCTGGAAGCAGATCACTTGACAAGTGGCTGCTGTCAGGATCCAATGCAGTATTTCCCCACCTCAATTTGAAAAGCAGTCAGCAGCAGGTGCAGGGCCTAAGGAGAGCATTCCACCCTCCAAGTTCTTCCTCCAGGCGTGCTCAGTCCCATGTTGCTGTAGTAATGTTTGTTATTCTGCTGGAGGGAGAAGGAGACTGGAAGATAGCTTGTCTTGAAGAAGAGACTCAGGTACAGCCCATGGGGTGCCATTATTTGCACAAGGCTATGCTGAAGAAAGAAGACTTTTCCTTTTTTTAACAAAAGGAATCATAAAAAGCAGAACATGCCAATGAGAATGATGTATTGAGAAACAGGAAGTCAGAGAAGAGGACTGAACTAGGAGGAGGAAGAGGTGGGGACACCCAGGGGAACAAGATGGAGCTTGAACACTTGTTCACAAGATGTATGCTTTTACATCATCTCTGCTCAGGGTGATAACTTAAGACGAGGGACAATGCTGTTCAAGAAGTTTAAGACAATGCTAGTTACGTAGGAAAAGGGTCTTAAAGGGAAACCCTCCTCCACAAGAACCTATAATAAAAACGGAAATATTAGAGGTGGAACATGCTGAGAATGACACAATGAGATGATGAAAAGGTGAGGTGAAGCAGGAGAAAATGTAGAGGTAGAAGACCCATGTAGGAACAGAAAGTGGGAGAGGGTGTAAGTCAATACTTTGTACACAGAGAGTTCCAGAATCAATTCCATCCCAAAGAATTTGAGGCAGCAGAACTGGGAAAATCTCTGGATCTTGGAAGAGCTGCTGCCAGAAAAAGCCCTGGTTCAGAAGATCATTTCAGGCTTCATTAACCATACAGCTGGGAATTATTATTGGGGATGAATGTATCCCCCTCTCTCCTCCCCATCTCCCATCACACATCATGACTTATTTCCTGGTTTGTTAGCCAACATTAAGCCTCTTTTGGATGTAATGGGGGAACACTGACTTAATCAGAGCAGAGATGCAGAGAGGGGCACTCAGTCTCAGAGCTTATCTCTGACTTTCAATTATTTTATGAAGCCCGGAATGATAGTCCAAACTGGACTGGCATAGATCAGAATCCTGACTTGATAGGGCAACTTCCTGTGTACAGAATTGGGAACAGGAAATGGGAGGAAGGTCATTCTTGAGGGCTTGCTAGTTTTCATGAATTTCCAACTTTTTAGGTTTACAGAGTTCACATGTTGAAAAAATGTCTACATTGTTTAATACACCACCTCTCAACCTGTCCTGGGACAAATCACGGAACAGTACAGGATTCCTTTTTGTGTACTGACCTCCCCACTGCACCAAGGATTCCCTGGCCAAGTTGCTTCAGGTCATGGTGGATGTGCTCCCAGAGACGCCTAGTTTGATTGTCCTAGGGGATTTTAACATCCATGCTGACACGTCCTAGGGGATTTTAACATCCATGCTGACACGACCTTACAAGGGGCCGCTTGGGACTTCGTGGAAAGCATTGCCTCCATGGGGCTGTCCCTGAATACTCATAGTCGTGGACATGCCTTGGACCTGGTGTTTACCTCTATGGATGTGTGTGATCTGACACCAAGTAAAAGTGAAACAAAATAAGTACCATGGTCAGATCACAGGTTAGAGCTCAGTGTTCAGCTACCAAGTGGCGATAGCGACGGCAAAGAGGACTTTCTTCACTGCCTCTATTGCATCTGCATAAAACAGCAGCAGGAGACTCAGGTGGTTCATAATTTAATGGAACCACCTGTGCCACTGGGGCTTAATAAGGCTCCCAAGATCTCCTGCAATGATTTTGCAAAGTTTTTTTGCAGATACAGTTGCTCAGATTCGGAAAGAGGTAGACTCCACTGTGGGAGCAGGGATGGGGTGGGAGAGTGCCACAGTCCTGTTTAATCAAGTTGCATGGGATCAATTCCAATCTGTTACCTCTGAGGATGTGGACAGGCTGCTTGGACGAGTGAAACCAACCACCTGTCTCCTAGATCCTTGCTCATCCTGGCTAATAAAAGTGAGCTGGGAAGGGCTGAGCAATGGGCTCTGCAGGGTGGTGAATGCTTCCCTCTGTGAGAGAGTCTTCCCAGCCCTGCTGAAAGAGGCAGTCATTAAACCACTTCTTAAAAAAACAATCTTTAGACCAATATAGCTAGCTATTGCCCAGTCTCAAATCTTCCATTCTTGGGCAAGGTGACTGAGTGGGTGGTTGATGAAGAACCTAGTCACAACTAGAGGATGCGGACCATTTAGATCCCTTCCCATTCAGGACTCATCATAAGACTGAAACTGCCTTGGTCGCACTGGCGATGATCTCCGGTGGGCTAGGGACAAAGGTGAAAGTTGTTTCCTAGTTCTTCTGGATCTCTCAGCAGCCTTTGAGACCGCTGGTCCATCTAGAGGAGCTGGGAGCTGGGGCACTGTTATACAGTGGTTCCGCTCCTTCCTCCTGGGCTGTGTCCAGAAAATGGTGTTGGGGAATGAGTGTTCAGACCCCTGGGCTCTCACTTGTGGGCTGCCTCAGGGTTCCGTCCTCACCCCAATGCTTTTTAACATCTATATGAAGCTGCTGAGAGAGATCATCAGGAGGTTTGGGCTGGGTGTTCATCAGTATGCAGATGATACCCAGCTCTACCTTTCTTTTAAATCAGAACCAGTGAAGGCGGTGAAGGTCCTGTGTGAGTGTCTGGAGGCAGTTGGAGGATGGATGGCGGTTAACGGATTGAGGCTGAATCCTGACAAGTGAGGGAGCTGCTGCCAGTGTCCCCCAAACATAAACTTCAATATGCAATTGTCTTAAATAGCAGCCGCAGCACTTCAGTAAGGCCTAAGTGGTCCCAAACAGGAAGTTTCATGTACACAAGGAAGATAGAAGAAAACAATACAATGTGCAGCAGGGTGGGTCATAGGCAGCAAATTTCAATTTCACCCTCTACTGAGTTTCATCCCCTACTGGGTTTTTGATACCATGCCCCCCTCCCCATTTCATGAAGAAGCAAATGGCAGTCCCCTCCCCACCAGCCCAGTGTTAGATATTCACTTCTAAATGGAGCATTTCCAGAAAAGATTAGGCTACAAATTATTATTATTATTATTATTATTATTATTATTATTATTATTATTATTAAACAAACACAACAGCATGCTACACATTCTGGCAATTGTGTGTTTGCATGCTTGTATAGGTTGTTTGAAAATGGCAGCTGTGACTTTCCTTCCAGAGGATATTTCTCATGCAGGAAGAGTGCAACCCTCCAATGTGTCTTCCAGTCAGTGACACCCAGGGAATGTTTTATGGATGAGGCTTCATCACCTGTTGGCACAGGGAGTAGGAGGCACAGAAGCCAGTGATGGATGGCTCCTCAAAAGCTGCACCGTGTCCTCTGTGTCTCTGTGCCATCTCTCATTAACATGCATCATTCCAAGAGCATCCTTTGCCAATGCTTGGGCACTCCCTGTTTCCAGCCCCTGTCTGTGGGCATGTGACCTTCTTCCTCATACCCCCACAGAGCTTCTAAACGTTTTCCACCTACGCCTCCCTTTTGAAGGACTCATTTCATTAAAATAAAAATAAAAGGGAAGTCATCAGAATACAAAATTCTCCGGGGAAATGTATGCAAACAACATTCTCTCTCCCTTTCCTTGGGTTCTGAGCATTTGCACAAGGCCCAATATAACTTATGGTATACATTCATTTACAGTTCACTTTTGTTTGTATGTTTAAAACTTTTACAGAATTGGGGGAGTTTGAATGACAAATGTCTACAGTTTATAAAGCCTCACCCCATTACAAACCAGATCCAGGACCCTCCAAAATTTTGGTTCACTTCATAATGGGGTTCAGCCTTGCCAATCTTCTACCATTTGCAAACAAAATCAAAACAAAGTATGGAAGGGGAAAAAAGATTCCCTGGAGGAGGAGGAGGAGGAGGAGGAGGAGGAGGAGGAGGAGGAGGAGGAGGAGACTGCAGTGAGGAGCGAACTTTCATTGCAAGGATTGCCAAACACAATTTTCCCCATCTCCAAACTGTCCTTCGTTTTTATATCTGTAAACCACTTAATATAGTTTTTGTACTTGCAAACTGCATTTAAGTGGTATATGTTAGTACTTATTACTATGACTAACAATCACTGCAGAAACTCCATAAGGTAGAGGTCACCCAGTAAGCTTTGTGGCTGAGTAGGGATTTGAACCCTGATCTCCCCAGACCCACTGGTCTCAAAAGGCTGGCATCCCCTTTAATCTTAAGGATCTTGACATGCTGGCTTTCTTTTCCTCACTTCAAAACCATTCTAAGCTTCCCTTTTTTATAACTCCTATACTCTTTTCTAAGGTTATGCTTCGACAAAGGTCAAAACTGATTTTGAATGGACTCTTAGAGCTACCTAGTCAATTCCTTCCTCCCAGGGTCACATGTACAGAAGGGAGAGCGCTATTGACTATGATCCATCAGTTAGCTCATATGATTGGAAACCTATGTGGCATGAGGAATATTGGTATTGATGCCTCCTAGAAAAAAGGATGGCTGATCTAAGGTAGAAGAATCTCATAACCTCTGTAAGAAAACTAAAATCTCTCAAGAGGAAGGGCTTAGAAAATGGTGAGGAATGTGAGAAAGGGCACAATTGGGGGGGGCACAAAAAGAGGATGATGGGAAAGACAGAGAGGAATTAGAAGTGTAAGAGGGACAAAATAGAGGAATATTCAGTGAAGCAATGAGAATAAGTTTCTTGCACATTTGCTTGTGTATTCAGCAAGTCCAACCTATGCACCTTCCTGGCATCAGAACACCAGAACAGGCCATCATCCCATCTAGTCCACCATCTTGTTCTCACAGTGGAACAGCAAATGCCTGTGGGAAATTCGCAAACAGGACCTGAGCACAAGAGCCCTCTTCCCTTCTCTGGATTCCAGAAACTGGTATTCAGAAACTTTAGTGCCTCCTACCGTGGTGGCAGAGGATAGCCATCATAGCTAGAAGTCATTGATAGCCTTCTCCTCCATGAATTTCTCTACTCCTTATTTAATGCCACCTAAGTTAATGGCCCTCACTGCCTCCTGTGAAAGCAAGCTCCATAGTTTAACTATGTGCTGAGTGAGGCAGTACAGTGGTACCTCGGGTTAAGTACTTAATTCATTCCAGAGGTCCGTTCTTAACCTGAAACTGTTCTTAACCTGAAGCACCACTTTAGCTAATGGGGGCCTCCTGCTGCCGCCACGCCGCTGGAGCACGATTTCTGTTCTCATCCTGAAGCAAAGTTCTTAACCTGAAGCACTATTTCTGGGTTAGGGAGTCTGTAACCTGAAGTGTATGTAACCTGAAGCATATGTAACCCGAGGTACCACTGTATTTTCTTTGATCTGTCCTCAATCTTCTATGGATACGCCCACTTCCTGATTCCATTATTAAGCATGTTCCTTACGTTCTGTCCATTTCTGACAAACATATTGGTGAGCTTCTTTTTCTTGTGAGGAGATGCAAAATAATAGTAGATTTAATCTTTGCAATGGAAGAAAGAAAACACTTTTTAACCAAGAGTGCTACAAAGTTTCTATCCCTTTCCCGGCGCACACTTCCACTCCTTTCCCTTCACAGCCTTTGGTTAAATTGTTAGGGAAACGTTAGTGATGGTGATCCTGGGTCTACAAATTTCCCCCAGTCTTCGATGAACTTTTGGTCTTTAAGATACCTGATTTTCCCAGTTAGCTTGTCCAATTCTGCATACTCCGTCAGTTTTGATCTCCAATCTTCTATCGTTGGTATTTCCTCTTGTTTCCATTTCTAGGAAAACTAGTCTCAGTATTGCCTTTTTTAGAGCTCAGTAGGGAGGAGGATCTGGGATGCAGGTGGCGCTGTGGGTTAAAGCCTCAGCGCCTAGGGCTTGCCGATCGAAAGGTCGGCGGTTCGAATCCCTGCGGCGGGGTGCGCTCCCACTGCTCGGTCCCAGCGCCTGCCAACCTAGCAGTTCGAAAGCACCTCCGGGTGCAAGTAGATAAATAGGGACCGCTTACCAGCGGGAAGGTAAACGGCGTTTCCGTGTGCGGCTCTGGCTCTGGCTCTGGCTCTGGCCAGAGCAGCGATGTCACGCTGGCCACGTGACCCGGAAGTGTCTCCGGACAGCACTGGCCCCTGGCCTCTTAAGTGAGATGGGCGCACAACCCCAGAGTCTGTCAAGACTGGCCTGTACGGGCAGGGGTACCTTTACCTTTACCTTAGGGAGGAGGATGGGGACAAAAGTCAAATTTATTGGCTCTGGTTCCACCTACTGTTAGCCTCCCTGCCAGCCCCAATGCACACCAGTCACCATTGCCTGCAGTCAGTTGTGTATATGCTTTCCTAGCAAAAGGGGAAGAGGAGTCCAGAGGAAGAGAGAGACATTGTGTGAGCTTTCCCTCTGGCTTCGTTAGGATGCATCCACTGTAGCTCTGGGCAGCCTTCGTTACAATGTTTCAAGATCCCTTGATGGAAAGTGCCTGATAGCTAGAGACATCTCGCTGTCAGGAAGAATATTGCGGAGATTCAGCTCCATTTTCTCTTTCATTTCATCTTTTCACTCCTGGTTATAACTAAAAGCTGGGCAAATAGTGCATAATGAATCATTCATTAGATTAATTTCATAAATTTATTCTCCCTTCCAAATCATTAGGGCCCAGGCATTGCAAACTCCATGGAGGCTGGTGGGAAAAAAAGTCACATGTTCCGTATTAGGCTTGCGATGAAGTGGATCCTCTGCACCTCCCCACCCCGCTGTTCTCCTTCTTTTGGATTTCCCTGCCTCCTTGATGAATATTTGTTAGGAGGAAGGAATAAATTCCTGATCTGCAGCTTGTTTCTGAGCCAGATGGTTGCAATTATCTGGCACAAGCTTGATTGGGTAACAAGGTCACATGGTCGTTCGGAATCTGTTTTCACAACCCAATGGGTTTAACACTTGGAATCAATTTCCTTCTGGTAACACTCAGAATTCTAAACTTGTTTGCCAGGATGAGGTAATCCTAGTCATCCTGCTTATCCGAAATATGAATAAAAACTATTTAAAATCAATTCTTGCATATCACTTTTTCTTTCAATAGACCAGAGAGCGCAGGACAACTGCTTCTGCCAAATGTCCTTCAAACATCTTTTGCAGTGTTGATCTAGGTCACATTTCAATAACAACAACAAAAATAATAATGAGGAGGAGGAGGAGCAACAGCATCAGGAGTAGTTACCTTCACATTAAGTGTGGCTTTAGAATTTGAGAGTACTGAAAGGTCCTGGAACAAGTTACCATCAGCGGGTTTCCTCATCCCCACCCATTCAGATGCCTTCTTTCCCTGGGAAGAGGGAGAGGCAGGCAAAGACCGCTGTTCCTTCTCATTCATGCCTCTGCTCATTCACTCAGAGAAGGAGATGAACAGGCAACAACAGAAAAGAGGAGAAGGCAGTAAGAGCATGTGCCTCAGAGGCAGCTCTCTGCTAAGACACAGTCCTTGGAGGTTGACCAATTGATGGCAGCTATGCTTTTCAGTCTAATCTTCCCCAAACAATGCTGTACACCAGGCATCTCCAAACTCAGCCCTTCAGATGTTTTGGGACTACAATTCCCATAATCCCTGACCGCTGGTCCTGTTAGCTAAGGATGATGGGAGTTGTAGTCCCAAAACATCTGGAGGGCTAAGTTTGGGGATGCCTGCTCTACATGCTCTTCTTCATCTTTTCATTCTTCTTCCTCTTCTTCTTCCTCCTCCTCCTTCTCATCCCAGGAACTTCAGGCTTTGGCCTCCCTATCTGGCCTTGCCCCTACTTTATATCCCAAGTGTGATGCCAGGATGAAATTTATCTTTCGACTCTAATAAAGCCTCTGGCTTGGCTGGATTAAGGCTAAAGAGAGGTGTCTAGAAACTAGCTGATTGTACAAAGGTAAAATTTACATGGGTTGCCTCACTTATGTTAGCTTCTGATCTCACCTACCACATGCAGTAGTTGCAAGGGATTGCAGCTCAGGGGCTGAAAAAGTTTCCTCAGCCCTATTCTACGTTGTTGGCATATTGAACTACAAATCAGAAAGTCCCAGGTCCAAATATGTCCTTCACGATGAATGTACTTGATTGGACTATTGTCATAAGAGCAAAAAAGTGTGCCTTGAACACTAAAAAGTGATGCATTATTATTAATCAACCAAATGCCAATTATTAAGATACAAATACAACTATTATTTGTGTGGCTGAAGCCATTGTAGAAAATGAAACATACAAAGCAGAATAAAATACGTTACACAGTTATAATCATTATTAGAACCAGGTAATCTGTAAAATAAGGGTGGAATACTTATAGAGGGTCTCTATATTGCACGGGCTCTGTAAAGGCTGAAGGCTTGACTATAAATCAGGAAGTCTCAGCCTCCCAGTTGTAATATGAAGGACGGGGGTAGATAGTAATATTGGCCTACTTTACAGGGTTGTTGTAAGGATCACAACAAGATAAAGCATGGGAATCATTATCAGAACTCTGAAGTGCTATTCACATGATACTTATCAAATGGCCCTATCCTGTCTTCTGCCGCCTCTGTTGAACAGATTGGAAATTCTTTGCAGAGCACCCATTCCTATTATTAAAGGATCTGAAGCATCAGACAGTCCCAGTGGGTAGTTCCACCCTCTATCTTCTTTGCAGGAATGGACATTCTCCAGAGAAATGCATACTTTTCATGCTCGCCATGAGTCCATTCAAACAGCTGGAGAATATTTGATTATACCAATACAGCAAACTCTCTAGCATGGATTGCTGCTCATCTCTGGGCCTCCCATGATTTGTCAGGATCCCTTGTGGTTAGTTAAGAGTCCAGGAGTGCTGAGTCTATCTTTTCACATCAAAATACAGAACCATTAAGCAGACTCCTTGCTTTTCTTTTTCTTTTTTTAAAAAATATAAACAAACAACCCACGGGCTCTGCTCTTTTTAACACCAACAATGATGTCTGCACTCCCTCTGCTGGGTTTTATAATTCTTTGCAGTGAATATCAGTTGAAAATTCTTTAAGACCTTTTATAAGAGAGATGAGTTCTCGAGTTTAGAAGGCCTTGTGTTAACCTAGCATAAATTTCAGTCGATGTAAATTTAATATGCATCTTGCAGTCCATCAGCAGTAAAAACAACAACACAACCAAGAGTTAGAATAGCCAATCAATCATTGTCCGGGACTGCAAACAACACTCCACCCCCAACCAAACACTCAGGTTTACAATGTAGCAAGACATGGGGGTGCTAATCTTTTGTATTTACAGTGGTACCTCAGGTTAAGAACTTAATTTGTTCTGGAGGTCTGTTCTTAACCTGAAATTATTCTTAACCTGAGATACCACTTTAGCTAATGGGGCCTCCCACTGCTGCTGTGCCGCCGCCCATTAACCCAAGGTACTATTTCTGGCTTAGTGGAGACTGTAATCTGTGTTGAATGGTTTCTTTAAATGTAAAGGTTCATCATTGTTCCACCTAATGTGTATGTCTTTAAGGGGCCAGAGCAAGGGCCAGAGCAAGATAACGAAACCCAGCTTTACAGCTGTGAAACATAGCAGGTGCTGCTGAGTTGCATTGATTAAGGTGTGTCAGCATTTGCATGTAGTATATAAGGAGCAGCACCTAGCTCTCCCATTACCCTGGGGGTTGGGTTGGTGGTTGGGTCTGGTTTGTTGTTAATGTATTTAGTGTATAAGGAGTTTTTGTTTTTTCGTAATTAAAACCTTAAGTTATTTTTGAGTCCCTTTCTTTTTAATGCATGATCTCCCCAGCAAGCTCTCTGCAGCGCTACCATACTGCAAATAGCCAACATCTTTGGTTATGGGCCCAGCTGCTGAGTGGATGACTGCATATTTTTGGACTCTGAGAAAGGTTTGAAAACTCCTTCTCCTGTTAGTGTAGTTTTTGTGGGTCTGAAAGATTTTCAGAATGGTTGACCGGGTTCCTGAAGCTGAGAAGGCTCTGGCCTTCCCACAGCTAACAGATGAGAACTATAGTTTATGGTCTTTTCGGGTGGAGGCGCTTTTGACCTCTAGGGAAGTATGGACCTATGTAACTGAAGACCCTCCTGACCCTGTAACTAATGCTTGGTCGAAAGGAGATGCAAAAGCCAGGGCGATAATTAATTTGGCAGTCAGCGACCAGCAAGTAGTCTATATAAGGAATAAGAAAACTGCCAAAGAAATGTGGGACAGTCTTGCAGCAGTGCATGCTAGAAAGGAGTCAGCGTCTGCATTGACGTTTTTCAAGCAGCTGTACCAGACGAAGTTGCAGCCTGGTGGTGATTTGGCAGCACACTTGAGACGTCTGGAGGCAATACGTGGCGAATTAATTCGAAGGGACATGGACATACCTGATATTCAGTATGTTTTTATCATTCTTTGTTCCCTTAATGAGGACTTTGATGGCATAGCTAGCCAGATATCTGCCGTTCCACCAGCACAATTAACTGTGGAAGGGGTAACGGCAAGATTAATGGGCGAGTTGGATAGAAGGGAGGCTTGTGCCATAAGCACTCCTATTTCCAGAAGTAATGAGGAACGCCATATGCAACCTTTTGGTGATGCGACTGCATTTAAAGCTGCAAAGCGTTGTTGGTTCTGCAATAAGCAAGGACATTTTGCAAAGGACTGCAGATCCAAAAGAAAGCAAAGTACTCCTAAGCCTGTTTCTGCTCATCAGTCACGGTTGTCATCTCAGCAGCCAACATCGCACCGTAAAGACAGAAATGAGCCGCGAGCTTTTCATGCTCGGACTGCAGATCATAAAAGAATTAAAGGTGCCAAGTGGAATTCTTTTATTATGGACTCAGGAGCTTTTCACCACGTTTGCAACAATCGAAGCTTGTTTATTTCTTTCAAAGAGGAAATTGGTAATGTACGTTTAGCCAATTCACAAGTCTTGCAGTCACTTGGCAGAGGTACTGTTAAACTTGACTCTTTAAATATTACAATAGCGAACTGCATTTACTGCCCATCAGTGGACAATTTATTATCAGTAAGGTGTTTTGCTCGTCAAGGCATAAGTGTGTGTTTCTTAAATTCAATGTGTGAGTTTTTTGAGGGGAACAAACGTCTATTGTATGCCCGGGACTCTGATGGTTTATATAGACTGTATTTTCGCACCTACTCCCAATCGCCTGTAAATTGCAGAGCAGCACAGTCAAGCCAGGGGTTGAGGAATGTAAGGCCTCATTCCAGGTGTGTCCACGAGGCGCACAGAATTCTAGGACACCTGAATTTTGCTGATGTAATTAAGACAAAGAATATTGTTAATGGCCTCAACTTAAAACCATGTAAATTCTTTATGCAATGTTTATCCTGTTGCAAGAATAAGATTAAGGTTGCACGCAAGGGTAGGTGCTCAGATAGGAAAGTAACTGAGCCATTTGAGCGTGTACATTGTGACTTAGTTGGGCCACTCCCACCATCATTAGGAGGTTCAAAGTACTGGCTCACTCTCATAGACCAGTATAGTAGATATTGTTGGACTTATGCAATAGCTGAGAAGTCCCAAGCATTTGAGAAGTACAAAGTTTTTTGCAACTGGGTAAAAACGCACTTTAACAAACCAATTAAGAACCTGTTTTCTGACCGGGGTGGAGAATTTGTTTCTGAGGATTTTGAGAAATTCCTGGAAGCGCAGGGGACTACTCATGAGTTATCTTGCTCCCTGGCAAAATGGGCTTGTTGAAGTTGTGCAGCGTGACTTACAGGCAGGGGTTAAAACGTATCTGCACGATGCTAACCTGCCCAAAGACTTTTGGGCTGAATCGCTCAATGCCTTTTGTTATGTTAGAAATCACAGTTATCATTCTGGTTTAGAAGTCACCCCCTATGAGAAGTTGTTTAAAAAACGCCCTAATCTGAAATACTTACGCATTTGGGGTTCAGATGTAATTATGCATTATCCCGCTAAGCAAAAATTGGGTGAGCGTAGTGTTCAGGGAAAATTAATGAGCTACCAGCAGGGGGCGTACAGAATTTACATACCAGCAACTGGCAAATTTCATATTACCAGAAGCATGATACAAACTGTAAATTGGAATGGAGTTGCTGTTTTCCAAGATACTGATGGTATAGGTCCAAATATGTCCTTCACGATGAATGTACTTGATTGGACTATTGTCATAAGAGCAAAAAAGTGTGCCTTGAACACTAAAAAGTGATGCATTATTATTAATCAACCAAATGTCAATTATTAAGATACAAATACAATTATTTGTGTGGCTGAAGCCATTGTAGAAAATGAAACATACAAAGCAGAATAAAATACGTTACACAGTTATAATCATTATTAGAACCAGGTAATCTGTAAAATAAGGGTGGAATACTTATAGAGGGTCTCTATATTGCACGGGCTCTGTAAAGGCTGAAGGCTTGACTATAAATCAGGAAGTCTCAGCCTCCCAGTTGTAATATGAAGGACGGGGGTAGATAGTAATATTGGCCTACTTTACAGGGTTGTTGTAAGGATCACAACAAGATAAAGCATGGGAATCATTATCAGAACTCTGAAGTGCTATTCACATGATACTTATCAAATGGCCCTATCCTGTCTTCTGCCGCCTCTGTTGAACAGATTGGAAATTCTTTGCAGAGCACCCATTCCTATTATTAAAGGATCTGAAGCATCAGACAGTCCCAGTGGGTAGTTCCACCCTCTATCTTCTTTGCAGGAATGGACATTCTCCAGAGAAATGCATACTTTTCATGCTCGCCATGAGTCCATTCAAACAGCTGGAGAATATTTGATTATACCAATACAGCAAACTCTCTAGCATGGATTGCTGCTCATCTCTGGGCCTCCCATGATTTGTCAGGATCCCTTGTGGTTAGTTAAGAGTCCAGGAGTGCTGAGTCTATCTTTTCACATCAAAATACAGAACCATTAAGCAGACTCCTTGCTTTTCTTTTTCTTTTTTTAAAAAATATAAACAAACAACCCACGGGCTCTGCTCTTTTTAACACCAACAATGATGTCTGCACTCCCTCTGCTGGGTTTTATAATTCTTTGCAGTGAATATCAGTTGAAAATTCTTTAAGACCTTTTATAAGAGAGATGAGTTCTCGAGTTTGGAAGGCCTTGTGTTAACCTAGCATAAATTTCAGTCGATGTAAATTTAATATGCATCTTGCAGTCCATCAGCAGTAAAAACAACAACACAACCAAGAGTTAGAATAGCCAATCAATCATTGTCCGGGACTGCAAACAACACTCCACCCCCAACCAAACACTCAGGTTTACAGTGTAGCAAGACATGGGGGTGCTAATCTTTTGTATTTACAGTGGTACCTCAGGTTAAGAACTTAATTTGTTCTGGAGGTCTGTTCTTAACCTGAAATTATTCTTAACCTGAGATACCACTTTAGCTAATGGGGCCTCCCACTGCTGCCGTGCCGCCGCCCATTAACCCAAGGTACTATTTCTGGCTTAGTGGAGACTGTAATCTGAAGCGTCCGTAACCTGAAGCGTCTGTAACCCGAGGTACCACTGTATTCTGGAATTTGGCTGTGTTTTTACTGCTTGTGGAGCTTGGTGTCTTTTCCTGTTGCTTTCTGTGTGCTGCCATTCACTTGCTGTTTGTGCCAGTGTAATGCTGCTTTCCTCTCAATGTGGGGTGAGGCGGCTCAGCTGGGGAGGAGGCAGAGATGGATGCGGACCCTAAATGTTGTTTAGGCCCCAGCCAGTGTGGGACAGTGGTCAGGAATGATGGGAGTTGTAGTCAATTGAAAAAGGCAGTGCAGGCCTTGGGCTATCCCTTCTTTAGGGCATTTCTGGGGTGGGAGCAGGGGAAATAGCTTGGATCATGGAATTAGGGCTCAGCCAAAGATATTGCATTCAACTTCATCATGCTTTTTGCATACTGTGAAATTGTGAGTGGAATTTGGGCTCATTGATTGCAAAAGAAAGGGTTCAAAATTACTGCCTGGAGACCTGGATGTTGGTAGGCACATTTATCCTCCCTCCCAGAGGTCCATAGAGCACCGTGGGGGTTGAATTACTTCAGTCTGAAGCCTAAATTCCCATACCCCTCAACTGTCCCGATTTGAGCGGGACATCCCTGAGTTACAGAAGCCACCCTAGCTTTGGACTGGATCCCAGAATGTCCTGTTTTTTGGTTCAGCACTCTGGCATGAGTCAGCTGGCTCACCCCAGAGCACTGGACCAAAAGATACTCATTTTTTGTTCTCATGCTCTCGTGTGAGTCAGCTGGCTCCTGCAAGAGCTTGGGACCAATAAAACAAGTGTCTGAACTTTGATCAGCAGGATGTTGGAGGGTATGCGGTCTCACGGGCAGCTTTCCGGGGGCTGTATACTAGCAGTGGTTGTACCCAAAGGATAAATGGGAGTGGAACAACAGTTGTGACTTTTGCCTTTTTACAGCAAGCTACATCCAAGCCAGGCAAAATCCGCAGGCTTTGGCACACACACCTATCATTCCAGGCATTCTCACAGTTCATGGGCCATTCCAGCTAGGCAAAGGTCCTCTAGGTGGGTGGGTGGAACAGGGACATGGGAAGGGGTGTGGTATGGAGAGAGTCCTGAGGTTCCTGACTCCTGTCCTAGAGTAATGGCAGGAAACATTTCCTGCACTCATGATAATGTCAGATTAGGTTTAGATTTTAACCTGTAGAGCCTGGTGCAGCTCACGAGTCTAATACTTCATGGACTGCCTCTTTCCCTATGAACCCATCCAGATCTTGCAGTCATCACCTGAAGCTCTTTTTGTGTGGCACCTCCTTGGGAGGTCCAGAGGTTGGTAATATAAGAACGGTTTACAAAAAAATAAAATAAAACAATAAAGCTATCACTTAGTGGTGGCTTCATCATAGGATAGCTTTAGGTGCAGGGCTAATTCACTATGTGAATTATCTATGGCCCCTTTGAGTGGGTGGGATCTTTTGATTCTGCTTTTTAAAAACAATATTGTCTAAGATATTTATTTCTTTTTCTTTTATGCTGGTTTTAATGTATGGGTTCATTTGTTTATATGCTGCAAGTCTATTTGAATTACCTTGGTAAAAAGGTGACCAATAAATGTAATAGATAATAAGCAATAATAATGATATCTAGATATCAAATGAGGTGAGAAGGGCCATAGCTCTGTGGTAAAACAGGTTATTTGCACACAACATGTCCCAGATTCAATTCTTGGCATCTCCATGTGAAAAAAAAGGTCACATAGAAAGGGATGGGAAAGACCTTTGCATGAGAGCAACCCAATCCAGTTGGGCTTGGGCAAATATAGTGTCCAAATAAAGGGAAGAAATAGGGTGCTCAGATCACACTTGGAGTATTGTGTCCAGTTCTGGGCACCACAATTTCAGAAGGATGTTGACAAGCTGGAACATGGACAGAGGAGGGCAACCTAGATGATTAAGGGTCTGAAAACAAAGCCTTATGGGGAATAGTTGAAGGAGTTGGGTATGTGTGCTGGGGGGAGGTTACCGTGGGGCGAGGTCCAGGACCTGAGTCGAGGGTCGGCAGACAGTCCTCCACGGGCGAAGCGGGGTCCAAAGCGAGGAGCCGGGCAAGGACAGGAACTCTGGGGGAACAGGACTGGGTTCTGGCTGAAACAGCTCTTCAACGACGTTGCTCTCGCAACCTGGGACCGGGCTGGCTGACCTTTATCTTCTCTGAGGCCAGGGGTGGTCCAGGCCCCCAGGAGACCCACCTCTCCTGGCCTTAAGGCGAGCACTCCTCCTGGGAGAAACCAGTTCCCTCCACCTCTCTGCCCTGAGCCTCTGCAGTTCAGGAGAGGCTGAAGGGTTACTGGACCCAGGGGGAGACTCACCTTCCCTTACAGGGCTGGGAGAGGTGCACCTGTAGGCACTGTGTCCTCAACCCCCTCCGGAGCCAGAGTGGATTCACCTGGTGCCTGCTCCTGAGGATCCGGCACAGGTGCAGGTGCTTCAGAATCAAGGCCCTGCCTCAGTTCAGCCGGCCCTGGAGGCGGGGACTCCTGTGCAGGCTGGGATTCCTCTGGTTCAGCCTCTGAATCGGATTCCCAGGCCATCACAGTATGTTCAGCCTGGAAAAGAGGAGACTGAGAGGAGATATGATCACTGTCACACAAAGGATGGAGGAAACTTGTTTTCTCCTGCTCCGGAGGGTAGGACCCAAACGAATGGATTCAAGTTACAAGAAAGGAGATTGCAACTAAACATCAGGATGAACTTTCTGACAGTAAGAGTTGATCGACACCGGACCAGTCTCTCTCAGGAGGTTGCGGACTCTCCTTCCTTGGAGGTTTTTAAGCAGCGGGTTGGGCTTGATGACTCCTGAGGTCCCTTCCAACACTACAATTCTATGACTCTAAGAAATAGGCTGACCTGTTATGGTTTCTTATATTCAAAATTTCCACTCAAACTAAAAGGGTTGATGCAACATGTCCAGGTAACACAATGGTTTTCAGTCCCTCCCCCTCTCTCAACACACGTGCCACCCCCCGATAAAAATGAGTGATTCAATTAATGGAAATATTAGGATGTGGAATTTATTAATCCAGTGCACAATAATAGGCAGCTACATTCTCTTGAATAGCAGGCTAATGCCATCATTCATGTTACACAGGGATTCTCGCACAGTGCACCATAAGCTCAACATAATGATAGCATCACAATCTGGGCTATTTCCTGGAGTATGTGGAGTTATTATAGAGAGCTGACTTACTGCAATAAATACCGTCCAATAATTCTGCAGACACTGAGTGTAACAAGGTGAGAAGTTTATTGGTGCCCAGGCAGAGCCATGAGCTAAGTACCACATTTCTCACCAGCCATTAGCTTTGAACGCGTCACTTGTGAATGTTGTGAATGAGAAGGGGAAAGAAAACCATTTCTAAATTGAATATACTGTTCCTATCCAGTGTACATTCGATTTTTAAATGGCTTTCTTCCACTTTTGGTCTCAAGTTATCAACATTCACAACATGTACATTCTAGTCAATGTCGCTTTTTCATTCAATTTACAGGCACAGGAAATGCAAAAACTAATTTAAGCATCACTTGAGAAAGTGGCTGAAGGCTCTTGGAGAAAGAGAGAGAGAGGGGGGGGGGTGCAGTTTTTGTGAAGAGCTGTGCAGCTTCTGTATGTTTACTCAGAGGTAAATGCTACTGATTTCAATGGACCTTATTCCCAAGCAAAGGTTCACAGAATTCCAAAACAGGCCCAGCTTGATAAAGGATATTTGGATACTGTTCTGGGGGAAAGAATGAATGGAAGAAACTAAAGCTGTTTTTGCTACTGTTCTCCCCCTTCAATAAGCTTTGTTCTCCCTCCCTGCCCCCCACCACAATTTTCCCTGTTTGGAATCTCTAATGCAGGGATCAGATCCATAACATACACATGGAATGGTGAACCTGTCCTGTCCTGTTCTATGTCAGTTTCTTCATAATTTTTTTAGTCCTGCATATGATAGCCCAGTCAGTAGAGCAAGCAACTCTTAATCTCAAGGTCTCACAGACATGGGTTCAAGCCCCACTTTGGCCAAAAGGACCTGCATTGCAGGGCATTGGACTTAGATGACACTCACAGTCACTTCCAACTCTACAGTTCTGTGATTCTGTATATATACTCTTGAAAAATGTATTTAAATGTGTGTTTTCTCTCAAAAAAGAGAGAGAAGGCCATTCTATATCAACATTCTCAAAGAATCAAATCTTCACGCATTGGATCCGGATCTGAGAGATCAGATTTCAAATTGCCAACTCGCCATGAGGCTCACTGTGTTATCCTGGCCCAGTCATTGCCTCTCAGCCTAACCTGCCTCACAGGGTTGCTGTGGAGATTAAATGGGGAAGGGGAGAACTATGTACACCTCCTCCTTCAGCTCCTTGGAGAAAAAAGTGGAATGTAAATGCAATGAATAAATAAATAAAAACTTGTTAATGCTGGGCTCAAATATTGTGTGCCCAAGGTAATGTTGAACTCAGCTTTACCTGTGGGCTCTGGCTCCTAATAAGGTTAGCCATACTTACTGGTCCAATCCTACAGCATCTAAGTTTGTACCAACTGCTTATGCAAATTCCTTCATCTTGACTCAGAAGGCATGCACGATGGAAGGGATGTCAGTAACTGAAGGCCTGAAGTGTAATTTGGAGTAACTTTCTCGTTAAATAATGGAAGTCTGTAAAATTGAACTGGCGCTACCATCTTGCATAATTTATCCTGCTGGCCCTAAGGCAAATAGATATCCCATCAGTGGGTTTAATGATTCTCACAGTGCAATCCTAAACTCAGAAGTAAATGCTACTGAGTTCAAAAGGGCTTTTCCCCAGGTGGTTGGGTATAGGATTGCAACCTTACTCAGAGGCAACAATGCAGTTCTCACAATGTGAGGTTCTGCATCTCTGTCTGTTGTAGATCAGTAGTTTTCAAACCTGGGACTCAACTTGAACTTAAACATGCATTTGGGGTCCCATTTCTTAAATTTGTATGGTGGCAGTGCTGGTAATAGTCCATGCTATTGGCCATGCTGGCTGTGGCTGATGAGAGCTGGAGTTCCACAGCAGCTGGAGGACAGCATGCTGGTGGCCCCCAAGCTGTTGTACAGGCTCTACTGGAGACTCAACAGCGACTGCACAAAGCAGTGTTTCAGGCTCATATCTAGATAAGCCGTAAGTGGTGGGGATCTTCTGCTTTAGAGTGCTGATCGAGTGATTACAGCTGACCATTTGCCAAGCGATAACTTACCATGACACTGTCTTGCCAAATGGTGAGACCATTGCCATCACTTTACTTGGGTTGACAAAGTGAGGCCATCTAGTTTCCTCATCAGTTACAAGGGCAATACAGGGGGTCAGTTTATAAAGAGGCTACCAGGGGTGTCTTACCCATAGAGGCTAGTGGTGTGGGGTGCCAGGGTGCCAAGTTCTGGATGGTGCCAGGGAAGAGATGGAGGCTGGACGCGGTGCCTCCTGGCATCAGCTCGCCACCCTCGCCCACCTCTCCCATGTGTGCCAAAGCAGCGCCATGCCCGGAGCTTCTATCTGCTTTGGCCGCAGTGGCACGAAGCGGCCAGCTGAGTCGGGAGTCGGGAGGCACCGTGTCCAGCCTTTGCCTCTTCCCCGCTGGAGGAGCCGCCCTCCAGCTGCTGCTCGCTTCCTCTAGTCCTACCAGCAGCGCTGCACTCTGTAAAAAAAGGTCGACAACTCTGGGAAATGGGGGGGGGGGCGCCGGAGGGAGCTTTGCACCACGGTGCCGGATATGCATAAGACGGCCCTGGTGGCTACCTTCCTGCTTGGAATGGCCCTCTCAAGCAATCTGCAATCTAATATCTGTCCTTGAAATATGCTTCTGTGCCAGGAGGGAGACATTTTCCAGTGCAGCTTAATGGCCAGAAGATGCATATGCTAAAATCCTTCCTGTTAAAACCAAACAGTGAATGAGGAATGAGATGGCTTGACATTGGAGCTTGTAGTAACATATAGGCACCTGTCATCACTGCAGAAGCTTATCGGTGCTCACCTATGACTACAGATAGATGAATCTGTCCATTTTGGTTTCTCCTAGCTTCCCATTTTTCCAATCTTAATTCCAGTTCTGCACATTACCACAGCTATTTCCCATTTTCACAGTTTCTTCATGCGGATTTCTCATTTTGTATGCATTTTTTTACTAATATACATATTTTTGCAAGAGATATCTCCAAATATAATGCATTGTTGTATGTTACTTTCACTAACATATGCATTTCTGCACACATTGTATCCTGATTGGGATAACTGTGCAGGTATGCAGCCTGGGAGTCAGTTTGGACTCACAGCTGTCCATGGAGGTGCAAGTCAACTCTGTGTCCAGGGCAGCTGTTTACCAGCTTCATCTGGTACGCCAGCTGAGACCTTACTTGCCTGCAGACTGTCTTGCCAGAGTGGTGCATGCTCTAGTTATCTCCCGCTTGGACTACTACAATGCGCTCTACGTGGGGCTACCTTTGAAGGTGACCCAGAAACTACAACTAATCCAGAATGTAGCAGCCAGACAGGTAACTGGGAGTGGCCACCAAGACCATGTTACACTGGTCCTTAAAGACCTACATTGGCTCCCGGTACATTTCTGAGCACAATTCAAAGTGTTGGTGCTGACCTTTAAAGTCCTAAATGGCCTCAGCCCAGTATACCTGAAGGAGCGTTTCCACCCCCATTTTTCTGCCTGGACACTGAGGTCCAGTGCCAAGGGCCTTCTGGCAGTTCCATCCCTGTGAGAAGTGAGGTTACAGACAACCAGACAGAGGACCTTTTCGGTAGTGGCATCCTCCCTGTGGAACACCTTCCCATCAGATGTCAAGGAAATAAAAAACTATCTGACTTTTAGAAGACATCTGAAGGCAGCCCTGTTTAGGGAGTTTTTAATGTTTGAAATTTTATTCTGTTTTTAGTCCTCTTTTGGGAGCCATCCAGAGTGGATGAGGAAACCCAGCCAGATGGGCAGGGTATAAATAAAATAGTAGTAGTAGTAGTAGTAGTAGTAGTAGTAGTAATTCAAGAACTGCATTACAAAATTCAGAAAAGTGCAAATTCAAAGGATTGTTGTCCTTTGCTTGGCATATTGGTTAAGGAAGTACAAATTATGGAGTTTCTCATTAAAACATGAGCAAAAATGAATCCCCCCATCCCTACTTATGACCCAACCACACTTAAGACATCTATAAAGTAAACATTTGGATGGATACTTAGGAAAGGATTGTGTAGATTCACAACCACCGACACATTCTGACAAAATTCCAGAATTCTCTGTATGCTTTTGTTTTCATGAAAAGCACAAGACAGTTTCTTTCCCAAGCACACCTGATCTGAATATGTTTGCTGCTAGAACCGAAGTGAATTTGAAGTGGAAACAGTTCCAAGGAAATCTTGCTGTAATTCAAATTTTCTCGAAATAATTTAAGTATATCGGAATCTGATGAATACAAGACAAGCACAAGAAAGATGGCATTTCTAAACTTAAAGAGGCAGGTGGATTTCAAATGACAGATTGCACCTTATAACCAAAGGCTTGTATCTGCAGGTTTTTCACCCCTCATCTGCTTCTGCTATAGAGCTTATTCACAAATCACTGGTAAACACTCACATTCACATTAACCAATTTTTCCTTACTCGACTGTGCAGTAATTTTCTATTTGGCCAGCAGATGGCAGAGGAGTTTCATTTTTTAGTCTCCCATTTAAAAAGAAACGAAAATCATAATGGTACCATCTGCAGTCATATAGAAGGCTTCAGAATAGGATTGCGCAGCCCATTGTTCCAATAATTTGGGTTCATTATTTGATGTGTGGGACATCTGTGGACAAGTGTGGCTAAGTTCATCACCCTCCCCCCAAAAAAACCCCCACGCCAAACCTGTTGCTTTCAAATTCTCTCATGCATATCCAATGCACATCCCTATCTTAATAACCTTTCTGTATATTCACATCTCTCCACCCTGAGAATCATAGAATTGTAAAATTGAGGGGACACCTTCTAGTGAAGCCCCTTGCAATGCAGCAATCATAGATAAATCATCCCTGACGGGCGGCCACCCAACCTCTGTTTAAAAACCTCCAGAGAAGCAGAGGCCACCATCATAAACTTCCCACCTTGTTTCCCTCTCCTAACTCACAACCAAACCTCCACTTCCAGCTGCTGTTCTCACAGCTCCTTGGCTAGCTCCATATCCCAGTGTGGTGGAGTGGTTAGAGCAGTTAGGGAACGAGGCTAGGTTTTAAATCTCCACTCAGCCATAAAACTCACAGTGACCTTGGGCCAATCACCTGCCTCTTAGCCTAACCTACCTCACAGAGTTGTTTGAGGATAAAAAGGAGAGGAGGGAAATATGACCTCCATAGCTCAGCTGGTTAGAGTGTGGTGCTGAAAATGTCAATGTTGCAGGTTCAATCCCCGTATGGGGCAGCTGCATATTCCTGCATTGTAGGGGGTTGGACTAGATGATCCGTAGGGTGCCTTCCAGCTACCCAACTCCTTAGATAAAAGCTGGTTTATAAATTTTGTTGTTACTCTCTTCCCACTCTGACATCCCATTCTGCCTCTAGTCATCTCTACCCAATATATTCCCAGTTCCACCTCTCCTTCCGAGCCAGAATTTTAGCACAGCCTGCTCCTGGAGAAAAGGAGCAGAATTCTTCCTATGTGCATAGATTTCCACCGTGTTACTTCTACAGAGCAAAAACAATTCCTTGTTCTCTCATTCCCCCCCCCTTTAATCTGCAGTTATGAGGGATTTCTTCACAGCACGCCACATGCCTACCTATGACCCAGCAGCAAAATTGTTTTTTTGGGAGGAGAGCCATGATCTTGTATGCCAGACCACGTCCAGAGCACGTTGGACAACTGTGGTTTAAAGGAGGGATGGGGTAGGTGGAGACAACCAGCAGGCTTTTAAAGCTTACCCTACAATGCCTCTAACAATGTGGTTGTCTGTAGCCTGCGACCATATGGTTAACCACAGCATGAAAATACAGACACACCTACACAGAAACCATTCAGAGATTCAAAGAAACCAATAAACACTGGGCTTTGTGTTGTGGGAAGCTGCAGACAATTGCCTCCCCACCTGCAGGCAGGCACTGTGCAGTAAGCTTGCTAACTAAGTAGTTGCCACATGATTCCCAGCCCTCTGAATCTACCCTGGGCATGAAGCACAAAAGAAATTAGCAGCAAATGTGTGGGAGAAAATGACATCTCCTGTGTACAAAACGATGACCTTGCTTGAAGCTGGTGCGTGTGATGGAAGGTTTTGAATTTGCCAAGCAAACATTGTAATATTCTCATTTTCTCTTTGATTTGTGTGTGGGTTGGATTCATAAACAGCTGCTCTGTACTATTAAATCTCTAACAGACAGTTGTTACTTGTTCACATCGATCATATTAGAGGATGGGAACATCTCTCATTCTGAACAGTTTGGCTGGGTTTGCGCCAGGGGCTGTTTGGGGACCGGCTAACAATGACTTTAACACTTTTCAGATTGCACACTTAGCCATGCTTTCTTTAAAAGTGATGACCTTGAACTGTCCTTGAGAGGCAGAAAGCAGCAAAATGGCTGTCACTGCAAATGCAACCAGCTTACGCACGGAAAGCTGAATTGTGTGCCTCAAATGTTTTGTATTCAGGCCATGTCCTAATCTTGCCTCTTTACTTTCTAGCAACTCTGCTTCCCACATGCTGTCAACTACACCTGGCTACACACTTGGAAGGTGACTGTACCTTGAGAGCTTTGAGTGCAATTCTGTGGATCCCATTGTGCATGAGATCAGGGCAAAGAGAAAGCGATTAAGGCTACTTTAACTGGAGAAGCCTTCTTCCTCCATCCCTTTCACTTTTATGCTCTTCTGTAACTCTGAACCCAGGCATTTGCCTGTCTGCTTCTTCCAGCATCAGATTTCACATCTATCATCAGCATCTTCCATGCTTTGGTGAATCTTCTCCCACCCCTTAGGGCCATTTCCAAAAAAGGAGTGATGGGAGGCTACAGTTTGGCACCATGGGAGTTGTCCTGCAGTGTCCCACAGGGTTCCATCTTGTTCCCCGTGCTATTTAACACCTATAGTAAGCCTCTGGGAGCTGTCCTCAGGAGACTTGGGGTGAAGCACCCTCAAAATGCAGCTACGTTCCATCTGAATTGGGATATATGATAACTGGGTCCAGGAGATTGGCAGTCTCTGGTGTCCAGTACAGAAAACAGGCCCAGAAATGTGACCTATAACTTGGAGCATTTGGTAAGTTAGTAATATTCACCATGACCTGGCAAATATCCAAGCTCTATCCATTGGTGCATTCTCGATTTTGATATGACAAAATGTGAAAATTGCAGTGAATCACATGCACAGTCTAGTTCATTGAGAGCTTGCTGGAGAATCAGGCAATGTCCTGTGAAGCCCATTTCAGTACCTTGGACAACTACAAGGGAGCCCTGCGGGTTGAATCACTCTGCTCCTAAGTGTTTCAGTGGAAAGCTATTGCCAACCAAAGCCTTATATAGGCTGACAAGATCTTGAGTGTGGGAGGCCCACCTCCCCAGAGGAGCTGGGTAGATGGTTCAAGGGTCTTCCATTTAGTCTGTAATCCTTGACTTCTGCAAGTGTGGCAAGATTAAAGTCCTGCAGAAGACTTGTCACCTGTGTGTAACTTTGTAAGATCAGGTTTGTCAAGTGATCTAAAGAAACTTACTCTAAAGTACTTGTAGCAGAATCCTCAGACAGTGGGCAGGTACTCAGCTAAAGAGGAATCTTGAAAATGATGCATAGACAGTCAATAGTAATTACTCTTTCTTTGGGTAATGCAATAAAATAAATTGTCAAAATGTGCAGGATAATGCAGTAGGATCAAGAGAAACCATTTCCAAACCCATAATGAACTTGCAAAATTATTTGCCATGGTAGATTTGGTTAAGGTACGTTTAGACTTTTTTTAAAAAAAAGGGTTAGACAAATTAATGGAGAGCCGTTATTATCTGTGACATTTAAAAATAGAACTTCCATGTTCAGAGACAGTGTATCCTTGATTGCCTAATGCTTCAGTCAAAGGAGCAACAGGAGATAGCATTCTTCACACGTTTTCTAGAAGGATTTGGCTAGCTGAAGTCAGAGTGCTGGATTATGTTGGATTTTAATCTGAAGCCACAAAGCAATTCTTTCTTCTTCTTCTTCTTCTGTTCAGGAGGTATAGAGCTAAATTAAAATGGAGGCTTCCAGCTAGTAAAGGATTGTTGTTTCTGTGACTCCACAGAGAGGCGCTCAATACTGACCTCTCTCATTAGTGGGGATAAAAGTCACATCACAGGGCTAAGATGCACTGAATGTATTTCCAGCTTCTTTGAGAATATCTGCCTGATCTTGGGAAGGGGGAGGGTGGAGAAAGATGCCCTTGAGTGAGGAGTTTCATCACAGAGATTAGCCGAAGCTATGAAAGAGGTGGAAGATTAATTTAAAAAATGTATCCTCACACTACAAGTTTGCTGGCACCAAAATCTCTCCTGCATCTTCTTGGGAACAGCTGCTCCCCTTGTCCTGCCCCCAAAAGGCCCGTCTGACGGTGCTGTTAAAACTCATACAGTTTTGACTTTCAGTAGCAACACTGGAATAGCAAGTCCCTTCTGAGCAATCTCGGCAAAGAACGAGAACTAAAAGTGGATAGAGAGCGGGAAGAAATAAAACCAGGAGAAGGAATTCCTCTCTCTTTCCTTGTTGGCATTTCAATATTGCAGAAAGTGCAGTTGGGGGGGGGGTGGACTTCAAATGATCCCACAATGAGATTTCCTGCCATAGTTCAGCACTTGGTCTGTGCTTAAGAAACATGGATTTCTGGGAATGAAAAACATAGATAGGTGCGTATGTGAGTACATAGCTGCAGCCAGTTGCACTCACAGCCTTCAGTTGAGACAGACCCTCTACACCATAGCCCCCTAAAAGGGGGTCACAAATAAGCAGAATTGATGTTTTAACTGTGCATTCTCTGTTGTGGCAAATGCCTTGAACAGCTAGCATATTTTAAAACATTATAATGTAATCTATGGAACAAATAGTACCAGCTAGATGCATAAGAGAGAATAAATGGATTCTATAATCCCCAGGGCAGGAATGGCTCCAAGAATGCTGTAGAGAAACGTTTGTGAGCCTGTGAGCACCTGTCACTATCAACTTTTGGGGGGATGGGATGAGGTTCAGGGATTTGCAAAACTTTTCCATTTATTACCTTCCTGACCACTGACATTGCATGTTAGAGACGCTTTCCTGGAAAAATAGATATATGGTTTTCACACAAGGTAAATCTAAACAATGAGCACCACACACAAACTATTATCTGAAACTGGCTTGATTTCATATTGCGTTCCCCATTCAAAAGTACAGATATCTCTCTAAAATATATAATGCAGATCTGGACGATTGTTGTACATGAGATTTAGAGACCTGCCCTAACTGAACATCATCTTCTAGTCTATCATTCTAGCTCAGCTGTTAAGGGAGTGATGTGAGTCCACAAGAAATATTTTATGTTCTGGTGCTTTGTCCTGTATTCAGTTTCTTAGACACTTGTTTCATTCTTTGAAACAGATGCTCAGAATGTAGTAGAAACTTGTGAGCTCAAAAGTGTGGCTTTGTGTTCTAGAGGGATGACACCAGCTCTGCCTTGTACTCAACTTATCGGACAGGTAACCTGCCCTATAGCTATGGCCCTATAACAGCCTCTCTCTTTTTTGGTGGAAACCACAACAGTATTTCAAATTCCCAAATGTGCCCTCAAATCCCAAAAGGTTGACAAGACTTAAACAACTATATCCATTCCAATTGCACCTGAAGCCACCTTCTCTCATGACATCTTTTGTCAGTCATGTTCCAATTGTTGCTCGCATATTCAGTGGCGGAGCTTCATGATCTGGCACCGGGGGGTGGAGAGCAGGCAGGGGCATGCATTCTGGGGGCGTGGCATGCATCCTGGGGGCATGACACGCTGCCTGTGGGGGCTTGGTGCCCAGCGCAGGCAGGGGGCAGCCACGATTGCACCCCACCGGGATTGCACTGCCAAGGGCAGTGCGCTCCCCCTGCACTCCTCTTCCTCTGCCGGTGCACATATTCATTCCACTGCTGCCTTTTTGCCTACCCCAAGACATTTCCCCAACGCCAGTCAGAGCTGCCACCTTTCTACTTACGTGCCATTTCTTTTCCCCCCTGTTGCTGCTTCCCTTGCTAGTACAGCTGTCACAAATATAGCCAGCTGCCCACAATATGCTCTGTGCTTCCTGGGATATGTTATATATGAGGGCTTTCCCCAGAAAAAATCTGCTGTTTACCTCTGAATTGCAATAAATGGCAATAAAGCTTTCTGTGTTAACAGAAGGTTTTGATTTTGGTGCAGAATTATTGCATAGTGAATAGAAATAATAATATCACAGAAGTGTCGAGTTGGAAGGAACCACAAGGACCATCTAGTCCAACTCCCTGCAGGGTGGGAATCTTGGGGCTCGAATGTGGGGCTTGAACCCACAACCCTAAGGTTAAGAGTCTTGTGCTTTACCAGCTGAGCTACCCATCATGGGCAAGGATCACAGTTCAAGGACCAGGAGGACAAAGGTTGTTGAAGTTACTGTGTATTCTTTCTCACATGCCAAGGAAAACTGTGCTGATCTGCCTCTGCTTTGCTTTGCACTCTTTCTGCTATTCCATCTCTAGCTGCCTTGCACAGACTCCCTTTGGTCCTAACCTGCCCATTCAGTCCTTGCCGAGTTGTTTCCCTTCCACGCCTGCTGTGTTTGCTGCTTGCTGTTCCAAGCCCAGGCACCCTGCTGAGCAGAGAATGCCAGGTTGGAGAGGTTTCTCAGGCTTACGAGTAGTTTGATTATAGGTGGTTTTTGCAATTTGTGAAAATGTAGGGCAGCTTCAAATTGGGTCTCAGGCGCTTTCAGGTGGCATGTTTACCTTGTGGTGGCAGCACTTTTCTTTCAGTGAGCCTGCTCTCTCTACAGCATTGGCCCAGTTTACTACTTTAGCCCATGCCAATATGAATGCTAGGAAATGGGTGGTATGAGCCCCATTAAAAAGCAGCCATAAAGCATGGAATCTGCAAGCGTGTTACCTGAAATGACAGTTGTATTAGACTTGTTCACACACTATAGTGAACACAAGTGCGAGCTGTCTCTAGACATGTACGACTGCTTGTGTGAATGAGTGTACATGGGGTGATTTGTGCAGCTCAGCTGTTTGTGTGCACAGGTACACAGGCTGAACACTCACTGAAAATAACACAGGTTCAGCCAAACCCCACAGGTGTAAATTCCCTGGACATCTACATAATAAAAGTGTTATGTATTGAAGTTCTCACCCTGGCCACCAGGAGTATCATGTATATACTTTTCACTCAGGTCCACATCAGTTACTTTAGGCGGGAAACCCTGGGTTGTTGTTGCTACAATGTTGACAGCTGGCTGCCTATAAAAACAGGCCGGCTGAGCTGTTTGCTGTTCAGTTCTGTTCCAGCTTACAAATAAAGAGCTGCTTTGGAGAAATCGCTGTGTCGTCCGCTATGCCTACCCACTATTTAACAAAAAGTACATGCAGCTCCACCTTCACTATGATTTGTACTAGAATAGTAGCAGATTATTGGGTATTGGTGTTGGTTTTTTCCACTCTAGATCAGGGCTGGAGAACCAGGTCTTGTTCTTCCATCAGCCTGACCCACCATGGCCAGTGGTCAGAGATGATGAGACCTGGAGTCCTACAAATCCAGATGGCCACAGGATGCCTAGCCCAGCTCTAGATTCACCCCTAATGTGTACACACCTGGTCTCATACTATCAGTGAACATGAAATGCAAAGTTTATTATATTTATGAAGTGGGAGAGTGAGCCATATATTGTGGAAAGCTCACATGGCTGTAGTGAAGGAAGAAAAAAAAAATATTTTTTTTTAAAAAAACAATATTTTACACAGACATCAGGAGCTGGAGATAGCAGCTACTAAAGAGATGAGTAGGCAGAGTAGCTCTGGGTCAAAGGAAGCTTGAGAGGATTGAGCAAAACCTGAGATTTTAATGAAAGCAGGGGGTTTATGATATCGTTGAGAATGGGTGCAAATAGTAAGGAAGGCCTTCATTGAACACATTGATTCAAAATAACCAACCCTTTCATTTACCTGCAGGTTTGTGGTAATCAATAGTTTCATACGAGACTGATTCACTCATTAGAATCTGAATGCACCTTTCCAGTATGTGATGCTGATCTTCATTCTCATCATTCTGTGCACCATTCCGAAGCTATAAGAGAATGGCCCACGGCAAATTGTGCCACATAGGGAAAGAGATTTTTAAAATCTATCTAATGATGCACTAACTGCAATGCTACAAAAAGTTTACAACATGAACAGAAAACATGTTCCCCCCAATCTTGATTACACCATTAAACTAATGCCATGTGAGTGTTTAATTTTTTGTTAAGTCTTCATTATCTTCTTAAGTAGCTAGCTTTGTCCACAATTTATTATAAATGTATGGAATCTAGACTCAAATTATAGATCAATTGACAGCTACACAGAAAACAATTAACATCTGGCAATGGCTGCATCAATAAAACTGTTTCAGCTTTTGCCAGCTCCCAGTCTCTCTCCCCCATCCCATCTCCCCTTTAGGTTTCTCACTTCTCTCTTTCTACAACAGGGGGCCATGCAGATTTTGGTCTTGTTGTTCCTTGTTTTTCTGGGAGAATGTGCAGTGGTTACTTATAAGTCACAGGACTTTTCCCTTGGTAGCATCACTGTTCAACATAAACAGCTGTTTCCCAACACACAGGGCTGCCATTTTGAATAGCACTGTAGCATAATCTCTCCTTCAAATTCTCAATGTTTTTTCTCTTTCTCTGAGAAGTAACTTTTCATTCTCTTGCCTCATTTTCTAGGAACACAAGATTATTTAGAATGTCCGTGGTTGTGGGGCTTTGAGCTGACACTATGGCTGTGCAGCAGCCAAGGCTGGTGTATGAGTTTCCTTCCAGTAAACGTTTATCCAGCCTTCTGGAAGCCTCCCTGGCTGCTTGAGGTTCCTTATTCTGAAAGGTTCCAGGGGAGGAAGCCTCATGAGGTCTCCCTCTGGGCTGTATATAGGTGAAGCATGAACATGGCTGCAGAGTGCAGACCACAAGTGAGTGTATTTGTAGAATAAAAGGACATTCAGGAACCACCTGAAAACAAGATAAGCACACACACAGAGAGAAAACCTTTATACACGACCTATAGAAATTCAACAGAAATTTTCTTCCCCCTTCAATACTTTAATTTACTGAGATTGGCTGATGGAGGATAGTAGGGTAAAAAACATAGGATATATTTCTGGCAGAGAAACATATTCCTGAATTTCTGAATTCCTGAATTTCCTCATCCACTCCAAACAGACAGAATTTATAGTAATATCATTGGATCCACTTTTATTTTGGGGTCAAGGCCCTCCAACAATGTTCCTCCAATCAAATGCAGTCTTACTATGTGCTCCCTACCTTCACAAATCAACAACAACCCTACAAGGCTCTTCCATCTCAGTTGTAACCTTACTCCTCTGTAACCTTCTCTCTCTTTTTAAAATTTCCTCTCCTATAGATATCACGTTTTTCTCACTGTGGTAGTAGTGGCTACTTACACTACAGATAATGATTACTAGGCTTTGACACCTATTGATGCCTAGACTTCCTAGGTTTCAGCTTTGTCTAGCTACACTATGTCATTAAAAGGTAAAGGTACCCCTGCCCGTACGGGCCAGTCTTGACAGACTCTGGGGTTGTGCGCCCATCTCACTTAAGAGGCCAGGGGCCAGCGCTGTCCGGAGACACTTCCGGGTCACGTGGCCAGCGTGACATCGCTGCTCTGGCCAGAGCCAGAGCCAGAGCCAGAGCCAGAGCCGCACACGGAAACGCCGTTTACCTTCCCGCTGGTAAGCGGTCCCTATTTATCTACTTGCACCCGGAGGTGCTTTCGAACTGCTAGGTTGGCAGGCGCTGGGACCGAGCAGCGGGAGCGCACCCTGCCGCAGGGATTCGAACCGCCGACCTTTCGATCAGCAAGCCCTAGGCGCTGAGGCTTTAACCCACAGCGCCACCTGCGTCCCACTATGTCATTAGCTGTGACTAACTCCAACCAGTGGAACTTTAGGTGTGCGCTTCGTTACCCAGAATCTTGTTGGTTTCAGTGAGATTTTAGCTTCCCCACTACAGTGTTTTTCAGTGCATTCAGACTAGATTCTTTCCTCCATCATTTCCATTTCTGTCCCAGGTTCAGATTAGAACAACATTCCACAGCCCTTCCCTGGTTCATTCATTTAGCTGTGTCTATGCTGATTGAAGTACTTTATTATGCTTTAAATGCCTACAGATATTCTGCTCTGCCAAACTTCTTTTCATTCTCCTTTCAAGTGTAACAAATGAAAGCTGTCCCAAGCACCATGTTTTCTTTTACTTTGTTACCAAGATGGGACTCATCTGCAGCAAATTGTTGCTCACTTGGGATTCAGTGCTACAGAAATATTCTTCCCCAGACTCCTCCTATCTATGTATAACACAGATTTGTCTGATCTATCTGCCAGATGTGTCCAACACATAATGTTAGAAAAACAAACCAACAACCGCAAGTACTGATGAAAATATGGAAGCATTTATAAAGCATTCCTTAGTAAAGGACACAGTGCCTCCAACTGATGAGATAACAAATATCCCATCTAGCTTGGCCTTCCAGCCCTTACAGCAGGGACAGGAAACTTTTGGTCCTCCAGATGTTGTTGGACTGCAGCTCTCATCATCGTTGACCATTCTAGCAGGGACATATGAGGGCTGTATTGCAACAACATCTGGAAGACCAAAGGTTCCCCACCCGTGCCCAACAATGACTAAGACTGAGCGTGACCAAGACTGTGATGTAAATTGGAGAAGAGCAACTAGCCAGCAAGCTAGGTGAGAAAATAAAGAAAATAAAGAGAGAAACCTACTGCATGAGGCTCATGCTTAAAAAACCTGATGACAATAACATGACTGGTATGTAAAAGTGAATAATGAGTGAGAAGCTCTTGCTCAGTGAGACTAAGAACAGTTGTCGTTCAAGATGAACACAATTTAAATGATCTCTTGAAGTAATGTTAGAGCTGTTTCAAGAGCTCTAGAGCAGTTGATTTCTCTGGGATTCACATTCTGTTGGGGGATACCTATAAATTATATCCTAAAATAGAAGAAATGTAGTAAACTTATAGAGGCGTCATTTCATCACTGTGTTAATCCAGCTATAGTTCAGTAGTAAATCAGACATAGTGGTGTAAAACTGTGTGACATTTATAGACCTGAACAACTATTAAACTTACTTCTGCAATCTTTGAGTTAAAATTATGCTACTATTAGAGTGCTATAGTAGCTTAAAAAACCTGCAATAACTCCCAAGTATGATTTCTGTAGTCCTATTGTATGGGAATGATTCTTCTTCTTTGTTAGTATATTGCTGCTTTATTGCAATAGCTTATTGCTTTTATTAACATCAACTTTCCATAGACTTACCAGTTCATTAAGAGACCTGGGCTTCTGTCCTTTAAAAGGGATCGGCGAGTTTACAAAATGATCTCGGTATGCAATAGATGAGACAGTCAAGCCAGCAATGATTAAATGGGCACAGGACATAGGCCATGACATTATGTTTGCTGACTGGGGACAGTTATGGACCACCGGTATTAAATTTACGGCATGTAATGCCCTAAGAGAAAATATTATGAAAATGATTTACAGGTGGTACATGACTCCAGTCAAGCTTGCGAAGATTTATCATCTGCCCAATAATAAATGTTGGAAATGTAATGAGACTGAAGGCACCTTCTTTCACCTTTGGTGGACCTGCCCAAAGATTAAAGCCTTTTGGGAAATGATTTATAATGAAATTAAGAAGGTACTTAAATGTACTTTTCATAAGAAACCAGAGGCATTTCTCTTGGGCATGGTCGGCCAATTGGTGTCAAGGAAGGATAAGATTTTTTTTATGTACGCCACTACAGCAGCAAGGATCCTTCTAGCAAAGTATTGGAAGACGCAAGAACTACCCACACTGGAAGAATGGCAGACGACTTTATGGGACTGGCAGAAATGACTGGCAGAATCCGTGACCAAGAGAAAGAGACGGTGGAGGAAGATTGGAAGAAGTTTAAAGTATATCTTAAGAACTGTTACAAAATTGAGGAGTGCTAAAATGTCAAGGGGAAGGAAGATGCAGAATTACAGCTGAAATTGTTTGATGATTTAAGGGGAAATTGAGAAAGATAATAAGTTTAAATTGGCAAAAAGGGTTGCTGAAAAACTGTAAAATAAGGATGCAAAAAGGGTGAGGTATGGGGAAGTCCGAGAAAGGAGGCTTATGAAAATGAGGTTGAGAAATTATATTTGTGTGTTTGCCTGTATTTTGTTGATGTTCCTATGTTGTTGTTGTTTTGTTTTAAAATTGGAAAATTAATAAAAATTATTATTAAAAACAACAACAAAATGATCTCAGTATGAATTTCTCCTTAGATTTTGATGCTCCAAATTTATGCATTTATTTAGTATATTTATGAATCGCTTCCCATAAAAGACCCCAATGTGATTCAAGTCCAATACAGATACAGACTGCCTCCTCACTGCCTCAGATCTAGTGTAGAAGCCCTTCTCTATGTCATTGATAGATGGGGATGAGATTGTTCACACATCCAGCTGCACCTGTGGACAAGGAGTCTGTACACATGTTCAGTTGTTTGTGTGAATGCCTGTACATGTGGTGAATTGAAAAGTGGCCATAGACTAAACTCCGCAAAAAATAGGTGGTGCAGATTGCGTGTACAGCTGCACATGCTATACATACATGTCCCTGTGTATGATTGTGTGGGGTACTTTAGACAGAATTTGCTTTGCGTGTAAATATGTGACCGTAGCAAAAGATCAGCACATACTATAAGAGGTTGCTCTCAAGTCCTTGAAGATGACTCAGCAAATCGCCCTTGTGCTATTTGGCCTTGCTATCTTTTCACGCTTTTCCGGAAAATGATTTAAGAGGGAACACACATACCGTGGCAGAGGAATGTTTCACGGTTGAAAGGTTAATTTTTGATTTGATTTGTTTCAGAAGTATTGGAGATTTGAGGGGGAAAGACTGACTAGGTGAGGGATTAGAGGGTCTCCAGATCTCCGAAGAGAATGATTACTAAGATGGATACTTATATGCAAGAAAAATGGTGTGGGCTCCTCCTGAAAAATTTATCTGTTTGATTTTCTTGTAATCTTCCTGCTTCAGCATCATTCTGCAATCCATCTGCTCCAGCCACTATACACCTCAATCTGTAACCCCCTTTCCTCCCACTTTCATTATTGCACCTTAATAAGGGGAAATATTCAGGATAGACGTGAGGGGAGGGCTGAGAGAGAATGGATAAAAACTGGATGCAGAATCCTCTGTGCTGAATGTTAACTTGCAGGGAAGGGACTCAACAACCTTGAAAGAGAACAACCCCCAATTTAAATTCATTACATTTAAATTAAATTTAAAGTCCATGTAAATGATTGACTTAGTTAAGGATATTCAGGATGGAGGGAGAGCACAGGAGTGTTGAGCAATGCAAGCAGCAGCAATGCATAAGCAACACTCTTTTTTTTGCCCTGAAACTTGGTTTGAAGCACATACCAGAATACTTCCTTGAAGTTTGTGATTAGGGTTTATTGAAAAATGACACTATGGTTGATCATAATGTTTAACTATCAGATTGTTAACTATCATTCATATATATATATATATATGTGTGTGTGTGTGTGTGTGTGTGTGTGTGTGTGTGGCGCCACAATCTATGAAGACTACCATTAAATGAACAAGTTCTGCACCTGAAATGATCCCATTTATAGATCACTGTCCCATTGGAAGGGACGGGAAAGTTGGAACTGAAGGGTGGACTATAAATCTTCCAAAGGAAGAAATAAATATAAATAAACCCTAGATTAGGCTGATATCCAAATAATGTATGCATAAGGCATCCACTGAATCAATAATCAGGTTCGTTACTGAATATGTTTTGAATACTGCTATTACCATTTGATAAGAGCATTTGATTACTTTTAATAACCCAACCTTTCTTCTTATAAATGTGATAATAATTTCATTTAGTTTTTAGAGAAAGCTTTGAAAATATTTTTAAATGCCTATTTCAGCACCTGCTGGTGTCATCAGCACTGGATCACAATGAACAGACCCAGACTGCCTGTTGAAATGATGCTATAATTTGCTGGAAATACCAAAAACATGCCCACTTTGACTCATCCATTCCCATCTGGTTAATAGCAGGGGGTCAGTTAGAATATTTTCTTCCTTGTTTCTAGTACACTACACCAAAATTGCAAGCTTGATGTTCAACAGCTGTGTTTTAAAAGCATTTCCCTTCCTCTTGTTTCACCTGGTAGGTGGAAGGTGTCTGTGATTGCCTAGGAAGAAGCATCTTGATAGCATGACTCAAGCTGGAGAAATGATTCCCAATGGATTAAATCTGAGGTAGTTAGGAAACAAAAGAACACACAGAAAGAAGTACTGTCTCAAAACCCATGCTGGCTTCGAATGCAATATTAACCTACCAAATAACTTGCCTAAATGTAATGGTAAAAAATCCTGGACAGCAACTGTTTGCATGATTGTAACCAGGGCTTTTTTTCCCAGCTGGAACTCACTGGAACTCAGTTCCAGTACCTCTCAGGTGGGCGCCATTGCCATTATAAGAGAACAAGGGAGGCATTCATGGTGAGTTCTGGCACCTCTTTTTCTAGAAAAATAGTACTGGTGATGGGTAAAGTGTCAAACCTATTATATGGCATAAAATTGCTTTACTCCAGATCTTCTAAGCATGCAAGCATGTGTGTGTGCATACACAGAGAGCAGCCCAAAGCAGATATCATCATGGCACACACCAGCAGCTTGGATCCATATGAGAAGGCAATATTTATCAATAAAATTATTCCTTAAGCTCTTCCTATTGCTCAGACTTCAAAATATGATATTAACCTGCAAGTCTAAGTAAATATTTAATGGAAAAGAAATGAGTAAGAGATTCCTTAAGGGATCTGATTTTGGTTTCACTTGCATCAGAAAGTTATAAATACTTGAACATGGAAATCATTTGTAACACTGGTGTATTTTCAGTGCTGAGGTTCCAGCTATCAAGCCATCAACTCAGCCATAACATCCTTCTGGACCGTCTTGAGGAGCTGGTATCTGGGGGCACTGTTACACAGTGGTTCCGCTCCTTCCTCCTGGGCTGTGTCCAGAAAGTGGTGTTGGGGGATGAGTGGGCTGCATGTTGGAGGATGACTGGGCTCTCACTTGTGGGGTGCCTCAGGGTTCTGTCCTCTCCCCCATGCTTTTTAACATCTACATGATGCCACTGGGAGAGATCATCAGGCGGTTTGGGCTGTGTGTTCATCAGTATGTGATGCTCTACCTCTCTTTTAAATCAGAACCAGTGAGGGCGGTGAAGGTCCTGTGTGTCTGGAAGTGGTTGGAGGATGGATGACAGCTAACAGATTGAGGTTGAAGACAGAAGTACTGTTTGGGGGGGTATGCTCTAGTTATCTCTTGCTTGGACTACTATAATGCGCTCTACGTGGGGCTACCTTTGAAGGTGACCTGGAAACTACAACTAATCCAGAATGCGGCAGCTAGACTGGTGACTGGGAGTGGCCGCCGAGACCATATAACACTGGTTCTGAGAGACCTGCATTGGCTCCCAGTATGTTTCCGAGCACAATTCAAAGTGTGGGTGCTGACTTTTAAAGTCCTAAATTGCCTTGGCCCAGTATACCTGAAGGAGCATCTCCACCCCATCGTTCAGCCCGGACACTGAGGTCCAGTGCAAAGGGCCTTCTGGCGGTTATCTCACTGTGAGAAGTGAGGTTACAGGGATCCAGGCAGAAGGCCTGTGGAACACCTTCCCATCAGATGTCAAGGAAATAAACAACTATCTGACTTTTAGAAGACATCCGAAGGCAGCCCTGTTTAGGGAAGTTTCTTATGTTATATTCTGTTTTTAATGTTCTCTTGAAAGCTGCCCAGAGTGGCTGGGGAAACCCAACCAGATGGGCTGGGTATAAATAATAAATTATTATTATTTTCAGTGTGATTGGCCAGAAACTAGAAGTGCTTGGCACAGTTTTAATATTTCTATTAATACCAGGGAGTCCGCTGAATTCCACCTCAGCCTACAATTGGGCTGGTATTTTGTGTGGCATCTGGAGTGGAAAATCTTCTGGAGTAGAAAATCTGGGTACTGGGGATCTGCCATGTTGCACCATCCTCGGTCCTAGTCTGGACGTAACCAAATTCCCCTTGTGTGGGGGAGAAGGCAGCTTTTCTTAGCCTGGCAAAATGGGAGCTCAAAGTCTCCAAAGTGGAGAAAGAGAGCTGAAATCACCAAAGCTGCTGACTCCAAGATATGCATAAGGCTTGAGGTTATAGAATCCCCATCAGATTTGATCCACTCTGTTCCCCTTCTATAAAAGGGATCTGAATATAACCTATTTTCAGGACTGTCTTAAGCATATGCGGCACTGGGGTGCAAAGATCCGCCTGACGCCCCCCGGTTACCCAGATTTGTTGACCTTTTTCTAGGGGGGACCCCAAAGTTGTTGACCTTTTTTTAGGGTGGGCCAGCTTTTTTTAGGGTGGGCCAGTGCGAGGTGCACATGGCAGAGCTGACCCGGCAGAGCTGGCCTAGCACGCTGCCTCAGCAGCAACAGGGGCAGTAGCAAGTGAGCAAAGCCGGGTGCCTCATGTGAGAAGCATGCGCTGGCGGGCCTCTCAACGGCCCGCCAATCCCAGGCGCGCAGGAGGGCAGAGCCAGCTGGCTGCCTCAGCATGTTGCTTGCCCATAGCAGAAGAGCTGTGGCGCTCCAACGGACTCTGCTCCACTCAGCAGCGGCTGTCGGCTCTTCCCAATCCCTGGACTCCAAATCTCGGCCCTGGACTCTCGGCCTGGCACCCCTGAGAGCCCAGCATCCGGGTGCCCCGCACCCCTATCACCTATGGGTAAGACGGCCCTGCCTACTTTACAAAGTAATTGTGAGGATAAATACCAGAATGACTACAAAGAGTGTCCCAGTATGTAAGAAGTACAATAGAAATGGGAATAACAATTATTCTACCCTATGCCCAGTTTTGACCACCAAGATGCCACTGTAAAACCAGTATTAGATCAAAACAATAGCCTCTCTGAGTCTCTTCAACAAACCTTTCTCCCTCTCCTAGACTCTCAGATGCTCAGCATTTGAAACTATAAAGCTAAGCGGATGTGTCAATAACGTATTCCTAAGGCATGGATCTGCTTTAGGTACTGAGATGTCTAAGCTTACAGCTTAAATTGTAGACACAACATGTAAACACCCATTTATCTGCAGCTGCTACTAAGCTAGAGGCATTTGATCAGAAATGAAACTCTTCTCTTTCACTGAGGATCAGGTCTAAACATCACATTCACAGAAAATTTGGGGGGAAATAATTTATACGAATGTATTTCAAGTGGAATCAAAATAACATGTCAGTGGGGCATCCTTACTATTCCAATGAGGTTTCTGAGGCTGGTCTCTCCCCCCTCCCCCTTCTCAATATATACACTGCTGTTGCAGCATTCCTTCATTATGAGAAGGATGCACTAATCAGAATACAGAAAACGGCAATCAAAATGACAATAAAGCTGGAGCAACAGTCCTCCTGGGGAGGGTTACAATGCTTGGAGCTTTTTCATTTACACACACACACACACACAAAAGGAAGTGGGGA
This sequence comes from Podarcis cretensis, assembly GCF_951804945.1. Classification (NCBI taxonomy): domain Eukaryota; kingdom Metazoa; phylum Chordata; class Lepidosauria; order Squamata; family Lacertidae; genus Podarcis; species Podarcis cretensis. Next base: position 31,923,287 of record NC_137173.1, on the reverse strand, counting down.
GTTGATAGAGTTGTATAGAATTATGCATGGTGTGAAGAAAGTGGACAGACATGGAGAAGTCCCCCCCCCACCTCTCTCATATTTCTGAAACCTGGGGTCATCCAATGAGCCTGAGTGCCACATTTTCAGAAAATACCAGAGGGAGTACTTCTTTGCATAGTGCATAATTAAATTGTGGAATTCTCTACCACAAGACGTTCCTCCAAAAAGTAGACAAATTCATGGAAGATAAAATGGCTGCTAGTAGTGAGGTTTGTACCCTACTTCCAGCATGAGAGACAACCCTATTCTAAATTTTAGTTGCTGGGGAGCGCCTGCAGGAGAGGGCTATGGTGCTCATGGGCTTGTCATAGGCACCTGGTTGCTATGGGAAACAGAACAATGGATTGGCAGGGCTGGATTGGCAGGGTCATTCTGATGTTCTCATGGCAGAACTTAGTGGAGTCAAAGGAAGTTCCAGAAAGATAACCAACTTTCTTAGGGAAGGTCCAACATATCGCTGTATGGCATCTTATAGCAAAACATCTGAGGAATCAAAGCCCCTTTCAGGCATTTGCTAGGCAAGGTACCACATGTGTATGTGTGTGGGAGAGACACATTCATCAGAATATCTGTAGGAAGTCTGTACACCTAACTGCATGCATGGGGGTTCTCTACCGATGTTGTAATGAAGGCACATACTGTAGGTTGGGACACCGCCTGCAACTGTGATTCCATATGTAGCTATTCTGTCCTTTTGTACCCTGTAGTCATTGTATTCATGGAAAAGGCTGGGTAGGAGGACTTAGGGGACTTTGTACACCCCTGTTTGCTCAGGTCTCTGTCCACAGCTTGCACAAAGAGAAGCGTTGATTTACTGGGAAAATGCTGGAAAGCTTCCTCGAGACACAGATTATTTGTCTCCATTAATGGAAAAATGCAGTAAAAATTAAGCGTGAAGAATGAGAACATTGGAAGATGTAACAGCCTGCATTGACTAGCAGCTGAAATTCACTGCCCCACATGATGTGTAACTAATCACAGCAGGCAGACATTCTGCTTGCACTTTCAGTATTAATAACATTTTTCTTCTGACTCATCATTAAGCCAGAGCAGATTTATTGGCCATCAGCGCTGGCTTCCCCATGCTGCCAATATCACTGAGCACATCACCTATCGGCCAGCTGTTTGCCATGACATTTACCAGCATGATCATTCAGAGAGGATAAGTTTTAGTATTAAAAGCTAAAATCTTCCTGATTCAAATGCAACACTTTTCTTTATTCCACATCCCCCACTCTCTCAAGTATACACACACACTCTCTCTCTCTCCTCTCTCTTCCTTTCCTTCCCTCACACACTCCTGTATTGGCATTCATACAACATTGACATTGTGAATCCACCATTTTACTATGTTGGGGTTGGTTTTGCAAGTTTTCTTTTCCATACAATAATGAAAGGGAAAATCACCTCATCGTGTTTCTTTCACCTCAAAGGTCATGTGATTCAGTCTTCTGTCACACACTCTTTTATATAAACACTTCCTTCCTTCCTTCCTTCCTTCCTTCCTTCCTTCCTCTCTCTCTCTCTCTCTCACTCACACAAGGAAAATATGTATGGTCAGTACTGGTATTCAGCTGCTTTGTTTGATAGCCGTGATGGTTACAAAAGTGTCATTAGTCTCCCCAACTTTTTTTGTGCAGTCACTTTTGACTCTCTGAAAACAGGCTCAGCATACTTGGGCTAGATAGCGTTTTAAAAATAAAATATTCCATAAAACACTGAGGTTATATAAACAATTAACGAAATTGGAATTGTCACAATAAATAAATAAAGAGCCCTTTGTGATTCATGATCCTGGCTTCTTTTTCTATACTCTCTAGTTCACAAAATTCTCAATGGGTGTCACAGTCATTCATGTGAATTAGCCGGATCCTCTCATATTCATCTTCCATAATGACCTTTATAGCTATGTTGCTACAATGCATCTGAATAATAAAACACACAGCTGTGTTAAGAAGTGATGCATACTCCCTTGTTGCCTCTTATGGAAAAGATATGCTGCCCAATATACCTGCAGGGATTAACTTATTGAGATTGTTGCTCACCTATTTACCTCAGCGCCCCAACCCACCTATTCAATAAACCCCACAACAACAACAGCAGCAGTTTCACCATCACTTTCTTGTTCAAACATGCTGTGAAGGTTATGATCATTACCCAGTGGCTGAAATCAACAGACATGGCACCAGAGTCAGTCGCCACTAGCCACCTTCCCAAATGAGCATCACTTGCCAAGCCGACTCTCTTTGGTAGCCTCTGCACTTCAGGGGACAACAAGCTGTGAGCTCCATGTTTTGAAATAAGCAATAATCTGAAATAAAATAAAAGGGTGCCAAAAGGAAACATTGTTCTGCTTTGGAGCCCTGGTGTGAAGGAGTTGGGCTGATGGCAGCTGACAGTATGACACTTTCTCCAATATGGCATTTATGACTCCAGGATCAGCCACTTTATTAACCAAGGACTGAGTCCTCTTAAATGCAGATTCACAAGAGCAGATAAAGTTCCCTAGTGAAAGCAACAGGAAGCAGATGAGCTGTGCTATCTCCTGTGGTGGTGAGATGAGAGAGAAAGAACAGGTGGCTTTATTTATAAGCTTCCCCCAGACACCGAGTTACTAGTTTAGCAGAGACTGAGGTTCCACAATCTGCTGAGGCAGGACAGTTTGTAGTTGGATTTCCCCTGGAGATAAAATAGTTTTGTCTTCTTGTTGTTGCTTTAAATTAGGACTGATAGTTTAGGTGTTCTGACTATCTAAAGAGCCTGCACTGAGGACTTTCTGTTCAATTGGTCTTGTAGCAGGAATAATAATAATCTAATCACACACAAGCAATCTAATTGCACGCAAACAATGGAAGGGCAAATGCTTCATAGGCAAAACAACAACCTTGGTTCAAAAATCACAGCGACACAACTCACCATACTCCTCAAGGTGAGTAAAATATGTTTCTTACAAGGGAATAATGAGATTAGTAAAAAATGATTTGTTTTAAACTCAAATTAATAACTACAATACAAAACTCATTTAAAAACACTCATGATTTATGTTACCAGTGTCCCTTTAATAGTACCAATGTCATCATAATAAGGCAAATTATTATTGATAATGAGATCAAATCTTCTCTGCCATATTTCCCACCAAAAGATATTTGCAGACTGACTGTAGGTGAATTTCTTCAGTCCAGCACAGGGCCTATTACTCAATATGATGATGTACCTTCAAGGACTTTAGTTTCTCAGCAATGCTGAGAACTGAGTCCAGCTAACTCATGGACCGAGAACCTCTGGCACTCTAGATGTTGTTTGACTCCAACTCCCATCATCCTGAACCACTAACAATGGTCAAGGACAGATGGGACTTGGTTTCAAACAACATCTGTAAGACTGCAGGTTCCCCAGACCTGAGTTAACTCATTTTTGTGAATGGTTCACTCAAGCAAGAGAAAGTTTCCCATTGATGGCAAAAAGCCAGCAAATAAACAATTAAAATCAGAAAGAAAGAAACTAAAGCCCCACCTGGGAGTAAAGGAGAAGAACTGAGTGGTGGATCCAGTACCACATTTGAAGCCATGCCATGCACAGTGGAAGTTGGTGGATTTCTTTCCCCTTTTTTTGCTGCCCCAGTTCCAGACTGGTGCAGTCCAGGAAATGGCCCAGCTTGGGATCCAACAGAACCATCACCAGGGCTTTTTTCACCAACACCTTTGTAACACCCAATATAGTGTCAACGGCTGGCTTGAACACCCCAAGTCTTAGTGGGACACTTCCATCTCATCCTAATTTTCCCCAGTTGTACAGATCAGTGGTTAGGATTGCCTGGCAGTGAATTTCTTGGTGATGGTGATTTAGGCAGCAGTTCTAAAGGCTAAAGCCTATGAAATTTAATGAGACTAAATTTAGGACTGCACTGTTACAGACTGTTCAAAGTTAAGTCATATTGAGCTCTGACAAATGGGTATAAAATTGCAGCCTTCAAATACAATTCTTCCCAGTTCCATATAGAAAGGCCCCTATAAGACAAAGGTGGGCAGACTTCAGGCTTGCAGGATCTACTTTTTCTTTTCTTTTTACAAGAACTCCAAATGGAGCTTAGTGCAAAAAGCCACATACATTTAGAATGAAAGAATCCTGAGTATCTGTGAGCATAAGAACGGAAAGAAGGTCACCGTCTTCCACACAAAAAGCTTCTTTAACTTACCATTACTAAAATATATAATTTAGAGTGGTGGTTGGCTTCATTTTGTTCCTGCTACTGTTAAACAACAGAGAGCCAGAAATTCTTGCCAGTCTTCTGAAATTAGCCAGAGATCGCCCAGTTGATCTAGATTTATCTTCTGCCCACCCCTGCCATAAGACATTTCCATGCTGAAGATCCTTGTTTATCTTTGTAAACACTGGCATCATCCTTGTGAACATTCATACCAGGTTCTGCACAAATATGATTTCTTAGGAGACTAAAGAGAAATGCATATATTTAAGTGCATGTGGCATTTGTTTAGTTTTGTTTTCGATGTTGCTAAATGATGTAGGATAGTCATTGCCAACTTTTGTTTAAACTTTAGCAGGAACCTTTTACAAAACAGAAAATGTATAATTGGCCACTATTCTGTGACAGTGTTTGAGAAAAGGACTGAAACATTAGTCTAAAGACCAGCTTCAAATATCCAGTTACTGAGGTGGCATATTTATACACCTGGGTAACTTGAACACCTCTTTTTGCATGCAGTTCATTTGTTTAAAAACATTGCTATTTGCAAATCTTGGGTCAGTCTTCTAAGCAGCCTCAGTCTTGGGATCAGGGAGGGATGGATATTTAAAAAGCAAATATTTTCATATTGTCAACACCTCTGAGAATATCAAAGGAAAAATGGAGCACACAAACTCACCAGAAGCTCATTTTTCTCATATGTTCATCATCATGATAACATTTAACACGAAAGGTTGGGTAGATATGGATCCTAAAGCATTATTGTAGATAGCTGAAGCTCTTCTTTCACCAGTTTTATATAAACAAGACAGACACTTACCTAAAAGAGAAAAAGAGAGAGAGAGAGAGGGCAGTGTATGTTTATAGAACTCTGAAAATAAATGTTGCCATTTATAATTTCTATAGTACATGTTGGTGCATCTGCAGCAGTAAAAAGGGTCACCTTCATCTACCCCACCTGAAATAAAACATGTCTCTCCCATGTTGGTCTCTACAGCCACAGCAGGTGCTGTAACTCCAGTAGTTTGACTTTACCCATGACTTTCCATAGTCTCTTGAGACAGACAATTGCCAACAACATGCTGGTAAACAAAGTGTCCACTATCACTACAAATCTGTGAATTGAGGCTGGTTGTTCAGTGCCACCCAGCTGATTTTCATTCTAGGACTTCGTTGACCAAATCCAGTATTGATCCTGTCCACTTTATCCTGGGACTGCTGAAGTATTAAGAAACAACTTAAGAGCTGAGTTACATAGGACGTATGGTGAGCCAGATTATTGGCACATCCAGCTCAGTATTGTCTCCCATGAGCATCTGGTCACCTACTGTGAGAAGGATGTTGGATTAGATGGACCACTGGGCACTTCTTATGATTGGTTTTCTTCTAGCCCTATCTGGAGATGCTGGGGATTGAACCTGAGACCGCCATCATGCAAAGCAGATGCTCTACCAGTGAGCTATGGTCCTTTCCTGACTGCATGTGTTAATGCCCACGCCCTGAAAAAGCCACCCCAAAATCCATGAGAATATGATAGCTAGCATAATAGAAAAAAGGTCACAGCCTAGCCTTCTTGCCTTGTAACATACAAGATGTAATTTGGAATTTGTGAGGAGCATTGGCAAAGCTTTCTGGGGGTTAGAGAACCCTGTCTCAGGAAGTATGGGACTGCTGTGGTCAATAATGAGATCTATTGGCTTTAGACAGATGCCTGGGCTATGTCTGAATGTGGCATTTACCAGCCTTCCATCTGCTTCTTCTGTTCCATCTATAAATCAGGGTGGAAAATTCTCCACCCACCCCTCTGCATTCACAGCTATAAGACCAAAATGCTTTTTTTCATGCACCAACTAATTTGTGAGTTTTAGTGAGGAATTCTCAGCAAAAGAAAAAAAGGAAAAGGAAAAGAAGGAACAAAACTAAGAGGAACCTGCAAATGAATTCTCTCTGTGCAACATGTGTGTACAGTCCCATTAGCAGCAGCACAGCAGGCAATCGATTAGGGAGGAAAAAATGGCTTTTTTTATGGTAATGGATTTTGAGACTCCTGGTGATAATTTATTTACTAGGAATTTTGCAGAGCTGGCTAGCATGCTGATGAAAGCCATCAGAATGGGTTCATTTTAAAATGAGCCCCAAAGAGGAGAGGGGGGAAGTTGTGTTGCTTATTTTGTAGAAATATTGTTATTAAATCATCTGAAATGTATTGATAAAATGTGCTTGAGAGCTACACAGCTGTAATTTATAATACAAATTATACTGCTATTGACAAATGGCAATTTAATCCAGCGATTAACTTTAACAATGTGAATTCTTCTGCTGCCTTTTTTTCCCTTGGAGGAAAACAAACAAACAAAGAACCAGCCACGTTGCATACAGTAGAAGAGGTGTGCTTTGTGCTGTGCTGCCCAGATACTACATCAACACCAACAACCTTGCACTTAATTTGTTTCCGAAGGAGCACACAACTGAAATTAACCTAACCAACCATTTCACAACTTCTACAAAAATGAATGGAGGCCTCAGGTATGCACGTGGTCCTGTCCCTAATCAACCCATAGCTAGGATGGATCAGTAATAAAACAGTGCTCTGCGTGAGGAAGGCCCCATGTTCAATTCCTGGTGTCTCCAGGTAGGGTTGGGCAAAACTGCTGCCTGAAACCCTGAAAGGCTACTACCAGTCTTGAACTAGATTGACCACTGGTTTGACTTGGAATGGAACACCTTCCTCTAACACTTGCATGGTCCACTGTGTGCTTGTGTGTGCATGACCACAGCTAGACATGAAATGGTGCTTTCTTTCATATACAGTGGTACCTCGGGTTACATACGCTTCAGGTTACAGACTCCACTAACCCAGAAATAGTGCTTCAGGTTAAGAACTTTGCTTCAGGATGAGAACAGAAATCGTGCTCCGGCAGCGGGAGGCCCCATTAGCCAAAGTGGTGCTTCAGGTTAAGAACGGACCTCCAGAACGAATTAAGTACTTAACCCGAGGTACCACTGTACACGCTTTGTTACAAACTGTGCATAGTGTTAGTTTTCTATTTTATTTTATTTATTTATTGCATTTATGTCCCAGCTTTTCTCCAAGGAGTTCAAGGTGGTGTATATGGTTTCCCTGTTCCATATTTAACCCCCACAACAACCCTGTGAGTTGGATAGGCTGAGAGTGAGCGACAGACCCAAGGTCACCCAAAGAGCTTCATGGCTGAGTGGGGATTTGAACTCTGTTCTTCCAGGTCCTAGTCTGACACTCTAACCACCACAGCACATTGGCTCTCTTTCTTGTCTGGATGAAGGATACAGAGGGGCATGTCCATGTATGTAGAAACTAGCCTAACTGTACAAATGTGTATTTTTACCTGGCTGCAATTTGTCCTTGAACTTCATCCCCTTTGCTTGTGTATATGGGGTGTGTGTGTGTGTGTGTGTGCGCGCACGCGCAACTCTGACTTTTGTGTGATTGGAATGTAGCCTGCTGTGCATTGCTCTGCACACTTTCGCCACTGGCCACACTTGCTTTCCCACAAGGAAATACAGCCCTGAGCCAAAAAAGAGAGAAAGGTCCCCTACCTCTGATTTATGGGATATTTGAACAGAGGGAACTTCCTCATTCTCCCAGCCACAACATTAAACAATTCCACAGCAAGAGGCATAATGAAAATAGGAACAAAATTATATTTATATAGCTATATAAAATAACCCGTAAGTTCTTTGATTAAGAAGCAGAATGTGGGAAAGAAGTGTAGCTTGAAACTAAGCTTTCTGTTCCCTGGGTAATACTAGAGTATATCTTGTCATATAAGAAAATACTACTGGTATATCACATTTCTATCACTTGTGCAAAGGTGTAAGTGATATCTATTGCACTTACAGCTCTGAGGAGCAGGGTTAGGTGCAATAATATGCTGTCATCATATCACAATTCAATATTTGCTAGCCTACACTAGCAGAGATTAAAGCTGCAAGTATGCACTGGAGTTGGTAATACAGAAAAATATTGGCACTGCCTTTATATAAAAAGAAAAATCAAGGCTTAAAATAATTAATTTGGAAATTGTACAGGATATCGTGGAAGACGGTTATTATTTCAAGGAGTTTAGATGGCATACAACAACAGCTCATTTCATGCCTAGAGATCCTGTGGCGCCTGGGGCCTTTAAGTGGTTAATTCTGTTTCCCTCTTGTGATTCAACGAAATATTAGTTTCTCACAGCAATTTATATGCTGAGATGGCAAAGCATGAGGATTTTAATCTTTAGGTAAGCTCTTATCAGGGTCCCATGAGGGGGCACCTAGTACAGGGAATATTTGCTGGTCTTAGAGCTTGTTGGCTGCTTGCCATCTACTAAGTGGTCCTCTACTCAAGCAAAAATGCATAAACATTGTGAATGTATCACCCAAATACCAATTGTGATCCATGTAACCCCAAGAATATATAAGTCCTAACAACACCTGTTAATCAAAATCTTGATATAGGCTAAGTCCAAAAAGTGTTGTGTACCAGACAAAGCTACAGCTCTGGCTTCAGGAACCACATGGAAATAAGATAATTGCAATACCCTGTATCTTTCTTTTAGCTATTCAGCTATTCAGCTTTCACCCCATTTGTGTATCCATTGTATTCCAAATCCAAAAAGAATCTCTGCCCCTTGGTAGAACAGAAATGAATGCCACTCATTTCCTTTTACTGTTTGCCCCCAAATTTCCATGTAGTTTTATCCTTTTCACACACAAAAAAACCTTTGACATCAATGAAAGCAGAAATTCAGAGTATGTTTCAGAATTGGACAGCAATGGATTTGTTCCCCGTTCAAAACATTTGAGAGAAGTGGAAGTGACAAGAGCTTGGCATGAATGTGGGGGAAATGCAGATCTGATGTTCACATTGATTTCATCATTAATTCTAAAGAGCAGGCGGTTACTATATTCAGGAAACTAGACAGAAAAGTGTGTGACCTGGACACATAAGAAGGGTTAAATGCTTGACTGTGAGCCAAGAAAATATTCATGCAAATTGTCCACCTAAGAGGCAACCCTCTCACCCTGCTCTCCACACCTTGCTTAGTTCAGGTGCAATCCAGATGTTCTGGATTACAAATTCCATGAGCTTCATTACATCTTTGCTGCCCCTAGAAAATGGCCCTGGGAGTTGTAGGGCCAAGTGGAAGGGACCTAGTTGGTGCCTTAATTACAATTCAGATTCCATACCCTTCCGGCAGATGCTGCTGCTGCTGCTGCTGTTGTTGTTTACAAACAGAGATGTTAATAGCAATCACACAATTAGTGTCCAATCTAGGACATCTAAAGGATGTCCATAAGAACTAATCCAAAACTTTTCCAGACATCCTGGGATAGGTGTCAATAAATCTCTTGGACCTTGAAATGAAAGTCATATTCACATGCTGCATGTGTGTAGGGAATTTCTATGCTGACTCCATAGCAAAGCCACACTTGTTATCTTGCCCTGGTGTCACAAGTCTTTCCTGTAACCACAATGTGTAGCACACTCTTGTCCGCAGGGAGATCCCAACTCGTGAGCAACTGTTTGAACATAGACTCCACACGATCAGGATACCTGCCTGCATTGGGGATTTTCTGCAAACAACTGTGTGCAATACATGGCTGCTATTGGAAGAAGCTGTGATCTCAGGGTGGGGCTAAAAACATGCTCCAACTCTGAAATCGACAAAAAGCAATGCGTGAATAGGGCTTAAGGGGTCATTGCTTCAGAAATAACACAGAGCAGTCTTTCTCCCTGGATAAATGACATGGACCTGGACACCTGCACATGCTTAGGTCAGTCTTTCTGCTTTGTGGGCCTGTCCTCAGCTGCAACCCATTACAATGTCTATACAAAAGTAAAACTCATTGGAAAAACTGCCAAGGATGAACAGGTGGTGTCATCAATACACCACAGAGTGATTTAGCTGCCTTGCCTTGGAATAAGCCCCATGAGGTCCACTATCAGGAACCTTCCCCAGAGCAGTGAGCTGTATCACCTGACTTTTCCTAGAGATTTCCTATCAGGATACTGACCATGCCCACCTCTGATTAGCTGAAGAGCCTTTTGACAAAAAAGCACAGCTTGGGCTTGTCTGGTGTGGCTGCAATTGTAATGCAATCAAGATAATGACTTCAGAAGGGAGGGAGGATCATAATCAGTAGAGACAGATGAACTCCCAAGATAAAAGCATTGTATTTCCATGCAGATGTCCCTCCTAATGAGGAAAGAGCAAAGAAAAAGAAAAAGAAAAAGAAGGGGGGGAGCTTTTGAGATGACAGCAGAATGATTTTTAAATGGAACTATTTCCGTGTTTTCCATGCAGTGTAAAGGGAGAGTGAATGGAAATACCCCAGATACCAGCCTGGATCCGACCAAGCCTCACTTTAGGTGAAAATGTCCATATGTAGCACATAGATCTCCCTTATCTGTTCTGCAATTCAGAGTCTTAGTAGAAATTGCAGAAGATAATATAAAATATGCAGGAAACATTCCGGACTCCCTCCAGGCACAGGTTGAGCTCAGTGTCTATGAAAATATTATGCAAATACAAAAATGTGTTTTCTTTTGGGCAAGCCATTTAACAGGAGCTTTCAGCACCTTGGAAGCCTGAAGAAAAAGAAAGAAAGTAATGATAAATGCAATTTATTTACAAAGGAAGTGCAGGTGGCTGGTGCAAGGTGCTCATGCTGTGATGCTGGGAATTTTGAGTGTAATTGAGCATCCTTCTTTTCCAAACACAATCGTCTCCCCACCCAGGAAGAGGGTTGCTCCGAGTCACCTTGCATCCCTTGGGTGGGAGAGAACTCTCTGTATCTGATGCAGTCAAATCTGGTAAAGCCCCTGAGGTTCAGGAATATAGGAACCGGACTTCTTCCAGAACAAAACATTTGTCTGCCTTGCTCAGTACTGTCTGAGCTGAATAGTGGAGGTTCTTCAAGGTCAGCTGATGTCTTTCACATCATTTATTGCCTGCTCCTTTTCATGGGAGATGCCAAGGATGGAAACATAGCATCTGCTTTGGATGCAGAAAGTTCAATCTCTGGCATCTGATCCCCAGTCTGAAACCTGGGACAGCTGATGCCAGGAGATGTAGGTAACATTGAGCTAAATGACTCAGTATAGAGCAGCTTCCTATGTTCTTATGTAGGGCTGCCATTTTCAGGATTTCAAAGGTGGCACTTTGTCCTGGATCCTGGATCAAACAAAGCAACCCTCTCTTATGCAAACTGGGATCTTCTGCATGCAAAGTATCTACTCTGCCACTGGGCTATAGGCCATCTGGGTGGGTGCTCTCAAGTGCACTACACCATAGTTGCAGCTCAGGAAGCAGCATTCAGTAACCAGCACCAAATGATTGCCTAGAGGAATTATTGTGAAAATAAGAATTTATTTTTTTGAGGGAGGCAACCTTTCTCTTCCCTCAGGATGCCATATTACTGAAACATGGCAAAGCTCGTAGGCAGGCCTAATTGGTCTGTAGGGAAAATTCTTCCCTGGCCCTGAATATGGAGACCAATGTAATCCATGGCAAAGTCCAGCAAGGGCATACCCCCAAACTTCAGGCAGCTTGTAATCCCTTAAATTAAAGGTGGGGGAGAGGAGAATCCAGTGTTTACCAGGGCCATCTTTACCCAGGGGTGCAAGGCGTGTGGGGCACCTGGGCGTTGAATTCTGGGGGGCGCCAGGCACTCGCCGCTGAAGCCACCTAAGCTCTTAACTATCTTCCTGTTATGAAATAATAAATAATTTTGAGCAAGCTAGAAAAACAAAATACATATATACCTAGGTATTACCAAAAGGTGTACCTACTGTTTCACTAAATGACTTTCGACTTTCTGCGCTCATTTACCAAAGACGCACTGCACCAGCGGCAGTGCTTGTCATTCACAATGGTGGCACTTGTCAGACTTGGGGGCGCTGGGCAGATCTTTGCACCCTGGTGGCGCATATGCTAAAGATTCCCCTGGTGTTAACTGATGCCCGGGCACCAGCACAGTCAGTTTTATATAGCCAAAGAGAGGAGCAGAGGAAAAGGTTATCCTCTGGTCTGCTCCCAAGCCCTGCCTGCTCACATGCCTGGAGTTGGGCAAAGGGCTATGCAGGCACATCCTCAGCAAAAGGAGGTGGACGTGCCTTTTTTTGCCATGCCAAAGCTGAGGGAGGAGGGGAAGTCCGGCCGCTCCCAGTGAGGCATGGCAAGAATAGACAAGAGAGAGGATTGAGCTGAAGGTCATGTTTGCCATGCATCTGCATATACCCTGAGCAACACCAATGTCAATGCTGTCAGCTGATCGTCCCTGTCGTAAATTAATTAGCTACAGACTTTCTTTTCACCTCCTGTCCTACAGGACAATCTAGTTCAATTTGGAACTGTTCTTCCATTCCTCATAAGCGACTGCCTTTAATACTTCAAAAGGTGGATGATCCCTAAATCAAACTGAGCTGTCAAATTGGTTTCTGAATCTCTGTGAATAATAAAAAAAGGAGTTACACGCCATATATGGATTATATATTATTACTATTACCCAAGAAGACCCAGTATCTCAATTAAAAAGACCCTAATCCTTTTAAATTTGCTGTGAGTAAAATCATTACTTACAGGGGTGACAAATGAATTGCTAATCATGTAATTACTTCAGTACAGAAGCCCTAGAATAAAAATGGCTTGACATCTAAATGAGGCATAATAAAAACTTACTTAATTTAATAAATTGCTTTATCTCCAATAATTATTTACTTAAAAACAGAATTTGTTGAAAATACCACATTAGTTTTAACAATGCCATATGAAGTAAGTGTGCCATTAGAAAAAATTAATTTACAAGATGACACCTTTTTTTTTTTTTTTTTGTTAATAATGAGATATCATTATATGGCACTTTCTAGCCACAGACACCCCAAAGGATTTTTACAAATTATAGGCTAGTGCATTAGAGCAGCCATTTAAGCAGGAATATTTATGGGATGAAATTTGGAAGCCGAATGATGTTATGCTTGTGAGTTAAAATCACACAAGTCACTAATCCTAAGAACTTCTCCTGTATATGTAGTATGGGATGCTACATGTCTATTCAAAAGTATGTCCTATTAAGTTCCAGATATGTGAATCTAGGACTATAGCCTAAAGCACTGGATTTAAAGCTTTTTTTTTTTTTTTTTTTTTTTTAGTACTATTGATATCAAGGGTAGAGTTAGTCATATAGTAGAGTTAGTCATCCCCTTCATGGATCACTGCCTTGCCGTGGCGAAGGGGCTTGAAGAACTCAGAGAAGCTATGAACTATGCCGTGCAGGGCACCCAAGATGAACAGGTCATAGTGGAGAGTTTTGACCAAACGTGATCCACCTGGAGGAGGAACCGGCAAGCCACTCCAGTATCCCTGCCAAGAAAACTCCATGGACAAAGACAACAGACATATAAAAGTTATGACGCTGGAAGATGAGCCCCTCAGGTCGGAAGGCGTCCAACATGCTACTGGGGAAGAGCGGAGGGCAAGTACAAGTAGATCCAGAGCTGATGAAGCGGCTGGGCCAAAGCCGAAAGGACGCTCAGTTGCGGATATGCCTGGAAGCGAAAGGAAAGTCCAGTGCTGTAAAGAAAAATATTGCATAGGAACCTGGAATGTAAGAACCATGAACATGGGTAAGTTGGAGGTGGTCAAAAATGAGATGGCAAGAATAAATATTGACATCCTGGGCATCAGTGAACTAAAATGGACGGGAATGGGTGAATTCAGTTCGGATGACCATCATATCTACTACTGTGGGCAAGAAACCCGTAAAAGAAATGGAGTGACCCTCATAGTCAACAAAGAGTGGCAAAAGCTGTACTGGGATGCAATCTCAAAAATGATAGAATGATCTCGATACGAATCCAAGGCAGACCTTTTAACATCACAGTAATCCAAGTTTATGCACCAACTACTGGTGCTAAAGAAACTGAAATTGACCAATTCTATGAAGACTTACAACACCTTATAGAAGTGACACCAAAGAAGGATGTTCTTCTCATTATAGGGGATTGGAATGCTAAAGTAGGGAGTCAAGAGATAAAAGGAACAACTGGCAAGTTTGGCCTTGGAGATCAAAACGAAGCAGGGCAAAGGCTAATAGAGTTCGGTCAAGAGAACAAGCTGGTCATCACAAACACGCTTTTCCAACAACACAAGAGACGACTCTACACATGGACATCACCAGATGGGCAGCATCGAAATCAGATTGATTATATTCTCTGCAGCCAGAGATGGAGAAGCTCTATACAGTCAGCAAAAACAAGACCTGGAGCTGACTGTGGCTCAGATCATCAGCTTCTTATAGCAAAATTCAAGCTTAAACTGAAGAAAGTAGGAAAAACCACTGGGCCGGTAAGATACAATCTAAGTCAAATCCCTTATGAATACACAGTGGAAGTGAGGAACAGGTTTAAGGATTTAGATTTGGTGGACAGAGTGCCTGAAGAACTATGGATGGAGGCTCGTAACATTATACAGGAGGCAGCAACGAAAACCATCCCAATGAAAAGGAAATGCAAGAAAGCAAAGTGGCTGTCCAATGAGGCCTTACAAATAGCGTGGGAGAGAAGGCAAGCAAAATGCAAGGGAGATCGTGAAACATACAGGAAATTGAATGCAGATTTCCAAAGAATAGCAAGGAGAGACAAGAAGACCTTCTTAAACAAGCAATGCAAAGAAATAGAGGAAAGCAATAGAATGGGAAGAACCAGAGATCTGTTCAAGAAAATTGGAGATATGAAAGGAACATTTCGTACAAAGATTTCCATAATAAAGGACAAAAGTGGAAAGGACCTAACAGAAGCAGAAGACATCAAGAAGAGGTGGCAAGAATACACAGAGGAATTATACCAGAAAGAAACGGATGTCTCATATACCCCAGGTAGTGTGGTTGCTGATCTTGAGCCAGACATCCTGGAGAGTGAAGTCAAATGGGCCTTAGAAAGCACTGCAAATAACAAGGCCAGTGGAAGTGATGGTATTCCAGCTGAACTATTTAAAATTTTAAAAGATGATGCTGTTAAGGTGCTACACTCAATATGCCAGCAAGTTTGGAAAACTCAGCAGTGGCCAGAAGATTGGAGAAGATCAGTCTACATCCCAATCCCAAAGAAGGGCAGTGCCAAAGAATGCTCCAACTATCGCACAATTGCACTAATTTCTCACGCTAGCAAGGTTATGCTTAAAATTCTACAAGGAAGGCTCAAGCAGTATGTGGACCGAGAACTCCCAGAAGTGCAAGCTGGATTTAGAAGAGGCAGAGGAACCAGAGACCAAATTGCAAACATGCGCTGGATTATGGAGAAAGCTAGAGAGTTCCAGAAAGACATTTACTTCTGCTTCATTGACTATGCAAAAGCCTTTGACTGTGTCGACCATGGCAAACTATGGCAAATTCTTAAAGAAATGGGAGTGCCTGATCACCTCATCTGTCTCCTGAGAAATCTCTATGTGGGACAAGAAGCTACAGTTAGAACTGGATATGGAACAACTGACTGGTTCAAAATTGGGAAAGGAGTACGACAAGGCTGCATTTTGTCTCCCTGCTTATTTAACTTATATGCAGAATTCATCATGCGAAAGGCTGGGCTGGATGAATCCCTAGCCGGAATTAAGATTGCCAGAAGAAATATCAACAACCTCAGATATGCAGATGACACAACCTTGATGGCAGAAAGTGAGGAGGAATTAAAGAACCTTTTATTGAGGGTGAAAGAGGAGAGTGCAAAATATGGTCTGAAGCTCAACATCAAAAAAATGAAGATCATGGCTACTGGTCCCATCACCTCCTGGCAAATAGAAGGGGAAGAAATGGAGGCAGTGAGAGATTTTACTTTCTTGGGCTCCATGATCACTGCAGATGGTGACAGCAGCCACGAAATTAAAAGACGCCTGCTTCTTGGGAGAAGGGCAATGACAGGCCTAGACAGCATCTTGAGAAGTAGAGACATCACCTTGCCAACAAAGGTCCGTATAGTTAAAGCTATGGTTTTCCCAGTAGTGATGTATGGAAGTGAGAGCTGGACCATAAAGAAGGCTGATCGCCGAAGAATTGATGCTTTTGAATTATGGTGCTGGAGGAGACTCTTGAGAGTCTCATGGACTGCAAGAAGATCAAACCTCTCCATTCTGAAGGAAATCAGCCCTGAGTGCTCACTGGAAGGACAGATTGTGAAGCTGAGGCTCCAGTACTTTGGCCACCTCATGAGAAGAGAAGACTCCCTGGAGAAGACCCTGATGTTGGGAAAGATGGAGGGCACAAGGAGAAGGGGGCGACAGAGGACGAGATGGTTGGATAGTGTTTTCGAGGTTACCAGCATGAGTCTGACCAAGCTGCGGGGGGCAGTGGAGGACAGGAGTGCCTGGCGTTCTCTGGTCCATGGGGTCACGAAGAGTCGGACACGACTAAACGACTAAACAACAACAAGAGTTAGTCATCTACCGTGCCTCAAAGCCTTTTCTTATGCATTCACCAGTAAAACATGCATTTTAGATGCATGTTTTACATAAATTACACATTTCTTTAGCCCCCAAAATGCATTTCAATAACTCAGAGAAGTAGCTGTTCCATCTGGGAGTTGCATTCTGATCTGCAAGTAAGTTCAGGAGTGTCAGATCGGGTCAATATATCACACTGGCTATTTATAAATAAGGTCTCATGGCCTTCCTGTCCAGAAACTATGAGCATTCTTAAGTAGTCCAGGCAGCAGAAACAAAACATCCATCATTCTCTTCCTTGCAGTGGGAAATATGGGACCCTTAGAATGAATAATACAAAACAATGTAACTCAATCTTTGCCACCCCTGCTGTGCTGGTATCCTCACCCTGTGCAATTCTTGCATGTAGCTCTTTCACAATGGACCCAAGTCACGGAGCAGAACACTCGTTGGCCAAAGCACTTTTCTGGTCTAAAAGACTCCAGCTGTCCCTAACCCATAAAGTTTGCATCTAGAGACAACTAAGTGTGACAAATCATATGGTGCTTACTGACACTGGGCTGCAGGGGTGGCGATCTAACATGATTGATAGATGGTAGGGCAAGACACCAGAAATATTTCTAACATTTCAAGACACCAGAAACAAATATTGGCCATGATTTCACTCTTATCTATTGTAATCGCTGAGCAAATATGTTAAAGAAAGAGAGACAAGGGAGCAATCAGATTTCAGGGAGAGACCAAATAGGAGGCCATAATACGTGTCAATAGCAGCACAGCAGGAGAAAGAAGAACACACACACAAAAACCACACAACTAAAGTGTTTTGGCAGCACTTGTAATGTCCCTTCTACTGAAAAAAAATATATGCAACAGTGCTGAACTTTATTCAGAACAGGATATTATAAAAACCTTCTGTCTCTTGTCATCTGTATCAGCTTCTGCCAGCCAGCTATGCTCTTCATTTGTGTATTTAATTATTCTGTCCTATGTGAACTGCTTCAGTATATTGGATTTTAGTGCATTGATTTCTGACTTTTCAACCCACTTCTCCAATTCATCAAATGGGGACTCTAGGCGGAACCTATCCTCCCATGTATTGGTGCTCATTCCCAGCTATATGTTACTCATGAATTTGATTAGCATGCTCTGCACTCCATTGCCTAAGCTGTTAATGAAAATATTGAACACTGTTTGATCCAGAGAAAGCCCATGTGGGTCTCCAAATCAACTCTATGCAACTTTACATGAAAGCATTAATAATAATCAGTATACTTAAATAGTTTGCTTAAATAGTCGGAGAAATAATAGTTGGTCAATAATAGACTTGTTTAATTTTGATGGGATCTGAATTCTGTTTAGTTGCATTCCCTTGAATGAGAACAAGATTTCTATAGCAAACAGAAGGCTTGTCAAATTCTTCTAAATTATGTGCTCTAATGACATCCTGGACTTCTCCCCACCATGAAGTTAGCAATGGCTCAGGAGAACCCGCCAAGGCTAGATGCTGCCAATTGTTTCATCAAGTGAAAAAATCTGCCCTATATGGTACGGCAGAGGTTGCCAACCTTTTCCGGACCAGTGGGCACAATTCAAATCTTGAGAAAATGCTGTGGGTGCCAGTCACATAACAGCAAGACATGACAAAAATGAGAGAGAGCATAGTAATTCCTGTTTCCCTACCTGCTGGATAACGTCACACTTACTACGGGAAGTCAGTCTTGGCTCACTGGTCCTGATTGTGGAGATCACATAATAATGATCCCACAATGATGCAGTTGCTCTCTAGTAACAACAAGGAGCATTGCCCAGTGCGAGGTAAAATATACTAGGTGGTCACACAACTCTCTCTGATGCATCACTCATACAAAGATCATAGGCACACATGCATGTTTCTCACAAACTTGCTTTGTACACACACACACACACACACACACACACACACCTTTACAACCAAGCACACCTCTCCCTTTCTCTTACAGACCACACATACATACATACATGCATGCATACATGCATCTCTGCCCTGCTCTTGAGTCAAGAGCGTCTCTCTCAATCACAGGCACATAGCATACTTGAGCAACCTCCCCATACACATTCAGAAAAGCCCACACACAGGTGAATGCAATTCCCGTTGCCAGCTCCGCAGAGGTTAGTTTTAATGTATTTCAGTTTTAATGTATTTTGTTGGAAGCTGCCCAGAGTGGCTGGGGAAACCCAGCCAGATGAGTGGGATAGAAATAAATTATTATTATTATTATTATTATTATTATTATTATTATTATTTCTTCCAAGGTTTGTTGTTCCAAATTGCTTATGGGAAGAAACATGTACCTGCTCAGAGTCCATTCATGTAATATGTGTCCTCTCTCAATACAATGAGAGGCGTGTTTGCAAATTTAGGATGGGGAAGTAAGTTAGTACACATTCCTTCTAGAGAAGTCTGTAGCGTTTGTGCTGCTTTCCATTAGAATTCATGGACAATAGAATAGATCATAGTACTCTGAGCAGCTTCTGACAAGATCCGCCCCCCCCCCCCAAATACGTTTTAGCAGAGGATAGCCTGGGAACTAGAAATGGTGGTTGGCTGTGTGCTTTCAAGGTGATCCAAGACATTATACCCTTTGCTATGCCGAGAATCCTTAACCTCAAGCCTCAATTTAACATTAAGTCTTTCAGTTCATTTGCATATCAAATATGTATGTGTGCAGATACATCTCTATGTGATTTATTGTCTTTCACATTCATACAAATTGTCCAGGTTGTCTATTTTCCAAGTAAAATACAATACAGTGCTAGACTATTGTATTTTAATATTTTGTTGGAAGCTGCCCAGCCAGATGGGTGGAGTATAACTAATTATTGTTATTATTATTATTGAATGTTTTGAATTTAACATGGGATTTCGCCTTAATATTCCCCCCCCTACAAACACACACATGCATGTGTAATGATCTCTGTACTGTTTTATGCCTCTGAAATTTCAGCAAGAACATCTTATTTAATTATTTGTCAAATTTGGATGACTGCCCATCAACATATGTTTTCTGAGTGTTTTTCAGCACATCAAATAAACTACAACAGTACAATAAAAACAGCAAAATGCGGTTCCTTTCCAGCAGCAAAAAATAAAATAAAATAAACCAATTTGCAGCTCAAATTATAAAGTGAACTATAACTCATTTTAAAATAATGAGGAATTGGCCAAGAGTTGCTTTCCTTTACCTTGCTTGAGTTCCCTTCTAAATGTAAAAATGGAGAGAGGGAGGGGACAGATACAAGCTGTAGCAAAATATTGTTTGGGTGCACTGGTGAAGCATAGAAAGTTGGGTGATTTCTCATCATATCACAAAAGGCCCTTCAAGAAATAGGGTCTATTGTGGTATGGGGAGAAAATCATTCATTTTGTATGGTGATCCAAGTGTATTCGCAAATGGCTTGCCATAAGGAATGACTACGTGAGACTTGCCTCCATGAATAGCAGACATTAGGCAGTACCAAGAAGATGTATCTCCTGTTGTGCTGTCAGAACACTGTATACCATGGCTATCCAGATATTGATGAACTCCAGTACCCATCAGCTCTAGCCATTATGGTCAATGGTCAAGGATGCTGGCAGCTGTAGTCAGACAAGAAGTGGAGGGCCACATCTTTCGGTTTTCCAGCACTGTATTGGAGGATGCTACAACTAAATGCAAAGCCATTTACACTAGTGAAAAGTCAGCACTTAGGCAGGGGGCCAAGCAGTGCTTTTTTCTAAAAAAAATAAATAAAAATGTTTAGGGGTACTCTCATTTTCCTACTCATATTGAAATACTGCCCCTTAATGAGGCCAAACTTAGATTCACAAAATGTTTAGGGGTATGTGTACCCCTGAATACCCCTAGGAAAAAAAGCACTGGGGCAATGCATATTGCCTTTTCTGCTTGATCTTCTCCTGCTCATTCTTCCTCCAGCAGTCACATCGCTGAGGAAGCCTTTATTACTAGGTTTAATAATGCCAACGAAAGGGGCTGGTTGTAAGAGATTGGGAATGGATGCTGATGCAACATTCACTGCAATCACTCAATTATTATGGAATTTCACTGTAAGGAACCCAGCTTGGTACATCATCACTCTTAAGGCTCCCCATGCAGAATTCTTGATTGGGTTGGCATTCAAGCGGGTCTGTTTTATTATAGTGGAGCACTGTCAAATGCCATTATACTTTTTCACACCAAAATGTTGAAGAATATTATGACATTCTTCAAAATGTTGAAGACTATTATAAGCAAGACAAAATTTAAATACTGGCATATTTAAAACACACAGCAATGATCTGTAATATGAGTTGATGATCACTTATATTAAAACCTGAGGAGAATCATAGAACCGTAGAGTTGAAAGGGACCCCAAGAGTCATCAAGCTCACAGCTGTCCCTGGGTGGGCTTGAACCACCAACCTCCTGGTTAACAGCCAGACAAACTGGCCCATTGTGGCTTTCCCTCTGGAAAAAGCCCCAGCAGAGTTGGGGGAGTAAATCTAATCCTCAAAGGATGGCAAAAATTATTGTTATCTAGTTTAAGCTCCTTCAAGGATCATTGCCTTGTCATGGCGAAGGGGCTTGAATAACTCAGAGAAGCTATGAGCTATGCCGCGCAGGGCCACCCAAGATGGACAGGTCATAGTGGAGAGTTTTGACTAAACGTGATCCACCTGGAGCAGGAACCAGCAAGCCACTCCAGTATCCCTGCCAAGAAAACTCCATGGACAAAGACAACTTTGACCAAACTGCGGGAGGCAGCGGAAGACAGGAGTGCCTGGTGTGCTCTGGTCCATGGGGTCACAAAGAGTCAGACATGACTAAATGACTAAATAACAACAACAACATCTAGTTTAAGATCTACAAAATTTAGATTACCAAAACCCGAGACAAAATGGCAGTGTTAAATAGATACCAAGAAAAACACAGAAACCACTCCAGTTTATTAATCCAAGCAACATTAATCTTAAGCCTGATATATTTCAAGGTAAAACTTCTTCACTGGTGAACGTAAGCAATTAACATGTATAATAAGTTATTTACAGTACCGTCTTACATCTGTCAGCTCAGCAGTGTGTCCTACTGAGTTCAAGGGGACTTACTGGAGAAGGTGTTATTAATATTAGCAAGTCTCACTGCACTCCTCAGCACTCCTCCAAGGGAAAAAGTCTCAGTGAACACAGTGGGGATTATTTCCAAGCAAGTATCTTGTATGCTTGTTGATCACATTCAATGAAATTCCCTCAAATGCAGTATGTGAATTGTCCAGACAAGTAGGGACCTTTCTTAGGATGGATGATCCTGTCAATTATAGCTTCTCTCAGTTTCTCAATCTTTTAGTTCAGTTCCTCTCAAAGTTCAAGCTCACCACATTTCTCCATCAATTAGTGAAATTTAATTTTTTATCCTACTAATAATAATAATTTTTTTATGTGTATCCTGCCCTCCCCAGCTGAGGCCGGGCTCAGAGCAGCTAACATCATAAAAACAACACAATAAGCATAAAAAAAGACATCAATTAATTAAAATACATCTTAAAATTAATTCAGACAAGTTAAATTCCAGGCAGGTGGCAATTGAGAGTGCAGTGAGCAAATAGAAGGGGAAGAAATGGAGGCAGTGACAGATTTTTACTTTCTTAGGCTCCATGATCACTGCAGATGGTGACAGCAGTCACGAAATTAAGAGACGCCTGCTCCTTGGGAGAAAGGCGATGGCAAACCTAGACAGTATTTTAAAAAGGAGAGACATCACCTTGCCAACAAAGGTCCGTATAGTTAAAGTCATGGTTTTCCCAGTAGTGATGTATGGAAGTGAGAGCTGGACCATAAAGAAGGCTGATCGCCGAAGAATTGATGCTTTTGAATTATGGTGCTGGAGGAGACTCTTGAGAGTCCAATGGACTGCAAGAAGATCAAACCTATCCATTCTTAAGGAAATCAGCCCTGAGTGCTCACTGGAAGGACTGATCGTGAAGCTGAGGCTCCAATACTTTGGCCACCTCATGAGAAGAGAAGACTCCCTGGAAAAGACTCTGATGTTGGGAAAGATGGAGGGCACAAGGAGAAGGGGACGACAGAGGATGAGATGGTTGGATAGTGTTCTCGAGGCTACCAGCATGAGTTTGAGCAGACTGCGGGAGGCAGTGGAAGACAGGAGTGCCTGGCGTGATCTGGTCCATGGGGTCACAAAGAGTCGGACACGACTAAACGACTAAACCAGTGTTTCCCAACCTTGGGCCTCCAGCTGTTTTTGAACTACAATTCCCATCATCCCTGACCACTGGTCTTGCTAGCTAGGGATGATGGGAGTTGTAGTCCAAAAACAGCTGCAGGCCCAAGGTTGGGAAACACTGGACTAAACAACAACAACAACAAATAACTGCCAGGACCAACTGTTTCCACTGATCATACAAGGACCTGTGAGTGGGTTGGGGGCCTCCTTTGGGCTTGTTTTATACAAAGGAAAGTAACTGCATCCTGCCCAAAGGCCTGGCGGAACAGCTCCGTCTTGCAGGCCCTGCGGAAAGATGTCAAATCCCGCAGGGCCCTGGTCTGTTGTGGGAGAGTGTTCCACCAGGCTGGGGCCATGGCTGAAAAGGCCCTGGCTCTATTTGAGGCCAGTCTAATTTCCCTGGGGCCCAGGGTCTTCGAGGTGTTGTTACACAAAAGTTTCCCTAATATAATGCATTTTTATGCTATATGTTTTTATATGCACACTTTCCCCCAATATGTTCTTTCGTATGCATTTTTGGTTAGAGAACTGCATCACAAAATGAGAGAAGTGTGAATTTTGAAAGATAGCTGAGTTTGTTTGCATATTGTTTCAAGAATAAAAAAGGCAAAGTGAACTGGATTCCTCTAGCCCTTTCCTAACCATTGTCTGGCTCAGGTAGCATAGTCCTGGCAACTTTAAATTCTCAGCAACACATTCTCTCTATCTGCTCTTGATTTAGGGATGTGCAGTGTATCTTCCAATACAAATTTGTTTCTGTTCTTGCCTGCTCTCATTATTATTTATTATTTCTAAACCTAGTCTGCTGTACATGTTCCAGATGAGTAGGCAAGCTTGTGAAATTCCGGGGAGCAACGCTGCAGACACATTGTAACAATTTATATTCTGAATTTAAAAATTGAGAATTATCCATTGACTTCACCTTTTTATTGCACTTACATAAGTAGAATATAGTGCACATGTGTTCTGCGGTTACCAAGGGTGTTTCTGTATCAGCTCACTACAGCCCTCGTGGCGGCAGAGGGCAGGGGGGAGAGATGTGTCCTATTTCACACAGGGCAGTCCTCTGTTTAAAGGAGTATTTGGTATAAAGATAACAAATCATAAAAGGGGGACTAAGGGCCATGGAATTGCCCACCAGCAGTTAGCATCTCAACTGAACAGGCACACAGGTCAATTGGTCATGGTCTTCCAAACTATGATGAGATGTGTTTCTGTTTAAATCACTGGGTTGTACTTAAGTCAGAGTAGGCCTATTGGAGCATTCTTTACTCAGATACACGTAATTCTTCCTAAAGCTGCATCTATGCATTCCAAATATCATATACATTTCTTTATTTAGTTTACAAATCTGTATCTTACTTTTTGGAGATGCAAAAGTGGCTGCCCTAACCCTCTTTCATCCACAAATTGAGCGTTTCCTTCCTTCCTTCCTTCCTTCCTTCCTTCCTTCCTTCCTTCCTTCCTTCCCTCCATCCCTCCTTCCCTTCTTCTTCTTCTTCTTCTTCTTCTTCTTCTTCTTCTTCTTCTTCTACTACTACTACTACTACATCTTATAGTTCTGCCCTTTCTCCTAAAGGAGTCCAAGTCAATCACCCCAATGCCAAAAACCTTTGGAAGCATTCTAAAAATAATTCAAATCATTCTAAAAACAGGTAAAGACATTCTTTCAACCAGTGATTTCAGGACTGGCAGGAACAGTATGAGAAAACAGGGATGTTTTCAGATTCCTTCAGGAAGACGAGAATGAGAAAGGCAGATGCACCTCACCAGTGAGGGCATTTCACAAACAGGAAACCACCTCTGGAAAGGCCCAGATACGGGTCAAGGCCAAGCAGGCAGTCACAATAGTGGCACCACCAACAAGGTGTGATCCATATTAGGAAGGAAGTGACTTCCAGTAAGTTACTTGCCCTTTTCAGAGTTGATTTGCTTTGTTCTACACTGAAAGGAGGAATTATCTGAATATAATTTGAAAGGGTTTCCCAAAAAATCCCCCCCCCCGTTGAATTCCATTCTAAGATACACTGAGCTCCTAGGTTTTAATTTCATTCCATTCCCCTTACCTGCCACTATCATAAATTACAATTCCCACAGATTTCTGGGTTGTTGCCCTGCTGTGGAATTTAACATGTTCCTGACAGGCTTTGAAAGAGGAGAAGCTTCTGATATAGCTTTCCTGGGCACAGGGGAGGCTGGTCCATTAGGGTGAATCATGCACTGCCCCACTTGTCGGAATCGGGGGGGGGGGGAGCTTGGAAAGCCAGCTGGCTCAGCCCCAGCTGGAGCGTCTCCCTTCAGCCTTGCTGCTGCGGAGATCCCTTGACCTCTGCTCCGACATGATCAGTGACTCAGGCTTGCAGACTTGAGCACACTTTACACAGCAGTGTAAACTGCGCAACAGAAGAGGCTTGAGGCTGTAGACACATACTAAACTATGCATTTATTATACATAAATTAGGACAAAGAAATCATGGCATCTCTCCTTGCTGTCTTCTCGGAGAGAGACTAAAAACAAAAGCTATACAGAGCAGAAGTTCCACTCACGCCAGCAATCTGTGCTGGAATGTAAAAAGACATGTGACACGCAACTATCCCATGTCTGCAGCAAAGGGTGGAATGGAATCACCAACACCACTAACTTCCATCTAAGCTCAGCCTTCTTACTTTACAGCCAGTCCATGGGATGGCTCAACCTTTAAGATACCTCCTTTGTGTTGCTTCAGCAGGGAAGAGGGTGGGAGCAAACAAGAATTAGCTGCCTCTACCTGTAGCTGGCTGTGGCCCAATAGGCACCAGCCACCACTGACCAGACATGTGCAAAAAAACCTTTAGGTGGGCTTCCATATTAAACTCCCTTTCTTTAAGCCCTTGACCTAGCTCCCAATATGATAGCCACCAGATAATGTCAATGCTACTTCTTCAACTTCTTAAAGAACTTGTTAACCCTCTAATGATATCTATTGTGTGTGAACCTCAACATTTCTATATCCAAATCAATAAGTAACAGTTGAGAGCTGCAGCTTGTTTTGTCTGTTGGTTTAGGAGAAAGTTTTCTAAACTCAGCATCTTGAATACAAGGAGGGATTGTTTTTGGATGCTTGGCCTCTTATTTGTGCTTGACTCTTTCTTTTGGTAAAGAAAAGCAGCATTGCTTTTTCAATAATTTCTTTGTTGTTTTAACTTGAAAGAATGCAAGAGACAGATTAGGTCAATTTAAAAATGGGTCTTCTGCAGAGAATTAAACAGTTCTCTTTCAGTGGTGAGTGCCAAAAGTAATTTTCTGGCTATTGATCTCTTTCAAATGGAATTTCTTTGAGATTATTGCCCTTCTCCATTCCTGCCTCATCAACTCTGCACAATGGGCCTCCCCAAGGATTGATATCTCACAGTTGTTCAATGGATAAAAAGGCCGGCGTTGGACCTGAATGATCTGGACTCAGATCCCAGGTCATCCATTAATTTGTGTCAGACATTACTCTTCAGCCTCAGTTCCCCAACTGTAAAATGGAATAATAACTGTTGGTAGATAAATGGGAATAATGAAGGGGCAACAACTTCTATGCATGCACAACGGTGTCTATAAGTGTGTGTTTGTGTGCATTTCTGTACATGTGTATTGCTGGCAAAGAATGAGAAGGCAGATCGGTGTGACATCTCACACAGTACTTGTGCTGTGGTTATTGTAGCACTTTTGCCTGCCTCCTATTCATTGTGTAGGAAAAGGTATGGAGTAAATTGTGACTTGCTTTTGCTTTTATGCTGGCATAGCTTGTCTGAGAATCAGGTCATAAAAATTCTCCGTAAACAGTATGGATCAATAACAGTTTCTCAGTTACTTCACTGCAGTTATGTTTGTCTTTGTAGACAGTGATCACTACTACAGAGAAGCTATGAGAGAAAAGTGGACTGATAATCTTAAGTTGTGAACAATGCACTAGGAATAGTTGTACAACTGGGTGGCTTCCATCCCCATTTTCATTCAATTCTCTGCTACACAGTGAATGCATTCTGTAAACATATACAGTCATACCTTGGTTTTTGAGCAGCTTCAGTTCTTGAACATTTTGACTCCCAAATGCCGCAAACCCGGAAGTGAGTGTTCTGGTTTGTGAACTATTTTTGGAAGCTGAACATCTGACGGGGCTTCCACAGCTTCTGATTGGCTGCAGGAGCTTCCTGCAGCCAATCAGAAGCCGCACTTTGGTTTCCGAACATTTTGGAAGTCGAATGGACATCTGGAACGGATTCCGTTTGACTTCTGAGGTATGTCTGTAATGCTTTACATTACTAATGCCATCTAATTTGTACCAGAGTAGGATACTGAATCAGGCCTGAGGAGTAGCTCCAGAAGTGGTCAAATTGCCTTTCACCATAAGGTCATATGGAGGGTTATGTCAATGCAACCATACAACTCAAAAAGTAAAGCAGTTTATGCAATGAAAAAGTCAAATAAAACCACCCACCAACCTGTCAATCACCAGCACTCTACATGGGGCTGCCCTTGAAGATGGTCCATATATTGGAACCAGTGCTATAAGAATACTGTTGGGCATATTTCTCCTATTCCTACTTAATACTGTAACATGGGTTGCCAATGTTCTGGGTCCAATTAAAGGTGCATACAGTACTTTGATGTTTAAAGCTTTAAAAAGTATGGGACCCAAATATCTGCAAGAACACCTTCTTCCATATCAATCTGCTGATTCTTTTAGATCAGCAATGATGCCCTCTTAGTGGGTCCTATGCAGGATGAAGTAAGTACATACTTTTTGGCCCTGGGGAAGGACCTCTTCAGTGGTGACTCCTCACATGCAGAACTCCTTCCCTACTGAGGTATATCTAGCCACATCTCTTCGTAGTTTTATATGGCTAGATAAAACACACTATTCTTGGTAGGCATTTGGAGGAGATACCTGATTAGATAAAAGAACTAGATGTTCCCACTGCTGTTAGTCAACTGAGTTGCTATGAGTTGTTGTGAATTTTAAGGTCTGTGGATTTTTGGAGTTTTTACAATATGATTTGACTTTGTTGTTAACTGCCCTGCAGCTTCTGCAAAGGGCTGCATATGAATTATCAAAGTATATATAAATAAATCAATGAAAGGAGGACATACAATGGCATTTTGATGCTAACAACATTGTATGGACACTGATGCATTAGACACACTAATCCCATAATAAGCACCCACTTGGAAGCATCCTTGCTGTAGACACGCCACTGATGGTAAAAGAGATTTTAAGTCTGTAAAGAAAGTCTATAGCTTGTGGATACTCACAAGCATGACAAAATATATGGATGGCTATTATTAAGAAAACTATGCAGCCATAGATTATGTCAGCTCCTTTAAACTACTTTATAGGCAAGCAGACTTTAGAGCTAACATATTTATGCAACTTGGTGTGGTATAAAACACTAAATTCTCCCAAGGGTTTTAACAAGGGAAGCTAGTCTTAGCTTAAAAACATAGCTATAAAGACATTAAGTCATTAGTTGGAACAATTAATCAATTAGTACATTGATCACTGATCAAAGCAATGTTTGTAATGAATCAGGACAACCTCTGAGGCATTAAAGAAAAACAACTAAAGAGGTTCTCTCCATGTCCCATTGGTTGTGCTTTACTCCATGCTCAATGGACTCTTCTCCTAAGAATGTTTTATGATATGTTTGCTAACAGCGGAGTCTGTAACCTGAAATGTATGTAACCTGAAGCCTGAGGTACCACTGTATCTCCATTACTTGTATCTTGCTCATGCCAACAAGCTGAGCTTACGCTAGAGGAAAACTGCTTGCATGCTCATGGCACATGGATACAGCACATGGGTAGAAAAGCATTTCATTAGCATGCTGTATCAAAGCCAATGCAGGGAAGTGAATTTATGAAGTTGCCTTGTGAACCTCTTTCAAGCCCAACATTGTATACTCTGACTGGCAGCAGTTACCCAGGGTTTCAGGCGGGGTTCTCTCTCAGCCATTCCTGGAGATGCTAGGGATTGAATGGAAGCTAGCTTCTGCATACAAAGGAGATGCTCTACCACTAAGCTCCGTCCTTTCCCTGAAACCCTTGCAAGTTTGTGCTTTCTCAGGGCTGGTTTAATGCAGCTGTTCATCTAGAATCACAAACCCAAGGATCATCTGCGGCTTCAGCACATAAATCTTAATTGGTTACAAGCCTTATTTTCTGTATCTCATTGTTTAGTGCCTGAAGCACAGCTGGAATAACCCACGATCGTGGTCAGGTCTAAAGCTTTTTTCTGCTCTCCTGGCGTTGGCAGCTACAGACTTCGTAGATTATGTAGATCCATTTTATGCTCATTATTTCAGACGATAGGAAGACAATAATATAGCCTCCGGCAAACCCTGTTTATATCTTCTTTCTGCCCACTGCTGAAGAAAACATCCTCCTGGGGAAAAGGACCCGTGCTGATGTTTATCTTCTATGTTTATTAAAAATAATCATTCTTTCGTTTCTTCCATTAATGAGTGACTGGGTTATTAAAACTGGCACTATCCAAAGAGTGCCCTCCCTTCCACCAGCGAGAGGAGATAAGCAAAGAGATCCATCTTTATGCCACAAGGATTTGCAATGAGAAGCCAGTGAAAGAAGTCCTCACAAATAGGCAGAAAAACAAGCCCTGCAATTTATGGGGCTTAGATGTCCAATTTGGGGGATGCTTTGTATATATCCCTCCACCTTGCAGCTTATTGTCTTGCAGACATCATCCTTATCTTATATGGGATGATATTTCTTATACTTATTAACAGGCCTCACTAATTCCTCTTATGTAATATATAATTCTCTGTCCATTATCCACCATGACATCATTGATTAATGAAATAGCTGCAGATAACTTAATTCTTACTTAGTGCACAGCTAGATATTGCAGTCCACTGCTTCCAGCAGCCCTGTGACTGACCCTGGAGCAGAAAACAGAAGAATGGTGGGAGCTCTTGGGATTTCAGTAGACCTTCCTTTTTGAGAGACTGGGACAATAGTGGTATTCTGGGAATTGCTGTCCCAGTCTATGTTGGATCAGAGCAAATTCATGCTTAGTCCAGCATCCTGTTTCTCACTTCCTATGGGAAGTCCACAAGTTGGACATGAGAGCAATAGCGTTCTCTTGCTGTTGTTTCCCAATGACTGGTATTCAGACACTTGCTGCCTCTGATCTTGATGGTAGCATCTTGTGATACACTTGCAGGAGGGGGGGGGGTCAGTCTGGATGATAACTGTGAGCACCTTCCATGCCTGTGATCTGTATCCAATGAGATTTAGAAGAGGCCACTGAACTTGTCCGATAAGTTTCTTTGTAAGATAATGGCCTTAGCTGGCCAATTATGTACTGTCATTTACATGTTCAAAGAGGCTGCTCTATTGCCACAGAGGCCTTTTCTCACTTCACCTGCCTGGATCCATGTCATCCTAGGATGGAAAACAATAGGCCATAAAGGGCTGTATGTAGGTGAGTTTTGGCTGATCCTAGAAGCTGGAGAGAGAGAGAGGCATGTCTTGATCTGTGCTTGACCCAAAGTTGTGACTTGAGATGTCCCTAGAAGCCTAATGAGGAAGCAAGATCCATTGGAGTTTTAATGCTGTGAGCCCCTTCAACCTTTGCTCAAGTTCTAGTAATGTGTAAATAAAACCATTTATCCTAAAAACACCACAGCCTCCATTGACCTTCCATCCAAGGAAACTGAATTCTGGATGGGTACAGGCATCCCTGAAGGCTCTCACTGCTCAGGTATTGGTATTCTGCTTCCCTTTCCTCTGTCTTAAGTTTTGGGTTTCGGGGAATGCTCACAAAAACTTGATCATTTTCAGTATGAGTTGTGGGATGCTTGTGCAATCTCTGTTTCTAAGTTTAATCAGAAAGCAAAGAAAGCATGCAGACTGAGACAGCAAGGCGAGTATTTGGCTGTTTAGCAAGAAGGGATTTCAAATTCATGAACAGCTTGCTATTGTAGACAGCCACAGGTGTATAATAGTGGACAGTAATATAAAGGCCTCTTGTTGGTGTTGTTTAGAAAGGATACAAAGGTTTTCATTTTCTTCCATCACAATGATGCTGAATTGAAAACTGTACTTTCATTCCTGCAGTCTGATGCTATTTCCATGGAAATAATTATGCTGCTATCAGTAATGCAATCTGACAATCAATTCTCTGTTGGATTTAGTTGAGGAACTATCTAAGAAATAGATTTATATGAGATAAGGCCTCTAGCTTAAACTGTTTAGAATCCACAGTCCCATAAAGTGTTGGGAGGCCAAGGGGTGATATAGTTGCTGAGATTTGGATTTGGAACTGTTTTAGTTCAGATGTCAATTATATTTAATAATTAGGGTAGCAAAGAAAACCTTTAAAAGGTTCTGAAAGCAATGCATTAAAGCAGATGCGAGTGTGTTAAGAAATCATATTTGATACAGATTGGGCTTATTGAAAGATGCAGATTTATGGAAAGCCGTAATCAAGTTGCAATTAAGATTAGAACTGAAAATGGATTTCCCTTCTTTGTAACTTGCACGACTGGCAATAGCTAACAACCCCCTATGGAGATGCAGACATTAACATGCAAATGATCTCCATTCTGACCAAGGTATTTGCTAGGGGAAAGTTGACATATATGCAGATTTCAAAGGAGCTTTTGAAATAAGGAAAGTAAGGGCAGGAAGAGAAAAGAGAGAGATAGGAGGGAGAATGCAGGTGTGGGGGAAAATCTGTTTACACACATAAAAAGAAAGAGTCAATATAACATAAACGTGGAAGACCCAGTTATTGTGTCAGGGTTGAAAAGGTGGCAGTGATGCTGGATTTGGACAAAGCACCATTGTCAATATGCAAAAGAAAAGTCTTCAGGGCTAGAAAGTTGATGCAAATGGTTCACAATTGTGCCAAAGACTCATGTTAGTGTCTCAGCAAAAGAGAAAATGAGAGCCCATATAACCTATTGGCTTTCTTCTGCTAGGCAGCCATGTCAATTGGATGTAAGTAATAATTGCTTTTCTTGAAGGCTATTCAAGTAATTACAGTCTTTTTCTGGCCTGTAACCTCTCTGCTTTAATTCTAGATGTGGAAGAATAGACTATAGCTTCTCCCTCATAAGGTAAATGCTCTCAGTACATGCTTAGAGCTACTTGCTGTCATTTCACATACTCATCTAGTATATCATGGTTAATTTCCGCTGCCATTGTTTTACTTTAATTTCCTATATGTGTCAATGCTAAAATAACAATAATAACCCATTATATAACCCAATAGCAATAATAACCCACAATAACCCATAGCATTATGATCATTATGATTATTGTTTAATTTGAAATCAATCAATCAATCAATCCAACCATTGTAACAGAATTTCTAGTTTTGAGAGATTTGATAGTAATTGTTGCTTATCCTTACACTAATGTGCTGGTTATGGCTGAGTCCACATCTAATGAAATAATATATTTTTGTATGCTACTGCAGTGGCCCATGTTTTCCAAAAATGGAAAACGAGCAAGGTCCCAACCAAGGATGAATGGCAACTTAAGTTGACAGAAAATGCACAACTTTGCAGACTTAACATATAGAATAAGTGAACAGGAAGAACATATGTTTAAAGAAGATTGGAAAACTTTTATTGAATATATGGGAAATAATTGTCTACAGCTGAAAATGCTGGCAGCATTAAGATAAATTCAACAGCGTAAATAAGTTTTGATGGATGCAATAATGGAATACTGAATTGTATAGTTTTTGTCAAATATGCAGGGATTTATGATATGTAAATGAACCATGGAAAGAGAAGAAGGGAAGTCCTTGATATCTTAAGATGTAAAATGAGCATTTTAAATTGTAAATCATATACATATATATATATTAATAATAATAATATTGTTGCATTCTCTTTTTACCTCAATAGGGGAAAATGTTTACAGGATCATTTTCCTTTGAAAAATGGAGCAGGAAGCACTAAAAGGCACGGCTTCCCCCACTTTTCTTCTTTTTTAAAGGTGTATAGTCTTACTCACCCTGAAGGAGGTGGTTGTGAGAGAACTCCCAATGAGGCATTCCCTGTGCCCACCAGAAGTCCCCCCCATCAGCTTGTCGTACCTCTTTCCTTTTGGTGAAATGGAGTTTGAGAAGATGGTGGTCACCCAACTTTGGGGTCGCACAATCTGGATGGCACAGATTTTCCAGACTCATTTCAACCAGGCTTCCATCCCAGTTTTGGTATTGAAACCATTTTGATTACCTAAAGAATCTTTGCAGACAAACCAACAGGGATGATGGCACTCTGATACTTTTCTTGTTCCTATTGGTGGCGATGATTGATAATACTAACCATGGTATTCTTTTGCTTCAAATGACCAGAATGGGAGGAACTCCATTATATACCTGTATATATGCATTTTTGTGCATATTACTTGACACTGCAAAATTCAGGGAAGTGCGAATTTCAAAGGATGGCTGTATTTTGGTTCACATCTTGTTTGGGAAGTTGTGGGTTAGGTACGTCTGCCTTTAAATGTGAACTGAACTGTATTTCGCCCACATGCCTGGCTTTGCATGGAGAAGGTCCCAGGTCCAATCCCTAGCATCATCATTATGGCTGGGAGAGAACCCTGCCTGCAATCCTGGAGAGCCACTGTCAATCAGACATTATTGTGTTCAATGGACCAACCACTCCCATTATTCTGCAAGCAGATTGGGCTCTAAAAGAACACTCCAAATGGCTGATTATCCAAACATACCAAGATGCTCTACTGAAATGACTGTCCATTAAATAGGACCCACTGTCTCTAATAAATGACCCAGCAAAGCGAAGGAAAAAGAGATTTAGAGAAAGAGAGGGAGGACAGAAATCTGGGTGTGCAGTTCCATTACTTGTCTCAGATCAGTGTTGCAGACTGAGAAACATCAGAGGAGATGCCAGGATGCAATGATACAAGAGACTAATCTCAGGGTAAATACACTAAATATTTGTCACTGGATTACTTTGTGTTTGTTTCCCACAAGGTGAAGGTAATAGCTGGTTGAAAATAGATGTAATTTTGTATCAATGACCTTTCATAGAAGTTTTTTTTCCCTCCGCTCAGGTTTGGTCAGACAGCTTTATTTAATGACTTTTTAGTCTTGAGATGCCCTTGGCAAGTTCACTGCAGCTTGCTCTCTGGAAAATACAGTTGAGCTATAAAGAGGAACAAGAGAGGGTAAGAGACGGGAATGAAAACCACCTGATCTTGGGCAAGCAGTGAAGTGCATAGGGCAAACGAACCTTCACAGGCGCTTTGATGCGGAGATCTGATTCGACCATTCAAGTTATAGCTATCTATTCAGTTATAATGAGGGCTGGCCCTATTGTTAGGCAGAGTGAGGCAGCTGCCCCTGAAGGTAAATGCAGAGGGGCATGGATTGGTGGCAAAGCATTTGAGGGCACAGGTGCATGTGGTATCCCCTAAGCTAGCTTGCTGCTCTCAAGTGTGGTGGGGCACCACTATATTGTTAACATGGAAATAAGATTCATTTGACAATCTGGTCAGCTACCGTACATGGAATGAAATTTGAATATTTTTGCCTCAGTAAGCATAAAGTCTTGGACATGCTCTGGTTATAACTTGGGTCTTTGCTTTGTCAAAAACAAAGCAAAACAAAATCCAAGTCCTCATGAAAATTCGTCAGAGTTTTAGTGCAAATTTCTCCTAATAATTCTGCAAAGGGATGTTGCCTAATATCATACATTTTTGCAGACTGTTTTCAAAGCAGATGTGGTTTTATGCACATTTTAACATATGCATTTTTTGTACATTACTTGGCTGGAGATCTGACTTGCAAAATTCAGAGGTGTGAATGTCAAGGGATGGCTGTGTTTCTGTATTGGTTTGTGTGGATTAGGTAGGTTCACCTTTAAATATGAATTGAATCAAATTGCTCCTGCAACCCTATCTGCGTCCTAAGCATAACCAATGCCCATATGAAAAGAACATATATATGTTTGATCTAGAAAATCTAGTCTCAATTCCACCATTCAAAAGTGCAGTTATAATTTAGATCCCTTCCCCGTGGGAACAGAGAAGTTCAACACCAAACATGTTGCTGCTGTTTTAACCAGCAAGACACTTTGTCTTTTCTTTTTCCCCCAGTCTGCTGGTGCTCGTAAGCCTTTGATGAAACTTCTAGGAAAGTGCTCAGTGATTCCAAGCAACACACTACATTTTCCAACTACAGGTTACAGCCTAGAGAAAGTTACAAGGCTGGAAGTGACCCCTTATAAATGGGAAATAGCACCCAGCCTGAATTCCAGATAATAGTGTGGGGGGCTGTTTGTAACTGTGTGATTGACTCACATGCTTGCAATTCTGAGTCGGGATGAGCTTTGGGAAGTTTGGGACTGTTTGAGACAAAGTTTTCTGGCATCTCTCAAGTTCAGAAAGCTGTAAAAACTTCCAGATAGGTTCTTTTATTTTCCAGTCTGTGATATTGCTGAGACATTAGAACATAGGTATAGATGCTAACAGTGGTGTTGAATCACAAATATATATCTGCTACATGTGTCTAAATAGTCCATTTGGAGCCTAACTCACCAACTAAAGTATCCATCCAATTGATTTAAAGTGGAAAGAGTCTGTCACTTTCCACCTTTTTCTCATATCTTGCTCAGCAGAAGGTATCTGCTCAGGATCCCAATCTTCAGAACATTCTCATCCTCCTCTTGCACAGGAGGACAGGGCTTAGAGTTGTTCTTGGTCTCTGGCCTCAGTAGTGGAGGACTTTGGACTTTAAATGTTCAGCAGTGCCCTGTGCAATGCCCAAATTTGGTGTCTCCCGCCTCTTACCTTCCAGTGTTTGTTATTGTTGTGGCACCCGCTGTGGTGCCCTCTTGGCTCAGCGCCCAGTGCAGGCGAATCAGTTATGCTCCCCTAAATTCACCTCTGATCTCAGACCAAAGAGTCCTAGGTCATCATAGTACAGCCTCTCCTTTCCCATTTCCTCCCTCACAAACACGTGAACTGATGTCACACATTTCCTTGGAAATGTTGCTCAGTTCAGTGCTGCATCCACTGTCCTCCTCTCTCCCTCTTTCTCTGAATTTCCAACTCTACCCTCCAGAAGTACACCTGGGCTTGATTTAAAATAGCTGTCATGGGTGGGGTAAGAGATACATTGGTTGCTTTGGCTATATTTATCTGAAGAAGCAGGCACATGGCCCCCCAGAAGCTTGCACATCAGGGAATGGGGCCCTCAGCCTAAAAAGATCACTTTCGTCTGAACTTCAGGGGAGAGGGAAGAGGAAATAAATTGGACCAAATATGGCAGTGAGATGTACAGAAACACATTACTCTGCATTTTACATTTTGTTATTGTTGTTCCTGGTCATAGTTTCAACATCACCAAGTGGTGGACCTTGTAGAAAGGTCTGGAGATCAGTACACAATGATGTGTGGAGTGGATTTAGTATATTAGCTGGAACAGATTGATAAACAGAATTCACTTTGCAAAGGTGCACTCTTTTACAGGAAGGTCGTGAGGAGAACTGGTTGCTTTTAACTCAAAATATAGTCTATTCAGTGCCTCAGCCTTAGATTCAACCAAAGTTCTTGGGCTACTTTACGTTCAGGCTCTGCCTAAATGATCAGAAACCTCTTTAACTTTAAAAGGGGTCATGATAGCCAAGGAAATGGTTCCTTACAGAGAAATGGCATTTCAGATAGTGTCAATATGAGGAAAGAAAACTCATTCACTTTATGCTCAATTTAACCTTGGAACTAATGAGGAACTGTAAGGAAGCTTATAAACAAGAGGCCTTGGAGCTTTGTAAATACAGAATTGGTAGACACGAGATCTCAGGACTCAAAAGCAAGCTACAGGCAGAGGCCATCTGAACTAGCAAGATGTGGAGATGGGGAATCTTGATGGGGCACACATATAATACATTCTAAACTCCATTTGCAAAGCAATCATAGCTAGTGGGCTTGAGTGTAGAGGAAGCTCAATGAGAGAGAGCTGCAAAGCGGGCATAATCAGAAACAGCTTAGCAACTCTTGGAAGGAGGCAAATGGGTCATAGAGTGTTCTAGGAAATAGGCAAGGAATTAGCAGGATGGGGCTCAGCAGGGCTTATTTTGAAGTGGGGCTTAACAGCAGTTCTTATTTTCAATTCTTTGATACTGGATCATGCAATTTGATAAAGGACCTGTAACATAATAATGGAAATGATGCCTCTGAGAGTCCTCCTGCCACCAATTCAAACACATAGCCAAAGGATATGGATTTCAGGCAGTTAGTTGTTTTGAGCAACCATGAGATGACTTCAGTCTCAACTGGTCCACATCAAAACAGAAATCTAGCATTTCCATGATCTACAAAGTGTTCTAACTTTACAAAATATTCACTGGATCCTGAGAGTTCTTATTCAAAGCACACTCAGACAGCTTCTTTTAGTAGTACAGTGGTACCTCGGGTTAAGTACTTAATTCATTCCGGAGGTCCGTTCTTAACCTGAAGCTGTTCTTAACCACTATAGCTAACGGGGCCTCCTGCTGCTGCTGCGCCGCCGGAGCCCGATTTCTGTTCTTATCCTGAAGCAAAGTTCTTAACCTGAAGCACTATTTCTGGGTTAGCGGAGTGTGTAACCTGAAGCATATGTAATCTGAAGCATATGTAACCCGAGGTACCACTGTAAAGGCATAATTATAAGTGCTTTACAAGATAACATCAAGGTCAACCTAGTTTCAGCCTTCTATTCAAGAAACTCAACAAGCAGAATGCAGGAAGCTAGTACTGGTGGCAGCAACTAGTTTTACTTACTCAGCTTTCTTCTTGGATAAGATTTAGGAGGACAGACTGAGGGCACAGGAGCATAGCACATGTGTATGCAACTGCTCTCCAAGATGCTGTTGAGGCTGAGTGAATTTCAAGTGCATGTACCCTGAGGATGGTTGAATATATCTTATTCTCCTACATACCCTTGCCCTATCCTGGGGAGAGGGAACCGGAGGTCCTCCAGATGCAGCTGAACTCCAATGACCATCAACCTCAGCCAGCATGGCTAATAGTCAATGGTGATTGGAACGGTAGTCCAGCAATGCTTGCAGGTTCCCCACTCTTACTCTATTCAAAGGTGACTAAACTGCATTGGGGCAGGTGAAGACAGATGCTGAAGTACTAATGGGGTACTCAGTGTCTGCAAGATCATCTATTCCCACCAAGGGCTAGGACTCACTACAAGTTGCAGAAGCCCCAGGTCAATTGTGTAATACCAGTTTCCTATCATTTGGGGGGCAACCATTTTGTTTTCTCCACAGCACCTCAGTGAGATGAAATGACAATGGCCTTTTGAAAACAACCGAAAAATAAATTAGGGTTGCCAGTGTCTGGGCGGAAAACACTGAAATGTCAGGGAAAATCCAGCTACGCGGCAACCCAGGTCAGCAGTTTCATTTTTGGTGATTTCCCTTAAAAATAGGGGGGTAAAACTAAAAAAAAAGCTCAACAACTTAGTCCAAAAAAAACACAAACCAAACTCAACACAAAAGAAATGAGACTCTCCCCAATAAAAACTAATGAGATCAGCAACCAAAAAAATTCAAAGATACCCCTACTGTCCATAGTTGTACAACTTTCTGTGAACATTCTTCCTCTGATGTTACTCTGCTGATGAGAGCACATGTAAATCTATTTCACGTGCAAGTTAGGACTCACTCACAATGCATGATTTTTCCTCATGCTCTTAGGATATTTATGGAATAGCAAAAGATGGCTGAAGACTCAACACAAGATTTGGCTCACTTTTGCAAAATTTTCTTGATGGAAAAGGGTACTTAAAAGAAGCTGTCAACTCTAAGAAATGTCTGTGGATCTCAGCATTTGACTACGTTTAGAAATTCCATGCCTATTTTCACCTTTGTCTTCTATCCCATCTCCAAACAAAGCAGGTCTCATGAATTCTTCGTGGCAAATAAAACACTCTAAGAAGAGGAAAGCTCAGGGATGTTATGGTCTAATTTCCAAAATCATTGAGGCTTTTCAAGAATGGCTAGCGCCAGACCTTATAGATTATAAGATTTATCCTGGAATCCAGGGAGCTAACCCAGCTCATGGTATTTAACTTTGCCTTCCTTTTCCTAGCACAAATCCCTATGTTGTATTGACTGAGTGTGAGGTATCTGCAATGCTAGCCAGAGACACTTTGCTGCCTGAGACAGAGCAGCAAATGAGGGCAATAAGACCAGCACCAGCTGGCACACCCAGGAGCCTGTGGAGGAGAACTCACCACCATTGCCCTACCCAACATTTCTCTTTTGCTGCTCTTAGGCTCCTCTGGAAGAAAGAATAATAGAGTCATAGAATTGTAGAGTTGGAAGGGACCGTGAGTGTCATCTAGTCCAAACCCAGACAACACAGGAATCTTTTGCCCAGTGTGGGGCTTGCACCTTTGACCTGAGATTAAGAGTCTCATGCTCTACCTAGCCCAGTGAGAAAACCACTGACCACTCCCTCTCTGAACTGTATCTGAGTCAGACTGCTGAGGCTCCTTGCAGTGCAAAATGTTGGGCTGTGCACAACTCCTCTGATCTTGTCCCATGGCCAGATCTGGAGAGCATTAGGTTGACCTGATTGGGTTGATGTGGGGACCACCCTGTACCCTGTCCCAGATCCATTCCTGAATACTGTGTGTGTGTGTGCATTCTGCAACTGGCTTTCCTTGAAGAGCAATACCTGTGCTTTGCTATGTTGACCCCTCTGCTCAACAGAGCTAAGTGGAGGGGGTGATCTGGGGGGAGGAGAAAAAAATGGCAGGAAAGAAGGTTTTCCCATCCTGAATGCCTCTTCTTCCTTTCAGATCCACCCCCCCCCCTAACAGCCATGGATAGCTCTGGACCATCTGACCTGACCCATAGTGATCAATGGCTTTCTGAACCTAACTTGTCTGATGCCTGAGACCCTCTGAATAGGCCCAATTTGGCTCAGGGCTTGGCTGAATCCAGTGCATTGTCCCAGCAAAGAGCCCTGTGTGAGCTGAGTATTGTCTACAATGACTGGCGGGATCTCTTTGGGTTTCTAGTCAGGGAGCATTCCCCACAGGACCTGGAGTACTTTAAGTAGTATAGGGCAAGAATCAGCAGAATCAGCATCAAGGATGGGCCGCAAGGGAAAGCAATTGAAGTCTAGCACCCTGGTGACAATCCAGCAGAATTCTTCATGTGTAGATAGTCTGAGCAGAGAATGACACCAAGGCATCTGCTCATCAGATCCCCTCTGTCTCCCCTGAGCACCTTCCCTACTGTTCTTAATATTTTTCTAGCCCTAGGGAGCAAAGAGATTATTAGGATTCTTAGTGTTCCTCTTTGGGTCTTGCATCAGAGTGCTTCATTAGGTCATACTTCATGACAGCATGGGTCCAGAGAACCCCAGCACTGCACCACAATTGCTTGCAAGGGTAGAATGTTCCATGAGATGGAATTGTTAAACCCTCTCATTGTCAGACACCGGGAGAGCTCTATTAGCCCCTTAGCACATATGGTTTCAATGAAAGCATTAGCACAGTCTGTGACACTGGAATCGAAGACAATTGTGAGAAAGAACACAATGAACTCTTGCTATCCACATGCCATTGTACTTCCTTAGCTTCTTGAGCCCATTGTTGATTGAGAAGGAAATAAGTGTGCTGGGTTAACCTCAAAGCTATCTTGTAAAATGGATGGGGAAGGGCTGTAACTCATTAGTAGAGCACCTGATTTGCATGAAGAAGGTCCCAGACTTGGATGGAGGTGAGACACTTTTCTTCTTCTTCAAAATTCAAGGCACAATACACATCCCACTGAAGTTTCAGCCATGTTTCCCATTCATTTTAATGCTTCATAATGGCTCTCTAAAAATTGCCCTTGGATACCTAGTGATCACGATGCCTAGTGAATGTCAATCAATGTTAGGTACCAAAGAAAGATTTCTGCCCTTCTCTTTTATTTGCAAGTCTTACATCTCAGCCATAAACACACTTCCTTGGAAGTGAGGCCCATTGATTTCTGTGGAATTTATGGCCAACTATGTTTGCTTAAGATTGCAGTCAAAGGCAGTTTAAAGAACCCTGCTTAAAAACTCATAAGTTCACGTAGGTAAACGAAGATCCCAGACTTAGAGACTTTTACCTTATTGAGGCTGCAGATGAACAGGATGCTCAGGTTGCTCAGTCTCTAAGGGTCAAGTGACAAGACCTGCATGCTTTCACCTGGAGTCAAGGCACCTTGTATCAGAGATGTGTAACCTATGCTTACACGTGGGCTCACAATGCATCCTACTACTTAACCAACACAAGCCAATTACAGCTTGATGGTGTCAGGGTGGCTAGGCTAGTAGTGAACTCACTAACAAAAATATTAACCTCCTATTGGCAATAAAATAAAATAAAATAAAGCAGGAACAGATCAAGAATACAGTGGCAGTGTATATACTCTGGGTGGCTGTTTAGAATATATTCCAAAACATTCGGAAACCAAGGCGCGGCTTCCGATTGGCTGCAGGAAGCTCCTGCAGCCAATTGGAACCCACAGAACCTGCGTCAGATGTTTGGGTTCCAAAGAACGTTTGCAAACTGGAACAATCACTTCTGGGTTTGTGGCATTCAGGAGCCAAAACATTTGACTCACAAGGTGTTTGACTTCTGAGGTATGACTGTATAGTCCAGGCAAAATAAAGACTTGGACAAAATTAAAAACTAGCAGAGAGGGGATAGCTGCTTGGGCCAGAGAGGTGATAAATGACTCCCTGCAAGAGAGAGTGGTCCCTGCCTGCTTAAAGGAGGCACAGGTAAAACCACTCCTCAAGAAGCCCTCCCTGGATTTGGACAATCTAAGTAGCCACCATCCAGATGCCAATCTCTCCTTCTCGGGCTTGGTTCTTGAGTGGGTGCTTGTGGACCAGATTCAGGTGATCTTGGAGAAAACTGATTCTCATCAACATAAGATGAAAGCCTACTGATCAAGTGCCTATATGATTTGAATGGCCCATATATTATTGTCCCATGCACACCTCCTATATTTAAGTCATTTCTATAGGTGTTGGCAAGGGGTGGGGTTGATGGGGGGTGGCAGGTAGGCAGGTTTGGTGAGCATGCAAGCAGGTGCGGCAGCCCCTAGTCATACATAATTTTAAAATGCTATTCCTTTTCTCATAAATTGGTGGATAATGGTCTAGGGGATGGGGGGAAGCAGAAGAAATTATCCGTGCAGCACTAATACACACCAATCCTAAACTTGTGTCCTTGGAAATGATCCAAGGGACATTTGCTGAAGTACAGTGATTAGGACCACAGTCATGGGAATGGTTCTTAATTATTCAGGGGAGGCTCAGATGTGGAGTTCCTCATCAGACAGTAAAGCCTGTGTAGATTCTGCTAGGGTTTGTGTGTGCGCCCATTATTCTTTGCTGTATTTCTCCACAGAATCATGCTAATGATCTCCCATGAAAGCAAAAAAGATTGTTGGAAGTAGGCTACGTTCTCTTCCTATAAAGCGGAGAGATAATAGACCTTCCATACCTCACTCGGCTGATGAAAGGATAAATGCTTTAGAGACTGTAAGGTGCTCGCAGATGCTATGGTAACGGAAGGCTGCCTAAATTTCCTTATGCAGATTTGCACTTCAGTGGCCAAGGCCGCAATCTTGAAACCACTTATTTGCAAGTAGCCCTACTGGAATTATGGCGAGACCTATCAATGTAGCCCAATCAGAACTGCCACCCAAGTTTCAGTCTACAGTTTCCTGTAACCCTACTTGCCCGTTGTTTCTGGGCTCAATTGAAAGTGCTCCTATTGAGATTTAAAGTCCTAAATGGTTTAGGATGAGGTTATCACAGAAACAATGTACTTCCATTATGAACCTGCCTGGTCTTTAAGATTGACTTTGTGGTCCCTGTTCTTTGTGCTGCCTATGAGTGATATGAGGTGGATGGGCATAAGCAGCAGCGTGATTGTGTGCAGGAATAATCTGCATAGGCATCTATTTTAGTATGTATATAGTTGAATCATTCAGCCTTCTTCGTTTCTATGGAATGTGGCTTTGGTTCTGAGCATACCTCCCCCCCCCCAAAAAAAAGAAGCAGCTCCAGAAAGAAGCAGTGATGGCCACCAATTTGGATGGCTTTAAGTGAGGATTAGACCATTTCATGGAGGATTGGTGGCTATTAACCCTGATGACTGTTCTCTACCTCCATAGTCAGAGGTCCTATGACTCTAAATACCCATTTGCTGTGTGTGTGGCTTCAATTGCAAGATTGTGCAGTGATTAAGAAAAGCAGACACTGAACTTCTCCAGGCCCATTCCAGTGGGATGACCAAACTAATCATACAGTGACATGGCGTGTACCGCCTCCAACAAACCAAATAGTGAAAATTTAAAGCCACAGATACAGCTATATGGTCAACACCCTAATATTTTAAAGTGTTGCTAAGGTTTGGGGCTTCAAGCAGTGATATGTCAAAGTGAAAACTGAAGCACAATTTGAAGGGTAGCAAACTCCAGCAGGAAAAAGCTGGACAACAAACTGATTCTTGTCAGAGTGGGGAATAGATCAGGGCCACATGTCCCTGAAGCTTTCACATGAAAAACCAAACAAGTTATTGACTACAGAACCACAGATATGGGAGCAGTCTATTCGCACCCCACCACCCATCCATATGCTCTTGGCTAGCCAATCCAACCCATCTATAGAGAAGCCACATCAAAGTTTGAAAACATGTTTTGCATTTAAGGGGCACCACTTATTCTCTCTCCATAGGACAAGAGTGGGGAACCTCAGCATGGAAACCAGATGTAGCCCACAAGACCTTCTGGCCCTAGGGGTGCTCCCCAGACTACACACCTGTCACCTGGCTTGCTCTATGATATCTTCAAGTGCTTTTGTGTGGCTGGGTTGCGTCCTTGAACTCTGATAAGGCCTCTGGCTTGCCTGGGTGGGTGAATGTAAGCGGGTGTCAGGGGGGAAAAACCTTGACTTTTGCATGGGTGGACCATAGTCCCCTTTACAAAGATAAGACCTGCATTTGTTGCTCTGGCCATTTCTGCATCTTATCCCTAGAAAGGTTGCCCATCAGCAAATGTGGCAATCAGGCTGAGAAAGCTCTCTACCCCAGCTATTGAGCATACTCACTTTGAGCTGATTTATGTCTTAACTTCATAGTTTTCTTGGAATGCATTGTATATCCTTTGCAGTTTTGCTTCAAAATGTTTTTAACTTTTAAGTTGTCGCCCACGGATATTTTTATTTTTCATATAAAGGTTAAAATAATAATAATACCATCCATATGTTTAACACCTGAACCGGAGGAATACAACACAATCTCAGCTTTTGCATTATTTTTAAAATTAGTTCCCTGAAGGTTCTCAAATTGGAAATCACAGAAAACAGATG
Organism: Podarcis cretensis; assembly: GCF_951804945.1. Taxonomy (NCBI): domain Eukaryota; kingdom Metazoa; phylum Chordata; class Lepidosauria; order Squamata; family Lacertidae; genus Podarcis; species Podarcis cretensis. The sequence goes on along the minus strand of NC_137173.1, from coordinate 31,878,935 downwards.
CAAAATACAACAGAATAATCTCAAGATCTGTAAAGGCAGATGCTCAAATTGCATCCAAAGTAATGCACACCTGCAGAGCTTCTTCATGGGAAGAGGGGCCCTGACTATACTAGCAGTAGGGAATGGGTCTGGCCCATGTGGTCCCCTCCACATCTTTTTTCAACATGTGGATGGGGTTGTGTGCAACAAAGGCATGCCAGGGGTTAGAGCATCAGTGATGTCCTCCTGGTGGTGGTGGGGTGCTGCATATCCCAGGACAGGAATGGGTTGAGGTGGGGGTAAGATCTCCCGGTTCTTACTGGCGGCATCTTGCAGGTATGAGATCCAGATGCTCAGCTCCTCAGCCTGGAGGACATCAATGGAAGCTGCTGCTGCCTGGCAACTGGCAACCACCAGAAAAAGAAGCCTTGGGGATATCAGGGGAGGTGATGCCTAGTGGAGGAGGCTGAAGAGCAACTCCAGGAAAGAGCAAGGACAAGGCTAGGCAATGCCATTGTTCTGTCACCATAGGGACACAACACCATTGCTGTTTCTGCTAGCAGATTGGAATGCTTTTATTAGGATGATGAGAATCTTTTGTAATCTGTTCTGAGAGCCTCTCAGAGCTACAACACTGGTTTTATGTATTGCGAACAAAACAAGACAAAAGCTTTAGCAGACAAATTCATTCTGGTCTTTTGATAAATAGGACTTCAATAGCTACTTCTCTCCAGTAGTGAATGGCGTGATGGGGCACTGCTGCTCATCTCAGGTGTGTTGCTGTAAGGCAGAGGGAGCAAAATGGTGGGAAGGTGGCACGGTGCAAATGCGCTGGCAAGCCAGACCTGTGCTCCTGATGCTATTGCATTTGCACTGCATCTGCTTCCCCTCTACCTCCCGTCAGCAGCAGCAACACAACCAACCAGAGGGCAGGCAAGTGGCACCACGCTGCCTCCCCTTCTGCTACTGTATGTGCCAGGGCAGTTGCTCGTATGACAGGGAGATCTGATTCACCCAGTGCTTTTGCCAAGAAGGCTTCTGAGTGTATCCGCAAGCAGGGAATAGTTTGCAAAATGAGAGCCCCTTCTTACAAACCTGTGTATAATTCAGAGCCATCATTGTTCTCTTTGTTTTCTTGTAAAAGTAACTGAATTGGAGGACAAAAATAATGCAGCAAGGTCCCAATACTTAACACAATGTTTTCTCTGTGGACACAAAAGAGTTGGCAATCAACATATAATTAACCCAGGGTACTTGTTGCTGAAGGATACTGTAGGGGAAAAGAGCTAAGTAAGATTCAGGAAAGGATTAGGCTTTACATGAATTGCATCTGCCACTAGTCTAGATGGGATAAAGCCGTTGGGCTTATTAGTCTCAGGGATTTCAAGGATGCAATGATTTCCAGCTAAATCCAGAAAGAAATTGTATGCTGTTTATCTTTCTGCAGGGTTGTGTCTTAGAAAACTTTTCCATTAATATGTAGTAGCCACACTGACTGTCATGTTGCACGTGTCTGATTTATTTATTTTTGAAGGTGTGTATACTGTCTTCTATTATTGCTATACTTTTAAAACTGCCTCTCTGAGCCACCTCAGAGGTCTCGCTGCGCAATTCTTTCCATGTTTTCAGAAAGAAGCTCCAATATGTTCAATGGGGATTACTCTCATGTAAGCATGAATGGAAGAGCAGCCTAAGTGACCAAAGAGCAGATTCTATAAACATTTTCAAAATAATAACAGACAAATAAAATTATATTAGCACTGCCCGGAACAAATGTTAATATCCTAACTTTGTCACGGTACAGTAGTTCCCATCTGATGCCAAGCTGACATCCTTGGCAATTTCCTTCCTCACAATGCAGTGCACACTGCCGTTGATGCTCAGGTGTAAATATGCAATTGTGTCCAAGACATTTGTGGGCATGGGGAAGCATAGAGATTAGGAGCAGTGGAAAAAGTAGTGATTTGAAGCAGTTTTAGATTATAGCCTAAAGGTAAACACATAGAAAACACTATTATTCTTGTACAGAACATTGTGCTATCTCTGGAGTTACATCAAGGAACACGATTCTGATATCAAAGCATATTCCGTTGTTGTTGTTGTTGTTGTTGTTGTTATTTAGTGCATACTGATTTGGAGAAGAAAACCCCTCAACAAAGTTTGATTCCAGAACACTCAGTACATTTTATACTTCTTGAAAGGAAATGTACTTCTGTTTGGAGGTCCTATTGTTTTCATGATAGATGTGTATACAATGGCAGCCTTATATTGTGGTGTGGTGTGTGTACACACAACACATTACTTTGGCCCTGTTGATTTAGTGCCTTACCCGTGCAATGCAAAGCTAAGCATGCCTAATACACAGCACTGATTTCTTCCTGCCTTTGGGCATCCCCAGGAACAACTGGACACTAATACCTGCTGTAGCCACCATTTTGTTTTTCCAAAAATGCTGAGGCCATTATATCATTATACCATTATATCTGGGGAATGGGAAGGGAATGAGAGCTGACTGTAGGCAGCTCCCATCTTCTTTGTCTCACAATGCTCTGGCCCATCACATTACAGGGTCCCAGAGACATTGTAGGGGGAAAGAATTGTTCCCCTCCTTTACAATCTCCTTGAGACTGACAAAATGCCATCAGGTCCCATTTCTCTTAGGGGAAAGGTCATTGCTATGTGGTAGAACAGCAACATTGCATGCAGAAGACCCCAGGTTCAATTCCCAAAATCTCTAGGTAGGTCTGCTTTTAAGGATTTCCCTCCTTTAAAACAACAACAACAACAAACCCTCAAAGAAACAGAAGGGTGTAAATTTGAGTTGGAGCACATGGAGAAATAGGATGCAATAGGCAAAGGCTATAGTGGCTTGAAATATAGCAAGGTTGCTCCCCCCTGCTGCCTTCCAAGTCACTTCTTTATATTGAGGTACGCACCTGAGGGAAAGTGCTAATGTCTTCACTCACCCAATGCTCATTACCTGGTTGTTTTCCACTGCAGAATTCCTATTCAATGAAGCTGTCACCTGTGCATGCAACAACGGATGTCTGAAATGTGCACGCTTCGTCTTACTTTTCCAAATTGGACAGAAGCTTGTTTGAGGGAAAACACATCAAACAGAAGTATTTCTCAAGATGCTACAGGGTACATATGGATTGTGGCTAATGTCATGTGTACTCAGCTTCAAACAGCAGTGGTGGGAGTGCACAGGAGCCAGAGCAAACAGTAATGTGTACACAGCCTAAGGCTGGAATTCTAACTCTACTGATCTGGGATTAAGTGCCACTGAATTCAATGGAAGTCCCACTGAGCAGACATGGTTAGGACTGCAGTCTTCTATCCCTACAACAATGACAATGACTGACATTCTGCAACAAGATATTTCAATTCACCCATGCCTTCAGGATCTATAGTAGAAACCTGTGTCAGATCCCAGATGGTACTGCACATTTAGGCATTTAATCCTAAATGCCCATTCCAAGTGGTGTGGAATTGCTCCAAGGAGTGGATCTTACTTTATGGTGAGTAAGGAGACCTTCCTGACACTCACCCTTCCAGGGCCACCCAACTCCAAGCAGGTGTGGTAGGTGAATCTTAAAAAAAACATTCTCTATCCAGGCTGCGGGCCCCATAAAGCAGCTGGCTTCTGGTGTGCAATTCACCTCTGAAGTTGTCTAATGATGTGCAACTGTTCCGTCATCTAATATGACCCTTTCCCACACTTTCTTGGCACCAGTGCAACTAAATTAACCATGCAAACAAATTCAGGTGGAATTCAACTTTGCACTAAGGGGATTATTAGATGGAACTACCTCCCCGCTGATCGCCCTGTGCTGTTCTGGGTGCTCTCTTGTCTCTCCTGGGCAGATCTGGGGTCAGGGCAGGGGGAGGTAGTGGGAAAAGCCCATTACACTAGCAGGACTCATTGCATTGGCTTCTGCTAATGCAGCAACTTAGCTAAATCTGGCCCTTTAACTGCAGCCATCCTATGACCCCTAAATTCCCTGAATCCAGGACAGAGCAGGCAAACAACAACAACAACAACCCTATCCAGCTCAGCCAAATTGCTGGCAGGCAAAATATTCGTATGCAGCCCCCAAGTTACTGGAGATCATATACTGAGGATTGGGTGGATGGGTGGGGGGAAATGGCCAAAATGGTAGCATAGAGCTGCAGACAGCCCACCCATGAGGCTCAGTGAGGCAGTGACCTCAGGCAGCAGACTGGGGACAATTGACCCCTCAAGAATTCACCCCTCAACGCCTCCTGCGCTTGTTGCCATCCTCCTCCTCTGCCCCCCCACTCCTCTCCAGTCTTATTTTTTTATCCTCTGCCACCTTCAGTGTGCCAGGGCCTCCTCAGGCCCCCTTCAGTTGCCTCAGACAGCAGAGGAGACAGCATTTTCTGCTTTGCCTCAAGCCACAAAACACCCTGGGCCAGTCCTAGGTGCAGCCAAGACCAACACAGCTTGCAACTAGGACTTCAAGATGCAGATGCCTGTGTGTGTGTGTGTGTGTGTGTGTGTGTGTGTGTGTGTGTGTGTGTGCACCAGGCAGCCTCCTTTTGCTACCTCCTCAGCCAGGTGCTGCAACACAGACACAATGTTGTCTTGCTGACAGAGTGGACTAGAGACAGCTCTATTTACATTAGTGGGCTTTATCTCCTGGGGAATTCAAGGTGAATAATTCTGCTGGCCCACATTCCAGAAAAAGATGATCATTTATGTAGGAGGTCCTAACCTCTGACAATCTGTTTCTCCGAAGGATAGGTCCCTTATTATATTTGCAGATTCTCAAATACAAGGGTTTGGTTGTTTGCTTGTTTCCCGGAAGCTTGGCATATTGAACGTCTCCCTCCTTCACACACCAGCCTCTGTGGCTTGACATCTGCCTTCTGCTTCAGCTTGATGGCTCCTATTTTTATTCCTATACTGAGGAGAGTCAGGTGACAGCTCTCCTTCTCAGGAGAGGGGACAGGTGCAGCCGCACATGGGCCAGCGCAGGTGCACACACAGCTTCCCAGTCCTCTCCCTTCTGGGCTCGGCAAAGATGCTCAGAATGTTTAGCACAACACGCTGTGCTGCTAATGTAAAGGAAGGGGGAAAGTCCTTCACCTGCAAAACTAATTAATAGCAAACAAGCTCGCTTCAAGGTAGGGAACATGGCACGGAAGAGCGGGAGGGAAGCAGGAATTAATTTAAAGACCAGCAGGCCTTAGCCACTACCACTAGGTGGCAGCACTCAGTCACACTAGTAATGCCATGTCTGAGATTTGCCAAGGCATTATATATATATATATAAAATAATGTGATGCTCCTTGAAGTGAGAGACTGCTCTAGCTTCAGCCAATGCCAGAAAAGCTCAGGATTGTTGCTGTCACTATCCATAAGGGCACGTCCATAAGATAGGAAAGACTGAAGGCAGTCTTTGCAGCAAATGTGACAAAAGGACTTTCTTATGATCCCTCAAATCTCTTAAAGGGACCAACTCATTGCAACACGCTGCTGTAAAGTTCATTAAGCAATGCTTCTGGTTGAGATGCAGCTGAAAAATTGAGGGCTGTTATTCGATAAAGGCTAGCCAAGCTTTCTCTTCAAGAAGTATTAATGAGCAGCACACCTCTCTTTCTAACCCTGGTGACTTGTTGCAGGTAGCCAAGTTCCCTCTGCAAATCAGATCAAAATTCATTGCAAGGCTCTATGACCCTCTGGTGCAACAAAATGAAATGTCAACAGCCAATCCAGGTGTATTATATATATTATATCCAGGTGCATTTCCCGCATATATATATATATGAGAGCTTTATGGTATAATGAATCATATGGGTGGCAGAGAATTCCCTGTGTTATTTATTTTGACATTAGAGTCCATTCATTTTATGCTTTCCTTGTGCTTCGATGTAAGTTGGATTGTGATGTCAGCACCACCAGGGCAGCGCTGCAGCAATGCACGCACACAAGGGAACTCTGCTGAAGCATATTTGGATGCCCCCAAACCTATATGTCACACACTCAGCTTTTTCCATTCTTCCTTCCTTTCTCCCACAATACTAGAACTCAAGGTCACCCAATTAAAATGATTGGCACAAGATTCAGGAGAGACAAGAGAACACATGTTTTCACATAACATATAGCAAACAAAATTGCAGGAAAGAGTACCTGCCTGTCTGCCATTCCCTCACTCTTGGAGACAGGAAACTAGGCTGAATGGATTATAAAATTAGTCATTATGTATTAAGCAAAGAAAAACTCTTGGAAGCAAGATAACTACTTTTTTTAAAAAAATAATCAACCCAGCCCAGTTTCCTGCCTCTAAGAGTTTTGCACTGCTGCATCAAACTCATTGTTCATCTAATCCAACATTGCTGCCCCAACAGTGATTGGCTATATCGGTCCTTCGCAAAGTGGGAGGTACCACTGCCTGGGGGTTGGATTACCTCGGGGTGTGGAAACATGCACTCAAAACTCACTACCGGGGATGGGGTGCTAAGAGGCAAGTGGCAGGACTGCACTGGAAGCATAAATGACTATCAGACTATAAACTGTGGTTTAATTAATTGTTACTGTTTTGATTGTGTGTGTGTGTGTTGTTATCTTCTTTAGTGGGTCATGCAAACCACTATTCTGAATAATGTTTTTAATAAGGTAGGGGACACAGGGATGAATTTATGGAACTAAGGGGACAGTGGCAAAGCTGTCAACTTTCAGAATTGAAAATAAGGGATCAGCAGCCTCAAAAATAAGGGATCAGCAGCCTCACCTCTCCCGGGGACAGTCTACGGGATATCCAACAATCCGGGATAGCAGCGGGAAGCAGTGGGAAATGGCGCTGGCATAAGGGAATTTCCCACAAAAAAAGGGAAGGTTGACAGCTATGGACAGTGGCCTGAAACGGCTTGGGAACCACTGGGCTAGATAGGAGGCCTTTCATACTTGTGCAGAAGAGGAATTTCAGCAGCTGTTGCTTGTCGTGTAACCTCTACTTGCTGTGATTCCCTATTTCTGGAACTATTTAAAGAGTCCGGATCCCTCTGTTGTGCATCTGACTATCTTAGATGGAGAATGATGGCCATTAGCTGACATTAGTCTAAAGCATAATCAGACATATACAGAGGTTCTATTTTTACCTAACATGGCTAATAGCCATTGATTGCTCCATCCTCTGTGAATTTGTCTCATCACAAGATTTGAATTTCAATTTAGCCTTTGTCATTAAGCAGCATGCCACCCACCCACCCTCCCACCCACCTATCTCCTTCTCTTTGCCTCACAGCAATTGCATGTGCCTCTGAGCACAAAAATGCCCATCCAGCCTGCAAGCAAAGCTGTGTTTTCTGTCTCCAAAAAATTCCATTTAAACAAGAGAGGATAGAAGCAGGAGGTCCAGAGCTCAGTACAAAAGACCCAGGGTCAGATACCCAGTGTAAGTCACCCCCTAATAATGCCACTCAGTGACAAGGGCCACAGTTCAGTGATAGAGCATCTACCTTGCAAGAAGAAGGTTCCAGATTCAAATCCTGACATCTCCAGGTAAGGCTGGGAGAGACTCCCTGTCTGAAATCCTGGAGAGCTGCTGCCAGTCAGTGTAGACAGTACTGAGTTAGATGGACCAGAAGGTCTGCCTCAGTATAAGGCAACTTCCTGTGCTGTCCCTATGCTGTGTTATTAAGACCTTATGGCTTAATGGAGGCCATAGGAGCAACCCTTTCCTTTACTTCTCCTGGAATACTTCAGAAAATGGGGGTGCATTTGTTTAGAAATTCAGAGGGATTTGACACAGATTGCAATGAGTTGATTCCGCCCCAACTAGCTGCTATCCAATCTTGCCTCCCGCAATTCTGAAAACAGGTGCCATTACCACTTACAATGGCAAGCCTACTTCAGTTCTATCTAGTAATGAAGGCTTCATGTAAGCTTCTGGGCAAGATTCCTGTTTAGATGAATAAAGAAGACCCTTCCCATTTTTCTCCACCTACCAAAGCACAGCACCAACCAAGCTACTCATATATGTTACCTTCTTTCCAAGGAGATAGGATCTTCCCCATTTCCAAGCTGGAGCAGAGGTTTTTGGGTTTGGTTTTTTTTGCAATTCTACTCATTTTGACATGCTTGGAATATATAGGCTGATGCAAGGAAGCAGCCAGCCTTCAATGCACAATGGCTATGAGTGAAGGGATTTGATGCATCTCTAGAGGCCAGACATTTCCCCACAGGGTCTGCTTTCCAAGCCACATTTTCCCTTGAGACTTCCCTGCTATTTTGAAAATAATTATACGGAGCTACATTGACACAGGGGTGGGAGAGGGAGAAAGAGATAGGAAGAGAGAGAGAGAGATGGAAAAGATTTCATGTTCTTAAAACAATGTAAACAGACCGCTTGGGAGTACCCAAGAGAGAGAGCCCCATTTTATAAAGGGGGAGGGGGGTTGTGACCAGAAGATATAGAATACTTGTCTAAGAGAACTAAATGATGGAATGGGACACAGAAATGGCACAACTTCTTCTTCTTCTTCTTCTTCTTCTTCTTCTTCTTCTTCTTCTTCTTCTTCTTCTTCTTATTATTATTATTATTATTACCCAGCCCATCTGGCTGGGTTTTCCCAGCTACTCTGGGTGGCTCCTAAAAGAATATTAAAACCACAATAAAACATCAAACATTAAAAACTTCCCTAAACAGGGTTGCCTTCAGATTTCTTATAAAAGTCAGATAGTTGTTAATTTCCTTGACATCTGATGGGAGGGCATTTCACAGAGTGGGTGCCACTACCAAGAAGGCCCTCTGCCTGGTTCCCTGTAACCTCACTTCTCATCCACCCACAGCAAGTTCCACTGATATTATGGTGCTTAGTCCTACAAAGTGTGCATTGCCTCCTATGGCTTAGAAAATAAAGTATGTGGCTTGATCTGTCTGTTTGTTTCCCTGCCACCCACCCCACCCTCTGCACAGCCCCAGGTGTTGGCAACCCACACTATGCCACTGAGTATGGTGAATGGTCAGGAATGATGGGAGTTGTAGCTAATGACATCTGGAGGGCCTTCCCTGCCCAGTACTCTCTTATATTGCTGTAAGATCTGGCAATTCTGAGGCCATTTCTAAAAAGGTCTCCTTTCCCTTTTCTCATAAGTACTCTGTTGTGTAAAAAAATCAACCAATCCAGTATAATTTGGAAGTTGGAAAAGGGCATTGAAAATAAACATAGAAGCTTCACTAGCCCTGAACTGTGTGCTGAGGACATTTGGTTATTGGGCTTTTTTTGTTGTATTTCTTTAGTGAGTTTAGCGTGGAGACATATTGTACATTAACCAGAGTCGTTGAGACCCTAACGATCTCCTAATGTGTCCCATACTTCAAAGAAGCCAGTAGCTTAGCAACGACAGCGAATCCTTGATGAGAATAATCAGGATTTGTGTTGCAGCTTCAGGCTTCCCTTCTTGTTCTTCCATTCCAGAAAAGCTGGTACAAGTGGCGATGACACAGCAAGGAAGGGTTTCTCCTAAGAATGACTCCCCTGCTCAGGATTTGGGGAAAACAGCAGTGACTTGTAAAGGACATTTAAACATGCTGCTGCTTGAAAGTGCTGCAGCCAACGAGATGGTGCATAGGAATGGACAATTGCGTCCATTAGCTCCTCTCAGTTTCTCATTTTCCTAGCCGTAAGCTCAGCTCACCCCATTCCACATCCATATCTGTTTAACTCCACATGAAAATTTGTATGCATTTCACACACTTTTCTCGTAACATACACATTTCCGTACACATTCTAGTCTAATTTGCAGATTTTTGCAAGCGCTTTCTCCTAATGCATGCATTGTATTGGATCCATTCCTTTGGCTAGAGAACTGTGCCACAAAACAATGGATGGCAAAGAAGAATTGCTGTATTTTGGTTTGCATTCTGGCAGGGCAAGTGCAAATTGGATAGGGGCACATTCAGCGGTGAACCTAACACATTTCTTTCCCATCCCTAACTGTTTGGGAAGACTTAGCTTCTGCATCTGTCTTTGCTAGGACATGCTAACACTATTCAGAATAGACCCACTGAAGTTAATAAACATTGGATCTACTCTGAGTACTGACATTGATAAAAACAATAATGTATATGCATTGTTGGTTACATTAGGAAAAGTAAGTACACAAAAATGTATACTGATACCATTATATGCTTGGTTTCTTCAGGAAACCTGGAGTGTATATGAGTATAACATATGTGCATTATACTATGCATAATAATGGAAATGATTGTGAAATGCATTGCTTAGAATTGTGGGAATAATTCATATTGTTAATGGAACTGTTTTTTAAAAAGCCCTTCTTCAAAGGGTAATAAGAAATGGGGGGGGACCCCATGTGAGTAAACTCAGCATTGAGAATTTGAGATAATTCTATCTCAGAGGTCCTGTACAAAAGGAGGTGATGAGCCAACAAGCCTTTCCTGATGTGTTTTGAAATGTGGTGGTTGGTGCCTCTAGTTGAAGTTCATGCAACTCCCCTAAGTCAAACTAACTCAGCTGCATGTATAGTGAACCATCCAATTTTCACAAATTATCCTGCTTTTTCTGTGTCCCTACTGGTATTCCCAAGATGGATGGAGGTCTTGACAGGCACCTGACATTTGACAATGCATGGTTCTTGTGGTGGGTTGAGCTTAGCGCATCACAGGTTGTGCAGACCTGCTCAACAACAAGGCTGGCCCAAGACATTTTTCTGTCTGAAGCAAAGAACAAGATGGTGATCAGACGGGCAACTGAACCTTATTTGAACACTGACAATGAGACAACTACCTCCATTACACTTGAGTGATACAGGGCAGGTTACATGGCACTCTCAACTCTGTCTACCATCACCCTGCCACTGCTTCCCAGCCATCACCATCTACCACCTGAGACCAGAATCCCACTCTGTCTAATGGTGGGGCCGGCCTCAGCTTCTTCAGCATTGAATTCTTTGATTAAAATGAAAGTATCTAGAGTATGTGCTTCTTTCTTGCACATGTCCACTTACTAAGTGCAATGTGACTAGACATTTCAAAGGACGTTTTTTACTCAGACAAGAGTAAAAATAAAAAAAATAAAAAAAATCCCTGGCTCCTTGAGCTGCTAAGTCACAGCTGGGAGGAAGCTCTCTGTGAACAAATCTCCTCAATAAGCAGATATGAGGAAGACATCTGTGTTCTAATGACCACTTTCCCAGCATCAAGATTTCAGTTTACACAAGGTGAAAGAAGTTATTGCGAAATGCATCAAGTTGGCAGTGTAACCCAGGCAGTTTTCCAAAGCAGAGACCAATCTTACAGTGGCTTCCAAAATTATCCATCATCATCAATTGTCATCCATTGACAATTGGAGACAAACTACTTTGGTATTTTGACATGTACCAGAAATGTGCATTACTGACAATGATAAGCTCAGCCTCAGTTTCTAAGGAGATCTGAACCCATCCCAGAGTATCATTACACTTCAAATACACCTGCAATTTTCTTAAGCTCCTTCTACTGCGTTCTCCCCCTCCAAAAGGTCTATTTTAAGGTAACTGTCAAAAAATTCAAGCATCAAGTCTTAAAATGTATGAGCCACTTACTCTGGGGTAGGCTTTAACTGAATTTCCACTGAAAGCTAATAGATTATTCCAGGGGTTTTCCATATTTAATAGTTTGTGGGCCGAAGCCCAAGTAATATTCAGTCCAAGCTTTATAGAATCCTGCCTGCTTCCAAATATTTTATGCCCTTTGCTAAGGACGCCTCCAACAATCTGCTCTATGATGCAAATGGAGGACTATCAATCCTAGAACAGGGTTTGTGTTTGGTGGCACTAATTGAAATCTAATAAAGGGCCTGAGAGACCACATGGAAATTACTCTTTTAACTGGAAATACAAGAAGTGGCCCATGTACTCCAGGAACTTGTTCTCACAGTGGCCAACCAGATGCCTATGGGATGCACACAAGCAGGTCCTGAATGCAACAACATAACTGTTATGGTTTCCAGCAACTAATTTTCAGAAGCACACTGCCTCCAACATAATTTTATAAACTTCTTATCATCTCTCACTGGCCTTTTCTCTAAACTAAAAAGCCCGAAATGCTGTAGCCTTTCCGCATAGGGTAGTTGCTCCATCCCGCTGACCACTGTGGTTGCCCTGTTCTGAACCTGGGACCTTTTGCAGGCAAAGGATGTGCACTGACTAATGGTCCCTTCCAGGCTCTGCAACTCATCTCTATATCTTTCCTCAAAATCTCTCACCTGTCCCACCTGTTCCCTTCCTGATAACTGATGCCGCACCTCTTATAGAATTTGATGGCCACATATAGTTCCATACCATCTCCCGTGCCTTGCTGCTATAATCCCAGTTCGACTTTTAACCTTGCAAAATTCTTTTCATATCAACTTGGTCTTCCCTTGACATAACAGAATATGTAGTTATCCGGACATATCCCTGGCTTACTTTTGATGCCATCGTTGGCCTACTGTGCTACTCACATCAACAATGAATGCCCGTCTTGATTACAGTCCTCAAGGGCCCCTTGATCAAAGCGCCTGCAGTGATCCCTCTGCTGACCCCTATTTTATCACCAGCAAAAGGTGAGCAAATCCTTCACAGTAATGTATTCAGGTAATCATTACCTGGGTAAAAAATATGAGGCAGAAAAAGAAACCTGCTAAAGGATAAGTAATCAGAAGTTCAATTCCAGCCCTTTTCATCTCTCAGCGTTCCTAGCTCTCCATGCTGACAGATACACATAACAGAAATGGCTTCTTCACCTATTATGATTTTTCATAACATATGAATGAGGGCCAAAGTGGATGTCATATGGAGCTACCTGTAATATCACCTCGGCTTCCCTTTTGAAACCTGAAAAACTATGTTTGGAGGAGCAACACATGTGTGCATGTGCTTGTGTGTGTAGCTTAACCATTTCCTTGTGTGAAATAACTCTCAGGCATGCGTTCTCACACACAAACCCCATGTGGGGGGGAATGCCAGGACCCCCCACCATGAGCAGGAGCCTGGGGTTGGACCTGGCACAGATGCAGCATGGCCAGAAATCTTTGTTGGATCAGCAGTACCAGTATATTACCACTTAAGGCAGAAACGGGGGACTTGAAGCTCTCAGACTACAGCTACTGTCCTCGCTGGCCATTTGCCATACTGGCTGGGGTTGATGGGACTTATAGTCCAACAACAACTGGAGGGCTACAGATTCCCCATCCCTGATCCCAGGCTGCCTAGTGAATTCATGGCATAGGCCAAGTGTTATGCAGGGCTTTTCTGATTCCCAGCTCACACTCTGCTCTACAGTGTGTCTACCAACAGTAGCTTTCCATCTATCATCCTGCTGAAAATGATGTTAATCACGTCGAGTCAGCTCCATTTGCTCCAGCTTGTGATATATTGCTGGTGTGGACCTCGGCATGGAACAAATTGCCAACACCTACTACACTGGCAATAACTATAACTGTTTTGAGCTTCAGTGCAGCAGAGTTTTTAGAGACTCAAGTTATATCTTAAAAGAATTCTAAGAGGGGGGAGGAACTAGGTCTAAAGGGTTTTTCTCAGAAGCACAAATGGGCTTCAATTGCCATCTTGTTCTCTGGCAGGAAAAGATAGTCTGATTTTGCGATATTTATTTTAAAAAGGCAAGGGCACACAGGTGAGAGGTCCAGGTAGGGAATGTGAACCTGATTGGTCCCTCAGCAGATCTTTAGATCACTGCACTCCTGGGAATGAGAGAAAGGGGGCATCTGAAGCTTAAAGGTTCAGTGTTCCCCTTTGGATTCTCACCTCTAATTATATTTCACATTATGCTCTTGAGTTCAGGTCCTCTGCTGTTTCAAGCACAGTCTGCTTTCCACATGGCTCAATACACCTGCACTTCCCAGAGTATTCTGCTGTTTAATAGATGTTATAGCCCATGATTGTCGTATATTCTGGCGTGTTTCAGCACATACTCGACACACAATCCAACAAAAGTTATTCACTACTAACTCCCATGGAAAAGTAACACAATGGGATGCGTGGTGCATTTCCTTGATTGTTCAAGGAGACTTATTTGCTGCTAGGGGTGGGGGAATCTGTCAGACGTAAGACGAGGGATGATGGGTTTTGCAGTCTGACAACATCTGGAGGGCCACAGTTAGCCTTGCCAGTCTACTCTGACTAGCAGTGGCTCTCTGGGGACCTACCCCACCACTTGGTCATTGAACTGGAGATGCCAGAGACTGAACTTCAAACCATCTGCACACAAAGCTCACATGCTGTCCCTGAGCTACAGAATGCAATCCTGAGACAGAAATAATACATAACAAGTGTGTGTTGACAATTATTCATGCCAGCTGCAACTGTCCAAGTTTGCGGTTGAGTTTAACATCACTTTTAATGTCATTCCTCCTCCTCCTCTCACCACCCATTTAGTCTATATGAATATTTTAGATTCAAAAGCATGCACAAAATAAAAAACCAGCACAGTGGTAGGCAAAAGTTATATTAATGAAGTAAATAATTAGTGTAATGTTTTCCGCTGGAAGAAAAAAAAAAATATGAAGGCAAGTGTGGCTTCATGACTTCCATCTGCTTACCGCAACAAACCTCAAAGAAATCTAAAAATGAGCTTTAAAAAAGGAAAACAGAAACCTTCTACAAAGCCCCCCCAGTGGGTGCTATTTACAGTATGCTAATGACAAAGGGGAAAGAACATGCTCTGTGGATGCTACAAGCTACTTTCTCACCAGGTTTGTATCCCAGAGTGTATTCTTGAGACAAGAAGGGCTATTTTCTATTGTGTTGCATTGTGCTTAAGTGGAACAAGTGCCTTTACAGTCATTGGTTAATTAGAATTACCTACAACATAGATGCATCTATCCCCCCCCCCCCCCGCCATTCCCTTGGTTCGTAGTAAAGGAAACAAAATCTATTTGAGCTTCCCAAGGCTGACCCTTTAATTGAACAAACATGGGTTTTTGTTGCCAGTTTTTGTTTTTAAATAAGCAATTTTGTATTTGCTGGTTTTTAATTTCCCACATGGCAAAACATTTCTGACTATATCCAAATCCTGGTCACTGCAGTTACAGAAACTGCAATTCTTATCGTTTCCCCCACACACACACCAGCCTTCCCTCCCCACCCCTCAGAAATAATCCCTCAGCAACCGCCCCTCTGCTGTAAGATCATCTTGATTTGGCTAATGCTAATTCTATCGTTAAATCCATTATTGAAGTTACAGAGACAGGAGATTACAGAACAGTTATAATAACCGCAGGGACTAATCATATATGAAGTCCTGGATATTCAGACTCAACTTGAACATTTTCTACATGCCTTCTTAACCCAATGCCTCTCTCTCTTTTTAAAAAAGAAATTATGAGATGTTCATGATATTTAACTCAAACAAAAGCCAGCCTATGTATTATGCTTTGCAAGTAGCTTGGCTTTCTGCTCATGGCACAATACAAACAGGGGAGGGATTTTCAACGTGTTTTATACTTAGGTCCCCAGCTTACTGATCCTGATAAGCACTCCCCAATATGTGATTTGAAGTAAGGCCACAGGGGGAAATATGCAATTCCAGGAAATGTCATTATTGTACTATATAAGGCTCTGTGCTATTCTTCATCAGCCTGGTGCCTTCCATGTGCTTTGAACTACAGCTCCCATCAGCACCAGCCAGCTTAGTCAATGGACAGGAATGATAGAAGTTGTAGTCAAGCAAGATTTGGAGGGTCACAGATTTCTCATCCATGAACTGGAAGATGCTACAACTAAATGCCAGAATCTAAATACAACTTTCAGCCATTCACACAAACAAAAATTCTGCAAAATCCTCAAGAACTGTTGAGACACTCCCCACCCTCAGCTCCAGAAAAAATAATCATTGAAATGGCCTGCTCAGTTTCTCTGCCCACAAGTAGGGTGGAGATTTGTGAGAGACCATTTGTGCATGTGAGCTTCATGGCTAGTATGGATTTGAACCCTGGTCCTTCAAGTCCTAGTCCAACACTGACCACTACACTAAACTGCTTCTCTTTGTTACACAGGGCAAAAGCACCTGGCAAATATCAAATCTACTTTGCCCCCTGGATTATCAAACCTTCTTAGTCAGGGAAACGGTGGTCCATCTAGGTTGCCACCAGATTTTGTCTGAGGCAAAATTAGAAATGAGAGACTATGCTCAAGATGTTGATCAGTTTTTATTAATCACCCAGGATTTAGAGAGCTAGGCTTGCTTGTCTTCAGAAGCAGAACTCTATTATATGCCTTTGGGCATATATCCCAATGGACTGGATGCCTAGTTAAAACAAACTTTGCTTCTTTTTAAGCCTGACATGCCATACAGTTGGTTCATTAGTATCATGACATAAAGATGAGTGGCTTCTTTGTGCTGATACCAGCGGATACATGATTTGGAGAGGCATATTAATGAACTGCAAGGCATTATGATGATTTATAGTACACTAGCAAAAACAAAACTGTGCCTAATTCATTTTAGTTTGTTTTCAACCTAAAATATACGTACATTGAAGACCTACGCAGTGAACTCTTGGGGTCCCCCCGGCCTCAAGGGATGAAGTCCACTAATGCAGCAGCTACATGCGAACAGCCAAGGGCTTATACAGCTCTGCATCAAACGCTTTGGATATTGCTTTAAACTGCTTACTGAAATTCAGAATGGAGATCAGAAGAAATCTTTCATCTATTAGAGGTATAAAAGTCTAATTAGTTTCAAAACAAAGCTGGAAGTTTTTGAAAGGTTTTATATTATTTATTCTCAGTCTGGCATTTCAAATATGGCACGGTGGAGACAATTTCACTCTTTAATTGCTGGTCCAAGAGATAAAAGTACTTTAAAAAAAAATCCATAGGTAGCAGCAAAACTTTTGTCTAAGCCAGGGTTAGCCAACGTGGTGCCCTCCAGATGTTCCTGGAGTACAACTCCATCATCCTTGTCCATCAGTCTTGCTGGCTGTAGCTGTTTGGAGTTATGGTTCAACAACATCTGGTCTATCTCTGGTCTAAGCAGCGGGAACAAGGGAGGGTTGACTGAATCACAGAGCAGCTATTTTAAGTCCACCTTGTGATGGGCTCTTGGTGGGCTGAGCTGGTGTCCCATTGGCTACCACCGATGAAGTGACACAAGTGAAGAACCAATCCATGGTGAATTTGGAGATTTTTCTCTTTGACAAAACACAGAAGTAATTGTGAGGAAGCAGAGAAACAGCAAGCGTATTGAGAGGTTTAGCAATTTTTCTTAGCTTTTGTGTGTTTGTGTGTTAGTATCTTAAATAACCAGTGTTGAATAGTGGTTCGAGTGCTGAACTAGGACCAGGGAGACCAGGGTTCGAATCCCCATTCCTCAATTAAGCTCACTGGGTGACCTTGAGCCAGTCACTCACTTTTAGCCTAACCTGCCTCACAGGGTTGCTGTGAGGCTTAAATGAGGAGGGGGGAGAAGGCACCTTGAGCTCTATGGAGAAAAAGGCAGGATATAAATGCAACAAACAAACAAACAAATTGATGTACCTGCATAGAAATATCTACTCAGAAACAGTAACAGGTATTGACTCAATATGTCAGTTGTCACCTTTCTATATTGATCAGCATGTGGGGCAATTTTAAGAGAGATTGCAAGAAAAGGTAATGTGGGGTCTTTACAGATGTTTACATATTTTGCCCTGCCTGTTTTGCAATATATCTGCAGTGTCTTTTAATTTCTTTCTTCTGCTTGTGACTGATTTCATTTCCATTACAGTCCTGCCCGCTGTTATTGACAGATTGTTTATTAAGTGACCTTCTCTTCAAAGTGTAGGTTTTAATAATTTTGTCTGCTACACTATGTGCCATACATTATAGACAAAATATTTTGTTTTTTTCCCTCTAGGGACAGATATATCTCTGTGTAGCAATTTATTACTTTGGGACTTCACAAGCTGTTTGTCAGAGCAATACCCACATGGATCTGTATTAGCTTGGTATTTTAGTGGCTTGTTTGAGCAGTGTAGGAGCAGAACTAATTTGTATCTTTGATGCAGTTTCTACCTAAATGGCTTTTTAAAGAGAACATCAGATAATTCTTCATTTTGTGTATGGTTACTGCATATTCTTTTATTTTAAGAGAGAGAGAATCCTGTCAAAATTGCACTGAGCATTTATACCTACTCACTGTAAAAATGTAAATTGTTTCCTTTATTAAGCCCCAAACCAGTAAATGCATTATGAACCATACTGTTATCCTTGCCACAATAAAGCTAATTTTCAAGAAAATTTAGGGGTTGACTCCCTTGTGAAAAAGGTGAGGAAACTGGGTGAAAATGGTGAGATGCCACCATACTTTCAGTAAAGGGTCATTGAGAAAGCAGATGTTTGTATATGGTAGGGGGTGATTTTTCATGTGACCATTGGTGGGGAGAGTGTTAAAGTTCCCTCTACCCCATGGTCCAGATCCAGCTTATTCCCCATGAGCCAGTGTGGTGTAGTGGTTAAGAGTGGTGGACTCGTAATCTGGTCAACCGGGTTTGCTTCCCCGCTCCTCCACATGCAGCTGCTGGGTGACCTTGGGCTAGTCACACTTCTCTGAAGTCTCTCAGCCCCACTCACCTCACAGAGTGTTTGTTGTGCGGGAGGAAGGGAAAGGAGATTGTTAGCCACTTTGAGACTCCTTAAGGGGAGTGAAAGGCAGGATATCAAGTCCAAACTCCTCCTCCTCCTCCTCCTCCTCCTCCTCCTCCTCCTCCTCCTCCTCCTCCTCCTCTTCTTCTTCTTCACTATCCATGCCAGTTATTTGTGAAGGGAAGTTCAGCTACAGAGGACTGAGCTACATGACAAAAACTAACATGCATTGCCGGGGGTTGGACTAGACCCTCGGGGTCCCTTCCAACTCTACAACTCTACAATTCTATGATTCTCTGTTTCATCCTAAGGGGGGAAGTGTTGCAGAGTCAGATCTCCAGCTGTGCTTTAGGAAAAACCTGGTGACAACCTAGATGGACCCCTGCCCTGAGAAATAAATTTTGCTCATTTTGAGACCGAACGAGATGTTAGAATTTGTCACGCTGTTTGTGCAAGCACTTTGAAGTCACCCATCAACAGGGAGCAGCACACGGACAGAAAAGTGACTAGGCATACAAGCTACTTGGTTGCCGTCTTCTCCACTATGGTGGGATGCATTATATTTCTGCCCCGTCCCCCCATTTCTATTTAAATTGTAGAAATAATTTCTAAAGCTGCATTTTGAAATATAAATTAGCGTATAAGATGCTATGCAAATTGATATCTTTTGTGCCTCCATAATACACCTTTAGGGGCCAGGTGAAAACATTTGTCTCCAACCAAGCCTTTGGCTGATTAACATCCTTTACTCTTTTATATGTGTTTGTGGGATGGTACATGGAGGGAAGGAGGATGGGGGGGGGGTTGTTCTCATTTTTTATTATGTATATTGTGTTTTTATCTTGTATTTTTATGTTGTGAATTGTCCTAAAGATCTACATATGAAGAGCAGTATAATAATAATAATAATAATAATAATAATAATATATGCCTGTACTTGGTTGTTCTGCTCTAGGCCACCCCAAAAGGTCTGGGCCTGATCCAAAATGGATCTAGAGGGGAGAGGGCGGCTTCAGAAGTCTAGAACTGGAAACCTTCTTGTTTCAGAGTTCATTTTGAGCTCTCTGCATGGGTTTCCTTTCATCCATATAGGAGTTTTAGGTGAATGTCACAATGCACATGGACTATAGGACTTATTGCCCACTCTACCATCTAGCAGGAATCATGTCATGAGCACTCTCATTCCCTTTAGGTTCTGAAGCCCCCCCTCACAATTATCTCGTAAATGTGTACATGGCTTTGAGTTCCCCATTCACCCAGTAGCTTTAAAGCTTGATAGCAGAGGTAAAAACCAATGCTAAACAAGAAGAGATAGAGATTCATGTCCACTGCCTCACAGGCTAACTGAAAAATGTTCATGGAAGTTAAGTAGGAACAGGGCAGAATCTGAATTGCAATTTATTTCAGTCTCTTAACATGCCACCAGACAGAAGCAAATCATTTTGCATTGTAGTCTATTTTGTTTCATTTGTGGCTATTTTCACTGCCATTTCTAAATAGGATTCTCATCTGTTTTAACATTGCCTTCAATGTATTTTGCATATGCTACCTTGCATCAAAATGACAGGGTGAGGCTTTTTGTTTCATTTTGCGGCTTCAAGTGATACTTTTTGGTACTCAGCAATGATCGTGCAAACTCTGCATACATATACCGTATTTTTCGCTCTATAAGACGCACCAGACACAAGATGCACCTAGTTTTTGGAGGAGGAAAACAAGAAAAAAAAATATTCTGAATCTCAGAAGCCAGAAAAGCAAGAGGGATCGCTGCGCAGTGAAAGCAGCAATCCCTTTTGCTGTTCTGGCTTCTGTGATAGCTGCACAGCCTGCATTCGCTCCATAAGAAGCACACACATTTCCCCTTACTTTTTAGGAGGGAAAAAGTGAGTCTTATAGAGCAAAAAATACGGTAATCTATATGCTTCTCTTTTTAGAATTCACAAAGGAGAAGCCTATCTCTTATACAGAGAGAGAGAGATATCTAAAATTATATGTGTATATGTATGTATATGTACATGGGGAAGATGCAACTTCAGGTGTTCCTGGATAAAGCTGATTATGTGAATCTATGTACTTCAATCTGAGTTTAGGCCTTGTTTTGGGACTGAATCAAGACTGACTGTGTGACCTGAATATCAGATGCACTGTATTCCGGTGGTTCCATCCCTACATTTGTGATTGAATCCAGAGAAGGACATCAGGTAACACTTGTGTTATGGGGTTTTGCAGGGCACTATTTTGTCCCCTGTTGTCTTTGTCCATGGAGTTTTCTTGGCAGGGATACTGGAGTGGCTTGCCGGTTCCTGCTCCAGGTGGATCACGTTTGGTCAAAACTCTCCACTATGACCTGTCCATCTTGGGTGGCCTTGCACGGCATAGCTCATAGCTTCTCTGAGTTATTCAAGCCCCTTCGCCACGGCAAGGCAGTGATCCATGAAGGGGCAGTCACGAAATTAAAAGAGGCCTGCTCCTTGGGAGAAAGGCAATGGCAAACCTAGACAACATCTTAAAAAGCAGAGACATCACCTTACCAACAAAGGTCCGTATAGTTAAAGTCATGGTCTTCCCAGTAGTGATGTATGGAAGTGAGAGCTGGACCATAAAGAAGGCTGATCACCGAAGAATTGCTGCTTTTGAGTTATGGTGCTGGGGAGACTCTTGAGAGTCCCATGGACTGCAAGAAGATCAAATGTATCAATTCTTAAGGAAATCAGCCCTGAGTGCTCACTGGAAGGACAGATCATGAAGCTGAGGCTCCAATACTTTGGCCACCTCATGAGAAGAGAAGACTCCCTGGAAAAGACCCTGATGTTGGGAAAGATGGAGGGCACAAGGAGAAGGGGACGACAGAGGATGAGATGGTTGGATAGTGTTCTCGAGGCTACCAGCATGAGTTTGAGCAGACTGCGGGAGGCAGTGGAAGACAGGAGTGCCTGGCGTGCTCGGGTCCATGGGTTCACGAAGAGTCGGACACGACTAAACGACTAAACAACTACAACAACATTTTGTCCCCAATGTTATTTAACTTTTATATGAAGCTCTTGGGAGCAGTCACTAGGTGTTTTGGAGCGCAGCAGCTGATGACATGCAGCTCTGTTACACCATAACATCTCATTAAGGAGAGGCTGATTGAGTGCCTTGGGCCTGTGCATTTATGAAGGCCAATAAACTGAACTTGAATCCTTGAAAAATTGAGGCTCTGTGGGGTAGGTGGTTCCCATGTCTGTAAGGTAGGTATTTGCATGTTCTGGATGGGGTTGCATTCCCTCTAAAGGAGCAGGTATGTATTTTGGGAGTATTCCTAGATACATCTGTGTCAAATGAGTTCTGTGGTTAAGATATTATTGCTGTTGTTGTTATTATTATTATTATGCCTTTTGCAGGCTTCGTCTGATATGCCAACTACAGCCATATCGGTATCATGGTAATTTGGCCACAGTCGCCCATGCATTGGTAACTTCAATATTGGATTAATACAATGCGCTATATGTGGGGCTGCTCTTGGGACTGGTCCAGAAACTCCAAGTAGTATGAAATGCAGTGGCTAAATGGCTGATGGGACAGAAGGCTGACAGCACACAACACCTTTGCTAAAACATCTGCACTGGCTGCCCATTTCCTACCAGGCCTGGTTTAAGGTTCTTGTGTCGATATTCAAAGCCCTGAACAACTTGGGTCCAGGATACCTTAAGGCAGGCATCCCTAAACTCGGCTCTCCAGATGTTTTGGGACTACAACTCCCATCATCCCTAGCTAACAGGACTAGTGGTCAGGGATGATGGGAATTGTAGTCCCAAAACATCTGGAGGCCTGAGTTTGGGAATGCCTGCCTTAAGGATTGCTGAGACCTTATATCCCAGTCCAATAACTGAAATCATCTGGAGGAATGCTGTTAATTGCCCCCATGTTACAGGGGCCCAACTGACCCTAAAGAGGTTAGGAATTTAGTGTCACCTGTCCTACGCAGTGGAACACTCACCTGCAGGTATCCACCCCCTCTTTGACTTTAAGGCATTTTGTGTAGAATTTTTTAGATGTATTCTGAAAGAAGTCACTGATGCAATAATAGTGCATGAGTGATGGATTTATACCAGACCATCCACACACCATTCCACTTTCTTAGTTGTTGTGTGATGCTTCTGCGTTTTTACCATGTTATCACCAACTGGAGGGGTACACTTGTGCTAAAGTGAAACAAAAGCAGGACATATATCCCCTCTCCCAAAGTTTTGAAGTATGAAACACTGCAGGATTTCAGCAGGATGTTACACAATATGCACCAATTGGGAACAAAGCAATATGACTGCTGCATCTATTTTGCAGGTGCAAAATGTATTGAAAGAGGGAGAGTGCCTTGATATCACCATGAGAAAAAGTAGTCATGGTTGTGAAATGGAAAGGATGTCTGGAGGGTCTCAAGATGTCTAAGGGACTGATGATTTACCTTCCTCTTAACTGCCATGCAACCATTCAGTAAATTAGAGAACCTAAAATTATTTTGACTATCCATTCAGAAATGTCCAATGTAAGTTAATGAACAGTTTTTACCATAAAATAAGTTGTACTTCAAGAGTCTCCCTCCCTTTTATAATAGTAACGAATACTTGCAAAAAAACAAACAATATGCACAAGGACATTGCTATTTAGAAAGCATAACAGAAGGCTAAACATTCTGGCTAAAAAATATACACACATTATTTCTTTGGCACTGTGAAAAAGACAAAAGATGCATTCAATGCTTTAACACACCTTTAAACAAATTCTATTTTCTTCCTTTGCATCTCCAAAAACTGAATAGGAATGGCTGTATAGACTCTTTTCCAGAATGCATTGCCCATACCCTGTTCATCTGCAGTGTATTTCTTACCATTAAAAGAATAGTCCCTTGCCTCAATTTCACTGCCACTGTAATATTAATATCAGTATTTAATCTCCATGGTATAGAATCTACAACTTCTGGGTCTTGTCTTTGAGACTTGAACACCTAGCACCCACAACTCTTCTACGTATGCATTTATTAAAGAGCAGAAAACTCTTGCTGCTTTCTCCCTAAATGCTCAATATTTATTTGGAGCTCTTTAAGTAGCATCATCAAGTAAATAAATAAATAAAAGTGGTCGACTTTATTTGGGTATAAAACTGTGCAATTCACTGTTGGGCTGTAGAGCTGCTCCAGTATATATTTCTCATTTATTAGCTTCATTCCTTTGCCAGCTTTCCTACGGCAACGTTATATTTCCCATGGGGATTGTGCTAGGGCTTCTTCCTAGCATTCTGGGCTGTTGTTTGTCTGTCTGCTCATTTATTTGTTTGTTTATTTAGTAGGCCCATGTCCTATTTGATCATGAATTTATTTAATGCTTTCACTCTAGCCATTTGATCCGAATAAACTGGCAACGTACTCCCTGTTTATAACTAGGTTATCTCCACTTTCAAGGGTGTATTTACACCAGGTCTCCATTTATAATACCAAAGAGATCCATAACCAAAGTGATTTAATAGATGACTTGTGTTCTTTCCCTCTAGATCAACTCTCCTTTGTTCCTCAACAAGTGCGAAGCTGAAACTAAAGGGGGAAATATCTGCTTGTAACCTAACCATGAAAGCTTTTTTCTTCTCCGGAGAAATCCCCCCCAAGGAACAACCAGCAAGCCAACCTTCCAGTGCCAGGATGCTCATCTTACGAGCAAGCCTTCCTGGAGTACTTCTTTCTCTCTATGGCAGCAATAGGAAAGGGACAGCTGCATTTTTGCACATAAACACAGATGCATCTTTAGTGCTGTCCTGGGATACTGAGGAACAGTGCGAGCGTATTCGTGTCCTAAAAGGCTATATTTCAAGGAGCACAACATCAAAGAACATTCAGCCGAGTGTGGTTGGGGATGGCTCCAGTTTGCTTGTGGATATAAACATCTCCGTTCCATTTATAGAAAAACACCCTGCTAAAGAAATACTGACAGATTCAAGCACCCATCTCCCAGATCACCAAAGGTGAATGGGTTTTTAATGCATAAATATACTTGGAACTTCAGTTTTAATTTGTTGAAATTGTCTTGGTTGCTGGTAAAATGCTGAAAACGTAACTTGGCGTACACTGTTTTTGTACCATGTCCCAAACATGGGGAAGGGCTGCAGCTTAGAGAGATGCTCCCCAAATCCTGAAGTCAGCACCGATTGGCTGAGGATTTGGAACAAGCCATACTACATTCTGGCAGTTCTAAGCAAATGCACCAAAAAGGCTCTCACTTCTAAAGACATAGGATACCACAGTAATGACATTTTAAAACTAGCTTTTTTTGTTTTATCGTGTTTTACTGGATTAGTCAAAATAGTAAACACCTAACAGTGGCATTCTACTGTAACCAAAGAACCACCTTCATTTTAACAATTCTGTTGTCACACATACAGTTAAGCATATGCACCCATTACTAATTCAAGACTGGCTGTGAGGCTGGCCAGCCAGAGGCAAGGTGACTTTGAGTTGGATGGTGGAAAGATAGATTAAAATACTTCCATTACATTATCAGCATTTCAGTGAGGAAACCTGAATAATACTGTATCCTATCAGAATGACTAGTGTGAAACCTAGTATATACTCTCCAAAGAAATCACACATCTGGCCCAAGCGGCAGAATCTGTGTTCAATCACAGGCCCGCCTGATATGATTCAGACTGAGTTTTGTCTGATCCTTATAAGGTTTAAAGACTCACAGGAGGACAGATTTAATAGAGCGGCCTTTACTAAAGCTGTGAAAAAGCCTGGGCATTCTCTTGCTATGCTATTACATTTCACTGAGTGCAACTGTGTCAGCAGCATTGTTACGGGACTCCACATTCTGTTTGTGGGTGTACTTAGTGTCATCATCTATTTTGTAGGGACTAGTTCTGCACTTCAGAACAACCGTTATATGCTTTCATTAAATGCACTTACATGCATCTTAAGAGATGAACATAACCCCAAAAAACATGCCCATCTCCTTTAAAAGTAACAGGCCATTTGACTCATAAAAGAAGCAGTGTTAGAAAATTATAACTGAGGCAGGGAAAGCATGAGGTGAGGCCCCAAACGGACTGCGAACCTCTCCTCAAGGACCGACGTATAGAATCATAGAGCTGGGAGGCACCTCAAAGGTCATCTTCTCCAACCCCTGCTGATTGAGAAAATGTACTGCAACAGTATCTCTGGCAGGTGGCCATCCAGCCTCTGTTGAAAAATGTCTAAGGAAGCAGAATGCACAGTCTGCTTGCGTTGTTGAAGAAGCTTGTATTGTCAGGCAGTTCCCCCCAATGTTTAGCCACAATGATTTTTCATGGAATTTGAACTTGTTGGTTTAGGACCTGCCTTCTTTATGTCTAGGGGTTATTCTAAATCATGTGTTCAATGGACCATCAAAGTTCCTTTTCATTGCTTGGAAGAAGCATCCTTCCTGGGCCTTCATTTCCAATGCAATTTAAGGTTCCCTCTTCACAATTACTAACATCATTTCTTTCTATGTGCTATGAAAATGAAAGATTTTCATCTGTCTAGGTGAAAAAACCAATCTAGTAAAGACTTACACTTTAAACCACCACCAAGTTATTTAAATAAGGGAGCTCCAGCACTACACTAAAATAAAATGACTGACATTATACATTTTACAATAAATCTTGAAAAGTATATATACAAAATTTAAAAATGAAAAGCATGTTTTAGGTACGAGCAGATTTCTTAATGATAGCTAATGAACTTTAAACAATACAATTGCATCTTTATTACATGAGAAAGTTTTCCACCATCAGAATAGCTTCCAAATGAACTCAGGTTCATCCAGTAACATTGTGGGTGAATGCTATTTCCCTTTGCAGCCAGGGGCACTCACTAATTATAAAAGTGCCCTTCAGCTATTGACAGCCCTTGGACTCCCTTGTGAGAGAGTGACCAGGCATTCCTGAAGAGATAAGATGCACGGTATTTACTTAATTCCTCAACACAGTTTGCAATTCAGACCTTCGATGGGGCATGCTAGATAATGGAGTCTGCCCAGTGGGAAAAGCTGCTGACAGCATTGCATACCATGCTGCCTTTTTGCTTTCCAGCATCTTGGAAGGCAGCAGGGCTACACCCCAGAAACAACACGCATAAAGGGTATTTCCTTACAGAGGGTTTCCCCCTACTTCTCTTTAACATTTCCCTTGGAGTTCAGATGGTGGAGCTGATCAAAACCATTAGGGTAATAGAGTAGCCTAAGAACGGATTAGCTAGATGAAGAGGTAGAGAGATACCAAGTGACATGGCTTGGTAATTAGGCAATCTTGATTGTTTTCCTGCTATCTCAATGAATCTTTCAGTTGCTTATTGGGTGGAAATGATTTTCTTTTTGAAATCCACCTACAGGATAATTTAGTTCCTACCAGACTGCCTTTCTGCCTATGTTATAAAGTGTCCTCAAGTGGCATAATCAGCACAGGTAGAAATATTAATATTATTAGTAGTAGCAGTCAGGGCTTTTTTCAGCCAGAACTCAGCCGAATTCAGTTCCGGCATCTCTCAGGTGGGCTCCATTGCTATTATAAGAGAACAAGGTAGGCGTTCATGGTGAGTTCCAGCACCTCTTTTTCTAGAAAAATAGCATTGGTAGCAGTAATAACAAAAACAATGACAAAGAATGTTTTTGAATACCGTAAGTCATAGTTAAATTGTTTTATGTTGTATGAATATCAACATGTATACTGATATATTGGTATGAATAAGGGTTCTGAAATAATGCTTCACAACTAAAACTTGTGGTAGTTCTGGTGGAATGTAACTCTGCATATTACAAAGAACACGGGGACCACCATTTTCAAATTCAGCTTCATGTTCTTGACAATTATGACTTTTGAGGAGGCACATATATTACAGCAGGGATGGGGAGCCTGTAGTTCTTTGGATATTTTTGGCCTCTGGTGACCATTAGCATGGTCAGAAATGATGATAATTGCAGCTCAACAACATCTGAAGGGCCACAGGTGTCCCATCCCTTTGCTAATATGAGGAGTCTGACACTTCCCCCAAGAGTGTGTCAAAGGGTAATTCAATTACTAGAGGGGTGGAGTGAGTCAGCTTCAGGAAATCCTGCTAAACTTTATATAGCCCTTTAATTCCTCCTCCTTAAAAGGATGGAGACAAAGGATGTTATGAAAACTGCTGGGTTCTTGGAGTCCAGGATGTGCCTCCAGTATCCTCCTGTGTTGCTGACCTGCATTTTCAGTTATTCCTTGTCTCAGAGCACTACTTCCTTAAATTCTCTGTTTCTGTTTGTTGGGGCTGCTGCCTTCGTTAGAGAGAATTTCAGCTTTGATTAATTATTAAGCCCCTACTGCTGAGGCTTTTTCCATTTTCCAGTTCTCATTACGGATGCCTTGCAGCCTGTGTGCTTCGCTGGTCCCATTGCAGAATTTGATGGATGCACCCGTGAAGTTTTGCTGCCTGCACAACTACCCTTGCCTTTCACCGGATTTGTTTGGAGGGCAAGGGAATTCTGCTCTTAGCTACGGTGAGCAATGAAACACAGTCAACAATGATATTATTATCACCATCATTATTATTGTGGTTCTGCAAGTAACTTTAAAATCACATTCCCAGGCTGTGCACCATTTTTTTAAAAGAACTATGTTTGCTTGCAGAGGAATCAATTGTCTTGTTCATTTTTGCTTCTGAGTGCATATAGAAGATTCAGACTTATTGTACTCTTTTTGTCATTCCCTCTCCTTATTAACAGCTAACATCTACACACAGTGTATTCTGGTCATTTTCCATGGAAGTATCACTGTATTTAATTAGATCATCCACTACTTCACTTTCTTCTGTTTTGTCACACCAAAGGGTTTTGTGTGTTTGTGACTAACAATACTAATTTTATTATTTATACCCCACACATCTGGCTGGGTTTCCCTAGCCACTCTGGGCGGCTAACAGAATATATAAAAACATAATAAAAACATCAAGCGTTAAAAACTTCCCAATACAGGGCTGCCTTCTAAAAGCTGTGTAATTCTTTATCTCCTTGACATCTGAAGGGAGGGCATTCCACAGAGAGGGCGCCACTACTGAGAAGGCCCTCTGCTTGGTTCCCTGTAACTTTGCCTCTCGCAGTGAGGGAACCAGCAGAAGACCCTCAGAGGACCTCAGTGTCTGGGCTGAGTGATGTGGGTGGAGACACTCCTTCAGATATTCTGGGCCAAGGCCATTTAGGGCTAGGGACTGTTCCAAAAAGGCAAACTCAAAGACCACTGGAATGCAGCACAGAAATACAAACATGTTATCAGATAATATTTTCCACCTATTAAACAGCAGTAAAGGAGAAGCATATGGAGGGGCAGGAAGCAGGAATCCAGCAATCTTCCTAACTTGGAAATGACTGTGGTGAATTGCCCAGAAAAGATGTGCAAACGACCACCCTCCATAACGCAGTCCTTTCAGTCTAGTGACTGCCCAACATTCTAGTCCCTTTGCAATGCCTTTGCATTATTCTGCCTGTCTCCTACCTCCCAGGTCAATTTGGAAAGAGACATCTGTCCAGGGCTTGTCCCCTGAGCTGAAGATGTGCTAGGAGTTGGCCTTTTCCATCTGGCCAGGTGGCTCCTCTGTGGCAGGACTTCTCCCTCTCGCCCCACTTCCATTCATCAGCGTCAAGTCCAAGCCAAGTTGGCAGGCTCTCCTTCTTTCAAAGGCAACCGAGTGCCAGCTCCTCCGCAGACCTCTAGAAACTGACTTCCCTGCATGCCTTCTATCCTTGGGCACTTGGCACTAAGAACTGCAGACAATTAAGTCAGCTTGCAACTCTCCAACTGTCTTCTGCTAAAAAAATCAGCAACCCTGAGGCACTGCCAAAAAGGGTTCATAGAGTCAGGGCAGCTCCCCTGCCATTTTCATTCCCAAATGATTGGATAGTAAACAGAGAATTCTCTCATTCTTTCACTCTTAGCTCAAGGCAATGTCCTACCTTTTCCCAGGACTCACAAGAACCAACTGAAAGTTATCAGCTCATTGGTAAATTGCTAGTAACAGAGATACTTAAGACAAGAGGCAGGTCCACGCACAGGCAGGATTCCAAGTTAAATCAGCAACATTTCTTGTTTTCAAGTTTGCTCTCAACAATCTGTACCAAACATGTGTGAATTGGAGGCTGGTAGTGTTAATCCCAAAGCACTGCTTTCTGTTCACTCGCTTCATACTGAGCTAATTCTGGGGTCACTTGCCCTACCTTCCCCCTATTAGTTAAGTCCTTACTCCTCCTTCAGCAAGCAGGCACACATAATGTTTAAAGTGATGTGAAAAGGGTGTGAATATGGCCCTAATCCAGAAGAGGCAGAACAGCACAGATTTATCTTATGCTGCATCTGATTTTCTTGTATACTTTGTACTAAGTGGCAATTTGAGGGCAGTGGACCCTTTGCTGGTTTTAGGGTTCTGTCAAATGCCCAACATTGCCATCTTCTAGAGCTATGCTAATCTCAGAATAATTAGGTGGCTTTGCATTCAAGCAGAGCAAAGAAGTGGGATTCTAATGACTCTTGATTTGGCTCTCTGTATATCATTTCGCCTGTCCACCATCAGCATTCACTGTTTCTGTCCTTGCCATCTTCAGTTGCATTGCAGAGACAAGGAAGGTTATTGTCCAGTATGTTTACTCTTCGTATTATTTATTCTGAGGATGCACAGGCAGATATCTAGAGAGCCTCAGATCAGACATGATGTCTTTGAAATCTGGAGCACTAAATGTTTGTCAGATAGTAAAGTGCAACTAAAGAACATATGAAGTGGGAGATACACTTGTGAATGAAATGGGAGGCAATAGGAGGATTTTCCAGCTCACCATGAACTCCACCAATCCTCTACACATTAAAATGTGCATATATAAACACCCACTCTCTTCTATTTTCAGTGTATAGCCCTCTTTATACTGATAGCACAGGAAATGATATACTAAAATATTGTTTAAAATTGTACTAAAGTTCGGTCTTCTACTAGTTTAACCTTCCCCCACCTTCTGCAAACTTTCATGTTCTTCTAGGGGGGAGGACGCGTAAGAAAAATCTCTGACATTTCATCAGAAAAATGTGGGTTCACTATTAGCAAAAATTGGGAGTTATGAGGATGTGGGTTCACATGCATTTCCCTCCGTTATTCAGCACTGTTTCAAAGTAAACATGTACAGTCTTGTTCTGCTAAACTACAATAATCCTGGAACTCTAAGATAATGACTAGGTGTAGAGTCCCTGGCAACAAAATTGCCTCTTGCATTCATGGGTTTGATTTACAGAAGGACAATTTTTGGCATATAAATGGTATATAAATTAATAATATTCAAGTTTGGGGTTCTTTCCATTTCTCATTTTTCCAGTGTTATGTTTGCTTCATCCCATTTGTCCATATTTGGCTTTTTAAAAACAACAACAACAACAAAAAGATCTGCATTCAATTATTATTATTTTTTAAATTGTACTAAAGTTCGATTTTCTACTAGTTTAACCTTCCCCCACCTTCTAACATAGGTGCAGACTCCCTGGGTGCCCAAGCACCCACAGAATTCCCCATGAAGGGGCTGGGCACCCACAAACTTCAGCACCGGGGCCATACACGCTGCAGGGCACCCACGACCCTGGGCACTCATGGTCATGGGGCCAAGCCGACACTCCTGCCTTCTGAAATTCCTTCCCAATACGGTATAACAAACTGCTACTAGGGACTTGAATCAGAAATCATTGCTGATCTACTTCACATCACCCAGAGTAAATCTACCTGTAGATCCCAATGTACTTTCTGACCATCCTGCCCTAAGGCAAGTAAAAGTCTCCCATTTGTTCTTCTTCTGCCCAATCTGTAACAAGGGAACAATAATGGTTTAAAAACACAGACAGCAGCCCTGAGATAATGGGAGGGCTCCTATGCTCCTTCTCCAGGGCTGCCTCTACCATGACGTGGAGTGAGGCAGCCACCTCAGGAGGCAGATGCTGTGGAGACAAGGATCAGTGACAAGATTTCAGAGGACAGAGCTGATAGAGCTGTGTGATTTGCCCTGAACCCCCTATGACAGCCTGCTGACATCAGCCTGCCGCCACCACAGTGTTGATGCAATTGCCAGCTCGCTCCACTTCTGTTTGTGGAAAGGGAGGACACGATTTCATCCTTTGCTTCAGGCAACAAAATGTCTTGGTCCAGACTTGTCCCTTTCTATTCTCCTCTACCAGTGCAGCCACAAGGACACTGGAAGCATACATCTCCATTATTAAACTAACAACTATTTGCCATTTCATCAAAAAGAGGATAAACCAGTTAGTTTAAACCAGGGGTAGGCAACCTAAGGCCAATGGGCTGGATGTCGCTCAATCACCTTCTCAATCTGGCCCACGGGCTGTCCAGGAATCAGCGTGTTTTCACATTAGTAGAATGTCTCCTTTTATTTAGAATGCATCTCTGGGTTATTTGTGGGGCCTGCCTCGTGTTTTTACATGAGCAGAATGTGTGTTTTTATTTAAAATGCACCTCTGGGTTATTTGTGGGGCATAGGAATTCGTTCATTTCCCCCCAAAAAATATAGTCTGGCCCCCCACTTGGTCTGAGGTACAGTGGACCAACCCATGGCTGAAAAAGGTTGCTGACCCCTGGTTTAAACTATGGTTTGTCCAAAAGAACCATGGTCAAACAACAGTTTTTGATCCTGGCTTGTTCAGATAAGTCATATTTAAAACAAACCACAGTTCCCAGTTTGTATGTTATGATAAACTCTGCATAGTTTAAAGTGGAGCCAGATGCCTCTGCTCTCCCCATGCCAGAGGAGGAGAGGCGAGGCATAGGGGCCTGAGTAACTTGGTGTGTAACTTTAAACTATGGTCTGAATCAAGACCATGTCTTTGAATTTCTCTGAGCACATAGAAAAAGGATGATTGACATTTTAGAGAAACCCTGAAAACCAAATATTTAAAAATAGAGACAAAGAATTTGTGACACCTTAAAGTCCAACTGCTCACTGGGAGAGAACAGGTAGCCCATTGCCTAGTGCTCTCTGTGATCTTTTATTATACAATTCCTTCCAGCTGACAGAAGCTGCATTTGCCATTAGGTCCACATTTCAACCAATTCTAGCCATAACGCTGTGTGCAATATAGTTACACCTGTTTCATTCACTGTGGTGTAATTCAGTGTGCACATGGACACACCCAGCAATTGGGTACATATGTAAAAGTCATCCCAATGACAAAGGGGCTTTTTGGCATGTGCGCACGTACACACATACACACAGAGCCCTTTCTCTTTGTGAAGCAAAGTCTCCCTCAATTTCTTACTGAAAATGAAATGGGGACAGTACTGCTTATACAGCTAGAGATAGCAATCAGCAGTGTGCAGACACTGACTTATCAAGCAGATTCTTAATGCCATAAAATCAATGGGTTTAGAAATTCTATTATCCCGTCTCTGATAGAACATGCCAAACTAAAGAAACTCCTCACCCTTATTATTTTTAAGTGTACTTAAGGATAACATTCCTTATTGCCCTGTCTTTTCTTATGCTCCTTTAGAGGACATAAAAAATATGGACCCCAGGGGTTATGTATAGCTGGGGGTGCAGAAAGGCACCAATTAAAGACCTGTGATTAGTTTGATTTGAGGTGTGTTCATCCCAGGGTCTATGGCACTGGCTCATTTAAGAAAGGGGAATGGAAGACGTCTGCAACATTTGCATAATAAGCCGAAGGATCACAGGAGAAGCACTTCTGCCTTTTTTGCACGTAAAGTTGTCAAACTGGAAAAAGGGAGGGAGAGGAAACCTCATCTGCTCTTTGCCCTTTAACAGCAGCTTGATCTGCAGAAATAATCAGATGAGGCTTTTCATTACACGCAGGTGAGCACCACCACCTTCTAATGTCTACAAATGCATTAAAGACACGGGAAAAGGGGCTGGCAGCAGAATGGGTCAGAAGGGCAAGAGACTCTCATGGTTCACCATCTCTCTCTTTAAGCTAAGGTAAAACATGCATGGTGGAAGAGGGAGTGGGAACATGACTGACAGTAGTATCAATCCCATGCATCTCCAGGTAGGTACTATGAAAGACCCCTGTTGGAATTCTGGAGAGCCACTGATTGTCAGGGTTGGCATTATTGAGCTAGATGGACCGATGGTTTGACAGAAGAAGGCAGCTTCCTATTCTGGTATGATCTTGAAATGCGGGCAGTGCCTTGGTTGGAGAATGACACTTGATAGGAGAGTAGTTGTGAGAATAAAAGACTGTGAAGGAATAAAATGAGAGATGAGATAGAGGGAGACAATGAAAGCAAAGGCAGAAGAGTTTGAGCAGAGTGGTTAGTTTGGTTACACCAGGATATTAGAACTCTGGGTGTTCTGTAGAGAATGATTTCTAATTAAACCATTGTTTAAATGTATGTTAATGTTAAGTATCTATATTATGGTCTGGGTGGATTCTACGATTAATATACTTCATTCCATGTGTCTTGTAGATGTACTTGACTAGGAATATAAAGTGAGTGCTGTTATGCTTTCTCTAAGTCAGGTGGTGTTGGGAAACACCAGGAATATTATAACTTGGTTATGCTCCCCAGAGCAAGGAGGCAAAACAAAGTGTATGGATTGTAGACCCATTGAGATCAGTGTTCCTAACTTAATCATGTCTAATGTCAGTGGATCTACTCTCAGTAGGCTAAATACTGGATCCAACCATATATAAGGAATTCAACAATGGAAGTAGCTGCCTAAGATTCCTTTAAGGTTTTCCATGAATAGCTGGGCACTTGTTAGGAAGTGTGTCCTGAGACTGAGCATGGGAATAGATGATAGGATGGGACATGAGATCCTTTAAAGCCTAATTATTTTTGTATTGGGGCATGCCAAGTCTATCTATATATTATCAAGAGAGGTGTGTGAAAATCATCTGTGATTATGCTGTAACTATTGTTATACGTTTTCTGATTTTGTATAAACCACATGGAGTGCCTTTTTAGATGGAAAGGTAACATGTACATGCTGCAAAATAAGGAAGTGTGCAGATTGGAGTAATGGGACCTTTTCGCCTCCAAAATGAGGGAAAGCCCCACCATGAAATGAGCCACGCTATGGGGAACATCTAAAAAAAACAAATATTTGCATACCAAACACACTACTCTACCTGTTAGTGCTGCTAGCCAAACTCTTCTGATTCAGTTGTCCTTGCAGAATAAGAACCGGGAAAAATGGAACTGAACAAACATTTGAGACTGGTTTCCAAAACAACTGACTGTGTTTTCTTGATTATAACATCTTGCCTGCCCAGTAGGTAAACCTCTCAAATACAGGCACCAGAAGGATGACAAAGTGAATTCATACTTGATGGCAAAGTGGTTATGTGACACAGAGAAACAACATTTCTCAGATGTTCCTGTATCGAGCACCCAGATAACTACTTTCTGTAGCAGCTGCTGCCCATTGCGCGTCACTATTCCCATGGTTTTCTTATCTCTTTACAGGCAACCAGGAAGCTTTCCAACACTTCCAAAGACAAGTTTGCTCCCCATTCGGCCATACAGATGACTATTGAGGTTGACAGTTGGCTGCTAAAGCTGCTGGCAGAAGACCAGCTGTTTCTCTCTTGGGTTTGCCAGATTAGTCATCCCAAGTTTCTTGGGTTTTTCAAAGAGCTCATCATGTCCCAGATGCCAGGAGTAATGGGAAATATAGTTTCTAAGGTATCTGACAACTAAGCACTCAGGAGACATGAGAAATGTGTTTGAAACCCGAAGGTGAATGAAGGCCTTATCCCAGAGAAGCTTTCCACCAGATCTCTCTATTGTTGCTAAGATTTGAGGGAAGAGAATGCCTGATCAGGCAGGGTTTAGTCATGGAGTACAATGTGGTTCAAATATCAAAATGTACTGAGTGGAGGAGGAGGATTGCATTAACCAAGTCCATTCCAAACCAAGGGTAGCTCACCCATCACCAATTCCATGTTAGTTATGAAGGGGATATGTGTGCATTATTTTCTCTGTAATAGATAGGTTTTTAAATGCATCTAAGCAGTAGCCAAGAAATGGCTTGGCTCCAATTTCTCTGGATTTTCAAAGGAAAAACAGTGACTAATGCCCACAGGTGCCTTCACAACTGACAAACACATGTGTCATACAGGTATGCTTGTCAGAAATCCATAATTGGTTGGAATTCCTAGCCCCTTTATGGCCTCTGTGCTAGCTGGTCCTTGATGTTTAGTGTAAATATGAATTGGGCCACCAAAGACATCATCATGACAGGTTCAAGCAAGATAAGGTAGTTTGAGGTATTTGGAACACAGTCCTGGAACTCAACAAGCACTAACTCTGTTTTTTTGGCTCTGCTGATAATTCCCCCACATGATTGCATGTGTCACTCTTGAGTCACTTCAGCCTTCTCCATATGTATGGTGAGGATTAGCAACACTCCCTTCTCCCCTTTGCAAATTGAGAGGTTCATATGAGAAGTATTACTGTCATATGGAGAACAGATGGACTGCAGTGAGCAGATGGTTTGTGGTGGACCATGCCAATGCAATCCTACGGTATGTAATTTCTTCTTCTCAACAAGAACAATTTGATAATGGAAAGGGTCCAAAGAGGGGAATTGTTTTGACCTGATTAGCCTATCACAGTGGCACACCAGGCTATAAATTGTTCTCAGGCTGTAAGCGGTAATGAATTAGGCTGGAGCACCTGATACTTTTTTGCTAGCAAAGTTGACGTGAGGATTTGCCGACTGCGCCGTTTCACTTACAGCAATCAACCAAGGAAATAGCCAGAAAGGAGAATGATCAAGATGTATATGCTATGGCTTCCCAATCAATACGTTTGGAGACAGTTTATCACTAGCACTGTTTGTGTATACTTAAGAGGTGATACATCAGGCTGTCAGTCTGTTAAAGATGCTTGGTGATCACAGGGCTTTAATACCGTGATATGCAAATAAGTAACGTTTGGGAGAGACAGCCGTTCATAGCCAGAAGTCTATGGCCTAAAATGTGATCATTCAAGGAAGCCAGAAAAGAAGAAAGAAATATTCATGAGGTCGCAAGTGTGGGATGCAGCAAAGGAAGTGATCTGAAGGATTGGGTTGTTGTTTGTTTCCTCCAAGAAAGAGGAAAAGAAATGCTACTGAGATTTAAGCTTAGCTATAAAGGGGGAAAATAATACTATAATAAAATAATAATACTATTATTTTAATAGGTTGTATGTGGGGCTGCCTTTGGAGACCACCAGGAAATACCAGCTGATTCAAAATGTCAGATTGTTAAATAGGAGCATGCAGCAATGAATACATTACATCCTATTTTGCAGGACTCAGAATGTGACTCTTGGAATGCGTCTGTGTGAAATTCAAATTTTTAACCTCTGAAGCACTAAATGGCCTGGGCAAGACCTGCCTTCTGCCCTGTAAACCTGTCCATTCACTTGTATCTACAGCAAAGGACCTTCAGTAGGGAGGCAGGTGGTGACTAGGGATTGGGTCTTCTGAGCCTCTGGAGCTCCATTTCCCCAAGATACAGATTCAGACCCACCATTAGGAAGTCACCTCTGGTGATAGATGCTGTGGGCATGCAGTGGCAGTGAGGACAGGGCTATGGCTGTCCCTTAAGGTAGCTGGTGGCTCTCAGATGCAGTGAAAGATGCTGTCCCATAATTAGTGTTGAAGTGCGCTGTGGTCTAAACCACTGAGTCTAGGGCTTGCCGATCAGAAGGTCAGCGGTTCGAATCCCTGCGATGGAGTGAGCTCCCGTTGCTCGGTCCCAGCTTCGAAAGCACATCAAAGTGGAAGTAGATAAATAGGTACTGCTCCGGTGGGAAGGTAAACGGCATTTCCGTACACTGCTCTGGTTTGCCAGAAGCAGTTTAATCATGCTGGCCACATGACCCAGAAAAACTGTCTGCAGACAAACATCGGCTCCCTCAGCCAGTAGAGCAAGATGAACATCGCAAACCCAGAGTCATCTGTGACTGGACTTAATTGTCAGGGGTCCTTTACCTTTTTAAGATTCAACTTGGGGTGGGGGGAAGGGGTTATTGGTTTGTTCTTGCTATAATTAGGTATTTTGCTTGTTTTTTATCTTGTATTCTGATGTTGTGAACAGCCCTGAGATCTACAGATGAAGGGAGGTATACAAATTTTAATTTTAATAATAATAATAATAATGTTATAACAACAACAATGATTACTGGTAATCCGATTAACTTCTTTCCATGGAATGGGGAAGACTCTTGTCCTTTATGACAGGAACCTTAGGTCTACTCTGCCTCATGACTTCATCCGGATACCAGACCAATGTATTTTTGCATGTTTCTGGTTCAACTAGTCAGATTTATTTGTTTTGTTAATGACTGCTCTGCTGCTGCGTTTCTCTGTGCTCTTTCCTAATTTTGATGTTGTATTGCACATTGTTTTCTTTGAAATCAACTCTGACTATCCTTTGGATAGCAAGAAATCAATCTTTTGATAAACAAATACACTTAATTTAGTGGTGAGGATGACAAAAAGCAAGCAACTGGATTCAGAGATCCTAATGGTTATGCAATACTGAAGCCCACCAAAATGGTGTCATTTTGTCACCTCTCTTCACAACATCCAGTGGCCTATTCTTGGACAAGCATGTTTGTCGCTGGAGATGTGTGGGGCAGGCATAAATTGTTTCCTGCCCCATGATCTTTCCCACTCATTTCCTTTTTACAAATCTCTAACACAATTTGCACATTCATAGGTATGTGTTTACTTATTTCAAGTGCTTCCAAGCTACACTTCAGGGCATATAACATAAAACTAAACAATGAAAACAATGAAAAGCATTTTAAAAGTTTAAAGCAGACATCAATTAACCATCATGGAAGGATGTATTCTTAATTGCCTACATAGGCCTGGCAGAATAGAATAGTTTTTAAAAGCTGGCATAGAAGGTATTTTATGATGCTGGTTATTTGGATTCTTTCCAATCTGATTTACAATCCGGTTTGGAGACATACAGTGAATAAAGTGCAGGGGTGAAGAACTTACGCAGCAGACCTATAAGGCCTGCCAGCCTTTCTCATTTTGCCAGCCAGGCTGTTTTGGCCAAGCTATGCCCACCTGTCCTACACCTCTTGTTATATATAAATATTATTAAGTAAGTAAGTAAATGAGACACTAGTGGAAAAAGACCCAAAATTAAAGGGTCCAAGCCCCCCCCCATCCCCAATAGTGTGAAGCTACTGTCTTCTTCTGGGCATCGGGGACTATACTGTCCCTCAAAGAGCTTTACCTACTGCCGAGGTCCAGACTGAAATCCCTACCAGCCGGCCAATTTCAGTAACCAGGAAGGGCAAGGATCCAGTGCATATGTGGTAGGCCAATCAAGTCGTCAACCTCCTCAGGCTGCATAATCTAAAAGCAATAACATGGCCAGATGGCATCCTGGATGCCTTGGACTTGGACTTGGACTTTGCGATGATTATGGCATCCAAGTTGCAAATTGGTCACAGCCAGCCTCTGAGGTTTCTGCAAGTAGATGCCCTGGACCCACATGAAGGAGGTTTCCTTGTTATGTAAAACAGCTCCACTGCAGATGCAATGGTGGCAAAAAAAGCTAATGTAGTGATCACACCTCCTTTCAAACTAGCCTGTTCTCTATAACTTCTTGATTTGTAAATTTGGATGCCTTTGTCAAAATATCCCTCTCCCTAAAAAACCAAATCTTTAAAAAGGATAGACAAAGAAAAAGGTGATTGGCTGGGTGATGAGACAGGGGGTGGGGAAAAGGGAGATGGGGAATTATATGTGACAAATGTCTGACTTGTGGGAGTTCTGTCGCCACACATGGTGCAGCAGAAGCTGGACCATAAATCAGTCCTCTTTCTTAAACACTCAATTATTGTCTTGCAGGAATTCCCAGATTTGGAGAATGTAGGCAACTCAGCTGTACATTAGAAACCCCTGAAATAGAGGTTTTGCGATGCACAGCTAGATAATTACTGGACGTGCAGTCAAGCCCATGTTATATGCCTAAGACGGAGAATGGGACAACATAAAACACCTTCCAGTCATGAGGTTTCTACTTGTATGCAGCAAATATGGGTGGAATGGATAAATTTGGAAGACTCCCAGGCATCTTCTAAAAGAGGAGGGTTCAAAAAAGAAGACTGCATTCTCATCATAATCCCTGTGTTCCCATTGTTATCATCTAAACTTTTTTTGGTAGCTCTGCAAGTCTGTCTCTTTCCATCCAAGCCAGTTTCCTGTGCTGTGAGATCCCAGCTCTGTCTTTGTGATATTGCTGTCTGTTGCCATAGTGCTTTTCTTCTTCTTTTTGCTTCCACAAAGTCAGCTTTGGGATAACTTGACTACCAAGATCACTGAGGAGCAGATGAAGACAGACCTTCTTGTTCAAACACAAATATCAATGTTAATATATTAGCCAACATGGCAGGAGCGCTTGTGAACAGCATGTCAATGGCAAAGGACACTTTGGTTGCTTCTCCTTGAGGGATTCCCTTTTGAGAGGAGAATTATGAAAATCTTCTAGGTTGGTTTTGGATGGCTGTTCTTGGATGTTTCCCTCCCTTAATGGGATGTCTTTGCCTTTTCAGTCTTCAGTATCTCTGCAAAATCTCCAGGCAGCGACAGCCCATCCCATTTCACCTGAGGCAAAATAGTAAGTCCTTGCTCTTGCTGCCCCCCCCCCAAAAAAAACCCTTGCTTACCAGGGTTCTGCAGCAATGGTGGCCTCTGGCAAGGTCTCTTAAGAGGCCATGGAGCTCTCACAGGAGCTCCAGGAGATCTCACACAATCTTACCAGAAGCTGCTGCTGAACAATCCTAGTGGCAGCAGGGGTGGGCAGGGCACTGCTGTCCAAGGTAGCTGCTTCAGTCCACTTCACGGGCCCTGTCTCTAGAAAGTTCTTTGTGGCACTGAAGGTAAAAAGTGCTTTAAAAATACAGACCTGGAACAATCCCAGTGTCTTGACTGTCCCAAACCAGTAACAAACACACTTAAAGGTAAAGGTAAAGGTACCCCTGCCCGTATGGGCCAGTCTTGACAGACTCTGGGGTTGTGCGCCCATCTCACTTAAGAGGCCAGGGGCCAGCGCTGTCCGGAGACACTTCCGGGTCACGTGGCCAGCGTGACATCGCTGCTCTGGCGAACCAGAGCCGCACACGGAAACGCTGTTTACCTTCCCGCTGGTAAGCGGTCCCTATTTATCTACTTGCACCCGGAGGTGCTTTCGAACTGCTAGGTTGGCAGGCGCTGGGACCGAGCAGCGGGAGCGCACTCCGCCGCAGGGATTCGAACCGCCGACCTTTCGATCGGCAAGCCCTAGGCGCTGAGGCTTTAACCCACAGCGCCACCTGCGTCCCGTCAACAAACACACTTACTTACAGTTAAATCAGTGAACATTTATTATGACCATCTAACAGTACAAACTCAGTGGCTAGGAAATAGCAAGATCTAGTCCAGGTGCTCTTACAACACAAATGAGTAAGAAGTATAAATCCTCTTCAGGAGCAAGGGCCATGGTTTAGGACAGGCATAGGCAAACTCAGCCCTCCAGATGTTTTGGGACTACAACTCCCATCATCCCTAGCTAACAGGACCAGTGGCCAGGGATGATGGGAGTTGTAGTCCCAAAACATCTGGTGGGCCGAGTTTGCCTATGCCTGGTTTAGGAGTTCAAGAGTTGCAACACTGCAGGCATTCATATTTATGGTATGGGAAAGATAAAAAACATAAAGGTTTTCATAATCATATAATAAGAAAAATGCTTAAAAAGTTTGGAATAAATAAAAAGACTTTCTAGAACCAAAAACCTCATGGTGGCTCTCGCCGGTGGAAGCATTAGTATTAAAACCACTTAGTAAGGGAAGAAATTGGCCAACATATAGAAAATTATTAATAGAGGCGGAAAAAGGGTTAAGGCTGAAAGGATATGAGGAATTGAAGACTTTTTTTACAAAGCTGGTTACATCATAGACAATTAAATGAACAGTTTAAGGAAGACAATAAGAAAGGTTTTAGTTATAAAGTTTCAAACTTTCAAAAAGAGATAGTCGAGAGTGACACGAAATTACTTTAAAAAACGTACAATCTCCTACTTTATGGGGAAAAGTTAGATGAAATGGTAAAGTCAGAACAAATAAAGTGGGCTCAGGATTTAGGTCATAATATACAATTTGAAGATTGGAAAAAGATGTGGAAGGTGAATCTAAAATTTACAGATTGTATCTTATTGAAAGAGACCTACATGAAAATGGTGTATAGATGGTATATAACACCAGAGAAAGTGGTCAAAATGTATAAAAAGGGATCAAAAACTTGTTGGAAATGTAAAAAAGATGGAACATTCTATCATACGTGGTGGGAATGCAAAAAAGATGAGAAATTATTGGGAAATGATATATAATGAATTAAAAAAATGTTTAAAAAGACTTTTGTTAAGAAACCAGAAGCATTCCTTCTAGGAATTTTAGACCAAGATGTAAAAAAAAGAAAAGTGAAAATTCTTTATGTATGCAACAACAGCGGCAAGAATTATATTAGCACAAACTTGGAAGACAGAAGAAATATCAACGAAAGAACAATGGCAAGGGAAACTTACAGAATATGCAGAACTGGCAAAACTAACAGAAAAATTACATGACAAGGACAACAAAGACTTTTAAAAGACAATGGGAACAATTTACAACATATATGAAGAGGCAACATAAAGAAATGGACTCATTGGCAGGGTTTGAGTAAACAATCACAACTGTATACAATAACAACAAAAAAGACTACAGTGGTACCTTGGGTTACATACACTTCAGGTTACGGACTCCGCTAACCCAGAAATATTACCTCAGGTTAAGAACTTTGCTTCAGGATGAGAACAGAAATTGTGCAGCGGCGGCGCAGCGGCAGCAGGAGGCCCCATTAGCTAAAGTGGTGCTTCAGATTAAGAACAGTTTCAGGTTAAGAACAGACCTCCAGAACGAATTAAGTTCTTAACCCGAGGTACCACTGTACTGTATATGTATTGAGAAAATTTTGGGG
Organism: Podarcis cretensis; assembly: GCF_951804945.1. Taxonomy (NCBI): domain Eukaryota; kingdom Metazoa; phylum Chordata; class Lepidosauria; order Squamata; family Lacertidae; genus Podarcis; species Podarcis cretensis. The sequence continues at coordinate 31,836,335 of NC_137173.1, read as the reverse complement.
AAACAATACGTAGAGTGAACAATATGGAAACAAAACAAAACGGGAGTATGAGGGAAGTCCAGGGGAGGTGGGTCAAAATATGAATAATTGTTAAAGATATATTGTTAGAAGAAGTATATATGGAAAAATCAAGAAAAAAATATATTTTTTTTTAAAAAGAGGTGCAACACTGCATAGGAGCTGTGAAGTTGTTCCAGTGTGTTTCTCCACCTATCTGTCAAGCATTTAAGCAGCAACCAAGACTCCCCAGCTACTCACAATAATCCCTGCCCCTGTGGGAATTCTTGTCCTGCAGGTGGATGTTCTGCCTCAGGAGTCAATTCTCCTCTTTCTGCTTGATATGTCACCTCTCTCTGGGAGACAGAGACAGACCCACCTCCAACTGTCAGAGCAGATCATGCCCCCGAGACCCCCTCATTCTTCATGCACAGGGAAGGAGTATTCCTTCGGTCTCCCATGTCATCAGTAGGTCCAGGTACAAAGGGCTTTATCAAGAGCACTCTGCTGTGTTGTCTCATCCCCACCTTCCTTCCAGTCTGAGTCCCTTTTCTCAAGTGCTTCCCTCACCTGGTCTGATAAGAATGCACAGAGGGAGCCATGACACCCAGCTCCTTGTTCACTTTAAAAGCTGGATTTTGGTGCATAGGGATTTGATTATTATTTTTTGCCAAGCCTTGAAAAACAATTATACCTGGAATGAAGTTAAGCAGTGACCTTGGCACTCACCACTCTGTTTCTTATGAACATCACTGGAAGAAAACCCCCCTCCCCCAGCCTGTGTAAGAGGATTTTTAACCTGATTGCCCATCATCATTCTGGAACATGAGATGGAATTGTAAAATGACGTATCACCTTGCAAGATGTATCTATATAACAGGTAGCCAATGTGATGCCCTCCAGATGTTGTTGAACTCCTAACACCCATTATACTTGACCATTGGTCATGCTGGTAGTTGGAGTCCAACACTGACTATCCCCTGACTACCTGTGATCTCCCATTTGGGGCGGGTGTTCCCTACACTCTGACAGATGGCTGCTGCTGCTAGTCCACATCTCATTTGCCTCTCCAAGCAGACTACCAGGAATGGGCAAAATACTATCTGTTTATTGTTCCCTTCTTTGTCAATGCACCCTGGTAGATTTACCTGGTGACAGCAGACAACAGCAGTGGTGGTCTGAGCAATGCTGGAAGACTGGATGCAGGCACAATTTTAATATTAAAGGAGGCTCCAAGGTAGACCTTCACAATATGCCCTGCCGAGATAAAGAGTCTCTAGTATCTGCCCAAGGATACCAGGTGGTGAGCCCTACTGCCAGGTGGGCAGGAACTACTTTGCTTTTTACTAGAACCCAAAGTCATACCAAACAGAGCCAGGTGGAAAATTGTGGCTGAGGATCCATATGCAATTTGGTGGCTCAGGGGAATAAGTTAATTACTCACTGCCTATTGTCTATACTGCCTATACTGACAGTGTCTCTCCAGGGTTCCAGCCAGTAGTCTTTCCCACTCCTACCTGGGGATGCCTGTATGAAAAGCAGATGCTCTACCCTTCCCATAGGGCCTCTGCTTGTGGCTGGGAATAAACAAATTGCAAACTGTTAGTTTTCACCTTGCTTGACAATTCTATCTTGCCACTTTTCAGGTAGTAGCGTTGGGTTTGATGCTAGAATCAGCATGAAAAAAGAGCCACTGCTTTTCTGTAGGGTTTGCTTCACCAGGTACTTTTATTTTGAATGGAGTCCCATGGTTCATGTGTCATGATAAGGTGTACTTAGCAGCAGTTCCTTTTTATCAACATTGTTAATGTGTGGCCCTGGGGTACGTTGCTGCAGCTTCCTATCAGATAATTATTCACTAAATCATTCAACCAGCCACTAGGTATAGAGCAACAACAATGTTTCTGCACCATAATATCATCTTCCATTTATAATGCTCTCTTTATCTCAACAGATTCTAAACCATTCACCAATCCTATACATGATAAAGGCTTGGTTACCCCTGCAGGTAAAAGGAAGCCTGTTTCAGCAGCAGCTCAAATTCAGCCGTCCAAATAGTGGAGAGCTGACAATTGTTATAGCAGGGATTCTTAATCCTTTCTTACACCCCACAGTTGTAAGAAAGCAGCCCATAGATGCAGGTGCTAAGGTCTGAGCTGATGTTTAATTCTGAATAGACCTTGCAACTTCCTAAATATCAGATTCGCTCCTCTAAATCCCAGATGTAGGTACAAGCTGCAGTTGTCTAATTGTCAGAAAAAGGCATAGGCTTAGAGACTGTGGAAGGAATCTGAAGAGCTACTTCAGCTTAAGCAAAGCATTTTGCAACAGTCAACAGAAAAACATTTGACTTTTCTTTGGTTTGATCCATCAGGGCTGTTTTGTTCAAAGGTCCATCAAGTCCTTCATCTTGTTTCCTTCAGTTTCCAGACAGAGATTCTTGGGGAGGCTCACTGGTACAATGTGAAAGTATTCATTCTCCACAGATGTTGGCGTTAGCAGGTGTTATTCACTGGTATACTGCCTCTGACTCTGGAGGTTCTGTTGATCAAGTCTGGACCTGAGGATCTCTCCTCAGCTCAGATTGGGATCCAGCCTTGTCAGTTGTATCTGTGATCCTTAAATCTCATGATTCGTTATAGCTAAGTTGCGGAGTGGTGAGACAAATAAATCCTGAGTTGTGATCACTGCTATGATCCCCCCCATGATTTCTTTTCCAGGTCTTTCCCAAGAAGTGGCAAATAATAAATCCCAGTAGGAATGAGATGGATAACCATGTATTTGTTTTCCTCATCAAGGTGAGATGGTCCACATCCATGCCACATTTCACAGAGGCTTTAGAAACAGCAGAGGCATGCCAATGAAGACAGATGTATGCCAATGGAGGGGGGGGGGAGGTCAGTTCTCTCACAGGCTCCCATTTTCCTTCACTGCAAAATGCCATTCCTGACATTAAAAAAGGGCAATGCAAAGTAAGTAGTGGAAGAGAGACTTTAACCTTTGCCATCTGAAAAGGTCACCCATCTTCTCATTCTCCCCATTCATTTTCCCTCCTCACTCAGTGCTGTACACTCTTTCACTCGCTCGCCCTCACAGAGGTACACAAGCACTTTTCTGCTTTCTGAAGTTAAAAACTGCAGCCCCATCGCTTTATGGTTATCTGAAAACTCAACTTGGCTACCCAATTATCACAGGAACTGGGGTGAGCTCAACCTTCCAGTGTCATTAATTTGTGTCTATTGTGAGGGAGAGAGGGAGACAGAGGGAGTGAAGGGAGAGGAGAGAGAGGCTGAATAAAAAGCATCATCAGTCTTCTTCAGCAGATGAAGCTCCAGTGCTTCTTTTGTTCCATTATAACTTTACACCCTCAGCTTCTCTCTCTCTCTCTCTCTCTCTCTCTCTCTCTCTCTCTCTCTCTCTCTCTCTCCTGCTGTGATCCACTGGAAATCACCATCTTCTGCTAATTTCTCCTCTTGCAACCTGCTCCTGCTCTGAAATCATATTCAAGTCAGAAGCTGAGTAGCACACAATGTCACCCCCTCTCCACCTGAATTATCACGGGGATGAATAGAGAGGCTGTTCCCTTCATAGCTATGGGCATGAATCAATGCAAATGTATTCACTCCCTACAAATGCCTTGAAATGTATAAGGTAAAGGTAAAGGTACCCCTGCCCGTACGGGCCAGTCTTGACAGACTCTGGGGTTGTGCGCCCATCTCACTTAAGAGGCCAGGGGCCAGCGCTGTCCGGAGACGCTTCCGGGTCACGTGGCCAGCGTGACAAAGCTGCATCTGGCGAGCCAGAGCCGCACACGGAAACGCCGTTTACCTTCCCGCTGGTAAGCGGTCCCTATTTATCTACTTGCACCCGGAGGTGCTTTCGAACTGCTAGGTTGGCAGGCGCTGGGACCGAGCAGCGGGAGCGCACCCCGCCGCAGGGATTCGAACCGCCGACCTTTCGATCGGCAAGTCCTAGGCGCTGAGGCTTTAACCCACAGCGCCACCTGCGTCCCTCTCCTTGAAATGTATACAAAGGGAGTATTTCTTCCAACCAGTTCAGCATACAATGATGCTCAATATCAGAAGAACTCTAGCTTTGAAGTTCAGGGACTGAGACTTGGACTAGCCTATCAAGATTCTGAGAACATGAGTGCTTAGGCCTCACATTCATTCCCTGATGCAGAAGGAATAAGACAATGCAACATTAGCCCCTGCCATGGACAGACAATGATGACGACTCTGGGTTAGCCAGGTACAGTATAGCTACCAAGAGCCTGCTTGTCTATGTTTGTCACATATATATCAATAATGGCTGCCAACACTTGGAATAAAACAGAGGCCTCTGGGTCAAGGAGCAGAGGGTAGATCTGCTCCAGTGAGGAGGAGCTCAGCAATTTTATTTCCATGTCTAGTGATGGAGCCTAATGATTTTGGCATTGGGAGATTTGATGGTTTTGATGGTTCTGTGGATAGAGTCCAACAAGTTTAGCCAGGTCTAAATGAGACAACTTGGGGGAGGGGGGAGTTGTTGGGTCTAGGGGTGCCCACTTCTTTTATTAAATAGCCTGAAATTAAAAGAGGGGGAAGATTACTGCTTTAATAGTCTCTGGTCACTTGACAACGCCTGAAGACATTTTTTTTTTTTAAAAAAAAATGGTTTTATAATTTTCAACCAGTTTTACCTTTTCTGTATTGCACTCCATGGAGACACTGCTGGCATATAAACTGCTTAAACAAAATAATGTTTCTTCTTTGGTTGTTTATACCCTCTAATACCCAGCTATTAAAGAGCCCAGATGGAAATGTCATGATGGCCATCACAATTTGGATTGTATTCATAACCCAGAGCATGGGACTATTTTCTAGATATGGGCAAATTTTCCCATCTCAATTCAGAATGAGTAGTCTCTCCCAGCCACTCTGAAAATATATTGATCCCAAACTGTTCCTGAAAGTTAAAATACTGGAAAGAACTGTTTTTTTAAAGAAATAGTCTCCTACAACATCTCTTGTATTCCCAGACTTCCCTGCTGCCAGTTTTTTCTCTTCACCCATTTTGTCCTGTCCTGACCATGTGTGAGTGCTCATAGGGCAAAACTGACAGTGGCTTAATTTTGCAAGTGTGGGCAAGATGAATTTTCAGGACCTTGGACAGTTTCAATAAGATTCAACAAAATCTGGATTTCAGTTACTCTTGAGCCATATGTTAGTGGTGAAACACTATGTTTCCTTCCTAGATAGCCTTAACAGAGCAATTCTCTGATACAGAGCCTAATACTAAATGTTTGTTTAATTCTATGTCTCATTTGTTATCTTTTTCTGGGATATATATATATATATATATATATATATAACTTTGATACTTGTATTTGCCTACTAGACCTGGAAGGTAGGCTATGCATTCTAGAAACAAGTATGTAGAAGGAGCTCATTTCGCAGGAGGACATGAGCACAGAGTTAGAGCAGTACCAAAAGGAAAACAATATTTTTGCCTTGGGAAGCTAGACTAAAATGCAGGTGGGAACTTAATCCATAGTTTCTCCTTGTAGAAACTGAACTGTGCATTTTGATTCCATTGTGTGTCCCTGGAAACTGAGCCAGAAGCAGCCAAATTGTTGCCTGCAGTTTCTGAGGCAATATTTGGGCAATAAAAGATTGCAGGAGCTTCTTCCTCAAGGACAGTTGGGAATCTTACTTGTGGAGAGGGAAAGATTTTCAGTAGAGTCAATTCTCTTTTATTATCCACTTTTATCTCACCCTTCAAAAATATTAACAAAGTCAAAATAGCATGGGAAAGGGGTGGGGATGAGAACTAAAATGGCATCCAGAAGACCAACTTCCTCAAGATGGAAAGGAACAGAATAGTCATGTAGCTGACTCTGGTCTTCTCTCTGCTGTTATTATGCACAGTGAGAACAATAAAAGAGGAATAAAAACTGCATCTAGGTAGTTAGCCTTTGAATGTGTTTCCAGTCTGCTGGGCGAAAGCAGAACAGTTATTGCTACAGTACGTTTGCCTGTCTATATGCACAAACACAGACACTTGAGTATTAACCCTGTGTGGTCTCTCTTTGCCAAGCAATTAAGCATTTATCAGTCTCAAGGCCTAATGCAAACCTGCCACTCCATCTCCCTGTTAGCTTGACTCATTACCTATTACCATTACTCAGTAGCCACAATCTTTATGGGTGTGCAGACGCAGGGATCCATTGGTCTACTGCTGAGAGGCCACAATTAGTCGTGCATTAACCAGGAGGAGAGCATGTTATTACTCTAAAACATGGTGCGCAAGAGCACCAAAGATCAATGGAAAGGGGGGTATTTGAAGAAAAGGGAAAGAACAAAAATGAACTCACCCATCACATAATACGTCTGTGCAACTTGATAAGTGATGTATTTGTGTGATTAATATTTTCATGTGTTTGTGGAAGTGATGCACTATGCAGGCATACTGCATGGTATATTCATGAGTAATGCAACCTGATGTGCACCTCTCCACCGGAGGAATTCATTGGCAGCCCACTCTCCTACAGGGGAGGTCCTTATAATTACTATGTATCAATCACAGCTGCACCTTAGCCTTCTTCCAGTGAATCATGGATGCATGGTTGGCATCAGGAGTTTGCATTACTGTAAATATGTCCTCCTTTAGTTCAGTGACAGGAGCAAGGAGAATGAGTCACAGGGTCCACTTATCTCAGCCACTCCCTCTAGTCCAGGGGTAGGCAACCTAAGGCCCGTGGGCCGGATGCGGCCCAATCGCCTTATCAATCCAGCCCACGGGCGGTCCGGGAATCAGTGTGTTTTTACATGAGTAGAATGTGTCCTTTTATTTAAAATGCATCTCTGGGTTATTTGTGGGGCATAGAAATTCGTTCATCCCCCCAAAAAATATACTCCAGCCCACCACATGGTCTGAGGGATGGTGGACTGGCCCATGGCTGAAAAAGTTTGCTGACCCCTGCTCTAGCCAGTGGTGTAGATTGGGCTACAAAGGGACAGGAAAAGCAAATGGGCAGCATCAACGGGGAGAAACTTTTCTGAAGGCATTTTGCCCCTCCAAAGACCTTCTGTCAAGGGCTCCTCAGAAATGGAAGCTGGCACTGCCTGAACTTAGCCCTCTTTGTTGAAAACCAACACTTGTCTACACCAGCAGGACAGAAGAACTGAAATGATCAGGAGGGTGGATGAATGGAAACTAGAACTTGTGGAGACGTAGCAACTCTTCCCCACTACATAACAAGAACTGCATAATTTTTGAAGGTCCACATTCTGAACCTGCCTATATTCTGTGGCCATCATTGGCCACATTTTTCATAAGACTGAAATTGGGAGGTGACTCAGTGTAGGATCTTCCAGTCCTGCCTGGAGATACTGGGGGCTGAACCTGAGACCTTTTGCATACAAAGCACTCTCCCCACTCCTTTCTCAGTACCCTGCTCCTTCTATAACTTATTGATTCCTTTGCTGGGGCAATATATTGACAGATGTACTTTCCAATAACCCCTGCTTGTGTCCCTATCTTAGTTTGCCTTTATGGGCTTCTTTGCTTCTCATTTACCTGTACTGTAAGCCCAAACCTGAACTCTTTGCCTAGGACTTCCACTTGCTTTCTATCTGTCTTGCTGCTGAACTATCAGTGTTGGAAAGTTGTTGCCACGCCTAAAGAGCACTCCAGGTAGCTACAGGCAGGGCTAGAAATGTCCCATCTGAATCCCAAAGTGTTCCCAGTCAGTGTAATCAATACTGAGCTAGGTAGAGCAATGGTCTGACTTGTAGCATCATAGAATCATAGAATTGTAAAGTCCCAATGCAGGAATCTTTTGCCCACCATGGGGCTCAAACCCACAACCCTGAGATTAAAAGACTCATATTCTACCAACCGAGCTACCAGTACAAGACAACTTTTTATGTTCTTATGCTTTCATGCAAAACTACTTAGGATCTTTCAGTGGTAGCCTGCCCTGTGTTTTGCATATTTTGTGTGTGTGTGTGTGTCTTTCTGTGCATGCACTAATATGTGCAATGCTGTCATCACATTTCCCATCCAGAATACTGCATCTTCCAAAGCTGTCTGGGAAATGGAAGAGGCAGAGTCCCATAGCTTTCTTTCCCCCACCCTCATCTCCCTTCCTTCTTCGTATATGTCACTCACATGATAATAATCTATGTTATATGCTGGAAAGTGTTAACGTAACCATTATTTTTTAGGTTGCTGGAACCGAGGTGGGAATCAAGAACTCCAATGAATACAAATAAGCTAAGATGCGAGAGGGCTCCATCTTCTATAATCTTTACTGAATAGTAATCTGGGAATTGCCTTGCAGGGAAATATACAGACAGTGCCACTGTTATTGCAGTCTGGATAGATCACTCCTGCTTACACCAAAGAACATGCCTGATTCTTCACCACCACAATAGCTATAATCTGTGGAAGACATATTATTCAAAATGAGTCATGACCACCCATCCATTATTTGAACAGTAGAGGTAAATGTTCCTGTCTGTCATCTTGGTGCAACAATCTCATGATCTTAAGCTGCAAAGTTCAGCTCCAGACACAAACAGCCTCAAAGTTTGGATGCAGGACTAAGGCCTCATCTGTAGTATACATTTAAAGCAATACCACACCACTTTAGACAATCATATCTTCCCCCAATGAATCCTGGGAACCATCATTTGTTAAGGGTGCTGAGAATTATAACTCCCATTCACACACAGCTACTATTCCCATAGTTTCCTGAGAAAATTGTTCTTCCCTGATTGTTAAATCACTTTGGGAACTGTGGCTCTATGAGGGTAATATGGGTCTCTTAACAGCTCTCAGTGCTCTTAACAAACTACAACTCCCAGGATGCTTTGGGGAAAAGCCATGCTGAATTAAAGTTATCTGATACTGCTTTTAATATATAGTACAGATGGTGCTTAAGAGACAGTTGATCCAAAAAAAGATTGCATGTTTAAATTGTTCCTTGACAGTTTAATTTCAAACTACAGGTGTGATCATTGCATAACTAGGGATTGATGGATCAGTCTATTTCTGTTCTAAGTTTTGAATGCATTAATTCATGAGTCTGTTCCACCCTGTTTTCCACATTTTTTAAATTGCACACAAACATTTAAATTGCATACCTAAATTATGGGACGCGGGTGGCACATAGGACATGGGTGGCTCTGTGGTCTAAACCACTGAGCCTAGGGCTTGCTGATCAGAAGGTTGGCGGTTTGAATCCCCGCAACGGGGTGAGCTCCTATTGCTCAGTCCCAGCTCCTGCCAACCTAGAAGTTCAAAAGCACATCAAAGTGCAAGTAGATAAATAGGTACCGCTCCGGCGGGAAGGTAAACGGCATTTCCGTGCGCTGCTCTGGTTTGCCAGAAGCAGCTTAGTCATGCTGGCCAAATGACCCGGAAACTGTCTGCGGACAAATGCCATCTCCCTTGGCCAGTAAATTGAGATGAGCACCACAACCCCAGAGTCGTCTGCAACTGGACTTAATGGTCAGGGGTTCCTTTCCCTTTCCCTTTCCCTTAAATTAATTTGTATGTATCTACTCCTGAAATGTACATTCTTGAATGCTTTTCTATGCATCCCTACTTAAAATATGCATTTTGGCAAACATTTTCTGATAAAAATATACATTTTGAATGCATTTTTATTCCTAAAATTGTATCACACAATTCAGAGGAGCATGCAATGCCATTGTTAACTGTACTTCAGTCTGCATCTAAGTCTGGGAACTGCAGAGTAGCTTGTTTTAAGTACAGACCAATCAAAACTATCCATTGTTACACATGACTGACTATACCGTGTGTGTGTGTGTGGTTTCTAGGGCATGGATTTCACATTCAAACATGCAAAAACCCTTACCCCACACTGCGCCAAATGCAATCTAAAGTGGCATTATCCAATAATTGTTTTATTCTAAACATTAAAGCCTATTGTTTTAAAGCCAGGATAGATGTTGTTGGACTACAACTCCATCATCCCAGACCATTAGCCATGCTGGTTGGGAACTTGGGGTTGATTTAAGACTCCAGCTCCCATCAACACCTGTGGGGCGCCACCACATTGCAGACCCCTGATTTAAACCTTTCAGAAATCCACATTATTATTTTTCTTACAAATACTAGAAGATGAGCAACAAAGAAAGCATTATTATTTGGTTTTTTTCCCCTTTTGCAAGTTGTATTTATACATAAAGCCATACTACTGCTAGGGATAGATGAATCTCTCAGTTTCAGTTTCTCCCATTTCTCAGTGTTTCCATTATTAAAATCACGCTGCCCAATATATTCATACATTTGTGGGGAAAAAAAATTTAAGAAAAAACTCCACACAAAAATTCATATGCATTTTTATGCATGTTTCTCCTAACGAACACACTTTTACAAGCAATTTTGCTTAGCATATGCATTTTTGCAAATAGTTTTCTACTGCCTAAGTGCCAGCCTCCACACATGCAAAATATGCATGCATAGGGCATGCATAAGCTTGAGGTAGAAAAACTGAATAATGCCTAAAGGCCGCCTCCATGCACTTGCATACCTTGTTTGGCCAGGTAAACAGGGCTGTTGTCTAAATCTGACCTCTTAACTCAGATGAAGGAGTCCTTGTAGAATAAAACCACATTTTCTGTCTGGAACGTATAAACCTTGCATGTTTGTCTAAAACTCAATTTTCTCTTCATGTTTCTCCTTGGAATCAGTGATCCCTAATTCCACTGAGTGTACAACACCTTCACCAAGGTGTCAATTTCTTTTCAAAACAGCAGCAACAACAACACAAAGATTCTGCCTCAGCCTGGAAAAAAATAATTAAACACATTCACATTGTCTTTTGCCAACATCTGTCAACATAATGGCATTTAGTTTAGTTAATTATGATATGTTCATTACACTTTGCTTCTGATGCAGGGAACTGCTCAAAACAAAGCAAAATCTCACACTGTGCCATTATCACCTACCAACTTGACACAGAGCTAGAGTGTTGGAACTCAGAACGCCTGGACTCTGCTTCCCAGATTCAGAGCAGTATTATGGGATGTTGTACAACTAGATATGTTGCACTTGCTCTCACTAATGTAGCCAGCATGCTGCTTTGTCGCTGAAGTCCCTCAAATCTGGAAACATGCCATAGCAGGCTACTAGCTCATGCCATGCTGCTTATTATGCTTTGTAACTGCCACAGTCTCAAATGCACAGCTGTAGATTATAGAGTAAAGTTCTTTCATAACTGGGAATGATTTCCTATAATGCTCCAAAGCCAGGCTTGGGTGCTGTTGCAGTATGAAGACTGAGTCAGGCTGATTGTTTCTGCCTGAGCCACTTCCTCAGATAATTTAAATGGAATAACATAAACAAAGAACTCTGGCAACATCCAGTACACATGAATCTGAGCTCCCTTTTCTCTTTTCTATAACACTAGCAAAACACACACTATATATTTAGTGTGTGTGTGTGTGTGTTTGTGTGTGTATGGCATGAGGGCTGGGACATTTTAATTTTATTTGTGTTATGTTCAGAGCAGTGCACATGCCCCCCCTTTTTTCATTGCAGCATCCCTATGAGGTAGGTTAGGGTGGATGACTGGTCCAAGATCACCTAGTGAGATTTGATTATCTTTCCTCTGAAAGACAGGGGCATTACTGCAATCCCCACAGTGCCAGAAAGGGAATGTTAGTAATGCAACTGACTTTTAGTGTGCAGCATTGCTCCTGCTGATGACAGCCACAGAGATGAAATGGCCACAAAAGCCGTGGAGGAAGCGAAACTGTTGACAAATAAATCTGCGCATGTGAATTTCGGAACGTGCAGCCCTCGTAAAGATGGTAATTAGAGCCCAGCATGAGAGGGACGCATTCTTCACAATCATCATCATCATCACCATTATCATCACCATCGTAAAAAAAGCATACCTCCAAGAGCTATCATACAGGAGGAAAGAATATTGGCTATTATTATAATTATGGTATTACTACTCCTGATGATGATAGGGCTTTTGGCAAAGTACAAGACATTTTGTGTAGCTAAGTGAATACACCTTAAAGGGCTCTCCTGAAGGCAATTCCTTCATTAATAAAGCAAAATGACGGATCTTCTCAAGACACATAGTAAGGTACCAACTGATTGCCTCTCTTTAATAATGGCATAATTTGCTTTCCTCCTACCAATCACATTGCATGGATTGTTGGCCTCTGCCATGCTGTGACAAAGATGCTGGCATTTGCATCGACAGACCTTTACCGGTACTCCCCCCCCCTCCTCCCTGCAGTCACCCTGCGTTTCTCCCTCCGACCTTCCCCGTCACTCCACCAGCATCTCCCTTCCAAAGCTCAGCCAAGATGCTGCTGTTAATTTAGCTGGAAAATTGCATGGTGGCAATAGGAAAGCAAATTGATCAGACCTTCTGAGCAGTGGCAGCAGGAAGAAAGAAGCACCCTCAGCCATTTCTGGCTGACCTCTTCCCATGCTTAAAGAAAACTCATAAGCTCTCGCCACGAATTAGCATGGCCTCATTATGGAAACAGAATTGGGGTCAAAAAAAACCAAGATGGGTAAAGGGGGGAAATCCATGAAAACAGTATCGGAGATAGAAGTGGCCATATTACCCACCGTCAGAAAGAAGGGAGGACATCAGGTGTCTTGCAGCACCTCAGAAGAAGAAGGTTTGAAAAAAATATGCAAACTTCTGGTATATGCCATGAAATATATCCAGATTCAATTGATAGGGAGAGGCACACGTCTCTTGTAAGTAAGATGTACAGCAGGTCTTAATTCAGTGTTTAAATTCAGACAAATGATTATTTTCTGAGAGTTTAAATCATATTGTTGCCAAAGAGTATTCTTCAGCTTGTCAGAATATCATGCCTTCTTTCAATTTGCATGAAAAATGCACAGGTCCTCAAGGGTAATCCATTGCAAAGGATGCTTTTAAATGGGAGATAAGAACTGCAATCCTCCCAAGAGTTGTGTTAAAGTAAGACCCAATGATCACAGCAGAATTTAGGGCATGCTTATACTAGAATTTCTTGCTATATTTCATGCTATTCCTCTTTGTTCTTCTGAAAAATGAGCCTCTCCTGTGGTCCCACACTTCCATTCATTTCTTTTTTTAGGACCCTGTACTTGGGTTTCATTTTATTTAAAAGCTGAGTTTGTAAAGTTACACAGACACCCCCTGCCCTCGTATGAACACCAATGTGTATCTTTATAAAGCCAGTTTTGTGTAGATTGGAAACAACCTCCTTCCTTCCTAATTAAATGTTCAAAAAAAAGAAAGAAAGAAAGAAAAGAAGGAAAGCTGAGATCTTGTTCACCAGGCTTTGGCCTAGAAACAAGTTTCAGTGCTTTGGTGATGCTCATCTCTCAGGAAAGGAAATAATCAGAAGCCCCTATATTCATCTCCAGCTTGTATTAAAATCTGAGCTTGTAGGAGTATGTTCTGATCACAAAACTGGATTTGGATCATGCTTTGACACTTTGGAAGAGGACAAGATTTAGTTCAGAGGCCCCCAAATACAGCTTGGAGTCTGAATCTGATTTATGATTCCAAAAAATAAAGCTTTGTGCTTTATGGGGATTATTATTATTTTACTTGCAATAACTTCCCCCTCTTTTTGACAGAATTCAATGTGAATTTCAGGCCTAGGAACCATATTATAGACAAATAGGCTGATGATTTTTGTTGTTGTGCTGGGCATCTTTTAAAAATTGAGTTTCTTCCCACCTAAAAGGAATATTCTATAATGTTTCTCTTTTTTTCTGGCAGAAATGGATGAAATTGGCAGACCCAGGTCCTGAGGGGATGAATCCTTCAGAAGGCTAGCTGAAGTGGTTTTCTGGCAAGGAAAACCACTACAGTCTGGGGTGGTTAAAAAGGGTTAACTTACTCTATGATAGTGTTTTGCCAGCAATTTATATGAAGATATCATTCATGAGAGAGGTGCCCCAGGAAAGAAACCTGCCTGAGAAATAGGTTCAATGGCTTTTGTGCTAGATATTTTTAAAGGTTTATTTCAGAGGGGGAAACAGAAAAAGATTTGCTTTCTTCCCTGAAGTTTTGTAGCCAATAATCCTATGATGAACATGCCATATGGAAATTAATCTGACAAATTTAAGAAGGATTGGGGCAGGTGCTAGGGAGTTATGGTGAATGAATAGGGGCTGTGTTTTGCTCAGTCAGCACCAGGAGTTAGAGGAACTACAAAACTGGTTTGACAGGAGCAGACATGATGCGATGTGACACAGAAACAGAAGGACTTAAATATTCAACGTTCTCCAAGTTACACCAAGAAGAACTTTCTGACAGTAAGAGCTGTTCGACAGTGGAACAAAACTCCCTTGGGATGTTGTGGACTCTCCTTCCTTGGAGGTTTTTAAGCAGAGGCTGGATGGCCATCTGTCATGGATGCCTTAGTTGAGATTCCTGCATTGCAGGGTTGGACTAGATGATCCTCAGGGTCCCTTCCAACTCTATGATTCTATGACAAGACTCCTGCCTAAAACCCTGGAGAGCTTGTGCCTGTCACTGTTGACAATACTGAGCTACACTGACCTCTGATTTGGTAGAAGGCAGCTTCCTATGTTTGCGATAGTATGTTACTCTCTCTCTCTCTCTCTCTCTCTGACTTTCTGCATGAGAATAAGAAGCCCTTCCCCTGTTAGAATCCTATCATACAATTTTGCATCAAACTTGACCAGAAGGAAAAGAAATGCTACATTTCAAAATCACATCATATATTAATATTAGCAAGTTTCTTGTTTTAATTGGTAGTAATGACTATATTATTCCAGCCTCCTGAGCAATAGGGTTGCCTTCCCCCTAGGGCATGAAAAGTAACTGTATTGTAAGAGGCAACCAGTCTCCTTTGTTTTCTTCCCCCACATTTCTTGGTAGTGGAAAAGAACAAGGGGTTGCTTGTGGAGGTGGGGGGGGGAGGAGCTGGAGGCCTCAGTCAATAGCCTGAGCCAACTCAGTTGGTCTGTACTTCCCCCTCTCCTCCTCTGTTTCTCTTTCTAGTACTCTATAGTTTTATTTTTTGCATCTGAATTATGAAACACCACCTCTAGCAGCTTTTGCCAGGACTCAGGCGCATTAATATTGATGTTGGAAGGACCCGTAGTATGGCAGCAGGGTGATTTAAGGGTGAGGATTATCAGGGACAGCACTGAAGTAAGTAAATTAAAAGGGCCATTTATTGCTTCTTTCATCTAACTTCCCCTCCCCGAAACAGAATTAATAATAAAACAAAATAAGCAAATCAACCATCTCGAAGATGCTGACTCAATTGGTTTGTTGTAATGTTTCTCTTCTCTCTGGCTGCCTTTTGCTTTTCCTGTTGTGCTTTGGTATAAAAGAAGATGGAGGAAAACACAGCATCATGGGAATGGACTAATCCTGTGCACTACTTGACCAAACTAGGAAGGGGGCTGAAGGTTTCAGAGAATGGGGAACAGGCTCTACTGCCATTGTAGATTAAATTTAACTATGAAGAATTAAGGTCAAATTCCCAAAATCCAAATTTCTAGGAGCCCCAGATTAAGAGAGGGCCCATATCTCAGAGCATCTCTTTCCCATGCAAAATGCCCCAGTTTTGATCTCTTGGCTTCTCCCGGTAGGAAAAGGAGAGACCTAAAAAAAAGAACAAGGGAGAGAAAACGTAAAGAAAGAAAAAACTACAGAGACATAGAAGAGAGTAAAAGGACTTCCGGATCTCTGTCCTGCAGCTGCATATTATATTCATTCCTTAAAATCCAACGATTCTATCTTCAATAAACCAGTATTTTCTCAAACTTGAAATCCCAAGACTATTGTTGCAAGTCTGTCCCACTAATCAAGCCACTCCTGGATTATTCATCCCTGCTTTAGAACTTCCTTGCTTGTGTCCCTTTAGAGAATGCATGTCTCTGCCATTTTAAGTTGAAGAAGCTTAGCAAACTATTTCAGGCTGGGGAAGACTTGCTCATTTATTATTATTATTATTATTATTATTATTATTATTATTATTATTGAAGTTATTCCTCCCTCAAATAATGACTTTCAACACAAAAGTTAAAACTGATGAATTTTCAACTTGGCAGTACTCTTGGCCGCGAAACACTGTAAACAATGGTGGTAAAAATTATTATCTGTTTCGACATAATGTTCCAGCGTTGGGCTGAGGCAGCTAACAGCCTCCTGCTTGTCAATGTTCCATGAAAGCACTTGCTCTTCAGTGCTCAATATCCCTCCTGCAAACCCAGTTTCACATTAAATTATGCCACCTGTTTCAGTCGCTGCCTACCCTTCCCTCTGCCGTCCATGAAATCCGCCTTGGGAGAAGTGGTGCTTAGTATTTACAGATTTTCTTTTCCTTGTTTATACAAATGACCCCTGGAGTCAAGGTCTGCCTGGCAAGCAGGAACTTTAAGAGAGTCGAAATGTCAGGTGACCTCCTGGGACGCTCTCTGAATCCATCTGGAACATCCTCAAACACTCTTAATTATCGTTTTTGTATTTTAAATGGCATGGGGAAAGGGCCCTGTTTACAAATACAGAAAATGAGAGAGCGTGTCCACAAGGCCACTACAACACCATCTGTTTGAATTTTAGCTAGTAGCTGGGACACAAATGACACTTTCAAATTATGTCTATTATTGTTGTTGTTTAATGTTAACAAGCCTGAGAAATGGCTGCTTATAAAGAGAAACGGCTTTCATTCGTTTGGGGGGAAGGGATGCAAAGACTGGATGAAAGAGAGGTTCATAACAAATCCTCCATTCTTCTCTGGGATAAGCAGGGAAGCAGGCAGATCTCTTGTCTATATACTTGTCATTAGTGATTCCAGTCTCTTTCTTCGGAACAGTGTTGCTTCTATCTGCAACGATTTATTGTGATAAGGGATGGCATCAGCTTCTGACATCCTCTTGCCTGCTGCCCACCTAATGCAGACTGGCCCTCTTTTTATATGCCTCCTGCTTTATACAGGCAACAGGCAGGGATACTCTCTGAAAACCAGCCTTGTAATTAAGCCCACTAAAGTAACTAGCCTGCAAAACATATTGCTAGCCTCCTGGAGTCATCTAGTTCAATCCCCTGCAATGCAGGATGATGATGATGATGATGATGATGATGATGATGATGATTTTGCCCATTCTGGGGCTCTAACCCATGCCCCTGAGATTTAGAGTTTCATGCTATATTGACTGAGCTATCCTAGCTTCCTAAAATCAAATATGCATTGATTTTAGGGGAAGAGAAGTTGTGTTCTGTTGTGTTCTTTCTTTCTTAGAATACTCATGCAAACTAAAGCTACAATAAAAATGCAATCAATCAAAACAAAATAGCAAAATCACCAAATGCACTTGATATCTATGAACTGCATTCATGTCCTCACCATATGCTCATTGGTCTGCTGTGTAATCAGAATGATAAGCTGCAAGGACCTTTCCCAACAGCCTGAACTTGCAATGAGCAAACTCTCTTAAGTTTTAAACCAATTTGTTCATTTTCCCTTATGTATTTCCTCTCAATGTGACTTGGGACTTGTAGTGCCCCCCCAAAAAAACAAGGCAAGCAAAACAAAATAAAAAAAACCCTCCTGGGAACAATGGGGTTGGATCTCAGATCTGAATGGGGGATATCAAACACATAAACCAACAGCATGAAACAATTGAGAGAATTGACTCAAGTAGTTAAGTAAGCCACCAAGCCAAAGGCTGCTTGGTTGGGTGGGTCATGCAGTTCAGGGAAATCAATGACAGCTTTCATCAGGGTGAACATTAATGAACTTCTACAGACGCACCTGCAAACCAGCTGGCTTTGTATTTCATGTAGTTTCACAGCAATCAAGTGAGGTTCCGCAAGAGGAAAGGGTTTAATACTAAATAATGTTTACATAGGAGCATGTAGGGAAGTTTGCTTAAGAAAAGTCTGCTTTGCTGAGAATCTCATTTAGCATTCCAAGGTGGAGCTGAACCTTTGAGAAAAATGGCACTCATGGACAATGGACAAATTCAAACCTAATTACAAATTTTGGTGACACTACTCACACGAACAACAGAATAGCCTTTAGCATAGTTCATCTTTTAGGCACTATTTGCCTGTGTCTTGAGCACAGGAATCAGCAACAGAGGTGCTTAAGGGGAGGAACCTTACCCAGTCTCAGGGCCGGACTTTCTAGATCCATTTCAATCAGGGTTTAGGCCCAGTTTTAGCACAGAAATTGTGTTTCTCACCCTGTATGATGCCATCTGTCGACAGAAAGACAGAGGGAATGTGTCCCTCTAAATTCTCTTTGACCTCTCAGTTCAGTGGGACTTCCTTCTGAGTAGGCATATCTAGGATCATGTTAATCATGTTAATCTTATGACCTCCATTTTGTGTATTTATTCTTCTATTAGGAGAGAAATTCTCCATTAATGCCAGGGCAAAAGACTATGGATTATGATTATCTGCTGTTTTCTGAAGTACTGTAACAACATTCTTCTAAAATGTAAATGTTTTTTGCAGATATTTTGCTGAGAAATTTACTTCACATGTGACAGTGTCAACTTACGAGCTCTGTTTTAGCCCTACAGATTTCTTATTAGCGGTCCTTTTAACAGACTAGAGAGTAAGTCAAGTTTTTTCCTCTTCTCTTGGATGTTACAACCAGTCTCCGTTCAATTTAGCAAGCGAGCTTTACATTCTCCAGGAATGAATGCTCCGATGAAAGAAGTGTTACAAATTGATACCCCATTTTAGAAAGATTGCTACCGCCAGCCTTCTAATTTTCAGGACTTTATATAAAAGATAGCGAGGCAAGATCCTTGAAGTGCTACTTACTCAGGTTTTGCTCAATTTTTAACTGAGGCCACCTGCCCCTCCTCACTTCCAGTCATTGTGCAAAATCTTCAGGATAGGCTTATTACATGAAAGCACATGGAAGATAAATGTCAAGAAAGAGTTCCATAGAATATAAAAGAGTCCCTTCCTGTCCCACAATCAGATATGCTAAATGTACTCATGGTATGGTTGGATTATGGTAAAGACAACCCAACATTCACTTGCATATGCAAGCTTCTTTTTTTCTGTGCAAAATGTAAGGCTTTCTTCTTGAAAGTCAAAGCAAGATATGTGTTGCTACCTGCCTTGAAATGAACCCTCCCTGCCCTGCTCCCCATAGTCACACATCAATTTATTTTAACTGATGAAGGAGATCCGAGCTACAGCCTTAATTTTTTTCCTGCTGTGGACCATTGAACAGGTGTATGCCAGTATGTGTGCTGTGCCACACCCTCTCGTTCTCTCTCTTTCTATTGCTGGTTTCCCCCCTGGGTCCAGATAATTAGATCCATCCTAAGAAAACATCAAAATTTATTTTTAATGAGCTGGGCAGACCCAATTATCCCAGTAAGCACTCTATAAGTGGAATTGCAGAGTACAGCTCCACCTTGGATAGATACGGAACTGCAGCAATAATGGGAATTTCTGACAGATGGTGTAATAGACTGTTGTGGTTTTGGTGGAGCCAGTGTTTGGCATGAAGGTGAGGGTACTTGTGGAGGAAAAACAGAAGCACTGATATCACAGATAAAGAAGCTGGCACTCTTGCTAATGTCCTTGTGCCATGTAACCCAGTCATGGTGGGAAGCAAAATATAGAGTATCCAGAAAGAGCTTGGATTTTCTACTTTGAAGTTCTATTTTGACTCACAATACAATGGTACCTCAGGTTAAGAACTTAATTAATTCTGGAGGTCCGTTCTTAACCTGAAACTGTTCTTAACCTGAGGCACCACATTAGCTAATGGGGCCTCCTGCTGCCTCCGCCGCATAATTTCTGTTCTCATCCTGAAGCAAAGTTCTTAATCCAAGATACTATTTCTGGGTTAGTGGAGTCTGTAACCTGAAGCATCTGTAACCCAAGGTACCACTGTACTAGCCTGTGGGAGGGTAAGTTCCCTCAGCTATGGTGGCCTATAGGGAGGCCTGCCATGAAGCAGTGTCAGAGGCCATGATGCCCTTAGTTGCATCGTGTTTCCTCTCCAAAGGAACATCCATTGCCTTATCTTACAGCCAACAGTGAGCATAGGTCATGTATGGGTAATTCTCCACATTGCTGGGTGTCAATGGGCAATTAAAACAAAGGCAGGTTTATTGACAAATGATCTCCTGCAAGGGAGATTTAGGAAAAGGAAGTCTGATGAAGCTGACTTGGGGCAAATTCACTCTGTGGTGGGGCCAAATAACATAGGGCTTGAAGTAATGGGCATAGTTCATAATAATTCAGCAGTGTTTGGACTGGGTTGGGGCAAGGGATTTCATTTTTTAACATCCACATTTCCACATTTGGGAACCATCCATAGTAGAAAATAAGCATTTCCTTGTGTATCTTATATATCATTTTTTTCTCTAATTACATTTATCTGAGAAGTAGGGTATCATAGAGAACACCACCCCCAGTATGTGTTAATTAGATACCAAGGTTGTTATTTGTTCCTGCATGTAAAAGGTACTCCAGGGTGTTTCAACAGAGAAAACCTTACATTGGGTTGGATTTATTTTTGACTCTCACCAAGTCATGTCCATTATCAGCAATGCATATATATATATATATATATATATATATATATATATATATATATATATGGCAAAGGTATTTCGCAATACTCCCAGGGAGGAAAAGCTGCCCTTGAAAATTCTGGTTTATGCTCTGGTTGTTTCACAGCTCAACTATTACAGCCTTCTTCTCTGTGGTTCTCTGGTGTTATATGTTAGTTTTCTGAACTCCATCTGCAATTCTGCTACCAAAATAATCTTCCTCTTTTCTCAGCCTGTCTACATTGGGGGGTTGCCAACCTTTTTGGTTCAAGAGCTTCATTCATCCTTGGCCAATATTTTTTTGTGGAGAGCACATGACACTGTTCTCATTTGCACACATGGAGAATGCACCTGCCCACACAACACATCCACAAGGGACTCACACCCCTCAGCTGACCCACAGAGTTCAGCTAAGGAGGAGGTTATCACCTCCTCCATTCTCATCAAATGACTGATGTGAAGATTGGAGGGAATGATTTGCATCTCCATCAGGGAACTGGGCAGGGAGGAGGAGTTTCAACTTCTCTGCTCACTCCAGCACCGTGTCTATACTGTCAATAATGAGTGTCAGCTAGCAAAATTGGTTAGGTCTTTCACACATTTGCTTGAGGGGTCACATCAGGCCACATGGGGTTAGTTACCCCTAGTCTACATGATGACTCTCCTTAAATCCTATATTGGCTTCCTGGTCACTTCAGCAAAAGCTCCTCATTCTTATGTTAAAAGTGGTAACAGGTGGTGTGGTGGGGGTGGCAGTGCTCACCTGACCTCTAGGTCACATTGCTACTGCTTACCAGGAGGTAGAGAATGGGCAAAGCAGCAGTAAGGTTGGCATGGTGCAAATGTTCAAGCAGGAACACTGGTTTAGCTCCACCAGTGATTATGCATCACACTGTCCTTGCTGCCTCTGTAACCCTCTGTCACCTGGTAATCAGCAGTGCTGTAGCCCAATGAAGGTCAGCTGACCACCACCACCCCACCAAGCTGTCCACTAATGTGATGGCCTTCCTCCTTTTTCTCTCTGTTCTCACATCCTGAAACATACTTGCGTGTGGCCTTTGTTTTTCACACTCCACCATCCTCAACCATCCAAAAGTCTCCTGCTCCTTCAAATTGCACCTTTCTCTCTTGCTGTCCATGAACTGTCTTCCAGAACACCTGTGTGGTGCTGCCCCCTCCTTTCTTTCTAATCTTATCTCAAAACCCACCTTTCCCATGATGGCTTTGTCACAATATCATACTCATCCCCAAATGAAAATTTGATGTGTTGTGCAATTTATCTTACTTAATATTTATTTAATAAATTTCCCTACCCCTTTTAAGGATGCAGTTCATTCTAAAAGGGTTCACATAATGAATCAAAATACAAAAATAAAGTATTTTTTTAATTTAAAAAGCCTCTCAATCATTTCAATATAACATAATGCTATAACACTAAAATTAGCAACCCACAGCAGTTCAGTATTAAAAATACAACATATTATTACCACAATTGGAAGCATAGGAAGGTTCTGTATACCGAATCAGTCCATTTGCTCCTGCTAAATGACCATTGTTGACACTAAGTGAAAGTGGCTCTCCAGGGATTGGGTCAGGAGTCTTCCACAGTCCTGACTAGAGATGTCAACCTGGGGCGTTTTTCATGCAAAACATGTGCTCTACCCCTAAATTATGGCCATTCCCCACTGCTGAAAATGGTAGGCATCTCAAGCAGTCTTCAGACTCAGATCGTAAGGGAAAGCTGTAAAAACACTGTGCATGGCAATGGTGGCACTATGCAAACAATAATTAGGCACATTTTATTTCTGTATGAGACTGGATTCCAAATGCTAAAGATAATAACTGGACAGCTTCTTTAAATATTGCAGTAGCACTGCGGGAACTGCTTCTCCATGTATGCACCTGATTTCATGACCCATGTAATTAGCCTCAAATACAGAAATATGTTACAAAACTTTACATGTTACAACAAATCTATGGAATGGACCCGTGGGAAAGCAGTTCCTGCGGTGCTGCTGTAGTGTTTGAGGGAATTGTTGTTTCAAAACAGAGATCATGCAAGAGAATTGTATCAAAAGTCAAATTTTGCTAGGGGCTATTGACTTTTTAAAGTTCTGCTTTATCCCTTCAGTGTATAACTGAATCAGAAGCCCAAATGAGTTTAGGGGTTGTTATTCTGAGATAACTGATTGTGTAAATGGACTCAGACAGAACAGAGAGCACCAAGCCCTCAAGACAAATGGACAAAGCTCTTGGAATATAGATCTGAATCCGAATGAAGAATTATAATAGATCAACCCTGACATTACTCTGAATTAATGAAATGTCTTTATTTCTGAAATATGCAGTGCCTCTGTGTAACACATGAATTAAACAATTGCCTTTCTAATTCATGGTCTTCAATGCCCTTTTGTGAATTACGCAGAGCTCATAGCAGGTAAGAATCGTGGATTGTGTGATGACATTACTTGGGTCTTGTGAACTCCACAAAAACAACCTTAAATAATCTTGATTCATGAATCAAGAGGAGAAGTTATCAACGAAATGATTTAGGCACAGTTGTTTTCTAGTTCAAAAATGAGAAAAGGAATTGAGTGTTTCACCTAACAAAACATTATTCTCCTTATATCTCTATAAACAAGATTAGAACCAGATATCTAATAGGCTACAACATTTCCATGTGGAAATCAACCTTGCCAGGCAGAAGGCCTTCTCAGCAGTGCCCCACCCCCCGAAATGCCCTCCCATCAGATGTCAAGGGGATAAAGAACCACACAACTTTTAGAAGACATCTGAAGGCAGCCATGTATTGGGAAATTTTAAATGTTTGATGTTTTCCTATGTTTTTATATGTAAAAATATACGAAACATATGGGCATATTTTTATATGCCCAGAGTGGCTTGGGAAACCCAGCTAGATGGGTGGGATGTTGTTGTTGTTGTTGTTGTTGTTGTTGTTGTTGTTGTTGTTGTTGTTGTTGTTGTTTATTATCTTGCAGTGCTTCCCAAAAATTTAATGGGTGTGTGAGTCAAGCTGTATAACTCAAATGCTCTCTGTAAGTCATGATTACGACAGGGATGCCCTTTGTTGAATCTAGGGACAGAGAATTTAATCTGATGCACATTTTAAATGCACTGATCTAATCCATACTTTCTGAATTAATAAATGGATAAATTAATAAATGGACTTCATGCTTCTCTGAATTTTGCAATGCCATTCTCAGCTAGGGGGGAATTGCGTACAGTAATATGTATTTTAGAGTAAATGCAGGCAAGCACGTGTATTTTAGAGGGGGATCATACAATATAAATGCATTTTGATACTATATATATATATATATATATATATATATATATATATATATTGCAGAAAACAGGGCAAACAGAGTATCTCTGAATATCTGTTGCTGGAAACCCCTTTCTAGTGTAGAACATGTTGAAAGGGCACTATTGACCATATTTAAGGACTCCTCCAGACAACTTGTTTGTTGAACATTCATCCTGATTTGCTTGCACAAATTGCATCCTGTTTTATTTTGCATTTGTTCTGATTTGTTTATGGGGAGGTTATTCAACAATGTGCATTCATTATGTGTTCATCCTGATTTGCTTGTGCAGTGGTTTTACAGCTTCCTGTCACTCATTTGTTCATCTCACATTTGTCAGTGCATTTCCCTATCACTTTCCCAACCAGAAAAAGCCAATCTATTTTCAAAGTGGATTTGCTGCACCAGGGCGACAGAGTACTTTACTATCCCCTCACACAAACCTAAATTTCTGATGTGAGCTTGAATCTCTCTCGCAAAATACTGACGGTCTGCGGGTGACCTAAATCATTGTTATGATACCCATGGAGCTTCCTTGCACTGACTTTGCTGCTCCCTTTTAAAAAATAACTGAAGCTTTAGCATTATGAGCCAACAATGAGACATTTAAACAAGTTCTTAAAGAAGTTTTCCAAACTCTCAACTCCCTTAATAGTCTAGGCTTTTCTAACAAAAAAAGAGCATGCCTCTTAAATAGGCTTTCCTTGTTGGTTTAACTCTCCCTTCTTCTAATCAGATGAATCGGACATTTCAATTCCAGAAGATGTAAAGACGCAATGCAGACTTTGATGCAAAACTGTTTCTTCTTGTTGGACTCCAAAATGCAGATTCCAAGCTTCCAAACTCTCTTTGCCAGCCCTGATTAGAAGCCACATTGGCTGACACAGTAATTGCTCCATAATCATATCTTCAGTACTCAGACCTGGTTTATGCATACAATCTATATTCTAATAGCAGTCAACAGGTCACCAGTTAATAAAAATGCCATTAACATCCCCCTGCGACTAAGAAATGGAGATATTCATCTCTCTAGGCCAGTGGCAGGCCAATATAATTTCCATGGCTGTTAGTGTAATTAACTGGACTGGTGCATGGATCTCCCATGAGGATACTGTAAGCATGGTATGACCTTGATAAGGAAGCATTTGCTGGTGGTGTGATGTGACCCAAGATTATTTTCCCCTTTCCAGGAGCTCTGGACAGATAGGATTGAGCACTCAAAGACTAACATCCAATAGTGTAGGAGTTAATCTTCAGGAAATATTGTTAAGTTTTCCAACTGGCAATGAATATAATGGATGTTCTAATAACAAATGGCAATCTGAGTTGAGTTTTCTTGCATGGTGTTTGCAGATGAAAGTTGTGCTGTAATGGGTGGTAGGAGACTGCAAAAAAACTGCATCTTTAAGGAAAGATCCTACCAGCTGAACGACATGGCCCAAGGAGAGAAAGAAAAATAGTGGAAGTGAACAGCTGGCTTCGCAAATGGTGTAAACAGGAACGGTTTGGATTCTTAGATCACGGACTGCAGTTTCTTGAAGATGGACTTCTGGCAAGCGATGGGCTGCACCTCACAATGGTTGGGAGGAATGTTTTTGCCAAAAATCTCAGAAACCTCATCAGGAGGGCTTTAAACTGACTAATGTGGGGGAGGAAGACAGTGCTCCTGAAGGTAGGAGTCTATCAATTGATGAACATGATCATCCAAATGTCATAGACCAAATGGAGCAAACAGCACGCAGACCTATTGGTGGGAGGAAAAAATCCTTAAATAAGAGACACGGGGGAATGATTAATGGACTTCAGTGTCTGTACACTAATGCGCAAAGCATGGGTAATAAACAAGATGAGCTTGAGCTCTTGGTACAGCAAACTAAATATGACATAATAGGCATCACTGAAACCTGGTGGGATAAGTCCCACGACTGGAATGTAATAATGGAGGGTTACAATCTATTTCAGAGAAACAGACCAGACAAGAAAGGAGGAGGAGTGGCGTTATATGTCAGGGATGTGTATACCTGTGAAGAGATCCAAGATTTAGAACCTCAAAGCCAAAGTAAGAGCATTTGGGTCAAAATTAAGGGAGAGATGAATAACAGGGACTTCATTGTGGGAGTTTACTATAGATCCCCAAGCCAAACGGAGGACATAGATGATGCCTTCCTGGAACAGATGGCCAAGCAAGCAAAAGGAAAGGAGATAGTAGTAATGGGGGATTTCAATTACCCGGATATTTGCTGGATGTCAAACTCAGCCAAGAGCAAAAGGTCAAACAGATTCCTCACTGTCCTTGCAGACAACTTAATTGTCCAGAAAGTGGGAGAAGCAACAAGAGGAACAGCCATTTTAGATCTGGTCCTAACCAATGTTGATGACCTGGTTAGTGGGGTAGAAGTGGAAGGATCATTAGGCGCGAGTGATCATGCTCTTCTGAAGTTTACTATACAGCGGAAAGGAGCAGCCAAGCATACTAGGACTCAATTTCTTGACTTTAAGAAAGCCGACTTCATAAAACTTAGGGAAGTGCTGGGTGAGATCCCATGGACAGTAATACTAAAAGGAAAGGGAGTTCATGATGGCTGGGAGTTTGTTAAGAGGGAGATAGTAAAAGCACAACTTCAGGCAATACCAATGAGACGGAAACATGGAAGGTGCCTAAAGAAGCCAGGGTGGCTATCTAAAGTCTGACATCAATACCAGGGAAGATTCTGGAGCAGATCATTAAGCAAACAGTTTGTGAGCACCTAGAAAGGAATACTGTGATCACCAATAGTCAGCATGGATTTCTGAAAAATAAGTCGTGTCAGACTAACCTGATCTCGTTTTTTGACAGAATTACAAGCCTGGTAGATGAAGGGAACGCAGTGGATGTAGCCTACCTTGATTTCAGCAAGGCATTTGACAATGATATTCTTGTAAAGAAGCTGGTAAAATGCGGTCTTGACTATGCTACCACTCAGTTGATTTGTAACTGGCTGACTGACCGAACCCAAAGGGAGCTCATCAATGGTTCCTCTTCATCCTGGAGAAGAGTGACTAGTGGGGTGCCACAGGGTTCTGTCTTGGGCCCGGTCTTATTCAACATCTTTATCAACGACTTGGATGATGGACTCAAGGGCATCCTGATCAAATTTGCAGATGACACCAAACTGGGAGGGGTGGCTAACACCCCAGAGGACAGGATCACACTTCAAAACGACCTTGACAGATTAGAGAACTGGGCCAAAACAAGATGAATTTTAATAGGGAGAAATGTAAAGTATTGCACTTGGGCAAAAAAAAATGAGAGGCACAAATACAAGATGGGTGACACCTGGCTTGAGAGCAGTACATGTGAAAAGGATCTAGGAGTCTTGGTTGACCACAAACTTGACATGAGCCAACAGTGTGACACGGCAGCTAAAAAAGCCAATGCAATTCTGGGCTGCATCAATAGGAGTATTGCATCTAGATCAAGGGAAGTAATAGTGCCACTGTATTCTGCTCTGGTCAAAACTCACCTGGAGTACTGTGTCCAGTTCTGGGCACCACAGTTCAAGAAGGACACTGACAAACTGGAACGTGTCCAGAGGAGGGCAACCAAAATGGTCAAAGGCCTGGAAACGATGCCTTATGAGGAACGGCTAAGGGAGCTGGGCATGTTTAGCCTGGAGAAGAGGAGGTTAAGGGGTGATATGATAGCCATGTTCAAATATATAAAAGGATGTCACATAGAGGAGGGAGAAAGGTTGTTTTCTGCTGCTCCAGAGAAGCGGACACGGAGCAATGGTTCCAAACTACAAGAAAAAAGATTCCACCTAAACATTAGGAAGAACTTCCTGACAGTTAGAGCTGTTCGACAGTGGAATTTGCTGCCAAGGAGTGTGGTGGAGTCTCCTTCTTTGGAGGTCTTTATGCAGAGGCTTGAAAACCATATGTCAGGAGTGCTCTGATGGTGTTTCCTGCTTGGCAGGGGGTTGGACTCGATGGCCCTTGTGGTCTCTTCCAACTCTATGATTCTATGATTCTATGAAATAAAGGCAAGGGTAGAGATTTCCATTCGGTGGCATATTCCCCTTATTTCTGTTGCCTGTGCTCCAAACTTCTATTGACCGGAACATAATAGTAAACATTCCTTTCATTATCTGTGGGAGAGCAGAATTTCTCCAATTCCACTCCCTCTGGTCAGCATCAGAGCTGCACCCAGGGGCAGAGGAAGGGGGGGTGCGATGGGAGTGGTCCGCACTGGTTGTCACCACTGGGGGGCGACAAAATGCCAGGCAGCACTCACCCCAGGGCCTGCAGCACACCCAAGCCATGCATCTCTCCAGTGGCTTGGGCACCCGCAGGTTCTGCGCTGCCCCAAACGGTCCGCCTGCTGTCTCCCCCTCAGTGGTAGGGTGGCTGAGTGGAAGGAGGCAGGCAGACTCCTCAGAGGCCCCACGGAGCGTCCTGCCCCAGCTTACCCCACCCCTGGGTGCGGGGCATGCACACCGCCCCAGGTGCCCTATCAGCTTGCTCTGCCGCTGCCCAGGGGGCATTGTTTGCAGCTGAGCCAGGCTATGGACAAGACATTCTTATCCTACAACAAACATATACACAGTTGTGGCAGCATAGGAGACATGGCCATGGGTTATTTAGGCCTGTGCCAGGCCTGCTCTGGCTGATGGGGCCCTTAGGCTGGATATGGCATGCTATTGAGGCTAGACTGCCTCTCCTGCCTGGTGTTTTGAGGTCTGTAAGTTCCTCAAGGAACCTTTTCAGCTAAAGAGTGGGGTGAAAAATGCTTAAAATTAATAAATAGAGCAAATGAGGTTGCTATATTTTCTTGTGCAAAGTTAAATTAGCAGAGTACAAAGCAATCATTTCAGCTGTATTTATTTAAAGGTTGTGTTTTATCTGGAGTCTCTGCCTCTGCTAAATTTTTACTAGATATGTTGTTCTTTCATATAAAATATAAATGTTAATGTAAGCCCGCTTGAGTAGTGCACATGTAATAGTAGGGCAAGATAGAAATTTCTATAAAATAAATTAAAAATAAATAACCTGTGCCGTTTGTACTGCATGTTCTATCATCTGTATTATTATTTCTTTATAATGTTCCATATTCATTACTCATTCAGGGTTAAAGAACATCTGATGTACCATGAAAAAGTTTACAAAGTTAATTTCCTAATGTGTAAGGTCCCTTTCATCTGAAGTTGTATCATCAATGCATTCCCCCCACCCATGAACTTTTTATTTTCTTCCTGTAATTATTTTAAAACTCTGTTGGAGGCCCTTCCCCTAAATGCCAACCCAACAAAGAGTGACTCTAAAAATTATTCTCGCACAGAGGACAGTGAAATGCAAGCAGCTATCCAAGAGTTCAACTGGCAAAACTTTAATTCATGCACAAGTTTTGTTCCACGGCCAAAGTCAAACAGTTTTCAGCAAATAGATGTCCTTTGCTTAAATCACCATTGCACTCCTCCTCCAAATCTTCTTAGATTCAGATGACTGAACAGCCTATCTAGTTTCATTTACATTCTCCATCTAAGCATGACCATCTGGACCTCTGCCCAGTCAATGTGTATGGGTGATTCTACTAAGCATCTCCTTGGTGAAATATCCACTTGTCCTCTGATTTCTTTGTCCCCATCATTGAACAGTAGAAAGGGGGGTAGGGGAGGATCTCAAGAATGGCAGAAGCAGGTTTATTGGCCTGTCAAAGAAGAAGGGATCAAAGGAGACATGAAATTTGACATTATTTGTCAGGTCTTCCCTCCCAACCCCAATCTTCTTGACCTTGTACCATTATTTAATTTGCTCTGTGAGCATCCCCTAAGCTTGCTACCTTTCCTTTTGCCTTCATTCACAGTCTCTTCTTTCTCTCCCCCTCCTCTTCCTCACTGCTTGCTGTTCCTGAACTTGATCCTGGTTTTGCTGTTTCTTGGAATTGATCCTGAAACATGATCCCTCCCAAACTCACCTTCTTGGCTCTAACCTACCAAACACCACTCACACACCCCAGTAAATTTCTCTGAAGATTACTTTTGTATGGTGGGAGAAGGGCAGGAGGAACCTGCACACAATAACATCTCTGACAGATCCTTTAAATCCAATGCGTTCTTCATTGCCTGACAGGATTACCAACACCGCATAACCATTACATCTCTGGAATGGGAAGCAGCATGTGCATTAGGTGACCATACTGATATTTTCTCTCTGACCCATATTGTTAACTTCCTCAGGACTGCTATTTTGGTAATGTCACAGCACTCAAGGAAATGATTGAAATGGTGTTGGAGGTTAAAAGCCCCGTCTTTTCTCTTCTTTGTGATGGAGATCAGAGCTGAGTGCATGTTCTCCATTCCATTCCATTACTGTTCGGTTCCACTTGCCTTCTGGTTTAACTTGAAGAATTTCTAAAATTAACTTTGGAATGGATGTATCTGAGGTTTTCCACTGCTTTTGGTTTTCATCTTTCTCCTTCCCTTCCCTTCCCTTTCTTTCTTCTCTTGCCTTACCAGTTATTGAAGGGCACCAGGACGTATGGGCAAAGAAATGTTGATGCAATTGCATGATACCATCAGGATTTCCTTTCCCCGCTGAGATTTAATTAGTGAACACATACAAAGTACACATTTGCACATTGATTCAATCAGTGCAGAAAAGAATATTGATGCAGAAAGGAGCAGATGCTGTTGTTCCTTGTGATTCAGCAAGGTGCATATATGATCCTGGATATTGGCACCATGAAATATATACACATATGTGCACACACAAATACTGAAAAAAGTGCATACACAGGAGTCTGAACAAACTCTGGAAGAATGCCAGAACAGTAGCTCAACAATGCTGCTCTTCATCCAGAACCTCCCAAATCCAGAGAGAAATTTAGATAGGAAGAATTTGATAAACACTATTCAGAAATAATTTTTAGCATTATTTTTATTATTATGTTTATTTTTACATTTTTATCACACCTTTTCTCCAAAGAGCACAAGGTGGCATACGTACTTCTCCCCCTCTTCAGTTAATTCTTACAATGACCCTGTGAGGTAGGTTACGGTAAGGGACAGTGAGTAGCCCAAAATCACCCTGTGGGCTTCTTGGGTGAACTCTATCTCCCAGGTCTTAGTCTAGTACTCTAACCACTACTCCACACTGGCTCTCCAACTATGCCCAAACAAGGATTTGGAACATCTCAAAGGGCTGCTAAGCTATGCATTCCAGTCTTCCACCCAGTTCCCACCCAATGCTTCCTTCCTTCCCTCCCAATAAGTAATAATGGCCAACGTGCCAGGAAGCTAGTGTAGCAGCTCTGCCCCACCCAGTTTGCTACTTCTGGCTAAACATATAATCAATCAATCAATCAATCATTATTCAGATCAGGTTGACAAATAATTCAAATAATAAATCAAGTTTTCATTTCATTCACCCACCCACCCCAAGATTTGTCAGATTTCTCCAAGTGAGTCTGTTTTCCAGGAACAGTCGCTGATTTACAGAAGCCATCCCAGTTTCTGATTTGATCCTGGAATGTCCTGGTTTTCATTAGGGCATCCCTATTTCCATCAGAGAAATGTTGGAGGGTATGGGGTTAAGCGACCACTGAGCCTAGGAGATATGGAACTATACAACCTTTAGATGACATCTGAAGGCAGCCCTGTTTAGTGAGGTTTTTTAAACATTTAATGTTTTATTATGTTTTTAAATATGTTAGAAGCCGCCCAGAGTGGCTGTGGCAACCCAGTCAGACAGCAACAACAACAATAACTGAACACCCCTATTTTCATCAGAGGAATGTTGGCGGGTATGTGAGCATGCTTAGCTTACTAGGCCTGTAGCTCTCCCTTACCATGAGGACCAATTTGCTTCAGAAAGAGAGGGCTGGATGATGGCCCCAAAGTTCAGAGGGCTCAGTTCATTTTGTGGGGTGTGTGTGCGTGAGGGGATTTCTGAACAGAATTTGTACTTCCAGTTACAAATTCACCCCATTCACTACATGCCACTATGGGTACATATGTCTTAAGGATCTTCAAATGTTGAAACGGTTGACAAAACTGATGGCAGACCTGTGTGAATTTAGCAGACGTTTGTGAAGACGGGAAGATCTGAGCTATTAGCAACATTAGTCACTTGTTTCCAGAGCGGAATACATTTTGTGGGTGGTAGAGCATCCCTCCATGAGTGGGCTGAAAAATGCTAGGCACCAGACTAGCCATGCAATGGAAGAAGTACATTACAGACCGTTTTTTTCTTTTTTTTTAATAAGTCAGAACAGCCTAAAGGCGATCAAGATGAAATTCTGCCCATTAGTTCCTGGTGCCAGACACAAGGAATGGAGATTCTATGCTGCATAGTTTATAACTGCATTACCCACTGACTACCTGTAATATATCTTTATATACCAAAGAACTAACTAGATTAAGGGAATGCAATCTACATAGCTGATAAATAACACAGCTAGACTCCATTTTCAATGACAATCAGGCATCGGCTTTACAATAAATTAAGAAAAATGGCAAACACACAAAAATGTATTGAACATACAAGAACCACTTAACACTTTAGAGTGGGGAGGTGTTCAAATGGGGGAAATGAGAAAAGGAAGAATAAAAAAGCAGGAAAAATAAACTGTACTGGAGGTGATAGATAATGTGAAGGAGCAGCAGAAAGCGTGCATGCTCTCAGAGCTGATTGTCACCGAATAGTAGGAGCATTTTTAGAAATGATTGCAAGCTATTTACACCACAGGCACTAGCTAGTATATTACATCATCTACTGACAGTAAAGGTTATCATCATCATCATCATCATCATCATTATTATTTTTAGATTCAAATAACGTTACATTAGTTAAAGGAGAACTATCCTGAAGCTGGGCTTGAATCTCTGCAAAGCAGATCTAGGGGGTGTGACTGGTTCAGTTGCACCAGGCTCAGAGCTTTTAGGGCGCCACAGTAGATGTCACAACTATGAAGTCCAAAGGAAGGCAAGAGGCAAGGGGATGGATTTTGACATTGCACAGAGTGCCACTGTAATTTGAGATGCCAAGGTCTGCTACTGATCCCTGAAAGTTGTTTTATATTGGGCCAATATACTTATCGACCTATTTATTAGAAATGAATGAATGGATTTAATTGTCAGTTGCCTAACCAGGGGAAGTCTCTAGGCAACTCATAATCAACATGCAAAATTGTTTGAAATGACAGCTACCAAAATTAGCACGTGATATATAAAAATCCTCACCTCCATAGAAAACAAACAGATAGAAACCTGCATCAGCAACCCAACATGACACTAATGTAAAGCCTCCACACAGCTGGGTCATATGTTCCATCAAATGCCTGAGAAAAGAGGAAAGTCCAAACTTGCTGCCCAAAAGATATCAGTGTCATTGCCAGATGAGTCTTGCTGTAGAGAGCATTCCACAGGCAGGTGATCACAACTGAAAAGGTCCTATCTAGGCCAATAGTACCTACTTTGAATGGCAGCAGCTCCTCAGGTTTTTAGACAGAGGTCTCTCCTCTGATCCTTTCAAGTGGAGATTGTACCTGGGACCCGCCTAATGAAATATATACACTTTGAATTTTTAAAATTGCTATTTATTTGCAAACTGGTCAGGTTTAAAGGCAATCCAGTTAATTATTTGTTTCTCCAGTGGTATTCTCCAATGGTGAAAAGGCCAGCCACCAAAATACCAAACCCTCTCAGTCTTAAAGAACTTAGTACTTGAGGGTGGTTTTTATATACTTTTGTTGTTGTTCAGTGGCTCATGTTCCTGGAGTGTAGCATGGGAATGTTCAGGTGGTATGGTTAAGTACCACATTTCTCCTTTTAAGTATTACCCATTGGTAGTTTTCCCAGATCATTTCTCTTCCTAGAGTAACATGGAAATAGATGGAATCTAGCATGACAATGGAACTCTCAGCAATGCAATTTTTGCAATTTTCAGTACCTATTGAAGACCTTCCCTTTTCTATTTTTCTTTCTTTCTTTGAAGATGTTCCTTTTTCAACGAGCCCTTTAGGATGAGATTTTCACCCTAGTCTGTAACTGTGTCAGTTCTGAAACTGTTTTTTATAAGTGATATTGTTTTAATGCATGAAATTGTTTTATGTGAAATGATTCATACATTTTTAGTGTAAAAGGGATTTGCTGTTTCCCACTTTTGAGGTGTGTGTGTGTGTGTGTGTGTGTGTGTGTGTGTGTGTGTGTGAATATATGTCCAGAGTTTATGATTATAGAGGGGGGAAATGAACACAAGAGGGTTATTCCATCTATTTTTTTACATGGTCTTCCACACCCAGGTTTGTGGCCATGGTGACTGAAAAAGTGCCCAATTCTGCAAGTTGCAACCCTTATAGGCAAATAATGATTCAACCAGATCAAATTATGCACATGAGGTCCAGGTGGACTAATCTGCTTGATTCTCACAATTTTCTGCAGAAGGTGGATTTCATGTTCCAGAATGTGAGAAATCTAGGAAAAATATTCCAACTAGGCTTGAACCCGGAGAGAAGTGTTTTATAGGAAACCCCCTTTTCTACTTCAAAGAACATCTCTTGATGCACACAACATGCACCCCCTTCTTCCACCACCTGAAGCTCATTTAGAGTGAAGGCAATGAAGCTTCCTTTACTGTAAGGGGCACAACCATGTAGTTAAAAACGATTGGCTATGGGGCAATGTGACATCATTGCTTTCCCCATGTGATCTTTGGGTGGAAATCACCACTTGAAGAGGAGTTTAAAAGAATGTGTTAAAACAAACAGCAAAGAGAGGGAACAGAACCTGTGAAGAGCATCAAACAGTCAGAACAAAGGTAGGATTAACAAGTTATTCGGAGCACATCCATGCAGCTGTCAAACACACAACAACTTTCAACCCTGAGCTGTTTACAGGGGCACTTTCAGCTGAGGACTAATTTAAAGAACTCTTTTAATAAACCCTCTCCCAGTTAAGGAATAGTTTCCCTACTCCTGGACACATAATCTTCATTTAAGGCTAATACTCACAGTCACATAAAAGAGAATAGATGATAGTGCTTTAATGCTTAAACATCATTTTTATTAGTATGATTTGTTTAGTCGATAATTGTACTACATATTCTAAGAACTGGAGGCAGAATGTCTGGACACCTCCAGATGTTCAGAAAAACAGCTGGCAGTTTAGGAGTGTTATTTTTGCATCAAACACCTTTTTCTATTTGTGGCATCACATACTCAAGTACTAGATAGGCATTACTTCACATTATTACCAATTTATTTTATTTTACTTTCATTTCTATAGAGGCACATATGGGTGCAGCTTTTCCCATGGGAAAAGAGCTGACCGGTTTGCTACTGGAATCTATTCAAGTTCCATTTGTTACTTTTTTGGCAGTCAGCCATCTCAATATATCAGCTTAACATGGCACAAAACTAACAGAAAAATAAGCAACAGCTTTCCTCATTTACAACCATTATGGAATGTCATTTTTGCAACAGACAGGATGAGTTTTCACAAAGTTCGCTCTA
The DNA here is from genome assembly GCF_951804945.1 of Podarcis cretensis. Lineage (NCBI taxonomy): Eukaryota > Metazoa > Chordata > Lepidosauria > Squamata > Lacertidae > Podarcis > Podarcis cretensis. The sequence continues at coordinate 31,800,962 of NC_137173.1, read as the reverse complement.
ATCTTCAAAAGCAAATCTACAAATAGTGCAATGTTATGGGTAATACAGTTGTTGCCCTTCATAAGAAACTCAATCTTCCTTATTGTAAGACAGTATCGAGTTTTCCTAAATGGGGCGGAAAGCCAATTGTGATAAAGTGAGCTGTTTAAGTAAAGGACGACCTTAAGTCTTCACTCAAGACATCGTCTCGCACCATAGCGACCTCCCAGAAACTGTTTTCATATATGAGAAAAGCCACATACATGAAGCATCTCTAAGTAGACATGTGCAGATCTCATAGGAACAAAGGGAGCTGCCTTTTAGTGAATCGGTTTAACTGACAGCAGATTTCCAGGGTGTGAGACATGCAGCTTTTCTCAGCACTGTCTGGAGATATTGAAGATTGAACCTTGGACTTCAGATGCTCTACTACTGTGCTATAATCCTTCCACTACATTCAGCTTGCTCTTGGACTGAGTGCTTGGTTGTATCTCATCATTGTTGCTTCGCAGAACCATTGATGGGCTTAATATTATGCAAGGGGTTGGCCTCTCAATCATTGCATTTCTCCTTTCAAAGCATTGACTGACCAGCCTATTACCTCGCAGAGTCTCAGACTAACAAGCATGCTACAGTGGTCATGCCAGGATACTGTGTTTCTTACCAAATTTTGTAAATAATGTTGTGAAACAAGTCACTGTCCCCTCATTTTTGCAAATCTGCAATAACTATTGGGAGAAATGTGCATACTTGACTATGCATCAGGAAGAAAAGATATTCACTGTATCCCCATCTTTGACCCTCCACTCTTCTTTGTGATGGCAAATGAATGGTGGTGATATTACCCTCCATTATTCTGCCACATGGTACACCTTAGTTTCCACAAATCTTCTGGTGCCGCCTTTAAGTCCAGTCCTACTATTATTTGTTTAAGGACATTTTTAACCTTCTCTTCCCCATTTAGCAACCCCAGAGTGGGATATTCTGCCATTTGGCAGAGTGAGGCAGCCTCCCCAGGCAGCAGGTGGTGAGCAGACTCTATCAGCCATTCCCCTCTCTTGGAGGGCAGAGCTATAGGTGCCACACGACTGTCTTGAGTGCCTCCTTGCCTCCCAGGTAGCCTCCAGAGGAGCTGAAGGACATTGGTCTGATGCCAGTGTTGAAGTTCAGATTCAACTGCTGACTGGGCTAAGATATGTATGTGAAATGGAGGCTGGGGTGGGCATCTTGCCCATTGCCTCAGGTGGCAAAATACATTGGCCCAACCCTACTCTCCTTTCTTATAACCCCAACTTTTGGGCATCTTCTGCTGGGACAGCATTTCTGAGAAAGCACCCAATACCTTTCTTACAATGCTTTCTTCCCACTGAAAACCAAAAGCTAGCTAACTTCGAGTTACTGTTTTCTGAAGTTGGCATAAGTTGAAAGACTGAAAGAAACAGACAGGGGAAGTTCTGCTTACAAAACATTGTTTAGTATTAGTTAAATGTTAAATGAACACTTTGTTCCAGTTGCCAGGCAACAGATTGGAAGGGGGTATGAGGACACAGAGAGAGAAAAGCTGCCATTGAACATTTGGATATTATTCTGCAATTATCCTCAGGGAGGAAGCTTTATAAAGTGGCAAGAACTGTGCTACCTTTTGACCACAAAGTGTTTCCCAAACATGTTAACTCAGGAGTGGGTGTTCAACAGCCAGAAGACAAGTGCAAACATACATTTAATAACCATACATTTAATAACCAAAGCCACAATTCTTACACTGCTCCGTTATTTATGTGGGCAAGAGATTTGAAGTCTTGGAAGCAAGGCATAGGAAGCCTGCTTCCACTTCACAATCCAAGCGTACAAGGCTCAAAATTTGTGATACGTTATTATTATTATTATTATTATTATTATTATTATTATTACATTTGCTAAAGGTGTTTAAAACAGGGGTTCTCAAACTTTTTCCCTCTGGGAAAAAGAATGAAAATTTTCAGAATGAAAATTTTCTCACAGCACACTGATTTTTTTATGGATTGGAAAACTAAAAGAAACAATTCCTAGCAGTGCTTGATTCTCAACACAGAAGACAACTACTTTGCAATATGATCATGGGACATCCGGAAAGTATGATCTTATGCAGCTACATAAGAGCATGAATCATTCCCAAATACCTAAGTATTTATACAAACTCAATGAGAGGTGTGATGTTCTCGTTTTGAAAAGATACCTACTGTATCCATATTCTGTAAATAAAATATTTTTACACTATACTATGCTGAAATATTTAAATGTTTCTTTGATTGACCTTGAATCTTCCTGACACACTTGCCATCCTCTCCTGCCATGCCAGTGTGGCATGCCACACTCTCTGAGAACCTCTAGTTTAAAAGCTACAGAGCAAGAAGACCTTCCTCTTCATCATGACCAAACGTAGTTCAAAACATGGGAAACCTATGAATACACTGGTTGAATCAGCTGGTCTCTAGCAGAGGCACTGTACCTGACACAATACAGCATTGACCAATGACTGGTGATGTGCTGAAAGCCAAAACATTGATTGGGCCTGCAGACCACACTGCAGGCTGCACTCTGCTTTGCTCAGGTTCAATACACTGATAAGCAGGGCTGACTCAAAAGCCACTAGAGATTGCTATTCTCCTCTCAAATGTATCCCTCCCCCTCAGAATAGCATTATGCCATGATGCAACCTTTGGTGAAGAAAATGGCAGGATCCACCCAGCAAAAGGAGCTGCAGAAACAGGCAGCTGCAAAACTAATGTATAAAAAAACAATACTGGTACAACCAAACCTTCTTCTCCCTTAAAAAATAAAACCAAAGGGTTTTTTTAAAAACCAACCAACCAATAAACAAACCAACAAACCAGAAAGGCACAAAATGCCCTTCATTTCCCCCACCTGGGAATGGGTTGACTTTTTCTTGGAGGAAAGTGTTTGGCCTCACACCTAGATCTTTAGCTTGTTTGAAACATCACACCCTTGATTTTAACAGAGAAGTGGCCATTGGTGTCCTTTAAGCTGCAAACCTACATACAGATATGTAGTAGTGGTTGGTGGGAAGTGGACTGCTTACCTTGCCTCCCATTACTGCCATCCCTGTGGCATGGCAGGAGGGAGTGGAGGACGAGCAAGGCAGTGGCAAAGTCTGGAGTGGTGCAAACACACCACCAGAAGCACCAGATTTGCTCCTGCAGTGTGTCTGCACTGTGCTGACATTGCTGCCACCTTGCCCCCCCCCCCCCACATCCCAGTATGTCACAGCACTGTCAGTGATGGCAGGTCAGTCAATCAGTGCTACCCAACCACCCCACCAAGCCTTAGTGCAGATACGCGGCCTATCGCCACCACATCAACACAATTCATTGTTACCATTTTGAAGACTCAAATGTTCTTTCTGCATGAAGAGATACAGGAGATTCCTGTGGAGCATCAGTCATTGTTCACACATACACAGTCTCCACTTACCTAGAAGAAAAGGAAAAAAGGAAAATGGATTCAAGATTGATCTCCATGTGAAATACAGTCCGGGATATAAAAAGTAAAAGTAGTCATGATGGCCCATTAGAAAACAACCTAAAATTCGTATTGAGGAAACACCTTTTGTAGGTCAACAAAATGTCACAAAACAGCATGCAAGCTGCTGGAAGATAAACAAAGCAAAGGGTGAGGATGGAGAACAAAAGTTGGCTGATTAGTTAGAGAGGAGTCTGCAACGTGTAAGAGAATGTGGAAGGGGGTAGCAGACGTTCAGAGGCTATGCAGCAACCAAGAGCTGCTGAGAAGGAGAAACAGGAAATGACTGATTCCCCATATGAAAAAGAAAAAAAGCATCTGTTACCCAGGTCCATCTCCATCATTAGGTATAATCTAAGGGGGCCACATACATGTTATTACATGTTAATCTCTGATTAACCTGAAGTACCTGCTCCAGTTCTTCTGCTTATAGACACATACATTCTCGTATTGTTTCATTATTTGTAGCCTTGTTACATCTTGTAATGATTGGTAGTAGGGCCAAAACTACAGCTCTGAGTGCCTCTTCTTGATTCACAGTTTAAGGGCACAATAGTCAGGATGTGTGATCAGTATTCCAGCTGCCTGAAGGGAGCTGTGACATTCAGATTGGACTACTGTAACATGGTCTGTATAGCTGCCTTTGAAGCTCTTCAAAGTTTCTATTCTGTGCTGGGCAACTGATCATTTCCACATGCTTTAGAAGCAGATGGTCCTAGGTTCCATCCCTAACAACTCCAATCAAAAGGATCAAATAGTAGATAATGTGCAAGATCTCCAGAAGGAGCACTACTAACAGTCAGAGTTCAAAATACTGAACTAGATAGACAATCAGTCTTGCCCCTTTCATGGCATGCTTCTAAGAGTGCTGAAAAATTCATTTAGTCAAAAATACTGAACTAAATGTTTGTCACTTAGACAGAAAAAGTTTCTTAATGTGCTTCCCATGTTACATTTTACAGATGATCCCATCAAATACAAGATACCATCTGGATGTTCAGTCAAATCCTCCCACAGTTTCTTTCCTTTAGGACTGAAGGTAAACTATATCATTCTGCAGAAACAATATTAGAAACACAGTTATTTCTTCCTTATGCTACAGTACCTTCATAGATTTTGCCTCCACTTAAATGCTTTGAAGGAAATAAAAACAGATCCAAGAAACTCTATACAGTACAGTGGTACCTCAGGTTACATATGCTTCAGGTTACATACGCTTCAGGTTACAGACTCCGCTAACCCAGAAATAATGCTTCAGGTTAAGAACTTTGCTTCAGGATGAGAACAGAAATTGTGCTCTGGCAGTGCGGCAGCAGCAGGAGGCCCCATTAATTAAAGTGGTGCTTCAGGTTAAGAACAGTTTCAGGTTAAGAACTCACCTCCGGAACCAATTAAGTACTTAACCCGAGGTACCACTGTACTGATGTTAAACAGCTGCATTAAAATTAGAGATGAGGAAATAATTTTGGCTCAGCTCTTTTCAAACATTCACAAGGGGGAGAGATGAAAAGAAATAACTCTCCAAAACTGGGATTATGGGTTCCTGGTTTTTGTCTTGCTTCATGCTGAGGTATAGATTCTGTTCAGTACACATTTTAATGCAGGCCCACTTGGTTCACACTTCCCAAAACAAGACACAAACCAAAACACAGCTATAATTTGAAATTCATGCTTCTTTGCATGTTTTTTGTGCATTCTCTTACAAAAATAAATGCAGTTAGTCAGCATTCCATGCTTACGGAAGATGTTCAATCTTCATTGGGTGCTTTGGGAGGGGGGAAGCCTAATACTTGTTTTTTTCCTAACTTTTCCCATACTTTTGTAAACACTGGCATTCTGATCAATGTAGGCTGGTAATATTAAAGATAAATAAATGCACAATAATCAGTTTACACACACACACACAAACACACACACACACACTGGTACCTCAGTTTAAGAACAGTCCCGTTTATGCATGATTCAGTTTACGAAATCCACAAAACCGGAAGTAGTGTCCCGGTTTGCAAACTTTACCTTGATCTAAGAACAGAATCTGAATGGTGGAAGGGCACCGGCGGTGGGAGGCCTATTAGGGAAAGCACGCCTCGGTTTAAGAATTGTTTCAGTTTAAGAATGGATTTCTGGAAAGGATTAAGTTCGTAAACCGAGGTACCACTGTATTCTGTGACAGAAATAATGTGACCAAGTTGTGTTGCTGTCATTTCTGGAATGGTGTTCTCAGTAGGAAATGCTAAGAAATATACCACATATCACTGAAGGACAGCACTGAGCTGGAAGGGTTCAGGTATCCAGAGAAAAATAGGAGAGATCCCAAGCTGCTGTTGCTTGTCCAGGCCCCACCCTCAAACCAAATTCTTAGGCATTATATACAGGGCTTTCCCCCCCAACTGGAGCTCACCAGAACTCAGCTCCAGCACCTCTCAGGTGGGCACCTTTGTTCATGGTGAGCTCTAGCACCTCTTTTTCTAGAAAAATAGCACTGATTATATATACTGTATATCCGAACCAACCATCATATGTGATGCAAAGATGGAGCAATATTAATAAAGAAAAGCTACCAGATCCTAGACATTCCTACATAATGACTTCAAACATGTTTTCCCCCTGCTACAGAGCTCTGAGCATATCACTAGCACCTCTGCATGCTCTCTTTCATAGTTTTACTCTGAGGAAAAAGAACACAATACAAGAGAAATCCAGCTGGAGAAATGAAAGGGAGAAAGGCAACAAACAATATCCTGTTATAATGATTGCCATAGTTAGCTACTCCCTTTGTTTTTCTTGAGCTTACTGCCAATCAATAGCACTGGATGACCTTCAGCACTAACGTATGAGAGAGATAAAAGTGAGGAAAGGAGAGGAAATATACTCCACTTACCCTCTGCCCACCATTCATAATTTTATCTAGGCCAGCCTTTCACAACTTAGAGCCCTCCAGGTGTTGCTGGGCTTTCAACAGCCCAAATCCAGTATGGCCAGGGCTTGTTTTCATCCGGAACTCAGTTCCGGCACCTCTCAGGTGGAGACCAATGCCATTATCAGAGAACAAGGGAGGCATTCATGGTCAAAATTGAAAGTGGGTAGAAAGTGGGTGGGGTTCTGGGAAAAAAGACTTTGACAATCCCACTTGCCATTGAACTCAATGTGTTTTGACTATAGGCGATATTGGCTTTACATTTACTAAATTTTACCATGTATAAGACTCCCCCAAGTATAACACGCCCCCTATTTTGGGTATATTCTTTAGGTGGAATTACATGTGCACCATCACCCCAGCAGGGCTGTTGCTGGGGGTTGGCAAAGTGGGCAGCTGCTCCTCCCCCCCAAGCCACTGCGGGTGGGAAGCTGTGCCAACAACCAGCTGGCTGGCGAATGCGCAGCTCCCCCCTCACTCCGCTGTGGGAAATGCTCTCTAGAGAGCGCCCCATTATCCGTGTATAGGACGGGACGACCCCAATTTTTTGACATGATTTTTGAGTCAAAAAACCACGTCTAATACACAGAAAAATATGGTAAACCTCAGAATGTAATGCCAACTTTACTGGAGAGTTGCTTGTATTCTGTTCCCAGAAGCCATGGGTGTTGGGGGCGTGGGAGACAGGACTGGGGGAGGACTTTAGCTGGATCCTAAGCCATCTTGGTCAAGTGACCTGTCAACCCAGCATAAGTTAAACTGGCAAAAATGATGGTGTAACTCAAGCAGTATTTTAAAGCTTTGTTTTCCCTCTACCAAGATTCAGCCAGCAGTAGCCCATCTGCTGAAGAAAATTTCGGTCTTGGGTAGCTTTATGTTGTCTTAAATTATACTTTCTGGCTTTATGCTAGTCTCTTTTGTACAGGATTGCTTTCTGAGTTGCCTTGCATATTGCTTTTCAGGTCAAGCTTCTCAAAGCAGTTTAAACAAAATGTAAAACTATGATTTCACACACACACACACACACAATTTAATTTTAATTTTAATTTTTATTTATATATTAGTTTTATTTTTAATATTCATTTTAATAATAAATTAAAAATACCAAGACAGAGCAGAAGGAAAGCTAAGGTTGAGACAAAACACATAGTTGCAACTGAACACACCAAAAGGTGCTTGTGAATAGGAAGAGAGTTTTATCTGGCACCAAAAAGATATTGCTGCCTGGTGAGAGCTTCCCAAAGTTGGGGCGGCAGTTGCTTGAGGAATTGAATCATTTGGAATTTCATAAGCACCAGCCTGGCCAGACTAATGTATAGTTCAGAGTTCAGTTATCTATTGGATTTCACACTTCCTGAATGTTCTGCTGCAGTGGTTGGTTCAAAAATAAAAACACAAAAAATACATTTAAAATGCATATTTTCAAATACGTTAGGGAGTGATATATTTTGAGAGGGAGTTCCGCAGCTAGGGCAGAAACACAAAGAACATCCTATTGCTGATAGCCTTCTCCTCTGAAGTTGATAGTAACCTCCATTGAATATATCAACAATCTGACAAGGTCGTACAGGAAATAAGCTCAGCATTTACAGTGGTAGTCTACCACCCATGAAAGGTTTGTCCATATTGTACACCAATACCTATTACTATCTACTGATGGTCTGGGAAAGCAAGGGACTAGAGAGGGGAAGCTAACCTGAGGTCCATGGTATCCACAGAAGATGTTTGTGTCCCTAATTACCTCCCAAATTTGTCATTTTTTAAAAAAATATTACATCATGTATACTGCCCCCAAAATAATAATAATATCTCCCATGGTGATGTCTATTTTGGACACTTCAGCTCCGCTCCCCATTTTTCAGATTTATTTATTTTTATAAAAATATTAATGCCTCCATTGTGGTGTTGAGTTGCCATACGCCCACCTTTTCCAGGACACGTCCACGTTTTCATGGGTATTTAAAATGAGAGTCGTCACAGCGATCAATAGTTTAAAGTAAAAAGGTAAAGGTAAAGGTACCCCTGCCCATACGGGCCAGTCTTGACAGACTCTGGGGTTGTGCGCCCATCTCACTCAAGAGGCCAGGGGCCAGCGCTGTCCGGAGACACTTCCGGGTCACGTGGCCAGCGTGACATCGCTGCTCTGGTGAGCCAGAGCCGCACACGGAAACGCCGTTTACCTTCCCGCTGGTAAGCGGTCCCTATTTATCTACTTGCACCCGGAGGTGCTTTCGAACTGCTAGGTTGGCAGGCGCTGGGACCGAGCAGCGGGAGCGCACCCCACCGCAGGGATTCGAACCGCCGACCTTTCGATCGGCAAGCCCTAGGCGCTGAGGCTTTAACCCACAGCGCCACCTGCGTCCCTTCTACAGTTTAAAGTAGAAGGCAGCAAATGTGCCTCCTTTTTTGCTCTTCAAAATAGGGCAACCCTACAAAAGGCATTTGTACCCCCCAAAATGTGTTATTAATTTTTAATAATTTGTATTTTAACCAAATTTAATAAGGAATTATAAAAAAGAACGATTTAGAAATGTATAGAATAGGTGATGGGAAGGCAGTCTTGAGAATTGCAGTTCTCATCACTCTGAGTTTAGTTTGGCATCTGGCCTATGAACTCTCCTCTAGGAATGAAAGCCAACACTTCTCAAAAACACACACCTCCACCACACTCACCTAAGCACATGGAAGTCTTTCTAAAAAAAAGCCAGGAGCTGCATCTTAGGAACCAGGGATATGGGAGTTATTCTGAGGCTGTGTGTGTATGGGAGGAGCGGGGGAGGTTGTTGCATTCCCACCATCTCTTGGGAACCACTGTACAATCCCCCACACTGACTACTTTAATGAGCTCCAGGGGGACCTTCACTCCTGCCTTTGAAGTATCATGTTTCTGTGAATACATTTTGAAATCCCTTTCATAGATTGTTTGCTTGCTCATCCCTCTGACAGTCTGTCCATTGAGGGGGCTGACAGCTGTTAGCAAGGCCATCATAACAGCTTGGAAACATGTCAGCTGAAAAAATAAATAAATCAAAGACAACAACACAACACAAAACAAAAAAATACTACTTCCATCTGAGCAAGGCAACAGGGAGGGGCATACACAGAACTGGGAGCAATGGAGTCCTTGCCTATAGGGAATCGAAGCAAGTCTGAACAGAGACAGGAGAAAGATTCCAATCAAGACAGCTGCGGAGAGAGCTGTGTTGAAAGATCAGGTGTGAGAACCCAGCCTTTGCAGGCTGATGGCTTGACTGCTGCTGAACAAATTGGAACAGATGGAGGCTGGAATTTCCAAAGCGCTGCATAATTCAATGGACATTAATGGCATCTTCAGGAATCCCTATTAAATATTAAAATAGTGGTTATAGGCCTTAAATGAGTAGGCTCCGAGGCCTACCTGACTAGGTTGTGCAGATACACAACAAGAGATAACAACCTCCCGAAAGGATTCATCAAAATGAATGAGCAGGCGAGGCAGAGAGCAACGAGAGCAGAGAGATGGAAAGGATCTCCTCCAAGGTCACAGATTATTAATTACTATTGATTTGTATAAAACATTTTGAAGCACTCTACACATTTATTTGATAAGCAACCCTTTTCATAGATGGGGATCAGAGGTTGAGAAACTGCAACATGCCTAAATCCTTTTGTAGTTTGTGATGAATAAGGAACAGTCTTTTAATCTCAGTGCCTGGGCCAGCAATATAAGAAAAGCAACATCAAAGAATCTCACACAACTTTAAAGGCAACCCCATTTCCTCGTGGCCTGAGCTATCATAGGCAAAATACAGCAGATGGAGTCAATAAAATACTTTTTTTTGCCCATGAAGGTTAATACAAACACAAGAAATGTGTTAGTCCCTAAGGTGCTATAATACTCTCTGTTGTCTTTAATGAAATGGCTGCACTTGCTTACCCAGAGTAAGTCCCTCTGAGCACACTAGGACTGACTCCTGACCAACCAAACATAGGATTATGCTGTAAGACATCAAACAAACCTTGCTCCTATCAGAAGAAGAGCAAGTGCCACCACCTTCACACCAATGAGACACTGGACACTCCACCATCCTGAGAAAACCCATTAATCCATATTCTAATCCATATTTTTTAAAAATAATATTTATTAACATTTTAAAGACTGCAAAAGAAAAACAAAGAGTTAAACAAAACAAAAAACAATACAATACAAAAACAAAAACAAAAACACCACACAACACCAACCCCCAAACATTAAATTAACAAAACCAAACAAACAGAATTTAAAACACATCTAATAAGTTCAGTATCTTAACTTTCATTTACTTGTTTCAACGACCTCCTCACACCTCCCTTTTTGTATTCCACTTTAATTAACTGTTTCAGCAATTCCTTTCCATCTTCCTCTGTTTTCTGTCCTGTAATTTATCTTAACATATTCTAACCTTATTTTTCCTTTTATATATAATTGTCTTAACATATTTTAACTTTATTTTCCCTTTAATGCTCTAATAATCTATTTGTACTTAATTCCTTGTAACATTTCTACTAGCTCCTTTCCAACATTTTTCTAACATTCATTAATTTTACAATATTTTTATAAATCGTCTTTAAACTTTTTCCAATCTTCTTCCACCGACTCTTCTCCCTGGTCCCGGATTCTACCAGTCATATCCGCCAATTCCCTATAGTCCATCAACCTGGTGATCTTCTGTCTGATGCTCTTAACTCTTCTCCAAGTCCCTTCTGCGAGTCTTCTTCATATTTATACATGAACTTTACTTTGTCTTCCACTGATCTTATTTTCATTTTCCTTCCTTTGAGGCTAAAGAGTAGATCTCGGGGAAACTCCCACCTAAAGATGATTTTATTCCTTCTTGACAGGGCAACCAAATCTGTAGTTAAATCTAAGATCCAAAAGGTATTTCAGGACGTCTTTCAAAATTTCCACTCTTGACTGTTGTTCTTCTAAGTTCCTCTGGTATTTCCAACAGTCTCTTATTTTGTTCTTCTCTTTTTTCCCTCCTCTTCCAAGTCCGAGAGCCCTCACAGTTTTAATCTCTTCTTGACCCAAGTCCCGGTCCCAAAAGTCATCAAATTCCTGTGTAAGGAAATCTATCAAACTTTCCTTCTCCAGTTCAGGTAGGGCTCTGATCCTCGAAATCTGATTTTCTCTAAGTTCAATCATAGCAGGAATCAACTTTTGGTCATCAAATTGCATCTGTAAGGCTGGGAGTCTCTCTCTCTCTCCAATTGTGTTACTTTAGGTTCAACGGCAATAACTTTCTCCCTAGCCTTCTCCGCAGTTTGCCATGTCAAAGTAGATTCCTGTGTCAGTTTCTGAATAGTTTCTATATTGGTGTTCACTTTTTGTCCCAGATTGTCAATTTTGGTAGTTACCACATCCACCTTTTTGTGAAGCTGTTCCAGTGAGTCACTTATCTTACATAATACAACCACTAAGGCCTCTTCTGTCAACATTCTTAACTGATTCAAGGTCCCCAGAATCTCACAGGTTTTTATCTTGAAGCTGGAAATTCCCCCAGCTCAACTCTTGTGACAGTTTCAAAAGCTTCCTCTAGAGGAAAACAGTTTCTATTTGTATTAGTCCTTTTAAACTCAGTTCAAACAATAAAGTTAGTTTCAATTTTCTGTTACTTTTACTCCTTTTTAAATGCAGACGGAGACCATGGAAACAATGTATTCCTCTTATTTAACTAGCTGTCAGTGAACGTTCTAATCACAGTCAGTCCTGTTGGCAGCCCGTTTCCAGGATCGGAGCGGTGGTATATTAACTCTGTTCGCTCTCTCCTGCAGGTATACTCAGTCCAAAACTTTCCCCCCTCTTCTCCTGCCACCAAGGGGGGTTTAGTATTTTTTACTGATGGAAATTTAGTCCTTTACAATAGGCTTTCCGAGACTTCAGCTTACATCCTCATTGCTTCAATCTATTTACAAAAGGGGAAGGTGGACTTCCTGTTTTAGACCTCCCCGTTTCGGCACCAAATTAAGACGTTTAAAAATCCAATTCTCCACTCTACTCATGCGTAGTTGCTTTAAGATCAAATTGTCCACAGGAAAAAGTCAGCGCTCTCCGGCAACAGCTATGCGGCTTCGTTCTGTGGAAGAAGCAGTCAATTCGAAGCACCGCGCCGCTCACCCCACATCACTCCGGATCCCCGAAACCGGATTTCCCTGCGAGTAGGGGAGGCGTCAAAGGTGCCAGCCGAATCCCACGTGCACAGGCTTCACCTGCCTGTGATTTCTGGTGCGTCTCCGCCTTCGCCGTGGTGGCCAGACCTGGATTCCTACGAAGCAAATTCCTCCTGATCAGAGGAATTCCGCCATTACCGGAGGCGCTAACCCAGAAGTCTCAATCCATATTCTATTCTATTCTATTCTATTCTATTCTATTCTATTCTATTCTATTCTATTCTATTCTATTCTTTGGCATATTACAAAAAGAAAAAACACAACCAATAAATAAATTTTTAGAAAGGCGTAAGATTAGATGTGGATGTACAAAGTATTAAAAACCGAAAACCACACTCCTTGTGCTGTGCTCCACTCCCCCTTTCTTCCTGCCCATGGCGGACCTGCCCTCTGCCTGCCCCTCAGAGCCAGCACAAAATGGAAATGTCTATCAGATTTTTGATGGACAGTGTCAGGATTACAAATCCAGCCAGGCTTCTGATTTGATCCTGGATTGAGAAATGTCCCTATTTTCATCTGAGGAATGTTGGAGGGCCTGCTAGGGGGAGGGGAACGGTTTGCAGCAGGAGGGGAAGACTCCCTGGATTCTTCAGCAACCTTTTGACTCCCCCCCTCCTCTCCAGCCTCTGCTTCAGCCTCAGAGTCTGAACTGCACTCTGCCACAGACTCTTCCTGCTCAGTAAACCTTGTTGCCTCTTGAGCTTCTGACAGCTTGCCTCCCTAGTATTCTCCCTCTGACCACGCATCATTGTCCCACCACCAATCCTCTGGCTCTGAGCCTTCTTCACCTGAGGAGTCAACTAGGGGTTCCCCAGCTGGTGCCTCTCACCACTCCTCTGCATCCAGCCAGTCCATGACAGATGCATCAACATAGCAAGGCCTTCTTCTGCTACAGACTGTTAAACTGTTATAAAGCCAGATTGTAGAGAGAGCAATGGAAATTGGGTACAAAACACTAAGAGTAAAATCCTGCTTTATTAAAACTAAGGAAGCTTTTTATAATTTCATTCTATGGGATCATGTTCCATTTAGCTTTGTTTCACCTACCTCTTAAATTTACTCCGTTAGTTCCATAGGAACGCACCCCATGTGCAATCTGATTTTCAGTAGCTCTTATGGAAATTGATGGCTAAAGGACTCCATAATGACTTTAGCATTTGCCAGGTTATAAATAATAATAGGTATTTAAATTCAAATTTTTATTGCCCCTTTCTTGGCACCCTTTCAGGCTATGACATACGGAACATTTAGCAGACTAGAACTCCAGATCTGCTGAACTGTGAAGGTCCTGTCTTCTGATCAGGTTGTTGACTCCTTGCTTTGGAGCCGACATTTGGGAACTGCTGAAGGAGTTTGAAGCCTCTATCTAATTGCTCAGAAAGCTGCTAGGATTCCCATAAGCATCTATCAGGACATCTCTGACCTTGAAGACAGGATGTGATTCCTTCTCTGTCAGAGGAGGTCTGCAATTTTTAATCTAGAGCTTTCTTTCTTTATAAACATTAGCTCATAGTTTCTTGCTACCCAATGCATACATGTGCATATAAGTCTAGAACTGGTTCTTCCCAAAAATCTGGAGAGGTCCTGGAGGTACTGGCCCTCCAATCTCCTGAACCCAGAGGAAGTAACTCTGCTATTGGACTCCAGTGATGGGACCTCAGAATTATCAGGGGTTCAAGAAATACTTCAGAAACTTCCACCAAAAAGGTCCCTGTGGTTTGAAGCTCTGTTAATGGCCACATTAAAAGGCACTAGCCATTTAGCTGGGCATATGCATGTCTCAAAGGAAAGGGCTTTGGTCTGACCATTGCAGCTCAGATTAGAAAGCTGGTAGTTTTTCCAGGCCAGGGCTTGCTGCTCCTCAGCTTCAGTTTCGCTGACCATGGTCCTGAATTTAGCTACAAAACTCCAAATCAGCACAATTGTTCCTGTCTAGGGTCCTGATCATGCCTCACCAACTGATTCACTCTGGAACCCCTGTCTCCACCTTGCTTAAACTGTCACCTTCTTTCGGTAGCTAACATTGTGATGAATCAAATCAAATGGAGGTAACATCATCCGGATAATATGTGAAGGGGCCTATAGTTTCCTCCAAAACTAAAGGGTGTAGAGAGGGAGGAGGAGTGCATAAGCTTGTGATGCGCATCAAATTATGTTTTGGGGATTGTGTAGTTTCACTTCTCCTGCACTGGGCTAGCGCACAAGCTTAGAGTCTAGAGTCTTGTCACTGACATACATGACATCACCCTTTTTTTAAACATATCCTTAAAAGGTAAAGGTAAAGGTACCCCTGACCATTAGGTCCAGTCGTGACCAACTCTGAGGTTGTGGCGCTCATCTCGCTCTATGGGCCGAGGGAGCCAGCGTTTGTCCACAGACAGCTTCTGGGTCATGTGGCCAGCATGACTAAGCCGCTTCTGGTGAACCAGAGCAGCGCATGAAAATGCCATTTACCTTCCTGCTGGAGCGGTACCTATTTATCTACTTGCACTTTGACATGCTTTCGAACTGATAGGTTGGCAGGAGCAGGGACCGAGCAACAGGAGCTCACCCCGTTGCAGGGATTTGAACCGCCGACCTTCTGATCAGCAAATCCTAGGCTCTTTGGTTTAACCCACAGCGCCACCTGTGTCCCTTACTTCCCTTACTTACATATCCTTACTTCCCACTAAATTCCACAGTTGACTTCATTCATTCATGATGATTGGTGATGAATGGCAGTATGTTTTAAACCATGGAGACTGTAGATACAAAGAGGGAATTGATGTTGAAAGGGTGACTAGTATGAATTGGTATCATAACATTTTTTACTATACACCCAAAGTGAGGAGAACAAGCCATGGAAGGGTATTACTCTTAACAAAAGGAGAAACTAACACAAATCTTTCCCTTTCTCGATACTTTTTTCTAAAAGCTCATTTCTATTCTACTAGTATTTTTAGGCATCAGGTTATTGTACAGTATAATAAAGAAAGGTAAAAAGGTAAAGGACCCCTGAACGGTTAAGTCTAGTCAAAGGCGACTATGGGGTGCAGCGCTCATCTTGCTTTCAGGCCAAAGGAGTTGGCATTTGTCTACAGACAGCATATAATACTGGCAGCATATAATAATATGCTGGTAGTGTCTAGGCTCAGATCAGTCTGTGGTCGTCTCTGAAATATAACTAAATCTGAAATATGCACAACAAAATAAAACACTCAGATTTCTAAATAGTTTACTCTGTATGACTAAATGTGCAAAGCTAAGCAAGAAACACAGAGACTGTGTTTCTGAACCTTCTCCTGAGATTTCTAGCCCAATTTTGCAGACTCAAGAGGTTTGGATTAGATTTGAATAATTAAACCAAATTTGTCAGTGTTTCATAGATGAATCAAACCTCCAAACCTTTTAAGGTTCATCCTTACTGCTAATAACCCTCTTTACTAAGCATTAGCATGGCATAAAACAGTTTAATGATTTAAGAGAATGCAAAAATAAAATTTATGCTGTCAAAACTTTTGTAATGGAAAATATTATGGATTTTAATCAGCTGGAGTCTTTCCAATATAAAATATGAAAAAAAGTAAATCAATCCAACAGTGCTGAGATTGTTTTTTGTGGTTTTTAGTTGATACAATTTGTAGTCTACATTAACAAAATTATTGCAAAATGGAAATGTCTGTCAGAAAAGTTAAAGGCTGCCTGCCTTCTCAGTTGTGTGTAGTGGAACTCCTCCCAAACTCTCTAAATATCCCAGGGTATGATCCAATTTAGTTATATAAGTCAAGTGTCACTGAGTTAAAAAAAAAAGGATATTTATATCACAATTCTACACAACCGCAACTACTATGTAGTAGTAAGTCTCACAGAATTCAGTGTAGCTTACTCCCAGGTTAAGGATGCTTAGGAAGGTATTAAGTCTATGCTGAACATCGTAATAAACTCAACATGCAAAAAAAAGTGCTTAATTGTGGCTGGGCTATATATGCACTGATTTCAGTGGGACAGAAACCCCACAAAAGTGGGTCTTGGTGCTGGTTGGTTTCTATCATATTTACAAAAAACAATCATGGATGAGGTGGATTTTGGTTTGATTCAGCCAGGTTCTTTTCAGTTTCTTTAAGAAAAGAAAATACTCATGATCACTTAAGACATATGTGCCATTCCAGAAATCCTGAATATACACTAATGATATGTTATTTAACCAATGCCCTTTTAAAATATGTTGGGGGGTGGTTATTGGGTTGTTCTTGTTTTTATTTTGATTATGTATTTTGTGTTTTTATATTGTGATTTTATCCTATGAACCGGCCTGAGACCCGCGGGTATAGGGTGGTATACAAATTTAATTAATTAATTAATTAATTAATAATAAGGCAATAATATGAAACTAAGGATAAGACCACCCATGAATTATTATGGATGAGCAGGTCTCTCTGGTTCCATTCTAGTTGTGTTCAGTATATGGTCAGTCCTGTGTTCCACTCTGCTTTCTTTATAATTTAACACAGAGAGTTTCTAAAATAAATTCCAGAAGTGAGGCATGCACAGTTGGCCACAACTTTCCCTTCCTTACATTTTATCTCACCTTTCCTTCTCTATCTTACCACTGCACACAGTGCGGTGTAAAACACAGCATGTGCAATGGTAGCAGCATGTGATCAGACAAATGCACATCAATGCCAATGTTCCATTTTGCACTGCTTTACCAGTTGTTACTGAGGCTTAGCCAAAACAAACACGGGGGACTGGAATAAAAGCCTGGAAGAACTGCAGTTTCTTGATGAGACTGGTAATTCGCAACTCCAAAAAGGGGTGGCCAGCGCTGTCTATTCCCACTGTGTGCTCCTTCACATTTTCCTCTCATGATTTTGTTCCTTCCATTCAGTTTCTGCCTTAATCAATGCTGTAAAAGAAATTCCTCCCCAAATACATATTTGTAAATTTAAATGTGTGTTTCCTCTCAAATTATGTATTGAAAGGAGCATTTTGTGACTTCCAGACTGTCAAGAACTGCACCACAACATTTGGAGGACTGCAAAATGTGGTTCTGATCCACACATCAGTCTCATGGGTTCATTTCTTATAGAAATTCTCCACGATCAGATCCCTTAAGCACCCCTACTCCAAAACCCCAAAGAGGAATTTGGATGATGGAGAGAATTTGAAACATCCCTCAGAATTGAGGGCAGAGAGCTGGCAAAGGAAGGAAAAGGCAGTTGAGATATTGAAAGCATATCAAGGAGGCAAAAGGAGGCAGGTGAAAGCCATAAAGATAGCTGCTCAAAGAGAGAACAAGGCATCTTCTCCCTTAATGAATATTTATTACAGGCTGCTGCCTATTATCTCTCAAAGAAGTTTTATACAGTTCCCATGTCTTTCATCTGTTTCATGTTATGGTTTATCTAACCGTGGAAATTGCACACGTCAGGTAAATGTTGATTTACATGCAAATTGCCTCGAGTAAACTTGCCTTTAAGTAAAAGAAGGCTTGGAAATAATTTTTCTCATTAATTTGCAGTTGGGGAGGGGGGGCTAGACCCACACGCGACAAATGCAAATAATCTAATTCATTTGTAAATATAAAACAATTTGTGCGGATTTAACTCTGCAATTTCTCTCCTCCCTCTGCTTTTAGTAAATTGATGTTTACCAAAGGTAGAGACGGGGGAGGAAACAATGTACATTCCAGCTCAGCATCTTTCTGTGTTTCCTCTGAGTTCCCCTCTCCTTGTTCCTGAGAAAGAGTGGCATACAGCGAGGGCACTTTCAAAATAAAATTTAGGATTTTCCAAGTTTACTAAAACCCATGAGGTATCACCACTAAGTCTCAGTTCAGAGGAAATAGTCGAGCCACATTTCCCTTCCTGAGGGATAATAATAATAATAATAATAATAATAATAATAATAATAATAATTTATTATTTATACCCCACCCATCTGGGTGAGTTTCCCCAGCCACTCTGGGCGGCTTCCAATCAAGTGTTAAAAACAACACAGCATTAAATGTTAAAAACATCCCTAAACAGGGCTGCCTTTGATATCTTTTAAAAAGAAGATAGCTGCTTATTTCCTTCACATCTGAAGGGAGGGCGTTCCACAGGGCGGGCGCCACTACCGAGAAGGCCCATCTTCTATTTTTGTGATAACCATCTTCTATTTTTGTGAGAGACTGCATGTGCACCCCATTACTGGAAAGGGGCAATGCTCAAAGCAACAGAGACCTCCCCAACCTGTTGTCTTCCAGATGTTTTGGAATGCAGCTCCCTTCATCTGTAACCTTTCACCACATTGTCTGGGGATGATGGGGGCTGTAGTCCAAAATATTTAGAAAGTACCAGGTAGGGAAGGTTGGCCCAGAACTCTTAGAATAGGATCACCAGTGTGGCACCCATGGGCGTATAGGTTCCTATAGGGGCTTTCTGTGGCATGCACATGGTCCCTTCTCTCTGCTGAAATAAGACTTGAAAGAATCATTCTATTGTGGCTGGCAGAAGAGGCTGCAATGTGTGCTTACCTCTGTTTAGAATCCTATTTTTAATTGGGGTAGCAAATGTAAACAAAATATTCTCCAAATGCTGAGTGATTCGTATGATTCTGGGGGAGGTTCTGAAGAGCACCTGTTAGGAAAATGCCAGGGAACTTGTCTTTCCCTTCGAAGCGCCCCTCGGGATGATTCATCACTCTTCTGTCCTGAGTCGCTAGTGTGGCATATATCTGAAGACATACGCACACACAAACATAGCAGAGTTCAAGGAAGCTGGTCTTGAGGTGTGAATACTAAGCTAATTTATTATGTGTTACAGAACAATGAAATCATGGCTCCTCTCTCCTTCTCGTCCAAGAGAGAACAGAAAATGCAAAAGCATAACATAATGGAACAGTCTCACTGAAACTTCTGTTCTCATGACTGCAACAGTGTGGAATGTCAACATAGACATGTGATGAAAACAATCACACATCAGCAGTGGGAGGAATGCAATCCCAACACTTATCACTCAAAAGAAGAAGAAAGGTCAATGGTTATTGCTTCCCTGGAATTGTACGGCAGAAAGGGCTTAAAATGCATACACATAATTACTTTTAGTAAGTTCATAGCAAAGTGAATGTGTTGCTCCCTGTTACAATAAAGAGCACTACATGATAGGGGCATGGAACCACATGCTACACTATGCCAAATGGTAATGGTGGTGGTGAACTGCATTTTTTCCAGCCAAATTACATTCTGCTACGACTCCAATTGCACTTCTTTCATAACATATGTGCTGCATTGCCTTCCCTTTCTACAGAAATTGCATTTCCCAAAACACAACTGGATACCCCATGATAACTGAGTAGAAACTGTGTTTATGGCACAGTAACATGATAATCTTGCAAAGGCCCTCAGAGCATACCACAGTAAGTTCTCCTGCACAACCTCCATTGAAATGAATGGATGTTGCGCTGCTCAGTGGATGCACCCTCAAAAGAATGATACAATTTTCTAATACAACCAGTAAGCTCCGTGGGCTCTTTGGATCTTTGTTCCTCTCCATTTATCTATTCCTCTCAAAATAAACTCCAAGGTTACTTTTCTCTATTAGGCTTTAGAACAGAAAAAGGAGATGGTTTTAGGCCACTCATTTGTTTCTCATTATCTTTGCCTTCCACTTGGCATCTCAGTTAGCTTGAATAACAAGGCCACATTACAGCAGTACACTTTCAGTTTATAGGTAATAATTGCTCCAGTTGTTCTGACATCCTTGATTAATCCCACATCACTGCCCCTCCTTTCCTACCAAGTAGAAAGGAGGTATAAAAATTCAGTACCTCTCTATCTGTTGCTGATTTGAAGATTAATCAGTTAATTACTGCAGAAGAGCTCAGAATTTCTTTCTGTATCTCACACACTGCATTGCTCTTGGGAGATACTGCTAATCTCTTCTTATGCCCCCTTAAGAGCTCATTCCTAGGCCTCCCTGCCAGGTTGTGACATCCATTGCTCCAGCAGTTCCTACCCCCATCTCCCGTTGCTCATTATCTGCCCCTCCTGGCCGTACAGCTAAATGAGAGTCCTTATGCTCCAAAAAGATGAATGGTGGAGGGCCAGGACCAAAGAGGAGCTGGGCATGACAAAACACTACTTTAGCTACATCTTCTTTTTAAAGCTATGAATCTGTTAAGAAAACCGACCTGATTTCTGGGTTGGGACCTGGCAACCTGAAGCACAGCCAAGCATTGGAAAGGAGACTGGCCCCTTCTCCCTATTACAAGGCACTTGCCAACTTTGCTATTGCTGCTGTAGCACAGAGAGGAAGCTCTTAGGCAGTGTAGGACCACAAAGCAAAGTGATCTTTTTTCTATGGTTGGGAGGAAGTAGAGAAAACCTCATTGAATTATGGAAGGAGACATAAGTAGTAGTTATGGCAAGGACTAAACTAGACATGAAGCAAACCATGGGTGAGGCAGAGGGTTAGGGGAAAATGGGGAGGAAATTAATGGGATTATTTGGTCAGTCATTTGCTGGCTACATGTGCATTTTAGGTTCCTGTTTATTATGACATCTTACCATGAGGACCATAAAAAGACCCTAAAGGGAGAAAATGGGCGCTTCTACAGTTTTCAGACAGAGAGGGCGCTCTGAACACATCCTCAATGCATTCAGTTCAAACATCCTCTATGGAGCCAACCCCTTAGATGTGGGGGTGGGGGATTGTACATACTTTATTATTATTTAGTGGTGCTGGTGGGTGGAAGGCTCTGTAGGGTAGCATCTTATCCCCAGTGCCATTGAACATGTAATTGAAACTGTTGGAAGCAATCCGTAGGGGATTTTGGAGCATGGTGTCATCAGTATGCTTTGGATCTTGTATGTTTTGGATCTTGGAGTTAGGTTATTTACCTTTCCTGGTTGGAGTGGTAAAGATTTGTCTGGTAGTGACTCATGGGTAGGCCTTATTTGCATGGTTCCATTCTGTGGAATAAAGTACTCCTAGCAATACAGGGAACACTTACGGTAATGGTGCTCTACCTGTTGCTTAAAACATACAGGGGCATTTCAGGGGCATTCCCAAGCACTGGCTTTCCTGGAAATGCTAGATATCTGCCAAATATGTTTTACTGTATTGATTTTATCCTCCTTGCTCTTTTGTATGCTATTGCGACTGATAAATATTTTAATAAATAAAGTAGGCAGAAGTTGGGGAGAGGGCCCCAAGATTGAGGACTAAGCCAATGTTTGATTTTCTGATATCTGTCATTTCTGTTGCAATGTTGGGAAGAATCCAGGCTCATGCCACAGCTTAAGAGCTCACCACCAGCTCTGTTTTTGTATTAGGCTTGTCTTTACCCAAAGGCTCACCTGGAATATAACCATTCAGCAATTCCCTGTTCTTCAAGAAGGCCACATGTGGGATGTGCCAGATCTGCTGAGCCTTTGTTTCCTCCTTTCTCCTCCCACTGACACCACTTACCCTGTGCCTAAGTATAGCTGCAGGGAAAAAATGTTTCTTCGCAGTCTTACTGGGTTCATGATGGTTATTCTTTGTGTAAGTCACAGCTGAGCTGCAACATGCTTGACAAACAGCTTTAAAAACTGTGACCCAGGTTAAAATCAAAGTTAATTATATGGAAATCTTTCTTCTACAACTTCCATAGAGCAAATGGTTTTGTTTGTTTGGAAGATGCATTAATCCATCCTACACTGGCAAAGCTGAACTTCATTTCAAGCTAATTTCCACTTCCATATGAAATACCATGATCCCAATCTGATTTACGTCCTCATCAATGAAACCATTGCTGCTGGACCAATAATTCCTGGTGGCCTCTTAGTATAGAAGCCAACATTCATGGCATCCCACCAGACTCTTTAGTTGCAGGTCAGTATGTGTGTGTGTGTGTGTGTTTGCTTTTAAGTATCAAGTATCAAGTTTATAGGTAAAGGTAAAGGGACCCCTGACCGTTAGGTCCAGTTGCAAACGACTCTGGGGTTACAGTGCTCATCTTGTTTTACTAGCCAAGGGAGCTGGTGTACAGCTTCCGGGTCATGTGGCCAGCATGACTAAGCCACTTCTGGCGAACCAGAGCAACGCATGGAAATGCCGTTTACCTTCCCACTGGAGCTCACCCCGTCGTGGGGATTTGAACCACCGACCTTCTGATTAGCAAGCCCTAGGCTCTGTGGTTTAGACCACAGTGCGACACAAATTTATAGTATGGCTTAAATTTTAGTTTCCTTGTTTCTACACTGAATTATCTGTGGAAAAAATTCTCCTTTTGCAACAAGCTTCCTATTCTCTCCTGCTACTCTAGTCTACTGTGAACCTCTGTGTTCTCCCAATCTGATCTGCAGGGTTCTCCAACACTCTGGAGCAGATCTTGGGGTTGAAGGAGGCTGGAGAGGAGAGGAGATGAAAGGGAAGTCTCATTGTTCATCATTTGAGGCCCTTCTCCATGTGTGCTCCTCTGAGGGAGGTGTGGAGGTTGGAAACGAAAGGCCTTTTCATTTGTGGCTCATCAAATGCCAAATTGTTTCCCCAGAGAGGCATGCCTTTGCACCATCATCCTGTTTTTAGGCATAAAGCAAAACACATTTTTCTTGAACCTTGGTTCTTGAACCTTAATTTTCTGTTCATTTTTTTTCATTGGGGTAGGTAGAGTTGGATCTGCTCTTTTGTGTATATCACCTGTGAGCATTCTAGGTTGGTTTTAGTCTTGCTTTTATACTTATTTTTAATGTGTGTTTCTTAAAGTTCCTTTGAGCTCATATTTGTGAAATCATCATCATCATCATCAACATAATAATAATGCAATACTTGTGCAAGACATAGCCTACTCAAACAACCTTGAATTATATGCAAATAATTAAAGTATTAGAAAAGAAACAGGTGGGAGGAAGATAACATGCACATGAAGTGGGTAATAGACTCTTGGAAGTGTGACAAAGAGGGATAACACTCCTAAAATGACAAAAAAAAGTTTAAATCATTTTAACTCCTACTACTTAAAGCACCAGGAGTATCACACATAAGCCTGGAAGCCAAGGATACAGGAAAAGGGAAAAACAAACAAACAAAATATGCTATTATAAAAGGACCTTTGCATGAGCCTCTTAGAGAATATTTCAAGCAGTTTGTAGAATGACTGCAATGAAAAATATTTTCCAAACAGATAATTGAACATGCATTAATTTGTTCTGTTCTGTTTCTATTTTTATCTGCCTATAACACATTTTGTCAGAAGAGATTGAGCAGCAGGAGATGAAGCAATACACAGAAATGTGCACGTATGTGTAGCTGCACATGTGTGCGAAACTGCCAGCTCCATTTTCTTTCTGCACATTACTTGAGCCACATTCTTGTAAAAGTGAATATTCAAAGCATTAGGGATGGTGATGTGTTCTTGATAAAGTGTTTCTTGAATCATTAATTGAAGAGCACATCCTTATGTCAAAGCATTTACATATGCAGGAAAAAAATGCGTGAATTAGGTTGAAGAGAGGCAAGGAAAACTGTTCGAGCTTACTCAAGGACTGCAGGAGAAGTCCCTGGTGTTCTCTTTAACACTGCATATATATGTGTCATATGGAAAGTAGGAGACCCAGAGAGAATCATTGTAGAAGTTAAACCACGAAGGAAAGGAAGTATCCGCATCACTCGGAAGTTCCTTGCCAAGACTGTTCTGCATCCAGAAATAAGTCATTGGAAGATGGACACGACTGCATGCTGGAATCTGCAGTAAATGTGAATCTGCGGGATGTTGTGGTGATGAACTCTACTTGTTGGCTCCGCATATCCATGAAATCACTATGAATGAAGTAGTTCAATGCTTCCTCTATATGCTTCCTTAATTCAAGAAAGGAAGCATTCAAACGTCATCCACAACAGATGCTTCTGCATAAAGGTTTTGTGCCACTTAAGCATGCTTGCACAGTGAACTCACAGCCTGGGCAGACATCACCCTAAATTATTTATTTTTGCCTGTATTTGTGGCAGATATAATCAATCCAAGGCTATACACCAATGCACATTCCCACATGCAGCAGTGTTGTGAAAAAGCACCAAGCACTATTTCATTCCCAATCACATGGCTGCTTTGAACATTTGTACATTCAGCATGGGGGGGGGGGGGGGAGGAAGACTCCAGTTGAGCAGTTCCTTTCCGGGACCATTCAAAAAGTCACAAAAGTTCTCCAGAACTCTGAATCAGGAAAGAAGTTCCACAAAGCAGAAGAACAAGGCAGAAGTTGAAAAATTAGGCTGATGTTGGAGCTATGAGGTCAGCTTGCAGAACAGGGAGAGGGAACCTGGGATCAGGGAAGCCTGACATCACACACACACATGTGACCTGTGCCATGTTGCCTTAAACTTGGGGGCAACCTAGCACCTCTGGTGCATATAGAAGGCATGCCATTAGTTACATGGTAATTCCTCAGCCCAAGTGAAAGAAAGAGATCGGGGAGATTCAGACTGTGGTAAAATCAGAGGCCCAGGTCTCACAGCTGGAACACAGCATTTAACCAACAGCTTTGCCTCTAATGAATATTTATCTGATGTCATTTTAAATGCAAGGGTGGAGGGGTGGAAGAACAGAACAAATGTTCACAGGCTTTTAACGAATTGGGCTGTATTATGCAAATAAGCCAAGGTGACTTTTGCAATCATTCAGCCATTTGCTTCTCATTGGAATCCTACCAGCCTTAATATTGAGTTATTTAAGGCTGTCACATCTCCTGGTATCAAGGTGGACAACTGCATCCTGGGAACTTTTGCCTGTGCAAACAATGCAATTCCCAGGTTTTAAGAATGTGACAACATTCTTTTCTTTGACACAGATCTCAGGCCAATGAGACATGCGCTTTCAAAACAGAGGCAGTAGGACGAAAAACAATAAAGATTTCTAGGCCATGCTTGACCTCTGCATAATGCAGCCAAGTGCAGGTCTCAAACTTGGTTGCAGTCAGCTTGTAATTATGGCAATATAAAGAGAGAGCCAGGTCACAAATAGCCAGTGGCAAAGAGACATCATGGTCCTGGCCTTCAGGCAGCAACATCAGTGCAGTCCTGCCCCCTTACTCCCGCCCCCCAACATGATGCTGGGTATGCAGTGCCACCTATAGGTATGTAAGAACAGCCTGTGGGTCAGGCCAGTGGCCCCTCTAGTCCAGCAGATTATTTGGGGATAGTCCCAGGGAGACAGGCTTGAAGGGCTGCAATCAGCTCCCAAACACAATGTTCCTCACTAGGTGTCTTCGGCTCAGCTCATTCCTCTCTGTGCATCTCTCAGTCTGTTCTCTCAAGCTTTTTCCTGTTATTACTTCACAGATGGAAACCTCAGCCCCATACCCTTAGCTGTGGGGTGGGAGAAGTGTGTCACTGCCTCTAAATGCTAATAACTTTCATGTTCCAGAGATGCTTTCTCTGTGTATCTCCCAATTGCTAGCCCAAGACCAGAAAACACCCACCAATTATTCACAGCCATTAACAAGCAAGTGGCCTAAGGGTGGCGGCAGGGCAGGTATGGCTGGCTAACAGCCATAAGCTTCCTGCTGCAGCTTTGCAGCACAAACTTAAGCATATTCACTTACAAGTAAGCTCCACTGACTTCAATCAGATTTGTGCCCCAGAAAGTATATGTAGGAAGACAGCCTTCCATATCGCCAGGGTCTTACGTGCTATAACATGTAGATCTTGCACATCATTTCAAAGTGCTGCCAACGCCCACTCTTTTCCAACGGTTAGAATAAGAGCACTATGCCCAAGACAACTAATCAATTCACATTACAGCCTTCAAAAGGATTACTGTATCTGTAGAGAAGCCGGGAGATCAGCACAGGCACGTTCTCGCAAATACTCGCTGGAATCGCAGAGCCCGGCTGCAGTTGGGATCAAATCAGGTTTCACTTAACCAGAGGCCGGAGCACTTGTGATTTGCATGAGTAATTAGAGCAGATTAATGGAATGACTTGCTTAATTAAGTTTATCTCAAAAGGTGCCTCTGGAAGGCTCATGAGTCTGAAAACCCAAAAGCAATTTCCCCTCGATATCTTTTTTTGTTTTGTTGGGATTGGGCTGTTTTATTCTCTCCCTCTCGCTCCCCACCCCACCCTTCGAGCATGTCTGGGTGGATGCACATGGATTTCTGCTTTCACGGCTATGCAGCGCACCTGAAGAAAAGTCACACTGCAGCCAGCATTGCAGGGATGTCCAGCACAGTTCTGGTATAAGAGATCAGGCTTCTTAAACGACCTTGAGCAAAGAGGCACAACCTTAAATGCTAGAACACTTCACACTGAAGGTGTCCCTGAAGACTGGGAGATGGCAATGGCGGCATGGACTAAATATGTATGACAGGATGAGTGGCTGTATGTGACTCTTAAGGTCAGCTGGTGATCATCGTATGTACCTTCCCCCCTCCAAATGTCCTACTTAGAAATGTAGCTTCCCCACTCAGTGGCACAGCATGGAGGGGCCGGGGGGGCATGGCCCTGGCCAAAAATTCTAAGGAGGTTTTGGGAGCAGGGGTTTCTGGGAAGGAGCAGAAGGTGGGTAAAATTCCATGTGGCGGCAGAGTGGTAGCATTCATGCCAGTGGCATGTGGTGAAATTTTCCGTGAGGGAATAGTTAGGGCCAGAGGTGCCACCTTGTGAAAGAGATGTGGGGGCTGTGATGTCGCACACGTGAGCATTGTGCCTCCCTCCCTAAGCTCGACAGAAGCTTCCCAGGCTTTGGGAAGAAGGTGCCAGGCCTCTGACAGGAAGCTGGAGCCCTGCTGCTTTCTTCCCAAATCTGGTTTCGGGAAGGCGGTGTTAGGGATCTTGGACTCTATTGGAGCATTGCACCTCCCTCCCTAAGGTAGGCAGAAGCTGGGCTTTGGGAAGGAGGCATCAGGCTCTAATTTACTGGGAATTTATAGGACACTAGCCTAGTCCACTGACTGCATGCCACTGCATGGCATCCAGGATGCCTCTGAATCTAATTTTCATTGCTGGGAAGGACAAGCCCCTGCGAACATGTAAATGCTGTGAACTCTCTCTCCATAAACCTCAGGTGTGCTTCATTCCAAAAGGACACAAAGAGAACCTGGTTAAGTGCCAAGACCTCTGGGATCTCTTGCTGGCGCTCAGCAGAGATTGGGGTGGCTCGTAACAGTACGTTGTGGATCTGCCATATTGGTGGGCATTTCTGGGCACAACAGAAGCAAAGTGAAAGAAAAAGTAAGCAGACAGTTCCGGAATGTTGCTTAGCTTTCTGTTCCTAGAAACATTAACTATTTAGTGGCTGGTTTTTCTCGCAGGTGTTAATTAAAGGCTGTTGCTGATTCCAGCATTAATATGGGTGACAATACAGGCCAAGGAAGCAGAGATCTGGTGTGTGACTTTTCACCTTGGTGTCAGCAGATATAGAGAAAGGAAGGTTTCTTCCTACAGGCGCAATATGGAGACGAGACAGAGCAGTTTGTTGTTGAGTCTGAAAGGGCTGTGTAATGAGCCATCCGTACACAGCACCCAGGGCTGAGGGCACATCAAGACCACTGAGCATAAGACAGCGACTAAATATTGACAGGCGTCTGGAGAGAAGGGGGATCATCCTCTGATGAATTAAAATGAAGTAGCAAGAAAAGTCAGAGAGATGAAATGGGGGTGGGGTGGGGGGGAAGTCAAGCAGATCAATCAAGGAAACAGACATCTGGGAGAGCCACGTATTGACCTTGCTGTTAAAGAATCCCCTCTGAGCCAAGATTTCCCAGAAGCCACAGCTTCATGTCGCTATGAGAAACTGCATTTGGATAAATAAGGCAAGTTGTGACAGCAGACAAAGAAAGGAAGCCTGATTTTTCTTTATTTCTTTTTCTTGCAGTGCTTTTACTCCCCCCCCCACACACACAAAGAAAAAGAAGAAATAAAATATAGTAAAAGCTTAAACAGTTGAAGGAGGAGGAGGGAGGGAGGGGGACCCAGCTATATACATTTTTTAAGGAGAACTGTGCATGTAAGAAAAGCCCCGGGAATAATTAGTGAGCTGGAAGTTTTCTACCATCGCACTTCCACCCACTCAGCACTAGATGATGATTTTCTCTCCATCCCATGGGCGGCATTTGACCTACCTTGCAGAGCTGTCAATGAGAGAAAGGCTTAACCAAAATGGGAAGCCCCTGCTATTATATAGTTCTTGTGTTCACTTCTGACTCCAGTGCAGCCTCTCACATCCTTTCCTGTTATTTCAGGTCTGCTGCTGCTCTTGTCCCAAGATTAGATCATTTCACTTCCAGGCCTATAGTTTTATGGAAGACTTGAGAGGGTGGGGGGGTGGGGTGC
Source organism: Podarcis cretensis (assembly GCF_951804945.1). NCBI lineage: Eukaryota > Metazoa > Chordata > Lepidosauria > Squamata > Lacertidae > Podarcis > Podarcis cretensis. The sequence goes on along the minus strand of NC_137173.1, from coordinate 31,772,085 downwards.
AGGGCAACATGGAGATGATGGCCTATGCATTTGACTGCCTATAAATTTCTGAATAAAATTCAGTGACATCGGAAAAAGCCTTCTCCACTGTGGGACCTTGGCCACTTCCATGCCATGCATGTAAAACAGTATCGTGTCACTTTAAATCGTCATGACTTCTCCCAAATAATTTTGGGATCTGTTGCTTGTTAAGAGCGTTGAGATCCCATTCACCTCGCAAAGTTGCAATTTCCAAAAGCTCTCAGCACCCTCAATAAAGTGATATAATTGTACTTTAAATGTGACCCTTGTCTTTGGGATGCCCTTTTTTGAATAAGATGTGCTTGGCACTGTTTACTGGTTAAAGATGCACCTCTTTCCCAATGCAGTTGGGATAATGTGAGCAGTTGTGATTTGCGTATCTCACTTGCTCGACTCTGGAGAATTGTTTTGTCCTTTTTATCTGAAATTCTGATCATTACAATGAAGGGCAAGCTTATGAATTTGAGCAAATATTAAAATGAAATTAGATAAAATAAATAGTTGTGATGAGGAAATGGTTCCCTTTCATGTCCCCCCACCCCAATAGATTTGCAGGCAAGCTAAGTTATGCATCACAGATTTAGAATGACAGTCTTGAACAGTAAAGCTACACAAGAATCTGCTTGAAGTTTGACATATTGACCTCTAAATGCTTTTACTCTTTTAGAAAAGCAATTTGCAAAATATTAATGAGAATCATTACACCAACAGATGCAAAACTTTTAAAAAATGATGTGTGGAGAAAGCAGTCCCTCCCTCTCCACATCTGGAATTGCTTCTAATGATGCTCCACATTTCAGAAGCTCCTGGGCTTTACTTGAGATGGTGGTTACCTGTAGTCACTGGTGAGGGAACACATTGTGCTCCTTCAGGGGTAATTTGTCCCCACCCTGCACTGGAAGCTGTCAGCATGCAACAGCAGCAACACGCCAGGAACAGCTTTGACTGTTATAGCAGCTTTGACCTATAGCAGCATCCTTGATGCTACTGCACTTTGATATGTATTTAGCACCAAATGAATGTGGCAGTACTGCAGCCTTTATCTGTATTGGTTGAGCCACATGTGGGAGATGAAAGCTAGATCAGGATTTCCCTCAATCCTTTAAGAGCATGCTCTGTCCTGTGCTTCACTCTTCTTGAATATAGTGGAAGTCCTGCAATTAATTCCAGAACTGGATCATGCACAGATTATAATAGTTGACTTGCATGCCTTCTGCCTTTTGGTAGCCAAATTAACATTCCTTTTGGATTGGCTCTGGGCTTCTCATTGCATCATGACTGTCATTGCACTTGAGATCTGGGGAAGTGAAGGGAAAGAACTGGGGGAAGAAGAAGAAGAAGAAGAAGAAGAGTTTGGATTTGATATCCCACCTTTCACTCCCCTTCAGGAGTCTCAAAGCGGCTAACGTTCTCCTTTCCCTTCCTCCCCCACAACAAACACTCTGTGAGGTGAGTGGGGCTGAGAGACTTCAAAGAAGTGTGACTGACCCAAGGTCACCCAGCAACTGCATGTGGAGGAGCGGAGATGCGAACCCGGTTCCCCCAGATTATGTGACTACCGCTCTTAACCACTACACCACACTGGCTCTCACTACACCACACTGAGTGGGGGGGAGGTATCAAGACAGTGCTTAGGCAAGATATCAATGAAACCAGGTACTAGCTATTTCTGGCTATCTTATGAATAAAGTGGCTTCTCCCAGATCCCTAAATATACTGAAGTTCAACATAGGGAAACACAGAATGCAGAAGAATGTCACCCTGCATTCCTGATTGGGCATGATGCTGGCCCAACAAAACAAAAACATGAACTTGATGTGTTATATGTCACGGCATCAATATTATCTTTGTGCTGGGTCCATATTATACAGCTGGCCTGAGGTAAAACTGCAACACAAAAAGGATATCAACACACCACAAACACGCCAACACTGTTTTTCCTTTTCTCTTCTGTATTATATCAATGCATATCACTAATATTCATGCATGGGAAGACTTAGATGCAATGGAACCTCTGCAAAAGCTTTGTACCAAATTTGGAAATGTAAAAATAAAGTAATGGCACAATAGGATTCCTGAGGCATCTGCTCCATTTCAGAAACAAAACCAGGTCATTTGGAACTACAAGGTCTTCAGAGAATCCATGAGATTGATGCATTTGGAAGCATCCCCAAGAAGACTAGTCACTGCCAAAGGAACTGTGGGTTCTGAGAAATTGAGGTACAGCAGATATGTTGAGGCAAAGGTGCTTTAGGAATGACTTCTGTCAAGGAATCCTTCATGTGCCAGGATTACTCAGAACCCATAGGAGATTCCAACTAAACACCAGGAAGACCTTTCTGACAGTAAGAGCTCATTGACAGTGGAACAGACTCCCACAAGGGGTGGTAAACTCTCCTTCCTTGGAGGCTTTTAAGCAGAGGTTGTCCATCTGTTCCTGCATTACAGGGGGTGGACTAGATGACCGCACAATCCCTTCCAACTCTACAATTCTATTATTCTACAAGGGGCCCCCTTTGGATAACTAAGACCAGCTCTGACAGCAGACCAAACTTTTTCCTCTGCACACCAGAAGTGTGTTAGAAAGAAAAACATTGAGTTTAAATGGATTTGAAGGAGGAGAGGGAACCAGCCTGACAAATAAAGGCTGAGGCATAGAAGGAATTTGATGCAAAGAGGGGCAGATAGGAGATTGACTTGTTTTGAAAGCGGAAATCAAGCAATATAAGAAAGAAGATACAGCTACAGACTTAAAGGAGGTAAGGGGAGGTGATGGCAATGACTATCACATCGATTCTGTTTCTTTTTGCCATCCCAGTTCAGCATAGTATTAGGAATTCTGCTCCAACTTTCTGTGTTCAAAGGTTACGGATAATTATGCTCTTACCGTGCAGGTTTTCTATGTCTGCGAACACTGTAAAGCAGGCAGAGAAAACAAGGCAGCAGGGCCTAAGAAAATAGCTGGTCAAACATTTCCCCAAAGATTTACCTGGTACAATGTTGCTGTGCTGTTTTACCCGCAAAGACCTGCAATAAAAGTTTGGCTTTGCTAGGAAATCTCTGGTCTTTGGTTGCCTAATTACGCTGGAGCTGTCAGCAGGGATATCAGGAGGTGCTGCTCTGCATTGGGAGATGATGTGTTCCTTGGCAAAGCAGCCCAGCTCAGAGCAGGGCTGAAAGAAGGTCTACAGGTCAAGACCAGGATGTGCTCTAAAGCTGGAAAGCAGAGATATTTGGCAAAGAAAAGACTAGTCAGCTATGTTGAGAAATTTCACACAAAGCGGACAGCAGATTCAATTGCCCTCTCCTTGGCCTTTGTTATTTACCAAGGAAGGGAAAAGTCCAGAATATGAAACAGAAAAAGGATAACAGAAATCAGAAGGAATAAAGTTCAGAAATTCCAATTTGGGTTGATGAAATGGGGAGCATCTTTATTCTAGGCACTATATTTCACTTTATTTAGCCAGTTAGTAAGTGGCATCTGGCTACAGTCACATCTGAAGAAAGCTTGAGTTACGAAAAGAAAAGAAAGGAAACTGTCTTAAAAAGTAGAATGATGTAATAAATTATGCTTTGAGCTGTCATCATTGCCTTGAAAATTTGTGATCATCTTTGAGACAGGAAGAAAATAGCAAGGTATGCTTATGAGGGGCGTGTGATTACAGTCATAAGTTCACAACACAAATTTCCCCTGCTCATAAACTGTGATTGTATTATGAATCAGACACCCTTTGCCCTAAGAAATTCTTCTCCATTCTGGAATGCAGAAGAGGGATTCCGGCAATGGCTGATGTTTTCAGTTTTCAGCTGTCCCTCAACGTTTTATTTATTTTCATCTTCAGTCAGACAGAGCTGTGCAACCCCCCCCCAAGAGTAATTTCTTTAAGGCTTCGGGAATTGTGAAGTCCCTGAGCTATTGAGCTAACTTTACAAGCTGCGGAAAAACTCTTGGAAGACACTTGATTTTTGTCCTGAATGCTCACTGAGAAAACTTTGAAAAAAGTCAAGGTGAATTTGCCCATCTCTACTTGAAATGAGTACATCTACTAAAAAGCGTCTCCTTGTACATTTCTGCAAGCCGCTGCTGATGGGAAACTCCAGGTGCTTGAAGGAAGGTTGATTTCAAGTCCCACTATGGTTCATGCACTTCATACAGAGAGCTGCTTTATTCTGAGTCAGCCCAGGGGTCCATCTAGGTCACCATTGTCTACACTGATTGGCAGAGGCTCTCAAGGATTTCAGATAAGTTTCTCTCCCAGACCTTCCTGAAGAAGATGATAGGGGCCATCATCAACATTAAATTTATTACTCACCCTTCATCAGCAGGCCCCATGTTGAGTTACAAATATTAAAAACAGTTTAAACAGTTTGCAATTACAGGAATAGGTTGGCCCCTGAAAACACACCTCTTAAAGATGCACCTCTATGGGAGGGTGGCCCCAATGTGGCCCCAAGGAAGAATGATTCTGAAATGCATTGGGCCTGATGTAAATCTTCTTTCTAGCATTTGAAGCTTCTTTTTTTCCTGCCAGTGGTGCTTTCCCTGTTCTTTGGTTGTTATGGGCAACATGCAGAATAAAGATACTTTGAACACCATACTCCCAGACCCTCCAAGTGTCCCTATTTTCCAGGGATATCCCTAATTTAGAGAAGCCATCCTGGCTTCTGATTTGATCCCATTATGCCCCCCTTTTCCTTAGGATGCCCCTATTTGGAGAAATGCTGGAGGGTATGGAATTATCCAATCCCCGAGCCATTTGGAGGCAATCCTGTATAGGAAAGGGTGTTTATGTTTAAAGTTTTGTAATTATTTTTATATGTTGGAAGCTGCACAGATTGCTGGGGCAACCCAATAAGATGTGTGGGGTATAAATAGTAAAATTATCATTATGGAATGGGAAGTCCCTATTTACATAGGAGAAATGTTGGAGGGTATATGGCCTCCAACCAAAATCAAGAAAGCTTTAGTAGTATGTAAAGAGTTCACTTCTGTATGAGGTGCACGGTGTGTGCATACCTCTCAACCGTCCTGTTTTAAGCAGGACATCCCAGAATTACTGGAGCCAGTCTGGCTTCTGATTGGACCCTGGAATGCTCTGGCACAAGTCAGCTGGCTTGAGTCAGAGTGCCAGATGAAAAGATGCTCTCTTTTTTTGGTCTCACGTTCTCATGCGAATCAACTGGCTTCCACAAGAACTCAAAAAAAGAGGGTCCCAATTTTGATCTGCAGGATGTTGGAGGATATATGCAAGCAATGCTTTTTTTCTGGGGGGCAGAGAGGTACACATACCTCTAGACATTTTGGGAATCTAAGTTTGGCTTCATTGAGGGGCAGTATTTCAATATGAGTATGAAACTGAGAGTACCCCAAAACATTTTTTTTTAAATAAAAGCACTGTATGCAAGCATAGGTGCCAACTCCCCGGGGCCCTGGGTGCTTGAGCGCCCACAAAATTCCCCATGAAGGCACCAGGCACCCACCAATTTTGGTGGCATGGCCATGCACGCTGCATGGTACTCACAACCCTGTGCATCCACCCAAGCTGGCACTCCTGCATGCAAGCAGCATTGCATTGGATCGGATTTTTCTCTTTTCTTTTCTTTTCTTTTCTTTTCTTTTCTTTTCTTTTCTTTTCTTTTCTTCACTCACACAAACAGAGTGAGAGAATTTGCAAGCAGTTCCTATGTATTAGGCTTTATGTACTGACCCTCCTGGGGTAGGGAGGGGAAAAAGTATGATGGGGTAAATTTGATAAGAATCCTTCCATCTTAGCAGGGGGGAAACTAAAATGATTTGGAAGGTGGCAACTTAAAAGAGTGTATGGTGGGGAGGGGGGGGGAGACGAGAATCTGTGATTGCAGACCATAATTACAGGAAGGACAGAATACCGTAACTGTCAGGGATTTGAATTAACATGGGGGTTACATTTTTAATGGCAAAAGTTAGCAAGGTCCTTGATTTTCTTTCAAGAGCACTTAGAAGCTTCTGACAAGAATGAATCCTTCTTATGGAAAGAGGGAGCCATAACTAGGGGCAGGGGTGATATGCAGAGAATGGAGGATATGAATGCAGAGGATATTGAAAAGTAAAAGAAGGCAACAGAGAAATATGAAGGGCGGCAAGATCTAGACTTGCAAATTACAGGGCACTAAATTTGCCTATTACATCAAATATAATTAGCATATATTTTCATCAACAGAGCCCTTGTGCAAGCAGACCAGTCTACTGGAGAAGAGGTTTGAATCTATTTTCTCGTGTGTGTGTGTGTGTGTGTGTGTGTGTGTAGAAAACAGCTGCAATAAATTGACCATTCATATTTTTACTGGAAATAAGTAACAAGTGGGGTGCTGTAGGGTTCTGTCCATTGTTGTTAAACGTCTTTATAAACAACTTGGAGGAAGGAATAGAGGGGATGCTCATCAAATTTGCAGATAACACCTAACTGGGAGGGGTAGCTAGTGCCTCCAAAGACAGAATTGGGATTCAAAATGACCTTAACAGATTGGAGAAGTGGGCCAAAACTAACAAAATGAATTTCTATAGGGATCAACGTAAGGTTCTGCACTTAGGCAGGAATAACCAGTTGCACAAATATAAGATGAGGGTTACCTGGCTTGCCAGTAGTACATGTGAAAAGCATCTAGGAACCTTTGTAGACCACAAGCTTATCATGAGTCAACAGTGTGACATAGCAGCAAAAAAAGCTAATGCTATTCTAGGTGACATCAACTGAAATATAGTGTCCAGATCAAGGGAAGTAATAGTCCTGTAATGGTCAGACCCCACTTACAGTATTGTGTCCAGCTCTGAGCACCACAATTTAAGAAGGATACAGTGGTACCTCAAGTTACAAACGCCTCAGGTTACAAACACTTCAGGTTACAAACTCCACTAACCTGGAAGAGTTACTTCGAGTTGAGAACTTTGCCACAGGATGAGAACGGAAATCATGTGCTGGCAGTGCAGCAGCAGCAAGAGGCCCCATTAGTGAAAGCACGCCTCTAGTTAAGAACAGTTTCAGGTTAAGAATGGACCTTGGGAACGAATTAAGTTTGCAACTAGAGGTATCACTGTATTTACAAGCTGCAATGTATGCAGAGGAGGGCAACCAAGAAGATCAAGGGTCTGGAAACCAAATCTTATGAGGAACAACTGAGGGAGTTGGGTATGTTTAGCCTGAATAAGAGGTGACTGAGAGAGATATGATAGCCATCTTCAACTATCTAAAGAGCTCTCACAGGGAAGATGGAGCAATATTGTTTTTTTCCTGTCCCAGAGTCTAGAACCCAAACCAATAGCTTCCGTTTACAAGAAAGGAGATTCTAACTAAACATCAGGAAGAGCTTTCTGACTATAAGAGCTGTTCAACAGTGGAATGAACTCCTTGGAAGGTGGTGGACTCTCCTTCCTTGGAGGTTTTCAAGGCTGTCCTGGATAATTTAGTCAAGATTCCTGCATTGCAGAGGATCCCTTCCAACTCTGGAATTCTATTATTCAACACCACCAATTGTACTATTTATACCCTGCCCTTCTGACTGGGCTTCCCCAGCCAATGTGGGTGGCTTCCAAAATAATTTCCACAGCAAATGTCAAACATTAATTTCTTCATGATAAAGAGCTGTCTTCTGATGTCTTTGGAAAGTTGTGCAGTTGATTCTATTACTTTATGAAGTATTACAGGGTAGTCAACACAATATCACATTTCATTTCATATGATGCTATATGGTTCTATGATTCATTGCATTTTACTTTGCAAACCCATTGTATGAGAAGCTGTTCTTCTTCAAAACAGCAGAGTCAAAATAGACAGCCAGCAGCAACTACCACTTCTCTAGCAACAGTGGAAATTACAGGGACCCAAGACCAATCAATAGCACATGTCATTTTTGCGGTAATTTGCTCAAATTCCATTGCTTGTATATTGGCAGCTGGGTGTACCTTACTTTCTCTGGACTGAGCCTTCTGTTCCCAGCATTGAACAAAAAGCACACTGCATTAATCAATAAACAGAACTACCAGTTATTATTTATCCTGTTCATGCTTTGTACTTAGTATGGCTCAGGATTCAGCTATATCACTTAGGCATTCCATTAGTTAGCTTTGTTTCTTACCACTTTTGCAGTTTAATACTTGCTTAAAAAGCAGAGACATCACCTTGTCGACAAAGGTCCGTATAGTTAAAACTATGGTTTCCCCAGTAGTGATGTATGGAAGTGAGAGCTGGACCATAAAGAAGGCTGATCGCCAAAGAATTGATGCTTTTGAATTATGGTGCTGGAGGAGACTCTTGAGAGTCCCATGGACTGCAAGAAGATCAAACGCATCCATTCTTAAGGAAATCAGCCCTGAGTGGTCACTGGAAGGACAGATCGTGAAGCTGAGGCTCCAATACTTTGGCCACCTCATGAGAAGAGAAGACTCCCTGGAAAAGACCCCGATGTTGGGAAAGATGGAGGGCACAAGGAGAAGGGGATGACAGAGGACGAGATGGTTGGATAGTGTTCTCAAAGCTACCAGCATGAGTTTGACCAAACTGCGGGAGGCAGTGGAAGACAGGAGTGCCTGGCATGCTCTGGCCCATGGGGTCACGAAGAGTCGGACACGACTAAATGACTAAACAACAACAATGATGGAATCAAACAATGCTGATAAACCTCAGAAGTTACACATGTAAAAGAACATAAATGCCAAGCACTGTCACAGCAGCCCTCCTGTCTAAAGTGATCTGCTATTGCTGGGAATAGCTGAGGATTTCTGTGTCACTATGAGAGCCATTCGAGAATCCTACTGTGTTATAAATCTAATGTAGGTAGCAAAACACATGCTGGATTTATTACTTTGTGCTCATGTGTTAGCAGATGATCTGATAATAGAGAATGCAATATTGAATTGGCAACCTTGTCGTAGTCAGATCACTACCCAGAAAAAGGACCATATGGCAGTTGCCAATACCATCTGTAAAGATGATGGTGGGGGTAGATGCATTCACCATTATGTCATTGTTTACAGACTGCAAATAGCAACAAGAGCAAATATTAAATATATTTGCTGGATTGGTTTCTGTAGTAGACATGGTACAAATAAGTGAACATTGGCAATTTCACCTCCTTTTTTCATTGCCTTGGAATCGTCTGGCATCCCTAGGGAAGGAAATGGGGGCCTAATGATCTGTTGTGCAGGGACTGAAATAAATAAATAAACACCTCTTTTTTCTGAAAGCTTGTTGTACACCTTTAGCAAGTGATTTCAAAATGCGATTAATACTGTGGTTTTTAATTTATTTCTAATCTGTATTTGAACTGTTGCAAATGTTATAGTAGGCATGATACTATTTTCTTTTCTGCCTTGATTGTTAGTGAACTGTTTAAATCACTTTTGAGTAGAAATTGCCTTTAAGAAAGGCACTATAAAATGTGTTAGTAAATAAACAAAATAACAGAACCCCAGACTGAAATCCCATTTGCGCAGTTCAAAAGCACAGATTGTGAATGAAGAAAGGCTTGTGCTTTCAATCTGAAACTGCAAATCTGGCAATTTCAAAGTTCACATTGAATATTCATTTCAAAACTCAATGGGGAAAAAAACAAAACAACGAGCATTTTTCGTCTCCTCTGGGGCATCTTGTTACATAATTTCCATTTTAAATGATATAAAATACTGCTAATAACTAGCTCAATACTTGAAAATTAAGAAACACTTGTTCTAGTTAATGTGTTGGAACAGTTTGTGCACATGGACAGACGTACATACCCCAAAACCCTCTCCCCTAGGAGCTAATTATTATGCAAAAATTACTCTTAATTAGGACTTGAATATATTAGGCCATTTGGGTGCCAAAAAGAGAAGTAAAAGAAAGAAATATAGAGCTGAACATATGATACACTTATGCTTCCTGAGTTCTTAGGGTAACTAGATTCCAAAATGCCATTAGGAGATGAAAAGGTCACCCCTGTAGAGAGGTAATTGGCATCACACATTAGTAACTGATTAAAGCAACTTTTCCTTGGGAAGGCCTCTAAAACTGGGTCTTTCACCACAGACTATTTGGTGCGGACAAAGCGCTCTTTTCAGGGCAATAAGGGGAAGAAGGCACCCTTGGCTTCTATTGAAACAGATGCACCAACCTAATGAGGACACCTCGAATTTCACATCTTAAGGCAACATTAAAGCCATAGAGAATACTTTTACCCCCTGCAAGTTGCTTTCTGCTCCAACATGTGATTATTCTGGTAGTTCCCCTAAGAGCTGCAGCAGCATTTCATTAGCCAGCACTGGGTATTTTTAATGAGTCTTTAATGCCTGAAGAAAAAGGCTGTGAGGATGAAAAAGAAAAAAGCTACTTATCTTCCCCTACACCTCACCCAAACAACAATGAGAAGAACAATGAAATGAAAGGGTTCCCCATAAAATGCTGTTTTGTGTCTGGAAGAAGACCCTCTATAAAGTGCCACTCTCATTATATGGAAGGAAAATGTGGAGTGAGGTGGATGAATCCCTCTGAGGGAGTACTGGTCTTCTCTTCAAGCAAGAGGACCATTTCTATTCTGTATTCTCAGAGATCAGGACGTAAGAGTGTAAAGGGGGAGCAATGACTTTAGGCTTGCCTCTTTTCTCTTTTGCACCCTGTAAAAGCAGTTTAATGGTGAGGTGTTCATTGGATCTGGAAAAGGCCTTGGAGGAAATTTGGGCTTGCCAGAGGCAAACTGGGACCAGTGTGAGGTGGTACAAGTGCTTTGTGGTGCCTTGGAGAGCCATACGTCAAAATAAAATAGACTAAAGCTCAAAGTAATCTTTGCAAGTTTTCCAAATAAGGACTAATGTCAGGGTGGTGTGGGAAAGCAGATCAAGCAGCAGACAGGGGAGGAGGCAGAAGTGGGGACTGGTAAGGCAGACTGGAAATTGTTTTACTCATAAAGCAAGTATCTTTTAGTCCTGCCACAAAGCATCAACCTTAAAGGTGGCTGGCACAAAAGTCCCCTAATCATATTTGTCTGAAATTCAGTAGCTTTCTTTCAAAGGGGCACCTCCCACTGGTCTACAATATTCAAATCAATTGTCCAAACAACACTTGGGAGATTATGTGATTCGGGTTTCCCCCCAACCTACCCATGAAACTGTAAAGGTGGTGCTTTAAGAAAAACCACTGTGACCGTGCTTTGGCAATTTGGCAGGATTTGTGCCTGCAGATGGGACAACCCACTCCACCAAGTCTCTGGGCCTTCAACTAGTCAGTAACATTACATTTATAGGAGAAGAATGCCCTCCAAGTTGCAGGCCTATATAGCTTTTCCTGATAGTAAAGGTAAAGGTAAAGGGACCCCTGACCGTTAGGTCCAGTTGCAGACGACTTTGGGGTTGCTGCGCTCATCTCGCTTTACTGGCCAAGGGAGCCAGCGTACAGCATGACTAAGCCGCTTCTGGCAAACCAGAGCAGCGCACGGAAACGCCGTTTACCTTCCTGCCAGAGTGGTATCTATTAATCTACTTGCACTTTGATGTACTTTCGAACTGCTAGGTTGGCAGGAACAGGGATCGAGGAACAGGAAGCTCACCCCGTTGTGGGGAATCGAACTGCCGACCTTCTGATCGGCAAGCCCTAGGCTCTGTGGTTTAACCCACAGTGCCACCCGCGTCCCATTCCTGATAGACTAATAACTTGATAAATCAACTGACAATGCAAAAACTCTCTGGCTTTGTCTTGTCCCTTCCTCACCTCAGACCAGCCCTGCCCTGCTTCTCTAAACTTCTCTAAACCTCACTGTGTCTTATCAACCTGATATCTGACCTCTAGCCTGTCCATGATCAGACCCGATATTTCTCATCAAGGCCGTTGCTTGCTCTGGAGTTGATCTGGCAACATAGAGAATAGCAGCAGGGCCTAGGCTACATCAACTGAAGTATAATATCCAGATCAAGGGAAGTAATGGTACTGCTCTAATCTGGCTTGTTCAGACTCCACTAGCTCTGGGTCCAACAATTTAAGAAAGTTATTTACAAGTGGCAATGTGTGCAGAGGAGGGCGACCAAAAAGATCAATGGTCTGCAAACCAAGTCTTATGAGGAACGGATGAGGGAGTTGGATATGTTTAATCTGGATAAGAGGAAACTGAGAGGTGATATGATAGCCATCTTCAAACACCTAAAGGGCTGTCATCTGAAAGATGGAGCGATATTGCCCCCCCCCCATTCCAAAGGGTAGGATCTGAACCAATGCCTTCAAGTTACAAGAAATGAGATTCCAACTAAACCTCAGGAAAAACTTTCTGATGGTAAGAGCTGTTTAACAGTGAGATGGGCTCCTCCAGAATGCTGTGTACTCTCCTCCCTTGAAGGAGTGGTTGGGGGCCATCTGTCATGGATGCTGCAGCTGAGATTCCTACATAGCAGGGGGTTGGGTTAGATTGCCCTTGGGGTCCCTTCCAACTCTACAATTCTATGATTCTGTGAAGTATTGCCGAGTAATTAAAGCAATATATTTTGCCCAAGGAAAATAACACCCACATTTTATTTCATTCAATTTTGCAAACCCGTTGTATCACAGGCAGTTCTTCTTCAAAACAGCAGAGTTAAAATAGAGACCAAGCAACAACTGCCACTTCTCTAGCAACAGCGGAAATGACAGGGACCCAGCCCAATAATAAATAGCACATGCCATTTTTGCGGTAATTTGCTCAAATTCCATTGCTTGTAATGGTAGCTGGGTGTACCTTACTTTCTCTGGACTAAGCCTTCTGTTCTCAGCATTGAACAAAAAGCACACTGTATTAACTAATAAGCATAAGTACCAATTATTATCCAGTTCTTGCTTTGTACTTAGTGTGGTTCAGGATTTCTGCATTCAGCCATTTCACTTAGGTATTTCATTATGTAAACTCACCCTCGTTGGTGGGCAGTGTTGAGGCCAGGCCCCAACCACACAAGTGATCCGACAAATAGCAGGCCAGATTGCTTGGCTGCTGGCTATTGGTTCTTGACCGATGCCAGCAGCCCTTGGATGAGTTAGTGGCACCAACCAGCCAATGGGAACGCTTGGGCCTGCCTCCAGGGGCTGTTAAATTGCGGCCTGCCCGGCAGTCTTTCCTGCCCATTTTTGTCAGATCGCCCACCCACCTTCTGTTAATCTGTTTGCTTTTATTTGTGCTTTGACCTTTCTATGGACAAAGTTGGCCACCATATTTGGGGCTGAGCAGGAATTCTTCCACTTGGCAAATTTGCACTGGCCATCTGGTTTTTGCCTACCTCACAGCAATCATCACAACTTTCTAAGAAAATTAGGCATTGGGTAAGCCTAGATTTTTGGTGAAGGGCAGGTTGTAGCCTCTGTCTGCTTACCAAGAAAAACAGGTTACATAATTCAGGGGCACAGGCTAACAGTACCAGGGGCTGAAGTATTAAGTTGGTGGAGTAAAGTTTATCCACCACAGATAATTTCACATCCACTACTGCTAGGCAAATTATAGTAATCATAGGCAAACAGAACATGCAAATTAGCTCTATCCTTCTTGCTCATCGCTCTTATTAATGTGGCTCTCAGGACTTGAAGAAGTTGGCAACCTTTGCACAGGATTAATGCATTCCCTTTGCAAATCTACAATGATGAGAAAAAAAATATATTGTTGCTTAAACCCTAGCTGTAAACAAAATGTTGCCATCACAAACTTTCAAAAGTTATTGCTTTTTAAGCTCAGCAATAAAATATGAACTAGTTGTCAGAAACCTAAGCTTTCTTTAAATAATAATAATATGTAATTTCCATTCTTGCATCAAAATAATGTCTAAAATGCACGCTGATTATTAAGGTAACAATTTTCCTACTGAAAGGAATGCAAGTGGATATGCTTTAGGTTATGTTAGCACTTACTAATGTAAGAAATTTCTCACATTTTCTACAAAAATAGCAAGTGATCACCAATTACATTAAACGTGTTTGTTTTATCTAATAGCTTCTCCGCCTTTCCTTATAACATTTGCCTTTTAGAAATATGAGACTACATCTGTCTGAGAAATGGACAAATAATGGAAGCACAGGTGTTTGTTAAGAATACGGGCACATAATAGTGTCTGTAGTATCCCTTGTGAAAGGTAGCCAGTCCTGTAGCCAGTTTAATTGGCATAAAAATTCTCCACCCCTTCCATTTTTTAATGAATTAATTATCCAAATACTTCTAGAAAATGCACAATACTATTTATTGAACATGCATTCTGATCTGTTTGGAGGTGCATGGTTAGGCAAATATGAGCATTAATCCTGATTTGCTTGTAGATTGTTTATAGGTCTTCCGGATAATCATTAATCAATTACACAATTTTCAGGGTATTTACCCATCACTTTCCTACCCGCAAAAAGCCTGGCCCCCCGTCCTTGCAAGTGTTACTGTCGTACAAGGGCAACAGAAGAATTTAGTCTGCTTTACTTGTGCAAACCTCAATTTCTGACATGCACTTGTCCCTTCCAACTGATTCATAGACCTGAAACTATGCAAAACAATGACAGTTTGGAGGCACCCTTTGATACAACAATGAGATCAGGATCAATATGACAACCAACAAATGAACTGTTGTGAAATCCAGCAACACAAAAGTCTTAACTAAATGGAAGAAAAGGCAGAAAGAGGAGTGATCTGGTGGGGGTCTCTGGCAGGTATGGAAGGACTGAATAACTGCCTTTTTGCCAATGATGAATCTGACCATTCATTGATGCCATCATCTGAACTTTGCTCTGGTGCTCCCACCTTTGAAAATGAGATGGATAGTGACCAGAGATAAAGGCTTTCTCTGTGATAGCAAACCAGGTATGGAATACCCACCCATCCCTTCTATCTTTTAGTTTAGGGGTTGCAAAACTGCAGACCAGCAGTGGCCCATGAACTTCATTCAGGTGGTTCAGATACAATTAAAAATCACACAGTACCTATCATAGCACCTTATAGTATATGTAACAGGCAGAAAAAAACATTAAGTTGTCCCCAAATACTGCCAGCAATCTTCAACAATCTGGGGTGGGGCATTTAGGGACCACTGCTTTAGGTGTGAAAATGAAACCTAACTTTGGGAATGTGGCATAATTAGCACAAAATTCTTGTGCCACTTCTATACAGCATGATGCCATAAGTCATGATTTGTCCTTCTCTGATTGGCTGTTACACAGTGTAAGAAGGTGGACTTAATATATCTGATTCTTTTTACATGAATGCTGTATATTTGCAGATCCAAATAGGTTTCTTTGGCAAAGAGTGAAATCATTCCGAGCATTTCCTTGAGTATTAAGGTAAGCAGCACATGAGCACACATAAAGAAATATGAGATATGACTGTGGCGGTTTAGTCATGCCAGCCACGTAGGCAGTGCAGGCATAGAAAATAGAAATCAACTTGTAATAAATCTTGGTTTTAATTACAAACGTATTACAATTTCTGGATCAGAGACAGGCCTTGTCATACACGCTGGAATTATGAATAGCATAGATTTCTCCTCTGGACCAAAAAATTATGAGTTCCAGGAGCATCACCATTTAGGATGGAAAGACAAATAGAAGTGCTTTAAATATATAAAACAACATGGACATTGCTATGAAAAGGCTCTGGTCAGCATCCAGCAGATCTCCTTTTGTGAAAGGAAACAAAGTAAAGCCTCCATCATATGACCTGAGAGCAGGCAAGCTCTTGGGTACCAGGAGAGGCCAACTGAGGGCTGACCACTCAGCACTGGCATTGCTGCGTCTTACCAGGTGGGAGAAGGGAAGGGACAAGGTCACAGGAAGGTCGGTGCTATGTGAATACACCAGAGGAGCAAATCTGGCATTCCCAGCAGTGCATCTGCACAGCACTGAGCTTCCCACTGTCTCACCACGAACCCTTCCAGCAAACTGCAGCAATGGTGGTGCTGGGAGGCCAGGTAAGCACTGCTGCCTCTCTCCACTGGCCACTAGTGTTAAGTACACAAGAAAGGTTAAGCCCCTCCTCTCCCCTGAGTGCCTCACAATGTCATGGACTTCTAACTTCCTCTTTCCCTTCCTCCTGCTTCCTTGAAGGCTGCATGGTCTTCTGCTACAGCATCCATTTCCAGATTAACAGCATACAGCCACCTCCCATAGCAAACTTACACCATCATTTATTGTGTTGGTAGGGTCACACTAGTGCTACCTGGTAGAACTTTGTGAGAGTTCAACAGATAAAAAAGCAAGCGTGAGTGGTGAATTTATCATCTTGAAAGCCCCCCAAAGACTCAAAAGTTAAGGTTTTGCTGTATGAAGATGAACCGGACATGCTACTATCATCTTTATAAAGACACTTGAAACTGCTGGATAGAGTTTGGAAATATGTCACTTAAATATGGCAAAGAGAGAACAAACATCCTTGATTTTCAATAAAAAAGTTTGATATTCAACTTAGAGTACAATTCTAGTCAACTATCTATAATTTAAGGTATTTTCCATCACTCTTTCTTTTATTATAAAAGAAATAGAGACAGAAAATACCTTGAATTATACATACTTGAGCTTCATCATTAATGCATCAACATCAGTCCTGCTATCAGAGTCTAAGAACAGAAAGCTTTTTCAAGATTTTTATGCTTTTCAAGCTTTTATAAACAAACTGCAGGGATTGAACCTCGGCAGTCTCACTGTGAAACCAGCATCTTCTTCCCACCCTTGCTTCATTGGAGTCTGGCTAGCAATGGTTTATTAACTTCTATTTATTGATTAAGATATTTGTTTTCTGCCTTTTCATCTAACTGAGGCCCCCAAGGTGGCTTACAAGCACCATTTAAAACAATAAAACAAAGGGCCGAAATCATGAACAAAATAGGCCCAAAACATATGTCAGGGAACTGCCATCGGAAGGACAGGTGGTGAGAAGGCTTCAGGAGAATAGGAGAGCCTCTTCTTCAGCAGAAGAGGGAACCAGTAGGGGGAGTGCGAGAGCTCCAAAGGAAAGGGAGTCGGAGGGGAGGCTCTGGGATACTTCCAGTGGGAACAGCGAGGAGGTATCAGAACAGCCCTTAAGAACTCCCACCCCCCGCCGGAAACTGTCACGCAGGGAATCCAGGAGGCGCATGTCTGTGAAACAGCTTTTATGTTGGAAACGCTTCCGCAAACGCCCACTGTCAGATTCTACCAGCGACTGAGGGAGCCATGCTCAAGGGCTCCTCTCAAGGCAGGGTTTCACTAAACTGAGTGAGCTCTGAGGGATCGAGTTTCAACGCACAAGCAGCTCATTATCCCACCACAGCAATCTGACAGTCCCTGAAAGCAGCTTGTGCAAAGAGAGGCATCATGAGCAACCCAGCCGGAGCCGGAGATGGGGGAGCAGCTGCAGCCGGTCCTAGCCTGGAAGAAAGGTACAGGATGTTGGAGGTACAGTTAGCTCTGCAAACGGCGAGGTTGGAGGAGAGGAGGGCTCATGATGCAGAAAAGGGGAAAGCCGCCCAGCTCTCGAGGAAAGTGCCAGGACTGGTGCAGAAGTTTGGGGGTGATCCCAGGAATTATCAAGCCTTCAGGACTGAGATGCAATATGCCCTCAATCTGCAGTTTGATGATTTTCCTGATGAGGATTCGAGGGTTGCTTTTGTGATTGGGCATCTCGAAGGCCCGGCCAGAGATTGGGTGAGACCACTAATGGCAGCCAATAATGAAGCCCTAAGGGACACAAGGAAGTTTTTTCGCGCCATGGATCTGATGTTTTCCAGCGAGATTGAGCAGGGAGTGGCGCGCAGGCAGTTAATGGCGTGTAAACAAGGGAACCGATCTGTCCGTGAGTACTGGACTGAGTTCACCATGTTGATCCATAAATTAGGATGGGATTTGTCAGCGGAACCGATACAAATGCTGTTCGAAGAAGGACTATCTTCGGCAGTGAAAGACGAACTTTCCCGGGGGCCCAGGGCGGAGTCTATGGACCTTCTGACTAAATCAGCGCTGGCCATAGGCTCACGCCAGGAGGCCAGAGCCTTGGAGAAGCGGGAAGGGAAAGGGGAGCGTTGGAGGGATTTCCGCATTCCAGAGATGCCAGAGCAGCCTTCTCTGCCAGCAGAGCCGATGGAAATCGGAACAGCGCGTGCGCGCGCAATTTCAAACCCCAGTGAAGGGCGGAAGAAGGAGGGAAAAGGCGCCAAGAAATGTTTTCTCTGCCAACAGCCAGGTCATTTTGCCAGAGTTTGTCCGCAAAGAAAGGAATGGCAAGGAATGGCGGGAGCTGTTGGGGAGGAGGGAGAAGGAGCTAAGGAGCAAGTAAAAGCCAACGCCTGGCTGCCACCGACGGGGCACAGCAGCCAGGCCAAGGAACAGTAAATGTGCCCACGCCAGAACCCCCAAGACCAGCTCTTGTAATAGAGGTATTGCTGGAGCTGGCAAACGGACACCCACTAAAAGTGAAGGCGTTACTAGACTCAGGCAGCTCCTGCAACTTTATGAGTAAGGAGTTTGCAGCCGCCCATCAGATACAAACCATTCCTTTAAAAAATCCCCTGCAGGTGACCACGATTGATGGGAGGGCGCTGTTGGGGGGAGAAGTAGACCAGCAAACTGTCCCCATGACAATGAGGGTGGCAAGACACACAGAACGGATAGCGTTTAATATAGCCACGTTGGGAGGAGCGCCCATCATTTTGGGGATGAGCTGGCTAGCGCTGCATGATCCGCTTGTGGGATGGCACCAGAGAGTGGTTTCCTTTGGGTCAGCACATTGTATGGGACACTGCACAGAAAGAGGGGGCCAAGTGGGGACTCAGGCCACGTTAGCAAAGATAGAAGCAATGGAACAAGGTAGGGTACCACGACAATATGCAGATTTTGCCGACGTCTTCAGCGAAAGGGAAGCAGATAAACTACCCCCGCACAGACCCTTTGACTGCCAAATCAACTTACTTCCAGGGGCGCAATTGCCAGTGGGCAAGGTGTATGCAATGTCTGACAGAGAAATGCAGGAGCTAAGGGAGTTTATTGACAAAAACCTCAAGCGTGGGTTCATCAGGGAGTCACGAGCGGTGGGGGGTAGTCCAGTGTTTTTTGTAGACAAAAAAAACTCGGACAAACCGAGATTAATTGTGGATTTCAGGGCCCTAAACGCAGTGTCCGAACCCGTGAGCTTCCCTATGCCCAGAATCGATGACATTCTGACCCGGGTGAGAAAAGGGAAGATTTTTACCAAGCTGGACCTGAGGGGGGCGTATAACCTGATACGTATGAGAAAGGGAGATGAGTGGAAAACCACTATGTTCACCCCCTTGGGGGCATTTGAGTACTGCGTTATGCCCTTCGGCCTCCAGGCGGGTTCCGCAGTATTTCAATCATTCATGAATCACGTACTAGGACCATTGCTGTACAAGAACTGCGCTGCGTTCTTGGACGATGTACTGGTGTACTCGGAGGATGAAGAGCAGCATGTGCGAGATGTGCGAGAAGTACTGAGCAAACTGCAAGAAAACCAGCTGTGGGTGAAACTGGAGAAGTGTCAGTTCCACACCAGGGAGGTGGAATTCCTTGGGTACCGGTTGTCGGACAAGGGGCTGGCCATGGATCCTAGCAAGGTGCAAGCGGTGCTGGAATGGAGGCCACCGAAAACTAAGAAAGATGTGCAGAGGTTTTTGGGGTTCGGAAACTTCTATCGGAAGTTCATCAAGAACTTCGCCCATTTAACAGCCCCCATCACGGATTGTCTCAGCAGTAAGAAGAAATTTGTTTGGACGGAAGAAGCGCAGCGAGCTTTCGAAAGTTTAAAGAGGGCGTTTGCTTCGGAAGAACAACTCTTACACGTGGATCTGCAGCAGCCGATGAGGGTGGAAACCGACGCGTCTGACAGAGCGGTGGGGGCCGTGCTTCTGCAGCCAGGAGCGAATACGTCGGAATGGAGGCCGTGTGCCTTCTTCTCGAGGAAATTGGACAAGTCTGAGAGGAATTATACAGTGTACGACAGAGAATTACTCGCTGTCCACGAAGCGTTCAAGAGATGGAGACACCTGTTGATTGGAGCGCAACACAAGGTTCAAGTGCGGACAGACCACAAAAATCTAGAATACTGGAGGACAGCCCGAGTGTTGAACCAGAGACAAGTAAGATGGGCGCAAGAGTTCTCCAAGTTCAATTTTGAGATTCGCTACGTGCCAGGGGCTGAGAATGTCAGGGCGGACGCTCTCTCCAGAAAACCTGAGTACTTGGAGGGGGAAGGAGGGGCGGAAGAAAGACATATCATCTCAGAGGACCACTGGGTTTGTGGGGCGGCATTGGTGGGGCAAAGAGAACTGGTAGAGGGTATTGAAAACGATGAATATGCCCAAGAGAAACTTAGGGAACTCAGGGAGACAGGTGAGAACGCAGGGGGGTTTGAGGAAAAGAACGGAAAACTATATTACAAAGGGGCGCTCTACATACCAGGTGGGGAACTAAGAGGGCGGGTGCTTAAGCAGTTGCATGACAGCCCCACGGCGGGGCACTTCGGGCAGCACAAAACCATGTGGTTGGTTACCAGGGAGTTTTGGTGGCCCAAGGTGCGGGAGGACGTGCGGGAGTATGTCAGGGGATGCGACAGGTGCCAAAGAGCAAAGGGAGAGAGGTTGGCGCCAGCGGGGTTATTAGAACCCTTACCCACCCCAGAAAGGCCATGGGAGATGGTATCCATAGACTTCATGACCGATCTACCGAGATCCAAAGGGAAAACCGCGGTCATGGTGGTGGTAGATCTACTAACTAAGATGTGCCACTTTATAGCTTGTTCACATGCAGTGACAGCGGAAGAAACCGCAAGGTTGTTTGTGGAGCACATTTTTAGGTTGCATGGCGCCCCCTTGAGGGTTTTGAGCGACAGAGGAAAACAATTTACTTCTAGGTTCTGGAGGAAACTAATGAGCATGTTGCATGTGGAGGTAAGTTTTTCCACCGCCAGACACCCAGAAACAAATGGGCAAGCAGAAAGGGCAAACGGGGTTTTGCAACAATATCTGAGGTGTTATGTAAAGGACAGAGAAACGGATTGGGTGGACTGGTTACCTCTGGCAGAATTTGCCTACAACAACGCGGAGAACGTGTCCACAGGGATGAGTCCCTTTCTAGCCAATTATGGGTGTCATCCTCGGGCGTTTCCAGGAGAGGGCGGGGGAAGGTGGAGTGTACCTGCAGCGGAAAATTTTGTTGAAGAGATGGAAGCGATCCACCGTCAGCTCCAACTCAACTTAGAGAAAGCCAAAGAAGAATATAAGAAGCAAGCTGACAGAAATAGGAGGGAAGGCGAAACCATAAGGGTGGGTAACCGGGTGTGGCTATCCACCCAAGGACTGCCGTTCAAGGGAGGGTGTAAGAAATTGAGACCCAAACGGTTGGGACCCTTTGAGGTCATACAGCAGGTGAACCCAGTAGCATTCAAACTCCGATTGCCCAGTCACATGAAATTGCATCCAGTGTTTCACAGGTCATTACTGTCGCCATACAGAGAGGGGTGTGAGTGGGGGGAACATGAGAGGGAGGTCACCCGGACACCCGTCATAGAAGAGAGAGAACGCAACATGGATGTGGCAGGGATCATTGATTCCAGGTGGAAGGGGAATCAGGTGGAATACTTGGTAGAATGGGAGGGGGAGGAAGAGTCAGAAAACGCATGGGTACCGGCAGAGGAAGTCAAAGACGAGATTTTAATAGAAACGTTTCATCGGCGTTTCCCAAGTAAACCACAACCAGTGGCAAGGTTTAGGAGGGAACACTTCGGGACTACAGATGAGGAAGGGGAATTTGAAGGGTTCCCAGAGTCGGAAGTGGAGGTGGAAACAGATTCCGACGAAGAAGAGGAAGAGGGGGAAAGAGGCGGTAGGCCGTGGTTAGAAGTGTTTGAATCCTCGGAGGATGAGGGGAGTTCCTTCCAGGGATTTCCGTCCTCGCCGCCAGTAAGAAAAGAGGCGGGAGGGGGTGAAGGGGGCCCTGGGGGGGAGGTGGATGTCAGGGAACTGCCATCGGAAGGACAGGTGGTGAGAAGGCTTCAGGAGAATAGGAGAGCCTCTTCTTCAGCAGAAGAGGGAACCAGTAGGGGGAGTGCGAGAGCTCCAAAGGAAAGGGAGTCGGAGGGGAGGCTCTGGGATACTTCCAGTGGGAACAGCGAGGAGGTATCAGAACAGCCCTTAAGAACTCCCACCCCCCGCCGGAAACTGTCACGCAGGGAATCCAGGAGGCGCATGTCTGTGAAACAGCTTTTATGTTGGAAACGCTTCCGCAAACGCCCACTGTCAGATTCTACCAGCGACTGAGGGAGCCATGCTCAAGGGCTCCTCTCAAGGCAGGGTTTCACTAAACTGAGTGAGCTCTGAGGGATCGAGTTTCAACGCACAAGCAGCTCATTATCCCACCACAACATATCACAATATATCCTAGTTTGATTGTGAGTTGCAAAAAATGTTTATTCAGCTTGTTCCACTGGACAGATTTTATATTTAGGAAGTGTATCTTTATATTAAAATTTCAGGAGGATGGCTTTACGCTTCACCTTTTCCTATTCACTGACCATTTCCCCTCTTCTTGATCCAACACAGTTCGTATATTTTTTTTTAAAAAAAATGTTGTTGTTGTTTTTAGCTCCTAGGCTTACCTGGGTATCAGTGGAGCCATTTTGTTCCACTTCAGAAAGATTTAGCAAAGTCAGGAATGAATTCATTCAACTTTACCAAAACTCTGAGGTAAGGCTTAGAGTATTATTATTATTATTATTAGAATTTATATACTACACTATACCCGGAGGTATCAGGGTGGTTCACATAAAAGATCACACTATATAAAATTAGAATATACAAGCAGCACCCCAAAACTTTGACATGTTGCACCTGTAAGGATGAAAATCTCCAGCATTAAGCAAGGTCAGTGATGTCACTCACCATTTCTTATTATGGAGACATTACTTTGCCTGCTGTTTCCAGGATGGATCCAAGGTTGGGGAAGCTGTCACCTTCCAAGTGTTCTTGGGCTCCAAATTCCATCTCCTTCAACTACCGTTGCCAATGAGCAGGGATGATAGAGGCTGTAGTCCAACAACATCTGGAGGGCCACAAATTCCTCATCCTTGATCTGGATCTAGCCAGAATATATTGGGTTCTGGGCCCTTTATAGAAATTATCAAGTCCCCTACTAGAACCTAGGTTTCTGTCTTTTGCTTCTATCTTTTGTGGAATGCCCTCCCATCAGATGTCAAAGAGATAAACAACTACCTGACATTCAGAAGACATCTTAAGGCAGCCCTGTTCAGGGAAGTTTTTAATATGTAACACTGTATTGTTTTTAACACTTGATTGGGAGCCACCCAGAGTGGCTGAGGAAACTCAGCCAGATGGGCGGGGCATAAATAAATTATTATTATTATTATTATTATTATTATTATTATTATTATCAATAATAATAATAATAATAATATCTTTTGACTAATCATGTCTATTTCCTTCAAGACATCTGTTTCTTGCATGTTTGAATACTCTTCGTCTTGAAGTATTGACCTTCTGTTATGCAGAGTGCTACGCTGTTGCTCATCATGTTATGGATTCCTATTAATACTTCCTTATTTATACTGAATTTGGTGATGAGCTATTGTTTATCTTTTTTCTCATAGCCAGTGCTTTTCTTCTGGGGGGACGCAGGGGTACGCATACTCCTAATCAATTTGTGAATCTAAGTTTAGCCTCATTGAGGGACAGAATTTCAATATGAGTAGGAAAATGAGAGTACCCCCTAAACATTTTTTTAGAAAAAAAGCACTGCTTATAGCCATTACTCTTAGTGCCAGGCTACTGTTGGGAAGAAGCTCAATGTACCCTGAATACCAGACAAACCATTTCACTGTATTCAGAGTCTTAAATATTGGGAATCACTGAGTAATTTTGCATGCAACAGTAATGTGTCCTGTAGCATGGGTAGTCTTCAACCGGTAAGAATTTTTAATTATGTTTTACCTCAAATCATCCTGTCTTCTAATCACATATTAACTGCATCAGTTCTTTCCTTTGCTATGGATAAACCACAAACATAAAAAAACAACTGTTGTGCTTTTCTTTAAAACAAAGTATTGGACTTAGCAAGGGCAATAGCATTTGTCAAATGGAGGTCTCTGAATTTTCAAGTGTTGATTCATGCATGTAGCTTGCATACCTACTATAGAGATATGGATCCTTTATAATCCAGTATTCTGTGTTGCATATTTTTGATGCTTTACATGAAAGCAATGCAAGCAATGTGGATGCTGAAAATGTAAATAATTTAAATCTTTGTAGAGAAAACCATTCATCCAGAAATCATATATTTTACAAAGCTTTGTAATTATAAAGAAGGATAAATGGGTGGCTTAGAGGAGAGTTAAGGGTATTTGTGTTTTAGCTATAAAGTGTCATTGAAAAGTTTTAATGTCTTGCTTAACCTTGGTTATGGTTTCCTAGCTTTTTGAATTGTATTTACTTATTTGCTAATCATTTGCTTACTCTTCCAAGCACTTTAACCCTTGCAATAATGATGCATACTCTTAACCTCAACTTCACCTTCTTACAGAAGTGGGCTTTTTTTTACTCCCACTAAACATTGATATTATTTCAGTGTGATTTATTCAATGTGATTTATTAAGCACAGATTGAAATAAAGCACATGCAGTACCCTGGATACCACAAGGGGTGTAAATGTTGGATTGAAGTAATGAAACTTGCATACTTTCAGCACAGATTCAATCAGCATCTTCTACACAAAATCCAAGATTACAATTGACAAAACAGCCACTTTCCTAGTGATGACAGCTTTGAGTATATATAGTCTCTATTCTGCACCAGATCATAAGTAAACAAGAACAAGTATCTAAGTAAGTCCCTACTATGCTTTCATTGCTGCAGAAACCTCTGTCATTCTCCACTGTGGCTAGATGCTATGTTTGGTATACAAATGCCACTATTAACTTTAGTGAGATATAAGTAAACTCCAGCGATTTGGGTGAGATGTGTCATTTTATATAGAAGCACTTACAAAGACATCATCTTAAAGTGTTCTCCAGAGTTAAATAAGACAGCCAGAGTGTAACAAATGAATGCAGGGGGGTGGCAGATACTAAGCTGTGTTAGGGGGAAACTAAAATGAATTTCTCCCCTTTCAGATCAGATTCAAAATGAAGATGGGAACAAATAATTAGGAGCCAATAAGAAAAATTAGACCACACCCTCACCTTACAAGCACCTTTCACCTTTCAATGTGTGTTACTGAGAATAGAGCATTGGCGGTCAAGTCTTAATTTTGATGTTGAAATGGGTGTTCAGCAGGGGAGTAGGGGGAGAATGTACCATATTTTTTGCCCTATAGGACGCACTTTTTCCCTCCAAAAATGAAGGGGAAATGTGTGTGCGTCCTATGGGGCGAATGCAGGCTTTCGCTGAAGCCTGGAGAGCGAGAGGGGTTGGTGCGCACTGACCCCTCTCGCTCTCCAGGCTTCGCGCAGCTCTCCGCAAGCCGTGGGAGCCCGGCGTGACTTCACGCCGGTCTCCCATGGCTTGCGGAGAGCTGCCTGCATCCCGAAGCCTGGGGCGCGCTGAGCAGCGCACCCCGGTCATCGGGCAGATATCCACAAGCCTGGGGAGACCGGCGCGACTTCCCGCCGGGCTCCCTAGGCTTGCGTATAGCAGCCTGTTCTGGGGGCTGGGTTGGGGGATGCTCGGGCTTCCCCCGCCCCAGCCCTGCGCGGGAAATAATTTTTTTTCTTTATTTCCCTCCTCCCCCAAAAAAACTAGGTGCACCCTATGGGCCGGTGTGCCCTATGGGCTGAAAAATATGGTATATGTAACAGGGCAGAAGTCATCAAAGAGGTATGAAATCCATACCCCACAAGTGTCCCGATCCCAGTTTTTTGCATGAGAACATGGTAGCCATTTTGGGACTGAACAACTCCCTGGTAATGTTTTAAGCCCAATGTGTAACAACATGTGAGCAATGCTTTGTATCCAAAACTTAGACCTAGACAAAGGAGTTCCAGTTTTCACATGATTTCCGTACATTCCAACATGTTGAGTCCTCAAACCAGGATGTACATCTTTCCATCTGTACTCCTACATTAGTCACATGACCTGTATGAGATCACAGAGCCCAAAATATGTGCTTTTTTGGGGGTGGCGTGCTCTCATGGCACCCAAACATGTGTTCTGGGGTACCACACAAAAGTTGTTGTTTTTTTCCAGGGTAAGATCATGGTGCAAAAGCATGGTGCCCAAAATGGCCGTTGTGCTTTCATAAAAGCTTTAGTTTATGTTGCCCTTGAACTGCAGGGCTGGAAAGAAGCAAGTTTTGGCTTTATCTGTCAGCCCAGAGAACTAAGGGCTAATGTTTTGTGTGTGTGTGTGTGTGTGTGTGTGTGTTTTGGGGGTGGGGTTATCATTCAGTTCAAACCATTCAATTGAAAGGCAGGGTCTAGTCTTCAAAAGAAATAAGGAAATATGAATGATGGGTTGACCATCATATTAACCAGTTTTGTGGAAGAGGCAGGAGACCAGCTCAAAGCACTGTTACCATTTCAAACAGTCATGTCTTTCCCCAAAGGAGTCAGGGTTGTGGTTTGTTAAGGGTGCTCAGAGGTCCCATTCTCCTGCACACAGCTACAAGTCTTGGGGTTCTCTCTGAAGAGGGATTGATTGTTAAACGACTCTGGGAGTTGTAGCTCTGGAAGGGAAATAGAAGTCTCCAAAAACTCTCAGCATCCAACACAAAATGTTCATGTCATTCCAAATTCTTCAACTGCAAAAAATTGTTCCAAATTTTATGAACCATTTAAGTTCTTTTTGAAGCTAAAATGCTTAGAATTGGCTTTTTTAAAAAGTTTTTTCACAAGTGTTTGGTGGCTCTCTGTGTCTTTCTGTCATCCCAATAAAATCACATTATATTACAAAATCCTAAACTAAGTTTCCACAGGCGTCATCGCTGTTGTTTTCTAATCCATGTGGAGTGCTTAAATACTCTACTGCTAAGTGCATTTGAAGACTCTGACATTGACGCAAGAATGAAGCTATTTTCAAGGGCAAAAATAGTGAAATTGTAAAGGAATTATAATTGTTTCAAAACCTAAGTATAATTCTCCGATACTGTAACCAGTGGAGACGATAACATTTGTGGGATTTACTCTGCCACCACCACCTGTCACATGCAATTGCTTCACATTCTCCAAATCCAAGGTGTCAGGCTAGTGTGCTACCTTCAAAGCCAGAGATGCGGGGGGGGGGGGGGTTTGAGATACATATTTTAAAATGAAACTAATGCACACAAAGAATATAAAAATAGAACCAAGACAATTCATCCTGGAAATGTAGTCCAGGTGTTCAAAGCCCTTCTTCTAAAGGAGCTGATATCCGTCTGTTTGAACACAAAGTACACTGAAGCAATCTCACTCTGCAAAAAGTTTCATTCACAAGCTTTTTGTGGGGGCTTTAATTTTTTTTGGCAGAAATACGGAAGTTGCTTTTCACAATTTGTCTTGCATGGACTGGAAGGATTGTTCTCAGTGCTTGAAAATGTTGGATGCTGGACTACTTGCATTTCAGCCAAATTAATACTTCCAGTGGTACGAACTAAGATGGCAACATTCTGTTGAATAAATGTCATCTTTTCTATTCTTTTTTCTGCATGTGACTCAAATCCTCTCAAAACACTGCCAGTATTTTTCTCTTTGAAATAGGATTATAGAGGGCAACTATCACAGGTAAAGTAGCAAGTGCAGAAGACTGACAGGAGCTTGGAAGATCATCAAATATCCCCCGGGAGGAGCTCAGCACTATCACTTTGTACTAGAGCAATCTCCCCACAAATACACTCCCAAGTGCTGCATTACCAAGGTAGATACCGTTGAGCATCATTTTCTGTGATGATGCGAAAGTAGGCTAAGATGATTCGTGTCTCTTGCAACGTACAACTTTTATCAAATCATATGGAAAAGTACTAATCATCTGATCTTCCTTTGGAGCCAGATTCTGCCTTTCTTTCTCATCGCTCTATGCATATGCCTGATAACTATAATCTCCCGAAGGTTATAAAATGTTTTTTCTGCTTTTCTGGACATTTGAAAGAAGTGAAGGAGATGTTCTAGGACACAGATATTCTAGGAGTCATTTCCAGGCATAGGGGCCCCCCTGACCACATACCCTACCTTCCAATGAGGCACGCTTTATAGATCTGGGGTAGGGAACCTCAGTCATACAAGCAAAATATGGCCCTCCAAGTCTCTCTATATGGCCCCTGGGATGCTCTCCGTGCAACACAACCCTTCTGGCCCTGCTTTGCACGTTGAGTGTTATTGCCTGGCTAAAATGTGTCCTAGAATGTGTGACAATTACTCTTGCTAGCCTGGATAGACGATTGAGTGGGATTTGTGAGTGTGCACAGAAACTAGCCTGTTCTACAAAGGTAAAATAGTTACAACTTTTTCTTTTGCCTCTGACCTCGCCTCCACTGGTTTGCGGACCTTCGGAGGTTGAGCAAAAGGGAATGTGATCATTGGGCTGAAAAAAGGCTCCCCTCCTGCCCTGTGTGAAAGATAATGAAAGGCAGGCTGAGACATGTCACATCCCCTTATCCTCATCTGGGCTTTCAGAGGATAGAAGTTTAGACTTGAATCAAGAGGGCTGTCAGCTAATTTGGGTACCCTACGCAATGTCTGAAAGTAAAAGGTGATGATTTAGAATCCAGGCAAGTCATTCCTCCATTGCAATGACCTTTGACTTCACAATGGAACGTTCTCTTCCCTCTCCTCTCCCTGTTCAAACCTCATGTGCCCTTGTGTGTATTCTGGGATTTCCCCAAAATGCCTGGTGCCTATTGGGGGAAGGCACAGGGAGGAGAGTTTCCATTGTACAAGTGGAAATCCTTGTGCTAGGTGACACACTTTGTTGGGTACTGCCCATAGAGTTGGAAGGGACCTCAAAAGGCATCTAGTCTGGTCCCCTCTCAAGAGTAGAAAATCCACTAAATATGCATCATTGAAATTTCAATTCATTGTGAATCATTTCAGTGCTAGCCACTTCTGCAAAAAAAAAAAAAAAAAAAAAAAAAAGTAAAGAAAAAGAGTAGCTATAAATATCTACCAGGTTAATGGGGTTTTTTTTTCCAGCTAATACTGTTAAACAAATGACCCTGGAATTTGTATCACATATTCTTTTCCTAGCAGATTATTGTTTCTAATTATAACATACTGCTTCTGAATTTTTGTTCTGCAATCTCCACCTTGGGACCAAGTCTAAAAGCTAACCTTCCCTCTATATTCCCTCTATTTTTGGTTATTTGTTTGCTTTTTATTCCACTGCTTCCCCCACCAACAAGTTCTCTAGAACTCAACAACTTGCCACTTTGTGAGGTTTTCATAGCTCTGAATAAAATTACTGCTCAACTGTGAATTTTGGATTCCACCCCCCCATACTCTAAACCTAGCAATAAGTGTGGATGAAATATCCATCGCCAGCACCAACCCATTGACTCCATAATATTTTACTAGCATTTATTTATTACTTACTTGTTAAATACTTTCAGTTGGATCCATAATGCCATAAAACAAGAATAGTCAAACCACAAAACAATGTAACTATATAGAAAAACAGAAAACAAGCAAGTCAAAAGCATAGCATGTCAATAAAAACATTTGGATTCAAGCAGCAGGAAAGCCAAAAACCTGCTTAAACAGCAGCCAGCAACCAAGCAAACTGACAGAGTCAAATGAATCTCTCAAGTGAGGGAGTGGTAGCTTCTGGGTGCCACCACTGAAAAGGCCCTTTCCAATGTCCCCTCTTATTGCACTCCACAAGGTGGTGGGATGTGAAGAAGGGCCCCATCTGTTAGAAGGAAATTTTAATACAGAAAACAAAGGGATTCTCACAGAGCACAGATAAGGGAAAATCATCTCAAATCCTCTGCCTCTTCTGGAAGGCCAGCAGTTCTGTAAACAAGCGCGCTGACAAGCTGACACTTTTCTGTGGCAGAGAAACAAGCCATCTTCGGATCAATGTTGTGTAAAAGAGGCATGTGTGAATTCTTTTATGAGGCTAATAGCAATGCAAAAGAGGGGTGAATATCTGAAGACAAGCCCTTCCCCTTGTAAGGAGATGAGCAATTAGGAGCAGCACATCAAGCGTTCTGAAAGCGCCCCTTTGCCATCACCTTAAGCAAAACATTTCCATTTTCCAAAGCATCCTGTTCAGAGGAGATGAAACAGGCTTGTGCCCTTGAGAACCTTCAGAGTGAACGTCATCTCAAGTCCTGCTGTGGACGTTTTGTCCTTTCACCCTGTTTCTCGGTCACCCTGACTGATGTGGAAAGGGCTGTCACTCAGAAGATGAAATATATTTACAAATTAATTAACTTTTTTTCTCAATGGCTGAGGAATTAGATTCTCATTAACAGGAGTTCTGCCTTGAGTGATAGATGCTTGGGACATCAAAAGATTGAAATACTAGTTGTTTGCAGCTACCCGATCCAAGTACTGAACATCCAACGACTATCCCCTTTCATCTGTCTTATTTTTTGGCTGCTGTCCCTTCTTTTCTCAAAGCCTGTGGGATTTGCTTTTGTGGATGAAGGCCCTTGTTTACTAAAGAAGGTGTTTGATGGGGGGGGGCTGTTTTTTGTAGAGAGCAGCTCTATAAACATCTTAAGAGGAGAAGGAAGTTGGGAATGGGTGGAAGGGAGTGAGTGAGTGAGTTGGTAAATGCATTATTGTAAGTGAAGATGGAACTTGTATTATATGAACCAGTTTGGAATCCAATCACACAGTGCTTGGATTAAAGAACTAGTAGATCAGCACCTTGTTGACACTGCAGAAATGGCAGAAGTCAATTACTTCTGAATCACAAACATTCATGTACCCCTTTTTATTTATTTTGAACTATTAATAGTTTATAAATATATATTAATAATTATTAATAATAAAATATTAATAGTTTATTAATAGCTATTAATTATTAATAGATTGCCTTTCTGAGTTGCACCTCATCTAATGTAGCTGGGCTATTGTGTACCTTCACAAAACCTATTCTTGTATTTCATTCTTGTGGCACATTTTATCACTGCATTCATATTCTTAGGGTTGCCATACTTCAAACAGTAAAAGTCTGGACAGAAAAGTTGTTCAGCTTTCCCCCCACACCCAAGTTGTTGTTTTTTTGGGGGGGATTCCATTTTTGAGCTATTTTTATGGGAAAGCAGCAAAAACAGCATTGCTGCCATGGGCTGCCATACATCAGGATTTTCCTATTTCCATCCGGACACTGCTAGAGACAGCAGTATTTCGGATATGTCTGGAGTTATGGTAACTCTACATATGCCCCATGAGCAAGGATTGCATAATACTTGCAGCCACATAGTATCCTCTGGTTGCAACAAATAGGTTGTCCAACAGAAGCAGCGATATTTCATCATTTCAGATGCTAATGCTTCCTATCGCAAGGGATTGGAACTGGTAACAGGATGTTAAGAACAACACAATAATATTTCCAATTAATATTTTATACAAAAACAAAAAAGGCTTTATAGCACTTCCTCTAAATGTTCTGGCTCAAATTTTGACATGCCTCCATAAGAAAGGAGCTCTCTTCCAAGAACTCATCTCCTAAAAGCATTCACTGTTCAAATTGATTTGATGCACAAGGTGGAGCGGCCTACCAATAGTTCTCTACCAATCTTGAAAATCATGATGGAACATAAAAGAGACAGTGGTCTTCATGCAGAAGCTGCTTGCCAGGTGTGGTGGACCTGCTCCACTAGCTTCCCACTTCTACAGTAAGGTGCAGCCTCATCACCCAGGAGCAGCTGGGATCATCAGGAACTCACTTTAAGCTCTCAGTTGTTCCTTGGAAGCCACACCAGTACTTGCTCAACACCTGACATCATATATGATCTCAGGTATGGGGTCAGGTGGGTGTGGTTTGAAGAAAATGGGCATGCAGGCCACATTTGGCCCATAGGTTGGAGGCTCTCCATCCTAGCACTAAGCCAAATCTTGACTTAACTCAGTGCATTGTGGGAGCAAAAAAAGATACTGGGAAAGACCAAAGCAGTTGCAAGCTTCTCTCTGGGAGCTTGCATGTTTTCATGGGGGGCCTGGTGAGTCATAGGCTTACTTACTTTTTGCCCCACTCTTTTCAGGCACAGTTCTGTGCTTGAAAGCTCTTTGTCCAAGGATTTCTTTTTCTTTTTAGCCCAGAGCTTTCCCCACAAAACCCAGTTCTTTAGCACTCAATTCCTGTATAGGGAAATTTTAATGTTTTATGTATGTCTTACTGTGTTTTTATATTTTGTTGGAAGCCGCCCAAAGTGGCTGGGGCAATCCAGTCAGATGGGCGGGGTACAAACAATAAGATTTTTGTTTTGGTTTTGTCAGAGCAAACGTCAATTCAGCTTTTTGGCATATTGACGTTCGCTCCAATTGAGCATGAAAGAGCGGTTTTCACGGGAAAAGCTCTGGGGCAAAAAAAGGGGTGCTCAGACACAGAGCTGGAAAGAGCAGCGGAAAGGTAAGTGTGGATAAGTGCATAGTTGGTCTTACTTGTAAGTGATGTGAAGTGAATTGGACCATTTTTTCCCCAGCCAGTCAAGCACTTCAGGAGGAGGGTCTTTGAGCTCTGCATCAAGTGGACAGGCTCCAAGGGCAACTCCAGTATAAAGGGCACACAGTGATCTAGGGGTAACAATTATGCTGTTGGCTATTGACAATGGAGTGAGCTCCCATTACTCTGTCCCAGCTCCTGCCAACCTAGCAGTTCAAAAGCATGCCAGTGCAAGTAGATAAATAGGTACCGTTGAAGTAGGAAGGTAAATGGCATTTCTGTGCACTCTGGCTTTCGTCACAGTGTCCTGTTGCGCCAGAAGCGGTTTAGTCATGTTGACTACATGACCCAAAAAGCTGTCTGTGGATAAACGCTGCCTCCTTCAACCTGAAAGCAACCCCATAGTCACCTTTGACTGGACTTAAACATCCAGGGGTCCTTTACCTTTACCTTTTACTATTCTGTTGAAACCTGCAGGCCCAAGAAGATGGAACAATTTACTGAGCCTTGTTATGTGAGCTATTATTTGGTGGATTAAATGGCTGACGTGTGTTGCTGCTGGAGTAAAGCTCTCGTGGGGGGCGGGGGACGACAAAGAAAGCCATCTGTGGTACAGCTATTGCTCCCATATTTGCATTTACATTTAGGCAGGCTTGAGGAGCTTTAAATAAATCTGAACAAACAAAACAAAATTCTCTCCCACTAGGTTTCTTCAGAGTCCGTGGCAAATCTGCACCTACCAGCAAATCCCCCTTCTCTGTTTAAACTTAATTAGTGGTATCTTGAAATGCTCTGGCACATACAAAGGGGAATGGCATGACCTTTGAAGATGAAATTTGAGAGCTGACCCAATAAAGACAGATGCTTTGATGACACTGCAGGATTTTTTAAGCTTCCCACTCATGTTATCACCAGTTGAGCCATGGAGGAAAGGGCAATGCTGGAATGATGCCTACTGCTGTCTCTGGCATATCTGACTAACTATGTTATGTTGATTATTAAGTTTCTTTTTTAAAAGAAGAAGAAGAAGTAGTCTATTTTGTTTGGTAGACTTTCACTCATATGTCTTTTAAATAAATAAATAAATAAATAAATAAATAAATAAATAAATAAATAAACAAACAGTAGGATTTCAATATTACATATTTTAAGCTGCCTTGAGGACCCCAGCAGGAATAGTAGTCCTGTAGATGAATTGATGCTTTTGAATTATGGTGCTGGATGAGACTCTTGAGAGTCCCATGGACTGCAAGAAGATCAAACCTATCCATTCTGAAGGAAATCAGCCCTGAGTGCTCATTGGAAGGACAGATCGTGAAGCTGAGGTTCCAATACTTTGGCCACCTCATGAGCAGAGAAGACTCCCTGGAAAAGACCCTGATGTTGGGAAAGATGGAGGGCACAAGGAGAAGGGGATGACAAAGGACGAGATGGTTGGACAGTGTTTTTGAAGCTACAAACATGAGTCTGACCAAACTGTGGGAGGCAGTAGAAGACAGGAGTGCCTGGCATGCTCTGGTCCATGGGGTCACGAAGAGTCGGACACGACTAAACAACTAAACAACAACAAGATGATAGAAAGATGATGATGATGATAGATGATAGATAGATAGATAGATGATAGATGATAGATGATAGATGATAGATGATAGATGATAGATGATAGATGATAGATGATAGATGATAGATAGATAGATAGATAGATAGATAGATAGATAGATTGATAGATATAGATAGATAGATAGATAGATAGATAGATAGATGATAGATAGATAGATAGATAGATAGAGAGAGAGAGAGAGAGAGAGAGAGAGATAGATAGATAGATAGATAATGATGATACATAGATGATAGATAGAGATAGATAGTATGATGTAACTGTCAGTCCCCTGACATCTGCCTTTTACACTAGCTGCAATCTCTATACTGTCTTCAAGGGCAGCTCTCTGTAGAGTGCATTACAACAGTCTAAATGGGAAGTTGCCAGAGCATGGAGGTTGCTCTAGCAACAGGAGGTTACATATTGCATGCCTATAGTGGCAATGAAGTTGCCTAAGGATAGATTTCATAGCAATATCAATTTTCACAGCAACTAAGTCATCACCTGTAGAGAGTTTGCAATAGAGGGAGGGAAAGTTGGAGGAGGGAGATGCTGTGGGTATTAGTTCATTATTTATCTTCAACCATCAACCCTCTGTAAGGAGGAGAAAGCAGCTTGCCCAGCCAGAGCAGGTATGTAATCTGATTGATGTTTCATAAGTGGCTTTCGAAAACTTGACTGAGCATGAAATCTCATCGTTAACGTTTATGTCTTGAGTGAGGAAGGGAAAAGGGCGGCGGCGAGGGGAGCAGGATCACGAAAGAATGAAAGGGGTAAGTGAAGCAGACAAAAATATGGTTACATTATAACCAAATACTGATGAAGGGAGGGAAGCCAACTATGATGAGTCAAGTAGACTCCAAGGGCAATTCACTGGATTCGGCAGAGAAATGCATATTTATTTATTTATTTATTTATTTATTTATTTATTTATTTACCTCAGGCACTGCCTGTCCCAATATGTGATCCGCCATTCCAACACACCTGAGTGAGCTCATTTGATTTGGGAGGTGAGATTGATGGAAGCTTCAGGCATGGCTTAAATACTGATGGGGATAACTTCCCCAGCCAGTCTCTGAAATCCAGACTTAGAAAATGAAACTATTGTTTGAAACCCAATTCTGAGGGCATAGCATAGGATTTTCTTTCTTTTCCCTCCCCCCCCCCTTTCTGCATTTCTTCTTTATAGGTGTATACAGAGTCAGAGTGGAACAAGGTATTGGAAAAACTTGGGGGGGGGGGCTGTAATGTTTACATCTTATTTGAAGTGATCACCAGAAGTTGCTAACATTTGTGTTTCACAAAATTCAGTAGTTGCAGTGGGCCTAACTTACCTGTTTTGATCCTGTTTGGAGTAACTTTTTCCTGAGACATACCTATATCTGCCTGCACTGATATGCACAAGACAGGCTTTAGGTTGGTGTTTGTTGCTTAAATTTGATAAAGTTTATATATTATGCATTTTTTGTGGATTCGTTTAATTTTTCGTATATGAAAATCCATATGTATGCATGTAGATATATATTAGGCAGTGAAAAACTGGAAAAAACCCATATATCCCCTTGGCCTTCCTCCACAGCATCATCAATGAAGCTGCTAATCTTAGTCCATGGATAGATAAAAGAATATATACAAGGGTGTATTGGCACTATGAGATAAACAAGGACAAATAAAGTCACTGTGAATAATTTGTTTACTCCTGGCTTCAGTGTGCATAGATCAGAGGTTGGCAACTTGTATGTTTGTGTGTGTGCGTGTGTGTGTGTGTGTGTGCGCGCACACACACACACACACACACAGAGCTGTTTTGTCCAGCTGCTTATTTAAAACCTTGGACTTGTGCTTCTGATATATAACTTGATTTCTGGGTAGTGAATAATGTGTGCCAAAGAAAAAGGATCTTGTTACTTTATTAATTGTGTGTTTGTGTGTGGGGTGTGATTAATTGTACCAAGAAACTAGTAATGCCAGTTGATGTGGAGATTTAGTTGGCAAAGCGGATTTTTTTCTAATTTCACACAACACATTAGGATTTGCTGTCTAAAATGAACTTAGTTTACATTTATATGTCTTAAAGGTAAAGGTAAAGGTACCCCTGCCTGTACGGGCCAGTCTTGACAGACTCTGGGGTTGTGCGCCCATCTCACTTAAGAGGCCAGGGGCCAGCGCTGTCCGGAGACACTTCCGGGTCACGTGGCCAGCGTGACATCGCTGCTCTGGCCAGAGCCAGAGCCAGAGCCAGAGCCGCACACGGAAACGCCGTTTACCTTCCCACTGGTAAGCGGTCCCTATTTATCTACTTGCACCCGGAGGTGCTTTCGAACTGCTAGGTTGGCAGGCGCTGGGACCGAGCAGCGGGAGCGCACCCCGCCGCTTCTTAGTGAGCAAATATTTCCACTATTCTTTTTTCCAAAGGCTAAAGTGGCTGATACTTCTAATCAGAATAAAATGTAAACCATTAAAAACAGTATTCCCATGTAGATTGCATATAATGGATGCAAACAATGTACAAATGCAATATATAGCTTGTTTTTGCCCTCCATCGTGTGAACCATTTTTCATATGGTCCTCCTTCTTTAACCAGTTTCTCCAATATTTTTAGATGCTTACTGCAACATAAATAAGCATTCCAAAAGTCTTAACAATCAATCAGTTCAGTATGATTTGTTTCTTTGACTCCTTGCAGATTATGCAAACAGACAAGGCAGGTTCCAAGCTCCAGGTATCCTGAAATGTTTTCTTTCAACATGCATGCTGGGAGTCAAGCTCTAAAAACTAGTCATTTCATATGGAATCAGCAATGTTTGAGATCACCTAAATATACATTCAACGATAACAAGGATGATCTTAGATGTTAATTAGATATATTTCCCATAATGCAATGGCCCCATATCTACTTTTAGAACAGGGGAAATCAAGGAACATTCTTCACACCGTGTTCCAGTTGTGGGAAGGTGTATTTTCCTCACAAACTGATCACCACACAAACAGTCTCATACCCTCTCATCTAATAACTTCAAGGTTACCAGGAACCGTCTCTTCCAGCCATCAAATGCATGCATGAACAGGAATGTTTTAAACTGAATGTTGAAACAAAGAGACCAATGAATGGCACCAGGCAGGGCATTCCAGGTCAGTGTCAACTGGGCAACACCCAGAAGTGACACCACCAACAGGGCATTGAATGATCACACAATAGAGAACTATCAGGGTCTATACAAACATAAACTAGAAAAACAGGCTTTGCCCACAGGCCAGTAATCTAATCAAATTTGAGTATGAATAGATAAATAAACAAATGTGCACACGAAATTTAGAAATTAAATTCACGTTACATACAAAATCCCAAAATACACTGCATATCAATGTTAAATTGTGTACATACACACTTTTCATTATGTGAAAGTGTGGAGAAACTTTTTAACTATAAGCTGATCAAATTCTGAGAGGCCCTATGGAGTCTGGTTCATCCAGCAGTCACAATCTACTATCTAAAGCAAGGATAGCCAATGTTGTGCCCTCCAGATGCTGTTGGATGCCAGCTGCTATCATCACTACCACTGGCAATGTTGACTGTGGCTTATGGGTGTGGCAGTCCAACAACATCTGCAAGGAGACCACATTGCTGCCTCAGCCAATGACTCATTCAATTTTCTTTCTTCCAAAGGACACCAAACATCACCACCTAGTATGATAGGGCAAATGCCCATGCCCACTGCAACTGATGCTGGCCTCTTTGATTTTTCCCATTTTCAGAAGATTTTGTGACTTAATGGTCAGAGGAGAAGCACCAAGTATGTGAGTCTGTGATCTGTCATCATTCTGCTGCCTGAGGATGGACAAGATGGTACAGAAGCAGCTGAATCTCTTACTTCAGCACTGTCAATGGGACAGTGTTCTCCACTAAAATTGAGGGCAGCAGGCTACCATAGGGGGTGCAAGGAAAGCCATGTGGAACACACTAACTCTGCTGTCCAACACATCACCACCACTGCTCACCAGCAGCTTCTGCTGCCTGAGACACCTGCCCTAATTTATCCAATGGCAAGCCTGACACTGTCATATTCTCTGGAGAGAAGAAGATGGCGGTAGTCACCACAGGGTCTTCACCCTGTGCT
The DNA here is from genome assembly GCF_951804945.1 of Podarcis cretensis. NCBI lineage: Eukaryota > Metazoa > Chordata > Lepidosauria > Squamata > Lacertidae > Podarcis > Podarcis cretensis. The sequence goes on along the minus strand of NC_137173.1, from coordinate 31,733,843 downwards.
TCTCTTTTACCACCTACCGTTACAGCTGCCCAATTTCTGGTAAGCTCGGGTTTGGGATGGCACTAGGCCAGCACTTACTCAGGGCTCCGCTTCAACCTGGTGCTGCTGCTCCCATTCTGGAGAAACGCTCAAAGCAATGACTTTGTGAGAGACAGCATCATACTGGACCATTGCTCCCAACAGATTCTCATTGAACTAAAACTGTTTCCTTCATATCAGAGGGAAGCCCTGTCTACACACAAGCACACTGAGTCTCATCTTCTTACTATTGGCCTTTAAAATAAAGGGCGGGGGGGGGGGAGAATGAAAATTTGGCAACCCCCTCTCCAGCATCCCTGAAATTTAGACCCACTGATGGACACAGAAAAATGGACAAACACTTATTTTTATTTTGTTTGATTTTTTTTAAAGCTAACTGTTACATTTTGCTGATTGCAGCCCAGAATATTATTAAACTTTCTGCCAGCCATTTGGGGGAATTTAACTTTCTCCAACAGAGCATATAGTAGTAGTAGTAGTAGTAGTAGTAGTAGTAGTAGTAGTAGTAGTAATAGTTTGGTTGTTTAGTCATGTCCGACTCTTCGTGACCCCATGGACCAAAGCACGCCAGTAGTAGTAGTAGTAGTAGTAGTAAGCTTCACTTGCCTCATACAAAAATGTCTGCACCTCTGAGCTGGGATTTGATATCTATTCTTAACCAAAAACAGGAGATATATACAACACACACACACACACACATCTGAAATGAAAGGCAGCTTCACTAATTAAAATCAGAAGGCATTTACAAAAATAAGGATGCAAAGATTCTTGCTGGAATTTGGCCAAATCACACCTCAGAGCTTCAGAAGGAATACACCAAGAAATCAAAGGCTGAACAAATAACTAGATTAGCAAAATGATCAAAAGTTTTGGCATTATCTCTCAGTTACGACAGCAAAGCGGGGGTGGGGGTGGGGGAGGAAAACATGATGGATTTTGAGGAGTTGTCCAGGAGCAGTTTTCAACTCTAATAGTATTTCAGTGTTTTTCTTGTTTTCTTGAGATATATATTTTGACAGAAAATATGTCTAGGAATTTTATTTTGACATAAAATCCATTTAAAGATACATACTCTGAGGTCAAATACATTTCAAAAAAAATAAAAACACATTAATCCATACAAAAATATTATTTGATGCATTAAAAAGTGCAGGTTAATGCAGATATGGAATAAAATGAATTTACAGGTGAAAACACGATACTAATTCACACAAAAAGCAGCTCCTATACATCTTTGCCACCTAAATTGGTGTTCTGAAAGGGTTCTGAGTACAACTAAGATTGGGACTATTGAAACATTTGGGTTCTGAGGTGTTTTCTTTTTTTAAAATAATGGTAAACGGGTTAATCCAGGTAATAAAGAAGAAAAAGAAACCAACTAATTAGCATGGACAAATGGAAAATATGAAATTTGACCATAGATTTGGTGTATCTAACTTAACTTACTTTTCTTCTCCTGTGTTTGTTCTAACTTTTAAAGAAAAAGAATAATTTTTTAAAAGTCCTTGTTGGAGTGCTTGAGCTGTGACACTGTATGTTAATTAGTTACTATCTTTTCTTCTGCTGAATTATCTTTGCTATTATTTTAAAGAGAATAATAATTTGATATCCATTTGGTTTTCTTGCCCTATATACTGAACAACCAGACTCCGTTTCTCATTCAAAAGGTGTCACTTAAATGGTGACCTTTTAAATCCTGTTAGTTTTACTAATTTGATTGTCTCCAAGATCTACATTAACCACTCTTTTTGATAGGTTTTGTGCATACTTTCCATTTTTTTTTACAAATGTCAATCTAGAAGTTAGCCAAAATTTAAAATAGACTCATAATATTCTTCTAGTACTTTATAATTTATATAATTCGATTAGTAAATTAAGAAACTCAAAGGTTAATGCAATTCTAACATGTCACTGATGGTTACAGATACCACATTTCAGTATTTTTTAAATGCATATCCAATACAAAGGGACAAAATCTTCATTAACATAATTACAGAATCAACATTTTCTACCTCAATTGTATATTTTACAGATTTTCAGGGGAGAGGAATAAATTTATTGTGTCACCATTTTAACAAAGTGAGATTTAGGAATCTCTCATAAAGGAAAATATTTTCACTCCAGGGTTTATCATATTGCTTTTAGACCAATCAAAGCCTAATGGCCTAATGCACTGAGAGTATTATACTGAGAGGTTTCCCCCCTTTCTCTCCCTGAAAAGGTTATTATTTTTTAAAATTCTGTTCTTTCCCCTACTTTTGTACTCAAATAAACTTTTTATTACCTGCATAATTCTTCCCATCAGGTATGGCTTTGTTATTATGTGTTACTATTTATCTATTCTGTGTGGGGGGGTTTATTCCAATTGAAATTTTTGCACTATTTATTAAGGTAAAAGAGCTAACCAGAGAGGTGCAAGAGATTATATATATGGAGCAAACTTTGATCTGCAATTAACCCAAGTTGCCAATAATGAATCAAAAATAAAACTGGAAAAGAGAGAGAGAGAGAGAGAGAGAGGGAAATTATTTGCCTTTCCTTTTCCTTATACACATTAATGAATATAAAGGCAGCCTGCTACATAATTGTGAAACTGACAATGAAGATTGATCATTGTTGTCAGCAAGCTAGTCTAATAACAATAAAAGTTTAGATACATGGTAATACAATCAGATAGGTGGCATTCCAGTGTCCCCCCATTTTCCCAGCTATCACATAGTATTTTCTCAGCTTTTTATTATCCTAAATGAAAGTTGACAGCATAGTTTGCCATTCTCCAAGGGTCTTATCTGAAACTACAGTTGGTTCCAGCAAGATTTGTAGATGGTCCCTGAAGGATGACCTGCACTTTCAAAGAATGGTTTCAAGGACTGGGCTGACATCAGACTTGTGTGGTCTCCTTGTTTTAATTTGTTTTAAGCTAGAATTTATATGGTCTACTCAGGCGCTTTTAATTTACTAAGCAAAACAGTATATACAGGATAGTTTGGGGCATGACTAATCCTGAGTACACATACTTGCTTAAGTGCCTTGCTGGATTGGAGGAGACCGATCTATTCTTGCATTCCTTTCAAGAAACATAGATATAAGAAGGTACTATGTGATCCACCAAAAGCTGGCTAGTGGTCTAATGGTGGGCTGCAATTTATCTCCTTGGGTATAAAGCATATCCACATGTTTCCAGTCTAGGGACCAGGAACAGGTATTTACCCAGGTGCTCCATGACCATTAGTGTCAGTGTCTATTGTTCTTGGTTCCTTGATGATATTTTGCTGTTAATTTTATTGTTGTTTATTGGGTGTTTTTTTAATTGGATTGGATTAATTGGAAGCAATTGGATTGCTTATTTTTTTTTTTATAATGACATGAACCTTGGTGGTATTTCTTTCTGCAAATGAAAATGTGTTTGAGACATAAACAAACATTGTAGATGTTTTCCTGAGTATGGCTTGGAGATGAACATCAGAGTTCAGGACATTTCCCTCAGAATGGGAAGCAAGACTTCTGACCCCCAAACTTCATCTCCCCATTCTAATCAAAACCCAAGTCCCTTTCTGTGTCATTTCAGCTTCACATGTATTAATTCATTCCTTCGGTCCGTCACATTCTTGCATTAAACTGCATTAAAAAATGTTGGCCTGAAAACTTGTATTTACATATGTATTTTATCACAAAGTATGCATTTAAATATGTATTTTGATTCAATGAACACATTTTCAATGTAGTTTATCTTATAATATGCATTTTAATGCATTTTTGTATATTTTTGTATGTGTTGAACCCAGTGTTTTTTTCAGGGGGTACTCAAGGGCATGCAGTACTGGCACTTCTCCCTCCCTCCCTCCCTCCCTCATTAAAAAGTGTGACACTTGTTATAATAACTTCATGGTGAGTACCAGCACCTATTTTTCTAGCAAAAAAACCCACACTGGTAGAACCTTATTGCCAAACTCATAGAAGTGCAAAATCTAAAGTATAATAATGTTCCCATTTGAACATTAGTCCAAATCAGGTTAGATAGTATCTGAAATGCATCCCTAAACCCTAGCACCCTAAACCCTAATGTCCTCAAGCATCCCTAAACCCTAGCACCCTAAACCCTAATGTCCTGCACCCTGTAACATCGGGGTCATTGGGTGGCATGTAAAGGTTTACAAGATTATGCATGATGTGGGAAAAGTTTTTCCCCGCTCTCTCATAATATGAGAACCTAGGCCATCTGTTAAGTTGTGGGTTGACATAGCAGACGACACAGCGATTTCTCCAAGTAGCTCTTTATTTTGTAAGCTGGAATCGAACTGACTGCAAACAGCTCAGCCGGCCTGCTTTTATAGGCAGCCGGCTGTCAACATTGTAGCAACAACAGCCCAGCGTTTCCCGCCTAAAATAACTGACATGGACCTGAGTGAAAACTATCTACAGACCTGAGTGAAAACTATATACAGTATCCCCCTGCTGGCCCAGGGTGAAACTTCACTACATAACACCATCCAATTAACCTGAATGGATGAAGATTCAGGACTGATTAAAGAGACACTTCTATGGAATTTGCAAGCCCAAGATGTAATGATAGCTGCCAACTTAGCCTTAAAAAGGTATTAGATGGATTCATGGAGAATGAAGCTATCAACTGATACTAGTTATGATGCCTATACAAACCTTAGGGTCAGAGGCAGGATAGTGTGGTTGAGAAAGAAGCCACAGGTTAACTTCCAGCGACCCGTGATGATTTCCAAAAATCCAGCAATGACACACCTCATAACTCCTGGATGTCCCAATAAAGAGTCAAACAATCTAGAGACAATCTAAGGAAAACACATTTAATTTCAGCAACCAGGAGCTCCAGGAGACTTCTGAGGGCTATGGATCTCATCACCGATGAGAGGTGCAAATTTGTATTCTAACATGGCATTAGAAGTAAAGAAAACAATTTAATAATGCTCCTAGTTCTTCACCCTTTTTTCTAAGGTGTGAATGGATTCTTAGAAACACTAAGAGGTTAAGTAGTCTTCGCTTGCTTATAGCATATCCATCCAAACATTTACACATGGCTCTGATGTACTTATAGAATTGTTGCATGATAAGAAGTACATTGTGTTGCCGAGTACAAAAGAATATTTAATACAGGTGCTCAAATCTTCTTCCCCACCATCCCCTTAAGTTGAATCACTGAAGCAGAAGCAGTTCAGACCAGAGAAAAAAAGGTTAAATTATAAAGTGAAAAAAGATTACAAATCACATTTATCTTAGCAATTTCTTTCATATGTTTAAGAGCTTGCACACACAAGAGACTCCAAGTGTATTGAAGCAGCTATTCAGCAGTCTTGTCACGCCAGTTTAGTGAGTGACTGCTACTCCAAAGAACCACTTGCCAAAACGGCAATTCAAGTGAAGGAATTTTCCTGACTTTCTTAAACTATTATCTTTCTCTGCAAAAACAGTACCTCAGGTTACCTAGGAAACGCTGCACAAAACTCCTGCCACAATCTCAATACATAAAAGTTGTTCTAAGATATTTGCCATTTTCGTAGATGGGACAAAGCTCCGTTCCTGAGGTATACTTCTCAATTACACCTATCTGGATTTTGAGAACTTAATTCAGAGATACTTCACCAGGTTCCCCCCAACCAAAGAGTTGAGTATTACTAAAAAGACGGCCTTTTTGGTGGTGGTGCTCTGAATAGGGAATGCTGTTTCCACTGAGGCTCACCTGGTGCCTACATTAAGGTCATTTCAGCACCAGGTGAAGACTTCTTTAATTCCCCAGAACTTTTGGAACCATGTTTTTTGGCTTGTGGAATAGATTATTTTAAATGCTAATATACTGCTTGTGTTGCTTGTTAGGTAGGAAAATGAATTGGCTTTTTAAAATATTCTAAATTTTGTAATTGGTGTTGTATTGTATACAGTGGTACCTCAGGTTAAGAACTTAATTCGTTCTGGAGCTCCGTTCTTAACCTGAAACTGTTCTTAACCTGAGGTACCACTTTAGCTAATGGGACCTCCCGCTGCCACAGCACAATTTCTGTTCTCATCCTGAAGCAAAGTTATTAACCCGAGGTACTAATCTGGGTTAGCAGAGTCTGTAACCTGAAGCATATGTAACCTGAAGCGTCTGTAACCCGAGGTTGTTGTTGTTTAGTTGTTTAGTCGTGTCCAACTCTTCGTGACCCCATAGACCAGAGCACGCCAGGCACTCCTGTCTTCCACTGCCTCCCGCAGTTTGGTCAAACTCATGCTGGTAGCTTCAAGAACACTATCCAACCATCTCGTCCTCTGCCGTCCCCTTCTCCTTGTGCCCTCCATCTTTCCCAACATCAGGGTCTTTTCCAGGGAGTCTTCTCTTCTCATGAGGTGGCCAAAGTATTGGAGCCTCACTGTCCTTCCAGTGAGCACTCACTGGATAGGTTTGACCTTCTTGCAGTCCATGGGACTCTCAAGTGTCTCCTCCAGCACCATAATTCAAAAGCATCAATTATTCGGCGATCAGCCTTCGTTATGGTCCAGCTCTCACTTCCATACATCACTACCGGGAAAACCATAGCTTTACCTATACGGACCTTTGTTGGCAAGGTGATGTCTCTGCTTTTTAAGATGCTGTCTAGGTTTGTCATTGCTTTTCTCCCAAGAAGCAGGCGTCTTTTAATTTCGTGGCTGCTGTCACCATCTGCAGTGATCATGGAGCCCAAAAAAGTAAAATCTCTCACTGCCTCCATTTCCGAGGTACTACTGTATATTGCTTGAACTCTAAGTGAATACTTTCATAGAGAAGAAAGAACTTTCTGCCTGCCCCAGATTCTACCTCAGATTCCTAGGGTTCAGCTAATGTGAAATTGAAAGAACCCTGTTGAGGACCGTGTTGACGACTTTTGAAGTCTTTTCCAGTGCTGGGACTCTCTCATAATTTACTAGTATTTAAAGACACCATTATACTCCTTGATGCTTATGTCTTACGCGGCTGCCGCTCTGCCGTGAATTTGTGGGGAGGACCGCTCCCCCTGCAAGCCCATTCTCCACCTTGGGCCTGGGGGCGGGCCCCATACTCCACCTCAGCATATAAGGCTCCAAGGAGGCCTCAGGACATTGCTGCTGCCACTCTGCCATGAGTTTGTGGGAAGGACCGCTCCCCCTGCAAGCCCATTCTCCATCTTGGGCCTGGGGGCGGGCCCCATACTCCACCTCAGCATATAAGGCTCCAAGGAGGCCTCGGGACATTGCTGCTGCCGCATCGCCGTGAGTTTGTGGGGAGGGCTCTTCCCCCTGCAAGCCCATTCTCCACCAGGCCCGGGGGGCGGGGCCCACACTCACCACCGCCACAACTTTAAGGACATTGGTGCTGCTGCAGCAAATGTTTAAAATGTTTTTATGTATTTAAAAGTGTTTTAAAAGTGTTTTTACTTTTTACTTTGTTGTACCACCATAAACGGTGGTTTTTATCCATGTATTTTTATTTTGTTTTGTTTTATTTTGGGTTGGGGTGGGATGGTTGTTGAGTGGGGTGGGGATTGGTTTTGTTTTGGTGTAATTGTTTTTTGTTTGCTTGCTTTTATATTTTGTAAATGGAGGCGAGTATGAGGCTTGGGATTCCTACTGTGGAGGGGCGAGGGAGGTATGGCGGTGGGGGCAGATGTCATAGGCAAAGGGGATCGAGATATGGATTTGCTCATACCCCTTCCAATCTGTGCCCCATCCCGAGAGACGAGGGTAGGGTGAGCAAGGATTACTCACCTCCATCACTGGTGTTGTGCAATGCCAGGTCTATAGGCAACAAAATCGCCACCCTGCAAGATTTCTTCATCTCGCAGGGGGTCGACCTGGCTTGTGTGACGGAGACCTGGGTGCGCGAAGGGGATACTGTTACCTTACGAGAGATGGTGCCCCCGGGTTTCTCCATCCTCCACCAGTCGCAGACTGTGGGCCGGGGGGGAGGGGTGGCATTATTAATTCGGGAAGATTGTTCTTTCAGGGCTCTACCATTGCCATCGATCCCCGGCATTGAATGTGTTGGCCTAGTGTGGGGCTCCGAGGTGAGCTTGGCTGTCTGGCTGGTGTGCCGGCCACCTAGCGCACCAGCAGCCTCCCTGTCAGGCCTGCTGGAGGTGGTGGCTGGCTGGGCCTTGGAGTTCCCTAATCTATTGGTATTGGGGGACTTCAACATCCATGCTGATGCCACTCCCTCCTCACAGGCTCTGGACCTGGTGTCTTCCATGGCGACACTAGGGCTCTCCCAGTTTGTTTTGGGCCCCACACATCAAGCAGGCCACACGCTGGATTTGATCTTCGGTGTCAGTATAGATGTGATCATGTTTCCTTCAATGAAGGTGCCATGGTCTGATCACTACGCTCTGAAAGCCAGGATTGACGTTCCACCCCCACCCTGCTTAGGTGGCGAGACGATTTGGGCTCGCCCGCAGAGGCTGATGGACCCTGATAGATTCCGTCAAGCAGGGCACCGTTTGCGCCCCCCCGACCCGTGAAGGAGCCTTTTTAAAGGCTGCGGAGCGGGTGACGGGGGGGGTGTGGTGCTGTGAGTCCAATGCTTCCCCTGCCCAGCGAAGCCGCATGCCATTCGGCGGAGAGCAACGACTTCTTCTTTGAAAATTTCGGATTTGGACTAAAAGGAACAACCCGTGAGTAAATTGATTGGACTTAAAAGGGAAATTTGATCTTTGAATTTGGAGCGAGCGGGGGGAGTGCAAAAAGGAAGTCCGCCCCCCCCCCCCCCCGTTGTAGATGGCTCAACGCAAGGATTTGACAACTAAGATCGAGAGATGAACTTGTTTACCTGAAAAAAAATTTTAACTTCAAGAAGGGAAATTACAATAATTGTGCTGGAGGAGAAGACGGATTTGTGGGAACTAAAATGCAACCCCCCCGGGAACCGCGAACGATCCGCTATGAGAGACTGGTGAAGAGACACAGAAACTTTGACAGCTGTCAAAGTAGCTGTCAAAGCAGGAAAATAAAAGAGAACTTTGCTACGATGGCTTTGCTGGTTAGATTTGTTACAATTTGGACATAAATTATTGGAAATAAAGGCAACAAGTTATTTGACTTTTGGGTCTGATTTTGAAAGAAATTAAGTTACCATATTCCCTCTAGAGGGAGGCTGGGACATTGCAACAGTAGCAGCAAGTGGAAAAATACTATGAATTTGAGCAGGATCTGTTATCTCTTGGGAAAGCTGCAAAAACGAAGCATTATTTTGTCTACAGAGGTTTCTATACTAAAGGAGACAATGGATTTATCTATTGAAGAAAGGAAGGGACTTGACGCAAGTTATGTTCCTGAATAACAAAAGCCTCTGTGGAGAACAAGAAGTTTCTGAATTAGAAGGTTTCTGCAGCAGAACAGGAAAAAGCAACCTGAGGAATAAGAGCTGGACCAAATTTGTTGAGATATAGACGTGGATACACCAGGCTGGCAGTAGACAATGGATGAACTTTGGGGATTGGAACCGGGGAATGGGGGGGGGGAGATTTGGAATCCAAAGGCTGTAAAATTATATATTATTTCTTTCTTTACTTTTTTCATGTTTGTTGTTTGAAAATAGGGGAATTCGTGGAAGGGAAATGGGGTCGATCTTAGGGAATTATATAAAATATAAGGAGAAATGGTTCATTAAGATAAATAAGATAAATTAATTTGGAATAAATGGGTTATTTAAAATTACAAATAAGGTTTTAAAATTTGGGGTAAGAATCTGTGGAATCAATTTAAGGGAAATGGAATACAAGAGGGGGAGGGGGGGAAGTCCGGGAAAGATGCCACTGAAACCAAGTGTAAATCATATTTGTTTTTTCTTTCTTTCTTGCTATCTTTCCTTTTTATTCTGGAAAATTTTTAATAAATATTATTTAAAAAAAAAAAATAGATTCCGTCAAGCCTTGCGGGACCTTTCTCCCCCTGGCGACTCATTGACTGAGCTTGTTGAGGGCTGGAATACCCAGCTCCTGGCAGCCATCAATGAGATCACACCTAAGCGCCCTCTGCGACCCCGCAGAAACCGGGCTCCCTGGTTTACCGAGGAGCTCTGGAAAATGAACCTCAGACGGCTAGAGCGAGTATGGCAGGGTGCCTGTGACGGAGCTTCAAGAACATCTTATAGGGTTTTTATGAAAACCTACGAGATGGCAGTGAAGGCCACTAAGAAGTCCTACTTCTCGGCCTCCATTGCATCCGCTAGCTCTCGCCCAGCGCAATTATTTAGTATAATTCGGTCTTTAACATCCCTCGAAGGACAGCCAAATTTAAATAACAATTTGACACACAGCTGTGAGGCATTTGCGAGCTTTTTTGCGGAGAAGCTCCTGTTGCTCCGCCATGACCTTCCTGCCAATTTGGATACAATAAAGGAACTGTAGGCCCCTCGACTGTCCTCGGGTCCAGTATTGGACCACTTTGACCGGATATCCCCAGCCGATGTGGACAGACTCCTCCGAGCTGGAAAGCCCACCACTTGTCCTCTCGACCCGTGCCCGTCCTGGCTGATTAGAGCATGTCCAGACGAGGTGCGGGCCCCCCTGGGGGATATCATCAATTTGTCCCTTGGCACCGGGACATTCCCAGGGGAACTGAAGGAGGCAGTGGTGCGCCCGCTTTTAAAGAAAACATCATTAGATCCCTTAGATCTATCCAATTACCGCCCGGTTTCGAATATTCCATTCCTGGGTAAGGTGATTGAGAGAGCGGTTGCTGAACAGCTTGGTAGGTTTCTGGATGAAACATCGGCTCTGGATGCATTCCAGTCCGGCTTCCGCGCTGGTCATGGGACCAAGACGGCTCTGGTCGCCCTAACAGATGATCTCCGCAGGCAGCTGGATTGAGGCGGGTCGGGGCTGCTGATTCTTCTAGACCTGTCAGCAGCCTTCGACATGGTCGATCATGAACTCCTGGACCACCGCCTTGCCGACGTGGGGATCCAGGGCACAGTCCTTCAATGGCTGTGCTCGTTCCTCTCTGGTAGGGGACAGAGGGTTGCGCTTGGGGGGGAATTGTCATCTCGCCACTCCTTGGTGTGTGGAGTGCCCCAGGGTGCAATACTCTCCCCGATGCTTTTTAACATCTTTATGCGCCCCCTCGCCCAGCTTGTCCGGAGTTCTGGGCTGGGCTGCCATCAGTATGCTGATGACACCCAACTCTATCGGTTGATGGATGGCCATCCTGACTCGGCCCCAGACACACTGATCATCTGTGTCTTGGAAGCTGTGGCTGGATGGTTACATGGGAGCGGGTTGAAGTTAAATCCTTCGAAGACAGAGGTCCTCTGGCTGGGACGGGATGATATGGGATTGAGGGGGCAACTCCCATCTCTTGTGGGGGTACAATTAGTGCCAGCACCGTCCGTTAAGAGTTTGGGTGTAATCTTCGATACCTCCCTCTCCATGGAGGCGCAGATTGCAGCTATAACAAAGGCGGCATTTTTTCATCTCCGCCAAGCTAAGCAGTTGGCTCCTTACCTCTCTTGCCCTGACCTAGCCACTGTGATCCACGCGACGGTCAGCTCCAGACTGGATTATTGTAACTCGCTCTACATGGGGCTGCCCTTGAGACTGACCCAGAAACTCCAGCGGGTGCAGAATGCTGCAGTGAGACTCCTTACGGGGTCTTCGCTGCGAGATCACATTCATCTGGTGCTATACCAGCTGCACTGGCTCCCGGTGGAGTACAGGATCAGGTTTAAGGTGCTGGTTTTAACCTTCAAAGCCCTATACGGCCTAGGACCCTCGTACCTACGGGACCGCCTCTCCTGGTATGCCCCACAGAGGAACTTACAGTCTTCAAATAAAAACATCTTGAAGGTCCCAGGCCACAGAGAAGTTAGGCTGGCCTCAACTAGAGCCAGGGCTTTTTCGGCTGTGGCTCCAACCTGGTGGAACGCTCTGTCACAAGAGACAAGGGCCCTGCAGGACTTGACATCTTTCCGCAGGGCCTGCAAGACAGCTGTTCCACCAGGCCTTTGGTCAGGGTGCAGCCTGACTCCCTCCTTTGGCAATCTTTACAAAACTTTAGTTTATGGTTGCCATCAATTTTGATTTTAATTAATTTTTATAATGTTTTTATAATGTTGCACTGTTTTAGTGTTGTTAGCCGCCCTGAGCCCGGCTTCGGCTGGGGAGGGCGGGATATAAATAAAATTTATTATTATTATTATTATTATTATTATTATTATTATTATTATTAGAAAGAGGCTACTACCTTTGTTACTGCTTGAATTCATCTTTTTATCTCCCCATCACACCCCATCATGCACATAAATTGTTGCTTACCTACTTCAAAGCCTGGAGAGATCTCATAGAATTCCCCAGAGCTTTCTTGGTCTCTTTGTGTGCTTTTGTTTTTAAACCACTTTGCCTACTTAAGCAAGGAGAAAAGCAACAATGGGAAAAAGACTGAAGTGAACTGTTGCTTGCTTGGTAAAACCTTTCTGACTCATATGCAATTCTACAAGCTGAATAAAGCATGGGAAAAACAGCCAAGCAAGGGGGGTATTAAAAGACAAAGAAGCAAACAACCAGCTATCTACTGTTTAGGAGGTTTTTATGGATTTCCCCCTTAAGATCTCCCAAACTAAAGGGACAAATATGCATGCTGGTTTTTTGCAATGCAAGCAGTCCCCTCCCCCCCAGGGTGCCAAGCTGAGAGGGTGCAAAACATGCCACAACTAGAATATTTTCCTGTAAGGAAGCTCAAGTGCAAGATATGCTCTGGTTGCCAATTTGCTGCTGGGCCAGGTTCAGTGTTACTACAGTGGTACCTCGGGTTAAGTACTTAATTCGTTCCGGAGGTCCATACTTAACCTGAAACTGTTCTTAACCTGAAGCACCACTTTAGCTAATGGGGCCTCCTGCTGCTGCCGCACCACCGGAGCCCAATTTCTGTTCTTATCCTGAAGCAAAGTTCTTAACCTGAAGCACTATTTCTGGCTTAGTGGAGTGTGTAACCTGAAGCGTATGTAACCTGAAGTGTATGTAACCCGAGGTACCACTGTATTAGTATATAATACCCTTAACAACTTGGGACCAGTTTACCCACAATATCACCTCGCCCACTCAACCATTTCGATCAGCAGAATTGGCACTATTACGGGCTGCCACATAATACCTGCCCTGCGTTTGTAAGAACTCAATAGTTCTTATACTTTGGAACTCCCTGCCTGTTGATAAAAAACAGGCATTGTCACTGTACAGTTTCCGGCTCCTGCAGAAACATTCTTATTTAGACAAGCCTACCCAGATACTTAGGAAGTTGAGGTAAATTTAATCCTTTTAAACTTTTGTATGTTTTAAAGTATTTTTTAAATTGTTTCTTCTTTTTGCAAACCTCTTTGAGGTGGTGGTGTTTTTTACGATAAATTTGTGTATAAATTTTATGAAATAAATAAGAAAATAAATAAAATAAGCAAGCATTTGCCACAAATTATTTATGTGTCCACAGAGCAACAGTTGGTATCCGTGTTCTAAGGAATGGAGAAGACTGTCTCCATTCTCTCCCATTACTTCACTCAGAGAGAGAGAGAGAGAGAGAGAGAGAGAGAGAGATTAGCCCTATCATTATCAAATATACTCAGGCAGGCATCAGCCTTTTGCCTAGCATGTTCTAACAGGCAAAGCCCCCTATTGAGGTTTTTCTTGGCAAATCCCTCTTTCGCCAACAGCAGAACAAAACTGCTGGCTAGCTGGGAGGTTAGTCAATTACAGTGGCCTCTTACAGCACCCGTCCACTAGCTGTGAGGAGGGAGGTGTGAATGTCAGCAAATCGCAGTGGTTGTACCATCACCATGGAAACAAGAGCAACCTGCAAGTAGGAAACGCGAACTGTGAGGGGGCTGTTTCCCTGATTGTTCGGCATTAAATATATTTAAAAAGTTTATAATTTCAAACAAGCCTGGAATTCAAAGGAAACCATTAGTAACAGCTCAAAAGCCACACAGCAAAGAATGCCGCTTCAGGAAAAAGAAAAAAAAAATTCTTTAAAATCCCACAAAACCTGATTGTGGTTGGGGGGTATATTTATGCAGGCCAAAGCTCTCAATGAATTGAGCTGCCTGTAGGACCCCAAATCATTACACTGCCTTTCTTCCTAACCCTTTGAAGCGGGGGAAAGTTGCAAGCTTAAATTCTGTCACGGGGCTTTCCTTTCTTTACTCCTTTTGCAAAGAGAAGAAAAGTCTAAAGTGACTCTGTAGCAGCAGCAACAACAGACCAGGGAGTCACCAAAAGGTGAAGCTTAGTCTTTCACTTATGTTTCTAAACTGTAGTCAGTTTTGTTCAAAGGGGTCTGGGCAGATTAGCTCTTTTGTCCATCTTTGATTGGGATAGCCAACAATATGTGAATACTGGAAGATACCTGTAGATTATTGCCGAATGTCTCTCCATATTATGCTGCAAGTAACTCTCATAGCTATACTATTTCACATTTTTAACCTAGTGAATCTGAGGTTTTTTTTCTGCCTCAGCTGCCAACATAACCTGATTGGACTTAATGAATGAGCAAAACTCTCAATTTTGATTTTTCTCATTTTCCCCTTATTCTTAAATTCTGTTCTCCACATGTGCACAAAAATGTATGTTTGTGTGTGTATATATGTATATGTGTGTGTGTGCATGTGTGTCAGTACTTTTGTGTGGCTTTCCCATAATAAACATATTTTTGAATCATTTCCCCACAATGTAATGTGTTATTTTCACTAATACTCCACCCTACCCCATAAGCAGCGTAGGAGAACAAGGATGCTTAAAACAAATAATGATGGTGCCAGGCATGTCTCCTTGGGGAGAACATTCCATACATGGAGAGCCACCACCGAGAAGGCCCATTAGTGTATTGGGGTTTAGCATAACACTGTAAATCAAAACCAGTGCTTTGTATTGGGCCCAGAAATGAATTGGTAGCCAATGCAGTCATACCACTACAGTGGACCCTCTAGATACAAATTAAATTCGTTCTGGGGGTCCATAGTTAACCTGAAAAGTCTGTAACTGGAGGCACCGCTTCTGCGCACATGCATGCGCATGCGGCAAACCCCAGAAGTATACCCTTCCAGGTTTGCCGTATTCGCAACCCGAAAGTTACGTATCCAGAGCAGTACATAATTTGAGGGTCCACTGTATTGGTGTTATAATAATAATATTTTTTAAAAAAATTATCCCGCCCATCTGGCTGGGTTTCCCCAGCCACTCTGGGCGGCTTACAACATATATGCTATGTGTTGAGACCATTTTGCTGCAGTCAACCACCTGACCACTGAATTTTGAACCAGCTTTAATTTCCAAATCACCTTCAAAGGCAGCCCAATGTACATTACACATTGTAGTAATCTAACTCAGAGGTTACTAGAGCATAGACAATTTAAGTAAAAGTTATTTAGAAAACAATTTACAGTCATTTTAAAATTATTTTGCATAACTTTCTTTCGGGATCCTCCTGAACTGTTGGAGAATTTGACTCCTTCCTGGCATTTTTTCATAAATTCTGGGCACTATTGTAGATCCAGTTTAACATTGTTAATATTATCTTAACACTGCTGAAGGAAACAAGGACCTTGCCCCTATTTCTTTTACTCCTCCTCTCGCCTTCCGTTGCCTCCTTCATCTACCAGTCTGAACCAACAACACTGTTTCATTCAAAGAACACAGAGCTGATATTTCTCAGAAAACAACTTCCTGAGAAAAACTGAGGGAGAATTTCACGTCACCTCAGAAGAGCATTCAGCAAGATGCCCCCTTCTCCTTTTGTCACCCACAAACAACATGGATAATTTTTGGTGACTGTTTTCCACTCAGCCCTCATGGACCATATCCCTAGTGCTGTCCATGCCTGATTTGAAAACAATCTCACTGCCATATTTTGAGAATATTGCTTGGTTACCTATTGCTGTTTTTCTTCTTTGGTGCATCTTTTACATCCTTTGCAAAAATCCTTTTACATGCTTTACAGAATATTTCTGATTTCCCTTGATGTAAAAGAATAATCAAGGACAATAAGAAGATAATATCAGAATCTCTGTTTCCCTTGGGCCTATTTGAGAGTTTTCCAAGGCCACACCTCCAAAGATGAAAGTGCTGATATATTCAGAAGTCATCTCCCCAGAGGGACTCATGGAGAGAGCAGCTTCTTGAGTCTGTGGTCATTTTGCACTCAGTCCTCTTGGTGATAACAGCTTATTTTGCTGTATGACCCCCACCCCAATTATATATATATATATATATATATATATATATATATATATATATATATGCATATGCTAGTTGCAAGGAGTGTTGGCTGCTTGTTCCCTCCAAGGGGTGTTGCCCACACATCATGCTGCAAAATCCACATCCAATGAGCAATTGGCGTGTGTAGGAAGAAGGGAAGACTAGAAAAGTGACCATAAATTATTCTCAAATTGTACCTGCAAAATCCCACTCTGGTGCTTTCGTAACTGCTATCAGAAAGGTATTAATGGTGACAGAAGAGGCTTGCTGGAAAGCCACCTCCAATTGGCCCTTTTCTGACAAGCCTCATCTAATGTAGTCCCTGTAATAAGGAGTTTTGAACACCAAGGGAGTGGTATTATGGCTGTGCAGCTGCTGTTAAGAGGTCTTTTGGCCAGTTTATTATGTACCATTATTTCCTGGGGTTTGAAATTTAGCTCTGTAAAACATGTCCTTGCCTGGGAAACTGACAAGCTCCAGCTTGGAGATGGCTATATTTGTTGTTTCCTTAACCCACCCAGGTTTTCAAAATAGTATCTTTAAAAAATAAAAACCCAACAACTAGATGCATCATTTTTGCACTGCCGTCACATGTCATTTGCACTGTAATCTGCACAACCTATAAGTACTCAATCAGCCACGTTTTATTGTCTGTAATCAATGGCATGTACAAACCTTAAAAAGCAGCATTACCAACTTTTAAACCTACCCCTTCCAAGCAGCTTCATCTGCAGTAATGAACAATTGGTAGCCTGTTATCCCTATGCATTGAATAGTTCCACACACTGATTCTTGCAGACTGAGCTCTATTGATATTATTGAATTAACAGGACACTTCAAGGCATGAAGATACACACAGTCACCTGCTATTTTCATCCTATCAAGAAGAATGGGCCAGACTGTTTTGCTGCTGTTTCCTTGTCATTTGACTGGGGCCTCCGCCAGTCAACCCAGAGCCCCAGCTCAGTGGTAGAGCATTTGCTCTGCATGCAAAAGGTTCCAGGTTCTGTGGCATCTCCAGGTAGGACTGTGATAAAACCTTGCCTGAAACCCCGGAGAGCCACTGTCACTCAGCTTCTGTGTTCTTATGCTTTGTGTGCAGAAGGCCTGAAATTCAATCCCTAGCATCTTCAACTAAGAAGGATCGGAAAATAGCTGGTGCAAATGTCCTCTGCCTGAGAC
The DNA here is from genome assembly GCF_951804945.1 of Podarcis cretensis. Lineage (NCBI taxonomy): Eukaryota > Metazoa > Chordata > Lepidosauria > Squamata > Lacertidae > Podarcis > Podarcis cretensis. The sequence continues at coordinate 31,716,426 of NC_137173.1, read as the reverse complement.
CCTGGAGAGCTGCTACCAGCCAAAACAGACAATATTGATCTAGATAAACCAATAGTCTGACCTCATATAGCATGCTTTTTATGGCAGATCACATGATTTGCATGTAGAAGGTATCAGATTTAAACCCTGACATTTCCAAGTAAGATTGGGACTCCATCCGAAACCCTGGAGAGTCATTGCAAGTCAGTGAATATAATTCTGAGCTAGATCAACTAATGGTCTCACTTTCTGTGCATTGCCACATTAGCATTGGGAATGTTAACTTTTAAGAAAGAGGCAGTGTTTCAACAACAGTATGATGGGAGTATCTTCACATGCTAAATTCATGCCACTGTAAGGTTTGAAAGCAGGGTGGGGAACTATGACCCTCTAAATTTTGCCGGTCTCCGGCTCCCATAAGTGCAAGTTAGCTTGATCAGGGATGATGGGAGTTGTAGTCCAACAAGGTCTGCATGGCTGTGGGTTTCTCTCCCCAGTTTTAAAATGTATACACTTGCCAGGAAGAAAAGAAGACAGAAATTTAATAAGTGCAAGACACTGTGTATGACTGAAGCAATTGGGTTTTGTTGTTGTTTGTTTCCAAGCCAGGCCAGTGGAAGTTAATCACTGACATTTTCATTTTACAGACAGGGCATTAGGTTGAATATATGGTGTTCCATAGGGTACCCTGGAAGTTTTTGCTCATGCTCCCCATGTTTCACCTGTTGGAAAAATACTTTTCACAGATATGCTTAAAAAGAGAGAAAGAGAGAGAAATTTGAAACAAAGGCCGAACCAGCCAACGGGAGGAAGACACAAAAGGGCAGGTGTGTTTGTCCAAATGAAAGAAATCAGAAATGAAAGTCTGAGGAAAAGGAAGTAAACATTTTGCATTATTGACTACCCCAGAATTTTGGTGGGGGTTCTATGGACCTTGGCGCTCTTCTCAGTGTGGCCATTTCTAAAGATGGATTAGCAAATTAATGTAAGCAGAGCATAAAGTTGCTGACTGTGGTGGCGCGAGTCACCTTGGGCTTCATCAGCATTGCTAAACATTGCCCATAACCTTTCCATTATCACTCCGGGCCTGCACAGCACCAAGACCCAACTGCTCCAATAATTTCAATTACTTTCCCTGACAAATTTTATGTTTCATGTATTTTACTGGCCTGATAATTATGATTTCTCTCATTTCTCGCTATCGAGCTTAATGGGTTCCAGCACGAGTGTGCAGTTTAAGAAATGAAGTTCCACTTGAATTCACAAGTTATTATCTACTTTCGTTAATGGAATTGGAAAAAAGAGAAAGAGTGGGAAAGAGATAAAGGATGAGTAAGAAGGGTGAGGAAAGAAGAGGAGAGGGGTGTGCGCATGCGTCGCACACCTCACAGAGAGAATGGGAGGGGGAGGGGGGCAAGAAAAACAAGTCAACAACTAACAAGGGGGATAACAAGGGAAGAGGGAAGAAGGATATAGAGCCATAACTGTGACAAAGATGAAGCACCAGAAGGATGAAAGGCGAAAAAGAATGTGTGTGAGAAGGAGATAAATAGGGTGAGTGCAAGAAGCAGAAGCAAGCACAAATCTAGAGGCATAAACAGCCTAAGAGAGAGTCCACAAGCCTTAGTGAGTGACAGAACTGGCACAGTGTTAAAGGGTTTTTTTTGGGGGGGGGGATTCCCATGTGCTATTACAGAAAAAAAGATTTACTTCAGATTGGCAGTTAAAATTCATGTTGTCCCCCCTCCCTCCCCACTTTGTACCTTTGTTGTCAACAGAGTCAGAAATGATCACCAATCAAGGATTAATCCTGTTCCTATCCGTTGCCCACCGCCCACCCTTGTGACAGGAGCTCCGTGCCTTTTTAACAGTTTCGTAATGGAGATGAAGAGAAATTCAACAGGAATGGCTTCCCTCTGTGTGGGGTAGTATACAGAGATGGGAAATGCTGTCCTCGTTGAATTGCTGCCTGTTATGCAGTTGTCAATCATCCCCATGGGGGTGGGGGGGGGAGAGAAGGCAAGCCCATGTCAAGATTGATATGAATTTATGGCAGGAGGCAGAGATATAATTATATTTTCGAAATATGGTACAGAAGTGGCTTTTGAGCATTTCCCCCTGCTCCCCGTACAGAAAGCCCTTTCTACATTGACTTGCCTGCCAAGGTGCCTCAGGTCACAGGAGAGAATTATGGGCTTGTTTGCACACTCAGTTCCTATGGGGCCAGTTTTATTGGGCTTCACTATTGCTTTCCTTGAACTGGGAGTGCAACCTGACTTGGAGGAAAATCTCTCCTGCTGCCCCTCCATTTTGGAAGAATCAGCATCATGCCGTGGTTGCAAGTGGAAATCCTTGCACTGACCCCTTAGGACTGGAAACATGAGAAACTGAAAGCAAAATCAACTGATTCATCCACCCCATCCAGTTATCATCCTTGTCACCCTCCATCTTCTGAAGGCCAAAGGTCTGATAGGGGACCTCCTTTACCCCTGAAGGCTCTCTGTACTTTCTCCTGTCTGGAGAGTCCTATGAGTACAGGCGGTTCCCTGCTTCAGATCTTCCTCCTACCCATGTTATAGTTAGGTATGGGGATCTGGGAGAAGGACAGAGCATGTGTCCTGCATGAACAGGGTCCACAGTTCCATCCCTGTCCTGACACCCTTTGGAGCTGCTGAGCTGGATGGACAACTGGACAGACTTGTTATAAGGCAGCTTCCCAGGTTCCTACATGTTTTCTGTTTTTGAAGTAGGAGACAGACATGTTGTGAAGCAACTCCTACACAACCAGCTATGAATTCGTACTCTTTTCCGTTTCCTTTCTCAGCCAAACAAATGACAGCAGTGCATCTTCAAAGTGGTTAGAAGAATAAAAAAAGGAAGTCTACGAAGGAAGCAGGTGTGATATGATTTTTTTTTTTTAAAAAAAAGGCAATGGTGCAATACTTCACAACTTGCAGGAGGAACACATAGGGTAGGAGTGGGAGAAAAGAATGAAAAAAGCAAGCTCTTGACAAGCGTTTCTACAGATAGAACAGCATCCTTCAAGGGAAACAAATTTCTTTCAGAGGCACCTGATTGACAAACTCTCCCTTTCTCATCAGCTCAGGCACATCCCCCGGAGCTATCACATTAAGGGGCTGTGTGATTTCATGAAGAGCCTGTGATCAGATGCTGGAGAGAGGACTTAGAGCCTCTTGGGGGTGGGAAGAAAAGTGATCACTCACAAGCTCCCGGTGCTTTTTTTGTAGGAAGGTAGAAGGGCTGTTGCAAGTGGACGTTTATTGTTTGCTTGTTGTTATAACTCTTACTATAGTAAAAATGCAGCAAATGGAAATATTCTATGGCTGGGCTTTGTTAGGATATCAGAACATAAGAAGAGTTTGCTGTCCATCTAGTCGAACATCCTGTTCTCACAGTGGCCAGCCAGATGCCTGTGAGAAACCAATGACCAGGACCTGAGCACAATCACATTCTCCCCTTCTCTGGTTTCCAGCAACAGTCTCACTTTTTGCATATTAACACTATTTTGCTGGATAATGTTGCCATCTTCTCTCACACCTACCCTTCTCCCACACCTTCTTTTTTTAAAAAAAAAAAAGTATCAAATTATGATGATTATTTTTTTGTGCGTCTTTCTGCAAATGAGGGTACTTGAGGAAGAGAGAGAGGTGGAGTTGTATCATCTTGTTTAGCAACATACTCATTTTTAATGTGTTCTCAACGGTACTACCTCATCAGTGTGATGATCATGAAAATGATTTCCCTACATTCAGATCAGGGTGATTGGTGGAGGAAAACAAGACAATGCGGCACTCCATCAACGCAGGCAATCATTGACATGGACTCTTAATGGCATAAGAATGGCTTTGCTGGGTCTCATCAGGATCTGTTTCTTAGTGTGTAACTTCATTCCAAAATACCTCTGGGGGCTTAAGAGCGTAACAAGACCCTGCTGGATCCGGCCAAAGGCCCATATAGACCTGAACTCAGACCTCACTGCGCAGAACCAGATGCCCACAGGAAGCCTGTATGTAGAACCTCAGCACAACTCCACTCTCCCTACCTGTGATTCTCAGCAACATACTGCCAACATACTCCATGAGTGGAAACAGAACATAGGCACTGCGACTTGTAGTCATTCATAGCCTTATCTTCCATGAACTTGTCTAATCCTCTTTTAGATCCATTCTAGGTGGTGGCACTTACTACTATCTTGTGGGAACAAATTCCATAGCTCGTAACTATGTGCTGTGTGAAGAAGTACTTTCCTTTGTCTTTCCTGAATCTTCCAACACCAGCTTCCTTTTATGTTCACAACTTCTACAGTTGTGCCAAGGAGGGTACAAAAATATAATTTGTCCACAGCATCTGCTGTTTTGAGACAGTTGGTCCCTGTAATATAGGTTCCCCTTAGCTAATAGCCGCTGGTGAGCCTCTCTCCTTAGATTCCCAAAACATGAAAGAATAATAAGAGTTAAATTAGCACTGAAACTTAGTTATGGAACACGGGAGATGTTAAAGACATAGTTTCCAAATTTTCCAACTTGGTTGTAAGGTATCATGTTGTCCTTTTATTTTTAGGCTATTGTAGTGAATACAACCCTAATACATATCATATATAAATGATAATGTATGATGTAGAAGAATGATGTATGCAGTCAGAACAGGTTAATCTGTCAGTTTAGGTTTCTTTAGGTTTCCTCCCCCCCCCCTTTCTTTCCAATTTTCAGTTCTCCACATTGCCTCAGTAGTTTGCCATAAAAAAACTCATTAAATTTTTAGTGTGACTTTCTCCCAATAAATGCATATTTGTATGCAGTTTTGTTTAATATTCACATTTTTACAAAGCAGTTTCCACTAATATAATATCATATAATGCATTTTTAATGTTATTTTCACTGACATTTGCATTTCTATGCACATTTTGCTCCAGTATATGCATTTTTGTATATGATATTTTTATGGAAAACTGTACTGCAAAGTTCAGAGAAGTGTGAATTTTGAAAGATAGCTGTTTTAAAGTCTGTGTTTTTTCAAAAGTGACAAACTATACCAATTAACGATTAAACACAAGTAGAATAAAAATTACCCCCTCTCTCCTTAATTGATAACCCTTCTTTGAATGAGAGAGGCGGTAGCCTTTGCTTCTTAATATGTACATACCAGTTGGATAATATGCTTTTAACCAAATACAAACAGGGTATTTGCTCCCTCAGCAGGAAAGCTGAGGATCTTAAATAAGCAGCTCGAGGAAAGATGTTCATTACAGCATGACCTTGGGTGAGTCACTTAACCTCTTTGTGCTTCATTTCCTCTACCGGTAAGAATGCTATTTACTCACCTGACAGAGGTGTTGTGCATTTTAATTTCATTAATGTTTCAAAGTGACCCTGAGAACCTTGGGTAGTTCTCACTCTTGCTAAGTGCTTTCATGAGCTACATGAATGACTCAGAAAAAAAGGAAAGGAAAGGAACCACTATGCAGCCCTGAGTGACAAGAATGGCACCACCTTGGAAAATAATAGACAGAAATCACCAAACACAGACAGAAACCACCCAGCTAACACTACATGTTTCACAGCTGTGGGTATTCACTTGGGACAAATCCTGAACCCCTGAACTGGAGCAGGCAACTTAGGAAAGATTTGGGGCTTGTCCAATGTACAATGGGTTTCTTCTGAACACAAGCCAAGCTGATTTGGGTTTTCCCAGATGCTTCAGAAACAGAAATAGACATAGTGTCTCTGTGGAAATTTATGTATTCCTCCCCCAAGCTCTCATTTTAACAACAATATTTTTTATCTGCCTGGATTACCCCAGCCACTCTGGGCGGCTCTAGACAAAATATTAAAAAATTAATAAAACACCAGACATTTAAACCTTCCCTATACATAGCTGCCTTCATATGTCTTCTAAAAGTTGTATAGTTATTTATCTCTTTGACATCTGATGGGAAGGCAATTCCACTGGGTGGGTGTCACTACCAAGAAAGCCCTCTGCCTGGTTCCCTGTTACTTTACTTCTTGCAACCAGAAGACCCCTGAAGCTGGACCTCAGTGTCTAGGCTGAACGATGGAGGTGAAGATGCTCCTTCAGATACACAGGGCCTTAAAAGCATTTAGGGTTTTAAAGGTCAACACCAACACTTTGAATTGGACCCAAAAAAGTACTGGAAGCCCATGTAGGTCTTTTAGGACCAGTGTTATGTGGTTCCAGTGCCCACTCCCAGTCAACAGTCTAACTGCTGCATTTTTGATTAGTTGTAGTTTCTGAGTCACCTTCAAAGGTTTCTGAGTCACAGAGTGCATTGCAGGAGTCCAAGTACGTGCCACTCTCACAAGACAGTGAGCAGGCAGGTAGGGTTTCAGCTGTTGCACCAGGCGGAGCAGGTAGACAGCTGCCCTGGAAACAGAATTAACCTGTGCTTCCATAGACAGTTGTAAGTCACAAATAACCCCAAGGCTATGCACCAGGTCAGGATCAGGGAGTCCCCCTCACCTGCCCGACCCCTGTCTTGCAGAAACAGTACTTCTTTCTTGTCAGGATTCAGCCTCAATCTTTTAACCACCAACCATCCTCCATCCACCTCCAGACACTCACACAGGACATTCACTGCCCTCACTGGTTCCGATTTAAAGGAGAGGTAGAGCTGGGTATCATCTGCATACTGGTGATCTCCCACCCAAACATCCTGATGATCTCTCCCAGCGACTTCATATAGATTAAAAAGCATATAAGTGAAGTGTCAGGCAGTGTGCGGTGGGATGTTGTATGTGTGGCGGGGTGAATTCTTGTGACTGACAACCTCCAGCTTCCAACCAGGGAATAACTTTAAAAGGGCTGTCCTTTTTACTTCCAGTCACATTGCTTTTGTGGAAAAAAGCTTATCAGTTGCTGCCAATGGAACAGAAAACAAAAACAAAGCCTCAAACTGTTTTTCATTCATCACAGCTCCCTAAACCTTGGATCTATATGTCTGATTTTTCCCCCTGTGATGTATGTCATTTTCATACTAATTCCCCCCCCCCCAGAACGGCAAAGAGGTAAACAGGTCTAGTTTACCTGTCCCCACCTTTCAACATGGGGCCTGTTTAGGTGGGGTTGGAGGCTCAGGATCTGACCTGTCAGCTGGATCCCATTCCCCACTCCTAGTTAATGGTGAGAAATGAAGTGCATCAGATTTTCTGAAGAGAGGCAGTCATTTGGACCCAAGGCAAAGCAAGTACCCTCTAAAGCGATCTGAGCTGAACTGAGCTGCATTTCAAAGCACCAAGACGGCATCCCAGCCACATCTTACCTTCAGGACACCCCTAATATTTTTGAACATGTTGCTCTGCAGTGAGAAAGACCCAGCAGGACCTCCCTGTACATTCAACACTCAGAACCTCTAGCTATCAACCGCTAACTGACTAAAAGTCTGTTGATGCAGCAAGCATCCCTCCTGCTTGTACACATTCCCCCCCCCCCCCAAAATGTATTCTATCAAACTCCATATTTGGAAGAGATTATCTGGTATCCACTTAAGACCCCAGCTGGCCCAGGTGCAGGTTTGTCTCAGGTGTCTGATCCAAACCTGATTCCTACCGGCTCCAGTCCGGCTCCAGTGCCACTCTCCACTCATTTGTATGAACAAATTCAAAGTCCCGCATCCTCCATCTTAAGAGTCCTTTGTTTTAAAGACAGGCAAAGGCTGGACAGCTCTTTACATGCAGCAGTGGGACCCAAACTTACTAGGGCCACCCCCCGCTATAAAAAGCATTGCTCAGAATAACAGTTTGCATGACCCACTAAGGAAGATCATAGCAAGATAAAATTCAAAATAGTAACAATTAATTGCACATTTATTAAAAACCCAATTAAAACTATTTAGCTTAATTAACACAACAAAATGGATGAACTTGGTCCAGTGATACCAGTTTTACAAAGTCAGATAGTTATGCCTCCCCTTGGCCTCTTAGCACCCCCTGGGCAATTCCATTGCGGTACCATCCATTTTAGGAAGCTCAGACACAGAGGCTGCCATCAGACAGAGGGCTGTCCTTGGTAAATAACTGTTGTGGACAGAATCAAGAAATGCTTGGAAGGAAAGTCTAGTTTGAGCATAGCATCAAGATTCCTGCTCACCCACTTATAAAGGCTGCAGGCCTGACCATACATAAGGCATCGGCTGGGAGAAAGGGGCTGCGTGTGAACCATAGTTTGCATTTGAGCTTTTCTTACTTCACACTGTGAAGTCTTGGCCATTGCTGCTATAACAGCAAGTTTAGGCCAGTGTGTGACTGCTGAACAGAACAGAAAAACCTGCAAGAAGGATCTAAGTAAGCCCTCCCCCCTTATCTCCTTCACTTCCTAATGACAATATTTGAGAAGCCCTGCTCCAGTCCTTCAATTCACCCCCCACCCACCCTCTTTCATGCAGATGTCATACGGTGGCGAGAGGTTAAAGATGTTTACTCATCAGCCAGAAGTTCAACTCTCCAAATATTTGCATTTCTCGTGTCTCCCAAGTGCTGGTGTGGAACAAGCTGCTCCCCATTAATTTGCATTTGAAGATCAGAGAGCACAAAGTGGTGTCTATTTTCTCTCCACCCCCTTCTACATACACACAACTGATTGAGTGCTCCCCTGCTTGTCTCTTTGCGGAATGATAAAGTGCTCTTGTGAACTGTTTCAGTGATACCTGCAGTGAGCGAGGCTTGGTTGTGTCCAAGCCGCAAATGAGAGCACTTGTTTATTCAAGATAGAGAGGTGGTGGCATGGGAGCTCTTATGAAGTACTAAAACACACACATGCACACAGAGAGCTGCAATTACAAGTGGAAAATATTTCTTTCTTTCGCCCCCTCTCCTCTCCCCTCGTTCCATTTGCATTTTCCTATTTGAAGTTGTAGGGTAGAGGGAAGGAACACCTTATATTTCCATATCAAGAGAACCAGCTAACCTTTTTAGACCGACAAAGGGCTAGGTTTTGTTTTGTTTTTAAGACAGCGGTGTACCCATTTCCTATATTTCAGGCACTTCACTGTTGAATACAAATAGGACCTGAAATACTTCATCTATTGTGGTGCCTTTTGCACAGCCTTTCACCATCTTCTAGATAAGAGCATTCAAATTTATTCTTCCTGATAGCAAAAGAAAAGAGATCTGCTGTGGTGAGGATACGCTTTAAGACTTCATCTGCACTATGCCTGACCCCATATGAACTGTCTCTCCCCATATGAGCTTGACCCCATGATCATCATCTGAGGCCTTTCTTTGTGTGCCTCCTCCATGAGAGGTCTGGAGGGTGGCAGTGTCAGAATGGGGGTTTTGCATAGTGGCTCCCCTTTTGTGGAATCGTCTCCTCAGGAAGGTTTGCATGACATCTTCTTTAGGTGCCAGGCAAAAACATTCCTCTTCTCCCAGGCCTTTGGCTAAGTGAACAATCTATGGCCTTGTTAGTTAGTTTGTTTGTTAAAGGTGAAAGGTGGTATAGAAAGCTAATAAACAAACTAACCAAAATAAAAGCACCATACATTTAAAACAGTATCATATCACTTTAAGCAGTCATGACCATAGCTATCAACTTTCAGATTTGAAAATAAGGGATCAGCAGCCTCACCTGTCCCGGGGACAGTCTACAGGATATCTAACAATCTGGCATAGCAGTGGGAAGCAGCGGGAAATGGCACTGGAATAAGGGAATTTATCACAAAAAAAGGGAAGGTTGACAGCTATGGTCATGACTTTCCCCAAAGAATCCTGGGAACTGTGGTTAAAGGTGGTTTTTAGGAGCCCCCCCCTCCCTGAGTTCCCTGGGAAGAGAGATTGACTATTAAACCACTCTGAAAATTGTAGCTCTGTGAGAGGAGCATGGATCTGCTAACAACTTCCAGCATCCTTAACAAACTACAGTCCCATTATTAATTGGAGAAAGCCATGGTTGTTGGTATGAAACTGCTTTAACTGTACAGTGCAGACTTTTTAAATGTCTTTTTAAAAATCTCAGGTGAATTTGTTTAAACTATTTTTTTCCCTTTTCATTGTACATATTCATAAAAAGCAAGCAAACAAAAGTTACACACAAAGGACATGGGAGAGTTTGCAACTGCAATGAAGAATTGCAGAAAGAATATAGTGCTGGGTACATTCTGCTCTCACCATGCCTGCGGGAAGCCTGCAAACAGGACTTCAGCACATCAACACTCTCCCAAACTTGTGATTCCCAGATTCTGTTATTCGGAGACATACTGCCTCCAGCATTAATGGTATTTATCAGATAAACAGCACCGGACATTGATGAATTTTTAATGAACCATTTCACACATCACATGGCAGCAGATTTAAGTTTGCCACAAGTACACACTTGGCAGGGAATCACAGCTCAACTGCTGAGCTTCCACCTCTGCATGGACCCCACAGAATCCTGTAATGCATATTAGCCCTGCCTATGTACCTTATCATCCAAACGGTTGTTGTAATTCTTTTGCTCAGTGACTCACAACAAAATGAGCTCACATTCTTATATACATGGAAGTGACATGGTGGACGTCGCATCTCACACCCAAATGGGATGCTATATGACCAGCAGATCACATCCAGCAAGCTACCTGTATATCAGCATGCACAGGTTGGTGCACACACAGTTTTCTGCTATTATGCCAGGTGCTTCACTTAGCAAATGAACGCTATGATATTTCCCCTGAAATTGGTAGCTCCCGGGTGTTTAACGAATGGTTGGTCATTTAATGGCCCGAGGCAAAACCCAAGGAAGGTTAACGTACTGACAAAGCAGACATTAACTATGGTAACAACTGTTTTCATGGGAGATCATTGCTATTATAAACCTTATTTAATGCCATAGTGCCTGCCACTTTTCCTCCGTTGTTACTTCGGCTTGAAATAAAAGTTGTCATCATGTTTCAACAGATTGCATTAAGCAGTGCAGGAAAGATCACAGACACTGAACAGCAGTGCTTTCTGGAGCAGAACATGATGATAGGCAACATTCTTAGGCAGCGGAGTAGATCAGAATGAAAGATGTGCAAAACCTGTCCCTTTGTCTCTGTTCCAGTTCCTGGTGGAACGTCCGAAAACCTCGCTTTTCTGAGTAACTTCTGCACATTCTTTTTATCTGGAAAAGTAGATGCACATTATGTTTACAAGTGCATGAATGTGTGTCTTCACATATTTTATGTGCACAGATTGGTGACTTAATTCAGAATTAGGCAAATTTAGATTCTTCTTCTTTTAATTAAATGAAAAGTGGAATATAGTTTCCCCCTAAGTCCAGCTTCAAGCTTTTGAACCCCAAAGCAGATCCTTAGGAGTCTCACTGGGTAGGACTATCTCTCCAATCCCTTCTATCACAAGCTGAGCACGCTCCGTAGCACCTGAAGTGCAAGAAGCCCTGGGACACTTCAAATTTATATTCCAAAACTGGTAATTACAAACCTGTCAACATCACTCATAGTACCACAAGCTCCATTCTATTTTAACGCACACACATGCATGATCTGAGAAGGGGAAGAGAGCAAAGATCAAACTGTAAGCTAAAGTACATGGATTGTTCCAGTAAAGTGACCATCAGAGACCCCAAAACTGGGTTGTTTCTTTTCACATTACACTTTGTTGATATATATATTGTAACTTTATTTGTGCATACTTATGCATGGCATGTTGTACTAGTTGTGGATCAGGAATGTGCACCCTCATTGGAAGTAATGCACTGCTGATAGATTTCCACAATCATATGGTGCATCTTGGTGCATCTTGGTGCATATTCTGGTGGTCTGTGCTCAGCTTCTGCATTCCCTATCTTCACTTAGGTCTTATAAGACACTGACTCTCCTCCCCCCCCCAAAAAAAAATAGGAAATGAGATCAAATCAAACCTAAGGAAGACACAAAACTATCCACAAGAGGAAGCAAGAATGTTTGGAAACCAAGGTGGTGGGTTACTGCGCCAGCGGAGATAAATTTTGACAGAGGTAGAAAGATTCTAAAGCCCCTTCTAGCTTGGAAATGCAAAATAGAAATGATAATGTAAGCTGGACAACTGAGTGATTATAAAATAAAATACCGTATTTTTTGCTCTATAAGACTCACTTTTTCCCTCCTAAAAAATAAGGGGAAATGTGTGTGCATCTTATGGAGCGAATGCAGGCTGCACAGCTATCCCAGAAGCCAGAACAGCAAGAGAGATCACTGCTTTCACTGTGCAGTGAGATTCAGAATATTTTTTTTTCTTGTTTTCCTCCTCCAAAAACTAGGTGCGTCTTATGGTCTGGTGCGTCTTATAGAGCGAAAAATACGGTAAGTTTGATTTATTAAAGAGGACACCGTGTGATGCATTATTTTTCTTGGTGAAGTATGTAGTTGCCTACCCCAACAAGTAGTCATTCTCATTGATCATTTATTACCAGAGGAGCAAAGCAATATTAAGCTCATCCCATACAGTGTAACAGGCCACTTTCTGAACAAGCAGTTTGTTACCATACGTAGTCGTACCTTGGACATCAAACACCTTGGCTCCCAAACAAATTGGCTCACGAACGATCGAAACCCAGAAGTGAGTGTTCCAGTTTTTGAACAATTTTCGGAAGCCGAACATCCGACGGGGCTTCTGCAGCTTCCGATTGGCTGCAAGAGCTTCCTGCAGCCAATAAGAAGCTGCGCTTTGGTTTCCGAATATTTTGGAAATTGAATGGACTACCAGAATGGATTCCATTCGACTTCCAAGGTATGACTGTAATCAGTTGGTACAGAAGGACACAGCATGCATGAATTTTAGGGAGAAAATATGAGCCTGAGATTGTAGAAGCCCTTAATTCAGCTAACCACTGAAAATACTATTATTATGAGATGAAAAAGCAGCATGATATTTGGGTAGATATATTTTACTTGGAATTGTTCTTGGTAACAATGTGGTGGTATATCGGATTCCAAAGGCCTTGGGGACATCCTCACTGGATTCCATTAAACTGTGTGGAAGGAAGTTTCAATATTTCATAACCATTGAAGGAGAATTCCCCTCCATGACTCACTCCCCATGTGCCCTCAACAACCACGTTTTTCTTGAGTTGCTCCTTAATTTTCTTGGGCAAACTCAGCAAATTAAGAATGGTCAATGCAAGTGATCCCTCAGCAATCTTTGAGCTTATGGTACTAGCCACAACTTAATAATGCCACATCTCTTGTTACAAAGTCATGGGAATACAATCTTAATAAAACACAACATACATTTCCTCTAGACTCCGATCTGACGTCTCATTCTGATGACCCCACCCCCACAACACACTTCAAATGAAAAGAGTCTGAAGAATTGCTGACACTCTTCTTTCATATCACCTTTGGGGGTGCTGTGTGGACCTATAGAATACATTCTTCAAATCACCATCCATGCTCAGTCCTGCTTATCTTATGATGCCTGACACATACACAGAAATCACAACCCAGGATGAAACGGTTGCAGGGATTATGCGAAATTCAGACCCTTCTGAGGCATATAATCTTTAATCTCCATCTTCAAACACACTGACAGTGTAAGACCTGACATAAAATAGCAATTCCTGCTGTATTCTGTTTCCTTTTTTTTAAAGTGCGTGTATGTTTGATTTTGACTGAACAGCACACAAAAAAAATAGGAGAATTTAAGAAAGATGTATAAAGTCTTACATTGACTGACATAAGTGATCAGAAAGAACTGTTCTGCAAAGATCACAGTGAAGCCTTTCAAGAACCCTGGTGATCCATGCAAGTGAACAGGATGTCTATGGAGGGATTGAGGTGATGATTCTAATTAAAACCCATGGTGCCGTCTTCAGTGACCTCGCTGCGCTTGATCTCGTGAGTTTCTGCCACATTGGCTTTCGTTTTGCTTGTCTACGAGTGATTGACCACAAGGGGGAATGGATATTTGGCCAGAGATTTCTTTTTGAAGGGCTGCGGAAAATGTGCCGCTTCATTTGCAAATGAAAAATAAAACAAGTCTGCAAAAGCTAATGAAAGCAGAGAGGAAAAATTGGGCAGCCGTCAGGTTTTGAAAGAAAGAAAACAGTCTGATATAAACACTGGGCTCGTTTCTGCTGACTCCCCTCCTCCCCCTCTCACCCAGAATATGAAAAATTTATTTAATAATAAAACAGGCACACTTTGCACTTCACTGTCTCCCACCATCTCGAGATCTCAAAGGGCTTTTATAAGCTTTCAGAAATAAAGCTTTATCACATCCCTGCCAGTTCAGTAATATTGCCTGTTTTATAAATGGGAGGGTGGGGGTGGAATAAACCACAGAACTGAAATTAACTCAAAAGCTGCATATGGTGAGTGAAACAAGGGAAGCAAGTGTTTGGCATTATTGCTGTGCACCCACAGTTCATTCCAAGGGTGGGGGACACATGTAGGGTACCCCCCAAGAAAAAGATCCAAAAAAGATCCTGCACCGAACAGGCTAAAAACAACAATGTTTCATGGATTGTCCCAAAGGATAAGATAAGTATAAGATAAGATTTGTCCAGACTGCAGGCTTATTAAGGTGTGTTCCACAGTTAGTGGACCTGTTGTGGGCATTTTTATGCAATTGCATGACTGGATGCTAGTACCTTCAGTGGACTACATTTTGCCACCAATTTGAAGAAACAAGCATACCACTTGATGCTACTTTTGCAGTTTTTATTCCCCAGTGCAGAGAAATGAGGATGTTGAAGGGTTGCACACTGTTTAAGAAAAAAAGAATTAAGTAGGCTTGCTTTTAAATGTGCTTTTATTTGCATTATATAGCAGTTCTGGTCACATTTAGAAGCAAGCCTACCTCATTCTTTCTTTCTTAAACAGCATGCAACCCTTCAACATTCTCATTTCTCCGCATTACGGAATAAAAACTGCAAATGTATATATACCCAGAAGCAACATGCATTATTTTTTTTGACATATAGTTTGCTACTGTATGTAGATAAATAGGAAATTTTGTTCCCTTATTATTATGATAATTTTCCTGATTCTAAATGCTACTTTTCCTGAGTTCTCGGGAATTGGTTGGGTTAACCAGGTTAATATTGAATGGTTAATAATTCACCAAGGATGCTTTCTAGCTAAGCTACCCCTCGCATTTCAGCAGGGCTTGCATAGTAGTCGTTCCTGGTGAATAATGCACTTCTGTTGCCTGTCTACAAACATATTTTCCTTTTGACAAGAACCATAAACTATGTTTGTGAAAAATGAAGGAAAAGAACCTACAAAACATATGCAGTAATTTTTTAACATGATGGAGACGTGCACAAATCAATATTTACACCTATTGAATAAAGTGGGAAAAAATGCTAATTTTAATCAATTTTATTTTTCATGCCAAACAATTCAGCTAGCAGCAGAGGGAAACTAATTAGGTGGTGTCATATTTTGCTTTTAATAAACAAAGAAGGGCCAGAAAGGTTATTGAATGGTTTCTTTTTTTTTATTTCTCCTGGTGGTATTTTGGAATTGAAACTAAAGCTTTGATTGCTCCTTGACATCTTAGGTGAACTGGGGAGTTATTCAGAGACTCGAGAAAATCTTTACTTAAATTATTTCTGTTAACTCCTGTACACCCGCACTATAAGAAACACTTAATTAAGGAAGGAAAATGCCCATAATCCATAACTGGGAAGCAAAGAACTGCTAAATAGAAAAAATAAACAGATGCTCAAACTTTATATTCCCCGAACAGTTAGAAGCAGTTAATATGAACACATCTCTAAGCTCTCTAAGCAACCCTTGTGGACCTGAATACACTGGTCGCAATCCAAGGCGCACTCACTGAGGTTCTGTTTGTGAATTTGAGGACTCATTGTTCTTTCTGATTCAGTATCACCCACCATTTCAAATTACTAAAATGTGTGTTTAATTTAGGGATGTCAAATTCTCACACAAAAAAAGAAAAGAAACAGGAGCAGAATTTGCTGATGCTTGCTTATTTGTCCGGCATCCAGAATGGAAATCAATTGGTATTTGTTGTTTCTTTCAGTCTGCAAATGATACATGATTGATTACACCCCCCCCCAATTTGCATTGCATTTCCTTCGCCTACAAATGAATGGGACAGAATAATATAATGCTGACATAAATTACATAAGTGTTTTCATAAATTATGCAAATTGCATATTTTTGCCATGGATGAACAGCAAGACAGATAATGTAGTTGTTGGCGGAACATGAACTGTACCATGGGAAGATTATAATGAACCAAGGCACAACCTGGGTTCTCTATGGGAAAATAAGGTCAAATATTTGCTACCGCAAATAAGAATTATATCTGAACTATATCAGTGCTCATGTGATCAGGGTTGATGTTAGGATAAAATGAGATAGGAGAACTATATTTGCCACCTTGAGCTCCATGAAGAAGAGTTGGGACAGAAATGTAATAAATAAACTAACTTTATGTGGCTTCATATAATGCAGATTATACGAAAACATACCAAAGAATTTTTAAAAAGAAATTATTGCAATATATGTAGTTGATCCTAATATTCTTGTCCAATTATTGATCTACTGTTTTCTTACATCAAAATCTGGTCTGCTTAAATTCTGGATAGTGTTTGGCATGGGCAACTGATAATAATAATAATGAATGCCCAAAGACATGGGAATAATTTTAATATTTGGGAAGTATTCTTGGACTTTACATTGTATAGCATTTCAATGTTCAGTGGAAGAATAAAAAAGCAAGTGAGACATAAATACTGTAGAGCTACAATAATATTCACATCACTTTTACACCTGCAAAGTTCAATTTCCACTATCCATGACCTTGTGCTGTAATGTGTGCAAACTGCAAAGGTGACAACTGAATTGTTGAATATTATTTGTGTATTTACTCCTCTATTCTCGCCCCACCCCACCAAAGGACAAACCCAAATTTCTACTCAAAATCGCTGTTTTATTCTTGGTTATTTCAGTTAGCAGTCAAAGCAGCACATATACTGTATGTTAACGTTCAGGATTACAGTATTTATCCAGCCACTCCTTCATTTGATTTGAATGAATCAATCACATATATTCTTTAGTCAAGCTGTTCCACAGATGATGGAATAAGAGCTTAATACTTTGTGCTGGCATGTAACACTTCTCTCTGTGAAGATTTTCATGCTCTATCTAAAGCATCCCCCAAGAGGCAGATTTCTAAGAGTTTGTGATTCACAGGAGCTACTGTCACGCATTTCTATCAGAGGCAAAATAAGAAAAAGAAAGATTGCACCTCCCAGAGAATAAAATAAAATTTCATTCCAGTTCAGCCATTTGTAAAGGAATGTTCTGCTTTTTAGCAGATGCTGGAGTATTTCCCATACCCAGCTATTAGGCAGGAATCTCAATTTGGGATCTCCTAGGCAAAGGATACCAATTTGGATTACTGATATCTTGCCTGGGTCACACTATCTTTTGGCTGTTGCATCTGGAAAATCAGAATCAGTCGACATACCAGCTTTTTCATGCTGCATTTCCCTGCTGGGGCATACATGGCATACCACTGCTCACACTGCTGCCCAACCACTGAATGATTTTTTGATGGAGAAGGGGAGACCCATGGGCCAAATGTTGCCATCTTGAACTTCTGTCATTCCAATATCAGCCTCTCAGTTCAAATCAGATATTTGGATGTGGGTCAATTTACAAAAGAAATCAGCTGGATTTCAACAAGTTTTGATTTTGGCTCAGAAACAACTCAGCAAAAACCCCTAATGTGATTTCTTTCCTTTCTTTCTTTTTAGGCTGTAGGTGGGCAGACATCAAACTTGCAGGATCTATTTGAGGGCTTCAAGGTCCAAGAGCTGGGAGCCAAGTGAAAAACGAAGGCTTAGAAAGGCAGGCAGACATGCATTTAGAATTAAAATATAGGAATCCTAAGAACATAAGAGACTGGTGGATCAGACCAAAGGTTTATCAAGTCCCATATTCTGTTTTCTTGGTGGCCAACAAGATAATAAATAATAATAATAATAATAATAATAATAATAATAATAATAATAATAATAATTTATTTGTACCCCGCCCATCTGGCTGGGTTTCCCAACAAAGATTAAAAATACATTAAAATGTTACACATTAAAAACTTCCCTGAACAGGACTGCCTTCAGGTGTCTTCTAAATGTCAGGTAGTTGTTTATCTCTTTGACATCTGATGGCAGGACGTTCCACAGGGTGGGCACCACTACCAAGAAGGCCTGCTGCCTGGTTCCCTGTAGCTTTGCTTCTCGCCATGAGGGAACCGCCAGAAGGCCCTCGGCGCTGGACCTCAGCATCCAGGCAGAAAGATGGGGGTGGAGACGCTCTTTCAGGTATACTGGGCCTAGGCCGTTTAGGGCTTTAAAGGTCAACACCAACACTTTGAATTGTGCTCGGAAATTCTCAAGCAGACCATAAGTCTCCCCTCCTGTGGCTTCCAGTACCTGGAATTCAGAAGCATTACTGTGTTTGACTATAGAAGCACAACCTAGGCTTCCTGTGTGTATCTCACCCCAGGAATCTGTTTTGGGTACCAGCACTGAGCTCACAGTCCTTTCTCAGCTCCAGTTCTGCTTGTGGCAGCAGCGACTGCCACCTGCTTTTACTGCTCCCACTCTTGCTGCAGTTGAGCTGCAGCTTACCACTCTACGCTGTCTCAGCACTGGATGGGCCCTGGTGTTTTGAATGGACGCTAAGCTTAGCTCTCATCAATGGGTGGCAACACCCACATTTGTGAACTGAGCCCGGCTTCAATACAAAAGCAGCAACAGCTGCAGGCCTGGTAGTTTAGTTAAATACTGTATTTATGAAAATCTGATGCACCATCAAATCTAATGCACACCTCACTTTTCAAAAACGTGAAACAACAACAAAAAAGCATTTGCTAGGACAGTGGTGATTTTCAAGTTTGCAATCAAATCTAATGCACCATCAAATCTAATGCACACTCTAATTTTCACGACACAATTTGGCCAAAAAAGCTGTGCATTACATTTGAGTAAATAATATGTCTCCTTTGCTTGTAAGTCTCTGGAATTTTTCACAAGTTGTGTCCTGTTCAGTTATTTAGGACCTAGATAAAACAATGAACAAAAATGTAAAAAAGGCCTGATAATTGTGTGGTGTGTGTGTGTGTGTGTGTGTGTGTGTTTTATTTTACACCAGCAAAAGTCAAGGCAACACTTTAAAAGACTGCATCAGCTTAGCTCTAATTTATAGACAGCAGGAGAGGCTCTTTTTCCAAGTCATTATGTGGCAATGAATATGGTGTCCATTTGGGGTACACCCTCCCCATAGAGGTGCAGCCGACACTGGCCTCACTATGCTTTTGGCACAAGGTCAAAACACTTCTTTCCCCCTCTGACGTTTTACAATGGTCAGTTTCACCTTTTGTTCGTATGCTGCCTTTTAATGGTCCTTTGTGATTGCATTTTATTGTTTCTATGTGATGGCTGCATGGCCATTTTGAGTTATATTTATTATTCACCACCCTGACGTGCTTTGATGAAGGGCAGTTTATAACGACCTTAAATAAATAAAATGTCATGGCAGTCATCCAGGGAGGCCTCTTTAAATTGGTCCACATGATAGCTAATCTCACACTGGCACAGAATGGCTCACTGCAGGTAGCCGGGGCTATTTCCCCGAAGCTCCTCCAAGTCTTTCCTTTTGTGGTTCACAGCCACCACACGGCACAGCTTAAATTAAAGTGGCTTCCTTGTGGCGGCAGCAATATATAGACTGGCTTCAAGAAACAGTTCTTTCAGGATTGGCATGGATAAACTCAGTGGGGAGGAGGAAATCTCAAGCATTTCAGACTTCTTTTTAGTCAGCAAAGCACTAAAAGGAAAGCAAAAGCAAACAAACAGAGGGATCGAGAGAGGTGACATAGAAATAAGCAATCTGCAGGTTTGAAAGAGATCACATCAGCTGTTTTCAAGGTGTGTTCTAGGGAACCCTGGGTTTCCTTGGAAGCTTCTCAAGAGTTCCTTAAAAATTAAAATTTAATTGAAAAGTTTAATCATTCTCTTTGACAGTTAGCCAATGCCTCACGATCTTCCTTTGCAAAATGCAGTTAAAGGGGTGCTGGGGTGTAGCTAGAGATGGGGAAGAATTTTGACTGTTTGCATTAAAAGGCAGATCAATGTAATTGGTACTTTCCAAACCAATGCACAAAGCAAAGCACAGCTATCCTTCAAAATTCGCATACCTCTGAATTTTGCAATGCAGTTGTCCAGGTTGAGTAATATGCACAAAAATGCATGACTTAGGGTAAATAATGCATACAAATGCACATGTTAGTGAAAATAACACACACCAATGCATTATATTTGAGAACTCTGCTTTGTAAAAATGTGTTTATCAGGCAAAATATCTTACAAACCTGCATATTGGGCAAAATTGTGCTAAAATCCAGATGAATTTGCTTAAGAATTAGTAAAAATAAATAAATCACAAATTGATGTGGAAATGTGAAGAACTGAACATTTTGCTATTACAACATCCATCTCTGCGAGCATATCAGCTTGCCAGGCATAATCCCCCTCCCCTCCCTTGCTGCTCAGGGGGTTCTCCCAATCACCCTCAAGCCAATTTTGGATTGTTGCAGTCATATTCATTAACTGCAACAGGTCTACTCTTAATAAAACTTAGTTGAAAGCCACCCTGAAATAAACCAAAGCTAACAGATTATCCTACCCTTAGGTGTAGCTGGTGTGACCATGAGATTTTATGACACCTAGTACAAACAGAAAATGCATTGTGAATTGTTCTTCGTTAGAGTCTCCAGCATATATTTAAGGATTGCCCAGCACAGACTGATGCGGAAGAAGTTTGAAAACTACTGGATGACAGAAAAGAGTGGGCTTGTGTAAATGATCTGACTCCTTCAAGTGCGTAGTCATGCATTTATCTCATCATCAGGTGAAGAGTGAACCAAACTATTTTGTCATAAGCCAGCAACAAAAAGCAACCTAGATAGAGTTTGGTCAAGGTTCAGTTAGTAGTGGTTGTTGTGACAGCAGTGCTCGCCTGACCTTCTGTTGCCCATTGCTGCTGTTCACTGGTAGGTAGAAGGGTGAGGTAGAAGGGTGAGGCAGTGGTGTTGTTGACATGGTGCAAAACACACGAGCTGAACCAATTTCACACTCCCACCATGTTGATGTTGCTGCTGCCAGCCTTCCAACCTTACTTCCCAGAGAGCAGCAGAGGTGCAGGTGTCAGGAGGTCAGGTGAGCACCACTGACCCAACTGCCAACCACTACTTATGGTGAAGCTCACTTTGTCAGGCAAGTTCATCACAAGCATGAGTCCTCACCAGATGCATAACACACATATTCTCTGAACACACGAGAGAGCAGGGTTGTATTGTGTAGACTTGTGTCATGAGATGCACCCTGACTAGCTCCTCCCCTGGCACCTGTGCATACAGCATAAACAACTGCAAGGTGAACCTTCCATGGCACTGCTCACTTTTTCATTGGGCTCCACCCACCACTGGTATGTTGCCACTAGAATGTTGCCCATGTGGGAATGTGGGAGTGTGGCCCTCAAGTTGAAGACTCTCCATCGGTGGTGAAAAGGCTTCTATGTGATGTGGAGCCCCTATTGTACAGGGTTCCAGGTCACATGGAAAGAAGGCTCTATCCTCGCAAAATGTTCTTGCTGTACACCTGCACATTAAGGGACAGTGCAAGTCAGCTCATTGGAAGGATGCTTGCAGTGTTATTCTGAGGGCATCAGTATCAAGTGTGCGCCAATATACTGCAACTATAAACTTAAGTAATTTTATTTTCTTTGACAAGATTGTAATTTCTTTTGGCCAGACTTCTCTTTTCTCCACTAATGTCCTATCAAGACAGCGCAAACTTCCATGATCAATACAGTTCATTTTCAGTTCAATACAGATGCAATTCAGTGTGAGACTAAACACTAGCAAATTGTACATTCCACATACAATAAAGCAAGAAAATATACAGTGAAAGGGAATCATTTTCTCATAATATACCATTATTGTTGTCCTGTAGCGGTGTGATTTACACACAGCCTCATGGTTTAGGTAAGTCCCTTAGAAAAGCTCTGAGAAAAACAAAGAGACAGGGTTGGAACTAGAGATGATGTCAAAAAATATTCTGCCAAAAATGGCAATCCTATATTGCTTTGCCCTTTCTGAAATGCACCCCTCCTTACACCGGCAGCTGCCACAAGGGCTACACACAATGTAATTTTCAGGGAACTGCCATCGGCTCAGGGGCAAGAGGGGAAAAGGCGGATGGATTACAGAGAGCCCCCAAAGATCGTGGGAAACAGCACTTCCTCAGCGGAGGAAGGCAGCCATACCTCCAGTGGGGAGGAGATGCAGGGCTCGGAGGATGCAAGGCGGTGCCAGGACACCTTGCCTGAGCAAAGCAGGGAGGTCCCTCTTTACCCAAGCTGTCCTTGTGTAGTAGGCTTCCACGCAGAGAGGGGAGGTGCAGACTGGGGGTCAAGAAACTACTCTGCTGGGGAAGATTTAAGGTCCGCCCACTCTCAGATTCTGCCAGTGAATGAGCAAGACATGGAATAGAGGCGCTCTGCATTGCAAAGGTTTTTTAGCACCAATAAGAAAGCTTTAGAACAGACTAGTGAGACATCTTGCCTGATTGCTCTTCAAGCAACCACCCAATACCCTTAACAGTAATGGTCTCATATTGCTTGTTCCTAACAGTATACACTATATACAGAATGAGAGAGGATAAAAAAAAAAATCAACATGGAGCTGCTGGTTTGGGCACAACTCCTGTCCAGTCATGTATTGTTTCTGCACTAGAGGGATGAATTAGGGATGTGGCAAAAGCCTGTATAGGTGAGCATCCCTGTTTAAATTTTTTTTTGAGCAGAATTATAGAGTAGCCTACTATAAGTTGGCTGTGTCCGCTTGGATTCTTATCAAACCTCTTCTATGTTGCTCTGTTGCAGGGGCCAAAAAGCCTATCTTGGGATAGGTTGAGTTGGCATTGGCAGGCACTCCCAGATCTGGCAGAGCACAGCAGGGACTGTGACAACTCGTCCCAGAAGCTCTGGTGGGAATTGGCATAATATGTCATTTCTATTAGTGATAGTCCAGAGTGGGGAAAATATTTCCTTCCAGGGTCTGAGTGTGCCTGCTTTTGCTTTCATCTCTCCAAACATACCGTTTTGGAGTTTGAGGACATGTTGGAGATGGTGGTGGGCGGACCCAGCTGCTGTTTCTGAAGCGTTTCAGGAAACATTTGAAAAGCCTCTCAAGATTCGGAACACTCAAAATCTTCAAGTGTCTTTCAGGGTGAATGGGAGAGGCTCATCTCCAATCTAGATGGAAAGAGGAGCTGATGATATGGCACATTGGAATGGGTTTTGTGCCTCTACAGAGAGTTAAGTAGCCATAGATAGGGACATTGATCTCATACAGATTGAGATCAATTGGTCCATCTAGCTCAGTGCTGCTTACACTGATTGGCAGCTACTCTCCAGGGTTTCAGGCAGAAGATATTCACAGCCCTACTTGTAGATGCTGGGGGTTGAGCCTTGCATGCTAAGCTCTGCAACTGAGCTACAGCCTTCTCTAAACCACATAAATTCCTTCCAACTAAAACATGTGTTTGGTTTTCTCATGACTTTATCTCCCATTTATCATGTGAGGGTGCATTTATAAGAATGGCTACTAGCTCTGCTGGAACTATTGGCATTGTTTATTACATGGTGGCATTTCCCTAAGGGGGAAAAGCAAAACTGATTACATAAACTAACTTTGACACTTCAAAAATATTTTGCAAGTATTAGTTTAGTCTTGAAACGTATCTTATCGTTATTTCAATTTTATAGAAAGACAAAATGAGGCATGAAATAGTTCAACAACAAGCAGCCCAAGATCCTATGAAGTTATTTGTTCCAGTAGAGAAAATGCCAGTGTATTTTTAGATATGAAGCTATCTTTCCCTTCAGATAATTTCATAATATTATTCATGTTGCGATACAATTATAACACTCTAGGGTAATTAGGGCTGAGTGAATTGACAAATACTACTTCATCTAATATCTTCTAACTTTTGCAAAGTAGGGTCTGGAAAGTAAGCCACTGAAAGATGCAATGCAGTTCCTCCATAAATCTCCTTCCTCAGTAGAAGAGCCATTTCTAGAGCTGTGCAAGGATGCTCTCAGAGGCCCAGGCCACTCTTGGCTTCTGAGGTTCCTGACCATCATAAAAAGCAGCCACAGAAAAATGATGGCACATGTAAACAAAACAAGGCATGGAAAAAGTAGGGGGGAGAGCGTAACATAATTTGCATTTTTTAAATAAGAAGAAGAAGAAGAAGAAGAAGAAGAAGAAGAAGAAGAAGAAGAAGAAGAAGTAGAAGTAACTACTGGTTTTCTTGCCTTTTTCTGCACAGTTGTATTTATTTAAAAGGGGGGGGGACTTTGTTTCATGCAACGTCACAGTTTATGTCAAGCATCTGATAAAATCAGTATCAGTTAACAAAAAAATGTTTTGTCACCTTTCTTAACTGCTTAAATCTGCAGATTTACTCGGTTGAGAATGTGACAATTTGATTTGATGCTCATAAAAACAAGTAGCAAAACTTACCAAATGCAAAAATAAAATAAAATAAATAAATTAAAATTAGAAGGTGTCTGAATTTGAGGTTCCATTTGAGCATGAAATCCCCTCCCTCCAATTGGCCATAACTGTGTACAGATGACCTCCAAAAATTCTCCATCCTATCTGTTGGCAAAGAAACTGGAGAGACCATTTCACTGATTTTCTCAGCAGAATGATACATTCATCAACAGTCTTGCCCATCAGGAGGCAGTAGCAAAGGTTTCTACGGTGGTAATGGCAGCAACTGGCACCATCCTGCTTTATTGAGCATTTGTTCTGATTTGTCTACAGGGTGGTATGTTTGAACCCCTCCTGCAAAACAGTGGCAGCCTGGAAGGACCCCTAGGGGCCAATTAGTGATGAGATGTGTCTTTCATAGGATATCATAGAAACCTAATTGTATGTTTTGTCTCCTTACCTCCCTAGGTGTGCATAAGTACATCAATAGCCATCTCATATTTTCATCGGTCACACTGAACAAACCTTTTTGCTTGGTTTAGACATTCTCTCTTCCCTCTCCCTCCCCCCATTATTTTTATCGAGGCAATATTTATAGCTGAGGCAGTGCTGAGTAAGATGCAGTGATTATGGCTGATTTTATCACAGCCGTATTACTTAGCTGCAAGGTGAAGCGCTGTGCTAAAATGGATCATGAATCCCTGAAATTGACTATCCGTCACCTTTATAATCCTGATGGAAAGGCAGGTCAGATCAGGCCTGACAACTTCCCATGCAAACGAGAGTACAACAGCAATGCCTGCTCTCCTGGAGGTATTTATTTGTCTAAAGAGGAGAGAATAGCCCAAGATAGAGATGCTTGCCAAGAGCAAACATACGTAAGAACTCTAGACATGGATAAAACACACCACCCAAGGATTAAAAGAACAAAGGTATTTACAGGTCTGCTAACGGAGGGATGTAGTAATCCAAAATAAAGTATGGGATTTGAAATGGCCTATAAGCTGCTCATTCTTAGTTCGCTCATCTACTTTATGGTTTTGATGTGGAGTGCCTGGCATGCTCTGGTCCATGGGGTCACGAAGAGTCGGACACGACTAAACGACTAAACAACAACAAGAAAGCACTTTCCATTGGAAAACTTCTTTATACTTTTGGCCCCTTTGTGCTCCTAACAGCCCCCTGAGGGCCAATTTGCCATTTAAGGCTGTGAAAACTCAATCCTGATAAATGCTGCTAGTTTTATCAAAATCCTTTTAACTTCTTTCCAAATTCTGACAGATGTTTTACGTGGATAGTACCTTACATTGCAATCTTCACTTTGCATGAAAATTCAGCAGAAGCCTAGTGGTGCACAAAATCTGTGATATTTGGCTAATCTTATCAAACCCCTACTTCTAAAATAACCCTATAGCTGTTTTGTGATCTCAAATTTTGCTTTATATAGAATTGGGGAGGGGGGTTTACTATATTTCCTTTTTATTGGAAAAAAAATCTGTCATTGAGAAGTAGCTACCAGTTTAAGGACTAAGTTCTTGGCAAAGATCAAGGTAACACTAACTCAGGTCTGCAATCGTTTGCACACTTACCAGGGAGTAAGTCTTATTAAACAAAGTGGGACTTACTTCTGGGTAGAACTCATAAGCTCAGCACAGTTTTGCTTTTCAGATTGTGCAACAACCACACATGTTCAGGAATCTGCTTTCCAAAGAATAATGATTTTTCAGTTCCTGAATCTAATTTATTGTGTCCAACCTGCAAAAGGGGGTTGGATTGGAAACAATGGAAAATATTACCAAATGAAAGTGTTTTCCATCATTTGCTGCCCATCAGTAAACAAGATAATTGTCCCTTCTTTGCTTTTCAAGGTACAGAAACTATATTATGTTCTAGATTTGGAAACTCTGGGCTGAATTATGTTTTGGAGCCCAATTCTTCTTTGGAATTATTTTAAAATGCACTCTTAGCTGGGAGACCTTTTAATATATATATCTTTAATTGAAAAGTTTCTATGACCCCATGAAGCAAACAAGAACATCGGCAAACATAAAGTCTCCAGTTACTGCAAACGTCGTTTTACAGCCAATTTGAAATAGATGCTGTTATTATCAAACAAACAACTATATCTCTCCAGAATGAGTGCTGTGAGTCTAGCAGGCATGACTCTCCTTTGTGATAGTGAACATGCAAGAGAGAGAGAGAGAGAGAGAGAGAGGAGTAGCCACACTTTCAGAAACGTATTTCTTCCCTAATGATGGCAACATCAACTTTTCTGCCAAGACTGTTTGCCCTACACTGTGATAACAGTACCTAATTGAAAAGCCACCTTGACATTAACAAAAGCAGTGGTGGCTAATGCCTGGGACTGAGACTGGTAGGGCAAAATGCAAGGAGGCCAACAGGAGTCAGAGCCAATGACATATGGAGTCAACCAATTCTACTTTTGTCCAGCAGCAGTCAGCAAGGCAGATCTAGATAGAGTGGCATTGCTTACCTGGCTCCCCAACACAGAGGTCATTGCTGGGGAGGGACAAAGTTGTGGGGAGATTGGTGCATTCGGCCTGACCAGGGTCTGATCCCTGCATCAATGCCAGGACAGGCAGCAATGTCCTCGCCCCCTCAACTGCCCCTGCACCTTCCATCCTGGCCACTATGAGTGGCAGACTCATGTTGTTGCCGTGTCCCCATTGCACCATAAAGCATACCCTCCAACATTTGTCAGATGAAAACAGGACCGTTTTCATCTGAGGAATGTTGGAGGGTATCCTGCCCCTTTGATGTCTGTGTTTCTGCCACCCTCTGCCACTCCCTGCCCCCAGGAGTTTTCACTCCCCTCCGACCCTCATCAACCTCCCCCCTTTGACGGCCCTTCCCCAATCCACACACAGAACATTTACTACTGGAAGAATGGTGAGTGCCAACTTTACAGCAATGGGATGCACTATACACACCCTTCACTGTCCTGAGAAAAGCCCTTAATCCCTTTTTGAAATTTTATTCTTTGGTAGATTTGCAAAAAAGAAAAGCACACAATAATAAATAAATTTTAAACAAGCGCTGGCTCATCCTCCACCCCAAACTTGGCGGTGGCAGCACTGGCTGGTGAAATTGGGACATTCTGGGATCAAATCAGAAAGCAGGATGGCTTTTGTAATTCTGGGACTGTCCCTGGGAAACTGAGATCCTTGGAAGGTAACGCACAAAGCCCCTCCATCTGTTTTTAGAGTGCCCCCTAAATAGGTAAAGCCATATATAATAACCAGGATCTACAGGATTGCAAAACTAGTTACATGTGCCCTAGACAGATCTGATCTTTTGTTTCTTGAGCAGAAGCCGTCCCCTTGTGATTCACAAATAACACCCCCAACACAGAGATGCACATACACCATGAGAAATTTCTCTTTAAACAAACAGAGGTGAGTTTCGTATGTAGTTTGTGATTTGTCATGGGAAACTATCAAAGCGAGAAAATAGTCCAAACTATTGAGCAAGCTCAAGGGAGCATCACACACTCCAAAAGCAGTTCCTTGCCTTTCAGCTGGTTGTCTTCTGTACAGATTTCCCTGTCATGAATACTGGTAAGAGAATCAGAGAACTGTGTGCTCCCCTGCCGGCCCTTCAAATTCTTAAAGACAAGATGGATTGTCATTTGAAACCTCCAGTTGTTTGGTGAAGTGTTGAGCTTTCATGTTTAACCAGGATCTGAACTAAATTATGTTTTCTTGAGACCCTTCTATATGCACAGCAATATTTTACATTCTTTAGCTGCCTTCCATAGAGACTTCACATCAGACCTCTTGAAAGATAGAGTGCTTTTTTCTTCATATACTTCTGGTGTCAAAGGAAAAATGGCTTCCTTCCTCAGGCTGTTCCACTAAATTAGGTCATGTATGCCAGTGCTATGTGCTTCCAAAGCAAAGTTTCTGAGAGGGTATTAAACAAGGAAAGGCAAATTCTTGGTTCCACAAAGCTCAATCTATACTATGAAAATGTTGCTTAGTGGAATCCTTCCTGTCTCCATTTTATAATCCTTGGCAGCTAACTTCCTTCAAACGTTACTTGGATACAGTAGTATAATCTTCACATGGGAAAGTAGCTACTAGCAGGTAAATTTATGCTTCAGCTAAAACTGAGGTCTTGAGGTCTCATGACATGACCCTTCAGACTTAGCCAGAACGCTTCTTCTCATGCAGGGTAAGGAACCCACTTTTTGTTAAGCCCTCCTACTTATAAAATATTTTTGTGCTTTCCAACACAGAGTATGGGAGAGGCACCACTCAGGATTTCATCACTGGTCATGGTAAAGAGGAGCATCAAATGGGACAGGATGCCCTTGGTGGTAGCAACTGCTGGTGTGATGGGTGGACTATTTTTGTGTTAAGGATGTGTTCAATGCTGATTGATGTGTCATTTTATGTTGTTGACATCCTGTGCTCCCTCTTTTGTGTCCCAGATGTGGGATATTTAAAATGTAGTCAAACTAACAATTCATGTTTTGCTAGACCAGTGTTTCCCAACCTTGTGCCTCCAGCTGTTTTTGGACTACAATTCCCATCATCCCTTGCCACTGGCCTTGCCACTGGTCTTGCTAGTCAGGGATGATGGGAGTTGTAGTTCAAAAACAGCTGGAGGCACAAGGTTGGGAAACACTGTGCTAGACAGACCCAAGATAAGAGCTGAAGCTCATACAATATATAGCTCATATATCGATATATTCTCCTACCTGCCTGGGCACACCCTCTTCCTCTCTTTCCACCTCTTTCTGCCCTGCCAGCAATGTGAGAACATCTGCTTCGTCTGAACCCCAAGTGAGACTTAACTATGCTTTTGTAACCGAGTCACCATTTTAAGCCTGCCTGATTAAAGCCTCTGTATTTGCTATTCTTCAACAAGTATTCTGAGTGAGTAAATGTCATTTTTACTCTTTCACAAGACTGTCTGTGTGATTATTGTTTTAAGGGGGAGAAAAGGGGGAAATACCAGGAAAATCCAATCTGCTTTAAAGCATCCTGGATTATTTAAACCAAGAGGCTTAAACTAGCCTATCTAAGCTTCCCTTTACAGTGGTACCTCGGGTTAAGTACTTAATTCGTTCCGGAGGTCCATACTTAACCTGAAACTGTTCTTAACCTGAAGCACCACTTTAGCTAATGGGGCCTCCTGCTGCTGCTGCGCTGCCGGAGCCCAATTTCTGTTCTTATCCTGAAGCAAAGTTTTTAACCTGAAGCACTATTTATGGGTTAGTGGAGTGTGTAACCTGAAGCATATGTAACCCGAGGTACCACTGTACTCTGCAAAGACATGACACCCTGCTGAACTCACAAATGTGAGGAAGGATAATATCTAATAAATATATCATCTCCTTTCATCTATTCACATCCCAACACCAGAGAATTCCCCAAACTTCAACAGAAGAAGGTTTATGGAGTAGGGGGCAGGCTGCAGTGGGTGGGTATCGGGCTTGTAAGTGTGCTGCCCTTTGCAAGTGGTTACAACCCATACAATGTGCTAGACATGGCAAAAGCAAATTTAAAGTGTACAATATCACAAAACAGTTACTACTTCAAGTTACATAGCAAATGTAATGGTTTGCACACAGTCAACTATGTTAGAATTTTGGAACTTGCTGTGTGGCCTGTGTTAATGATACTACTTTAAACCCTTCTCAATACAAACCAAGGGCAGGGCTTATTTGGATACCATCTAAACATAATCCTAATTGGGACTTCCGGGTTGGCGCCTCCGTCAATGGCGGAGCTCCTCCGATCAGGAGGAACTTGCTCTGTGAAAGGCAGGGTCTGACCGCCACGGAGAAGGCGGAGACCCATAGAAATCACAGGCGGGAGAAGCCTGTGAACTTGGGGTTCGGCTGGCACCTTTTGCGCCTCCCCTACTCGTGGGGAAACCCTGTTTTGGGGATCCGGAGCGACGTGGGGTGAGTGGCGTGGTGCTTTGAATCGACTGCTTCTTTCACGGAGTGAAGCCACATTGCTGCTGTCGGAGAGCGCTGACTTTTTCCTGTGGACAATTGGACTCTAAACAACTACCCAAGAGTAGAACGGAAAATTTGGATCCTCAAACACTTTAATTTGGCATCTAAACGGGAAGTCCGCCTTCCGCTTTTGTAAATAGATTGAAGCAAAGACGCTACAAACTAAAGTCTCTGAAAGTCTTTGACAAAGGATTAAAATTCCACCGGTTAAAAATACAACCCCCCCCCTTGGAAGCAGGAGAAGAGGGGGGAAGTTTTTGGACCTAGTGGAACCTGCAGGAGAGAGTAAAAAGCAAATTATCACTGCTCTGAACCTGGGAACGGTCTGCCAGATGACATTTGGGGAAGGTTCATTGACAGAATGGATTTGACAGTTAGTTAAAATAAGAAAGATACTGTTTCCATTGATCTCTTCTGCGTTTAATAAAGGGAGGAAAAAAGGGGGGGGAATAACTGAAAATCGAAACTGTTTTTGTGCTTGAAAGAATTGATACAAGTTGAGACTGTTTCCCTCTAGAGGGAGCATGTGAAACTGTTACAGGAGTGTAACAGGGCGAGCTCCAGCTGCAAGATAAGGTTTCTGAGAATCAGAGATTGACCTTGGACTATTCAAAATGTTGATAGGAGAAGCTATTGTGACTGCATTTTATAAGATAAACCATTCACTTGAGCAGCTTCATAAAAAGGCAGATGACATGATTTTTAAAATGGACAATTGGGAACAGAAAGTGACCAATTTGAATCAAAAAGCAAGCAGGGCTTCCGGAGGCGACGCCACCGGCAATGGCGGATTCCCTCTAACTTAGAGGGAGAAGCCCCGCAGAAATCGGGTCCTGCCGCTACAGCGAAGTGGGGACCCTTCTGAAAACCACAGGTGGGTGAAGCCTGCGACCGTGGGACTCGGCGGGCACCTTTTGCACCCCCCCGATCAGCAAAGGAACCCTGCAAAGGGCTCCGGAGCGGGACGGGGTGTTTGGCGCGGTGCTGAGAGTCAATCGCTACTTCTGTGGAGTGAAGCTGCACAGCCAATGCCGGAGAGCGCTGTCCTCTTTCCTGTGACAATTTGACTTTAAACAAGCTCCCGTGAGTAAAAATGGAAGATTTGGTTAAGAAAATTTAAGAATTAGGCAATGAAGCGGGAAGGTCTAAACAGGAAGTCCACCTTCCGCTTTTTGTAAACAGACTGAAGCAAAAGACTCTGTATGCTTTAACCTGGAAATCTGATTCTAAGATTGAAATTTCCTGCATTTATAACCATCAAATCCCCCTTGACGGCAGGGGAAAAGGGGGGGGGGAGAAGTTTAGACTTTTTAATCCTTCAGAGAGAGTAAAGGAATATAAGCTCCATCGTCCCTAACTTGGGGACGGGACGTCAGACAGAAATTGTTGAAGATGTCCATTAATTGAAAACGGAATATCTTTGACAGATAGAAACAGAAGAGAAACAAAGTAACTTCAATGCTGCTTTCTGCTTTTCTATATTGTATGGCAAGGAAACAAAGTATTTGAAAATCGAAAGTGAATGTTTTCCTTTGTTGGATACATTTTAAAGATGGACGTTAAATATAAACTGTGTCCTCTAGAGGGAGTTTGTCAACTTGTTTGCTGCAACCTACAGAGAAGATATAACCGCTGTGAAAATCAGACCGTGGGACCAGCTACTTGACCTTGAACAGAAATGATCAGGGAGGAAGTTTTACTCTCTGCCCTGGGCAAAATACATGCTAAGCTGCAGCAGCTGGATGAGAAAGTGACTTTGATGAATGAAAAGTTGGATTCTATATCTACTGCAGCTAGTAAACACGAACTAATACGAAACGAAGACAAAGAAACTTTACAACACTCAATCCAGGGAATCGGTTTAATGAAGCAAATCCAAGGGCAGGAGAAGATGGAAGAGGTGGGGATTGCACCTCAAAAGTTTCAGAGATTCAAAGTCCCACAGGACCAAAAGTTGCAATACTGGAAGATTGAACTTGGAGAGTGTCTGCAAGCTTTTGGAGTTAAGGAAGTTCTTAGCTCTGGTGGGACTGTGAAACAAGTTGATAACTACTTTTGGAACAACTACTTTTTGGATTACAAAACCAACACAGGGGAGTGGGTCAGTGGGGAATGGGACATTATGAGGAAAGAAAATGGAGATTATTACTGTATGGAATTCCCCGGAGACTCACTCCCCAAGGAGAAAGGGAAGAAATCACAAAAGAACCCAACAAGGGACAAGGAAGTGTGCAAGTACAAACAGGAACAAGAAAATCTGCAGAGGGGGCATAGAAGGGATCTGAGAGCCTCGGACATCAGAACACCAGATTGATGGACAGGACATAATGGCGAGAAAGGACTGACATAACCCGTAACCAGGAAGAAAGGACGTTGGATAAAATTAGAATGAGAAATTCTTTTTATATATTTTTTTATTTTTGGAATTAGTGTAACACTAATGAAATATAAGAATGTGCTGGAAAGGAATTAATTGGCTTTAGCATAAAGGTTTGGTAAAATAAGAATATCAAAGAAAGGATTGATAATAGACGAAAATTTGGAAATATAATATGTGATGATAACAATTAAGGGTAAATTAAGAGAGTATGAATTTGCTGAACAAATTTTTTAAATGAAATACAGAAACGGAAGGTGTGAGGAAGTCATGAAAATAAGTTAACGAGAGTTAAGATATCAGAAAGAGGGATTTTTGTTTTTCTTCTTTTTCTTTTTTCTTCTTTTTATGTTAAATTTTGGTTTTTGTATTTTGTTTTTCGTGTTTTTATTGTGTATTGATTTGTAATTCTTTTTTTCTGTTAAAAATCAATAAATACCATTTTAAAAAAAACAAAAACAAAAAGCAAGCAACAGCACAGAAATAATTCAGGACTCGGTACAGGAATATACCTTGGCTGGACAAATGGTGGAGGAAAAGGAGAAGGATCCCGTTGCGAAACCTAAAGTAGCTCAAGCAGGATCCTCAGTTCTACAGAAGCAAATTGAGGATTATAAATTGAGGCCTTGTATGACTGATTCTAGCAAAAGCCAGATTTTGAGGATTGGACCCTGGCTTGGTCTGAAGAACGAAAGTTGGAAAGATCCCTTTATCCAGGGACTAACTGACTTTTGGGGCATGGGTTTGGGCCTGGAGGAGCTTGAAGCTTTGGGGGCCTTTAGATTTGGAGGAATCCTGAAATATGTCCTGAAATACCTTATGGACCTTAGTTTTAATTATGGAAATTTGGCTGAACTGTTCAGAAGGAATAAAAGTTCTGTCAGGGTGGAGTTTTCCCGAGATTTGCTCCTAAGTATTAAAGAATATGAAGAAGATCCGCAGAAGGGACTTGGAAAAGAATTAAGAGCCTCAGACATAAGATCTCCAGGTTGATGGACTATATGGAACTGACGGAAAGGACTGGCAGAATCTGAAACCAGGGAGAGGAGAGGGTGGAAGAAGATTGGGAAATTAAATTAATTAATTAAATTAATTTGGTAAAATTAATGACTGTCAGAAAAATGGTGGAATGATATTATATGGATTTAGCAGAAATGTTATAAAAAGTTAAGTATAGATAAGTAATTTAGTCTTAAAGGGAAATAAGGTTAAAAAATATGTTATGTATAAGATGATAAAAAACAGAGAAAGATGGAAAGGATTTGCTGAAACAATTAGTAGAATTGGAATACAAAAAGGGAGGTGTGAGGAAGTTGAGGAAACGAGGTAACGAAGGATAGAATACGGAAAAGGAGAGGTATTTTAAACTGTTTTTGTTTTGATTTATTTATGTGTCTAGTTTAATGGGTTTAGGTTGGGTTTTATATTGTTTGTATATTGTATTGTATTGTATTGTATTGCATTGTATTGTATTGTATTGTATTGTATTGTATTGTGTTGTATTGTATTGTATTGTATTGTATTGTATTGTGGTGTTTTTTCTTTCTGTCTTGTTTTTTTTCTTTCTTGTCTCTTTTTTTTCTTCTATTTTTGTAACCTTTAAAAGTAATAAATATCATTTAAAAAATAATAATAATCCTAATTGGTACAATGTTATTTGAATGTGTCCGTATAGTTCAGGCATAGGCAAACTCGGCCCTCCAAATGTTTTGAGACTACAACTCCCATCATCCCTGACCACTGGTCCTGCTAGGTAGGGATGATGGGAGTTGTAGTCCCAAAACATCTGGAGGGCCGCGTTTGCCTTTGCCTGATATAGTTAGTGCTTTTATTCTGTGGGGACACAGGGGTATGCATACCCCTAAACATTTTGTGAATCTTTGTACTTTTGTCCATTTACTGTATTCATTTTCCCCCATTTGAACTATAAAATTGTGATTTTCTTGAGTCAAAATGAGAGTACCCCTAAACATTTTTTTTAGAAAAAAAAAGCACTGCATATAGTGTATATCAGATAGAAGAGGCAACTGACTCTGCCCACGAAAACTGCACGGAAGACAGAAAGTCAACAGGTGTAGCTTTTCTGATCATTGTATCATCATGACCAGAAAAAAAAAACTGCACCCACTGAATGTCTGCCTAATCATGCAGCTATGATTGCCTGCATTAGAAAAAAGGTTGCAAGCACAACCCAACATTGCACCGCTTTCACCAGGATGCCATGCCATCCTCTTGAGCAGTAAAATCTATTTTAAAAACCATTACTTGCTAGTTGCAGTTGTAGATTTGCCTTACTTAAAGGTAAATTCAAGAACAAAAGGAGGTGGGGAGAGCTGTTTTGAAACAAAATTTTAGCCTGACATCACACCATTGTTGGTCCCCCCCCCACAGTTTCTTTTGTTAGTTGTGCAAATAAAGAAGCCTATAAACAAACATCCTATATCCAGATTAATTCCTGGTGAGCTACCAGAATCTTCAGAGCCATGACCTCGGAGGTTAATATATCCCATTTGCTTTATTAAGAGTGACACAAGGGAGTGAGTAAGGCCCATTTACTTTAATAGAGTGAAGAGGTGGTTGTATTTGGTCCACAAACTTGTGTTTATTGCTTATGAGCCTGATTCTGCACTGAAAGTGATTGTCACACTCCACAGTCAAAAACTATGGCCACATTCAGATGATCCTCCACATCCTGGTCTGGAAAAAACATTTTCCAACTTCTCTCTCTCTAGATGTTCTGGATAACAATTGTCAATTTTGGTTCGTTTGTTTCTTATTTTTCTAATCTTAAATTCAGTTCTCCACATTTCCACAGCATAATTAGAGTCCTCATGAAAATTCATCAACAATTTAGTATTCACTTCTAATATGGACATTTTGTATGCAATTTCACTAAATATCCACATATTTCCATGCAATTCCACCTAATATAATGCAAGTCTCTGGGTTATTTCTATCAATATATGCATATTTATGCACACTTTCCTGTGATTGACACATTTTTGTACTCATTATGCAGAGGAGTGCAAATTTTGACGGGACAGCTCTGTTTCAGTGCACATATTAGTTGGTATTCAACTGAGCTTTATGAAAAGTAGACCTGCTGAAATCTGAGGACCTAAGTTAGTCATGTTTATTCATTTCAATGGGTCTACTCTGGGTAAAATTTCATTGAATACCACACATTGTTTTGAAAAAGAGCAAACTTGGGTAGGTTTGCAATAAAAAATGCAACCAAGCCAAATTTCTCCTTCATCCCTAACTACAACTCCCATCAGCTCCCACAAGATGGCAGGCTGAGGCTGATGGGAGTTGTAGTCCAAAAATCAGGAACCCAAGGCTTGGGTTTGCACACTCTTCCTCCCCTCTCCCACACTTGAGAGGAGAACATTAGAAGCTTCCACTTCCACTTTGTGGCAAATCACATTGCCGTTTCATCCAAATGATGGTTTGTGCCACCCACAATACTGTCATCTATAAAACAGCCTATGGAGGTTATCTGTAAAGCTTCTATTCAGAAAATCAGGAAGCAATAATAACACATTCCACAAAAGTGTGTTAAATCCACGAGAAGTCAGAAGTTGAATGCCACAAAAGTGTGTTAAATCCACGAGAAGTCAGAAGTTGAATGCACCTTGAGATCCTTAGCAAAATGTGTCAGAAGACAAGCAAAGCAAAGACTTATGGCTTGCTCTCTTCTCACCTGCTGTTTCCTCAGTTACCTTTTCATGGGAAGTCACATCCCAGCTAAACCTCTTAGTGGATGATTACAACAGAGATAGTGTTAATTGCCAAATATACTCTGTGTGGTACAATCTTATCAACTTCCCACAACTCCTCCCTAGAGCAAAGAGGCTTGATCTATTTTCTAATAGTACCCCAGTTATCTGCGGTAAAAGCTCCACTCCCCCAGGCTCCCAGTGGCTGCGTTTAGTCCTTTCTGTGTCAGCAAAGTCTCAAAAATCTTCTCTACAAGAGCCTTTGAATCAAGGCATTTTCCATAGCATGAACTGTGTCGGCTTGTTCGCCCACTACAAACAGTTACAAGCAACCAGATCAGTCACATGGATGAGCAGCAGCTATGGATGCAGCCATCCCGCCCTTCAGCGAAAGATGAATTACAACTGGAGAATTACAGGTGCCTCTGATATTCCTCTTATCCAGATCCCTATGTATCAGTGTGGAGAGGCCCATACATGTGTTGGCATACCACAGCACCAAAAGAAGCTTGATGTGTAATCATATGCATGGCGATATCAAGATTCATTCTCTGCAGTTGTTATTACCAATGCATATCAGTAACAGGAGGAAGAAAAAGCTGGAAATAACTTGGAAAAATAGGAAGCTGTAGCCAACTGCACCAACTCCAATTATATAATTAATTTCTTATGAGCTTACAAATAGTAAAGTGATGAAATGGAATGGAGAAAAACACCCACTCGCCTGCTAACAAGAGTAAAAGCTGCTTTGTGCATGCTTTGAATGGAGGCAGGGTACATTGTGAAATAATATGCATCCAAACACAGAAGCATAAAATGCTGCCTTATATTGAGTCAGACTCCTAGGGGCTAGTGACTTCAGCCTCCCCCCCAAAAAAAATGTATTTGATGGGGCTGAGCTCTCTGAAAGTTGATGGGCAGCTGCCACAGCTGCAAGCCATGCAGAAGTCCATCAGCATGAGGTGTGCCAGGCCACCACCAGCACCATAAGGATTGTCAGCTGCTTAGTAGCCCTGTTAGCCCGCTGCTGCTTCCGGAAGTACATTGGCAGCTTCCGGAAGTGTGGCTGTAGTGACTCGCAGTGGTTGCACAAGCCAGGAATGCAGTGGCTCCTCTGTAACATATATTTCCTTCTTCCTGTGAGGAGACTCTCTCTTCCCACCATGACTCCAAGCTGACCACATGTGCATGGTTAAAGCTCCTGCTTTCAGCCCTGCTAGATAAGACTACAAACTTTTATATTACTGTAACTCAAAAGTATTTCTCCCCCTACATACTACTATTGTTTTATTTGCTACCTGCATTGAAATGTAAGTAAAACTTCTTTCATTTATGAAACTAAAAATGTGTTATTCATTCTCTGCAATGGGCGTGAAAAGTGGGAGGTCAACAGACCACAAATAAAAAGGGATAAAAAGGGATAACTGCCTAATTCCTAAACTTTAATAAGCTGCAAAATTAGTGTTTTACTCTGCTAAAAAGGCTTCATAGTAAGATTACTTTTGCATTTCTCCCACACACATGGGATGGAGGGTTTTAATTTTAAACTATAGATTTAATCCTTAGTCCATCTTCCAACACTAACTTAAGGCTGCAACACCCAGGGGTGGGGTCCAGATTCCTTTTGGGGCCAAACTGCTTCACTTGCTTGAAACTATGAGGCCTTCCTCAACACCTGAACAGATGTGACTAAAGGAAAGACAGGTTCTGACTGACTGTCCCCTCACCCAATGGCTGGGTGACCTTCCTCCTTCCAATCAAGATAAGTATCTAGGTGTCTTTTGGGCTTTATTTAAGCTGTGCACAGGTTTTTCATCTGCTGATCATTTATTTAATCTGATAAATTGTGACTCTAGTTACCCAATGTGTTTGGGCCTTATATCTTTTATTGTAGGATACACCTGCAAATTTCGTCATCTTTTGTAGTACACAAGTTAGCAGTGTAATGACACAGTTATTTATTTATTTATTTTTATTTTTGCAGCAGCCAGCAAGGTGCTACTATATACTGTGTGTATATTTGGGAGTGAATTTTTATATCCACTATTCATCTTGGAATCCACTGTGTCAGATTCTGAGGCTGATTCACATCACCTGCTGTTGACATTATCCCAACATTTTAAGGGCGTTCCCATAACTCTCATTTTGTAAAGTTACAAAATGATCTTGAAAACTGGTCTGTGCCGCACTAGCTGCTTATCACATATTATTTAATACTATCCATTTTTTTAAATCATCACTTTCTATGCCAAGGTTTTTCTTTAACTGCGAACATTGGTTGCCTCACATCTGTTCCAAGTCAGAACAAAAAGCTCTCTAGAAGTCTCAGACTGTGACTCATCAATATCATCACTTTTCTTGGTTCATTAATTTTCTGGTTATGATTCACATCTTTTCAGTTAAGGTGCTTCAGTATTGTCATGCTGTTTTATTTTATGACTTCAATATTATAGACCCCATGCTGCAGTGCGACTTTTATCAAATCAGTCAGACAGCACTGCAGAGGTGGCTAACCTGTAGTCCTCCAAATTCTCCTGGACTATATATCCCATCATTCCTAACCACTGGTTTTGCCTGCTGGGGAGTTGGAGTCTAACCAATGGAGGGCCAAAGGTTAGCCATACCACTCTAAAGACTATAAGTATCATGCTTCAATGCAACCTTAAGCAGATACATGGTTGCAAGGTAATCTGTGACCTATGTGATCTGTGAACTACAATGAGAAAAATTCCAATTTAGCCAAAGATCTAGGTAAAGACTGTGTGTTAGTTGAAATGCAGTCAAACCAACAATTAAAGTTTGCTAGACAGACACATGATAGGAACTGAAGCTCACAGAGTTTTCCCTGCTAGAGAGAACTCTGTGAGAGAGACACCCACTGTGCACTGACATGTCTGAGCTCCACTGCTCAGACCCCATTTTAAATTGGACAAAAGTATGACTTTGTAACTGAATCACCATTTTAAGCCTGCCTGAACTAAGCTGCTGTATCTGTTACTCTTTGACAATTATTCTGAGTGAGTAAATGTCATTTTTACCTTTCACAAGGCTGTTTGTGTGATTATTGTTTTAAGGGGGAGAAAAGGGGGAACTACCAAGAGAACCCAGTCTGCCTTAAAGCACCCCGGATAAAATTAGCCTATCAAAGCTTTCCTTTTAAGCTGCAAAGGGATGCACTCTGCTGAACTCACAAACGTCA
Organism: Podarcis cretensis; assembly: GCF_951804945.1. Taxonomy (NCBI): domain Eukaryota; kingdom Metazoa; phylum Chordata; class Lepidosauria; order Squamata; family Lacertidae; genus Podarcis; species Podarcis cretensis. The sequence goes on along the minus strand of NC_137173.1, from coordinate 31,676,627 downwards.
GAAAGGATAATTCTAATAAATATACCCTCTCTTTAGCATCTATACGCATCCTTACAAAGGCAAGCACATTCAAACAGATCACCCACCCTCCAACCTATCCAGGCTCTTACCCTGAGTAGAATGAATTGTTTCCCACAGGCAGCCCTTATGTGCAGGAGCACAGGGGGGGAAACCATAACCAATAGAAATTAGGTCCTGTCCTGTGGAAATTAATGGGCCTCAGTAGGGCTCCTCGACAGAGATGGGCAGATGGATTTGCTATCCTCCAACAGCTGTCTTCTTCTTAGCAGTTGGCATTAACAGGGTCCTTCAGGGTCTTGGTCATTGGATAGATTCCCCTTAACCCTTCCATGTTCATTTCTCCTGTGAGAGTTCATGAATGTGCTCGCCTTGGAGATAGGAATCCTTTAGATTTTTACTTTGCCACAGATACAAATCAAAACAGTTAGCAATATGGTTCTATTTGGCCATAGAGTTCCCTCAACCAGCACACATAAACTCTGAGACAGTCAGAGCCCTCTGAGTGTGACAGGGGACTCCCATCACAATATTGCAATTGACAGGATGGAGTAATCTCCCCAATAGGGAGAGGGAAAGGCATGCAGACAGCTAGCTGAAGATGTAGATGTCGATAGGCACATGAGAAAACAATGTAATGCAGAGTCAGAGACCAGCCAGGCACAGAAGTCCTGGCAGGTGGGCATAATGGAGCTGTAGGTAGATATGGTAATGTCCCTTTAATGTCACAACAGATAGGTCACCCAGTCCACCTTCTATAAAATCAAGTACTGGTAAAAACACAGGCTTTCTCAGATCAAGCTAGTGTACCTTAGACTGAACTTGAAGCCTCTCTTGACCTTCTAGAGTCATTATGAGCATTTCTACAGACTTGGACAGAGGACTCAGCCACTGCTATTCTAAGAATAGTCACCTTTGCAGATAAGATGTGAACAAGCAAACAGGATGCTAGGAAACAAATTTACTGTTCATCTGACCTCTAGATTGTGTACACCCCTGTTCCCCAATAAGATTGGGCCATTGTAACTTCTCTGAGGTCAGTTATCAGTGGTGGCACCAGGGGGAAAAATGGTGAGTGAATTGTGTCCCACATGTTTAGATTTCTCAATAACAGTATATGCAAATGGAAGGAGTCAAGAAATTAGGGGGTGCTTGCCTCCCCTGTGGCACAGCCCATGTCAGTAATAGCCACCAATCCCCAAAGGTGAAATGTGATCGTGCTATCTCTGCTTCCTTCTCTTGTCTCAGTTGCTCACTGTTACATAGGAAAGTGCCTTATCAGAACACTGGTCTATCCAGTTAAGTATTGTCTACACTGACTGGCAGCAGATTTCTATAGTTTCAGGCAAGGGACATTCCCAGCCTGACCTGAAGATGAATTTGGGACCTTCTGCATGCAAAGCAGATGCACCAACATTGAGCTACGGTCCTTCCCTGGCAAATGCCTTTTGCCAGCTTGACTTCCATTTTTGCTCTTCTTCTCGCCCTCCTGAGATCCCATGCTTGCCTTCTCTATGTATTTTCTCTTTGCTTTAAATTCATGCTCTTCCTATTTGCTGTCCCCAGAATTCATTTGTTCTCTGCTAATGAAACCTCTGCGTTGCTAACAAAGCAGAAAATAAAAAAGGTAAATAGCAGTCCCCAGAAACAATTTGTTGGTACATGCATTCTTGTTGAACAATGTCTGAGGGAATTTTCTCCTCAGCAAGAGGGAAGGGAGGGAGGGGAGAGGGAGGAGGCTGCGAAAGCAATTAGTTGAGCTGGAGAGGAAATAGTAATTATAGTCACACTGAAGACAAATGGGCACTCCGACAGATGCACCTGTGATCTCCAGAAGGCACTTGAGTGCAGCCAAACCACATGACTGAGTAGGACCACCGACGGCAGAGGGGCGTAATTGTCGGTGGAAAGCGTATATTTCATGTTTAACCATTTAAAAGCTGTAGTAAGAAGGACCAGCTGGCACTGCCAATCTCATTCATCACAGTGGAAGCAAAAGACAAAATATCGCTCATTAAAACACAGTCCAAGTGATTTAATAGCTGGTGCTGAATCTTTTCCAAAAGTTCCCGATAATCAAGAGAACGAACACTGCCTATCCCCAACCCTCACAGTTAAGTACTTGCAGGAAGCAGATTGATAGAAATGGGAAACTGGAGTGCGGAAAAAGGTCGAACCACAAAGGTTACCGCAGGCGACTCCTACCTGAGCACCAAAGTAACACAGGTGTGAAAAACAACAAAGACGAGATGGTGGCAAGACTGCTAGAACTAGGTTTCTTCATAAGTACTGAAGGGACCGGGTGGGAGGAGGCAGAATTGTGATAACCAGAAAAGAGGCACATGATGTTAGATCATAACCCTGCAAGCCTATACATGCTTTGCTTAGAATAAATTCTCACTGCACTCAATGTAGTGTAGCAGAGCTGCCCTTAATTTTGGCTGATTAAGTGGATGGGGCCAATGCAGGCCAATGAAACTGCCACCCTCCATCCCATGTAATTGCTGGTGTGACTGCATAGGCTCGGCTCAACCTTAACTCTGGTCTACCTCTGGTTGCCTCACAAAAGCAGCAACCCTGCCAATGTTAGGAGAGTGGCTCCATGGCTCTGTTCCATCACCCATGCTACTGCCGCCAACACGTTTTCCAGAAGGAGGCTTCCATAGGAACAGCATGTTTTAATTCCAGATGGGGGGGACACCCAAAAACGTTGAATTCAAACCAGGAGCTTAAAAAAGAAGGCCACACCAGTTCAAACTCAATGTAGTTCCAGATGCTGTTGGCATGACACTAAACTTCATGCTCAGTTGCAGAAGCGCAGAAGCAATCCCCGTTTCAATGGCATTTCAGCTGCTAACCGCTTTGCAGCTAAAACTATGTTTATTGGGGTTTAACTAGTGTAATTTATACATCTCTTATTACTGAGTTGGGGAAATGCCATCAATAATAGTAATTGCAATAATAAAATTCAATTTGTGCGTATTTAACCTACAATGGCTGTATTATTATATCTAAGGAGAGCTCTTCAGTGGCAAAGTGAAGTACTAATTGAGATTGCTGTGGGACCACGCAGGTTGTTTGCATTAGCTGAATGGTGGAAAAATAAATAAAAAGGAAGCTACTGGGAACATCCTGGCTACACAGCAGTGTCATCTGAAGGGGCCGTAACTGGAACAAAAGTTGTCACTGATATTAAGCAGTTACTAAGGAACAAGAAGATTTGCCGTGAAGTATAAAAGGGCAGTCACTGCCTTTGTGTGGGCTGCCACTTAAATGCAAAGCTTGATCCATAAAGCAGATTTTCTAGCAATATTATAGAACTTATTTAGTACTGAATAAGTAACTGCATGAATTCAGAATTAATGTCTTAATGGAGATATGATTGTCTCAACTTGTGCTTAAAAGACTAACATCCATTTTCTCACCAGTGAATCCCACAGTAATCAGTGGGATTATTGCAAATTCACTCTACTAACATGTCAGCATGGATTTGGTAGATGCTCACTGATAGAAGAGAACAAAATATTTCAGTTTATTTCTTTTTCCATCAGTAAAGAATGAGACAGGACTGGGTTTGCAAGCCTTTAACCAGGCAAGTCTTCTTCAGTATACCCTCAATTCAATATATAATTAGGACACTCTTAAGGAACCTCCAGACATGGGCCAAATAAACTTGGCCTGCAAGGCTATTTCCCCAAAACCAAAGCCACCTGCCCCACTGTGTGATGACAGCTGTGAGGCAGGTAAAGATAGAGTTGCAAGAAAAAAATGGCAGCCTTAAAGTGCATTCCCAGTTGTTTCTTGGCAAGTGATCAGGAACTGCTCTGTAGGAACAGGAAGTGCAGCCAATCTCTGTCCCATGTGGGGCTTGCTGATAGTACTGTACAGCTGATTGGCACCGATCACAGGTCCAGCTGTGATTTACACTACACAGTTCTCAAATGCAATGCAGGTGATCCCTTGCCCAAAGTGGGGCTTGCTGTAAGCACCACGTCAGGTGTCCAGAACTTACAGAAAACCCCATAAGGAAACTTTTCCTTTGCCCACACAGTTTTCAAATCACATGGGCAAAGGAAGTAGGGTTTGAAGACAAAGCAAAATTGGAGGTAGCTGCAAGCCACTACATCCTTTGGCTGCGCAGTTTGAGGTCAACCTGCACAGAAGAAGAGTTTGGATTTGATATCCCGCTTTATCACTACCCAAAGGAGTCTCAAAGCGGCTAACATTCTCCTTTCCTTTCCTCCCCCATAACAAACACTCTGTGAGGTGAGTGGGGCTGAGAGACTTCAGAGAAGTGTGACTAGCCCAAGGTCACCCAGCAGCTGCATGTGGAGGAGCGGAGACACGAACCCGGTTCTCCTGATTACAAGTCCACCGTTCTTAACCACTACACCACACTGGCAAAGGAATGTTCATTCATCAGCACACAGCCGCCTTTGCCCATCACTCTCATGCTTCTCATTCTCATTTTACCTTCTCAAATAAAACTCTGTTCTTGGAAAAACTCTGACATTTTCTATGTTGCTCCCTCCTGTGCACCTTTCCAGGGCACTTCTGTCCCTAGATTATGTTATTACATTGCACTGGCCAGAAACTGAGCCGCAAAACCAGCTTCCGAGCAGATATGTCATTGTGCTTCCCATGGGGGTGTGGGGAAGGCAAATCAACACTCTTCTGGCTCTTATAAATTGATAGTAGCTTATCCATAGGGTCAGGGCTGCAGTGGGGAAAGGTCCCTCTGACTCTTGAGCTAATTGGGGGTTTCCCCCCATTCAGTTCAGAAAAGGTATTTCCTATGGAACATGGAGGAGTAGTTTGCAGATGTGTCTAGAGACGTGTCCCAAGCAAGTGACATAACAGATATGATTTCTTATAACTAACACATGACAAAATATATGGACAAGCTAGACCCCTAATAAGCATTCTACTTATTATGGAAAGCGCTCCCAATATTCAAAGCTATACAAATTCCGAACAGGTGGCAACCCCATCCAGGAACCTTTGGCAGGCATCTGCCTCCTCCTAATAAGCAATAAGCAAGCATAGGCTTCATAGCATTTTCAAATTTAATTGGCATTATAATTTCTCACATTTATGGAGCATTATTCACCTGTAAGATGCACTTTGGCCAAGGAATTCATTTCGTTTAACAAAAAATAAAATAAAAAATGTGGTAGGTTTAGTTGCAGAAGCAACTCATTAAAAGGGAAATTAGGAAGATGGCCTGTAAAATTCCAAATTAGCCTCTGGCCAATATCTTTAATATTCCTGCCTGCTGCAAAGTTATAAAACTGCACCTAAAAAGAGTTGTGCAGGAAAACCAGATAGCAAGTGATGGGCATCAAAAATGGAAGAAGAGGCTTGCTGAATCAGGCCAAAGTTCTATCTAGTCCAGCATTCAGCTTTCCATAAGGGCCAGCCTGATGCTTCAAGGAAGCCAACAAGCAAGAGAGGAAGGCAATAGTTGCCCACTGTTGTTCCCCAGTGAATTGTTTGTTCTCTGTGCATTTGGACAGCTTTTAAGATATTGTAACCACATTTTGCATGATGGTTCCCAGATCAAGGAACAGGTTTATATATATATCTGGATACATTTGGATGCCATTTTAATCAAGATGGTAGGTGGAAGCTTTCAAATCTATACTGATTTCTTAGAATTCCCAAGCAATGCCAGGGACAAAGCTGCAAATTAATTATGTGTTGGCTAAAGTATTTTCTTCCATCTGTCCCGAATCTACTGCCAGTCAATTTTTATATATCTAGCTAATAAATTCAAGAGTGTACATAACTTTCTGACTTGACAAATCCAGCACTTAATTGAACCAGGACTCTGTCCCATGATGAGGTTTTCAGTCACACTGTCTGGATTGCTACTCTTGTCAGCATGAATCACTTTCCTTGCACAAATGCAGAGATCCTTGAAACTGATTTGCGTCCACATTAGGAATGAAGATGCAGGACAGTGAACTGGAAGAAAGAGTTAACAAAGGAGTTCTGCAATGTAAACGATATGCTGCGTGGGAACTATGAGGCAGATGAACCTGTTTACCCTGGCCTTCAATGTATTGACAGGGCCCGCCATACCTCACAGAGTGGTTGTGAGAATAGGCGAGGGAACAAAGCATGTATGTCCCAGTTGAGCTCCTTGGAGAAAAAGTAGAATATAAGGGTAAAAATTATAAATGCCTATTTCCACATGCTTGTCTGTGGCATTCCTGACACCCCAGCATGGGCAATGCTGCTTCCATTCCAAGCACTTGTTCTTGGATTTCTCTTTCATCTCATGTTTGCAAAGGTATACAGGGACTGCTCAGCATTTCAGCACAGGCATTGAGAAAACCCCTAAATCTGTATAAGAAATCTACAGAATCCTATGGGGATTCTTGATTACCTTTGTACGTAATGAAATTTTCTGTTTATCAATAGAAGTAACCATATAGAGTCATCAAGCATTCAAACCCCAGCTGAGCTCTTTGCAACAGATGTCCAGTACAGCTGCATCTCCTCAGGGCCAGGAAAATCCTCAAAGATGATAAGAGACCCTCGAAGGCTTCACATACTGAATTTTGTACAATTAAAACACTCTGAGTGGTATTCAACAAAGTTTTACTCTGAAATGAACATGACTAATTTAGGTCCGTACATTCTGAGAAAAACTTAGTTGAACACCACTCACGTGCCACAAAATGCACATATAAACTCTTAGGGTGTGATGCATCTGAAGAGCCTTTCCCCCCTCTCCCACACTTGGCAGACTCAGCAGGAATATAAAATGAAACATGAAATAAGCACACATAGACCAAAGTCAAGTGGAAAACATTGGAATCTCTGACACTTCCTGTGAACTATTTTGGTCCTGTCTGATTTCCTGACCACTCCTTAAGCATCTCACTCTACTCACCCCCCCTTTTTTTTAAAAAAGGGAAAGCCCACAGACACCATTCCATAGATGTGCATTTTGCAGTTCTGAATCCACTCATCAATGCGCAAGCGAGTTCAAAACCAGCAGCAAATCCAATTGCACTTTGAAAGGATGAGAGATAACACCGCCCCTGCTAGGAATGCTTGAGGAAGTGCTGTTTTACAAATTCCAATGCAAACCGACCTGGTCATGGACCAATGTTTGGGTCGGAGCCCAATTAGTCTTCAAATTTTACTCTTCTCAAAATATTGAAGGTGCAGTCCTTGGCTCATTCCACAGTCAATGGTATCAACAGCTCCTGAGAGATCGGTTTATACACCTTATGTAGTCAACGGTATAAGATATCAGATACTTCACTGAGGAGTCTGCTTCTCATGTGTGCTGTGTTGTTGGGAAGTCCTATTACACCCCACATTCTCACATTACTCAAATTTTACTGGCAAAAAAGGCACCGAGACTGCATTTCTCAAACCTATTAGTCTGCTCTTGATTATTTCACTGGGGACTGCTCCATCGCCACAGTTTCAAACAGAAACCTCAAATGCACAAAATGAAATCAAACCAATGATAGTGTATGGTTTGAAAGCACATGAGGCTGCCCCATTGCAGAATCTAAGGAGGTCTGCTCAATTCCCAGATGAGTGACAACCTGGAGAAACCCCGTATGTGGTGCAAGCAAACTATAAATAGGCACTCATGCCCACACAAGATGTATCATTGAACAGTAACATTCCCCTAGGGATAGGTTTTTGAAAGAGATTCATCAGTTTCTTTTGTGTGGCGGTGAGGGAATCTGTTATCTACTGGTTCATAGGGATAAATATAAAATTCCTGTGTTTGCACTAGCAACTCCTGTTGTCCTGGTTTGGTTTATCACACAAAATTGGGTCCAACAGGCTGGAAATCATCTTTATCTCTCAACTTGATCATTTGCAGACTTCTTTTTCTGATGCCCACTGGGTAAATCTGACTGGCTAATCTATCACTAATAATAATAATAGTAACATTTCTATGCCCCATTAACATATTAAAATATCTCTAAATAGTGTACAGAAAACTGAAGCAAACTGCTTCATACAAAAGTCACTAATAAATATAAACCAGTATCAATTCCTTCTCCTTCTGAGACACCTTCTATCTCAGCCTCCAGACTCGTGGCTCTCAATCTTGACTTAACCCATTCATTCTGGCTTTCACCCGTGAAAATTCAGACACTAAAGTCTTGCAAAGAGGCAGGTTCCTCAAAACCACTGACCCTAGTCTCTCACTCTAGGCTTGCTTTTATGGGCTCGTTCAAGCTGGATGGAGTTTCCTCTGGCTGCCCACAACTGTACACCATTCAGCAGTCAGCTGCACTTTTCACACCCAATTCCAAGTATAGTCGTACCTTGGATCTCAAATGCCTTGGCTCCTGAACAAATTGGCTCCCGAACAATCAAAACCCAGAAGTGAGTGTTCCAGTTTTCGAATGTTCTTTTGGAACCTGAACATCTGACATGAGTTCCACAACTTCCAATTTGCTGCAGGAGGTTCCTGCAACCAATCAGAAGCCACGCTTTAGTTTCCGAAAGTTTTGGAAGTTGAACAGACTTCTGGAACAGATTCCATTTGACTTCCAAGGTATGACTGTACAGCAGGTTTGGTAAGTTACCCAGAGGGTCCCAAAGATGAGAATAATGACACCCCTCCATTCATTCATAGTTCTTTCCCTAACCTTTGTCCTCTCCTACTCCTCCAGCTGCTTTCTATGGATAGTCACATACACTGTTTCCCAAACAAGGTACAGTAGTACCTTGGGATGTGAACGGGATCTGTTCCGGAGCCCCGTTCGCATCCTGAATGGAACGCAAGACGTGACGGCACATCTGCGCATGCACGGGTCGTGTTTCGCCACTACCGTGCATGACGTCATTTTGAGCGTCTGCGCATGCGTGAGCAGTGAAACCCAGAAGTAACATGCTTCGTTACTTCCGAGTTGCCGTGGAGCGCAACTCAAACCTGGTCAACCTGAAGCGCATCCAACTCGAGGTATGACTGTAAATAATTGTCATTGAGAAGAAACCGGAAACCCAAATTTCTCCAGCTGTATGCTAACCAAAATATATCCATGCACTATCTTACCAAAACCTTTCTGTGCCTCTTTCCACACAGCAAAACCGAACCTGTGAGCCACTTTTCAACACCAAAATCCACCCCACCCCCCAAATAGCTGGCATGTATACAGATTTCCAAAGATCTGTTTATTCTTACACTGCAGAGCTCCTGTAAGTATGTGCAGAACTTCAGCTATCTAAATGCACAAAAGAAAATTAGAAGGTTAATTTTATGCAGAGCTTTGAAAGAAGGAAAAAAACAAAAAACACCAACCCACAAACCAACAACAACCACAACCTGCAGTTATCCGAAATGTCACATAAATGCCCTTATAGAAAACATAAATGAATAAACAAAAGCTGGCGAAAGTGTGATCTCCCTCTCCCTCTCCCTGCCCCTGCCCCGTTGCTCTCTTTCAAATTTGCTGATAAGGAACTCTGGGGTTATTACGGCTTCATCAAATATTCCATTACGACTGACAGGCCTAAAAAGAGAAGTGCCATTTGCACAAGCAGCCCCCAAGCTCAGGGAACCCTTTCTATCAGTGTCATGGTGGGGCTAAGATTGTGTCACGAGCAGAAATGAAGTTGGAACCTGTTTAATATATAATTAGCAATAAGCGGAGTTGGAGGGCATTTGAATAATACATTCCATGGCCAGCCAAAATGGAAGCAACTGGGCAAGAGAGAGAGAGGAAATGGGCAAGAGGGCAGAGGGTGGTGAGAGATCAGGCTTGTGTACAAAGGGGACGACATGGTGCCATAGTAATAGACTGAAAAACAACTGTCCTGTACACTTATACAGTATTTTGACTACAAAATGACTGAGTGTTCCAAATATCCTAGTAGGAATGAACATCCCTGTGGTGTGACCCCCGTGGACATCAATGTTGGCGACACACATTAACCTGGGCTTCTAGTCAAGTTGCTTTGAGACTTTTCTTGTAGAAAATGACTAAATCATGTAATGCTGCTGCTGCTACAAGTAATAATAATTAATGAGAAGCACACTAACACTGCAGTCCTAAATGCATTCACCTGTTGGAACGAAATTCCACTGATCTCTATGAAGGATTAGAACATTTTCTGCAGGCGAGGGTTATTAATGCCTACCAGCTATGGATAGCTAAGCACAGTTGGAGGTAGCAATGCTACTGAATATCAGTTGCTGGAAACCACAGGAGGGGAGAGTGATCTTGGGCTCAGATCCTGAATGTGGGTTTTCCACAGGCATGTGGTTGGCCAGCGTGAGAAAAGGATGCTGGACCAAATGGGCTATCATCATCATCATCATCATCATCATCCCACCTTTCTCCCTGGCAGGGACTCAAGGTGCAAATATAACAGGAACATCTAAAAATGGAAAACTCATTTAAAAAACAAGTTAACATTAACAGAATGAATCCCTGTGTATGAGATAGATTGGGAGAGAGATCTGTTGCCTGATCCAGCAAGCTCTTCTCAGAACCTTATACTTCCAAATTATTGTACTTAGGATTGCATTCTTTCTTAAAAGGTTGATTGGACTTGGGTTGAAACATTAGCATTTTTTTTATTATTATTTTTGAGAATTAACTGATTCTCCAGCAACTGGTATTCAGAAGCATGCTGTCTCTGCTGCTTCCTTGTTTGAACACTTCCTCTGATAGATTCAGGAGCACAACTCTGCTTTTCAAAAGTGTGTGTGTGACCTTGGAAAAAAAACTATCAATCAGCAATATATCAACTGCAGTTTTTATTCAGTGCGATGCTGCGAGCGCTCGAGGTCTATAGGGAATGTAAATCACTGGTGTCAGAACTGCAGCTAAGTTAGATATCGGAGGATTAACTAAAATGTGTGTATATCAACATTTCTACATTATAAAGTTAGTCACATGCCATGTAACTATAAAACTTGGGCTTATTTTAATCAGCACAAGTGCTCTCTACTAATTAAGATGGCCTGATGTAACCTGTGCAGCAGCATCCAAGGACCACTGGGAGGGAGCCAAAAGAAGTAGCTTTAACACAGTGTCTTATCTACAAAGTTTAAAAAAGAAAAAGCCAAGTAAACATCTAAACAAATCAAAGCCATGAATTAATGGAATTTGCAAAATAATAAAAATGAGGAACTATTGTGAAAAAGATATTCCTCTTTGTAAAAGCCCATATTTGATTTCCTCTCTGTTTGGCCAGATTTTACTATAAGCTATGTGATGGTCACAGGGACACGGGTGGCACTGTGGGTTAAACCACAGAGCCTAGTACTTGCCGATCAGAAGGTCAGCAGTTCAAATCCCCACGGCGGGGTGAGCTCTCGTTGCTCATTCCCTGTTCCTGCCAACCTAGCAGTTCAAAAGCACATCAAAGTGCAAGTAGATAAATAGGTACCGCTCTGGTGGGAAGGTAAACGGCATTTCCGTGAACTGCTCTGGTTCACCAGAAGCGGCTTAGTCATGCTGGCCACATGACCTGGAAGCTGTATGCCGGCTCCCTCGACCAATAAAGTGAGATGAGCACCACAACCCCAGAGTCGGTCACGACTGGACCTAATGGTCAGGGGTCCCTTTACGTTTACCTTATGTAATGGTCACATCCACAAAAGCACATTTTCTGAAGAACCATTGTAGCAATATTAAGTCCTTCCTATAACACCCAGTGTAACTCATTCTTCTGGCATTTTACAGTCCCTAGGTTGCTAGTTTGAGTCTTCTCTGCCTAGATTTTAAGACCACCCTATCACATTGATGGAAATTATTGGCTTTACCCTTCTGTTGGCCTTTGACAATAAACAACAATGTATGCTGTTCGTCTTGTTTTTGTTTTTGGTGTGGGTATGGATGTGGATGTCTTGCAAAACCAACCAGGTAAGTGCACATAGCTTTTCATTTTATTTATGGTCCTAACAGGTTGTGGAACCCTTGGGTAATTAAGTCACCTATGTCCCCCTGGCTTCCATATCACCTGCACTGCTCAGCTCACAAAATATCTGTGTCTGTGTGAATTTATTTACCCTAATGGGGGGGGGGGGTCTGCTTGAGAGTCTTGCCACACAAATTGCCTCTTGAATTTTTTTACCTCTATAGAGAATTTGTGGATGGGAGAGGTTTAATCTCTCAGTCTTGCATGTCTCCCCAGCTGCTGTTGGAAGGTATGTTTTGGAGAACACAAAGTGTGAACAGTAGTACTTCCAGTTATGTAACCCTCTGGTTACATAAACGTCAGTCTGCGAAAGTGGCAAACCTGGAAGTATTTGACCGGGTTTTGCCATGCGTGCATGTGCAGAAGTGGTCCTCAGGTTGTGGAAACCTCAGGATCTGACTGGACCTCCAGAACGGATTCTGTCCGCAACTGGAGGTACTACTGTAGAGGCATAAATTTGTGGAAGATGGGAGCAGGGCTTCTCAGAAATCTGGGGACAGTAAAGAGCTTTCAGGGAAGCATCCAGAATAGGCCAGGTCTTCCCAATGTTGAAATGCCTTTTTCTGAGAATGCTGGAAATGACAAGTCCCTTTCAAGTTCAGATGGGCAGAGTTTATCCATGTCTAGTTATAACACCACAATAAGTTTTGTCAGCAAAGGGTCTGAGAGAGCAGTGTGTGACTTATGAATTTGTGCCTGAAATTAGACTTGGATTGTGGACTTCATACTCTTAGCTGCCTTACCTCACCAACTCACAGAGTCTGTCTAGACAGTTGATTTGATGGTGACTTTCTCCAAGCCAAAGTATTGGGCCTTTTCTGTGCAAAGACTAATCATGTGCTAACTCCCCTTGGCTAACCTCAATTTACAGTTGCTTTTTGAAATAGTTCCTTGCAGGTGCATAAAAATACCCTGAGAAGTCTTTTCAATTCATTGCCAAAAGACTACAAAGAGGTGGTCTTCCCTACCACCTATCTCCCATCCCATCTTATATGAGTCTCTCTTGCTCCTACTTTCAATAAACTCTGAAGTTTGGGAAACTCTGGTGTAGCTGATAATGAGCTAGATGGATGAAGGATCTGACTTGGTACAAAGAGGAATTCCACTAAGATGTTCTGTGTGCAGAACAAGGTCCATTCCAACAAGACTTCCCCTGCTCCCCCTGTGCCCGCCTCCAAACTGCTCCGGGGGGTTGAGAAAAAATCAGAACAGATTTGGGAGGGCACATGGTGGCAGGGGCTAAGATGTGGGCGGAGTCTAATTGCATTCCACACATGCATGTCCATCATAGTGTTACGTTGAATTCTACCTTATATTCCAAACAGGCCTCCACCTCCAATTCAAGAGCCATGACGTCTTACAGTTGCTTAGGAATGGACTCTTGGTTTAAAGTAATGCCATACATATGAGTTAAAATACAATAATGGTACTAAGAATGCTAATGAGTGCTTATAAATATTTATCTCATCTTGGCATTCAAGTCGCTGTAAAGGCCACAGCAGGAAGCCTTAGAAGTTTCCCAAATTGTGATTAGAAAGAAATGAGTTCTGACAGAAGCTCAGGATGCCAAAGCAGAAAATAAAATAAAATAAAATAATAAGGAGAGAGAGGCAGACGGAGAAAGAAATCCATTGTGAGTTTGGCCAGTTGATCTTAATAGGAAATTCTTTTTTAAAGAAACATTTTACCCTGGGAGAGAGTGTGACTAGTAATAATAATCCGCAAATGCTTAGCCTGCATCTGTCAAGAGGACAATGAATATTCTGAATATCCATAGTAAATTATTTTAATCATTGCATTATTCTTGATATGACATAATTTTATGTAATTTACTCCTTAAAAGCATCCTGCCTCATGCTGCCAAGTAAAAAAAAAAGTTCTCTTCCCCCACTTCTGCTTCAAGAAGCAGGACAATTTGTGGCGCTGTGACAATACTGCCACATCCACTCAGAACTTCTAGATACCTTCCTTGGCAACAATGGATATTATCCAACAGTTTGTTATGGTCTAGTAGCCTGGCCTGTGGTAAACAATGTAAGGGTGTGGATAAATTAGCAGAGCAAGCTTCTGCTTCAGTGGATGTTTCCTTTAATTTTTTTGCTTTTAACTTGTTTTAAACTTGAGAGCCAGTGTGGTGTAGTGGTTAAGAGCGGTAGTCTCGTAACCTGGGGAACTGGGTTCGCGTCTCCGCTCCTCCACATGCAGCTGCTGGGTGACCTTGGGCTAGTCACACTTCTCTGAAGTCTCTCAGCCTCACTCACCTCACAGAGTGTTTGTTGTGGGGGAGGAAGGGAAAGGAGAATGTTAGCCGCTTTGAGACTCCTGAAGGGGAGTGAAAGGCGGGATATCAAATCCAAACTCTTCTTCTTCTTCTTCTTGTAATTTTACTGCATGGTTCTTATGTGTTTTTTTATATTGTTGTAAACTGCTGTGGTATATTTTTTATGATACAGCAGCAAATAATTTTTAAATAAATAAAGTTCACAGGCCAAGGCAGACAAGGCAAAACAATCTTAACGGCGATCCACATTTCCCCTTGTTTGAAATTTAGCTACAATTTTAATTTGGTAAGCTAAATATGATCACTGCAGATGGTGACAGCAGTCACGAAATTAAAAGACGCCTGCTTCTTGGGAGAAAAGCAATGACAAACCTAGACAGCATCTTAAAAAGTAGAGACATCACCTTGCCAACAAAGGTCCGTATAGTAAAAGCTATGGTTTTCCCAGTAGTGATGTATGGAAGTGAGAGCTGGACCATAAAGAAGGCTGATCGCCGAAGAATTGATGCTTTTGAATTATGGTGCTGGAGGAGACTCTTGAGAGTCCCATGGACTGCAAGAAGATCAAACCTATCCATTCTTAAGGAAATCAGCCCTGAGTGCTCACTGGAAGGACAGATTGTGAAGCTGAGGCTCCAATACTTTGGCCATCTCATGAGAAGAGAAGACTCCCTGGGAAAGACCCTGATGTTGGGAAAGATGGAGGGCACAAGGAGAAGGGGACGACAGAGAACGAGATGGTTGGATGGTATTCTTGAAGCTACCAGCATGAGTTTGATCAAACTGAGGGAGGCAGTGGAGGACAGAAGTGCCTGGTGTGCTCTGGTCCATGGGTTCACGAAGAGTCGGACACGACTAAACGACTAAACAACAACAAGCTAAATATGTGACATTGCATACCATGGGTCTTTCACCTCCTGCGCGATGGTTCCTATTAGTCACAAATTCCACTTTCCAAATTGAAAACCACACATGTGCTTTGTGATTGAATCTTCTGATAAAGCAACAAGTTTCTGAGCACTTGTTGGAGCTCCCTGAAATAAGAAGGGGGGGGGATGGGGACCTGTTGTGCATTTAGGTCCATGGACACATAGATATTATATAAAAGATCATAGAGCTATATGGTTCAGAAGCAGAGTGACATTAAGCTTTGTGGGAGCTACAGTCTGACATGGGGGAATGTTATTGACATCATACTTCAGCTCAGGATGGCGAAGGCACCCAAATCACCCCAATTTGCTTCATTATGTAGCCCACATACAACGAAGATAAACACAATATGCAATTAAGCCAAGTATTTGCTTATCAATAAGGAACTGTCCTTAATTAAACCATATCTCAAGCTTGAACTACAAATGTGTTATGAATGATGCACAATCATGCTAGGATCTAAAAACAACAACAACCAAGTGAAATAATCTGCAAAACAAAATTTAAGAATATCCTATTGTGACATTCATTTCTCTGGTTTTGCAGACAGGTATTCCCAACATGTAACAATGCTGTGCAGAAAGACAGAAATGCCCATAGAAATATTTGAAAGATTTCACAATTTCTTCATCCTACTAACCTTTCACTATGCTTTATTAACAGATAAATTAGTTCTATTGCTAGCTCACTGAGGTGAGTGGCAAATCTTGCATGCACTCAAATAGATACACATTGCCTCCAAAAACAAAATTATTATTATTTTGTCAGAGTTACTGTCAGGGAACTGACATCAGAGCGAGAAGCGGAGGCAGGGCTCCAGAGCCATGCCGGAGAGGGAACCAGTCTGGGGGAAGGAATTCAGTGTGACACCAATAGAGAGGAGCTGGAGGAATCGGTGTCAGGGCTCCAAGACCCTTCAACCGAAACCAGCGGAGAGAGCGCTGGCACGCCCTTGCCATCCCCTTACTTGCGCAGACGCGTTCCGCGCAGGGAACATAGGCGGAGACTTGGGGTCAAGCAGCTTTTATGCTGGAAGAGATTCAAGAAACGCCCACTGGCAGATTCTGCAAGTGACTAACAGGTCACGGAGGGCGAGCTCTAACCCTGAACATGTTTGAGCAAACCACCTAATCGAAGTGGAGGCAGTTTACGCACGAGTAACCACACAATACCATTACAGCAATCTGCCAGTCCCTTGCTGTTACTCGTGAGTAAGCAGTGGAAACATGAGCCAGACAGGAGGCGCCGGGGCAGCGGAGGCAGCTGCGGGGGCGCAGGACCTGGTGAAGAGGAACCAGGAGCTGGAACGGCATGTAGCACTGCTGATGGCGCGGCTGGACGAGAGGCGCACCCAGGACGCGCAGGTGAGACCCACCCCAGTGGCAAAGAAGGTGCCCGGACTGGTACACAAGTTTGGGGGAAAACCCCAAGAATATAATGGATTCCGGACAGAAATAGAGTACGCACTGCAGCTGCAGCATGATGATTTTGCTGACGAGGCGGCGCAAGTGGCTTACATCGTGGGGCATCTTGAGGGCAGCGCGAGGGAATGGGTTAGACCCCTAATGGCCGCGCATAACCCCGCCATGAAGGACGTCCGGAAGTTTTTTCAGGCGATGGACGCTATGTATTCCAGCCAATTGGGGGAGAGTGTGACCCAACGGGAGCTGATGAGATGTAAGCAGGGGGACCTTTCCGTTAGAGACTATTGGTCCCGCTTTGCGATGCTAATACACAGGCTCGAATGGGATATGGACAGCCCGCCCATACGAATGCTGTTTGAGGAGGGGTTGTCCCCAGCCGTTAAAGATGAGCTCTCCCGCGCGCCCCGCCCGGAGACTATGGATCAGCTGACAAAATCTGCGCTGGCGATAGGCTCTCGCCAGGAAGCGCGCGCTTTGGAAAGGCGGGAAGGGAGAGGGGAGCGTTGCCCTGACTACCGCATTCCTGAGATGCCAAGGCAGCCTTCCAATGACGTGGTGCCAATGGAAATTGATGGGGCGCGCGCACGGGAGGTGCCGAGCGCCCAACAAATAGTCAAAAGGGAAGCAAAGGCTGGGAGAAACTCCAAGAAATGTTTCCTCTGCCTACGGCCAGGACACTTTGCCAGGGTCTGCCCACAAAGAAAGGCTTGGCAAGGGATGGGGGGGGGGCCGCTGGAAATGAGGGGGAGGGGGCAGAAGACAAGGTGCAGGAAAACGCCAGCGCTTGACTGCCCACAGGGGGGCGCAGCAGCCAAGCGAGCAACTAATTGAAGTGCCCCAACCGGACCCACCCAAGGTTGCTATAGCGATAGAGGTGACGCTAGAACTCCCAAATGGGCACCCAGTCAAGGTGAAGGCAATGTTGGACTCAGGGAGCTCCTGTAATTTTTTTAGTAAGGAGTTTGCGCTGGAGCACCAGATCCACTTGCTGCCACTGGATTTCCCACTCCAAGTCACCACGATAGATGGCAGAGAGTTGCTAGGGGGAGAGGTGACACATCAAACCCCGCCTATGAGAATGAGTGTGTCCAGGCACACAGAAACCATAGCCTTTCATGTGGCCACACTGGCGGGACCCCCAATAATACTGGGGATGAGCTGGCTAGTGCTACATGATCCAGTGGTGGCGTGGCACCAACGCACGGTCACCTTCGGGTCAGCCCACTGTTTGGAACACTGTCTAGGAGGGGAGAAGCCCAGGGTGAGGTTGGCCAGAGCAGCAGCAACCACGCTGGAGCAGAAAGGGAAGGTGCCGCCACAGTACGCAGACTTACAAGAGGTCTTCAGCGAGAGGGAAGCGGACAGGCTGCCGCCACATAGGCCCTTCGACGGCCAAATCAACCTTCTCCCTGGAGCACAGCTGCCGGTGGGTAAGCTGTATGCCATGTCCGACAGAGAGATGCAGGAGTTGCGAGACTTTATAGACAAGAACTTAAAAAGGGGGTTTATAAGAGAATCTAAGGCAGTGGGGGGCAGCCCTGTGTTTTTTGTGGGTAAAAAACACACGGATCAGCTGAGGCTCATCGTGGACTTTCGAAGGTTAAACCTGGTATCAGAACCCGTGACCTTCCCAATGCCCAGAATTGATGATATTCTGACCAGGGTAAGGAAGGGTAAGATTTTTACCAAGCTGGACCTTAGGGGGGCCTACAATCTGATTCGAATGAGAGAGGGGGACGAATGGAAAACCACCATGTTCACCCCCCTGGGGGCCTTTGAATATTTGGTTATGCCATTTGGATTACAGTCAGGCTCTGCCTGTTTTCAAAGCTTCATGCACCATGTGCTGGGTCCCCTGCTGTACAAGAACTGCGTAGCATTTCTGGACGACGTACTGATCTATTCGGACAATGAAAAACAGCATGTCCAGGACGTCAGGGAAGTGCTGAAAAGGCTACGAGAGCACCAACTGTGGGTCAAGCTGGAAAAGTGCCAGTTTCACGCCAAGGAAGTGGAATTTCTGGGATACAGGTTGTCAGACAGAGGTCTAGCCATGGACCCCGGCAAGGTGCAGGCAGTGC
This sequence comes from Podarcis cretensis, assembly GCF_951804945.1. NCBI lineage: Eukaryota > Metazoa > Chordata > Lepidosauria > Squamata > Lacertidae > Podarcis > Podarcis cretensis. Next base: position 31,657,977 of record NC_137173.1, on the reverse strand, counting down.
TGGAATGGAAGGCTCCCAAAACCCGGAAGGATGTGCAGAGGTTCCTAGGGTTCAGCAACTTCTACCGGAAGTTCATCAAGAACTTCGCCCACTTAACCGCACCCATCACGGATTGTCTCAGTAGCAAAAAGAAGTTCGTCTGGACGGAAGGGGCCCAACGTGCCTTCGAGGGGCTAAAGCAGGCGTTCGCCTCGGAGGAACAGCTCCTGCATGTGGATCTGCAGAAACCGATGAGGCTAGAGACCGACGCGTCGGACAGAGCGATAGGAGCGGTGTTGCTCCAGCCGGGACCGGCCCAAGACACATGGAAGCCGTGCGCCTTCTACTCAAGGAAGCTGAACGAATCGGAACAGAACTACACGGTGTACGATCGTGAACTGTTAGCTATTTATGCCGCGTTTCGCCAGTGGAGACATCTCCTGATAGGGGCTCAGCACAAGATCCAGGTTTGCACTGACCACAAGAACTTGGAATACTGGAGGACAGCGCGAGTGCTCAACCAGCGACAGATTCGGTGGGCACAGGAGTTCTCCAAGTTCTTCTTTGAGATCAAGTACGTGCCAGGGCAAGAGAACGTGAGAGCAGACGCGCTTTCACGGAAACCAGAGTACACGGAAGGAGGAAGACCACCGGACGCTCGACATGTGTTCCCTGAGGAACGATGGGTTTGTGGGGGGGGCGTTGGTTGGGAAACGAGAACTAACCGAGTTGATTCGCCAGGATGAATTTGCCCAAACCAGAATCAGGGAACTAAGGGAAAATGGGAGAGACCGGGGGGACTTCGAGGTAAGGGAAGGGTTATTGTATTACAAGGGAGCAATGTATGTGCCCGGGGGGGCCTTACGGGAAAGGGTGCTCCGACAACTTCACGACAACCCCACAGCGGGACACTTTGGGCAACACAAGACCATGTTACTGGTCACTAGGGAGTTTTGGTGGCCGAAGGTGAGGGAAGATGTACGAGAGTATGTACGAGGGTGTGACCGCTGCCAAAGAGCCAAGGGGGAGCGGGCAGCCCCGGCAGGGTTACTAGAACCCTTGCCCACGCCGGGGAGACCCTGGGAGGTGGTATCAATAGATTTCATGACAGATTTGCCCAAATCCAGAGGTAAGACAGCAGTCATGGTAGTGGTAGATCTGCTAACCAAGATGTGCCATTTTATATCATGCTCTCATGCGGTGACAGCCGAGGAAACCGCACAACTGTTTGTTACTCACATCTTCAGGTTGCATGGAGTTCCTTCAAGGGTTATCTCTGATCGAGGGAAACAATTTACCTCGAGGTTCTGGAGGAAGCTTATGAGCTTATTGCAGGTGGAGGTGGGATTCTCGACGGCGAGGCACCCGGAAACTAACGGGCAGGCAGAGAGGGCGAACAGCATATTGCAGCAATATCTCCGCTGTTACGTCAACGAGAGGCAGAACGACTGGGTAGATAAGCTAGCACTGGCCGAGTTTGCGTATAACAATGCGGAGCATGTGTCCACGGGGATGAGCCCATTCTTGGCTAATTATGGGTGTCACCCCAGGGCCTTTCCCGGGAGGGGGGAGGAAGAGTGGAGCGTGCCCGCCGCAGAGCAGTTCGTGGAAGAAATGGAAGCACTGCACCAGCAGCTTAAGATGAATCTGGAAAGGGCCAAGGAAGAGTACAAGAGGCAAGCGGATAAACGTCGCCGGGAAGAGGAGACCATTAGGGTGGGGGACCGGGTGTGGTTATCCACTCAAGGATTGCCCTTCAAGGGTGGGTGTAAGAAACTCCGGCCGAAGCGGCTGGGGCCTTTCGAGGTGATACACCAAGTCAACCCGGTGGCATTCAGGCTCAAGTTGCCAGACAACATGAAAATCCACCCGGTATTTCATAGGTCACTGCTCTCGCCATACCGAGGGGAGCGGAGAGTCCGGGAGGTAGGAGGAGAAGGGCTCAGACACCCACCACTGGAAGAGAAGGAACACCACCAGCAGATAATGGAGATCCTGGATTCGCGGTGGCGGGGGCGGCAGGTGGAATATCTAGTAGCGTGGGAGGGGGAGCCCGAGTCAGAAAACACGTGGGTTCCAGAAGGGGAAATAGATGGTGGGTATCTAGTGGAAGAGTTCCACAACAGGTATCCGAGGAAGCCCAAACCTCTGGGGAGATTCTGGGAGGAGCAATTTGCCACCACCGATGATGATGAGGAGGATTTTGTGGGTTTTCCAGAGTCGCCAGAGGAAGGAGGGGAGTCGTCAGGAGAGGAGGAATCAGATTGGGAAGCCCCTCCCGTCAGAAACCGGGGCGGGTGGGAAGCGGGGTTTGAGTCCTCGGACGATGACGACAGCTCCTTTCGAGGGTTCCCTGCATCGTCGGCTGAAGGTGGGGACAAGGTCACGTCACCGGGTCAGGCCGGGGGTGGAGGGGGTCCTGGGGGGGAGGTGGATGTCAGGGAACTGACATCAGAGCGAGAAGCGGAGGCAGGGCTCCAGAGCCATGCCGGAGAGGGAACCAGTCTGGGGGAAGGAATTCAGTGTGACACCAATAGAGAGGAGCTGGAGGAATCGGTGTCAGGGCTCCAAGACCCTTCAACCGAAACCAGCGGAGAGAGCGCTGGCACGCCCTTGCCATCCCCTTACTTGCGCAGACGCGTTCCGCGCAGGGAACATAGGCGGAGACTTGGGGTCAAGCAGCTTTTATGCTGGAAGAGATTCAAGAAACGCCCACTGGCAGATTCTGCAAGTGACTAACAGGTCACGGAGGGCGAGCTCTAACCCTGAACATGTTTGAGCAAACCACCTAATCGAAGTGGAGGCAGTTTACGCACGAGTAACCACACAATACCATTACAGTTACAAAAGGCATATCTGGCTGAACCTCCCATTTCACATCCTTTATAAAGGTGCCCATGTTCTGGTTAGGGAAAATAATTACTCTACTCCTCAAAGAATACAGTCTCTTTCAAAACTGCACTGAAATGTAAGATTTACATTTAAAAATTCAGTCAGAAAGCACTGGGAGGGAAATCCTCCTTCAGAATGGGCTTCCCTTTTTAAAGTGGGCAGGGTTCACTTTTCGAGACCCATCCCTACAAAAATATCATATTCACTGAACCAAGGAAGTCAACAGCTATTCCTTTTACTGGCTCCTTGCTGTGGTGGAGGCTATGAGGTTCAAAGTGGGAATCAATGGGTATGTGGGTATTGCTTTGAGCCCCTTCTGTACAGGTTCATCCTGCATTTCTTATTTCTCAGGATCTGCAAGGTTATTCTGAATGCAATAGCATAAAGCAAGTTCCAGAGCTAGTTGATAATGCCTCAAGTCAGAAATGACACAGGAGCCTATAGGCAAATGAAGGTCTCTTCTCTTCAGCTGAGAACTGGAGCCAGGCAATAAGCTGGCTTCTAGCTGAGAAAGCTTCTTGAGCTCCCACTCCTCTCTCACAACGGGCAGTGCCAGCCTTCTTTCCTCTCTGTAGCTGGAATATTCCAATAACAGAGCCTCTGCTGTCAGAAAACAAACTCTGGGCAACAGACTGAACACGTAATTCTGTGAAAACGTGTCTCTAGAGAGACAATTAAAACACACACAGAGAGAAATAAATGGCTTTCCTTTCCATATTTCCCCCCTCCCTCACCCCCACCTTTTTTACTTCAACAAGGAACAAGACAGGAACGAGTGTCTGCATGCTAGAATGCCCAGAAAATCGGCAATTAACAAGCGTTCCGGTCTGGCCCGTCTGCGATTTCCTGCTTGCAACTGTGGCTAAATGCTTAAATACATCACTTGGCCATGCCCCCTCCCCTCACCTCTTCCTCTTCTGGGCTGGCTGTGACTCAAGCTGACATCCATCTTCCCAGGTCCCTATGTGTGCACTCTCACGTTCTGTAGTTTGAAAGCCAGCAATCTTTGTTGGGAACGACCTGTTCACAACTACCTGCTTTGGTTGCTTGAATGCATTGTGTAATGCAATAATAGGAGATGGAGCTGCAAGGATGTTGCAGAAACCTTCCCCTACTCTTGTTTTCCAGAGGGATAACACTGTCATTGATCACAAGCAATATCCTTAGGAAGCACACCAGATCTCTCCTTGGGAAACTAACTGTTTACTCTGCAGATGCACTTTAACATGCATTGCCCAAAAAAGCAAATGGCGCCTGATTTTTGGATATGTAAGAATGCTTTCCCTTCAATCTCCCCCCCAACATGCAACCTTAAACAGCTGCAGAATGGAATAAATGCATAAAAACCATTACATCCTCTTTACGTCCATGTAGCCAGCCATCAAATACAGAATAAAAATGAACTCTGAACAGATATCAGCTTCTGTACCAAAGGTATCTAAAAATGCTTGAATCGTATACATGGTTACTATTACATTTCCTGCATCCACTATTCTTCCATATCCATCCATATACTTAAGCATGATGCAGAACAGATAAATTATCATTTTGGGATGGTAGGACTGCCTGCATGGCACGGGTGAAGTTTCTGCAACGCCACTTTAATATTGCAGTTCTGTGCTTCTTGGTGAAGCAGTCACCACACTGTTTCCTAATCATGGATTTTCTGCAGTGGTGTATGAATGACTTCTTGAAATTAATTACTCTATTTGCAGGCAGAGAATCTGGGCGAGTCTTTCACCAAATTTCTCCAGCTAGAGGAGACATTCTCCCACAATTCCTAAGGCTCACCATGAACAGTGGCAGCAGCACAGCATCTCTCACCCCACTGTTCCAGCCCCCAGCAGCAGCAGTACAATGCCCTGGACTGAACATTGCTCTCTCTGTGTTTGGAACATAAGAAGAGCCAGTGGGCCATCTAGCCCAGTGACCTGTTATCCCAGTGGCTTCCCAGATGCTTGTGGTAAACCCTCAAGCAGAGGAAAAGAGCACTCTTCCCTCCTGTGGCTTCCAGAAACTGGCGTCCAGAAGCATTACTGCCTCTGACCATGGAGGCAGAAATTAGCCATCAAGGCTAGTAGCCACAGAAAGCTTTATCCTGCATGAATTGAACTAATTCTCTCTTTTAAAGCCATCCAAGTTGGTGGCCATAACTGCTTCCTGCAGGAGCAAATTCCATAGTTGCTATGCTGAGTAAAGAAGGACTTTATTTTATCTGTCCTGAATCTTCCAAAGTTCAGCTTCGGTGGATGTCCAAAAGTTCTAGTGGAAGGAGAGAAGGAGAAAAACCTTTCACTTATCCACTTACTCCATGCTACACATAATGTTATAAACTTCTATAGTGTCACTTCTTACTTTATGCTGAATGAAAAAGTCTCAAATTGCCACAATCTTTCCTCATATGCACATGATAGTGGGTATAATGACCAGCACAAACCATGTTGCAGAATATTTGGAGAAAATGTTGCAATGTGGATTGGGGGGGGAGGGGTTGAGGAAAAGCAAAATAGCAGTAATTTTCCCAGAAAAAAGACTTCTGAGAAATCTCTATTCAGCCAACAAACCAAGCCATTAATTACCTATATTTGAGAGAATCTACTTACCACTAGCTAAAAAAACTACTAATGTGCATGGACCCAAAAGTTCAAGAATAGAACTAAAGCTATTTCAGAATAACCATCCAAATAACTAAAATGAGTAGTTCTTTTTATTTCAGGGACAGAAGTATTGAATACCTTAAATTATACCTTTCTAGGACTCCTGTTAGTCCCATGAGACCTGCCTTGTCATAAAAGACTTACCAGATGAAGCTTTGTGAGTTTTCTAAGCAATAAAGCAAGATACTAATATTATTGATCATTCAAGTAGCAATTTTATTTTAGAAAGTGCGTTTACAATTCTTATCTCAATTGCACTTGCAACTTACTGACAAAGGTAGCTACCACTGCACATAATGAATACTTAATGTACGGAGTTCATTATCACAAGAGGTGGTAGTGGTCATTTTAAAAAGAAATTAGTCAGATTTTCATGGAAGATAATAGGTTGCATGATGGCTATTTTCCACCTCTATTGTTGGAGACAGTATGCCTCTGTACACCAGTTGTTGGGTATTATCCCAAGTAGGGAGAGAGCTGTTGCACACAGGTCCTGTCTGTGAGCTTCCTGCAGACATCTGGAAGGACACCATGGGCAGAAGATGGTGGACAACTTGGGCCTTAGGCCTGATCCCACAGGGTTCTTCTTATGTCCTTAGGATAGGTGTCAAGGACCCTGACACAGAGCACAGGGACACTATGACCAGCTGGATGAAAAAGGCTGAAATGCAAATTTCAAACAATGGACCAAGCTCTCATTATGGAGACAATGCCTGTCACTCAGGAGACACTTGAGATACAGCCCCTATCATCTGAGACTCACAGAAACTGAACGTGAACCAACTTCCTCTGAGGAACTGCCCCATCAACTTTCAAGTGTCAGCTCATAAGTAATCCATTAGTGCAAGCTGATTTATAGCCAATGGAGTCCTTGCCTGTAAGGCAGGGGATTACCCATTTAAGACTCCCCACTCTTCAGGAGAGGGGTGAAGTGTAGGAGGGGGGCTCTATCTCAAGGAAGGTAAGTGTCAGATCTTGCCGGGACAAGTATTTTGCACTGGGTTATTTAAGGTCCTACAGCTCCACTAAACCCTATGATGGCCGTTCACATATCATTTAACTGGAAATACTAAATCCATGGAAACAAGGACGTGTGCTGAAGAATGGATCTATTTTGCTAGAACCCACTTACGGATTTTCCTCCGCAGGTATTCTACGGTAGGCTTAAAATTTGCTTTCCCATGTTATAAATCTACAGTATCAGGCCTGCGACAATGTTTTGTTAACATGCTTTTAATTGTCTGTCAAATTGTAGAATTTATGTACTGCGTTTTCTGTCCAATTTACAAAGTTTGATAGCAAATGGCCCACTGAAAACATTGGGTGTCTTGGTCTTAATATAGCTGGCAACAGAGATACGTCTGGGCCCAACTCTCTTATACATATTTATTCTACTGTTTATTATTTGAACAGGTATTAGATTTTGTTTTAGCTGATCCATCTCAATTTTTGTGCTCCACAACAATGACTCTAATGGTGTCTTAATATTAAGTTGCTCTAATTGATATAAGGTCTCATTCTTCTCCTGATTAATCCATTGAGTTATCCTGCTCAATTGAGCTGCTTCATAATACTTCATTAAATTTGGTATTCCTAGGCCACCCATATGAATGTATGATGTAATTATCCACTCTAGGGCATTTATCCTGCCATATAAAATCACTCATCATCTTCTGCCAGCTCCTCAATTCCTGGGAGTCCACTGATAAAAGTAGAGATATGAATAAAAACAAAATCTCTGTAATATTATCATTTTAATTGCATTCACTCTGGCTGTCCAGGACAGCTTTAGCTTTCTCCAATTTCCAAAATCAGCTTTTATATTTTGAATAGATTTTGAATAAATTTCATTGTTGATCTTTCTAGTGTTATTGACATCCACTGCCAGTTTCACCTCCCAAATAGCTGATGGGTTTGTTTAAATTGACCAATTGTTTATTTACAATTATGTGTATGAATTAAAAAAAAAGAAAATCTGAAGGAATATTGTTAGTCATTCCTCACGTATTAAAAGAGATCCAGTGTTCCTCACTGCTTGCTCCCTTCCCATGTCGATTAAAGACAGAAGGTAAGCACTTGAACAGGAAATTCAGCCTGAATATTGCTCCGCTAAAGGTTTTTTCAAGATTAGCTGCCAGATCCACATCATTATGCTCTCCCTGAATATCCGTCAGATTCTAGTCAGGAACAGAATAATGTATGATCTCTAGATGGGTAGCATATATCAGATATATACACTGTGCATCTAGTGTTTAGTCTGCATGTTCAGTTGCTTAGATCTGTTTTTTGCCAGCCTGAAACATGAAATTGCACAAGTGGTCAACAGCTGCACTGGTTGCCAGTTATATTTCAGGCCCAGCTAAGGTAGTCATGCTGACATCCGGACCCTAGACTCCTTGCGGACAAGTATCTGAGAGAAATTCTTCTGCTGTGTCTACCTGCCCATACATTAAGATCACTGAAGGGGACTTACCAACATTAAATGAGCTACATAGTGTGGGGAGCTGTGGAAGAGCATTTCTCATGGTGGCTCTGGAGTGGTCTCCCCACTGATGTTCATCACCTCAACTTTTCCCCCTCATGCTTTCAGAGGTTGATGGGTTGTTATACCCACCCCCAAATAGTAAAGTATTCACATTTGGGAGAAGCTATCATTCTGAAATGTAGTGGGCTTCATCCTGTTATAAGGGGTGCCCACAAATTGCATCCAGTATTGATGGAAAATGAAGAAGTCATAGACTTGTTCTTTAAAAAACAACAAAAAAAACAGACTTTAAAAGTGCTGTGCACAAAACCTACTGATAGTATTTGCCTCCAATATGTCAGGCTAAATCTACACCTGGAGGGGCTCCTTTGCCTGTAAATTTTATTCATTTGAAGCAAAAGCAGAGGGGGAAATGGAATCAACATTATAATTTTTTAGATATAGTGAATAGGGAGCAAAGAGCTTCATTTAAACAGAGCTGCTCAAGAACTGAGTTACAGACTGAAGAGGCAAGATCATACAGACTCAAGAGACATATTCAATTTCTGTTAATGCACAAATGCAAGATGAATCCTAAGGACCCATAGTTTTTGCCCCCCCCCCATAAAGGGAGATATGCATGAACTTTACCTGTTTATATTTCTTTTTCAAGAGATCAGGATTTTTCTTTCTCAAGTGCCAACATAACTTACTCAATCTTGGTTAGTATGAAATTTGACTTGGGGTGTGGGGACAGAGAGCTCTATTTGCCATAATCCATTCTGCCATGCACTATTCTCTTCCACACTAATAATTCTGGGCATGATCCAACTCCAAAAAAAAGCACTTTGGGAGCCCCCTGGTTCAATGAGGCAGATTGCACAACTTTAGCTCTCTCACTGAAATCAATGAGATGAGTCCCCTCCCCTATTTTTAAATTACTGGTGCCTCATTTCTAATTTGAATGCATCTAGCTTCTATTCATTATTTTTTATGTGGTTCTATTCTCCACTACACTGCAGACTTCTGCGACACTCAACCTTCTTTTATAAATGTGTTGTAACCACTTCACCTCTTAACCTTTTTAATTATAAAAGTTTCTTATGTCTTGTGCTGCAAGGCACATTTCCGAAAGTTAAAATATTTTTGTAGCTTTTCTTCGCACCTGCTCAAGGCTTTGACCTGGCGGCCTAGTAGCATATTTATTTTTATGACAGAGAGAAGTGGACCTACTGATATCTTGTAATATAACCCTTGTATTCTGCACAAATTAATCCAGAATATCTCCCACTCCCTGGTTCTGTGTAAACAATGACCCATAGACTGAAGAGGTGAGGAAAAATCAGCTCTTTTGCCACACTTGAACTGATTAACAGTTCAACAGGGTGGCCAAGAGGTTATGCCTCTGTGTGCTGTCACCTTCAGTTTAAAATCAAAGTTATTAAGAAGACAAGGACCTTAGGGATAGAACTAGAATAGCCATTGCACCAAGTACTCTGCAGAATAGGTGCCCAGCTAATTTTGGAGGTGCAGATAAGGTTTCATGATGCAGATGGGCTACAATGAGAACATGGTTGCAACTTGCCTGTGGACAGAGGGAAATTCACACAAATCTCCAAACTATATAGCCTGTTTCACATAATGCTTTGCAAGTCATATATATTCTCTTATGTAGGAAGTCAAGGTTACCAACAAATAACTAGCCACAATGGTGGCTTCCACCACCAGAAGCATCAGGCTCCTGAATAACAGTTGCTGTTGTGCTCAAGTTCAGCTTGCAGGCTTCACACAAGTATCTGGTTGGCCACTGTGGAAACAGGACTTTGGACTAGATGGGCCATTGGCCTGATCTGGCACAGTCATCTTATGTTCCAAAGTTGAACAACAAATTCATGCTCATTCTTCTCTAAGTGGTGACGGATTCTGGAAAACCTTTGAAAAAAGTAGTTTTCCTTTGGAGAGATGAACATGTGTAATTTACTTGCTTTCGTATTCTAATTTTTTTTTTGGTCATAATCTTTTATTGGAGCAGGGCTCACAGGGGTAGCAGATGTGCAAAACAACAGCAGCCATCAAATTCCAAAAGGAGCTTCTGTAAGAAAAGCAGTCTCTTGGTCCTTCACAGCTCTCTTATTCAGACTGGTTTTAGTCCTGCTTTTGGTGAGAGAATGGGGCATTTTCCAGGAGCTCAGAACAGACAGTTGCCCACCAGTGACCATTTTATTGTCCATCATCAAGCTCCAGGCCATTCAAAACCCTAGAGAGCTCTATTTCTGTCTTCAACTTTGCACATCAGAACCACATGGCTATAACCCCTGATTGCAGAATTAGTCTTTACTTTGAAAACAAACTGAATTCCCAAGTTCAGAGCTTTAAACAGTTTCCCATTAATGAAGGTGCTTTATCTCAGCTCTCAGTCCTCCCCCCCCCACCCGCAGACTCTCACACATACACATTTTTCTCAACAGTGCTTCAACAATAACACCCAGTTGGAAACGTCTTTTCTGAACATTTTCTGTACACTTTGTCCAACTCCTTTTGGGTTAGCTTTTAATGGCATTTTAATTTACTCTAGTAAGCTGCATTTTAGATGGGGATACCCAAAACTTCCCCTATTGTTTATTTCTTGCTCACATGTCAGACCTCATGTTTGGGTATGTATACCCACAATTGCAGATATGCAACCTTCATGACAGCAGGGTTTTATTTATTCTTAACAGATAATAGTTCAGATCCTAGCTAGGGATGAGTGAGCAAGAGGCTGTTCATCCCCCCCCCACCAAAAAATTGACCTCCCTTAATCATTCTAAACAAACATTGAAACATTGGATGCCGGCATTGCCCATAATAGTGAATGGTGTTTTCATTGAAGCTGCTTTTGACCCAAAACACAAGTTGAACCAGACAGAAAACAGAGTGGCCCTGAACAGTTCAGACTCTTTTCAGAGTGACAGGTACAGATCTGAACTGAAAGTTGTGACCTGTGCTCACTCCTACCAAAAACCATCAATTACTCTTATAATTCAAGTGGAAATTCTTTTTTAAAAAAATAGATTGTGGGTTCAGGTTCACACCTGGCATGTAGGAAAAGGATATAATATGTGAACATAATTGATTCTGATAGGTTTTTAAGACTAATTGTTACTATAAATTCAGCAGTCTTGTCTGAGTTACATGATGTATGAGAGACATGCTTAAATTGCAGTAGTGAGTAGATGATTGTCTTGGGTACATTGTTAGAATGGATATGGCAGGTCTTATTTATGTTTCTATTCTTGTTAGACTTTAAAGATGATCCAGTAACCTGGGCACACATTACAAGTGGTTTATACATGGTTTATTAAAATATATAATTCTAAAAATAAAACCATCTCTGTTTGCATACAAATTGGCATAGGGAATGGTCTGTGAGTTGCCACTGTAAGATTTGTTTTTCTGAGAGAGTTGACAGCCTACATTACTTCCCTCCTCCTCACGTTCCTTTTGTGTGTCCTTTCAAGCACATAGCATCCCAAAGTTAAGTGAGCTGTATCACAAAGTTAACAGAGGATTCAGGATCAGGGTCATCTTGTGTGTATTTACTTCAATAGAGCTACTCTAGATAGGACTAGAATTGAACACCACCCCATTGCATTACAATTTCCTTTTCTCTATTTCCATGCCATTTAAAGGAGTTATTACAGATCCCAAGAAGGCATGCTACCTCAAATGAATACACACACACACATCTCCCACACTATAAATTACTCAGTGTGTGAGCACTGGCCTTTGCTATTACCAAGAAGCCTCCACAGAGCATTTCCTGGTGACAGTTTTGTTCCAAGCGAAATCCCATTTGCACAAAGCAGTAGCACTGTCCCATATATTCAGGGCTCTTCCCCAGAACCTGAACTTTCTGCAATTCTCCCTGCTGTTCAGATTTCTAGCAGCCAACAGGGGCACTGAAAAATCAGCCTTGTCAACATGGGACTGCAGAGCTCACATGATGCCGCCCCAGTTTGCAACAGAAGTGATATGAGAGATGTTTGATAGCAGAGGCAGGAGTTCAGAGGGTGAGCAAAAGGTTCAGACAGAGTGAACTGCAACCGTCCATTTCTCAATCTCCCTTGTGGAGCTTTAATCCATCCCCAAACAGCAAGTAGTACAGAGGGTCAAAAGGATATATAATAAACAAGACACAGGGCATGAGGACACCAGAAGACAGGCAGGCTCCACTCAGCCCCGCTTCACCTGACAGTCGCCAGATCTCACACAAGCTGCTTTGTTAAGAAAGGCCTGGAGAGAAGAGGTTGGAGAGATCAATAACAAGACAGGGTTGTTGTTGTTGGTTTGTGGTTTGCCTGTCATAAACCATAATCAATATTTACTGGAGCAATAATATACTTAGGGACTATGGCCCCAGCATGATGGAGGAGCTCGGAAAGGAAAACTGGCATTTAAGGTCTTCGGAGGGAAATGGCAGCTTCTTAATGATCATTTGGGTGCTCTCGGGTTTCTTTCTTCATTTATTCAGAGAGACTTCATTAGTGTTTAAATCACAGAACAGGGAGGTAGGAATCCCCAGAATGGAGAGACTCTCAGAGGCTAGTATATTTAGTGCCTAGGCGCTGCAGTTCCTCAGTTCAATACCTGCCTCCTGAAAATTTCTAATGGCCAAAGCGAGGGAGCTGGATCCATGCTTCACACCTTCCTGCTGTGAAGTTCACTGCAGAGGATCTCCCTTGTCCTATTCTTTGGTTTATATTTATCATTTGTCACTCATAATAGATTTCAGAGAAGCTTTCAACATTGTTTCTTCCTTTTTTGAACATATAGGTTCACATACTGGCAAATATGGCAAACTTTAAAAAAAAATGAAATAAAAGGATGATTGGTTGGTTGGTTGGTTATGTATACCTCCCTTCACCCAAAGATCACAAGGCGGTTCACAACATTAAAATACAAAATGAAAACACAAAATATATAATGAAAAACAAGAACAAAAACAAAAACAAACCAATAACCCCCCTCCCACAAACACATTTAAAAGGACATAGAATGTTACTCAGTCTGTTGCCTAAATATATGTAAAGAAGGCATCAGGTGAGCCTCCTTGTGAATGTCAACTTATGAATTTGCAAGGAAATAAAAAAAGAGATACATATGAGTACATACAGAGAGATAATAAATGAAGCTAACTCTCCATAAGTTTAAACTGGGAACATGAATTTTTTTTTGGAGGGGGGGGTTCCATTATTGCACAGCTGTGTCTCAGACACCAATGCCACTTTTGGTGAGGCAGCAATATCAACAGAAATAATGGGATGGGTGGGTGAGGGGTTGTACATCCCTGGTTATGACCCAAATCACTTGGACATGGGTTGCGGAACAGTTAATCTGAAAAGAACCTAATATTGCAACAACAGCATTTGGGAACTGGTAAAAGGCGAGAAAGACAAAAAAAAGTAAACTCAGAAGAAAAGTCTTGTAACATTGCCAAGAAAATTATTGTCTGAGTTTCTCTCTCATTCATGGTTGTTGTTTGTAGATATGCACACAATAAGGACAGAGGCAAGATTCTTTGTCTTATTTTAATTTTTTTGCCTCCATGAGCCATTTGACACATGACACATTGGTAAATAGCTGCAAACAATCCTGTCTCTAATTAGTTCAGCTATATGACATATGCATTTCTAAACATGTGCTCATTCACATTTTGCATTTTAGCCTGTTCTCCATTTTAAGCAGCAACAACTGAAGAGTACATCTAAAAATGTAATGTGTGAAGCTGTATCCCAGAGGATAGAATGCTCAAGACTGATTAAACAATGTAGCTACATTGGCGAAGGACCATGGATCAGTGGTAGGCTATCTACATTGCTGCAAAAGGTCTCAGGTTTAATCCTTGGCATCTTCAGGAAGGGCTGGGAGAGACACCAGTCTGAAGTCCTGGAGGGTCACTACCGTCTGTGTAGACACTACTCAGCTAGATGGGCCAATGGTCTGACTCAGTTCAAGGCAGCTTCCTGTGTCCCTACCACAGAACAAGGAACAAGGGGACCATTTCTGCGGGGCCATGGGGGCTGAGGCTCACCCAATATTTTCAATGATGGTGCTGGGACCCTTCAATATTCTGCAACCCAGATGGCAGGAGGACCTGACAGAGCCCATCGCTGCAGCAAGGGGCCCGATGGAGCCTGGTGCAGCTGCAGCAGGCCCCGTCGGGCCTCCTCCCCCACATGCACTGGGCACCCACAATGTTGCATTGTAATGCCAGAAGGAGATCAACCCAAATATCATTCATTCTCCAACATAAACAAATGCATCTGCTCAAACAATCCACACTCTTTCAAACCACAGGCAGAATGCAGCAGCAGCAAGGAATACATTCACGTCTCTGAGCAGAGACATTGCCACAAGTTCGTAGCCTTTGAATAAAAGCTGCGACAGAAGATTTCAGGCTTTTAATGGACTCGGACGAGTGGAGGAAGATAGCATCTCAAGTCAAGGAGATGTGAGATTTGGGAATCAAAAAGAAATCATATGGAGGAGAGTGAAAAGGGTGACACCTCAGAGGAAGATTTGTTTTAATTCCTTCTCTCTGTAGAGTGTTTTCTTTGTCCATCTGTTGGGGGGGGGGGTCAGAGCACAGAAGCGCAGGCCTCAAAGCAGCAGAACAAGGGAAGAGCACACCTGCATTGTAAACTCCTCAGGTTTCCCTTAATCTCTCAGTAGCTACAAACATTCCTACTGTGCGGGTGGAGCAATGCTTTCCCCCCTCAGAGTCTTGCTAGCTATGAGCATTGGGTGCTTTTAGAGGAATGTGGTGCTAGAGGGCAGCAAAGCTGCACCCAGCAGCACCACAGATGCCACTCATCACAGATTTATGCCTTCCTGCAACCTTACAACTGCACGGGGAAGATGAGGACAGTTTTAAGAGAGGGCAATAATTAAAGAACATGTATCCATACATACATACATGCACATATTCATATGGCTTCCCATATGATTCAAAACTCTACAGATATATGCAAGATGTGAAGGAAATGGCTAGCATGGCCACTGAGATTGTACAAGTGAGCTGCTGGCAGATACTGTGGCTCTTTTAGACCAGACCTGTCAAACTAGCAAGATCAGGCTCCAAGCATTATATAAGTCACGTGCCAAGCAAATTGTGGGCTGCCATGTTGCCCCTGGTCATAGGGGAACACCAATGGGAGGTGTCACAAATTAAAAAGGACAGTGTTTCATTTTATTTGGGTTTCCATCAATATTACTTCTGCTGTTACAACTCACCCTGAAACCTAAGAGTTAGGACAAGTAATAAATCTGATCATCATCAACAACAACCATCAGCTTTAAAAAATGATTGGTGGTATATGCTTAAAACATGAAGGGAAGGCCATGGCCAATTAATGATTGAAAGATCAATAGTATAGCACCTGATTTCCATACAGAAGATCTCAGGTTTAATTCCCCAGGGTCTCCAGTTAGAGTCAGGAGAGGCTGCTGTCTGAAACCCTGGAGAACAGCTTCTAGTCAGTGCGGAAGCTACTGAGATAGATGGCTCAGTGGTCTGTCTCAATATAAGCAGCTTCCCATGTTCCAATGATATCATCAGTTTGCAGCTTAGAGAAGATAAGCCCCTTACATCTCCCAGAGGCCTTGCACCACTTCCTTGCCACTGATCCTCCTCCTTCCTATTTTGTGCTCCTTCCCTTGAACAAGTCAACTGACTCATCCCATAGTGCAGGAGCCAAAACAGGACATCCCAGGGGGGCTTTTGTAATTCCAGGATGTCCCACTTTAATTGGGACAGTTGAGGGATATGGAGAAGAGAGAAGAGCTAGGGATGTCCATTGCCTGCTGGAAATAGAGGAGGTAATGGGCATGATGGGCACATTGTGGGCCCCCTCCAGACAGCAGCAAGTGTGGCATAATGGTTAGAGTGTTGGACTATGACCTGGGTGACCAGGGTTCAAATCACCACTCAGCCATGAAGCACATTGAGTGACCTTGGGCCGCCAGTCACAATTTCTTAGCCTAACCTATCTCAAAGTGTTGTTGTGAGGATGAAATGGGGAGGAGGAGAACCAGTTACACCACCTTGACCTCCTTGGAAGAAAAATGGTGATGAATAGTAAATAAATGGAATAAATTCTAAATTAATATTATATTGATTTTAAGCTGCCAACACTCCTAAGGGGTTTCTCATTGTGATTGTTGTAGGGTGATCTGAAGGGCTACATAATGAAACAAGCACCAATCTACCCTTTGCCCACTTTGCGGGGTGTGTGGATTTTTGCCACTTCCCCCAAAGCAGCACCAGTTTAGTAGCTTGCTCCCTGGGGCCTTATTAAAGACCCCCTTCAGAAGATTGCAGTTGCCACTTCCTGTATAACTCCCCAAAGCCCAGCTTACTGCCCAAGTGCCAGAGATATCAAGCTGCCCATCATATTCCTGGTTCTTTTTCACTAAATACGGACTTGCCTAGTAAGCCCTTCCTTGATGTCTAGCAGCCATATGTCATTGCTAGTGTCTGACAGACGATCTCTGTGTTCAATATATAACTAGGCCACAGACTGATGATCTTTCTGTGCTGAATCACCCCATCATTTCACCAAGTCCAGCTCAGCAGGTGACAAATTCATTTGGAATGCCTTTCTCAATGATCCGACCCGAGTTGACCTTCCCAAACTTGCACAACACCTCGGTATAGTTTCCAAAATGCAGTTTCAGTTCTGAAACATGCACACAAAGTAAGGAATGTGTATTTCATGTAAAAATGTGTGTATTTTAGGAGGTGGTTTGTTGAAAAACAAATATTTTTACAGGGGGAAAGTGTACAAAATGCATGCAATTTACAAGTGGATTTTGTTGGGGGATTTTTTCTGGAAGTCCATCAAAAATAGGATGGAACAGGCCTATGACTCAGCATCAGCAATTCGTAAATGGAATGAACTAAGGCTGGTTTGTCTATCGCTATTTGTTCACATTTCTTCACTAGGCACCATTTAAGGCAGAGCATTCTGCACCAAGAAACATGGAAGACAGTGTAGTATGCTCCTAAGAGGAGCAGTTGGCATGGTAAAGACCAGTGGAGAGTAGCTGCTTCATAGCCTTACTCAACATGATTTCCCATACATTGGGGGCGGGGGACATGTTTTCTACACTATTTCAGCATTTGAAACAGGGGTGAGGAACCCAAGGCCTCCAGTGATCAGGGATGATGGGAGATGGGAATCAACAACATTGCCAGAGCCACAAATTTCCCATCCCTGGTTTAAAACAAACCCATATTTCTCACCTTTACAGGGGCTTTTTGTAATGCATATATAACATAATGTTATGTATATATGACATAAAAGTCAAAATCATAAACAATTGTATTGCACAGAGCGATGGTAGTAAATAAAGAGTTAGCCCCACCCAGCCAGATATTCACTGACTGTGGGCCCAGTTAGAGACAACCTATAACTGATACAACAGAAAGGCAGGTCTACAGCTGTTAATAATATCTGTATTCCTAGAAATATAAAGGTTGTTGGTTGGTTGGTTGGTTGGTTGGTTGGTTGGTTGATTGATTGATTGATTGACTGACTGACTGACTGACTGATTAATAACATTAATAAAGTTTACAGAAGCTTACCATAAAAATAAAAACTATAAAATGTAACTGCAAGCAGCAAACAATACATTAAACTGATTTGAGATTTTTAAAATATAGATTAGATCCACCAGGTTTTTGAACTTCAGTTCCATTGAAATCAATGGGAAAAAGTCAGTCATGATTTAGTCTCACTGATTTCAGTGGAAACTAAGATCAACTTACTTACGTTGCAACAACAACAACATGGCAGGCTGAGGGTATGGATTGAGCGGAAGGATCCCTATGGTCACTGCAACTCTTTAGCTGGCCTCCCACCAGATGATAATCATGGAATGATGCTTTTATCAGTCCAATGGCACATAAAAAGCCCACCAATGGTATTTCCACCAGTGGAACCCAGTTGAAGTCCCCCAAATGGGGCATTCTCAAGTTGGGGATGGGCTAGCACCTGCTGGATACCCAGTGCTGCCTGGGGGAGGGACTGATTCAGGCCCGATGGCTGTGCAAGCCTGAAGCTGGTGCAGGAGTTAGACCTGCTCACACCAACTGGCAAGAGCTCTCCAGAGTATTCAATCAGGAGTTTCTCTCAGTTCTTCCATGCAGAAGCATGGTAAGTGAACCTGGGACCTGTTGCCTGCTAAGTTACAGGCTATGTACACTATGGACCATGAAAAAGGGAAAGAAAGAAAGAAAGAAAGAAAGAAAGAAAGAGAGAGAGAGAGAGAGAGAGAGAGAGAGAGAGGAAGGAGGTTTATGAAAAGTTAACTGTATGTTCCTCTGAATAAAAGAGATCTTCAGAAGATTAAACAACACACACACACACAAACACACACCAGGCTTGTGCTGTTCTCTGTAAAAGCACGTAGCACTTATAACAATGGCAGCTTTGCTTTTCGTTTCTGCATCCTGTTGATTTTCTCACAGGGTTTTTCTCAGTGCTCGAGCTAATTTTCACATTATGCTTGTTCCTACTCACCGCTGAAGTACTGGCAGCAACACAAGGGAAGAACTAAACAAAAACTCTTCTGTACTCAAGGAACCTGGAGAACTGCTTGTCCTCAGTTGCACCGTGAATCTTGCTTTCTAAATCAGAATCAAGTGCCTTCTTTGGCAGTGTAAACTTTTTTTTTCCCTTTTCAAGTACCTTTCATTGCTTTCATAATTAGGATGAAAAGTTTGACAATGTGCAGGTTGTGATTGGTAAAAGTCTCTGAAACCAGAGGACTGGCTGGCAAGTTTTCAAGTTCCAATGGTGATGGGATTTCTGTGTTCTTTCAGCCTTGTGTTTGGGACACTCACCCACTTGTTTGGAGCAAGAGGCTCGTGAGAATCAAGGCTCTTGCCAGAAGTAGACTACACTAGAGCAGGAATAGCCAACAAGGTGCCCTTTGTATGTTGTCAGATCTTAGCCCCCACATGGCTAATGGTTGTGGTTATGGGAGTTGTAGTCTAGCAACATTCATAGGGCAAATACTGAGGACCCCCAGACTAAGAGGTAATATATAGCACAGGTATAGATATAGTGCCCAATTTGATTAAAGATATGGATATATTTTTAAGCCTTGAAAAAATCGATTTATGACTTCCACAGTATTTGGGTATCATAGAATTGTAGAGTTGGAAGGGACCACGAGGGTCATTCATTCCATGCAATGCAGGAATCTTTCACCCAATGTGGGGCTCAAACCCACAACCCTGAGATTAAGTATGGCTCTACCAACTGAGCTATCTCAGTTTATAGGATATACATACCTGGTTATAGTCATTCTACACCAGATATTTGACTTTGCCCTAGTGGTTTTGCTCAAGATATAAGCAACCACAGTTGGTTGGGAGATTAGATAAGTTGCCAAGAGGCAGTAACTGTGTGATAAGCAGTCACATATAACCAACATGCTTTTGTCTAATTAATGCATGAATAGGTTAATACCATAGTGTGAGCTGTCCTGCAAGGCTTAGCAATGTCCACTTCCCCTTCCCTTGGGAGGAACTAGGTAATCAACATTTTGTTCTCCTTCTGGTCTACCAGAAAGCTCAGCTTGTAAAGAGGTTTGAGCTGGTTGCTCCAAGCTCAGACTGCATGGCTCTCGCAAGCCACTCTGGAGTTCCTATATCAATAATTTAGGAACTTTCACCACTGTAACTAAACCAAGTTTTACTGCCTACACAACTTTTTCTGAATGCTGTATGGAATCTGACCTTGGAAGAGTTTGTAAGTAAACCATTTTTAACTTAACAAATGTTAAGTTAACTTTTTCAATGCTAGGTCCAACAGTCTATATTTCCACTCTTTACTTTGCTGCATATTTTGTGGTTTAAAATTTCTGTGGGCATTCTCTCACCCAAGAGTACTTGCCTCAAACCTGGATCTTGACATCCAGGGAATCCTTTTATATCTCTTCTTGGGGAGTGTCTCCTAACCCTCTAAAGCAGATATGGGCATGACATGGGGGGAGTAGAGGGATGAAATCTTCCTGAGCTGGTGCCAATACTTGCACTAGCCCAGTTAGTTGAAAACTGCCTCATGTGCCCAAAATGACCTCAAAACAGACTCTATGTCAATTCAATGGACTTGTCTTCTTAGGAGGAGTCTGTCTGAAGAAAGCTGCTTACAAGATCATTTCCCTTGCACCAACAACAATAATACTAGTTGTTATTCATACAGTACATTAGTGTGACCAAAGGGACACAGGAAAGCTTTTAATGTTTAATAGTCTATTGTATTTTAATATTCTGTTGAAAGCCGGCCAGAGTGGCTGGGGAAACCCAGCCAGATGGGCGGGGTATAAATAAATTATTATTATTATTATTATTATTATTATTATTATTATTATTATTAGGCCTCCAAACCTAGTGAGTCCATAGAATAAGAGACATTTGATTCAGGTATTTCTCAGATCATAATCTTGGCTACAATACATACCAGCATTGGCTAAGCTAGCAGGTTATGATGGGAGTTGTAATCCAATGACATCTGCAGACACAACGTGGAAGAACCCTGCTCTAGCCCTTGCCACCACTGACTTGGCAGGAGCTAAGGCTGAGAATACTTTCTTAAAAACAACCCACCAGGAAGGTCTACCTCAATTTTGAAAATCCAGCATTGTAGAATCATATCCTTCTTGTCCATGAAAGGTTATCAACTCACAGCTTGTGGCCAGTTTCTTCCCTAAGGTTCTCTCATCTGTTGTGCCTTTGAAGTATGTAATAGGAAGCATGTATATGCTGCTCCCAGCATGCAACAGCATTCAAATGCAGCTTTCCCCCAATGAATAAAGCTGCCAGCAGGAGAATCTGTGAGCAAACATTTCAGTAGGTTCCCAAGAGGCAGATGGCATGGTCACGCCAAATAGTAGGAGGGGAAATAACGAAGTCAATTAGAATTAATGCAGTGTGGGAAAGTATTAGTTCTGGAGCTGTAAGTTTCTGCATTAGAGATGGAAGGTGGAATAGGAGGAGGGGGAGAGATGCTGATTCAACCTAGTCAGGCAAGGCAGGCATCTTGGCTCCCTGTTTCTCTACATTTCTTCCCATTCTCTCTCTCAATTCCTATTGTTTTCTCAGGGGAGGAGGATATGAGCAATATGGTACAGCAGCCTTACTTTGCACGGGGGGTGCCACTGACTTCAGGTTTCATTTCACCTGCAGCAGGGGTGTTTGAGGAACTCGGTTTCTGTCAATTCCGATTCACACTGACATGATGTGGACCTCCACAACAAAAATGCAGACTGGAACCTCATAATCTTTTGGATTTTATACTCTTCCAAATTTTGCACTATAGTTCTTGGTTCAAATTGATATACCAAAATGTGTTATGCTAATAAATATTAACATATTTAAATTTCCATGTGATCTTTTTTAAAAAAAAATGCAGAGTAATGTCAAAACAGGACAAAAGGAATGTCCATGTGAAATTGGCATAGGTGGAAATATACTGATTTGTCGATTTCTAGCTTACAGTGCATTCCTCCATCTCTTCCCTTTTCCATAGCTATGCATTCATTGAGAATTGGTGCACTCCTGGTGGTGGAAGTCCAGAGGTTCTTCCAAAGGAGAAGGACTGTAACTTTAAATCACCTTCTTTCCCCTCTTATCTGCCCCTTGGCAACTCTATTCCTGGAAAACAAACTGCTATAAATGAAATGTTTCAAATGGTGGCTTTCTCCTTTAGCTTTCACCTTGCTCCTTATTCGAAAGTAAGCATAGCTACAATCACATTGTACAACCAATGATTTCAGTAGGAGTCATTCCTAGTGTGTGTGTGTGTGTGGCAGGGGTAAGGAACCACTTTCATCCCAGGGCTGCATCCCTTTATGTACAAATTGGGGCTATATGCCACTGATGGATCAGGCCAGAGAGAAAAGTAGGTGGGCAAGATGCAAAAGTAAGTGGAGTGATGAAGGTAAATTGTACCTTTGCACATCTCACCCAGGCAAAATCCAGAGGTTTCTATATACACACACATCTCTCCATCCCCTGTTCAAGCAAGCAAGATGAATCATCCAACGACACATCAGCCACACAAAACCACTTGTGGGATGGGGAGCACCAAGCAGGATCACCAAGAGGTATGGGCTTGACAAGAGTGACAAGAAAGGATATGGACAGCTGAGGGTTGTGATCTAGGGCTAGATCCTAGATCCTAAGGGCTAGATAGAGAAGCAGGGAGGACAGTATTTGGCCCCCAGTCTTGAGATTCTCTCCCCCCCCCGCCAGTGTATAGGAATGGCTTGTTATGGTTCTCAAGGAAGGAACCTGTGGGTGGTGTGGGGGCATTCAGCCTCCTCAAGCAAAGACCGAATCCCTCCTCAGGGGATTTTAATGTTCATTCAGACTACTTGAAGGGATCCAATTTCGTTTGGGGGCTAATAGCCTGCTGCTCATCCAGTTACTGTGTCTGGGAAAGGTTTCATGAAGCTACTGTCTTCCTGCAAATTTGTTTCCTCCACCAGTTTCATGGCCCTAGCAGCCATGGCAATCACATTCCCAAGTATCCCTGATATGGAACTTGCTCCTGCAGGAGGCAGTGATAGCCACCAACCTGGACAGCTTTAAAAGAGGATTAGAAAAATCCACAGAGGACACGGCTATCAATAGCTACTAGCCATGTTGGCTATGTTTTAACTCCATTGCCAGAGGACTCATGCCTTTGAATCCCACCTGCTGGGCATCCCAAGTGAGTAGAGTGTTGCCACACTCAAATCCAGTTTGCCATTTTCCCCACAGACATCTGGTTGGACATGGTGGGAATAACATGCTGGACTAGATGCGCCATTGGTCTAATCCAGGACGACTCGCTTATGTTATTAGGTACTGAATACTATCTGTTGCTGGGTGTCATTTTCTTACTTTACCCATCAGTCTCACCTGACATCAGGTGCTGCTGCTTACCAGAAGAAGAAGAACATGAGGAGTTTGGATTTGATATCCTGCTTTATCACTACCCTAAGGAGTCTCAAAGCAGTTAACATTCTCCTTTCCCTTCCTCCCCTACAACAAACACTCTGTGAGGTGAGTGGGGCTGAGAGTCTTCAGAGAAGTGTGACTAGCCCAAGGTCACCCAGCAGATGCATGTGGAGGAGTGGAGACGCAAACCCGGTTCCCCAGATTACGAGTCTACTACTCTTAACCAGTAGGAAGTGGTAAGAATGGCACAGAGCAAATGCACCAGCAGAGACAATCTTGTGCTCCTGCCAATGGGTTTGCACCAGGCCAACCACATTGCTGCCTCTCCCTTCTCACTGCTCTTAAGCAGCAGCTGTGCAACCAGGGTCAGGTGAGAGGACCACTCCATCTATGGTCTGCTACTGGGCTCCAGACTGATAGCATGAACCAGTGTTACATGATCATCTAATGCTATCCACTACTAGAAGATGCACATGAAAGCAGTTGTCCTGGAATTGATCCTGCAATGACTCCCTTCATACAGAAAATGGGTGAGGGGGGAGGGAGAGAATAAAAGGAAATAAAGGTCATTGCCTTCACACATGAACACAATTCCCTTCCTTAAAAGGACCCTGAAAAAGGAACAGAAAGAGTAGTTTGAAACACACAAGGAAGCCATATTCTCGGCAGCCAGATGACGCTAAGACAGACGGAAACCATTTAGCTCTGATTTAAAAGCAAAGGATGGCAGAGTGTTTCAAGGACTGCTGTGTCTTCATTGTAAAAACAATTTTAGTAGCAATAGTAACATCAGCGACTAAATGAGCCAAAGGGAAAAAGTTGCAAAAAAGAAAAGAAAAGAAAGGAGAGAGTTTGTTTTTTAGTAGCTTTGTAAGAAAATAAAAGAAAGAAAAACCCTCTCATTCTTACACACAAAGTAAAAAGAAGAAGAACACACACACACATACACACACACACTTGGTGACTTTGTGCATTCAGGCATTTTCAATTGGGTCGAAATGAGCTGAATTATCCCAGTCCTAAACTGAGTGACGTGTGAGCTCCCTGCTGAGCTGCAGAGCACTTCATCAAGCAAAATGGCAGCCCCTGGCCAGAAAGACAATGGGAACGCTTCAGGAAAGGAAGACATTGAAACAGTGACTGGAATTTAAATGGCTCTGGAATTAAAAGGCAATCAAATCTTTCTTTAATTGATGTTGTCCAGTGTGCTGGGGTCAAAACCAGGGCATCATTTATCTTCACAGAAAACCCACTATTAACAGATTTGCACAATTTATGGGGTTTTCTTTTAAGGCAATGAAAACAGTTTTGCAGTTTAGATGTAATTACTCTCTCCCTGAGTGACTTCTTAGCTACACACTGGCTCTCTTGGCTACTATTATTATAACAAATAAAGGAGGCTCTCAACGGCTAGGAATCATAAACAATGCAAAGAAGTGGTGAAGCTTGCAGAACCCTGATTTAGGAACAGGTGTGTTTGCTTCTGCACAAGCTATGACAATCTCTAGGGCTGCAATAAATCTTCACTAAAGTTGCGAAGTTTGGTATCTGAAGTTATGAACAGAGAAGCTATTCTCAAGCACTTGCTCTTCCATGGCAGCAACCTCGCCTCCATTTGACAAAGAAACATTTTTATTTATTTTTAAACTAATCCCACTAATAATACAGTACCTACATCAGGGGCAGGTGACCTTTTTTCAAACCCAAGGCCTTAGTACCTTCTGAGAGCCACATACCATGATGGGCTAGACTAGGAACAAAATTAAGTATGGCATGAGATAAAAGATGAGTGTGTCCAGGGTCAAAAAATAGGCAGTGCTATGATTGTGGCTCTTACAGTATAGCCCATTCAGCAAGCTACATTCCAGGCACACAAAGGTCAGGAAGAAGAAGAAGAAGAAGAAGAAGAAGAAGAAGAAGAAGAAGAGTAGTTTGGATTTGATATCCTGCTTTATCACTACCCAAAGGAGTCTCAAAGCGGCTAACATTCTCCTTTCCCTTCCTCCCCCACAACAAACACTCTGTGAGGTGAGTGGGGCTGAGAGACTTCAAAGAAGTGTGACTAGCCCAAGGTCACACAGCAGCTGCATGCGGAGGAGCAGAGACGCGAACCTGGTCACCAGATGATGAGTCTACCGCTCTTAACCACTACACCACAGGTGCTTCTACACACTCAAAGAGGTTGTATAACAGGCCAGTGAGAGGTGCAGCATATGGAGAGCCCTGAGGGCCAGGTGAGGAAACCTTGAGGACCACATTAAGAACATAAGAGGAAACATTAAGAACATAAGAGGTGGTTGGTGTTTTTTAAAGTGGTCTTTGTAATACTAAAGACTCCAGTGTAGAAAGATCTTGCCAAGGTAAAGAGGAAGAACTTCCCTTAAAAACAAAATAATCAAGTGCACCAATCTCAGCTGCTCCATAGCCTGACTCCCTAGTTTTTTATTAGAGTTGGATGATGTCATCATGAAGTAACTTCTCCCATGTGGCTCTTCAGATCATGAAAGGCAGGTAGCTAGGGAGTCTGGAGGGAGCTGCATAAATGTTTGATGGAAAGAAAAACACCCGCACCACCCACAGCTGCACTGCAATAATAAAGTAAGTTCAATCCCACACCCACAGATATTCTAAAGCTCCCTAAGAATGAGGCATAAAAATGAAATCCTCTTCCACAGGGGAAAAGAAGAAGAAGATGGAGAACACATTTTGGCACAGTGCTGAAATAGAGCATATAGAGACAGGGGCAGATGGATTGGTCAGTTTCGGTTTCTCTCACTTTTTGAATTTTAAGTTCAGTTTTCCACATTTCCACATCAATTTGCAATTTGTTTTTAACCAAAGTCCTGATGAAAATCCATCAGAGAATTACTAGTAATATACATGTGATTGTATGCAATTTTGCCTAATATACACATCTTTGCAAATCAATATACCTGAAATACTGAATTTTGTATTTTCATAATATATTCATTTCATGCACATTTTACCCTAGCATATGCATTTTTGCACACATTCCTTCATCAGAAAACAGCATCCCAAACATTGGAGAAGTAAGTGCACAATTGTGAAAGATGGCTGTGTATTGGTTCATGTATTGCTTCAAAATGAACCCAGTTCACCCTTAAATGCAAACTGATTCAAATCCTCACCCCATCCCTATATGGAGAGTACCAAACTTCTTAGAACAAAACTTCTCCATGGCTTCTGTACCTTTGGATCATAACTTTGGAGGTGTCAGTATTCGTTTGCATACCCCATAGAGTCTTCCCTTATTCAGAAGATGGTAATGTTGCTAAGATCTTTAGCTCTCCGGCAAAGAAGATGACACATCAGGCATACTTGGCAATTGTTATTATTTTTAAAATGCACTTTTCTTTGATTTCGTTATTCAATCTGTATTTTCCTTTTCCAGTTATGCTCAGGAGACATGTACAACATCCAAACACATTCATACTTAAGCATTGTGACAAACCAGCATTGGAGTTGTTGAAATATCCATTTCAAAACCTGCCTTAGCGCAATCAATCAAATCTTCTATAGCTATACAGGGAAAATAAACACGGCTATCGGACTGCAGCTCTTGGCTAGGAGTAAGGAGAGCAGGGGGGAGACGAGAAGAAAGATTATTTCAATGGCTCAGAGAGCTTAAAGAGTCTTAGAGGGGATTAAAGAATAAAACAATATATTAAAATTGCAAGGAAGTAAAACCAGAAGAAACCCAAGCATCTTGGCAGCTGTAGAACAAATCAGACTTAACTCTTACATCGACCGGAGGAAGAGCAGAGACAGTTCATTGTAAGCCACATCTGTCGGCTGAGAAGGGACATGCATGTTTACAGTAGCAAATGAACAAATATGCCTCTTGATAGCAAGAAATGTAGCTTACTGTTGGAAGCCAGCTGGGTCAAGCCAATGGCCTATCTAGTCCAGCAACCTGTTCTCAACCAGTGGCTCACATCCTGCTTGAATGCTTCCCAAAGACACCTGATTGGCCACTGTGAGAAGACAATCCTGGATGAGATAGGCCTTTGGCCTGATCCAGCAGGGCTTCATGTGTTCTTAAAATCCAACATCTGCACCTCTTCTTCTAGAGGCATCTTTTCTTATCACTCTTGGTCTGTACAGGAAAAGAAGTCTACCTGCTAATTTTCTTCCTCTGTCTGATGTCATGCAGCTATTTAAGATCAGAGATTGGGGGGGGGGGGAGCCCTTGTTCATGAGTAATCAACAAGATTAATATTTCCCATAACAGCACCCAAGCCATTCCCTGGCTTTCGGTAACTATGAATGGCAGAGCTTCAGGTTTGGGTTGATAAAAGTCCTAGATTTCCATAGAAAGCTGGTTTGGGGGCTGGCTGCTGTCATGTGCTGCCTCTTTGCCCCTATCGACCCTGACTTTATTCTGCTCTCGTAACACCACCATTTTCTCGATGCAGTCAGTATGTTAAATCATAAATTCACTTTCCAAAGAAACCTAGTCTTTACAATCTGGTTAGCTACTATTGTCCATCCTCCCAAGCCATCTAATTAGAATCACAGAATCATACAGTCGAAAAGGACCCCCAAGTCCAAACTCCTACAAATACAGGAATCTCAACTAAAGCGCTCATGACAGATGGCTACAGTCCCCCCTTCAGACCACTTGCCAGCTCATCATCAGGTTTTGTACAAGCTGACCCTTCCTTGTTTCCCTACATGAGAAAGGCTCTTCATCCTTTCTACTCTCCCTGCACTTCCATCCTTAACTGAAGAAGGAAATGCACAAAGTAGTGATCCTCCACAAAGGGCAGCCCCTGAATGCTTGGTACCAGATGGAAGCAGGGGACGTGGAGGGTGGCCAACTGAGAGCTAGTGTGATGTCACAGTTAGAGTGCCAGACTAGGACCTTGGAGACCAGGGTCTGAATGCCCCATCAGTCATGAATCTTGCTAGGTGACCTTGGGCCACTCACTGTCTCTCAGTCCAACCTACCTCACAGGGTTCATAGAATCACAGAACTGCAGAGTTGGAAGGGACCCCAAGAGCTATCTAGTCCAACCCCTTGCAATGCAGGAATCTCAGCTAAAGCTTCCATAACAGATGGCCATCCATTCTCTGCTTAAAAACCTCCAAGAAAGGAGAGTCCCAACCTCACAAGGATGACTGCTCCACTGCTGAACAGTTATTTGGGGGATTAAATGAGGAGGGGAGGACCCATGTTCACTACCTAGAAATGCAATAAAGAAACAAATAAACTGTGCCACTTAAATTAGAAGGGCTAAATTTGGCTTCCTTGTAGCTGCTCCCAACCCCCCAGTTCATCCTCATTATCATTTCACATTTGAATACATATAAATGACAAAAGATCTGTAGCTTAGCAATGACAATAACTGTTTGTCAGTATATGTATGTATTATATGCATATTAAGATGACTTTGGTTCAATCGGTTAGTAGGAGCAGACCCAAAACCTCAATAGCACACATATTCCAGGAGGTCTGTGTATTTGCCAAGTCTAAGCCCTTCTCAGCTGGAACCTGACCTTTTTATTTTTTATTTTAAAAAGGCTAAGCAGTAGCTTGTGTTCAGGAGCACGTATGGAGTGGGAAAGATTTTGTGTCATACAAGTGCAAAGGAAACATTCTCAGAAATGTTTGTCTGCATCAGGTTCAAGTAATTTTGATGGGGGTGAGGAGAACAGTCACTTGGGCTGAACAAATCCTGTAATTACTGCCTCTGCTGGTAATACCACTACCCCTTCCTTGACACATAGACTTGCTTATTTACTTCAAGCTTGATGAATATAATTCCAGCAATAATCCGCCCAACAGCATGCAAGCGAGGATCACGGTTGCAGGAGTGAGTCAGGCTTTCGCAAGTGTTAAATCATAGAAACATACAGCTGGGAAGGGGCCAAGAGGACAGAGACTCTAACTCTCTGGCTAGAAGGCACAGGTGCTTGCATGATCATCTGACACAGACAAATCTGCAGCGACATTTCAGACCACAGTGTCATCTGCTGAAGTGGTAGAGACCAAGCGTCCCTTAGAAGATGGTCCTTATAGAGGCAGTAGCTCCAGATGGCTCAAACAAGTAAGCCAGTATGCTACATGTGCATACCTTCCAAGATTTCTCTGATGGAAATATTAGATGATGATTATACCCTGTAAATCTGACTGGGTTGCCCCTTCCACTCTGGGCTGCTTCAAACATATATAAAATATAACAAAACATTAAACATTAAAGAAATTGCCAGGGCTGCCTTTAGATGTCTTCTAAAGGGTGTACAGTTACTTATCCCCTTGGCTTATTCTTCCCCCCCCCCCCAACATTTCTCCGATGAAGATAGGGACATCCTAAGGAAAAGGAGGACATTTCATGATCAAATCAGAAACTGGGATGGCTTCTGTAAATCCGGGACTGTCCCTGGGAAATAGTGACACTTGGAGGCTCTGCATATGATTGCTGCTCCTGTGACTTCTGTGGGGATGACTATGCCCTGCTCACATAAGGATTAAGTACTCAAGAGATTTCTATCTAAACTGCTCCCTTCCCTTTCTGAGCTCGAAGCATGGGTACCCCCAACAAAAATTTAAAATTCGGTATTGTAATTTGGAACTAATGTGATTTGATTGGTCTGTTAATAAAAAATATTTTTTAAAAAGAGATTTCTATCTAAACTGCTCGTCATATCTTTTTAGCCCCATCCTTTGCAAGTAAAAACAGACATCTAATATTTGCCCAGGAAGTGTGGGAACCAATGATAGAAGCGAGCAGAACTTCCTTCCTTCTTTCCTTCCTATCACGTCACAATATAGGCAAGCTCAAGAACCTGTAGAACCTCAAGAACCTCAAGAACTTGAAGTGGCATTTCTGAGCATGTAGCTTTAGAACTGGTCACGACCAGTGAGTCAGGCTCCCTCCTGAGCCCCTTCCCCCATATTTGCAAGGATAAAATATTTTATTTGCTTTCAAATTGGAGGAATCTGTGCCATTTGGGTTCCTTGCGAGTATTCACAAGACTCTTTGTGGTTTTTCCAAGTACTTGCACAATATGTTCACCAAAGACAGATGGTTTTGAGGCAAACAGTGGGTGGTCTGCCCACCCCTAATGCGTAGGCAGACTGATCTCTTCACAGCAGATCCCAAGAAAACACCTAGCAGCTTCTGAAATATCATCCAATAATACATGTTGGGCAAAAAATATTATTGATGGCAAAACATCACAAAACCAGCAAAAGGAACAGACATGTAAGAAACTTGTGGTCCAAAATAGACATGAAGACAGGTGATCCAAAATCAGATCTCTTAACATTTGTTAAAGGCTGAATGCAGCTACAGAGGATCTTTGTTCGAAATGGTGCTCATCACTGGGAGAAGGAGGGGGTTAAATAAATGCATTTTGTATGTTTTCTTTTTTAAAAAATGTGACAGATCCTATTACAGATCTCCTGCTGTCTCATCTAGTTGAGTTCTCCAAAATAAGCATCAGAATGATTCGGTCCCACCTACATGCTGCACTCACCCTGCAGAGATCACTGCAGAGAAGCTCTATGTGCTATTTGCTCCATCTTACATGCCTATAGGGACTTACCATATGCCTTACTGTCATTGCCAGGGGTCAGCAATTTTTTTTAGCAGTGGGCCGGTCCACTGTCCCTCAGACCTTGTGGTGGGCTGGAGAAGCAGCATCAGGGGTGGGGGAGCTGGAAGAAGAGGCGAGAGGGGCAAGTAGTCCTCCTCCTGGCCCCCCAGCCCAGCCCCACTCACTGCACTTACCTTCCCAGGGGCTGCCACCATCACCACCACTACCACTGCTGTTTCTCAGGGTAGGCAGAGTGAGCTCGTCCACTCCGCTCTCTGGCCCACAGGAGCACCAGGGCAGCGGCAGCAGAGGAGGGAAAATGAGCGGCGTGAAAGGGCTGGTTCCAGAAAGGCTTGCTTAAAATGGTGTTCAGCCAGCCCAGCTCAGTCCAGCCCTCTTCCTATTCTAGGCAGGGTGGGGAGAAGCCAGGAGGAGGGAGGAAGGAGGTGTCACTGCAGTGTGTGTGTGTGAAACGGAATGGCGCAGAAGAAGACAAAGGCGCAGCCCGAACGAACAGAATCCCCACACCGATCCATGGACAGTCTGTGGCCGGATCCTGAAGGCAATTGGGCTTGATCTGGCCTGCGGACCATAGTTTGCCAACCCCTGGTCATTGCACATGGACTCTCCTACCATTTCCAGATGGCTACTGGTTGCAAAGAAAACTGCACCCAATGGCTGGTAACTGAACCAGAATAGGCAGAACCAATAATTGGTAAAGTTATTGGTCTACCCAAGCCATAATACCATAAGTAATTTACCATGGCTTTGCTCAGAGGTAAATCTGAAGCCTTGTAGCTCCCTAAGTTGATATTAGACTAGTACACACAGTTGTTGATGTGTTGCTCTGGGAAGTTTAGTTTGTCCCCCACACCCTCAAACAGTGTTTCACTGTTTGGCAATACCCTTCTCATGTCTCTGTTTTAGCTGTTGCAACTTGTCTCTTCTATATATGCACACATATATAATTTTAGGGTTGGTTTTAATTGTTGTTAGACACTTTCAGTGGAAAAGCAGACTAATAGTTTGAATAAATAATTTTATTTAACATTTTCTAAAGATGCTGTGAAGATGATACTATGACAACTGTATTTTTCTTTTCTTTTTAAAACAACAACAACCCAACTATAAAATGATGCCGGGGGGCCAAACATCTTCATGGGGGAGGGAGATATTTGCAAATGGCATTGCTCTATTAGTCCCAAATGTTTAAGGTTCCTATTTCTCTCTCTCATCTGTAGTACGACCACTGTTGTTGCTGTTGCTGGAGTATTATAATAAAATGTGGCCTGGGAGGAAAATGCATTTCTATGACATTTTAAGGATACATTTTATAATGATCACATCTTGCTGTATATTTATTGTGCATATGATGAAAACTAAGCAATTCGGTAACCTTTTAAATATATCTCATATATTGCCAGATACAAGAGAGAGAGAGAGAAATGAAGCACTGGGTGTAATAAACACATGGAAAATATCCAATTTAATCTTATCCCCCCTGCTTCCACTCCCTTCCTCTCCATGTCAGCTGGTTTTGAGATTCTTGCCCTGGCATTTTCAGCCAGGAGGGAACCAGACAGCTGGGTGAGTGAGCCAGGCCGAGTGGTTGCTTAAGGGGATGTATTAATGAAACTTCAATCTTGCTCTCTCCCAGTGCCCTACAGCCCCCAATACGTTTGTACAGAGAACAATTTTACATAGGAGACAAGAGTCCGTTAGTATCGCTAAACCTGCTGTTATTTCTCTTACAAGAGTTGGAAGATGGCAGAGTGTGCAGGCAGGCAAGCAAGCAAGGATATTATGTTTTGCAATTATAATCTGAGCCCTACTCATGAATTTGCCTGTTCATTTAGTTTCTTCCTCCCTTATGACATCAATAGATCTACACGCATTCTGTTCCTGACTAAGCCAAGGTGGGAGATGCAGAATGGAACTGAAATATCTATTTTATATCAGCAATATCTCTGCAAACTGTATTCCTCATCTTCATCTCTGACTACGCCAGGAGGGATAGTTGTTCAAAGCTCCACAGGGTCCTCTTTGGTTTCCAAGCCGACAGCTTTGTTTTGGGCATTATAAGATGAGAGAGTAACTTTTGGAACTGTGTAACCTTTGCAAGTGACACAGTGGGTAATTACTGGTCCCAAGGAAACCCCCACTGACCTATATGTGGACAGTGAAGACACAAGTCAAAGATTTATGTTGTAGGCTAGGACTGGAATCATTTTAGAGCCTAAACACAAATTACAAGGGAAATGTAGCTTTCTTTCCCTCATGTGTCTTCCTAGTAATGTCTTGTAAAAAGAAAAGTAAAAGAAACTTGTGACATCATCATATGCAGCAAGTAGGTAACTTGGATGCTGATCAGAGACAGCTACTATTCCATTGAATCCACAAGGACAGATGATGGTCCTGATATCTCATCTAGCCCCAGGAATAAGTTATATATTAAGTTAATCAAATGCTATTTAAGACGTATTAAAGGTGCAAGGTCTTACCTAGAAGCCTTGCAGTCCTGGCATATGTTTACTGAAAAAATGATTAGTAGTATATTATATTGTGAATGTGCTAACACAGAATAGGGTTTAGGCCATTCAAATCGTTGGTGTTTAGTGTGGTAACAAGTGCTGGAAACTCTTTTTTAGAGAGTCATTTGGACTCTGTTCAGGTTCTACCCAGATCTAAACCACTGTGTTATTCCCAGGTGTGTTTTTCTTGGCAGCTGGTGGGTGGATCTATTACATGCTAGGCTTGATGCTCCTGTGGTGCTGATGTAGGACAGGTGGAATCAAACTATAACACCCAGGGGACAATGCCAACCCACACTGTAACCATCTATGCATATATGCCAACATTGTGATTTGAGAAAGAACTCTTAGAAAATAGACAAGAAAGCAACTCAGCTAATTAGCTCAGCCATCAATACATGCTATCTTTGGAATCACTTACAGATAGGTAGCCGTGTTGGTCTGCCATAGTCAAAACAAAAAAATTCCTTCCAGTAGCACTTAGTTGGTCTTTAAGGTGCTACTGGAAGGAATTTTTTTGTTTTGGAATCACTGGCAAGCAAAGGGGATGGTGGCAGATATGTTCAGGGTCCGCTCCTGATTCAAGGGGAACCTTGGCAAAGTGTGAGCTTTGTTAACAGCAATGGCAGGCATTGGTTTACCCCAGTGTAGCAGGCAGTGGCTAAGAGCAGTGTAGCAATGCTGTTGGACGTACTGAACAGTGATGCTACACCGTGCAAATGGTGGAAAATTGTTCCTTGCTGTTCCTATTCCAGGTTAACCCAGGGCAAGCATCAGCACCAATGGTCTCTGCTGGCTTTCTTGGGTTCCTGCAACTGCCCAGGATGCTCGGTGCTGGTACCTCATGCAACAGACAGAAATAATGATAGATTTAATAGGTGATTAAGGTCTTCTGTGCATTGATAGACAGACTGGCAGTTCCACTGTCACAGTTGGTAGTGGACATTTGAAAATATCATGGTGATTATCATCATCATCACCATCCATTTATTAACCACCTTCTAAACAACCACCTCAAAGTGATTTACGCATAAGATAATTAAGAACAGTTTAAATACCCCTAAACAGCAAACACGTTTAAAACGAGATGAATCCCTAACAAAGCTGACACTCATAAAGACCCATTCATTTAGCTGTGTAAGCCTGTTGCAACAAAAATATCTCCGGTTGTTTCTAGAAAACACAGAATGTAGGCACCTGTCATATCTCCTCAGGAGTGTTGTTCCACAGAACAGGGGCAGCTACACTAAAAGCGCTGCTCAGAGTTTCTGTGGAGTGGGCTTCTGAGATAGCTGGAACTTTCAGATTGCAGTGATCTATAAGGTATAAGGTGATCTCTCAAGTAACCTGGTCCTGAGCAGTATAGGGCCTTATGCTAGTACCAATGCCTTGAACTTAGCTCAGTAGCTGATTGGCAGCCAATGAAAATCCCACAAGCACGGTGTTATATGTTAATAGTCTGCTAGGTGTGTCTATGTGCTACCTTCTTCAGATAGGTCTAGTAGTCAATATAAAGCAGCATCCCTTAAAAAAATAAATCCATCCCATTGTGTTCCTCTAGACTGAAAGCCAAGCTAATTTCAGCCACCTGTGTTTCTCTCCCGTGGTATGTGTTTGTTCTACCGAACAAGCTTCCTTGCAGAAATATTCATAGAATGGAATAATAAGCTCATATTGCAATCATATTTATAGAAAAGGAATTTGTGCAGGTTCCAAAAAGTAGATTTCAAGAGTCCTGCTTATGAGGTTAGAGAATGAATCTGTACTTAATTCTTTCCATTTAATAAAACCCTCGGATATGATCATGATCCCTAGCAAGAGTCTTTTCAGCAATTTAAAAATGTTTCAAGTTTTCTGCTGGGAGTTGGATGAGTTCCTTGCACTTACCCTCTTGGTATATGGGCACTGAGGCATTATTTAAAATACACCCCCTCCCTGTCCATCTCTCCTTGTTTGTCATAAAGCCATCCAAGTTTATGACCGTGCAAAGAAAAAGAATGCAGAGCATTTCTTAATAATGCCGAAAGTTTGCAGAGGCTTGTTTGCTAATAATACTCCATTGGTTTGGTGACAGGCTGAAACAGTAAACAGCAGTAACACTGCTTCATGGCTGAGGATTTTCCAAAATGACTTTAAAAAAAAATGGAATAGCCAAGCAATAGATTTGTGGGTAATCTTGAAAGAGAAGGGATGAAGTCAAACCATTGCATTGCTTGTTGTGGCTATAGTGACAGAAAATATCAACAACATATGCATTAATATATATAGAGAGAGAGTGGATTTCTTTAAATTTTCTTGTTTTTTGTTTTGTTGTAAATAATTTTATAAGTTGTGTGCCTTTGTTTCTTCATTTAATCCGTATGATTTGTGGTAATTTAATGTATTATGATTTGCTACTATTTTTTAAACGATTATAAATGAGTAATTCTTTATTGTAATAAGTGTAAACTGTCTAATTATTACTTGCTGATGTTTAATTTTAGTGTTTACTATTGAATTCTAATGCATTATTGCATATTGCTTTATTTGGTATAAGTTGTTTATTTTAAAGTTATTGTGACTTTTTCTATAGGATCTGATTGTTATTATTAATGTTTGATGTTTTATTATTAATTTTGTGTGTGTTGGAAGCCAAATGGGTGGGGTATAAATAATAATAATAATAATAATAATAATAATAATAATAATAATAATTAATGCAGGAAAAAGAATGGAATTTTGAGTAAAAAACATGCAAAAAGTGACATAGACCATAAATATACAGTTCCCCCATCCTTAGCCAGAGGCTGCCACAGCTTTTCTATGGCTTTAGCAAAATCTTTTTCAGTTCTTACTGAAAGAGACTGAGAAGAGAGAAAAGAGAGAATGGAAGAAACATGACTTTTTATTTTAAAAGTTCACTGAATACATGGGGATCCTGGCTAGCAAAAAGCTACCAAGTGGCTGAGGGGTTCAATTCAATTCACTTTAGTCTGATGCAGCACCCATAAACCCTGCCCTTCCAATAAAAGATATAATAATGTGATAACACTTCTTTTAAGGCTCTGGGAGTGGACACTTTCATCATTAAAAGAAATGGAATGCTGAGATGGACTCAGGATCCGCAGGGTAGAAAATTGTCCTTTGAAAGCTGGAATGTAAATAAGCCTTGCAGCACCGCAGTGGTATATTGGTCGAGGGCAGACGTGAGGGGATATTTGCAGGAGGATACAGGCCACAGACTTGCATGCAGATTTTAGAATACCAAGTACATTAGCAGTCTCGAGAGTCAGGGGCAAATCAGGGTGTCAGAGAGTGGGTGAGGGGCCTCCTGCAAAGAGGGGACCTCTTGCACTATTGCAGACACTATTGCAAATCAACAGCACTAGCCAAAGATCAGATCAACAAAACTAGGAGGGAGCAGGGTATATATAGAGATTTATTTAAACATTAAATAATCTGTTATATACATGGTCATGTTCTCTCAGATGCACCAGCAGGTGCTGAAAACATTACTTCCATGTGCTTCAGGTCTGGGAGGGAAAAGGTACTGGGTCTCCAACATAGCAAACCCCACTTTCTATATCCCTTCATTGGGAGAACTGTCTATTTATTCCTGCTCTGTTTCCTGTTACTTCACAAGTTCCTGGTTCGCAAGAGGACTTCATCTCTTATTCCATGACTGCTAAACTTATTCAGGAGTCTTTGGGGAGGTACTTTGTCGAAAGCTTTTTGAAAGCCCAAGTCAACGGGATCACCTCCATTTATATGCTTGTTGACACTCTCAGAAGACTCTAATAGGTCAGTGAGACAGGACCTAGCCTTGCAGAAGCCATGCTGATTCCAAGTCAGGAAAGCTTGTTTTCCTAAATGCTCAATTATTTTATCCCTTAACATGAAATCAAATTACAGATAGGTAGCCGTGTTGGTCTGCCATAGTCAGAACAAAATAAAAAAATTCCTTCCAGTAGCACCTTAAAGACCAACTAAGTTAGTTCTTGGTATGAGCTTTCGTGTGCATGCACACTTCTTCAGATACACTGAAACAGAAGTCACCAGACCCTTCTATATAGTGAGAAGGTGGGGAGGGGTATTACTCAGAAGGGTGGTGGGGTTGGGTGATTGGCAGATAGCTGTGATGAGCCTGTTGACGACTCTTAACGACTGCAATAGGTCTTACAGGAAAAAGCAAGGGGTGAGAAGGTGAAAAATGGCTTTGTCATGTATAATGAGATAAGAATCCAATGTCTTTGTTCAGACCAGGTCTCTCCATGGTTTTAGGTACGAAAGCTCATACCAAGAACTAACTTAGTTGGTCTTTAAGGTGCTACTGGAAGGAATTTTTTTATTTTGTTCTGACCAAGAACTAACTTAGTTGGTATTTAAGGTGCTACTGGAAGGAATTTTTTTATTTTGTCATGAAATCAAAGTTTCACAGAACCATTTTGACATGACAGCTAAAGCCCTGGCTGTGTAATCTATATTTGGCATTGTGTCCAGTTCCTAAATATTTTTGTACACATTAATGCAAGTCAAATTCAACTTGACTATTTTTGAGAGATTTTTTTTTTTTTGCGGGTGTGTGTGTGTGTGTGTGTGTCCCATTATAGTTGCCATGCGGGAGAAGCAGATTTTTGTTGAGCTGAGGTATCTGAATGAAGAATAATACCTCAGTAATAAAAGCAGTTCTTCCTTCTTATCATCTGCATCAGGGGGGGGGGGGCAAACTGACATGGGTTCACCATGTCAAAGACTTTTTCCACTCCCCACACCTTGATAACAGAGATCCACCAACTGCAGGAAAAGGTGAATCCATTGTGCTTGACAACTTGAAAAGGATATTGAAATGTTCTTTCCCTGTTAAGGATATGGCTAAACACAACCCACAATATTAAATCCATCTTGCAATGCACGGAAAGACAATTCAATTGAAGTGATGGGTTTAGGTACCCCTGCTGAAATTCAAATACTTATCTGAGCTCAATATATGGCCTCAAAATCCATATTTGCCTCTTAAAATTAGTACCTGACCTTCAAGATTGCTACTTGATTCCCAGATCAATATTCAGATATTACTCCTTGTCAAATGTGCAGTCAATACACATTCTCTAAGAAAAGGCAGAATAGAACTCCAAATACATATAGATTCCCTGTCATGGGCTCTAATGAACTCTGCATATTGGACTTGCACCCACATGCTCAAGAGAAGAGAATCTGCACAGCCATTGCAAAATGCAGCAAGTAAGTCATGCTACCTCTGCCAATTCCATCATATTACTCCTGCAAGCCAAAAATATTGAGTTAATAGAAATCAGATTCTTCTCTTTCTCTCTCTTTAGATTTCAAACACACAATAGGCCTGCTGCTAAAAGGGAAGAGAACATAAGGATCCTGATTCCCACAGCAGCTGATCATATTCCTCTAGGAAGCCCACAAGGATGTCTTGACTGTTTCCCCCCAGCATCTGTGACATTTACAGGCATACTGTCTCTGAATCTGGAGGTTCGATGTAGTCGTCTTGACTAATTGTCACTGTGGATGTCACAAACACCTGTGATTTTCTACTTCCAAGGCTGTTGTGAATGGGTGTTATGAGCATGCTGCAGAAGGGCTGAAAATATTGTTGGTTTTTTGTTTCATTTTATAAGAAAAAGCAGCAATTGGATGCACCAGTGTTGTCCCATTAAGTTAACAGACCATGCAACTGCAGCTCCGTTTTTCATTATACTGATTAGAGAATTTATCCAATTATAGACAATTATGCCCCTGCAATGTCTATCCATGTTTTGGTAGCATCGGTGTTAGATGACTGGAATATACTGCAGCTGCTGCTGCTGCTGCTGAAAACACTTAGAAAAAAATGCAGTTGGAACAGAATACAATATCTCTAGATCTGGGGCAAGCAAATTTGATCTTATTTTACCAGTGGATAAAGCGCTTCACTGGCTACCAGTATGTTTCTGAACACAATTTAAAGTGCTAGTTCTGACTATTAAGGATCTAAACAGCTTAGGTCCG
The DNA here is from genome assembly GCF_951804945.1 of Podarcis cretensis. Classification (NCBI taxonomy): domain Eukaryota; kingdom Metazoa; phylum Chordata; class Lepidosauria; order Squamata; family Lacertidae; genus Podarcis; species Podarcis cretensis. The sequence continues at coordinate 31,618,899 of NC_137173.1, read as the reverse complement.
GACTAAATTTGCACTTCTATGTGAATCAGCTGCCTAAATAGTAAGTGTGCAGGGCCTTTTTTGTGGTGGCATCCAGAATATGGAATGTGCTCCTAAACTTCAAACAGATACAGGCACTAACTAAAAGCTATTTTGGTGAATCAAGTTTTGAGGGGCACTATTTGTTATGTTGCTTCCTATGCTGTTTTCCATTTCCATACATACATATTTGATTAATCACAAACATATGTACAAACTAATTCATAGCCATGCAAACAATATCAATTTTTTATTTCTTCTTTTAACTGTTGACAGTTTTTTTAGGTACTGGTTTAAATTGCAGCAAATGTCATTTGAGGCTTCGTTTTAATGCATAAAGGCAGGCGGGAAATATTTTCAAATAAGTAAATAAATTGTGTGATGGTGATTTGGATCTTGTACTGTCAAAAAAGAAAGAAAAGAAAATCACACATCTGCTATTGGAGATGCAACTCCAGTAAGGAGTGAAGGGAGAAATGCTCACTTTTGCCAGAAGCAGATCCTCTCCACCACCACCCACTGCAATATATCCACAAATGAAAACGAAACGCAAGTGTAGCTATACAATTCTAGACTGGCTCTGATGGTCCTTGCTCAGTGGTGTAACACAATTCCTGCCCATTGCTAGCGCAAATGCATTTATACCCAGTGGTTAGTGATTCATTGCTCTGTGTTACAGGAGTGGAGCAAAGGCAATAAGAAAAGGAATAAAAACAAAATGCTAAAGCTTACAGCATGGCTGTGGAAGCAATCAGAATAATTCATCTGTTCTGGTGTAACAGCACTGTGGCAACCTCCACTTGGTATAGACTACAAGCCGAAAACTCAAAGCATGCATGATGCCAAATGTAGCCAAACAATTCTATAATTCTTCAGAAAATTGTAAAAGGTTTGCAAAATAGTGCACGGGCACTGTTGCAGTGGTTAAGATGCTGGACTTGAACTGGGATGAAAGGGAAAATTAAAAAAAAAAAATGTTTTATAGAATTGATGTCTTGGGCACACGAGCAAAGTCTGTCCTGGTAAGGAACTCCTCTCAACCTGCCATCCAACACTCCAGAAGGAATAATGTTTAGCCTGGCTTTGGTGAATAACCTTCAATAATTTGGTACTGTCAGGTTTTTAATGTAAGGTGTTAACTTAAAGACATGCACCTTAGAGACCAACTAAGTTTGTTCTGGGTATAAGCTTTTGTGTGCATGCACACTTCTTCAGATACACTGAAACAGAAGTCCTCAGACACTCTCTCTCTCCTCTCTCTCTCTCTCTCTCTCTCTCTCTCTCTCTCTCTCTCATTTTGACTGCATCAGACCAACACGGTGGCCTACCTGAATCTGGGATGAAGGGGATCAGGTTAAAATCCCCATTAAACCACAAAGCCTGACCTTAGGCCAGTCACTATCACTCAACCTAACCTACCTCATAGGGTTGTTGTGAGGATAAAGGGGCAGGTCTCTTCATGCTGCTCTGTGCTCTAGAGGAAGGGCAGTATAAAAATGTGGTACGTTTTTGTTTCTTCCATAAGGATGTTGCTCCACTGGATTTAGTGGAGATACACCTCCTTCACGAAGCTGGAGTGAACCATGTAGACCAGGCGCGCTGCATCCTGATGCACAGATCGTTCAGCCAATGGGAGAGGAGCAGGAGGCAGCCTCGCTATGAAAGGCTCTTCCCACTTCTTCCCGTCTTTGCATCCGGTGCGGCAAGAAGACAGCATCATTCCTGCATCATCTTCTTTGAAAAGGCTGGCACGTAAGATGGAGCATCATGATAGTCACTGGCATCTCCTAGCAGGAGCTAGGAGGGGCAATGAGCTCGGATGTTCCTCATTCTTGAAACGCTTCCTTCTGTCCTTCCCCTCCCCATGAATCTTTAAAGGAAGCAACATTTCCATTTCGGTGAATTATTCTATCTCTTCTTAGGTGTAATCTTTTCAAGATGCAGAAACAAATCCCTAACACCACTATCCGCCGTGGTAAAACAAGTACAGCAAAGGACCGAATTAATGGCTGATACTTTTGTTCCTGACAGTGTAATCTCCCCGGCTACTCCCCACCCCCCCCACCCCACAACGACACCCCACACAGGCAGCTGAAGAAAACTGCCAGAGTCTTGACTGCAAAGAAGAAATTACAGAGATGAGCAGCCACTACAAGTTGACACAAGACTGTTTTATCTGTCACTCAGTGCTGGTGAAGAACAGCCATTTAGCAACAATGTCACTGAAATTATATTCTTTTGCTTTTGAAGCATATAAATATTTGATTCTCACTCATATTTGATTCTTTCATTCTTTTCTTCTTTGAAAGCTACAAACTTAACTTTTCTCTCTCTTTCTCAAGGAAAAAAGCCTTTCTTATTTAAAGGAACATCCAGTCAGTTTTTTAAAATAAACATTGAAATATCTCTGGATGTAAGAGAAGCAACGTATCTCCTGCTTTCCGCTGATAAGGGAGAAATACAGATGTATACCGGTGGCAGCCTAGGAGCATGGATAGCCTTTCACCCCCGAATTTGATTCTTTCAAATGCTGCCGAGAGCCCAATTTTCAAACAAATTCTTGCTCATTTCAGCCTCTGCCCTGTGTCTATGTGAGAAAAATGACTCCTATAATTGTAAATGATTATGTGCCTGTTGATTGAGCTCTTTGCAAGTTCAAGGGAGGTTACTGATGCCAAGGAAAGTCCTTTCAAATGCTCCTTTTTTAATATGGGGAAAATAAGCTGGGCTTAGTGGAATCAGCATTTTGTATATTAAATATGCTGGCCGCAGTCCAGAGAGCTACTTTTAACAAGCCAAATGTGTTGCAAGCGCTCAGTGGGGCTTGGTGTTGTTGTTTTTAAAAAGCAGGCCCACCCACCACACCACCCCCTGCCACCATATCACAAATTGCCTTTCAGATGTCATTTGCTATGAAGTGTGAACAATTTACTGTTGGGGGTGGGGTGGAACACACTCACACAAATTAGCCTAAATCTTCCACTCCCACCAGCTAGTTAGTTAAAAGTTACTAGCAATGTTCTCTACATTGTGACTAGTGATGTGGGAGAAATTTGATTTTGACAGCTTTTCAATGAGAAACTGACTAATTCATGCTTCTTGAATACGTAAAATGCAGACTTCTTCCAAATTTTGCAATGCTGTTTTCCATTAATGCATAGTGTACAAAAATTCATATGCTGGAGCAAAGTGTGCATTAAAAAAAATATCCTTATTTTAGGGGGAATTGCTTTGCAAAACTGTGAATATTAGGCAAAACTGCATACACAAATGTTTATATTAGGAGGAATTCACACTAAAATGTTTGTGAATTTTCATCATGATTATTATTTTTTAATTGCACATCATAAAAGAAACTGATTTTAAAATGAGAACCTGGGGGAACCAAAACTGACAGATCTTTCCATCCCTGGTTGTGATGGAACCTCTGTCACAATTCTTGGTTAGTTATGCCCTCAGGTGACTACAGTGGTCACATGATTCTCTGTGACATCATCACAACTGCTATGAGTCTGCAAGAACAGTGGTCATTATGAAGTTACGGAGTATTAGAACTCTATATAATTTGGCATAGGAAAATGCAAGTCTGGAAAATAACTGGAGATTAACATTTGTGTGGAGCTACTGAATTTGTTATAGGCCTAAATGCCCATTCATCCCACATATAAGGTCCACTAATACCATCTATGAGAATGAAAAAAAGTAAGGAAGAAGAATGAATTCAGAAAATACAAATGTGATGTGGTAGTCACTGGGAGGACAGTCCTTCATGATGAAGATGTCACGATTCCACTATAATAAGAGCAGCTGCATTGTTCATTCATTTATTTTATTCCATTTATGAATCACTTCCCATAAAATCTCAGAGTGATTCAACAGCAAAGAACATCTACAATGAAAACAACTGGAAATAACTCCATATGTAGAAACGATTAAAAATAATTCCATATATTAAAACAATTCCAAATCCGATAAAGACAGAGGCTGGGGTCAAGCTCTCAGTTAAAAGGTTTGTTGAAAAAGAAATGTCCTCAGTAGCCACCAAAAAGGAAGTAGAGACAGAACTTGTCTGATATGATAGACAATGGAAGGGAATTTGAAAAGGTAGGTGCCACTAAATCTGATTCCAATAGCTTACAGAATGGAATGCCTGATGAGCAAGTATCTGTGGAAAGTCATCTCTTGCAGAGTGCAGTGATTCATTGGGTGAGACTTTTCTCTTTCTTTTTTTAAAGTATCCTGGTTCTAAACTATATAGGGCTTTGCACATCAGTACCTATACCTTGAACTTAGCTCAGTAACTAAATTAGCAATAACCAGTGTTTTTTAAATCATATGGTAAATATCCATACTCACAAAAACAGAAAGCAGAAAGTATCCATTCATCCATGCTGTTGCCATGAGTGTTTGCTGTGCAATGAACCCTACTCATGTGAAAATCCAGTTAAAGATGTTATGGCATGGTATCCCCGTCAAAGAGGAGCAGTAGTTTGGCAGCCACAGCAAACCTACCATAATATTATCTGAACTGGGCCAATTATTCCTTCATACAAGCTGATCAAAATTGTGTTTCTTGGTGGTGAAAGAAACTTAGATGAGTTTTGTACTTACATAAATCCCTAGGGGATGTAGACAAGGAATCAGATTGAAATAATACGTAAGATGCACCTTTGGAAGAAAATGCTATTAATATGAACGGTTTCAAAATTTAATGGTGAGCAGGAGGAACATCAAGTCTTTACACACCATATCCACAATTTCAGGTGCTAAGCAAATGAGAGCTTGCAGGTTAGTGATGGTGGCAGTTTATGGCCCATTAAAACTGATTATGTCTTGGGAAAATGTGGCATCGGTGTTTCAGGAGAAGATTACAAAGATGTGTGTTTTTACAAACCACACGGATCAAGATTGTTAAATTGTTTGAATCTTCCTAGGATATGAGGGTGCTTGAAGATTTTAACTCTTTCATTGTAGGATTAATTATTATTTAGGCAAATCAACATATACGGTGTGCCCTTTGCAAGCTTTAAGAGGAATAAAGAAAGGCTTGCTGGCCTGTGAGAACATATATAAATGTTTGTTTCCCTAAAATAAAATTGCACTATAAACCTTCACACACAAAAAGAAATTCCTAGCCAGGGAAACATCAAGAATTTATTTGCTCCACAGTGGAGCAATGAGGTCCCAAACAATTTTTCAAATACCTGTGAGCAGGGAGGTACAAATAGCATCCCCAGACAATGGCTGGAGGCTCCATGGAGATAAAAGGGAAGAGGTGGCATGCATATAATTTAAAGTGAGTAGTGAAATGGTTAGGCCCACTAGTTCATTTGGAGAAGGGGGACCACCCTGGTTTTGTGTTATGCAATGCCTTTTTGGGTGGGGATTTTAAAAAAGAGGTGTTGTACCCATATATTCATAAATGTGTTATAGGTGCTATGAGCGGGGGTGGGGGTGGGGAGAAGTGGCAGGACTCCATACCTGTGCGTACTGTCACAAAAAATGTCCTGGGTCTACCTATTGCATCTTTACCCTTTGCTTTAGCCTTATAACTGCTGAATTTCCCTCTCTTAAACTGTAAATCTAAGTGTTGGCTAAATGCAATTTACCTGATGGAAGAGGCAACCTTATAATACTGCCTTAAGCAAAGCTATCACAGCCATCCTATGAGGGCAGAGGAGGAGGAATCTGGGAAGGTGGGACTTTCAAATCCCAAGCTTCACCAGTCTCACCATTGGCCAGGCAAAAGATGGTGGATAGCTGGAGGGAACAGGCTGACATCCTTTCCCCCTCTGCCACAGGGGCATGTTGGGGGAGCAGGAGCGTTTGGGATCCACTGTCCCTATTTTTGCTCTCTCCATCATTTTGTGGCAGTGGAGCAACAGCAAGGGTTCTTTCCATAGTGACAGGGAGTCTCCAAGTGTGGAGAACCATCTCTGCTAGTAGAAAGGGAGATCTGCAAATCCTATCACCCCAGGGATGTCCCCAGAATTGCACACTAAATTATATAAAGGAAATTCTGCAAATTTAATGGGTGGTGTTCAGCTAAAGAGTTATGCTAGCTTAATGCTTTTCAGCTGCACAATTTAACTTCCAAGCTCTCTCCTCTCCCCTGTGTCTTCCCTAACTCTATCTCAGAGGGTTGGGGTAATCCCTGGGGCAGATATAGGAGACGCACAGTGGGCGCACAGTGAGAGGAGATGGCAGGGAAGTTACATTGTACAACTAAAAGTAATTGCACTAACCCAGGGGCTGTTGTTGTTGTTTAGTCGTTTAGTCGTGTCCAACTCTTTGTGACCCCATGGACCAGAGCACGCCAGGCACTCCTGTCTTCCACTGCCTCCCACAGTTTGGTCAAACTCATGCTGGTAGCTTCGAGAACACTATCCAACCATCTCATCCTCTGTCGTCCCCTTCTCCTTGTGCCCTCCATCTTTCCCAACATCAGGGTCTTTTCCAGGGAGTTTTCCCTTCTCATGAGGTGGCCAAAGTATTGGAGCCTCAGCTTCAGGATCTGTCCTTCCAGTGAGCACTCAGGGCTGATTTCCTTAAGAATGGAGAGGTTTGATCTTCTTGCAGTCCATCGGACTCTCAAGAGTCTCCTCTAGCACCATAATTCAAAAGCATCAATTCTTCGGCGATCAACCTTCTTTATGGTCCAGAGAACCCAGGGGTAGTCAACCTTTTTATACCTACCACCCACTAATGCATCTTTCTTGATGGTAAAATTTCCTTTCCACCCACCAGTGCTTGATGGAAGGGGGATTCAGCTTGTGCCATAGAACCCCCTACCGCCCACCTAAAATCCTGAAACGCCAACTAGTGGGCGATAGGGAGCAGGTTGACAACCCCTGCACTAACCTAACTTTTCAGCTGAATACCACGCAATGTACACTGATACTTATTTCATTCTGTCACACCCAGCCTTAAGGGACTCATTGTTGCTTGCCTTGGCATTAAAACATCCAATCTTCGAAGCAGGTATAGTAGAAAGGCAATTCACAGTTAAATACCCTGGCAACACAATGCCCTGACATATTTATTACAGGTAACAAATGTCTGCCTCAGTCTGAAGCTGGAGATTCAAACAATCTGGATACTGAAGTTCAAAGTCCACCAGGAGAAAATTCCTTTGCTAACTGTCATGCTAACTGCACCTTCACTGAGGCATTCATGACAGCTCTTAGAAACCTCATGGGTTCTTATGCAAACAAGCCAGAACTTTGAATGGGCCCAGAAGCGTGCTGTCCATCAAACGGTTACTTCTTCCCCCCTCTCTCAGAAACACGTATCTATGCATCTGTATATATAACTGCACAGCTTGACCTTTCCAGCTATATTAGATTATACGTCTGTCTGGATAAAATGAAACGTTTTGTGGCAACTCGTATTTCCTTGCTCAAAGTGCTCACTTCTGAGCCTTCAGATAAAACATTGGGACTGTGTGGGGAGAGATGGGGGGGTGGTATGAGGCTTGACTTTTGCCCTTTCACCACAGTTGTAGGCATTTTTTTTAATGAGGGCAGAAACAGTTTTTCACCTACTAATTGCCATTTTTGGGCACCAACACAAATCCCGTAGCAGAACACTAAGTACTTATAGGTAACACCATGTAAATGGAGTTATGAGGAAGACTGCAGTCTTTTCAGTAACCACTTGCAGAAGTGCTAGATGCAATCTGATGCAAATATGGTTCCCCACATTTTCATGCCCCCTGACTGCCCAAATTCCACCCCCACGTGCTTTGCAGGCTGCAAAATTGAGGCTGGGGGTGTCTGGGCCAGCTCTGTAAAACTGAGTCAGAAATACAAATTTCAGATTTTTGAAAAGCACTGCATATTTTATTTGAAACCTAAGAAGAACTTGTTATGTACTGAAGTTCTCACCCTGGGCCAGCAGGAGATACTGTAGATAGTTATACGAATGAAGGATTGAAAGTGATGTTCAGTGATTGGATAGTTTTTATGCAAATAAAGGATCGAAAGTGACGTTCAGTGACTGGATAGTTTTAGAAAGTTGCTACAGTAACGTTGTACTGGAGCTCTATATAAGCAGGCTGACTGAGTCCTTCAGTCAGTTCTGTTCTGGCCTCTGAATAAACAAGAGCTGTTTGAAGAATCGCTGTGTCGTCCGATATGTTCACCCACAACTTAACAGAACTTAAATCACCTCTCCCTCCCTCCCTGTCACAAACCCACCTCTGATCCCCCTACTTAGCTTCCTCTATGCAGTCCCTACCAAGCTGAGCTCACTGAAGGCAAGTTGAGATATAAATATAATTAAATAAATAAATCTTCCTCTTGTTGTCTTTGTGTTTTCAACAGTCTTTTAATTACCATATGTGTAAATTTGCCTTGAGAGAGTGGTGTAGAAGGCAATTAAATGTAATGATGATAGTAATACTAATAATACTGATGGTGTAGATGGTTCTCCACATCCACATTCCAGACACTTTCGCTGCTCTGGCACAACACTAGCCTGTCCCTGCAGACTGGCATTTTCTTCCCTCACTCTTCTCTGAGCTCTGTCCACCTTTGCCTCTGCCTTTCTTGTTCATCCTGGCAGAGCCTGAAAGGCTCCTCCGGTGTGGACATCACCTGATGAAGACATCTATAAATAATGCCACATTAGAGCTGCTTCGCCATCTGGCTATGCTCGGTGGACTGGCTCCCTTCCCTACAGATCGGCGGACATGGAGAAGGCAACAGCCAATCAATTATCCCTCTGCTGCCTGCTCTGGTGGCATTCACGGACTCTGCTTTCCCCAGCTATGCTGAGAACGCCCTGCGGCCTCAAATGCACAGTGAGCAATGGCTCCTTCATCCGACTGAAACGGTATCATCCACAGGCTCAGCTTCCAACCACCATTATCCCTTTGCTGCCCACCTCCAGCAATTTCTCCATTGTGAGGGGCCTGGGATGAACAAAGAAATGAGCCTTCTCCTCTGCACCTCCTTCACTTCCTCTTCCATTCTCATTTGCTTTCCCTTTCCAGCATCCTCCTCTCTCCCATTCACTTCCACTTGCAGCCTCATCTGGTTTCTCCCTCCGGCTTTCCTTTCTTGCCTGTTTCCTTCAAGGCACTGTCTCCCTCTGCCACGGCCTTTATCCAGCATGCATCTCCCCCTCCCCACCCCCCACTGCCACACCTCAAATTGCATTACGTCTGCCTGGCCAAGTCTGGGGAGAGTAGTGGCTGCAAGCCGAGGGGGTGGGGGGTTCACTGAACTGCTGCAGCACATTTCATTCCCAGAACATTCTGTAGCCACAGGACAGCTAAGAAGATTGTATTTTCTTTGAAGTGCATGAATATTTGATATTCTCTCACCCTCTTCTCCTCTCTAATTATTGTCTTATTTTCTTTCTTTTTTTTAAAAAAAAAATAATAATCACCCGCTCAAACGTGGTATTTAAATAAAGCTTCTTTTTCGAGTCACAATCAGCTTGAAACAAACAGCTGAGGCTCTCAAGATGTATAACATTTGGCATGTGTCTTCCTTCCAGCCGGGGGAAGAAAGCATTGGGGAAGGAGAGGGGAGAAGAGCAAGCTATTTGAAGTTCAGGGCTATGTTATCAGCCTTTCATACGGCTGGGATTCAACTGCCAGTTAAGATTGTACACGTCAAATGAGATTTCTGGTCACAGCCTGGTCCTCGGGACGTGTTTATCCGCTCTGCAGAAATCAATGTAAAATTTGGAGTGGCAAAGCTGTGTTCAAGAGCTGGTTGCAGTGGGAGAAGGGAACTGAAGGCTGAGACTCAGTAGAGCAGTTTGGAGCAGTGTTATTGTGATTGCTAACACTGCAGCCTCAGATCTAAGGCCACCGCAGAGGCGCAGGAGGGCAAGGTGGGACTTATCAGGCTATGTCTTCAGAAGGTGTATGAATAGGCAAAGGTATGTCCCCGTCTGTAGGCAAGGTCAGATGGGAAGATAGGAAACTGCTTGATACTTACTTGATACTTAGGCCATTGGCCCATCTAACTTAGTATTGTCTGCATTGACTAGCAGTGGCTCTCCAGGATTTGGGTCAGAAAAAAAATCAACCTTATCCACAACTTCTAAACTAATGCCCAAATCTATACTGCCTTGCACCCAAGGCTCTCACATGTAAGCAAGTAATGGTACAGGCTTGGCAGAAGACATTGAGTTGAGGAGTTGAGGAATCAGGCAAGGCATTCAGAACTGCACAGAAGCAATGAAGATGTCCCAACAGTTTTCACACTCCACCCAACCAAGCTTTGAAAGGCACGATGCAACAGGCTCACTTATGAGCCTTGCTCACTTTGTGGGAATGTCAGGATTGCAAACACACACTCCTCCAGGGCAGGTCTGCACTCATATGCAGAGGTGGCACCTGACTCTAGGCAACAATACTGCACCCTCCTGTTCAGGGTGCTGTTCAGATGCTACCTCCTCCTGAGTTGCTTCTCCCTTCGGCTTTTAACATCCCTCTCCAGCCTCTACTAAGATTCTCTGTTCGGCAGGAGGTTGTGTGGAGGAGCCAGCATCCCTGTTTATTCTTCCAAAGTGGCTCAGGGTGAGTCATTGGCTGCTGCAGCCATCATACAAGACATATATAAGCAGATTCACCAGACTGATATATTAAGCTGCTACAAATTTGTATAGTAGCACTGTTATTCTTGTCCCACCTGTCCGCTCCTCAAAACTTACATTCATGGCTCAGGTCATAGAATCATGGTTAGATTCTCCAAAAAGAAGGAGTTATACCAGGCCAAACAAGCAGCAGCGGTTAAGGGCAAACCATGGTGTGCCATCCTTCACTGGGCCAGGAGTTACAGAAGAGAGCAAGGCACTGAACCTGGACCTACTTGTTGACAGCTTTGTCAAGAGGGCTTTGTTGCTTAGTGGGCAGCTGTCCCAGCTGGGCTGCAACCTGTGACCATAAACAGGAGAACAGGCCTGTCAGTGAATTAACTGAGAGGTGAGAGAGTGTCTGAGAGCCGACAGCTGTACACTTAATATACCCTTGGGTGGGCTGAATGTGTGCGCTGCAGCGGGCAGCCTTGCCAAGAGCTAAGTGAATTTGCCTCGGCGTGGACAACTGTGTCCAGGCAGAGACAGATGCATTTGGATGCAGGTAGATAACTGTGCCTGGAGGCGCTCGCAGGTGGAGGAAGGAGGCAACATCAATATTTTAATAGCCATCTATCTGTGTCACAGGGAAGCTGTCTCCCTACTATTGCTTCCAGATGCACCACGGCTGCTTCCAGCTAAAGCACTCATTTGGGAACTTGCAGGGAAAATAAAGCTGCATCGCTTCCAAGCTGAAGCATCCTGGGAGTGACTGGAAGGACTGCAGATAGAGGCAGTGCCAAGAGTCCTACCCACAGGACTAGTGACCCTTTGGAGGGCACATGGCAGATTTTATTTTTGCTGTGTTGAGGAAAGGCCATGCCCACGCCAGCTCGCCCGTTACTTAATCCAGGCTGTTCCTCTCTGCCTGCAATTATCTCTCTGCTTTTTATTACCTTGTAAAACCCCACCGCTCAGATTGCATCCCTCATCTCCGAAACCCCATTTGAAGCTCAAGCTGAAGTCAGGAGAAGCCTGTCACCCGCAGCATGCCAAACAGCAGCTGGGCCAAAGGAGCTGGCCTCTACTGTGCCTAATGGAGCCAACAGCTGCTAATGTCTCTCTGTGCTAATGCACATGCCTCGCTCATGGGGCGAATCTGCAGGTTTTGTACTGAGCCTATATGCGCTGTTCAATAAGGCAGGTGCTTGCCCAGCCACATTGCGTGTACTGGCAGCAGCAAAACACTTTTCTAAATGTATAGCAATCTGCCACTCTGTGTAGCAAATAAAGTCAATACCTTTAAAGAGATGGAAGGAGAACAGAGAGAAACCAGCCACTACCACCTCACCAACCCACCATCCCTTTTTAGCCAATCAATTTTTAAAAGATCCTTAAAATTATTATTATTATTATTATTATTATTATTATTATTATTATGGCTGTGGTTTGTGACAGTGAGGACAAACAGGGCTTGTGTATTTTGAGGATTACTTCTCTATCTATCTATCTATCTTTCTATCTATTCAACACATGGATACCTCACTCATCAGCCAAAAAGGCTTCCAGAATGGCTCCCAGATTATTTTTAAAAATAATAATAAAGACAAGATTTAGCCCCAAGTTTGCAAAGGAAAATGGGGTGTGGAGGGAGGAGGTAGAAAGTAAACTCAGGAACTACAAGCCAACGTTTATGAAGCGGGTTTGTTGAAATTAACCAGTGCCAATGCTAACCACAGTTCCCTGTTCAGTCAACATAGGAAGTCACAGTTAAGTCGAAGCTTCCAAAGCTTTTCCCCTCCTTGGCCTGATGGGAGGGGGATAGGAGAGGGGAGAGCAGGGGAGAGCATACACATTGTGTTAACATGGCTTGTGCTTGTGCTCTTACTGTGGCCATTTGTGGATGACCATATTGCAGCTCAAGAGTTGAGGTATGAATGGGCTCTCTGCACACTCTTGATTCGCCCATGACACAGTCACACCAGTAAGATATCAATCAGCCACAGACCCCTACTCAGTCTGAACTGGGAACAAGCCATGGCATCAAAACACAGCTTTTGGTTTAACATGCTGGCCCACCTCAAAGCAAGTGACCAAAGCCCTCCACCCAGCCTGGACAAAACAGGGAACCATGGTCAATCAGAGAGTTCATTGTCAATCCATTCATCTTGACTATAATCTGTCAGGGTTGGTGACTATTGCTTTCTATCTCCTCCTATCTTCATCAACTCCTTCCAGCTCTAAATTGAGGGGTGTGCATTAGTTCTGGAACAAATGAAAAACTGAACTGAATTCTGCCACAAAGTGGGAGACTATTACAACAGAGGGATGCTACACTGAAAGAGAAAATTGAATGGAGCTGGTACAGACTACCATAGGCACTGCACAACAGAAAGAGAGAGAGAGAACACAGGCCAACATATTTGCAGGTAATTATTCTGTTGCTAGGCATATTCAAAGAAAATATACTTTTTCCATAGGTTGTTTTAAAAGGCAAAGAGCTCCTAAGCCTTTTTACCCACTCTGAAAAAGAGTGGGTGAGAGTATAAAATGAAATACATATTTATTCTAGTAGAAAACCACAATTCACAGCAGAAGATGACAGAACAGAATGTTTGTACACAAAAAATTATCCAAACTAGTTACAGAATGGAATAGGGTTATTTGTTCAACCCTAGCTGAAGTTTATTAAGAAAGCTCAGTTGAGAAGTACCATGCACTTCCCATTTACATAAAGAGAGTGGTGAACTAAGAAAACAAGAAGTGATTTTAGAAACAAGCTGCTATTTGTTTTCTGTAGGTAGGTAACCATAACTCTGCTTTTATGAAAGCAGCTGAGAGCAGGGATGAGGGATTCGGTTCACATTTCAAGGCAAACCTACCAATTCATACTTTCTGAAACAATGCATGAACCAAAAAAAGCAGTCATCCTTCAACATATCCACTTTGTGGAATTTTTCAATGCAGTTCTCCAGCCAAGTACGTAAATGCATATGCTAAGGTAAGCTGTGCATACAAAATGCATATATTTGTGAAAATAATACATAAAAGGCAGTATAATAAGGAAATGGGTCTATCCGGGAAAATTACATATAAAGTAGGCATATTAGGAGAAACCTTAAACAAATTGCAAACTGTTGGGGAATGTGGAGAACTGAGCTTAAGCTTGGAAAAGTGAGAAACTGATATTGAGAGGTCTGAACATCCCTACCTCATAGGTTGAGAGCAAAAAAAGAGAACCCCTCAGCCATTAAAGGCTAACAATGAGCTTTAGAAAATACCGAGTTTCAGAAGAGAAATTGTATGCTGGTCTCATGCATGATCTTCCCAGATGTAGAACATGCCACAAAGGAAAGACTCATAAGATCTGCCCTGACAAAGATCACAAGTATTTATGCATCAAATAGTTTTAGTTTCAAAAACAAGGGTTTCCTTTTTCTTTCTTTTTTTGGTTTGCCAGATGTTCAGTTGCTACAATCTTTCCCCTCCAAGGGAAATAAAATGGAAGATGTGTGTTTGTGTGTGTGTGTGATTGTGTGATTGTGTGTTGGGGTGCAAGAGGGGGAATTATAGGCAGCTGATCTTCTTGCCTGGCTGTCATACAGCTAATTGTTCAGAAACAGCTGGGCCTGATAATAGCATACTTAATGGTCTGGCATAAAACTAGCCAAGGCCGAAATCACAATCTTTTTAAATGTTCCTTTTCAATCTCAGTTTTCTGGAGACTCTCTATTTAATGACCAGAATCACACATTTTTTGCTTGACAAAGATTTATTTATTTTTGGTCCAGCTTCTGAACCTGTTTAGGTAGAAGCAACATCCAGTGAAACCTTCAAATAAGGTACTGGATCATATTTGCATCCCACCATTCCCTAGGTAATCTGACATACACGAGGTGATCTCATCTCAGCCTCACAATAACCCTGTGAGATAGGTGCAGCGGAATGAAAAGGTCCTTACCATAAGTGTTGATTTTGTATTGTTTTAAAATCTATTCAAGTTGCTTTTTGTACAGTTCTCTAGCTGTTTTTATGAGTATCAATTCCCCTGAGACATATTTGTATAAAGAGATATTTGTATAAACTAATAAATACTACTATTATTACTACTAGGATATGCTGGTTGATGGAACTTCTGAGCATGCATTTGAATTCAGATGCATTTAAACCCAGGTATAAAATTCACAGGGACGCGGGTGGCACTGTGGGTTAAACCACAGAGCCTAGGACTTGCCGATCAAGTCAGCGGTTCGAATCCCCGTGATGGGGTGAGCTCCTATTGCTCGGTCCCAGCTCCTGCCCACCTAGCAGTTCGAAAGCACATCAAAGTGCAAGTAGATAAATAGGTACCACTCCGGTGGGAAGGTAAACGGCGTTTCCGTGCTCTGCTCTGGTTCGCCAGAAGCGGCTTAGTCATGCTGGCCACATGACCCGGAAGCTGTAAACCCGCTCCCTCGGCCAATAAAGCGAGATGAGCGCCACAACCCCAGAGTCGGTCACGACTGGACCTAATGGTCCTTTACCTTTACCTATAAAATTCACAGATGCATGAAGTGACTATGAAGTGGATATCTGATGCTCTGTGCTTGTCCCTTTAAAACACACATGCCTTGAGCTTAACTCCCAATCATAACACATGTGTAACTGAAGGGACAAAGTGTGCAATGTGTGTGTGTGTGTGTGTGTGTGTGTGTGTGTACACATTCCAAATCTGACCCACTGTGCATACATTTTATTCTTGGGCATGAGACCCAGATACAAAAGCATTGCTTTTGAAGCAGCCTTTCATTCCGAAAGGCTTCTTTTTATAAAAAAAGAAAAAGAAAAGATGAGAGTTTTTATACCATTCCCAGAGGATACTAAAGGATATCAGACTATCTCCACTTTAGTGCTGTTCTAGTCCGTTAATTTCTGATTCTTACTGTACTAGGAGAAATCAATGATCCGTGTAGTCTAGCAGCCAGACTTTCGTGCCATTATGGGAATGCTTGCTTCTTTCCAATAAACACAGACATGCATGGACAAGTACTCCTGCATGCATGGCTATGCATGCATGAACACACAGAGGTTATTGTCACAGAAATACAAATGTATTTTTAAACATTTTTTTAAAAAAAAAAAACTGGTATTTATTTCTTCCTTTTCCCCTTACACACATATCTGTGGTTTTGTAAAGGGGGAAAAAAGGAGGAAAGATATACTACAATTTAAAAAAATACCCCACACATTTGTATTTCTGTGGCGATAATATGGGAGATGGGGTATGGCTGGGGGAGAGTTCTCAAGAGGCTTGGAGAGCTGTATTCAGCTTCTGGGCCCGAGGGTTCCTACCCTTGGTGTTATGTATTGAAGTTCTCACCCTGGGCCAGCAGGGGGATACTGTAGATAGTTTTCACTCAGGTCCACATATGCAAATGAGGGATCGAAAGTGACATCCAGTGATTGGATAGTTACAGAAAATGGTTACTGTTGCATTCTAGTGGAGCTTTATATAAGCAGGCTGGCTGAACCCTTCAGTTCAGTTCTGTTCTGGCCTGTGAATGAACAAGAGCTGTTTGAAGAATCGCTGTGTTGTCTGATATGTTCACCCACAACTTAACACTTGGCATAAAAGTTTCCATTTTAGCTCAGCAACAGAGATGGATCCAGTAAAAGTTTCTAACCTGGTTTGTTAACTCTCCTCAGGCCACACCTCTCAGCATAGACCACACCCTTCATCCCAGGTCACACCCCTCAGCGTAGGCCACACCCCTCACCCCAGGCCACGCCCATTATTTCCTCTGCTTTGCATCCCCTCTGAATGCCCTTGCCTGGCTGTACTGTTTCCTTAAACTTCTATAATGCCTCTTGCTTGCCTGGATGGAGTTTACAGAGAGGTGTGTGTATATGTAGAAACTAGCCTACGGTACAAAGGTAAAAATTACATTTGTACCTTTACCAACTTTTGTCTCTGGCTCAACCCACCACCAGCATGTGGCCCCTGGAAGGCAGCTCAGGGGGAATGTGGCCCTCAAAATGCCCCCCACCCCAACCGGCCAGCGCTAAATGAACTGATCCTATATTGCAAGAAACGTCAGGAGGCTTTCCGTTTACAAACTCACCAACCACAACAAATACTTCAGAAAATGTGAGCCACAATTGTGCATTCTCCAATAGATGCTCACTCGATAAAAGGCACCAGCCTCACCTATTGCGCATTTCTTGTTTCCTGGAGCTGACAGGGCAAGCAATATATTTAAACATCAGGGATGTTACAAAGTTATTTGGGAGTCAAATTCAGTACTTGGATGCATTATAATTTGCATGAGGAGAAATGCAAGTCTTCCCCTCGCTCCCCACTGCTTTTGTGATTGCCATATGGAATGAGTTTTACAAAGACCTACAGAAGAGTGCCTTTGACAGGAATGGTACTTAGCAATGCAACTGCCCCCCCCCACCATTATCCACACCATATTGTGCTGTTGTATTTGAATGGATACTTTTGGCTTTCAAGTGGAAGCTAAGTTGTGCTTGAGGCATGTGTTCACCAGATACCTAAATATGACCCAATTGTTCTTCATCTAGTCATACATGCTAAATAAATATGGATGAACTCTCGTAAGCTTGCCATGGATTCATTTAGAAATGATGCATTATCTTTTTTTTAAAAAAACACACTCACCCACATTAAAAAATGGAGAACTATCTGTGTATTCCCCTGGCCCTATGAAAGAAACTTGCATAGGGAAGGAATACCACAGGGGTAAAATCCAAGGTGCACCCTAGCTACTTCCACACAAACTAAACAATGAAATCAGACCTTTATTGTGACAGTCAATGCCCAGCATTAGATAAAGAATCTAATCTGTTCCACTGCATTGTGTAGGGCAGAGAGAAAAATTATGCAGGAGCAAAGCAGACAATTTCTTTTCAGATCAGATTTCAATCTGCATTGGAGAAGGGCTTAAAGTTCACTTCACTTTTGAGCAAGGTTTTGGCAAGCCCCCAAAACTCTTCCAAACCACCAAAACCCATAGTGTGGTAGGTGGTACTGGAAGGCATAGTGTGAGACAGGAGTACCAACTTGAATAAAATATGGGAATGCCCATCAACTTTGTGGGGGCCTGGCCCCCTCAAATGTTTTATGGTGGGGGCTGAGCCCCTATGGTCCCTAAGAGTGGGCTCATATGGTATGAGGGGTGTGTGGAGTAATGTCGACTAATGTGGGGTTCATAAATTTCACTCTTACTGTGACATCCCCAGCAGCCTGTTTACATATCTATAGAAACTTCACTTCTAAGTTCTGTCAAGGTCTGTTGTCAACCCAGGGAGCTCTGACAGTTTCATCTCACTGTGAACCATCAACACATCTGGAAGCAACAATTATATTTTCTAGCAGACTTTTCTATAAGGTGTTTTTTTTAAAATAATAAATAAATAAAAATCAGTTGTTAATCGGAATGCAACTCTATTCAGTTATTTGTTTTCAGCTGATACATCTCACATTTTAATAGATATTTGTGTGAGTGTGATGTATACATTTTCAATGAAATGTTTATGAACTAAGAATGTTGAACAAAATGCTATATAAGATATCCAGGTTCAGCAGTTGTTTGCATTATGTTTACAAATGCTGAATTTTATACTTCTAGCCAATATTTAGAAAATGTCACAATGCCCTCAAAATACATCTTGGTGACCCATATAAGGGGTCATGTCTGCATGGGTGAGAAATAGCCATTGTAGGCATCAATCAGCCAAATTGTCTGGCACTTCAAAGAGGCAATTTGTAAATCTACATCAGTCCCTCATAGATTTGACCCCACTTCATATAAACCGAAGAGACTGACCTCATAGATCCAATCCAAATAAACTATCTCACTGATGTAGGCTATCAGAAAATGGATCACATCCACACACTTTCAATGAGTTTCTTGTTTTTATAGAGGAAGGCTCCATCTTCTATTTGTGAAGAGTGTAGCAGGTGCAGGGAAGCTAAAATATTTATTCCACTATAGAGTCAGACTCCATTTTGCCCAAAGCAATAAGCAAGGCCTGTGTGCATCAAGCCTATGCGAGTCAGTAATGTCAGGGATCTAGGAGATGGTCAAAATAAACATCTCACTGAGATGTCAACAAAGTGTCAAGGAGATGAGTGAGTGAGTGAGAAAGAAATTGGATTTCCCACCACTGTGGTGCTGATCTATTGCATTGATAACTTTGCACTGGGTATCAGTTTAGAAAATCCCAATCCTCTACTGTGTTTTACAACTCTACAAAGATGACAAAAAGGAGAATGTAAGTAAGAGGAAGTTGAAACAACAAATCCTAATTTGTTCCTGTCTCCTTTACAAAAGGCAATCCAGCAAATATCTATGTTTACCACAATTCTAAAGTCATTTCTTATCCATTTCTCTACAAATGCCAAAACTGATAGCAGAAGGATTTTTAACACGATACACTGATGACTAATAGTGTGATTTTAATCATGTCTACTCAGAAATACGTCCTATTCAATTCAATGGGGGTTACTCCCAGGTGAGTGGTGCTAGAAAGGGCAGCATTATCTCTGACCTAAGTGTCCTTGGATCAGGAACTAGGCACTTCACTGAGAACAGGAAGAGATATTCGTTTGGTTTGTTTTTCCCAGGGGACTGACCTGACCCGATGCTCCCAAACTTCTTTCTGCATCAAAATGCAACTCCCAAGCATATTAGGCACCTCTCTGGGTGTTTCAATGTAATATGGGGAATGTGTGTACAAGAAGCATATACAAAAATATGAAAGTGCACATAAAATGTGTACAACAAAATAAAATGGCACACAGTGAGAAGGGATGGAATGGGGCAGGGCGGCACACAGATGTCAGTGAGATTAAAATGGAAGAGAATTAGCTGTTCAGTCCATTCGTAACTGGGACAAAGGCAGGAAAAAAATGTCATCATCGTTAATAATAAAAGAAGCTAAAAGGATGAGAAGGGAAATCAAATCAGCTCCCAGGGTTCAGGGCACCAGGAGCCATTTAAAGATTAGGAAGTGTTCAACCCCACCTCCCTTTGTTCTCTGCCCCCTTCTCCTTTCTTGAAAGGGCACTATACATTTGCAAGCAATTTGCATGCCTTCCTAGGAAATATATTGCCATATTGGCTACTCAGTGGGAGAGAGACAATGAGATAGATGTACCAAGAAAAGTCCTATACACTGGCAATACTTAAAAGAAAGAAAGGAAGGAAGGAAGAAGAGTGATGAAGGCAGAGGAAGGGAGGCTAACATGTAGAGTGAAAGAGAAAAACAAAGAGAGGGGAGAATAAGGAAAGATACAAATTGATTTATTTTAAAAAACCATCCAGTTTTTAAAAAGCCATCATACAGTTAAGGGCCATATCATACAGCATGTCACTGAATGAGAAAAGTGTAAGAGCAACAGATTATGCAGCTAGCATCTAAGTCCCTTGTGACAGGGGTGTCCCATTTCCTTATATGCATGCAGGGTCCACTGACTTCTTCCCTTTGCAAGACTCAAAGCCATAGGTGTTCATTGTTACTACTGCCTAGCATTTCTAAGTCTGGCCATTATTGCCAGGCATGGCTTCATCTCTTGTTTCTTAACTCTCCATTGACTAGCCAATTTAATGTGGAATATTTAAAATACAATCCAACCAACAATTCCTGTTTTGCTAGATAGACACAAGAAGCACACCCTCTTCCCCCTTTTCCACCTGTTTCTGCTCTGTCAGCAATGTGCAAACATCTGCATTTCTGAGCTCCAAGCTCAGACTACATTTTAAGCAAGACTGAATTACCATCTTAAGCCTGCCTGAACAAGGCTGCTGTATCTATTATTCTCTGACAAGTATTCTGGGTGAGTAAATGTTATTTTTACCTTTCACAAGACTGCCTATGTGATTATTGTTTTAAGGGGGATAAAATGGGAAAATACCAGGAGAAGCCAGTCTGCCTGACAGCATCCCAGATTACTTAAACTAAAAGGTGAAAACTAGCCTATCTAAGCTTCCTTTCTAAGCTGCAAAGGGATGGCACTCTGCTAAACTCATAAATGTGAAGAAGGAAGGATGACATCCCATAAAGATACCCTCTTCTAGCATCTATTCACATCCCAACATTTAAGAGGGGAAGGGAGAATAAATAAAATTGCCAGCATGCTGCGCTTTCCCTCTCACTATAGAAAGGTACCATTGATATTCTAGATCCAAAGTGTTTCATGCAGAGAAAGAAAAGGCCAAGTTGGAGAAAGTCTACAAAACTAGGGACAGCTATGCAGGCAGTTGGGTTGCAAAAGGAGGGAAGTGGAGCCTGCAACAAAAATGTAACACTGTGATGGAGTACTCAAGATAATAGCTGGGACCTTGTCGGTTAGCACCCCATGCCTCTTGGGCAGACCCAGACCCCCCAGGAGTTTTTTTGGAGGGGTCTCCCTTTAGGATTACCCTATGTACTTCTGCAGCTCTTGAGGTTTCCTTGAGTGGAGCACGGAATAGCCTCTACTTTGTATTGGAAATGAGTGACATACTTCCTATATCTTTGGAGTGGGGAACATGTTATGGTTAGGTGTGATAAGAACTTGAGATACATTTGCAAATAAATAACTTATTTGGTGCCATATCTTTTCTCAGAGATGGGTGCAACCGCATGGTAGGAAGGCTTTCAGATTTATATCTCAATGGCCTAAAAATAAGACGACCACCAAACTTCTGTACTTATAAGGGCCCAGATGTTTCTTTTCCCCTTTGTTTCCAACTATTGATCTCACACCAAAGAACATATGTTAATCTACAGAACATCACAGCCCACGCAGCTCGGCTTCGTGGCCACATCTGGTACTCCAATCGATGAGGTCATTCCTTTCATCCCAGACAACTTTGCATCCCCCTTGGGTGTTTCTCTTTGTGCTGTCAGAAAACTATATAATCACATCCCAACTTTCATCATTCCCTTTTAAAGTTTCCCCTGTATCTCTAGGCTTCCCATAGACCTGGACGAGAGTGGAGACATAAAACCGGGCAGCGTTGTCAGAAGACTTGTCCCACCAGATTTGCTTTTACAGACATCGACAATAAGGTTCAGAGACACATCCATGGTTGCAGCTACAGCTCTGACCCAGAAGCTTTCTAGAGCTTTCCCCAAGACAGACGGGGTGTGCCAGATGCAATTACTGAAGAGACACTGACTCATGAAGGATCAGGCAAAGTAGCAGGACTACTACGGTTTTCCTATGGACAAAAGCTTGAAGCTTGTTTTGTTATTCTCTTTCGCCTTGATCAAGCAGTCTGAAGGGGGCAAAGGCTGGACATATCTTCACAGGCTTCTCTGACATGTTTACAACAAAGCAGCACACAGAGGTTTTCATCAGTGGAGTATTTGCAATGCCCAAATGTCAGCAGAGAGTCGGTGTGGCTCTTCACTGCCCTGATGGGCTCTGCATGCCAGCCATGTGTGTGTGTTGCTTGACTCCAAATCCTTCAGTGCCACTGGGGGGGCTGCATGATGATGCACTCAAACTGACAGCATGGGACTGTGACTGGAACAGAGGGGTCGTGAGAAAAGAAAAAGAAGTAGACACAGAACTTGTGTTCTCTTGTATCTTAAATTGTAGGAAAAACTAAAAACTGAAACCCAGAGAAAGTTGAATAAGGAATTGCTGCTGGTGGTTTAGCCAGAAAAGCTCTCACTGCAGGGAGTTTGTTGTGTAAGGCATAGTGGATGGCTAGTTTAGAGGGCTGAAAACTCTCTGTGAATTCATTTATACTCCTCTCAGGGCATGTTACAACAACAGAAGGCTGTTGCTGAAAATGACAGCTGTGAGTTGTATCTAACTCAGAGGAGACCCATTGAAGTTATTGAAGTTAAGTTAGTTGCGTCTATTAACTTCAATCCATCTACTAGGACCAGCACCAGATACAAACTCCTGTGTCCCGTTCCCTATTCTTCTACATCAGATGTGAGGAACCTTTGGCCCTTCATATGTTGCTACAACTCCCATCAGATCCAGCAAGCACAGCCAATGGCGAGGGGTGATAGGAGTTGCAGCTCAGCTACATCTGGAGGGCCAAAGACTTTCCACATCTGTTCTACACAGTACTTCATGCTCTAACACAGTGTTTTCCCAAAATTGGGTCTCCGGCTGTTTTCGGATTATAATTCCCATCATCCCTGACCTCTGCTAGCTAGGGATGATGGGAATTGTAGTTCAAAAACAACCGGAAACCCAAGTTTGGGAAACACTGCCCTAACATTATTACTCTGAGCTTTTCCCTACCCTAGGAGGCAAGTTGTACATGTTGCAGAAGAGGAGTGGATAAACTAAGCATACAGCTACCTCCCCACCAACTCTGAATCTCTTGTAATGTCCACTTCTATGCTTGGAGTGGCTTACTTTAGGAATGGAAGAGAAATTCAATCGGTTTTCATTTTCATGCAGACCTACTAATTCTGAACAAATATCCTTTGAGATCGTCACTTCTATGCGTTTTGTGATGCAGTTCTCCAACCTCAAAGCATGCCTATATTAATGGATATTGATTTACAAAACTACCAGGTCATATTCAGTTCAAACTCCAAATAATTCTGTTGCATCTAAGGTTGCTGACATTTTCAGTTCTTGTGCCAAAAGCTGCTTATGCCAACCTGTGGGTGCCTATGTGGGAGAAATTAACTCAGTCACTTGATTGGGAGACATCAGGACATTTATACGAAGATCTACAAAGCTACAACTGACACTTTTCATGGGCTTGAAGCTGAAAACAAAATGTTAGATTAAATGCTGTCCTTCTAGAAGGAATTGTGGAAATGGAGCAGAAAACTTAGAAGTACTCCCCACCCCCTGGGTTCTCACAGCAGGGATCACAACACAAAATCTACTGTTTAATCTTACATTGTTAAGTATTAATACTAAGTATACAATAGCCATCTAATGACTCTCCTCTTGTCCATAATGGTTATTTATTAATAGATAGACATGGCTATTTATTATAGATAGCCCCACACTGGCAAATGGAAATGAATGGTCAGTGTTTCCCTCGGGCTATTGTTTTAACTGCACAGACTATTCATAAATAAACCATACAACTTTTCAGGAAGGGATAACAGTTGCTATCATTGATCTATGTCCCCTGCAACACAGGCTGGTAGGTGTCACCATAAGCAGAGATTACTGAAAATGATCTCCATTTAACCATGGTTGGTGATCATGTTCAGCAACAGGTGAGAACAATTCTAGGGGTTGCATAAAGCATTCGGAAAAAGCCTTGTCCCTTCCTTGGATTTTAAGCAACAACAACAACAACAGGCCTAGGTACCAATTTTGGCCAAGACCTGTTTGGAAGGTTTCAGGGATTGGCTGAATTGGGTGAAACAGCAACAGATCACTATGAGTTGGGTTGGATAGCCAGAGTAACCTAAGGCCTGTAATAAGGGCAGGGCATCAGGTAGCGAGGAAAGGAAAGCATTGTGTGGGAAAACCTCACAGGAGCTCCCTGACTACCAGCTGTGTCATCTTAGGAGATGGTTAGGAGCCCAATGCAGCCTGATGCCTCATCCCTGAAACAGCACCAAGTGGGTTGGATGCTTCCGTACAGCACCCGGTGAGTGGAGGCATCAATCCTGTGAGATAAAGGCTGCTCCTTTGCAAGTGGCTTCCCTGAAAAGCAGCAACCCATGGGACCAATGCCCCAGCCCAGCAGCTGTGCAGGAAAGCTGCTTGTGAGGGAACACCTTGCACCCTTTAGGATTGATGTTGCCACTTATCTGTTGTGTGGAAGCACTGATCTTGCAGAGTGCTGCTTTGCACCCCACAGAATTGACCCTCCTGCTGGGGGAAGAAGATGCAGTCGTGGGCACATTTTATATGGGGTAAGATGATCTTGTAGAATCGGGGTTCCACAACACATAAAAGGCACCATGTTGGCTACCCCTGCGCATCAGTTATGAAGAGCAGCTTATGGCTCTTCTCTGGGTGACACTGATGGTTGCTAAAGGGAATGTGTGTGTGTGTGGTGACATTGTCACTCTGGCCTGTGATTTACTTGCCAAGCCAGGCCACTCACGATTTCTTGACCTTTAAAATTTACAACACTGACTTTTTATGTCTTCCAATGCTTGGCTGATTTTCATGCTACACACTGCTGCTGTATTGTTGCTGCACTTTGCTTTGATTGTAAGGTTGTGTTTTGTATTGTTGTTATTTGTTATTTGTTTATCATTACATTTTATTCTCTTTCTTAGCCACCACAAGATTATTATTTTTTTAAGGAAAAGGTGGCGTATAGATTTCTTAAATAAATAGGTTCAAGAAAGCACCCCCCTACCCTTTTGTTAGACAAACTCAGGAATCACCCATTTATCTTTGCACAGAACATTGGGGAGTTTCCTTGGGTTACGTCACATGAACTCTACTGTTCCCGGGAAGCCTTTGCACTAAGAAAAAGGCACACTTTTGTGGGGCAAGGGTTGAATATTCAACTCCTGGGCCCTGAACTGCAATTAGCTGGTGGAAAACGAACAAATACTTCCAGCTTTCATGTCCTTTGCTTAGTTGCTAAGTTAAGGTTATCAGACGTCCCCAATTCCAAGGGACAGTCCCTGGATTTACAAACCAGTCCCCATACAAAATCCATTGAAGTTGAAAAGTGTCCCTGGATTCATTGAAAACAATCTGGTAACCTTATGCTAAGTGAAAGGCTCTCCCTCTCTGAATGTGCCCACATTGATACAAAATTCCGAAACTCGCGAAAGTTCGGCTGAGATCCGGCCCCACCTCACCTTTGTGTCCCCATCTTCCCTGTGCTGGAAGAAGAGCCTTCCATTTTCCTGGCTTACACGGCTTTCATAAAGGCAACCCCTGGGAATGAGATACTTCAGATTCCTAGAACATGATTAAATATTTAAATCGGTAAAATTACATTCTGCCGGTGACATTCAGTTCCGAGACAACCCTTCCTCTTGATCGCTCGCTCGCTCTCCCCCCTTCCCTTCCGCAGCCGCTCAGTTTCCCCCCACGGACACACGCACCAAGCCCAGGGATCTTTTCCTTCCACTCCGCTCTCTGCTAAATGTTTTTTATTCTCAACCACCTGCCCCAGGCCCTCTCATCAATTATTAATCAAGTGCTCCATGAATATGCAAATCAGCGCAAGCACACTCGCTTTTATTAAATTAAAGGGAAAACGGAGAAAGAAAGAAAGAAAGAAAGAGAAAGAAAGAAAGAAATGGCAGTCTGCACAACAACAGAATAGATGGTGCTGCAGAATGCTGTGGGGCAGGGTGCGTGTTTGGGGGGTGGGGGAAGGGCTGAGAGTCTAGAGGGGAAGTGAGGGGAAGTGGTGGTAAATGGCAGGTATGAAATGGGGCAGGACGAAGGCCCTGTGCACCTTGTGAGTCAAAGATTGGGAATCATTTGAAAGTTTAATTGAAAGTTTGACTTTCTGGGCGCATGTAGGAAGGGCTGGTTCACTCCCCCACTCACCCCGGTAAATAAATAAATAGCAAGTTTAATAAATAGCAAGTTTGAGAGCCAGTATGGTGTAGTGGTTAAGAGTGGTAGTCTCGTAATCTGGGGAACCGGGTTCGCGTCTCCGCTCCTCCACATGCAGCTGCTGGGTGACCTTGGGCCAGTCACACTTCTTTGAAGTCTCTCAGCCCCACTCACCTCACAGAGTGTTTGTTGTGGGGGAGGAAGGGAAAGGAGAATGTTAGCCGCTTTGAGACTCCTTAAAGGGAGTGAAAGGCGGGATATCAAATCCAAACACTTCTTCTTCTTCTTCTTCAAGTTTAAAAGGGCAGCCGTGTGCTGTGCTTCATTTTTTCATCATCATCATTCTCCAGTACAAATGATGTAAATAATGCCTGGGGAGGTTTTGCTAGGTGATGATACATAAGATTTCAGATGCTGCTAAATAATTCCCCTGCATACTCCCAGTCTTCTGCAGTGAAACACAGCAATAGGGGAGCTGTGAATATTCTGTGACATCCAGGCTCCAAAACAAATACCACTTATTTATTTGCTTATTTCATTACATTTATCTTCCCTCTTTTCTCCTAGGAGCTCAAGGTGGCACACAGGACTCTCCTCCTCTCCCATGTGATCATCACAGAAACACTGCCAGATAGGCTAGTGACAGACTCAAGAAGGCTTTGACCAAAGGACATAAGAGCATAACAAGGATGATATTGGACCAGTCATGCACTCTCAGCCTAACCTACCTCATATGGTTGTTTCAATTCTATTAATGTTTAATTTTTTAATTTAATTTTTAAAGATCACTATGTTTTAGAATTGATGCTTTTGAATTATAGTGCTGGAGGAGACTCTTGAGAGTCCCGTGGACTACAAGAAGATCAAACCTATCCATTCTGAAGGAAATCAGCCCTGAGTGCTCACTGGAAGGACAGATCCTGAAGCTGAGGCTCCAATACTTTGGCCACCTCATGAGAAGAGAAGACTCCCTGGAAAAGACTCTGATGTTGGGAAAGATGGAGGGCACAAGGAGAAGGGGATGACAGAGGAAGAGATGGTTGGATAGTGTTCTCGAAACTACCAGCATGAGTTTGACCAAACAGCGGGAGGCAGTGGAAGACAGGAGTGCCTGGTGTGCTCTGGTCCATGGGGTCACAAAGAGTTGGACATGACTAAACAACAACAACATGTTTTTAGCAATTCTTGTTTTTATCTGTAAACTGCCTTGAGTACCATCGGGGGGAAAGCAGGATTTGCAGAAATATATAATTATAAATGCATTCCTTAAGCCTACAGGAATGTCGCATGCTTTCTTCGTTGCTCACTGAGGTAGGGCCCTAGAATCTGCTTCAAAGGCCGCTACTGACCCTTGCCTCTCCATTCTTGTTAGATTTAGTGAGCCACTTTTTTCTGTTCCAAGGGGTAGCTGGAAAGAAACATACTTCTGAGCACATGCAGAGTGAAAACCCTTCAGAACCACAGTGGCCTACTAAAGAAACAGGGGGTGTCGGCGTGCTTTGAGTTGGAATATTTCCATGAAAAACTTCAGCCCCGAGGCTGCCTTTTCTTACAACATGTGCACTGCCAAGGGAGGCACCATGTTCCATTTGGAGCTTGGCATCTGCATTAAAAAAACATCAGGGGAACCAATTAATGCCAGTGGTGATTGCTGGTTATTTTTCTAACAACATCTGTCCATTGAGCAATGGTCTAGGAGATCAATGATATATATGCAAGCTGTTTCCTTTATATCACAAAGAGCTATTCTATAGCTATGCTGCAGCTTCTGACAACAGAATGGTATAGAAGAAATGAGTGCAGTGTGTGTGTGTGTGTGTGTGTGTGTGTGTGTGTGTTTACTCACAGAGGTTGTAGCTAGCTTATTTAAATTATATAAATTTAAAAATTGATTGAAGCAAGTCCACGTTTGATGATACTGCCTGCTCCAGCTGTAGAAGAAGCTAGGTCAAATTGTGGATGAAGAAAATAATCTAATCTGAATCTGACAGAAGGCCTTGATGGATGCCATCAGCTGTTTGCTGCCAGAACCACCCAGTTATTTCATGTGACACTGTTAAAAGCTGAAATACTGGCTCCCTTTCTTCTCCAGGACCCGGCACGAGCTCTCTGTTCTCACCTTCAAAGTCCTCCATGGCTTTACCTTTTTATCTTTCCACTCTTGTATTATTAATTACTAATTTATTAAACTTACTCATTGCTTGCCACCCAAAGATCTCCAAGTGACTTACAGCAAGGAAAATATATATGCAACTACATAATATATGTTTTGGGATTCCTGCGAGATTGCCATTCTCAATATATGCCCTCTCGGCCACTTCAAATCTGCAGAACTGCCACTACAACAGGTGCAACATAATATTTGTTCTGCATTTGGAAGAAATCCATATTTTAGTGTGGCACCTACATTTTGGAACTTCCTGGCTTCTGATACCAGGCAGACACCTTCACTTGCACTCTTTTAGAAAAGCCTACACAGATATCTAGAATGCTGAAGTGTTTTTAGTTGAATGCTGGTTTTAAATTTGGAATGTTTATACATACTAATAACTTATTGCAATAGTAATAGTACCATGGCGCAGCACAAGGATCTCAGGTCTTATTGTAACAAAGTCTAAGTAAGTTAAGCAATGGTGTATTGTTGCCCCATTTATTCCTGCCTCCCTTTTCCTTCCCTTCTCATCTATTTTTTAATTTTTCAAAACTCAATATGGAGGCCAAATGGACGAAATATTGGGAAATTTTGGAACAAGATGGAGACAGGGTAAAATTGCAGAGTTTTGAAAAATTAAAAAACAAAGTGCGAGATTGGCTTCATTATTACCAAATAATGGAGGCATATAATTTGGATAAAAAAGTTGGCTTCCAGGTGGAAAAATGAAAATTGGAAACAGAATTGTTAGATCCCAAAACTAAGAATTTGTCAAGAATGTATAATTTGCTGTTGAAATGGAACACTCAGGATGAAACGGTGAAATCTGCTATGATTAAATGGGCCCAAGATGTTGGACATAACATTATGATGGCTGACTGGGAACAGTTATGGAGCACAGGTATGAAATTTACAGCATGTAATGCCCTAAGAGAGAAGTTAATGAAAATGATTTACAGGTGGTACATGACACCAGTCAAGCTTGCAAAAATTTACCATTTGCCCGAAAATAAATGTTGGAAATGTAATGAGATTGAAGGTACATTCTTTCACCTTGGGTGGACATGCCCAAGGATTAAGACATTCTGGGACATGATTTACAATGAAATGAAAAAGGTATTTAAATATACCTTTCTGAAGAAACCAGAGGCCTTTCTCCTCGGCATGGTCGGCCAATTGGTGCCAAAGAAGGACAGAACTTTCTTTATGTATGCAACAGCAGCAGCAAGAATACTCATCGCGAAGTATTGGAAGACACAAGATTTACCCACCCGGGAAGAATGGCAGATGAAGTTGATGGACTATATGGAATTGGCGGAAATGACTGGCAGAATCCGAGACCAGGGAGAAGAGTCGGTGGAAGAAGATTGGAAAAAAAATTAAGATTATTTACAGAAATATTGTAAAATTATAGAAAAATGGTGGAATGAAGTTATATGGCTTTGGCAGAAATGTTATAAGGAACTAGGTACAGATAGTTTGTTAATGTATTAAAGGGAAAAAACAAGGTTAGAAGATGTTAAGATTAATTACAGGACAGAAAATAGATGAAGATGTAAAGGAATTGCTGAAACAGTTAACTGAAGTGGAATACAGAAAGGGAGGCGTGAGGAAGTCAATGAAACAAGTGAATGAAAGTTAAGATTGAAAATATTGGAAGTGTTTTTAATTGTTTTTGTTTTGTTTTGTTAATTCAATGTTTTATGTAGTGTTTTTGTTTCTGCTTTTGTATTTTATTATGTTGATTTGTTTAATTCTTTATCTTTCTTTTTGTAATCTTTAAACTCTTAATAAATATTATTTTTTTAAAAAAAAATATTTCCACTTCTGTTGAATTCTGGAGTGTAAGTGCCCCAGGCCAGAGATCTATCCTTTTGTATTCTGTGCTATGAACAAGGATGGTATGCATAATAATGATGAGATCACCATCAACAACATTATTCCCTTCTGAAATTTGGCTGCTGTGTACTCTGTTCTCATTTAGACAACATTTTTTTTTTTAAAGTTAGATATTTTGTCAGACTTTTGGAAGCAATCAATGTTTCAACTGGAACAGGATGCTATGTTTCATAATTTCACGATGTGGATGTGCTGATATGAGGTGCTTCATCTGCTTATCTTTTTTATTGCTAAGTATTTTTTTTAACGGGTGCTTCACTGTAGCCAACCATGAAATCCCAAAATAAAGGGAAGGCTATGTTTTAAACAAACAAATAGACTCCTTTTATTCATCATCATCCCCACCTCTAAAATTTTGCCTAAAGTTAAATTCAAAATGTATGCAAACTGTACCTGCTTAGGAGAGAAGAAAAGAAAATGGGAGGAATTTCAAGAGAATCTCCCCGTGTCCACACACTTCTCCCCATGTCCACACACAGCCCTACTGGCTGAAAGACTGCTGGTTTCACAGATTAGCATGGCGTTTCGAAGGATTTGCATTCCCTGCCCATTACATTATGTTCCTGAGACACAGTAAAAACTTAGTCCTTGTATCTGTGTTGAAACCAATGTGCCTGCCATTCTTAACCCTGCCAAACAGTCTGCACTAGGCAGAGTTTAAAATGATTTGAAAGGCTGTGCTCTCAGTTTGGTAGTGAGCTTGTGTTACTTTGTATATGACTGCAGGAGTACTCAAGGCAACACATCGTTAATTTTCAGATGCCCTTGAATAGGCCCATGTGCCTGGACCTCACAAACAACCTGTTGTCTCTAACAAAGCAGACCTTCCTTTATTGCCAGAGATTAAATGTGTGATGGACTCACATTTATTCCTTGCTGATACACACAATGAACCAGGTTAATAGAGTCGGTTACTTCCGAAGCACTTTAAAAAGTGTAAAGTGCTTTACAATTCACATCTTACTTATTCATTACTTACTCATTACAATACTGTGGCTTGTCCAAGGTCATGAGGCCACCTTTGCAACCAAGGCCAATAGAGGTTTTCTGAAGTTAGTATTATTAGTATTTTAAAAAAACTGTTTTTTCTACAACATTTGTGAGTGAATAGCTGCATTTGGACTCTTAAGAAGTTCAGTACAACAAATATGAGCTAAGGCTTTATGGAGGAGTGACATTGTAACCCAGGAATGTATTTCCAATTTGTGTCACTTGTGTGTGTTTTTAGAGCAATAGCCTCTTGGATCTTACAGTTGTGGGTTTGAGCCCCACATCGGGCAAAAAGATTCCTGCATTGCAAGGGGTTTACACTAGATGACCCTTGTAGTCTCCCTCAACTCTTCAATTCTATGAGTTGATAATATCTATGTGTCAATTCAAAATTAATCTGCATTATAAAAGAAAAATAATAATCTAGAAGATCAGAGTTCAAATTTCCACATAGCCAAAAAGTTCACCATGTGGTCTTGGGCCAGTCACTCACTCTCAGCCTAATCTACCTCACAGGGTTGTTGAGAAAACAAAACGAGGAGGAAGAGGAACCATGAAGACAACCCTCCTAGATAGGCAGTTGACTTTTTTCCACAAATCTCTCTTTCTCATTTCCAACCCAAATTTAGGTTTGTTGTTGTTTTCATGCTATTCAAAATAAAGTTCTGTCAGATGCCTTGTGGCTCAGTTTAGTGCTGAAATGCAGATTAAAATGACAAATAGGACATCTCCACTACCAGTGGATGTTAAAAGTGGTTGCGTGTGTCACATAGCTTATATAGAAATGTGGCCTTTCAGACACTGAAGACTTGAAGTATTTCTGATTCTCCGGCCTAATCTGAGGCAAGGAAGCATCTCCACTGTGTCTAGAAAACAGTGCTGTGGGCCAAACTTGGTCCTGTGCTAGACCAAATTTGCAATGTGGGCCAAAGATTCCCTACCCATTATCTATATAATTCTTAACTTGGAGGGTTTTCGCTGTATTGTTAATACTGTATCAGCAGTAATAGCAACAGCAGCATGAACATCGAAACTGCTCACTCATAACTGTGTGGTATCAACATGGGTAAAATACCCCCGGTTTAGGGCACGGCCTCCATCAACTCACAGATTAACATGAACAGTGCTGAGTAGCACACATAAACAAGATAATCATGGACTACCATGCTTTTTTTTTGCTAATCATGCAACAGTTTTTTTGCCTTCCTGATTTATAGGTGGGGGGGGGACTTCGCTCACCATTGTTACTCTTGTTCACATTTAAACAATATAAAAGTTGTCATTTGCTGCCATGGAAACGCCAGTGAAATGCAATTGCTTTGTTTACCTCCAAAATCTTTAGCCACTGGCATTCTTTGAGAGCATTGTCATTTGGCTGAGAAGTATACTAGCATCTCTCTCTCTCTCTCTCTCTCTCTCTCTCTCTCTCTCTCTCTCCCTCCCTCCCTCCCTCCCTCCCTCCCTCTCTCTGTCTAAATTTGGGGTAATGAGCTAGAACCTGGCTCCCTTGAGAACCAACTTAACCTTCTAATGGTTATACAGCCATAAAATCAAGATATAGTCTCATATAGGCAGCAAAGTTCAATGTTTTGTATGTATAGAAGTGGCACTAGAAGGTTGAGTTTGTGATCTGAGGAAGGGAGATTTCACCAGCCTTCGGTCAGTCTGGCAGCAGCAATCTTAGATTTCCTTGAAGCACATTTTCACAAGAAATGACAACTGTCGCAGAAAAATGGTGTCTGACATACGCACTGCAATTGCCCACCCCAAATGTCCCTTGGAATGGGCATTCTGGGAAATCTAAATGGTGGCTTCCAGACCTGCAGTAGGTTTCATCTGCCGACCTGGAGTGACTTTGCACCTTTAGCTTGCTTTGGGGTATGTGTGTGTGTGTGGGGGGGGAATCACTCCCATTCAAACAAATGAAGCAGTGTGGGTCTGTTAGCTCGCCTGGGGATAGGAAAAGAAATTACTCAGCAACAGATCAACTGCTCAGTATAGCAGCAA
Organism: Podarcis cretensis; assembly: GCF_951804945.1. Lineage (NCBI taxonomy): Eukaryota > Metazoa > Chordata > Lepidosauria > Squamata > Lacertidae > Podarcis > Podarcis cretensis. The sequence goes on along the minus strand of NC_137173.1, from coordinate 31,585,831 downwards.
GGACTTACTACACAGGCAAGACTAAACGCTCACCCATGCTGTAATATGGTTCTGCTCCAAATCACTGCCTTCCTCCGCTTTCCCTTTCCTCCATTTGGATTTTCTGATACCCTCTCCTTTTTGGAGAATCCATAATATTAGAAAATCTGGATTGAGAAATGGAGAATTAGTGGAGGTGTATAGGAAGCTTACTATCCATATTATACAACTGTATGGATGATCCCATTGAGTTATGGAAGGAATCACACCATCAGGCATGTCTCTTAAAGAGACAGGCCATGCATGTTACATACTTTACTACTGATTTAGAAATGTGTACATAAAGATACAAAACTTAAATATACATTTTATTAAAAAAATTATATTTTATCACAAAATATGTTTTGTGTAGATTTAGTTGTGTTTTTTCTTTCTTTCAAAAAAAAATCAGATTACCGGTAATTCACAAATGAGACAGAATGGACCAATGAATGAACACATAAAAAAATGGCACAGACTGGAAATAGTCTGATCTGTCCATTCCTAATCAACACTGGAGTATTTTTTAATACCAAAGCAGAGACCCTTCTGTATTTGAGGTCCAAGGCAATTGCCCTCATGGCCTGTCAGCCATATTCAATTCAACATCATACTAGGAAAAAGTGGGAACTTAGGAGCATTATCAGGCCTCTGCACCATTTGTGGGTTCTAAATGGGACCCCCAACATCACAAAAATAGTTCTACAAAAATGATTCTTGCTCTTCAGAATTTTGATAAGCAAATTACTAATGTATATCTACAGATAGGACAATTGATAGGACCATCCCAGAAAAAGAGAACCTCAGCTGGAATCTTTGCTCAACTAAGACTATGTAGACATTACAGGCTTAAAATGTGGCTTGGTTGCTCTATTTCTCAATTCAAAATGAAGCTTTTTTTGGGGGGGGGACACATTAAAACACTGTATCTCATAAGAAATAATGGGATAAATGCGGGACAGATATGGTTGCAAAAGAAGTGGTAGGAGTGTGCTGCATGCAAAAAGGAGTGTATACCTCCTTAATTAGGTTCTGAATTTAAGGCTTCAGCATCAAACCACATGTAGTTAACTCAGTGAAATTAACTCCAAGTGGAATACCCATTTCTTGTCTGCTGTTGCCAGAGTGGAGGGGCAAAAGAACGTGCCATTTTTTTCAACGATTCTAAAGAGCATGAGTTGGCCTTTTGATGTTTGCATAGAATGGATTCTATACATGAACCATTTGTAGGGCAAATATTTGTTTTAGGTGCTATGCCTAAAAGAAATTCCTTATTTAAAAAAATCACTTCCTTCAGTGCTGGAAGTAATTAACTTTCAATGGCAGCTAATTATAAGTGAAGAGAAATTGGAGTCTGTGTGGCTGTTTGTTTGGTGGAAGCTTAGCAAAGTGTTTTTTAATTGGAAACCCTCTTTGTCGCATTGTATTTCAATCCATTTTGTACTGTATTTATTGTTCCAGATTCATATTATAACCATGACCTTTCATCTAATGACAGAAGCTCTTGCAGAGGAGGAGGGGGTGTTATTTTTTTTACAAATAGACATTAGGGCTATGAGATAAGAAAAAAGAAAATGGAGAATATAGGAATGATATGGAGCCAAAGGGGTGATAAAGACATCAGCATCCTGCATACCATGTCACTGAGAATATAAGATGTTGCAAAAGAAAAAAGGAAGGAAATCTGCCTATAGAGGTCTCATTTATACAAGTCTGTTTGCTTGCATAGTTTTAACTTTGGTTTGCCATGCCTGAAGTTGACTCAAAGCTCACTCAGAGCTCATCAGGACATGTGTAAAATCAGGATAGAGTTGGAAGGAACCCGAAGGGTCACCTGTTCTAATAATCTGAAAAGCATCATCATAATCACCACCACTGCCATCACTAATATTATGCATGTGGTAATGTCCTTGGCAAATACAGTGTGTGCCTGTCTGCTAAACAGGCTCACCTGGGTGCAATGCAAAATCTTGTACTACATATAGGTTCTGCGCACTGATTTCTCAGCTGAACCACCCCCTTTTTAAAATAGCATTTTGAGTTTGCAGAAATGTTCCATAATGATTTTATGCTCACAACAATCCTGTAGTGCAATTTTACCCAAAAGAGAAAAAAAGATCAATACTAGTGCCTTAAAGACTAGCCCCTCGAAGCTCATGCCATAATAAATGTTACAGATAGGTAGCCGTGTTGGTCTGCCATAGTCAAAACAAAATAAAAAAATTCCTTCCAGTAGCACCTTAAAGACCAACTAAGTTAGTTCTTGGTATGAGCTTTCGTGTGCATGCACACTTCTTCATAATAAATGTGTTAAAGTTCACATCATCAGATGCCTCGCTCTTGGTGATCCATGAAAGCTCATGAGATAATACATTTACTAGCTTCTAAAGTGCTATTTGACTATTGTTATTTTGTTGTTGTTGAAAGCCATGGCTAGTTGCCCATCCCTTTGACTGAAAGGATACCAGAGCAATGTATGCAGCACCATACCTCTTTCCTATAGAAACAGTCCTGAAATAACATTTCATTACAGTAAAGCAGGTTATGAGCACCAAGCTGAGCACGGTCAACCAGCTATGTCCTGTCAATGGCCTAACAAGCCTCTCTACACCACCTGCCCCATTCTTGGCAGACAGAAAAATACAACAGGAGACTTATTGAACCCCAGGTGCAGGAATGGGGAAACTGAGGATCAGGAGCCAAATGTAGCTCTATCTAGCTCTTGAGATTCTCCTCAAACCACACCCCATCCCCAACCACACCTCTTACTGGCCCTAATTCACATGCTCTTGAGTGTTTTTGCCTGACTGGAACATGTCCTTTAACTCTGACAATGCCTCTTGCCTACTTGGATCGAAGATAGAGAGGGGTATATGAATGTGTGTAGAAACTAGCCTACCATACAAGGGTAAAACTTGCATTCACTGCTTCATCCACTCTTGTCTCTCGCTTCACTGGCAAGTAGCCCTCAGAAGAAGGCCTGAAGGGGATGTCGTGTTTAAGCTGGAAAAAGTTGGAAGAAAAAAAAAGGCCAATGGGCTTCCTTCAACCTGCTGCATCACACCTTGGCCTGCTTTAAAGTCACATTTTGAATATTCCATTTCTGCAGCATGTTGTAGTCATCTCAGAGAAGCAGCCATTTTGAGGGGTGCCACATACTGGCAAAGAAAAATGCAGCACCTCAGTTTCCCCAAGCTTCTGCTGCTTGAAGCTATTTCAAAGGTGTGAAGATTCTTTGAAAGAATGCCAGTGAAGTAGCACTAAGCAATAGTGACATTTTTAATTAAACTTCAGCCTGAGTCACCCAGAATGTAAATGAGCACACTATCCTAAGGTAAAAAAAGACTATTGCTTGGGTTGGCATGGGGAGTCAACTGTCTTTAGACTTTAATCCTTTAACCATATAAATTCCTCACTTGCCCGTTCCTTATAATAGCAAAAGTTTTAACTGTCTCAGTTGCAGGCTAATTTTTACCACCCTAATAGGATCGCTTAAGCTTTGTTAGGAGAGCCTTTGGCCACCTTAAAAGATCCATCAGAGGTGGCGAGAACAGATGCTGTGCTTCCCCTCAGTACTGATTCACTCATCCAAAATGATGGTGCTGAGTTTCGTACACAGAGAGAGGAAGCAGAGCAGCATGGTTGAAAAGACTGCAGATGATCTACAGATGTAAACAATAAACTTGACCTGGATTTTATTATTAGATGAGCTGGTTTTGCAGGTAGGAAGGGGTGGAGTAATTTAGGGAAATGGAAAAGGTAAGCAGGGGATTGAGTAAGGAGAAGATGGGGTTGAATGGGGGTTTAAATGAGGGGTGACAGAAGTTGGATGGAAAGAAGCAATGAAATGAAAGTGAACGAAGTTGTCGACTGTGACATCCACAATAGGGTCCTTCAAACTGTGGGGGATGAAGCAGTCCCTCTCCTAGATCGAAGCAGAGGTAGCTACCTTTATTTTTAGCCTGAGGGCTGCAGTCATGCTTGATTAACCTGTGATGATCAGCTGAGGCGGGAGAGTTATCACTCCTTTGCTGCTCATCAAATGATCTTAATCTGATAACTGGGGAAGGGGTCCTTTGCATCCCTGCCAGGGTGCTGGGTGACTTAGTGCTATGTCCACTTTATTTTTTGTTCTTCTTGCAGCCAAAATTGGTGAGGTCTCCATATGCCTTGGGGGGGGGTGGGATGATGGTGTATGCTAATCTGTCCCCTTGGCCGGGGGTTAATCATTCTTTGCAGAAAGGATTCAGGAACGGATGCTCCTCATATGAGATACAGGTTATTGCAACTAAATTCACCCACCCAGTGAAGGTTTTGGTTGCCATTGGGGTGATGAAGCAAGCTCTCTCCTGAAAACTTTGCCATTGTGGAAGTTTGATCACTTTGAGATCAGAAGATGCACCCATTGCCATATATTTCTGTTTAGCTCTAAGCCAAAGGGAAAGGGAGCAAGGTGTTTGCACACAGCTTCCTCAACCTCCCAAAGCATTGTGGAACTGGACAATTAGCATTGTCTCCCCTCTACCAAGCTGTGAAGCAGCTGAGACCATAGCTGTCCCTGGGGAAGCTCCATGATCCTGAGAAGCATGGGTAGGGGACCGCAAAGGAGGTCAAAAGAAGGGGGATTTGAATATCCTTTGATACATTTTACAAGAAAATGTCTTCTCTTACTATTTTAATGGACTTGTTGCGAACAGGGCTAGAGTGCATAGTACTCATATGCATTAATTTCTAAGCTTGAGTTGCAGTAACCTATGATTCTTTGACTGCAAAGTATCACATCCCACCTCCTTCTATACATGGACCCATCAATGAAATATACTCATGTATGTTGACTTGAAAAGAAGAGATTAATTCAGAATAAAGTTCAGTTATAAGGAACAAGTTATTCAGTACCACAACAATTATAAGCAATGCTGAATTGAAATGTCATACTGTTATCTTTGTCATTTCCTTTTTATTTTTAATACACAAAAACATTTAGAATACATAATTCTTTCTTTCCGCATGACTGTTCCAGGAACAGATTGCTTAATACCAGCTATTTAGAAGACCAATGTCCTTCTTCCAATAATCAGTTTTAGCAATAGTTATCTACACACTAACTTGATCTTAGGCAATGATTCCAAGAAAAATATGTCCATATTTTATTTTTACCCAAATGGCTGAACAGATTTCAATGTAATTCTTTAACAGCATATTCATAAGCATGTTTACTCAAAGCTAAGCCCCAGTTTATTCAGCTGAATTCACTCCTTAGTAAGTTTAGCATTGTAGTCTAGTTATCATTTCTGGTATACTCAAACATTCAAAATAGAAAAATTTTCCATAATTGTCCAACTTATTCCCTATTGTCCAACTTTCTCTGTTTTCCTTTAGAAAGATGACATCCTTTCACAGTAACTTAGCATAATAACATGGAAATTATCTGTTCAGACACATACTGATTAAGAACCCAAGACCATAAGGAGACAGAGCAACATCAAAAACTAAGATGGAGGTGATCTAAAATCCCACATCTGAGAGGCATATGGTGGTGGTGGTGGTGGGAAAATCTTCACCCAAGTCTCCTTGTTACTCTCCTTTCTGTCAGTTTCAAACTGGTCTGTCTTCATTTTATTTATGACCCTGGATATCCAATCTAGAATATTATAAGCAGCTTCATCTGCTGCTGTCCCCACTCCAAGCTCTACTTCCTTCCTTCCTTCCTCCTTCCTTCCTTCCTTCCTTCCTTCCTTCCCTTGCCAGTATTAATCCCAGTGTGCATATGTGGCTGATTGGGTAGAAAGAGCAAGGCAAGACTCTGCCTCTTTCTCAAACTCTTTGGGAGCCATTTGTACCTCTCACAACACAGCTCTTGCCTATTTACTCAACCAATTTTGCAATTTCTGATGGACCAGATATGCAGATCCACAGCTCAGCAACAGAGGTGGCAGTGGAGGAACTGACACATTGGAGGAACTGACACATTGTTAGACAGCATGGCAACATGAGCCTCCTGTGTGTTGGATGGCTATCAGTGACAACAGCCTTCTTATAATAACAGTGGCCCAAGCAGTAAAGACAAGTCAATGTCCTTCAATGTCCTTCAATGTCATTTTTCACCTTTCATACCTGTTGCACGTGCAATTTTTATCACTGCCAGACACATCCTGCTTAAGGTTTTAACCCACCCTGGGACCTTACAGTGAAGGGTGGGTAACAAATAAAATAATAACAACAGTAATAGTAATCTTGTCATCATGAAAGATGACAGGTCCAACGCAAGACACACTGCAGAGAAACAGCATGGCAATAATGTGATCAAGCAAGAATGACTTACCACTACGTTAAAAGCACATTCGGTCAATGAAAGTTTAGCAAGTTGCAGGACTTACCTAGGAGGAAAAAAAAGAAATTTGAGGAGATTACTGAATGGAATAAGTGTGCACACATACACAGAGAGCTCAGAGGACCACATTTTCTGCAGTATTACATGGATATGCCAGCCAGCAAGTGCTGGTTCTCTGTAGTTCTGCACATCACTTATGTCTCCAATATCCATTTAATCTCATCAACACATCAGTATGGAATGGCACAAAGGGCACTGATAAAGATGACATTCTTTTCACTGTTGTGAGAGGGGCTGGAATGACCTTTTAGAACAAAAAAGTAAAGAAAACCATAGACTGAGGTGCTTCGTCTTTTTGGTGATACAGAACAAAGCCAAGATTGCTGTAGCTTTGCAAAACAATGAACTGGCTCACAGTGAAAAGCACTTAAGTGGACAGTGCCTCAGACTGAAAGCCAAGTTGTTTTAATCCTTGTGTTGTGTACAATCTATTCTTGCACTAAACCAAGTGTCCAAACTCCAAACTCTTTTCTTTACACATTGTTTGGATAAAGCTGAAGATGGCAATTATTTTCTCTGATCAATTGGTCTTAAGATGTTGCCACTATTCAATTATTGAAAGAATTAGTGTGGAGTAGTGGCTAGATAGTTGGAATTGGATTGGGCAGTTTGAATCTGCACTGCATCATAAAATGTACTGAGAACATCAGAAGAGCCCTGCAGGATCAGGCCAATAGCCCATCTAGTCTGACATCCTGTTCTCACACTGGTTAACCAGACGGCTTTGGAAAGCTTGCAAACTGGACATGCATGAGCAAAACAACGCTCTGCCCACCTGCTATTCCCAGCAACTGGTTTATTCGGGCATATTCAGAGGTAGACCTTGGGCCAATCACTGTTTCAAAGTCAGTAGGAAAAAGGTGTGGGGCAGACCACAGAATCATGATCCTCAAAGGAATAGATCCCAAGCAACAAAGAATTCAAGTTCAAGCAACAGCTGTGAGAGCAACAAGATTCACTGAGAAAAGTTGTGTCCTCACCGGTTCCATCAACCCCTCTTTTCCAAGAAATATTCAGCAGTGAAGGACTCACGCATAGCCTTGAAGGACTGTATTCACACAGAGCTCCTTCATACTAACTTTAAATGCATGGCTTGGGGAGGGAGAAATGGCTAGCAGTCACGCTGGCATCGGGTGGCATAGCCATAAAGGGAAGCGAACGAATGTGTTGATACAGATTGGTCCAAAGAGACCAAAATTTCTTCTCAGGGCTGTGAAGCAACTGGCTTACTGGTAAAGTGAGTGAATGGGATGTTGGTTCTTCTCTGCAAGGCAGCAAACCCACACACACACCTATATAAGTATTTATAATTTTTTTGAATAGAACAGCACCACCAAAATCTGCTTATGGATTGAATAATTAATGAGAACCCATCTTCTCTAAACAGAACCTCATGGCATAGAGCAGTACATCTCAGTAGCACCTGCTTTGCAGGTTAAGGTGCATGATACAGGTAAGCTGAAAGCAATCCACAAAGTCTGGCTGTGATAAAACAATACCAGTTCAGGGTAAGTGAGTCCTTGCATTTCTGTCCATTCAATACAAGAGGGTTTTGGGACTTAAAAGTTGTATTTTTGTAAGTTAGTATTCCTGTTCCCTGGTGCCCACTTCACCTCTCACTTCTCGCTACTGCATCTTTGTTGTACTACTCAGATGCAAGAGCCTCAAAGGCCACTGAGTGCATTTCAATGTAGCAAGGCAAAATCTGCTTATGGATTGAATAATTAATGAGAACCCATCCTCTCTAAAGAAGCTTAACCAGATTTCTTTTTCTTTCTCTACAGTTTACGGAATAAAAGGTAAAGGTAAAGGTACCCCTGCCCGTACGGGCCAGTCGTGTCCAACTCTAGGGTTGTGCGCCCATCTCACTTAAGAGGCCGGGGGCCAGCGCTGTCCGGAGACACTTCCGGGTTACGTGGCCAGCGTGACGAAGCTGCTCTGGCAAGCCAGCGCAGCACACGGAAACGCCGTTACCTTCCCGCTATAAAGCGGTACCTATTTATCTACTTGCACTTAAGAGTGCTTTCGAACTGCTAGGTGGGCAGGAGCTGGGACCGAAAGACGGGAGCTCACCCCACTGTGGGGATTCAAACCGCCGACCATGCGATCGGCAAGCCCTAGGCGCTGAGGTTTTACCCACAGCGCCACCCACGTCCCTAGTTTACAGAATAAGATTTCACAATTTCCATTGGCAATTCTGCTCCCTTGGCCATCTGCTCTTCAAGTGAGGATTTTCTTGCCTCTTCTCATCAAACCCTGAATCACGATTCCTGCATGTTAAATCACTTCCTTAAGGTTGTTGTTATCATCATCACTCTTATTCCTCTTATTTACAGAAGGCTTTAAAATAATTAGAGAATGTTATCATGTATCCCTGTGATGTTATCTTTCGAGGAAGGGGGTTGCATGAAAATGCCTGGCATTTTTAGTCATGGTCAGAAGGCACAGGAGGCCATCCCCTTGCTGGAGCTAAGCAAGTCTTGGTCTGGTCAGTGCTAGGATGAGAGACCATCTGGGAACCTTGTGAGGTGAGGTAAAAACAGAAGAAAAATGAAGAAATAAACCAACCTATTCTGAATGCTCCATCACCTATGTTGTTCTCCTTTCAGTTACCTTCTATCTTATCTGTATCTGACAGAACTTGCAATTATGAACCTCAGGCTTCAACCCAGTTTAGAGACCTCTTAGAGACCTCTTCATGTGCAGACTTGAATAACAGAGGTGTGCAACACTAGCCTCTGCAATTAGTAAACAGATTGAAGCTTCTGGGTTGGCCAGAGCTGGAAGAAATATTAGGGACTCCAGCCTTCTGGCCTTCACATTTGGTCTGATGGGCTTCAGGGTCCAGCTTACTCTATTGGCCTCAGGCTTGAAAAGACACACTTTGAGTCTACATCAGGCTAGGCATGAATGATTCTCACAATATACTTCCTAACATCTAGAAACCATAAAGGGACATTTTATAGAAGCAAGTTATTATCTAAGTTTTCCTCCAAGGAACCAAGGGTGACTTCCATGGGCTCTTATTCCATTTTAATCTCACACATAGGTTAGGAGAGACAAAGATTTGCATAAGACTACCCAGCAGGCTTATTTGATGAGTAGGAATTTGAATTAAGTTCACTACATCATTCACTACATCACACTGGCTCTCTATCAAAGGAGAAAAAATAGCCTTGCTTCATACTTATCCTTCACAATACTACCAGTGTTGTTCAGCCAGCCTGGAAAAGGGTCTGGCTCTTTTTCAACAGCCTCATATAGTTGGCAGCTACTCAGAGTATGAGCCACCACAAACCCAGTGCTTTTCATCAGTGCTATGGCCCAAGCTGGAGCCCCTCATTTTACCCAAGATCACCTTTGTAGAAAACATTAACTAATCCAGTCAGGAAACCATCACATAGCACAAGTGATTCATCAAATTGTATGGGGAATGAATAAAGCATTTTTAGAGAAGCGGTATTCCAGGCCATTGTTCCAAGAGTAACATTTGTTCCCACAAATGATTCATCTAACAATTGAGAATAATGAACAAATTAGTAAAAATAATGATCTGTTCAATGATAATTTGCCAAGTGAAAAAAGAGAAAAATTCACACAATTCACTTCCCATCACAAATACATTACTCAGCTCTGGTTATGGGGAATACTTACTGGAGTGGAAAGATAAAGAACAAAAAATGGAAAGAATATCCTAGTGGACAGTCCTGTTCTGAACTTTTTTAGACTGAATTCTGCCTGCAGCTATATTATGGGATGATTCCTTTGACTTTAAATTGGAGTTTGGCCCTCTTCGTGGAATGGATTGGATGATATGATCCAGCCCATTGTGTGATGGGGAGCGAAACCATGCCTTATTGCAGGTATTAATATTGCACAGCTTGAAGCAATAGGATGCATAAAAACTGACTCCTCTTGGAATACCAATTGTCCAGACCCATAAATATGATTCAAAAGCTTTTCTAAACAGAACTTTCTTCATAACAGGTACATCCAAAAAGTTCCATAAGATATATGCTTGTCAAAGCATAGGCTCATCTTCTTAGTAATATTAGATAACCTAAAGAGACTTAAAATCAGAAATCCTTCTCTCCACACAGCCTCCATTAGCCTGGAGCTGTTTCATATTCAAGAGACACACATTTCTCCCACTGTGGCTGGGAACAACAGACCAAAGGCAACTCCCTTGAAAATGGTGTTTTGCAACTAAATATCTTACGCACATGATCTAAAGTTAAACACCACATGAAAGTGCAGAGAGCACCAACAATTAATTATTAACCCCTTTAGGTGAAATTCCCCTATGTCAAAACCTTAGCAATACACATACATTTTCCATTTCAGTTAAACAATTACATTCTGCCTCCTTACCTGACTTGTTGGCCTAACCTCCATTGGTCTCAGCTGTCTATGCAAATACTGCCTGTCTGAATATGGCCCATACAAAATCATGATTTTTGTCTGGGAATCAACTGCTTTAGCTGTCATGAATGATTTAGGTGAGATTGCTGCATTGCAGGGGGTTGGATTAGATGACCCTTGGATACATTCCAACTCTAAGATTCTATGATTCTTGATTTTGACTCTCACTGCTGCATAGATGGCCAGGGTTGGCACAACTGCTGCACTGGGCAAACATGGAGGGCAGGCTCTTTCCAGTGACCATAGCTCAGAGCACACGTGTCACATGCAGAAAGGTCTCAGTTTACTCCCTGGCCCCTTAAGTCTTTTTCATTTTAATTTGAAAAAGGATTGAGCAGCAGATGAAGTAAAAAAAAGTCTGCTGGAGTCCCTAGAGAATCATTACCATTCAGAATAGACATTACTGGCCCTGCTCAACAAACAACCTGACTTGGTATAAGGAAATTTCCTATGCTCCACACCATGCAAGGGGCAGATCAGGAGAAAATATCTGTAGACTAGGTATAGCCATGTGGATCCACAACTGAAAAGAAAAGCATAGGATTGGAGAGATTTCCCATCTACCCCAAAATTAGACTAGGTATAGCCATGTGGATCCACAACTGAAAAGAAAAGCATAGGATTGGAGAGATTTCCCATCTACCCCAAAATTAAACAAGGACATGGCAGTGTCTTAGGAGCTTTTATCAGTATGGTGTCAGAACAAAGTCTAATCCAGCTCTATGAGGAAGATTATTCAAAAGGTTAATTACTGACTAGTGTGGGCAGGGAAGGACGCAAATCGGGAGTATGGGAGACACACTATTTTCCATTAATGCTGCCTTTGCAAATCTTTAATGCCTATTACATTTTTGACCAAACAAGGAGGTCACGGGGGTGCGGTGATTTTGTCACTCATTTCAACATTTGATAAAATCTCAATTATGTTCCTGTGACATTAGGAGCAAAATGCTACAATGGGAGGCCACTTAGATATGAGAAACTGTCATCTTGCCATGAGACCAGATGATTTCACCTTTCTTTTTCTCAAATCTTTCTTTTTCTTGCCCTAGCCAATGGTATTCTGAGTTATGATTTTCCTCTCTTTCAGTTGAGCTTTCTCTTCATAACACTGGGGATCACACAATGACTACAATGACATACTTGAAAGCCCTTGTAACTAGTTGTGTTTTTAGTATTAGTATTACCATATTTTTCAGTTTATAACATGCCCCTGTGTATAAGATGCCCCCTATTTTGGGGGACTCAAAATTAAGAAAATGCACTATGCACTATACGTGTATAAGATGACCCCCTATTTTAAACTTCAAAAATTTAGGAAAAAATATAGTCTTATACCTGGAAGAATACAGAACCTTGTATCTATAGAAAGGTCTTTATTTCTCTAACAGCTCAGAATTAAACTATCCTGAGATTGCCAAAGAAAATAAGAAGGCCTTTCTAATTTAAGACTCCTTTTAGCTCATTAAAATAAAGGAAAACAAGTGCACCTTTATGCAGAGAAGTCTAAGAAATGCAATTTCAAAAACAAATTAATAATAATAATGATAATTTCATATTATGGTTTTGTTACTAAAATCGTAACTATGATCTTGAGGTGCTTAAAAAACATAAAAGCAGCTAAAGAAGATTTCAGCTAGCTTTAAAGTGACCCAGTGACCTGTACATTCAGATCATGACAAGGAGACAAAATCTCTAGATGCAAGAAGTGATTGTACCATGAATCAATTAAGTATGGAGTCAAGGAAAAAATGCAGCTCAATTTAATCCTAACAGGTAGCCATGATCTACTGCAAAACATAAGTGTTGTTCAGATTCTTGGAAATGTATTTTCAACACAAATACTGAAGTGGAAATTGATGAGAAAATCCAATATAGTTCTATTAAAGAATGATGTGATTAGTTAAACAAAAACTGAAACCAACAATTAGGATGAAATAGTCCTTTCTGGAAGCTGGGTATTATTGATATTTATTTATTTAAATACATATGTCTTGACTTTCCAAGGTGTTCATACCCTGCATCCTAATTAAAAGCGAACAATGCACATTTTTTAAAATCAGAAATAAGAATTAAACTCAATTTATAGTGGGAGAGAAGATGCCAGGGCTTATCTGAAGCCTTTTTCTTATACCCCTGATATGCAGGAACCTTGTCGGGGAGGAATTGCACTTTGCACATGTTCAAGAGTACACATATTTCCTCCATGTGTTGCATGATTAAACACATAAAACACATAAAATCTGTGAGAAGGCTAAACCATGATATGAGTTGCACTTGATTAAACTAAAACCATTAAAACTAGCAGTGTCACAAACATCCTCAACCTTCCCCAAATGAGGACTTTTAGCAATTTCCTGAGAGTAAAAAAGAGCCTTGCATAGAAATATTCCTCTTGCAAAGAGATCACTCTTGATAGATTTAGGCAACAATTATATGGAAACCTGTTGGATGTTTGGTTCCACTAGGATACAGAAATACTCTTTTCAGTGTTCCATCTAAATGGCACAATAGGGATGGGTGGATCTGTCAAGTTTGGTTTCTTTCAGTTTTCCAGTCTTAAGTTCTGTTTTCCACATTTCCGCAGCAATCCAATAAACTTGCTGTTCGTAAAGAAAAGTCCTCATCAGTATTTTAATGAAAATTTCTCCAGTATACACATTTCAGTGTCTTCTTTACTTGATTATGTAGCATTTTTGTATACAGTTTTTTCACTATGATATGCATTTTGATGCACACTATGTCTTCTATATCGATTTTTGCAAATGTTACTTGGGCAACTGAATTGCAAAATTCAGAGAAGTGCAATTTTTCCATTTAGGTCCACATATTGGTTTGAAATATTATGAATGAGATAGTATTGTCTTTAAATGTGAACTGAATCAAAAATTTCCCCTAACCCTATAACCTGATCTGTTCACTGTGGTTATAGGTCTTCAGAGAGCACAGCAAGAAAGCAGGAAGTTGGACCTCCATGACTAGAGGCAACTTGGGTAACTGAAATGCCATTCTGAATGCAATATAAGGTGAGCTGAGTTTTCTTTTCATACAGGCAGTTTTGATTTCCCCCCGATTTTGCCATCCTGTATGTATATTACAGGGATGGAGAACGTGTGCCTCACCTCAGTTATTTCCTTCAATGATTTGTATATTGCTTATTCACAGTCTTCTCTAAGTGGTGTACAAGAGACTCAGCACAATAAGCCTAAAAATGAGTTAAAACTATAAAACCAGACTCCAACTGCAAGCTTAGAAACTCTTCAGTAAACACTGGAAGTTCAGCAAGGAAGGGGCATGTGCTGAACTTATGAACCATGAACTCAAGCCGTGGGGGACCATTAACAATGACTCCTCCAAAGACTTCAGTGATCAAGTAGGGATATAAGGGATTAGGTGGTCCTTGAGATGTCCTGGATAGGTAGTCCTTGAGATGCCTTGGACCAAAGTTGTTAAGGGCCTTAAAAATTAATACAAGAACCTAGTAGCTATCCCAGTATTGTGGTGACCAGTGCAAGCTTTTTGTGCACTGGAATTATGTGCTGGCAATAGTCTGTCCCCATGAAGAGACAAGCATTTTGCACCAGCTGGAGTCTACGGATCAGGCCCAAAGGTAGCCCCGCACGGAGTGCATTGCAATAATCAAGTCTTAAGGTCACCAGTGCATAAATCATTCCTGACCAGGCCCAGGGGCTCAAGACACCCCTTTAGGCTTCTCTGTTTGATCCTTGGCACCCTCCCCACCCAGTCGTACTTTGGAAACATTATTTTGCCTGCCTGGAAAGTGTCCTTGAACTCTGATAAAGCCACTTTGCTTGTCTAGGAGAGGGTAGAGAGGGGCATGCAAGTGTTTGTAGACACTTCTGGTCTACAGTAAAAAGGTTAATAATAATAATAATAATAATAATAATAATAATAATAATAATGTGTTTATTGATCAACCCTATTTCACTTCTGACCTTTACCTCCAACTATCTTGTGGCCTTGTACAGAAATATTTTCCCACTCCTGATTTAGAGCAATGCAACTGACAGGAAATGCTCAGGAAGTTGGGGCCCAGGAGGGAAGTTCCTCAAGAGTCATACCCTCCCCACAACTTTTCTAAAAAGCTCCAAGTGTTGGGTGTTTTCCAAGAAATCTATAGGAAAGCTCAAAGTAAAATAAAGAAGTGAATTAATTATGAGACAAGTCATAAGAAGTTCACCTATCCTCAATTTAAACCAAAGATCACTGGCAGCGTTTGTGTCTAGCAAAAACTCGCTGGAGTGCAGAAGAGAAACTTTCTGCTAGTGGGCTGCTTCTTTTCTTGAAATCCAAACTCCAACCTTTAGCTGCCTCAACATTGACAGTGATTTCAGTAGTTAGAGGAAAAGGAACGTGAAGGGAAGCCCAGTATTTGAGCTGACACTGACCCTCAGTTACAGCTAATCAAATCGTTTCCACTCTATGTTCCTGGCAGGCCTTGCTGGCTATAACAACCGTCTCCCACTGTGAAAACGGAAAACTCCATTTTCACAGCCCGTTGGGGTGGCATATAATCACTTTTAGTTGTATTTATATCTGAAGTATTTCAAGGCAGAAACTCAGAAGAGAAAAGCTCTGGTTCCCCAGCCCTGATCCCCAAGAGTCATGAACACTACACACACACACACACACACACACACCTGCAGTACTGAAGAGTGTTGGTGGTTTCCATCCAGTGCATCTCACAGACATTCACTTCCTCAGAAACATATCCATTCTCGTAATGCAGTTGGCTACATTATCAGATTTTATGCAAAAAACAAAAAACAAAACAAAAATGTAACCTGATTGATGATGTTTTAAAACTGAAAGAGGCTTCATCTGTAAAACAAAAATTTATAATGGCTCACTTTGATGTCCCCCATGAGGTATCTAAAGTCTTCATCAAAGGAGGCGGCAGGAATTCTGCCAAAATTCCTCATCTTTTGTGAGCTCATCCTGCATTTCTGATTTACACCACATTATATTTGTATGGTTTTTTTCAGGGTAGGATCTGTCATTTATTACATAACAACATATTGATTGCATAGCTAAAGGGAATAAAGTTATAACCTGACATTTTTCGGGGGGCGGGAAAGGTTATTTACATACTGCTTTGGGGGGGGGGGGAGGCAGAGCCACTCAACATTTGTTTGTTTGAAGGTTTGCAGTTGATAGCATCTAAGTAGCTTTGCCTATGTGGCCCTCTTCCAACTGTACACAGCAAATCTGCTTCACTAACTTTCACTTCCCGCTGTTGACTATCTTCCGTCAAAGCTGAGGCCTACCTTCAGAATCACTTCAGCATGTAAAATGATTGGTTCCAGAGAAAGATACTGTTCCCATTGGTTTCCAGTCTTAACCCTTTTACAGCTAAGTGAGCCCACATCCCTGTCTCCTTATTACAAATGAGAGGCAAGCTACAGTGTCTGGCCTAAGGTTACACAATGCAATCATGGCTCAGCTGAGATTGAGCTGTGATATTCTAACCCATAATTCACTATTGTTATTTTTAATCACCACAAAGCAAAAATCTTGCATACTCTCATTGACAGCTATACATAGCAGCTTGGTTCAGACAACCATCTTAACTATATCTCAGATTATCCATGGGTACATGAACGCCCTGCCCTGTCTGCTCCCCTTTTGAGAATAAGATTATTGGGGAACCTGTGGTCCTCAAGGTACTGTAGCACTCCAACTCCCATAAGCCTTGGAGTCCACCAAAATCTGGAGGATCACACACCTGTTTTAGGCACAGGAAACTGTAGTCTGTTATAACAACAGCTAGTAGTGGAAGGATTCCCCCTCTCCTCCTTTCATACATGGGAGGGAGGGAGGGGGAAGGGGGAAGCAGGTGACCTCAAAGGTTTGTTAAAGCTTATTTGCAACTATCTATGATAATCTGAACCAGTCCACTAATTCAGAAATCTAATGTTGCAATAGAAGACATAAAGGTAAAGGTAAAGGTACCCCTGACCGTTAGGTCCAGTCATGAACGACTCTGGGGTTGCGGTGCTCATCTCGCTCTATAGGCCGAGGGAGCCAGTGTTTGTCCGCATACACCTTCCAGGTCATGTGGCCTGCATGACTAAGCTGCTTCTGGCGAAGCAGAGCAGCACATTGAAACACAGTTTACCTTCCCGCCGGAGTGGTACCTATTTATCTACTTGCAGTTTGACGTGCTTTCGAACTGCTAGGTTGGCAGGAGTTGGGACTGAGCAACGGGAGCTCACCCTGTCACGGGGATTTGAAACGCCGACCTTCTGATGGGCAAGCCCTAGGGCTCTGTGGTTTAGACCACAGCGCCACCTGTGTCCCTTATAGAAGACATAGCTGAGGGTTATTGTTGTTGGGGGTTTTTTTAGAGCATGTTTTCGCAATTGCATCACCATGGCACCCTTACCTCCAACCGCTTCCTCACCTCCCATTCCCAATGCCACCCCCTCATACAGTCTTCTGATTTATCCTCTTTTGATAAATGACTCGATTAAACTAGATTCCTCTGTCACTGCTAGAGATATCAAATTAAAAATGGTCTGTCTTTAATCATGCCAGGCTTCATAGTCGTCTCCCAGGCTCCATTTATCAATAATTAATATATAAAGGGAGACTGAAATCCATTTCAATTTCAAAGACCCAAATGTTACATTTTTTAATAATAAAGCTATGCCATCATTACTCCTAGGAACAGACAGACAGACTTACTCATGTTACATGCATGGGGTATAAAGCGAATCTTGCAGCAATCGCCCGTATGTGACTGTCTAAACTTTAAGATATGAAAGCAGGGGAATGTATAGTGAATATTCTAGTGAGCAGTGTATGTGACAGCTGCATAAGTTTCTACTGGAACTCTCCCAGATGGGATAATGCAAGGCAAACTTACAAGTCAAGGGAATTATTCTCTCCCCAAATCTATATGCTTTAAATTACTCATATTCCATACCAAACAAGTGGATGGGACGATACTGTTTTAGCATCTGGTTGGTAAAGAACAGGCATAGGCAAACTCGGCCCTCCAGATATTTTGGGACTACAACTCCCATCATCCCTAGCTAACAGGACCAGTGGTCAGGGATGATGGGAGTTGTAGTCCCAAAACATCTGGAGGGCCGAGTTTGCCTATGCCTGGTAAAGAACATTAGACATTACTTACTCTTAAAAAGGAGGAAAGAACAAAAATTAACATTTTTTAAAAACAAAAAACTGAACCTTTCAAAAATATGTGAATAGGAGTGTTTTATTGAATAATTTGCCTAGCTCTTGACATTTTGATCACAGACAAACTGTAATCAGCATTAAAACCCCCTGACATGGATAGCATACTGTGTTATTCTTACCAGTTTTTAATTACTGTCTGTCCAAATGCCAAATGATTTACAGAGAATTTAATATTATATTTTCATTTGCCTATATTCAATATAATTTATAAACCCTATTTAAGCTCATGTGTTCAAGAACATTTGGGTCCTAACAACTGAAATAAGTGATAAGATAGACAAAGCTAGGGGTGTTTACTATCTTGTAGGTATATTTTAACCTTAATGTGTAGTTGCATTTTAAATGGACTGTATTGTTTTAACAATTGGCCATGGAAAGGCAGACTGACAGCTCTTAACTGAATACTTCTGCTAATAAACACTGAATATGACATGTTCAATACAAATGCAAAGACTTTGCTGGTAATTTAGGCTGCAGCTTAATTAAGTCTGCCGTGCTACATGCACACTTACCTGGGTGTAAGACCCACTGAACATACTCAGATTTACTTACAAGTATATATGCCTAGGAATGTGTTGCTGACTGATTGTTTTAGTTTTAATTGGGTAATTAATCAACCTTGGCTTCAGTCCTAAGCTCACTTACTGAGGAATAAATCCAGCTGAATTCAGTGGGACTTACTTCTGAGAAATAGTCTTAAAATTGTACTTAGTAAACTGCATAGATGTCTGTGTTAACAGAACAATACTTCTAAAAGAGAAAACGCTTCCTTTGTCCTTAGCTGATGTGCACCCATCTCATAGAAGGCAGAATCTCAGAAGAGTCACTTTTCTTTGTGTGAAAAAGAATGTGACATGCCTTTTCTAACAGAGCAATCTGAACTCCTGCAGGAGATGGTATAGGATATTGCAGAAAAGTCCCTCCACCAACATCCATCCCACTATGTTGGCGAACCAGAGCAGCGCACAAAAACGCCGTTTGCCTTCCCACCCCATCGCGGGGATTCGAACCGCTGACCTTCTGATCAGCAAGCCCTACACTCTGTGGTTTAACCCACAGCGCCACGCACATAATTACATTAAAAATTAAATGTAGGCAGTCCTGGAGGGAGAAGGGGGACAGCACTCATCTGCACAGATGAATTAACTCACTACCTACTCATTCCAGTTTCGGCATCCTCTGTAGTCATGATATGTAAGGCTCTTTTCTCATACAAGTTATGATTTAATCTAAGTGAAAATAAGTGTATTCTTAAGCATGTTTACTCCCTTGAACATTTACTTCCTCAAAACTAATAGGACTGACTTCAGAGAAACTCATTTCTCTTTCTGAAATCTTGCATGTAGGACAAAGATCTCCACTACCACAAATGTGGGTCACCCCTTCTATCACTTTCCCAATCATCTTTATGGTGCCACAACGAAGGATGTTGGATAATTCTGTTGGAAACAGAAATGGAAGCAGAAATTGTTGTGGCTTGCTTTTCCACCCCAGGTCTGGAATGGAAATCAATCCATTGAATATGATCAGTATCAATCCACAACATTCTTTCTTTTTAAAGCCTGCAATGTCATGAATGACACTTTTTACATTGTTTTAACATTTACTTTACATTAAAATGCATGGTGTGGAAAAAGTCACATCATTAATTACATTAGATTTGCAGCCTGTGCAAGCTACACAAATAATTGCATAAATTATGTTAAATAGTAGACAATGAGGACTAATAAAATATTTGGTAGAAACTGAACTGCAGTGTAATGGAAACAGCGCTGCTGTGAAAGAGATGTCAAAACGGAAACTGATCCCTAACCGCAACTGAAAATAATTAACTTTTTTAAAATTTGAACAAATCTGTTGCCTGATTAAACAGGGGGTACCTTTTCTTTGATTAAAATATTTTGAACTGATTAATCTTCTTGTCAAACATGTGTGGAATGTGCTATTTCAGCAAGTTCAGCTCTACTTGCCTTTCTAAAATCCCCTTTTTTGCACTGCTGAGAAAGGCGACTGCATCCTGTCCTCCTTTGCACTGTAGGAATTTTAGTTTCTGGTTATGAGATATTTTATAAGATGACCCCAACACTTTCCAACAGACATCCTCTACCCTGCTGAAAGGTACTTCATGGGAGTTCATTCTCATCATCTGGACCAAGTAATGATAGATCAGACAAGTTCAAACAATTTTAAAGTTTTATTAAGCTACAGCTGTAACATAATTGATAGAATAAATAATATGAAACAAGACACAAAAGTATAAACACATACAAAGGTTCTCATATGTGTACGACCAGGTTCTTCTTGTTTCTCCCCTGTTTTTATTTAGTTAGATTCTAGTTAGTTACTCCATTCCAATTCTTATCCCTCTCGCTCCCACTCGGACCTATCCACCCACAGCCTTTTAACCCCCTTTTCTATTTCCATCTAACTTGGGTTCTCTCTTTCTGATTGGCTCCCCATATCTTTGGGCATTATTCAATGAACCAGTTCCACTAGTGGAAGGATTTCTGCTAATGCAACATGGCTTCCACCCTCCTCCCTCACATTTCCCTCAGCCCCCCTGAAATTGGTATGGAGGAGTTGGGAGCTCTCTCAGAACAGCACATAGGGAATGAGAGAGGGGGACATTCTGTCTGGCAAGCTGAAAAGTTTATGCTGATGGACCAATTAATATAGTGCTATGCTGAATTCCTCCTCCCACTGTCTGCTCGTTGGTGATAACCACTCATCTTGTTTCTTGCCTTGTTCCCACCCAGATATGCAAATTTGGTTCCCTAACACATCCCACCCTAGCTGCCTCATATAGACATTTGTCGTTATCAAAACTATGTATTTGTCAGTGGTTTAAAATTCTTGCCCATTCATGCTCTATGTGCCTTGCTTTACTTTTGCTTATGTCACAATAGTCTGATATGGTATGAAGCAGTATTCTTTATCCCTATGTACTGACATCCTGGGTTAGAGACTAAGCCAGTTAAACAGAAATCAGCAGAGCTGTATTGCCCCATGCCAAACC
This sequence comes from Podarcis cretensis, assembly GCF_951804945.1. Taxonomy (NCBI): domain Eukaryota; kingdom Metazoa; phylum Chordata; class Lepidosauria; order Squamata; family Lacertidae; genus Podarcis; species Podarcis cretensis. The sequence continues at coordinate 31,564,760 of NC_137173.1, read as the reverse complement.
AAGAAAATGGGCCAACACAGTCTTCTCAAATTAGTCAATCAAACCAACCAACTCCAGCCATGCTGACCCCAAATCAACAATTCCCTATGACGGCTGTGCAAAAATACACAAACAGATGGACATGGAACACATGCAGAATCCTGTAGCAACATTCAGAACAGTGTCCTTTGGTATTATGGAACAAATTAAGCTGTGAAAAATAGTAAGCAGCCTGCTAAAACACCATTCATCACACATTGCTCAGTAATTACTATGTTACCATGCAGCAACACAAAGAGACCCTCCTTACGGTTGTAGAGAGGCAATATCATTCAATAGACTTTAATTACCGGGGAACTGTACAGTAACACATGATAACCTGCCTGCTGGTATAATATAGCCCTATCACTCATCACTCATTCCCTGGTAGTTACCAAGAAACCCTACAGTAGCCTTACTGAGCTGCTAAAGCATTGTGCTTCCCTGGGATTTAATCACACTGCATTGTGCATTTTCAGATTGCCCAGTCACGAAGGAAGCGGGAGGGAAAAGAAGAATTTGGCATGGAAAGATTACAAAGACACATGTGCTGAGCGCTACTGTTATCTCTCTCCAATACGTTCCCTATTCCCGTGCTACAAAATCATGAGTAACACTGTGTTATGGGCTTTCATTGAAAGTTAGAAATAAGGGCGGTAATTGCACCATTGCCCTACCAAACCTGTGCAAGTTGTAATTACATCATGTTACTAAGGAACACAGCAATTTCAAACCTATTACCCACAGGTATCATTTATTCCAGAGTTAAATGTATTATTTCAGTGGCAGCTTCGTGCAAGTTTCTTGCATTTCCTCTCGCTTTCCTATTCAGCCCTTGCAAGAGTGAGAAGCAATGCCAAACAGGAACACATGGGAGAAGAAGAGGAGAATTGAGATGACTGGGAAAAGAAGAAATCAAAATTAGAGGCCCAGCACTGAACTTAAAACTGGGGTAAAGGTAAAGGTAAAGGTACCCCTGCCCGTACGGGCCAGTCTTGACAGACTCTGGGGTTGTGCGCCCATCTCACTTAAGAGGCCAGGGGCCAGCGCTGTCCGGAGACACTTCCGGGTCACGTGGCCAGCGTGACATTGCTGCTCTGGCGAGCCAGAGCCGCACACGGAAACGCCGTTTACCTTCCCGCTGGTAAGCGGTCCCTATTTATCTACTTGCACCCGGAGGTGCTTTCGAACTGCTAGGTTGGCAGGCGCTGGGACCGAGCAGCGGGAGCGCACCCCGCCGCAGGGATTCGAACCGCCGACCTTTCGATCGGCAAGTCCTAGGCGCTGAGGCTTTAACCCACAGCGCCACCTGCGTCCCTAAAACTGGGGACACTGCCATAATTACTTGAAACTATGTTTGGCATATGGCAATGCTGTGAGCAGCCAGGCTACTTCTATAGTGGTTCAAGTATCCATCCCCGACATATTTTCATTTCAGATTACCTTGGACCATTATTTTAAAACATGCTGCTGCTATGGTGAGAGATGAATTCAAGGTGGGGGTCAAAGGTGGACAAACTACACCAGAAGGAGAATGGCATGTCCCCCGCCAGAGGTACTCCTCCTCCCCTAAAAGGTAAGGGTACCCCTGTTAGGTCCAGTCACGGACGACTCTGGGGTTGCGGTGCTCATCTTGCTCTATAGGCCTAGGGAGCCAGAGCCAGCATTTGTCCACAGACAGCTTCCGGGTCATGTGGCCAGCATGACTAAGCCACTTCTGGTGAACCAGAGCAGCTCACAAAAATGCCATTTACCTTCCCGCCGGAGCGGTACCTATTTATCTACTTGCACTTTGAGGTGCTTTCGAACTGCTAGGTGGGCAGGAGCTGGGACTGAACAATGGGAGCTCACCCTGTTGTGGGGATTCAAACCACCAACCTTCTGATCGGCAAGCCCTAGGCTCAGTGGTTTAGATCACAGCGCCACCCACTCCTCCCCTAACACCCCATTAATCCTATATTTTCTACAACCCACTATTTTTAATCTTCCCTTTTCTTGTTCTGGTGGCCTCCATATCTTTGAGATTTTTTGCAATCAATGTCCCATCTAAGAACATAAGTAAAACTCTGTTAGATCAGACCAAAGGCCTCTCATCTTCAGCATTTGGTTCTCGCATGATGCCTGTGGAATCTGGGCTAGCAAGAAGCCTATGGGAAATGCAAAAACAGGACCTGAGAGCAAATGTGCTTTCCCCACTTCTAATCCCTAGCTACTGATATTCAGAGGCATATTGCCTCTGACATTGGAGGTAGTGCACGTGACTACTAACTATTGATACCTTTGTCCTCCATCATGTGACTTTGGGGCTGGTACTTATTTAACAAGAACACTCACTGTAATTCTCCCACTCCTTTTGTTTCTCCTGGAATTATAAAAGCATCACAATTGGAAGATCCTTTAGAACAAAAAGCCTCAAGATACCCTCCCCCCCCTAGCTGTACACTGCATTGCATTACATTTAATTGATCAGTGCTAAAGTGCATTAAAGTGCATTAAAGTGTTTTGTGATGTTTCCATGGGGTCTTCTTTTAAGTGGAATACACTATATACTAAATCTGGCAGGCATACCCCTTGGCAACCTGTATTGGGTTGAATGAAAACCTGCCTAAGGTGTGGCATGAGAACTGAAAGTGGAATCTGGGTGTTATTCCACCCCTCACAACTGGGTTTGTGCAATTGTTCTTTTAAAGGTACTTGAAGCGCTTAGAAAAACAACTGGAAAAATAACAGATCTAGATATTGAAGATTGCAGCTCCTCTCAGAATTATCTAAAGAGGAAAACCAATCATTCATCTCTTTGCAAAATAAAAGCAACCCAAACATACATCAAGACTCCTGCAGCCATCAATTGAATTCTGTTGTTAAAGCACAGAAAGTTTGAAAAGTGACATGAAAAGATAACATCAGAACATGAGGAAGAAGCTGAAAGCACGTTGTTATGGAAACTGGATTCCCACAGTCTGATAAGGCTCAATGTGGTTCTTCCTCCTTTTGCCAACCCATGCAGGAGCCACACGTCCCAGCTGAAACAGCTTTGCCCTCACTGAACATCCATCTTAAATGTGTATTCTGTTGTCCTGAAGAAGTTTTGAACTTCTACATTCACCCCTACAACCCTAAATCCAAATCTCTGGCAGTGCTCTTAAATAGTCTAATCTCTCTCTCTCTCTCTCTCTCTCTCTCTCTCTCTCTCTCTGTCTCTCTCTTGTTTTAATTCAGTGCTGGCAACCGTGTGGTGTAAGCAGATGGAATAAAGTCCAATTAGCTGCAAATAACTTCTCTACCAGAAAGCTAGCCAGTGAGTGCAAAAAACAAGAGCTTGAACTTCAGCTCTCTTCCATTTTTGCCCTTCTGCTCCTGCTTGCAATTCAAGCCAAGAACCCTACCATGCACATTACAGTAATCCAAGTGACAGTGGATGATGCAGTTCTGCACTAGGGAATCCATTTGACAGCAGGGCATTGCTGATTCCCCAGACAACATATGCAAGAAGCTGCCCAGGGATCAGTGGGGCTGCACTGTTCACCTGACCTCTCTGCAGCAGAGTCACTGCTGCAAAGGAGGAGGAAGGGGAGGGGCGAAGCAGCAGCCAGGATAACGTACAGCAAAATCATTAGAAGAGACAAACGGATGCTCCTGCTAGGATGTTTGCACCATGCTGACCTTGCTGCCACCTACCCTTGCTGTCCCAGTTAGCAGCAGTGACTCAGCCAGAGGGAGGTCAGGTGTGTGATGCAGCCCCATCACAACATTTGCTACTCCTAGGGAACAGTGAAAGATTCTGAGAGGGATGCAGCCAACTCCTTACTCCGGGAATGTACCTGTGCATACTAGAGAGGAACCTGACAATGAGTGTGTGATCTCTGAAGCTGGACCAGTGCAGTATCCTGTAGTGTTGCACAAGCAAAACGAGGAGCTGCAACCTCAAGGAGCTGGAGGAACAATGCAGATATATCTGTGAGTGCTTGATGCAGTGTCCCTGCTCCCACTTTCATATTTGCTCATTTCCTTCTGCATGCTAGATGCTCCTGTTGTTGACTATGGGACAGAAAGCTGCCTTCGCTCTCATAGAGCATATTTTCCATTGCCAACCATGTGCCTCCTGTCTCTTGTAGGCCCACATCCATATCATGGTCCTTTCATAAGGGCGCATAAGCACCTCACCCCCCTCAAGTCCTTTCCTGGCTTTTCCTTGTTAAGTTTTCAGAGCCTGGAAACTTTGGCTACATCTTCAGAAATGCTGCATTATGATTATTGGGTCTATTGATGCAGGGAATGAATAATCACCACCAACTCCTTTTACTGCTGTCTTTGCTCAGACACCAAGCTTAACCCTCTCCCAAACCAGTTTCAGACCCTCCAAGTGTCCCTGTTTTCCAGGGATGTCCCTGATTTAGAGAAGATGTCCCAGTTTCTGATTTGATCCTGGAATGTCCCGTTTTTCCTTAGGATGTTCCTATTTTCATTGGAGAAATGTTTGGAGGGTATGAAATTATCTGACCCCTGAGCCATCTGAAGGCAATCCTATATAGTGATTTATTTATTTATTTTAAAAAAAGTTTAATCTTTTATTTTATTATGTTTTATTTACAGGTATTTATACTGGCAACCCAGTAAGATATAATCATAAAATTATCATTATGGAATGGGACGTCCCTATTTTCATTGGAGAAATGTTGGAGGGTATGCAGTTTGCATTGCTTGCACTGCATGCATCTATCCGGCCATCTGCCCTGTCCCTATTCAGTGTTACTTTCTGTCGCATTCAGATCATTTTGGTTATTTATTTTTATTTTATTTTACATATAAAAATATCACCAGACAATTAAATAATAATGGCAGGATACACTAAAATCATCAAAACATTGTAACATTATAAAAACTCATGAAATGGAACAAATGACGAACGCTGCTTCCAAGAAATTCTCTAAAAATGCTTGTCAAAAGAATGTTCTCAGCAGGCAAGGAAATATCGAAAAAGTGTGGTTTGTACCAAACACTAGTGCTCTATTCCAGCAGACTTCCACTTATGGAACAGAACTTTCACCTCCTTCCTGCTTCCTGCAGCCCTCACAACACACCTTCAATAGGTAGCTATTCCAGAGGGTGGGGAAAACTTTGCTCCTGGTCTTCTGGTGCCGGGCTGGGATGGAAGGCTACTGCTATGAGGGTGCTTTGCATCTGTTTGGAATGAAGCTGCACAAAGCCCTCTGGTGCATTTAATGGGCAGGGAGAAGGCAAAGCTGGGACTCTCCAGTGGCACTAAAAATAAATAAGGGCGTCTTCTCAGCGGAAATAGCATGTGCATCATTGTTCTAGAGCAGATGCATCTGTTTTCCCGCTGACCATAGATAAGCTTCTGGGAATGGGGGAGCTTGGGATAGGGCACCAGAGGCAGCTTGAATGTACATGGTACAAAGGGCTACATTCACCTCCAAGGTGAGCCCAATACATTTTGGCACCTAAGGCAAACCACAAAATGGGGACTTCTTCCCTGCCAGGGAAGAAGGGGCGAGTGAAGATGTGCATCAGGAACAAGGGGGGAATAGAAATCTGCATCGGGATCTGCTGTCCCTGTGGATCCTGCTGCTTGAGGCAGTCACCTCACCTTGCCTCATAGGTGGGTTGGCTTTGTTCACCTCAATTCAACCCTTGGGTGTACTCATGACTGAATACTCAAAGCATTCCTAGTTTCTGCTCTGTCTCTTCCCATTTTCTCTTTCTGCTCTTTTTGTTACTTTTTTTTTTTGCATTTGGTTGCTTGGAGTTGTGGTTTTGTTTTGCTCTCTGCATATTTGACAGCCTTTTCATTGCCTCCTTTTGTATGCTAATTTCAAAGAGAGAAACGGGACTCAAGTATTTAATAACGTAAAGAAATGGATTTGTTCCACCACTGGGCTACAGTCTCTCCCTGGGCATTATGTGTGATGGAATCTCTCATCAGAATGAAGCCAGTTTTTCACCTAGGAGAGTATTCTAACTTCATCCAGCAGGTCGCTACATGCAGAGTCTGTGGAAATGCAGAATGATTTCCAGACACCAGCTTGCCATCTGCAGTGCCCAAGAAGCAGAACCCCCTGCTCCCACAAAGCAGCAGACAAGACCTGGCATGCAACTGCTCCTTCAATTTATTAACACAATAAGAGGAAGCCTAACATCTGCCTTCCCTTCTCTCTGGATCCCATGTTTTTGGCAATCAGTAAGCATTACTCAGTGGAGCATACAGCATAGGAATGACATGGGGTTTATTTATTTAGTGATATTTGACAGCTCTGGGAAACATTGTGAAGGAGAATATAGCACGGACGGAGGATTAGGCTTCTGCCACAGCTGTACACATGGCAAATAGCCAAATATCCCATCCATAATGTGTGTTGTGCCCTCCATTAAAGGGTCACTTGTAGATGGATTTAGTCTCCAAATTTGCATTTAGTTATTTTTATTTTTTAAAAAGAACTTCAGAGTTTATTATACTTTAAGATCAAGAGGTACATTTCCATGTAACTGAAAAAGGGAATCAAATGAAAAACCACTTTGATTTATTAAACACTCCCTGTAGTTTTAGAAACACATTGCAGACTTAGAAAGAACAGAAAAAGTGAAAGGGAGCAATCTAGTGTATTTTCCTCATCTGTACCGAGTGAAGTGGGGGCGGGGGGAGTAAATCACTGGCATTAACGGGGATGCATTAACTTGACATTTTACATCTATGCAGCTTTAATAAACTCTTGGAAGTAAAAGACAAGAAAAAAAATTCAATATCCTTGTTCACAAGATCAATAAAAAAAACCCTTGTGTAGATAAATTTTAAAGAAACTCTTAAGTTTCTCCGAAAACAGCTTGCGCTAGAAACTGAGGAAAAAATAAATATTTGGTCTGAAGTTCACTGCAGTGAAATATTAGAGTGAAAACTAAAGATCTAGTGATGGGCGAAAATATGAACATTAAAGAAAGGTCCAAATCAGATAAGAAGCCATTACTTTATTAAGCATCAATGTGGTAAAAGCTTTTGTGGGCAACAGCCCATTATGTCAGAAGTGATCCCCAAAGTGGGTAGGCATAATACCCTGAGAGTGCAGAGAAGAAAAACAAACTTTAGTTGTTGACAAATGTAGTTTAAAAGGCCAAGCAATGCAAAAGACAGAAGGAGTGACACAGTATTATGCAGAGCAGAAACTAATGAAACATACAATCAAATTGACACAGCGTCTAATCAGAGAGGCCATGATCTGCTCCCAGCTAGTAGCCACCAGTACTGAGCGACTCAGTATACAAAGATGAATATGGCTAAAGATGGTTGATCTTTTTCTGTAGTGAACTTGGTGGTCAAACCCAGAATTTAGTTGGGACTAAATTCTGAAGGTCTTCTGAAGACTTATCAGGAACTGAAGGCCACCCTGTCCCCCCCCCCACACACACAGGTTTCTGCGCATTATAATTTCAGTGCCTGATTTGTACCCATGCAGTCTCTTTCATTGAGATGGTTTGTAAAAGGCAAAATAATATTACTGGCAGATGGTGACAATATTATCACCCTGTAAGATAGGCAGGTGAATGAGCCCTTAATGGTATGGCTGATGTAGTTTTGCTCTTTGTGAGAGAATGTACACCCAAGTTTCCAGTATTTTGCATCAGAAAAATATATTTTTTAAACCATTATGTTTGTTTAGATTAACCATGCTTCAGTTGGGAACAGAAGTTAACATAGAATACAGACGTGAAATAGCCAACAGATTTTTTGTTGTTCCTTAAAATGTACAAGGGGAACCTGGCTCTCCAAATGTTGGACTACAACTCCCATGATCTCTTGGTAACACTGGCCTGGGACTGGTGGGAACTGTTTTCCAACAACATCTGGAAGGCTACAAGTTTTATTTCCCTACTTTGCAACAAACCTTAAGTAACATTAGCTGAAAGAAAGGTAACACTCAAAGAAAAGCTGTGGTCTGAAGTATTATTGCAATCTAAGCTTACACATTTGTTGTTGACAATAATTTAACAGGACAAAGATATAATTCACCCAAGGATGGAACCACTCAAGAGTCCAAGAGTGTACATGGACATGGAATCCTTTACATCTTGTAAGTTGTTTGAGTGTCTTGGGACAGGTAAAGGTCAAGGTCAAGGTCAAGGTCTCCTGGACAGTAAAGTTCAGTCAAAAGTGACTATGGGGTTGCAGCACTCATCTTGCTTTCAGGCCGAGGGAACCCGCATTTATTCACAGATGGCTTTCTGGGTCATGTGGCCAGCATGACTAAACCAGTTCTGGTGCAATGGAACACCATGACAGAAACCAGAGTGCACGGAAACGCCGTTTACCTTCCCACTGCAGTGGTACCTATTTATGTACTTGCACTGGCGTGCTTTCTGCTAGGTTGGCAAGAGCTGGGACAAGACAATGGGTGCTCACCCCATCATGAGGATTTGAACTGCCAACCTTCCAATCGGCAGGCCCAAGAGGCTCAGTGGTTTAGACCACAGTGCCACCCGCATCCCAAATACATGTTGGCTTTTCTTTTTACTAGTTATGGTGGTTTTACCTTTAATGTTCTAATGTTGTGGGCTTTTCCTATAATGAATGAATGAATGCAAGTGGCCAGCAGTTTTATCATAAACTCCCTGAGTTTAAAATAGAGTGGAACACTGAAACTGGTAATTGTATTCAAACTGTATTCCAGTTTGGTCCTCGCCAGGAGCAGTGCAAACCAAGACAAAAAATGTGTAAAAATAGGAAGCTTCTCACAGCAGACCATTTAGCAGAACAGCTTGCTTATGCATCTCAGTCTCCTAAACCAAAGGCCACCTATGCAGAGCTCCAACTGAAAGCTGAACAAATGTCCCTAGAGGAATTTTGCAGTCAAAACGTGCCTGCCTGATCTATACCAACACAACACTGGCAGTCTTGTTTGTTTTGTCATGTAACTATAAAATTAAACTAAAAACTAACAGAAACTACCCATGTGTGCCTATGAAGTAAGTTTTTGAAATCATTACAGCTCAGCCAAATCAAGACAGATTTTCACTGGGTCACAAAACACACATCTGCCAACTGGGATTATGGTCTTGCCAAGTTTAAGTTTCTACCACCTGCTGTGGAACCAATAAGAAATGTGTTTAAAATTATGTTTTGTTATGGTAACAAAGGTGTAGTGGTATTTGAGGGTTTTTTAATTAAAAAAATTGTATCTTAGCATTAAACAATTTGTTAGGTACTAAATATACTTACCACACAGACAATGCATAGAAATGCCAATTTATACTGGGTGGAGAAATGGAAGAACTAATGACGTCTGAAATTGGCCTTAAAGGCTGAAAATAGTGATTGAATCTCAGTGCTAAAATCTCCAAGAAGGTATCTGTTCCATTTGTGTGGTATAAATTGTAGAAAATATGGACTTCTCAACTACCAGTCAGGAGAGTGTCCCAGACCTTGGCGACAATGATAAATGGGCCAGGTGTGGTGCAAGAACTTGCAAAGTGGATGGTGACTGCATGTGTCCACAATAACACAAAAGGTGTGAAAACATAAAAGGAACCATGGAGTACAAATTACAGGATGAACCTCCTCTTTTTATTTATTTATTTTGCAGTATGCTTAAGCATTACCATATAAGAGAGGAAGAATAAATGGAGAACCCAAAGTGAGCAAACCCTAAATCCTTTCCAAGGTTATGAAACATTATTTGAGACATGTTTTCAACAGCAGCAAAGTGGAGATCTTAACAACAACTGCAACGACGAGTTGTTGCAGAGGAACTGTGCTGCATGGCAAATCCCTGAGCCCACCCCATTTCTAGATAATGAAACACATTTTGGGTTAATGGAATAAGTAAGGCCACAACTTTATTGGATACAGATGTGAGCGGTATTGGCTTAGGCACTGGAACTGAACTGACTATATCTGACTCCTGCCTGCCATGCAGGTAGTCTCATAAGGGGGAGCCCAGTTGATGTACATCAACTGCAAGCTCCCCCATGGCTCCCGATGGGGTCGTGGCATGGCCCTAACCCATACCCGGGTTTCGGACAGGATCCACACCCCCGGATTCCTTTAATGAAATACCCTTAAAAAGGGGAGGGCAGGTGAAGGCCACAACCTCCCCTCCCACCAACCAGGTTTACCAGTGCCTAACCGCCAAATCTTACAAAGTTGTGACGATTGCTACGAGGCAGGCAAAAACCACACGGCTTGTGCCAATTTGCCAAGTGGGAAAATTCCTTCCTGGCCCCCTCAACAGGCGACCAGCTGTAGTCCATAGGAAGGACAAGATGGTGAACACATGAAAATGGGGCAGGAGGGCGGGAGAACAGACGCAGGAGGAAATAAGGAGAAAGAGCCTCCAGGCCGTGTGGCAGTTTAAATTAGGTAAGCCACTCCCCCTGGCTGACTGGATTGGTTGGCTGTAGAGCGTGGTGCAGCCGGAACTCCCAGTGACGCAGGTGACATCCCCCCCGCTGTACATGGGGAGTACACATGGCCAGCCTGCAACCCCACCCCCCTGGGAAGGGGAGCGGATTTGTATCAGACCCACATGTCTGTGTACTCCAAGCAAAACCCAGTGAGATGCCTTCAGGAAGCCCAAAGGCAGATTACAAATCCATTACAAAACAGTTTTTAAACAGCTTTACGACGGATATGCTGTAGTAGGCGGCAGCAATTGGCAGACTGGTGTAGGCAGAGTCATGTTGCACACTTGGCTTCTGAGTGGGGAAGGAGCCATAATGTGGGCTGCTTATAATGGTGTTATGATCATTCAGAAGCTGCCCTGCTTGTGCCACCCCACCAACTTCTGCTGGTGGTAGGTCCTCGGAGGTCCTATTTGCCCCTCTTTCTCAAATCCATCCCTTGCCATGATCAAGAGAAGAAGTGACGAGCACGTTCCACAGATAAAGCAACAGCATCCAGCAATTGTAGATTGCGTGGCAAGTTCCCTCCCCCATAAGAAATGAAGACACAGGACACGTTATTTAAGGTTAATGGGCGTAAATGGCCACAACTTTATTGTTTACAGAATTGAAGGTATTGGCCTTAGGCATTGGCTCCTATCAACTACCCGGCATGGTGACCGGGAAGGGTTGAACACTATCCGTGGGGGTCCTGTTGAAGTACGCCAACTAGGACCCCACGGGTGTCACCGCTCGTGGGCGTGCCGGTGGCCCTTACCTTACTAGGTCTCAGACAAGGCAATGCCCCCGGAGTCCTCTACCGGACTACCCTTTTCCTTGGGGGAAGGCGATGGCATTTCCTTCCCCCCCCCCGTCCATTTGCTTAACAATTGACCCCTGCCAATGCCTAACCGCCAAATACCGTGAAAGTTGTGACATTTGCTACGAGGTAGGCGAAAAAACCAAAAGGCTGGAAATTTGCCAACTTGGAAAAATTCCTACCAGGCCCCTTGCGGCGACCAACTGAAGTCCATAGCAAGGTCAAGTCTGCCTAACCTGAGGGTGGGTGGGATGGGAAAACCTCTCGGCTGCCGAGGAGTGAAGAGGGCGGTCCCGGGGTGTGCCTGGCCTTAAATACCATTAGGCCATGCCTCCCCGGCCCGCCCGGGGATTCCCTAGATCTCACGGGGGCTGAAATCCAGCCCCCACGCATGTGGGAGGGGCCAGCCCACAACCCCCTCTCCTCCCCGAGGCTCGGAAATGGCTTTGGAAAAAAAAATTATGGAGAAGGAAGAAATCAATGACTACTTGCCATGATGGCTACGTTCTGCCTCCACAGTCAGAGGCACAATTGCTTCTGAATACCAGTTGCTGGTAATCACAGGAGGGCAGAATGCATTTTCCCTGACAGGTATCTGGTTGGCCACTGTGAGAATGGGATGCTGGACTCAATCGGCCATTGACTCTTCTACTTTTCTTAAAATGCTTTTGTGCAGAGTTCAGTGCTCTTTTCCTCATTGCCTTACCACTCAACAACAAAATACACACAAAGGAATGGGGGACAATATTTTCAGGCTTTCAGGCGGCCATGTGGCGGTGTCAAAATAGCAGTAAGTGCCTGTCTGCTCCATTCTGACAAGGAGAGGGAAGTGAATGAATGGCTTTTATTTACCCTCCATCCCTGGGCACACATGCACACTCCAGTTTGCTCACTCTTCCCATCTAAAGCCCCCTTCCCCCGATAAATTAAAACAAAATGAAACTCAGGCCGTTCCACAACAACCTGCCATCAAATTGACAGAGCTGTGACTATTTGACATCCAACTCGATAATAGAACAGCACCTGTGAGTGACAGTTGAACAATAGGAGGAAAAATGTGCCTTCCATAAATAGGTGAATTTACAGCAAGCAGTATGAGAAATAAATAAACTATTACCCACAAAGCGATGTTTCCCTTGAAAGTTTGTCACCTGCCGCTTCACGTTAAATAACCTTCTAAGTCCAAGGTGTGGCTTGACTTTTTCCTAGTCTTCTGACTTTTTATGTGGCTCCTTGATGCTGAAATACTAGCATTTTTCATACTGTTTGAACCAGGGTACTGGTCTAAATACATTACACTGCCCACAGGGATGAAGTCAGTTCAGCTTACATTTTAATGTGAAGTTACCCGGTTTGCGTTTTCCAAACCAGTAAGCAAACTGGGACGGACAGACGACTATCCTTTGAAATTTGCTCTTTGCTTAATTATTAGGAATAATTTCACTGAAAAAGCATGTACCAAAGACATATATTAGTTGTTGTTTTTTTTAAAAAAAAAGTACATTACAGCATATGTTAGGAGAAGCTGCATACAAAAAATGCAGATATTTGGGAATATGTGCATGAAAATGCTTATACTTTTGTGTGGGAACTTTTGAAGAAAAGAAATGCAAAGCCATGTGGAAATGAGGTGAACTGAACTGAAGGCGGGAACAATGAGAAACAAATTGACAGGTTCATCTCTCCTTTTTTAAATTTTTATTTTAATTATAAACCTTTTCCACCCCTATGCCTGAATTCAGTGGCTGATGAGCACACACTAAGCTGTATGTATTCAGCACACGAAGCTGTTTGTGTGCAGACTGAAATCCTAATCCAACACTGATGTTCAAAGAAGAACAGAAGAGAGCATTTCAAATGCTCTCCTAAAAGAAGCCAACTTGGGAAAAGGCAAGAGCAGGAGAGGATTAGGTGGTCAGAAACCCCACCCCATCCCTCACACACGATGTTTCTCCCTCCTTTCGGGCTTCACAGGAGCTTGGGTGACTGTGTTGTCAGTCCTCTGTTGCAAGAAAGAGTATCCCTCTGGCTTTGCTTGATACAGGATCCCTTCTAATTCTAATTCTTGGACAAGCCAGGCTAACCTCCTGGTGAGACGATAGTCTGGACAATGACCCATTAAGGTGGGGTTCAGGGTGGGACGGCAAATGAGTGAGAGCCCCTCCCTCAACATAAAAAGCCAGAACAAAATAAAAAAAATTCCTTCCAGTAGCACCTTAAAGACCAACTAAGTTAGTTCTTGGTATGAGCTTTCGTGTGCATGCACACTTCTTCAGATACTTCAGGTATCTGAAGAAGTGTGCATGCACACGAAAGCTCATACCAAGAACTAACTTAGTTGGTCTTTAAGGTGCTACTGGAAGGAATTTTTTTTATTTTGTTTTGACTATGGCAGACCAACACGGCTACCTATCTGTAAATAAAAAGCCAGAGTTTGGATCAGAGATAGCAGTGATGTGATGTAGAGATAAAGCAGCAAGCTGGAGAGAGAGTCACAGCAATGTCTGATCTGTTTGAATCCAAGGTTGTTGCTATGGGAGAAATGAGACCCATGGGGGGGGGTTAATGCTGTGAACCCCTTCATCGTAGGATTAGGTTGTATATATGTGCAAATAAACCATACATCATATGGACACCACAGTCTCTACTGTTCCTCATTCCAAAAGGGAGAAACAAACAAACCTAGAACCCCTGCACTCTTGCCCCACACAGAGATTGGGGTGCCATGGAAAAATATGCTTCATCTTTTTCTTCCTCCTCACATTTAAAATGCACCTAGCATATTTTTATATTTCTCATGCTCTTGGACTGCCTCCTCCCTTACCATTTTCCCTTTTAAATAAAATTGTGTTACATTTCTAATGTGGTTTTATAGCATACTTTTATATGAAGCAGACTGTTTCCCATTGGTGTGTAACATACATTACACAAATATGTGTTTGGGCTTTTGTTAGGGTAATTGACATTTACACTATTAGCATCAGCACCAGGATTCAGCTCAGAATTATACCACAGTAAAGAACACCATGCCCACATCAGTTTTCACCTTCCATATCTCTGCAGCATATGGTTCCTTTCCAAATCTTCTAGCACTGAGAAGAACAAACTTGACACAACTTTCTTTTAAGGCTTGGCAGCTACTGAGAATCTGCAGGTTAGCTTCCCTGCAGATCCATCCACCCACTGGGGATGCGGAAACAGCTTCCATCCCTCTGTCAGATGACAAGCAAGTGGCAAAATATATTCAGCCCCACTACCCCTTGTTTATCTACCATGACAGGCCACTTTGCCCCCTTGTGTAACACACCACCCAGAGGGCTTCCATGACCTTTCTCAAGCTGTTCTAAGCTGTCATGAAGTCCTCTGTCCTTTCCTGTATTTCCTTTCACTCTTTTTGTGCCCCTCCTTTCTTGATCTTCATGAGCTCCCTTTATTGCCACCCTCTTAGAACTTTATCTCCCGCTGTCTCTCTTCATGTGAGTTATACCTTCTCTCCCTTTCCTAGTTTCCCCCCCTCCTGTCTGTTCTCCACCCTCTCCCTTTGATAGTCTCTCTTTTCTTTCTCTTTGCCTCCATTTGTTGAATAGACAGTGAATTTTCAAATAAGTCATATGTCCATAATGATTACAGCAGAAACCCCCATGGTCTACACACAGTAAAAATGCTGTGTAGGTAGGCAGAACATCTGTTCCATGTGTGTGGATAACAACCCTGGAGGACTTTACTGTGTACCGAAAAAGAGAGCAGAGTCGCTGGTCGGAAACATATGCAACTTTCATCAGCATTTTCATGTACACATTTTTGCATGCAGTTTTGTCCAATATACACAATAGTCAAAATGTAGTTCCCCCAATATTTACATTTTCCATAGCAATGCATTGTTGTATACCATGAACCCTAATATGTACATGCTTTTTCATACATATGCAGCAAAATTTTTTGTGAACTGCAAATTTCAAAGGCTGGCTCAATTTAGTTCACATATTGTTTCAGAAAGGGTGAACTAGATCTATTTGCCTGAAAATGCAAAGCAGAATCAAACTTCTCTCCCATCCCTAGTTATGGCCCTGTCACAAAGGGTACTGATGTGTATAGAGTGGAACAGAATATATTTGCAGAGAAGATCCATGGGTCTGTTTCCACATTCACAAGACCTTATGCTAGCAGAAAAGGGCATGGCAGAGTCACAGTACAGCTAGCTAGTCTCTTATCCTGAACTCTCTCTTTGCATATATGGTCAAGGGTATATGCAAATTTACAGCAAAGTATCTCATGCAGGCTAGTTCCATGTGCCACTCTGTTTGCTACAAGAGCCTAACTACAGCAGGGAGAGCAGTGGAGGAAACAGGACCCCATGGATAGCTTCTGTAGGCACATGTGACACCCATGGGGGCTACAGTTGTAACCCATAATTTGGGAGCTCATAAGTCATGCAGAACAATTCAAGTCTGTCCCCATTTATCTTCCTAATCTATGCTTAATTAGACCTCCATACTTTTCTCATGTTTCCTTTTTATACAGCCTCTCTCTATCTACCTGGTTCCCCTTTCCTTCATCCTCTTCGTCTTCTCCTTGTAAGTTAAGGTCAGAGTTTCCTTTGTCCCCTGTGCTGAGTCAAACAAAAAACACTGGTGTTTTCTTCCAGTGCTGCCTAACAGACGGAGCTGAAGACTATCAAGTTCCTTGCTGAAACCAGGTTTGCAGAAATGGCGGATAGGCAGAATTATTTATAGAAATGGCAGATAGGAACACATAGACTTTGACCATGCTCTGTGGTTCAAAGTAGCAATTTCAAATACTGAAGCCAAATCTTTGAGACAAGCTGGGGAGGACAAAAGGACTGATGTATAAAAACACACTTATTTCATAAGTAAAAATAGGAACACCCCAGTTATGCCCCAGCCGTATGCTGTTTTCTTCTGGTCTAAATTCCCTGTACTTTTCCAACAATTTAAACAGGAAGAAGGATTTGTTCTTTGGATCAAAGCAGGTATGGGCTACCTTTGGCCCAATAGCATGGCCAATGGCCAGGGATGATAGGACTTTTAGTTTAGCAACATCAGGCGAGCTAATAGTTCCCCACATTTGGAACACATAGTTGAAAAACAGTTGTCCTATAATAAATTAGTCACCATTCAAAATAATAGCCAAGAAACTGTACTGTAAGTTGTGCACTGCATGATGCCTTAGTGTTCATGTTCATGCATTGACAGTCAACAAGGCAAATGATAAGAGATGATGGGAACTGTTGTCCAACAACTTCTGGAGGACATCATGTCACCAAAAGTTCTGTAGCAGGAAGATTCTTAAATGCATTTTCAACTGGTACAGTTATTACATAGGATTCTACCCTTCTAACCCTGTTATACACAGGGAGCCATGTTCAGACAGTTGTCTGATTATGTAAAATATTTGAGAATATCACATCATAGACAACAGATGCTTTAAAGAGTTGACACAGAGCTTTTCACTTTATTCACATGGGGACAGTTTTGTATAAACGGTTTGCTACATGAAGCTGAAGGGGTACATATTCTGTGCCACACTGAAATTGTGTGCCAGGATAATTTATAATATATCTCTGTGCATTTGGAAAAGACAGAAATAGAAAAACTTGGGGAATTTGATTGTTGTGGATTTTGATATGAGCTGACAAAATCTGCTCTGCCGTGACTAATGTGTATATTGGAAGTTACTTATCCACTGTTATTGGCACTTCCAAAATGTTAAAGCTACATTTAGAAATGACATATTTTGAGTGAAAATTTGTTTAGAAATGCATATTTACATAGGCATTGAAATGCAAATTCCATGCAAATTTTTATGTGTTCAAAAGTGACATTGATTTAAAATTGATTGACAGTACATTACAAATCATGTCTACTCAGATATAAGCCCTACTGAGTTCAATGGGACTTCCTTCCAGGTGAGGTTTGCAACCCTGATTCACTCATGTAACAGAATATACTGCTGAAACTGAGATAAATCCTTGGAGAGTAATTGAATGTCAAGCTAAGGTGTTAATAGAAACCAAAAATAAAAACTGTAGATGTCAGTATTCCTGGTCAGGACAAAACTATTAATAAATATCGGAAGGGTAAACTAGAAATAAAAATGGCTGAAAGCTCTTGTAAGTGGTTTCTGATTCTAAATCATAATGGAAAATTGGTAAAAATAGATTTATTTATTTATTTTTATCCCCTCCCCAAGAACAATGGAGGAAGGTTTCAAATGAAATCACATCAGTTGGTCTGACATAATTATACTGGTGCAGCTAAAACTGAATTCTGGTGCAGAGATGCATCAGTTTTTGTAACATGTCATGATGTAAATGCTTGAGTGCAGAAGATTTATCAGGAGGAGGAATTCCTACCTACCCACTCCATTATGATCTCTTTCCTTTCTTTTCACCAGCTATCTGCAATTTTGTTGTTCCCACTGAAGGTGAAAACTATGGCATTGTTCAGGGCTGTCCAACATGGTGCCATCCAGATTTTGATGAACTGCAATTCCCCCCAATCAACATGGCCAATGTCTGGAAGGCACCATGCTAGCTACCATTGGTGTGGTTATTAGATACCTTAGGGATAAACCCCATTGTCACCTAAGGTTCCCACTTGGGTTGACTAACAATTGAGGGGGGAAGTTGTTTAACTGGGCTCAGATATCTAAAGGGGACAAAGGGAGGGAGCAAGCCCTCAGACAAAACTGAAAGTTGAAAAGAGGAAGAAAATGAATGCAGAATGGGGGGCCACTAGGTGGCGCATCAGAAGATGGCTGACAATAACATCTCTCCAACCCACACGAGGTAATTTGGAGGCTATGATGGGGGTAATTAGCCTCCTTAACCCCCCCCAGGATTGTGGTGGGGACGGCCCTTGCCTGCTGTGCCCTATACCACCCCCGAATTTGTGGGGGTGGGGGCACTAGGCACAAAGCCCTCCTGTGGGATTTTCGGCACTCCTTGAAGCCTTCCCTGATTCGCGCCGCTGGTTGCAATGATCTTTAAAAGAAACAATTTGGACGAGATTAATTGCACATACATCAAGGAAAAAGGGGAGTCAAGACTGCTGACAGAAGAGATCTCTGATAACAAGACAACAATAAAATATGAGAAGATACGTCAAGAAACGGTATGATAAATGATTGAGGGGGGGAGGGGGAGAAAAACCTGCTTTTCCCTTTTCTATGTGATTTAACAAGAATCCCCCTCCCCTAATGAGTCAGAAATTAAGGACTTAAGCTGTGGATTTAAGGCTGTGTGGAGATAAACTTTTGATCCAAAGCAATGTTTCAAGAGGAAGCTGGAAAGCTAAGAGTTTTGGAGTGACGCAATCAGGAAAAAATGCTGTCGCCATTTTGTGAGGCATTGTGGAAGCTCTTGGGTCTGGGAGGAGTAAGAGAGAAATAGAGTTGTTTACATATCGTGAATCAACTTCTCGGTGGGACTTAAGAGCGACAAATGCCAAAATTCACGATGGAAAGAGTGACGTTATCTACGAAGGAGATATATGGAAACCATCTGGACTTAGTGGAGGAACGGGAAATCCACACAGGAATATAACACTTGCTATCGGCTTAAGGAGACTAACAGAAGAGATCGTAAAGGAAAAAGAGAAATTATACGAACAAGATATGATGTGGCAACACCAAGATAAGACTGGATAGAATTATGAACTTTGTTTGGACTGATTGGGACTGATTTGGACATTAACGCAGTAATAAGAAGATGATCTAAATCCCCCTTTGGATCTTGAAGTATGGGTTCCCCCAACAAAATTTAAAAATTTGGAATTTATATGATGTGATTTAATTTGATGTGATTGGCCAGTTAATAAAAATTATTTTTTTAAAAAAAGAAAATGAATGCAGAATGAGGGGCTGTAGATACAAACCTCCCCTATGTGTTACAAATAAGCATATGGTTGCCACTTGAGGGGGGGCAGAGAAAACGAGGTCAGAAGTTCAATACACCCCCTGTTCCAGTACCATGCAACTTGTGGAGGGTGAAGGTTTGAAGCAAGGAGCCTTCTGTAGTTGTGGAGGATTTCTATACATATTGGAACCCTGGAAAATTGGTGCTCTAAAACATGCAGGGAGCCTACAGGGGTGTATAAGACTCCTCGTTTCACACAGCCATAACTTGGAGAGTGACCTGAATGTCAATGGGGTGGAAGTAGCACATTTGTCCCCACTGCCATTCCTTATGTGGCAACATAATGCTTAAGTGTAACTCCTGAAGAGAGCTTGAGGAGATGGGCTTTAGAGCTCCTCCTGTTTGGGGAATCTGTGCCTTTGGAACTGACAGGCCGATGAGAGTTGGAGTCCAACAAGAGCATTACTTAAGGGCAACTAGTCCATTTATATTGCAAACAATTCCCATTGTTGCTCCTCAGTGTTGTGAATGGCCAAGAACTGGGGTGAGGGAAGAATAATGAACAAAAACAACAATGGCAAAAATCAACTAAGGCAAAACAATGTGCCAGGATTAGGGGAAACTCCCAGGAAATTTTAGAGGGACCAAAAAAGTACAGGTGAAGTAGAGGCAAGTAACCACAAATGAATCTTTCCAGGTTTTAAATTATCTGCAAGCATCGGTAAAGATGGCCAGTACTTTATTGTGGTTACTGAGTGAAAACCTCAGCTCTGCATGATGCAGCTGCAAAAGCAAAAAATCTTTAGCTCCTGAGGAATAAAACTAAGAGTTCATATAGGAGAAAGCTATTTCATTAATCAATGGCATATCCCCACCAAACATGTTGAGCTCATTTTAGGAATGAACAACATTCATAAGAAGAAACAGAAATAAGGATCTCAACCTGATAGGAGGCATATATCAAAACTGAACAAATATATGTCTCAAGTCCATGGAGGTTGATGGAGCCAATTTAAAACTGAAAACGATGTGAATTTTCCTGAAACCATTATACAGTAATAAAATCATTTACACACAATAAAAAGGTAGTTTAATATGGTCTATGTCTGGAGGGACTCTGGAGCAAGTAGCCTGGGTTACCACCCCCTGCCCCACACAGAATGTGTGAGAATATTTTCAATTCAGCTCTAGATATTGAGTTCCAGAAGTGGTACAGTGGCTATTTAATGATTTCATCATGTACTCCTCTCACATCTCAGTCCACACTTAATGAATGTGGTACCACAAGGCTATAGAAAGTGGGTCAGCTGTGTTGCAGCAAACATGAACAGAGTGCAAACTGAAAATGTAAGTGCTATGCTATTTCTGTACTTCCGTTTAGAAAGCTGCCCCATAATGGGCCCATTGAACTCAGTACAGTGGTACCTCAGGTTAAGTACTTAATTTGTTCCGGAGGTCTGTTCTTAACCTGAAACTGTTCTTAACCTGAAGCACCATTTTAGCTAATGGGGCCTCCTGCTGCTGCCGCACTGCCGGAGCAAGATTTCTGTTCTCATCCTGAAGCAAAGTTCTTAACCTGAAGCACTATTTCTGGGTTAGCGGAGCCTGTAACCTGAAGCATATGTAACCTGAAGCATATGTAACCCGAGGTACCACTGTATTGTCGACACTGATTGGCGGTTGCTGTCCAGGATTTCAAACCAGAGGGGCTCTCAAAGCCCTGTGTAAATATGCCAAGGATTGAAATTAGGATCTTTTGCAATCCAGTTGGGATGCATGATGGAGCTTTGGCCTTTCCCCATTTAGAGACAGATCGATGCCAACAGCAACAACTGTCAGGGTGACTTCCAGTTTATAATTAAGTACAAAGGTGCAACTCAAACCCCAGCTGTTGCTCCGTGGGGTTTTGCAAAGTGGTGGGATCACTGCTGTTTCCGCAGCCCTGCCACACACACACTCCAGCCAAGGTAGAAAATAGGCGAGGGCAGACAAATATCTGTGCTAGTCTACAGCTGATAGAGGTTTGAGTGTGGCTTAGGCCCAATGCTGACTCAGCCCTTTCCACTCCCTGCCCCAGGACACCTTGTTTTGAGGCTTTCTGTTGGTCTACAATCCAAATGCCTCCTCCCAGCCAGTGGTGTCACAATGGGGGGCACAGTGGCAGTATGCCCCGGGTTCCATGTCTGCAGGAGTGACAAGAAGTCACACCGTGGGGGCTTGCTGCAGTGCAAGCAGCCATCGCAAAACCTCAGCCACATGTGGAGGATCATCCGTTCGTGGCTGCAGTAGCTCCGGCAGCAAACCACTATACAGTGCATGTGTGGCGTCGCCACATATGGTGCATGCAATGCCACACATGCGCCCTACATAGCGACGCCCACCCCGAGTGTCACGACGCCTTCCTTCGCCCCTGCCCCCAGCTAACTAGCAAAAAGGGGTTTGGGATTGGGTCCTTTCTCATATACATTTAAACATTAAAAACAGTAAAGCAAGGAGGCCAGTACAACAGGAAAAATCAGCTAGCAACAGCTTGCAGTCTGGCAAGTCAAATGCTTGCTGGAATAAAAATATATTATCGGGGTGGCAGAAGGTGAGAAAGGAAAGAGGGCCAATGGATCTCCTGAGGCAAGGCCTCCCACAATACAAAGTAGTAAACTCAACCTGGATTGTTTAATATACCCATCCAAGGCCTAAATATTAGTCTTCCTTGGGCAGCAATATTTATTTCTCTCCACTGCCAGTATGAAGCAGAACAGCATATTTTTTAAGAGAGTGAGAAAGAGAATGAACCATCTACTACTTTTTACACAGGACGAAGCATCGAATCTCACTGTTGCTTCTAATTAGTTTTTCAGCTTTTCTGAAATGCTTTTTGTGTGTTATCTTCCCATGAATATTCCAGAAAATGACTTCAGTCACATAAGAAGAGGGCCGGGGGGGGGGGGGGGAGAGATACCGAGTCTGTTAACATAATTGAGAGTACTATCCTCAAATAAAATATTTTCTTGAATTTGTTAAAAATGCACATTTGCATCAGAAAACCTGACTCTAATGGAGTTATGCTCACCCAATTAGGGAAGTGAAATGGTACTATCCAATTTGTCTTCCCTTTTAAATCCATCTCCACTCAAATCCTGTGCATTAAGCACTACAAACAACCGCTTTCAAAAAGCTACAGATCAGATTGTCCCCCCCCCCCCAGTAATTAGTCCAGTAAAATATTCAGCTAGCCAATGCATTTGTAATGAGTAAAGACTGCTGTCAACTATTGGTGAGTAGTTATTGTGCCCTGTCATGGCCACTGCAGCGCCGGCTGGGAGAGGACATGACTTTCTCCCCCCTTGGTTGCAGTGTCTGCTGAGGATCACCTGTGGCTGTGACCAGTCCTCAGCTATAAATGCCAGCCATGCCCAGTATTCACTCTCAGTAGGCTTTGCTTGAAGGTAAGCAGGTAGATCATACATAAGACCTTGCTGTGGAAATATTGGGTTGTCATATTTGGGGCCAGGGAGGAACTTGCCTTCAGACAGATTGTGTCTTTCTGAGGGCTTTGCCTACCTCATAGCAATTGTCACAACTTGATGGCGGATAAGGCATTGGGTTGGCTCCTTAATCAAGGCAGATGGGGGGTTATGAGCGTCTCCCCATTCCAAGGAATTAAGATGCCCCATTAAAGGGGTCCAGGCAATTGTGTTTCTGTTCAGACACCCAGGCAGGAGCTGATGAGCCATAACGAACTTGGAGGCGTCACCCTGATTTGATGTATGTCACAGGGCATTCCCTAACTGTGGAGCAACCCAGTCTAATAATCAACCAGCAGACAGGCTGGATAATTCAGAATACACACCGAATGCCTATACCAAAACCTACAATAAAGTTGTAGTCTGATTAATCCCACAAAATGATTGTCTTGTGCTTATTGCATCTTCCCATGCTCTGCCCCCCCCCCCCCCGGTCTGCAGCCTCACTGGGCCTGGGCCTGCAATGATGATCTACAATATGGACTGGAGCAGCTTCTTTTGATAACTTCTGAATGACCCCTTTGCCCAGGACTCACATACAGTAGAAGAGACAGTAAATCTGGGTCAAGATTGTTTTGCTCATTTTCATAAGCTTTCGCTCATTTTCATAAATTTCTGAGATTCTATGTGATTTGGAAAGCCAAGGAATAGTTTCAATAAAAAGTCTAGGGAGACTGAAAGTGTTCTAAACCAAAACACTGAGCAGCCAGAAACATATTAATTGGATGTACCCCACCAAAGTTAAAGCATTTTAAAGTAGCTTTGCTTAGCTTCTCAGGAACACAAGCATACAAATGTTTCATTTCATACATCCTTCGCAGCACTCTGAATGAAGCCCATGCCATGTTCAAGTAGGCCTTGCATTTCAAGTGAAACAAAGATGGTAATTTCAGCTTGGAGTTCATAAAATAGGTTCCAAGTGTGGCTATATATTTTTTAACAGAACCTACCTACAATGCGAATTCTGATGATTAGAAAGAAACTGGGTCTGTTTTAAAATGAAAGCATTTGAAAGATTGAAAGAAATGTTCATTACAGAATATAATGGGTAAATAAGAACATGTTCAATCATTCTCAGAAGTAACTTTTCTGGGTAGAATCAGCATTAATCACTGTAATTGCCAATTGGTGGGAATTATTTCTACAACTATTTTTTCCCCACTGGACTGAAAAGTGACCCAATATATTCAAGCATGGAATCCTGTCAAACTGAACAGAATTTAACCCTTGCTGTCTCAGACCCAAGGGAACAGGTATACACAGCCAGTGCAGGGTTTAACCCCTGGTGGGCCAAGAATGGCATGTGAGCCTAATGTTCCGCACCCCTGCTGAAAAAGAATCGATGACATTTTCACCAGTGTAGTATTTTTTCTTGATTATCTCATGCTTTTTCTAATCCTTTCTACTGTATAAGAGGCTCATTGCTCACCATTCAAATAGCAGGAGTACTTAGCTATTTCACAAAACACTGATCTAATGCTTTTTACCAATCCCATTTCAAACACCTCACTTGTCATTACTCATAGCACTGGGCCATTTTGCACCCTTCCCCATTTCACATAATTGGCTTAATGCACAACATCTTTTGACATAAGTCACTTTTAAAAGAAAATTGTCTCTGGGATAAGTGCTCAGAAACTTGTTGCTACACTTTGGACATCACCTGCATTGCAAATATGCACTTTTCATTGCTAAAAACAAAAGGCACAAAAATCTGTTGCATTCTAACTTACATTCACTCTACCAGAATGATCTTTGCAACTTGCCTGAACAGTGGCTATAAAACCCATTACTTTGTGGCCCTTCCGATAGCCTAGTTCTCTTTAATAGCGATCACCTATCAAACTGCAAATGTTGCCTTTCAACAAAACTAAGCCATTGCATTACAAGATATTCAGAAAGACAAAATTTGAAACATTGCCCTCTGCCTCTTTTTTTGCTCTTGAATCCTTACCTAATTGTAACTTCCTTTTTTGAACGTATTACAGATTAAGGCTGTCTCGTTTCTTTTTTCCTTTCCCCCCCACAATGGAGCTATTTAAGAAATTGATTTCCATTGTTCAGAAGCTCAGGCTGGAAGAAGATGTCTCTTCTTCCAGCACATCAGACAGACAGACAAACATGAGCCTATGACAACATCAAAGCACCTCAGGTGACCTCTAGGTCCCAGCTCACAGAGGACCAACGCCAGGCTGTCGTTATGTACAAAAGTCTTTATTGAGGTTTAGTTTCCATTTCAAAGCCGCAGCGCGCAGCTCTACGTCTTAAAGCCTAGACCGGCGAAGTCCCGTCTGAGTCTCCGCCCCTATGACACCAGTTTAAGACTCTCGCTTTGCTCCACCTCTTCCTAAGTTCCTTTCTCCTCTGGGCCCTCCTGCCCGCTAGGGTTTCATCCTTTCTGGACTCCTCTGACGCTGACCCTGATGATTCTTCCCCCTCCTTCCGGCGGGCTTTAGGACCTGGTTCCCTATCCGGGTTACCTTCTGTGCCGCTCGCCTGTACATTTGAACTTAGCGCGCGCGCCCAGCCGGCAACCTTCCTCTTGACCGTTCCCTTGCTCTCCGATGGAGGCATGGCCAACCCTGACTCATCTTCTCTCGCTGGTGGTGAATATGTGGGCTCTGATACCTGGGACTCCTCCCCCCCACTACGCTCTGGTGGGGAAGCTGGTCCTGATTTCCAACTGCTGCTCTGGGAGTCCCCGCTGGCCCCTTGCTTCTGGGGTGTCCCCCTTGGGTCCCCCCTTGCCCTGGCCATCGGCGCCCCCTTCTGTGAATCTTCCGATTCGCTGGAGAGGCTCATGGAATCTCTCGGGCTGCTGTCATCTTCTCCTACGCTGCCCTCGGATTGCTCCCCCTCGCTCTCCATCTCCTCCCCTCCCTGCGCTCCCGCTGAGTCCCTGACAGTTGCCTTTCAACAAAACTAAGCCATTGCATTACAAGATATTCAGAAAGACAAAATTTGAAACATTGCCCTCTGCCTCTTTTTTTGCTCTTGAATCCTTACCTAATTGTAACTTCCTTTTTTGAACATATTACAGATTAAGGCTGTCTCGTTTCTTTTTTCCTCCCCCCCCCCCCCACAATGGAGCTATTTAAGAAATTGATTTCCATTGTTCAGAAGCTCAGGCTGGAAGAAGATGTCTCTTCTTCCAGCACATCAGACAGACAGACAAACATGAGCCTATGACAACATCAAAGCACCTCAGGTGATCAATTGTTCCTGTTTCAACAAATGCTGACAGCATTTCATTCCCCTTGTCCCACTGTCTTCTTTTTCGCTGCATTTCTTCCCATTAAAACCACACATTCTGGCTTGTGTGATGGAAGAGACTGAAATACCTCTAACTACTGAGCTGTTTGGGAGCAAATGCTTGTGTTTGTTAACTCGTTAGCCCACCAATCCATCATCCCTTATCAGTGTGCATATATGCCCCTCGCTAATCTCCTTTGCATATATAGTGTTCTTCATATGCAATATTACAGAATGCATTGTAGTCCGATTTACACAGAGGTTTAGCTTCAGTTTAAATATCATGTAGCTAT
Source organism: Podarcis cretensis (assembly GCF_951804945.1). Lineage (NCBI taxonomy): Eukaryota > Metazoa > Chordata > Lepidosauria > Squamata > Lacertidae > Podarcis > Podarcis cretensis. The sequence continues at coordinate 31,538,594 of NC_137173.1, read as the reverse complement.
AGCCAGCATCAAGAGTGCAATGTCTGCATTATCAATGAAATGCTTGCCACTTGGCCCCTTAAAGAGACAACTATGATCCATGGACAGCTGGCTCAGCTTTTGCAGGACTAAACAAAGGCCCAGAGTCAGCCCACCCATGAGGCAAATTGAGGCAAACACTTCAGGTGGCAGAATCCATTGGGGCAACCAGTGGCGTAGCATGGGTTGTCAGCACCCGGGGCAAGGCCAGTAATTTGCGCCCCCTAACCCTGGATTTGCGCCCCCTAACCCTATCCCTAAACCTAACCCCCAGATGTTGCGCCCGGTGCGGCCGGCCCCCCCTGCACCCCCCACGCTACGCCACTGGGGGCAACAGATCCAGATGTCAGTCTTTCTTTCCCCTTTGCTCCCAAAATAGAAATGTTCCTGATCTGAAATGGTTTTCACATACCACCTCCTGTCTCTTGGAATGTTATCTCAAAACGTGCATGTAAACATGCATTTTTTGTCGAAACATTTGAACTGCTAAGCACCCCAGAGAAGTGCAAGATCTATTCGAATATCTAAGTTCCAATCCACACATCATTTGTCCAAGAGGTTTTGGGCACTTCCTAAGAAACTTCCCAAGCCCCTCAAACTACACCACTATGTGGTTTTTGGACACTTATCCCCTTGAATTGGCTTGAATCCCTTTCCACCCACCATTTGAATTCAGTTAATTTTCTGTGATTTCTTGAATAACACACAAACACGAACAGAGTGGAACTGTTAATGGTTATGATAATTTCTTCAGTCTGGAGCCTCCCACCCTCTGCCATGTTAAAGAGGCCTCAAATGCGGAAGGTTCAGTGTCATCTCAAATGTAAAATCCTTTGCTGTTTGTGTATGCATGTCTCTCTGTGTGTTGCACGTGAAGGGAAAAGCCACAAAATGCAACCCATAAAAGGTTCTTCATATGACTGGGAATCTTTAGAAGTCCTTTGAAAGACATGAAGGCAGAGAAATGATCTTAACAAAAGAACAAAAAGGGAGGGGGGGAACCCACACTTGAAAGGGAACAGAAGTTCAGAAGTATGTGGGGGTGGAAATAGACTTCAGTATGAGGAACAGAAAAAAGAGCTCTCTAACTCAAAGCAACCAAAAGAGCTCAAAGAAAGCTGTGACTTGCTGTGCCAGCTGCATTCTCATGCTCTGGGGACTGCTGGGTGGAATACTAGTGGACTGTGATCACAATTCCCTAGGACACAAGGGAAGACTGTCCGATACTGCCATGAGGCCATGGTCTACTGTTACATCACGCAGAGCTTGCTTACCTAAATAGCTGGCTGACCATGAAAATAAAGGTGAGCTAAGTTTTCATGGGTGAATGTAAATGAAGGAGAAGGAGGGGAGGTTTATCACCCCCACCCACCTCAAAAAACTTTTCATCTGGTTATATATAAGCTTTACTTCTGTTCACTGCACTTCTCAGCAGCTGTCTTACAGCTAATCATGAAGATGTCATAGTACCATGTCTTCAATCAGATTTGGCTATGTGACAACTTTATAATGCTTATGATGCTTTCCACCTCCCATTCTGAACATTCCCCCCCCCCCTATTTCATAGTCCTTCTGAACTATCATCCCCCAGTAATAACCTAATTGGTTAAACGATGACTCTTTGACTGAGGGAGATGGTGATATCCCACAGTGTGCTTTATTTTTACTATTATTTTGCTATCAGCTCAGCTTCAAATTGATCAACTTTCCTCACCTTGGGCGACTTCGGTTAGTCAGTGAGAAATAATTTCATGTGCATTGCCTTGAGTTCCTTGGATGAAAGGTGGGATGCATACATACATACATACATACATACATACATCATCACCATCATCTGAATTTCACTTATCAAAGCAGGGATACATATTTTATATATATACATATAAAAGCATTTAAGAGTGGAGAATCCAAGAACCCAAAACGTGCACGTATGCACACTGCTTAGAAGGGGGCAAAAAACAAACAACAAAACATGGCAAGTGATTGCAGCTATTATGTAAGGGAGACAACACAGGAATAGAGGGATACTGGGTGCACTCAGAGCATTGGAGATCATAGGCATAGCTATATTATCAATCTGATTCAGGCAACCAGGTATTAAATGTAAGCGTGTGGTGTGGTGTGGTGTGGTGTGGTGTGGTGTGGTGTGGTGTGGTGTGGTGTGGTGTGGTGTGGTGTCCAACTAAGACAAGATAGGAGTGTGTTCCACTGTGTGTGCCTTATTCCAGTTTCCTAGAAGGAGATTCTGACTAAACCTCAGGAAGAACTTTTCTAAGACCTGTTTGACAGTGGAACAGACTGGCTTAGAAGGTGGTCCACCCCCCTGGAGTGGCCCTGCCCCATACCGTCTCATGATTGGCCATGATTGTGCAAGCAGGCAGAATCCACATCCTGGGATGCACACTCAGTCCAGGGACATCATTTGCCACTTGGGGAGTGGCCTGCAAAGGGGGCTTCTGCCACCAGATCACAGTAGATGGGAGAAGCACCGGTCCACAACTGTGCCCACCTAAGAGGGTGAGCAGACTTCTGCAAAGTCCAACTGAGTCCTGTGCTAGGAGGACTGTAACATTCACGTGCCACAATCCCAGTTTCCAAATGCTAAATCCATGCTAGTTTCACATACTGATTACACAAACAGAAATACAAGTGATTGCTTTATATATGATTTTTTCCCCTTGCATCTGCTTGTCTCCTATATCCATGTGTTCACCTCATGAAAGTTACATGAAGATTTAAGTGACATTAATAAGTCTGAGTCCATCATTGCGGCAAATACTCTTATGGATCTAATGCAATAATAGTGCAATAATACTGAAAAAGAATGAGACTGTAAAAGCTTGCTTGAAAAAGAAATGCATTTGTTTTCTTAATCCCCTTGACATGAATTGCTTGTGTCCCCAAATTAAAGGGGGGAAACATTCTAGCTCTGAGATACTTAAAGACTCATGCAAGTCTATCTTAAGACAACCTTGCCTGACTTTTGCAGAGTACTCTAGGATTGGGCAAATTGGCAAAATCAGAATCTAAATGGAAGGAAACATGGGTAATACAGAGGGTGGTATGGGACAACATTCACCCACCTAGGCTGCAGAGACCTCACCTGTTCTCTAAGAATTCTCAAACATTATAGACAAACTCAGATTACAACTGCAAGTTCCTTTGATGCCCTTGGGTGCAGCTTATCAGGCCCTGGAGATTTGCATTGTTTATTTTGTTATTGTCAAGTTGGGTACTGCTTTCCTTTTTTTAGTGAAGACAGAGACAAAGGAGATGTTGAGCAGTCTCACCTTCTCTCTATCACCCAAAAGCATTTATCTGTCTTCTCCATGCATAGGACCTACTACTTGCTTGTTCTCCCTCTTGCTTCAAACATAACCAAAGAAACCTTTTCAAACTATTTTAATCACTCTTGCAAGCCTGAGCCCACTCTGAACTTTGGCCCTCCTGACCTCCTCCGTTCAACTGTTGGCTACTTGTGTACACTCTTAATAATTTCCTCTTCTTCTTCCCTTCTTAAATCTCAGCTCATCTGTAAGCTCCTTATGCAGCCATGTTGGTTTATTTAGATGCCTCCCACTTTTCTTTCTTGTTGGAATTGTCAGCATTTGTGCCTTTAATATTTCACATTTAAGAAACTCCCATCCACCTTAGACTCCCTTCTCTTAGAATATTTCTGGTCATGGGATCTCACCCGGTAGTTCCTTAAGCTTTTTGTAATCAGCCTTCTTAAAGTCAAGAGTTCCTATCCGAATGCACTCAGCTTTACCCTGCCTCTGTATCATGAAACCCATGAGGACAGCATCACTTAATCCCAAGGTTCCCAGTTGAATAAATAGGAGGGTGATGGAGGGCAAAGGGGGATTAAAAGCACTGAGAAGGGAAATGGAGGAAAGATATGAAAAGCAAAAGGGGTATTATAGATAAAACAACTGAAAACGGGGATGGAGGGCTGAAGGGTTGGGGGAAATTATCAGTGTCCATGTCTGCATCAAGCGACTTACAAAGCACTGATGATCTCTAAATGGTCTGCTTCTTTCATTTATTACTGTGACACCTGCAGAAACATTTGGTTGAACTGCAGTTCTCCTGTTGAGCTTTCTACAACAGTAAGCCTTTGTTTGTGTGACTCACTGTCCAGCTCTTCTTACAAAGGGAGTTTTAGGTAGCATGAAGCACTGTGATGACATTTCTTAACTGGAGTAAATCAGTACAAAAGCTGACTTGCTTTTGCTGACATTTCACAGGGAGTGCAACACTGCAGGTATCACTGTCAGCTCTTGATACCTGCAAAAGGTCAGCCAAGGAGAGGCAGGAACAATTCAGAGCCATCAACCAGTTCAGCTGATTGGGGAAGGTGATCAGAAATAAACCTCTTTTGTTTCTTTGTATTTAGCCTGGTCTTCTCTATCTCTTTGATTAGTTAAACATGACCACTTTGAAACACATTCACCTGATGACTAGTACTACCTCCCCATTTATGTGCCAAAAAGAACAGTGACATTCTCCTTATATGTATCTGGGCACCCCAGGATGTGAGAGTTCACTCAGATACAGAGTGATTATATTTATGGGCATCTATTCCCTCTTTCCCAGTCACACTCACATAATGATTTCTTTCTACCAGGGATCTTTCAGAGTTTCTTTTTTCAGGACCTTGGTCAGCACATACCTTCCCCACTGTAACATATATTATACATGTGTTAAATTATTACTGACGTGCCACAAGTTTCTCCTGGTTCCCTGCCCAATTCTCTATTGATTAATAAGAGAAGAAATTGCATTTGGAGATTATCAAAGGAGATATTTTTCTCTGAGAGAGCCTAATGGGTGGAGTGGAGAGTTTTCTTACTTTTAAGGAATCTGAGGAGTGTTCTTCCTTTCATTCTGCCTCAACAGCGGCCCACACTCTGCAGTCTTCCTGGGTGCCTGCACCTCAATCAAAGCTCAGAGGAAGACACCATGAGGTAATTTATCCCATGGGCCTTTTTCAGTTCAGGAGACTTCAGAGAACTAGATAGATGTTTAATGGAAAGGGAAAAACACGGAGACCATGGTGATGTTGCAATGTTAAGATACACTCAGCCCAGCCTCAACCAAAATTCTTGAGAAACTGGAGGAGAGGCGCAGCACTAGAATAATTCATATAAATAAATATAATGTTATGACCAAGAACTATGAAATGAATCCTGCAGGTTCATAAACACATGTGATTCAGTTGCTCAATATCCTGCATGAAAACCATATAGGTTTCTTTTAGAACCTAGAGGCTTTCACTCAGTGCCTACCCCCCACTCTTTTTTTCACTCACAGCAACATACTACTAATATATTTCTAACTTCAGTAACTATCTCCCTTTTGGCTCCCTTTTGGAACAGTCAAAGCAAATGATATATTGATTTTCTACAGCTCACCTGGCATGATTGGTATCAAGGCTGTGTAGGCGTCTGGTGAAGTGTTCACAAATATCCACTAACCCCCCCCCCTTTTCAGATGAGAGAGAAGGAAAAATGTACTTCAGTAATCAAATTCAAGGCAGTCAGACTTATATGAAACCTGTGACAAAGGACAGATTTGTTCTGCGCAAACAAAATTGAAAGCGAGCCATTACTGGAAACTGAAGTTAGTATCCCCACACTTGCAGACCACATTTTTTCCCTGCCCAGTTGAGAAAATCAGATCTAGTGTGTAGTTTGCCACATATATTGAGGCCAATGACATCAGGAGAGCCCCATGGTTATCATGGCAGCCGTGAAGCCCCAAGGTTTCATAGAGTTAATGGCCTCAACATGAATGTTGACTTTCCCTAGAAACAACAGTCTAAGAGTCCTCAACACTGCCTCTGAGTGCAACTCTGTCAGCTCAGACAGGGAGACTGCAGGGAGAATCCCTATTCTGCCCCGATTACTCAGTGCCATGCCCAAATGTGGTTTGGCTCCAGCTCTACTCAGCTCCAGCAAAAAAGCAATGGCTTGGAATAAGGGAAGTTATAATCTGGAAGCATTCAGAGGGCCCACAAGCTTCCCACCCCCTGGAAAGGTGGGATAGAAATAAGACCATATATCTGAGTTTTGGGTGAATCCAGCCAAGTGCAGCCATTTTTCCATATTTCATGCACAGCAGTTCTGTGAAGGGTATATTTCGTGATGCCACTTTTCAGACCGCAGAGCAATTAATCTTTCATTCACTTGATAAAATATCAAAAAATGTCAAAGCAATTATACTAAATATGAAATATATGGCATTTAGGGAAGTTGTGTGATCGAACTCCATCCCCTCTGATCTTGCTTTCCTCATTCCAAAGCCTCCATCATTTCCTTTTTCTTTTTAATTAAGCCACACACCCCTGTCCCCATCTCAAACCATAACTGGCAGCTTTGTGCCCCAATGGATTTGGGAAGGTTAGACTATTGTAGCACTTGCACAGGGGAAAGATCCATCATTGACAGAGCAGTACCTTTTGCAAGGTCCCAACAGGAATATAAATTAATAATTAATAATAATAGTTTTTATTTATTCCCTGCCCATCTGGCTGGGTTTCCCCAGCCATTCTGGGCTGCTCACAGGCATCTCCAACCTGTGGCCCTCCAGATGTTTTGGCCTACAACTCCCATGATCCCTAGCTAACAGGACTAGTGGTCAGGGATGATGGGAATTGTAGTCCAAAACAGTTGGAGGGCCAAAGGTTGGAGATACCTGAGCTGGAGTGTTTTCTTTGGGGTGGGAAGTGGGGAGATATGTTTTGGGATCATAAACCTATACAAAAATCCCATACAAAACCAGCACACCAAGCCCGTCATCTTATCACAGTATGAAGTTTAGTAATTTCTCCCTCACCCTCCCTCTCTTCTAAACAAATCAATTGGAAATGATCAAACTTTCCATTGATTTGTGTTCAAAGCATAGGTGTCTTTTGTAGGGGCAGATGGCACTCATCAACCTGGGAAGGTGACCCATGTAGGAGGAGGAAAACTCTGATCCTAATGCTCCACTGCTTTGTGAGATATATTTAGGAGAAGAAAAGGCTGAGGAGTAAACCACAAATCCAGAGTGGAGTCCCTAAGATGGTTGGACGTTGCCTTGTATGCCTCCTTCCGGCAACCCCTGCAGCCAAGCTGGTGCTAAACAAAGCTCTGCTTTCCTTTGCACCACATCAGTAAGGCCAAGAGTGGTGTCCTGTCATCTGAGTGGTCAGGGACCTCCATACACACTGCCCAAGATTGTGCCCTGGGGAGGTCACTTCAGTGCTGCTAATGCAGTGATTTGAATTTACCCCCAGAGACACACTCCGTTGTCTCTTGAGACAGATGAATGCCAACTAGGTGCCTTTTGTGTCAACCCCAAAAGACACGTCCCTCTGAATCCGCTAAGGCAAAGAATACATTTTTTTTTTTGTACAATGCAGACATTATTGCTTCAGCACCAAGCTGGGTTCCCTCGCTCCCAGCCCACATTCTAGTGCCCTAAAAATCTGCACACTGTTTTGTGACATTTTAGTTGGTCATAACAGGGAAGCTTTTGAGGGTTTTTTTTTTTAAAAAAAATATATTTTTAGTAAACAATTTCAACATAACAAATTATCAGTCCAAATAATCAATTACATTATTTCCCCCCTCCCCCTGCATCCTTCCCTTTCTCCCTCACCAAGGAATTCCCTCAGCTCCCCTCTCTGATTTCTTTGCACATATTTTTCTCTGCATGTTATAAAATTGTACATATCCTTGCCTTATCAACTAATAAATTTGTGGATGTTTATTCAAAACCTGCCAAGGAGACATACAAACTGTGTGATAAGCGCAATCGTGACTTCAAGGAATAATGGGAACTTTTTACAAATTACCTAAAAAGACAACAAAATGAACTGGGCTTTTGAGTTTTTCAAAGTAGAAGTCTAATCCTTAGCCGTGCATGCCACTTACGGATCCTACCTCTTTTTCTGCTTAGCTTATTATTAGGTGGGTTTTTCTCTGAGAAGAGCTTATCTGTTTGGCATGCAGAGGATTGGCAAATAGTGCTCCAGGAGATAATTGCCCTTGCTGTGAGTGGTGGTGCTTCATTCTTTGCCTGTCCCTACTCCACTGCACTACTGTTTGTATAGTGGTATATTTCATCTATAAACAGAAAGGCCAGATGGATAGAAGAATCCTTGTTTTTTCCTGCTCCTGAGGGTAGGATTCAATTCACAAAAAAGCAGATTCCAGCTAAATGTTAGGAATAACTGTTTGACAGTTGAATGGACCACCTCAGAAGGCGGTGGATTTTCCTTCACTGGAGGTTTTTGAACAGAAGTAGTCAGGGATCTTTTTGCTGTGACTCTCGCACCAATGCAAGGGATGGGCTAGATGGCCCTTGGTCCCTTCCAAGCCTACAATTTTATATTTTACTGCTTAGAAGTAAGCCCTGGTGGTTTCAATGGGCCTGAGCACATATAGGATCACAGCCTTAATGCATTTTCTTTCATTCTTTCATTACATTTCCTGTGGCCACCTCTGTACTGTTTTTAAAATCTTTCTTTCCCCAAACCTTTATTAGGCATTGCAGTGTTTCAAAATCAATCAAAAAACAACCCAGAGAATCACACACACATTGTTCTAAAATGTACAGAAGAGATTTACTTGTGGGTCACAGCAGCTACACTGTCTGCAGTCTTCTATAATTTGGGGCATGCAAGTACCAATGAAATCTAATTGTGCAGAACTGAATGCAAGATGTCATGCACAGGACTGCAAAACTCTGGAATAAAGCACTTGTCAAAAGCTGGTAGGCCTTGCATATATAATACTACTTGCATTGGACACTAGTAGGCCTGCTAGCATCTGGCATCTATTGCTGAAAGCATTTTATTTAAAAAAAATGTGAAATGCAAGTAGTGCTACTAGTGATTCCCTACTGGGACAAGACATCATGTTGTCCCCATCGGGAGTAAATGGATAAATTGGCTAAAAACGCTGGTTTTGTGAAACTGTGGTGAAATACAAGCTGTCTGCAAAATTTAAATACACTATTTGTAAGGGGCTCTATACAATTGGAAGTGGCTTTAAAACATGTTTTTGGCTTTTACAACAGGAAGAGAGAATAATCTGCTGTTGCTTCCAGCTTTTGAATATTGGAGTATAAAGCCCAAGAGTTGTGGCCTGGCCCCTGTTTGCTCTACATTCTCAGGAGGTGTGTGTGTGTGTGTGTGTGTGTGTGTGTGTGTGTGATGGCCTGGGATTCGGACTTGGAGGCTGAACCTGAGGAATCCCAGCCTGCATAGGAGTCCCTGCCTCCAGAACCAGCTGAGCCGGGGCTGGGGCTTGAGCCTGAAGGGTCCTCACCTGTGCTGGATCCTCAGGTGCAGGCACCAGCTGAGTCTGCTCTGGCCCCTGAGGGGATGGAGGACCCATTGCCTGCAGGTGCTCCACTCTCAGCCCCGTCATGGGAAGAGGAGGTTGCCTCTGGGTCCGGTAACCCTCCAGCTTCTCCTGAGCTGCAGAGGCTCAGGGCAGAGAGGCAGAGGGAACTAAGTTCCCGCAGGAGGAGTGCTTGCCTCCAGGCCAGGAGAGGTGAGTCACCTGTGGACTGGGGCCACCCTATGCCTCAGGGCAGATAAAAGCCAGCCAGCCCCAGTCCCAGGTTGCGGGAGCAACATTGTTGGTAGCCTGTTCCTGCCTGCACCCTGTCCTGCTCTCCTGCCAGAGTTCCTGACCTCACCGAACTCCCTGCCTTGGACCCAGCTACAGCTTTGACGGACAGCCTCCATACCACACCCTCGACCTCGGACTGGACTCAGACCTCACCGCATGGTTAACCCTCGGGACCATCACGGGGGGGGGGGGGAGAGATTCACATAACTGAAGTGTCTTCAAATCTCACCAGGGCTGGGACAAGGTGGTCTTGGGCCAGCAGCTTGCAATCAAAAAGGCCCCTGATGGATACAGGATTCTGTGGGGCTTAAGGTAAACAATACAATCACTCACTTCTTACAAAAACTTTGCAGAGGTCAAATAAACTAGTAATACATCAAATTATTTAGGAATTCTATAACTTAACCCAACTGAGTCTGACTGCAAACTGAGCAATGAGTTCCATTACTCCATTTTACTAGCTTTCAAAATGACCTGGACAAATGAATGGAGCATGGAGAACAAAGTTATATGTTGGTTGGAATCGTCCAATATGTAGCTAAGATAGTCCCCACTCCTTTCTTCTGTAAAGCTTCTCTGTCAGTATCCTCCTCCTTAAAGCACCAGTTAGGCACCAGAAAGTAAAACTGCATCCTCTAGCTTTGATTTCTGGTCTAAACTAGGTGACTAGGGAGGAAAAAGTTTACCATTTCCAGCATTTCACATCCTGCTTCAATATGTGGAAATATTAAGTGTCCATTACTGAACATTTAAGCAACAGTACAGGGAAAGAGAAAGTGGTCTACCTAATTACACATACTTCATGTCATCATTGGATGGTTACATTTTTTTAGATATGTGGACACTGTTTCAGTAAATTACAGCCATGGCGTGGAAAAGAGATAATGCATTAACATAAGAAGTGGGGGGAAATCAAAAATAAAAACTGCTGTAGTCAGCATCCTCTGTCTGCTAGTGCAAGACTCTTATACAACATTAAAACTCACTTTCTAGCACAACATAGGACTCCAATGTACGCAACAGTTGCACTAGTGAAAACTCATTGCCTCAGTCACCTTTGTGTGCAGCTAGAAGGACATTTGAAATTAAAACAGGGAAGAACAGAAATAAAAGCAATGTGCTGCTGTGTTCCCTTTGATCAGTGATTACAGATTTACCCTGTAAATTTCTCAGGCAGCTATAATTTAATTTATGGTTCCTGTTGTTGTAAAGCACCATGTATGCTGTGATGATGCTATAGAATGAACCCAGGGTTTATAGGGATTGCTAGGCTATTGGCTGATGGATGGATGGATTATGATGTTGCTGTGAATAAGGATGGGCTTTTAAAACTGTAACAACAACAACAACAACTAGACACCCTACAGAAGCCACTAGGATTAAAGCAGAATAGTACAGCTGCAGTCTACTAATGAGGCTAAAGGAGAAACAAGAGCAGAATTCCCCAGGCAACAAAAGTTATTAAACAGTGTTAAGGATTTATTTGGCCAAGGAAATTAACACCAGAGAATGCAGACATCCCTGCTTCTTATAGTGAGTCACTAAAGTAACCATGTACACACACATACACAGTTAATAATGGCAAATAAATCACAATTTTGCTCTGCTTTGCTGTCAATTTGCTCCAAATGCCTTTGCATAAGGCACGGGGCTTTGTTAATCATGTTTAATAGCTTAATCTTACAAAGCAGCTCTTCTGGAGCCCCTGGAATAATGCATTAGGGACACTGTCATGGATCAGATTTTAAAAGGATAGCTCATTCCCTCATGGTGGCTCTGGTCCCACTGCCAGTGCATTTACAAAAGAATTGCATCGCTCTAGTGGGAGCAGTTCCTTGGAAGACAAGGAAGCATTCCTGACAATGGTGTAGTGTGAAGCACCAGACTAGGAGCAGAAGAACCAGGTTCAAGTCCCCAGAATTAGCCATGAAGCTCATTGGGTGACCTTGGGCCATACATTCTCTTTCAGCATAGTCTGCCTCAAAGGATTGTTGTGAGAAAGGTGGGATAAAAATGTAATAAATAGATGAATAATCATCCTGGCACTGAAATAATCATCCTGGCACTCAAATATATCCATAGGATAAATATATGGACACCTGGAACAAAAGTGTTAGAAACCAGTGCATAATTTGCTTCAGGCTCATAAATTTATGGATTTGAGAAATCAAAGTTCAGGAACTTCTGGAAAACTCAACTCCATTTCTTTAGGGATGATCTAGCAGAAGATTAGCATTTGGTCAGTCATAGGAGGTTCAAAGCAAGCTTGGCAACAGATAGCAACTTCAGACAAATAATATTAATAACCAAGGAACTCATCATCCTTACCTAGCCTTTGAAATGGCACTCCTGTCATGGTTTTGAGATGGTGCTACCTTTTGAGCATACCTTTGGGCTTTTCCCATTGACTGTCACAGCAAAAGTAAGGAATGCTAAGGAAGCACTTGGTTTTCAAATTCTTTGGCACCAAGTACAATATATTTACTTGAATTGCACAGAGAGGAAATTGCAAACAGGTAGTTTTATATACACCTGCTCTCTGCTGTTCAGGTTTGAAAAGGAAAAAGGCATAATAGATAGCCTCAGATCTTCATTATACTGCAGATAAGTATAGAATATACGTAAACAGCTTGGGAGGTTCTGTCACAGAGGACAGTTGGATTGAAAATAAATGACCTCAGGTGGCATAAACTAGGGGGAAGACTCCAGTCTGCCATTGATAAACGAGCCCTGCCTCTTTTACTCCCACAGAAAAGAGGAGAAGATGATATTGCAGATATTCCACCCAGCTTTTTCTAATAGATCTCAGATGAAAAGCACAGCATGCAAATGATCAAATGCTACTGTAATGACCGCTGCTACATAAAGAATATAAAAGCACTGGATTATCTCACTGCGCAACCTGTAATTTTGACTATTACCTAGTGGGCTGGATTCAATTGATATTTTGTTTTCAGTGACAGCCCAGCCAGCGCTTGCATTCTGCTGATCAGCACAGAAGTTAAGCAACTGCCAAAGGGACGGATAGGTGACTCACAGGTTCTAGTGACAGGATTCTCCTTTGCATGTATGGATTTCTTGGATCTTATCCACAATCAAGTCTCAACACTGAAGGGATTCAGTTTGCTTCCCCTAATCCATGAATGGGGAAATTGGATCCAGCTGGCAGGGCAGATTTACATACCCACCCATCATGGGTCAAACTTGCAGGTGGGCAAGATCATCCGCCTGTCAATCCCCTGATGTCACAGTGAGGTCAGATGACATGCAGAACCACTGAGCTAGAGGGACCAGTGGTCTGAAGAACATAAGAACAGCCTGCTGGATTAGCCCAATGCCCCATCTAAGTCCATCATCCAGTTCTCAGAGTGGCCAACCAGTTGACTGTGGGAAATCAGCAAGCAGCACCAAGCACAAGAGTATTCTCCCCTGCCATGGCTTCCAGGAACTGGTATTTAGAAGCATTACTAGTTACCGCCAATAGTCCTATCCTCCATGGATCTGTAAATCCTCTTTTAAAGCCATCTTGGTTGGTGACCATGGGTACCTCCCGTGGGAGCAATTTCCTTAGCTGAACTATGCACTGCATGAAGGAGAACAGATAAAAATCTGTCCCAAGTCTTCCAACAGTTGGCTTCACTGGATGTGCACGAGTTCTAGTGTTAGAATAACGATTTTCTCTATCCAATTTCTCCATGCCACACATGGCTTTATGCAATTCTGTCATGTCTTTCCCACCTTTTCTCTAAACTAAAATGTCCCAAACTTTGCAACCTTTCTTTATATGGAATTGCTTCAACTTCAAATGAAACTACTTGGTAATATCCAGCAGCACTACTAAATGAAGGTTAAGAAACTGCTCTTTGTCCCAATCTTTCCCTATGCAGTGGTACCTCAGGTTAAGAGGTCCGTTCTTAACCTGAGGTGCCACTTTAGCTAATGGGGCCTCCCGCTGCTGCCGCACAATTTCTGTTCTCATCCTGAAGTAAAGTTTGTTTCCTCTCTCCCCCCCCCCGAGCATATACCCACCCCCCAACTTCCCTCAGCTCCTATCTCTGGTTTCTTAACATATATTTTTATCTACATGTTATAGAGTTGTAAAGATCCTCAATTTATCTGTCTATATATTACCAATAAAGATTTTGTGAATGTTTATTCAAAACCTGCCAAAGAGTCCAGTTCGTATTGTTGTTTCTTCAAACATTTCCCTAGCAGAAAAGCTTTGGGGTTTTCCACAAATGTTAAATGAAACATTTTCTTTAACTCATTATATATCATTTCCCAAAACATTTTAATTTTACTGCAGTCCCATCACATATGGTAAAAAGTTCCTTCTTTTTCCTTGCATTTCCAACATAGGTTTGAGGCTGTTTAAAACATTTTCCCTAATTGTACTGGTGTTATATACCATCTGTACATCATTTTCATGTAATTTTCTTTCAGTAAAGAGCAATCTGTAAATTTTAAGTCAATTTTCTATAACCTTTCCCAATCTTCCAACATAATATTGTGGCCTATATCTGTTATGTCCTTCCAATTCCAGTGCTTCCTGCTTCTCCAGCTTCATCCAATCTCTGATCCATACCAGACAAGCAGCTTCATAATATAATTTAAGGTCTGGGAGGGCAAACTATTTCTTGGTTAGTGGAGTCTAACCTGAAGCATTTGTAACCCAAGGTATCACTGTATGTTGGAAAGATGCATGCATTTTAGCCTCCCAATATAAAAGATTCACATGTGAAAGGGGTGGGAGACAAACAGTCACAGAGTTGCTGTATGCATTCTGCCAGGTCCTAAATTATTTGAAGTCTCAAAAACTATTGGCATAAGTTTTTTTAAGGGACTGGAGGCTTGGACATTCCTTCCAACAAAGGAAGGCTATTAATAGCAGACCTCCAGAACAGCTTAAACTATAAGAATAGAAACTTAATCATAGCCCAGTAAGTGCTGGGAAGTTCAGCTCATTTTGATGGGTTACATTTGACCTGTGACAGTTTTGTGATTTCTTCTTCTTTGCTTTGGGTATTTTTTTAAAAACGAAATCTCCTTGTATAATGCAACTTTTCTGAGTTTTGTTGTATGTAATTGCATGGGGGTTTGCCTCTGAAAATTATCTTTGCCAAGAGTCCCTTGAACTGACCCCGGCAAATCCATCTGCAGCCAGTTATGCTCAGAAACCCTGTCACTGGATGGAGAAATGCTGTTGTGACAATTAATCTTGGTTTATTGCATCCCCTGTGGCTATGCTAGTGACATGTGCCAACATTTGCCGCCTTGTTTGTGGCAGCCTATGAAACGTAATGAGCCTGCTTGTACAGTTCAGGAAGGCAGTTGCCATGTTGCTTTCCTACTCTCAGGTCTTCATGTGTGCTGATTCTCAGCACAAAATGAAAAGAGCACCCTTCTCTTATGTAGAATGCACATTATGGGGAAGACATGTGCACAGGAACTTAAGGAAGCTGCCTTACACTGGGCTAGCCTATTGATCCATCTAGCTCAGTATTGCCCACACTGACTACCAGCAGCTCTCCAGGCTTCAAGGAAAGAAATCTTCCCCAGCCCTATCTGAAGATGCTGAGGATTGAATCTGTGACCTCTCTCCTTCTGCATTTCAAACAAATGGTCTACCACTAAGCTCAGCTAGTCCAGTCCAGCAATATTTTTTGTTTGTGGAAAAATCCAGTTCTGGTGTGTATGAGCTACAGCAGAGATGTAGTGGGGAGAGAGTGCTTCACCCTGTCCCTTCCTGCTGCTTCCCTGCTCTTCTAAACCATCTCAGCAACTAGCTTCTTCCTGTACAAGAAGTGTCACTGGCTACAATTACATGCATTTGTGTGTAATGAGTAGTTTGGCCCTCCCTTTCAAAACTCTGATTGTCATATAGAAGAGCTTCAGAGTATTATTGCCCAGTATCTGCAAACAGCATTTTTTTAAAAAAACAGATCCCCTTTTAAATCTAGCTTTTAGCAGAAGCTCACAGAAGCTTGTTTGGTGAGAGCTCTGTATACAGGAAGAAGCCCTGCAAGAGTTACAATGCTAGATGAAATACAGTTCTCTCTACTGCCAGAGCCAGATACACCACAAGAAAGGGCAAGCAACCCAAGTCTGGAAGATGGAAATATAACTGGCCCACAAATGTATTTCCTGCTGCTTCCATTGTTTATTCTCCAAATACAAAATTACATTTATTTGAATTTGAATCTCATTTGACATACCTTCGGATGATGCTCCTAGAATTTAAAAATCATGCATGTAATTCTGGTAAATTCATAGTGTCAGTCCTTGCTTGTTACAGTGAATTCCATTGGTTAAGTACTTTCCCTCCCACTGATCATATTTATCAGTTCTAAATGGACTCTCTCACTTTTGTTTAGTGTGTCCCTGCTCTTCTCACTAGAAACAAAGTAAACAGGAGGCACCATTTTTTCTAACTCCATTACTAGCCTGTTCCATGCATAGTTTGACCAAAAAAAAAATAGGGAGTCTTTTAAAACTCCTTTTCCAGCTTGAGAATCCGGGATTAGAATTGCAAATTGGCTGGATTTTGCCACTTTTATCCAGTTTTTGTTGTGGCAGCTTTTAGGGGAAGAACAAAGTCACAATCACTCCACTCTTATCACAATAGTCAGATGCTAGAAACAGAGGAATCTGCTTTATACTGAGTCACACTATCTAGCTCAGCCTATGCTGTCTGGTGGTGGCTCCTCAGGTATTCAGACAAAGGTCACCCCCAGCCCTTAAGATTCCAGGAACTGAACATGAGAACCTTTGCTTCCCAGCCCTTTCCCAAAGGAGAAGGTTTCCAGCACTGTGTTTCAAGACCTGTGACCCAAGTACCAAACTTTCCCCTGAAACACTGGCCCCTTATTGATAGAAAAAGCAACTGTACTACTACGGATGCAACTGGCTACCTCATATTCACAGAAGACCCATTGAAACCAATCGTTTAAGCCAGATAATACACTGTATAACAACCAAGCCAGATACTACTCTATATAATTGCTTAACAGCCTTTGCTCCCAGATAAATGGAGAGTAAAGTCATTGGGCCAGATTGCTAGTTTGGGTCTGATAGACTCTAGGTACAAAATTTGGGCCTATGGCTGTCCTATCTAAGACAGCAGGCACTGTTCCATCTTCATCCAGCAAACCTGTGAATGATGATCCTGTAAAGTCAAGGGTGGGGTTCATCACAAAGCTGACAGAGTTTGGCAGAGTTGCTCTTAGATGTAACTCATGCGGAAGGTCCGTCACTCAAGCAGCAGAGCGCATTTGTTTATATGCAAGAGGTCTCAGGTTCAATTCCTGGCATCTCCACATAGATCTGGGAAATGTTTCTGCCTCAAAGTCTGCACAGCCACTGCCCAAGGGTGGGCAGAAAGTAGGCTGGGGTCTATGGAGAGATCTCTGGGGGATTTGAAGTACATCAGCAGAGACTTCTGACTGCCAATTGCCTAACAACAATAACCACCCCTCAAAAAATGTTACTGAAAAATAATACTTGGGGAGAATTCAGGAGTGGACTTTTGTGTGAAATGACCTGTTGAGTCAGGTACTGCTACTGAGCACAGATTCCTGGGATGAGCATGGGCTCAGAGGCACCCTGTTAACTTAATCCTTTATAGCATATGTTCATCCTGCTGAACCTCTACTTTGTTTCTGGCTCCAGTTAGTGGACCTCAGTTTTTATACAAAAATAAAAGCATACCTCAGCCTCAGTTTATGCCCTCTCCTGCTGCAGACAATTCTTAGCTAAATGATGGATCCCTGGCACAGTCTTGTGTTTCATAATATGGCCAGCTGGTAGTAAGGACTGCATGATCCTGTCACTTTGTGGAAATGCAAAACCTGGTGCGGGGATTAGAATCCAACAGGCTGAGAACCTCTTCTCTCTTTCATGTAAACACCACAGATTTGTAGCATGTACTGCAAAGTGTACAGGTCAGGCAAAGTAATATTTGGAACCTGATGAAGGAACATGTGACCTGAACAAATGCTAGGAACGGGTGACTTGGGGCTGCCTGTCACATGCTATCTACTCAAATGTCCACTCGGGAGCTAAAACAAATAAAGCTGGCTACCTCAAGCTGCATGGCCATTGTTGTGCAACTGTTCATTATCATATTTTAATTCATGAGAATATTTACAGGATCAGTGCACATTCAGCAAAGGGTGAGCATGTAAGCAATTGTGAAAGATTCTGATGAGAGCTATGCATGCAAAGGCATTGTCTTACATGGTAAGGTAAATTATGCATGCAAATCATGCATCAATGTCATGAAATGGACTACAAAAACAATAAAATAAACACATTCAAAATGGATTGGAGATTCAGAGATACTCTCCATCTGAGGTACCATTTTGTCTAGAGTGATCCGTGGTAAAAAATTTGTTGGTGATTGTACATGATATCCAAGAACAGGGATAACATTGGTCTTCATAGTAATTTTTCTTCTCTCTTTGCAGAAGCAGGAGGGAATGAGGGAATGGAAAACTGCTTAATTTGCATAATTTATACAAGTTGCACAATTCAACTTTACTTGACATGGATTTTTGACTCTTTTTTGGCTGGTTTTTTTGTTGCTGGCTAAAATTAACTGGGCAGTTTAAACTGGACGAGTTTCCACATGCCACCTGGGTTCAAGCTCCACTGAAATCAGGAAATTTGCATTTTCATATATGCATTGCCCATCTACGAGGCTCAAACACCGATTCCTTTAAAATAGCCATTTTAAGCTGAGCTAAGAAGAAGAAAACACCTATTTTCAGGGGAAGAAAATGAACCTTAAGACTGAAGCCAATCATATGCATATGTAAGTTCCCTGGGGCTGTATTTTTTAATGTTAAGCATTTGCTTATTTTCTGATAAAACGTTCATATTTCATGGCACATTAGCAAAGAGCCGCTATCTTATGACCAAACTTGAGATACATTAACACAAGAAAACAGACTGAGTTTTGTAACTGGTGATGGGAGGAAATGCTGCAGTTCAGGAAACCTCACTCCAGGGCTGTTGTCAGAGCCCCCGGCACCCTTGAGAAGCTGCTGGGGCCCCAGTAGTCCAGGAGGACCCACTGCTGACACCTGTGCAGTGTCACTCCAGAGCACTATTTGTTAATGGCAGTCCTTGGGGAGCATGATTGTGAAGAAAAGGAAAGCCTACCTGAGGAAGGTGGGAAACCCACTCATGCCTACAGGGGGAGCTTGCTAGATAAGGACTGTGCAAACTCTGCTTAATGAAAATGACACTTCCAAGCCCTTTCCGGCTGGGGAAGGCAGGAATTCTCTCTCTCTCTCTCTCTCTCTCTCTCTCTCTCTCTCTCTCTCTCATGTGTTTGATTTTTTCTCAACTTTCTCAAAAGAAGAAAAGACATCCATGGCTCAGCTAGAGCTTCTTGTCGCCATTGTCTCTGTAGTCCTGTTGATGATCTACTACCCATCTCTTGACTACCATGCAAGCAAGTATTCTGGTGCACCACACAGCAGGTTAGGGAAGGGGCCAGAGACAGCAATCATATTGGGAACAGAAGTGAAAGGATAGAGTGGAGGCCCACCTTTTCTCCCATTCAACCAGCAATTTACAGTGTCCACTGTCCAGATTGCAAAACCCCTACTTTCATCACAAGGTCTATTTTCAGAGCTCACCCTGAAGACACTCCCACCCACCGGTTTGCTCAGCCAGAAGCTATAGCTGGATTTCGAGACATCAGGCAAAAAGGGAGATGGGAAAAGACCTCACCCCCAAGTACTCTTGGCATCTGCCTTCCTGCACAGCTGGGGATATTAATAATCATTGCTTTCATCAGTGAGTGAGGAGGAGAGAAACCAAGTGTTTTGCTGCTTCCTGTTTGAGTTAATTTCTTCTGACAACTGCTGATTTGGGTTTGTGATTCAATCCTCCATATGTCTAGCTCTATTGGTCAATTAAGTGCAGGGGGTGATTAGGGGAAGCAGCAATGCTCAGACTGATTATGGGAGGAAGCATCCGGCAGTGCTCAGAACATGCAAAACAGCCAAGCGTGCTTAGCATTAACACTTGGCTTAGCAGAGCATTCCAGAAGTGGCTGCTGCTGCTGGGCAGGTCAGAGGAGACCTCCCCTTGCCACTTCTGGAGAGACTAGATGCATCCAGCCGTCTGTTGGCTTCATGAGAGCAGCATGCATGGCTAAGAAGGGAGAGATGATCTCTGACTACTACTGCTACTGCTGCTGCTGCTACCACTACCACTAATAATAATACTACAGTGGAACCTCGTTTTTTGAACGTCTAGGCTGCCGAATGTTTTGGAAGCTGAACACCAAAAAACCAGAAGTAAATGTTTCCATTTTCAAACGCGCCTCAGAAGTCAAACGGTTTCCCAGGTGTGTTTCTCAATTTTCTCCATTCACTTTGCCGACAGCCCTTTGATCCTTGGTTTTCAAATGTTTCGGACTTCCAAAACAGATTACGTTCAAAAACCAAGGTTCCACCGTAATAGTAATTTGAAACAATCCTTCCATTATATAGCATCTGGTATGAATGCCAGTAGATGGTTTATATATAGGAGCTAGCAAGAAAATGAGATCCACCTTACAGTAATGTAAATTATTGTAAATCTAGTAAGTTATTGTAAATAATGTAAATCTGGGGGAGAAAAATTAAATAACTGGAAACTGTTATAGGGTTTTTTGGGGGGGCTGGGGGAGAATAAAGCTAGTGGGAGTTCTAAAACAGCACATTAATAGCAAGCTTAGAATATTGAATTAATAGTGAAAAATACTTAAGGGGCTGTTATATTCTCCCCTGTATTTTGTCATAGCTTTGCCTATCCCCTTTCCCGCAATCCTCTTATTCCAATAATCAAGCCCACACCAACCATAGATAGGTTCAAGCACTGGAACCTTTTCAGTGTAAGACATGAAAGACTGATAGGCAATCTGGGGCTTCGTGGACAGAATCATTCAATTGCAATTTTATGAAGTGAAAAGGTGATGTCCCCCTCTGCAGATCTGGCAAGATGGCAACTGGAACACTGCCTTCTGGGCAATGTGCATATGCAACAAGATGTTGAAGAGCAGAGGGAATTCAGTGGAGAGCAGCAAAAATGATTAAGGGTTTCAAAGGGTTGACATATGAGGGAGATTAAAATAATTAAATGTATGTGGCTTGGCGGAACGGCAATGAAAAGGGTCGAGATTCCCCATCTGCATGTGTGTGGCTTTTATGGAAGCCAAATGAGCTGTGTGATGACGATGGGGCATAACTGGAAAATGGAGGGAAAATGCAGATTCAGGACCAAGAAATATTTCCCGGTACTGAGATCTGGCATCTCTTAGGATAATATTGCCAAAAGAAGAGTGAGATGTGCTACATGGAAAATTAATAGAAAAAGGGATTTGGACGGAACTGCAGCTAACCTCAATGTTTTGAGCAAATTCACCATGTGTTCACCCATAGTTAGGATACTATCACAATTGTCATTTATATTTCCGCAGTTGTGTTCATTTTACCTCTTTAGTGCGTTTTTACAATACTTGAACCTTATTTGCAAATTCTCACAAATGCAGCGCAATAAAGTGGTTCTGTGTCATTAATACCAAAATTTCCATGATGTAGTGCAAACTGATAGGTGTGTGTTCTTTATATTCAGGGTTGTTTGACAGTGGAATGGACTCCCTTGGAAGCTGGTGGAGTCTCCTTCATTGGAGGCTGGGTGGCCATCTGTCATGGCTGCTTTAGTTGGGAGTCCTGCTTTGCAGGGGTTGGACTAGATAACTTCCAGAGTCCCTTTCAGCTCTACAATTCTATGATTCTATGACTGTGTATAAATTGGAGTGCTGTGTGTCACTGACACAGGGTACTTGGAACCAGCTGCTGCCATCACTGCGGCAAGCTTTTCAAAATTGGCCATGTCACTTTAAATACATTAGACAATAAATCATCCCTCTGAGACATCCCCAAAGGAAAAATGGGGGCGGGGGAGTCAGAAATAGCAGTTAAAAGCCCTTTTCTATTACACTATCCCTAGGGAGCTGTAAAACTTGGAAAGTTTTTAAAGTAAATTGTATGGCCAAGGGCTTTGTGTGCATGCAAACACACACTGTGCTGTGCTTTCCACTACTGTCTGGTCTAGCACAGGCATCTAGCTGCATCTCTTCTGTCCATCTTTCTTTGCTATGAGCATATACATCTAGATGTTCAATTCCTATTCCGTTCAGCATTTTTCTTCTTCCTCCTCTACCTTTTTTCTCTCCACTATTCTCCACCTCCACAGCTTCATCACTCCTCCTCCGCCTGTAGTCCAGCCCACCCTTTGTGATGCTTGCAACAGAAAGCGAAATGTACGCACGTTGCAGACTACTCTGGCTCCAGTTCAGTGTTCATAAGGGACATCTGCATCTGTCAGGGTTTACTGTGGGCGCAAGAGTACCTGGGATGGAGCCCTCTGTGGCTTCCAGGCCTCTACTCAGCGTTTGAATCCGGGAAAGAAAAGCAAGGCGCTACATCGGGCTTGTGGGGCGCTGAAGCGCAATTTCTAGTCGCGTGTGTGCCGCCGTGCCCGGCAGATCCCGGCAGCAAAAGAGGCACGTCTAGGGCTGCGGGGGACAGTAGGATGCTTGGAGCTGCTCGTTCTGCTGCTCCAACTTCTTGAACAGCTCCTGCAGCTTCGGCACTTTGGCGGCGTGGCTGCCTAAACACCCCACGACCCTCTTGCTTCCCAAGGCAGCAGCAGGAGCAGGAACGATCCTGCTGCGACCACCTCCTCCTCTTCTCCCTCTCTCGGTCAGGCGAAGCCTCGCGTTTTTCCCTGACCCAATGCTGCAGAGCGAGGGGGAAAGCTTCACCTGACCGAGGGAGGGAGAAGAGGAGGAGGAGGAGCAGGCGGCGGCTGCAGGATCCCTCTTCCCCACCCCCACCCTCTCCTTACAGACCGGGCAGGTAGGAAGCAGCCCGATCTGCGTCCCTAGCAGAGAGGGGGCTCTCCTTGAAGTCCCGCTTCAGCACACGTGCTCTTTAACGTAGGGCTGGCTAGGAGGACTTTCTCCTCCTACGCCCTCGGCGCCAGCAGTGACAATTTAAATTGAAATCTTAGGCGCAGTGTACTGCGACAAGAGTTCGGAAAATGCTCCCAATAATAAAATTCTCTACCGCAGAATGCGCCCATTACTATTGAAGTTTCGAACACTGCCTCTACGTACACCTCGCTACCAATCTGTGCTCCCTCTTCCACTTGTCTTCTCGGTCCTTGTCCACTGTCACTTCCACGCACAATATAATTTGCAACATCATAATCTTGGGACAACTCTGACACTACATTCTGACTCTTGGCTTAAAGTGATAGTGGAAGAGCAGCCCATGATCCAGGTCTTTGTCAGAAGTATCAGATAGAGTTGTGAGAGATCTATGAATCAGAGGGAACCTCAAGACCCTACTCCCATTGCAATCTTTCTAATTCAGTAACAACTCCATGGTGGTTTTATAATCGGTAGGCAAAAAAATTGGAACATCAGAAGCGTCCCTGGGCCATTTGGCTGTTGCCAAGACTTCCTATCTAGAAAGTCGTCAAATGGAATCCCCATTTTGTAAAAGCAATGGAGACTTCTGAAACTGCAAAGTAACTCGCCTGAAGGATCTGGAATACAGTTGATTCTACTACATAACTGGTTGGAATAATCAAACTGAAGGAGAATCAGAAACGTTGCTTATGCAGAATCATACAAACACGGAGATCTACAAGGTAGTTGTGTGGATAGTGTTTTATAGTTTATTCACTAGGTGGCACTGGACTTAGTTGTTTCCGAGTGAATCTAGGAGAATCCTGCTACTGTTGCTAATGTTGAAGACAGATAAAATGTTTCAATTTTTGATTGGTATATCCTCTAAGAAGCTACAGCAAATGTGACTGGCAAGAGGCATTTGATAATAACATTCAGCTGATAGGGATTCTCTTGGTTTCAATCAACCTATGCTACAATAGATTATTATAACAGATTATTATAACTCACTTGTGGGCAGTAGACCCCACACCAGAGTCAGCTGATCTCTTATTGTCTGCACCCTTAAGTTAAAGGCTTCCCTGAATAGATATTGCTAGTATACGATGCACCAACATGAACAACAATGAATGCCAGAAAGAATGGCAGAACAAAACAGCACTCATTGGCTTTCTTCCCTCCCTGCATCTGAAGTAGCCAGGAAAAGGAACAGAAGGAGGGGACGACGACACCATATTGAGTTGGTGCCATGTGATAAATTGGACAAGCCGAAGTATGAAGAAGAATGGGGTGGGGGGGGGGAGAACCCAGTGAGAAAAGATTATTCTGACACCTTGTAGATTTATAGACTTCCTGGTTTCCTTAATGGCTATAAATCATGCTTGGGCTCCTGTAGCCTTCCCTCCCTTTTCCCATTTACATTGTGGTTGAGCGAAAGCTACAAGCATGGTAGCGAAGAACAAGGAGAGGAAGGACAACCTGTAGTCGGGGCTGTAAAGCTGTTGCTGGCAGAGAACATTAGGAAAGAACCCTTCATATCTGCTTATCAGTGGAACATTGTCATGGAAGAAGGATGGGAAGATCGAGAGTTGGGGACCAATGTTCATTCTATTTTTTTTGGACACAATAAAAAGAGCACCCAATGACATAACCCTGGTGGATCGCTGCCACTTCTAAAAAAGGAACTGTTAGCAGGTGGCAAATTGAGGAAAGGAAAATAAAAAGGAGGGAAGAGGTCATGTTTTATTTCACTTGTAGTACTGCTCAAATTCAGCCATAACCTGATTAAAGTAAATCCCTTTTTTACAGCCTGTGGAGTCTATAAGATTATGGTGTTAATGTAAGTGTGATTCGATCTGTCAGTAATGGTGCATGTCGGGGCCCAGGCAACTCAGACAAGTCCATTATTTAAGATGTATTTATTGTCGCCCCCACCCCTGCCGCATCCTCATCCCCCTCACTTTTCCTTCTCTGCATTACAGGGTTTAATTGAACAGTTTAAAGCGATTCTTCTTCAAGGCCCATTAATTGATTTTATTTGTGCATTCTTCTGGGTCATGGGAAATAATAATAATAAAACCATAGCTCAAGGTCCCACTCCATCACAGATTCACCAGTGGAACAACACACCCCAAACCACCCTGTTTTTCTGACTTAATATATAGAACCATAGAAATGTAGAGTTGGAAGGGACCCTGAGAATCATCTAGTCCAATGCCCAGCAATGCAGGAATATGCAGCTGGCTTGTACCCACAACCTTGGCTTTATTTGTACCATGTTCTAACCAACTGAGCCTACGGTATACAGTAAAACAAGTATCTGAATTCTGGTCTTTATATCACTAGAACAGCATCATCCAGGCACAATATGACAGTGTCAGCACACTTGGGGCACCCCTAGGTTTGCAGAAGTACACCTACCACCACCCAGAACTCAACACAAGGTGAACCGAGGATTGGCCATGGAAAAAGAATGTTGATTAACTGTTGGGGACCTAGGGAATATAGAATGGAATTATGTATCCTAAAAGATAGGATGCCAGCTAATCAGATATGAAGAGGAGCACTCCATATATTGTGTTGTAGGAGGTCTCACCTGTATATTTCAATTATTCTTTGGTTCCTCTTTTCTACCATCCCTGGAATGCTAGTTTTGCTCTCTATGCTCTCTCTCTCCCCCCCTCCTGCCTCTTAATTTATTTCTCTGTCTGGTTTCATAGAATGAAAACATCTCTTTTGAAATGCCCGATCTTCTATTGCAGATATTCCCAAACAGAGGAAGTCAACATTTCAGACTCTTTATATGATGAAGTTTCATAGTTTATTTGTTCAAAGAAGAATTTCTATACCACTTGGTTGTAAAATATATCAAGGCACACTATGAAACCTAATTTGTTTCATCTCACTCATGCACACCCATTCAGGTGACTGTTAATCACCAGGGAACACCTCACATTGGCATAAACCAAAATTTACAATTTACAATAGTTAAAGACAGGCAGAGAAACAACCACAATAATGAGAGTGATTGATGATTTCCCGATTTCACAGTTTAATCAGAGACTTTCCAATTCCTTAAATGTCTCATGTTGAAGTCATTGAGGTCTGAACACTGTTTGAACCCCACCAGTTCCTACAACTAAAAGGTTTCCTGCTTGGGTGGGAAATTTTTAAGGATTCAGAAACACTTCCAGTCATTATAATTTCTCACAAGGGATGAAGCGGGTCCACATATAACATCTTTAAAATCAAACATGTCCACAGACCAAATACGTACTGTACCTTTATCACTCTCCTATTTAACGAAACAAGACACAGAGCATAAGGCAAAACAATTCATCTGAATAGTTGGCAAATAAACATTAGAAAAGTTACATATATTAAAGACATATAAAAAAGACATAAATATAAGAAATAAAATAAAGATATTACCAAGCTGTTAACAGGAACATTAAGTAAAAGATGAAAGCTGTTGGTTTTATATCTCCAAAATTATCTGAATTAATTTAGAAGTATGAAATTGGACATTGGTGAGCTTCAAATGAATTTCTATATCTTGAAATAATTACACATATTAATTTTATGTGCAGAATTTATGCATATATATTCAAGAGTTGTTCAATAATTTAAACACTTGGGATATTAATTTGAGATAAAACAGGGGAAATGACTGGACATTTACTAGCATTAGAACCAAAACTATTATTAACAGGATACTTCAAAAATCCCAACGATGATTTGGAAGTAGTAAGACATCTGATAATTGCTGTGACAATTTGCATAGTTAAAAAAATAAATCAGAATGTTACGACAGGATATGCAATGTGGTAACAATATATGTTAACTCACTATAGAAGAGCTACCCAGTAGCAAGCAGGTGGTAGTGAGGAGCAAGTTACCTGATCTCCCGGCAGGTGAGCTGTTGCTGGGAGAGGAGGGTGATATAGTGCATGGCAAGACAGCTGGATTTATGCCTCAACCTCTCCTGGTGAGCAATGGCAACTCACCCACCGCTACTGGAGCTACCAATAACCAGCTAGATAAGTTTTTAGAACTATGACTTGATTTATCATCTATTAGAAATATAAATTTCAAGCGAACATGCATCTGTCCAATGCTTCTGAATTATTGTGATCACTTCTATGTGTAACATTTCAATTCATATACAGTGGTACCTCGGGTTACAGATGCTTCAGGATACAGACACCGCTAACCCAGAAATAGTACCTCAGGTTAAGAACTTTGCTTCAGGATGAGAACAGAAATCATGCAGTGGCAGCGGGAGGCCCCATTAGCTAAAGTGGTACCTCAGGTTAAGAACAGTTTCAGGTTAAGAACGGACCTCCAGAATGAATTAAGTTCTTAACCCGAGGTACCACTGTATGCACAACTATATGTAACTCATGGTTCATATGTCAAGGAGGTAGGATTCTCTACATCTACCTACATACCTATTAAAATGTCTAGGTACCAACCTATTACTTCACTTCTCAAGTGATGTGAGAAGGTGGTCCTACTCCAGTCCTTAAACTGGTAAATATGTTGTTGTTGTTTAGTCGTTTAGTCGTGTCCGACTCTTCGTGACCCCATGGACCAGAGAACGCCAGGCACTCCTGTCCTCCACTGCCCCCCGCAGCTTGGTCAGACTCATGCTGGTAACCTCGAAAACACTATCCAACCATCTCGTCCTCTGTCGCCCCCTTCTCCTTGTGCCCTCCATCTTTCCCAACATCAGGGTCTTTTCCAGGGAGTCTTCTCTTCTCATGAGGTGGCCAAAGTACTGGAGCCTCAGCTTCACAATCTGTCCTTCCAGTGAGCACTCAGGGCTGATTTCCTTCAGAATGGAGAGGTTTGATCTTCTTGCAGTCCATGGGACTCTCAAGAGTCTCCTCCAGCACCATAATTCAAAAGCATCAATTCTTCGGCGATCAGCCTTCTTTATGGTCCAGCTCTCACTTCCATACATCACTACTGGGAAAACCATAGCTTTAACTATACGGACCTTTGTTGGCAAGGTGATGTCTCTACTTCTCAAGATGCTATCTAGGCCTGTCATTGCCCTTCTCCCAAGAAGCAGGCGTCTTTTAATTTAAAACTGGTAAATATAGATTGAAGTAAATGTACAAGTAGTTATTTCATGATTAATGGTTATGTAAATGGGACTTTATTGTGCTGAGCAGATTATTACTGTTACTTCCAAGTAGGATTTTCAGGTCTCCTAGGGTTAGATTTGACTGAACATCCTGTTCGGAGTATGAGCCAAACTAGTGTAGCTTCAGATACCGCATTTATCTTTTATTCCTTTTACATTGTGCCAAGCTCCTATCATAAAGATAACAGAAAATTGGATCTGGATTTTGCTCTAAGCAAAACTGATTCCTAGCAAGCTTGGAATGGATTTAATTCATTCTCACCTGGAAAAAACCCCCAACAACCTTCAATATGCTTCAAAGCTGTAGTTTTTTCTTCTAAAAGGAAGGTTTATGTCAGCTTGCGGAGAGGAGGGGAATGGCTGGGGAAGTCAAGTCTAAATGAACTGGGAATAGAATTAATGTGCTAGGTCTGAACTGACATGGTGTCCTCATGGTATGTTTGAAGAACTCCAGTTTCAAACTAAATCAGGGGTAGGCAACCTAAGGCCCGGGGGCCAGATGCAGACCAATCGCTTTCTGAATCCGGCCCGCGGACAGTCAGGCAATCAGTGTGTTTTTACGTGAGTTGAATGTGTGCTTTTATTTACAATGCATCTCTGGGTTATTTGTGGGGCATGGGAATTTGTTCATCCCCCCCTAAAACAATATATAGTCCGGCCCAGCACATGGTCTGAGGAACAGTGGACCGGCCCACAGCTGAAAAAGGTTGCTGACCCCTGACCTAAACCACACGTTGTTGATAACTCACCTTACATAAGGACTAAAGTAAAACATCCTCATATTTTTCTCAACGACCAAGATGGAAATGGAGCACAGTCTGAAGCACAAGTAGATTTTGTTCACAAGTAGATTTCCTGTTTCTCTACTGGGTGGCAAGTGGAACATAGGAAATCAGACCATCAAGCACAACATTGTCCACAATGACTGGCAGTGGCTCTCCAAGATTTCAGGCAGGAGACTTCAAGAAATACCAGAAAGTCAGTAGCAAAGACTCCACCTCATGCACAGTCCTGGACAAGAGTCCTAGCCTGCAAACAAGAGCTCTCTAACCTGCAAACAAGAGCTTTTCTCTAACAAATCCCCTTTAATCACACAGCTCTTCTGCTCTCTGAAGTACAGCGCTCAACAAACAATTCTGCTGTTACCATCTGAGCAGGGAAGACCTCTCTCCTTCTGAAGTTCATGCTTCCCGAGCTACTTTTGTCTTTGTTTACAAGGCAATAACCTTCATGCTCAAATTTTATTTCAGAGTAACCTTGCCCTGCCTACAGTACCATAGCAAAAATCTGCTCCTGCCTAATATTCTTCCCCTCTCCCCACACAGTACGAGGCACCTCTCCCTCCCTTAGTTAATAGCATCCAACAGAATCAATCTTCCAAGTACACACACATATAGACAGACTCAAATTAACCTTACTGGGTAATTAGAGTGGGTGCCCATGGTTCTGGTACTGTGGCCTCATTTCCTCCTGTAAGCATGTATATATACAAGATGGCTATTCGTTAAAGCAACAGCTGGCTCCATTAATGAGAGCAAAGTTCAGGCCTGCCTTCCCTCTCTAGGCCAATGCATGTGCATATAGGTTCTGGGAGGCCTAAGATAACTTCCACTTTGGCAGAGGGGAACAGCTGTATTAGGAAAGTGGTGGTTTGACAGAGGTGATCAGCTCTCACCCACTCGGTGGGAGGGAAAACATGTGGGACAAGATCAAAGGAAGTTGCCAAACAGGCTTTCAAGACCCGTCATGGCCCAGGAGCCTGTGGAAGTCAGATGGATTCTATTTGCATTGCATAATTGGTGGAGCCTGTCACAACATTGCAAAAGCCAGCTGCTGTTTTCTGCTGAGAGCTAATTCCACCTGATTTATTTAATACTGTAATGAATTTAATCCTGCTCCCTGCCACACTTTCAGCTAACAGTCACAAAACAGCCTCTGCAGCTAAAGTGCACCGGCAAGTGAGGAAGAGGCACTCAGAGACACCATGTAAAACCTCAGACTGCCTAAGACATTGTACTCAACGAGAGGCTGCCAGAAATGGGAGATTGCATTGCATGTGCAATTCTGGTCAGTTTTATAGAGTGGGTAGAATTAAAGGTAAAGGTAAAGGTACCCCTGCCCATACGGGCCAGTCTTGACAGACTCTAGGGTTGTGCGCTCATCTCACTCTAGAGGCCGGGAGCCAGCGCTGTCCGCAGACACTTCCGGGTCACGTGGCCAGCGTGACGAAGCTGCTCTGGCGAACCGGCACCAGAGCAGCACACGGAAACGCCGTTTACCTTCCCGCTATAAAGCGGTACCTATTTATCTACTTGCACTTAAGGGTACTTTCAAACTGCTAGGTGGGCAGGAGCTGGGACCGAACGGCAGGAGCTCACCCCGCTGCGGGGATTCGAACCAACCATGCGATCAGCAAGTCCCAGGCACTGAGGTTTTACCCACAGCGCCACCCGCATCCCTGGGTAGAATTAGTCCCAGCCAATATGTCCCATTGCTACAGCTACACCCTCTCAACATATTTGCTTTTGCATTGACAACTAGCAACTAGTACCAAATGTGGTTCTGAGGTCACCATTTTCTTTTCTTTATTTGTGGGGGCAGGTCCATTTTCTGAGCCTCCCTCTACACCAGTGCCATACACTTTGATCACCATACAGTAGGGGCGATGAAATATACTCTGAGTCGAATGTGGATTCATGCTCTTTAATCAGGTCATAGTAGTCAGGAGTGGAAGTTTCCCAAAATGTCTGCCTTATATACATTATTTACACATGGGCCCCACATGACTGGCTAATTCTGGGATTCTTCTGTACGCCAATCATGTTGCGGATTCACTTCTACCTGGAGTTGGATTGGGTGGCTCCTGCAGACCAATCAGACAGTTGCATTCTGGATCCTATTGTTCTAGGACCAATCAGACTGCTGCATTTTGGATCCTATTCAAGTCAGTACATAACAGGTGGAGACCTTCCTGATGTTACTGGACCACATCATTCTTGGCCATGGTGCTTGGGGATGATGGGTAGTGTAGTCTAAAAACATCTGAAGGACCACAAGTTTTTCATTCCTGCCACATACATTTCAACCAACTTAATAATCCAAGCCACTTTTCCTGTTGCCTACATGGGCACTAGAATCAAAGCATTCCCTCACTGAGCACTCATACACTGGCTTTAATCCTACCTCACAGTCAGCAGCTATTCAGGAGCTGAAGAGTGACTGCACCAAGAACTAGAGCAAAATGCAAAGCAAATGCTGACCTCTCTCCTTGTATGAAAGGCATATGAAACGATATAGGATGTTAGTCAAAGGTTGAAGACCAACATTTTTGCCTGATGCCTAAAGGTACACAATGAAGGCAATATATGAAACCCTCTCTGGGGAGAGCATGCCACAAATAGGGAGACCCTGCAGAAAAGGCCTGTTCTCATGTTGCCACCCCGCTCTTTGCAATAGCAAAGGATCCAGAACTACACCCAAGCGATGTACCTCTTCTTCAAAGAGACCCTCACTATGTCCTAGGAACCAGGGAAGCCCAAGATGTTTAGCTACCATAAGCACAAAGTGCCACTGCCACTGCACCCTTGCCTGCAATTACACAACACAGCAGAAAAGGCACAGTGGTAGTGTCCACTGAACTCCTGACCTACCTGGTGGCGAGTCCAGGATCAATCCACATGTCCAAAGCCCCAACCGAAGCACTGTCCCGCAGAGATCCCAAAGCATTCACACTGAGGTCCAGCAACGTGGGCAGTAGAGCAAACACAGCACTCCTCAGCTCTGCTGCCCTTTTATACTCTGCATTCTGATTGCAGCATCTGGGCTTGATGAGGCATGTGGACCTCACCTGTTCCAAGCTTTATTCACCTAAGGAATCACACCCCTCATCCTAGAACTAGCAAGCCCCACCTGTGAGCCCTGGCCTTTGACTGCTTCAGCCTCCTGGATTGCTCTACCTGCTGCTTCCTACTCAGAACTTGCCATGTTTGTGGAGACGGGCCCCGTCTGGTGATGGGTCCTGCTGCTCTGGTTCCTGGACAATGCCACTTATTTGCAAGAAAGAGCTGAGTCAGGTCTGTTTCTCCCCCACTTAAAGATACCACGAGTCGAACTCAGACTTAGGTCACATTCACACCATACATTAAAGCGCAATGATACCACTTTCAACTGTTGTGCTTCCCCTGAAGAATTTTGGGAGCTGCGGTTTGCTAAAGGTGCTGAGAACTGTTAGGAGACATCCATCCCCCTCAGAGCTGAATGCTCAGAATTTCCCATGAAGAGGGATTGATTGTTAAACTGCTGTGGGAAAAGAGCTTTTATTGTATGTTGTGAATATGGCCTGAGGCTACATCATGTGACTGGTGGCAGCCATACTTGCAAGGAAATGACACAGGTGGTCTGATCGACTTCAAAAGGAAAGTTTGAAAGTTTGAGAGTGCTCCCCTCTGTAACATAGGCACAAACATACTGGTAAGTGGGGCTTGCTCACTGTATGGTGAGAGGGGGGAAGCAGTACAGCCTCCATTACAATGTTGGGTCATTCAACCAGAATGCCACCCTATTGTGCAGGATCCTGGGCTCTTTATTTTATTATATTGTGCCAGAAGCTGTGTGTGTGTGGAGACAGAGAGGAGGAAGTGGCAATCTCTGCTGACTAACTTCTTCAAGTCTACCACAAAAGAATCAAACTAAGCTTTGGGGAGTGATGGCATTTCATGCCACCGTGACATAAAACCTATGCCATTGCAGCTTAGTTTTAGTTTTAAAGTAGGACACGATTACCAAAACCAAAACGTTGTTTATTTCTTTGCCCATGAAAGCTGTTTATAGTTTATACTTCTCCTCCAGCATGGGGTACCTTGACCTTTCCTTGCCCATGCAAATGAGAAGCACTACTGTGGAAAACATGGACTAATAAGGTGCGTATGCATGTTGATACAGATTATCATTCTTTGGTGGAGAGACTAGCTTAAATGTGACCTTTGTATCCCTTGTTCATTTCTATGGTTGCCTGTGTCTTTGCTTATATCCTTCAACTTGCACTTCAGCATTGTTAAGAGATAAAATAGCTCATACTGCATTAGAGAGTGAACAAAACAAGCAAGCTGGTTCTAGAGAGACTTGGCAGCAAGCCAGCATGTTTGCCATCCCATATGCATTTCCTAGAAAGC
The DNA here is from genome assembly GCF_951804945.1 of Podarcis cretensis. Taxonomy (NCBI): domain Eukaryota; kingdom Metazoa; phylum Chordata; class Lepidosauria; order Squamata; family Lacertidae; genus Podarcis; species Podarcis cretensis. The sequence continues at coordinate 31,505,654 of NC_137173.1, read as the reverse complement.
ATCTCTTTTTTTTTACTTTGAGACCCTGACATCTGTATACATTTCAGCATGTCACAAGAATCCAGCTTGCAATATCGCCCCTCCTCTTTCCCACTATAATGAGTGATACTGAATATGTATATATTTCAATTTCAGCATGAACACAGTCAACATTACCTGCATTTTTCCATGTTTTTGTGTACATCTGTACAGAATTAGGGCAATCGATTTCTAAATTCTGAGGACAGATTGGTATGGAAATCTATTTTTTTATAAGCAAACCTGGTAAATATACCCAATTTCGTCTTCATTATACTGTCCTCTTCCAAAACATTTCAATTCCTTTACCACTTGAGCTGTAAGAACTGTTGAGTGCCTTTGAATTTTTTTCATAAGGGGGGATTTGACAGGAGTTTTAACAGTAGCTCCTGTTGAGTATTCACAATAGTAACAGTTAAAACTGAATGGGTGATTGTTACCACTTAGTTTCTTCAAAGGCCCGCTGAGCTAGGATTGTTGTGAGTGGGGCGGGGTGGACTAGATATAAATTGTTGGTGTGTGAAAACACATAATCTGGATATTTATATTTTTCCCGATTCTCTTCTGTGACTTCTTTCTCTTATATGTTACTGTTTCAGCACCACCCCCTTTCATGCTTATGCTTTAGCAAGTCATATGGGTGATTTCATCCAATTAGGCTTACTAAAATGAGATAATGCTATATAGGTAATATGATTTGGCTAAATAATGACATCACTAGCTGCAAACGAAGGCAATTGGGAGTAAGAGCAATGAGTCCTAAGTTAGTCACATGGGTGATTTCAGCCAATTAGGGACCATGAAATCAGTGAGGGCCCATGAAGTCAATTAAGAGTGAGGGTGAGAGAGTGCAAGAAGCAAACAGTTTCAAAAGCAGTTCAGAAAAATCATTAGGAAAAAAAGTGTTCTGGCAAAATGTTTCTGGAAATACAGAGGGATCTTGACTCAACTCTAATGGGGGGGGGGGAGACACACACACCCTACACCTACACGTTTGCTTCCAGGTATTTCTCTCTTCATATTGTTTCATATTGAGACAGACATGGTAAATGATATTTCTCCCCTAAAATATTTCCCCCTGTTGGCATTTTACTTTGTTATACATGCACCCTGGGGGGAAATTGTGAATATATATATTTTTCTTTGTCAAATAGCTTCAGCTGCAACCAATGGAAATGAAACAATTACCCATTTATCCTAAACTTATATGAAGTAATGATAACATTTGCATGCTTTAAATACTATCTGGCAGTGCAAATTACTACAATTACTTTATACAAAATAAAACTCTATTTCACATTTCCTAATTTTTTTATTGAGTCCAGATGTCCCATACCTCATAATCACTACTGGATGTCTTCTGGAACCCACAAAAAATTGATCTGTAGCAAATCTGACATAAGTTGATATCGGTAATGACAAGAATAGTGTTAGTGACAGTTTAGTCTCATCCAGATGAGCTACCACCTGGAGAAACAGATGGAAATGAAGTAAAAGAGAAAGTGATAAGTCTGCTGGATGCATGGAAGTGGTAGAGAAGAGAGGGAAAGTGTATACAGACAAATACATGGGCATTCAGAGGCACTGGAAGGGAGGCCATGTTGCAGGCCATGTATTCTGGAAATGGAGTTTCATTATTGTCTTCCTAAGAATGTTATACAAATACTATAATACTGAAAGGGAAACTTGGGCTCATTGTCTCTTTCATAGGCTTTTAAGAAAAGTCATTGTTTTAATGTGGATTTCAAGCTTTTAGGAGGGATGAAAAAGTTGTATATAGTGTGCAAGTTTAGCACCTTCTGCAAGAATATCAAATAAGAGGGAGAAATGTCACAGCAAAGAGATACTTTATTCCTTGCAAATATGCAAAGAAGTATGCATTAATTTTGCAATTGCATGTGAGTAATTTAAAGGATGCAATGGAGTCTGAGATTTTGAACAGCAGTTATCTGTATTTGTTTCTCCTGGACTTACTCTTTTCCCCTTATGCACGGTCAGGACAGATGAAGAGTATTATAGAGCTCTTTAAAAATAAAAACTTTCTAGAACAAAAGTATATGTAGCAGTAACTGTGTGGTGGCACTGTGGTTGAGGCTGTACAATGCAATGGTGGGTGCCTGGCATTGGCTTCACTGGTGCATCCATGCCGACTTGACCTCATTTCTGCACAGTTTCCACCCAGTCCTGTCCAGGTAAGCTGCAGCAATGCCAGTGTCAGGAGGGTGATGCTAAAGTTCTAACCCTCCACACCGGCCACTGCTGCTATGGCTAAAATGATTGGGGAAACTGGAGTGGAGCTAACCAGAATTAAATACATGCCTCTGTTTCTTGGTTGAAAGAGTTCTGTGAGTGTGTGTATATATGTAACTCTGCTCACTGGTGTAATGTGCCCCCTGACAGTTCTCCACAGGGGTAAAAATTTCCCATCATTGATTTAAATGGAAAGTCAAACATTTAGAGAATGTGATGAGTTACAGGGCAGGATTATCAATTCACAGAGGAGATACAGAGGTGCATCTACAGGATTATTTTATAGTGCTGAGGGGTGATCATCCTACTGACCATTCAATGCATTGCATTCCACACATATACATGACTCCATCCCCTTCTTAACACTCACATCCACAGTGGAGACCACTGGAAGACCTGCACAAAATATGAAATACATACTACAAGAGCTTGGGTTGAAAAACATGCCTGGGTACTTTCTTCTTCTTCTTCAAAGGAGTCACTTTGCCTCATTTTGTGCCCTTATAAAATACCAAAGCGAGGGATGCTACAATTTGAGAGCACCCTTGATAAAAACACATTTTAGGTTAACAGCAATGATTTTATAATTAGCATCCTAGTCCTCAGACATGTTGTAAGCAAATCTGCTAGTTATGTCAACAACAAACTTAGCATCACAATAACAACTAAGCATGAAACCAGATTTAAAGATTTAGCAGCTATTTTCAGCAACTTCATGTTTAGAGGAGCACATCAAAGGCATCTTAATAACATCAGTAGGAGCTATTAAGAGGTCTTCTGGAATGGCAGCTCTTTTCATGGCTGACAATGACAAGAAAGGGAACTGGCTGTTATCGCCCAAGGATATCACAGCAAAAGAAGATGCCATGGCTGGCTAAAACACAGCAGGAGATAACTGTCTTATTCTTGGATCTGCTCTCAAGTCTGTTCCCCCACTCAGCTGTATGGGGCCACCCAGGAGTGTCTGAGACCTTGTCTAGCTTATAGATGATAAAGCCAATTTCGAGCTTAGTACAGAGGCCTATAAGCAGCATAGCAAGGTGGTACCAATAGGTAAAAAACATGGCAAAAAAAAGAAACTCCAAAATCGGTTCCAACAAAACCAAGGACCAAAACGTCATTTTACCTTGGATCTTCATCAGAAGGAGGATTATTATAATTCTGTTGCAAATACTTGCCCTCTGTGCATATTAGAATACATGGGACAAATATGCACAATCTATGGATGATGGAATATTACTCAACTCAGCTCCCAACCATTTAGTTGGAACCACCATCACAGTTGTCACATATATTTCTTGCACAGTGTAGCCATAGGGACCAAGTGGCAGTGGAAAACATTTTTTTTTCTTTATCAGCTAGGAGAATTAAAACCCAATATAGTATTCATAAATAAGTAATGTGGTACATGGGGAAAGTGCAGCAAAGAAAGTGCGAACTTCCGTTTCATTAGACCTCTTGCCACATAGGGCTATAGCCAACTAACATCTATTCAGAGTAGATCCATTGATGTTAGTAGACTTAAGTTGGGCATGTGCATCCCTTTCGATGGGTCTTCTGTCCGTATGGCTGTTTTTGCATTTTTAGACATGTACGTAAGATGTTTTATGTGCATCTCTAAAAAATGTGCATATCACACAAACACACACACTGGGGAGCCTGGAGATTGGATTACTGTGGGTTCGGCACTGAGAATATGGTCAAAATAAATCCTCGGCCAAGCAAACAAGAGTTACCAGGGCACTGATAACCATGTCAGGCAATCTCAGAAACAACGTACATAATTTTAAGTTGTATGTGATTTTGTGTTTCACAATTAGTATTGAAAACTTCTGTTTTACAGTTAATAGCTATTATAGAAAATGGAGTAGGAATGAAATGGGGGAGGGGACTTGTGGAATGGAATGTATTGTATGATTTATCCCTTAGTAGCTCTCCCCAGACTTCCTAAAAATCTAGCCAAGTACTCATAAGCAACTCTAGGGAGAGCTACATAGGATCATACAACCAAAGGATAATTTAAAAGGTCATCCATATTTCAGTTCATAGAATTGTGTTGTTGTTTTTTAATGACTGAATGCTGTCAACTGCCTTTAAAGGCCCCTAATACTGGCTTTCAAAAGCCTCCTGAGAATGGTTTCCTTATCCCTTTAAGGAAGCAGTGATACAGCCAGGGGTTTTTTTTTCTAGCCAGAACTCAGTTCTGGCACCTCTCAGGTGGGCACCATTGCCGTTATAAGAGAACAAGGGTGAGTTCCAGCACCTCTTTTCCTAGAAAAATAGCACTGGATATACCTTCCAATTACATACAGTAACTGTTTTCTCACAAGTTGCTGTTGTGTGCACGATTTACACCAGTGCTGCCAACTGTAACAGCACAGCTGGCAAAATATACTCTCCCTCAGCTGGAAGTGATCTCACAGTTTTACTCATGTGTGCTTAACATGCTCATCTTTTAGGGGCAAGCTGCTGCATGACAACAAAAATGAGTGCATTATTTTTTTTTACTTCAGAGTGTAGAAAAAGTGTGTGTGCGTGCCAAGAATTTCATAACTAAAAATAAATGTTTTCATATGTGAGATCCATGACAACAATTCCATGAGTGTTGGATGTAATATAGCCACCAGAAGTCAAAGGTTATGCCATAATTGTGAACTGTAGCCACAGGGTTGGTCCATGGAGTATGCAAATCACCCAAGTTTGGTGGAATACAGGCACTGAGGGAGGGGGTAGAATCTCTGAAATGTTAACCAGAAGGTAAGGGTGTTGGTCTCCTGATCCACAGTGATATCCACAAAAAAGGGAAGGTGGAAAGCAAGATGGAAAACAAGCTAGAAAGCAAAAGACCCTGGGTTCTGAAGTAGTCTGGAAGCTGAAGGGGCCCAAACTGAATTTTGTGCTCTGTACACATGCATGATATATACCTGCTTGATCATTATGATAGTTATCAGAGACCTTTCTCCTGGTGCCTTTACCTGACTCACCAGGCAATCACAGGACAGAGCCTTTTTGGTAGTGGTGTCCTTATCATCAAACGCTTTCCATAAAGAGACTCACCTGGTGGCTATATTCTGCTCTTTTTGCCACCAGGTAAATCATTTTTTAAATTATTATTTCCCCACACTTTTAAATCACATGCTTTAGTGTACTTTAAGCTATCATCACTAATAATATAGAATAAAAACATTTAATAATGCAGTATAGATCGGAGCTAAAACTATGGCACTCACTGTTATGATTGGTATGCTGGCTGGCAGGCCACATAAATCAATCATATTTTCCCAGTACCAAAATATTGAGGGAAAATGTCCAGATCTTCCATAGCAACTACTTACTGCATTAAAATTTTTGCTTTGGAAACATTTAGACATTTATTGAATGTGTACACTCACACACAAACAGCAATGGAGTGGGTAGTTTTAAATCTTCAGTGAAGAGTTCCTGAATTAAAAAAAGGGGAGCTTTGGTTCTCCTATAATGTACCAACTTACTCAGTGTTATTTTTTGCTCTCATCTCACCAATCTAAATAATGGATCAATTGAGGTTTTATTATTCAGTTTAATTAGATCTTGGATTTTGAAAGTATTTTATTGTAATTACTTCATTAAACATGAACTGCTAAGCAAAAAGGAAAAAAATTACTCCACAAAGTTGTATTTGTTCTATTGATTGCTTTTTATGATGTATAAAGGCAGCCGCAAGGTATTAAAGAAATCTCCAAAACAAACAACAAGCATTTGGGATTCTCTTCCTACTTTTGCACTTCCAAAGCATAAGGGGTGGCAGCTCACGGGACTGAAGTTGCTGCACAATCCTGCTCTGGGACTTGCTGATTATTTAACAGTAGACCTGCATGGTGTCATCCTAGCCACAACCTATCTCCTTTTTCTGCTGCTGCCACTAGGGAATACCAAAAAGTACAAAGCATCATCCCCTTTGGTCAATGCTCAGTGGACGCAGCTGCATTCTACCTTTAGCCCCCATGCATGAGCTGAACCAGTAGCTGGACTCAGCCTTGAAATGGCAGCAGCTTCAGCAAATTCATAACTGTGGCATGTGAAACATTCCTCAGTAACTCTGTTCTATGCATATATGCATGCATTATATCTCAAAGCTAGGAAATGAATTAGGAGATAATAGTCAACATCGTCAAACATGACTAACTAGGCTAAAGAAGGAAGAAGGTGGGGATATGGAACGAGTCTGCAGATATTAGGATGAAGAAAGAAGCTGAATTATTTGGCATCACATAAGAGGATCTAACAATAAGCAATGAGATGGGATGGAGCATGTTTCAGTTGAATGTCACCCAAAAATGCAATGATTTCCCTGTGAAAGGAATATGAGCCTCCATCACTTGGCAGATTTAAAACTACAGCGGACAGGGCCCCAGGAAACTGCATTTATTGACTATATAATCACAATCATAGGAGTGATTCCACTGTGGCAGGCAGGAGGGCTAAGAGAAAACTTTTTGAAAAGGTTGGAAAAATTCACCAGAGTTCCTAACCAGGCTATTCCACATTGGGCAAGGAAGCCTGCATAACACACAGCTGAGTAAACATTGCTGTAGGCCAGCCAAAAGCAATGATGGGGAGTAGCAATGGACAGACAGGTCCATTTCAGTCTCTCAGTTTCTCATTTTTCCAATCTGAAATTTAGCTCTTCATATTTCAGCAGCAATTTGCAGTAAATGTTCATTAAAATTTGTCAGCATTTTTTTTACGCGCTGTTTTGACTAATGTGCACTTTTTTGCAAGTAATTTCCCCCAACATAATGCATTTTTATATGCTTTAAAAAACTAACATATGCATTTTTATGCACATTTCCGCCTAATAGGTGCATTTTTAAAACACTGGTTGGTTGGAAAATTCAATCACAAAATTCAGAGACATGAAGACTTGGATGGATGGAAGTGTGTCAGTCCGCATATTGCTTCAGAAAGTGCAAATTAAGTCATTTCAACTTAAAATGTGAACTGAATTGAATTTATTAGTGATTCCTAGTGGGGGTAGATCATGGGAATTTTTTGTAGACTCCCAGCTTAAATTTAAGAATTGAAGAGTTTGAGCACAGCAAATGGGCTTTATGCCTTATGGCCAGAGTTCTGATGCTCTTACTCTTTAGTTCAGAGCCTTCCAAACTTTTCATGTTGGTGACACACTTTTTAGACATGTATCATTTCGCAACACAGTAATTCAGTTTTACTAGCAAACTGGAGGTTAAACTAACCCCTTTCCAACCCTGGGAGGAGTGTGGGGAGCATTTGCATGATACACCTGCATACTGCAGCCGACATGCTAACATGCCGCAACACACAGTTTGGAAAGCTCTGCTTTAGTTGAACATTAAGGCTAGGCTGGGTGACCAAATGCATAGAAGGATATGGCTCTGGTAGTTTCAAAAATGACATTTTTTAGCAGGTACAGCTAGGATTGTCGTATTTCTTTAATGCCCCTTTTCCAGTGCCTTTAACTCTAATCTGATATATAGAAATTAACATTTTGCTCATCACTTTGCATCCATACCATGAAACTCGAAACTACCCTATTGGTTTGATTTCTGTATGACAGGCTGAAGATCAGTAAAAAGCTGGCAGTGATAGGTACAGAAGCATGACCCATCCAGCCTAGCAAACAGTTTTCTCAGTGGCTAACCAGATATTTATGTCCTCCTTGTGGGCATCCCATGAGTGCAACAGCATTCTCCCCACTTGTGATTCCCAGAGCATTGTGACTCTGAAAGTTAAGGTAAAACAACCAATGGAAACCAATGTAAAATTCATAATCCTGCCCTCTTTTGATTCTGCTAATCCTAGAACACATTTGTGCATTATATACTATGGGAATGCATGATTCACTTAATGTGCCCTATCAGTGGAAGCCCTGCACAAAGACTTCCACTTTCACAATGGGACTTTCCCCTCTTCCCTCCCTCAAACACCCCAAGATAGATCTGGTGGCCCTGGAAGAACTCACAAAAAAGTGTGGGGAGGAGAATTCTTCTGTCTGGTGAGCTGAAATGCATAGATGGCACATTCAGAAAAGCAGAATGCCAAATTCCACACATTTTATTCAAAACTTCTCAACTTCTTGGCTGTTCAACCAGGGGTGGAGGAAGGTGGGAGTGGGGGTGGACCACTGAGGGGGGTGACATTTGGCGCGGTGCCTGCCAGCAACTCCCAAGCCTATCCCGAGCCATCGGGGGGGGAGGGGGGAGCTGCACCGCTGCGCCACCTTGCTGGTGGACTTTCCCCCCTTCCCACTTCATTTTGACAGCTCAGGGAAAGCTTGGGAGTCATGGGTGGGTGGTGCACTGTTGCCCCCCATTCCCAGGCTGCTTTCAGGGGGAGGGAGCCTCCTGAGCTGTCAAAAGGAAGAGGGAAGGGAGGAAGGCTGCTGGCAAAGCGGCGCGGCTCCCTCCCACCCACCCAGGATGCAGTCTGCCATGGGCAGCTCACTCTTCCCTCCATGGGCAGCTCACCCCGCCCCCTGGGACGCTCACCCCTCCCGGGGTGTACAACATGTGTGCCACTACGGGTGCCGGAGCAGCTAGCTCCGCCTCTGCGTTCAGCTCATTTACAACAAAAGGGATACTGCACTGCAGTCCACAGTACTGTGCTTTTATACAAAGCTTCCAAAATATCCAAAAGGAGGCACAATCATAGCCAATGTATTTGACAAAGATGGAGCACTCATCTGATTCAGCAGGGCAGATTTGATACTCTTATCTATTTCAGATATTATATTGGTAAGAAAATCAGACATCTTAGAGGCAGGCCTGCTTCCTAGGCACAGAGTGCCTGAAACTCCAGCTCTCTTCAGCTGGCTGAACAGCACTTTGAGCCACAAGGTCCATTTCACTGAAACTGCTGGGAGCCAAAGGCCTGAACCTTTGCCAGACATGATGACTGATAATCTCACCCAGGAGACGTTCCATCCTAGTTCTTCCCAATCTGTCGGGCAATCACAATATCAATAGGTTTTCTTCTGAAGACTGACATGTCACTCAATCCCTCCCTGTGGCTGGAAACTTCCATTTCAGGGCAACTGCCAACAACAAATGAAAGTGCGTTTCTCAAACTGGACACCTATACCCTGGAAACTGGACAAATGCCACTGAGTTATTTTGCATCCCAAAGGCTGTGGAATGGCAACAGCTTTCATCAATACCGAGTTTGGCTGCCATCAAATTGGCAAGTGAAATGGGTGAGTTATATGCTTGTGGATAAAGCCTGCTTTTCCTTTCCCAAAAAATTATGTTCTGATACAGAAATGTACCCCTTCAAGTCTCCAACCACATTTTGCGAAACAGCTTGTTCAGTTATTTTTAACACTTGTTTTTTTCCTTTATACATTTTCAACACAAATGTTTATTTCATGCCTCTTATACACTACACAGGTATCTCTGTGGATAGAAGGAATTTAAAAATGCTTCAGATAAATTAGATAATGGAGCACCAGTTCCCTGTCATCATGCTGAAGAAAGCCTGAAAATCTAGCTCTCTTACCATCCTAGAGGAGAAAATGAAACCCTAAGGATATACGGTCACATGGTCCTGATCTGCCTCTCTCCCCTGCTGAGCAACTAAGACCTATGAAAAATGCACCACTATGCAGATGGTCTGGGATTGGGAGAAAATAAAAGACTGCATTATGAGTGGCCATTTTCTTTGTAAGGGGCTCAGTTGGAGCAAGCATTTATTGGTGCAACAACAATGTTAGGAAGGTAGGAAGCTGCCTTATACTATTGTTCCATCTAGCTTTTCATAATCTGATGACTGTTGTTTTAAATGTTTTTAATACTGAATTTAGTGATGTATGGAAGTGAAAGCTGGACCATAAAGAAGGCTGATCGCTGAAGAATTGATGCTTTTGAATTATGGTGCTGGAGGAGACTCTTGAGAGTCCCATGGACTGCAAGAAGATCAAACCTATCCATTCTTAAGGAAATCAGCCCTGAGTGCTCACTGGAAGGACAGATCGTGAAGCTGAGGCTCCAATACTTTGGCCACCTCATGAGAAGAGAAGACTCCCTGGGAAAGACCCTGATGCTGGGAAAGATGGAGGGCACAAGGAGAAGGGGACCACAGAGGATGAGATGGTTGGATAGTGTTCTTGAAGCTACCAGCATGAGTTTGACCAAACTGCGGGAGGCAGTGGAAGACAGAAGTGCCTGGCGTGCTCTGGTCCATGGGGTCACAAAGAGTCGGACACGACTAAACGACTAAACAACAACAACAACAATACTGAATTGTAAATTGCTGTGACCTGCCTGGGGACCTGTTGGTGAATGGTGGGGAATAAGAGGAGGAGAAGAAGGAAGAGCTTGGCATTGTGCTCTCCAGAGTTTCAAGCAAGAGTTTCAAACAGCTCTACCTAGAAATACCAGGGATTTGACTTGGAACCTTCCATGATGTATGATAAAGGTATTACTGCTTCATTGTTTATATTTGGTGCTTGGCTCTGGCCTCCAAGCCCCTGGATGGCATTTGGACATCATATTTCTAGGACATTGTGGATTTAAAAAATCTGTGCTCTTTCTGAGCATATGAATGTTTGAGGCCATGATGCAATTTGGAGAGGACATTGAATTCCCTCTTTCCCTCCCACCTCCCAAATGTTCTTAGCCAACCAGATTCATGCAGGGAGCAGGTGGAAGATGTTCTCTTTGACCATCAACTTCAGGCTTTGCCCTTCTTCAGCTCCACTGCTTGATTCCTTATCAAATGTGAGCATAAGGGATTTGCTTTCTCCTCCCTACTTGGCTTAACAGGCTATTATATTTTTCTTGGGTGTGGTTGCACAATGGCTGACTGCGGTGATAGCAGCACAATGTTTCAGTGGGGTCCAAAAAGCTATGCCTCCACAGACAGTATATCCATAGTAAGTTTACACAGACATCTGAAGCTATCAAGAACCGAAACAAACCTAGAGAGTGAAAAAGTCTCCTCATAATCACTGGTGTAAGCATGAGGGCTAGATCATTCTTTGTTCCAAATTAAATTAAATTACTGAATATCGGATGAACGCACTGAATTATACACTAACATCTCTCTTATTGAGATGCAGTTCTGGTTTTAATTATTATTGCACCACTTCCTTGAACTTCAGACTTTATTATTGTCCTACTTATCTGCCTATCCTTTTTGATAATCCTCCCATATCTTACTCAGAAGTCAAATCAGCCTCAACCATATGTCAGTCCACACCACCTATTATTTAGGACCATCAAAACTGGCCTGTATGGTGGAGCTCTTCTTCCCATTGTTGCAAAAGTGTCTGCTCAACAGCTTTGAAAATGGCTGGAGAACACTTTTAAGGATCAAGGATTCCCAAGCTCTGAAAGGGAAAGGCAGAATATGCTGACCTACGCACAGAATTTTGGTATGAGCCAAATGAACCGTGGGACGCAGATATCACTTCTCTCCCAGAAAAGCTGTCATCAGACAGCAAACAACAAAATGGGGTTCCTTTTGTGCTGAACACACACAAACGAAAACTCCAATGAACAGCTGCCTTGAATGTCAAAATCAGAGAGAGAGAGGGAGTTGGCTTTGTAACTTCAGATTGAAAATTAGACTGGACAAAACACAAGAGAATATGCTGTCAGGAGCAAGCCAGATGCAGCATGGAGAGGACAGGATGACCTAATAATCTTTCAATTTATAAGTGTAGAAGCATCAATTCTCCTGAAAACGCTGCAATTTAAAGTTCCTTTGGTACTGTTAAAATTCCAGAAGCATTCAAGCCATTTGGAAGCAAACACAAGCTATTTATATCACACACACACACACACACACACACACACGCACGAGTTTGCATCCAAAACTCAAGCCTTTGATCAGGGGGGGAGACATTTTCCAACGCCAACTTTGCAAACACCTGCAAAAATGCCAGGATTCCCAGATGGCAGTCGGGTATCATTGCAACCCCTGGACTGTTTCCCTTGCAAACACTGGCAATTGTGGATGGCAATGATGCATCCCCTTTTCCCCTGCTTCACTTGCAAATCCAGGCAACGGTGCCAAGAGGCACAAACATTGCTACATCTCCATATTGCTTCATTTTCAATGGGAAGCAAGAGTGCCAGGAGGATCAGGCAATCCAAGTTATGACGGCAACCTCCCACATTACTTCCCTTGCAGGTACTGGCAGAGGTGCAAAAGGTACCCAGAGCAGATGACGCCAGCCATTGATGCATTTCCCAGACTTTCCTCCCTTGCAAACACATGCAGAGAAGCCAAGGAGCCCATTCAAAGCCAGCAATTGTTGTTGTTTTTTTTAATCCCTTGCATTATATCCCCTACAAATAATGGCAGAAATGCCAAGGTGCCCAGATGGCATTCCAGCATCATCATCCTCTGCCCCTTTCCCTAGTAAATGCTATCAATGGCACAAAGTCATCGAGAAGGGGGATTAGAAACGATGAAGAAATTCCCTAAGTAGCGCAGGGAATCAGAATACTTGGCTGGTTAATCATCTCATGAAATCAGTGAGGTCTATTTTGCTAGGAAATCTGTTGTATTCAGGTTTTATTTTCTACTGTTTTCCCAGTGGTACTTAAAAATGTGTGCACATCCATGGCTTCAATCTCAGTTGACCAACCAGCAATCTAGCTATTCCATGCCTATTTCCTTTGACCATTGTTCTATTGTTTGTTACATCCCATCATTAGATATGATAGTTCCACTGCTGTAAGTCAATTCATGTATTATAAGCGATATGCTGCATCTTTAGTTTCTTCCTTCATTATACACTCAGTTGCACATTGTCCCCTATTTAAACTCCACAGTAAAGTTAAAACTTGTGATATTGTCTGGTATCCCACTCACCACTGCAGAAGTAGCAATAAGTCCTCATCAAAGTCAAATTCTGGCTCTTTCCCCAAATGGGCTCAGAGTTCTAAATCTACAGCTGGTGGGAAGAGACAAAGGAACTGCAGAATATGTAATTTGTATTGATGTAACTCAATTCAGTTTTGGAATGAGCTTGTTTGGGTTCGAATTCACACTGGCACTGAAATTAAGACTTTGGTTTTGTGAGGCAACCAGCCACTAAGAGAGTTGTGCATCACTTCATATTATGTCAACATTACTCTGATTCAAGTCTCACATCTGATGTTTGTTAGTTTTTTCAAGCTGTCAAGTGAGTCTTCGTATAGTCCTCTCTCTCCAAAGGACTGGATGGGTGGCAAAGGCCTACAATGTCTATCAAAACAGGGAGCCCATGGACTGTGAGGATACCCAGAGCTTACAGAGTTAACAGCTCAAGGGTCCTGTCACTGGGTGTGTGTTCGCATACAGGTTTTGTACTTTGTTATGTGAATGTTTTTACTTTCTGTTTTGGCTGCGACAGGAGAAGTATCATGTCTTTGCTCTCTCCTGGCTGATTTGTTGTTTTGCTGCTATACAATAAAGCTTCGTACAATAGAAGAAACTGATGTACGAGAGTTTTATTGCATGGCTGAGATTCCTTCCGCACAGACACACTGCTGCTCAAGATACTCTGCTGTAGCCGGGAGATGCAGATTGGCGCAGTGGAAGCAGACTGGACGCCACAACAGTGCCGCTGTTTGCAGCCTGGACGGATGCTCAACGGAACATGGACATCCAATGAAGCTGAATATTGGAAGATTCGGGACATATAAAATAAAGTATTTATTCATGCAGCGCAGAGTTAAACTGTAGAAAACACTCCCACAGGAGGAAGTGATGGCCACCAATCTGGATGGCTTTAAAAGAGTTTTATAGTTCCGGTTTGGGTCGCGGACAGTGAGGAAGCACAGAGAGCCCTGCTCGGGTTTTCTGAACATCGTGGAGGCTTGGGGGAGACGCAAAGGCTCTGCGCACCCCAAAAATCCCAGGGGGGAGACCCTTGGGGGATAGGCTGCCCAGCAGTGTGGGAGCAGACTCGCCGTCTTTTCGGGTCGTTTACAGGAGAGAGGACGCAAAGACGACGGGACCGTGAGCGCAAATTGGGAGAGCACCGACTCCACGATGCGATGCCTCTAGCTTCAGCTGAAAAAAGCGACGAGCTTCCATTAAGTTAAGAATGGATTCCCCAGTGTCTTTAGTTACCTTTTGAAGTGAAAATTTTTGTTTAAAGCTGGGAGATTCCTGGATGTTTTTGGATTTCTGTTTGGAGTTCACCCGGTGGAGGATTTAAAATGGCGCAGATACAAAGTCGCAAGAATGAGGAAGGAAGGTCTTGTTAGTCTGACTGAGTGAGTACAAATCGAAAACCAACAGCAATAGAGCTGAGGGAAATTTTACGGCGATACTGCAAAATTACAAGCAATAATGAGGATGCCAATTGAAAGTTTGTGTTTTGTTCAGTTCTTAGTTAACCTCGCCTATGCTGTTTTAGACTGTTTTTCCTGCCTTCTGGTCTCAGAAGGTTTTAGAAGCAGAGGTTGAGCTAATTGGTGGACACAGACCTCAAAAAAAAAAAGACTTACTCTCTGAACTTTTCAATAAAGAGGCATAGACATTGGTATGCATATTTGCCCCCTTCCTCCTGCTTTACCTTGTTACGTTTGGATCTGGATTACGTTTGGACCTGGACTATCGAGTTTAACCCAGCACAGACTGTTAAGTTCATACCAACCTCCCCCTCACTGAAGTTTGGGGTGTCTAGACATTGACGTTATTTTGTGGGACTCTTTCCTATCAGAGCTGTGTGAATATGAACAACAATATGTGGGACTTTTTTATATCTGAGCTGTGTTAATACGAATAATACGTCGTCAAGTTCCCGCCGCGGATTGATAATTGCCCCATCGTCGTGTATACAGGACTGATCTGATTAGATAATAGAAGCAACGAGACTTAAGTGAGAGAGATTCCTCTGGCGGAGTATTGTTCCCGGGTTTCATTTCGGCGAAGTTTTTCCCTTTGGACTAGTATGCTTTTCTCTTTTTTCCACTTTCTTCCTCTTCCCCTTCTCCCCTGATCAGATTTGATGACAGTGCGGTTTAGTTGATTATTAGAGTATTCAGATTTTGTTTATGAGTTGTCTCGGGGGGGGGGGTAGCTTAAGCTACTTCTCATTGAGAATTCGGAGATCATAGTGATAACAACAGTATCGCCACTTCGCCCTCTGACTCTCATAGGTATGCACGCGTAATATTGGAAGTTTGTTTTGAGAGAGAGGAGGTGTAGGTGAGGACCTCCAGTTCAAAACCTGGTCCCTCTCCAAGTGTGTTTGAAAACTGACTTGGATTTATTTGAAATTCGTTATAATCTTTATTTTCTGACCTGGGGTTTCAAAGGAAAAAAGAAGGAGATTGTGAGCCCTTTAAGGGAGAGATCTAGTAATGATGGGGAGAGATGGGAAAAGAGGAGGAGGGACCCCAGGAGACAGGAAGTTATCACGTCAGGAAGAAATTAAAGATTTAGATATTTTATGGATAAAAATAAAGGAAGAATTTAAACAAAATGAATTATATATGGAAAGCAAACTGGGAGAAGTGCAGGAGATGATTGACAAAAAGATAGAAGGTGCAGTCGGAGAACTTTCAATTAAGATTCAAGATCTGTCTGCAAAATCTAAAATAATTGAGGAATCCAACAAAAAAATGCAGAGAGAGATGAGGGAACAGAAAAAAGAGTCAGTAAAGATGAAAGAAGAATTAAGAGAGCTAAATAAAACGCAAGACAGGATTTGGGACAATCTAGCCATGGCAGAAATGCGACAAAAACAGCTCCATTTAAAATTCAGGGGAGTTGGAGAGGAAAGGAATGAGGATATAAAAGGGAAAATGATTAAAGAATTATCTAAGTGGCTGGGATTAAAGGAAGAAGACATGGCCCTCTCTATAGAGAACGCATTTAGGATAAGGACGAGACGACAACATCTAAAATCAAATAAGTTCTTGGGAGATTGTTTAGTGATGTTCAACTCACTAGAAATGAAAAATTTGATTTTAAAAACGAGCTACCAAAATAAATTAAGAATTGATGGCAAGCCCATTATTATTTACAAAGAAATACCAGTAAGATTGTTACGCAAAAGAGAAGGGTACAGACAAGTGGTAGGCGTTTTAAAGAGAAACGGTATACAACATAGATGGGAGTTCCCTGAAGGGATCACCTTCTTCTATAAAGACAAAAAAAATTAAGTTGATGGACACCCAAGAGGTGGAGAAGTTCCTAAGAAGATACGAGAGGGAGCTTGGCAAGGCAGAAAACAGATTAAGGTCCAGGGAGGAGGATGAGGAGGGGGAGAGAGGGAGAAGGAGAGAGGGGGGCAGGAGAAGGGTGAGAAAGAAGATGAAGAAGGAAGTGAAGAAGATGAAGCCGTGGTGGGAGCAGAGGCGGCAGAAGAGGAGGAGCTTCTAGGGAACAAAGGCTCTAGATTATAAGCTCGATAACCCGGTTAGAGAGATACTAATAGTTAAAAGTTAACAATAGCCACTAGACTGAAATTTCTGTCATGGAATGTGAACGGGCTGAATGAGAAACTTAAAAGAAATAAAATTGAGAAGGCTTTGAAAAATAAGAATTATGACGTGATTTGTTTTCAAGAGACTCATATAGCTAAAAGACATGAACACATCTTGATAAATAAAAAATTGGGGGTGGAGTTTATCAATTCGGAGGCAAATAAGAAAAAAGGAGTAGTGGTTTATGTTAAAGGAAAGTGGGACCCCGTTCTAATTTGCAAGGATGATGAGGGAAGAATATTGGGAATTCAACTTAATCATCGGGGGGGGGGGGGGAATTAATGTTGTAACGGTATATGCCCCGAACACAAACAGAGCTGAATTTTTTGAGAAATTAGAACAAATTTTGTTAGAGTTAGAAGATCATAAATTAATCCTGCTTGGAGACATGAATGGTGTACCAGTACCGAATTTGGACAGAAGTGCAAAGAAGGGAAAACTGAACCAAGGGAAACTCCCGAGATCATTTAATAATATTGAGGAGAATCTAGACTTAATAGACATATGGAGGCATAAAACCCCCCTAACAAAGCAGTTTACTCATTTCTCAGAACCCCACCGGAGCTGGGGTAGAATTGATCAGATATGGGTGTCAAGGGTATTATTGACAAGAGTGACGAAATGTGAAATACAACCTAGGACCCTTTCTGACCACTGCCCAATAGTTTTGGAAATAAAAAATGAAGCAACGGGCCCGTATAGGTGGAGGATGAATGAATACCTATTTGAAAATGAAGAGGTGACAGAAAAGGCTAAAAATACTCTGAAAAATTATTTTGATCTAAATTTAAATAAGGATACCCCCATTGATATAGTCTGGGATGCAGGTAAGGCAGTCCTAAGGGGCTTCTTAATAGAACAAAATAGCCATAGAAGGAAAATGAGAGAACAAAAGAAAGAAGAAATCCTTATTCAGCTAAAAGATTGCGAGAAAAAATTGATAACAAACCCGGGAGATGAAAGGATTAAACAAAGCTCCAAAGTGTTGCAGGCACAATATTCAGCTTTATTAAACCAAGAAGTAGAATGGAGAATTAAATTTATGAAGCAGAAATATTTTGAGTCGGCGAATAAAACGGGGAGGCTACTAGCGTGGCAGTTAAGAAAAAGAAAAAAGCAAAATGTGATTAACAAATTAATAATAGATGATAAGACAATAGAAGACTCAGCTGAAATAGAAAAAAGATTTATCCAATTCTATGAAAAGTTGTATGAAAAAGGAGAAGAAGATAAGATAGATATAGAAAAATACCTGGATAAATGTAGAGGGCAACACTTAACTGAAGAAGATAGAGCACAACTAAACAAGAAGATCACAGTGGATGAGATTAAGGAGGCTATTAAGAAGATGAAGCCCGGGAAGGCCCTTGGTCCGGATGGATTGTCTTCTAAATATTATAAAACTCTAGGAGAACATTTAGCTCCGGTGCTTAGTGAGGTTATTAACAATATTCTCCAAGGAGGGAGGACCCCCGACCCATGGAGAGAGGCCCATATTACTTTAATACCCAAACCGGAAACTGAAAAAACAGATATAAGAAATTACAGGCCAATTTCCTTGCTCAATAGTGACTATAAAATTTTTGCTGACATTCTAGCGAACAGACTTAAGCAGTACCTAAAGAGATCTATTCATAAAGATCAAGCGGGATTCCTCCCCAATAGGCAACAGAAAGATAACGTCCGGCATATACTAAACATTATTGAATACTTAGATATGAGGATAGACATCCCGGCGGCTCTGATTTTCATTGATGCCGAAAAGGCCTTCGATAACGTTTCTTGGAATTTTTTATTACAATGTATGAAAATAATAGGAATAGAAGGCCCTTTCATGGAGGGCATAAAGGCAATATACTCAGGCCAAAGGGCTAAGCTGATCATCAACAATAACCTCTCCAATTCCTTTACGATTACGAAGGGCACAAGACAGGGTTGCCCACTGTCTCCCCTGTTATTCATTATGGTTTTGGAAATAATCGCAAATAAAATAAGGGAGTCATCAAAAATAAGAGGGATAAGAGTTGGAGAAAAAGAATATAACTTAAAGGCTTATGCCGATGACCTGGTATTATCTTTAGAGGACCCAATAGACAGTGCCTGTAATGCAATAGAACTTTTAGAGGAATTCGGTAAATTGTCTGGGTTCAAATTAAATAAGAAAAAAACTAAAATTTTAACAAAGAACTTGGATACAGAAAAACAGCTGGAGCAAAAAATAGGTATTAAGGTGACGAAAAGGGTAAAATACCTGGGAATATGGATCTCCCCGAAAAATATAAATTTAGTAGAAGATAACTATACCAAGGCATGGAAAGAAATTAATAAAGACCTAGATACCTGGAATAGGCTGAAACTATCGTGGACAGGTAGGATGGCAGTGATCAAGATGAGTATTCTTCCAAGATTGTTATTTCTATTTCAGAATATCCCTGTAATTAGAGGCACAACATGCTTTAAAAACTGGCAAAAAAATTTAGCTAAATTTATATGGCAAGGGAAAAGGGCCAGAATTAAGTTTAAACTCCTCACGGATTTAAGAGAAAGAGGGGGCTCCGCAGTTCCGAACATAAGGCTTTATTATGAGGCAGTCTGCCTTTGTTGGATAAAGGAATGGGCCACCCTAAAGAACACAGATTTATTAGACCTTGAGGGCTTTAACAACAGGTTTGGCTGGCATGCCTATTTATGGCAGGAGAAAGGAAAGGTTCACAGAGGCTTCTCTAACCATATTATTAGAGGTTCGTTACTCAAAGTCTGGAACAGGAACAAGAATCTGATTGAAAAAGGTACGCCCTGGTGGCTCTCACCAATTGACATTATAAGAATAAAAAAACTAAATTTGACAGGTGAAAGATGGACATATGAAGACCTCCTAGTTAAAACAGAAGGAGGGTGGAAAGTTAGGCCGTATGAAGAGGTGAAGGATAAGTTAAATGGTTGGATACAATTCCACCAAATTAACGCTCTGTGGCAAGAACACAAGAAATTAGGGATGAGTGAAAAAAAGTCGAAATACCAGGTGGAAATTTTAGAAAGTAACACTAAACTTCTCTCCAAAATGTATAAACAATTGCTGGATTGGGAAACTAAAGATGAAGAAGTGAAAGGAGTGATGGTTAAATGGGATAGAGACCTTGGTTATAATCTGGAATATGACAGATGGTTGAAACTTTGGAAGAAGGGTATGAAGTTCACAGCTTGTGCTGTTCTCCGAGAAAATTTGGAAAAAATGATGTATTGCTGGTACATCACCCCAGCAAAACTGGGGAAGATGTACAAAACAGGAGACAACACCTGCTGGAGATGTAAAATCAAGGTAGGAAACTTCTTCCAAATGTGGTGGACCTGTGATGTTGTGAAAAGATTCTGGGGACAAATCTATGAGGAGTTAAAGAAAATATTGAAATATAATTTCCCTAAAAAACCGGAGGCGTTCCTCTTAGGCATGATTGGAGAAGAGATTAGAAGTGAGGACCAAACATTTTTCCAGTATGCCACGGTGGCGGCTAGGATTTTGATAGCGCAAAACTGGAAAACTCCCAACACCCCCTCGGTCAGAGAATGGCAAATGAGACTGTTTCAATATATAGAGCTAGCGAGACTGACACAAAGAATTAGACATCAAAATAACGTAAAATTAAAAAACGAATGAAATAAATATTTAAGCTATATTGAAGTTAATTTGGGAACTATTAATATCACAGTAGACGGTATTTAACACCTGCGATGTATAGGACTAGCAAAATTGCAACTGCAGTAAGATTATAAGTTTATCTAACCTAAACCGAGTTGGACGGAGGTCTAGTTTATGTAAATTTGTCTGTTGTATGGCGAAACATGGTAACGCTGATTTTGTTTCTTTTTCTGTTTTCTGTTTTCTTTTCTCTTTTTTTTTCTCCTCTTTTTTTTCTTTTACTGAATCTGTTTTCTTTTCTTTTTGCTTTTTTATCTGGTATTTGTCTGTTAAAGTGTGAGTCGATGTTATCTTTTTTTCTGTTTAATGTATTTTGTAAAAGTTTAATAAACAATATTAAAATTTTTTTTTTAAAAAAATAAAATAAAAGAGTTTTATACAAACTGATAGTGGGAAAGTTATCAACTCCTATTAGCCACAGTGGTTGAGTTCTTCCTCCATGATCAGAAGGGGTAATGCTTCTGAATACCAGTTGCTGGAAATTGCAAGAGGGGGGAGTGTTGTTCTGCTCAGGTCCTGCTTCCGGGTTTCCCACAGGCATGTGGATGGCCATTGTGAGAACAAGTTGATAAACTAGATGGGCTACTGACTTGATCCAGCATCATATTCTTATGTTTATGGTAATAAGTTATAGAACAGTGCTGGGAACCTTGAGCCTGCAGGACCTTATTAGACCTCCCTTTTGGGCCTGTGAGGCCATTTCAGCCAAGCCATGCCTACCTGCCCTATACCTGATGTCACATATGATGTCAGGTGTGCGGCAGGTAAAGATGTGATTGGGCAGGAAAAGGGCATATGGGCACTGCAGATCATCTGCATGACTTTGGCAAGTGCTGAGGATCATCAGATCATCAGTGCCTGCAAAACATTGCTTTTGCCTATACATTCCTTCTGTCTGGTCAATCCTGGCACCTTAAGAATGGAGGAGATAAGGATACACGACCCCATCCACCTGTGGTTTAACACAATATACAGCTCAAGCAAAGCACAACTCAAAATATTAGCATAAAACCAAGACCATGGGAAAAATCACCAAGAAGCTATTGGAATATCAGATTAAATAATTAAAAATTTCTACTCTTTCCCAACAAGAAGTTGGGCCTGTATGTGAAAGCAAGCACTGTGTTTAACAGAACAGTTAATTTGTGTTTATTCAGAAGTAAACTCCACTGATTTCAATGCTACTTACTCCTAAGTAAGCATGCACAGGATTGCAAACTAAGTATTATTATTATTATTATTATTATTATTATTATTATTATTATTTAAAAATGCTATTGGATAATTAAACCCATGTTTACTGAGTTGAGGTAGTGGCAATTTGGGAAACAGTACAGTGGTACCTCGGGTAAAGAACTTAATTCGTTCTGGAGGTCCGTTCTTAACCTGAGGTACCACTTTAGCTAATGGGGCCTCCCGCTGCCGCTGCACAATTTCTATTCTCATCCTGAAGCAAAGTTCTTAACCTGAGGTACTATTCCTGGGTTAGCGGAGTCTGTAATCTGAAGCGTCTGTAACCCGAGATACCACTGTAATGTGATGATAAAGGTACAGGAATCTGAAGGTGTGCACAACATGCCAATTGGAAATGTTACTTAAGGAATTCTTGAAGGCTTATCCAGCCAAGATATGTGCTTTTAAATTTTCTCTTTAACCTGTTTCAGTTTTTGTAGGCATCCTGTCTGTTCTAGCAGCAGCTGTTTATATTCCCTACAGCAGTTCAACCAGCAGAGCCACAGTGCACTCCAACATTGGTTTGCACAATTTTTTTTAAAAAAGTACAGATTCTAAAAAGGCCAGATTCAAATACTAGCTCCTACTCACAGCTCTAGTAACCAAGCAATCTCCCTTCCTCGTTTTTGTTTTTAGAAACAATTCTGAAACTTTGCCCAGCTGCACCTCCCTGATTTCATGTAGCATACACATAGGCAGAAAATGAAGGGCTGCATCAGAGCTTTAAATGCCTCATACTTTGATTAAAAATGTTTTTGTCAATTATGGATTGATTTTTGCTGCTCATTAAGGTGATGGATGTCGGGGCTGAGAGAGGTGATATTTTACCTAGTGGCAGCATGCCATGATGATGATGAGCCCCTCTCTGGCATCCAGTTTGCCAGTTCTGATTTAATGGGCCCAATTGGGATAACATGGGACAAGGACAGCCTGGAAAAGAAAATGCTGCAGTCCCTTGTGAGAGGAGACACATCACCTGCCAGCAATTTGCCAAAAGGAAAGTCTAATCCCTCTTATGTAGAAGTGCAGGGGATTTGTTTAAAAGAGGCTTATGAGGAATGTGCAGATCTGAGGCTTATCGGTCAAATGCATTGGGTATTCAGTGCATATCTAAGCCTTGTGTTCCAGTTCTGGGTCTACTGATGTTAAGGAGAATGAGATGTTCTTCCCCAGGCTTTCCTGGAGGTAAGGAATCACAAGGATAAAACACAACTCTGGCTGCTGCTTTCCCTTAGTCCTGAATGTTCACAGTTCTCTACATTGTGTAGCCTTCTGCTCACCCCCCCCCCCACACTGAAACTAGCAAAGTTGGAGAATTCCAGAGAAAACAGAAACAAGAGCGGAAATCGCAGCATTTGCTTATTGGTCCCATATCTGCAACAGAACTCAATCCACACAATAAAATCAGTGTTTGCTGTTGTTGCTTTCCATTTGCAAATGATATGTAATTGAATACATCCCTTCTCCCCTCCCCAATTTGCATTGTATCTGCTTTGCATTCAAATGAATGGGGTGGAATAAGGAAATGACAATGCAATTTATGCAAATCAAGCTATTAATTAATTAATTAATTGTACAGTTAATTATTAAGTTATGTAATTTCGCCACAGCAGACAGCAGGATGAAGCGAAAGACTTACTGCAGAGGAATGGAAACGGTGCTGCATTTGATGAACACAGGGTGGAATGGGAAATGATGTCCTTTTACATCCCTAACTGAAACCTACTGTGAGTAACTGCTTCTTCTAGAGACAATAAAATCTAGTAAAAAAGAACATTAGTGGAGCACATCAGGACCAGTCCAGGACATTTTGCTGCCTCAGGCAAAGGACAAGATGGCACTCCCCATTCCATGTACAAAATCTAACAAGGCTGGAAGCTGAAACTTACCTGATCACATCCTCTGCTATATCTGAAGGCTAGCTTAGGGGGAAAGGGCAGGATATGTAGTGTACATAGTTTTGCCTTCTGGCGCCTTGCCACCACTTCCTGCCCCACAGCATGCAGGAAAAGAAAGTGAATGAAGAAGGCCGGCAAGTACAATCTAGCCCACAAAGTCCTTGTGCCATAATAAATCTGTTAGCCTTTAAGGTGCCATGAGCTTCTCTGTTGTTGTTTTTACTCCTACAGACTTAGCTATCTCTCTGAAATATACTCTTCCTCTTCAGAAAGAAAGGGTTTCCTCTCTTGAGATGTACACCCCTTAAACACACCTTCCTAACATCAACTTAAAACAATAGTTCAAATGGTTCCAGCCAAAGTGCTGGTCTGAGTTCTAAATTATAAGGATGTAAGTTTCAGTTCAGCGTTAGGAAGAATAGTAGAATAATCTGTAGTACAATGCCATCAGTTGCCTAGCAAGGTTGTAGAATGCTGTCCTTGAAGAACTTAAATCCAAAATTTTACAGTAGTATATGAAACACTTTCAGCTGTGGACCCCTCACTTGCACAATGGTCGTGGCATGCCCACTATGGCCTGTTGCATCATTTAGACACAAAGTCCTGTCTTCATCTACCCTCCACTTACTAAGGTCACTGCTATCAGCTATGCAATCAGAAATGCATCCTTAGCCACCAATTGTTAACAAAGAAATGAACTCAAAGAAGCAGGACTGTGTTCATCATGAATCAAGTTGAGACACTTGTCTCAGCTGGCAACTGGAAGGGGTGATGAAATTAATGTGCACCTTACACATCCACCACTATATCAACTGAGATCCTGTCTCACTGCTAGAATGATTGCAGCCCTGCTAGGTGCTGAGATGTTGCTTAAGCTTCTATTCCTGGAAGCTGTCTACAGACTGAGACTACGTAGCATGGGAAGAAGTCTGATCTATGATGCTAGTGTGCAATTAGAAGTTAAGGGGTAGGGTTGAGGGCCCTGCCTCTGCCTCAGGTGGCAAGATGCCTTGGACCAGCCCTCAAAGAGCAACAATTTATATCCCAATCCTAATTAATAAGTACCAAGAGCAGCCCAGATGCTGACCACAGATGACTGCTATCAGCTGTCTATGTGGCATGGAGGAAGAATATTTTCTCGTGCCGTGCACACTGGAGTCTGCACACAGCAAAGCAGAGATGCACCTCTTC
Source organism: Podarcis cretensis (assembly GCF_951804945.1). Taxonomy (NCBI): domain Eukaryota; kingdom Metazoa; phylum Chordata; class Lepidosauria; order Squamata; family Lacertidae; genus Podarcis; species Podarcis cretensis. Next base: position 31,480,920 of record NC_137173.1, on the reverse strand, counting down.
TTTACACTGAATATGATGTCAAATACAATAATCTATGCTAACCACTCTAGGTTTACAGTTAGCAAAAGAAGTTCCCAAATACATTTGATTGGATGCTTTGGCTCCCTTCTCTTCTTGCAAGGTGGCAGATGAATGCTAAGCTAGAGAAGGACAATGGAGAAATTCAGTTTGGTTTGCACTTTAATGTGAACATTGCTAATTTCCGCTTTCTGTAAAAACACTCTACCAAAATACAACAGTCCTTTGGTATTTGGACATCTCTCAATTCTGTGATGCATTTATGCAACCAAAATGCATATTAGGGGAAGATATACATAAAATGCATAAATTCACAAAGATGACATTCAAATAGGCATTAAATTGGAGAAAATTGCCTGCAAAATGTGTATATTAGGTAAAATTGGATACAAAAATGTGCATGAAAAATTGATAGAAATCAGAATTGACAGTCTTCCATCGCAGGTAGATGGACCTATGTTCTTACTCACTACAAGACCGCTTTCTGTGTTGCTCATATGAATTGATGAATGGATGGTGGGACGGAGTCCATTTGTGACTCAATATAAAGCACTTTTCTGTGTTCTGATGGGCAGTTTGGTTCCTTACAGACTATGATTCTATGGCACGTGCAGATATAAGGCAATAGTGGTTGTCATGCAAAATTTGGAAGCGCTTGACTGATTGTCTCTTGAAATCTGTGACAACATGCCTATTAATAGACCTTTGATCAGAAGCAATGCAGGTAAAAAATGAGAACAAAGAACAGTGGTAAGTACAAAAACAGACTGTTGGAGCATAGCAATATTAAAAAGGAGAGAGGGAAAAAAGGAAAGACTTTTGTGCTATGCATTGGAAATGAAATATTTTTTTCCTCTTCTTCTTATGCTCATTAAGTGTTTAATCTTAATCCTATTCATCATCATTAACTCCAGCAATGGGCCAAAATATTTAAACGAGTTGAAATGAAAGGATTTAAAAGGCGATTGACGTCTCTTCAAATCATGCAAGAGTAATCTCCAAAGATTAAAAAAGCTATGGTGACCCAACCTATATGGGGAGTGAGGAGGTGGGGAGCATTAAAATTACAGAGGTAAATCAATTAGATTCTTTTTCATAATAATTTAATTTCTATTCCCTTACAATGTTTCGGCAAGGGAGGGGAGAGAATTACCTAAGAATGGTTGAAAGCTGCAATCCAATCCACCCCCCCCCCCGAAAAAAAGGGGCAAAAGTGTTTTAATAAGACTTGAATTAGTCTTCTGTAGACATGGAGTTCTCAGGCCAGTCTGTTTCCCCATTCTACTGTGTAAAATAGGTTCTTAACTATCCCCACGTTATGAATTGCTTTGATGTTTATTCTACGAGGGCTGATTATTGTGACTGACGCCATTTACAGCTTGTGTGTGTGTGTGTGTGTGTGTGTTTCATATGTACATCCCCTGGAGGCGCTCATTGTAACTTGGTTTCAGTTATGCTTTAGTTAATGGGCACTTAAAATAAAGTGGTAGCCATTTCGCTTTAATTTCTCAAAAGGGGTTAAGGCTGTTTCTTTTTCCATTTTGAGATGAAAGGAGCAATACTGTGGATCCTTAATGAACCTCAAATGAATTGGGAGAGCTGATAAATTTAATGATCTCATCAGCATATATAGATAGTTAGCGAGAAAGTACTGAAGGTAGGCAACAGCTTAACTTTAGAGTTGGTGAATGAAACAGAAGAAAAGAAAGAGGAGGGGGGGTAACGGGCAGCAGTGGTCAGGATAGCTGTCAAATCAGCATGTGAAATCCCTGTCCTTCCATGAGATGCCAGATTGTAGTGATTCCAGAAGCTACAACTGGCAAAATTCCATGGTCAGGATCTGAACTCAAGACCTAGCCACCCTTTGTTTCCTAAGCAACAGTCATTAGTCCCACAAAAACTAAGGGTATGCAATTCAGTCACTGCTTCAAGTATAAAGGAGTGTGGTTAGGTCTGAAATTCTTCAGAGGCAGTCTGATTTGAAACCTGCCAAATTACAGAAAAAAATAGGTTTGTGCTGGGCCCCTTCAAAGTTGGTTTGGATAGGGATAAAACTGATTTGCTTTCCTCTCAGTAGTTTTGTGGGTAACGTAAAAATGGCATATATTGTAGAGGTACTCCTCAGAAAGGGACCTGCCATATTTCAGAAGCATGGGGTTAGGCGTAGGGAGTTATGATGAATGGCAAATGCTTCTGGCTTGCGTTCTGCTCAGTTGGCACAAAAAAGTCACCAAAACCAGTTGAGAGGTGATCTGAGATATGTAGATGTGGAGGCTTGTGTCACAGTGGCAGAATTACTTGGACACCCAGCATTTTCTGAGCAAACAGCACTAAAAGAGCAAAGTACACAGAATTGACAAGAACAAGCTGATATGTTGCTTCATCATCTCTTCCACAAAGCACTGTGATTGGAGACCCTGGTAAATGCATTTTCTCTGATTAGAAGTTGGACCTGACAGTTCAGCTCTCACTTCATCTTGGTGTTGCCATTATATAGCAAGCTTAGGTGAAAATGTTCCAATTTTTAAAGACACTCTCCAGCATTTTTTAAACATCTGAATCTCACACGAAGGTGCCATGGAAGTCCCAGTTTGGCTTGGGGCACTTTGGAAAGATCCCATTTTAGCTCAGACAAGCCACAGCTCTGTTGAAAGAAGACGCACTTCAGAACTTCATTTAAGATTCATCCAGATCTTCGGCACACCCTTATCCAAAACTTCCTTACCTGCCCTGTTCTTCCTTCTGCCAACAATTCCTTCCTTCCTTCCTTCCTTCCTTCCTTCCTTCCTTCCTTCCTTCCTTCCTTCCTCTTTCTTTCTTTCTTTCTTTCTTTCTTTCTTTCTTTCTTTCTTTCTTTCTTCTTTCTTTCTTTCTCTTTCTTTCTTTCTTTCTTTCTTTCTTTCTTTCTTTCTTTCTTTTCTCTCTCCTTTCCCAGTCACCACCCTGCTGCTGTGTGACATTTTTTATTTAATTCTACAGAAACTGAGAGTTTCCACTTCTCTCATGGCAAAATAATACATTTCCCGAGAAACTGAACATTACGTGCCACTAAACCAGCTCAAGCAATCAAGGTCAAAGGCTTCATTACAACATGTGCATCTATCTGTACTATGGACGAGGTATGGATCGAAGTACCGCAGAAATGGACACTCTGAATCTAGGCTGGTAGAAGGATTGGAGAATAATAGCAATAATGTAGTTGTCAATCAATGATGGCAGCATTTGTTGTTGTTGAAGGCTTCCCTCTGTGGAAGCTGCTGAAACACTAGAATGATGTCTTGGGTACCCGGAAGCTTGGGAAATGGAGTGAGCAGGGAGTCCTGGAACATATAACTTCTAGTTGGTGTGACATACTCTGAGAAAATAACATTTTCCATGGCACCTGGTGCTAGAGATGGCAATGTAACTAGCAGGCATCTTGGAGGTGAGGAGGGAGCTGTGGGAGGCCTTGGCCTCCAAGCAAAACCTCCTGTCTGTCATGATGCTTATGGTGGTGGAACAAGAGCTTAGTAGTTGAGTGCATGTAGAAAATACCCTGGCATCTCCAGGTAGGGCTGGAAAATATCCTTGTTGTAAGCCCTGGGAAGCCACTGCCACCCACTGTAGCCAATATTGGGCTAAATAAGGGTTTCCCAAAATTGGGCCTCCAGCTGTTTTTGGACTACAACTCCCATCATCCCTAGCTGGCATGACTACTGGTCAGGAACGATGGGAACTGTAGTCCAAAAACAGTTGGAAACCCGTTTAGAAAACTCTGGGCTAGATGGACCAACGGTCTGACTCAGCACAAGGCAGCTACTTAAATTCTTCCTATGTTATGTTGTCTCTAAGCCAGGAAAGTGAGAGCAGATGGGGGACTGAATCAATTTCCTAACTGAACTAAGGGGAGTTTGCCTATCCCAACTCTTAACTTGCCCAAACACACCACCAGGCGTATATAAGCCTCAACAAGGGAACCAAGATAATATAACAAGGACATGTGACACGGAATACAAATTTGTCCAACTTGTAATGCTCAGATGTATTAAAAACCATCCATCATTTCCTGAGTAGTTCTTCACTGGCTTGGAATGTAAAATGAGAATCTGCACATGCAAGATCAGTGAGACTTCAAGTGCTCTTTGGTTTCATCTATTTTTCATTCAAGTCCTGGACACTAATCTCAGCTCAGACGAAGCTCTGCAACCCCCTGCAAAGGCTCCAGGGAATTGTGTGCTCCTTGTGCTACCAGCAGAAGGTACAGTTCAGGGTAGCTCCCAGTTCTTGGGAGCAAGGATGCTGTGAAATTCCTGAATTTGTGTGACCAAGCTCAAGGGAGCTCCTTAGGCAGATGGTGTAAGAATTAATTTGAACCTGGCTCAGACTTGAACGCAGGGGCTTCAAAAGTCAAAACCAGGCATGTATCTTTGAACCCTTAAATTTCCTTCCCTGGGTGCTCAAACACCCAGGAGTTGTGTACTTTTTTATCCTGCCCCTATACAGTGAAACACTCAGTCTGCATTGGGAGGGAGGTTGTGGATTGGACCTGAAGTGACAAAATTTAGGATAGTGGAGTCATGCTCCCAATTTAAGACATGTGGGGGTTGGGAAACCCCGTTTCAATTTTACCCCTGCAGTGTTTTATTTTACTGTACCCATGGATACTCACTGAAGAAGAAGAAGAAGAGTTTGGATTTGATATCCCGCCTTTCACTCCCCTTCAGGAGTCTCAAAGCGGCTAACATTCTCCTTTCCCTTCCTCCCCCACAACAAACACTCTGTGAGGTAAGTGGGGCTGAGAGACTTCAAAGAAGTGTGACTAGCCCAAGGTCACCCAGCAGCTGCATGTGGAGGAGCGGAGACTCGAACCCAGTTCCCCAGATTACAAGACTACCGCTCTTAACCACTACACCACATTTCACTATTAGCTTTGGTGGTGGGAAACCAGAACCCATTAAAGTTTAGGATATGAGAGCATTAGGATATGGGAGCAGGAGACCCATCCTTACTGAGGTCCACTTCCCATTTTACCCCCCCCCCCTTTTAATATTCCTTGTGGAAGAAGTGACTCTATTAGTACTCATGAAACAAGAATGGATGCTGGGTAAAAAAAACACCCTAAGGGTGGGTGTTGTTCCTCAAGGGGCTGGATAAAACAAGTCCCTGAGCTGGCTCAGAACAGCAACTCAAGCTCTTCCATTTTCTTATCTGTCAGAAGTGAGGTAAGCAAATTCAAAGTTCATCCAAGTGGATATTTTGGAAACCGGCCCATTTGTAGTTACAGCCAAAGCCTTCTCAATCTCATGACAATGATCTGGGGTTCATTTCTTTAGGTGGAGCTAAATTTATCTGAAACTGCTGGGGTGGGGTCAGTAACTGGTTCAGTTGATTGACAGACTGATATTGTGACTGGAATGTGTCGAGGGATTTGCAAGGAAAGTGATAGGCATGACTATCCATGTTGCTACGTTAGCTTTGCTCCTCAGGTTGTATTATAGAGCTGTTGACTTCACAACTGGAGGAAAGTAGGATTATGACTTTGTAGCAGATGTTTAGCAAAGGAAGACCATAAGACAGGCCAGCCTGTCAGTCTTCACACATATATCTCTTTCACATTCCCATTTGGTTCACTTAACACTTAACATGCCCTTTTTTAAAAAACAAAAAACAAAAAAACCCAACAACCCAGCATTAACATTAATAATAATAATAATAATAATAATAATAATAATAATAATAATGTGTTTTCATTGAGAAAAGGGAAGGGGCACACGTCTTAGGCTTACACCCAAGATACAGGTCCCATTTGAAGAGTGATTCACTTCCTTCTATTTCTTTCCATGGTAATTATAACCCTTTTGTCTGCATTCAGGTGAAAGCTAATACGGGAAAAATAGCAAAGAAAATAGGTTCTCCTAATTTCTCTGGCAACAGAAATAAGGGCAAATTGGAAACCGTGAAGGTATTAACTTAGCATAATGTGTTGGTTAAAAGTTAGGGCTCTCAACAGACTAAGTCTGATGACATAGCCTATCTTTTCCACATACATGTATGTGCAAAAACACTTTACATTCCCACACAAAGAATTTGTTCTCTTTTAAATAATAGCACATGATTCATATAGAGCAGTCCCATTCATATAAAGTCCCATTACACAAGCAGAAATCCTTGTACAAACCTTGGGTTACAAACACCTCGGGTTACAAACACTTTGGGTTGCAAACTCCACTAACCTGGAAGTAGTACCTCAGGTTAAGAACTTTACCTCAGGATGAGAACAGAAATCGTGCGGTGGTGGCGTGGCAACAGCAGGAGGCCCCATTAGCTAAAGTGGTACCTCAGATTAAGAATGGTTTCAGATTAAGAACGGACCTCCGGAACGAATTAAGTTCATAACCAGAGGTGCCTCTGTACTGATGGGACATTTGGTTAGCGCTGCCTTGGGTGACAAGCTACACTTCTTTAATGGCAAACCCAAATTTGGTCCTTGTTTCCTCACACCGCAAACATTGGAAGAACAAATGTTTTGGACAATATGGTTTGGTCTTGTAAAGAGAATGGAAGGTGAAACCATGTCCAGCACATGTATTCTGACAATCAGCAAAGATCCATATTATATTTTACTATGAATGCCAAGAAACTGTCTCATGTAGGGACTGTGTATGCAAGTGTGAAGATGTATATGAACTAGAGGGGTCCTGCTCATACAATTTCTGGAATGAATGTTTGTCACATGTGCAAAGCCTCTCAATGTCTGGTCTTTTGCCTAGAAACTTCTGCTCATACATTCTCCCCACCCCATTTTTGTGGCAATGGGGCTGCATTGTGCTAAGAAGATTTTTATAAGAATCTCTTTACAAAAGAGAGGCAAAACTCAACTCAGCAGGGAAACATGGCCAGTGTAATCTACATATTTCCCAAACATCTGTTCACTGAATTCATGCTTTCTACTTTGTCTCTCCCATATTCCCAAACCGCTGCAACAATGCTCCAAATATTACAAATGAAGAAAGTATTTAAAAACAAAACAAAAAAGTCTATTTATACCTGAAACCAGAGTGGTTGTGAATGGATGAAGTTTGGGATTCTCTTTGGCAGTGTCCAGTGCAGAATATATTGAAGAAAGTAGACTTGAAAGCTCATGGGATGTTCTTCATTGCCACATAAATAATCAATACAGTTAGCATTGCTAGTGGCAGTTAAGTAGTCAGCTGTTGACTGAAACAAATGGAGGATGATGGTACACAAAGTAGGCCTACTGTAGGGGAGATGAACTCAGAAACGTCCCGAAGGCCTGTACTGAACACAAGTCAGCAGCTATGTAAAATGGCCTATTCTCCTTCTACTACCTAGCCAGGAGAGGGTGGGGAAGAGAAGGGGAGAAGATGTCAATCCTGTGGCAAGCTGGTGGCGTGCGTGAAACTTAGTGGGTTTGGAGCTCTGCACAAATGGCTTTTTGACATTCCTCAGTCTATTGTGGGCAAAGAAAACGAGGGAACAATTTTAGCAAATTTATCCAGGAGAGGAGAAATTTTCCAGCAGTTTTTTTGCCTTTAGCAGTGCCAGTAGTACAGCTACTTTTTCTCTTTTTTTGCTGCTGCTGATTCACCTCGTCTACAAACACATACCCATTCACCGACCCCCTCTTGAGGTCTGAACATTTCCCCAGTCAGCTTGGTTTCACTTCTTAGAAAAAGAAAAGTTGGGATGCAGAGTGTTCTTTGTTTAACATTATGAAAAGAAACAAGGCAACAGGGCTACCTGGAAACTTGAGGATATCCCGATCTTCCTCAACATACCTTGTTAACAGTGCAATCCAACTCAAGAAGATGAGATCATGACCCAAATCACTGATTCACCCTATTATTCAGGATACACATACAGTTGCTTTCTGCAGCCAACCCTGCTAAGAGCTACACTGGGGAAAAAGAAAAAGAAAAACCGAAAACATTTTGACAAACTTGTTGAGTGGATAGATAGAAATGAAACTCTCCTCCTTCCATTACTTACTTACTTAACCTTATAAGGTAGTCAAGAGGTTTCTATTTTTCTTGCTTTTGATTCCCCCCCCCCAATACTGCCTTTGAACCCATTTTTAAAGCATTGCTCTCACAGTGCATCATTGGATTACATCACTCTAAGTGCTCCAGGAGCATGGCTAGCATACCATCCAACGTTTCTCCGATGAAAAGAGGGACGTCCTATTCAATGATGATGATGATGATGATGATGATGATGATAACCCACCCATCTGATTGGGTTGACCCAGCCACTCTGGGCAGCTTCAAAGATATATAAAAACATAATAAAACATAAAACATTAAACTATACAGGGATGCCTTTAGGTGTATTCCAAAGGTTATATAATTACTTATCTTCTTGGCTCAGGGGTCACATAACTTCATACCCAGCAACATTTCTCTGATGAAAATAGGGATGTCCTAAGGAAAAGTGATTGGGATGCGGGTGGCGCTGTGGGTTAAACCACAGAGCCTAGGACTTGCTGATCAGAAGGTTGGCGGTTCGAATCCCCATGACAGTGTGAGCTCCCATTGCTCGGTCCCAGCTCCTGCCAACCTAGCAGTTCGAAAGCACGTCAAAGTGCAAGTAGATAAATAGGTACCGTGGGAAGGTAAATGGTGTTTCCGTGCGCTGGTCTGGTTCGCCAGAAGCGGCTTAGTCATGTTGGCCACATGACCCAGAAGTGGTACGTTGGCTCCCTCGGCCAATAAAGCGAGATGAGCGCCGCAACCCCAGAGTCAGCCATGAAAGGACTTAAAGGTCAGGGGTCCCTTTACCTTTAAGGAAAAGTGGGACATTCTGGGATCAAATCAGAAACTGGAATGGCTTCTGTAAATCCGGGACTATCCTTGGAAAATAAAGACATTGGGGGGAGGGGTCTAGGCTGGGGAGAAGCAGTACAAGGCTCACTCCAGAGCTTCCTGCTAGCTTCAATTTCTGGCAAAATCTAGCATAGTTACTTAATAATCCTGTCCTGAATTTTCTGATGAAATTTCTTTCAGCCCCTAGAAAGCAGCAGAAAATAAGCCCCTGTTTTGCAAGAGCAGAGTATTATTATTTTTTGTAAATCTGGGGTTTGGGGTAGCTCACTTGGCCTAGAGCTGGGCACAGTAATTCCCCACAACACATCTAACAAATGTCCCTGCTCTGTGGATTATGTGCAAACAGACTGTTATTATTTCAAATTATTCATTATTTAAGCTATTCTCTAATTAACCTCAGCAAATAATATTTGGCATGCGGCTTGCCTACTTCATGAATTGGATATTCAAGATGCAGCTGCTGAAGAAATTGCAGTGGCATGAATGGGATGCATGAGAAGGAGAGAGACCCGAAAGGGAATTGCTTCCTTCAGTGTCACACTGTGTGGCAAACAAAGTTTAAAATAGCTGCAGACCAAGGGTAGCTATGTCACTTGGAAATGACTTCTGCGCTGTTCATTGAATGCTGCCATTAAAAGTGCAGCAAACTGATTCTGCAAAGAGAATTGCTGTGTTCAACAGAACCCGAGACTAATGTAACCTACAGTTTCCGATTACCAGGACGAGTTCCAAATCCCAGCATTGAAATAGGCTAATATCAAGTGAAAGTTTTGTAATGGGAGGTGAGGAGACAGAGGAAGCTGGTCCTATCCCAGTGATTCAAATTAGATATCTGAAAAGAATTGATTGCCTCTCCTCAATGCAGAGTGCTAACTATAATGAGATCTTCCATCATAAGGAGGCTGCCATAAGCCAAGCTATATAGGAAGGCACAAATAACACTGTGAATTCTGAATCATGAGAGCATAAATTGGAAAACAATTGCAGATTTATTTGTCTAACCAAGTGGCAACATTTAAAAAGTGAGTGAAGGAGGAACAGATGTTTAAAAGAGCTTACTGAAGCAGTTTCACTAGGCAAGTCAGAGCAGAAAAATACAATATAGAGATGGATTGGTTTATTTATTTATTTCAAATTGGCCATTTGATTCTATAAAACGTTAAAAAGAAACAAAACACTGGCTTTATCAGATGGTGGGGTCATTCAGAGCTTTCTGAGAAATAAAACCAAGCTGATCAAAAAGCTGTTGCTGGATTCTGATCACGAAACATGTGAGGTATATTTTCTTAGTGACTCACAAAGTCACCTTCCTTGGGTCACTTTGTCCATCTGCTTTGAAGTTTTGCAGCATTCCTGCTTTGTATTAAAATTTTGAGGGAACAGAACTGGACTATGTGTTCTGGCAATACAGTAAAGCTCTGCTGTCTTGACACATTGCAGTTACTAGGCATGGATAATGGAGCTGTTGTCTTTCAGTCTTGATATAAAATCTGGGACTACTATAATGTGGTGCCACCCACTAACTTGGGCAGCCACTCCAGAAAGATGCAGAGAGGTTGAGGAGAATTAACCAGGACACATTTCCCATGTCTCTCTCCCAACATAGGTCATCATATAGGGTGGCCCAAGCAGTTTGTGTGCCAAAACTGAGCCTGAACCTCAACTGAAATGCATCTAGAAAATGAGTTTCCTTTAAGAGCACCTAGATGTGGTCTGTGGTCACCCACTGAAGAACCATGCTCAAGAACAGTAGATTGGCAACTGGTAATTACTTAGCTTTTCTTAATCCAGTGAGAGTTTCTTGAGGAATAGTTTTAGCACTGCCTCCTTCAAGAAGACAGGGACCACCTCCTCTCACAAGGAGACATTAATCTTCTCCCTGACCCAGCCACCTGTCCTCTCTCTTTAAGTTTTTATCATCCAAGGGGGGCAAGGGTGTAAAGCACAAGTGATTTCCCTGACTGATCCAAACACCTTGTCCTCATCCTCAAGCCCTACCAACTGGAACTTATCTAACACAACAGGACTAGCCAGTGTTCTGGATACCCCTTGAGATTCATCTGCTGTAACAGTGAAGTCAAGGTCCAAACAGATGCAATCAATTATCCTCAAAATGCTTTGCAAACAAGTCGCAGCAAGCTACCTTTTGTTCTGCCATCTTCTTTGAGCCAGGCTATAAGAAGCCCCACACAACCTGTCCTGGACAGCACAACTGAAGATGCAATGGAGGCAACAAAGTATGCATTCTTTGCTAACCTTCACTGCTGCCACTAGGTAGACTCGATGAATAGTCCTCACCAGTATCCAACTGCATTTGACTGGAGTTTTTCTCCACTCACATTCAAGCCATCTCCTGACTTGCTTTGATAAGCCTTAAAACATTACTTATAGCAGAAGGTTGTCTGCATAATTGTGTTGACATCAGGTTCACTGAGGTACCACAAAACACTTCAAGGTTCCCTGGTGTGGCTCATGCTGCATTGTAGAAATCCCACTTCACCTCTGATAAACCAAAAATCCCTCTGAGGCACCTTGCTTCACCATGGGTTCAAGATTAATAAGAATCCAATGCACACCCCTACTACCTGCTGTATCTCCTTGTGATAATTAAAGAATTCAAGAAGATTTTCACAGGGAATGGTTGTTGAATAATGAACTGGACTCACAACTTTTAAGTGAGAAAAGAATTCATTCTCCAGAGTCTTGTTAGAGTTGTATTAGTGAGGCTCAGAGTTGGAGTTCTGGACTTGTAAGAGTTCTATGATATCCATCTAAGCAAGCACTTTAATGCAGCTCCCAAAGGCGGCTATTGGAATGTTTCCATCCCACAGGTTTCCTCCTCTGCTTTCTTACCAGTGCAGTTATATGCTAAGAAACCACAGTAATACTAGATGGTGATGCAAATACGTGTCTGAAATTATTTTTTCTATATTATATTTGTATTTTATCCTTTCTCTAAGGTGTCAGGGAATTCGTGAGGTTACTCCCCTTGTTGTTCTTACAGCAACCCTATGAACCAGGTTAGATGAGCTTCAGGGCCGAGTAGCCCCATGCAGAACACATTACATTAATCTAGCCTAGAGGTCACCAGAGCACAGACAACAGAAAGTAGGCTACACCTGTCCAGACAGGGGCACAGCTGGGCTTCCAGTTGAAGTTGATGGGAGGGAAAGCCTTGGGTGACTGCAATCAATCCAGAAGTAGCCTAAGTTACATACCTGCTCCTCTAGAGGGAGTATAACCCTATCCAGAGCAGGCTACATCCCACCCATCTGGTCTAGGGAACCACTCACAAACAGTACCTCAGTCTTGTCTGGATTAAGCTTCAGTTGATTCACTCTCATCCAGTCCATTTCTGAGGGAAGTCATCAGTCTAGCATTGCAGCTGTGTTGCAAGAAGTGGGTCCTACATTAACTCAGTGTGCCTACTAAGATGGCCTTAAGCAAAAGAGTGCTTCAAGTTTCTGTCCTCCTTCATGGGCTTTGAGGCAACACTGATCTCAACACGGCAAAACTTTAATTCCTAAGTCAATACTGGTGACATAGGAGACACTGCACATTTGAATACATTGCTGGGTGGAGGAGCTAGAGTGGGAGGATGTTGTGGCTTTCATATATCCTAGATAGGATAGTTTAGCCAATATGGGAAGCAGGAAGATGGAATAACTAGACAGGAGACAAACAGTGTGGTGTAGCTGCAGTTGTTCTTCAACAAGTTTGTTTACATCTCTGGAAGTGGGAGCTGTGTAGTGAAATGACGAAAAGGGTACATGGATTGCAAAGTAATGAGAATATGCAATGAACCATCAGAAATCTTGGGAAAGCAGAAGAGCAGAGTAGTTAAGTGGAAGCGTCCTTTCATAAACTCCCTTCCTGGGGCCATATGTTACACTAAACAGCCTGGGAATGGGGGTGAGATTATCCTTCTCATTGCACCTAGTCCACTGATTACTGCTGAAAAGGTACATTTTCCAGAAACTGCCCAGAATGAACTCATTACATGCATCCTGGCAATTATAGCTTTCATGCCATCCTACACTGAGCTGTCTCTTACAGCTAGGCAAATCAGAGTAACTAAGACTTGTCTATGTCTTGAAGAGGATTCAACCTCCCCCCTCCCCTTCCATTCACTGGTATCACACTTAACCTTCTAATTTTAATCAGATACATCTCAGAACTTTCATGCAATGGCTTATTTCTGTAGTGGAGGACAATGGGGGCAAGTGTGAGAGAGATACTTTTGCTCCTCAATTCCATAACTATACAATATCTTATTATCATTCCTTGTCTCTCATAGGATCTTACTCTTTCATGGCTAAACTCTCAAGACCTTTAGCGTTCCTTTTAAAAAGGAAGCACACACATTCAGCAAAGAGCAAATGATTTTTTAAAAGAATCCTGAATGTTTCAGAGAATTTATTGTAAACACAGGTATGAGTATGTAACTGGAATCTTGCACTCAATCCAGTGGCGTAGCGTGGGGGGTGCCAGGGGTGCCGGCCGCACCGGGCGCAACATCTGGGGGGGCGCAAGTCCAGAGGGAAGGGACAAGTTCCTTCCTCCGCCGGGCTCCCCGCCGCCACCGCCAGCCTTACGCCCTAGCGCACGCGTGCCCCCCGCCGCCGCCGCTGCGGCTGCGCTCCACTCACTACTCGTAGGAGGAGCAGCCGCTGCAGCAGCGCCGACGCCGCCACCAACGCCGCCACCAACGCCTGGCCGGGCACGGGCAGCCTCCGCACCCCGACGCCGACGCCATCCCCTCGGCCCAGCCACAGGCGGCGGCTGCTTCTGCCGACTGGGAGGGAAGAGAGCTCCGAGGGGCCTCGCCGCGCCCTGCGCTCCCCAAAACCCTCCGAGAGGAAGCCGGCGAGCGGGCGAGGGTCTCCCGGCGGAAGGGGGCGCCGCTGGCTCCGGCTCTCAGCGCAAGTCTCAGCCGCGGGGGGGGGGGGTCGGGCGAGGACGGAGCGCAGCTGGAAGCCCCCGGACCAGGCCGGGGGGAGGAGAGGCGCTCGCCAAACCCGGATCTGGAGCGCCTCGGAGCGCGGGCTCCACCTACAGCCCAAGGAAAGGAGGGGGCAGGGAGGCGCCTGAGGGGAGGGGGCTTCGGCTGCCTCGGCCCGCGGGGGCTCCGCAAATAATAAATTTAATAAATTCCTGCTGAGCCTTAAGGGGGGGGTCCTTGGCTCCTTCGCTCGCCCCCAGCCCCAGTGGCGTAGCGTGGGGGGTGCAGGGGGCGGCCGCAACATCTGGGGGGGGCGCGTGCTCGCACTCGAGTGCTAAAATCCAGGGGTTAGGGGGCGCAAATTACTTGCCTTGCCCCGGGTGCTGACAACCCACGCTACGCCACTGACTCAATCCAACCATTGGTCCATCTAACTCATTATTGCCTAATGCAGGGATAGGGTAACTGTCCCTCCACACCCTGTTGGATTCCAGCTCCTGTCATCCCTGACCATTGGTCATTCTGGATGGAGCTGATTGGAGTTGAAGGCCCAACAACATTCGGCAGGATACAGGTTCCCCATCCCTGGATGGAGGCTTCCCATAGTTTCAGACAGGGTTCTATCCCAAAAATACATGAAAATACCAGGGATTGAATCTGGGACTTCCTGTATGAAAGTTATGTGCTCAACTATTTAGCTACTCTCATCTTTCTTGACCATTGACCATGCTGCTTAAGAGTGAAGTAAAACAATATTTGTGCAGGGGAGCACGGCTAATGGGGAGAATTCCAGTTCACTCCTCACTTGGGAGCAAAATTGAGAAGTGGAATGTATCAGTGCAGACTGCAGGTGAGGTTAATGGGAAAGCTTAAAAATGCTTTTTCATTCAAAACAAGCCCCCAAACAAACCTGCATATATTAAATTAGCATATCATGGGAGGCTATACTAAACATTTATTTTGACGTAGGGTTTTTGTTTTTTAAAGGGGGGGGTTTGTTTTGTTTAACAATATTCAGAACCCCATTCATACTGTCCTGCAGTCATATAGCCCAAGATCAGAATTCATTTTCATGACAACCTAGGGTCAATCGATGCATGGAAGGGTAGAGGGAGTCAGTATTACATCTGCTGGCCACTACTAGCATCTGTACACAGACATAATACATGTACAGAGTGCACACATATACATTCTCTCCATGCTAACTGTTACCTAGATTTTCTAGGGTACCAGGTCAGATAAATGTGCAGAGCTCTTGATCAGGGCCGGTGAAGATGCTCTTGAGCTCCCCCTGCCTCTACATACTCATTCCTCCAGAGGTGACACCTGAAAAGGGCAACTGCTAGCTTCCCTGCCTTCTGCATAACTTTTGGAAAGGCTCCTAGCAAGAGTATTATTTTTTACTTCACAAGCCAAGTTGCATTAAATTGGCATTGTAGACACAACCTCTTTCAAATATGTGGTTGAAAGGTTACCTTGGAGCTTGGAAGGGCTTAGACCTTTGACTTGGAAGCAACTTGTCTATTCTGTATCGGCAGCCATTGTCGGATCTGCAGTACATCAGGGGCTCCAGGAATAGTTTTCCAACTGCATTTAAATTCAAGCACCTTGGAGACAAGACACTCTGGCCTTCTCCTGCGTTGCTTCTTTCCCCTTAGCTCTTGCTCCAGATATGCCAGGCGTTTAGCTCCTTGGTGCTGTGAAGTGCAAGACCTCCCAATACTACCAATTAGAGAGGCTGCACCTGTAACAATTGTTGCCAATAATGACAAACAATACTGACAGGAGAGAGCAGGAGGGATCTGTTAATGCCTGTCTGTTACGGAAACACAGAAGAAACAATCCAGCTCTCACTACAGAGAAGGAGCTGGATGTTAGTAGCTCTACCATATATTATTTAGGAGGCTGAACTTAAAGTCCTGTCCAGCGATTCCCAAACGGTATTTCCCCAGTGGGCCTATGAATTGCATTTTACCTCTTGTTTGGGCCAGGCTGTCAGCCCTGCTCTTGATCCTAGAAGTGGCCATTTCACTTGATTTGTGCCGCTAAAAACAACAGCCCACCCACACCCAGAAAAGCTAAGAAGCGGATGACAGTACAACTAATGGAGATGCTTTTCTTCTTTTAAAATAGAAGATTCAAATACTGTGGTACCTTGGGTTACAGACGCTTCAGGTTACAGACTCTACTAACCCAGAAATAGTACCTCGGGTTAAGAACTTTGCTTCAGGATGAGAACAGAAATCGCATGGCAGCGGTGGTGTGGCGGCAGGAGGCCCCATTAGCTAAAGTGGTACCTCAGGTTAAGAACAGTTTCAGGTTAAGAACAGACCTCCAGAACAAATTAAGTTCTTAACCAGAGGTACCACTGCACTGATACACTGAGCATGAAGTTCCCATATTGGGGGGGGGGGGGAGCTACAGACCAAAGTTAAGTCAGATGAGAGTACAACTCTTCACACGCTGGTAAGCCCAAACTCACAACAAGCTTTACCACAAAATAATAATTGTGGTTTTGTAATAGCTTATATCATCCTGCCTGCAAATAGGACCACAGCAAACTATGACATAGAAATTCACTAGATGAAGCTTTTATCACCAGGCTAGGAAAGATTTCACTGGATGTTTTCTGCATACTGAATGCTGCTCATACTCAGAGACTCTCTCTCTCACTCTCACTCTCACTCTCACTCTCTCTCTCTCTCTGTGTGTGTGTGTGTGTGTTAACCTTAGCATGGCCCGTTGTTTAGCTAGAAGGGGAAGAAAGCTCTCTCTGAAAAATAACTTTTATTCTAATTCTATCTGACCAGAAATGTTGACATAGCAAATCCAACTTTTTTTATTTCAGTCATACTAGCTAGGGTCGATGAGAGCTGTAATCATTTAAAAACAACAACAACCACAACATTTAAAGAGCACCAGCTTGGGGAAGGCTGGCTTAGGAGGTGGGCCACTGATAAGTCTGTGATTGATCTCCTAGTTTGGACAGCTGCTACCATCTTGCCCAGATGGAATGCAAGGTAATTTACTGAAGACTCCTAGAAAAGCCATATGGATGTTTTAAAGGGGATGGATCCTAGGAGCTGCCAGGCATGGTGCTTCTGATTGGTCCATGAGCTTTCCCAATGCTGAAGAAGTGCACTGTGAAATGCTAATCTCCTTCAAAAACTGTGTCCTCCCAGACACCTCATCCTCTTTTATGTGGATAAGCACCCTTGGGGTCTTCCAGCATTTCTGCAAACAGTTATTCATCAAGGTTTCTCTCTCTCCCCCTTCCTTCTTCTGTTAGGTTCTCCCCTCCACACTCTTCCCTGCTTTGCATCGAGGAAGGAGGAGCACAGTCACTCCCAAGAAAATACTTAAGAGGGGAGAGAAAACCAGCAAGCAAGGGAATGAGACAGACAAAGGAAACAAGAACATGGAAAGTAGCTGGAGATAGGTGGGTAGAAGCAAAGGCTGTGGCTTACAAAAGGGGAACTCATGGAGAGAATCAGAAACAGAAAGAATATTCAGTTTGAGGATGTGCTAAAAATATCCACGAGAGCTAATCTGGATTTTGAACAGACCTGATCTCCAATTCCAAGACTAACATGCATATTGGAATTTTTAATTTTTCAGGCAACTTTTTTAAAGGCTGAAGATTAATGAAGAAATAGAGTTTATGAGCAAATACATGTGAAAGTGACATGGACTGATTTGTCCACTCCACCCCAACTTCTGTGATTATTTTATCTGACCAGAACTGTTGACATAATAAGTCCAATTTAGCAGTCCTGTGGCAAATTCAGAAACATACCTTCTGCTTTGATGTGCAGCCTATTTGTCCTTTCTGGCACGTGGCCTTCAGCAGTGCCCATGAGTCAAGTACAAGAAAGCTGTGTTTTATATGGAATTTCTCCAACAAACAAGCAAAACAAAGCAAAACCACCACATGTTGCCAGAAGCTAATAATGAAGGATGGATGAAAAAAGTGAAGCTCAATTTAGATGAAGAGAGGAGGTGGCCATTTTTTCTGCACAACATGTACCCTGTAGAAATTAACCAGGTGAAGCTTTTCCCACCAAGTATCTCTAGTTAGGAAAAGCTTTACTTGCTATATTTCTATGAGTCTATTAGTATGGGGTGTTTTGGAAGGGGTAGGGACATGACATGGAAAGGACATGTCATGCATCTTCTGAGGCACCCCACCCTGTACTCAGCTCCCATCTGTGGCTCCCACAAGCTGCCAGCATGTGACAGCAGCCACACCCTGGGAAACAGCTTCGACCGGCTGACTAAACCCTTGGTGAGTTAGGGACATCTAGTGCATGAGAAGACAGACTCCAGTGGATTGAGTAGAAGAGATCAACAGTGGGTCCAATGGTCAAAAAGGCAGTTAATGCACTTACTGTAGAGGGAAATGAGGGGCAGATGAGGATCATCAGGCTAGGAAGGTAGTCCATTTAGGAGAAGGAAAACTCTGATCCTGAACCTCCACTGCCTTGAAGCTATACTCATTCATGAGAGTAAGACCTGAGGAAAAAATCATACCTGCTTCCTTGTGGGATAACTTTGGGAAAAGAAAAGAATAAGGAGTAAACCCTACTCAAATCCCGAGTTGAGTCCCTAAACCACTTGGATGGTGTCTTGTACACCTCCTTCCATCAGTTCCTGCAGCCAAGATGGTGCCAACTGTATTGCTCTGGTTTTCTTTGTTGGAAACACGCCCGGGAAGGCTGCCAACTTCCCAAGTCTCCGGGGCATCTCTCCAATGGTTCTCCCTGGCTATATATCTCCCTCAGTCCAGAGAGACCAGTGATAAGTGACCCCTTCCTCCTGAGAGGAGCACACTCGTCTTCTGGCATATCATTGCAGAAGAAAGACACAATCAGTAGCTCTGAACTACTTTATTTATTCTTATAATACAGAGACTCCATCAGCACATCTGTGCTCTTTGAGTACCAGTACAGAACAGCAACACTTTCAGAAGTGAAACTAACTTCCAACAGTACTGAGACTTCCTGTCTCACGCTCTCTCAGACACTCACATGATATACACAAAACATGGGTGACTGCTGGAGCAGCACAGGTGGACAAAAATCCTAACAGTCTTGTCATCTGGACATCCCAGGACCTCTATACACACTACCCAGGCTTGTAGCCCAGAGAAGTCACTTGGCTGCAAAACAATGAGGGAGGTAGCAATTATGAGTTACTGGTCTCTGCAGCCACAGCGGGAGCTGTGATTCTCTAGTGGTTTGACTTTGCCCAAGGCACACATAGTTGGTTATTTTCTTGACAGGGCAGGCCTCTGCCTGGCTCCCTGTAACCTCACTTTTTGTGATGAGGGAACCACCAGAAGGACCTCGGAGCTGGACCTCAGTGTTGAGGCTGAATGATGGGGGTGGAGGTGCTCCTTCAGGTATACAGGGCCAAAGCCATTCAAGGCATAAAGGTCAACACCAACACTTTGAAAATCTCGTCTATCTGGGCTTCAGGCACCATTACTGTGGATCAACCTTCCAATAGGATTGTTGTAATGATTTATTAAACTGAAAGCTAAAAGAGCACTATATATTGAGAATAGGGGAGAGCGTTACTGGAAATTCAGTGGAACAATATTTGTACCACATTATCATGGAGCATAGTACAAAAGTTGAAAGTGCTTCAATATTCTGGATTATATTTGGTGGAGGGAAACCAAGTCATTTTTGGTATAAATACCTTCCCCCATCACAGTTTTTTCTCAATTCAAGACAAAGGGTTACTCCAGTTCAAAGACATTATGCACACAAGCATATGCTGTGTTTCTAAGTCTGTGAAAGGCACTCATAGCAGGGGACACTGTTGATCTGCTGAGGCAGATGATGCCAGAGACACTCTGCAAATTTAACAACATGCCTTACTCAGCAGCGCTTACTGATATGACACCTTAGTTGGTGGTAACTCACTACAAATATAACAATACTCTTGGGAAGAATATTTCAAGGAACAGTGAGATTGTTTTTAGGCAAGGGTTGAACCTTAACTGTATATTTCTTGTCTTGTTAGAATTGGAGGGGAGGAGATGGTGAAATATATCAATTCCAAAGATATTTTCTCCCTTGCAACTGTTCCCTGGCTCAAACTGAATGGTAAACTGGCCATATCAAAGTACTGACTTACATATGCCACACGTGTCACAATTAAAAGGTGCTTACGCCCTTGTGCTCGAATTTATGCAGGAAGCTTTTGTATGTTGGTGGAGTGTTTAACAGGGCCCCAGAGCAGTATCTTTCAATCACATAAAAATGTAAGATCTCTTCTGCCATGAAACTGAGGCTGCCTCTAGTCCAGCATCCTCTTCCAACCCTGGGCAATCCAATACCCCAGGCAAAGTCACAAACAAGGCAAGAAGGAAGCAGGCCTTCTGCTGTATGTTCCCATTATATAGGCTCTGAATACAGATATTCTGTTTATTTATCACAGCTACTAGCTGTTGATAGAGCCATGTCCTAAAAATAGCTCAAAAACTTCTCTTTTTTCAGAGGGGCAGAGATTTTGCAAGAAAGTTCAACAACTTTGCCAGAAAAAGCTCAACAACGTTTGTGTCCGGATGTTCACTTTTTGAAATATGGCAACCCTAAATAATGCAGAATATTGGAAGAGTCAGGACAGAGAAGTGGAAGCACTTCCTCACACAGTACGTGGTTATAACTATTAAAAAAAAATGTCCAGTAGCACCTTAGAGACCAACTAAGTTTGTTCTGGGTATAAGCTTTCGTGTGCATGCACACTTCTTCATGAAAGCTTATACCCAGAACAAACTTAGCTGGTCTCTAAGGTGCTACCAGACTTTATTTATTTATTTATTTATTCATTCAACTGTGTCAGACCAACACGGCTACCTACCTGAATCTAGAATCATGGTTAAAACTATGGAATTCAATCCCACAGGAGCCAGTGATGGCCAGTGATGGCCACCAATTTGGATGGCTTTAAAAGAGACAAATTCATTGAGGATAAGGCTATCAGTGGCTACTAGACATGATAACTACCTCTGCTGCCAAAGGCAGTATGTCTCTGAATACCACAAGTGGGGAGAGTGTTATTGCCCTCAAGTGCATGTGCAGGCTTCCCACAGGCATTTGTTGGCTACTGTGAGACCAGGATACTGGAAAGGATTGAACATTCACCTGATCTGTCAGGCTGTTCTTATGCTCTTAACATGCACACAGGGCTCCCTGCTCTATCCCTACCATTCATTATTTCACAGATCTCTGTCATATTTTTTCCAAACTGAAAAACCATGGATGCTCTAGTTTTTCCTTGTTGGAAAGGCACTCAGTCCTCTGATCAGTTTTCTGTACCTTTTCCAGTGCTAAATGATTTTTGAGTTGGGGCAACTAGCATTTCCCATGCCACTGTACTGTAGAATGTGTAATGCCATACAAAGACATGATTACGCATTTTCTGTGCCCACTGCATATCCATTAATATGGCTCCTGAGAGCTAAACTAGGTAGACTCATGCACAGGAAGAGATGGGTGCCATCTGGTCAAAATATCAAACTTTTATTGTCAACCATGGCAGGAGAAACACTAGGAGGGAGGGGGAACAAGAAAGGAAGGGAATATTGCCAATGATGGTGAAGTCTGGTGAAAGTGAGAAGGCAAAGCTGCATCGAAGCTCCAAAAGCAATGTACACAATGTACATTAGCAGGATTTTTTAAAAAACAAACCACTTGTAATATTATAGACAATGCACAAAATTGGAAGTAATCAGAGATAAAGTCTTTGTTGACATGCGTGAATGAAAATATTATAAAGGAACCAAGGGAGGGGGTGGAGAGAAGTAAGGGGATTCAAGTAATCCCATACTGTGGATTCAATATGGATTGTATATATAGTTATTTTAAACATTTTGTTTTATGCTTACTTTCTTAAATGTAATGTTTTTGTTTTCATCAAAATTAATAAAAATATTATACAAAAGGCAGGGCTCAGGTGAGATGCTGCCTCCTGGCAGACTAGCCATATCGTTGTAATGGAGGTTGCTGCTCTCTGGGCTTTCTTGGGCAATCAGTGGATTCCATACAACAATCACCACTAGGTGGCATACACAAGTGCCTCTGTGGATACAGCACAACACGTTATGACAAATGTACCGTATTTTCCCGTCTATAAGACGCCCCCATGTATAAGATGCCCCCTATTTTGTGGGATTCCAAATTAAGAAAACATCCCTCAGCACTACCCATGTACAGTATAAGATGAGCCACAATTTTAAACCTTTTTTTTTTTTTGGTTAAAAAAAACCCCTAGACTTATACACGAAAAAATATGGTAACTCTGGCCACCACAGAGAATCTTCACAAGATAAGCAGTTTTTGTTTGGTTGGTCGGTTTTTTTTGGTTTTTTTTTTTTTTGCAACTTCCCCTTCCTATCTATAATTGTAGAATCATAGAGTTGGAAAGGAGCTCAAAAACCATCTAATCCAACTTCTGATATAGGGAATTCACTGCAGAAGTGTCCCAGAGCAGCATCCAGCCAGCCTCAGTTTAAAGAACTTTAACAAAGGAGAGCTCATCACTTTCCGAGGCAGCCCGTTCCATTGTCAAGCAGCTCATACCATCAGGTGCTTCTTCCTAATGTAATTTGGCAATTTGACAATTTGAAATTGCCATTTGTAATTTTAATGGAATTTGTAACTTGTGATTTTAAGCCATTGGTTTGAGTCCTGCACTGTGAAGCAATAACACGAGCCACGGTTATTTATTAGGGACAGGAAGAAAAAGAGAGATGGACCTTGTTAATAGGGAGTGTTGGGCATATGAGGGTGCAAGTTAAATGTTCACTCAAAGTTCAGTGGCCAGAACACTAGGAGCTTCATTCAAGGAAAGAATATTAGCTGGGAAGGGCTGACAAATGTCCTTTAGTTGTCAGAGTTGTTATTTCAAAAGGTCACTATTTATTCTAGTGCAAAGAACACACTCTTCGGACATCACAACGTCAAAGTGGCCTTTATTTTCAACATTAGCAACAACAAGAACAACAAGCAGTCTATTGTAATAGGGTGGTGAGTGTGCATATGAACTGAGGACTTCTATGTTGCAATGATTGTTGGAGAGCGGAAGTGAGAAATGTGAATCTGTGCTTTGCATGCTAGGAAACATCACATTAATTTTCGGGAGCATTCTCAGTGAGGGCCTGGCCATGCAGTGATGGAAAAGTGACCATAAAAGGAGAAACCATAGCCAAGTGGTAGAACATGGTTTGCATGCAGAAAGCTATAGACTAGCCTTCCTTAACCTGATGTCCTCCATTTGTTTGTAGTGCAGCTCCCATCATCCCTAACCATTGGCCATGCTGCTTGGGGGTGATGGGAGTTCTAGTACAAAAAAATATGGAAGGCCAGATATTGGAGAAGGCTGTCCTGAGATCTGTCTCTTGCACTGGCAGGTAGGACTGGAAAAGAGCTACACTAGAGTTTCTAGTCATTGCCAGTTGGTGTAGATAATACTGAGCTTGATGGACCAGTATAAGACAGCTTCCTACATACCCGTTGTTGTTGTTTAGCCGTTTAGTCATGTCTGACTCTTTGTAACCCCATGGACCAGAGCACGCCAGGCACTCCTGTCTTCCACTGCCTCCCGCAGTTTGGTCAAACTCATTTTAGTAGCTACGAGAACACTGTCTAACCATCTTGTCTTCTGTTGTCCCCTTCTCCTTGTACCCTCAATCTTTCCCAACATCAGGGTCTTTTCCAGAGAGTCTTTTCTTCTCATGAGGTGGCCAAAGTATTGGAGTCTCAGCTTCAGGATCTGTCCTTTCAGTGAGCACTCAGGGCTGATTTCCTTAAGAATGGATAGGTTTGATCTTATTGCAGTCCATGGGACTCTCAAGAGTCTCCTCCAGCACCATAATTCAAAAACATGAATTCTTCAGTGATCAGCCTTCTTTATGGTCCAGCTTTCACTTCCACACATCACTACTGGGAAAACCATAGCTTTAACTATTTGGACCTTTGTCAGCAAGGTGATGTCTCTGCTTTTTAAGATTTTGTCTAGGTTTGCCATTGCTTTTCTCCCAAGAAACAGGCGTCTTTTAATTTTGTGACTGCTGTCACCATCTGCAGTGATCATGGAGCCCAAGAAAGTAAAATCTCTCACTGCCTCCATTTCTTCCCCTTCTGTTTGCCAGGAGGTGATGGGACCAGTGGCCATGATCTTCGTTTTTTTGATGTTGAGCTTCAGACCATATTTTGCGCTCTCCTCTTTCACCCTCATTAAAAGGTTCTTTAATTCCTCTTCACTTTCTGCCATCGAGTCTGTGTCATCTGCATATCTGAGGTTGTTGATATTTCTTCCGGCAATATTAACAGCATGCTTGGCACCCATGTTGGTAATGAACTGGTTGCTGGGCAACAAACTGATGCTCAATTCAGGCAAGAGAGAAATGCCATTAGTAGGTGGCACCCCAAGCCAGATGGGTGAGGTGCAACTTCTTCTAGATCAGGCCATGCTCACAGTGAAGGAGTACTGGCTGCCCAGTTGTTTCCAAGCCATTCAAAGTGTTGGTTTTGACCTATAAAGACTTACACTACTCAGGACCCAGTACTTAATGGACCACCTTTCCCCACATGAATTTACTCAGACCCTGAGATCTGAGCCTTTCTCAGTATTTAGTAGGTGGCTCCAGATAAGGATGTCTTTATTCTCCCAGGCATTTGGAAAGCACTAATAGCTGTCTTTGGGCTGTTTATTTAGGTCTTCATCCTTATGTGGGTAGGACGGGTAAAAACATATATTTATGTTGTTGGGTGACTTTGTTTGTGAATGAACACTTTCAGTTCTAATGGATTTCCGTTGTGTATAAATACTGTATGTTGTTATAAATAGCTTCAGGACTCTCTATGTGAAGCGATTAATATATTGAAAGAATTGAATTGCTGTTTTCTATAGAAACAAATGACATTTTTAGTTTTACATAGGATACAATAAGGTGGTTTACAATTGGGATTGGAGCTAGGCCTGCTCTGAGCCTGAGCCTTCTTTCTGCACATTGTATGAGTGATATATTGGGAAGATGGGATGGACTGTTAGGGAAAGGAAGTTCTGTACATAACGATGTTGGCCTGCCATATTGGAGAGAGACTCTGCAATCTGCCTGTTCTCTAACCTCAGGAGTTCTTGCATTTCTTAGCTAGGGATGTTTGCTAGCCTGGCAAATGGCCGACAAAGTAGTGTAAGGAAGGAAAGGAAATGAAAGAATCAATCTAACCCCGATCACAGCTGTGTCTGCCTTGCCAAGACTTTGAAGACAGGGAGACAATTGTGGAAAGCTTCTTTAATAAATAAATAAATCATATGTGGCCATTTGATAACAACAGAAAGAACCACAGATCTTCCACAGGCATAGCAGTAAAACTCAAAGGAAATACCAAACCTGTCAGCACAGCCTTGTTAGAGGGACTTGTGTTCATTCACTGTCTCAACTTAAGTGGCCTTTGTGGGGGAAGTGTGATTCACTGTGTGAATTTCAATGGGATCTTTAAATCTCTGAGAGATTTTTCTCTTCTCCGAGCGAGTTTCCTTGAGCTGGGTGCTTACGATTGACAGCTCTGCAGGTATCATACCAATCTAGCAATTCTTTCTGTTCCAGTTGCTGGAACCACAGACTCATTTCCTATATATTGTTCTTTCTTTTCTCTTATGTGGAACATCTCTCTCTCTCTCTCTCTCTCTCTCTCTCTCCCCCTCTCCCTCTCCCTCTCCCTCTCCCTCTCCATCTGAATCAAAAGTCTGAATCAAGCCCAAACCTTGTACAGAAACATTGTTTTTATCGGCCTCCAGAAGCAGGGTGCATTAAGTAAGACATGGTTGGCTTGCAGGCCCTGGGTTACCATGGCAACACGAGCAGGCCCAGTTTGGAGAATAAGAAGTAAGGGAAAGAATGGAAAGAGGACTTTGCATGCATTGAAAGGCTGCATTGCAAGGGACCCATAGTTTTGGGATGGCTGGAGGGACAAGGCAGAGAGACTATCCTGTATGAGGGGAAAGCAGCTTGGTTTTCAAAAGGAAGTACTGTATTACACTAACAGAGGGAAGAGGAATCATGTCAAGGACAGCTACTTGCTGGCCAGCACTGAATGTGGGAAGAAAGCATATAATAGAGAATCTAAATAAAGAGTGAAAGGTTTGCTGTGACTTTGAAAGCATATGGGGCAGAATGAAAGGAAAAGGCAATGTGTGTTTGTACCCACAGACAGGAATAAAGAAGCGAGGCACTTAAGTAAGTGCCACAACTTCATTTAACATTTAAACAATAAATCTGTAGTGAGGGCTTGGTAGCTGTGTGGGAATAGACTGAGGCAGGGTTGGGTTGGCTGCTTCCTTTTAAATGGTATATTCTGGGTGAGCCATCCTTATCCTGGTTGCAAGCAGTAGGTGTTTCAATTAGTGCTTGTTGTTGACAAATGCCTGGCTGTCTCGCTTCTACCCAAGCCCCAAGACCTTGGTGCAAATCCCAGGGATTCCTGTCAACTGATCTCCCAACAACTCACTTGTCATTAATAGCTTTGACATCATTCATTGACCAAAACCACTGAAAGGCAGGAACAACCACACTGGTTCATTTCACAGTACCTGCACATTTTGCTTCATAACTTTATTTCCAGGGACTTTTTTCTTTTTAAATAAAAGCTCAGATTCTAGGGCAGTGGATCTGCTGTACCTGCCTCTCGGCATCCCTGGATTTGCCTTTGAAAGATCATCTCAGATCACCATAGGGAGAGACAGCAGAACTAAATGTGACAAAAGGAAGATGCAATTATTATTATTTTTTTTCAAATGGCATGAGAAAAATCTGTTCCTTCTCTTTCTGCCAGCTAAGAGAACTTAGTGGTTAACACAAGGAAAGCCCCTTCACGTGAGCCAGTCAGGAAAGTGATGGCATTTCCCTAACCACTGTTTGCAGAATAGTAATTAACCAGCAGGCAATGACAGCTGGCACTTAGCAGAGAGAGCACAAGCAAGCGAACAAGGAAGAAGGATTTCTGCTGCAACTGAGCAAAAGGAGAGGAATATATAAAGCATGGGTGGTGGGAGGCGGGGAGTGTGTATTTGGGTTTTTTTGTGGCGTGAATCAGCCAAGTTTGCATTGGAACAACTTAATTTGGACAAAACCAGCATGCACAGAAACAATATTATTTTTAATGCCAATCCTGCAGGAAAAAAGAGTCTCAGGATGAAGCAGCACAAGTAGCTCAGGGAAGGGAGGCATCACCAAGGAGCAACAAATTGCAGGGACACCACAAAAAGCTTTGAGTTCACATTACAGAAAAATAATCCCATGCAGATAGTGAATTTACAGATAGCAATGTCGACCTTTCTTGCTTTGCTCCCAAAAGCCAGGCCACTGTTTTAGTTACAATGAAAATAGGAATTGGGGGATACCGAACATAATATTTTGCAAGATCTCTGATGAGAGAAACCAGTACTGTACAGATGAAATTGTGCAAGGCAACCTGGCTTCTGCCATCTGTAATCTCTCAGGTCTAATCAACAGTATCAGCATACTCTAATTTTGTTTCCCTGTGGCTGAATCCAACATCCTATCAGTAACATATGGATGAAATAACTGAATGAGATGGGCATATCAAATGGGAAATCACAATGTCCATGCTGGGCTGCCCTGCACTCATTCTAGCAGAACAGAACAAAATGTTGACCAGAGATGTATTTCAGCATTGATCATATGGGAGTGAACCATTTCGGAGACAAAACAATTTGCTCTTTCAACATGGCAGGCAATATAGATAGATGGATATTGTTTATTTAATAAATTTGTATTCATTTGAAGATCACAACATAAAATACTAAATGAGAACATAAAATACATAGCAAAGAAGCAAAAACAAACAATAATCTCCCTCCCACAAACTCATTTAAAAGTGCCATAGATTGTTTAATTAGCTAAAGGCCTGGTTATAGAGAAACATTTTCGCCTGACATCTAAAGATAGGCAACAAAGGTGTCAGGTGAATCTCCCTGGACAGAGCATTCCACAAATGAGGAGCCACTGCAGAAAAGGCCTGTTCTCGTGTTGCTACCCTTCAGACTTCTCATGGAGGGGCACACAAAGAAGTGCCTCAGATGATTAGCACAGGGTCCAGGTTGGTTCATATGGTGGAGGCAGTCGTTTGCAAAATTATAACAAATAAAATAAAATTACCAGCAGGACATAAATGATGTTGTGCACTCTTCTCTTCAATCTGTAATTTGGCACCTGGGCCACTATATGGGTAAAATGAAACTCTTTGTTCTGCTGTTCACTGTAATGGAAAATCCAAGAAATGGCTGTAACTCTTTCCTTTTTTGGTCAAAGTAATTGAAATTTACAAGCACCAGAGCTCTTCTAGTGTAGATTAAGCTTGCAAAATTGAGACAAATAGGTACAGGGGCTTCTACAGGAGAGTAAAATAGGTTCACTTCCCTCCAAATCCCTTGTGCGTTGAATGGGGGGGAGATTAATTATTTCCTACCGAAAAACAAGTATGAGTTGTTGGAATGTTTTTTGCTTGTACAGTACTTAAAAAAAAAAAAAAAGACTTTGCCACCTCACTCTGTTTTTTCTTTCTGGTGATTGTGCCTTATGGGCCTCCTGATAGGCCATTTCATGTCTCTGGTAGGTTTTACAATGTGAAGGTGTCTAGAATGCTCCCTGTAGAGTCCTGAGGGGTTCTGGGTTCTGGTAAAGCAGAGCAATATAGGATTATTATTTTTTAATCCTCCACTCCTGTACTTTAACAAATAATTGTATTGCATCTAGATCAAGGGAAGTAATAGTGCCACTGTATTCTGCTCTGGACAGACCTCACCTGGAGTACTGTGTCCAGTTCTGGGCACCACAGTTCAAGAAGGACACTGACAAACTGGAACGTGTCCAGAGGAGGGCAACCAAAATGGTCAAAGGCCTGGAAATGATGCCTTATGAAGAATGGCTAAGGGAGCTGGGCATGTTTAGCCTGGAGAAGAGGAGGTTAAGGGGTGATATGATAGCCATGTTCAAATATATAAAAGGATGTCACATAGAGGAGGGAAAAAGGTTGTTTTCTGCTGCTCCAGAGAAGCGGACACGGAGCAATGGTTCCAAACTACAAGAAAAAAGATTCCACCTAAACATTAGGAAGAACTTCCTGACAGTAAGAGCTGTTCGACAGTGGAATTTGCTGCCAAGGTGTGTGGTGGAGTCTCCTTCTTTGGAGGTCTTTAAGCAGAGGCTTGACAACCATATGTCAGGAGTGCTCTGATGGTGTTTCCTGCTTGGCAGGGGGTTGGACTCGATGGCCCTTGTGGTCTCTTCCAACGCTATGATTCTATGATTCTATGATTCTAATCCAGAGCTCTTCAGTGTTCTGTAGGCAGCACTGCCTACAGCCTCACTTTTTGCAAAGCCCGCAGACCTAGAGAAACATAGGGATATTATTTACAGAAACAGAGATGTATTAGGACAGAGAAACAGAGCACTCAGTGACTTTCTGAGCTTCCAATCTGACTTTGGCTTATTGACACAGCACTTTGATTCATGGGGACAGGAGATCTCTCTGAATTGCCTCATTATTTGGCCCACACACAGAGCTGCTGCACACCTTTAATGCAGGCCATTGTGGAGGCTTCAGATCCAGCTAATGATGAAGCCTACCCCAAGAAAGTGAAATTTCTCTCCCCCCCCCCCCAAGAAAAACAGTGACATGGTTCCCACAGCGTAACTCTGCCCACAAAGAGTGTGGGATTTGGAGAGGTCATTTGTGTACAGTTCCAGCTGCATATCTATATCCTTTGTAGCTAGGTCCTTGAGCAATTACAATAGTAACGGTGGCCAATCAGTACCATAATAATTTGTCCCTGGTAGTTCTCTTCATAATGTGATAACCAAATTTGGGAGCCATAACAAATGGGAGTTATCGTTTTATCTAATGCTTGACTCTTTGTTTGTTTGTTTTCAGTACAGTAGCATGCAACGTTTTTCATCAGAGCAGTAGCTTCCATTATCCTAAATGTTACATTAACACTTAGTCGAGAGGCTTTTTCCTTCTCTCTGTTAAGACAGATTTCACAAAATGAGCGGAGAGAAGTCAATGATGGGAGAAGGTAGCTATGTGAACACGTCCTCTCATAAAGCAGCTGCACTCATGAAGGTACTCATCATTCCTATGCCATTATCAGCTGGCAGTGTTCTTGAAAATGATTCAATTGTCCTAATGGTCCAGTTCATCTTAACGGATAGAGGGACAAATCCTGATCATGGCTGTGCCTCCTGTAGCCTCTCTATAACATACAGAATGTACTTTGAGTGCTCTGTACCTCCCAAGATTTGAGCAGTTAGGTCTTGATATAGTAATATCTCTTCTGGGGAAGGTCCGTATTTTAATAATTTTCCCAGCACCCCTGTGCATGTAAGAGGCGATATATTTTTTTCTTTGGAGACAGATCCACGCCTGAACTGTAATTTATTATTTTAGTATCTCAGAAGCTGTTTCTTTGAGAAATATATGTGCAGAATTGTATTAGGAGAGCACAGCTTTTATGACTGTGACTGATGATTTGTTTGACTAGATCTCTTATGTATCAGCCTAACTATTTGGTATTTTCTATGTGATTTATCCTTAAACTGCCTTAATAAAGTTCAGATATTACTTTCGCTGGGTAATAGATGTGCTCTTCTCTAAAGTGCTCTTAAGCTGTTCCTTTAATGAGCAAGAATTTGGTTGTAGAATTTATACTTGGAGGCTGCCCATCTGAAGGCTATCAATACAATTCTAAATGGACAAGGGGAAGTAAATTGAACATAATTGAATTTTTCTACACACTGACATAAAATTGGACGTGTGTTTGTAAGCACAAAAGTATATTTAATTACTCTATGCAGTAATGGGGCAGCATTTACAGTAAGAGGTATTAAAGAAGCACAGCAGCTAATGTGGCAATCTAATTTTAAACTCATCCATGTGACAACACATTCTGGCCATTATTTTTGCTGCTATACTTGATTGGCTGGGTGTTCCTGAGTGCAGTTAATTGGGTATTCTTTTAATAAATACCAATCATGTGTTCCATTTCTCTGCCATGCACAGAATAATGCAGCTACAAACAAGGCTACTTTGGGCTTATTCTTTGCAGACAGAGCAACTCTGCAACACACAGCAAAGTTCAACACCTGGGGAGCTAGTGTAGCATAGTGTTAAAGAGACTGTGATAGAATGCAGGATGCCCTTGGTTCAGATCTCACCACGGCAACAACAACAACAACAAAAAAGTCTTTGGCAAGCTACCTTCTTCCAGTCTCCCCCCCCCCCGCCCCCCGCCTTGCAATACAGCGATTGCAAGACAAGGCTATTTGGAGTAGTTTGACAACTGTTGGACTGAAATCCTCCACACACTGTCTTAAAAACTCAGTGGGACTTGCTTCTGAGTAAACATGTACAAGATTGATGAAGGGTTGACTTCAATCCTACACCATCATTTTTGTTTAACTGGAATAAAGCAGTTATAGTTGGAACATAGCTAATCTGTGTGAACCTGAGAACGCATTCTAGATTCATAAAGGAAGAAGCACATTGGTGAATCAGTTCAAGGCTCAACTAGTGTATCATTCTTTGTAGTAATCCATTCCAACAGCCTGTGGAATGGTCTCCCTCAGGAGGTTGTGAACTCTCCTTCCTTTGAGGTTTTAAAGCAGAGGTTGGATGGTCATCTGTCATGGATCTTTTAGTCAAGATTCCTGCATTGAAGGGGGTTGGACTAGATGACCCTCTGGGTCCCTTACAATTCTACAGTTCTATGATTCTAACCAGCAGGCACTAGGTGGCTCACCAAAAGTTGGCCACTGGTTCAGCAATTGGCCACAACCTCCCTTCTGCCCACCTCTGCCCTAAAGCACTGCATAGATACTATACAAGGTATCATCACCATTGTTGTCAATATTTTCAGTATATATTTCCACTACATTTCCAAAGCCCTGGATTTAGGATAGCAAACCCTCTGATGCCTTGAGCCTGCCATAGTATTCACTGGAACGAGATTCACTGAGCTTTTGGCACCACTGGCTTTGGGATAGATTGTGGAATTGGGTCTAAATCCTCCTGGGATTGGGTTTCAGTTGAAACTACTTGGGTTTCAGTTGCTACTTCTATGCCAATGGCTTTACATGCTCAATGGTTTCATAATTGGCATCATCTCAGCTTTAGTCTTATGCTTAATATTCATAGGCCAATTCACACATTATATCCAACACACTATATAACCTAAGAATACTACAAATATTAGAAGAGTATTGTAATACAGGTTAAATATGCTTGTTTATTCCTCCTTTGTACAGACAACGAATCAAAGAATCATAGAGTCAGATAAGTCTTGTAGTTCATCTAGTCTGACCCTCTGGTTTATTCTGAAAATCCAGAGATAGATCCTCCGCAATAGGTGACAGCCTAGTCTCTGTTTTGAAGACTTCCATAGACCTAGTGACCATGGTTCCATCCTCAGACTGACCTCACCATCAATAATCTTCCCCTAATGTTCACCTATGGGACGCGGGTGGTGCTGTAGTCTAAACCACTGAGCCTTGGGCTTGCCAATTAGAAAGTCAGTGGTTTGAATGCTCATGACTGGGTGAGCTCCCATTGCTTGGTCCCTGCTCCTGCCAACCTAGCAGTTCGAAAGCATGTCAAAGTGCAAGTAGATAAATAGGTACCGCTCCAGCGGGAAGGCAAATGGCGTTTCTGTGCGCTGCTCTGGTTCGCCAGAAGAAGCAGCTTAGTCATGCTGGCCACATGACCTGCAAAAACTGTCTATGGACAAACGTCAGCTCCCTCGGCCAGTAAAGGAAGATGAGCGCCGCAACCCCAGAATCGTCCGTGACTGACTGGACTTAACGGTCAGGGGTCCCTTTACTTTTACCTTTACTATCCCCTAAAATCTATTCTTCTATTAAAGGTAAAGGTAAAAGGTAAAGGTATCCCTGCCCGTACGGGCCAGTCTTGACAGACTCTGGGGTTGTGCGCCCATCTCACTTAAGAGGCCAGGGGCCAGCGCTGTC
This sequence comes from Podarcis cretensis, assembly GCF_951804945.1. Taxonomy (NCBI): domain Eukaryota; kingdom Metazoa; phylum Chordata; class Lepidosauria; order Squamata; family Lacertidae; genus Podarcis; species Podarcis cretensis. Next base: position 31,448,081 of record NC_137173.1, on the reverse strand, counting down.
CGGAGACGCTTCCGGGTCACGTGGCCAGCGTGACATCGCTGCTCTGGCCAGAGCCAGAGCCAGAGCCAGAGCCGCACACGGAAACGCCGTTTACCTTCCCGCTGGTAAGCGGTCCCTATTTATCTACTTGCACCCGGAGGTGCTTTCGAACTGCTAGGTTGGCAGGCGCTGGGACCGAGCAGCGGGAGCGCACCCCGCCTCAGGCATTCGAACTGCCGACCTTTCGATCGGCAAGCCCTAGGCGCTGAGGCTTTAACCCACAGCGCCACCTGCGTCCCACATTCTTCTATTACTGTAGTCTAAATATATCACAACATGTAAGTGATTTTGACATTTGAATGATTTTGTCCCTGTGTCACCGAGGATACAAGAGGCTGTAGAATTAAATATATTTGAATGTCTGTCTATAAACAAGAGTGGGGAACCTCTGGCCATCTACATGACCCCTGACAATGGCCTTTTGACCCCTGACAAATGCCCATGCAGACATTGGCTAGTCCCCCTAGTCCATTGAACACACACTTGTCCCTAGAGTGAAAATGGTGAGATTTCAAGGCAATATCAGCATAATCAGATGGCAAATTCTGAGTGATGGCTTGAAGTTGTCATCAGTATAAGAAGGACTGTTTTCTAATAGCAGCAAAACTAGTGCCAATTAGGGCTCAGAACAGGCTCATGACAGTGTAGCTGCTTGGATGCCAACTTGCAGACTGAGCTTGTGCCAGGGGTGGTGCTTCTTCTGTTTGCAGCACCCTCCATGTGGAAGGAATGGTGGAAAGGTGCATCCCAATAGATTTATTTAAAGGGCAACACCTTTTGTGGGGGTGAGAATGTTTGCAAAATGCACCACCCATTTGATCTTCCATCTAGTTACAACAATGCACAGTACACATTATGTACTGATATAATGCTGGGTAGTATACATTGTACACTGACAAGTATCAAGGTGGTCATTTCAAACAGAAATACAGCCACAATTAGTGAGATACATGGATCTCAATTCTCATCCTTTCTCTTCAAATGAATGTTAATAGTATTGTAGAAGAGCTGGAAAATGAAACTCTCCGCCCCCTCACCACCCACCTCTTACTTTAAAGCGACAGTATACACCCATTATATGGCCCTCAAGTCAATTATAAAGGAAGGGGTGCAATGGTACTCTTTGTTAGAAGGCACATTTAAGCATCCATTACAGTAAAATGAAGCTAACTGCATTTGGCAAAAGGCCTATCAGGCACATGTGAACTGTCAATGGCTTTTAATAACAACCAATGTATATTACCGTATATATGCATAGGTAAAGGTGAAGGGACCCCTGACCATTAGGTCCAGTCACGGACGACTCTGGGGTTGCAGCACTCATCTCACTTTATTGGCCGAGGGAGCTGGTGTACAGCTTCCAAGTAATGTGGCCAGCATGAGTAAGCTGCTTCTGGCAAAACCAGAGCAGTGCACAGAAATGTCGTTTACCTTCCCACCAGAGCGGTACCTATTTATCTACTTGCACTTCATGCTTTCGAACTTCTAGGTTGGCAGGAGCTGAAACCGAGCAACGGGAACTCACCCCATTGCAGGGATTCGGACCACTGACCTTCTGATTGGCAAGCCCTAGGCTCTGTGGTTTAACCCACAGCGCCACCCGCATCCTATTATATTCTACTATGCATATATATATATATATATGCATAGTATAGAATAAAGCAACACACAAAAGCAGCCGTGCATTCTTGAGGCATGATAGGACAATCCTATAGCCATTTTATCATGGTGAGCTCTGCATCCTTGGGCAAGTGGGGAGTGCCAAACCTGGGGCAAAGAGGTCAGTCAGTACCTAGCCACAAACCATCCCCTATTGGTTTCTTTGGTACTATAGTAAGTCATGGCAGTGTGACTGGAGCAGCCATATACCTGCAGCAAAAAGGACTGAGCCCACTATTCATTAAATGCTCTTTCAAATCAACCAGTTCTTACTAGCGTGGCTTTTGTTTTGGTAAAGTGAGCCTGGAGAAAAAATATATAAATGCACCAAAACTCTCTCCCCCCCCCCCCAGCTTATTTAAATTTGCTTCTTTCTCCAGCAGATGCACCATGCTGTTTTGGAGTGATTGTCTGGGGCCAGCAAAAGGCCACTGAGAGCCTTTCAAAGCTTAAGCAATGTTATTTAATACTTATTGGGGTGGGTAAGGGATAACAGTTATCCTCAAAAGAATGACTAAAAGAAAGAGAGACTAGAGAGAAGCAAACTAGAACAATAACAGTTAATAATGCAAACACTTAACAGGTTAGCTGTATCGTGTTTAAAGTAGTTCGTTCACATCATGTTATGGGTTTGAGACAGAAAAAAAAGAGTTAACTGTGTATATAGAAGAAGAAAAAGGAACCAAGAGGAGGAAGTATAAAACAAAGACATTTCAAGGGAAAGAGAGAGAATTGATAAGGGAGTTAGGAGAATTGGCAATAAAAGCCAGCTACAGTATTAAATGTTTGCACTCCAGATGTGCATGTAGACATTAGGAAATGATCATGATTGTTCATTCACAGGCAGCTACAATCAAAATTAGGCACCAATGAGAAATCATAGGTTCATTTGGTGAGAAGGAGGCCCCGGGTGCATCATTCAGCCAGTGGTGGGTCTAAAAACCTCACTGACAGATGCACAACTCATCTGTGCCTTGTATATTGTCAGCTTTCGTCTTCCCTCAGCCTGTCTTGGCAGCTTGTCCCATTACCAAACTGTTCCTAGAGCTTGATATTCTAAGTATTCCTCATCACTTCTCACTTGTCCTTTAGAATGTGGCAAGGAGAAACATAGTTTCCTAGCTCTGGAGTATAAATATATACATTTGGCAGCGCACTTATGCAGGAGTAAGTACCACTGGGTCTAATGAGACTTACTCCCTGGTGAGTGTTTGCAGGATATGGATGGGTGGTCTTTGTTAAGCTCATATTTATCCAGAAATGAATAATTTGTACCACATGGTGACATGTGTGCTGAAGATAGCCATAAACTAGCAACCATGTGACAAAGCTGGGAGGAAAAAAACAGAGAAAAGGAAGTGTTTTCAGAGGTATTTCAAACAACTTTATACACAGGAGAAGCAGAAAGAAATGGACATTGATCGATTTTTGAAAATAAATGGACTACACAAAATCTCTCAGGAAAAACAGCTAATGTTGAATTACAAAATAACGGATCAGGAGGTGGAAGGGGCCATCCAGAACATGCAATTAGATAAATCTCCAGGACCAGATGGTTTGACTTCAAGGTATTACAGATCTCTGAAAGAATGGTTAATACAACCATTGAAGGAAGTCTGCAATGAAATATTGGAAGGGAGAAAGGCACCAGAGTCGTGGAAGGAAGCTTACATTACACTTATACCGAAAACAGAGACTGAATAGACACAGCTCAAGAATTACCGCCCCATATCGCTGCTTAATGTGGATTACATAATTTTTGCAGATATTTTGGCTAAAAGATTAAAAAAAGGTGTTAGTAGAAGAAATTCATAAAGACCAAGCGGGCTTTCTCCCGGGCAGACATTTGTCCGACAACATGAGGAATATAATTAATATTCTAGAAAAACTACAAGTGAATATCAATACTAAGGCAGTCTTGATATTTGTGGATGCAGAGAAAGCCTTTGACAACATCTCTTGGAGTTTTATGAAGAAGAATCTACAGGGGGTGGGGGTAGGTCAAGGTTTTGAAAATGGTATAGGTGCAATTTACTCAGAACAAAAGGCAAAATTAATTGTGAACAATGTAGTGACAGAAGAGTTTAAGATTGAGAAAGGGACACGACAAGGTTGCCCAATTTCTCCATTGCTCTTTATATCGGTCCTTGAGGTTTTGTTAAACATGATTAGAAAGGACCAAGAGGTTAAAGGTATACAAGTGGGAGCTAAACAGTACAAATTGAAAGCATTTGCTGATGACTTAGTATTGACTTTACAGGAGCCAGAATCTATTACTAAAAGGGTATTGGAACTGATTCAAGAATTCGGACAGGTAGCAGGTTTTAAGTTGAACAAGATGAAAACTAAGGTTTTAGAGAAAAATTTAACTGTGAATGAGAGAGAGAAGTTTCAGGAGGAGACAGGATTAACTTTGGTTAAGAAAGTGAAATATTTAGGGGTTAATATGACTGCTAAAAATGTGAATTTATTTAAGGATAATTATGAGAAATGTTGGACTGAAGTGAAAAAGGATTTAGAAATATGGACAAATTTGAAGTTATCATTGTTAGGCCGAATTGCTGTGATAAAAATGAATGTGTTGCCAAGGATGTTGTTTTTGTTTCAAACATTGCAAATTTTGGATAAGATGGATTGTTTCAAGAAGTGGCAGAAAGATATTTCCTGATTTGTTTGGCAGGGCAAGAAGCCTCGAATAAAACTTAAGGTATTAACTGATGCCAAAGAAAGAGGGGGATTTGCCCTGCCAGACCTTAAACTGTATTATGAATCAGCTGCTTTTTGCTGGCTGAGAGAATGGCTGCTTCTTGAAAACACTGACGTGTTGGATCTAGAAGGCTTTAATAATGCATTTGGCTGGCATGCATATTTGTGGTACAATAAGGTAAAAGCACATAAAGCGTTTAAAAATCACATTGTTAGAAAAGCATTGTTTAATGTTTGGATAAGATATAAAGATTTGTTAGAAAAGAAAACCCCAAGATGGTTGTCACCAATGGAAGCGAAGGCACAGAAAAAACTCAATATGGAGGCCAAATGGCCAAAATATTGGGAAATTCTGGAACAAGATGGAGACAGAATAAAATTGCAGAGTTTTGAAAAATTGAAAAATAAAGTGCAAGATTGGCTCCATTATTACCAAATAATGGAGGCATACAATTTGGACAAAAAAGTTGGATTCCAGGTGGAAAAATCAAAATTGGAAACAGAATTGTTAGATTCAAAAATCAAGAATTTGTCAAGAATGTATAACCCGCCATCCGCCGCCTCGCTCGCCGCGGAGGAGTCAAGCGCATCTCCGGGCTCATTTACGAGGAGACCCGCGGCGTCCTCAAGGTCTTCCTCGAGAACGTCATCCGCGACGCCGTCACCTACACCGAGCACGCCAAGAGGAAGACGGTCACCGCCATGGACGTGGTGTACGCTCTCAAGCGCCAGGGCCGCACTCTGTACGGCTTCGGCGGCTAACTGCTCCTTCGCTTCCACAGACCTAAATATCAACAAAAGGTCCTTTTCAGGGCCAAAAAAAAAAAAATTTTTAAGCTGTCAAACTGACATCGGACTTAAAACCTCCCCCCAGATTGGCAGGAGAAGGGGGGAAGGGATTGGAACGTTGTTAACCTGCTGGAAAATTAATGGAAAATTAAGATCTTCCATTGCCAAATCCCCCGGGGTCGGGCTGCCCAAATAAGACACCGGGATGTGGACTGTCAAACTTTGAGAAGTGGGGGCTTGTTCGCAACAAAGTTACCGGACCTTAGACGTACCCTGTTGCATTTTGGCCACATAGAAAATAGAGACATTACAATTTGGATATTGGAAACTTCTGGCTACTGTTATACTTCCTTGCCTTTTTGTTCTTTTTCTATCTTTGCCATTTGGATACAATTGAATGCTCCCTCTAGAGGGTTCTATGTGAAACTGTTGCACTTGGAAAAGTAACAGTGGGATTTTCCACTTGGGAATCAACTCTGTGAAAACGACCTTGAGGATATGAGTGCCCCTACAGAAGAGATAGTAACAAGGCAGAAAGCAAAACAATCTCAGAAGAAAAGGGGCTCTATATCAGGAACTGCAGCTGTGCAGGAAAAAACACCAGCTTCTATGGATCCTATGACTCAGGCACTACTTAAAATAAATCAATCCCTGGAAGCATTGACAAAGCTATCGACAGAGAATTCTAAAAAATTAACAGAGTTGACAACAAGGTTGGATGTGAATACAGCTAGTGTTAAATCTAACACAGATTCTATAAATAGATTAATTCAGGAAAATTCAGAAACACGAAAGATTGCAGAAAGTGCAAAAACAACGGCTGAAGAGACAAGGGAAAAGTTTGGGCCTATTATTAAAAAAGTGAATGAGCATGATGCAGCCCTCTCCTTACTGGAACTTCAATGTAAAGAGAAGAACTTAAAATTTAGATTGGTGCCTGAAGGGGAAGGGGACAACCTTGTGAAATTTCTTACAGAGAACATCATAACTTTTTGGCAGGAGGAATGGGAGGAAGACGAGGAACTTGAGATAATATCAGCCTTTCGACTGGGTAGAAAGCAGGATAAAAAACCAAGGGACTGTCTAATTACACTGAGATCAAAAGAAGAAAGAGATAGAATATTGAATCTGCATTATCAAAAGGCATTGGTGATCCAAAATTGTCAGATACAGATTTTTAAGGACATTCCTAAATACATTTTAGAGGTGAGAACATATTACAAAAGCCTAGCAGACCTGCTGAAGAAAAACACTATACCATTCAGATGGGAGTTTCCACAAGGATTGTCCTTTAACTTCAAAGGAAGGAAGATTAAAATAAAAACAATTCAGGACAAAGAACAATTTTTGGAGAGGTACCTGGAGGATCTGCAGAAAGGAACTGTGGAGGAGAGGGAACCACCTGATATAGCAAATTTGTCATTTGGACTTTCACTACCACCATCGGAGGAAGAGCAGAAGCTTGGAGCAGTTGGAGGAACAGCTACCTAAATACAAAATGTCTCTGCAACTCCTTAGTTGGAACTGTAACGGTTTGAACCTTCCTCGGAAAAGAAGACAGGTTTTTCACATTTTGAAGAAAGAACAATTAGACATAATATGTTTGCAAGAAACCCATATTGCCAGGATACATAGGAAATTACTGATAAATAAGAGACTTGGTCAAGAATTTATCTCATCAGACAAAGTAAAGAAAAGAGGTGTGGTGATCTATGCAAAGGAAAAGTGGGCTCCAAAATTGATATTTAAAGATGATCAAGGAAGATACCTGGCAATTGAAATACAAATTCAAGGAGAAAAGATATTAATTGTGGGAATTTATGCCCCAAATGAAGGGAAGGCCGAATTCTTTAGGAAGTTGCATGAGACATTAGTTGACTTTTTAGACTATAAAATCCTAATGATGGGAGACATGAATGGAGTTGTCTCAACAAACATGGACAAAGCACAGAGACAAGTGATTTCAAAAGAAGGGAGACTACCAAAGATCTTTTTCGAAATGACTGAAACAATGGACTTGATTGATATTTGGAGAACAAAGAACCCTCTAGAGAGAGAGGGAACTTTCTTCTCTGAAGCAAAAATGACATGGACAAGAATAGACCAAATCTGGATTTCTAGCAGTCTGGCGTCAAGAACAAAAAAAGTAGAAATATGCCCAAAAACGTGCTCCGACCATAATGCGGTGAAGATGGAGATGAAACTAACAACAACTGGATCCTTTAGATGGAGAATGAATGACACCCTATTTAAGGATGAAGAGATCCACAAGAAGGCCCTTAAAACATTAAAAGATTACTTTGAGATCAATAGGAAAACAGATGTGGAAAAAAGAATAATTTGGGACGCAAGCAAAGCCGTGATGCGAGGTTTCCTGATTCAACAAAATTCTATTAAGAGGAAGCAACAAAATGAGAAGAAGGAAAAAAATTTAGAAAAAATAAAAGAAGGAGAGAAGAAGTTGAGGTCTAAACCAAAATCCCATGAGATCTTGAGAGAAATAAAGTTCTATCAGATGCAGTACATGGAGCTTATGAACCAACAAATAGAATGGAAGATAAGGCAAATGAGACAAAGAACTTTTGAATCAGCGGATAAATGTGGGAAACTTCTGTCATGGCAATTGAAAAAAAGGCAGAAAATGAATACTGTAACAAGTTTAGAAATGGATGGAAAAATTATCCATAAACCCAATGAGATCAACAATTGTTTTCAAAGCTTCTTTAAGAAATTGTATGCACAAGGGTCAATTAACGAGCAAGAAATAGAAGAATTCATCAGAAAATACGGTTTACCAAAAATCTCAGAACAAAGTAAAAGGATCTTAAATGAGGAAATAACAGAACAAGAAATAGAGGGTGCCATTCAAAATATGAAATTGGGAAAATCACCAGGACCAGATGGCCTGACGGCCAAATACTACAAAATGTTGAAAGAATGGTTGACACAACCATTGAAGGAAGTTTGCAATGAAATTTTGAAGGGGAAAAAGGCACCTGAATCGTGGAAAGAGGCTTTCATCTCACTTATACCGAAAACAGAGACTGAGAAGAACCAGGTTAAAAACTACCGCCCTATATCCTTACTCAATGTGGATTACAAAATTTTTGCAGACATTTTGGCAAAAAGATTGAAAAGAGTTTTAGCAGGAGAGATTCATAAGGACCAAACAGGCTTTCTCCCAGGCAGACATATGTCAGACAATGTGAGAAACATTATAGATATTTTGGAGCTGTTGGACGTTGACATTAATAGGAAAGCAGTTTTGATTTTTGTGGATGTAGAGAAAGCCTTTGACAATATTTGTTGGACTTTTATGAAAAAGAATCTCCAAGGGATGGGGGTAGGCCAAGGTTTTGAAAACGGTATAGGTGCAATATATTCTCAACAAAAGGCCAAATTAATTGTAAATAATGTGGTAACAGAAGAAATACCTATAGAAAAAGGTACACGACAGGGTTGCCCAATATCCCCTTTGCTTTTTATATCAGTCCTGGAGGTATTGTTAAACATGATCAGAAAGGACCAGTTGGTTAAAGGAGTTCAGGTCGGAGTTAGACATTATAAATTAAGAGCATTCGCAGATGATCTAGTATTGACTTTGCAACAGCCAGACACCAGTACCAAAAGAGTATTAGAATTAATTGATATATTTGGTCGAGTAGCAGGTTTTAAATTGAATAGACAAAAAACGAAAGTGTTGCAAAAAAATTTAACAATGGAAGAAAGAGAGAGCTTTCAGAATGAAACAGGCTTGGAAATAACAAAAAGGGTAAAATACCTGGGGGTAAACTTAACATCCAAGAACGTGAACTTATTTAAGGACAATTATGAAAAATGTTGGTCAGAAGTTAAAAAGGATTTGGAAATATGGTCAAGGTTGAAACTTTCCTTGTTAGGCCGAATCGCTACCATTAAGATGAATGTATTGCCTAGAATGTTGTTTTTATTCCAGACGCTGCAGATTGTGGACAAGATGGAATGTTTCAAGAAGTGGCAGAAAGATATATCAAAATTTGTCTGGCAGGGTAAAAAGCCCAGAATTAAATTTAAGATTTTAACTGATGCAAAAGATAGAGGGGGGTTTGCCCTGCCGGACTTAAGACTTTATTATGAATCAGCAGCTTTCTGCTGGTTGAAACACTGGCTACTTCTTGAGAACACTGACATTTTGGACCTGGAAGGGTATGACAATAGTTTTGGTTGGCATGCATACTTATGGTACGACAAGGTAAAGGTGTATAAAAGTTTTAAAAACCATATTGTAAGGAAAGCATTGTATAACGTTTGGATTAGATATAAAGATTTGCTGGAAAGTAAAACCCCTAGGTGGGTGTCACCAATGGAAGCTAGGGAAGTAAAAAAGCTTAATATGGATTCTAAATGGCCAAAATATCATGAGATTTTAGAATATGATGGCGAAAGGGTGAAACCAGAGTTATGAGAAACTAAAGCCTAAGGTTCGAGATTGGTTGCATTACCATCAGATAAATGAGACATTTAAACAGGACAGGAAAATAGGATTTCAGAAAGAGAAGTCAAAATTAGAAACAGAACTGTTGGAATCCAATACTAAGAACTTATCAAAAATGTATAACTTGCTGCTAAAATGGAATACACAGGATGAAACGGTGAAATCAGCTATGATTAAATGGGCACAAGATATCGGTCATGATATTATGTTTGCTGACTGGGAACAGTTATGGACCACCGGTATTAAATTTACTGCATGTAATGCATTAAGAGAAAATATTATGAAAATGATCTACCGATGGTACATGACCCCAGTCAAGCTTGCAAAAATTTATCATTTGCCTAATAATAAGTGTTGGAAATGTAATGAGTCTGAAGGCACTTTCTACCACCTTTGGTGGACCTGCCCAAAGGTTAAAGCTTTCTGGGAAATGATCTATAATGAAATTAAGAAGGTCCTTAAGTGGACTTTTCCTAAGAAACCAGAGGCTTTCCTCTTGGGCATGGTGGGCCAAGTGGTGTTAAGGAAGGATAGGATTTTCTTTATGTATGCCACTACAGCAGCAAGAATTCTACTGGCAAAGTATTGGAAGACGCAAGAACTACCTACTCTGGAAGAATGGCAAACAAAGGTGATTGACTTTATGGGACTCGCCGAGATGACGGGCAGAATCCGGGACCAGGGGAAAGAGACAGTGGAAGAGGACTGGAAGAACTTCAAAATATATCTTAAAAATAATTGCAAAATTGAGGAATGTTAGGATGTCAGGGGGTAAGAAGTAAAGAATTGCAGCAGTAAACAAAAAAACTTAAGAAATTTTTATGAAAGGGAACTAAGATAATGGACTCAAGGGTTGCTAAAGAATTATTAAACAAGGATGCAGGGATGGGGAGGTATGGGGAAGTCAAAGAAAGAAGGGTAAGAACCGATGAGTATGATGTGATACTGTTTTACATTGTTCTTTATTATACGTGTGGAAATTAATAAAAATTATTATAAAAAAAAAAAGAAAACCCCAAGATGGTTGTCACCAATGGAAGCGAAGGCACAGAAAAAACTCAATATGGAGGCCAAATGGCCAAAATATTGGGAAATTCTGGAACAAGATGGAGACAGAATAAAATTGCAGAGTTTTGAAAAATTGAAAAATAAAGTGCAAGATTGGCTCCATTATTACCAAATAATGGAGGCATACAATTTGGACAAAAAAGTTGGATTCCAGGTGGAAAAATCAAAATTGGAAACAGAATTGTTAGATTCAAAAATCAAGAATTTGTCAAGAATGTATAACTTGCTGTTGAAATGGAACACTCAGGATGAAATGGTGAAATCAGCTATGATTAAATGGGCACAAGATGTTGGACATAACATAATGACGGCTGACTGGGAACAGTTATGGACCACAGGTATGAAATTTATGGCATGTAATGCCCTAAGAGAAAATTTAATGAAAATGATTTATAGGTGGTACATGACACCAGTCAAGCTTGCAAAAATTTACTATTTGCCTGACAATAAATGTTGGAAATGTAACGAGACTGAAGGTACATTCTTTCACCTTTGGTGGACATGCCCAAGGATTAAGACATTCTGGGAGATGATTTACAATGAAATGAAAAAGGTATGCAAATATACCTTCCTGAAGAAACCAGAGGCCTTTCTCCTGGGCATGGTTGGCCAGTTGGTGCCAAAGAAGGATAGAACTTTTTTTATGTATGCAACAACAGCAGCAAGAATACTCATTGCGAAGTATTGGAAGACACAAGATTTACCCAACCGGGAAGAATGGCAGATGAAGTTGATAGACTATATGGAACTGGCGGAAATGACTGGCAGAATCTGAGACCAGGGAGAAGAGTTGGTGGAAGAAGACTGGAAAAAGTTTAAAGACTATTTACAGAAATACTGTAAAATTAATTAATGTTAGAAAAATGTTAGAATGAAATTATATGGCTTCAGTAGAAATGTTATAAGGAATCAAATATAAATAGATTAATAGAGTATTAAAGGAAAAAATAAGGTTAGAATGTGTTAAGATAATTATAGGATAGAAAACAGAGAAAGATGGAAAGGAATTGCTGAAACAATTAACAGAAGTGGAATACAAAAAGGGAGGTGTGAGGAGGTCGTTGAAATAAGTGAATGAAAGACAAGATATTTGTTTGATGTGTTTTAAACTGCTAGTTTAATGTGTTTGTGTTATGTAGTGTTTTTGTATTGTATTGTTTTGTTCATTGTTTTTTATCTATGTTTGTAGTGTTTAAATTGTTGGGAAACTAATAAATATTATTTTCAAAAAAAAGGGAAAAACAGAGAACAAGCAAGAGAAACTATCATTGCACAGATGAAGAAGAAGAAGAAGAAGAAGAAGAAGAAGAAGAAGAAGAAGAAGAAGAAGAAGAAGAGGGACCCTTTCTTCTTTCCAGGAGTGGTTTTCCTAGTGGGATGAAGCTGCTCCCAGCAGGTGTGTCAATGTTGCAGTGGGGAAGTTTGGTGTGGTGCAAACAATGGTAAATGTGCTGGATTGGTTCCATTGGTGCAGTGCCTCTTTGGCAACCTCCCCACCCCCTCAATGCTCCTCCTCTTGGATGTGGGTCATATAGCAAGAAACTAGCATAGTGGCTCTTTCCTGACTCCATGTCATAAAGGTGCAATCAGAATGGAGTTACCAGGTAGGCTGGGAGGCACAGATGGTGGTGTTCCACCATGGGTGGTGGAAAAGAGACGTCAGAGTATAGCAATATAGTCAGGTTGGTGTATTTGGGCAGGGGCAGGGGCTGGGGAGGTGGGGCACCTTGCCTGGGGACCCTAAAACCTGATAATACCACTGGGGGGGAAATACAGCTGCTTGTTTATGGCATTTTAATTTTCTATGTTAAAAAGAATGAATGAATACATCTTGCTTTCCAAATACAATGCCTTTCTGTTGCCCTTGCAGCCCTGTGTAACAAGCCCCAATGCTTTGTTGCCAAACTCTCAAAGTCTGTCAGGTCTATGAATTGCACCATCTAACCTTCACCTGTTCCCCACTACAGTTCCCCACCCCTGTGGATCCATCCATCTCTGCCTTCTCCCAGCATGCTGTCAATGGTACCTGCCATCTCCATTTGTCATTCTCATTTGATTCCTAGTCTTTCTCTCATTATTGCCTACAACAGGACACAGCTGTCCCAATGCAACCAGGTTCCACTTTCTTTCAGCTTTCTGAACAGCAGGAGGTAAACAGGCATTACCGTGTGATGACGTCATAACTGATCATTGTAGAGGTGATTAGGTTTTATTTAAAAAACAATGGTGGATCAAAGAAGGAATTGTGTTCACAATCTTCACCCTCAGAAGGTCATTCCCAAATCACTTGAGTATTGAGGTCTGTCGTGTAATGTGGTCTCCATCACCCATTCGCCTTTGCTGTGGCAGGTGAGAACCACTAAAATGGAAATCTATCCCGTTTCCCATGGTGTTCTCTCTCCATCCTTTGATAAATCAGCGGGTTCTTTGCATGTTTTGACTCCAGAGTCTATTTTTCACTCCAATCCATCACCACCTTGCCATAATTAGCTGTGGAACTCCCCTGAATTGCACCAGGCCAGATGTGCCCTGTCATACTAGATATTCTACACCCTGTAAAGTCCTACATCTGACATAAGCATAGGTGCTCTAGAGAAAAACAGCTGGGAATTACCTTATATCATTCCTCTACTATAAAGCCAAGTTGTACTTCGTTCCCGGGGGGGGGGGGGTTAAAAAAGAAAGAAGACAATCTTCTATTTGCAATTAGTTCCATTTTCTGCAGCGCTCAGTTCAAAGCTGCCTGTTTTTCAAATTGTCTACCTTCTTTGGGACTTTGAGTTGAGAATCCTGCCTTCCTTGATTTGTCATTTATTATTTACTAAATGGAGCATTGCTTAAAGTAGCTAATTTGTCTCTTGGTTTCATTGATATAAACAGAACTCTGCTAGATGTGTAACTATATCTGAAGCTTGTGTTTGTTCATTTTTATATAAATGTGGAGTGGGAGGTCTGCTTCTCACACAAAAAAGGGCTGTTTGAAAGGGGAGTGAAACCAGGCCTCTTCCCCAACCCCACCTTGCTGTATTTCAACGTTATAAGCCATTTTCTCTTTGTCCAGCTCACTTCTCTTATTAAAGTCAGGATAAGGGAAAACCTGGGAGAGCTCCTGCCATTTTAGACAATACTGAGCTAAATGGACCAATGGTCTGACTCAGTATGTTCTTATACTCTGTCAATAAATAATACACTCTAATAATAAAGTTGGCGCTTCAGTCCTTGCCATCTCCAGTTAAGAAAGATCAGGGTACAGGTGGTAGGAAAGGCTTCTGTCAGAAGTCCTAGAGAGCCACAGCTAGTCAGAGAAGGCAATACAGTGGTACCTCGGGTTACATACGCTTCAGGTTACAGACTCTGCTTACCCAGAAATAGTACCTCAAGTTAAGAACTTTGCTTCAGGATGAGAACAGAAATCATGCTCCGGCAGCGCAGCAGCAGCAGGATGCCCCATTAGCTAAAGTGGTGCTTCAGGTTAAGAACAGTTTCAGGTTAAAAACGGACCTCCGGAATGAATTAAGTACTTAACCCGAGGTACCACTGTGTTGAGTTAGATGAACAAATAGCTCAATCCCCTAGGAAAGACTTGGAGATTCACTGCCTATCAGTGTAAATAGATGATTAAAAAACCCAAAACATTTCAAACCTAAGGTTTTGCACACTTTAAGGCAGCTCCCTAAGTTCCATGAACAAGCTGGGGGTGCAGGGTGGGGGGCGGAGCTTGAGCCTGAGTATGTAAATAATCACGAGTAGCAATAGCTTCCAGTGTTTATATATAAGAAACCGGCCTGGTGTTCCTTCTGTGTGCTTTGCCCAGTGACTGTCGACATGCAGAGGGTCGAAAGGCCAGCTGGCTAGGCCCCAGCTGAGTTTTCTCCTTCCAGTCGTCCCACCGTGAAGACCCATCGGCCTCTGCTCTGACGTAAATCAGCGACCCAGGCTTCAAAGCCAGGGCACACTACCTGTATATTAGCAGAGCAAACTGCGCAAACAGAATAGGCATGAGGCTTGTGGAAGCATACTACAACTACCGATTAATCATAAATCAGGACAAAGAAACATGTTGTCTCTCTCTTTGTCTTCTCGGCGAGAGAGTCAAAAGCAAAAGCAATAACACAGTGGAAGTTCCACTAACGCCAGCAAAACAGTGCTGGTATGTAAACAGACATGTGACATGCAACAATTCCATGTCTGCAACTAAAGGTGGAATGGAATTTTCCAACAATGACTACTTCTAATGTTGCATCCATACTTTCCTAATTCTAGACCTGTTCTGTGTTGTCCAAGAAATTTATAAGCAGATGATTAAATGAGGAGCTGTCGTGTCCAGTTTGGGGTAGATATAAATGACTTGCCTTTCAGTGATCCTCCTGAGAGGGTATAGGCAGAGAGTATGTGCTCTGTCCTTACTAATTCAGCCATGAGTCACTCCCATTATAATCAATAAATCAATTTCCTTTTAATATGGAGATGTTGGCTCAGCTGTGATTTTTGATGGCAAAATTCCTTACTCAGCTGCCTTGCTGCTTCCTCTCTTACTTCAAAAACTTCCATTAGCACCACTGTGTGAAGCCCCATTAATCCGTTTTCATTGAAATAATGCTCTTTTTCTCCACGTCTTTATTGCATCCTACCCATCCTCCTCGTCTCAGAGGCCCTTTTAATTAATGCATGAAGATTTGGTATTAAAGTAATGAAGAAGCCAGAGTAATTAACACACACACATTTCTCATCTCCAGTCTTGAAAATAAGGGCTGACTTGCACAACAACTTTTGACTTATTTTTGGTGTGGTGCAATCAGTTCCACATGATGTACCAGCCACCTGACACTTCCACACAAGATCAGAAAAACTGCTTAGAGGTTGTGGTCCATCATTAAAAAGTATATGAATTTATATATGAAATACATAAATTACTAACTTATCACATCTTCTGATTATCATCAAAGCCAGGCCAGGCCCAAGACTGACCAGAACTGGAGTATACTTCAATCCAAGTATACCTGAGATCAGTTCACGAAGCTTGAGCTGGAGGCTGGACTTTGAATTCAAGGCTGCCACTGAGAGCTGGATCCTGTATTTGGTTGGCAGAAGGCCTCCTGCCCCTGTGTAGACCACCAAGATCACTTAGATTGTCTTAGGATAAGAATTGTTCACAAGTCCATATAGAATAACACCAGGTATTGACCCCAAAAAGAACATTTTTTGTTATTGACCTTAAACTGTGCAATGCCCTTCCCTTTGCCATAAGTGAAGCAGCAGCCATCAGTTGCTTTGGGTGTCTTATCTTTCCAGCAAGACTTTTCCTGATCCATAATATTGGGCTCCTTTTTTATTATTTGCCTGAATTCCCTGAATTTCTGCCTAATGTTTTATTTTAGTTTTAAGGATATTTATTGTATACTGCTTAGGGAGGTGTTTTTTTAAAAAAATAAATAGGCAGTTTATAAATGCTTTAAAATAAATAAATGGTCCTCAGCAAAGAGATCTGGTACCAGCACATAGCATCATCAGGCAACTGGCAGAATTCCGTGGTACTGACTCTTGACCCACCAGTCACTTCTGGTCAGGATGTGGGTTTAGTGACCAGAAATGGTGAATGGGTAGGAAGCCACTGTATCAAATGATATCAAATGGTCCACAATGCCCCACAGCAATGTCCCATCAGGGCATTGTGGGTAATTACAATGTTGCCTAGCTTGCAGCTATCCACCATAGGTTGTAGCCCTGCTGGTGGGGCCCACTGCCACATTGATTAATCATACTAAATAGTTTTAATTGGATGTTGAATAATTGTGCAATTAGTTGTTACTGCTTTGAATTTCATTGTGTTGTTACCTTCCTTAGTGGGTTGTGCAAACCATTATTTAGAGTAATGCTTTAAATATGGTAGGGCAGGATGAGTTTATGGAACCAAGGGGGTGGTGGCCCAAAACAGTTTGGGAACCACTGCTGTAGATGCTCACGAAGGGCTGGTTCAGTTTTGCAGGCAAAAGTAATGTGTCTTCTACTAGGGGAAAGGACACAGATGGCTGTCGCCAGTCAGATATTTCTGGCTTGATGAATCTCTAATATCCCTGGGTTTTGAAAACATGTGATTTAAGTATTGTGTGTTCCTTTTTAGTGCACATGACACATATACATATAAACATTAATAAATTCTTTAGCTCTTTTGTTGAGGATTCATTTGGGAAAGCATAAATGTCTAGATGCTTTATTTATTGTTTTTATCCTTCTAAGAAAGATGATATGGGGGTGCCTAAGGAATTGGCAAAACAAAGATATGGGTGTCAGCTGAAATCCCCAGCAAATGAAGGTGGTGGTTGGAAATAATATTCTGACAGGGATTATCATTAAGCAGCTCACCATGATTGTTGCCTGATACTTCAAAGAAAGGCAGGCGATGGCAAGAAATAAGAAAATAAAGGGGGGGGGGAATGTCATGAAGCTTCTTGTGGCATCCAGAATGCCTCAGTGAGCAAAGCAGGAGAAAACAGGCTAATTACTGTCTTTCTTTTGCTCTCCTAGTCGTGCACAGAGCAAAAACAACAACAGCAGCAAATCCGCACACAACAGTTTTACAATTATTAATAAAGAAGAAGTTTTATCTCCTCCTCATTAAGAGTTCTGGGATGAAAGCAAGATATTTGACAGAAAGCAAGCTGAATAGGGAGTGGAAACATCAATGGATGAAGGAAAGGAGGAAGGGGAGTTGGAAAACAAGACAGCATGTGTGTGTTTTGGGGATAAAGGTCCAGGCTGCTGAAGC
Source organism: Podarcis cretensis (assembly GCF_951804945.1). Classification (NCBI taxonomy): domain Eukaryota; kingdom Metazoa; phylum Chordata; class Lepidosauria; order Squamata; family Lacertidae; genus Podarcis; species Podarcis cretensis. The sequence goes on along the minus strand of NC_137173.1, from coordinate 31,430,580 downwards.
TTGCAGTGTGAAATCTAGGAGATATGTTGCATATACATATACAGTGGTACCTCAGGTTAAGAACTTAATTCATTCTGAAGGTCTGTTCTTAACCTGAAACTATTCTTAACATGAGGTACCACTTTAGCTAATGGGGCCTCCCGCTGCCACCGCGCCGCCGGAGCGCAATTTCTGTTCTCATCCTGAAGCAAAGTTCTTAACCTGAGGTACTATTTCTGGGTTAGCAAAGTCTGTAACCTGAAGCATCTGTAACCTGAGGTACTACTGTACACTGTTGCTTTCAGCTCAGTTTCAGAAGTTTCAAAAGCACATAAAAAAGCATACATCTGGTGTTACAGTAATTTTTTAAGTGCATGAGCTCATCCTGACAGTCCCCATAACCACACCCTCAAGAAATATCCACATCCATGCCCACAAGGGGGGTGTATACACAGCCCCCCAACAGGAGGAGACTTGGATTCATGCAGCAGCGGAGGAAGCCGCTTGGGTGCTGCGCCCATAAGGGCGGGGCGAGCCACCCATAGGAGCAGGGCAAGCTGGCCATAGAGGTGGGGTGCACCGTGGGGCCTCTGGAGTCTGCCTGTCTCCTCCTACTCAGTTGCCCTACAGCTGGGGGGGGAGGCAATGGGCGGACCGTTTGGGCAGGAGAGATGCGTGACTCGGGCACACTGCAAGCCCTGCAGTGAGTGCCGCCTGGCATTTTGTCACCCCCCTCAGTGGTGACACCCAGGGTGGTCCGTGCCCACTGCACCCCCCTTCCTCCACCCCTGGATTCACTTCCCTGATCAGCAGTGTCACATGACTGTTGCCTTGTGCATAGTTACCTGGAACTGAGTTCTACTGACGATGGTGATGCTTAGTTCTGACTACATAGGTTTGACTGGCAAAACATATTGAGCTTTAACAATGGAGTCTGTGCCTAATTAAAACTTTTAGCTTTTAATTAGCAATGCACACCATCTTGTAAGGAAGTGTAACCTTTTAAACTGTTAGCATGAAGTAGGAACCCATCAAAGCAAAGACGTTTCCACGACTATGCATAATCATTTCCCTTATTCTCTGACTTCTACACTAATCCATCACAAACAATAGTAGAACCTTAAAGCCTAAAGCTGCTTTAGTTGGTCTGTCTGGCAGATGATAGCATCATTACTGTTCTGAGAAAAGTTCTAGAGCAATTCTCCACCCACCCACCTTCTGCTCCACTACATCACCACACACAACTAGCTGTGCTTGAAATGTGCTTTGCGTGGATAGACAGAGTCCCCCAAACCCTGGGCGGCCCTCCCCTCATGTGGAATAACGACTCAAGAAAACGTGCTATAGGATTAAAATTGGCCACAATTTTATTATATTTCAGATGTGGGTAGACCTTGGCTCAACTTAAGATTCCCAGGTAAGATCCTCCCTCTATTGTGTGGGCAGGTAGTCCCTCCCACCCTGGCTTGGTCACCTTGACAACGCTTCCCCAGGTGGGATTGGACAACTGACTGAGGTAGGTGGAGACCTCCACGTATCCCACCTGGGGGAAGGCGAAGCCAAGCCTGTGCTAATGGAGCCACACAGGGTCCAGGGGCTGTGCACGACCACGCAAAGGGACCCCCCGTTTAATGTGGGTAGCGGCCATTATAGAAAGTCGAAGGGTAGGATAACAAAGAGGTGAATTATCAGTTCAAACTATGGTTTTTTTAGACTGAGAATGAGTGATGTGTCTACATACTTCCTCCTCTTTTCTCTCTTCTGATTGGTAAACCTTGGGTTCAATTTGTTACAGGTTCATCAATTTAAACATTTATTGACAGATCAAAATTTGCACCTAAGTGCTTTTAGACCTCCAACCAGTTTTAAACAAATGGTCCTAAATCAAGGACATGGAGGTAGAGGCCTCATATCAGCTACATATGATGACCTTTTGGACATTACAACAGCCCCTTATTAATATCCTCTTGGGGAAAATATTAACATATTTGTATAGAGACCATGGAATGGAAAGTGCTTTGGAACACAACCCTCGAACAAATAAGCCATGGTTTCTTAGATCAAGGTCACTAGGTCTGAACTGGCCCACAGACTTCATCAAAGTACTTCAGGGATGAAGGGCATCAAGAGATATTGGAAGGATGTGGGATAAGACTTGCAGAAAATTCTGTTCCTCCAGATTTGGGAACCTTGGCAGAGATGTGTGAAAGAAGTATGAGACAGGAAAGGCAGGGGGTCGAAATGAATTGGCAGCACACAGAAGTGGAGAGGTAAGTATTCACAAATGCCTGCTAGTGCTGTATCTGACATCTACAAGAAGTGACCCTCAAGTTCTATAAGCCTCAGATTGAACAAATCAGGGGAAAGAGATGAAAAGTTTTTTTTTAGTGTGTTACTCATCTTCCTGCTAGGTTTTGAATGATTTTTAAGAATACAGAAGATAGGCTAAACCGTTTGCTTCCCTGCTTTTTAATACAGAAAGGAAGATGGAGATCTAGAACTATAAATAAAACAATATCCAATAAGAAGCAGCATCAAATTTCTGACTTAACTCTATAACCAGCCAATGAACAAAAAAGGTTAGTTGGAATCCAGCATGGTTCAGTATCTACCTAGGTCCACTAAGGATAAGACTTAAAATGTGGCCATCAGTTGCAGGTCCCAAGGCCAAATCTGAGCTACTACAAATGTTTCCTCTGTTGCCAACCTTGAAGCAAGAAATAGGAATGAAGAAATTCAGTCTCCATTTTAGCATGATTTGCACTTCCTGAAAAAAATATGCAAACCAAAACATAGCCAAATTGATGCCTCCATATTTTGAGATGCAGTTATCCAACAAAAAAAGTATACAGAAATGTGGTATATTAGGGGAAGGTGTACATAAAAAGGCATATGGTATTCACAATATAATAAAATGCATTATACTACAGAAAATTGCTTGCAAAATGTGAATATTGAGCAAAAACTGCATACAAAAATGTGTGCTGAGGCCTTCTCTCTCTCTCTCTCTCTCTCTCTCTCTCACACACACACACACACACACACATGCACACACACACACACACACACACACAAACTGATGTGGAAATTTAGAGAACAGAATTTAATATTTTTTTGGGGGGGGTGAGAAACCAAAATTGTCTGATGAAGTAAAGCATTTCACATGAGGCCCTGAACTCTGATGGTGTCTCTTGCTTCCCTGGATAGATTATAGAAATGGATATGTGAGTGTGTAGAAAGTAGCCTACTGTATAAAGGGGTGTGTGTGTGTGTGTGTGTGTGCATATATATATATATATTAGTTGCTTCACCCTCTTTTACCTCTGGCTCTGCCAACCACTGGCATATGGCCTATGGGAGGTACCTCAGATGGGATTGTGTTCCTCAGTCTAAAAAAGGCTCCATGGCAATTTCTCATTATTCCCCTAGTGCCTTTAGATCCGCCTTGATGCTGATGTAGCAAAACACGCAGCTGGGCAAGCCACCACACTGAGTCTGAATGGGAAACTGGCACTGAAGGTTTACTTCCACATTTAACAATGAGCAGATTGGCACTTAACACTTGACATGCTGCAACCAACCGCCAGATGGCAAAATACTCATATCCTCCTCACTACAGAATAAAGATTGCAGATTCAGACAGCAATCAATGTTTGCAGAATCAGCTTGCTTTCTGCCAACACAGCCAGCCAGAGGAGTTTCCAGATATTTAACTGAAAATATTGGTGAGGAAAAGCAGTGAATCATAGCAATCTATATCTCTATCTATCTATCTATCTATCTATCTATCTATCATCTATCTAACTAACTATTGATGCTAATAACCAATGCACAAGTAAATGCTAGGCCTAATTCATGAATTAACATCTGGGAGCTTCCTGTTATTTTCCTATACAAAGTACAGAGAACTTTGCAGAATTAATTAAAGCACATTACTGTTGTTTTTTGTATAAAAGGAAGGGGAGGAGTTGAATGCTTTCAACATACTGTAAAACCATGCAGAAAAAGAACAAGCAGGTGGAAAAGACCAAGAGATGCAGAAACACAAAATGTTAAAATGGGGACAGATTAATCCACCCCTAACATCTTTTTTCAGATTATCTTTCAGGTTGTTGAGGTAATGAATCCTAGAAATTTGCCAACTTTGAAATGAATGTGTTCATTCTCCTGGATGAAAGTTATTGTGTAACAAAGTACCAAATTCCATGCTTCGGAAGTAAATCCCTAGAATCACTGGCAATAAGGAAACATACTTTGGCGCTTGTCCAAGAGAAAATGATATATATTGCACTTAATCAAGACAATTAAGGGGTTGAGAGAATGCAGATATGTCTTTCAGTCCAGATGATAAAAAAACACACACATCTTGTCCACTTTGATATTAAAAGAGGTTGAGGTCAAGCACTTGAGCCTTTATTGGTCATCTATGTCAGGATTATTATATAAACTTCTGAAAGAAGTTTAATGGTGGCAAATGCTGAGTTTTTAAAAAAGATTATATATTTCTGGAAGACTGCCACAAAATGCTTGTTAAAGAGCCTGACACTGACACACGTGCTTGAGAAATCTCTGTGCACAGGATGAGGAATGGGAAAATCTGACAATCTAGGTTTCCCTGTTTCTCATTTTTCAAATCTTGAATGCAGTTCTCCCCAGTTCTGCATCAGCTTGCGATTTTTAAAAAAATCCACACAAAACTTATTTTAGTGTGAATCTTGCCTAATATTCAAATATATGCAGACTGTTTTCCCTAATATAATGCATTTGTATATGCCATTTTACTCTAGTATGCACATTTTAAGGCACACTTTGCTCTAATATATGCATTTTTGTACACATCATTTTACTTGAGAACAGCAAAGCAACATTTGGAGAAGGGCACATTTCAAAGAATGCCTGTGTTTTGATTCACATGTTGTTTTTAAAAGTAAGCATAAGGTAGGTTTGCTGCATACATGAAAACTTATACTGGATCCTGTTCAGAGCAGGGCTTTCAGTTCAGCAGCTCCTGCCTGTGGAAGAGCATTCCTGTTGAGTGATGACAGGTGCTTGTTAACGATACTTTCAAGAAACAACAGAAGACATTGTTGTTTTGACAAGCTATTCAAGCTGCCTTAGATGCTCACTTTGTACTGTTTTAAAGTATATTAGGTTATTGGGGGGACTTTTTATTCATTTATTATTATTATTATTATTATTATTATTAATTAAATTTCTATACCACCTTATACCCGAAGATCTCAGGGAATTTCACAGCATAAAAATACAAGACAAAAACACAAAATACATAGTAAAAATGGGAACAAAACAAACCAATAGCCCCCATTTCCCCTCCCCCACAAACACATTTTAAATGATATAGGATGTTAATCAGCCAAAGGCCTGGTTGAAAAAGAATGTTTTTGTGTGGTGCATAAAGGTGTATAATGAAGGCGACAGGTGAACCTCCCTGGGGACAGCATTCCACAGAAAGGGAGTCACTGCATGAAAGGCTCTGCTCTTGTGTTTCCACCCTCCAGGCCTTTCATGGAGGAAGCATATAAAGAAGGGCCTCTGATGATGATGACAGGGTCTGGGTAGGTTCATATGAGGAGAGGCAGTCCTGGGGGTATTGCAGTCATGAGCCATTTAAGGTTGTATAGGTCAAAAACAGCACTTTGAATTGGGCCTGGAAACTAATTGGCAGCCAGTGCAGTCAGGCCATGATCAGTGTAATATCCCCAAACTGTCTTGCCATGGTGAGCAACCTGGACACCAGATTCTGTACTAGCTGAAGTTTCCAAACCATCTTCAGAGGCAGCTCCACATATAACACATTGCAGCATTCTAACCTAGAGGTTACCAGAGCATAGACAACAGTAGTTAGGCTATCCCTGTCCACACTGGGGCACAGCTGGGCCACCAACCAAAGCTGACAGAAGGCACTTTGTACCACCAAGGCCACCTGAGCCTCAAATGGCAGCAAGGGATCGAGGATTACCCCCAAACTGCATGCTTGCGCCTTGAGAAGTAGTGCAGCCCCATGAAGAGCAGGCAACCTCCCAGCCAGCCAGCCTACTAACAGTGCCTCACTATTATGTGGATTGAGCTTCAGTTTGTTGGCTCCCATCCAGTCCATTACCAAGGCAAGACATCCACAAGTCCAGCACCTCCACTGCTACACCTGCAGGTGTAAAGGAGAAGTAGAGCTGTGTGTCATCAGCAAACTGCTGACAACATACTTCAAAACTCTGGATGACCCTACTTGGTGGTTCCATGCAGATGTCAAATAACATGGGGGATAAAATTGAACCCCAAGGAACCCCACACTGAAAGCTACATGGGGCTGAAAAGCAGTCCCCAAGCATCACCCTCTAGAAACGACCATCTAAGTGGACAGGAACCACTGTAAAGCAGTGCTGCCACCCCTAACTTGGACAGCTGCTCCAGAAGGATACCGTGGTCAGTGGTGTTGAATGGTGCTGAAAGGTCAAGGAAAATGACGGACACATTTTCCCTGTCTATCTCCCAACAGAGGTAGGGTGGCCAAGGCAGTTTCTGTGCCAGAACTGGTCCTAAACCCCCAATGAAATGGATCTAGAAAATTTGTTTCCTCCAAAAGCTCCAAACAAAAAGAATACCCCCCCACACACACACACACAGTGTAAAAGGCCATAGATGGATTAAATAGCCAAATAGAAGACTTATGTTTGTGCCTGGTGCCTAAAGATATGTAATGATGCCTCTCTGGGGAGTGAGCCTCTCTGGGGAGAGCATTCCAGAAGCCACCACAGAAAAGGCCCATTTTCATGTTGCTGCAGTCCAGACCTCTCACAGAGGAAGCACACAAAGAAAGGCCTCAGATGATGATTGAAAGGTCTGGGTTGGTTCATTTATCTCCAATTTAGGGATGAGGTTCAATATCAATTTAGTTCCATGCTTCAGAATTGCCCTTGTCGTCAAATCCTATCCATTTGCCCATTGTTAGTGCAAAAGGTGAGACATATAGAGAGAGCAGCGGGGCCACACACGAAACAATGTGGGGGGATCAAGACATAAAACAGAATCCCAATTTAGCCTCTAACATTCCTCTCTCCCTCTGCAGCCATCAGCCTCAGTGATCTGAACACTTATTCATTCATTCAAAATATTATATCTCAGTTTATTAGCCCTGAGAGGCTCTTTGAAGCAGCCATCTATAACCCACATTACTACCTAACAAAAAATAAATCTTGAAAATAGCATTAAAATAATTAATCAGAAAGGAACGCTGGTAGGTAAACCAAGAAAAACATAAAACGAGTCATACTGTCCCATCAGAGATTCTAAAGCATGAGTAGAGTTCTGCAGGATCAGACCCAAGGCCTCTCTGACTAAGCATACAACAGGAAGTCAGATGTCTCTGTGAAGGGCATAAGCAGGCCATCAAGGCAATTGCCCTGTCCCACTGTGCCTCCCCAGCATCTGGTATTCAGAGATACCTCATAGTGGTATTGCATGTTCTCCCCTCTTGGCTTTAAAGTCTAGCAGCCGCTTGTGGGATGTGCTATTGTTCTCTATTTTGATACTGTCACAGCCGTCTCAAATGCAGGTCTTCTAGACCACCCCATCCTGATTATGAGTGGGAAATGTATTGATTAATTATCAGCATCAGTTGCTTTGACAAAAAATATATATATAAATGCCAAGGCCAGCCAGAAAAAAAAGTTTTAACAAAAACAGTGTCATCCCCTGACATTTCTCCCTCCCTCCCTCCCTTCCTTCCATCCATCCATCTAAAGGAAAGGTTGAAATATTTCCTTTGTTTTACAATAGGAGTATGAGCCAAACCTCATGGGATAGAGAAGGTGCTTGATCAAATGTCTCTCACTCTCTCTTCTTAAAAGCTGTAACACAGGTGTGTGTGTGTTTGTATACATTTAGAGAAGTGGCACTGGGACCATTAACCCCTTGCCTCTGCTGCTTTACCAGCTGAAAGCTACTGCGGGGAAAATACAACATCAGTACATGAGCCTGCTGAATCAAGGATCAAGCCAAAGCTCCATCTACTGTAGTCTAGCTTCCTGTTCTCACAGCGACTATAAGGAAATCCACAAGCAGGACAGAGCTGCAAGAGAACTCTCTTCATTTGTGCTGCCCAGAAACTAGTATTTGGGGCATCGTGTAGGGATGGGGAATATAGGAAGAGCCTGCTGGATTGGGCCAAAACCATATCTAGTCCAGCACATAACTTTGGGAGACTTGCAACCAGGACCTGGGGGGGCAACAGCACTCTCTCCCAACAGCAGGTTTCCAGCAAGCAGCATCCAGAGCCATAGTGTCACCAGCAGTGAAGACAGAGCATAAGCCTCATCGTTCATAGCTATTTATATGAACACATTTGTACAGGGTGAAATGTAAACTCCATTACCACCCCCAACAGAGGTGCTCTGATCCTGTTCCTCCTCACATAAAGATAAAGGTAAAGGTAAAGGTAAAGGTAAAGGACCCCTGACAGTTAAGTCCAGTCGCAAATGACTGGACTCTCTCCTGCCCCCCTCCCCACTCCACAAATGAGCTCATCTTGCTTTACTGGCCAAGGGAGCCGGCGTTTGTCCGCAGACAGTTTTTCCGGGTCATGTGGCCAGCATAACTAAGCTGCTTCTGGCGAAACCAGAGCAGCGCATGGAAGCGCCTTTACCTTCCTGCCAGAGTGGTACCTATTTATCTACTTGCACTTTGACATGCTTTGGAACTGCTAGGTTGGCCAGAACACATCCTCCTCACATAGCTACTTTTCAAGTTACCATTGGTGAAATCACAGATTTCCTCTCTCCTGACTGTTCCTCTTATGCACATGGAAGCTAGCTCTGTTTTCTCCCACTCTCTCCTGCCCCCCTCCCCACTCCACAAATAAAACACATTACGTCTCCAGTCCACCTTGCTACTTTGCAAAAATGAAAAAGAAAGAAGAAAGCAAAAGAAATGAATCTCCTTGTATGCCCTCCTCTTCACGCAACGCCTCCAGAGTGCCGAGCTGGGGGTTGGTACAGACTTTCTTGATTAAGGTGTCATTCTTGCTCTGCAATTGTATTTATTCTTTTCTTCCAAGAGGTAGAGGTGGGATGCAATGATTGTTTAGCTTTCCCATTTGGGGTTTGAAGGGGGGGTGGCTTATTTATTTATTTAGGTGATTTTTTATTTTTATTTTATTTTAAGCCATGAATCACGGGTTGATGTATAACATGTCCCAGGAGAGAGAAAGGCAACCCTAATGAAAGAACAAGGAGCCAGGGATAATTAATACTCACCAGACATTTGGCAGGGCTATTAAGTGTGTGCTTGTATGAGGGTACTACTCACTGGGGAAGGAGGGGCACAGCTGACACCCGCAAACATTGCTGAATGTTTGACAGCCCCACTGATGCTAAGGAACAAGAGGAATCAGGTGAATGTCATGTCAGTGGCGTAAGTCTAAAGGGGTGATGAAAAGGTGAGGTGGCTAGAAAGGAAAGGGAAGCCGAGGGGCAGAGGAGGAGGAGGAGGAAGAGGACAAGCACAGTGCATTGATTGGGGATGCTGCGATGGAGAGGAGTCGGTAGGTGATGGATCACCCTTGCTTAAAACAAACAAAAAGCAGGCAGCTTGCCAGGAGCGGCTTAGGCCAGTTTCATTAAAACTCTTCATTCATCATGCTGAAATGAGGCAGCATTTGTTATTGCAGCCATGGTGTGTTGGTGCGGAAGCTATTAGAACGGGTGGGCTACAATGGGAAGGGGTGCAGCAGGCAGCGATTGGAAGGCAAAGAAGATACGTGACCAGGAGTTTAGAGGACCCAGGCGCTGTCCACAGAACAAGCCAGAAGCTCTCATTTGCTCCTGCAAACTGTACCAAAATGAGTTTCCTGTGATCCATTCTCTTCAAAATTGTAGCAGAGTTTGATCCTGTTTCATAACGTTTTATGTATACCGATTTTATGCCAAATGTATATAGGCTGGGTCTTTAAACTACCAGGTCTCCTCCCTAGAAGCATGTTGGAAAATTGACATGTATCTAACTAGGGGTGACTCCGCATTCAGTCCAAATATGAAATTGCCATGGGAGAATTTTGGGAGGGGCAAGCATCCAGTATCTACTGTAGGCTCTGTCTGACCAAGAGCTGAGTTGGTGTTGTTGCTTTGCAAAGACTGTGACCTGCATGCAACAGCTCTAGCCCTGTTGTAGCCCCAGCCTAGGATGTTGAAATATTATTCCATTAAGTTTCATTCAGAGTAGACTTATTGAAATGAATGGTTCTAATATAGTCATGTTCATCAATTTCAGTGGGTTTACTTTGAGCTGAATACCACCCACAGAATTGTAGCAGAGAGATCTGATGCGTTCTGTATCTTATGTCCTGCATAGAAACCACAAATATTCCCCTGGGTGCAAACATTCTAGGTCATACCAAATTATGATATCTGCAACATTTCTGTGATTCATCTGGCCCACATGACCACCAATGCACCGATATTCATTTAATAATTCTATGAGAGTCTGTACTGTGTGCAAAGTGGTATTGTGGGCCACATCATTCCCCTGCAAATGAGAGCATTTCAAAATGATTCTTCCAGGCACATCTTAGGGTCAAACGCTGAATAATAATGGTAGTACCAAAACCAAATACCAAAAGAGTCACTTTATGCCACTGTCTATCTATCTGGAGATATTTGCTTCTCTGTCTACACCTACTTCTTCTGATGCACCTTCAGACACAGCTCATAAAAGAAACTTGACAGTATTAGAGAGAGTTGTGAACATCACAATGGTGCACACCATATGGGGATGATCATTGGAGTTAACATATCAGGCTACCTTTAACTGACTCTCATCATCCAATGAACCTTGCTACAGACTCAAAACCAGAGGAGAGCCTGAGTCCTTCTTTCCAGTCATATCTCAGCAGCTTCCCTCAGAAGCCCTGTATCACGCTTCAAGCAAATTAGCCCACGGACCCTGAAGTTTCACATCAGGCATCTAAGTTTGGTTTTGATTGTAATGCCTTGTGACTACAGTGTTTGATATGAAGCTAATATGTCTGGGCAACTCATAGACCCTTGGAACACAAGGATTCAGTGTGTGTGTGTGTGTGTGTGTGTGTGTGTAAATTATGTTTTCCAAGTTAGCTTTAGTAAAGCTGAACAAGGCATGAATTTCAAAATTAAAAAGTTATTTATGATTCCAAGGAACTTTGTGGGTGATCTTCATTAGCTGTCTCATGCATTTCACGGATCACACATGTAATCTATGAGTAGGCAGGAATTTCTGGCTTTAGAACAGGGTGGAGGATCTGTGGCTCTCCATATATGCTATTTGACTTCAACTCCCATCAACCCCAACCACTGTGGCCAACGGTCATGAACAATGGGGGATGTAGTCTAGCAACACCATGACCTCCCCCTTCCAATGTTACATGGCTTACAGGAGTAAATTGCAGTATGACAGTCAACTCTTGTCTTCCATTGTTCATTGTTCCCAGTCCCTATGCTCATAATAAACTAAGTAAGCTACACCTCCTATCATTTTAGCTGAACAACATGCTTCTTAAAGAAAGGTCTCTGCTGAGTGACAGAAAACATGAGAGATGGCGACAGTAGGGAACTCCTGATCTCAAGAATACATCTGAAACATGAAAATCTGTGCCTCTGCAAGGACCCCTAGCAAACATGGTTGCTTCATGTCAATCACTTTTGGAGCCTCTAGGTATGTGCCCAAATTCCCTATTCACGGGGCACTAGAATGTCAGACTGCTAACATGTATCCCAATTAGTGGATGAGGTGGGGGTGGGGAGAGAAATATTATTTTAACCAGTCCTCAAAGCTGAGAGCTGCCTTCCTCATCCAGCGACATCTGTCAGGTAATAATGCCATCAAAGGAGGAATGTGCGCTCAAGAGAACAAATTAAAGCAAGCCTCCCGTTGATTTCAGTTTCCATCTCTCAGTGCCAGCCTGCTCCTACAGAAGTCAAAAACAAAACTCCCATTGATTTCATTGGAACAGCATTGCAAGATGTGTCTTTTGTGATACCTTGAGGTTCCTTTTTTATCTGACATCTTATGAAACCACAGTGAGTCTAAAGGCAAAGAAACTACAGCTGGAATTTGCAAAGGCTCACTCTGAAAATGTTGGCAGTGATCACATGTTAATCATTACAAAACATCAGTGACCAAGCAGGGCAGAATTCCAGAAGAGAAGGCATCATATGCTCTCTCTTTCTCTCTGTGTGTCTATCTAGCTATCTATCTGTTGTATCTCAAATATCATGAGTATGTTGAAGTAGAAATTCAAAGGGTTCCGGGAGTTTCCACCCCATGCATACAGGAGATGCACTCCAAAAGGCAGTTTCTGAAGGTGTTAATCAATGTACAGCATGCATCCCTCCACCAGAATCCACACATCAGCCACTCCATCTTATGCCTCAGGGCCAAATAAGACAGGATACATAATTGCAAGGAAGAGAGGGGCAAAGAGCACCAGGACTGCAATGACTGAGGATGAAGAATTAAATTCACACAAAAATTCCCCAGCAGCTATTTGCATTGGGAAGGAATCTCCATTGGTGCAATGGTGGCCAGAGTGGAGTCATGGTTCATTCTAGGGGCTTGCCCACACCAAGAGTCTATTGTGTGTTTGCAGCTCTTTGCATTCTTATTTAATTCATGTAGTCCACATGACATTACACTCAAACAGCACCAGTCTCGATGCTTCTTCCCCTCCAAAATAAAGTTTACTCGATACAGGGACAATCAGATAAATTGGAGGAAATTGGGCTCCAGATATCTCCACTTAGGATTTCAGATGATTTGTATTAGTGATGGGGTTTTTTTTTGGGGGGGGGGAATCAATTGTTACTTTCTGCTCCCCTCTTTTCCATCCCCACTGCTTCCTTTCATATCTTTTCATAAATATTTCCAGTGTGCTCCTGAATGAAGAATTTCCCCTTCCTTTGATCCCCGAAGAACCAGAAAACTGCACAGGTAAACAACATTAAAAATTTCTACACCAGATATACTAGACAGCAAGTCAAAGTATGTGCTGAGAATTTACCATTGCTTTCCTTTCTTTTGCAGTGTGCTAGAAGGGTATCAGTTTAGCCTATCTATAAACCTGTTGACCCATTCTTTTGATCCTTCAGTTTTCATGAAAACCATAAATGGCAGAAGCAAATTTACAATTGCCCGACAGTGTGCTTTTGAACATTTCTTGTTTGTTTTGTTTTGTTTTAAGGTCCATGTGCAGCAATCTGTCTGCATGCTGTTGATACTTAATTGGCATAATAGAATCAACATATTAGAAGGTGAGGACAAACTTCTACTGGTTTGAACAGGAAAGACCAAAGTTGCTCTTCATATACAAATTCAAATTCATGCAGGTATTAACTGTTCCAATCTAAATCAATTGGGGGGAGGGTGAATAATAGCTAAATAATGTTCAAATGTGGACAAGTCCTATTTCTACATTGTATTTAATACTATTGTCCACAAAGTTTGTCCTTTCAGTTGACCTACATTTTCCACTCCCTGATTTTTTTCCCGATGGCTAGTGGGGCCCATAAGTAACTGTCCTTAAATCGTATGTCTTCAAAATGTGGTCAATGCTCAGAGCTTCCCTCAGCTTTCATTTCTTTAGATTGCAGGTAGCTACACAGGGGGTGGTTTTGGCCAAGCCTTGCCTGTCTCACTCAAGCTTTCATCAGAGGTCTTTTCTATGCTTAAAGGATTTATCTTGTTTTTCACATTTTAACAATGCATGGGGGCATTCTTCTTGGTTCTCTGGTGTGTTTCCAGCAATGCTGCTTCTTTTAAAACTGGACTTCAAAAAGGAGATTTAAAACAAAAAAACAAAAAACCGTTTATATATATTGTGGGAGCAAAGAGGGGGGAAAACCTCTCTAGCAAATGATTCCAAAATCAATTTGCCTGACTTCAGGTGTCCCTGCTGTATCCCAGTAACAAGCATTGAATATCTCATTTCACCAAAATCCCATTATATTGTCATGAGCACCTCATGAAACTGTCAAGATCCAGACTATGGTTCTCCCTGGTGCTTTCTTTGCTGATGGGCAACTTTCAGGTGTGGATATTTGGTTTAAACAAGGAATCAAGAAGTTGCACCCTTCTCTTCTTTGTAGAAAAACTAGGACCAGCTTAGTACCTATGATTTCCTCAGCACACATGTAATATTTGGGCATCATACATGCATCCTGACATGCCTCTGAATGGGCACTGGGGAAAGCTTGATTGATCCAGGATTTTCAGATGCACATGCACATACAGGAAGGTGCTTTATACTGAGTCAGACCATTGGTCCATCCAACTCAATATTGTCAATCCTGACTAGCAGTGGCTCTCCAGGATTGCAGGCAGGGGGATCTCTCCCAGCCATACTGGAAATGTCAGGGATTGAACCTGGGACAGTCTGCATGCAAACCACATATTCTGCCTCTGAGCTGTAGTCCTTCCCAAATTCATGCATTGAGGTATAGATTATTAATATTATTTTTTTATTTACCCTAGCTTTTTCCTTGATTGGATTCAAGATGACTTACAGATAAAAACAAGAATCACTAACAACAAAGAAATAATGATGATGATATACATCTATGTAAATCAGTTTAAAACACATAAATAATTATAATAAAAACAGCATGGAACCAAGTCTTTCATGCAAAGTAAACAGTTCCCTAAAGGAACAAGAAGGTCTTCACCTGCTGGTGGTGAAATGACAGCAAGCAGGCAGCCAGTCTAGGTTCTTCAGATGATTATGATGTCCATATCTTACACATTTGCTGCAAGAAATAGCTGCATAGGGCTGGTGTTGTCCACAGTAGGGATGGTCGGAATTGGCAAGGGGCTCTGACTTCCAAATGCCTTACAATTAGCAACAACTAAAAAAAACCTTCCCTTTCTAAATTAAGTTGCTGAAAAAGAATTCTAGGGCTGAGGTATTATTGGTTCTGCTACTGGTCCTTAATTCCTGGAACAAGCATCTACTCAGAGGCACTTGCTCACCACTGACCCACATCAATCATAGTACGTGAAACTGTGCTGCTATGCAAGACTGTGGTTGTCTGACACCATGGTCAGGAAATAAACACTGACCAAAGAGGGAAACCAAGATCATGGAAGCAGGTCCTAACCCCATCTCCTTGTATCCAAAGAGACAGACATTTAAACTGAGCTACTGTGCTAGATGTGATTCCTCAACACAAGGAAAGAGCCTGCTCATGTAAATGTTCAGTGTGCAAAGGCTCTGTCTAGTCATTCTGCTGATGTGCAGAGTTTGGGTGGGTGAGGGTGTCCTGCTGCTGTGATCCTGCCCTCTGCTCCTTTATGCATTCAGTGTGTCCTGGATGTTGTCTGAATAGAGCTATTATAAAGTTCTTTTCAGGGTTGGGACAAAAAGCTCTCGGTAAAATGCTTCTGTTCTCTGCTTCAGAAGAGGCAACTTGGCAGTACGCTGAACAGAATAATTCCTGGGGTATAGGTCCTGGCAGCAAGTCATGGAATTGTCTCAAAGAAATCCACTTCCCTTTTTGGATCTCAGTTTCTCTATCAAACTGTGATGCTAATCCTTCTTGGGCCTTCATGGAAAGCATTTGGAATATTTTAATGTGTTGATAGTGCTTTGAAGGTGCAGAGAAAGGCCAGATTGTGTCTCTCTTCTGGAGCTTTCAGATTGATTCTAGAGTAAATGTGTGTCTTCTTTAACATAAACACTGAGCCCAATTGCCTTTAACAACTGTGGCTGCTCAGAAACATATGACAAAAACAGTTTTACTGGGTATATCTTTCTAAAGGAATATCAAGACAAGATCCTTTGCTTTGATTATAATACCTTCAACATGCACACTTCTGGGAGTATGAAAGTTGCTTCCTTGTCATGTAATCCTAAACTGCATGAAAGCCTGAGTGAATAACTTGGCAACTTAGGTAGGGACAATCATATGGAGCTGTTGTGCAGAATCATGCATGGATGAGGGTTAGCTCTTGTCATGATCCTGGTGGCAGAGATGGTCAGGGATTTGGAGTGGGAGGTGAATTGCTCTCAGGTGTCAGAGAGGGAATTGCCTAGATGTGCACACTAAATAAAAAAAAAACACTTGCACAAGAGGAGACCATTGTCCCAGTAACTCTCTGGTCTCTCAGATGTTGTTCATGACGCCAGCCAGCATTGCCAGACATCAGGGATGATGGGAGTTATAATCCAACAACATTTGGTGGGCCACAGATTCCCATCTCTGCCCGAGTGGAAATGCATTCGCAGTCCACTGAGGTCAACAATGGATAAAGCAGGCTGGACCCCTCTAAATGAAGAGGCTTCTCTCATGGAAGGCAGTGCTGGCTACAAAAATAGAGATAAAGCTCCCGTTTGAGGCTCCAACTGAGGACCACTGCTGCTGGACCACATTGGAGCTCTGCACTTATGAAGAAAAACAATGTGCACTGCATGGAGCTGTCCATGGTGCTGCGCCTCTGTACTGAGGTTCTTGAGTGAATCAGAACAACCTCACCCATATGGTCACAACATTTATGTTTGAGATTGTGCCATACTGAAGCAACCTCAGGCCACTTGGGCATGTGTGTGGATACCTGAATAAGGTCTCAAATTGAGGAAAAGAGAGATCAAGGTATGGCACTTCAGAGGTAATCTGGCCAAGGATGAGACCTGTTTTGTAGAGGCATTAACTTTTAGAATGGAGCTAGAAAACACACACACACGTGTGTGTGTGTGTGTGTGTGTGTGTGTGTAAAACAATCCTGTGCTAAACACCATAGATAGCAGAGAAGACATGCTCCCCAGCATGAGTGTGTTCTTAAAGTCATTATTACAGTTATTGTGAATTAAATGCATTGAAACTTAACAGAGTCCCAGTTCATAAAGAGCAAGAACTGCAGTTAGCACACATATATGCCTGCAATAAAATAAAATACCCTAACCCTCGACTTCTCTGCACCCCTGTTTTAAAAGATTTCTGAAAGGAAATTAAGAGGTCTTCATTAAGATGTTTCATATATCTTTCCAGCAAATGGATATCCTGGATTTAAAATTTGTGTTTAAGAGAGCCTGCAAATATTTCTCCCCTTCTCCACCTTCCCTTTTCATCATGACAAAACCATTCCCAGACATGCATTGCATGCATATCTGAGATAGCAACTTCCTTGCCTTGCTGAAGGGCACTTAGTTGCATTCTTCTCTCATGGTCCAAGCTACCTGCTGCTTCCATGTTTGCCTCTTCCAGCCTGTCTCTTGTTTGCAGAGACTCTTTATTCTATCTAGTGTGCAGATGAGACAGAGTGGTATACCTGACCTTGACTTTATTGCAAACTATGCATGAACCTCAGTTCTGGTGTCCTAGAGCATTGAGATCCATGCCAAGGCCACCACAGACTACATTCTACTTATCCAACATCCATGTGGCAAAAGGGTGGTTTTGTCTAAATTAGGCAAGTCAACTTCTTAATCAGAGTTCTGAAAATCTTTTCTGTGTGTTTATAACTCCGGGGCTGTGTGAAACCATATGTTGTGGGACTACAACTCTCTTCATCCACCCCCAAACTACTGGTCATGCTGAGTGGGGCTGATGGAAGCTGAAGTTCAGTAACATCTGGAGGGCCACAGATACCCCAATCCTGTTTTAACCCAAATCAGCCTGAAGCAGATGGTCAAAGGGCTATTCCTCTTTCACATCCTTTTTTTTTTTTTTGCAGCTCAAAATTGCCTCAGGGATAGAGACAACATGATGACACCTATCTTTCCCCTTAAAGGTGTGTGTGTGCGGGGGGGGGGGACAGCTATGGAAGAGGTGATTTTGTGTACGACCTCAAAATATATGACACAGAAATACAATACTGGTAGGTGCTCAAAAGCAATTGATTGAAGATTTTTTTAAAAGCAACTGGGATTGTTTTAAGAGCAAATCTAAAGTTCCTGGCACAGAATACCATTAACGAATTAACTGTTCAAATGCATATACTTATACTCTGTAATAACTGAAACAGGACTCCCACTCTTGCATGTGTTGTATATATTTTAGGTCTATCTTTTTGTGCAATGCTGCTTCTGCACTTATCTGGCTAGAACTGCATTTTTCATTCCTCAGCTATGAAAAGAAACCCACAAAATGAATTTCCAAAGCACTTCTATCGAAATTTTCCTCCCAGACACAATTTTTTATTCACAGAATTCTCTCTGGCTTAACACAGGAAAAGCTATAAGCAGCAGAACTGCATTATTCAGCTCTCTTCATCTCTAGATGTATTATTTAGCTTATCAACAGCATATTTGGGGCCATAATCCAACAGAAAAGCTGGGGAGAAAAACAAAGAGCTGGAGTTTCAGAATAGCTAAACTGATTGTTTCTAGGGCTTATGAGAACTAATCAAACTTGAAAAATGCATTGGATGAAATTTCAGCAGTTTCAAACTAACCCCAGCACATACTGGTGACGGGCACTTCTAAATCCTCACTTCAGGATTTCCTATTTTGTCCTCCTTTAATAAAAATAAGAATCCAAGGTATTGATTCTGCTTCATTTGGAGTTTTCTTTATCCAAGTCGTAATTGGCGAGTCACATTTATCAGAACTGGGTGGCAGGCTGAGAAAAACAATCACCACAATGAATGCCACATTATAACACAGCACATCTTCTCTATGAATTAAATGGCCCAAGAATGGGAGGCAGAAAAGAAAGTAAAGCAACTGGCATCTCAGCCATCGCTCACAGGATTTGATGTGGCCCATCTGCCTGGAGAAAGTCCGTGTGGTGCTGAAGCTAGAGTGATTTTGTTCTGCCATGGGCTGAAGCGGTCTTAGTTTCCATCTGAGCAAGGCTTGTTCTACAGCTACTGTGCAACTATGTGGCCATGAAAGCTGTATAAGAACGCACAGTTCCTCTTACAAAGGAATCTTTTGCTGCTGCCCAGTTCCCCCTACTTTAGCAAGTAATGCTTCTTGAATCCAGGGATAAACAACGTTTATCTCGGTTTCTCCTTTTTTCAATTTTAAATTTAGTTCACACCATTTCTGCAATAGACCTGAAGAAAGTTTGCCAGCATTTTAGGAACAATGGAAATGGCTTAATACCAGGTCAGGCCATTTGTCCATTTAGCTCATTATTATCAACACTAAGCAGCAGAAACTCTCTAGGGTTTCAAGCAGAAGGTTTGAACCTAGGGCTTTCTACACAGGACCTGCAAAATATGTGCTCTTCCACTAGGATACATTTTCCCTAACATGTTCTTAATGCAATTTTGCCTAGTATACACATTTTTTAGGGATATATTCCCTAACATGATGCATTTTTGTATAGGGAAATCCCCGCTTACGCAAGGGTTCTGTTCCCAGATGCATCTGCATCAGCACAACCAAACGCCTTCATCTGCCCCAGCTGCAACAAAACATGTCTCTCCCATATTGGACCCTCTACAGCAGAGCTTTCCAAACTTTTCATGTTGGTGATGCACTTTTTAGACATGCATCATTTCACGACACAGTAATTCAGTTCTACTAGCAAACCGGAGGTTAAACTAATTAGCCATTTCCATCCCCAGGTGGAGCGTGGGGAGCATTTGTGCGACACACCTACACATTGCAGCTGACACACTAACATGTCACGATGCACAGTTTGGAAAACTCTGCTCTACAGTGATAGCAGGTGCTGTAACTCTCCAATGGTTCACCCGAAAGGTGAACTTTCCTATTGTCTCTTGAGACAGACGGATGCCAATAATAATATTGTTTCCTGTTGGTTATGTTGCTTTGAATGTACTCTTTATATTTGACTTTCTTCAGTAATGTTTCATTCTGGGTTGTTTTATTTGATGGTTTAATGTATTGTAAACTGCTTTGAGATTTATTTATTTTTTGAAAAATACAAAACAGTATAGAAATGAAATGAAGAATGAAAAATAATATTAATACAATATCTACATGAGATCCTCTACAGCACACCTGATTTTATTTTGCACTGCTTTTTGCACATCTAGTATGCACTGAAGTCCTCCATATCGGGAGAAAGAGGAGCTTCCTTGAAAGGACCACTTCCAACCCCTTTCATGACAGATGGCCACTCAATTTCTTGAAATCCTGCTTCGGCTGAGCCATCAAAGGGCTTCCTAAATCAACAAGGTGGCACTTGGAGACAGCCATCCAAAGGCTGGCCTGCCTTTGGCAAGGAAGGAGACCACTGCTTTAAGAGCCTTTGCTTTTCCTATGCAAATGTCACTGGAATCCATGCCTAGCATCTCCATTTGTCACAGGCCCCGGCATTAATAGAATGTTTAAACGTCATGATGTCATCTCTATTAATCAAGCCCTGCTGGGCTATGCTCCGACGCTGCATATTAATCATCGGTAGCCCCGGGACTCGCTTATCTGGAGAGGCTAAGTTTAGATCCATAAAACATGATTTATTTTTAAAAGTAGCATTATTAAAGATGAGCTGCAGCCACACACACACACACACATTGGCTCCGGAGTCTGGAAAAGGGTTGGTATTTTGAAGTTGATAGTAAAGCGCCCATTATTCCACACCGTGAGAGCGGCCTGTCAGGCACTATATTGGCCTTTGAAATGCCTTGTGCTTTCTTCCTGGTAAATATAGCTCCCCGGAAAACTCACCACTACAGAAGTGGATATGCTTTCAACTCGCAAATAGTTCAAATGGAAATCCAAGAATCACATAGTCCCTAGCTTTGAAAGAGAGCTGGGCTGCATATCAAATTGAGTATTACAGCTGCTCCTATGGACTTGGACCAAATGTTTGGCTCTGAATATTTCAGGTACTGGACCAGAGGTGGGGTGCTGGGTGGGAGGTGCTGCTGCCTTTAAAAGAAGAAGATAGCTTGCTCCCATCATGTTTACTTTTTGCTTTTGAATTATGGAATGGGTCAGTATGCATGGTAGTATTACGTCATGCACAGTAGCAGAGCATCTCTTTTTCATTTAAAATGGGGATTTGCACCACATTAATAATAATAATAAAAACCCTTCTGAACTGATGCTACCCACGTAGGCGGATGTTCTTTGTTTCACACACCTTAGGGCTTTTGTTATAAAGCCTGGATAGAAGGGGTAGAGAACAGCCATAAATGTAACTGCAAAGCATGATCATTACAGTGCATTTCAGGTGTTCAAAACATATTTCACTAAATACTTACATGGGCCAGATTTTCTCTCCTCACAATCCAGATGCAAGGGACTCAGGCTGAGAGCACAGCATTTTCCTAAGGCTGGCTGTATCAGGTTTCAACAGAGGTAAGAGTTTCAAAACAGGGACTAGTGGCTTGTCACCAACTCTCTAATAAATAGTATGATTCTATTATTTTTAGTGTAAAGTACTACAATAGTGATTTGGAATATTTTTTTTAAAAAGGACTGACTGTCTTACAGTTTTACAGCAGCTTTCTGGCAGTGTTGCCTGGGGAAATTTTTTTTAAAGTGACCATTATAGGTGACCAGGGAAGTAACTCTTTGCACATTCATTATCTAAACAAATCCAACTAACATGTACAACATATTTTAGTGGTTAAGAATGCAGTGCTATGCACACTTCCTTGCCTAAGGTCAGTGGGATATGGTGGTTGAAGTGATGGACTTAATTCTGGGAGATCTGGGTTAGGATTAGAGATGTCAGAGATTTCAGATGAAAACAGAAATAGGAGCAGAAAATGCTGATGTTGACTTATTCATCCAATGTCCAGAACAAATATCAGCCCAGCAAATGCACTGAGTATTTGCTGTTGTTGCTTTCATTCCACAAATGATATGTTATTTATTACTTCCCTCTCCATCTGCATTGTGTTTGTTTGCACTGAAATTAATGTGGTGGAATAATACAATAACAATGTAATTTTTCCACAGCACACAGCAAAATAAATAATGCCATTTTGGTGGAAGTCAAACTGCAGCAGAACAGAAACAGCACTCATGCAATGAATGCAGAGCAGAAAATAAAACAATTCCTTCTCATATCCCTAGTTTAGATACTTGTTCACTGGGTGATAGTTAGTCAATTATTCTATTTCAGCATCTCATTTGCTTCACAGGGTTGTTGTGAAAATAAAGGGGGACAATACATGCATGCAGTTCTAGAACAATTAGAGGAAGGGCAGGATAAAAATAAATAAATTATTTGGCAGGAAGTCCTAGTGCAGTCAATTGGATTTATTTTTGGACAGAAAAATTCAAAGGATTAGTCTGTTCTCTCTTTATATATCATATATCCCCCATACTGGGGGAAGCCTTGTGACACTTTCCTCTAGCGGGGAGAGTGGCCATTTCTGGTCAATGGGGAAGAGTTAGGAATCACCCCTTCTAAGAATGCTGCTGCCCACACAGCTTCTTCTTTGAACCAGTATGGGAATAATTTGGAATTAGCCGGTCATCCTAGTTTTGGGTTAGGTGGGAGCTGAATATGGTTGTTGACCAGTCATGCTAACTAGGGATGGGGGAATCTGTCGGTTTCAGTTTCTCTCAGTTCTTCATTTTTCCAGTCTTAAATTCTTCACATTTCCATAGCAGTTTCAACAAGGTTTCAGTACAAAACTCTTCTGATTTTTGTACCCAATTTTGCCTAGTATGCACTTCCTTGTGAAACAGCTTTCCATAATGAAATGCATTTTGTATGTTACTTTCACTTATCTATACATTTCTGTGCACACTTTACTCTAGTGGACGCATCTCTGTACACATTATTTGGCTGGAGAGAGCACTTGTCTCATGACTTCATTCCTGGGCATGCAGACAAGAAGGAACCAGAAAGCAATGCTGCATTCAAAAATAAAATAATGTTACAGCTTCTTTATTATATCTAAATAAGCTTCAAATTATTTGATTGACACTTAAGACCATGTCACAGGAGACATTGTAACTGAGAAGAAGAGCATAATGGAAATGAAATGTACAGTTTCATTGGTATAGCTGGCCGCAGAGAGACAAAGCCAATGTTTTTTCCTATTACCATCGATTAGCTAGTATTTAATGGAGAAAGCATGTGCATGCAGCACTCCTCTGTCTCTAAGGCTAGCTCAGGTAGCCCAAAGACAGGCAGTACTGGAGATTAGCAAGCATAAAATAAAGCAGACTTATTTCATCCTCCTCTTCCCTTTCTCCATCCCTTCTCTAGGTGAATTACAGCTCCCAAGATAGAGCTGTTGAGTAGCAGTCAGTCCATTGAACAGGTACTGACCTGCCACACTGGAATTCCCATTAACCCTCAAGCAAAGACTCTCTCAGGGGTTGTGTGATGGGTTAATTGACCTATATTTAATTAATGTGGAGGAGTTAATCAATGTCAATACATTTAATCCATATTATGTGCCCATGTGGACAACCTTTCCATGGGAATCAAAGCAGGTTTCCACATTGAATGATGATGATGATTAACCTTTTCAGCATGTCAAAAAGTTTATTATTGGATTCACAGTGACTCGGTGGCACAATGGACATCTGATTCTTCCATTGCGGCCTAGCAACTGTTGGATAAGCCATGAGGCTTCTCCCCAGGTAAGTAGGGTTAGGAATCCAGTCTAAGGAAATACCCCTTACTGAAACCTTTGTATAAGTAAGCTCCCATGTTAACCCCTTTACTCTTGTTTCTCTTTATCTTTTATTATCTCATGAGCAAGGAGAACCCAGCACTGCCAATGATTTTTTTAGAAAATAAAAATATATTGTGACTTTTAAATGAGTACTATAATTTGTGAGTTTGGACCCATCAGACCAAGAATCGGGTGAAGTCAAGCAAAATTCACATTTTGGTGTGCCATCTTGATTCAAAATGGCACATGGCATTCAAACTTCATTGAACACTCCCCACCCCACCTTGGGAATCCCTGTGCTAAGTTTGGCAATGGTATCTTGAGAGGCAGCCAAACCTAAGCCAAAAAATGGTTGCAGTCACCCCAAAGTCACATTTTGGTCTGCCTTATTGATTCAAAATGGTGCCTAGCACCCAAATGTTTATGTATGACCCCACCTCAGGAAACCTCATGCCATGTTTGGTGATGATATCTTTGAAAGATGGCCGTACCTATGCCAAAAAAGGGGCAAAGTCACACCAAAGTGACATTTTGGTTCACCATCTAGATTCAGAATCACACCTGACATACAAACATTGACAGAGATCACTGCCCCCAGCTCAGGAACCCATGTGCGAAGGTTGGCAATGATATCTTAAGAGGCAGCCAGATGCCTAGAGAACAAATAGAAAGACAAACCATTTCCAAAAATATATTGCAGATTTTATTCTTCTCTAACATCCCTGTTCATGACTATACACTATACAAGCCAATGGGAACACTGCCATTGACTTCAGTTGGCACAGTCTGGCTATCATATCCATGCTATTGTTTGAACTGATACATTGGACCAATCTTTGCCTTTCGTATTTCTTTGCCTTGCAGTATCATGGCACCCATCCCAGGAGCAGTTATATTTCAGGTTCAGTTATCAGCATGTCTTCTGTAAGATGCAATGTTCACCTACTGTAAAATAGTGAAGATTCAACTCTATCATGCATCATTTTAGTAATGCACCCTTACTATAAATGCATCATTTAGATGTCATGTCCCATAACTTGATTGGAAGGGAGAAGAATACAATTCATTATGGATTAATTGAAGTCACCACCATGGTCTACATAATATTCAAATCAGCTTCATACAATTCTTACTGTGTCATACTTTTCTTAACGATCCCAGGAGAGAGAGAGGAACCATTTTATGTGAACTCATACAATACAGTGGTACCTCAGGTTAAGAACTTAATTCGTTCCGGAGGTCCATTCTTAACCTGAAACTGTACTTAACCTGAAGCACCACTTTAGCTAATGGGGCCTCCTGCTGCTACCGTGCTGCCGGAGCACGATTTCTGTTCTCATCCTGAAGCAAAGTTCTTAACCCAAGGTACTATTTCTGGGTTAGCAGAGTCTGTAACCTGAAGCATATGTAACCTGAAGCGTGTAACCCGAGGTACCACTGTAGTCTGTTTTCTTTATAGAGTTCCTAAAGCAATTCCCCATCTTATTTCACTCGAGATTCAGATTAAAGAATTGGGGAGGGATACAGAAATTACATTGGACTGAAAGGCAAAGTCATGTCCACCAATGTCAAAAGCAGAAACGGTTGGAAGAATTTCTAATATCCATATGTCTCACTTGTTGCTGCCCTGCTAACTCTCAGATAAACTGAAGTTATTTTGGCCAATCTGCAGCTGCTAAACTCAGCTTCCTGCTTATGTCTATCTGATGCATGTTGTTTCTATATGCTTTTATTGGGCAGATCTGATCACTGACGACTAGGTGGGTGTCATAACAAAGCAGAGATCAATGAGTGAGAGTAGCCAGATACTCTTTCATATCAGAGAAGAAATCCCACACAGATGAAGTATTTTCTGATAGTCAGAGAGGTAATGCACTCTCCTTTTTTAATACAAAAGAAGAGAGCAATTTATCTCCTTTGAGGCTGATCCATCTCAGCCATGGTACCAACATGGTAGCCTCCAGAAGATCAAAAGAGACTATGAGGCTCTGGGCAGGAAATTGAAGCAATTAAATGCACAAATTGTCATCTCATCTGTCCTCCCAGTTGAACGACGTGGCCCAGGAAGAGAGGGAAAAATAGTGGAAGTGAACAGCTGGCTTTGCAAATGGTGTAAACAGGAACGGTTTGGATTCTTAGATCACGGACTGCAGTTTCTTGAAGATGGACTTCTGGCAAGCGATGGGCTGCACCTCACAATGGTTGGGAGGAATGTTTTTGCCAAAAATCTCAGAAACCTCATCAGGAGGGCTTTAAACTGACTAATGTAGGGGAGGGAGACAGTGCTCCTGAAGGTAGGAGTCTATCAATTGATGAAGATGATCATCCAAATGTCATAGACCAAATGGAGCAAACAGCATGCAGACCTAGTGGTGGGAGGAAAAAATCCTTAAATAAGAGACACGGGGGAATGATTAATGGACTTCAATGTCTGTAAACTAATGCGCAAAGCATGGGAAATAAACAAGATGAGCTTGAGCTCTTGGTACAGCAAACTAAATATGACATAATAGGCATCACTGAAACCTGGTGGGATAAGTCCCACGATTGGAATGTAATAATGGAGGGATACAATCTATTTCAGAGAAACAGACCAGACAAGAAAGGAGGAGGAGTGGCATTATATGTCAGGGATGTGTATACCTGTGAAGAGAGCCAAGATTTAGAACCTCAAAGCCAAAGTGAGAGCATTTGGGTCAAAATTAAGGGAGAGAAGAATAACAGTGACCTCATTGTGGGAGTTTACTATAGATCCCCAAGCCAAACGGAGGACATAGATGATGCCTTCCTGGAACAGATGGCCAAGCATGCAAAAGGAAGGGAGATAGTAGTAATGGGGGACTTCAATTACCCGGATATTTGTTGGATGTCAAACTCAGCCAAGAACATAAGGTCAAACAGATTCCGCACTGGCCTTGCAGACAACTTCATTGTCCAGAAAGTGGGAGAAGCAACAAGAGGAACAGCCATTTTAGATCTGGTCCTAACCAATGTTGATGACCTGGTTAGTGGGGTAGAAGTGGAAGGATCATTAGGCGCGAGTGATCATGCTCTTCTGAAGTTTACTATACAGCGGAAAGGAGCAGTCATGCATACTAGGACTCAATTTCTTGTCTTTAAGAAAGCCGACTTCATAAAACTTAGGGAAGTGCTGGGTGAGATCCCATGGACAGTAATACTAAAAGGAAAGGGAGTTCATGATGGCTGGGAGTTTGTTAAGAGGGAGATAGTAAAAGCACAACTTCAGGCAATACCAATGAGACGGAAACATGGAAGGTGCCTAAAGAAGCCAGGGTGGCTATCTAAAGAACTTTTAACTGAGTTAAGATTAAAAAAAGGATGTGTACAAAAATGGAAAAGGGGGAAAACCACCAAAGAGGAATTCAAACAAATAGCCAGCACGTGTAGACACAAAGTCAGAAAAGCTAAATCACAGAATGAAATCAGGCTTGCTAGAGAGGTTAAAAGCAACAAAAAAGGCTTTTATGGGTATGTTCGTAGCAAAAGGAAGAACAAAGAAACCATGGGGTCACTCAGAGGAGAAGATGGTGAAATGCAAACAGGGGACACAGAAAGGGCTGAACTCCTCAATGCCTTCTTTGCCTCAGTCTTCTCCGATAAAGAAAACAATGCCCGACCTGAAGAATCTGGAGCAAATGATTCAGCAGAGGAAACACAGCCCAGAATAACTAAGGAGATAGTACAAGAATACTTGGCTAGTTTAGATGTATTCAAGTCCCCAGGGCCAGATGAACTGCATCCAAGAGTATTAAAAGAACTGGCAGATGTGATCCCAGAACCACTGGCAGTCATCTTTGAGAATTCCTGGAGAACAGGCTAAGTCCAGGCAGACTGGAGGAGGGCAAATGTTGTCCCTATTTTGAAAACGGGGAAAAGAGAGGACCCAAATAATTACCGCCCAGTCAGTCTGACATCAATACCAGGGAAGATTCTGGAGCAGATCATTAAGCAAACAGTCTGTGAGCACCTAGAAAGGAATGCTGTGATCACCAATAGTCAGCATGGATTTCTGAAAAATAAGTCATGTCAGACTAACCTGATCTTGTTTTTTGACAGAATTACAAGCCTGGTAGATGAAGGGAACGTAGTGGATGTAGCCTACCTTGATTTCAGCAAGGCATTTGACAAGGTGCCCCATGATATTCTTGTAAAAAAGCTGGTAAAATGTGGTCTTGACTATGCTACCACTCAGTGGATTTGTAACTGGCTGACTGACCAAACCCAAAGGGTGCTCATCAATGGTTCCTCTTCATCCTGGAGAAGAGTGACTAGTGGGGTGCCACAGGGTTCTGTCTTGGGCCCGGTCTTGTTCAACATATTTATCAATGACTTGGATGATGGACTCGAAGGCACCCTGATCAAATTTGCAGATGAGACAAAACTGGGAGGGGTGGCTAACACCCCAGAGGACAGGATCACACTTCAAAATGACCTTGACAGATTAGAGAACTAGGCCAAAACAAACAAGATGAATTTTAACAGGGAGAAATGTAAAGTATTGCACTTGGGCAAAAAAAAATGAGAGGCACAAATACAAGATGGGTGACACCTGGCTTGAGGATCTAGGAGTCTTGGTTGACCACAAACTTGACATGAGCCAACAGTGTGATGCAGCAGCTAAAAAAGCCAATGCAATTCTGGGCTGCATCAATAGGAGTATAGCATCTAGATCAAGGGAAGTAATAGTGCCACTGTATTCTGCTCTGGTCAGACCTCACCTGGAGTACTGTGTCCAGCTCTGGGCACCACAGTTCAAGAAGGACACTGACAAACTGGAACGTGTCCAGAGGAGGGCAACCAAAATGGTCAAAGCCCTGGAAACGATGCCTTATGAAGAACGGCTAAGGGAGCTGGGCATGTTTAGCCTGGAAAAGAGGAGGTTAAGGGGTGATATGATAGCCATGTTCAAATATATAAAAGGATGTCACATAGAGGAGGGAGAAAGGTTGTTTTCTGCTGCTCCAGAGAAGCGGACATGGAGCAATGGCTCCAAACTACAAGAAAGAAGATTCCACCTAAACATTAGGAAGAAGTTCCTGACAGTAAGAGCTGTTTGACAGTGGAATTTGCTGCCAAGGAGTGTGGTGGAGTCTCCTTCTTTGGAGGTCTTTAAGCAGAGGCTTGACAACCATATGTCAGGAGTGCTCTGATGGTGTTTCCTGCTTGGCAGGAGGTTGGACACGATGGCCCTTGTGGTCTCTTCCAACTCTATGATTTTATGATTCTATGATTCTATGTGCAAAGAAGCAAAAGGGAAGCAGCTGGCAGTCGCAGTTTATGGGCACCAGGGACCTGTTTGGCCTTGTTCTAGACTAGATCCCCTTTTCAGCACCACAAATGCACCATTGCAGGGATGCAGTGAAAGTGCTGGGACAGAAATTCACCATGCCTCTCCCACCTCTGTTTCATTATCATGGCATTGTTGGTTTGTGCTGCTGTACACAGGAACTGGATGGATCAAATGCAACTCCTTTAGTGGGAAGGATTCAAAGGACCTCTACTACCATAATTTTGCTATGCCTATTGGAGTGATTTACAGTGGAATCCTAGGCATGTCTACCCAGAAATAAGCCACAAGAGGGCTTGTTCCTGGGTAAATATGTACAGGGTTATACCCTTAGTATGCTTTCTGGCACTCACATTAGGGGGCAAAGAGTGAGAACCCTACAGAAGCCCCATCTAATCCTGTCCTTACAGTGTCCAACCAGAAGCCTATGGGAAACCTGCAAGCAGGACACAAGCAAAACAATACTCTCCCTACTTATGACTCACAGCATGCAGTGTTCACAGCCCTACTGCCTCCAGCAATGGAGGTACAGTGTAGCCTTATTCTCCAATGAAATCTTCAAGCCCAACATCATTTTCTTATTTTTACTGATTCATGCCCCTCCACAGCATTCTAAAAACTAAGGGAGGAGGAGATATCACAAAAAGAGATGGGAATGGTCCCCCTCTGCATTCCTTCAATAGGGGTGTTACAATTTGTTCCATCTTAAGAGCTGTTTTGGGTAGGAACTGCTTATTCATGTGCGAATGAACCTGGACTTTGGAGAACAGCTTCCCAAAGGTGGGGGTGGGGAGAACAATACGAAGCACAGAGCACTCACAAGGTTTCGCTATTGGTGTTTCATTTATGAAGATCTAAAATCAGTTGAGAAGCGTTGTAGCTCTATCCCTGAGTGATGAGGAACAACCATAACAGTAATGAGGAACGATCCACAGAGGAACAACTCAGTGTCCTTGGGCACCTTCAAAACTGTGTTCAGATTTCCACAAGTGATGTCACAGAGTTGCACATTTCCCCCAGTGATATCAAGGAGTTCAATGGGCACAGAATAAATTGAACCATGCTCTGGAATGAAATCCACTTTTCCAAGCCTGATCCATGCTTTCACACTAGTGCAGCATCTTGTTCTCACAGTGGCCAGCCAGCTTCCAGTGGGAAACCCACAATCAAGACCAAAGGAAAAGAGCACTGTCTCTTCCTGCAGTTTCCACAACCAGCATTCAGAAGAATTGCTGCCTCCAACTGTGTAGGTACAGCTAGGAGTCATTGATAGACTTATATCTCACCTGAGATATTGTAAAAATACTTTCTTAGGTTCACATCTGGCAAAATGAATTAAACTATTTATTTCCCTTTTCTTCCATTTCTCCTTATTTTAGAAAAAAAGAACAACAGCCCAGCTTACTCCGAAAGCTGCTCCGAAGTGAGCCTGAGGGAAGTCACCCATTTCTATGCACAGTAAACCTGACATAATGCTGAGTTTGGGCAGAAAAGATGTTTAGTGCCCCCCCCTTGCTGTAGCCCATTTAAGGACATTCTTCACTTTCTCTCTCTCTCTCTCTCTCTCTCTCTCTCTCTCTCTCTCTCTCTCTCTCTCTCTTAGTCCCTGATCACATCTCTTTGGATTGTAGATCTAAAGAAGACACAGGAGAGCTTGTTCTTTGTGACCACAAGGTTAATAAGAATGAAGCGCAGCAACCATAAAAAAAGACTACGGGAAGAAAGGTTCTCTTTATAGCTAAAGATAGGAAAGCTATAGGTGGTAAGTGTGACATTTCAGCACCGGAGTGTCCACTTTAATTACCTCCAGTTTTAAAGGTAGGAAGTTATATATTAAGGTAAGAAAACTGGAAACAGTGACTTCTTGAGAGAATTTAGTGTCGTTAACTTTCTGGCTTCCAACAATGCAGCACACCCATTGTTGCTGGCCAAATATCCGTGGATGATTACAGTCTTCTCAACTACACCTCATGCAGCATTTTCTGAATATTACCCTTAAATGAAAAGGCATAAGGCTACATCCGTTTACTTAACTGCCTGCATGTAGCATGCAAGGCTCTGCTTTGGCTGCACTTTAATGGCAGGTGAGGAAATTACAGCATGTAGCTAGATTAGCTGACTATAATATCCAGATGATATGAGAGTTCAGCTTTGCTGCTATTGACATGACATTTAAGCACCTGATAAGAATCTCATTCACATGTGTTAATTAGCTGAAAATTATTTGCCAGGCTTCTGATGACTTGAGCTTTGTGTGTATCTATGATCACTGGCAAATTTTAATATTTCACTCATTCAGCCCTTTCCTGTGTTGTATTTATAGGCCAAGTATGATTTATGGAATGTTGGTTATATTCGGGTGACAGGCACAAGAAAACATTAATTTGTTTATCATTCCCTTGAAACGTCCATGCACTCCTTGTAAAAACAAGCTTGGGATAGAGGCAACCTGTCACTCTAAAACCTTCTGAACTTTGGAAAAGACAGAAGGGCTATAAAATCATATCCAGCTTTTGTAGCTCTGAGCACATTTGCAGTATACCTTTGATTAGGGATGTTTCTGAAATTCCCATCTGAATTTCTCGGTAGGTTTTAGAGTTCTGAATTACTTAGCCCTCTTTCCAAAATGGGTATGGTGCATTAGAAATTATTGGTTGTTCCAGTTTTCATTTCCTAAAAGGCTTATGGAGTACTCTGCATACACAGTCTATGGAGACTTCAGGTCTGGCATTAGCAAGCAGCATCCTTAGAAACCCGCTGAGGGGCCACCACTGCTGACACAATCCTGGTCACACCCCTTTCCCCAATGAGCACTGGGGAGCTGGGATTTGCAAAGGAGTTGCGTTCCAGGTAATCACATGCAATGGAGGAGCCTGAATAAGCCTGCCCTGCCCTGTTATGTCCAGCTCAAACCCATTCAGCCCCGTTCCACCCCTTCTTTCTACCCACCTGTTCCTCCATAGCTCTAGTTTTAAATGCAATGCAATACACAAGCACATGCAAATATATTCTTTGTTGTGCTCTTATCTCAGGTTACAAGATAAATGCTAACTGTAATACCAGGGCTTGGGAAACTGAGGTTTGTTTCAACGTGTGAATGCTCTAACATTTCAAACTGCCCTGCATTGCAGTGGCAAAACCAAGTGTTGAAATCTGTCAGGACGTTTTAAAAATATCTCCCTGAATTAATAAGAGCTGTTCTTTTATACATAATTCACACACTGCAAAAAGGAGGACTTGCCTGCAGCACAGTGTGTAGTGGTTTCACATTAACTCAGTGTTCAGTTAAGCTTGTTTAAGGAGCCAACACTTCTGCACTAAGACTATTCCCCAGAGATCGTTTAGCATCCACACTTCTGCTCATTGTACCAGAGGCTTTTGTGTCAACAGTACTTCACTGACCTATTAAGAACAGCCCTCTCCTACTAGAAAAAAATCTAGGGACTCTGGCCCATAGAGCACATGAACTGGGGAAAAAGAAAATGCATTCAAAAATTAGCAAACGGAAGAGAAATTTTTAATGAAATTCTTGTGAGTGCTGTGGAGAGTTTTTAATGTGCTTATCTGACTTTTGAGATGGCCAGGAGGTGCTTGTGAGTGTATTTTCTTCCATTCTACAAATCTTCTCACCTTGCACTCTGCACAACCCTTTTGGGTGCCTGTGCTTCCATCAAAGCCCAGAGGTAGCAAGCATGGCCAGCCATGGAGGCTGCTGGAAGGCTGAAGAAATGTGTATTGGAAATTAAAACACATATACTGCCGTTGGCCAGCTCAAAGCACCACACCAACTGATTTTTCAAAAAATAAAATAAAATCTTGGATGTCTTGAGAATGATGCAGAAAAAATGGAAACCTTTTTCACAGGGGAAGAAAACTTTTTAAAAGCTGGAGGACATTTCAGTACAGCATTGATCAATACTGTAGCTTGTATACAGCCCATGACCCCAGAATACCCTGCTGGGGTCCTATGGAGATGCTCTGAAAGAATGCACTTCTCAAGGAGCTCCCTGAGCTATGGTCTCTCCATTACAACAATGCTGCTTAAATCAACACTTAACCTGCCTCTTGATTTCTGTATCTGGCCATCTGGTGCCAGGATAATAAGAGGCAATAAGGTTACAATAAAGGGAGTGGATATAGTTGCTTGCATGTAAAATCTGCTTTGCAAACCCAGTTAAGACTGCTAAAAAGCAACTCCTCCATATGCAGTGCAACACTATGAATGTTTACTTGGTGGAACTTTATCCTACTGTGGTCAAGGAGCCATATATTCTGTTGGTTAGCTTAGGCTTGCTGTTTTGGCTACAATCCTATGGGCTTTCATTGCTGTAAGTCCCATTGAACACAGAGACTTGCTTCCAGGTGAACATATGCATGATTTTGCTGCTCACCTGATTGCTTTTGCATCACATAATCTCAGCCATTGGTTACACAATATCACCGGCTATTCAAATATTGCATTTTGGTACATTTCATTCATTCATATCTTTCAATTACTGACTATTTTATTTGGCAAATTCTAAAGGGAATATTATTAACCAAAACAATATATGGCGGCGGGGGGGGGGGGGGGGGGGAGAGAAATCTATTGCCTGTGAGTAATACAGTGGTACCTCGGGTTAAGAACTTAATTCGTTCCAGAGGTCCATTCTTAACCTGAAACTGTTCTTAACCTGAGGTACCACTTTAGCTAATAGGGCCTCCCACTGCTGCCTCCGTGCCACCACCGCACAATTTCTGTTCTCATTCTTAACCCGAGGTACTATTTCTGGGTCAGCAGAGTCTGTAACCTGAAGTGTCTGTAACCTGAAGCGTCTGTAGTCCGAGGTACCACTGTATTGGGAATATTCAGTTCAGCTTCAACAAAAGCCTCACAGAGAAACAGTTCTAGAATGAATTCTATTAACCATCCATCTGGCAGAGGAACAAGGAGCCAGGCCTATTGCATTATGAGGAAAAGAAACTGGAAGGTTCTGATTTCCCTTTTCTTTAAAGATTTGCTCATAACCTCTGCCAAGGGCTGTACTGGGAAATTTGATTTACTTTTTGAGAAGTCTGGAGGATTTACGAGGGAACTAGCTAGGAAATTTTTAAACACTCAAGCCTCAAAGTCAACTGTGCATTGGAATCTTTGCCATCTGAACATCCGCTGTCTGCCACATTGTGCCGTTCATTGGTCACAGTTGATTAAAGTGCCACATGGCAGAAGTATAAGGGTGAAGCCCTCAAAGTGATTCAATTACCAATCATTATGGGCTTTTATTTCATAGCTGAGGCTGGAGCCAGTTTCCACTCGATGTAAGACATGTGTGGGTTTCTTAAAAATAATAATCTAAGTCTGTTTTAGAAAGAAAAAAAAAGTTTAAATATTATATTACCAAGTTTAATTTAACTGTGGGACTTCCAAGGGGCGCCCAGCTAACTTTTAGAACCTTTGCCTCTTAGTCAAATATTTAGGAGAACTGTTGGAAAGGATGTCCGTGCATATGACTGAAAACTATTGAGGCATTTAAATACACAATTAATATTCATTGGGGGGAATGAATTTGGAGGGCCTTGTGCATACAGTTGCACACGGAGGGCAGGCAGTGGCACTCCAATGCTGCTTCCCCTTGCTTTGCTGCCATAATGCATTTATCGTACATGCCACGGGTGTGCAGTGTTTACATAACTCAACTTATATGCATTTGCATAACTCAGCTTGGGAAACAGAACCACTATGTGTCTTTCCAATTGGCCTTGTTTTCCTGAACCAAATTAGATCTCTTAAAAACCATCTTCTCCACCCATCTTCTGTAATGAGGAAGCTAAAATGGATATGCATTCCCCCACTTTGACAGAAGTGGGTGAAGTTTGCAGGCATAACTGCCTTCTCCATGGTGCATTGAGTCTGCCAATTACTAGTCCGAATTGTAGGCAGATAAATCTAAGCGGTTTTGTGCAAGGCACCTTTTAAAGCTTAGAGGTTTCTTAAAAATAAAAAAAAACCTAAAGAAACATCTATAACGTTTTCCTTTTCTGCCAGAATTGGATGTAATTTCGAGGTATGGTCTCCCCTTCTGAAAGGATTAAACCTGCAAATTTTCAGATAGTTGCAGTGAATCTCCCACTGGCAGGGGGTTGGACTCGATGGCCCTTGTGGTCTCTTCCAACTCTATGATTCTATGATTCAAGGACAGACATTACCATTTTGAAGTGGATACAATTGGAATCATTGAGGAGGGGTGATGGTGGTGAGAGAAAAGTGCAATTGTCCTCAGGGAAGACTGGGTTGGGGGAAAACATCATTTCCTTAGCATGTGTTGACCAACCTGCTCCCCCACCCCCCCCATGTATTTCCCAATTCAATGTAAAATCAACTTCATTAACTGTAGTGGGGAAAATGCGCAGCAAATCCAACTCTAATGTTTTCAGATTCACAATAACTGCTGGGTCCTGTTGTTACATTTAGGAAGCTTATTCACACCTGCAAATATACCATTGTCTCACTCTTCAAATCAAATACATATTTTCTTTTATCATTCCTTCTATTTCCATTGTACAGATTTTGAGTGTTGCTGGTTATATAGCTGAAAAGCCATCACCCAAACTGAACAGAGAGGTGTGGGAAGACTTTGGGAATCCCTGAAGAAGTAGCAGAAGAAAAGGAGCATGGAAGCACAGTTCTAAGGGAGGTGGGGAAAGGACACAGTAGATCTTACTGAGGATGGAGCATGCTCAGTGGTCATGGAATGCTGACAGGTGGTGTGTGTGTGTGTGTGTGTGTGTGTGTGTGTAAAATTAGGGGAGGGGAATGGAAGATAGATCCTGCAATCCGAAACAGCAGCAATTCTAGCCATCCTAATCTGCTCAGTTCTATCAAATTCAATGGCACTTACTCCAGTGTAGGTGGGGTTGCAATTTTAAGCTCACACACCCGAGAGGAAATGCAACTGAATGCAATAAGAGCTAAGTCTCAGTACATGTGGTTAGGATTGTGCTTTGAGTTTGATTGCACCAAATTTTGCACTTCCAGCACTTGGCTCAATATATGTATATACAGTGGACGCTCGGGTTGCGATCATGATCTGTGCAGGAAGCATGTTCACAACCGCAGCATCATCAACCCGCAGCAGTGTTTCTGCACACGCGCGGGTCACAATTTGGCGCTTCTGCGCATGTGCAAAGCACCGAAACCCGGAATTAACGCGTTCCAGTACTTCCAGGTTTGGCGTGGTGCGCAACCCAAAGCGTCTGTAACCCGAGGTATGACTGTACATGCAGATTTCTCAAAAATGTCTGTGAACTATTGGAGGCCCTTCTCAGCCCTAGCATCCCATTTGTAGAACACACTCCATTTGGAGGTACATCAGTGTTGTTTAGTTTTCAGCATCCACCTTCACCTCCAGGCTGTTTAAAGCTGACCTGGGTATTAGGAAATTGGCAGAGTGCTGATATTTTACTGTGATTTGTACTTATTGTTAGTCTGTTTTATTTATTTTTGTTACCTGGCCTGGCGTCTCTCAGCAAAATGTATTTTTAAAGAAAGATTACTGTAGAAATGTGAGGTGTCAAAGCAATACTGGAGGAAAATAAGAGATCAAATAAAAAAATGATATTGGGTTATGATATTCCATTTCACCCAGTAGTCTTCTTATTAAATTATGTGAATGGATTACTTAGATCTGAGCATAAAGAATTAGTTCCTTACTTGCTAGCTGCTGCTGGAATACTTTTTGCAAAGAAATGGAGATCATTAAGGACTCTGAACATTTGAGATTGGATTGACAAAGTGTGGGAGTCTGCAGCTAGGGCTAAACTGACACAATTTCTTTGATTCCAAGAAGGCAGGTAAAGACAAGATAATTGTTTAATAAGCTGGCAGAACTTTATTGACTGCAGCAGAAGATATGGGATATAGCCAATTATGAATTATGCATTTACATTGTATGAATTAGTTATACCATATTGTCTTAAGAGTCTCTGGATTTTTGACAAATCTATTGTCAATCTAGGCTATTTTTAAATACCACCTAGTATTAACTGTACATATTAAATTGTATAAACTGTGTTTGTGCATGTGCATTTGAATATATATATGATTTATTGCTTTCAAATAGAAATAATAAAGTCTAAAATGGACATATACGTGTGTTAAAACACATTTTTATGTGTATATTTAATTAGAAAACCACAGATTAATGCAGAGATGAACAGAATTCACTTACAGGTCATAGTCAGCCCATTTTTCTGTTTCAGGCAAATGAGAAAATGAGGCATACCCCTGTCCCCCTGCTGCTGCCGCCCACTGCTGCTTGACACAACTGGGGCAGCCTGGGGAAGCCCCTTCCACTGAAGGCAGTGGCAGAGAACAAAGAAGGCCAAAGAGGAAGAGGCAGCAGTGGCCCTGCTCTTCCCAGGCAGTGTCTGTAAGCCACAAGCACAGGAAGCGGTGAGCCTGGATATGCCACCCCTCCCAGCTGTCCCCAGCCTGCTGCCTGAGGCAACTGCCTCACAAAGGCTAATGGGTGGGCCGGCCCTGTTATGAACAAACTCATGCAAATGTGATACAGATTGGAAGTAGACTGTCCATCTTTGCTGCTTTCAAGACTATCTTTCAAGACATTATCTGAGGCAGTGTACTAATGCTATCGCTTGTACCATCTATAACTTCTGTGGAGCAAAACTTGAGTCTATTCCATGGTGCTATACCTATAGCTCTGTGTTGGGCTGTGTGTGTGTGTGTGTGTGTGTGTGTGTGTGTGTGTGTGTTTGTGTGTGTTGTTGTTGTTGTTGTTGTTGTTGTTGTTGTGTTGTGTTGTGTCTTTATTTTGGATCGTGTTGTCACTTCTGTGGTAGTTACGCATTCTTTTTTTTTTTAGTTTAGTTATGTATTGTTTAATGTTTTATTTGTCATTTATGACTACTTTGGTCACATTGTAGTTGTGTATTTTGCTTTTCATGCTGTAAGCTGCCTTGAGCATGGTTTGAACTGTGGAAAGGCAGCATACAAATAAAATTGTGTATGTATGTAGATATTAGATAGTGAAAGGCCAGCGTTACTTCCCCATTTCACAGAGGTGGCAAGCCTAAAGTTTTTGCTTTCCAGATAATTGGCTCCTGTGAAAGGTTGGTATTTTCATGAAGCGTAGCCATGTAATTACATGAAAATGTTGACTTTTACTCAAAACAAGGTGAAAAGAGAAAAAAGGCTCTAGGTTACATTTATATGTAAATCCAGAATGCAAAATGGAGACAAAAAATGACCCCTTTCTAAATAATATTAACACATTTTACATCCAACCTCTTCATCAAGGGAGCTGAGGTTTTTTTTGATTGCATGTGATATATATGCACACACACCATCTTCAAAAAACAAAAGCCAACCAAGGTAACCATTAAAAGTTGTCAAGCAGCACCTCTACTCATCCTATAGAAGAATCACATTTTATCTCAGTGAAAAGAGGGGTTGCCCTTAAAAGGCAAGCAAACCACCAATCCCTAAGAGATCCAGTTTGGTGTATTGGTTAGAGCAGAGGTTTTCATCCTTTTTGGGTCCATGGCTACCTTGACCAACTGCATTCTTTCTGCGGCACCCCTGTGGGGCTCAGGAGACCAGTTATGTCACCCCTTGCCTGCATAGTTGGCAGCCCCACACCCTCCTTTGTGGAGTATTCCCTCAGCTTCCTCTCCAATACCCTCTCCTTGGGAGTCCTCTGGACCACTAAAGCTGCTGCCCCTGGTCTCTGTGCCTGCACCGCACCCCACCCCACCCCAAAGAGAGGTGCTTCCACCCACTGCCCACAGGGGCCTGGGAAGCACCCCCTAGCCAGCGCCATAGGCACCATTCACCTGGAGAGATTGTAGCCAGGACTGCTGCTGCAACAAACAGCCATGCAAGCCTTTGAGAAGCAGAGATGTGAGAAGGCATCAGAGGAGGGAAGGAAATATTGCCTGCATCAGCCCTGACCATCATTTAAGGCACCCCAGGGTGCCATGGCACACTGGTTGATTGCCACTGGGTTACAATGTTGAACTAAGACCTGGGAGACCAATGTTCAAATCTTCACGCAGTAGTGAATCTCACCAGTCACTTTCTCTTAGCTTAATCTACCACTCAGGGTTGTTGTAAGGATAAAATGAAGAAGGAGAAGAGCCGTTATTATTATTATTATTATTATTATTATTATTATTATTATTATTATTATTATCATCATCATCATCATCATCAACAACAACAACCCACCCTTCACTTTAAGGTCCCAGGATGGGTTTCAACATCAGTCCACCGTATATGTCAATAGCAAAACAACATTAAAAACAATCCACTATGTATCACATATTGAGGTCCTTGGGGTATATAAATGTAAAAAGTATAATAAATTGCTAAATAAATTGCTAAATAAATAAGAAATGCACATCTTTGCTTGAATTTGTCACTACTCAATGGGGCAGAATTGTGGCTAGTGTTTATCAAACAGAAATACGCACTGTTGAGCAATACACCAGCATGCTATAGATCAGGCTTCCTCAAACTCAGCCCTCCAGATGATTTTGGCCTACAACTCCCATGATCCCTAGCTAGCAGGACCAGTGATTAGGGATGATGGGAATTGTAGTCTCAAAACAGCTGGAGGGCCGAGTTTGAGGAAACCTGCTGTAGATCATTGATCATAGATTCAGAGTTCGAAGGGGCCATGAGGGTCATCTAGTCCAACCCCCTGCAAAAAAAAGAAGAAGAAGAAGAAGAAGAAGAAGAAGAAGAAGAAGAAGAAGAAGAAGAAGAAGAAGAAGCCTACCCATGCAACCCAAGGAGAGCTGCTTGTTAGCATCTCCTGCCAAGTACAGGGTTTTGGTCTCCCCCCACCAACTTGCCCCTGATCTTCAAGGGTCAGTCACTATGAGGAGGCAAGGAGGGTGGCCATGACAGGCTGTAACGGCTGCCCACCCAGGGACCAGGTAAGCAGCCATTTTGTACAACCCTAAGGGCGCCTATCATAACTGCTGATCTTTCTGAGTCAGTGCTTCTTGGACTTCAGTCTCTAGAGCCCAATGCTGAATTTCATTTTCTTTTCTTTTTAAAGGAAATTCTAGCTCTCTAGCAGCCATGTGACATGCTATTTTAAGTGTGTCACCGCTGATATGCCCTTTTGACATTCCTATTTTTAATCTCGGTGACTTTAAATTAGAGTTTAATCAGCTAATCTTTAGAACTGCTGTGCAGTAGATTTGCCTAGATGAGTTAAATAAACTGGGATATCTCTCTCCCTTTTCTTCCTTAAAAACAAGTAATAAAGAGAATCCTGCTGGGTGGTTGGGTGGCTTTATTCTGAGGATACTACAGTTTAATTTTTAAACATACCTTGTTTACCACATTTCAGCCTGGATATAGGGAGACCTTGGCTCTAAAGCTCCCTCCCAAATGGTAAGAGAGGGTTTCTATTGTTCATTGCTGTATTAAGCAATCTCAATACCCAGTGCTAAATACCCCTGAATCCTTGGCACAGCCAAAATGGTACCTTGCATCAAGTTAAGTTGAGAAATTTGAAAATCCACAATAGTACTGCCCCCACCTTCCACTTCCATTCTTTCTTTTCCTTTTGAGAATTCAGGACAGTCTCAGTTTTTGAACTGCTGCTTGACAAATTTACTTCATAACAAGTCTAACTGTATTTATTTTATTTTATTTTATTTTATTTTATTTTATTTTATTTTATTTTATTTTATTTTACTTTATTTTATTTTATTGTTAACAGTAAACCAATGGCATATTTCCAAAATAGGAGCTGTAAAACGCTAAAATGGATTTTTGTTAGCACGGTCTTAAGCCTATGGAGTAAGGATTTGGGAGTCAACTGTAGGCCATCTAACCTAGTGAAAGAACTCCTTCCCCTCTGAACTGTATTTGAGCCAGGCTGCTGAGGTGTTTTTGAAATACAGTAAGATGTGCACCGGCAGTTGGTACTTCCAGGAGGCTTGGGAAAAAACTTACCATCTCTGACATTGGCCTCTCTGACATTTGCCAAGTCCTCCTCTGGAGGAGAGATGTGAAGTGAAGCTGTATGTCATCTAGTCTATATGATAGCTGTATTTTATCTCCCTCTATGCCCTCTGAAATGTATTTAACCCAAACTCCTTGGAGTGCAGCAAGACCCAGTACCAGAAACATTATTGCAGGTCGACTTTTCCATTTTGCTTTGCAGTTATGTATTTAAGCCTAGATTGGTTGCTGGTTGTTTTTAAAGACTTTATTCTGTGCTTCCTAAATTGTTGCTTTTTGTTATTTTAATTTACTGACATGATCTGTGTTTTGTATATTTGTATTTCCGATACAAATAAAAATAAAAATCAAACAAGCAAGCAAGCAAAAACACAGTAGCAATCGATCTGATGTTCAGCCAATATAACATACAAAATCATAAAGGAATATGGCAAACTCAACAAACAAACAAACAAACAAAAACTAAATCACAATACACATAAAAACTGAAACACTATTTAACACTATATATATATATATATATTTGGGGGGGTTCTTTTTTCCTACTGGATTTATTAATTAAACATGATTTCGTCTTCAACTCGTCTCCTCCCCCACAAAAAACCCTACAAAGAGAATTCTACAGAATTATTTTTTCCAAGCAGACAGGCTTTTAAACAATTACATTTTAATAGAATGAACTTTCACACTGTTATCTCTTCTCTCTCGTTTTTCAAAAAATATATACAAAGGCTTTGATGTAGGCTCCTCTGTGTGCTTATTGTACTCATCTGGAAAAAAACCCAACTTTGTTCAAATGCATTCATACATTATGGTAGTTGACTTTAAGGGGAGCAAAGTGGAGTGAGTCAGAGAGAAATACTTAAAAAGTAATATAGTATGATGTTTTAAGAGCTCTCTCTGTTACAACAGGAAAAATATGATTATTCTTTAAAAGAAGAAAAAATACCACTCCCTCTGAATCTATAATAATCTGGAGAAATGGCTGAATCCTGCTTACAGTGAGCTAAGTAAATAAACAGTTTGGGTTGCATTGAATACCAGCCCTACTCAGACACATTGAAATTAATGGACATGAGTAACTTAGCTCTGTGTATTTTGGTCAGTGTACTCTGTGTGTAGCTCAGTTGGATATTACCCCCTGAGTTCAGTGTTTGAACCTAGAGTTGCCAAGAAATTATCATTAATTAATTAAATTTGTATGCCACCCTGAAATAGCATCCCTATGAGGACTTGCTTAAAGGTTGCTACCATTTATCCTGGCTCTGCTCATGTCCCCGTAATGCCAGCCTTTTGCAATATGTTAGAAGGTGATGTTTCTCTACCACTAACTGTGATTTAATTGTGGTATGTGAAGCTGACGTTTAAATTTAAGTCATGCAGAAAGTGCTCCATCAGTCCTTGGAGGCAGCCATCTCCCCACCCCTCTCTGAAGCGGCCCTGGGAAATTGTTCACAGGGACATTCTGTCCTACCCAGGGACATGACTGGAGGCTGCAGCCAAATCACTGTGTTAAGTCATCGTGTTTAGGTAAGACCCCCGCCCCCAAAGAAATGAGTGAGTCTGAATACAAGGAGTTGGATCAAACCAATCTTTTTTTTTTTTTTGGGGGGGGGATGCATGTAGATTTTTGCTCTATCCCCGGGGGGGTGGTGGTCTGAATTCTCAGCATAGCTCTCTGAGGCAAAGATGCAGAGAAAGTGAAGCAAAAGAAAAAAGGTGCCAGACCTGTTTTCAATCCAATTCCATCTTTAATAATTCAATTCCAAGAGAAAAGCACCTAGAAATGTTTAGTTGTTCTATGTAGTTAAATCCAAACTAAACAGCATCTTAGCATGCCTGGGCAAAAAGATGACCTCCCAGTTCCCGCAACTGACACGTAACTGGTAATGTGTCAGAGTATTATGCAACTCCTTGCTGGTTATATGTATTTTGTTTGTTTGTTTAATATTCTGTTCACTGCTTAGGGATCCTTTGGAACAAAAGTGGTATATAAACAAAAGCAGCAATCATCCTACTGCCAAGCAGTGGATAGAGTTTTACCACACGTTTGTACCTGATTAGAAATCAACATCTAAACTGTATTTATTTCAGGGATTTATAATCTAACCATCAACTGATTTTCACTTGGATGATAGTCATGTACATTCATTATTTGGTCGTATTCTGTGATGACAGAAAGAAAGTTTCAAGGAGTATAGTAGCCACATCAGCTATGTCAGGTTCAGAATGTCACTACAGAATGTTACATCCTTCTTTAAAATCGCACACAGCGCTTGGTTGGAAGGGTTGTTGATAGTAGCAAGAAGTCCTGGCAATTGCAATGACTGCAACTGCAGGAGCTTCAAAACCAACCAGAGGAGATGTTTCTGCCAAGGTGGTAATGGTTCATCCAAAGCTAAGCCTCTATCCTTGAGCAGATAAAGTGATGGAGAAGAAAGAAAATGGTAGAGCTCTCAATTCTTGGTTCT
This sequence comes from Podarcis cretensis, assembly GCF_951804945.1. Lineage (NCBI taxonomy): Eukaryota > Metazoa > Chordata > Lepidosauria > Squamata > Lacertidae > Podarcis > Podarcis cretensis. The sequence continues at coordinate 31,387,301 of NC_137173.1, read as the reverse complement.
TTATCTCACTCCATTTCCCCAATTTTGTTCACAGTGGAGTCTGTTATTTGCAATTTATTAATTTAGCTAACTGTGAGTGGCTTGTAAACTTTCTTCTGAAAATTGCTTATTGTATGAAACCATTCAAGAACATGGTTAGTTCAAGTGATTATGTTTGAACATCATGATTAATATGGAAACTGTTCACCACAAGTCCTTATTTAAATGGCTGGCCAGCATTATGCACCACAGTCCCTTTGACTGATAATCCTTTGAATAGCAAATCTTTGGAATTTTGTATGGCATAACAATATCCCAATATTTGTGGTGGATTGACCTTCAAGTTATATGTCAAACACTGTTCAGCTGTCCAAATGCTCCACATATTGAGATGGTCCTTCCTGTCCATTACCCAAGCAAATAACTCCATTTTAGGGCTTTCATAGGAATCCCACCAACAGCCCTTCTGCTCACACATCTTTCACCATCCTAATGCCCTCCCATTGTTTTGGGCTACAACTACCATCTTCCCTGGCCATTGGTCATACCATCTAGGGCTGATGGGACTTAGAGTCTAACCATATCTGAAAGGCACTAAGTTGACGGAGACTGCTGTAAAGCACCGTCACAGTAGGGCATATCAGTTCATGGTAACAGAAGCCAATGAGAAGGCTTTTATTATACTTCATGTATCTTGTATACCCAGAGAAATTGGAAAGGCAGACTATTCTGAAAAGGAGCAGTCCTAAATACCTTTCCCTCACTAGAAACAACATGTTTGTGACATGTCTCAAAAGAGGCTGCTTAGCATCAGTACAGCTTCCATTTGAACAACTGTTAGGAAATGGCTCCCCCATTCCTTTTTTTACGATGTGCAACTACCATAGCTCTTATTGATGACAGACTGCTGGGGAGCAGAGTTATGACATCCAGAAACTGACAACAAGAGCAATAAAAACTGACATATTTCATGAAAGCCAAGCTATGGTACTACATGCAATTAACAGAGAGTGTAATTATTCACCTCCAGAAGGACTTTGATGGATGCCTCTGAGTTAATTCTACCCCCTGCTTTTTATTTCTTCCTATGTTTCTTGACAGTAGGATCGGCAGGTTTGAAAGTTTAACCTGCTACTCCTGATCCTTTTTTGAGATGTATCTGATATCTGAATGCCTTGATCTGAACCTGAAAAATACTAGCGTACTTGATCTGAGAGTTCTTGAAGTTTCTAAAGTCACAAGCTAAGACCAGGACTGGAGGAGATGAGTACAAGGAATAAAACACATAAGCAACGCATACTGCTAGGCCAAATAAACATCACACATATGGGATTGAAATGATAACAGGTCAAAATCTTAGAAGCTGGGTAAAGACTGTAAAAACACTTGAAAGATTCTCTTTAATGCTTCCTCATATTCTTAGCCAATCATAGTTACGATGCCAGACTTCAAATCTCCCAATGGCTACTTATAGATATCAAATAGAATTGGAAGCAATATAGCATCTTGCAGGGATAAAGTAAGCACAAAACCCCATATCCATCAGAATTCTAAATAAATGTTCTGGGAATGAGGCAGAAAAATGAAAGCCTGTTTCTCAGGGGAAGACTTTTGAGAAACTGGAGGACAGATTTTGGCACAGTGATAGCATTTTCTGAAACTGGCTTGTTGAAACTAACCATAGTTAGTGTTAAAGCCACTCCCAACATAAAGGGGGGGGTTGCGGGCTCACGCCCCCATCTACATCCTCGCGGGGCTGACTGCAGCCCTGCGGGACTTGGGGAATCCCAGGATTCATTAGGATTCATCATTCACTGCACCAGCCAATCGCCTGGCGGCGGGGGCGGGCTTAGTAAGGGGCATTGAAGGTCGGGGCAGCCCGTGCTCGCCCCTTTCTTTTCTTTCAGCAGCTGCGGTTTCTGCAAGCCGATTTCCAGGTGCATTCAGACGCAGCAGGTTCTCTGGGATTCGGTGTCTACTTCAGAGGTCAGTGGTGTGCACAGCGGTGGCCCTCCTCATGGCAGGGAAAACCCATACTACGAGATTTAACATTCTTAGAGTTTTTCCCTACCTATTGTTGTTGCAATTCATCTATGGGCCGAGCAATTTAAAGACCACAGGGTCTGCTTTTGGACAGACAGACAACCAAGCAGTGGTGTCTGTTTTAAATAAGCAATTTTCTCGTTCGCCTAGAGTAGTGTCGCTTTTACGGTATTTTGTCCTTCCCTGCCTTCAGCTAAACTTATATGCCTCAGCCAAATTTGTACCGAGTATTGATAACAACATTGCGGATGCTCTGTCTTGTTTCCAGGTGGACCGCTTTCGCTCACTGGCGCCAGATGCGCAGCAGCTGCCTGCCGTTTCCGGAGCACCTCTGGAGTATTGGGAACGAGAAGTGATAAAGGGAGTATTGCCAGCAGTTGCTCCCTCAACCCTAAGATCCTATAATAAGGCGTGGTCAGATTTCACATCATTTCACACAAAAAAAGGGCTATTTAAGCTGGGCAGGCCTCCGGCTAAGTCGGAGGTTTTAAAATATCTAGTGCACCTCCGCGACTTAGGGTGGGCTCCCAAAACCCTCAATATTCATTCCGCAGCAATATCCTTCTTCTGCAAAGCTCTGTTCTCAGTCGACCCCTGCGCACACTTTGTGGTGCGGAAGCTTTTGGAGGGCTGGTGTAGGTCACAACCTCCTAGCTCCGATAGCAGAAGACCCATAACTTATGACATACTCATGCAAATACGTAAGAAGCTCAGGGTCATCTGCTGGTCTAGGTATGAGGCCAGGTTATTTTCCACAGCCTTTTCATTCGCCTTCTTTGGTGCCCTGCGCATAGGCGAGGTGGTCTGTGAGGACCAACCGGATAAAAATAACAGGGGGCTCCTCTTAGAGGACATGACCTTGTCAAGCTCAGAGGTAATCCTGAAAATTCGCAGCTCAAAGACCGATCAGCTTGGTAGAGGGGCCCTAATCTGCCTGCAGGCTACTCAGAAGGCCGGCCCTTGTCCAGTAAAGGACGCAAGAAAGTTCCTGTGCTTAAGACCAAAAGCCAGTGGCCCTTTCTTCATACACGCAGATGGCTCTCGCCTGTCAAAGCACCAGTTCACAAGGGTTATGCGCAAGGCGATCACTGCCATTGGGCTCCCATCTGAGGAGTACGCCACACATTCTTTCCACATTGGGGCCGCCGCCACCGCCGTGCACATGGGTTTACTGGCAGAGAGGATAATGGACATGGGACGGTGGAAGTCAAATGCTTACAGGGGATACATCCGGAAACGATGCTAACGTTCCTTTCCCCATCAGCCCCCCTGACCTGGCTCTCTTGCTCTTTATTTTCAGGTGTCGGGGCAGTGCGTCTGTGGATCATTGGCCACAGCATTGTCCACTGGGCAAGATTGCGAGCAGTTACCAGGGGCTGGTGCGGCAATCTGCAGCTCCCAAACAATGTTGAAGTTTCCTGGATTGCACGTTGTGGAATGCGTTGGGAGGAATTCTTCCCAGCAGTAACAAAAAGAATTGCTTTTGAAGGCCCACTGGAGGCGGTGGTCATCCAACTGGGTGAGAACGACCTAGCTTACAGAAAGGGGGTGGACTTAAAGTGGCATATTTTCAAAGACCTGGGGGAGTTGCGGGCCTCCTATCTGAATTTAACAATTATCTGGTCATCTTTGCTTGAGAGATGCGTGTGGAGGGATTCCAAAAATCCCGTGGCTGTGAATAGAGTCAGGAGGATCCTGGAGCGCTCGGTGGCACGTAGAGTGGCTGTGATGGGTTGGCGGGTCATTGAGCACCCAGACATCCAGTTTAGCAAGGAGGCCCTCTACAGCGGGGATGGCATGCATCTCTCCGATGCTGGTAACGATCTTTGGCTTGCTGACATTTTTCAGGGGATCAGGGATTGGTTACAGGTCTGAGGGTATTGGCGGCGAGCCTGGCTCGTGTGGTGGTTAGGCATTGGCAGGGGTATTATTATGCAAATGAGTTGGGGGAGGAACGCCATCACCTCCCCCAAATGTTGAAGAGTAGTTTGTTAAAGTACTCGGGGGTGGGGCATCGCCTCATCCGAAACCTATGGAGGCTAGGGCCTAAAGCGCGCTCCCGAGCGGTAACCCCTCGGGGAGCGCCTAGGGATGTGCATCTCGGGGGCTCCCCCTGTTGGTGCTTAACCCTTCCCGGTTTTATACCGGTTAGTCGGATAGGGCCAATGCCTAAAGCCAATACCGCTTTTACCTGCAATCAATAAAGTTGTGGCCATTTTTCGCCCATTAACCTAAATTCTGGTGTCCGGTGTCTTTATTTATTCCATCTATGGGTGGGGGCGGGAATTGCCATGCAACCACAATTCTGGGAATGAACAAGATAACAAACTGTGGCTAACTAAAGTGCAAGCAATAACTTTCAAATTCTGCCTTAAGCCACATGAGAAGAGAAAGGATGGGAGTGCATCCTACAAGAAGCCCGAGGCTCACTGCTTTTGTGCATGTTGTGTCAAACCATGGTTTAGCATGATGCACAAATGAGGTCAAAGTGTGGGTTCACTTTATGCGCAAACCCATCCAACAGTTTCACTGATTTCATGTGAGGTACTGACAATTTAATTCAAGAAGAAAGAAGTCTACGAGATGTTTGACAACAGGAAGAAATCAAAAGTGAAAACAGGCATCATCAATGAGAAAAGGGTGTAAGAGCCATCAAAATCTTTAATCATAATGACCACACTGGTTGCAACAAGACAGTGATTCAACTCCCAGATGGTTTAAAACCAGCTACTGCAAGAATAAACTCTGAACAAACCAGGTATGGCTTAATACAGCACAGTTGCTAATTAGTGTGACTCACTAAGGATTAAGTCCAATTGAACTCAGTGGGACTTCTAAGTAAACATGTGTATGTACAGCTGCAAGTAATTTAAGATTAACAGAAAGTTGTTATTTGCATAACCCATAGTTAACCTGTAGAAGACATTGTCAGACAAGAACTGTTCACTTGTTAAGCACTCACATGCTGAAGTGGGATGCATTGAACATAGACATCTGAAAAGAACACCCTATGCACGAACAGTTGCTCATGTCTATGGATGCCACACAATGAATATATCCAGTTGTGCAGATGTCCTGATCACATGAAGCCTCTACATGCAAGCAACTCCTTACACATAGGGGTTCCTTTTCAGGTATCCATATTCAATGCCTGGGGCAGTGCTAACCTGGGGGTACAATACTGGTCTTGTATAACCAATAAGCATGTTGTTTAAGCATGTGAGTGCCCTACACATGAGTAACTCATGCACAGGACTTATAGTGTTGAAGTGCAACTGCTGTACAATGGCTTAGCAAAATGAGTAAATAATTATATTCAGCACAACCTCCAATTTTACATTTCACCCCAGCAGATACTCCTCTAGCTTTTTATATAAACAGCAAGCCCATTGCTAAGATAGATGGACTTCTGGCAATTTCCCTTGCAGCATTTCTTTTCTCATATCTTGTGCATTGAAATATGAAAATGGTCAATGATTTATTTAAGGGACGGGCAAAAAACATTTCTTGTTTTTCACAATAATACCCACAGTACTAAAAACCATGTCCCCCGTTTGATTGTTTTTCTCACTCCTTGAACAACTTTTTGCTCATTCACTTGAACTGCTATCACTTTCAATTCCCCTCAGTGATATCACAATGTAGGCTAATCTGTTTGTCTATGCAGCAGCATTGCGATGACATATTTTTCCATACCTGGTCCTTGTCTCTGTGGGCTCATCTACTCTATATAGCCAATCTAGGAAAAGGGAAGCAGCAGAAGTAAAAAGAAAAAAATACAAGTAAAAATAGTGGCATTGACCAGGGACTGGGGAAAAATATTTGCATATTCTAATAAGTTTCCAAGATAAATTTCTGACCCACTGAAACTGGTAGTTTTGTGCTTTTATTTAAACTAATCAAAGCTAGTGAATGGTTGACAGAGCCCTCCTCTCCTCACAAAGATGCCACAAACATATTGTAGCATCACCAGACCCTTGAGAGGTAGGCCAGACAGAGAGAAAGAGAAGGGTGGAAGGAATTTGAGCTAGCAACTTCCACATTAATGTCTAACATTATTGCACAATATTAGCTATAAAATTATCTCAGCCTGGGAAGACCCAGGGAAGACGTCTGACTAACCCATATGTGAGGGTTGGCCTGACAGGTCACATTTTGACAGGTTAATTGGCAGAAGACTATGGCTCCCTACCATGAAGATTTATATTTTCTGCTTGGGGGCAGAGGGTTCAAACCCTACAGGAATCCATTCCTGGAAATATCCTCCAGGCTTGGCTGAGGAGGTCAGCAGCCAGAACTTCACACTTGTGAAGCATCTACATGTAAGCCAATGCTGCTATGCAACTTTGGCTTCTCCCATGTTTTAGAGCAGCTGCCCAGCTGCCCATCCCACTGTGCTGCAGTGAGCCACAATTAGAAGCCTAAAGTTTTACCAACAGATCAGCTTGCCACATTGACTGCTGGAAGTCATCACGGTAGAGCAGTGGTGGCCAAACCTGGCCCTCCAGCTGTTTTTGGACTACAACTCCCATCATCCTTAGCTAACAGGACCAGTGGTCAGGGATGATGGGAATTGTAGTCCCAAAATAGCTGGAGGGCCATGTTTGGCCACCACTGCTGTAGAGTGAAGAACATCTCCTACACCAAGAGTAAATAAGCTTTTTAGTGCAACCCACAATAGCAGATCTGGAGAAGGCATGTGGGGGAAAGAGAGGATGGGGAAATCTCTGTTGTTCTAGTGGGAGTTCTTTCACCAGCTTTTGTTATCAGGACCAGATAATTGAATCCAGTCCATAGTCTCTATCAGCAGGTAGACAGGTTGCTCAGGAAGCCCACAAACTGAGCATGAAAGTGATGGTCCTCCATCCCTTTGTTTGTTCCCAGCATCTGGTACTTTGGAACCCAGAGATACACTGCCACTGTACATGAAGGACTGTTTCCTTATTAAGCCTATGAACTATTGTTAGACCAGTAGATATGAATTGCCAAAATTCATCCTAGGAGTAGAGAATTTTTTTAAAAAAAAAATAGTTAGTGCTCTTATTTTGTGAAGTTCATTAGGAAGTTCAGATGGTTAAAAATAACATTAAAACATATTGTGAATTAAATGGAAAGAGGCCCAGAGAGCGTGATACTTTAATTCATAGGAGGCAGGTGTTGTTACAAGGGTGAGAACAGCCCCCAGTTGAGAAGTGTGACTCTGGTGATAATATTTCTTTGAAAGATAGTTGCCCGCTTTTATTTTTCATAATCAAGGTCAATGTGAACCAGCTGCTGCATTAGTGACTGACTAAAAGCTTAAACTCAATCATGTTAATTTGAGGAACTCTGTGACTTTAATGAGAGGGAAGTTAATATGTGGAGTACACAGTGACCTCAGCCCTGGTGCAGACAGCTGCAGGAGGCTGCTTAATTTTTAACAGTTCTTTGAAAAGCCACTGAAATAAATACATGCTTGGGCCCTAAACAACTTAGTAGATAATATGTGCCCACTATTATTATCACCATCATTATTATTAACTGCATCCATGCATTAACTGCTCGTTGTGGGAGGGGCTGGGGAAATCGTGACCAAAGGGCTCCTGCTTCATCAAAGAAGTTTAATAGAAATATTGTTTCTTCATGAAGTAACAACTGGATATATGACATAATAAGTGGAAGGCACTGGGCTGGTACATAAAAGTTGAAAAACTGGAAATGCAGTACACATACAGTTCAGAGTGCAAAAGTACATGTGAACATACTCAGTAATCCTACCCAGAGTCAGATCATGAATTAATGCAGCTAGTGAATTTCTCTGTGTTTCTTTGCGTGACACAAAGAACCATGAACAGCCGAAGAACAACACAACGTGCCATGGAATGAGCAATGTTAGACATTTCGTTAAAAGATAGGAAACCTAATAATTGGATATGACAAAGATAAAAAAATATGGAGGTGCTGAAAAAGTCTGCAAAGTTGAAATGGGCATACACATGTGGCATGAAATGACTCAGGTTGATGGAATAAAGCAGTGTTAGTGTGGAGACCCTACAATTTTAAAAGACCAGGGGAATGACCACCTATGTGATGGGTGGGTGATCTAAAACTAAAAGCAGGACTTATGTGGATGTAGGAAGAAAGTGATGGTGAGAACTAAAAGAGGCATATATCCAAAGAGGGATGTGAGGTGCTATAAAGACAGGGCAAGTGCAGCAGTGTCTACTCCACCTGCCTTCAGCTCTCCAAAACTCAAGAAGAATCCTTTTCCAGCATTGCTAGCTGGGATCCATCAGCAGTGCATGGGGGAGGGTGGGTATGAAGACCAGCAGGGGCATCCTCCCAGCACTATGGTGAGGCAGGGTGAGGTGTCCCAAGGTCGGAGGAGTTCCAGGATGTGATAGCCTCAGCTGGGCACACACTGATGGGACTTCACCTTCACCAACCTGCGCTCCCCTGACCTTGCTGCTGCTTCACCCACTAGCCAATGTGAAAGTCAGGACTGGTATTTGGAAATGTGAAAAGGTGTTTGAGGGGCTGATCTAAACCTGTGGTTCTTCAGATATTGTTGAACTGTGATTCTATTGGATTCCAGTATGATGCCTTTGGATTCAAGTTATAAGAAAGAAGATTCTGATTAAACAGCAGGAAGAACTTTCTATTGATAAGACGTATTTGGTAGTGGAACGGACCCCTTCAGAAGATGATGGACTCTCCTTCCTTGGAGGTTTTTAAGAAGAGGTTGCATGGTCATCTGTAATGGATGTGAAGTTTCCTGCATTGCAGAGGGTTGGAGTAGATGACTCTCCCTCCCTCCCTCCCCCCCCTCTCTCTCTTTCTCTAATTGTCCAGTAGCACCTTAGAGACCAACTAAGTTAGTTCTTGGTATAAGTTTTGGGTATCTGAAGAAGTGTGCGTGCACACAAAAGCTCATACCAAGAACAAACTTAGTTGGTCTCTAGATGACCCTCAGTTCCTCTTCTAACTCTACAGTTCTATGATTATATGACTATAACCTCCACCAGCCCTAGGCATCATGGCCAATTGGATGGTGAGAGCTGCAGTGCACAGGTTCCCCATCTCTGCATCAATACCATGCTGCAATGTTTTACAAATACTTTTTCCCCACTAGGAGAAAAACTTTGAGACAAGGATGTGTGTGTGTGTGTGTGTGTGTGTGTGTACGCAAGCATGCATGCGCAGCAGAATGAGATTTATGTCAATAGAATTCTCAGAGGAAAGAACTTGCATTTCCATAAGGCAAATGGAAAAGGAGGATATAGAATAATAATTTATTATTTATACCCCACCCATCTGGCTGGGTTTCCCTACAAATGGCAACATGGGCAGGACAAGGCAGACATTTCAGTAAGCCATCTACCAAGAAGAGAACCATGTTTCCCTTACAGAGCATTATATTACAAAATTCTAAATTGCCTGCAACATTAAGCATACTTACAATAAACGTCTCAATGGAATAATTTAGAATTACTTCTAATTAAGTATGTTTATGATCAGGGTGTACATCTCTTCTTAAAATAAGTAACTAATTGAAACAGTTTCCTGAAGTTAACACTTTTGAAATATTTATCCAGACTGTACTTGGAGAAAATAAAATGGAGCTAAAATAAACCTTCCTTGTATGGAAAAGCTGGTAGTTATTGATAAGCGAAAGTACACAAAGCTTGAATTAAGTTCCCCTTTGTTACTGACAGAAAGTGAATACATTGTGGCTTCATTTTTGAACATTGTGGCTTGTACACATAGCTAAACTGAAGCCATAAAATGCAAACTTTATCTCATGGTTACTGGTAATGTAGAAGAGGACTGATTGCCTTTAAATGCTCACAAACACAGAAAAAGGCATTATCACAAAAACAAAAGCTGGCGGTCCAATGTTAATGCATGATAAGTGAGTGTATTTTTATCCTGATTTGTATAAAATGCAACTATAAGCCTAAATAAAAAGTTACATTATGAAAAATAGACTGTTGATTACCTTCACGAATCCCCATTTGCAATGCATGGAGTGTAAGAGTTTGATTACTACACTCAGTGCTCAGAGCTTGTTTTCAATATTCACAGAATCCTACTAAATATAACTTTCCGAAATATCCATCACTACTGAGTTCAGCTGGTCACCTACTTTGGGGTGTTTGAGTTGCAATAATGCTCCTTGATTGTTTCTTAGTGCACTTTCAGGACTTTCAGGACTCATGTGGGCATGGTCAGCACATTTTATTCTAACACATTTCACCGCAAAGTATTAAACAGGTATTAATTGGTTGAATCCTATCAGAAAGATGTTTGCAGGCTTTTCCAGTGGTGTTCCAAATATACACAATTTCACTTAAATGTGCAGTGCCTCAGAATCTAACCCCCACCCACCCTTAAGTGGAAGTTGCCTATAATAATAACAAGCCAAACACACACAAAAGAAAACCAACTCTCTCAGACCTTCAAATTCTGCATATAATCAATGCACAGAAGTTTGAGGGGATAGGATTATATGGGCTTTCTCCATGTGATCAGAAAGTCTATTTAATAAAGAGAGCCTATTTGGGTACTAGTTTTATGTATGTAGACTCTGCAGACAAAATACTCATCAGCACATATAGGTTGGGGGCAGGGAAGCCTGCGAGTGTCTTCTATGCATTGATTTTACACAGAATTTGACAGTTTCAGAAGGGCTTTATCATCTACCTCTAGAAGCAGCCACTCTGGGTACTGAATGTAGCAACTCACAATCAATGCATGCTCACACTCTAAGGAAGCACTGGACAGTCAACCTCTGCTGAAAGATTATGAAGATCTCCAAGCGGCTTCAGGGGTGCAGTTAAATGGAAGATGTGTTTTGCGGTAAATTGTGTATGGGTGACTGGCATCTTGCAGAATGAATGAAACAACCATTGATCCTACCAGTTTTAGTGTTGTGTGTTTGTCTGAGTTGTCTGACCATGATCTAAACTGCTAACACCCCACTTCTTTTCCCTTTCTATATTCTTTTCCCTGGTTATTGTCAGGAGGAAGGAAAGAAGGCAAAGAAAACACTTAAAAATGAAAGATTCGTATGCCATATCATAAAGATGAGCATTGTAATCACTTCCTTTAAGCAAAGATTAAAAGATAATAAAAGCCCTAATTAAGGATCTCGTTAGCTTAACTAGATTTTCATATGCAAAATGATGTCTGCCACGTGCTGTTTTCATCTGAAATGGCTCCAAATGAAGCACCTGTGCCACTTCCCAGTAGTAGTCCCTTCTTTCCTCAGCAGTTTTGTTTATCTCCCGGAGCAAACAACGGGACTTGCTCACATGGTGACAGCACAACCAAGCAAACACTTTGCCATTAAGTCCATGTTGGGATAGACAGAAGCAGCTTGGGCAGCTGACAAGGCCTGGTTCCACCTCATTTTTCAATTTTTAAAAATATTTTTGTTTGCTGATTTCTGGCTCAGCACTCAAATCTAGCCAGCCCTTTAATTTCTGACAGTGCCCTCAACCTCACATCATTCTGAGGCATTGTAGGAAATCAAAGGGTAGCTATACGTAACTTCCCAATGCTACCTGGTGTCAAAGGCTCTGTGGCCTTAACAGGAAAGGGACAGCAGGATCAGTCAGAAAAGGAAGAGGATCCAGAGCATGGAGTTGGTGAGAGTTCAAGCTCTGGCAAGGGAGAGGGGTTTACCCCTTTGTTGCTGAACATCACACAAAAGGATGGGTGGTCAACTGAGTCAGTCCCTACACCATCTCCTGATAATGAAGCTCCCATGGTAGCCAAGAAGGCAGCTGGCTAAATTGACAGGACCAGACAAACTGGGAGCAGAGAGAGAGTCAGAGGACTGGATCCAGGTCCCATCACCAAGGGTGTGCAGTCATCTGTACCCAAACAAACAGACACTTCACCCACACAGGAACACATGCTTACAAGCACAGTCTTCTAGCTTGGGACAAAGTACCATGTGAACCAGCCCTTCATGCCCCGCTCTTTAAAGTAGAGTGAGATGGGTGTGCCAAGTGCTAGAGCGATGTTTTTGTGATGCCTAGCCATGTATCCTAGGAGTTGTGGCTATAGGCTTTTGAACCATGCATTCCTGTACTTTGAGTGGATGCTGAGATTGGGTATTCATTTCTTGGTTTCTTCCTCAAGCTGATAGTAGGAGTACTGTGTCTGAAGGTGGGAGCCAGGACATCAGGAATGTAGCCACCAAAGCCAGGTAAAGCAACCAGGATCCACTGATGGAAGAGGAGGCCCACCAGAAGACCTAAACTTGGAGCCATCCTGCTCTTCTCCATTGTCCCCATTGGGATGACCCTTTGGGGAAAGGCCACAGCTCAGTGGAAGAGTAAGACTCCTCTAAGCACAGTCAGACTTACTTCCAAGTAATAATGCGTAGAATTGTAATGTAAGGGATTTCTTTATCTGAAATTTGTCAAACCTTATCAGCGTTCTCTTGGCTTGTCTCAAAACCATTTTACTTTAGGAGGAACATCCAACAGTTCTCAGACATTTCCCATTATGTAACATAGTGGCAACCCTGAAGCACAGAGACCTCACCCAGCCCTAAGAAATTTCATGAGTCTTATCAAAACTCTGCTGGCTTCCCTCGAAATTCATCTGATGTTTTGCCTGAGGAGGAAATTCTTTTCACATTTTCCTCTAGGCAAAATTTCACACTGACACTTCTGATTTTAGGATTCTGGTGTTAGTTCAACCAGACCCACAAAGAAAAGAGGCAAAAAAATGCAACATGCACATAATATCAGTGTTGTGCCAACACCTATCATCCAATTCCTTAACATGTTTCTGCTGCAAAAGAGGCTTCGAGGCCCCCCCCCGTCCTCTCCCCCCCCCCAGCACTTTAGAGTTTAGTTAGAATTTCTCTCTAATTTTAGTGTGCAGAGTGGGATTGAGATGGCTGTGGGTAGTGTGTGTATTCTTCTTTCCGTTATATATTTTTCATGGAGGATGAGGCTACCAATAGCTACTAGACATGGTGGCTAGGTTCTACCTCCACTGTCAGAGGCAGTATACCTCTGAATGCCAGTTGCTGGAAATCAAAAGTAGGGAGTGTGCTGTTGTGGGTCTCTGGTTGGCCACTGTAAGGACAGGATGCTGAACCAAGAATGTAGGAACATGAGGAGTCTGCTGGATCAGACCAATGACCCATCTAAAGTAGCATCCTGTTCTCACAGTGGCCAACTAGTACTCTCCTCTCCTGTGGTTTCAGAAACACTACTGCCTCTAACTGTGAAGTACAGTCATCATGGGCCATTGGCCTGATCCAGCAGGCTGTTCTTGAGTTATTATGCTCTCCAGCACTCTGTGGCTTCTCCAGCTGTATGTGCTTCCTGATCTGATAAAATCTTATGATGTCTTCCCTTCAGCTTTAATTGAAGCATTCCAAAACCAGGGAGGTTGGCTACTGAGCACTTGAGAACTGTAGAGTTATTTACTTATTTCCCTTCTTTTTAAGGGAAAGTACTTCTTCTATCATTAAAAAACAACCATTTCCCACACTGACTTCTTGAACAGTCATTGGACTTCGCCCACCGACCCTTTAAAAAAAAAAAAAAAAAAAAAAAAAACAGCTATCGGGTAACAGAGTCGGCAGCCTCCTCACTTTCCTGTGCTTACAGGAATGCCCGGTTGAGGACTTAATAAGGTTTTCTGGAAATGGAGGCAACAGTAAGGTTGCAGAGTGCAGCCCAACAGAGAGATGATTCTGTAGAATGAAACAAAGGGATCTCTCACAAACATCTTCAAGGTAAGCACAGCAAAATTCCTGTACCTCACCTGTGAGAATTTCATTGAATTTTTCCCCTCTCCTTTCATAATGTTTGAATGCAATTTCTTGTCTGATAAACTGATGTAGAATGTCCGGTGGGATGGGACAGGAGAATTTACCAGCAAGAAAACAATAATTAATCGACTTCTGCTGCCCCCCCCAAAAAAAGATGGAGTTTCTGCTTGCTTTCCCATTCCCAAGATTTAGCTGAAGCCACAGAGGTGTAAAGAAATAGTTTAGTGCTTTGACAAAGGTGTCCACATCCTGCAAAAAGCCAAAAGTAAACCATGGACATTTTGTTGGGGAAAAGAGACACAAGGAATCTGACCAGATGTGTTCATTGCTTGGAGGAGGGAGCAGAGCCAATGGCATATGTAGATACAGATTGAAATATCAGCCTAGTAGTAACAGTCAGATAAATTTCTACAGCTGGGAACTCAGCAAGAGGTGGGAATCAGGGCTTTCATCCTTGTTAAATCTGTAATCGGAGCCTCATTCTATTTCGTTTAAGTCCTGCTGTGCGTGTGGGCTGAAGGCTCTCATTGCAGAGCAAAGAGGTCACAGAGGGGTGACAGCAAATGATATGCCTATCCAAGCGAAGGCACAAAGGTGAAGGCTGGCAGGAAAAGGCCAAGGTGTTTTATGGGTCTACAGAGACATCACTAGTGAGTATCCAATATTCTAGTAACCCCCTCCCTCCCTCCCTCAAGCTAGGATGAACTTCCTCATCGAGAAAGAAGACCCAGTAATTAATGGGAAAGGTAGTGGGAAGTCTGTATCCTCACTGACACTTCCATGTGAGACTACTCAGAGTAATGGGCCAGGATGAAACATGGGTGGTTAAGTGGTATATAAATATATAATTGCTGCTTAATGGGCTGGGAAGAATAATAGACCAGGAAGAAACTTTGGTGATTGAGCAGTATATAAATAGTTGAAAGAACGATTAAGGAGGGCCCAAGGTAGACATCAGCAGGCACCATGGCAAGTGCCTGAGGCTGACACTGGCTGAATAGTCTTCAGACACAAAACTCCCCAAAATGCACTAAAGGGGAGACACAATGTTTAATCGCCAAGCTTTGCTGCAACATTTATATTTAATACATAGGTGCCTTTTCTCCCCTTGTCGGGTAGGCTTTAATTTAATTTAATTTAATTATTTAAAATATTTATGTTCTTCATCATTCTTTGCTTGAGGCAATTCACTACAATACTTGAAGTCACAACAGTACAACTAACGAAAGCAACAAAATGACAAACTCCAAATGTTGGAGACATTCACTAACAGGCACATTTAGTATCCAGCTCATTTGGCTTCAGATCTCAACCAGCCATTTGAACAAGTGGGACTTGCATCCTCTTCTAAAGGCCATCAGGGCCTTCTCCAGGAGTCCATTTTATTACTGAAAAGGCCCAGTTCCTTACTGAGGTTATCTTCAGTCTCTAGCAGTGATGGAACCAGACACCGAATGCTGATTTACCAGAGATGGAACATATTGAGGGGTGGGGGTGGGGGTGGGGAGAGAGATGGTTCCAATTCATAAAGTTGTGGGGTTGTTTTTTTTAAAGGCACAGCAAACAGTGCCAGGCAACTGCAGAAAAAAAAATAATGATTGTATATGTCTGTGCCCCTCTACATACTCTAGAAGCTAAGCATCACCATTCTAAATCTGCTAGAACTTCCAAGTTGCCTTTAAGGCTTGAACCCACCACCACAGCACCCAAATACCCCAGTCCTTGCTGGGCAGCAGTCAAAGCAGCAGTCCTTATGAGGCCTGTGAGGACCTGCCCTAGGCCAGGTGCAGAGAGTCAGGAACGGGTCACTCAGGCACTCAGCAGGGGAGGCACTCACCAACCAAGGATCACCTTGCAAATCTCGTGCTTGAGTGGCAGAAAACATCCTTGCACCCACCTCTCAACAGGTTTATGACATAAAATTGCCAAGGCTCTTCTGACTTCACTCAAAATACTTTCACCCAGATTCTGTCTCCTCAAGAGTCACCAGAAGGAATTACACTTATCATGGATACTGAAAGGGTTCATGACAAACACTCATCCTTGCATCTAATTCTTAATAGTAGAGAAATCCAAATTCCATTTTAATTTCTTCACTCTACATAGAGAAGTCAGAAGCAGATGATACAGGAACCCTGCCTTCTTTTGAATCTAGTCAGTCAATATACCATCAAGGTGTTCAAAGCCCTTTTCAGCTCATCACTGGGATACCTAAAATATTATTTTTTCCCCATGATATATTTCCAACAAATAATCTTACCAGGAGATCTGTTCTATACAATATAAGAAACAGGCCTTTAATGTGGTGGCACCACCCTGTGGAATTTCCTCCATAATGCAAATGCCATCTCTACTGTCTTTGTGGCACTTACTGAAGACCTTCCTCTTCTAGCAAGTCTTTTTAAGTGGAGATCTTCATCCTAGTCTTATATGTATTGCTATATATATATATATAGGCATTGTTTTAACCCATTTTAAAAACAACAACAACATTGTTTTACACATGGAACTGTTTTTTATTGTTTTCATACTTTTCTTGATTAGTGCTTGCAATTCCTGCCCCCCTTCCTCCCTTTTATAAATGCAGGTTTCATTGCTGGAACCTGTCCTGGGAAGTTACAGCAAAATGCAGGTACAAAATCAGTTCAATAAACAAATGAATGAACAAACTAACAATAGGATCCCTGCATATAGCATAGTATGCTGATATTCTTAGCCATGATGAATATTACAGTATGCTTCCACATTCAGAAGCATTTAATCTCAAATTTGAAAGTGAGAAATTTCTTCAAAACCAGAGCAGTTTGCACCCACAGGTTTGAGTAGAAGGTTTCAATAGAAATCTGCTTTTTAGACCTCATTGGGGTTCTGCAGCAGGGGAGATAACCCCTTTGTTTAAAACACAGGCTTGCTACAAAATGTTAGCAATCAAAGCAACTCTTCTCCCCATTACTACATTACAATTTTAAACTGATACAGATTTATTTTTTAACAGAGGGTCATGCCAACAGCTACAACTTGTATGCTTTATTGCTGCCCACCTAATGGGACAAAAAGCATGGCATGACTATTACAGCAACATCATAAACTTTTAGAATTATTCACTGGAGATGGAAATGTAATAGACGGGTTATACCTGCTGAC
Source organism: Podarcis cretensis (assembly GCF_951804945.1). Lineage (NCBI taxonomy): Eukaryota > Metazoa > Chordata > Lepidosauria > Squamata > Lacertidae > Podarcis > Podarcis cretensis. Next base: position 31,370,353 of record NC_137173.1, on the reverse strand, counting down.
TTTCCATTTTCCTTGATGGTGAAACATTATTATTATTATTATTATTATGAGAGCTTGACCAGCGCTGCAAAAGACTATTTGTGAACATTCATTCATTTATTCAACCGCAAACAGCAAGTTTGCTTTGACAGCATTCATTTCCCCCTTTCTTTACTGGTTGCAAACATTCTTGAGAAATGGCTTTTGTTTGCAAGAAATGGTCCTCAAGAGGGAAAATGTCAGGAATTTCTCTCTTCTCCCCTGCCCTCGCTCCTGGAGTGATGAGTATAGGCTAGCAGAAATCATTGCGGTAGAACTGCTGGCACAGGATGCTGTTGGCAACTTTGAGAACATCCAGTGAGGGAGAAGAAACAGCTTCATGCAGTTATGGAGTGGCCAATCAGGCTGTGCTAGATGGGTGGGCTAGTGGAAGGCCCGCCCATTCGGGACAGAAAATAAGTCATGTGCCGACACAGAGAGAATGAAACATGGGGCCCATCACATAAACGGTGTCCACAAATCTGGGCATAAATCATTTGCCAATTATTCAAAGCCTGCTGAAGTCGGTAGAAGCCTTTCCATTTACTTGAGCAGGCTCTGCATCAAGTTTTGTCATAAGGCATCATGCAGGTTGAATAATTCCTGTGCTGTAATTAATCCCTCACAATTCATATCTGATAGCATTATTGTTCCATTTTTTTTGAAAGACATCCTATCCTCAGTCAATCCCCTTTAAATCAAATGGGCTTTCTTCTGAGAAGAAATATAAGATTGTGTTGTAAACTACATTCATCCATTCTTTTTTTCATGCACCCTTGGGGCCATATCCTACTTAATTTATTGTTTGATTTTTTTTTTAATTTGTTGAAAGCCTCCCAGAGTGACTGGGGCAAGCCAGTCAGATGGGTGGCATATAAACAAATAATGAGGAGGAGGAGCATTGAATAGATTTATATCTAACCTCGTGGGAACAAATCTTCAGAAAGTGGGAAATAAGATGCAGAAACTGAACAACAGCCAACTAACACTACAAATTTCACTCAAATTTAGACTTTTAAAACACTCAAAATCCTTAAAAGGAGCAACATCAAACAAACCACATCAAGCCATGATGGCTGTACTTTGTCTCCATGGTTGAGGCACAATGCCTCTGAATGCCAGTTGCTGGAAATGGGCCACAACTGCTTTCCTAGCAGTACTTGAGTGTGGCCTAATCCTGACTATATGGACAGCTCCTGATCAGCAGCAAATCATACAGAAATTGGGGCAAGAGTTAATATTCCGGCTGATCACGTTTTGTAAAAAAGTTGAAGTAATGTACAAATGAAGACTTATTGGGACAAGGAGTCCAGTCAGAATAATGAAATCTTGTATAGGTGTGCCAATTATATAGGTAAATAAGGATGGGGGACAAATTTCTGAATGAGCTTGTATATAGTCTGCAAGCAGTCAGTAATCCCTAAGATCTCAGCTGGACTGGGCCAGAGGTACCCCACTCGTTCAGAGAAAGAGATTTGATCTATGCTACAAATTAAATCTCAAGACTTGAAGTGGAGAATTTAAAGCTGGGCTCTACCAAACTCAGGTCCAACACTCTAACCTCTGTTTCAACAATACAGTACATGTCCCTTAGACACTGCCGCTCCAATTCCTCTCTTGAGCCAACAGAAGACATAATGTCTGAAATTATCCAGTACAAACAAGACAAAACAAACATGTGGGGCACATATGACAATGTGGGTCATGCCTCAGCAAATGAAATGCTGAACCTGAAAGCTTTTAGAATGTCCATTTAGTATCGAGAGATGCCCTCAGGGTTAACCACAAGACATTTCCCAAAAGAATTGGAATTAGAACTGGGAAACACCAAGGCGATGAGGGGAAAGGGCAGCCATGTGGTGGGGAATATGCAACAAAATTTCACAGCTCTGATTCTGGGAATCATTCCTCTGAAGTCTGTTGATCTAACTTTGAAGAAAATGGTTCAAGGACTGCAGCAGGCTTTGAGTATTCCAGAGAATATTCCTCCCACACACTTTCAAACCCATTGTTGGCATCTTCCGGCTTAAATGAACTAATCATCATTAGCACTTCAAAACCTGTCCTCTTTTTCTCTGCCAGAATCACAGGTGTCTCTGTCAGCTGCACACAAGGAAACACAATGTGAGGATGCTTCTGCCTCAAGCCGCAAGGAAAACAAGGGCAGTGCTGGATTCCAGTAAGCGGGGAGGGGGGGAGAGCTAGCCTTCCATTTGCCCTGTGACCTGATTTATCACAGAGAGTGCCTGCTCCTCAAGTTGTCTTGCATGAGGTCCAGACCACGTGTGATTCATTGCAGCATTGACTCAAATCCCTGCAGTGCTAGAGCCTAGTATTTACTGGGGACAGCCTGACCACCTCTTCACCAGCCCAGAATATGAAGAATAGGGAGTATTTTTAGTAATTGGGAGCCTCTTGCCCCAAACATGGGTCTCCAGCTGTTTCTAGACTACAACTCCCATCATCTGTGGCTAATAGGAGCAGTGGTCAGGGATGATGGGGACTGTTGTCCAAAAACAGCTGCGGTCCTTTGCTTTAATGTAGTCCTTTGATTTAATGCCCTGATGCAGCCAGCTTCACTGTTATCTGTAATTTAAATCAGAGGTTTTGCAGGTTTTTTTTTTTTTTTTTGGACTTGTGCCATATTAGCTCTCAAGCAAGCTTCCAGGCTTACATGTACAATACTCCTCTCCCTGCATTTCCACTTTGGTTAAAACAGTGCTCAGGAAACCCCTCCCTCCCACAGTCTCCCAAGACATGCAGAAATATCATTCTAATCTGTTGTCAATGCCCTGCGTGCCTCTTTACTTCTGTGCATGTGGAATAATCCCTCACTATCTCCTCCTCCTCCTCCTCCTCCTGATATCTTTTGACCAGAACAAATGCCATTGTCTGCAAGTGCAAGTGTCTGGCTTTAAAGCTGCCTTCCCAAAGGGCAAGAGCCATCATCTGCAGCCTACCCATTCATAACTGGAGCAAAATTGAGGAGGGCGTGTCTGATTGCACAGAGAATTTGCTCAGCCAACTGTACCGAAGGAAAGTCGATGTGGCCTGAGCCTCAGGCACTCCAGAGCTATTGCAAGATGTTGACAGAAGGGGGCAAAATCCATCTACCGCCAGAGCTTGTTCCACGCTGGGCTTCCAACTCTCTCCCCCCCCCCCACTCTCCCCCTGTTACTTCACACTTCATGGGATTCAACCCTCTGGGCTGTCTGCTGATTGTGCAGGAGGAGGGGACGTTTTTGACTGACTCAGTTTAAATACAATCAAAACCCATACGGGCTGTCAAACGAGAGAAGAGGCCATCTCTCATTTAGTTCTTATTTACAGTCTCTGCTGCATAACACTCCTGCTCTGGAAGGCTGAGCAGATCTCAGCAGCATGGGGTTTTAACAGAGAGTTCTGCTTTTCCAGATATTCAGTAAAAGCCAAAGAAAGATCGGTGCCCTTGCCTCCTAAAGAGGAGCACACTTAAGGTAAGGAATGGTGAGTACAGGGAAGGATTGCAGAGGAACATGCTGCTGATCTTATAAGCATGCAGCCTGCTCATATTTACAAGTGCATATTTGCAAGCTAAAAAAGGTAAAGGTAAAGGGATCCCTGACCATTAGGTCCAGTCGTGGCCGACTCTGGGGTTGCAGCGCTCATCTTGCTTTATTGGCCGAGGGAGCCGGCATACAGCTTCTGGTCATGTGGTTCGCTTCTGGTCTGGCGAACCAGAGCAGCACACAGAAATGCCGTTTACCTTCCCGCCGGAGCGGTACTGATTTATCTACTTGCACTTTGGGGCGTGCTTTCGACCTGCTAGGTTGGCAGGAGCAGGGACAGAGCAACAGGAGCTCACCCTGTCTAGGGGATTTGAACCGCCGACCTTCTGATTGGCAAGTCTTAGGCTCTGTGGTTTAACCCACAGCGCCACATGACTAAAGTCCACTGCTGGGACGTAGATAATCTGTGAAGTATTATTCATGGGAAAGGAATGGATTCTATCCAAATTTTCTGACTTTAAATAATGTGCATATAATATTTAATTGGCACACATTATTTATTATGCTATTCACCCCTTAAATAAAGGCTTTGGGGGTCACACACATGTTTTCCTCCCTGGAGGAGGAGGAGGAGGAGGAGGAGGAGGAGAAGGAGGAGAAGAAGAAGAAGAAGAAGAAGAAGAAGAAGAAGAAGAAGAAGAAGAGGAAGAAGAAGAAGAAGAAGAATTGTGACCCACCTATCTGGCTGGGTTGCCCCAGCCACTCTGGGCGGCTTCCAGCATATATAAAAACATACTAAAACATTAAACCTTAAAAAGCTTCCCTATACAGGGCTGCCTTCAGATGTTTCCTAAATGATATATAATTACTTATCTCCTTAACATCTGATAGGAGGGCATTGCACAGGGTGGGTGCCACTACCAAGAAGGCCCTCTGACTGGTTCCCTGTAACTTTACTTCTCGCATTACCCAGTGAGATAAGTTATGTTGAGAAAAATGGACTGTCATCCAGTTAACTTAATCAATGAGCAGGTATTTGAACCCATATGTCTCCTCTATCAAATCCCAGTACTCTAATCCAGCCTTCTTCCACCTTTGGTCACCAGTTATTGTTGTCCTACTGTTCACGTCATGCAGGACTATTGGCCATGCTGGCTAAGGGTGATGTGGGTTGCAGTCCAACAACATTTGGGGGCCTATTCATTAACAAGCTAGGTCAGGTTATGCCATAAAAGGTGACCTGGTCCTTTTTAACATTCACCAGTCTCCTTGTGTACATTTTGAATCTTTACAGTCACAGGAAGAACATTAGAAGACCCCTTATTGATAAAACCCATGGCCCATTTTGGTCAGCCACATGTTTCTGAGGAGCTCACAGCAGAAAATGAAAGCAATCCCTTCCCACAAGCAACTGGTGCTCAGAGGTGTATCATCTCTGAACCTGGATGCTCTGGATAATCCACATTGACAGACCTGTCTACATTATGCTTGTAGAAATCTATTTAAGAGCCATCTAAGATTATGGCCTAGGGGACGCAGGTGGCGCTGTGGGTTAAAGCCTCAGCGCCTAGGGCTTGCCGATCGAAAGGTCGGCGGTTCGAATCCCTGCGGCGGGGTGCGCTCCCGCTGCTCGGTCCCAGCGCCTGCCAACCTAGCAGTTCGAAAGCACCTCCGGGTGCAAGTAGATAAATAGGGACCGCTTACCAGCGGGAAGGTAAACGGCGTTTCCGTGTGCGGCTCTGGCTCTGGCTCTGGCCAGAGCAGCGATGTCACGCTGGCCACGTGACCCGGAAGTGTCTCCGGACAGCGCTGGCCCCTGGCCTCTTAAGTGAGATGGGCGCACAACCCCAGAGTCTGTCAAGACTGGCCCGTACGGGCAGGGGTACCTTTACCTTTACCTTAAGATTATGGCCAAGGGACAGGGGTGGCGCTGTGGGTTAAACCACAGAGCCTAGGGCTTGCCGATCAGAAGGTCAGCGGTTTGAATCCCCGCGATGGGGTGATCTCCCGTTGCTCGGTCCCTGCTCCTGCCAACCTAGCAGTTCGAAAGCACGTCGAAGTGTAAGTAGATAAATAGGTACTGCTCCGGCGGGAAAGTAAACGGCATTTCCGTGTGCTGCTCTGGTTCGCCAGAAGCGGCTTAGTCATGCTGGCCACATGACCCGGAAGCTGTCTGTGGACAAATGCCAACTCCCTCAGCCAGTAAAGCGAGATGAGCGCCGCAACCCCAGAGTCTTCTGCGACTGGACTTAACAGTCAGGGGTCCCTTTACCCTTTACCTTAAGATTGTGGCCAGCACCACATCTTAGGGAAGCAAATCATATACATTACTTCTGCAATACCTGAATAACTATTTTCTTTGGTCTGCTCTCAGAAAATCTAATGCCAGTCAATTTCATTGGGTGACCTCAAGTTCTAGTATTATGAGGTAAGAGGAGAGACATCTGTCTATTCAGTTAATCTACACCAGTGATGGCCAAACTTGGCCCTCTAGCTGTTTTGGGACTACAACTCCCATCATCCTTAGCTAAAAGGACCAGTGGTCAGGGATGATGGAAACTGTAGTCCCAAATCAGCTGGAGGGCCAAGTTTCAGATGTTGCTGAGTGAACTACAACACTTATTGTCCTTGACCATGCTGACTGGGGCTAATCAAAGGTAGAGTTTCACAACATGTCATGGGCCTATCTCTGATCAACACTGTGTATAATTTTATAGCCCTCTAGCATCAACCACATCTGTTATATTTCACCTCCAAGACTGTAACATTTTTGCATCTTTTCAGCTCTACCATATTACGGATGGTTGAAATGTTTTTGATAATTCTCTTGACTAAGGGATGTCAGGTTTTTCACCCCATTTGGAAGGCCAGCAATTTAACTACACATCAGAAAAAGAGGGGTGCATGTTGGTTTCAGCGTGTATGGAAATGGCAGGCAAAGGAAACACACTGAAACCTGGTTTCTACAGCCTCTCTCCCATAAAGATCCCCAATTTTTATATTCGTCTATTCTCATTTCATCCCCTCCCCCCCCCCAGTTCACAGCAAACTATTGCATTTTCCAAGTAGAAGTGCTTCAGTTCCTTTTACCTGTGGCAGTGAATATTAGTCACTTAGTTAGTTAGTATTAGATGAGTAAGAAAGCCTGCTCTGTATTCATCAAAGAGATGAATAATATTACTGGTCTCTTGGTAATGGAGAAGGAGGGATGAACCTGAAGGACCTCCCACAGTAGAAAAGGCTTGACTGCCTCCTCATATGAGAACAGCTCTGCTGGATCAGATCCTGTTCTCACACTGGGCAACCAGTTGTCTATAGGAAGCCCACAAGCAGAAGCTGAACTCAACAGCCTGCAAGCAGGACCTGAGTGAAGCAGCAAGGTGTTTGATGTGAGAAAGTAGCACAATTCACACCCCTTTCATCTTTCCTGATTCAGATGCTGAATCCCCTTAAGATGCACATAGTGGAAGTGGCAGGGGGTGGGGTGTGGAGACTGACCAAAGTCACAAGCCTTTGTAATAGCAAAATCTCCAAAATAGCATCTGACAATGGACAAAGCTCTTGAAGTTGGTCATCCAATTCCATGTACCAGACTCAAGTATTCTCAAAAAAAGAAAAGAAAGCCCTCAAGGGAGGAGGATAAATCGATATGGGGACCAGCCCTCAAGTGCTCTTTTCAGTTAAGGGCAGATGAGGATGTAGGAGGGGAGAGGGAGGCTCTGGCTATTCAATCATAGCCACAACCAATCCCTGTGTCACGGAGGAGCAAGTGAATTCAGGGGCATTCTGTTTTCCAATTTGGCAGCTGTCACTCTTTGTGTAATAATGGGAGATTTGGTGCTGCCCTGCTCTGGGTTAGCACCAGCCACCCGTGTAACAAGCTGCCATCATTAAGCATTCACTATCCTTCTGCTCAATTGAGTTTAATTTGACAGGAAATGGCACCTTCTGAAATTATCATCATTGTTCTAACTGCATATCGAATCATAGCTATCATCACTTTGGGGAAGCATGAAGGGAATCTTTTGCAGAAATACCATCAGCTTCTCTGAAGATCGCTTTGATGCTCATGGGGAACAGCCACCTCTATAGGGTCGAATCAGGGTGACCAGCCCTATAGGAGTCCCAAGAGATCCCAGCTACTTGCAATAACCTTGTTAATTTCTTCCACAAAGTAGCTGCTCCTAGATAGTATCGTACTTTGTAGCGGCTTTCATCACACGGATTGACTGGTTTCCCACTACTGCCCTGCACATATGTATGGGGGGGGGGGACCTTATAGCACGTAACTTGGTGGAAATTGTCTATACTCTGTGATGAACAACTCCACTGTGTGAGGATCCATGACCAATCCCAGCTCAAGGAGGCAGGATTTTTACAAGTAGCTTATACCAAACAGTGTGCTGCCAAAGGAGCTGTCTTTGGTGGGCAAGTGAACAAGGAGCTTAGATCAGTCTGGCAAGAAACTGGTTTGGAAACATATAGATTTGGATCTTTTCAAGCTGCTTTGAAAAAAGCCAGATGACTTGAAGCACAATATTGTGAGCAGCAAAAACTGGAAGGGGAATTGTGGACACATTTTTGAGCCTCAGAAAGGAAATGAACTGTTTTCTGGGGGCTTAGATTTCAGTGGTATCGTTCAGCCTTCTTCTTCTTCTTCTTCTTCTTCTTCTTCTTCTTCTTCTTCTTCTTCTTCTTCTTCTTCTTCTGGCTTTCTTACTCTAAGAGTGACTGCCGGCTACCTATTGCCATTATTCCCCCACAGAATGCATTTCTGGAATGATGTACTGCCCACTGCCCCAATAAGCGCTCTCTTTTGTTGTTCAGGAACAGGCTCTTATCAACAGAATACTTTTCAGCCAGGATGACCATGCGGGCTGGGGTTGATGAAGTTGTAGCCCAAAAATCTAGAGAGCAACAGGTTGGCAAAAGCTGTTGTGGAAAGATACAGCTTTTATTTTTTAAAAGTCAAGGTAACTTTAAGGTAAACACACTTCCCACTCAACAGTTTGTTTACTTTATAAGGGTTCAAATGACCCATCCTGTTTTAAAAACTTCCTCAGTTAATATGTACACAGAGCAGCAGCAGTTGATGGGGGAGTGCAGGTGGAGGAGTGTTGCACATCTGTTCCTGCCACTGCACCTACACCATGCTGCTCCCTCCATGACTCTGCTCCCCCCCCCCCAGTAAATTGCAGTGATGCTTGGAGTAGGGAAGCCAGCTCCACAACACTGCCTTCCTGTGCCACCCCACTGACCACTGCGGACACAGAAAGAGATCAGATTTCATCAGCTTATATTGGATCTGCTTTTGTGTGCAATATTGTCAAACTATAGCATAGATAACAAAGATGTAGGATTTCCCAGAAGCAAGGCTCATAAGCTATCCTGTGCATCATATGTAAAGGTAAGGTAAAGGTAAATGACACCTGTCTGGTTAAGTCCCGTCAAAGGTGACTATGGGTTGCAGCACTCATCTCACTTCAGGCTGAGGGAGCTGGCTTTTGTTCACAGAAAGCTTTCCAGGTCATGTGGCCAGCATGACTAAACCACTTCTGGTGTAACGGATCACCATGACAAGAGCCAGAACTCACAGAAATGCTGTTTAATTTCCTGCCACAACGGTATCTATTTATCTACTCACACTGGTATGCTTTCAATCTGCTAGGTTGGCAGGAACTGAGACAGAGCAATGGGAGCTCACCCGGTATTTGTTCACTTATCCCACACATCAGGTTTATTGGACATTTACAGGAATTCCAGAATATGTTACAAGCCAAAAGGGAGAATTGAAGCTGTCTCATTATTGCCACTACAGGGTTTGTTTTCTTGATGCATAAATCAACATTAACATTCCTAATTCTCACAGCCTATTATAAGGTAAGTAGTCCCTCCATAGGGACCATCCAAGAAATCTAGACAACGATGTGTTGCTAGTAGAGAACTATACCATGCAGTCTAACTCCAGGTCAGTAATCTCTGGGAGGCTCATGCAGGCACTTCAAGTGGCCTGGTACAGGCAAACAAATAAAAAGAAACCAAAGGATGACTGAGTGGATCAAACTCCCAAAATAAAAATTTCCTCTGGTTCCAGGTTGTGCTTATCAGACAGTAGCAAAGCGAGAACAAAAGTTTCATTCAAAGAAAGCACAACTTATTGGTATGCAAAATTCTGTCCGTATTTGTGGCAGCCCCAGATACCAAGAAGGAAACACCCAACAGTGCATGTATGAAAAAGACCCTTTCTGTCCCCAAGTGTGTTCTGGCTATTGTACCTGACCATATCCTCCTTTGGGGGGAGGCTGCTTCAGACGTCACACTTTTTAATAAGATGAAATGAACATCCATGTAAAAATTCAAGTCAATACCTATGTTTGGCCCAAACATAGTGGTTGGGTGCATTGCTAGCTCACAGTGTACAGTCACCACATATCTACGTGTAGCTTTCAGTTTTTCTTCTAAACATGTAAGGGGCTTCAAGTTACAAGAAAGGAGATTTTGACTAAACACCAGGGAAAAAATTCTGTTTGTAGGAGCCATTCTCTTACCCTGGAAGGATTCCCTCAGAAGGTGGTGGACTCTCTTTCATGGGAGGTTGGATGGTCATCTGCCATTGGTGCCTTAGTTGAGATTCCTACATTGCAGGGAATTGGACTAGATGACCCTTGGGGTCATTGCCAACCCTACAGTTCTGAGATTCTATGATAGGTATGTCAGGTCCAGACACTACAAGGGCACCTTGAAAGGAAATAACTCTGCCAGCTTCTTCTGTCATACTTGCATATAATCAGAGCTGGCCAAACTTTCTGATGCTATTTTTTTGCCACTTGTCTGTCAGAATCACATCTAACAATTCTGGCATTACAAAGATGAACATCTCTGGCCACTGCCTCAGTGCCTCCCTGTTGGAAACATGCCCAAGAGAGTGCTTTGCTACACTTGCCCACTGCCTACAAGTGAGTGACATGGTGCATACAAACACAGACTGAGCCTCAAAAGAATGCATTGATTTATTGATTAGAGGAAGACGCGGTCTCCTTGACAGAGGCACGCTGTCAAATGGCAGGCAGGACATGCTGCTAAAAGCCCTCCAGATTGATTACCCAACCTGGCACCTGATCCTTCACTGCCAGACCCCAGCAGAAGAAGATCACCAGGAGATTTACTCATAGCTGCATTTAATCAGATGAGATGAGGCACATGTATGAATGAAAGCCTTGGATCCAGTTCAGAGTCTGCAGCCTAGGGTGCTCTCAAGCTCTCAAGGATTTGAAATGGGATGAAGCCCCTGGGTAAGTGAGTGAAGATGGCAAAACAGCAGAGACAGCCTGCAGCAGTTAAGTGCCACCTGCGGAACTTATAAAGCTGTGACTTTCTTTCCACATCTGTTCCCTCTTCTATGATTAAACCATCCCTTTATGGAGGATTGTATAATTGGAGTATGCATTGATAAGAAGAATAAGCACCTAGTTTATACAACATAATTCCCTTCCTTCAAGCATGAGGCATCTTACATAGACTGTTCCAGGAGAAGAGAAATGTTTGCCCAGTGCTTTCGGCATTAGTTTCTTATAACCTATAATGAATGTATACATTGGTGACTAAGGCTGTACTTAGCCCAGGTAAGCAGAGTTAGCATTGCAGGTTTATTTAATGAACAACCACAATGTTGCTCTAATGTTGAAGGTTGAAGGGGGAGGAACAAGCCAGCAGTGAGGTTGGGAAGGTGCAAAAGCACTGCATTGGTTCTGCCAGTTCATCTGCACAATGTCAACATTGCCACCTTCTTTCCTTGCCTGCATCTCTGTAAACAGCAGTGACATAACCAACTGGAAGTCAGTTGAGCAGCAGAACCTCACTACATTGCTTTCTGCTAACCACAAGGATTAAGTATTCTTAAGAAGCTATGTGATTCTGCCCCTTGCAAAGCCAGACCTTTAAACATCCCAATTGTGCTGTGAGGTGAAACCATGGCAAAGCAGTTCCTACACTGTTGACAAAATGTCAGTATCTACCATGAACGCAACACCTTTCCATGGGTGAGATATGAACTTGATATCAACAGTTTTCTTTGCTTTTAAGATTGCTGTCACTGGTCATGGTATTGATGGAGACGGTCCCTATATGAAACACACACACACACACACACACACACACACACACACACAACACACACCTCTGATTGTCAAACAAAACCTATGTATTTTTACTGTATATGTCATTTACTTAGTTAATTTTGAGACTTATGGTGAATTTGGTGGATGATGAAAAGGGCAGAATTCATTACAATCCAAGTTGTGGAGTCAACATCCTCCCTCCCTCCAAAGAGGCAGTCGAACTCATTTAGGCACACATTGCCACCCTCAAAGTCTAGTTACTAATGATCTGATTAGTGCTGTATGTTACCGATCAGTTAAATGAAGAGCAGGAAATAAAGCAGCCGTGTAGAATACAGTCGCTTTGTCCCCTGAGACAGAAGGAAGACAACATCTGATTTCCCCCCCTCCCCTCCATCAGAGCTAAGTGATGTGTTTGCCAAGATTGGCTCTCCCCAGTTTATGAACACCAGGGGTAGAGAAGAAGGAGGAAGTGTTATCATATTTAATGGTGCTTCTCATGCTATGGCTTCAATAATTAAAGGAGATTCACCCATGTAGAACCACAGAGAAGAGGGGGGAAAGGGGGGGAGAGAAAGAAATCTCAGACAGTTGTGTAATTATTTTTCCCTCTGGGCCTGGGAAATGTTTACAATGAGTAATCCAAGACACTGCTTAAGATTCAAACTACCACTTGCCGAGGAAAAGAGGGAGAATACAGCAACAGTGTCTGGCTGCAGCTGCTCCCCAACGATGATTCCAGCACAAAGAGGTAGGAATAAATCTGGCTGACATCACCAAGACTGCACATCTGGGAGCAGGAATGAGCTCAGAGGTCTTTAAGGATGCTCCGAGATCCTGGACAAAGTCTAGGTAGTATTTGTTGAGTTCCAGAGTTCAAGGGGCCACACTCTCACACTGCAGGAAGCACTCCTATTACAACTCAACCACAATAGCTAAACACTTCTTAATTGAATTTTGCTTTCCACTTATGCTTTGGAACCAAGGAGGAGGAGAGTCATAGATGTATGAACTGGGGACACAGAATCTGGCAAAAGGTGGTGCTGTGCATGTGGAGAGAGGTTTTCCATATTCCACTCTGCCAAAGGTTATTAATTAGTGATGGGCTATAATTGGGACGCGGGTGGCACTGTGGGTAAAACCTCAGCACCTAGGACTTGCCGATCGCATGGTCGGCAGTTCGAATCCCCGCGGCGGGGTGCGCTCCCGTCGTTCGGTCCCAGCGCCTGCCAACCTAGCAGTTCGAAAGCACCTCCGGGTGCAAGTAGATAAATAGGGACCGCTTACCAGTGGGAAGGTAAACGGCGTTCCGTGTGCTGCTCTGGCTCGCCAGATGCAGCTTGTCACGCTGGCCACGTGACCCGGAAGTGTCTGCGGACAGCGCTGGCTCCCGGCCTATAGGGTGAGATGAGCGTACAACCCTAGAGTCTGGCATGACTGGCCTGAGCGGGCAGGGGTACCTTTTATATAATTGATCCAAAAATATCATACTCTGGATTTCCTCTGGATGTCCAAAAACTCATCCATTTTCAGCTGTATTAACTGAGGATAGGATTAATTGGGGGAAAGTGCACAGCTCAGTGGCAAAGCATCTGCATTGCATGTAGGAGGTTCAATCGCCAATGTCTCCAGGTACAACTGGGAATGTCTCCTGTGTCTAAAATCTTGAAGAGGAGCTGCCAGTCAGTGTAGATAATTCTGAGCTAGATAGACCAGTTTCCTTTGTCTCTATGAGGCTTGCTAAGGGGTCTATGGGCTGTGCATGTTCAATAACATGAAGAGTGTCTCAGAGCATCCTTGACCCATCTTAGCATGGTTCAGAATCTCCCAATGATTCTTTGGGCAGATTTTTCCCCCCTCTCCTTTTCGTTCCCACTTAAATTTCCCCATCTGTTTTGTTTCCTAACAACCAAATAGGGTGAGTGATTGAGGGTGAACAGTTTGGATAAACCTTAGTTCCTTCCTTCTCTTCTTGTGGCCTGACTGGCTTGCATAATTGATTTGGAGGCAAAGCACTGCACCTCTTGATAGAATTGTGAAATATCCAGGGAATTTCAATGCCACTGAATGCTGGATGCTGGAAGGTCACTTCAATAGAAGCTCCATGCCATGTTTCCTTGAACCAGCAACTGGCTGGCTGCTGTGGGAAAGAGCATGCTGGACTTGAAGATCTGATGCAGCAGGTCTTTTCTTATTTTCTATTGTCAGGGTGGTCTGTACTAATTAGTTAATTCATCTGTGCATGAATGCTTATGTGCATGCAGTTAGTTGTTTCAGTCTTTCTATGTTGCTTGGGCTCAGCTCAATGGCCCTTTGATTCCTTCCACATCTCTGAAAGTTCCATATTTCTGTAGTAGCAGGAAAACAGAACTGAAGGGTTTGTGTGTGTGTGTGTGTGCGCGCGCGCACGCACGCGTGTAAAGAGGAAGGAAGAAAAGAATTGAATGAGTCTATGGGATGTTTTCTATCATATTTATGTTTATGTTCATACATAACACTTCCATGCATCATCTCTTATCTTTTCCCAGTGCCTCCCTGTCGCTATATATTTCCTTCCTCTGGAAAGAAGCATCCAGACTGACTTGTGGGCAATGTGCTGTTCATAGGTGTGGGGAGCAGAAATTATTTTTCACTTTGACTCTGCTTGTACTGTCATGCTCTCCATCACAGCCCTCTCCATTTCTATTGCTACATTACAGACTCCCTCATTCCTCAAGCTCATACTTTCAAGAAAACCGTGAGGCTTGATATATTTGTGTGTGGGGTGTGAGTCGGTTTCTGCTGACGGTTGCCATGATGAGCTTGGGGAAATAAGCTGCTTTCAGGTCAACTTGGCAAAAGAAAAAATGTTAATCTGTTTTGATCAGATGCTAAGGTCCTTATGATGGCATCAAAACACCAAGGAAAAGAGATAAACATGAAGAAGTGTCTTTCAGATCAAATTTGGGAAATGGGCCTTCAGAGGTACTTGCTTTTCTGCTGGGAAATGTGAGAACATGTATCATTTATCAACTTCATGATTTTTCACTTTGTCTAGATAAATGTCCGTATCAAGTGAAACAAATTCCAAAGGCCCAACCAAAATCCCTGCCATTTTAGCTAATCAATTTAGAGAACGTCCAAGGCTTAGGTGCTATTTGGTCACACCTTAATGATGTGCAAGCTTTCACCAATGAAATAAAGTATCTTATTTAGGATATAATACGCACATCTGATTCCATTAAAAATATGTATCAAATCCAAAAGTTTTAAACTTGTACAGGGATAGATATGGAAGGATACAAATAATGCCAGAATACAGGAGCTGGTTCCAAAAGAAGGGAATGGAAATGGGATTGAACAAATGAATGTATCATATGCAAATACGACAAGGCAAACACATTTTTAAACAACAGATTTTGGAACGTACATGATTCAGTGTGGTAGAATTTTGCAGTCAATTATATAAATGAAAACAACTTGCTTTATGTTCTGTTGTTTTCTGATATAATTATCACAGATAAGCTAACCTAACATTAGACAACAAACAAAACCACCAGTCTTGGGGCACACAATTGTCAGCCCGATAAATAGATTTTCCCCACCCCCTCAAACAATACCTTCTTCTTTCTAAACATGGTAAGAAATTGGGACTGCTTGTTTGCTGCTTATCTCTAAATGAGAACTTCTGTAGCCAGAAAGATCAGTGCTTCTAGTTGCTCTGATCTGGAAGCTATCTGTGCTTGCGCTGACCCACCAACCTAATATGGGCCAACACAAGACAAGGTGTCAGAATTGCAGCTGATGGCAAATCATGAAAAGTGAGAGGAGCGAAGGAGGGAGTAGAATCAGTGTCTGCTATCCAGTTTTGGTCAAAACAATGAATTGTAGAAAGATCGGCTACACCATGCAAGTAAACGTCCTTGTAAGCGTTGTACCAGATGTTTGCTTGCCCAAATATCAGCGACCATTGTTCTTTAGAGGGGGATGAAATCAGTTCTGAAAATATCCTCTCTCTATTTTTACCTTTCCTGAGTGATGTTTGATGATGTTCATAAACATTGTTTCCTGAGCTCCTGCTACTTCAGTTCTTCTTCCTCTTCTTCTTCTTCTTCTTCTTCTTCTTCTTCTTCTTCTTCTTCTTCTTCTTCTTCACCACTGGGCTCTACGCCTTGGAGTCATCCCAGCCAGTTAGGGACAATATAGTAAGTTCAATGACATCACAAGTGCACATGTAGCCAAGTCTGATGGAAAGTAATGCTTCCTACCTAGACCATACATATGTGTGATCCTAACCATTCAGGTGTTTAGTGCTTCAATGCAGCAAAGAAGTAACAAATTGGGGAGCGAGGAAGAGTGGATGGCCTCCTTTAATGTGGTACTTTACAAGCACATTAAAGACGCTGATCTTTAAAGCAATTCGCAGAGTAATATTATGTGATTATAAACTGTTCTTTGCTTTACATATTTATGTGATTGCAAATTCCCCTGGACTCAGCATATATAATATGGGGTGTTTGGGGGGAGGATGAGGAAGAGAGAGGGCATATTAAAAAGCATAAATTCAACAGACAATATTCAGAATAATCCCCCCCCCTCATCTTGGTAAATGACTAATTGAAACGGGCAGGAGGTGTGTGCATATTCACCAGTTTATTATTTAATATTTATTTATTTAAGGCCTTTAGATACTGCTTAATCATTAGCATTCCTACTTGGTGTACCATAAAGAAACAAACCATACAGAGATCCCAACAAAACAAATGAGATGAAAGGCTTTCTAATCTAACCCAAAGCCTTTTCCAGTAGGCCATAGAGGTTTAGCTGGTGCTTCCTGATCCCAGTATAAGTGTATGAGTCAGGGATGCTCATTGGTTTGAACAACCTGAAGATTTGGGTTTTCATTCTGGAGCCTAAAGTGCTCCTGGCCTTACACCAGCATGAGGATTGTGTGAAGTATACAGGTGGCTTCTTTCAGGGGCCACAAGCTAAAGATGCCTTGCCATGAGAGTCCACAAAGGGAGACAAGGGGGAAGTCAGCCCCCTGCAATTAACCAAAGTCCCCAGATTTCAGTATTTCTATCATTTGTAGAACCTGAGACATGAGGCAAAATGTACAAGCACTATTCTTTCCCCCCCCCCTTTCTTTTTTTTTAAGGAATCTAATCTGCCTCCTTCTTTCAGTTTTAAATTTTCCCTGTTCCTGGAAAGATTGCTGCAGACACATATGTATATAGCTGGCTTTCTACTGGGACATTATACAAGCCAGAGAGGGATGTGGAAAGCTGGTTTCTGGATGTGCCACAGAATAATTTCATTTTGCTTATGTACAGGTGCTAAGGAAATGCATAGTCAAATACAATAATGCCACAATTATTTCGTTGAAACCAAGTTCCAAGAATTAAAAGACATATTCTGAAAGCTACGTTTTCACTTGCAATGTGACAAGCCCTATTTATAAAGCAATTAAATATGAACATGTATTTCACACAGCCAATCAAAGTGGAGGCAATCTGGCACTGTGGGTATCCGGTCTAATGTCGCAAGACAAAACTTAACCTTTGGAATAACCCAAATGTGGATGTTGTTTCTCATAATCTTAATAATTGTTGCATTAAAACTAGCTTTGCATGAACTCAAATTATTTTCTTTCTTGTTGGAAGATTTAAAAAGAACTCTCTGCAGCTTTTATAGCTTGTTACGTTTATAAGCATTGCAAAATCAATGAGTTAAATTGCCAGAGACTATTCACCTTAAGTGTTATAAGTCCACCTAGTCATAATGCAAAGGTCAGATTGAATTCACAAAGAGGTATTGTTTGAATACTTTTTGTTTTGTTTTGTTTTTTGTTAACACCTATTGGATCATGGCTCACCCACGTGTTCCATATGAGAGGAAGTGCTCAGGGGTGTCATTCAGGAAATATGGGGGCAGTCTTCCTCTTCCACTATTTCAGGTGGTGTGTATTTGTTGGAAGCAGTTATTCTTCTAGTTATGATGAGGTGCACATATGCAAACCAGAGGAGAA
This sequence comes from Podarcis cretensis, assembly GCF_951804945.1. Classification (NCBI taxonomy): domain Eukaryota; kingdom Metazoa; phylum Chordata; class Lepidosauria; order Squamata; family Lacertidae; genus Podarcis; species Podarcis cretensis. Next base: position 31,352,723 of record NC_137173.1, on the reverse strand, counting down.
AGCTCCAGACTCTCAAAAGGTGTGTGAGATGCATCTGAACTTTCAATAATGTGTTTAAATACTTCATCTATGATGGAAAGCTTACAACATGGCTTGGGACTATTCAGTTTAAAGAAAAGTTGAGTAAGAGACAACATGATAGACATGTATAAAGTCATGCATGACATGGGAAAAAGCAGATAGAGAAAAGTTTTCTTTCTCTCTCATAACACGTTGACAAAGAGACATACCATGAAGCTGAAAGCTGGCTGATTCAGGACAGAGGGAAGAAAGTACCGTATTTTTCATTCTATAAGACGCACCAGACCATAAGATGCACCTAGTTTTTGAAGGAGGAAAACAAGGAAAAAAATATTCTGAATCCCAGAAGCCAGAACAGCAAGAGGGATCGCTGTGCAGCGAAAGCAGCGATCCCTCTTGCTGTTCGGGCTTCTGGGATAGCTGCGCAGCCTGCATTCGCTCCATAAGATGCACACACATTTCCCCTTACTTTTTAGCAGGGAAAAAGTGAGTCTTATAGAGCAAAAAATACAGTATTCACACACCATATAGTTAAACTATGAAAATTGCTCCCATATGAGGCAGTGATGGCCACAAACTTGAATGGTTTTAAAAGCAGATTAGACCAATTCAAGGAGGACAGGGCCACCAATGGCTGCCCACCCTGATGGCTATGTTCCACTTCCCTTGATGGAGGCAACAATGCTTCTGAATACCAATTGCTGGAACCCACAGGAAAGGAGACTGTTTTTATGCTCAGGTCCTGCTTGCAATCTCAAAGGTATCTAGTTGGCCACTGTATAAACAGGATAATGTTTAATGCTTTTATATGTTTTTATATACACTGGAAGCTGCCTAGTGTGGATGGGGCAACCCAGTCAGATGGACAGGCTAATAATAATAATAATAATAATAATAATAATAATAATAATAATAATGTAAAACAGATGGTCCACTGCCCTGATCCATCAGGTTCTTTTTAGGTTCTTTCTGGTAGTTTTGCTGATGGAACCCCAGATCTGCTGCTGAAATCTGATTTAAATAGCTGCTTTTATATAAAGCCACTGAAGGATAGAAGAACCAGACAAAACAGATCTAACTACACCCACACACACTGTTCTCCCCATTTTGCAAATACTGGTAACTGTCACTCTAAAATACAGTTAGCGTTTAGATTCTGATGTGTATTGTTCTTTCTCTTCTTTTTTCTACCCCACTCTTCCTGAGAGATGACTTGCTTATTGGCTAGTCCTCTCTCTCGTCGCTGAGGCACTTACAGGAAGACAGAGAAGCGCATAAGAGTTGAACTTGTCAGAGGAAAGAAATTTGATAAATGTCATCGGAATGAAAGATGATATAAATTAAAGAGGGTTCTTCTCTCTCTCTCTCTCTCTCTCTCTCTCTCTCTCTCTCTCCTTTCGGTAAATGCACCTCAACAGTCACATAGCCTGCGGCAAAATCTGACAAGCTAAGCAGAGGTAAGGGATATACACTACTTAGAAAGGAGTTCCTCTGCAGCTCCTCAACCACAAGGAAATTCCTAGTGCTTGAGCAGGTTGCGTTCTTTCATCTCAGTCTGCACATACACAATGTATTTTGATGGAGATCATAATCCCATTAGAGTACCTGCTGCATTTCCCCCCTTAAAAAATACCAGTAGCAGTATTTAATATCTTTTAAATATTTATACATGCCATTTGCTCAGATGATTTCTAAGGAGGCTTAAAGACAATACAAGAATATGATACAGAGCAATTCAGATAAGTGCAATCAACAGCAGAACAGCCCCATCAGAAACAACACAATTATTGTGGATTAAAAGCATGATCAAACAATAGAGCCTTTACCACATTGTGCTGAAACAAAGCAAAGTGGTTCACCAAGCAAACATTCTGGGCATGGTGTCTGATAACTGAGGTCTTTCCCCAGACCACATGCACATGTATGAACCTGCCTATGTTTTTGAAGTTTTCAGCTGAGGCTCTCGTTGAAGCTAGCACCAGAAAAAAGGCCTTTCCTACAGTGGCACACCAATAAATAGGCATAGATTGGCCCAGTGTTGTTGTGTCGTGCATTGCAAGAGACTGGACTAGATGACTCTCAGGGTATCTTTCGACTCCATCATTCTATGATTCTACATGATGGCACCAGGGCAGCTCAGGCTCCAACAGATCCTGTGCTGTCTCAGGCTGGCTCTGCCTCTCCCCACCCCAGAAATGCCCCATTTCAGGAGTTTCTTCTGGCTGGCACTCGCAAGAAAGAAAAAGAAAAAATCTTCATCAAATTGCAAGTTTCACTGGAAAAAAGTGCAACTTGCACTCTGCTGGAGAAGATGGGTGCCATTCTACATATATAAACAGAAAATATGGTAAAAAGAAAGATTAACAACATAAACAGCATTTACAGTGAATTCTTCTCAGGTTGTATCAGGACATCCCCCCCTTTTGCTTTTTTTAAAAAAAGGACACAGCTTCACCTGTTTGTTTCTATCTGAGTCAAGAAATACACACATCTTTCTTCCTCACTCAGCCATCAACCCAAACTCTCTGACTCACATCTCCACAAGTGCACCCACAGCAGGAATTAGAACAGGTGACTGCTGTGGCTTCCAGGTTGGGGCTGCTCTAATCCATTTCTGATGGGGAAACAGCCTGTGTAGCAGTGCCATGCTTCAATGGATCATTTTTACAGGGCGCTGCCTTGATGTGCTTGTTTCTTCCACTCATTTAGTTTCCACTTTCCAAGCTATCACAGGTGCTTTATCCCCAGGAATATAGCTAGTCTATTTTGTTGCTTACTGTGGAAACACAAAGCACTGGATGAATGGCTACAGGTGGCCTGGGGGGCTCTCGGGAGACTTGGATTCATAACTCTACCATAGGCTTATTTCAGGCACGTCCTTTCATCTCTGTTCGCTTCTATTTCTCCATCTGTAAATTTGGGATTGTAATGAATACTGCGGGCCAAAGGGGGTCATGTTGATAAATGCACCGGGGTCTTTCTAGACAATTTATGGCATGGCAAATAAAACAGTTGCTGCTCATTTGCTGGGTATGCTTTGTTGATGGTCCCTTTCCTCAGGGATCAGCTTCAGTTTCATACATGCCAAGTTTTCTCCATCACTAAAACAGTTCTGTGTTGTTGGAAGATTCCAGCTCTTCCCCCCCCAAAAAAATATGGTGTTACAGCAGTTTGGAATGCTGAGGTGTGTCTTCAGCTTCCTCAGATAATTCTGGGAACTGTAGGTTGTTAAGGGTGCTGAGAGTTGTTGTGAGAAGCCTATTTCACTCCCAGAACTACAGTTCCAAGAGTTCTCAAGAAAGAGAACTCCTGAGAATTGTTGCTCTGTGAGGAGAATAGCAGTCTCTGAACAACTCTCAACACCATTAACAAATCACAGTTCCCAGAATTTTCTGGAAGAAGCCATGGCTGTTTGAAGCAACAGGATACAGTTTTAAATGTATCATGCAGGTTGGGCCCTTAAATGGCAAGAAAATACTAGTACAGTGGTACCTCAGGTTACAGATGCTTCAAGTTACAGATGCTTCAGGTTACAAACTCCACTAACCCAGAACTAGTACCTCGGGTTAAGAACTTTGCTTCAGGATGAGAACAGAAATTGTGTGGTGGCGCAGCAGCAGCGGGAGGCCCCACTAGCTAAAGTAGTACCTCAGGTTAAGAACAGTTTCAGGTTAAGAACGGACCTCCGGAACAAATTAAGTTTTTAACCTGAGGTACCACTGTAAAGGGAAAAGGCCAGATAGAATTGTGTTCCCTTTCAGGTGGTTAGGAATGGAACTGAGGAAAATCTGTTCAAAGATGTTCCCTGCCTTAAAACAGATTAAACAAGTGGCCAGACTGGGCAGGGGAAACCTTAGAATTAAAAATAAAAATTTAAGAGAAGGTTCAGAGGAGGCCAATTTTCAGCAGGACTGCAGCGTGAATGATGGTTTAACACTTCCCTTACAGCTGTGATCCCAATGAAAATTGCTTGCCTCCCCCTTGCTCCACTAATACCCCACTGGAATCCTCCATGGATAAAGCATGTTTTGCATGTCCAATATTACATTTATCTAAGTGTGCAGTCTGGATTGCAGCCATTCCCATTATGTCATCAACCCTGAGTGTCTTCTGTAGTGAAAAACGTTACCAATCTCAGAATGAACTGTGCTGGGTGATTGAGAACTGTGATTGGCCTTGGGAGAGCACAGCTACACATACAGCAATGACCCCATAACTGCTGGATCCATTTATTCTCCAGTATGCACACATGCAAAATTAGTGCATTTTCCTAATCTCATTCATGACTCTTGAGGTGAAAAGTTGTTTGAACACTCCAGGGCCGGGACACACCTGCTGAGATCATCAGCTAGTTAGCTTGATTTCTGAATTAGCAGAAAGAAGATTTCATGCTGTTTTGTATTTTTCTGCCCTCCTTTCTGCTTTGTTTTACCAGAAGGGTATTTTCATGTTCCTTGGTTATGTTAAACTTTCCAACTCCTTTGCCCTTTCCGCTCAATGGTCTTGCGTTTGAGGGTTTTCTTTGGGGTGGCAGTGATAGTGGCCTCCTTGAAAGAACAATGAGGGCAGAAGCTGAATTTGTATCCATTATGCTGCTGTTAAAACAGCAATGAGTACATGTTATTAGCCTATTGTATCACCCATTATGCTTTAGCAGATAATAACAGTCTGAGTGTCCTAGTATTTACTACTTTTGAAGCACTTTGATTGTGAAGGTGATCATGACAGAGCGATGTCAAGGAGTAGCTGAAACCAAAAAGCTGCTTTTTGAAACCGCACAGCAATATTTTTTTTCTGATTAAACTTATATATACAGTCATCAGCAGAGTGTCTGAATTTAGCACCTTGGCTAGAGAATCGCACATGCCTCACTGCCAGAATATTAATACACAATGGAAAGAACCTGAGTCCATTCCTGCTTGGGATGTTGGGGCATTCCTTCCTTTGGACAAGGGCCAGAACCCAGATATAGAGCATCTGCTTTGCATGCAGAAGGTCACAGGTTCAATCCCCAGCATCTCTAAGTAGGACTGTGAATGCCCCCTGGGCCTGGAATCCTGGAGAGCTGTGACCAGTAAGTGTAGACAATACGGAGATGGATGGGCCATTGGTTTGACTTGGAACAAGGCAGCTTCCAATGTTTCTGTGTATAAATTAGATACCTACAGAAGATATGTAGACCATCTCAGATACCCCCCCCCCAATCTACAAACCAGATCATTTAGAGGGAGTACATACCTTGTTTTCCCAAAAATAAGACAGTGTCTTATATTAATTTTTGCTCCCAAAGATGTGCTAGGTCTTATTTTCAGGGGATGTCTTATTTTTCCATGAAGAAGAATATGGTACACATTTATTGTCTAATTGTGAGTCAGCCAGACACCGTCAGGGCAGAGCAAGCAGCAGGCGGCAGCTTGTCCTAGCGGCTCTCTGATTTAAAGAGACCTCACACTGCCTGAACAGCTGCAGTGGCGCTGTAGCCAATCAGTGAGCTGTGTGGCGGTGCCCACCGCTACGGTCCAGAGGAGTCGGATGCCTTACAGTAGCTTCGGGGGCCTTATATTCTGGGGAGGCCTTATTTCTGAGGGAGGCCTTATTACCGGGGAGGTCTTATTTTGGGGGGATGCCTTATATTGCAGCGAGAGGCAAAACTGGAAGTAGGTCTTATTTTCGGGAGATATCTTACTTTCAGGAAAAGATGGTAGATGTGCTTGCTATACCAACACCAGCCTTCACCATGGCTGTGCTGGCTGGGGCTGATGAGAATTGCAACCCCAAATATCTGGAGGATGCCAGGTTGGTAGAGGCTGATCTGCTTAGAGATTATTGGAGCTAAGCGGTTTATAAATTGTTTAAATAAAATAAACTGAATAAAAATAGGGAGAGGAAGGGAGGGGAGAGCAAGGAAGAACTCTTTGTGACAGAGCTTCTGGGGGGGGGAATAATAGTAGACTAACAAAGATTAAGCTAAGCAAAATTCTGAATTCTTTAAACGAACTAAACTTGGTTCAGTCTGCAGCATACTGGTTTGATCTATTTCTATAGCAAAAACACTCACAGGATCTACTTTGTTGGGCTCAGTGTGTGATGCCGACAATCAGTTTTTAAATAAAAGATCATGAAGCTGTAGTGTTTCAAGCAACACACTCTTCCTTGGTGATAAGTAATACAACAGCTGCTCTGTGAGCTCCATGGAGCTGTGTTGTTGTCAGGATATAAAGTTTAAAACAAACAAACAAAGTGATTTGATGTAAAATGTGCACTGTCTTTTTCTGATCGCTCTCATGTAGCTTTCATAACAGGAAGAGAGGCAGAAATTCAACCAGGGCAGTTTTCCTTCATGGAGATGAAGTGGTGAAAGCTTCATTTCTCACACATCTATTAAAAGCACATGTGGACAAGCCTGCTGAATCAGACAAAAGTCTAGCATCCTGCTTCCTGTTGTGGCCATCCGAAAGTATACTGGACACTCATAAGCATTTCTTCAAGGCAATAGCCCCTGCAATGGCTGCTTCCCGCTATTAGTATATGTAAGTATAATGCATTGGAATATAAAGACTCTATACAGGATAATCCAAATGAAATTGTTGTGTGGGTGTGAAATAAATAACACAGTTGCTATAGATAATAGCCACGTATGAAATATGCACAAGAGGCTCACCAGATAAAGAAATGTCAACCCTTCTTATGGCATTGCAATAAACCACCCAATATCCCCATATGAACCAATCTGGTGTTAGGATATTTCCGTTCCACCTTAAAAGGGAGCAGAATGTTTGTGTCACAGCCTGCGTATTTCCTGTTCACGGGATGTTTCTGTTTTGTCTATGCTTTCGTTTCTCTCTCTGTGCCTGAACACGCAAGCAGGCAGTCATGTTTTTTTCTTTTGTTCTGACCAACGCTGAATAAACTTCTAAATAATGCTCTCCTGCGTGCATCTTTCGCTGTACGAATTCTGCTGATAGAGCGTGCATCAGCTCTGGAATGTGGCAAGCTATTTTCTGGAGCTCGTGTCGCTAATTGCTGATACTGTATCTACGGGAGATCGATGGATCGTCCGGAGGCAACGTGGGGGCCATGATGGGCTTTATCTCCCTGGCAGTATTCCAACATCTGGACCATGCAATTGTTGTCTGAGGCCCTTCTCCATGTGCCCCTTCCACAGAAAGACTGGAGGGTAGCAACCCAGAAACGGGTCTTTTCAATGGGTGGCTTCCCACTTGTGGAATTCTCTCCCCATGGATTCAGTGGGTGGGATATTTTTGTCCTCTGTGTGTGTGTGTGTGTGTGTGTGTGAGTTTAATATTTTTTGTGTTTAGTTTTATGCTAATTTTAATGTATATGCAATTTATTTATTGTTCTAAGTTGCTTTCAGTTACCTCAGTATAAAAAAGTGACTAATAAAGAATAATGATAATAATGTTAACAATAGTGCAGGGATGTGCAACTGGGCTTCATTCCTTGACATCTAGTGCATATTTTACAGGACATCCAGACCCGCAAGCTTTCATGTTCCAGGTCCCACAAGCATTTTTATTGCAAGATGAAGACTAAAGTTGCCTTTGATTTCTGTTTTGAATTGTAGAGCTGAAAGGAAGTCACCTTCCAAAATTATCAGAATCTTCGTTATGAATTTTGCTAATGATCACAGAGATAACATTCAACATCACCAGTACTTGACATGTACCTTACTTGGTATTTAATTCCAGTTTTTGATTTCTTACAGTGTTTGGTACTTAGAATGTAATGATAATAGCTTCTGACAACTATTTTGGATCTTTGACAGTATTTGATAGTTGATAGCCAATGATAATTGATTTGACACCTGCCATGTGATAGCTGACACTATTGAATACATAAGTGCATCTGATATTTGATGACTGATGTTTGATATTTGCACGTCAAAGTGCAAGTAGATAAATAGGTACCGCTCTGTCGGGAAGGTAAATGGCATTTCTGTGTGCTGCTCTTGTTCACCCGAAGCGGCTTAGTCATGCTGACCACATGAACCAAGCTATATGCCAGCCAATAAAGCGAGATGAGCACCGCAACTCCAGAGTTGTTCATGACTGGACCTAAAGGTCAGGGGTCCCTTTACCTATTTGACTTTCTGGGGTGAGTTTAGCCCATGCATTCAGATGCCAGATTTTTGAAATTTCATTTATGAAATGAATCAGGAAATACCTCAGTATACAAGGAAGATAAACCAAAATCATAAAAAAGTGTCTAATAGAGCAATTCTAGGCATGTTTACTCAGAAGTAAGTTCCACCATGTTATCTGGGGCTCACATCCATGTACATGTTTATAAGATTGCTGTCATAGGACTCTTGGTGTCAAGAATTCAGTTATGGTCAAATTTCAAAGTCAGATTTTGAATATTAACATGAATATTAATTCCTCCATGGGAAGCTGCCTGAATAATAGTTAGAGCGTTGGTCCATAAATCTCAGTACTGTTGACTTTGGCAGCGATTCACCAGGATGCCGGACAAATGCTAAGAATTGAGCCTGGAAGCTTCTGCATGCAAAGCAGATGTTCTACCACAGAGCTATGACCCACCCTATTCTTCACAGAGTCTGATTTTTCTCAGCACTGTGTTTCAGCTTTGCTAATTTTTTAGCTTCAGAAGCTCCACCTTTTCTAATTAAATTAAATGTAGGCATTGATAACATTTGTCTTAGCCACTATTCCCTGCTCCCTGCTCCACAACAATCATGCCTAATCAGTTTCCAACCCTAATCTACTTTCATCTGCCTAGTCCTTGCGCCTTTGCTTTGGAAATCCGATTCTGCATACTAGCAAGCTAGAGGCTTCTCAGTTCTCTGCAATGCATAGAACCTCACCTTCAAATTCTATATTTTGGATGATAGGCCACATTTTCCCATCGCCTCGGAGAGATTGGTCTCTCTGGCAGGATTAACAAATGCAGCAGCTGGAGCTAAGTATAACAGGCCTGATTCCAACACCTATTAGACTTGATACAAACATTTACATTGGCCTCACTGGACACTGCATCATTGGTATTGGACAAATGTATTTTTACAAATGCTGCTCCATCCAAACTGCTTCAGCCCAGCAGCTTGCCCCCTCCTCAGGAGGAGCCCCATTCTTGGAGATTTGTTTATCTATTTGAGCTTTGATTTGTATCTTGGATGCACCCAGACAAAATAAATATATTTTCTACCCAACACAAACCTGCAAAGACAACAGACATCATGGAACAAAGTCAGATTGTGTTAGGTTTTCCATGGTCCATGATTGAAACCATTTAGCTATACAGTGGTACCTCGGGTTAAGAACTTAATTCGTTCTGGAGTTCCATTCTTAACCTGAAACTGTTCTTAACCTGAAGCACCACTTGAGCTAATGGGGCCTCCCGCTGCCGCCATGCCGCTGTCGCACGACTTCTGTTCTCATCCTGAAGCAAAGTTCTTAACCTGAGGTACTATTTCTGGGTAAGTGGAGTCTGTAACCTGAAGCGTCTGTAACCCAAGGTACCACTATAGGTAATTGTTAAGATTTCATTTGTGTTTTCAACAGCCTTTCATTTCGAGGAGAGTTGCCGGGCACTCTTGACTGATATATATATACACACACACACACACGCAGTGGTACCTCAGGTTACATATGCTTCAGGTTACATACACTTCAGGTTACAGACTCTGCTAACCCAGAAATATTACCTCGGGTTAGGAATTTTGCTTCAGGATGAGAACAGAAATTGTACAGCAGCAGCGCAGCGGCAGCGGGAGGCCCCATTAGCTAAAGTGGTGCTTCAGATTAAGAACAGTTTCAGGTTAAGAACGGACCACCAGAACAAAGTAAGTACTTAACCCGAGGTACCACTGTATATGGGGTTTGTGGATGGGCTGGCAGATTGGTCAGCTAAGCAGCTTGCTAGTCATAAATAGGACTGCAGTGATCAGGCAGAACTTTCAGAGAGTAGGAGCTGTTGAATAGTGGAACAGACTCCATCATTGAAGGTTTTAAAGCAGTGGTTGGATGGTCATCTGTCAATGACACTTTAATTGTGATTCTTGCATTGTGGGGGGTTGGACCAGATGTCCCTTGACGTCCCTTCCAATGCTACAATTCTATAATGTGTAGGTGTCAGAGACTGGGCAGAGGAGGAGTGGTGGAGACTGCTTCCCCATCCTGACCCTTCCAGGGAGGAGGAAGTACAGTATAGATTTACAAGAGGGGTTTGCAGGAGGTCACAGCTCAGAGGCAGATGAGGGGGAAAGTTGGGAAATCATGGGAGAGTAAGAGGAGGAGGCAGAACCGGAGTGGCAGCTGGCTGACACAGTGTTATTAAAAAGCATCCCAGACCCTCCATCTCCCAGAACCTGGTGAGCCTTAAAAGTAGGAGAGCAAAGAGTTTGGAGACAGAGGACCTGTAGCAGCACCCGTAGAAGTGAGGAATTGGGAGAGGCGGGGGTGGAGATTCACTCAGGACAATGCCATTATCCAAGAGGCTGGGTTCTACAGCCTCTCTCTAAATAATGAAATAAAAAAGGACGGTAAGAAACTTTCCTTATCTTTATACTTTCCTGGGCAACCAGCCAGGAGCTGCTCACACATCCTGACAGTAGAGTTGCATGACCTGAGGGATTCCTTCAGTGACAACCTGCATATACTTCAGGAGTACAGCAGTTACAGGAGAGAACTTTATCACCAACAGCACACATGGCGAGTGCCTCTCTTAGATCTTTTGATTCAAGAAAGATTCTGGGCTGTGGTCTCAGTGTCCCTGCTTAATCTATCTGCTGTTGCTTCCTTCAGCTATAAATCCTGGTGCCACCATGAGTGGGGCATCAAGTAAGTGCCTGTCCAGAATCTCACAGCAGTAGTGCCTGACAAGGATACTGTCAGAGAGGGTACAATCTGCTCCAAAAAACAACAACAACATATTCTACACAAGCTCCACCGATAATGGCAGCTGCATGGTAATATTGTTGGTTGGACTGAGGCTGTCATCCTTATGGTAGACAACAGGCTAATTGAAATCACTGCTAAATTAAGCCCTGTTGATTTCAGATGGGATAATCTAAGCATGACTAAGTTTGGATCCCACCCCATAGTTCAATTCCATAATTCGTATTCGTTCTAAAGGGCTTTGCATAAGAGAACAAGCTGTTGACTTCCCCCCCAAAATCCAGTCATTTTGTGAGGCTGCATAACACAGCATAAGGGAGTGCCCTCCAGATATTGTTGTTGGCTCTCCCATCAGCCTGAGAATGGTCAATGGTCAGAGTTGATGGGAGTTGCAGTTCAACATTAGAGAACACCATGTTGGCTATCCAAGCATTGCAGATTTGTGCATATATGGTTTGACTTCATTCCCGCAAGTGCACCCCATTGTCTCTCGAGACAGACAGAGGCAAACAAAAATCATCATGTGAGAAGCTCAAGAGATACCATAGATGACTCTCATTCCCCTTTTATCATTTATGAGCCAGGGATAAGCTCGCTAGATGTTGGACTACAACTCCCATCAGTCCCAACCAGCATGGCCAGTGAACAGAGTTGAAGGAAGTTATAGTCCACTGTTGGCATGGACAGGTTCCCCATCCCTCTTTTAACCAGATTACTTTTCTTTCTTCATTTCCTCCATGCATACATTTCTTTCTCCAGCTAAAATAAAAATGCATTCATAAGCATAAGCTTATATTTCTTGCATGGAATATATAACATTAAAGATAAATTGGAATGTTGCTCTGGATTTTTCTTTTTCTTTTTTTAACACTTCACTTTTAAACAAATAAACAGTCCTTGGCACTATTTGCAGCAGAGCCTAGTGAATAATTCACAATGAATAATTGATTTGTTGAGTATAGCCAGTTTTTCGGCTTGTGTAATATCCATGAGCAGATGGAGACTGCATTGAATGTATTTGTTTTTCAAATTTGTATGATGGATTCCACCCCCTCCCTAATTTTCTACTCTAAGGGTTGATGGTGAAATTCAAAAGGTGTATTTGAATTGCACATCCATTTTCCATATAGTGAATGTGGATTTTCTTTGTGTTTCATGATTTGGTGGCTGCTGAAAATGTTGCAACTGAATGGTCACAAGTTTAACTTTGAATTCCCATTTTTTAAAGCACTCGTGATACATACTGCTGTAGTTTTAGATAGTTATTTTTTGCATTAGATATTTGCAGAGAAAAGTAATAAATGAGGAACAAGGGCACTGTGGGGCTGTCCTAAGTGGCACCCTGAATGGTCCGTGGCCCATGGGTTCAATGGAGGAGGGCATTCAAAAGTTAGACCCAATTAAGGACAAGGCAGGTCAAAGTGTGCCAATGCTTTGGCCTTTGCTGTAAGCTCAAGCCCCCGGTCTCATGCTCGCTGCCCCAGGTAACACAGTCCAAATTCCCACAAACTATCAGAACAGTATCAACTCCTTCTTAGCAAGTGCTCTCTCACCATCATCCACTTCCTGGGTCCTCCCCAATGACATCAGCTGAAGACACCAGGAGCTCAGGCCAGTCTCAAGAAGATTGGTCATTCAGCAATCGGGTCCTCCTAGCTTTTGGGGCCTAAGGCACCTCAAACACCCCTTTCCCAAAACTATGAGGCTTGGGAAGTGATAGATCCTGTGGTCCTGTTTCTGATCCCTCCTTAAAATACCATATGGGTAACATCCAATGTCTAGCTCCTCAGATATTCTCTGCCAAGAGGATGGGGTGATAAGGGAGGCCTGTTTTCAGAGAGTTTTGTACCTCTCTGTTGGCTGGGGGAGAAACTACTGTGGAGAGAAGAGATGGAGGTCCATTGAATCTCTGCTCTTCTCTTTCTCTAAAAAGTCAGTCTCCTTTCTCCTCGGATTATGACCTCTGAGCTACTTAAGTTCATAGGAGCCTATGTCCATTTATACATCTAAATTAGCATTTAATGCAGATTGGTTTCCTCTTTTGTCCTACTTTTGGTGATGTAGAAGTAGGAACCCTACACTGAAATACTGAATAGTTTTTCTTCTTTATTTTTATTTTTTAAAAACCTCTCAAAGATGCTCATCTTGGTCTTTTTCAGGACAGACGCACATATTACATATAAGATTTTCCCTCTGCAAGTTATTCCATTGCCCACAGTCAAGGGTTGTTTCCCAATATCTATATAAAATCTTCTGTTTTACAAGCACAATCTATTATATATTTTTATTCTTGCCTTTACCTTAGGAATGCCACTGAAATGAAGAGGAGGTGGGGGATTCCATTTGTGGATTTCGAAGCTTAGGGACAGGCAGATTTATAGGTTCACTTAACACAGGCATAAGCAAACTTAGCCCTCCAGATGGTTTGGGACTACAACTCCCATCATTCCTGACTAACAGGACCAGTGGTCAGGGATGATGGGAATTGTAATCTCAAAACATCTGGAGGGACGAGTTTGCCTGTGCCTGACTTAACCTATAAATCCATACTGGTTTTTTGTATATTGTCAAATCTTCCTCCTCTTCCCACATGCACACACACATTCAGGCCTTATGTGCAGCACAGTGTGGAATGAGTCCTTCCCAGTACTTTCAAGCATCCATGAAATGCTCTCAGGAGTTGGGAGGTCCTAAGTCATGCAATACAAGCCACAATCACTCCAGAAACATTAAACAGCTCAAACCCTGAGTTTCTATGTCAGGTAGCTTTTGTGGGCAGGACATTGGATCAGACCATCCCCCCATACTCGGTTGATGACACAATCCTATACATATATACTCAGCAGTCCCTCCCATTTACTCCGATGGGACTTACTCCCAGATGAGCTGCAACTGAAAGTACTCATAGGATACTACTTTCTTCTTTTGCAGAAGGTTTTCTCCTTCATGTAAGTTTCATGAGTTTAGCTCAGTGGTCTTGGCAAGCAGATGTTTATCTTTATGACCTCTGTTTAGGTATATGAAAATAGCCCTTTAGTCATCTTTCCTCTAAGCTGAACATATCCAGTTACTCTTCAACCCCTCCTTGTCATATCTATGGATCACATTGATCCATTTGTTTATCTTTGATGCTCTACCTTCAAGGCAATCTGGCTTGTCTATGTCCTTCATAGAGTACGTACAGCAATTAAAATGGGATACACTATTCTCATTGTGACCCAGAATAGAGCACTGCTAAACTGCACAGCCCCTTCCTGTATGATCGTGCTCATGCAATGCAGAATGTCATTTCCCCTTTGCTAACTGCAGAAATGGGTGTGTAGGGAGGAAAGGGGGGGGAGACTTAGAATAGATGCCAAAGGCTGCTACAAAACATGAACAGTAACCAAACAGTGTAGCAATAAAAAGTTAATCAGATTTTTAAAATCCTTTAGGTTTTAATGAACAGCCTCAACTACCCCTAATCAAAGTTAATGAGAATTTTCCTTTGACTTCACTGGATGCCAGGCTCTAATACCGCCCACCAGATGAAAAATCTGTGAAGTAAAGGAGCTATGAAAAGCTCACAAACCATCAGTGCTTAGGCTGAGATTTCTGAGAAAGGAGCTGCATTAATCTATATTTGTTAGTGAAGCTGCTTTACAAATGAACAACTCTGAAGGTCTGCTGCCTTCTTCATCTACTTTCCTTCTGCTAGATTACAAAGACTCATCAGTGTCTTTTCTGAGACAAACTTTTTCTGTTCTGTTTGGAAGGAAAAGGGACCACTTCCTGAATATGTCAATAATTAATGGTTCTCCCTCTTACACGACTTTCTCCTATTATTTTCATTCCATCCGTCTATCTACTCTGACATCACAATGGAATTTTGCAGCGGAATCAAAGCATTATCTCTGGCTTCCATTAGCCTAGCTGCACTGATGTCACAGAATACAGAACTGAAATGAATTTCAACCATCTTCACTGTTGTCCTTTGGTAGTTTTCATAGCAAATACTCTCTGCTTGTTGAAATGTTTGCTGAATTTAGATGAATGTTGGAGCTTTGACATCAGCAAGTAGCACCCAAAGATTTTGCAGCAGTAGTAATATTTCACATTGGAACGAAGAAGCAGTGGAAGACCTTGGGCTTTCAGATTTCAGTGGCGGCCTGTGAGGTGCCAACATTCAATGCCTCCCCCCCGACCTCTCACTTTCTGTTGTTTGCCATTATTGTGGTGCCCCCTGAGGTGCCCTCCCAATGTGCTCCCCTAAATCTGCCTCTGAAAGAAGTCTACCCTATATAAGGTCAGACAGAAATAACTACATTGGAATCTCAAAATGACTAATCTGTTCCCAAAATCCTGAGCAAAGAGGTGTGTCTTGACTACCTGACAAAAAGAGCACAATGAGGAACTAGATGCACCTCCAAAGGGAGGAACTTCCATACTGGGGTGAAAAATCGAGGAGAATACCCTCTCACGTCCCACTGCTCCTTGGACTCTGATGGGTGGTAGCATCTTCAGCAGGGCTTTCCTCATGCAAATTTCATTTTTGTGCATTATATTGGTGTTCTGGTAAGATGAAATGCAACTTGTAGTTTGAACTCTGTTGAACAGATCACATTCATTATGCACAAAAATCAGGTCAGCTTAGACTAGATACTGAATTCATATATGTATAGAAATTTTGTTTTGTTTCTAAAGGAAGCCCATGTGAAATCAATGCTGAAATTTGTATATATGTTTCACTAGTGAACCAATTAAGTGGTTCACTGCTATTATGTAGAAAAAAATGGTTCAAGAGAAAGTCAGTTGCCTTGAGGGGGTGGTGGAAACCTTTGAATTAACAAGCATAAATCTAAGACAATTATATATAATGGGCTTTCAAATGACCAGATGGATTAGATCGGTAGAGTGGTTTTGGAGTCATTTTACTTAAAATACACATATGTATTTTGAGCAAAAATGGCCTCTGTGAAACTTTTCTGTGCTCTTTGTGGACAATGAAACTGGGGTGTCTGCATCCCAAATATGCTTGGAGGGAAAGAAATGAAATTTTCAAAAAAAAAATCTGAGAATATTTTCTCAGAAATTTCAGCTCATTACATGTAGGACAACACAATATTGTTAGTTCGTACTGAATGAACGCAGGTGAAGGGACGCAGATGGCGCTGTGGGTTAAAGCCTCAGCGCCTAGGGCTTGCCGATCGAAAGGTCGGCGGTTCGAATCCCTGCGGCGGGGTGCGCTCCCGCTGCTCGGTCCCAGCGCCTGCCAACCTAGCAGTTCGAAAGCACTTCCGGGTGCAAGTAGATAAATAGGGACCACTTACCAGCGGGAAGGTAAACGGCGTTTCCGTGTGCGGTTCTGGCTCGCCAGAGCAGCGATGTCACGCTGGCCACGTGACCCGGAAGTGTCTCCGGACAGCGCTGGCCCCTGGCCTCTTAAGTGAGATGGGCGCACAACCCCAGAGTCTGTCAAGACTGGCCCGTACGGGCAGAGGTACCTTTACCTTTACCTTTACTGAATAAAGCAATGAGTTATGAAAGAAGGAATGGACTGAATAGAAACTAATACCATTGCTTCTTTCAACAATATCAAAATAACATTAAACACTATTAAAATGGGATAGACAGATGTGCCAGACATTCATGGGGAGGCCATTTTACTGAACTGATTTATGAAAAAAAGGCAGAAAGACTGGTCACATGTAAGAGACATATGCAAGAACGGGTTCAAAGTCAGATCTTTGAGGAACAGGGAATGGTTTCTGATATTCCAGAGAGGAGTTTCAGGAAGGGAAGCACAAATGAGTTGCACTTCCTCTTACTGTGCTTCTGATATTTTGTTTCAAAAGTAATTTGCGTGGGGAGAAAGCTCAAGCTGTTTCTCCATCTGGAGCTTCTGCATTCCACCCCATGCCAATTTTGTTTTGAGTATAATGTTGGATGCATGGGGAGAAGAAGTGTAACATGCAGTTCTTCTTTAGAACATCAGAAACCACCCTCCATCCTTCTCTTCTCTTCAGTCTGAAACTTGCCTTGCTTTGTCTTTCTCCTTCTTACACATTAGAAAGAATACCAATTCTCCGTACCACGATTTAAGTTAGAAGCACCTCTGTGGTGCTATACTAGGTGATCTGGTAAAATTCAAGTGTGGTTGTATCACCAACATTTCCCTTTTCCAGAAATACAGCTAACATCATTTAAAGGAAAGCACATTAGTCTGTACAGTTTACAATTGATGAATGCACATCTCATTTGTCATTTCTCACATCTCATTTTGGTTCAATTGGCTCAAAGTTGAACCTGGTTTCCTTCCATCAAATGGTTTCTAATATACTAAAGTCCTCATGTCAATACCTACAGTCCATAGGTATTTTAAAATTCTTTGCTACTGGGCCTCAACATGTCACAGATCATATAGCTTTATTTAATGGTGACTATATGTTTCTGCATGTGCTGTAGGGAGAAGTGAGGGGCAGATAGGGCTCATCAACTTGGGAAGGTAGACCATCTAGGACAGTGTTTCTCAACCTGTGGGTCCCCAGATGTTGTTGGACTACAACTCCCATCATTTCTAGCCAGCATGACCAGTGGTCAGGGATGATGGGAGTTGTAGTCCAACAACATCTGGGGACCCACAGGTTGAGAACTGCTGATCTAGGAGAATGAAATATCTGATCCTAAATCTCCACTGCCTTGTTAGATATCTTCAAGAGAAGAAAAGGCTAAGGAGTAAACCCTACACAAATCTGGAGTGGAATCCCTAAGACAGTTGGATGGCACCTTGTACGGCTCCTTCTGGCAACTCCTGCAGTCAAGCTGGTGCCAAACGTATTGCTCTGATTTCCTTTGGACCACATCAGCAAGACTGAGAGAGAAATCTTATCACCTGGGCAGCTCAGGACCTCCTTGCACACAGCCCAGGCTTGTGCCCTGGGGAAGTCACTTGGGTGCTGATAACGTAGCAGTTTGACACCACCCCCAGTGGCATACTCCATTGTCTCTTGAGACAGGCGGATCCTGAACACATACTCCAATGAAACCAATGGGACTTGTAAGTGTAGAAATGAATGCAAGATCGAAGCCATGAAGATATTTGGATCAGCCACTGATGCAGTAATTCCTCCATTTTTTTCTGAAGCCTACATTCACCTGTAGGTATGACACTGTTTGATAATATATCATTCATTTCAAAGCTACAAGTATTCAGGAAGTGTATGTGCCATGCCAAAGACATCATTAATTTATTTCCCATCATTATAGTGTAGTTCCCTTGTTCTCTTCTTGTTTGTGTAATTCTAAAACACTTTGCCATTCATTTAATTTCTTGGACAAGATCCAATTTGACTTTTAGCAAGCCTGTTCCTACTCTTACATTTTCTGCTTTCAGGACAAAAGCATATTATGGGTCTGTTTTCCACAGACTCTTTGCTTTGTTGCTATATTCTCTGTATGATAATTATGATTATTACCCAGATCACGCTGTAATTATCTTTCCCCATCTTAAAAACAAGAATCAGTACTACTGGCCTATCTAGTAAAGTTATTTGAAGGATGACGTGTGTGCCTTGAACACTCAAAATACAAATATGCAGCAGATGAAGATTCCCCCTCCCATACTGTAAAAACAAAGCTAAATTTATATAACCTAGTGTACCGTAGATAAACAAAAATTCAAATGTCTTCCATGATTAATGCTATGTTTCCCCTTTTCTAACAACTTTTGGTACAAACCGAATCAAATAGACTCATCACCTGTCCCTCACCTGTCTCAATGCTTGCTTTAGTCAGCTGTCAATTAACTTTTGCAATCTGCAGCCAAACATGATTAGCAGAACCAGGCCAGGGCATCTAGGCCACAAACTGTGCTGCTCAGCAGCAGCAGGTGGCCAGGTGGGCCAGCAGCACTTACCTGACTTCCTAGCAGTGAAGTCACTGCTGCTTACTGGGAGGGAGACTGGGAGGGGCAAGGTGGCAGGGAGTTTGTTGCTGTGCTAATGCAGTGGCTAGAGCACTGCATTGAAATGCATACGTTGAGATAAAATATGTACAGTGGTTACAAATGCTTCAGGTTACAAACGCTTCGGGTTACAGACTCCGCTAACCTGGAAGTAGTACCTACGGGTTAAGAACTTCACCTCAGGATGAGAACAGAAATTGTGCGCCACTGGTACGGCAGCAGCAGAAGGCCCCATTAGCTAAAGTGGTACCTCAGGTTAAGAACGGTTTCAGGTTAAGAATGGACCTCCAGAACAAATTAAGTAACCATAGGTACCACTGTATTTAAATTCTTATCTAAACACAAAATTGTAGAGGTTTTTTAAAAAAATAAAAATCACAGATTAATGAAGAAATAGGAAAAATGTATGAATGAACATGTGTGAAATTGATTCAGACCTGAAAATGACTCAACCATCAATTCCTAAATTCTCTTATGCTTCATCGTTCCTTTCTGAACGAGGGGACCACTTCCTGACATGGCAGAGGATACAGCTTTATTTGAACCTTCATCCCTCATCTACATCCTTCTCTTCTTCCTCTACCCATGTTCTTACCCCTCTCTGCCCTACAACACAGTTTCTAAATGCCAATGCACCAGCATGGCTGACTGAAAAGGAATCCGGCTTTATTTCATGCCATTTCGTTAGTCCAGGATTCTGCACTCGGCAGCTTTTCATAGCAGGATCCCTTGGAGTACTCTAAAAGTCGACAGCCAGTGTGTGAAAAGTCTCGGCTCAGGCCTACCCTAGGGGCAGGCAGGATGGACTGAACACCTGCTGCATGGTTCCTCCTTCCAAAGGATCCAACACAAAGGAGCACTTGGCTCACCAAAGTGAATTCTGTAGGCTGGGCTCAGGCACATTGCAGCGGCACACTTCTATAATACAAGCATTTTGGCAGGTACATGGACAGCAGTGTGTTTTCATGCCAGAACTGAGGCACATTGGCAGGATTGGATTTGGGGGTGCTCTGGACTGGAATAGCAAGGAGGGGTGCGAGTCAGAGGAACTGGCAAAAGTGAAAGGTAGGGGACTGGGAAAACAGATGGTGCTGGTATCAGCCCCTATTAGATCATGGAGATAATGGCTTTCAGCCCCCTTGTTTTTCTTATTTTCCATCATGTTCATTTATCTCCTCCAAGCTGGCACCAATCATCCAAACTGGCAGTTTCAGGCAGACACATTCCCACAGTATCTCTATGCATTGGCTTCTGTGCAGAAAACACACACACAAAACAACTTCGGTACGGTTTGCAGCCCTTCCCCAGCTCCTAGGCTTCTTCCTTATGTATCCTCCTTCATGCATGCACACGCACACACACACACACACACACACACACACACACACACAGCCTTGGCTGCATGTGCCAGGCTGCTTCACAAATGTATAGACACAGAAAAACCCTTTAAACACACACACACACACACACACAGCCGAGTTGTCTGGGGAGCTGCAATGCTGGCTGGCTCATTTCCCCCCTCCCTTTCCCTTTTATTTCCCCTCACCCCAAGTGGATTGCGTCGCAGTCCTGGAACAAACCCGACAAGGTCACACTGTTTGATTCCGATGTCAGTTTCAATTACGCCGCAGCTTTTATAACCAAATCAAAATACAAAAGGCTAAAAAAGAGAGACAGTGAGAAGACGAAGCAGGATCCAGCTGCAGGCTGGGAAATGACATTTCAATTTGTCAATTGATCCATTCCCCCCCCCCTTTTGAGGTTTCCCCCTCCCACCTTCTCCTCCTCTTTTCTTTTCTGCCCGGGTAGTTAATTAGCATGTTTACATTGTAGATAACCAAGAAGGGGACATGGGCCCTTTGCCAGTGGGGATGCTCAAACCTGGCTACTCCCTATATGCTTTAAGTCTTTGGGATTGTTGTACTAGTATTTCTAGATATATTAGGGCTTCTTTTATAAACACATGCACATAAAATAAACAACGAGAGCATCTACTGTTGCTGCCCACATACCCTGTCTGGCAATAGCTAGATAAAATCAACACCATATAATTTTTTGCTGGATGGACTGAGGCCTTTGACTTCATCAATCCTAATGTGAATTGTGGAATTTGATTTCTCTTGCCTTTAAATTCCCTTTTAACTAAAGCAAATTTAAATAAAGTCAATACACTTTAAAAATAATGCTATTCAAGGGCATTTTATAGGTAGATCTCCCATGGGAACAGCATAAAATGTAGGCAATATTTGCGTAGATATTTTTTATGTACTGGACATTATGCAGAAGAGACAGGCCAAAAGCTTAAGACATTGAGGCCAAGGCACTCAAAAGACAGACTGGATACAGTGGTACCTTAGCTCCCAAACACTGCAAACCCAGAAGCGAGTGTTCTGGTTTGCAAATGTTTTTTGGAAGCCGAACGTCCAACACAGCTTCTGTGGCTTCCGACTGTGTGCAGGAAACTCCTGCAGCCAATCAGAAGCTGCATCTTGGTTTTTGAACCGTTTACTGAGTCAAACAGACTCCAGGAATGGGTTAAATTTGAGAACCAAGGTACCACTGTACTTGAAACTGGATTGTTGTAACAATGGAGGCAACAATTAGGAGTGAGGGCAGAGGAGGAGTAGGAGTAAGGCGGGGGTGGTCTGTAGCTAGGAAGAAAAGACATTGAGTTTCTTTGAGCAGCAAGGAAGCCTGTCTGGAGAATGGCCATGGTTCAGTAGTAGAGCACCTGCCTGGCCTCAACTAGAGCCAGGGCTTTCTCAGCTGCGGCTTCAATCTGGTGGAACACTCTGTCACAAGAGACTAGGGCCCTGCGGGACCTGACATCTTTCCGCAGGGCCTGCAAGACAGAGCTGTTCCACCAGGCCTTTGGTCAGGGCGCAGCCTGACTCCCTCCTCTGCAATCTGCACAGAATTTTGCTTAACGGTTGCCATCAATTTGATTTTAATTAATTTTTATAATGAAATGTTTTTAGAATGTTGGATTATTTGATTGTTGTTAGCCGCCCTGAGCCCAGCTTCGGCTGGGGAGGGCAGGATATAAATAAAAATTATTATTATTATTATTATTATTATTATTATTATTATTATTATTATTATTATTATTTCCTAAAGTTCTAGGTTCAATTCCTGATGTCTCCAGATAGGGCTGGGAGTGACTGTACTTGGAAACCTTGGAGAATGCAATGTTCATTGCTCTATTCAAAGGTTAGAGAGATTCATAGGCATCTGTACATGCATCAGCATCCGAATGCATCGGCTGGTGAAGGGTCATAGCTCGGTGGTGGAACATCCACTTCGCTTGCAGAAAGCCTCCGGTTCAATTCCTGATAGGTCTGAAGAGACCTTGGTCTGAAACCATGAAGCAATGATGCCAGTGAGTATAGACAATTGTGAGCCAGATGTATGACTTGGTATAAGGTAGCATCCTATGTCCCTAGCAAAGTCAAGAAAGTATCACTTGACTTGCTGCGGCCAAATGGTGTAACGAAGCTTCCTTACAAGTGCCCCAGTATCCCTCCATTTCTTTCCATTGGGCACAGCTGTGTGGTAAGGCACAAGCTGAATTCTAACACGCACCCACTATCCTTCAGTTCATGGGTTCACAATGTCCTGCATTCCTGATACCCAGAGCTTGGCAAATAATTGGTCTGAGGTCATTTGGAAACCAAACTGAGCTCTGGTTTGGATTGTTTCTAAGTCTGAAGAGCTGGATGCCTCGTTACAACCTGTTTCAGAACACTGAACTCCCCATAAATGAAATGGCACAGAAGTTCTTTAACCATGAGGAACAGAGCAAAGCAGGGGGTTGCTTATCCAATCAACTAGCTGTAATGTGAAGACTGTGGTTCAGGCATCACCCCAATGTGCACAGATGAAGCTCAGCTCACGTCAACAGTTATATGACAGGCATGAATTTGGCTGTATACATTTTCAGTCCTTTAGAATTAATGTATTATTCCCCCAGTCTTCCTTTATCTTTGCCAATCTTAGGTGGACTTTTTTTCTTTAATAAGTATCCCCCCCTCTCTTTCTCTTATAAAAGCATAAAATCCTTAATTCTTTTCAAGTGCTTTACTTATGTCAACCAAGGGGGGAAAAGAAAGGCATTGTTATCTTGACTTTAATGCTTGAGTGGAACTATAATGGGCATGATCAAAAGAATGTAGGTAGCAAACTCTACAGAGGCTATCACCAGGACTTCCTGCTTTTGAGTACAGGATGGAGGGTTAGTCTGACAATAGCAGGTGGCCACATTCAGGTGTGGAACTGTGTGGTGACTGTTTGCTTTTTTATTTTATTATTTATTATACTGATGCAATGTCTCAAGACGTTGTCAAGAATAGCTGTATTTGTAGGTTATGACAGTGTGTAAGTGCGATCTGCAACAAAATGTTACATCCTCAGCTCCTCAGCTCCTCACAAGTAAGTGAGTGCACCTGTTCAAAGTTCCCCATCAGGACATTCTAATTCTACCTCCCAGGTTTTCATTTACATCCGACACTCCACATTCCACGATTACTGAGCATACTCCCTGCTCATTCGGGTGCGGAGGTTTTTTTTAGGGTGGGAGGAATAACTTTTGGTTTTAAAATACTATTTATTTATTACTTGTGCAAGCCTTATGCACCCCTCCCAGCATGCTGATGCCTACCTCTTTTTTCTCAGTGTGTCCACTTTGGCTCCATATCCGTTGGCCCTCACCACTTGAGTTTGCCATTAGAAGGAAGGATTCTTAGAATATGGAGAGAACCAATGGAGGTAAAGACCCAAAGACAGCTAATGTTGATAAAGACTTTGGGCTCTTTCACACATCTGCTTGCCCCATGCCTAGAAAGCACAGGTCAGAGAGGTTTTCTGCTTGTCCAAGCCATTTTTTGTTTCTTCCACCACTTTCTCTGGGAAAACCTGCTGTTTACTACTGAATCAGAACAAACATCCATCTGCAAAAAAAAACCCCTGACTGGTGTTTGTTCTGATTCAGTGGCAAAGAGTGGGTTTTCTCGGGATAAAGTAGTAGCGGATGAGCCCTATGATTACAGCCCTATGCACATATTCACTGGCAAATGAAACCCAATGAACAATGGAGCTTGCTTCTGAATAATAAAGAAATCATTGGATTATGAAGTATGTTGCATGGATTTCAATAGGATTTAGCCAATGGCACTGGTGTGCTTTCGAACTGCTAGGTTAGCAGGATTTTACCCCGTGAACAAGGGATGCAGGTGGCGCTGTGGGTTAAAGCCTCAGCGCCTAGGTCTTGCCGATCGAAAGGTCGGCGGTTCGAATCCCTGCGGCGGGGTGCGCTCCCGCTGCTCGGTCCCAGCGCCTGCCAACCTAGCAGTTCGAAAGCACCTCCGGGTGCAAGTAGATAAATAGGGACCGCTTACCAGCGGGAAGGTAAACGGCGTTTCCGTGTGCGGCTCTGGCTTGCCAGAGCAGCGATGTCACGCTGGCCACGTGACCCGGAAGTGTCTCCGGACAGCGCTGGCCCCTGGCCTCTTAAGTGAGATGGGCGCACAACCCCAGAGTCTGTCAAGACTGGCCCGTACGGGCAGGGGTACCTTTACCTTTACCTTTAACTTTACTTGGGTTGGGGCCAGAGATGAGACAAAAAGACAAGGAAACCTATCAAAGCTGTAATATACTGTAACTAACTCCAAGTACTCATAGATAAGCATTATGACAGCTCAAAACAGGGTTGGTAGGGTCGGCTAGGTTTTACTGGTCCTTTCTGAAAACAGTACACAAAAAATTAAGTGATAATTTCCCTCACATTAATCCCACTGGCATTTGATCCGTACAGCGGCAATTCTCATATAAGCCTCCCTCCTACCTCCATAGAAAAGATGTGGCCATTTCACATAACCGCTAAGGTGAAATTACCAAGGAGTATATCACAGATGCACTACACATCTACAGAATGACCAATTGTTAAGACAACTCTTGAGGGACCTGTAACCACTGAACAGACAGCTTTTCATACATCCCCTCTCTAGTGCCATAACCATTGAGTAGTTTGTTACCTACACAGGACATAGCTAGACAAACAGATGTGGAAAAAATGTTTCTCAAAAAATCCTGCTAGCTATATGCAGTTCTAAATATACATTTAAAAAGGAACAGTGGGAAATGACCCATAGTCCATTCCATTTCCACCCTCTCTTTTGACAAGATGAATGTAATTGCTTAGGGATGTTGTCAGCGCCTGGTATTTCTCAGCAGCTGCTGAGGACCTAGTATCCTTTCAGGGCCTACTTCTGATGCCTGCTCTGGATTCCTTTTTAAAAAAATGGATCTCAGTGCTCTAAGCAGCACCTGATAGATGGGTCTGGCTACCATTCTGATGTATCACAATGCCCCTGAAGGAGTACCATTCTGGGATATTGTACTGACTATTACCTACCCAATACAGTCGTACCTCGGAAGTTGAACAGAATCCATTCCAGAAGTCCGTTTGACTTCCAAAACGTTCGGAAACCAAGGAACAGGTTCCAAATGGCTGCAGGAAACTCTTGCAGCCAATTAGAAGCCATGGAACCTGCGTCAGACGTTCAGGTTCCAAAGAACGTTCACAAACCAGAACACTCACTTCTGGGTTTGCAGCATTCGGGAGCCAAAATGTTCAAGTCACAAGATGTTTGACTTCCAAGGTATGACTGCACTGTTCAGGTAACTTCCTCAGGACCCACCTGAGTGACTTTGTCCAGGGCCCAGCCAACCCTGGAGCCTGCCTTGGTAATGCTATCTGGTATGAGAAAAACACACTCTTACAGGATTCTTCACATGCTGTTCGGGTTACCTTGCTCCTCTTCAACATTCCATAATTTGATCCGATAACAAGAGACCAAAGAGATGAGGGTAATTGAGTAGTTCAAAAGAGGAAATGAAACTTTTGGCGGCCAGTTTGAACTTCCAAACCTCTTTGTTGTTCACCCACCACTGGTAATCACAGACTTTCATACTGCCTCAAAAGTCACAGCCAGTCTCTTCAGCCCTTCAACCCTATCAGCAAAGACCCCCCATTTTAAAATGAAATGTTTCTCATGGCTTATCACCTTGTACAATTTCCATTAGTCTGAAGTGGTGCAATTGCAAGCCTGGTACAAATAATAGAGAACAATGTTTTCTATGCTCATGCAGGAACTCTAACCAATTGAAGGTCTCCTAAAGAGAGAAAAAAATGAAAGAATGGAAAGAAAAGAGGGGAGAAAAGAAAAGAAAAGGTGGGGGAAACACCCAGATTCTTCCTTAGATTTCCAGATTCAGTTAAAGAAAGAAAAGAAGACAACTGCTGGCTTCAACTTCTGCTAGAATAATGGCTTAACTCATCTCTCTGAACACTTCAAACCATTTTGCAAGAATCTATTATCTGAGTCTTATGACTCAAACGGTGAAGTAGGTCCCTTTAATTATTTCTGTTATAGAAATGCACACAAAGGGGAAGCAGGTTGCCCTAGGCTAGATTTATCATTGCCCAGACTGCACTGCTAACTGGGATCCTGCAGCCCCGGATACCATTAGCTTAATCCTGTATGATAAAAGGGAACTAAGTTATCTGATTGTGGTTCCTGATGTGGCTCTACGTCCACACACAAGGAAGATGGTGGGATTAGCAGGCTAGAGCAGCAATGGTTTTAGGGTGGCACGACTGGTGTGAGGGCACTGGGCACCATGCTGCAGGGAGTGCCACAACAATGCTGTAGAATGGAGCATGAGACCTGGGGTGTGTGGTGTGTGCCAAATATTTGTGTTGCACAGGGCACTGCTGAAATTCAAGAGCCCCAAATCCACCAATGGCTTTGAGTGTGGGGAGGGAAAAAAGATTTTCAAAAGCAGGAGAAAGCCCTAAGAAGGATGAGAAGCCTTACCTAAGGAACAATAAGGGAACCTAGGAATGATGGCAGCACATGCTCAGGAATGCGGGAGGAAAAAAACTCCTAATCAGAAATGCAGGTGAGGGGAAATGGAATGGAGTATTCTGAAAGAAAGTGTGTCTGGGTGGGTGGAAACCTGAACAGGAGCACTTTACACTGCAGCTTTTTGAGGAAGGTCCAGACTAGGTAAATCTGGATTGGGCTGAAGAGAAGACTCAGTTTCCCCAGTCTCCTGTCTGTTCTTCCTGCTTCACAAGCAACCCCCTCCCAAAAAAACCAATAATCTTTGCAAACCAAAGTAAGTTGCTGGTAACCAATTGGGAAAGGGTTCAATCACATAAGTGCCAGCACACTCAGAAACATCATTTCAAGTCCTTGAATTATTGGTCAGCCGGGCAGGCTAGCAATTAGGACTAATGACCCATCTGTGAGCGAGTGAGACAGCGAATGTACCTGTCAACTATCATTTTCCTTATGCAATGGAGGGAGTTGTTTGCAAGTCTCACACAGCCTCTGTTGTGATGGAGCCTCTGACAAACCTTCCCCCTCAGCAGTTAACAAAAGCACCCCAAAAAGGGATTGAGCTAGTGGTCAAAATTTTACACGCTGACACACTACACTATCACCAAACTTGAAATGTGGGTTTTGTTGCTTCAGGTTTTCTCTCCTGTCCTAACCTTCAGAAGCAAGATGAACACTGTCATTCTCTCCAGTCTCTGATTACATTTTGCGTCAAATATTCTCCTCAGAGTCCTCAAGGAGTGTAACTGTCAGCGTGTGCCTCACAAAGGCAGTTCCGATAGCAAGTCAACCTTTGTGGCTGTGCAGGTGACATGCGTACGGCTCTCATAGAGTCAAAGTGCTTTCCAAGTGCAAGCACAAGTTTTACAGTGGGATCTTGGGGTGGCTTTTCAGTCCCTGATATCTGGCAGTGAGTGTGAGGACAGGCGGCTGAGGCTGCAGTAGCCCTAGGAACTGGAAGGAGGAAGCACTTATGAAGGAAGCCGTTTTGAAATGCAGCTGGCAAGGTTAGATAGCAACTACCAAGTGACTATAAAGAAAGATTTATAAGCAATGACAGTTTCAACTAATGCTGAACAAGGAGCTACAGTGCAGCAAGGGACACCTTTAAGCATAAATCCGTGTAAAATCTCTTTCCACATTATAAAGCGACTTTCTAGATGCTTCCTGGCCTTCTTTACTTGGTTTCCTAATGCTGATATAGGTAAAAGTAAAGGTAAAGGTAAAGGACCCCTGGACGGTTAAGTCCAGTAAAAGGCGACTATGGGGTTGCGGTGCTCATCTCGCTTTCAGGTCGAGAGAACTGGTGTTTGTCCACAGACAGCTTTCCGCGTCATGCGGCCAGCATAACTAAACCACTTCTGGTGCAATAGAACACAGTGACGGAAACCAGAGCACACAGAAATGCTGTTTACCTTCCCGCCACAGCAGTGCCTAGTTATGTACTTTCACTGGTGTGCTTTCAAACTACTAGGTTGGCAGGAGCTAGGACAGAGCAATGGGAGCTCACTCCATTGTGTGGATTTGAACCTCCAACCTTCTAGTTGGCCAGCCCAAGAGGCTCTGTGGTTTAGACCACAGTGCCACCCACGTTCCTTAATATTGATATAAGACCTAATATCACAACACTGCAGGAGAGCCCTAATCCCACCCCATGGAAGCATTGAACCATTCCTCATATTGCAAAGTGAGATTTGCTCGGAACTTTGATGAGGTTCTGCAAACAAACAAAGTACTGAGACCCAAATGGATTCAGGGCAGGTGTACTGCAACAGCTGGATGACATGGGAGAAGGCTAAGCAGGGGTACACTTTGAACTTTCACATTTCAGTGGTGCCCTGCGTGAGACCAACTTTTGGTGATCCCTTGCCTCTCTATACCAGAGTTGTGACACCCTACAGAGCCCCCTTTGACTCGGCACCCTGTGCAGAGGAACCAGTTACACTGCCTTAAATCCACCTCTGGCGCTGAGTTAGCTGCATGGACTGCACCACTTCAGACTGCAAATGGGTGTGTATGTTTTTTTTTTTTTTGTGTGTGTGTGTGTGTGTGTGTGTGTGTAATGCTTTCCTGTGTCAAATCAAAACAACTCCCTCTTGAAAATAAAAACATAGCACAGCCGAGTGTGGACTGGGAAGGAACTTGTTTTCTGAGGTTCTAGATTTGTGTTCTTTGTTTTTTGTTTACTTTCAGGGAGCTTTTTATTAAAACTGAAAGTAAAAGTGGAGGAGCAGTTGAAAATGGTATACTCCTACCAAGTGATAGATTCCATGGGAACACTGAAGGATTATACCATCTGACTCTCCTATACATGTGACAAAAACCTGAAATGTAGTGCCACACAGATCCCTATCCTATGAAAAAGCTAATGACTTCTTTCCCCATAATTCTCCATATACCATCCCATGACCATAACAGAACTAGGGGAGAAATTATTTTGGTCTGCATTTTAAAGCAAACTGACCTAGTTCACACCTCCTGAATGAAAACATGCATCAGAATGTAATCATCCTTCAGATTTCACACTTCCTCATATTTTTGGCATACAGTCTGCAGCCCCCCACCCCCCAAAGTACCAAACAGCATTTTAAAATGCATATTTTAGGAAAAAGTGCATTCAGAAATTCATACACTAAAACAAACCATGAATTCAAATGCAACTTTTGAGCTAAAATGAATATTTAAATACCACTGAAGTACAAATTTTCAGACATACAATTGTTTTAAAGAGGCAGATTAATGAGGAAACAGGATGGAGCAGACTTATGAACAAACACATGCACAATTAGTACAGACTGGAAATAGACTCATCCATCCATCCATAGACCATGAAATTTTTTGAATATAATGGATTCAATGGCTGAGAGATAAATGGTCAAGGCGATACCAACAAGTGCTCCTCAATATATCTATCCTGTACCCCAGAAGGCTAAAACTCAGTGATACAGCTTTTTTATAATAATAAAAAAATATATCCTTGACATTTCATAAGGATTCAGCAGAGTTATCTTATCTAGCAGTTCCTATCAGATATCTTCAGTTATCTGTCAGCTACTCCATCATGAATAATCAGTGTGGGCAAATACAAACAGATATGTATCAATAAACACCCTTAAAAAACAACAACAATATATGCACTGAGTCACCAACTGAAGGCCTAGTGCCAGATCAAACAAGAGAAAGGCTGCCAGCTAGCCTACTGACCTCAGGAAGTTGGCTATGAGCCTACTGCAGCAGTAACCCATCTAATGTTTCACCAAACCTACAAATCTTCGTTAGGAAGTGATCGTGTATGACTGGGAGTCATGGAGTGGGGATATTTGACAGCATTCACTGGAGATGATATTTCAGCGTGTGGGTCAGGATCAACTCATCAATCAATCTAGTTGCCAACCATGGACATTGCAAGCATGCCCATACAGAAGACGGGCAACCAAAGCTTGGGAGGAGGCTATATTTATTCAAAATATAACAAATTGGAGGCTCTGCAAACAATAAATCAACCTTATTAACCAAATCCAAATATAAGTCTGGTCATGTTTGCTAGCTCATCTTCTGGCCCCATAGGAGAGGATTGGAAGGAATTCTTCCTCCTTGCTTTGAGAACCTTGAGTGTGTGAACTTGAAAAGCACACTTTGTAGCTTGAGTTGGGTGGGTTCTGCCTATTTTCTGTGGCATTGAGGAACATAGGAGTCATTATACAGAACCTTATATATGGAGCCTTTTTAAAATAGCCCCCAACACCCCAATTATCAATTGGTCCTGGGCTCTTGCGGGAGCCAGCTGACTCTCAGAAGAGCATGAGACCAAAGAATAAGCATCTTTCGATCTGGTGCTCTGGTGTGAAACAGCTGATTCATGCAAGAGCATGAGACCCCAAAAATGAATGTTTTGGGGGTTGGGCACTCTGCCCCCCTCTGATTTTATCTTCTCAACCATCTCCTAAGGTAGGTTAGAGTGAGTGAGTTTGGATTTCATCCCACATTTCCCCAGTCCTCCTCTGACATTCTAACCACTGCATCATCAGGTTCTATACTCAAGTTCCCTGTGGAATGGGGTTGCAGAAGGGCCCTCCGATAAAACTAAGCCCATTATATAGATATGAATGCCATCCCTTTCCAGCAATAAAGGTCAGTTTGGGGCACCCGCTTTTCTGCATTGCACAAGTATTTATTGTGCACACTGACTTCAGCTCAAATAGTGGGTACTCAGCATGTTTACAAAGCAAACCTACAACAGCTCAGCCCAAAGGTGCAAGGATTTTCATTTCAGAAACTAGCATTATCCCAATGCAAACAACCCAGGACTTTATAAATTGAAATTTTTAATTAGAATCTCTGAAATGTCATGGGCAGTGCCACACATTTAAATTAAAAATAATAATAACCTTGATCGTCTCACATCCAGTGAAATCACTCCAACAATGGTATCTCAAGTGGTCTTCCCTCCCCTTCCCTGGGTTGCTGCCAACATTGTCTGTCTATCCCACTCCTTCCTGTGATTACTGCCCACTTTTCCTTTCCTTGTCTGGATTGAGCAAGGCTAGCATTTAAGAAACGCTTATTCCAATCCATTTCTACGCTTGCATGGCAATCGGGTGTCATTTGCTATGATTTAGTCAATTTAGTCCTACGAATTAATTGGTTAATAAGCCATCTGTATGCATCAGGTGACATGTACAAGCTCTTTACACACAGGCACACTTGTCCTTGCTTCACACTGTAAAAGGCTTTGGAGAGGGGAAAGGAAGGGCAGATTGCAATGTCTGGAGGATAGTAAACAAAAAAGGCCTTCTCTAGCGCTGAATTGATCTTGACCTCCGTGGGACTTGCTGCCTAGGACAAGCCAGTTAAGCAGAGAGGAAGGCTATAATATTACAGAATTTGCAGCGAGAACCTCAACCACATATGTTGGGGGGGGGGGGGAAGAAGTACAGGATGGAAGCAATTTGAGCTAATTACAAGAACGTTAGAAATTCAAATTGAGATTCTGAACCTGTCAAAATTTAGAAGGATTTAATTATCAAAACATTTCATTCACTGGTATTTCTGTATTAATGAAAATCACGTCTCCCAAGCAGCAGACACAGTAATGCTATGTACAGAAATGAAAGACTTATTATTTTTATGACACCCCTTCTAGCTTTCCTGGCAAGAGCAAATCCCACAATAGATCCCAAACCTTATACACAGTAAGGAAAGTTAACCATCTGTCATCGAAGATGTTCTTTCCCCCCTTTCTCTTTTTCTGTCAAGGGCACTCCCCTGCCAAAGGAATGCACATTGCAGACAGTTAACTATTTATTGTCAAAACTTACAGTAGTTTCTATGGCTCCAAATATACACCAGTCTAGGGTCTAGGCAGCTATTCCTAGGTCTGTGCGCTATGGAGCAATGGCAGCAACAGGGGGCCATGCCTCCTTCACCAGATTATGCATCTTCCCCCAAGAGCCTGTGCACACATAGCCAGAGATTATGTCTGTGTAGAAGCTTCCTCTGCTCTTCCTCCATCAATTCTCTCCTGGTTGTGTGAGACAGTAGTGCAGGAGAGGGTGGGGGACCACTCAGTCCTCCACTTGCCTGACTTGCCTTTTCTTTTTCTTCCTCCTCTGCTCCACCCTCCAGCCCTGAAGATTCCCCCTGCCTCTGATTCATGTTTCCTGGCTTCCCCTGGTGCACACTTGTCAGTGTCCTGCCAGTACCTGACACCTTGTGAATATGCAATCCTTTGAATATTTACTCACAGGTTAGTCCCGCTGGGTCCAATGCTGCTCACTTCCCAGCAAGTGTGTTTAGAATTGTAGCATGTTACAGACCACAGGAAGAGAGGAAATATTGAGTTAAGGGCATCTTAGGAGGTTATAGTTAAAAACTTGCTCTATCTGCTCAAGGTCTACCCCACCCACCCTTCTCCAACTCAGTGCCCTCCAGATGCTCCATCTCCCATCACCCCTAGAAAGCATGGACAACAGCAAGGATAGAGGGAGTTGGAGTTCAACAACATCTGATCGGAGGATTGTTAGGTGACCCCCATTCCCCTCCCAGAGCTACAATTGGCAGAGTTCTCTGTGGAGGGAGATTGATTGTTGAACCATACTTAGGACTGTAGCTCTCTGAGGGGGATTGAGGGCCTCCTAGCAACTCTCAGTGCCCATAAATGCATCAGCTCCCAGAATACTTTGGTGGAAATCATGACTGTTTAAAGTTGTGTCATAGCACTTTAGATGCATGATGAATGTGGCCCAGGTTGGGGGAGAATAATCTATCCAGTTCAGAACTCTGTTTCCAATCCAGATGCCTTTGGGAACATTAAAAAAAAAAGATAACATGGATGGGATGACCACCCTCTATTGTTTGTCCCCAGAATTTGATATTCAGGAAAATATATTTAGGTATCATAGGCTGATAAGCCTCAGTAGGCAG
This sequence comes from Podarcis cretensis, assembly GCF_951804945.1. Classification (NCBI taxonomy): domain Eukaryota; kingdom Metazoa; phylum Chordata; class Lepidosauria; order Squamata; family Lacertidae; genus Podarcis; species Podarcis cretensis. The sequence continues at coordinate 31,319,559 of NC_137173.1, read as the reverse complement.
GTAACCAAGCCTTATGAGGAATATTTGGAAAAGGTGGGCATGTTTAGCCTGTGAAACAGAAGCTCAAGGACAAATGTGAGAGCAGTCTCCAAATATCTGAAGGAGTATCACACAGTAGATAAAGCAGGCTTGTTCTCCATTGTTCCAGGGGGCAGGAATAGAACAAATGGATGGAAAATGCAGACAATCAGATTTCAGTAAAATATTAGGAGAACCAGCACAAGCTGTCTGACAGTGAAACACGCTGCCTTGAGAGGTGGAGAGCTCTTCATCACTAAAAGTATTTAAGCAGAAGACGGCTGTCCATCTGTCAGGGATGCTAGAGTTCCATCCTACCTTGCAGATTCTGATTTGAGTAGGGGGTAGGGATGTCAGATACATTTGATTTTGTTTGCATTTCAGTGTGAAACTACCTTATTCACTCTTCTCAGAAGGACACATGAACTGGTGCACAATTTTCCTTCCAAGTTCAGTTTTTCAAATGTTTCAGTGCAGTTATCCTATCAAACAGAAATCTATATGTTAGGGGAAAGTGCACAAGCACATATTGCTAAAAAAAAAATAGCATACAAAAATGCATTTTATTAGGGGAAATTGCTTGCAAAATGTGTATAATTCATCAGCAAAAATGTGTGCATTGGAGGAAATGAAATGCTGAGGACTTTACATGAGGTTGTTTAAAAAATAAAAAATAAAAATAAAGATCACAGTTTGCTGTGGAAATTTTAAGTGAATTTAAGATTGGAAAACTGAGAGAAACCAAAAACTGAGAGGAAACCAAACTGGAACACTGAGAGAAACCAAAACTGACAGATTTGCCATCCATAGAAGAGACTTGGCCTGGATGACCTCCAAGGCACCTTCCAGCTCTACACAGGGATTCAATAGCTAATTTTGCTTAGTCATGCTCTAGTTATGCTAGTGCAAGAGAAGGCACAGGAAGTCACCATGGTTCTCTTCACTCCTTGTGTAAGAGATTGCTGCTGTAGTCTCAATACTTCCTGTTCTGCAAGCTGCTGCTCAACAAGCTTTTTCTGGCGCAGCTACAGCACTGCCTTTCATATTGTGTGACCTTTATGTTCATCTTTACACTAGTGTAGCAGTCCTTGCACTGCTGGACAGAGACAGTGGTGGGACCTGGGGTGAGAGCCTTGGGGTCTCAAATTTCAACGGCACTCTGTGTGACACCAAAATTCCATGTCTCCCACCTCTTGCCTTCTATTCTACATCATAGTTGTGGCACCCTCTGTGACTGAATCAGTCACGCTCCCTAAATTCGCCTTTGCCAGAGAAGATCAAATCCGGACCATAGGATTTTACCTCGATGAATTTTATAACATGAACAAATCTAGATTTGGAGATAAAAAAACCACAGCATTTGACTCAAACTCCAGTTTCTTTCTTTTATTTAATTGAGCTTTTAGTCTGGTGCCGATTAGTGATGCAAACAAGAACATTGAACTTTCAGATTAGGCAACTGAGGACTTTGCATATTGGGCTCTGTGTTTACGTCCCCACCATGCAAAGTTTCAAAATAACATCCAGAATGTGGATGTCAGTTGTGCAGGGGCTGGCCAGCTGTTACAAACCCAATCCGTTCCACACACCTATAGAAAACAAATCTCTGTACTTTACTACAACTATAGCGCAGATGGTATGATTTGCATATTAAGGATGTGCTTTAAAACAAGATACAGAAAGAAATATAACTACCTCCCCCACCCCAGCCATCACACTTTATCACAAAATGTCTAATTCCTCTTCATGGAACAAAACCAAAAACAAAATCAGGACATATATTAACCTACCTAGCCAAAGCAAATAGTTTTGTTTGATCAGTGGCCACACAATGCATCCTCTTAATCCTGTAAGTGGCTAAGCTGCTTTACAGCTTTCTTGTAGGTCATGAACACATACAAGAAGTTTAATAAATCCTAATTAGTCAGCTAGTGCAGTTGAAAAAATAGGAAATAAGAATGTAAGATGAGTCCCACCTGAACAGACCCAGGATCCAGTATCCTACAACAGCCTGTCAGATACCTATAGGAAGTCTAAAATCAGGGTATGGGAGTAAGCGCTGCCCCACCAACCTCAGCCAGCACCTGATTGCCTTCTTACTTCCATGTAGCTCAGGGGACAGAACAAGTGGATGGTTTCATCTTCCTTAGTCTCAGGGCTTATCCACACCTACTTTTTGCCCCACTCTTTCCAGGCACAGATCTGCACTTTGAAGCTCTGTGTCTGGGTCAGTGTGTCTGGCTGTTAACCAGAAGATTGGTTGTTTCTAGAAAGATAGGTGCTCATCAACTCACCATGAAGTTGCTACAGTAATTGTCACACTTTTTAACAACAACAAAAGAGGTGCTGGTACTGATTACCCTTGAGTACCCCCTGAAAAATAAGCACTGAGTGTAGCCATAAATATTTTGAATATCATGTGGTCTGAAATGGGTTTTTCAAAAGCATCTTTTCATTTTGATAGTTATGATCAAAGCTCAACAAGTTCAGATTTTTCTCTTTTCCACAAAGCCCTTATCATTTTCCATCCGGAACATCCGCAAACCTTGCATTTACCTCTTTTGCCTTTTCTTTTGTCCCGTGTGAACTCCCTGTTTTTTTCTCTCTCTCTCCCTTGCCCTCCCTCTCCTAAAATCTTGTTTTTTTTGCTGACAAAATACTGCATGATCTAAAAGCATATCTGATGAGAACTGTAACAGGGAACCAAATGGGTTAGCAAAAGTGCATTTCTGTTCCACGTGGTCTCAGGCTTCTCAGAATAAGTAGATTGGGGGGAGAACCAATTAGATAACACTCAGCGACTACAGTGCAAAAGGATGGTGCAATTGCCAAGACTAATAGGGTATTTAATAATAGATTTCTCTCTCTCTCTCTCTCTCTCTCTCTCTCTCTCTGATTCAGAAGAGAGGCAAGTAGTTTCAGTTGCAGTGCATCTTCTTGCAAATGCTCAATGAAATAATTAATATTTCATGAACGTGGGGACTAACCTGCCCTCTAAGCCTATTATTCTTACAAGGGAGATCCCTGTAGATGAAGATGGGGAGGTTGAGCTCATGAAACGGACTGGAGGGAGTACCAAAGGGGAACATGGACAACACTCTTACTTTCAGAATGTGGTTGACAGTGGCCCCAGACAGGGCCTGGAACTAAAAGTTGAGGTGAGACTTGAAGAATCACCTAGAGGCAAGGCTCTCTTGTTTCCTACAATGAAGGAAGGTTGGTCATAAATGTGACAGACCACCAGGATGCTTTGTTGGAGAATGGCCCTGCCCTTAAGTAGTCCAAATAACTGGGCTTGCTCCTAAAAGGAAGTACTGTAATCCTCGAGTGTTTGGTGTGTGGACTGGTGAGGGGGTGTTCTCAAAAAAATGCTCCTAGTGGACATATTGGTGAAAGAGGCCTCAGGCCATCTCTTTTGTTCTACAGAACCCGTTGCTTAATGCCTGCTAACTCAAAACACAAATAAAATCCACTGAGGGCATTTTTTTCCTTGTTGCCATAGGAACAGTTATTACAATCTTGCCAAATGGTACTTAATACATCGCCCCCTCCCTCCAGCCCCATGTAACAGTCTGCTATTAGAAGTGAAGGCTCTCCTCAGAGAAGAAGCAGATATGCATAATGACCCTGGCAGCCTACCCTCTGCCCTATAGTCCCATGATCCAGCAGTCCCGTGACAGCCCACTTTTCTGTGACTTCCTTAGGCACACAGTTTACTTCTCTCTCCTCCCCCCCTCCTCCCCCTCCTCCTTTTCTCTTTCTTTCAGCTCTCAGTTCTTTTGAGTGTCACATCATTTACATTTATGAAAGGAATTTCCTGGAGGGTGCATGGGTAGCACAAATTGTGTATGATCAGATCAACCTTGTGCATAATACATTTGTCTGTGAATCAAATCCCTGGGGGCTTCCCTCCTGGCTGAAAGTCTCTGTAATGAAGTATTTGACTGTAATTTAGTTAAAGACGCTCAGGGTAGGAACAACGCAATGGGGAGGAGGGGGTGGGGATTAGGGAGGCGAGAATGCCGCAAAACAACCCTGCCTTTAATTACAAGATTGAAGGCCTGCTTTAAAACGTTACAGAAATAACAAAAGGGGAAGTTAGATGAATCCTCCAGCCAGTCTCTTGTAGAAAGCAGAATGCAGCTCTTTCCCATCCAATCCTGCAGGATGACTTGGGCATATGATGTTCCCATTGGTTCATCCAGTCTAGAACTATGATTGGCAGTAGCTCTGAAGGGTGTTAGGCTAAGATCTTTCCCATTAACTGCTACCAGTTCTTCTCCTTCTTCTTCAACCTAGGACATTCTGCATACAAAGAATGGGCTCCACCATTCTCCCCCATCCCATCTTGCAGAGTCCTATGCTTGGTTTCCCCGTGAGTAGGGGAGGCGCAAAAGGTGCCAGCCAAATCCCACGTTCACAGGCTTTTCCCGCCTGTGATTTTTGGTGGGTCCCTGCCTTCGCCGTGGCAGCCAGACCCTAATTTCCACGAAGCAAATTCCTCCCGATCAGAGGAATTCAGCCAACCCGGAAGTCCTCCTAAATGGCTGCAATCTAGAGAAAGTGAAGTGGAATCAAGTCTTGTTGATTTCAGCAAGGATAAATTGTCTGGAGCTTCCTCTCTATTATACTTAATTTACAGAGCTTATATCAAGCAGCTTTGTGTTATGTTTCCAGTTGTGCCACTGAATGACTGTTTTTGTTTGTTTGTTTTATTTTGCCCTTTGCCAAAGGCTTGTGGGGAAGAATTGCTTCAGAAAGACTTCAAAATGCTCCAGGCTCTTCAGTTTTTCGATGCTAGAACCAGTTAGGAAATGTGCAATGTTTGAAATAGCAGCCTTCCGCTAAAAATCCACCTTCCCCTAACGTGGTACCCTCTAGGTTTTTTGGGACTATGCATCAGCCTGAGTCAGAATGGCCAATGGTCAGGGATTATGCAGTCCAACAACATCTAAAGGGCATCAGGTTGAGGAAAGCTGATTTTTTTAGCAGAAGGCAGACATTTCAAACACTTCCTAGCTCTTAGTAAGCTTGGTTGCTATTTCTGCAATAATTCTCAAATATTTGGTACTTAGAAAGTAAACACCTAATTCCACTCAACATCCAAACTTAAGTGGGGAAAATGTCATCTAAAGAATACATTGATTATAAAAGAGAGCATAAGCCACAAAGACTGGAGTGAGGCATCCCTTTTAAAAATGTGCTGACTAAAATACTTGGTGACTAACATACCCATTCAGCCATAGTGAAATAGAATGTTGCCTTATACTGAATCAGACCATCCAACTCAATACTGACTGCTAATAATTTTCTGGGTTTTTAGACAAGAGTTTCTCCAGCCACATTTTACCCTAGAATTGTGGGGTTCTGAAATTTGCCTGTTCTTGGATTGGTGAGAATAACTTATATGTTAGCAAACTGCCATTCTTCTGTTTTTGATTTCTGGCCCAGTGCACATGCAGTTTACTGCAGTTTTCAGATGGTTAACCTGTCAGCGTAAAAAGACACAATGAGTACCAGCGCATAGGTGCAGCGATTAAATCCCAGCACAGTGCCTTTTTTGTGCTGTGATTTAATCAATGTGCACATGCGCTGGTGCTCATTGGTAACCTGTAAGGGAGGAACAGGTAGAAACTGAAAATTGTGGCAAACTGAGCATACACCAATCTCAAAATTAATTCTAGAATTTCTCAATGTTAAACTGGAAAGCAGGAAAGCAGTACCAAAGGGCAGAGGAAAATGTTTTATGGGTTTCTGTTTTTTTAAGTAACAGCATTGAACCAAATCCATCTGACTAATTCAGCTCCAAACTCTAGATATTATGGGTGATGCACAATTAAAAAGTGTAGTTGACTCACCAAATGATTTTTAATTGATTGATCATTCAGTTAAATGTACAAACATTTGCATATGACCAAAAGAATAGCTTTGAAGAAAATGACATTTTTTTGCATTTTTAGATGGTGTATCAGACATCATGGAAGAGTGTTCCTTCCTGCGGGTGAACAAAGGGATAAGGTTTCCCCTTGTTCCTGTTGACTTTACAAGTGTGCATATTAACGCAGGTGGCGCTGTGGGTTAAAGCCTCAGCGCCTAGGGCTTGCCGATCGAAAGGTCGGCAGTTCGAATCCCTGCGGCGGGGTGCGCTCCCGCTGCTCGGTCCCAGCGCCTGCCAACCTAGCAGTTCGAAAGCACCTCCGGGTGCAAGTAGATAAATAGGGACCGCTTACCAGCGGGAAGGTAAACGGCGTTTCCGTGTGCGGCTCTGGCTCTGGCTCTGGCCAGAGCAGCGATGTCACGCTGGCCACGTGACCCGGAAGTGTCTCCGGACAGCGCTGGCCCCTGGCCTCTTAAGTGAGATGGGCGCACAACCCCAGAGTCTGTCAAGACTGGCCCGTACGGGCAGGGGTACCTTTACCTTTACCTATATTAAAAGCAATTAACAGGGTTGTTGTTTTTAATGTCTGCATCAAATGGGGGTGCCTTTAAGTCAATTCATTTAGGTGGCAGTGGTAAAATGGTGCACAGTCCTCCTATTTAGAGCCCCTAAGCCGATCAGGGAGGGAAGGCTGTTCCTCAGATATACTCCTCTGTCTGTTTGTCCTGTGAACTACTGCAGCTGATTGGTTCCTGTGGATTAAAGGTAAAGGTAAAGGACCCTTGACAATTAAGTCCGATCGCGGATGACTCTGAGGTTGCGGCGCTCATCTTGCTTCACAGGGCGAGGGAGCCAGTGTTTGTCCGCTCCACAGACAGTTTCTCTGGGTCATGTGCCCAGCATGACTAAGCTGCTTCTGGAAAAACAAGAGCACACGGAAACGCCATTTACCTTCCCGCTGGAGCGGTACCTATTTATCTACTTGCACCTTGACATGCTTTTGAGGTTGGCAGAAGCTGGGAAAGAGCAACATGGGGATTCGAACTGCCGACCTTCTGATCGGCAAGCCCAAGAGGCTCAGTGGTTTACACCACAGTGCCACCCACGTCCTGTGGATTGGGGATGGGCAATGCTGCCAATTTTGGTTTGTTTCACTTTCTAATTTTTCCCATCTTAAATTCAGTTCTAAACATCGCTTTGCAGTTTTTTGTTTTTAAATGTCCTCATGAAAAGTCATCAGCATTTTAGTGCAAACTTTTCTTAATATATGCGATTTTCCTTTAAACTAAACATCTTTGTAAAGTAATTTAACCTAATAGAATGCAGTTTTCTATTGTATTTTTACTGTTACAACGGTACCTCGGATTAAGTACTTAATTCATTCTGGAGGTCCATTCTTAACCTGAAACTGTTCTTAACCTGAAGCACCACTTTAGCTAATGGGGCCTCCAGCTTCTGCCGCGCTGCTGGAGCACAATTTCTGTTCTCATCCTGAAGCAAAGTTCTTAACCTGAAGCACTATTTCTGGGTTAGCGGAGTCTGTAACCTGAAGCATATGTAACCTGAAGAGTACGTAACCTGAGGTACCACTGTACTGTATATCCATCTTTATGCATATGTCTCTCTCTCCACCCCCCTCCATCCCAGTATATGCAATTTGGCACACATTACTTGGCTGGATAACTGCATGGCAAAATTCAGTGCATATTTTGAAGAATGCCTATGTTCCAGTTTTCAGGTTGTTTCAGAAAATGTGGAATTAGGTCAATTCACCTTTAGATATGAAATAGATTATGAAATGGAAATTTCATCCCTATCCTTGGGAAGGACCCAGCCACAGAATGGTGAAGAAGAGGTTTAATCAGGAAGCCACCAACTGTGTTTTCAAGAGGAAAAGACCTGTTCCCTCCTCACACTCCTGTGTGATGGAACAAACGGAGAACACTGGTAAGTGAGGATCTCTGGCTTTTGAAAGCTGTGTGCTCTACCCTTCGGTACTCTAGCCAGCCAGTGAAAATGAAAGTCACCTCCCCTGAGAAGAGGTGTAATTTCACTTTCTGCTGTTGGATCTGTTCTTGCCCACTGGCACATGGAGTAGCCATCAATTGATGTTGACAATGAGCATGCATGTGTAAAGCAGCAACAAATCTGAAGTAAAACCCATCCATCAAGCCTTTTCAATATTTAATAATTTTAGAGGCACCACTTGTCTCCAAGGGAAAGTGCAAAAAGAAAAGAAAAAATTAAAAAAATCACTGGCCATCATTCATTTTCAAACCATAATTTGTAATTGTGCGTGTATATTGTCTGTTGCCTAAGCCCTGAGGCTAAGCTAACTAGCTGGGTAGGAAATGGTGGCCTGGCTGTTTTGAAAGTGCCAGGTGGCAACCCTAAATCAAGGAGAGTTTTGATCTACTTTCAGCTTCCTCTGCCAACCTCTGTTTTTTACCTCTTTCTTTCCTCTGAATTAAGTGCTGTAGAGAACTGAGGCGCTATTATATCATTCCAAAGCTCTGAATGCACAGACGACAATGCGACTCCAAAAAGGGAAATTGTGATTCAGAGAGAGGGACAATAATACTGTGGAATTAGAAGTTCAAGACCTTAGAAGTGACCAAAAGAGCAAAGAGTCTAAGGGCTCTTCCAGGCAAGGGTTGAATGTGGGAAGATCATTGTGTCTCATGCACACATGTTTTTGCAGGAATCACACAACATATATATATATATCTATATATATATATATATGATTTAGAAGCTGCTTGATCAAAAAGTTCTCTAAGCAGTGTACATATAAAATTGAAGTTAAAACACAGCTAAAATTCACAAACCAGTTACAAAAGACATGCATAAAACTGCCATCATTAAAACACCTATAAAATCATTAAAACTCTTAAAGCAATTACAGGTAACTAAATTATATGTTGGGGTGGCCTTGCTAAAAGCAGGGAAATGTTGCCAGCAGGTGTCTAAACAATTTCGTGAGTTTGACTTTCTAATGTCAAAATGTCAGCCCATTTTTTTCCTGTATTTAATCTGTTGATCTGTTAAGGTTCCCCACCACCCTCTCACTTTAGATGAAAACTAGTGACAAACTAGGAATGTGTAGAACCATCTGAGGATTTTTGCTACATTTCTAAAAACTCTTATCAGAGACAGATTTAGGGGAGTGCAACCAGCTTGCCAGCATTGGGTGTCAAGCTGAAAGGTGCCACAGAGAGGGTGCAACAATGCTGTAGAATGGAAGGTGAGTGGTGTTGAGGTGCCGAGTTTTTGTGTTGCACAAGCTGCTGCTGAAATTTGAAAGCCCCAAGTCTGCCACTGCTGTTCCAGTTTTCCTCAAAATGTCTGAGATGTTTTATGTGAGGGAAAACCCTTCACATGGGATTTCTGCGGCAATTCTGGCTCAGTTCAGAGTGGATATAAACCGAAAAGCTGAATCCGGAGACCAATATATTAGGTTGAATAAATCCTGCTATCTGCATTCATGCAGAAGGTGGCTCTATGCTCCTTGAGAACCCATCCAGCCTCTGCAGTACTACTGCCAAATACCTAAAATGAGCAATATACTTCTATCACAGACAACACAAGCAAAATACAGCAAAATGAAGCAGCTACTAACAACCACAGTCTCCAAGCAGGTGAGAGCCAGTGTGGTGTGGTGGTTAAGAGTGACAGACTTATAATCTGGGGAACCGGGTTCGCTTCCCCGCTTCTCCACATGCAGCTGCTGGGTGACCTTGGGCCAGTCACACTTCTCTGAAGTCTCTCAGCCCCACTCACCTCACAGAGTGTTTGTTGTGGGGGAGGAAGAGAAAGGAGAATGTTAGCCGCTTTGAGACTTCTTCGGGTAGTGATAAAGCAGGATATCAAATCAAAATCCAAGCAACAAGCTTTCTTTGGGAAGCATGTGATGATATATAAAATTGTCACCTGGCTTTTGTGTCTGTGAACTCCCAGAAGTACTAAACTGCTGTGATTTCACTTTAAGTTCTGTAAGGCTCCTCAAGAAGAAGGCCAGCTACAGAAGACTGAGAAACTATAGCTTTAGCTGAGTAAAGAGACTTGAATGCAAGGCGTAGGGGGTGGGAACCTTTCATTGATGCAAAGGAGAGAAAAGGACATGCAATGTTGGCTAGGAAAGAACACTGGCAGGGGAAGGATCAGGAAATTGAGCTATTTAAAGACAGAATGTCTAAGGCAAGGGTGGGGAACCTCAAGCTTGGGTTCCAAATGCAGCTGCCTTCCCCAATAACAACAATCCCAAACTCTACAATTGGAAGGTGGGGCCTTGTTGGTGGTGCTACCACCAGAGGATAGCCAGTTGGCACTAACCCGTTGCAGGGCCTTTTCAGTGGTGGTTCCCCAGCTGTGGAATGCCCTCCCTAGTAAAGTACACCTGTCTTCATCATTATCAACCTTCAGGAGGAATTCGGATGATTTAGTGGCTGAAGAATACTGTTTCTTGCAATTACTGGATAGAATAATGCTTTTTATCTGTAGCTGCTTTTAGATGTTTTAAAATGGAATTGTTTTTAAAATGTTTTTAACTGTTTTAGAAAGTTTTTGTTTTATTTTTTAAATTGTGAAACTGTTTGCCGCCCTGGGTACCTTCCAGAAGAAATATAAATTCAATGAATAATAAAATAAGAAAGAAAGAAATGCAGCCTTCTAGGCCTCTCTATTGGGTCTCTCCCCAGGCTGCACCTCTCACTTTCCTGGGCGCATTTGCATGGCTGAAATGTTTTATTGAATAGTGAAAACTCTTCCTTGCCTGGATGAAAATTGAGAAATGGGTTGTGTGCAATGTGTGCGGCTTGTAGTATTAGGACAAACCCAGTGCAAGATTTCTTCACCCTTCCCAAGACCATGGGATATTACAGCATGTGTGCAAAAATCTCTGACTTTTGCATGGCTGGAATGCAGCCTACTGTAAAAAGGTGACATTCAGTGCCTCTGGCATAGAGCCACCACAAGGTTGTCCACTGGCGAATGTGATCCTTGGGCTGAAGACATTCCCCATCTCTGCATAAAGAAAGCAGGTAGGCAGACATTTGGTTCAGGAGAAAGGAAACATGGAGGAAGTAGAGACCCAAAGGGAAGGAATCCTAGATTAAATGAAAGGAGGAACTAAAGAGAAATGATGACTAGAGCCCACATAGAGAAACAAAAGTGTATGGTTACATTGCCAAAATATCAGGCTCATAGTAGTGTCAATGTGCTAAACCCAAAATGCACAGATTTATTTATATTCATCTTCCGTGAACATAGTCTGATGCTAATTGTTTAAAACAATAATATCCTAAGCGTATATGCCCATTAGCTGTTCTATGGGTGGTTGGCACATGTGCACTGATTGCTGAAATTGACTTGAACTTTTGAAAATTGTAGTGTAAAGACAGCTGCAGAACAATACTCTGGTTCCTGGGTCTTAATTCAAGCAACCAATTTGGCCAGGAGTTTTCAAGTTACAAAATCCCAAGTATGCCCCACGAACAGGACATGAATTGTGTAAATATAGCGTTTACAAAGGCAAATCATTAGCCTATTGGGAAAACTCTTCTATACAACTATTTGTTGGGCTCATTGGGATTGGGGACCTAATGGTGAACAGCAAATGAACCAACCAATTTAAACATGTACCAAACCAATAAAATTAAAACCTAATCATGATGCACACCATACATTGACCTAAAGGAGCTTGAGGTGGTTGCCTAGGTAAGACAATGCAATACCTTCCCTTACACCTGCACTACACCTCAGATTAGAGATGGATAAATTGGTGAGTTTCAGCATCTCTTTTCCTCATTTTTCCACTCTTGGTCCATTCACTGCATTTCCATATCAGTTTATTTGTTGTTGTTGCTCTAAAATATCTCCCACATTTTAGTGCATATGTCTTCTAACATGCCTATTTTCTGTATACAAATTTGCCTAATACACATATTTTATGTTATTTTCACAAATGCTCGCCTCTCTGCACATTTTCCCCTAAAATCTTCCTTTTTGTGCACTTTGTTGTTTGTTTGGAGAACCGCCTGGCAAAATTCAGAGCAGTGCAAATTTCAAAGGATCGCTGTGTTTCAGTTTGCACATTGCTTCAGGAAGTGAAGCTTAGAGAGGTTCAGATTAAAACATGAACTATGTACCAAATTTATCCCCACCCCCATCCCTAAAGCCTAAGTGGCAGTACCAGAATGCACTTACGAGCCAAGGTCAGAACTCTTTTAAAAAATACTTCTCAGATTATGCTCACACTTCTTGAGCTGATTAACATTCAAGATAAGGGAAGTCCATGCATCATTATTTGTGAACTTTTGGCAGTATGGATTCTGTGGGTTAGATATCTAAGTGGGCAGGGAGGCCATGGAGATAGCACCATTAGCAAACGGAGGGCACCAGGATAGCAATGAGAAAAATGTGTTGGGAACTTCTAAATAATACCTCCATTAAAGTTTGTTATTTTTTCCAGTCTTTAGTTTACTAGTAACCAAGAGACAAACAAGGCATATGGCGTGTTAGTCAGAAACGTCAGAGTATCAGATGGTGCTCACTCCCTGTATTACTGAGGAACTGCTGGTGATAAAGTTATCTCCAGGCTACCACTTTTCCCACTGATTTCCCATTGACCTTTTATTTTATCCACCTGCTCCTGACAAAAATGATTAGGGTTATGGGCTAGCTTATGTCTGAAGAGAGACTGGAAGGGAAGTACCAATACAACAGTGCCCTATACATGCAGCAGGAAAAGTGAGCACTTTCATCATCTTCTAAAGTCAGAGCTTGAAAGCATTCAAGGGACACTTTTTAATGGAGAACCTCTTAATATATCCCCACCACCACCACCATATATTTTGCTTTTCATAGTTGAATGGGTAAAGCTGTGTAGGCTTCATTTCTTTTGTTTGATGATGTTACTGCATTTTTTATTTTCATTTGTTATTATTATCTCACCTGAGCATTGATGGCATGGAACCATACACATTTTCCATATTTGTTTTAGATATATGTGATTTTTTTTATCATCAGTTGATTATTACAAATGTATTGCTGATGCCCCATTAAGATTGGAGGGGTTTATTTTTTTGGGGGGGGGAGCCTTGCTTGGTTATCATCACCATTTATTTATCAATTGCCTCCTACAAAGTTGTCTCAAGGCGATATACTGTACAATAAAAACAGTTAAAGACAGTTAAAAACACAAAAAACAGCTGATGAATATAAAACAAAATGAAAACAATACAAAACAGACAATGGTGGCAAAGACGCATTTATCTAGCTAGGAAACCCTGCTGAAACAAAGTATTTAATTGCTTCCAGAAAAATGCAGATAGTTGGCACCTGTCATACCTTGCCAGGAATGCTATTCAGGGGAAGCCCCAGTAAAAGCCCCAGTCCATGTTCCCCACTATGATTGGGTAGTGAAAGCCTAGAGCAAGTAACTATCTCTTAGGTCAAGGTCTGATGCTGTCAAGCATAGCAGTGCAGTTGGTTCAGGAGCTAGAAGATCCCTGATTGGGAATGCCCCAGGAGTATTCCATTTTGAGGCTGTCTGTGGGTGACCATCTGCAGAGATCACATCAGCAGTACTTGCACCAACACATTCAGCAGGCAAAATAAATAATAATAATAAATTTTAAAAATTGTCCAGTAGCACCTTAGAAACCAACTAAGTTTGTTCTGGCTATAAGCTTTCATGTGCATGCACACTTCTTCAGATGCCACAAGAAGAAGTGTGCATGCACACAAAAGCTTATACCCAGAACAAACTTAGTTGGTCTCTAAAGTGCTACTGGACAGGTTTTTTTTTATTATTATTTTATTTTATTATTTTGACTGCATCAAACCAACACAGCTACCTACCTGAAGCAGGCAACATGTGAATTTATGTACCAGTAAAGTGATTCCAAACTGTATGAAACTTCCAGAACAATGAGAAATCTCACTAATTAGCCCAGCATCTGCTTGTTTGGTGCTTTTTCTTTTTTCTTTTTCCAATTATGAAAACTGACATAATTTTAACCATCTTATCAAAAAGGCAACTGTGTTTAGGAGCCATGAGAACGAGGAAAATAATCACACAGAGGCTGGATACTTCTTCCCCTTTCTTTGACAGGGTTCCTACTTCATGCTAGCAATCATGGCAGTTGCCAGCATCTTTAGACTATCTTTGGGGACATAGCTATGGACACTTTTTGAGCTATAGGACTATAATGAGCTGCTGCACTTTGCCACTGCTTCTGAGTAAACTTGCACAGAAGCAGTGTGCTATATGTGTCCCTTGCACTGGGAGTCTGCACAGGGTTTCAAGGGAAATGAAAGAGCTACAAGATATTGTGTTAGAGAATCAGTTTAAAGGTTGTTCCATCCAATGACTACCACAAAATTCAGTCAGACTGTGCCCACATGCTAAAGCAATTGTGTAAATGCTGTGGTAGTACTGGAGTGTCAAAAGCCTGATGCATGCTGACTTCAGCACATGATGCTGGTGATGCTTACAGCTTGCTCAGCCTGTGGCTGTGTGGATAAACTCAGCAACAGTGGGCTAAAACCTGTGGCTGCCAAGGGCTGAAAGTATTCTGTGACAATGCCCAGAGGGAAAGCTTTTGAAGAGTTGTGAAATTGCTGCTCCAGGGTCTGACCTGGTTTTGCCTTGGAAATGGTACTGGCTGCTGATTCAGATGAGTTTCTTTTCAGTGTGCAAAGGCGTAAAAACATATTGTGGCAACATGACTCCAATGCACTCGCTTTTCTGACAGGTTGGTCTGAATCTTCCACCACAAAGCAAAGAAGAAGCAAAAGCGGCAGAATAAGAGAAATGGAGAAATGAAATGTGTGTTAAATGAATGGGTATAGGAAAAAAGGAAAGGTCAGTCTGTCTGGGTTGCATCAAGGATGGCTATTCTATGCATGCAACAGACTACTGCTTGCACAAAAGAACTCCCCCTTCCTCTCCTCTCCCCTGCAGCGGCCTCTGCACCTACAAAATATGTCCCATAGGGTTGAGGGACCCACCAGAGCAGATTTTGAGGCACACAGGAGAAGAGAGGAGGGGAAAATCCTGTTGTTATGAATGAAACTCTGCTTGCCCAGTATTGAATTCAGCTCAGTGTAATTTTAGGACTCTAAAAATTGCATTTCAGACAAAGACATTATATATATATATATATATATATATATATATATATATATATATATATAACCACATCCCACCCCTCAAACGGGCACCATTTGCAAGCCAAAACATTCCAACTCAACAGTTGCAAGTAAGGGAGCTTCAGCCTGTTCTGTGGCAACAACAGCTTTTATTCCATCCAATCCCTACTAGGCAATATCTGGAACTGCTTTAAAGTTGACCAAGATGCAACCAGTCATTTCTCATTCTGCTCTACCACATTGTCTGAGTCAAAAGCCCTTAACAAACTGGCCATTGCCTACTGGAATAGCTAGTTGCCCAAGACCCTCACTCTGCTGTCCTGCCCACCCTTCTTAAGCTTTCTGTGCCTCTCAAAAGTCGTGCTACTTGCCTTGCTAAACAGCTTGCATCTAAAGGGCACACTCTTAAATGTGCACATGATCATGAGTGACAACAACTTCTAGTTATATGCCTGTCCACTCACTACATCAGGGAATATCTCCCAGTTAGCAGTGTATGTATTGGGGTGGAGTTGCACAGTCACCCTCTTGACGCCAGCATCATTGCTGCAGCCTGGGCAGAACTGTAGACAAGCATGCTCTGGTTTTTCCATCTGTCTCTCAATAGGTGGGGGAGGCAAAAGCTGGTTCCATCATGGCCTTGTCTCTTTGGTGGGAAAAGTAGGGCCAGTAGCAGAGTGTGCAGTGGGGTGGAGCTGTCTCCCTCTACCTGCATTGTTGCTGATTATGATGACAGGGTTGGGTCAGAGGTGGTTTTAGGGTGCAATGTTGCAGGGGGCACTACAACAGTGCTGTAGAACAAAGCACAAGAGGCGGGAGCCACTGAATTTTAGTGTAGTACAGGGCGCTGCTGAAAGTTGAGAGCCCAACATCCACCATTGGTTGGGTAGAAGGAAAGTTGGGGCTGAGTTGGCCTAGTGGTGGAACTGTTGTTATCAATCTGGCCTGTCCATCCCTGACCTCACTGCCATCCAGGTCCATCCAGGTCAGCAGCAGCAATGCCAGCATCAGGAGGGCAGCTCTTCACCACCACACATGCCGTTACCAAACCTACTTTTTCCATCAGCCTGACAAGGCCATGGTGAAGACACTCTGCTCCCCATTACCTCTTCCAGCTACTGGAAGAGAGGTGAAAAACCTCCACCCCCACAAGGAGATAAGGCCTTCTGCATTTTCAAAGCACAAACAACCTTGAAACATCTCTGCTGTCTTCAGAGACCCAGTCAAAATAAATTTTAACAATTCTCCAGCAGCACCTTAGAAACCAACTAAGTTTGTTCTGGGTATAAGCTTTCTCGTGTGCTTTTCTTCATGAAAGCTTATACCCAGAACAAACTTAGTTGTTCTCTAAGGTGCTACTGGACAATTTTTTAATTTTTTTATTTATTTCGACTGCGTCAGACCAACACGGCTACCTACCTGAATTCAGAGACCCAGAAATAAAGCTTGCAATCTTCCCACAAAGTAGCCTCTGACATTGCAGGTGGATGAAAAATGTGAAATTTAAAAAGAATGTTGATTGGCTGTAGGTGTTTTGTAGCATATCTTAAAGTTTGCAAAGTGCTGTTGGAGAAAGCAAAAGAAATAATTATCCATCAGCATCTGGGAAAACAATGGTAGGGCTGTGGCAAAAGAAAACCAGCTTGGGGGTGGGGGGTGAGGAAATTAAAAATCACCACCCCCCTCCTTAATAATGCAGCTTGTCCTCCTTCTCCTTTCAAAATAAGAGGCCTTATTCTTACCATCAATGTAACGCCCGAACATACTGAAACATAATTGACATTTTCTTTTAAGAGTTGTTAATTAAAACAACATTAAACATGCTGTGTACGGTACTTTGTCAGGCACCAGGCTAGGCTACTAAAATTATCACTAAGGGGCCTATTAAATATCATAATGCTCTCCCAGAGAACCTAATTACAGCAATTTTTAAAGGTTCTCAATCCACCATCTTGCAAAAATCTTTTTTTTTTATTTACTTACATAAAATAATCAAAATGTTAACAACCTGACATAGAAAAACCTGTGCATATGGAACAAAATACATTCTCAAAATACACGTCCCTGTGCCAAGAAAAACCTTTGGGTAGCTACAAGTAAGAAATCAAAACAAGCAGAGTTGTTGATTTTCTGGGTTAAGACGTCACAAACTTGGCATTCCCTCTTTCTACAAGGTTCAGTCGTAGCCACAGACCACAGGGGGACTGGATATTCTTCAGGCCTCTGTATTCACAAACCATATGGCAGGGACAGTAAAACTGTGGACTTCTAGATGTGCTTGGACTACAACTCCAATCATCCCTGACCATCACCCGTGCTGGCTGGGGCTGGTGAGATTTAGAGTTCAAGAAGATGTGGAGGCCATAGGTGTTGGGATTTCAGATCTCACCAGCTGCAAAAGAGCAGCTACTGTGTTGACATCATGTGATATCTCTGAGCGTGAGACAGGAAGTCTCTGCCAATTCTCATGTAACCAGAGAGTTACTTTTGCTTCTGAGTCGAAGTGCGAGTCGAGTCGTAGACTCTTATGTTTGCTGCTCAGGAGAGCAGTCATGCTTGTAAGAGCTGCTTTTACAGTCTTAATAAAGTAGTAGGTAGACTACGGACTGTCTCATTCTTCTGTGATGGGTTGCCAGAAGATTAGTATGCTCCTCTCAGAAGGGAGGGGTCAATTATTATCAGTCTCTCTGGACTGAGGGAGGATTCCAGCCAGTGAGTGACCACCGGAGGGAAGCCCCGGTGTCTTGGGAAGTTGGCACCCTTCCCGAGGGTGTTTTTCCAACAATAGGATCCCACCCCTGTCTTAGGGACAGTGTGAATTCAATGGCTCAGATATTATTCCTAACCAGTCAAAAGAAATCGAATGAGGACCATAGTATGTTTGGCAGCCCTTAATGACCACTGCTTCTGATCAGCCAAATGTCAGCTGATCAAAACACTGAAAATGCCATTGCAAGCCAGTCAGCAGTCAGGAGATTGGTTGGAATATAGAGGAATCTATGGGATGCAAAAGGGGCACAAAGCTCCTCGAATCTTGTTTCTTGCAGTGATTATTGCACTCCCAGACTAACATGTAGATAATAAATTTGAGTGAAGATCTGTGGAGCTGGGGAGAGGGACACATCTGCCCAAGTGTCCCTATTTTCCAGGGACCTCCCTGATTTAGAGAAGCCATCTCAGTTTCTGATTTGATCCCAGAATGTCCCACTTTTCCTTAGGCCGTCCCTATTTTCATTGGAAAAATATTGGAGGGTATGTAACTATCCAAACCCTGAGCTGTCTGAAGGCAATCCTGTATAGGGAAGTTTTGTGTTCCTGTTTTTTTTAAAAAAATGTTTAATGTTTTATTATGTTTTTGGATGTGCTGAGAGCTGCCCAGAGTGGCTGGGACAACTCAGTAAATGTGTGTGAGGTATAAATAGTAAAAATTATTATTATGGAATGGGACGTCCCTATTTTCATCAGAGAACTGTTGGAGGGTATGCACACCCCAAGCTAAGTGCAAAGGATGTCTGGATTGTAATGCCAGTCACCCACTGGCTTTTATACTGCCTAAATGTCCCAACACAGTTTTCAGCTCACAGGTATATCAAAATGCAAAATATTAAAATATATATCTGAATTGCAGAAAAGGGATAGAGCCACAAAGTGCTGTCAACTCAAAGCAGCTGTCTGATCCAGATGAGTCAGCCGTCACTGGAAGGCCTTGGCCACTGAAATGGATTCAGTTCAGCGGGAGCATTTTGTGACTTTGGGCAATTGCGTGTAACCTTTTGTTTCCTATTTGATCCCACTGTTTATGATATTTTTCATTTCTTTCTTCCTACCCTCCTCTCTCTCTTACTTTCTCTCTATCTGCCTGACAACTGAGGCTACATATCACACCTCTGACGGTGGGCTCTACTCCTCAAAAGCTTATGTCACAATAAATCCGCTAATCTCAAAGATACCACAGGACTCCTTCGAGCTTTTGCTTTAATGGACTAACAGGGCTATCGCTCTGGAATCCGTCGCAATAAGATCAGCACCTCCTGCTTTTACCGGCCCTGCTCTTGTGTCTTTAAAAAGCAGCTTGACAAACAGAGATTTTCTACGTGTAGTTTTCCCTGGCTTAGTAAAAAGAAAAAGATGCCTGGGAACTTTCACCTGCTGAATTCTAGGTGACCGTCAAAGGACAGAGGAGTGAAGCCCATAAAAAAGTGATGGCAACTCAACTGCCTAGGCCTCGCCCCATGTGCGCAAGGGGCAGCATTTTATAGCAGCATCTCATGTGCCATCGATAAAGGAGTGCCTTCAGCCATTCCCCTCAGTGTGTGATAAAAACTAGGTCACCGGCTTCTGCTTCCTTCCTCCCAACTCCCACTAAGCCCATTAGAACTCAAATCCTCAAGACAAACCATTATTATTATTACTTCTGTTGTTGTTGTTGCTGCGTGTTTTTACTGCGAAAGAAAATATTAATGTTACAAATAGCTGCCATTAGCATAAGCAGAGCTGAATATTAATCTGCGCACGGGTGTCTCTGCTGTCAGGAGGCAGAAAGGCCCCAGAGGCTTGGCTTTTGCTGGGGAACTGATGAAGGCATTAGCGCTAATGATAACGATAAGGAGCCCACTGTAAATGATCTGCCAATTTCTTTTGTAATCCTGTTTGGGCAAGGACTTCTTTCCTCCCCCTCCCCCCGCAACTGCCCGCCCTACGGTACCTACAAATAGCTGCAGCATCAGAAAGAGCAGGGAGGGAGAAGAACCTCAGCAGGATCATTGGCAAGGACAGGAGACTTCTGGGGAGGGTAATGAGCAGGCAGAAGCTAAGTGGAGATGAAAGCAAAATGCAAAGGGCTGTTTGCACAATAGAGACAAGATTAATTTGGAGGAGAAAGTTAATAAGCACAATTCCCCACCCTGAAATTTGTCTTACGAAAACACGGAACGCATCAGCTCTGAACTCTGGTTCCTCACACCCCTAACCTCAAGTATCCCACATGAGCACATGATTAGTTGAGGGGCTCTTTTGTGTGGGAGAAGAGAACAAATATTGAGTCTGTCAAGTTGAAACTTAACATGATGAACTTACAACCCACCAACAAGTCTTAACTTCTCATGTTTAATAAGGCACCTCTCATAGTCAAGTTTCAAAATGTCAATGGTATGAATTTTAAAACCTGAAATCAAAATTTGGAAAACGGGCCCCATTTTCCAACTTCTGTGTCATTTAAGTTCTGTACTCACTCTGCAATATTTCATTTTAAGGAGCCTCAGGGACTTCTTTGCTTTCCTTTCTCTTCTCTGTCACACCATTTATTTTGTACCAATAAAGTGATTGATAGATAGATAGTTTTGTTACATGACTTATAACTTCCATCAGATAAGACAAGGCAGGGGCATGACAGATGTCCCTTCCTTTTTGGTCTTGTGGCAGAACAGGAAACACAGCTGAACTAGGTTGAGCATTCAGCCCAGCCCTAAAGTTTGGCCCCAAACAGGGTCTGTTCTGAAGCCAAATGAAGGCTCCATCTTGCTGAAGTTCAGCAGGTCTCAGTCCGACCACTGTCTGAATGGATGGATGACTGGCTGGGAAACATATTTATGCTACCTTGGGTTTCAAAGAAAGAAAAGAAAAATAACTAGGTTTAAAAAAAGGAAGAAAGTCTGTTGCGTGTGTTTTTTGAAGTGGATTTGTTGCACTCGGGCAACAGAGCACTTTAATCCACATTGACTGTGAAAATTTAAAATTGTGTTCTATTGTGTGTGTATATATATATATATATATATATATATATATATATATATATATATATATATTTCTGTTCTTTCTTCCTTTGTGTTTTTTTTTCTTTGCTTCTGTTTTCTCTTCTTTTAAAAGTAATAAATATTATTTTTAAAAAAGAAAATTTAAAATTGTGGTATGCAGCTGAATCATTTCTACAAAGTACCAATGGTCTGGAAGTGCCCTATGTCTCTGCTTTTATTAACATAAAATAGCAGAAAGTTGTGCCGTCTGTTATTAGTTAACAGAACCACTGCAGAAACTTTGGCTGGTGTTTGTCAAAATGGCAAGTTCTCGTTCTAGGGCTGCAACCCTAAAATGGGATAAATCCCATGGAATAAGTTTAGAATCAGACTATATCATGGAAATTGTATGTACACTTACTTCAGAGTAAGGTGACTTGAATGTGGAATTACTTTTGAGAAATATGCACAAGTAGGGGCAGTAATAATACAGCTCCTAGTCACACTTCAGACTTTTAGAAGCTAACTTTACAAAATGATTAAAATTAAAATGTTATATCATGAATCAAGATCAGATACCAAAGCTGCAATCCTATACTCCCTCACCTGGTAGTAAGCCCCACTGAATTTATTGAGAGTTTATGTCAGTGTAGACATAAACATAAGCACACTTTTATACCACTAAGAAATGCACAAAGGCGTTCAGAATTTGTTTGTTTGTTTGAAGTGGCACATTGTGTTTTACAATATTTCATCGTTTAATGAAGATTAAGCAAAACCAAATTTTCCATCAGCTCAGCACAAACTCAGAACCTATCTTGAAAACATGGGTTATGAACCTGGATCAACATTGAAAAACATTAAGAAGCAATGGTAACAGTGAAAACAGCTCACACTTATCAAGGAAAGGGATGGTTTTTGCACATAATGTTTCTTCCTTTTGTGCTCCTGCATTATGCATGAAGAGGAACTTGTGCATCTTCTCTGTGGGGAAGATGCATGATGCTCAGGTGGTGAGATGAGCATGCACTGCACAAAGAAACAATGAATTTCCCCTTCTGCACAGAGAAGAAGTACAACTTATTCACATTTCCCCTTTTTGGTGTGTTCTCCTAACATGTGAAGCTGCTCTAATTTAATTCACGGCATTTGGGGAACAGCTCAGTTTCACACCTCACAGGAAATTGATACCACCCACATTATAGATTCTCCACAAGCTAACTTATTCACAAATGACATCTGGTTGACAAACAACACAGCCTAGTTCACTTGAAGCAAGCTCTTGTTTAACAGGTTTCTTCTAGCAACATTTCTCTAAGCAAGTCCCCATCCCCCTACAAAGTCCCCTTTGCTCCAGTGATGGTTGCAATTCAGATTCAAGTCACGGGTCCAGATCAGCATTTTATACAAGGAGGCAATTTATTACAAAGTTATTTTAACACAATAAAACTATGACAACAGAGTCTAATTTCACAAAAGATACCCTGAAAACAACCTTGTTGACAATTTGGGATACAATAGCAGGGAGAATAAGTGATCATTATCTTACCCTTGTAGCTGTTACTATTTGCTAGCATTCAGAAGTAATGGAAAGTCCTGATGAATGACAGATCTACCATAGTAGTTTCTCTCTCTCTCTCTCTCTCTCTCTCTCTCTCTCTCTCTCTCTCTCTCTCTCTCACACACACACACACACACACACACACACACACGGGGTGGGGAAAATCCATGTGATTAGACCTGTCCATGTGGGTATTTCATTCAAGCACACTCTGCACCTGTGTGCAATTGATCCATGGCCAATATGTCACTCTTTGTGGGGAGCAGTTTGGCAGGTCTGTCTCAGCTGCACTTAGAATTGAGCCTAACCATGGACATGTTTATTTGTCACCTTGTGAAAGGTGACCTTTTTGTGTCAGTTCTTCAAGGGAGGGCTTGAAGTGGGGTTCAGGCAAATCCACACACCCCTGGAATGCATTGAGACAAGCCCACTTTCTCTGATGCTCGTGATCTCAGGTGAGGGTGAGTCCCTTTTTGTCCTCATTGGGCTGCTTTGTCACATAGTCAGATTTCATAGGCAAGGTGTAAATTGTTGCCCAGAAGAGAAGACTTGAAGAAGAAAAATGTGTGCTAAACAGCTGCTATTATGTGCATGGCTGCAGAAGAGGTTCAGATATATTGTATCGTCTGTAACAGCCACTTGCAGGACTGAAAATATTTGGTGAAAAACACTCAGCTCAGTCCTGCCTGCACCCACTAGGGAGCTGCACCCTGGATGAGACTACTCGAGTTGCTGCGTTCCAGTTATGCTACTGATCCAAAAATATGTCTATTAACTGACCTCTACTGCCAGCAAATGTTGCATTTCCTCATGTTTGTATACAAAGTAGAATAACTTGGTGTAGCAAGTAACTTTTTAAGGCAATCAAAAATTATTAGATGCTTGGCATCTGTTCAGGAAGCCACTGTTCTGGGGACTGTTTTGGCAAGGCCAAATAGGAAAGGGCATTGAATGTTTGATGGAAAATGTAACGGAAAGTATAATATTAGCGTGATGCTAATTGAAACCACATGCCAATTTCTGCTAAAATCATCTGCTTAGGAGTGCTGACCACACTATCTGCCTGCAGTGAACTCAAGTTCTTCAGGACATGACTTGCCTCATCATTCCACATGTACACAAATCAAGGCTGCAATCCTATGCACATTTTCCCTTTTACCTCTGAGCCCAACAGCTTAATGGCAAAGTGCACATTTTGTTTAAAGTCCCAGGTTCACGCCTTGCCATATCTGTTCAAAAAGGATCTCCAACTGCAGATGGGGAAAGGACCTCTGTCTGAGACCTTGGAGAACTTTCACCAGTCACAATATTTGTTGAAATAAGCCTTTTTTTTTTTCATTTCTCAGGATAAAGCAGCTTCATAAATTCCCTTTTTTGAGAATAAGCCTCATTAAAGTAAAAGGAATATGCTTTTTTGGAAATACGCATAGGATTAGGCTGCCTGTCAAAAACAAAACAAAGCATGTATTTCAGCTCTCCACAATCTGGTGTCCTTCAGCTATTGAGAGATGCCGGCTCCCATTAGCACTACCCAGTATGACCAATGGTTGGGGACAATAGAAATTCTAGTCCCAAATATTTGGAGGACATCAGATTAGGGGAGGCTGGTATATGTCATTTTGGAAACAGCATAATGTTGTTTGTTTGTTTGTTTGACAATTTTACATTTCTGGCTTTCTTTTTCCTGAAGCAAATGCATGAGTCAATTGACTGCAAGCAATTTTCTTGCAATTTTCTTTTTCTTGAGAGCACATCTCAAGTGGAAAGGAACCTCTGGTTTCAGTGTGATTTTGTAATTCTTCCAAAGCTTGGATGCTTTTATGACCCTTAAGAGTTCAAATATGTTAAGACTTCTGTGAAATATGTAAAGCGAAGATGGTTTAGGGCTCCTGCACTTTTAAAAGCTGTGTGGAACAGCAGAAGATGCAGATTATTGTGTCCCTGTGTTCCAAGGGTATGAAATTTCACCTTCTGATATTTCTGATGGAGTTCCTACTTCTATACAACTATGAAAGGTGTACTAGGCCTGAATCTTTGCATCCAATCATCCCAGGACAGACATGATCATGTAAATGGTGCTGGTCTAAAATATAAGGAACAACCCATAATGTAATTTTGGCAATGTTCAAGAACTTCTGATCTTCTGATGTAAAGTGATTAAAGAGACTATCCAAACCTGCTTCACCTTGCACAGATACCACAGTTGATTTAAAAACCTGTATGTATGTCATGATAAATACCAAAAATGTGTTGAATGCTGACAATTACTGGGTATTTTTAAAGACTTTATAAAGACTCACAGATATTATGATAAATATTTATGTCATGAGACTTGTCCACATTTTACATCTGAGACATGGGACATAATCTTTACCTGGAAATGAGAACGACATTTGGACATTTACTGAAGGCCCTCAGTTGACTTTGAATTTTACTGGTAAACATCAGAATTTTCTGACATCTTCCTCTTGGTTCCTTAAAATCTTAAACATTACCAATAAATGCAAACGTCCACCAAATTTCTAAAAACTTACGATAACAGGATCATATGCTCTGAAAACAGGACTACTGCACATAGCAGGGGTGTCAACATAAGTAAAATATGGGGGGGGCAGGTAAACCCCACCCCACATAATTACAAGAATTGGCACTTGCACGCCATTTGAAGGGCAATACCCATCAACTTTGCAGCAGGGGGTGTTTGGCCATCTCAAATATTTTATTGGGGGGTCTAAAGGAACCTCGGCCCCTAAGAGTTGGCTCCTATGGATCATAGTGTTTGTTTTAATATTCTCTGTATAAACTGATGAACTTGCAATACATACTCTATTGTGGTTACCATTCCATTATAAGAATTAGTCCAATCAAGTCACAACAGATTTTACACCTACCTAGGGCACATACCACATGCTTAACTGACAATGCATACTGGAATCCTCAGTGGTATTATGGGTTCAAATGGAAATAAAGGTTGCATGGGGATGTCTTTACCTAACCATGTCTCATGACCAAAATCCGTGAGCCAACACTGATATCAATGCCAAGAGGAACAAATATTTCATATGCATGTATCAACAGTATGGAAAATGAGGATTTCCAGCAGAGCATTAAGTCATGAAGCTTCCTAAATCTGAACAGATCACACAACAATGCTTCATATCTTTGGTTACTCAACAAGCAAATCATACTTGCAAAGACTCACAGATATCTGCAGCGAACACCATGAGTTTGAATCCAAGACACCCCAAGCCTGAGTCACACAAAAGAATGGAACTTCATCACTTCAGGACTATGAGATCGCCAGGTAAAGGAAAAACAGGTTTTCACTTACCTAGAGAAACAAGAAAAGGAGAAAGAGAGAACAGCAAAGTTAGTTGATTTCTTTTGTATTCCCACAATACATTTTTTCCCCCCATGAGGTCATGCAAATGAAATCTAAGCATTCTATTATGAGATTGAAATAGCTATGATCTATGATGGCTCTATTAACACATGCCTGCTATCTAAGCAGCTGTAATTGGTTTGTAGTGCCATTTAATGCCATACAGATTACTCATTAAGAAAATGCAAGCCTGAGCAGGTGTTTTCATCAACATCTTGTTCTATTAAATAAATAAATAAAAACCTGGGAGGGAAACGCCATGACAACATTAACCACATGGAAAGACACAAATGATCCCAGCTGTGAACAGCAGGGTTCAGAAGGTCTCACTTTCTAGTGACAGACGCTAAATGGAGGATAGAAAAAGCCTCCCTTTAAAACAGCAGCAAGGACCTGGGGCATATACATTTCACCCCCTCTAGAGCTGAAAGTTGACACCGCCACCATGTGGACTTTGGACAGGAAGATGTTGCATAAAATGATGCTGTCAAATGATGCTTAGAAGACAGCTCTTTCCTCCACTAGAATTGATCAGAAAATATTTTCCACCAGAAACTGTATTTCTGAATAGGTTGTAGGTTCCCTGGAGAAGAACTAAAACTTGGAGATATGCTTTAAAATATTCCGCATAAAATCAGAAAGGATGGCAACACTAGAATATCAGTTCCATGCTCTATGTACACTAATGGTCCAACCAAAATAAACTAAACAGTATGTGTTATTTCCCAATTCTGCAACACAGAATGGAATGTTAGGATGCCAGTTATTCCTGACAGCTACAAACATATAGCTATTATGGAGAAGGAAGAATAGGACATATCTAACACAGTCTCCTGAGATCCACATCCAAAACTCAAGAGATCTGCATTTAAGTTAGTTCTGTTCTGCCATGGCAATCACAAAGCCCACTTGACAAAAATCTGACTGGCTGTCTTGCATCACCACACCACCACATTCACAAGCTTGTCGCTAGCTGACTGGGATAATAGACTCTTTCTCATATTTGACTTGGGAGGTTGCATGCTCAGAAACATGCTCTGCAAATTTGAAACTCATTTGTCAAGTCTCCATTAAGTGCTGCTGCAACTAACCACTGCTTCAGCAGCACAGAGAACCCCCTTTGATGCATCTTGGAATGCCCCATCCTTTCCCCGCCTCCTTGAAATCACCCCCAGGAAAAACAAAAAGGGCATATTTTTTAAATTGTGTTATTAGCTGAATTATTAATTGATATGAAAACAGCATTTTACTGGGCATAAAAACTCATTTGCAAATGAGATAAAATGTTCTCAGTGTTTTCCTGCCTCCAAGCAGAGCTGGAGAGAGGTCTTTGACAGCTTGAATATTATGCACATTAGTGCAATCTGCTGAGCTTCTAATGCACAGAGAGAGGAATCCTCCAGTCTCGTATTCATCACATCAGCCAGCCTCTCCCTCCTTCCCTCCTTCTTGCCTGCTTTACATCTCTATCTGGGGAACCTCAGGGCAAGGAGATTTTTCTTTCTGATCAATCCCCAATGCTATGGATATTGCATGGCTGAGGGTAGAAGTGAATGATGCTTTTCTCTGCACCCCAGTGTTGTCTTTCTCTACCCCTCTTAGACCTCTGTGACACTCAGGGAAGGGTTTGCTTTGTACCACTCTTCATCCAAATTAGCCTTTTGGCCAAAGCTAGTTGTTGCAGGAGATATTTGGTTGCCACCAAAGACAGCAGTCCAACATCTCCTTCTTCTTTTTCCATCGGTAGTGCCGGGTGTGGCATTTGCCTCCTAGGTGGGTCATAAGGAAAGGGTTAAATGAGTGTGTGATGTGATTGGCCAGTGAGAATGCAAGGGGAGGAGTAAAAGTTAGAGTGGGAGGTTTTGAAAGTCAGTTGAGAGTTGGGAGTTGAAGAAGGAAGAGGGAGGTCAAGTCTGTGGGTTGGTCGTGTTGTGTTGTGAGTGAGTGAGAGGAATTGTTAGGTGGAGTCAGATAGATAGTTGGAATAATCAGTTTGAAGTTGTTAGGAACGCATAGGACAGTTAAGGAACTAAGTTTAAGAATCTGCCAAGAAAAATTAATGGAAACCATAAGCTTGTTCATGCCTATAAATAAACTTGATTATTTGTTAATGTTAACAACTGTCTGGACTCCGTGTGTACCCGTGAGACACGAGTTGGTGGCAGCGAAGAAAGCAATCACAGTGGTGGCACAGGGTCAATAGACCGTCAAACGTCCGAGGGGCCCTGTGTGTGATTGCCACACCGGGCAATGCAAAATATGTGACACACTAGCACTACATGGTGAGTTTTCCTTTTTCTGCAAGGAGCAGCCAATGAATTGGACTACGTTGAGAAGAAACAATTTTTTTAAAAAAAATCCCCCCAGTAGCACCTTAGAGACCAACTAAGTTTGTTATTGGTATGAACACGAAAGCTCATATCAGTAACAAACTTAGTTGGTCTCTAAGGTGCTACTGGAATGAATATTTTTTTTTTTATTTTGTTTCGACCATGGCAGACCAACCTGTATGTTGAGAAGGCAACACACAATGGGTCAGTGATGGTTTGGCCACCACCCAAAGCTCTAATTGTTTCTTTTCCTGATTGTATCTCTAGTTGCTTTTGGATGTTTATGTGCATTCAAAGTAAATAACAATTAAGTAATGTTCTTATTACTATTACTATTACTATTACTATTACTATTACTATTACTATTACTACTATCACCAGCAAATAAGTTCACAGCGTGGTTTGATGACATCACACATTTTGGATTACTAGGGACTTGGGCCTACTGTTTATGTGGCAATTTTCATTTTGTTGGGTTGTATACAGCTACGTTTTACTCAGAGTAAACATACTGAAATTAATGAACATGAGTAAGCTAGGTGCATTCATTTCAATTGGTTTACTGAGCAAAACTTTGTTGAATACCACCCAATATATCCATTTGGGATGGAATTTCATTTCACTTTTATTGGCTTCTACAGTTTGCTGCTGCCCACCAGAATGGTTATTTTCCAAATCTTTCATCTTCTCCCAAGGACAATATTTATCTTCCAAACTTTTAAAATAACATTTCTGTTTTATATGTGTGTTCAAAGGATGTACATAGTTCACAGCGTTCAGTTCACAGAAAGTTTGTCTTTATTGAAAGAACAACCACCTTTATTCCATTGAGGGGAAACTGGTGGCCCTCAAGATGATCGTAGACAACAAATCCCATCATCCCTGTTCATTTAGTTTGCTGGTTCAGGTTGATGAGAGTTGGAACCCTGATCTTAAGTTGCCTCACACCACCTCAGATCTTCAAACATTCCCCTTAATTAATCAGATACAAACTTCTCATTCCTAAAATGATACGAAAATACTGTAATGTTCTATATAAATGCTGTTTTTGTTGTAAGTTTGAGTCAAACTTTACCTGTTTTTGCCCCTGCTCCTAAAATCTCTGAAATGTTGACCTAACTTTGCATCCTGAAAACAAGATGATGAACTTTGTTTCCTTAATGGCTTTGTTTAATTCTTGTGGTGGGCCTTATTTGGTCATATTAGCCTTTGTTCATATTGTGAGCAGGTGATTTCACTGTATTTGAGGCAATTATTTATAATTAAGTTTTAAAAGCAACCAACAAGAAAGGCTGGATAACAATAACACCAGCAGCATTCAAGACCACTGGGGCTCTTTCCCATTATTCCTGTAGGTATCCTTCCCCTCACATCTGTGACATAGTACCTGCTCATGCTCATACAGCCACTCTTCCCAGAAGTAGCACTGTCAATTTTCCCTGGTAGACAGTACCATTTTTTTCAAATGTCCACAATATATAAGAAAAATGGAAAAGAGCTAGACAACTGCCCGCCCCCTATTCCATATCAATCAACAAATAAATAGGAGTCTATCCCTACTGACTCACAGCTTCAATAAACAATCACCAGAGTTGGCAAACTCTACCGATCAATCCTGTCTGTTAGATGCAAACCTTGTAATTTAGTAATAACTACTCACCCACCACTGACCTGCTAATTAATGCATAGATTTTTTTTGTTCTCCTTTAATCGTTTGCCCCAATATCTGAGTCACTACTTTAGACCACTGGCTCTGTGCTGAGCTAAACAACTAAATGCTACTTCAGTTCTATGGTAATAAAACACTGAAATATATTGACTCACTGCCAGCTTTCGCCTTCTCTCTCTCCCTCTCTCCTGCTATCTCTCTATATGCTATGATGAGTGCTGGTGTGTGTAAAGAATACAGAGAGAGCAAAAGCAGGGGCTGTGTATATGCCGTTCAGGACACAGGTTAAGAAAAATGGGAGCCAGTTATTAGTAGGAATTGACAAACCTGTCCATTTTGGTTTCTCTCCATTTTGCATTTTTTCTGATCTTGAGTTCAATTTGTCACATTTCCACATTTGTTTGCAGGTTGTTGGGTTATTGTTGTTGTTGTTGTTTTTAAAAATGTCCCACAAAAATTCATCAGTGTTTTAGGACAAAATTTTCCTACCATACACACCATTTTGTGAGCAATTTCCCCCAGTATATAACACATTTGGGAAGTTATTTTCGCTAACATATCCATTTTGATGCACACTTTTCCTCAATACATCCATTGCTGTACACTTGTTACTGTTGTTGGAAAACTGCATAGGTGCTTATATTGTTATCAGTTTGGAGCGTGTGTTTTAAACTGGGTGCCAGACCTTTCTAATCCCTGGATCGAGAAAGTGTTAGGATTTAATAAAGGTTTGATGTGTTAATTTGCCACCATCTTAAACTAGGTGCATCATCTGGGAGGTGGGAGCCCTGAACCCTGAAAATTTTCAATGAGGTGGCCGGACCCCCTCAAAGTTCCACAGCGACCGTGCGTGCACACCACAAGGCATTGCTTGCGTCACGCACGGATGCCATGTGGCACCCGCATGACACGTCTGCATGCTCTGCAGCTTGCACAAGCAAAGTCAGCATTCCGTGGGGCATGCACACATGCCACAGTCATGATGCAGGGCATGCTGGTGATGCACAGCTCCAGCCCCCTCAATCGCACGGGCAAAGCAGCATGCATGATCTTAACTATGGGGATTTCAATATCACAGGGGCGGTCCATACTGCTTCACCACCTGAGGTGAAGTGGGAAGGTGTGGGCCCCACTGTTGCTCCCCACCACCACTGTAGCCTCACTTACTTGGGCAATGCAGTGGCAGCTTCTGGAAAGATCTCACAGAACTCTTGCAAGATCTTGCAAGATCCCACTGGAAGCTGCTGCCACCGTGCAACCCCTGTAGTGGTGGGTGGCGTTCTGTGGGGGTGCCACCTACAGGATTCCACCACCCAAGGCATCTGCTTCAGTCTACCTCCTGGGTGGGTCGGCCCCACAACATCACATGCCTCTATCATGTGATTGTATTTGTACATTGTAAGCTTTCCTTGTAGGAGAGTTGTTTCAGGGTCAAAATGCACTACAGCTAGCCTGCTGATAATATCAATAAATATTATCATGTCATTGTTAGAGCTGTGTCTCTTAGAGAGTGGCTGTAAGTGGGTGTGTGGGTTGCAGGTCTCTCTCTCCCCTCCCCCTTCTCATTTAGTATAAAATGAGTCTTCCAAACATGCCCTTGAAACAGTAAGATTTCATTTATTCTAAAACCCATTGTCTGTTAAGGTAAAGGTAAAGGTACCCCTGCCCGTACGGGCCAGTCTTGACAGACTCTGGGGTTGTGTGCCCATCTCACTTAAGAGGCCAGGGGCCAGCGCTGTCCGGAGACACTTCCGGGTCACGTGGCCAGCGTGACATCGCTGCTCTGGCCAGAGCCAGAGCCAGAGCCGCACACGGAAACGCCGTTTACCTTCCCGCTGGTAAGCGGTCCCTATTTATCTACTTGCACCCGGAGGTGCTTTCAAACTGCTAGGTTGGCAGGCGCTGGGACCAAGCAGCGGGAGCGCACCCCACCGCAGGGATTCAAACCGCCGACCTTTCGATCGGCAAGTCCTAGGCGCTGAGGCTTTAACCCACAGCGCCACCTGCGTCCCATACCCACCTGCGTCCCGTACCCACCTGCGTCCCATACCATTGTCTGTTAGAAGCTTGCAATTGTCTTAAGTGACTGGTTGGCCCAATTAAAAGAAGCATTTCATTCACCCTCATTTTGCACTAATGCCGTGATCAATAATCTGTAGGACTCTAAATGAATACAGCCAATAAAGTAATAATAACAACATTTCACATGTTCCGAATATAATCAAACACAATGAAAATCTGAATGTTAAGCTACCAGGCAGCAAGCTCACATTGCTCTTACTGAAAAAGCAATACCTCATACAACACGGCTCCTATGATGATAATGTGGAGCCATTGCAATATCAATTTAATACTTAGCCTAATAGCACAGCACCATTAATATAACCGACAGTAACAGTTTCATTATTGGGGCAATGGTATGGCAGGTGTCTGTGAGCTGTTAATAGAATAGTGATACCCCTGGGACTATCCTTCCTGCTTTTTGCACCAGTGCTGGGAGGCAGGAAAAAATCAGGTTTCTATAACTATTCTTCCACCACTTGAATGTGGATATTGCAGTTCATCCCTAGGAACCACAAAGTCAGAACATTTTGGAGGCATGAACAGTGTACATAAAATTTCCCAGCCACATTCAAACATGCCAGTGACATAGGGATTGCTAATACTTTTTAGAATTTTCTTGGAGACTTGCCATATTCCTCCCCCCACCCTTATAAGCTTCTGTAGCTGAAGCGACACACCAAGTCTATCAGAAACTGTTCTGCTCCCAGAGAGAAAAATACCTTCTGTAGTAAATTCCCCCACTGACCCTGCCATATAATTAGAGCTGAAATCCTCACTTCATATGGCTGAAGCTTGCTTGAAGTGTGCTACACATGCACAAATTAGTCTTCTCTGTAGGGAGTTATATGACCACTACCCCCCGGGCAGGTTTATATTTTCCTTTTTTCTATTATTATTATTATTATTATTATTATTATTATTATTTGCCAAGTTTATTTTTATGCATCTCTTTGTGACTGGGCCCTGTTCCCAGAATTCTCTGGGAAGAGTGATTGACAGTTTACCTACTCTGAAAACAACTCTCAGGCCCCTTAGCACACTACAGTTCCCAGAATATTTTGGGTGAAGCCATGACTGTTACATAGTGCTTTGAATGTAACAGGCCTAAGTCTGTCAATAGTTATTTGTTCTCCTAGATGTTTCTTGGTTTTTCAATTCAAAATCCCAAACACAAAATCCCAAACCACATAGGCATGAGCCACCTGAAAAGGTTCATTTCAGAAGATGCTGAGGAAAGCATTGATACTGTTGGGATAGAGGGAAAACATAGTTCTCAGTGGTTTGCCTACAGTAAGGGCAGTTAGCATGGGATCTGGGGAGTGGGAAAGAAGCTTAGCCCTCCACACAACCCCATATAAAAGACATCATGTATGGATTTAATTCTAATCTTCCCCACATTTCCATATCAGAGTGCAAAGTCCTCATGAACATTCATCAGCATTTTATGGTGCTCCTCATATGCACACCTTTCTATGCAATGTTACCCAATATATACATTTCCTCAAACAAAATGCATTTGTGCATGTAATTTTCACTAATATATGCATGTTCATGCACACTTTGCCCTAGTACATGCATATTTGTACACATTACTCACCTGGGGAATTGTATTGCAATATTTGGAGAGGTACAAATTCTGAATGAGGGCAGGGTTTTTTTATTTTTATTTTTAATACTGTTTCAGAAAGTGCAGATCAGGTAAATGTGGACTGGATCAAATTTCTCCCTGACGCCTAATGAATTCTGTATTTCTATAACAAGCCCTTGGCCAGACTTCTCTTCACAGCAGGGGCTGAGCTGGCAATGCAATGTAAATGATACACCACCATGAATCAGGGAAAGAGAGCATTTTAGAAGTGAAGGAGAAGGTCCCAGTGATGCCCCCATCACTTTTCCACTTTGGCAGACAGAGAGAAAGCTCCTCTGCACAGGAAGCCGCCTAAGCGACTGACTGCATTTGCGAGATGCTGAAAGATGCTGATGAGAGAAAGAGAGAGAAAAGGCCCAGGCTCTTTTCCTGTCACT
This sequence comes from Podarcis cretensis, assembly GCF_951804945.1. NCBI lineage: Eukaryota > Metazoa > Chordata > Lepidosauria > Squamata > Lacertidae > Podarcis > Podarcis cretensis. The sequence continues at coordinate 31,285,747 of NC_137173.1, read as the reverse complement.
TCCAAAGCCCCCAGCTGCTGGCTTGCAGCCTTGCCTGTCGCTTCCCTTAAGCCTCTATGGAGGAAGAAGAGTGAAGATCTCCCAGACAGTTCGGCAAGAGACAATTTTTCACCCTGTTAAACCCTTCTGCAGCATATTATCTACTGGTTTTCTCTCTCTCCCTCCTCACCTCTTTTTATGATTTACTTATGATTATCTCTGGCTGGTTCAACCACCAAATAAACGAACAGCCAGCTGCAGGACTGCATTGGCTGCCTCAGAAGAACTAAGAAAGCCCCCTGCCCCCCAAAAACTATACCCTACCTGTTCCTGGTGAGCCCATCCCAATTTATTCTCCAGTGAGTTTCTCATACTATGGCTTGGCAACATGGCCTAGTAATTAAGCCAGAGTTAATCTGAAAGAAAAATCAGACCTGCAACAACTCATTTTCAATTTCTTGGAAGTTGGGAAAGGAGTGCCTCTGAACTTGTGAAAGATATTTTTTTCCTCACCATTGATGACTCTGCAGCAAGAACACACCACCAAGTAATAGTTAATTCAAAGCATGGTATGAGGCTGGTCAGCCCCTTGTAAGGAAAGGAAAGAGTCACAGGGGAAAGTAGCAGTCACCCAGCAGAGCTGAAGGTCTGTCAGAACTCCAGTGCTCAGTGGAGGCTGGTCCATTAGGGTGAATCTTCAATCTGCTCTCAGTCATCCCCGACCTGCCTACCTTCTTATAACAAATCAGCATGTGGTTCTCTCTGCCATTGGCTCTGGCTCCACCTACTGCTGGTTTCCCCTGCCTTCCCATTGGGCACTAGCTGGTGGCTGGCAGTCACCACTGCCAATGCTCCTTTGAAATGGCGAGAATGGGGAGTTAGAGAGAACTCCTTGCAACAGGATTGACTTTGTGGTTATGACACCAAACAGGGAGTATCTGCAGACACATAGCACCAAGTAACTGCCCATCTTTTTACTTCACCCCCCACCTCCCATTATCTTCCCCCACTTCCCTTTTAAATCAATATATGGCTTATGATGCATACATAACTATATAGGTGCACATTCCATTTACATAAAAGAACATTACACAAGGGGCTTACTATTGCATTCATTCATACCATCTATACATGCTGCATCTCCCTTTAACATTTCTTATCTCTTTGGGGACATATTGCATACGCTCTCCCTTTTCCTCACACTATCTGGAATCAGCTTTCTTATATTGCTCATGAACAGCCAAGATCCTTTTGTAATTATGAAGAAACAGAGGTCTAGGTGTAATACAGAAGGAATGCATAGTTGGGTAATTCTCGCTGGAGAGTCAAAGCAAACATAAAAATGAGGAGACCTGGAAGGTTAATGGAAACTAGAAACTACAGCCATGCATCTCTAGAGATATTGTACCGTCCTGCAATTGCCTAATTATTGCTGGTGAGCTCAGAATGAGATTCCCATTCCAGTTCATGAACATATGATCCCATTCCAGTTGTCGCAGCACTGAAACAAATACACCGCAAACAAACCATCACACCAAATATAAACAAGTTCACTTGCAGTGCAGACATGCCCTTAGGCTGCCCAACTTACTGCTCAACCTCAGTCCTGCCACACAGTATCCAATCTTATCCCAACCCTGCTCTGCCTACCTTATGCTCGTGATTGTCCATATTCACAGCATCTTCTTTCTGCTAAATTCCAGGGGTTCTGCAAAAAGCCCTGAACTTATTTATTTTCAGTGTTCGGACATTTCAATGGACTTGAGCAGGAAAACTTGTGCTGAGTCCAGATATATGGTGCATGTTGTCATTCTTTGCAGCAATAATCTACAGTTCTGAGATCCAATGCACTTTAATATTATATTTTAATTGGAGCCACTGGAATCATGTTGTTGTTGTTGTTGTTGTTGTTGTTGTTGTTGTTGTTTTACAATCTAGCAGAACTGACAGAAACCACTTTTTAAACTACCTTTTTAAAAAGGGAGATGGCATTTTTAGTTGTGGCCCTGTGCCTATGAAATGCTCTCCCCAATGAAGCCCAACTGGCTTGGGATCATTGAAGAAAGCACCTCTACACTTTATCTCTCTTAAAAATGAGTAGGTGTTCATCAGCATGGTTCCAACTTGATGACTGGCCACAAGCCAAGGAAAGGCATGGGAGTTTAGACAAATTCATGCAGGACAAGGGTATTCTTGGCTATTAGTTAAGGTGATTATATGCTACCTCTGATTACCACTTGCTGAGGAACTACAGCAGGAGAGGATAATTTCCCTCATGTCCTGTTGATGGGCTATACTGGACTTGACAGGCCTTGAATCTGATCCTCTGGCCTCTTCAGAGGTGGTTAAACGGGCAATATGTTAGATAGAGCTCTAGTTGCTCTTGTAACCTATCAGTAAGGTAGGAGGCAGCAAGGTTTTTTGTTTTTGTTTTTTTGTGTGTGTTTTTGCAGCTGGACACATTTGGAATTCTGAAATAGTGTCACAAGCACCAGTCACAAAATGGCTCTCATGTCAAGTGTAGGTCTTAGCTAATGCCTTGCCATGAATCTTAAAACTTAGCTTATAGACCTATGTGTCATGTATCCTTGTACCTTGAACTAATGTTGAGACCATGTACTGATTTATTGAATACAGCCTTATGGTTTCCCCAAACTGTGAGTCTAAATATCATTCCTAAGCATGGGAGTCAGCCCCGCATGGACAGAAAAAAGGACACCTGCACCAGCAACCACAGCTTTCATACTCTTTTCACCCCTCATCAGTTCAAAACAGAAGGGAGGGGAGAAGGGTGTCCTGTCCTAGCATCTAGTGGGATGTGGCATGTTTAAAGGTGTGTGGGAAGGTAAATGGTGTTTCTGTGCACTCTGGCACTTGTCATGGTCCTCTGTGCACCAGTAGTGGTTTAGTCATGCTGGCCACATGACCCGGAAAACTGTGGACAAACGCCGGCTCCCTCAGCCTGAAAGCAAAATGAGCGCCAAAACCCCAAAGTCGCCTTTGACTGGACTTAACCGTCCAGGGGTCCTTTACCTTTTACCTTTTTGGTTATAGAAGAAGCAGAGCCAGTGCAAACAATAAACAGTAGAAAGAGCAAACAGCTGCTCGTGCAATGTGGATTTTTGTGGGGATATTCACTGAGACCTTTCGTGGAAAGTACTAGTGGTGTCTGTGGGTGCTGCATTGGTGAAGGACCTATGCTTGTGAACCTGCCCCAACTGCTGCACTTGGCCCCTTTCTACATGCATGTAGGTTCCCCACACATTTAAAACCCAGCTTGTGCAAGGTTCAAAAATATATAGGAATCTACACTCCTAGAGCGGCTCCCCACTTCAGATCTGCCATTACCACCACTGTGTGAATGACAAAGGGGCCAAAGCTGGCAAGGAGGTAAGAGTTGTGACAGGCGCAGCAAGGATTGCACCACTCGTCTGCTCATGTGATGGTGACCAGACAAGGATCAACACTTGTACAGGTTGAAGATCCCAATATTCCAGAACTTAAATGATTGGAATAATACAGTGGTACCTCAGGTTAAGAACTTAATTCTTTCTGGAGGACCATTCTGAACCTGAAATTGTTCTTAACCTGAGGTACCACTTTAGCTAATGGGGCCTCCCACTGCCACTGCACCACCACCATGTGATTTCTGATCTCATCCTGAAGCAAAGTTCTTAACCCAAGGTGCTATTTCTGGAGTTTGTAACCTGAAGCGTCTGCAACCTGAAGCGTCTGTAACCCATGGTACCACTGTATAATAATGGGTAATCCCTTTCCCATAACACAATTGCTCTCTTTAATTGAGTAACACTTACTATATTTGTTTTTGTTTCTCTTCCCTTCAGTGTCTTTCATATTATCTAATTCCTTTTATACTGTCTTAATTAAGATAAGGCTAGATTGAACAATTTCTCATTTTTTATTAATGTTTTACTAATGAGTTAATGCACTAATCTTCTTTTGGAGGGGTCATTATTTTCTACTTTGATGCATTAACACATTAATGTACTAATATTTATGCCCTTATTAGCCTCCTGTTTTTTTTCCTCATTTGTAATATGATTATTACAAAGATAATCATCTTTGTATCTCAGTATTTAAAAAAAAGGCAAACATATTTTTGTTGTTGTTCCCAGGTGCTCTTTAATTTTTCTTTCTTTATTGGAACTAATTCTCATGAGAGAAGGAGAACAACCATCTTAGCAGCATAAACTGCAAAGCCCAAGATTCTTAAAAATGCAGTTAAGAGTCTGGGGTCTACTTTTCTCATATTAAACCTCACCTCACTTTTGTTGCAGTCTGGGAGTAGGCCTACAATGCAGAATGCAGCACTGTGAGCAGGAGCACAAAATGTCACACTTTCCAGCTCCATCAGGAAGTGTTCTGCCTTGTCTCACTTTCTAGTTCATTATTTGGTCTAATTTACTGACTGACATTGTGGGTGGAGGCAAATAATGGCTCTATTGTCAGTTGGTGCTAGGGAGAAAGGCATATTAGCTACACAGAGGCCGGTTAAGAGCAACATTGCCTTTTCAATGCTTCCGCTCAAGCCTTAATACATCTTTGTTCCTTTATTCTTCCCAGTTGCTGTCACACCTGTGGCACTGTTACCTGACTTGGCAGCACTGCTCATTCATAAAGTTTATGAGTCATAGCGTAGGTGACACACTAAAATTCGAGCAGAGCCAAGCTTGGAAGAACATTGCTGCTGAATGCCCAAGTAGCAGCGAATGTGGTGGCTCTCAGAACTCATTATGGGATGAAATCTCGCTCAGGTTAGCAATGATCAATGGTCAACAAGCCTCTTTGTCAAAACAAGCAGTTGTGCCAGGCTCATGACTTTCCCCCACCAAAACCAGCAATAGATCTATCGAGGGGGAAGGGGAGCAATGCATTTGATGAGAAAAAGAGGCACTAGAATAATGATAACACAGATTTGGTAGGAACCTCCGAGGTCCTCTAGTCCAGCCCTGCTGATGTAGGAAATCTGCTGCAACAGCATCCCTGATAGGTGACCATCCAGCCTCTTCTTAAAAACCTCTAATGGAGGAGAATCCACCAGCTTCCTAGGCAGTCTATTCCATTCACATACAGCTTGAATAATCAGAAAGTTTGTTCTAATGCTTAATCAATATCCATTCCTTGAAAAGTGAACCTACATACTCAAGCATATGTGATTTCGGTTGCTCTAGAGCAGGGGTGGGGAACCTGTGGCCTTCCAGATGTTGCCAGTCTCCATCTCCCATCAGCCCTACCTAGAATAGTCAGTTGTCAGGGATGATGGGGAGCTGGATCCACAGAAAACACATCTGCTCCATCATCTATATAACAGCCATTCAAATGTTTGAAGACGGCTTTCACATTTCCTCTTCATAGGCTCTCCCACAAGCTAAGCATACCCAACTCCTTGGGCTTTTCCTTACAGGACTTTTACTGCCAGGGACTACTGATAAAATACAAGTAAGGGTAACATTTCATACAATTTTAGTAGAGTGAGTTAGATTGCTGCAGTCTGGTTTGGAACTTTTAAGGTCCACCCTCTTCCATATCAACTCACCTAAGTCATCTTCTGAGGCCCTACTCTAGATGTATCACACCCTTGCACCGAGACATGATGCTCTACAACACTGTTGAGTGCAATGTGCATCTGAATACCAGTTGCTGATAATTAAGGGTGGGGAGAGCATGATGTTCTAGGGGGACATTTGCAGTTGTAGCTAATTAGTTGTCCCTTACTAGGTGGCATTATCAACCACAGCAAAGCCAGTAGCAATAATTCACTTAAGTGTTTTCATGTAAAAGAAAATCTCTAAATGCATTATATTCTCATGGAGTTAACTTTTAAAAACTTCCATAGAGCTTAACAAATGTGCGCCAGTGGCTTCTTGGCAGCCAGTGCTCGCCACATGTTCAAGGGAAGCAGCAAACATGCCCTTGTTGAAAGTGGGAGCCACTGAGTGAAGGCAGGCGAAAATCCCTGAAGTTTTCTCCTGCAGGAGGGGAAAAAAACTTCTTAAAGCAGTGTGTAAATTCATGGCAAGAAGCAATAAAGGTGAGTTTTATACATTCCCATTATTGCTTCTACATCTTTGCAATAATGTTTATTGACATGTTTGAATGGAGCACAAGCTGCAGTTCAGTTCAACTGCCTGTGAAAATGGGACATTTGTCAAGAAACAAACCTCATGGTTTTTTTTAGTGGCTTCTATCTCTCAGAAAATATGATCACAATGTTGTTAAGGGAAGGGAGGGGGATGGGAACAAGGCTCCCTGGAGTGCGTTGTTAGCAGGTATGTGTGTGGGTTGCGTGTGTGTGTGTTAGGAATAGCAGTCACAGATCTCTATGGAGAAGGGGAGGGGGGAATGACAACCACAACCAGGAAAGCTTAAAAGAGTTGTGAATGGCTTTGCGATGCTTTGCACCGCTGCACATGCTCAGATTAGAAGTAGACTCACCTATTACTAGATCCCTAGGAGACACAATAAAATTAACCTTCCGTGGCCAGAGGAAGGCTTGCTGGAAATGCAGGCTCAGCAATACACTACCTTTGCCTCCGACACATTATCATGAGAGAACTTCATTAGTAGACTCACTGACAAGTGAAACATCTCTATGATCCTTTCATCTCTTCAGTCTCCCTCTCCCAAAAGCCCACGTCTTGCCAATACCATCCCTTTTTGGTTTGTGAACGGAGCAAAAATACCAGTTGAAGAACCCTGGTGCTCTAAGGTTTTGTACAGGACACACCTTAACTTTTAAAGTACATTTAAAGTGCACTCTCCCAAATAATAATTATCCTGGGAACTATAGTTTTTAAGGGCACTGGGTGTTGTGGTTCTGTAAGGGGTAGTTGTCAAGATTGCTTGGAGTGAAATATGCTTTAAGGTTATAACTAAGAGCTGTTTGACCGTGGAACAGTCTCCCTCGGAAAGTTGGGGGGGGGGTTGGACTAGATGACCCAGCTCTACAATTCTATGGTTCTGTTCTATGATATTGTGTGTATGCAGCCCAAGAGTGTACACTTTAAAAATTTTGGGTGTTCATTTAGGACTAGGAAAACACACGAGTAAGCCAGTGGTTTGCTTGCATATTTATTTTCTGTCCTTTTATTTAGAAGACTTATCAATTACTTAATCAAAGAGCTCTCTAAGTGGTCTAGAAATAAAATTGTAGATAAAACACAGCTAAAATTCACAAACACAATTAAAAACAAATATCCATAAAATAATCCATTAAAATGCAGCTAAAACCTTTTAAATGAATATGGGAAACTAAATTATATGTATGGGTGGGCTTGCTGCAATAAGAAAAAGTTTTCAGCTGGCATGTAAAGCAAGGATGTCTGCCTAATGTCAATACGAAGGGAGCTTTGATGGCTTAAGAAGAGGATTAGACAAATTAATGGAAGGCAAGTAAGAAAAGTAGAATTAATAGAAGTAGAACAGTGTGTTCTCTAAATAATCTGGTCCATAAATGCATGGTTCTTGCAAAAATTCCATTATGGCCAAAAGATGTCCTAGGAAGTAATGGATGACTTTGGGTAGTTACTCCAAGGATGATGGCCTTTCCACACATGGGCAGAGCAAGTATAGAGATGGTCAATTAACATTTTCCAACATTCCATATAGGTGGGCAAAATGTTCTAATGGGATATGCATCCTCTTCACTACTGTCAGGGAGGACTCACTAAGGGGGAGGCAATGGATGTGTAAGGATACTTGAGATATGTTGAAATACAGATTCTAAGTCATTGGTCAGAAAAAAGGGAATTTTTAAAAGAAAGGGGTGTTTTGTTATTATGAGTCTTCAGTACAAGGGGTACATAGGTAGAGCTCCAAGCATTTTGCATTCAGGCCAACATGTGTACCTTGAGAATGCTCCCCCCACATTAGATTCTAAGCTGCCACCTTTCTCTTACCACCCTCTGATCATTTCATGCTTCTTTTACCTGTTCCATTTTGCTTCAGCTGCCATTGGCTTAGCTGCTCTGATGTCACAGAGGGAATCATGGCATCTTCAATGGTTGCATCACACTGCTTAACTTGCCTTAGTGTCTCAGTGGCATTTAACAGAAGTGCTACTCCATCTCAATCACCTTAGTCCTTTCCCTTCTGATGTCTCAGAGGTAGCCTAGGGCAAAGCAACTCAGTTCTTAGATGTCTTAAGGTTAAGATTTGCATTCTAATACCATTAAGCAATGGAACTATTTAAATAAAAGCACTCACACACCACAGACCTTTTAAAAAAAACACCAAAAGAAACTTGTTAGTGTGAATTATGTGCCTCTGGAGCCTTTCTAATAAGAAGTAATGAAACCTGCAGTTTATAAAGAAGGCAGGAGGATCCTCTGTGATTCAATCCCATATATGCATGTTTTTGGTTTTCCCCCTAAATTATCTGCATACCATTTGGCAAGAGCACACCATTTCATCTAGCCCCACAATTCTCTGCTGATTCTGTTCTGGTCTTCACATTCAGTTCTGCTGATGCGTCTCAAATTCCAGCACTGTGTAGTTCCAGTCCGGAGCCCTCTCAACCAGTTTCTATGGAGATTGGACTCTGTCCAACCAATGCCTCCTCCCACTTTACCCTGCCGGAGCCAGTTTTCATCAGGCCTCATAAACTCTTCAAGTGATGATTCCCTCTGCTCTGGTTTCTGAATGGGCCCAAGGAATACCAGCAGCCTCTCATTAGTGTCACATCACCGATGCTACTGCTGTCATTTTTATATGTGTGTGTGTGTATTATGTATGTGTTTCCCTAGGCATGGATCAGACATTACCTAGCTCAACAAAAATAATAATTTAGAAATAAATTATTACGCTTTTGCAAGAACATAACTATTCATAGCAAAAGGTGTCTGGCAATCCATTAGTCAGTCCTCCCAGCTCTCCCACGCAGTGCAAACACCATCTCCGTCATGTCGTCAGCCAAATTCATAAAATGCAGCAAACTGCAGCTCTCCCCCAACAAACACAGGGGCAATATGACTTACTGAGAGATATGTGGCTAATATCTCACTATCTCAAGACCTGGAAGGAGTGGGGATATGCACCTTGCAGAAGACGGAAACACTGAACTCTCAGGAGCAATTCATCCAACCTTTGCAACATGGTTTAAGGCAGACTGGCTCGGCCCTGGAGTCAGTGGGGAAGCAATTGTGTCAGGAGCCTATTTGTCACTCACTGGGGCTGAGCTGGGGGAACTGCACAAAGAAGGTGGGGGGCTGACTAAGGTGAACACATCAGTCCTGCTGCAGAGGCACTGGCCCAGACATTAACCCAGGAGGAGGCAATAGGCAGAAGCATTCCTTCCTCCCCAGCCAGGGGTACTGACTGCCTATAGAAAGGATGGGGAAATTTTGGCCCAAAGGCCAAATATGCTCCTCCAGGCCTCTTTATGTGGCCCTATCTGGCCCTTCATAAGCCCCCCCCCCCCCCATCACTGGTGCTGCTTTGTATCCTCCTTGAGTGTTTTTGCCTGGCTAGAATGTTTCCTGAAACTCTGATTATGCTTCTAGCGTGCCTAAATAGAGAACAGTATATATGTGTAACTGAAGAAATTAGCTTGTGTGTGTGTGTGTGACATTTATTGTTTCATTCCCTAGAACTAATGGTCATTCAGTGAAGCTGAATGCTGGAAGATTCAGGACAGATAAAGTCATGTATACTAGACTATGGAACTTGCTCCCACAGGAGGACGTGGTGGCCACCAACTTGAATGGTTATAAAAAAGGATTCTGGCATGGTGCAAATCCTTCAGAAACTGAAACGTATGAACAAACAATGACATTAAGTGGGCTTATAGATAGTATTAGTTGTGTTCTATGAGAGTGATTTTGAGTATGAGCCTCAAGAGCCAAGATAGATGTGACTTCAAGAAGGCTGAGGACTAAAAGACCATTTGGAAGAAGCACTATGAAGGTGTTCATCAAACCTCTGAAACATGACAGTTTTGCAAAGAGTTCCTGCCCTCTACATATGCACTCAGCAGGAACTAACCAGGGTGTTTCTGCAAGTGGAGCAGCAAGAACTGAGACCATCCACCTCCATTGGCCATGGAACGGCCAGAGAGCACTCTCTCTGTTCCATTCTCCTTTGAACCAGCAGGTTTACAATGCTCTAATTCCCATCTACAAGTCCTGCTTGCCTTGTCAAGGAGCCAGTGGTGCATTCTGTCATTCAAATTGCTGGAAGGCCTCTCCTGCCAGAGTTTACTGCTATCGTGCCAGCTGCTCAGAGCTGGTAGCAGATGGCTGCGTGGCACACCTGACAGAGAGCAGACCTTCCAAGGACAAAGAGGGAGGCAGGATTTGCCCAAAGTGTGGCAAATCCATTCCCATCTGATGGAAGGTAGTGGATGTACTCCAAGTGCCCAACTTTTCAGAAGAGATTTGGATGCCAGGGAAAGCATGAAACGAACCATACCTGTCACAGCTGAAGGTTGTATAGCTTGGACCAAATGGCTTTTAAAAGAAAATGTGAGCAATCTATCAAATGCAATGACTGCCAGTCTTTTTTCAAGAGAAAGACAGTAAAGTGTTGGCTATTTGCAGTATGGTAGCGCTGCAGAGAGCTTGCTGGGGAGACCATGCATTAAAAAGAAAGGGACTCAAAAATAACTTAAGCAAGGTTTTAATTACAAAAAACAAAAACTCCTTATACACTAAATACATTAACAACAAACCAGACCCAACCCCCAGGGTAATGGGAGAGCTAGGTGCTGCTCCTTATATACTACACCCAAATGCTGACACACCTTAATCAGTACAACTCAGCAGCACCTGCTATGTTTCACAGCTGTAAAGCTGGGTCTCGTTATTTTGCTCTGGCCCTTGCTCTGGCCCCTTAAAGACATACACATTGGGTGGAACAATGATGAACCTTTACATTTAAAGAAACCATTCAACATAAGAATATTACAGAAACATGTGGGTGATTGTAGGGTGTAATTCAGGGATGATGAACCTTTTTTTGTCCTTAGGGCCACATTGCATACTGGGAAACCTTCCAAGGGCCACATACCGGTGGTGGAAGGGGCCCAAGGCAAAAGTGGACATAACAACAAATGTAAATGTTACCTTTCCACAGTAGGTTAGTTTCTACACAAACTCACACAATGCTCTTTATCATTTACCCTCACAAGTAAGAGGCATGTCCACCAGGAAACTAAAGGACAGTCATTAACTGTATTTGTTCAAATATACACTAGCTTATAAAGTGTGCAGTATGAATTGCTAAAGTTTTAAATGGTATTTGGGCCATCATTTGCAACCTAGGAAGACTGCAACACTAAACATGCTTGCAAGTGAAAAAATGCCATACGGGGGAAAAGGTGGGATTTGGCCAGTGGCAACCTGGTGCCTTCCAGATGTTTTGGACGACAATTCTCATCAGCCCAAAGCATCTGGATTGGTGGAGGCTGTTCTAAGTACAGTGGTACCTTGGATTACGAACTTAATTCATTCCGGAGGTCCATTCTTAACCCGAAACCGTTCTTAACCTGAGGTACCACTTTAGCTAATGGGGCCTCCCGCTGCCACGGCACGATATCCGTTCTCATCCTGAGGTAAACTTTGTAACCCAAGGTACTACTTCTGGGTTAGCGGAGTTTGTAACCTGAAGTGTTTGTAACCCGCACTGTTTGTAACTCGAGGTACCACTGTAAAGGTGAATAGAATTGCAGTGTCTGTAACTATGACACACAAACAGCTTTGTTTTGCAAGGCCACCCTGAGCTCTTCAGGATGTCTACTGATTCAGTTCATTCTAACTACCTTTCGTACTCTACTGATTCTGTACTAATGCTTTTGGACTCTATTCAGTGTAATTCATGTGCTTTGTGTCTTTTTATCATTGTTGTATACGGCCTATGTTTGCCTGAATGATCTATTATCCTTTGTGGTTCAGGGCCACCCCACCTTTTTTTCTTTTGCTTTCTGTAGATTGTGCGGGAAACCTAGTGTGACTTCAGTTCAAATGCGCCAGTGCACTGAATACTTCCTTAAACTGCTGGCTTATAGATAAGTCACTACTGTACTCTACTTTTTACATTCCATGCCTTTAATGGCTACATGAAAAGCAGAAATCAAGAGATAACTCTTCTCCTGACATGGAGACACAGTAATGGGGAAAGCTGTTGATTTCTCCCTATAATTCAGCAGTTAGAGGCACAGTTTTTTAAAAGACCACAACACAACTTTCTCTTCCAGGAAAATGGAAATAGGAGAGAGGTAGGGGGAGCGTGATCTCTTGGCAGCTTTTGATACTGTTGGCCAGAGTATCCAGCTTTAGTATTTCAGGGAGGTAGGAGCTGTGGGCATTATGCTTCAGTGGCTCCACTCCTATCTCCAGGCCCCTTTTCAGGAAGTAGTCATGGGAAGCTACTGCTCAGAACCATAGTTGTTGTCCTGTGGTCCCACAGGGTTCCCTGTTGTTTCCTAAGCGACATTGGTGAAGTCCCTGCGAGCTATCATCAGGAGATTCAGAGTATCATCAATATGTAAATGACACTCTATCCCTATCTATCTGTTCCATCTGAATTGGGAAAGGTGGTTGAGGTATTAGACCAGTGTTTGGATGTGGTGATGGGCTGGATATTTCCTGCTTGGCAGGGGGTTGGACTCGATGGCCCTTGTGGTCTCTTCCAACTCTATGATTCTATGATTCTATGATTATATGGATATGGGCCAGTAAATTGAATCCTGCAAAGACAGAGATGTTATGCATCTCAAGTTTTCACATCAGGAAGGCGGGGAGATAGCCTATGTTGAATGAGGTTGCAAATCTGCAGTTTGGGGGTGTTTCTGGTTTCAGCACTGTCAACAGAGGTTCAGGTGGCGGCCCCTTGCAGCGCTGCCTTAAGCTGGGCATTGAAAATGAGGTGCAAGGCTCTGGCAGGGTCATGGAGCCCTCCCACCTCCTTCTCAAAGCCCAGGAAGCACTTGCCCACCTTGGGGAAGGACAAGGAGGACTCTAGAACCCTATCAGAGCCCTCATACCTTCTTCCTGAAGCCAAGCAAGTTCTTAACGGGCTGTGAAAAGGTACCCTCCTTGTCTGTGGGCCCAGGGCCACTGCACCACTTACACTGCCCTAAATCTGCCTCTGCCTTTTGTACTTCATGCTCTTGTTGGATTACTGCAATAATGCCTATGTGGGGCAGCCCTTGAAGATGAATCAGAAACTTTAACTGGTCCAAAATGCAGCAACCACATTACTGATGGAGTTCCATTTAGGTCCCATATAACCCCACCTTTAAAACAGCTGCACTGGTTGCCATTTCGCTTCCTGGCCCAATTCAAAATGCTCACATGAGTGTTTAAAGCATTCAGTAACTCTGGTGCAAATAGCTGAAAGATTAACTCCTTCCTATAGACCCTCTTGGAAGTTAAGTTTGGCAGAGAGTCTTTCTCCTGGTTATTCTGCTGCCCTCAAAAGCTCAAGGGGTTGCAGTCCAGGAGAGGGTGTTCTCTGTGGCAGCCCCTCAGCTGTGGAACACCCTCCCAACAGAGGTATACCCAGCAACTTAATTATATAGTTTTCAGTGGATGCTGAAGACACAGCTCTTTACCCTGGACTTTGACATCTGAGATGTACTGAATATTTTCAGGACCCACCCTATTTTTCCTGATTGCAATTTTTTTTTTTTTTTTTGTAACTGGAAGCATTTCTTTTTATCTGTTTTAATGTTGTATTTTAAATTGTTGGAACCTGCCCTGGGACCTTAGGGTGAAGGGTACATTGATTATAATTATAAGTGTGGGGGGTGGGTGCATACAACCAGTGGCTGCAGCATAGGTCCCAGCAAGTATCTGTCAATTCTTCTTACATTTTATAGATTAAATGACTATACAGATTGCAAAAAAAGAGAACATACAGAGTGCAAGATATTTATGCAGTGATAATGCTGTGCACAACCTTTCCAGAAAACTATTACACAAGTGCAAAGACATTTAAATATTTGAAAAGCATCTTTTGAAACCAATATCAAAATGACATTCGTTCCAGGTTTGAGGAAAAAATGCCCTTGCTTTTCCCTATCTCCCTTTTCTCATTACAGAGATAAATCCCAGGTGCATCTCTCAGTAGTGGAGAAGGACCAGTATATCTCTGTGTGTGTTTGTATGTGTGTGCGCGCGCATGGATGTGTGTCTGCTTGTACATGTAAGAACAAGAAGGATTCTTGGGGAAGCCTTGCAGGGTTGCCTTGGCCAGTATATTGTCCCACTCAACCACTTTGATCTGTGAAACTGAAACCATTACAGGTGCCACTTAATACTCATTCTGCACTTGTAATAAATTGCTCTTTAAGTGTGGGCAGCACCTACACTTTGAAATGCCCTGCCTATTGGCATCAGGTGGGGCCTTCCCTGTGCTCTTTTTCATACCTGCTTGAAACATTGTTGTTTAGGCAAGCCTAATACAGTGGTACCTCAGGTTACAGACACTTCAGTTTACAGATGCTTCAGGTTACAGACTCTGATAACCCAGAAATAGTACCTTGGGTTAAGAACTTTGCTTCAGGATGAGAACAGAAATCATGCAGTGGTGGCAGCAGGAGGCCCCATTAGCTAAAGTGGTACCTCAGGTTAATAACAGTTTCAAGTTAAGAATGGACCTCCAGAAAGAATTAAATTCTTAACCTGAGGTACCACTGTACCTGTGTTTAACTGCTTTTATCTATACTTTTCAACATTTTATATTGTTGTGAATCACATTTTTAAACTGTCAAACGGTATATAAATTTTATTCAATAAATAAATAAGTAAATACTAACATTGTAGAGTTAGAAGGGACCCTAAGGGTCATCTAGTTCAACCACTTGCAATGCAGGAATCTCAACTAAAGCTTCCATGACAGATGGCCACCCAGCCTCTGCATAAAAGCTTCCAAGGAAGGAGAGGCCATCACCTTCTGAAGGAATCCATTCCACCGTCAAACAGCTCTTACCATTAGAAAGTTCTTCCTGGTGTTCAGTCAGTATAGCCTTTCTTGTAACGTGAAACCATTGGTTTGGGTCCTACTCTCCAAAGCAGGAGAAAACAAACTTCCTCCATTTTCCATGTGACAGCCCTTTAGATATTTGAAAATGGCTCTCAAGTCTACTCTCAGTCTCCTCTTATCCAGGCTAAACATACTGAACTATTTCAACCATTAATTGCATGAGGGCAAGCCCTGGATAAATCATTGCTCAGTGTATCCAGTCTTGTTAATGAGCAACTCCTTCCACTGTTTATTTTATTTTAAGCAGTGGGCTACTGATAATCACTACAATCTCTGGGATGCAAAGACATAAGAGGAATAAATAATGAATGGCAAAAGGCAATTTCCACTTGAATGGTGTCCATTAGGGCCCGACACACATGCTTGGTAGTAGGGGATTGTGATTATATTTGCTTCCCCACCACTATGTCGTGAGTATTGCTTTTGCAGAGGTATTGTGTGCACAGAACCCAATGCATGTAGAGCAGAACATTGTGGCACAATCTACATTCTCTATTTTCTGCAATATAGATTGTGTGGTTGGGAACGAGAGGCACTGGCTTCTACAGAAGGAGCAAAGCTGACAACCTGTGTACACATATTCAAGCGACCACTTTGACAATGGAGTGGAAGGCAAGTGGTATGCTGCTTAAAAGCATGCTAAGAAGGAGTCCAAAATACATCATCATTGCTGGCCTGCTGGCCTGGGCTAGAGATAACTTTTACTTTCTGGCTTGAACACTTTCTGACACTTTTACTTTCAAATCTGCAACCTCTAAGCATTGGCTTTCACATTACAGTACAATCCTATGCCCAGTTACCAGGGACTAAGACTGAATAAATGCTTCTATCTTGGTTAGCATGAATAGTGCATAGGATTGCACTCAACATTGGAATCATAAAATTATAGAGTTGGAAGGGACCCAAAAGGTCAACTGCATTGTTGCATAGCTCTTGCCTGCAGAACGTTCTTCCTAATGTTTAGCCTGAATCTCCTTTCTTGTCATTTGAATCTATGGTTTTGGGTCCTACCCTCTGGCGCAGCAGAAAACAAGTTTGCTCCACCTTCCATGTGGCAGGCATTCAGAAATCTGAAGAAGACTAGCATCTCAGGCTTCTCTTCTCCAGGCTAAATGGACCCTACTCCCTCCACTGTTTCTCATGAGACATGCATTACTGAAACATCAGGCATGCCTGGCAATGCATAAAAGAGAAGGCAGGGCTTAGAATAGATGCAACCTAATGCCATTTAGTTCCATTTGAAGATCTACAATCTTTTCCCCAAGGTATTTCCCAAGCCTGGCTTCCTGTAGGTCTTCCCTTAAATATCGATGTGCATCTTTGGACACAGTGTAGCTCATTGCTGTGTACCTGTCTCTTTAACAATCACGCTTGAAACACCTGCTGGCTGTATATATCAGCTACTCAGCCTAGGGACCCTATGCTGTTTCTCTCTCCTTGCCCCCATAAATACTAAGAGGATAAAGGAACCCCTCAAGTTCTTTAAGAACTAGCAATGCAACACAGCAGGGGTGCTGACATGAAAGATAAGAAAGGGTGGGACCAGAGGGAGCTTTTTGTTAAAGTGGGCTGGGGGGGGTGGATTGCCACAAGCACTAGCTCTTTTCTTAGGTGTATTTCATACTCTGCACGTGAAAAATGAATGCAATGATATTTTCACTTAATCAAGTCAACTGGCAGAGGTGTCAAGTGCAGAGAAATCGCTTGTCACTCCAACATTTCCCGGCGTGCGCTCGCCGCACCAAGGAATGGAGGGCAAAGGGATTACAGAATTAAGCAGTGCTGGTACAGCAGCCGGAGAGCGGCCGAGATTTAGCTGTCACTTCGAAGAAAACACCATTTCATTTTGTGATTTACAAAACGCGGAAGTTACCTGGCCTAGCCTTGGGATTTATGAGCAGGGAAACTTGAGCCCTGCAAAGGGGTCCTTCACCAAGTGGGTTAACCCTTTGTGCAACTGCAATAGAGCAAATGCATCCAAGCAGCACTGGCAGATGCTAGGTTTTTTCCAGTAATTCTGTTACTGGATATAAGTCTCAAAGAGAAGGACAGATGCTTTATCTAAATGCAAGGTTTTCTGCGCAAATGATAGAGGTTTATCTGTTGGCCTATCTAGCCCACCCAGTATTGCCTGCTTTTTCAGGAAGACATTCTCCAAGGCCTCAGAAAGAGCTCTTTCCCAGCCCTTCTGACTGATATGGTAGAAATATATACAGAGAGGGGTTTTTTCCCCTCTCACACAATAGTAGAATGCTGGTTATTCAAAGTGGCTAAGTGACAGAACAGAGCAAAGGAAATACTTCTTCACAGAATGCATAGTTGAATTAATGACATTCACTCCCACAGGAAGTGGACCTGTCCACCAAGGTATATGTGTTTAAAAGGAATTATTAGACAAATCCATGGTGGATTTGTGCAGTGTCATGGTTAGAGCGTTGAACCTGGGAGACTTGGGTTCAAATCCTTGTTCCTCTATGAAGCTCCCTGGGTGAGCTTGCTCCAGTCATTCAGCCTTGCCTAATTCACAGGGTTGTTATGAAGAAAAAAGGGGGTAGTACCAGCCTTAGCTCATTGTGGGAAAGTGGGACCTAGATGTGAAAATAAGTAAAGAAATGAAAAACAAGCAAATGGCTACTACTCATGATGGTTATATGCTAATGCCTATGGTTGAGGAACATCAACAAGAGAGTGCTGTTCAGCTCAAGTCCAGCTTGTGGACTTCCCAGGCCACACTCACGCCATACATTTAAAGTGCTATGATACCACTGTAACACTTTAAACAGTCATGGGTTCCCCCAAAGAATTCTGGAAGCTGTGGTTTGTCACTGGTGCTGAGAATTGTCAGGAAGCTCCTATTCCCCTTACAGAGCTACAATTACAGCAAGGTAGCGATCACTGTGCTTTAAAACATGTGACCTCCTAAAGCCTATAAAGCAAAAGGAGCTTGAACATGCATATCAATGTCCGAAATGAAAACCTGCATATTGCTATCCCACCAATTACCCGCAAAGCCAAATTCCCTTCACTTAGGTGAAGGGCTGGGAAAGAAGATAGAAAAGTCCAACTATATAGCTTTTTACTTTCACCCTTCCCTCAGAGAAGTCCTGCATACTCAGGATTATGTGATATTGACACCCCTTTGTTATAAAGAGTGGTTAAACATGAGTAAAATGAATCCTCTCCCTTTGAGTGCATGCTGGGCAGAGAGTTCACAAGACCGCAGGAGCCTTCTGGATCAAGCTAATAATGCATCTTGTCCAGTTTCCTGTTCTCACTGTGGTCCCCCAGATGCCTGTGGGAAATCAGCAAGTAGGGCTCAAGTACAAGAAGACTTCCCACCCCCATGGTTTCCTGTAACTGTTACTCAGAAGCATTACTGCCTCTGACCTTGGAGGCTGAGAATCACCATTATGGTTAGTGGTTTGATCCTGCTGTCTGCAGTTCCCATGTATGCAGAACTGAACCAAGCAGGATTGAACCCATGATTACATGAATTGAAAAACAGAGCTCTCCTTCAGATTTTTTTTTTTTTTTTTTGCTGGATTCTGGGGACACATTGCTCATCTCTGTCTGTCTGTCTGCATCCCAGCCGCTTGCAAAGCGTGATGAATTAGGACATATTCATCACTGTTCTGTGCACACAACTTTGGTAATCCAAAGTGCTTAAGAGCCGAGGGTGGAGTCTCTAATCCTCGCAAGTGGTTGCATTGTGTGCCGCACCTCATAGAACAGTGTGTGTGTCATATTTGGAGTGTGGGAGATGACATGTTATTTCTCAGCTTGGTTTTCTTATGGCGCATCTACTTATCCCACAGTTCCTGCAGCAGACAATGGGAGAAGAGGCTTTGTTGTTCCCCATTGGAGGAAGAGTGATGGGATGTGGCTGCAGCCGACATCCTCAACGCCATTGTCTCCCCAGGGCAGATGGCACCCATTTTATCCCAAAGGGGTATCTTATCTGCTGTCTGGCTCTCGTAATGGCAGCTTGAGCTTCATGTCACGACACCATCTGGATTCCCTGCAGCAGTTCTAAAATAAAGCAACAATGAGGAAAGAACGCCACTGGAAAATTCTGAAAGCCTGGTTATTTTTCTTCCACTGAAGCTTGCAAATGTTGTGTTTTGGAATATTTACATGTTCTGAATGGTTAAGTGAACCTATTAAGGATCCTTAAGTGATTAATTGTCTGTCTTTTAACCAATTAATTAACAGATTACATTTGCCAAATACAGGGGCTTAGAGAGTTGGAGCATCTTTGTGGCCTTTGCAGTGGTGAGTCCTTTAAGAGTCCAAAATCCTAGCCTATTTTTTAGCCTTGTAAACTCCACCGATTAATTTTTTGGCGGGAGGAGAGTTTAATCAATGGTATTGATTAATCAGTTAAAACTGGCAGTCCTAGTAATTGTACTGGACAATGACATAAATCTCTCTCCCTTTTTAAATGAAATATTAAGTTTTCCAAATGACTTCCAACTAAATCCGTTTTCAGAAGTTTCGCTCTGAGGGAGGAGTGAGAGTATCACCCATGGTTCCACCTCCAGCCTCAGTGTGTCGTGTCTAGTCATGGTCCTGACCTCCACCTAAAGCTACCACTGAATGAATAGGGACAGTAGGACACAGTTTGTTTGGGGCAGGGCCAGAAGGCATGCATGGAATAAATGTATGAAGAAAACATCTGCGGGAGAAAGACTCAGGATAGTGATATTTAACCAACCCCAAAGTATTTGTAGTGTAATTCCTTTAATAATCTACAAAATGATGAGGAAACTTTCAAGTCTCCGGGTTATTTGAAAGCCTACCTGTGCAAGAATGCACACCACTCAGTCACCCATTAATTGTTTTAAAGTAAGAGAGAGCAAGAAAGAAATCCCCATCCCTTTCAACAATAGATTGTGGAGGAAAGTGAATTCTTTTTACTTCCCCAATGAAAAGACCCTGGACCTATTTGTCTGCAATCTGGCAGGCTTAATCCACTCTGGAGAGGTTCCTGTGCCAGAAAATTTTGCTTATTTTGGCCAAGAAGGGATGAAGATTCCCCATTATATTGGGTGGGGAACAGAGAGCTTCATTTCATATGAAGCAGCTCAGAACCCAAATTACAGATTGAAGTGGCCAAAGAAAGAAAGGAAGGAAGGAAGGAAGGAAGGAAGGAAGGAAGGAAGGAAGGAAAATAACTTTCATGTGTTGGAAACTGCCTCGAGAATAGTTATTATAAATAAGTTCATAACTAAATCAAGGACTGGCTTAAAGCACTACCTTGGCACCAGTCCTTCCCCCCCACCCCATGCTTTTGTTCTATAAACAGCCCATTAACCTCCTAGCTAATGTTCTGTATATAATGGGAATTACCTTGCATTAGATCCAGTTTCCCCATTCCTTCCTTCTCCCTGCTTGACATCTAATAACTGGTCCTTATCTGCTGCTCCAAGACACAATGGTCCTTTTAAAAATAAATAAAAACGAAATGTTCTGCTTCTGAATAAAACTGAAAAGCGCCCTCACTGGATATTATTTTCAGATTTTCCCAAACAAGCCCCAAGGCTCAGTCCAAGTGAATTTGCCTAGAAAGCATCAGTAGAGAGTCTTGAACCAGTTTCATACATGGAAATTGCTTTGCACCAGTACTCCAAGGTCTGTTTGAATTTATTTCTAAAAGAGAGCACCGATATTGAAATAATTGTTCCCTGCTGCTCACTCCCTGACTCTTGCAGCTAGCTATGGATCTTGTTTAGAACCATGTATTGACTTTTATGTAAGGCTTAGAAGGGTCTTGGATGATTTTTTTGGGGGAGGGGGGGTCAACTTTCTTTAAAAAACATACACAAAACCAGCACTGCATGGACTTCTCATCTAAGCCAGCTACTATCAAGAAATAATCCTTTGGGTGCTATTATTTCATGCCTCCTGTTCCCATGGATACTCTAGTTGCATGGAGATCCCAGACTGCTCCATTTTCCAGTGTTGGTGCCCCGTTAACATTTATATTCTACCTTTCCTCCAAAGGAGCTCAAGGTGATGTCCATAATTGTTGATGACCTGCTCCAAGTCTGAAATCAGACCTGGTGCATCCATCTGCTTCAACCTACATCTTAGAAACACTATATCGAACACCAATCTTTTCAGTTAACTTCCCACAGATATGATAAACCAAGTGTGAATGAGATCAGTCTGATTCTCTCCTCCTCACTCCATCTTGATTTAACTCTATACTGTTTAAATTTATGCAAGTGTAGTTTTCATGCTGTTAAAGTTATTATCTCCATCTGGCATTCAGGATGTATACTTCTAAACTAGGGGTGGATTAGATGATGCTTTCCTAGAGCAGACTAACAGACATTCAAAAATGAGCCCCAGCCAGCAGGGTACACTTGCCCCAAGCCTCAGAGGGTTACGCTGTCCAGGTAGCCTCCCCAGGGGTCTTCCGGACTTATGGTGTCATGCCAAGAACAAGACTCCCACCCAAGACTTCAGACAAGCTCTGCACAGGCCTGCAGCACACCTTTACAGTACACTCCCTGAGCCTTGGCCCAGTATACCTGAAGGAGCGTCTTCACCCCCCATCGTTCAGCCCAGACACTGAGGTACAGCGCCAAGGGCCTTCTGGCAGTTCCCTCAGTGTGAGAAGTGAGGTTACAGGGAACCAGGCAGAGGGCCTTCTTGGTAGTGGCGCCCACCCTGTGGAATGCCCTCCATCAGGTGTCAAGGAAATAAACAACTACCTGACTTTTAGAAGACATCTGAAGGCAACCCTGTTTAGGGACATTTTTAATGTTTGATGTTTTATCGTATTTTTAATATTCTGTTGGGAGCCACCCAGAGTGGCTGGGGAAACCCAGCCAGATGGGTGAGGTATAAATTATTATTATTATTATTATTATTATTATTATTATTATTATTATATAAAATGTTAAACGCCATCAAAAACAACTTACAATCACAAAATAGCATGGATCCTAAAAAGCATACTTAACAGTTGCCAAAAGGGTAAAAGGGTGTGTCTTCAGCATCTGCCCAAAGCTATACAACAGGCTTCCTCAACCTCAGCCCTCCAGATGTTTTTGGCCTACAACTCCCATGATCCCTAGCTAGCAGGACCAGTGGCCAGGGATGATGGGAATTGTAGTCTCAAAACATCTGGAGGGCTGAGGTTGAGGAAGCCTGCTATACAGAGAAGATGTCAGATGCATCTCTATTGGGAGGGTGGGGGGTGAGCCTTTTGCTCCCTGGCTCTCTCAGGACATCTGTAAGAATGCAGTGAAGGAGAAGTGCCCCCAAGGGTTAACGTTCTTAATATCACTGCCCTAGGAACACATCTTACAATTTAATTTTCTCTGCCATAAGGATTACTTATGAGGGCCTGCTCCCACTATAGTGATATGTTAGGCTGCAATAAATGATTGTAGCTATAAGAGGTTCTAACTGTCACAGGCATCAAAATGGCTTTGCAACACTTATGAGTAGATTTAACTCAAATACTTGACAGTCCCACGTGCTCAGCGGTGCGCTGAGTGATTCAGTAATGATAGTGTACATACCTTCCCAGGGGAATCCCGAGTGGAGATACACGCAGATGCTTCAAGCATACAGACCCATTCCCCAGCAGCAGCAGCAGCAGCAGCAGCAAAGCACCCGGCATCCACAAGCTACAATTGGACTAGCTCACCTTTCAGATAACATTGGTACCATCAGTGAGACAAAGTCATGGAAGAAGATATTTACCGTTCATTTCAGGAGATTCCCGACAAGGATTCTGCCATCTGCTCACCATTGCACAATTAGACCTGCCTCATCTGTATAAGTTACATGGCTGATAACTCGGGATCTGGGGTGGGACGGAGGATGCAAGTGGAACTATCAGGCAGATGCGATGATTGATGACAGCCCACAGCCATGACATTCAAATGGAAGCCAGCTAAATGATGCCAGCCCACATTAGGTACGGGGAAGAGGCTCCTGTCTTGCGAAGCTAAAATGCAATGCAGCAGGAGCAAGGAATGCAATCTACCATCGAGGGCCACTTAAGGCAAATTCTCTTGTAGCAACTGGATATGATAAATTGGATGGTGGTAGATGCAAGCACATTATGAGGAGTCACCACAGATCATTGCCTTTTCTCACCACAGGTTAATACCCCCAGATGGATACCAGTCAGGGGAATATTGAGAGAAATTGTGTGTGTCAATCTGCCACGTGATCTCTGATGCTGTTTGAGCATTTCACATCACCACATTTGCCGTTCCTTTGTCCGTTTGAAAAATGGCCATGTTCTGTGGTAGGCTCCATTCATTTTCCATGGAGGTTTATTCAAATGTAACTTAGAAGAAGGGTAGAGCAAAGACAGGGGTGGCCCATGCTTGGCCTCAGAGCTCTTGGTGAGGTGGGCAATATGCCAGTGGTGGTCATGGGACACCCCACACTCTCAAACCCACACACATACATCAGGCTCATTGGTATGCACTTACACCCTTAGTGAATCTGTGCAGATTAGTTGACCAAAAAGGGTTATTACCTCCTCCTCTCCGGCCTTCAAATGGTCAATGTGATTACTGGGGTGAGGACCAGTGCTGTGTCTATTTTACTTCTTGTTTTGCTGATGCCACCCCAAAAGCAGATGGGGGTCTTGTATCTAAAAGGTAAAGGTAAAGGTACCCCTGCCAGTCTTGACAGACTCTGGGGTTGTGCGCCCATCTCACTTAAGAGGCCAGGGGCCAGCGCTGTCTGGAGACACTTCCGGGTCACGTGGCCAGCGTGACATCGCTGCTCTGGCCAGAGCCAGAGCCAGAGCCAGAGCCAGAGCCAGAGCCGCACACGGAAACGCCGTTTACCTTCCCGCTGGTAAGCGGTCCCTATTTATCTACTTGCACCCGGAGGTGCTTTCGAACTGCTAGGTTGGCAGGCGCTGGGACCGAGCAGCGGGAGCGCACCCCGCCGCAGGGATTCGAACCGCCGACCTTTCGATCGGCAAGCCCTAGGCGCTGAGGCTTTAACCCACAGCGCCACCTGCGTCCCCCAGGGGGTCTTGTATCTAACCCCTCCCCAATTGCTTTGAGTGGGACATTATCCACCCCAATCTAGGATGTATGAGAAATGAAGCAGGAGATGGGGCAAGAAAAAACAAAGGAGGATGGTTTTCAAAGTCCATCTTCAACTTGCGATAAGTCTGTTGGTCATGCCTTAGTAATTACTTCTGCTCCTGAGATTAACCCCATGGACATGTGTAAGAATGAAGTGTCACTTGGATTTGAAACCTATCGCCAAGGCAATGTCCAGGCAACCTGTTTGTGTATGCTCTCCATTTTTCATACGAATCTGGAAAGTCACCAGTATTTATGGACATTCCCTACTCTGCTCATATTTGCCCCAACTTATTTGCAGAGCTAGACACACCACAGAGATCATGTAGCATAAGGACCCATTATAAATGGTGATAATGGTAATACCCAAAAAGGCTGCAAGAAAGAGTAGGGATTGCTTTCCTGTCTGCAGTATTTTACCATCCAGTGAGTCATTTGGCAGCTGCCTGTCAAAAAAATAAGAAACAAGTTCCCTCTGGGCTGTGTACCAGAACATGCCCATGTCTTTGGGGAACTGCAAGAAGAACATGGACAGTAATTCATTGTCAGAAAATGTTGTCTGTATATATAGAGAGGTGGGGGGGGGGGAGAAAGTGAGAGCGTGGAAGAAAGCCCATATAAGAATGATCTGTTGGGAATGAGAGAATGGGGAAATACTGGAGACACATCAAAGTCAGAGAAAGGACCTCCTTTTCTTTCTTGCTGAACAATATCTTAGAGCCTTTATGATATGTGACAAAGACTCTCAGATATGAGATGTAACAGAACATGCACTGCCTTTGTCCTCTCCTTAAACTAAATGACACAAGTAATTCCTATGGAACTAAATGGGAATCATTCATATTCTGCCACCAAATGCAGCATAAAGAGCTGTGATTTGCAATGAGGAGCACTTCAGATATATGATGGCTGAGGAAATTGAATGGGGATGGAATTAATGGTAGCACCATTTGCTGTTCGTTACGATTGTCCATAGCATATTGCCATACTTGTCTGAAAACTCTCCTCCACTTGTACGTGTCATTTTAAAGCAATTTATAAAAATTGTGAAATGGTATTGATGTACTTGCATTGACATCCCAAACATATAGTATGAGGATACTTGAGGGAGGAATTCTGATGCTCCTACAGTATTTTTATGCAGCACATTTCTGTTGCGTATTCTTTTCACAACCCCCCACTGCCTCCAAGTGACATGATCTCTGCAAATTAATTGTGTGTGTGCATGCACAATATCATCTCACTCCTTGGGTTAAAAGTTCTGCACAAAATTACCTGTAGGATTTTTAGGGAAACAAAATTGGATTTTATACGCAGATGCTGTAAGTGTTTAGGACAACGGTTTCCTCACAGTGTTCAAAATGATTTGGAGATATCTACAATGTATTGTAATAATTTGCAGCAGCATGATGGAAATTTTTCAAAAGAGATGCTAAAAAATATGTATAACATGTTGAAATAACTCTTTTACTTCAGATTTTCCTTAAGCAAAACAAGAGCTTCTACAGCCTCATGGCCTGGTATTTCAGCTACAAATTATACACCATTAACCCTCTTTATGGTATCAGAATGCATTATTGGGGTAGAACTGCAAGGCCAAAACATCACCTACTCCTTTCTTTTCTATCAGCAGCAACACATGCAGTACTTTGTTTGTGTATGTATACTTCTTTTCCTTTCCATAGAAAGCTGGAGAGCCATGGCATAGACTTTTTCCAACAGTGTCATTAAGAATAATGACAACTGCATTTTATTAATATCACATTTTCCTTATTTGGCAGCATGAAAGAAAATCTGAATACACAAAGGTAATGAAAGCAATACCCAACTGTCTAACACAGTAGACGTCAGTACTTTTTCAGTGCTGAAAAATTATCCAGGGAAATAATATCCTTGCAATGTATTGCAAGGACAGGCCCTTCTGTTTTCACTCATTAGGCACACCTTTCTTTCTTTTTTAATGGGGATTGTGGCAAGGAGGGGAGATTATGGAGTGGCAACTGGCTCCCTCCGCTGCCATGATCCACAAGGAAGCAGAAGTTGGAGAGAGACAAAAATGGAAGGGAGGGGGGATAAGACAGAGAGAAACACAATCAGAATAAAAAAGGTTGAATTCTGTGTCTGGAAGTGGCAGTGGTGGTGACTGGCTCCAACCAGGACTGACCAACTTATGAGGCAAGGTCAAGCAGCTACTTCAGACAGCAAAAGCCCCCAAGGCTGTGCCCCTACAGGTACCCCACCTGTTGTTAGCAGCTCAGCCTACACTCGAGTAGGACCCTGGTAGAGACACATGCCCGACTGGCATGTTCTCTCCCTCCTGGTCAATCATTTGGGAGCTTCAAAAGCTTTCTTCAGCCCGAACATGACAGAGACCAATGCCAACGCCAACCAACACCAGCACACTTAGGGATCTGCAGAGTTTGTGCATCATGCGTAACAGACCTCAGCAACTCAGCATTTTGGCTAATCTACTTTATTTACATATAAACACACATGGAGCACTGCAACATGGCTCCCTCTCTAGCATCAGACAGCAAAGAGGAAAAAGAACAAAAGACAATAGTCCCACTTCATGGAACACAGTAACACAAACATCCTGTCTCCGTCACATCACACTCTGTGGAGTCAAAACATATACCGTCATGTGAAAGACAAAAATCCCATGACTGCCATCATGGAGCAGGAATTCTAACACCTGCCCCACACCTCCATCCACCACTGGTGGAGAAACAGTGACAGCAGCAGCACCAATTTCCAGTGAGATCTCACAAGACCTTGTCGACCTTGTGAGACTGGCAGCAGTATGGCAGGAGGAGGGATTCTCTTCCTCCCTTACTGCCGCTGCTGGAGGCAATCACCCACCGCCACTTCCAAAGACAGACACAGGCAGAAGCTGCAGATCCATTCAGGCCTTTTTCTTCTGCCTGCATATGTTTCTGTCTCATGGTTCTGTCTCAATCCAAGCTCCACTAGGCACCTTTTGTGGAGAGTGATCGGTGTGGTAAGGACTTCTTTTGTGGTGCACTAGCAAGGAAGAAGAGCCACCTCACCCTTTGTCCACCAAAGCTGCCCTTGACAAACTTTTTTTTCCCCTGTAGGAAAAATACCCTGGTTTGACTTGTTGATCACTCTTGTTGTGGTTGCTTTCTATGTTTTTTTTTTTTCTTATTTTCTCTCTTCCTTTTCTTTAATTGTTTCTCTTGTCATTCCCCCCCCCACACCACCTCAGTCAAAGAAATAAGGAAATAAATAAAACCCCTTGATGTACACCCTAGTGAAATGGTGGGGATACTTTGAGTGAAATCAGACTGCGACTAGTGTTGAACCCTGTTTCCTTTCCCATTTTGAATTATGGAGGAATTCTGCTGCTTTCTGGTGGGGTGAGAGAAATTATACAAACTTAATTTTGGGTGAGAGACGGTTTGCCTTCCTTTACTTAATTGAGGTGGTGAGGAATTCTTTCTCACTATTTTTTTAGAAAACCTTTTTAAGAACCTTGCAAGAAGTGATGGAACTTTCCAAGCTGTCAAATTTCTGGTCTGGATTACTTTACTGAAACAAAGTGTTAAAATATGCTTGCGTATCTTCAATTAGACTTGTTTTAAGGCTTCACACAGCCTTTGGGAGTAGGGATACAGAGAATTCTGACAAAAATGGAAACGAGAGAGGAACTTGCTGGTGTTCGCTTATTTGTTTCAGTCTGGAACGGAAATCAATCCAGCAAATGCAATCAGTATTTGCTGCTGTTGTTGCTTTCAATCCGCAAACAATACATAATTGATTGTGTCGAGGTTTTTCCTTACCATCAGCAGTATATAAATTTTATGAAATAAATAAAATAAAATTAATCTGCCCGTTTACAATACTAAAAATAAATAATTTTATTATTTATACCCCACCCATCATTGTGTTTTCTTTGCTCTGAAATGAATGGGATGGAATAACGTAAGGACAACCTAATTAAGTAAGTTACAGTTATATGTGTTATGACATTGTGCCACTTCAGATAGTGAGATGAATAATGAAGTTTTTGGCAGAAGATGAATTGCAGTGGAAGAGAAACAGGCCTGCCTATGACTAATACAAGGCAGAATGGAAAACAGCGCCTTCTTACAGCCCTAGTTTGGAGCATGTGTGAGGCCATGGAAATGTTCCCTTCAACATTCTGTCTTGCTGCCAGCAGGAAATGCAGCCAGGTACGGATATATCTTGTGCTCACTACAGGCAGCCAAGCAAGTGGTAGCGGTAGCAGGTAAATGGGTGGGATTAAAAGCCTCTGGGAGGTAAGCCCAAACCTCCCTTCTGCTAATCCATGGGGTTTCCCCCTAGCTTTTTTCCAGTTAATAATACTAATACTAATAATTTATTATTTACACCCCACCCATCTGGCTGGGTTTCCCCAGCCACTCTGGGTGGCTTCCAACAAAACACTAAAATACAATAACTTATTAAACATTGAAAGCTTCCCTAAACAGGGAAACAGTTTCAGACCTATGTGGTACCATAGTTTCTTATTGCCCTCACCCTCCACAAAAACCTGCATATAAAACATCAACTCAGTTCTCATTTTGACTGGCAGTGTGGCAGCTGCACCTCTGAAAACCCTTTTAGTAGAAACTTGGGCGTAATTCCTTCTGAAGGGGTGAAAGGAGCCCCCCCCCATTCCTTGCATTGTGATATGCGTTGCCCTTGACCCAGACTAAACCAAAGTCACTTCACAGTCTTTCTAATCTGCATTTGTATTCCTAGCAGTTAAAGGGGTGTTACAATTCGACATGTTGCTACTTAGAAAGGACACCTCAAGAGACTTCTTCTGGAGAAGGTGTTGCTGTAAACACTTAGTGTGGGCACTAAATCCCCATCATCTGCTCTCCTGGGCTTGCAGAAACTGCGAAGCAGATCTCTAATCTGTCCCAGCAGGAACTATTTAAAGCACCATTAACGGAGTCACTTTCGCACACATCATGTAGATCAGAGCTACAAGAGGTTAATGTGATCTGGTTGGAGACTTGATACATCCAGTGTTATGTGTGTGCATGTGTGTGTGTGTGTGTGTGTGCGCGCGCACACACACACACACACACACACACACACACACACAGAGGCTGCAAGCCCTGGCAGTGTGAAATCTTTTGGAAACGCTGAGTTTAATGTGGGGCTGGGAAGTTACATTGCTAAAATACCAGTTGTTGAGGAAAACATGACTACACTGTCTTTAAAAACTCAGGGAGAAAGAGGAACAGAAATAGCACATCTGTTAACTACATCTGATGTGGCTTTTGCACCTTGCACTCTGGCATCTGAAGGCAAAGTTGTATAGGGAAGTTTTTGAATGTCTGATGTTTTACTGTGCTTAATGATTTAATTTATTGGAAGCTGACCAGAGTGGCTGGGGCAACCCAGTCAGATGGGACAGCATATGTATGTATATATATATATATATATATATATATATATATATATATATATATATTATTATTATTATTATCATCTATGTAGGTAAAGTAAAAGACCCCTGGACAGTTAAGTCCAATCAAATTTGACTAGTAGCAAGCCAATAGGCCAGGGTATGGTGCTCTCAAATTTCCCCATTTTTCCTTTCTGTGGCACACTGCCAGCATGGCTGCTTCTGTGTTTGGGGGGTTAGGAAATGGTGGGTATGTTTTGGAGCTCAGGGCGGGGAAATACGAATTCCCCATCTCAGATCTAAACTGAGCCAGAGACTACGTTGGAGGCGTGTAAAACTCACTTAATCTTTAAGGCTGTCAGATATAAATACAATGAGGAAAAGGAACAATGGTCATCATTCCCAGCCAACCACTGACAGAATCACAGATGCCAAGTTGCGCCCAATATTGGAAGGGCTGCATGTAACATCGTGTGTGAGTGTGTGTGTGCACATGACATCAGTGTGTCTTGCATGTGTGTGACAACTGTTGCATCTGGAGAGGCCGGCCAGACCTCCTCCCAATGTGACATTTGCATCACATCTGGAGGCACTGTGCAGCCCAGGGCAAAATCCTGCCATATCTCTTTTGCCCCCTTGAGATTTGGAGGGGTGCTGAGCCCCATCCCAGCAGACATGGAGGGTGTAGAAGCCTTAGCCCCATAGAGCTGATGCACCTGGACAGAATTTTAATTTAATTTTAATTATTCCACTTACAGAACAAAAGTGATGTTCCATAGGTCACTGGGAGCCTATAGCTATGCTGATGATGCATAAGAAACATTGCAGATATTAAGAAAAAATATGCATGATGATGCTTGCTTTTTGTGCAAAATTTTAAAAGAAAAAATTGCAAATTCATATGGAAATGCAGTGATATGAACCTACACTTGGGAAAAAAGAGGAACCAAGAAACACCAAAATTGACAAATCCAGCCACCCCTATCAGGGCCCCTAATATAAGCTAACATACAAGTGCCCAGTTGCCATCAATCTGTACAGAGCAGATGTTAAAACACAGAGGACCAACCAAGTGCCTCTAAAAAATTAAAGACGACACACAGGGGAATGTCTTCTCCAACAACTGTGCAAAGGTGTGTGTGTGTGCGCGCACACACACACACACACACACACATGCAGGTATACACACATACATGCACACACACACAAAAAGATAGTAGGGATGGGTATCAGAGTCAATCCATCAATACACTTCAGAATTGCACTTCCTAATATAGACACAGATAGACTCTCGAACCTGAATAGTGATGGCAAAAAGTAATATAAACTGAAATCCTGTTCAGCAGGGGGAGACACTCACGTAACTGTGATTAATGGGCCGCAGCTTGGGGAGGGGGGTTGAAATAGCTCAGAGCCCTTTGAGAGTTAACAGTGGGAGAGCATCTCCCTATTCTCTCAGACAGCCTACATAATGGACCCTAATGGGTTCAGCAATGTCAAGAGGAGTTTGAAAAATCACAAAGAACAACACAGCCAGCCCTTCTCTGCCTGCCGCTGACTTGGAAGTATGAAAGGGGGATGGAAGCTCCATCTTGCCTCTCCCACTGGAGCTGACAGTAACTGAGATGGGGGACACCACCCCCCTTGAGGGAGTCTGGTTGGCTTTTGCATTTGTTTTCATTTTGTCACCAGACGTTTCTGTTTAAGCTGCTTGGAAGGATATCTCAATAACGTCCCCACTCTGCTCAAGGAGACAGAGACAGATGATGTGCTTCCCTTTGCCTTTCTTCTTTGGCTTGGCACTTGGCGTCAAAAATAGTCGGCTGCTGAAAATGAAGCAAGAGCAGCAGTAGCAACAACAACAAAATAGGATTGGGCGGAGGAACAGTACCTTTTTTTAAAAAAAGCTGAACATATAGTGTTGGAGTATGGGTTAAACTATGGAACTCATTCCCACTAGATGTGGTTGTGGCCATCAACCTCTATGGCTTTAAGAGAGGATTAGACCAATTCATGGAGGATAAGGCTACCCACTATGATGACTATGTTCTACCATTAATGGAGTCAGTATGCATCTGAATACCAGTTCCTGAAAATCACAGGTGGGATGAGTGCTATTGCACTCAGGTCTTGCTTGTGGCCATTCCATTGGCATGTGGTTGGCCACTGTAGAAATAAAATGCTGGACTGTTTCATCAGGGCTCTCATAGCCCCTTTCGGATGTCTAGATTTCTGCTAAATCAACCTTGTGAGAAGTGAATCCAAAGTGATGTCCTGGAATGCATGCTACGTGTCCAGCCAAGATAAATGTGGGGTTCTTGCCTTCTGTCTTTACAGTCTTTCTCATGCAATCACTCCCAGCTTGTTTCTGGGCCCAAGTAAAAGTGCTGGTTTTGATCTACAAACAGATTATCTGAAATATCATCTTCCTCCACAGATGCCATTCCCAAAATAAAGATCATTTACAGGAGCTGCTCCATGTGCCCCTAATGGGTTCAGCAATGTCAAGAGGGACTTCTTGGTGGTGGTTCCTCACTTATGGAATGTCCTCCACAAAGATGCTCACCAGGAAACTTCCTTATATATTTTTTTCAGCACCAAGCAAAGATTTCCTCAGGCTTTCAGAACTAATCACTCTTAATCTACTGAATTTTAAATCTACTCTATACTTTTACTGTAGCTGAACATCCTATCATACCATTTCCAAATCCAGACCCCAGCATTCATTCGTTTATTAAATTTCTATATCGCCTTTCATTTGGAGACAACAGGGAAGTTTACAGTATAAAAACACAGACCTCTAACCACAAATAAAATAAAATTTCTACAAAATACGTACGTTTGTGAAGAATTCATTAAAAAAGCAGGGGAGCGGGAATCACAAAACCATCATAGACTATCAACTATAGACTGATTGACTGATTAGACTGATTGATCAATTGATTCATTGATTAGAATTTTTGCAATTTCCTCTCCAATAAAGAAACCCCTTCAATAAAATGATGCACAGAGACTCTTAAAATAAACCTAAGAAGGAGTGATTCATGGTCCATTATACTGTCTTACTTGCTGCCCCTGAAACTGTTGTGCTGCTTTGCTTACTCTTCTATTGATTGTTAACTTATTGCAATTTTCCTAACTGCCAGCAGCTCATCTCGGTCTCAGACCGAGGTATTTCACAGATACATGAAGATGTCAGGTATTGAACCTGGGACCTACAGAATGCAAGGCTTCAATTTCTGCCATTCTGCCATGTTTCTTCCCTTATTAGGGTTTGGAAGAAGAAGAAGAAGAAGAAGAAGAAGAAGAAGAAGAAGAAGAAGAAGAAGAGGTGGAAGAGGACCTAAGCACCATTTCCAGCCTTGAATATCTTCAGGTAGGCTCAGCCCAGCGGAGGGTGCAGGAAAAGCCAGAGGGAGATAAAGGGAGAGACAGATGGAACCAGCTCCACTTGAGCTGTGTGCTGCTCTCAGCACTTATTATTCGTACAAGGTCTAATTTATAAACTCTGCCCATGTTTATAAACTCGGCTGTCCTAATGGAAATGAAAGCATTAATACAGCCAGAGGATTCTTCACTTTCCAGGTTTTAATTAAAATCATAGGCGTTAAGGAGTGAAAGTGTCTTCATGGAATACAAGTCTAATGAAGTATTTCCTCGCACAGCACAAATCTCTGTGTGCAGTCCCAGATCGCTGGCACTGGGTGCCTGAATAACCGACCCCCTGGTAACTGGGAGATCAAAGCTTGGAAATTAGAAAAACAAATTATCCCGCAATTTGTTGCAAACACAGTTGCCAAGACAAGGCTGGAAAAGTAATACCGAATGAGGAGTGGGGAGGAGGGGCATAGGAGAGCCATGAAACATGATATCTTAATTGACTAACTAGAGACAACAGTGACTGCATTGCATGCCAATGCAGAGAACTGAAAAAGAGAGGAGAGGATGGGGAGATGAAGGCAGGATGGGAAGCAGCGGCAGAGGGGAAAAGCATTCATGTATATGAGAGAGGGAGGAAGTTGCATAGGAAGCAGCCTCATGTGGAGTCAAACTGCTGCAGCATCTAATTCGGAACCACCTCCACCAGGCTTCCCCAATCTGGTGCCCTCCAGAAGCTTTGGAATACAGTGCCCATCAGATTTCAGTTAACATAGCCCATGATTAGGAATGATGGGAACTTCCATAAGTTCCATAAGCTTCTGAGAACATCCATAAGAAGAGCCCAGTGGCCTATCTAGTGCAGCATCCTGTTCTCACACGGTCCAGCCAGATGCCTGCAGGAAACCTGTAAGCAGGAACCAAGCACAGAATCACTTTCCCCTGCTGTGGTTCCTAGAAAGTGGCATTCAGAAGGACTACTACCTCTGACAGTGGAGCAGAGCTATCATGCCTAGTAGCCATTTCCTACATGAATTTGTCTAATCCTCTTTTAAAGCCATCCAAATGAGTGGCCATCAGCAGGTTTGATCCCCAACATCTCAAATAGGGGCTGGGAGAGGCCTCTGCCTGAAAACCTGGAGTGCTGCTGCCAGAAGACAACACTGAGCTAGATGGACCAATGGAAAGCCTAATGCTGGTGGTCAACAAAAGAGCTTTAAAGACTCTCTCAAGGCAAATCTAAAAAAATGTAGTATAAACACTGACAGCTGGGAAACACTGGCCTGCAAGAGCTCCATTTGGAGAACAGACTTTACTAAAGGTGTCATGGGCTTTGAAGACACTTGAACTCAGGACTCAAGGGAGAAACGTGCTAAGACGAAGGCACGCCTGGCAAACCCTTACCATGATCAACTCCCGCCCCGAAACCTATGTCCCCACTGTGGAAGGACGTGTGGATCCAGAATTGGCCTCCACAGTCACTTATGGACTTACTGTTAAAACCGTGTTTATGGAAGACAATCTTATGCGACTACAAGTGATCGCCAAAGAGAAAGAAAGAGACGTACCACTGGTCTGTCTCATTATAAGGCAGCACCCTCTCTCCTAATAAATAAATAGCACCCCTTATGGACTTCAGAAGCTTTATTTATTTATTCTTGCTGTACCAGAACTCTGATAGTTAATTTGTTTTCCTTTGTACACTGCCCAAAGAACTATTGTTATCTGGTGCTTGATAAACTGAACCAACCAACCAATATTTAGCCTTTTAAAATCATGGGGGGGGGGGGCGAATCTGATCATGGATTTCCCACCATCTTGTTTAGTTTTGTGAAATACTTAGAAATAGGCTACCTGCCACTTAATCATATTCCCACAGGAGACAGAAGCCAGGTACATGTGATGTTGACAATTTGTTAACTCTAGACAACATGTTCCTGTCTCCAAAAATGGCCATCCATGTACTCCTGGGAACTCAAAAGTAGGACATCAAGGAGATAGCCTCCTCCTGTTATTTGTCCCTAGGATCATGTAATCAAAGGTGTGATGTGTCTGGATTGGGAGATAACTGGGAGGGGAGGGGAGGGGAGGAAGCTGCTTTCTGACCCTCACTGCTGGATGTGATGTTAATAAGGCTAATGCATAAACAGATAAACTAAAAAGAGGAGCTGATGCACTGCAAATCATAAAGTGCCTCCCGGTTACTGGCCCAGTGGGGCAACTTTTTGGATTTTATGTGGCTAGTGCTTTTGTCAAGGTCCACACGGTTCACATCCTTTTTATCATAGCAATAAAGTCAGGGGAGATGCTCACGTCACTTAAAAAATGCAGTGCAGCAGATTCAAATGAAGATGACCTTGCAAATCCGGGGCCACGAATCATTTGACAAAAAGGGAAAAGGAACAGAACTCAGCATAAAAGGAAATGCTGTCTGCACACACACAGCTCTGCTTGCTGCTCACTTGCACAAGAACATTCCTTTTGCAGCACCTTCCCTCCAGATATTTCTTTTAAGCACTTTGTATAATGAACACTGGACAGGTGAGCAAGGGCACATGTCAAGGTTGGTTCTTCTCTGACTGTACCTTCTTGTCACCAAAGTGGATTTTTTATTTTATTTTAAGCAAAGCACATTTCTACGTGTTCTGGCTGTTGTGGAAAATATGCTGTCACAGGGAATGGAAGGATCTGTCAGTTTCCGTTCTCTTAACTGTCTCATTTTTCCAAACTTAAATTTAGTTCTCCACATGTCTTCCGCAAAAGAAAATTTTTAATCCTCATGAAAATTCTTCTCCTAATAAACACATCTTTGCATGGATTTTTGACTAATTTGGCCACTGATGCAAGCGACTTCTATTATGGTCGTTTTTGTATTTCATTTTCACTATCATTTTCCTTTGGATGCACACTTTTGCCTCCTATTTGCATTTTTGCACACATTGTTTGGTTGGAGAATTGGATTGCAACAGCAGGGAAGTGCAAATTTCAAAGGTTGGCTGTGTTTTGGTTCTGCATGGAGTTCGGCCTCACCATCAGCCCAATGAAGACCAATTTCCTGGGTCAGGATGTCACCAGCACTCCACACATCAGCATTAGTGACCACATCCTTGAGGTGGTAGATGACTTTGTCTACCTGAGTTCTACCATAACCAGAAATTTCTTCATTGATGCTGAGCTGGACAAGTGTATTAGCAAGGCAGCTACAGTAATGACTCCAAAAGAGTATTGGAGACTGGGATGCTAACAACCAATGCCAAGATGAAGGTCTACCAGGCTTGTGTGTTGAGTATGCTACTTTATGGTAGTGAGATGTGGGCAACTTACACCCACCAGGAGTGATGCCTCAACAACTTCCACATGTGCTGAGTCAGGAAGATCTGGTGCATCACATGGCAGGACAGTCTCAAACAAAGATGTGCTCTCTTCAAGCCCACATTCCCAGCATGTTCATGCTCCTGTCTCAGTGAGGTCTACGCTGGCTTGGCAATGTCCACAGAATGGAAGATGGCAGGATCCCCAAGGATGTGCTCAACTGGGAAATGGCTTCAGGCACCAGGCCCACGGGCAGATCACATCTGCATTACGAAAAATGTCTTCAAATGTGACATTAACCCAGCTGTGTGGAAATCCCTTGCAGATGACCTTGGTGCCTGGAGGCATTCAGGCAGGTCATGTATCCACAGCAGTGATCAGAAGAGGAATGACCACTGGTAGGAGTGCAGAATCAAGAAATGGCATGGTACACATGCATCAGCACAACTCAATGCCTTCATCTGCCCTAGCTGCAACAAAACATGTCTCTCCTGTATTGGTCTCTACAGCAGGCACTGTAACTCTCCAATGGTTTGTCTTCACTTCTGAAGACAAACTCTTCCATTGTCTCCCAAGACAGACAGATACCAACCAGCTGCCAGTCAAGACATACTGGACATTTCCAAGTAGGCTGCAAGGCTGAAATTCTGCAGATTATCTCAGAATAAATCTCCATTGCTATCAGTGAGGCTCGCTGCCAGGTCAGAAAGCATGTGTGTTTCTTCTTAGAAACTTTGTTTTATGCATATGTAGATGTATGCAAATCTATGCAAATTTGATTTGATTAATCAACTGAAACTCATATGATTACCTAAGTATGGTTCTTTAATCAGATGGTCCTGCTAATTTTCTAGAGTTTTTAAAAACAAAACCTAAAACCCCCAAATCTATCTTTATTTCATGCTCCATTTCCCAAACATTTCAGCAGTTTATATACTAGCTGTTTTAAAAAGTGCATCTTTCAGCTTTCATCGCAAAAGCTTTTAAACCTGGCAGTGATGCCTCATAAGAAATATTGTAGAGAAATCCAACAGGCAAGGGCACAGCATGGGAAAGTGTAGCTTTGTGGCAAGTACTGAAGCAAGCCAGAGCTTTCCTTTCTCTCCTGAAATCTTCACTGAAAGAGAAAGAGAGAACATGGTGGGAGTAGAAACTACTGAAGCACCAAGTGAAGCAAAAAAATACGAATGTTTTGTTAAATGTCAGGGGGGAAGCCTGATAAATCACATTTGATATGAAATGCAAAACTGGACTGCTCTAGCATACACTTCTTATGTTTTTATGAAAATGTAAATCACAATAGCTTATCTTAAGATATTTTAGTTTTGCCCACAGTTGTTGAGCCTTTCTCACAAAATTGAAACTTTTAAAGCTATTTCTGAGGAAAATTGGCAAAAACGACAGTGCCAACATGGGTTGCCATATGTCCAATTTTACTTGACATTGCACCACTTTCTGCCTAGACACTGCTTATGGCTGCAGTAATCTGGAAGTATGGTGACACTATACCTGTGAAGATGACAAATGTGCAAGCTAATATCAAGTTTTTGTGCAAACATTTGTTCTAATTAGTGTGTAAAATGAATATGGAGGAGGAGGGGGGACAGAGG
Organism: Podarcis cretensis; assembly: GCF_951804945.1. Classification (NCBI taxonomy): domain Eukaryota; kingdom Metazoa; phylum Chordata; class Lepidosauria; order Squamata; family Lacertidae; genus Podarcis; species Podarcis cretensis. The sequence goes on along the minus strand of NC_137173.1, from coordinate 31,247,984 downwards.
GTGAAGAAAGAGCTGTGAGTGCAGGGGGGCCCTTCCCCCATCCTTTGGGCCCCTGGGGAAATTCAACAAACCTGCTGCACCTGGAACTAGGTGCAGATAGAGCAGCTGAACAGGACACAGTTGTGGGCAGCTTGAGGAAGGGCCACCCACCTTGGGCCTGCCCATAAGAATTAAGTCTAGAGTGAGAGATTATGGTGATGTCCACTGTTTCAAGAAACTTTTCTCATTGTGAGACTCCGTGAGTGAGCTGAGAGTTTGTTTGGATGCTAGGTGAGAAGCTGGAGGCTGAAAAAGAGGGTATGTCAGCATCAAAATGAATTGATATTGATTTATATATATATTAGTAATTTTGTATTGATGTAACATTTTTAGATGTAACTGTGCATTTTTGTATATTTTGTTTAAATTGTCTGTTGTTGCTTCGGGTTTTTGTGTGTGCACCGCTTAGATAAATTTTCAATATATTAAGCGGTGTAGAAATTACATAATCAAATGAATATCAGCTTTGAAAACCCGGTTGTCGTAGCTGTATTTAACATGAAAACAAATTAAAAGATAGGGACATTCTGATTTTTGACATTTACTATCCTGTTCTCTGATGTTTAAACTCAAGAGAGAAAACGCATAGAATGACTCATATTATGGAAATACAACAAGCAACAAAATGCAAGATTGGGACTGTGGCACATCCGTTTGGGAGATGGAAAGCAAATTCCATGCCAGAAAAAAACATGAAATATGTGACATGCATTTCTTCCAACATATCCTATGCTCACTTACCTATAAGTAAGCCTCGCTGAAATGCTTTGGAGTTTACACTGTAGGATTATAGCCACCCCAAGTGGCTGTGAAAAACCAGTCAGATGGGTGGTGGTGGTTACAAAAAATAAATAAATATATTATTAGGATTAGGTTTGCACTCATAACTTTCTGATTCAAGTGTCCAGTGTCAAATATGTACATAAGGACATAAGGACATGTGGTTTGTTTTCCCCCTGCTGTGAAGCTATCATGGGATCATCATGTTGGAAAACATAACATGTGAATTTAGCTTCCCAGATACAAGTTGAGCCAACACAAATGTTTGTGTTGCATTTAATCATTTCTTCAACTGTTGCTACTGTAGCAACAACAACAACAACAATTCATTTTCATTAGACTTCTGTAGGAAGGGGAAAATGAAGTGGAGATGTTCAGATTTCACTATATGATCTCAAAATTAACCGAACAATAGGTAGTGTGTGGTAGACAGATCAGATTTACTCTGTGTTTCAGAGTGAGGGTGGGGGGCTTGTATAAGAAAGAGAATGAAAGGTTTTCCCCTGACTAAAAAAAAAGCTAATACAAACAGCTTTGGAAAAATACTTTCTTCATTTTTCTATTTCACAGCTGGTTGATTTCAACATCCCAAGGCCCATCTCTCCAGCCCACTAAGTGCTCTCTGCAGCCTCCACCTGTCCATTGTGCTACTGTATATGGGCACTCAGTACCTGTGTTCTCAAGTTTCAGGAAGGAACTCTGACTGCTATCGAAGGTTTGCCCATCCATCCAACATCAACTGATGGCAGAGACAGGCTGGAAAGCAGAGTTAAATTACGAGGATCTCTCCTCTCTGTCCTAGTTTTAATGCATGGAAAGATTCTGGGTGTTTGTAAATCACAAACTGAATGAAAGGGAGAATTCTTTTGTTAGAGCAGACAAGGTCAGGTCTATTTAAGACTAAGCCAAAAGTTCTTAATTGAGAACCTTGAGCTTGAAACTCCACGGAATGAACACAGGAGTTTGAGATGGTGAGCAAACATGAGGCATGCTTGTGAGGCATGAAATTATTCACATGTTTTGGAGGCAGCTTAGCAAAGAATAAACACTGGCTTCCAAAATTGCTAATTAGCCGTTAGTGAAATGTGATCAAGGATGATACCTTGTAATGTAAGAAACAAATTGGTCCCACAGAAGAGACCCATTATCATTGCATACAATAAACACATCAGGAGTCTTGTGGTATCTGTGTGGAATCTGATTACAATCTACCCATCTGCAATGGCAATGACCCACTGAGCAGTTATAAGGCAAGCCTGTTCAATTTTGACCCGACAAATCAAATGCAGCCTAAGAAGTAGGCATGGGGTGGGGGAAATTTGAATCAATTCACATTTAAAGTTGAAGTTTCCAAATCAATATGCAAAGCAAAACACGAGCATCCTTCAAAAGCTGCTCTTCTCTGAATTTTGCAATGCAGTTCCCCAGCCAATGAAAATGCATATACTAGGGTAAATTATGCATATAAATGCATGCATTGTGCAAAATTACATAGATATATGCATTATTTTGGGGGGATTTTTTTTTTTTGCAAAAATGTGTAGAATAGGCAAAATTGCAAAGAAAAATGTACATATTAGGATAAAGTCCCAGTAAAGTGCTGAGTTTATTTCTTTTTTGAAATAAAAAGAACAGACTGATGTGGAAATGTGGAGAACTGAAGAGTGAAAAAACAAGAAATTGAGAGAAACCAAAATTGATCCAATCACCAATCTTTACTAACAACTATGCATTATCTCCTTCCAAATGATTGATCTTTCTTTCTCTCTCTCTCCCTCCCTGAATCGTTCAGTATCAGGTGGGCAGCAACAATATATTTAGCAGACTGATGAGCTGCATTTTGGGTCCATAATTTGTTGGGTCTGTTATAAGCAAATCACATCCTTCCACAACTTCATTGATTTAGACAGGCTACGTGGGTATCTCTTCAGAAGAGTAGCTTTCAGACCATATGAACACCATCACTTTGTTTATTTCTTGGCCATTTCTCCATTTGTAGGTCTTAGGAATTTAGCACAGAATATGCTCTGAAATGTCTGGTGTCTTCAGCCTTTTTCTTATTAATCTTATTACACTTGTCTTTGTGAGCTCTCCAAATTCCTTTCACTCCCTCTGGAGTTTGGCAGCAAATGAGATTTTGCATTTGAGTGTAAAAGAACTCGAGCAGATTCTCCCATCCCATAAAATATTAAATAAATATCCCTGGAAGTCCATGCCAGAATGATGGGCCCTTTCTCTGTCCAACATCTCTTTGCTTTAGAAGGATCCTGATATTTTTAAAGAAAAACAATATTTCATTCAGGAAAAAAGAAAACGCTAAATAAAGAACAAGCTTTGTTATACGGATCTGAAATCCACAGCTATCTGAACACACTGAGGAGCAATTGTTATATAGGGGACCCTGGCATCAGAAAAATGGGATAGAAATAAAATAAAATAATGTTTGTATCTTCACATAGCAAAATCATCACAAAGTCACCTTTATTCCCAATTAATACAAAGTTGAAGCAGCACATGGTACCTCCCTGTAAATTTGCAGTAATATGTTCTGTTGCATAGCACATGTATCATCCAAAGGTTTTGAACACTCTCGTTAAATTCAGGTATCTGAATGTGAGATTATCTTCTGCCTTGGTGGTTCTGCCTTAATATCTAAAATTCAGTAGGAGGCAGGCATACAGAATCCATTACCTAAACCAATGCTTTCACCTGTGTTGTTAAATGCATTGCGACCAGTCCCCTCACCTCACCAGAGTTTCTTTTTATAGTGCATTCATGATGTTTTGTGCTCATCAATGGTATCAGGATGGTTATACTTGATCCTGCTTTCCAGTACTGTTTGCACCTGCAAATGTTTTTGGGGTGGTCACACTGCTTCATTTCCAATCAGTTCATGTCCTGTTACTTCTCTTTGAAACCCTGTAACTTTAATCCACAGACATTCTGTTTTAGAGCTTTTCTCCTGCTTTTGTTGTGCTATAGTGCAAGAGCGCCCCTCCAGAACTCTCCCCAGTCCAGAACCCTCATCAATCCTACTAAGTGTTATTGCCTGCCTTGAACATGCCTGTAAACTCCGAAAATTCATATTGCTCTTCTGGATTGAGAACAGAGGGGGTGCATGAGCTTGTGAGCCTACTGCTCAGTAAAATTGATATGCATTGCTCTACCCATGTTTACCTCTCATGGCACATATCACGGACATTTTGCCCTTGGAAGCATGCCCAGAAGGAAATGTGGTCCTCAGGTTTACCCACCCCTGGTCTAAACCATATAGCACTGTGGGCTAAGTGGGGAGAGAGCATTCAAGTATTGATGGAGTATTAAAAGTTTTATCGGGTGCTGTCCTTCTGCTGATGGAAAACGCTTTGATCCACATTCCACCAGGATAATGGGGAGGTGACAATTTTGGTTCTGTTCCCCTCCCCCTGCAACTTCCCCATGCCACCACCCACACAGTTCCAATGGATTCCTCCCCCAATTCTCTGGAGTAGCTATGGGGGAAAACAGGGGTATAAGCAAGGAGGGGGAATCAGAAACAAAAACCACAGAAGGAGACCTCAGTTGGATCCTGTCATCACTGGATACAACACGTAATCTGAGCAACAACTGCCAGTCCTTATTTTTTTTTATCAGTAGTTAGAGTTCTCTAATATTTGACAGCCAGGCGCCACTCATCTTTCTCCCTCCCCTCCCTCCCTCTTCTCCCTCTGCATTGGTTGAGATAAGTTAGGAATGAATAACCCCCTCTTTTCATTCACACACATTCCTTTCATCAGCCCTGTGGCCAGCAGGGCATTTCCACTCAATGCCAGAGAGAAGAACTCAATATGTCTATTAGTGTACCTGCAGGGGGTCTTCCTTTAAAGTCCCTGGCAGTCCTTTTTCAGATATCAAATCATAAGTAAAACAACTCAGAAGGGTTCTTTTTTTTCAGCACTGCAAACAAGATCTGACTTTACTATAGGCATGTCGAGAATTATTTCAGGAATTTACGCTCCTGGGTCCTCGCTATTATCTGTAAGCCAGGGCAATGCAATGTTGTGGGGTGGTGGCACAGGGATTCACAAAATATGATACAGAGACAGTTTATTAAGGGCAAGAACAGTAGGAGCATAAAGCAAAGCTTTCCAGGAAAATGGAAAATGGCAAGTGTCTGTGAAGCATTGCTAATGTCAGATGTAGATTAACATTAACATCACAGCTAGCACCCTGGAAGTTTAATTGCTTATGTATGTTGTGTGAGCAGATTTAAAAATCTATATTTACACACATTGGGGTGGCATGTACTCATTAATAAATTAGATGCTCACAAATCAACAATAAATCACTGGAACTGTGACTTGATTTTCTGATTGACTGGCACTTTCTGGTTGATAGTGCCTTGCTCCTGTGCCAAAAGCTATTTATGAGATGAAAAGCTATCCCAGCTTGCATCCTGAACTTTCGCAAATATTAAAAAGAGGGATGCATGAACTTTCTTCCTAAGCCACTTTGCATTTCTGAGTCAGAAAAACAAGGAAGGAAGTATAAAGTTTCTGATAGAAAACGTGTGTGTGTGTGTGTGTGTGTGTGTGTGTGTGTGTCTGTGTGTACATGCCTTGCCATGCTGTGTGAAATGCCACTTAGCTGGTATATCAATCTTTCATTCCCTTTGCAAAAAAAAAAAAAAAAAAAAAAGGAGAGAAACAAAAGTCTGCACTCTCTGTTTGAGAGTGACCCATGGCTTTTTCTGCATGGAAATGCTTTGGTACTGCTCCCTGTGGAGTAATACACAGGGGCAACATGGTTACAAAACACACACAAGTCTCTCTAAAACAACCCATGTGTGTGGATATTAGAACCCCACTGATTCTTGCCTACAAACCTTCCTGGAAAAGCTCATGTAGAGTTTTTCTTTTCTTTCTGACCTAAGTCCTGTAAACACACAGTAGCTGAGGCATTCTCCATCATGTGGAGCCCTGGTGTGCAAACAGCTGCTCATGTATGGGGGTTCCTTTGCAGATGTCCACCATCAAAGCCCCCACAAAAATTGAGTGGCAGTAATGGCTACGGTTTGCAGCAGTGTATTCAGTTAATGGAGCAATAAAGAGCGTTGATATAATGGAAGACTGCAACATTAGCTTGAGAGCTGGTGTTGCACAGAGGCTGAAGAGACTGGAGTTCACAGACCTAAACTCACTAGGTGACCACTCTCTCTCTCAGCCTCAGTCCTGCTATATGCAGAATGGGTGACTAATGAAAGTGACGAATAAAATGAATGACTTACCTCGTAGGCTCTTGCAAGGATTGCAACTAGATTATACATGTGGAGTGCTTTGAACATGAAGGCAGAATAAGATTGTTAAATGTTGCTATTACTACTGGCACCACCATAGGATGCCAAAGGAGGAAACAGCTACCCTGCTTGCCCTTCCCAAATGCCAATACCTCTCCTTTTTCAAGCACCCATGATTTTAAAGATATTATTGGCTGTAATCTTTTCCTCATTATAGAGAGCATATTCTCACTCAGTTCTGACCTGCAGTGGGGTCAGTTTAAGGAGCAATCAGCCATATGATCATTAATACAGAGATAGGCATGGAGGGCAAGGATAGTCATCTAAACTGACCTCAGTGGGGATATCTTAGCTTTTTTGACAGAGGTACAGAGGAAGAAAGGAATTCTATGCCTCTCCATTGAAGAATGCCAATGGAAGTCAGTTTCTATCAGAGCCAGAAGGAATGGACATTTTGTGGGATAATCAGCCTCATAAAATCAACTTGCTGAAGTCTAATTCATGACCAAAAGGGTTAATGCTATAGAGTAAGCTGTCTTGCCAGGCTTAGCTAGGCCACTGCTCCTCACATTGGGAGGAAGGTAATCAAGTCTATTTTTTTCTCCTTCAATACCTGAGAAGCTAAGTGTAAAGAGCTCTCATCTGGTTGCTCCAAGCTCATACCGCATGGCTCTAACAAGCCTCTTGAGTTCTTTTACCAACAACTTAGGAACTTTCAGCACTTTGGAACCAATTTAAGTTTTACTGCCTCTGTTTTCTAATTGATGCATGGAAAAGCACATAAACCTGACCTTTGAAGAGTTTGTAAGTAAACCATTTTTAATTTACCAAACATGTGGTCTTTTTCCTATGCTGGGGAAGAGGGCAACTTTGAAAAGAAACCTGTTAAGGGGACACTTTTGGAACTCACAAGGGCACATATTTCCATGTTTACTTTGCTTCGCATTTTGTGATTTAAATCTCTGCTGGGGTTCATTCAACAAGGAGTATTTGCCCAAAACCTGGATTTTGGCATCCAGGGAATTAACATTTTATACCTATTTTTTCCTTGCCAACAACACGTTTCACTTTTGCTGGTGCACTGTTCTGTTTTGTGAAGATTTCCTTTTGAAAGAATGCAGGGGAAAGTTCACACTTCAGTTGTATGCATTATGATATGCATTACTGTCTACATTTTTGGACACATGTCCCCAAAATATGCATTTCCCCATAAAATACATATTTTTAACTACAATGCCCTTTTGATACGCTGAAATGGAATTGTAATATCCAGAGAAGTGAGTAATCCAATCAAAAGTTCAGCAAACAAGTTTGGGACTGTTGAATTGGGTTGGTCGTTTATGAAAAGGAGGCTGAACAAATCCCTCCTCCTAGGCACACTCTGAAGCCTTGCATGTGCACTGTACCTGGATCTGGAGTCAGGTAAGCCTCATTGCACAAGATGTAAGCAAAGGATAGATATAAGCAAGGTTTGGAAAAGGCGAAGGCTTAGAACGTCAAACTGCTGCTCCAGTGAGCACGCTGACAGTAAATTGATACTCCTCTGGAATTAAAAATAGCAGTGAATCTTGTGGAACTTTTATGATTAACAGAGTTGCTATGGCATAAGTATTTTGTGGAATAGAGTCCACTTCATCATACACACCTGCAAAAAGCTTGTGCTCTAACACAACAGTCTTGCATACAGCAATTCTCGTATTTCAATATGAGACTGTCTTAAACAAACAATATTACTGATGCTATTCTTATTATATATTTAATTTGTATACTGACCTTCACCTGAAGATCACAAGGCAGTTCACAACTTAAAATACAAAACGAGAGCACAAACACATTGAAAAGGCCATAGAATGTCAATTAGCCCAACGCCTGGTTGAAGAGAAATGTTTTCGCCAGGTCCCTAAAGATATGTAATGAAGCTGCCAGATGAGCCTCCCTAGGCAGAGCAATCCACAAACAGGAAGCCAGAAAAGGCCTGTTCCTGTGTTGTCACCCTCTGGACCTCTTGTGGAGTAGGCACATAAAGAAGGGCATCAGATTATGATTGATGGGTCTGGGTTGGTTCAAATGGGGAGAAGCAGTCCTTAAGCTGTTGTGGTCTAATAATATGCCAGTGCCACAGATCCCATACATAATTGCAGTTTTTAAATGGTAATGGTATTTACAAACTAGGGAGGCGTATGTAACAATGAAAGCTCTATGCAAACAATGGTATCTAACTCTAGTTTCCTCTCCTTTGGATGTGCATTTGTGAGGTGGTTGTAGGCTTAAGGGCTACTATCATGTGCACTGGGTAAATATTAACCCAGAATTCTGGAATATAGTATGGTTCTAACAGTTGCCAGACAAGCAAGGAAGGCCTGAACATTGCTTGACCTACCAAGGTCTTCCTCCTAGCCATGCATGGGGATGACCCACCAGGCGCCTGATGAACCTTCTATGTTTAGTTTCTGCTGCAACTGTAAAATATGGGTGGTTATCAAGCACCTGGGAATTAATGGCTTGTGGTCTGCTTGTATTTAGCATGGATCATACACTTTGCAGTTCTTTCCACACATTTGAGCTAAGGCTCATTGAAAACACATTTTTCATGTGGGATCCAAAGGTCCAGCTGTAACTGCACAAGAAAAAGAATGCATAATGATGGCAATGAAAGACAGGGAGGAAATACAGAGATACATGCAATACGCAAACATCGGTCAGTAATAGATGCTATGGTCTGCCTTGCCAAAGTATTTTATGTGGCCAACACCACCAAAGAAAACCGATCAGGTGATTTTAAAGGTGGACAATGTGGTGCCTTTCACACTTCATATTTGCTTTCTTGAAAAAACTTACTGGCAGAACGCACAGCTAGAGCACAGGGATGAGTGCAGTTTAATCGCCCAAATGCAAGAGATAGGAATAGAGAAAGCAATGGAAATAGCCTAGCTTTAGATAGGCAGATCAATGGTGGAGGCCCCTGCACACACAACCTCTACCTTGGCAAAGTGTAATCTCCCCCAACCTCTGGAAAAAAATGGGACGGATAATAGAATAATGGAAATTTCTCATCCCCTAGTGCTGTCACATCCCATTACACTCGCTCCAGGTAAAAGGTACATTATCGGTGCTACTAAAAACTACACTGCCTATTGGGTATTTTTTTTTTCCTCTATAGAAAAGCACAATGGGTAGAATGTGAGAGAAAGAGGAAGTCAGGAATATCAGCTCTGCATGACAGCTACCAAGTGAGGGTGATAGGAAGTCATATTCCAGGGAAAGCAAACAGAGCCCTACATTAACTCAAGTTATTGCTGCAATGTCCATTCCAGGGGAATGGATTAAAGTCAAATGTAGGATGGGAAAGACAGGCCGCTGGGATATTTATTTAGTTATCATTTAAACATTTGTATCTACCTAGTGCTAGAATTCATGACATCAGTCATTATATGTAGCTATCAACAAAACCAACTTCAAACAAACCAGAACAATAAATTTATCAATTCTAACCAGATGTTGTGTTGGTTGGAATGTTCTTACAGTATGGCAGCAGTGACAACAATGGCAACTGCCAAAAGAGAGCACATTTCCCTCTCCCAATGCACATCTGGGGTTTACTGGGGAAATGAAATGGCAGCTACTAGGAGTAGCTGCAGAAATCAGTTCTGCTGCTGCCTTCACTACAAGTAATACTACCTTCCAAAACAGTTAAAGTAACAATAAAACCTAACCAATTTAGGCAATGAAATGAATGTAATATTGCTGAATGAATATTGAAATAACACACACACACACACACACACACACACACACTGAAAGGAGTAACAAAAGTCTTGCACCTATTTATCGGATGATGTTTCTAAGCAAAAACAATGTTTTCAAGCAAGAACACTTTCCTCCCAGACAACAGCGTTTTCCACTGATATTGTGGAGATACCTTACCCCAGGGGCTGGGAACCTGTGGTTCTCCAGATGTTGGATTACAACTCCCCTCGTCCTTGACCACTGACCTTGCTGGTTGGGATTGGTGGGATTTGGACTGCCAACAGCATCTTGGGAGTCATAGGTTCCTCACCTTTTGCCTTATCACATTAGTCCATCTCACTCATTGCTGTCCACAGTGACTACCAGCTACTCTCTAGGGTTTCAGGCAGAGAACTTTCCTATTACTTCTACTGATTTTTTAAACTAGGAAAACATAGATTAAAACCAAGATTTTCAGCACATTAAGTATATGCTATAGCAGTATAGCCTATCCCTAAACGTGCCTAAATTTCTGGTGGGTACAGTGCTTTTTTTCTTTAAAAATGTTTAGGGGTACTCTCATTTTCCTACTCATGTTGAAATATTGTCCCTCAATGAGGCCAAATGTTTAGGGGTATGCATACCCCTGCGTACCCCCCAGAAAAAAGCACTGGACACAAGCAAGGTTGGACTGAGTAATGTACATCTGACTTGCTATTTCCTGTGCCCAGACAGATTTCCTTTAAATATTATTGGCTTGATGGGACCATCTTCCTAGAACTTTGGCAGTTCTGCAAAGTAAATGGCAATAGCCCCAGATAAGCCATTGGGAACATTGGGTTTTATAATCATTTGCAATGTGCCTAACATATTGAGAGACATTCTGGAAGTCTTGTCCCACCAGCTGGAGGCCAGACCCTGGAATAGATCTGACCATCAGCTTGGCAGCTTGGTTTCTGCATGCCCTTGCTGTATATATCTTCTTTTTTTCCTTTTTTTTTAATTGCAAAGGCTTGTACACATAGCAACAGACTGAAGTGAAATCCGATTATCCAGGAAAAAAAGTAGTGCTTAACTGGTTGATACAGTTTAAGCTCTCCTGAACTTTTTTCAGCTGCCATTGCAACTCTACATACTGGTGGGACAGAAGGAACTCAAAGCTTCCCTTGCCGCAGCCTTGATGGCAAGACACTGGTGTTTTTTCTATGGTTCTTCCTCCATATGCAATAAACCCACCACTTATTGCAGAGTAGTCCCAGAACCAAAATACTGGAGGCCCTGGTTCTGATCTGGAACTGCTCCTGCTCCCACCATAAATTTTGGCTCTTCCCTGAATTCCAACAGAGACGGATTTTGTATCATTCTGAAGATCATCTAATGAATACATCTGAGTCATAGCTAAATGTGATGACATCACTGAGAGTAAATAAATAACAAAAAGGACTGCACTTCCTGGATTAGTCACATTGCTGATTCCAGCCTATCAGGGACCATGTAGTGGACAGGGATAATGTCACAATGCAGTGACATTTGTCTGTGTTATGACATTGCTGAGGGCAAGTGAAATCAATTGAGAGAGAGAGAGAGCAAGTTGTAGCAATATAAATGAATAGGAGAAGGGAGGTGTTTCCTTTCCTTTTTTGACACTGCAAAACTGAGTGCAGCTTTCATACAGCCCTAAAATAAAACATTCACAATAAGTAATAATGCTACGGTGGGGGACAAGGACTTTCTTATCTGTCCGTTTCTTTATAGGAAGAATCAAGGTGATGCTGGTACTCTGCTTTGGTAAAACACACTGGAAATAGTGGAAGGATTTTTCTAGTGATGGCAGTAGTGCAAACAAGAAAGGATGAGAAGGTTAATCTTTGCAAAGCACACAGGACTTCTCAGGTAGAAGCACTGACTACTTTCCCCCCATGTATAGCCTGCAGGAGTAAGTCTCATGTAATCACTTTGGCCATTTACAATTGAATGGCTAATTTGCAGTTATTTGTGGTCCAAAGTGTGGCTGTGCTATCATTCCTGTTATAATACAGTAAAAGACATGATTGCGTTCTGAGCCAGGCTTGTCACTTAGCAAACACTAATGCCCCACTTTTGCAAGGCGATTATTATGGGGTAGTCCAACTTTATAATATACAGCGTGCCTGCATGGTTGCAGACTGATAACACCCGAACAGCAGTGGCATTGATTAAGTGCTGCTGGCAATCTCGCTGTTGGAATAGCAATAATATTGGCTGGCAGAAGCTGTAATACTGGAATAATTAATAACAATGCTTAATCTTTCTCTCTGATGAGCAGTTGCTGAAGTCTCTCCCCACCCCCACCCCCAACAAATCCTGCAGAAAAGTAAGGGGGGAGTGAACAGAGCAAGGGACAGAATGAAAAGAATGTTTTCTGACCCATTGCCACTTTAGATTCCAAGTTTGGAAATGATAAGACGATTGTCAGATGGCTGACTCCCTCCCCTCTCCGTTGCCCAAGATTTCACGATTAAGTCAAATTCTCTTTCTTAAGCTCTGGATCAAGGCTCAAGCAAATCAACTGCAGCCCAGCAAATATGTCTGAAGCTGATTCAGCCACTGCCACATTATATTCTTCTTATATTGCAGTGATGATTTGTTACTACACATATGCAGCCTATACTTTGATGATTATGATGATGCTCATCAACATCATATAACAATATAACTGAGGGCTGTAGCTCAGTGACAGAGCATCTGCTTTGCATGTGGAAATTCCCAGGTTCAGTCCCCAGGGCTGCGCAAGGACCCCAGAGTGACACCAATGACCTGATCTCACTGTAAGATCTTCCTACCCCATCCACTCAGCAGTTGAAATGGTTGTGCAGAATGAATGAAGACTTAATAAGGAAGCTTCCCCATAATTTTACACTGCATTCCTTTGTCTAATTTCTTTATTTAAAAAATGTACTATTTGCCTTTCTGTCTGCTAAGCCACTCAAGGCTATGTGTAGTAAGACAAATGTGAAACAAAGGAAAAACCCCACCAAAACCAAACAAAAGAGTACACCAAGCAAAATAGAACAAAATAAATTCCCATTTAAATTGCTTGAGTAAATGAAGCTCCAAGGAAGGAAGGAAGGAAGGAAGGAATTGAACATCTAAAGCTTCGCCAGGACATTGTCTTGTGAGTCGTCTAAGACAATTAGACACCTATATTAAGGAGAGGTCTCTCATTGGCTCTAATCCCTATAGCTAAAAGGAAGATCTAGGTTTAGAGCAGGGGTGGAGAACATGTAACCCTCCAGATGTTGCTGTACTACAGTTCCCATCATCCCCGACCATTTCCCATGTTGGCTGGGGCTGATGGGAGTTGGAGTCCAACAACATCTAGAGGGCCACAGGGTCCCCGTCCCTCCTCTCCAGAAAAACTTCAAGCATTTGGATTGATATAATCATATTAATTTGAGTTAAAACTAGAACCTTTTCATGCAAAGCTCTACCACTGAGCTATGGCCCCTCACTTTTCTTCCAGAAGACCCACATCACCAGACTGTGACTTCTCTTGTCTTCAAATCCGTTTGACCATGGCCCATTCCCAGATGCAGCACAGGTGGATATACTGTAGGGCAGCACAAACAGTTCTACCACACTGGGTGCCAAACCGGGGGAGGGGGGATTGTGCGATGCCACAACTAAAATGCAGTGAACTGAGCAGAACAGAAGGTGAAAGGCAGGTGTGCACCAAATTCTCAGTATCCTGGTACTGAAAGAAGCAACACACACACACACACACACACACACACACACACACACACAAAACTCGTCTGCCTGCCTCAGCTTTGTGCCTCCTGGACAGTTTCATCACAACTTCAGATTGCTTGAACAAGCTGCCTGATAAGCCCGCAGATGCTGACAGGAAGCGATGATGTTACAATAAGTGTCATAGGGAAAATGTCAACTGTATCATTATAATGAAGGTCATGCCTCCCTCACTGAGAGAGAAACAGGGAGCTCAGGGCTCTGCACAATTCACATGATGTTCTGAGGCAGATGTTAACATGGTGCGGTTTCCACCTTACAAGAGCTGCTGTGCAAGGCATGATGAGGAGATGCCAACTGTGGAGAGGTCAAGGGTGCTCCTTCCCCAGCAGGAGGTGCTGTGCGAAATCATGTGAAAGGTCTGAGCTCACAACAGCTTCTGTCTCAGATGCTCTCAGCATATGAGGTTGCCATAATGTTGCTTGGAAACATGCACAATTGTCTTATACTGGTTCTGAACTTCGGTCCACCCAGCTCTGGCAATGGTTCTCCAGGGTTTCAGACTAGGGGCACTCCTAGAACCGATGCTCTACCACTGAGCTATGGCCCCTCGCTCTTGTTCCAGATGGGCCACATCACCAGACTGTGACTTCTCCTGTCTTAGGGAGTGGCTACTGTATGGACTGCACTGCTTTTAATCTCAGCGGATTAAGTGATGGATGGTGAGACTTTAAAAATAAAACAAAAACACTATTAAAAAGGCTTACTTCCCTTTTTAACACATCGTCCTGTGACATTGAAATATATATTCTCTTTAGCCCTTATGGTGGGTATGTTAGAAATATGTGTGGACGTATTGGGTGTGTGTGTGGGTTTATATAAATAGGCTTTTATAATTTACCTGAAATGGCACTAGACAGAACAAAGTGTTCTTTCCTGCCACTCCTCTGCCTCCACATCTGCCAATAATGCATTGAATGAGAATAATTTTCTTTTTTTCTTTTTTGGCAAGAACACACATGGATAGCTATATTGCTAGAATGCTATTTTATATATCAAATCCCAACTTTTTAAAAAAACTCTTTGCAACTTTTATGTAGCATTAAAGCCACATTTCAGCTTTAATGTACAGTTGTTCTGGGGAAAAAATGAATGCCTGTGAAAACTGATAAGTTTCTAGCCCGTTCTTTTATTCATTTTATTATCCCTGGGTGTCCTTGCCAAAACATTACATAGGTTTCTCAATCTGGTCCTCCAGAATTTCTGACAGAAACGTACATTCCTATGGTGGCTAGATAAAAGGGAAGATAGGGCTATTCTGCCTTTAGTAAGCAATATGCCTCCACAATTCTCTCTGTCCAAATTTTTGCCTGATTTTTTAACTTCCCAACTACCTGGACTTGTTTCTGATGAAGAACTATTATATTAGAGACCATGGCATTCATACTTTTCAAATTCATTTTTTTTAATGAGCACTGTGAAAAACTTTGACTTTGTTATTGAACTGGCTGAGCACACACTAATCTTGTGTTTGTCTTTGACTAGATCAGCACTGGTATTTGCTGAATGTGAATTCCTCAAGTGATCTTAAAATACTAACAATGCACTCCAGTATCTCCTGCCCCCAAATGACAAACTGCTGTGTTGCCTATGGATCAAAATGGTAAAAAATAATAATCAGATTGCTATGATATTGTTGAATATTTACATATTCGTTTCATACCTTGAACTTAAGTGTCCTATTCCCCCCCCCCATTCTTTTCAAGCTGAGGTTGTGGATAATGCCAGATGTTGTAACTGCGGTTTTAAGCACTTGCAATTTTAAACCAATCTTCTTCTTTTTCTTTTTCTTTCTTGAAGAAAGAGAAAGACGAGAGACAGCATGAAAGAATGATTTCAAGTGCATCTGTTTCAGATTGTTAATAGGGCTAAGTATTTTGTCCTATTTATCTTTTATGAGGTTTCCTTTTGAAAAAGATTTGTAAAATGGCCGTCACAATAAATGATTTACTATGGCAACCTATGAGACAATAAAGGAATCTGAGTTCATTTCTCAAAGGAATCAAGTATCTGGAGGGAAGTTTGAACTACGGTTAACTATTCTATACTGACCTCAATACAGGACAGAAGCCTGAACAAATTACTCCTATGATGGAGAAAAACAGCAATGCAACACCTTGGTGCAGGCACTTGCGGAAGAAGGGGGGAGTGCACCGCCCCCGGCACCATGATCCCGATGGGGCGCCATTGTGGCTACCCCCCTGCGCACTGGGTGCCATGCCCCCCCAGGCGGCACACCACACCCCCAGGACATGCGCCAGCCATGTCCCCATCTGCTCTCCACCCCTGGTGCTGGAGCATGAAGCTCCGCCACTGGGTGCAGGTCCTATGTTTTTACACCACCACTCAATTCCTAAACAGCCTGCGACTCAAGTACAATGGTACCTCGAGTTACAAACACCTCAGGTTACAAACGCTTCAGGTTACAACCCCGCCAACCTGGAAGAGTTACCTCAAGTTGAGAACTTTGCCCCAGGATGAGAACGGAAATCATATGCCGGTGGTGCAGCAGCAGAAAGGCCCCATTAGCAAAAGCACGCCTCTAGTTAAGTTTCAGGTGAAGAACGGGTCTCCGGAACGAATTGAGTTTGTAGCTAGAGGTACCACTGTATCCATCTTGTCTGTGCCTTAGTTTCTCGAGGCCCTCGTCTGAATGCAGAAATGCATTTTGTAAGCCCAAAGTGACCCTCTCCAACTCTGGAATGCACCCCCCCCCCAAATATATCACTGGCACCATTTTTATTTGCCCTGGCATTTCAAAGTGTTATGCTGCCCCTGTCTGCTTTGAGGGTGTTTTGTTGCCTCTCGTTCTGCTAAATGCTATGAAAGATGTTGTTGCATCTGTACCTTACGCGGGCGCCGAGTTGCGCCCAACACTGGGAGGGTTGACTTCACTTGCATGAAATTCCTCTACCATTCTTCCCTTTTGGTACTCAGTACTCATCAGCTCTCTTGAACAGGAATGCTTTGGAGCCTGTTCACTGTGCACTGACCCCAAATCACGAACAGTTGTTTTATTTTTAATCAGTGAAAATAAATATTCAGCTTTGCTGTGCAGATGCTGGCTTCCCTCTCAAACATGATTATATGATTATTCGCACGCAGCTCTTTGTCTAATTGCTGGATGGCTCCTATTAGCAGAGTAAGAGGTGACTTTGTCACTTCACTGTCGCCTGGCTGCTCCCTGTGAGAATGCCTCAGTCATCAAGTGTTCCTCCTGGGACTGGAAGAAAGAAATCTGAGCCAAGGGAGAGTACTAAAAAAATATAGGCAGGAGGAAGGCACCAGACTAACTACTTAAGACCTGGTATACAGGACAGACTAGAGCATTTGCCATTAGCTGTGTCTCTTAGTGCTATGGTACACTTAGCTTCAGTCTGTCACTCTCAATAAAACTCTTATTGATTAGCATGTGACTTTATTGTAGAGGGCTGGCTCCAAGACAATGGGGAGAGACTCTGAAGAGAAAATAAGAGGAAAGTGAAGAGAAAATGAATGGTATTGAGAAGAGAAATGAATTCTAATTGTTATGGCCATCCATTTCCTTCTTCAACGATAATACAAATCAAGTTGGAGAAAGAGCTACCTGGGGAAGCAGCATGGAGAGAAAAGGTGTACATTTTTTTCATGATGCATGTTCATTCCCAACACCATCCTGGGCCCAGAAAGTACAGAACTATAATACGATCACCATCGCAAGTGCACATTAGATTGGAGATAATTGAGAAAATGGAACACTTTGTGTTTGTTGGCTCTGTGATTGCTCTTGGAATTTTTCATCTGATAGTAGGTATGGGGAACCTCTAGACCGGGGCAAATTCACTGGGAGCACAGCTGAAGAGGGTGCCTTCTCAGAGTAAGGGCTCTCACAGGGTCCTAGAGTCTCCTTCCCAAAACTGAGTAAGTGCCTACCAGGCTTTGGGAAGGAGATGAGAGGTCTCTAGGACCCTGCCAGAACTTTGTGCCTTATTCCCAATGCCCGACTTAAGTTGGCATCACAAGGGCTGGGGGGAGGACATAAAATGGCCTCACACAGGGTGGCATATTACCAAGGTCTGCCCCTGCCTCAAGCCACACTATACTCACTCGCCCTGCTTCCCACACTTACCCACTTGTTTTTACCTGGGGAGAATGTGTCCTTGATTTCTGAAAACACCTATTGCTTGTCTGGATGGAGAATAGAGTAGGAGCTAGTCTACTGTACAAAGGTGAAATTTATATCCGTTACTCTGCCCACTCTTGCTTGTGGCTTTTAGAAGGTTGCTCAGAAAGGAATGCTGCCCTTGCAGTGAGAAAGATTTGATACCCCTCTCTTATAGCAAATGTGGAACTTAGAAGATGTGACTCCTTGTAGTTCTGTGTGAAGTTGCTAATGCAGTTTGAAATTAAAGGCAGAACTAGAAATTTCTCTTTTGGTGAAGCCTCTGCAAGAATGTCAAGGAGCCCATGGAGATTTCTAGGGAAATTAAAGGAATTCATTTGAATGGGCTTGGTAGATAAATAAACAGACAGCCAAACTGACTGTTCCTTTTATTTAATATATGCAGCTTATCTAGAATTCGTTGCAATTTTCCCTGTGTTTTTCCAGGCTAGATTGCACCACTTTTTGACCTTCTATTGCTGCTTACTCCTTCAAACAAAATCACTTTTGAATGTTATGAGTCTCATTATTCTCTGCCTTATTAAGTGTGCATCCACCTAGAATTGCATAATTTATCTGTGAAAGCTAAGAACGCCAGAACTTGGAGAAAGCTGTTTTAAAAGCAAGTGATATTTGGCTTTACTTGTCTTCCTGTGAACTTGCATGGGGTTCCCTCCCTGTGTGTCACATTTTCGCTCTGGAAAATGGTAGAATTCTGTGAAGCAGAATTGCAAAAGTTAATGTTTATGGCCCTTTGAGAAGGATGTTGAGAAACGGGGAGTCCTCCAGGGGTTCTCAAAAATTATAGCGACAATGCTCTGAGATGGCATCAGCAAGATCCTTTCGTATGCAATTCATTTGGCCCTGAAGACTTGAACTCATTTAAGGTAGCAAGTTATTTCCTGAACAACTCCTTATCTGTCTTGAACTACAATGCTGACCCTTCACCGGTTATGCAAGGTTGAACACAGCTTCTCTTTTCAGAGAAAATGGAGGCAAAACAGGAGTGTAACCATTCTGCCTTCTCTTTGTCACCTGTTAAAATGTCACCATCCTTATTGAGTAGCAGGCCTATCAGTTCTTTTCTATTGCTTCAAACATAAATGAAAAGACCTCTCCCCGCCCTTATCATCCCTTGCCATCCTCAACTCAGACATGGTGAATGATCACGGGACACTTGACCTATAAACCTTTTGCCTGCTTAGAATCCATGCAAGCTGTCATTAAACGAAGATATTGAATGAGGATTAGGTATATTTACTAAGAAGTGCAATCTCAGTGGATCTGGGTTTTTAGTTATAGAAATACAGTTTTGATAGGCAGACATGAAGAAATGTAATATTCACAGTGTGCTTGCTATTGGCAATGAGACCATGCAGAGGGCCTGAGCAATGTCACACACCAACCACATCCGCACTATCCATTTAAGGCAGTATCATACCACTTTAAACAGGCTAGGCTTCACCCAGAGAATCCTGGGAACTGTAGTTTGTTGAAAGGTGCTGAGAGTTGTCAGGAAACTCATATTTCCCACACAGAGCTAAAATTCCTAGAGGAAGAGAAATCAACTGTTAAACCATTCTCCCTATACCAGGGCAAAGTGTGATTAAGAATGCATATATAGTAGTGGGAGAAAAACATACAAAAATGCATTATATTAGGGGGGAAATGTTTTGTTAAAATGTATATGGTAGACACAATTGCATAGAAATGTGTGTATTAGGAGAATTTCTGATGAATTTTCATTAAGAAATAATAATCTGATGAGGAAATGCAGAAAATTGAATTAGAATGGGCAAAAGAAAAAAGAAATAAGAAATCCTAAGAGAAATCAAAACTGGCTGATTTGTTCATCCTTCGTGGAGAGTCTTTCAATACTCCTTTAGGTTATGGAAAACAGCTATCATCAAAGCAATTAGACCATATGTGTAAGAGTGAGAAATCAGCTTAGCTCCAGAACCTAATGTAGCATGCATTTATTGGGAAGGACACGACTTGGAGCCAGGCGTGACTCCATTTTATATCACAAAAATGAGCATCCTAATTCAGTCAACTGGGCTGTGTTTCTGCTCAATAGGGGTGTATGCAACAGGCTTGCCCCAGGCTATCCATAGAGATGCCTTGGCAGAGGTTGTGTCATAGAAGCATCCAAGTCCGTGACACAAAAGGATGCTGCAGGACACAACTGAACTGAATTGGCAAGCTATGTGGATTTTATGGAAGGCCTGTTTGTCCTATAATGGGAATGTGCAGGCATAATAATCAATCATCCTCCATATCAGTCTCTTTGTAGAAGCAATTTTTATCTAAATGGGTTAGCTCCTTTCTGAAAACATAGCTCTCTGGCATAGAATGATGAAACAAGATGGGCTGTTATGAAGGGGGGCTATTTTCAGCCTTCCATAATGGCCCAATAACAAAAAGGGAAAGCCCAGAACAGGAACCATTCTTCCCTTTTTCATCATGCAGTCTCAACAGGAGGATGCAGCCAAAGGATACCCAAATCCTTGGTGAGAACCCTCAAATGAAATATTTTAAGGTTGTCTAAAGCTCACCTCCCTCAGTTCCAACCACATTTGCAACCATATCTTTCTTATAAAATGGGTATAATTCAGCTATCACATATGTGCCCCAGAGCAAAACAGATCAAGTGTCTAAGGGGAAGTATGCTTGGACAAATGCGTCAGATGGAACTGGATGGACCAGACTTCCAATATTTCATTCCTCTGTATCTTCTGATGCCCCTTTAGACACTTATTCCCGCATATTTCCCTAGTTCAGAGTGTCAGGAGCTCTCATGGAGCTTTTTTAATGGCACCGGAATTAAAACTTGATAAATTCACTGGAGCATGGGTAAAATTGATCTGGAACCTGAGAAACAAATAGCTCATCCTTGTTCTAGTGTAGGAACCGTGGTGGTTTTGGCAGCAATCAAGCTTGTCCTTTGAGCTGAGCCCCACTTGCCAGCTCACAGCTGTTCCTGAGTTTTGCAAGGCAATCAGGCTTCACGTGAATGTTAGCGATATTTAGCAGTTCAAATTTCTTCAGTCATGAAAAAATAACAAACCGGACAGCAACTTATTGAATTGGGCCTTTATAGTTGTGCAACCAATTTCTGCTGTGTTGCTGCAATGTGTATTCTCTTGAACTCTGTTTAATTGAGGTGATGGCAGTAGGCATTAACTTTCATTGTTATGTTTCGATAATCCTGCCTCCTACCATAATTTGGAGTGGGCAGAGGTAGCATGCTCAGTGGTACTAGGATGAGCTTTATAAAGTCTGGTCATATGAATTGCACACATTTTATTGAGTCCTCTTATCCTTAATTCATCCTGTATTAATATCATGTTTTACACTTGCTTCTCATACAGAGAAGGAAGCAATGCAAACTCTCTTTTTCCACTGTGGAGAAGCTGGACATTCTAAGGACAGGCAGTTTATATCTGTATTTAAAATGTGAATCTCATCTTACTGAAGTTGTTTTGTTTTGTTTTTTTAAAAAAAGATTTCTTATTTATATTGTGTGATTGGATTTTTATTTTATTTTTAAAAAAGCAAATGAAAATGTGTTTTGTTTGTTTAAAAAAATGGCTATGCTATATCTGTAGAAATGCTTGTGTCAAATAAATTGTTTAATTGTACTCATTTCTCTCTTTCTTGTGTGATTTGGAAAAGGTCTGGCAGGGGCAGTGGGTGGCAGCTGGCATTTTTAACTAGCTCTTAAAGATCTTAAAGATCAGAGACAGCAGTTATTTTGGTGGCTGGTTGACGGGTGGTGGTGGGGAGAACAGAGAAAGAGCAGATCGTACAGCGTAATCTTCTATACCAAATACATCAGCAAAACAAATGCACATGAATCCAGGGAGCTTCTGAAAGACAGAGAGCTGTATATTGAGCTACATGGACCCCAAAGGCCTGACTTCATATGCGGCAGCTTCCTATGAAAGGTGGAGGGCTGGGTGAAGGGAATGCACATCAGCACACACACACACACACACACACACACTGCATGGATCCATGAATACACACCATCCCCTGCCTTGGCGATGTCACAAGGAGCAGCTCAGTTTTCTGTATGTGTATAAAAGTCATGCAAACACATGCACAAAAGCACACACTGTTTGCCACGCAACATGATATGCCACTGCAACAGTGCCACTGCTTTCTCTAACAGTTAATAATATAAACAATACCAGGTTAGCTATAAATCTGTTCCGAACCATGTCTACTCAGCAGGAAGTCTTATTTCAGTCAATGGTGTTTATGCTCAGGTAAGTCAGGGTGGAATCCCACCATCACTGTGTTTTGTTTTGTTTTTGACTACTGCTCAGTAATCATCCCAGAAAAATTTAGCCACCTCTTCACCATTGTATTTTTTTGGGGGGACTGCATATAATTCACACAGCTGTGTATTTAGTTTTCCTTTACTTTCATGGAAATAGTATCCCTGCACTCAGTGCTTTTTTTCTAAAAAAAAAAAAAAATGTTTAAGGGTACTCTCATTTTCCTACTCATACTGAAATACTGCCTCTCTATCAGGCCAAACTTAGATTCACAAATTGTATAGGGGTATGCGTACTCCTACGTCCCCACAGAAAAAAAGCACTGCCTGCACTGTCACATCCCACCCCTACCCCACTTCCTTTTAGTTTCCACTCTTTCTTCAGACTAACACATGAGTGAGTCATTGTCAAATTCCTGAGGAAGAATCACTCCTTCGTGGAGATGAAATTAAGAAAAAATATAAATATTTCCAGGTGTGAGTGTTATGGTGAACACAATTTGCTCTATTTGTATTGCACGAGGGTGAGAACAATGACACTGCAAGACAAACAAATTGCATGCTCAGGGGCCATGCAAAAAGATACTCTGTGCTGGTGGGCAATGATTCACAGGAGCAGAAGTGCAAATTGCAAACTCCATTGTGCAAGGAGTTCTCGCAACACAATCTGAAAAATTCAAGGTCAATTGTGTCATTTTTGCAAAATGCAAGAGGAGGCCGAACTGACACACGTTCTAGGAGCCATGGACAAACCAAATCAAGTTTACAGAAAGACACCGTGAAGAAGGAAAAAACATACCTAATACTATTCTTATTCTGGAGGGTTTAGAACAGACTTCCTCAACCATGGCCCTCCAGATGTTTTTGGCCTACAACTCCCATGATCTCTAGCTAGCAGGACCAGTGGTCAGGGATGGTGGGAATTGTAGTCTCAAAACATCTGGAGGGCCGAGGTTGAGGAAGCCTGGTTTAGAAGTTCTTTTAAACTAGGGGTGTGCCTCCACATTTCAATAGACTACTGTTCCATTCATTTCTGACCATTGGCCATGCTGGATAGGTCAGATGGGAATTTGAGTCCCACAAGATCTGTAGGCTCACAGGCCCTCCATCCCTCTTTCAAATGTTTATTCCTGCAGCATGTTGCTTCCTCCTTTGAAAGCATTTTATCTCTCCTACCTTTCAGTCCAAGCTGCACTGTCAGAGAAGCAAAATGTAAATGCAACAGCAGGCTTGTTGGGTAATGACCAGGTTTCTGTGCCAATTACTCTGGAGTGTTATGGTGATGACACCATTAGCTGTGCTCCGTTCTGCTGCTATGAAGTAATCGTCATGAAACCTTCAGTCATCACTGAGATAACAGCCTCATTGGTATTGTACTGCAGCTCACAGGTGCTTTTGGACAGACTTAAGGCAGCATTAGCACCGCCATGGTATCAGCACTGCCCATGGAAACCTACAATATCGGAGCCTGACATCAATGGCTTGCTGTCAGGATAGCAGCTGGAATGCTGGGCAGCACAATAGCTTCATGGATGCTGATTGTCAAAGCCCATTTTCTCTCTGCCTTCTGCATCTTCCCACAGCCCTGCCTTTCTTTTCAATGCCTCGGCTGATATCCGCTATGTTGTTTATGAGATTCGCTCTGCTTCTGGGTTCCCTTTAACACTTCAGATCAGGCTCCTTTTTTGCTTTGGATCACTTTAGGGAGGGGGGTGTGCCTCAGAACCCTGAATCCAAAGCAACATGCAGAAGAAAACAAAGCTTCGGTCCTCCCGGTGACTTGAATTGGAGAGCCAATTCAATTCACTTCCAATTCACCAATTCACTCCCCCTCCCCTTCACATAGGTGCATGGGACTCGTGTTATTACAATTCATTCCTACACTAGAGAACACTAAGGAAGTATTCCTATTTACAATTTACAATTTGTGCAACCAATTGTTCCACCAATTGTAAACAGATAAGAACATTGGCAGGATTAAAAATGTAATAACCTGCAGTTTCATAAGGGTATATATTTAAAGTAGATGAATAAATGAGAAAATTAAGTTAATTTGGATATGCAGAAGATACTAAATATATATATATTAAGGAACCACAGAAAGAAGGGGAAGGAAGTCAAGTTTTGAAATGTTAAAATGATTGTAAAATTAGTGAAAAGCATTATTTTTTATTTAAAAAACTAATAAACTAAGGAAGTATTACTACTACTACTACTACTACTACAGTACTACAACTACTAGAAGTTCTTTCCTGCCCTTCACTCTAATGTCCCAGGTCAAGTTACAATTAAAACACATTATTAATACCAAAGCATAGTATCTGAGCACAGTTGAAAACAACTTAAAATTACAGAAATAATGCGGGTCCTAAAAATGTACATCCCAAGTGTTAAAGGTCAATAGCCTTGGTGATGCAGGGAGTGAACCTGCACAACTTACAGAATTATAGAGCTGTTCAAGCTCCTGATTCTTCCATGCCCACCATGTGCATCTGTCAGTGTCAAGCCTTGTAAGATGTACACAATTTCTCAGACAACCTCAACTGCCTTTTTAAATATGCAGCGTCCTTCTGGCCATGCTGACGGCAGTCATACAAATGTATCGACTAACCCTTGGAAACCTGAAAGGCTCTGCCTGGCTCTGAATCCTTGGGACGTGCCACGGAATACATCTTAATTAACAACGGAATCAAGAGATCACCCATGTGAGCCAGCTCAGATGAAGTGTTGAATAAAGGACAGGACAGAGCCACTGCCTTGCCCTCGCAGCAAAACTGAAAACAAAGGAGTGTCAGGCTTTGAGGCACTGGAGAAAGGGCAGAAATGTTACTGGGCAGAAATTCAAAGGGTGAACACTCAGGCTATGCAAGCTACACTTGTCCTAACTTGAGCCTTTGTGATTGCTGAGGGGAAACATGAGTCATTTTGGGCCCCATTGTCCTCAGGGTCTGGAAGAAAGAGGAAATTTTACTGCAGGGTCTTTTGGTGCAACATCCACAGAGTTTCCATTTCAAAGAACCCAGTAAAAGGATCATTCCTGGCTGCTGCCTGAACAAAACTACTAAGAACAAAAAAGAAAACCCAAAAGTCGGCAAAGGCAATACTTTGCTTCTATATTCACACATGCATACATTCCTAACATATATCGATGGTTTAAAAGTGAGTTAGAACTTCTATTTATTTTACTTTAAGGTAGTGTTGACTTTTCAGGATTCAAGCACTTTTGCAAGGGAATGTCACCAAATTCCCAACTGCCCACACCGGAAATTCTCTGTGATATAAAAATATCACATGCGTTCGTTATTTTTTTCCGGGGAACTCCCCCCCCCCCATACTTCTGACTGGATGCTAGAATGTGTTTCCAGGTGCACTGATTCTGCCCCATGTCAGATGCCTTGTGCATACTGCAGAAAGAGTAGCCAGTACCTTTTCTCACATGAAGGATGGCAGGGAAGGCATCAAAGAGAATGCCACCACATAGCATTAAAACTGCATCTCCTATTAGCCTTTAAAATAATTGATTACACTTAAACCACCACCAGCACCAACCTCTAGCACAACATCTGCTTGTTTATCCTAAGAACATTGCCCCTATTGGTTCAAAAGCAAAACTGGACTGCTGTCAATGCATTATCTCCCAAGAGCTAACAAGTCCCCATATGCTTTGTTTTTAAAGCAAACAAAAAAACAAAAAACAAAAAACAAAAATATCCCCATTAAATGTATCCTTGCACATCTGTTCTTGCAGCTTCCAGTTGAGCTGCATTTGATAATTGGGATGTCATGGAGTGCAATCTTCCGCTGTATTTATAGTGAGCATCCAATGGTCACTGATTGCCTCTTGAAGAAGAAGAGCCCCTAATGACCATCTATCTAGTGAATGCAGTCTGCTCCTTCCCTGTGGGGATCTGCCCCAACCTCTGCTGATATAGTAGAACACAACAGGACACCTCTGAGGCAGCTGATTGATTGGTGGCTCCCAGCCCTTGCTTCTAGCTCTAGAGCCAGCTGGCATCATAGAGGCCAACTTAATCTAGCTGTATCAGAAGGTCCTGGACAAGCTTGTTTGGAAGAGACACAAGAGGTTAGGAAATCCATCACGTTTTATCGTTCCTGCTGAATTATGACATGCCATCATTCATCTCTTTGAAATGCAGAAAGCCTGCATGCTGCCTTGCATTATTCTGTCAGCTTAGTTTTCATTCCCTCCCACCACCCAACCACGTCTGGTGCATTCTTATTTTAAAATGGCATGCATACACATGTCCATAGAGGAGATTCAGAGATCAGGTTGGTAGATGGGTGGGTGGTGGTGGGGAGAGATTCACTCAAATTCCCGACAGTCCCATTCCCCATCCTTTTCTCCCAAGTGCTCTGCTGCCTTCTGCCATATTCAAAGAGATTCACTTCTGAAAGAATATTTTCTTGTTCTGGAAGAAAAGGGAAATAGGGAATGAAGCCAAGAGTGACAGATTTGCTGAATCTTACCCAGTCCATGCTATGGCTCAAAAAGTATTTTTGGAATTGGGTATCTCATAGACACTCCCCAAATTATTTGAACTGGACCACATTAGCTCAACATAGCTACAATTAGGATGTGTGGGATCATGTTAGGAAGAGGCAGGCTACATTAACTTGGAAATAAACTGAATGGAGTTAGAATGGGAAGTGATATGCCCTTTCCATGGAATGTGGACCTGAGCTAGAGTAGGGAGGGAAAATACCAGGATTTTTTAATACAAGTCATTGAAAACCTGAGTGAGCACTAAATACATTGTGCATGTCTGCCCTAGGTGCCAGACGCTGGCATTCTCCCAGATCACCCCATTAGTGCACCTGATCTCAGGAGCGATCTGCCAGATAAGAGTCGTTCTCACCTTGCCATAAGGGACAGGTGAGAAAAGTCCAACCACCAGCACTCAGATATAAAACATCTAGGAAATATGCAAATATCTGGAAATTATCTGGAGGATATTCAATGTCAACAGAGAATTTGGAAGATAATTCTTGACGTTCTTTCCCTCTGAGACTCTCTCCATATTTCTGTTTCTATTCTAGCTCCTTCCTTGTGTGTGAAATTCCTTTCCCCCCTCTTCTTTAACGATCAAATGACTTATGTACCTAATATTATGTACCTAGGCCCAACTGCTCTTTGGCAATTCCAGTCAGTCACTGTGGGAGAGCTTGAGATGCAAAGTATTTGTATTATTATTATGTATTATTAAACATTATTGACCTCACAGCATGGCGTAGAGATCTGGGAAGCTAAGATGTTTGATAATCTCAAACAACATTCCCTGCACACTTTCCATGCTGCATTGGCTCAAATAAGTTGTCATAGCTATAGTCCTGCATATGGGGCATCAACAGCTTGAAAAATAATAATATTCAGCAGCATCTTCCTTGCGAAGAGGTCTTGGGCACTTAATAAAGCCCCTCACCCTGTCCAAATGCCCTGAGACGGGCAACAGACTGCCAGTCCCCCACTTGTGTCTGAGAAGTCATAGGTTAGAAGTATCATAATTGCTTGTGACACTCCCACTACCATGCCTGTTATGTCCCTTTCATCTCAGTGTTGCTGCAAATGGGAAAGAGGGCTAAGCAGTTGTGTCAGAATGGGAGGGCCACTCTCATAAAGCAACCTCTCATGTAAGCAAGATGTACCTTTGACGTGCTCACCTCTGGGGCACCAAGGCATGAAGCAGGTGATGTATATCAAGCTGAACAGGTGATTTGTAGGTGCTAAGTGTTTGTGAAAGACAAGATTAAAGAGCTTTCCAGTGACTGCGCCTGCAAAGCAAAAGACCGGGAGAGAAGGCGCCTCCCTTTCCACCCTATTTAATGAAAGCTAGCTCTGCTGCAAGTAGGAGGTCTGGAGCTCACCAATGGCGCCAGACTGAATTTGGGGCTTGATGGTTGCCCCTGTGGCAGCAGATTATGGTGACTAAGTTCCTCCCCAGGGAGCATTTGCAAAAGTCTGCAAATAATTTTTTAAAAACAAAACAAAACCCAGGTGACGTAGCACCAGATACTGTATCTGCCTTTACCCGATAGACCCTGTTCATAGCTTAACTTAGGATAAAGTTTCCAATGCATATTAGATCACTAGAAAAGGCCAACTCCAGTCTGTGGACAAAGATACGTAGATTTGTTGCATCTTAGAGCCAGCGTGGTGTAGTGGTTAAGAGTGGTGAGCTCATAATCTGGTGAACCGGGTTTGCTTCCCTGCTCCTCCACATGCAGCTGCTGGGTGACCTTGGGCCAGTCACACTTCTCTGAAGTCTCTCAGCCCCACTCACTTCACAGAGTGTTTGTTGTGGGGGAGGAAGGGAAAGGAGAATGTTAGCTGCTTTGAGACCCCTTAGGATAGTGATAAAGCGGGAAATCAAATCCAAACTCTCCTTCTTCATCATCTGTAGCTGCCTTTAATTTTTGTAGGATTCTAGCCAGAACCAGGACTCAAGCTACAGGACTCAAGTGCTGCATTAAATAAGGACCATCCCTGTTACATGGGTACCTGGAAGGTGCTAATCTCTCAAACATATATACTTGTTCAATTATACCCTTTGAGATGCCAGATTCCCAAATGCAACATGTCTACCTCAAACACACAAAGCTCCACAGTTGTCAAGACATCTTCAATCTCCACATTGCCACATACATCCAGAGAACATTCATCAGAGCTACAAATATATTGGTTTATTTGGAACAAGGGTGGGGAACCTCAGTCCCAGGTGCCAAATGCATCCCTCCAGGCTATCTCCTTAAGCCACACCTCTCACCATGACCTCTGGGAGCTCTGCAAATGCTTTTACCTGGCTAGAATGTGTCTTTATACTATGTCTCTTGATTGTCTGGCTTGCGGACAGAGAGATTCTGCATGGCTGGAATATAGAGAGCTGTATAAGGTAAGAGTAGCATCCTTTGCTCCACCCACTTTTCCCCATGCCCTGACCAGCAGTGGTAGACATTCAATGGAATGTCTTCAGCAGATTTCCCATGACAGCATCTGTCCCTCGGACTGGGGGCGGGGGGAGTTTCCCATTCATGATTTTAGAAGATTGACCTTTTCGTTGAATGATCCTCAAGGCTACATAGAATATATTGTAATAATATATACAAACCCGTGGGTTTGTAACACAGCAGCTCTTAATTTATGTGGGGCTTCCGCTGTGCTTGATGCAGAAGCTGCAGTTAGGGCAGAGTGCTGCAGCACAATTGCTGACAGAAGTGAGGCCTTGTCAGCGCAGAAGACCTGTGTTCAGAGATCTGCACTATGCCAAGTTCAAGGTGTTACCACTGGTATATAAAACCCTGAACAACTTGAAAGATTCTTGAAACAAGCAGAAGGGTGGATTAGATGACTTGCAACTCCATGGCTCAGTGAGTGGCTCACCCCACCAGTCCCACCCTGCCTCTTCTTTGCTGTGACCTGTAATGCTGAGTCCCATGCCAGCTAATCTGCAGGGGCAGTGAATGCAACAAAAGCCCTCTCCTAACAGTAATGGAAGCAGTGCCTGCCAAACTTCTGCAGCTATTGAAAGAGCTTACTGGGATCATGCAGCAGAAAGTCTAAATATACAGCTCCTGTTGAGAGCTCTCCTCCCTCTAGCTACCAATTGCCATTTCTGAGTCCATCAGAGGAAGAGGAAGAAGCACTCAGGAACCCATCCAACATGCCTGGATGCAGCTGTAGAGCTGAGAGGTCCTGCTATGCATGTGGAGCCAAATCATCCTGTTATGTATAGGAAACTAATTATCTTTTTTAAGCCACTTACAAAAGGGAGGCCTTTCCCCTGAAAGATGGCATACATGTACTTCAAATGGATGGATGGCAAGCTGTAGAAACTGCTTTGCTAGCACGGAAAAAGACTCTTTGTGACAAAGAAGGGATGGTATCTAACTAGGTAAATGATTCTACTACTGCAAAGACTGTGCTATTGACGCTCCTACCTTCTCCTCTTCCTTTGAGACCCCTAAATCTGTCCTAGAGGTTCCCTCCTCCCTACAGAACAGGTTTAGGAAGAGTGCACAGGTTGTGCAGGAATACGAAAGGAAAGGGAAGTTCTGATGCACAAATATACTCCCTTCTGCTAGTGGAACCACTTCATTGGATACCACCCAAGGATTCTGTCATCCTCACACTGCCCCCTGCAGGAGAGGAAAGAAAAAAAGAGAGAGAGACAATGCAACCTAGTGCCAAGGACATAAGGAAGATCTCATAATCTGTGTCATTTGCAGAGTTGGTTGGGAAGTTATATGAAACAGTCACTGCAAAGCTCACTCATCCATCATGAACATGTCATCCATTTGGCCAATGTGCCATAAAATGAAATGAAAGGCAATGTCAGTGGGACTCAGATATGAAAAAAAGAAAGAATAAGAAAGTTAAGATTGGGAAGATACAGAGTTCTATATCAGAGGGGGATCAAATTTGCATGTGATTGTGAATGTGTGAAATACACTCGGCATCCTTCTTAGATGTAAAGGGCTACATGAATTTTAAATACTGTATGGTCTGCCTTCCTAAGTGAAAGGAACTTGCAAAATCAAAGGGAAGGAAAAGGAATGGGACTCTGGCATTTCTAAATTTTAATCTATTCCGTGTTGCTAACACTTATGATTATTAGGAGAGAAAAAATGTTAAAGACTCTTTTGTGCAGCAGATGCCAACTTGGTACTGGTTTCATTAATTTATCAATTATGTCACCCAGGTTCTCACACAATCACACAGTACTTGTGAATTTATGACTCTCCCAGTTCCAGAATTTTCTGTAGCAAATAATATGGTCATTACTATTGCAAGGGAGAAAAGCTTGAGATTTCTACGGCTGGTGTTTTCTTTATTTTGTTTTTTGGCAATTCCACTTCCTGGCTTGTGGATGAAAATCTGTTCTAAATTCATTTATTTCCTTAAAGTATTTTCCTCTGGTGTTTTGCTTTCAGTTAGGGACCAGAAATGGAGGTGATCAATATCTGAACTCCCAAACCATTGAAGTCAGCCCAGAATGCCTTTCATTTCACAGTCCAAATAATAGTAGTGCCATTTACTAGCAGGAAAGCTTATTGGAACATTGGATTTTCAGCAAATGTTGCAGAACAATCATTTTAAGTCTTATGGATGTGAGTCTTTGCAAGGCAACCTTGGTTATATTACTCATCCACAAGGATAAGTGCAACACCCCACTAACCCATATGCACATTTTTTTGTGCAGCTAACTAGACTCACATCTGGAACCCAACTGCTGTTCTACCATGCTTTCTGTTGTTCTATCATTATTTAACTTTAATAATCTCAGCTGGTTCACTGTTACCTCACACATGCACTGAGGGTGGCTCATAGGTGCCTCACAAGTAGATGATTACTATGGAGCTGAAATGTTGAGCCCCTCACTGAGATTTGATGTGTATGAACTCCAGTCATATGGCAGCTAATCAAATTTACCAACATGTCTTGATTCCCACTTTTGGTCAACTGTGTATGTGCTCAGCAGAGGATCAGGCTGCTATGAAATCCCTATTAAATATGCACTTCTTGTGATTGTGCAAATATCTCAGCTCTGCTTTTAGCAGCTCGTGCATATGGCCATCTCACCATGAAGGGTGGGTGGGGCAACTGGCATGTGCCCTCCTGGCATTCATATGCCAGTATATTTACTTAAAAAGCAAAGGCAAATTAATGTGGCTGCATGGGGGCCACTGGGAATCCAGGTAACATTGCTGTGCTTGCTGGTTCCCACCTCTGCTGAGTCAATCATAGGAAAATGTCACAATACAGAGAGACAGTGGTGTGTGTGTGTGTTTGGGTTTTTTATGCAAAGTGTGTTAGTATAGTAGAAAAACAGTTGTGTGGCCTAGAGGACTTACTGGTCCAGACAGCTAGTGAGCCAAACCATGGATAGAGGTTTCAAACAGCCACTACAGAACCAAAAAGTCATGTAAAGCCATACTTCAGTATCACTGATTATGATATATTTGGTTAATTTATTTTTAGTAAACAACTAATGCTTTCAAATTAGGAAAGTTGCTTGAGTGGAAAGCAAATTATGCACCTGCTACTGGACTAGAGAATTTCAGGCTACCGTATATGTGAGGGACTAAAAACCTGACTGCACCTCGTTTTGTCCCCTTCCTGCAAAAACCAAACAAACCAAAAAGCAAACCAAACCAAAAGCCCTCTCTCTGGAGATTCAAAGTAAGTATGGCAGAGGAAAGCTAGGTTTCACTCTTTTCCCTGACATGCTCATTCTCTATTTACAGAGACCGTTTGTTTAATATAGGAGAGCACTGAAAACATACAATTATCTCCCCCTATAGAAGTATCCAGACCAAAGACAGCTGCATCATGCAAACTTGCCAATTGTGCAACTTGGCTTCTAGAGTCAAAAACTAGTCAATAAGAAAGAGGAACTAAATCTGGAACAATAGCTGGCAAATAGGCATGGTTAAATGCTGGGCTGTGCCCTGTGGGCTGTTGGCTCTGAAAAAAAGTAACTTCATAGCAGGCTCTGAGTCAGAATGTGGAGTTCAGCTGGTACATCAGTTCAAGATCACAATAAACAGGCAGTACAGTGTAAATAAAAAAAAAAAATTCAGTGAATTCTATATAGGAGAGACATTAAGGAAGGAAACAGTTCAAGAGTTATGCCATGTTATGACAATGCTTTTAATTTGCCCAACCAAAATATCACAAAATCATATCCAACCTTCTCTGGAACTCCCTATCAGGCTCTCTTTCTGCATCTTGATAGAGGGAGGGGGGAGGCAGCAGGCAATCAAATGAGACTGTATTAGATGTCATGATTAGAGCAGCACCATGGATAGCAGCATGTCCTGATTGTTCATTGCTGAGCATACAAGTGATCCACTGACTTCTTGGCGTCAAAGTCAATCATATTAGGATTGCCTTTTGCAAATGCAAGGCCATTTCGAAGACAGTTTGCTCTGCCTAGAAACCCTGATTGCTCCAGAATGAGCAATTAATTGAACAAAAAGTGCATGCATGTGCGTGTGTGCATGCACATCAAAACAAACTAATTGCATTAAAACCTTTGGACTTTCTTTTCAATCTTTGTGTTTTCATATTCTTTTCCTGTGCATCATGATCAGAACTGCCAGAGGAACTTGATTCCTGAATAAAAGCTTTTTGCTGTCAACCTTGGACATCTTCAAGCTCCATAGTAATTGCCCTTTTCCTCCCCTTAGAGGAATAACAGCCCATCTGCTGTTGGCCGCTCAATCCTTCTTTCTGCTTATGTCACAATTGTGTGAGATTATCAAACGAATGTTCATGTGATTTGTCCATGTTCCCTTTCATCAACAATTTGTTTTGTTTAGTTTTAGATTATGGGCTCTGAGTCGGGAATCTGGTTTGTTGAGCCTTCTATTGTACATCATTATGTACATTGCTGATGCAATAGCAGGAATCTCAGTGATACCACCAGTCTGGTAACTGCTTTTCTACATGGCTTGGGGCTTGGAGGCTCTTTGGAGACCATTTCTGTAGGGTAGAGGTGGGAAACCTTCTTCAGCTGCATTCCTTCATGGACAACTTTCTGGGGGCCACATACCAGTGGTGAGCAGGGCCAGAAGGAAACAGTGGGTGGGGAAATGGGTGGGACTCTTAGATATCTAAAGTAGGGTACATTTCAATTTCACAAAACCAGAGATTCCATTCTCCATCCAGCCAAGCAAGAGGCATTATCATAGTTCATTGACACATTCTATGTGGCAAAAACAGTCAAGGAGGAACAGGATGAGTGAGGGGTGTGGCCTGGAACAGCACTGCCTAAGGAGAATTCTGATGAGCAGATAGAGAGGCCTGGAGGGGGGAACATTTAACTCCCAGGCCAAAGTTTCCAACTCCTGCCTTGGAGTCAACCTTGACCTCAGCGACCACCTTTGTGTGGACTTAGAGGAAGAAATATGCAGACTATAGCCTGTAAGATTCTCATTTCAATTTGAGGCGTATCTTATTGCTGAAATTATAAGGGAACCTGTTTACATATACATGCAGTGTTAGAGCAAAAAAACACCCCCACAAAAACCAGTGTATTAGCTCTGTTTTCCATTTTCACACTCCTGCTGTAAAATTCCATGCAGAGAGCCATACATCTCTCCTAAAGGAAGATGCATGTACTGCATAATCCAGTGACAGCTCGTGCCACTCAGGTAGGTGTGATCGCTCCAATTATTAGCAACTTAAAATGTTCCCTATGTGTTTAGAACTAGAAAACCATTTTCATAGCACCTTCTTTGTTTTTAAATAAAATCATCCACTCTTAGTCTACAGGAGTTTGTATTATCAGGGGTGGGGGAATTTTTTGAACCCGAGTGCCACATCAGGACAACTTTCACAGGACTGCTTGCCAGTGGTCGACAGGGCCTGAGGTGGAAAAATATATATATATAAATTTCCTTTGTTCAGTAGGCCCATTTCTACATACACTCACACATCCCTTTCTGTCTTCCATCCAAAAAAAAAGCAAGATGTAATATCAGATTCAAGGAGACATTCCAGTCAGACAAAAGCACCTGGGGTACAAAGCAGGGCCACTGGAGAGTGATATCTGTGGATAGTTCCAAGGGCCAGACAGGGATGCCTGGAGGGTCTCACTGAAGCCCCAAATCTGAGGTTCCCCCTTCTGGTATTATGAATAACTTCAGTAATGAGGGACAGATACTTTGGCCTCTGCTGTTGACCAGAGGTCCAGGGAACACTGAAAGGTTTGCCCCCCTTTCTCTGTCAGAGAGTACAATAAAAAATAAAGTAAAATAGTGTAATCAGCCTGGTCCAATCATCACTCAGAGAATGATCCTATTCAGAGATCCTACTTCCTAGCCCCCTCACACAAACCAGCCAGAAAGAAATCTGCTCCAACTGCCTATGACTGTAGAAGCAAAGAGAGTGTGGGTGTCTTTCTGGCCTCTCTTACCTGCCTGAGACCAAAGGCTGCTGATAAGTTCTATCACTTTCATCTCTGTAACAAGACTAGCAAGGGGAGACCAGCACAGCCCAAGCTAGAGACAGAAGTAGCTGTTAAAAAGGTAATTGTTTGTTCTGGCATTATCGTCTACTTCCCCTTCTCTTGTGTGTGTCTCATCTTTTAGTTTGTAAGTCCAAGGGCAGGGCCAAACTCTCTTATTTTCATTTATGTACAGTATCTGCCAGGGGAATTTTGAATTGATTAAAAAAAAAAAATAATGATGTGAGTTGCCTGAGTGTGCTCATTTTGCTCATCCCTCCTCATACACTTTTCCTTTAATGTTGTGTCTTGTAGATTGTAATCCCGATCTATAATCCATTCTAGAAGTCTTTTTTGGCTGAAGAGTGGGGATAACATGAGATTGATTGATTGATTGATTGATTGATTGATTGATCGATCGGTCAATCAATCAATCAATCAATCAATCAATCAATCAATAAAAAGCCCTTTGTGGATGCATTTTAGGTATTTTAGAACACAGGATTGCAATAGTGAAAATAACTATTGTAATTTTCAGTTTGTTATTATAACTATGAACTAGAGTTTAGTTTGCATATAATTTGTTTGGACAAAACATTACAAAATGTTGATGGAAGCAAAACTTTTTCAGAAAGGTGTGCATGCGTTCTATACATCCCTACACAGTAGCAAGGAAACTGCAGGGTTTCTTTGGAGATAATTATTATTTCTACCCTGGAAGTAACATATGAACATCCCTAAATTAGAACAGAGTAAATTATCTGGAGTTATTCAAAATCCTGTCAAGATTCTCTATGGGTGTGAAAATCACCCTGTATAGCTGTCAAAAGGGATGAATGTACTGCATGCATTTGAAAAAAGTTCTGTTTGTTTCAGCTCTTGTGCTATATTTAGACGAAATGTTTTACCTGGATTGGCAATTAAAAAGACAACACATGTGTAAATTCCAAGCACTCCATAAATGTTTTGATTCAGAACTTAAATGTTTATAGCTTACCCTAGAAAGAACTCTAGATTTCTGTCTTGGAACAAACATCTGTGGAGTCTCTCATTTGTGATGCACACATATAGAATGACTAGGATCAATTGGCAATCATATCACTTCTATAATAAGAAAACAGAGTTCATTCTAGGCATACCCGCAGATGTCAAGGCAGACAGTATAATATAGCTATTGTCGGGTGCTCAGATCCAAGGGCTGGAAAAGTACATGGAAA
The DNA here is from genome assembly GCF_951804945.1 of Podarcis cretensis. Classification (NCBI taxonomy): domain Eukaryota; kingdom Metazoa; phylum Chordata; class Lepidosauria; order Squamata; family Lacertidae; genus Podarcis; species Podarcis cretensis. The sequence continues at coordinate 31,211,770 of NC_137173.1, read as the reverse complement.
TGGAAGAGCAGAAAGATGGTGCAAAGGGAAGGGCAGATCCACATTTAAAGCAGAGTACTTCCCCCAAAGAATCTTGGGAAATATACTCAAGTAGCTATAATTCCCAGGAGCCTTAGCAAACCAGAGTTCCCAGGATACTTTGTGCTTTAAATGTGGGCTGGAAGTGCTTTAAATGGATGCTGTGGATCTGCCTTAAAGCTGTAGCAGATCTGAGAGATCAGCATGAGAATGGTCTTGGGGACCACCTGGCTCCCACGACTAGGAGGTTTCTGAACTATGAGTTACCAATTCCTTTCCAGACACATTCAAAGTGCTGGTCTTGCTTTTTAAGGACCAAATTATCAGAAGGATCACCTATTTTCATATGAGGAAAAGAGACTCTTGAGGAGAGAGAGAGCTAACTTGTGCTGTGGCTGGTTTCACACACACACACACACACACACACACACACACACACACACACACTACCTGAAGTTGGCTGTATTTTTATTTTTGCTTTATTAGTGATGCTGTTAGTGTTAGCTGCCATGAGCATCCTCAGACCTTAAAGCATAGTTGGCTGTTTAGTTTAATAGCAGATATAATAATATAAATGAATGGTGTCCTACTGAAACAGTCCTCAATATCCTCTTCTGACAATTCAGGAGTCATGTTAGGAACTTATATTCCAGGTGGTCTGTGACAAGTTCTAGAGGCTAGGATATTCAGTAAATCAGGAAGAGAACTGGATCAGGGCTGGTAAGCAGAATCCTTACCTCCCCTCACAACCCCTGCAGATCTATTTTAATAGATCTACTTTACCCCCTTTAAATAAAAGTGCAACTTATGCATAAAATAAATTGAATAAAATAAACAGATAGGTGAAACTGCCCTCCTGTCAGTCATCTAATGTCATAATGATACCAGGTGACCCATTTTCCTTAGCCCACATGAGCAAAAGCTCAAGGCTTTGTGGGCAAATCTTGCTTTCACCAGGGAGCTGCATCTTTACCAGGTGGGATGGCTTGGCTGAAATGGCCCAGTTAGGCTGGTGGACCAGAGGGCCCACACTGCTGCAGTAAAGAGTTGCTAAGTGACTTTCTGACAAACTTGATCACCAAAGGAGACAAGAGTATGGAGAGCAGAACTGGGCTTGAATGGATCTATGTTCCTCTTCCCTCTCTCCATTTTCTTTCAGTGCTGAACACACACTTTCTTTTCTCATTCCCCACCTGCATGCAGCTCCAACTCCTGCCAGCTTCTGGAGCAAGCTGTGATAAATCAGATGCCAAGAACAACAGACCTTTGATGGTGTGCTGCCCAGGGGCCCCCGTCCTCCCAGTCCCTTTCAATTTGCAACACCTTTCCCTCTGATTTACACATCTCCACAATGTTGCTCATCAGTTGCTCCATAATTAAAAAGACACAGAGTTTGGCAGGCTGAAGTCTGTGTGATGGGCCTCTCTCAAGCCCTTTGCCCAGGCACCGATGCTTAACCACCCTCTTTCCCCCTTTAACAATACACTAACATGTCTGTCACACACAAATACACACAGAGGCTTTGGAATTATCTCTTTTCACCAGAATGACAGAAAGCAGCTCTGCCAAGAGTGGTAGAAAGTGAGAAATTGGCATTCAAGTAAATGCCAGATCCCTGCCAGTTATTCCACCAAACACTGGGCTTATGGGATGCAGTTGCTCTTAAATGGCCCTGAGCTTTCCTACCCTACCCCCAACACTGCAAACCCATTTCCCCTTACCTGTTCCCCCATTCAACATATTCAATTTATCCTGTTTTCCTATGTGTCTTAAACTTTTGAACTGCATACTATGCCCAAACCTTGATTTTCCACCCCTTGCCTGAGTTTCAAAATCTTACGTCTACTCTCTACATTGTACCCCTATTCTTGGTTCTTTGCATCATCCAAAGAGACTGATCCATATTTATTTCTGATTATGATGTCGAACAGAGGGACACAGAATTATATAGTTCTGACTCTAGGCAGGGATAGGAGCCCTGTGATCCTTCATTTGTTTTTAGACTCCAGTTCCCATCATTCCAAGCCAGTTTGGTCAATGATTAGGAGTGATGAGAGTTATAGTGCAGCAACATCTGGAGGGCCTCGTTTTCCATTTCTATTCTAAAGGATAAAGGAGGAAATAGAAAACCAATGCAGGAGATCATTGTTCTTCTTATCTGTATTTGTTTAAATATACTAAGTGGTATTCAACTGAGCTTTAATGTTAGGTACAGTAAATTTCATTGAGTCTACTCTGAGTAAATTTTAGTACACTACCACCTACTGTGTTTTAGTTCCCAATAAGAAAAAAAAAGTGATAACTGATACTGACAGAGGTCCACAACTAGATATAAATTACAAGAATATTGTGATATACTGAAGAATGGAAGCCTAGAGGAGATATTAGTCAAGCAGTTCATCTCTGGAGGCAAACTCTGTTCCACAAGTTATATGCACAATTGGCTTGAAATATGCTTCTGCTCATGAAAAAGATTCTTCAAATGCAGCCTGACGATTCAGTCAGGCTACTTGGCTAGTTGTGGCTGTAAAGACTCTTCAAGGCATACAGAAAATGCAGCATTTGTGGATTTCTGCAACAACAAGGTTCCTGAGACAAGCGGCAGTGGCAGACTATGGGGTCTCAAATTTCAGCAGCGCCCTATGTGACATCAAATTTTGGTGCCCTCTTGTCTCTCAGACGCCATTCAAAACCATAGTTGCAGCATCTCCTGCAATGCCCCCAAGGCTCCATGTCTAGTGCAACCAAATCAGTCATGGTCCCCTAAATCAGGCTCTGAAAGAGGACATTTGAAAGCCATTAATACAATGAAATGTACATTTATGCAACTCTGTAAAACTTGAACCTGGATTTTTTGTTCTCCTCTTACTTTTTCTCCTTCTACAGTGGATGCTCAGGTTGCGCACATGATCCGTGCAGGAGGCACGTTCGCAACCTGCAATGTCCACAACCCACAGCGCCATGTCTGCACACACGTGGGTTGCGATTTGGCGCTTCTGTGCATGCACAAAGCACGATTTAGTGTTTCTGCACATGTGCAAGCCCCAAAACCCGGAAGTAACCCTTTTCGGTACTTCCAGGTTTCAGCATGTCTATATCCTGAAATGTCTGTAACCCAAGGTATGACTGTAGTACTGGAGAATAGCAGATCTGTTGTTGCTGCTGTTGTTGCTGCTGCTATTGTTGTTTTGTCTTTTTTTTTGCTATGCATGTTCATATAAGCTCCTACCTATCAGACGCTTCCAAGGCTAGTAACAGGAACCTGTTGTGTGTGAAGTCACCATGTATGTTGAACCATTAGAATTGTAGTTTGGTAGTTTGGAGCATCTTCTTACCAATTTAGAATTCTCAGGCTCTGGACTGGCCCTGCTTACATCAGTTGAGCATTCCAGCTCCTGGGCAGGAAGGTTTGTAAAAGAATTCCTGATTGGGTTGGGAACTTGTCTTGAGCAACAAGGTCTTCCTGGCACTGGTGAATTTCTTGGCTCTAACTCCATGGCTCAACTCCTGACTCCCAGTTCATCTTTGACTGTTGCCTATGGCTCAGCTTTGACTCTCAGGATTGATTATCTTTGCCCTACATTTCCATTTCCAACATGCTGAACTTGTTAGTTACTAAGCTGAACTCCCAGCTCACCCATCTATCTAGGCTTTGCTTTTTTGTAAAAATCAACAATAGATGAAAGGAATAAGCTGTATCCCTAGCGCAGAAGCTCAGGGCACCCTCTGTCTGTTGCACAGCATGACTTTTCATCATCAGTAATGGGTAATGTAGGAAGACTGTTCATTTGATGCCTCATCCATGCCCAGTAGTATAGTCTAGTACAGCAACTAGAATATGCAGATTGGAAATTAAAATTTGGATTTAATGATGGATGCTTTACAGAGCCTCTTGGAACTATGTATCTGTATGGTACAGCCACAATATATTTTTGGCAAATTCAAAAGATACGAGATTCCAGCATACCTATGGGACCAAGGGACTATACAATATATAAATTATAATTCTATTTGATTATGAAGGAAGGAAGGAATCATTGGCTGGAGAAGAAAACTAGTGAAAACATGGGATCCCTCTCCTTGGAATCAGACCAAAGTTGGCATTGAATAACTCTCGGAAATTTAGTTATATCTTTTAGTTTTAAATTCTTTTTAGATATTATGGTCAGGCCTGACTACATTCCTATGTTTGTCTATGTCTGGCAGAAGACTGAGTGGCAGGGTCAAGGGAGCTGAGGAAGACTGGGTGTGATTAATTGAGTGGCACTGGAAAAGACTGGAGCTGCAGCTGCCAGAGTCCCATTTTTAGTAAGACCAAAGAAACAAACCTGACTCAGAAGCTGTTGTGGGGTGTCAGATATTGTCACATGGCCTGCTGTAGTGAGTTAAGTGTTTAGAAGCCAGGTTATCTTTCTGAACCTATCTAGAATTATTATTATTAGTAGTAGTAGTGGTGGTGGTGGTGGTGGTGGTGGTGGTGGTATACTGCCATATACCCATAGATCTCAGAGTGGCTCAAAACATAAAATTAAAATATAAAAAACACAAAATACATAATAAAAATAAGAACAAAGACAACCCAATAATCCCCCCCTTCCACAACACATTTAAAAGAAGAACGTTTTTGCTTGGCGCCTAAAGGTGTATAATGAAGGTGCCAGCCCAATCTCCCTGGGAAGAGCATTTCACAAATGGAGAGCCCCTGCAAACAAGGCCACTTTTGTGCAGCCATCCACCAGATCTCTTGTGGAGGAATCACACAAAGAAGGTAATCAGAGGATGATCTAAGGCTCCTGGTAGGTTCATATGGAGAGAGGTGGTCCTTGTGGTATTGTGGTCCTAGAACTTAGTTGTGAAGGTGCCTTTTCAATTCTCCACCCACAAAGTTTCATATTCAGTATCTGCAACAGGCATCTATGGTTTACTTCTCTGGGAATCTGTCCTCATTCACTTTGAGCTTACAGGATGGGGAAAGTTTCAAGCAGAGTCAAATACATAAATTGCAGTTATTTGGAAGCTTTTGGGGGAGAAAAACTAGTCTACAGCATCAGATATTAACAATTCCTATATTCACTTTCATATATTATATCAGCTATCCAATTTGGCATCCCCATCACCTGCTGAAAACATCTCATCTTTCAGAGGAATGGGGAAAGCACCAAAATTATCAGATGAGATGAGGATAAATCCTTATAGAGCTCTGGAAATGGTTATTGAGGCATCATTTTGAAAACTCACCTTATGATCTCACACGGATATATCACGTTCCAGAGTAAAAATAACCAGCTATCCCCCAATTCACTGGCTCCTCCCAAAGACATTTAGTATTGCAGGAGTCCATTGTCTGGTGTGTGGAACTCATCATCTGTTTTCTAAGCTGTGCCAAATTTAGGAGGCTAGAAGCAATCTTTTTTTTTCTCCAGTGTTGCAGGTAACAATGATAGAACCATCATTGCCTGTGTCATGCACATTATCTCCAGTAAACAGGCTTTCAGGTTGTTGTAGTGCTTCAAAAGCTTGCAAAACCTGTTTCACCAGAAATGAGAGTAGGACAAAAGAAATGAGTGTGCATGCTGTGGGCTACCATCAGCTCTCTTCAGAACTGTATCTATTTTCAGCCTAAAACAACAAAGCCTAATCCAAGACAGACAGCAAGATGCCTCCGTCCCTCTCACCACTTCTTGTATTTCCTATCTGAGTGAGACAGGGCAAAGGGAAACTGTAAGTTCAATATCTGTAAGTAAAAAGGTAAAGGTAAAGGACCCCTGGACGGTTAGGTCCAGTCAAAGGTGACTATGGGGTTGCGGCGCTCATCTCGCTTTCAGGCCAAGGGAGCCGGCGTTTGTCCACAGACAGTTTTCCGGGTCATGTGGCCAGCATGACTAAACTACTACTGGTGCACAGAGGACTGTGACGAGTGCCAGAGCGCATGGAAATGCCATTTACCTTCCCACCGCAGCGATACCTATTTATCTGCTTTCAAACTGCTAGGTTGGCAGGAGCTGGGACAGGGCAACAGGAGCTCAACCCGCAATGGGGATTCGAACCGCCGACCATCCGATCAGCAAGCCCAAGAGGCTCAGTGGTTTAGACCACAGCGCTGCCCGCATCCAATCTCTCTCACCACTTCTCGTATTTCCTATCTGAGTGAGACAGGACAAAGGGAAACTGTAAGTTCGGTATCAGTAAGTATGACACTGCAAGAGACAGAACACAGGCATACTCCTCACTTTCTTGTTGGACAGCCTCTCTCAGGACCAGCAGCCATAATATAAATAAGAATCAATTATTTGGTGAGTTGAAGCAACTGGCTGGGTATGCTGAGTTAGCAGATGGACAAGGTTTCTTCAGGGTAAGCTAACATGGTATGAACATCTTGCTTTTACAAACAGGAATATTTTCCCAGGTCTTTTTTTTTGGTCCACAAAGGAAGAAGGAACAACCAGAATCAGGTTCACATAAACAAAAGCTACGTACACACCTCAGTGAAAGTTATGCACTATGTGGTAAGTTGCTCTTGATTTGTTCATGCATCAAGACAATAGAGCTGTGGCCTATATCACTCTAGTCCGTGGTAACAGGTAAAAAGACTCTGAGGGGTACAAAATCTATGTTCTATTGTACTATTCAGCATATTTGCACCTGGTGCCGAGAACTAGAGTAAGATTCTAGCTATTATTAGCATCACCACCATCATTATGTTAATATTTATTTATATCCCAGCTTTTCCCTAGACTGAGTTACAGATAACTTACAGATAAAATTTAACAATATAAAAATAAGGCAACAACAATGATAGAAATGTAAATAAACACTAATAGAATTAAAATGATGTAAATTAATTGAACACAGACAACAATAAAAACAGCATCAGCCTTTTCCTCAAAAACAGCCAGCAGCAGAAGGCCAGCAAGGAGGGGGCCAGCCTAATTTCTCGGGGGGGGGGGGGGAGTTCCAAAGATTGGAAGCCGCCACCGCATCCCTACCAAATGTGCTGCTGGGGGAGGGGACTGAGAGAAGCACCTCCTCTGAAGATCTCAGAGCCTAGACAGGTTCACATGAGGGAATACAGTATTTTAGATAGCCTGGACCTAAGCAGTATAGGGGGACGCGGGTGGCGCTGTAGTTGAGCCTAGGGTTTGCTGATCAGGAGGTTGGCGGTTTGAATCCCCGCGACTGGGTGAGCTCCTGTTGCTCGGTTCCTGCTCCTGCCAACCTAGCAGTTCAAAAGCACATCAAAGTGCAAGTAGATAAATAGGTACCACTCCAGCGGGAAGGTAAACGGCATTTCTGCGTGCTGTTCTGGTTCACCAGAAGCGGCTTAGTCATGCTGGCCACATGACCAAGAAGCTGTACACTGGCTCCCTCGGCCAGTAAAGCGAGATGAGCACCACAACCCCAGAGTCGTCCATGACTGGATCTAATGGTCAGGGGTCCCTTTACCTTTCAGCAGTATAGGGCTTTGTGGGTCATAACCAGCATGTTGAATATGCAGATATAGAGTTTTGGTGAACACACCCTTCACAAGAAATGCATCTAAAGCAGATGTTGTCAGAGTTCAGCTCTCATCAGCCAGCATGTCTAGTAGTCAGGAGGGATGGGAGTTGTAGTTCAACAGCATCTGGAGGACCACAGATTTCCTAACCCTGCCCTAAATGAAATAAACTTATAAACAAACTGGCAGCTTTCTAGGTGCACTCCTTAGCCATGGATTTCTGAGTCGTGGAGGCATCTCAAGGGATAATTGGAGAAAGTCAGTTCAGCTTTTGTGGGTGGTTCAGAAAATAGGATGAAGAGCAACAAGGATAGGGACAAGGAAGATATAAGAGAAAGCAGTCAGTCCTGGCACACAGAGATGGCAGTTCAAGTCCCTCAGAGCTGTTTTTTGTTGTTCTTTTTCCTTCTTCTTCAGCTTTCAGTGCTTCCTGTCACTAAGGAGTGCTTTGGCTTGCAGTCCATTTTCTTGCCCTGACTTCCAGGAACAACCATTTTTATCCCTGAGGGCCTGGTTACATTACAGCATTTTAGCAGCCCAAACACTGTGGCAGAAAGGGGCTGTCTAAAAATGACAAATGGAATTAGCCCAGTGCTATGCAAGGCAGCAGCCATCCTTGCTATTTACAAGGGGGATGGAATTGGAAGACAACAAACATCTCCCCATTTCCCATGGGGCCCTTCACAATGTCACAAAGAAAGTGGGTAATTAATCTCCTGTCACACAAGCTGTCCGCCACATACCCGTTCCTCCTTGAGTCACAGGCTTAAAGGCCGAGCAGAGTACCACTCCGCCACCTATGGGTGGTTGTATATCTGGCTACAAAATGTGTCCTGGAGCAGCATCAAAGTCCACCTGTCCCTGCATGACAGGTTTTGTAAAAGCAGGAGATGTGAGTTGAAGACCATAATTACACTTCACATACTTTTGGATCAGGCATTCAGATGTGAGGCAGGGCCTCTCCACTATGACTTGTAAATATGCACTCTTTACAGTGTGCTATGAGAATAGTCATTCTGTGGGAAAATGGCATGATTTAAAGAAAAACACATGGTAATGGATTCAATTCCTTGATTACAAGGATCCTGAAAAACCAGGGCCAGCACAAGGCGTTTTACTACCTAAGGCAAAGGACAAGATGGAATTCTTTCCTCATTTTACATACAGATGGCAGCAAAGCCAGCAACTGAATCTTCAACACTGCATCTGAAGGGAAGAGGCTAATGTGGCAGGTTCAGAGTAAGCTATGCATGGCGGACACAGCTCTGTCCTCCAGCACCTCACCACCGTTCCCACTCCCCAGCATCTGCTGGAGGTCACTCTTCCTAATGGTAGGGCTAGCCCTGTGTGGAACTAAACCTGCTAGAGTAGGTGACAACCTGGGGATGAGCGGAAAGAGACTCCTACATTCTCCTACATGTCGCTAAGTCCTAGCGGGGGGGGGGGTTGAGGGGGAGGCATTCCTCCTCTTGACATTCCTCAGATTTTTCTCCTGAGTAGGAACATACAGATTCAACTTTGGTGAATAGCAGTTCTCTAGTGATGGTAGAACACCAAAGGTTAAAGATTCTGCAATATATTCGCCTCACAGATGTTGAACAGTACAGTGGTACCTCAGGTTACAGACGCTTCAGGTTACAGACACTTCAGGTTACAGACTCTGCTAACCCAGAAATAGTACCTCAGGTTAAGAACTTTGCTTTAGGATGAGAACAGAAATCATGCAGGCACAGCGAGAGGCTCCATTAGCTAAAGTGGTACCTCAGGTTAAGAACAGTTTCAGGTTAAGAACGGACCTCCAGAACGAATTAATTTCTTAACCCAAGGTACCACTGTATGTCCAAATCTTCCTTAAGCAATAAATTTCCAGGCCAGGCCTCTTTTAGACATACACTCACAGCCCCAAAGGAGCTTTATTTTGTGATGTAAGCCCATGTGGTCTACTACTTGTGCAAATAATACCCAAACTTATGACTGAGGCTGATTTCTAAGATAATAAATACCCACTGAAGTGAAAGCTTCAGTGTGTGCGCTTGTGTGTGTATGCTATACCCAGCCCCACATCTGCCCTGTGACCCTGATCTGGGGACCCCCAATCAGGATGACTCACCCCAGAACTTGTCTCAAATCAATTTGAGGGTGGGGATAATGTTTAACTAGGGTGTTGTTGTTGTTTTAACCTCCATTTTAGCATATGGAAGGGTGGGGAAAATGTTTTGTCTCTTCTCCTTCAGCCTCAAGCAAGCAGGGGAGTCAAATCTGTCGGGTGCTCCTTTGTAAGCTGCTTCTCTGCATCTGTACCTTTACTGACAAAGCAATCAATCCTGAGCAGTGCTGCTTCAGGGACAATCATCAGACAAGCAAGAGAGTCAGGCAGCTCCTACCTTCTCCAGGGAATATTCAGCCATCAGTCTCAGCCTGGGTTTCCCACCTGACGACTGCTTCTCCTTCCTGCCTGATGCCCTGCCCCCAATCTGTAGCGATCCATGGCTGTCTCTATCCTATGTGTCTGATGCCGAAGTCTCTCCAAATATACAAAATTTGACTTGGGCCCTGGCTGCTTCGGAGTTCGCTTATCTATGAGTCTACTAATCTGATGATGTCTCTAGGAGGTGCACTCCTGACTTGAGAACACCAGCGTTTGAAACATCACCTCCTCCCACATGAAGCTACCCATCACTGAGCTTGTCGGCTGAAATCTTGCTCCATGTAGCTGTTTGGATCACAGGACTGGGAGCTCTTGACTGCAGTGCCAAGGCTTCAGAACTCCCTCCCAAGGGAGAACCAGCTAACCTAATACTTTATGGCCTTGGCTGGGATGTATATCTTATTGGCCCATCAGATATTTAGATGTGTGTTGATTTTTATTTTTTAAGTAGAGGTTGGATGATCATCTGTCATGGATGTGTTAGTTGAGATTCCTGCATTGCAGAGGATTGGATTAGATGATTCTTCCCAATGCTATTTGACTGGCTCTGGTCTTACTGATGTCTATTTTAATTGTATTTTGATTGTACTTAGGATTGTAGGTCACCTTCATTATCTCCTTTTTAGGAGAGGTTGAAAGGAACATTCAAAATGTCATAGAATCATAGCCTTGAAATGAACCACAGAAAACCCACTCATCAATTATGCAGCTGCAATTTAGGGCCAGTCACCCATCAGCAGCACACAGGCTCAAACGATGAAGCCAAGACCACAGGATGCCACAGTCAGAGAGCAGATGCACTACAAAGCAATGCCTGCAGAGTAAATAGCTCCAGATGCTTCAAGCAACTGAGCCAAACCATTGGCTTCATACAAATTCTAACAGAGCTGGTGGTTACATATATCATCATTCCCCACATTAAATGCCCACTTGAACAAGTAAGGAAATGAAACCAGTAATCAGACACTCGGACCAGAAGACCTAACCAAAGAAACACCATTCAGTAGGAAGAAGTAATCAAAATCAGAGAAATTATGAATGCAATAATATATCAGACTCAGCCCTTCTAATGTTGGTAGAAAAGCTAACCACAAATCTGCAAAACTGGCAGAGATTCTGACCAACAGTCATTAACTACAACAGGGGTGCAGAAACATTTTCTGCTTGAAGGCCACATTCCATTATCAACAATATTTGGGGGGCCAATTTCCACTATGGGTGGAGGTAAGAGTGGGCCAAGCCCACTCTTTTACCTTGTACAGTTGGTACATTTCAACACACACACACCTCTATTATTCACATAAACAAGAACATTATCAGAGTTCAAAGACACATTCAAGCTAGGCCAAAAGATGTGGCCTAGGGAGCTGGTACGAGGTGGGGGATGTAGTATGGCCTGGGAAGAGTCCTTGAGATGAGACAGAAAGGACCAGAGGGCTGCATTTGTTCCCTGGCCCTGAGATTACCCATCCATTAACTGTTAAGTGGAGATTGATGCTGAGAAACACAATCACATGTGAAATAAGCGATACTGGCCAATGAGACACTTTTGGTTCCCATGTTCCAAATATGGTAGATTGATGATGGGGATGATTTTGTCGGAAGGGAAAATCAGCTCAAACATGCAGGCTGTGGACTGGGCACTACACTGAATAATTACCTGCCACCAAACCATGAATGTGCAGCCATAATATGTAACAGACGTCTGTTTCAACCACAGAATCTGGAAGCCACAAGGTGTGGTGATAACTACGTTCATTTCCTAAATGCTGCAAAATCCTTGAGGGCTTTTTCATATGATTAGCCAACACTGATATACCTTGTCATGCCAATCAAGTATCTGAAGAATTAGACTTATTGACACCCTAGACATAGGCAGGAGAGGGAAAGCTATAATTGCTTCAAGTAACCCTGAAATTTCAAGCTGTGAGGAAGAAAGTCTAGGAAGAAGATACAGCTAGAAAATTCAGAAGAGAAAGCAGCACTCTTTGTGGATTGTTGAGTGTGGTGTAGATCAGAACAGGGATGCATTTGTAGTATATGCATTAAGGGAAAATCTATACAATCTCAAAAGCCTCAAGGACTTCAGCTGCTAAATTTTGCAACTCTTACCAGAAACACTGCTATCAAGAACTGCTTGTCTAGAAGGTTCTGGTGGCATTTGGACCATATCATGTGGCTGAAAGGGTTTCTATAGCTCCACCCATCTCCTAGAAGCATCAAAAGATGTGGTACTTCTACTTCCATCTTTCTTGATCTCATGGTCAACAGAAGGTCCTCAGAAAGCCATTGTGGTGCACTGGACTTGGATTAAGGTGACATAGGTTCAAATCTCATTGACTGACCTTGAGCTGATCTCTCTCCCTCTCTTTCTGACTAATCTACCTTGCAGGGTTTTTATGAGGATAAGGTGGGAGGATGGGTGAGATATAAATGCAAGATGACATATTCTGTATATTTTGCTTGGCAATATGATCCTAGCAGTTTGAAATGATGATGACCTTGAGACTCATATTTCCAAATGTGGAAATACGAGTCTCTGCTTTGTCTCAAATAAGGAGAATGAGGCCGAGTAGGTGACTGGGAGGAAGGGTTTACAGGCTCAAGGGCGTGAACTCAGTTTGACTCAGAAATAAGCTGAACTATTTTCTGATTTTAAGGAAATAACTCTGCTTCCTTCTGAGCAAGGATGAGAGAATGTGTCAGTTTTGGTTTCTCTCAGTTTCTCATTTTTCCAGCCTTAAAATCAGTTCTCCACATTTCCACATCCGTTTGTAATTATTATTTTTCTTAGAAAAATCTTATGAAAATACACCATGATTCCAATGTGAATGTAGTTCTGCTCATTATACACATTTTTGCATACCATCTTCCCTAATATAATGTATTTGTTATGTCATTTTCAGCTATATATGCATTTATAGGCATACATCATCATAGCATATGCATTTGTGTACACATTACTTAGCTGGAGAACTGCATCACAAGATTCAGAGAAGTGCAAATTTTGAAGTATGACAGTGTTTCAGTTCCTGTGTTGTTTTGGAAAGTATGAATTAGGTAAATTCTCCTTCAAATGTGAATTGGATTAAGTCTTTCTCCTACTGCTCCTTCTGAGCCAACGTGATGCAAGTGAGGAGGTGTTGCCAATCACAGGCTTGAAGTGTTTGAAAAAGATGTTCCAATTGTCTGCCATTTTTTGCTTGCTTCTCCTTGTCTCAGTTGGGTTATCTCAGAGCTGGCTATGAAGTGCTGACACACAAGAAAATGCTTACCTGTATAGAAAGTTTCCAAATCCTTCATCAATGTCTATTTCCAAAAAAAAAAAAAGCCTTGTAGGTTTTCATAGAAGGGACCCCAAAGGTCATCTACTCCAACCCCCTGCAATCCCTCTAAAGAAGGAGCGTCCACTACCTCCTGAGGGAGTCCATTTCACTGTTGAACAACTCTTACTGTCAGAAAGTTCTTCCTGTTGTTTAATCAGAACCTCCTTCCTTGTAACGTGAATGGAGAAACATTTAACACACATAAAGCATTGAACTTACTGGGTTTCCAAATCTGGATCGATGTGCAGATGGACTTGGAGTGTACATGGACTTGGACTGGGCATGGACTTGGAAGCTCTGGGACTCACAATAGCAGGAGCCTCCTGTTAGGTCCAATAGCAAACTTCTGCACAAATTGGCTTTGCAAACTCAGCCCACACTCTCTTTGGCTGCAGCAACTATTTGCTGTTAATAAATATCGCACCTCTGCTCTAATCAAGCCGGTGCTAAGAAACTGTCTCATTGTTCTTTCAAGGCAACCTTCCCCCTTTCTCCTAGCTCAGTTAGATCTTTTACAGGATTTGGTGAGCTCAGGAAGAATTTATTCTTCACCCTCCCCCAAAACACTCCACATTTTTTACAAACATGCTCTGCATTGTTGCTTCCACTAATCGCACCGACAGTGGCGATCAATGGCTTTAAAGGAGATTTGTACGAACCACAAAGAGTCAAATGCTGCCACTATGGAGATAAATGCCCCTTTCGTTCCTCTGCAGCAACTCACCGCAACATACCTCCTGGGGAAAGGTTTTATTCTATACCAAGGTTATTACTCAGAGGGAGCATGGGTTCAGTACTTATCCAGGAGGAGGCACTTCTACCCTTCATTTTGTAGCAGAAGCTCAGCGTTACAAACAGCTTGTGAATGGAAGCTGTTTGTAACTCCTGGGATGCTGGCAGCTCTGTCAATTCCCCATCTCCCCTCCCTCTATGTCTTCCTGCTAAGCTCCCAAATGCTACGGCAACACTTTGCACACCAGCCAGGCCTCCTGCCAGTTCCATGTTGATCAGATGAATACAGACTCGGACTTTCTCACAGGATTTCCAGTGACAACCTCAGAGGGCTATGGACCAGCTTATAGAAGCTGGTTCTATAATGTATCTATCTATTTATCTATCTATCATCTATCTAATCTGAAGAAGAAGCCTAGTAGGATTGGTTTAAAGAGGTGGGGAACCTGGTTTTCCAGCCCAAGGGCTGGAAACCAAGCCTTTATGAGGAACGGTTGAAGGAGGTGAATATGCTTAGCCTGGAAAAGAGGAGACTGAAAGGAGAAATAATATCCATCTTCAAATATCTCAAGGGCTGTCACACAGATGCTGGGGCAAACTTGTTTCCCCCTGCTCTGGAGGGTAGAATTCAAAACAATGGCTTCAAGTTACAAGGAAGGAGATTCTGACTAAATGTAAGAACTTTCAGGCAGTAAGAGCTGTTCAACAGTGAAACAGTCTCCCTCAGGAGGTGGTGGACTCTCATTCCTTGGAGGTTTTTAAGCAGAGGTTGGATGCCATGGATGCTTTAGCTGAGTTTTATTCCTGCATTGCAGGGGGTTCGACTAGATGACCCTTGGGATCCCTTCCAACTCTACAATTCTATGATCCCCTTATGGGCAGCCTTCTGGGGGCCACATGCCAATGGTGAGCGGGGGTAGAGGAAATGTGATTTTCTTCCCCCTGTTGCAGTTAGGTTACTTTCCACACAGCAATTGCTTTAGGGGGAAAAGCACCCACTGAGGAATTTTTTTTTACAGAGATTGCAGGCGAGATTGCTGCAATGCTGATCACAATTGCACCCTTCCCCTGCTGTGTTTAATGTTCAAAAATTGGCAATGTGGTTGTTAATCACATTGTTAACATTAACACATAGTTAAACCCTAACAGCATGATATAATATGGTGCAGGAACACCAGGGTAGATAGGATGTAGGCAAGCAAAGCAGCAGGCCATTCCAGCCACAGGAATCCAGGAAATACAGGAGCTCAGAGCTGATTTATATAAGCCAAAGAATGTGTTATGGAGGAGTATCTTTTACTTGGGATGGTACTATTTTTAGTTTCACATGGTGGAACTATCACTATGTTTTCTTCAAGCATAGGAAAAATTGGTAGAAGACACCTGCACATAAAAAAAGTAGCATGTCAGGTTGAACAGTTCCAACCTAGCCCATTCCTGGTCATAATACTCTGCTATATGTTTTGGGGGGGGGTTGCTTTGGGGAGGGACGCAGGTGGCGCTGTGGGTTAAACCACAGAGCCTAGGACCTGCCGGTCAGAAGGTCGGCAGTTCGAATCCCTGCGATGGGGTGAGCTCCTGTTGCTCCATCTCTGCTCCTGCCAACCTAGCAGTTCGAAAGCACGTCAAAGTGCAAGTAGATAAATAGGTACCACTCCGGCGGGAAGGTAAATGGCGTTTCTGTGCGCTGCTCTGGTTCGCCAGAAGTGGCTTAGTCATGCTGGCCACATGACCCGGAAGCTGCACGCTGGCTCCCTCGGCCAATAAAGTGAGATGAGCGCTGCAACCCCAGAGTCAGCCACGACTGGACCTAATGGTCAGGGCTCCCTTTACCTTTACCTTGCTTTGGGGAACATACAAAATCCAGAAGAAAATATGCCCCACATGCTTTATCTGCATGTATACACTGACACCTGGGAAATGAATGTAGGACAAGAAAAAAAGCAGCAGTCTTCCAGTTCTACTATAGAAGTGATCACACTCAGAGGTGATTCCTGGTGCTTCGGTTTGTACTAGGTCCTGGGAAGTAAAAGGCAGAGCTAGCCCCACCCAGCCTGTAATATAGAATTGTACTGAAGTACAGCATGTGGAAAATACTGTTCTGTTGGCCTGAGTAACCACTCAGGTTCTTTGCCTGCCTGCCTCCCAGCCTATCACACACAGGGGCTGATGTTACACACCTCTATTTCCTCCAGGGAAAAGGGTCCCTATGGACAGATGACCCACATTTCATGGCAGCTCACCTGTCAGCCCATCAGGTTATAACTTAAAATCCTGGAGTTCCTTTTGGGCCCTCCCACAACGACTTTATTTCTTATCTTTGTTTTTTGCCAATTATGCTTTCTTTCTTCTCAGCTTGCCTTTGTGAGATTAAACTGCCTGTTTGAGATAATGTTTGTCTACAGATGGGCGGGGGGAAGTGTTGAGGCTGCATGCAAACAGGCCTAAAATAGGTTGCCTGTAATGCAGGCAGTACATAGATTATATGATGATGTGATGTGGCACGGAGAGTTTATTGTCACTCCTTTGGGAAGAGAGAACATAATGCTGTTTTAAATTCCTGCTCATAAAACCTTCATCTACACTTTAGGATTCCCAGATCAAAAAATTCACAGATTGTGGGTGCTACACAGTGCTGTAGCATTTGTTACATGGGGCCGCTGGCTAGGGAGATCCTCTTCATTGCTTTATTGGGTATCCTTAAACCTGCGCTGCTGGGGCACAGCAGAGTGACACAAAAGAACTGGTAAGAAATGATTAAAATCAAATACTTGAAAGATTCTGTGAGTGAGAGATTGCCCCATGGGAGAGGGGGGAATCGCTTTGGTGCAATTTTTGACACGAACCTATTTAATTTGCACTTCCAGAAACAATATACAAACTGAAATGCAGTTATTCCTCTAAATTTCTACTTCTCCCAATTTTGCCAGACAAAAACTCAACAAAAATGTACATATTAGGGGAAAGTGTACATAAATATGTATATATTGATGAAAGAAGACACATAAGAATGCATTGCCTTAGGGAAAATGCTTGCAAAACAAGGTATAAAAAGGAGTGTATATTGGGATAAATGGGCATAACAACATAGGCATTTAAAAGAATCTTGGTAGTGTCAGGAGTGAGCCAGCAAGAAATCACATGGACTAAGTAAAGTTAACTCCTTATTATACGAAACAAGGTCTGCCCAGGGGTGCCAGGCCTAATGAGTACAACAACTCATCTCAGTTGGTCTTGCCCCTCTGAGGCAGTTGCAGTGACTGAAGGTCCCCGCCTTCCAACAGCTGCCTAAGTTGGTCCTTCCCAAGGAATCTGAGACTACACCAGTGTGTCTGTCTTTGCTCCCCCTGCTTCATACCTTTCCTGGTCCTGGGAGACCAAGGAGAGGTGAGCATGTCCCAGCAGGAGAGGGAGGCAGCTTGGTTTCATTACCAGCTTGACTCATCTCTGCTTCTCAGCCTTCCTCTTCTCCTGCTTCTGCTTTTCTGTCTGCCACAGGCTCCCCCTACTCACTAAACCTTGTTAGCTCTTCAGCTTCTAACACCTTCTCCTCCCAATCTTCTCCCTCTGTCCACTCATCATCATCCCACCACCAATAAGCGGGTCCTGCGCCATCTTCCCTTGGGGTTCCCCAACTGGTTCCCATCAGGTGGTAGAATGGGTAATGCAAGTACAGGAATCAGGCTGAAAGCTATAGCTCAGTGGCTCACATGCAGCAGGTCCCAGGTCCATTCACTAGCATCTTCAAGCCAGAACTGAGAAAGACTCCTTTCTGAAATCTGCCAGTCAGTGTAAAATATATTGGGGTAGGTGGACCATCAGTCTGCCTCAGTACAAGCCAGATTTTCCTATGCTCCACCTTTTCAGTTGAATAAGTGATGTAAGAATATACACTGCAAGTGCAGATTGAGCAGACAACAGCATCACTAGCAGTCACTGTGCCCCCACCACATGCACACACTTCACTTTGTGCACATGCTCAGTAGCCCATGAAGATACAGGCACCTGTTAGACTTGTTTGGATGTTTGATTATTCTGGAAGGAAAGCGGTTCTGTAACCTAGCCATCTTCAGGAATATGAGCAAAAAACCACAATGATTTTCTAGCTGAATACACCAAACAGCCAGCCACTTTAGTCTTTCCAAGTCTTTTGTGTTTCTCTCTTTTTCTTTTATTCAATAATTAAACAAAAATTAATAAGCAGAATGTTCTGTGGTAACACTGAAAGGAGTAATTTAATAATAATAATACAAAAAAATCAGAGTGCCTCAAGTTAATTTAATTCAGTCCCGGGCTCACACGACTGCCAAATTGCACACTTCAAAACCACACAACCAAAGAACTTTAGATGCCCTCTGAGAATGCCTGAAGGGATGTGGGGAAGGGCGGCAGGGGGAAAGGAAGACCAGGAAAGAAAAGGAAAAGAAGAGCCGCTGGCTTGGGTGGGGTGGAGGGGAAGGAAGGAAGCGCGCAGAGAAAGCTTCAATTAATCGGTGATTGATTTAACACTTAAGGACAACAGTGAGGCAGACACTTGATTAGCATTTATTTAATTATTTAGGAGCTCTCCTTCCCCACCCCCATTGAAGGTAAAATATTTTGAGGTCAGCTAAGGCATGCCGAACAAAGCCGAACAGGATGAGCATGGAGAGCACACAGGTGGATTTCATGGTATTTAGGTCTTTGAGGTTACAGCTTCAAGAAACAGAAATCAGAAAGACAGGGTTAAATCCTGTCATCCCTATGTGTACCTTGTAGCTTCACTGGAACCCTACAGGCTCCAGTGATCTTCTGTTTTTAGAAAAATATTCAACATGTTCAACAGGCAATACAGCAGTGATGTGTACGATCTCAGAAGTCTGCTCCACAGTAACTCAGACTGGGGCTTTTAGTGAGGCAGCCCTGTTTTGGACTAACATGTTTTTCAGATTTTAGTCGCACAACAGACTTTGCACACCTCTGAATGTTGTGATGCAATTCTGAGCAGCTGAACTCTGTGGAAAGAAGGGATTTTAATATTCATTTTGAGGCGGGAAATATGCATTTGAATACAAGTTTTAGATGAAATATGCATTTAACTATGCACTTAAACACAATTTCTTTTAGAGAGAGAAAAAGTATTTAAATGTTTATTAAAATATTCTGGTCTCAGGCTGTTTAGGATTTTAAAGAATAATGCCAGCCCTTTGAACTGTGCCTGGAAGCTAATTGGGAAGCAGTGCAGTTGACACAGTATCAGAGTTACATGCTCCCAGCACTGGGCTCCAATTAGAACCCTTAACACTGTGTTTTGCTTTAATTGAAGCTTCCAAATGCTTCTCAAAGGCAATTCTACATCAAGCCTGGAAGTCACCAAGCAGAAGCTGGCTGATACAGGATAAGCCAAATTTAGTAGCTTAGGGCCAAGAACAGCTCCTGAAAGGGGCACAGAAATGAAGCTTTGGCCTCTCTGCTTTTTCCACTCTCTTCTTCTGTATAGTGCATATTAAAATATTACATTCTTTCTGGTGAGCTCCAAAATGACCACAGGGGCATACACTTTAATATTTGCTTTGCTCACTGGAAGGACAGATTGTGAAGCTGAGGCTCCAGTACTTTGGCCACCTCATGAGAAGAGAAGACTCCCTGGAGAAGACCCTGATGTTGGGAAAGATGGAGGGCACAAGGAGAAGGGGGCGACAGAGGACGAGATGGTTGGATAGTGTTTTCGAGGTTACCAGCATGAGTCTGACCAAGCTGCGGGGGGCAGTGGAGGACAGGAGTGCCTGGCGTTCTCTGGTCCATGGGGTCACGAAGAGTCGGACACGACTAAACGACTAAACAACAACAAAAAACCTTAATGCAGAAGTGGGGAACCTGTGGCCCTCCAGATGTCATTGGACTCCAACTCCCATCTTCCTTAGTCATTCTATCCAATGGTTGGAGGTAATGGAGAGGAAGTCCATCAATGACTACTAAACGGTTATAGATTCCCCCAACCATGCCTTAATGTATATCTAATCTTTACCATGGGATGTAATGTGGCCCTCTAGATGCTGCTGGACTCAAACTTCCAACATGGACCACAGTAGTCGATGAACAAAGATGATGGGAGTTGTAGTTCAGGCATATCTGCAGGGCCACAGGTTGTCTACCCCTGGTTTGGAAGAAAGTTGATTGTAGCTAAAGTGAAATAATTATCAACTTGAACCACAGTAGCTGTAAACTGGATATCTATTTCTTCATAAGTAAACACTTGATGGATTTATTCCGATGTAAGAGTCTATAATATTGTGGTGTCAGAATGGCCCTAGGTCTCAACCAAATTTTGGCACAGGTTCTAATTGGAGCTGAACAATTTCTCGAAGCTACTGAATTCAAATAGGTTTTGTGTGGCTAGTCTATTCATTATTTGAAATATTTATAGGCTGCTTAATACCAAAACTG
This sequence comes from Podarcis cretensis, assembly GCF_951804945.1. NCBI lineage: Eukaryota > Metazoa > Chordata > Lepidosauria > Squamata > Lacertidae > Podarcis > Podarcis cretensis. The sequence continues at coordinate 31,191,345 of NC_137173.1, read as the reverse complement.
TCTCTTAAGTGGTGCGCGCACACACACACACACACACACACTATAATATACATATGCAATAAACAATGAAATATAGAAATTACAGTGTAATGCAATGTAATATAAGAAAATCTCTACAAAACAAAAACATGGTAGCACATATTGAAAACCTCTTAAGAGTCAGGGACCCCTTCCCCCCTCAGCCTCCCTCTTGCAACTCTTACAGTATACTGCACTCACCCCACTAATATGTGCACGTCACCCCAAATTCCCTTTTACAGCTATACAGATCAAACAATACCAACTATTCATTCAGCATCACTCAACCCCTTCTTCTCTCACACCTCCACTAGTACGACACATAAACACACCATCCACCCAGTATCTCCCACTCAGTCACCAACCATTATCACCAATTGCTCCTTCTACTCAACTAAAAATGTGCTGTATGAGGATCAGAAGACAATGAAACCATTCACTTACAGAATGGTAGACAATAACCAAATTGTCACCCGTCAATCACACAGATGTCATATTTTTGACAGCAATGTGGCTCTCACCAAGGCTGCTTTCTCCCACCCAAGACGCTTGCTCAACGATGGATGGAACTAAACACCCTCTTTCCTGGTATTATACTGCTTAAAATGCAGTATGAAGTGTCATATAAATCCCCACCAATTAATCAACTAAAGGTCCACTGATCAAAATGATTAAGGCATACAGTACAGTGCTGGACTGAATGGAGCTGAAGGTTTAGTCTGAATCACTGGAAAATCTACTTTCCAATAATAAAAAAGCATTTTTGAAACATCATATCAGTGCCATTTTGATATGACATCCTAAAGCATAACATGCATTACATTTTGTTATTGGTCTTCATGTTTGATCATCTCCTAGAGTTTGAAAAGCATCTGTAATAGGCAGGTAAAAGGATTGAACTAAAAGTCCTCACATTGGGAAGCAGCATAAAAATTGCAGACTGAAATGCTTTAACCTGCCAAGGCCGAATGAGAAGCGGTTAAGAGGGGATTTGGTTAAGCACAGAGAAGGAAATCTTCAGAGATACAAATCACAACTACTGATAATTCTGTTTTCCCTCTGACACAGATAATGGGATAAGTGGGCATGCATGGAAATCACAGAAAAGAAAAATTCTGGAGAGATGAATTGTGCTTTTCAAAGCCAGCACTCAGACCATTTTCTACTGAGGTTCCTGCTGGCAATGGTTGGGACTACAATGTGAGCTTCTCTGTAACTAAAATGAATGCAATTCCCGGTAGCACCTGGCTCATGGAAATGGCTGTGGGTAGAGATGCACTGAAATTCTCAGAGCAAATGCTTCCCCAGAGTACCTAAATGCTAAACTGAGGGGTCTTCTTTTAAAGCCATCTAAAAACAACCATCACTACCTCCTGAGAGAGCAAGTTCCATAGTTTAGCTATTTGCTGTGTGAAGAAGTGCTTACTGTTATCTGTCCTGTTAAAAGCTTGGATTGGGTTTGCCCTAATAACAGGAGGTAGCAGAGGAACGTCTACAGTTGTATTTAGTCGTGAACAACTGGACAGCAACTCATTACAGCACCCAGGACTTGCTACACAGGCAGAACTAGGGTTCCGGTAGTTGCCTCTTAGCTTTAGAGAGAACCACACCAGAGGGAGGAGAAGAGTTTCTGAACACACTGCAGTGGCTGACCAAGAAAGATGTTTTAGGGCAGGCATAGGCAACCTTTGGCTCTCCAGATGTTTTGGCCTGCAACTCCCATGATCCCTAGCTAACAGGACCAGTGGCCAGGGATGGTGGGAATTGTAGTCCAAAACATCTGGAGGGCCGAAGGTTGCCTATGCCTGTTTTAGGGTCATGTGGATGATGCAAGGGGAAAGTCAACCCCTTGAGCAGCCGCTGTTGAAAAGAACAATTCCATGCTAGAAAATAATCATTAAGAAAATCAAACTTCCTCTGTCCTAATGCCTTTGCACAAATCTATGCTGTGAAATCGCTTGAAATGCTTGTGTATTTCTCCTCATCTCAGAAGGGATGCTAAAAATGGGGGGAATGTGCACAAAAGAGCAACCAAATCGATCAGGAAGATGGAACAACTTTTCTATGTTCTAGGTTACAGCATTTGGGGTTATTTTTTTTTTGGGGGGGGAGAGTAAAGGGAGACGCAACATAATCATAGAACTATAGGGTTGGAAGGTACACCAACGGTCATCTAGTCCAACCCTTGGAATGCAGGAATCGCCACTAAAGAATCCCTGGCCATCCAACCTCTGTTTAAAACCCTCCAGTGAAGGAGAGTCCACCACCTTTCATAGTGTATAAAATTATAGAGAAAGCAGATAGAGGGTTTTTTTTCCGTCATACTAGAAGTCATCCAATGAATGCTGGGAGAGTCAAAGACTAGCAAAAGGGAGCATTTTTTAAAATATGAGGCGCTGTTAAAACTTTGGAATTTGGTGTGGTGATGGCCATCAACTAATACTGCTTTAAAATAAAATTAGACAAATCTATTAATAGCATCTACTAATCATGTTAGGGATGTGGGTGGTGCAGTGGGTTAAACCACAGAGCCTAGGGCTTGCCGATCAGAAGGTTGATGGTTCGAATCCCCGTGATGGGGTGAGCTCCCGTTGCTCGGTCCCTGCTCCTGCCAAACTAGCAGTTCGAAAGCACATCAAAGTGCAAGTAGATAAATAGGTACCGCTCTGGTGGGAAGGTAAACAGCATTTCCATGTGCTGCTCTAGTTCGCCAGAAGCAGCTTAGTCATGCTGGCTCCCTCGGCCAATATGAGCGCTGCAACCCCAGAGTCGGCCACGACTGGACCTAATGGTCAGGGGTCCCTTTACCTTTATCTTTACTAATCATGTTAGCTATATGCTACCTGCAGGAACAGAGGCACCTTGCCTCAGAATATCAGTTACTGGGGAAACAACAATGCGTCCGTCCTGCCCATAAAATTCCCGTATTCACCTGTAAATCCTGTTATCAGACTCTGCGCAACAAAGCATATCACATGTGCACCTTGCAGATTCCATTCCTTCTTTCACTCCTGTCTGTTCCAAGCTTTTCTTCTTGACCCTGTAATCTGCTGCTTGGGTTCTGCTATCTGCTCCTCTCCTGACTTTTCTGCCTCTTGGGAATCCACTTTCGTTTCCCTCTCTGAATTACAGCTTTGGCTTGCTCTTCAATTAGAACTTAGATCCTTTTTATGCAAGTGAGCTGCTGATAAGCTCCAACCTTGCAGAGATTAAAAACTCCCCATTTTGAAAGCATGCAGCAGGAGCCATGCTTCCTAGCCTCTTAGAAGTGCTTTTAGCATTAAGTAAATTAAAGGAAATAAGCTGGTGGTGGGGAACCCTAATTAGACTAACTTGTATATCTGTAAATCTGCTTTTCCATCCATCTGGATTTTTATTTTTATTTTTGGAACTACAACACCCATCATCCCTGATTATTGGCAACAGCTGCTCTAAAGGTCCCACCTCACCAAACATGCAGATTCTTCTGGCACAGAAAATAAATATTAACTCATAATTCATATTGGTCTGAATTACAAAAGCATCAAAATTTGTTATACGAAATTGAGGGCTCCTTATACATTTAGGGCCGCATTTCTCAAACATGGGTCCCTGCTGTAGGTGGATTAGAACTCCTATTATCCCTGTCCCTGGTCCTTCTAGCAAAGGATGATGGGAGTTGCAGTCCAGCAACAGCTGGGAACCCAAGTTTAAGAAACACTGATTTGGGAGATATAAACATAATGGAACCAACTCATTTCCAGTAATCACCCTAAAAGTGGGTGCAGTACTGTGATGTCACATGCATTATTCAACAAAAGTCAATCTGCTGGGCATTACTCTCTGAAAGGATTGGCCTTTGTATGAAGCTGCACCCATGCAGAAGTATTTTTAAGCACCCACCACAAAGGGAATTTCAACTTTTAAAGAGTCCTAAGGATGCTCAAAAGGGGACATGGGTGGCACTGTGGGTTAAACCACTGTGCCGATTGGGATTGCCAATCGAAAGGTCAGCAGTTCGAACTCCCGCGATGGGGTGCGCTCCCATTGTTCGTGCCCTGCTCCTGCCAACCTAGCAGTTCAAAAGCACACCAGTGCAAGTAGCTAAATAGGTACCGCTCTGGTGGGAAGGTAAATGGCATTTTCATGCGCTGCTCTGGTTTCACCAGAAACAGCTTAGTCATGCTGGCCACATGACCCGGAAAAACTGTCTGCGGAAGCAGACAAACGCCAGCTCCCTTGGCCCTTAAAGCGAGATGAGCGCCGCAGCCCCAGAGTCGTTCACGTCTGGGCTTAATTGTCAGGGGTCCCTTTACCCTTTACCTTTAAGGATGCTCAAAAGACCATAATAATAATAAATTATAATAATTTATTATTTATACCCCACCCATCTGGCTTGGTTTCCCCAGCCACTCTGGGCGGCTTCCAACAGAACACCAAAATACAATAACCTGTTAAACATTAAAAGCTTTCCTAAACAGGGCTGTCTTCAGATGTCTTCTAAAAGTCTGGTAGTTGTTTTTCTCTTTGAGATCTGGTGGGACAGCGTTCCACAGGACAGGTGACACTACCGAGAAGGCCCTCTGCAGCGAGGGAACCGCCAGAAGGCCCTCAGTGTTGGACCTCAGTGTCCGGGCAGAACGATGGGGGTGGAGATGATCCTTCAAACAGTTCAAACCAGTTCAAACAGGGATGTCCCCAGGTCTTTTGGGAGGGCTTTGACTTGTTGTTTATGGAAATAGTGTCTATTTTACACATTGCACAGAGGCAAAGCCGGCAAAGCCAAGTTTGCCACTGTGTATATAGTAAATAGCAATTGCAATAAGCCCTATGAAATGAAATTGCAAGGGAAGGGAGATTTCACTAAATATTCTCCAGCAGAGAATATCCTAACAGTCTAGTAGGACTTAAAAAAGAACGGATTCAAAAAACGTTTTTAGAATTCTGACAAACTTCAGTGAAGACTTACTTTTAAGTAAACATGCAAAGAATAGAGTTTTAAAACATTGGGAAATATCCAACTTAAGCCATACTTAATGAGTGGTGGGCATCAAAGAATGCAGGATGCAGCTCTGAAGAAGGCATTTTTATGTGATAAATGAGCTCTCAATTCACTTAAAATTTCAAATTCTTTATACAATCAAAAGTTGAACACCTGAGTCTGAAGTGAGTTGAAAGTAATAGCATCTCCTAATTATGTTAGTTACTCATAATATCAAATGATTAATGATTTTTAATTTACTATCTTTTAACGGATTAGTCAATTGATTTTAAATAAATGCATGCACTGAGCAAAACTTATTGAAAGTGACTTTTTGAGGATCTAAATGGAAGGGAACAATTTCTCTTGAGTATGACATAATTTATAACTTAGTAACAAAAGCAACCACTCACTAGAAAGAAGGTTTTCTTCTTCATCTGGTATGCAGATCATCCATTTCACTTTCAAATGGCTTAAAAAATGAGCAAGGTCACCAGTACTGTGGTTGAAAAGGAATGCTGAGAGACATACTTTTACCAAGAATTGTCAATTCAAGTTGCCTGAGGCTGACTTTTTTTAAAAAAAGGAATAAAGCCAAAAATCAGTAAATCTGTCTGTTTCTGGCCCATTTCACTTTTGCTTGTTTTTACTCATAATTATTTGATTTCTGCTTTAATCTCATAAAAAAATCCTCTGAAAATCCATATATAAATCCACATTTAAATGTGAATTTTCATTCACAATGCAGATTTAAATGTAGAGTTTGATATGTTTTTTAAGTGCCAAGAACTGTGTCACAACATTTGGAGACATGCAAAATCATGTGGATAGCTACATCTTGATCCACACGTCAATTCAAGAGGTGCAGATTGCAAAGGCCATGCTTCAAGCATCCCTACTCTGACAGAGGAATTATTGGTGGAGGGGAATATCCACTGAGGTGGCCCTCACTCTGCCCATACAGAGCTCCATCTTCATAGACCTACTGATGATGATTCTTTTGATGGCAATAACTGGTAGGGCATTTTGTGGTCAGAGCAGGAGGATAGTAGAGGCAATTCAGTGGTACCTTGGTTTAAGAACAGCTCAGTTTATGAACAACTTGGAAACAGAATGCTGCAAACCCAGAAGTAGGTGTTTTGGTTTGTGAACTTTGCCTTGGAAGCAGAACATGTTCTGCTTCCTGTCGAGTATGTTCCATTTGTAAATTGAGTCCTTCACTGCTATGGGAAAGCATGCCTTGCTTTAAGAACTCTTTGGTCTAAGAACAGACTTCCAGAACGGATTAAATTCGTAAACCAAGGTACCACTGTACTGGATTTGCTGGATTGAAGGCCACTTCATTTTTGGGAAGAGACCAACAGCAGAGCCATTCCTGGAGATGGTGTTGCTAATTTTCCCCAGTGGATTCAATGGGAGTAAACTGAAAAAGAATAGATCTGCACAGCAGGAAAGTAAGAGGTAAAAGGGAAAGTCCACCCTTTTGGTCCTCCTGCAATGGCATTGTGCACTTGAAGGGCTTTGGCAGTGGCAGACAATCAGCTGCTTTGCATCACTCACACTGTACTTAAGTTGATTAATTCAATAAAGCTTGGGAAACAGTAATTTATCCTGGGGAAAATCATGTGAACATCACTGGGGTTCTCTTTCTTCAATTAAGTTCCATAGCAAAATATAGGGACCTGTAAAAGACCTCAAAAAGCAGAGACATCACCTTGCCAACAAAGGTCCGTATAGTTAAATCTATGGTTTTCCCAGTAGTGATGTGTGGAAGTGAGAGCTGGACCATAAAGAAGGCTGATCACCGAAGAAGTGATGCTTTTGAATTATGGTTCTGGAGGAGACTCTTGAGAGTCCCATGGACTGCAAGAAGATCAAACCGATCCATTCTTAAGGAAATCAGTCCTGGGTGCTCACTGGAAGGACAGATCGTGAAGCTGAGGCTCCAATACTTTGGCCACCTCATGAGAAGACTCCCTGGAAAAGACGCTGATGTTGGGAAAGATGGAGGGCACAAGGAGAAGGGGACAACAGAGGGCAAGATGGTTGGACAGTGTTCTCGAAGCTACCAGCATGAGTTTGACCAAACTGTGGGAGGCAGTGGAAGACAGGCATGTCTGGCGTGCTCTGGTCCATGGGGTCACGAAGAGTCGGACACGACTAAACGACTAAACAACAACAACAAAACAAAAAACCTCAAATAGCCAGTAACTATATGTAATAGCTATGTGTGGCCAGAACACCTTAGAATTTCTGGCAATAGTAAAAGGTATGCTGTCTACTCATGATGATAAGCCTATAAGATCCACCTCTGCAACTTTCTTGCTTATGCAAGTCTTGCACCACACACTCAAGACAGGTCAATCTTTGAATAATGTTTTATCTCAGAGATTTGAATAATGTTTTATCTCAGAGATAAGGAACTTGTAGCCTTCCAGATATTGTTGGACCACAGTTCCCATCACCCTTGTCCACTGGTCATACTGGCTGGGGCTGATGGTAGCTGAAGTTCAACACTTGGAAAGGCAGAGATTCCCCATCACTTTTTAAAAACCTTTTTAACTGTTTGATCCTGAATACTGCTACACAACACTGTTGCTTCAAGTGAGAAGGGAATGTGGGAAGGCATATATTTTGTGCAAATTCATTGCAGTAAGATATAGATTGTCTGAACAGTAGGAGACTTCTAGAGAAGGCCTACAGACCTTGTGACTCATCAAGCCACATGCAGCCCACCAGACATATACTATGATTTCCCTAGAGCTTGATAACAGCCATGGAAGGCAGTAAAAACAGGAAGTTGATTGAGTCCCTGATGGGCCACCATACATAGCTGGTTGGTTACACTGTGTATGCTAGATCACAAATTGTGCTGCCTACTGTAGATATGTCATATCAGTCTTGCAGGGGTGTTGGCAAAGCCGTTTGGTAAAACCCTTTCCCTTTCACCCTTGGCTTTCTGTCCCAATGATTTAGAAAGAAATGACAATGGGGTAGTTGTGGGTCGTCTCCCTCAAAAGGCTCACAAAGCAGCACATCTCTCTGCAGGGCAGGGCAGCGCCTGGTGCATATTCAGTGATGTACAGAAAAACCTAAATTTTTATCAGGCTCCCTTTTCACTCTTCCCTACTCCTGTCCTCATTCTCTCTCTTGCATGCACACACTCTTTTTTGGATGTTGCCATGGAAACTACATCTGGTTTCCATTCTCTCCACTGCTGTCATGTCCTCGCTCAGGAGCAGGAGAGACATTGATCAGTGATGCAATGAGACAGCTCCTTGAGAGCAAGGGAGGCCTGCAGCTTGGTGCGCTCTCTCCAGGGCACCCAAATGCAAGCCACTTTCTGAATAGCGAAGAGATGGGTCAATATGACCATACAGTACTTCAGGTCTTGTTTAATTAAAAGGAGCCGCTGCATGCTTCCCCTGAGAACTTTAAGTACTGTGTCCAATTTGTGCCAAGGCTCAGTGCTAGAGGTGAACATTGTGCTATGTAAATATTGATGCTCCTCTGTGCATGCACAGAGTGCCTTTCTTCTGTCCTCCACACACTCGTGGAAGAAGCATGCTGTGAAGGAGCAAGCACCTATGATTTTTTGTACTCTGCTTCTCCACAGTATCCAGGTGTTCACCTTGCTTTCCTGGCTCCTGGAACAGCCAAGGTCAAAACTGTAGGATATGTCCAGCTTCATATAATCAACATGCTTAACTCTAATAAATACATGAAGGGGTTAAGACCATAGAGTAAGCTGTCCTGCCAGCCTTAGCTAGGTCACACCCCCTCACCTTGGGAGCAAGGGATACAAAACTCTTTGTTTCCCCATTTTCCTCCATTATTTTTCCAACATGTGATCCCTTTCCAGTAAGGATGTCTGAGCTAGATGCTCCAAGCTTAGACCATGTGGCTTTAACAAGCCATCTTTATGTTTCTATACAAATAATTTAGAAACTTTTACCATTTTTAAAACTCAGTTGCACTGCCTGTCTTTTCTTGCTACTGTATGGAGAATCTATTCATTTGACTTTTGAAGAGTTTGTAAGTAAACCATTTTTTTTTAAAAAATATGCTTTTTATTAGTTTTCTTACTCAACACACACAAGAAATTAACAGAAATGATAAAATAAAATAATAATAATAAACATCCATCCATAAATCCATACGTTCTTACAAAAGAACTTATGCCACCATGTTCTTAATTCCCAATTCCTTATCTTCCCCAATAGACTTCCATCTTCCTCAAAGCGGGTCTGTCTTATCTGTTTAATAAACTGCTTCTTTAATCATTTTGCCATTTATTCTGTTATCTGAATACTATACTTGTGGTTTGTGAAAATTAATCAAAGCATGTCCAGGTTTTAACTTGAGGACACTGGTTGTTGTTGTTTTTTAATGTTCTTTACAAATTTCCCACTCCTTTTGAACTTTTGGTTTGGCTGTCTCCTAATTGTTTCCATCATTTTTGCCAGTTCGAGATATTCAAATAATTTATCCTGCCATTCCTCTTTTGTTGGTGCTAATTCATCTTCACCAGGCTATAGAAATTCATTCTTTCCTCTTCAAGACGTGCACATGTTTATTGTATGGCTGGAGCTGGCTCTGAGGCATGTTCTGTTGCTTGTTTCTGCGCATCTTCAAAAATCCATCCCAGTCCTATCAGATGAAGGCTTTCAAAATCATATAAACAGAAGCCTTATGACTACCACGGCGTTATGAAGTGCTTATAAAGCACTAAATCACTCATTCATCTTCTCACGGCAACCTTGTCATTGGTGACATTTTACAGTAAAGGAACTGAGGCAGAGAGAAAACTACTTCCCTAGGAAGGCTATTCATTAGGTTTATGGCTGCGCTGACATTTGAAGTCGCATATCACAGGTTCAAAAACCAACACACCATGGGAGTGCACCGTTCTTCTGGCATAAACATCCAGTCTTTGCTATCATCTGTCCATGCTACAGTGTTCTTCCCTTCTGACTTTTTCTGTCTGTTTATTATTGCTTCCAGAGGGCAGGAAATGCCTAATTCCCTCTCCCCGCCGGCCGCCAGTATAGAGATGGCTTGAGGGACACAGCATTGTATAGGAAAGTCTGTTCTCTGTAGAGGCACTATTGATTAACGGAGCAAAGAGGAGGGGAAGGCGACAGAGTTATTCCCACAGACAAAGAAGTGACAATGGCCATTGAGAAATTCACAAAATACAGTCAAAGGCTGCACTCAGAGGGGCCAATTCATTCTTTAGTGTGCCGTCACTGAAGTCAACAGAGACATATAAGAGATGGATATAATTTCAGAGTATGTTGTTGAAAGAGCTGCAGAGAGTCAGGGCCCCCTTCACGTTACGTTTTGTAGTCAAAAGGCAGAATATAAAATACTTGTACACGGTGTCAATGGAGTGGCCCACATATAAGGAAAACACCAGGATGAGTAGAGCTCTGTTGTGATTGACAGGTGTAGCTTTTAATCAGATGGAATAGTTTAGCAGAGCTTTGGGATCACACTACTTTGGGGAAGGGATGTTGATGTATCATCACCTGGGTTCTTGTCTGTTATGTGTTCTTTGCTAGTTCTACTAGTGATACTTGCTTGGAAGCAGCTGGACGTTCTAGTCCTTCTGCCTCTGCATCACATTTCTACACATCTGCTTCTGTCAAATCAAGTTTGCACTTAATTTCTGTGGCTTTTGGTGCTGATTGACCAGCACGCAAGCCTGGAGCTGCTTTTCTCATTCATCACAACTCCCCAGATCCTGTCTTTATCCTTTTGAACTTTTCCAAATTACTTTCCTAGAGGCACCTCCATGATGTATAGCATTTTCATAATAAGATTGTTGTCAACAAAATCACAGGGAGGAAAGTAAATCCCTTTCAGCTCCCCCTCCCCTCAATCAGATTGAAAAGTATCTAGCACAAAAACACCCGGGTCTATTTGTCTGAAGTTGGGCAGTTTTCGTACCTGAGAAAACCTCTCTCATATCTGCAACTTTTGCCACCAAAATGCTGAAATTAAGTCATTACTGTCTTTTTTTACCCATCCCAAACTGTAAAGGTCCACATTGTGAGAAATTTACCACAGCTATCTTGCCAAAATTGGATAGGCTTCATCCCCTCATAAGGGTCTCCCATTCATCCAATTCTGGCAACAACAAAAAGTTTTAGACATTTCCCTTTTATAAAAGCAAAGATTAAGGGTTCCCAGAACACACAGAAATGGGACATAGTTATTTGTCTGTATTTTGGTGGGCTATATCCACTCTGGAAGGGCTACTATGCCAACTTAATTGTGTAACATTGGAAAATGTCAATCACTTTCTACCTGGGCAGTTATCTTTCCACAAGGGTCAACAACGATGCTGAAATCCAGCATTGTTTGAGCTCTGCAAGTGCAGCTTTCTCCCAGTTGAAGTGCAGAGTGTTTGAGGACATTCACAGGGAAAACAAAACACTTGCTTACAAAGCTATCGTACTACCAACTTTACTGTACACTTGTGAAACATGGACGACTTATAAACACCATCTCCAACTCCTTGAAAGATTCCGTCAATGGTGTCTATAAAAAAATTCACAGAATGGGAAGGCAGACTACAGGGAGGAAAGAGAAGAACTGAATTCTCCATCCATAGCAACTCTGCAATTGCTGGGCATTGTCTGGGCATTGTCTGGGGCAACATGGACCGAGAGAGGAAAAAGATTTCTGTTTATTCAGAGATTGTAGGTATTTCTGAATAACAAAAAATTCTGCTAGCCAATATGTTGGGTCAAGGGCTACAGCTTAGTGGCAGAGCACATGTTCTGCACACACACGCACTGAGTTCAATTCCACAGCATCTCTTAGTAGGGGTGGGAGAGGCCCCTATCCACATCCCCAAAGAGCTCCTGTCTATGAGTGCTGGTGACACTGGCTAGATAGACCCATGGTCTGACAGCTTCTTATGCTCAACTATGCTTTTCAGGAACTATGTTTTTCCACATCAGTCATGTTGGTCACGCTTCTTTCTCCGATGGAATAATCTCTCTCACCAGAACTGGCAGATATCAAGAGCTAACAAAATGACTTGAGAGACGATTTCTTCCATCATTTTGGCATGCACTGGCTTGAGCAGTCAACTTCATTCCTTGGCAGTAATACCTCTTCTTCCTTTTTAATTAGTAATTGTGAAGGGCACATGGGGTGGGGGGTGGGGGCGAGCCATCCTGCTAACATGCAAAATGAGACACTTCTAGTCCTTCTGCCCTACAAATCGCACACACTTGCAGGTATGGCTATCACTGCCCTCTAGTGGATTGTAGTCCATCTGCTGCTCCACAGGTGCTGGTGGATCTCAGATGCATGAACGGAAAGAAAAAGGTCGAGTGCCCTTTGCAGCACAGCAGCCAAGAGCCTGTACGACAGCCCACCTAGCGGGTTCTTCCTTTCTGTGTTTAACTGTCACAGCTAATAGAGCAGGAGTAACTGAACAGAATCCCACTAGAGACAGTTAATCATTTGGCAGAAGCTGGTAGGAGCAGGTGGAGGGAAACCGTTGCAAAGCCACACAGTTGCAGGTTGCACAGTCTAAGAATATCCAGGTTAAACGCTTTGCCGAACTGCAAATACATCACGCTGCATATTTACAAGGGGGAGAATGGTGTTTCCTCGATCTGCAATGTGCCATCCACAATGCAAGTGAGAAAGTAGATCTAAACACGTTTGTCAACCACAGTAGCCATATATGTATGCAATACTCATTTGTAGGGCATAATCATGTCGTACATGGAGTAGGGCCATGATTTTAGACTTGCCCTAAAGAGCTATGTCTTGTATATGGCTGCTTGTAAAGCAGTGGTGTAGTGTGGGAGGAGGGCATAGCCCCAGGCACATTTTTTTTAGGGGTCACAACCAGGCTCCCTTATTGAGGGAAGGTACCTGGGCCCAGACTTCAGGGCTGTCAGGCTTCCTCCCACCCCACCCCTCCCTTGGCCGTAGATAAGCAGGACAAAGCAAAAAGAGTTGCTTACTATTTATAGAGTCTTTAATGATCACAGCAAAAGAACAAAGCAGCCATTCTCAGAATGAAGATGTTCCCAATTAAGCTTTCCGCCCACTTCCGCCCCTAGTCACTTCCGTGCCTTGCAACCTGATCTCGCAACCACCCTGCTTTTGTGTAGCCACCTTATCTGCTCTACATGACCTTGGACTCCTTCTCCATTAGGGCTTCCCCTGGGCCAGTTGAGAGGGAGAGGGAGGGTGAAAGTCACCAGCTAGCCGCAGCTCCACTGCCAGGTCAAGCCTGACTTGGGGGCAGAAGTAGCGGAAAGGAGGAGAGGTGGCAGCTGCACCTCTCTCCTCTGCTGGGATCTGGCACATGAGAGAGCTGCAGAGGCAGCTTCCTCACACAGCAGCTCAACACTGCCGGCCAGCCATAGCTCCACTCTCGGGTCAGGTCTGAGCTGGGGGCAGAAGCAGCAGGCTCCAGTGTGTGAGTGTGCCTCCTGGAGGTGCACCTCACCCCCGGCACACTCTGCCAACCCCCCAGCACATGCGCCTGTCCCGGGCGATGGCAAGAGATGCAGCACCCCTGCTGTAAAGAGATCTCAGCGTAAGAGTTCCTTTCAGAGTTGCACAACAGGTGTCCCAACTGCTCTGCACATGAGCTCCTCGTGTTGGGCTCAGGCTTTCAGCTCCCCTTATGAACAACAGTGCACAGCATGCAGTTGTTGCAGGGATGGGGGAAAGACAATACAAAAGCAACCTATGGGCCACCTTCCTTTCTGAGCAGCATTCCAGGGGCCAGTGGTGGGCAGAGCCAAAGGGGGAAAGTGGGGGGACCAACCAATATAAATGAAACCTTTGTGTGGCAAGCAAGTGCAGTTGCACACACACTCCTCTCTGTCCTCCATCAAGGCAAGCAATAATCATTGTCAAGGACACATGCTAACCAGGCAAAAACCACTATAGGAGAATGTGAAGCAAGGTCAGAGACAGGTGTGGCTGCAGGGAAAGAGGATGTGGCTGGGGAGGGGATGTGGCCTGAAAAGAATCCCGACGACTGGATGGAGAAACTCAGCAGTGGTCAATGGGGTGGTACAGGCAGGCAGGAGTTGCTCATCTGCCTTCTCAGTACCAGGCATCTCTGCTGGTTCCTGAGATGGGAAGGAGCGAGGTGCAGGGAGCTCAATGTGGTGCAGGCACAGTAGTAGGAGCTTCAGATTGCACCTCGATACTGCACAGAACTCTCCTTGCCTCACTTCTCACCCTCTTTTGTCAGGAACCACCAGCAGTGGTCTTGAAAGGGCAGGTGAGCAACCTTTCTCAGCCTGCAAGGCCCCAATGACCACTTCCAGAGAGACTTGAAGACATTTGGCCCATGGATCTGAGGTTACTCACTATATAAGGCATCACTTATTTTCTAGGTACAGTAATACCTCGGGTTACAGATGCTTCAGGTTGTGTTTTTTCAGGTTACGGATGCACCGAAACCCGGAAGTACCGGAACAGGTTACTTCTGGGTTTCGGTGGTCGTGCATGTGCAGAAGCACATGCACAGAAGTTCCGAATTGCAACACGCATGTGTGCAGATGCACCACTGCAGGTTGCAAGCGCAGCGGGGTGAGAAAGTGTATCCCACACGGATCATGTTCGCAACCCGAGCGTCCACTGTGCATCCTTTATTTCAGAGCATCAAAGCCTAAGTGCCCTGTTTCAAGGCCTCATGGCCCCATCAGATTCTGTAACAAATATGCTGTAGGTTCATATTGACTCATGTTTTTGATATTTTGTATCATGTATATTATTATTTTATTCATTTATGCACCACCCTTTTCCCTGATGGGACTCAATGTGGCATCAGTATGAAATGAGCCACCACTGAACCCCAAATGAAACTGTTCACTAAAAGGAAGTACAATAATGCATAGATTCTTCTTTTCCCTTGGAACCAGAGACCGTCTAAAATCTAACACGTCATATGAGACAGTCCATCTTCTGGGCATTGCCAGATCGGGCTGCGGGAGACCCCTGCCTGAAACCCTGCAGAGTCACTGCCCATCAGCGTCAACTATGCTGAATTAGCTGTTCATATGAACACCAATCTGCAGCACCATGTTGTTTTAAAAGGAAGCTTTTCACAGCTGAGAGTTTAGCCAGAATTTAGTGCATGCCTTGCAGCATCCTAAGACATGCTCCACTTACTATATGTGAGTACACAGTCAGAGCCTACAAAGCTGGAGAGGTTTCAGTCATTTAATATGGTAAGCACTTGAAACATTGTGGGCCAGGTGGGTATCAGTCATCAGGTGGAAGCCATTTTAAAGCCCTACATAACTTGGGATCAGAATGCCTGAAAATGCATGCATACAGAGAGGGAGAGGGAGAGGGAGAAGGAGAGGGAGAGGGAGAGAACGAGAGGGAGAGAATGAGAACGCGAACGAGAACGCAAGCTAAGGTCTTCTGATGGCAGGGCATTTTCCCTATTTATCTGCAATTCAGCTGATAGGCAACATAGACTTGCTGGATGAGTTGCATTAGGATGCTCTTTCCCCTATCAAATTCACTCCATTGTTTTGTTACAGAAGAGATTGGCGAGGAGAATTCTGTTTTGGAAGGAATTTGATACTACTGGCTTAAAAAAAAAAAAAGCAGGGAGCAGGGTTAGATATAGGTATTCCTGTAGCTACAGGATCTTTCACTTTTCTATATTAAAGCTATGTGTATTCTATTTTATTTTAGTGTGGCATTCTAATAGTTTTTAAAAATCTGTTATGAGTCACTTGAGGGCCCTATCTGAGCCACTGATTGGTCCTAAAAAAGAAGAAGAATTCCTTACTACTTAAAATTTCCAGCAGTACCTCATGTACGTTTGTAATGTTACCTATGATCAATGGACCACCAGTCCTTCTTTGGCATCACAGACTCTTTCCTTGTATTTCAGATTTCCCCTGGGACTCCTTTATGCCCCAGGATGCTGTTTTCCCTTGCCCTACATTGGCACGAGGGACAAAAGGTCCACGCCATTCATCCATAGCTACAAAAGGAAATTTCCATAAGCAGCGGATGTTGCCCTATAGAGGTGAGCAGCTAAGGGAAAGCGGCTCGCGCAAGCCCCGAGAAACCTGTATTCAGACAATAAATCAAGAGCACTTAAGTTGGCATGAAACCACCTTGGGCTCTTGCAGCAGGCTGGCAGAAAGCACACACACAAAGTCAAAAAAAGAAACTATAAATAAAGCCTTGTGTGATGTGGGAAGAGAAAAAGTAACCCACTCCCACCACAGAGCTAAAGATGTAATGATCAAAGAGATGGCTCAACTGAATCTTCACAACTTGCTTTGACATAGAGGAACATAGAGAGCTGCCATATGTCAGGTCAGAATGCCTGTCCATCTACCCTAGAATTGCCTACTCTGCCTTTTCAGGCAAAGGTCTCACTCCTACAGCAGGGAGTGATGGCCACCAGCTTGGATGGTTTGAAAACAGAATGTGACAAATGAATGAAGGACAAAGCTATCAATGACTACTAGCATGAATACTACCTATGACTGACTATGATGATTAGCATAATAATAATTCAGTGCTTTTCTTCTAGGAAAAAAGGTGCTGCTATTCACCATGAAGTTGTTACAGTAAGTGCCACACTTTTAACCAGTGCTTTTCTTCTAGAAAAAAGATGCCAGTGCTGCATACCCCTGAGTGTTGGGATACTGCCAGGGAGATAAAGCCCATCATGGCCCCCACGTCGCCTCCGGACGATCCATCTATCTCCCATAGATACAGTATCAGCAATTAGCGACACGAGCTCCAGAAAATAGCTTTCCACATTCCAGAGCTGATGCACGCTCTATCAGCAGAATTCGTACAGCGAAAGATGCACGCAGGAGAGCATTATTTAGAAGTTTATTCAGCGTTGGTCAGAACAAAGGAAAAAACATGACTGCCTGCTTGCGTGTTCAGGCACACAGAGAGAAACGAAAGCATAGACACAACAGAAACATCCTGTGAACAGGAAATATGCAGACTCTGTGACTCACAAAGCCTGCTCCCTTTTAAGGTGGAACGGAAATATCCTAACACTGAGTACCTCCAGAAATGCACTGCTTATTATTATTATTATTATTATTATTATTATTATTATTATTCCCCACCCATCTGGGTAGGTTTCTCCAGCCACCCTGGGTGACTTCCAGCACATATAAAAACATAGTAAAACATCAAACATTTAAAACTTCTGGATACAGGGCTGCCTTCTGATGCTTTCTAAATTTGTGAAAACTAGCGTTGGGAATCACAGGTAAGCAGAGTTCTGATGCTCTCATGTCCTGCTTACAAACTTTCTGTGTGCAGTCTGGGTGTGAGAACAGAATGTTGGACAGGATTGGCCATTGTCCTGATTCAGCAGGATTTTCTTATGTCTTTCCCATAATCAGCCACCAAATCCTTTTACCTAGAGATGCCCAGGACTGAATCTGATTCCTTCTGCCTGTAGAACATGTGCCACACTGAGCTAAAGTTCCTTCTCCATAATTTCAGTTAAAGGGCATTCATCAAACCTATACAGTGGATGCTCAGGTTGCGAACGTGATCCATGCGTCATCCATCCATGTTCACAACCTGCAGCGTTTGTAACCCACAGCGCCACGTCTGCACATGAGCGGGTCGCAATTCGGTGCTTCTGCACATGCGCAAGTGCTGAAACCCGGAAGTACTTCCGGTACTTCCAGGTTTGGTGCGGTGCACAACCTGAAAACGCACAACTTGCAGCATCTGTAACCTGAGGTATGAGTGCAATGAAGCTGATTGGGGCTGATGAAAGTCGGAGTCCAACAGCATCTGGAGGACCACAGGCTCCACATCCCCCTTGACTCTTGCAGAGTTTGCTCTAACACAACCACAGGTGGAATATCAAATGTGGGGAGTGCTGTTGCATTCAGATTCTGCTTCTGGAATGCCCATAGGCATCTGGTTGGACCCTGTAAGGACAGGATGCTGAACTACAAGAACAGGATCCTGGGACAGATGGACCTTCATACAGAACATTTCTCTTTCTGTTTTTTTGCCTTTGCTAGTAACACATCAGCATGTCCCATTTCTCAGTGCTACAGGGACCACGGATACAGTATTAATAATACTTGTTAAGGTATCGCCATGGCTCCATTCATCTCTCTTTTCCAGACCTCAAGTTGTTGGTTTTTATTGTGCTGGCCACTTTCAGATCCTGGGACTTGAAGAAGCACAAGCAAACAGAGAGTGCTGATGAGGTTTTGCATAGCTCTATTGCCACAATCTTTCACCAGGCTGGAGCCACTGCCTACCATATGAAGGAGCCAGTGCCATAAAGCTTTAGATGTTTCTTTGATCCGGTTTCTGATATACTGGGAGCTACAATATCTCTCCACTGGCACCAAGCTCCGTGCTTTGCTACCTATGAGCATGTTGAGTGGGGCACAAAAAATTTTATAGGAGCTGTTATTACGATGTTACTAGGGCCCTTGTATTTCACACAAAACTCTTCCGTAGCTGTACTTCGAAAAATTATGTCCGCAGTAAATAAATATGGGACAAAATTCTCTGGGTACAGCTGGATGCAGCTATCACACTTAAAATAATGCTTACCTACGTATCTCCTTGGTTCAAAATGGTTGATTGTCCGTAGCCTGCCCGTTAATGTGATTATGGTCACTTCCAAGGCATGAATGCTATGCGGCTTACCTTGCCTGAGTCCCTGTGTGCGTTTTGCTCTGTGTCTTCATTTCCCCCAGTTATAACATCAATACTTCTAAAGCCCAATTCTGTAAGATCAGGTATATTCAGTGCTTCAGATCATTCCCTTTCTTTTGACCTGACTCCTCTGTATAAGGATAGGTGTTTGTTCTTTTAACCTTATCCTTATTTGCCTGTGGAAAGGTGACATATCAGAACCCCGGCAGCCATTGCGCTATTGTGTTCTCTCCACCGCTTTCTTTTTGGTTTAACGTCAAGTGTTTTCTAAGCCTCATTTCTTCTCCCTTCAGTCAGGTGATCTCCTGCCCTGTGACACTGAACCTCCACCTGGCTGAATGGAGAGACAGCTTCATTAAGTCTTCCAGAAAAGCCGTGCATGCAATCTAAATCAGGATTCAGAAGCTGGGCGGGAGGAGACAGAGAGAGGGCTTCAAGGACACCAGAGGCAAGTTTAACAGGTGCTAGTGGTGGAGAAAGAGCAAGATTGAGGCTGCAAGCCTAACCATACTTACCTGGGAGTAAGCCCCAATGAATTCAATGGGATCTACTTCTCAGTAAACATGCTTAGGATCATTTATTGAGGTTCTGATATAGCCATACGCTGTGAGCTGAATGAAAAAGAGAAATGCACATCCAAAAAAAGACGAAAAGTTCTGCATGGCTCTCTCTCTCTCTCTCTCTCTCTGAGTGTGTGTGTGAGAGAGAGAGAGAGAGAGAGAGGGAGGGAGGGAGAGGGAGAGAGAGAGATGCATAGAGATAGGGCAAACCTGTTGATGTTGGTTTCTCATTTTCTCAATTGTAAGTTCAGTTATCTACAGTTCTACATCAGTTTGCAAAGTTTTTTCTTATTTGCACTTTCCTAATGCAAATTTTACCTAATATATACATTTATGCATGCACTTTTGCCCAGTATAATGTGTTTTTACACAATTCCACTATTAATGTTTGATTCTATTTTTAATATTCTTTTGGGATCTGCCCAGAGTGGCTGGGGAAACCCAGCCAGATGGGCGGGGTATAAATAATAAATTATTATTATTATATATGCATTTTAATGCACACTTTGCTCTAGTATGTGCATTTTTCTAAAGATTACTTGGCAGGAGAAATACATTACAACTCAGAGAAATGCAAATTTAGGAGGATGGCTGAGTTTTGGTCTATGTATTGTTTTGAAAAGGGCAAATGTGAACTGTGAATTGAACTGAGTTTCTCCCTCATCATGGGAGTTCTGGGTTCCAGAAGTGTGTCCTAAGCAAAAGAAGGAGCATTTGAGGCACAGCATATCTTGGCTAGTCTCAGAAAAACAATCATACAATAAGCACTTGGTTGTTGTAATGCTGTGATCTAGAGACACCTGTGCAACGTGTCATATCTTTGTTCCTTTAGCTGCCTCTGATGTTTTACAAGCCCTGACAATATTATACTAGCAACACATCTTTCAACTCAGCCCTGGCGGAACCAATTCGCCCCATCCCCACAGAGTCCTACAACTTCCTCAGATCAACTTCACCTTCAGTCTGCAGCTTGTGTACTTGGAAATTATTACCCCTAGACAAACATTGAGAATGGTTCGGAGAGAGTCCTCGCTGATCAGAAGGACACATCAAGCCTTCGCAAGGGCACACAAGGGAGCCCTTGAGCTGTTTTTAAAGGCCTTTTCAGACGATAAGTTTATAGTGCAACAAATGCACAGTTGTTGCTCATTTTTGGTGTGGGATCAGGCAGGCATCATTCTCCAAGGAGACCTACAGTACTTCAATACTTCAAATGCAGCACACACACACACACACACACACACACACACACACACTACTGCATACACCTCCAAGGTAGGGTGCATGACATCACGATTGTTGAGGTTTAGCTTCTTCCACCCCAGTGTCCTCTCCCTGATGCGACTCTAATGCTACACCCAGTCTGCAAGCACAGAAAATGTGATCTGCTAGTCATGGGCTAAATATGAATGATCTGTTTTCCATTTTATTGCTTTCTATCTGTCTGCCTCATAGAAAACAGAATGCCAAATCAATGTTTCCATCAAGGAGGAGCCAGACTCATCAAAATGATCAATTGACTAACAAGCTGCTTCTATCAATGCCCAAGTGGCTTTCCAAAATACGACCGCATCAAAATGTTCCCATGCTCTATGTTTAGTGTCTTAGCACCAGATAACAACTTTAGCATAAGCTTGCTAAAACTGTAGGCCCAACTTGTTGGAGTATGTGTATGTGTGCCCATATTACGCCTTTTCCTTTGAGTTGACTCTTGATGTGAAACGTAGGACAACCCCAAATAGATCTGCATTAAATTACTCTTATTGTATATTAAATTTTTTGTTCCACCCTTCATCCAAAGATCACAGGGCAGTTTACAGTATAAAAACACAAATGCATAACATATATACTTAGTGATTCCCTTTTCCAGTTGGATTCTGCACAGTGTGCATGATCCCTCTGTGGCTCTTGGCTCTTTCATTCTACATGGGGACAATAGAAGTTCCTTCCTTCTTAAGAATGCCATAAGAAGAATGCCAATGAAGGAAGGAAGGAAGGAAGGAAGGAAGGAAGGAAGGAAGGAAGGAAGGAAGGAAAGAAAAATATATAATCTACTAGTTTAAGGGTGAGGAGAAAGAAGTCTCTGAAACATGAGAGCAGGTTTTCTGTGCTCCAAGCATGATGAACAACAGCTGGGAGGGAAGAGTGCAGTCTGATCATTTGAAAGGCCTTTTAATCAGGCCTTCCTGAAGATCACAGAGTCATCATCTAGTGGTGAGGGATTGCCTGGGACTCAATGATAGATGCATTTGCAAATATTGCTGTGGTATAATTTCCCTCCTTTGTTGGAGCACTCCAAACAAATTAGATTCCATCTAATCATATCTCCTGTCTGCATACGAGGAACGATGGGCCCGTCAGCACAAATACATTTTGGGGAGTGGACAGGAGAGGGAAGGAAGTCAAGGCAATCCTACTTGGGAAGAAGGTGGAATGCTTTTATACAAGTGGCTTGGCAGCTGCCAGGGTAGCTGGAGAAACCCAGTCAGATGGACAGGGTATAAATAAATTTATTTATTATCATCATCATCACCACAGGGGAGAGGAATGGATATAGCATTTATCAGCCTTACACAAAAGGGGGGGGAGAGAGAGAGAGAGAGAGAGAAAGAATTCTAAAATGGGTGGGATAAGTTGTCCAAAAAAGGATGAATCTGGTGAGAGCACAGATGTAATATATACACGTTTAATTCAAGATTTAGGGGAAGAGGCCCAGTGATATAATGGATCATGTTTGGTTTACAAGCTGCATCTCTTGCATTGCCTGTTGAGATTAATTCATCCGAGCCAACTTTGGTTTCCCCACTGAGGTCACAGCTGACTTGACATATTGGAATTTTTCCACCCCTCCACTCCTTCCCATGTCCCTTAAGAGATTAATGGAACCAGATGAAGAAAAACTATTCCCCAGAGAATCCATCACAGGTATTAAATGGAATGCTTCTCTAACTTGGAGATCCTGTGCAGAACATTTATCTAAAGTGTTTGTAGCCATACAACAAAACTGGATACATTTAATAAGACAGCTAAGCTCTTCCCATTCCTAGTAAGCCCGTAGCATATTAGTTTAAGACTTTCCTGTATTTGGGGCCCAAGGTAAATCATTCATGTAGAATCACTTGGGTTTGTTGAACTTTGTATAGAACTTTGTCTTAGAACTATAACAAAGGGATTTGCAGACTTATCTGATCTTAGAATCCCTTGCCCTCCTGAGTTACCTGACTTTTTTGTCCCTCAAAAGGACAAAGTACAGACTTCAAAGAATGTAGTTCCAGCTATAAAAGAAAGAAGAAGGTAGGTTTCAAGAAGATGGTAATGATGGTGGCAATGACGTGTGTAGTGGCAACTTATAGGAATATTCAACTGTAGTCTAAGCATTTTTGCAAAGTAAAAAGTGCTGTACCAACTGACTCTGACCTTCTGCAGTTTTGGATTCTGAACAAAGAGGGGGTGGATATATGTATTAAAATGAAATTGCATGGTGTGAAAGATGATGAACAAAGATGGTGATTCATGCTTTGGAAGCATCCAAGCAAGATAACTGCAATGGCTACCTGTAAAAATCTTTGGAACCTTGAGTAAGTTCAGAAGTGAACACAGCAGCAATAGTGCCACCAGGTCAGGACTTTAGGTGCAGAAGTCAAGGATTCCCAAATATAGCAAAGTGGAACCCCAGATGCAGCAACTACATTTAGCAGAGAATAATAGGTGTAGTCATTTAAAGAAGGATGGGGCAGATATAAGATCATTAAGTCCAGAAACTAAAATTTCCAAATAACATTACTGCATAGCCTGAGTTATTTACTGGGGCCAGCTGTGATTGACATATTCTTCATCTTTTGAAAGTTTTCCACTGGCTTTCTGAAACTCTGCTTACAATTCAAAGTGCTGGTTTTGACCTATAAACTTCTAAGTAGCCTGAGACTGGATATTGAATGAACTTTTTATATTAAGATGATCAGTGAAGGATTTGCTTCAGGTTTTCCCATCTTCGGTGGTTAAGTGGGCAACTACCACAGAAAAAGCTTCTTGGACCTGGCACCTTTATTATGCAATGCTCCCCCAGATATATAATTATTACTTAATGAAATAAATTTGTTTACCAGGGTGGTTCACTCCATAATATACAAGATAAAAACACAAAATACAAAATGAGAATGAAACAAAAAAACCTCTCCCCCACCCCCTCACACAAACGCATTTAAAAGGGATGTATAGGATGTTAATCAACCCAAAGCCTGCATGCATATATACATATAAAAGTCAAAGATACACAATCTATTCACATTTTTCAGAATCTCTCTTTGTTATGTGCCATTAAATAGCATATCTAGTGAAACAGACCCTTAGCTTCAAGGCTGATTCAATTGTATCTTTCTGTCCCATTTGTGAGTTAGCTCACAACCTGCAGACAGATTCAGAGACCCCACAAAAGGCTTTAAGTCTTTGCAAGATCATCCAGTGGTGATGGCGGCAGGTAGCTAAGTCAGAAAAAACATTTCTCCCCAGGCAGGATGGTGAAGCAGGCATGTACTGTGAATAATAATCTCCACCAGGAACAACATTCAGCCTCCCAGGCCCTGAAAAACTTGCCAAAGAAAGAGTGCCTTGCAGCACATTTCCTGAAAAGTCAATAGGAAGAGGCTTGTATTCGTGAGCTGAGATCAGAATGCTTTGCTCAGATTCATGAGTAGATGCAAGATCAGGTCCTTCTAATGTTCAAGTGACAAAAAGTATAACAATATGCTGCTGCACTTGAATGAATGTAGGAGACATGCCTTAATCTTCAGTAGGAGCTAGACTATCACAGTGAAAAAGATAGCAAACATTGAAAGGAGCTTGCACTACACAATTGAGATCCCTGCTTCAAGGAGAAACTGAGACCCCTGAACCCCACTCTAGGTAGCACAGATGTACCATCCATTCAGCTAACTGGGGATCAGTGGGCCGAAAATTCCCAAGCTTTTCTTACCAAATGAACAGTACAATTCAACACGTTTGCTCAGCAGGAAACTACACTGAGTTTGGTGGGACATACTCTCAGGTAAGCATACATAGGATCACAGCCTAAGTGAATCTTTACTTCTGTATGGTACCATTGATTATACCAATTAGAGTAGAAATGGGACAAATGATATATGATAAAAAGTACAATAGCCATCTTACCTGGAATACTGCAGATTTCTTCAGAAAACTGCCTGGAATCATGACCTCTCCAACCTTTGCAGCCAAGACTGCCATCTCAAACTAGTTTAAATACTCAAATTTTCCCTGAAACACATTTAATCATCACAGGCCCATTTTCAGAAGCATCTAAACCACTGGAGATAAGAACCTGTTTCACAGTAATGGACTCAGTATGATACCATCTCTTTCCTGCAATTCTCTCAAATAGATTGAAAGCCTAAGTTGCATATCTTAGATGCGATTGGCCACAAAAAAAGATAAACTCCTCTGTATATGTGTATGTGTGCATGCACATATCTTACCAAATTCTTCAACCATTCAATGAATTATTCTGCAAAGAAATGTGAGGTCCCCAAGAATGGTAAAGAAGTCCTATAAGCCGGGTTCGCACAAAAAAACCCCATGGCTGCGGTTTTTCTGCATTAGTTTAGTATGTGACTGCGTGGAGACCTTTCTGTGTGAATTGGACCCGGGGACAGCAGCAACCATTCATTTTCCTTAATTAATTCAAGCTTGAGAAAGAGCAGCCACAACTGTGGAAATGATCACCTGCTACACACACACACACACACCATTCTCCATAGACACAAAGGCCACAACCACACCATACATTTAAAGCACTGTGATACATTTAAATCACTGTTATAGTAATAAACAGTCATGGCTTCCCCCATAGAATTCTGGGAGATGTTGTTTGCTAAAGGTGCTGAGAGTTATTAGGGCACCCCTGGCCCCTTCCTCCCCGATTCCCAGAGTTCCCTGTGAAGAGGGAGTGATTGTTAAACCACTCAGAGAATTATAGCTCTGGGAGAGGAATAACTCTTGGTACCCTGCACAAATGACAGCTCTCAGAATGCTTTGGGGGAAGCCATGACTGTTTAATGTGCTATCATATCACTTTAAATGTAGGGTATGAATGTGGCCACAGTTGACTACATGACTATAGATAACATGGCTTGCAGACCTGGGGGCCAAATGCAGTCCTCCAGGACTTTCTATTCAGCTCTTGGGACTCTCCACCCCCATCAAAACAGCCACCATCACCCCACAGCATCTTCCTCCCCAAGTGGTGCCATGTCCCTTTACTGTCCCTGAATGGGGAGCATGTATTTTGCTTTTCTGAATGGAGGTATGTCTGTAGAAACCTCTGACTTTTGCGAGCTGGAATTTAGCTTACTTGTGCAAAGGTAAGACACTCCTCTATTGCTCCACCAGGTTCATCGCTTGCCTTGGGTAAGGTTATCATGAGGGAATGTGGCCTTGGACTGAAATATGTTCCTTACCCTGGTATACTATATGGCAAACCAGTGCCATTGGCTTATGTGAACCAGCTCTTACATAGTGATGCTGGCCATCTCCTGGTCCAAGCGACTTCAACAGCTGCTTTAGGGGGTGAAACATTTACCAAGAGGTTCTTTGGTTCGCCCGCACCAAAGTAAGGGAAGAAACAGACAGACACCCTTGCTAAGACTTTCCCTATCATGTGGTTATCAAGGACAAAAGAATATAACTGAAGCAAATATTTTCAACATTTTAGATCCATGGATTGGGGTGTGTGAGGAATGATTAGTATTTGCCCTCATACCAGCAGTGTGAGGCAGGGGAAGGATCCTGTGACATACAGAGAAGTGTGTAGAATGTGTGTAGAAAATCATGGGTGACTTGGGGCAATGGAAGGGAAAGACAAGGAACTAGTTGATGTTTGTGTGTGTGTGTGTGTGTGTGTGTGTGTGTGATAGAATCGTAGAATTGTAGGGTTGGAACAGACAAGGGGGGTCATCTAATCCAACTCCCTGCAATGCTGAAATCTTTTGGCCAACATTGGGCTCAAACCCACAACCTGGATATTAAGAATCTCATACTCTACCAAATGAGCTATGTAAAATGCTTGAATACAAAATGAGGTGAAAGTGAAAGAGTGGGCAGAAATGTGTGTCTGTCTGAGAGAGAGAGAGCACACATATGTGAAAGGTGAGAGAGCAGAAGAGCAGGGGACAGGTGGATTTTCCACATTCATTTTCCTCCTCATAGCAATGCTTGCTTTGACTTCTTGCTCTCAGCTTTTCAAAGGCTCTGCCCTAGCAGATCTGAATGCCTCCCTGCAGCTCCCTGCTACAGAAAGCACGTGAGTCCTAACTGTGCCCTCTTCATTAGCTCTGAGTTTCAGCAGCAAGAAACCTAAAACAGAACAGACAAAAAGTGAAGATTTGGAGGAGGGCGAGAGGCAGCAAAGGCATTCTGCGCAGGATCGTGGGATGCGAAGAAAGAAAACACCCAGAACTAGTCATTGCTTCCATAAAACCTTGTTCTGCCATCTCCATAGCATGCTGTGCTGTGTGTGGAGAGCAAAACATGCCACAAACGGGTGTAAAAGGTACAGGTTTGGGATCAAGGATCCTGTGGCTGCCAGTTTGCTCCTCTGTTTCTCAGAGAGACCTTCCTATCAGGTATGATAAGCAATACTCACCATCAAATAAGCAAGAGAGGCTGGCAGGCTTCCAGCTCACGCTCTCAGAGAGTGGCTGGTCGCTGATGCTCTGTGAGCACACTTTAATAAAACTCTGATTCTTATCTCTACATTTTTATTAATCTAAGCTCAGCAGCACACTGCAAAGAAGAAGGGGGAAAGGGGAAAAAAACCACTGCACTAAGCACACAAATGTATCCTATCCTACATCTTCCAAAGCCTACACACCTTGTCCCCCAGGGATCCTCCAGATTCACACTGTCCTTGCCCCCTTCTCATCTTTACTATTGGATTACAATTGATAATAATGTGCCTAATTTCTTACAACCTCTGCAGTACATGGCTTCCATGGGGGGAGAGAGCTTAGCCCTTGCCAACTCCAAATCTGTGGGGAAATGTATGGCTGTGCATCTTCCATGACAGACTGAATTCAGCCCAGATCAGCGTCAATGGGCTATATTTACAGCATGATGCTCAAAACTGACATGGATCAATTTCAGCTTCTAGAGCAGCGGCACAAACAAAATTGCCTCCCTGTGTGGGCTGATACAGTGGCAACACACTGCAGGCTGACCGTTTTACCACACGTGGTGGAAGTGACTGTGAGAAAGAATAGGCCCAGATCTTGATTCTCGATAAGATAAAGGCTATTTTTTCCATCTTACTTTCACATGATAAAAGAGGTTTTTGCAAGGAGTCACTGTTTTTAGAACAGGCATTAAAAGGTAGTCTTAGAATAAACACAAACCGCATTGGAGAAATCCTTGATCTATGAACGCTCATTCTTCTATTTGCATCTTTCTCTTTTTAATGAATGCATGAAAGATAAGGAAGGACTGGAAGGCAAGTCTTGTTTATATTATCCCACCTTGACAAGAAAATCTCATTTTATCCCATTGGCCCATCCGTGGTGGATCTCTGGGGAGTTTTAGTTTTGTGGCCGATTATGGGTATTTGTGTGTCTACTGTGGACAAACCAACACAACTTCAACCTGTCACCACAAAGCTTTTAAAACCACAAACCTTCCAGAAAAAGTGGCATCTGCATCCCATTCTATACTCACAATAATAAAAGAATCTTTGAGCGCCAAAGAGGTGGAAGGACAGAAATTGCTCATGTCTGATGGCTCTACCCCCAAGATGATGTTCACTTGTTGCTTGTGTAGCCACTTATGCACATACACCAGAATGCACATTGACACACACACACAAAGTCTCAAGATACAACAATTATGGTAAACAAGTTACATTTATTAAATATACTAATAGAGGATCTGCAATCACACCTAATTAACCAGATAACCAGATCAAATTCACCCAGGCAGAGGAATTAGGCAGTAAATGGGGATTGGCATCCTATCCCTTCCATCTCCTGGGCATGTTTACAGTCACACAGCAAGGTTTGGAATTCTCCCTCCCTGCTGCGTGCACCTCGGATAGGTGAACCCAACATATGCAGCATGGCACCAATAGCCAGTGTTTATCCCAGTGTGCATGCCAAGCCTAAATGGTGCCCTCAAGGATCTCTCCCTCCTCCCCAAGGAAAGCCCATGAAAGGCTATCAAAGAGTAAGGTAAAGGTACCCCTGCCCGTAGGGGCCAGTCTTGACAGACTCTGGGGTTGTGCGCCCATCTCACTTAAGAGGCCAGGGGCCAGCGCTGTCCGGAGACACTTCCGGGTCACGTGGCCAGCGTGACATCGCTGCTCTGGTGAGCCAGAGCCGCACACGGAAACGCCGTTTACCTTCCCGCTGGTAAGCGGTCCCTATTTATCTACTTGCACCCGGAGGTGCTTTCGAACTGCTAGGTTGGCAGGCACTGGGACCGAGCAGCGGGAGCGCACCCCGCCGCAGGGATTCGAACCGCCGACCTTTCGATCGGCAAGCCCTAGGCGCTGAGGCTTTTACCCACAGCGCCACCCGCGTCCCTTATCAAAGAGTACCCTCAACCTAATAAGCAGCCATTTCTTAAATGCTCTCACTTACCTGTACTAAATGCCAGTTGGGCCAAATTCAGAACAGAATGCCTTTCCAATCACACAGGCAACACAGTGTGAGCTAGGCAAAAAATGAGGAGTCCCAAGGCCCAGTCAGGGGCTTCCCCATGAAATTCCTACTCAGCCCTCAATAAAGCATCTAGCAAGGCCCACACTGTAAGGGTTGAGAAGGCAGGTGGGAGGTTGCCAAGAAGAAGAATGGGGGGAAGTGTTGAGTTAAGTGTTAGATAGCCTAATCTACACCTCTTCCCTCTTTGGGCTAGAGAGCTCATGTGCTCTCTCAGGTACCTTCCTGAGTCCCCTGCCCCTCCCCATTTTGTTAACTTGGAATTGCTTTTGGTCTTGCTTTGGGGAGGGCAGGGGCCTGAGGGTTTGAGGGAGGTGTTGAGTGCTGTGTGCTATTTACTGTAGTACCTTGGGTTACAGATGCTTCAGGTTACAGACGCTTCAGGTTACAGACTCCGCTAACCCAGAAATAGTACCTCAGGTTAAGAACTTTGCATCAGGATGAGAGCAGAAATTGTGCTCTGGTGGCGCAGTGGCTGTGGGAGGCCCCATTAGCTAAAGTGGTACCTCAGGTTAAGAACAGTTTCAGGTTAAGAACAGACCTCCAGAGGTTTGCAAGAAGTTTTGTGAGGAGTATTGTTGGAAATATTGTAAAAATGGAAAAGGGGAGATGATTAGTTAAGAGAGGTAAAGACAATATAAAATTAAGTAATGCATAAAAAGAGGTTAAGACGGAAGATCATCAGAGGTGCTGATGGAAGTCCAAAAAAAAGGTGTATTTGTAATAATTTGTGGGGTACGTTTTATAATTTGTATGTTAAAATTAATAGAAATGTATTAAAAAAAAAAAAAAGAACGGACCTCCAGAATGATTTAAGTTCTTAACCCGAGGTACCACTGTATTGTTGTTTTTGGAAGGTGTGGGTGTTTCCTTGTTGAGGAGGCTCTGATCATCACCAATTCTTCTGCAGTGAAATTTGTGTGGTGCACCATATTGGCTTTCTCATGTAAAGGAGTCACCACAGATGGAAATCTTTTGTATCTCCTCAGTTGATGCATTCAGATAGAAGCCACTGAGTGATGTGACAGACACTGTGAAGCAGTATTTGGTGTAATAGGCCACCTTCATTTGTTATCCAGAACCTGGGATGGAGAGGGAAAACAATACTGATGGGACAAATTGTTTTTTAAATACAATTGCAATTTAAATGTGCAAATGCAACCACACCTGCATATGAGCACAGGTTATTTCTTACTGCTTCCACTTGGAGATGAGGAAACATTGATAGCACAGTACCCAATAAGAATAATAACCTGTATCCAATTCAAAGCTCATATTCACACTCTGGGATCAGTGGAGGACTTTGGGCTGTCAAATTTCAGCTGCACCCTGTGCGACAGAGGAAGAGGAGTGCAGGGGGACCGCACCTCCCCTGGCAGCGCGATCCCAGTGGGGTGCCATCACAGCTGCTCCCCCGCCTGCGCTGGGTGCCATGCCCCCACAGGCGACACGCCCCGCTCCCAGGACATGTACCAGCCTCACCCCTGCCTGCTCTCCGCCCCCAGTGCCGGAGCATGAAGCTCCGCCACTGTATGCAACACTAAAATTTGGCACCCCAGTCTTTCATGCTCCATTCTACAGCATTGTTTTGGTGCCCCCTGCAGGACAGAAACCAGTGTGGCCACATTGATTGTGCCCACCCCAAAACCACCTCTTCTGGGATGCAAATGGTATGTGCAGCTACGTTTTTCAGAAGAAAGGGAATCACAAGCTGCCCTTCTGCTCTGAAGTCTATCTCACCTCTGGAAATCTATAGTCATACCTCGGGTTACAGATGCTTCAGGTTGTGTTTTTTCAGGTTATGGATGCGCCGAAACCCGGAAGTACCAGAACGGGTTACGGTACTTCCAAGTTTTGGTGCGCTGCTGCGGGTTGCAAACGTGCATCCTGCACAGATCATGTTCGCAACCTGAGCATCCGCTGTATTGACGAAGTCTCCAAGTGGACTGGGAGGGAATGAAATAAAAAAATTCCTTCCAGTAGCACCTTAGAGACCAACTAAGTTTGTTATCGGTATGAGCTTTGGTGTGCATGCACACTTCATGGGAGGGAATGGAGATGTGTGAATAGTCAAGAGCCACTGGCTTAAGTAACCTGCAGTAATAGTCCTGTAATTGTGATGGTTATCTCTCTTCTGAATTAACTTGTTGCTATAAATCAAGTAGGCACTACAAAGGGACAGAAGAAGATCCAGCTTGCTTGGCAGCACTAATAGATACTAATAGATGCTGATAGGCACTGGAGGAAGCCCTGAGCGAAGGGAGCCTCGCTGCGTTCCAGTCATGCCTCTCGGCACATTGCTGCAATATTTGCTCAGAACAATATCACCCTAAACGCTTCCTAATTATTCCGCTGGATTAGTGAAAACATGTTATATTATTGACGGATCTTTTGCAATATTTATAAAACACGGAGAGGATTATGGAGGAATAAATAAATATGTAGAGCTTGCCTAATGTTTAAATAATAAATATTCCGCCATCTCTTTGCTCCCCTCACCATCCGCAAGTTGGCTTAAACATACGGCATTTTCAATAAATCTTTAATATCTTGGTAAATATTTATTTATTTGCTTCAGAAATGTGAGGGAATTACAAGGCGACTTCCTAAGCTCTGGAAAGGCCAGGCAGCTGAAAACACCAACCTTGCCTCAACCAATACATTTACATATATCCCTCCTGTTGTTGTTGGAAACAACTATCTTTTTTCTTTTTTGTTGGTAACAACTACAACCTTCATTTGCTGATTTTCTCCTGGAGTTGGAGCTGGTGTTTAACTAACAATAATTGGCTGGCAGTCCGCCACTGACATCTCCTAGATGAGCACGCTCATCTATTTACCTCTTCCATTTCCTAAACAGTTCATCTTTTGCCAAAACTCTCACACAAAACCCCAAGTTGCAGACTCGCTTACATGATCAGTTATCTTTAAAAAGCACCTATGCTTTTATTTGGAACATCTGGAGCTTCCATAATATATCTGCCTTATATCAGTTCAAGATGGTTGGTCCATTGAGCTCTGAATTGTCTACTCTGAAAGGAAGCAGCTCCCCAAATGGAGATCTATCTAAACAGAGCTATAAGCAGAGCTTCTTTTCAGCTGGGATTCAACAGAACTCAGTTCCGGCACCTTTCAAGTGGGCACCACTGCCATTCTAAGACAACAAGGGAGGTGTTTGTGGTGAGTTCTGGCCCCTATTTTCCTAGAAAAATAGCACTGTCTTTATGAGATCCTTTTAGTCAAAGATGTTGGGAACGGACCAGGAAAGGGGAACCTGTGGCCCTTCAGATTTTCAAGGACTACAACTCTCTCAGGCAACAAGGCCCGGGAAGATTGTTTAAAGAACAACTGAAGGGCCACAGGCTAGCCATTTATGCTGTTGATTGTTAGTCTACAAGGTGTTTATGTTTTGCACTTGCAAGTGCTACATGGTCCTAATTCAGGTTTCTATATATGGTCCCTTACCAAAGAGCAGTACACTCAGCAGAAGACTGAAAATATACATGGTCAGTGGAGGATCTTTTAGAGTACACTCTGTTGAAATAGAGCTCTCAGGATTTGAATGCCATCCTTTTATCCCTAGAAATTTCAAATCAGAGGTCAATTGTGTCCCTCTGCACCATCCAATTTCCAATATAAGCAGTGTGTTTTGAGAACCATGCTATCTTGCGGGCTTTAAAAATTAAATGCCCAAAACGTAGTTAAAACATCTATTTTTTTTAATAGGATGGGCAGGCCAAAGCGTGGCAAATAAATGGTGATTATAAAAAATGCAAGGTAAGTCGCCAAGGTTTAACAGCAGCACAAATAAAAAAAAATGTTTATGTGTTCATTATATGGATTCTGAGATCTCAGCAAATATGGTTTTAATACCCATGGATTGTTTGTATATACTGTGATTAAATCAAAGAGAGGTAGTGAGATGGATCTAACTACTGTAGTTACTGAATGTCTGAGTTGCACTTTGGTGCTCTGGGGTGGGTGATATTAAAATGATAGTATCCTTTTCTCTTCCCCTCACTCTGTATCCTTCTGGTCCTTCATTCAAGCTTGGCTTGCTAGAACCCAAACTAGGTTCTTCTTTTTGAAGAATTTGCAGAAAGATATAGAGGTTGTTTTTTTTAAGGATTTCCACATGCACTCTTGATTAAGCCAAAGCAATGGCATCTTCTTCATCTCTTAATTTTACAATGCATGTTGGGGAGATGACCAATTTGGGGATAAATTCTGCACTAGGCCTGGAATTCTATCCTTGTTATCAGATTGCTTTTGGTATGAGCAATCAAGCCTTTCTATCTATATAGTATATACCTCATTGGCCAATGCTGAATGCAGAGAGTGGTAAACTCAGTGGACCCTGGCAATACAAGGCAGCAATAGGTGTGTTCTTATTTGTGCTGTGCCCAGCTCATTTTGCCATGTTCTCGAATGGACATGTTCTCGAATGGACAACTCTCAGCCATGTTCTCGAATGGACAACTCTCCAGGGGCCACACGCCAGTGATGGGAGTGGCAAGAGACAAAAGGTGAATGGAGCAACAAATGTAAATTCTAGCCTAATTTCTACAAATGCTCTCACACTTCCATCCTCTCTATCCTGTATCTAAAGAAGGACACAATGCAGACAGGTAAAAACAAGGAAGGTACAAAGCAGGCTTAGTGAGGGGTGTGGCATGAGTCTCAAAGGCTGAATAAAGACAGCTGGAGGGATGTCCCCCTGGGCTTGAGATTCCCCACCACGGCTGTAAACCCTTGATGAAACTACAAAACAATATAGGCTGGGCCATAAAAGCAAATGGGCCATTGTCCACTAACATCAGTCTGCCATCACTCAGCCTCCACCTACCTGCCTTCTTACTAACTCACAGGCAGTATTTGATCTTGCCTTTTATGGACTGGTTCCAATTCCGGTTGATTTCCTTGCCTTCTGCCTTGCCTGTCTCAAAGGGCACCAGCCATCACTGCTTCAATCCATTTTTACATAAGATGCTAAGTTTACTAAGGAACTCAAAAACTCAAAAGGATTCCAGCTTTATTGTAACTTACTGTAACTGTCTGCACACACACTGGTTCACAAGAATTCACTTTGGCGCAAATAGATATCTAATATCTAAATAATGTACTGCCTGCAGTGCTGGTCTTTAACCAGGATTTCATGACAACAATGGATGAATCCCCTGACCTGTGGTGGTCATATCCTTGGCACTGTAAGTTGGGACCAGCCACACCTTTTTCCTGAGGCCAAGCCACTCAGTGGGCTCAATGGCTGAGTGGAGATTTGAGTCTTCATTGCCTATATCCAGGCCCAATTGAATCCCAGCCATGGCATCATGCTGACCCAGACATCCAAGGAACACCAAGAATTAATCCAAAAAGTCAACCCAAGTTTCAGATTGGTTCATGTTACTTCAAATTAGGCAGCTTGCCTGACCCTTCAGTGGTGGTTGTAACTCCACAGGATCTGGCTCAAATGATATTCCTACGGCCTTATTAATAAAGGGACTACAACACGCAAAGAAGAAAAGAAAAAGAGGGTGTTGTAATTTTAAGCCAATGCAAGAAAGCACTTGTGTCTGCTGCCATTCTGAGAAGTTCATGTGGCTGCAGGGAGTCAAATACCGTGAGCGGATTTTTAAAAGGGGGAATGGAAATGTCATGCCCATTAATAACATTCATAGATCATTGTAATAATAATAATGCTTTGCACTCCTCAAGCACCTTCAACCCAGAGGTGTCAAATCATTCTCCAAAAGGACGGCTAAGTATTACCACCCCCAATTTACTGATGGAGATGGAAGAGCCCAAGGTCACACAAGAAGTCATTGTGAAAACTGGCTGGAATACCCAAATTCTGACTCTCCTGCCTCCTGACTGATAGGCAAACTAGGATAATAATAAATTGCTTTCCATTTCTGTTCTTCAGAGAGCCAAGAAGATTTGGAAAGCATTTTTCCACCTTTATCCATAACAGGGCAGGCGCATTATGACATGTTCCTTTCTTCCCAAGGCTGAAAGTGTTGGCTGCTGGTGGGTGCAGAAAGAGATATAGTCCTTTTATCCAACCAGACAAATGGCATGATCCTGAGAAAATACAACCCAGGCAGCAACAATTCAATGTGTGCATATGTCTGTGTCTCTGAGTGGAAGGAGGAGGGATAATGCAGGGAGCATAGGAAACTGTCTTATAATGATTTAGACTATTGGTCGATGTAGCTCAGTATTGCCTGCACTGACTAGCACTAGCCATACAGGATATGTCAGGCAAGGCTCTTTCCCAGTCCTACTTGAAGATGCCAGGGATTGAATCTAGGACCTTATGATGCAAAGCAGATGCTCAGCCACTAAGCTACAGCTGTTACCTGACACGCTCTTTGTATTTCACTTTCCCACATATATTATGCCTAAAGCAGTTCACAAGAAAATAATGGCCTGTAGAAGGAGAAGAAAACCCACTATCCATAATAACTGTAGAAGATAATTCAAATTAGTTTCATAACAACAAAAATACATAATAAAAAACGTCAATACCATGTCACAATTTCTGAATAACTGAACAAAATGAAACAGAAATTAATCAATGGTAATAATTTATCCACAACATCGCTCTATTTATGCCTCTTTTTAGTCACTCTCACTCCGAGATATTTGGTTCAGTTTGCATTTAAAGGCAAATCTGCCCAATTCTCCCATTCGGAAACAATATGTGAAAACAGCCATGTTTCAAAAAATCTCAGAATTTTGCAGTGTAGTTCTCCAGTGAAGTAATATGTATGAAATAGTATATATATATTGCAGCAAAGGTGCATAAAAATGCACATACTAGAGAAAATAATATACAAAATGCATTATATTAGAGAAAATTGTTTTGCAAAAGAAAAGCATATTAAGCAAAATTGCACAGAAAAGTATGTATATTAGGAGAAATTTACCCTAAAATGCTGGTGAATTTTCACAATGACTTTTTAAAAAAAGAAGATTACAAACTGATGTGGGTATGTGCAGAAATGAACTCAAGACTGGGAAAAAGAAAGAAAGAGAGGAATCTAAATGGACACAGGTCTGAGATTTGGTATTTTGATGGAAGCCCTCTTCAGGCCTCTTCTATCGTAAATGATGATAGTACACACATGAAGGGTACAACAAAGGCTAGTTCTGCCCCCACATTGCTGCTTCTGTCTATGTCCTACTTATGGAAGTCAACAGTCTGAAACAGGAGCCTTTTCAACCTGTGGAAGCTTCAAGAGAGTTTTAGAACCCTGCATAATTGGGATTCTAAAATCTGTGGAGAGCCTCAGACTTCCTACTTTGGGCTGTCACCTTCCAAAGGTTGGAAGACAACAAAAAGGCAGCAGAGAGGAGCAAAGCTAGCAGGCTCATTTCCTCTGCGCTCTCTCTCTCTCTCTCTCTCTCTCTCTCTCTCTCTCTCTCATGTGTTTACTGCCACTGTCTAGTAGAGACCTAAGAAGGCATTGTATTCTGCTCTATTCTCCCCTTCTCCTGCAAGTTGCCTTCTAAAAACTTCATCTCACTGTCTGCTGTAGCAAACTTGTGTAGCATATGTAATTTACGTGTTTAGTTACATAAATTATGCAAGTCACATTGCCATTATGTGATTCCACAACGTTCACTTCAATGCAAAGGGAAACATAATGCAAATGTGGGTCGGGGTGTGTGTGTGTCATCAATTGCATGTTGTTTATTAATTGAAAGGAACAGCAACAGTGAATACTGTTTCTATTCACTGGATTGATTTGAATTCCAGACATGGGACAAATAAGCAATCACCATCAATTTCCAGTCCCATTTCTGTTTCCACTGGAATTCTCTGTCTACTAATACCTGAAGAGGCTCAACGATCCCCTTCTCTTCCTCCCTCTAAAATGGTATCAGAACTACAACACAACAGCCTCAACACTGTGTGACAGAATTCACTTTTATGTCTCAGGGCCAATTTGCTCAATCAGTGGAGGTACTAATTATTGAGTAAAAACCTTGTCATATGATATATTGCTTGGTTTATTCACATAATAAAAGTCAATCCCCAAGAGCTGATTTGTGATATCCATTCAACAAAGCCAAGCTAGAATGTGAATAAATCCAGCCTTGTTTCTCCCCATCACCCACACAGAATATGGTGGTATGCAGGGCTTTTTTTCCTTCATTTGGAACACACCAGAACTCAGTTCTGGCACCTCCCAGGTGGGCGCCATTGCCATTATAAGAGAAGAAGGGAGGCGTTCATGGTGAGTTCAGGTACCTCTTTTTCTAGAAAAAATAGCACTGGTATGTGCCAAAAAATAAAAATAAAAGGAGGGGGCATTCTTTCATTGCCTAAGTGGTTTGAGTATGTGGTGAAGTAGGCAGCTGCCTGCTTTTTGAACCAGTTCTTGGAGTTGGAAGCCCAGGACACAGTTCCCGAAACAGAGGTGACAAGAGGAAGTTGCAGCTAATCAATACAAATCCACCCAAAATCACTCCACAACTTAGGGAGTGATAAGAGGATATGGTGTTCTTGAAAGCTAAGCAGGACTCAAGCTGGTCAATAACTGGACAGGAAACCACCCAGAGAAATCACAGGAGATAAAAAAAATGCATAATTATGTTTAGTCCTAGAAAATATTTCATTAGCCTTTGATGCAAATTATCCCCTTTCCATTCCACAGTTCAAATTTGAGCTGTCTTGGCAGTATCGCATCAACACCATTGAAAAGCTGGCACTGTTGGCCAAGAATATGTATTGCTGTTTGTATGCTTTACTTATTATTTATTAAAATGCTCCAGGAGCTTGGATATGAATTAACTTTTTTTCTGCTCAGTATTTATCACCATTTCACCTTCCCTCATTGAAATGGAAACTGCAACTGCTTTTGATTAACCGACTGAAAAAGAATCATATAGTTCCCCTGTCAACTTGGAAGCACCTCTCCAAAATCTGATGCTAGGAGGCTATTTCATAGCGCTGTGTTCCTCAGTGATTCTCCACAGTTTGTTTTATGCTTCCTGGAGAGAGAACTAGGCTTGCAGTGAGGTGGCCGAAAACTAGATTGTGATTCTTATTGTGGGTGGAGGAATCACTGCAATATTAGGTTATGAGGACACTAGATCAAAAGATTTCCCTCTATTTCTTGTCTAGATTCCAGTTCAAGCCCATTTCCATTCTGGACTATTTCAATGTAGCATCACGGAAGGTTTGCAATCCTCATCTCCTTATGAAGTGCTTAGAGAGCGAGGCATCATTAAAAGCAATCAAACAAACATATGGACATATGTAG
The DNA here is from genome assembly GCF_951804945.1 of Podarcis cretensis. NCBI lineage: Eukaryota > Metazoa > Chordata > Lepidosauria > Squamata > Lacertidae > Podarcis > Podarcis cretensis. Next base: position 31,153,130 of record NC_137173.1, on the reverse strand, counting down.
AAACAACTAGTTTGCCACCAGCTAGTCATATAAAATTTAGCCTGCTATGAAGAGACTGATGGCATGGTCCATGGTTCACTCATAATCTGGTAAGAGTGCTTAGTACTGCATCCCAGAATTTCAAGAATATTGTACAACAGCACTAAACTTGTGAGTTATACAACATCCAAAGTCAGCCAAAGACACTCTCATGAGTAGACCTCAACCAGAAAGAAGGCATTTTTGATCCCTACCTGCACACATCCATCTTATCCCTTCAAACTGATTCAATAAATAAGAGGTGTGAAAAAAGACACTGCTACCAAGTTAGCATCATTCAGTCAGTCTGTCTTCTGGGTTATTGATCCCTGCAGATCTCCCGAATTTGGAGTGTGTGTGTTTTTTTTTTTAATTATGCAAATTACATTATTGTACCTTTATCTTTTCACTAATGAATTTTAGGTTTCTACGGAGAAGAGTGATTGACTGCTCAGCCTAGATTCAGTGCAGATAAAGGCACGACTACGCTCTCCCTGGCAAGGCCTTCAACAATTCCTCAAAATTCAGCTTCCCTTTTGCAGTGGCTGCCTAGGGATCTGTACAATGCTGCCAATTTAGCTGAAGCTTGGCCCAGAGAATTCAGAACAATCTTTTCTGATATAATGTGCAGGGACCAATCATTGGCTATTTGAAAGCCTCCAATTCAGCCTTTTTTAAGTGGCTCTTTTATGGTACCTCACGCCATTCCCTTATTGAATTCTGAAATCCTTCATCATTCCATATTGTCCACTATGCAGAGTGAAGGATCTCTCTCAAGCTACTAAAGCCCTAGATGAAGTGTGTGGGCTGGTGTGCGCATGCTATTTTCCAGGACTGAGCCCACTCACTTGGTTTCCTGGTTGCAGCCCAAAACTTAATCTCTAGACCTGATCCAGTTACAAAAAAAAAAAAAAAAAAGAGTTTGCAAAACTGATGTAGAGTAAAGATCCTTTGACCTGGAGCAGGACTGACTCCATGTTACTGGGGGTCCCTGCCCACAGGGCATCCGTGGCTGTCTTGTATCCTTCCTTTCCTCCTCTTCTTAACATGATACTAAGATACGAAGGTTAGAGTATCAAGCTAGGAGGACACATAAAAGGAAGCACTTGTTTAGGCAGTGCATAGTTAAACTATAGAAGTCGCTCCCACAGAAGGCTGAGATGACCACCAACTTAGATGGCTTTTGTGGGAATGTTCAGGGTGGCAGGAGAGAATATATTGTTTATTAATATCCTTCCTAACTTGCACTAGCAAGTTCCTTTACTTAGCAGAGTTTACATTCCCCTTCTCACCCACAGCAGAAAACTACCTGCAAACTCGTGTGAGTTTCTTAAGACAATACGCCATTCAATCTGGCTTGTCCAGATTGAAATGTGTTCTAATATTTCCTGGTAAGACCCCTTGAATCCCTCCTAAAAGAATAGACACCACAATCTTATTCCATAAGCAATAAAAAGTAGTTTTACTTACGATCAGGCAGAGCACAGTGTGATCCCTGAAGGCAGGCTTTAGGCTTGCAGTTACAAACTTATACTAACAGGTTTATCCCAAGAGGGAGATGACCTGGGGGTCTGCTTGGCTGACAGCCAGCAGTTCATTCCAGGAAGTTCACAGGATGAAAAGAAGATGGAAAAGAGAGAGAGTGTGTGTGTCAGCATGCCTTGACCTTTTACCAGGTCTGGAAAGGTCACTTCCACCCACTAGTTCTCATCCTGAAGCAAAGTTCTTAACCCGAGGTACTATATCTGGGTTAGCAGAGTCTGTAACCTGAAGCGTATGTAACCTGAGGTACCACTGTATAAAAAAATTATAAATAAATAATAAAAGAAATAATGATCTGGTCAACCACAGTGAAAACAAGATGCAAGACTAGATGGGTCATTGGTCGGATCCAGCAGGCTTTTCTTATGCTCTTATGAGAATGGGTCGATTCATTGGATGTCTTTTTAAAATGTTACGAGTGTGCCCAAGTGTGTATTGAGTGGTGGCTGACTGTTCATTGTCACTAATGCATATGTAAGTAAATACATGAACACAAAGACTGACAGGCAAGACTTTGGCTGCTAGCAGCAGAGAGAGAATGACCTTCACTAAGTGAATATCATAATTATCATAAAAGCTTTAAAAAGAAATTTAAAATCCCAATATGTGCTTGAGTCCCACCTGCAAAACATTTATGATGTTTTCTTACTTACTTTTCACACAACCCCACAGTTTTTGAGGAAGTCAACAGCAACCTAGTTTTTATAGCCTATAAGTCTTTAAACAACCAAAGATCGCACCTTAAATTCACTACATTGGGATTGTTTTCATTCTAGCTTTTACGGTAATGATATGTGAGCAGGCATCTATTCAATTAGCAGAGGCCATCTTCTGTCTCTGTTGCTAACAGTCAAAGAGACTCACTTTTCAGGAACAACATGACTGCTGTGTTTAAAAAAATGGAGGGATGGAGGCTGAGCACATCTGCACAAAATAGAAGCCGCATTTGGAAACAACTGTAAAATAAATGAGTGTTACTGTCTTTCTATTAATATTTATAGAGCTAAATCCAAACACACATACCATAATAAGCAGAAGCATATTAGCTCCCATTCATTCCCTCTGTTGTGTTAGTCTTGCCTCCCCAGCATGGGGTTAAATTTAGTAAAATGTACACTTCCTTGAAGCTAAGACCTGCCTTCTGTTGCTCTCTGAAGTGCCACAAATACTAGCCCACTCACCAATCTGGCTACCTTTCTGAACAAGACGTATTGGACAGATGGGCAGAAGGCTTAGTAACTTCATTTTTGGATAGAAGTCGCTAAACTCCCATGCATGACAGGAGTATTTCTCCCAAAAACAAAACAAAAACAAGAAACCCCTCATAGATGAAGCAAAATACACCATCAAGCGAGCAGCACGCATAGTTCTGAAAAGTTTCACACTGCTATAGTGCTCATTCAGTATTCTCCAAGTAACACATACTTAATCATCTCATTCTGCATTCTCATGATGTCTATATTCTCTCACCATTATCTATAAACACCCTTTGCATGAAACCAATTTGTCTAATCTCATCTATAATAGCATGATATCACCTTTTGTACCAAGACCCATTTAAAAATCGAGTGTTTCACTACAATTCCAACTCATTCAGGGTTCTGCTGCAATCCACTGGCATGATGCAAGCCATGCCTCCAGCTGCATGAAAGGGAAACTAAGATAGCTTGCCTATAAATCCCATGATGCAATGCAACCTCAATTATATTATTAATTAATTAATTAAATTTATATACCACTTTATACCTGCAGGTCTCAGTGCAGTTATACAAGCCAGTTATACAAGCTTCAGAACAAATTAATTGATGTATATGCAGCTTTATGCATATAATCCCAAGCAACTTCTAAGACCTGCATTTAAATGACAAGCAATAAAAATAGATAATAGGAACATCAATTAACTAGGTACCGTTATTACTTACTTTGTATATTTTATTTATTTTTTTATTTTACTGTGGATTTTGCATTTTTCTGGATTTACTATATGGTTGTTAATGGCCCCCACAATCTTCTCCTCAAGTTGGCCCCTCTGGATGATATACCATACTATACTATAGGAATAAGATGAATTTCAAAGTGAGCTAAAACCTTCCTATAGTTTCCTGCTAGCAACAGCATCAAATTGAGAAATTGGCATTAGCAGTGCCAATTAGCATCTGAAACACAATCCACACTTTGGGCAAAATTTCCAAAATTTCGGCTTGGACTCATGATTACAGCACATCCCTAGCCCTCCCTGAGGAGCTTCCATACTTTTCCATATTTGGGCTTGTGAGGAGGAGGATAACTGGAGGCTGGGAAGGCCAGGAAAAGCCTTTTATCTTTTAATTTCCCTTTGGGTTCACAAAAGTAGGCTTCAGACAACACTCAAAAGCTTCAATGATGTTCCATGCACACTGGAGTGTTCAGCTGTATTTCCTCCTGGCCGAGTCTGTTTAGCCAGGAGGAATTAAAGTTACAAATCCCAGCATTCCTGGTATTGCTGGCGGTTTCTGATCATGTTTGGCAGCCTCTATTGTGCCTCCAGAATGCTGGGACTTCTTGTATTAATTCCTCCTCACAGAATAGATTGAGCCAAGAGGAATTTTACAGTGATGTTCACAGCATCCATTTTGTTCTTGGGAACACAGAAAAGACTTTAAAATGGGCCCTCTGTTGTCCCTGGCCTCCGCTGTATCTGATTTATCTCCTTCACCTTCACAAGGTACGTTTGGGGAACTTGGGAAGCAGAATGCTACAGAAGGAAAGGTTTATGACTGGTAGAAGGCTAATGGGGAGTCCCAGAAGGAGCCTGATTTTTCCAAGCTCACCCTGAGGCACCTCAGTGAGGGTCTGTCATCTTGGAGCTGTGGGCACTCTTCACCTTGAAAATGAAGGCATAGCCACAGGCTTGAACCTGACCTATCCCTAAAGACCAATAAAGGGTGAAACAACTAATAGACACTCCAGAGTGTGGCATACACAAAAATGAAATTTTCATTAAAGCAGTTTCCTGCCCGTAATAAGAAGAGCTCTGTTGGATCAGAACAAAGGCTTATCTAGTCCTGTATTTCATTCTATAGGAAAACCACAACCCTGTTGTCTACCATTTGTTTTTCCAGTACACAAACTGTATCTTCTTCATATACAATGTTAAGAAAACACAAAAGCTTGGGTTTGTTTTCTATAGGAAGAAGGTTCCACAGCAGGGGAGTGGTGACCACCCAAGAAAATCATTTTCTCTCACTGTTTGAACTAGCCATAAATAGTCCGATGATTTCAGTGATCACACGGGGGCATGTGTAAGGAAGTGGCCTCAGGTGGGTGCTATGTTATCCAAATAGCGAGATAAAAACACCTCTGTGTTCTTAACGCTCACTCTCTTTTTAAAGGTGTACATTTCTATTAAATGACTGGCACTCTCCCCAGACCCTGGTGAGATTAAAAGAGCCTGATGCCTTTTCAACCTGTTTTCCCATGCTCACCTTTCCTCACATTCTTTTGTAGTCAACTTGGGGCTTCACTGATATCTGCAGGAATTTATTTTCTTTATCACCCTGCTGAATGAGACTTGTGCTGTTTTTCCAACTTGGATTCACAGGAGAAACATGAAAGCTAAAGGCACACCATATAAATAAACATGGAATGGGAACATGAGAGGCGAACACAGAGGCCTGGTGCATACTAGAGAGACAATACAGCATAACAAATAGCAAGTTGTGCTTTGCCCGTGGCAATTTTCAGCTACATCAATAATTATATAATACAGAAGCCACTGATTTCTTAGTTGTGGATCGATGCTGGGTTTTGTGTCACCTGGCTCTATTGCTTATTGTTGACAAAAAGCAAAAGCAAAAAGGAGTGCATTTGCTAAATCAGACCAAATATCCATCTTGAACTGGGGTTGTCCTAGGAAGGTAACAAGCTGGCATAACTGAGATAGCAATGCCTTGTCACTTGTCCCAAGTATCAGGCAATCAAGGTATACTGAGGGTAAAAGAGATGAAGAAGGTACAGGAAGCACAAATGCTTCCTATTCTTCCACATCCACCTCATTCCAAATAAGGCCTCTTACATCATTCCACCAATAGGGAAACTTGCACGACCGTAGAGGAATAGTACAATTTTCCAGGATTTGAAAGTTCCATTTCAGATGAAACCATAGCCTTTTCTTTTACATGTTACTTGTGGGTAGGACAATCACAGTTCGAAGGACAAGTGGGGCCAGCTTCTCACCCGACCTTCAGGTTCACATCCTTATGGTGGCCTGCTCTCTGATGCCCATGAATTGAGTTTAGTTGTCTGCAAAAGAACTCCTAAACATGAGCTGCTGCTTGTACATCAGGAACTCCATGCAATTTGGACACCTGGCTGTGAGGGCACCCCAACTACATAGACCCTTTACGCACAAAAAGCCTGGTCAGACCAAAGGCCCATCAAGTCCAACCTCATCAAGACTAGATCCCCGTAGGACACCCACCAGCAGGATCTGAGCACAATAGGACTTGCATGTAGGGGTTGCTTTGCAAACAAATGTGCAGGGTATCACAGTCCCACACCTGCTTCAAACCATTTTTGCTCTACACATGCTACAGAAATGAAAGAGCAGGAAATGTAGATTCATGTTTCCCTCCACGTCATCTTCATGCCTGATTTCTGAAGGCCAAGAGCTACTGACTGGGGAGTTTTGTCCATAAAGCCAAGTCACTTTAAGGTTAAGACAAGAACCCTCAAGGAAGGTGAGAACCAGGGTCAGTGAAGGGTATGGGCTGGGGAGAGGGGGGTGTCTGGGGAAAGTGGGTGATGTAGGAAGATACCTGAGGGCCACATATCACCCCTAGGCTCAAGGTTTCCTTACTATACATGACATCAAAAGTGTATTTGCATCTAACATGTAATGTTTGGGGTTTTTTAAATGAAAGAGAAAGAACGAAAGAACGAAAGAAGTTACATTAGCTTCTGAGGAGGAGGAGAATTTATGAGCTCAAATGATGGGCAGAGGGAAAATGGAGTCTTTTCCTCTCTACTGCAGTCCTGAGGATTATTCCTCTTCTAAAGCTTGTAGGGGATTTTTAGGGAGTAGGGATTACCTTTCTGGCACCAATAAGGGTCTGCTCCCCTCTGGGACATACTAGATTCTGAAAAGGTACTTTCCTCGGGAGCACAGCAAAGAAGAAATTGTTTTTTTGTTTTTTTGTTTTTTTAAAATAATATTTATTAAAGATTTTCAAATATAACAAAGAAAAGAAAAACATCTAATTTTAAGGCCTTATTTTCAATATCATCTTTCCAGGACTTCCCCCTCCCCACCCCCTCTTATATTCCAGTTCTTTCAAATAGATTCAGCAAATTCTTACCCCAAATTTTAAAATTATTATCATTAACCCAATTTAAAAAATATTTTCCCATCCCCTAAAATCGACCTGTTCCCTTCCACGAGTTCCCCTCTTTAGTATAAGATACAGAAGAAATTGTTTGATCCTTCTCTGATCCCGTTAGCCATCAGCTCCGCCCCTCCACTGATGTCATTTGCATTTTTAAGCCCTGCATGCAGGCCTGACCCACCCAGGAGACAAGGTGAGGCAACTGTCTCAGGTGGCAGGATCCACAGGTCTGCTGCCACTGCGTTGGCAGCAACAGTTGTGGTATGCTTCTTGGAGGCTGGATCTGCCACCTCTACACCTCTTGTTCCCGATGTAGGTCTTCATTCCCCATATTGTTTCTGATGGGTGGGGGTGACATTTTGTGGTTCACCTCAGTTGCCAAAATGTCTTGGACCAGCCCTTTCTGTGTGTCAGTTGCAGACACATTTGTATCATGTGTTGTTTGGCTCTTAAAGGACTACAGATATTGCAGATCAAAATTACTTGTATGTCCGTGAAATATTATGTATATATTTGTTGAGATAGCATGGATTGAGCCAGAGACCTACTGCATTGCAAAGTATGGGCTTTATCACCGAGTTACGGTTCCACTGCTCAGTTCCCCCTTGTGAGGCAAAGCATCAGATTTGAAGCTGGTACTCCACAAAGAGCATTTTCACTGGAAATGCTATGTTTAATCCACCAGGCCATACCACCCTAGAAAGAATTACAAAGCTGATGTCGGCGAACACCATAGAATAGCAATTGGGTAGTGCTATATTGCCACGAGCACAGTGAACATCAGGGCTCAACACCACAGCACCAGGCTAGGCAAGATTTTCCTCCTAGACTGGACTTGTAACAGGGGCTTCATTGTGAAAGCAAATCCACACTTCTCTAGGGAGCTAAGAATCTAGTGCAAATAAAAGGTACACTAATAATGCATAGGGGACGCAGGTGGCGCTGTGGGTTAAAGCCTCAGCGCCTAGGGCTTGCCGATCGAAAGGTCGGCGGTTCGAATCCCTGCGGCGGGGTGCGCTCCCACTGCTTGGTCCCAGCGCCTGCCAACCTAGCAGTTCGAAAGCACCTCCGGGTGCAAGTAGATAAATAGGGACCGCTTACCAGCGGGAAGGTAAACGGCGTTTCCGTGTGCGGCTCTGGCTCTGGCTCTGGCTCTGGCCAGAGCAGCGATGTCACGCTGGCCACGTGACCCGGAAGTGTCTCCGGACAGCGCTGGCCCCTGGCCTCTTAAGTGAGATGGGCGCACAACCCCAGAGTCTGTCAAGACTGGCCCGTACGGGCAGGGGTACCTTTACCTTTACTTTAATAATGCATATTATGCAAGTTAATGCTAAATGATGCACTTACGTGTCATTTTCTCCCTCCTGCTGTGCATGTTGGGCATTATTTACCTCTCTTAAAACAGGCCAAGTTAAGTGAGTTTGTAGAACGTATTTAAAACATGCACTTAGATAAGAATCCCATTAAAGTGATGATTATATTCAGCAGGCATAATTTTTTTACAAGAGGAGCTATGGCATATGCGGAGAGGCGCGCCTTCAGCCAGGGAACCCACATTCAATAGCATAGTACTGTTCCGTTGACACAGTGGAGGGGAAAACCGGGACAGAATTTGAATGCTGTTGTTGGGTGCCATGGCAGTATGGATCGTGAAAGAAGATATCACAATTGCTGCTTTTCCTGGTATGTTCAGGTTGATCAAAATGACTAGAATTTCCCTGCCCCCACAAAAAAGTAACCAATAACCTACCTCTTTATGGGCTGAGAATTGGGTCGCAAAATGATCGTTTTCAGCTCAGCACTAGCTAGACACACACAACCCACACACCCATTTATTTTAAAAAAAGGAAACTGGGATTATTTGCTCCATTTCTTTTTTGTTAATAAATTTTTTTAACAATGTGAGCACTTATGTAGCCAAAATATGTGGGCATGTGGCATCACACCCACACCCGAGCTGTTTGGGTACCCACAAGATTTGCAGATGAAACAGTAAATGTGGGTGGCACGTCCGTGACGAATGAGCATGCTCAGTGGTCAAAGACTGTTGACTGACTGCCGGGAAGGGGGAGGAAATGGAAAGGAGTGGGGTTGATGGCATGGATTGCCAGGGATGCTGAACAGCACCATTTCACCCAGTTATATATTGTCCTACTTGTTCCATACCAATTCTGCTCTGTTGCAAAATTATGCGTACACAAAAGCCCAGATTTTATTACCAGAGTGCTGACATTCTATAGCAGCATTCCAAAGAGTAAAGATTACAGTTGCCCCCCTCCCCCTCTCATTTCCCATTCCTAAACAGCCAATCAGTCAAAAGAGGTACCATAAAGGTAAAGGGGAAATTAAATCAGATAAAGGAAAACGATTGAGAACTGCAAGGATGTAACCTCCCCTCCTCCTCCTCCTCCAGTGGTGTGGGCTTCTTGTAACGAGTGAGCCTCAAATATAGATTTCCAGCCATTAATACCATTATTTAAATGCTAGCCCGGGAGGGAGAGGGAGCTGCATCTGACCCACACGACTCCCCACAAACAGCAATTACCTGTAAAAGCTTCCCAAGTCAAATCTAATTAAACAGAGAGAGATGCTTGGAAGCTGAATGGATGGGGTTTATTCCTGAAAAAGGGGGGGAGAGGCATTTGGGGGAAGGCGCTGCTGCATATATTTCTCATAAGAGATGCTAACCATTAAAAAAAAGAAGAAGAAAAAAGAACTACCCATCCAGAAAACAATCAGAAATTCTCTTCCATGCTATGGAGAAAAGGGCTCCCCAGCATGTCTTCTCGGATAATTAGATTGCAAGCTGCCTGAGGCCTGGATTTGTCTTTTATTTCTTAATAAACAATGTTACATTCCTGTGTTAAATATTAAGTAATATTATTGGTCCCAGACTTGCAATCTTCACTTCAGGCACAGGTCCAACCAAAGCTAATGGGAGGTTAGATCAATTGCATAAAGACTATCTGTAACATCACGGGGCACGTGGGACGTAAGAAGTCAGCTCCGGGAGCCCTTTAGCACAGCTCAGTTTGAAGGCAGAAACGCCAATGGGAAGTCTTCGCTTAAGAAAGAAAACAGTTAAAGTTGCATTTGTCATTGCTAACGTATCCAGGACTACTCTTGTCACCACGCCAACACTTCTCAACTTTATGAAGAAGCCCCCCTCGCTTACAGGCTTGCCACTTTGCTTGCTTATGTTTGGACTGTTCAGTGTGGTTGTTGTTGTTGTTTAATGTGTAGGCTGAATGTCTAGGCAGTTAAAATACTAATGGTCCTCTCTATTTGTGCTGCTATGACTGAGACCTTGGTTGCATCAATTGGTACTAGCATGGACACCAGTTCCCTTAGGCTCTTCATATGCATTTTTTTTCTGATTATATTTTATTGTTTCAATATTTCTAACATACAGAGACAATCTGTTGTGGCCCACAGCTGATCAGGCAAGCAGCAGCGAGGAGGGGGGTGGCTCCAGATATAATTTTTTCTGCACTCCAGTCTCCTTTTCACCAATCTCAGTTGTTTCCCAGACAGATGAACAGCAAGGGAGATTAAAATGAGGGAAAAGGTTTAAACCTTACCTTTTAAATCTTACCTCCTACACCCACAATTCCAATGGAAATTCCACCCCCATACTGCTATTAAGCATACATGCATAGTCTAAACTTAGCCTGGGGAACACGGTGATATAACAGAGCATCAGGGCCACAGCCACATCTGCAGCCATGAGCACACTGGTCATTGTTGAAGGCAGGGATTGCAGAGTTAAATCAACACACCAGTCTGGACCCCAAATCGGGTCTGATGGCAGTGAGGCTGGCTCAACCCTGCTTCTGAAGCAACCCCACACCCTGACTGCTGCCTCCTGCTTGCCCTGACTGGCATGGCCAGGAAGACTGAAGATATGGTGGTGGCCCTCTTTTCTCAAAGTTTTGTTCGGGGGGGGGGGGGGGGGGCAGAGCATTCAGAAGCAGTCTGAATCAGATCAGGCCTCAAGCATTGAAGAATCAAGTGATGTGGAAATCAAGTGATATGCATGCATTTGAAAACGACTCAGAGCTTTAGGTCAAGAGATCATGCACTGAGCTGCGTCACTTAGCCACTTCTCCAGCATTCTTCATGCTACAGAGACAATTATGAGAAGTTTTTCTTAAAAAGAATCTCTGACCACAATCTTTCTATGTGGAAGTATGCAAATTCTGCCATGTACATACACCCGCAGTTACTTGATTGGCTTTCTTGTAACTCAAAACAGTGAAAATGACACTTATACCCTGCAGCCAGCTGATCAATCTTCCAGTAGCCTAGTTTTTTTTTCCAGGAAAGAGGCCTCAGGCAAGTCTGTGTGACCCAGAAAAAGCAATATTTTCTACACTCCCAATATGTGTTTACCTGCCCACATCCAAGCAGACTGACGCCTATACTCAATAGAACGTCTTTCTGGTTTCATGAATCATGGCAGTATAGCGGCAATGGCTTGTGAAATGTGGCACGTTATTAGTATTATTTACATTTGCAACCTGCTTTTCCTCCAAGGAAGTTGGAGATGGAATACATGTGTCATTGTGTCAGCAGCATGCTCTAGGAGTGGGGCACAGCTTTGGACAAATCCCAAGCTGAAGCAGAATGCTTTCGAGGAATTCTGGGCTTATCTTATGTGAAGTGAGATCTGTAGGACTTCAAGTCAAAGCTCAGACACATCCCCACCACCACAAGTGTCTCATGGCAGCTCAGTCACACACACACACACACACACACACACACACACACACACACCCCTGCCAGCAAGTGCCTGCTAAATGTAAGACCAAGTTGAGGTACAGAAAACACCAGGGTAGGGAGAGGGGGATGAGGAGCTCCATAAGGATAGACAGGCCAAGCTTTTCATCAGAGGAAATGGTTTTACCCAGACTCTTCAATCCATGTCCATTGGGAAAGGAAAGGGAATCATTTTTATCTCTTTCCACTTCCACCCCAATCAAGTTTGAAAGAAGCCTAGCACAAGAACCACTTGGTTGATTTGTCTGTCGGTTGCCTAAAGGCACGTCTCTCACCTCTGCTATTTTCAGACCATGTGTCCATAGAATAATGGATGAACCCTTTTTACCTAGCCCAAAGCGGCAAAAGCTGTCCTTGCAGGAAAGCCATTGTACTGATCCTGAAATTTGTCGGGATTCAACCCCTCAGGTGAGGGGTGGGGATACTTGCAATTCTTAAGAAAACATAGAAAGCAGTTGGTATCCAAAAACTTCTTTCTCACTAATGGAAAAAGATGCTCCCTGGCTTGGGAGTTACAATTTGAGTTGGTTTCCTTGCATTGTTAATTATGGGTTTTAACACTACAAAACACAGATTACCAAGTATAAATCAGTACAGCTTGTCACAACTGTGGGAAGATTGTCATTACTGCATTATAGCTTTATCTCACCAGCCATAAGGATGTTGTAGACCAGCATGCAAGCTTGACAACGGAATGGCTTTCCTGACCTCTAGCAGTGCTTTTTTTCCTGGGGGGGATGTAGGGGTACGCATACCCTGAACATTTTGTGAATCTAAGTTTGGCCTCATTGAGTAGGAAAATGAGACTACTCCTAAACATTTTTCTAGAAAAAAAGCACTGCCTCTAGGTATCTAAGAGCTGCCAGAAAAAATGAGTGCACCAACTGAATAATGAAGAAATCAGGAGCATTTATGTTCTTCCTTAGAAAAGCTCATATTGCACCTGCTATTTCCCTGTCCTGCACACCAGGATGTACTTAAAAGTACAACCACACGTTTCACCAATCCACATAACAATATTTAGACAGTGAGATGCACCCCACCCCATCCCCCAGAATGGGCCCAAGAGTTTGGCCCAGAAGTAATTGCAACTAACTTAACCTGGTTTCCCCCCATTAAAAATAATGGCCAAGATAGGTTTAATAAATTATTACAGTGAACAGCTGGACAAATACATAAAATTATGGGGGAAATGTTCATAGATGTTTTCATGTAAAAAAATCTATCTTGTAAGTATAAAATTACCCACAAGCATTTCAGTTCATGAACCAGTAGGTTTTGTTTTTTAAATATTTTTTTGTGTATGACTCAAAATCTGTATACACAAACCTAAGGCATTTGTTTTTAGTAGCACTGCAATCAATGGCAGTTAAGTGCACATAAATGCCTTGGATTTTAAGTCAAAATGTCTGGGACTGCCCCCCTCACTAAAATGTTAGGGAATGACAGTGAAAGTTAGATCCAAATCTAAGATCCACTCAGAAAGGAACAGATAATGGACCAAAATCAATGAATGAGTCCTGCTTGTGGAAGCTAACACAATGTCTTCTACTAGTGTAATTGGGCTTTTCACCCCTGTCTGCCACCTATATTTCCCCATTTGGTGCTCGTGGAGAGAGTGGAACCCCTAGAACAGTGCATTTGGCAAGCTGAAATGCTTGTTTTGACAGAATGATCTCCTTAGCACTATGTTGAATTTCTAAGAATTGCATTACCGTTTGTGGAAAGTTAATAAATAGTTCCTTGCATTTACAAAGTGCCTCACACTGCAGTGATTTACTGCTATTTTATCATCTTCTTTTTTTAAAAAAAAATGTTGCACAGTGACATAATGGAGTATTTTTGGTATGATTGTTCCTGCTGCTGCAAGTTGAATTCTTTAAAGGTGGGCACCATGCTGTTCTAGGGACAGTAAGTAGCCTGTGAACAGAATGCACTCAAAATTCAGAACAAAAACCAAGTCAAGTGTGCTGTCCTTGAGGAAGACAGAATGAGTATGTGCAAAGCCTGTAGCTTTTGTTTGCTAGCGGAAAGTATCCAAGGGAGTAAAATGCTGAAACCGGAGGCAATCAATACTTCAGTTGGACAATTTTTTGGCCATCTTTGTTTGTTTATTTATTTCAACTCTATTCTTTGTACTCTGCACTTGTATGCAAAATGCTGTAAAAAACAGGCAATGGACTCCATTTAACAAATACAAGAAAACCCCTTAGAATAATATTTAAATCATTTAAAACACACACAAAACCGGAACCATCATAGCAAGAACAAAATAACAGCCTATCAGAATTTATATACGGCAGCCTGTCAAAGACCCTGTGTAGAAAAAAGAAATCTTAACTATTATTCTAAATGCATACTAGGAGCAAATCACACATTTTCTTCTCCAAGAGGAAGGGGATAATAATAATAATTTATTTATACTCTGCCCATCTGGCTGGGTTTCCCCAGCCACTCTGGGCGGCTTCCAACAGAACACTAAAATACAATAACCTGTACAGGGCTGTCTTCAGATGTCTTCTGAAAGTTTGGTAGTTATTTTTCTCTTTGACATCTGGTGGGAGGGCGTTCCACAGGGCGGGTGCCACTACCGAGAAGGCCCTCTCTCTGGTTCCCTGTAACTTGGTTTCTCGCAGCGAGGGAACCACCAAAAGGCCCTCTGCGCTGGACCTCAGTGTCCAGGCAGAACGATGGAGGTGAAGATGCTCCTTCAGGTATACATTAGGCGCAGAGAAGTAGATGCCTCAGGAGTAGATACTGAGGAGCAGGGAGTGAAGAGATCTGGATGTTACCACACACTTGCACACCCTAAGCTGGATTTCTGCCCTCAGCCAAAGCCATCTCTTCACTTTTGTTGAAATAAGATTCATTTGCCAGCCACATTCGTTCCCTCTCTATGCCACCCAGCAGGAAACTTCGACTGTTAGCTTTCATGAAAAACAAAGTAAGTCAATCGGACATCTATAAAGAAAGTTAGAAACCAAAATGTGGAAAGTTTATTAGGCAGACACAGAGGCATTGCTGTTGCTAAGGACACTTAGTCACTGTTGCTTAGCAATCAGAAGAAAGGAACATGAGGCATTTCCTCTATCTTTCCTGCTGAAGAGATTCACTCTCTTCCAACAGGGACAGCTTGAAATGAGAAGTGCAGGGCAAAATGAATGATGCCTTGTGCCTTTAATAGCTGAATGGCTATCACAAATTAAACATGGCAAGCCTTTACTAGTATGAAACTACAGTTATGGAGGAAGTTTCACCTGTTGGCATTCTATCTGTCAGACATCTTAATACTTTTGTACAGTCACATATTTATTTTGGGCTCAGCGGCTTGTACCATTGTGAATGCTTGGGAGGGGAGAAGTGTTGAGGGTGAACTTTTTAAAAAAATGAATTTGAAGTGAACTAGCATGTTTTGTTAAAGGATGAACTGTAACGGATTCTTCTTGTAAAAACGAGCCTTCCAATCCCTGGATTCACATGAGGATGAAATATAAAATATGCTGGCCCCAGACCATTTAGGGCTTTAAAAGGTCAGATCCCTAGTGTTTAGAGAACAAAGAAACCAGTAACCAATGAAGACTGATGTGATCCTAGAACTCTGGTATTTACATTGAACCATTGTGAACAGCTTATCATTGAATCAGCTGAACCAATGAAGAGCTTTTCTAAGAACAGCATAGAAGTCTCTGATTTCACCCCAAAGCTAACCAGGTCTATATGTACAAGGTTTGGTTTGGTTTTAATTAAAATTTTAAAAAATGCAAATTCAAGATGTTCCAAATTTCAGACCCAAAAAGGGTAAAGATTGGTGGCATATGCATCATGAAAATCAAGCATTTTCTTCTTTTTGCATAATTAATTCTACTAATTAGGGGAGGGGCAAGACGCTATCCTGGGCAGACACACGCAGAAAGAAAGAAAGAAAATATTCGTATAAATTTCTGCAACGTGATCTTTGGAGGGGTGTGGAATATTCAATTTAACAGAAGTTTGTCTGAGAAATTTCAAGTCAGCTCTACTTTGAAGCCAGGTCTTACCAAATCACATCCCACATTCTCAGCTGCCCCATCCTGGCCTAGCAGTCTTCCCGTGCACATACTGACACATCCCTTTAAACTCCAAATTTTAGAGGCTGGCTTTTTGCCAACACAAGCAAAACCTGGGGATTAAGACTTTTTCTCCAGTTCAGTTTTCAATACGAATGACTCATGTTACAGAAGGCACTTCAGCTACCAGCATGGACCAAACAAAAGCATGCCCCTTCTTAGCCAACACTCCCACCCCACACTCCTATTCAACATTCAAGGAAACTTTGCTTTTTCTATGAAAGATAAAAACTGGACTATGTTGCTTGCTTTTCAAAGGCCTTGACATGCTTTTTATATTGCCAATGTCACTTAAGAGTAATCCAAGGATATGCTATTCAGATGTATTTGCAGTGTCTACAGCAAATTGTCTAAGTCCTAAATAACAAAATTTCATTTTGCAGTGATTGTTAAGTATTTATATAACCAATGGTTGTTTCTAATTTACCTTGCCCTGAAGGCCAGTGAAGCTGCAAAGCACAAGCCATTTGCTCTAGAGTAGCTTCAGCGAAGGAAATAATTGTTTTCAAACAGGGGCCAAAATCCAATATATTTTCACAAAGACTTCTGTACTCTCAAAATCACAGTTTGTGAAGTTTTAAAAGATAAGCCCTCACCAAAATAAAGAAACAAATCAGCATTCACATTTTCTCTTCATATGTGAATTAAGTCCTTCCTTAGTGGCAGAAGCACCTTCAAAGTTTTTATGCATCCAAGAATTGCTTGCTTATGGTACCAATCATAGGAACACAGCCACTGAAACTGCTTTGTACTAAGCAAAACAGTGTTACAACACAATCCCCCAAGTGGTTTAAGAATCAACCCCTCTTCCTGTGGAAATCTGGGGACTGTAGTTCTGTTAGAGGAGCATGGGTCTCCTAACAAATCTCAGCATTCTTCACAAACTTCAGCTCCCAGATTTCTTTAAGGGAAGACACATCATTGTTCAAAGTGGTATCATTGCACTTTAAATGCATGGTGTAAATAATGGCCATGTCCTTATTTTCTGGATCCAGCAGCCTCACCCCTTCTACACAGCCTCTCCCCTCCATTAGCCCTCAATCCTCCAACTCTCTTCCCTCAGGCCACGTCTTCTGTATCAGACCCTCCAAGTGTTCCTATTTTCCATGGACAGTACTGGATTTACAGAAGCCATCCTGGTTTCTGATTTCAACCTGGAATGTCCCACTTTTCCTTAGGAGGTCCCTATTCTCATCAGAGAAATGTTGGAGGGTATGGAGTTATGCAACCCTTGAGCTAAGGAGATAAGTAACTATACAACTTTTAGAAGACATCTGAAGGCAGCCCTGGACAGGGTAGTATTTAAATGTTAAATATGTTTAATGTTTTAATGTTAGAAGTTGCCCAGAGTGGCTGTGGCAACCCAGTCAGATTGGCAGAGTATTAAAAAAAACCCTTCTTCTTCTTGTTAAATAGGATGTGCCTATTTTCACCAGAGAATGTTGGAGGGTATGCTATATCTACCAGGGCCCATAGTCTCTCCCTGCCCCCTCTTAATTGCCTTCTCCATCTCACTAGAGGATCCTGCTCAAAACCTGCGGCACAGTAGATTTCTATATGATAGACCTGCTTTGTTGATGGAAAACCATGTTGAAATAGTTTCCAGTGCTGAAAATGTCCCAAAATAGGGTGACAACAGAACTCATGCCAAGGCCGTTCACAAGGCCAGTATAAGATCTGTGTATCTTCTGAAGAATAAAATAATCCTAATGGCTTGGCCCCAAAGAATTGCTAGAGGTGTCCACTATTTGGTCTGCATAACTCCCCGCCCCCCACCCCCAAGCAGCCAACATGTCACAGACCTCTTTCCAAAAGCACTCTGCTAGGCTGCTTCCCTTGGGCATCCTGAACTCGATAGATACACAGTTCTTTGGATCCCTTCCTGAATGTTGATTTTAGCTGTGTCAATCAGCTCCAGGTGGGAGGAGGCCTGCAGCTGCGAGATAGCCTGAGTCACCCATTGTCTCTGCATAAACTTCCTCTAAATCACAATTTTGGTTTGATTATTCATGCATGGAATTGGCAGCTGACTAAAATATTTTTCTAAAAAAAAAAAAAAAGGTACAACTAAAGAGCTGTAGGATAATTTACACAAAGGGGCACTTTCTCGAGCATGTAAGAGTGAAAGATGACTAAGAACAAAATCTATTTATCAACAGCCCATTTAAACGGCAGGGATCTGAAGGTTTATTTAATTTACAATAAAGACCCTCCTGCTCATGTTTAAAAGGCTTTGCAAGAAGCCGCCTGTGTAAAAATGGGATATCATGCTTTTCCAATCTGCTCTCCCCATGTTGCCACTGCACGGGCAGACTCTGTAACAGGAAGTGCCTTACCATGAACTTTTGCTTGATGATGTTAACACATTTAGCAAAGTCGTGTGTCACATCGTCTGGCCAGGAGGAGAATGAAGGGACGTGTTGCAGTGCTGAACATGAGATTCAAATAAGTAGCCATATCTAAAGATGTCGCCTTGCAAAAGTCCTGTAATGCTTTAATATCAATTATCCAAGGGCTGTGATTTGTATACTCAGAATAACGGGGTTGGGAATGCAATTGATAAAAACCTCTTTAGACTAATGGAATAACCAAAGACCATCAGCCACATAGGTCACTGGTTTTTTTCATGCCCCCAATTATGCAACCATCCAAAGCCCAGTACATAAAATTATACAACTTCTACTGCAAGAGCAAAGGTTAGTTCAATGATGAAAAAATACGCTTCCAGCTAGCTGGCTGGCTGTGAGCTAAGTGATACATGAGCAGCAACCTCTCAGAAGTGAAAAGTTTAGAACTTCCTTGGGTTTCAGATTTTTAAAATTGTCACCTGAAAAGTAATTAAGGGAGGTGCCAGTGGAATGGTCTCTTAGATGTAAAACACACACACACACACACACACACACAAAAACACCTCAGTGGATTGATTCACAGCTGCAAGCTTTGGGCTTACTAAAATATTACAAATTGTCTTTAGAGAAATAAGCACACATTCACTGCTGCTAAATGAAGAACCCTTCCCCTGCATTTCAGGCATATTTCTACTGTTGAAAAAATACTACATAAGTGACAGCACCAAATAATACTGAAGACACTCTGAAAAGAGATTTTAATGCTATACCATTGTTAACAGCTGACACTTTTATTGCACAGCACGTATGCTTGCATTGTACTGTGTACAAGTTTAATGTCTCTGTATTGTAATATCCAAGGTGGGGATATTGAATATTCAATTAAAATTTAGTTTAGGACATTGGGAGTATTTTAATTAACAGCTTCTCTCTTCCACGCTCTCCCTCATCCCTTCCTTTCTACCTGGAGATTCTGAAATAGAGAGTGATTGCCATTTTTCCATTCAAAAAGCCATGGGGTCCTGCACCCCTTGGTTTCATTAGGGTGAATCCAATAGAAGGTTGCTCGGAAGCTATGCCCACTGTGGTCAATGGAGTATAACTGTGCACAGGACTGCAGCCTCTCTATGTGTGTGTTTCTCTGTGTTGAAAACTGTCACTTAGTTTGATTGCAGCTGTTGTCTCCCACCAGTATTCAAAGGGCACACGGTAATAAGAACATAACAAGAAAAGAATAACCCGGTAGGATCAGGCCAGTGGCCCATCTAGGACAGCATCCTGTTCTCACAGTGGCCAACCAGATGCCCATGGGAAGTCTGCAAGCAGAACCTGAGCCCAACAGCATTTCCTCCCTCCTGTGGTTTCCAGAGACTAGTATAGCATAAAGGACATGAGTCTACAAGGATCCTGTGCCAAGGAGGAAGACATTGGGAGCAAGAGCTTGGGAAAGGCAGGCCATGCTTTTCAGAAACAGGAACTATAATGTAACCTGCTTGTCACATTGAGGTTACATTTATTTGTATCATTGTCACAGGAGAGGGAGACATGGAAGGATCAGTGTAAATCTCTGGTTCAGATACTTACACATAATGCTGAGTGAAACATGCAATTAAATATAAACTTCTCACACTCAAAATAAAAATCACTTAAAATAATTTAAGTAATATACATCAAATTTTACATTCAGTATGGGGAAACTTTGGCCCTCCAGAATATTTGCTGAACTAAAACCCATCAGTTCAGGCCATTGACCATGCTTGCTGGGCCTGATGGGAGTTGTAGTTCAGCGACATCTGAAAGCTCAATAGTTCCCCACCCTAGTCTTAACCATGATATGTAATTTGAAGTCTTAACTCATCAGTGTGTTTGACAACATTAGACAGAGAGAGAAAGAGAGTACAAGAAAAACAGATTAAACTCAAGACAGAGCAAGAAAAAGGTTATCCTTTGTCAATTTTGGGTCCAAACAGAGATGGGAGTTCTAGTAGATTTGGATTCCAACCTCTAAAGGGTCTCACAGCCAGAGGCATACATCCATGTGCTGGGTTCCTTCTCTCCAATAGTTAGAGCTCCCAGACACTTCCACAAAATGAGTGCCATTTGAATTGACAAACTGGGATTTCTGCAATGTATTCACACTCCAACATAGCCAAGCTTTGAAAGGCCCGGCATGTTGCCTTAGGGTCTGATACTAGGAAAGGCAAGGAACACGAGCCAAGGGCTCCCGTCAGATGTCTCAATCACAGGCAATATTAAACCAAGCGACTTTCATAACCATTAAATCCAGGGCAGTGGATGGCAACAAAGAAGGGAAAGTTAATTTTTATTATCATAGCTGAGCACAGCTGGAAGACAAGTCCTGAGAGAAGCCATTTTATTTTTTAGCAGCTCACACAGTCTGTCCCTGTGTGGGGAGCCATGCCAAGCCAGCAGGCTTTCTTCTTAAGCTCATAAAAAAATAAAAAGAATCAAGTCTTCCATGCAGTTCACCAGATGTTCTGTTCCAGATGCCTGGAGCATCTCCTTTCCAGTATCACATCCCTGCTCTGATTCCCGTTCTAGTGGTGCCATTTCTAAACCTGCATGGGAGTCATGTCTGTTGTCTATGAAGCCGTTCCCTCCAACCAAAGCTGAAATCTAGTCTACTAGACTATAGTAGTAGGCAGAACTTATTTGGCTCAATTTGGAATGGGTTTGCAATTATGAGTTCTCTTTGTATTTGGGGTGGCTGGTGGGGAGGAGGGAAACCCATCTTCTACTGATGAGCACCAGCCATGAAGAAGAAGAACTGCATAAAATCAAATAACCATACTCAGAAACAAAAAAGTGTTAGATTTAGAGAAAGGGCTGCAATCATGTAAAACGTAAGCAAGAAACAAGAACAGATAAGATACCCCTCCAAACTATGAAAGCTGCTCAGTTGGGCAACCCATGTAGGAGTAAAATAGAGTTTCAGCAAGATATTTGATGTTAAAACACTTTCATGCATGAACCTACAAAGCTGTTCACTTGACAGCAGGTACACAGGATCTCTCTCTCTCTCTCATTCTGTGTTTCAAACTAGGGCGGGGGTTTGGGGAAAACCCCTGCTCAAGTTGTAATTCAGTTGAGCATCATGAGCAGGACAAATTTCTTTTCCAAAGATCAGAGCAAATTATGAAGTTTGAGAGCATCACTGTTGGGTTACGCAAGTCCAGTTGGCCTCTACCTTGGCTAGAACATTATAAATCCATGGCGCAGGAGACTTGGACCTTTTCTGATACAGAGATAGATTTTTTTTTCTTATGCCACACTCCCCATCCCTACCCTCGCCTTGCTTACAAGGAAAGGCCATAGTTCAGGAGTAGAAAATCTACTTTGTATGCATAAGGATCTAGGTTCAATCTCTCCTATCTCCAAGTTAGGGATCTGAGAGATCCTGATCTGAAACCACGAAGAGCCATGGATGATGATGATTTTTACTTGTCCTTCATCATGAGCTCAGAGGTCAGGTTACAATAATTTAAAAATACAATATTAAAAAAAACAGTTCAAACAAATAATATTGAAGTAATGGCTGAGCTAGATAGTCCAATGATCCGACTCAGCTCCCTATGTTGTTTCTGGTGCCCTGATCAGAGCCTATTTCCTTTGCTTCTGGAAAACAAGCTGGATAGCTGTTAATACTTTGTGCACTCTTCACATACTCCACAGTACCATTGCGCCAGTGCAGAGTTTTGTTTAGAGATGGCTCAAATTCTGCCATATCCACACTATTCTATAGGTTCCTCACCATGTGAATCATGAACTCCCAGCCCAAAAAAGAGGCTCCTTGCACAGCATGGAGCTTCTTCCCTAATTTCATGCCATCCTATACCACACACTTTGCTTTCCTGGGGTCCATCCCATTTCTCAACAAATCTTCTTTTTGATTAAGACAAACAAACATATGATTTGTTCCGTCCTTTCAATTGCATAGAAAGCCCTCAGAATGTAAATAGCTGCATTATTTAGGTTTATTGAACATCTGACACTGGGGAATGTGCAACTCATGAAATTTTCAGCGAGGGAGTATAAATGAGATATTCCGATACATTTTTTAAAATGTGAATGATCAAAATTTTATACAGTGAATGCAAGTGCCGACTCTGGCCATATATGGCACAGTTAATTTAAAGTGAAGTTCTACCAGAAAAGTAGCTGTAAAACTGGCATTGCATATTTATTGCGCCTGGAAAATCTCCAACTCAAATATGCTTGAATTTGCAAGTTAAAAGATGCTGCCTATTCTTCTCATGCAGAAAAAAAACTAGGTTACAGGACCTGAGGTTTCTCTTAACTATCAATAGCAGGGATGGGGAACCTATGGCCCTACAGATGTTGTCAGAGTCCAAGCTCCCATCAGCTCCAACCAGCATAGTCCAAGGTCAGGAATGATGGGAGATGTAGACCAGCAGCATCTGGAAGACCACAGGTTCCTCATCTCTGAGGTATAGTCAGCCACCACTAGAAGCAGAAGCCTGCAGCTGCATTTCACATCTCAATATCATGAATGAAACCTAAGATCAGTCATAGGGCAGGGGGACAAGGCACCTATCTCAGCACTGCTAGTAACCAGAGGATATTGATACAGATGTACCAGCATGGCAGCTCCAGGAAACAGTGCAACCAGTGTAGCAGAGGGGTACCAATGCCAAGCTGCAGAAATTCAGGAAAGATTGGGATGGATAAGAAAGAGATTAATCCAGTCCTCTATGCCAATAGTTAGGAGCTGTTGTAATTTATCTGCTTGCTTTCTAGTAAGTGTTATGATTACTAAATGAATCAGTTCTATTCCTAGCATTCAAGCCATGTCCTTTAGAACATGGGTTGAGTCAATGATATTTTCCATGGAGTAAAAATATATTTGATTATGTTGAGCCATCTTCAGGTATTCACTACAGAGTCCCAAAGAGGTTCTCATGCAAAACGGTCTTGTTCTATCTCCTAGATATTGACCTGTGCCTCAGACATGCCCTTCTATAGCCAATGTGTGATTGGCATCGCTTCGGAGGGGACCCAATGCACAGATGTGCACATGTTTGGAAAGTCTGCAAATTTAATTTTGAGTTTCCAAACACCTTTAGAGTGCCAGATCTATTAAAAATGTCTGTGCATGGGTTTTGTTTTGTTTGCAAACTTTTAAAAACATTGGAACCTGATGCAGAAATGTTACAAAATGAAATGAACTGAAGTCAAGAGTGGAGAAATAAGGAAAACGGGGAGGGGTGTGGCAATGACAAATCTGTCGATTTTAATCTTCGCTATATGAGCAAAAGGATGAAAAGTGGTAGCTAGAAGCTCACGTTAGTTCCTGTGTAAGAGGAAGACATTCTCAAGGGACCCCTCTGCCCAGAGGAGTAATAAGAAGCAAGCACGAGAAAGGCACTCAAGAGTCAAGAATGCAGTTACTTTCCAGAGCAGGAAAATTAGCTCCAGTTCAGTGAATGTGTGAAAATTAAGCAATGGCACAAAAGGCACACAGGACATCTAAACCACTCTCCCGGGGATCTTGCAGGATTTTTCTGTACAGCATATTCCCCAGGGTTTAGCTCAGTTTTAATTCCAAATATCACAAATGATAGGGCTTGCACACAGCCCTGAAGAAAAGTGGGTGAGTAGGTGGAGGATGTGAGGCAAGGAGAGAAAAAACACATTTTAGCTGACAGGTAATGCATTCAGTCCAACATTTTCATTTTGGGGAGAGGGGGAAATGATCCCGTTGCCACTGCTTGTCCTCACAGGTCCCCCTGAACAAACATCAACAGAAACACACCATTCAAATACACACAGATCATTATTGCATTTTGCCTTCTCCATCGCTTACTCACGCTCTGCATATCTGCACTCATTTCTAAACCTTCCTTATAAATTAGTCCCTCCAGCCCCTGAATTGCTTTTGTTGCTCTTCTCTGAATTCTCTCTAATTTTGTTTACATCTTTCTGGAATTGAAATGCCCTCAACCAAAAGTAGTAAACAGCAGCAGCTTGTTCCCCAGCTAGAGGGTAATTCCGGCTTCCCAAGTACAAGAGCAAGTGCACAAACACACAAATACAAGCAAGCACTTCCAGAGCTGCCACAAATGTGGAGCTCATGAACGGATTCACCTCACATCCCCTCAGAGGAAGAAAAGCAAAGCTCTGGAAATTAAACAAAAGCCAGCCCTTCTTCAAAGTACCAACTAGATCATAGCTGTCAAGTGTCCCTTATTTGAAGGGACAGTCCCTTATTCCAGCACCATGTCCTGCTGCTGTCCCTTATTGATGGATGTCCCTTAAATGTCCCTTAAATGATGTCCCTTAAATTTCAAAGGAAGCAGCTCCTCTCCCTCCCTCCCTGCCGGCCGGGGAGGAGGGAGGCTCCAACTGTGTTGCTTGCCTGTGTTGCTCACCCAATAAGAAGTCTAAGAACGACTGGGGAGTGGAGCTTGCATGCCTTGTGTGTGGCTAGTTAATGCAAGCTGAGGAGGTTTTTGAATGCTGGACGCCATTTTGTTGCACGTGCTGCTGCAAACTTTGCAGTGCAAAGGCAGGCCAGGGAGCCATCTTACGATGAGACTGCATAGGCCTTGTGCTGCATGCAATTCAGATTCTATTCAGTTGAACCTCTGGTTACAAAGTTGGTTGGACAGTGTTCTCGAAGCTACCCAGCATGAGTTTGACCAGACTGCAGGAGGACAGGAAGACTGGAGTGCCTGGAACAGGTGAGGCTGCAGGTCCCTTATTTTGGCTGCTGGTCCCTTATTTTCAAATCTGTAAGTTGACAGCAATGAACTAGATCCAAATCTGAGGCAGACCCAAGCCCTGTTTGCATGGTTTAACGGGGGGGGGGGGGTGAACAAGAAGGCACACAGGGCAGAGGGAAATCCTGTGCACAAGTGTGCTCACATTGAATGCCTGCATCAATGTCTGCCACCCTTCAAAATGTTCCATCAGATATGAAACAGGCCCTTCCTGGGGGAGTGAATGCCACTACAGTTCCTCTGCCCTCTTCTCCCAGTTGAACATACTGTGACATCAGCAGCCAACACACCAATTATCTTCTGCATTCTCTATTGGTGTTATGGGGAGCCTTTCACCCTGCAGACATTGCTGGACTACAACTCCAATCATCTCCTGCTATTGTCCATGCTAATATGGGCTGACAGGAGTTGGAGGGCTACACATTTGCCACCCCTGGCATCTGCACATACTACTGTGTGCTTGGGAAGTCTTCTAGTCCAGAGTTCCTAACTATATCAAGAGAACTGTATATGTATCCCTATGACTGCGGATGAATGGATAGGCAATTGAATGTTCACTCATCACAGTTATATTGCATGAGTAAGGCTCCAGTGTTTCATAGAAAGAAATAAAATTTTCCTTCAACATAGGGAAATGCCAGTGAAAGGATACAAAGACAGAAATTGCCCAAGAACAGCTTAACACTGCTAGATTTAAGAAAACGTATTTTGCTTTTATATCAATATTGCTAGGTTTTTTTGTAAAATAAAAATGTATATTTGGTTCTTTACTTTGCAGCAAAAACACGACAGTTAATCAGATGTGCATTATAGTGGTGGGCCTGTGCACACATCTATACTAGAAAAACTAGTTTCAGAAACAAATTCACATCAGAGAAAGGAAAAGAACTCCAAGATGTGCAGTTACCCATGATACCTGCAGAAAATTCATGTACTGTCAGAAAACATCTGAAGACGCAGCAGAAAACTCAATGGGGGGAAAGGGGAACACAAGTACCCATTGGCCATTTCACAATCCTAGCTATGTCTACTTAGAAATAAGTCCTACTTATTTCCCTGCTTACTTCCCAGTGAAGTAGCATTAGGATTCCAACATTTCTCTACCTGGTGCCCTCCAGGTAATTTTGAGTACAATTCTCAACAGCCTCAGCCAGCATCAACATCGCTAACTGAGGCTGAGGGGAACTGTAATCCAAAATACCTGGAGGGTACCGGGTAAGGGAAAGCAGTGCTGGCTTCTGTTTGTTTATTTGTTTTAACTAACAGATAATGTGGACTCCATCTTGGAATGGGAGCATTAGTGCAACTGCCCTATAGGGGCATAAATTTGTGCAGACATTAGAGAGCTTTTGCAGGGCAGGAGACAAGTTACACTGACCAGTAATTGACAATTGACTGAAATCTTCAGATGTTCTTAGTTGTTCCACAGCCTGCTGAAACCTATCCTAGGGTAACCAGACGTCCCTTGTTCTCAGGGACAGTCCCTGGATTTGCAAATCTGTCCCCAGGAGATGTGGCAGTGGCAGCCTCAGCAGCCCAGAGCCAGCCTGTTAGCGTAGTTGGCTCTGGCTGGCTTCAGGAGCTCCTGAAGCCAGCCAGAGCCAACTGCACTATCAGACTGGCCCTTCCTGGGCAACGGCTGCCTGCCCGTGACTGCCAAGCCTCCCCTGATCTGTCAAAACAAAGGAGAAGGGGGAAGGAGATCAGGGAAGGCTCAGGAGTCAAGGGTGGGCGGTGCGCCATTGCTCAGTTTTTTAAAAAAACCCTCTGCATTTATGTTTCACAGGTTGTGAAAGAAGGGTTTTGCACCTTTATACAATATGCACGTGTGCTTGGGTCCAGGGTTTTTTGCCTCACCATCCCGACTACTGACTCCCTGTTGCTACTCAGCTTCAAAGGGGGCTGGGGTGGGGTGGAAAGGTCCCCAGATTCATTGAAAAAAATCTGGTAACCATAACCTAACCTGCTGTGAGATATTCAAAGTGCAGCCAAATGAACAATTCATGTTTTGCTAGATAGGCACATGATAGGAGCTGAAGCTCATTCAGCTTTCCTGTAAACTTGCTAGAGAGAACTCTTTGAGAAACACGTCCTCTGTGCCCTGACAGGGGAGGGCATAGCGGTATATTCTTCCAGCTGCTTGGGCACACCATCTTTCCAGCACTTTCCAATCTGCCAACAATGTGAGAACCTCTACAAAGTCTGAGCCCCAAGCTCAGAGTACATTTTAAGATGGGTTTAAGTATGTCTTTGTAACTGAATTACCATTGTAAGCCCGCCTGAACAAAGCTGCTGTATCCTTTACTCTTCAACAAATATTCTGATTGAGTTAATGTTATTTTTATCTTTTACAAGACTGTTTGTGAGATTGCTGTTTTAAGGGGGAGAAAGGGGGAAATAGCAGGAAAATCCAGCCTGCCTTAAAGCATCCTGGATTACTTAAACTAAAAGGCTAAAACTAGTCTATCTAAGCTTCCCCTTTAAGCTACAAAGGGATGGCATTCTGCAGAACTCACAAACGTGAAGAAGGAAGGGTAATTTTCAACAAATATACCATCTTCTAGCATCTGTTCACATCCCAACACTTGCCACAGCCTCGGGACATCTTTTTGCATTGTGGCACGTAGCTCCTCCCTGCCAAAATAAGGCAAGCACAAACTCTGATGAGTTTTGGCACTTGCTGAAGACTCCTTTGTCCACCCCAGCATGTGTTGGCCATTAATACCAAGCTCGTAATAATTGCCTGGCTTGACAATGATGCTTTTACTGTTTGTGGTATTTCAATCTATGGGTTTTATTGAGAATATATTTATGTTGTTTGGGGAACTACCCTGTAATTTTTAATGAAAGGCAGTATATTAATCTTTTTTAAAAAAAAATAACAAAGGGAGAATACTAAGGTTGTAGCAAAACACATCTGATGTCTCTCTCTTTTTTTTTTAAAATATCTTTATTAAGCAAGTTTTAAAAACCACATACAAAAATATAACAGAGATAATAACAAGCATATAGGAAGAAAGCAAACACAGATGAAAGAGAAAGAAAAAAAGAAAAAAAGAAAGAAGAAAAAAAATAAAGAGTAAAAAATACAAAAGACTTACAAACCTACAAACAATAGACCTCCGTCCAACTCGGTTTAGGATTACCTTATCTTATACTCTTTCTGCAGTTATTAATACCATCATACTAAAACGTGGTAGGTATTAAGTACCGTCTGCTGTTAAATTATTAATTCCAAAATTAACCTCCATATAACTTATAAATTTATTCCAATCATTTTTTAATTTTATACTATTATGATGCCTAATTCTTTGTGTCAATCTCGCTAATTCTATGTACTGATGTCTCTCTATTTTGAGCATCCATCTTCTTCCTCAGGGAGCTCTAGATTAGACACAATCTCACAGTTACACACAATCAAGGGTGTTTTACTACAAAAACATATATTTTAGAATCAGCATCTACCATTTTCATAAATATATACCTTTGTATTGCACATCTTAGAAAATGCAACACTTATAACCAACAGCCTTGAAAGAAAATCATCAAGTAGTAATATAACCAGTTCACAAAAGCAGAACGGACATTAAAGGTAGAAAAACCTATTGGACAACAGCTAATCTGGGACAGTTTTCTTTCAAGTCTACATTAGGGCAGTTCAGAATCCTACTTCATTCAAAAAGTCAAGAATGCTTTTGTGTCATTAACAGTTCATTGTATTATGCATGTGCAGAAGAAGTCTGAGGTTCAGCTGTTGTGACTTAGGACTCCATGTGGTCTCGGAAGGGCTTAGCCCTGAAATGTATTCCTGGTATTAAGATGTCACTCACGGGATGTATGCAACAACAACAAAGAAAAGAGGCCCTCCATAGTATGTAAGTAGGTTAAAATGTGGAGCCTGTCACCCTCTAGGTATTGATGGACACTCATCATCCCTGACCATTGGCCATGATGGTTCAGGCTGATGGGAATTGGAGTCCAACAACTGGAAGCTTCATTTTTGTTTCAACTTGTCTACCACATATTTAACATTGTGGACACAACTTCCTTCCAGCAACTGCTGCAGCCAAGCTGGTACCAAACACATTGTTCTGCTTTCCTTTCAACCACGTCAGCAAGGCAGCCCAGGACCACCATACACAGTGCCCAGATTTGCACCCTGGAGAGGTCATTTTGATACTGCCAATGCAGCAAAAACAATGTGGGAGGCAGCAGTAACAAGTTACTGGTCTCTGTAGCCACAGCAGGTGCTGTGATTCTCCAGAGGTTTCATTTCACCCCTGGAGTCACACTCCATTGTCTGTCAAGACAGACAGATGCCAGCAAGAAAACAATGGGGGCTTCTCCTACCCAAACACCCACTTGCCCTGTAATGGATTCCTGTTATTCCTGTTACATAATAGCACCATCAACCTGCATGGCAGTTTCACAAAGCTTACAATCTAAAATTTGAAACAGGGTGGAGGAAAAAGGGGGAGTCAGAGGTAGGAGAAGAATATGGATTGGAGTTACATGCTTGGTTTTGGGAAGGACTGAGTAGTTGTGCCAAAGACTTCTATGAAAAAGGTAGGTTTTCAGGAGGGATTTAAAGGATGAGGGTCAGCAAGTCATCTTCTTCTTCCATATCTTGAATAGAAGTAGTGAACTTGGTCTAGGCTGCTCACCCCAAAAGCTTTCCTCCTGCCCTCACTGTATTCTCTTCATTATTAGAGCTGGACAAAGCAGCCTGTGCAGTTGCTGATATATTTTCCCCCTCTCCTTCCTGGATGAAATGATAACAAGAAGAGCACTTCAGCTGTCAAAGCGATTCCACCCTGGCCGAGTCGGAACAGCACATCAAATCATGGCACATTTTTCTTTAAGGGGAAAGGGAGCCTTTTCAGGAAAGGCAATTTGCCATTCCACATCAGACTCTTGGCCCACTAACCTGATTAGTTGGCTGCTGTAAGGGCCTGCCCTGGTAGGGCTGTGTATGTGTGTGTTCATGCATGTGTGAATGTTGATTATGTACATGGGCAACATAAAGAAACCACCCTAAAGCTCTCGCTAACAATGTGTTTCCACTGTGCTTAGCACCTTCAATACAGCTGCTACTTTTCAATAATAAAACTTTGTATTTCCCTAGGTCATTTCAATCAATAACAGTTAGCAAATATTTACACAGCAATTTTCAGTGTTTAAGGCTATGGCCAGGAAGCCAAATCCTTACTCTGTCATGCAGGTCAGTAGCTTACCACTGCCTTAACCTACTTTACAGGGTTGTTGTGATAAGATGGAGTGGAAGGGGAAAATAGAAGCTAATCAGCACCCTGAGCCTTTTTAAAGGAATAATAAAAAAATACTAAATAATCTTAAGCACTCTTACTGAAGTAAATCTTACTGAAATTTTGCAAGTTAGATCCCCAGATTGTAAAATGAAGACGTTAAAGAATTGCATGAGCCTTAATACAATCCTTAGAACAGAACAGGATTTCCCCAACCTCAATCCTAAAACAGGCACAGGGAAACCTCATTAAGAACTAAACACCAAAACTCCCATCTTCCCAAATTGTACTGAGATGCTGGAGCCGTGAAGCTTCAGTCACCTCAACACATTCAGCCTGGACCAATCTTTTATTCCAGGCTAGAATCCATGGAGTTATTCAGGCAAAGTGCAGTTGAGAGCTGAAGGTCAGGACCACAGACAGCTCTGTGTGAAGCAAAAATAAAATAAAATAAGATGTGTCCGGATATCAGAGTGGCTGGATAGCAGCAGAGAGCTAGGATTGTTGATGCACCACTAGTGTGGAAAAGACAGAAGCTTTACAATCACTGAGGAAGTATGCTGTGCATTTACACGGACAGTGCTGTAGAAACACAGGTGTGCACTCTGGAAGAGTTGAAATGTCTTCTGTATTTCACAGACATAGTGGGGCAATAAACAGAACGTCAAGGGAGAAGTCATCTCTGTCTTAAGAGGGGACAGAACCATCTCCTCTAGAGCCAAGGATGGAGGCTTCACAGTCTGCTGGGGGCTCCTCTTCATTCGAACCTCCTAAGGCAGGGGTAGAGAACCTCAGATTTGGGTCCTTTCTCTCTGACCCCTGGGACTCTCATGTAGTCATGCCTCCTACCAGGTCACTACTTGGCAGCCTTGCTCTATACCCTCCTTGAGTGTTTTAACTTGACTGAAATGCATCCTTGAATGCCTCTTCCTTGCCTTGATGTAAGATGTTGGTGTAGAAACCTCTGACTTTATAGAAATTGAATGAAGCCAATCATGCAAAATTAAAGATTGTATACATTGGTTCACTCTTTGGCTTTGGCCCCATCCACTGGTATGTGACCCTTGAGTTGGATAATATTCTCCAACCCTGTCCTTGCAGCATCACCACATTAGAAACCATCTCCCGGGGAGCTTTTGGGACCCACTTGTCTTCAACCTGGAAGTCTTTAGAGATTCCCTACTACAAAAACAGGCTAGGGAGCTGGTCTACAGCTATTTCAGTGGGAGCTGACCTCAGGGAGCATTCAATGCAGCCAGGTCCTGGTTGGTAGGGTGGGAGAGTCCTGTCCCTGGAACTGTATGAATGCCAGTGTCACATGCAGAAGTATGTGCAGAGCCACTTCCCATGCCATCACACAGCTCATCATGTTGCACCTGTGATGGGGCATGAAAAACTGCCCTTTGTGGATTTTTACATTCACACTGCACTCTTATTATGCTTCCATTCCTAAGATGCTTAACATCTTTGCCTCCTGACACCATCATCCACTAACCCATCTATTCTGGAGACACACTGAATGAGTTGGTCTTCACCCCACTTTCTCCCCACAATAGTTCTATGGAGCAGAATCCATTAGGGAGTTCCTCTAGGCAACTCTCCCCCCACTGAAATTAATGAGCCTGCGTGAGAGAGCAGCTTCCCAGTGGAACGTTCTGTTTGGTATGTTGATCTCAGCAGCAGAGTCTTTAAAAGCTACCTAGATAATATTTGTCCCAAGGTAGCACGTAGGAATCTGACAAGACAAGTGGAAGGATCATTTTTGACGCAAGAAGTTGCTCAAATGGCTGAAAGAGGAGCTTTGTGGCTTGGGAGATTTGATTATTATTTGAGTGATATATTGAATTGGAAGGTTTTGGAGTCAAGGATCAGTCCATTTGGATTCCACTCCAAAGCGCTCTGTTTTTTTGAGATTAAAGTACAAAGCCCTGCTCTGTCTTTCCTCTTATCCTGAGCTTGTAAGTAAACTTGGCTTGACCTAGGCCTTTGAACATCTCCATCACTTAAGAGAACAGAAGGCAATAAAGTGAGACACACTCTCATCAGTCTTCCCAGCTTGAGGTGAGCTCCCTGATCTCATTAACCAAGACAGCACCTGAAAACTACAAGGCAGAAAAGTATATCCAAAGGCGCAACAGCAGGCTACCTTACTTCTTAGCCAATACACAGTTTGCAAATGCACCACCACCAGTTCCATTGTGTACATTCTGCAACCTTCACTAGATATGGCCATTGAACAACCTATACATCCTATGTATGTGAAATGTACTTTCACTAGATATGGCCATTGAACAACCTATACATCACATGTATGTGAAATGTACTATGGCCTGTTTCACCTGTTACCATACATTACCATCTAAGCACGCATCATAAAGCAAAGGATCTTGCCAATCACCATCCCAAAATACAGTGTACCAAATCTTACCAAGGCTGCATAGCACATCATGCATGCACAAGTCATGAAAGCAAGAGCTGTGCTTAACCTCCTGCAGTTCACATTTTATGCATACTGCCTAGACATTCTAAAGCATACTGCTATAAACATACCTGCATGCTGTGTGGACATTTCCAAAGTACACTTATCCCATGGCCAACAAATGAATAGCTAAAATAAGCAAGAACTGGCAGGAAGCCTGCAAGCAGGTCTCTGGGGAGAATATGCTCTAGTGAGCAAACGAGCCAAGCATCAGGACTCCAAGCCAACCTAGGCAATGAAGTTCATGGGAGCTGCATGGGTTTGATAAGAAAGGTAAACAGAGGCAGTACATGCCAGAGGATTTTTGGCTTGCAAGGTTCTATTTGCTGGCCTGCTACTTAGTAGAGGAGGAAGTGGGATCTCTGGCTTAACCCATATGCCCTCATAGAGAAAATGGGAAAGCTTGCAGTTAAATACAAATAGGATGACATGAAATAAAATAAAATAAACCACAAGAGCAAGTTGAAGCCTTGTCCAAGGTACCAGTTTTTTCAGCCCAGAAAAGGTGAAGGACAATGTGACGCACAACTGAGCCACCTTAAAGAGATCACTTCTCAGACTTCCGGGTCGGCGCCATCGCCGAATGGCGGACTCCCTCCAAGCTCCGGAGGGAGTCGGCTGGGTAGGGGTCGGGTCCTGCCGTGCCGGCGACGCGGGGACCCTCAAAAACCATGGGCGGAGATGCCCATGGACTTGGTGACTCGGCGGGCACCGTTTGCGCCCTCCCGACCCGCGAAGGAGCCTTTTTAAAGGCTGCGGAGCGGGTGACGGGGGGGGTGTGGTGCTGTGAGTCCAATGCTTCCCCTGCCCAGCGAAGCCGCATGCCATTCGGCGGAGAGCAACGACTTCTTCTTTGAAAATTTTGGATTTGGACTAAAAGGAACAACCCGTGAGTAAATGGATTGGACTTAAAAGGGAAATTTGATCTTTGAATTTGGAGCGAGCGGGGGGAGTGCAAAAAGGAAGTCCGCCCCCCCCCTGTTGTAGATGGCTCAACGCAAGGATTTGACAACTAAGATCGAGAGATGAACTTGTTTACCTGAAAAAAATTTTTATCTTCACGAAGGGAAATTACAATAATTGTGCTGGAGGAGAAGACTGATTTGTGGGAACTAAAATGCAACCCCCCCCCCCGGGAACCGGGAACGATCCGCTATGAGAGACTGGTGAAGAGACACAGAAACTTTGACAGCTGTCAAAGTAGCTGTCAAAGCAGGAAAATAAAAGAGAACTTTGTTACGATGGCTTTGCTGGTTAGATTTGTTACAATTTGGACATAAATTATTGGAAATAAAGGCAACAAGTTATTTGACTTTTGGGTCTGATTTTGAAAGAAATTAAGTTACCATATTCCCTCTAGAGGGAGGCTGGGACATTGCAACAGTAGCAGCAAGTGGAAAAATACTATGAATTTGAGCAGGATCTGTTATCTCTTGGGAAAGCTGCAAAAACGAAGCATTATTTTGTCTACAGAGGTTTCTATACTAAAGGAGACAATGGATTTATCTATTGAAGAAAGGAAGGGACTTGACGCAAGTTATGTTCCTGAATAACAAAAGCCTCTGTGGAGAACAAGAAGTTTCTGAATTAGAAGGTTTCTGCAGCAGAACAGGAAAAAGCAACCTGAGGAATAAGAGCTGGACCAAATTTGTTGAGATATAGACGTGGATACACCAGGCTGGCAGTAGACAATGGATGAACTTTGGGGATTGGAACCGGGGAATGGGGGGGGGGAGAGATTTGGAATCCAAAGGCTGTAAAATTATATATTATTTCTTTCTTTACTTTTTTCATGTTTGTTGTTTGAAAATAGGGGAATTTGTGGAAGGGAAATGGAGTCGATCTTAGGGAATTATATAAAATATAAGGAGAAATGGTTCATTAAGATAAATAAGATAAATTAATTTGGAATAAATGGGTTATTTAAAATTACAAATAAGGTTTTAAAATTTGGGGTAAGAATCTGTGGAATCAATTTAAGGGAAATGGAATACAAGAGGGGGAGGGGGGGAAGTCCGGGAAAGATGCCACTGAAACCAAGTGTAAATCATATTTGTTTTTTCTTTCTTTCTTGCTATCTTTCCTTTTTATTCTGGAAAATTTTTAATAAATATTATTTAAATAAAATAAAATAAAGAGATCACTTCTCTCAGGGCAGAGGCATGCCAACCACTTCTCTATCTTTGCCAAGGCAGCAGAGGACCTTAAACATGTATCTCCAATTTTGCATTCTGGTATCTCTGCTTTGAATCTCTCCCTTGGCTGTGTCTGCAAACCTGAGCACAGTGCTCTTGCTCTCTCTTGCAAACCAAAGCTCAAGAGTGTGTGTGTGTGTGTGTGTGTGAGAGAGAGAGAGAGAGAGAGAGAGAGAGAGAGAGAGAGATCCAAAGCAACAGGCAGCTATAGTTAAACCCAGCCCCAACAACCTAAAGATGCATCTCGATTTCCAGTATGCCAAGGACAGATAGCTTTCCTCCACCTCAATATAAAAAGGGTTGGGACCACTGTAAAATGACATGCCCCATTGCCTTGTTAGCTGTCTCTAGCAAGGGATACTGAAAGGCAAGAGGAAACAGCCATACTGCAAATGATCCACTTAAAAGGGATTGCTACAAAATGCTAGAATAAAATGCTTTGCACATCTGATGCTCTGGGAGCTCGTACATTCATGCTTTCCAGCTTCCTTTCAGACAGCTGCCCCAAGTTTTTCCATTTGCATATTCACAGAACTAAAAGGAGGCATCCGAGTTGCTGGGAGTTTATGAAAAAGAATGAATGAAAAACATTCGAATAAATTGGGATTTCAGTGTGGGCTAACTTCTGCTGAACACCCTTGCAACAGCACCACCAATTTCTCTTCCACAGCTCTGAAATCACGCACACACTTTGGAAATTGTGACAGGAAAAGAAAGGCACAGCCGGGAGAAATGTGACTCGGCTTGCACAGTGAAACAGAAGGGGAGACTATAGCAATGCCCAAACTCTCTCCACCTGGCTCAAGGCAGGAGCCCAGGGGCCAGCAACCCTGCAAATAGTTAAAGCAGCTCCGAACATTGCAATGCTGCAATCCTCCAATCACAGCTCTCTGCAGCTTGTCAATGGGAAGCTCTGTATAGTAGCTTTCGCTGGGAAATAGGCATCCGTGAAAGAAAAGGAGGAAGCCTTGGGAGTCTGTGGGTTTGCCAGTGTGTGTTATTCTCAATGGGTCTGTGCCAGAGGTGAGGGAAGCTCACCCCAGACCACTGAATGTTACTGTTGAAAGTGGCTATAAATCCGACAGACAGCGGAGTTGTGTGGGAGCATTTGCTGAGGAGGAAAGCGTTCCCTTGCTCAGTAGAAGGTGGTGTTTGCTTCCAAAGAGCAGAGCACACATGATTTTTTTTCCCAGGGAGAAAAATGTATGCTCCGTAGAGAAAAGTGCCTATGCACGACGCAGCAAGGCGGCAGAGAGAAAGTGCAATAGTAGAGAAGGATGCTTGGGAAAGGAGGGAGGTGTACGTATGTTCATGGGGATAGAGATGTATCTCTCTACATACAAGCAAAAGCACACATATGAAGCCAGTGTCCATAGGAGAAGGACACAGTCATAGTCATAGTGTGAGGCTTTCTGAGCAGCACAGCAATTATGAGAGTGCCAATTAGGGGGGAAAGGGAAATGCTATGTCCTAAGAGTGTGTGTCTGGCTCTGTTGTGGCATGCAAGGGGGAGGGAGAGGGTACTGTTGCAGGTGCAAAGGAAATGGGGCAGTTTGATTTTTAGGGGGGGGAGTAAAGGGTCAATCTAGAAATTTATGCTGGGTATATAGAAAATGATATGCATGCAATAGAGGCTCACTGTGTAAGAGGGGAGGGAGGAAGAACACATATGAGTAGGTGGAAGAGAGAAAGTGCACAAGAAATGCATATATCTGACATGTATAATGGAGGGATCATATGTTGGGGGGGGGAGTGTAAACACCAAGGTGTGCATGATGGAATTGTACATGTAGATTCTGTATGTGGAATAATAGCTGTTAGTGTGTTTAAACCACAGTGTGGCGGTGTGTAAAAGAAAACACACACAAGCAAGGGGTGCGGTTGGAGGGAAAGGGGGCAAGAGTTTGTGTAGGAGTCTGTATCCACTGTGCCATCCAAACTATGAACCCTCATTTCTCCTGGAAGGCATTTGCAAACTGTAACCTGTAACCACTTGGGACTCAACCTTCTCCTTCCATTGCCAAGGGTACAAACAGCACAGGACCTGGTGTACCATTTTCACTTGCTGCTAATCAATACCCAGAGCATCTCCATCTCTCGGCTACTCCAGTGCCATTTTGTCCTACAAGGAGGAGGGTTTTCATATTTAAGAATCCGTTGGATAATCTGCTGGGGGCAGGGAGGGGGAGAGAAACTTAAGCCTTGATAGGGTCCCCAAGTCCACCCCCCAACACACACACCTTTCCATATGCAAAGCTGCACTGGAAGGCAGACGGTAAGAGGAGTATCAGCACCTGTATGTCACAGACTGCCAAGTGACATGGGATGGAGTTGGAGGTGGTACAGAGGTGCACACCTCCATTTGACCCCTCCCTTTGCAAACCCTCCTCCTCCTCCTCCCCGCTCCCCCCTCCCTTGCAAAGTACATACTGAAGCAAGCCAGGCACATGAGGTGCCCTCTAACTGTAACAGCCAACGGGGTGGGGGGAACGACCCAAAACCCGGGCTCCCATTTCCAAAAGGGGCTGGAGAACCAAGTGGAACCAAACGGAGCTCCCCGTTGCAACCCATCTTCCTGGTCCCTCTCCATCATCCCCGGATCAAAGCAAGAGGGAGACAAATCACTGCCTACCTTGAAAGGAGAAGAGGGACAAGAAGAATCCCAGCACCCAGATACTGTGCAGCCAGTAGGTCCTCATGATTCTGCCTTGGTCGATCAGCCGCCTCCTCTTCCTCTTGAACTCTTCTCTTTTATTTTCTTTTTAACGACGCGATCCTCCTCCTCCTCCTCTCCCTGCCGTCTCCTCCGTCAGCGTTTCTTACAGGCTTTTGACAATCCAGCACAAAAGAAGCTGACCTAGGATGGCCAGATTCCTGAATAACCTCACTCACACTTTCGCCTTGGAATAATTGGGAGATGGGGAGGGGGCAGCTCGGATGCTCGTCTCAGCCTGAGAAAATCTCTCTCTCTCCCTCTCTCCTGCAGCTCCAACTAAATGCGACTGTACTTAAACAAGCAATGCCTTATAGGACAGCGCTCAGAGCAGAAAAGATCCCACCTCTGCCATCTAGTGTTGCAAACCAGAGCCATCCTTTTCCTGGTTGCATACAGGCTTCCCTCTGTGGATCTTCCCGTTATCCCGGGCACTGTTTAGCAACCGCTGGACCATTATTTTCTGCAACTTGGAGTGTCTTCTCATGATGCTAAAAAGGGAAAGCATTTTTGGTATTATTTTGTATATCACATTACTGTATTAAAGAGTATGCATGCTACATCCATGAGGAATAGTTGTTTTGAAGCATGATACACTTTCTCTCTATTTACCATGCACCAGCAACATTCACACATGCAAACAGCAGGAGAACAAGCTCAAATGCAATGTTGGGGTTGGGGGGGGAGAATGCCCATGAGGAAAGGCAAAACCTCTCTCCTTTTCAAGAATGTTGCATTGTTATAGGGAATGAAAAGGTAATTGAAATCACACCTTTCCCCAATAGAGATAATTCATGCCATTACCAACACATTACACCACTTGCCTTTGCCTTCAAGAATTTCAAGACACCTGCAAGAATGACACTACTTTGCTACAGGTGTGTTAATTCAAAGCACCTTCAATGCAGGCTGGTCTTTTTGTCTGTTTGTTTGGAAGGGCTAAGAAGTTTAATCAAACTTAGTTACTAGCCCTCTGAGATGGTGGTATTATAATTATATTCCTAAAGTTGCTAAGTGCTAGACTATATATGTGATATAGGCCCTGTCCTCATGTTTACAATCTAAGAACAAAGGCATGACTTTTTTTGTAGGCAGGAGGGGAGGAGAACAAGTAGTAATGAGAACTATTTGAAAAACAAGAAGAAGAAGAAGAAGAAGAAGAAGAAGAAGAAGAAGAAGAAGAAGAAGGCTGGGCAAACAGGCTAAATGAAGTGTCATTTTCCACCTACATCCCATACAGAACAGCTTAAACGATGTTGGTAGATCCCAAAATGGAGAACAGGAATCAGGTGACAGTTGGACAAAACAACTGATGGAAGGAATTTCTCCAGGATGCTGATCAAGACAGTTCTCCTGGCCATCAAGATCAATGTAGCATAATTAGCCTACATAAGACATCACAAACAAAGGTTTAACTTACTTTGAATCAGCAGCTTGAAGCTCCTAAACACACTCAAACTTCCCTACACATGGTGTGGGAAAAAGTATATAGGAAGATGTTTTCCTCCTTCTCCTATAATTATAGAACTCGGGGCCATCTGATGAAGCTGGAAGATTGAGGATGGACCACAAAAAAAGTGTTCTTCATACAGTTCATAGTTAAAGTTTGGAATTTTCTGACACTTCATCCAAGAAGTTTGACCTGGTGGACATGGTTCTTCTCCTCACTGTGAGGCAGGTTAGGCTGAGTGGGGCTTTAAACTCTGGTCTCCCAGGTTACAGTCCAACACTCCAACCATTACACTGGCTCTATATAAGAGCAGTAGGCAGAATCACTGAGTTTAAGGTTATCAGTGGCCACCAGCCACAATAGCTCCGTCACCCCTCCACCATCAGAGGCAGTATACAGCTGAATACCATTTGCTGGGAATCAAATGTGGAAAGAGTTGATCTGTCTTTGCTTGTGGCATCTGGTAAACAGGAGAACAGGATGATTGCAGAGTAGGGTCTTTGGCAGGATCCAGCAGAGTTCTTACATTCTCCCCAAAGTCTAGGTTTTCTTTTCTTTTTCGTTCTGTTTGCTCTAGCTCTGCTCACCCATTCGAAGAAGCAGCCTCTTCAGCTACCTGTTTCCTATTCCACCTCTTCACCTGCATTCCTAATAGGTTGCATCTGTTCTCTCTTCAGGTTAATTGGCTCCAACTGTGACCCCATGCAAACACACTCACAGAACACACACACAGGATCAAACACAATGCTGCAGACACTCATGCATAGGACATGCACTCTTGTGTCTACACTGGATGTGTCCTCCGCATCATGTGATGCACAGTGGCAGATGACAGGCTCTTGATGCCCCTACCACTGCTGCATGAGTTAAATTTCATACATGAAAGTGCAAGCATTTAAACTTCAAATCTCTAGGTTGCTATCCAATAGCAGGAATTAAATAATGCATTGAAGTTCCTTTTTTACTTTTCCTTTGTGGATTATAAATTTTTATACTGCTTTTATTTATTTTCATGGTACAGAAGATAAATTTTGAGAAAACAGTTGTTACAACAGTTAACAACAAATTATTTGTCCTGATAAAATTGCAGACTTTGATCATGCCATGTGTTAAAGTTTCATTTGATTACTTTGAAGCACCAATCACACAATTCAGTAAATCACCAGGACCTATGTTCTTCTATCTT
Organism: Podarcis cretensis; assembly: GCF_951804945.1. Lineage (NCBI taxonomy): Eukaryota > Metazoa > Chordata > Lepidosauria > Squamata > Lacertidae > Podarcis > Podarcis cretensis. The sequence continues at coordinate 31,112,926 of NC_137173.1, read as the reverse complement.
CCTTTTGAAGTCATCTGTGCATAGCAGACTTGTAGAAAGTAGGATGATCAGAAGAAAAAGAGGACATTCAGTGGGTAAAAGTTGTGGTGCAAGCAACACCTACTGAACTATCCTGTTTCACACCACCGTTAAAGGTGCAGGTACACTGGTCTCTTTTCACCTTGTTTACCCTAGTAGACAATAGCCCATCACCATGCAGATCTAGTTACTGTCCAAAATGTCAATCGCCTTCATTCATATTCAGTTTAGACTTCCTTTACTCATAAGCATTCAGTAAAGCAAAATTTCAACACATGTTCATCATAAGGTGTACATAGTATCACACAAGCATGCCATCAGAGGCAGTCCACTTTCATCTGTAATCTTTAAATGATGCATTGGGAAAATAATGAATCTATAGTGAGCGGTTCTAATGATATACACACAGGATAGACTTTTGTGTAGCCAACTGCCTGCATCGTGGTCTATAGGCACTGTATGCCCTTTTCTGTTTGTGTTTCCATTTGTCAGAACAGTGTGGTTTCCCAAGTATTGATTTGAATTGTCTGATGTCTGCAAATATTTAAGCCCCCTGCAAGATAGAAGCAATTCACGCAAACTGAGGTCTTAGAAAATGTGGGTGGAGAAGCTTTGTTGACTATTTCGCAAGAGTTTTCAGCTGTCATGTGATCTCATCAAGTGCTCTATTCACAACTCAGTTCATAAAGCCACATGAACTTGGAAGCTTCTGGTTTGGAATAACTTACCATCTGTAAGTGAAGAGGACTGTGTGGTGTACTCAAGCTGGGGAAAGTGCAAGTGTGGGAACTTTACCCCCCCCCGATGTTGCTGAACTACAAATCCCATCAGCCCAAGCAAATATGACCAATTGCCAGGGCTGATTGGAGTTGTAGTTCGGCAATATCTGGAGGGCCAATGATTCCTCACAAAATATGTACAGTATACAAAACAGAGAGAGACAAAATATATATGGTTGTATGTTACTGCTACCAGTCTCCAAGGAAAAACAAGTTCCTGATATTAGAAGAGGTCAGATATAGTGGGGATTTCAGAATTCTAGTGAAAAAGTGATAATCAGTGACAAGCTATTTCTAGATACAACAACAACAACAACAACAATAATAATAATAATAATAATAATAATAATTTGCACCCTGCCCATCTGACTGGGTTGCCACTCTGGCGGCTCTTTGACCATTGCTAATCTGTGCTACATATCTAGGATTATGTAGGCATCTCAGATCCACAGATCTATGTCACAGTACAGCCTTCCCAAACCTGTTGCCATCCTGATGTTTTGGACTACAGTTCCTATTATCCTTAGTGATTGGGCATGCTGGCTGGAGCTGCTGGGAAATGATCTACATGATAACAACAGGTTGGGGAAAGCTGTCATAGTACAATCCCCTTGAAATGATTATGAAGGCACAGAGTACAAAAAGTATAAACCTTAAGTTCACTTACAAAACCACTGTGAATAGAAATTCCAGGCCATATAACAATATTCAGACCAGGGATGTACTATTGCTGGTCCAGCCAAGGATCCTATTAATATAAGAAGACAAAAGAAAAGCAACCCAGAAAGAAAGGGGGGGTGTAAATTAGGCTTCACCAACCTTCAGCCATTTTAGATTACAAAGTCAGCTGGCGCTGATGGGAGTTGAAGTGCAAAACATCTTTACACTGGCAAAGGTTGGTATAATGTCTGACTACAATTACCTTCATGCTGGCAGGTAAAAGAATGTTCAGATTATGATGAAGAAACAATATTGGTTCAGTAATGGTTGAGTCTTAAACACAGTTAGCAGAGTAGGCAAGAAGGAATCTGAGCCTTTATTTAAATACAGAACTGTTCCCTGAACTTGGTTAATGTTTTGCCAAAATGCTTTGGGACACTGACATGTAATTATTAAATTCTACTAGAGAGACCTGGTTGGGGGGAAAAGAGGACTTGGCTCCTGAAACTTTTAACAGGTGTGTAGAAGAGGGCATTTCAGCAGGTGTCCCCCGTCATGGATGCAACACCTGTTGAACTTCCCACTTCTGCACTACTGTTGAAAGTGCTCTCTATTTTCACTTGGCAATCCTAAATTCAACATGTGAGTGAAACCTTACATAGACATTCCAACACCGTCACATTTTAACTTCCAAGGGGGGATTTCTAAAACATGAGAAGATTAGTTAGGAGGCAGTTGAAATGGAGTGTCAGGGGGCTTAAATCTCTGCAGGAAGCTTCAAACTGATTTCAAACCAATATAACAGAGGTTCAGTGGAAGTGTATGCCTCAGATTAGAAATAGTCAAAGAGGATGCCAGGGTGACAAAGGAGCAGTGTGTCTCTCCACCCCGTTCAATTTCTTTTTAAAAGAGAGAGAGAGAGAGAGAGAGAGAGAGAGAGAGAGAGAGAGAAAGTTTGGTTTCAAAAGTACAAAGGCAATCCTTCAACCTAACTTTTTTCCTTCTTCCTCTCCCCTTCAGAAACTTAAACCAGTGTTAAGGAACCCCTACAAAGGCAACTAGGCTTCCGTTTGAAAATGGGAGTTTTGCCCAAATGAGGAAATGACAAAAGAACACAAACTCTGAAAAAAACAAATGCAAGTTGATGATAAGGAAAGCAAAAAAGGAAGCAGCAAATACCATAAAGTCATAAAGAAAAACCGCTTTATACACTTACCTAGGGATATGTTTCACTTATTTCCGAATATATAGGATTGCACTGATTGTATTACTGTATATATTATTATTATTATTATTAATCACTTAATGCCTCAATAGGCTTCTAAGCTATTTCCAGACTGCAAAAATCAGCCACAGAAGCATTAAAAATAAACATTCATTATTAAAGTAGACAATCTTTGAAACCCACTATGCTCTGTTACATGTATTTCTCCTGTGATTTCTTCTGCAAAATAGATGGTGAGCATCTCCTAAGAGTCTTCTGTGGGTACTGTATATATCATCAGTCTTGAATGAGTACCTACATCATGAATCAGTTGTTAACCACTACTGGCTTGCAGCCTGACCTAAGGTGGGCTGCAGCAGTAGCATGACCACCATACAAATACATAGTAAAAATGGAGTCCTCAAATGTATACCCGGGCTATAGGTATCCAACATCTGAATAGGTTGTAGAGTTTTGCAATATACTACAGTTCATGAGTGTGCATGCACACACAAAGCAAAGTCCTTAGCTGAGGAAGAGGTATCATTACTCATCCCGCTATGGCCAAACTTGGCCCTCCAGCTGTTTTGGGACTACAACTCCCATCATCCCTAGCTAACAAGACCAGTGGTCAGGGATGATGGGAATTGTAGTCCCAAAACAACTGGAGGGCCAAGTTTGGCCATCACTGCCTAAGCAAATGATCAATCTGGTGACTGAGGTGAGGGCAATTTGCATTCTTAGCAGGGTGCTGAGTTTAGGGTAGAAGTTTAAGCTAGGGGTGTGCATTGGCTCTGAGGTGGGACAAATAAGGAGGTGAAGTGCAACGTTAATAACACCTGCCCATTTAGATCAAGGCTCCCACCAAGTCTTAACAAAATAAAAAAAATCCTTCCAGTAGCACCTTAGAGACCAACTAAGTTTGTTATTGGTATGAGCTTTCATGTGCATGCACACGTCTTGTTCATCTTATCGCTCTATATTTTTATATAGCTCTATGTTGGTCTAGATTCATGGGCTTTGCAATAAATGAGGGTGTCTATAATACTGCCTGCAGAGCACTGAACAGCTTAGCATTTTTATTTTGTTAAAGCACCACAGTGGAGGATTTTTTAAAACTTCATTTAAGGTTTGTTTGTTTTTTATCCTACATGGCTCTGCTGTAAAAAAAACCCCAAACCAATAGCTTTCTCAGACTTGATATTAATGAGCAAACTCAGAACACATGTGCAGAAAAGGAGAGCAGGTAAAAAACCAAGTCTCTTTGTGTCACTTGGCATGACTATTATGCAACATCAAAAGAACATGGACATATTCCAGCAACAAAGCATGGAGACCTTTGGAATGATACGTTGATTTGATAAAAACAACTACTTTCAGTGATTTCATTTCTTAGTTGGTGGGCTGGGGAATGTGTCTGTATGAGAGAGCCAGTGTGGGGTAGAGGTCAGGGTGCTGGACTAGGGCTGGGAGACCAGGGTTCAAATCCCCACTTGGCTGTGAACTGCACTGGGTGACCTTGGCCAGTCACTCACTCTTGAGGCATCTAATCATAAGCCTGCATTTTTATTAAAGCTTATATGTTTGATCAGGGCCTGTATCTTAAAAAGCTTAATGATTTTCAAATATTTTATGCCAGGCAGAAGACCATGCCTAAAAACCTTGGCAAGATATTTTTACTCCTAGACAAGGGGCCCCCCTGATTTATAGCAGAAAACAATTCTCAAAGTCGTAAAAAGGGAATTACAGGCTGACAGCCAAGGTTACACTGACCCTACAAATTAAGGGTGGATAAATAGTAAAATGAGCCATATCTTCTTCCTAAGGTTAAGAAGGTCAAGAGCAGTGAAAAAGCATCTAGCTGGTAGAAACAGAACATTTTCTGGGAAGACTTTTCAAAAGCTGTTTGTTTCTTAAACTAAGATCCTTTTAAGATTTCTTTTCCTTTTAAAAGGTTATTTATGTATTAAATATATTAGTTTAAATATAATTATGCAAAGGATTTAAGAAATGCTAGATTCTTATTTCATATAGTTGGAAGAGATCACAGGGGCCATCAGGCATCAGCCCCCCCCCCCTTGCCAGACAGGAGACGCCATCGAGCACTCCTGATATATGGTTGTCAGGCCTTTTGTTTAGAAACCTTCAAATGAAGGAGATCTCTCAATGTTGATGTGAACTCAATCCTTGACATGCATAAGATAAAAATTCAAGATTAATTATCTGTTTTGGAAGGCAATAGGGCAAGGAGGGCAAGAGGTGAGCTGGTAATTAAGATTCCTTGTTGAGACACATGTAAGATATATTACTACTTATTTGTCATTTATAGATAGAAGAATATATAGCTTTTTGATTTCCATAAAAGGGCAAGAAGGAAATGGGTGTATCTTTTGTGATTGGTTCTAGCAAACAGCCAATAGGAATTTCAACCAGGCTGATTGGACAGAGGCAGCCACAGGAGGAGCAAGGGGGCTGGATTAAGGAAATATAAGTGCTGGCCAGAATGGCAAGAGGCCAGGCCAGAGCTTGGTAACCATATACCACTGTGCCTCATATTTATTTGTCTGACAAATAAATTACTATTTTAATTTCTCTATTGCTGCGTTGAATATTTCATTCCAGCTAAGCGTTAACCACAAGCAGGGTGCTACACTCTCAGACTAACCTGCCTCACAGGGTTGTTGTGATGATAAAAAGGGGAGGGGGAGAGCCATGTACACCACTTTGAGTTTTTTAGAGGAAAGGTGGCGATATAAACGAAATAAATGAATAACTGCATGAATGAAAGAGAGACCGCCTCTCCTGGTATGCCAAGCAGAAGACCTTAAGGTCCACAAATGACAACATTTTGAAGGTCCCAAGTCACAAGGTAGTTAGACTGGTCTCAACTAGGGCCAGGGCCTTTTCAGTACTGGCCCCTATTTTGTGGAATGCTCTGTCACAAGAGACCAGGGCCCTGTGGGACTTGACATTTTTCTGCAGGGCCTGCAAGACAGAGCTGTTCCGCCTGGCCTTTGGTTTGGACTCATTCTGACCCTTATGTTTCCCTCCCCTTATGGTTTTGATGAGGCTGCATTTTAAATTGCATTTTAAGCTGTATTTTAAATTGTTCCCTCCTCCTTATGTTTTTACTTTAATTTTACTGGTGTTAGCTGCCCTGAGCCCGGTTCTGGCCGGGGAGGGCAGGGTATAAATAAAATTTATTATTATTATTATTATTATTATTATTATTATTATTATTATTAAAGAATGGTTAATGGGTGGATGATTGAAGGGAGGGATTTTTGCAAGGCAAAAATACTACAGTGAGTTTTTCCAGTGAAGTATGGGATACAAATGTACCAGATAAGTGAATTTTTTAACTCTTCTATACATAACTTTTCTTATTCTCGGCTTTCCTCATTTCTGTGGTAAGCCAATAATAATCCACTGGTTAATTTAAAAACACCCCCCCTACACACACATATGTGGGTTGTCTCCCCTGATTTAATCTTCATCTCAGTCTGTAGACTTCTGTGCAACTAATCATAAAAGTAGCCTTAAAAATAAAAAGTAATCAGATATGTGGCAACTGCCATTATGCCTCTAGAGAGCAATTTGTGAAGGAGAGGAGTCAATGAAATAATTGGGCTCTGCAAGTAACAATATCGTCCCTTCCTACCTGTGAGCAAGCAGGACCAAATTTCTGGCCTTTGCAGACCATCCATCCATCAAAAAATTGGCTCCTGCAGAAAGTGAAGCAATAGCTACTTGATTAGCTGTCAAACAGCCATTAGGCAGATTAGTCAGTGGTCTCCAACTGCAGTTCAGTAAGCACAAAAAGCTATCTCAGTTGTATCCCATTTGCAGCATATCTTCTCTGTATGTTTTAAGTGGTATTTGTGTATATATGGTACCAAGTCAAATTTACAGTCCTTGTATTAATGTACAAAGCCCTAAATAAATTGAGCCCAGGGTACGTTTGTTGTTGTTGTTGTTTAGTCGTGTCCGACTCTTCGTGACCCCATAGACCAGAGCATGCCAGGCACTTCTGTCTTCCACTGCCTCCTGCAGTTTGGTCAAACTCATGCTGGTGGCTTCGGGAACACTGTCCAACCATCTCGTCCTCTGTTGTCCCCTTCTCCTTGTGCCCTCCATCTTTCCCAACATCAGGGTCTTTTCCAGGGAGTCTTCTCTTCTCATGAGGTGGCCAAAGTATTGGAGTCTCAGCTTTAGGATCTGTCCTTCCAGTGAGCACTCAGGGCTGATTTCCTTAAGAATGGATAGGTTTGATCTTCTTGCAGTCCTGTGGGACCCTTATATCCCAGCTCTGCTATTGACATAGAATCATAGTATTGTGAAGTTGGAAGGGACTCTGAGGATCATCTAGTCCAACCCCCTGAAATGCAGGAATCTCAACTAGATAATACATGAAAGAATCCCATGAGCAGTTGTGGGCTCTTTGTCTTTGGAGGTATTTAAGCAGAGGTTGGGTGGAATACCTCTAAAGACAAAGAGCCCACAACTGCTCATGGGATTCTGTTCCACTGTCAAACAGCTCTTACTGTCAGAAAGCTCTTTCTGATGTTTAGTCAGAATCTCCTTTCTCGTAACTCCATCTTCCATGTGAAAGCCCTTTAGATATTTGAAGATGGCTGTTATGTCTCCTCTTTACCAGGCTAAACATACCCAATCCCCACAACCAGTTCGTCATACATAAGGCTTGGTTGCATCATCTGTAGTCATGGGTAAAAATAGGGTTTTCTGTGCCCAGTGAACTTTATGTGGATTGGGCCCTCTGTCCAACTTGAACAAAGCCACAGTTTTGCATGAAATTTGCATATCTTATTGACATATGCAAATTTGGGTCTTTTTTCTTCTTCTTGCAGGTGGAATGGAGGGCCGAAATATAAATCAAAGGCCACTCGCAGATTAAAATACTTGACAGACAGAATGTGAATATGTGAAGCTTTTCCAATAAAGCCCATGGTTCTGCTCCAAATAATCATGGGAACTGTAGTTTACCTCTCACAGGGCTGCAGTTTGCAGCAGCCTTAAAAAAAACTACAGTTCCTAGGATTTTGGGGGGGAACCCATGTGCTTTAAATATATGGACTGGGTGTCACCTTTCTGTTTATGAGCTGAGCAAGAGCTGAGAGACCAGTGGTGTTAGCACCACCCATTAAACTTGCTCGCACACAAACAAAGGACTCTTTAACACCCTTTACCCAGTATGAAATGCAGCAGAAGCACTTACAGCGTCTTGCATATAGGCACTTCAGCTTCCCACTACCATGTGAGCATTGGCTTGAGTATATTGCCTTGAGGGTTTTAAGAGGAAAGCATGAATGGCTGAGTCTCTGCTGCTGTTTCTGTTGGGGAGATGGAAATTCAAGCAGCCCTTTGCTTCAGCTTGGTAAGAAACAGGCTGAAAGTGCTTAGACTTCCGGAGGCGGTGCGAACGGCAATGGCTGCCCTCTTCTTCTTGTGAAGGGGGAGCTCCGCGGAAACGGGTCGTCTGCTACGGCGAAGCAGAGACCCGCATCGAAAAACCACAGGCAGCAAGAGCCTGTGGCCGTGGGACTCGGCGGGCGCCAGAAGCGCTCCCCGAAACGATGAAGGGACCTCGTAAGAGGTCTCCAAACGTGGAGGGGATATCGCGGCGCTGTGAGTCGATCGCTATTCCTGCGGAGTGAAGCCACATAGCTGCTGTCGGTGAGCGCTGACCTTTCTTCCTGGAAACATCTAATTCTGAAGAGCAACAACCCGTGAGTAACAAAAGACAATAAGAATTGGAATGTAAATTTGCTATAAATTCGGCTGAAAGCGGAGACGTAAACAGGAAGTCCGTCTTCCGCTTCTACTTAAGACTTAAAGCAAAAGACTTTGATGCCTGGAGCCTGTGAAGAGGCGTTAAAAACAACTAATCTGTGCATCCATTGAAGTTGCTTCTATGCTAAAGCGGGACTTAATCTTTTTTAAGTGATTCTTCTTTTTTATGGACTGTGTTTTACTTCTTCCCATGGAATTTACAACTTTATTGAGAAGCCCAGGTAATGGATCTGCCTGAGTAATAGAACTGTCAGAGTGCAGACTTTGATACTTTGTAACTTGAGATTGCTTCAATCTAAGTTTCTTTGGATTTGCTACATTGAAACATCTTTTCTGGCACTTGCTGAGACATTGTAGTGCTTTTAAACCAACTCTGCTAACTACAAGAATTGAAGGTTCTTTGGAAATTAATTTGGACTGTGGAAATTAACTGGATTTTAACAATTTGGCCTTTTCCCTTAAGACATATTTGAACTCCCCCTAGAGGCCTTTGGATTTATAGTTGTATGTGACTTTATTTTCTATTTCCTTTCCTCCTATTTGACTGTTTACTCTCTGGGCTGCTGGATTCTCATGGGAACAATTCAGTTTGACCTTGACTTATAGACAAAACTGGAATGAGTGGCACCGGGAGAACAAGAGCGGCTAAAGCGAAAGCTAGACAAACAACCTTAACCTTAACTTCACAGCTGCGTAGATCATCTGTGCCTACTGTTTTGTCAGCAGAAGAAGAAGAAATTGAGCAACTACCGGAAGATATGGCTGCAGGAGCATCTGGCTCAGTATTAGAGAAAATCTTTGAAAAATTGGAAGCTTTGGACAAGAAAGCGGATGAACAAACGGCTAAGATAGAGCAAAATACAGCCAGTGTAAATAAATTGGCTGAACAAGTTGCTTTGAACACCCAATCAATTGGAAAGTTATTTGAGACCACTGCAGAAAACCGCAAATTGGCTGAGGAAGCCAGCCAAAAAGTTGAAGAATTAGAACAAGAGGTAAAACCACTGCATAAACTGGTTGGTGAACAGCAGGCGTATTTGTCCATGATTGAACTGCGGAATCGGGAGAATAATTTGAGATTAAGGTCTATACCAGAACTGGAACAAGGGAATTTAATTGAGTTCCTGACAAAAGAATTTTCCAAGTTTTGGCCCCTGGAGGAAGAAAAGGATTTTAAAATAGTGACTGCTTTTATTTTATTTATTTATTTATTTTTAATAAAATTTTTATTAATTTCCAATTTTATAACATACACAAAAACAACATAAAAACAAACACAAAAAAAAATCATAATTTCTTAACCTTATTTCCATAAACCTCTTTTCCCGGACTTCCCCATGCCTTCCCCTTTTTGCATCCTTTATTTTAAACAATTGTTCAGCAACCCTTCTTAGCCAATTAAATATAAATTCATTCTCCTTTTCAATTTCAGCCTAAACTAAACACAATTTACCGCTGCAATTCTACATCTTCTTCTCCCTCAGCATTTTAGCACTCCTCAATTTTGTAGTAACTCTTAAGATATATTTTAAACTTCTTCCAATCCTCTTCCACAGTCTCTTTCTCTTGGTCGCGGATTCTGCCGGTCATTTCTGCCAGTCCCATAAAGTAGATCACTTTCGCCTGCCATTCCTCCAGCGTGGGTAGCTCTTGTGTCTTCCAATACTTTGCTAGGAGAATCCTTGCTGCCGTAGTAGCGTACAAAAAGAAATTCTTATCCTTCTTCAGCACCAGCTGGCCGACCATACCCAAGAGAAATGCCTCTGGTTTCTTGTGAAAAGTGCACTTAAGCACTTTCTTAATCTCATTATAAATCATTTCCCAGAAGGCCTTAATCTTTGGGCAGGTCCACCAAAGGTGGAAGAAGGTACCTTCAGTCTCTTTACATTTCCAACATTTGTTATTGGGCAAATGATAAATCTTCGCAAGCTTGACTGGGGTCATGTACCACCTGTAAATCATTTTCATAAAGTTTTCTTGTAGGGCATTGCATGCCGTGAATTTAATACCTGTGGTCCATAACTGCTCCCAGTCAGCAAACATAATGTCATGACCTATGTCCTGTGCCCATTTAACCATAGCTGACTTCACTGTCTCATCTATTGTATTCCACTTCAACAGCAAGTTATACATTCTTGATAAATTCTTAGTATTGGGTTCTAACAGTTCTGTTTCTAATTTCGATTTCTCCACCTGGAAACCAATTTTCCTGTCTTGTTTGTAGGCCTCCATTATTTGAAAATAATGGAGCCAATCCCGTACCTTGGACTTTATTTTCTCATAACTTTGTAATTTAAGTTCACCACCTTCTTGTTCTAAAATTTCAGAATATTTCGGCCAATTAGTTCTCATATTGAGTTTCTTTACCTCCTTGGCCTCCATTGGTGAAAGCCACCTGGGAGTTTTATTTTCCAGTAAATCTTTGTACCGAATCCAAACATTATATAGTGCTTTCCTAACAATGTGATTTTTAAAACCCTTGTACACTTTAACCTTGTCATACCAAATATATGCATGCCAACCGAAGTTATTATCAAATCCTTCCAAGTCTAGAATGTCTGCATTTTCAAGAAGTAGCCAGTCTTTTAACCAGCAGAAAGCTGCCGATTCATAGTACAGTCTTAAGTCCGGCAGGGCAAACCCCCCTCTTTCTTTAGAGTCGGTAAGTATCTTAAACTTAATTCTGGGCTTTTTGCCCTGCCAGACAAATTTGGATATATCTTTCTGCCACTTCTTGAAACAGTCCAATTTATCAACAATTTGTAATGTCTGAAACAAAAATAACATTCTAGGCAGTACATTCATTTTAATTACTGCAATTCGACCTAACAAGGAAAGCTTCAGGTTCGACCATATTTCTAAGTCTTTCTTTATCTTTGTCCAGCACTTATCATAATTATCCTTAAATAGGTTCACATTCTTAGATGTCATGTTAATCCCCAGGTATTTTACACTCTTTGCCACCACTAACCCAGTTTCCTCTTGGAATCTCTCTCTTTCAACATTTGTTAAGTTTTTTTCCAGTACCTTAGTTTTTTGTTTGTTCAACTTAAATCCTGTGACCTGGCCAAATACTTGAATTAATTCTAGAGCTCTTTTGGTACTAGTGTCTGGCTCTTGCAAGGTCAATACTAGGTCATCTGCAAAGGCCTTCAATTTGTAATGTCTGGCTCCGACCTGAATCCCTTTTACCAGCTGGTCCCCCCTAATCATATTTAACAAAACCTCCAGGACCGATATAAAAAGTAATGGGGATATTGGGCACCCCTGCCGTGTCCCTTTTTCAATAGGTAGTTCATCCATAACCACATTATTTACAATTAACTTTGCCTTTTGCTCAGAATAAATTGCACTTATACCATTTTCAAACTTTTGGCCTACCCCCATCCCATGGAGATTCTTCTTCATAAATTTCCAAGATATATTGTCAAAGGCTTTCTCCACGTCCACAAAGATTAAAACTGCCTTTGTATTAATATTCACTGTCAACATTTCTAAAATGTCAATTATATTCCTTACATTGGTAGATATATGTCTACCCGGGAGAAAGCCTGCCTGATCTTTATGAATCTCCTCCACCAGCACCCTCTTCAGTCTTTTTGCCAAAATGTCTGCAAAAATTTTGTAATCCACATTGAGTAATGATATAGGGCGGTAGTTCTTGATCTGTTTTTTATCAATCTCAGACTTTGGTATAAGTGTAATAAAAGCTGCTTTCCACGTCTCAGGTGCCCTTTTCCCCTCTAATATCTCGTTGCAAACCTCCTTAAGCGGCTGTATTAACCAGTCCTTCAAAGCTTTGTAGTATCTGGAGGTTAATCCATCTGGCCCTGGAGATTTCCCCAATTGCATATTTTGAATGGCACCCTCTATTTCTTGTTCAGTTATTTTCTCATTTAATAGCAACATACTTTGTTGCGAAATTTTTTGTAATCCATATTTCTTGAGAAATTCTTCCATTTCTCTTTCGTTTTCCGGCCCTTGTGCATATAATCTTCTGAAATAACTCTGAAAGCAATTGCTGATCTCATTTGGTTTAGAAATGTTCTTTCCATCTACCTCCAAACTTGTGACTGTGTTCAATTTCTGTCTCTTCTTCAATTGCCATGATAGGAGTTTTCCACATTTATCTGCCGATTCAAATGTCTTTTGTCTCATTCGCTTAATTTTCCATTCAATCTCCTGGTTCATCAATTCCATATATTGCTTCTGGTACAGTTTAATTTCTCTCAAGATCTCATGTGACTTTGGTTTAGATCTCAATTTCTTTTCACTATCTTTTATCTTTTCCAAAATTTTATCTTTCTTCTCATGCTGTTTCCTCCTTTTTAAGGAATTCTGTTGTATCAGGAAACCCCTCATCACGGCCTTGCTTGCGTCCCAGATCACTCGTTTCTCCACTTCTGTCTTCAGATTTATCTCAAAATAGTCCTTCAAAGTCTTTTGGGCCTTTTGGTAAACCTCTGGATCTCTAAATAAGGTGTCATTCATTCTCCATCTAAAGGAGCCAGCTGTTGTTATTTTCATTTCCATCTTTACCGCATTATGGTCAGAGCATATCTTTGGGCAGATTTCCACTTTCTTTATCTTTGGAGCCATTCCACTAGTAATCCATATTTGATCTATTCTTGTCCAGGTCATCTGTGATTCCGAAAAGAATGTTCCCTCCCTCTCGAGAGGATTCCTTGTTCTCCAGATGTCAATCAGGTCCAAGTTGTCAGTCATTTCGAAGAAAGTCTTAGGTAATCTCCCGTCCTTGGAGATCACCTGTCTTTGCACTTTGTCCATATTTGTAGAGACGACACCGTTCATATCCCCTAAAAGAATCACCTTATAATCCAAATAGTCCATTAATGTCTCATGCAATTTCTTGTAAAATTCTGCCTTCCCTTCATTCGGTGCATAAATTCCAAATATCAAAATTTTTTCTCCTTGAATCTGTATCTCAATTGCCAAAATTCTTCCATGTTCATCTTTGTAAATCTGTTTTGGAGCCAATTTCTCTTTTGCATAAATCACCACTCCTCTTTTCTTGACTTTATCTGATGAAATAAATTCTTGTCCCAATCTTTTATTTATAAGTAATCTTCTATGTGCCCTTGTCACGTGGGTTTCTTGTAAACAAATCAGATCCAATTGTTCTCTTTTCAAAATATGAAAAACCTCACACCTTTTTCTGGGAAGGTTCAGTCCATTACAGTTCCAAGTTAAGAATCGCAGAGACATTGTTAATTAGTTACCTCCAACTGCACCCTGCAGCTGTTCTTCATCCGTTGGTGATTTATTTATTTTTTTTAATAAATATTTATTAGCATTTCAATAATACACATAGACACACACACAAAAAAAGAAAAAATAACAAAAATACAAAAATTTAAAAAAAAGAAAACAATTAAAAACAAATGAAATTTCAATTGCTTATTTTCATATAACTTCTTTCTTAGACCTCCTCTCCCCTCCCCTTCTTGTATTCCAGTTCAAGTTATTAGTCCTGCAAATCCTTATTACTTAATTCTCAACCTTAAACTTAATAATTTTAACATACTGTAATTTTACCTTTCCTCATTCTTCCATAAAATTATTATTGCATTCCTCATTTTCATTTCATTTTAGCCATTTTAGACACCAATTTTAGCTTATCTAATCTTAAACATCTTATACATCATTTCTTATTCTTTAACATATTTCTTAAAGTCAATATTTCCCTTCCATGGCTTTCCCAACTTCCATACAAATATCAAAACAAATTAAAAGTAAGTAATTAAGAATTCTGTACCCTTTGGATTACCAAACTCCAACCCCCCTTTCCCGGTTTGGTCCCCAATAAATGTTCATCAATCAATACTGTTTAACCTGGAGATCTCACGTCCGAGGCTCTCAAGTCACCCTCAGTTCCTCTCTGCCGGCCTCTTGGATAGTCCTTTAGGTTAAGCCCCAAGGCTCGAAGGGGCTCTGACCCAACAAGATCCGTGATTTTTCCAGTTGGCCCTCCATATTTAAGATTAATACTAATGAGGTGCTCCACTCTCAAATTTGCAATTTCCAACTCAGTCCAAACTTTCCACCTCAAATTTTTATTCTCCTTTGTTGTCTGCATGCCAGGCCCCAAACTGTAATTCTCCCTTGACATCTGCAAAATTACCAGTCCACCTTCCTTTTCCTCAAAATCCACAGTCTCATGGCTCTCAAATTCCTCTTGTTGTTGATGTATATAAACTTCCTGCCTCCACTCCTTGTCAGCTTCAACAATGTTGTTTACTGCCAGGGCCAGAGTGTTCGCATTTGTAGTCAAAACATCTGTCTGATCTTGTAACTTTCCCAGGAGAGCCAGTATTTTGTTGAGTTTAGTCTGATTATTGCTTCTTTCAGCCATTTTTGCAGTGTCTCTCAGTTTAAAAACCAGTCAGTAAGTTAATTTGTAGCTGCTCTCCCTTATTTTCTAGAAGTTGCAACAAATATAGCCAGCAGGTGCAACAAAGACAAAGTTCCCTTTATCCTTTCCTTTTGACAGCTATTTTGACAGCTGTCAAAATCTTCAATAGTTCCTCAACAGGTTCTCTCACGGGGCGCCCCCGGGTTCTGGGGGGGTGAAACTTTAGCTCCAAACGTTAAGTTTATCCTCCAGTAAAGTTTATAGCGTCAAGCCGTGAAGGTTGTTTTTTTTTTATAAAAAAAGAGTTCTCTCGACCTTAAGTTGCAAGCTCTTTGCGTTAGAATATCTACTCAAGGGGGGGGGGGGGGGCGACTTCCTTTTTGACCCTTCCCCGCTCGTTCCCAATTCAGAAAAAATTTGTTTAAGATCCAAATTCCATATTTACTCACGGGTTCTTGTTTTTAAGTCCGAATGTTCCAAGGAAAAAGTCAGCGCTTCTCCGACAATGGCATGCGGCTTCGCTCCGCAGAAGGAGCAATCGACTCACAGCACCGCGCCGTCCCCCGTCCCCGTTCCTGAGCCTTTAAAAAGGCTCCTTCGCGGTTTGGGGGGGCGCAAATGGTGCCCGCCGAGTCACCACATTCACAGGCATCAGCGCCTGTGATTTTTAAGGGTCCCCGCGTCGCCGGCGCGGACAAGACCCGATCCTGCGGAGCCGATTCCCTCCGGAGCTCGGAGGGAATCCGCCATTAATCGGCAGCGCTAACCCGGAAGTCCCATCCGTTGGTGATTTAAGTCCAAATGTCAAGTTCCCCAAGTCTGTATCCGATGTTGAGTTTAATACTCCTTTCACCAGGTCCTCTCCGTACCTGTCCAAAAATTGTTCTTTATCTTGTACTGTTCTTATCTTAACTTTCTTTCCTCTGAAATTAAAAGACAAACCCTGTGGAAATTCCCACCTGAAGGGTATGTTGTTCTTCTTCAGCAGGTCAACCAAAGTCTTGAACTGAGTTCTCACCTCCAGAATATATTTTGGAATATCCCTGTAGATTTGCACAGAGACGTTTTGAATCTGAAGAGTCTTCTGGTAGTGCAAACTTAATATCTTGTCTCTTTCCTCTTTAGATCTCAATGTTATCAGGCAGTCCCTTGGAATCTTCCTGCCTTGCCTTCTACCCAATCTGAAGGCAGTTGTTATCTCAAATTCTTTTTCCTCTAGGTTTTCCTGCCAAAAGTCTGAAATTTCTTTTGTGAGAAAGACCACTAGGCTGTCCCCTTCACTTTCTGGAACAAGCCTAAGTCTCAGGTTCTTCTCCTTACGTTGCATATCCCATAAAGACAGGGTTGCCTCATGTTGGTCAAGCCTCCTGCAAACCGGTACTAAATTTTCCTGTGTAGATTCGGCAGTGGATTTGGCTTCTTCCGCAATCTTCCTAATTGTGGCGTTCTCCTCGACCAATTTGTGTATAATCTGTGTGTTAGATGTCACGCTCTTAGTGTTCAAGTCTAGTTTTGCCGTTAAATCTGCCAGTTGCTTAGTATTTTCTGTACTCTGTTTATTCAACTTTTCTAAAGATTCATTTATCTTCAATAATGCCTGCATCACTGACTCCATGAATGCACTTATTCCTTTTTCCTGTCCACCTGGGCCTGTTGGCAATAGTCCTGATAAAGAGCCCCTTTTCTTTTGTGCTGCTTTAGCCTTAGATCTTGTTGCTATCTCATCTGCAGGGCCACTCATGTCCCAAGGTCGTTCTCACAGGAACAGGTCTTGAATGGAAAAATCCAGTGACTTTGTTTTAAAATTGTGACTGCTTTTAGGCTTGGAAAAGTAACAAGGAAGGACAGACCCAGAGATTGTTTGATTACTTTGAGATCTAAGGAGGAAAGAGACAAAATACTAGGCCTACACTATGGAAAGTCACTGGATATTTCGGATAAAAGAGTTGAAATTTACAAAGACATCCCAAAACAACTTTTGGACCTTAGATCCACCTATATTGAGTTAGTGAAACTGTTGAGGAGCAACTCAATTGTTTTCAGGTGGGAATTTCCCCAAGGATTATCCTTTACATTCAGAGGGAAGAAGGTTAAAATTAACACAGCCGAGGACAAAGACAAATTCTTGAGTACCTACGGAGAGGACCTTCAGAAAGGGATCGAGAGACCTTCAGGGTCTGGATTATCATCAGTACCTGCACCATTGGGACCTGAAGACTTGGAGAAGAAGACACCACCACCAGAGTAATAACAGATTTGTTCAGGATGTCTTTGCAACTTCTGAGCTGGAATATTAATGGCTGTAATTCCCCGGAGAAAAGGAGAAGAATATTTCATATATTGAGAAAAGAACAATTGGACATTATTTGTTTGCAAGAAACACATGTGACTAGGCTCCATAGGAAAGTGTTAATAAACAAAAGATTAGGACAAGAATTTATTTCGTTGGATCGAGTTAAGAAAAGAGGAGTGGTGATATATGCAAAGGAGAGCCTTTCACCAAAATTTCTATTTAAAGATGAGCAAGGAAGAATTTTGGCAATTGAGATACAAAACCAAGGAGAAAAGTTTTTGATACTAGGAATTTATGCACCTAACGAGGGGAAATCGGAATTTTACAAGAAGTTGCATGAGATAATGCTGGACTATCTGGACTATGACAACATCATCATGATGGGCGATATGAATGGGGTGACGTCAACCAACATGGATAAGTCTCAAAGCCAAAATGTGACAAAAGATGGCAGACTACCTAAAACCTTTTTTGAACTGACTGACAATATGGACTTGATTGATATCTGGAGGACAAAGAACCCCCTGGGAAGAGAGGGAACATTCTTCTCTGAAGCCCAACTGACATGGACAAGAATCGACCAAATATGGATAACTAGAGGCCTGGCACCTAAGACGAGAAAAGTGGAAATCTGCCCAAAGACCTGCTCCGACCATAACGCCGTAAAGATGGATATGAGATTAATCCCAACCGGCTCCTTTAGATGAAAGATGAACGACAACTTGTTTAGAGATCAGGAGATCACTAAAAAGGCTCAAAAAGTTTTGAAGGACTACTTTGAGATAAACTTGAACACCAAGGTGGAAAAAATTTTTATCTGGGATGCAAGTAAGGCGGTTATGAGGGGGTTTCTGATACAACAGAATGTTGTAAAGAAAAGAGCACAAAATGAGAGAAAAGATAAGATTTTGGAGAAAATTAAAGAATGTGAGAAGAAGTTAAGGTCGAAACCGAAGTCAAAGGAGATTTTGAAAGAAATTAAATTTTATCAAGCACAATACTCCAAATTGATAAACCAGGAGGTGGAGTGGAAAATCAAATTAATGAAACAAAGATCATTCGACTCGGCAAATAAATGTGGAAAACTGCTAGCATGGCAGTTGAAAAAGAGACAAAAATTAAACACAATCACCAACTTAGAGATTGAAGGAAGAAATATTCAGAACCCTGTCGAGATTAGGAAGTGCTTCCAGAGATATTTCAAGCAATTATACACTCAAGGGCCGCAAAATGAGGTTGAGATAGAACAGTTTTTGAGAAAAAATGGACTACCAAGGTTGTCTCAAGAAAATAGATCAATCCTGAACTGTAAAATAACACGACAAGAGATTGAAGTTGCCATTCAGAATATGCAACTGGGCAAATCTCCAGGGCCAGATGGGCTTACCTCCAAATACTACAAGATATTGAAAGACTACTTAATATATCCATTAATGGAGGTTTGCAATGAGATTATGGAGGGGAAGAAAGCACCGGAAACGTGGAAAGAAGCCTTCATCACATTGATACCTAAATCAGAATTGGAAAAGACACAACTCAAGAATTACCGTCCCATCTCCCTTTTAAATGTGGATTACAAAATTTTTGCAGACATCTTAGCAAATAGACTTAAAAAGGTGTTAAGTGAAGTGATCCATAAAGACCAGGCAGGCTTTCTCCCAGGAAGACATATATCTGTTAATACAAGGAACATTATTGACATTTTGGAACTATTACAAACGAATATTAATACTAGAGCAGTGTTAATATTTATAGATGCGGAGAAGGCCTTTGACAACATTTCTTGGAAGTTTATGAAGAAAAATTTAGAAGGGATGGGAGTGGGACGGGGATTTGAAAATGGGATAGATGCAATATATTCAGAACAAAAGGCTAAATTGATAGTCAACAATGTGGTGACAGAAGAGTTTAAAATTGAAAAAGGAACACGACAAGGTTGCCCAATCTCCCCTTTGTTATTTATTTCGGTCCTGGAGGTGCTCCTAAATATGATTAGAGGGGACCGGTTGGTGGAAGGGATCCAGGTCGGAGCGAAACAATACAAACTTAAGGCTTTCGCAGATGACCTAGTTTTGACCTTACAGGAGCCAGAATCTAGTACGAAGAGGGCATTACAATTAATTCAAGACTTTGGTCGGGTGGCGGGTTTTAAATTAAATAAGCAAAAAACCAAGGTATTGGAGAAAAATTTGACAGTTTTAGAGTCAGAAAGGTTTCAGAAGGAGACAGAGTTACAAGTGGTTAAGAAAGTAAAATATCTAGGGGTGAACATAACAGCAAAAAATCTGAGCTTATTTAAGGATAACTATGAAAAGTGCTGGTCAGAAATTAAGAGAGATTTAGAAAGTTGGTCAAGACTGAAACTTTCCTTGTTGGGCCGAATTGCTGCTATAAAAATGAATGTATTGCCAAGGATGTTATTTCTTTTTCAGACTTTACAGATTGTGGATAAAATGGAGTGTTTCGGGAGGTGGCAAAGAGATATCTCTAAATTTGTCTGGCAGGGCAAAAAGCCCAGAATTAAGTTTAAAATATTAACTGATGCTAAAGAAAGAGGGGGGTTTGCCCTGCCAGACTTAAGGTTGTATTATGAATCAGCAGCGTTTTGCTGGCTGAAAGACTGGCTGCTTCTTGAAAACACTGATGTGTTAGATTTGGAAGGATTTAACAATGCTTTTGGTTGGCATGCATATTTGTGGTATGACAAGGTCAGGATTCACAAGAATTTCAAGAACCATATTGTAAGGAAAGCAGTGTTTAATGTCTGGACAAAATATAAAGACTTATTAGAGAACAAAACCCCAAGGTGGCTTTCACCTATGGAAGCTAAAGCTGTGAAAAGACCCAATATGGAGGTCAAATGGCCGAAATACTGGGAAATATTAGAAAGAGATGGAGACAATTGGAGATTGCAGAGTATGGAGAAACTAAAAGACAAAGTGCGAGATTGGTTACATTATGCTCAGATTAAAGAGGCTTTTAAATTGGATAAAAAGTTAGGATTCCAGGTGGAAAAATCGAAATTGGAAACAGAACTGTTAGAACCTAAGACTAAGGTACTTTCAAGAATGTATAACTTGTTGCTGACGTGGAATACACAGGATGAAACGGTTAAATCAGCTATGATAAAGTGGGCACAGGACATTGGGTATAACATCATGTTTGCTGACTGGGAAAAGTTATGGACCACCGGTATGAAGTTTACGGCATGTAATGCCTTGAAAGAAAACATTATGAAAATGATATACAGGTGGTACATGACCCCAGTCAAGCGAGCAAAAATATATCACCTGTCAGATAACAAGTGTTGGAAATGTAAGGAAACTGAAGGAACGTTCTTTCACCTCTGGTGGACTTGCCCTAGGGTTAAGGCCTTCTGGGAAATGATATATAATGAGTTGAAAAAGGTATTTAAGTATACCTTCCCCAAGAAACCAGAGGCTTTCCTTTTGGGCATTGTTGGTCAGAGGGTGTTAAAGAATGATAGAACATTTTTTATGTATGCAACAACAGCAGCAAGGATACTTATAGCTAAATATTGGAAAACTCAAGATTTGCCCACGCTGGAAGAATGGCAGATGCAACTGATGGACTACATGGAGCTAGCAGAAATGACTGGCAGAATCCGAGACCTGGGAGAAGAAGCAGTGGAAGAGGATTGGAAGAAATTCAAGGACTATCTACAAAAACATTGCAAATTATATGAGTGTTAAGAAGGATGAGGGATTTGAAACTAATAGGGCACCATAAAGACTGGTTAAAAGACTATGAGACTGAGTGAAATTTATGAGAGAAACAAATTTTGAATAAAGATTATGGTCAAAATAGACATTTAAGATTTAGATGAAAATATTCAAAGTTAGGGACAAAACATTGGAAATGTGTACAATAAGAATGGAAATTAGGAGATAAATTGCTGATTAAAGTTTCATAAATTTGGAAAGTAGGGGCGAGAGGCGCGAGGAAGTCCAAAAAAAAAAAAAATGAAGGAAAGTTGGCTACTACAAGATGATAAATTTTATGTTTGTTTCTTTTTTGTTTGTTTTTTCTTTGATTATGCTGTTTTTTCTTGTTTATTGTATTAAAAAACTCTTAATAAAAATTTTATAAAAAAAGAAAGAAAGAAAGTGCTTAATGTTGTGAAAAGAGGAGGAGGAGGAGGTGATGGTTATTGCTGTTATTACAAACAGTAGTGAACAGCGTGGTGGAGCGCAGCTACTCACCTGACTTCTGATTGGTCGCTTTGCCACTGCTTACCAGGTAGAGGGAGAGAGTTGAGGTGGCAGTCAATTTGGCACGGTGGAAATGCATTGACATGAGGGCTGGCTTGGTTCTACTGGGGCGTTTGCACTGTACCAACCTTGCTGCCACCTGGAAAGCTGGAGATCCAATGGGTAGTGTTCCTCCACTACACTGCTACTGATAAAAACACTCTCCCTCACTCTTCTTCCAAGCTCAAATTGGCACACATCTAGCATTTCTTCTATCCCTGCCCTATTTTTTCCCCACCACAACAATACATCTTAATCGATCAGTCATGTTTTGGCAATGGGAAGAGTGGACTGGCTGTTGATTGAGACTGATTAATGCTTTATTGAGCACACTATGTCTTGCTGATTGGAGAGGTTTCTCCACTGACATCTATCTTTGTTGTCTTGCAGTTTGGGTTTATTTGCTCTAATTTTGTTGTTGTTGTTGTTTCCTGCATTAATTGTACTTGATGTGGCTTTCAAAATCTAACTTTTGTGGCCCTTAGAAAAGCTTTTATGGCCCTTTCTTTCCAAACAATGTCTTCAGCCTATTTAGATGGAAAGGATGAAGAGATTCCCTATGTCCAGGGCACATGTGTTTGTGGTAATGGGGATGTAGAAGGTGTGGTGCATTAGCTTTCGTATTTCCCCTTATATCCAAATCTCAGAACTTGTTTTTGTGTGTTTGTGGGGAGACTGGATTGACAGTGGAATGGACTCCCTTGGAAGGTGATAGACCAGGCACAGGCAAACTTGGCCCTCCAGATGTTTTGGGACTACAACTCCCATCATCCCTAGCTAACAGGACCAGTGGTCAAGGATGATGGAAAGCCACTTCCGACCTCAGGAGGAGGTGGTGTTGCATGCTTTACGCCCCCAACACATGCGCAGAGGCTGGCTTCCAGCCCCAGTGCGATCTGGGGATTCCTCGGCCACGTCATCCCCGAGCCAGCCAATTGGCTGGCCCAGGAGGTGTGGCTTGCCTCATTTAAGGCAAGCGCAGCTGGGAATCTCCCACTTTGGCCGCTCAGCTGTTTTGGTTTCCCCCACACACCCTTCAAGGTTTCTCTTTTGACTTTGCTATGGACCTTGGTTGGTCGCCGTTAAGGGGCTTGGTAGGAATTTTTTCCACTTGGTAAATTGGCACCAGCCATTTGGTTTTTTGCCTACCTCGTAGCAAATCGTCACAACTTTCTCGGTTTTGGCAGTTAAGCATTGGTATGGGTATTGTTATGTAGATGTATGGGGGGAGGAGCACCATCACCTCCCCCGGATTTTGAAGGGTAGTCTGGTAAAGGATTCCGGAGGGCGTGGCCCCATCCAAAGCCTATGGAGGTCAGGGCCCCAGGCACACACCCCCGAGCCGTGACCCCGGGGGAGTGCCTAGTTGATGTGCATCAGCAGGGCTCCCCCTGCTGGTGTTAGCCCTTTCTGGTCTTCAAGCACGCAGGCTGAAGCCAGTTAGTTAATAGGACCAATGCCTAAGCCAATACTGCTCATCACCTGTAACTAATGAAGTTGTGGCCAATTTTAGCCCATTAACCTAATATAACGGTGCCATCTGTCTTTATTCCTACTGGGGGGAGGCGGGAACACACCACACAAATTGTAGTTCCAAAACATCTGGAGGGCCGAGTTTGTCTATGCCTGTGATAGACTCTCCTTCCCTGGAGGTTTTAAAGTAGAGGCTGGGTGGCCACCTGTCATGATACTTCAGTTGAGATTCCTGCATTGCTGGGGGTTGGACTAGATGACCCTCAGAGTCCCTTCCATTCTATGATTCTATGATTCTCCTACATCAACACTGTTGGCTGTTGTCTGGCTGACTAGGACAGTGGGGTTCTTTTCATTCTTATTTTTTATTTTCATACTTAACGCCCACCTTCCCCCATTTACAATTTCGTACCAATTACAGCATGTATAAATATACCATATGACTTCCCTTCCACCCTTATCCTGGTTCCTTTCATACCACTCTGCGTAATCCACATCTTTTTAATCATCCGATTTGTTATCTATTAAAAACTCTATCTATTTCAACTCTGCTGGATTTACTCGAGACCTGCTAAGCTGTGTATTTGTTTATGCTGGTTCTTAAAATATTCAATACACATTATCCATTCCTCCTTGTATTCCTTATCTTCATTTTCTCTTATCCTGTTCGTCAGACCAGCCAGTTCGGCATACTGAAACATTTTACACAGCCATTCTTCCTTAGTGGGTACTATACTTGTTCTCCACCTTTGTGCCAATTAGATTCTAGCTGCTGCAGTGACTTATAGTAATAAACTCTTGTTTTTTTGGGACCTCCATTGTTGCTATCCCCGAGAGGAAAATCTCAGGTCTTTTGGGGAAAGTTTTTTTAAAAAAACACATTTTTTAATTTATTATATATCGTTTCCCAATAGTCCTTAATTACTTTACAGGACCACCACATGTGGAAAAAAGGATTCCTTATTTTCATTACACTTCCAACATATACCCTTTTCTTTTTTAGACACTTTCACCAATCTAGTGGGTGTTAAATAACATCTGACTAGAACAGTGTTGATGATTTGGCCCAGTTGGCATTTTGTAAGAGCAGGAGAGTGGATTTAAGAAATGCTTGCTGGAATACATGACATATTACTAAGTTGAGAGAGCTCTTTAGTCACGTTCCATGGGTTATGCTTTCTGAAGGATCTTAGGGTGTCCTTTAAGCTTAGCAGGCACACCAGGGTGAATGTTGGCTGTTAGGGCCACGGTGTGCATGTCAGGTTCTTACATCCAAGGTGCACACAGCAGGGAAGGAGGATTCATGTCCAAATTTGCTGAGTGGCCACAACTCTCAGCTGTAAACATGCCCAGGAGATGGGAGCAATAGAATTCCATAATTTATTACAATTCCCCTGCCTCCTATATTTGAGTTGGATAGTGTGGTTTGATTAGGTAGCTTTGCAGATTCTCTGCTTTGTTGTATTTAATAAATGTAGCCTGTTTTTTTCCTGGTGTGCTGGCAATGCCCTGCTTCTTCTCTCACAGGCAGAGCCTCCAGACAGTGTCCAAATGTCATCTCCACAAGAGCCGTTTCCTGGCTGTGCCAGTTGGAATCTGCTTAAGGGTGCCAGCCATGAACCAGCAAGCCCTGGCAGCTCGTCACAGATTTTGTGATGGGCTGCCAGGTCTCATTGGTTCAATGTTCATGCATTCCGGCCATATCAAATGCACACACAACTCACATATCAAATGCCCACACCACTCACATCTGATGTAGGCACACAACGTCTATTTAGATCAGGGGGAGCCAACATGGTGCCCACCAATACAATTCCTATCATCCTGGCCATTGGATATTCTAGCTGGGACTGACAGGAGTCCAGACTTCAAAGGCCTGATTTAGAGAGTATACAAACACACATAAATCTAAGGAATGCTGTCTGTTGTGATCCCACTCCCGAAACACACATTCAGTCTACAAAGAAGCCATTCTCAAGTATTCAGTAGCTGTGGCTACAGAACATGCATAGATAGGGGGCAGAAACCTCTGCCCAGTTCTGAAGGCATTTATTTGAATGAAGAGATCTCTGTAAGTGCATCTGTGTTTGTAAATCTATCTGTAAATCTGTGTGCCTTCTCCTCCTGTGTGGCATCGTGGCAGGAAAGCTGAGAAAAGGTGCACTGTGTTTGAGTAACCTATAACTTTTTTTTTGTCTGGGTAATAATTGCACCCCCAATGCCCTTTTTTTCCTAGGAGGCACAGAGGAAAAACCACAGGAAGGCTTTGTGTTACAACTCAGCAGGCAATGCACTACTCTCCTACCTCTTCACACATCCATCTGCATGATTAGAAATCTGTAATTCTAAATGGCAAGTGGATGCTGAGCCTTCCATGAGCTACTTAAAAGCTTCCCTGGCAACCAGCTATCCTGCACCTCAGACAAGTTGCTCACATCTGCTAGGGTTGAAGGCTGATTTTACAATAGTCAGGAAACAATTTTCCTGGCAACACACCATGCTCCAAGTGGGAATTATACGCAGAAAGCATACAGAGAATGTACTAGGCAAAGCACATGCCAAATGTAAGCCACTTTGGCTTTTTTTATGAAGAAAAGCAGCATTTTCACCTTTAAACCAATGAGTAACATAAATGTGCTACCTGTAGTAATGAAAGTGAGGGACAGGACATATGGATTTACAGGAGTCTTGTTTAGATGACCCATGTGTTCTGTGACTGCATGGACCATTTAGCCCTGATCAGACACCCAAAGCCTCACACAGCTAGAACTGCATGGTAAGCGAGTGGAAAGGTGCTAACTGACACTTCCATTATGTCCCTGTTGCTCGGCCTTATCACCTTCCACAAGTGCCAGATCTGCATACAGGTGGAGCAGGCTGCAGCCCAGAGCCTCAAAATGTGGGCTCAGCATCTTGCCATTCTTTTACTATCTAGGCCCAATTGCTTAAGAACATTAAACATGTGATGAAGGAGCCTACGACTGCATAACAGCTACACAAGTGCATACTTACTGTTCAGTAAAGTTTGTGGAGGCTTTAAAGCAGGGGTCAACAACCTTTTTCAGCCGTGGGCCAGTCCACCGTCCCTCAGACCATGTGGTGGGCTGGACTATGTGTTTTTTTGGGGGGGGAGAATGAATGAATTCCGATGCCCCACGTATAACCTAGAGATGGATTTAAACAAAAGCATACGTTCTACTCATGTAAAAACACCTGGCAGGCCCCACAAATAACCCAGAGATGCATTTTAAATAAAAGGACACATTCAACTCATGTAAAAACACTCTGATTCCTGGACCATCCGCGGACCAGATTGAGAAGGCGATTGGGCCACAACTGGCCCCCAGGCCTTAGGTTGCCTACCCCTGCTTTAAAGTTACTCAGAATGAAACAATAAGGTGATCTATGAAGCCTTATACAAGAGTGGAGATCACTGACTGACTGCAACAAAGAGAGCTGGCACATTCCTGCCTTCCCCTCTCTGTGTTAAACACTCTACACCCAGACAAGGATTTTGCATGCAGTTAAAGGACTGTGCAGACAGTCTCGGGAGAATGTGTGAAGCAGAGAAGCTCCTCCACCACTACTTCTCACTGTATTTGAGAGAAAGGACCCGTTTTCATGGTGATATTCTTCATTTTCCACATGTAGTTCAACATGTCTAAAAGCAATACATTTCTTTTTCCTTCAGGTTCTGTTCCTTTAATCAAAAAAGCTTCTTTGCTTGTTCGCCATGGGGAAGTGGTGTGGAGGAGGGGGAAGTTCACAAATGTGAGAAATGCTCATCTCCACTCAAAACCTACTTGCATTTAAAATGAAGGATTTTAAAAGAGTTGCCGACACCTCGCAGAAGAGATACCCAGAAAGATTCTATTTAGAGCAAGTGAGGCGGCTGATACAGGCTGTCATACCTGATGTTCGATATCTTCCCCACCCTCTCTTTTGTTGCTTGGATATTGGCAGTAAACCATGATCTTTGGTTTCAAATTACCTGCTTAGTCAAGCCCACCTGAAAGTCTCCTTCTGTTTGGGAGGAGAGGAGAAGGTCATTGGACTGCATGACTCTTAAGAAAAGCTTCCTCATGTGCTCCAAGCCAATTCTGTGTCTGAGCACTACAGAAGCGTGAAACCTTTATTTTTCAAGCCAGCATAGTCACAGTTAAACATGCCATTCCTAAACTAGCTGGACATAAAAAGCTGCCTTATTCTAGATCAGACAATTGGTCCAATCCAGTCAGCCTGCAAAATGTGGGAGTATGAGAAATGAAGAGAACCAAAAGTGATGATTCTTCAACCTCTATTTATGCATGTATTGGTTGCTGTCCATTTTTCGGATTCTGTCTCCCACAAAATGAGAGAAAAGCATACTAGGGCTTGAGCATGTTGGAGAGAAAGGGGTAGTTTAAATCTTGACATGGGTTGGGAGAGATAGTGAATGGGTCTTGTGGAAAAATTGGTTTTCCCATAGATTCTGGCTTCTCATATTGGCATTTAATTACTTCCTCTGGAGACCTTCAGAAGGGGACAACCTCACTGGAACCTCAGGTCAAACTATCAATTCTGGACTGCTATTTTAAGAATCTTTTGAGAACTCCTAAGTATTTTGAGTATTTTATGATGCCTTAAGATTTAGGGGTAGGTAGACCCAACTGAGAATGTTTTCAAATCTCATTTTGTTTCTCTTGAAATATACTGGTATATATATTTTTTAAAGTGCAGGAGGAGGATCTGGTTTGCTCTGCATTTGGAATTGAACCTTTCCGCAGACTCATGCATGGATCAGAACACTGATCTGTGGATTCAGCTGCATAATCAATCAACCAAACCACATATGGACACATGCTGTGTTTATGAGGTAGCCCAACGCCTTTTCAGAGCAGCTCCATGACTACACAATAAAATATTGCTTTGAAAATGCTCCCAGGGAGTGACTAACCAAGCAGTTATAGGGAATTGTATAGAAGAAAGCTGCACCTTTAGGGGCTAAATTGGCCTTATGGGGTTTTTTATGGATGGATATGTACTCCTTCTTAATCCACAACTCTGCACTAAGAAAGTTGGTGCTCTTGTAGTTCCTGGCTGATCTCAGTGGCCAGCAGGTGAAGTGTGCACATAGTCTCAATTCTCTAGTCAAAGTTGCATCTGAAGTAAGAATATATGCTCAAGCGCTGAGAGAACCTTCAAGTTCCACTGGGGAGGGGGGGTTGATGACACTTGAACTTTGTCCTGCATGGTGAAGGGGGTAACTGGATGTTTGGATTCAGGCCTCCCATAAGAAGAGCATGACCAACCAGATGGCTATGGAAAATCAGCAAGAAGGACCCAAGAACAGTCATCCCTCCTATGGTTTCCAGCAAATGTTCCCACCTCACCAATACTGTTGTCACTGCTGTCAAAGCTGACCAGCCGCCTGTTGGATGGGTGAAGGCTCACAGTAAAGTGTGCATGCTTCCGTGTGTGGGTGGAAGATAGCTGCTGTGGGCACATATCTCCAGGCTGAGATTAACAGGGGTTTATTTATTTTTTTATGGCTAAAATTATGCTTTTTTTTTAATTTGTCAATTTGAGACATTTCCTTTGACAAATGTTTGGATCCTGTTGGAACCTTGCTGAAATTTGACTAAATTTAATGACACCGCTTAGTTTGCAAATTGCAAATGTGTCACTCTAATTTGCGAATTCATAGTCTCTAATGTGCAGCTTAACGTTAAAGAAGCTGGAATCTCAATTTTATGATTAATCTCCTTGACATTTTAAGTTGCTATTATTTAAGTAATGATCAGTTGCATGCATTTCAAAGCAAAAGCATATCAATTCTCAGTTTTAAAAAAACTACAAAACAGTGAATTATTTAGCGGGCATCCCCACTGCAAGAAACTTGGGTGCAGCTCATCAGGCTCTGGAGATTTGAATTCATTTAAAGCATTTGGTGTCCCTTGCTACCTCTTTTCCTCTCTTGAACTGCAGCTCCTTCCTTCCATCATACATTCGATTATTACCAGGTTGGGCACTGCTTTCCTTGAGGTGAAGGCAGAGGCAAAGTATGTGCTGAACAGTTCCACCTCCTATCTGTCACACAATAGCATTTGTCTCTCTTCTTCATGCAGAGTTCCTACTATTTGCCTCAAACAGAGCCAAATAGATCTTTTATTATTGTTTTTAACCTCTCTTGAAAGCCTGAGTTTATTCTGAGCTTTGGCCTGACTGATCTTCTCACTGCAGCTGTTGGCTAGTCGTGTATACTCTTTCCTTCATGATTTCCCCTTTCTTCCATTTCTTAGACATGCCTTTCTTAGATCTCAGCTCATCTGTAAGCTCCTTATTGCTTCTTTGGATGCCTCTCACTTTTCTTTCTTTTTGGAATTCTCTGTATTTGTGCCTTCAAATACATCCATCTTGACTCTCTTCTCTTTGACTATTTCTGACCATGGGATCTCACCCAAGAGTTCCTTAAGCCTTTTGAAATCAGCCATGGCATGTACAACTTGTGGGATGGATTTGGAGGGTAGGATAGGATGTTATTTATTTTTTTATCCTTCCTCTTGCTCACTTATGTGAGTTCAACATCTAATTAGCAGAATTTAAGATTACCATCCCTTTGTAGTCCCAAACATGGAAACTTCTGGGACAAGGTATCTTAACCTTATTAGGAATTGCTCAGGGTGCTTTAGCAGACTTATGTTCCCCCTATTATCCCTCTAAACAAAACAATCACACAGAAGTCTGTAATGTAAGGATAAAAGTATTGTTTACTTACATAATGTCTCAGACTCAATTCCAGCAGAAAGCAGCAGAGAAAACAAGACAGGTAGAATCTACTTATACGTTACAAAATTACATGGTTGAGATGGAATCCAAGCTCAGGAGAGTACAGAACACGCATCCTTTCTCTTCAGTTACATGGCAAATCATTCTGTGCATTGTACCTTCAACAGCCACCTCAGTGTATTCTGAGGTCTGCAACTTCTTCCCTTGCTTTATAAAGCCCTTTTTGTTCACCTTGGGGCAGCTACACTGGAAGCAGGCAGGTGAAGCAGCATACGTTAAATGAAGCCTTACATGCATTGGAGCAGATCTGAGTTGGTGCCTTCTTCGACCTGGTGTCACACAGGAAGCCCCAGCCAAGGTTGCTTACCATGATGGGTGTTTGAATGGGTTTGAGGGTATTATAGAAACTTCTGGAAACTTCTTCCCTCGGATCTATATATTTATTATCTGTATCTTGCAATATTTCTGGAGCTAATCAGAAACAATGTTGGAACAAAACAGTGGCATTCTCAACAGTGAGTTATTGGCTTGGACACAGAAGGTGTGTGTTTGTGCAGTTAAACCAGGAATTGTAATGTGAGGAACAGAAAGATTTGAACGCTTTCTCAAAAAGTTCTAGTCTCACGAGTTCCTTGTGCATAGGCAAGAGAGAAGGACAGCAGGTGGGAAGGACAAAGCAGCAAAAGAATTGGGGTCATTGATCCTAAGGGCAGTGGGAACCCATGCTGCTGATTTACAGGTTCAAAATATGTGTGCCTAGTTCATGCATTCACCATTGTGTCACATTTGACTATAGATAAAACACAAATCAGGCAGCCAGAAATAAAACCAGTTTAAGCAGAGAGAAATAAAAGAACTTGGGCAATGCACCAGCTAGGACCAACCAAATTTGTACTCTTCTTCAGGGAGGAAATAACAAGAGAGTGTGGATGTTGTAGGAGCATGTCAGGAAAGTGCCTGTGTAGACCATTATATAACTTGTATGATACAATACAATACTATAATCTTTATTTTCATTGTCCCATACGGAACAATGAAATTGGGAAAAAAATATCTACATAAGACATTCAAAACCAACAAGCCTGCTATCCTAGCTATCCCAACCTGGTTAGCTGCCTAAAAACTCTGATACCCCATTTTTAAAATACAATATACTCCCATAGAGACTCCTTACGCTGTGTTTAAAACCAAAATCGCATTTGGATAGAAACTGTTTCTCAGGCAGCTAGTCCTAGTCTTTATAACCCTGTACCTTCTTCCAGAAGGCAGAAGCTGAAAGAGATCATTTCTTTCAGAGTGTGCACTATCCTGCGCTATCTCTGCAGCTTTCTTATTGCACCTGGAAGCATAGATTTGATCCAAGGTGGGAAGAGTGCACCCAATTATTCTCTCCTCAGTCTTTACAACCCTGGACAGCATTGTTTTTCCCCTGACCGTGCAGCTCCCAAACCACACACACAGACCATAAGTTAATACACTCTCAACAGTACAATGGTAAAATGCCATCAACAGGTCCTTTGAGAGATTGTTTTTCCGGAGGAAAATGTACAATATAGAAAACGTAAACTTGCACTGCAGGGGGTTGGACAAGATGACTCTTTGGTTACCTTCCAGCCCTTCCCAGATATGCTCCACAGGGTTTCAGGAATCCTCAGAACAGATTTAGGAGATGTGTGGATTGTGGGATGTCCTGTTGCATCTGCAGGAATCCTTGAGCTGATAGAAAGCTGACTTTGTGCTGCATCGTATGCAAGCCTACTTTTTCTACATTGATTTTTCTACAAGTTTTACCATGGTTTATGCTGGCGCTTTTCTACCACACTGATGTGGATGCTTACATTTGATCCAAGCCACAGTTTCAGAATTAGAAACTGTCATTTATTGAATCAGGACACTGTATATATAGGGTGGGGGCAGTTGTAGGTGTGTGAGATGAGGTACTTGTTACAAGTTTGTGCTAGGCCCTAATAAACCAATGCTTAGGATCTGTTCAACCAGTAGACTAAGTGTGCATCAGTCAAGATGGGTCTTGCTTGGTCCCAGTGGCGTAGCGTGGGTTGTCAGCACCCGGGTCAAGGCAAGTAATTTGCGCCCCCTAACCCGTGGATTTGCGCCCCCTAACCCTACCCCTAACCCTAACCCCTAGATGTTGCACCCGGTGCGGCCGGCCCCCCCTGCACCCCCCATGCTACGCCACTGCTTGGTCCATTTTGCTATACAAGCACACATGCACACCTGCTCAGTCATATGATCTAGGTTAACAGAGCGTTATATGCTCAGGGGATGGGTGGTGGTACTATACTGCATCATCACAAAACAGTGGAATGGGTTGGATCAAGATTAAACAAAGTGTACTTAAGGTCCCTTTGGAAACTAATGTGAAAAATTAGTCATGACAGAGATCTCACTGGGATCTCTATGACTAACTTAGAGGCTGCATTCCTATACCCACTAATCTCATTGGGAGTAAGCCCCAGTGAAACCAATGATACTCATTTCTGAGTAGAAATGTATAGGATTGCACATATCTATGTGGTCTGGATCCAGACCAGTAACTCTGGACCAAGTGCCACAAAATTCAACTGATCAAATTTGTATCCCACTGTTTGCCCAAGAAGCTTAGAGCAGCTTACCTCCCTGCCGCCCTCTGCTTTATCCTTAAATCTGCTCTACGTGGTATGTTATGCTGGCAGACCTGCCTTAGCGTTACAAAATGATCTGGAGTCACTGTCACCCATTACAATACACACTACAGAGATTAGTGCACCTTCATTTTTACATGGTGTCTAACTTCTCCAAACATTCAGTCAGCAAGTTGACAAAAAGATTAATTTTATGTCAAAAAGTTGGTTTGAAATCCTTTCAGTGATTTGAGCGTCACGGAGGGCAGATGAACTATGAGAACTGTCAGGGAACAAAAATCTACTGAGCAGAGCACTCTCAAACAAAGTTGGGTGTGCGTGTTGCTGTATATTAATAATAAAGGGCTGGGTGATTGAAGGTTGGCTACTTTCAGTGCATAATAACTGAGTATTTCATTAAAGCCGAGTGTACACATTTAAATGCATTGAGCACTCCTGTGTAAGACAAGTCCCCCCCGCCAATGCATTTCCCAGTGTTGTTCTTAAAAACCTGCTACCTTAAAGATCTCTTCTATAAATGCTAAGAAAAGAAAATGGTAACAGGAGTTTCCCCGGCATTCCCCATTAAAGTAATCCAGTTCACACTTGCCATGGTTCAGCACTCCCTGCTCCCTTGTTAGTCTCACCTCCCATCTCGGAACCACCTCCACATCCTCCAGTGGTTCCCCCTCACCCATCCTTTCAGGAGGACCCTGCTGCATAGTCTGGTTCACAACCACCTAGGTCCTCTTGCCTAGGTCACCTAGATGCCAATGCAGCCATGAATGGACAGCTGAGGCTCAGCTCTCTGGAAGGAGTTCCTGTTTGCTGGCACAGTCCAAAGAATGGCCTCACTTCCCACCCTGAAGTTGCGCGTGCTCCACTCTCATATACATTAACAGGACGAAAAGGTGTGTGTTGGTTGTTGCATCAGTATCTTTTCTTGCTTAGCTATGTGTAGAACCTGTAGTGCCTTTGAAACTTATTTTGCCTATGTACTGCACTAATGCGAGATCTGCATCCTGAGATCTATGGTTAAAGGTATACAAATTGTATGTTAATCATCATCATCATCATCATCATCATCATCAAGCTATTGACATTCATAGTTGTTGCGTTAGTCCACAACTGATATGCACTTGGCTATACTTTCCTCCATTTGCAGTCTGTTTCCATTGCATTGAAATGAACGGGGTAGAATAACTTCATGATAATATAGCATATGTAAATCATGTAATTATCTAAACCTTGCACATACAGTATGTAAAAGAATGAAAGTTTACCACCCCTCTCTTTCCCTCTGCCCCCCTTCTCCTCCAAGCTTATACTGTCAACTGCAACATTAAGGTCTACAACCTTATGCTGTCTGCAACAATTAAAGAAATAAAGTGCTGCATTACAGGACAAAAATAAACAAATAAAAATAAACTACATAAGTTAAGTGATTTCACCACAGTAGACAGCAAGGCAATTAGCGTTGGTTTTGGCAGAAGGTGAACCGCTGTGGAATGGAAACTGTGCTGCGTGTGATATATGCAGGGTCGAATGGGGAACAATCCCTTCTTCCCTGGAGTCAGTCCTGCCTTGTGAGGTGCTCACTCGCAAGTGACTTGCCTGCAGAAAAGTCATTTGTGAAGGAGAACCCTGCAGAATGAAATGCCCCTACTCTTGGCGGGGTGAGATGGGGAGGAATTTCAATATCTCCTTCCCTCTCCCTCTATTGGCAATATGCCCATTAGGTTGTTTTTACCTGAATTAAGAATTAGCCCTGCCTACTGAATTACCCCTGCCTACTGCCCACAGCGGGTGGTGCTGTGGGTAAAACCTCAGCGCCTAGGACTTGCCGATTGTCAGGTCGGCGGTTCGAATCCCCGTGGCAGGGTGCGCTCTCGTTGCTCGGTCCCAGCGCCTGCCAACCTAGCAGTTCGAAAGCACCCCCGGGTACAAGTAGATAAATAGGGACCGCTTACTAGCGGGAAGGTAAACGGCGTTTCCGTGTGCTGCGCTGGCTTGCCAGATGCAGCTTGTCACGCTGGCCACGTGACCCAGAAGTGTCTGCGGACAGCGCTGGCCCCCGGCCTCTTAAGTGAGATGGGCGCACAACCCTAGAGTCGGACACGACTGGCCCGTACGGGCAGGGGTACCTTTACCTTTACCTTTACTGAACCAATTCGGGAATGGCTTGAGGGTGGGTGGTCCCTGAGTTCTCTCAGGGTGGGTCAGCCTAATTGGAGACCCCTAAATTGGAGCTGTGGGAAGACTGCTCACAGCCCTATTGAAACATACCTCTTCACCCAAGATTTCCTTGGTAGTTAATTCTGTCCCCTGGCATCGCTGTTAACTGTTGTTTTTTACAGATATGAAAGGCAGCTTATAGGTAACTTTAAACAAACAAACAAACAAAAAATGTTGAAAATTATCGTGTTTTCTTCCAACGTAGGCGTTTTCTTCTTGATAACTCTGAAAGCTCTTGTTGAAGAATCCCTTACACTTGTTATGTTATTTTCTTTGCTTCAAAGACAAGTGAAGTCCCACTGCCCCAGTAAGGTGAACAAGTAAGAGCACTTTTCTGTGCATTCAGCCATCAAGCTCTCTCCACAGCTGTGTCTGCTTCAGCCCCTTCCTCTTTGTGTGATCTTTCAGCCTCAGTGCAGCTTCATTCCGCCCTTTGGAACTGCGTGGAACATTTCTGCTTGAACTGGGAATCCAAGGTGTGTTGCATTTGATGAGTGATTTACAAATAGGCTGAATTGTGTGACATAACATGGGATGGGGGGGGTTGCAGTGTGTGTGTGTGTGTGTGTGTGTGTGTGTGTGTGTAAGCGATTGAGAGGTGATGCATGTTCTTTCAGAAATGATCATTTATCACAGAGCTGCATGAAGCCCATTGCGGTCCAAGGTCAAGGACTATGGAATGACCAGAAATGAGACTCCTCATGGAAAGAAAGCACAATACATTAAATGCTTGATAAATGGTCTCACACCTGGTCAAGCTCAGTTACGTTGACTGCAGAAACAGCTTTCTGTTCACCCTTTCACCTCTGACTCAGGCTTTCAAACAACCACATTCTTCCACTTCTGATTCACCCATCCCATATTCACCATCCCCATTATTTCTGTTCTCTTTTCTCTCTTTTCCTTTTCTTTTTTAACAGCTTTATTCTGTTCTTCCATTCATTTCTTCTCCCCACTGCCATTCTGTCTGGTCTAAAACATTTATTATGTCCTCATACCAAATCTATCAAATGAAATTGAAGATAATTCCTTATCTCTATAAGAATTCTCTCTCTCTCCAGATGCATACATGCAGTAGCAAAGATGGGATGTTCATAGCAATAACATATTTAAGCATTACCCCTTCGAAAACAATACTGAATGTGACACATAACTTTTAGAAATTTTGTTTTGCCAGACCTCTTTGTCCAGGATTTCTTTTTTTGCTTTTGAAAGCTTGTGTGAAAGCAAGTGAGTGCGTTCATGCACACATGCACACACGCACACTCACATACACTTTTTCTTGTATCAAAAGAAGATGTAATTTCGTATGGATCTGCAGCTGAAAGACAAGAATTGAAAGCCATTCTACAAAAATGTTTCAGAAAGTATTTTCTACAAGAAAGCATTGTGTGAAACCTCAGAACATTCCTGCAGAAATAAATAGTATTTTGGAATAGTGTCTTGCAGAAATAGAGTTTCATCTGAATGTAGGGCCTTTGCGCAGGTGTGGGGACAGAGTGCCATGCTATCCCCCCCCCTTTAACCTTTTTATCAACCTTTGGAAAATCTGCAACCCTAATCAGGACTGAGAGTGCCTCCAGACTGTCCATATTTTGCAGGAGGGATTCAAGAACATACCAGAACTTTAGGCTTCTGCATTGAAAGTGGGTTAAAAGTAGGGGATGAATGACTAATGGGAAGACCTATAAACACCCTGGATACAAATCAGAAACAATCCTCATTGCCATACAACTGTCCTGTCAACAAATCAAAACTATTGCTCAAAACTATTGCTCAAAACTATTGCAAGCATTGTGCAAACAAATCAGGACAAATGCTCAATAAATAGGTTTTCTAGAGAGGCCCTGAATCAGCCAAGCCAGGAGGTCGGGATCATGCCAGAAGATGCAGCTCCAGTTATAGAGCAGCAACAGCCAGACACCAGACTCCATAAGTCAGGGACAGGGGGAGAAGGAGTGAACCTGGTCTAATTTCATGCAGCCCAGTAACAACACCGTACCCATCTCTATAGATCACCCTCTCGGAATCCTGTCTTGTTCTGAGTCATGTGAGTGCAAGTAGCTACTACATTGTGAAGTCGTGCAATGAGACACATGGTGGGAGGAGCCTGAGGAGAGAGAAACAGAGCAGGAAGGGAATGGGTGGAGCTAAAGCAAGGGTGGCCGCCATCTTCAAGTGATCAGTTCTGACTTGTGCTAATTGAAGGTTGGGGAAGGACAGGGAGAAAACTTACACAGATATAGGGAAGTAGGTAGGGGTGAGGGAAACTAGAAACAGATATGAGAGAGAAAGAGAGAGAGAGAGAGAGAGAGATGGATAAACTGGCTCAGAAAATCAGGAAGCATGCTAAGGAATCCTGCAAATTCTGCACACATTTGTGGCCTCAAAGTCATTTTTTTTTAAAAGAGTAAAGGTAAAGGACCCCTGACAGTTAAGTCCAGTTGCAAACAACTCTGGGATTGCGGCGCTCATCTCGCTTTACTGGCCGAGGGAGCCGACGTTTGTCCGCAGACAGCTTTTCCGGGTCATGTGGCCAGCATGACTAAGCTGCTTCTGGCGAAACCAGAGCAGCGCACGGAAATGCTGCTTACCTTCCCACTGGAGTGGTACCTATTTATCTACTTGCATTTTAACATGCTTTCGAACTGCTAGGTTGGCAGGAGCTGGGACCGAGCAATGGGAACTCACCCCGTTGTGGGGATTCGAACCACCGACCTTCTGATCGGCAAGCCCTAGGCTCAGTCGTTTAGACCACAGCACCACCTGCGTCCCTCAAAGCCAATTATCCCCAAGGAAAACAGTCTAAGCAGAATGAGGGCTGCTCTGCAGGCATGGGGAATCTTTGGCCCTTGAAGAACTATGGTTCCTATCATCCATGGCCATTGTCCAAGCTTGCTGGCACTGTTGAGATTCATTCTTTGAATGCAGGAGACTCCAGGCTCCATCTCTAGCATGTCTGCCAAAAAGGGTCACCAAGCAGGTAATGGGAAAGGCCTTTACATGAGACTTTGGAAAGCTGCTGCCAATCAGAGTCAACAATACTGAGCTAAATAGTTTGAGCTAATGAAAGGCAGCTTCCTTCCTATGGTCCTATGAGTAAAGATGGGTATGATTGGGTTGCAATGCGAAAAGAAGAAGCACTAGACAGACAAGAGAAGACCAACATTCAGAGACTTGCCAGAGAAGCAAATTGGAACCAGGAAAAAGAGCAGTGGTTTTCAAACTTTCTAATCTCAAGTTTTAGTCTTCCAGTTGCAGGGACCTTATTTCACATTGAGATATTGTCTAGTGCTACAGTCGCCAGGTCACTTAAGCTTCTGAAGAATGGAGGCTCCATCCTTAAAACATCTGAAAATGACTGAGCCAAGGCTCAGGTGCTATTATATTATACACATTATTATACACTATTATATTATACACTATTATATGCATGCAGTACTTATTAAACAGCAAACCAGTCCAGCAGTCATCATATTGAACTAATTCCTTCCATTTTAAATAGGTCCAAGTGACCTGTGGGAAACAGAAGGCTCAGCTAATCAGCTGTCAGCAGCTCCTTCAGATCAGTTTGCTTGATACTAGAATTCATTATCCGAACAACCATTTGGGCATCTTGCAGGTGTAGGTCTGAAGTTTCAAAAAAAAACCCATCTTGCATGATGACATTCTTTAAGAATCTCAGTTTTAATGGCTGGATTACAGGTGAGAATTTGGACCATGATTTAGAGTCCATTGATATCAATGTAGAGCTTCTAGTTCTAATTAATAGACTTTGGGACAGGCATTTAATTAAGGAGGTCTCAGCAAGAACTTTCCCTTACCCACTATCAAGGTAAATAAAGAAAATGTGTGTTAATTAAAGCTGAGCCAAAAGTTTGTTTAAGAAAAAGATTTGGTTCAAAATGGGATGACAGGTAAAAGGTTTACAGCACTTTGTCAAACGGTACCTATGTGCCTGCTTAGACTTCACATAGGCCAACATCACATCCCAGCACTCCTGAATTGTAACATAGTGTTGTAGTTACCAGTCCATTTAAGCTCCTGTAACAGATACAAGCCGGCTTCCAAGGGTGAGGCTCATAGGAAATACAGTGGTACCTTGGGTTAAGAACTTAATTTGCTCTGGAGGTCTGTTCTTAACCTGAAACTGTTCTTAACCTGAGGTACCACTTTAGCGAATGGGGCCTCCTGCTGCCGCTGCATGATTTCTGTTCTCATCCTGAAGCAAAGTTCTTAACCTGAGGTACTATTTTGGGGTTAGCAGAGTCTGTAACCTGAAGCATCTGTAACCTGAAGCATCTGTAACCCGAGGTACCGCTGTAAATGGAGTTCATGTTGTCCACATCTGTCATTTAGAAGAGCAAGGCCATGAACTACCACAAGATCAACCTCTGAGGCCCTTCTTGCATGTCTGCCAGTGTGATCGGTGGCACAAGAGAGAGGGGGAGGAATTTGATGTCATCCTATTTTGATTGTTCTGTCAGTGCAAGCATTTCTGATTGCCAGACAGAACTATCCCCACTTTCCTCCCACTATATGCTGTTTTCGGGGGTTCTCCCATCCCACCAGAGTGGATTTGGTGGAGGCATGGGGGATTCAAGTTCAGAGAGGTGGAGGGGGAAAAGAGTTGTGGGAGGCACCAGCTGAGGAACGCCCAAGGGAACCCCCCAAAAAAGAAGACTCAGAGCCAGGGGATTGGTGGTGGGATGACAATGAGTGGTCAGAGGGAGCAGACTGGGAGGAGGTGGTGTTGGAAGCTGAAGAGGTAACAGAGTTTAGTGAGCAGGAAGAGGTTGTTTCAGAGGGCAGTCCAGATTGAGAGGCAGGAGAAGAGTGGGGCCAGAAGACAGAGATGAGGCTGGCTACTGAAGAATCTAGGGAGTCTCCCCCTCCTGCTGTGACCAGCTCCCCTCTCCCCAGTCTCCCAGGACATGCAGAGAAATGTAGGAGGCAGAGCAATGAGAGGCAAGATGATGGAACCTTAGGCTGCTGGGAAAGGAACTGAGGAAGGAGCCATAGAGAAAGGTGGGAAAGCGGGGACCTTCAGTCCTCACAACTGCTTCATTTGGGAAAGACCTACTGGAAAAACTCCTCATAGTAGTCCTTTGGCTAGAAAAGGTTCCCAAACCCAGCAACAGGATTTTAACTTTCTAAAGGGCTTCGCTTGCTTTAAATGGTATCGTGCTGGTTTGATTAGGTGTTTTATAATTGCTGGGTATATAAATTTTATTTGTCAGCATAGTATGATGATTTTGTAATATGTCTGATGTTATTTGCAGAGAGTAGTTGGATATTGCACACAGAATCCACCTTATGAGAGTAAATGCAGTAAAGGCGGCTTGTCCATCTTTTAAATAGAACCAATGTGGCATTAATGTTGCAGTTCTGTTTTTGGATCAGCACGCACTTTGCATTTTATACCCTTACTGCACAATCCTGCAGTTGTCTAGTCAGAAGTAAATCCCATGGCGTTCAGCGGGCTTCATTCCCAGGTAAGCGAATCTGCAATTGCAGCCTTAGCAGTTTTGCATTCGGCAATGGATATTTACTTGTCTTTGAGGCTTTTCTTTTTTATGTATCCAATAGAAAGGAAGTTTGCATTCAGGGTCAAAGCAGGGTTCAAGTGCAGTGCTCTTTCTGTGCTGTGTGCATGGCAGCCCGCTGATACAAGGATGACACGCTCCCGCTGTCTTTCGTTATTAATCATTAGTGGTGGTGTTTGTGTGCTCCAGTAGAAGGCAGTGACCCCAATCAGTGTCGGTGAATAATTGTTCGAGATGCTGTACAAACAAAGAAGACAGAGATGTTGCTCCAGAGATTTATTGGAGATTACGTGTGCGTGTGACTAGGGGGTGATGTCAGGGAATGAGAGGGAGGGATGCTGCGTGGGGGTGCGAGTGGAAGATACACAATATAATTATTATGGGTTAGTGGTTAGATTATGAGGTTAAAATGGGAGAGACCTGGCTTCAAATCCCCATTCAGCCGCAAATTGCAGAAAAATGAGGAGAACTAAGATTAGAAAAATGAGAAACTGAAACTATTGAAATAGACCCATCTTTCCATCTCTTCTCCCATGCTGGTCTGTCACGAGATACTATGATCTGGGTGGCTGTTCCAGGAAGGAAAGAGAGAAAGCAAATTCTTCCTGAATGCTGAATTTTGTCTGTTTGTCCACAAACTACCAGGAAATGCAGAACTCCTTTTCATGGTGTTTTCTTTTCCCTTCAGTCTTTGGGGAGGGAAGACAACCATAGGGTTGTTGTTGTTGTTGTTTAACCAAAGGTAGAATTCAGTGTTAACTTTCATCCATCTCAAATTTGGAAACAACAGCAGGCTCAGATTAGGGATGCCCAGAAGCTATTTGAATA
The DNA here is from genome assembly GCF_951804945.1 of Podarcis cretensis. Lineage (NCBI taxonomy): Eukaryota > Metazoa > Chordata > Lepidosauria > Squamata > Lacertidae > Podarcis > Podarcis cretensis. The sequence continues at coordinate 31,072,046 of NC_137173.1, read as the reverse complement.
AAGTTTCTCCTAGTCTAAGCAAAACGCTCCATATATCTCAGATGCCTTGTTCAAGCAGGGGTATCCCAGATGTGTGGGGCAGGTAGGATTGCAAAATTTGACCCACCAGGCATCCTCATTTGGCTTATCAGGCCATTTTCCTCAAACCATGCCCATTAGCCCCATATGTGTCATATATGAGATGAGGTGTGGGGCAGCTAAGGATGCAACTGAATCAGCTGATCTTGCAGAAAGATCCACCATCAGCTGATGGTGTGGAGTTCAATCCAGGTTGTGACAGTTCCTAATGTGGAGACATTCCCTTTTTGGGGGGACACTAGTCAGCACTGCCTTAGTAAGTGGTAATTTATGTATCTGAATATCTGAATTATATATCCAGTATATCTGAAGGAGTGCCTCCACCCCCATCATTCTACCCGGACACTGAGGTCCAGCGCCGAGGGCCTTCTGGCAGTTCCAGGCAGAGGGCCTTCTCGGTAGTGGTGTCCGACCTGTGGAACGCCCTCCCACCAGATGTCAAAGGGAACAACAACTACCAGACTTTTAGAAGACATTTGAAGGCAGCTCTGTTTAGGAAAGCTTTTAATGTTTGATGCATTATTATTGATGCATGATGTATTTTAATATTTTGTTGGAAGCCACCCAGAGTGGCTTGGGAAGCCCAGCCAGATGGGCGGTGTATAAATAATAATATATTATTATTATTATTATTATTATTATTATTATTATTATTGATATCCCTTGAGGTTAGACAGGGCTGGCTGTTGGAATAGAAAAGAGCCTGGGCTCACTGCTACACCACCTATTCTATTTTATTCTAATTAGAGAGCCAATGTGGTAAAATGGTTAAGAGTGTTGGACCTGGCAGGGCAGGGTGCAGATCCCCACTCAGCCATGAAGCTCACTGGGTGATCTTGGGCCAGTCACCACCTCTCAACCTAACCTACCTCACAGGGTTGTTGTGAAGGTGAAATGGGAGAGGAGGAGGAGGAGAGCCACATCCACCAACTTGAGCTCCTTTTTTATTTACCACCTGTCCTCCAAGGAGATTGAGGCAGCATGCTTATTTTTTGCCCATTTTATCTTCACAACAACCCTGTGAGGTCAGAGAGGGAGACACACACACACACACACAGAGAGAGAGAGAGAGAGAGAGAGAGAGAGAGAGAGGATATTTTGTTTACTTCAATACCATCCAGGTTGCTTCTTGTTGGAGTGGATCAAATGTCTGTTTTATGACAGTCCCCGTGGACCCACAATCATGAGAGGTATGTGGCATCTGATTTGACTTGGTAGAACAGCCATGCCCTGAGAAAACCCTCCTTTGGTAGTTCAATAAGAGTCATGAAATAGAGCCATTGCTCTCATGTCTCAGCCAAGTGCATGGTGCAAGGAGAGGGGGAAAGGACTTTATCAGCAGCAGCCCAGAAGCTTCAGTCTGCTGTGTGGATTGTTTTACTGTGACAGTCTCGAACAATAGAAGCAAGCAGGGAAACATCTTTCTCATCCAGCAGTCAATACTAGGGTGGGATGCTGCATTCCTATCTCCCAGGGAGAGCAAAATCAAACCTTGGAGGCAGCCTTGAAGATGAAAGGCTGCTTTGCACAAGTTCCCAGTGACCCTTAAACACAGAGGCAGAGGGAAGAAGAACAAATTGCTGTTAATTTTTGTTTTATCCTTGTTCTTTAGTTTCTTTCTTTTTTTAATAAGCACAAATGCTGAAGGCTGCCAAGGAATACAATGGAACCCTTATGTGTATGTGTGCACGCTAGCATCGTATTTGCAGCAGAAATTGGTTTGGGGTATTTTCAGCTTGAAAAAGCCCTCCCACAGAGAGGAAATTCTACAGAAAAAAGCACCCCTCTAAATGCTGCTGTTTATTACCAAAGGGTTAGAGGAGCCCATTAGATTTAACTAGAGGTGATAAGAATTAAGAGGGGATGCAGGAAAATGTGAAACTGGCATTCTGAAGCTATCCAGCTCAGCATCACCTACTCTGACTGGCGGGTCACATTTAAAACCAAACCTACTTAACTCTCACTTTCCAAAATAATATGCAAACCAAAACACAGCCATCCTTTGAAACTTACTCTTTGCTGAAATGCAGTGCAGCAATCCAGCCAAGTAATGTGTACAATAATGACTAAAGAAGGTTAAAGTGTGCATTTAAGTGCATATATTAGTGGAAATAACATACAAAATGCATTATATTGGGAATGTCATCACAATCATAATAGTAGTGTTTTGTATAATAATACAGTGGTACCTCGGGGTAAGTACTTAATTCATTCCGGAGGTCCGTTCTTAACCTGAAACTGTTCTTAACCTAAAGCACCACTTTAGCTAATGGGGCCTTCTGCTGCTGCCACGCCACCAGAGCACGATTTCTGTTCTCATCCTGAAGCAAAGTTCTTAACCCAAGGTACTATTTCTGGGTTAGCGGAGTCTGTAACCTGAAGCGTCTGTAACCTGAAGCGTATGTAACCCAAGGTACCACTGTATATGAATACAAACATGTGAATATTATAGAAATTCACATGAAAATGCTTGTGAATTTTCAGAATTACTTTTTTTAAGACTTGCAAACTGATGTTGAAATGAGGAGAGCAGAAAATGTGGAGAACAGGAAAAATGAGAAACTGCAATTAACATATTCACCCATGCCTAGTCGAGAGCACAAGTAGACAGAACTCCTACAGAAGTCTTGCATACTCCAGCATATTCTATCCCCCCATCACATTCCAGAACTCAGTAAGCACTTTGACCTGAGCAGGATGCAAAATTTAATCAGACTGAACATAAATTTAAACTAAATTTCCTTGTAGGCATAACTCAGTAGAAATTTTACTATATATAACAGTGGCAAAGTTAGAATAATTGAATAATAGAATACTGAACTCAAAGCAGAAAGTCACATGGCTATGTTCCCTTAAGCAGAACCATCTGGTAGTGTTTGAAATGGGTGGTAAAGTTTTCTTGATGTATTTATGTTGTTTTTGATTAAGCAACAGATCTACCTAAAACACATTTTTGTGGTTAGGAATATTATGAGGAAATGCACTGAAAAAGATTGGATGAATGTGAAGACATGTAAAGAACCCAAAAGCAAATTAGGATGAATGCTTATTGTGATATAATCACACCATAAACAAATCAGAATGAATAGTCAGTGAAGAGCAGACATAGTCAACACACTGTGCAAGTTTTGTGCAAGCAACTTAGAATGGATGCTGAATAAACAGTTCATCTGGAGGAGCCCACAATTATATATAACAATATCCATAGAGAAACCAGAAGGAAACTACCATCCTTGTGAAGGCAGCTAATGAACATCAGTGGTATATCAACAGTCTTATAGCTACTGTCAAAATATGGTTGTGTAAATGAGAGTGGAGTACTAGTTATTTGAAGACAAAATTCAAATGAAACTCGGCATGAAGATACTGAATTTATTGCTAAGTATTGCAACGTTCAACCCATCTGTTTGTATTGGCATATTTTCTCATTTCAATACATCAGGCTAGGATGCTAGTGAAAGCCACACATATCCTTTACATATAAATATGGAATGAAAATAGAGAAATGTAAAGAAGATGACGACGACTGCTAAATCACTGCATAGTTCCAGCCGTGTCTGATGCTGTGCAGGTGAAGAAGACAGTGCTTGTCTGCCTAAGGGACAAAGCTGTATCTTTGTCATTTTGCAGTTGAGCTATTGGTTGGGCAGTCAGCATGTATCAGCTTGATCTTAGGGAGGCAATTTAATCGAAGGTGAAAGGTCAAAGATAAAAATATAAATCTGAGACCCTCTGCCTCCCCTCCCCCCTTACTGCCAAAATTAAGGCTCTAAGCCTCCCAGGGCAGAACTCTTATTTGCTTTGGGTTTCAATTGTTTACTAGTCCTACTCAGTTGATTTATATACAGCATTTTTCGGAAACCTACCTTTACTCAAAGCAGGTCACACACACAACCACACCCAAATATAGTCTAAATACAATACGATGCATAAGAAAATGTATAATATCCCTACTACATAACACTAAAAAGTAAGTAATTAACAGTTCATTTAACACGCATCAAAATGTAAGTGACCATAAAGGTTAAAAAAACACATTAACTTCAAAAGGATCTCTAATGCCGATAATGTCAGTGCATATCCATGCTGCTCCCAATCATCTTCTATATGTCAACCCAAAGTTCCAGAACCATCATGGCCTGCTGAAAGCTGGAGGGTGAGGCAAAGCCATCTCCTGAGTAAACACATTAAAGGCCATGGACCTAAATTAGGCATGTTCATTAATTTCTATGGTCTACTCTGGCTACCACTCAGTGTCCGGGGCATTTTAGTTTAGGGGTGGGGAGGGGAGAGATATGACATTGGCATGTTGTGGGGAAAGTGGTTAGAGATAGTCTTTTCTCCTTCTGTCATAACACTAAAATTCAGGGGTGCCAACTTGAATAAGATATTGGGGGGAGGCAACTGCTGCCCCGCAAAACCAATCACATGACATAGCACACACACACCATGTGAATGGCAATCAACTTTAGAGGGCTGCAGCCCCCTCAAATATTTTCTTGGGGGAGTGGCAAAGGGACCTTGGCCCCTGGGAGTTGGCTCCTATGCTAGAATTCATTGACACCAATGAACCTGAATATTGATATAGGCCAGACAAAAGGAGGTACTTCTCTGCACAGTGCATAGTTAAATCATGGAGTTTGCTAGCACAAGAAGTAGTGATGGCTGCTAGCAAAATGCCTCTGAATGCTAATTTCTAGGGAACGTGAGCAGGTCTCACGTTCTGCTTCTGGGCTTCCCATAGACATCTGGGTGGCAACTGTGGGAACAGGATTCTGGACTAGATGTGGCTTTGGTCTGATCCAGTGAGACTCTCCTCATGTTCTTAAGTTCTATATGTCATTAAAAAAACAATTAAACAAATTCATGGTGGATTGGTCACTGTGGGAAAACAAGATGCTGGAATAGGTGGAGATGTTGTCTGTTCCAGCTGGTCTTTTCTTACATTCTTAGGATCTTAAAGTCTCAGGTTCCATCCTTGGCATCTCCAGGTAAGACAGAAGGGCCTGGGAAGACTGTGGTTGGAGACTCTGGAGAGTCACTGAGAGTCAAAGGAAACAGCACTGAGCAAGATCTTCTGACTCCATATCCGTGAATTAAATTGCATGCCATAGTATCTGTAAATCTTGCTATCTAAAGGCATCCCAAAGTCAAGTGCATTTATACTGACAATATAATTCTTTTGAATCTTAAAAAATTAAAAATCAATGTAATTATGAACTGAGTAGTAGATCTGTGCTGTATAATTCCAAAAAGATTGAAGCCAACTATTTAGGGGAATTACATTAAGTATGTCCTGGAGGTGAGGTTGGAAATAATTGCTAAGAAGCTCGTTTAATGGTCTAACATTGAACACTGGCGTGACCTTCTGTACCTGGGAGCTCGAGACTAATTAGAAGGGAAGGGAAATTGGGGTCCGAAAATCAATATAAATTATGCAAACTGGACAAAAATGCTAATGGGAAAAACCATGGACAAAAAAAATAAAAAAAAAATCTTAACACAGCTTCATTGACTAGTGTCGTGCTATCATTATGCTTTTAAGGAATAATTTCTGAACAGAAGTCTGGAGATCTTTACTGCTAATTTGCTTGCAGAAAAGACAGTTCACAATCTGCTGCTACCTCTGCCAAAAATTCTGTCTTCTTCCATTATCTCACTTCCTAGAAGGCACATGGTAGATGGAAAAATGGGAGGTGTGATGCCAAAACACAATTTTTCATACTAAGATATTACAGAACTGTGTCACTAGAGAAGGTAACAGTCTTCCACTATACCCTCACATGGGTAAGTCACATGTTAGAATGCTGGCGTTCAACTTCCTCTCTTCTTCCCTTCTTTTCTTTTCTCTGCTATGACAATGATCCTTTCACTTGGGACTTAACACCAGTGAGAAGCCCTGTCAGTTTTCGGTGACATGAGTCCTAGGAGCATTAATATATAGTACTTTAAAAAATATTCTCTTTTACTTTCCTGCAGAAATCATCTTTATCATGTAAATTCTTGACTGGTCTCCTTTTCAGAGCCATAGGCTCCCAGAGACAGTTCAAAAGTAAAACCTGGGAGATGGAGAAGTTTCTGTACTCTATCTCTTTCTCTCTCCCACTGGATGGTAGGTTGAGGCATGACTGCTGGCTGAGCATTCAGGTGACACCACACACTCTTCCCTATGTGCTTTTATTCCATCACAACACACACTGTGAATCCAACTCCAGGGACTGCCTTCAGGGTTCTGAATACTGTTCATTGCTTACTTTTTCTTCATGTGTTTCACAGTGTGCTCTCTGACAAAGACAGTTGATGGGGTCAAGGAGAGAGGCTCATCCCTACTCCACCCGCAGTGGCTAGGATACAGTCAGCTGTTCCCTGTAGAGATGTCCATCTGCTTCTCTTAGACAGGCCCTTGCATCCTGGCAAGCTCATCGACTATCAAGACCTAGGGGTAAACATCAGAGGAAGCGAAACACATCTCAGCAAATCCTCTATTATGGCCCCAGTTTCATGAGCCAGGGGAAAAGAGTGCAAGGCCTCTGTAAGAAACCACCCCCCCCCCTTGCTGGATGGATGCAAGTAGCTGTCCAGAAGAGAGGAGGAGGAGGAGGAGGAGAGGGAAAAGAAAACACATGTAGGAAGAGTGCAGCCAATCAGGGAGAGAAATAAGCTAGCTGCCCATAGCAGCGTGTGTGGTGGGACAGAGCTTCCACCCCTCCACCAGGGTCACTGTGTCTTACCTAGACATGGGAGGGCTGGTGATGAGCTCAAGGTCATGAAGATGGACTGGTGGGAGGACCCAATGGGTAGGGGGACTCCCACTGTTACAGCTGTGAGACCTTGTCCTTCCAAATGTCAAGGAAATTCTGCTTGGGGGTTCAAGTGTGGAGGCTCACACAACACGTACTATATAGGCAAAAATATGTCATCTTAGCTGCTCATCCTCTAGCCCAGTAGTTCCCAATTAGGGGTATGGGGAGCCCTGGGGGTCCACGGAATGCACCCAGGGGTCTGTGGCCCCATCCCTTGCCTCCCCCCCCACACACACTATTTTTTTGGGGGGGGGTCATTTTTGCATGGTAATATCACAAATTTTATGGTCTGTTTTAGCACTGTTTGATTTTTCAATATATTGGCCAAAATCGGTTTTGAAATCCCACTGCAATAACAATTTTCACCCAACAATACGCAGCAATATATCGCTCCTCATGTGAGGGAGAGCAAGGCAGCCGATTTCACACAATGATCTCAGCCAATAACGGCACTGGTCTGAGCTGCCTTCCCTCACGCTAAGGGAAAACAGGGCAGCCAATTGTGAGGCGCTGTCTTTCCCTCATGCTGATGGAGAAGAGGAGGAGTTTGGCTCTGATATCCCACTTTATCACTACCCTATATCACGGTGTTGAACACCAGATATTGCTCAGCCCTAGTCTGATTTTTTTAGTATACCTAAATTCCTTTGCTTATTAGGGGCTACCCCACATTTTGTTCAAAAAAATGCTTTGCAGCAGTAACCACCATAGAGTTATCAAAATTTTCAAAAGTAGGAGGTCCGTGGCTTGTCTTTTGAAAAATAGGGGGTTCTCAGTAATTAGCTAATTGGGAACCTCTGCTCTTGCCCAATCACCTTTCTGCCATCCCAGCACCTCCTTGCCCCTTCATCCAACTACTCCTTTAAATGCAACCTTATTCAACCTATTTTCACTGTACCTATCAGAACCCTCCTTGTAACTTCTTTAGTGTCCCCCCCCCCCCAGTTTAAGGTTCCCCCTTAACTGGTCTTTGCCAGCTTTGTAGTCAGACCTCACTCTGCCATATGTGACACTCACAGGTAAGCAGTAGCAATGCTAGTGTTGGGACAATGGACCCATGCCTCGTTCTCATCAAATGCCCTAGTACTGCTAGGTTCTAATAAAGGGAAGTCCTATTGTGTGGTTAGCAGACAACAGAATGGTGATGTCAGCCATTGACTAGACCTGCCATAAATATAGGGAACCTGGTCTACTGCCCTTGCCTTCCCCACAGTACTTTACTTTCAGCCTTTTTAACTTCCAGCTCTAATCACTGCCTGGAGGGACCCTGAGCTTAAATAAACACATGCCAGGGCTCAATTACTGTAGGGCTACTGATGACCCCCGCCTGGCCCAGATAAAAGTAGGGGAAGAGGCCATTTCATGCTATCAGGTTGTTGGGATAGTTTTCTCTAATTAAACTGGAAAAGGAAAAGAGGGAAGGTTTTGTGTGCTGCTTAACAGCCCAGACATCAAAGCAGAGGCATTATGTTCTCCATTGTAGAAGATACAAGGGAAGAGCTAGGAACACTTCAGTCACTCTCAGACATAATAAAAAGGGAGACAGAAGAAAAAGGAAGGAAAGTGTGTTAATGTATGAAAACAAATGAAAATATAAAGAGTCTTGCTCTTAGCAGTGCTTGTTACTGTCACAGCTGTTGCCTTCAAAAGAAGATCTAACAGTTGCTTGGCACCCATGGAAAGAGGAAGCACTGTATCTGGGTCCCAAACAGTATCTTGCTAAGGTCAAACTCTCTTTTTGTGAGAAAGCCCAGCTTCTTCAGGCTTCTCTGCTCATTTGACCACATTGCCTGTCTTCATGACAGGCTCAGAAGGGGGAGTGTGAAAGGCAATGCTTGAAATCAGGAATCAGATTAAGCAAGAAGCTATAGCAAGTTCACTGGTACATTAGTGCAGAGCAAGGGAATGAAATAGGCAAGTCCAGTTTTTGGTGCTGGGTCAAATTTGGCCCAAATTTTTGTATTGGGGGAACACCCTTCTGGTCAAAAGATCTGTCCCTCACTGTCAAATAAGCACATATGATGATGACCAGTGTGGATGGTGTACATTGGAACTGGTGGGGCAGAGAGCATGAAGGCCAATATTAGGTGGAGACAAAGACAATGAGAGGCGGATTCAGAGCCAATGGCAGATGGAGGCAACTAAACTTTTCTTCTTCTTTAATGAGTTCTACAAAGGCAACACTGAAACTAAAAAGGAGGATGCTGACTGCCAGTGCGACCTCTTGGATTTTGTTGAGGGCAGACTCAGGTTGGACAATGCCCTGTTCAGCCTCATGGACCAGCCTTCACTGATGATGGCACAAATAATATTCCTTCAGGGTGTTTTCCTCCTAATTGTTGTTTGGATATACTACAGCTGGAGAAATAGGTGTGCCAACAAATCACAAATAAGTATTGAAAGTTTTCTTTCAGTTCCTCATAAAAGCTACAACCTGACCAATTTAATAGAAGCCAAAATTAGATGGGGACGGGTTGCTTTATGGCCTCCTGACATCCCCCCCCCCCCTTCTCCTTCCCCTGACTGAAAATTAACACTGCACAATGGGCAATTTAGATTTCCATGCATTTAAATGAATTAACCTCTGGAAATAAGCACAGACCTTTTTCTCTTCCTTCTTTCTTTTTTATCTACAGGAGAAGTGGTGACCCCTGTTCAACACACACTCCTTGTCTCCCTGAACTTCTTTCTGCATCCTGCAGCAAAGAAGACCGAAAGGAGGTGGCCTCCATTTTGACTTGTACAGTTGTCAGGCATGGAGGAAGAGGGGGGAAATGCAGAATTGAAAGTATGCATGATTGGGAATAGCATGGTAAAAGGAACAAGACACTGACAAAAACACAATTTGATGTTTATCTTATTTCACAATATTCTCTGTATAATTTACATAAACACACACACTTTTGAACAACTGACAGCTTGATGAGTACTAAAAAGGAAATTATTTTTTTTTTTAAAAAAAAAATCCTCCCTGAAGGAAAAATATCTCAAGGGAGAGGAATTATTCGTCATCCATTTTGGCTATCACTCATTTCTCAGCCTAAACAGTTACTTCCCAAGGGGCTCCATGATTGATCAGAAGCAGCAAGATCCCCCTCTTGCCTGCCCCAAAACTCTTTCCTTGCGATTCCTCCCACCAGCTTGTTTTCCCTCCCTCTCCCAGGCCTGTCTTTACTAGCACTATGCCTGGGGCTCTGCGAAAAGATGGAAGTGAAAGAAACAAGCCTCTGGGGGAAATGTGTGAGGAAGCTGTGAGGCGCCGAGATAGAGAACAAGAGGGCTGGTCCTCGCGGAGCGCCAGAGGCAACGTCCATTCCTCTGGCGTTACTCACAAATTCTCACATGCCATCCCAGCAGTGTAGGTGGGGGCAGGATGGAGAGATGAAGAATAAGACCTCTGAGAAGAAGAAAGGAAGCGTTTCAAAGTGGAAATGCTGCCAGAGAGATAGGTTTTGAAGCTCTCTAAAAGAAACAACTCTATTTGTAATCTGGCCCAGCTGCACTTTGTGGCACCCAACTCCTGTGGGAGATCTGTTAGACAGTTAGCCTGGCCACAGTTACCTATCCCCTGGTAATCTGCAGGTTAGACTGAACAGAACACAACTGTAGTGGTGCAGTTAGGGGATGTGTTGTCATTGTTGATGAAGATGACTTTCTTAATTTTGTTTGTGAATTGCTTCCCACAAGGCATTCCCTCAAAGCAATTCCCTCAAAGAATCCTGGGAACTTTAGTTTGATAAGGGTGCTGAGAATTGTAGCTCTGTGAGGGGGAAACTACAGTTCCCAGGATTCTTTGGTGCACAGTGTGTCTGATGTGCACAGCATGTATATGGTATGTAAAGGTAAAGGGACCCCTGACCATTAGGTCCAGTCGTGGCTGACTCTGGGGTTGCAGCGCTCATCTCGCTTTACTGGCTGAGGTAGCCGTCGTACAGCTTCCGGGTCATGTGGCCAGCATGACTAAGCCGCTTCTGGCGAACCAGAGCAGCGCATGGAAATGCCGTTTACCTTCCCGCCGGAAGGTATTTATCTACTTGCATTTTGACGTGCTTTCGAACTGCTAGGTTGGCAGGAGATATGGTATATACATACAGTGGTACCTCAGGTTAAGTACTTAATTCGTTCCGGAGGTCCGTACTTAACCTGAAACTGTTCTTAACCTGAAGCACCACTTTAGCTAATGGGGCCTCCTGCAGCCACCGCGCCGCTGGAGCATGATTTCTGTTCTCAACCTGAAGCAAAGTTCTTAACCTGAAGCACTTTTTCTGGGTTAGCGGAGTCTGTAACCTGAAGCGTATGTAACTTGAACCGTATGTAATCCGAGGTACCACTGTATACGGTATGTATGCAGACTGAAAAGGTTTCTTGAATTTTTTGGACTCTGGGAAGTAATGATCTTACAGCTCCTTCCCCTTTAAATGGTAATAAATAATGTGCATCAGTGCACTTACTTCAAAATGCAACCCACTGGCTTCCATGTATTTGATGGCCCTCTGCAGATTGTGGTGAGTGTGGCCTTGTACCTCTGCCTCAAAATCCTTCCCTGATGGCACCACTGCTCTGCTCTCAGAAGCTGTTAATGGGATAGGCAGAGCTTTTGCATGAGGCTTACTTGTGTAGGGTTAGGTCACGTTGGTAACAAGGTCAAGGCTGTGTGGCCACCCCCCCCCCAACTTGCTACCACCACTTCCCAGTCCTACTCAGGTAACCTGCAGCAGTGCCAGTCTAAGAAGTACAGCACCATTGCACAGGTCAGTTCTAACCATTGTATTCATGTTTCTGGTGAGTTCGGCACATTATAGCTGGTCATCACTAACTAATCTGTAGCCCTTCTCGGTGCAGCCGTGTGTTTGTTTCAAAGCATTTGCCATATTTGGGGGGAAATAAGAAGGATTCTACAAACCCTTTTTAACTTCTCTGAAGCAAAATTTTCTTTCGCTGTTTTCAAACCTCTTTTCCTCCAGCACAGTCTTCATTAATTTCCCAAGAACATTCACGTAATTGAGTTGCTTAGGCAAGAATCTTCATGGAAAGCAAATTTAAAAGTTGCTTATGTTTGAAATTTTATCTTATTTGGGTGCAAAGTGGATTTTCAATGCACACTTACCAATATGTGTGTATTCCAGAGCCATGAGTAAAAATGCGTTAACAAGATACACTTATCTTGCTCCAATAAAGCAAACAGAAAATTGGGAGCCCCTGAAGAATGTAGGACTGTATAAATCCATAGGAAATCCTGGCTGGTATCCTAAGTAGATAAACTCTTCAGGAAGCCATCTGGGCTTCAGCTGTACCTGGGCTGAATCCATAAACCCAACAGCACAGTCTCTGAGGAGAAAATTTCCATTCTTTCTGTGCAGGCAAATAATTCATTTGAAAGGTGCCTCTTAAACTCATTTACATAAATAAGTCTTAACAGAGGCTTTAGCCAATTCACTGAGGTTTTATCCTCCACCTATTCTTAATTGCAAGCAGCCTTCACGGCCCTGAGGGTGGTACAGGGGATCTTGCTACCAGGCAGACACAATCTGTCCGTGACAGAATAGAAAGTAGCAAGGAGGTAAGAAGGCAATGATTTCAGTTCCAGCCCATGTTCATAGCATGCAGCACCATTCTTGTTCTCCTGCAGTTTGGCTTCTGGCAAAACCCATGCTATTCAGTTCGCTGTCTGCTATGGTGGAACTTTATGTAGTTAATGTTGTTATTCAGTGCCAAGGGTGTTGCATTTTGATGCAAAGGAAATGCGATGCAAATAGGAGAGGGTCATCGATGACATACTGTTTGGCAACTGAAAACAACAACATCATCAATAGTGAATACTGACTGTATTTACTGGGTTGGAATCCCAGCCAAACATGGGATGAATAAGCGAACATTGGCAATGTTCGCTCCCATTTCTGTTTCCATTGGAATTCTTTGACAACCATAAATGTAGCACCTGGATCTCTTGACAGCGCATAATCAAAATTGCATGTTGCAGTGACATGGATTAATATTGCCATTATGAGGGTAAACTAGACATGACAGGAACAGTCATTTTTTAAATGAAAGTAATTTATGTGTTGGTTCCATTCGCATAAGAAACAGCAGGTGAGTAGGATCTGATGAAAGGGTTACATGTGAGGATGGATGGAACACTCTGTTTTGACCTGTGTCACTTTTACGTGTGTTCACTCATAAATCTATTTTTACTTCTGCATAAATCCACGTTTGGGGGGGGGGGACTATGAAATTTTACATTTCAATCTTTAATGTATTTTTTGTTCTCAAGATGTACTTTTCTAATGAAAGAAATGCATTTTCTCTTAAAATGTGCTTTAAAAAGCACCAAAAAATAAATAAATCTCTACATGAATTTTAAAATACATTTGGTAAACCTTTTGGGACAAAAACCTGATTTGGAATATTCATGAAGTGCAAAAACCATTGATAACTAAGTTCTGATCCCCTCGTTAGCCCAAGAGGTGTAGATTAGGCTGCTTTATATTGAAATTCATAAAGAATGTGCCCCTTAAGCATCTCTAATTAGGGATGAAAAAGGAGATGCACCCTTCCCTGTCTTACCACCCAACTGCATGGTAGCTCCAGAACCTCTATGGGACTGTGATTTCAGTTTGACTCTGGACTGTGTTTCCTGACTGATGGACTTTGGAGTTAGCATACTGTATACACCAGCAGGGCTTGCTGTCAGGTAGGCTGGGGGTACAGAACAGTAGTAGAAACAGACATTTGAAACCAGGACTGGGCATAATGTGCACACACTTATTTCTGTTGATGTCTGTTGTTGTTGTTGTTTAGTCGTTTAGTCATGTCCGACTCTTCGTGACCCCATGGACCAGAGCACGCCAGGCACTTCTGTCTTCCACTGCCTCCCGCAGTTAAGTCGAACTCATGCTGGTAGCTTCGAGAACACTATCCAACCATCTCGTCCTCTGTCATCCCCTTCTCCTTGTGCCCTCCATCTTTCCCAACATCAGGGTCTTTTCCAGGGAGTCTTCTCTTCTCATGAGGTGGCCAAAGTATTGGAGATTGGAGCCTCAGCTTCAGGATCTGTCCTTCCAGTGAGCACTCAGGGCTGATTTCCTTAAGAATGGATCGGTTTGATCTTCTTCCAGTCCATGGGACTCTCCAGCACCATAATCCAGCACCATTGATGTCTACAGTTGTCTAAATACACTTTTCACAATGGGGAAAGCTTATATTAAGTAAACCCTGTGTCACTTAGAGCTCCAGTGAGAAATTCTAAACAAAGAGGTTCTGGAGCTACCATGCTAGCTCCATTAACGTGTGTAGTTGAGCAGACACAGTACCTCAGCTCTTTTGCCTTTTATCCCTTGCATGCTGATTGCAGCATCTGGGTTTGATGAAGCTTGTGACCTTCACCTTTTCTGAGCCTACACCTCCTCCCTGAGCTAACAAGCCCCAATTGGACTGTGGGCCTTTTCCTGCCTCATCCTCCCAGAGCGTACCTCCCACTGCTCCTTACCCCTCAAAGCCCGCCATGTTCATGGAGACAGCTCTGATGAAGGACCCTGCTCTTCTGGTCCCTGCACATTGAACTCTATCGCCTCACCATTCTCTGTCATCCCATGTGTACCTTCTACCACACCAACCTCTCCTTTCACACCCCTGGCTTGCCCTGATGGGTTCCAGTTATGGCTGTACCCCTCACCGGGATCCTCTTCTTCCTCCCCACTGTCCTGACAGTTCATGACAGCTACACTGATTCTCTACAGCTCTAAAAAATTATTTGAATAAGCAGGTTGAGGAAGTGACACACATTGAAGCATTCACAGACCAACATATGAAACTGTCAACGCATGAAACTGCTTTCCGAGATAGAAAAGTGGTTTTCTGAATCAACCCACAGCTATAATAATAATAATTTATTATTTGTACCCCGCCCATCTGGCTGGGTCTCCCCAGCCACTCTGGGCGGCTTCCATAAAAACCAAAAATACACTAAAATATCACAGATTAAAAATTTCCCTGAACAGGGCTGCCTTAAGATGTCAGGTAGTTATTTATTGCTTTGACATCTGATGGGAGGGCGTTCCACAGGGCAGGCGCCACGACCGAGAAGGCCCTCTGCCTGGTTCCCTGTAGCTTTGCTTCTCGCAATGAGGGAACCGCCAGAAGGCCCTCGGCACTGGACCTCAGCGTCCGGGCAGAATGATGGAGGTGGAGACGCTCCTTCAGGTATACTGGGCCGAGGCCGTTTAGGGCTTTAAAGGTCAACACCAGCACTTTGAATTGTGCTCGGAAACGTACTGGGAGCCAATGTAGGTCTTTCAAGACCGGTGTTATGTGGTCTCGGCGGCCGCCCCCAGTCACCAGTCTAGCTGCCGCATTCTGGATTAGTTGTAGTTTCCGAGTCACCTTCAAAGGTAGCCCCACGTAGAGCGCATTGCAGTAGTCCAAGCGGGAGATAACTAGAGCATGCACCACTCTGGCGAGACAGTCCGCAGGCAGGTAGGGTCTCAGCCTGTGTACCAGGTGGAGTTGGTAGACAGCTGCCCTGGATACAGAATTGACCTGCGCCTCCATGGACAGCTGTGAGTCCAAAATGACTCCCAGGCTGTGCACCTGGTCCTTCAGGGGCACAGTTACCCTATTCAGGACCAGGGAGTCCTCCACACCAGCCCACCCCCTGTCCCCCAAAAACAGTACTTCTGTCTTGTCAGGATTCAACCTCAATCCATTAGCCGCCATCCATCCTCCAACCGCCTCCAGGCACTCACACAGGACCTTCACCGCCTTCACTGGTTCTGATTTGAAAGAGAGGTAGAGCTGGGTATCATCTGCATATTGATGAACACCCGGCTACTGGATAGCAAGTTTAACAGAACTTATGAAACAACTGATGACAGCCAGTGTAACGAGAGCAAGAAGTATCACATGGGAAGGAAGGAAATGTCTGTTGATATGGGTGAGTTTATGGATTTCACAGCTCTTGGCATTAATCCAGCTGCGAAGTTCTCAGTACCGTTTTCTAGGTGGTTGACCTGATTTGAGCTGAATTAGTTCAAGCCTTGCTTTAAAGGAGGAATATGGAGTTTCCTATAGTATGTATTGAAGGTACTGTCAACTTAAGAGGTACCTACAGGAAGAGCAATGGGCAGCGAGGCAAATTTAAAGGGTTCTTCCTTCCATAATTGATCATAGAGAACACTTTTCATCTCGTTCGATATACATCTTCTTGCCTAAGCAACGCTGATACATGTATACATCGTGTGTGTAAGAGAGAGAAAGGGAGACTGATGTGCCTGCTTTTGCAAGGAGTGCACCAGAGTGTAGAGAGAGAGATTCAGGAGTTAGAAATGAAATAGATTTCTTTTGAAGTGGCAAACTTAAAACATAGTGAAAGGTTAGAATGATTTAGAACACCTGAGTGAGAGTGGCCACGCTTGACTGTTCTCGGAGTACGTGTGATGTGACTGCACATGCAGAGCAACTGCAAGGACCACAACGATTGTGCTATATGCAGAAGCTTCTTGCATGCTCCTCCTACCACTATGGAGACAGGATCCTACTTTGATATACAAGAGAATCAAATAGGACAGCTTCTCCTTTATTGCCAGAGGTCCCATCTACTTAACATAGATATACCAGAGGTGGACAGACTTCAAGTTTGTGGGATCCCCCCATCCCTGTTGCAACCCCAAGATCCACAGTTAGTGTTTGGAGAAAATGGTGCCATAATAGGGTAAATCAACATGAAATCCCCAGAGCTGGCTCTACTTAACCTTTTCTTGGGAGAGAACATGAACCTGCATTTCAAATACCTTATTGGTCAGCTGTTGTTGGCAGCAAGGCTAGTAGTAGCAAGGTGGTGAACATTTCTGGAAGGAACATCAATTGCCACATGGTATAAGAATGCATGGCAATTAGCTTTGGTAGAACAAATTGACTAACGAAGCTTGCAAGGGGATTGAAATGAAAGGACACATTTACAATGGATTGGTATACAGTGGTGCCTCGCAAGACGAAATTAATCCGTTCCACGAGTCTCTTCGTCTTGCGGTTTCTTCGTCTTGCGAAGCACGGTTATTAGCGGCTATTAACGGCTTAGCGGCTATTAGCGGCTTAGCGGCTATTAACGGCTTAGTGGCTTTAAGAAAAAGGAAACAAACTCGCAAGAACTCGCAATACGTTTCGTCTTGTGAAGCAAGCCCATAGGGAAATTCGTCTTGCGGAACGACTCAAGAAACGGAAAACTCTTTCGTCTTGCGCGTTTTTCGTCTTGCGAGGCATTCGTCTTGCGAGGTACCACTGTATGTTTATTACATATACAACTAAAGAAGATAATGTGGAACCTCCCTCATGATACAAAATTTTCTGGCTAGGGTATATTAAGGTATATTTTGCTTTTATTTATTTGGATAAGTGAATGAAATTGAAGTGTTTGAAGGGTTACTAGCCTCACAGTTGTAATCTCCTGGAAAGGGTGGGGTTGATTGTTTCATTGTTCCTCAATTATTTATAACATGAGAAAACAATAAAAATAATATTTTAAAAAGAAAAAGGAGCAGCTATTATTATTATTAGTCACAATCCATTAACTGCATAACATTCAGGAACAAAGCAACTCTGAGTGCATCTCAGTTCAGACAGAGGGCCTTTTTGGTAGTGGCACCTGCCCTGTGGAATGCTCTCCCATCAGATGTCAAGGAAATAAACAACTACCTGACTTCTAGAAAACATCTGAAGGCAGTGGCTGGGGAAACCCATCCAGTTAGGTGGGGTATAAATAATAAATTATTATTATATTATTATATTTCAGAACCAGAAATGAATTAAGAGTCCTGTCTCTCATATATACATCCATTCTTGATTTTCTCCTAGCTTTCGGCCAGAGACCACTTGCTTGCAGCTATTTTTTCTTCCTCCTTCTTGCTTCTACAAGGCCTTCATTTTAGTGATGTGTCTTGAGCTGTGGAGCATTTAGGTAATTTTGACAATAGATCTAATGGTCTTTTAGAGGGTAATGAGCATTGCGTGGACAGGCGGAGTCCCCAGATCCCGAGTGGTCCCCCCCGTCATGTGGAATAACGACTCTAGACAACGCGCTATGGGATTAAATTGGCCACAACTTTATTAAATTTCAAATGTGGGTAGACCTTGGCTCAGGCATTGGGCGTTCTCCCTCCCTAGTCCCCAGCCGGGGACCTAGGGAGCATCAGGGTTATCCAGTGTGTGTGGGGGGGGATGGGCCGGCTCTGGAGAACATATGTTCAAGCAGAGATAGCCGCCCCCGTTACGCCGCCGCAGGGGAGAGCAATGACGACCTTTCGGCGTAGGGCCAAAGCCTCCCTTCAAAAACCCCTTTAACGGGGAACCCTGGTATCGCCGCCGCAAAGAGGAAGATGGACTAAAGGATTCTGCCCAAGGCCTGATACCGCCAAAGTTGTGACATTTTGCTACGGGAAAGGCGAAACCTGCCAATGCAGGGAAATTCCTTTCCGGCCCTTTAACAGCGACCTTATCGTAGCAGCGCCCGCATACCTGTGGAGACAGGTTAACCTGCAAAACCTATGAAGAAAAGATAACCTGCAAAAGAAGGCATTAACTGAGGGTGGGTAGGGTGGGAGAAGCTCTGGAGCCAAGTGAGGATTAACAATTAAGATCCACCCTCTATTGTGTGGGCAGGTAATCCCTCCCCCTACCTGGCCTGGTTTCCCTGGCAACGCTTCCCCCAGGTGGGATTGGACAACTCACTGGGGTAGGCGGGGACCTCCAGGTATCCCACCTGAGGGAAGGCAAAGCCTATGCTGATGGGGCCACTCCAGATCCAGGGCTGCACGCGTCCCCGCAAAGGGCGCCCCCCGTTTTAAGTGGGGAGCGGTCATTACTTCACTTACTACAAAACATGGCATGTCAGCCCCACCTGCTGAATGAGGCCCTTGACTTCTGCCCCAAAGTGGGAGTCATGCTGTGCCCCATTCTTGGTCCCACATGTCTACCCCACATGACAGCTTAGAAGAGTGGGAGTCAAAATCCAGTAGGTGACTATCTGAAACAGACCAAACTTTATATGATATTCCATGTGATAAGAACAGCACATGCTTTCACCTAGAAGCCTTTATACAAAGATTCTCCAAATCCTGTATCAAACTATATTCAGTGGTGAATTTGAAGTTCTCTCCAGATGGTTGGACTTACCAGTCTATAACCCAACTGTATCCAGTGAACTTGCTTCTACCATGGCAGGCAGAATATTGACTCAAATCTCCTACAATTCCCTAAACTTGCATTACTACTCCAGCATTGTTTCTCCATAAAACCAGTAATTTACCACTGGTGCTGCTGCTTATGCAGGTCAGAGATCATCCCATCCAGGGGACAGCAACTATATCATATGACCTGGGCCACACATTTCACATACTACAAATATTCTACAAATATTAAATATTCCCTAGAGGATTTGGAACTAATAATCTCTGAGCAGCCAGTGTTCATCAACATGAAGCCATGTAGGAAGCAGCTGCTGTATAAAATAGCTTTTTCGCTGAGAGGTCATTATGAGCCGATTTGCTATTTGTCTCTCAACTAGCCTCACTGGTGTAGGGCTTTAGGGACTGTGAAATGGGATGTAGAGAGTGGGAAGACTAAGGGAGAAGAAATACAAGGCAGGAGAGAGATTTCTTGTGTCTAACTCCACTGCAGGGACTTTGCTCTGATGCCTCCAAAGGCCAGCAGGAATAAGCAAATCAGTATATTTCCATTTGATGACTTTTTTTGCATATGCTGGACCCTAAGGCTGCGCACACAATAACCCAATTGCAGTGCAAAAATGTAGTTTTTTTCCCCTTAATCTAGAATCACTTGTGCATGTTTACAACATGCTGCTTTCAATCTAGATTGATTCTAGATCTCTGGGTCCATGATGCTCTCTGTGTATCCTGCTCTGGACATGTTCCAGTTTATTGAAAAATTTTCTTAAACTGCAATGCCCAGAAGTAGACACAGGGCTCCAGAGGAACAAAGCAGAAGAGAGTGGTACCATTACATTTGGAGACTGTTCTTCACTTGATGCAATCTAGAACCGCACTCTACTTTATAGTAACTACATCACACCACTGTCTCTTAATAAGCAAATGGCCTACAGGTGTCACGTAGCCAGTAAGTGTGCATCTGATTCTTCGTTTCTAAACACAGCTATTTTATTTGTATAGCTTTATTGGGATGTATCTGACCCAGATACCAGATTGGTACTGTCAATTATTCCATCATAAGGTTAAATATGCATTCCTCAAAACACACATATTTCTAAACATATTTTTTTCTTCAAGACATGTACTTTAATCAGATCTTGATAAGTTGTTCGAGGTGAGAATTATGTTGTAATGTTTGGGAACTGTAAAAACTGGTGCAAACAAAGTTCAGATCTGCACATTAATCCAGGAGACAGCAATCGGTTCAGTCTGTGCAATAAGTCACAAAATCTACTTCCCTCAAGCATCCCTAATGACTAGGTAAGGTGGGTAGCTTATACTGCCTTCCTTCATGGAGCTCAGGGCATGTAACATGGTTCTTCCCACTGTGTCCTCACAACAACCCTGTGAGGTACCTTAGGATAACAAGGACTGATTGATCCAATGTCAACACAGGTCTCTTCCAGACAGCCTGTTTACTGAGCATCTTGATTTGTTTGTGGGGAGATTAGGCCACACCAGCTATTTAATGAGTATTCATTCTGATTTGTTAATGGGACACTGTATCAAGTTAGCACTGTCTCCATTCATTTCCCTGTCTCTTCTCTCAAAAGGAGGAAAGGCAGGATTGTTGCGCAAGGCCTCCCCCATCAACTCTCAGTACACAATCTGAATTTTCTGGTACATGTGAATGATTCCCACCGGAAAGGAGTGGTAACAGTAAAGTTATGCGGTAAGCAGGGATTGAACCCAGGTCTTGCTGCTCACTATGCATTCTTCTCTGCTGTTTGGATGGATATGCATTTGAGAAACCTAGGTTGAAAATCCCACCTACGCTGTGGATTCATTGTCATCTTTTCACAATGCCAGTTTCCAGTCTGAATGCTGAGCATTATTCTACTGGTAAAGAACGATGAGATACATTGGTAGAAAATTCACACCTGGACAAGGGAGAAGGTAATAATCAAATCTAGCCCTGCCTCCCCTCTGTGTGTGGCGAATAAAACTTTGCTACAAATAAAACTGTGTTTCACTATAGCAAATAAAACTGTTCATTCTTGATCTGACTCTTGACAAATGTATGAAGTGCTCTGTCAGCAAAATGCTGCTTGTTTCTAATTTGCCTCCTTTGCAATCATTAATAAACATATTGAACATCCTGTACCTTCCGATGATCCCTGGAGCACCCCACTATTAACCTCTTTTCAAGCTGAAAATTGGCCATTTATTCAAATGCTTTGTTTCCCATTTCTTATCTACTTTCTTAATCCATGTCTGGACTTTACCTTCCGCCCCCTGAGTAACAAATTTCCTTAATAGCGTTTTCTGAAGTACTGTATCAAAAGCCTTTTTGAAAGTGTCTGTAAGTTGTATCATTCCTCCACCCCCACAACCTTACCTTTGTTCTCCCTTTCACTTTCCCTCTCTCACAGAATTCTAATTGGCTGAACAGAGACAAGACTCAGTATTATAAAAGAAGTCTTAGTTTACCCTTATCGTATTATGCTCATCAAGGAACTTTTTAGCTTTGTCTTCTTCAGTGATTCCCTCCCACCCTCAACTATTTGCTTCTGCTCCAAGGTAAGTCTCCTTACTTTATAATTTCCTGAATCACACTTTGCTGTTTGGTTAAAATATAAAAATCAAAAACGATAACACTATTGGCCACCTTCCAGTCCTGGGGGTAGGAGGTTTAAGTGATACATTGCATAGTTCTGTTGGTAGCTCAACTGCTTTATTCTGCATTCTCTGTGAATTACCATCTGGTTCTCATTTAATTTCTTCACTTGCTCCATTTCCTCTTTTCCATATTCTCTATCTTTACTATTCAGAAAGGTGATGTACTGTTAAAGAGTGACCCCAGGCTAGGCATTCAGTCATCACACCTTCTGATGAAGACTGGAGAAAAGAAAATGCAGTGTTTATCTGTGCCGACTTTGAATCGCTTTCTTTCTTTCTCTTTCTTTCTTGATCTCCATTATTTCTCCTCTTCTTCTGTTTGCACATTTGTAGTACACAACCTGAATCCTGACTTCCAACTCCTGGTTCAAAAATTCATGGCACTAGGTTAGAATTGATGAGACTAGGGATGAAGGAGCTGTGGTCCTTCAGATGTTCTTGGAATACAAGTTCCATTACCCCTGGCCACTGGTCATGCTGAGAGGATAGAATCCAATAACATTATGGAGTGCCCTGGATTTCCTACCCCTTTATTTGGATTTAAAACACAACACAACACAACATAACATAACACCCCCCAAGTCTCTCAAGGTACATGAGTTGTCCTCTCATATTCCAGAGTGAAACCATCTGAAGGCCTAAGTCTCTAAGGAATAAAAAATAAGGATACAAAGTAAGCTTAGAGTTAAGGCTCAGGTCCTATGCCAGCATACAGCAGACTAAAACAAAAAATAGGTTAGCAATGGTGTGAATGGCTTTAAAAAAGGAAAGAGCAGGTGTTGGGATCTCAGTTAGGACCTTCATATGGGAGTTCCAATCTGGACCCCTATGCCTGCTTATTGCATCAGGGGGCAAAGGCTTCCATTAATGTCAATGGGACCCACCCACCCCTATATAAATAGCACGCATGGGGGACAATTAAAATCAGAGGATTATATGCAGTGTTTGTCACTCCCAGGGGTAAATTCATTGTATCCCACTAGAATAGGCTCATTGATGTTAATGGAACTCTAAGCTAGTAATGACAATTAATTACTAAAACAATTCAATTAACTTCAATGGGTCTATTCTAGTTGGATACAACCCAGGACTCAGTGGGGGGCAAGGGGTTAAAATTCATTCCTCCACACTAGGCTCCCGTTCCTACTATTTACTATAACAACCATGCCCAGGACTGCTAATTGCATGAATGGTGTCTGATCTAATTTGGTCCAAAGCCAGGGTGTTATGAAATACTGGTTTAAATCAAGGAATGGATCTATCTCAAACCTAATGAGGGCCAATGTATATCTCTTTGGTTGATGTTTATAGCTCCAGCATCATTTGAGTGGATTTCCATATTTTTAAGGAAGCATTTCTGGCATGATCAGTTTTGTATCATGTCTTTTATAATCAATACTATTGTGTCACATGACGGACCTTCCCATTTAACTCCCAAACAAGGAGGGCATATGTGAATTGGATGCCTGGTAGAAGGATATCAGCTTTGCGTGATACAGTGGTACCTCGGGTTACATACGCTTCAGGCTACAGACGCTTCAGGCTACAGACACTTCAGGTTACAGACTCCGCTAACCCAGAAATAGTGCCTCGGGTTAAGAACTTTGCTTCAGGATGAGAGCAGAAATTGTGCTCCGGCGGCGCACCGGCAGCAGAAGGCCCCATTAGCTAAAGTGGTGCTTCAGGTTAAGAACAGTTTCAGGTTAATAACAGACCTCCAGAATGAATTAGGTTCTTAACCTGAGGTACCACTGTATATTGTTTATATGTTCTTTGTCACTTAGTCCACAGATGCATCACCAGAGCCCAGTATATATAACATATGATGCTCCTGTGGTGTTTGCATAACAATCCCTTGCATTTTTCTCCTTGTTCCATAGGAATCATTTACTGAGAAGTTATTGATGGAACTAAAACAGCTCAGAGAAAAGCAACAAAAATTATCAGGGGGTTGAAGGGATTGATTTGTGAGGAAAGATTAAGAGGGCTAAATCTGTAAAGCTCATTAACAGAAGCAGAAGAAAAACAATCCTAAAAATAAAAATAAAAAGTGGAGAAAGGGTGAAATAGGATATAGGAGTTTGGAATAAGAAGGGAGAAAGACTGCAGCCTGGGAGATGGAGGAAGAATCCATTTTAAATGGAATTATAAACAGAATTTGGCAGTCCCTACCCAATCAAGCTTTGCCCACAGCAGAACACTTCTTGCATTGAGCACCTGCATTTGTCCAAGTTGCTCATACATTGCCAGGCTGTTGCTGTTTTAAAGACCCAACTTGTTATCTGCAAAATTATACACACAAAAATTTCATATAATATATGTCAAGCCCATGCAGGGCTACATCCCTACAGCATATTTTTATAGGTATTAAATAAATGACATTTTCATACAGCTATATGCATTGTTGTATATATCTATTGATATGCTGGCTACTAGGAGACCTAGAGTGTATTTTATGTATAATATGCATAAAATAGGTATAATAATGCACATAGTAATGTGTATAGTAATGCATGCAATATGTGAGAATTGCTTGCATTTTTAGCATAGATGGGGCGGGCGGGATAGCTTACTTTTTGTCGAGTTCAAGGCAAGAGACAGGAATGACAAAGAAATCCATGGAGATAAGCATGACATTGAGTTTTTCAGAAAATTCCATCCATAGTGGAGTCTGGGAGATGGAAGTTCCCAGCTTGGTGATTACATCTTAGATGTCTTCAACCACCTTGCTGTAGCTAGCTACTTAAGGGCAGGCACTGGGAAGCAAAAATGACAACTTGTCATGGGTAGAAAATGCTAAGAGTACTGTTACTAGCCCACATACACCAACTGTCTTATCAGACAGTTACGTCATGCTTGCTTGTAGTTATCACTCAGACATGGTAACATTTGAATGCCAAGTAGGAACCAGTGTTCCATTCCATTTTTATGTGCATGGCAGAGTTGTTGTTTTTTTGGTGGGGGGTAATTATCACAGTGTATGGCTATATTTCATTGAACTACAACTCCCATCATCCCACTATTGGCCATGTTGCCTGTTGCTTATGGGAGTCAGGGACCAACAACATAGCTAGCCTGGAGTAGACTTTTGGTGTCTGCTCCAGGCTTTATTGGTGGACTTTATTGATGACTTGACACATTTAAATATTTGGCAATGGTTTGGGCTTTCTATGTGATCATATATTTGCCTGTGGAATACAGGTGCTCTTTCCCCCTACTATTTCCCATAGACACTGTAGTCAGTTTTACGGTTTTTAAAGGTTTCAGGGAGGCTGGAACAATCTGAGCCAACGTGGTTCTGTTGCGACTATGCAGGGCCTTTAATGGTTGTGTGTGATTCTATTGAAGTTATGTTGCTCTGAAAGCCTCTTCCCATTGCTTCTCAACCGTGCCTTCATTCATGTTGGATGTTGTGTTATATGATACCTTGCAACGTTTCCTGTATTATGGTAATAATACAAGTTGTGACAAGGGATGTTTTTAAATAGGGACCGCTTACCAGTGGGAAGGTAAACGGCGTTTCCGTGTGCGGCTCTGGCTCGCCAGATGCAGCTTTGTCACGCTGGCCACGTGACCCGGAAGTGTCTCCAGACAGCGCTGGCCCCTGGCCTCTTAAGTGAGATGGGCGCACAACCCCAGAGTCCCTTTACCTTTACCTTTTTAAGATGCAGCCGAAGCATAAACGATATTTTCTGACATTGTGGTTCTGGGTTTTTTGTTGTTTTTTTTAACAGCCTTGTCCCCATTGCCAATTTGATTCAAAGGGTGGAAATATATCTCTGCTTCAGTGAAGAGATGGCTAACCATACACTCCCAGCTGCTTCCTGGGGGGTTGAATGGTAAACTAATCAAGAACTGCCCAGGGTCTCTGGCCTTGCAGCTCTGTATAGCTAGCCAGCACCTACTTCCTATTAGCTGGCATACATGGGGCAGGAGACATATACCATAAGATGAGTCTTGTGCATCAGGCCAGTGGCCCTTCTGGTCCACCATCCTGTTCTCACCATGACCAACCAGATGCCTGTGGGAAACCAGCAAGCAGGATTCGAGCATCAGAGCACTCTCTTTTCCTCCTGAGAGTTTCAGTAACTGGTAATCAAAAGTGTTACTGCTTCCAACCATGGAGGCATAGCATAGCTATCACTGCTAGCGATTTCAGCTCAGGTCACCAAACATGCCTACTGAGTTTAAGAATCTGCATCCAT
This sequence comes from Podarcis cretensis, assembly GCF_951804945.1. NCBI lineage: Eukaryota > Metazoa > Chordata > Lepidosauria > Squamata > Lacertidae > Podarcis > Podarcis cretensis. Next base: position 31,046,126 of record NC_137173.1, on the reverse strand, counting down.
TGTTCTTCAAAGACTGTAACTCACCAAAGGAATAAATTATTCCACAAAGTGCTTGTGAATTGTGTTTGTGGGAGAATGTTTCATAACCTCCATCGCAATTGTGACTTGCCTTGATTGGGCACATGTCATCACATGGCATTTATCAGTTTTCTGTAAAAATGTCAGCGGTCTTAAGATCTGCTTCCCAGTGTGAAGACTTGCGGTTGCAAATTCAGAATGAGCTTTCTGCAAATATTCACCAACATTAGCTTAGAGCTCACCTTTTCTCTGAATGTTCCTGCCAGCAAACATGTTTGACAGAGGATTTGTGGAAAGCAAACACACCAGGGGAAGGCAAGATAGTGGCAGGGAATTTGTTTTAAAATGCAGAGGAGGGTTTGAGTATGATTTGTTGAAAGAAAAACACCAGTGATTCTTTTCTCTCCATTGGCTCTCCCCTGCGTCCTCAGCTCAACCTGATGTCATGGTCCCATTGACTTCTTTGCTATTTCACAGGGTGGTAGAGTGTTATCAATCCAATAATAATAATAATAATTACATTTTTATTGTGTTTTCAGACCTTCCAAGTACTTCACATGCATCTTCTAACTATCATCCTTACAACAATTCTATACTCCTAGCCTGTGAGTCTAATTAGATCTGCCAGGCTTCCCCATATGGCCTGAAAAGCTGATTTGCCTACATCATACCCTGGGGTTGGGTATAATCTTCCTGATCTGACATGGAGCTGTATTTGGTATTTGGAGATGATCTCAGGCTGACTCCACCCAAATCTCAGCCTTTAATCAAACTGGGAGCCATTCCCAGTGCTTAACTAGGACTTTAAACCCCAATTTAATGTGTGGTTGGGTGGTTGGGAGATGCTGTATTTTCTTCAAGCCTCCCAACCACTTGCCTCCTTAAACCACCAATTCAGTGAAACAGTCAAGGACACATCCAGTGTCTCCATCAGCATGCCTACTGAGGAAATTACTGAAAGAGACAGAAGTCCCTAAATTTCAGGGTGAAAGTAAACCACCTTTTAACCCAATACCCTGTAATTCTAATGGAAGCTTGGGAGAATCCTCATTTGGAAAGGATGCTTCATCATGTTTTTGTATTATTATCCTATTTAATATAGTCCATATTCTGCTATTCACTTGTGCAGTTCATCATAAAACCTTGGACTAGCAAACAGCACTAGCAAAACAATATCCTGCAACTTGATACATAATTGAAAATCCATATCCATTACCAAATGGAATAAAGATGGGAGATTTTTTTGAAGAGGCAGAATGATTTACCAAAAAATGAAGCAAAAACAAATTGTCAGTAGCCTGGGAAATTCAGATTTCCTATGAAGTAAACAAAAGAAAGTGGGCATGGGAGGGAATCCTGACAACAGTAAACATAGGCGTGTGTTGCTAAGTAGCATTAATTGTGATTCCACACTGCTGATCTGAGAACTCAACCTCTGAAGTGTCTTTTCAATCCATTACCTGCAATACCATCAGACCAATGACCATAAAAAACTAGAATGTCTCATTCAAAATCACACATGAGGCTAAATTGATTTGCACACCTCAGATTAAACTACCAGTTGCAGGGAAATGGTCACGTGGGACTCAGTGGTTTGACTGTGCTACACCTGTGCCTTTTTAACTGCACTGGCTCCCAGGCCACCTCTGGGCACAATTTAATGTGCTGGTTTTGCTCTTTAAAGCACTAAACAACTTGGGACTGAGTTATCTGAAAGACTGCCTTCTCCCATAGGTACCTGAACCATAAGGTTCTTTTTGGAGCCCTTGTTCTGGGTGCCCCCATAAAGAAAGTGAGGGAGCTAACCACCAGAGAAAGGGACATTTCAGTAGCGACATCCCAGGTGAGTCATATTTGTGGTCTTTACACCATTAGGTGAAGACATTTAGCTAATGAAGGTAGCCCAGGCCACTCTTATTTATTTATTTTTAATCCATCTTTAATACACATCCATTATTAGCATCAGCCAGGCTACTTTGTTGTTGAATGCTTCATGTCATAATCTTTATGCTATTCATGTTCTGGGACCGATGCAGCTTCTAATACTCTTCTGCAGAGATGGACACCTAGGGAATGCCATATGTAGCTGGGCTACAATGCCCATTTTCCGGGCAAATTTGTGGAGGATAATGGTATCAGAGACTGCTAGCCATGATTGCTATACTCCACCTCCACAGTCAGGGTCAGTATGCCTCTGAATACTAGTTTCTGGAAACCATAGGAGAGGAGAGTGCTGTTGTGCTTAGGTCATACCTGAGGGTTTCTCACAGGCATCTGGTTGGCCACTGTGACAAGAGGATGCTGGACTAGATGGGCCATTGTTCATTGATGATCCACCATGTTCTTCTTAGTTTTAAGTTTCAGATCTTCCTTCATTGGGAACAAGGGATTCTTCAAACATACTCTATTGTAAGAGGTAGGATTGAGGCATCCTTTATTTTCTCTGTGACTGGGGACCAGGAGAGCATCACAGCCACAATGACTGGGCCTGATGAAGAGTCCAACAACATCTGGAGGGCCAGCGGTTTTCTACCCATGCTCCACTGGATAAAGAAGCAGGGCAACTTTTATGTCCTGAATTGTGAAAATGATAGTATAGGCAACAACCAAACCTTGCTCAAAAAAATTGCAACCAGTTTTTTTGCTTACAGCTGAAACCCAAACTAGGAGAGACAAGGGACAGAAGAAGTGTAACAGAACATTGAAGCAGTAGTGAAAAGCAGTGAATTATTGCAAAAAATTCACTGGTACATTCTCCTCTTCCAGGCTACAATAAATAAAGGAAGCATAGGCTGAGATCCTTTGGGTCTAATGCTGTTCTATTAAAATGTCTTTTAAGTTGAAAATTGGCCATTTATTCATATTTAAGAATTGTCACAGAGTGCCTACAGCAAGGCAGAGGCACTTCTTCTAAATGGATGTGAGTATAAGTCTAACCAAATCAATATAAATCATAAATAAACATAGGCAAGCTGTACCAGGTTTTATCTGTTCCTCTGAACTGACTTATGGCTTTGAACTTTAGAAGGGCTAGAATGTGACGTTCTTGTATAATGAATGGTTGTAACATAATTCCAAATTGGTCTCATGTATGTTTAAACCCAGCTGAGTTCCTAATATATAGGCTCAAATGCAAGAATGGTGGAGCTAACCTTTACCAAGCATAGTCAAGGCATTCTTTTTTGTGTGTGTTTTTAATTTCTATTGTGCTTCTCTTCCTAAAAATTGAAAGTGGCTTCCAAGTGACTTAATATTGGATCTTAGAATCTTAGTCCTGTGTGGACAGGGCCAGGCCTAAGGTGGGTCTGGCCAAGCTGCTTTCACCCCAAACTTCACCCAAAGCACCACCCTTATGCCTACCTCTCTGTGGGAGAGGTGGGTAGCAAAAGGGGCAGGAAGTTGTATTGTGTGGCAGTACTGATGTTGGCATATTATTATTATTATTATTATTATTATTATTATTATTACCAGCTGGATCAGGCTGGTGACCCATCCAGTCTAGCATTCTGGTTGTTGTTCTTTGTGGCCTATAGAAAATGTGCAAGCAGAACCTGCAAGCATTACTGCTTCTGACCAGAAGACAGAGCATAGGCCTTTGTGGAATGCTCTCTCCAGGGAAGCTTGCCTGGTGCCAACATTTTATATCTTTAGGACCCAGGATTTCACCCACCCCATAACCATGCCTTTGACCTTTTAACTGTCTTGGGCCTTTTAGAAGTGGGAGGGATGATTTTCATGTGTGTAAGTTTTTGTTTTCCTTTCCTCTCCCTTGGTTCTAATGTATCTATGTGGGGGGTTCTTTGTTGGTTGGTTCACTGGCGGAGGAAGAGGAGTGTGGCAGGAGTACACCGCCCCTGGCAGCGTGATCCCCAGGGTGCCATCACGGGTGCCCCCCCCAAGCTAGGCACCCCGTCCCCACAGGCGGCGCACCACGCCCCCAGGACGCGCACCACTTGCCTGCAGGCAGTGCGCCATGCCCCCAGGACACTTGCCAGCCCCGCTTGCTCTCCGCCCCCGGTGCCGGAGCATGAAGCTCTACCACTGGGTTGGTTGGTTGTAAGCTCTTTAGGTTTGCCTTGGGCAACATAAAGTGAGTAACAAGTTTTTTATATATATGGCTTGATAGCCCTTTCCTCCATGAATTGGTCTAATCCTCTTTTAAAGCCATCCGTGAATTTCATGGTTTAATTATGTTCTACATGCAGTACAGTGGTACCTCAGGTTAAGAACGTAATTTGTTCTGGAGCTCCTTTCTTAACCTGAAACTGTTCTTAACCTGGGGTACCACTTTAGCTAATGGGGCCTCCCACAGCCGCAGCGCGATTTCTGTTCTCATCCTGAAGCAAAGTTCTTAACCCGAGGTACTATTTCTGGTTTGCTGAGTCTGTAACCTGAAGCGTCTGTAACCTGAAGCGTCTGTAACCCAAGGTACCACTGTACTTATTTTTATTTGCCTTGCGGCTTCAAACATTCAGCTTCAATGGATGCCCATGAGTTCTAGTCTTAAAGGAAAGTTTTCCTTCCTCTGTCTACTCCCTCCATGCCACGCATAATTTTATAAACTTTTATAACGTCAGCAGGAAGGAAAAAAGAGCACTGCCCTGCCTGCTATGAGCTGGCAAAACTTTGGATTTCATGGTGGATCCAGCACGGAATTCCTCCCTCTGATAGGATTGCTCTGCCTTCCATCTTCACTGAGTTTTTTCTTAGCATGATTATTTTAGTTGGGTTCGATTTTTAGGTTAAGGATGTTGAACATGCTTTTAAAAAATGAGAAGCAAAACTGGTTTGCTTTCCAAAATTCTCCTTGAAATTGATTGTGCATTTTGATGATGCATATCCTCCAGACATTGTCTGAAGATGTGAATACTTGATGAATATTCACCAAACATTTGATGATGGTTGTTGATATCTGATGATATTTTATTTCAATATAAGACAGCAGAACACACTGTCTAATTAAGAATGAAGGAATTTGTCTATTTTCCAGTCCAGGTTGTTTTAATATATTTTTACCTAAAGTTCTGTCTGGTCTGTTCCATTTCCACATTAATCTGCATTTAAAAAAACATTTACCATCTCAAAAGCCCGCATTTTAATACATATTAAATATTTGCTGTCTATGTGTGCAAATGTTTCTCTCTCAAAATATGTACTTAAATGTATATTAAATGTGTGTGTTATCTCAAAATGTATATTTAGACACCCTTTTCGAAATGTTTAGAATGGCAAAACATCTAGAGGATTGCATAGTCTTGTGGATAGCTATGCTCCAATCTGCACATTTCTCTGAGATGTAAGAATCTTGCTATTTTATGCTGTCTTCTGTTATTTTAGTTTACACTGTGCCTATGGTATTGACATTTTAGAAATTTGCATCAATGTGTTTAATGTGTTGTACATTGTCCTGTGCCTGTATGGGAAAGGGCAGTATACAGATACACATCAATGCTCTGTGTATTCCTATATGATACATTTATTTCATATAGAAATTCACATAGCAGCCCCATGTATCATTAAGAAAAATCCCATGTATCCTTATTTTTACATTTGTTTATTACACCCATGGGTCAACCTATAGAGCAGCCTTGTTTTGTGCATTTTGCCATTCTTTCTATAGTTATTGTATAAGTTAAGGATCTGTGGTCATACAGAGACAGTGGGATTTAAATGTCCCTTTACACACACTGCATTAACCTGCTGCAGAAAGCATGCACATCCAAGCAGGCAGGCCCACTGGAAAGTTGACTGCCTTAAGAATAATATCTATAGGTTACTGTTGTCGGTAAGGGCTGGAAATGAAGCATGCTTGTGGTTATTTTCGAAGATGCTAGCTGAGCCTGAGCTGGAGCTTAGAGCCTCTCTCTCTGGTTATGATTTATGACTTCAATCCAATTTATGGCCGTTTACAAGAATGCTGAACTGGCTGTAAATCAGTAAAAGACCATAAAATACTCATGAGAACTGCTGAAATCCATCTGGGTGAGCTTCTTTCCCTCCCAACATCAACCAAATGAGGGCAAGACAAGGTAGCCCCCCACATCAAGACTGCAGACTGAGCTGACGAAAGAGACTGGAAGGAACAAGGTGGATGGGCTCTCTCTCTCTCTCTCGCTCTCTCTCTCTCTCTCTCTCTCTGTGTGTGTGTGTGTGTGTGTGTGTGTGAACTTGAGGCATCTGAGTGGACCATCTGCAGGGGTGCTTTCATCAGTACTGGAAGGCAGGATGCCGAAGGGGTATTCTTCAAAACCTGACACCTGATCTCTTGTGCAACCCATGTTGGAGTGAATGTCAGAGAAGGTTAAATGAGTAATATTCCTGTCTCCACAATCCATGTTCATATGCCTAGCAGTGTGGCTGTACTTCATCCAGCCACAAAACACTAATGACCCTTAGGCCATGCACTTGTCTATCCCCAACTGGCTTGTGTTACACAGTCTCAGTCCCTTCATTATCATAACTCCAGAACTGCTTGCAGTGTGCTGTCATGGCATCAGATCCATCTACAAATTGTATGGCAGTTCCCTATGGCTTGCAAAATACTTTGCCTGATATCAAGATGTGGCATGGTTTATTTCTTTCTGCAGTTTGTTTTCCCTCCTAAAAGCAAATAGTAAACCCTAGGTTTAGGAAGGACCTGTGAGTCCCGATATGCTGATTTGGGTGGGGAATCTGTTTCTCCTATTGCTTTTTTATAGGATGTGCCTACACAATTACTTTTAGCACCATTGTAAATGTTGCAATTAGCACAGGGCTCACGGGAAATAAATTTATGACCTCTATTTGTGTAGATGCAGATAAGAGATTTGAAAAAACACACCCTTGTTTTCAATCATTCTTTCATTCATTCTCTCAGTTTCTCTGTGTGTCTTTCATAAAATATTGTCAAAGACTATTAAGGGGCAAAACTGCACATTGTACACAAATGCATGTAATAAAAAGGTGGGTGTTGTTGTTTTTTTGGAATGAAAAATGTCTTTGGGGAACTGTGACTTGGAGTGGTAGGGTGATGGTTCATAACTCTTTGACCTTATGGCTGAGGCCCTCCATATGGGGTTCCACTTGTGAGTGCCTTCTGAGACATTTGCATGGAATTTGTAGTTTGTATCTCAGTCATTGCTCAGGAATACATCAAAGAGTAACTGCGGTGGGAGTAATATAGTGGGACAGTGGTAAGAATAATAATTCATTGTTGTGGCAGCTCTGCAACTATTCACTGGAGAAATTCCAGATTTTGGGCAATGGCTTAGAGGATGAGGACTTGAGGCCCTTGCTGGAGGTCATGATGAAGTGAAACAAAGGGACTATCCCTGAATTATGCTGAGTGCTCAGAATAGGTTTCTGACATCATGGTCCCAATCTATGATGTCCATTGTGCATGGACACATGAGATGCCTCTGTCATTGTCTCATGACACCCTCAGGCAAGGCAGTCAGGTAGGAAATGGTAGGTCCTCCATGAGCCACCACTGTGTAACAAACTCCAAGGATATCACACACAGTTTGTGATACGAATGGACAATTTGTTTTCTTTTGAGTTCCTGCTACTATCCAATGTGTCCATCCATAAGTCCCACTCTATTCTATTTCTGCACTGATCTGCATTTTGAATTTTGTTATTTATTTACTTTATATATTGCCCTTCCTCCCAATGGTATATGTATTTTTCAATGTATTTTCTATCACACGGCACACTTCCAAATGTATTTAATCTAAAAAAAATATGATTTTAATAAATTTTGACATGTTACTTGAGCCAAGGATTGTATTGCAAGGAAAAACACGGAATCTGAAGGAAAGCTATGCTACAGTCCACACATTAGTCCAGGAAGTGTGGAGCAGGTCAGTTTAAATCAGAATTCACAAAGACTGAATTATGCAGGCATACCAAGTTTCTGTGGTTTCTTGTGCAATTCTGTACTTTAAGCCATATACATAGGGCTGCCTCTGAAGACAGTTTGGAAATTCCAGCTAGTGCACAATTGGCGGCCAGGTTGCTCAAGACTGTTTGATCATCTTTCACTGATCCTGGCCTGACTGCAATGGCTGCCAATTAATTTCTGGGCCCAATTCTAAGTGCTGGTTTTGACCTATAGAACCTTAAAAGGTTCAGGACCACAATACCTCAAGGACCACGTCTCTCCATAGGAACCTACTGTGATGGCCTGGGATTTGGACTCAGAGGCTGAACCTGAGGAATCCCAGCCTACACAGGAGTCCCTGCCTCCAGAACCAGCTGAGCCAGGGCTGGGGCCTGAGCCTGAAAGGTTCTCACCTGTGCTGGATCCTTAGGTGCAGGCACCAGCTGAGTCTGCTCTGGCCCCTGAGGTGATGGAGGACCCATTGCCTGCAGGTGCTCCACTCTCAGCCCCGTCATGGGAAGAGGAGGTTGCCTCTGGGTCTGGTAACCCTCCAGCCTCTCCTGAACTGCAGAGGCTCAGGGCAGAGAGGCAGAGGGAACTAAGTTCCTGCAGGAGGAGTGCTCACCTCCAGACCAGGAGAGGCAAGTCACCTGTGGACCAGGGCCTCTCGGCAGATAAAAGCCAGTCAGTCCCAGTCCCAGGTTGCGGGAGCTAAGTTGTTACTAGCCTGCTCCTGCCTGCACCCTGTCCTGCTCTTCTGCCAGAGTTCCTGACCTCACCCGACTCCCCGCCTTGGACCCAGCTACAGCTTTGACGGACTGCCTCCATACCGCATTATCGGCCTCGGACTGGACTCGGACCTTGCCTCTCGGTTAGCCCCCGGGACCAGCACACCTACCCACCCTGAAGATGCTGGGTATTGTACCTGAAACCATCTGTATGTAAGGTAGATACACTACCACTGAGCTACAGTTCTTCCCCAATTCTTGATCCCTCAGTGTGCTTATGTATTTGTACCAGTGTAGATTCCCATTGCTATTCAGGGCTCTATTAGCAGCCAGGAATCACTGGTTTTCCAAGTAAATGTGCTGCTTATCTATTGGTAAAGAAGGCATGAATATTGTATCAACATCATTATTATTTTGCACTTTGTAAGGTATATCCTCTTCTTTCCTATGCCAGTGGATGAAATAATGCAGATGAAGAGCTTGTAAAATATCTCCTGCAGCATATTTCTCCTCCAGGTCAGAAGCTCAAATTTTGTTTACTCAGAGGGAAATTCAACTCTAGGATACTGACTGGCTCCACCTTGCCCAAAGCACTAAATCCAGCTTGGCGTCAGCTCACCCTCTGCTCTTTTCTTTGCTGTACATAAGCGAGTGATAAATGAGTGTGCCCACTATGTGCACCCTATGACCCTTGGGGTGGTTGGTTTGAGAACGAAACCCAGCTATTGCTCTGCTTCACATTCAAAACAGCAGCAGATATCACCCACTTTCTGCATTTCCTTTTGGCTCAGAATCATGGCCAGTTGTTAGAAGAGATGATCACAGCTGAGAAATGAGCAACTGATGCTGTTTGGCATGAATTTATGCATTTGCTAAGGAAAAACAATGCACAAAGCAGGAAGAAAATGCAGTGATCAGCCCTTCAGCAGTTTTCTGACTGTAAAACCAAGGCCACATCCATCTCTGGAGAAAATACAGGAAAGGCTGAAATTTAGTAAAGTCATTTACAACCAGGTTCTTCTCAAAATGTCTTTTACTGGTAATATTAGTACCTAAATGCCTTATAATTGTCCCTGGCTATTAGTAGGTTGATCTATATGCTTTCCAACAGCATGCTCGGATTCTGCCCCAAGATACCCTTTTGCTGTTCTGCACATTCTAGCACTGCTTGGAATAACCTTTTTGCTGCTTTCCAAGATCATTTGAATAATGAGACCAGGCCAAACTTTTATGTTCACTTTTGATGGAAGAAACATGCAAATCCATGTTCAAGTCATTTGTTTAAGACAATTAACACTGTGATGCTCATGTGAACCCAATGAAGCCATGTTCCAGAGAACTATTAATAGCTAAGCATTTACAGAGAGCATTCTCACTGTGTGGGAATGCATTCAAAGACAAGCAACAACAGTGATGAGTAAAGTGCCATCTTTTCTATGTGAAAATAAATGTGAGAATGAGGTGTGAGCTTGTTGGTAGTAGAGTCTGAGCCCTGCAATTCCAGGAATGTATTTCAAAATCAGTCACAATTTTTTACCACTGGTGTGATAGCACCCCTGGAAAATTTACTTCAGGAAATCAAGTTTCGTTATTAATAGTTGGTGGAAGCTGAAAATAACTCCAGAGCAGGCATGCACTGAAGCATAAAGAGAATACCACCAATCTAGTTTCCTTCACAGAGCTTTAGGGGTGAATATGATACACAGTGTGACAATTGTGTGGAACTACAGGAGGTATATCTTATTCCAGCAACAATATTCCAAGAGAGCCTTCCCATGCAGGAAATCTTCTCCTACCTAACACCATCCCCACTCCAAGACTCCGGCAAAGGGAACAAGGATCAAGGCACAACAGGGAAAGCTGATGCAGGATCTGGCTGGAGCTGCAGCACCTTGGATAGCACCAAAACACATGGAGGGCTAAAGCAGGGGGTGAGGATAAGGGCACAAAAGCGAGCCCCACTTGCAAGGTCCCCAGGCATGCTAGCTGTTCTTTAGATTTCCATACATTTGGTTCAGTAGTCTGAAGGGTTTTCAAGTGAATGTGCTTAGAAACTGCCCTGCATGCAGGAAATATGGTTTATCTGCATTACACCTTGCATGGAAGTTTTGAAGTGTGTTCACCTGAATGTACTTAAAAACTCCACTTGGTGATAAATATGTGGAGGTCTAAACAGAATCCTGGTGGTTTGGGACTATCACCGTAGTCTCTGATTTAACCACAGGCTTTGATCCCTCTTGACCCGGACTACACATCCCTTCTGGAAGAGGGGAGTCTCATAATAGAATAGACCTGTGGACTGGAGTATAGCACTCCTTTACCTCTTAGTCAGTTGCCACTTTGTGTGTTGCCTGGTCTGGTGAGCAAGCAATGGGGAGCTTAAGGTCCCTGTTGTAAAGGAGGCTTCAGGTGAATCTGCCTCTGGTCGTGATCCCTCAGGGCAGGGGGAGTCCTAGTATGGCATGTCTGACTCAATGGATTCCTAGCTGAAAGACTCCAGCTTTGGCTTGCATTGGGAGCTTTGTCTGGGTTCAGCACCTGTATGCAGATAACTGCTGTTCACAGTTCATGACAGGTGGAACCATGCTACCGAAGATATGAGCATACCAAGGCAGAATAAAGCCAGGTCTGAAAACTGTGTTCTCTAGTTTCCCAAAGATCTCATTTTTCCATAAGGGAGATACCTGACTACAGACTTGAGTAAACTGGCAACCTTCTCTATAAGTACGCTGGTGATGCCTTAATATTGATATGGGTGCTTCCAAAGGAGAGGCATTAATGCTGATACTGGATTTCCCATTGACAATCCAACAAAAGAAAAGTCTTGGGGGTTGATGGAAGAAAATACATGACAGGTATTTTGGAGTCCCAAAACATCTGCAGGGTCACACTCTTGCTCTCTGCCCCTGTCCCTTTCTTTACTTGCCCTATCATCTAGCATTCGTGTCTAATCGCCTTTAACCTCATTCCATTCAGAGGGACAATAAGGGGGGAGCACATCATTAATATGCAGGGATCCCTGGACACATTGAGGATATTTTCATCTGTAGTTAATTTTACACTTCTTTCCTTTCCTTTGAGACTCAATGCATCTGCTTTCATGCTTGCATGATTCAGTATATGGCAGAGATGGGCAAGGGAATGCAGAATAAATCTCTTCCTTTCTTTTAATCCTTTCCCTTTGCCCCTCTCGCCCATTGTGGCTTTCTTCATATCAATGCTTCCTTTTTAAGAGGGAGTCTCTGTGCCTATGTCTTGCCTGCTGGTTCTGTGTACAAATGTAGTATCAACAGCCAATGCAAAATTCAGGGTGGCACAACCTTATCTGAATTTCATTTACCATAAAGACACCCGAACAGCACTGCTAAACACAGGGGAGGGGGGTGGCATCACTGCATTGGACCTGAAGCATGCAAAACAGAAGGTGTGTGTTTGTATCGTTTAAAGGTTTATAAACCCTTTCACAGTCAAATGTTACCAAAACTGTGTAGAATAAAATAAAATAGAATAAAGATTACAAACTTAGTAAGAGAAAAGCAATAAAACCATTTCTGCAGTTATGTGACAGTTTATGTCCAGGAATAGCAATCTGCTTCCTGTGTCAAGCTCAGTTAAGACTTCACGCAAGCTACTCTTCTGGATGTGTGTACATAACAAGTGAAGAAACAACAGTACCAATACTATTTTCTTGCCATCATAATGTAGCAGTGTGAGTTTTTGTGGCATATCACAGCTCTTCTTAGTGTGCTGCATCTCACACAGGCTATTCAAATTCAGACAATGTCCTCCCATGCCCTGACCTTTGAGCATCCTACTGTACATATGGGGTAGTGATCAGTACGCAAAGTACTGGACATGACTTGGTTTGGCCAATTAATTTATATAGGTCTGCTGTGAGTAAAATGTGGGTGAATACCACCCATAATCTCCAAGCACTCTAGGCTTCTGATTTGCAGCTACTTCCCGCAGATGCACATGTAAAGATATAGGAAAGATAAGCTATGGAATGCTTATAGGTCTTGGAAGAGTCTTGGCTGGGCATTGACCAGCTGCCAAACTTGTTCAGAGCTACAAGAGTGCTAGCACTCCCCATGTGAAGGCTGCTGGAAGGAGAGGGTTATATTCAAGAGGTATGGGAGCGTCTCCATGCCTTGGTCAGACCATTGGTCCATGTAGCTCAGTATTGCCTACACTGACTGGCAGCAGTTCTCTAGGATTTTGGGCAGGGTTCTCTCCCAGCCCTACTATGAGATGCTGAGGATCGAACATTTAACCACTAAGAGACATCCCTTCCCAATACAGCCTTAGACTGCTAAATGCTGCACTCTCTGGGGCCCATTGAAGAGTAAATCTATTTAGACATGGATGCTGCTATCTAGACATGTAAACTGTCTGGACATGTTGACTGTTTTGGTATTCAGTAAATGAAATAAAAGAATAAATAAAATACCTTGTGCATGGGCTACTACTTTCAGGAGTTACATTTAATTTGCTATTCTGATTTACACAATTCATTGCTCATAAACACAGGCAAAACAACCAACCATGCTCTTCTTTTGTGCTCACACGTTTAGATATGAAGGTCCCTTTTACATGAATGTCTGAAACTACCACTGCTTGTAAATGCCAGAACTCATTTATCAGGAAAACTTAAAAAAAAAAAATTGCAAAAATCTTGCAAGAATCATGGTGACTTCTTCGATACATAAAGCTGTGAGGTGTAGAGTCGTGGCTAAATCTACCCCGTCAGCACCTGATGCTGCTCAAATGCTGCCTTTTGCAGCAAAATGATCTCTCTGCACAAGTTACTTGACAAGCTGCTTGGCATGGAAACTGAGGATCCACCCTAACCCTGATGAATGACTGCTGTGCAGTCCATCCATAGCCATTTTGATAATGAAATCCACTTGGAGCTCTGCCATGGTCCAAGTGTTCCATTTAATTAATATCCTGTCTCTTATCAACTGTGCATTTCCTCTCGCTGGTCTCCTCTTCATTCCCCTGAATATGATTGGAAATTATCTAAGGAACTGCTCCAGTTTGCAGGGTTTGCTCCTTTCTGTCCCAGACCAGATTTTGCTTCCTTTCCTCTGATTCCTCTGATACAGTGTTCCTACACTTGGCCACTATCTCCACTATCTGTGGGAGGTAAAAGAGCATTTCTGGCCATTGCCCAGTGGAGACTGGTCCATCAGGACAAATGGCACACAGCCCCACCAACCAAAGGCTTCTCTCAGTCATCCCCCCCACCAGCTTGCCTCCTTGTTGTTGTTTAGTCGTTTAGTCGTGTCCGACTCTTCGTGACTCCATGGACCAGAGTACGCCAGGCACTCCTGTCTTCCACTGCCTCCCGCAGTTTGGTCAGACTCATGTTTGTGGCTTCAAGAACACTGTCCAACCATCTCGTCCTCTGTCATCCCCTTCTCCTTGTGCACTCCATCTTTCCCAACATCAGGGTCTTTTCCAGGGAGTCTTTTCTTCTCACGAGGTGGCCAAAGTATTGGAGCCTCAGCTTCATGATCTGTTCTTCCAGTGAGCACTCAGGGCTGATTTCCTTAAGAATGGATGCGTTTGATCTTCTTGCAGTCCATGGGACTCTCAAGAGTCTCCTCCAGCACCATAATTCAAAAGCATCAATTCTTCAGCGATCAGCCTTCTTTATGGTCCAGCTCCATACATCACTAGCTTGCCTCCTTACTTATAGTCAATTAAGGAGTGGCTCTGCCTTTCATTGACTGTGGTCCCACCTGCTGTTGGTGCCCCCAACTTCTGCCCCACCAGGCCCACTGGATGCCAGACACCACTGCCATTGCTGTGCCATTCTGCTTCTAGCCCCAACCATGTCCATTTCCATTTGGGCTTGGAGTGATAGAGGCCAGCATCAGCTGTACCAAGTCCAATAATTATGCACATGAATAACTTTTTTAAAAACAACAACAATAAAGACATTTTAGAGCCTAAAAATAAGTGTGGCCTAATCAAGTCAAGAAGATGTCAGCTGAAGCCCAGCATAAGAAAAGGGCAGCTCTAATAATCATTCCTGAGCATAAAAAATGACATTTTGACTAAGTACCAAAAAAGCAACACTGAAATTGCCAGATATGTTCCCCATTGCCAGTGTGTTCCACAATATGGGCATCATCACAGAGATGGCATGGCTCCATACCTTATAGGTTTTCATTTACGTAAGAGAACGGCATTATTCTCTGTTGCTTTTTGAGGGTGGGGGATGTGCGTTTGATTAACCCACTTTCTGGATTTGTCATCTTATTAATTATGAAGCAAAGTGTCTTTCATTTTGGCAGGTCTCTTCCCTCAACTTCCTAGGTTTCTACGCTCAGAGCATTCACAATGAACAGCCAGTTCCTTTCAATGTGAGGGGACTTTCCATGTTGCCATCTGCAGTGGGAGTGAAGCTGCATGTTGGGGAAGTAGGTTCCCCACCCCTATAATCCAACTTGAGTTTTCATAGCTGCAAAAGATTATAGTGGGAGAGGTGTGAGGTAAGTCAGAAAGAAGCTGCCTCTTTCGTCACTGAGTAAGTGAGTAAGATGCTCTTTCCTTCCACATGTTCACGTTATGTTCTGATGCATGTGCCTCTAAAGTAGCTTTCACCCACCTGGTACAATTCCCATCAGCCCCAGCCACCTATAGCTCCAGAAAGTTTAGCATAGTTCTGAATAGGCTTCAGTTTTGTCATGCCTGTGCACAACGGAGGAGCAGGACTGCTCCACCTCTAGGCCCACCTAATGCTCACAATTGCATAGGGCGGGGATCACCAACCTTTTGTGCCAGTAGGCACATTTTGAATTTTGAGGAAGTGTCCTGGGTGCTAGTCAGTGGCTCCCGTAGAGCTTTAGAACAACACTAAATGGCTGCTGCAAGGGATCTGGAATACAGTGGTACCTCGGGTTACAGACGCTTCAGGTTACAGACTCTGTTAACCCAGAAATAATACCTCAGGTTAAGAACTTTGCTTCAGGATGAGAACAGAAATCACACGGTGGTGCCGCGGCGGCAGCAGTGGGAGGCCCCATTAGCTAAAGTGGTACCTTAGGTTAAGAACTGTTTCAGGTTAAGAACAGACCTCCAGAACAAATTACCGTATTTTTCGCCCCATAGGACGCACTTTTTCCCCTCCAAAAATGAAGGGGAAATGTGTGTGCGTCCTATGGGGCGAATGCAGGCTTTCGCTGAAGCCTGGAGAGCTAGAGGCATCGGTGCGCACCAAACCCTCTCGCTCTCCAGGCTTCAGGAAGCTGTCCGCAAGCCTTGCAAGCCCAGCGGGAGTTGCCAAGGGCTCACAAGGCTTGCGGGCAGCAGCCTACAGCCCCGGCGAGTGTCCACAAGCCTTGCACGCCCGGCAGGAGGTACTGCCGAGCGCGCAAGGCTTGGGGCAGCAGCTTGCTGCCCGAAGCACGCGGAGCCCTCCGGAGGGCTCCCCGTGCTTCGGGTGAGCGTCCGCAAGCCTTGCGCGCCCGGTGGGAGGTCCTACCGTGCGTGCAAGGCTTGCAAAAGCTCGTCCGAAGCACGGGGAGCCCTCCGGAGGGCTCCGCGTGCTTCGGGCGGCAGACTGCTGCCCCAAGCCTCGCGCGCCCGGCAGGACCTCCCCGTGCTTCGGGCGAGTGTCCGCAAGCTTTGCGCGCCTGGCGGGAGGTCCTGCCGGGCGCGCGAGGCTTGGGGCGGCAGCCTGCAGCCTGAAGCACGTGGAGCCCTCCGGAGGGTGCCCCGTGCTTCGGGCAGGTGTGCACAAGGCTTGGGGTGGCAGCCGCGGCTGGGGGGGGGAGAATAATTTTTTTTTATTCATTTCCCCCCCCAAAAAACCCGCAAGCTCCAGGGACAGCTGGGAGGCGCAGCGCGTCTTCCCGCTGTCCCCGGACCTGGTCTGAAGGCGGGCGGCGGGAAGAAGAGCCTATGGGCCGGTGCGTCCTATGGGGCGGTGCGTCCTATGGGGCGAAAAATACGGTAAGTTCTTAACCAGAGGTACCACTGTAATTCAAAGTTTCTGCCACATCTAAAGGAGCTGAACAAGAGACTTGAAGACCAAAGGGTTCAGATTTGCCACCTCAATCAAAGGACAACAGAGGCACCTACATTATTCGCTCACAGAGAGAAGCACTTTGAGCCTCTCCTCTCTTCAGAACAGAAGGGTGGTAAGGTATCCAATCCTGGCTTCCAATGAAATGTGGATATGTTTGAGGGGACAGTGCAATGTGAACTGAACAGGAAGAGCAAACACTCTCATGCATTGTGGGTTTTTGAGGGTATACATACCAATACATTTCTCAAGCATCATGAGAGGTGCTGGTGGGCACACTCATACCCACAGATGCCACACTGGTGAACCCTGATATAGTGCATACATACATAAAACCAAAACCTGTTTTGTGATGGTAGTTGGTGGGGTATGTTTAGTTTTCCGTTGACTTCTGCATAAGGTATTTGCTTAGATCTCTGATATGATCTTCCAGTCATCTGAGATCCCTGGTCAATATTCCTGGGCCAGTTCATGCATTAGGAAGCGTTCCCCACCCTCTTTGGGTTCCTTCCTCTCATAAGTCTCTAAACACAGCTCTGAGGAAGTTTACTTTTATGATTTGAAGAGGTCCATTGGAGGTAATACACCATATACAAATTGTTCTACTATAGTTCACAAGCATGTGTGTGAGATTGCCCTGGTGGTCTTTGCTTCTTACATTTAGAAAAGAAAAAGATTTATGTGCTGTGTGAATATGCCCTGGTCCATTGGGAGCAGCACACTTTATAAATCTAAACAAATAAAATCAATTAAATAACATAAGCTTTTTACAACTTAGGGTAGAAGGGAATTGCACTCTTTAAAATATGCTGACAGGCCAGCCAATTTGATCTGAGAATTCTCTGATATAATTCTGCGTGAAGCTTTGACCATCTCAGTTAATGACTGTTTAGCTAGATTTAGGGGGCAAAACTCATTTACACTTTGGAAGAACAGAAATTCCAAACAGGAAATCAACCATTTATTTATGTAAAGTCTTTATATTTGTGTTAGGTTCTCCATTTCAGGGGGATATATGCAATTCTGATTGAACGTAGTATTATTATACAAAACACTACTATTATGATTAAGATGACAGCTGTTATGTCTACTACACTTAGCACTTATTAAAAAAAATTGCAATCAGTACCAACATTTTGAGGCATGAAGCAAAGGTCAAGGTACTGTCCACCCACCCCGCTCCACATACAGAATCCAACCTCACTGTGTTGCATCAACACTGGAGACAGAACAATGTTCTCCATGGCACTTGAGAGTAGGAGGCTTGCATAGGGGCTGCAGGGCAGAGTGCATGTCTCTGTGCACCAACCACCTTCCTGACACTTGCTCATTGCTTCATTTGGTACCTGCTCACAGCCCACACCAGCACATGCTGTCATGCAGCAGTAACAGAGGCATGCAGAAGATGAACGGAGTAATGCTGCAGATTCGTGATACCTACTGGAATGCATGCCTTGCTTCCTGCTCAGGTAGTGCTCCCTTTTCCCACAGAACCACCTGTGATGCATTGGGCTAAGATGACTAGATGAGGCAGGCAGCCAGTCCATAGCAGTAATAAGCAATCATTGCCATTGACAGGAGAATGTGAATGGCAAAGGGTCTGGGTGGGGGGAAGGGATGCTCAGAGCAGGACCTAGGTAAGGCCCTTACCTACGTGACTTATTTCTGTACAATTTAGAGCAGGGACGGGGAACCTGTGAGCATTCAGATGCTGTTGGATTCTAACTTCCATAACCAATGGACAAGGATGATGGGAGTTGTAGTCTGACAACATGCGGGAGGAGCCACAGTTTGTCCATTACTGATTTACAACAGCCCTATGAAATAGGCTAGCATTAGATAATTTGGGCACTGAAGCTGAGAAAGGAATGGCTTGCAAAAGGCTGCCTAATAAGTTCACAACTGAAGCAAAATAGGATTGGGAAAATGCATTGATGTGGAATATCATATAAGACACTGTTTCTACATGTTTATGAAGTGAGATGCTTATTAATTGCATGGCTAATTGCACCTAGAAGGTCATGCATGGTTTAGCATGATAGTTTACCATGTATATGTTCTGGTGACCCATCCTAAATCATCAGAGTGAATAAAAACACTTGGCACTACCGTAGCATGCAATTGGGATAGTCTTGCTAAAATCTCTTCATCCCATTTCCTAGCTCTCCTCAGCAACTTGATGATAGCTGCCAAATGACAGTCCAGTTAAATGTTTCTGAAAGATTGCCAGGATTAGACTTTGGGAAGGCTCCAGGACAACATAATTTTATGAGAAATAGCAGCCATCAACTTCTCTTCCCACAGAAATGGCACAATCCTACCACTGTCAAAGAGATTCTAGTTAAGATGACATGATGGGACATGAGAGAGGCATCCTGTGGCAAAGGGGTGCTTCTGGGCAACCTGTTTATTGAACATGCATCCTGATGTGTTTGAGGGGAAGCTAGATGATATGGCAGCAAAGCTAGTGTTATCCCACCTACACTTCCCAGTGCATTTTCCTGTCACTGCAAAAAGTCTGATCTTTTGAGGAAGTGGGTTTGTTATACAATACCTATCCTTGCAAGACCAGATTTTGCAGATATGTGGTTGAATCCCACCCCAAAATAGCAGCAGACTGGAAACACCAAGGAGTCCAAACCACTGAAGCCAAAGGCACAATTTCCCATTCTGCTTCTCTCTCTGAGCCTTTCTGTTCAATAACTCAAACAGTTTAATATACATATAAGCTAGTCAGCATCTTTTTCCTCCCAGAAGCCCTCAGGGTTAATTAGCATACTTGAAGAGCCACCTTCTAAGCTCCCTCTTGCCAACTGTATCGTCTGCTCTCTAACTTCCTTGCAAGTTCAGCATTTAGAGTAGGGGTATTCCTCCCCCCTCCATCCAATCATCCTTCTCTGTTGGGTAATTATCTTCCTCCCTAGCATGGTCACTTGGCCTCTGTCCATAAAGGGACAGATCTCTCCTCCAAGAAAGGGCAGCCTCTGACAAATTCTCAGGCATTGTCTGCCCTCATGTGCAGTTCATAAGCAAGAAACAAAGCATTTAAATATCCAGTAAGAATGGTACAGGAAAGAGCTCTTTGCTTTCCAGCAAGCTGGACATAAGACATGATGAGATTGTAGCGAGCATTCAGAGGAGTGTAAAGGAGGCAGGTTGAAGGTACTATTAAGCTCTTGGGCTGGGCCCAAGTAATGTTATTCCAGCAGCTACCTGGGACTCTTTGGCATTTGGAAGAGAGAGAGAGAGGCAGGGCTTGGAGGAGACGCATCTCCACACCAGCTGTTAGAAGGCTGAGATCATTTTCTTTTTTATCACTGGAGAAACTACCTTTGCGTCTTCTCCCGAAACATAGGTGTACTGCAGTTCTGTGGGCACTGTGATGCAGCTGTAACAGAGGAGTTAGACCATGCAGTTTTGGCTGTTGGGCAAATATAGGACCTAGAGGCATTTGCTATATCCCTAAACCATGCAATAACCCTGGACGTGTCCAAGGCTTTGGCATGGTTCAGAAACATGGCTGAAGTCCCATATATGGGACCAGATGGAGCAATGCTTTAAGTGGGTCCCCTGACATGGTGCTTCTAAAAAGTGCAGATGGGGGTCTAAGGCTTATTAATAAAGCTTTGGAAGGAGATCTTGCCTGGCAAAAAGAGTTCAGTTTCATTACCGAACAAGCTCAGCAGGTCTATCCTCCCTCCCCATCAAGCCACAGAGCCGGCTATTTGAAATCTGCCTGCTTCTGTTTGCTGTACGCAGCGACTCCAGAGAGGAGTTTTTCCTAGGAATGGATTATATTTAATGATGTCCACAACAGCGGCAAAGAGTCAATTTGTATAATTTGAATTGTAATTGAAATTTATGTAATTTCAAATTACATGGGCTGCTGCGGTAAAAGTCCCAGTCCGCAGGCCTGCTGCCTGGCACTCTGATGTCAGGTTCATACAGTGCTCTTTACAAACGTGATCAAAAAGGATGAGAGAAAGCATAAAACAATTCACTGGCCAGTCTTACTATTTCATCAGCAGACCCATCATGGAGGATGGCCATCCTGTCCAGTTTTTACAAGACTTACAGGCAGAAGAAGCTGGTTGTGGAGAGGCAGAGCCATGGATCCACCCTCCCAGTTCTGGCATCACTACAGTTGACCTGCACAGTACTGGACAAGGTTAGGGCTGCATGGATGCACTGGCAGAGACAGTCCAATGCTCTCACCAGTGTGTCTGCACAGCTCTAACCTTGATACCATCCTGCCAGACCCCAGCATCATCCAGGCAGACTGTAGGGACCTGGTGCTGGCTCTGCCCCACCACACTGGTCAATAATGCTTACAAGTAAATGATTGATAATTTTGGTCTGAGATGAAGTAATGGCTAATCAGGAACCATACAGCATGCCAGCAAGTAGAAACAGCACTGGATTAGGGGTGAAGATGGAGGCTCCACCCAAGGCAGAAGATAGCCACTGAGTTAGATCAAGGACCCATAGGAATCTGGCTGTGGACTGTCAACCTGAAATGCATTAGGAATGTCGTCAATCGACAGAGATGTCACAGAGCCAGTGTCAGCATTTGGTGTTGTCCGGGCCCCAGGACCTCAGTAGGAGCATCAGCTTCTGATTAGCTGCAGCTGAAAAGCAGTAGCCACTGCTGGCAGTAGTGGTAATTGGGTCTTCAAGGAGGTTTGGACTCCCTCAGGTGGGCCTCTCTTCTATGCTACCTCCATTTATTCATCTGCTGTTTCCCTGTAGGTCAGGGGTGGGCAACCCTTCTTTTTCCTGTTGAGAGTTTCTTTCCCTAGGGGCTCAACTATCAAGGGCCACATACCAACAAAGTCAGAGTCAGTGATGAATGGAGGGAGAGACAAAAGTGTCCTGAGTCAATTAATGAAGAGCAAAGATCACTCTACTTCAATTTTTACTATGTCTACCTCAGATTAAAATTCCCAGTCCTATGCAGGTCTCCTCTGAACTAAGTCCCATGGGGATTGATGGACTTACTCTCAAGTAAGTATACAAAAGATTTTTGTTTTTTCACAGATTCCCGACTTGTACTGTAATGATGATATGAGAGGGAGGATTTGGCCCACCGAAACATTGAAAAAGATAGGAACTCTGCATCAGTGCCTAAAGACCTCCTGCATGGTTTGACCATTTCAACACAGCAAGACTCTGCAGATCAGTGGCCTGCAATTTTATTGATGGATCTGGAATTGCTAAAACCCTTCAGATGGCTCTTTATGTTTGCCAGCAGGATCAGGTTTTCAGAAAATGAAACAGATTCCAGTTCATATTCTGAAAGTTCAGGCTAATCCCGATACAAATGTGGCTCTGTCAAACTATTTCAGGAGTGGAACCAAACAAGTTTGCCCTTTGAGCTGGAGTGCATATATATTAATTAAAGAGAAGGTCGATATTGTATGAAAGAGAAAGTTCAAACATTGCTTGAGCTACCCTGGGTAAAGACTTTAAGGGGCATGCTTATTAACTAAGAGTTGGCACCATTTATTTATTTTTTTAAATCTGGGGAGAAAGCAGAGATTCCAACTTAGGTGAAAGTTCTGTAGTAGTAAATGGATATTTGCCATGATGGTGGTATTCTGCTACCACTGTGAAAGGCTTTGTGCTTTTAAGTACCAGTTGCTTTGAAACACTGGGGGGCAGAGTGCTGTTGCACTTCAGCTTGTGGGCTTCCCACTAGCATCCGGTTGGCCTTTGTGAGAACAGGATGCTGGGCTAGATGGACCACTGGCCTGATCCATCAGGCTCATCTTATGCTCTAAGATTCACTGTACCTGTAGAGATTTCAGAGAGAGTTTAATAATTTTCAGGAAGAGCTGCAAGGGTTCTATCTATATTTACAAGACAAGATCACCTGACCATTATTCGAAGAACATTGAGAGCCCGGTCCAAGTGGAAAGAGAGCCCTGCAGCAAAGGGTCGAGGGACATTAAGGATAATCCTTCCCCCAATTCGCCATGGAAATACAGTGGTACCTCAGGTTACAGATGCTTCAGGTTAAGAACAGTTTCAGGTTAAGAACAGATCTCCAGAACAAATTAAGTTCTTAACCTGAGGTACCACTGTATGCAGAGCAAGAGTAAGGGAAACCTAAAAGCACAGCTGAGGAACCACAGGCCAAGGGGCTGACGCTCCACAGGCCACACACCCTCCCCAGTCACACCTTCCTCAAGTATTTTTGCCTGGTTGGAATGTGTCCTGAGGATGCCTGTTGCTTTCCTCAACAGAGGATAGAAATGGGTCTGTGAGAGAGTGTAGTCTAAGGTACAAAGGTAACGTTTATATTCATTGCACCATCTGCTTTTGCTCTGGCCATATCCTTCACTAGTATATGAACACACACACACACACCCCCAGCCCCCCAGGTTTCCCAGAAATGAATGCAAATCTTGGTCTTAAAAAGATTCCCCCATCCCTGCTTTGAAACGAGATCTAGTGTCCCTTGGAATGGAATTGTGGCACGTTTAGCTCTTTGTTGGTGGCTTCTTTTATTTGGATGGTTTCATACATAATAATTTGGTGGAATGTTCCACTTATTGAATATGCAGTCACCCAGAACTCCTTACAGTTTTACTCCTGTTTTTCTACGCTGCATCCCATCACCTTTTGACTTTCTATTATTGCTTACTACAATATCTTTTGGGGCTGTTATGAAAGTGTCCATTTATTTAGCCTGATTAATTGTGCACCCACTTAGAGTTTTCTTGTTTCTTATAATATACACTTTACTTTACTCCTATAAGCTTTAAACAAATGTTTGCTTTAAAAGAAATTATGTTTAATTTTGCTTTCCTAGTGGGGGAGGGGGGCATACAGTATATATGGGTCCTTCCTTCCCCTTGCATTGTTTTCTGTAAGGCTTTGTTTTGTAGCTAAAGTGCAGAAATTCATTTTAAAATAATCATCAAGTTAATCATTTTTTAAAGCGCCTGGAGAAAGTAGGTGGACTTCCACTAGAGCAAGAGCGGAGAACTTCAGGGCTGGAGGCCAGAGTGGCCCACTAAGTCTGTCAATACAGCCCTCAAGACTCTCTCCAGGTCATACTGCCTCCCCATCCTCCTTGCATTTTTCTGCCTGACTGCAGTGTGTCCTTGAACTCCAAGAATGCCTCTTGTGTGGATGGAGGATAGGGGAGCTGTGTGAATGCCATGGATGTGTATTAATGCCATGGAGATATTGGGAGCAGATGGCTCTCAACTGTACCACTAGAAAAGGAACAGCACTGAGGCAAGAGGGAGGAAAGGGAGGTGAGTCTGTGTGGTGTATTTGGAACAGGACCTTGGACGGCAATTTTTAGATCCCCACTCAGACATGAAACCCATTGGGTGAGTGGGTTTCTCTCAGGCTCACAGCGGTTGTTGTAAGGATAAAATGGAACCTGTGAAAAGCATGCATGCTGCCTTGAGGCCATTGGAGGAACGGTGGGATATAAATGTAATAAATAAATTCAAGTTGAGATGTGGGGGGAGAGGCTGCCATCACAGCAGCTCCCTTTCCAGAAAGCCTTTAGCCAACACAAGTGATGGGTGAAGAGAACATTCCAACCTGATGTAGCATCATTCAAACAGTGGCACCAAGCAGAAAAGCAGCCTCCTGGGCCATCAATTGCATGTCTATCACTGCAAAATGTGGTGGAACTCTAAGGAGATAATCTAAATGAAAAGCCGCTGCTGCTGCCATCACTTATTACAGTAACTACCACCACCCAGTCAAATGTTTTTAGACTTCTTCCTGCTATTCCTTTTCCCCTCCCTTCCCCTTCTGCTTTTGCTCTCGCTCTCTCTCCTCTTGGTCTCCAGCCATTTCAGAGAGGAAAAAGCTGAGCAGAAAATTAGCTGGAATGCGGAGCTCTCCAAGGTCCTTCTCTTTCTATCAGTTCTTGCTCTCTCTTTCCTGAGCGTGATATTGCCCTTTGCTTGAATTCTGACTTTCCTTTTCTGGCTTTGCTGATGAACTCTGCCTGCAACTAATTCTCCACACTCTGTGCCATAGATGTGGAACACTGTTCAGGCCAAGGACCACAATACTCTAGTGGAAAGCTGTCACCGGCTGCATTCCCATAGTGAGTGGAACCAGATCCACACACAAAAGAGGGAGAGAGAGAGATTTCTATGGAAACAGAGATTTACTCCACATAGATTTTACTTTTCATTTCCTTTATAGACCTTTCTACAAAGTTTGTTAGAATAATAATAAAAAGCTTCTTCATCACCCTTTATCCCCTGACTGTGCAAATGGCAGTCACCCCAACAGAGGAACACAAAGAAGGTCAATGCACAGCTGAAATTTAGGCCCTGTATTACAGCTATTTAAAGTCTCACACTGCAAAATGCAATTGCATTCAGAAAAGGGTATGCATGCAGTTGTAAAATGTGTGGACTACATTTTGTATATTTGAAAGGAACACAAGTCTACTGAGACATTTAACCCTCTGCTTTGATCATCTTGTGGTAGATCTTGCAGAGGAAGGAGCTGCAATTGCACACTTTTCACATCACTGAAGTCTCCCCCCCCCACTTGCTCTATGGGTGCTAACATTTGCACAGTCCTGTTTTGGTTTTCCATCAAACATAAGCTGATGCCCAGTCTGCCCCCTCCACTCTAAGTCTGAACACAGTACATGGATGTGGTGCAGCCTTTGCCCAA
Organism: Podarcis cretensis; assembly: GCF_951804945.1. NCBI lineage: Eukaryota > Metazoa > Chordata > Lepidosauria > Squamata > Lacertidae > Podarcis > Podarcis cretensis. The sequence continues at coordinate 31,020,817 of NC_137173.1, read as the reverse complement.
CTGTCCTTCTCTGTCTGTGAGAGACGGCAGGTAGCAGCTTTCAGCAGCAAAGGCAATTGGGAAAGCTCACTGGAGAAGTAAGTTGCACATCACACTAATTTATTGCAAACTACCAGGGCCTAACAGTAAACTCTTCAGCTCTTTTCATATTATTCTTATTTATATTTAATATCTAATACTCTGGCTGTCATTCTTTAATCAAGATTTCTTTAAGCTTGTCTAAGACGCTTGGGGAGACCCTAGGTAAATATTGTTATTAGTTAAGTAATAAGACACAGCAGGGTGTGAAATATTACCCTATAACTCATGCCTACTCATGTGGCCAACAAATAGCTTTAAACCTTTTTGTTTTTTTCATTAAATCAAATTAAAGAGACAATACCAAGTTACCTGGCCTATGGGGACATGACTATTTTGTTAGGGTGCAGGGAAGAGGACTTTAATAAGAGGTGTGTTGAAGTTCATATTTTAAACTCTGTCATTTAAAAAAACACACCAAAAAAGTGGGAAGTATTGGAATTGGTTTCTGGGACACAGCATATTGCACTGGGATTTCTTGATCTGTACCTGCTGTGGCACTCCTAAGAGACCCTAGCTATATATTTTGTATTTGAAAGGAATGATCACCAATACTTTGTACCTAGATTCTATTATTGGGAAATAGATTTGTCCTGAGCCTGAATCCCAAATGGAATCAGGCCAGTTCAGAGGAACTTGGTCTGAGTTAAGTAAAGACAGCCTCTGATCATGCCAGGCCAGGCCAGGCCAGGCCAGGCAATGCTGTCAGGAGACATGGCATAAGGAGGGAATGCTGCAGGTGTCTACTTCACTGGTATGTTCCCTGCAAGGAATACACAGACAGCACCAGAGTTCAATCCCACAGGATGTTCTTTTGCAAGGCCCTTCCTTGCAGGGAACCCAGCAGGACTGAACCCTCTCTGTCAGGGGGGATGGAGATGCATCATCTCACTTTCCCCTGCCCCCTCCTGATTGCATGTTCAATTAGCATTTTAGAAACACTAATTAAACATGAGGAACCCCACCCCCAATTGATTCTGAGTCATGTCAGACTGATCTAGAGCTCCAGATTAGTAGGAAGATGAATTCAAATCAGGATGGATGCTAGATAAATGGTCATTGTTATATAACCTCCCTGCAGACAAGTTGAGACAAGAGTTCAGTAGAGACAAGATGCAATCCAACGCACACATAAGCTTTGTGCAAGCAGCTCAGTGAATAGGTCATCTGAATAAATTTATACACGTTTCCCCCATCTAATAATCTCTTCTATACAGAGATTATATGCACGTGTATATATTTTGTCAATTAACAAATTTAAAAAGTGGCACAGTGTGCAGTGAGGATCTCAAATAAACATTCAGCCTCTGAGCCTTCAGACTATTTCAAAGGCCTGCCAGTGATCATCAGTTGTGTACCATTACATGACAAGGATGACTACATCTGGTCTGACATCCATGGCTTTTATAATTAATATATATATATATATATATATATATATATATATATATATATATCAGCCACTCTGGGCAGCAATGTTACATTGACCACATGGAGCACCATTGTTAAGAAGTGGTTTTTTTGTAACTCCATGTAGTGTCTTTTGTTGGTCTTTGGGGACTTCAGCATTCAAATCAAGGTAGGAGCTAAAATTCTGTTTCTAGCTCTGTCATCTATTTTCATCTCAACTGGGAATCTTGGCCATTAACAGTCCTGGAGATCTCCTCGTGATTCTGCTCTTTTGTCTGCTCTAGCGTGCCCAGGGGAGGTTGATGCTCCACTGTCATCTTCAAGAAAAGGTTTGCCAGCTGAGCGAGATTATCATCACAAGGTGGGAAATTGATAGGTGTGCACCCCGCTGTGGTTTATCATGCTTGAGATGAATCCTGGAGCAGTCTCATGGCTTGTGTTTGTATCGGCGGCAGCTTAGCACTGAGATCTGTCAATATTGCTGATGACAATAAATACAGCTATTAGGACAAGTCCAGAGCTTATCTTAATTGGCTAACAGATGAGCAGGAGTATGGCATTGCTGAATCTATCAGCATTAATTGGGAGGTACGTTTGATCAATACTGACACTTGAATACATGGGTAGCCACTGGAAAATATTAATTTACAATCATGACCAGCATCTCCTCACTAGCCCGAAATGTGTTAACCCTAATTGCTTCAACGGGGATCTGCTATGCTGCACTGTGTCACTCAAAGTCTTATCTTCAGACCTGTCTTATTAGTGAGCCGGCTTCACACTGAGGGGAAGCTCAGTGGCCCTGAAGCTTCTGCTGTGGACCAGCCAATATTCTTCACAATAGCTGTGTGGGGTTGAATCTTGGAACTTTGTTACATGCATTGTATATATGCTTCCATGTTTATATGCAGGCCGCCTGTCTTTTAATAGCATGAAGCCCAGATGGCCAATTTGGAGTTCTGGCTTCTCTGTACTAGCCATTAGATGATGTTTCATAGTTAATTTCTTTCTCTGTGCTTTATCTTTCTCAAAGGTAATATACACTGTGTAGAAAGGTGGGGGATTTTTACAGTGTTTAAAACAAGATGATGCCAAAATGCTGAAGTCCATATTCTGAGCTAGTTGTACCACATCAGTCTGATATGATTCAGAAACCAGAACAAGTAAAGGGGCAGTGTTGTCAAAAGTCTTGGCATGCTGGCATCTTATTTATTCAGCCTTTTTCATTTACTCACACCCTTTTGTAGAGCAACCTTCAAATCCCTGAATTTGGGAGCAATGTATCATCCCCTATTCCAGGTGCAAGAAATTCCTACTTTACACTATTTAATAGTAGAAAATGCCTAGTGTTGCTAGGAGCAAACCCATCTCCACAAATAGTGCTATTTTGAAAGGTCCAGTCTGTGATCTTGATTCAAAATCTGTAACCAAACAGAATCAAAACCATTATCTTTGATCTCAGGAACCATCATACAAATTTGATTATGCTGTCTTAAGAATCAAAGAGACAAGCTTTCCAAAATATAGAGTAGATATAGCTCTGACAATAATGCACCCAGAAGAGAACAAAATATTCATTGTACAGTGGTACCTCGGGTTAAGAACTTAATTCGTTCTGGAGGTCTGTTCCTAACCGGAAACTGTTCTTAACCTGAAGCACCACTTTAGCTAATGGGGCCTCCCGCTGCTGCCGTTGCACAATTTCTGTTCTCATTCCTGAAGCAAAGTTCTTAACCTGAGGTACTATTTCTCGGTTAGCGAAGTCTGTAACCTGAAGCGTATGTAACCCGAGGTACCACTGTATTGCCAAATTAGACCACATTACTCCAACTTGCTGAGTAATGAAACATCATGTGTTTAGCCCACAGAAGAACATAAACATTTTCTTGGGAGCTGTGTTTTCTGGGAGATTTCCATATTGTGATTGGCCTGACCAGAACATAGTCAAAATCCCAAGAAACCAATGAATTACAAGAGTCTGAATGAATGGAGGCTCTACCAAAGAATACATAAATTGGGTAAGTTAGTGGAAGACTTGGTGCACTTAGTTCAGAAAATGGAAGATCAGTCAAATAATCGGACCCCAAGAGTCAGCAGATCCAGACTAGACCACCAGTGTGCTTACAGAAAATGCCTGCAAAACATTTTCACTTGAAAACAGTATTTCAGGGATCTGAGGGAGTTAACACCGCTGATGAATCCTCCCCATTCTCCCCCCCCCCCCGGGGTCCTAGGTGGGAGGTCCTAGGCTGCCCAGACAATAAAACCCCCATCTCAGCCTTGCTGATGTGGTCCAAAGGAGAGGAGAGCAACACATTTGGCACCAGCTTGGCTGTAGAAGTAGCTGGAAGGAGGCATACAAGGGGTCATCCAACCATTTTAGGAATTCCACTCTGGATTTGTGTATGATTTACTCCTTAGCCTTTTTTTCTTCCAAAGGTATCTGTCAGGGGCTGGCTTGAGGAGGAATGGTGGGAATCGCCCCCCCCCCTTCCTGCACCTTCCTGAGAAGAGGAGGACAGTATAGATTTAGAACAGTGGTTTGCAGAAGGTCATAGTTCAGAGGCTGCAGAGGGGAGGAACTGGGAAATATTGAGAGAGCAGCAGGAAGAAGAAGAAGCACCAGGGGAGAGACAGCTAACAGACTCAGTGTCTCTTGAAAGCATTCCTGGCCCCCCTCTCCCAGAACAAGGTGTGCTTTGAGAGTAGTAGAACAGAAAACTCAGAGGCAGAAAGCACAGATCAGCCATCAAAGAAGTGAAGTAGAATAGGAGGGACTGAAGGGGTGGGACTTGACTTTACGCCGTTATCTAAGAGAGACCACATTCCTTTCTTTCTGTGTGTGAATACTGAATAAACTACATGGTAAGAACACTCTTCTTCTTCTTCTTCTTCTTCTTCTTCTTCTTCTTCTTCTTCTTCTTCTTTTTGCTTCTTGGCATCCCACTGTGCCAGGGCTAGGATTCCCTGAAGCCTTGACAATATCCTGCAAGACAACATCTGCCCCTCATTTCTTTCTACAGCAGGTGCAGTAACCACCTTCTTGACTCTTGGACCCACTATTGGCCTTGTTCACTCAGTCCACTAGAACCTTCAGGGGAGGTCCCTAACTCACTGAGGGTTTGAAACCCATTGGCTACCCTCAACTTTGCCCCCATGACTTTCTGGGTTAATGGGGTTGCAAATAGATTTTTTTTTCCCTGGAAGCAATTAATACGGAAATGAGTGCTAAACCTCTACTATATTCTGCTAGATTTCCAGAAATGGCCATTATGTCATGTGAAAGCTAGAATAAAATGTGGAAGTTGAATACAGGGAAATGGAATACACTGCTGTGTGAATGTGGCCATAGTGAGATTGCCCAACCCAGGTCTTTTCCCAAATGCCAACAGTCCTCTCAAATATTTGGCCTAATAAGAAAGAGTGAGGGGTAGGAGAACAGATTGCTCTTTTTTTTAAAAAAAAAAAATCAGCCCAGGTCTGTTGTCTTGCTCTCTAGTCCAATTAGATGCCCCCTCTGGATTTATCCCACTAGGTCTACCACAGGCTTCTGTGTTTTTTTTTTTTTTCAATTTTGTTTTAAATCATATTTTTTTAATTGATTTTATGTCAGTAGTGCTTCTTAACAAAAGGGATCCCATTGAGCCAGGAGATGATAAAATGTTAACAAACATTAACAAACAGCCTCCATCTCAAAGGAGTAAATAATTGAAGACCAGATCAGAAAAAGCAACGTAAACAGTTTGATCATTAATGTTATTATTCTAGCATTAGATAAAGAATTCTCAATTCTCTGCAAATTTGTCTCTTCGTACACTTGGCTATTATCATGCACCACGACATCATTCAGCTGCAGTCTAACTATATTCCAGATCTTTCTGCACAGGTCAAATTGGTTATTTGCAGCAGGGCCCTAAACATGTTTACTTAGAAATAAAGTGCCATTTATTTCCAAGTGTGCATAGGATAGAATTGCAGCTTTATATATCTAACTTATATACATAATGTATAGGCCATTTTCCCAATAGAAGTACATTTGGTGTAACTTTACACTTCCAATTTACTGCAACAGATATCTTAGCAGCCTGCCTTTATATCCCTATTGGATTGGCCGCTGTAAAGCATTCTCCCTGAGGCTGTCCTTGAAGGTACACTCTGTGCAGAATGCCTCTGACTGCCTATTGAAAGGAACAGGAAGCCAAGCGCACTTCCAGCTTGCATTAAAGCAATCGCAGACTTGGGGCTTTACAATTTCAGGGGCACCCTCTTGGCTCAGGGCCCAGTGTGGACTAACCGGTTGCACTCCCCTAAATTAATGCATCCTCCACACCTTGCATCAGATCCTAGTGATGCCCCCTGCCATCCTAAGTGTGCTTCTGGGGTCCAGTGCTCCAGCAGGGCCCACCAGTTCTCCCTCCTTCCCTGGACCTATGAATTTCCATGTTTAAGTCCCCCACAGTGTCCTGAAGTTACATTATGTTGGATGCTGCAGAGCACTGTGGGGAATTAAAAGGCAGCTCACTGACCCCCTTTGGAGTGCTAAACCTGAGAGAGCCCACCAGAAGACCCTTTGCCCAGGACCCCTTCAAAGCTGGAGCAAGCCTTGAAACCGTCCAGTATTTCAACCGAAGTATCTTGGAACATCACCATTCTCATCCTAAAGACTACTTATCAAGTAACACTGCTTCTATCATTACAACTCACTGAGGACTCTTTGACTAAATGGCTATATGCTCCACTCATTTCCCTCCCTGTAGCTCTGCTTCTACTGATTTAAATGCCAAAATAGTGATGTGCCTTTGGCTAGAGATATAATAGGCAAATGTAATTGTACCCCAATATGTTGCCACAACAGTTCAAAGTATACTTGAGCTGCTCCGGTGTGTGAAATAAGAGCTATGCTGAACAGGACTCTCAAAATTCTCCACCCGATTACTGGGCAGAGGAATTGGGAAGGGAGGCAGTTCATTTCTGCAGGGGAAGGAGAAATTTTCCAATAATTTCCTGAGGGAAGAGCTTCATATTAGCAGTAGTGGCATTATGCCACTCCCCCCCCCCCTTCTAAGAAAACCCCAAAGGGTCAGACTCTTCCACAGAGAGCATCTTACACATCAAAGCCTTCTGACCAGGTCCTGCTGAGATTTCCCAGTATGAGATAGTCTGTGCTGAAATCTGTTCGCACATGTTCTCAGGGCCCTTGAGATTATTATTTTTTTAGAATTCTGGTGGGTTTACTTTATTTTGGGGATTACTTTATGGTAACAAGGTAGCAAGGGATGGTATGGGTGTGTATGTGTGTTCCCCAGCACCAACCTCCTAGTAAACATTTATGTGGCACCCTGCTGCAGCCTCCCTGGCTGCCCACACTTCTGGATCTGAAAAAAACCCATGGAGAAGGAGTTACCTAAAAATGCCTTTTCCTGGGTTGTCATTGAAGTACATGATCTCAGGAAGGCTGTAGAGTGCAGATTTGTAGAACGGAAGAAATGACACTTGCAAACACCACTCAGCTATCTCAAAAATAAGAAAAGAATAATCTTGTACATAGGAATTTCCTTCTTTCCTTCAATAGTTTTCAAGTGCAATTTATTTTCTTTTTTTCATTAATTGATGGAGATTGGATGAGGAAAAAAAAACAGGATTTTTATTTTTGGCACAGCACTGGTTTGAGACACAGCAGAACAGCTGTGGGGCAAAGCCGAGCTTTTTCTGCAATTTCCCTGAGGAGGTGTAACAATGCCCCTCCTTCTTGGTCTTTTGCTGCCAGTGTAAAACCTTTCTGTTTGAATGATAATATCGGCCAAGCAGGGTCTGCTGGAACAGTTTTATGGGCTTTACTGATGTTGCTGAATTTTTCTATAATGCTTCTAGTCTGTGGTTGTTGTTGTTTTGGTTTTAATTAGATTGTATTTGATGGCGGCTGCTTTATGGTTTTATTGTTCTGGTAATTTATGGAGCTTAAGCTGCTGGAAGCATCTGGAAAGGTGGGTTCAAAGCCTGCAAAACCTCTGTATGCACCTAAAAAATTTGCATCCAGCTTTTTCTTACCCTCCAATACAAATCTAATTAAAACAAACATATTAATATACAAGAAAATACAATATTCAGAAGTTAACGTACCATATAAGATAACTAAAGATTAGCACGCTCTATCTCCTGAAAGGCTTTAATAGACTAGAGAAATGTTGTTGTTGTTGTTGTTCCCAAAGGCCTGCAAGTATGGATCTAGGGTTGGCCAATGTGGTGCCCTCCAGATGTTGATGGACTACAAGTCCCATGATTGTGGACCATTGCCTATGCTGGTGGAGGCTGATGTGAATTGTAGTCCACAATGTCTGGAGTGCACCATGTTGGCTACACCTACCCTGGATCTTCTGTACACCTAAAGGAGCATCTCCACCCCCGTTGTTCAGCCCGGAGACTGAGGGCCTTCTGGCGGTTCCCTCAGTGCGAGAAGTGAGGTTACAGGAAACCAGGCAGAGGGCTTTCTTGGTAGTGGCACTCACCCTGTGGAACGCCCTACCATCAAATGTCAAGGAAATAAACAACTATCTGACTTTTAGAAGACATCTGAAGGCAGCCCTGTTTAGGGAAGTTTTTAATGTCTAATGTTTTTCCCTTTTTATGTGCTGTAACCTGCCCAGAGTGGCTGGGGAAACCCAGCCAGATAGGTGGGATATACGGTAAATAAAATATAGTGGTACCTCGGGTTACAGACGCTTCAGGTTACAGACTCCACTAACACAGAAATAGTAACTCGGGTTAAGAACTTTGCTTCAGGATGAGAACAGAAATTGCACGATGGCGGCGTGGCGGCAGCGGGAGGCCCCATTACCTAAAGTGGTACCTCAGGTTAAGAACAGTTTCAGGTTAAGAACGTACCTCCAGAATGAATTAAGTTCCTAACCCGAGGTACCACTGTAATAATAATAATAATAATTAATAATAATAACTACTACTACTACTACCACTACCACTACCACTACCACTACTACTATTACTTTCTAGCCATCTCCAAGAGTACATTCCTGTTTTTCCTTCATTCCTCTTCACCAAGCGGCTGGATCAGCTCCTTGATGCTGTTCTATAGCATTTCCCAATCTACTTCTCCATCTCTTTTGCTTTTCCCATACACACTCCTGCCCCTGCTTCCTTCAATACCATCCCATTCATTATTGTGCCTGGGACATCTATAGAATAGTTTCCCTGACTAGGCTTGTACCGACTTAAAACGGAATGCAAGCTGAGGGTGCTAGAAGACTTAACAATAGAGCAGGGAGCATGCCCAGTGCTTCATCTTTGAAACACATTGGTGCTGTTGCGGTCAGATTAATTTTGGCTTTTGGAGTGTCAGAATTTTAAGTTGCCTTAGCTGACGGCTGCATTTCCAGTCGGAAGGTGGCTTAACTGAGTGAAATTTTATTTACTGCCTGAACAATAAAGAGCACAAAGGTTACCACGCCTGTTAAATCCTAGGAGAGTGGGGAGAAAGAAAGAACAAGGAAGAGAGGCCAAAGCACTCTGTTCATCTTCAGGCTGACAAAAGAGAGAGGAAGGGTTCGCATAGTAGGGCTTCTGAGAACCTTGTTAACACTTCTTTTTAATCATTACTGGTGTTTCCAGGGAAAGACACATGAGTGCACACACAAAACAAGCTAAGCCAAACCAGTCCTGGTTGCTGGCATTCTTGGAGAGTTAGCTTTTTGTTTGTTTATCTCATCACTTTCTTTTCATCTGTCTCTGTGATGTGTGTGTTTGTGTATTTGTCACTTTGGATTGTGGTTGAGCTCCACTGAGACTGTTCAGGCTGGCAGCTTAGCACAAGAATCAGCTGTGATGACAGAAGCACAAGCGGGAGGAAAGCTATTCCCACTAGAGTTATGATTTCCCTTCCTTTAGTCAGATACTTGTTTTGTGGTTTATTACATAAAGAGAGATTGTAATAGTGTGTGTGTCTCGATAGTCAGCTGAAAGCTCAATGTTCCTTGCACATTTATGCCTTTGGTCTCATGGGCATCACTGTCCCATCACTGTCCCAGAAACACAGTGGGTTCCAGCTGCAGCCTATGTCACCTTTGCTGCCTGGATCCACACCCTTCCCCCTTGGGTAGATTCTGTTGCCCCGAACCTTAGAAAAAGTTAGCATAGAACAATAGGAATGTGATGGGGAGAATGGGGGCGTGCCAAGGAAGGACTGAGACGGAGCTTCCCCAGTCTGTGACTTCAGACCAAACTAGACCTGACATGGGATATGCATGGTTAAATGCAGGAGTAAAGGAAGTATATTGGGAGTGCAGCAGCAGGGAAGAGTGACTAAAATATTTATTCTTGTGTTGCTTTCACAACTGATCCATCTCCTTCAAATAAGTTGTTTTTGTTTTCCCCAATGGGGAAAAACTTATAGGTATCAGTCAACTACCCGGGATGCTTTTTCCCTGCAAATAGCAGCTTAGGGGGAATTAATGAGGAAAGGGCTGGCCATCAACATCAGAGTCCCTTTCCTATTTCCCCTACCTACATCTATTTCATTTTAAAGAGAAAATTGTAGGAGATCCTAATGGCAGATCTCCCATATCAGCTTGAGGGCTCATCCACACTTCTGTTTGCCCTGCCACTTTCCTCCAAGGAATGCCTATGTTTTAGCACTGAATTGGAACTAACAGCAATTGGGTTTTCCGTGGATTGTCATTTGTTCCAATTTAGCACTAAAGAGTGGGTTTCCAGGGGGAAGTGGCAGGGCAAAGGCAAAACCGCTTGGACCCCTGTTTACAAAGCATGGGACAAGTGGGAAACCACTAGGCACTGGACAAGCAGAAGTGGATGAGCCCTAAATTCTGCCCATTTAGAGGAATAGGATGGTAGATTATTTCTCCCCTCTGATATTGAGGAAAGAGGAAGCAACTGCTTGTCTAGGTTTCTCTGCCTCCCCACTGTTTGCATCTCCAGACCATCACACTGCAAAGCTTCATTGAGGATAGGCATTGAGGGACTTCTTTTGGAAAGCAGACAAATTTTTACTACAGCTGTGCAAGCAAGTTTGCATTGCCTTAGTAGGATCCAGTCCCAAAGTTTCAGAGCACATGCCACCTTGCATGTGCTCTAGAGTCATATTGTGAAGAGTGGCATTTGAGCAACAGAAGCTACTCTAGAGTTGCTGCCTTCTCTTTCATTGCCTGTATTCTCACACCAGGAAGGAAATCCTGGCCATCATCATTCTTCTGAATCGAAAACAGCAGAGTCTCCAGTGGGAATACCTGGGACTTATGCATCTGTAACAATGCAAGTTTGTGGTGTCACATCTGTAATGGCATCCAAGTTGTGTCAAGGGAACACTCCATCTGTTTCTGATTTACAGGTAAGATAGGGTAAAGGACCCCTGGACAGTTAAGTCCAGTCAAAGGCGACTGTGGGGTGTGGCGCTCATCTTGCTTTCAGGCCAAGGGAGCCAATATTAATCCACAGACAGCTTTCTGGGTCATGTGGCTAGCATGACTAAACTGTTTCTGGTGCAACACCATGAAAGAAGCCAGAGCACACAGAAATGCCGTTTACCTTCCCGCCGCAGCAGTACCTATTTATCTACTTACACTGGCATGCTTTTGAACTGCTAGGTTGGCTTACAAGTAGAGACTATTGCAGGACTGCACTGGCTTCTGAAGCTCATGTTGGGATTCAGAACTTACTGGGTTAATTTTTGTTCTGAGTGTGCCTCCCATTCTGACGTGGGAAAGGAGGGAGGAGCTTGTTGTTCTCTCTGTGTCTCTGAGAGAGACGGACGGAAGCCATGAATGCTAGCAGTCCAGGAGAAGTTGGGAAATGCTGAGCTGTAAATATTTGCTACAATAAAGAACTGATGAAATTTGAACACACACAGGTGCTTCGTGTGTTTGTCTGGATCTGAAGCAGACTGCGACAGTTTTGATCCGCTGTGTTTTTACTCTGCTAGACGAAACCGGAGACGAAGAAGGTCTGAGAGCAGCTTGGCTGGGAAGCGTGCCGGACCGCATTATGCTGGGGCTAATTGGGGCCATAAAGCAATTAGCTGGCCAGTGCAATTAAGATCTTATCAAGATCGTTTCACAGGTTATGGGAGGACCTAATTACCGCTAATAAAACTGTTGCTAAGAGTCTGCCGGTGAGCTTTGAAGTCTTGAAGTCAGCTTCACAATAGCTGGAAGATGCTACTGAAGCAGGGCAGAGGTCTGCGTTCTGTGTTTTGCCTGCTTCTAAGAGGCAAGAGTTGCTGAGGCAGAGAGCTGAAAAAGCAGCTGAGAAATCGGGTGCCGGAGAGCTGACTGGTGATACGTAAGTACAGCTGGGCCCCGGGGAAAGAGGAGAGAATGGCAGACAGCCAGGTCTTTGAGGACGTTCCGCTTGAAAAGCTCACTTTAAGAAGTTGGGCAACCTGGTCCAGGAGAGTAAGGGGTTGGTTTCTGGTTACTGGGCTTTGGCATGTAAGCCAGAAGGAGCCATTACCCCTGAATTCAAGTCCTGAAGGGACAGACGTTACTGGCTTTGAGGCTGCGTTGCCTGAAGATAGCCAGCAGAGAATGCAAAGAGAGCTTGCTATGCTAAAAGCATGCGTACATGCATCACTTTTGCCCAGTTTGGAGGGCGTAAAGTCAGCAAGGGCTGCCTGGGAGGTGCTGAGAAGTTTGTGTGAAACTTCAGCAGGATGCCAGGGCCCTGGAGGAGTCATGCAGAGCCTGGAAATGGCTGTAGCCCCAGTCCCTGAGGTGCAAGTCGGGGGGGCTGAGAGTTCCAAAGGCAAGTTTCAAAAGTTTTCCACTGTGAGTGCGGAAGTGGAACGCAGTTTCAGCGAGGGCAGGGCTGGCACAGAGTGCTCCTCCGGTAGCAGGGGGGCCAGGCCAGCTGAAAGGAGCCCTGGGCAGTATTTTTCCACTGGGGATCGTCGTCATGCAAAGTCTGGGAAGCGGCGTAGAGCTAGACGTTTCAAGGTCAGCCACCTGGACAAAGTGAAGATAAGGCCTAAAGAGTCGCGTGGGAACGCAGAGGCCAGGCCGGTCTCCATGGCAACGGAGGAGGCTACTTCTACGGAAGCTGCCAAGGCCCTGAGCAAGGGGGAGTTGGTTGCCAAGACAACCAGACAGAACTGCTGCAGAAGCCCAAAGACAGGGGGCAGCGATACGTTCGTGGCCAGTATGGCTTTGTTTGAGGACAGCTCTGAGGGACACACTGTTTTTCGCTTTGTAATCGACTCAGCAGCTAACTGCCACCTGATCCCAGAGACCCCTGCAGTCGAGATGTGGAATTGCAAGGCAATTCCGGCTGGGAAAACTGTTCAGTTTGCAAATGGGACAAAGAAAAATGTGAATAAAATTGCAAATGTATTGTTTTCTGTTTTGCAGGAGCAGATGGAAGTGTGCATTGTGCCGGGAGTGCAACACTGTATTTTATCTGTGCCTTATTTGTTGAAAAAGGGGTTTAAGGTTTGCTTTGAACACGATGTTTGTACAATCTCCAAAGGAGGGAAGCAACTGGTCAGAGTTGCAAAGGGGCAGAATGATCTCTTCATTCTTAAAACGTCTCTGGAGGGTGAGGGGAAGGTTGAGAAAGCACAAGCCCTGCGTGCTACAGTTCCCACTCATGTTTCATGTTCGTGTGTGTGGCATAGGAAGACAGCTCATGCTTGTCTTGAAGAACTACAGGTGCTACCTGAGGTTTCCAAAGGTTGTAGAATTGCGGAATGTGCAAGAGTCCTAGATTGTCAGGCTTGCAGACAGGCAAAGGTAAGAGGGTGCAGTTACCCCAGGGTGGAGAGGGTAACCACAAAACCTTTTGATCTTGTGCACATAGATCTGTTGGGTCCCATGAAGGAACCAAGTTTGGGAGGGGCCAGGTTTCTGTTGACACTGCAGGATGATTTTTCGCAGAACACCTGGACACATGGTCTCAAATCCAAGGAAGATGCAGCACAGCTGATTAGTCATTGGATTGAGGAGGTGGAACTAAGGTTCTCCACCAGAGTCAGGGAAATTGCTAGTGACAGAGGTTCACAGTTTACTGGGTCTGCTTTGCAGAAGTTCTTTCACAAGAAAGGGATAAGTCACACAGTGACTTCTCCTCAACAGAGGGGGGTGGCAGAGCTAAGAAGTGAGGCTCTGGTTAAAGCTGCACAGGTGATGCTGTCAGACTCTGGGTTACCTCCGAAGTTTTGGATGGAGGCAGTTAAATATGTGAGCTTCACCTGGAATAGGTCCTACAATTCAGTGGTAGGAGACACACCGTTTTTCATGCTTCACGGGAGGAAGCCACAGGTTCACTTCCTCCGTGAGTTCGGATCAACGGCCTCGCTGCCGGTGCCTGAAGCTTTGCGAGGGCCAGGTGAACCCAAGTTCCAGAAAATGATCTTCTGTGGGTATGAGCCAACGGCTCGTGCGTGGAGGTTTGCGTACCCGTCAGGTGATCAGAGTAAGCTGCTGATCAGTAAACACGCTGAGTTCTGTAAGCAGGAGGAAAGGTCAAAGACCCCTGCCAGACGCGATATTCTTTCAGAATGTCTTTCCGATTCAGAGCAGGAAGGTTCTGATGAGGAGGAAGGAGAGCCAGGGGCTGAGTCTGCTGATGACGATCAGCTCACTGACCAAAGTCAGGAGCAGGATGGGGCATCTCCGCAAGTTGTAAAAAGGGAGCCCAAGAGTGAGCCTAGTTCTCCTGTGAGGGTAATTCCAAGGGTTCGAAGACGCGTTAAGTCAGAGGGGGAATCCCAGGATGCAAAGGACACACCTGCTGACCACAGTGAGTCAGAGGCAGTGCCTGAGTTTGTGCCCAGGCGGTCCAGTCGCACAACGAAGGGAATTCCACCTGAGAGGTATCAGGCCACAGGTGCGTGGGTAAGTTTCGCACAGTGCGAATCTGAGAGTTGTGAGGATGTTCCACAGATGCCTGACAGGGACGCCAGGAGAGGGCGCAAGGCATTGGGGAAGGGATTGATCTCACAGAGGTCTGCAAAGGTACATCCACAGGTCTTGTCAGAATGCTCGGCAAGAGGGGGTGTTGGGATTCAGAACTTACTGGGTTAATTTTTGTTCTGAGTGTGCCTCCCATTCTGACGTGGGAAAGGAGGGAGGAGCTTGTTGTTCTCTCTGTGTCTCTGAGAGAGACGGACGGAAGCCATGAATGCTAGCAGTCCAGGAGAAGTTGGGAAATGCTGAGCTGTAAATATTTGCTACAATAAAGAACTGATGAAATTTGAACACACACAGGTGCTTCGTGTGTTTGTCTGGATCTGAAGCAGACTGCGACAGTTTTGATCCGCTGTGTTTTTACTCTGCTAGACGAAACCGGAGACGAAGAAGGTCTGAGAGCAGCTTGGCTGGGAAGCGTGCCGGACCGCATTATGCTGGGGCTAATTGGGGCCATAAAGCAATTAGCTGGCCAGTGCAATTAAGATCTTATCAAGATCGTTTCACAGCTCAAATGGGTGCCCAAGACATTGTACATCATGATGATGTGTCATGTAAGGGGCTGATGGGTGATTGCTGTACCACACTGGGAAAGTGAGGTCCATGCATTGATGGTCCATAGATCAGCCTGAGGCAATGCATTGTGGAGAGCAGTGCCCTTATGGCTGCTTTTGGGATTGGACCATAAGGGACAATGCGATTGAAGATTAGAGATGCATGTGAAATGCACATTTCTTGGCTCAGAAATAAGAATTTTGGATGTTCATAATTAGGGATGTTTCAGAAGTTTGATCCTGATCTGCCTCTCATTAATTAATATGTGGACTGGAACACAGTCTACCTCCTTGCTGCAGTTGGACCATAGGGCTAGTGCCCAACCCCCCTGCAATATGGTATGGACCCTTAGAAAATGCCCAATAATCTCAACCCTTGATGCCAGCTCTTAATCAGTATAAATAATCCCCTAACAGGGGGTTGTTTCATTACTTCAATCAGCCTAAATATGCAATTGCTACTCTGCGTTGAGGATTTTAGGAAAGGTCAGCTCAGAATGCGCACCACGCTTTCTAGCTGAGCACAGAGGAGGATAGACAGCCTTGATGTTCATCCGAAATGCTTTGGCTTCATCACCCAGCAATTAACAAAGGAAACTTTCATAGATCAGAGACTTCCTTGAATATGTTTACTGGAAACATTACGATTGGTGGGTGGATGGTCCCTCCTTGCAGCAGATGGTTGACCTAAATCGCTTCCTGTTTGTAAGTTTGCAGCTAATTGCCTAACAGTTCTTCAACTTTTTTTTCCAAAAGAAATTAAAAATAAAATGCTATATGGGCACACAGGGATAAGCCTGCACTCTCTCACCTCCCTGTTTTCTTTCAACAGCAGCAAGTGGTTCCTGGAGAGAGGGGGGGTGATGTGGGAAATGGGCTAGTGAAATTAATGAAGGCATGTTCACATACTAGTCACTTCCATTCAAACAGTATGATAATGATTATACATAAGCTGCTGTAGCTAGGCTCTTACTGACTTCTCTGTAACCTCCAGTTAAGGAAAAGCTAAAAGCAGAAAAGAAAGGAAACAGTGAATCAGTCACAATTCAACAGAAAGAAAACCAGAAAACTATCGGGGGCAGGAATCAGCACTTGGTAGGCAATGCAGAAGTGGGGAAGACAGGTGTGCAGTAGCCTTACTAAAATATTTCTCCTTTTCCTCTTTTTCTCAGATACCCCGCTATTGATTTCTGTTACATTTTCTTCCTGATGCATATAGAAAATCTGCAATAGGACATGGTAAAAGTCACCTTATCTTCCATATCCTCCGGTAACTTATTCTTACTCAAAATTAGCTTCCAGTTTAGCAGGGATGGGGAGCCTGTGGCCTCTAGGTGCTATTGGTGTGCAACATCTTCCCTGATCATTGGCCGTGCTTGTGTGATTTCCATTCCTGACGTCAGGAGAGTATCCTAATTGTGGTGATTCCTGCTCTCTTTCCCAATGGAATTCTCCAAGATCCCTACACCTGCTTTTCTTAGCATCCTGCTTATCTACTTCAGCATCCCTACATCTTAGCTGAGGAAAATGGCAACTCTTCAGCCATTAATGGCCAAGCTGTCCATATTCCATGCTCCCCGCTGAGCACCCACCCCAGGGTTCTCCCCCCAATGAGTTTTACTGAATTTTCAACATTAACAATGATAAATGAAATAACAACAGTTACTTGACTAGTGAGAGTTTGAACAATATGGTTTGTTTATTTCCCCTCAGCTGAACTGTAGCTGTCATCACTCTGGCATTTGAAACTATTAAACAGGGGGGAAAGCAAGGAAGTAATTGTAGAAGTCAACTTTATTAACCTTTTGGTGTGTCCAGGGTTCCTTAAACTCAGGCTGCAATGAATTTACACAATTGCTAATCATTACAACTAATGGTAATAATGATTTTTAAAAAACCAATCTCCCTTTTCCCCAACTCACTAATCAGCACACACTTGTATAATTACCCTGCCTAATCCAGCCAGGCAGAAAGAGGCATCCCTTCCTTTCCCATGTAAATATGAAGTACATAGCAAAAGTTTTCCAACTCAGAGCTTAGATAAGTGAAGATGCAAGCTTCCATTCTTTCTAATTTGCCATCTGTTCTGTAGGACACAGCCCGTGTCTCTTTAAGGTTGAGGATCAATTTGTTACCCAAAAGCCACCTCTGCCAGCTATTAAAATCACGCTGGAGTGATTTACAGAAGGAATCCACCTATCCACCCAAGTGGAAAGATGTGTCATCAGCATAAACATAAATGCTAACACCATCCCAGACTCCAAGAATGAGGAATATAGCAAAAGAAGAAGCGGAGGGAGAGAAAAAAATGCATCCTCTTTTTTATAACAGCAGAAAACAAGATAGGTCAGTGATACTAAACACAAAGACATCCTTTTATGTGTCTTTCACCAGTGTTTCTTCCTTTGCCTCTTTTCCTCTCATTTAAGTTATTTCTCTTACAGTCTGCTTAATTTCTTTTTGACTTGCTGAGATTCCTTCCTTCATGTCTCCCTGACTTGAAACAAATACTGATATTTAAAACATCCTGGGTGGTGTTCAAGTAAGCTTTACTCAAAGTAGACCCATTGAAATCATTAACGTAATTTAGTCATGTTAATTGATTTCAGTTGGTCTACTCAGAGTACAATGTTGACTACTACTACTTAATGCACCCACCCACCCACCCACCCCACTTTTAAATTTTGAATGTAATATTTTAATACAAAACTTGAAGCGAGGCGCTTCGGAATTTTGGATGTTAACTCTTTGATTTTGACAGGAAGTGGGGGGGGGATAAAATCAGATTTGCAATCAACTTTCAAACAGCACCAAGCTATAGTGGCACTACAAGGTACCTATCAACAACTCTTTAGATATCCAAACACTATTTCATGCCATGTACAAAATATTAAATATTGAAATTTTCAAAAGAAAAGAAAAACCAGAAAATGTACATATGCAGAAAACTCAGGGGCTTGTTCTATATCCCAATCGTCAGAGAATAATTTCAAAAGGAAATTTAGGGGGAAATTAATTTCCACTTGCTACAATGAAGAACTACTAAACTATTAAATTTTAAATTTAAGGCCAGATCCAGTCAATTTCTATCTTCATCCCTTTGTGTGACCAATACGGTTTTATTAGTACTGGATAGAAATCAGTTTCCAAAGTTTGGAGCGGGGCGAGGGGAAAGAAATAAGAGCAGCTCACAAGGGACAGACTCTGCCCCACCCCAAGTGTGTCCATCAGGATGATGCTACTCCATCACACATCATTGTTCTCAGGGATACTTTGGCTCACATTCTCAAAGGAATTGGTAGCCAGGCCATGGAGGGCAGCCAAGCTGTGTGAGCCTTGACTTAGCTTTATTTATTTTGAACAGCTTTAAAAGAAATGCTTATTTATAATACAGTTTTAAAGAGAAAACAAATCTAGA
This sequence comes from Podarcis cretensis, assembly GCF_951804945.1. Classification (NCBI taxonomy): domain Eukaryota; kingdom Metazoa; phylum Chordata; class Lepidosauria; order Squamata; family Lacertidae; genus Podarcis; species Podarcis cretensis. Next base: position 31,002,431 of record NC_137173.1, on the reverse strand, counting down.
CCACCTTGTCAGGTGAGATTAATGCAACCTTCCAGGAACTGTTTCATCCCCACCTCCAAAAAGCATTGGATAAAACTGGACCCCATCCTTCAGCCCAGCACTAGATCTTACCTTCTGGGTTTTTTTCCTTACTTTTCAGGGTGGTTGATTACTTGCAATATTTCACAGTTTATCCATTTAATTTGCAGTTTGAATTATACATTTGGTTCGGTTTGAATTATACATTCAGTTGAGTTCTTATCTCACATTTTCTGTATCTTATTTTTACCACCCTATTTCAAGCACTTCATGTCTAGTGTTACCATTCCCCACCCCCCTGCCTTTATCTTTCTTCTCCAGCCCCCCTCCACTGCACGGCTGTGATTCCTATTCCCCACTCCATTTTTTTTTTTTAATGAAGCATTGCATAAATAAAGAGAATCACCATTTTGCTCTTCTAAGTCCAAGGGAATGCTCTGGAATTCTCCTATCTCGAGGCAATTTTTTTTTATAAAAAAATCACTCCTTAATCATTTATGATCTTTAAATTGTCAGTAGTCATCAGCCATTGATCCACTTCAGACTGGGGCATATGCATGAGGGACTGTTTGACCAAAAGTGGACTCAGCCCTGTTAAGCACTACCCTGGACATTGAGCTCCTCAGGAGCAGGTGTGTGCGTGCATGAGAGAGATGTTGAATCAAGCCAATTTTTCTTCCCACATGGCGACACCTTCCTTCTCTCTTCTTCAGAGGTTAAACCTTCTTCCTCTCAGATCTTCCCTTATTTAAGTCCAAGCAGCTGAAGGAGAAGGAGGAGGAGGAGAGTATAGATTTGATATCCTACTTTATCACTACCCAAAGGAGTCTCAAAGTGGCTAACATTCTCCTTTCCCTTCCTCCCCGACAACAAACACTCTGTGAGGTTAGTAGGGCTGAGAGACTTCAGAGAACTGTGACTAGCCCAAGGTCACCCAGCAGCTGCATGTGGAGGAGCGGAGACGCGAACCCGGTTCACCATATTACGAGTCTACCGCTCTTAACCACTACACCACACCAGCTGAAGGCCTGACTGACCTCCTTGTCCCTCTTCCCCCAACTGCGCTTTGTTCTTCTTAGGTCATATCCACACAATACATTTAAAGCCCTCTTATATATCATTTTAAGAGCTGTGGCTCCCCACCACCACCAAAAAAAGCGAATCCTGAGAACTCTGGCTTATTAGTGGTGTTGAGGCATGTTAGGTGGCACCTCAGAGAGATACGCTTCACAACACCTGTAACAAATTACAGTTCCCAGGATTCCTTGGGGGGAAGCCAAGAGTGTTAATGTCATATAGAAGTGCTTTAAATATATGGGGTGACTAAGACCTCAGTTCTTTTAAAATAATAATAATAATAATAATAATAATAATAATAATAATAATAGAAAATACTGATAATGATGTGTGTCTCTTTCTGCCTAGAATGATGATGATTAACTACAAATTCCATCATCCCTGGTCATTGGCATGATTAGTGGCTACTAGCCACAATGGCTACATACTACCTCTGCTGTCTGAGGCTGCAGCCCTCTGAATATTAGTTGCTAGGAATCACAAGTGGGGATGGCATTGTTGCACTCAGCTCCTGATCTCAAGCTTTCCCACAGGAACTGTTTGACCATTGTAAGAACAGGATGTTGGACCAGATGGACCACTGGCCTGATCAAGCAGGACTATTCTTATGGAAGTGACAGCTAATTCTCGGCATCCTAGGTGTGGCAGGAGATGCATGTCACAACACCAGGACAATGGCTGGGTCAATTCCTTTTGTTTTAAAAAACATCTTCACACACCCGTACTTGTACTATCCCTTGTTGGTGTTGCAGTCCTAATCATGGTCCTTTGATGGCTGCCTCCCCATTCTTCCCCCTGTTAGAGCAAAGATCTCTTATCCTCAGGAATCATAGAACCATAGAGTTGAGAGGGACGCCAAGGGTCATCTAGTCCAACCCTCTGCAATGCAGGAATCTCAGCTAAAGCATCCATGACAGATGGCCATCCAACCTCTGCTTACAAACCTCCAAGGAAGGAGAGTCCACAACCTCATAAGGGAGACCATTTCACTGCTGAACAGCTCTTGATGTCAGAAAGTTATTCCTGAAAGAGTATTATTGAGTCTGAGTCACAAGCTTGTGAGATTTTGACCAGCTTCGGCCCATCTGAAGCTGATACAGGCTCGTCTTATCTTGAGTCCAAGCAGAGCGTCGTCACACAGCAGAAGGATAAGCAGTATGTGCTACATTCTTAATTTTTATTTACACTCTATGCTGAGAGAATACAAACATGCATCTTGCCTCTGTGAGAGCAGAGAAGCAACACCTCTCGGAAACAAAGAACACCGAGAGAACAGTGAAAAACAGGAAACCAGTGAACGTCACATCCAGTCTCCCATTCCCGTGGGAATCCAACAGTAACTCTGACTGTGGAATGCAAAACAATGTCTTGTGACTGCAGTTGCTGCTCAGTGAGGGAAATAGAAACCAACAAAGCTAAAACACAGGGAAAGAGGGACACTCTCTCATTATGTATGAGGATCAAACCTGAAATGGGGTTACTGCAGGTGAGAATTGTGCTTCATTAGTGCCCTGGAGCAACTTGCCTTACACTCGCTTTTTTCTGTGTTTAGTAGATGGTGGTGCTATATATCTTTCACTTTCACACCGCAGCTACTAAAATTGACTCAAGCTCACTCAAATATGTATTATTGTTATTTTTTTATATAGGAAAAAAATGGGCCAGGGAAGGAAAATGCCCACTTCTAGAAGGATGATCAATGGCAGCCAGAACTAGAGATGACTTTTTTCAACCACAGTAAAACAACAGTTATTGTTGAATTGCTCGGGAAGTTTGCCAATGGACAAAGATAAACTAATAATGTCAAGGAGAGGAGGGAGGGAGATGGCTGAAACCTCAGCCATGCTGTGAACTTTGATGGAAACACTTTGAAGGGGGATGTGGCAGACCTCACAGAAAGCAATCTGCTCAGGCAGGCCACAGGGGAAAGTTGGAGGGGAGTCAGAACGCTTTGCCGCTCCATTATATGACCCAAAAACTAGAGGAATGAAGCAGCAGGCGGGTCCACCTACCTGATTTTTTTTATCGGTTTGATCTATACCCTTTCCTCTCTGGCTATTCTGGGGATCAAAGAGGACTTTTGAGTCATCAGATCTGCCACAGTCACACTACACATCTAGCTTGCATCCAGTGTTACAGCAACACAGACACTGGGTTGCCCCCAAGATTGGGGGAGCAGTGTGTGTGTTAGGAGATGCTGTGCAGGCCAGGGCAACTTTACACGAGGTTGCATTAGTCCCTGCGTGTTGGGAAGATGCTGTGGTGACCAGTGCAGCCTGGCACAAGGCCCAACAGAAGGCTGCACCAGCCTGCTAAAGACTGTTGAGAGGGCTGATGACAACGCCGCCCCCTAGAGTTGGCACACCTGTATAGCACTGAGTTTGTATTCTGGCTGCATTTGCTGGTCTTGAGAAACTTCTCCACCTAAATACAGATGGGGATGAGATGCCCCATTAAGGGGGAATAAAAATTACTGCTGAAGAGCTGCATCCTAAGAAAGGTCGAAGTTATCTGGATAACAGAATGCACAAAGTAGGGGTCTTTGTATGTAAAAGGGAATTTTTGTTTTTGCCTAATAGAGTTATACAACTGTGATCACCATCACAAATGCCTGTGTGTGTTTTCAGGCCCTCTTCTGAATTGCCATGTCGGAAGGGTCATTGAGCTCCACTTTCTATCCTAAATCAACCAAACACATAAGCTACAAGGTAGCTACATTCATAACGCAGAGCACAGTGCGCCAGAAGCTAAAAGCAGCAGTGTATAGGGGGCAACACATCAAAGAGGGTGGCCTCAGCACAGAGAGATGCAGAGCATTCGAGGGAATGAGTCAAAACAAAAGCTTCAGGCACAGGACAACCAACTACCCAGGGTGACTGGGAAAACATGATTGCCCACCCAAATATGAGCAGAGCCTAGGATTGAAGCAAAGCCCATATGCCACAATTTCCTTTTCAACTTAGATATGATGAGGACTTGGGCAAAAGATTCATTAAAATTGTAGGGCTCGGGTTATAAGGGAGGCATTGGGTCAAAACTGATATCTGCTTAGTATGGAAATCTCAGCAGTAAGGCATAACTGGAGGTGCTGAAGAATCAATAGAGTGATGTTTATGGAAGAAATTTTCTGCTTTTTATAAGACCATCTATCATTAATACTGCAAGAGAAACATCTTTGTATTGTGTAACATAGCTTAGATTGATGTAACATTTTGCCCACTACAAACGCCTCTTACCCAAAGGCCCTATTTGTTCAGAACAGGATGTGGCCTTTGATGTACATCCCATGTGTTGAAAAGTTCAGTCCTTCTCCCATTCATCAGAAAGCTCATTTTTCCAAATTCATTCCTTGTCTCCCACAGCCCTGCAGAAATAGCTTTCAGTAACATGATTCACCTGCAGTCTCCAGCCCTGAGTGGATCTATCCAGCAGATGGCACACACCCAAAAGCACATCCATCCAGCTGTCAAAAAAGCAAATTAACTCTTAAAGGCATAGTTTTTTTAAAAAGGTTGGACCACAATGTAGGCTAGGTGACTGTCCATCCTGGGTATGCCTCAAATATACCCTATCAAAAAAAACAACAAAACAAAACAAAACAGAGTCCTCTTTTTATGTATATGGAAGAGAGAGAATTAACCTCAACAGAGCTAAAACATTTCACTTTCCCAAGCTACAGTGAGCTGCTACCAGTGCTAAAAACCATTGATTATCATTAATAATTGGAGCTGAGTTGGACAAATAAGATCATGAGCAATCTGCATGTGCTTCAAAAAGTGCCTCTCATCCCCCCCCCGGAGATTTTCTTTTCTTCTTTTTTTCTTCTTTTTAAGGGGATTCCAAGTATTTGTGGGGGATTTTCTGGATTATTATTTTTATTTAATTTAGACATTTATTAGCACGTTAGCACATTGCAATGGGCATTGTAAAAGTCTTTTAAATGTAAACTAGTACACAGCAATGGGGCTTTAAAAGGTGTCTTTTAATTCCACATTTTAACATAAAGCAGGGGGGAAGGTGAACATTTCTGGACATAAGTGCACAGCTATGAGTTGGGCAGAATTTTCTGTGGTCCCAGCTATACTCGCTGCCTCTGCCACCCACCATCTTGCAGAGCACAAGAGAGAAAACAACATTTCCCAAAGGACACAAGGGCATTTTGTCCTGACAGGTTGTTATGCAGTGCAAAAGTTACCAAAGAGGAAAAGAAGAGACCTCTCTCCATCCCTCTCCTTGCAGCCAGAGTATTGTGATTAGTGTCATGCTGGCAAATGCATATTGTTTAAAGGGAAGGGAGAAAGCATTTGAGAGACTGGCATGGAAGTGAAAGGGTGAGATATATTTTTGGAATTTTTTCCCGGCTCAGATTGCAATTTGAACTGGAGAATAATTTGGGGGTCTTGATGCTCACCTCTTCTTTGAGATGAATAGTTTAAGTTCCTAAAACTTGTTCCTGAGCTACAGATGAACTAGTTTTGCCTGCACCTTTACTTTGGATAAGCTTCAGGTTCCCCCAGCACACCACACACACACCTTGATTCCTCCATGCTTGTTTATCTGCAAATAAGAAGGTGAACTTTGCCAGGAAGGTTTAAGATCAGGATGCAAAATTCGAGTTATCCAGTCATTATATCCATCCCAAGCTGAACTCCAGAGTACCCAGACTTTCTCGCTCCCAATCATAGACTCCACTATGGTCAATACATCATTCTTTGCTAAGGAAAAAAGAAACTAAAAAATGGAATTATGGACCTATAGCTTTCCAGGTGCTGGGATGAAGCCAAGCATCTCATTTCATGCAGACCACTGAAGAGTCATTAGTTACTAATGCCTCTCAAAGGCTGTTAACCAGGATTCCATTTCCCCTGGGCCTTTCAGTCTCTCCAACAAAGGCTATTTCTGACTCCACTCAACCAAATGCAAGTCTCCACATCTCCCTAGAAGTCTGAATGATCCTCCCTCCCTTCCCACTCCCATGTTTGCATTGTACTTCAAATGGCTTTGTTTTGCTTAAGCATCCCTTTTAAAGCGATGCTTAACTCCAGGTTGGAATGTGCCCTAGGAAGCATGGCTAGGCCCCTGCCTGCAACAGCAGCCTGTAATTTACGGTGAGTTATGTTTCAATTACCTTGGTGTTATAGCGTCTCGGCGAGGGCAGGCATTATGTCATGTCAGGGATACAGGCGAGGGAGAAAATACAGACGCTCCCATTACAGCCAGTGATGGAGCAGTTTTAATAATACTGCAGGAGGGGGGGGAGAAAGAGGGGGGAGTGCAAACGACTTTCCAACCACACCATTACTGCACATTAGTAACACAACATGGCTAGAGGGAGAGGTGGAAGGGAGTGAGAGATGGAGGGAGCCATGGTGAAAAGGTAGAAGAAACAAGAGAGCCATCAGTGTAGAAAAAGAAGTGTAAGAAAGGCTGTGGGATGTGAAAGACCATCTGAGGGAGGAAGGTGTAGAAGATGAGTGGGGATGATAAGGAGAATGAGTTGGAAAAAATTCAAAGCAAAGTACCAAAGCCACTTGATGGGAAATTGCTGAAGATGCATCTTTGAACATGACCGACATCTACCATCCCATCAGAGATTTAGGAAGCTATGCATCTGTGGCAGAGCTGTTGCAGTTCAACTGGGCAACTGATGTCCACAACCATCACACACATATGTGGGGAATGGAAAATATATAGTACTAAATAAACGAGTTGATGACAAATGAGGTTGGAACACTAGTCGTAACAAGGAACTGAGTGGTACCCAACTGTGTAGATTGACTGAAATAAATAAACATGACTAAGTTGGGGGCCATTAATTTCAGTGGATCTTCTCTGAGTAAAAGACAGCTGAATACCATTCATTGTGCTTTCTTACAAAGTGATTTGGGGACTTGCGAAGTGGATTGGGCCACCTTCAAGTGGAGGGCAGACACAACAATGGAAGAGATGGGTCAGGCTCCCACTTCCTTAGGCCTGGGGGGTTGTATCAACAGCTAATAAAGCTTTGTCTCTAGTTAAACCAGCAATATCATCATCACTATAACCTTTAATATTATTTACATTTGACTCAAAACAACTCATAAATCCATAAGATCGCAAACAATCATTTAAAAACCAAATACGTAAAAAAAAAAAAAACCCAATGGAGCAAATTCCTAAAAGTGCTTAAAACTATGCAAAGGGTGAAGGATAAAACAAAACAAAAAAACTGCTTATCTCTGCACTCCTTATACATAACCATTCTATGTCTCTCAAAAGCTTATGCTACAACACATTTGTTCAGTTTTAGCGTTCTGCAAGTCTTGCTGTTTTGGGTCTTTAAGGTAGGAGACTTCAGAAAGTAAAGCAATTTGTTCCTCTTTGTTCTTCTCCATTTTACCATCAGTAATGATTTGGGTTCTCCTATAGTTTGCACTTTGTAGATGTCATAATTATTTATGGTTTTATCAAAAGTTATGTAGAGTTTGTTCATGAAGTAAACCACTTGGTCAGGTGCATTGGTGCTAGAGAGGTGGGTGAAGTCTACAATGTTTATGGAGAAGATGATGGTATAACTTTGGGCCTTAAATCATCTGCCAACTAATTTGGCAATGCAGTATACAACAACCTGCTCATCTTCTGCTTTTCATGAATATGTTGTTTTCAGTTTCTTTTTTTTTCTTTTTTTTTCTTTCCTTTCCTTTCCTTTCCTTTCCTTTGCCCTTGCCCTTGCCCTTGCCCTTGCCCTTTTCTTTCTTTCTTTTCCCCCTAGATAAGTATTTATTTATTTTGGTTAGTTACCAGTTGAGATGCTGGACTAGATGGGCCTAGTTCTTCCTTGTCCCATGCTGCAAGACCTGCATGAATCTTTGGCCACATGGAGCATAAGGCTACCAATGGCTGCCAGACGTGATGGCTATACACTACCTCCCAGATCAGAGGCAACAGGGCTCTGAATCCGAGCCCCTAAGCATGGAGCAACAGGTTATTGCTCTCACCGTCCTGCCACTGGGCTTCCCAGAGACATCTAGCCAACCCACTCTTGGAAACTGAGAGTTCAGTTTCTTTCTTTCGGTTTCTTTCAGGTCCACATTTCCACAGAATGCTTTTTATTTTTATTTTTTAAAAGCTACTCATTGAAATTCATCAACATTTGAGTGTGAACCTCTCCCAATAAATATCTACAGTTTCGGATAATTTTTGTTGAGCACTTTCCTAATATAAAGCATTTTCCTATGTTTCAGGAGTATATTCATTTTCTTGGCACACTTTGGTTGGATAACTGTATCGCAAAAATTAGAGAAGTGTGAATTTTGATGGATGACTGCTTTGGTTTGCATATTGATTTGTGAACTACAAATTAGGGAGTTTCTCATTAAAATGCAAACAAAATCCATTTTCTTCCCTGTCCCTAACTGAAACCCTTGTTTCTTTTAAGTAATAGAAATGGCAAAGAAACACCACTTATCTGGAAGTAAGCCCCACTGAACTCAATAGGACTCAATTCTGAGTAGACATCATTAGGCCTGCACTGGATCCCACCTCTTCCCAGACTTTATATCACTGGCTCTTAAAGGGTAACCATCAGTTCATTTTTTCTTTCTCTGCCTTCCTGCCACCTTGATACTTATGAGCATTTTATTTGCTCCCCTCCCTGTTCTTTCTTATGAAGTTTGCTTTGGTGATTGAACAATAGGTGCTGGAATGGATGTTGATACTTTGGAAGGTTTCTATTCCTCCTTGTAAAGATTTTTATTTATTTTTTACACAGACGGTGAATGCCTTGTAGAAAGACTTTGCCTGACAGTGGATGTGCTTTCAGTTATATCTGGTAAAGTGAAGGACCACCATTCCTCATCTTCTTCTGCCTGAACATTGACATAATAAATTATAATTATATATTATATATTATTATAATAAATTGTAATAATAATAAATTATAATTATATATTTAGATCCCACCCATCTGGCTGGGTTTCCCCAGCCTCTCTGAATGGCTTCCAGCAGAATATTAAAAACACGATAAAACATCAAACATTAAAAACTTCCCTAAACAGGGCTACCTTCAGATATCTTCTAAAAGTCAGATAGTTGTTTATTTCCTTGACATATGATGGAAGGGTGTTCCACAGGGAGGGCGCCATTACCGAGAAGGTCCTCGACCTGGTTCCCTGTAACTTCACTTCTTGCAGTGAGGGAACCGCCAGAAGGCCCTTGGAGCAGGACCTCAGTGTCTGGGCTGAACAATGGGGGTGGAGACGCTCCTTCATGTATATTGGGGAGAGGCCGTCTAGGGCTTTAAAGGTCAACACCAACACTTTGAATTGTGCTCGGAAACGTACTGGGAGCCAGTGTAGGTCTTTCAAGACTGGTGTTATGTGGTCTCGACGGCAACTCCCAGTCACCAGACTAGCTGCCACATTCTGGATTAGTTGTAGTTTCCGGGTCACCTTCAAAGGTAGCCCCACATAGAGAGCATTGCAGTAGTCCAAGTGGGAGATAATCAGAGCATGCACCACTCTGGCGAGACAGTCTGCGGGCAGATAGGGTCTCAGTCTGCATACCAGATAGAGCTGGTAGATAGCTGGCCTGGACACAGAATTGACCTGTGCCTCCATGGACAGCTGCGAGTCCAAAATGACTCCCAGGCTGCGCACCTGGTCCTTCAGGGGCACAGTTATCCCATTCAGGCCCAGGGAGTCCTCCACACCTGCCAGCTTCCTGTCCCCCCAAAACAGTACTTTTGTCTTGTCAGTATTCAACCTCAATCTGTTAGCTGCCATCCATCCTCCACTCTTCTGGCAATAACAGGAGTGGCTTGGTGGGCAGGGTTGAGCTGCTGCACAAGCTGCCCAGGTGGTAGAGCTCTTCAAAGACTCCTGAATAAGCCGAACAGTCATGGAATAAGTGGAGATGCCATCTTAGTCTGCTTGTTTAAATTGTATTCTACTCTATGCTTTATTGTATTTTACATTGCTATTAATTTCCCTGAGATAACTTATAATGAAGGTTGCAATATAAATTGGGGGGGGGGGAATAAGGTGATACTGGAAATTAGTGGCTGCTTTTTATGAATATGGGGTGCGGGTGGCGATGTGGGTGATGAGCTCCCGTTGCTCGGTTCCTGCTCCTGCCAACCTAGCAGTTTGAAAGCACATCAAAGTGCAAGTAGATAAATAGGTACCGCTCCGGCGGGAAGGTAAACAGCGTTTCCATGCACTACTCTGGTTTGCCAGAAGCGGCTTAGTCATGCTGGCCACATGACCCGGAAGCTGGACACCGGCTCTCTCGGCCAATAAAGTGAGATGAGTGCTGCAACCCCAGAGTCGGTCACAACTGGACCTAATGGTCAGGAGTCCCTTTACCATTTATGAATATGGTTTGTTTCCGAGTTTAGAAACAATTACAGGGGACAGCTCAGAACAGAAGTGGGATTTTGGTGCACAAAGATGGGACATTAAACTTTCCCTTTCCTACTATCGTCTCATTAAAACTCTCCACCCCTTCCATGCACACACCTATTATTATTTCTTTGGCATAGCTGAATATAATTTCAGCATGAGTGTAGGAAGGGCAGAAAGGTTAATCCCTTTCCCCATCCACTGTGGTTCTAATCCTGATCTGAGATGCACACCTGGGGTCGCTATTTTAAAAAATAAAAAAATAAAAAACTGCATTTCATGCATCATGTTATTTGGCTTTAAGTCTCTCCTTAAGTCCCACTGGTCATTCCTCTCTTGGTTCCATTCTTTCTCATCCTATTCCCCATTCTTACATTCCTAACTGCTCTCAGATGAAGTTCTCTTAGTGCTGCCTCCACCAGATTTGTTTTCTTCAGTGCATCCTTGCTGGTACAGCAGCTTCTCAGCGAGTCCCTCCCCCTCCTGCAAAATGGCAGGAGTTCCATCTTCTCTGACAATATGAATTGACTAGTACCTACACTGCTAATGAGGATTTGCTGACAAGTGTGTTAGAGTGAAAATCCTTTCGGTTCACAGACAGCAGAGCTAGTGCTACAATATTTGGAAGTCAAAGCAGGATATTCCCCCAAAGTAATATTGGAGCAAACATGCCATCTTATACTTTTCATTATTAAACATTTTATTATGTTTTAATATGTGCTAGAAGCCACCCAGAATGGAAAGGAAACCCAGCCAGATGGGCGGGGTATAACTAAATTTAAAATTATTATTATTATTACCTCTGCTATCTATACCTGTGTGCTGTACAATTACGCTTCCAGTGCACTTGCCTTCATCAGAAGCAAAATGTGCCTCTAAAAATTAGTAAGGACTCTTCGTAAGTAAGCGTTTTTGCATGTCTTGCGCCTATGGTTCTCTTGCTTGAATACAGTATTCAGCTTTCCAATTAAAGCAAAATCTCTAATTTCTAATGCTCCGTCTTTTATTTCATTCAAATCAGGTAAGCCTGCAACTTCTGCCTCCCTCTCAGCTGCTCTCTCACATTCACTCACGCTCCCTCTCACTGCCTCTCTTTATTTTCTTGACACAAATAGCAGTCATTGCTCAGAGAATGTGCTGGGTTAGCCTGCTTTGTAATTCAAACCTTTTATTCGGGTTACCATTATGTACTAAAGAGGGAAATATGTATTGGCTAAATGGCCTTGTTATGGATGTTCCCATTGTGGAGAGGAAGGCTGGGCTTATGCACACACACTCATAAGGGCCTTTCCAAATCACTGCTCTATTTATCACATACAATGGAATCTTGCTAATACTTAGTTCCACTTCTCTCTTTCTCTCTCCTGCTGGGGAAAAAAGTCCTGACATTCAGAGATTGCACAGATTACTTACAATTCTTGCTGTTCAAAACAAAAAGAAGCCCTAACCACCAGCCCCCACAAAGTAATTTAACCACTTCCCATAGATGAAAACCCCGAAAGCATCCAGAAATGAGGTTTCAGGGTTCTTTCTGCACAGGGCTGGCTTCAGGTGACATGGAGTGCCTGGCAAATTGTCCTAGGGTGATGCCAGTGATCTCTTCTCTTTGCTTACATGCCTGACTACCCTGCCCACTTCCCTGGCTGGGGGGAAGAAGGTATAGGAAGCTACCTGTCATTCTACTTTAATACAAATTCTGTTGTTGACTGGTAACTTACACTGTTTGTAAAACTTGCTTTAAGTAGCCTAGGTTTCAACAGACCACTGGCACCACTGTTTTGTGATGCTGTGAGCCAGTTTGTGTGGACCAGAAGGGCAGCATTCAAATACTTTTATAAATATACAGTATTCCATGTAGTGCTAGAGAACACCACCACATTGGATGCTCTGTGGGGCCACTGTGGTGGGGAAAGCAAAATGGTGGGTAGCTTCCTCATTGATGATGATTACTTGAATTTACTAGTTGCCAAAACTAGACCAAAAGATTCCCAAGCAACTCGCAGCATATTTAAAAGCAGATGCATAAGTAAATATACACAAAAAGTTTCACTGAAGCACATGCCTTTCATAAAAAATACACCAAGTGACCGTGAGTAACACCAACAAAAAGCTTCAGCAGCACAGTTGATAGCAAACAGGGAACAGGTAGGTTGGGGGGGCCAAACGGCAACACTTTTGGCCCTGCTGAGTATCTGAGCTCCAGGAGCTACACAGGCATGTTGGATGTTGCCACAAGCTCTGATCATGAATGTAGATTAAAGTCAATTCACACAATGACGAAAGAGTGGTTCAGGGGTGAAGTGAGGTGAGGTTGGGAAAGTCTGAGTTCACTGCAGGCTGAGTTTTCAGCATCTTGCAAAGCAGTGATGTGATTGCTTCAGCCGAACATCCACATTTTCAGTTTCTCTCTGCTGTCTAGCATTTGTTTTTATTGTTATCAATGTTTTTTTATCGAGTTTCCAATAAAGTTTTTAACAGAAGATTTATGACAATGTACGGTGTGTAGTCATTCAGCTATCAATAACAGTTTATATCTGCAGGCTGGCAATTTACACTACCAGAAAGGCTTCGGAGAGTTAGCCAGGAGTTGCAGTGAAATATTGACTCAGTCCCACTGAAAATCTTGGACCAGGTCTTGGGTGCATGGCAAAGTATTCGCCTGAAAGTCTCAATCTGCATGAGCAAACTCGGCCCATTTTCACTCCATTCACTGTTCATTCCCCTTGAAGGTTGACTGTTCTGTTTCTGCTGGTTGTCACAAATTGTACTGCAAATTATTGAGGTGACTCTGGGCTCCTGGAAACAGCATTGCCTTGTTAGAGGTCTGTCAAAGGCAGCCTGCATTCTATGCTTATCAAACAAAAATGCACATCTGCATGAATGATAACTTTTTCCTGACACTGCTGTAATGTGAGCACCGGTGAACATATTCTACTTCCTTATTGCCTAGGATGTATGCAGTACAATGTCAGTGCTCTTCAGGAACATGCTGTTCTGATGGAAACAAGGGGCATATCCTTGGCTTGCTAGATGTCAGTAAGAGGATGATTACTTCATCGCTTGACCCTAAGCAAATCACATTCACTCACTACTAGAAAGATTTCACCATATCCTTGGCCTTATGACAAAGGGGTATGACTGAGAGCTTTTTCAGACCATCTACAATCATCCCCTCTTCTTCATGCAGTTGCCAGATTTCCCTTTTATAGGTCACTGATAGTACAATCTGTAGCATATGCTTTGCATAGAGAAGCTCCCAGGTTCAATCCCAAGCATATGCAGGTAGGGTTGGAAATGTCTCCTACCTGAAACCCAGGTGAAGTGCTGGCAGTCAGTACATGTAAGGCAGCTTCCTTTGTTCCTAGACCCTGCATTTCTCCTCATCAATCCAGTTTCTCTCAGGGATTTCCAAGTGGTCTTCAGTTCTTCTCATTAATGGATGAGGACTATCAGCAAAGCTTGGCTATGCCCCACCTACTTGCTCAAGGGCTCAGAACAAGCTTTTGACAGCTCCTGTTTCCTCCTGCCAACTCCTTAAGTGAGCTTCCCAACCAGGAATTCCGCCCCTCAGTTCTCACTCCTGTAACCTGCTAAGTACCACCAAAGTACTCCAGTTCAGATAGTCCCTTAGCAAGCAGCCAACCATGATTTGTTTGGCAGTCCCCTGATACCATCCGATAAAAAAACAAACAATGCTAAATTGTGTTGGAATACATTGGCCTATAAGGGTGTTATCTTCTTTTATTTTTCAAGATGACTCTGCTACCATCGTCATTTCAGGCACCATTATAATCTGACTAATAAATAACATTGTTATTTATAACCTTTGGGGCATTTCAGATTAATATTTCAATTTATAATGACACCAGATTAAAAGTGACTCATTCCCTGAGAGATACAGAACAGATGATGCTGAAGGCTTGTAGTTAGGTCACAGTGGACATACTCTTCCTTTTCTGCAAGATCGTAAATGAGATAAACATTTACAAGTGAGAAGGCATATTAGAGATCCAGTTACGAGGCTGGAGTTTGCTTTTGATGAGGGAGGCTGAAATTTAATAAGGTATTACAGAAGCAGGAAGCTTTTTAAAAATAAAATAAAATAAAATAAAATAAAATAAAATAAAATAAAATAAAATAAAATAAAATAAAATAAAATAAAATAAACAAAACAAAACAAAACAAAACAAAACAAAACAAAACATAAAATAAAATAAAATAAAATAAAATAAAATAAAATAAAATAAAATGCCATGGACGACCCATGTAAGCAAGCTTGGGGATTAAAGTGTGAGAACAGTTTAAAGGTTTACAAGGTTCAGGTGTAAATGAAAATCAACCCCACAAACTTATAACTTGGATTGGATGTAGGTGAAAAAGCTGACAAGAGTGAATCTAGAAAAGATGTGAGGAAGAAGAAGAGTTTGGATTTGATATCCCGCTTTATCACTACCCTACGGAGTCTCAAAGTGACTAACATTCTCCTTTCCCTTCCTGCCCCACAACAAACACTCTGTGAGGTGAGCGAGGCTGAGAGACTTCAAAGAAGTGTGACTAGCCCAAGGTCACCCAGTAGCTGCATGTTCACCAGATTACAAGACTACTGCTCTTAACCACTACATCACACCGGCTTTGGCCTCTGGATGTTGCTGAACTACAACTTCCAACAGCTCCAGAAAGCATGGTGAATGCCAAGGGATGATGGGAAATGTAGTTCCGTAATGTTTGGAGGGCCCAATATTCCCCATGCCTGATCTAGGAAAGTTGGAACAGGGATAGAAAACATAGTGTCCTCTGTTGGCTATGGGCCCTGTTGATCCTGGTCCATCTAGTCCTGTCCTGGATGGGGTTGCACCTTAAGAAACAAGTTGTAATGGCCTGGGATTTGGACTCGGATGCTGAACCTGAGGGATCCCAGCCTGCACAGGATTCCCCACCTCCAGCTGAGCCGGGGCTGGGCATGAGCCTGAAGGGTCCTCACCTGTGCTGGATCCTCAGGTGCAGACATCAGCTGAGTTTGCTCTGGCTCCTGTGGTGATGTAGGACCCATTGCCTGCAGGTGCTCCACTCTCAGCCCCGGCAGAGGAAGCTGAGGTTGCCTCTGGGTCTGGTAACCCTCCAGCCTCTCCTGAGCTGCAGAGCCTCAGGGCAGAGAGGCGGAGGGAACTAAGTTCCCGCAGGAGGAGTGCTTGCCTCCAGGCCAGGAGAGGTGAGTCACCATAGGATCGGGGCTGCCCTATGCCTCAAGGCAGATAAAAGTCAGCCAGCCCCAGTCCCAAGTTGCAGGAGCAACATTGTTGGTTGCTAGTTCCTGCCTGAGCGCCTGACCCGCCCTGGCTCCCTGCTTGCAAACCTGTTCCTGACTTCACCTGACTCCCTGCCCTGCACCCAGCTTCAGCTACTACAGACTGCCTCCACGTTGCACCTTTGACCATGGACCGGACTTGGACATTGCCTCTCGGGTAACCCATGGGACCAGCAAACAAGTGTACAATTTGAGAGTGTTACTGGAGCCAGTGCTGCTTCTGAATATCCATGTTGAAGTAGTGGCCAGGAAACCCCTTCTTCCGGCAAACATTTTATCTGATTATTTATTTAGAAATTCAAATCCCACCTTAACAGCAAAGGGGAGAAAACCCCTTCAGGTCAGCTTATTTTTTTTTTTTAAATGCAAGCAGCAATAAAAAGCAAGGGAAAAGATTAAAAAGTGGCAGACTCCTCCACAGTATCCCTGATATCAGGCCTCGAGTGCAATTTAGTACCAGGGACATGCTAACACTCCACTGATCAAAATGCCCAAGGAAATACTGAGATAGGGAATGAAATCAAGAAGGAATTCAAAAAAGGGAAAGTTGCAGTAATAGGTGACTTCATTTGCCATCACATAACTCGGTACAGGTGTGTTCAAGTCACAACAAGGTCAAATTTCAGCTCCTCCAAGGTAAAAGGTAAAGGACCCCTGGACAGTTAAGTCCAATCAAAGGCAACTATGGAGTGCGGTGCTCATCTTGCTTCAGGCCGAGGGAGCCAGCGTCTGTCCACAGACAGCTTTTTGGGTCATGTGGCCAGCATGACTAAACCACTTCTGGTACAACGGAACACTGTGACAGAAACCAGAGCGCACAGAAACATCATTTATCTTCCCATCACAGCAGTACCTATTTATCTACTTGCACTGGTGTGCTTTCGAACCATCTGTACCACCCATTCAGACTGAAGAAGAAGAAGAGTTTGGATTTGATATCCCGCCTTTCACTCCCTTTAAGGAGTCTCAAAGCGGCTAACATTCTCCTTTCCCTTCCTCCCCCCACAACAAACACTCTGTGAGGTGAGTGGGGCTGAGAGACTTCAAAGAAGTGTGACTGGCCCAAGGTCACCCAGCAGCTGCATGTGAAGGAGCGGAGACGCGAACCCGGTTCCCCAGATTAGCAGACTACCGCTCTTAACCACTACACCACACTGGCGATGCTTTCTGTTTGATCCTGAATTGGCTTCATGACATAATCACATAGTCAAATCTCACTAGCCTCACACAATTGATACCCTCATTCTGAACTGATTTTTGTCATAGCTGTGTAGCTGAGTGTGACTGGCTGTTTTGACATCAAGATGTTGACTACATGATTCTAATTGGTTATTGTCAGGGAACTGCCATCGGAACAGGGAAGGGAGGTAGAGGGGACTTGGGATACAGGGATCCTCCGAAAGTCTTGTGAAGCAGTTCCTCTTCCTGCAGTGGGGAAAGCCATGTCTCCAGAGGGGAAGAGGGAAAGGGATCAGGGGATGCTGCTGGGAGCCCCAGCATTGCTCCTGGTCAAGCCGGTCAGGAGGGAAGCACGCCTCTTCTGTTGCCCATCTTGTGCAGAGGGGTAAAGCACAAAGAAGGAAGAAAAAGGCTGGGGGTGACGAAGTTCTTATGTTGGGGACAAAACTGGAAAAAGCCACTCCCGGATTCTGCTAGCGATTGAGGCAGACATGAACTTTGGAGTTCCGCACTGTAAACAGTATTTGCACCAAATAAAACCTGCAAAAGACAGGTCGGAGTCCTACCTGGTTATTCACGAGCAACCACCCCAGCCATCTGACAGCTATGTTCATGTCATGAGGAAGAACAAAGTTCAAAAATGGTTATTGGTTTGAAAAGTAGACTAGAAAAATGAAAATAATGTGGGCTATGGAAACTGTTCACAGAAACTGACCCTGAGAGCTATTCTTTCATGTTGAAAATGCTCTCGTATGAAAATTCAGTGGTGCCCTTGTTTGTGTGGATGTATATGTGTGTGTAAAATGGTCAATGTCTGGGGCATCATCCCAAATTCAGCACGTTTGTAAAATTGAGATTAGATACACCATTACAATCCAAGTTGTGATAGACTTTTAAGATTCTTTCCCTGTCAAAGTGAGTATTTTGCTAGTCTCAAGGTCAAGAACAGGAATTATTATGAAGAGTTTCTGAGCTGCAGCTCTTTCCTCTTTCAGTTGGTGAGCAGAGGGTCAAGAAACTCTTGGATATTTGTTAGAGAAAACAGATTTCAAAGCACCTGTAGGCTTATTAACACATTTTTTTTATAAAAAAAAATCTTAAACTTTCATTAGTGAGAAAGAAAGAAAGCTCTATTAATAGACCAAGCAAATTGATGCTTTAAATAGCACTGATTATTCTATGAAATGTGTATCTGAAGAAGTGTGCATGCACACGAAAGCTCATACCAAGAACTAACTTAGTTGGTCTTTAAGGTGCTACTGGAAGGAATTTTTTTTGTTTTATTCTATGAAAGTGATGGGCTTTTTTAAAAAAAGAAGAAGATGAAGACCATAATGCTTAACTTGATTTAAAGAAATCATGTTGTATGTGGACCATTTGCAACTTACATCAATCCTGCATTTAAATTTGGATATACTTGGGTGTGGTTGCTAGGAATCATACCTGAAAAACAATCCTGCAATAAAGAAAGCAATATTAAGAGTGGTTACCATGCTTGAGACTTGAAGTGGTTGAAAATATATAAACAATATGAACACTAGCAACATTTGGGGGCAATTTGGCACACGAGGAAACACTTAAAGAACTAGAGGGTGTCTTAAGCATCAAAGAACACTTGGGCAATTAAGTACATTGAAGAAATGGAAGCACTTCAGACAACTGAAATCAGTTTCAGCTGTTGAGATAAGCAACTGAAAACAATGCCTTTGTGGGCATACACAACTTGCAGAAAGAATACACTTTTCAGGAGGTAAAAGTTTATATATGAGCATAAATGCAAAACACTGCATAGGAATATTCTAGCTCTTTCCAACAGCCAAAGTACACAATTTAACTTGCTAATGTTCATCTGTTAAAAAGGAGCAAAAAAGCATGGTGAGTTCCAACATAATAATTTGTTGTTTGATACTGAATGACACATGAAGATTTGCAAGTGTAAAAGAACAACCAAGTATAAAACACTGCAGGAAGGTTATTCATTTCCTACACACATGCACACAAATCTCCTTTGCCCTAATAACTGCAGTGGCAGAAACCACAGTAAGCAAGGTTTGCTGATTTGGAGACTTCAATGACTTTATGACATAGCAACAGTTAACAGACCAATCCCCCTCACCTCCCCACATCTATTTGCATGATTATCTAAAATTGGGCCATAACAGAGGGTTATAGGCGAGTCCAACAGAAGAGGAAGGGGAAGGAAGTAGTGATGAGAGGTAAAATCACGGGGAAGCAACTAGTAGAAGTAAGGGAGCCAAAAGTTAGAGATTAAGGAAAAGGATGGCCTCCAACAACAAAGTAAAGAAGTAGTAAAATAATGATAATAAAGAGCACTGAGGTGGCAAGTCAGAAGCACCACAATAGCACAAGATAAATGGCAAAACATGCTGGGTGAGGTGCTTTTATTGAACAGGATGTTAAAATGAACAACACAATCAATGGTGTAATATTTAATTCAATTCAGGCCTATGTACTCTCTCTATTTCATGCTGTCATGAACATTTTCATTTGCCATAGGATCATATGTTGTACCTGTGCACAGCTATCAAGGGGCTTTTGCTTCACAGGGACAGAACATCTGGGCATCTGGGATTCTGACATTGCAGGGTAAAGTACCTATAGAAAGATGTCAGAATAAGACTTTAGGGTGGTTTGGGGGACCTACCCCAGTATGGAAGGGTGATCTGGGTTTTGTTTATTTCTTACATAAATTGTATCCTATCCAGATGGCTATATCAAAGTGACTGACAGCCATATAACTATATAAAACATTCAGATAAAAGCAGGCAAACATGTAAACTTTTAACATCCAAGGTGCATAGTACATGGAAAGCACTTGGAGTCTCTTACAACACTCTGAAAGTCTGGGTTCCTAGTAAAAGCCAGCCAAACATCAGTGGTATGCGGAACCACAGTAAGTTCCCCATGAGAGGGTCTCTTCTGCATGCCTTGGTAGCCTCCAGGCTGGACTACTGGACTATACTGCATTTGGAGGTGCTATCAAACGCTGTCTAAAAGCTGCAATTCATTCAGATTGCATTCCAGTCAATTTTCAGTCAGGAATGAGCCACATGCAGCATATTTCACCCATGCTGAAGGAACTGTCCTGTGCAATTAAAGTGCAATTTAAAGTGTTGGTCTCGACACTTATATCCCTAAATGTTCTGGGCGCAGTGTAGCTACATGACACTCACCACGGGCAAAAGTCATCTTTTGCATCCCACCTTTAAAGTTCGGTAAGATGGCTGCCACATCTGGAAGACAACAGGTTCCCCATCTCCAGTGCAACCTCTGCAGGCTTCCCCTTTCACTACTCCACAGCCCTGACACTTTACACGCCATGTAGGCAATCACAGCCAACGGCAGCACATTGCTTCTATGCTCTTCATGTGGGAAAGGCACCATTTTGGAACTGTCTCATAGTACCCAAATCAAGTAATTTTCTCAGTAATTAAGGGTTCAGAAGAAGGATTATGAACACCTCCTCATTTTTTCTATCCCTCAATTTCTCTCTGAATGAGAACAAAAACAAGTGCTAAAATAACTCGAGAAATGACCTTTGTAGTCATAGAAACTTTGTGAGAACATAACTGTAAACCAACTGCTGGATCTCTGCTTAATTTTGTCTACCTGCATTTCCCCAGGACTCCTACTTTGTCTCAGGATTTGAAAATTGTTCAGAGCCTGCAGTGTTGACAGAAAACCAGCCAGAGAGGCTTCATTCTTTGAACTGGGATGCTTCCCCACCCCCCACCCCCCTCTTGAAAGAGTCACTTAAAGGGAGTCCTGATATTTGGGATATTGATTTCTACATGACATGAGAAAAATGTAGTCATTCAAGTCACTTTGAATGCTGTCAGCTGCTATTCTTCAGTCAGCTACATTCCTGAACTGATCCCACTGACTTCTGTAGGCCATCCTCAAAGCCTTTCACGTATCTTTCTTCCATCTTCTGCAGATCCTTAATTATTCCTAAGAGTGTTACAAGAGTGAAGGTACAGATGACTGAGGAATTCGGTTTCTACAAATTCCTATGCAAACTGGCCTGATCTGTTCTCCCTGGACTAATGGGTGGATTGGAACCTACTAATCCTTTGGATTTCACACATCTGCAAATTTTGCAGTACAGTTATTGGCTCAATTGATGCTTTTGATGCTCAATTGATGCTTTTGAATTCTGGTGCTGGAGGAGACTCTTGAGAGTCCCATGGACTGCAAGAAGATCAGACCTATTCATTCTTAATGAAATCACCTCTGAGTGCTCACTGGAAGGACAGATCCTGAAGCTGAGGCTCTAATATTTTGGCCACCTCATGAGAAGAGAAGACTCCCTGGAAAAGACCCTGATGCTGGGAAAGATTGAGGGCACAAGGAGAAGGGGATGACAGAGGACGAGATGGTTGAACAGTGTTCTCGAAGCTACCAGCATGAGTTTGACCAAACTGCGGGAGGCCGTGGAAGACAGGAGTGCCTGGCGTGCTCTGCTCCATGGAGTCACGAAGAGTCGGACACGACTAAACGACTAAACAACAACAACAACTATTGGCTCAAGAAATGACCATGAAATGTGTGGTGTTGTGAGTTTTTTGGGGGGTGATAGTCTGTAGGATGCTTGAGTCCCTTCTAATTCCTGGGGTTCTGCAATGGTTAAAATCTAAGGGTCTTCTGTTGCTGTGCTAGTTAGGGAAGTCTTGGTGAGTTAATAGTCCTAAGTATTGTTGTTCCTATAACAAAGGAGGGCAATGGGTAGGCCCACTCCCTCGCCTGGCTGGTAGTGAGAAAGACAGAAAACCAGAAAGCTGAGTTTTTGAGAGCTGAGTAAGAAGCAGGCAAAAGCCAGAGAGAGAGAGAGAGAGAGAGAGAGAGAGAGAGAGAGAGAGAGTCATGCTTGATTTCTGCCTGATTCCAAGGCTGTGGCTTTGTGAGAAGCAAGACCTTTTGGAGTGTTAATGCTGTGAGCCCCTCTATCTTAGGCTCAGATTGTATATATGTGTACATAAAGCATATATGCCCCTCATTCCAAGGAAACCAGACTGCGGATAAGCACCTGGAACCCCTAGAATCTTGTACCACTCAGAGATTGTGGTGGTGTGCAATAGTATTTCATGATGTGTGTAAACAGAGGTTGAAATATGTTTTAAAGATCATAATTCTGGAATGTAGTTAGAAATTAATTTCCACCCAGATTTCTCTTTAGAAATTGCAGAACGATGCAGAAATGAGATGAAACAGATTTATGAACAGACGTATGTGTAACTGGCATGGAACAGAAAGAGACTGATCTGTCCATCCCTAGATGAAGCTATTGAAACTGTACTTATCTTTAGATTATTTAAGAAGAGGGCTAAGGAAATAATGACAAACCAAAGGGATTCTAGATTCCACTGTTATCCTCTTCACTTTGCAAAGAAATCAAATCCTGCCAGCCATACTTCACTTCTACCTGCTTGGTGGGTTCTTAGAAAACCTCCTGCCTTGCCAACAAAATTCAAATGCTGTAGGATACTTCGGGGGGGGGGGTGAATTGAAACTAATTTATTTTTTAAAAAGGAATATGGGACCACTATATTCCTGGTTAGATAGGGCAGGGTGCAGGGAGATATCTGTCAATGAGGAGACAATGGCAAATGGAAAGAAATGTAAACCGCTCTTTGCTTTTATGCCTTTATCTGTCCATACATCCATCAATCCACATCACCTTCCCCTGCTCTGCTTCCCTTTCCAGCATGGCTGCTGAATTAATGTTTCATGCCTGTTTCAAAGGCTTGTGAGTAATGAGACTTTGTTGGCATATATATGCAGTGTAAACTGTACACAAAAGCAACCACCCACAAGAACAATCACCTCTCTTCTCTCACTGTCAGAAACATAGCAACCGGTGTCCATGGCTTCTGCACACAGCTTTGGTTTGCATGTAATTAGCAGAGATGCATCTTAAAAGTCTTTCAGTCTCCAAAACACCATTGAAGGTGTGCTTTAAGAAATGGCTGGACAGAAATGGCCATCAGCTTCTCAACCTCCTCCCCACAAAGCCACATATTGGTATTGGATGCCATACGGTAAATTAAAGTGCCAGGATCTGGCTGCCATTTTCCCTCTTTCTTCTACTCCACTAACAGGAAAATCTTACAATAAAACATCCTGTGTTTCAAATTGCTTTGTTTTAGACTAGTTACCCAGTTAAATAAAGTGTATTAACTGTAGGAGTTCAAGTCAATCTACTGAGTTTCAGACAATTAATCAATCAATTAACCAATTAAATCTGAATACTTTTAAACTGGTGGGGGAAACACAATAATTGTGATGGGAAAATCATATGCTTCTTAATGATACAGACTTTTGTCACAATAAGAATCATCTTAGAATCTCACTTACAGGAGGGAGCGCCTTTTGTTGGGATTTGTCATCAGGAATTTTTATTAAGAGAGTGGGTGTGTGAAACATACACATTCATATCTGTTTCTGAATAAACTTCTGCAGTCAGTTAAAATGGTTTGAAGTCAATGAGTTGACTAAACATTTGCCGGCCTGATTTCTTTCAAATAGAAAAGTAGTTATTTACATTCCCTCTTTTGTGATAATGAAAGTGCAAGGGCATCAGACTGGCCGACAAAACTCCCCCTGCCCCGACTTCCCCCTTTATTTATGACTTGGCACTAGATTGGTCTATCAGCGGCTGTTAGTCATGACAGTTAAATGCAACCTCCATATTAAGAGGGAAGCAATGCATTTTTTATTACTAGTTGCAGGGGCGGGAGATGACTGTTTTCACTTGCTCTGTTGGTGAACTTTCCAAGGGCAGCTAGTTGGTCACTGTGGGTGATAGGTTGGTCCTTGGTCAAATCCAGCCTAGGTAATTTTTACATCTCCATTTCACTAGCCATACACTTTCCCCTCTCCTTGTCTAGACTGCACACACTGGGTAGCATGTAGGTCTTTCTTGTCCTGCATGGGGGACAAAACTAGATAATGGCTTGTCTGCCCTTTTCAGCTCTGTGATTTTATGAACCTAGTACCTAAGTTAATTACAGATTAATAATAATGCAGTCTAGTGGCTAATCACCCTTGTACAGAATGTCCAGCAACAGCTATAAATAGTTTGATGGCAAAATGCACTCATTCCTCCCCCATACCTCCCCCTAGCTAATTATGTTGCCCAAAATCGCCATGTGAAAACTTGCTAAGGGCGGGGGGGGGGGATATTGCTAGCGTTAAACACTGTGTCCTATTTCCATTATTGCTTTAGTTTGACTGCTGTCAAAAAGGGCTCTTCATGGTATTATGGTCAAGGAGGGCAGCTATGGAGTTATCATGGAAGAACAGGGGGCGCGAATTAAACAGGCAGTGTTTTGATAAACTCTCTCCTGCCCACATTCTCCTGACATTCTGATCCTGTAAGAAAGAAAGAAAGAAAAACATGCAGCATTTTCAGTCATATTATCATCTCATTTGCTGTCTGATCTGAAACCAGCCTGCCACGTGGTTGATCAAAGGAGAATGCAAGGAGGAGGTTTCCCATTTCAAGCGAATACATCTCCTTCTGTTTTTGTTTTAATAAAGTCTGATTCTTCCCCCTTCCTTGCTTGCATACTATCTCTCATGTTACTTCCCTTGCTTTTCCTTTCATGCCTCTCAGATGCCCGTTTTTGTGTGGTCTAGCTTTTGTTTTGCCAAATGTCATGTGCTCATCAAAAGTTCTTGTCCCCCAGTTATCCCCTCACTTGCCCCCTACCTTTCCTCCACTGTATTTCCTTTGTTGTCTTGCCTGATTTCCCCCCTAGTGCTTTTTGTACTTGGATAATGAATATCCTGAACCTTATTCAGGTGGTCATTGTCCCACAAAGGGCAATGTAGATACAGCAGGTCTGCACCCACACTAACATGACACCTACAGCAGAAAGGTCTTCAAGGAATTGGCCTTTGCATTTTATAGCTATACCCAATGAAGTCTTGGTTCCTGCAGATGAACCTGTTCTACTCATGAAGAGCCATTCTCCACATTTGGTCCTCCTCCTCCTATGTTGCCTAAGATGACACCCTGATCTCTTTTATGAGGAAGGGTGAGATATTACATAAATAGATAAATGGGAGCAATTACTACCAGAACAGGACTTGAATGTGCATGTTGTTGGTGCACACATATGGAGAGAAAGCTAGGGTTGTATGGTTGTACGGTAATGTATGGTTACCAGGCATCTTTGTTTCCTGGGGACAGTCCCCACATTTACAAAT
This sequence comes from Podarcis cretensis, assembly GCF_951804945.1. Taxonomy (NCBI): domain Eukaryota; kingdom Metazoa; phylum Chordata; class Lepidosauria; order Squamata; family Lacertidae; genus Podarcis; species Podarcis cretensis. The sequence continues at coordinate 30,977,240 of NC_137173.1, read as the reverse complement.
CTGTCCCTGGACAAAATACATCCCCAGAATGTCCCCGGATTTCATTTAATATCCCTGGATTTATATTTTAAGTGTTGTAGATTTATTAGTAGGGAATGAATGTTGTGTGATTGGTTCAATGGCACAAGACACATCATATGAGGACTTCTGGTGAGGCAAAATGGCGGGCGCCACGGCAGCGAGCAGCTCCTGAAGTCAGCTAGAGCCAACTGCGCTTCCAGGCTGCCTCCAGGCTGCTAAGACTGCCACTGCTGCCGCCACTGCCGAGGGGGAACTGGGGACGCCCGATGTATCAACTGGGGGAACCACTGACTGACTCCCTGACCCAAATCGAGCCAGGAGCGAGAGTTCCCAGCCACCCACCCAGCGGCACTCTGGGGCCAGTAAAACCCCGGAGCTGACACAGGGAGGAGGAGGAGAGGAGAATGAGAAGGAAGAAAGAGAGAGAAAGAGGAAGGAGAAAAAAGAGGGGAGCCCCGACTTTGCCGTGCCACTGCTGCCACTGCCGCTGAGGAGGAGAGGGAGGAGAGCACCGGGAGGGCAAGGACACATGGCTGAGCCCAGGCCTGACCCGAGCCTACCTCCATCACAGCTAGCGCTCCAAGAAAGCAGGCCAGGGATGAGAGGAACGTTGTGCGACAGAGGAGACCACAGAAGAGAAGATATTATCGGTACTTCTTTTTTAAAAAAACAAAAAACAAAAAAACCTTTTTGTTTATTAACTTTTTCCCTCTCTTTTCGGAAAAAGGGTCCCCAGATTCTTTGAAAAAAATCTGGTAACCTTCTTTTAATGAAATCCAGAAGTCCCATCTCTGACTCCTCCCAATTTTGGCCAAATCTTACCCATCTCCTTCTTAAAAACAGTAGCTATGGTTGACATCACAAAAGGTAAGGGTGCCTTCTAGACACAGACCCCCCCTAACCCCTCTGCACCCCCTGTACTTCAACCATGGAACAGGGTTACCACTGAGTGGACAAAGTGATGCAGAGAAGGAGACCTAAGTGCCACCCTTGGCCAGGCATGTATTTTTTTTTTTAATATTTATATACTGCTAATTCATTTTTTTTCAATCAGCACAACTTATAATAAAAATATGAAAAAATTAAAATAAGAAATCAGCTAATTGTTATTAAAAGATGTATTCTTGCATGCCTCCATAAGCCTGATGGAATGCAAAAGTTTTCAACAGGCATTTAAAAGTTGAAACAGAAGGCGCCTGCTCAGTCTCAAATGGCAGACCATCCCACAATACTGGATCAATGACACTAAAAGGCATGGTTTCTTGCTGTTCCCAAATTAGCCTCACCAACTTGGGGAACAATCAGCAATGCTTTTGCAGATGGTCTTAGTTGGGATATAGGGGTTCAGGTGGTCCTTAAAGTGCCCCAGACCTAAGTTGTTTATGGCTTTGTATATTAATACTAGGACCTTGTACTTGGCTTGATAGTAGATAGATAGCCAGTGCAGATGTTTAAACATCAGCAGTCAGGCCACCTCATTTCCCCAAACCAGGCCCAAAGGCAGCTTCACATAGAAGGCATTGCAGCAACCAGTGCATAGACTACAGTGGTCAGGCCACAAAGAGATTGTGGTAGGTGGATGAAGTCATATTGTATCTCCTTGGAGCCTTCTGAAACAGCAGCAAAGGCAGCACATCCAAAAACATTAAGGAGTGCTCCTTCCCCCTACAATTCAATCGTTGTGTGTTCCTTTTTTAACGGGTGTGGGAGCTCACAGAACGTATTATTTTCTTCAGAAATGGTTGCCTCTGTCATCTAAGAATCAATTCACTGGAACAGCCTTTTGCTATATATCCCCAGTGGCCGGCAGGCATTTCACTTCTAAATCCCAGGGTGGCCATCAGAGCAGCTGAAACGGCACTGTCCATTTGTGTAGTCATCCGAAATCATTAGTCTCCTTTTGTTTTGACAAATAACAAATATGAATCATTAAATGAGACAACAAAGTTGTGCAAAATCCATGCTTTTCTTTATTTTTGCACTGTGTAAAAATCAATCCCATTTATCATCCCTCACTGACAATTCTTTTGCATATCTTATGGCAATTATTTCTTCGTCAGTCATATTTTAAAACTAATCAGTTTGCCTAGGCTGCATTCTATGCAATTAAATGCCTACTTCAGGGACACAGAAGCCACTCGGCAGAATCTTCAGGGGAATGGCCAAAATTAACATGTGATGCCAGTGAAAAGAGAACCGTGATAGATTTGAGAATTCCTACTCACCCTCTCACTGTGATAGACTTAGTACACAGGGGTGCCAGACTACTCAGTCAAACTTCCCTTGACTTCAGGGGCACTTTGGCTCATTTAAAGACTTTGGAAATATTCTCTGCTTAAAATTCTATTGATACCATCCGTTATGTGAGCTACTGTTATGGGTTAAGGGGCTGGTTGTGCGTAAATGGTTGAGTTCTCAACTCATGTTGGCTCACTTCCCCTCCCAGAAGTTCCCTCCCATCAATCGTGGTCACCTGCAAGGAATTACTTAAGGGCAGCGCCTGTATCTGGTGCTCTAATGCAAATTCCTTACTCATGAAATTGCAGGAGCTGCCTGAGTCTAACAGGGCTTTTATCGTGAGTGGATGTCCATTGGGTAGCTCTAGCAGCACTTCTACGACTAGAGCCGCTCTTGGGGGTTCAGGCTTGGGCACGTTCACTGATCCTTGGCCTGGCTGCTGTGCCCTGTCGCTGGCAGCCAGGCGTTGGCTTTTACTTGCTCCTTAACCCCCTTCTCCTCAGTCTCAACAGCCCCCACCATTCCTTGCCATCCCTTCCTTTGTGGGCACACTCTGGCAAAATGTCCTGGCTGTTGACAGAGGAAGCATTTTTTGGCACTCTTCCCCTCCTTCTTCTGCCCTTCGTTGACGTTTGAAATTCCGCGCGCGCGCGCGCGCAGTCCCAATCTCCATTGGTTCCACTGGCGGGGAAGGTTGCTCCGGCATCTCAGGAATGCGGAAATCACTCCAACGCTCTCCTCTCCCTTCCCGCTTCTCCAGAGCCCTTGCCTCTTGGCGCGCTCCAATCGCAAGCGCCGATTTGGTCAGCTGATCCATGGACTCCGGACGGGGCGCGCGAGAAAGTTCATCTTTCACTGCCGGGGCTAGCCCTTCTTCAAACAGCATTTGAATTGGGTCAGAAGACAGGTCCCACCCCAATTTATGTATGAGCATGGTAAACTGTGTCCAATATTCTCGGACGGACTGATTCCCCTGTTTGCAAGCCATTAACTGTCTCCGTACCGCTCCCTGTTCAATCTGGCTGGAAAACATCAAGTCCATCGCGATAAAGAATTTCCTCAAGTCTTTTAGGGCATCATTGTTCGATGCCATCAGGGGCCTCACCCATTCTCTAGCTCCTCCCTCGAGATGCCCAATCACAAAAGCCACTCTCGATTCCTCATCGGCAAAATCATCAAACTGCAGGTTCAGGGCGTACTGCATTTCTGTCTTAAAGGCTTGGTAGCTTCTTGGGTCCCCCCGAATTTCTGTACCAACCCCGGTACCTTCCTTGCGATGGGGGTGGGCTTCCCCTGTGCATCCTGAGCTCTCCTCTCCTCGAGACGCGCCGTTAGCAGTGCCAGCTGGTGTTCCAACGCTCTGTTTCTCTCCTCCAGAGTTGGTCCCGCTCCAGCTCCTCCTGCTGCTCCGTCTCCAGTTGGGTTGCTCATGATGCCTCTCTTTCGCACACGCAGCGTCAAGGACTGACAGATTGCTGTTATGGGTTAAGGGGCTGCTTGTGCGTAAATGGTTGAGTTCTCAACTCATGCAATCAGTTTCTAAAACTCTCCCAGACCACGGAGCCATGGGTGCATGGCTACCTCAATCGCTGGCAGAATCCGTCAGTGGGCGCTTCCGGAATTTACGCCAACATAAGAGTTCCTTAACGGAAACTCTCCTTCTGGATTCTCTGCGTGACAGTTTCCTGCACGGAGTAGGCGTCCCCAACGGAGGTCCTGAGACTTCTCCGCTGTTCTCACTGGAAGTATCTTGGAGCCCTCCCTCCGACTGAGTTTCTGCAGGAACTCTCTCTCTCCCCCTGCTGGTTCCTTCCTCAGCATCTGAGGGTCTCCTAGCCTCCTGGAGCCCTTCCACCACCTGACTCTCCGATGGCAGTTCCCTGACAGCTACTTTATTAAACAAGATAGAATTTAGTGTGTGTTGCTGACAAGACCAAGGTTGCAGGTTAGATCCTCGTGAGGGACAACTCCACATTCCTGCACTGCAGGGGGTTGGACTAGATGATCCTCAAGATCCTTTCTAATTCTATGATTCAATGAGATATCTATGAGATTTCTGAAATAAATCCTTGCTTCCAGTTGGTGCTGCCTTCAACCCCTTTGCCGGGTGTGGCCCATGGAAGGCACAGAACATGGCTCCTCTGATGTGCCACCTTTTGCCAGGGGTCTAGCACGGTGAGTGAGGATCACTGTTTTGATGCTCTGTTCTTTCTTATAAAATTAATCCCTTCTGTCTTTTGAAGAGGTTGTTCCTCAGAGGCGTAACAAGGTCAGGTGGTACCCGGTGTGAGTTGTTGAGGTTTTTTTTTAAGGAGGGTTGGATGCAAAACGTTGCCCGCCAGGGGGTGCCATACTGATCAACAGGCGTATTTATGCAATTAGTGGGCAGGATTTCATGACAATGATCGTGACAATCACAGAACTCCACCTGCCGGGAGTGCGAGCGCCACCACGGCAATCCACCCAGGGGTATTTTGTCACCACCCCTTACCCCTTGGCATGACACCCAGGGTGGACCGCACCTCCCTTGCGACATCCCAGTTCTTCTAAGCAGCAAAGTTCACTGAAAAATCAAATGTTCAGTTTATAAGGGGGGAAATGAAACCTAAACACAAACAGAAGATGGGGAGAATTTTTTTTTAAAAAACAGGGCACTGGAGTCTTACCCAGAACTGTCTGCCCCTTCTGACTAGCCATGAGGTTGAGAGGGGGAGTTGAAATAATGCAGATAAAGAGGAGCTAAAAAGTGTTAGAGAAAGACAAAGCTCAGACACAGGAGAGAAACTGCTGAAACTTCATTAAGTGAAAGGTCCCTATTCTGTGTGTGCACTTCACTGGGATCCTATGGCCTGAGAGGCAGTTTATAGAGTACATTGGCTGTTTGCAATTGCTGCATTTTGAGAATCAGGTGGAGTCAGTTCTTCCTATAAAATCTAAGGTAAGTCGAGCTGTGAAAAGCTGTCCAATGAGCATTGATTGGAGATGCAGTGAAACTGGGTAGTCCATAAGACAAGGTAGGCCCAATTGTTTTCCTTTTAAATAATAATAATAATAATAATAATAATAATAATGTTTTATTAGGGAATATAGGGGGGGATACAAAGCTTAATATCAAATATCTTTTCCCCTTTTTAAATCTTGAACTAAAACTTTAAGGAAAAAAGGAGTAGGAAAAGAAAAAGAGGGAAATAAAGAAAAAAGAGTAGAAAAGAGGTTAAAAGAGCGAGAGAAAAATAAAATTTCAGAAAGTAAAGAACTTCCCATTCTTCATATGTCCGCTATACAGTATATAAACACTTGTTTCCCAATGCAAAGAGACTGGGGGGGGGGGATCAATGCACACTGAAGAAGAGCCGTTTATCTGAATGTACCCAGAGAGTCTGTGGCCGAGGGCTGCTACTCACTTTCCATTCTGCACTTGGTTGCATATGCTACATCAACAGAGAACAATGCAAGGGCTAGATAGAGCATTCTGCAACCTTCACCCAAAAGCTCCATCCCCTGGAGTCTTCTCTTGCTGTCGCTGTCAGTCAACCTTCCTCTGTTCCACTCTCATGTTCATTTGAGGCAGAGACAAGCAAAGTGGTGCAATTCTTTCGTTGCTGCTGCTTCAGGGGAAGAAAATACATTTACATTACTAAATGTGGCTTCCCAGCGAGCGCGTGCCCAAGTGAAAGCAACTAGCAGTCTTTGATAAGGCAGGAAAAGACTATAGAGGGGGGAAAACAAATAACCCTCATTCACCCAACGTGAATTGAGATAAAGGCAAGAGGAACAAGTGGTTAAAAAAGCAACAGCCTCTGACATTTCTGCTTCAAGCAAGCTTTATCACAGAATAGGAGGCTTTTATTTTCTTACCTTTCCTTTTGATAGTCTCTCATGACGCACTTATCAGAGGATGCCGCCTGACTTCCTTTTGCACTCTGCTGTGTTCAGATCTGTCATTTCATTGGGTTTTGATTGCTCTGCTCATTATTCTCCATTAGGGATGGACTTGGCAATCCTTTGCCTCCAGAAAGATGTGTTATATCTAGAGCAGAAATTCTGTGATCAAGAAGGCTTCTAAAGCCTAGCCAGATACAGATTCTATAGTTTGCTAGAAGTCCAGGAGTTGTGGTTTTCCAGCACTATCACCTGAAAGCTACATACATATACACACACACACACATATATATATATATGCACAGGGATGCGGGTGGCGCTGTGGGTAAAACCTCAGCGCCTAGGACTTGCCGATCGCATGGTCGGCAGTTCGAATCCCCACGGCGGGGTGCGCTCCCGTCGTTCAGTCCCAGCGCCTGCCAACCTAGCAGTTCAAAAGCACCCCTGGGTGCAAGTAGATAAATAGGGACCGCTTACCAGCGGGAAGGTAAACGGCGTTTCTGTGTGCTGCTCTGGTGCCAGTTCACCAGAGCAGCTTCGTCACACTGGCCACGTGACCCGGAAGTGTCTGCGGACAGTGTTGGCTCCCGGCCTATAGAGTGAGATGAGCGCACAACCCTAGAGTCTGGCAAGACTGGCCCGTACGGGCAGGGGTACCTTTACCTTTACCTTTATATATATGCACAATAGCAAGCATTTACCGAAAGCAACATGAAGGAATACACAACCTGTAAAATTAATTTCCCTTGCGCTGTTTTATTTTCCTATAAATTTCAACATGCTTTACGCCGCCTCCTGTTAATTCAATGCATCACAGATTTTCATACCCCGACATAGATTCAGCAAGCAGAGAAGCTGGAAAACAGAAGGATGGGCACAATAAAGGCACATTTTGCATAATCACTGAACATATGACCAGGCATTTATATTTTTCGCCCACATTGTAGGTTGTTTTTTTCCATGGGAAATCAGCTCAGTGAAGAAGCTACAAAACTACCTATCTGTTAGAGCTGTGCAGTGGATTCCAACGAGTTCCAAATGGAATCGGGCTGATTTGGAGAAACTCAGGCCTTGGTCAAGTAGGGTTGAGATAGCTCCTGGTCATCAAAGGTCAGGCTGCATGGCCCAGAGCAATCTAGGGCTGCCTTGGGGTAGCACATAGGAAGGATAGGCAGGTGTGGTGAAAAGGAGGAGAAAATGCAAGAAGGAGGGACCTACCAAGCAGCTGCATCGTGGTGGAAGAAGGTCCAGGTGAGCAGATGTTTCTACAGAGGTATAAAGGTAAAGGGACCCCTGAGCATTAGGTCCAGTCGTGGCTGACTCTGGGGTTGCGGTGCTCATCTCGCTTTATTGGCTGAGGGAGCCAGCGTACAGCTTCTGGGTCATGTGGCCAGCATGACTAAGCCACTTCTGGCGAACAAGAGCAGCGCACAGAAACACCGTTTACCTTCTCGCTGGAGCGGTACCTATTTATCTACTTGTACTTTGACGTGCTTTTGAACTGCTAGGTTGGCAGGAGCAGGGACCAAGCAACGGGAGCTCACCCCATCGCAGGGATTCGAACCGCCGACCTTCTATGGGTTTAACCCACAGTGCCGCCCGTTCCCTCGTACAGAGGAATACATGCTCCTAAAAAGGAGTATTTTTCCTTATGCAAGTAAAATTGTTTGGATTACTTGGATTCATGGGGCTTTCTTTCTTTTCACCCGACTGCTTCCTCTGCAAAGAGAGAAATGCTCCCATTTTTAAAGGAAGCTTCTCTCTCCCCTCACCCCAATTTGGATTCAAAATCCTAGAGGACTTTATGCTCTAGATTTTAGAGGAAGGTCAGGATTAAGATTTCAGATTTCTACATGAATCATGCAATTTCTTGTGTATAAACAAATCCAGAATGTACATCTATGGGGATTTCAGAAGCTGATCACCAAACCCATTATGCACTGCAACTATAAGAAACATTACAAAACCTTTTTTTTTTTTTGCTATAACCACCATTCTATGTGAAGGTGATACACAACTGGAATTCTTCAAAAATTGAGTCTTTGGATAGTCCATAAAAATCAGGAAATGAAACACCAAAGAGAAGACATTTGTTGATTTTTGCATATGCATAATTATATGGAGAATCTTATACATTGGCATTATCACTGTTACAATTTATTACCTGCCCTTCACCTTACCCCTCTATCTTCTTCACATAAGTATTGACCTGCCATGGTCACTACTGGTTAAGTGGAAAGAAATCTGCCTATATTTGAGACACCTAAGCACCCAGCTCATTTTCTGCAGCCCTCAGAATGAAATTTGTTCCTTTTAGCAAAAATGAATACTAAAGACCTTAACATCTGCCCTGATACCAACTCAGTTCATTTGGGACTCAGTCCTTCATGTGTTTGCTTCTACTTCACTGAGTCTTGATAGCAAACCCATTTTTCCATGAAATATGCGCACTGCATAACACTGAACCGTTCCTTTATTAAGCAGACTAAGACTTCCTTAAAAAAAAAAGCCTCTGCTACAAAAAAATGCTTTATTTTCACACAGCCCAACCTAGGTGATATTTTCCATAATTCCCGCACAAACCAAGCGAAGGTATCTATGTTATTTGGAGCCAGACATATATTCTTTAAGAAGCTGTTTCACAGGGAGCAACCAAACGCCTTCAGAATTCCTCAGCCAAATGTGCCGCAATAATTCCACCGACAGTCTTATATATGAAGTGACTAACCATATTCGGCCACAACAAGGGCACACCTAGCTCTGCTGAACAAAAACAAAAGCTACCAACCAGAAGGAAAGAGAAATTAAACAAAAACAACTCATTTGCTTCTAGGGGGGTGTCTCAGAATTCATACACTCTTTAGCAAGGAAACATCATCAAATTTACAATTGCTCACAAGACCTCTGTTCCGCAGTTATGTCTGAACAGGGAGTTCCAAAACAGGTAGGTGTTGTGGAGTTGTGTGCACATACACTACACCAGGTTCCATATCCCCACTTGCTCCACCCCGATGTTCACACACTGTGCAGGAGACTCTGAAGGGGGCTTCCAAGCACATTCGGCTGGATGCACTTTGAAACTTCACTGTAATGAGGAACACTGTGTCAACATAAGGAAGCTTCTAAGTATGTTCTTTTGAATGTTCTTCGAAGCCCAGTCATAAGAGGTTAGAAGGCCATCTGCCCATGAAAGCTTCAGCTGAATTTCCTGCACTGCAAGGGGTTGGACTAGATGACTCTACAATTCTATGATTCTGTGATCTAGACTTTCCGTTGTAGGTGGAGCCAATGAGGCTTCCTTCTGTTGGGGATGTTGGGGGTTGAACCTCCACATGTGATCATATCTCCCCATCTCATGTCAGCATTCCTTTTCAAGTATAACACTTAAACAGAAATATGGACTCTATGACAAGAATGAGGAGTATGTGGCCTTCCAGATGTTGATGGATTCCAGTTCCCATTATCCCCAGCAAACACAAAGCCACTCCCGACATAAGGAAGGGGGTTGCGGGCTCACACCCCACCTACATCCTCGCGGGGCTGGCTGCAGCCCCGCGGGACTTGGGAAATCCCGGGAATCATTAGTATTCATTATTCACCAAGCCAGCCAATCGGCTGGCAGCGGGGGCAGGCTTAGTAGGGTTCATTTAAGGTTGGGGCAGCCCGTGCTCGCCCCTTTTCTCTCTTACAGCCAGCAGGGGTATTATTATGCAAATGAGTTGGGGGGAGGAGCGCCATCACCTCCCCCAAATATTGAAGGGTAGTTCGTTAAAGGACTCTGGGGGGCGTCGCCTCATCCGAAACCTATGGAGTCTAGGGCCTAAAGTGCGCTCCTGAGCGGTAACCCCTCACGGAGCGCCTAGGGATGTGCATCTCGGGGGCTCCCCCTGTTGGTGCTTAACCCTTCCCCGTTCTATGCCAGTTAGTCGGATAGGGCCAATGCCTAAAGCCAATACTGCTGTTACCTGTAATCAATAAAGTTGTGGCCATTTTTCGCCCATTAACCTAAATTCTGGAGTCCAGTGTCTTTATTTATTCCATCTGTGGGAGGGGGCGGGAATCGCCACGCAATCAATAACACCTGGAGGGCCACAGGTTCCCCATCCCTGCCCTGTGATTCTCCAATCTATTGCTTGAAACTAAAACTCCTGCTCATGACGGTAAGCTGGAATTTATGGTCTCTCTTCGGCTCTTTCCACTGCTCACACATCTATTCAGTACTACATGGCATTCTATCCTAAGGGCTTAAAGTGTGTTTAAAAAGCAGATGTGAAATATAAACTACATTCAGTTAAAATAGCCTCACATTTCAGGTCTGTAGCCATAGAAACAGATTTTATCAAATAGCTGGAAAACTGCAATACTTAAATAACATACTACATATGACCCATGACCATAAACCTGCCAAGCTATGGGGCACCAGTAACCAGATCACAATCCAGTTAAAAAGCCTTGTATCACTTCTAGAGAAATCTCAGGAGAAGATTTTATAAACTTGAAGAGCAGAGAAGGGAAACCTCTAGATGTTGTTGGATTCCCATCAGCCTCAGCCAGCATGGCCAATGATCAGGAATTACAGGAGTTGTAATCCAGTAACGTCTGACCACAAGTTCCCCATCCCTGTCTTAGAGGAAAGAAATGTACAGAAATGGGCTACTACCAAACCTTCCAGGCTCTGTTATTTTGAAACTTTGGGAACAGAATATAGATTTAAAAAGTGTGTTAGTAGCCACTTTGGTGGCCAATTTGGCCAAAAGGTAGGATATAAAGTTAAAGGAAAATAATTTGCCAATGTGCATTCTGAAGGTCAGGAACTGGATCAAGTCTAAGACATTTTTCTTTGTGTTCAAAAGCTTTAAGATGTACTTCTTCCTGTTCCCCTTTCCCACATATCAAATTCAGGTCTTTATTCAATCCAAGACATCCAATCTATTATGCAATAACTCAGTCCTTTTACATGTCAGATCTTCACCTTGCCTTGCAAACTTTGAATGACCCAGATTAATTTATGCTCGTTTTGAGCTGCTCCATAGCACATGACTCTACTTAACAAGCCCTACTTCTGTAATAATAATAAATAAAGCCTTTCCACTTGAAACCAGTTTCTCACAGTTTGTCTGAAAATGGTTGAAGTTCACCCATCTCATATTGGGCAACATTATAAGTGCATAAATAAACTGAGTGATGTGTTCAAAGACACCTCTTCTCATGTTAGGTTTATTTTAGGAACATAAGAAACTGCCTTATATATGGAGTCAGACCATTGGTCCATCTGGCAATTGCTCTTCTGGATTTCAGACGGGACTTTTCCCTAGGCCTTTTGAGATACTGGAGATGGGAGTATTAAAATGCAAATCATTTTCTGCCATTGACCTACAGCCCTACCCCATCCTTAATACTTTATGAATTGTATACCACAGCTCACCACTTCAGACTTGCACAATCCCTGAAAGCTTTTGCTAGATGATCTACCCTTGAGGGTTTTTGCTGTTCTTATTATTTATATATGGTACAGATGCAACAGCAGACATAGATCGGGATGGTGCAAACATCTTGTATTGGAATTTGCATCCGTGAGCTACATTTTAAATAGTATGCTAATGTATTATCAGACTATTCAGTTTTCATGTCTCTAACAAAAAAAAAAAAGGTTGAAGACATTATTTTTAAAAAGGTCAAGTGACACACACAGAGAGACTATGGCTAAACTGATGCCTTAAATTACAAAATGCCATCTCTCCCTCACCCCCGCCCCCCAAAAATGCAAAATGTCATCTCCCTGCAAATAATAAACCTAGATAGAAAATCTTGTTGAATGAGTTTGAGGTTCAGATCCTTTATGGTAAATACAATTGGATCCACTGTGTCATTGAACATTCCATTAGACATCCTTAAGCTTGAACAAAGGAAAACCTTAACAATCCATTTACTAACACACTCAGCTTCAGTAGCCAGGTCAGAACAAGATAATGCAGAGTAAATGAATAGATTGAACGAAAGTTCTTACTTGAACTTTTCCTGGTTTTTGTTTGGAGGGGGTTGTTATCATGTAGCATGGTCATGAAGCCAAATGAGAGAGAGAGGACAACGCTAACTTGCCCTCAGTCTAGGAAACCTGAGAGGAAAACAGTGGTGTCTGTTATTCACTGATAAACTGCCTAATTCATACTTCTCAAACCAGTACTCAAACTGAAACACAGCTATCCTTCAAACTTCACACTTCTCTGAAATTTGTGATGCATATTGCGGAAATGCTCTTAAAACACATCTGTTAGTGGAAATAAGATATAAAAAATACATTATATTATGGGAAATTGCCTGCAAAATGTGTATGTTAGTCAAAACTATATACAAAAACATGTTCGTTAGGAGAAATTTGTACTAATAGGCTGTAGTTTTTCACGAGGATTTCACAAATCGCTGCAGAAATGTGAAGAATTTAAGATTGGACGAACGAGAAACCCAAAGAACTGAAACTGACAGATTCATCCATCTTGATGGGAATCTGAGGTAAGATACCCACATAGCAGATGTTGTCCCCCAATTCCATGCAAAGGCAGCATAAGGTCCAAAACAGTTTACTGCTGCAGAAGATAAGGCTTCAGCATGACGGTGCTGGACAGTGATACATAGATACAGTTTGTAGGCTTTTGCAGATACAGATATATACAAATAGAAAGTATTCCTGTTACTGCAGCAATTTAGGACATAACACAGACTACAACTTACTCACTGACTGACCCTGACACCCTGACAATTAGCAGATGTGCCTTAATCACTTATATAGCCAGCACTGGAACACTGCCATAGCAACTGCCTTGGCTGATCATGCACCTGTTGGCTTATATCATTTGCTCATGAAGGAAATTAATTCCTTCCTCCACCCAGTTCCTCCAACACATCCATAGTGGATGTGTTGTGTTGTCTGGTAAGCCATTCTAGCATCAGCTCAGGTTGCTAATGTCAGCAGGAGTGACCATCTAACCAGCCCCCATGTCTTTGTATAGTGCTGACTGCATCATCCTGGTGCCCAAAGGTAAAGGTGATAATTACCTCCTGCCCACCACCACTGCCACTTTTTCCTTCCTGCCATACAGAAGCCATCAGCACTTTTGCCTAGCAAATGGCTTCATTAGCTGCACTGTATTCTAAGCAACATGCAATAAAATTGTTTCGTTTTTTAGGATTAGATCACTTCTCGGCCTATGGGTTTAATTTTTATCACAGCTGGTGAATCTGACCAGTGTCAGTCAAATTTTGAAGTGCCAACCTTCACAAGGCTCCTCAGATACATTTTTTGAACCATTGTTTTCTTTTCAATCTATAGTAAGCAAGTGCCATTCAATCTCTGGAATTACCATATTTTTCGCTCTATAAGATGCACCAGACCACAAGACGCACCTAATTTTTGGAGGAGGAAAACAAGAAAAAAAATGTTCTGAATCTAGGAAGCCAGAACAGCAAGAGGGATCGCTGCACAGTGAAATCAGCAATCCCTCTTGCTGTTCTGGCTTCTGTGATAGCTGTGCAGCCTGCATTCACTCTATAAGATGCACACACATTTTCCCTTACTTTTTAGGAGGGAAAAAGTGAGTCTTATAGAGCAAAAAATACGGTAATAGTGTGTATGATAACTACAACATGTTTTGCACGTTATGCAAAGTATTGAAAACAAATGTCAATCCTGTTATGTAAAGAAAAGAAACTTAAAATTATAGTGCTATGATGTCATTTTTTAAAAAGTGATATTAGAACAAAGAAGGTTCATGCTGGCAAAGTTAAGAGCTATCCTTCTATAAAAATAACTTGTGTGTTTCATTTGTTGAGAATATAATTTTGAATTTTCACTTTTTTCACCTGAGGATTGAATATGAAATATTTGCATCTTCAACATATCGTCATCTTAGCTGGGTGCTATAAGAATGAGCACACATTTGTATGTAATTAACATAATGTAACATAATAATTTTTCAAAATGAATATGATTTACATGCCTTCAGGCTTGGTTTTCTTACAGAACATGTTCCCTCCACCATCACACTGAGAGTGCTTGCAGAGGGAGTTTGTGGTGGTAGAAATTTGACCAGTGGGGGGTGTGGCTCAACAGTAGAGCATACAGAAGGACCCAGGTTTGATACCTGTGATCTCCACTTAAGGGTGTGAAGAACATCAGTCTGACACCCTGGAAAGCTACTGCCATGCATTACAGTGTTACAATACTGAACTAGATGGACCAATGGTCTGACTAGGCAGCTTCCTATAATGCCAAGCCACAGAGAGCATCTTTTCTGGAGATGCTTATTTATGACTTTGCATTGGTCCTTAGTTCTTGTAAAATGCCCTGTGCAACACAGAGAGCATATTCTAAGAGTTTGTGGAAGCAGCCAATTTTCAAGGTAATTAAAGTGCAAGCCAGCGTTGGAAGGCAGCTGTTGGAAAGGTATTTCAGCAGCAAGGAAAGCATATTGTATGATATCATGTACCCTCCTGGAGCTTATGTTCAAATCTACTCTCATTCCATGAGCACTGCATCTCTATAGTGCAGAAATGCATGTTCTGGTCCAGGAGGGGCCCTGCCAACAAAGTCAATCCCTGGAAGCTGAGAGAGACAGCTGGGTGAGTGATCTGAATATGAGGCTCAGTATTCAGGCTCCAATCAGATGCAAAGGAAAGGGTTATTAGTCCCCAAAATGCAAAAATTCTATGGGAGAGTTTTCCGCTTTTCCTACAGCAGGTACTGACAAAGGAAAGCCCCATTGTTCCATGATGAAATCTCGCAAAGACTAGGCAAGAATTAGGTCCCTGTAAATTGGCTGAAAAGTGAGCTGAGGAGGCTCTGAACATTGTGATTTTCTGTGGGAGTTGGTGGAAAATATGGGGAAAGCTCTTATCTTTCTTCTAGGAGGAAACTGCACCCAGTTAAAAATGTACCAGGGCCACACAAAAATCACATAAATGGGTCAAAGAGGAAACAAGGAAGTGGGGGTGACAACAGGAGGGAAGCCAGAATTTCGAAGCTACTAAACTCAGCAACAACCAAACTCTCTCATCCATGGATAACAATTTTTCTCTCTGAACATGTGTAGCATCAGGATAGGCAGCTGTCAAGTGATAAAGGAGCAAGTGTGTGTTGGCAGCTATCAAAATAGCCATTGTATGTAAAAAGGATGATGCTTCAAAAAATAAGAAGTCCCAGGCACAGAAAAAGGCAGACACCAATTGCTTCAGTGCCTCAGGAGAGTTAAGTAAAGTTTGTGTCTCCCATCATCCAAAATACAAGAACGCAAATAAAAATAGATAAGCTGCTAGAAATACATTGGGGTTTGTGGGCATTTTAGTGTATTACACAGCTCATCATGCATACAGCTAATCTGCCTGCTGGACAGAAGTCTTAAAGCAAAATGGAGCTAGATGACTGATGAATAAAAGAAAAGAAAAAGGTGGAAGAGCAGCTTTAAACAGATTGCAGAGGGAAAGCTGACAGGAGCCGAGGAGGGTCCAGTTTGGAACAGTTCTTTCTCCTGAGATGAAGATGGTGGTGAAAATAAAATAAAAATAATTTAAATTGGTGGAGTGAGTAGAACTAGGGAATGAGAGCACAAGGTTACATGATATAGCAATTCAGAGCGGCCAAAGCACCATAGGCTAAAATACACATGCCAAAGACATTTGGACAGCAACACTTTAAGTGTTTACATGCTAATGCTAGAAGCCTAGTGAGCTGGAGTGATTGGACTTAGAGGACAGCATTGATACAATAGGTAGGGACAGCAGGTAACTAGTGGAATGGAGAGAATAGAATACGCACAGCACATAGCTCCCACCCCAAAATAAGAGCAATTCATAGAGAGTAAGGCTATTGAAAACTAGTGGCCATACTGGCTGTGCTCTCCGCTGACGGAGGCAGCATGCTTTAGAATACCCAGTCCTGAGAACTGCAGGTGGGGAGAATAGGATAGTAGACCTAATGGGCCTTCGGTCTGATCCAGCAGGCTCTTCTTATGTTCTTAAATTATTAGCATCAGTGCGCAGACCGATTTGGCCTCATCAGTGACCTCTTTGGTCATTAATTGTTGCATGTTGTTGCCGTCAATGAGCACCTGCTGATCTTCCTCCTCTGTTGATAACCTGATCAGTACTAGCTGACATCTGATGTGAAGGGTCAGAGAGTAAGACCTTTACTGATTAGAGAGATCCAAAAATAAAGCGGCATGTCCACAACATTTCATGTATCTGGGGATGAAGGAGGCAGAACTGTGTATGCAACCCAAGCAGCTGGGTGCAGGAGAGCCATCCTATTCCCATAGCAACATCAATTTGTGGGGTGTATAAACATTCCTCTCCTTATCTCCATCTCTCTTTGTGCATGTGTGCTTGATGACACCCAACTCTAAAGCTATGAATAATCTCCATTCACAGCTCCATGAGGATGTTGAACAATATTAGTGGAAACATGAGCCTAGGGAGCTGATATTGCCTCTCCAATGGCCACCTTCTAAACCCTGTCAGATAGAAAAGAGCAACCCCATTGGAATGAAGTTTGCAAGATATCTGCCAGATACCCAATGCTATCCAAAGAATGTCATGGTCTAGAGCAGTCATTGACAACCAGGGGCTTTCTAGATGTTTTACAGTACAACTCCCATCAGCCCCAACCAGCACAGCACAACAACTAGAAGGCCCCAGGATGTTGAACACTGGCCTAGAGCACTGAAAGCCACCAACAAGTCCAGCAGATTCAACAAGGAAATATGTACTTGTCCTATTTCCCCTTTGCTATTTATTTCGGTTCTGGAAGTGCTCCTGAATATGATTAGAGGGGACCGGTTGGTGGAAGGAATTCAGGTCGGAGCGAAACAATATAAACTCAAAGCTTTTGCAGATGACCTAGTTTTGACCCTGCAGGAGCCAGAATCTAGTACGAAAAGAGTCCTACAACTGATCCAAGACTTTGGTCGGGTGGCGGGATTTAAACTAAATAAACAGAAAACCAAGGTATTGGGAAAAAATTTGTCAGATACAGAGTCAGAACGGTTTCAGAGAAAGACAGAATTAAATGTGGTTAAAAAAGTAAAGTACCTAGGGGTAAATATAACAGCAAAAAATCTGAGTCTATTTAAGGACAATTATGAAAAATGTTGGTCAGAAATTAAGAGAGACTTAGACAGTTGGACAAAATTGAAACTTTCTTTGTTAGGCCGAATTGCTGCTATCAAGATGAATGTATTGCCAAAAATGTTGTTTTTGTTCCAAACACTACAGATTGTGGACAAGACGGAGTGCTTCCGGAAGTGGCAGAGAGATATATCTAAGTTTGTCTGGCAGGGCAAAAAGCCCAGAATTAAGTTTAAGATACTAACTGATGTGAAAGAAAGAGGGGGCTTTGCCCTGCCGGACTTAAAGTTGTACTATGAGGCCGCAGCTTTCTGCTGGCTAAAAGACTGGCTACTTCTAGAAGACACTGACGTACTGGATCTGGAAGGTTTCAACAATGCTTTTGGTTGGCATGCATACTTATGGTATGACAAGGTTAAGATCAATAAGGCCTTTAAGAACCATATTGTCAGAAAAGAAGTGTTTAATGTCTGGACAAAATATAAAGACTTATTGGAAAATAAAACTCCAAGGTGGCTATCACCTCTGGAAGCTAAGGCCCGAAAAAGACCCAATATGGAGGCCAAATGGCCAAAATATGGGGAAATACTAGAAAAAGATGGAGACAATTGGAAATTGCAGAGTTTGGAGAAAATGAAGGATAAAGTGCGAGACTGGCTACACTACGCTCAGATTAAAGAAGTCTTTAAAAATGACAAAAAGTTAGGGTTCCAGGTGGAGAAATCTAAATTGGAAACAGAATTGTTAGAACCTAAGACCAAGGTACTTTCAAGAATGTATAACTTGCTGTTAAAATGGAACACACAAGATGAAATGGTTAAATCGGCTATGATAAAGTGGGCACAGGATATTGGGTATAGCATTATGTTTGAGGACTGGGAAAGGTTGTGGACCACTGGGTTGAACTTCACTGCATGTAATGCTTTGAAGGAAAATGTAATGAAAATGATATATAGATGGTACATGACCCCAGTTAAACTTGCCAAAATATACCATTTGTCTGATAACAAATGCTGGAAATGTAAAGGAAATGAAGGAACATTCTTTCACCTCTGGTGGACGTGCCCTAGAGTGAAGGCCTTCTGGGAAATGATATATAATGAATTGAAAAAGGTATTTAAGTATACTTTCCCTAAGAAACCAGAGGCCTTCCTCCTGGGTATTGTTGGCCAGAGGGTGATAAAGAAGGACAGAACTTTTTTCCTGTATGCAACAACGGCAGCAAGGATACTCATCGCTAAGCATTGGAAAACCCAAGATTTACCCACACTGGAAGAATGGCAGATGCAACTGATAGACTATATGGAATTGGCTGAGATGACCGGCAGAATCCGAGACCTGGGAGAGGAGAGGGTTGAAGAAGACTGGAAGAAATTTAGGATTTATTTACAAAAACACTGTAATTTGGTTGAATGTTAAAAAGGATGCCAGATCATAAATAATTGAGCACCACTAAATTAGACGTAATCTGGATGATAAATGAGATTGAGGAAAATATAAACTTTTTGGAGAATTATTAGACTAAATTAAATGAATGTGACTTAAGAATGTAAATAAGTTGATAAATTGCTGGAAAAAGTTTTACAATGATGCAAGTGGGAGCGGGAGACGTGAGGGAGTCCAAAGAAGCTTTGAAAATATGTTATGATACATGTCATATTGTTTATTATTTTTGCATTTTTGTATTTAAAAAATCTCAATAAATATTTATAAAAAACAAACAAACAAGGAAATATGTACTAATCTCCAAATAGAGAGATCATCCACCTGGACTACTAAAGCCATCTTCTGTTATGGGCATTGTCAGTTAAGTGTATACCAAATTTCAGATTCATATTTATTATCTAAGTACCTTAACAGATCCATAAGTTATGCCAAACCATATTAATATATATTCTGTGCTAGTAAGTAAATATTGCATCCTACAAATATAGATACATTCTTGGATGCCAGTCAAAGTCTCCCCTCTGCCAATTCATGTATCATCAAAATGTGTGCCTCCAAACTGTCACTCGTCGCATGTTCTCTCCCCCACCCCACTTCTTTTTCTTTTTAAAATATGTTCGCAGTTGCCACTAGAAGCTCCATTTTCCAAAACTGAGGATTCTTTTTCGAGGTATAAAACCCACATTCCTGCATACACTATCCTAGAGTCAGCTTACATTCTGTTTGCATTCTGGCTACTACCATGAAAGAAAATGCACACTCCAAAATTCACCATTGTATATGCCCATGGCCAAAATTTTAATAAATGGAGTCTTTTGAACTACGTGCTAAATGTGAGCTTTTTGCCTTTTGCAGGAGTAACAAAACATAGGAACAAAGGAAGCTTCCTTATACAGAATCTGACGATCGGTCCATCTTGGTCCATCAATACAGTGGTACCTCAGTTTTCGAACGTAATCCATTCCGGAAGACCATTCGAGTTCTGAAACATTCGAAAACAAAAAACTCAATAGCTGACAGCTAGCATTCAGGATCCTGCACTCAGCGGAAGCTGCGTGGCATGTTCAACTTCCGAAAAGTGTTCAAAAACTGAAGCATTTCCTTCTGGGTTTATGGCGTTTGAATACGAAAATGTTCATCAATGGAGATGTTCAAAAACCAAGGTGCCACTGTATTGACTATCAGCAGCTCTCCAGGATTTCATTTTTTTAAATAAATAATGTTTATTACCTTTTCCAACAATTTAAACACTACAAAAAATAAAAACAATACAATACAATACAAAAAGAAAAAAACAAGAAAAAAAGCTACATTACACTAATAAAACACTAACATTAAACTAACAAAACAAAACAAATACAATTTAAAACACATCAAATAATTTCAATATCTTATCTTTCATTCACTTATTTCCGCGACCTCCTCGCACCTCCCTTTTGTATTCCACTTCTATTAATTTTTCCAGCAATTCCTTTCCATCTTCCGCTATTTTTAATCCTATAATAATCTTAACACATTCTAGCCTTATTTTCCCTTTAATACTCTATTAATCTGTTTATCCTTGATTCCTCATAACATTTGTACTAAAGCCATATAACTTCATTCCAACATTTTCCTAGGTAAAGGTAAAGGTACCCCTGCCCGTACGGGCCAGTCTTGACAGACTCTGGGGTTGTGCGCCCATCTCACTTAAGAGGCCAGGGGCCAGCGCTGTCCGGAGACACTTCCGGGTCACGTGGCCAGCGTGACAAAGCTGCATCTGGCGAGCCAGAGCCGCACACGGAAACGCCGTTTACCTTCCCGCTGGTAAGCGGTCCCTATTTATCTACTTGCACCCGGAGGTGCTTTCGAACTGCTAGGTTGGCAGGCGCTGGGACCGAGCAGCGGGAGCGCACCCCGCCGCAGGGATTCGAACCGCCGACCTTCCGATCGGCAAGTATTTCCATAAATAGTCTTTAAACTTTTTCCAGTCTTTTTCCACCGACTCTTCTCCCTGGTCTCGGATTCTGCCAGTCATTTCTGCCAATTCCATGTAGTCCATCATCTTCATCTGCCATTCTTCCCGGGTGGGTAAATCTTGTGTCTTCCAATATTTTGCGATGAATATTCTTGCTGCTGTTGTTGCATACATAAAAAAATGTTCTATCCTTCTTTGGCACCAATTGGCCGACCATGCCCAGGAGAAAGGCCTCTGGTTTCTTCAGGAAGGTATATTTGAATACCCTTTTCATTTCATTATAAATCATCTCCCAGAATGTCTTAATCCTTGGGCATGTCCACCAAAGGTGAAAGAATGTACCTTCAATCTCATTACATTTCCAACATTTATTATCGGGCAAATGGTAAATTTTTGCAAGCTTGACTGGTGTCATGTACCACCTGTAGATCATTTTCATTAAGTTTTCTCTTAGGGCATTACATGCCGTAAATTTCATACCAGTGGTCCATAACTGTTCCCAGTCAGTCATCATTATGTTATGTCCAACATCTTGTGCCCATTTAATCATAACTGATTTCACCATCTCATCCTGAGTGTTCCATCTCAGCAACAAGTTACACATTCTTGACAAATGCTTAGTTTTTGGATCAAACAATTCTGTTTCCAATTTTGATTTTTCCACCTGGAAGCCAACTTTTTTGTCTGAATTATATGCCTCCATTATTTGGCACTTTATTTTTCAAATTTTCAAAGCTCTGCAATTATATTCTGTCTCCATCTTGTTCCAAAATTTCCCAATATTTCGGCCTCCATATTGAGTTTTTTCTGTGCCTTCGCTTCAATTGGTGACAACCATCTTGGGGTTTTCTTTTCTAACAAATCCTTATATCTTATCCTATCCTTTTTTTCATTCTGAGTTCTCTTTTTTTAAAAAAAAAAAATAATTTTTTTATTAATTTTCCAATTTTTAACAAACACAACAAAAACAACATGGAAACAAACACATAAAATCATAATTTCTTAACCTTATTTCCATAAGCCTCTTTTCTCGGACTTCCCCATACCTTCCCCTTTTTGCATCCTTTTATTTTTAACAATTATTCAACAACCCTTTTAGCCAATTAAATATAAATTCATTCTCCTTTTCAATTTCACCCTAAATCAAACAAAATTTACCGCTGTAATTCTACGTCTTCCTCTCCCTTAGCATTTTAGCACTCCTCAATTTTATAGTAGCTCTTAAGATAAATTTTAAACTTCTTCCAGTCTTCTTCCACAGTCTCTTTCTCTTGGTCGCGGATTCTGCCGGTCATTTCTGCCAGTCCCATAAAGTCGATCACTTTCGCCTGCCATTCCTCCAGCGTGGGTAGCTCTTGTGTCTTCCAATACTTTGCTAGAAGAATCCTTGCTGCCGTAGTAGCGTACAAAAAGAAATTTTTATCCTTCCTCGGAACCAGCTGGCCGACCATACCCAAGAGAAATGCCTCTGGTTTCTTATGAAAGGTGCATTTAAGTACTTTCTTAATCTCATTATAAATCATTTCCCAGAAGGCCTTAATCTTTGGGCAGGTCCACCAAAGGTGGAAGAAGGTACCTTCAGTCTCTTTACATTTCCAACATTTGTTATTGGGCAAATGATAAATCTTCGCAAGCTTGACTGGAGTCATGTACCACCTGTAAATCATTTTCATAATGTTTTCTCGTAAGGCATTACATGCCGTGAATTTAATACCTGTGGTCCATAACTGCTCCCAGTCAGCAAACATAATGTCATGACCTATGTCCTGTGCCCATCTAATCATAGCTGGCTTCACTGTCTCATCTATTGTATTCCACTTCAACAGCAAGTTATACATTATTGATAAATTCTTAGTATTGGGTTCTAACAATTCTGTTTCTAATTTCGATTTCTCCACCTGGAAACCGATTTTCCTGTCTTGTTTGTAGGCCTCCATTATTTGAAAATAATGGAGCCAATCCCGTACCTTGGACTTTATTTTCTCAAAGCTTTGTAGTTTAAATTCACCACCTTCTTGTTCTAGAATTTCAGAGTATTTTGGCCAATTTGTTCTCATATTAAGTTTCTTTACCTCCTTAGCCTCCATTGGTGAAAGCCACCTGGGAGTTTTATTTTCCAATAAATCTTTATACCGAATCCAAACATTGTATAGTGCTTTCCCAGCAATATGATTTTTAAAACCCTTATACACTTTAACCTTGTCATACCAAATATATGCATGCCAACCAAAACTATTATCAAATCCTTCCAAATCTAGAATGTCTGCATTTTCAAGAAGTAGCCAGTCTTTTAACCAGCAGAAAGCTGCCGATTCATAATACAATCTTAAGTCCGGCAGGGCAAACCCCCCTCTTTCTTTAGAATCAGTAAGTATCTTGAACTTTATTCTGGGCTTTTTGCCCTGCCAGACAAATTTAGATATATCTTTCTGCCACTTCTTGAAACAGTCAAATTTATCAACAATTTGTAATGTCTGAAACAAAAATAACATTCTAGGCAATACATTCATTTTGATTACTGCAATTCGACCTAACAAGGAAAGCTTCAGGTTCGACCATATTTCTAAATCTTTCTTTATCTCTGTCCAGCACTTGTCATAATTATCCTTAAATAAGTTTACATTCTTAGATGTCATGTTAATCCCCAGGTATTTTACACTCTTTGCCACCGTTAACCCAGTTTCCTCTTGGAATCTCTCTCTTTCAACATTTGTTAAGTTTTTTTCCAGTACCTTAGTTTTTTGTTTATTCAACTTAAATCCTGCGACCTGACCAAATACTTGAATTAATTCTAAAACTCTTTTGGTACTAGTGTCTGGCTCTTGCAAAGTCAATACTAAGTCATCTGCAAAGGCCTTCAATTTGTAATGTCTGGCTCCGACCTGAATCCCTTTCACCAGCTGGTCCCCCCTAATCATATTTAACAAAACCTCCAGGACCGATATAAAAAGTAATGGGGATATTGGGCACCCCTGCCGTATCCCTTTTTCAATAAGTAGTTCATCAGTAACCACATTATTTACAATTAACTTTGCCTTTTGCTCCGAGTAAATTGCACTTATACCATTTTCAAACTTTTGGCCTACCCCCATCCCATGGAGGTTCTTCTTCATAAATTTCCAAGATATATTGTCAAAGGCTTTCTCCGCGTCCACAAAGATTAAAACTGCCTTTGTATTAATGTTCACTGTCAACATTTCTATAATGTCAATTATATTCCTTACATTGGTAGATATTTGTCTACCCGGGAGAAAGCCTGCCTGATCTTTATGAATCTCCTCCACCAACACCTTCTTCAATCTTTTTGCCAGAATGTCTGCAAATATTTTGTAATCCACATTAAGTAATGATATAGGGCGGTAGTTCTTGATCTGTTTTTTATCAACCTCAGTCTTTGGTATAAGCGTAATAAAAGCTTCTTTCCACGTTTCGGGTGCCCTTTTCCCCTCTAATATCTCATTACAAACCTCCTTAAGCGGCTGTATTATCCAGTCCTTCAAAGCTTTGTAGTATCTGGAGGTTAATCCATCTGGCCCTGGAGATTTCCCCAATTGCATATTTTGAATGGCACCCTCTATTTCTTGTTCAGTTATTTTCTCATTTAAGACCAGCGTGCTTTGTTGCGAATTTTTTTGTAATCCATATTTCTTGAGAAATTCTTCCATTTCTCTTTCGTTTTCCGGCCCTTGTGCATATAATCTTCTGAAATAACTCTGAAAGCAGTTACTGATCTCATTTGGTTTAAAAATGTTCTTTCCATCCACCTCCAAACTTGTGACTGTGTTCAGTTTCTGTCTCTTCTTCAATTGCCATGATAGGAGTTTTCCACATTTATCTGCCGATTCGAATGTCTTTTGTCTCATTTGCTTAATTTTCCATTCAATCTCCTGGTTCATCAATTCCATATATTGCTTCTGATACAGTTTAATTTCTCTCAAGATCTCATGTGACTTTGGTTTAGATCTCAATTTCTTTTCACTATCTTTTATCTTTTCCAGAATCTTATCTTTCTTCTCATGCTGTTTCCTCCTTTTTAAGGAATTCTGTTGTATCAGGAAACCCCTCATCACGGCCTTACTTGCGTCACAGATCATTCGTTTCTCCACTTCTGTCCTCAGATTTATCTCAAAGTAGTCCTTCAAAGTCTTTTGGGCCTTTTGGTAAACCTCTGGATCTCTAAATAAGGTGTCATTCATTCTCCATCTAAAGGAGCCAGCTGTTGTTATTTTCATTTCCATCTTTACCGCATTGTGGTCGGAGCATGTCTTTGGGCAGATTTCCACTTTTTTTATCTTTGGAGCCATTCCACTAGTAATCCATATTTGATCTATTCTTGTCCAGGTCATCTGTGATTCCGAGAAGAATGTTCCCTCCCTCTCGAGAGGGTTTCTTGTTCTCCAAATGTCAATCAAGTCCAAATTGTCAGTCATTTCGAAGAAAGTCTTAGGTAATCTCCCATCCTTGGAGATCACCTGTCTTTGTGCTTTGTCCATATTTGTAGAGACGATGCCGTTCATATCCCCTAAAAGGATCACCTTATAATCCAAATAGTCCATTAATGTCTCATGCAGTTTCTTATAAAATTCTGCCTTCCCTTCATTCGGTGCATAAATTCCAAATATCAAAATTTTTTCTCCTTGAATCTGTATCTCAATTGCCAAAATTCTTCCATGTTCATCTTTAAAAATCTGTTTTGGAGCCAGTTTCTCTTTTGCATAAATCACCACTCCTCTTTTCTTAACTTTATCTGATGAAATAAATTCTTGTCCCAATCTTTTATTTATAAGTAGTCTTCTATGTGCCCTTGTCACGTGGGTTTCTTGTAGACAAATCAGATCCAATTGTTCTCTTTTCAAAATATGAAAAACCTCACGCCTTTTTCTGGGAAGGTTCAGTCCATTGCAATTCCAAGTTAAAAACCGCAGAGACATTGTTGATTAGTTGCCTCCAACTGCACCCTGCAGCTGTTTTTCGTCCGTTGGTGATTTAAGTCCAAATGTCAAGTTCCCCAAGTCTGTGTCCGATGTTGAGTTTAACACTCCTTTCACCAGGTCCTCCTCATACCTGTCCAAAAATTGTTCTTTATCTTGTACTGTTCTTATTTTAACTTTCTTTCCTTTAAAGTTAAAGGACAAACCCTGTGGAAATTCCCACCTAAAAGGTATGTTGTTCTTCTTCAGCAGGTCAACCAAACTCTTGAACTGGGTTCTCACCTCCAGAATATATTTTGGGATATCCCTGTAGATTTGCACAGAGGCGTTTTGAATCTGGAGTGTCTTCTGGTAATGCAAACTTAGTATCTTGTCTTTCCTCTTTAGATCTCAATGTTATCAGGCAGTCCCTTGGAATCTTCCTGCCTTGCCTTCTACCCAATCTGAAGGCAGTTGTTATCTCAAATTCTTTTTCCTCTAGGTTCACCTGCCAGAAATCTGAAATTTCTTTTGTGAGAAAGTCCACTAGGCTGTCCCCTTCACTTTCTGGAACAAGCCTAAGTCTCAAATTCTTCTCCTTACGTTGCATATCCCATAAAGACAGGGTCGCCTCATGTTGGTCAAGCCTCCTGCAGACCGGTACTAAATTTCCCTGTGTAGATTCCGCAGTAGATTTGGCTTCTTCCGCAATCTTCCTAATTGTGGCGTTCTCCTGCACCAATTTGTTTATAATCTCTGTGTTAGATGTCACGCTCTTAGTGTTCAAGTCTAGCTTTGCCGTTAGATCTGCCAATTGCTTGGTATTTTCTGTACTCTGTTTATTCAGCTTTTCTAAAGATTCATTTATCTTCAATAATGCCTGCGTCACTGACTCCATGAATGCACTTATTCCTTTTTCCTGTCCGACTGGGCCTGTTGGCAATAGTCCTGATAAAGAGCCCCTTTTCTTTTGTGCTGCTTTAGCCTTAGATCTTGTTGCTATCTCATCTGCAGGGCCACTCATGTCCCAAGGTCGTTCCCACAGGAACAGGTCTTGAATGGAAAAATCCAGTGACTTTGTTTTTAACAGTCAGTGTTGCAACTGTTACCTTCAGCCCTCTAGAGTGAGCCAAAATATCCAATAAGCAAAGAAACAAAGAGTCCAAAAACCCTCAGAGGGGAAAAGTTACTAAGAAACGTTTTTCAGTCTTTTTAGTTGCAACAGTATTGTTTCTACAGAATCTCAGGCAATTGTATCTAATAAAGTCCCCACTTTGCAACACATCTGACAGTTCCCTGTCAAAGTGCTTCACCCAGACAGTCCGTTCCCAGAGTCAGAGGCTGCAGCAAATTGTCCCTTAAAATTTTTTCCTGCAGGTTTCCTTTTCTTCTTCTCCCCCCCGCCCCGTTCCTGCTTACTAGAGGGGGGATTAAACTCAATGCTAGGGTTAGTCCTTTCAAAAGTTCTCCATAAATTATCAATTACAGCTTCCTGGATCCGTTGCTTTAGCGATCATGCAATCCGGGGGAGGCAGACTTCCTTTATTTACCGTCCCCACTTTCGGCCAAATTTTAAGATTTTAATTTAAAGTCCCGATAAAGTTGCTAATCCTACTCACGGGAATCTCTTTTCAGTCCAAATTTCAGGAAGGAATCGGCGCTCTCCGTCAATGGCGATGCGGCTTCACTCCACGGGCTGGGTAGCGACTCTCAGCTCTGCGCACCCCCGATGCTCCTCCGGAGCCTTTAAAAAGGCTCTTTTGCAGTAAAGGGGGGTGCAAAAAGTGCCCACAGAGTCTCCTTGTTCACAGGCTTCCGCGCCTGTGATTTTAGGGGTCCCCGCTTCGCCGTAGCGGTCAGACCCGAACTCGTGGAGCAGCCCCTTCTCCGGAGGTCAGAGAACGAGCCGCCATTAGCGCTGGCGCCAACCGGAAGTCCATTCTGAGTTCTCTTCTTAATTGCATTCTGTTGTATTAGGAATCCCCTCATAACCGCTTTGCTTGCATCCCAAATTACTCTTTTTTCCACTGTAGTATTCATATTTATTTCAAAATAGTCTCTTAGAGTTTTTTGGGCCTTCTTGGTCACCTCTTCATTCCTAAACAAGGTATCGTTCATCCTCCATCTAAAGGAACCAGTTGGCATCAATTTCATTTCCATCTTCACAGCATTATGGTCAGAACAGGTTTTGGGGCAGATCTCCACTTTGCTGATCTTCAGAACCATTCCCCTAGTTACCCAAATTTGATCAATTCTTGTCCATATCATTTTAGCCTCAGAGAAGAAAGTTCCCTCTTTTCCCATCGGGTTCTTCACTCTCCAAATGTCAGCTAAATCCATATTATCAGTCATGTCAAAGAAAGTTTTAGGTAGTCTACCATCTTTGTTGACTACCTGTCTCTGTGCCTTGTCCATATTTGTAGACACCACTCCATTCATATCTCTCATCAAAATCATGTTATAGTCCATATAATCGATCAAAGTCTCATGTAGCTTCTTAAAGAACTCTGATTTGCCTTCATTTGGTGCATAAATACCTACAATTAGGTATTTCTCTCCTTGTGATTGAATTTCAATTGCAATAAATCTTCCTTGGTCATCTTTAAATATGAATTTCGGTGATAGGCTCTCCTTTGCATAAAGGACCACTCCTCTTTTTTTAACTTTATCTGATGAAATAAATTCTTGGCCCAATCTTTTATTACTCAATATCTTCCTATGTAGCCTTATCACATGTGTTTCTTGTAAACAAATCAAGTCCAAATGTTCTCTTTTCAATAAATGAAAGACTCTCCGCCTTTTTTCCGGGGAATTCAGTCCATTCACATTCCAGCTCGAAACCTGCAACGCCATCATGTATTTACACTGATATTCCTCCAACTGCACCCAATGCTTGCTCTTCTTCTGTTGGTGGTGGTGGTGGCACGTTCACTGGGAGATCCAGTCCAAAGGATAATGTTGATATATCCAATATTCCCCTATTTGGTGATCCTCTATCCAATGCTCTTTGCTCTGATCCTCTATCTGGTGATCTTCTATCCATTACTCTTGACTGTTTTCCAGGTTCTTTCTGCAGATCTTCTTCGTATTTATCCAAAAACTTTACTTTATCTTCTACTGATCTTATTTTTATTTTCCTTCCTTTGAAGCTAAAAGATAGGCCTTGGGGAAACTCCCACCTAAAGATAATTTTGTTCCTTCTCAACAGGCAACCAGATCTCTGTAGTTAGAGCTTAGATCCAAAAGATATTTCGGGATGTCTTTAAAAATTTCCAGTTTTGACCATTGTACTTCTAGGTTCTTCTGATAATGCCAGCCCAATATTCTATCTCTCTCTTCTTTCGTTCGAAGGGTAATCAAACAATCTCTTATTCTGTTCTTCTCTTTTTCCCCTCCTCTTCCAAGTCTAAAGGCCCTCACAATTCTAAACTCTTCTTGGCCCAAGTCCAAGTCCCAAAAGTCAGCAAATTCCTGTGTAAGAAAATCTGTCAAACTTTCCTTCTCAAATTCAGGTAGGGCTCTGATCCTCAAATTCATCTGTTTTTCTTTAAGTTCAATCATAGCAAGTGTCAACTTATGTTCCTCAAGTTGCCTCTGTAGGGCTGGGACTCTCTCTGCCTCAAGTTCTCTTACTTTACATTCAGCAGCCACCGCTTTCTCCCTGGCTTCTTCCACAGTCTGCTGTATCAAAATAGATTCCTGTATCAATCTCTGGATGGCTTCTGTATTGATATTCACCTTTTGTCCCAGATTATTTATACTTTCTGTATTTAAGTCAATTTTAGTAGTTGCAGCATCCACTTTCACATTTATCGCGTCTGTTTTCTTGTTAAGCTGTTCCAATGAATCATTTATCTTACTTAATGCAATCGCCAAGGCTTCTTCTGTTGACATTCCTCTTGATTTTGAGTGAACTGATGCAGAAGCAGCCACAGAAGGAGCAGGTAGACCTGGTGTTGAGCCTCTCCTGGGTTGCTGCAAAGTCCTCCCAGACCTTAATGTTTTTTCTGCAGTTTGCTGGTCTGTTTTTTCCTTTCCATTTGCCATAACACTTAAAAATTCAAGGTCAGTCCCAGAGTCTCACGATTTTTTATCTTGCAGCTGGAAATTCCCCTAGCCCAGCTCTTGTAAAACAGCCAATTTCAAAAGCTTCCACTAGGGGAAACAGTTTCTATTTATATTAATCAATAACGTCCTCTTTTAAGCACAGTTCAAAAAGTCCGAAGTTAGTATCAATTTTCAGTTACTTTTACTCTTTTTTAGAAGCAACCGGAGACAGCAGAAACAATGTATTTCTCTTGTAGCTAACTGTCAATAAACGTTCTAAGCGCTGTCAGTGTATATTCCAAAAGACATCAGTCCTGCTAGCAGCCCGTTTCCAGGGTCCGAGCGGCGGTATTTTAACACTCTTCACTCTCTCCTGCAGGCATATTTAGTCCACAACTTCCCCCTCCCTCTTCTCCTGCCTCCAAGGGGGGAATTTAATATTCTTTACAGATGGAGATTCAGTCTTTTACAATAGGCTTTCCAAGATTTCAGCTTGCAGCCTCATTGCTTCAGTCTATTTACAAAAGGGGAAGGCGGACTTCCTGTTACGATACCAAATTAAACTTTTTAAAAAAAATCCAGTTCTCCCGCCTCAGCTCTACTCACGGGTAGTTACTTTAAAGCCAAATTGTCCACAGGAAAAAGTCAGCGCTCTCTCTTTTCTTTTTTAATAATATTTATTAAAAATTTTAAGGGTTACAAAAAACAAAAGTAAAAGTAATAACACCATATTAAACAAAAACAAAACAAAACATCACAATAAGAAAAAAACAACAATACAAAAACAAAAACAAAAAACACAACTAATCTTCCCAACTTATCTTTCATTTGCTTGTTTCCTTGACCTCCTCACATCTCCCTTTTTTGTATTCTAATTCGATTAACTATTTCAGCAAATCCTTTCCATCTTTTCCAAATTTTGTTCTGTATTTTATCTCAATATAATGTAACTTTACATTCCCTCCTTTCACCATTTTTTAACCTTATTTTAATATTAAAACTAAAATACTTATATATGCTTAACTCCTTATAACATTTCTGCTAAATCCATAAAATATCAATCCACCATTTTTCTATTACTCATTAATTTTGCGATATTTCTATATATAAACTTTAAATTTTCCAATCTTCTTCCATCAACTCCTCTCCCTGGTTTCGGATTCTGCCAGTCCTTTCCATCAATTCCATATAGTCCATCAACCTGGAGATCTTATGTCCGAGGCTCTTAACTCTTTTCCAGGTCCCTTCTGCAGATCTTCTTCATATTCTTTAATGCTAGAGAGCAAATCTCGAGAGAACTCCATCCTAACATTACTTTTATTCCTTCTGGACAGTTCAGCCAAATTTCCATAGTTGAAGCTAGAGTCTATACAGTGTTTCAGGATGTATTTCAAGATTCCTCCAAAGGCCCCCAAAACTTCAATCTCCTTCAAATCCAAGTCCATGTCCCTAAAGTCAATTAATCCCTGGATAGAGGGATCTTTCCAACTTTCCTTCTTCAGTCCAAGCCGGGATCCAATCCTCAAAATCTGGCCTTTTCTAGATTCAATCATAAAAGGCCTTAATTTATAGTCCTCAATTTGCTTCTGTAGAACTAAGGATCCCGCTTGTGTTATTTTAGGTTCAAAAACAACGACTTTCTCCTTTTCCTCCACCATTTGTTCTGCCAAGGTAGGTTCCTGTGACAGGTCCTGAATTATTTCTGTGTTGGTGCACGCTTGTCTCATATTAGTCACTTTCTGTTCCAAATTATCCATTTTAAAAGTCATATCATCCATCTTTTTATGAATCTCTTCCAGCAAATAGTTTGTCTTGCATAATGCAGTCAAAATAACTTCTCCTATCAACATTTTGAATGGTCCAAGGTCAATCTCTGGTTCTCAGAATCTTTATCTTGCAGCTGTATCTCCCAGTTACACTCCTATAACAATTTCAAAGGCTCTCTCTAGAGGGAAACAGTCTCCACTTGTATCAGTTCTTTCAAGCACAACTCAGGCAATAAACATAGTTTCAATTTTCAGTTACTTTTTCTCCATTTTAAATGCAGAAGAGGACAATGGAAACAGTATCTTGCTCTTATTTTAGCTAGCTGTCAAATCCGTTCTGTCAGTAAACTTTCCCCAAGCGTCATCTGGCAGCCGTTCCCAGGTTCAGAGCTGTGGTAATTTGATTTTCCCCTCACACCTGCAGGCTTACTAGGTTCAAAATTTCCCCCCTCTGACTCCACCCAAATCTCAGCCTTTAATCAAACTGGGAGCCATCCCCAGTGCTTAACTAGGACTTTAAACCCCAATTTAATGTGTGGTTGGGTGGTTGGGAGATGCTGTATTTTCTTCAAGCCTCCCAACCACTTGTCTCCTTAAACCACCAATTTAGTGAAACGGTCGAGGACATCTCCAGTGTCTCCATCAGAGCTGTGGTAATTTGATCTTCCCATCACTCCTGCAGGCTTACTAAGTTCAAAATTTCCCCCCTCTTCACCTGCTTCCAAGGGGGGTTTTGTATTTTTAACTGATGGAGAGTTAATCCTTTATCAAAAGCTTTCAAAGACTTTAGCTTGTAACGTCTTTGCTTCAGTCTATTTACAAAAGCGGAAGGCGGACTTCCTGTTTATGACCTTCCCGCTTTCGGCGCCAAATTAAGGTACTTAAAGATCCAATTTTCCGTTCTACTCACGGGTAGTTGTTTAAAATCCAATTGTCCACAGGAAAAAGTCAGCGCTCTCCAGCAACGGCAATGCGGCTTCACTCCGTGAAAGAAGCAGTCGATTCAAAGCACCACGCCGCTCACCCCATGTCGCTCCAGATCCCCAAAACAGGGTTTCCCCGCGAGTAGGGGAGGCGCAAAAGGTGCTGGCCGAATCCCAGGTTCACAGGCTTCTTCCGTCTGTGATTTCAGTGGGTCTCCACCTTTGCCGTGGCGGTCAGACCCTATTTTCCACGGAGTAAGTTCCTCCCGATCGGAGGAGCTCAGCCATTGCCGGAGGCGCCAACCCAGAAGTCCCAGGAAAAAGTCATAGCTCTCCGGCAACAGCTATGTGGCTTCGCTTCGTGGAAGAAGCAGTCGATTCGAAGCACTGCGCCACTCACCTCACGTCGCTCTGGACCCCCAAAACCAGGTTTCCCCACGAGTAAGGGAGGCGCAAAAGGTGCCCGCCGAATCCCATGCTCACAGGCTTCTCTCGCCTGTCTTCACCTTCGCCGTGGCGGCCAGACCCAATTCCCATGGGGCAAATTCCTCCCGATCAGAGGAATTCCGCCATTACCGGAGGCACCAACCCAGAAGTCCTCCAGGATTTCAAACAAGATTGCTCCCAACCCTACTTGTGGGTGTCAGGGTTTGAACCTGGGACCTTCTTCATTTAAACAATTTTAATACCATTTTAATGAGCAAAGGAGGACAGATTTTTGTCAAACCTTTTTATCAAACATTTTGTGTACTTACTGGCAAAGAGAGTGGAATTGGTTTTGTACCAGTTCCCTCATTTCTATGCTTCAGTGCTCACCACAAAAAACTATAGTTCCTGCCATGCTTTGCTGTGCTTCCGGACTATCCTGATTTTTACATACCCTCCTCTTCTCTGCTCCTCTCCATTCTTGCAGGGATTGTGCTGTGAAACCCCCAGCCTATTTCATAATTTTTTTATGTTTTATATTCTGTCATTTTCTGACTTTCATGGCACATATCCTGCAAGTGGCTTCAGATAGTATGGGCCATTTGTGTCTGACATGGCCTGCTCCCGTTGCTCGGTCCCAGCTCCTGCCAACCTAGCAGTTCGAAAGCACATCAAATTGCAAGTAGATAAATAGGTACCGCTCAGGTAGAAAGGTAAATGGCATTTCCGTGCCCTGCCCTGGTTCGCCAGAAGTGGCTTAGTCATACTGACCACATGACCCAGAAGCTGTATGCCAGCTCCCTCGGCCAGTAAAGCGAAATGAGCACCGCAACCCCAGAGTCGTACACGACTGGACCTAACGGTCAGGGGTCCCTTTACCTTTACCTTTAAACAGAGCCTTGTGTTCAGGGGTAGTATCTTTCTGGCCCTGCATTTGTACCTCAATCTTTAGCCAAAAAGGCTCCCAGGGAGCATAGGAGTCAACTCCTAGGAGCTGAGATCCCTTCAACCCCATTTAAGGGGCTGGAGCCCCCCTCCCCAGTTGATGGGCATTGTCATTCAAATAGTGTGTGCACACTGTGTCTGTGATCAGTTATTCAGGGCGGGGCTTACCTGGGCCCCCCAATATTTTATTCAAGTTGGCACCCCTGCAACAGAGGCTTATAATGACTAGTAAACAAGCAGTCCTTGCTTTCAACCATATAGTTTAAAAGACAAAAGGAAAAGATACTATGAGAAAGGAGGCAAAAAGCAAACTCAGGAACAAGATATTGGTTCCAAAGGGCTGCATTCAATTAAGCTGTTCTCTGAGTAACATTGGCATCCATCTGTCTCGTGAGACAATAGTAGAATGCACCTTTGGGGGTGATGTCAAACTGTTGGAGAGCTACAGTGCCTTCTGTGGCTGTAGAGACCGATACAAGAGAGGCATGTTTTGTTGCAGCTGGGGCAGAGGAAGGCATCTAGTTGTGCTGATGTAGGTGTACCATGATGTTTCTTCTTTCTGTGCTCCTCCCAACTGTCGTTCCTCCTCTGCTTACTGGTTACTGCCTGTCAGGATTCACAGAATGCTGTGTGAGATGGTAAGTCTGCAGGCTTGAGTTTGCTAGCTGATGCAACTGGCTGATGCAATCAGCCTGCAATACTGCTGGGTCAGAATGACTCAGAAGTAATGTGCTGTCAGTTGATTGGCTGTCATCAGATTAAAAGGGAAACCTGTCCAGCAGTAAGTGGGGTGGTGTAGAGGAGGGTGGTGAGAGAGAGAGAGAGAGAGAGAGAGAGAGAGAGAGAGAGAGAGAGAGAGAGAGAGAGGTCTTCCTATTTGCCTTAAGGTGCAGCCAGGTACTCTGTTTCACTGTATGAACTGCTCGTGTATTATAGCCTGTAGATATTTGTATATATAACTCACAATAAATATACAGCACTGAAGAACCTGGAACTCTGAGCATTTCTGCTAAAAGCGCTGCGGAGAATTTGCGACACTGTCTGTACACATATAGAAATTAATGGCCATAGCTAAGTTATGTGTATTCTTTGGTTCTATTATAATTTAGTTGAGACTCCTGCCTCACAGGAGGTTGGACTAAATGATCCTTAGGATCCCTTCCAACTCTACAATTCTATTATTTAAATGAGTCTACTTGAGTCCACTTGAGTAACAGGGAGAGCAGCTTCCCAGTTAGTCTGATCCAACAAGTTATTATAGACTTAGCTACTATTAAGTGAGTTTCACCACTCCATATGAAGGTGCAACATTTGGTAATAATAATAATCAACTGGGTGCATTTCCTGCTTGTGGGGTCCCCATGGACTTTGGCAGGGGTTTTCTTGTGTCCTTGCAGGTTGCTGGTACCGCAAGTCCTTGATGTTAGTAAAATAAGAAAAACTCATTTGATGGTAGTTTTAAGAAATCTTAAATGGGGTTGGAAATTGCTTAAAATGTTTTACATTTCTTACACAAAAGCCAAAAGAAGACTGAAAGTCAAAATGTAAGTTCTGTTTGCTATGTTTTTATCCCAGCCTTCATTGAAGTAGGAATGCTTGAGGATTTCATTCAATCCACATTTTTAAGCAAAGTGATCTGATTCACACTTCCTGAATGAATGTTTGTTGGAGTGCAGTTATGCTTTTGTATGTTGCCAACAGCAACAGTTCTTTTAGTGGATCTAAATGCAATGGCCAAACTACGAGTGAAGGATAGAAAATGTTTATTATAACTTGATTACAGACAGAATAAGGAATGCTTGTACCCCTTCAGTCACTCAGAACATCAGTGGAAGGACTCTATAGCAGCTGGTATGTAGCACCTTCACAGGTATTGGTCTATGCTGACGTTCATGGAGGAGAACTTCTTTTTAGAACTTGCAAACATAAGAATTTTCAGAGACTACGTGAAAAGAAACCTTTGTTGGCATACATCTGTGTCTAGAGAAGAAGGAGAAGAAGAAGAGGAGGAGGAGGAGGAGGAGGAGGAGGAGGAGGAGTTTGGATTTGATATCCTGCTTTATCACTACCCGAAGGAGTCTCAAAGCGGCTAACATTCTCCTTTCCCTTCCTCCCCACAACAAACACTCTGTGAGGTGAGTGGGGCTGAGAGACTTCAGAGACGTGTGACTAGCCCAAAGTCACCCAGCAGCTGCATGTGGAGGAGTGGAGACGCGAACCCGGTTCCCCAGATTACGAATCTACTGTTCTTAACCACTACACCACACTGGCTCTCAATGGAAGAGTGTGCCATTGGGGGTAAAGAGACAATGGGGGTAAAGAGACAATTGGGGGAAGAGACAATGGAAGAGTGTGCCATTGGGGGTAAAGTCAAACCATTGGAGAGTTACAGCACCTACTACTTTGTAGTACAGCACCTACTACTTTGGCTGTAGAAACTAATACAGTAGAGGCATGTTTTATTGCAGCTTGGGCAGATGGAGTCTGATTTTGCTGCTACAGGTGCACCACTGCATTTCTGCTCCCTGTGTTTCACCTTAATAGGGAAGGCATTTGAGGATGAACAATCATACTGGATATGTTCTCCTGAAAGGACACAATCATCTTGTGGATCTTAGGTGGGCACCTTATCTTGCAGCTAAGCAGTGTGAAGAGTTATTTTCAGCTGATGAAAGTCCTATTTCAGGTCTATGAAGGTGATGTACAGGGGGGCACCTCTGCTCTAGGCCTTGCTCCATTAACAGTTGGTCATGAAACTCTGCCAAGAGCTGCCTGTGACTAAGCAATAGGTAAGAAATTAGCCACCCCATTAGCAGGTGACTGGACATGATATAAGAAATGTGACTGGCTAATTAAAGGGTTCTAGACCCCCAAAAGAATGTCTTGACACTAGAAGAGTTATCACTGTACACTAATAATTCCCCAGAATACAAAGGCACTC
This sequence comes from Podarcis cretensis, assembly GCF_951804945.1. Lineage (NCBI taxonomy): Eukaryota > Metazoa > Chordata > Lepidosauria > Squamata > Lacertidae > Podarcis > Podarcis cretensis. The sequence goes on along the minus strand of NC_137173.1, from coordinate 30,940,623 downwards.
CCATTCCCATTCCCATTACACATAAGAATTTTGAGTAACAATTGTTGTCTCCAAAATGTACTAAAATCCATGTTTGTGGGGAAAATTCATGGACACAATGCATACAAGAAGTAATGCAATTTTTCACATGGACTTAAAAGGAAAAGAATTCACCAACTGATGAAGAAACAGGATGGAATGATGCTATGAATAAACACATGTGAAACTGGCATGGACCAAAAACACACTTCTCTGTCAATCTCTAACTCTAAGGACGTCAGGGCAGTGTATGTGGTTCCCCTCCCCATTTTCTCCTCAAAACACCCAGCGGGGGGGGGGGGGGTCTGGTCCTATGTCACTCAGTGAGCATCATATCTGAGCTGGAATTTAAACCAGGTCTTCTCAGTGTTAGTCCAGGGACATAATCCAGTAGATGCCTATTTGGAACAATGTACCAGTGTGTTCATTGAGGGTACCTCTCAGGTGGCTATTTATACACAATTGCACCTTGCCACCACATCACACTGGCTTTGATGCAGTATACATGCGCAGGGATAATGTTTTTGTTGCTGAACATGGAATATGTTTTACTGAAACAGCATGTTTAGGAGTTCGTCTCTTATTACCTGTGTTGAATAACCAAAAACACTTGAAATTATGACACATCAAAAAACAAAAACACCTGGAAAAAATGTCTTTCATGTTGTTGTTCTTGTGTTGTTTTCTTTAAGTGTAAAGATTTCAAAGAATGTTTGAGTGGTTCTGCTCCAGGAAGCATTGCCTTGGAAACTGTTGCCTGCTTGCTTGCTCACTGAGTAGCAAAGACAATGAAACAAAAGCAATATCATAAGAGATGAAGCCAAGCAAATTCTCTTACATAAACATCGTAAAAGGTGAAGCCAAGGTCTGGGCTGCACCCCTTCCCCCTCTTCAAAACTAAGCAATACATTTCACATAACATTTCAAATGGATGTGGTAATTGCACAGAATAAATGTGTTAATTTAGCATGCCTGATTTGTGCAATTTCCAACAGGTGTTTCCATCCTTGATCCTGCCAAGAACCAATGGCAGCGAAGCAAGGGGCAGTCAAAGGGGTTTTTACTTAACATATTGCTTATTTAATTTGTGGCAGTAGTAGTAGGGATGGAAGAGAACTGCCATTTGGTTTCCCTTTAAAGGTGACTCTGATCAAATTAGCCCTTTCCAGAACAATAAGAGAACCAAAACATGGGAATCGTGTGAAATTCTCAGTGATCTGATATTTCTGATGCCATTCTCCAACTGGCCAGTGCTTACAAAAATGCATGTATTATGGAAAAGTTTGAATAAAAATGAACATACTAGTGAAAATAACATACAAAAATAGATTTTTAAATACACTTACTTGTAAAAATGTGCAAAATAGTAAAAAAAAACCTGTGTACTCACTTTCTGATTCCACTGCTGGTTTAATTTTTAGTTTCCCTCTCCCCATCTTGGTTATCCATGTAGTTAATGTTATTTACCTATTTAATGCTAATCTAAGTTATTGTTTTGGTAGGAAAAGTATTGTTTGTAAGATGCTAAATACAGTTGACTTGACACCTTATCTGAAGGGAGGAAAACATTTTCTAAAGAAAAATGGAAAAACTACTCTAGGAAGAACTGGCAGTGACATCATGAAAATTTCTTGGTGACATCACACTCATAGCTATGCATGTGTCTCAAAATGCTGGGAGTGATGAAGGAAACTTGAGCAATCTGATTAGCAAGGAGGCTGGGAAAACCATTGCTAAAAACTAGAAGATGTAGCAGGAATGCTGATTTTAAAGGAAATCAATCCCTGGTTTGCTGTGGAATCATGCAAGAGGCATGGAAAACTTCTTGATCCAAATTTGAAGATTCTATTGGAAATGATTTGCATCACATTAAAATTCTTAAAATTTCAGTTGCACTGCAGTAAACAATGTTCATTTCCAGCATCTGTCCGTTGTTGTTGTTGTTAGACTTGTTAGCCACTAGTCACCAAAAGGTCTCCAGCTGATTTACAATATGTTTAAAAAGATAAATTACATAATTAAACATAATTACATTGTACCATGAACAGATTCATACAAAACAAAAGGCATGCAATTCCATCATTCATTCACACACAAACACACACACCTCCATAACAGCAGCGGGAAATTTTGATAGCACACTAACAGCAACATCTCAGTTCATTAAAAACCAAAGGAAATCTTTACCTGGCAGGCAAGTGGTACCTGCACTAAAATGTTGCCTTGTGGAATGTGTACAGTTCCATTCAGCCACACCCTGCTACTCCTCTGTGATGCTCCAATTCCATCCCCTGCTTCCACCTGCTCTTGCATTTCTCTCTTTCCTCAACAGTCATCATTCTGTGGCCATTGAGCATGTCAATTCTCAGTCAGTTGTTCTTGAGGTTCCTTCATCCTTACGTTCTGCCCCCTCCCCCCCAAAAAAATATAATGATGGTGATTAAAATACAAACATGGAAGTTATTTTTATTTTTGCATGTCTTTTTTTCAATCCTTGAGGTTCTCACAAATGTGCTGATAACCCCAGTGCATGGATGAATCCATTTCGGCAATGTAAGGAACTACACTTACCTCTGAATGTTGGAAATAGAGGGAAATGTTTTATTCTGTTCTGCTGCATTATATAAAAGTTGGCATATGGAAATGAGAAAAAGTGTGTGTGTGTGTGTGTGTGTGTGTGTGTGTGTGTGTTTGGGAGGGTGTTCTTTTCTCTTTTCCCCTCTGTCCTTTTTGTAATCCCCAGGTCTGAAGCTCAAGGGAAGGCATGTTTCTCTGGGATTTCTGGGAAATCGACTCTTTATTTTGCAGCACAGGTAAGCTGAGAAGTTAACAGATGGCCAGAGAGTGATGGGGACTGCTGAATGGAACTGTCTACAGATGGTGCACTAACTCCCTTTGAAGCTGTCCGTGGGTTGCATGACAGCCCAATATGGTTGTGGACTTCAAAATACGTGTATTCCCACACAACCCTGATGTCATTATGACATTTCTCTTCTCGAGGAAGAAGGGGTGTTTGTGTGTGTGTGTGCGTGTTGCGTGTGTATTCAGGATGGGAGGAAGGATGGCCAGATGGATAAAGATAAATAGAAATAGGAAAAACACAGAACACACAAAAGAAAATAGCTTGATATCTGTAGCTGGGATTCCATCCGCAGACAAACTTTCTCACATTGTTCAGCTGCACCATTTCAGTGACTGGAGAGAGGATTCACAGCAAGAGTCAAGGACCTATATTTGAGTTGCAAAAAAAACAGCACATTTTTAAAAGCACTTGTTGTTCTTGTTGCTTAATTGTCTTAATCTTCAGAAGTAGATATGCTCCTCAGGAATAATTGGATGTCATCTGAAACATGGCTGAGGTGATTTCCTTCCACCCTTGCTTTCAGGTCTTTGGTCTCATCCTGAACAATGGACTGTTTTTAAAAGAAAAACCCACTGCATTTTCCTTGGAGTGGTTCTCTCTGCTTTTCTTCAATGTCAAACTAGACTAGTTCTAACATGTACAGGGTTGTTGTTTTCAATAGCCACTACAGGGGGATGGCAATCTAGAGAGGGACGATGATGATGAATGACTGAATGAATGATTATGACTTATTAGTAACTTTTTACCCAAGCTTTGCAGTGTGGGCATTTGAGGCTTCGATTCTAAATCCAGATTCAAAGCCTTAGAAATAGTGCAGAAAAAAATTCTTCAGAAACTTTATTCCATCCCTTTGCGAATCTCTGAAGCTCTCTTATGCACAGAATTGAGGGGGCCAACAATCAAGGCAACAGCTGACTGCACCCTGCTAAATTACATCAGATGAACTGCAGCTCTGTAAACTGCACATTTTCCTGATTTGTCTTATTTGGAATGGGGGTAATAACCAATATTGGAAGTCTATACGACAAAACTTATAAGATAGTCCTTGGTTCAGTCCCCAATATATCCAGGTAGGGCTGGAAATGTCCCTGCCTGTAACCCCTGAGACCCCTACCAGTCAACAGTGTGTGGACAACACACTGGGCTAGATTGGCAGGTGAGCTGCCTCAGTATAAGGCAACTTCCTATATTCATACAAAGCTTACAAAAAAATAAGTATTCAAAAAATTGAATACCATGTGCGACCAAAAAGAAAAACCATTTTAAAAATCAAAATCAACAAAGACACATGAAAACGAGACTTGCAATCCCAAAGTTGAAACAGAGAGGTCCAGACTTCCTGAGTGACGATGCCAACTCTTCAGGTGCCACATAAGTAGTGGCATCCTAAAGGTAAGAAGAAAAACACTGGTACAAATCAGACTTAAATACAAGTATTCTTTTCCCAGCAATATCCAAAGCAAATGTAGATATAGCAAAAGAAGTAGTGAAGCAAACCAACCCCCCACAACCTTTCTTTCTGACACAGCAGTGAAAGTGTGAGATTTAAATAGATAAGTCTAGGAGCTGTAGGGAAGGGAAAGATTCAGGGAGTAAAATGAATTGCTGTATCTGCGGGAAGAGAAAAGATGTATCAGATGGTATGTGTATTTTATGCATAATATTATTCTTCACACTGGCTTTTGTTCTCTCCCTCCAGGCTCCATGGGCTTCTCGGTTCATCCATCTAGCTTCAGTAGGGAGATACATCTCTCAGCTCTTTTCTCCATGGCACAGTTAACCTGGTATAGCAGGAGATGCTTGTTTGCTCAGAAGCTTATACGTAAGGTGGTTGATAGGCTAGGGACATTCAGAGCTCTCTGTCCTGGAGGAAAAATTCTTATCCAGTTATTTCAGGGGCACAATTCAAGGTGCAGATGTTAAATTAAGTTCAAAACCAGGGATGGGGAACCTGCAGCCTCCAAGGTGTGGTTGGACTACAGTTCCGATCATCCCTGACGACTGGCCATGCTGGTTGGGGCTCATAGGACTTGGAGTCCAGCAGCATCCAATCTAATAAAGGAAATGAATGGAATGACATTTCTCAGGAGTATGAATGAACCATGGAATATTGTTCTTTTGCAGGATTTGAAGTGTATAGAACTTTTGGAGGGGTCCTGCACAGGAATTAAAACACTATCAGGTTCCCCTTCCCTATCATCTGACTGGGGCAATCCAGTAGATGGTTGAGGTACAAATAATATCATCATCATTGTCATCATCATCATCCTAAACAGAGTACCCATGGAATTATGGGGGCAGATGGCTGACAACATGCAACACCTCTGCTAACACTGACTCCCCATATGCTACCAGGCCAGGCTCAAGGCGGGGGGAGGCTGTGTGTTAATATGCAACTGAACAACTTGGGCCCAGGATACCATAAGTACCACCTGAGCCCTTATATCCTCGCTCAATCACTAAGATCATCAGTAGGAGTGCTGTTCATTGCTCTCTCTCCCCCCCTCCAAAAGTCTGTGTGGCCTCAGCTAGAAGACAGGCATTTATCACCATCCTACTGCCTCCAACACAGCAGGTAGAATATGGCCATTGAGAATACTCCATTAATGTGCACAAACTTCTTTTAGATGTTAAAGGGAGTAAAGTCTGCAGTGTTTACATTAAGACTCTGTTCAGTGTAAGAATTCATTTGGCACTGATATTTTGCTCCATCTTCTAGTTATTTATTCTGCATGTTACTCCTTCTACAAATACAGGGTGGTATCCAACTAAACAGCCATGCTAGCTCAACAACACATTATTCATTGTGCTAGCATAAATTCATCAGCATTTGAGTGTGAATGTCTTCTAATAAATGTAAGTTTATGTGTTCTTTTGACTAATGTACTCATTTGAAAGCAATATTCTCTAATAATAATTTGTGTGTATAATTTTCACTAACATTTTCATTTCTATGCACACTTGCCCCCAGTACATTGATTTCTGAAAACATTTGGTTAGAGAACAAAATGTGGATAAATGTGAGTTTTGAAGGATTGTTCTGTTTAGGTTTGCATTCTGTTTCAGAAAGCACAAACTAGATAAGATTCACCTTTAAATCCATTGAATTCTCCTCTACCCCACCTCAAAATGAAGCAAACCATCCTGTGCCACCCACTTGCTCATTCTGTTGTTTAGGGTCATGGACGTCTATCCCCAAGTTCCTTTCCTGACAGCACCACTGGCCTTCTCTGCTTTAAAGGAAAGGAAGAGTTTGAAATTTCTGCAGAAAAGCAAACAGCGGCATTTTTATGCTGTTCACAAGAAAACATTGATTTTCCTTAATCTGGTTGGGGAGAAAAAGATATTCACATGCTTGAAAGAATGATGTTTCCCTCAAGAGCCAAGTGTATGTGCTATGAAGGCTTGATTGAAGCACATAAAAGGTATCATGTACCCCAAGCAAACTTCACACCTGAGCTGAAAGTGATCAATTTTGCTTAAGGTTGCACACACACACAGAGAGAGCAAAGTATATCAGCGTCGCCACCAGAGCTGCAACAAAACTACCATCAAGCTGTTATTTTAGTATCCATCTGCAAAGAGATTTCATCTGACGTGGCTTTGGATGTGAGATCAGAAAACCCAAGTTATGCCTGCTGAATACCCTTCTGAAGAAAAGATGGTCAGCTGAAAGGAGAGGTAACTGGAGTCCATAAACTTTCAGTGGTGTGATAATTTACCTCTAGGCATATACACCCCAAAGAGAATGCAAAAGGTATTTTTCAGGCTGAGACAAAAATGTGAAATGCTTCCAGGGTTAGGGAACAAAGAAAAACGGGTCAGCCATGACATAATTCATGGATCTGAATTGTGCTTTTCAACTTTAAAAAAGTTTCCTCCCCTTCTTTAAAAATATGCATAATCCATCAAAGAACCTTTAGCTGACCGCTATTGAAAGGCACAACAGATGATAGCCCAATGGTAAAGCCCAATTCATGCATGTTATGCTAGCTACTTGAAATTGGAAGTGTGCAAGCGAGCTTTTCAACATCAGTAGCTGTTGTGTGTTGTGGCACAGTCAACTTCAGCCAGCATTTTTGCCTGGCTCCAAAGTGCCCCTGAATTCCTCATCACTAGCCACTTTTCAGTCAGTGGTGGCTGGTGCCTATTGGAACAGGTAGGGTTGAAGATAGGACAGCCAGTGTAGGTGGAGCCAGAGCCAATGACAGGTAAGGTAAAGGGTAAAGGGACCATTAGGTCCAGTTGTGACCGACTCTGGAGTTGCGGCGCTCATCTCACTTTACTGGCCGAGGGAGCCAGCGTACAGCTTCCAGGTCATGTGGCCAGCATGACTAAGCTGCTTCTGGTGAACCAGAACAGCGCACGGAAACGCCGTTTACCTTCCCGCCGGAACGGTACCTATTAATCTACTTGCACTTTGACGTGCTTTCGAACTGCTAGGTTGGCAGGAGCAGGGACCAAGCAACGGGAGCTCACCCCGTCGCGGGGATTTGAACCGCCGACCTTCTGATCAGCAAGTCCTAGGCTCTGTGGTTTAACCCACAGCGCCACCCACGTCCCTCCAATGACAGGTGGAACCAACTAATTATACTTTCCTCCTCATCTTCTCTCTGCTGAATTATGCAAGGGAAATCACTGAGACTAAGGAGGAGGATGCTGACAAGCAGTGTCACCCCCCCCTGGACTGGTTGTGAATAAGAAGGCAGGCAGGTGGGGGCTGGCTAAGAACAGACTGAGGTTGGTGGGGCAGTGTTCCATTTGTCCCCAGTGGAGGACCAGCCTCTACTGCAATCAGTGGCCTCCTTAACCACTGAAATTAGAGTTTGAACTTGCTTGTATGGAACTTGCTTGTCTTTTTAAAAAAATCATAAAAGCGCTCTTTATGATGTGCTGCTCTCAATATATTAGAGGGAAACAGTGATGCTCTAGCTATGTTTCAGCAAGGAGTAGACACCTCTGTATTTGTGATAAGAGGGTTGAAAAGGGAATGGGCTGGCTGCTCCTTCTGTAGCTTCTCTTTGGAAGCTCATAAGATCCTCTCCTCTTTGATTGCATTCCAAGAGCCTGGGTTGGCTGGCTTGACTGTCTGCCAAGAAAATCCATCTTCTGCGTGTTTGAGATTTCAGAGCTTTGGGGCAAAGAAGAGAGAACAATGAGCAAAATGGGAGGGGCCTGAAAGGGGGGGAGGGGAGTTGCAGACTGAATTCTGTAAGATACCACAAGGCTGAACATGGTGAGTTGCCAACAATAGTACTGGGGGACCATTTTAATTAAATTCTCTCCTGACAGAGGCATGCAGCTCCTGTGAAGCAGATGAGAGAGAACTGGTTGCTGTTGAAAAGTTCACACCTGTCAGCAGCCGGTTAATTCAACATGTATCTGATTAGCCAAGTTAATCATGGGTGGGGACTGCATTAACCCTTGAGCCACGTATGCTGTAGAGCAAGAGCCCAGTCGAAGTGGCAAGCTTACTTTACAATGCAGTCTTAAGTAGCATTACTCAGAAGTGAACCCTCTTGAGTAGTATGGGGAAGAGCCATTGCTCAGGGGTGGAGCATCTGCCTTGCAGGCAGAAGCTCCCAGGTTCAATCCCTGGCATCTCCAGGTAGGTTTGGGAGAGGCTCCTGCCTGAAATCCTGGAGAATTAATGCCAGTCAGTGTAGATCAGGGTTTCTCAAACTTAGGTCTCCATCTGTTTTGGACTACAATTCCCATCATCCCTGACCACTGGTCCTGCTAGCTAGGGATGATGGGAGTTGTAGTCCAACAACAGCTGGAGACCCAAGTTTGGGAAACCCTGGTGTAGACAAGACTGAGCAAGATGGACCAATCGTACTGACTCGGTATAAGGCAGCTTCTGATATCCCTAAGTGCCTGATAAGTAAGTTTGAGATCGGACTGTACAGTTGCCATATAGCAACCTTGTATAGATTATGTACGTACTGGGCTCCTACAAATTTCCATACAGTTCAGACCCTGCAAAAGAAGAGTTTCCAAGACTCATTTGTAAGTAGCGAACGTTTCCTGCATCCCATTGCTTTATTACCGGGATGGGGAACCTGAAGCCCTCCAGACATTGTGGGACTTCAGTTCCCATCAGCACTTGAACATATAAAAGCTGTGGGGCAGGTGGGCCCCACCCTGCTCTAAAGTCCCTATAGGAGAGCAGAAAACCAGGGGAGAGCCTCCACAAATTAACTAGCTACAAACATTAGTCTCTCCTTCTAGCCTCTACCCATTCCCAAATAATTACCAGTACTGTGGGTATATACTTCAGCTACTAGGCAAGAAATCATTCATACAACCAGGGCTTTTTTTTCAGCTGACACTCACTAGAACTCAGTTCTGGCACCTCTCTGGTGGTAAACCATTGCCAATATAAGAGAACAAGGGAGGTGTTTGTGGTGAGTTCCAGCACATCTTTTTCTAGAAAAATAGCACTGCATACAACCACATTGTGCCATCTAGCTTTGTCCTGTCTATTGATTGACATAGACTCTCCAGGGTTTCATAAAGTAGTCTTTCTCAGCCCTGCCCTGAGATGTCCTGGATTATACCTGGGACCATCTGTATACAAAGGATGTGATCTACACTGAGTTATAACCCTTCCATTATATTATCCCCACACATAACATTGCTCTCAGCAGCGTTGATGCAGGTAAAGGTTTGTGTGTGATCACGTACGCATGCACTGTCAATCCATGTCAATATTGCCCTGGAGGGACTATATTTAGGAATGAATGAGAAGCTCACTCATTAACATTTCTGTTAAAAGAGCCAACAGATGAGATCATTAGCACTAATTGTGGCTGTGGTGTGTAAAATCCAGACATTTCCCTTCTCCACTGGGAACGTAACCGCAATTCACAAGCTCCTATTTAGTGTATCATGTCATATCAGGGACTCAACATTTTGGGACTTCCACTTGGTTGCTTCTGTCTTCTTAGTTTCCTATGCCATTGGTATAGGAAGGATTAAGAAAGTATGGGGCACCTCTAGGATGAAGAACAGTAGCAGGCAATAGCATAGGGGGGTATTGGTTACTTGGCTTCCCAATGCACAGGTCACTGCTGGTAAATGAGAAGAGAAACAGGGAGGCGATGGGAAGGTCAGCATGGTACTGGGTTAGCTCTGATGCTGTATACACACCACACTGACCTCTCCACCCCCTCAGTTACTGGCAGCAACCTCTACCTTGGGAAACCAGGTTAATAATACTGTCCTACCAAATGGTACTGGTGGAAAATATCCAGAATGCATGAAACAAAATATAGAAAGCACAACATGCAGCAACCATGGCCAATGGGATGATGGAAGTGTAGTTCAGCAACATCTGAAGGGCCAGATGTACTCCATGCCCGGGGTGAAGGAAGAGGACTAAGTCCCAAGGGGCTTGACAGGAATGGGGAAAGAAAAGGGGGACGGGAAGGGATAGGAAACAATACGGAGGAAGAATCAAAAGAGTGATAATGGTGAACAGGGCTGGACTAAGGATAGTTTGTTCCCTGCCTTCCACAGCAATCAAATGAGCAGGGGAAGAAACTTGGAGAAAAGCATTATTGCCTGCTAACATCTGTAGATCCAGCTGCTGATAAAGGCACAGCATCAGGGGCCTCTAAAAATTCTGACAACCCTAGCTGAAAGTAAGCAAATGCAGCTACACACATTCCTAGAGTAATTTTAAATAAGTGAGATTCTTTCAAGACTGTTGGGCGGAGGGGGTGGTGAATCCCACTTGCTAGGAATGTATCTTCTGAGAAACGTAAGGTGCCTATTTTCCCCTCTTCAATCTCCAGGTGGGTGTCGGCATTAATTAGAGATGGTGCTAAAGTAATGCTCCGGAGCTAAAGGAACCTGGCAGAGTCTGGATTTCACACTGTCACTTTGACTCCTGATTAAAACGGAGACATTTCCATTGAACGACCTGTAGCTGGCAATAGAGGGCGGTGGTTGTTCTTCAGAAGGCTGCTAAAGAAGCTAGTGGAAATTTTATTATCTTGGTGAGTGGAAGAGACTTTAAAGGAATCATTAGATTTCAAAACTGAGTAGGATGGTAGGAGCTTCAGCATCAAACACATTCTCCTGTGATAAAATGAAAAGAGAATCGTAATGCACTTTGTACACTGAGAAGCAATTTCAAATAGCTATTTCCAGATGTTCTTTGAATGTGGGGAGACAAGAGTGGGGGGGAAAATCACATGTGGCATCCCCATTCCCAGCCTCTACACCAGGGGTGGGGAAGTGGATGCAGCAGGCTGGCCAGATTATCTCCCTTATCACCAGAAGACAAAGTTTGACAGGTTGATGTGACCATAAACTATTAATTGGATTATCAAAGACAGAGGATGGTATTAAACTAGGTTTGTAAGTAGCATTATTAATATGATCTCCCCTTGTAGGTTTGAATAAAGTTCACAGTTACCAGGCACTGGGCCAAAATCCGTAAACAGAAAGAATGCACAGCGAGAAGAATTGAACAGACAGACAGAAAAGGAAGCCACAAACTCCTCTAAATGAAACTGTTATCTCTATATTGTTATGAGTTTGGGGTGTTTAGCTGGATGCCAGACTCCTCTAATCCTTGGATCCAGTAACTATTAGGATTTAATCAAGGCTTCTAATTCTTGGAATAGCCAGGCTAGCTTGTTGGTGAGATGATAGCCTGGGTGGTGAACTATTAAGGTGAATTAAAGGGTTCTGTGTAAGATGGTAGCCTGGGTGGGGGCCCTCCCTTAACACATAAACCCAGGGGAGAGTCAGAGAAATGTTGGAGAACAATGCTTGATTTCTCTTTTAATCCAAGTTTGCAGCTACGGGAGAAATAAGACCTTTTAGAGGTGTTAACGCTGTGAACTCCTCCATCATAGGCTCAGGTTCTACATATGTGTAAATAAACCATATATCATAAAAACACCACAGTCTCCACTGTGCCTCATTTCAAAAAGGAAACACGAACCCAGGGTAGGATGGAATCTCACAGTGGTCAGAAATTGGGGTGACATGCAAAAAATATCAATCAGGAACTGAACTGTATGCAGGGGAGGACTGTCCCATCTTTTGCATTAATTCCACTAGTTACACGGTCAGAACCATATAGGATGTAAACTATGTATTGCCATAATCTATCTGGGAGAGCAAGCCTTGGTCATGTGCACAGAATGAAAGATGTCAGGATCCCCAAGGATCAGCTCCTCTATGGGGAGCTGATTTCGGGCACTAGGTCCATTGGCAGACCAACTCTGTGAGATGAGGCCGTCAGAACTGTAACAGACATGATGAGTGGCAAATTATAACTCTTGAAGAACCTGTCATTATCAGTGGTGTGGTGGAACCTCATTATGACATTCCCCACAGCCACGTCCTCAAGGAAGGTCCAAATACAACAGCATGTTGTAAGAAAACTTCATTAAAAACAAAACAAAACACAAGCAACCAACAATAATGTTAAAACATAAGCAGTAGAAAAAACATTACCAGAGAGACAGCAATAAAACACTGAGAAAACAGCAGCATGATCAATATAGCATATCAATTAAAAGCCATTTGAAACAGGTGGGTTTTTAAAGTCTTAGTAAATCTTGTAGTTGACAGGTCCAGCTGCACATGTCTTGGGAAGGAGTTCCATAAGGTAGAGACCACTGCTGAGAAGGTCTATAGCACCTACCAAGCTGATCTTAAAGGCAGGCGATGTGTTGGGGCTCCAGCACCAGTCTTAAAACATAGGCACCTTTGTATGAGTGCAGGTGGTCCCTCAAATAACCTGGCTCCAAACCAGGTACGCACATCAGCTGCAGTGTGTTACATAATGCCTATTTTGGTCTTATCCACACTTAAAGCTCCATGTCCAAGTGCTCCTCTTACTCCAGAGCTTTCCCTGTGAAATCCCACTCTTTAAAGCGCAAAGGGCAATTCAGCTTTTCCAAGGGTTTCCATTTGCTCCAATTCAGATTCAAAGAGCAGGCTTTCATAGGGAAAGCTCAGGAGAAGAAGAAGAAAAAGGCAGGGGGACTTGGACATGGAGCTCTAAAATGTATCGGAAAGGTAAGTGTGGATAAGTCCTTCATTAGGATCAGCATGACTGCAATCCAATGCAGTTTCTAGGGAGTAAACTCCAGTGAATTCTTCTTGACTGCATAGGTTCAGCCTGGGGAGCATATTGAGCTTTAGCAAAAGATCTTTAGCCAGCTGAAATTCAACCTTTTTCATCTTCCTTTAGAAGTGCAAACAATTTTGCAGATTTTAAGCTGCTAGCATGAAATAGGCACTGCCTCAAAGAAAACAAATGTTCGACCTCTGCTTGATTGTTTTCCTCATTATCTAACTTCTTCTGTATTAATCTACAACAAACTTGAGAGCCTCATTGTCACCTCACTAACTTGCCAAAGCAAGTAAGCTTCATCAGTTACCCTTGTTGACTATTAAACTTAAACATGTTCATGAATATGAACAAAAGCTTTCTGATTTGAAGCTTATTGTAGCTGTGCATGTTTTTAAAATTTAATCTCTGCCAAGTTTATTTGGTATCAGGTTTGGAGAAACAGCACAGCTTATCTATTACGTTACTGCAATTCATCCTTCTCTTCCCACTGCATAAGGATAACAAGTAGCTTCACTAAACATTAGGAAGACTTACTTAAATTTACCACTGAAATCAATAGGATTTAAAAGCAGTTTGGTTGGATCATGCCCCTGCCCACTCAAATAGACACATTTGTCTGGAACAGATTGCATGTTTAGGACTGTCAGATATACTGGATTGGGGGTAGCCAATGGGGTGCCCTCCAGATAATGTTGGACTACAACTTCCATCAGCATGGCCAGTGGTCAGGGATGATGGGAATTTTAGTCCAAAAGCATCTGGGGTGGACAGAGGTTTCCCATCCCTAATCTAGAGAGATGTGATGTGTTCCCTACTTTTCTATGGACCAAAGCATATCACAAACCATCAGACATCATATTTTAATCCATGAAGGTAAGGCTAAGATGGAGGGGGAAGCATTTACTACCTCCTGCTTTGAGCTTCCTTTTACTATTTTGATATGGAATAAGGGGAAATTGATATAGAGGAAGGGAGAAAACAGATGTGGCATCAGCGCATACCTAAACAGAGACAATTCCAATGCAATCAGCTTTGTTCCCATGCCACCAACTCCTTTTGGCTGCTGTGAGCATGGCATGCAAGTTGGCTTAATGAGGTTCTGCAATGAGACCCAGCATCCCATGCCACAGATTATATTGGCATAAAATGCCAGTGGTTTTTTTTAGCAAATGTTTTATCCAGTGTATTGCCCATTTGTTCATTCAGCCTAAAACAATATGGATCCCTGGAGTCTTTTTCGGGGACTAATGGACAATTCCTATTCCATAACTCATATTTTGGATCTTGTCCGTCTATAAGAGGGAAGCTCCTTTGATGACATGTTAGAACTTGTGAGCTTGTTTCTGTTGGGTTCCCTCCCTGTCCTGATTGCTTGCCTGGAACTCACAAAATTTGTTCTCCTACAGAAACATCCTACATGTATTTGGTCTTACCCATACTTGTATGTAAAGCTACCAAACTGTTGGAGTGAAAGAGAACTATTCGGTGACATTGTCTAGGCCCCCTATTTATATCTACGACAAGCCCAAAACAGGAAGGACACACAAGGCTTTTTTTTTTGGCTTGGAAGGAATCCACATCTATGAGCAACCACAGGGTTCTCTTTGTCTCCTTTCTCCTTCTGCTCTCTGATTCATCCTTCCTGGCCACATACAGCTCTCATCTGCGCTACCCCAATCACATGATTTGCCATCTGGGCTTTTTTCCCAGCATGGAGAGGCAATTTTGCAAGAGTCTCATTTCCCTGATTTTTTTGGAGAAGCGTCTTAACAGGGAAAAGGCTACAGAAATGACCGTCCTTACAGTCATACCACACTGCCCTGTGGCGAAGGGATTAATGTTAACATCCAAAGGATTGTTTTTGACTTTTCTCTCTGTACTTCCCATCTGGAATGAAAAGATGTTAGTGACTTTGTGACTGACAGGCTGAACAACAGTTTGCTGAATATATACATCCTGATTCAGCTGCTTTTTATTCTTCATCTGTCCCTGTTATTTAAAAAATGGATTTTGGATTGGATTAAAATTGACTTTGGAAGTTAGCTGTTTAAAAGATCCAGTTTTAGAAGACCTAGAACTTGATTTGAAATCTATTAATCTCCATTAGACAAACCATTGCTCTTCAGTGGAAGTCAGTAAGAAGAACTCCTATTTCAGATTGCTATGTGTGTTTTTGAATGCTGGCCTGTTAAGGTGAACTCATGAATCATAGTAGAACTAAGGAAACACAATACGCAAATATTTTGTGGAGAAATGGAATCTGTTGTTCAGTCATTGCAAGAACAAATGACACAATCATGTCTATCCATACACACTGTTTTCTCTTATTTTAAGCATTTTTTCTTGGCTTTTCAACAGAAAAAAGCTTGCCCAGCAGATTAGAATAATCAATAGTAAGATAATGCCTGGCCCTAGGCTTACAGTCTAAAAATACACAACACAAAAGGAAAGGGGATTGGGAGGGAGAAAGAAAACAAAATCAGGCACAAGCTCTTATCCACAAAATTTCTATAAGTGTTCCGTTTGGCGGGGGAGGAACCTGACAATGGTCATTTGACCCCTAACCAATGACAGAAGGCAGGGTATGCTATTCTACAACTCTATAGTCCCTGGTCATCTGCTGGAGCCAAGTTCTTTCTGGTGGGGAGGTAAAAGCAAACTCTTCGCAGCTCACCCCCCCCCCTAAGCTGGCAGATGGGGCCTGGTTGGTCTCCCCTTGCCATGATGTTCTTAAATTAATTACATTAATTTTTTAAAAATAACCTAATCTTTCCAAACAAATTTCCTTGTTCAGTACTTCTGCACTTGAATATTGTCACTGGTACTCAACAATGGCATTTTTACATTTGCAATCCTCCAGGACTCATAGCCAAACATTTCTGAGCTTGGCTAAATCTCCATGCATCTTACTAGAGTTTCAGCCAGCAGTGCTATGTCTCACTTCATATCCTTTTTGTGGGTTAAATAAGGTTGCGTACACAGAACATTTTATTCTACAATCAATGGAGATGGAGTGCTTGGTTTTTTTTTCTTCATTGTTAACACACAATCTAGATCTATTACATATACAGTGGTACCTCGGGTTACATACGCTTCAGGTTACATACGCTTCAGGTTACAGACTCCACTAACCCAGAAATAATACCTCGGGTTAAGAACTTTGCTTCAGGGTGAGAACAGAAATCGGGACGACCTAACCAAGAGGATGGTTTTCAAATGCAGATAAAATAGCTACACCCATTGATGTAGACAGCAGGACCTAACATCAGTCAAGATTGAGGGCAAGCATGAACAAATCCAGATTAAGGAAAACTTCATGTTTGTGCTACGAATGTGGTTAGTGTGTACACAACCTATCTTTAGCATCTAATATACCCTTGCAAAGGAAGGTACTCTTTAGTGGGGAATTATCCTGGCTTAGGTTCTTCTTTCTTATTGTCAAAGCGTTGCGTATTTTTGTATCACTTCCATTTCTCTTTGACAATGTTCAGCAGTTGGAAAGAGTTTTCATTTGGCCTCCCTGGGGGATATTCATGCACAGCTGGAAGTGCCCAGAAGGGCGAAACAGAGAGACAGCCAAGATAGTTATGATGTCCAAAATAGAAAGCAATTTACATGGACAATTAAGATGGAATCACCAGGGACCTGGGAGGAGGAGAACTTGGAAATTCTAAGTCTTTTTTTTAAGGATGGTTTCACCTGAGACCAGGAAAAAAAAGAATGGGAAAATTGTAAAATGAAATTGTTTTTCTGTTTCGTTCATCAGAGTATTAGCCTACTAGATAGTCAAGGTGGTTACTTTAAAAACGATCCCACTTAGTTCTCATAAGAGAGATAAAACTAGGTCATAACACACACCAGCTTTCAAACTACAGGTTCCCCAAAAGCACCATGGGACCCTATCCCATAGTTTACATTGTTAAAATAAGGCGTAATGGCTTGTTTTAAAGTGACATAATGCCCTGCCCATCACACGACATCTTCATTTTTAAACTAAACAAACCCATTTCTTTTTCTCCAGTCCTTATCCCCCCTTGTTGCTTGCCTCTCAAGCTTTTCAAAAGTCCAGAAAACAAAACAAAAAACCTGGAATCAAAGCTGAATTAATTGATCCCCTGAATCTTCTGATGTTATATTTGTTATATTTCATTATTTTTATTATTATTTAATGTAATATTATTTAAAGAGCTGAATTGTTTTAAATCGAAGTAAATCTAATTCATATTGTAAATTACTTTTTATATCAATTTTGTAAAAGACAAAGATTAAAAATTATAAATAACAAACAGATGGCAAAAATCACTGGAAAGTAAAGTAAAAGTAAATAAAATATATAACATGAGCCTATGTTTAGCCTGATCGTCCTGTCTCTGTTCGACAATTCCTTAGTATGCAGCATAAAGTTCCCAAGATACTGGCCATTCATATAAATTGTTTTAGCTATTAAGAGTTCCAAAAACTTATATAAGTTGCTGAGTTATCTGGAGCATCAGTTCCCACATTTATATATTTCATGAAGTCAATCTGAACTGGATAAACGGTGTTTTTACTTGATATCCTTCTGTGTAAGCTAACTTTTTACAGTAGCTTTTCTGACATGGCCAGAAACCGGAGTGGTATTCAACTTACTTAGAGCAGACCCATTGTTTCAGGTTAAGAACTTCTTAAGAGCCTCCTGGTCCAGCATCTCATCCTCACATTGGCCAATCAGATGCCCCATGGGAAACCCACAAGAAGGACCCAAACACAGAGCACGTTCCCCCCCTGGTTTCCAGCAACTGATATCATTCTGTCTCTGAGCATGGAGGCAGAGAATAGCTGTCATGGCTAGCAGCCAATGATAGCCTTATCCTCTGTTAGTTTGTCCAATCATCTCCTTCCAAACTGATGCCCATCACGTCTTCCTGTGGGATTGAGTTCCACAGTCTAACTCTGCGCTGTGTTAAGAAGTACCATTCAACTTCATTGGATGCCCACAGGTTCTAGTGTTTTGCAAGAGGGAGAGAAGTTTTCTCTCTGTCCACTTCCTCCATCTGATAACCTTCCATCATGTCACTTCCTACTCTCCTTTTCAGTCATTTCATTGGGTCTACTCAGAGTAAAACTTAGTTGAATATCACCCTTTGCCATCTTAAAATAGCCACACAAGCAGCACAAACAGGTGTTCCCTCTTGCATCATGGCTTCTCTTTTCTCTCCTTCCCCTTATGCCCCCAAAATCTGCTCTTCAAAGTAGGGTACCCTGCAGAGTAGATTTGGGGGGGGGGGAGAGTCTGGAAAACTGATATGGAGAAACCAGAGGCCCTCAAGCAGGTGGACATAATTGGATGTCGCCCAGTGTAATTAAAAATTAATTGCATTAATAAAACCTAATAACATTGTTATGATATTGCCAGTAATCCCTATTGGAAACCCTTTTGGTATATACAGTGGGTATTATTTTTATGTCTACAATAGAGCTGCATTATTTCTCCTAGCTTGATATATTTTATAAACTTAGTTTCCACAATGTTCACATTTTGTGTTTTTATAGTATAGTGTCTTTTGCAATAGGAATACAGGAAGCTGCCTTCAACCATTCTTCCATTTAGCTCAGAATTGTTTACACTGATTGGCATGGGCTCTCCAGAATTTCAAACCAGGATAACTCACAGCCCTTCCTGGGAATGTGGGATTTGAACCTGGAACCTGCTGCGGTGACATCCAACTGATGCTCTACCACCAAGCTATGGCCTTTTCCTATGTACCTTGTTGGTGAATTTTAAGACAGTAATGTCAAGTATCCTGTTGCTAAAGTTAGTATTTTAATTCTAAAACAAACCCATATATACAGCAGGATTCAGGGTGTGGGAGTGTCAAATGTGAGCAAATGCAGTTGGATTTTCCCAAGCAAATCTGAGCTGTGAAAATTGGTTGAGAATGTCATCTCGTCCAAATTTCTGTGGCTTGGTTAACCGGCAATTTCTGACACGATGAATCTCCCAACCCTTCCTTAACTTCTAATGCAGATTGTAGCCCTAACCATTCCTTTATAGTGAATGTGTGCAGGTTTAAAGCCGGAGGAGCAGATCTCCAGTGTGCTAGCTCCACTTACCATTGCATCTTAAGCAAAGATGCAAAGGTCTGAAGGAAGGCTGAAACTGCAACCTTCTAAACTCACTTAGAAACCTTACTAGGATGAGGGAGTTCCACAGGGCAGCAAAAACTTTCTGCATTAACAGAACTGCTTAGCAGGAGACAGCCCAATGTACATACACTTTGGTTTATCCTCCTCTAATTTTCAACTAAATCATTTTGTTGCATTCCTGAGGCTGCATATAGTTCCAGACATGTACCTTGACTGTGTTTTGGCCCTTTCCACTTCCAACCAAATCAATAGCATCACTGCTGCATGTACAGTCCACGTTTTTATGACTCCCATTCGTTTTTGTAAAGCTTGTACAGGAGACATTCTCAATGGATGCATCAGCCCTAAGTAATGTCACATTTTGTACAATAAATGCTCAAGTGTCTGCCTCTCACTGCCTTCCCTGTGACACGGATGCCCAGGAGGGAACGGCCAGTTATTCATGTAAACATAAAGTTGTTCAGTTCCCTTTGTTTTAATTGTCAGTGTTTGACAAAAAGCTTTTAGGTTACCTGTTTCCTGGTTATAGAAGGCGGCCTGATATGTTGTTTATAAGCTGAAGTGAGGAAAGTGAGTTAAACTGCATTAACCTTTAAAGCTTCCATTAAGGAATAGCCACTTTAGGAAGGCACAATACTGTACATTTTTTATCATGACTTATTTTTATCCTTGCTTCACAACCATAGCTCAGTGGTAGAGCTCTGGGGATGAACAAATTGGTCTGTTTTGAATGTATTCACTTTTAAGTCAGTTCCCTTCCTGTTTCCACATTCATCTGTGATTTTTTTATTTTAAAAAATCTGAAGAAAATGTGCATGTAAATATGTTCTCAAGCATGATTTGTTAGTGGATTCCTCTTATAACATGAATGCCTAAACATATTTCCTCTCAAAATACTCATTTGATAAGCATGTTAATATGGTTTTGAGCAAAGCACACAGACACACACGCACACAACAAGCTCTGCATCGCAGCATTCAGCAAATGTTTTTTATACTTTAAATTGACCTGTGATCTTCAGGTGAAGGGCACTATATAAATTAAATAAACAAATAAAAATAAAATGTGAAATCTAATGGAGACCGTATTCGCCTCATAGAGCTGTAATTCCAAGAGTTCCCTCTGAAGAGAACTTGGTTGTTAAACTCTGAGATGGGAATAGCATACCCTACAACATTTCTCTGATGAAAATAGGGACGTCCCATTCCATAATGATAATTTTGCCATTTATATCCCATACATATTACTGGGTTGCCCCAGCCACTCTGTGCATCTTCCAAAATATATAAAAACATAAGAAAACATTAAACATTTTTTAAAAAAACTTCCCTATACAGGATTGCCTTCAGATGGCCCAGGGGTCTGATAACTTCATACCCTCCAACATTCCTGCAATGAAAATAGGGACATCCTAAGGGAAAATGGTACATTCAGCATTAAATCAGAAATCGGGACGGCTTCTCTAAATTAGGGATGTCCCTGGAAAATAGGGATACTTGGGATGTGACATGCCTATTTTCATCAGAGAAACGTTGGAAGGTATGAAATAAGTATTGTTGCTAAGCTATGAGACTAAAACAGGAAGGCACTCTTGCAGACATTTCTCCATTTGTAGATATAAGCATAATTTGCTCATATCTCCTCGACAGCAATGCTGTCTGGTGTGTGCTGAATAGAAAGAAGCTGAGCTAATTTGGAGGCATGGCTAGTAGAAATAGGCTTTAGAATTATTCCCTTCCATGCATGGCCTTCTGCCAGCTGATTCCATTCCATATCCAGGTGCAAGCTTCTAAACAAATCTAGATTTGTCTGGGTTTCAGAGCTTTTGTGTGTGGGTGTAGGGTTTCCGTTTCCAGACTGTGTAGCCATCCCTTTTTCTGCTCAGGTTAAATGCCTGTAAAATGTGAACATCAGCTCCTAGAAGTACAGATTCTTGGTTGCCCCATCATCATGAGATATGTCCCATAATTCAACCAACAATTTGTCCATGCATCCAATACACTCAAGAAAACAATGGATATTAAGAATAGAAGAAAATCTCCACAGTAGAGCCATGAATTGTTGTTGTTTAGTCGTCTAGTCGTGTCCGACTCTTCGTGACCCCATGGACCAGAGCACGCCAGGCACTCCTGTCTTCCACTGCCTCCCGCAGTTTGGTCAAACTCATGCTGGTAGCTTCAAGAACACTATCCAACCATCTTGTCCTCTGTTGTCCCCTTCTCCTTCTGCCCTCCATCTTTCCCAGCATCAGGGCCTTTTCCAGGGAGTCTTCTCTTCTCATGAGGTGGCCAAAGTATTGGAGTCTCAGCTTCAGGATCTGTCCTTCCAGTGAGCACTCAGGGCTGATTTACTTAAGAATGGATAGGTTTGATCTTCTTGCAGTCCATGGGACTCTCAAGAGTCTTCTCCGGCACCATAATTCAAAAGCATCAATTCTTTGGCGATCAGCCTTCTTTATGTTCCAGCTCTCACTTCCATACATCACTACTGGGAAAATCATAGCTTTAAATATACGGACCTTTGTTGGCAAGGTGATGCCTCTGCTTTTTAAGATGCTGTCTAGGTTTGTCATTGCTCTAGAGCCATGAATTAGGCCACATATATTAGGCACAAGATGTCTCCGACTGAATGTCAACTTTGTGTTCTTAAAGGCAATGTCTGTAGTGAATTCTTGGCCAATAAAGGGGTATTTTAAAATGATGACCTTATTAGAGTTTGTAATAAGGGTACATAATACCAAGTTGGACAAAGTGACTGGAGTGTATTTAGATAAAATCTTGCTTTGCAAAGAAATATTCAAAAGTAGGAAGGTAGCTTTGAATGCAATGTAACCCTTCTATCTGTTCAGGTGTTTCAAAACGGAAGAGAAAAATGGAAGAGATGGAAGACTGAGATCTCACAGAGGTATTTATTTGAGGAAATGTTCAAATAATGCTGTATGTTAAGCACAGATTTAGTGCAGGTTTCAACTCAAGCTATAAAAGTGCTAACTGAAATCAATGGTAGCAGCTTGTCCGTTCACAAAATGCTTATAGAAAAGGCACCCAAACCCCTAGAATTTTCAAAAGGGTTGATAATTCACCGCCTTAAGAACATTTTTAGAGCATGGATACAATCATTTCACAGACAACTGGTGCTGCCCTTTGCAATGATTGTAGAAATACTCTTTTTTCCTGTCATTCCATAAATTGTATGGAAGGTTCAAAAACAAAATAAAATGAATACAAAGGAGGAGCCCCCACCTACAATCCCTGTTGCACCTTGGCTACGCACATAGAGTCATTTTCCAGGAACCCAGGCCATATGTACATTTGGGTACATACACATAGGCTGTGTATACAAATGTCAAGGCCTGAGCCAAGCAGATGTCAGCAACAAAAACAAAAACACTTTTTTCTCACCATGCAGCCATAGGGATAAGTTGCAGAGTCTGTGCGCTCCTGAGCACAGGCACCGTGTATTTTTATAACCCAGAAATATATTTTGACTGTCTTATTTCACTGCTATTTTTTGCTTGAACCAAGTCTGAAACTTTAGGTAAGTAAAAGATTTTTTTATATATTCTTACATTACAAAATTTACAGCCCAGTCTCACCAAGGCATCCTGGATAGTTGTAGAAAGCTCCACAGCTTTGTCCCAAGTTTCTGTGTTAATGCTTTTTAACTCTGCTATGTTTTTAATTCTGCTAAACTCGCCACCGATCTTACTCAAAGGATAATAAATAAATACGGTAATATATCCTACCCCACCTTCCAAATCGACCCCAACTAATATTGCATTAGGGGCTTCTTTCTGGCCACGAGACAATTTCTGCTGACATTTTTATTTTCTTCAGAATTCTCCAACATCTCTATCTGCCACTGAGCTGCAATCTTCACCGGGAGCTCCCTGACCCTATAAAAGATCAATCTTCCTACCCAGGTCTATGCAATTTGGCGATCCTTCTTGGCTGCAGACTGCCCTGCCATGAACTGGCTAGCTCAGCCACAACATGGATGGGCTTCAGATGAATTATATAGGGGAAAGATAGTTTCAATTCATGTATTATCTTGTGATCTGGTAATGGAATGTGCCTGTTTTGAGGCTGGAAAGAAGTTGGTGCTTGGTTACCTTGGTGATGAGTGATAAAAGACTAGCAAGCTTTAGTTTATTTTTTTTAATGAAGTGCTGCAGAGTAAAGGTGAATGTTAATGCTGCATTTTGTGCCAAAAGCAATTATGAATTGTATAAATTGACACTTTTCTTTGGCATGAAATGTAAAATATTAGTCTAAAGGATCACACAGTATTTTTCTTACAGGCTAAGTCCTAACTGTGTTACCATTTTCTTGCTCATTGAAAGCAAAAATCCCCCTGTACCTTGGAGTGTAAATATGCAGATAGTGCCACACTTGGCTTTCCGTGAGCCTTTTTTTCCAGCGAGTCTTTCTTTCAGCTTTTTCCAGCTCTATATGACGAAGACTTATAGTTGCATTTGGGGGCGGGGCGAGGGAGGCAGGAACACCTATCTGGAAATGTAAGATAGTTTTGTTACAGTGATCAGCCTTGCAGAGACCAGGAACTGTTTCCTTAATGTCAGAAAGCTGTCAAATCCTTGCATCTCTCATACCACACGTAGGGTGTGAAAGGAAGCTCTCATCCACGTCCAAGGGCATCCTGGGGGCCCCTGTGCTACAGAAAAAGATCTCATAGAAGGACAGAGGAGTCCCTGTGAAATGGCATTTCGTGAAGCCCAAGGGGCTGCGTTCTCAAAGGTAAATTACATTATTCCTCTCTATTATATGGTCTCATCATTAAGAACAAAAGAAGATCCCTGCTGTCTCAGGCCAAAGGAACATCTACTCCTGCACTCTGTTCTCGCTGTGGTCAACCAGATGTCTCTGGGAAGACCACTAGCAGAATGTGAACTCAATGGTGTTCTCCCCACCTGACATTTTCTGAAATGGCTAAGGAAAAACAAGATGGAGGCAATGTAGGTAAGCAGGGCCGTCTTTACCCAGGGATGCAAGTGGTGTGGGGCACCCAGGCGCCGAATTCTGGGGGGCACCAAATGTATACCTCTCGATCAGCAGCAGTGAAAAGCAATGGAGTAAAAATCCCTGCCCCCCCTGTTGCTCTGTTACTCTGTAGCATCAAATATTTCTGACATGTCAGGAAACAAAAGCAGTCCCCCCCTGCTGTGTCATTGATACAGGTGAGCGACTCCCCCCTCCCAAAAAACTCAATAAAATAATTTGGGGGCAGCTAAACAAAATTTGGGGGTGCTGGGCGGATCTTTGCACCCTGATGCACATATGCTCAACATAACAAATTATTAATCCATTTAACCAATTGCATTATGTTCTCCCTTCCCCCCATCCCTCCCTCTCCCTCCCACCAAAGACTTCCCTCATTAACCCTCTCTGATTTCTTTGCACATATTTCTCTCTGCATATTATAAAATTGTACATATCTTTATCAATCATATGTTCACCTAATAAATTTGTGGGTGTTTCTTCAAAACCTGCCAAGGTGTCCAGTCCATTTTGTTGTCTTTTTAGATAATTTGTAAAAAAGCTCCCATTCTTCCTTAAAGTCACAGTTGTCCTGAGAAATTGGTCATTTGTCTACCCTGAATGGTGTTGCACTCCTCCTGAAGGAGCAGGTTTGCAGCCTGTACGTGCATCTGGATCCAGCTGTGTCACTGAGGCTTAGGTAGCTTCAATGGCTAGAAGTGCTTTTTACCAACTGCATTGGGCTCAACAGGTTTGGGCATTCCTGGACCAGTAAAGCAGTTTATGTGTGGGTTACTTTGAGAATGGATTACTGAAGTCTATGTGGGGCTTCCCTCGCACTTGATCTGGAAGCGGCAGTTAGTGCAGAATAGGTAGTAGTGATGTATGGAAGTGAGAGCTGGACCATAAAGAAGGCTGATCGCCGAAGAATTGATGCTTTTGAATTATGGTGCTGGAGGAGACTCTTGATCAAACCTCTCCATACTGAAGGAAATCAGCCCTGATTGCTCACTGGAAGGACAGATTGTGAAGCTGAGGCTCCAGTACTTTGGCCACCTCATGAGAAGAGAAGACTCCCTGGAGAAGACCCTGATGTTGGGAAAGATGGAGGGCACAAGGAGAAGGGGGCGACAGAGGACGAGATGGTTGGATAGTGTTTTCGAGGTTACCAGCATGAGTCTGACCAAGCTGCGGGGGGCAGTGGAGGACAGGAGTGCCTGGCGTTCTCTGGTCCATGGGGTCACGAAGAGTCGGACACGACTAAACGACTAAACAACACAAAGGTACCCCTGCCCGTACGGGCCAGTCTTGACAGACTCTGGGGTTGTGCGCCCATCTCACTTAAGAGGCCAGGGGCCAGCGCTGTCCGGAGACACTTCCGGGTCACGTGGCCAGCGTGACATCGCTGCTCTGGCCAGAGCCAGAGCCAGAGCCGCACACGGAAACGCCGTTTACCTTCCCGCTAGTAAGCGGTCCCTATTTATCTACTTGCACCCAGGGGTGCTTTCGAACTGCTAGGTTGGCAGGCGCTGGGACCGAACGACGGGAGCGCACCCCGCCGCAGGGATTCGAACCGCCGACCTTTCGATCGGCAAGCCCTAGGCGCTGAGGCTTTTACCCACAGCGCCACCTGCGTCCCTAGTGCAGAATACTGCAATGCAATTGCTGGCAGGAGGGAGGCCTTGCCCACATAGAACACCTGTGCTCAGAGAACTGCGATGGTTGCCGGGTTGTTAACAGTCCAAGTTCAAGGTGTTACCAGCAGCATATAAAGAGCCCTTAAAAACTTAGGACCAGTTTACATACAAAATCACCTTACCACAGATGTCCCCACTTGACCACTTCGTTCAGTGGAATTAACACAACAACAGGTACCACATAATACCCATTCTGCATCTGTATGAACACCATCATTTTAGTGTGGCAGTGCCTGAACTTTGAGTTAAGTTGTGGGCGAACATATCAGACGACACAGCGATTCTTCAAACAGCTCTTGTTTATTCAGAGGCCAGAACAGAACTGAACTGAAGAGCTCAGTCAGGCTGCTTATATAGAGCTTCAGAACAACGTAACTGTAGCAGCTATCTACAGTATCCCCCTGCTGGCCCAGGGTGAGAACTTCAGTACATAACACTTTGGAACTCCCTTTCTATTGAGATCAAGCAGGCGTCTTCCCTGTGCTCTTTTTGGTGCCTGCTAAAAACATTCCTGTTTAGATAGCCCTAGCCAGATTAATTTAGAAGGTTAATCTGTTTTAATATTTTAACTTTTGTGTGTTGTAAGGTACGGCTCTGATTTTTTACTTTATTTTACTGATTCCTCTCTTTTTAAACTGCTTTGAGTTCTGTTTTGTTCTTACAATCAAGCAGCACACAATTTTTAATGAAATAAATAAATAATAACTAACCTAGTCTACATATTTGCATTAACTGGTATGCCCACTTTTTTTTTCTCCAGACCCACCCACCAGTGACAAATAGCCCCAGAAAGTTGCCCATAAGGAAATGCAGCCCTTAGGGTATCAGATTGTCAAGTTTTTGAATCAGGGAGATACGTGTGAAAATATGTAGGCTGAAACTTAAACAGTAAATGTTGAAAATCTTCTAGTTCTGATTATAAGGATCTGTCTTGTCCTCGTCACAAAATACAAAATGGCAATAACGTACAGTCAGATAAAGTGTTGATTTTCCTTAATGATAAATGAAATGAAAGATTTTAAATTGGGATGATGAATGTGGAAAGTCAGAAATCTTCTTGCTACAGCAGCCAAAGCCTCTTTTACGCTCCCATCTCATAAAAGTGTCGAGCATATTTAAAAGAGAAATATGCCAAAATTAAAATGGAGTAGAAAAAAGCCATTTCACATCCTTAATGGCATAATGAAGTCTTTTTAATGTAATTTTCTTTACTCTTCTGATTACATATTCTAGAAGAGATTCTTAACTTCCCTTTTTATTAGGAGGACTGTTTGTAATCATAATGGACTAAGAATTTTCATAAACATTTGATGAATATTAACCATTTCAAATTAAAAATATATATGTAGTTTATGCTCTCCCTAATGATTGCTGGGCATAGCAAAATTAATATCTAAACTGAAGCAAGATGTAAGTATATAAACTCCACTACGTAGCCAGAATAGAAGCCTGAAGGTTAAAATGTTGAGAGGTTCCCCATGCCAGAAGGCAGCAGTGAAGTCTTGTTATTGACATCCTATCCTTGAATCTTTGAGCTACCTATTCCTTAGTCCCATGGGTGTTGTCAGCAGCAAAAATCATCCTCATCATCTAGATTTTTTACCATGAGACTTCAGGGTGGACCACAGCAATCCAAAACTGTAACATTGACATCAATTTGTTGTTGTTTAGTCATTTAGTCGTGTCCGACTCTTCGTGACCCCATGGACCAGAGCACGCCAGGCACTCCTGTCCTCCACTGCCTCCCACAGTTTGGTCAAACTCATGCTGGTAGCTTTGAGAACACAGTCCAACCATCTCGTCCTCTGTTGTCCCCTTCTCCTTATGCCCTCCATTTTCCCAACATGAGGGTCTTTTCCAGGGAGTCTTCTCTTCTCATGAGGTGGCCAAAGTATTGGAGCCTCAGCTTCAGGATCTGCCCTTCCAGTGAGCACTCAGGGCTGATTTCCTTCAGAATGGATAGGTTTGATCTTCTTGCAGTCTCAAGAGTCTCCTCCAGCACCATAATTCAAAAGCATCAATTCTTCGGCGATCAGCCTTCTTTATGGTCCAGCTCTCACTTCCATACATCACTACTGGGAAAACCATAGCTTTAACTATACGGACCTTTGTTGGCAAGGTGATGTCTCTGCTTTTTAAGATGCTGTCTCGGTTTGTCATTGCTTTTCTCCCAAGAAGCAGGCATATTTTACATCAAATTAATTGAGAAGAGAAAGGAGACAAGAGATGGCCCATGTCAATGTCCTGTTTCTGCAGTAACTATACACTCTTTTTATATTTGTATCTAAATGTTTTTAATTTTATTTATATATCTAATCACAAGGTAATATCCTTCAGAATCCAAAGTGTGTACATGTGCATGTGCATACATGTACACACACGACTGAGAACCAAATTCTATATTTCAATCCACATATTAGCAAATTAGGTTCCCGTAGGCTGCAAACATGGCACTCATGGACTCCCATGTTTCTGTAGAAGCCTTCCCAGATGGGTCCTGTCCCCATCATTGAAATGAGGCTTGAATGGAGCCTTCTATTGCAGCTAATAGCAGGTTCAAGCCTAATTGCAATGTATGTGGTGGGGAGGGGATAATTTCTACCTAGACATGTCAGGGGTTGAAAAAGCATGTTTTCCGCCCTGGACAATTATTATTACTATTATCATCACCAATTTGTTAACATTTATATACTTCATCAAAAGACCACTAGGTGGTTTGCAACATGGACCACACATGTCAATACACCACATAATATCCATACAATAAAGGATCGAAACAATTACGTAAATACAACTGTAATAAGAAGAAATGCATAATAAAGATTCTTCTTCTTCTTCTTCTGATTCTTTTTTATAAAACCACAAAATATCTAATAAAAATAAAACAACAACCCAATATCCTCCCCCCCCCCAAAAAAAAAAACCCCACACATTTTAAAAGGGCATAGGATGTAAATCAGATCAACCAAAGGCCTGGTTAAAAAGGAACGTTTTAGCCTGGCACCTAAAGGTATGATGAAGGCACCAGGCAAACATCCCCTAGAAGAGCATTCTCATAACAGTAACAGCATAAAAAAAAAAGAAGAAGAAAATCAGAAGCAGCTACATGGCTAAGTCTAGGCATAAATACCCCAAAATCCTCTGAACAAAAACAGGGTTTTAAAGAACTGTGTTCCATGAGCCACGTATTGAAGGATCAACCATCTGCTAGTTCTTCGCCAAGCACAGAAAGACCATTTGTGATGTTGTCCAGTTTCATGGCCATGGTTGGGACTGGTAGGGGAGAGATGGTTTTTCATCTCTGCCTTTGAAGTTGTAAACTGGGTCACTTCAATTAAATTCTGTACAACTGAAGCCAGACTAAGAGGGCTAAACAGCCCAAGGGCCCCATTTGAAAGACACTGTCCATATCCTGACTGGGTAGGCTTAATAACAATTAGTGTTAGTGGTTTAATTGTTATTGAATATATGGCGATTCATCACCAGGTTTGCTCTGCTTCAGTAAGCAGTTCACATAGGAGCTGACAAATCTCGTCCTGGAGCTAAGGCTCCATCTGGAGGCAGCAGCCTCACAATTTGGCTACCTTCCTAAATTCCCGGCAAGGACAGGTTGAGTAAGTGGTCCCCTTGCAACAGAATTGACAATATAAATCTAAACTGCAAGGGAAATGGCTTGCAGGACAGGGATTGCTCCTTTTCACCATTGACAATATACATCTGGGCAGCAAAACAAACAGATTGCAGGATAGGACTGTGTTCACTCATTTTCACCAACTTTCAAGGCGGGTGCAATCCAAACCGTCTAACAAACATCAGCCTTCCTTTTCAAACACTCTTATCCAGGCATAGGCAAACTCCGGCCCTCCAGATGTTTGGGACTACAATTCCCATCATCCCTGACCACTGGTCCTGTTAGCTAGGGATGATGGGAATTGTAGTCCCAAACATCTGGAAAGCCAGAGTTTGCCTATGCCTGCTCTTATCCTTCCTGGAGAAATGTGATATTCCACTGTGATGATAGACTCCAAATCTTGAACATGTTCTCTTGTAAGTAAGCAACAGAAGCACATTTCAAATGTAAGATGGATGCCACTGTAAGTTGTGTGTGATGACTTAGCACAGACAAGGCAGAAATAAGGAAGCAAAAAAATGGAAGGAGCCGAGCCTCAGAAGACATGTGCTTAGAAATATGAATTAACTAAAATATATATCATGGAGAAAAGAGTTTTGACCTACCTAGAGCCGTTCTCTTGAATAATGTTCTGTTGTAGCATTGTGCATCACCATTATGGCTTTGGTAGGCACAGAGCATTTTCCCTGCCTGCATTGGCTATCTCTCAGAGGTGGTACTCACAGGAATTCAAACTCCATTCACCAGGATAAAACCTATTATGGATGCAGTTGGAGAGCAAATGGTTATTCTTTTCGACATGGTGCAATTTGTAACATGCATGTGATGCCCTGCTCCTTTACATCGAGAGTGACTCCAGATTTTGCAGCATTCCATCTTCCATCATCCTTGGTCATTGGCCCTTCCAGTTGGGACTGGATTTCAAGTGCAATGACATTCGGAGGGCCACAAGTTAGCCACCCTTGCTTTCATTTTTACCCCACTCTGCAGTTTCACTTCTTGTTTTCCTGTTTGTTTCAGGTGTTCACTTCCTTTGTGTGGTTGCAATCATGTGAGGGACAGACAGAATGCACTGCTAAGCCCCACCCTCTCTAGTGAAATATCTTTGTCAATCTCTGTGGCCTTCCTCAAGGTGGAAAGCAGTCTTCTGAACCCTAAGTGTATGGAGTGCTAAATTAACCACATCAGAAGGCTGAACCTGAAGAGGACTGTGAAGACTGTCAAAGGAGGCATGTATTTTTTTTGGAGGGAGGGTCTTGCAAGTATGCTCTTGCTCTCCCACCTGAGTAAAGTGAACACATGAAAGGACCTTCTTTTAATTAAATAAAATGATGCTTACCCTAACAGTTGGCTTCTGGTAAAGCTATTAGGGTGGGCTGGGCAAATCTGTCAATCTGTCTACTCTCAGTTTCTCATTTTTCCAGTTTTGAGTTCGGTTCTCCATATTTCCACATCAGTTTGCTATTAAGAGGAAAGTTCCTCATGAGAATTAATCAGCATTGTAGAGCAAATTTCTCTTACACGTTTTTGCAAAGTAATTTGTGCGTGCTGCTTGGCTGGGGAACTGCATTGCAAAATTTGGAGAAGTGTGAATTTTGAAGCATTACAATGTTTTGGTTCATGTATTTTTTTTACCAAGTTCTAATTAGGTAGGTTCACCATTAAAACAAAACTGAATCAAATTTATCCATATTCCCTAAAGGTTACACACACAACAATGGACTTTGGTGCATAGATTTAAGGGATTCTTCCACTGAAGGAAGTATGCTTATGATTGTGGCATTTGTTATATTGTAGGAAATTCTACAATAAAACACTGAAAATTGTAGAATTATATAATTTGAAGGAATTAAAAAAAAAATGAGGCAGGACTGATGGCTATTTTCTATGTACTTTCCATTTCTTCTAATTCCCTTTTAAAGGCAAAAGTAAGGAATGAGTTCTCCAGGTTCACAATGACTTTTTATCGTCAGTATTGAACTCGGTGCATTTTGAATTGAGTTCCTCCGGGGGGGGGGGCACTATAAACAGAAATAATATAAAACTGCAATGCAAATCATTTGTGCAAATGAGAGTAATGAAACCTAAAAGCAAAACTTCCAATGGCCCTGTTGCAATGTGTGTCAATAGCGAAACAAAACAATGGAAAGGGACAACCAAATAATTTACTTTTTACTATTTTGATATGCAGTGCTTCTACATAATTACAATACCCAAATATAAACAAACAATCAAAAACTGCCTTTATGTCACCATTTCCGTTGTTTTGTTCTGCTGTTGATAAAAATGCTAACAGGGCCATTTTAGGCATTGTTTTTTACATTTCCTTTCTCCTGCGAGGCAACTACTCTTATCTGGGTCACCCATACTCCACCATGGCAGCTTCAATTATGTAGTGCTTTGTGCCCATGCTTGCCACCTGCCACTGAGAAAGGCAAAAAGCCAGCAAGACCTAAAGCGGCATGGATATTTGGAGGGGAACTGTGGCAATCAATTTTGATGAATGAGTGCATTCAGACCATGGGGAAAACCCAAAGCTGGAATGTTCTCAGGGATTCCAGAAACGCAAAGTTCAAAGGGTTAAAGGTTGAAATAATAATAAAATGAAACTTAATTCCTTTTCTCCTCCTAAAGTCATCCTTGAGCAGAGATCTAGGACTGTTTTGCCAGCAGTGGCTACCAATTCCATCCTCGTTCTCTTCCCTTCTGAACTAACAGTGTATGGTGCTGAAGGATACATTGATGCCTTCAGTGGCTTTGGTAGGGAGAACTTCAGCAACTGGGCATTATTCCACTGTGAGAGTGCCATCAAAAATGGAAACCATTCCAGAATCCAACTTCTGGAAGGGAACTGGAAAAAATATGGGTGCATTAAGCATAGGGGAAAGGAATGGAAAGACAGAATTGTCAGGCATAGAGAATAGAAGAGGTCAGAAGAACTGGTTTTAACTGTAAATTAGAGTTAATAAGATTTGAATTAAATATTAAGAAGGGGCATTAAAAAAAAGCCACCACAAGAGGTGTTCAGAAATGGAACAGAGCTAACCAGGCATATTGTTAAATTTGTGAGCTTGGAACAGAAGTTTGGACCAGAAGTTTGACAGAATTCCTTCCAAACATTTGATTTTAGGATTTTAATGCTGTATTATTGTGTGCAGACGACAGGCACTAGGCTTCTCAGGACCAAACACCTTATCGGTTATGGCTCATTGTAATTGTGGAAACCAAGTACCTAATGATGAGGGCTAAAAATCTAAATCTAAAGTCTTGTAAAGATATATCTTTCCGCCTTGGCTTTCCTTGACCTAGAAAATTCATTCCTCAGAATGAATTGCTTTTATATGCTTTTATGTGTGGTTTTTTTTTTTTTTTTTTTTGGCGGGACGCAGGTGGCGCTGTGGGTTAAAGCCTCAGCGCCTAGGGCTTGCCAATCGAAAGGTCGGCGGTTCGAATCCCTGCGGTGGGGTGCGCTCCCGCTGCTCGGTCCCAGCGCCTGCCAACCTAGCAGTTCGAAAGCACCTCCGGGTGCAAGTAGATAAATAGGAACCGCTTACCAGCGGGAAGGTAAACGGCGTTTCCGTGTGCGGCTCTGGCTCGCCAGAGCAGCAATGTCACGCTGGCCACGTGACCCGGAAGTGTCTCTGGACAGCGCTGGCCCCTGGCCTCTTAAGTGAGATGGGCGCACAACCCCAGAGTCTGTCAAGACTGGCCCGTACGGGCAGGGGTACCTTTACCTTTACCTTTATGTGTGTTTTTTAATTGCTGTTTTCCTGGTTTTAGGTTGTGTTTCTGTTTTAATGTTTTAATGATACATTTTTTGCTTTTTAGACTGTACACCACTTGCTTTAAATTTTATGTGATGTAGAAATGCATTTAAATAAATATGTGGAAAGGGTGTACTGAACTGCAAGGTGTTCCCCTTTAACTTTCCTCCCCCCTTTTTTTTGTTCTATCTAGAGTTTTTAAAAACATGCTGCTATCTCTCTGTGTTTTGTCTTTTTTTTTTTTTAAAAAAAAAAAACCTTTCTTTCTTCTTTTAATTGCAATAATTAGCCACTTGGAGCACTTCTTTATGGAGTGGAAAGACGTGATTAAAAAATCTCAGCAAATAAATTCACAAGGTTGGTTGGTTGGTTGGTTGGTTGGTTCATTCATTCCCCTGCAGGCCACTATAAGAAGGACAGCAGTGCCAAGGCGCCTTGCATCCCTACGAGTCTTCTCTCTCCCTCCTTGACTGTGATATCCAGAAAACACCAGCATATACCCCTGGATTAGGGCAAATGGGACACGCAAATGCCACCAACCTCAGCCTGCCCTCAGCCAGCCCCCACTGGTCCACCTTCTTACTTGCTACCAGCCGGGCAGGGGCGTCTTACCCATAGAGGCTAGTGGCGCGGGGGCACCACGTCCTGGAGGGCACCAGGGAAGAGGCCGTGGCTAGACATGGTGCCTCCCAGCATCAGCTCGCCACCCTTGCCCACCTCCGCCACGCCGCGCCAAAGCAGCGCCATGCCCAGAGCCTCCGTGTGCCATGGCCATTGTGGCACGAAGCGGCCAGCTGAGCTGGGAGGCACCGCGGCCAGCCTCTGCCTCTTCCCCGCCAAAGAAGCCATCATCCAGCCACTGCCCACCTCCTTCAGCCCCGCTGGCAGTGCCATCCTCCCTAAAAAACTCTGGGAAATGGGGGGGGGCACCAGAGGGAGCTTTGCACCATGGTGCCAGATATGCTTAAGACAGCCCTGCAGCCAGGGCATGACTCTTCCTGCCATTGGCTCTGCCCCCCCCCCCCCAGTGTTGGTTTTTCTGCTTTACATTCTTCCCAGGGAGCAGCATCCACCACTACCCTGGACAGCAGTAGCAGCAGTGCCCTTTGAGGCCACAGCCATCAGCTTAATTTCTACCTTTCAAAAGTCTACCTTTTCCCACCCATGATAAGAAGTTTTACCCTCCCACCAGCTCCAACCTAGGCAGTTGCTCACTTTCTCATCTCCCCTCTTCCCCTGAGGTAAAAGTGTTCACCTCACACACTCTCCCACTAACGGAGCAGTTTATCAGCACTCACAGCCTCATCTATCAGTCCGATTCATCTCTCCTTTCAGCTTTTGGAGAGAGTAAGAGGGAAAACCATAAGCAGCCTTTCTTAAGAAACTGGCGATAGCCATGGGCATTTATATAAGCAACCAGGAAAGTGTCATTTTTCACTCCAGCTGACATTTAAGCTATTTCATAAATATGAAACCAAACCAGAGAGACCAGATGGACTGCCACTTCTTCTTCCTTGAGGTAGGAAAGGCCCAGCCATTTTTTGCTAGCCTCATAATGGGGAGCAATGACAGAGCTAGCTAACTCCTCTCTGGAGAGAGGTGGGAGGGGGAAAGGAAACAGGGTGTTTTGTATGTGGAGGCATAAGGTAGAAACTCCTTTGTCCTGTTCTGCAGTGTAGTGGCAAAGTGCACCATCCTTTCATGATAGTCAAAGCCACAGTTACTTTTGAGATTATTCAACCTTCCAATATTATATAATAGAAATAAGCCTCAATCTATTTATGACTGCAGGCATGGCAGCTTTATCTAGTAATTCAGCGCCCCGAAGGCAGCGGGCAGACAGAGTTTCATCTCACTGCTGGGCATGCCCTAAGCTCAAGTTAAGGCCTCTGCCTGGCTGGATTCTCTCACCCAGCGAGACCTTGCATCATGTCAGGGTTCAAGCACTGAGCCTTCTGGGCTTGCCGATCAGAAGGTCGGCAGTTTGAATCCCCATGACGGGGTGAGCTCCCATTGCTCTGTCCCAACTCCTGCCAACCTAGCAGTTTGAAAGCATGCCAGTGAAAGTAGATAAATAGGTACCACTGTGGTGGGAAGGTAGACAGCATTTCTGTGCACTGCTCTGGTTTCCATCACAGTGTTCCGTTGCACCAGAAGTGGTTTAGTCATGCTGGCCACATGACCCGGAAAGCTGTCTGTGGAGAAATGTCATCTCCTTCAGCATGAAGGCAAGATGAGCGCTGCAACCCCATAGTCGCCTTTGACTGGAGTTTACTAAACAGGGGTCCTTTACTGTTTTTACCTTCAACCCTGAGCAACTTCCATGGAGGGGTTTGGGGGCTTCCCAACTTTGACGGAGTGCCATTCCATCAGCAAGGGCTGAGTGGAATGAGGAGCTGATCCTTGCCCTACTGCCATGCTAACCCTGCTTGCCTGCTGATAGCCAATAAAGATCTGGCCTGATTTTCACCCAATACCTAGTGTCTTGTCTCAGTTATTTCACTGCCTTTGTGTGCTTGCTTGGGCAACTAGGAGTGCATTGCAATGATCAATGCAGATCTCCATGTGTTGCCTTTCAGCTAGATTCTATCATGTTCTGTGCCCTTATATAGTCAAATGATTTTGAGTGCTCCAGTATCTTCTTTCAGAGTACCTAAAGTTGTGTTTTCCTTAAAATTCCATTTTACATAACAGAACTTGCACACCAGTCATATGAAAGTGAAGCACCTTGCCTTTTCCATGTCCTTAATTGCTAAGTTTTGAAGCATGCAGAACAACTCCTCCTTGATGTTCTTCTCAGGCACCTTCTCCAGAATGATCCTAGGAGCCAATCCTTTACATCCCAGCTCAGTTACTGAGGTTTCAGGGGGAAATAACTGCTAGTGCTCCTCCCAGGCTCTGATGCATGGCTCATATCTACCAGCAGCCATGTGTTCAGTATTATGTACCAAATTTCATGGAACTCCCTTCCAGCAGAAGTCAGACAGGCCCTTCCCTACTGAACTTCTGGTGTGCACGGAAGACCTATTTATTATTATTATTATTATTATTATTATTATTATTATTATTATTATTATTTGAACAAGCGTTTTAACTGAAGTTCTGTGGTTTTATTTTTATTCTTTGCATTGTATTTTTGTAAACCACTTGGATACTATTGTAATTAAGCAGCATAAAAATTGCTGAAATAACTAAGGTTGAGAAAAGAAGCCATAGCTTTCATCTTCGTAGCAAATATTACCATTGGTAGGTAATAAGGTCCAAAAGAGCCAGAAAGAACTAGGCATGGGTTATAAGAGCTTTGAAGTTACTCATGAGATCTTAGAATAGCAATAGTTGACCCACATTTATGAAGCTTCTGGACGTATCTCCCATCTTTGGACCATGCCAGCTTAACAGTGAAGCCATAGCCAAGCACTGGAGCCTTGAGCACTAGAGAAGCCCAGAGGGCTCAGCCTGCATGCTGGGCTACAAGACAGCTAAGGTAGGCTTATCAGTAATTGGTAAGAATTTGTGCCTAGAAAATGGGAAGCATTTAAGCATGGTAATAAATATGCCGAGGATAAAATTAAAGGGAGACCGTTTTTTTTCTTTCCAAAGGGCTAGTGCAATAATTTATGAAAAGTAAACAATGTTCCTAAGTCAGGAAAGCATACAAGGTCTCCACAGCTTACAGATCTGCAGCTATGTAGGACTATTGTACAATTTGAAAGAGTGGATGGGTCATACTTACTGGCCTGGTGCCAAGGAATCACTCAACTAGTTCTCTGTTCCTGACAGTGTTTGGGACTCATCTCTCTCCAACAATAGCCCTCCACTTGACCCCAATCATGCTGCAGGGCAAAAGTCTTCTGAAATCATGGAGAATCACAAAAGCAATTCATTATTTGCCATGGAGGGGTAGAGTGGGGCGACTTCAAGTGAAGAAAGGTTACAAAATCCCATCTGATGAGTACAAGCCTTTGAGGGAGTCTGAACTCTCTCCAAATCGTGGCTATAATTTGGTGCTGGCCGTAGGAGCAATAACCTTCTAGGCTTGCAACCCTCTTCAAACGACAATTGCATGTAAACTCAATATGCAGAACAGAAGTGGGGTTAGGTCTCCTGTCTTCATCCTTGACACCTGAGAGTGGAGCTAAAGGTCTGAGCTCAGCCTATGGGCACAGATAGACTGTACATAAATGGTTGCCTTTTGGAGGGCTTCTGGTCATTTTGAAAGACCCTAGATGTCTACATCCAAGGCTGCATGGTCTTAGGCCTGCAGAAAGGGGACACAAGTCATATTCCCTCCTCTATCTGCAGTGAACATGTGAAAGAGATGCTCAAAGGAACATTCTGACAGCCCCAAGATCACAAGCAGAGAGAATGTTTTCGACTGTTTTTAGAATGCTCTTTTAAAATCGCTTTATTATTGATGCGTTTGCTGCCCTGGGCTCCTTCGGGAGGAAGGGTGGGATATAAATTGAAATGATGATGATGATGTAAAGGTGGGAAGCACAGTTCTGCCATTAGCCCAGCCTGCAATAACAGCATATCATGCCCCTCCTTGGGAGCTATATGTTTGGCATCCCTGTGAAGGATGCCTGTGTTTCTACAGATGTGAGTGATTTGTAGTCCAACAAATAGGAACCTTTCTCAGCCCACAGACCACATTCCCTTTTGAGCAACCCTTCATGGCACTGGTGATGGCAGGGGAGCCAGAGGGAAAAGTGGGTGGAGCAATGGAAAGGCTAGTTCCTACGTACACCTCTCTATCCCCCATGCAGGCAAGCAAGAGGCATCCTTAGAGCTCAGGGAGGCATTCCAGCCAGGCAAAAATACTCAAGGTGGGCATAAAGCAGGCCTGGAGAAAGGAGGTGACTGGGTGTGTTGAACCAAAGGTGCCCTGCAAGTGCCAGCTCGGAAAGTGGCGAAGCTGCATGCTCCGCTACCGGGGGCAGAGAGCAGGAGGGGGCATGGCTGGCGTCCCCTGGGGGCATGGTGCGCATCTTGGGGGGGCATGATACACCACCTGTGAGGGTATGGCGCACTGCCCACAGGGGTGTGGCGCCTCCTGGAGGTGTGGCGTGCCACCTGTGGGGGAGTGGCACCTGGTGCACGCGGGAATGTGTGGCGCATGTCGGGGGCGCTGCGATGGCACCCTACTGGAACAGTGGTGCTGGAGGTGGTCTGCTCCCTCCGCACCCCCGTTCCCCCACCAGTGCATCTTGGTAGTCAAGATAACCGTACAATTAATTGGTAGTTGTTGTAGCAATGAGCTCACGTATGTTTATATTCACTTGCTTTGATATAAGCCATTTGTCTTGCTTATCTGTGGGCTTGGGGTGTTGGGCTTTGAGCCCAGAAAGGAGAACGATTTGTAAGATTTGAGTATTTGCCACTAATATAATAATAATAATAATAATTTATTTATTTATACCCCTCCCATCTGGCTGGGTTTCCCCAGCCACTCTGAGCAGCTCCCAACAGAATATTAAAAACGCGATAAAACATCAGACATTAAAACTTCCCTAAACAAGGTTGCCTTCAGATGCCTGATGCCTTCAACAGGTCAGGTGGAGCGATGGGAAGTCCTGGCCCAAATGAGGTATGCTGCTTTGTGTATAAAAAATGTTTGGGCACAGACAAGCTATCTCTCTGCTGCGGTGTCTGTCCCGTGTCTGTAAAGGCTGATTAGCTCCATCAATCCATACCTTTCTTTAATAAAGCACTAGAACTAAGCATTCCATACCCTCCAACATTTTGGGAGGGCAAAGCGGGACACATGCATCCTGTACCATCTCACCCACTGGATCTCTGCACTCCCTTCTCCCACCTGATCTCTATGCTCTTTCTCCAACTCACCTGCCCGATCTCTGTACTATTTCACTCACCCATCAAGCAAACTTGGATGCCCCAGAATGAAGGCCAAGCCAGGGGCTCCTTCAAAGTAAACAGGGCCATCCCACTTAAAATAGGGTGTGCGGCAGGTATGTCATTTGGGTGTTTTTGACATCCTTCTTTGATAGCTCTTTGAACCACTCCCACGAGCCTTCCTTTGGGCCTGCGGTTGAGAACACTGGGAAAGGGACTTCCGGTTGGCGCCAGCGCTAATGGCGGCTCGCTTTCCGTTCTTCGGAGAGGGAGCTGCTCCGCGAGTTCGGGTCTGACCGCTACGGCGAAGCGGGGACCCCTAAAATCACAGGCGCGGAAGCCTGTGAGCAAGGAGACTCGGTGGGCATCGTTTGCGCCCCCTCTTACTGCGAAAGAGCCTTTTTAAAGGCTCCGGAGGAGCATCGGGGGTGCGCAGAGCTGAGAGTCGCTACCCAGCTCGTGGAGTGAAGCCGCATCGCCATTAGCGGAGAGCGCCGACTTCTTCCTGAAATTTGGACTGAAAGAGACTCCCGTGAGTAGGATTGGCAACCCTTTTGGGACTTTAAATTTAATCTTTTTAAAAAATTTGGCCGAAAGTGGGGACGGTAAACAAAGGAAGTCTGCCTTCCCCAGATTGCATGACGGCTAAAGCAACGGACTTGACAAGCTGCAATTGATATCTTTTAAGGAAAGCTCTTAAAAAAAAGGATTAACACTAGCATTGACCTAAGTCCCCCCCCCCCCAGGGAGCAGGAACGGGGGGGGGGGGTGAAAAAGAAAGGAAACCTGCTGGGAAATTTTTAAAGGGACAATTTACCGCAGACTCTGACTCTGGGAACGGACTGCCTGGGAGAAAACACTTTGACAGGGACCTGTCAGAGATGTTGCAAAGTGGAGACTTTATTTGATACAACTTATTGAGACTTTGTAAAAATTACATGGTTGCAGTGAAAAGACTGAAAGAACTTTTAAGTAACTTTCCCCTCAGAGGGTGTTTTGGATTCATTGTTTCTTTGCCACATTGGAGATCTCAGCTCCCTCTAGAGGGCTGAAAGTAACAGTTGTAACAAAGTCACTGGATTTTTCCATTCAAACCTGTTCCTGTGAGAACGACCTTGGGACATGAGCGGCCCTGCAGATGAGATAGCAACAAGATCCAAGTCTAAGGCAGCACATAAGAAAAGGGGCTCTTTATCAGGACTATTGCCAACAGGTCCAGGTGGACAGGAAAAGGGAATAAGTGCATTCATGGAGTCAGTGACGCAGGCATTATTGAAGATAAATGAATCTTTAGAAAGATTGAATAAACAGAGTACAGAAAATACTAAGCAACTGGCAGATTTAACGGCAAAATTGGATTTGAATACTAAGAGCGTAACGTCTAACACAGAGATTATACAACAATTGGTAGAGGAGAACGCCACAATAAGGAAAATTGCAGAAGAAGCCAAAACTACTGCGGAATCCACACAGGAAAATTTAGTTCCTGTTTGTAGGAGGCTTGACCAGCATGAGGCAACCCTCTCTTTATGGGACATGCAGCGTAAGGAGAAGAATTTGAGACTTAGGTTGGTTCCTGAGAGTGAAGGGGACAACCTAGTGGACTTTCTCACAAAAGAAATTTCAGATTTTTGGCAGGAAAACCTAAAGGGGACAGAATTTGAGATAACAACCGCCTTCAGATTGGGCAGAAGGCAAGGCAGGAAGATTCCAAGGGACTGCCTGATTACATTGAGGTCGAAAGAGGAGAGAGACAGGATACTAAGTTTGCATTATCAGAAAACACTTCAGATTCAAAACGTCTCTGTGCAAATCTATAGGGATATCCCAAAATATATTTTGGAGGTGAGAGCTCAGTTCAAGAATTTGGTGGACCTGCTGAAGAAGAACAACATACTTTTCAGGTGGGAATTTCCACAGGGTTTGTCTTTTAACTTCAGAGGAAAGAAAGTTAAGATAAAAACAGCGCAAGATAAAGAACAGTTTCTACATAAATACGGAGAGGACCTGGTGAAAGGGGTCCTGAACTCAACTGCAGATACAGACTTGGGGAACTTGACATTTGGACTCAAATCACCAACGGACGAAGAACAGCTGCAGGGTGCAGTTGGAGGTATCTAATCAACAATGTCTCTGAGATTTCTAACTTGGAACTGTAATGGATTGAACCTTCCCAGGAAAAGGCGTGAGGTTTTCCATATTTTGAAAAAAGAACAATTGGATCTGATTTGTTTACAAGAAACCCACGTGACAAGAGCACAGAGAAGACTACTTATAAATAAAAGATTGGGACAAGAATTTATCTCATCAGATAAAGTTAAGAAAAGAGGAGTGGTGATATATGCAAAAGAGAAACTGGCTCCAAGACAGATTTTCAAAGATGAACAGGGCAGAATCTTGGCAATTGAGATACAGATTCAAGGAGAAAAAATCTTGATATTTGGAATTTATGCACCGAATGAAGGGAAGGCAGAATTTTACAAGAAATTACATGAGACATTAATGAACTATCTGGACTATAAGGTGATCCTATTAGGCGATATGAACGGGGTCGTCTCTACAAATATGGACAAAGCACAAAGACAGGTGATCTCCAAGGACGGGAGACTACCTAAGACTTTCTTTGAAATGACTGACAACTTGGACCTGATCGACATTTGGAGAACAAGAAACCCCCTCGAGAGGGAGGGAACATTCTTTTCAGAATCACAGATGACCTGGACAAGAATAGACCAAATATGGATTACTAGTGGGATGGCTCCTAAGATAAAGAAAGTGGAAATCTGCCCAAAGACATGCTCCGACCATAATGCAGTAAAGATGGAAATGAAAATAACAACAGCTGGC
Organism: Podarcis cretensis; assembly: GCF_951804945.1. Taxonomy (NCBI): domain Eukaryota; kingdom Metazoa; phylum Chordata; class Lepidosauria; order Squamata; family Lacertidae; genus Podarcis; species Podarcis cretensis. The sequence continues at coordinate 30,898,728 of NC_137173.1, read as the reverse complement.
TCCTTCAGATGGAGAATGAATGACACCCTATTTAAAGATCCAGAGGTGTACCAAAAGGCCCAAAAGACTTTGAAGGACTATTTTGAGATAAATCTAAGGACAGAAGTGGAGAAACGAGTGATCTGGGACGCAAGCAAGGCCGTGATGAGGGGTTTCTTGATACAGCAGAATTCTTTGAAAAGGAGGAAACAACAGGAGAAGAAAGATAAAATTTTGGAAAAGATAAAAGACAGTGAAAAGAAATTGAGATCCAACCCAAAGTCACATGAGATCTTGAGACAAATCAAACTGTATCAGAAGCAATATATGGAATTGATGAACCAGGAGATTGAATGGAAAATTAAACGAATGAGACAAAAGACATTTGAATCGGCAGATAAATGTGGGAAACTCCTGTCATGGCAATTGAAGAAGAGACTGAAATTGAATACAGTCACAAGTTTGGAGGTAGATGGAAAGAACATTTCGAAACCAAATGAGATCAGCAACTGTTTTCAGAGTTATTTCAGAAGATTGTATGCACAAGGGCCGGAAAACGAAAGAGACATTGAAGAATTTCTTAAGAAACATGGATTACAAAAAATTTCGCAACAAAGTATGGCGCTTTTAAATGAGAAAATAACTGAACAAGAAATTGAGGGTGCCATTCAAAACATGCAACTGGGGAAATCTCCAGGGCCAGATGGACTAACCTCCAGATATTACAAAGCCTTGAAAGATTGGATAATCCAGCCACTTAAGGAGGTTTGTAACGAGATATTAGAGGGGAAAAGGGCACCTGAGACGTGGAAAGAAGCTTTCATCACACTTATACCAAAGACTGAGGTTGATAAAAAACAGATCAAGAACTACCGCCCTATATCACTACTTAATGTGGATTACAAAATTTTTGCAGACATTTTGGCAAAAAGATTAAAGAAGGTGTTGGTGGAGGAGATTCAGAAAGATCAGGCAGGCTTTCTCCCGGGCAGGCATATGTCTACTAATGTAAGGAATATAATTGACATTATAGAAATGTTGACAGTGAACATTAATACGAAGGCAGTTTTAATTTTTGTGGACGCGGAGAAAGCCTTTGACAATATATCTTGGAAATTTATGAAAAAGAATCTCCACGGGATGGGGGTAGGCCAAAGGTTTGAAAATGGTATAAGTGCAATTTATTCTGAGCAAAAGGCGAAGCTAATTGTAAATAATGTGGTTATGGATGAATTACCTATAGAAAAAGGGACACGTCAGGGGTGCCCAATATCCCCATTACTTTTTATATCGGTCCTGGAGGTCCTGTTAAATATGATTAGGGGGGACCAGCTGGTAAAAGGGATTCAGGTCGGAGCCAGACATTACAAATTAAAGGCTTTTGCAGATGACCTAGTACTGACCTTGCAAGAGCCAGACACTAGTACCAAAAGAGCTTTGGAATTAATTCAAGTATTTGGCCAGGTCGCAGGATTTAAGTTGAATAAACAAAAAACCAAGGTACTGGAAAAAAAATTAACAAATGTTGAAAGGGATAGATTCCAAGAGGAAACTGGGTTAGTGGTGGCAAAGAGTGTAAAATACCTGGGGATTAACATGACATCTAAGAATGTAAACTTATTTAAGGACAACTATGATAAGTGCTGGACTGAGATAAAGAAAGATTTAGAAATATGGTCAAACCCGAAGCTTTCCTTGTTAGGTCGAATTGCAGTGATCAAAATGAATGTATTGCCTAGAATGTTATTTTTGTTTCAGACATTACAAATTGTTGATAAACTGGACTGTTTCAAGAAGTGGCAGAAAGACATATCTAAATTTGTCTGGCAGGGCAAAAAGCCCAGAATTAAGTTTAAGATACTTACTGATTCTAAAGAAAGAGGGGGGTTTGCCCTGCCGGACTTAAGACTTTACTATGAATCGGCAGCTTTCTGCTGGTTAAAAGATTGGCTACTTCTTGAAAATCCAGACATTCTAGATTTGGAAGGATTTGATAATAATTTTGGTTGGCATGCGTATATCTGGTATGACAAGGTTAAAGTGTATAAGGGTTTTAAAAATCACATTGTCAGGAAAGCACTATATAATGTTTGGATACGGTACAAAGATTTATTGGAAAATAAAACTCCCAGGTGGCTTTCACCAATGGAGGCCAAGGAGGTAAAGAAACTCAATATGAGAACTAATTGGCCGAAATATTCTGAAATTTTAGAACAAGAAGGTGGTGAACTTAAACTACAAAGCTATGAGAAAATAAAGTCCAAGGTACGGGATTGGCTCCATTATTTTCAAATAATGGAGGCCTATAAACAAGACAGGAAAATTGGTTTCCAGGTGGAGAAATCGAAACTAGAAACAGAACTGTTAGAACCCAATACTAAGAATTTATCAAGAATGTATAACTTGCTGTTGAAGTGGAATACAATAGATGAGACAGTGAAGTCAGCTATGGTTAAATGGGCACAGGACATAGGTCATGACATTATGTTTGCTGACTGGGAGCAGTTATGGACCACAGGTATTAAATTTACGGCATGTAATGCCTTACGAGAAAACATTATGAAAATGATTTATAGGTGGTACATGACCCCAGTCAAGCTTGCGAAGATTTATCATCTGCCCAATAACAAATGTTGGAAATGCAAAGAGACTGAAGGTACCTTCTTCCATCTTTGGTGGACCTGCCCAAAGATTAAAGCCTTCTGGGAAATGATTTATAATGAAATTAAGAAAGTGCTTAAGTGCACCTTTAACAAGAAACCAGAGGCATTTCTCTTGGGTATGGTCGGCCAGCTGGTGCCGAAGAAGGATAAGAATTTTTTTCTGTACGCTACTACGGCAGCAAGGATTCTCCTAGCAAAGTATTGGAAGACACAAGAGTTACCCACGCTGGAGGAATGGCAGGCGAAAGTGATTGACTTTATGGGACTGGCAGAAATGACCGGCAGAATCCGCGACCAAGAGAAAGAGACTGTGGAAGAAGATTGGAAGAAGTTTAAGATGTATCTTAAGAATTATTATAAAACTGAGGAGTGTTAAAATGCTGAGGGAAAAGAAGACGTAGAATTGCAGCGATAATTGGGTTTAAATTTTAGGGTGGAATAGAAAAAGAGGATGAATTTATATTTAATTGGGCAAGAAAGGTTGCTGAATAATGGTACTAAATTAAGGATGCAAAAAGGGAAAGGTATGGGGAAGTCCGGGAAAAGAGGGTTATGAAAATAAGGTTAAGAAAATATGAGTTTATTGTTTGTTTGTTTTTATGTTGTTGTTTTTTTTGTTTGTGATAAAAAATTGGAAATTAATAAAAATCTTTATAAAAAAAAAAAGAGAACACTGGGAAAGAGGCGTGGCGGGAAAGTCCCGAGAACCAGATAGTGAAGTCTGCGGGGCTCAGGCCTGAGGTTCTCTACCTCTGTCCCAAAACATCTGGATGGCTACTCCTAGCTCAATATAATTGTGTGGTTGGAGATAGGGGAAATGAAGGAATGTTTCCACTCTCTCCCCCCCCCCCCCGTTTCCCCTCAGTGGGTAGAAAATACGCTGTGAAGAAAGCGACCTCTGCTCTCCACCAAAGCCATTTCATATTGCCCCGCTGAGCGAGGCGTTTCCCTGCAGAAACATACAATTAGAAACATTTGTTCTGGATGGGGGAACCAAAAGCTTGATCGGCACCCAATAGGCTTCCCAGCTTGCTGGCAATTTGGAAAGGATTCGAGACACACCAGAGTGCCGGTCCCCCGTGCACTGGTTTCAGGGCACAGAAGAGAAATGGAAGCTGGGCCCGACAGAAGCGAACTGAAAAAGGACTGAGAAAGTATTGTGTTGCACATCCCAGTCCTACAGAGCTTGTGAAATGAAAATCACTTGTAGGGGAAAGCCAGGGAGTCGAGGAAGAAGAATTAAAAGTGCTCTAATCTCATGCCACTGAATCGTAATTGAAAAGATGGTCCCCAGCAAGGAGCAGCAGGCACAAACCACTTAAGCTATTGAAAAAAAGGGGGGGGGAGAGACTATCCCTGTGATTTTTACACATAATATCTATCAGGACTGAAAAACACCCCAAAGATGATGAGTTTAATTCCCCATTGCTTTTAATCATTCACACTTTTCAATAGGGCATGAAACTCCACATTCTGAACTGGTAATATACAAGGGTAACAAATGACATCTGCTTACGCTTTCACTAGTGGATATTGAAGCTGTAATTGCATTGACAGCACCACCTGCTACCACTTGGGCTTGAACTCCAAATACCCTTAGGTAGGAAGTTCTGACAGACACTTATCATTGTTCAGGGCCCCCACTAGAGGGAGCCATCATCGCAAGCACTATAAAGATGATTTGCACAAATGGTCCACGAAGAATGATGTCACTGTTATTCAGAGAGGCTTCTGCTAGGAATGCAAGGGAGGCAGCGCTGGTTAGATGCTAGGGCAAAATAAGACCCAAAGTCATTCTCAGTTAATCAGTCTGTGCTTCCCTCCCTCCTCCACTGTGTGTATATGCAGAACCCATTTCCCTGATGATCACACATTATTCTCCACAATGGATTTGAGGTTCAGTTCTCTCAACAAAATAGTGAATTTGCTGGCAACTCTGAAAGTGGAGGGAAATCAGTATGAGATGTTCCAATCAGAGAAATCTATGAATTAAAGAATCATAGAATTGTAGAGTTGGAAGAGACCCCTGCAATGCAATAATCTTCATGACAGATGCTTCAGCTGTGTCTCAGAAGCCTAATTTTTGTAGCTGTGGGTTCACGTTTGAACTTGATTGGCATCCAATTAATTCAATTTAGATTATTACGATGTTTTGACTTGTTTTCCATAGTTTGAATGCTGTGAGCTGCCTTGGACTTCCACCTCAGGGAGGAGCGGTTGGTTATAAATTTGGACTAATAATACACAGGTAGCAAGTGTGAACCCCTCCAGATGTTGTCAGACTTCAACTCGCATCATCACTCGCATCCACGCTGGCTGGAACTGACAGGAGCTGGAGACATTTGTTTTGGCCACCCCTGGAATACTATGTATATGTAGCAGAAATGCATCAGACTGCAGGAGAAGGCAGCTGTAATATATAAAGAAGCCTCCCAGCACATTCATGACACTGAGTGCTCAACCTTCACAACCTAACTGACAGATGAGCATACGAAGCCATTAGTTTTCCCTCTGCTTGCTTGCTCCCTCTCACACAGCCACATCACCTTCCTGCTAGTCTACACGGGACAAGTTAACTAACCACAAGGCAGCCAGATGCCTGAGAGAAGGACATGTTCATTGCAGGCACCCGGAGGCAGGAAGCTTTGTTACAGGAAGGAAGGACATGAGCGGACAGAAGAAGCCCTGTGAACGTTCACAGGTAGCTGTGCACTATCCACCATTTGTCTCAGTGCCCCTATCATAGCATCACTCTGGGGCATGATGGGAAATTTGTAATGAAATAATAGATACATCCTAAACCAAACCTGTGAGAGCTGGACCATAAAGAAGGCTGATCGCTGAAGAATTGATGCTTTTGAATTATGGTGCTGGAGAAGACTCTTGAGAGTCCCATGGACTGCAAGAAGATCAGACCTATTCATTCTTAATGAAATCAGCACGGAGTGCTCACTGGAAGGACAGATCCTGAAGCTGAGGCTCTAATATTTTGGCCACCTCATGAGAAGAGAAGACTCCCTGGAAAAGACCCTGATGCTAGGAAAGATTGAGGGCACAAGGAGAAGGGGATGACAGAGGACAAGATGGTTGGACAGTGTTCTTGAAGCTACCAGCATGAGTTTGACCAAACTGTGGGAGGCAGTGGAAGACAGGAGTACTTGGCGTGCTCTGGTCCATGGGGTCACAAAGAGCAGGACACGACTAAACGACTAAACAACAACAACAAACCAGACCTGGGGAACCTTTTTCAGCCTACAGGCCACATTCTCTCATGGCCTCCTGGGGGATGATTGCAAGCAGTGAGTGGAGCCAGAGGCAAAACTGGGTGGAGGGGATATGATGTTTATCTTTGCACAGTCAGAGACCAGAGATATACAGCTATGCACTCCTGTTGCTGGGCTCCATTGAAAATGGCTCCTCAATGCAAACCAGGAAGTGAGCTCTCCAGACAATTGAATGGCTCCTATCTCTGCGGCTGCAATCTCCTGGGTGACATGGATGCCATTAGCAGCTGAATGTGCATGCGTACTCTGTCTGATTCCCTCTCACACACCTACCCCCTGTGCGGCCGGGCGCTGGCAACCCACACTATGCCACTGGCACCAACACGCCTCTCCACCAACCATCTAGGCAAGCAAGAGGCATTATCACCGTTCAGTGACACATTCCAGACAGGGAGAACCTTTGAGGAAGGCGTGGACCAGGTGAGGCGTGGCCTGGGCAGAGTCTCAAGGGTCAGAGAGGGAGTATTTGGCCCCTGTGCCTGAGCTAAACCACCTGCATTTCAATGGGAACATAAAAGAAGGGGAATTTCCAGTTTCTGAGCATACTAGAGCCATCGAACAACAAAAGCACCTCTGCACATGCTGAGTGACAGCTACCATGCATAAAAAAAGTGATCATGCGAATTGGGCCTGTAAAGCCGCCTGTTCCATTAACCTCCTTACCGCAGACGGTGCTCCCTGCATTTGGGCTTGCTAAAATGAGACATCTCTCTCACCAGAGTGAGCGGAAACAAAGGGGGAGGAAATTAACCCCCTCCCCACCTTCCCCTCATTCCTCCCTTTTCTTGCCACATGAAAGTAACCTAGTTAAGTAGCACCATCACTTTTCAAGTCAGAAAAGCATTATGCGGCTCCTTTCGTGCTTGCTGAATGAAGAGAATAATTATTCTTTTACTGAAACAAAAAGGTGGTTTCCCCCCCCCCAATGCTTTTTAGCCGATTTTTGTATTTAGCTTCCTATCTCTTAAAAGGAAACTTTTAAAAAAATCCTAAATTGATGCAAACAAAATAATTGGCAAGGCGTGAAAATACCGACCGTATCCTGGAGACAGGCTGTGTTGTTGGTCCTTTCTTAATTTTCACTCTATTAAGGTAATTTCCTGTGACTGTAGCTTTTCCTGCAGCCATTCCCACATGCTGCCATCTCTGGCTTTTTTGCAAAAGGTTTTTTTTTTAAAAAACCCACACCAAAATCTTAAAATTTATGCTGGGGGGGGGAGGGGATGGGGACGACACACATCAAAATTTGAAACATATTTTATGTTCTTTTTTTGTTGTTCTTCTGCATACGAATTGACAATGATATGCTGATTTCTGAGCACAACCGAAACCTGCTGGAAAGAAGTGTTGAGGAAAATATAGAATGCTTTTGTTGGTATTTAAGGCAAAGCCCCAAAGATACTTTGGATGTAGCTGATGTTACAGAGCTTGGAGATGGGAATTTGGTCCCCCAAGAGGTAATGAGAGATATCAACCTAGATGACTTTAGCACACACTTAGACACATTCATGGAGAATAAGGTTGCCAATGGGAAGTAGCCTGTGGCCATGATGACTATGATCTGCCTCCACTGTTGGAAGCAGTAAGCCTCTGACTACCAGATGCTGGGAATCACAAGTGGGGAAAGTGTTGTTGCACTCATGTCCTGTTTGCAAGCTTCTCATGGGTGTCTAGTTGGCCACTGTGAGTATACGGTGTTGGACTAGTTGGGGCTTTGACTCTTTATGTTCCTATGAGATGCCACCCAGGGGCACCTGAAGGTTCATGAGTCAATCACTTTGCTTAAGGTAAAACATATCTGTGTCTAGTCAATGCCTGGATGGGTGACCACCCATGAACCATAGGTTCCTTGGGTTCCATGATCGAAGACAGATGGACTATAAATATAAGAATTCCCTGTATGTTGCCGCAATTGTCAGGTGAATAATGTCAAAAGAATGTGGCAGGATCGACTCGGCATTGAACCCATGAATTACCAAAAACAAGTGTTTACAAGTTAGAGTGGGGAGGAGCCATAGGAAAAGAGTGAGTCTTCACCAAAACTGAAACATGACTAAGAGCTGTCCACCTTCTCAAGCAGGTTCTTTCCAGAGACTGGAGCTCTCGTCTGAAAAGTTCCTTCCTCAGATGAGTTTATGTGATGGATTATGGCCAATCTCAGCAGAGACATCACCTTGCCAACAAAGGTCTGTATAGTTAAAGCCATGGTTTTCCCAGTATGGAAGTGAGAGCGGGACCATAAAGAAGGCTGATCACCGAAGAATTGATGCTTTTGAATTATGGTGCTGGAGGAGACTCTTGAGAGTCCCATGGACTGCAAGAAGATCAAACACATCCATTCTTAAGGAAATCAGCCCTGAGTGCTCACTGGAAGGACAGATCATGAAGCTGAGGCTCCAATACTTTGGCCACCTCATGAGAAGAGAAGACTCCCTGGAAAAGACCCTGATGTTGGGAAAGATGGAGGGCACAAGGAGAAGGGGACGACAGAGGACGAGATGGTTGGACAGTGTTCTTGAAGCTACAAACATGAGTCTGACCAAACTGCGGGAGGCAGTGGAAGACAGGAGTGCCTGGCGTGCTCTGGTCCATGGGGTCACGAAGAGTCGGACACGACTAAACGACTAAACAACAACATGGCCAATCTACTACATATGCTGGAAAATAGTCTGTTCACTATGCACCTATTAAAGACACCTATTAAATTATCATAACCAAATTTTACATGATGGTTCCTGAGATCAAGGAGCAGGATTTCCTCTATGTTTGGATACAATTGGTTGCCATTTTGAATCATGGGGGTAAACCAAACCTTTAAAAACTGCCCTGATTTTCACAACTGTACTGATTGGGGGGGGGGGGGCTTCTCATAATTCCAGGATATGAGGCCGTAAGTGTAAAAATAAAACTGAACTAAATATATGTTTTGTGCTCATTCGTACTTTGAAAATAAACTTCCCTTTAAAATTATTTATGCCCCATCTTTTGAGTACCAGGACAATACTTGTTGCAATACTTAGCAAAAAAAACATACATTGTATAATAAAACTTCACATAGAATAAAAATGTGTGTGATCTGGTGGACAGGCCGTATTTATGAAGATATCATACACATCACTTGCAACGATTGCACAGGCTGTAGCCTAGGCTGTGAGAGGAAATGGCTACAAGCAACCCAAACCAACCTCTGCTGCTTCACTACTGCCACCAAGTGCATATCTTTGTTTTCCCCCTCTCTGGCTGCCTCCATGTATTAACCCTTTTGGTTTACGGACTTTACTTGGCCCAGCCTACTCCCTATAGTAGAGAGAGTGACATGGTACAGCAATGGGTTGAATCACAAGGCTTCAAGCCATTGCCCCTCCCAAACAAACAATACTTTCACCAACAAGTTAAACAGTCTTTGAGAAAATGAATTCAGAAAAGCAAACTAATTTTAGTCTGAGTAGTTGCTCAGAAGAGCAGATCAAAAATATTCAGAGTTCGATAAGGACAATTGAGGTTTTAAGAAAGATTGGGACCTGTTTATGTTATATTTAAAGAACTACAGTGGTACCTCGGGTTACATACGCTTCAGGTTACATACGCTTCAGGTTACAGACTCCGCTAACCCAGAAATAGTGCTTCAGGTTAAGAACTTTGCTTCAGGATAAGAACAGAAATCAGGCTCCAGTGGCATGGCAGCAGCAGGAGGCCCCATTAGCTAAAGTGGTGCTTCAGGTTAAGAACAGTTTCAGGTTAAGTACGGACCGCTGGAACGAATTAAGTACTTAACCTGAGGTACCATTGTATTGTAAAGAAGTGGACTTATTAGTAGGGTTTGAGTAAACACTTACAATTAAGAAAACAGAAAAAAACTTAAGATGTAATAATGGGAAAATAACGAAGGGTATGATGTAATATGGGAAAGATGAATTGAATCAAAATTGAAATGATTATAACAATATTTAATTGAAAGATTATAAAAGGAAACTAGAAGAAAATGGGCAGGAGAAGTAAATAATGAACCAGAAGGGGAAGTTGGGGGAAGTTGGGGGGGGGGCGGTTAGGGATTTATATACTATTTTGTTGATAACATTGATTGTGATGAATATAAAATTTGTAAAATTCGATAAAAACTATTTAAAAATAAATAAATAATAATAATAATCAGAGTTAAATACAAAATGTGCTCTTTAACACTTTCCAGTGTTGTAGCCCTTCCTCTCTCTTGCTGCTCTTCCATTCCAGCTCTTTAAATATCCGACTTCACAGCTGACTAACTCAGCTATTTTCTAGCTTAACTTACACAATATTTCCTCTCCTCTTATCAGCCTTTTAGCCAATCAGGTAGAGAGCAGAGTGTAAGTGGAGTTAATGTTTCCCCTTAATTGCCAGGTTCCTTGGAAGAACTTTAACCCTGCTAAGCAAAATTGCCCCTTGTACTTTTAACCTTCCTGTGAAGCTTTGACCCTTCTATGTGGGAGAGCCTTTAAAGCCAAAAAGCAACCACTTTACAAGCCAAACCCCAACACAAAATAACTGTAAGTTCACACTTGCTTCTCTAACCCTTGGTAACTATCCTTACAAGGCTAGTAAGGATCTTTCAATGCTTATTCTTATGCTTATTATATCCCCACCAATCCTGGCTCCTGCCCCCAAACATGTAAGCAGAAGCTCTTACTGGTAAATAAGAAAGAGACCTATATTCAGGCAAATAATGGTACAGGCTCTGCCACAGGCACAAGGTTCAAGAGTTATGGTTCAGTTCAAAGCTGATCAAGAAGTCCAGAACTAGACAGAAGCAATGAAGATGTTCGAACAAGTGCCCATGCCCTAGTCTCCAAGTTTTAAATATGAGATGTAGTGCAGACTTGCTTGTCTTGCTGGAATATTGTGATTGCAAACAAACACTCTTCCTGGGTAGGTGGGTCTGTCCCATCTGTGAAGGTGGCTACTGGTTCCAGTCAGGGCTCCTGTACAGTTGCTCCTGCCTCTGGTTTCACCTCCCCACTCAGCTGCTTTAAGCCCTCTGCAGCCTCCACTAGGCTCTTCGCTCCACAAGAAAGTCAGGAGGGAGAGCTGGCATCTCTCCTCCTCTTCCTGAAGTATCTGGTGTTGGGGTTGAAAGAGGAGATCCTCTTCCTCCAACCCAGGTTCCCACCATTTAGGCCCTGCTCTGTTTCTTCCACCTCTTTCAGCAGAGCCTGCTGATTCTGGCCCCAACCCAACAACCCTGCCAGACTCATGACCCCAATTCCTACACTCTATCCACCTCAACTGACCATAGGTCTTCTGTCCTCTTAAACAACCCTCCTCCTTCTCTGCATGATCTTTTGGTAACATGCCATGCACACTGATTGCACAGTGGTGGTGATGTTGATGATGGCTGGGAGTTGAATGCAAAATTTACTGAACTGAAAAGGTACTGCATCTGATGATATTTGGTGCTGGCGGATTTCTGATAGCATGCCATCACTGTATGCTTGTAAGCCATCATTTCACATGGTGGTCATTGCGTGATGTGATATGTGAAATAGACTAGCTCTAAGAGTGGCTTCTCACAGTACATTTCGTATTTGGGGCAAGGTTCCAAATACTTGAGGACAGCATTCGTCACAATAGATACACATATTGATGCAGGTAGCAGTGGGGAAAAGTCAGGTATCGATTTCCACGTATTTTAAAGGGGATCATAGGGATGTGCACATGCATGTCCTGATCAAAACAGATACAATACTTATATATATTTTACACTTGGGCGCCTAAAGTCTGTGAAGCCAAAAGGTGGTGTAAGATACAACCTCGGGAAACGCTGGGATTTGTACTCCACTGTACTTCCATTGACATGGAAAAAATGATTGAGATCTCTATGCCTTTCTCTCTGGCTTGGGAACGTGGGGAAAATGAGAGCTATCCATCTTCAGACATTGCTTTTGAGATTTATAGATGAAAAGCACTAAATATTAACATGCATATCTGTTGTTTACTCTTCTCCTTATGGCCTGCTGTCCCCCTAAGGCTGGTCTCCTTCCCCTGTGCTTTCAACAGAAATAAATTAATTGTTCTTGGTCTTGGTTTTCAGGCTTTCCCCCTCCCTCGTGTGAACCACAAGGTGGCTGCATATACACCATACATTTAAAGCACATGGCTTCCCTCAAAGAATCCTGGGAACATGTTCCCTCCCTCCTGATTGATCGTTTGGGAGCTTCAAAAGCTTTCTTCAGCCCGAACATCACAGCAACCGATGCCAACCGACACTGGCACACTTAGGGATCCACAGAGTTTGCGCACCCTGTGTGACAGACCTCAGCAACTCAGCATTTTGGCTAATCTACTTTATTTACATATAAACACACATGGAGCACTGCAACATGGCTCCCTCTCTCTCTAGCATCAGACAGCAAAGAGGAAAAAGAACAAAGGACAATAGTCCCACTTCATGGAACACAGTAACACAAACGTCCTGTCTCCATCACTTCCCACTCTGTGGTGTCAAAACATACACCGTCATGCGATAGACAAAAATCAAATCACTGCAATCATAGATCAGGAATTCTAACAGTGACCAGTGCCAGCCGTGTTTCATTACATTTGTTGACTGAACTAAAAAGTTTCATGAGCCCATTTTTATATATAAAAATAACTCATTTTTTTTTTAATTTTGTCACCCCCCCCCCTCAGTGATGATACCCGGGGCAGCCAACACACCCCACACTCCCCTTCCTCCACCACTGCCTTTATCATAATGAACATCCCTACATTATCAAAAATAATAATAATTAATTGATAAGCCTTGCTAGCATTAAACAAGTATCAGCAGTTTACATGGCAGTGCCAGCCCTCAGCCCATATCTGATAACAGTATGAAGAAAAAGAGGATTATTCAAACATTAATGTGCATGAGGGAAGGGCAGAAGGAAGTGAAATCCAGTCAAAAACCTTCAGGTGTCTCATTGGACCACAGCACCATCAGTCAGCTTGGTGACAATAAGAGCCACACAGAGCCCAGACTAATCCACATATAAAAAGGATTAAATTAGAAGGGTCAGGGAGGAATCCATGCTTCCTATATCCTAGCAACTATTTGAGATCTCCTCAAGGAATGATTACTTCCAAGGATGCGGGTGGCGCTGTGGGTTAAACCACAAAGCCTAGGACTTGCCGATCAGAAGGTTGGCGGTTCAAATCCCTGTGACGGGGTGAGCTCCCATTGCTCAGTCCCTGCTCCTGCCAACCTAGCAGTTCGAAAGCACGTCAAAGTGCAAGTAGATAAATAGGTACCGCGCCAGCGGGAAGGTAAATGGCATTTCCGTGTGCTGCTCTGGTTCACCAGAAGAGGCTTAGTCATGCTGGCCACATGACCCAGAAGCTGTACCCGGAAGCACCCTCGGCCAATAAAGCGAGATGAGCACCGCAACCCACAACTGGACCTAATGGTCAGGGGTCCCCTTACGCTTACCAAGGAATGACTACTGTAATGAACTCTACAATAGGGCGTTGGAAACCATTCAAAAGCTGTAATCAGTGCCCCCCCCCCCGAAAAATAAGTACCAGTACTCACCAAGAAGTTGTTACAGTAAGTGTCACATTTTTTAACAACAGCAGCAAAAGAGGTGCCAGTACTGTGTACCCTTGAGTACCCCCCCCCAAAAAAAAAGAAAAAGAAGCACTGGCTGTAATCAAACTCACCTTTGAACACTATGTCTCCTCTTGTGTAGATGCAGCAGAATATTTGTTGCACACTTTGGGAAGTTCCTACATAAACCACACATTCATCCTGGTTTCCATTGAGCAGAGACCACTTCCACAAGTCTGGTTTTTCAGAAATTTCTACATATGTTGAACGCAAAACAGCATGCTGTCCGGCTGCCTATTGCAGGGGTCAGCAAACTTTTTCAGCAGGGAGCTGGTCCACTGTCTCTCAGACATTGTGGTGGGCCAGACTATTTTTTTTGGGGGGGTGAACAATTCTTATGCCCCACAAATAACCCAGAGATGCATTTTAAATAAAAGCACACATTCTACACTCTGATTGCCGGACCATCTGCGGGCCGGATTTAGAAGGTGATTGGGCCAGATCCAACCCATGGGCCTTAGTTTGCCTACCCATGGTCTATTGTGTATAAAAGTGGTGTGATGGGTAAGTGTGTCTGGCTGTTAACCAGAATGTTGGCAGTTCGAGCCCAACCAGGGATGGCTGTGGGCAGGATTCCTGCACTGCAGGAAGCGGGATCCCTTCCAACTCTACAATTCTATGATTCTATGAAAATAAATAGTTAAAATAGCTTCATGTTGGGATAGTTTATCTGAACCACTCCTTTCCAGGAGAGCAGTAAATAATACATTGGGTGCATTTGTGCTGGTCTAATTTGAAGCCATGCCAGTTTTTTCTCATCCAAACATTATTTTTCTCTCTGAGGCAGGTGTAGCAAAATGTCAACTGGTTGTTAAAAATTGCTACACTTCATGGTCTCATAAGTGTACCATTTGTTCATCCCCCATTCCAAAGAACTAGATAAGGTATACTTTTGCCAGGAGGGCTGGTAGATGAAATTAGTTCCATATCAGTATCTTTTACCTGGAACGCTACCTCCCTCTGAAGACTACATTTAGCAAATATGTCCACAGCTTGCGAACAACAGATATGCTCTGCTATCTCCTAACTGAACCACTAGCTCCTTCTCCATTTGTGCAAAACTAGATACCATGTGTAAATCTGCCGGTCAGAATGAATGCTTCATATCATGATCAGCAGCGCTGGGGTATTAGCTCTCTTTCTGGTCCAGGTATAGCAAACCATGTTGACTGGTCTTCAAAAGTTGCTATGCTTCAGCATCTCTTAACTCATGGGTAGGCAAACTAAGGCCCGGGTGCCGGATCTGGCCCAATCTCCTTCTAAATCTGGCCCGTGGACAGTCCTGGAATCAGCATGTTTTTACATGAGTAGAATGTATGCTTTTATTTAAAATGCATCTCTGGGTTATTTGTGGGACATAGGAATTCGTTCAACCCCCCCCCCCCCGAAAATATAGTCCAGCCCCCCACAAGGTCTGAGGGACTGTGGACTGGCCCCCTGCTGAAAATGTTTGCTGACCCCTGTCTTAACTCCTACCCTACTCTAAGGAGAACACCAAAACGTGGTGTGCATTTACATCAGACTTACTAGTTGCCAAAAATCACTGAATGCCTGACTCTCCTGCCTAAAACTTTATTTTATTTTTATTTCATGTACGTAGGACCCTTGGTGTTCTTACTGGTGTGCTAATGGTATTTCTGATCCAGGTACAGTTGAAACTCTATGTGTTGTCCTGTGATGACTCACTCTGTCACGAGAGGGTGGACTCCTCTCTCTCATCAGCTTACTGAAGGTTAAGAGACGACACTAAAAAAAACACCAAAACCTTAGTCACTGATTGCTTTTTTTCTGCCATGGGAGATTACTCAGTGTGGGTGCCTTGAGTTATCGGAACCCAGCCAAGGAAAATTAAATGAGTCTGGCATTAATTCACCTGTGTAGAGTCAAGTGACAATAGGGGAGAAAGGAGATGTCCTTTTTGCCGTATGATTGAAATTCAAATTAGTTCTGAGAACATCCCATTTACAATGTGGCAAAACATCATCAGCAACCAGTGCCTGACATATCCCAGGCAGATAACCTTTAGTTTAGAGGCAAGACTAGGGAGTCAGGATAAGTGCTGAACAAAAGCAACTTGCTGAGCTAATATAAAGAGTTAATTACTGGTGTCAGGAAATAGATCACACAGCATGAAAAGTGTCTAATTTGAAGAAATTGACAAATTTTGATTTTTCTGGAAAACGTGCACATTTATACAGCTGTGCAGAATCTGATCAGGCTGAGGGCAGAACTGTCCCTACAGTTTTCAGTGAAATGAATTTTGTTAGACCCTGTACAATCCTGCAATTTTATTTTTATTTTTCAACTCCTTGTGTTTGAAATGTGCTCAGCAGACATAGCCAGGAGTATTCATAGACAGTGGTGTCCCCCCCTCAGTTATTGTTAGCAAGATTCAATATAAGATCCAGCCTCTGTGCCTCTAATAGCAATATAAAAGGGGGAAATGTTCCCATCGCACTGCTGTTACACCAATCAGATTACTTTTTCCTGTATAACTATTGAAACAAAAAAAATTACTGTGCTATATAGTCATGGTTGTAAGATAGTTTTTTTTAACTCTTATTTTGTACGTGTACCAAACAGTCCTAGATTTCCGCAGACTTATATACAGTACATGCATCTGTTGCCCAGTTGAAATCTTAAGTGAACCAGCAAGGATAGTCATGTGTGGAAAAGCCATACCGATGAATATCATGTGCAATGCTGGAAGACCATACAGAGGCTCTCCAACACACATTCAAAGCAAGCTTTACCATTAGACTTTGTGTATCATCAGCCAAAAACATTTGGTTGATGGGAATATGGGACAAACTTTCTTCTGTGACCACATCCTGTGTACTTCTCTGATGGATTTGAGGAGGGAAGTAAAATATTATCTATTGAATACCCCTTTTCATCTTAGTTTTAAGTCTTTGGATTTTTAACAGCAATCCTCCACCACCCTCACACCGAGTTGGAATGAGGGAAGGTGTCCCACCACCCAGCTTTCTAGCTAAAACAGCCTCCTGCTGGCCATCAGATGTGGGGGGTGAAGGAAGGCTACTGGTGGAATCCCTGCCCATGGGAAGACCCAAAAGGCAGAGAAGGGGCACAAGCCGGTCTCATTTCTGTCAAGTGACAGCATCAGGTCCAGACCAGGCACAAACATCCTGCCCCCCATCTTCCTGCATCAACACCATGATTAGCACATCTGTAGATGCCGCAGTGGCCCTGCCGCTAAGGAAAGCCCACAGTGGGTGGCTGCAAGGTATTGGACAACAGAGCTGTGTGTGGATGCCTCCTGCCCCACATGCAATCCAGGATGCTGTCCTGTCACCATTGCTAGAGTGAGATTCACCTGACATTTGCACTTGGAATGGGAGGGGAGGACCGCCCATCATTTCAAGCAGCAAAATATCTTGGGCCAACCGTAGTGATCTGCATTTTTTATCTGAGTGAGAAGAATTGAAAGTCATGAGAATCAGAGATCTGAGCAGTTGAGTGTCCACAAGAAGACCCATTGCCACACTTGACATCACTTGTGTGACTCCATATGAGATAGAGTTTGCCACCTGCATACCAACCATACAAACACGCCATGCAAATACTATAGAGAGGGACAAAATCCACCAGTTTCGCTTTCTCTTGCTTTCTCATTTTTCTAGTATTAAGATCAGTTTGGGGGGGAAATAAAATAAAATAAAAATCTGCATGAGAATTCATATGTATTTTGCATGCATTTCTCCTGATATACACATTTTCTCAAGCAATCTACCCCAGCATAATACATCTTTGCATGCTGTTATCGCTGATATGCCCATTTGCCAGATATATGCTTTTCAGTGCATTTTTGGGGTGGAGCACCGCATCACAGTGTTCGGTTTGGTTCATGCATTGGTCTGAGGAGAAGCGCTCTGTGAGCTGAATTAATTTCTCCCCCATTTATTGGCCCATCCAATAAATGCCTTAACCAAATCCCACTGCCATCCTGTTGCTATTTCTTTTCCCCTCTTGGCACTCAAGAAAAAAAATTAACATATTCAGAGTATATATGACAGCAGCATTAATGGGGAGGGGTGAATGTTGTGGATAATTTTTGAGATGATTTCATGTGCCCTGTGATCCTACACTAGGCAGGCTTGATGTATGGTAAGCTGCAATAGAAAGAAGCCATCAGAGGCTGTTGGCAAGTCCAGTCACTTCTAGAGGCACCCCTGCTCTGAAGATTATTTTTAAATGTCAATATATACATTTCCCTGCATTAGTCCAGAACATTTGACTCTGTATATCTTTGAAGTTAGCCCAGTTGTGAGCAAGAATATCCAGATGTCCCAAAGCAGAGAGAAATATATATACTTTGGAGTCATAGGCTCTGGGGCTTAGAGTCTTTCTGCTTCAGCTGATATATTGTTTAAATCTAAAACTTATTTAAAAACCTGTCTGAATGCGACGGCTTTTAATTAATCTTCTCTTAGTTTTTATACCATATAGTACCTTGAAGACGCAAGATCAATCACAGCTGTATTGTAACATGGAGTTGGGAGACAGAAAGATAAATGAGCTATCAGGTTTAGCATTTTGATAGCTAAGTTTAATTTTAACTAGCTCATGAACATACTGTAGATCTGAGGATAAAGTCATGAAGCGGAACATTCATCTCTGCAGTCCATTCATAAAAATAAGGAAACGGCTTAGCCAGCCCCTACATTAGGGACTCCAGTGAACTGGGGGGAGAAATGTGGGGTCTAGAAGCAGGGCTATGCCCTCCATCCATAGAAATGAATTTGGGGAAGGGCAAAAAGGTACGAGAGCCACATGCCTACAAGGAGTAAAGCAGATCGGGTAAGGCAATTTTGAACAAGCAAAAGGCATCAGGAAGAACGGTCAACCAACCGCTCTCTCCTTGGGATAGATATATCAGTCTATTTTTGGTCTTTGTTTGTTCTGACTACGCTTCCCTTGAAGTATTACCTCATAAAGCATGCGTTCCTAAACACATACGTTACAAAATAGAATAGACATGAAAAATTGAAATGATAAAGATGCATATTCCAATCACACTTACATCCAGAATATGCAGATCTGGACAGTTTATTCTAGATTTGCAAAGAACTAATTCCTCAAGCATTGTGAGCCTTTGCTGATATTCCTTCACAGAATCTGGAAGTCATTGCTGCTTTGGGGCTTTTTTAAGTGTTGGAGGACTATCTATACATCTCTTGCATTGTTGCCTAATGTAATCCTCAGCCTCATCTCTCCCCATATAAGATGAGGATAATAATATTATCCTACCTTGCAAGGATAATTGAACTGATGTAAACCAAATGCTTTGGGAGAGAGGGGAACACACTATGAACTAAGTATTGTTGCTATTAGGATTACATTACTGATTAGATTAGGGAATCAAATGTTCGTGGTAATTCTTCCTGATGCTCTATTACTGCAAATGTGTGCAGGCTTTGGAGTTATGCTGAACTCTTCATCACAGCATGAAAAGCTACTGAATTACAGCTAAGCAAAGAGCAAGGTTATATGCCGATATAAATAGTTTAGTCACTTCCAATATATAGTGGCCTAAATAGAAAAAAAAGTTTTAGCACTTCAAACACTTGCAATACAAACAAAGTTAATGGAAAGTAAATTTCAGGCCAACAGCTGAGAACCATTTATTATGAAACTAAATTAGTGCCTGGCAGAAGTAATTAACAAAGGCTTACTCATTCAGGCAGCAGTTTGAACACGGAGCCACTTTGGTGACCAATTTTACAGCAGGAACTTTGAATAGCCAATAATCATGATTCAAAGGAGCATTTAGCATCCAGGCATTTTCAAATTTGGCATAGTAGGCCCAAGTCAAGAAAGAGAAAGCAGATTTTTAAATAACGAACTGGAGAGAGAGAGAGAGAGAGAGAGAGAGAGAAAACCAAGTATATATCTGACATTTGTCGGAGCTGATTCGCACATGCATATATCACTCAATGTCTCATCAACTTAAAACTGTCACTTGATGATTTACAACTGGGTGTGTGAATTACCTCCACTGGAAAGGACTGTGTTTGAACTGATGAGAAGCCATTTGATACCTCTGTTTGTAGTGTCTCTCCAGTAATGGCTTTTTGACTCTGGCAAGTCATCATAGGATACTGCAGCTGTGATCTGATGAACAAGCATGTGTGAATCTCCCTGAGACACCTGATGAATCAATCTTAGGCAACTAAGGAGAGGTGAGAGGCCAGAGGGTTGCCATGTATTGAGTCATCATATTGCTCCTTCTAGCTCAGGATTGTCAATGCCAGAGGTGTAATATATGCATCATCAACTAAATATCTGGCATACAGGCCCTATAAGAGAAACAGCTATGACCCAGGAGGCCAGCTCCTGGAGACCTGATTCAGATGGGTGGCTTGGTTGGAGAAGTTTGTGAATATGCTGTGCCTAATCCAGGCCTAATCCATACCCTCCAACATTCCTCCAGTGAAAATAGGGGGATTTCTCACTCCTCCCTGCCCAACTGGTCCTCCTTGAGCCCCCCACCCCCCCACAGAGCCATCACCACTGCACCAATGAGACACAGCACACATGCCCTCCACTGTCTTGAGAAAACCCCTTAATCCTTATATTATTTTATTTAATTCTTTGGTTAAATATACAAAAAAGAAAAACACACACCAATAAATAAATTTCAGAAAGGGGCAAGATTACACATGGGTGAACAAAGCATTATTATTATTATTATTATTATTATTATTATTATTATTATTAAAAAGACTCCTTGCACTCCACTCCCCCTTTCTTCCCACCCATGGCAGCCCTGCCTTCTCCCTGCCTCTCAGAGCCAGCGCATCATGTGGGTTTGGACCTTGGTGGCAGCAGCCTCTCTTCCTCCTCACCAGAAGAAGAGGAGTTTGGATTTGATATCCCACTTTATCACTACCCCAAGGAGTCTCAAAGCGGCTCACAATCTCCTTTCCCTTCCTCCCCCACAACAAACACTCTGTGTGGTGAGTGAGGCTGAGAGACTTCAGAGAAGTGTGACTAGCCCAAAGTCACTCAGCAGCTGCATGTGGAGGAGCGGAGATGCGAACCCGGTTCACCAGATTACGAGTCCACCACTCTTAACCACTACACCACAAGCTGTCCAAGGGTGAGGAGGCCTGCAGCAGCCATGGAAAGGTCATGGGATGCTCCCTCACTTCCACCTCTCGGGACAAGCACTGGCTTATCCTCCTCCCCAGACTTGGTGGGGGAAATAGGGATCAAATCACAGAAGCTGGGGCAGCTTTTGTCATTCCAGAACCATCCCTGGAAAATCAGGACACCTGGAGGATATGCTAATCAAGAATAAAAGCTTTGTTTACCATTATCTCATCCAAGTAATAAGGAATCTCAGGCCCAGGGCTTCTCGGGTCTGAACCCAGCCAATATCCCTGCTCCAAGGAACACCCCTTATTTCCAGGCATCTCCCCACAGTGTCCCTGCTCCGCATCCTCCTTCTCTGTTTTTGTCTGCCTGGAAGCCTCCTTGAACAGGCTATAAAAGATTCCTCACTGATGGTCAAACTGATGGGCATCGGTTCAGTCTTTCCTAGACCTAGTTGGTGATTGAACCAGGGATTTTTTGCATGCAGCGCATGTGCTCTACCACCGTAACAGTTAAATAGCGGCATTGTAAATGAATAACTTGCAAACAGCAGTTAAGTGCTATATTTACCATTCATTGCATGCCTCACCTCAAGTGTAGCACAATGAACGGAACCTGAAGGGTGGAAAGAAACAGCAGGCATAAGATTGAATAAAAGCTGCGAGGAAGATAAGAATGTTAAAAATATGCAGCCCAATAGCCCAATACTTTAAGTATGTCAAAGAGAAGGGATTTCTCGCCTTATAATTCAGGAGTAAGCAGCAGAATGCAGCAGCCCTACTGCTTGCTAGAGCAGGATGCTGGCAACATGTTATCCCTCTGCTGACACAGGTGCTCTAGCTGCCAGTTTGCTAAAGGTTAGTTCACAGAACCATAAGTAAATTGGGTCCCAAGTATCTTAAGGACCACATAGTTCCTTAGGCTTCACCTTGATCATGCGGATCGTCTGATGGGACACCTCTAATGGTCCCCTGTGCCCCTGAGATTTGGTTGGTCATTACCAGGGACTGTGCCTTCAGGATGGCAGACCCTGCCCTATGGAACTCCTAGCTGGGAGAGATCCAGCAGGAATCATCCCTGCCTCCTCTTAGACCTCTTTTCAAAACTGTAGTATTCAAAAGAGGCTTTGAAATGTGGATTTCTTTTTACCAACCAGTATTTATTGTTGTTTATATTGGTCCTTTTATTGATCTTGATCAGCATGGCCAAAAGTCAGGGATAATGGAAGTTGTACTCCAGCAACAACTGCGGGCAACAGGTTCTGCATCCTGGGACTAGGCCAGGTTGTGGCATCTGCATGATCTGATGGATGAGGTTAAGGACCAGATGCCTCCAGGAAGCCAAGTTGCGGAGCTGGCGATTGACTTCCTCCCTCCTCCTTCATCTAATGCACTGGTTCCCAAATGCTTTCCCTCATGGACCACTTGACAAGGCAGTTGTAGTCTTGGTGGACCACTTAATGTTGTTGTTTTCCTGATTGTAGCATAGATGCTATATGATTTTTGACTGTATAGTGTTTCTTTTATTTCTTATATTTGTATTACAATTTGAATCCCAAATTCTATTACATTAAAAATCAATCTAAGAAATAAAAAAGCAATAATAATAATAATAATAATAATAATAATAATAATAATAATAATAATTTTATTTATACCCTGTCCATCTGGCTGGGTTTCCAGCAGAGTGAATGCTAGATAGTGAATGTGATTGATGTGCCATCTCTCATCTTCAGCCACAAATCCACAAATATGCTGTATTCTTCCAGGAACCACAGAATGGGGGCCCTTGTGCTAGTGCATTTTCAACTATTTCCATTGCAACTTGTGGTCAGACATAGGTACTTGGGTTATTTGAATGAGCCTCCCAAAGTATAGCAGAAATAATACACTGAGCTTCTTTCAGTTCAGAATAGAAGGAGGGCAAAATCACTACTGACTGTTTCTGAGCAATTCCTGATAGATTAGATTAAGCATTAAGGGCAAAAATGAAGTGGGAAATAGCCATGTTGTCATCCTACTGTTATGCATCACGACAGGAAGGTCAGCAGCAGAGGCAGAAATAGGAGGAAGAGCATGAGATTGCCATAGAATATAGTAATTTACATACTGGATCAAAGCAATAATCTATCTAGAGCAATAACCCATCTCTGACAGTAGCATCTAGCAGATGCATCAGTGGAAGACATAAAACACCCATAACAGACAATTATGTGCTAATAAGCTTGCAGTGGAAGTTTCTATCCAACTTCAGTCAGTCAGCGCTTAGATTTATGCTCTCAGACACACGGGCTGCTATAGTTTATACATTTTTAAACCCGCTTAATGAATGTTCAGAAGTGCCACACAACTGCCCAGAATTTCTTAAAGTTGTGAAAAGTATTTGGCCTCCACATTTGGCTTTACCCTGCATTGAAAAGTTCCATAAGTTTAACTAATGACCCTGCAACCTGGAAGACTCCCAGCTCCCACTTTGAAACTCTGCTCCCTAGTTTGTATGCAATATATTGTGGTTATTGAGTAGTCTGAGACAGGCACTCTGTGCATGCTCATTGACTTTCAGACAGGAGCCACTTGGGACACAGCCATAATATTAACTCCTCAGCAGCAGCGTCAATGCCGCTTACCAGGAGGGAGAGGGTGAGGACCAAGGTGGCAGGGAGCTCAGAACTGTGCAGGTATCAGGGACTGGGCACAGGAGGAATGGTGGAGACTGCCTCCCCTTCCTGACCCTTCCAGGAAGGAGAAAGAGGAAGACAATATAGATTTACAACAGTGGTTTGAGGGAGGTCACAGCTCAGAGACAGATGAGGGGGAAAGTTGGGAAATCATGGGAGAGCCAGAGCAACACCTGGCTGACACGTTGTCATTAGAAAGTATTCCAGACCCTCCATTTCCCAGAACCTGGTGAGCCTTAAAAGTAGGAGAGCAAAGAGCTCAAAGACAGAGGATGCTTAGCAGCACCTGTGGAAGAGATGATGAGAATGACGAATGAGGAAGTGGGAGAGACGGGTGGGGGTGGAAATTCAATTGGGACACTGCCATTATCCAAGAGGCTGGGTTCTATAACCTCTCTCTGTAAAGACTGAAATTGAAAAGGACTGTAAGAAACTTTTCCTTGTCTTATACTTTCCTGGGCAACCAGCCGAGAGCCGCTAACAGCATCCTAACAGCATGTGAACCAGTGGATCCAATCCAGTGCTCCGAACATTTAGACTAGGCAGCCATGACCTCCCCATCACCTGACCCTTTCCCCTCTCCCTTCCAGTAAGCAACAGTGACACCACTGCCAAGAATTTTCATTTAGAACAGCACAGACGGTTCTGGTCAAAGAGCATATTGTAGAGTTGGAAAAGATCCAGAAGAGGACAACTAAAATGGCCAACATCCCTATGTGGAAAAGGGACTTTTTAGGTTAGAGAAAAAGCAAGTCAGAGGTGACATGATGGAAGTTAATGCATGGTATGAAGAAAGCAGATAGAGAAAGGTTTTTCTCCATCCCTCATAAGACTTCATCAATATCCAATGAAGGGGAATGTTGAAAGATTCAGGACAAATAAAAGAAGCTACTTCTCCAGGCAGCACATGGTTAAACTTGGGAACTACCTCCCACAGGAGGCAGCAATGGCCACCAACTTGGATGGCTTTAAAAGAGGCTTTAAGGCTTTAAAAGGGCTTTAAAAGATGGCGCCTCAGCTCTCGAAGGACAAATCCATGGAGAGCTGAGGCACCATCTTCTCAAGCTGATAGAGGGGGCCCAACACAGCATCGTGAGGTGCTGGGGGCAGAGCCGAATGCCTTCTGAACATTGAGGGGGCCTGGCACCCTCAAAAATACCATCGGGGTGGCTAAAACTGCCTTAGCCCCTAGGAGCTGGCACATATGTTGGAGAGCAAGGCAATCAATGGCTGCTAGCCATAATGACAATGGTCAGGGGTCATATGCCTCAGAATGCCAGCTGCTGGGAATCATGGGTAGGCAGAGTGCTCTTGCCCTCATGTCCTGCTTGCCAGTTCCCCACAGGCATCTCCTTGGTCACTGTGAGAAAGGATGCTGAGCTAGAGGGACCACTGGCCTGATCAAGCAGACTTATATTACATTATGTCCTTAGACTTCCAACACCCTAATGAAGACTTTGTTATTAGCTACTTAATTCTGACCCACCTGGTTTCTGGTAGCAGTTTGCTTCCCTGTGAACATGAGCAACTGGCAGGCAAAATTTATAGACTCCTGCTTCTCCTCTGTTTCCATTGGCTGCTACAGCACAAAGATATTGTGTGTGTGTGTATGTGTGTGTGTTATGCAACGTTGTTTTTTTTTTAAAAAAATGCACAGGTCTAGTACTTCTGGTGTTCCTTCTGTCTCTCGTGAAAGCTCTGATCTTCTTGTCTTCATGCATGTTAGCTGGCCAGCTGCCCTATTGGGATTGTAATTCAAATAGCAACACACACACACCTTTGTGTGACACAGCGCCTACCTCATAGTGAGGGGATGTTTTAAAACCTTTCAAGCTATTTCATAAATGCTGCCTTGTAATCTCCTCATTAACTTTAATGTCCTGATTGAGTTAATTTCTATAGCTGTTATAAAATGACAACCACGAAAAAAAAGAATGACTAGCTCTTTGGGGTGAATTATCTGGACGGCACACCTGTGTTTGGTCCATGGGTATCACCAACGTGGAAGATATATGGGTTATGTCGGGTGACAAATGCTAAACTATTCCAGTTGCTATAACATCCTATCTGGACAAGAGATTAGCTCAGTTTACAAAAAAGAAAAATAAATACAGAATAGAATTGCAGAATAATGCAGAGAAAGGCTTCATTTTATTGCTGCAGGTGTGTCATCTTCAGGTATTTCTGAATTAGCACAGGGAAACCACGAGCTGTTTCATTGAAGCCGTCATGTGCTGCACAACATCTTAATTCATCTGCTGTTGGTGGGGGCAGGGAGCATTGGTTGTTGTTCTGTTTTTTTATGACATTTGCGGGTTGTTGTTTTTTAATCCAGTCAGCCATTTGCTGGATCTTCAATTCCCCGGCGTACACGTTTCTTCTTTGCAACGCTATCTCCTGCTTTCCACAGATAAACACCTCACACCTAGGAGACAGGAGCTTCTAATTAGTATTAAAACCTGAAGTTTTCCTGTCTTGCTTTGAAGCTTTCCAGGGTGCTTTTTTGTGAATAATAATGTCCTCAACTCTACATTATACAGTGTTCAATCAAACATTGGTTTAGATTTAGGGAAGGGGGAGTGCAGGGGTCTTCCAAGTACTGTTTGACCTATCACCCCCAGCCAGCATGGCCCATAGCCAGGGATGGTGGTAGATTCAGCCCAACAACATCTGGATGCCTTGGGGTTCTCCAATCTCGGTCTAGAACATGAATTCCTGCAAGAGAATCCGTTACTCTTCTGCTCTGTGTTGTGTTCAGGGAAACACACCAGAGAGGAGAATCTTCTACACATGTTCTATTTAAGTGAACAGAAGGTTTACCAAAGCACAGGTGTCTATTCTTAAGGTTGCAAGAGTTACTAAGCCGTATGCAATATTGACCCCCCATACTACGTTTCCCCCTGAAAGGTCATATGCGGCATGATGCTAAAACCTCTCTATCTATCATTTAAGAATATAGGGGAAGGGATCCAGCTCAGTTACAGAGCATCTGCTTTCCATGCAAATGACCCAGCACATCCTCAACCCTCTGGAGAAGATTTGGAGGATGCAGGGAGGAACAAGGAGAGGAGAGGATGGGGGAGTTGCATTACACAGCTAATGCTAATTGTACGAACTGCTCTGGGGCCAAAAAAGAGCGCTTGGGCACAAATGGGTGGGGCTGTGCAGCCACATTGGCAGAAATGATATGGCATTCCTCCAATGCATCAATGCCCCCCACCCTCATTGTCACTTCGTCTGCCCCAGCCACATTCAGGTGGGCCATGTCAGAAAGATGGCTCTGCCACACCACTACTGCTGTTCACCCAAGCCCCCACTTTTCTGCCTATCTTTATCCTTACTTATTATTTACAATATGTATATACTGCCCTTAATAGGGCAGTTCTAGGATTTCCCCTAGATAAACATTTCAGGGACCTGTTGGAAAGAATGGTGGCAATGATGTGGGTGCTCAATTCCAACATTTCCTTCTAGCACATGAATCAGATCGCTGGCTCAGTGAGTGCGTGAGCTAGGAATAAGGGTGTGTGAATTTTCATTCCACATAATGGGCCATAGTCACAAATACTGGTGTGTGTGTGCATGCACGTTAAGATGGTCGTGCTTATTCTGAATGGTGGGATGGTGGCAGAAGGTGGAATGGAGCAAATTTTTTAATTAAAAAAAGCCCTTTCTTCAATTGAGAGCAGGTGTATATGGAAGCACTGCTGTCTCAGGTTGGGTTGGACAGGGTTCTGATATGCCACAGAGCCACCATTTATCCAAGCACAATACTGGTGCCTCCTCTAGAGGCCTCTCATTCCTACAACTGCAATATGTCTCTGGGCATACTTTGATGATATACATATTGCTGTTGATTTTGTCAAGGCAAATTAATGGCTGTATTTGCATTATACATTGAGTATTCTGCTCAAATGTTTAACTCCAGAGTAACGATTGTATTGCAATTAAGAATGATAAACATTTCCTTCAGTTCCACATAATCAATATTCATACACTTGTTTAAATAGCCATTCTCCAAATGGGACTGACCAGCGGCCTCTTTCAGCAATTAAATTAACATTTATTTTATAGGATGCATATGCTGTGTTGGATCCCACCTACCTCTCTCTCTCTCTCCACTCAGTAAGTACTATCCTCAGAGGTAGAAATATCCCAAGGAGATAGAAGTCTTCATTCTAATTTTCCCTGTAATATATCAGCATACTTGAGGATATTTTTCAAATGTGTCACTGAACATGCCAACTACTAATGAATTTAAAGCAATCAATAATATGGATTATCACATCCAGACTCTTTCTCTGAACAATAAAAAAAATAGAAATCTCAAGGGACTGCTCTATACATTATGGATGCCAAATGAAGGTCATGTTAAATCATTCCCTGGTTGCTGTTGCCATGCAGCCAAGAGTACCTGAGCATACTATCTGGATTACACTGCCTCTATCCCTTTTGGGTGGAGGGGAAATGGATGGAATGAGATTGCAGAAGATTGCACACCATTCAGTAGTTACTCCAAAGTGTAGCACTGGTTGTTTTGTGTAAATCCATACATAAGGCTACAATACATTTTTCACCAACAGAACTTTCCTCTATGGTCTGAAAACCCATGAGGGTCATGCTCTAGCTGAAGCTAAGCAATTCAATGTCTGGGTCTAGTCAGTTCCTTGGGAACAACCACTTGTTTGCTGCCTTGGTGCTGTGATGGAAGAAAGTTGGGATATAAATGTAATAACATCAGTATCATGGTTTATTAACTGATTCACCCCAGTCTTCTGTTGCAGCTGGTCACATGGTTGGGATGAGGTGGTGGGTGCTGTTTTTATTTGGCTTATTTGTGAATCTCCACTAGCTCAGAGCCCAGGAACTCTGTTCTTTTGTTCTTTGCAGTTTATGCAACCAATGATATGTCTAGGGAAAAAGGTAAAGGACCCCTGGACGGTTAAGTCCAGTCAAAGGCAACTATGGGGTTGCGGCGCTTTCAGGCTGAGGGAGCCAGCATTTGTCCACAGACAGCCTTCCAGGTCATGTGGCCAGAATGACTAAACCACTTCTGGTGCAACGGAACACTGTGACAGAAACCAGAGTGCACAGAAATGCAGCTTACCTTCCTGCAGCAGTGGTACCTATTTATCTACTTGCACTGGTGTGCTTTCGAACTGCTAGGTTGGCAGGAGCTGGGACAGAGCAACGGGAGCTCACCCTGTCATAGGGATTCAAACCACTGACCTTCCAATTGGCAAGCCACCGACCTTCTGATCGGCAAGCCCAAGAGGCTCAGTGGTTTAGACCATAGCGCCACCAGCAGCCCTATGTCTAGGAAGAACTGGACAAGTCACTACTTCCCATACCTAGTAGCACTGAACAGAAGGAAGGCAGATAATCCCCCTATTTGGGTTTCTGTGCCTGTGGTTTTATGTCTGTAAGGTGGGATTCTGATGTAGAAGGAACTGTTGAAGTGGGGCTCTTTGATAAGTTGATGACCCTAGTCTGCCATGTTTCTCTTTACTTGACTAAGGAGTCCAGGTGACCAATCACAACAGAAAATACTAGCGAGTGATGCTTCTAGAAGAGAGCAGGCATTGCAGGTGATTTGGATTATTTCCAGCTCTACAGTTCTATTATTCCCTCTTCCCCTGGCTGGAGGTGATGTCACTGGAGTATAAGAAGAAAAAATGGACAAGAGCCAGAATTCTCTGGAGCTGGGAAAACAAAGAGGCTTGATCTTCACTCTGTGCTGAGTCCATAGCTATGGCTTTTGAAGAAGACTCCTAGAAACCCAATGCAGGAGCAAGATCTGCTGGAGTGTTGTGCTGTAACCCTTCTATCTTATGCTGAATCTATACACTGTGGGATGTAATCCATTGGTACAGTCAAATGCAACATTCCTTATTTCCCTAGAGTGGGCACAGGCAGGAGGACATCCAGTCAGTGTAACTTCCTGTTCCACTGATTGAATCATCCTTCCCCTGCATGTGACCTGCGAGATGGGTGTGGTCCTGGCTCACTCCATAAAAGAGCTGAGTCATGCAGCCATTTTCTCAGTCTATTTTAGTCTTGCAGTCTTGTCTTGTTCTATCTTTTGCTGCCACGCTGCTCTCCTGTAGCCATTTTGTTATCTTAATGTAATTTTTCTTTCTGCTGGCTCTCAGCCAGCAGCACATGAGTTCAGTCTCCCTATGAGATGAACTCACAGTTCAATATGTAGCCACTAAGTAAAGACTGCCTTTCAGGGATCAAATCGTGAAATGAAATGTAAGTAAACTTTTTGTTACTTTACTCAGAAAGACTCTTGTGTCTTTATTCTTTTAAGAGGGATCTAAAGGGGATACCAGGAATAAACTTAACTAAGAGAGTCAAATGAATCTGCAAACTAGCTTCCAGCTATATTGAGGGGAATCTACTCTGCTATATCACTTACTAGCGTGAGAGAAGGAAGTATAATACTTATTCAATATATCCTTTCCTACTATCCTTAACATTCCCAAATATACATGTGTACATAAAACCATATATCATGAAGAAGCCAATGTATGCAGTGACCTTCTTTCCAAGGGAACCAAACCTGAGGTATGTGCTGGCATCCCTGAAATCACTTACTGCTAGGAAACTGGAGTGTGTATAAACATATTTCTTACTTTGGTCACCTGCATATGATTACCTGTATATTATTAATTGCTTAGCACATTGTGGCATTCTGCTAAGTTTGGTCAGGGGCCTGTGATATCTGTGCTGGTGGAACTCAAGTTGGACAATTTTAAGTTAGCCATAGCCAAATTGCTACTATCAGTGTTGCTGTGTTTCTGACTGCGTTCTACTCTGTGTCTTAGACTTGCAGCTTAAAAAAACAACAACTGTGATTTTCTTCCTTCTTATTTTTCGTCTTATTATAAATGTGTAAATCCATACTTAAGGCTACAATGAGTTTTCACCTACAGTAGGATTAAAATCCCTCTGTTTTGTAATTTAATGACTGACTGACATTTCTAAATTTAGTCTGATAATTCTTCCAAGGACAATTGGATTTCCTATGCAATTGTTTCCCTGTGATATGCAGCCCTCTGCTATTACTGTTTCTGAATAGCAACAAAAATTGCAATATGATCTGCTTTGGAATGCAAACATGTTTACTTTTTAACATTTGCTAGGAAAAGTTCAGTTTAAATTTGAGGATTGCGGAAGTAGGCTTCAAATGTCAGTAAGTAGCTTGGGTTTACATTATTACAAATTGAGGACATGACTTGGGAGTGAAAGAGCTCAGAGCAGAGGTTGCAGGTGGGGCACAGTTCAGGACTGGGGAATTCATCAAGAATCCCAGGTATGTCTTAAACCTATCAAAGTGCAGAAAATAAGGTGTGTGGCAGCAATGCAAAATAGCAGGGTATGGCTTAGGGGGAACAGGATTCAGAAATGGACCCGAGTCTCCTAGCATGACCAGTGTTCTGAATGGATTGTGATGAATCAACAGCATTTTTCAAGGGATGAACCTGGAAGCATCTAGTACAATCCACATTACTGCCTTGTTACTGCCACCTCTGCCATGTGGCTCAAAATCCTTCAGTACTAAGAGCTCTGGAGAACCAACAAGTCAGAGATCCGGTTGATCAGGATAACAAGGAAGCCCACCTCCAGCAAGGAACACCTCAGTAGCAAGGTCTTGACTCTGTAGCAAGGCTGTTTTCTAGCCATTTCTTGACTGTCACCAGGGCCTTAATCCAGGGCATGCTGGACACATGTCAGACTCTGAAATGGTTGACCTCCTGCTAGCAGTGGACATGCCACTGCCTCTGCTCCCGGAGTGATCTTGGTAGGTCTGGAGCAGAGGAGATGTATTAATTTGTCCAAACCTATGGCACCTTTGACTAGGCCAGGCTTCCTCAACCTCGGCCCTCCAGATGTTTTGAGACTACAATTCCCATCATCCCTGACCACTGGTCCTGCTTGCTAGGGATCATGGGAGTTGTAGGCCAAAAACATCTGGAGGGCTGAGGTTGAGGAAGCCTGGACTAGGCTATCTTCAAGGGTTGTGGTCCTTGAGAGCCAGTGTGGTGTAGTGGTTAAGAGCGGTAGTCACGTAATCTGGGGAACCGGGTTTGCGTCTCCGCTCCTCCACATGCAGCTGCTGGGTGACCTTGGGCTAGTCACACTTCTTTGAAGTCTCTCAGCCCCACTCACCTCACAGAGTGTTTGTTGTGGGGGAGGAAGGGAAAGGAGAATGTTAGCCGCTTTGAGACTCCTGAAGGGGAGTGAAAGGCGGGATATCAAATCCAAACTCTTCTTCTTCTTCTTCTTCTTCTTGTCACCAAGATTATCATGGTAGTCACAGACAACTGCAAGGTTCATGTGCAAAGAGAGAGATTCTGGTTATGGCTAGCCAATATATGACATATGATGCAATATGATGTAGAAATCCATGTCCTAAGTGTGTTTTGGGAGAGTCTGAGGCTCTATGGGAGTAGCAAAGAAAAGAAAAAGAAAAAAAAATGAAATGTAATTGATAAACATAAAGGTGCACATTGGCAGCTGAGAGGATGTTCACGGAAGGATAAGCACCAGTCAGCCGATTGCAGAATGAGTGAAACCCCAATCAAGAAGTGCTGTTGGGAAGATAAAATGCTGATCAGGGCATGTTCTTAGGGACTATAGTTAGACAGCTTGAACACATGGCTGTACAGCTGAAATAGTAATAATTAATAATAAGGAAATGATACTTACCCCGTGCTGGTCACCTTATTAAAAGAAGGATATTGGGGAAATGGAAAAATCACAGCTGGACTCTACCTGGAATGATAGATGGATGAGATGCAATTAAGAAGAGCTCACTGCATTTCAGAAGACAGATTTTTTGAAAGGAGGAGCTGTCAAAATATCCCCAAGATCCATGAGACATAAACTATATGTGTAATTTTTTCTGTCTCTCCAGCGTTTTCATTCTTTTTCTTCTAACTTAAAATATAGAGGCAGTATCCAGGGGAGAGGAGAGAGGATTCTTAACCCTTTGGCATCTAGTGTTTTCTGCCTCTCGAACTCTGCCACCAATACTGCCTTTTGCTCCTCTCCCCTACCCTTGTCTCCTGCTCCAGATGGCAAGTGTATGTTTTAGGTTTTTAACAACGAAATATAGTACAAATATATACCGTACTTTTCCATGTATAAGACTAGGCTTTTTTGGGTTTTTTTACTTTAAAAGAAGGTTAAAAATCTGGGGGTGTCTTATACACGGATAGTGCATATGCCCATTTTCTAAATTTGCCGTCCCAAAAAGTAGGGGTGTCTTATACATGGGGGTGACTTATACATGGAAAAATACGGTATATAACTGAGTGACATATGGAATATGAGCCTCAGCCACTACAAATTATTCCACATGTTATTCAGCATTGTCTCAGCTGCTTATTAACTCCAGGCTAGCCATAGGTAATTCTACCTCACCAGGTGCCACATGCAGTTCCCAAAATCTCCTCAGAGGAGGATAGTTACTCCATCAATTGGATTCTGAGGAAAGATTTACAGGTCCAACCAACAAGCTTTGGAAATTGTCACTGAAAGGGCTGCCCCCACCCCAAAGTTCCGCTGATGTCACATGGCCCTGGGCTCCCCTCAATCGTGGTGCGATATTTGCTGACAGGGTCTCACTCCTGTAGCATGGTGTACAGCTTCCAGGTCAAGTGAAGCCCCACATAGTGTGCATTGTAGTAAGCCAGTCTTGAACCAACCAGTGAAATGACAACTATAAATATAAGAGAGGCCTGGGGGCTGTGCAACTTTCCTAACTCAGCACAGGCAAGTTAGCAGAGGAGTTGCAGCTGCCATTTCCACCGGCATCACCACCACCACTACTAATAAGCTGTGGTAGTGGAGAGGCATTTCAAATTCAGGGGAGCGGGAGGCTGATCAGCTCTGGCAGAAGGAGGGAGGTCAATCGTAATGAGCAACTGTGAAGAAGAATGCAAATTGCACAAGGATTTATGAAGCCGTTTCTGCTCTGTGAGCATATTCCAGATAAGTCGAGTGTTAATAAGGCAGGCAAGTTTTTCAGCTGTGCCAGCTGTTATGAAGATGCTGGCACACTTTCCGAGTGGTACTTAGCGAAGGTTAGGCTTACCATGTCATAGCGCATAAATGAACATAGGCATGTCCTGCCTCGATACACACGCATGCAGCCGGTTACAGAGCATGCTCAAATCACCATGCCATGTGAAGACAGGCAGATAGATAGATAGATCTTACACTTAAACATTTCAAAGCAAATTGGAGGGAAACAAGAAGGTACTAGGGGAAATGATGGGTGGCAAGATGGAGAGAAGGGGTGGGAACAGAAAACATAAATAAATCATCTCCAGGACATTTTGCTGCCTACAGCGGAATCCAGATGCTGCCTGAGACAGAGCTAATGCTTTTTTTAAAAGTATTGCTAGATGAGTCAGACACACAACTTCTTTAATCTCTCCTCATGGTCATGGTGCCCCCTGAGGCAGGTTCCTTCAGGACATGGCAGGTCCAGGTCCTGAAAAATGCATTCCATAGCAACCATTAGCCAGTGTGGTGTCCTCTAGAGGCTATACATGTAACCACTGTGCTTTGCACAATTCTGGTGGTCCATAAGAGGATGGTTGTGGTTCGAGGACCCGACCACCGCGACGTGAAAAGAAGACACAGGGACACGTGATATAAGGTTAATGGCCTAGAAAAGGCCACAACTTTATTGATTACAGCAATGAAAAGGTATTGGCTTAGGCATTGGATCGCGAAACAAGTGGGTTTATTCACCAGGGGTTCATCACCTGTTGATGCTAATCCAACTATAGGCTCACCCCTGCTGTCACCGAGGGTCGTGCCATGGCCTCCTGCCAAGCAGGCATCGGACAGAATACACGACCGCCAGATTCCTTTAACGGAATACGCCTAAACATTGAAGGCATAGGCGATGGCCACACCTAGCACTTCGACACACCACAGCACATTATTCCAATGCCTAACCTACCCACCAATACCACAAAAGTTGTGATGATTGCTACGAGGTAGGCGAAAAAACCAAAAAGCCTAATGCCAAATGGAAAAACGACTTCCGGGTTAGCGCTGCCGATTAATGGCGGATTCCCTCCGAGCTCCGGAGGGAATCGGCTCCGCAGGATCGGGTCTTGTCCGCGCCGGCGACGCGGGGACCCTTAAAAATCACAGGCGCGGATGCCTGTGAACGTGGTGACTCGGCGGGCACCATTTGCGCCCCCCCAAACCGCGAAGGAGCCTTTTTAAAGGCTCAGGAACGGGGACGGGGGACGGCGCGGTGCTGTGAGTCGATTGCTCCTTCTGCGGAGCGAAGCCGCATGCCATTGCCGGAGAAGCGCTGACTTTTTCCTTGAAACATTCGGACTCAAAAACAAGAACCCGTGAGTAAACATGGAATTTGGATCTTAAACAAATTTTTCCTGAATTGGGAACGAGCGGGGAAGGGTCAAAAAGGAAGTCGCCCCCCCCCCCCTTTGAGTAGATATTCTAACGCAAAGAGCTTGCAACTTAAGGTCGAGAGAACTTTTTTTAAAAAAAAAAAACTTCACGGCTTGACGCTATAAACTTTACCGGAGGATAAACTTGACGTTTGGAGCTAAAGTTTCACCCCCCCCCCAGAACCCGGGGACGCCCCGTGAGAGAACCTGTTGAGGAACTATTGAAGATTTTGACAGCTGTCAAAATAGCTGTCAAAAGGAAAGGATAAAGGGAACTTTGTCTTTGTTGCATCTGCTGGCTATATTTGTTGCAACTTCTAGAAAATAAGGGAGAGCAGATACAAATTAACTTACTGACTGGTTTTTAAACTGAGAGACACTGTAAAAATGGCTGAAAGAAGCAATAATCAGACTAAACTCAACAAAATACTGGCTCTCCTGGGAAAGTTACAAGATCAGACAGATGTTTTGACTACAAATGCGAACACCCTGGCCCTGGCAGTAAACAACATTGCTGAAGCTGACAGGGAGTGGAGGCAGGAAGTTTATATACATCAACAACAAGAGGAATTTGAGAGTCACGAGACTGTGGATTTTGAGGAAAAGGAAGGTGGACTGGTAATTTTGCAGATGTCAAGGGAGAATTACAGCTTGGGGCCTGGCATGCAGACAACAAAGGAGAATAAAAACTTGAGGTGGAAAGTTTGGACTGAGTTGGAAATTGCAAATTTGAGAGTGGAGCACCTCATTAGCATTAATCTTAAATATGGAGGGCCAACTGGAAAAATCATGGATCTTGTTGGGTCAGAGCCCCTTCGAGCCTTGGGGCTTAACCTAAAGGACTATCCAAGAGGCCGGCAGAGAGGAACTGAGGGTGACTTGAGAGCCTCGGACGTGAGATCTCCAGGTTAAACAGTATTGATTGATGAACATTTATTGGGGACCAAACCGGGAAAGGGGGGTTGGAGTTTGGTAATCCAAAGGGTACAGAATTCTTAATTACTTACTTTTAATTTGTTTTGATATTTGTATGGAAGTTGGGAAAGCTATGGAAGGGAAATATTGACTTTAAGAAATATGTTAAAGAATAAGAAATGATGTATAAGATGTTTAAGATTAGATAAGCTAAAATTGGTGTCTAAAATGGTTAAAAGGAAATGAAAATGAGGAATGTAATAATAATTTTATGGAAGAATGAGGAAAGGTAAAATTACAGTATGTTAAAATTATTAAGTTTAAGGTTGAGAATTAAGTAATAAGGATTTGCAGGACTAATAACTTGAACTGGAATACAAGAAGGGGAGGGGAGAGGAGGTCTAAGAAAGAAGTTATATGAAAATAAGCAATTGAAATTTCATTTGTTTTTAATTGTTTTTTTTCTAAATTTTTGTATTTTCTGTTATTTTTTCTTTTTTTGTGTGTGTGTCTATGTGTATTATTGAAATGCTAATAAACATTTATTAAAAAAAAAATAATAATAATGCCAAATGGAAAAACTCCTACCAGGCCCCCCGTGCAACCGGGGCGACCAACCTAAGGTCCATAGCAAGGCCAATGACCTAAGCCCTAACTCAATGGGAGTGGAGGGTGGGTGACTCGCACAGGACGACGAAGAGAAATGAGGCCGGGGAGAGGCTGACGCTGCAGCATCAAGGCTGCTGGACACGCCCCCCCCATGGCACCTGGTTGGACGGCCACCGGGGGGGCGTGAGCGCCAGCCAGGTGAGCTGGAGGCAGGGGGCTACGCCCCCTGCTAGGGACGATGTTCAGGCTCCCGCCCACAACCACTCCCCTCTCTTTCAGGGAGGAGAGTCTTTTCCATTATGGTTTGGGATGAGACATCAAACTGCTTTCAGTTGCTACAAGAGAAATTGGAGTCCGCAAGGGAGTTGCTGACAATATGTTCACATATGGTTCTTATCCTCCCAAAACCAGTTGCATAATATAAATCACTTTAATATATATTTTTGTGTTGTATTTTAATGTTGGAACCCTCCCAGGGATGTTAGGGTGGAGGGCAGGTGATTAATGTTAACAGCAATAAAAACAACAACAACATTAATCACTTTCCATTCCAGCTTGAATAACAGATCTCCAACTTCTCCCTAGTTTCAAGCACAGAAACTATTTCAAGTGCAGTAACTTGCAGGTATCTTCCCCTACCAGTAAGAAGTGGTGATTTCATTTACCCTTTCAATGAGAAAAGGCTTTCTTGTTAGTTACACTGAATGGGTTGTATGGGCAGATCAGGAATTGCATGAAGAGTCTGTGTCAATAGCTATTAAGCCAGTTACCAGCACCAAATACAATGATCTCTTCACACTAGCAGCTTGAATTTAGTTCTGAAGATAATTGGCATCCAATGTGGTTTCCACATTGACAATTGCTGGGTAATGTTCCATCTCTCTGCTTCATTCAGAGATTGGGCTGCAGAAATGCAGCTGCAACCCTTACAGTCTCTGGGCGCTGTCTAAAAATCACCACCACTGCCATTTTTGAACCATTAACACTGTAGCTGTAACAATAGTGCTAAAGCTGAAAGGATAGCAGGATGGTTTTGCGCATTGTATACCCCAAAGCACAACCAGATCAACATTGTGTCCCAGTTACCTAGATATGCATGATTGGATCTGGATCAGAGATTATGGTAACATGTTCCCTCTTCACCTCATTTGAACAATTCTGCACTCATTTACAAAGGAGTGTTCAGTAATCACAGGGTCGGGTGGTTGTTTATGGAAGAGTCGGACACGACTAAACAACAACAACAAATCCCCAGTCTTTATTTATATTAAATGTGTGCAGCAAACACAAGATTCACCTTGTATCTGTGGCATTTGAAAACAACCCACTCTGTTTCCGATTTTCTCTGTGTTGTTCCAATTCAATTCATTTTTTGTGTCTGAATCTGACCTGGTAAATCTGAAGGACTGTTTTGCTTCCATTGAGTATAAACGAGTATAAAAGTTTTTTTCCACATAAATTTCAAGCAGATTCATCAATGGGTTTCTGTGCACTTTTTTTGTTTTCTGTGATGAATTTTTTTTAGAGATGTATGATTTAAAAAAAACACCCCTCTTCTCGCCAGCCCTCTGGGCATTTCCCCAGTCAGCTTGGTTTTGTTTCTCAGAAAAGAAGAGGAGGGAAATTTGTGTATCTAACATTTTGGAAAAACCAAGTCCAAAAATAAACTCAGACCTTGACTACCAAGTGACCCAAATATGCCTTGAGGCACCTTGCTTGCTAACAGTGTGATCCAACTTAGGAATGTGAGATCATGATCTGAAACACTTCCAATTTATCCTTGTTGTTTGGGTATGCAGAGAACTAATGCACACCCATATTCAAAATTAATGTATAGCATACCTGTACTGCTTTTGATTCACTTGCGTAAAAATCACCCATATTATACAGGTATAGAGAGAGATACTGGAAGCTCAACTTCCTTCTCTTTTCTTATTTCCTTTATCTGATCCTTTCTCTTATTTCTGCTGCCATTCTTCCTTTCAGCCAATGAGAACAAACTGAGTTCTCAGCATGTGCCAGTTTGATGGGCCCATCTTCATGTTCATTGGAATATTACAATAAAATGATGTGCTTGGGGGTGGTGTGGGGCGAGTCTCCAGGTTCATTCAATCCTTCTTTGGAGTAACTCAGCAAATGCCTGTGGAATAATAGCAGGATCTGGAACTGATCCAATAAATTGTCCTAACAAACCAACCAATTAATTAGAAACTATCTATCCAGGAGATCTCGGCAGCCAAGTGTGTGAGAAACATGCAGATTCAAAGGATGGGGTTTCTGAGACTGTCACCGTCATTATATGCTTAAAAGATAGTGTCTAATTATAATGAAGGCAAACATTAGATCCAAATTCCTCTACATGCTGTGTACATAGCACAAAACTGACAAAATGAATCAGAGCTCTGTATCATCCTAATCCATGAACTTCAGAGATTTAAGCAGGTGCATTCTAATCACAGGCTCAATGTAGTCATATTTATAATGTACACTGAGTTGTGCTATCCTCAAAGGAAGAGCATGCCCTCGTATGCACACACACGGGGTAGGAGGGGCTGTTGCTCAGTGGTAGAGCTTTGAATGCAAAAGATCCCTGGCAACTCTGGTTGAAAGGACTGAATGATGGGGAGGGGGCTGCCTGAGTCTCTGAAAAACACAGGCACTCACGCAGCGGAGACCCACACCGGAAAACGACAGGCAGCGTAAGCCTGTGGCCGTGGGACTCGGCGGGCACCAGGAGCGCTCCCCGAAACGTTGAAGGGACCTCGTAAGAGGCTCCGGAACGTAGAAGGGGGTGCGGTGCTGTGAGTCAATCGCTCTTTCTGCGGAGTGAAGCCGCGTAGCTGCTGTCGGCGAGCGCTGTCCTCTTTTCCTGGAATCATTCGGCTTGGAACCAACAACTCGTGAGTAAGACAAGAAAAGATAAGGTTTGGGACCAAAATCTTCGCTAATTTGGCTAAAAACGAGAGACGCAACCTGGAAGTCCGTCTCTTGCCACTGCTTAAGATCTAAAGCAAAGGCTTTGACGCTTGGAGCCTTTGAAGAGCTGTCAAGGGACAATCAATTCTCACATCTACTTAAGCTACTTCAGGACTTAACTTCTGAAAGTTTTATTTTAATCTATGAACTGTCTGATACCTCCACTGTTGGATTTACAAATTGATAAAGAATCCCAGGCAGTCGGACTGCCTAGACACTAGAACTGTCAGATTGCAAGACTTTGATATTTTGTTACTGGAGCCAGTATTAGCTGAGCCTAAATGGAACTGTTGCTTTGAATTGTTACATCTTGCACTTATTGAGACATTGTTATATATTGAGACCAACTCTGCTAAATACAACTGCTGAAGGTTGTTTGGACATTCTTTTTAAAGTATTGAAGTTTGGAAAATTTTAATAACTGATATTTATTAATTTGACTTCTTCCCTACAATACAAGTGGACTCCCCCTAGAGGATCTTTGGATTTACAATTATATGTGACTTTCCTTTTGGTTTCCTTTCCTCCTATGTGGTTGTTTATCTCATGGGCTTGTGGATTCCCATGAGAACATACTCAGTTTGACCTTGACTCGTAGACAGAAGTGGAATGAGCGGCACTGGGAGACAAACAAGAGCGGGGAAAGCAAAAAAGCAAACAACTTTGAATTTACTTTCCCAGCCGCACAGATCATCGGTCCCTGCTGTTTTGGAACCAGAAGAAAGTGAGCAGCTGTCGGGTGAAGATATGGCAGCAGGTGGAACTGCTTCAGTATTAGACAAAATACTTGAAAAATTGGAAGGCCTAGATAAAAAGGTGGATGAACAAATGGCAAAGATCAACCAGACCAGAGACTCTGTTAACAAGTTAACTGAACAAGTTATTTCGAACGCTCAAGCAATTAGCAATTTATCTGAATCCACTGTAGAAAATCGGAGATTGGCAGAGGAAGCCATTCAGAGAACTGCAGTATTGGAGCAGGAGGTGAGACCACTCCATAAGCAGGTTGGGGAACAACAGGCCTATCTGTCTATGATTGAACTTCGGGCCAGGGAAAACAACCTAAAATCGAGGTTTATACCAGAACTTGAACACGAACAAGGGAACTTAACTGAGTTTTTAACAAAAGAATTTTCCAAGTGGTGGCCTTTGGAGGAGGAAAAGGACTTTAAAATCGTGACTGCTTTCAGACTTGGAAAACTTACAAGGGAGGACAAGCCCAGAGACTGTTTGATTACCCTGAGATCCAAGGAGGAAAGGGATAAAATACTAGGACTACATTACGGAAAGTCACTCGAAATTTTGGACAAAAGAGCAGAGATTTACAAGGATATTCCTAAACAACTTTTGGCTCCTAGATCTACCTACCTTGAATTAGTTAAGCTGTTGAGGAGCAACCTGATTATCTTTAGGTGGGAATTTCCACAAGGATTATCTTTTACATTTAGGGGGAAGAAGATTAAAATTAAAACAGCTGAAGACAGAGATAAATTTTTGAATTCGTACGGAGAGGACCTTCAGAAAGGGATTGAAAGACCCTTAGGGGCTGGACCACAGCCTGAACCCACATCTACACCTCTGGGGTCTGTAGACCAGGATAAAAAGATACCGCCATTAGAACAATAACAGATTTGACCAGGATGTCTCTGCAACTTCTGAGTTGGAACATAAATGGCGCCAACATCCCGGAGAAAAGGAGAAGGATATTTCATATTTTGAAAAAAGAACAATTGGACGTTATTTGCTTGCAAGAAACACATGTGACCAGGCTACACAGAAAAGTGTTAATAAATAAAAGATTAGGCCAAGAATTTATTTCATCGGACCGAGTAAAGAAAAGAGGTGTGGTGATATATGCAAAAGAGAGCCTGTCACCAAAATTTCTATTTAAAGATGAACAAGGACGAATTTTGGCAATAGAGATCCAGACCCAAGGAGAAAAGTTTTTGTTATTAGGAATTTATGCGCCAAATGAGGGAAAATCGGAATTCTACAAGAAGGTGCACGAGATTATGCTGGATTATCTGGACTATGATAACATCATCATGATGGGAGATTTGAATGGAGTGGTATCAACCAACATGGATAAGTCACATAGCCAAAACGTGGCAAAACACGGCAGACTACCGAAAACATTCTTTGACATGACTGACAGCATGGACTTGATTGACATTTGGAGAACAAAGAACCCTCTAGGAAGAGAAGGAACATTCTTTTCTGAAGCCCAACTGACATGGACAAGAATCGACCAAATTTGGATAACCAGAGGCCTGGCACCCAAGATAAAAAAAGTGGAAATCTGCCCAAAGACTTGCTCCGACCATAATGCGGTGAAGATGGATATGAGATTAACTCCAACCGGCTCCTTTAGATGGAGGATGAATGACAACTTGTTTAGAGATCAGGACATTATTAAAAAGGCCCAAAAAGCTTTGAAGGACTATTTTGAGATAAACCTGAATACTACGGTGGAAAAAAGAACTGTATGGGACGCAAGTAAGGCGGTCATGAGGGGGTTTCTGATACAACAGAATACTATCAAGAAAAAAGTACAGAATGATAAGAAAGATAAGATCTTGGAGAAAATTAAAGAAGGCGAGAAGAAGTTAAGATTGAGACCGAAATCAAAGGAGATATTAAGAGAAATCAAACATTATCAAGCACAATATTCAAAACTGATAAACCAGGAAGTGGAATGGAAAGTTAAGTTAATGAAACAAAGATCCTTTGAATCGGCAAATAAATGTGGAAAGCTGCTAGCATGGCAGCTGAAAAAGAGGCAAAAGTTGAACACAGTAACAAATTTAGAAATTGAGGGAAGAAATATTCAGAACCCAGTGGAAATCAGAAAGTCCTTCCAGAGATATTTCAAACAACTATATACTCAAGGGCCGCAAAATGAATCAGAGATAGAACAGTTTCTAAAGAAGAATGGTTTACCAAAGTTGACTCTCCGGAATAGAACAATCCTGAATCATAAAATAACACAATTGAGGAGGCCATTCAGAACATGCAATTGGGCAAGTCTCCAGGGCCGGATGGGCTTACCTCCAAATATTATAAGACATTGAAAGACTATTTGATACATCCATTAATGGAGGTTTGCAATGAAATTATGGAGGGGAAGAAGGCACCGGAGTCGTGGAAAGAAGCTTTCATCACATTGATACCTAAACTAGAAACTGAAAAGACACAACTTAAGAATTACCGCCCCATCTCCCTCCTAAATGTGGATTACAAAATATTTGCAGACATTTTAGTAAGTAGATTTAAAAAAGTCTTAAATGAAGTAATTCACAAGGACCAGGCAGGCTTTCTCCCAGGTAGACATTTGTTTGCAAACACAAGGAACATTATTGATATTTTGGAACTCCTGCAAACAAACATTAATACAAAAGCAGTTTTGATATTTATAGACGCGGAGAAGGCCTTTGATAATATCTCCTGGAAGTTTATGAAGAAAAATTTGGAAGGAATGGGAGTGGGGCGGGGGTTTTATAATGGGATAGAGGCAATTTATTCAGAGCAAAAGGCAAAACTGATAGTCAACAATGTGGTGACAGAAGAGTTTAGAATTGAAAAAGGAACACGACAAGGTTGCCCTATATCCCCTTTGTTATTTATATCTGTCCTAGAAGTGCTCTTGAATATGATTAGAGGAGACCGGTGGGTGGAAGGTATCCAGGTCGGAGCGAAACAATACAAACTGAAAGCATTTGCAGATGACCTAGTTTTGACCCTACAGGAGCCAGAGCCCAGTACTAAAAGGGTATTACAACTGATTTATGAGTTTGGTCGAGTGGCAGGATTTAAACTTAATAAGCAAAAAACTAAGGTTTTGGAAAAAAATTTGACTTCTTCAGAATCAGAAAGGTTTCAGAAAGAGACAGAATTAAATGTGGTTAAAAAAGTGAGATACCTAGGGGTAAATATAACAGCGAAGAACAGGAACTTATTTAAAGACAATTATGAAAAATGTTGGTCTGAAATTAAAAGGGATTTAGATGTTTGGTCAAGACTGAAACTTTCTTTGACAGGACGTATTGCTGCAATTAAGATGAATGTATTGCCAAAAATGTTATTTTTGTTTCAAACTTTGCAGATTGTGGACAAAATGGAGTGTTTTGGGAGGTGGTAGAGAGATATTTCAAGATTTGTCTGGCAGGGCAAAAAGCCCAGAATTAAGTTTAAGATATTAACTGACGCTAAAGAAAGAGGGGGATTTGCCCTGCCAGACCTAAAGTTGTATTATGAATCAGCAGCTTTCTGCTGGTTGAAAGATTGGCTACTTCTTGAGAACACTGATGTTTTAGATTTGGAAGGATTCAACAATGCGTTTGGGTGGCATGCATATCTGTGGTATGACAAGGCTAAAATACATAAGAATTTCAAGAACCATGTTGTCAGAAAAGCTGTATTTAATGTCTGGTTGAAATATAAAGACTTATTGGAAAACAAGACCCCAAGGTGGTTATCACCAATGGAGGCTAAGACCGTGAAAAAACTCAATATGGAGGCCAAATGGCCGAAATATTGAGAAATAATAGAA
This sequence comes from Podarcis cretensis, assembly GCF_951804945.1. Classification (NCBI taxonomy): domain Eukaryota; kingdom Metazoa; phylum Chordata; class Lepidosauria; order Squamata; family Lacertidae; genus Podarcis; species Podarcis cretensis. The sequence goes on along the minus strand of NC_137173.1, from coordinate 30,854,892 downwards.
AAAGATGGAGATAACTGGAGGTTGCAGAGTATGGACAAAATAAAAGATAAAGTGCGAGATTGGCTACATTATGCTCAGATTAAAGAAGTTTTTAAGTTGGATAAAAAGGTAGGATTCCAGGTGGAAAAATCAAAGTTAGAAACTGAACTGTTAGAACCCAGCTCTAAGATACTTTCAAGAATGTATAATTTGCTGTTAAAATGGAATACACAGGATGAAACGGTCAAATCAGCCATGATAAAATGGGCACAGGACATAGGGTACAACATCATGTTTGCTGACTGGGAAAAGTTATGGACCACAGGTTTGAGATTCACGGCATGTAATGCCTTGAAAGAAAATATTATGAAAATGATTTACAGGTGGTACATGACCCCAGTCAAGCTTGCAAAGATATACCATGTGTCTGATAATAAATGTTGGAAGTGTAAAGAAGCTGAAGGAACATTCTTTCACCTCTGGTGGACTTACCCTAGAGTGAAGGTTTTCTGGGAAATGATTTATAATGAACTGAAAAAGGTATTTAAGTATACCTTCCCTAAGAAACCAGAGGCCTTTCTCTTGGGCATTGTTGGTCAGAGTGTGCAAAAGAAGGATCGAACCTTTTTTATGTACGCTACAACAGCAGCAAAGATACTCATCGCTAAAAGCTGGAAAACTCAAGAATTACCCACACTGGAAGAATGGCAGATGCAACTGATAGACTATATGGAACTGGCGGAGATGACGGGCAGAATCCGAGACCTGGGAGAAGAACTGGTGGAGGAAGACTGGAAGAAATTCAAGGACTATTTACAAAAATATTGTCAATTGTATGATTGTTAAGAAAGATGTAAGATTAGCAAAAACATGGCTTCAACAAACTAGTTATAAAGAATATAAATTTAAATTCAGCTGGAAGATGAAAAGATAAATCTGGGATAAGTAATATTTTATGATTAAGCTTCAATAAGTGTATGTTAAACCCCAAAATTTGAGATATTAAATATTGGAAAATTATATTATATGAATTAAATCAAGTTAATAATTTGCTGGTAAAATTTATGTTTAGAAAGCAGGAACAAGAGATGTGAGGAAGTCCAAAGTTGAGAATGAAATGTGGATAATGGAAAATATTATGTTATTATGTATGTTTTTTATTGGTTATACAAAATTTAATAAATATTATTATAAAAAAAAGAAAGAAAAACACAGGCACTCAGAATGGATAATACTGGGCTAGACAGACAGTTCTCACCAAATAGGAGGCCCTTTCCTTTGTTCGTATGAATAAAGCAGTATAATGGGTTGAAATCACTTCAGGTGAGGGAATCGATTTTTAAATCCACTACTGTATATGTATGCATAACAAGTTGAAAACTAGTACAGTGGGGAGCAGGCTGGATTAAAGCCTTTCTCTAAGACTTGTTCAGGTTTCTTGCCATTGCTGTGATATAAACGGTCATCTGTCCTACTTCAAGGGAGCTGTCAGAAGACAATCCTCAATTTGAAGGAGCCCTCTGTTTGAAAGCCTGTCAGTTTCTAGTGTTCTATCTGCACCATACATTTAAAACAGTTTCACACCGCTTTAACTGCCATGGCTTCCCCCAGAGAATCATGGGAAGTGCTGAGTTGTTGAAGGTAAAGGTAAAGGTACCCCTGCCCGTACGGGCCAGTCTTGACAGACTCTGGGGTTGTGCGCCCATCTCACTTAAGAGGCCAGGGGCCAGCGCTGTCCGGAGACACTTCCGGGTCACGTGGCCAGCGTGACATCGCTGCTCTGGTGAGCCAGAGCCGCACACGGAAACGCCATTTACCTTCCCGCTGGTAAGCGGTCCCTATTTATCTACTTGCACCCGGAGGTGCTTTCGAACTGCTAGGTTGGCAGGCGCTGGGACCGAGCAGCGGGAGCGCACCCCGCCGCAGGGATTCGAACCGCCGACCTTTCGATCGGCAAGTCCTAGGCGCTGAGGCTTTAACCCACAGCGCCACCTGCGTCCCACTGACAACTGCTGAGTTGTTAGCGGGCCCCTATTTCTCTCACCGAATGGTGTAACCGTCAATCCCTCTTCCCAGAGGACTCTGGGAATTGTAGCTTTGTGAGGGGAGCTGGTGTGTTCTCACAACTCTCAACAGCCTTAAATTACATTTCCCATGATTCTTTGGGGGAAGCCATGACTGTTTAAAGTGGTATCATACTGCTTTCAATGTAGAACACAGATGGGGCTTGATTTGAAGATACAGAATAGAAGTTTTGGAATTGCCTATCAGTCACACGGGTCAGCTTATCCTTCTTCATGGTGAGATGCATCTAATTTTTATTTAAATGGTAACAATTTAAAATATTTTTTAGCTGTACATATGAATTACCAAATGGAAATATGTGACTTTTTTGGAAATACATTGTCTTTGTGGGGGTGAGACTATGTGACCACCCTATTTTACTTGATGGGGGAGCAGTCAAAGTAGCACTTCCAAGCTTCAGCCTTCTTAAAAAATTGAGTCTACCATGTCCGTTCAGAAATCTGCTGCCAAGCCCTTGTTTATGCAATGGGGCAGAGCTGCCCCAACGCCAGCACTGGTGTTGCAGGAGTGCAGGATTAGGGCATGACAAGGTGACAGTGAGGTTAAGGTTGCATGGGTGCCCCAGAAGGAATGCTGGATTGGCTCTGCTGCTATACCTGCACAACCGGATCTCACCAATATCCCATCCCTTCCCAGACCTGTCCATGTAAATGGCAGTGATGCTGATCAGGAGGATAGCCCTGCCGTTCCACTCCACCACATGGCCTTCTACTGCCCTTTTCTTCTGCATGGACCAGGCCTCTCCTGTGGGATGTAGAGTCAGGCCAGAATAGGACATCCCATTTCTGAAGAGTTATGGGGAAGCATTCAACATAGTGCTAAGGAGATCAGTCCATCAGCATTTCAGCTTGCCAGATGGAATGATCTCCCCTCTTCTGCTCCTGCATGCTGTTCTGGGGTCCTCCCAACACCCCCATAATCAATTTGGGGGTTGTGGGGAGCACATGGGGGAAGAGGGGGGCAAAAAGCCCCACTGGCCTAGCAGAAGACATTTCACTGGCTTCCCCTAGTGGGACTCCTTAGTTAAATCTTGGACTCTACCATCAAGCAATCCTCCAGTTTGGAACCTCTTTGCCTTTGTGTTTATTTATTGATTGGAAACAATTACTGGAATCCCTTCATAGCCCAGCGAATCCATTCAACTTAATTTAGGATTCAAAAGATTGGATTTTGTTCCATCAATGTACTTTTCTTTACATACATTCTTATTGGTTTAAGGACTTGCTCAACACTTGATGCTTCCTCCAGAGCTGCAGCCCTGCCACTCAGCTTACTTGAAGGATGAATATGGCCCTTGGGGAACAGCTAAAGCTCCTGCTATTTAAATATAACTGAACACAGGCTTCATGACAGGGGAAGAGGAGAAATGCAGAGGCCCTCCAAATGCAGAAATAGGAAGAATATGGCTGGGAGTTTGCACTCATCACAGACATAATAAGTCTGAGTGCAACATGTAGCCTTTGAAATGCACAGGGCCCGCTTTTGCACAATGTGCTTTTTCACAAAGTGGATCGCAATTGTACACACATTCAGGTAAGAGCATCATCTGAAGTGGCAGCTACTATCTGTGCTGTCTGTACATATGGGCGGGCATGTTTTCAAACTAGTGTGCAATGGTGTTTTCTATTCCTCTCCCTTCAATTAGTGTTTTCATTGTCTATATTTATCACAGACTTTCAAAGAAGAGGGGCTGGAAACTGGTGTGTCGACGTACTGATGTATAGTAGGATACAGAGGCAGCTAAGTTACTGATTTTGCCTATTTCATTCATAGGCAAGTTAAACATGGTGAGGGGTGTGTGGCACAGCTCTGCCGATAGGTCTGCCCCAAAAGGAGGTGACCCGATAAAGCTCTCTCTGTGTGTGAATGCAGCAAGTGTTGGCACAAAGCAAATTACCACTGTTCCAGCAGAAGGCACTTTAGGTGGACAAATAGCACACCCCACAAGTGTCCCAGAAAAAAAGGGTTATCCCACTTTTTCACGCAAGAACACAGAAGCCACTGGGGGCCGCGTGCTCTCACATGATTTTGCGCTGAGATCTCGCAACAAGCAAGCCCTTTTTTGGCAGGGTGTGATCTCACGCAGCACCCCAAACACATGTTTTTGGGCATTGTGAGAGCATGGCCCCCCAAAAAGCAGGTCTTTTGGGTTATGTGATCTCACGCGTGTCACATAGCTTGTGCAAGAGCACAGGCAGGAAGACATACATTCTGGATTGGGGACTCAACACGCTGGAGGTATGAAATAGTGTGGCACAGGGACAACATGGGGATTGTGTTGTGCGTGCAGCACTCCAAAATGGTGGTTGTACACAGCATGTGCACACTCTAAAGCTACAGACATTCCTTGGAAGTTGAACAGAATCCATTCCGGAAGTCCGTTCGACTTCCAAAACGTTCGGAAACCAAGGAAGCTCCTGCAGCCAATCAGAAGCCCCTTCAGACATTCAGCTTCCAAAAATAGTTGTCAAACTGGAACAGTCATTTCCGGGTTTGTGGCGTTCTGGAGCCAAAACATTCGAGAACTAAGCTGTTTGAAAACCAAGGTACAACTGTACAGTGGTACCTTAATTCGTTCTGGAGGTCCATTCTTAACCCGAAACCGTTCTTAACATGAAGTGTGCTTTTGCTAATGGGGCTGCCGCACCACCAGCACGCAACTTCTGCTCACATCCCGGGGCAAAGTTCGCAACCAGGAGCATCTATTTCTTGGTTGGCAGAGCTCATTACCTGAAACGTTCTTAAGGAGGACGGCACGTAACCCAAGGTTCCACTGCACTTAGAAAAGTGCTTCTAAGGCAAAGCCCATGCCTACATGGAACCTTTAAGCAATACCATTTCCTCAAGAGTAACTGTAGGTGCAGGGGGGCTGGTGGGGAGGGGTGCCACCATGGACCTGGCTTTCAGCAACAGCATCACTTTCAAATACCAGGACGGTGGGGCAGTGAGGTCGCAAGGCCAAGGAAGCTATGTCTGCAGTGCTGCTCCTCCCTGCCACCACTCCTTTGTGGTGTTGGGAGGTGAGTATTGACTTTCTTTCCTCTTGATGAGTTCCCCAGAGGCACCTGGTTGGCCCCTGTGAGAAAGAGGATAACTGGACTCATTACACCTTAGATCCAGCCCATTAAGGCTCTTCTTCTGCTTTCCCATAGTTTCTCCTCTTCATTCTATTTTTTTATAGAAAAAAAATACATTATTGAATTTATTTGGGGAGGTTAAATACGGAGGTCACCATTTGCCTTGCAGAAAGAGCTACCTTGGCAAGATGACAAAGCAACCAGAATGACAATTCAATCTGAGGTTTTATTTTTAGCTGTAATGTGCCGTCAGCTTGGATCCACAGTTTTAAATCTATAGTGTATTTTCATTTTGAAAAGCATTTTTAAGTGATAGATTGTTGTTAGGAATGAATAACATTTCCTGTTAATCAAACCGCTTTGAAACTTAAGTCATTTTAAAATGCATATTTATTTATTATCCTTAAATTATGATCTGCCTGTGAGAAGGCTCAAGGTGCTTTGCAAAAAGTTCCCAGTGGTCTGCTACATGTGTGGCTCCCATTATCCAAATGCTTGTTATATGAAAATATCCAAATGTGAGTAGAGATTGTACAAACAAGCAACCATTTCCCCTTTTGCAAGGTTTCAGGGGTTTCTCCTGGGTTTTCTTATCATTTTGGTGTCAAAATTCCATGGTTGGGAATGCATTAGAACTTTCCCCATAGGAATCAATGAAAAATGGCATGCAAATGCTTGCCTAACAAATGATTTCCTGAAAAATCATTGTGTTCGGATAGCAAGACACTTGTGTAGTTCAACAGAGCAGGCATCCTTAACATTTGAAGGCAAACCTGTATAGGGAAGTTTTTAATGTTCAGCGTTTTATTGTGCTTTTAATATTCTGTTGGGAGCCTCCCAGAGTGGCTGGGGAAACCCAGCCAGATGGATGGGGTAATAATAATAATAATAATAATAATAATAATAATAATAATAATACACAGAGAAAGAATTCTATAACTTCATTCAAGTACATTTAACTTCCCAAAATTATGGGTATTAACCGCGTCTGGGTCTGAGGATGAGGATGCAACTGGAAGACATGATGGAAGTGTGGTACCAACCAAATCTTGCTGATCCATCTACTAAATATTTTGGAAATCTGCCTGATATGCATTTGGATACTATTAACAACATTGTAACCAAATTTTGCATGATGTTTCCTGAGATCAAGGAGCAAGTTTTTGTCTATGTCAGTCGGATGACATTTTGAGTCAAGATGGTGGACTGAACTCTTCAAAACTGCGCTGTTTTTTGACCACTAATTTCAAAACTGCACTGAGGACAAATCTTCTAGTTCCCTATAAAGCAGGATGAAGATAATGTCTTAAAACATACTATGGGTGGTTTTGAGCATGGAGCTGAGGCCTCTCCCTGCCTCACACTTTCCCACAATATATATGATTGAATCTAGCCAAGGTTAGTTGAATCTGAGTCCCAATGAAATCAATGGCGAAAGCAAACGAGATGACTCTTGGTTCCTTTCCAACTCTAAGATTATATGATTAGAATCTACTAACTTATTCTGGATCCAGCCCATTTCCGACCTCACCCCTGAGGGTGATTACTTTCAGTCACAGAGTCCCAACTTTAAAAAAAAAACAAAAAACAGGGGACTTGACTGGGTCATATTGCAACGCACCACCATTCTGTCCTCTGTCAGGAGGTCAGCAGAAGACCACCATGGCAGCACCAATAAGTTGCTGTCATGCCTAGTTTACTATTTTTATTATTTATATAGTACCTTACAGAGTATAAGAGGACATACCCTTGTGCCAAGGAGCTTACAATCTAAAATTCAATGTGGGGAAAACAATCAAAGAAAGATAGAGAAGTGGGGGCGGTTTGGGAAGTTATATGGTATTGTTTCCATTGCATGTGCTTAGGGCTTAGTTACAGGCTGAGTTACAGTAGGGCAGCTGTTCTCAACCTGGTACCCTCCAAATATTTCAAACTACAGCTCCCATCAGCCCCAGACAGCTTAGCTCATGGTCAGGGATGATGAAAGTGATAGTTCAAAACATGTAAAGTGTATTAGCATGGGGAAGGGTTGCAGTAAGACATGGGCACTAGTGGAGGTGACCTGCCTTAGGTGCATCTCTGTAGAAAAGCAAGGTGGGTGGAGGGAATAAAGAGATGGGGACTTGCTGAGTTTCTAGATCTGTTCACAAATAAGCATGGTTGTTGTTGTTTTTAGTGGGAACAATGTGGAAAACAGAAGAAATCAGGGAAACTAATAGTTGATTCAACAGACATCAGTTAGGCAGCATGCACAGTTCATATCTAATACAAATAATCTTATTGTCAAGACTCTGAAGAGGTCCCCATATAATTCAGGCCATGTGATAAGTCCACAAGATGCGAAGAAACACTCTATTGCCCATTTCCAGCAAAGCAACAGTAACATTGCTTTGCCAATAAAGAAGACTTAGAAAACTCATTTTCCTCAAGTGGCAACTAGAATGATCAGAGGTATATTTGTTCAAAGCATGACTTGGATAGATATTTGGCCATATGCCTGAGCTGCCCCAGGGATCAATCCAAATTTCTTGTCTCTGTGCTCAGAGGTTAATGGTGATGCAACTGAAGAATGAGATATGGTGCCAAACCTGTGAGCGGTTCAGGATTAGATTACTGGCACAGGGATAATGCTGCTGAACTGCATCCTCCAAGAACATCTACTCTTGGTAAAACAGGCACATAATTTTTGCATATAAATCTACAAACAGGGTGGGTAGGGGAGTTCTGAACCAAACCAAGAGCTCTCCCTGAATGAGAGTATGAGTATGAATAGGCATTTCATTACAGCATTACCTTGAATCCCAAACGCCTTGCAAGTCAAACATTCTTGCTCCCAAATGTCACAAACCCACAAGTGAGTGTTCCAGTTTGCGAACATTCTTTGGAACCCAAACATCCAACGGGGCTTCCGATTGGCTGCAGAAGCTTCCACAGATGCAGCAATATACATTGCAACTGTGTAATAAAGGATACAGGAATCAAGGTGCAGTAATGGCAGATTTACGCATGGTTTTGTCCCTCTAGTGCAGAAAGCAATTGAAGCACATACATTTCCTTTAGCTTAATGTGTAAAACAGAGCTAAGGAAATGGGACAGAGAATGGGCAAGCAGAATGTCCCTAGATTGCCTCAAATTGCTAGGCAGGGGTAGAAGTAAAAGGCAAGGAACGCTCTTAACAGGCTCTGCGATACACAAACCAAGATCTGTGGCATGGAAGGTTTTCAAAATGTAAATGTGTGTTTTCAAAATGAATTTGAGGCTGTTCTTTAAGTAGCTTCCGATACAGGCTACAAAACACTTGGCTTTGCGGCTTCCTGAGGAAGGAGTGCTTAACCAGAGAGAACTCCCAGAGACTGGGCCTGGCCAAGCGTGGGGCAGAATCTGCTCTTTCCAATTATCCGCCAGCCTAATCATAAAAACATCAAGCTGCATGCTCCGTATGTCATTTTTTAAATATTGAATTCATTCAGGAGTTTCTTGATTAATCCTTTATTATTCCTCTCCAAATCCCAAGATTCCCCTAACCCTGTGCGTGTGCTTGATTATCTGAAGCAATTCTAATACAGAAGCAACTGCTGGAATCATTTTAGAACTGACTCCCTCATTTTCCCCCCTCACACATACTAATACTCAACAGAACACAAGTACAGCATAGCCTGCAATGCCTCTGGCAGGGACAAGATGGAACCCAAAACTCCCAAAACCACATATCTTTGCATTCCTTCCTCACACCCAACCTGAGACTCATGCTGATAAGGACTTAAAGGACTACTTATATATTCAAAGGTTCAAAAAAGGCAGATAATACAATTCACCCTGTGCGATGAACCAGGAAGAGCTCTTGAGGCAAATGTGTCCTTTAATAATTGGCCATTGCCACTGCCTTGTATTTTTTTCCTGGCTGTGAAGCTGGAGGCACTTCAGACTTATGGGATTCCCAGTGAGAAAGGGAATAATGCTGCACAACCCTATTGGTTACTGCAGCTGATTTAACCATACTAATCCCACACACCCTTCCTTGCAAGTTTATTGCATGGTATATGCTGAGTAAGGCCACAATCACACCATACATTTAAAGCATCGTGATGCCATTTGGGCAGTCATGGCTTAACCCAAAGAATTCTGGGAGCTGTAGTTTGTTAAGGTGCTGGGAGTTGTTAGGAAGCCCCTGTTCCCTCTCAGAAAGCTACAATTCCCAGTGTTCCCTGTGAGGAGGGTTTGATTGTTAAACCACTATGACAATTAGACCCTCTCTGCAGACTCTCTTATTGGTGGCTGATCTCACACGCAGAAGACATCTAGAACCTTCTGTCCACACATTATGTCAAGGAGAGCAACCCCAGGAGAGATGTCCAGCTGATTAAGGTGAGGCACTTTCATGGCTGCCAAGCACACATGGAGCAGCAACCGAAACGGGTGGAAGAATTTAGATGATCTCTTTGCATGTTGCAGTCAGCTGTCCATGTGGAAAGCAGGCTCCAGATGTTTTCTTCCTGGGAACATTCTTAGAAGAGGAAGCAGCCAAGCTAGCAAAAGAACACCAGAGGGTGTTAAGCCCTTTTCAGGCATTTGCCGAAAAGCATGTGGGCTAAAAGTAGGAAGTGAGTGGGGGCATGCATGCAAGCCCAAGAATCACCATATGCGCTGGCATCTGAATAGGGCTTCATTCAAACTTCAGAGTGAATGTAGGACTGTGTTGCATTGTGAGAGACTTCAGGTCACTAGCTGGTCCTGCAGTCACCTCTCCACATGGCAACCAGTGTGGTGTAGTGGTTAGAGTGTTGGACTAGGACCTGGAAGACCAGGGTTCAAATCCCCACTCAGCCATGAAACTTACTGGGTGACTTTGGGCCAGCCATTCACTCTCAGCCTAACCTATCACAGGGTGTTGTGAGGATAAAATTGGAAGGAGTGGAACTATGTATGTTGCCTTGAGCTCCTTGGAGGAAAGGTGGATATAAATGTAATGAACAAACAAACAAATAATAAAGAGCTGCCACAGGGTTGCCTGATTCCACCTTGAGTGGCAGTGATTGTGCCATTCTCTTAAAATGCCACAGTAATTTTTGGAGTGATTCTTTATATAGATAGACAACAAAGCTGCTACTCCAGCCCTGTTTCCTTCAATCAACGTACATTGAGCAGGTGGCGAGGCTGTAACATATATTCAGATATAGGGAAAGTATCATGAGTCCATTTGCCAAGGCACTGATTTTTGTGGTACAAAAAAATACAAAATGCAAGAGAAACACAATATATCTAAGAGGAAGACAATATATTATCTCCCAGAGAGGCTTGTCCTGCCCCAGTAACCCCTTTGGCATTTTTCTCTGTGTAATGTCTTCACCTCATTAAAGCTTTAGTTGATGAATTAAATATTTAATGCATTAAATGGGCTTCCTTTGTACAGGAGAGCTCCGTTCTTGTTCCTGGTGTGTGTGAGATGCTGTGTATCCTCGTGGGAAGCTCCAATTTGCCACACTAATTGTGCACAGATTTTTCACAACCTGCCTAATTTCCTTAGCAGCCAAAGGAAAGCAAGCAGAAAGGCAGCCTGGCTGATTAAAGGCAATTGGCTCCACTGAATGTCACCCAGTCAGCTAAAGAGCCATCCGTTCCTGTTAAGGTTGCAACCCAGCACCATACATCTCAGGGTAGTGATTTGAAGCTACTCTGGCTCACCCGCTCAGCACAGGGGCCGATTTAACAGGGCATCGTCAGGTACACAGCAGATAACATAGCACAGCAAGCTTGGAGTTAAACCAAAAATAAATAAAACAAAATAATGGAAACTTAATGATGCTAATTCATACTCGAACAGCTTCCCCCTATTTGTAAAGTAGGTGTTTTGTGCATGAGTGTCCCAGGCATCAATATGGAGAAAGAGGTAAAAGGGGTCTTGCAATGCTAGATGAATTTCCTTCGGGAGATAATTCCAGAAGATGGTATTCAATGAGACAATTTCCACTTGTGCAGTCAAATTTATCCTGCCTCTCTTCTCACATGCACCTATTCACCCCCCCAAAAAAAAGTCTGCTCTGGAGAGTTGGGAGAACCCCCTCAGAACAGATATAGGGGTGGGGGGCACAGAAAGAGGAGTGGAAGGATAAGTTCTGTTGTGCAGCCGGAACAAAATTATTTCACCAGATCATAGGAGCCAACTCCTAGGGACTGAGGTTCCTTCGGCCCCCAATAGCATATTTGAGGGGCCCACCTCCCCTAAAGTTGATGGGCATTGCAATTCAAACAGTGATGAATTATGTGGTGGGCCTTAATTCCCACCCCCCATATTTTATTTAAGTTGGCACCCCTGCACCAGATACTGACAAAAGTTAGGATGTCACCAACAAAAATTTCATCTCTCTCTGGTCCCACCTGTCTTACTGATGAGGCATATTTTTAATGCAAGTCGATGTGGTTGAAGGGAGTCCATGGGGTATCTGTGTTCCAAGGAGTTTAGGGCTTCAAAGATTGACACCAGCTCTTTGAGTTGTGTTCAGAATTGATCCCAAAGCCAATATAGATGGCTTCAAAGTTAGTGAGGTACATAGGTGATGTATACCTGGTCCCAGTCAGTAATCAAGCTTCTGTGTTTCAACTGTAGTAAGGATGGGACACTAGTTTGAAGGTGCTTTAACAAACAAACCCTCCATTCTAATTATGCTGATCCCCATTTGAGGTGGACACAGTCACCCTTCATTATGCCCACCTCAAATGATATTCACTCCTTGGTGAAGGCAGATATAATGGCAAGAGAACTCCACTGAACCCAGAAAGAGATCTGTCAGCTCCAGGGCTGAAGGTCCCAACAGGAATGTGACCAGTAGGCCTCTGGTGGCTGGAGTTGTGGCTGCCATTTTAGTTTCCCTAAAATTCAATGCCCCCCAAAAGTTCTGCACTTTATTAGTATTGTTGGCTTGTTGTATGGTATAGAAAAGCAGCTGCTGGATTCAGCTGTTTTCTGTATGTTGCATATTCTGTAGAGATTTGGTTTTATCTGTTATGCTGAATTCTTTTTGTATTTTAAAGTTTTATTATGTCTGGAATTCTTGTGTAAAAAAGCACTATGTAAGTTGAAAGAATGATGGGTGCATAAATGAATGAATAACATGCTCTTAGTGGTTTTCCCCACTGTGTAATCATGAGGATCGACTCCAATACTCAGGAATCATGTCAAGTATCTGCTGGGTACTTAGGGAGGGGCTGTAGCAAAATCTCCCTCAAATTTGCCACCCCATGTGTGTGTGGAGGTGGGGGAGAGATGGAGGAGTGAATCCAACAAACTGATTTAAACTATCTTGGTGCAGCAATGTTCGCAGGAAAGACTAATGGCCACCAGCCACTGCAATCCTCTTATGTCCATGCTGCCAGCTTTCCAAAGGAAGGAAGGAAGGAACCATAAAGGAAGCAGCGAAGCATGATACCCAAATTGTATGCAAAATCCACACCTTTTCAAAAATCTTCATCCCAGTTTAAGCCCGCATATAGAAGAATCCTGGGAACTGATATTTATGCCTCAGAAAGCTACATTTCCCAGCACCCTTCACAAACTCACAGCTTCCAGGATTTGGCAGAATCATGGAATTGTAGAGTTGGAAGGGACCATGAGGGTCATCCATTCCATCCCCCTGTAATCAGTGGCGTAGCGTGGGTTGTCAGCACCCGGGGCAAGGTAAGTAATTTGCGACCCCTAACCCGTGGATTTGCGCCCCCTACCCCTACCCCTAACCCTAACCCCCAGATGTTGCGCCCGGTGCGGCCGGCCCCCCCTGCACCCCCCACGCTACGCCACTGCCTGTAATGCAGGAATCTTTTGCCCAAGGTGGGACTTGAAACCACAACCTTGAGATTAAGAGCCTCATGCTCTACCGACTGAGCTATCTTGCTGAGTTTGTGCTTTAAACATAGAGTATGTACGCAGACTCAAGCACCCAATATGGCACCCTCAAATTCGCAAACCGAGGTCAAAAGTGCAGCCGTGACCCTTTTTTAAAGCTCCATCCTATTCCACAAATTAATAAAGAAACAAACAAAATATATAACCACACTAAAGTGTCCTGTGAAAGGTCAAGTAGGATTTGGTCTGTAATTTTCAGACCAACCCCTTGAGTTGCTAGGTTTATCGAGGGTGCAATGGTCATCTGATGGTCCTTTTTATCCATTGTTGTTGTATATATTGCTTGTTTTATGTTGCTACAGCTGTTGGCTAATGCAAATAAAGTTTATCTATCTCACACCACCCCATTCCATCCGAAGCCAGGAATGCAGAGCTAGAAGCTGAATTCCAAATCAAGCCCAGTCAGCAGGAATGGCTGAAAGTCAGTGCGAGAGCATCTGCTTGACATGCAGCAGCTCCCAGGTTCTATCCCCAGCATCTCTAGGTAAAGCTGGGAGCGACAACAGTCTGAAACCCTGGAGAGCCACAGTCGGTGTAGTGACTGAGCTAGCTGGGCCGATGGGCTGAATCAGCATAAAGTATCTTCCTATGTTCCTGCTTCAGCAAAAGTGTTAATCTGGACCAACTCAGGGGAGGTTCGATTGTGAAGGGAAATCAACTGCTTTGGATTTGGAGAGGGATGGGGACTTGCATGCTCTTCCTTCACCATTTCATTCCATCACACTTTATTTTATTTCCTGACTGACTGAATGAAAGAAGTATATATAAAATAAAATGGCAAGAGATAGGTAAAATATTAGAAGCTGCTCAAGCGGCAAAGGAAGAGCTCATTCTCTGCTGGGACCAGGAAGCCACTGAGCGGAACTCTATTTTACTTTAACCAGGAGGAAAGGACAGAGGGCTGCTATCTGGGACTGAAAGCTGAACTTCCTTCTTGTCACCGTTTAAGTAATAAGTGCATTCCAGGAGCAGGTCTTGTATCTTTCGTGCCTAGAAATTAGGAGGAAAATCTGCCCTGAAAGAAGATTTCATTGCTGGCAGTGCAAGAGACACGAGAGGTTGTTACAGAGCCATTGCTATAGAGGTTTCAGACTGAGGTTCACATTCTGTTCTGGGCCACTTTCGGGGGGCTGCATGCCAGTGGTGGGAGGGGCCAGAGGCAAACGTGGGTGGAGCAACACATGCAAATGTTGCCTATGTACAGCGGGCTAGTGTCTATACACACACACACCTCTTTATCTTTCCTCCATGCAAGCAAGCAAAAGACATTATTAGAGTTCAAACCAGGCAAAACCATCCAAAGAGGCTGCAAAAGAGGTCTACTGAGATATGTGCCTGAGGAGAGGGGAGGTTTACATCAGATCTCACCACTGCCACCTCTTCTCCTCACTTTTCCTTTGGTGGGGACCACCTCCCAACACACTGCTGCTGGACAAGCACAAAGAAGTGTCTGTGGCTTCCATGCTCTAGTGAGATCTCACAGACCTCTTGAGAGATCTTGCCAGAACCCAGAACCTGCAGCTGTGCATCCCTGTACATAACCAAGGCATAACCAAGGCTTTTTTGTAGGGTAGTGACAGGGGCAGCAGCTTCCCGTTTTGCCTAAGGTGACAAAAGGGGACAGTCTCTCCTCCCCCCCGCCCCCCGGTAAGGTTGTTTCTTCTCAGAAGCATCTGGTTTCTGTATCAGGTGATCCTGAAGGGTTTTTCTTATGCTCTAATAATGAGAAGATGTCTTTTGCTGTCTCTGCCTAGGAACTACTTGAGGCTTATCTAATGGGTTAACTGTTGGCAATGATGCCCTTGGCAACTGTAAAAGCGTACAAAATCACACTGGCGCAGACCCAGCGACAGACACACAAGCCAGACTGGAATCTGGCAACATTCTCTGATGCTGCTATTGACATTGAAGCAGTTACTAACATTTACTTTAGTAACTTCGGTTTAAAAAACAAACAAAACACCTGTCCTATGTTTAATCAAATACCTTTGATTTGATCCTATTTATGGGGGGGAAACATGCTACTAAAGAAATTTGCTAACTGTCTCCATCCCTCCTAGGAAGCATCAAAAGCCCCATGATCTGATCACCTTTAAATTGCACGCAACCCTATTCATTAATTGCATGGAACCCTATCGGGAAAATGAAAGATGCAACATATGTCTCAGGATGACCACTTATACGTTGGCAATAATAACCAGAATATGGCAAGAAATAGCAGAATTTGAATACCATGCAACACCTAATGAGTACATACAGCCTTGGATGGGTAGATACATGGAGAGCGAGAGGGGGGAGAAATGAGTGGGTAAGTAAGGTGTTTGGATAGTACGCTTGCAACGTTGAAGACTCCATTTGCATCAAAATCAGTAAAGTCGATTTCTGGAAGCTGGTTCTCTGCTGGCAATGAAAATGAAGCATCTGCAGCCTCCCCATGGTGAGATCTCCCTTCATGGATTTCAATCAGAGTGAAATTGAGTGACTTCAGTAATTTCATGCCGGGTTACAGGAGTGAGGTAAGGAGGAAGGGTGACTTCCCTAATACCTAAACGGTCTCTAACAGCTTCATAATTGGCCTATCCCATGGGCGATTAAGGATGAAAATAACTAATTTCCGCTCATCCTACAGATTAATCAGATCACCTTTCTCTGTCCCGTCTCCCGATTGCCTGGCTGCTGAAAGAAACACCCTCTTTCTCATTCTGGTTAAGAGAACAGTGAGATGTGATCAATTAGGCAGCAGTTTTGATTTACAATGAATCAGGCTAGGACAGAATGATGTGGTCTAAGGAGGTTGTGCCTGTGTGGTGCAATCATCCCCCCCCCCTAAAGTGGGTGGTGGAGGAGGAGGAGGAGGAGGAGAGGGGGAGAATGTTCTGTTGCACAAGGAGAAACCCTTACGATGATGGAAAGTTTACATTAGCACCACATTGAATTCTACCCATGGCATCTAGTTCGAATCCTTAAAGCTGCTGGAATGAGCTTTGCTGCTATCAGTAAGGGTTAGGGTTGGTATCAGGACTTGGTATGGTGAGGCACCCAAATGGCCCTCTGCCACCCTTTCCACCCACCCTGGGGCTCCTCCATACCATTGTTGCTGCACCCTGTTGTCCCCACCAGTCATGCCTCCTCCTTTCTTGACTGTATTCTCAGGGGGTGGTTATGGTGCCTTGGGACAGGAGCAGAGCCTGTGCTCAGTTTTGATCTACACTGGCCAGCTACCATCTAAGATGGTTTAAAACACAATGTTCAACATTGATGTCTGGCATTGCATTTGGGGCAATCTAAAGTGGCAGATAATGGCCATAGACTAGCCCAGTGTTAACGCAGCTCCCATTCCAACATCACCACCCCCATCAGGTGGACTTGTCCAGGGTGAGAAGGGGAGCAGCACACCACCACAGCAGAAGCAACAGAAGAGTCGGCTGTCCAATAGGGATTGCCAGCAGTGCTGGGCAGGGGCCAGACTGACTGAAGTCTGGTGCTGACTCTGCTACATGGAAGGCAGTGCCAGGAGGAAGGGCCAAAGTGAGACAGGGGTAAACACACAAAATAATACAGATGTGAGTAATGAATGTTCATAATAACAATAGATGGATAGATAACAAATCAACTCTCTGTGGGGTTTTTAAATGCACAATGAAAGAAATGATACCAGAAGCAACTAGAGTGAGAAAAGGTGGTGAAATCACTCTTGCTGACTTCATATGGATTCAATCGCTGTCCACACCATTTTGGATCTAAAGTAGGAAAGAACACCAAGACAGATGAACCAGGGACTCAGAACACCTCACCATAATATTTTCATGTGATTAGGGCTGACATGAAACATTCTGGAATATTTCAGTTTCACCCTATAAATCAGGGGATATCTGGAGGTGGCAGAAGGAAGTTACAGTCACTTCAGTGACCACACCGAAGCAAACAGGGTGAGCTCCTCTGGTGGCAGATCGTTTTTACACTTTAATATTTCAAATGTAAGCCTTTTTCAGTTGCCAAGAGGGGTGTGCGCCTTCAATTTCCATTCAGAATGCACATCGGCAGCTCTCAAAATTTAAGGAGCCTTGTATTGTTCCCTCTGCGTTCAGAAAATCCTGTGGCATGTGAACACGTGGGAGTAATTTATGTTCCAGATAATTCATTCTCTTTTCATTTTATTTTCCTAAGATCTGCAACAGGCCTCCACCGGAGATCCGGGATTGCCTCGGTTTCCTGGGGCATGTAATCTGCTGTAGCAGCAGAAGAAAAAAACAGCATGTTTGCCTAGCTTAACAGAACATGCCCCACTGGAATTACTACCAGGGAACTAACAAGTCAATAAGCATTCTTTTGCATTCAGCTGCACCAGAATAGCATTCACCAGAAATACAGAGGTGTAGCATCCGGGATGTGTGTCAGCAAGGACTGTCATTGCCATATGGCTTTGGCATTTGATTTAGCACAGGAAAGCTTGATGGGCTGACTGTGCATTAATGTCTTTTTGATGTACACCTTGCCGGCACCATCTGCATGAGACACAGCCATGCTTCAGCCCAAGAACCACCAATGCTTCTATGTCACACGCATCTATTCCTGGAACAAGCCATTCAGACTCAGTAGGTTAAAGTTACCTTGATTCTTTCCTTGCTCTCTCTTAGTTGGCAGAGAGAGGCATCCTAGAGTAACATGCCCTAAACCCCAGTGGGCGCAGATATAGAGACGGTCTAGTATCCCAATGGTAGCAAGCATACTGCTCTCTCTGTGTGTTTTTGATGCCAACTCCCATCAGCACCAGTCATTAGGAGTGGTGGACGCTGTAGTCCACAACATCTGGAGGGCATCATGTTGGCTTCTCCTGCAAATAGGGAACTCATTTACTGAGTGTGGATATTTACATAGCAAAACATCCATTGATACACAAGAAGCAGGTTTCAAAATGCTTGCAGAAATCCTAAGGTTTGTAGAAGTTTATATTTAAAAACCAACTAATGGGAATACTCCCCAAATAAACTCAGGGACAACTGAAAAGGCTAGGTGGGCAAAGAATGTTAGCAAACTTTTGAGGGAGAAATGGGGGGAAAGTGTGGAACAGGACATGGAATGGGGTATCCTGGAAGGGAATGTGGCTGGCTGGAACCATGAACTTCATGCTGAATTGTTTTGTTGTAGGCCCAATTTTCCTAGAAAAGTAGCATTGATTTCCATAGTATGATTTCCAAAAAGGTCGACCTCCTCATGAATCAAGTTAAGTGAATGCTACCTGGCCACTGAAAAGAGACAAGACATTGGCTTTTCCTGGGGCAGGGAAATAAAAGCAAAAGTCATTTTTTCTCACATTTGCTTCCAAAGGAACACAGGTCAGCAAACAATAAGGTAATAAAACAATAGAATTAAAACTAAAACTAAAAAGCACCTGTACAGCATTTAAAAACAATTAAGAACACCTAAAAACACTAAAAAAAACTTCTAAAACATTTAAGAACATCTAAGACTTTAAGAATATCTGAAAGATCTTTGCCCATTCTTGTGATCCATATCCACCTATTGGAGAAGAGAAAAAGAAACCCAGCAGGAAGGAAGGAGAGAAAATAAGGAAGATAAGGTGAGGAAATTCTCAAAAGATTCCCAGTGGTAGATTACATCAAGAGATCAGCCATGAAAACTAAACATAAAAAGGTAAAGGTAAAGGTACCCCTGCCCGTACGGGCCAGTCTTGACAGACTCTGGGGTTGTGCGCCCATCTCACTCAAGAGGCCGGGGGCCAGCGCTGTCCGGAGACACTTCCGGGTCACGTGGCCAGCGTGACAAAGCTGCATCTGGTGAGCCAGCGCAGCACACGGAAACACCGTTTACCTTCCCGCTAGTAAGCGGTCCCTATTTATCTACTTGCACCCAGGGGTGCTTTCGAACTGTTAGGTTGGCAGGCACTGGGACCGAGCAGCGGGAGCGCACCCCGCCGCGGGGATTCGAACCGCCAACCTTTCGATCGGCTAGCCCTAGGCGCTGAGGCTTTTACCCACAGCACCACCCGCGTCTAAACTAAACATATCACCCTCAAAAACTGAATGCCATTGGCACCACTGCACCCTGAAACCTCAACAGACAACTTGGCCCTGACAGCCAAATATTATTTAGTAGGCTTGATGCCAACCCTAAATTCTACAGGGTGGTATTTTTCTAACAAGTCCCATTAGGTCAAGGATTTCTACTTGCATGAGGCCACTTAGCCCTTACTCCCCACTGTGCATAACCCAAGCTCTTCCCAAATCTACTCCAGTGACTTTGGGGGAAACCCCTAGAATAGATTTAGGGAAAGGAAGGAGGGGGAAGGATAAATCATTGCACTGATGGAACATTTACCTTAGTACTATGTTCAATTCTACTTATGGTACATGGGTTGAATTCTTAAAGCTGCTCCTTTCTTATTGGTATGTGACTCCATATTAAGGCAAAATGGACACTCCATTTTCATTGTCCCATTCCTGGCTGGGGGGGAAATGAGGGAGGTGATTTCAGCAATTTTTGAAGGTAAAGGAGGTGAAAGAAGGAATTTACAGGTGGCAGCATCAGCAGGGATCGTTTCTACTACTGCTAACAACCAATGTTTCCCAGAATGCCCCAGCGAGTGACACTACATCATCACATGCCATCCTTGCCAAGGGAATTCTGGGGTTCTAAATGGTGTCCTCCAATACTTTGGCCACCTCATGAGAAGAGAAGACTCCCTGGAAAAGACCCTGATGTTGGGAAAGATGGAGGGCACAAGGAGAAGGGGACGACAGAGGACGAGATGGTTGGACAGTGTTCTTGAAGCTACAAACATGAGTCTGACCAAACTGCAGGAGGCAGTGGAAGACAGGAGTGCCTGGAGTGGTCTGGTCCATGGGGTCACGAAGAGTTGGACACGACTAAACGACTAAACAACAACAACAAAATGGTGTCCATCAGTTAGCGTCCACTGGGAGGACAGCTTCTGCTGCCACCACAAAACTGATGACGGTGGTAAAAGGAGGAAACCTGGCAAGCAAGGCAAGTCAGTTCTGCTTCCCCTACTGCTCCCCCGAACGACAACAACAATTCTAGCAGTAAGCTCTCCATTAGTTCTGCTTGGAATCTGTATTCATTTTCTCCTTCCGCTGTGCTATTTACATTTTTTGAAGTGGAGCGAGCAAAACGAGACAAAACACTTAGGATATGAACATACTTGTGCTATAGAATGACATTGTGCCAGCCTAATATCTCCTGTGCTATTTTCTATCCTTTTCTTAATGGTCCCTAGCATTCTGTTTACCTTCTTCGAGTTTGACAGCTGCAATGCATTAAACTGCTTTCAGTGTTTTCGGCAACGATGACTTAAGGTTCTCTTTCCTGAGCAGTACCAGCTAATTTAGAAACCCACCCATTGTGTGCAAGCAAGATTATTTTTCCTGTGCACATTAATTTGTACTTATCCACACTGAACTTTGACTGCCATTTTATTGCCCAACCATCTTATTATGTGAAATCTTTCCGTGCTTTCTTATGCTGTCTTTGGCACGGCTGTCTTGAATGCATTTGGGGGGTGGGGTGGGGAGGGTCTCCAGATTTTTCTATCTCATCCATACTCCCAGATCAATGGGAAACAATGGCCCGCAAGCCTGAGAGCAGATGCTGGGCATGTGAGAGGCACCAGTTGAGGACTTGTTTATTTAGATGTGTGGACAGACGTAAGCGGAGTCACAACTTGCCCACATGGTGTACTCCAGAGGCCACACTGCCTGTCAATTCACCCTGCTTTCCCACCCCAACATGGAGCACTCAAGATGATTTAATATATGGATGTAACAGGCAGAGACAACACACTGCCACTTATTTCACAGCAGGGATGGTGATGACATAATCTCCCAGGTCACTGGCTGCCAGTCCTTTTCATGACAAATAAATAATGGTTTCTCAGACAGGAAACTCAGCAAATAAACAAAGCAGAGTAGGATTTGGGTTGGCTGCATTAGCTGCCACTTAAATCCCAAAGCCCCCTTGTTAAAACCATTCAAAATACCACCCAACAGTGAGCAAGCTTCTGAGTCCACCAGAACTCTTCATCAGTCTGGGTGCTAAGCACAGCTGAAGGGGGTGAAGGGGGAAAATGCTCTCGGACCCATGGGAATTGATTGGTACACGATAAGATCAAAACACTGGTCAAGTGGGAAATGTGGATGAACCTTCAGTCTGAAAAACAGCTCAAAACCCAGATTTAAGTGGATTTATTAATGTTATTTTAAATGGCAACTGCCAGGACGCTACCTTAAATGGCTGGCATCTCACATTGTCCCTCGGCAACTCCAAACCCAAGAAGTTAGTAAACCGAGAATGTTGTGCATATTTATGGTGAACATGTTCATGACGCAAGGCAATCTGCCAGTGTTTTGTCTCCAGACTGGGTTCATGTATTCCCTTAAAAGCATTAGACAGCCCATCAACAATGATGATGGAACACTAGTTATTTTCAAGCCATTGAATGTTGGATCGAGCTGTTTCAAGAATGTAGCACATATTACAATACATAACAATAATGTTTAGTGGCGACCCTCTGGGGCAATTGTTTTGAGGACTCAAATATAAGCACAGAGCTGAATCTCAGTGACACTTTGAATGGGGCGGAAAAATACAAGGGAAGGTTTTAAAATTCTCATTTGAAATGCAGAGCAATTTATCTTAAAACCACAGAACTGAGATATGTGAAAATGGTCTCTGGTGTTTTCTGAGGGGTTGTTAGTGGCAGTAATAAAAGAGACAGCAGCCTCAACTATTTCATTCCCAAGCAAAACATATGGAATTATGAAGGTGCTTTTGGCTCTCCAGTACGATTGGGGTTGTCATCTTATGCCCTGGTCCTCTGTGATTCTATGTCTAAGGAGCAGGGGAAGAGCTTGGCAATCTCTAGCTCATTCCTTACTGCCTAGCTGTTTCTATACCACCACTCCTGTCCATTGTTGTCCTGGAAATAATCTTTGTGCATTTTCATTTACATGTGCTGCCTCCTTCTGGAACTGTGTGTGCTTGAGTTTGTCATTTTTCTCTTCCATAGATGCTGAATTTGCACAAACACACCCACTTCCCCAACTAAATGCATTTGATACAGAATGCTGAAAATCAGGCTGGATCTAGACACATCAAAGAAGCGTTTCACTTAAACACGTTTTATACTTTGTATGAGAAATTGTGTTAGTAAAAACAGAACTCCACAGTGTCATCTGGTGTCACAGTGTTAGAATGCATAAACAACACATATAAAGTGCTTTTTCTTTGCCAATGTAGCTGCATCCTGTGAAACAGTTTTGGAGGACAGGAAGCAGCTAGTTATTGTTCTTTAGCTTCTATTAAACATGGGGAGCCTGTATCTCTTCAGATGTTGCTGGACTCCAACTCCCATCAGCCTCAGCCACTCAGCCAGTTTAGACAGTAGTCAGGGATAATGGGAATTGTAGTTCCTCAACATCTGGAGGTCATAGCTACCCCACACCTATATAAGCAGACAAAATTAGCTAGATGTCTAGATGTCACTGGAGCAAAATGTCACATATCAGTAAATTAAACACTGAGGGAGGAGCGGCAAGGAAGGGAAAATGTGAACCTAGAATTTGGTCAGCTGTAGCAAAATCTTGTGCTTTGTTAAGAACATTAAAGGATCCACTCATAACTAATAGCTATGTGGTTGCCTTCTTGAAGATGGGGACAACATTTGCCAACCTCCAATCTGAAGGGACCTCACTTGTTCTCCAAGAATTATCAAAGATTCTGGACAGAGGCCAAGAGATTACATCTGCAAGCTCCTTTAGTACCCTTGGAAGCAGCTCATCAGGCCCTGTAGATTTGAATTCATTTAAGTAACTAGGTGTTTCCTTACCACCTCTTTTCCTATCTTGGGCTGCAGCTCCCTCCTTACATCATTTATTCTGTTATCACCAGGTTAGGCACTGCTTTCCTTTTGGGTGAAGACAGAGACCAAGTAGGAGTTGAGCAACTCTGCCTTCTCTCTATCACCCAGTAGCATTTCTCAGTCTTCTCCATACAGATGACCTACTACTTGCTTGTTCTTCCTCTTGCTTTGAACACAACCAAAGAAACCTTTTTTAAAATCATTTTTAACCTCTCTTGCAAGCCTGAGCTCATTCTGAGCTTTGGTCCACCAGTGTGCAGCCAGTTAGTTTAATTCCAGTATTTTCCCCTCATTTAATGGGCCATGATATTCAATGAAGAAAAAAACACCTGTGCCGCAAGGCCCTTCAGCTTCCTGCCCAGGGTCTCATAGTCATTTGCTATGAAGTTGAAGGCAGTGTCCACCAGTACAGTGGTGCCCCGCAAGATGAATGCCTCGCAAGATGGAAAACCCACTAGACGAAAGGGTTTTCCATTTTGCAGGTGCTTCGCAAAACAAATTTCCTATGGGCTTGCTTCGCAAGATGAAAATGTCTTGTGAGTTCCTGCAGGGTTTTTTTCCTTTCCCCCCCTTTTTCTAAGCCGCTAAGCCGCTTATCAGCTGATCCGCTAAGCCGATAAGCCGCTAAGCCGCTTATCAGCTGATCCGCTAAGCCGCTTATCAGCTGATCCACTAAGCTGCTAAGCCGCTTATCAGCTGATCCGCTAAGCCGCTAAGCCGCTTATCAGCTGATCCGCTAAACCGCTAAACCACTAATAGCGCTAATCTGCTAAACTGTCAAAGGGCTTGCTTTGCAAGACGAAAAAACCGCAAGACGTAGAGACTCGTGGAACGGATTCTTTTCGTCTTGCGAGGCACCACTGTATCTTTTGTACCTACATGAATCAGAAGGAAGGGGTTGTGGTCACTGGGCTATATAAGACTTGACAACCTATCTGTCACATTGTAAAACTTTGAACCTGGAAGTCAGCACACCTTCCAGGACATCCTGTTACCTTGGCACACTGGTGCTGTTCTCTTCAGTAGGGAGTCACGTATTACCACTACACATCTCTTCCTCCTCTGGAGAGTGGCAGGAATATTTCTGTACACAGTACCTTCCACAACTGCCTCAGGGTATCCTGAGGTCTGCAACTGCTATCCTTGTTCCTCTGGCCCAAAAACCGTGTCTGAGGTGAGGGCATGGAATTGATTTTGCAGTTCCAGTGACACAGCATGGCTCCCGGCAGTCCCGCTTCTGTGTGCCATGTTCCTTCCAGTACTGGTCTCCTGCAATCTTCCTCCTTCCTAGGGGCACCCTGCCTGTGCCATCGTTCCAGGACAGTCCACTCTGCTCTATCGAGAAATTCCTCATATTGACAGTAACTGAGGTGTGATTTAGGACTCATCCTATGAAAAGATGAAATATCAAAAGGCAGGCTTTTGCTCTGCTAAAACATGTAGATATTTGGGGCAGAAATTTGAATCATTCCACTTTAGTTTCTTTCTGTAAGTTTAAGCCCCTCATCTGCATAAAACAACAGTACTTGTAGGAATTTGATGAATTGGTCAAACGGTTGCTTGAAAGTTTCATCAATCTTTCCCCACATTTGGCCCAAATCCCAAGTAAAGAAGCTCAGCACATAATTCATAAAAGATGCTACTCAGTGAGTTTTGGCTCTAATAATTTTGAGTACATGGCAGGGGTTGTGTGTGTGTGTGTGTGTTTCTTTTTTCAAACAGGCAGGTCTTTGAACATATTGTGCAGATCTTTTTTCTACATTGATTCTGAGCTGTGAAGTTGAACATTCAAAATCCAAAGAGAGCTCTTAACCGGGCTTCATTTCTGTCTGGTCTCAGCTGTTGAACCTGTTTTCAGCATGTGAGAAATAACACAGAAGAGAGTGCCTTTGAGTAGGCGCAGAGTGCCTTTTATCCATCGCTATGTAACTGGTTGTTATGTACTGAGTTGAATAGGATCCAAACTGCAGCAGTCTGATTGGTCCTAGAACAATAGGATTCAGAATGCAGCAGTCTGATTGGTCCTAGAACAATGCAGCAGTATGATTGGTTGGCAGGAACCACCCAATCATTCTCCAGATAGAAGCGAATCCACAACCTGATTGGCTTACAGTAGAATTCCGGAATTAGCCAATCATGTGCAGCCCATTGTGTAAATAATCTATATAAAGCAGATACTTTGAGGGGACATTCATTCATTCCTCCTCACCACTATGAGCTGAATAAAGAGCATGAAATCACTTTGCGACTCTGAGTATATTTCACTGGCGACAAAGGTGGGATCCCGCTGAGCTAACTGCCACACACAGCACCGCAGCACCGCCACCTGCCGCACTGCTGCCTCACACCGTGTATCCAGGCTTCAGCTCCGGGACACAAGGAACTCAATTGCAACCGACAGCAGCTTCTCGCCGTTCAACCCAGCATCCAGAGACTGGGAAGCATATGCCTCCCGTTTCACCTTCCTCCTAGAAGCCAAAGGGGTCACCGATGAAGAAGACGCCAAGAAGAGGGCGATATTCTTCAGCATCTGCGGAGAGGAGACGTTTGAAATCGCCCGGGCTCTCCTTGCGCCTGATGACATCGCTATTGTTCCATACAAAACAATAATGGAACAGCTGAAGGGGCACTTTTCGCTGCAGCCCTCAGTGGTGGCTCGTCGAAATACCTTCTACGCAAAGCGGCAAGCCCCTGGGGAAACCATAACTGGGTTTGTGACCTCTCTCCACCAAGCCGCCCGGTTCTGCAACTTCTCAGAGCTGGAGAACATGCTTCGTGACTGCCTCGTTGGTGGCCTGAAGGATGAGAAGCTGCAACGACGCCTCTACGCTAAGAAGGACCTAATGTTCCAGGTCGCTCTGGAGGACGCCCTGGCAACGGAAGCTGCCGAGAGGTCATCGCAAGAGGCACGGCCGAGCCTGCCATCCCAACTGAGGGCCCACCACGAAGACCTCACCGATGACTCAGGATCCGACAGGGAGGAGGTGCACCGAGTACAGCAGCGCACTCAAGCAGCCCACATACCACAGCTGCCTCGACGAGAAGGAGGGAACTGCGCAAGCTGCGGGGAAAGTCACGAGAGGAGGACCTGCCGTTTCCGCAACGCAGAGTGCAGGCAGTGCAGAAAATCGGGACACATCGCCCGGGTGTGTCGGGCTCGGCCCACCCGACGCCAGGCATCAGATGACCAATCCAAGAGCCCCAGGTCCCGGGGCCCAACGCACCAAGGCAACACGACGGAGCTTACGGACTTCCAGGTATACCAATTGCCCCACCCCAACGTAGAGAAAATTTATGTAGAGGTACAGATAGAGGGGGCCCCATGCCGCATGGAGCTTGACACGGGTTCAACTCTATCCATAATCTTGGCAAGGACCTTAAGGAAACTGTGTCCTACTGGGGGTCCCAAACTCAGGCCGGCCCCATTCACCCTCCAGGACTTCCAGAAACGTAAGGTCCCCACAATGGGGGTGGGGACCTTCAGGGTGCAATGGTGCAATACCGAGGGCGGACACAGCAACTGGACTTTCTTGTGGTCAAGGGCCCCTACATTAGCTTACTGGGATTGGCATGGTTTGGACCACTGGGGCTAGCCGTCACTGGGGTGAACCACACTAGCTTACAAGTGGACGTGGACGCCATATGCAATGAATTTCCGGGGGGGTTGATGGGAAATTGGGACAGTATACGGGCCCCCCCATTGCTCTACTGCTTGACCCCGCAGTACGACCGGTCAGGCTCAAGGCCCGCCAGATCCCGTTCGCCCTGAAACCCCGTATAGACGAGGAATTGGACCGGCTCGTGGAGCAAGGAGTGCTGGAGCTGGTGCCTAATGCCCCCTGGGAAACCCCAATCGTCACACCCGTCAAGCCTAATGGTTCAGTCCGCATCTGCGCAGACTACAAATGTACCATAAACAAGGCCCTCACGGCCCATGCATACCCAGTGCCACTGGTCAGCCATGTCCTTGCCACCCTGGCTGGGTCGAAAATTTTTGGCAAGCTGGACTTGGCCCAAGCATATCAACAGCTGCCAGTAGATGAGGCCACAGCAGAGGCACAGACGATTGTGACGCACAGAGGAGCGTTCAGGGTAAAGCGGCTGCAATTCGGTGTCAGTGTGGCACCAGGCATATTCCAGAATCTAATGGACTCTCTCCTTAAAGGGATTCCTGGCGTCACCCCCTTCTTTGATGATGTGTTGATTGCTGGGCCCACACCAGAGGAGTTTGAGGACCGCCTCCGCACCATTCTGCACCGTTTCCAGACGGCAGGTCTCAAGGTGAAGCGGGAAAAACGTCTACTAGAAGTGCCTCAGGTGGACTTTCTGGGATTTATGGTGGACGCAGAAGGGGTCCACCCAACTGGGGACAAGGTACGGGCCATTTGTGATGCCCCAGCACCCAAGAGCAAGACTGAACTCCAGGCCATCTTGGGACTATTGAACTTTTACCATTCCTTCCTTCCCCACAAGGCGGCAGTAGCGGAGCCCCTACACAGACTCCTGGACAAGCGGGCCCCTTGGCTGTGGGGCCAGTGCCAGGAGGCCGCATTCCAGGCAGTCAAGGACTTGCTTGTCTCAAACTCGGTATTGGCACACTTCGACGAGAAGCTGCCGGTGGTGCTAGCATGCGATGCCTTGCCCTATGGCATCGGCGCTGTCCTGGGACACCAACTACCAGATGGAAGAGAGGTACCGGTGGCATACTTTTCCCAGACACTCAACGCAATCGAGCGGAACTACTCGCAAATCGACAAGGAGGGTCTGGCAATCGTGAAGGGAGTAAAAAAATTCCATGATTTCTTGTACGGGCGGCCCTTCACCGTGGTGACTGACCACAAGCCATTGCTTGGCTTGTTTGCCCCCGAAAAGCAGACCCCCCAAGTGCTGTCTCCTCGTGTCCTCAGGTGGTCAATTTTCCTTGCCAGCTACCAGTATGCACTGATTCACTGCCCTGGGAAGGCGATGGGCCATGCGGACGCCCTCAGCAGGCTACCACTACCAGAAACAGGCCCCGACCCAGCACCTGCACAAGAGGTTATGAGCCTGGAGCTGCTTCCCGACCGCCCCATTCAGGCACAAGAAGTTGCACACCATTCCAAGAAAGATAGGGTCATCTCCCGGGTCCTGGACTGGGTGTGGAGGGGATGGCCCAGCAGCAGCCCCAGGCCAGAATTCGCTGGCTACACAACCCGCAAACATGAACTGTCGGCCCACAAGGGGTGCCTGTTATGGGGAAGCAGGGTCATTGTTCCCCAGCCCCTCCGCAAAAGGGTCCTCACAGCCCTACACAAGACACACCCAGGGGTAGTAAGAATGAAGGCCCTTGCCAGGAGTTATGTGTGGTGGCCAGGGATCGACGGAGAGATAGAGGCCTGGGTCAAACACTGCCAGGCCTGCCAAGAATCCCGCCCAGATCCCCCAAGGGCCCCAGTCCAGTCCTGGGAGTCCGCCCGAGCACCATGGTCACGCCTGCATGTGGACTTCGCTGGCCCCTTTCAGGGGAAAACATTCTTCATAGTGGTGGACTCCTACACCAAATGGCTGGAAGTCGCACTGGTACCGTCCACTTCTACGTCCGCAGCCATCCAGGTACTACGCAGGCTGTTTGCAACCCACGGGCTCCCTGACACTCTCGTCTCAGACAACGGGACTGCATTTACATCAGGAGAATTCCAAACCTTCACAGCGCAGAACGCCATCCGCCACATCCGTTCAGCGCCATTCCACCCTGCCACCAATGGCCAAGCAGAACGCATGGTGCGGACCACCAAGGACACCCTTCGCCGCATGACACAAGGGGATTGGGAGTACCACCTTGCCACATTCCTCCTAGCACAGCACAGCACCCCCAGCTCAACGACTGGCCGGAGCCCCGCTGATAGAGCTCAGGATGAGGTAGTGGTGGGGGAAGGCAGGAACCCCCGGACATTCGAGGCCCAGGACCCAGTGTATGCAAAGAATTTTGGGGCAGGCCCAGCATGGGTACCCGCCACAGTCACCAGGGTCACTGGCCCCGTGTCATACGAGGTGCTAATGGATGGGGGGCAATGCTGGCGCCACCACTGCGACCAGATACAGTGACGATTCCCAGGAGAAAACCAGGAGGACAGGTCAAAGGAGTGCCAAGGGAACAATGGAGCAGTGAGGCCCATAGAGCAGGAGGGGCCAGCAGGAGAGGCAGAATCAGTAAATACAGAGAGGACACGCGAGGCCGAAAGGACACCGGAACCAGAACCACGAATGAGCGAGCCGGTTGCACCAGACCAAACAGCCCCATCACAGCCAGCATCCTTGGAACACGAGCCAGAACCTGAACCCCGGACCAGGGAACACCCCAGGCCGCAACGCACACGTAGGCTGCCAGCGTACCTTGAGGACTATGAATGTGAACTCCCGGGCAGGACTGGAACTTAGAGGGGAGGGGTGTTATGCACTGAGTTGAATAGGATCCAAACTGCAGCAGTCTGATTGGTCCTAGAACAATAGGATCCAAAACGCAGCAGTCTGATTGGTCCTAGAACAATAGGATTCAGAATGCAGCAGTCTGATTGGTCCTAGAACAATGCAGCAGTATGATTGGTTGGCAGGAACCACCCAATCATTCTCCAGATAGAAGCGAATCCACAACCTGATTGGCTTACAGTAGAATTCCGGAATTAGCCAATCATGTGCAGCCCATTGTGTAAATAATCTATATAAAGCAGATACTTTGAGGGGACATTCATTCATTCCTCCTCACCACTATGAGCTGAATAAAGAGCATGAAATCACTTTGCGACTCTTGAGTATATTTCACTGGTACTTTCTGGTTTTTCCAAAATCTTGATTAGAAGATTCCATGAGAGATGATGACAGATTCCAGAACCTTCTTCAGCCTTGTTTGTGTATTCTCTTCATTATGACTAATCACGTGCAGGAGGAAAATGCCCGACTGTTGCTTTTTGCCAGATCTGCCCCACCACAGATTTTGGGTGGTGAGCAGTAAAGGGAAGCTTGCAATATATACACACAGGTTCCCCCTATGATTGGAAGTCTGCACAATCAAGGTTCCTAATCCTGTGGCATACCTGTACAAGCACAGCAAGTTCCCATTTACAGATTTCCCCTTCCTGCAAAAAATAAAAGGTTTTTTTAAAGAATTAATGTTTGTGTTTTGCAATGTTCTAATTACAACTGCATGGAGAAAAATGCCTGAGGGGGCTATTTCTGTGGGGCATACATCAAAAGGCCATTTGGCACATCATGAAGAAACAGCAATAGATGATGTCTTGAGTGACTAGCACATTTTCTTTCCTCACTTCTAAGCATCATATGAATGAAAAATGCACCCATCAACCTTCTAGGGAAATGTGTGTGGTCCTGAGATAGGTGCAGATCATACCTCCCTGTGTGAGTGATGTACCACATTCTCCTTTGTGTATAACTAGGAAATGTGGGACAAGGGTGCCAAAGTCAATCAGACATCTTCTATTGCTGCTTCCTAGTAAAGCGTAATATGTCTCTGAATGAGAGTGGGTGGAAGTCTATACACCCAGTAAAATCAAGTAGCAGAGCTTTTCCTAGACTGTACTAGTTCAAAACTTCAGGGGAGAGTTTGCATGTTCAAATATTTCTTTAATGACAAACAAACAACAGCAATGAGATAATAATCGCTGCACATAGAAGTGTAGCATGCCAGGAAACAAATTCCAAGTAGCCTTCTCCTTGCCTTCCCATTTTATGTTCAGAGAGATTTTCTGAGGAAGAAATCAACCATGCAGCCTCATATTTGCAACCTGAAATGGTACAGCCCAGTAAATTTCACTGAGAAAAAGCTCAATTCTGCTGAATGTAGTAACTGGCCCTTAGTTCTCAGCACAGAGATTCCAACGGGAGCTGTCCAGATGAAGGGGCAACTTGAAGGAGGTATTTCATATTTTAAAATGGTGACATTGGAAGCAGCACTCAGATTCATCAGCAGAATCAAGTTTGTACTCCTATTTCAAACATTCCCTCAGCCTCTTGCAGGATTGATTTTCCTTGAAATCCACTTTTGTCATATTTCTAAAAGCTCTGGCATAAAAATGGATATTCTCTTGACTTTGGCTACATAATATATGTCATATTTCTTTCCCGGGATTGACTTCAGAATGACATTACTTCAAATGCAGTTATAAGCTGTGACTCTTTACCAGCTGAAACTCTTCCATCACTCACTCTGTACTCAAGAAATGAATGCTTCCTGCTTTGCATACCTCTGTGCTTGCTATCCATAAGCAAAGCCCTCATTCTATCACAAAACTCAGTTTGGGGCCTGTAGCAAATGGAGTACTGAGCAGCATGGATTCTGCATTAAACTCTGATGAGGCCCTGGAGTTAGCAAGGGACTTTTTTGTTTTAGGCAAGACCTAAACTCAGGGTCAAATTAGCAGGATGACTTATTTTGGGGGTAGTGAATCATCTCTAAAGGAAGCACCTCTACAGGGTATGTAGCCTTTGGGGTGTTCCTTAGGAAAGTAAGTGAGGGCAAGGTCTGCTGGTCTTTCCTTGGGTATGTAGCAAGAGAGGAGATATTGGGGGGGAGGGTTTCATATCATCTCTCATGCCAATGGCCAGTTGTTCTTCAGGCTCCCACCTGATATGTGCTGAGATGGTGCAATCTCCATAACATTGTAGCATACCCATCAACTGACAACCGGTACATCTCTTCTTCTTTTTTTCATGCGAGAACACGGCGGCCATTTTGGGCCCTGTGATCTTGCCCTGCAAAAGCACTTTTAGGAGGTCACATGGGTAAAGTGACTTGCCCTGGAGCACAGCCTAGAAGACATCCTGGTTTTCAGGTTTTGGCCTGGACACGTGTTATAGCAATATTTCCTAACTATAGCATATTCCAATTATGCATGCAAGAAGCTTACAACATTACAGTGTTACCTTGGTTCTCATACTTAATCCATTCCAGGAGTCCATTCCAAAACCAAAGCGTTCCAAAACAAAGGCACGCTTTCCCATAGAAAGTAATGCAAAACAGATTAATCTGTTCCAGACTTTTAAAAACAACCCCTAAAACAGCAATTTTACATGAATTTTACTATCTAACGAGACTGTTGATCCATAAAATGAAAGCAATAATCAATGTTCTGTACTATAAAATAAACATGACAGTATTGTAGATGATAAAAAAAAAAATTTAAAAAAATTCTTTCCTGCACTGATGATAGTCATTGTTTGGATGGGGGGCTTTTATCCATTTCTGCAGTCACAATCAATCAGTCAGTCAGTAGCTGAACTGGGTTCCACATAGCCACAAAAACAAATTAACCGAAAAAGCCTCAAAAACAAAAACGCAAAATAAATAGCAAAAACAAAAAGTGCCAAACTTAATCCGTTCTGGAAGCCCAAGTGACTTCTGAAATGTTCGAAAACCAAGGCACAGCTTCTGATTGGTGCACGTGCCCCAGAAACAAAAGTCAAGAGTTGTATCTGAAATTCGGCTTCCAAAAAAGTTTGAAAACCGGAACACTTACTTCCGGGTTTTTGGCGTTTGAGTACCAAGGTACCACTGTATAATAGTAAAATGGACCTTTTTCAACCCTACTAAAATCGTAACTTTTTTCATTCACTTAGCCATTTACTTCATCTGATTAACAGCTGAAGGAGGATGGCTGCTAATCAATCACCAAACACTTCCTATAACTCCTTCCCCAATGCCTTCTCCCCCCTATTTCCTCTCAGCATTTTTAGAGTTAATGAGGAGGGTCAAGAAGGGGAAATAGGCCTCCAAACAGACACTTGTGGCATCAGTTATGTTTTTTCTGGGCTGTAAGAGTAGCTCAACCAGTGAGCCATTTGTAATGCAGCTTAATCCTGCCATAAAATACTAATCAGCCTGTGCAGTCATGTCCCCTTTGCACTGCTTCCTTTTTACAAGCACATTAATATCATCAGTGAGGAGGAAGGGACTCATATGGACACAAACACACTTAGGATTTTTCCTCCCTTTGAGTCCATCCCTGGAGACTCTGTTCCTGGGAAGTAGTTCTTGTCTTCTTGGTTAGGCTGGGTTATGGTGGGCTGGTATCAAAAGAAAGGAAAAGGGGCTGCCACCAGTGTCATAAAGCCATGGCCTATTTTTGAGCACATCATGTTGACATCTCACCATAACATAGACAAAACATATGCAATTGGGAGTCAGAGAGGGTAAATATTTGTCTGAGATGGGCTGTCATTGCATGGATGTGCAAACTAATCTTGATGACATCTAGAGTAACTACATTCACAGAGAGCAGTAAAGACATAGCACACAGACAACACATTTCATTGTGATATCATGGGTATCACAGAGAGATTGAGGACGCAAGGGAGAAACGTGCTAGGAGGAAGGCACACTTGGCAAATCCACACTGTGATCAGCTCTTGCCCGGAAACCAATGTCCCCACTGTGGAAAGACGTGTGGATCCAGAATTGGCCTCCACAGTCACTTACGGACTCATTGTTAAAACCGTGCTTATGGAAGACAATCTTACTCGGCTAAGAGTGATTGCCAAAGAAGAAGAAGAAGAAGATAACAGAGAGGCATTTGTGGGTCATGCAAAAAACTCATTGCATGTGCCATGGCTTCTTTTGTATGTGTGATAGCATGAGGTTGCCCTTCTCAAGCCTCAGCAGTGTTGTGTGCATCCCTCCACGAAGGCCATTATGAGAGAGGGACCTCGTGTTTCAACTTCACATTATGGAGTTAGTCTCTACCCAAGAGCCTGCCCTCTTGGGAGCAACATATCTGTAAGATCCAGACATACAAGCAACTATCTCATTGTGAGACAAGCTAACAGCAGTAGCCATTAAAGCGTTTTTCATGTCGAAAATGGCAATTGGATCCCCAGCAATGGTGACAGTGCTCCTTATAATAACTCTTATAATAGAAAGTGGCAAGTAATTACTCCCTGGGGAGTTGTCATTCTGCACAACACTCTTAGCAACAGCCATATGGGTGGAACAGGAATAACACAGCACCATATAGATGATCTTTTCTAATTCTTTATTTTCCCCCATCCGTGAGCTGTGCCCTTCCCTATTTCCTATCAGTGCTCCATCTCATTGTATGCAAACCACAACCCCCTCTTTTTTCTCCATCCAGCTTTATTTTCCTGAACATTCATTAACTGCTCACAAAGGACCATGCATGGCAGAATGGAGTAGCAATTATCTGCTGGTTCTGACCCGTGTTTAACAGTCAGAGATTAGCATCAGCAGTAATAATGGAGTGTGGGATGCAGGTTGTTCAGTGCTAAGGATCTGACAAGTATCCAACCAACAGTTCTAAGATGAGAGAAAGTAAGGTCTTTGCCGTGAAATGTAAAATGACATGTTCATAGGATGTGGGGAAGAAGCACACATTGTTGTCCAGTAGATTAAATTAAATTATTTATTAAATTTCTATAAATGTCCTTCATCTGAGGATCACTAGGTGGATTACAATATCAAAACACAAAAATGCATAACATAGTAACAAACAACAACACCCCCAGTAACTAACCCCCAGCTTTCAGTCACTGACATATCCCTGTATCCCCATCAGAAATTCAATGTACACCTTCTTGGGAACAGGCCCCACTGAGCTAATTAGTACATCCTTCTATCTAAACAAACTGTGAGGCAGGGATGGGGAAGCTGGTCAGGGATGATGGAAGTTATAGTCCAATAACATCTGCAAAACCACAGATTCCACATCTCTGTGATATGTCATGAGCAGGATAAACAAGGGAATCTGACAACTTGGTGGTGGAAAGAGCAGGTGGCCTGATTCTGGCAGCTCTGCGACACCACCCTGAAACAATTTGAAGGTGTACTCCTGCTTGTTGAGTCAACCAGGTGATGTGAATAGCCAACTGGGCCATGCAGGCATTGCATTATTGCTAAATCAGACTTAGTTCCCTAATCTGATGCCTGCTTGTTGGCTGGAGAAGTTTCTCTACAGCAAGGATGGCTAATCTGTGGCCCTCCAGATGTTGTTGGACTTCAGTCAGAGGCGGAATGCTTCTGAATACCAGGAATGGGGAGTGCTCTTATGCTTGGGTCCTGTTTGTAGGTTTCCCACATGCATCTGGGTGGCTACTGTGTGAACAGAATCCTGTGCTAGAAGGTCCATCAACCTAATCCAGCAGAATCCTCTTATGGTCTCACAACTCCCATCATCCCTCACCGCGGGTCATGTTGGTGGGGCAAATGGAGTCCAGGAATATTGGGAAAGTCAGGTGTTAGCTACTGGCTTCCTCTAGTTATTTTATTGTTGTTGATTAAAATCACTATTGTTCCACTGCTTTCTCTTGGAAAACCCACTGTTTGGTGCTGAATCAGAACAAGCATCCATCCACAGAAAACCCAGTAGATATTTTGTTCCGATTCAGTAGTAAAGAGTGAGTTTTCCTGGGGAAATCAGCAGGGCAAAAGAAAAACCTTCCAGACCCAGGCCTAGAAACACAGCTTTTTTGGGTGGCTTTAGCATGGCAAAGAACCTTGCTTCTATACCTGTGTTATATGCCAAAAATATGACTTATTTACTACATTTTAGCTCAACTCACTTTTCATAGAGGTTGGTGAGTTGTGAACTACATGAACAACACTTCCTGTTTAAATCCTGCATATGTTCCACAGGTGGCAATTTAACCTTAGAACAAAAAAATGTGTAAATCATGGATGGGGAATCTGTGGCACTCGGTGAGAACCCCCCTGAGCCCAAGCCAGCATGGCCAATGGTCATGGGTTGGTGTTCACCATCAAAGAAAGTGTAGGTGCATATCTCAAAGGCACATATTGCAGGAGAAAGGATCATTAGTCTGTCTAGGGAAAATATCATTTCTTGAGTTCAACTGTATTTCCTGTGAACATGAACAAAAACAATCTACCAAATTTTCCCAGGAGAAATATACAGCTCTCTGAGAAAACTTGGCCAAACAACAGAGTGCCCTTATCTCCACTATGGTGTTTAGAATTCCCATTTGGTCTATAGACACAAAGGACATCACTCTGTGGCTATGGGAAACTGAAGACCAAATTATTTTTCAATGAAAGCAGAGAATAGAAATGGAAGTTCCAGGGCACCCTAATGATAGAGCAAATCTGGGGCCAATGGACCCTAGGGAACCCACAAGGCCGATGTCATTCTTTATGAAATAAAGAAAATGCACAACGCTCCTTTGCTGAGCATCACCACCGATCCCAACCGCTGGTGGTCACCTGGCCTTGAGGGTGTGGGGAAGGCCATGGCATTTAGCAAAGTAGAAAAGTACTAAGTGAACTAGCTGGAGCAGCAGCTACTCACTTAATTTTCCAGAGAGTTGATGCGGGCAGTGCAGAGGGCATTTTACACAGGGACTCCTCACCCCTGGTAAGTACAGACAAACTAGCAAGGGAGAAGGCAAAGTAGCCTAATATGTTTGTTACTGGTTAAAGGTAAAGGGACCCCTGACCATTAGGTCCAGTCGTGGCCGACTCTGGGGTTGCGGCGCTCATCTCGCTTTACTGTCCGAGGGAGCCGGCGTACAGCTTTCGGGTCATGTGGCCAGCATGACTAAGGCACTTCTGGCGAACCAGAGCACTGCATGGAAACGCCGTTTACCTTCCCACTGGAGCGGTACCTATTTATCTACTTGCACTTTGACGTGCTTTCAAACTGCTAGGTGGGCAGGAGAAGGGACCGAGCAACGGGAGCTCACCCTGTTGCGGGGATTCGAACCGCCGACCTTCTGATCGGCAAGTCCTAGGCTCTGTTGTTTAACCCACAGTGCCACCCGCGTCCCTTGTTACTGGTTAGGCTGCTATTATTCTTTCTTGCTTGTGCTTTACCAGTTATTATGCCCAAACTGGAAGGCTTCTGAGACCAGGAACTCCGTGAAATGTGTTCTGTGATCTGAGTAATCACAGGGCCTTGAGTAGCATGAAGTCCAAAGGCAGCAAAACAAGATGCAAGGGGGCATCTGAGTGGCGTTTAAAAAATAACTCTGATCTTTGTGCTTTCGAATCACACTAGACCCATGGCAGTGGTTATAGGTTCCCATGCATCTATTGTAACAGTGCTATCAAATATAGAACATAGGTGAAAAAATGTATTTTCAGCTGGTGTGAGACACTAATGAAGGAGAGCCCCGCTGACTTCCATGATTCTGTCATGATAGACATCTTGATGAACTCTCCTCCTTGTTCATTCCCTGTATTGATCTGCACCCCTTGCCCCTTGTAATATAGTCATCTCTTGCTTCACATGCAGGTGAAGAGGTAGGAGGGTGAAAGTAAATGGCATTGGTCATATTAATCAGCATGGAAGCTGGAGAGCCAGAGATAACTACCAAATATGTCTTGTGTCCAATGGCCTCAATAATAAAAAGTGTTGCCACTTGATGGCCTTTCAGAGATCAAATTGGAATTAGTTTTGGAGCTGTGATCTGAAAGGCTGCCCAAAGGATTTATGGGACAATGAGGAGCCAGCCAGCAAGGTCTAAAGTATGAACTATGGATTATGCTCGTGCGACTATAGTGCTTTTTATTACGCCTTCAGACTCTCTAGCCTAGGTCAAGAGGGCAGCATTTGTGTGGCAAGAATCAGAGGGGAGAAGCTTCTTCTTCACATCACCTCCTTGGTGCAGCATTAATCAGGAAGGCTGGCCTATTGCTAGGAATTTCCAAAGATGGGTCAATTAATTAAGCTCAGTCATAGCAGCAGGAGGAAAGTTTGAGATGCCCAGGAGACACAAGTGTAAGATACATGAGCAGGCTAATCAGGCCTAACTTGGATGAAAGACTTTTGAGTACCTTTTACAAAGCAATAACTAATTGCCACCTGAGGAAGAGGAGCATCACTTGTACTCTGTGGGGTGTAATCCACTGGGAGCAGTCAAGTACAACATTCCTTGTTTTGCTAGAGTGGACATGCAAGGGAATGTTTGGTCTAGCCAGTTGAACTTCCTGTTACACCTGGCCTGGAGTATCCTTCCTTGCATGTGACTGGGAGGTGAGTGTGACCTTTCCAGACCTGGTAAAGGACCAAGTCATGCAGCCACCTCCTTCTCTTTGATCTTCTTTTTCGTTCTGCGAACTTCCTGATTCACCTGGACTGTACTGCTGGCTACCAGCCAGCAGTCCCCCAGGTTATCTCCCATATGGGGTAAACCTGTTTGTACATGTTTGTAACTTTAAGTCTAAAGCCTGCTTTCAGGGATCACACTGTGCTCTGCCTGATCGTGAGTAAAACTATTTTTTGTTACTTATGAATAAGACTGTTTTGTCTTTATTTTTTTAGGAGGGATCAAAGGGGTCTTACCTGGAAAAATAGAACATATCTCAGTCTGGGCAAGCCAGGTTGAATTGTTTATTGTCTTAAGAGACTCTCACGAGTTTGCAACCAGCTTTCTGATGAGCAAAAAGGGGATTGTAACTCTGCTAAGTGAAGAAACTTGCTAGAGCAAGTTAGGAAAGATATTAATAATCAATATAGCCTCTCCTGCCACCCTCAACATTCGTCCAGATTCTCTGTCAGAAAGTCACCAAAATATTTCTTGGACTATCTGTGTAACCAGTGGGACATGAATGTCAGAGTTACCGTATTTTTTGCCCCATAGGACGCACTTTTTCCCCTCCAAAAATGAAGGGGAAATGTGTGTGCATTCTATGGGGTGAATGCAGGCTTTCGCTGAAGCCTGGAGAGCGAGAGGCATCGGTGTGCACCGACCCCTCTCGCTCTCCAGGCTTCAGGAAGCTATCCGCAAGCCTTGCAAGCCCGGCGGGAGTTTCCGCAGGCTCACAAGGCTTGCAGGCAGCAGCCTGCAGCCCCGGCAAGTGTCCGCAAGCCTTGCGCGCCCGGCGGGAGGTCCCGCCGAGCGCGTGAGGCTTGGGGCGGCAGCCTGTCGCCCGAAGCACGGGGAGCCCTCTGGAGGGCTCCCCATGCTTCGGGCGAGTGTCTGCAAGCCTTGCGCGCCCAGCGGGAGGTCCCGCCGAGCGCGTGAGGCTTAGGGCGGCAGCCTGCAGCCCGAAGCACGCGGAGCCCTCTGGAGGGTGCCCCGTGCTTCGGGGAGGTGTGTGCAAGGCTTGGGGCGGCAGCCACGGCTGGGGGGGAAATTTATTTTTTTTATTCATTCCCCCCCCCAAAAAAAACCGAGGTGCGTCCTATGGGCCAGTGCGCCCTATAGGACAAAAAATACGGTATATACCAGAAGCTTACCTCAGGACAGTCTAAAAGGCTGGCAGGCTGGTTACATAGCTATTGGATTAGAAGGGAAGCAAATGTCCATTTAATCATTTGAGGATGCATGTTATGAGGAGGAATATGTGGAGGAGGAAGAGCCCCAGGCCCCAGGAACCCCAGGTTCTAAGGGTACATAAAACTGATTACCCATTTCGATGTTTTGCTGAGGGTGAACAAATGAAGCTGTTCTGTACCAAAGCTCACCATTTAATAGGAACATAGGAAGTTGTCTAATACTGAATCAGACTACTGAATCAGTCCATCAAGCTCAGTATTGTCTACACTGATTGTCTCCACTGTTTCAGAGAGCAGCTGTTCCTATCCCTACCTGGAGATGCTGAGAATTGAGCCTGGGACCTTCCACCAGCAACATGCATGTTCTACCACTGAGCTTCAGCCCTTCCCCAGAACAGAAATCTAATTCTATCTGTGCTTCCCAGCAACAACCCTTTAGGGCCAAAGTCTTTCCAAAACCAATAATAATAATAATAATAATAATAATAATAATAATAATAATAATTTATTATTTATACCCCGCCCATCTGGCTGGGTTTCCCCAGCCA
Organism: Podarcis cretensis; assembly: GCF_951804945.1. Taxonomy (NCBI): domain Eukaryota; kingdom Metazoa; phylum Chordata; class Lepidosauria; order Squamata; family Lacertidae; genus Podarcis; species Podarcis cretensis. The sequence continues at coordinate 30,815,173 of NC_137173.1, read as the reverse complement.
CTCTGGGCAGCTTCCAACTAAGTATTAAAATACAGTAGTCTGTTAAACATTAAAAGCTTCCCTAAAGAGGACTGCCTTCAGATGTCTTCCGAAAGTCTGGTAGTTGTTCTTCTCTTTGACATCTGGTGAGAGGGTGTTCCACAGGGCGGGTGCCACTACCGAGAAGGCCCTCTGCCCAGTGGCGTAGCATGGGTTGTCAGCACCCGGGGCAAAGCAAGTAATTTGCGCCCCCTAACCCATGGATTTGCGCCCCCTAACCCGTGGATTTGCACCCCTAACCCTAACCCCCAGATGTTGCGCCCGGTGTGGCCGGCCCCCCTGCACCCCCCCACGCTATGCCACTGCCTCTGCCTGGTTCCCTGTAACTTGGCTTCTCGCAGTGAGGGAACTGCCAGAAGGCCCTCGGCGCTAGACCTCAATGTCCAGGCAGAACGATGGGGGTGGAGACACTCCTTCAGGTATACTGAAGCTACTGAAGGTATACTGAACCTACTACTCAAGATCTGTCAACTGGAGCTTCTAGGGATTGAACTTGGATCTTGTGCATTTCAGTGAGTCATGTGACGTAGATCTGCCACTATGCCCCTAGCAGCCATCCATAAAGGCTACTGCCTCTGAATGCCTGTTGCTGGTAATCACATATGGGGAGAGCAGTCTTATACTCAGGACCTGCTTGCTGTCTTCCCATAGGCATCTGGTTGGCTCCTGTCAGAACAAGATTCTTTGGACTGATTCAGCAGAGTGGTTCTTATGTTCCAGAGTAGTCTGAAGCTGGAACTAACTTCAGGATAACATACCATATCAATATCACCTAAATAACATGTTTGCTAAGGATGTTATTAAGAGCTGCAATTTCCCAGCATTTTGGAGCTTGAGTGAACATGGAAAGCCCTCAATGCAGCATGTTAAACTTCTGTCATGTGAATATGTATATGTTTAAATAATGATCTACACATCTTTAGAACTATAATATATTCTCACAAGAGTATATTAAAATGTGACTATATAGGATGTGTTAAATTATAAATCAGCATGTTTTAATGGTTATATCAACCAGTGAGGCTATATTTCTTCTTTTAAAATGGTCCAAATACAAATGGAAATGTTAATTAAAAGCAATGGTTTAAATCAAGTCTTTCTGCTTGATGATTTAAATAATTTTGATTTAAATCAATCTTCCATGCTCTCTCTCTCTTTGACAGTGTATGTGTGTGCACACTGTTTTTCTTTGTGTTATGGTTTGAGTTCATTTCCAACAAAATATACACTACCAGCAATAATGTAATGCACATTTCTCTTACATGACAACCGGGTCAGTTGCAATTTTTCTTTAAAAAGTCATGAGGGACAGACTTTGCAAGTATTTAGTTTCTCTGACTTCCAGTGCAAGGGCAGAAGGTGAAAATAATGGTTGTGTGATATAAAATCCATTGCAACATTTGCACTAGCATAAGCATGTCTGCAACAAGTTATGGAAGAAGTAGTACTGGGTCTACAGCAATCTGCCTCACTAGCAGCCATGAGAACCATAGTGGCTTCCTGAACCTTCTTTTGCATTAGTTTTTCCACTAGTACATGACTAAGGGGCTTTAAGGAAGCAATACATTGAATTACTCCCAAGGATTTGAGCAGTAGAAAATTGACCAGGATGGTAGGAAACTGAAGGTAGGCAGCCTTTCTTCACAATCCATATACATATTATCAGCTAAATGAGAAGTGTTTTAAATGAGTGGTTCAATTAACTACTCGGGATAGTCCATTCTGATGCTGGAAACCATGGAGAGCAGCTTTGCCCCAATCTCGTGCCCTCCAGGTATCATTGGACTCCAACTTCTATCAGCCTCAATCAGCATGGTCAATAGTCAGGGATGATGCAAGCCATAATTCAAAATATCTGGAGGCTACTGTGTTGGGGGAAGCTGATGCATAGAGTACAAGTGTAGATGTCCTGTTATTGGGGATCCCACAAACTTGCTTATCCTGTTGAACTGGTAAGGTGTGAATCAGTCCTATACAAATATATTTGTAAGATACAGTGCCCTTTAGAGAGGTGTCATGTTTCTAGAACCTAGCCAAATTTGCACATGCAAGGATCAAGATGTTAGGGCCAAAGCTATTTAACAGCCCCAAACCAACAACTTGAATTGTGTCTTTTAGGCAACAGGGAATCAGTGCAGACTCTGGCACATCGGGGGGGGGGGGTAAACAGGAAAAAGAAATCCAGAGTTCATCATTACAATTTCTACCAGCACTTTTATTCAAGGTGAGTTTGTTCTCCTCCATAAGCATTCCACACACATTTTCCTAGTTCTGTTTAAACGGAGGCAACAGACTCCCTGACATTCTTCAGCTACATTTACATTGATTTAGAGCAGGGATTCTTTTATGTTTGCTTTAATTATTTGGATTGTGTATTGTCTTGATGCCATAAATACAGGGGTATAAGGGCTTTTTCTATAAGGTTAAGCATATAACCAACCAAAAAGGCAGTTCCTCCTCTGATGCCGCAACAGAATTTAAGGGTAGCACATTAAACAGACCCCTGATGGCTACAACATACTCCTTAGGTCATATACTGACAAAAGGGCCACAGATATGTACGGCACAGTTGGAAAAGGAATAAGATTGACTTAAAAGAACTTCACAAACTTCTTTATGTGTCTCATTTAAGGAAATTGGCAATTCGCGACCTACGACCCATCAGCCTCATTTCTTGCAGGGATGCCATATATCAGAACTCTCTTTCATTGCCCAACCTCTTGCAGGCATCATTTGACTCCAGAAATCAAAAGTTACCACACACACACACATTCACTCTAAAAGAGACAGAGAAAAGAATATTCACCATACCATTGCTTAGCTATCCAGCAAGCAGGATCGAGAGCAACCCCCTTTTGATACTTTGGTAAGGTAGGAGCGAATTTCACACTACCTATTTAAGTATCTCGCAGCTGCCCTGAAGAATGGCACAGCTTGTGCGTTTGCTAATTAGAACCTGCCCAGACTGACATTATAAAGCAAAGCAGAATTGCCTGTGTGTGCATGTATGGCAGATAGTCTTCCTCCTCCTTCCATATTTTATTTGGGAAGCTTGTTGTTTCACAAGCGGCGATACTGTTTTTTAAAGGATCCAAAAGTGAGACATAGCCCCAGCTGATCCCAACAAACAGAGGTTTCCCTCTTCTTCAGAAATTGGCTTTGGAAAACTCATTGTTTCATGTGCAGCAACCCTCTGTTTTACAAATGATCAAAAAGCGAGACATGGCCCTAATTGATCCTTAACAAAATTCCCCCACATATTGATTTCTGTTTTGTACCAAGCAACGTGCATACCAGCTATTACAGACACAGTAGATATGTTTTGCTGGTTTCTCCATTTAATGAACCACATCACAGCAATCTCTCTCAAAAGCAGCACAGAATGAACTAACAACTCATCCCATTTGCCTTTTGCTGCCTAGCATAACTGCATCTTACAGCAGCCAGGCAAATAATTGCAGAATGGTATTTACAATGTTTTCCCCAGTAAGATTCCCCCCCCCCCATTTTATTCACAGACTTTTTCTTCTTCTTTGTCTCATGTTATTGCTGAATAGATCCCAATGTGAACGGACTGCTTTTATTAACCTGCCTTCCTCAAATAAGTCCCAGGTAGTATATAGAAGGCTGCAACTCCACAAAGTTAGGCTAATTTAAACCCACTGGTTTTAATGTGCATAAGCACAAACAATGTCAGATCATGGGCCATGATGCCTCTATCCCAATTATATTGTCATGGGTCTAGGGATGGGGAAGAAATCCCATTGATTTTGCATTTAAAGGCAAAAAAAATTGCCCTTTCTGAAACAATATGTGAAACAGAGCACCAGCATTCTTCAAACATTGCACTTTTACAAATATTGCAATGCAATTCTCCAGCCAAATAATATTTACAAAAATGAACATATCATGGCATAATGTGCATAATAATGCACATATTAGTGAAAAATAACACACAGAAATGCATTACAGGAGGAAAAATTGCATTGCAAAAATGTTTACAACAGGAAAGATCACATACAAACAAATCCATTAAAACAAATCCACACTAAAATGCTGATGAATTTTCATGAGAACTTAAAACAAAAATTCCACAAAGTGATATGAAAATGTGAATTGAACTTAATGCTGGAAAAATAAGGAATTGGAGAAACCATGTTTGACAGATTTGCCCATCCACACCTACATGAGTCTGTAGACTTGTGTAGACAGTACTTGGCTCCACAGAACAATGGTCTGACTCAATACAAAATGGCTTCATATGTTCTCAGCATCAGAGGTTTCTGTAAGTCTCAGAACCAATTATCCTCTTAGCACACAAGTCAAGGACATTAACAGTATTTATTACCTTAGACTCCCCTGGCACACACAACACTTTAGACACAACGAGGCTGAAAACCTAGGTTTTCCAGGACAGTGGCCAAAATAGCCTCTGCGATCTCACACAATTTTGGGCTGCACTTTTTTCCAGGCACAGTGCCCCAAAATGCTCTTTTTTTGGAGGCCGTGATCTCACACAAGTCACGTGACACATGCGGGAGCGCAGCCCTGGAAGATGGTGTCCCAGTTTGGGCCTCTTCATATTGGAAGGTATGTGTTTAAAGCACTAATCCACCCCTTTAATAGCCAAGGAATCCTGGGAACTGTAATTTGTTAAGAGTTGTTTGGGGATTCCACATATGGCTACATTGCCTAGTAAAAGTCATGTGGCACATGTGATCTCTGCTGAGGATGCAGCTGGTGGTGGGTGGGGGATGGTGGGCCAAGTCAGCCTGGCCAGACATCATGCATGCACAAACGCCCCACTCCCAATGTTGGCACACCTGCGAAGGATTTCCCCCCTATATCTCTGTCCTGATCAGAGTTGCAAGCCCCAGTCCGCTATTTAGGGGTTTTTTAAAGGAAAAAAATAAACCACACAAGGCCAACACATTGTGTCTATTATGGTTCTAAACTGCATCACATCAAGGTGCCTGCAGAACAGATGACTGAAAAATGAGCCTTCAGATTATGGACCAAAATGTTCCCCATGCCCTTTAGAGCAACATTTAAAATGTTTTCAGAGCCTATTACCATTATCTACCCTCTAACCATTTTTCTAAGTTTAACATGTCTATTTTTCTTGCGATCCAGACACTTTTCCCCTTCTGAAGTGTTCCTATATGACTCATCCAACTTCTATAGCGATCCTGCTTGAAATATAGTAGAGACAACAGTTTTGCTCAGGTCTGCAACCGCACAGCACTCTTGTACTATTATTTCTTATAACTCAGATTTAAAATGATGCTTTTGCAAATAAAGTATGTAAAAATGATTGGGGGCTACAGAATTTGGGGCTTTATAGTTGACGTGGGAGCCAGAGAAGTGACTAAAGGGGAAATGATAGAGGTTTATAGATATACTGGATGGACACCTGAAGGCAGCCCTGTTTAGGGAAGCTTTTAATGTTTAATAGCTTGTTGTATTTTAGTGTTTTGTTGGAAGCCACACAGAGTGGCTGGGGAAACCCAGCCAGATGGGCGGGGTATAAATACAGTGGTACCTCGGGTTACATACCCCTTGGGTTACATACGCTTCAGTTTACAGACTCCGCTAACCCAGAAATAGTGCTTCAGGTTAAGAACTTTGCTTCAGGATAAGAACAGAAATCGGGCTCCGGCGGCCAGTGGCAGCAGGAGGCCCCATTAGCTAAATTATTATTATTATTATTATTATTATTATTATTATTATTATTATTATTATGTGAAGAAAGTGGATAGAATGAAGTTTTTCTTCCTCTCTCATATTAGAACTTAAGAGTCACCCGAGTCACCCAATGGCAGGAAGTTCAGGTTAGTCAAAAGGTATTTCTTCACACAGCACATAGTCAGTTTATGAAATTTGTCTCCACAGCGATGGGCACTAGCTTACATGGCTTTAAAGAGGAATTAGACAAATTCATGGATGGTAAGGTTATCAATGGCTATATATTACTGATAACATCAGAAGCAGCATACTTTTGAATATTGGTTACTAGGGAGCATGACAGAGATGGTGCTGTTGTTCTTATGCCCTATTTGTGACCCTACGAACCAGAGGCATCTGGTTAGCCACTGTGGGAAAGAATCCTCTGGTCTGAACAGGCAGGTCTTGTGTTCAAATATTCAAATATGCAACCACCACCCCACATAATTTCCCCTTGAAATAAGGTGGAACTTTGGAATATGCTTCAGGTTTTGCTTTAAACAATGTATTGGAGGGGTTTGTGGAGCAACTCCACACATACACACATCTCCAAGAAATTGTATTTGTTTCAGGGGAATAATTTTGGCTTTGTCCTCAAGGATATTCTGCCTGAATGGTGGGGTGGGAAAATTCATTTCAAGTTCCATTTTGCGTGAAATTTCAGTCACAATACACTTTACCTTTCATTCTTTTTGGGAGCAGAACAAAAAAACCTCACCTTACCGCATTTGTCTCCAATGTTCCCATCAATCTGAACACGGATAATCTGGAGAATATGTCTTTCTGGTCGCAGCCATAGGCTTTTTTTAAACCACCACTGCTCTTTGCCTTGCACTGTTCAGTACATTTCTAAAAGTTACTTCTCAAATTCTCTTAAATTAGTTCCTCACCTACTCTGATGCCATCTAGGGAAACCAAAATGATTGTTTACAAAGCTATTGTACTACCAACCTTACTATATGCTTGTGAAACATGGACCACTTATAAATGCCATCTCCAACTCCTCAAAAGATTCCATCAACGGTGTCTCCGAAATTTTTTACACATCACTTGGGAAGAGAGGCGAACTAATACCAGTGTATTGGAAGAAGCAAAAATCACCAGTGTTGAAGCAATGATTCTTCAACATCAACTTTGATGGACTGGTCATGTTGTGTGGATGCCTGATTATCGTCTTCCAAAACAACTACTCTATTCCAAACTTAAAAATGGAAAGCGTAATGCTGGTGGTCAACAAAAGATGTTTAAAGACTGCCTCAAGGCAAATCTAAAAAAATGTAGTATAAACACCAATAATTGGGAAAGACTGGCCTGCAAGCTTTGAAGACACTTGAATTCAGGACACAAGGGAGAAATGTGGTAAGAGGAAGGCACTCTTGGCAAATCCACACCGTGATCAACTCCCACCTGGAAACCAATGTCACCACTGTGGAAGGACGTGTGGATCCATAACTGGCCTCCACAGTCACTTACGGACTCATTGTTAAAACCGTGTATATGGAAGACAATCTTATTTGGCTATGAGTGATCACCAAAGAGAGAAGAGATGCATGCAGCATCAATCCCATTCTAAAGCATGTGGAGTGATGCTCAGCAAGTGAGCCCCTCCAAACAACATGCCTTATGCTATCATTTGCTATGCTGTTTTTGAGCAGGCTTGAACACATACTTTGGGGTCCCAGTCATTTAAATGAGTAAGCAAAGAAATAAATCACGAAGGAACATGTGGAGGTCTATTTCTTCTAGAAACAATGAATCATGGTCTGTGGCCCAAACACGTGTTTCCATGTCCCTTTATTTTCTTCTAATTCCCCTACACTTTCTTTCGCCACCCCTGCCAGGCTTCAGAGATGTGCAGCGGTTTCAGATCAGTACGTTAGAGCCTTCAGAGTCAAACCCTGGTATCCTCAATATTTGTCCCCAGCATGTAAGTGGTGCCTCATGCTGTTCCCCTCCGTGACCTCAATATCCAATTCCTGTTCCCCTTCGTTGCTTCACTTGCAGGAATAATACCTTCTGTGGTGAAGATAATACCCTGCAACATCTCACCAATACATGAGGTAGGCCTGATCTCTTCCATCACACACACACACACACACACACACACACACACACATACAGAGCTCTGCTGATAGAGGTGCTTTGTACAACCAGCACGTTCATTGAATGCAGTGTTCAGCAGCACATCTTTCCTCTGAATTATTCTGTTCATCCCTTACAGTTTTCACGGAAGGAGCTATGACAGACAGTTGCCATGTGGTTGCTGCAAAGGTGCAAAATGTATGCAGCCATGTGCATTGTTCTCTAACTCCTCTTGCATTCAGAAATGTGTGTCTATGTGTGTATGCGCGCGCGCGCACACACACACACCATGTCTTCCGTTCTCCTTCCAAACTTGATGGATATTTACAGCCGTCCTCTTATGTTTTGTTCAGCAAAGTTGTTCTGTGAGTGCATTTCCTTATCGCTGGTCATCAACGTTTCAAAACATGATTAAGCAGAGAGAACAGAGGCAAACAGTGCTGACTTAGGAGTTTGTTCTGCGGCACTGGCATATACAACAGTTAATTCAAAGTAATTGATTTCTGCATGAATCAGTTTGAAGATTACTGCACTATGGTCTAAGATAAGCCCCTTATGAACACAATTCTAGCTTTTTCAACACAGGGTGGCAGGGAATGGGATTAATGACAATGACAGCATATTACATAAACAAGTCCTGTGCTTTAAGCATGCTTCTTTTCACCATAAGCTGGGTTTCTAAAAATCGTTACATCTACCTTTGCATCAGTATAGACCGAGAGATACGGCTCACGCACACACATTCCTTAGTCATTGACAGTAGCGTTGAGGGTGGACTTTCATGTGCGAAGCGAGCCACCACAGATTAAATCACTGCAGACATAATGCATCAGATCAGCAGGTGTCATCTCAAACACAACGCTTGGGGCTGAGTCGCATCTGATGGAGTGTCATCAAATGTTGAGTAACGGGTAATGAAAGATCAAGCGATATAAATGCAGATGTGAACCAACCATTATCTATGTATCTGAGGATCATGGGCCCAATGCAAGGGCTCTACCATTCATCAGCCAATGACAAACAGACATGCATCCATTGTAATCACCCAAGCTTCTGCATGTATGTGGCAGAAATTCCATTAAAACAAGAATCTTCTACAAGATTCATTGGGCTAATTTGCAAGCCATTGCTATAGCTCTGTATGCGCTAGTGTTCCAATTCAAGGACACTGCAGGGAGGGCCTATAGCACAATGCTAGACCATCTGCTTTGCATGCAGAATGTCCCAGGTTCATTTCAAAGGACCAGGTGTGCAGCCTGGGAGTCATTTTGTACTCACAGCTGTCCATGAAGGTGTCCATGAAGGTCTCCATCTGGTACATCAGCTGAGACCCTACCTGCCCGCAGACTGTCTCACCAGAGTGGTGAATGTTCTGCCTTGACTACTGCAATACGCTCTACATGGGGCTACATTTGAAGGTGACTCGGAAACTACAACTAATACAGAATGCAGCAGCGAGACTGGTGACTGGGAGTGGCCGCCGGGACCATATAACACCGGTCCTAAAGGATCTTCATTGGCTCCCAGTACATTTCCAAACACAATTCAAAGTGTTGGTGCTGACCTTTAAAGCCCTAAATGGTCTCGGCCCAGTATACCTGAAGGAGAGTCTCCACCCATCATTCAGCATGAACACTGAGGTCCTCCTCTGAGGATCTTCTGGTGGTTCCCTCACTGTGAGAAGTGAAGTTACAGGACTCTCTTGGAGGTTTTCAAGCAGAGGTTGGAGAGTCATTTCCCATGTTGAGATTCCTGCATTGCAGGGAATTGGTCTAGATGACCCTTAGGGTCCCCTACAGCTCTACAATTATATGATTCTATGATTCCCTTTCCCCAAAATCTGACCCACCATGAGCTCCTTTTCTCTTCACTTCTCCCACTTCACTGCATTTCCAGTCCCCTTTTATTTTTCCTCATATACAGAATCACTTGTTCTGCAAAGCCTTTCTTAACCACAGCACCTTCGCCACTATCTGTGTGCTCTGTTTAGCGTTAATCATAGCCAACTCTCACTACACCAACATTCTCTCTAGTTCTCACATTATATGCACTCGGGGAAGGACATGGTGTCATTTCATTCCTGATTAGAACAAAGTGCATATATAATTCCAAAATGGAATGCGTGAGAGAAGCTTCAGCACTGGAAAAACTTTGGCATGTCCAAGCTTAATTCTCAAAGCATGGGTGAGGAGGTAAATCAATTGCTTATAAGAACCTACCCAATCCCTTTTCATTCCCTCATTGCAACCTCTTCCTACCAGCTTGCCCAGCCACACTTTTGAATCCCATCCCTATTTACAACCCAGCTTTGAGCTTGCTCAGCATGGCATCTCTGTGGGTGATGCCTCAGTACACCACCTCTCTGCTGATCATCTCTGCGCACCGTCTCCACACATTCCAGGAGCAACTTTAACTCATGGCTGGACTTCAAATCTAAGGCTCAGTGAAGGGTCTATGCCAATGATCCTACTTTCTAATAAAGATGGGAAATCAGTTGCCTTTTTCTTTGCTGCCAATCACATGCAAGCCAGGGCAGAATGGGAAGATCATGTTGGGCAAATTCATTTATTTCCTGTATACTTGGGAAAGAGGAGGTGGGGACTCAGCTGTGAATTTATTGACACTCCCTTAAGAAGCTGTGGAGCAGTAAATTCCACCTTTATGGTGCCTGCTAATTAGACATTTATTTAACTTTGTTGCTTTTTTTAATGACTCGCTGCTGTTGTTTGAAGTTCGCTGTCTATTATTTGTAATAAAAACCTCTGTCACTTTTTCGCCTCATTATTCCCAACAAATAGTGCATTTCGCAGCCAAACCTCCCCCACCCCACAGACTATGGCTTCCAGAGTTTCAAAGACCAGCTGTTATCATTTTGTCGACGGAGCGCTTTTGAGAAACTTCTGTCGCGGACTCAGGCACAGCAGGGGCTGCTGAATAAAATATCAATCCCTCAAAAGGGAATTAAGGCAAAAGAGGAAAGCCGCCGGGAGAAGTGGGAGGCAAAAGGAGGCGGCCAAAGCTGCAGTTCTCCTCCCACCCAGGAATTTTACTAAGGGAGCCCTTAAGTACGCTCCTGCACCAACTAGTCTTTCCCTCAAACTAAGTCCTGTGGCAGTCAGTGGGCTCTACTTCCGCGTAAACATTGTAGGATTACACCATCTAATTCTATAACTTATAAATTATGGAGCCTTCAATACAGGTTTCTTAACCTCTCTGGCAGCAGCCTGAAGATTTTTCTGACTGCAGCTGCTGTTTCCTTTGGAGTGTTGTGTCCCCTTATTTCACCAAAGTGAAGCTTCAGCTGGCCATTAAAAGACTGCAAATGGGCAGAGGAGTGAACAAGCTGTTCTCTGAACCAAGTCAATTCTGCACAGCTGCCTAATGGCTAAGTCAATTAACAGGTGAAGCTCTCCCTATAGGGAGGGCTTTTCTTCTGCTGGAACAGAGTTCCGACACCTCTCAGATGGGGGCAATTTCTCATGATGATAGCGCTGCTTGTTTACAAAAACCACAGCGTCCAAGTGGATGGCAAGAGCAAAGGAGTGAGGCATGCACAGCAGCAGTAGTAGTGGGGCAGGGGGCCACTCCAGTTGCCTCATGAGACAGAGAAGCAACGGTCGAGGCTTGTCCCTTGGAGGGCATCTGCACAGCACAGACCAGACTGATGCTCAGAAGCCAGAAGATGAAGGCAGTGTGGCCGGCTGCTGCCATGGTTGTGCACAATATGGAGGATTTGTGCTGCGTAGCAGTGCCTAAGCATTGGTGCTTTGCATGGTGAATCACCCACAAAGAAACAAGAGTATAAAACAGCAGGAGTTCAAGTCACAGTCTGGAAGAGTACATGCACACCTTTCTCCCCATTAATGAGCGAAGGCGCTGAGTGGCGGAAACCATCTGGATATCCTTATAAGATGGTGTAGCCTAGCACCTTGTCATGCGATTTTGGTTTCAAGATGCTGTCTGCATTGGCATCTAGGTTGGTGACCGAGGTAGTTATATCTGGCCTTTTTTCTAGGGGGGGGAAAACACTGCCTATTGGCATTACCTCATGTGCATGGATGATGGGAGTTGTAGTCCAGCAACATCTAAGGGAGCATCTCCTGGCTGTCTGCATACCAGGCCTAGCTTCACCTGAATGATTTTTACCTTCAAGGCAGCTTGTAGAAGGTTAAAGACCTGCGGGTATAGGGCGGTGTCTAAATTCAATAATTAATAAGAGCAAGCAACATTTAACACAGTGCCATGCATAAATGAGTTTAGATTATGAATATATTTTCTAATTCTCATTGTGTATCTCATTGGGATTTAATATTCAGGCTGGGCTGGCTTGCCATTTTGAGCCAGGGAAGCCATAGAACTAGGATAGACCAGTAATGTATCTAAGAAATTTTACAAGCGCCACCCGAATAAGTTCTGTGCGCCTCTTTTCAAATGACATTCATACTTAAATGATACCAAAATCAAATACCGAGCATGCCAATATCCTTTATTCCACATCTAAAGTAAAATCAATAATTACAAGATAAACGTATTTCTCCTAAACAGCCCTATGGGAGAAGTTACGGCATAATACCTTCTTCTGAGTTTCAGCTGAAGCATTGCAAGCTGGCTACTGGGCACCCAAAATTGGTTCTCTCTCTCTCTCTCTCTCTCTCTCTCTCTCTCTCTCTCTCAAAAAACAACTTTCTCCTTGATTTCTTTAAAACTAAAAGACAAAGAGCTGCTGAGTCCACAGAAGGCAGCTTCCCTACCTTCCTGCCATTACAAGACAGCCAAGCAGAGGCTTGCCATGGGGTTTTAAGGAAATGTGGGCACTGAAAGTAGCTGCAGAGCAGAGATTGTATGATTTATAGCTAAGAACGCAAGCATTTGTCCATTTTGGTTCTCCTAGCTTCCCATTTCCCCCCGATTCATGTGGAATAACGACTCAAGACAATGTGCTATGGGATTAAATTGGCCACAACTTTATTAAATTTCAAAAGTAGGTAGACCTTGGCTCAGGCATTGGGCGTTCTCCCTCCCCAGTCCCCAGCCAGGGACCTAGGGAGCATCAGGGTTATCCAGTGTGTGGGGGGGGGGATGGGCCAGCTCTGGAGAACATATGTTCAAGCAGAGATAGCTGCCCCCGTTACGCCGCCACCGCAGGGGAGAGCAATGACGACCTTTCGGCGTACGGCCAAAGCCTCCCATCAGAAACCCCTTTAACGGGGAACCCTGGTATCGCTGCTGCACAGAGGAAGATGGACAAAGGATTCCGCCTAAGGCCTGATACTGCCAAAGTTGTGACGTTTTGCTACAGGAAAGCCAAACCTGCCAATGCAGGGAAATTCCAAAGGGTGCCCCCCGTTTTAAGCGGGGAACGGTCATTCTGCAGCAATGTGGGATTTTGTGTGGATTTCTCCCAATGCATACATTTTTGTAGGCATCTTTGATTAATATCCACATTCTTTCCATTTCCTGTAATACGCGAATTTTTGCGAACATTTTTTCATTGGAGAATTTTATCACAAAAATCTGATAGTGTGGATTTGGAAGGACGGCTGTGTTTCAGTTCTCATATTGTTATGGAAAGTGACATTTGATGCCTTCAACAGAATCAAATCTCTCTTCTGTTCCCATTCACAGCAGACCAGAAGAATAGGGCCACCTTGAAAGTAAGGAAATTCAAAGAAAACTGCAGCCCAGCACTTGAGGATTTCACAATTTTATCTTTGATCATTCTTTAAATAGAATTTCTTTTCTCATAAATTGCGGAATATTTTTTTTTAAAAAAAAGATATATTTTTTTACACACAATTTTAGCTGCCAATACACTTGTTCAGTATATCCACCTACCTTCAATTTAACACATACCAGAAGAGTGCCTTGTCTAATTCCACTATTTGTACAACTTCACTGCGCTAGATCCAGAAACAGTGAAATGAAACACATATAGTGGTACCTTGGTTCTCAAATTTAATTTGTTCCAGAAGTCTGTTCCAAAACCAAAGCATTCAAAAACCAAGGCATGCTTGCCCATGGAGAGTAATGCAAAATGGATTAATCCATTCCAGACTTTTACAGTCACAAAACAGTCACAAAAACAAAACAAAAAGAGCCGCAAAAACAAAAACGCAAAATAAATAGCAAAAACAGACAGACCTCAACGTAACATTCAAAATGGAAGCATGGCACTCAAAACAGAAGTGTAACACTGAAAACAGAGCACATTTGGCTTCCGAAAAAAGTTACTTCCTTCCGGGTTTGCAGTGTTTGGGTTCCAGGTTGTTTGAGAACTAAGGTACCACTGTACTTCATTTGATTTTGACAGTGTATGTTGGTAACTGTTTTAGCAGTTCCAACTTGAACCAAGCAATCATTGAGAGGTAAGGCAAGACTTGACAAGTACATTGTCCACCCCTGCTCTTTAACCATGAGGTGCCTTCTAGACATTGCTGCCCCCATGGTCAAGGTTCAGGGATGATGGGAGCTGTAGCTCAACATCATCAAGAAGGTTCCTTGTTGGCTAGCCCTGGTGTAGAGCTTCAATACAGGACAAGGCAAATAAAAGACATCATTCACCACTTCTTTATTTAAAACCAAAAAACAAACAAACAAAAAACATCTGTCCATTCACATTTTGGTCCTTTTCGAGTATTTTCTTAATCCTACAAGAGACAAAGCAACAAAAACAGCTCCTACTGCAACTACAAGGGCTCTCTCCCATTCTTTTGACAAGACTGGACTACTCCAATGGGAACCTGCAAGAGATAATTAATTAATTAACCTGCTAATTAATAACCACAGAACTCTAGTTTTCTTGTGATTCAGCGAAGCCCTCAACAGAGAGGTGTATGCAAGACTTTTGTACATCAGCATTTTCACACGTTCCACCTTGCCATATACTATTTGCCCACCACTGCCATATTTCTTCAAATTCTTCTTACAAGGCTACCTATGGAGATGCCTTTTTGCTCACACATGCCAAGGATATGCCACAGAGGACCAGGACGCCCTCTGGGCCCATCTATATAAATGTATTCAATGGAGCAGATTTCTTTAAGTACATAGTGTAAGCTTGAACCATAAGCACATCCATGCAACTGAAAGGTTGCTGCTCAGGAAAGGCTTAGAGGGCTCTGCTCATTTCAAGCTCTAATTGTTCTTGCTCTTTATGACCAATATAGGAATTTTTTAAAAGCAACCCAAAATGCAGCAGTGTAGACAGCCCTTAAAATTCATGCATCCGAACCAGTTATGAATTTGGCAGATTATATCTATATTAGGAATATTAAGTCTCCAACATACAAATACAGTTTCAAAGTCATGCCCATGAAAAGAATAGGACCCAATTCATCATGGTATTTCATGGCATCAGTCATTATCTCCCTCTCTCTCTTACACACACACACACACACACACACACAGACAGACAGTATTCCCATCTCAATATCTACTTCCCTCTCACCTTTCTGCTCAACATTGCCCTGTTCTTTCTCCATCTGGAAGTCTACAGGTCCTTCTGCCATCACTAGGCTCCTTGGAGTGTCCTGTAGGGCTTGGTTCTCAAGCGATCTCCTGGCTATTTGACAAGAGAAGTTAGCAGGCAAGTGATTAATACGGATGTTCCAGTTCTTGCGCTGATCATGTCTCCCTTTCCTTTCAGCCTCAGGATTACCACTGAGGCACTCAAGGGAGCTTTGCATTGAAAGGCTGCGTTTGAGGCAGTCGCTAGGCTTTCTGGGAAGCCATAAGCATTCAGCACCTCATTCGGCTAGTTACTCCTGCAGGGCAGCACACTGCGCTAGATGCATTTCCACATATTGTCAGATCTCATGCACAAAATTCCACATAAAGATCTGAATTGGCCTCCCACAGAAGAGTAATCTAGGGACGGCTGATGCATAAATCCTCCAGAGGCAACACTGCAAGTTTGTTTAGTTTTGCATCTGGCAGAAAGCGCCTTGAAAATTTGTACAGAACTGTCTATTCATCACAACATCTTCTCTGCATCAGAGTGGAGAACCACAGGCTCCAGGGCCAAATGCGGCCATCGGACCTTTAAACTCTCTACAGACCACGGCGCCTCACTGTTTTCGCCTGGCTGGAATACGGAACCAGATCCTGCTTGCTGTTTGGGTCCTTTCTTCTGCACCAACAGTTCCTAACTGGTTGCCACTGCTCAAGGGAAGTCAACTCTCATTGTTACAAGATGAAGAAATTCTTCTATACCCCCCTTTTAGCAGTTTTGGAAGAGAAAAACAAAATGGCAGTTGAATAGCTGGGGAGCCATTACCTCTGATCCTAGGACAGTGAGCCATGCAGGATTCCACTGTGGATGGGACACAAGCAGCAGCGCTGCAGTGGAAGTAAACCTGGCAAAAGACAGTCAGACTCATTCACGCCTGTTAAAAGTACAAATTTAAGAGGGTTGTTCTATACACTGCCCACCTATACTCACGC
The DNA here is from genome assembly GCF_951804945.1 of Podarcis cretensis. Classification (NCBI taxonomy): domain Eukaryota; kingdom Metazoa; phylum Chordata; class Lepidosauria; order Squamata; family Lacertidae; genus Podarcis; species Podarcis cretensis. The sequence goes on along the minus strand of NC_137173.1, from coordinate 30,798,886 downwards.
ATCCTTTAACAGGCATACTGTGCATTCCAAGTCAATTGTCCCACCCAAATCTGGTGTTAACAGCATTTAACCAGACTTTGCTATGCTTAAACACAAGTAGATGGAAAAGAAAACAAAACAACTTGTCCTGAAGCTAGCTGCAGGGTTCTGTACGTGGGCACCTCTTTTGTTATATATCTGGGCTGGGACCCTCAAACCTCCATCTGGCTCTCAGGCCTTCCTCTCAGGCCACATCCTTCACCAGCCCTACTCCACACCCTACCTGAAAGCTTTTGCTTGGCTTGAAATGTGCCCTGCAACTGTGTTAATGCTACTTCTTTGCATAGATGGAGGATAGAGAATTACGCTGTGGTTTTGCATGGCTGGAAAGCAGCCTATAGTATGAAAAGATAAAAGTCGCATTTGTTGCTCTAGTCCCCACTGGCATGCAGCCCTCAAGTGTTGCCCAGGAAGGCATGTCACCCTTAGGCCAAATGCAACTCTCTACCTCTATTGCATACAGTAGAAGCAAAAACAGTCACATTGTGGAAGGTTGTGTCTCTGGACCCAGCTTCTTGGGTCAAGCTTGTGCCTGCATCTGTGAAATCCTGCACAATGAATGTCTGTAAAACACACTGCTGTTTAACAAGTGCATACATAATAATTTTCTCTGGCTGCCCGAATGGTATATGCCCAAAGATGGAAAAAAGAAACAGTTCCAATGAAAGATGATTGGCAATTAAAACTGATGGAATATATGGAAATGGCAGGACCGGAAGAATAAGAGATCAAGGTGATAGACTTTCTTTTAGTAGACTGGGGAAAATTTGTTGAATATATGAAGACCAATCGTATGTAATTTAAAACATTAGCAAGAATGACAAACATGAGCAGTAAGAAATAACTTAAAGGGAGTAAAAAGGTTAAATTTGTAAATAGGTTTGAATTGGTTATGCAGTAAGATTATGATATAATAGAACAAAACACGGAGGGGAGTCAAAGAAAATGTAAACTGACTTTCTTTAGATTTAATTCTTGTTGTTGAAATATTGTAAAATGGAAAAATGGAAAAATAGCATTTTAAAAAACCCAATTTTCTCAACAATGATTCATGATAGATGGCTTAGTCAGTAGAGTATCTCAAGGTCATGGATTCTAGAACCACATTGGGCCAAAGGGACTAGATTGCCCTCATGATCCCTTCCTACTCTACAATTCTATGATTTCATGATTCCGTAATCTGATTCCGTAATCTATTCTCATGCATCACTCTTTCACAAGCTAGGACCCTGGTGAAACTGGGGAGCTCTTACTGGTCCAGTAAGTGCCTGCCGGGAAGCAGTGCTGAAAGTGCTGATGACAAAGCGTTGGTAGTGAGATGGAAATTGTAGCCCTGAAACTGCTCCCACGAGGATGAACCGAGTCTGGTAGTTGTCTCCTTCATATGGACACCTGTAAGAGAGGAAGACACTGCATTATGCGAAATGCTCTTCAGTAGTCTCGAATTCCTAGCTTATCTTGGAGGTCTTGCCTGTTCATTAAGATGGGCCACTGAGGCCTCTGCAGGGGGTTAGTACTTGGTGTGGCCCAGCACTCATGAAGAACCAAGACAAGGTCTGGGTCTGTCCGCTGCAGGATCCGAACTTCCAGGAAAACAGAATCCTTCAGGAGCTTGACTACAGGATAGTCCCCATTAGCATAGTATTTGCTGTACTGTTGGTCTGCAGAATACAAATATTGCAGATTGTTACACACCACCGACTGAGAAGGATCGCAACACCATCGCTTTAAAGGTTTTTATAAAGCTATGATATAGCTTTATGATGCAGCAGAATATAAATATTTTTTATGAAGAAATGAATTGGCCATGGTTTACTGAGCTGGTGGATGCTGTAGTTCAGGCTTCCTCAACCTCAGCCCCCCAGATGTTTTTGGCCTACAACTCCCATGATCCCTAGCTAGCAGGACCAGTGGTCAAGGATGATGGGAATTGTTGTCTCAAAACATCTGGAGGGCCAAAGTTGAGGAAGCCTGCTGTAGTTCATTTGGGGGCCCAAGGCACCCTACTCCTGCTTGTAGCCTCTTGTTGTGGCTGTCTTACAAAGATCTAGCAGCGTGCCCAATTAATCCCTCCTAATCAAAATGTGTTCGTCTCATGTGCAGCCTTCTATTGTCTTTTTCCTTGGAAAGTCAGTTAGTAGACACAATAATCACATTGCACTATGCACAACTCTTATCAGGAAGTTTGCTATTCTCATGAAGTTACTTCCCCATAAGTCCCTTTGTTCCAGTTCAGTCTTTGGGGAAAGTTTGAAGATTGAGTTTTAGGCTTCCAAGCTTTGTTCACACTACTGCAGAGGGATGCAGACAGCTACTAAACAGCCGATTCTTTACAATACATGCAAGCGAGAAGTACACGAAGTGGAGAATAGAGGTGTCAGAAATTATGACAGCCATAGATTTTCCTCTCATTGACATGATGACACTTACTAGTAGCAATTCTAAGCTCGAGGCTGAGTGGGCCAAACTGAGTGATTGACGGTGGAGGCGGCAGGGTGAAGACTTGTACCATAAGTGGGAGGAAGCTCCCTGTTGAATACCTGCAGCTGACATGCAGTCTAGTGAAGAGCAAAGATAAAGAAGTTAGGTATTGGGGAAGAGCCATAGCTTGGTGGTGGAGGCTTCTGGCTTTGCAATCAGAAGGCTCCTGATTCAATCCAGGGAAGGACCTATCTCAAAACTTGAGAGCTGCTACCAGGCAATGCAGACAATAATGTGCTAGATAGACCAATAGCCTTAACACTGTAGTTTCCTGTGTGCCCAGATGCCATTATGTGTGAGTGCCATTTACGATTACCTGAAGGTGCTATCTTGCATGAGTGATCCAGTGTTCCAGTTTTTGACATCATGGTGTGCTACCAGCTCATTTGCATATATGCCCTGATCGCCTGCTCCCTGTTTTTAAACATTAAAGATTAGTTGGGATTAATCCAGTTTATTTGCCCTGCAATCCTGCACCCAGAGAAGAATGAAGGAAACCTAAGAAGAGTCAAACATTTCTGAACCATAAAGTGCACTCTTGATAATACCTGTAAATTTAGAGGGTTGCATCAATTGCTCACTTTCTCTGGCCTTAAGAAATTCAGAGCTTCCTTGTGGATGGGAGATTGCCCGCTCTTGATGTTACACTCCTTCTGAAGGAGCCTATACAGATTGGGCTCAGGTGGCCTTGGTGGCACAGAGTGCCTCCATCACCTTTGGCTGGTGGCCCAGCTATGCCCCTATCTGGATAAGGATAGTCTAACTTCTGATGTCTATGCCCTGGTAACCTTTTGGTTAAATTACCGTGATGTGTTATACCTAGGGCTGCCTCTCAAGACGGTTTGGAAACTTCAGCTAGTAGTGCAGAATTCAGTGGCCAGGTTGCTCACCAGAGAAGACTGTCTGAGCATATTGCACTGATCCCGGCTCAATTGTACTGGCAGCCAATGCATTTATGGGCCCAATTCAAAGTGTTGATTTTGACCTAGAAAGCTTTAAAATGGTTCAGGACCATGGTACCTCAAGGATCACCTCTGCCCATATGAACCAATTTGGTCATCTAGCAGATTACTTTCCTCAGCAAAAAGGTAAAGGTAAAGGGACCCCTGACCATTAGGTCCAGTCATGGCCGACTCTGGGGTTGCGGCACTCATCTCGCTTTATTGGCCAAGGGAGCCAGCGTACAGCTTCCGGGTCATGTGCCCAGAATGACTAAGCCACTTATGGCAAACCAGAGCAGCGCACAGAAACACCGTTTACATTCCCGCCAGAGCAGTACCTATTTATCTATTTATCTATTTATCTTTGACGTGCTTTCGAATTGCTAGGTTGGCAGGAGCAGGGACCAAGCAACGGGAGCTCACCCCGTCACGAGAATTCGAACCGCCGACCTTCTGATCGACAAGTCCTAGGCTCTGTGGTTTAACCCCAACATCCAACTTTCCTCAATACCTTGCCCAATTCCTGCCTCCCCTCACCCCTGTATATTTTCAGATCAGAGGATGTATGCATGGATTTACAAGGGCTTTATTAACACAGCCCCTACTAGCCTATGCTTTTCTGTGCATCTCTTCCCATTATGCCTGGGGATTTCAGCTATGGAATGTCCATGCAAGAGGCTCCTTTTGTTGACCCCAGACTTACCTAAAACCAGACTAGTTCACCCAGGTATAATAGTGTGGTGCAGTCAAAGAGAAGGGTTATAGCTAAGTAGTGACTTTGCACACAGAAGGTCCCAGGTTCAATCCCCTGCATCTCCAGGCAGGGCTGGGAATGGCCCCAACCTGAAACCTTGGAGAGTTGCTGCCTGTCCATGTAAATGATACTGAGCTACAAAAGTGCCAACTTAGCCCCGTAACTATGGGTGCCCAGGGCTGTGGGTGCCATGCAGCATGCACCAAAATTTGTGGGTGCCCAGCCCCTTCATGGGGAATTTTTTGGGTGTGCGGGCACCCAGGGCCCAAGCTAGTTGGCACCTATGCTGAGCTGGATGGCCCAATGGTCTGACTCAGTGTAAGCACGTTTGCAAGCTGGTTGCTTAAAATCAGGAGCTTTCAAGGCAGGTGGTTTTGTATTGGATTCCTACCAGAAAAGTAGTTCCGCAGGAAGAGAGTGGGAATTTGTAGAGGACAAAGGCACCGTTCTTTGTCACAGGAACACAACCACTGCCATATCCACTGACAAGATGCACAGAGTCTAGAATTAATGACGGCAGAGTCACATCCCTGGACACTGCAATTGAGAAGTAGCCATCTGGAGTGCAGTGTGTAGTCACTGAAAAATGAAAGCCAAAAGCATTAGCATGGAATTCCACCACAGACTTCTCATGGTTTCTAGAATTAACCATCCTTCCTTTTGTTGCCACCTTGCTCCATATGGAAGGCAACCATTTCAGCCATAGGAGATACCACGGCCACAGTAAAGAAAACATCCAATTCCAGCAAATTCCAAGGTGCACCTTTTAAAATGTGGATTTTTTTAAAAAAAATGCTTACCACATAACTAGATTTCCTTGAGCCTGCTTCACTTCTATGATTCTTCCCCTTCTCTCCATATAAGCAAGGGAGAAGAGTTGCTTAATTAGACATTGCCTTGCAAAATATGGATTTGTGCAGCTAGGATGAAAGTTGTTTAGACTGGAAATTCAGTTTCCCTTGACTTCTCTGGAACGAAGTGTTTTGTTCTCAAATCAGAACCTCAAAATATGCCTAAAGTACACTTCTAGTGCAGGTGTCTTTTTTTTTTCTTTTTTTTTAGAATGCCCAGCCTACCTGTATTGCCATAGTAACAAGGAACACGATGATCTTCAGTGGTATAACAGCAGCCTCTCTCTTCACATTCTCCCTGGGACACAGGTTGAGTGGCACAGGGAAGGCGGTCTTGTCTCTGCACTCCCTGGCATACGCTGCTGCTTGGAACATCTAAAGCTGAAGGCCAGAGTGTTAGGGTTTGTTGTTACATCATCCCACTCATCCTAGGAACACATTTCTGCCATTGTTGAAATACTGCCTTTAGCCTATCCTACACCATTGCAAATATGGTAGTCAGCATTTTGGAATGCTCCAAATCCTCATTTAGAACAATCATGGGAAGGATTTATGGTGGATGAAAAGCCGTATTTACAAGACACAACAGAATTTGTCATAACCTGCAATTCTGTATTGACACAGGGTGCCCTCTTCCCCTTTCCCACCTGGTGTCCTATTCTCAACCAATAATGGACTTTACCTTTGCTTCTTTCTGCCAAGTAATTTGGGGTGACATTTAGATTCTACAAGTTTAGATTCCACAATTGCTATACCTGGCAAATGGGTTGGGCATTTCAGGTCCTCTTCATAAAGAAGCACTTTGCTAACCGCTTCCAGTCCTTCAATCCTGAGAGTCATTAAGAAGTAGCTGTTCTGTATTAACAGACAAGGCAAGGCATGTTTGGAGATTTCTACTAATTGAACTAAGACAGAGATTACTCCCATAACTTGCACGCTTATTAGAAGACAACAGTTTTCTACTATGCAATTATAAAAGCCCATTCCGCACGATTCATGATGCAAGAGACTGTTGAGGAATTCATTCATGAGTAACCTGGTATGAGGATCCTTCATACCCAATTCATGTAACTTATTTCAGTGACTCACAACTGATCCTAGTGTGACTGGAAATATTTGTCTATATGGTCCTTTATAGCAACCCTCTATGTCCCGGCAAAGGGTCAAGTTACTACCTTTTTGATAAAGAAACATCCAGTATAAGGAACAATGACCACTGTAGAGCCTTCTGGTTTCTGAGAGATGGAGACACAAGCAGATCTGTCAAGAGGATGGGACTGGCCTTCTGAATCTAGGAAAGAAATTGGTGCCCTCTTTGAGATCTATCCATGCAATGTCTTCATGCCAGGGGTCAAAGCTCTCACCCTTACATTGATTATTCTCAAACGGTTTGGCTCTAGTCAGTACAATACTTTTTAATCAGTCATGCCCTACAGTCTTCAATCTTTCTCTGATGTGTACAAATATTTTTCCTTATTACCTAGCATACTGATCTGTTGTTGAAATATGAATCTCAACCCAGTCAAAACCAGCTTCTTCAGTGAAACTGCAGATTAATTCTACTTCTCTATTCCTTACAGTATTGCAAGGCTGGTCTGAAGCCAAGGTAGGATTATCGCCCCATTATTCCAACTCTGGTGTCCCCAGATTGTAGGATACAGACCAACCACCATCAAATGCCTGTTAGCAAAGCCAAAACAGCTCCCGATAACAAAAATGTAGGCATCAAGCAGTCCTTCATTTCCAAGATATAAGGATCAAGTACACACTACATTCAAGTTTGTAAGGTAAAGGTAAAGGGACCCCTGACCATTAGGTCCAGTCGTGGCCAACTCTGGGGCTGCGGCGCTCATCTCGCTTTATTGGCCAAGGGAGCCGGCGTACAGCTTCCGGGTCATGTGGCCAGCATGACTAAGCCGCTTCTGGCGAACCAGAGCAGCGCACGGAAACGCTGTTTACCTTCCCGGTAGAGTGGTACCTATTTATCTACTTGCACTTTAATGTGCTTTTGAACTGCTAGATTGGCAGGAGCAGGGACCGGAGCAACGGGAGCTCACCCCGTCACAGGGATTTGAACTGCCGTCTTTCTGATCGGCAAGTCCTAGGCTCTGTGGTTTAACCCACAGCGCCACCCGAATACACATTCAAATTTATAGAGCTTCCTAATTCTTATTATGATGGCTTTCCTTCACAGGCTCATGATTTCCTTGCCCTTCCAGTGTTATAGATATAATGGCAGCTGCTTCACAAACCCAGGATGCTCTCTGCTTCTTTAACAGCCAAATGCAGAAACTTGAGTGGATCATTTACCACCATTGCCTTCCCCCACCCCAAAAAATGTAGGAGTGGGATGATAGGGAACCTCTCTCATGTTGAATCACTGCCTGGGTTAACGCTTCAGAGCTTCAGTCAGGAGGAAAACTGACCAGGTAGTGCATTTCTCTAAAGCCTTTGTAACTGTACTTGTATCAAGGCCTCCCAGCTCTTTGACACCATCTGCAAAGACACTCTAGCTTTTACAAGCACAGTTTCCCCTCCATAGTCCTATGACCCACTGAATCACCACGATGGTTTAAAAACGAAGCTCTGATTATTGTACTAAAGGCAGGCAGGTTCCTATTCTTCACATAAGAAAAGGGTCTGCTTGAACAGCAACCCTGTAACTAAGGACAAATTCATAAAAGCAGATACAGTATAAAGAGTCGCTCTGCAGCTGTTTTTTCCCCACTGGGAGTTGGAATTTCCTCTTGCAACGCAAAGCCCAAATTAATGCAAGGACAGCAGCCATTTGAGGAACCACTAGCAGCACCCAACAGCTTTAATATCAGATCAGTATGAGCTGCACCTGTAAACAGGCCTTGATTGGTGTAGCAGCCAGCTGGGTGTCCTCTGCTTGGTTGTCCAAAAGAAGTATGGTTTAAAGAGGAAACTGGAGAACAGAGGCCTACAGCCAATCTTCCCAATCCCACATCAGTCTACTAGACACACTCAGTCTAGTCAGAGGGAATTGCAGAGGGAAAGGATATATTTCACAATACACCAGAAAATATAAAGCTTCTGTCTGAAACGCTAGGGCCAAATCCCCCAAAAGTCTCCTTTAAAAAGCACCATCGATAAGAATCTGCTTACCTCGAACAGTAAGAAAGTGAATTATCTCAGAATGGTTTGCAGGTAAGGTGAAGTGCAAGCTGTCCCTTCCACAATACAGTGTTCTACTGCTCCACAATCTTGGCAAATCTTTAAAGCTACTAGGAGCACCCAGAACAAGAGACACGAACAAACAAATAATCCAGAAAAGCATTGTGCCCGAAGGAGCCCAAAGCCATTTTACTACTGTCATCTTGTCTTAACAACAGTGACCACACCTCCCAAAAGTCTTCATATATAGGCTTAACTAAACTGTGATTGGACAGAAGAAAGGAAGGGGTGCGGTTTCTTCAGGCCAGGTAGAACCACAACGTAATGGAGACATACCTGCATTATAGCCAGCAGATGGCAGTAATAGGGTCTCTTCTAAAGGCTTGCAATGCTATGAGAATGCCTGGAGGAGGAGGAAGAAGAGCATCCTATTGGGAAGAACGGAATGAAATCAATGTACATCTTTCCACCGCCCTCCTGTCTACATTCCAGAAGCACCTGCTCCATATCTATCCAGCTTTATTTCTTCTGAAATTAGTTTTCTAAATCTATCTATATTTGCTAATGCAAAATAAACAAATTTCAAAATGGCAATAAAAGAGACAGCATCTGAAAATCTCCTCTGCTCTTTTACTGGGTCAGAACGATAATAAATTGTATGTGCGGGTGAAAAACAAAAGATGTAGATGAATGGGAGGAGGAGGCAAAATACTTGGTTTGCACAAAAGCCAGCGGTCTCTGTTGCCAGCTCAGGCAGTGCTGAACAATGTAGCAGCCTGCTTGGTAAATGATGCAAATGATTTCTATAACTGTGAGGCACATTCTTCAGCATGCTATGTTTTTCAATGTATTCTGCAGTTTTCTGATCTTTTCTTGGAAGACTCATTTCATAGTGCATCTATAGAAGCAATAAGGAAAAGAATCAGAGACGGAAAATGACTGCAACTTGCAATTGAACCCTCTCCAGAGATAGGCATGATGACTTTGAGGCAACTACCACTTGCATAGGATTGGGCTGTCAGGCTGCAATACAAAAAAAACTTATCTGGGAGTAAGGCCCATTGAAATCAATGGGATTTACTTCTGAGTAAACATGCATAAGTTCACCTTGCACTGGGTGTCCAAACCACCAAGGGAGGATAGATGGCCCTTAACAAGTAATTTGTAGAAAGTTAGACATCGAGCAGGTTTTGTTTTTCCTGTCATTGCTGCTTTGTAGCAACAGAAGTTGCATTTTTAACATGTTAAAGACAAATAAGGGTCTATCAGGAAACATGATGGCAAGGGAATGCTCTCTTTCCCAAAGAACCAGAAGCAGCTGCCACAGAGGATCCATGGCTCTAACAGCTGAAAGTGCCCAAAGTATTGGATTTGCATGAAAAAGGTCTTAGTGAGGAACCAGAGGCTCCCAAAATTTTGCTGAATTACAGCTGCCATCAACCCTACCAAAGCATAGCTAAAGGCCAGGAGCGATGGAAATTGTAGTTCAGCAACATCTGGGGAGCCAAATGTTCCCCACGCCTGAACTAAGTTCATCTCTCTGCTCAGTTAAGCAGATCACACTGTGCAGTCTTCTGCTAAGCACTCACTGTCAAGGATGTGGGTGGCGCTGTGGTCTAAACCACCAAGCCTCTTGAGCTTGCCAATCAGAAACTTGGCAGTTCGAATCTCCGTGACAGAGTGAGCTCCCGTCGCTCTGTGCCAGCTCCTGCCAACCTAGCAGTTTGAAAGCATGCCTGTGCAAGTAGATAAATAGGTACCGCTGCTGTGGGAGGGTAAACGGCGTTTCCGTGCACTCTGGCTTCTGTCATGGTGTTCCATTGAGCCAGAAGTGGTTTAGTCATGCTGGCCACAAGACCTGGAAAGCTGTCTGTTGACAAACGGTGGCTCCCTCAGCCTGAAAGCAAGATGAGCACCGCAACCCCATAGTTGCCTTTGACTAGACTTAACCGTCCAGGGTTCCTTTGCTTTTTAAATCTTACCTAAGCACGCACTACCTTACAATCTAACCCACAACTTTTTAATACATGTATACGATCAGAGATTATTCAAACTGCAGGGTTGCCAATGGACCAAAGCAGGGTTTCCAAACTTGAGTCTCCAGCTGTTTTTGGACTACAACTCCCATCATCCCTAGCTAGCAGGACCAGTGGTCAGGGATGATGGGAACTGTAGTCCAAAAGCAGCTGGAGACCAAAGTTTTGGGAACTCTGGACCAAAGAAAGCAACCTGACTGTTCCTGTGTCTTTACCAGTGGCTTGAACCGGCAGACACACCTTTTCACAGCCAGGAGATTCACATTATTACCTACTAATGTAAGCACATCAAGACAAATGCAGCGAGAAAGGCCTGTTGAAAAGTCTGTCCAAAGCAAATCCCTATTTAGTTTACAAATGTGGGAAATTCAGAAGGTTGCCACTTTTTATGGGCAGAAGCATTCTGCATCAGCTGGAATATAAGCAGCATTCACCAGAATTTCTGCCATGGAGATGCCATGTTTGGTGGACTCTACACACATATAAAAAGCACTGTGAAAATGCTTTTTAAATTTTTTTTGAAAAATGCATTGAATTTTGCATAGCTCACTGTTGCCATCTTGTGTCACATTTGTATATTGCACTTTATAACACATTTAAAATGTTTTATTTGCAGCTGTGTAGCTGAGTCCTTCGTTAAACCTTCTGCTGATCAATCCTGCTGTGCATAAAGCCTCTGTTTGTGAGCAGGTGTCAACACTAGAAAGTCAGGCTCTGTTTTTACAGACCAATCTTATTCTTCCCCCTCCATTTCTATAATAGATAGATAGATAGATAGATAGATGACAGACAGACAGATTAAAAACCCTGAAAATTAAACAAAATTGATTTCAATGGAATTCTGAGCGGGAAAACACAAGATCACAGCTTTTGCATTTAGGAAAGGAGGTGGACCTTCAATGAGCAGAAATGCAATGCAGCTCCCATGTGTGTTCTGTAATACTTGTATAAATGACTGGCTTTCCTATTGTGCAAAGGAAACAAGGCATGCAGGAAGGGGACCAGCCCACCAAAAACCAAGAAACCATTTCATGCACTGTACTGCACTCATATGTCTTTATGACCCCCCCCCCCAAAAAAGGGAGTAGGATCCAGGAACCCATGCTAAAACGCATTTGATGCCCTCCCCAGCCCCAGTGTTTCAAGCTGTGAATCAGGCAAGGAAACAGATGCAGGCAGGGGTGCCAGCTTGAATAAAATATTGGGGTGGCGAGGTAAGACCCACCCTGAATAATCAATCACATGATGCAGTGTGTGTGTGTATGTGTGTGTGTGTACACACTCTCTCTCTCTCTCCCCCCCCTCTCTCTCTCTCTCTCTCTATATATATGAATGGCAATGCCCATTAACTTTGGGGAGAGGCTCCCTCTAATATTTTAGGAGGGGGGAGGCAAAGGGACCTCAGCCCATAGGACTTGGTTCCTCTGTATGAAGGGAAAGGTGCAGTGAAAACATCCAGGAAAGAAAGAGTGCAGTGCTGAGCAAAGCTGGTGGAGAGGAGAGGTGAATGGCATAGCTGGCCACCTTCATTATGTCCAAGGTAGACATGTGCAGTTGACCAGTTAATTGAGCAAAGTGAATTCCTCCTGGAATTGGGATTAAATTGGGGGGAGTAATTAGTCCTTGGTGGGGAATGGAAGACAGGGATTCAAAGATAGTTTGGGTTTGCATTAACACACACACATCCTCCCAAAAGCTCATGTTTACTCATCTTCCTCTGCACTGTGAAAGGAGAGCAGCACATATCCTGGCTCTCTCTGATCATGTAAAATTCATCATTTTCCTGTTCGCTTTTAGTGTGTGGGCTCCAAGGGAAAGCAATAAAATTGCACATTTCTCTGGCACTGAGGCTGCTGAACATTGCAGTCATTAGCATACTAGCTACAAAAAAAGAGAGATGAAAACAGGGTAGCTGCAGAAAGCTGTGGACATCACCAGTGACCTTCTGCCAAAGTAGCTCCACCCCAAAAATCCTACTAGAAGTCTTCTATTAATTTTATGGCCAAAAGTAATTTTCTCTCAAACATCCTCTGCAGAAACAATCTTCTTCCCTGTTTGTTTTGTTTTTGTAAGATTGTTTGCTTATGTTCAATTAAAGGGGGAGGGGAACCTGTGGTGGGGACTTTTTAATGCTTCATCTGATCCCTAATAGTATCCATCTGTCTTGAGAGACAATGGAGAGCCCCTCCAGGGGTGAAGTCAAATCAATGTATTATGACCACCTCCCTGGAGTGCAAGCCTGGGCAGTATGTATGGAGGTTCTAGTCTGCTCAGATGACAAGACTCTCTCAGCCTTGCTAATGTGGTCCAAAGGAAAGTAGAGCAAAACGTTTGGCACCAGCTTGGATAAAAGAGCAGCCAGTAGGAAGCCTACAAGGCCCCATCCAACCGTCTTAGAGACTCCACTCCAGATTTGTCTTGGGTTTACTCCTTAGCCTTTTCTTCTCCTGAATATATCCTACAAGGCAGCAGAGGTTTGAGTTTTCCTTTTCCTAGATGGGCTACCTTCCCAGGTTGACGAGTGCCATCTGCCCCTCACTTTCCTCTACAGCACGTGAAGAAAATGCCTTCTTGACCATTGGACTCCCTCTTGAACTTGTCTGCTCAGTCCGGGGGAGCCTGTCTTTGAATGCAGGGGAAGTCCCTAACTCACTGAGGGTTTGAGACCCATCAGCTACCCTCACCTGGTTTAGCAGGCCAGTTGAAGTCATTTCCCTGGGTGTGGCTGCTGTTGCATGCTGAAGAAGAAGAAGAAGAAGAAGAAGAGTTTGGATTTGATATCCCGCCTTTCACTCCCCTTCAGGAGTCTCAAAGCGGCTAACATTCTCCTTTCCCTTCCTCCCCCACAACAAACACTCTGTGAGGTGAGTGGGGCTGAGAGACTTCAAAGAAGTGTGACTGGCCCAAGGTCACCCAGCAGCTGCATGTGGAGGAGTGGAGACACGAACCTGGTTCCCCAGATTATGAGACTACCGCTCTTAACCACTACACCACACTGGCTCTCAGTTTCTAGGAGCCAAGGATGGGAGCGGAGTGCATTTTATGTATGTATTGTTTTATTTCTATCCCACCTTTCCTCTAAGAAACTCAATGAGGTATGTCCATGATTCACAGCAACTTTATGAGGTAGGTTAGGTTGAGAGCAAGTGACCAGCTCAAGGTCTCTCGGTAAGCTTTTGGTAGAAGATGTCTAGGAATTTAAATTGATCAGTGCCATTCAATCAGGTCATAGACAAAGAATTGTATTTAGTATGTGTGCAACGGTATACCACAAGAGTTCTGCCTTCAGGGAACACCTTAAATATTGATAAATCTGCCAAGCAGCCCCTGAAAAATAGGAACTTGCATGGAAATTTTAAATGTTACAGAATATCCCAGAGAATGTTTTGGGGTGTGTTCTCAGTTCACAAAGAGCACTGAAAATGGAGAATATGCCTTAAAACACACCTGACTGACTGCCATACCTTCCACATTGTGAAGGAAGATCAGTGGTGGTCTTTCAGATATCTTCTAATTTAGGACCCCCTGACAATATTTATGCAAGCATTCTCCCGAAACATTTGTCTCTTTATGTGTGCAACTATGCAGATATGTCCCTGGGACCATGCTATTCTGCATAGTCTTTTCTTCATCTTGCTTCCTTCTCCTGGAGGCTCTTCTCTGTTTTCCCTTCACTGGGGCAGGGTGATATTAATTTTTTGCTCTGCTAGTCAGAAGATTAGAAGTATTAAGATGTATGCGGCATAACAATGCTTACTTTTATTTTTTATTTTTTTTAATTGGTGGGGAGAATAAACAGGGCTGCTGCAGTGACAAAGAGGGTTATCTTCTTGTAGCTGAGCTATCTTGCAGACACTGCCATTGGCTTGATTTTAATTGTTCCCAGATTTCATGTTTTGCTAAGCATTTCTTTTCTCTCTGTATCTCCAAAGTGTGTGTGTGTGTGTGTGTGTGTGTGTGTGTGTGTAATCTGTGGGTGCTTGTGTGAGAAACTTCAGATAGCCCTAGAATGAAGAAATATACATAAAAGAGTCAAATTATAGCCCAGGGCTGTATGACTTTAGGTGATGCATTAACATACCAGTGTAGGCTCAAATTCAGATCCTTCAAGCTAAATTTGACTGGAGTAAGATGCATGCAAGCAGGCAGACACAAGTGCCAAGAAAGTCTTTGGACTTAATTTTAGCAGTGATTCCAAGGTCATTCGGATCAAGGATGTGATATAATTTATGCTCGAGGACCCATTTTCTGCCAGCTTCCTGCCCACGTGTCAGCTTACACTCTGAGTCAAGGATACCACAGAAAGTTGCAATATTAGTAGGATGGCATTTTACACTCTCTTTGCAAAGGCAAGAAAAAAAGGGAAAGCAAATAGAGGATAAGAGTCTTTTTTTACTTTAAAAGCTGTCTCCCACTTCTCTCTCTCTCCTCAGCCACCCACCGCAACCTCCACTTGATCATAACACTTTCCTCAAACTGTTGCTGTCTGGTGCCTCCTTTACAAAAGTCCTATTGTGAAGACTTTACTGGCGCCAGCTTTGGAGGACCTTGGGGAATGACGCCTTCAGTGCCCTCCTCCTATTTGCAATTGCTCCTCTTTGTCCCCACTTGCCCTCTTCCTTTGATTCAGATCCACATGGCCAGACAGAGGGAAAAGGTGAGAGACAGGATGCTTCTGTGTCCTATTTTATGAAGGGCTGTCTGATCTAGCAATAGAAGGGTCTGTCCATTTCAATCCTCTCGGGTTCTCATTTTTCCAATCTTAAATTCAGTTCTCCATATTTCTGCAGCAACCTGCAAATTTCCTTTGTGAAACACCTCACAAAAATCATTCCGCTTCTTCGTGCAAATGGCACCTAACACATTTCTGTGTTATCTTCATCAATGTGTTCATTTCTAAGCACACTTCCCTCTAATCTATGTATTTTTGTAAACATTCTTTGCTTAGAGAACTGCATGGCGAATTTTGGATTGGTGCAAATTTTAAAAGATGGCTGTGTTTCAGTTCCCATATTGTTTTGGAAAGTGTGAATTTGATAAAAACTGGTTTTAAGTATTAACTGAATCAAAATTATTTCTCTTGTTAGTCTGATCCAAATCCAGGTTAAATATAAAGATACATAAGGAACATGTGCAAGAACCTTGAAGTTGCCCTTCCATAGTTAGTTGTGGTCTAAACCACAGAGCTTGCCGATCAGAAGGTTGGTGGTTCGAATCCCCGCGATGGGGTGAGCTCCCATTGCTCGGTCTCTGCTCCTGCCAACCTAGCAGTTCGAAAGCACATCCAAGTGCAAGTAGATAAATAGGTACCACTCCGGCAGGAAGGTAAACAGTGTTTCTGTGCACTGCTCTGGTTCACCAGAAGCAGCTTAGTCATGCTGGCCACATGACCCGGAAAAACTGTCTGTGGACAAACACCAGCTCCCTCAGCCTGTAAACCGAGATGAGTTGTTCGTGACTGGATCTAACAGTCAGGGGTCCCTTTACCTTTTAGTGGACTGAACACAGCACACATGAGGGTTCATTTTTCTTCTGTGAAATAGGCATTATTTGGTACCCGTGACAGTTTATTAGATTTACAAATGTAAACAATCCCCAGGCTCTAAATAGTTGAAGACTCTTGGCTTAAGTCAAAGACATAGGGCAATATAACTTTTCCTCCCTTAACTAGACCTCTTTCTTTTTCTTTTCTTAGAGTAGGTTCTTCAACCCAAGAGTAGACAGGGCTGCATCCACAGTAAGTATGAATAGGTCTAATTAAACACAGCAGCATTTACCTGCAAGTAAACACACATAAGGCTGTACTGTGAGCTCCTAAGGCTGCACCTGCTGTCTATTACCCAGTAAGAATGAAGGAAATATTCTGTTTAAATGTAATCTGTATGGGAGACATGAAAGCAGAGGAGGAGAAAAAAATCAGCGTGTTTGTGCATGTCAAACATGATAGATGGAGGCTGAAATAAGCAAGCCAGTTTCGAATAATATAGCAATGTGCTGTGTTCCCCCGTTTACTTACGTTTAAATAAGACCAGAGAACCATTAACCCCACAATCAATTTTGGGATCTGATATTATAATAGTAAACACAGCTTGGACTCTGGAACCCTGCATATATTCCTGGCTACCACTAGAAATTTTGAACCTACATCCTGAGAATTCTTGAAACACTAAAAGAAGTTCCACACATGTCATTTGTCCTCTTTCTGTGATTCATGTTCCTGTTTACCACTGCAACATAACCAAATCTTTGCCCACTGACTCATATTGCCACTGATACCACTAGGATTGGACACTGAGGAGAAGTGCAAAGTGCAGCTATATGGCAGCCATTTTGTGTTACACCATGCTTTCAAGGTAGCCATTTTGTGACTAGTGCCCAGAGTACTTTCTCAAAATTCCAAATGTACTCACATGCACAGCATTAAAAAGATTCATTTCGGCTATTTTTCAGCCAAGCATGCTTGAGATTCAAAAGAGCCTCATCTGGGCAACCAAATCTGAAGCGATATCTGAACCTAAGAGCACTGCTGTTATCCACAATACTTTAAGAACACAAGAGCATCCAAACAGCCTGTTGGATCAGACCAAAAGGCCCATCTAGTCTAGCATCCTGTTCTCACAGTGGCTAATCAGATGCTTGTAGGAAGCCGACAAGCAGGACCCAGGTGCCACAACAATCTTTCCTCCTCTGGTTTCCAGCAACCAGTTCTGAAGCATTACTGCCCCAAACCATGGAGGCAGAGCATGGCTACCATGACTGGGAACCATTGATAATCTTGTACTCCTTGAAGTTGTCTAATCCTATTTTTAAGCCATCCAAAGGTGGATCTAAACACAGTAGGGAGGGAGAGAAAAACGCTATAAATAAGTCAGAAATTATATCATTTTAACAGAAGGAAAAAAATCCCTATGGAAAATCCTGTTTTAAAATTTTCTGCTCTCTGGCGCCATCTGGTGTTGGGCGTTTGTAAAGCATTCAAATTGCTGTTGTTTTTTTACTAATGTAGTTGAGTCCCAAGTTGGCGGCCATCACCATCTCCAGTGGGAGCGATTTCCATAGTTTAACTCTTTGCTGTGTGCAGTGCTTCTTTTTCTGGGGTGCCAAAGGGGATGCAATACTAGCAGCATTCTTTGTAGAAGAAAAGCACTGGTTAAAATGTGGCATTTACTGTAACAACTTCATGGTGAGTACCGGCACCATTTTTTCTAGAAGAAAAGCACTGGCTTGTGTGAATAAGTACTTTCTTTTCTCTGTCCTGATTCTTACAACATACAGCTTCACTGGTGAGCCACATGTTCTGCTGTTATGGGAGTGAGGAGGGACCTCTCTCTATCTACTTTCTCAGTGCTATGCATAATCTTATAAACTTCTCTCATGGCACCTGTTACTCAACTTCTCTCAAAACTAAAAAGTCCTAAATGCTGCAACCTTACCTCATAGGAGAGTTGCTCCATCTCCTTCTGGTTGCCATTTTGGTTGTTCTGGGAACCAGGGCAACAAATGATGCACAGCCCTCTTCAAGGAGGGGCACAGTATCCAAAGCCAGTCAGGTTTCTGAGGCTGATAATCTCACAACCACCTCTCTCTCTGGCATTAAAAATGCAACAATAATAACTTTAACAACTATTTGCTGCCTTTCCATGATGGCCCAAACCATCAGCCTGAGGCAGCTGACTCGCTCTGCCTAATGGGAGGGCCACAAACTTCTACACAGAAACACCATTTTTTTCATGTGCTTTTACAACCCCAAAGACCTTTCCTTTATTTCTCCTTATCGCTGGTGAATTGCCCTCTGTATGGTAGTTAGTATCTCCCCGTAGGCTGCATAGTTGAGTTTTGCTTTCCAAAATCAATCTCTGCTCTTTCTTTAACAACATTCCCCTTCTATTTATAGTTTTATTTATTTATTTATTTATTTCCACCCAAAGGCTAAGTATCCGAGGGTGTACGTTACAAGAGAAATGGATGCACTTTCCCCAAAAGATTTCATTACAGGCCTGTTGATTTGACACAACTGTAAATGCAAGGACAGTTTCAAGAGGTCATGGGACATAAATGGAGCAAAGCTTAGTGGAAGGACCACAAAGGGAGGTCAAGTGAAGGTGTGCCTGTCGTTTGTGGAAAGTAAAGGCAGAGAGGAGACAGTTATATCCTCTAATAAGGCACTCGGTACTCTTCTGAAAGGAACAGATGACAGTAAGCTGTGTTCTTTGTGCAGGGGGTCCCAAGCTGCCATTGAGTCTCACATTCTGGTCAGTCGTTATGCTTGAACATGAAATGTAAAAAGTAAATACATGCTTTGCCCACTATGTCTTCATGTACAGTAGCCCTCACACACTCTTGCCTCAACATTCCTATGTGCCTACTAGGGTCTTCTTAGTATGTTCAGGTGAACACACTTCCATACCACTGCACATTTAAAATCCTTTACCTTTCTTAAGGGACACAGGTGGTGCTGTGGTCTAAACTACAGAGCCTAGGGCTTGCTGGTCAGAAGGTTGGTGGTTCGAATCCCCGCGACGGGGTGAGCTCCCGTTGCTTGGTCCCTGCTCCTGCCAACCTAGCAATTCGAAAGCACGTCAAAGTGCAAATAGATAAATAGGTCCTGCTCCAGTGTGAAGGTAAACAGCATTTCTGTGTGCTGCTCTGGTTTCGCAAGAAATGTCTTAGTCATGCTGGCCACATGACCTGGAAAAACTGCGGACAAATGTCAGCTCCCTCGGCCAATAAAGCGAGATGAGCGCCGCAACCCCTGAGTCATTTGTGACTGGACCTAACTGTCAGGGGTCCTTTACCTTTACCTTTCTTAAAGAAAACATCTGAATTTACTTGTTCCCTTTTCCTCAAAATACACGTTGGATAAAAGACTGAAGAGCACACAGCAGGTTAATGAATAATGACTGCTAACACAACAGAACCTCGGGGCCTCGTTCATTTCTATTATTTCGTTGGGGGCTTGACTTTGAGGCACATGTTATCCCATTTGCTGTAGCCGATGACTGATATGCAGCTCTCGGTGATTGATTAACTGTGCCTCCAGACTGTCACTAGTTTGCAGGAGGCATTCAAGTGCATGTAGGAAATTTAGGTTTGTGCTATTAAAGTGGATTAAAATGCTCCATTGCAACTAAACAAAATGACTTTTTCGTGGTTAGGAAAGTGACAGGGAAATGGACTGGAAAGCAAATCAGAACGAATACTCCTTGTCACAAACAACATGAACAAATGTATCAACACACTGCAGGGGGGGGAAAGCAGAATGAATGCTCACTAAAGACTGGACATGGTCTGACCACTGCTACATAAGCTCTGGGCAACCAAATCAGGATGAATGCTCAATAAACAGGTCATCTGGAAAAGCCTTAAAACCTTCTTACTGCTGAAACCATGCAAATAAGGAAGTAAAAATAGGTACTTACATTCGACTGAAACACCTTAGTACCTGTGCACCATAGAGAGGCAGAAACTGACCGTTAATAACTCTAACCCTAAAGCCCAACTCATGTTTTACAATTAAAATAAAAACAATGAATTCTAACAAATGCAAAGCAAAACTTCAATGTAATGAAGTAATGTAGTGTAGTAAAATTTTGTTTTAAAATGCATTAAAAACAAGAGCATAGAATTTATGAGTTGGAAGGGACCAAAAGGGCCATCTATAGTCCAACCCCCTGCAATGCAAGAATATTTTGCCCAACGTGGGGCTTGAACCCCCAATCCTGAAATTAAGAGTCCCAAGCTCTACAAACTGAGCTGTCTCTGAGTAAAACCCTCAGGGCTCATTCAGACTTCCTTCTTTGCTGCCCTTCTTAGGCACAGGTCTGCCTTTTCTAGGACTGTGTCCTAGTGGTGTTTGGTCCCACCACTTTTCCCCTGGAAAATCTGTGCGTTACAGCTGAATCGGAACAAACAGCAATGAGGTTTATGCAGATTGCCATTTGTTGCAATTCAGTAGGAAACAGCAGGTTTTATTCAAGTTAAGTGGTGGGAAAGAAGAAGAGGAAGAGGAAGAGGAAGAGGAAGAGGAAGAGGAAGAGGAAGAGGAAGAAGAAGAAGAAGAAGAAGAAGAAGAAGAAGAAGAAGAATGCTCAGACATGGATGCAGAAAATGCAGATCTGGGCCTGGAAAGTGCAGTGCAAAAGGAAATCTAGTTGAGTCCACAGCAACAATCTTCAAGTAGGATGCAGGTTGAAGTACAATTTACTGAAACTAAAACATACTCAAGGCAGACCAAGGGAGTAGAATTCACTACAACAAAATGTTTAAGTTTCAGAGGATATGTATTTACATTGGGAAATAATTGTGTCATGAGAACAGATTAATAAGCAAGATGTTGCTGACCTTTAAAGCCCTAAACTGCCTCAGTCCAGTATACCTGAAGGAGCATCTCCACCCCCATCATTCTGCCCAGACACTGAGGTCCAGTGCTGAGGGCCTTCTGGTGGTTCCCTCACTGAGAGAAGCCAAGTTACAGGGAACCAGGCAGAGGGCCTTCTCAGTAGTGGCACCCGCCCTGTGGACTGCCCTCCTACCAGATATCAAAGAGAAGAACTACCAGACTTTTAGAAGACATCTGAAGGCAGCCCTGTTCAGGGAAGCTTTTAATGTTTAGCAGACCACTGTATTTTAATACTTTGTTGGAGGCCGCCCAGAGTGGCTGGGAAAACCCAGCCAGATGGGCGGGGTATAAATAATAAATGATGATGATGATGATGATGATGATGACATGCCTAAAGAAAAAATTCTCACAGAATATTTTCACTAGACAAAGACACACATCTTTGTACATGATTTGTTTGCAGATATTTGTATGTTACATGTTGATCTGGATTCAGTGAGGGGGACAACCCGTACCCCACCCCAACCCCACTCCCTGCATCCCAGAAGCTGGGCAGAAGGGAGTCCAGTCCAGGGCTTCAAGCAGAAAATATTACGTACCTTATACATTTCCTTTCCCATTCAGGTCAGTTATTTCCTCTTGCCATTTGCATACTCGCTCTGGTCATTAAAGTAATATAAAAGAGAGAGAAAATGGTGCCTGATAGAATGCAAAGCTATTATGCCTAGAGAGAAGGTAGGCCACATCAACCCCAGGACGATAAGAGTCAAGGTCAGTAAAAGAGCACTGTGTCTCATCACCGCATTCATTCAAATAAAGGAAATGGGATTGACGCTCGTCTCTCACTCCTCCAGACACTCATTACTAACTCAAATTTCCAGTATTCCTTCCATCTATTGCTGCCTCACACTGGACCCCATAGGATATTCTGTCTTTGGTAAAGCTTAGCAGGTGAACGAATGCAGGAACAGAGTTTATGGGAACACTTTAGAGAGTCTATTTAAACATTTAAAGATAGATTTACAGATAGCTGGATTTAAAGATTAAAATCAAAACAATCCAAGTTTCCCAGTGCATTTTATGCCAAGCCACACTCTTAAAAGATGAGAATTAAATGGCTATGGTGGGATTTCTTGTAGGACTCCATAACAACTCAAAGTGCTGTTGTTTTTTATGTGGGGTGTGAAGAATATGGGGTGCCGCATCACCCCCTTCCATTACAGTTCCTTGTATTCCATCTCAAAAATCTAACACAGTAAATCAGGAAATGTTGTAAAGTCTAAGATACTGCAGCTAGCATTTGAAATCCTGAAGGCAGCGCTGTTCAGGGAAGTATTTAATATTTAATGCTGTACTGTTTTTAACATTTGATTGGGACTCGCCCAGAGTGGCTGGAGAAACTCAGCCAGATGGGTGGGGTATAAATAATAAATTGTTGTTGTTGTTGTTGTTGTCATCGTTGTTGTTGTTGTTGTTATCCAGCAAGATTCAGTGAAAATACAAAAGCTTTTGGGTGCAGACATCAGAATTCTTCAGTCCCAGATACTTTTTTTAAAAAAAATCTTCCAACTTTTTGTTTAATACATGCATATGATAAGAAAGAATCATTGTATTCTAAGCAGGAAGGTATCTTGAAGGATCCAATATTCTGTTTCAGTAGGAGGGAGACTGTGAATGCTTCTGCTGAGAAGAACTATATAGATATAAATGGCATCCTGAAATTTTTTCCTTGTACAGGGCAACTGTAAAGGGAGATTCCTGCCGTGTGCCCTGTGACTGCTACAAATGTTCCAAATCCTCATGGATATGCAACCTGGAGCCATTACTGCCACCAATGGAGCTGTTATCTACAATAGGCAGGTGTTCATGAAACCTGAGCTGCACAGTGGCTTTATGAGGTCTTTGCAGACCTCAGACTTACCATATTTATTACAGCAGACTTAGCAGGAACATACAAGAAAATGCACATTTCCAGAGTGGTTAGATGGTCTCTGTTGAAATCTTAGGTGTAGTGAACCACACAGAATGACAAACTAAATCATGCATGGGACAATGCATTTTTTGAAGAAACAGGAGGGTGGGGAACCACACAATTTTTTCTTAGTAAAAAAATATATAGCATTGGTCCTTGTGTTTTTGCTATGGGTTCCTTCAGATGGAACAGGGGACCAAGAGCAGATTAGTGTAGAGGTGTCTATATTGATTTTAGTCCATCACACTCAGTTATTTTCCTCTTGAGATTCTCCTCTCCATCAGAGATGAAGGTCCAGATGTATCTTGAGGCTAAAAGTAACAAAAAGGTCAGAATATTAGGAAATGGAAGTTTGAGTAGTGTGAGAACCTGTCTCACATTCAGCTATTATTCACACGTTCTTTCAGTCCGGATAATAGCAGCAGACTCCAAAACATGGGTAGGTAAACCAAACATCCAAGTCTGTTCTCCCAGACCTATTCTGGATCTTAAACAGGACACCACCACCAGTGCCCAGGGTCCAATCTGATATTCAGGTTGCAAATGGAACACTCTCTACCATCTCCCACACATGCCGATCATAAATGTTATGGGGAGAGACCACTTTATTTGCAACATAAAGTCTATTATAACTTCTTGGACCCTGTATGAATCTTCATCTTCTTGGTGCAGCCAAAACCTGCAACTTTGTGATATCATCTGGTGTGGTGAATGGGTCCACACTTGATGCTTCCACAAGTAACATGAAAAGCAGAGTGGCAAACGGGCCATTACAATGTCTGGTCTCCGGGTCCTGACATGAAGTAATGACGTTATCATTAAGGGACATAACCTACAGGTGCAATTGGGACCCAATCCTCGTCTACTTTATGCTCTCTAATGTGCAGAGGACTATGTTTCTCGGTGTGCAAATAGTTCCGAGATTGTATCTAGAGCAGAAGGGAATCAGGTCCACCTCCATAACTTCTGTCGATTTGTGTTGTGTTTTGTCTCAGTGCCACAGCTACTTATGTAATAATCCCTTTCCTTGATACTTGGCAAGATGAGCCCGTAATCTCCTGTAGTCATAGTGTACGGATGGTACAACACTTGATTAGACTCATACAGCCATTATTGTTCAAACTGGAGAAATACATTCAAAATAGCCCTGCAGGAAAAACTAACTCACAAACAGTGGTGTATGAGCTTTTGAATATTCAAGCCACAGACTGTTGTTGTACAGTCAGAGTGATAGTAAGCAGCAACGTTTGGTATTTTTCTGGGGTATTCAAGGGTACACAGTACCGGCACCTTTTTTTTTCTAGAAGAAAAGCACTGGGAAGCAGAATTTGCAGAGGAGGTAATGGAGTTTATCTCCTGAATCCAACCTTTGGGGAAATTATGCCACTGCAAACCCTATAACTACTCTGGGATGGCTGGACTTGTTTAGTTTCAGGTTGTTATGTACCGTGGGCAGGCGTGAAAATAGCTTTATTCTAAATGCAAGCATCTCCTGAAACCGAAAATGGAGTGGTCAGAGATACCTCTGAATATGAATAAAGGCCTCATTCTGTATCT
Organism: Podarcis cretensis; assembly: GCF_951804945.1. Lineage (NCBI taxonomy): Eukaryota > Metazoa > Chordata > Lepidosauria > Squamata > Lacertidae > Podarcis > Podarcis cretensis. The sequence continues at coordinate 30,774,778 of NC_137173.1, read as the reverse complement.
CAGCTGCTGCTGCTGCTTCACCATTAGCCATAGCAATTCATGACCTCCCCAAGAACCCAGAAAACATTGTGTGACACTTTTAGCCCAAACAATGCAAATTAAGGCAAGCCCCTTTGCTCCTAACCCTGCTTGTGTTTCCAAGCAGAGGGTAGAGCATAATGGGTTCAGAGGTCAAAGTGACCCTTTGCCACTTCTAAGCCATGTTTAGCTTAACAATTTAAAAGGTCAGGTGTCTGGCTTTAAGTGCTCCACAGCAAGCCCAGTTCAGTAACCTCATTGTTTTAAGCATATCTGAGAACAAATTATTGTTGTCATGAGGTAAACCAATATTGTTTACCCAACATTCCCTTGTCTGTCACCTGTGAAACTTCTTTTCTTTTACCTTAGCTTCCAAATTACACACACATGTCACTTCCTGGGAGAAAGAGCTGCAAGGGTCATAGGCAAAGCAACTACAGTGATCCAAAGCTCACATTGGATTAAATCAGACATTATTCTGGCCATCTCTTTCTCCCTTATCCTGTGCAAAAGCCATGTCTGGCCAAATCCTAGATACTCAAATGCACTTCTTCCTTCTCTTTATTTGTCTTGTAGTTGAAACAACAGAAGGAGCAACAAAGGTACATGGTTAGAAGAAAGGGAGCAGGGGTTTTGCCCTTGCGGGAACTAGATTTTTCACATCCCAACACACTGATGCCCAGCAAAATGGAGGAGAGAAAAATACTCCCTCCTCACATGCCTATGCTCCAGTCATAGGTTCAAGAAAGGGAATGAGGGGAAATTGAGAGGAGCTTGCATTCAGGAATAGGGGAGGGTTGCCAAGATGGAAGGATAGAGCTGGGAGTTCTTATCTGGCTTGGATTTGATCTGAGCTGAAGAAGAATTTCAGAGCTTCTCATTTGAGATGTGTTTATGAGCCCCCCAAGTTTCATGCCTAAGCCCAGCTCAGGAGAATTTCACCAGCATCCCTAAAAGCATCCGGTCACCCCTCAGGATCAGTTTCCTTTCTCCTAAGATTCCCTTTTCTGCTACTCCCTCATCCCCTCTCCCAACAAAATGCTTGGTAGACCAAATGGTAACTGTCCATAATGCTCCTCTTGCTACATATGTACCATTCTACAAAGTCCTGTGGAGAATGTTGTCATCCTCTTCCTTTTTTGTTTGCTTGTTAAATTTATATCCCTCACAAAGAAGCCTGGGGTGGCAAACAACAGGTGATTTTGCAGATCTCTGACCAGACAAGAAAGCAGGAGAACATCAAAGAATCTGCATGGTGGGGCATCTTGTTAATGAAGCTGTTTACATGCACACACAGATATGGCCCCACTTGGTAATAGTCACCTGTGGTTACTCCATCAGTGCTTGCCTTTCCAGTTCTGCATCCCCACATTGCTAAGTACATGAATGAAGGATTAAACGTGGGTGCCTATATTGGTCCTTACATCTGTGCAATGGGAGATTTCTAGTGGAGTGCAGGTGAAGGATTTTGTTGCATCTAATCTGCACTTTGTTTACATTTAGTGTGCCGTCTCAGTTATTTATAGTTTATGTGTTTAATTTTTGACATGACTTTTTATTTCTTTGACATTGATTTCTTTGACACTGATGTACTGATTTTGACATGTGAATTTTCTTCCGATGGCGCTTGCTGATTGAGAGCCAAATCCTGAGAGGCCCTAAGTCAGCATATCCTCCATTCAAACAGCCTGAAATCTGAGCCTGGAGCCTTTTTGTACCAATGAGGGTCTGAGCACCGAGCTACAACTTGTGCATTTAAAAATATATTTTGATAATGTTTTTGAACAGAAAAAATGCACCAGAATATTTGGAAAATGTGAAAGCAGGTGGACATCTTGATCTGCACATTAGACCAGAAAGAGTAGATAGCGGATCAGTAATAAGAACTTGTTCATAGCAGAGCAAGCTTTGCAATTGGAAACAGGATGTGTCTCTTTGATCAAAGCCCCAGTATGTATTGGGACTAAAAGAATGTGAGGACCAAGGTCATTTTTATGAACTAATGTGAAGTGCACAGTGATATGGAGTAGAAAATCCCCCAGTGCTTTATTTTTACGTGATTACCCCACCCCCACCATTTCATAAATTTATTAGTAACAATGAATGGATGTCAGCTGCAAATACATCTGGAAAGGGACGGTCAAGGTTTTTAGGTTTTTAGCTTTCTAAGGCATCACAATATTTTCCACTGCAAACTAAAAAACATTCCTATATTTGCATAAGACTCTTTCCAAGTCAAAATTTTCTGTAAAACTCACATCAGAGGAGATCCATGGCTGAAGTGCACAGATCACCTACTCAGACCCATCAGTGGAAGCCGTATGGAAGGACTTCTGCTTTCATGATTGGGCTTCCCCTTTCTCCTCCTCCTCCCTCTGTGGTCCCCCATATGGTCCTGAACAAAACGTAGAGAGGGGGAATAGTGGCAGCATTCCACCTGGCAAGCTGGAATGCTTTGTAGAGACCACAAGAGCGCAACACTGAATTTCACCAGTAATTAATATCAGTGAGCCAAAGTGTGTCCAAATGAAGTTCAGCCACAATTGTCTGGGACAAAATGCAGCTTGAGTTTTAAGCTCCTTGCTTGTGCTGCAATGCATAAACCTTGGATCAGATGGAGGTGTAAATGTATTTTACAGGCAGCAATTAACCCCTTCTCTTTCCAAGTTGTCTTGACTCAGGATTCATCTTCATGTTCCTTTTACTGTAGCATCTATCAAATGATTCTTGTTGTATAAGCATTCTTTATATTTCTTAATATCATTTTAGGTATTTTATGGCATATTAAAAATGATTTCAATGGCACTCCAGAAGAAATATAGCCAAGGAGTTGAATGCTGTACAAGTAGCCATTGTGACAGATGCAATGGCTAAATCATATTCAGAAAAGTCCTGTTGGGAGGAAATCTTCTTTGTCATGTAATCAATAGCACATGGAGAGATAAGAGTGCTGTCCAGCAAGTGGATTCCACAAGTATTTAGCATATATAACAAAGAGTCCAAGGGGAAACTACCAGCTGAATATTTTTTCAGAATAGTAAGAAGGATTCAAATTTTCCTAAAACAACAATCACTTTTGTTTTTCCCTGAAAAGGCTAGTCCAGTTCTATTTGCATCTATTGAACAAGTTTGATATAAATCACTTAAGCTTTTCGGTCGTTAAAAAGTTGGGGTGGATAAGGTAAATCCCATTATATTTTTATACCACTGCTTTTATAAATATTGAGAAGACATAACATGTCAGATGTTTTGTTTTGTTTCCCCCCAGGATTGATACTGAGCCTTTATATTACTGTTTTGTGAGTGGGCATGTCTGGGTTTTAACGCTCCTTTGAGGTCTCTGATACCATACCCCAATGCATCACAATGTTTTCAATTATCAAACAAAGAAGAGCCTCCCACCCGCTGCCACCAGGAAACAAATGGCCATGGTGGATTGGTTGGAAGGAGACAAACAAGTGGGAAGTAAGCCCAAGGGCGTAGGATACAGAATTAAAGAAAGCCAGAGGAAGAAGAAAATGGAATGATGGAACCAAACAGGGGATTCTGTTTCAGAGAGAAGGGCTCCTGGTATTGCTACCATATTCATCCTCTATAATAAAGCAATGTTTTATTGCTAACCTGCATCTCTATATTATTCTATGCACTGCTGCCAGACACACTCCTTTCCAGCTCTGGCCCTGACTTGGTGGAACGCTCTGTCACAAGAGACTAGGGCCCTGCGGGATTTGACATCTTTCTGTAGGGCCTGCAAGACGGAGCTGTTCTGCCTGGCCTTTGGGCTGGACTCAGTCTAACCCTACCCCCTCTCATTTATTTGTTTTTTGATGGAACCCCTTATATGGGATTTTGTATATAAATTTTCCCTCAGCTCTTTGTTGGTTTCTGCTTTCTTCACTGTGCAGCAAAGTGCTGTCACGAGACAGTTGTTTACATTCCACAGTCAGAGTGCTGTTGGGTTCCCACGGGAATGGGAGACTGGATGTGACGTTCACTGGTTTCCTGTTTTTCTCTGTTCTCTCGGAGTTTCCGAGGAGAGAGGAGTTGCTTCTCTGCTCTCGCAGAAACAAGATGCATGTTTGTAAGCTCTCAGCATTGAAGTGTAAATAAAGTAAAGTAAAGTATGTGGCATGTACTTCTCATCATTCCACTGCGTAAAAGACCCTGCAAAAACAACACTCTTTTTGCTGGCCCATGTAGGACCAGCATGGATAGTTGGCCCCAGTGAATTTTTGACATTTTCTCCCCTTATGGCTTTGATCTATAGGCTACCACTAAAATGAGGCTGCATTTTAAGCTGCATTTTAAACTGTATTCTAATTTATATTTTAATCAACTGTTTGTTTGGTTTTGGTTTGGTTTGGTTTTTTGTTTGTTTTGTTTTGTTTTTAATGTTTTTACCGTATTTATATTCGGTGTTAGCTGCCCTGAGCCCGCTATTGGCCAGGGAAGGCGGGGTATAAATAAATTTTTTATAATAATAATTATCCTAACTGAATGGGCCAGCACACCTATGAGACAAGGTGAGGAGACCGCCTCAGGTAGCAGGAGCCACAGGGACAGCAGATCCGGCCTCCAAGAAATGCATTGCCTGCTGCAGCTGCCACAGTGGCAGCAATGGCTGTGGTGCTCTCCTTGGAGGCCAGACCTGGCCCCTCCTTGGCAGTTCCCCGCCTCCGCCACCACCAATGCCACACCTATAGCAGCCCCTTGCATATAGGTGGTGCCGCTATTCTCCTCCCACCCTTGTTCCTGGTGTGGATCTTTATTCCCCCATTATTCCTGATCTAGATTTTCATTCTTCCCTGCCAGGGCAGGAAACCATTTTCTGTTTTGCCTCAGGGGCCAAAATGTATTGTACTGACCCTGCTAATTTAGCTCTGCTATAGGTTGATTCTTACAACTTGATCTCACAATAGTATTTTTTGTTGTTAAGCTACTGGATTTATTTTATTTTTTTAGACGGTGGTTGTCGCTCAGTAGTGCAGACACAGCCTGGAACTCTGCGAGTTAGAACTCAATAATTAAGCCATATATTTCTACTGTGGAGTAGTTACCTGATTTGATTACCCAAGCTTCTAACGATTTGGAAGTAAAATAAATAACACAATCCGTAGTGGCAGCTACTTGAGACTGCCTGACCCATTCTTAAGTTCCACTGAAATTAATGGAGCTTAAATTAATTGCAACTAACCTTTCCCATTGATTTCAGTGGAACGTAGGACCTACTACTTTCTCTGGAAGGTGGCCAGAGTATTTCTATTTACCGAAGAATTTGGAATATGCCTTCTGCATGCATGTTTCCAAATAATCCTTAAAACATCAGGGACAGAAGCATTTTCTGTGATATGAAAGCTGACAGTCCCAGAAGTCTTTTTAACAAGTTTCCGTTTCTGTATGAAATTCCATGGTTTCTGTTTTGTTTTGGTTTTGGTTTTTTGGTTTTTTTCTTAAAATGGCAAGATATAACTAGCTCTGCCAAGGGTAATTCCCTACTACACAATATTGAGGGAGAAAAAGTGAATGGAAATTACTATATAGGCCTGTAAAACAAGCTTCCAAGCACTGGACGGGCTTAAAAGAGATCTCACCATGTTCTCTGAAGGGAACATTTTCTGTTTCTTTTAATTTGCCATTTGCTTTGTTGCTGACCAGGAAGAAGAAGAAATGGAGTCAAGAGTTTTCTCATCTTTCTAGTAAAATACATCCTTCTGGATACCGTAGTGGGAGAGGAAAATATATCTCACATCAATTTAGAGCTGATAAAAGAATAGAAAGGTCAAGTCCTTCTTTGCATACCTGATATTTACTTTCATGTTCTCCTCAAGGCATTCTCACTCCAGGAATGCAAAGAAAATAGCTGATAGTAGAAGATATAATAAGAACTGTGGGATATGTTGTGGCTCTTGCAGAATTAAATAGGTAAAGCAGGCTGAATTTACCAGGATGTTAAAGATGCTGCACAGTAGGCTTCAGCCAAACTTTATAACTCTTGTTAGATTAATTTTGAGAGGTTGCTTCCCTGCCTAGAACTATGCCAATCTCCTGTGCATCTTAGCAAATAGTGACTACAACCTAATGAAAAGTTCAGTGGAAGTTGTGGGCTGCTGTGTTCATATAGTCACTGGGTATTATTTGGTTTCTTTAATTAATTAAAAAACTGTTGGTGCTGTTTGATGGCCCTAGGTTGACGCCATCAAGGCCCCATGCAAATTGGGAAGGCAAGATCTTTCACCAGAGCACTTTTGTCTCATACTTTCCATGAATTCACACCTTCAAGCATTCATACTGAATATAGAAATAAATGTTTATCATTAGCCATTCTGATTTTTAAGAATGCATAATGAACAAATGGCAACGTTCCTCCTGTTTTCATAATCCTAAATGTCATGGGCACCTTCCGCAGATGTCCCCAGCTTTAAACACTAATTTTAAAAGTGATTGGTGTTCTGTATGCAAAGCACTACTGGAATTATGGCCTGCATTGTTTCTTAATGTCAGGATTAGTATTTATTATTTCTTTAGCGCCAGCCATGTGTAACTACTGGAGAAGCCCCTCCCTTCGAGAAGTAGCACCATTTCCCAGGAGGGGGTAATGCATGTTCATAAAATGAGACTGTGATACCAACACTTGGTACTTGCAATAATACTCTGCACTTCTTTATTACTTTCCATTAAAGTGCTTAACAAACATGAATGAATTAAAGATGACATTTCAGAATGTCTGCTAATTGTCGCCGTCTAGCTTGAGGCACTGTGTGAATCTCTTTGCAGAGACGTCAAATACCTTAAGCCCTAACCAATTGGCTGCAGGTGAAAAGTTTGATCTTATCTGAGTCTTACATGGTGAGCAAGCAAAGCAACCTTATGTTCAGATTTCAAACTGGGAAACTGAAATGCGAAAGTGATGCAGGCACAGAGGCGCAGGGATGGATTAACTCTTTTGCTCAATACACAGCAGACGGGGACACTAGACAAACTGGGGATCTGGCTGTGATTTAATAGTTTTCCATTGTTACAAATGAGCCCATCTTCCTGCCTGCAGAACAGTACTTGAACTATGGGAGGTTTTCAGTGAAATCTGTAAGCCATCCCCATTTCCCTCCAATTTTAGTCAATTCATGCCCCCACCACGCCATCTCATAAAAACAGCAAGTAAGACAAGGTGCCAGCCCTGCCCTGCTCTGCTTCCCCTATAATTTGTGTATTGCTGAGCCACAAATATGGTGTCTGTAGTTGTTCAGCTCAATCATAGGTTTCCCACCTCAATGAGAGCTGAACCTTAAGACACTACCTATGTCTATAATGCTTAATAGAATGGCCAGGCAGCAGGTGGCACTGTGGTCTAAACCACTGAGTCCCTTGGACCTGCTGATCAGAAGGTTGGCAGTTCAAATCTCAGTGACGGAGTGAGCTCCCGTTGCTCTGTCCCAGCTCCTGCCAACCTAGCAGTTTGAAAGCAGATAAATAGGTAAATGGCGGGAAGGTAAATGGCATTTCCATGCCCTCTGGTTTCCATCACAATGTTCCATTGTATCAGAAGTAGTTTAGTCATGCTGGCCACATGACCCGGAAAGCTGTCTGTGGACAAATGCTGGCTCCATCGGCCTGAAAGTGAGATGAGCGCCGCAACCCCATAGTCGTCTTTGACTGGACTTAACCGTCCAGGGATCCTTTACCTTTTACCTTTAATAGAATGGCCACCACAAGTTTAAGAATTTACTTTCAATCCAAAAAAACCCCAAACCACTGTTTTCAGCAAATGAGACCTTTGGCAGAAGAGTATTCCCTTCAAAGGATACACTGAGAAGTCCATACAGAGGCTCTACTTAAACACACACACACACACACACACACACACACACACATTCCGCATTCAGTTGGTGTTTTTTTTCACTGCACTCAAAGGAGACAAAAATCACAACATCTTTCATAAAAAGAGTCAACATCCACAACAACAATACCCTGCAAAACAACATTAACAACCTGGAGGTGGTGCATTAGTTTTTCCATTATCTCTAGAAACCAAACTTTCTCATATCGGTTTTGAACTGTGAGGCAATCAGCTTCCGTCCAATACTGAGCTATCATTAGCCTTGCTGCCACAGGTAGGTAGTGTGTCATCTCTTTAGGAAGCATGCCTGAGTTATTCCCCTAGAAGACAGAGAAAAGACATCATGAAAGGGTCCCTCTCTAGCTTATAAATAACACTCAGTTCCACAATCACATCTTCTCAAACTATGTTTACCATTGGACACTGCCACCAACGCTGCCAGGATGTCCCTTTAAAGCCATTCTTAACAAAAACTCTGGCAGCCTTGCTGACATTTAGCCAAGACCAAGATGCATGACAACAGAGCAAGCAAAAGGCTTAGGTTGGTCCTGCAGTTTCTGGAACGATACCCCAGAGTTCTGCGAAATCTCTCCTGTTTCATGCAAGTGATACATAGAACGCCTCTGTGAAGCAGCAGGCCAGAGCAAGAGGTAGAGCATTTTGATGAGGCACTCAAGCTTATATTGTCTCACCGTCGTGCTGCACAGCAGAGAGTTCTAACTTTATAGCTGAGTTTTGAGTGCCGGGGCAGGGAGAAGCTGTTCTCTCTTGATAGATGTACATTACTGCCATTGTTAGTCAGTCAATGTAAAGTGCTCTTGGAGGAGCAGCAGATGTCATATTACGTGGAGGCAAGTAGGACACCTGGGTTCGTTACTACCTAATTAGGTTCTCCATTTGATTGACTGCTTGTGCTGCAGACAAAGGAAGAGAACAGCCACGGTGAATGCCAGGAGAAAGCAGGCTGGCATGTCAGCACTCATAGATACATGCTATAGGAGTGCTCCTGGTGGAGCAAAGAGAGAAATTCTGAATAAAAGTTTTTTTAAGAGAGAGAATATCAGGCTGGTGTGCATGTTCTCAAACCAATGACCTTTGGACAGTTAACCCAGCCCTCAGCCTTCATCATTGTACCATGAATGGGCGATTTAAACTTCACAGTCATAAAACAAAAACCATGGAAAAGATGCCTGATGGTGTTCCACATTGTAGGTGTAATATTTGGAAGCTGTTTACTATGTGTACCAGACTTACTGTGTGGAGAGTCGCCATGCCTGTACTAGCCACTGCATGAATATTTAAATACAGTGGTGCCCCGCAAGACGAATGCCTCGCAAGACGGAAAACTCGCTAGACGAAAGAGTTTTCCGTTTTGGAGGTGCTTCGCAAAACGAATTTCCTATGGGCTTGCTTCACAATATGAAAATGTCTTGCGAGTTCCTGCGGTTTTTTTTTTCTTTTTTCCCCCTTTTTCTAAGCCGCTAAGCTGCTTATCTGCTTATCCGCTAAGCTGATAAGCCGCTAAAAGCTGCTAAGCCGCTAATAGCGCTAATCCGCTAAGCCGTCAATGGGCTTGCTTCGCAAGACAAAAAAAACGCTAGACGAAGAGAATCACGGAACGGATTCTTTTCGTCTTGCAAGGCACCACTGTATATGAATATAGTTCTCCATCCACTTAAGTTGGTGACATTGTAATTAATATGTGGGGTATTACCAAGTTAAAGCATTTTTCATGTTGTCCAAAATTGTGGTAAGGTTTGAACTGGTGCTAAGATACTTAATAGCCCCAAATGCTCAACCCACTTTCAGCACTGACATCCATTTCTTGCAAATAATGTAACTGAGGCCTAAAAAAATGTGCCAATTTGATTCTGATATTTTAAAATGATGCTCCCTTGAACCATGTTCTCATTCCCAAGTAGGAAAATACTTCATTTGCACTGGACAATGACATGTACAAACCATTAGAAGTTGTGTCACAAGGCCTTAAAAATCATGTTCATTATTTTTCAATGGGTCCACTCTGAATAAAACTTATATGTTCAACTGTCCTCAAATTCCCTTTGCAATAGGTATTTTTGAATGGGTTTTTATTTTCTTTCAAAATGCAGTTTTAACAAGAAATATGGGTTTGGGGGCTGAAAACCACATTGTAACATTCAAATTAATGTGAAATCCGATAGGGAGACAGGAAGGTTCTAATCAGCATCTACATCCAGGACATGTGGGTCTTTGTCAGTTTGTGTTGCAATTTGCAAAGACTGAATTCTTCAAGCATTCTTAGTGCAGGATTTTACAAATGTGGAATGCAAATATGTGGGATAAGCAGCCTCATATACCAACATGTTTAAGTATAATTTAGGAACTTTCGCCACTTTGGAAATAACCTAAGTCTTACTGCCTGTGTTTTCTGACTGCTGTATGGAGAAGCAAATGATTCTGACCTTTGTAGAGTTTGTAAGTAAACCATTTTTAACTTAACGTTTTTCTCTAAGCCAGGGAAAGTGGGAAACTTTAAAAAGAACTAGCAAGGGGGTATTTTAAAGGTCTAACAGACTATATTTCCACACTTCACTTTGGTGCATGTTTTGTGATTCTCTCATCATGTTTTGTGGGGTTCTCTCACCAAAGAGTCCTTACCCCAAACCTGGATCTTGACATCCAGGGAATTCTCCTTTTTATACTTACATTTTTCATTGTCAACCAACACAATCTGCCCAGAGATAAATGTGAGATGTGGTGCTAATGGGCCACAGTCTTAGGATTAGTGGGTGCCACATCAATCTGTTTCCACTGACCATTCAGAAATGCCAAATGTTTTTCTACCAAAATCACTACTCTGAAAATATTTTTTTAAAATATATATTTAAATAAATCCTATTTCATTTGCCCTCATCGCTGCTGTCTCGGAGCCACACTTGCAATTTTTCAGAGCCAGCTTTATGATTCCACTGGAGCCATGGTGGAGAGGTAGCTGCTGGTTCCTCAGACACACTGCTGCTACCTTTCTGGAATTAGAGAAGAGGAGAGGGACATGGCTTCATTCAGGTGATCTGAAATGGAAAAAGGCAATTTCGTAGAGCAGACTGAGGCCTGAGTAATTGCATGATTTATGCACATGATGAAAGCCAATCTGACACTGGTCTAAGCCACAGGAGCTTGGAATGGCCCCAGCACACTGGAGAGCCCTGCGCATTGTGGCATCTGTTCATCCACTCACCTAGCATCCTGTGGTGGTGCCTGCAATCCTGAGCAACAGTTTTGAGATGCTTCGGATGCTGCTCTTCCCTTGGAGTGTTTCCCTGGTGTTTAAGTTACCCTTTGAAATTTTAATTCATCTAAGTGATTTTAATGCCAAGAAGGAATGTTGGATTGACAGCCCTGGGCAGCAGGGTTTTCTGAGCTTCCCAACAGACAAACTGTTCCCGGAATAGCGACACCTCCCTCTGCTGCTGATGTGATCACTGATCAAATTTGAAACTCCATCTCTATACATGCAGCCCACTGAGCTGTCACAATTCAGGCATGCTAATTTCAGTGAACAACAAAAAGAGAAAGAGAGAGATGTGGCCAGATCTTTCCTTTGTCTTTGCCAGCCAAAGGAGCTGGCATCTAAAGCAGTTTGGTTCAGCAGATAGTAGATAATTGGACAGATCCAGGAATTTTGCATTCAGCTTGAGACAGGAAATGGTATTTAAAGGAGAGTTAAAGATAGTTTGATAGATATATAATTTCCCAGTGTGCTCTGGGACAGTGCAGGCTACAGCAAGCAAGAAAGCCGAACTAATTCTTCCTTCTCAACTGCACCAGTGCCACCGTGTGGGTATCTTTCATTTGTTTTCCTGCGCTTGCCTTCCCTAAACAGCCCTTTAACCTTTTGGGCTTTGTCAAAGCCCCTATGTTGGTAGCATCACAGCAGATGTGGAACCTGTGGCCTTTCAGGTGCTGTTGGACTCCAACTTCCATCTGCCCCAGACCATTAGTGGTGCTGGCTTGGCCTGATGGGAGTTGGAGTCCAACACTATCTGGAGGTCCACCAGTTTTCCAGCCCTGCCTAAAAGGCTAGAACTGTAGCACAATCCACTTGTCTCTAGGTACATTGACTGTGTGCCCTTGCTTTTGGTGTGTGAGGGTGAAGGAGGATGAAGCCTGAGACTCTCAGGACAGTGAATTCAGTAAACCCAATAACATTTCTTTTCAAAACAAAAAATCAAAAATACCAAAAGAGTTATGGATGGACAAAAAGAAGAAAAGTGTAATTGGCATTAATCCTAGAGAATGCCCTGAAGGTGGAGAACTGTTTTACTCTGATATCACTAGTTATATTCTTCATTTCTATAGTATTGGGCGGGGAAGGACGGACAGATTTTGGCCTTTCAAATTTCAGCAGTGCCCAAAATTCAGCACCCCTTCCCAGCTCTCACCTTCCGTTGTGACACCCAGTGAGGTGGAACTGCTTACATTGCCCTAAATTTGCACCCAACACTACTGCAGCTTTCAAAAGACTGTTACTCAGAGTACTTTTCTCTGCCTATAATCCTAAAATGTGTGCATGGATGTGGCTGGGAAATCATTGAAGATATGTCTTTGGTAGGAAAGAGCAGGTGTCCTTCCTATCCGTTTCATTATTATTTTTCCCTGTGTTGGCTTTGCCCTTTATTCCGCACCACCTGCTTTCTGGTTTAACTTTAGGAATTTTAAAAATTAATTTTGGAGTTGGCTTCATATGTGCAGTTGGCTGAGGTTTTTGGTTCTCTTTAACCCCACCCCAATTTACATGTGACACCTATAGTGAAACAACTACAGCAAAAAACGGCAAGAAGCTGCCAAATAGGTCCTACCTTCCAAAAGCAAAATGAAACAAAAGAGCTTCCAGCACACCATGGGAGGGGGAGCCAAGTTAACAGTGCCCACTCCAAGAGATCGTTCCAAAGCTAGAGGGACATCTAAGGAGCTCCACTTCTTATGGACATCAACCTAGCCTCCAGCTTGTACCATAACTGCATCAGCACATTATGAACAGCCTGAAGCATCCTGGTTCCAGATGTGTAGTGCCAGACTATTGAACTTTAGATAGTGATGGGGGGCCTGTTGCCCTTCATATGTTGCTTGACTACATCTCCCATCATCCCTGATCACTACATTATGTTGACTGGGGCAGATGGGAGAACAAAAATAGCCCTCCTGGATTAGTCCAGAGGCACTTCTAGCCCAACACTCTATTGTCACAGCAGCCAACCAGATGCCTATAGGAAGCCTGGGAAGAGTGAAACAGTACTCTCCCCACTTGCAATTCCCAGAAACTTGTATTCATAAGCATCAATATCTGGAGGACCACTGGTTCCCTACCTTTGATTTAGAGCTTTATACATTTAAAAAAGCACTTCTAATTGGATTTGAAATCACACAGGCAGGAAAATAAGAACCTATTAAATACATTGTCAGAGCTGCCTCCAGGTCCCAGCTCACAGAGGACCAACGCTAGGCTGTAGTTATGTACAAAAGTCTTTATTGAGGTTCAGTTTCCATTTTAAAGCCGCAGCGCGCAGCTCTACGTCTCGACCTTAGACCGGCGAAGTCCCGTCTGAGTCTCCGCCCCTTCCACACCAGTTTAACACTCTCGCTTTGCTCCACCTCTTCCTAAGTTCCTTTCTCCTCTGGGCCCTCCTGCCCGCTAGGGTTTCATCCTTTCTGGACTCCTCTGACGCTGACCCTGATGATTCTTCCCCCTCCTTCCGGCGGGCTTTAGGACCTGGTTCCCTATCCGGGCTACCTTCTGTGCCGCTCGCCTGTACATTTGAACTTGGCGCGCGCGCCCAGCCTGCAACTTTCCTCTTGACCGTTCCCTCGCTCTCCGATGGAGGCGTGGCCAACCCTGACTCATCTTCTCTCGCTGGTGGTGCATATGTGGGCTCTGATACCTGGGATTCCTCCCCCCCACTACGCTCTGGTGGGGAAGCTGGTCCTGATTTCCAACTGCTGCTCTGGGAGTCCCCGCTGGCCCCTTGCTTCTGGGGTGTCCCCCTTGGGTCCCCCCTTGCCCTGCCCATCGGCGCCCCCTTCTGTGAATCTTCCGATTCGCTGGAGAGGCTCATGGAATCTATCGGGCTGCTGTCATCTTCTCCTACGCTGCCCTCGGATTGCTCCCCCTCGCTCTCCATCTCCTCTCCTCCCTGCGCTCCCGCTGAGTCCCTGACATACATATATGTCATATACAGACACTCAGGGTGATTCACAATAAGAATTTAAAATAAAATATAATTACATAATTAAAATACTAAAAAAAACCCCAAAAAATAACAATTAAAGTAAAAAAACACACCAAAAAAAACCTCCATCCGAATTTGCCATAACTTCAAAACCCACATAAAGGATTACTCAATTACAGCATTTGAAATATACTTTACCTTCCCCCTCAGCACTAAACAATTTGGTGTCTGAAGGGAAAAAATAAAAATACCTTAACCCGCCACTTGAAAGAGAACAACGTGGATGCCGGGCAAACTTCCCTGGGGAGGGAATTATGCAACAGAGGCACTGCCAATTAAAAATGGGGGGGAAATAAAAACCCACCTCACTCTATGAGCCTCCCCTCCATGCACTGAAATCATGCTTTGAATTCCATCTTATGTCAGTCCCCACAAAAAAAGCTGAGCATTCTCGGTTGCTGCTCTGGGGCTTTGGAACGCTCTCCTGCAAGCTGTTCATTTGGCTGCATCTCACATCATGTTCTAGGAGCAGATAAACATTATTTTGTGTCATTCTGCTTTTGGAAGTTGCACCCAACTTGATGGTCTTCTGCTGCTTGGAGCTTCGGTTGTATGCTTTTGTGTGCTCATTTAAAAGTTTGATACCAAGAGTTTCTTTTCACCAAGGCTGCTCCAAGACATTGTGCCCCCTTCTCCCAAATCCGTATATGGAGGACCAGAGGATTTAACAATCAATCCCTTTATCTAGGGAAATGTGGGAATACTGGTCTCCTAACAACTCTCAGCACCCTTAATAAACTTCAGCTCTCAGAATTATTCAGGGGAAGCTGGTATCATAGTGCGTCAAACATGTGGCATGACTGTGGCCTCAGCGTTGCCCTTGTATAACTCAGCAGGGATGGGGATAGAACTAGAATTAGCTGGCTCCACTTGTCATTAGCTTCCACCTACACTTGGTGTCCCTGCATTCTGCCCTACTTGTCTCAGTGGTCACCAGCCACCACTAGGGTGTATAGTTAAGAGCTCCACGTAGCTCAAGACCTTCCAAGTGTCCCTGTTTTCCAGGATTTAGAGAAGCTGTACCAGTTTCTGATTTCATCCAGGAATGTCCCACTTATCCTTAAGATGGCCCTATTTTCATCGGAGAAATATTGGAAGGTATGGAGTTATCTGACCCCCGAGCTGCCCGGAGGCAATCCTGTATAGGGAAGGTTTTTTAAAAAAAACTGTTTAATGTTTTATTATGTTTTATATATGTTGGAGTGGAAGACAGGAATGCCTGGCGTGCTCTGGTCCATGGGGTCACGAAGAGTCGGACATGACTAAATGACTAAACAAGAACAACAATATGTTTGAAGCCACCAAGAGTGGCTGTGGCAACCCAGTAAGATGTGTAGGGTATACATAGTAAAATTATCATTATGGAATGGGACGTCCCTATTTTCATCGGAGAAATCTTGGAGGGTGTGTAGCTCTGATCTCCAAACATAGAGGAATGGCCAGGGGGGTCAAAAGGAATAGCTGGGGAGGGGGTGCTATTACTATTGCTGTCCAGCATCTACTGCCTGAAGTGATGAGCAGACTTTTCCTGGTGGTAAGGCTGGCCCTACTTGAACTGTTTTGGGAGCAGTTGCTAAAAAGCCATTTGCAGATTTGGCAGTTTGCATCTGCTTTCCTGGGTGTTTAATTTTATTGCGTAGGCTGCTGCCATACTTTGGTGTCTTATAGTATGCTATCGAACTGCATTTTTGTTTTAAATGAAACTGTACATTTGTTATTTCAGTAAACATCTTGGGAAGGCTCTAGCCTTCAAAGGGAGCTTAGAAATGTCTGGAATAAATAAGACACACAGCAAAGATTAAAGAAATAAATGACAGTGCAACAAGGAATCAGGATGTGGCCCTCCTTTTGCAACAGTTTCATCATTATGTTTGCCTTTGTGTGCATTGGAAGAGGGAATGAGGAGGAGGAAAGAAACTGCAACAAGCTCTGCATATGTATCAGTCTCTCAAACTTTAGAATTAAGAAAGGAGGAAAAAGAAGGGTGAATTGCTAATGTATCAGCACTATTCCACAAACAAGGTCTGATAACTTGGAACCCCAAAACCCATGGATAAACTCAGCAGGGGAGAGATCGGCTAGCATCCCAATTCTTTGGATAGTTTCAGCAGCCAAACAACAAATCTGAGACATATGTTTGTCAGAGCAGTTTCCATTCAGTTTGCCAGGAAGGCCTCCAACTAGTAGTTTGGCAGACATTACTCTTTTTTGCCTCTCTCCTTTTTTTGTTTTTGTTTTTTTGTTAGTTATTTCTTGTTTATTCATTTCAGCGATATGCCATAACAATAAGCCACATTACAAAGATTGGCCTCTTCAGCCATTTTCCAGCTGCTTAATCCCTATGCATATATTATTCAGGAACAGAAAAGCAACAAAAGAAATCGCCCCAACCACATATGAGGTACTGCTTTGGTGTTGCTATAGAATTATTTTTGTAGTTTACATTTGCTGCTTGCCCTACCTTTGGGCATAGGTGATGCACAGTTTATGAAGGATTTATACCATAACCCTACCTTACATTGTATATTGTATTTGGGGATAAAGGACACTCTAGCCCTTAGCAGTTAACTGCACCTGTGAGTAGCAAGATTAATGTCGTTTGTTTCTGTAGGCCTTCCAAGCATATAGCTTTTGTGTCAATCCTTCCCAAGGCATCCAGAATTCTGTGTATCCCTTCAAAAGGCTTGCCAAGAGTGAGTGCAAGTTATCATTTTCACCAACACTCTAAACACACACCAGAACATCTGCAGTTCGCGAAAACTAGGCCAAAGACATTGTCCATGTATAATATATGTGTGTTTGTAACTAAAGCAGGGCCTGTTCAAGGGTTAGAAATGAGCTCAGAGTGAAGCATCGTGGGAAAAGTGGTCCCCAAGGAACATCTGCACAGATGGTGATGGGCAGCTCTGCAAGTGATGGACAACTGCCATCCTCGCAACGCATCACCTGAACCCTGCAACCTAGCTTGGTACATTATAGCACTGGTCCTGGTAACGGAAAGAAGGATTTGTGTTTCTTGCCAGATCACTTCATTTGGAATGTAAAGGTAAAGGTAAAGGTACCCCTGCCCGTACGGGCCAGTCTTGACAGACTCTGGGGTTGTGCGCCCATCTCACTTAAGAGGCCGGGGGCCAGCACTGTCCGGAGACACTTCCGGGTCACGTGGCCAGCGTGACGAAGCTGCTCTGGTGAGCTGGCACCAGCGCAGCACACGGAAATGCCGTTTACCTTCCTGCTATAAAGCGGTACCTATTTATCTACTTGCACTTAAGGGTGCTTTCGAACTGCTAGGTGGGCAGGAGCTGGGACTGAAAGACGGCAGCTCACCCCGCCACGGGGATTCGAACCGCCAACCATGCGGAATGTGTGGGTCTGCTTTTCTAACTAATACTTGTTATGTGAAAGTTTTCTCATCTGTAGAAAACTTGACTTCACCATGCCCCTTCCCTGAGACAGTGAATGGATTGCAGTAGACCTTGACAGCCAATTAACCTCAATATAGTATTTCCTGGCAGATTTCCTCTTCTTGTTGATTGGTACAAGGGATGTTTAATGAAAATAACAAAAAAGGTACTCAAAAGGTTGTCATAGTGAGCCTCCTCAAGGCATGAAGGCAAGATTTTAGCTTCTCAAGTATAGGAACAATTTTGTTAAAAAGGGGGGGGGGGTAAAAACAACTTTGTAGTGTCTTCCCTCTTCACCCAGCAATGAAGCCACAGTCATCAAAAGTTTAGCAAACATATATAGCTAACTATAGACCCTCCGACTGTCCCAATAAATCAGGGTATCCCATTTTTGGAGGCCGTATTCTCCGGGGCCATATTCTCTGCGGGTGGCGCTGTGGGTAAAATCTCAGTGCCTAGGGCTTGCCGATCTCATGGTCGGCGGTTCGAATCCCCGCGGCGGGGTGAGCTCCCATCTTTCGGTCCCAGCTCCTGCCCACCTAGCAGTTCAAAAGGACCCTTAAGTGCAAGTAGATAAATAGGTACCGCTTTATAGCGGGAAGGTAAACGGCATTTCTGTGTGCTGCGCTGGTGCTGGCTTGCCAGAGCAGCTTCGTCACGCTGGCCACGTGACCCAGAAGTGTCTCCGGACAGCGCTGGCCCCCGGCCTCTTAAGTGAGATGGGCGCACAACCTTAGAGTCGGACACGACTGGCCCATATGGGCAGGGGTACCTTTACCCTTACCTTATTCTCACGTGATAGCATGACACCCAAAAACTTGTGAGAGCATGGTGCCCCAAAGCATGCTTTCCTGCAAGCAACAGACAGCCGTTCATTGTTATTTTTTAAGTGAGGTCTTTTATTTTTAAAGAAAACCGTGTGGATTTTCTTTTTTCTTTTTAGGTAAAAGGAAGGGGTTCCCTTAGAAAACATTATCAGTTGTGGGGGCGTTTTAATGCAAAAAACATTTATTCAAAAGTTAGGATACAGTTACAAAATCAGTAAGCGTACTGATCTCAGTCACTTGGGAGCAAGCCTCTCTTGTTTCTTACACTTCAATTAAAACTCGGAGAAATCTCCTCTGGCAGGGCACAGATCAGGGAGCACAGGCACCCAGACCACTGGAGAAATGTTTAATGGGCAGAAAAACACACGTACTGCCCATGGACAACAATAAAGATCAACCCTGCAGCCACCAGAATTTGGAAGACATCTAACGCAACCTGAGAACAAAGGAGAAAAGCAAAAGCTTCTTTCTTGCAGGAGAAGAAAGCTTTTGAGAAATTGGAGGGCAGGTTTTGGCCCAGCACTCATTTTAACCATTGCTTTCCACACCTCTCATTCAAGGCTAGGCGTAACCACCAAATAGCTCTTTAGTGTGGGAGGAGGAAGGAAAGCATGGAGGGCTGTTCTTCCTTGCAGGTCCCTGCTGCTTCTTGGCTCCATGCCTCAGTGAGTAGCCCAAGCTCCCCACCTTGCTCCATATGCACAGAAAATTACCCCCATGCTGTGGCCTCTTGACAAAACCGTCAACAGCAGCTACTAATGGGCCACCTAATGGCCATTTAATGGGACTAGTAAAGCTAATAGATTTTTAAAGATAATATTCATAATAATAGCTGGAGCGAAGCCTGCTGAAGAGGCATGAGGGCTGGCAGGGCCTGCCCTCTTGGAGTGAGCTCGCTGAACCATGCCTCCACTGTGACCTGCACAGGAAGCAAACCTGCTTTGCAGACCTTGGATGGTGTAAATGGAATAATGAGGCATTGTTTCCATGCCGAATCTTTCTTCCAGAGAGTTTAGTGCCAGCTGCTGATGGCCCAGCACTGCATACAGGCTTACAGTCCCTATATATTATGGACCGTGCCTGTTTTCTTATTGCTTCCTTGGTTAATCACAATCCACATCTTCTTCTTTTTTACTTCTTATTATGCCTTGTTCAAGTTGTTCGGCTGTGAGTTTCCCAGAGGTCATACTTTGGGGTCCAGCAAAATTTCAGAGCAGGGATTAGAAACACAATAGGGGGCTCAGGCAGCAATCTTTAGCATGAGGAGTGAGGTGCTAATGAGTTTGCCTCTGTTTTCATCCATGAGATCTTGGGATAGGGGATTAACACAACAGGCAACCTTGTTGCTCTCAGACCTAGCTCCTGCGAAACAACCAGAGAAGCCAGCTGTTCCCATTCAGCTGACTCAAATAACTCAGGGGCAGAGTGAGGTGCTGCTGTGAGTGAACTTGGGTGCAGCAAGAGCATGGTCAGATTAGCTAGATACACTTCAAGGGGTTAGCTCTCCTGAAGAAACTGTGTGGCTTGGCTCTATAGCATACCCTGCAACATTTCTTCGATGAAAATAGGGACGTCCCATTCCATAATGATAATTTTACTATTTATACCCCACACATCTTATTGGGTTGGCCCAGAACTCTGGGCAGCTTCCAACATATTAAAAAAAAATTAAAAAAATTAAACATTTTTAAAACTTCCCTATACTGGATTGCCTTCAGATGGCTCTGGGGTTGGACAACTCCATCCCCTCCAACATTTCTCCAATGGAAATAGGGACATCCTAAGGAAAAGTGGGACATTCCAGGATGAAATCCGAAAACAGGGTGGTTTCTCTAAATTAGAGACATCCCTGGAAAAGAGGGGCACTTGGAGGGTCTGCTATAGCTACCAGCTCCTTGGGTACTTTCATGACACTCACCTGCTTGTTCCTTTGTATGGTACACTATAGTCAATGTACAGGTAATGCTATGACTAGTCACCGTCAGCCGTGGTTTTAACAGGGGGAGATGGTGGCTACTCGGTTGGTAACTGACTTTTTGTTTATTTCCCCCCATCATATCTACACACACATGTACACACAAATGTTATGCTCCTGTGATTCCTTGTTTTCTTAATATTGTTTTATCTTTTGTAAACTGCTTTGCAGTTTCTTTTACCATAGCTAAATAATAAATAAGTAAATGGTCTCTTTTTCAACAGAAGCACTTGGAACAAAAATATGGAAAGGCTTTGTGGTTCCAGGGGAAACAGTACAATGGCCAGGATCTCACACAAACATCACTTCTCCAGAAAACCTCCATATTCAGCACTCACATTGATTTGCTTTCACAAA
Source organism: Podarcis cretensis (assembly GCF_951804945.1). Classification (NCBI taxonomy): domain Eukaryota; kingdom Metazoa; phylum Chordata; class Lepidosauria; order Squamata; family Lacertidae; genus Podarcis; species Podarcis cretensis. The sequence goes on along the minus strand of NC_137173.1, from coordinate 30,754,094 downwards.
GCTTACAAAGTGGTTAAATTGTGGCTGGTCTTTACTGCATATTTATTCAGATTTGTTTATATGGTGGTTATGGGGCAATGAGCATTGCATCTTTATTTGCTTGTGGGTGTTTACATGTCTTTCCATTAATCATTTGTTCATCCCGTACTTTTCATCGCATCTCCCTGTCACTTTCCAAACTTCAAAGTCCAGTTGTGTGTTTTTTTAAGGGAATTTGTTGTGCTAAATTGACAGGGATCTTTGATTGTGCAAACTCAACATTCTAGTACATGCTTGACTCCTTCCTGCCAAATACTGACAGTCTGGAGGCACCGTACACTTTCTATGTAGGATAGTCTGAAGTGATGCAGTACATTTTACCACCTCATTCTTCTACATGTACAGTGGTACCTCGGGTTAAGTACTTAATTTGTTCTGGAGGTCCGTTCTTAACCTGAGACTGTTCTTAGCCTGAAGCACCACTTTAGCTAATGGGGCCTCCTGCTGCTGCCACGCCACTGGAGCACGATTTCTGTTCTCATCCTGAAGCAAAGTTCTTAATCCAAGGTACTATTTCTGGGTTAGCGGAGTCTGTAACCTGAAGCATATGTAACCTGAGGTACCACTGTATAGGCCAAACTATTTGGATCAAGTTCTTAGGTAGCCTGGTACATATTAAGTTAGCGTTAGACAACAAGTGAGACCTACAACAAAGTGTTGTAGTATGGAGTGTTCCTGAATTAAGCTGGCTATTATCAGCATTAGCTGGAATTCTGCTCATTAATATGATGCACATTTATGTGTGTTTACCATAACATGGTGGCTTTTTTGGAGTTGAAGGTCTGACATAAAACTCTCCTTTCCTAGACAGTTAATCAATCTCATTTCTCTTGTGATTAGACCCACATTTCAGCTCACTACACCACCAATTTCTCCTCACTCAGAAGATTAATAAAGCAAGTTTGGGGAGGGCTTGGGGAAGTATAAACCAAGCTAGAAATTTGAGATATGGCTTATATCAACAATTAACGGGCTGAAGCATAATTCAATTAGAAATTAAATTGGAGGAAAAAAACCCATAATAATAAAAGGGTGATTTGCGTGTTGATTAAAGTGAAAACATGCAGTCATTAGCCTGTATTTAAATCTTATTAGCTGGGAGGTTGAGCAGTGCCTTACCATTAACCTGCCGTGTGCCTGCTGAGAGTCTGTCTTTCTCTGGCTGCTTAAATGGTTTCCATGTGCTTGAGACAGGTGCAAAGAGCCAAGATCTGTGCATGTCACAAATGAGTTAGGTAGGCAGATGCTTGGAATTGCATAATCCTCAAAACACGGCATCCCCGTAGTGTTTTGCAAACCTGATATTTATGTGTCATCTCAGTTTTGATAGGGAAATTGCAGCATGCTAAAAAAATTGCTAAAAGCCCTGCTTTTATGCACTCTGCTATGATACCATGAGTGATCAAGCTTCTACAGCCCAAAAACGACTTCAAAAATTTCCAGAGAAAGGTGCTCAGTCAAGTTGAGAGAAACCTGGCTATTGTTGCTTTTGAATCACATTTTGTAGGCCATCTCTTTGCCCCCCCATAGCCTCATGTGTATTACCTGGGCTTTCCCATTTTGTCCTCACAGCAACTATGTAAAGTCGGCTGGACTAATGGACAAGGACTAAGGAGGAGCTGAAGTAGTTCAGATTAATAGCAATGTAGAGCCACTGCCATCACATTCTTTTTTTATATATAATATTTATTAAATTTTAGTTTAACAATAAAATACATAGGTAATAACACAATCTTTTCCAAAATCCACATTTCATATTCATCTTTGGACTTCCTCACAACCCTTGTTCCTGCTTTCTAAGCTCATAAATTTTACCAGCAAATTATTAACTTGGTTTAATTCATATAATATAATTTTTCAATATTAATATCTCAAATTTTAAAATTTAACAAACTCTTATTGACACTTAATTAAAAAAATGTTACTTATCCAAAATTTATCTTTTCATCTTCCAATTAAATTTAAATTTGTATTCTTTTCAACTAGTTTGTTGAAGCCATGTTTTTGCTAATCTTACATCTTTCTTAACAATCATACAATTTACAATATTTTTGTAGATAGTCCTTGAATTTCTTCCAATCTTCCTCCACCAGTTCTTCTCCCAGGTCTCGGATTCTGCCCGTCATCTCCGCCAATTCCATATAGTCTATCAGTTGCATCTGCCATTCTTCCAGTGTGGGTAATTCTTGAGTTTTCCAGCTTTTAGCGATGAGTATCCTTGCTGCTGTTGTAGCGTACATAAAAAAGGTTCGATCTTTCTTTTGCACACTCTGACCAACAATGCCCAAGAGAAAGGCCTCTGGTTTCTTAGGGAAGGTATACTTAAATACCTTTTTCAGTTCATTATAAATCATTTCCCAGAAAACCTTCACTCTAGGGCAAGTCCACCAGAGGTGAAAGAATGTTCCTTCAGCTTCTTTACACTTCCAACATTTATTATCAGACACATGGTATATCTTTGCAAGCTTGACTGGGGTCATGTACCACCTGTAAATCATTTTCATAATATTTTCTTTCAAGGCATTACATGCCGTGAATCTCAAACCTGTGGTCCATAACTTTTCCCAGTCAGCAAACATGATGTTGTACCCTATGTCCTGTGCCCATTTTATCATGGCTGATTTGACCGTTTCATCCTGTGTGTTCCATTTTAACAGCAAATTATACATTCTTGAAAGTATCTTAGAGCTGGGTTCTAACAGTTCTGTTTCTAACTTTGATTTTTCCTCCTGGAATCCTACCTTTTTGTCCAACTTAAAAACTTCTTTAATCTGAGCATAATGTAGCCAATCTCGCACTTTATCTTTTATTTTCTCCATACTCTGCAACCTCCAGTTATCTCCATCTTTTTCTATTATTTCCCAATATTTCAGCCATTTGGCCTCCATATTGAGTTTTTTCAAGGCCTTAGCCTCCATTGGTGATAACCACCTTGGGGTCTTGTTTTCCAATAAGTCTTTATATTTCAACCAGACATTAAATACTGCTTTTCTGACAACATGGTTCTTGAAGTTCTTATGTATTTTAGCCTTTTCATACCACAGATATGCATGCCACCCAAACGCATTGTTGAATCCTTCCAAATCTAAAACATCAGTGTTCTCAAGTAGTAGCCAGTCTTTCAACCAGCAGAAAGCTGCTGATTCATAATACAAGCCACTGCCATCACATTCTGAGGGGATAATGATAGGTGAAAGCACTCTGAGAGTGGAAAGTCATCTGCACTATATGTTTAAAGCAGTATCATACTGCTATAAACAGTCATGTCTCTCCCAAAGAATCATGGGAACTGTAGTTTGTTAAGTGTGATGGGAGTTGTTGGGAGACCCCTATTCCCTTCACAGAGCTGCAATTTCTAGAGTAGTTTAACAATCAATTCCTCTTCATGTGGAGCTCTGCAACTGTAGCTCTGCTGGGAGGGAATAACAGCTTTCAGCACACTTAACAGACAACAGCTCCCAGAATTCATTGGGGAAAGCCATGACTGTTTAAAGTGGTATCATAGGGTTATGTGTGGTATCAATGTGGCACAGTAGTACTCTTGTAGAACTTAGCATCAACAGGCCAGCCCTATTATTGTTGTGGCTCTTGTTCTTCTGGATTACCTGTTTATTGAGCATTCACCCTTTGTCTGCACAATGTTTGTGGGAAGGTTAGACTACATTTGCTATGCATCGAACACTTGTTCTGATTGGTTTGTGGGGAGGTTAGATGACATTGTACTAAACACACACAAAACCACCACATTTCCCCATCACTTTCATTATCACAATAAGTCCAATTTGGGTTAGAGGAGCAGGATTTTTGCAAAGTTCCAAGTCTACTTGAATCGCACAATTTCAATTTGTCAGTATATGCAGTTTAATTCCATCTGAAAATAGTGTCCATATGAAAGCACCCTCTTTCTACCACAAGCTACTCTTGCCTTGGGAAAGCTGGTTGGAATAACTTCCCACACCCCCAAATGAGTGTACTCCCAACACCTTCATTATATTGGTCAAGTCCCCCATCAAAAGTAAGATTCTCTTTTTAGGTGTCATTATTATTATTATTATTATTATTATTATTATTATTATCATTATCATTATCATTATTTGAATTTATATACCGCCCTATACCCAGAGGTCTCAGGGTGGTTCACAGAGAAGATCAACATAAAAAACCACAATATATATAATCAAAATAAAAACAACAACCCAATGACATCCCCATGAAAAGAGCCACATTTTAAAAGGGCACCGGATGTCAATCAGATCAACCAAAGGCCTGTTTAAAAAGGAACGTTTTTGCTTGGTGCCAAAAGGTGCATAATGAAGACGCCAGGCGAACTTCCCTGGGGAGAGCATTCCACAGATGGGGAGCCACTGCAGAGAAGGCCCGTTCTCGTGTTGCCACCCTCCTGACCTCTCGAGGGGGAGGCATGCGAAGAAGGGCCTCAGAAGGCCCAGATGATCTCGGGGTCCAGATAGGTTCGTATGGAAAGAGGCGGTCCTTGAGGTATTGTAGTCCTGCGTTGTTTAAGGCTTTTTACGTCAAAACCAGCACTTTGAATTGGGCCGGAAACTCATTGGTAGCCATTGCAGTCAGACCATGATCTGTGTAATATGCTCAAACCATCTTGCTCCAGTGAGCAACCTGGCCACTAAATTCTGCACTAGCTGAACTTTCTGAACCGTATTTAGATGCAGCCCTACATATAATGCATTGCAGTAATCTAACCTTGAGGTTACCAGGGCATAGACAACAGTAGTTAGGCTATCCCTGTCCAGATAGGGGCATAGCTGGGCCACCAGCCAAAGCTGATGGAAGGCACTCCAGGCCACTGAGGCCACCTGAGCCTCGAGTGACAGCAAAGGATCCAGGAGTACCCCCAAGCTACGAACCTGCTCCTTCAGGGGAAGTGTAACCCCATCAAGAGCAGGCGACTTCTCACCCACCCAGTCTAGGGAATCATCCACTAACAGTGCCTTAGTCTTATCTGGATTGAGTTTCAGTTTGTTGGCTTTCATCCAGTCCATTACTGAGGCAAGACGCTGGTCCAGCACTTCCACTGCCTCAGCTGCAAATGAAAAGGAGAAATAGAGCTAAGTGTCACCAGCATATTTCTGACAACATACTCCAAACCTCTGGATAACCCCACCCAGCGGTTTCAAGTAGGTGTTCAACAACATGGGGGATAGGATTGAGCTTTTCAGAACCCCACACTGAAGATTTCATGGTGCTGAAAAGCACTCCCCAACTAACATTCTCTGGGAACGACCCTCCAAGTAGGCCTGGGATCACTACAAAGCGGTGCCACCCAACCCTAGTTCAGAGAGTTGCTCCATGGTCGATGGTGTCTTCTCTTGCATTCAGAAGAGTTGCCTTCCCCTATTTTACAACTGTGCAGGAGCACAGCTCAATCTGTCTCTCGATAAAGAGAGAATAATAATAGCTCTTTGTCGGCTCGTGTTCATGCCATTTGTCTCTTTTTGTTTTAATATATTCCCTCTTCCCTCCTCTGTGGAGTGTGTCCCTACACAAGAGCATTAGATCAGATTTTTAGATCAAATTATCCTTCTGCTGCATAAAACCATCTGTAATTATTCCCCTATAACCACAACTTTAAATTGCTACTGAACACAACAAACAAGCCATTTTCATGCATCTACCAAAGAAGATTAAACGGCAAGCTAATATCTGAGGCTTGCAACTTTGCACATGGATATATTATGTTAAAAACGACTTTAACTGTTTTGACTGGAATAGGATCAGTCCTTATGGTCTCAACACGAGGGTGATGGGAAATGGAATATTCTTATTTGATCCACTCTTGGGGGGGGGTGGATAATGAGAGAGATGTTGAGCTAATCTCTCTGGTACGAGATGGGCAATGGGGTCAACAGTGAGATGAGAGTGAAGCCCTGTAGTTGCAAGCTAGTTTTTAAAAAAATTAAAGGGTTTTGAGGAGCCTACATTTAGGATGTTAACTAAGATATGAGCCCTGCTTGATCAGTCCAAAGGTCCATGTAGTCCAACATCTGATGGAAAGCCCTCAACGTGAGCACAAGAGCACTCTCCCTTCATGTGATTCTCATCTGAGGCATACTGTCTCCAACAGCAGAGGGTAGAACTTAGGCATTATGGCCAGTTTCCCTATATTCACTGCTCCTGCCTTGCAGCAGCTCCCACTTCCAAGCCTTTCCTAGGACCATGGATTTCAGGGAACAGGAAAGGGAAGGCAGGCAGGAACTTCCTTTTGCAGGAGCATTCTTGCTCAGGGACCTCATTGGATGCAACCTATTATTTATTAATTATTTTATTTTACTTGAAATTATTTTACTTTGTCACCTTTGTCCTTCCTGGCTCTGTCAACCAGTGACCCAAGATTGCTCAGTGAAGGCAATCTTCACTGAGGGTGAGCGGGTGGGAAGCTCTCAAAGCAAAATGGCTGTGAGCTCCAGAGGATGCAGCCTTATATAGGATTTCCCCTCCCTTCTTCAAGGGCTCATGGGACAGTTTTTTCCCATGAAGGAGTCCAATGAACAACTCTTACTGTCAAGCAACATGAGGTTGGCTGATGAACTCTATTGAGCAACTAGCATCAAGGTTGGTGTCAGAACCTGGCATCCATAGGCAGCTGTCAGGGCCCCAGTATCTAACAAGACTCACAGATGAAGCCTGTTCTGGTATCAAAATTTTAAATGTAGTTCCGGGTTGTTGTTGTTTAATCATTTAGTCGTGTCCGACTCTTCGTGACCCCATGGACCAGAGAACGCCAGGCACTCCTGTCTTCCACTGCCTCCCGCAGTTTGGTCAAACTCATGCTGGTAGCTTTGAGTACACCGTCCAACCATCTCGTCCTCTGTCATCCCCTTCTCCTTGTGCCCTCCATCTTTCCCAGCATCAGGGTCTTTTCCAGGCAGTCTTCTCTTCTCAAAGTATTGGAGCCTCAGCTTCAGGATCTGTCCTTCCAGTGAACACTCAGGGCTGATTTCCTTAAGAATGTATAGGTTTGATCTTTTTGCAGTCCATGGGACTCTCAAGAGTCTCCTCCAGCACCATAATTCAAAAGCATCAATTCCTCAGCAATCAGCCTTCTTTATGGTCCAGCTGTCACTTTCATACATCACTACTGGGAAAACCATAGCTTTAACTATAAGGACCCTTGTCAGCAAGGTGATGTCTCTGCTTTTTAAGATGCTGTCTAGGTTTGTTATCGCTTTTCTCCCAAGAAGCTGTCGTCTGTTAATTTCATGACTGTGGGTACTGGTTCTAACTCCCAATTAATTTCTCACATTGTTCTTGACAAAGCATTGCTCTGGCATTGTGTGGGAGTTTGAAAGGGACCACAAAATGTGGAGATGGTCCTGATTGGCACCTGAAATTGATGCAACTGGCTGATAAATTGTGCCAGCCAATGGTGGTCATTGAAGTCACAAAATACCAGGAAATTTATCTCATGCTTGCTCTTTTGAAGGGAATGTGACTGATAACTAGACATGAGCTTAATCCAGGCCGTTCAGCCTTATTTAAAGGAAAACACTGCCTTGCTTTCCTTGCAGGATATAGTAAAAGCCAATTCAGAGTTTTTATCATTGTATGGTGAAATCTTCTGTCATCTACAGGGATCCAATGTGTGACTGGATCTGTAACCTTCATGGTTTCAGTAGCTGTGTAGCAGCCGCTGTGTTGAGCAGAGCTCACATAAACACTTTCAGAAAAACACAGCTCCAGGGGAGAAGTGCTCAGAGTCACCAGATGGATGGGAAAACACTGGTTTATGACTCATTCTTTATTCGTGAAATGTATACACTGCTTTTCAACTTTGTGATACCAAAGTAGTGTACAATTAAGACAATTTAATAAAAACATTTTTGTTTGAAATGAATATTTAAATAAAAACCCCAGCCTTCTTCCTCTTCCTCTTCTTCTTCTTCTTCTTCTTCTTCTTCTTAGTATTATTATTATGATAGAAGAAAAAAGAGAGCAAGAACAACAGGGAATCACAAATGTTATGAAAAAGTTTAATATTCCCCAAGGGAGAACAGAATGGAATGCCTCTTGTTGTTGTTTAGTCGTTTAGTCATGTCCGACTCTTCGTGACCCCATGGACCAGAGCACACCAGGCACTCGGGTCTTCCACTGCCTCCCACAATTTATCTCCTTCATGGATCACTGCCTTGTTGTGGCGAAGGGGCTTGAATAACTCAGAGAAGCTATGACCTATGCCGTGCAGGGCCACCCAAGACCGATAAGTCATAGTGGAGAGTTTTGACTAAAGGTGATCCACCTGGAGCAGGAACTGGCAAGCCACTCCAGTATCCCTGCCAAGAAAACTCCATGGACAAAAACAACAGGAATGGTTCTCACTTGTTAAACAAATGACCATTAAAAGGATTATTGAAAAATATTTAGCCAGGGCTAAACTTACCTGTTCGAGTTTTTGCAGTTCTTTTCAGGAAGGCAATTCCATGACCGGGGAAGCCACAATGCAAACCTAGTAGCCATCCATCGTCTTTCAGAAAGGTTTGCACAAGTGGGTTATTTAGAAGGGTCTCCTCAGATGATACTAGAGTTTGCTGTGGGAAATAAGGTCCTGGTGATGGGGGGAGGGGAGGGGTTCACTTTCTTGCATTAGATATCAATCTTCTTGGCATTTGGACTGTGGAGTTCTGCACTATAGCTACTTAAAAGTGTTCCTTTGAAAGCAATATTTCACATGAAGATGATGCGAGAAACAATGACGAAACAACGTGATGGTAGGTTTCTTTTTATTGCTACAAACGAACAAAACAACTTTTTGGACCTGAAAGGAAAAACTACTGCTATTTCATTAGAGATATAGCGTTTGTTAACTATTGATCACCTGCTGGAATTCTCTGAGGTAGGGAAAGCATGGGACGAAGAATATTTTCTCTAAATGATTCATTGCAAGGAACATAGGAACTGTACATTATTTTTTATTTGCTTGGGTTTTGCTGATAACTGTAGAAATATCTACTGTACAAACAAGAACTAGTAAATACACATAAAGGTCGTCTTTCTGGGGACGGAACCTTGTTCTGAAACCTAACTGTCCATGTTGCCCAATATTTGCCTTCTATTTACACGAGCAGAAATTGCAGTTTGTTTGTCACAAATAACAGTTTCTGGAATGGGCAGGTGTCTGTTTCCAGACCATGCTAGGTGGAAAGTATATATGTGATCACTTTGGATAAAGGGCAATATACAAATGAAAGAAATACATATTAATACAACTTAATAGCAAAGATTTTTCAAACATACGTATGCCTGCTGTGCTATCACCCTGTTATCTATGTGGTTCAGAAGAAATAATACATGGGTATGTGATCACTTAGAGTACAGAAGCGCATGGTTTCAGTTTGATGTTAGCCAGTGTGGTGTAGTGGTTAAGAGCGGTAGACTCATAATCTGGTGAACCGGGTTCATGTCTCCGCTCCTCCACATGCAGCTGCTGGGTGACCTTGGGCTAGTTACACTTCTCTGAAGTCTCTCAGCCCAACTCACCTCACAGAGTGTTTGTTGTGGCGGACGAAGGGAAAGGAGAATGTTAGCTGCTTTGAGACTCCTTCGGATAGCGATAAAGCAGGATATCAAATCCAAACTCTTCTTCTTCTTCTTACTGGTTACTTTGGCCCTTCTCTGCACCTTTTCCACATTTACAATATCTTTTTTGAAATGTGGCAACCAGAACTGCACACTATGCAGTATTCCAAATGGGGTGGCACTACAGACATATGTATATATAAGCATTGTCATACTGTATCAGTGGGTGGCGCTGTGGTCAGCTTAAGCCTCTTGAGCTTGCCGATCGGAAGGTTGGCTGTTCGAATCCCCACAACAGGGTGAGCTCCACTTGCTCTTTCCCAGCTCCTGCCAACCTAGCAGTTCTAAAGCACACCAGTGCAAGTAGATAAATTGGTACTGCTGCAGTGGGAAGGTAAATGGTGTTTCCATGCAGTCTGGCTTCCATCACGGTGTCCCGTTGCACCAGAAGCGGTTTAGTCATGCTGGCCACATGACCCGGAAAGCTGTCTGTGGACAAACGCTGGCTCCCTTAGCCTGAAGTGAGATGAGTGCCACAACCCCATAGTCGCCTTTGACTGGCTTTAACCGTCCAGGGTTCCTTTACCTTTTCAATATACCTTTATTAGTAGTCTTATTTTTGATCCCTCCAAGTTATCCCTAACATGAAGGACTTAATGGAGACAGACAGCCCATGAAGAGGAGGAAACTAATGCAATTCCTAAACTAGGGGGAGTTTGGCAGCTTTTGCAAGAGGAATCTTGCGGATTCTGAGCAAAGGGTCCGGACTCAGGATCAGAGTTAGTGGTCTCCCTTAACAACTGGCTCAGGGTCTCCTTGTCTGTAGATGCAGTAGCTTCCCCAGGTGCATCCTTTGAAGGACTTTGAAGCTGGAAAACTGTTTGCATGAAACAGCCTTAAAAAATTGATTTTTCACATAACTAGCCTCCTGATTCAATAAAAACGTCCAGCATCATTTGAAAGTTTCAGTGCAAGAATTTTAATAGGCAGACATTTCAGCTCAGCACTGAACATCTTATAAAAAAAATAAAACACTATTTATATAAGATCGGCAATGCAAAATGCATATGCACGTAAGCCTCAGTCACACTAAAACATGTGATTTGTGTATTTAAAAATATTTTCCCTCCACAATGAAGTTGCTCAAAGCATCTTAGAAATATAAAAAGAGCAGTGTTCCTATCACTGAAACATAAATGATGGAACTAAAGCAGCGAACAAAAAAACAAAATGAGGACACAAAGAGATACTCACAATTAATGTATTAAGCAGCAGCATGATCCAATCTTGCTTTAAAAGGAACGTTTTCAATTGCTGGTGGATCACAAATAAAGAGAGGGGAAAACTAACCAAATACGTGGTACCCCCATAGAGAAAGTTGCCACCAATCTTGCCTCATAAGGCTTTGGAACACAGGATGCAAGACAGGGGCAGCATCTGATCTTAAAGGGCAAGCAGAATAAGCATAAGAGATGGTTCTTCAAGTTCAGTATCTCAAGTTGTTTAGTGCTTTGTAGGTAATACCCAGCACCTTAAATTGCACTTGGAAATGTACTGGAAGCCAGTGCAGCTGATCCAATAAAGAGGGGAAGGAGCACATCATCCCAACACTTTGTCTTGATCAATCTTTCAGGGGCAGAATTTCAATCGTTATTTCAGAGATTTTTTTCCCCAAGGGCAGACCCACACAGAGTGCATTGCAGTAGTCCAGTTGAGATGTAACTAATGCATGGATGTGCACCTACAGTTTTCACCTTGCACATGATGTGGAAAGGGGTGTGTGTGTGAAAAATCCTACTTCCTTCAGTATGAAACCTAAATCTGAAGTGCTTTGTGAGCTGGCTTTTGTCCAGAGATCATCTGGAATTGTCTTGTACAATACTGTGCTTACAGAAAGAATCCTGCGCACTCATATCATCACCCTGCCAGAGGACCAGGCACTCTATGTGCGAATGTTCTGTGCATGAAAACAATGTGAGTCCAATGAGCCAGCCCAGGAGAACATTTCCTAGCACACAGACTCACTACATTTAATATACAGCCTCTGCCTCAGGCCATTTCTGAAACTGCAGAAAATTGGAAGTGAACCAGTTAGTTTTGAATTATGATTTTTACCATAATTTAATTTACATAAAAGAGCAAAAGTGTGTTTTCTATTTTCCCCATCATTACTAAACCTTACCCTTGATCCATTAGCTTGTGAATGGCATTCTTATATTTGTTTCATGAGCATTTCATTTTATACCAATGTGTTCGTTTTAGTAAACACCTTTAGTAACTATTTCGGGATATAAGATAAATTAGGCTAAATATAAAACATCCTTTCCTTCTCTGCCGTTCAAAAAATGAATGTGTCTGATAGCTATTTCAAGCAGCATATGACTGCCTTTCATTATCTAAGTATTTATTTCCTAAACAAGTTAAAAAACACAGATAAAAGAATGTGGATCTTTCAATTACTCAGCTGTGAAGGCAGATCTGAATAGATGGCTCTCTTACCCTCGCCTTTATGGGATAAGATGAACATCATAAAAAAATGAGTGTTGCTTATATTATTAGAAGCTCAACTAGGAAAATTCCAAGATACTTGTGCAAAATAAATATATAAAGGTTGTCTGTGGGGTTTGATGTGGAATGAGAAGAAGCTAACACTTTTATGGGGAAATGTACTGACCATTGAGAGACACAAGGCTTATTTGCTAAATTTTAAGCTATAATATATTGTAATTATGCCTGCTTAATAGCTGTTTAATAGAAAAGCACCCCTGGTTTGTATTTAAAAAAAAAAAAAAAAAAAAAAAAACACCACCACACACATTATAATAGATGAAGAGAGGAATGTTTCTCTCCTTCTACTGTGACTTACAAATGCAGGTCATATTATTTTCTTAAGACAGAATCGCCCAGCACTTCTTAGCATGGCACAGATGTAGAAATCGGATGTATCCAACAAGCCTAAGCCCCACCGCCATTTTAAGTATTTCATCCAATATTTTGGCTCCAAAATGTTCATTTTGCCTGAAAGAGATATACTGGTGGTTCTTGGGGTCTCAATTTTCAGCGGTGCTGTGTGCAACGCCAAAAACTGGTGCCCCACTACCGCACACCTTCAATTCTACATAATCATCAAGGAACCCCCTTTAGTGCCCCCGCGGCTCTATGCCCAGTGTAACTGAGCCAGTGCTCCCCTATATCCGCCTTTGGGTATACTAAGCAAATGCTTAATCACAAAGGGCAAGAAGGCAAGTGTAAAATGGCTGGCCTCCATTAACATAGACCATTTGAGGGCTCCCGCCCCCTATTCTGAAAGCTCCAGAATATCCACCTATCCGAATGAAGACATACCTACGTGATTTGTGTCATGAACCTGGAATTGGATTGCATGTCTTCAGGAGATGAGGGCAAGGACTCTGAAGCAGAAAGGGAAGGGCACGCAGGGTCAGCCACTAGACATGTCAACAACAAAACCTTGAACTTGGCTTTGTAGCTACTTGGTGCAACTTGTGTAAAGTTCTTTGCCACACTGACACACTCCAGCAGCTGCATTTTGCACTACCTGCAACTTCTGAATCAGCTGCAATGGTAGCGCCTCATATTGCACATCACAGTAGGATCATCATGAGTTTACCAACCATCATGAGTTTACCACCAGGGCAGGACTATCCCTGTCCAGGAATGGTCATAGTTGGCTCACCAAGGAAAGTTCCTAATGGGCATTCAGAGCCACTGAAGTCACATTAGCTCACAGTACAGGGGTGCCAACTTGAATAAAATATTGGGGGGCAGGTAACCCCTGCCCTGCATAATCAATCACAAGGTATGGTGCTCACACACCATTTGAATGGCAATGTCTTGTTAAGCAGGGCATTTTCACTTTATTTTTCTATCTCTTTTCCTTCTGGTGGGGTGTTCTGCCCGTAGTATGCTTAGTGTTAAGGTTTAGACATATTATAAGTTGTTGTAAGTTTAAGTTAAGTTTGCTGCAACTGGATTTCTTATGGACGGTGCAATCCTGAATATATTTATTTGTGACCATTATGCTCATTTGCCTTCAATAGCAGTAAAGTTCTGCTGGGTGAAATACAATTGCCTCTGGTCTATTTTTGGGGGGAATCCTGCAATGTGCTTAAGTTGTTACTCTGCTAACTATACATCAGGGTCCTGCTCTGTATCAATATTGAGTAGAATTCCATGACATGCCCAACTTGAGGGGGGGCAGCCCTCTTAAATATATTATTGGAGGAGCTAAAGAGACCTCAACACCTAGGAGCTGGCCCTGGTAATAGTGATGGATCTAGGAGTCTCCCCAGACAATGAACCTGTTTCCTTCAGAGGGAGTTCAAGCCCACCCTGAGCAGCTAGCAACCCAATTACTGGACCAGCGAACTGCCCATCCACATAAGCTCCATTTTGTCAGGATTCTGTTGTTGTTCGTGTCTTCATTACAGAAAACCCTGTTTTTAAAGGTGGTGCACCGTAACTCTTGGCTAAAGATCCTAATGTGTTCTTTGAGAATATTTGTGTACCACACATATGTAGATAAAGAAATGTGGCAACAAAAGACACACTGTTTTGTATCTAGGGCCTTCTAAGTGACACCCAGGCTAAGCAAGACTCATAAACCAATTATGTGGAATGACTGGATATACTGTGGGATTTTGTCTATTAAACAGCTATTGGGAAATTAACAATATAATCCCTTTTCTTGATTAAATAAAAAATCTGGAGAAAAATAAAACAGGACCAGCTAGAACATGTAACTGCCTGTTAATTGGGGTCTCATAAAATTGGAATATATGATCCACTTTATCTTTTAATATTGTGTAGATTACGTCAACCAATATCTACTATATTCCATTTTCCCTACAGCTTGCTTATTTAAAGCTAAGCTATTGTAAATGCAGTAAAATAAAGATTCCGTTTGTAGTGTTGGCCTTATAATTTCAGAAGTGTTAGAGCTCTGTATTGTTCAGTCCATCCATAATGCATTTTTAATATGTTAAAGTCACCACCTTCTCCCCCTAATTACTAGTAGTGTATTTGAGGGGGCAGAAATGGAGGGGGGAATTCTTTGACTTTGGGAGGGTGGTGGAGGAGGAGAATTGGGATACAAGAAGTCAGCAATTTCCATTCCAACCTGTATTCATCACAATTAGAGCTTTTCCTGTTTCATTGCGGTTCACATACCACCAAATACTATGTCATTCACCTCGTTGTCCATGCTATTTTACATAATTTAAATAAATTAATGGCATAATCAGCTCCACACCATTCATTTCAATGTAAAGAAATGCTAAAACAATATTTTAAAAGTCATTAATTATATATTGTTTGCAGATTAAAGCTGCAAAAACCACTTCCGGAACTATAGTGGGATATAGTGGAAATAGAGCGCTCATTTCCATGTTATTTACAAGCAGATTTTTTAATGGAATCAAATAACATGGAAATGAGCACTAAACTTGTGCTATATTCCTCTATAGTTCCATGAGTGGTTTTTATATCATGTGAAAGCTCAGGGTAAGAGGAAAGTGTATACCTGAAGGAGTGTCTCCACCAGCATCATTCAGCCCAGATACTGAGGTCCAGCTCTGAGGGCCTTCTGACAGTCCCCTCACTGCAAAAAGAGAGGTTACAGGGAACCAGGCAGAAGGCCTTGTCGGTAGTGGCACCCGCCCTGTGGAACGCCCTCCCACCAGACCTCAAAGAGATAACAATAATGTGACTTTCTGTAGACATCTGAAGGCAGCCCCTATTGGGAAGCTTTTAAAATTTGGTGTATTGTTTGTTCTTTCATACTCTGTTGGAAGCCACTCAGAGCGGCTGGGGCAACCTAGTCAGGTGCAGGGGCACCAACTATAGGAGGAAAGCTTCAGCCCCCTCAATATTTCTGGGCAGTGGGGTTTGCCCCCACCCCCAATATTAAGGGGATAGCCATCCCCTGCTCCCCCCAGGTGAGCACTGGTGCACCGGGCAGGGGCGGGATGCACAGAGGGCGATTTTCACCCTCCATGCTCCCTGCCGTTGACAGGCAAGCACTGGCACATCAGGTGGGCAGGATGGGGCAGATCACGTGACGCCAGGGCCCCTCAATGTGGGGGGCAAGTTGGCACCCTTGGTCAGATGGGTGGGGCACAAGTAATAAATTGTCACTGTTAGTGACTGCCGTGTGAATGCAGCCAACAACAGGAATGAATACTGATCATATTCACTTGACTGATTTCTATTCCTGAACATAAACAAACACATGAACTGCATCAGTTTCGACTTCTGTGTCCACTTCATGCAGAATCCTCTGATACCCCTAGTGGAGGAGTAGGTATTTCTGCATGCTTTCCTGGCTGTTTCTAGAAGAACCCCAGCCCAACCAAGAAGTGAAATGCTACCATGGACGAAGCTGGGTTGCTTAGCCAGTTTCAGCCTTTCTTACTTCCTCTAGGGGTTTCTGTGCATATATTGCTGCATGTCTGTGATGAGAAGACATCAGGACACTTTAGGTACAGGTACAAGTCCCAGAGGGGAAAGGAGCCCACAGAAATAACCTGTTCTGACCTCTTGTTTAAACAAGTGCAACCCAAAGCACATTAAAAAATACTCTTTAATCCTCGCAACACCCTCTGTGAGATCAATAATGGTATAATCACTTGACAGAGGGGCTAACTAGCTGAAACACTCAGCTCAAGGAGTAATTTTGCAGATCCTGACTCCTGAGGTGAATTTTGCAGATCTGTCTAATTTACCTCAGAAATCGAAACAGGACTCATCCTGAATAGACATCACTTTCTCACTACACCAATCAAGCTCCATTTTTCCCTAGGAAACAACAAGGAAAATGAGCTTCAAACAGATATGCAGTCTTACACTGGTTGCTTGGCTGAGGTATTCAGCTCAAACAAATTTTGTGGGTTTCATGAGTGGGGTAAAAACACCGCCTGAATATTATATTAATCTTCAAAGGGAAGGAGGGCTTATTTAAAGATATTTGGTGTCGCCTTCATAAGTACCAGGTGACTTTAGGTTATTTTTCCTTGATCCTTGTCTTTTTTGTTTGACAGCATGTAGTGCTTCTCTGGTCACACTGTTGCTGAATTACTGGAGCACATGGAACTAGGGGAAGTGCTTAAAAATTCATTTTGTGAATCATTCAAAAGAGTTTTTTCAGTGTTCTCCACAAAATTGAAGCAAACCCATACGTCCTGATTCTATTCTAGCTCAGTTTTTTCTGGACTTTCACATCTCTAGCAATATCTCTGTCTCTTTTTAATGTGGGATAACCAGCCTCATATAATCAACATGCTTAAGTCTAATGAATGTATGAAGGGGTTAATGTACAGAGTAATCTGTCTTGCCAGGCTTTGGGATCCTAGGTGTATATCTGTGGGTTTGGAACGGGTGCTCACTGCATGAGGAAACTGCAACGGGTCTGCCCTACTACCAGAAAGCAGCAGGAGGCAGGTAACTTCAGGTAACTATCTGACAGTCAAGATAGATCAACAACTCAGAATAGGCCAGGAATGACTAAGGTTTCAACTAGTTCCCACTCATCTGTGGAGGGAACCATACCCAGAGAGGTGAAGACAGTTTCTATTACATAACAGACTCATCCCTTAAAGAGACAAGCTGCACACACTACACCAGACAGGGACACGGGTGGCGCTGTGGTCTAAACCACTGAGCTTCTTGGGCTTGCCGATCAGAAAGTCGGCAGTTTGAATCCCCGTGACAGGATGAGCTCCCATTGCTCTGTCCCAGCTCCTGTCAACTTAGCAGTTTGAAAGCACACCTGTGCAAGTAGATAAATTGGTACTGCTGCAGTCGGAAGGTAAACGGCGTTTCTGTGTGCTCTGGTTTCCGTCACAGTGTTCTGTTGCACCAGAAGTGGTTTAGTCATGCTGGCCACATGACCCGGAAAGCTGTCTGTGGACAAACGCCGACTCCCTCAGCCTGAAAGCGAGATGAGCGCTGCAACCCCATAGTCACCTTTGACTGGACTTAACTGTCCAGGGATCCTTTACCTTTTTTTACTACACTGGACAGTTGGCAGCCATTTTCTGGCACTCCAGCATAACATAGCTTCACATATGTTTTACAGTGATGTGGTCCTTGCCTGGTAGAAACAGGATAGGCTTGATCATGAGTTTTCTGAGGGGAATTGTTGGTCGCTGTACAGTGAATGACAGGCAGAGATGAAAGATGGACCTGAGCTCTGGCGCTTGGGATATAACCTGCCCACCAGATGCATGTCATTCACTGAATATATATGATAGCATTACTAGTAATAACAAGCAGTAGAACTGAGAAGGACACAAGAGTTAGTCTTCTGCTCCCAGTTAGCAATGATTTATTCTTGGATTTTGCAGCAATGATCTATTGTATGCCCCCTTTCCCCTCCCCAAGCTGTAATTTCGTCTCCTTTAAAATTAGAGTAATTGCTCTGAACCTTTCCTTACAAATGGCTGCGAGATTTTCATTATTAATGTTTCATTATAATCAAGGGTAGCCAAAGTTTCATTAGATTCTGACTGCTAGACAGCACACCCCAACCACAGATGGAGGTTTTGTATTCCCAGTGGGACTTCTTTTATATGAAAGCATTTGGTGAGGGTCACCGTCTCTCCCCCCACCCCACCCCCAAGCAAGATTAGATGTTCACAGAATGGGGCGGGGGGGGGGGGAGGCTGTCTCACATCTGTGCCAATATGTAACAGGCTTTCGTATTATGACAGCAAAGGTGGTTTCATAAATAATAAGAACAAGCACCTGTTGTGAATAATGTCATTTGTGGGAATGTAAGCACCCTGTCGCAGGGACGCAGGTGGCGCTGTGGGTTAAAGCCTCAGCGCCTAGGACTTGCCGATCGAAAGGTCGGCGGTTCGAATCCCTGCGGCGGGGTGCGCTCCCGCTGCTCGGTCCCAGCGCCTGCCAACCTAGCAGCTCGAAAGCACCTCCGGGTGCAAGTAGATAAATAGGGACCGCTTACCAGCGGGAAGGTAAACGGCGTTTCCGTGTGCGGCTCTGGCTCTGGCTCTGGCTCTGGCTCTGGCCAGAGCAGCGATGTCACGCTGGCCACGTGACCCGGAAGTGTCTCCGGACAGCGCTGGCCCCTGGCCTCTTAAGTGAGATGGGCGCACAACCCCAGAGTCTGTCAAGACTGGCCCGTACGGGCAGGGGTACCTTTACCTTTACCTTTTTAAGCACCCTGTGGATGTTGTGTAATATGACAGAAGTAAAAGAGAAGGGGGTGCAGAAAATAAAGTAAATGTGAACAGAGAAGCTGTGGAAGTGTGCTTGTGGAACATCTGAGACTCCTAATATGGTACTCAAAAGAGAAATGAAGTTCTAAACCTTTTTCTGAATCACATCAATGTATGGTCCAAAAAAGGACTTGCAGCATGTCTCTCAACTCTCACACCTACAGTTCCCAAAGTGTGCTAACTCTGTATTTGTCTACAAGGTGACAGCAGCAGCAGCAGCAGTGATGGAGAACAGGGAGAAGGTAGCAGCTCAAGACTTGAAAACCCTCCCCCCCACCCCACTTTTCAAGAGCTATCATGTGCAGGTAAGTAAAGGCAAGGATGATTGGGAGGCGAGTAGCAAGAGGATGTTTATGTCTTCAGCTGCTTGGGTTGTCTCAGGAAATCAGATGATTTGTTTCCAGGAAGGTTTGGGATTTACAAAAAATAAAAAAATAAAAAAAAATTGGAAGCCTGCGATTTTTCACTCATCTCTGTTTATTAGTAAGGGCCATGCTAGATTTTTCAGCTTCTGGGAAATTGGAATACTATGGACCTACCTCCTAAAGAGCAATCAGCAAATCAAAATAGTCCTGCAGAGGAGAGTTCTCTAACTGAAATGATTTGGAAACCAACTTCTCTTGGGGGGAAAGCTGATTCCTTTTGGGGCAGCTAGCTCAAAAGCTAGGCTTTGTGGTACTGATGCAATCCACAGTGGTAGTCAGTTTCAGAAACAAGACTAGGTTAGAGTGGGAGTATATAGTGTATTACAGCACCACCATGTGGTTAAGTCATATATATTTATTGTGGTCATTTAAAGTAAATCGTGTTTAACTCCTTGAAGGGCAGGTGCCATAGTAATACAGTGGTACCTCGGGTTAAGAACTTAATTCGTTCCAGAGGTCCGTTCTTAACCTGAAACTGTTCTTAACCTGAGGTACCACTTTAGCTAATGGGGCCTCCCGCTGCTGCCACACAGCTGCTGTGCGATTTCTGTTCTCATCCTGAAGCAAAGTTCCTAACCTGAGGTACTGTTTCTAGGTTAGCCGAGTCTGTAACTTGAAGAGTATGTAAACTGAAGTGTCTGTAACCTGAGGTACCACTGTAAAGGAGAAGGTCCTTTATTGCAAAAGTTAAGCACAATCAAAATATTCAGTAGCTACAAAACTCTGGGAAGAGTGAAATCACAGAGGGAATGGAAGATGGATTATAAAAATGCTAAAGAGTGTGTGCAGGATTAGTTCAAGTAATTTGAATGCTGTAAAACGTGCTCAGTTGTGTTGTTGTTGCTGACGTTCTATTGGTAAGAAGTGTAGCTCAGTGGCAGAGCCACTGCTTGGAATGCAGACAGTCCCAGTTTCAATCCCTAGCGTGATGCCTCCCTTCCCATCGGAGCAGCCCCAATCCCATTCCTACTTGTGTGCAAGCAGGAGGGGGTGGGGATCCCTCAGCTGGGAAGCGAGGCTTCACACTGCCTTTTGGAGCAGCCCCATCCCAACTCCTACTTGCGTGCAAACAGGAGCGGGGCAGGGCTGGGTGGAGATCTCTCAGTTAAGCAACGGGAAGCCTCCCTTCCCAGCTGAGGGATCCCCTTAGTTGCTGGGGTCAGGGGAGGTGGAGGCAGCCAGAAGCTGCATCTTAGAGCCCCTGCACCACCATCATATGGGGACTTCCGAGCAGCTCCTGAAGCCAGCCAGAGACAACTGCTCCGGGCTGCTGAGACTGCGTTTCCCAGGGACATTAGATGAAATCCGGGGACATTCCGGGGATGGAATTTGTCCGGGGATTTATTCACAAATCCAGGGACTGTCCCCGGGAAACAGGGACATCTGGTAACCCTATGGCGAAGATTTTGCCCACCAATGGAAACTGTGGTTGAGTTTGATAGCAGTGCAGTAGCATGGGAGACTATTATTATGCTATATTATTCAATGATTGTTCATTCATTTCCTATTTATTACCCATATATCCCTCCTGACAGATACTGGCAAGTCTCCCTAGTGCTCCCTCTTGCTGCACTCGGATTCTGCTCAAGGGAGGACCTCAAATAGTATCCAAGTTCGAGCCTTGGGAGAATTTAGCAGAAATTTTAAAAGCATTCTAGTGTGCTCTGGCAGATTTGCTTGTGCAACAGGGATACATATAGGCTAGAAGAAAGGATTTGGAGAGTATAGGAGCCCTTCTTTCAGCCTTCAGAAAATGTAAGTAAGGTAGAACATTGTACCACTGAGAGTTTGGGAGGCGCAGACAGTTAGGGCCAAATGTTGCCCAAGATGCTCTAAAATGAACAGTGGTGTGTGTGTGTGTGTGTGTGTGTGTGTGTGTGTGTGTGTTACAAGCAGGGCATTTTTCAGTTGGAACTCCTCAGAACTCAGTTCTGGCACCTCTCTGGTGAGCACCATTGCCATCACAAGAGAGCAACAGAGGCATTCATTGTGAGTTCCAGCACCTCTTTTTCTAGAAAATAGCACTGGTTACATTGATATTTGCGCATGAAATGTTCCTGGAAGTTTGTGAATGTATGGGCAGATTTCTGAAGATGTAGAGTACTGAAGAGAGGTCTACATGCAGAGACCTAACCATGCGATGACTATACATCTTTGTTTTACTGTTCCAATTATCCAAGAAGTGGCCATGAGTTGCAGTGTTTGTGTGACCACCTTGGAGAAGCAGTCACCCATTCTGAACTGGCATCACCTACTCAAGATACCAGATCTATAACCTTCCATTAATTAACCAAATAACTCTTCTTTCTGTGCCCAGACTTGTTTGGGAGTCATGGGAAACAGGCCATCGTTTTGTGTTTCAGACCAGGGTATTCCTGTCCAGAACTCCTCCTTCTCTACTGCCATGATTATTAAATACTTTTTAGTTCTTATCTAGAACTGTTAAGTTGTGGGTGAACAGCGATTCTTCAAACAGCTCTTGTTTATTCACAGGCCAGAACAGGACTGAACTGAAGGGTTCGGCCAACCTGCTTATATAGAGCTCCACTAGAACGTAACAGTAACCACTTTCTGTAACTATCCAATCACTGAACGTCACTTTCAATCCCTTATTTGTATATGTGGACCTGAGTGAAAACTATCTACAATATCCCCCTGCTGGCCCAGGGTGAGAACTTCAGTACGTAACAAGAACCATCCTTCTACCAGATCACTGGGTGAGCTCCGAATCTCATAGCGTTGGTCAAGGTTCCTTAGGACTGGTTGAGAGTTAGTTAAAAGGAGAATGAAGAAGCAAAGATTATGATGGTGATACTATATTTATGAATGCCAATAGCCCAGTGCCAGGAGGGCCTAAGGATTCCCCTGCTGGGGATGACCTTTTCATCTGATACCCTCCCTTCAGGGGGCTAACCTTAGTCATTGAGCTTTCTCTGCTTGGAATTGGACTCCCTCTGTGGTTTAAAGCCCTGGAAATTATTTCAAGTGGTTGTAAGCAAATCTATTGTGTCTATCTGATGAATCCCCAGAGATAGTGCAAATGCGAGGAGGGGGGAGTCGAGGGGGAGAAGGAACCTCTCCCTGCGGAGTGGTGGAGGCCCTAACAGTGATGTTTAGATAGCTCCATGGGAAGAAAATCTTCCTCACAGCAGAATATTTTCCCCTGAAACAAAACCATGGTAGGCAATTTCCATTTTCCATTTAAAATAAATAAATGGCTCGATGCCGCTGCACTCGGCAATCCTTTTCATTGTTGTCTCCTAAAGATCCATGTCAGCTGGTAGCAAGCAGTTGGTGGCAGGGTGGTATTGCTCCATAATTAACCTCCTTCCCTGAAACATTACTGCATATAAAACAATTATATTTAACAGTCCAGAGCCCAGTTAAACCTAATTTAGAGGACAGGAATGCTGTTGATTTAACTAATTACGGGCACTCCCTGTGTACTGAATTAAGGTTGTTTTGTTTTTAATATTAGTCGGTAACTCTGTGGCTATAATATAAACCAATTATTTAATAAATTTTCCAATTAACAAGGGTATACAAAAATAACAAAGAGCCTAGAAAAACGCAGTCAAATTATTGGATGTGGAATTAGGTATACCTCAATAAAACTGACTGTATCCGGTTGGAAATCCCATCCCAGTCATTACTATGTGTTGGCTATGAGTGAGTTGTTATTGTTCAGGGTGGGTGAATCCATAACATGCCATATTTCTCTCTGCATTACTTGATCATCCATTGATCATCCAGTACCATTTGATGATAATACCAACACAAATGTCAGAAATGGATATACAGATTGGCCTTATAGTAAGTCAACTGGTCTACCTAGCCCAATGCTATCTACTCCCAACTAGCAGTAACTCAGGCAAAGGTATTTCAACTTCCTGCTTTTAAAAAGGAATGTTAAGAGATAGACAGGCCACTTGTTCATCTCCAACTTCTCACCTCGTTTTAGCTCAGCCAGAGCATGAGATTCTTAATCTGAGGGTCGTAGGTTCAAGCCCCACATTGGGCAAAAGATTCATGCTTTGCACAGGGTTGGACTAGATGACCCTTGGCATCTCTTTCAACTCTACAATTCTATGATTTAATAATTGTGCAGATTATTAAATAATAATTTGGCAGGTGCAACATCTCGTGCAGGCTGAGGAAACTGAGACCTCCCGAGGTCCAACTTTCTAGTAAGGCTGCAGCAGAATCACCCTGTTTACCCAAAGAAAGACTGGAACCTTTATGAAGTGAACACTCACAACAGCTCAACACACACACCCAGCACCCACTGTAAAAAATTTAGGGAAAGGTGCTATGGCACTTACTTAAAAAAAAAAGGTAAAGGACCCCTGGATGGTTAAGTCCAGTCAAAGGTAACTATGGGGTATGGCGCTCATCTTGCTTCAGGCTGAGGGAGACAGATTTCCAGGTCATGCGGCCAGCATGACTAAACCGCTTCTGGCGCAATGGAACACCATGATGAAAGCCACAGCGCATGGAAACGCCGTTTACCTTCCCACCACAGCAGTACCTATTTATCTACTTGCACTGGTGTGCTTTCTATAAATGTACTTACTATAGTGCCCCCTGCTGCTGCTGACACACACACCCTTCTCTGCCTGACCAAAAGGCCCAGGAGCATAACTGAGGTAGCAAGGGAAACTGGTGTTGACGAATGCTCCCAGGCTCTGGCAGAATGCTTTTTCCTATTAGAGACACTGAATGGGAGAGCAAGCCCAGGGTTTCCTGGCAGCACTCTGCCAGTATTTGTATCATTCTGGAAAGCCTTCCCCACCTCACCAAAGGTAGAACTGATATTTACAGTCCCATCAGTGGTGGGAAAAGGTGCTCCCAGGGGACATGATTATTTCCTGCCATCTTCCTCCACTATATTCTCCCAAATAAGTTACTGGGCCATGAGGGCCAAAGGAAGGAGCAGAGGTGGTACTTACTGGATCAATGCCTTTTCAAGCAAGCATTCAAACAAGGGCAGTCATTTTTATGATGGCCACCCACTACGAATGTTGGTGCCACTCTTGTATCATAGCAACTGTTTAGAAAAATCTTTGATGCATTTCCTGAATCAAAATATACACAGAGACTGTTTACAATCAAGTGATGGGCACTGGAGAGAACACCCGGTCACGTCCCTCTTCAACGAAATACAATAAAAATCTACATTTGGCAACAGTTGCTTCTGTTACAAATGAACTGCTGGAGATGAAAGCTTGTGACTTCCGTTACGCTCATTTAAGTTTACAAATAGTCTTAGCAGAATCTGGATTCAATCCATATTAATATAATGCAGGAGCTAAAACAACTATACAAGGACAGTTACCGTAAATTGAATCAGGTTGGTTTTCGAACCTGAAGTTCAACCATTGGTGTTTCCCAAGGTAGTTACATCTGTTTGCTTATAATGCTTACATTGTCTGTTTTATAGTAAGGGAAGGCAACATGTGGACAGCATTGGGGGAAGGGGCTGCTTGCTGCTGCTGAGCTGTTTTGAAACTCTGGCCACTGAATTATGCTGCAGGCTCACATCGTTTCTAGAGGCATGCCACATTTCCAGCAAGATTATGTACAACTCGTGGAATAAGAGATAGGAGAACTGCATCAGAGAAAAACCTCTCATTGGCTGATGGTACCCCGAGGGCAGGACACTGTTGCCTAGCAACCTTTCGCTGGCATCATCACGGATGCGTTGAAATCCTTCAGATGTATACCATATGCAACCATATGCATATGTCTGAGCGAAATCCACTGTCCTGGGGAATTCTGACACATGCACACCCCCAATTCGGTGCTCATTTCCTCCAAGTCCCACTTACGTTAGCCTCTTCCAGAGGAATATGCAAAACTCAGGCTAGTTCCTTACTCTCTTGCTCAGGGTTTTGCAAGCATTATTTCCCCAACACTGCACAGAGTACAACCATATCCCAGAGTCATCTGCATTCACAATGAAGGTCCGCTTGGGATCTCTAAATGCCCTCATTCAGTAGACTACCCAGAGCCCTGCTTCTACCCTCAGCAACACACATCAACCTAAACAAAGGTCACTGCTAAACCTACGCTGACCTTGTAGCTTCCTTCTCCATTACAGTTAAACTTTCGAAAATGACTATTAGTTTGCACAAAGTATAGATAGAATGGGCATAACAGTTCCTGATTTTCTTGCTGTTGCCACAGTACATCCCACTTGATAAAGGCCATTCAGAAAGTTTCAGAAGAAACTGAGCTTTGGCACTTAACACCGCAGAACACCGGTCTGGAATGACCTACATTGGCTCCCAGTACATTTCCAAGCACAATTCAAAGTGTTGGTGCTGACCTTTAAAGCCCTAAATGGCCTCAGCCCAGTATACCTGGAGGAGTGTCTCCACCCCCATCGTTCAACCCAGACACTGAGGTACAGCGCCGAGGGCCTTCTGGCAGCTTCCTCACTGCAAGAAGCGAGGTTACAGGAAACCAGGCAGAGGGCCTTCTCAGTAGTGGCACCTGCCCTGTGGAATACCCTCCCACTCTCAAGGAAATAAACAACTATCTGACTTTTAGAAGACATCTGAAGGCAGCCCAGTTTAGGGAAGTTTTTAATGTCTGATGTTTTATTGTATTTTTACTATTTTGTTGGAAGCCACCCAGAGAGGCTGGGGAAACCCAGCCAGATGGGTGGAGTATAAATAAAGTAGTAGTAGTAGTAGTAGTAGTAGTAGTAGTAGTAGTGTTTTTCCTATGGCTGGGATTGAGCCATCGCTAGGGTGCATCAGCAGCTGTGGCATGAAACCTGAAAGATGTGCTCAAGCAGTGTCTGATATTGTGCTGCGAATACACTTACCATCAGGCGCATCATTTTGATTGCAGCATTCTGCATCGTCATAGGGTACGGGTCACTGACATTTACAGGCCCACCTGCTCGCCTCAGGCACACACATACGCACCCACCCCAAAGAGACAGACAGAGAAAAAGCTTGTGCACACCTATTTTGCTTCCCCAATGGATCTGGGTAAAAATTGGATCTTGTAGAATTAATACAAGCCTTCAAACCTGCATAGAGCTAAAAGAGGAAATGGGAAATCGTGTCGCTCTTCCAGCCTCCTCCTTCACCTTCACAGGTAATCACCATCACCACCGCATGACAAAGGCAGCAGTGGGTTTGGGGTGCATCTCAGAGGCTTTGTGGGTGCCAGAGCAGATGTCAATGGTCCCATTGCACCCACAGCCACCAAGCCTGGCAACTCTTGTCTTAGGGGATGGTCTTCAGGTGCAAATTTAAGCAGCTTTGCTGAAGCTAAGCAGGAATGGGGTTAGGGGTTGCTCCAGTAAATTATTCCAAGGAACAAGCTGTCCATGGTTTAGAAAGAAATGAGGAGGGAAGCGAAGGAGTGGGAAAGATAAAGCAGAGGATGTGCTGAAGAGAAGTCGGCAAGAGAGAGGAAAACATTAATGATGGACAGAACTTGTGTGTTTAAGTGTGCATTATTTATGAGCACAATTTCAGCTGATATGCATTCCTGTCCGAGCAGAGCAAGCGAGAAGAAGGAGTGCTTGGTTATTTTTAGTGTGAATGTGTACTTGTTCCTCTAATGTTGTTAGTATCCAGATTTGAATGCCATATGTGCTTCTTGCAAACCAGCCAAAGATCTAAGCATCAGACAACTGCCACTTGAACACCACTTTTTTCCCCCCTTCTGAAATCTCTGGGGCAACATTAGTGTGGGCGGGAGACAGAGATCCCAAGAAAATACGTGCCAAATCACCATAGAGAATTGATGTTGTTCAGCATTATGGAGAAAGCATAAGGGAGTTTTGTGCGAGTAACTCAGGGTTGGTATTGACTTTCTGCCATGTGCTTCAGGACAAAAATATGCACTTGAAAGGCCATTCTCCCATTACACAATGCATGCTTCTTTGTGCAAGGCTGAATTGCTATGCAGGAAAAAGGCTGATATGGCAGAAGGAGCCCCTCTGCCAGTATAGCCTAATGGTTAATGGCTGAACTATGAACCAACCAACCCCCCTGCCAGGGCATATCCCAGTGGTAGCATATCTGCTTTGCAAGCAGAAGGTCCCGGGTTCAGTCTCCAGGAAGAGCTAGGAATGCCCCTGTCGGAAACCCTGGAGATCCTCTGCCAGACAGTGTGGACTGTCCAGAACTAGATAGACCAAGGGACTTTCTCAATATAAAGCAGTTTCCTATGCTCCTATGTTGCTGCTGCTATGGAGCTCCTAAGCAGCTGCTATCCCTTGCCAAGTTAGGAATGGGGAAATCTGTCAATTTTGATTTCTTTCACTTTCTAATTTTTTTTTAATAAGTCAGGGCTTTGCATTTTCACACCAGCTTGCATTTTTTAAAAAGTCCTCTTGAAAAATCATCAGCGTTTTAGTACAAATTTCTCTTAATATGCACATATTTGTATGCAATTTAACCTAATTTAGCCTAATATATGCATTTTTGCATATAGAGTTGCATAGAGTTCCAGAAAAACATCTACTTCTGCTTCATTGACTACGCAAAAGCATTTGACTGTGTCGACCACAGCAAACTATGGCAAGTTCTTAAAGAAATGGGAGTGCCTGATCACCTCATCTGTCTCCTGAGAAATCTCTATGTGGAACAAAAAGCTACAGTTAGAACTTGATATGGAATAACTGATTGGTTCAAAAAGAGTACAGCAAGGCTGTATATTGTCTCCCTGCTTATTTAACTTATATGAAGAATTCATCATGCAAAAGGCTAAACTGCATGAATCCCAAGCCGAAATTAAGATTGCCAGAAGAAATTTCAACAACCTTAGATATGCTGATGACACAACCTTGATGGCAGAAAGTGAGGAGGAATTAAAGAACCTTTTAATGAGGGTGAAAGAGGAGAGCATAAAATATGGTCTGAAGCTCAACATCAAAAAACTAAGATCATGGCCACTGGGTCCATCACCTCCTGGCAAATAGAAGGGGAAGAAATGGAGGCAGTGAGATATTTTACTTTCTTAGGTTCCATGATCACTGCAGATGGTGACAGCAGTCATGAAATTAAAAGACGCCTGCTTCTTGGGAGAAAAGCAATGATAAACCTAAACAGCATCTTAAAAAGCAGAGACATCACCTTGCCGAAAAAGGTCCATATAGTTAAAGCTATGGTTTTCCCAGTAGTGATGTATGGAAGTGAGAGCTGGACCATAAAGAAGCCTGATCGCCGAAGAATTGATGCTTTTGAATTATGGTGCTGGAGGAGACTCTTGAGAGTCCCATGGACTGCAAGAAGATCAAACCTATCCATTCATCAGGAAATCAGCCCTGAGTGCTCACTGGAAGGACAGATCCTGAAGCTGAGACTCCAATACTTTGGCCACCTCATGAGAAGAGAAGACTCCCTGGAAAAGACCCTGATGTTGGGAAAGATAGAGGGCACAAGGAGAAGGGGACAACAGAGGACGAGATGGTTGGACAGTGTTCTCGAAGCTACGAACATGAGCCTGACCAAACTGTGGGAGGCAGTGGAAGACAGGAGTGCCTGGCATGTTCTGGTCCATGGGGTCACAAAGAGTCAGACACAACTAAACGACTAAACAACAACAACATCATACATTTTTGCACTCGTTACTTGGTTGAAGAACTGCATTGCAACATTCAGAAATACATGAATTTTGCAGTGTGGCTGTGTTTAAGTTCATGTGAAAAGTGGAAAATTTGATTGATTTGGCTTTAAATGCAAATTTCTCCCCACATTCCAAGTCACCATCAGCAAAATGTGGGTAATAATAATACTGACCTACAGATATATAGTTGTGAGCATTACTGAGACCTGGGTTACATGGCATGGCATACTGGACTCGATGCAGCTACCCAGATACCTGTGGAAAACATATAATGCCATTGCTTCTTGTGGTGAATTTCCCTGTCACTGCCCTGCCATCTGCAAACCCTGGAGTAGGGAAACTCATGTGGTAACTAGAACGTATTTACTTCTTGCTACTCCAGAGGGCGGAAGCCAAACCACCGGTTCAAATTGAGAGAAAGGGGATTTCAATTAAACCTTCAGAAGAACTTCCTGATTTGATGGTGGAACAAACAGGTTGCCTCATAAGATGGTGGGCTCTCCTTCATTAAAGGTTTTTAAGCAGATGGCCACTTATCAGGAATGCTTTACAGTGGATTTACCAAATCAGCAGGGGTTCGGACTAAGTTATCTTTGAAATCTATTTTACTTTCATAGACCTAACTTCCCATAAGGGAATGGGGGTGGGAGGAGAACTTGACACAGCAAGTGCCCTTTTCAGCATTGTCTCTGAAGCGCAATGCGCAGCCTGGTTCTAAGGTAACATTTCTGAAACACTTTGAATATGCTAAAGCACTGTATAAATGTTAAGGGCTGAAGGTACTCTTATCTCTAGCAATATGCTTTCAAGGCTGCCCATTCATGTTCAACCATTTAATGAGTTTTCATTTCAGTAGGTAGCATTTCCCCACTAAATCAGTCCATGTGTAGAGAATGACAGTGATTGAAGAGATCATTATGCACATTCTTTGGAAATGCAACCGAATTAAAAAAGCCAAACCCAGAATTCTCTTGATCATGCAGCTCTTCAACGAATTAGTTTTTAAGAGAGCCTAGATCCTTTTGGCTGAGGACATTTCCAGCACCTAGGTTCTCATAGGACCAAGCAACATGTGATGTGGAAGACAGATCCACGATTGGATTGCATGGTGTTTTTGCTTGTAATGTAGGTGCTGATTACCTAGAAGTCAGGGAACAGTTTTGAATGGAAGCAATGGTACTGGTGGAGAGGGGGAAATTTCAATGGGGAAGATGGAGTCAACCCTTCTCCCTTTCCCAGCTCAATTTGCAACTGGTGGAAGTATCAGGCAGAGGGCCTTCTCAGTAGTGGCGCCTGCCCTGTGGAATGCCCTCCCAGCAGATGTCAAGGCAGTAAATAACTATTTTACTTTTAAAAGACAACTGAAGGCGGCCCTGTTTAGGGAAGTTTTTAATGTCTGACGCTGTATTGTTTTTAATATTCGGTTGGAAGTCACCCAGAGTGGCTGGGGAAACCCAGCCAGATGGGCGGGGTATAAATAATAAATTATTATTATTATTATTATTATTATTATTATTATTATTATTATTATCAAAGTAAAAAGAATAGCACTGAGAGATCCAATCATAAACTTCCCCGTATAACATGTGGTTTGGCCCCTATGCATTTTATGGCCACTTAACAGCATGGAGTTCCACAATGAATACATTTTGTCAGTGGGTTCAACATGCAGCTGGCTTGGAAAGTGTTTCTGTTTCTTGCCATTGAAAAAACTGTTGTGCAGATTGGCTCTGGACAGCACTGCTCTTGCTATCTAGACATTCTCTCTCCACGGTGCACTCCTCATCATAGGAGGGGAGAGTTCGTACAAACAGGGGAGATTTCACCTGTATTTAATGTCAGAAGTCTGCATAGGTCTGCAAAATGCTGCAGCTAGATATTGCAGACACTTTGAATGGAGGTGAGAGGAAATGTGCCAAAGGCATATATACACAAGGCTCCCCACAGACCTGTGCTGCAGCAATTTCTCAAATACTGTTCCCCTGACTTTTAACCCCTCTACCCCTACCCCTTCCATGGCAAGGGAAAAAGCCTCAAGCATATAGGAAGATTGGGCTGGAAAAGAGAAATAACCCTGGAGGAGGATTAATTGCTTGTTTTGGAATGAAGTAACTGAGCAAAAACGGCAACTGGAAATCTCTCCCGCCCCCTCTCTCATATACTCCCACCACATGGCATAGACAGAGAGAGAGAGAGAGAGAGAGAGAGAGAGAGAGAGAGAGAGAGATTCAACATTCTTTCTGGATGTTTTGATAAGGCCCTTTCTTGTTTCTTTTCACCCGCGAGCGAACATGATTTGATTCCCTCCCTCCACCCCCTGCTTTCCATTCCTCGTTCCCTCCCTGGTTTGAGGTGGGCATTCAGGGTTGACTTCTATCTGTTCAATTCAATCTCCCTGCCTGTTCATTTTCTACATAATTCTCCTCACACACTCTCCCTTCAGCCAAATGATTTTCTTCTTTTTCTTCTTCTAATCTACCTTGTATTTTTAAGTTGTCTTGGTATTTGTTAGGCTTCGGGCTCTAAGCCTGTTCCCTTCCCCCCTCATGTTTTTCATATCCTTCGTGTGCTTCACTTGAAAACTGGAGATAGATGCTAACATTTTACTGCTTCAATTCCAGCGTTGCTGCCTTCACATTTGGCCTTCTGCTTAGCATCCTAATTAATTAGTAACAGCTTTCAAGAAATGCACAAGGTCTCAGAAGAAGCAAGGTATGAGCTGATATAGAGCCATTGTCTGCAAGGGCCTGCTGACCACCTCAGGGATATTTCAAGGTCTTTTTTCCAAATTGCCAGCTTTCATTCATTTTCTCATAAATAGCCCTTTTAATTATGGGGGTGCAAGGGAACAAAAGATGACAGCACCATTCAGTAAGAAGCAATTTTGCTTCTACCTTCCTGTGCCCAGTCCAGTCAGTGAAAAGCAATAGCCAACAAGTTCAAGTTGCTAATTTTTTAATTGAATTTTGTATTAGCATTTTATTATGTAACCCTGTGCAGTAACCCTGTATGCTTAGATGACAGTGGGGACATAGATATTTGCTGGAGTGCAGACATTATTTGAAGGCCAGATATTTCCTTTGTCTGCCAGTCTCAGAACAGTTCCAAAGCATAGGTTTGGATGGTCAGCCATTCTCTGCAACCCATAACATGCTTTAGTCTTCATCGAAATTTTTGGATATCATGATGGGACAATGGCCCCCAGTGACACTGTCTTAACAAAACCTGTCTTGTTCCCTTTCCCCTCCAGATTGGATTTAGAAGGGACCAGATGCATTTTGGGTGTTCTCCATCAACAGAATTAAACCACTGATATGTTTGGTCTCAAATATTTTTGGATCAGCTTCTTGATCCAGCATTAATCTATCTCATTTTCCCCGTCCTAGTTTCTTCTGCCCTGTTGATCATGCTCTTCTGAATTGGTATTCTTGTCACAGGCTTTATCCCACCAGGTCTCTGAAAAGCCAACTAAATCATCATTGTTTTCATGCATGAGAACATCTAGTTCTTCCTACTCAGTTATTTTCCCAACTTCTTTTGTCGAGGTAGCTAGGCAGTATTTTAAAGCCTAGCTTCTCTCGTTCTTTAATGTCATTTCTCTTTCAGATGCAGTATCCTTTTGCATTTTCCTATTATAAACATAATTCATTCAGTTGCCTCCTTCAGAATCCAACATATAAAGACTTCTTGCACTTTGCAGGCCTAGTAAATGCTACAGAGCCAACTATTTAATACTTTCAACAAATTGGATGTTGGTGTTGCATGCAGAAAACATCTCAGAAATAGTTGTCAGGTGGGTTGAATTTCTTTTTCATCATTAATGAATATCTTCACTTCAAATAGATGTCATACTTCTAGCCTTTATGTTTACTGAAATAATGCTGAAAAATGTAAGCTCATTACAAAAATAGGACCAGGGGACCCACACACTAAAGGTCTGGCAGTCTAATATAATGGTGAAAAGAGGTGTAACCTACCCAGTTTATTTCATCATTGGGGAACTGTAGGTCTGGCGTGCTTTTGTGAAGCAGGATATGGGTTCTCATTAGATAGGTAAACACTGTTTAGAGAGTTGCATGTTAAGAGTAAAAGTCACAAACCCTTATTTGCCATTAGAAGAAGGTGGGCACTAGATGTCAAAACTTTATAGGGTGTAAGAGGATAGATCTCTGCTCCGAGAAGCTTGCAGTCTAAAATTCTGCAAACACACAAAACAACAACAGAGAAAGGGGGAGGGAAGTGGAGGCAGGAGCAAAGTCCCCCCCCCCCCCCATGTATCCTTTTTTTATTACACATTCATGATTATTTCTGGGCATTTACACACAATCCCAATACCTGCAAAAAAGAAATTAGGGTAGTCACACTATTTCATTTTCAACCAGTGCATGCATTTCATGTTGAATCCCTTTTGTCAGATGCAGGAGGAGACAGTTAATGTGAGTATATTATATTCAGTTATGGGGTATCAGAGTTTTTAGGGGCTAACCAGGCTAGGATAGCAGGCTTGTGGGTTTTTGTGGGTTTTTGGATGTCTGATGTAGATTTTTTCAATTTTGTTGTTCTGTATGGGACAATGACAATAAAGATTATCGTACAGGAAGCCGGTGTAAGAAGGAAGAAGAGGGTGAGGGAGGCAGGCACAGAAAACATCAGAATTTGATTCAGTCAGATTGTTCCCTCTCCCCGGCCAACTTCATGTTACATCATTTGCTTTAGTCTGTTAAAATCGTAATCCACCTTGGGTGCCTTGGGCAACTGGTGATGGTGTAGTGTAGTATAGGGGTGGCTGAAATAAGACAAGGCCCTCCCCCAAGTAACTGGACAAGGAAGCTTCATCTTAGGTACAATTGGTTTCCAAAACACCATGAACATGTTGAGGATGTCAGGGAAGTGTTTGAAGGATACAAATTGTCTCTGTAAACCTATAATCTAACTCGTAGCATTCCCTCTCTTGCAATAACCTTCAGTCTGCTGTCAGCCAAACTGCCCTTTTTCATCAACATAAATTTGATCCTCTTTCCTTCACTATTCTTCATTTCAACTTACTTCAGAACCCAAGGTCCCTTTAACTATTTACAACTTGTTGATGATTCTAATATGGTCAACCATGAACAAGTTATTTTTTGACTACTTTCATTTTCCACACATCTCGTATTACAGGGGTTGTTTTTTTTTAAGACTGTGGAAGAACACATTTGTCCTCTCAACAGTCTTCACTATTGGTAACAGACTAGCTACAGCTTGTGTGGTAGCAATCGTTGGGACTGGTCACATCTTAAATGTTGTTATCCATAAGAGCACAATATTGTTATCCACTCCCCCTTCTCCATACGTGCATCAGAGTCCATCACTCTGACAATCCTCAGCCCTAGATTTAAGGTAACACACAATGTGTCCAAACTTCCATCCATTATCTAGTGATTCTGTGGGGGGAAAGGCTATTTTGAAGACATTTGTTAACGCCTATACAAAGTTGAGACTTGAAACATAAAGAGCAATGAATTAATTCAGCCTTGTACTGGGGGGGGGGACTTGAAGTAATAGTCAATGCATTTTCCATGTGTCGCTTTATTATTATTATAGAGCGTAATCACACATAAATCCCCAGCGTATGCTGTACAAGTTATAAATAAGCCTCACCAAAAAAAATAATAATTTCTCAAGGTGAAACTAAGGTTATAGATATATCCCAGTGCTTGAGTGTGTTTGATTGCATAATACTTTGCAAGAACATTTGCTTTGAACAAGAAATTAGAAATTCAAGATACAGCAAGTTAAATTTTCAAACTCAGGTTTGTGAAGCTACTCTAACACTAGTTCACAATGAACCCTGAACTTTCCCTTATTAGGATGCACTTTTGGGGTGCACTTTTTAAAAAAAACAACAACTTTTAATATATGTCATTCATAACATTTCATACCTATTGGAGAACCACAGTGTTATTGTTTGGATAAGGAGGCTGTTTGTAGAGATACCAGTGAAACTTAACATTGAAATGCATTTGTTTATTTAAAAATGAAAGAACCTAGGTGTTTCCCCTTTGAATGTGCTTCAGAGTCCCTTGAAATGCCCATGGATTTCTGAGTCAGCAGACAAGTGGGAAGGGTTCGCAAAGGTGCAAAGTGTGGGGAAAACGCTAGCTTTAAACATCATCTGCAAGAAGCTATCTTGCATAAGCTATATTGGGATGAATAAGATCTATGTAGGAGCATAGTAGGGTATGAGGTTTTCATGATGAATTGTTCCCAGTGGTAGGAACTATGAGAAAACTTCCGAACGTGGCTCAGAATGTAAATCCAATATCCAACATTATTAGCACCATAGAGAGGAACTGGTTCAAAGAAGGGGGGAAAGATTAATAAGCAAATGGAAAGTCTTTCGCTTAAAAGTAGATAAACGATATGAGGGGAGGGCATGGTAAAAGGCTGATGGGACAGTGGACTCTCCTATTAACTCTCATGTGTCATCCAGAACCTATGGGCTCTGGATGGCACATGAGTGTTTCACAGGGAAGCAAAAGGAAACACAGCTCCCACAGATCCCACAATTAACCTAATGGAATGTATTGGCAAGGGAATTTGTGGCAGTCAGTAGAGGTAATTATATGGAAAGTAATTATATGGAAAAACAGGTTGTGATCAAATATCTACTGTATGAAAAACCAAAGTTTTTCCAAATGAATTCGAACTTTAATTTCTAAAATCCCTGGTAGAGGACAAGGATCCTGAGATCATGTTAAGGGTAGCCAAATTCTGTGCGATTGCCATAAAACTTAGGGAACAAGCTGTGCTATGATAATGATTAAGGTTTTAAATGATAATTTTAGGTAATATGTTAATGACAAAGTTTTCATTTATATATTTTTTAACTGTTGCTATAGCTCTATTGTCCCTATTATACCTAATTGCAAATTCAAATGTATCCCTATCGTGTTTTATAACTTCCTTGATATTGTATGTGGGCTGGAACTGGTCTGTGACCAAAATAATAAAATTCAAAGTTTGGTGAGATTGAAAAAAATAATCTTTGAACAGCATGCCACATCACTTTTGGAATTCTGCTTTCATTTTTTAAGAAGTAGCATGCCATTGGGCATGTGAGTCTTCTGTTTGTTTTTTTTAATAATTTTTTTATTAGATTTTCACATTTTACACACACACACAAAACAAAAACAAAAACAAAAACAAAACATGTATGATTTCATATTCTTACTTTCTTTACCCCCTTTCCCTGACTTCCCCCCACCCCCTCTTCATACATCCCAATTCCAATAATTAATTCAGCAAGTTCTTATCTCCCATCTTTAACATATTATTGTTATTTTGGAACTTAGCTCTTTTTACTTATCCACATTTAACTTATCCAATTCTATTATAAACATTAAATCCTTTTTCTAAGGTCGACCTAATTTCCCTTCCAAGAATTTCTCCCTTCATATATTAATTAATTATATGTCATAATGGCCAAATACAAAAAAAATTGAAATTCTATTCTCCCCTCCCTCCCTACCCCGGTTTCCATCCCTTCCCAAGCAGATGTCCCCCAAAACAGTTCCTAGCCCGGATTCCTCACATCCGAGGCCTTCAAGTCTCTGTCAGTCTCTCTCTGCCGATTTTGTTGATAACCCTTTTTGTTGGTCCTCGGGTCTCGAAGGAGTTCTGTCACAGTCACATCAAATTTTCTTCCATCCAGAATGCTTAAAAGTAGTTGCTGCAAAAGGTCAGCTGATCTCCCATATTCAAAGAGGAAGTCCCAATCATATTTCTTTATTCTTTTAAATTCCAATATTCCAGGGACTCCAGGGACTTCCTCCTTCATCTTTCTCATCTTTCGCAGATTTGTAGTCCGAAGATCTTCTTCTTTATTTCCTGACAATATAGGCTTCTGATTGGTATTTTCCTGTAATTTTTTCACTCCTTCTTTCCTCTCCACCAATTCCAAAAACACCTCTTCTGGTTCAGCTGCAGATTCTTTATCAGTCAAATCCTTTATGCATTCAGCAGAGTTGTTTGTTTTAAAGTTCAAGGTCATAAGTTCTTTATTCATAGCCGTACTCTGCTCTTGCAGGGTTCCCACGAGAAAAAACATTTTTTCTATCTCTGCCAGTAATTTTCCCTCTGCAGCCATTGTAATGTCTCTAGTTCCCCCTAGGGGGATTCCAATTACTTGATAGTCCTTTTTCCAACAGTCCGTTACTTGTTGTTTATAGCTACGTTGTTTCCAACCACCTCAATTCAAATGCAACACTTTTGCAACACTTTTAATTCAGAGAGTCATTAAATAACAAAGTTCTTACCTTTAGCCGCCCGTTTGACAGCTCCTTTGACAGCTGTCAAACTCCTTATTCTTTTTCCTCCGGCTCACACACAGGACGCTCCCGGGTTCGGGGGGGGGGGGGTTTACACAAAAACTTCCAAAATTCCTCACTTTCTCTCCAGCACAAGACTTCTTCTGTCAAATTCTTGGAAGTATCTTTTATCTGACACCAAAAACAGTACTCTCCACCTTAGTTCTCCGATCCTTGCTTTAGATCGTTTGTAGGTAGGGGGGGTGCGGACTTCCCTTTAGCACATCCCCCGGTTGTACCGAATTCAAAGGTATAAATTTTAAAGTCCAGATTCCATTCTACTCACGGGTTGTTCTTTTTCCAGTCCGAATTTTGGGGAAAAAGTCCGCGCTCTCCGGCCATGGCTGCGCTCCACTGAAGTAGCAGTCTACTCACAGCACCACGCCACTCCCCGTACCCTCTCCGTAGCCTTTAAAAAGGCTCTTCGTGGGTCGGGGAAGGCGCTTAAAGGTGCCCGCCGAGTCACCAAGTCCGCAGGCTTCCGCGCCTGCGGTTTCTAAGGGTCCCCGCGTCGCCGGCGCGGCAAGACCCGTCTTCAGCAGAGCCGATTCCCTCCGGAGCTCGGAGGGAATCCGCCATTAGCCGATCGCGCTAACCCGGAAGTCCCGGGCATGTGAGTCTTCTGTTCCAGACCTGCAAACCAGACATTCTTGGGTGCCCTAAAATAGTGATGCAATTCTTTGGATTCTCCCCCCTGCGATGCAGAATTTAAAGGGAGAGAAGGCACAGAGAGACACCACTGATTCTCTTTTGTAAATCTGTTTATAAACAACCCTCTCCTCATTGAAAGAGCAGACAAGCAATGCATTGAACAGATATCAGTGGCACAAAGGCATCTTTGAAGGACACCCTCTTCACTCGTGTATCAGTGATTTAGCAGCATAAAACACAAGGAACATGCTGGAAATTCCTCACTACAGTGTGACAAAAGATTGCCACTTCTGAAAGACAATGCATTTTCCCCCAGGGTGCTTCCTAATGGAGCGTTAAGGGTATGATAGGCTGGTTCAGTACGCCAGGCACCTTCAAATTCTGTGGAAACTGCCCATCCACACGATTGGTGCATATGGTAGCAGTGGGGGAAAGTCAGCAAAGCAAGCCATGTGGCTTTTATCTTTGCTATAGTCAAGCCAGAGGTTTCCATGCACGTATCTCTCCATCCTCCACTCAGGCAAGCAAGAGGCATTGTTGCAGTTCAAAAGCACATTCCAGTCAGGCAAAACCATGCCAAGAAAGTGTGGAGCAGGGCTGGTGTTTGGTTGGCCTGGGGATAAAGTGGGGCAGTAGCATACACAGCACAGCTGGTCTGGGTGATACCTGCAGTCCCTTCTAAATTTGTGCGGCATCTGTAAGAGGAAACCAGCCAAACCACTTCCTTTCTTAAGGTAACTGCCCTAGCTGGCCAGTTAAGTACTGCAATTTACAAATCCAAATTGCTCAGAACACATTAGTGAACCTTGTATCAGTGATGAGTTCTGAGGAAGACGCCACACAGGGGGTTAAGATGATTTTGTTATGCAAGTCCAAGGCTGAAACAGTCAAATGAAGGCTGAACAAACACAAGATTTTGTAAAAGCTCAGGAGATACGCTGGTGGTATGTGCAAGTAGGTTTTACAGATTAAAAGAGCCCAATGGGCCCTATGATATAAAATTCCAACTATTTTCTCCAGGTTTGTGCATACTGCAAGTTCTATATAACAGAAGCCTGACAAACACAAGCACAAAATTTCACTTGTTATCTCATTTTTGTGATAACAACTAATGCACAAGAATGCAGAGCACAAACCCGAAGATACAATATGTTCTAAAACAGAATGCTTCCTTAATAAGGCACTGATGTAATTGAAAGAATTCATATCTTAATGCATTCTACATTAGATCTTTGGCCCAGTGGCATACTTGCATTCTTGTGAGTGGAATTTTAAAAGGGGGCTGCGATAAGAACATACGGTATCAGAGCATTTTTATTCATTGGCATTGTATGATACAGTGAAACATATCCCATATAAAAAGGGAGCCATTCTGTGGGCTGGGCTGGAAAAGCTGTGTTTTCGTATTTCTTTCCATCTCTTCCGCTAGAAGTTAAAAAGCATGGAAAGACAGCTAATGCTGAGAGAGGGTGAAACCGCTTCAGGAAAGAATATGAATGGTAGACATTAGAATTTCATAAGCCAGGTTAACCCCGCAGGGCTGAGAGAAGCAAAAACAACATATTCTGAATAAACATGAAATGGAAATCGCACAGTGATCAAGGGAGTGTGAATTTATCTTGGAGGCTACCACATGGATGGGTGTGAGATGCCATCAAGAAAATACTGTCAGGCCTAGGGAAGAGCAAATCCTCAAAACCCTTGACCTCAGAAACATATGGCTTTACCATATGAGCTTAAGAATTGCTCCAAGGATTGCCAGTGCACTGTTATAAACACTGTATGCAGAGCCACTAAAGAAAAATGGTTACACACCAAAAACAACAACACAGAATGCTAAAACTGTACTTGTCATTTCCCCAGTGAAGATAATGAATCAGGCGTCACATAATAACCAGTACCCAGACTTCGGATGTTGTGATAGGTCGTGAGCATTTTGATCAATAGTTTCCTTGTGAATACATGTGAAGTGTTCAAAATACTTAACATCAGGACAGAGTTGAAACCATGAATTGTTTGGGGAGAACCGTTTTAGCAGTATTGATAGATCCTCACCCTTTTGACAGTTTTTCAGCAAGGCCTGTGAAAGTGTTTGCTTGTTCAATTACCTGTTGTTCTCTCTCTGAACTGCCCTCATTGGCCCTCAATGAGAAATCACATAGCCAAATCTGATTTGCCACACGATATGGCTACTTTGAGCTATTCACTTCGTGATTCCCAGTTAGCTGGACTCCTAATCCCAGGCAACTTGTGTAGCATTGCCCTCTCAGTTTGTTTCATTTCCCTTCAATTATGCAATTAACTGGGAAAATGTGATTGGTTACATGGCATCAATGGGTGGAGTGGGTTTTAGGGGAGGAAGAGTAACTCTGGTGGGTAACTACTCCTCCTGGGGTAGTTTGTCCACCTTTGCTCCCCACCCTGCACTCAGCTCTCACCTGTGGCTCCTAGAAGCTGTCAGCATGCGACAGTGGCCGTGCCCCAGGAAACAGCTTTGACTGACCAGCTAAACCCTGGATGCAAAGACAGGCTCTGGCGGATTGAGCTGATGAGACCAATAGTGGGTCCAGCGGTCAAGAAGGCAGTTTCTGCATGGGCTGTAGAGGGAAGTGAGGGGTAGATGGGGCTCATCAACTTGGGAAGGTAGCCCATCTAGGAGAAGGAAAACTCTAACTTGCGACTATGCTCATTTGTGAGAAAGGCTTTGGGAGTAAGACGATTGGTCTTTTATGCCTCCTTCCAGCAATTCCTGTAGCTATTCTGGCATCAGATCTATTGTTCTGCTTTCCTTTGAGGCTGAGAGGCTGAGAGGAGGGTCTTGTTGTCTGAGCAGCCCAGGCACACTGCCCAGGCTTCATCCCCAGAGAGCTCACTGTGAGACAGCAGTTATGAGTTACTGGTCTCTGCAGCCACAGCAGGTGCTGTGATTCTCCAACAGTTTGGCTTCACACACAGAGGTGCACTCCATTTTCTCCTGGAAAAAGACAGGTGCCAACAATATTGCATTGTGACATAATCCTGTTCCCTGTATTCAGAAACCTTTTATGAATATACAAAGCCCAGAACAAAATATCTTTCTCCAATAGTCAGTTAATCTTTGGTTCTTAATTTTTTTATGATTTTTATTTTATGGTTTTAGGTATTATTGTTGTCAACCACTGTGATTTTTTGTGAATAGTTGTACATAATTTTTTTATATAAAGAAAATAAATAAATGAAATGTAATCCATAACAGAATGGGATTGTTCATGTGGTTAATCTAAAAGAAAAAAGAAGCAATAATAAGGCTTTGAAAATTGCCCCGAACAAAGTCATAAACTTAAAGGACCATAACACTACCAGCATATTTTTCTAACCTCCAGAACAAATGATTCAAGAGTGATCTATCTGCCTGAATAAATAATCTGTTTTTGAGCCTTAATCTCGTGAGTGGTGAATAATTTGTGATGGAGTGAATATGGACAGACACCTGAGTCCATAATGACAATGGGCCAATTTTAAAAAGTGATGTACAGAGCTGATTCATTTGACTACCAGTACCAAAGTTATATACATCAGGCTCAAAAATAAAATAAAATAGACTTGTTCTGTGTAACTATACAGATTTGGAAGAAAGGAAAGTTTATGGAGAACTAGCTAAGAAGGGATATATCAGAAAGGCTATTATGGCACAACTCTTTATTCTTAACAGCGCTCATGTATATGTAATACCTGTAGATACATCTACAGTATCTCTCTTATAAACACATTCTGTGAACTGTCACAAGCTTTGGATCTTGCATAGAAGCATGGGCAAAAAACATGTAAGCTGTTCACATGTTCTCTGTTTATACCCCTTGTATAAAAATCCAAAGCTGAATTTTCTGGCAAAGAAGGGAAGGCATTCTTGTGTTCACCTCTCAAATTTCCCCAGGAGGTGTGTAATGGTGATGGCTCTAAGCATCCTCATTGTTATTCTAAAGCCAACGGCTTTATACAACAAGCCAACGGTCAAGAGCTGGAAGCCACCGGAATTGGGACTGTGTATCTTAAAAGTCTGAACTTGACTATAAACAATGTTTATTTGGTTCCAGAGTTGAAGTACAATCTGCTCAGCGTTTCGCAGATTGCCAAGAAGGGACTAAAACTGTCCTATGATGATCAACACTGCGAGATCTACAAAGATGGAGAGTTGTATCTTTCTGCCAAAGAGAAAGATGGACTGTATTTGTTGACTTTTGATCAAAGTGATTACATGGAATGTAATTCTTGTGATTCTAACATGATTTCTTTTGCAGGTGTAGCCAAGAAGAACGCCAAGCAGGTCACCTCAAGGGTCGACAGGGCATTTCAGCGGGTGTATGCTGATGTGATTGGTCCTTTAGCACCATCTAGAGGCAATGCAAAGTATTACCTAATATGTGTTGATTCTTTTACAGGTTTTGTCTGGATTTATCTTTTGGAGAGACCGAAAGAAGCCTTAGAAAGGTTTAAAGAGTTTTGTGACAAGGATAAAAATATGCATGATGCTGACATAAATTGTCTTTGCACAGATGAGAAGCCAATTTTTCTCTTACAGGATTTCCAGAGGTTCCTGAAGAAGAAAGGGATAAGACACAAAATTGCAGCTTCCGAAGAAGCTTGGAACAGATGTGTCTGTGTTAGAGTGAACAAAGAATTGCAAAAGGGAATGTATGCGCAATTGCTTAGTTCGCATCTGCCACATGAGTACTGGGCTGCGTCGCTAATGTCATATTGTTACACGTGGTTGAGAAAGGTTTCAAAAGACTTGGGATGTTCTCCTTTTGAGAAACTGTTCCACAGAAAACCTTCTGTTGCCCATTTCAAGGTTTTTGGGTCTCATGTGAGGACAGAAGCTCCGGGTGGAGTAAAGAATGCCAGAGGCATTTTTGTGGGTTATGAAAAGGGTCTCTACAGAGTAATTTTGTCTGAATCTGGTAAGGTGATTCTCACAAAATTTCTAGAGAGTGCTCCTGAACAGGAGCGAGTGATTGTTCACACATTTCCCACAGGTGATGATGATGATTCTGATGATGATGATGTTGATTTTATTGAGTTCAGTAGTACTGATGATGACAGCGATAGCTCAGACAGCTCAGTTGTCACAGTCATTGAGAAGAAATCTCACACAATGACTAGACCCTCAGAAGAGGAGGATGAACCACTGATTAAGCTTAGTACTGGTTCTTCAGAGAGTTCAGAGGCTGAACCAGAAAGCAAGGGAGAGCAGCACCTCTTACGTAGGTCTGAGAGAGCAACGAAGGGTGGTATTCAAAAGAGTTTGCCAACCAAGCTATTGCATGTGTTGCTGTTGTAAACGACCAAGGTCAAATTGAAGCTGTGTCTGAGTCAGAGACAAAGGCACAACAGAGAGTTGCTAACCAAGGTAATGCAGATGCACTCATTCCTTGGAAGTCACACAACCAGAGAGGTACATTGGTAAAACCAGTGGCGTGTAGTTCCAAGGGTGGAACTGAAACAACAGGGGAGTGTTATAAGTATAACAACTGTTTGTTTTCTTCTCTGGATGACGCTTTGCTCGCAGCACGCATTGATGCTTTAGGGGGAGTATGTTATTCTAAAGCAGCAATGCTGCAGCAAGCAAAGGCTCTAGCAGCTCAGTCAGCTGCTTGTGGCTGCAAAGCCAGACAGGAAGTATGTGACTGTTGCCATGGAAACAAAGGGGCAGTCCATTCTGTACTGAGCACCGGATGT
This sequence comes from Podarcis cretensis, assembly GCF_951804945.1. Classification (NCBI taxonomy): domain Eukaryota; kingdom Metazoa; phylum Chordata; class Lepidosauria; order Squamata; family Lacertidae; genus Podarcis; species Podarcis cretensis. Next base: position 30,710,519 of record NC_137173.1, on the reverse strand, counting down.
TAGCTCAGTGTGTGTGTCATATGACCTGTACAGGATGTACATGGGTGGAGTTTGGAGTTTCTCTCTGTTTGTTGAAGAGAGCGGACATCTTTCACTGTATGACTGCTGAAGACAGGAATAAAAGCAATGTAGATACATTTCTGTCTGAGTCTGATTCCCCTCCCTGGGGATATGCAGGGAGCAGGGAGGAGGAGAAGCAGTTGGTGTGTTTTTCTCACAGCCTGAGGAAAATCGCCGGAACGGACCTCGTGTGTTTTTCCTGCCGGGAGTCGCCGGAGGGAGGTCAAAAGAATTCAGCCGGTGCCTGGAGAGATAGGCACATACCTCTGACCGAGCCTGAATTCTAACACTCATCCCCTTCAATTTCATTTGCTTGCATAGCACTTTGAAGGGAAGGTTCCGGTCTTTGCACTATTAGGTCATGTTCAGAACCCTTGGTCATATTTTGGAATCAAAATAAGTTATGATGAGGTAACATTTTTGCTCCCCATAATGCACTGAAGACTTCTGTGCAAGCATGGTGGAGGCCAGAACGGCCATTACTGAATCCACCACAAAACTTTGGTGGAACTTTGGAGTGCTACCTAGTATGTGCATTGATCCATCTTTTTCCCACAAAAAGGCTGTATCTAAAGACCTGGAGATGTTCAACAGGAGGGGACTTTGTCTTCATATCTGATTGTGGACTGGACTCATCACATTTAATGGCAAATTATCAAATCTACACTTTTCAAAACAATATGCAAAGCAAAATACAACCATTGTTGTAAATTCATACTTACCTGTATTTTGTGACGCAGTTCTCCAACCAATGTTTGCAAAAATGCATGTATTGGGTAAAAGCCTGTGTACAGATGCATGTATTCGTGAAAAATAATATACAAAACTGCATTGGGGGAAAAATGCTTGCAAGAATGTGTGCATTCATCAAAACAACAAACACAAATATGTTTATTAGCAGAAATTCTCACTAAAATGCTGGTGGATTTTCAAGAAGTTTTTTGAAAATCACAAATTGCTGCAGAAATGTGGAGAACTGGCTTTAGTATTGGGAAAAAATGGGAAACCTGGAGAATAGAAATTGACAGATCTCTCCTTCCCTGCTGGCTTGCCATGAATGGCAACAGGATGCTGCACTATATGGCCTCTGGTGCTTATGGTCTTCTGTGTGCATAAAAATATTTGCTTTGTAGAAAAGGAGAGAGGAGAGCAAAGTTTTACATATTTAAGTGGTTTCCTCTAAATAAATTAACAAGCAAACAAGAAGGAAGGAAAGTATGTGTGTGTGCTGGGGGAGCAATGGGGGGGGGGAGAATTCCTTGAAGCAGACACAGAGAAAAAGAGCCCAACCTGTTTGTTTTCCCACTAAAAAAAGTTATAACGTTGGAACATCACACTGTATTTTAAACCTTTGGAGCCTGCAGTGACAAGAGATAGAGGACATGTTCAGATGTTTCATTTTTGCCACTGGCTTTTTTCCCTATTGTTCCGTTACCTTATGATACATTTTCTGGCTCTCTTATGATCTATTTCTGACTGTGTCAATGTGATGCATATTTATGCTAAATGTAGCTTTATCTCATACATGCATTTTTGCATAAACATATTTTACTTGCCTGTTAGAAGAACATTTGCTCCTGGAAAACTGTATAATATACTGATTGTTTTGTATCTGTGATGTGCCCTCTCTCCGCTGTTCATTACACATGCTGAAAAAGCAGTACAAATATTTAGTTAACAATGAGGGAGCTCTTTGCCCATAGCCCACCAGTCACCAAAAATTTTATTGTTGATATCTTTAGATGAAATCTCATGTAGAGAATAAAGATACCAGGAACACATGCTGGATGAAATCCTACATGGCCAGACTCAACTACCGATTTATGGTGCACTGTTAAACTAATTGCTCACCTCCCCAAATAGCCCCAAACTACCTTTCCCTCCTCTATTTGTGACCATTTACAAATTAAAGATGCCCAAGAGAGCCTTAGAGAACAATATCTTGGCCTGTGAGTCGGTCGAGCATCTAATTCTCTGCTATAACCACAGTATGGCCAGCAATGAATGATAAATAAATGAATTATACATTTGAGATGATGCATGGAAATAGCATAGGAAGTGAAACTGTGACATTTCTAAGCAGACAATGGGAAAAGTCCAGCAGGTTAAACTTCCTTCTTCTATATATCTTTGTAGAAGAAGGTTGTTGCTTTTCTTGTGACAAACACTACTTCTCTGGTACACTCTGGCCATAACACCTTATTAGGGTTTAAGCACCATATTAAGTGTGGTTTTGCACTGTGACTGCATGTTTTAGCCGTTAGGTGGTGCTGAACTGGTCTGATTCGATAAGAGGTGACTTCCTTTGTTCCCATGCACAGGAACACATACACAGGACCTGTGGAAGTATGTTACATGATTCACTTCAACTGTGGAAGCCACCTTCACTGCCAGATAAAGCCCTTCTGGATCATGTTGGCTTGAACACTGAAGCCCCATAAATCACTGGACTGGGGAGAGAACTCTTGAAAACCAAGAGTGAAAGCTAAACAGAACTATTTATTTCAATGCCTCCATATTGAACTGGATTGTACCCTGGAATACCACACCTTGCTTAGTAACTGATTGTGCCCCTTTTCAGGGAAAAATAATTCCCACATACCTTGCAAGTGTCTCAGTTTTCCAGGGAAGGTCCCAGAATGACAAAAGACATCGCAGCTTCTGATTTGACCCCAGAAGGTCCCTATTTCCCGCACCGCTGCTGCTGCCATAGAGCTTGGGGAGGAGTACGAGCTGGTACTTGTTTTTATAGAATAAAATAATTTTATTTTATACAATAAAACTGGGATTAAGTTGTTTCCTCAGGAAATTGAAGGGTGTGTGTGTGTTATGTCCTGTTGGTGTGGTGCTGGTCACCTTTCTTCTGTTAGGAAATTACCTGGGGGGAACGGACGACAAAAAATGGGGAGTCAAGGAGTTTCATTTGTGGGGGAATGTGAAATGTCCCTATTTTCAGCTGAGGAATGTTGGAGGGTATGTTCCCATGCCATATTGATAAGGCCACATCCTTTGTGCTAATTAATCCAAAATAAATGGTATCTTGGGGCATCACACCCACAAATCTGCAACAGTAACTAGAAACCTTGTTCACTTAGGAATGTTTTATGTATTGCTGGTATTCCACACACACAAAAATCTGTCTAGCTCTCTAAAGTTGTCATTTCAGATTTGGGATCCTGTACACATGCTTTCTGTCAGATGACATTTCCCATCATTAATAGGAATACTGATGGCTCTGTTACTTAACAGCTGTGCTGAGATAACAAAGGAGGTTTTTTCTCCCCTATGAATGATGGAAGCACAAAGGGCCGACTCAATCAGATTGGAAGTGAGGAGGCCTTTTGAGACTATTCTTGTGGGATTCAGGGGCAGAAGTATTGTGAAGATAGAGCTATAGATTTAATTGCTGTTAATTGATGTGGTTATGTGGAGGGTATTGATGTGTTTTGTTGCTAAGTAGTGCGTTCTTTCCATGCCCCATCCTCCTTGCTGCAGCAAACTCAGAATTATCCAGCAGATATATAGGTGTTAACGTTATTCTACTTTACTTGGAGGCTGTTGAGATAATATTTTACTTATACAGCTCTCACTGCACCTCACCTGCCATTTATTTGGGACTCTTTTCCACATAAAAATAATGTAGCAGAACCGCAATACGGTCATCCGAAGACACATTCTAAACCCATTTATTTGTAGAAAATGGCAGTATTTAATTTCCCTAAAAAGAGATGGGCCCTGTGATTGGTGAACTGTAAGCCAAATTTTGTTTTGTTTGTGTTTATTGTTCTTCTGTGGAACCCCCCCCCCCCCAATAAAATACATATTTTTAAAAAAAGAAAAAAGAGATGGACTCCATATCTGAAAACTTAATCTCATAATTTGTAAACTCTTTTTAATCATTCTTTATATGTGACACCTTTCCATCACTCCCTAAAACTCCTCCCCCCCCCCAGTCCTTCCGAAGCAATCTCAGACTTCTTCATCTAGTCACTCATTGCTCCACCCTCTTCATTCCTCTATGTGTTCTAGGAGACCAGGGTGGAGGGAAGTTGGTCGCAGCAGGAGGGGGAGACTCCCAGGCTACTTCAGCAGCCTGCCCCAATCTCCAGACTCCACTTCTGTATCTGATTCTGGACTTCTCTCTGCCGCAGCCTCTCCCTGCTCACTAAACCCTGTTACCTTTTCAGCTTCCAACACCTCCTCCTCCCATTCTGCTCCTTCTTCCTGCTCTGACCACGCATTGTTGTCCCACACCAATCCCCTGGGTCTGAGCCTTCCTCCCCTGGAGTTTCACTTGGGGGTTCCTCAGCTGATGCCTTCCACCACTCCTCAGCATCCAGCCAGTCCATGACAACACATCTTGTTCCTATGGAATGAAGATATAGAGCTGGGTGGCACCGGGTAGCAGACTCCTTGGTGACTGCACTCATGGCCTCATATAAATGTTAAATACCATGAGGGGCAAGATGGAACCCCATGAGACCCACAGCTTTATTGTCATGGGGCAAATTCTATGCCCCAGAAACGGCCTTGCCGACAGAAACAGATCCACCAGGTTGCAAACATTCAACAGGCAGCCCAGGAAACCTAGAACATTTGAATGATTTTCTTCAAAATATTTAGTATTCAGAAGTTTGGGGCATTTATAGCAGGATTCAACACATAGCATGTGTATGTTGTTCAATATCGTAATCATTATAATGTTCTCACTTACAAAATTTAGTACATGCCAGAAAAGCTGTGAAATTCAGTTGCAGAGCAAGACAGCTGGCCTGCTACTGCACCAACAGAATGGCAGTAGCTAAATGCATCTTCAAAGGCGGGGGGAGGGGAGAGGCAGCAATATATTTTTTCTCTCTCTACATGAGGTTTTAAGTCTTTCCTCTGGTAATTAACACAAACATATAAAAGGCCATTTGTGTAGGAAGGAAAAAATATTATCCAAATCCCAAGCAGGCAATGGCACAATGGGGCAGAGTGGTTGGAGCCACTTTCTCATCTGCAGTCCCATCAGTCAGCCTGGAGAAGATATGGAAGGTGGGGGCAGGCAAACCACTACAGCAGCCTGGAGCTGGTAGAGCAATCAAACCCAGGGATGAAAATGACAAAGGGCTTTAAAGGTCAAAACCAGCACCTTAAACCTGACCCTATAATCCACCAGGAGCCAGTGCATCTTCTTCTGCCTTTAAGCAAACCACAGGCTAAAGAAGATTTGGAGATGGAAGACTATGCAAGTTGTCTTCTGTTTGTTGGTGAAAAGGTAGGATAAGCAGTAGTAATATACCGTATTTTTCCATGTATTGGGCGAGGTTTTTTGGCTCAAATTTCACGTCAAAAAACTGGGGTCGTCCAATACACAGATAGTGACATGGTGGAGGGGAGAAGCGGCGTGCCACCAGCCATTCGGTTGATGGGAGCGTGGCTTCCTCCTATGCCGCACCCTCCAGGGGATGTTTCCTGCCTGCAGCTGCATGGTGGAGAAAAGCTGTGCGCTGCCAGCCAGCTCTTTGGTGGGAGCGCAAATTCACCCAATGCCACTGCACAAGTGCGCGGCGGCATCGGGGGAAGTTGCGCTCCTGCAAACCTGATGGCTGGAGGGAGCGCAACTTCCCCGGTCTAGAGAGTGTTTCCTGCCCACAGCTGTGGGGGGGGGGGAGGCTCAACAACTTTGGACCATCTCCCCTCATTTTCTTAAAATTTAGTCCCCCAAAATTGGGGGGGGGTTTCCTTATACAAGGGGTGTCTTATAGACAGAAAAGTACGGTACTTAAGAATCTATTTATTTACTGAATTTATTTGGCCGCCCCATAATATAAGTCCTCTAGTTTCTCACAAAGCAAATACAACAAATAAAATACAATATAAAACATTTAAAACAGCTTAAACTTTAGAATCAATTATTTTCTATTCATTTCGGGCAATGCTGTTTTGGGCTTTCAGAAGGTGGTCACACTTCTGTAGCTGATGGGACTTTGAAAAGGGAAAGGCAAACTGTATTCCACCATGACTTGTAAGCATCTTAGAAAAAGAAAGAAAGAATCCAGCCACTTTTAAGGCAGAATAGAGGGCCGCATTTACATCTGAGGGATAATGTAGGACAGAAGAATATTATACTTCTTTGTGCTACTCTCCCAGAAAATGTGGGACAGGTAATTAGTCTATTGAGAATTATATCTAGCAAAGGAGACAGATCTATAACAACGAGCTGTAGTGACAGCAATAATTATATCATAGAAACTGTGTTTTGACCTTCTCTTTATTATTGTGTCTTCTTAATCCATCAAAAGCAAAAGGATTTAGTAGTGTAACAATTTATAGCTTATTTGTTGTTTTCAAAGTCTTCGTAGATTTGTAAAGGCAGCATTGGCTTATTAAAACCATACAAACTCATTGTTTTTGAAAAGTTTCAAGTAAAAAAAAATGAAACTTTTTTAAAGTATCAAACTTCATTAAATGATAAAATCCAGCAAGAGCCAAGGGCAAGGACAGTGGCAGGGACTCTGTTAATTTCTACAACTAACGTCATTTTAACTTGTTGGAAAGATATAGCAGTGGGTATCTGTAACACAATTTTAGTTTGAAGGTTATCCTAAGGACATGAGGCTAAATGACTGTGTGATCTTGTTCTCCAGGAACAAGACAGCAAAAGAGAGAGCACTGACTAGGGATAGGAAACCTGTAGCTCTCCAGATGTTGAGGACTCCATCTCCCATCAGTCCCAACCACTGGCGAAGGAAGAGGCGTGCGGGGGGAGCAGCACGATACTGGTGGGGTGCCATCGTGGCTGCCCCCCACCCACACTGGGAGCCACGCCCCAGGACATGCATCATACCCCTACGGGAGGCGTGCCACACCCCCCAGGACGCGTGCCAGCCCCGCCCCCGCCTGCTCTCCGCCCCCCGGTGCCAGAGCATGAAGCTCCGCCACTGGTCCCAACCAACATATTGGCCTGGGAAGATGGGAGATGTAGTCCAGTAACATTTGGAAAGGAGTTCCCCACACATGAGGTGCGCCATTGCACCTGTTACAACCCACATGTGACAGTCTGTGCCAGGGCTGAGTCTTGGGGCACTGGAGGAGTCTGAGCTAAGTGGTGCAAAGTGATAACCTGGACCTAGTGCATGCTTGAAGGTCCCGGAAGATTCCTATCCAGTCAGCCTGCTCAGCCCTTTCTCCCTTATTTCAGCTCTCAGGGATCGTCCATGATAGATGATGGAAATGCTAGCAGTGGCTATAGCATTAGGCATGGAGGGGGCTGTGCTGTGCCAGGAGATGAACTCTTAACAATCTGCAGGGTTTTAGTGAGGGCAAATTAGCTTTAAGAAATAATGGTAAAGCTCTATGTATTCAGCAACACACTACAGAAATTACTGGTAATCTGATTGACATATGTGTGAGCCTGTTTATCCTCCTTTCTCCCCTTTCTCATATCCTCATTTCTCCGGGAAATATTTCACTGAAGGAGTCACCTGAAGAGCGTCCCCATCCCCATGGCTCATTGTCCATATCCATAGGAACATAAGAAGAGCCAGCTGGATCAGGCCAATTGCCCATCTAGTCCAGTATCCTGTTCTCACAGCGGCCAACCAGATGCCTCTGGGAAACTCTCAAACAGGAACTGAGCCCAAGAGCAGCCTTCCCTCCTGCAGTTTCTAGAAACAGGTATTCAGAAACACATTGCTTTCTGGGAGTGGAGGTAGAGCCACCATGGCTAGTAACCATTGGCATCCTCCATGTATTTGTCTAATCCTTGTTTAAAGACATCCAAGTTGGTGTTCATCACTGCCTCCTACAGGAGCGAGTTCTGTACTTTATGAAGTAGTACTTTATTTTCTCCATCCTGACTTTTCCAGCATCAAGCTTCCTTGGATGTCCCTGAATTCAAGTATTATCAGAGAGAATGGAAAACATTTTTCTATCCACGTTCCCCGTGCCATGCTTGATTTTGTACACTTTGATCCTGTCATCTCTTACTTGCCATTTCCCTAAACTGAAAAACCTCAAATGCTACCTTTCCTCATAGGCATAGCTGTCAACATTTCCCTTTTTTTAAGGGAAATTCCCTTATTCCGAATAAGACTCCTCACAAGAAAAGGGAAAAGTTGACAGCTATGCTCATAGGGGAGTTGCTCAAGCCCCTTGATCATTTTGTTGCCCCTTTCTCAACCATTTCACACCGACATGCACCACCTGTTTACCTTGAATTACATGTGCCATTTTACTGCCCATTCACTTCATTTGGAGAGGATCTCTTGGAGCTCTTTGCAATCTATTTTTGTTTTTAAAAAACTCCCGAACAATTTAGCTTCCTCAGCAAATGCAGCCACCTCACTGCAGCCCCCCTAACTCTATGGGCAAAGTTAAAAGCACAAGTCCCAATACTGATCCTTGGGGGAACGCCACTTTCCACAATCTCTGTCCATTTCTCCTCATTCTTCTTCCTGCTAGTTAAGCAGTTCCTGGTCCCTGCAAAGATCATCCAATAGCACACCCAAGGCAGTTTCTAGAATCATAGAATCATAGAGTTGGAAGAGACCACAAGGGCCATCGAGTCCAACCCCCTGCCAAGCAGGAAACACCATCAGAGCACTCCTGACATATGGTTGTCAAGCCTCTGCTTAAAGATCTCCAAAGAAGGAGACTCCACCACACTCCTTGGCAGCAAATTCCACTGTCGAACAGCTCTTACTGTCAGGAAGTTCTTCCTAATGTTTAGTTCTTTCTAATGTTCTGTTGTCCCAAAAGCAGGCCTGAGGGAATATTGAAACACGACTGCACCTTTGCCCATTCTGCAACTGCAACCCATTGTCTACCTTTCTAACTTGCTATAAATAATAAAAAGTAGTAATGGAAACTTGAGCAGGATGGCTATAGGGGTTTTCTTACCCTAATAAGCCTCTTTTATACATAAAATGATGGTTGGTGAAGAAGTATCTTTTGTGAAGGTATTTCCACATGCTGCAGAACGCTCCGTTTCAAACAATTGCTTTATCCCCACGATAGTGCCTCCTTCCCAGAGACAGAGTGAGGCCAACATGAGAACAAGGCAATCATGTGGAAGCCTGCAAAGCATAGGTCCATCCCACAGTCTCTGTTTAAAGTCTCCAGATTATAATTCATTAGACACACTTTTGGATAACCTTCCACAGTGGTCGGTTCATCATTCGTACAAATTTCCCTCACTGCCAGTTTTATCCTCCCCCCGCCCTCTCCTCCCAACTGCTGCCTCTAGCCCTTGGATCGCGTATGCATTTGCAAAATTAAGGCTGTTTTATGGCTTTCTCCTTTCCCAGTCCCATCGTTTCCCTCTGGCAACTATAGCATTTGATTTGATTGTGTGGAAAAAGGGAACAGAATAAGATTAAAAAGACACAAAATGAAATTCACTTTGAACCAAAGTTATGCAGTTAACTGCTTATTCCCCCCTCGTCCTCCTACTAATGCTTTATGCATTTCTTTCTCTTCTCAGATGGAGGGGTCTGTATTCATTATCTCCTTACAGGCAGCTGTCCAGGACTCTGATCTCTCCAGGTCACTTGCAGCTTGAATCTTATGTAGTGGGGGTTAACACTGCAGTTTTGCTTCATCAGCAAAGTGGACTTAGCAAAACCCAGGTGGTAGAGATGATAAGTTTTGCACACAAGTTGTAGCTCAGCTTTCATATCACCTGAGAATTGCGAGAGCTAATTCCTTGCCCCTGTCCTTTTGCTGAACTGCAGCCTATAGAGGGTTTTTTAAAAAAACCAAAAACTTTCTTACGCTTACTCAGTATTTACCCACTTCTCCAAGAGCAATATACCCCAGGAGTAGCCAATGTTTTGCCCTCCAGATGCTCTGAACTGCAAGTCTCATCAGCCATAGTTATGATGGCCAATGGTCAGGGATGATAGTTGTAGTCCAAAAGATCTGGAGGGCACCATATTGGCTACCCCGGGGTAGAGCCTTCAACTGGGGGCATTTATTGGAGTGGATGGGAAAGGAGAGGCAAAACCTCAAACTGCTGCTCAAAATGTAGCAGTTTATTAATTTGCACAAAACATTTCAATAGCAAGCCTCCTGGTGGAAGGTAAAGGCATTAAGATAAAGTTACCAACTAGGCAGCAGAGTTATGTTTCAGGGCTGACAAAAAGAGCCCCCTTTCAGCATTGTTTGCCCAGTCACTGGAGGAAGGGGCTGCACCACCACATTGCCCCTCCCTTTCTTCTTGCTCTGCATTGGGAGGGGCACTCAACAAATGCACAGTAATGCAACACAGGAAGAAAGAATTTCCAGGCAACTGAGAAGTGCTCCTTCTCTTAACATGTTGAGCTTTCCAACACCAGAGCTGTCCAAACTGTGTGTCACGACACGTTAGTGTGTCAGCTGCAGTGTGTAGGTGTGTCATGCGAATGCTCCCCACACTCCTCCTGGGGCTGGAAAGGGGTTAGTTTAACCAAACTGAATTACTGTGTTGCAAAATGATGCATGTCTAAAAAGTGTGTCACCAACACGAAAAGTTTGGAAAGCTCTGGGCTACACAGTGGCATGAGACGATTTGACTTAGAATTAACATAAATATTCAGTTTTCCTAAGAGTGGGTTGCATGGGGTGCTCTGCTCATGCAATAGGGCTTCCGCTTCCACTCTCCCATGCAAACTCAACATCTGCTCTCATGTCCCCCAACCATCCATGGGAGAGGAGAGTCTGGGTAATTTATATTGTGGTGGAAAGGGGGGGGACTTGTGTAGCTATTGGTTACGCAACATTTTGGTGGGGAAAAGGTGTAACAAGTACTCACTTTTCCAAATTCACACTAAATGTCACCATCTTCATAGTACTGCTAAATATAGGCTGTGGTAATGTAATCACAGAATATAATCTCCAACAAAAACAGCTCCTACAATTTAGCAAATGCCACACGACTGCTGTAGCCACAGCCCTTTTTGCTAATTTTGTTTCAAGATCTTCTGTTCCATGATCTCAGTGATGACAAATCAATTTATATGGCTATTTTAAAGAAAGAAAGAAAGAAAGAAAGAAAGAAAGAAAGAAAGAAAGAGGAAAAAATGAGGACAACATAAATGACTTTTTACTGGAAATGGCACATGTTGGGCTTAAATTGTTTCTGTACATGCCACTTTCCTTCAGCAAATGGCTCTTCCTGGGCACTTTTCCTGCAACACAGCAAACATGAATCCAGAACCTTGGGTGAGGGAAAAGTAAGTTCATGCTTAAGATTAGGGGGAAAAATAAAAACTGGGAGAAACAAAAATGGACAGGTTTCCCCATGCCTACCCAACCAACATAGAATGGAACCGTTATTCATTATGTGAAAAGCTGCTGAATGGTCCAGGAGGAACAACAGAGTCACACTCCTCCCGTCTTTCCCCTGGAGAAGGTCAACAACTAGGACTGCCACAGTCCTGAACTGGCTGGAAGTGAGACTGAATTGTGCCTAGATAACACATACAAACCAGAAATATGAAGAGCAGGTCAGCCACCATTTAGTCAGCCATTTAAGCATGAAAAGGGAAATGAAAACTTTATTTTTGAAAAACCTCTTGTCATGGTTATTTAAATACCTTTATGAGCCCGCCCATAATCTGCTTAGGACTTATTTGCTTTGAAAGACTGAATTGGCAGAGAGCTAAGACAGGCTTTGTGGTTGTGGCCCAGTGTACTGAAACACATTAACTAGGCAAACCTGCCTCATCTCCTCTCTTCAGACTATAGTAGAGAGATGTAAAGCATTTTTATTTACTAGCTTTGTATTAGTTAGATGTTTCTAGTCAGGGTTGAGTGTCTTATTTCTTTGCTCCCAGTGTGGTATTTAAACATTGTGTAATTCATTTTTTAAAAAGTCATAAGGTTGGATGTGCACATAAAGCAGTTTGTATTAGATGGGTGAAATATAAGCTCTTGAACTAAATAAACAGTCCCTGAAAGAATCGGTGCAGAATAGTTCACAATGGGCTTCGGAATATTGAAGAAGTGAACTTATGCTATTCCAGACTTCAAATGCAAAGTCAAAACCTGTGCCACTTGAAGTATGCTGTGAATGTTCAGTTCAGATCATTTTAATAGCATGCTGTGTGTGATGGCTGCCACCTTCCTTGTTGCTAAAGATTGAACTGAGCTTCAGAGCTAAAAGTATGATGTAAAGAGTCTCTTAAAGTTATAGCCGTAAAAGAGACACATCAGCCATGATTCAATCAGAGAACTATATATATGATTAAAAGGCACTGTGCTGAAGGATATTATGGGGTTCCATGCATCTCTTTCTATAAACAGTGTGCTTCCAGTTGCCAGTGCTTAAATAGTTCATGCTCAGATGAGGTGTAGCTCTGAATACTAGATGTAGGGGAACGTTAACAAAGAGGAAATAGATATCACCATCCATACTGTGCCTGTGAGCTTTCTAGAGCAGGGCTTCCCCAAGTGTGGTTCATGGACCATCCACAAGCTACGTTCTGGTTGTTCACAGTGGTGACTCTGCAGAGCAGTGCAGTTACTTTGTGCAAATAATGGCATGGGCAGATGGGTGTGGCTGGGTGCAAAGAACAATGAGGGCAGAAGCTGCTCCTGCAATATCTTTTATCTGGAAATTGTTCCACTGTAAGGAGTTGGGCAACTCTGCTCCTGATAGTCTGCAGTTCACTAGTATTTACATGTTGAAGGAAATAGCTAGTGTTTCCATGTGATAAGGAAACGTCCGTTGTTTTCTGATCTGTGTGCAATTAAAATGCAGTTTATCATCATTGCCCTTCTTTCTTCCAGCTTGTGTGCATTACAAAACAGTGTTTTTGCAAGACCAGACACATCACTTAATCTCTGTGAGTTCAATGTTTGTCGTGCGTATAAGTGGGGAAAGCAAAGGTGCAAGAAGCAGTAAAAGTGGGGGCAAAGGGAATGTTTGTTTATTTAGAAACACATTCCTTAGTCTTCAACCTCTTTGAGTGACTAACATAGGTGGGGGTTTAAGTAAACAATAGCGTAATACAGGCACATCCAACTCCCAAGAGACTGTGATCTACTCCCAATATAAAATAACTGGCAGTGATCTACCCATTGTCATTGGAAGGAGGAGGAGCGTGCATTTCTTAGAAGGGATTGCCCAGAGTTGTTGAGATTTTTTTTGGGGGGGGGACAGAGTTGCTTACCTTTTTGGGGGGGGATGGCGATCTACCTGTTGATCACGGCCAACCGGTCGGACATCGCTGGCGTAATGTATTACATTCTTCATTACATTATCTTTCCATTGATATATAATTTTATGGTATTACTCAAAAATAAAGTGGTGTCATGAGCCATCAAACCTCGGAAATATACTTTCCCCAAAAGGTTTCCATAATTTTGGCCACTAGTGTATGATGGATCACACCTATCCTCATGAAACACACAGTAGCTATTAGGTGGTAACTTTCCCCCAGAAACAAACAAACAAACAAACAAACAAACAAACAAACAAACGCCCATTCCAGAGAACCGTTCGCACAGATCTCCTGAATTACACTTCAACTGTTTCCTGAATGTTCACTTGCCATTGTTTCACTTTGAAATAATCTGTCAGAGGCCCTTATTTATAGAGTGTTAGCTCATTCAAGCTAGGGATGGCCAATGTGGTAGCCATTCTAAGTTTCTTTATCTGAAGGTTTTCCACTAAGCATGACTCGTTTTTGAGGGTGCACATGCATGGGAACATATGTAAGAATTGATCAGAGAAGCCAGCAAGCAGGGGAAATGCATGACTTTTGGTGAAATTTATGACATCAGCTGCCTTCATGGTGTGACATCCAAAGGGGGGGGGGGGAGAACAACTCAGTGGAAAGCCAAGAGGAGAACTCTTTAAATATTTGAAGGCTAATAAGTTAAATGCTAATTGAGAGCCACAATGGTTTCCTCCCCAAGACAGATCACAATTAACATTTAATTTGTTATAAAACATTAAAAAATGCGAAATATCCGAGGGCAGTGAAAATGTCACCCCTTCAAAATTGTCTCTGGACAATGTGTCAAGAGATAAGAGGTCATGACAATAGTGGCAGGTGACTTGCAGAAGTAATCTTGGCAGCATTTTCCATTCAGGGCAGAACTTTGCCCATGGTTGACTAATGCATTAAAAGTGTGAAAAGAGCAGTTCGTGGTTAAATCCATCTGTTGACAGGAAGCAAACAAATCATTTCAGTATTACAGTAGCATTAGTCTGTGTCATAGGAGTAACATTCGTCCCAGCAGATCACATTTGAAAATTGGTGAATGTTCAAACTTGTTTTCTGTTCATTATTATTAAACTTATTATCTGTCCTTAACATCTGGTCCCAGGGCAAGTTACAACCATTTAAAATTCAACTTTTTAAAACAACAACAACTTACAATCGCGGGAATAAGATGGGGTGTCCTGTAAACATATCATAAATATGTGTAATGATTTCTATCTATGTATAGGGTGTTAGGGAGGGATATGTTGTGGAGGATACATTGTGCTCCTTTTGGGGTAGTTTGTCTACCTTTGCACTCATCTCTCACCTGTGACTTGACTCCTACAAGCTGTAAGCATGTGACAGTTGCCACACCTAGGGAAATAACTTCAATTGGCTGGCTAAACCTGGTGAGGGTAGCCAATGGGTGTCAAACCATTGGTGACTTAGGGACTTCCCCTACATGCAAAGACAAGCTCCAGTGGATTGAGTGGATGAGACCAGTAGTGGGCCCAATGGTCAAGAAGGCATGTGCTGTAGAGGGAAATGAGGGGCAGATGGGGTTGTCGACCTGGGAATTTACCCCATCTAGGAGGACGAAAACTCTGACCCTAAAACTCCACTACCTTGTGGCTATACTCATCTGTGAGAAAGGCTTTGGAAGTAAACCCCATGGAAAAATCTATACCCTCTGCCTTGTGGGACATCTTTGGGGCTAAGGAGTAAACCCTACACAAATCCAGAGTGGAGTCCCTAAGATGGTTGGATGGTACCTTGTACACCTCCTTCCAGCAACTTCTGTGGCCAAACTGAAGCTCTGCTTTCCTTTGAATGAGGCCACATCAATGAGGCCAAGAGAGGGGTCTTGTCATCTGGGCAGCCCGGACCTCCATGCACACTGCCTGGGCTTGCACCCTAGGGAGGACATTTCAGTGCTGAAAACACAGAAGTTTGACATCTCTTGAGACAGATAGGTGCCAACAACTGTCAGCATCGCCCTTGAGCCAGTGTCACCAACTGGACTCATGCACTTCAACCCCGACTGGGCTAGGCGAGCTGGGTAGCACTTCCAGAGACCACCAGGTCAAAGTGCTGTGGACTCACAGCTTAGAGTTGTGAGCACCGGATTCACTTCCACAATACAGTCGTCGCACAGCAGAGTATAGCAGAGTCTGGCAGTGTATACACGACTCGGAGAGCAGCTCTGTAGAATATCTCCTTTTATTCTATAATTACAACTATAATACAAAACTATATACAGAGCTAAATAGGTCTAAGCATAAATGAATGCTGCACTGAGTGTCTGCAGCTGCTCTTAGCAGCAACCTTATCTCTACACACGATCTCTAACACTCAGTCTCTCTCTCTCTCTCTGACACACTGACTGACTGACTGACTTGGTGCTGGAGCTGAATAAGTAGAAAGCAGAACACTGCTCCTCCTCTCTGGAGAATCAGCAGACTCGTCAGTAGATTCTTGGATATGGGAGGGGTGAAATCTCCTCAACAACAGTATAGCTATATTTGATATTTTGAATCACTATGAGTTTGTATTGAACTGTATTAATTGTCTGATGAATCTGTTGTGAGTGTTTGCCTTTATTTATATACTAGTGTGATTTTGATTTTATTAAAGTGGTTGTAATGTTCATTACTTTGTCATGCTATTGTTACTGTGAGGTGCTTTGAGCTCAACATTTCTTGGTGGAAAAGTGGATCCCTAACTAACAGGATCAGTGGTCAGGGATGATGGGAATTGTAGCCCAAAACATCAGGAAGGCCAAAGGTGCGGGTGCCTGTATTAAATCCTATAATGGTGGCAACTATGTAATGCAGGACCCAGATGTACCTTTGTGGGTTGGTATGTCCACAAACCAGGAGATTTCACAGAGAATGCCCTCACCTGGACCACCACTACCACCCAAAAAACTTCTGAGTGTGGTGCAACTAACAAGAGGGTCTACTCTGTTTATCTTAACACCTGAGAAGGTAAGGAAGGAGGCAGTTTACAGAAAGATTATTCATATATTTTACAATGTAGCAGAAACACAAATTAATTGAAGGAACAGAAAGCTGCAGTAAGCCATGCATGAATTTCACGGTGCTCTGTACTGAATTCGTTTTTCTCTCTCTCTCTCTTTAATGGAACAATAGGCTATTTCTAATGCATTGGTTCCACTTTGGAAACACACGATTTGTAACTCAAAAGTCCACTGAGGAATTATCATCAGGAGAATTCGAGAAGCATCGCTTACATGTGACAGAATTCAAAATATGTAAGCGTTGATTCTGGTCCCAATATATTCAGATCAAGAAGCTGGCGTTAGGACTCACCCCTTGACGAACATACTGGAGACAAAACTGACAATGGCGTGGCCATGTTTTGTGCTGTATTATACCTTTTCTAATAGCTGTATGTTTTCAGAAAAGTAATGTAAAATACTGATCAGCCCTCTGACATATAAGACTGGGGAAGGGCTGTAGTTTGCATGCCAAAAGTTCCAGGGTCAATCCTGAGTATCTCCACACAGAGCTGCGAAATACCCCAGCTTTAAACCCTGGAGAAGTGATCTCCACCTGTGTAGACAATATTGAGCTAGATGTACCAATGGTCTGTCTCTGTATAAGAAAACTTCCTGTATGCCTAATATAAGCACTTGGAAATGAAAGGGGCCGTTGCTTAGAAGAGCCTTTGTCTTGTGGGTGCATTTGGATGCTGTTAAACTTAAGAGTCAAGTGGATTTCTGCCATAAATACTTGGTGTTCACAAAAGAGTGATCACAAAAGAGTGTGTCTGTTTATTTTTAGGAATTAGGTGCATGCATATAACTGGGAAGGCTAGTGAACAATGAATTCTCCACATAGTTTACCCATGAGCTATTCCTGCTGGATTGTGTTCACAGAAACATTAAGTCTTTGAAGCAACATTTCCACATTTCCACATGGGTGCATGCAGTGCTTTCTTTTCTGGGGGAACGTAGGGGTACGTATACCCCTAAAAATTTTGTGAATCTTTTTGTGACTAAGCCACTTCTGGCGAACCAGAGCAGTGCACGGAAACGCCGTTTACCTTCCCGCTGGAGCTGTACCTATTTATCTACTTGCACTTTGACGTGCTTTCGACTGCTAGGTTGGCAGGAGCAGGGACCGAGCAATGGGAGCTCACTCCGTCGCGGGGATTCGAACTGCTGACATTCTGATCAGCAAGTCCTAGGCTCTGTGGTTTAACCCACAGCGCCACCCACGTCCCTAGACTGATAGCTATAGTCTTGTATACATTAACCTTTTTACGCTCTTTCACTCTTGTATAATGTTCCTAACCCTTCTTTTAGACGTTCTTAGCTTCTTCTGGATTCTAATAGGCTTTTATATATACTTTCTGTTTTAACTACTTTTAGTTTTTTTAAAAAGAAATTAAGATTTTAAATGATTGTACCCCTCCCTCATTATGCTGGTCTACAACCGTAATAAAGATTTGTTGTTATTTTATTTTATTTATGTGGGAGGTTCATGTGTCATGGGGAAAGGGTGGAGAATGATGTCTGTAAGCAAGTGACCTGGGAAATAGTTCTGAAACTGACCACAAGTTGGTAGTGCATAAAACTCAGAGGCTTCCAAGCACAAGCTGTGATTCTCTCCCTCTCTCTCCCCACCCCCCACCCCAGACTGTGTACAGTTTTCCACTTTGAATTGTGCTGATGGATAAGAACACTTAATACTGGGAAATGAAAAAATTCTCCATTGCCCCGGCATTAATTTGCAGGCACTCCATTTGACAAAGGCAGTGGAGCTGGGGTGGAGGGGAAGGGAGGAGTATGATACGCCAAGGAATATGGCCTTGAGTTAGAAAGCACTTTGCAGATTGCTAAGTGTTACCATAAGAGGGTGAAGAATGATTTTAAAGAGGAAGCGAGCAGCAGAATAAGTGAACTCCATAGAAATGATGAACCTATTTACAAATTAATATAATAGCCTGTTTACTAAGTACTGTCTGTACTGTCACTGCTCTGACAATAGTGAAGGGCTTTTATGTGTGGGAGTGGGTGTAAATATGAGTCGTGTTACAAAAGCCAGCTTTTGGTAAACAAATAGCAAATGATTAAGATATACATCTGTGAAACCATAACACAGTAGTAAGTAAACCACAAAACTGTCTGTCTATCTGCAGTGTCTAATATAAAAGAAAACAGTATTTTCATTAAAAAAAAACCAAACAGGGATAAACCACAATTTACAGAGGTCTTGAAGTAAGGCACCACGACCCAGAAGACCCTGTTCTTCATTACTATCCACCTCACTTCAGAAGGTGGGCATTATCTGAATAAAACTTTGGAAGAAGATCTTAAAGGTCAGGCAATATTTTAGGCACCCTGGACTCAAGCCATTTAGGTATTTAAAGGTCAAGGCCAGCACAGTGAGCTGTGTTCAGAAACACAATTGTGTTGCACATGCAAGAGCTCTTCTGTACATTCTTTATTAGTACAGTCAAACACTGGTTCCCAAACACCTCTGTTATCATACGTTTCAGCTCCCAAATGCCGAAAACCTGGAAATAAGTATTCCAGTTTTCTAACATTTTTTGGAAGCCAAACGTCCAACATGGCTTCCACTTGAGTGCAAGAGGCTCTTGCAGGTAATTGGAAGCCGCACCTCAGTTGTCGAACATTTCAAAAGCCAAACTGGCTTCCGGAATGGATTACATTCAACAACCAAAATTTGGCTGTAGTCATGGGCTTGCTGCTGAATTTTGCACCAGCCGTAATTCTGAAGCGCTCTTCAAAAGTAGTTGTACCTACTCCCTGGAACTACAACTCCCATTGTGTCCAGACAGGAGATGTTGTAATCCAACATCTGGGGACTTACTGTATTTTTCGCCCCATAGGACACACCGGCCCATAGAACGCACCAAGTTTTTTTGGGGGGGAAATAAAGAAAAAAAATTGTATTTCCCCCCCAGGCGCTTGTGGGGCCGCCCGCCTGCAGACCAGGACGCGCTGCGCCTCCCAACTGTCCCCGGAGCTTGCGGGGCAGGCAGCGGGGAGAAGCGCTCTTCTCCACGCCGCCCGCCTGCAGATCAGGTCCGGGGACAGCAGGAGGACGCGCTGCACCTCCCCGCTGTCCCCGGAGCTTGCGGGGCTGGCAGCGGGGAGAAGAGCTCTTCTCCCCTCTGCCCGCTTGCAGACCAGGTCCGGGGACAGTGGGAAGACGCGCTGCGCCTCCCCGCTATCCACAGAGCTTGCGGGGCTGGCGGCCGGGAGAAGCACGCGTCTCCCCGCCGTCAGCCTCCAAACCACATCGGGAGACAGCGGGATGGCGGCGTTCCACCTCCCCGCTGTCCCCCAACCTTGTGGGACTGGCGCTGCGGTGCGCACCAACCCCTCTCGCTCTCCAGGCTTCAGCGAAAGCCTGCATTCACCCCATAGGACGCACACGCATTTCCCCTTCATTTTTGGAGGGGAAAAAGTGCATCCTATAGGGCAAAAAATACAGTAAGTTTGTGGAAAGCTGTTCTAGAGAGATAAAAGTTACCCAGGGCCAATATTTTTTAAGGTCATTGGTGCAAACAATCCCAAATCTCACGTGTGCTTGAATTTATACTGGCATTTGCTGTAGTATTTATATCCACAGGTGCCCATAATTTGGACTCCTTTGCTTGTATTCCTCAGTGAAATATTCCTTGCAATATTTTAATGTACTTTACAGAGCTGGACCATTACAGCTGGACCATAAAGAAGGCTGGTCGCCGAAGAATTGATGCTTTTGAATTATGGTGCTGGAGGAGCCTCTTGAGAGTCCCATGGACTGCAAGAAGATCAAACGTATCCATTCTTCAGGAAATCAGCCCTGAGTGCTCACTGGAAGGACAGATCCTGAAGCTGAAACTCCAATACTTTGGCCACTTCATGAGAAGAGAAGACTCCCTGGAAAAGACCCTGATGTTGGGAAAGATGGAGGGCACAAGGAGAAGGGGACGACAGAGGACAAGATGGTTGGACAGTGTTCTCGAAGCTACAAGCATGAGTTTGACCAAACTGTGGGAGGCAGTGGAAGACAGAAGTGCCTGGCGTGCTCTGGTCCACTGGGTCACGAGGAGTTGGACACAACTAAACGACTAAACAACAACAAAACAACTTTACAGAGGGACACATGTGAGTATACATTTTTGCAATAAACCCTGCTGGAGCAGACACTGAGAATAGTACCTCTTCAGTGAGGAACAATTCCCATGTGATGTCTGTATTCCAAGGTTTCATGTGGAACAATGGAAGCACAAAATTGCCCTCCCTGCATTCTTCTAGAAGAGCACCTTTTCTGGAATTGAGCTGTTGAAAGGGCACCCCTATGCAGGGAAAAGGGGTCTCCGCACAGTTCCCATAACTTCAAATTACATCAGCTGACCTTAGTGCAATGCTACCCAGGCACTCAGCATTTCTTTTCAGGAACGAAGAATAAATATTTCCAGCAAGTGCTCTTAACAGGAGTTTGTTTGCCAAGTGATGTTACCTCCTGACTTGCTTACGAGAAAGCATCTTTGTTGTTTAAATGGGAAAGCTGCTAAAAAGAGCTTGCAATCTCTTTCTCTCTGCCTCATCTCATTCATAACCCATCATAGGGCCAGCGCAAGCTGCCTGCTAGTGACAGCTGCTCCTCCTTACCCACCCTTTTGTAGCTGGAAGTAGTACCTGCCCGTGCACCACCTTACTGGATTATTTGCCGTGAGAAGTTGACCAATATTCCATGTCACTCATGCATCTTTGCCAGATGTTCCTTTGTGAAAACCGGTACCCCTAACAGCCTGTACACTGAGCTAAACAGGCCCATAGTTTTGAGCCTCCGAGGTTCCCAACTTGACTGACTTCATAGCATTGTAACGCCTTCCTTCTCTCTGCATTCTCCCTTGGGATTAATCAGGGAAGGAGAAGGTGCAGTAATGAGAGGGAAATGTAGCACCGAAGCAAAAGCACATAACAGAAATAATGTCAGCCAACAGAAGGGTTGTAGCTCAGAGCAGAGCCAAAGGTCCCAGGTTCAATGCCTGGTGTCTCCATGTAGGTCTGGGACATTACTGGACTGAATGCACAGGAACTGTGACTCGGTATGAGGCCGCTACCTATGTGCCTAGAACTCAACGGTAGGGGAGGTGAACAACCTCACAATTCAATGGAAAAGATTTTTCCTCCTTCCCATCAAGCACTATTGCTGACATAAAGGTCTGAATGGGCTGTTCAGAAGGATGAGCGGATGAAATGTCATTAAATTCTTTGCCCAGTGAACAAAATATATAAATTGTGGCAATGCTTTGTTGTTCCTCTCTTTCAGCAGTGGGTATTAGTGTCATACAATTAATACTTAAGTGAAGTACAGAAGTGCTGGAGCACTGAGATCATGAAGTGCCCTGCTTTGATGTCTGAATGAGGAAAGTTAACAAATGAAAGCAATTGAGTAAACTTTGCTGGAGGGGCAAACTTGATTTCAAGTAATTATCCAAGCCTGATCTTGGCATTTAGATTTGCTTGAGACCCAACCTTAATCAGAAGAAAACAACTGTCTAGGGGTAATAAAGCAGAGCCAGTGTCTAATCTGTGCTGAGAAGCAGTAAGAGACATAGAGCTGGCTCCAGAGGCATCCTTTCATGAGGGGAAGGGCTCCTACTGTTCACGGGGAGGATGAAGTCAATGCCAAATTCATGCAGAAGCTAAGAAAGCTACAGTTTAAGGCATCAGGTTATGTAAAGGTAAAGGGACCCCTGACCATTAGGTCCAGTCGTGGCCGACTCTGGGGTTGCGGCGCTCATCTTGCTTTATTGGCCAAGGGAGCCGGCGTACAGCTTCCAGGTCATGTGGCCAGCATGACTAAGCCACTTCTGGCAAACCAGAGCAGCGCACGGAAACGCCATTTACCTTCCCGCCGGAGTGGTACCTATTTATCTACTTGCACTCTGACATGCTTTTGAACTGCTAGGTTGGCAGGAGCTGGGACTGAGCAACGGGAGCTCACCCCATCGCGGGGATTCGAACCAACAACCTTCTGATCGGCAAGCCCTAGGCTCTGTGGTTTAACCCACAGCGAGGGGTCTCTAAAAACTCTTTTCTACAAATTTAGAAACCAGACAACTTTATAGCTTATCATTTGTTGACATGAAGTTTTTGCAGGTGTCAAGAGTCAAGGTGGCAAGACTCATAGCTGAGTGGGAAGGCCATAGATAAGCGGTTGGAGCATCTGTTTTGTATGTAAAGATCCTGGGTTCAATTCCTGGCGTCTCCAGACATGAATGGGAGAGATTGTGGTCTGGAACCCTGGAGAGCCACTGCCAGTCAATATAGAGAGGACTGAGAAGTGAAACTATTTTGAGAGTAACATCAGGGGGAAAATAGAGCACCTCATAGAACACATATTTTTAATGGAATTTGCCGCTACACAGTAAGGTGATAGCCTTGACCCACTAGCTTATAATAAATAATAACAGTAAATTCTATTTATACCCCACCTCGCTGTCCAGAGCCGGGCTCAGGGTGGCTAACAACAGTAAAATTACAGTAAAAACATAAGGGGGGGGGACAAAACACCAATTTAAAATACAGGTTAAAATGTAATTTAAAATGCAGCCTCATCAAAACCATAAGGGGAGGGAAACATAAGGGTCAGACCCGCAGGGCCCTAGTCTCTTGTGACAGAGCATTCCACCAAGTCAGGGCCAGTACTGAAAAGACCCTGGCCCTAGTTGCGACCAATCTAACCACCTTGCAACCTGGGAACTCCAAAATGTTGTCATTTGTGGACCTTAAGGTCCTCAGCGGGGCATACCAGGAGAGGTGGTCCTGTAGGTACATGGGTCCTAGGCTTAGATGCCTTTAAAGGGGGGATTCAACAAATTTGTTGAGGATAAGACTACTGATGTCTGGTAGCCATGAAGGCTATGCTTTGCCAACACAGCTGGAGACCATGTGCTTCTCAGTACCAGTTGCTGGAAACTGCAGGAGGAGACAGTGCTCTTGTGCTCAGGTCCTGCTTGCAGCTTCTTGTGGGCATCTGGTTGGCTACTGTGAGAACATGATATGGAATTCGATGGGCCCCTGGCCTGATCCTGCAGGCCTCTGATGATGATGGCTCTATGCTACATCTAAGCTGAATGGCAGCATGCCACTAAATAGTAATAGTTTCTGGGGAGTGCTACCACTTAAAATGACTTGCTTCTGGGATCATCCCCAAGACATCTGCCTGAGCACTGCAGGAAGCAGGAATCTGGACTCCATGTACCTCCTTTGTTATTGTATTTTTATGCTCCTGTTCAGCAGCTTCTGTTCCACCCCCAAATTGGGGGGAGGGGGGGACCAATTGTTAAGTGTATGCAATACAAATGGATGGGCATCGTTACTCTTTGGAAATGCCCCCCTCTTGACCCAGAGGGACCTTCTCAAGGATCACCCAAGTGTGCAGTGCCCATGATCAGACTTCCGAGACTCTGGATTCAGTGTCATTTCAGGAGCAACAGCATCACTTCCTGAACCCGCTTCCTTTGGCCCCAGTATTACTCAGGGCCTGCTCCCCATGACGTTGACCTTGTAGCAATTCAAGGTCAGAGCTTGAAAGACTGTGATTGTGGAAAGACACCGTGCTCCCCTCTGCACAGGCAAGGGAACAGCTGAAAACCTACCGTTCAGTGGAAAGAAAGGGTTTATTGCTGTCAACCATTTTCCTTCCTTTAGAGCTTTCAACAGTGATAAGCGCTGTGAAAGATTTAGCTTAAATTAGGTTTACAAATAGCCCAGTGAATAGGGAAATGAGCTGCATATGCTGCATGTTAAAGTATCACCGCCACACAGCCTGATGCGACTGGGATTTGGAACATAGCCGGGTCCCAAAGATTAGGTGCAAAATGCTGTCAGTCAGTCAGGAGCAGGTTGGAAGTTACATCTGGCTGCTTCTTGGAGCCTGGCTGAGCACTGCATGGCGAGGGCGACCCCTAGTGGCAATCTCTAGCAGCTGGCCCTGTTCGTTCTGAGAGCTCGGGAAAAATTATGAGCTCAGACCAGAAGTCTTTTATCAACCATGGATGTAGCGTAAGTCTGACTCTGCTAGCAATGTTGGAGCAAGTTGCCAAGGACTCGGAGGACTATGAGAAAGGGTGTGCTCACTGACCACAGACTGGAGTTTAACATGTGTTAAACTCCTGGAGGAATAGTCTGTTAAAATGACAGCCCAAAGTTCTGTGTTGACTACATATATTTATTCTTCTGCCAAAGGAGACCTCAGACACAAACCTTCTATCAACAAGGTAACTTATCTCAGTCTCTGAAACAGACAGACAGAGGAAGGTGCATGGAGTTGTGCATCTATGTATACTACATTGGCTAACATTCAACTAAGATGTCTTACTTGGAGTAGAATGACAGAAATGAATGGGGCTGTCCACGGATTTTTGGGGACCTACTCTTGAATAACATTGAATCTAACCCATTATATAATATTATCAAGAACTAGAAGTCGATCAGAATAGCCATCCCATTTGCAGATGGTGGATGGAGGGGAGACTGATTCAGTTACATGAAGGGCACTGCTTGTCTTCCAAAATGATTTTTGACAGAAGAGAATTGTTATAATGGCTGTGGACGGTATCTCAACATCCTGCCCCTTTTTAATATGGACGGTGCTTACAATGATGATGGGGAAAGCTCTTACTTTCCCTCCCTTTTCCTGTCACTTTGAAAACCTGCCAGTTCCGCTCACGGCTTTGACAACCAGAGTGCCTCTGCGAAGGGTGAGAGTGTGTCCCTTCAAAAAGTACAAAAAAAGGAGAGAAGGTAATTAGACACTGCACCCAACCACCACCAAAAGTTCCCTTCTTCTCAAAATGTTTTTAAAAGGGAATCACTAATACTCTAAGCACCTTCCTGTCCCATCCCTAAGGTGCCACGGACTATGTCATGCTGCCCATTCCTTTCTCCCTGTTTTGGGATTTGACTGAATTGTCCCTACAAATCAGATGAATTTCAAATTTGGGGATGAGCCCTGAGCTTGCCCCCCAAAGGAGCCAAAGATTTGCTTGCGTTTGGGATGAACACATACAAAATCTTCAAGGGTGCTTGAGAAACACCTGCTTCGCCGACATCTTAAGCTTTATCTTCAGCATGAACAGCGTGTGATGATGAGCATCACTTTCCTGCCAATGATGCCAGAACTCTGTTTCTGAGGCTTCTTTGGGTAGGGCTGTGTTTGTCCCAGATCACATCCCCAAGCATTCAGTCAACGGTGCTCATGGTTGGCTGAATGTTCTTGACACCCCTTCTCCTCCTTCCGATGGAGAAGCCACCCAAGGCCATTCCATCTTTGCAAATGCCCTCTTCCTAGAGTTGCAACCTTTGACTGATTAATCAGTTGGTTGATTAGAAACTTTTCATTGATTAAAAAGATGCCCTGCTTAATCAGAGCACGGATATTGTTTTTAATAGGAGTACTAGCAAAAGCTACAGACGGCAACTAGGAACTTAAGAAATTCTCCAGTATCTCCCAATGTGTTCTTCTTCCCATTGTTGACATATATGCAAATTCATGGAAATGTGATTGCCCAATTGACTAAATGTCATGCAATTAAAACACCTGCTTTAAAGAAAACAACAAATTGAGTGACCAGCCCTAATTTTCTCAAAACATTAAATGTGTATAAAATGAGAAGAGGCAAGGTTCTCCACTGCCTCTCCAAAGAAATTCAAGTTATGAAGAATCATTAGAATAAATGTTAAGAGAATCTCAGAATATAGTTTAGAATGATAAAAACTGGCTAAGTAAAATAGAATGCTGCCATGTTCATTACTGAAAGAGTTATGAAGAGGCTGTTTCTAATCATTCTTGGACTATTCAGATTTTGAGGACAGAAGGATCATAGCTAAGAGCTAACAGTTCACTAATCCATACTCCTCCAACTTTTTAGAATATACTCCAGAGTGTCCCATGTGCATATTATAATCCATATTAGGGAGTATAAAAGCAAACTCAAAAGGAAGGAATTTATTCCATGTTAATTTATTCAGTCAGTCATCCAAAATTAAAGATCATCCGAATTTATTATATCCACCAGATGTCTGAACTGTTTTCACTAAGTACAGTCACTGGCCCATCAAGACAAGTTGGTACGAAATTATGTCATTGCCTGCCTACCAGAGGGACTGGACACATTCCAATTTGCTTATAAAATGAAAAGATCGACAGAGGACGCTGTGGCGATTGCCCTCCATGCCGTTCTTGCACATTTGGAGCAGTGGGGGGGTTATGCCAGACTGCTTTTTTTAGATTTCAGCTCGGCATTTAATACCATTCTACCACAACGTCTGATGTCTAAACTGGAAGATCTGGGGCTTCCGTTATCACTTTGTGGGTGGATATTGGACTTTCTGTCAGACCGCCCCCAGAGGGTTCGGTTGGGCCCTTATACTTCTAATACGCTTAAGACTAACACAGGAACACCACAGGGATGCGTACTTAGTCCGCTCCTTTATATTCTCTACATGTACGATTGTGTTGCTGCTCACCCTAGTAATAGGGTTGTCAAATTTGCAGATGACACAACCGTGATTGGGCTCATCTCTGGAAGGGAGGGTGAAACGGACTATAGAGATGAGGTGGAGCGGCTGACAGAGTGGTGCAGAGCTAACAACTTGCTCATAAATACAAGGAAGACAAAGGAGCTTGTGGTGGACTTCAGGAGACAGAAGAGCAATGTCCAGCCACTTTTGATTGATGGGGTCTGTGTGGAGAGGGTAACAACGTTCAGATTTTTGGGTATTGAATTACAAGAGGATTTGCCTTGGAGTGTCAACACAAGGGGGCTTGTGAAGAAGGCGCAGCAGAGACTGTACTTTTTGAGAATCCTAAGGAAAAACCATCTTCCGCAGAAACTGCTGCTTGCCTTCTATCACTGTGCCATTGAGAGCGTGCTCACTTATGGCTTATGTGTGTGGTACGGAAGCTGTACTACCCAGGACAGGATGGGGTTGTGCAGAGTTGTTAAGGCAGCAGAGAGCATTGTTGGCTGCCCACTCTCCACTTTAGAGCAGATTTATGACACAAGGTGCCATAGGAAGGCACTGGACATAGTAAAAGATCCATCGCATCCTGGTCACTGTCTCTTCTAGCTCCTGCCGTCGAGACGGAGATACAGGACGATGAAAACAAGAACGAGCCGTCTCAAGAACAGCTTCTTCTCCAGAGCGATCTCAGCCCTGAATGGGAAACCTGGACTTTGAAAGTCATCTAATCTCCCTTGCTGTATTATACTGTATTGTTTTAATTAGTGTTTTTATAGTTGTTTTGATTTTGTGTGGAGTGCCCTACCTGGGTGGATGGAGCAGCCAAGTAATTTTCGTTGTCCCCGAGAGGGGGCAATGACAATAAAGATATTATTATTATTATTATTATTATTATTATTATTATTATTATTATGATGTTGCGTTTTTTGGGTTGTTATTTTAAAAAATAAGGGTTATGTTTCTAACATTAGGTGAGCAATAGTTTCATTCACATAGGATGGGAATGCATTTCCTCAACTGCTGTGGCAGAATAAGCAATGCAGTAGGAGCAAAGAGATACAATCCTGGCTTTCAGTCTGTTCAGTAGTTTTCAGTCAACTCTGTTTGGTTTTCTTTGTCATCCAGAGTTTCTTGGGATTATCTTTATTACTTCAACTTCCTAGCCACTTATTTTTTAAGAGATAATGGGACATGGTCACAGAGTTTAGGTCTAGAAGAGTGCTCAGCAGTGGTGTAGCCAGAATTCTACATGCAGAATATGCCATCTTTCCCCTTCCCGGACTCCACTGGCAACATATGTAAGTGCTTCTTCAATATATTTCAGCAGATGTATTCAGCATGCTTTGATAGGGCTTCAAGGAACTTTCCATGGTGCTGAAATCATAGCACTGAGATGACACTAAACTGGCAAAAGAGAGTTGATGCCTTGAAGACAGTGCTGGCAATTATAGACCCCCCCCCCCGCAAAAAAAAAAAAATGCTTCTTGGATATCTCGTAAAAAGCAAATCTCATTACTGAGACCAACAACATTACAGTTGTGTTTTGGAACTGTACTGATTTAGCAAGTGATGTTGGTTTGTTTAGTTCAGCTTTTAAAAAGCTAGGTGATGACCAGCCAAATCTATCTAGTTTGGGTTTAATTTTCACTATATCATCATCATCATTCCATTATTTATGTGTTTTCAAATGCTATCTGAACATTGTCTCTGCTTTCTGTTCAGTTCCTTGACGGTGATCATTGCTGTGCAAACCCCCCCCCCCAAAGGGTGATAATAAAAAAAAAATTATTACTGTAGTCACTGAGTTGGGGAGCCCCTGAGCTCTGAAAGTAATTTTGCTGCAGTTTTTCTGAGCTTAAATGATCAAGCCTTTGAGATCCTGCTGAGCTAAAAATGTAGGCAGGGTTTTCCTTTTTTTTAGCAGAGGTGGGCACCATGTTTCCCCTTGCTTGGTACTGTTGGACTCCACCTCCCATCAGCCTAATCCAGCGTAGCCAATGGTCGGGGAAGATGGGAGCTGCAGTCCAGCAAACACCTGAAGGACCCCAGGTTCTCTACCCTTGATTGATATGCCAATTTTAGCCACCCTTCCTCTCCTATTAATAGTAGGGGCTTCTGCCAGTCACATGGACTGGGGGGTGCTGTTCGACTTACATAGATTTTATAGAGTGCTGTCTAAACATCACTGATAATTCCTGAAGTTCCATTATACAAATGGGTGATAATATAATGAATATTCTAGGCAATACACAACAAGTTCAGTGGCGAAGCTACGGAGCCATGGTGGCAATTTCAGCCTTCTGAAACTGGACCCACTGTAATTATTGAACCAAACACATCTTCCTATTACTACAGGATGAAAGCCCAGAAGTCACATATTCCTTCGCCAGATTTTGCGCCACCATGATAGATATTCGTCAGAGGATAGTATACGCTACAATTCAGTCCTAAATTGAAGGCCCATATTGTTAGATCCGTACTTCTGAAGCCCCACCCCATACAGCTGGTCTCTTTTAAATTTTCTTATCAGTTTTTACTCATCCATTGTTTATGCTTAATGAAGTGTTCTATGTATATGTTTTAACCTACGTTTGGTTCTTGCTCCCATTTATTTAATAATTATCCACTTAGATTCATACTGTACTGCTATTTATTTAGATGCTCTGTTTATCCTGGTCTGTGACCGTAATAAAGTAAATTCATTCATTCATGAACCGAGCACACTGTGATTAATGAACCGAAGGCAGCCGTGGCCATTAGCTTAAATGGGTCTGTTGTGAGTAGGACTATGATTCTATGACTAGCACTGAGTACCACCCTAGGATGGTTTTCACAACACTTGTCTCAGGCTGAGCAAGTGCAAGGGGTATTTGCAACTTTGCTTACCTAGAAAATGTAACATATGTTTTCTACATTCTTGTTAACTGTCAGTCACCATGTGGTTGCAGATGTGCCGCTCCTTTTCAAGTAACGTTTCTACTTAATGAACCTTTTATTATATATATATATATATATATATATATATATATATATATATGTCACATCCATATCAAATCCTGAGCATCATCAAAGGGAAAGCTTCATTCAAGTCATTAATGCAGCACAGGTCTGTCTGTAAAAATTGTATCTCTCATTGATGATTGTTCCTCTATCATGGTTGTACACTGGCAATGCATACTGACTGATGTTAAACACCACTGTCAACACACTCTGCTTCAAAGTATTGTGCAGGTTATCCAAGATATAACTAGTTTATTGCTTCTCCAATTTAACCTAACAAAGGTGGCAATGCGGAGATATCTGCCAATATCAGTTGATACAGTGCGGAGTTCTCCCAGCAGATGTCAGCCCAGAGCCGTGGAATAAACTGAATTTGTGACCCAAATCCGGAAGACAGCATAATCCTCAACAGCACCATGTGCTTCCAACATGCACAAACCTTCCTATTAATCAAAGGAAGCCCACCTGCCTCAGACAAACATGCACAGTCATGCTGAATATGGGCAATTTGCAGAGAAAGGGTGCATTCATCAGGACTACAGCATTGCAACAGGTAACCAAGAAAAACAAATGATGTCCGTTTGCAGGTTGGAGATTATTAGCTCTAAACAGAAGCCTCTTAAGCAAATGTTAGATGTAGGTTCATCTGCTTCTTTACATCTGCACACAAAAGCACCTGGTCATGCACCTGCAAATACACCCATGCAAACCTATTCTGTGCTTGGAAGGAGAGTTTGGTGTATGGAGGTTTAAGTCTGCTTTTAGTCTGGTTTTTAGACCAGTAAATGCTCTTAGTCCTGAAAGGTACATATGTATCTAAATAAATTAATGCCAGGTGTATTTGAATACCCACCAATAGTTCTCAAGAAGTGGAATCAAAGGACCATATAATGCAAGTCCCTCCCCCCCCCCTGTATGTGGTCACACATGCCAATTAAGGTCACACATGCTAATTTAATGTATACAGGGTGCAGGACTGTCAGAGATGGCATCCTTCCTATTTCTGTGTACAACCACCAACTATTCTGGCTGGTTCCAGACTGTCACTAATTTGACAGTGGGATTCAATTACATACCAGGAAATTAAAGTGGGTTTGGCCCACTTGTGCAACAAACCGCTTCCAAAAACCACTGGATATTTTGTGGTAACTGAAGTGACAGGAAAGTGTGGGAGAACAATTGCTAGGAACAATGTCCCAGCAAACAAATCAGGACCAATGCTTCATAGTGGATGTCCCAACAAACTGCATGCAAACAAATCAGATTGTCTGGAAGCAAAGGTAAAGGTAAAGTTACCCCTGACTGCCAGGTCCAGTCGTGGACGACTCTGGGGTTGCGGCGCTCATCTTGCTCTATAGGTTGAGGGAGCTGGTGTTTGTCCACAGACATGCTGGTCATGTGGCCAGCATGACTAAGCTGTTTCTGGTGAAACCAGGGCAGCGCACAGAAATGCCGTTTACCTTCCTGCTGGAGTGATACCTATTTATCTACTTGCACTTTGACATGCTTTCGAACTGCTAGGTGGGCAGGAGCTGGGACCAAACAATGGGAGCTCACCCCGTCACAGGGATTCGAACCACCGACCTTCTGATCGGCCAGCTCTAGGCTCAGTGGTTTAGACTATAGCACCACCCGTGTCCCATCTGGAAGCAAACTTGATTTCAAACCCTGGTAATGGGATAGTGTCCTTCAGAGCATCTGAGGAGGCTAGTTCAAGTGCAGGTTATGTGGCACACAAAGATCTGTCAAGTTTCTTTCCTGCAGCTTTGTTCTTTCAGGCAGCTAATTCATTCTGCCTCACTTCAGCACAAATAAGAAATAGAATTTGTGTTGAAGTTTTATTCCAATACATTCGAATCCTGCTTATAAAATTCTGATATGCATACAGAAAGCTGTTGTTTTCAATGATTCTGTCACCCACATGATGTTGCTACACACACACGATATCTATAGTCGAGAAGTTTGAATTCTTATGATATATTTTCTGTAAACTCGCCAAATTCTGTCCTAGTACTATTTTTGCCAAGGCAAAATAGACATGCAGCATATTGTACAATATCTGGTGGCTGTGCAGCTTCAACGCTACTAGTTCCATGGCGCAGAACAGCAAGCAAAGTCCCA
The DNA here is from genome assembly GCF_951804945.1 of Podarcis cretensis. Classification (NCBI taxonomy): domain Eukaryota; kingdom Metazoa; phylum Chordata; class Lepidosauria; order Squamata; family Lacertidae; genus Podarcis; species Podarcis cretensis. The sequence goes on along the minus strand of NC_137173.1, from coordinate 30,678,638 downwards.
GTGAACTGGGATTGCTATGTGTTAATTCTGCTTCAAGACTACGTTGCATGAGTGAAGAAAGATGCAGAGCCAGTATTATATTGAACAATTGAGAAAGCAATGAATGGACTATGAAAACAGACACCTAAGTTGACAACGTTCCATATAAGCAATGGCTTTCCTGTGACAATGTTTTGTTTAGGACTGGGAAACCAAAATAGAAAATGGAATGAATCCCATCAGATTTGCAACAAAGGTGCGCAAATAGCAATTAGCTTCATATGACTCAAGCAAATAAGTTAAGCAGCAGATTGGAGAAGAACAAAATAGAGTCACTGGCAAATGTGACCTGGGGTGCTGGTGGACTTGGCTGGCTTCGGGGGCGGGGGGGGGGGTGTTAAGCCATTCTCATGCTACCCAGTAGGAAAGCCAAGAAGAGGACATGACTTGGAAACCTAAACAGGTGTAAACTATATTCAAACCAATCCAAGCCTGCCTGCTTCCCAATGCTGAAAACTGCATCATGTGATCATGAATTTTTTCTTCCCCAGTCACATGATTTATAACATTTCTTTATATAGCTATTGGGGTAAGAAAGTGTCTCATTCTAAATGTTATACCCCTTGTCCAACTATTACAGTGGTACCTCGGGTTAAGTACTTAATTCGTTCCGGAGGTTCGTTCTTAACCTGAAACTGTTCTTAACCTGAAGCACCACTTTAACTAAGGGGGCCTCCTGCTGCCGGAGTACGATTTCTATTCTCACCTTGAAGCAAAGTTCTTAACCTGAAGCACTATTTCTGGGTTAGCAGAGTCTGTAACCTGAAGTGTATGCAACCTGAAGCGTATGTAACCTGAGGTACCACTGTACTAAAATACAATGAAGAGCTTGTAATTCTGCCCTCATCTTTGCCAAACGGGATTTCAGCAAACGGCTTTTTTTTTTAGCTCTTCCACAATGCAGTTCGTTGCAGGAAGCTGTATGTAAACACCACTTTCCCCCCTTTGTAAGCATGATTTGCTAAGTCCAAATCCACAAGATGACCCTAACAGCGTTGAGAACTAGAAGAATCCTCTACAAGCCCTCAGAACAAACCTCATCTAATCTCTCCTTGATGCTATTTGTATTCCACCCCCACTCCCAGCCCAGCCCAGCCCAGCCCAGCGACAGATTAAAACCTGGCCAACACATTCTCTCCCGCCCTTCCTCTGAATTGGAGCTGGCTTGAGTGGCGTATGCATGTGATTATTTAGATATTCAGTACAAGCTTGAGTTTTCATGTAGACATAACCTCATATTTTAGATTGGATGCAGCTAACCAAGACACAGGACACAGAGCCAGGCTTCACAGATAAATCAGATAAATATCCAAGATACTAGAAAATTCCCCACTCAGCATAAACTTCTATCCTTATGACAGTATTCCGTGATAAAATAATTCAAGGTAGCTGATTTTTCAGGGCTCTTTAGTGATTCCATTCACAGCATATTTGAGGGGGTCGGCCTCCCAGGGTTGATGGGCATTGCTGTTCAAATGGTGTGGGTGCGCCATGTCTTGTGATCAATGATGCAGGGTGGGGCTTACCTGTCCCCTATTTTATTCAAGTTGGCACCCCTGGATGAGTTCTATTAGGGAGAATCTTAAGGGCCAGACTGAGAGGGCTGAGGCTTGACGTTCCCCAATCTGGCACATGTTTTTGAGCACTGAATCCCTAAGAATCTCTCTCTCTCCTTCCCCTTGTATAAAGCAAATCAACATTTGAAGCACCACACGTTCCACAACCCTGCCCCATACAGATACTGCTTAAAGGAAAGTTTGGTTTTCCTTCTCCCTCTTCCTCACCCCCACCCCATTCTGGACATTAATGGTTAAAGGCATCTGTATGCATATAATTAGGGCCCAGAAGGATGGAACTGCCTCACTGGGTACCAAAGGATCTGCAGGACAGTAACAAGGAATGCTAAGTTCCCTGTCTGGGGGATGGCAACCTATTGGCATCGATTCCTGGGAGTTATTCCCTTTCCATTAATTTGTGTGAGAAAACAGGACTTGTGAAGGAATTAGATCAGCAGTGTGGAGTCTCTGGCCCACAGGCCAAATAAAGGGACCTACTTTAGCCCACAACACTGATTTCCCTAAGCCACACCCAACTTACTTATGCCTGACATCCTGTGTGGTGTCAGATGCAGGACTGGTAACAATGCAGCTGTAAAGGACCGGTTGGGACCCTTAAGAAGCACATGCTCAATGGAAATTTTGAAGGAAAGCTTGCAAAAGCTAAACTGCCACATTCATAAAATATTTGGTCTATATACTCTCCTATCATGTCTGTGTCAGCATCTGCTATGGGTGTGCAGGGACTTGGAACTGAACCAGATTTCCTAAGAAGTTTTTAATCTGGCACAGGCTGTATTGATTGCTTGATTTTGCATTGTTTTGATTGCAATGTTATTGTCCTATGTTGTGCGTCACTGGGAACACTTTAATAAAAGAGCAAGTAAGAAACATTAACATCACCACCATATTTGGATGTGCTGAGTGGCACATAGGGCTTGTTCTGCAGAGTATTATTAGTTCATCAACAGCAACATCACCCTGCATATTCAGGAAACAAATATACGTATGATTGGCAGAGTGGAGATGTCTTGCCAAGGAGTGACCAAAACTCGCAGGTGCTTTGCAAAATATTATATGCAAGACATAATATAAATAACAAATGCTCATTCTTCTGAAGCTTGGAGGTTCAGCTTGGGGGTAGAGGAGAGAATCAAGAACTACATTTTGGTGTCGTAACAGTCTGGGCACCCTAATCCAGCATTCTCCCAAACAATGGTCTGATGATGTATTATATAGATCAACTGTTCATTAGAATTCAATAATTGCTCTTCATCTCAAGACGTATTTGCCTAGCTTTACTTGCTTTTAGGAACCAAGCAGAAGTGGTTTTGTTTTTAGCAGAGAGTAATTGTGCCATTTGCCACACTGTTCTGCTGCTGCTTTTAGTTGTCTTCATTGCCTGGTATATTTCCATGCATTGGTTTGATCTCTTCCAAGCAATCTTGATGACCATTTGTTGCACAGGCAAGGTATACAGTATGTGTTGCTGGCAACTACAGGAGGGGAGTGCTCTTGTGGTCGGGTGTCGCTTGCAGGTTTCCTACAGGCATCTGGTTGGCCACTGTGTGAACAGGATGCTGGAGTAGATGGGTCAATGCCTGGTCCAGAAGGGCTATTCTTGTTCTTTGAAGTATGTAAATAAAGAAAACAGTTGAAGTACTGAGGACCAGCCTGATCCTAAACAATCCTGAAGATGTTTACCAGCTCCTGGTCAAAGCACCCTTAACAGACTCTCTTAACTTGGATGGGGCCAGGTGTACAACCCTGGGATTCTTTCATGCTGCCCTCAACCAGCTTGGGTGCTCTGCCCAACGTGAGAATGATGATGGGCAATGGATGCCTGGCTCTCCAAGGCTCACCCTGATGGTACATTGAGATTCCTCCAGAAGGCTCTCATTTGGAGAATAGGAACACAAGAAGCTGCCTTCTAGCAAACCATTGCTGTTTGTCCAGCAACTCCATGGAGTCAACCTTTGCTGCTGGCAGCAGCAAAGCCCTGATCTCAACGGATGCATTTCTGAAGAAACTTCATCCCAGAATACACATTTTTAAAATGCAGTTTGGTATGTTCTGGGAACTGAGGACTGCATTGCAAAATTTGGAAAAAGTGCAAAACCCAAAAGTTGACCACATTTCCAATCTGTATATTAGCCTAGACACAACAAAATTATCTTCCATCCCTAGTGCTGAAGCATGGGAAATAATAACAAAATGCACAGACAACCGTTTCCCCTTTTATACGAATAAAAGTTTTATTGATTTCCCCCCCCCTTTTTTTTAGACAATTAGAAAGAACAAAGAAAGAGGAGAGCGAACAGTCTCATGAAAGGTAGAACCGGGAAGGGCTTTCCGAGCACTGGAGTGTGAGCTGCCGCGGGCAGCATTCCTTGAAAACGTCCTACATTTTTCGTTGTTATAAAAGCAGAGAGTATGTGTGTCTCTGTGTAATTTTACCCCCGCCCTCTATTTTTGCATTGCTGTTTTTTTTTTAAAGCCACTCTTCCACCCCTCCCCTCCCCCCAAAACCCCCAACCTCCAAGTCTGGAAAGGAGAAACCGGCAGTGAGCACATGAGGAGACTGCTCCCTGGGAAATGTGTATAAATTCAGCAGCCCATCTGTCTGCCTGGTGTGCTCGGAAGTCAATGAAGCAAGTTGCGTATGTGTTATGGGGGAGAGGGGCTTAGAGGAGAGGAGGAGTAGAGCATGGTTTGTTTGTTTTTTTCTTTTTTAAAGCAAAGAAGGCACAGAATCTCAGCTAAGCTTCAAACCCAGTGCAACCTGAAGGACTCTCTCTGCAAGGATAGTGTGTGGGTAGAGAAGGAAATATGGCCTGGGCAGGGAGCTCTCCTAGAGGATGCCTCTGTGCCCATCTGGAAGGAAAGTATGAAGTCTGGGTGAGCCGAGTGGAAGCAGAAGAGTAGCAAGAGACCGACCTCTAGCAAACCCCATTTCCAGTGCATGTTGGAAGGTGGGAGGGAGCCTGTGAAACAAGCCACCCCCTTTCATAGTGCTGGGGTGAGATCAGAAAGACGTCTCTCTCTCCTTCTCTCTCTCATTTGTCAGTGCAGAGAAGGAAAGCCTGGTAAGAAGAGCTTCCAAGGGGAGCATTTTCCCGTTAAGGAGATCAGTGTGTCAGCAATACAAATGAGGCAGGTGTGGACAGCGGGACTCAAGTGACATGTCCCTTGGCTCTGCCTCCTCGAGGTATTAGGAAATGGCCCCCCAGCTCTAAGTCTCATCCACGGCATGAAAAGACCCTTGTTTGCTTATTATTATTTTTTTCTTTTCTAAATCCTCAGTTTGAATTAAGGCTACTGAAAATTGCAAGAGTGAAACCTGTCAAGTCGGGTGGACAGGCAGGGGCAAGGAAGCAACAGGGCCTCATGCCAGCCTGCCACAGTGAGGTGCCACGTAAGAGTCAGTCATGCCACAAGGAGGGAAAGGGGGGGCAGCGCTGCCACGAGCCTTCCTTTCTGCTGCTCCCTGCTTTCCCACACTCACTCTGTCTGTCTGTCTGTCTGTCTCTCTCTTTTTCCCTGCTCCCTTTACTATAATAAGCTCCAAAGATCCAAGAAAAGGAAGGTTAAATGTGAAGCCTCAAATGTGTGAATGTTCAACTGGCCATGCAAGCCAGACCCAAACAGCCCTTATGGGGTGGGTGGGGAGGAGACGGACCCTGCCATGCAAACGCCAAAGGCGCTGAAGCCCAGCTCTTTGCAAAATGCCAGCCACACGCCCAGAAAACACAGCACAGCCCTCGAAAAGCAACGGAGGCTTCAGCATTCCAACCACTGTTACTGCCTCCCCCCCATGAATCCCTCCTCTCAACAACAGCGAAGCAGCAGCAGCAGCACATTCTGGCGCCAAGCAGCTTGTTGGGGAACAATGCCGGACTGACTCACAACAGTTTCCATGGAGGTGACAAGGGGTTGCTGGAAGCATCCAAAAAACTAGTGCAAGGTTGGGGCCGGGTGGATGGGGAAGAGAACATCCAGTCTGGGAAAAGGAGAAAGCAGGAGGGGGTGGCAAGAACAAACTAAAGAATAAAATGTAACCCTCAAACCAATTCCCAATCTGCCCCTCCTCCCTTGTCTCGTAATTCTCTCTCTCTCTGTCCCTCTGAGACCAGCTTGGCTTGACCAGCATCTTTCCACTCCCCCCCTCCCAGCTTCATCGTCTGTTTTGAGCCAAGCAGCCAATGTGCCATCCATAAGGCTGTTGAGTAGTCCTCCCTGCTAATGGCCCATCTGCTGACTATGGGGCCCTCTGAACCCCACCTCACTCGCCATCCTTGAGGGGGCCTCATTAGGTAGATCTTAGTAAACCAAGTGTGGCATCGTCCCCCTGTGACGCCTTGTGTGCCCCTCCCTTTGGCCTTGGCACATCCAGCCACAGCTGAGGAGACCCCTGAGATCATAAAAAGGGTTGTGGGAAGCAAGGGGAGGGGACCATCACACACCAGTGGGAGTGACTGGGGTGGGGGAAAGACACAGAGGAGAGGCTTGATGTTCCCCTTCAACGCATTTCAGGGAGGAAGAGGAGGGTCTCTTGTTTTGGCCAGGTCTTCACCCCCACTCGGTGCAACAGGTTCTTGTTTTCCTCAGAACCATGCCCACTTCCTACACCAAAGAGCCGGCTCGGCTCTGCGCCGGCACCATGACCGGCACTGCACCTATCCTTTCCAGCGTTGCCTGGCTCACGGCGTAGGAGCGTGTGTGCTGCGGTCTTGGCTTGCGGCTCACTGAGCCATTGCTTCTGGCCATCTCCTGTGGGGAGGGGGCTGTATTGGTTGTCACCACCAATGTCTTGGGTGGAGGGGGGGCTGGGTGGCCTCCATTGGCATAGACAGGGCGGGCGCTGGTGCTTCCAGAGCGGGTGAAGGGCTGGCGCGCATCGTTGTTGAGGCGAGCAAAGGAGTCTGTGGCATGGTTTGCTTTGGGGTCATTCCAGTACCGGCTGTTGTAGGTGTTGGATGATGTGAGAGTGTCGTTCTCCGAGGATGAAGCATCGCCATGGAATGCTTTTGTGGATGAAGAGCATTTGGGTGGCAGATCATCCTCCCTAGGAAAACAAGAGGCCATTGTTAGCATTGTAGTTGTCCTCCATTCTAAACACACCCATCCCTGGCAGGAACAAAAACACCTTGCACTGGCGCAGCACAAGGAGAAAAGCAAATAACCCACACCATGATGCCATGTTGGCCCAATGATGTGCCCAACTTTGACATCTCCACCTTAAGTCTTACAATCCAATTTTCTGTGCCTTTATCTCAGCATCAGGCTGTTGGGCTTGAGGTCTAACAGAGTACAATGACGAATGACAAGCGACAATAGAATTGAGCAATGCTGGCCATGCACTTCTGGGTGTCTTTTTGGTTTCATTTCCCCTTATCAATGGGGTGTACGTGGGGAACCCCATAAGCACTTGCCTTTGACTCCCACTACTGATCAATTACCAGGAATTGTGTATTTGTTCACATGTCAACACTTGGCAACACCTAAGGAAGAAATTATGGACGGAGCTGGCTTTTATGCCTGTGCCAGGACTCTGGGTGGTCAAGCCACTACTAGTAATGAGAGAATCATGAAAGAAATTAGTGTACGCTAAAATATTATTCTGACAGAGGTAGGAGGAACCTTCCTTGCAGCTCAGCTGGAAAGAAACTATGGCAAAAACTCTGGTATTACTGCTTTGATCCCTATTCATTTACAAAGCCCTCAACAACTTAGGTCTAGGGTACCTCAGGCACCTCAGCCCTTATATCCCAGCTTGATCACGGAAACCATCTGCTGGAGAGCCATTGGTCATTCCCTGAGTTGGCAAGCTCATTTGACAACAGGAAACTGAGCCTTTTGTGTCATCAGCCCAGTGTTGTGGAAAACTCTGCCAACAGAGATTCTGCAGGCACCTTCTGTGCCAACTTTTAAATGCCTGCTAAAAACTTTTCCATTCTATCAGTCTTATGCAGGCAATTCAAAATATATATTTCCATAATAGTTAGCTGATTTCTTATTTTAACTCTTTTTGTATTTTTTTTATTGTGCAGCTATACGTACTTTTTTTGTAAACCACTACAATATATTCTTTAAATAAGTGGTATTTAATTTTTTGTAATAAATGAAGAAGATGACGGGGGAAAGGAAGGGACAGAGTAATATCTTGTCAAAGGCCAAACCTTATCTCATTAGGAATTTCCTCCTCCTCTTCCTCCTTGTGTTTGTTCTTCCAGTAAAAGAGTGTCACAGCCACCACGGTGATGCAGATGATGAGCACCAAGACCCCTGCAGCTGCAGCTCCAGCAATCAGGCCAAAGCTCCGGGGGTGAGCTGTGTGGGACATGGAATACATGAGAAGACGGAGTAGGGAAAAGGTATGGAGCAAGTTCAGCCAAGCCTCAGCAGGTTTTCAGCATCAGGAGAGCCCGGTTTGATATCTCTTGTATCACTCCATCACAAGCTATTGTCCAGTGTGGGACCCCAAGAGACAAGTGGGGCAGAAGCACTATCAGGATGGAGCCTACTACAGCCCATTCAAACAAGACCTCTGCTGCAGCAAGGGGTTAACGTTTTCCCAGGACCAATAATGCTCTGGAGTTTCACAGCTCAGAAATGTGGCAAGTAAGTGCAGCTCAGAGACATCTCCAGATGCTGTCTCATGCGCTCCTCAAATCTTTGTTGCAGCATGGTGGTGGTAGTGGGCAGATATTGTCCCAAATTCTTGCCCCACTGGATGCCTCTGGGCATGTACCTTCCTGAGTGCCTCCTGCTCTAGTTTTGGTGGCATGAAATGGCTCTGTTCGCTCCCAAACACGACCAAGAAGGCCTAGCACTTTTCACATGCCTGAAGGTTGGTGATAGGGTGATGGCTAAAAAAAAAAGAATGACCCCTTAGCCATATCAGAGGCCACAGCTCTGAGAACCAAACTAGCTCTTACAAAGGAGAGCTGTGATTGGGTTTAGTTTTCTTTTGCTGAAGGCAGCTGTGGGGCTTTTCCATCCATTTGGGCTGGGGCCATTGTGTAGGGGAGGGAGTCTACCCATTGTGCTGCAGCCCCATCCAATACGCACCCACACCCACCTGGAGTTGCCATTAGTTGCGAAAGGCATCATGTGCAGATGCAGTGGGCATCTGCAGGGTATCTTCTACATGGTTAATTATCAGCAGTCACCCTCGAAAGTGAAGAAAATTATATCCAGTGATAGATGGGCTCTGAGCTTCCAGTGCAGTGTGAAAAAGCACTGCACTTTCAATACAGTGGGTGGTGGGGGGGGGGGCTCTGGTTATTTTTTGAGTGGGTCCAAATACCTGGTGCAAAGCAGTAGGTTTCATTCCCAAACATGCTCTTTAAAAAGAAGAATCAAGCAGCAGGATCAACCCATTTTCTTTTGCCCTGAGCAAATTCTATTTCCTTTCCTTTTCCAGTATTTGCATCTCAAGCGCCTTAGTTTTGTCATAAGATTTAGGTGTTACTGAAGACATCTATATTTAAGAAGGCTTTCTTAATATAAGTTACCCAGTCACTTATAGAACATTTTTATATCTGTAGAAATCCTTTTGTTGTTTTTGGAATTTGTAAAGATGGTTTTATTGTTTTTAGAGTTTGCCGAAATAATGTTACTATGTTTTATCCTGCTTTTTATCCTGTACAAGACTTTGATGGCTTAATGCTATGAAGTGGTGCATAAATCTGTTAAATAAATAAAAATGAGGTATTTACAGGATTAGCATCTCTTACTCCGGACTACAAATTTCCACACATGCGACGAAGTTTCATGCATTACTAGAAGATGTGCTTCTGCTTTCCCGCTACCTGCTTCAACATAAAAAATGGGGTTCAAGGATCTCATTCATGATGGGGCAAGTGAGCCTGGGGAGAGGCTTCCAAATCTTACTACAAACAAGACTGAGGACTGCTCATTTCTCACATTACTACAGAGACTGGGAAAACAGAAGGAAGACACTCATTCTTTTGCTTTCTCCATGTCTGTGTAATGCATGGGGAGGAAGTTGGGAGGGGCAACATACTGCTCCTGTAAGAAGAACACCCTGCTTGCATCCAACATGGGACTTAACCTCTGACAGGCAATGAGACATGAGGCTGACTTGTGCAAGACAAGTCCCTCATTAAAACTGACTTACATGTAATCACTTGAACCTCAAGAGAACAAGTGCTGCTTCCGATGACATTAGAAGCCACACACTGGTAACGTCCTGATGACACAGTGCTAATATTGCGCAGAATGACTGTACCCTGAACTTGGTCTAGATGGGAAGGAAGGAAAAAACATAAATTAAATTAGAGACGTGGCATGTGGGGGGTGGAGAGAAAGACAGCCATTTCAATGCAGCCTTGAAAAGGCAAATCCAGTAAATCGTAAATTCTATGCAAGACTCTTAAGAGATAAATTAGAAAATAACCTTTAGATGAAAGCATCAGAAACAGACAAGATTAAGGTTTAAGGAGCTTACAGTGGACATTTTCTTCTTAAAGATTATTTTTTTATGTATGTGAAAGCTGAGAATAAGAGAATAAGGCAAGATAACTAGCAAGGGCCATCAACAAGCTAACGCTTGTTCTTACAAGGAACTCAAATGCAGTTGTCAACTACTCAGCTTTTTATCATTCCAGAAGGAAAAAAACATTTTCAGATCCTTAATCAAGAGCCATATCTGATTTTGAGGTCCAAAGTGTAAAACAGTGGGCTGATTTGGGTGTAGTGCTAGAGCATAGCTCAGTACAATGATCCTAGGTGAGTCTCAGGCTTGCACACTCAGCCCTCCCTTCTGATGTGACCACAAGGAGTTCGAAAACTTTTGCTTCTGCTTTAGATTAGCTACAACTTGCCATGTTATCTAAACAAAACAAAACAAAACAAAACAAAACAAAACAAAACAAACAAACAAACAAACAAACTGTGGTTAATTTTAAAATATGGTTTCTAGAAAGAAACCAGCTTCAAATCATAGTTTAAGAAGTTGGCTTGTTTCTGCAAACCATACTTAAAATTAACTGCAGTTCAGGGTTCTGATGAAACAACTGAGCTGTGGCTAATCTGAAATGGAAGTGGAAGTTTATGACCATACTAGAAGAGAAGAGGTAAGGGTTGTGTGGAATCCTGAGGCTCACTGTGACTCATCCTTATAACATTATACTATGCCTTAGTAGTTTAGTGGTATGTGTGAGCTGGACCAGTGAAACATCACATAAATCAATTAAAAACATGAAAGCAATGTAACAAAATAATATTAAACATATCAGCTAAAAGGGGCTGTGTGTGTGTGTGATTGTGGCCACTTTTACCCCCCCCCCCCACATCACTCCTTTTGACATTTTTTCAGGGTGTGTTTGCACAAAAAGGATGAAAGTTCTTACTCACTCTGAGTGATGGAAGGAAACACACTGCCCTCATTTTGAATTGGCTTTGTGATAACATCTTGTGACCCCATGTTCTTCTGATATTATCACCATAGCTACATGAAACCTGATCGTCTAGGATAACTATTCCCAGAAAGAAATAAAATCTACACCAGGACCTATTGACACAGGCAGTGAACAGCAGAAAACAGGCATGAGGACAGCTAAATATTTGAGGAAATATATCTGGAGGCTCATGAATGCTCCCCTTTTGCAACAAAAGTATTTACCTGTGAGCATTCAGCACAACCCTAGGATATAACCCTAGGATATAATGAGTTGGCAAACAGTAATGCAGGTGGCACTGGGGGAACACAATATATCAATTAAATGATTGCTTTACTATATGATGTTTTCAATATAAGATAATATTTCAGCACACCACCAAAGTGCACAATCAATACATGGTTGTTTGTGCATGATCCTATGGCTGCTTCACCCACATGCTCATATTCATTCCACACACTTTGCAAACCACTTTTTTTTTTAGCATCTGTGAACTAGCCTTCACTCACAGACTGGAGTGGAACCATCAGCAGGAATGCAAGAGATGAATATTGGGCTGGCTCATTAATTCAAATCCCTAATAGACATGAAGCATGCATCTCTAAAGTAAGGGTGGCTGAGCTGCAGCACAGTTCTGCAAGCCAACTATTATGGCACAGCATCAGACCTGCACTCAGGCCTGCCTCTTCTGCACTGCACTCCCAGCCTCAACAGGCTAGAGACAAGGCTGCACAACAATAATGGGAGTTGTGGAGACTGGTGTACCCTACAGTGGCACTGCCTCATGCTCTGGAGTGGATTTATGGCACGTTGGGCAGAAAGGTTGACCACCCCTGCTCTAAGGTATGTGTGCTTTTTTAATACTATGATTAGAATTTCCACTAGAGGGCACCCAGTACTCTAAAGGCTCAGTTGCTTTCATTATTTTGGACAGTGTATTTTCTCCCTATTCTTTATTTTTAGTGAGTTTCTGCACTTATCACAGCAACATTATCACTCCCCTCCCTGCTGTGACGTTCTTGGAACTGGTGTTTCCTGCCCTGAAACCCAGGTAGTCCATCAGCAGTTTGGGATAGACCACATAAAGTTGTGACCTTAGTGCCAGCAGAACAAGTGAAGGGAAAATTAGACCAACTCTCTTGGAAAATGCAGTTGTAGGGTGGGGGGATGCAATGATCACCTTGTGTGGCTGTCGGGGGCAGCTTGGGGGCACTGTCCAGTCTTTCCCAGTAATAGGTTGGCCGAGGGATGCCTTCTTCTGAACTGCATGTCAGCGTGATGTCACTGCCAATGTTCAAAGAGCCCTGAATTCTGCAGACTGGGGCAGATGGAGGAACTGCAGGAAGAAAAGATGGCAGAGCAACAGTTAGGTCAGGAACTGCGTTCAACAGAAAAGTGTGACCAGTCAGGACTCTAGGCCCTGGAGGAGGAGGGGTGGGAGAGAAATTCAATTCAGTTCACAACTGAAGGTGAACTTACAGATTTCACATTCCCCCCCCCCCAAAAAAAAAATATCCTTCAAAATTTGCAGCTGTATGGATTTTGTAATGTGGTTCCCCAGCCAAGTAATGTGGTCAAAAATGAAGAGTGCATATACATGCATATTTTAGGGTAAATCACATACAAAAATCCATTGTATTAGGGGAAATTGCAGAAATGTGTATATTATACAAAAGTGCATAAAAATGTTTATGGTAGGATGAATTTGAACACAACTGCTAATTTTCATGGGGACTTTATTTGGGGGTGGGGAAGTTCAAACTGATCGAGAAATGTGGAGAAATGAACTTAAGGATTGGAATAATGGAGTATGGGTAGATTTTTTTTGATTTTTTTAAAAAGAGAGAGAACAAAAAGGCAGGCTGAGAAAACAAAAGATACAGATGGCTTAAGACTAATAGGGGAAGCAACAGGCGAGGTCACCTGCTAAGGCTTTTGTAGCTAGTGAGCCAGCTTAGTCATAACTGCTGACTTAATTGTGGCCATTTTCGATTAGTGTCCTCTACGGGGAAGAACAACATCTGCAGCTCCCCACCAGCTTATACAATAAAGATATCATTAAAACTTTTTGCTTTAAGCCAATTCTGGTAGCAGAATGAAGATGGGAGGTTTCATGTTATTCCTTTTGCAAAATGATAACACAACTGTTGAGAAAAATAAGATACGATAACTTTGGAAACATCAAGTAATTTTTTCAATTAAATATTAGGGACATGATAAAAGTGAACCAGAGACATGCATTCCCTCGTTTCTCCCACTTGTATTTAACACAGCAAGTACTACAACTGCTGTCAGTACTTAAACTGGAATGAGCATGTTTTGCTCAACTGCATAGACTAAGGAATTTTGTGGAAATGGTCAGTAAGCCTCTCCTCCTGTGATGTCAAGTGGTAGTAGTAGTAGTAGTAGTAGTAGTAGTAGTAGTAATAATATCATAAATACTTCAAAATATTGGGCAGAAAGTTGATAAATAGTAGAACTGATCTGAATGTTTGGTGGATTCCAGGGTGCTGTTTTTGAAAGGATTAAGAAGAGAAATCCTTTCTGTAGGTTGGGGCCTAAAGTAATATAGTAATACAAGGTAGTGGTCTGAGGGCTGCTAGCTTACCTCTAAGGAAGTTTTTTAAAAATAATAATAATATGAAAGACACATAAAATCTACCAACTCATATTATTTTACATTTATGAAGTATACACCATAAGTCAAATTACTTTCTTCCTTCTCTATCAATGGCAATGAATTCCCCCTTTAATTGGAAACAAAGGTTTAATGAAGGGAGTAATCCCACCCTAATAAATTGTCTGTTTATGTGAGGAAAGTAAAAGTTGACTGAGGCAAAACAATAAATAAAATAAAAATCCCTAAGGCCCCAGGAACATTTTAGCCCCACTCACTTGACTCTTCTTGGTTTGCCAGGAATCAATCCAGCCCATGGACTGAAAGGCCCTACTCTACTTCATTGGGTTTACAGCCTGGTAAATTGGCCTCCAAGAGTTCCACGTAGGATGAATCACCAGTCAGCAGACCCAAGGACCCATCTGAGCACACCAGGCCCTTTAAAATCTGAGGCTCAGAGCCCAATTCTCAGTCTGTGCCACTTGTCTGAAATGTGAGGTCTCTGACAAACTCCTTCTCCTCTTTCTCCTCATTGCTGTCTTGAACCACGGCCTCTGTCTAATTTAATTTTCGGCTGGCCTCTTAACTCCACAGACCCTGATCTGCCTTCCCTGGAATTCAACCTCACTTGTTTTGGACAGTGCTCCTGTCTCCACCCTCTGGTTTGGATCTTTGCGCACGTCACTCACAGCAGACCCCTGTTAAGTGATGGCAGGAGCAGAAGCTTAAATCTAGAGAGCCAAGGTTTGCTTTATCCCCATGCTAATTAGGCTTCTTTCCCTAAAGGTCACAAAGACACAAAATAGAAATGTCTGCCCGGTGCACCTTCTCCTGTCACCATGTACTACAATGGGAAAAGCCACTTGAGGTGAAATTCTCCTCTGCAAGAATACATCCAGTGCTTTCCGATATTTGTTACAGTATGCGAAGGAGAGGGGAAGTTCCCTTGTTTCGTTTTTAGGCTTACACCCCTGAAGGTCTAATATTCCACCATCTGAAAGTAGTTTTGAACTCACAGAGCCCAACATTTTGTCCCACCTGTGCCATTATGTGGCAGACTAGCTATTTCAAATTTCAAGGAAAACCAGCCTCCTGTTTCAGGCTTTTCATGATTATCAGTGGTCTGGAATAGAGCAAAGCACATACCCAAGACGTTGAGCCCAATGACTCCAATATTCCGGCCACCTCGGTCTGGTAGATTGTTGACCAAACACTGGTAAGTCCCAGTGTCTGACAGCTGGGTATTGTTGATGAAGATGGAGGCACTGGTGGTTGGCATCGTCATTGCAAACCCCACTCGCCCATAAAACTGGGGTGCACCATCAAAAATCTGACCCCCCTGGTAAATAATAACCTGAAAAACAAAGATATGAGACTTCTCCTTAACAAAGCAATGGTTAAAAGAGGACTTGTTCACTCATTATACAGAGGCTTCAGTGTCCTGTGGTTTTAGTGCAATTAAAATACAACAATTGTGTTCTGAGGGTAAGATAAGCCATATGGAGCTCCTGGGTACTTACTACGCACTGCTTCTACTTTTGCTACCATGGAGAAGTATTTGCACAATAGATTTAAAAGATATAGGGGAAACTACAATGAAGTGTTCCCCTAAAGGGAAGAGTCAAGCCTAGTCAATTTTATATGTCTTTCTATTTAGAAGGAGGACACAAAAAGGCTTATAAGCAGGGAGGGAGTTTGCATATTTCCCTCCTCTGCATTTTGGAGTTCTGGAATACATGGTCTCATTTCCAAAGTGGAACTGATGCATTAGGAACCGTTCTCTGTTACTATTTTATATTTGCAAATTTTGTACTGAGTATTGAACATGGTCTGTTCTTTCACATTCACCCACCCACACATAAAAACGATGTGCAGAATGCATTAGGGGAAAATAAAGCGGCTTTTATGCATTTGCATCAAGATTCATTTTTGTGTGCCGTTTTACTGTTTTGCATGTGTTATTTTCCGTTTTGGTAAATCAGCACAAGAAAAAGCAGCAGTATTTACCAACATGTCTGTGTCTGTGTGTGTGTGTGTGTGTGTGTGTGTATGTGTGTATTTCAATTCAAATGTATACGTATTGATTGCTTTGGTCGCCCCGTATGATGACCTCTGTCGAGAGACAAGGGAAATGTGTCCCTGATAATTCATCTCAACCTCTCAGCAGCTTTCAGTACCATCAACCATGGTATCTTTCTGAAGCAACTGCTGAACTAGGGGTGGGTGGCACCGCCTTGCGGTGGTTCCAGTCCTACTTGGATGGTCATTCCTTGAGGGTGTTGCTTGGGGAGTGCTTTTCAGGCCTGTGGAACCTTCAATGTGGGGTTCCGCAGGGCTCAATCCTTTTTTTAAAAAAATAATAATATTTATTCAAATTTTAAAGATTACAAAGAGAAAATTAGAAAAAACAAAAAAGGAAAATACGAACAATTCGAAAAAAGAAAAAAAAGAGAAGAAAAAAAAGCTCAAACTTTTACATAACTTTCTTTCCTTTGCTTATTTCCTTGACCTCCTCACAGCTCCCTTTTTTGTATTCTAGTTCAATTAGATATTTCAGCAAATCCTTTCTAGCTTTGTTTTTATCCTAATAATTTATCTTGATATACTGTAATTTTACATTCTCGTCTTTCTCCAATTAAAAAATCAATTTTTACCTAATCCTTTATATCATTTCTGCTAAAACCACATTACTTCATTCCAACATCCTTCTAACATTCCTTAATTTTGCAATATTTCTGTAAATAAACTTTAAATTTCTTCCACTCTTCTTCCACCAACTCTTCACCTTGGTCTCGGATTCTGCCAGTCATTTCCGCCAGTTCCATATAGTCCATCACTTTCATCTGCCACCGCAGGGCTGAATCCTATCCCCCACGTTGTTCAACATCTACAGGAAACCGCTGGGTGGGGTTATCTGGAGGTTTGGAGTTTGTTGTCAGCAGTATGCTGATGACACTCGGCTCTATTTCTCCTTTACATCTGCAGCTGAGGCAGTGGAAGTGCTGGACCAGCGTCTTGCCTCAGTAATGGACTGGATGAGAGCCAACAAACTGAAACTCAATCCAGGTAAGACTGAGGCACTGCAAGTGGGTGGGAGAACGCCTGCTCTTAATGGGGTTACACTTCCTCTGAAGGAGCAGATTTGTAGCTTGGGGGCACTCCAGGATACTTGAGGCTCAGGTGGCCTCAGTGGCCAGGAGAGCCTTCCACCAGCTTTGGCTGGCGGCTAAGCTACGTCCCTATCTGGACAGGGATAACCTAACTACTGTTGTCTATACTCTGGTAACTTCAAGGTTAGATTACTGCAATGCGTTATACATATGGCTGCCTCTGAAGACAGTTCGGAAACCTCAGCTAGTGCAGAATTCAGCAGCCACGTTGCTCACATGAGCGAGACGGTTTGAGTATATTACACTGATCGTGGTCCGACTGCACTGGCTACCAATTAGGTTCTGGGCCCAAATCCAAGTGCTAGTTTTGACCTATAAAGCCTTAAACAGCTCAAGACCACAATACTTCAAGGACTGCCTCTTTCCATATGAACCTACCCGGACCTTGAGATCATCTTCTGAGGCCCTTCTTCGTGTGCCTCCTCCTTGAGAGGTCTGGAGGGTGGCAACACGAGAACGGGTCTTCACTGTAGTGGCTCTCCCTCTGCGGAATGCTCTCCCCAGGGAAGTTTGTCTGGCACCTTCATTATACACCTTTAGGCACCAAGCAAAAACGTTCCTTTTTAACTGGGTCTTTGGATGATTTGATTGACATCCTATGCCTTTTTAAAATGTGAGTTTTTTTTGGGGGGGGGCTTATATTGTTGTAGTTGCTATTTTGATTATGTATTTTGTAGTTTTATATTTTGATTTTATTCTGTAAAGCATCCTGAGACCTCTGGGTATAGGGTGGTATATAAATTCAATAATAATAATAATAATAATAATAATAATAATAATAATAATAATTAATTTCTTCATGTATTCCAGTGTATTTCAATAACAAGCATAAGCCTGAGTTTGCATTCATTTTAAAAAATGAAACAAAATGAAACAAATTGTCTATAAAATAAGGACCCTTTGTCCCACCTATCTGAAATCTGACAAGTCTGATGTAATCAAAAAAGATGCACAGGCATAGCATAACTGTTCCCTCTCTCCTCCCCCTCCCCCAGAAACCTGCTATTCCAGCAGAATTCAATATAAAGAAATGAGAAAAAACTAGATTTTCAATTGAATTTCATTTTATTTCCTACCAGTAGACTGTAGGCTGTTACTGGAAAGTATCAGAGTTAAAGGAAGTAGAAAATTAGCTGGGCGTCCCATCAAAAGCAAATAGGAATAAGGAAAATAAATAAACAAGTTCCAAATCAGTCATGAAATAGAATGAAAAGCAAATAAATGCACAACTAAACAAAAAAGAATGCAGTGACTAAATTATTCCACCACCAACCCTCTGCATGCCTTTCTCCAGATTTAGGCCCTTTCACCAATCATTCCTGTAATATATCTGATTATCTGAATACTACATCAAGTGAGTTATAAGTCTCTGCTCATGCTCTTACTTCTTAGCAACACCCAGTGGCCTGTTTGGCACCACAAGGCTCAAATCAGAAGTTCCTCATACGGAAGTTCCTCTGTCTGCTGCACTCCTACACCCTAGGGTTTGGGTAGCCAATGCTGTAGTCTCCAGAATTTCCTGGACTCCAACTCCCATTACCTCTGATCATTGGCAATGCTGGATGTGGCTGAACACAGAGAAGATATCCGAAACACCAACAGTCAATGTGTGGGTCTCAGAAACATATGCTACAGAAACTCCCCAGAGCTTCATCAGACACACTTGTAAGATGTCCATTCACACATTACAGCCAAAAAAGGGCATTTGTGGCTATAGTCTGGCTGCTTTCCACATTTTCAGAACGTAATTGGGGAAAACCAGCACAACTGATGCAGCACTAGATTGTAAACCGAAGGGCAAGTCTTCTGTTATTTGCATTGATTTATAAGCCATCTTATGAGCCTATTGTTGCGGGGTTTTTTTGGCCAACTAATTCTGTGTTTCCACCAAGAGTCTGGTACCTGTTCAGGTTGGTTGGCATTGGAGAGTGGCGTGACCATCCAAATGACGTTAAGGTTATTAAGCGCAGCACTGGTGGTAAAAGTACAGGGCAGGACCGCCGTCTGGCCCCGAGCAACTTCAACACTTCTTGTGTTCATAAACACTTCCAGGGGACTCACTAGACCTGTAAAGAAAGAGGCACCAAGGTGACATGCTGCATTTATCCAGGAGACCATTTTTCAACCTTTGCCTGCAATGACATAAATACTTAGTAGGTGCACAAATGCAAGAGTGAGCTTCCCATCTTCCCTGCTGTGACCCTGAACATCCTCACTTCCTCTCCTGTTTTCCCTCCCCTCCCCGCAATGAGGCCACTGCTTTGGCCCACTTTCCAAGACTTTCCACTGTCTGGAGCAATCCAGGACAGTCTGTGGCGCCTCTCTGGCTCTTGGTGTGCAGGAAGCAGGAGGCATATAGAAGACAAAGATTCGTATTGCTAAGCTAAATAGCAGCTGCAGGGCTACAGATGGGGATGGCGCACACAACAACTGCTTCTGACAGGTAAACGTAGGAAAGGTGGCAAGGGAGTATGGAGGAGGAACGTATGCTGAGTTTGCATCTGCTTTTGTTGGGACAGGCTGGTTCTGAGGCACAAATGAATGCAGCACCATAGAAGTGCACAAAGCAAAAGCAAAATGAAAAAAGGAACTGCTCTCAACAAGCTCCTTGTTCTAGCCATGCCTTCCACCACCGCCACCATTTGTTATTTCCAGAGTCTTTAACTAGTGCTGAGCACTTTAGAAGCTTTATAATAATTCACAACAGTTCTTGCCCACAGGCTTACAATCCACTACATTTATTTACACCCCACAACCTATTTGCATTCAGAAATATATTTATCCTAGGGAAGGGCCTTTTTGGTAGTGGCACCTGCCCTGTGAAACACCTTCCCATCAGATGTCAAACAGATAAACAACTACACAACTTTCCAAAGACCTTTGAAAGCAGTCTTGTATCAGGAAGTTTTTTATGTTTGATGTTTTGCTCTTTTTTTCAAACAAACAATTTTTATTAAACTTTTGATTTACAAAAGTACATGCCTTGTCTTTTTTCTGGTTGTAGAATCTTTTTTTACATTTGAAGTGAGTCGTTAGTGTTGTATACAGAATGAAATTGGGGAAGAAGAAGGGGGAAGCTGGGGTGGTGTGGTAACACTTGGTATATATGTGGGATTTTTATTCTCTATCTGTTCATTTATTATATTTCCTTGGAAGTGTTTTTATTATGTTGGAAGTCGGTCAGTGTGGCTGGGGCAACCCAGTCAGATGGGTGGGGTATTATTATTATTATTATCATCATCATCATCATCATCATCATCTTAGCTCAGTAGAACCTTTGCACACAGGTTCAGTCTCAGGCACCCCCAGGTAGAACGGATAATGTATCCAGTCTGAAGCCTTGAACAGCCACAGACAGTCAGTGTAAATATTGCTGAGCTAGATGATCAACTGCCGGACTCCATACAGGGCAACTTCCTATGTTCATATCTTCTGAATCCTAACAGCAGAATTCCCACTAAAAGAACCTTAAATACCTGAGGCCCAAACCAGATGAGACATCAATACCATGCAATTAGCAATAGCTTTTTAAAAAGTAAACTGAAGACATGAATGTCCTCATCCATAATGGGACAATGAGGCAGGGGTGTGTGTCAAAGGGTTAAAAGTCCCCTGCCCTCCCCTGCCAGGGTCCCAATCCAGATTAGCTCCTGTTCCTGCACCTGTAATTTATTCAAAAGCTAACCACACAATCGCTGTGTGATTAACATCTCATCTAGTTTGACCTCAAGTCTACTGATTCTCCAGCCAAGGTGTAATCACCAGCTATTTGCATAAATGTGATTAAATGGCAAACTAGGAGTGAGCAAACTTCTTTCCCATTCAGAATGAGTTGAGACACGTTGGATTATTTATCTGGACTTCTAGGTGAAATCTGAATAGTTTTAGATAGTCAAAACCACCCCCTTGCACTTATAGGTACAGTGGTACCTCACGTTACAGATGCTTCAGGTTACAAACACTTCAGGTTACAGACTCCGCTAACCCAGAAATAGTACCTCGGGTTAAGAACTTTGCTTCAGGATGAGAACAGAAATCGCGCAGCAGTGATGCGGCGGCAGCAGGAGACCCCATTAGCTAAAGTGGTGTTTCAGGTTAAGAACAGTTTCAGGTTAAGAACGGACCTCCAGAACTAATTAAGTTCTTAACCCAAGGTACCACTGTACATATTCCTCAGCCCTAAGTATTAGTGCATACCAATAACATTGTCAGGACACTCCAGTGCCTTGAAGGTTTTGTAATGGAAGCAATCTGAACAGTGTAGATCAGCCTTTCCTCACACATGTATACAACTTAATCTGTGCAGACTTCAGACTCTGCAAAAGCCCTTAACCCATCTGTGCATGTTTGGAAGAATTATTGGAACCATATTCTCCATGCCAGGCCCCAAGTAATCCTAAAATAATCATTTATGTTCAAGAGTGTTCAGGTCCTCTGTGAGTACTGACATAGATCAGGCCCTCCCAGTTGGCCCTGTGGGTCATGCTATGGGGACAGATAGATTTACACTGGATAGGCCACAGCCTTTGCCAAAGCTTCTAAATTCTGATACCCAGAGGCCTCTGCAGTGGTTCATCCTACAAGGCTACTAAGAACTGTGGGATGCTGTAGAGCTGGTCAGCCAAACTGCAGATTCTAGTACAAGCCAATCCCACCCTTGACCCCAAATACCAAAAACTGCTGCCTGTAGCTTCATATTTCACTGTTTTCTTACACAGCTTTCTTTTCTGTGTAAAAAAAGGGGGTATAAATGGCAAAATAGACACACAAGTTTATCCTGTGTGTTTATACCTTATTGATTTATTTCCTCACTTACAGTTATAAATGAACCTTTCATCCTATCGATCCTTGGGCAAGCAACAATAAAATGCCTAACTGAACCAAGGAGGCCAGTGCCACATGAAAACATTTTAAAATACTTATCAACACTTACACATCAACTCTAAAAATACATACACACACACAACATTGATGTGAAGTTGTCCTTAAAGCAATATCCATGTTACAAGTGTATACTTGCTCTCACATGTATGCAGCCGGAACTCATGTACAGTATTTATGTAACAAATGCATGTTGTACCTCCAGCAAAAGATCCTAAACCTTTCAGCAGTGCGTACATGTAAATACATGAATGCTGGCTGCACACATGAATCCAGGTACACATTTGTAACATCCAGTTAACCCACACAAGCAGTAGACTAGGCCACAGCTCATGGAAACATCTCTGGCATAACTATGACCCACAGAAGTGAATGAGGATCCCATTCAGTGCAATGAGGTTGTGCAGAAGTGCCCGGCAGTCAGTATCTTGGTAAGTGAAACTGCCCACATACAGCAGCCACCTTCCTAACCAAATCGCTTAATTAGCCGGTGCATCTCCACTTCCAAAGTTCAGTCTTGGAAACATACCAGCATGCTGCATACACACTCAGAAGAACTCTACTCACTTACATTAGCACCAGGGGAGCAATCTTGCTACGAGTAAGGGGACTAAGCTGCTAACAGCCTGACCAGAGTGGAATCCTTTTTCGTTTGTTTTGTTTTTTGAGGCTCTCTGCAACGCTTTACATTCCAGCCCTGAAGCATCAGGCAGCAAAGTTAATAATAAATGTTGCAATTCCGTTTCTCCTTTGTGTAGGAGAAATGTCTGGCAGATCATTGCTTTGGCTGGGAAACATTTTTTAAAGCCAGCAGAAGCCTTCTATTCCCAGAGCCTTCTTTTAAAGACAAACACACTCACACATAGCCCATAAGAATACCATGTGGTAAGTGAACTATTCTTCAATGTCCTCCTCTCAGGGGGTTTTTTTCCTCCCCAAAAAGATGTCCTGCTTTTACACGAAATGGTTTTGGCAACCAGACCAGGATAGTTCTTGCACAGTGGCACAAAAATTATTGGGACTTAGGTCTCATCCTTACACCAAAGGTTCAGGTAAAAAAAAAAAAAGATTAATAAAAATAACAAAGAAATATGGCCACGACTGCATGAGTGTAGTCTCTGTCTTAAGAGTCCACCACCAAAGGTATTCAGTTGCAGGCATCAATGACATTGACAGAGAAAGGACAGCCAAAGAACAAGAAGGATGTTGTCTGTGCCACAAATCCCTTCTGGCCTATGAATGAGTCAGTCTGCTACTAGGATGCCATCCGCTCCAGAAGGAGCAAAGGGGGCCCTTTCCAAGGACCAAGAAACAAAGCACCAAGGCCAGAGAAAGGGCAGTGACTGTCTTTGAGTTTTTGAAGCTGAGGCACCAGCTCCCTGGGTTGGCTGGAGAGGAATCACTGTATTTGTTATCAGTGTATCGTCTTCTATCCCAAGGTGCCAGGGCTCAGTGGGATCTCCACCAGGACAATACTGGACAGTGCAGAAGTCCAGGGCAGCTGCATCGTATCTGTCAAGGTCAGATAAATCTAAAGCGCAAAAGAAACAATTCAGAGTTCCTCTGTTATGAAGTGAAATTTGTAGTTGTGGTTCTCACCAACAGAGGCTGGATCTGCACAGATAAAAGAAATGCTACAGAAAGAAAGGTTGTAAGAGCTCTTTACTGAAAATCCCACTGGCGACTGATTATAGCTCTACAGGGCCATCTGGTGTCACATGATTATAACACAGTTATAACGATGTATTTGACTAGTGTAGCTGAGTCCAGAGTTGTAGGGTTCCTTAATCATCTATTTATTTAACCAGTTAAAAGTTTTGTGTCAACAGAGTGCAGATGGCCAACTTGGGGAAAGAAAGAAGCCAGGTCCTAGGTTGGATAAACTAAACTCTGGGAACAAAAATGTAAATCACATTTCAGTTCCGGAGTGAGAATGCTGAACAGGGAAGTGGCAGTGGTAAGGGAAGTCCTCTTCTACCAGCATCTAGCCATGACATTTCACTGGCCTTCAACTGGTAAATAACAACAGGGCATTAACAAGCACACTCCCAAGGAATGTGTTCCCTATGAACATCAGACAGTATTAGCATTTAGGCACCCTACTTAAAACCTATCTGTTCACCCAGGCTTTCCCTGAGGTAGGTCTATCTATGATGACGTATGAAGCTAATCTACTGATTTGTAATGAATTCTGTGCTTGCGTTATGAACATAGTTTTATTGTTGATTCAACGTTGATCACTGCCATGATATTTTTTCCTCATGCTGGAAAGATTCCCCCATATATGGAAGATTTCCCCATATATACATGGGGGATATATATATATATATATATATATATATATATATATATATATATGGATAGATATATATAGGCAAGGCAAGAAAGATAAACACAAACACTACTGAATCAGGTGATGACATCACACCGTGAGACAGCTCATGAGGAAACCACAGCAAGTGATAATTAATTAATGGAAAACATTTCAAGACAGAGGGATAGGAAAATGAACTTTTGCCAGAGTCTAAAATTAGTATTCATCTAGGAAAAAAAGCTTTTGGTTTATCTGCTCGTGAATGCCTGTTGGTGAATGTTTCCAAAACTTAGTTCCCAGACCTTAGCAACACCAGCCTGAACTGTTAAGATTTCTCTAACACAGAAAGGACAGCTAATGAGCAGTACAGACCTTGAAGACAATGTTAAGAAAGACTGGAGAGTGAGCAACAATACACTGTGGCATGTGCTGCTGATTGGTATGAAACACAGAGAAAGGCAAAATAATTTTTGGGATGAAGTAAGGCAGTTTCTGTAACAAAAAACCCCCAAACCTCTCAAGAACTGTCAGGTCAGGGTCTGACTTTTACTTCCTGGGCAGCTAAGACCACTAATAATAACAAGGGCACACCCAGACCTTAATTGGTGGCTTTGCTTCATTTAATTTTATTTGGATCCCAACCATCTGTACAGTTGATAGGGCATGCAAATATTTTTTGTCTCATATCACCCCCACAGAGTTTGGTAGTGCTAGGTGACAGTGACTTGCTCAGGATCATAGAGCAAGTATTTTTAAACCATGGTTAAAGTCTAAAATTCTAATCACTGCGTTACACTAGTTCTTTGCATACAACCACCAGTTCACGTGTACTTTCTCCCTGTTGCTCAATGGGATGTTGTGCAGAGCCTCTGCCTTGCATACATCAGATCCTGGTTTAATCTCCAAGAACAGATGAGAAAAAGACTCCTGTCCAAAATCATGGAAAACCACTGCCAGTCAGGGTAGACAATAATGAGCTGGATGGAACAATGGTCCAACTCAATATAAGGTAGTTTCCTATGTGCCTATGGGTGGGTCTATGGCTTGTGCTCTAAGTTACATTAACTTCTGGAAGCTCATAGAATGACAGTTTCATGTCCCCTAAAACCTTCTGGAGGGAGGACCTCTAGAACAACAGAGTGCAAGGGAACAATATGGGAGGGGGTGAAGGGATTGCCTGCAAGGAAAGGGGAATCACCCCAAATGGGTCATAAGCTAAGTTAACTTAAGAAAGTTCAAAGGAAAGTTTCCCATCACTTCTGTCCCTCAGCAGCCCCCAACAATGCACATTCCATGAAGTTTAGGAGGCCCCTCTGATCCTCCAGAGAGACTGTGGGGGTGCTCATAGGGGGAAGAAGAGGATTGCAAACTTTGCTTCCACAAACTTTCTTAAGTTAACTTATTTCAGGATCCAAGCCAAAGAGTTTGTGCACAAATCCTCAAAGGGGGAAAGGAAGTGGAAGCTGGCCAAAGCTGGTCATTTTCCATCAGGCTCAACAGAAAGGAGTTTTAAACAGGGCACCTTGTCAATTTCACCTCTTCCAATCAGTTCAGCTCCAGAGCCAGAAGCCAAAATAGAAGACAGCAATCCAGTACTACACCAGTTTTCTTGGGAGGGAAAGGACTGGAGGACGCTTACCTCTCTGAGGCATAACTCTGTTAGAGATAAGTGAGCAGCCTGGCGCTTGTCGTGAAAATCAATCAAGCCATTTCGGTGTTGAGTGGTGCTCTCAAGGAGCCTGACTGATATAACCCCTTGACATTTGCCATCCTTTCCCCCTTTCCCCAAAGGAAAAAAAAAAAAAAAAAGAATTATCACTGGAGTGGGGAGGGGGCATGGATTTGCAGCCAGAAAAGGGATCCAATGGGCTTCCTCTCCTTCAGGCAAATGACTCTGGCAGCATAATTTGCCGCTGAGGATCATGTAGCCCAGACTTCTCTTTGGTTGCAAATTACCATTGCAGCATTTTTCACACGAGATCATGGAGTTTGTATTTCAAGGTGCTGCAAGAGTCACTTCCCAGAAAAAGGAGAGATACATTAGGTCTCTGCTGTTTTTCCGCTGTCTAGAGCCCTCCACTGATCTAACACGCTTTTTGTCGGAATGCAAAACTGCAGTGTCAGTTGTTAAAGCAGGTATCTAAAGGATCTCCTCCTTTGTTTACATATTGATTTAATAAAGCAAGGAAAAGCCTTAGCTAACATAAGCATCTTTAGAAGTGTGGGGCAGGGGGGTCTGACAGAAAACAAGGGCTGTTGTTATCTTTACAACTCATTGTACATGGTTACATGCCATGTAGCGCTCTAAATAAGCAGACATACGCGACAATTAATGCTCAGAGCCACTCAAGCCTGAGAGGTTCCTCCGCATTGGAGACTGCTCTACCAACAAATGTATTGGCAGCCACATCCATTACCCACAAAGCTGCACTGCTCCCACCTGACACCCCTCTCTTGTAGTTGATAGCATACGTCTGGGCCAGGCAGAAACAAAGCAGAGTAACTGCCTGATTATCAAAGCCCCACTGACCCAGGTTGCTCTGAACTCAGCTGCTGTCTCTGTGAGCAACGATAAAAACAGCATAGCCTCCCTTCTCCGACAGCAGGAAGGAGTCTCTCCATCCTTGCTTGGAGGCCGCTTCCAGAGATAACTGGAGGCCTGTCTACCTTCCTCTCAATGCCAAACTGCCCGTGACAGAGAAGAGGAGGAATTCAGAGCTTAAGACGATAAGATAAATATGCTTAAAATAGTTGTGCCCACAAGATGGGCTTCAGTGATTCTGCTTTATTAAAAGAGTTACTTTCGGCTCCATCCTCGGCCAGCTCTGGCACTGCCCACCCAGCTGGCATGTGCACCCCCACCAGACATGTGGAGAAATGTAGCCCATGCATGCCAACAGAAAGAGTCCCCATCCTTGAGCTGAGAACAGAGGTTCCTTAACTGGAATGCACTGAAGGAAGATATTGGCACATTCTTTTGTGATGTAATGATGCTCACTAACAAGAAGTTGTTCGGATACTGTTATGTGCCTCTGGGCTTTCACTGTCAGCTCTACACAAGTATAGAGCTAGTCAATTACTAGAACAGTATCAATTGTGGGGACAAGAACCCTTTGCAACACACCACACAGACTTTTCAAGGAGGCCGAGAAATTTGCAGAGCTGCCCTCATACCACTCATTACACAGAATGTGGGATCAAAGAATCATGTTATGGTTTGAACTCCGTGAAGCAGGAGGCAGTAAAAGAGTTAAGCACCCATTCCTCATAATTCATCCTTTTCTTTTACTTTTAGCCCAACAGGCACTCTCCCAAGGTTCCCAAACTGCAACTGCATGTACACTTGCTTCTGAGTAAACTGTGCATAGGATTGGGCATCTTCTTTCTATAGAAACCAAATTGCCTCCTCCTGCAATGTTCTTCTAGTTCCAGTATGGTGTAGTAGTTAGAATTTAGGACAAGGACTGAAGAGATCCAAGTTTAAATCTCAATTCATCAAAGAAGGTCACTTCCTTACCTCGGGCCAGCCACTCTCTCTGAGCCTAACCTGCCTTACAAGGTTGCTATGAGAGTAAAATGGCAGGGGGCTGGGGTGGAAAGATGTATGCTGCCTTCAATTTTTTAAAGGAAAGGCGCAAGATAAATATTACAACAGCAGCAATGTTGTCTTCATCCATGGTTAAAAAGAAAAATTGTAAAAATGAAAAGGAAATGTTACCACACAAAATATAGCAATAAAGCAAAGGGAGCAAATTAAGTGTGTAGCTATGTAAATCTGCACACTTGCCTGGTTTATTTAAAGTGCAGAATTTGGATTTTGCTGGCCGCTCTACGTTTATTTGTCAGCCTCATTTGCTCTTGCCCTTCCCCCAGCCTAAACTGTGGTTGCATTTTAGAGGATGATATCCAAGTTGTTTTGTACTATTAGTGAGACTATAAATATAAGAAAGTACACCGATAGGACTAAAAATAGCAACTAGAATGACATTAGCTTGCGTAAAGCTAATCAATCCCCATCAATCTCTGGGGCATGCATTAATCTCCTTCTCCTTGGTATAGCATTGCACAATTAGGTACATTATGGGAGGTTTAATGCTTTTTCTCTGATGCATCTGACAGTGGCCAAGTCTAGAGACTGCTAATTTCTGAAACAGTTAGACCTTGAGGTCCCTGCATTTTCATTTGCCTGCAGAGGAATTTTGGAACAGCTGCATTAGTAAGATTCAGTGACTCTACATGCTTTGGTGCATCAAGGCTGCCAGATACGATGAGGAGCCAGTTCCTAAATACACAGTAGATGATTTCCCCTATCTATTGTACTTATTGTGATAATTCATGACAAAAAAAAAATAAGTCTGCAGCTCATTGGTAGAG
Source organism: Podarcis cretensis (assembly GCF_951804945.1). NCBI lineage: Eukaryota > Metazoa > Chordata > Lepidosauria > Squamata > Lacertidae > Podarcis > Podarcis cretensis. The sequence continues at coordinate 30,650,262 of NC_137173.1, read as the reverse complement.
CATCGTCTTTGCACGGAAAAAGTTCCAGATTAAATCCAGTCATCTCCAGGAAAGTCTGGGAAGAAACCCTACTTGAAACCCCAGAGAGCTATTTCCAGTCAGTGTAGACAATTCTGAGCTAAAGGGAACAACTGATCTGACTCAGTACAAGCTAGTTTTCTACTGTTCCCATGTCAGTCTTTCTAGCCCAACACAGGCCATGAATGATGCACTCCATGCAGATAGGCTAACTCAGATAATAAGAAGCAAAATCACTCTTGCATAGTAACATCCACAACCAAAGAGTCTGCAACAACATCATCAACATCTCCTCCACTCTGCAGATGAGCAACCTGATGCAAAGGACACCCTGTGATCCAAGCTGAGATTTGAACCCCATATGCCCAACTGCATTCTTCACTCACTCACCTTAATGACCACTACTACCTTCTCAGCCCAGCCCCAAAAGACAGAGTTATGGGAGAGAATGCAGAGCGTCAAGTAAAAATCAGTAACACAGAAGCACAGAGGGCAGAAACCTGATTAAAGTTCCTCTTTGGGATCTGCAGGCAGCAGCAACACTGCTACTGCTCATGCCACTTACTCTCAAACCTCTCCTCCCACCCCCAATTTCTCTGTTTAAATTCATTCAGCAGAGCCAAGTCAGCAAAGATTCACTGCGTTGCGGATCGGTGCCAAGTGCAGTCAGCAGCGGCGGCAGCAGCGGCAGCAGCATGCACTCCTTTGCTGACACAGCAATGCAGACCCTCTGGGGAGATGAAAACTGCCAGTATCTCTGCAGAAGGATGCATCTGCTCGCTCCCAGAATCGGAGGGTCTGCGATAGGAGCCGGGGAATCGAAACAGGTCAGGAAGGCTCTGCCGGGGGGCTTGTTCCTATTTTCTCTTTGCCGAGCCATAAAAAATACATTAATGGCCCAGCAGCCTTGTAAATGATTTATGGTCAGGAGCGTAAATTTTCTCCTCCTCCCTGAAAAAAGGTAGCATGGTGATAAACTGCCTAATAAAGCAAAACGACTCAAGGTGCAAACATAATCAATAATAGATCAGGGGGGAGCGGGGGAAGGACCCCCAAGAGGCGTTTGGAAACATAACCCATGGGGTGTGGGCAAACCGATATGGGGTTACATAGGCTGGAATCGTCTTAAGGTCTGCACATGTGTGCTGGAGTGTAAATAAGGATGACAAAAATGGCAGTGGGACAGATGGGTGAAGGGAAGAATCTGCTTTAGCACTGCTTTAGCTATGTATAGTGCTCTGAGAGCCGACACAGAGAGAAGTATCAATCAAACAAATACACTGTGGTCATTAAGATCTGGGATCTGAACGTTTGCTATCAGGATCCCAACGAGCCTGCAGATTGGGGAAGTAGAAAAGTACTTAGAATTTATTTTTTGTTGCTATATAAATAATCACCAGAGATAATATTATTAATAATAAATCAGTGTTGTATTCCTCCAGTAATAATCACAATAACAACAACAATAATAATAACACCCCCTTCGTGCTCTTCAGAGGTTTAGAAGTATTGCTCAAGGGAAACAAATCAAAATTTGATGCAGTGGCAGGCTGAGTCTCGGAGCCAGGCTCATGGAAGCAGTCTGTAACTTCTGCATGCAATTCATTTGCTGCAACCCCAAATGTAATTTGTGGACTGTAACATTGGCACTCCGGCTCACAGAGAGTACGACTGAGCCTTAAATTCTGATATTCCCTATGAAATTAGTATATTTGCTCCATCTGAACTAATTGTATCCACTCTGCCCTCCATTGAACTTTTGTTTTGTTTTGATGCTCTTTGGCTTTCTTTGGCTCTAGAAGCTGCTGATTTTTCTTGGTGCCAACTCTCTCCTTCTTAGCCCTCACTGTCCTGGCTCCCATTTGTCTCCAGTGCTGCTTTATCTAATTGGCCTCGACAATGTGATTTGGTCTGTTAGTGAACAGGTTCCTTTGGGAGGAAGGATGGCATATAAATGGAATAAATAATAAAATAGTGTACATAATGGCATTATGCAAGATGTCTTGCCATCATTAAAGGGGTGTTCACACAGTGCATTCAACAAAGGCACCCCTCTATCTTTGTACTCAATAGCTGCACATTCATACAGTTAGTCCCATGTAAACTTTAACAAGTGTAGAGCCTGTGTACACAATAGCTGAGCTGTGCAAATCAACAAGTGCACTCTTTCACACAAACATTTGCACACTTGTATGAGTTGGTTTTCGCCTGTATTAAGTGTAACATGAGAACAAGCAATATATCATTGATAAAAACACTTGCGTCACCCTGGAAAGGGGAACCTTCTTCTCTACATGAAGCTACGTTATGTCGTTTTAACTTATGTGTAATAGTGAATGAATCAGACAGTACCTTTGCCGTGAGTAGGAAGATGCTGAAGACTGAATAAAAAAAAACCTTGGAACATGCTTGAATTAGTCATGTCACCCAACTTCTCATTGACCTAGTTTGAACTACAAATTCTGCATACCCCTATAAGTACTACAGTAGCCTGAATCAGATCCCACTGCCCCCAGTTTTCCTGTGGCTCAGACTACAATCCCAAATAAAGTCACTCTCTGGATCATCACCTTGTTGTGGTGAGTGGGTTTGCACGTTCCTGTGATCCTTGTGAGCAAAGCTGTCAGGAGTCTCGTACTCCCAGCAGTGTCGCCCAAAAGGGTAAGGTCAAAGGGGCAAGCTAGACAAAGAATGATCCAAGAAGTCCTCAATGGCAGAACAGGTGGAACAAGCAGTATGCTACAATGGCTGTGAAGGCAGATGAAGGCTGCAGTACATAAAAATCTACCGGTCGTTGTGAGATTGGAATAGAGCCTTACTGTAAAGACTGTGCATTGGTCAGCGTGCACTGATCTTGACACATAAATTTATGCACAGCCATCTTCCAAAAAAAGTCTTCCCAGATAAAGTGGATTTCATAAAGTGGATGGCAGAAGCAGATTTCGGGTATGGAGTCAGAGCCTGTCATACGTCTGATAATGGGGAGCGGGGGGAGCCCATTGCTAGTGCAAATCACTTTTTCTATTCTAGAGGAAGGCTGAGAACTCAAATACAAAGGGCATCTTGTTGTAACCCCTGGGCAGAGGGGCATTTTGAATGCAGAGGAATGTTTTAACTTCATTAACCCAAATGTTTATCAGTGCCAAAGACATATCTTCCTATTAAACACCCTTTGCAAATGAATGCAATCAGAGGGATAGAGATTTTCTGCCAGGAGGACAGAAGTCAACAGCAATTAAACACAAGTAAGTGCCACTTACTGAAACAGTTACTTCAGCCTCTCTCGCTCCCTTCCACCACTTTCCAATTCATTGTTTTTGCATGGTAAATGTTATGTGGGAAACATCCTGCTAAAAACTTGAGTGGAACGTGACGATTCTCAACACCTGATACATTGCTCACCAGACAGAAATAAGATACACATAACCTTATGATTCTATGATATGCTGACTTTGTTACATAAAAAAAAAAAAAAAAATCAAAGTCTAGTCTGAAAGAGAAGGACCAAAGCTCAGTGGCACAGCATCTGCTTTGTTTGCAGAAGGTCTCAGGTTTAATCCCTGGACTCTCCAGGTAGGGTTGGGGGAGAATCCCACCTGAAACCCCGAAGAGCTGCTGCCAGTCAGTGGTCTGACTCAAGGCTGCTTCCTATATTCCTAAAGAGTGTGTGTATATTCTAAACTAATTTGCACATGGCAACAAACTGCCAAAATAAGCACAACTCCACTAGGACTTGCAATTGATTCAGAGATTTTTAGACTGCAGCCCTAGTCACAGTAGGGAGTAAGCAGAACAAACCCTGCAGAAGACTCAAAGATTTAATTTGGCCAAACTGCTGATTTAAATGGGAGCTAGATTTTAATTTGTGCTGGAAAATGTAGCTGATTTAATAAAGTCAATCATTAAAAATGGCAGCCCCATTTGCTAATTGATCCTGCGATGCCTCTTTGCACCACAGAAAGAGCAACTGATTTTCTCTAGAAAGCATGGCATGGGAGACCTCTGACCCTTTACAGGATGGAAAATGGAACAGTACCAAACTGATGGTGAATATTCTAGATCACTTAATGCAGAATAATTATCCTTCGTACCATTAACCATCCTTTCAAACCTGCTAATATATGTTTACTGTAAAGTGAGGTTTTTAATCTATGTTAGTGACTGTGAATATAGAACTAGGACATGGTGGATTAATTAATGCAGAGTATAAAAGTGTGGTCTTGTGTGTGGTGTGTGAGCCATTTACTCCTGCATCACAAGGATGCGATAACACAATCCATCATTCATAATAGTAAGAAGAGTGCAATGCATAACCCATACACCTTAGTGCTAGTCACCTTTGTTCCTGTCAGAACAAATGGGGAAGGGGGTGTAACTCAGAGGCAGAGGATTTATATAACTAGCAGCTGCATGTGCTTTTAAAGATGGGGTGTAAGAAGCCAGTCATTTCCATTCCAAGCAGCCTTTGTCACAATCTGCGCTGCTTCTGTTCCACAGCAGTTTGGTTTCCCCCCAAGTACTGTTCTTTTCGTCTCATTGTCCACTATTTAATGTAATTTATGTAAGTTACAAATTCAATGATGTAATTATTTCCACATCGTTAATTTCAATGCAAAGGCCAGTCATTTCAATGCAAATGAAACACAATTTAAATTGGCGGGGTGTGTGTGTGTGTGTGTTCATCAATTACTGTTCGCAGACTAAAAACAGCAGCAGAAGCAGCAAATATTGATTAGTATTTGCTAGATTTATTTCCTTTTGCAGACATGGGACAAATAAGCAAACACTGGCAATTCCAACTTCTGTTTCCATCTGAATTCTTGGACAATCCTAAGGGGGGCGGGTTAGATGGGTGCATGAACATAACCTGTTGAGAAAATTTGCAGATATCTGACACGCTCCACAGCTTCCATGGATATTCCAAACATGAGCTAGAAAAGAGGGAAACTCCACAGAATAAATGAACAATATTCTAAGGGGGCATGCTTTGCACACAGGTTTCAGGTTCAATCCCCAGATCTCCAAGGAAGGCTGGGAACATCCCATGTCTGAATCCCTGAAGGCTTCTGCCAGTTGGTGCAAACTAGTGATTCTCAAAGGGAGTGGTGTGCCACACGGGTGTGGCAGGAGATGATGGCAAGTGGGATGGGAAGATTCAAGGACAATCAAAGACATATTTAAACATGATGGTATGGTATGTTGTATAGTGTGGTGTGGTAGGGTAGGGTAGAGTATGGTATGGTATCAAACTATTTTTTTTGGGGGGGGGGAGATATACCACCAGCAACAGTATCCATGCCTCACTTCAAGAGCATTGGCTATTATTCTATAATTCTCCATGACATATTTTTGTGATCTGGGATTTCCAACTCTTAACAAATATGAAAGATCAGAAAAAGGAAGGCTTCTTTGTGTTGATGAGGAGAAAAAAGTTTCTATCAAATTAGAACTAATATAAATGAGATTACTAGGCAAAGGCAAGCTCACACCTCTCATTGAGTTGGTATACTTAAGGTACATATGCAACAGGCTTGTTTATCGTTATATTTTGGGAATGATTCACGTTCTTACATAGCTGCATTGCCTTATACTTTCTGGATGTCCCATGATCACATTATAAACTGGTTGTGTTCTATGTTATGAATCAATCACTGCTAGGAGTTGTTTCTTTTTGTTTTCTAGTGTATTTCTTATCAATTTAAAAATTGGTGTGGCGCGAGAGAAAAAAGTGTGAAAAGTCTGAAAGTGTGGCCCAGAGAAAAAAGGTTCAAGAACCACTGGTATAGACAATACTGAGTTAGATGGACAACTGGACTGACACAGTATTAGGCTGCTTCCTACGCTCCTAACTAAAGTGTGAAGAGTAGGAGAAACTCATTCCTGGTCCTCAAAACCAGCCCACTTTGTTTTGTCTCTGCACTTCAGATGTTGACATCCTCTCCACCGGGACACTGTACCAGGCCTCAGGTGGGACTGCTCTCTGCTCCCATTATGACTGTCTGGAAAAACCCAAGCTATCTTAGCGATGACGCAAATGCATGCTCCAGAAATAACAAGGCACCGATATGTTTAAACAAACAACTCTCTCTTCTGAATTATGCATTGTTTTATCACACCCACGTGATAGCACATATAAAAATGAATAAAATGGATTGCATACAATGGTGGCTTTGCCAGCGTTCCAAGTGGTCCCACTTGCACAAGACAGGATACTCCATTTTCTCCAATCCCCCGCCCCACCCATCACTGCACTTCATGCCATTTCTCACTCTATTCCAGAGGGTCATCAAACTTTAGAAGCTGCTTTATGGAAGGGATGGAGGACTTAAATGGAATTGTGGAGGGAAGCTCAGCAAAAATTGGGTACCCTAGCTTCCATGAGTAAATGCACTTTCTGATAAGGCATACAATTCTACAGTGATAAAGATAAAAGAACTATAAATACAAGCTATTTCATAGATGCTCCCCCTCTCATTTTCTTATAAACCATACTATTTTAATGCTGTTTCATGTACTTTAGGCATCATGGCACTATGGTGTATTTTGCATTTTAGCTTATAAACAAACAAACAAACAAACAAACAAACAAACAAACAAACCACTGGCATATAATTAGTATTCATTCTCATAGGTTAACTAATCACCATTTTTGAGTACCCCCCCCCCAACTTCCCATAAAGTAGCATGGCATTCCTTTGCCATCATGGTTTATACATCTAAACTCCATTGTTATCCTAAATGAAAACCTAGATACCATGGGCCACATTTGCCCCACTGCCACCGCCAAAGGAGTTTTGTGGCCTCAGAGACACCCTCAACTTGTCACTTAAAACACACACACACACACACCAGTTTTTTCATCTATAAGATGCCCCCATGTATAAGACGCCCCTGCTTTTTGACATTATTTTTAAAGGGAAAAAGCCTAGTCTTATACACTGAAAAATACGGTAAATGTTTATTGATAGTTGCAATGACTTCCCCACTGTGGTATCCATGACATGAAATGTTTGTAGCCCCCAAGGTCTACATTTAAAACGTTTTAACTGGCCACTTCTGCAGGGACCTTGCTGTGATTCTGTGAAGCCAAAGTATTTTGATTTTACTGAATTGAATAGTGACTAATAAATGATAAAGATGTTTTAAAACAGCACAGGGCATGCATTAAGAGCAGCCCTTCCTGTGGTCCTATCGATGAGGCAAGCTCAGTGCACAGTGACTTAGAGTCAGCACAGGGCCTTCTCTGTGGTGGCACTTGGACTGTGAAACTCCTTTTCCCTGGAGGTACAGATGCTGCCATCATTTACTTTTTAGTTGCTGGCTGAAAACTTACCTATTCAGCCAGTTATTATCTTTTTCTGGGTGCTGATTTAGTGTGTGAAAATTGTTAGCATGCTGTTTTATTGTACTGCAGTTAAATTTTATTTGTTTTATTTATTTTACTGTTTTTAATTGAGCTTTTTGCTTTACTCGTAACCCACTCTGGTATCATCGGCTAATGAAGTCGTATCCTGATACAACTCTGAATAAAATTCAAAGGAACTTTCATTAATGATGGGCAAGACATCTTTCAAGGAAGCTTGTCCACCATTACTGATATGCCCACTGAAAATCCTCAAATAGTGTGCAGTTTCCAGAAAAGGAGAATTGCAGTGCACAGTTTTGTTAAAAACTAGTGGCCTTGATGCCCTTTCACCAGGTATGAGGAACCTGTGGCGGTCTAGATGTTGCTGGACTGCAACTCTCACAATTCCTGACCTTTGTCTCTGCTGTCTGGGACTGGTGGGATTTGGAGTTAAACAACACCTGGAGGGTCACAAATTTCATTTCTAATATCTCTAACTGTGATTCAGTATATTCCTATACTATAGTTTAGATCAGGGATGTCCAACCAGTAGATCCCTGGCTGCTCCTGGTAGATCACGGGATCCTTATCATGTACAAAAAGTTATGGGGGGGAAAGCTTAAAAACTCTGTGTGCAATCCCTCCAAACAAGCTCTACAACTCTGGGCACTTCCCTCCTAAAAAAAAGCTCAACAACTCTGGGCAATCCACCCACCCCACGTATGCTCCTCCTCCCTCCAATGACAATGGGTAGATCACTGCCAGTTTTTTTTTATACAGTAGTACCTCTGGCTGCGAACAGGATCTGTTCCGGAGGCCCATTTGCAACATGAGCAGAACGGTACCTGCGTCTGCGGGTCGCGATTCGCTGCTTCTGCGCATGCACAAGCGGCGAAACCTGGAAGTAATCCTTTCTGGTACTTCTGGAAACGCGCAACCTGAAGCAAACGTAACATGCGGTATGACTGTACTGGCAATAGATCGCAGTCTCTTGGGAGTTGGACATGCCTGGTTTAAATCTACCACAATATAAATACAGGAAATACAATATAAATATAGGAAACAGTCACTTTGACATATAGTGGTACCCCGTTCGTAATAGGAAACCGCTCGTAACATGAGGCACACTTTCTCTAATGGTGACTCCTGCTGCTGCCGTGCCGCCAGAGCGCAACTTCCGCTTGCATCCCAGGGCAAAGGTCGCAACAAGGGGCATCTACTTCCGAGTTAGCGGAGTGCGTAACCCACAGCATTCATAAGGGGGACAGTACGTAACACGAGGTACCACTGTATTAAACGAACAAATTTATGCTGTGTGAATTAATTCAGCACTATCTGCTGCTTAAGTCCTGGCTGAAACTTACATCATATTCCTGCTTCACATCCATAGCCCCTGAGGTTTGCTCTCTTTTCAGCATTCCTGGTGCATCTATTCTATATTTCTCTGTCCCTTCCATCCTCAAGATTATGCAGTTCCTCCAGCTTCTTTTCCTGCTGTTGTTGTTGCTTTATTCATCCTTTACGGTTCTTCTCTATTCTTAACACATCACCTGCCTGTGACCTCAGGTTTGCCTATTTGACCAGAATTCGTGTGTTGTTTTCACAATAACAGCATGACCTGCTTGCCCACTCTCTTCCCTCCATCCAAAAATCCAGAAAAGGCCTGACATTTTTTCCAAGTCTCTTTACACACACCAGTGTAAAACCATTTTTATCATCCTCAAATTCTTAGTTTTAAGACATATTTCTCCTTAATAAGCTCCATAAATGAATAATGCTTGAACTTTCTATTTATACCTGTTATACATCTAAAAGTTATCCCAAAGGACCAGACCATTTTGTTCATATGTTTTCCTCATGACACACGACAAGCCACTAAAATGTCAACTAAATGCTTCAGAAAGTTTTAAAAGAAGGCTACATGAACAGAAGCTTAGGATGGGAACATGTGACCTCATCATACATCTTTAATACACAAAAATGCTTTCAAATATAAGAAACAGGCACAAATGTCTCAACTCATATTTGATTCTATGTATTAAAATATGGTGGTTTATTTAAAATCATTTCTTCCTTACTTTTTTGTTAATGTTCGGTCTTTAGTCAAACATTATTTGCATTGAAAGTTATCAAACCTATATTTTCAGACAAATAAGACTGGGAGCATCTCTGAGAGCTATTTCAGCAAGGCTTGGCTTGTGCTTCATGTTCTGCTTCTCCTATGTGTCTAATGAGTAACTTTTGCAGCTTTTCTGGTGAAGAGATGTGCAATTTCCTAAGGCTGGGGCAGATGGCATATATTGCCTTGTGAAGAATGGAAATGTTCCCCTTTAGACATGGCAAAGCAATGCAGGCACCAGGAAACACAAGTTAGTATGTTTCTCCTTCTTCTGTAGCCTGATGAAGGACTAATGCTAGGAGGATGCATCAAGGGAGGAGCCTGATAGGGCTGCTTTAATGGAATGGGTGAAGCTTCTGTTAAGACTGTCACTGGTGAACATTAAATGGTATCTGATAAAAACAGGCAGAAGATCTGAGTATTCCTATTCCTTTTCTGGTTTGGGAATATCTACAGCAGGGATCTCCTATCTTTTTGGAGTGCATTTGCAATCTAGAGACAAACACACACAAAAGCTGCTCTGGGAGGATACACTGGTTTGGGTTTGTAATCTTTCTCCTATCTTCTTAGATATTCAATCCCAAATCAACTAGGTCTGTTAATCTAGTATGTATGCTATATCAAAACTTGGGATTTCTACTACTATATTATCAATATGGCAAAGTTTGCCAAAAAGCAAAAGTGGGTTGTACACACAAATCTTTATTTCAAATCACCTACAAGACAGAATGTGTGGCTGTCATACAACTTTATCAGTGTATCTTCTGTGTCTTGTGTTATTTCCATAGCCATCAATAGGAATTGGGTGTGTTGAGGACCTGGGCTTGGTTAGGTCCTACATTTGGGACAAACTTAAACTTTATGGAAGGGAAGGCACCCTCCCTTCTAGCTATCCTACAAGTGGGAAACAAAAGTCCTCACTGTTGTCAAATATGGGTGACAACACATCTTACATGTGGCAAGCAGATTCTGGGACTGTGTCATGGCTCAAATAAAGGTCTGCTTGAAAGTATCAAGCACTCCGATGGCTAATCTATAATGTGGATTTACAACCAGTCCTGCTCTGCCCTGTCTTGAAGGCTTAGGGTACAAAGTGAGCTAAACAAAGGAATACATTCTAAATGAAAAAAGGAAATTGCAGTAGAACCTCTATTTCCTTAACATTTCAACTTTGGGAGGAGAGGGAGTGGGAATGGGTTTTTCAGCAAGTTTTTCTCAGTGATATTCCTCAGGGACTCCTTATGCCAATTGCCAAGTAATTAAGGAGGAGAGAACTACAGTAAGCCTTTATAACCCAAAGTAGATGCAGAAAAACAAAGGGAGCTCATTCTGCCTTTACCCATAGCTCGAAATTAAACAAACTGCAATCAGCACATGAACAATATATCTTTTTTTAAAAAAATATCTGTCTCCATTCAAACATGCGGGGGGGGGGGAGGTTAAAATGGAGATATTCCAGCTGAAGGAGATCTATGTGGTAGAATTTGTCAGGCTCTGATTCTCTGCTCCCACAGGAAAGAAGAGAAACATGGTTTCATGACCTGGCCAAGGCAGTGCCAGGGCCAAAAGAATTGGCCGTGAATCGGAGCAAAAGGTATGGGTAGTGAATTGGTTGGGGCATGGGGTTGCTTCAGAAGAGTGGCATGAAAACAAGGCAACATCTGTGCTTGCCGGGAAGGGGCCTGACTTCTTCCTGTAACTGTGTGAAATGCCAAAAGGAGCAAACAATTGAAGCTAGCTAGTGCAACAAGAAAACTGAACCAGCCAAATGACCTGCAAGCTGTGTGCTGGGCCTTAGTACCTTCTGCAAGCGTTCTAGAAATAGTGATGCTTAAATCCTTACCAAAGCAAGGGAATCCTGAGAGAGAGGAATGGCGATAAACCAGACAGTGAGGATTTGGGGGAGGTGGGGGACGCTAAGTTATCAGCAGCCTTTTCATTAACAACCCCGGGGAAAGATCTTGGGAACCTGAAGACTGACCACCATAAGATATGGTGATGGCCAGGAGCTTAGATGGCTTTTTAGAAAGGATCAGCCAAATTTCAGCAGCCACCTACAAATGGCTATTAGCCATGATAAGTAGAAGCTACAACAAACTCTTGCAGTGTGGAATGCGCCTCTTCAGGCCATCCAACCATAGCTTCCTCCAGGATAGTTCCTCTGCCTAATTTTCCATACTCCCTTCCACCAACAGCCAGGCAGCATTCTGAGCATGCTCTTTATGCCATTTTGGTTTTCCCCAGCCTTTAAGAGCCACCCTTTGTAACGTTTTCCTGAAGCCTGCTGACAACTCCATCATGGGTATAGGCTGGTTTCCATAATCCCTGACCATAGGTCATGCTGGCTCAGATGATGAGTCTCTGAGTCCAACAACATCAGGAATGCATCAGGTTGGCTACTCCTGCACCAGATGGATGTTGGATTAATCAGTCAAGGCAGTTCATATGTCCACAGCTGAAGTAGGAGGGAATGGGTCCCATCCCCTGTATGGGAAATTCTCATTTCCCATTCAAAGTGTTTTTCAGAAACAAAAATCCACCTACAGGTTTTCTTACAGCAGGACATTTAGCGTTGTCCAGCTCTGAGCCCTGAAGGGTAAACAGCTTTATTTCTCAAGTCTAGCAAAGAGTAAATTCCTTCACTGGAAACTTTGGATACATGTTAAACTTTAATGTTAAATTTGGGATTAAAAATTCATTCCAAATTCTTACATTTGGAAGGTTTGTAAATGAGTTGCATTATTAAAAATGCAGAATAGCAATGCACTGTAAGCACAAATGCATCTGCCAATCCCGTCCTGCTATGTGGTCAACAGAATGTGCCACCCTCTCAGCCAATGTGTGTAATTTGCAGAATAAATGGAAAGAAGCAGCAGGGAAAGCTTCTAAATGAGAAATCTATCTCCTTGTACATGTCAGAAACCAATGCAAATCTTATTACATTCCTTAGTCAGCACCAACCATGAGAAAGTGGGAGTGTGGAGAATATAGAATTGCAGGATCCACTGCTTTCTTATAGGACTAAAGAGCTTACATGGTGAGACATGTCTTCATGCTCCACTCCCATGAAATGTCTACAAGGAGGTTCTGATCTGAAACTATTAAATCTATGTATGAACACATGCCAGTACGATCACTGTTTTGGTCCGTTATGCCCTCCTGGATATTAACTTCACACCCTGGGATCAGCGATGGTCATGCATGCAGTCTGCATAGCCTTTTCCATTTCAAAGCTGGGAATGAGGTGCATTCCTTACTTAGGATTTTCTCCTTTACTTCTAAAATAGCATCACAAAACTAAACCGACAACTCAGAAGAAAGCCACGCAGTCTCGTTTCTTGCCAAAGCCCTGCCTTCTATGTGTTTCCCAATTAATTTAAATAGAATCATATAACTGGCAAAAGGGGACAAAATGGATATGTGGAATATTTCGCTCTGTTGAAAAGGGTGGAGAAACTCTAGCAATATGGGTAGCTGCATGGGCATATCAGAGCACCTGAACCCCTAAGAAATCTGGATTGGAGAGAGATATTACACACAGAGTAGCTTCACACGCAACACTAAGCCAAACCATAATGAACAAGTGAGGCTGAGGGTTTCCCAAAAGGAGATCGCAGCTGCTGTGTTCCTCCCCCAAGTTTCCTGCTGCAAGCTAAGGCAGTGTTTTGGCATAGTATGTTGCCTGAAACCAGCCTCATGGTTTATCTCTCCCAGACCAACCACAAGCTGCAAACCCAAGCAGCAAGACAAACACAGAGCCCAGGTTCAGGTGATATGCTATCTCAAACCACAGCTTAGTGTGCAGCAGTGCAACAGCAGCAAAATGAGCAACTGTGATCTCTTCTCCATGACCCAGCACATTAATGCATTAAGCCACACCCACCGAAAGTGGTTTGAATTTCCTTTCTCCCTGGCCTGTTTGAGGTCAGCGTCTAGTTACCTTCTGCTCCCTCTTATCACCAAAAAATATAGGGGCATGGTGCTGTGGGTTAAAGCCTCAGCGCCTAGGACTTGCTGATCGAAAGGTCGGCGGTTCGAATCCCTGCGGCGGGGTGCGCTCCCGCTGCTCGGTCCCAGCGCCTGCCAACCTAGCAGTTCGAAAGCACCTCCAGGTGCAAGTAGATAAATAGGGACCGCTTACCAGTGGGAAGGTAAACGGCGTTTCCGTGCGCGGCTCTGGCTCGCCAGAGCAGCGATGTCACGCTGGCCACGTGACCCGGAAGTGTCTCCGGACAGCGCTGGCCCCTGGCCTCTTAAGTGAGATGGGCGCACAACCCCAGAGTCTGTCAAGACTGGCCCGTACGGGCAGGGGTACCTTTACCTTTACCTTTAATCACAACACTGGTTATGACTTTCAAGTGTTTGCTGAAGATTCTTCTTTGCTGTCAGGCGTATGGAGGCAATTACCACACACGCCCCCCCACAAATTGTTGTGAATCATTCTGATTTCCTTTTAAATGAAATTGTGGTATACAAATATTTTTATAAATAAATATAGCAAGCATGTGTTGAAGGGCACTTGCTTTGGAACCCAGGCTGCATGTAGTGGTGTGCCAGTTTATTATATGCCCAGGCTGATTGCTAGTCTTGAAAAGCACATAAAGGATAAACAAACAAAAAATAGCAGAGCAGTTAAACAGCCTCGCTTAGAGTCCATCAGCTCCTCTTCCAACCTCCAAATGCAAACAAGGAATATTTGTATATTTAAAAGCGGTACTGACGTTGAACTACCACTGGAAGCAAGGGCCAGAGCATTGACTTGTGCTTTTAATTGTCTATTTCATGAACATGAGAATCTCATAAAAAGACCTTTTCTAAACTGTACAGAGCTCCAAATGGTGCCCTGGCTCATCCTTTGACAAGATTAGAGAGCAAGGAAATTCCACAAATGAGCAACAGCCCATATTGGTGACCTATGTATCACTGTTGTCAACCAGACAGTATTACAGGACCAAACAGTGACTGAACAATGCCTCTTCCTGACCCAGTCCATCTGCATGGCGGAGAGGGCGGCCAGCATGCCTACACACCCCACTCAATTCGTGTTTCTGCCCCTCTACCAATATCTCTGGAAGGATACTTACACCAAGCCTTAACGTGTCAACACAACATGTGTGGGCTCTGATGGAATGGCCAATGACTACATTTTGTCCATGAGAACAGCATATACAGTACAAGCAAGCTGTATTTGAATATTACAGATACATTTGGATGTCCAGGTAGACTGGAGGCAGGGCAGAAGCACCGAGTACCTCTCTCCATCCAGGCTGTCAAGAGGAATTATCAGAGATCAAGGACACAATCCAGCCAGGCAATGGGAGCTGGGGGACTTAGGGAGCAGAGTCAGTGAGGAGTGTGGCCTAAGAAAGAGGCATGGCCTTTGGAGAGTCCAAAACAGAAGAGAGGGGGCTGTATTTCGTACCCTGGTCCGAGGTTCCCCACCCCTGCTCTCAATTCTGTGAGGCTCTGCCTGTGGCCCAATACTTTCTTCTTTGAGGCACCATATTTTGTTTTGGCTCTCCTGACTTGTTACAGCTCTTCTTCCCCTCACTCCATCCCTTAATACTGCCAACTGAGCCATTTTGTTTGGAAATCAAAATAGCAGGCCTGCTGGCTGACCTGTGAACACATTTTTCAGTTCTATAAAATGATGATTTCCTTTTCTTATCCTACAATACCGTGAAAGGTTACATGCTGTACATCAGCCTTCACCAGCTGGGTGCCCTGCAGATGCTTTGGTCCACAACTCCCAACTGCCATAGATGTTTTATTGGATTCATCACATAATGGCAGAGAGATTCATGAGTGAGTAGATTCATCATATATGGACAGAGAGGAGTTCATGTGGGCTGGACTGATGGGAACTGTAGTCTAAAACATCTGCAAGGCACCTGGTTGCCAAAGGATGGACAACATAAAATTGACCAAGAAGCAGAAACTGTGCTACAGAGATTGTAAAGTCATAGCATAAACAACGGGAGTTTGGTGCAATCGTTAGCAAGAAGCCTACATTTCAGTGTAAACAGTGTGTTGGGCAACAAGTGCACCTGCAAAAGAATAAATTAAATATATATTTCTAGACCATTCAGAAACTAAATTATAGCTTTCTACTGGCAAGTAATCCCGTCAGGTGGGAAATCTAGCAGGAAGGAGAAAGTTTGTTCTGGCAACTCTAACAGTCAATGACAAAGTATCTTTAAGACAAAATGGAACACATGTTAAAGATAAAAACAAAATAAAAAGGGAGGCATCTTCCCCTGATTTATGCACAACAGTGCATACTATATTCCTAAAGTTTAGAATAAAACCTGCATTTAATCTCTTACTTATAAGCAAAGGATTAAAAATAATCCTTTAAAAATTTCTAAAACTTTTTTAAGGTATTCATTTAAGGTGATTTAATCTAAAAATTATGAAACACTTTTATAAAACTTTGAGGCTTATTTAAAAGAGGAGGGAAGGGCAGCAATTCCTAAAGGCTCAAAATTATAGAAGCATTTTTTAAAAAATATAAACAACTTGCACTGAGCTGGATACTAATGAAAGATTGCCTCAAAATGCATATAGCATCTTCAGGGGAGGGATTTTCCTTAAGACCTAAATTTTCTATCCATGCCTGTTGCTCTCACAATAATTATCAGATCCCCCACCTGATGCCCCCTGCATTTTAATCAGAGATGCTTTTAACACAATGCCAAGTGTGATCCTATATGCTACCTATCATAAATGAAATGCTAAATCACAGAAACAGACTTTTTTTGGAGCATCATGAGAGAGCTTTTTCAATGGTGGTTCCTGGATGATGGCATGCCCTCCCCAACAAATCTCACCTGGTGACTACATTAAGATCCTTTCACCACCAAGTTAAGTCAAGACCATTTTATTCTTCCAGGAATTTTGGCTTTTTGCCCTTGGAACAGGCAATTGTATTGGGTTTTTAATGCTGATTATACTGTTTGTGCAAGTTTTTAAGCAGAAAACTGAATGCCTGATTTTTTAGTGGTTTTAACTGAACTCTGTGTGGATCTCCCAGACAAATTTTCCAAATATATGAATGATATCACACCATCATAGCACATTTATATCACAGCGAGGGTGAGAGCAGTCTGGTCTCAACTGCTGACCACAGAGAGAACTGAAAGCCACTGGTAAATTCCACAACTTCTATCCAAGCAAGAACACCAGAAAAGGAAGAGCAGCCTGGACCCATGAAGATATAAATTCCTGGTTTCGGGTCATCTCTTTGTTGTGGTGCTGTCAAACTGATCTTCCTCCCTTACCTTCCACTCCCTTTTGTGTGTCTTTGTAGTTTTTAAGTGCAGGCGATGTGTCTTGTTTCCATTTTTGCATAGTGCTTGCCACTAGCACAATATTAAGCCTTTTAAAATTTTTGATAGATGCAAGCTGTTTGAAGATACTCCCCCCCCCCTCGAAAAGTGGAATGAAACAAGCAATGTGTATAATTCAGAGTATTTACTGCATCGAGGAGCATAGAGAAGGGCTGCACAACAAACAAGTTAACTTCCCAAAGTAAAAAAAAAAGGAGATTAAAAATAGTCAACAAGAAATTGCTGCAAGAATTTGTCCATGCTACACAGGGAACTGACAGTAACTACCAGACCTAGTAATGCTAAAATGAAACCTTATATTTATATATATTCTTTTTTATCCTGTAGGATGCCAAAATGATAACATAGCCTGGCATAAAAATTACAGCATGCAGAATCATAGCTTTTTAAGGCTGAAATGCAGCCTTCCCCGGGGGCTGAACGTGGCAACTCTATAGCAGTGGAAGAGATAAATTAAGAAATATCATATCAAATTGAAAATGGAGAACTACGAGCTGAAAGAAGCCAGACCAGAGTAATATCCTGCCTTTAGAACACACACACACATTCCATTGCATTTTTTAATAACCACAAAAGCCAAGCAATCCTTCCCCCCCCCCCACCCACCCACAGCACACCCGCTGCCTCTGATAACACAGAAGTATTGACTCCACATTTTGGGAGGCCATAGAGGGCAAGATGCCATTAGTGGCTCCTCCTCCCTCCTTGCTATCCCACTTCCCAGTGTATTCTCCCATTATTCATTATTACAAAAAGTGTGATTTCCAGGGGAAAGCGGGTTTGTTTTGCATGAGCATCAAGTCAACTTCAATTGCAGAACTTGAATTTGCCAGTATGCAACTGAATTCCACTTGAATACATAGGCAATGTGGAAGTACTCAGGGTAAACTATGGAATTTGCTCATAGCCACCAGTTTGGATGACATTAAGAGGATATTAGACAAATGCATGAAGGATAACCCTAAGAATAGCTACTAGCCATCAGGGCTGAATACTGCCTCCAGTATCAGAGGAGGAATGTCTCTGATTACCAGTTGCTGGGAACCTGAGAACAAATGGGGCAAAGTGTTTTTTGCAGTTATGTTTTGCTTGCTGGCTTCCCATAGGCATCCAGTTGGCTCCTGTGAAAACAGGATGCTGGACTAGCTGGACCTTTGCTCTGTTCCAGGGCACTCCTTATGTTCTTATGTAGAAGATGCTTAAAAACATGACGAGACCCTGCCCTCCCTCACCACACCACCTCTCCACAATATAAACGCCTCCATTAGTTATTATACATTAATTTTTCCCTGCCTTTCTACCAAGCATATTCAAGGCAGCTTACAACAGTAAAATCAATAAAACCAAATAAACAATGTAATAGCCACAACTTAAATCTAACAACACTAAGATAGACTAGGACAGTATATTAAAACAGTAGCAGCAGTAGTTTATGACGGGCTTTCCTGCACTGGCTTTTCCCAAAGGTGCACTGAGCTTTGGTGTCAGATGTGAACATTTAGAATGCGACCTCTAGTTCAAAACCTGTAAAACCCCAGAGGCATCTCCATATATCCTTGGGCAATCCACCTTCCCCCTGGCATGCACAGTAGGCTAACGACTGGGCTACTTTAAATGAGTTACAGCACTGTTGGGTTGCACAGTGTACGCTCTCACATTATGTGTGTGTTTCCCTTTGCCAGATGGAATAGATGGATGGATTCAATACGCCTGGCAGGGACAGAAGCTCGTGGGGGTTAATTAATGAGCTTTTCTGTATGCCCTGGGCACCATCATGCTAGAACATAAATGAAAATGTCACAAGATGAGCAGGGATTTGTTGTTTTGCTCTAGCAGTATGGCTAAAGATGGGTGCTCCGATAGGGGGGCCTTTTTAGAAGACACATCAGAGAAGGCAGCACAACATGGAGACAGGTACACCTTTAAAAGTTTAGGGAATTGTGGAGCAGAGAACTAATGACAGACCATGAGCAGCATCAGCATGGAGAGTGTGGCCAGATGCAAAATAAAGGGCAGGACTCTTGCACTTTTTACAGCTGTGTAGAAAAGGCAATTCTAGCAGGTGCATGGAAAGTTATATCTTCTGAAACCCTCTTTTTTGCATGACTTTTAAAGTATAGGAATCCTATCATCTTTTTCATCTTTTTGCTTAGCCTTATATTTCACCAAATAAACATACCAAAAAAAAGGTTATTTGTTACACTGGACATGTCAACCGAGCAGCCAATTCATAAACAACGTCACTCATACATTCAAAGTTGATGCATAATGGAAAGAGGCATAGCTCAATGGTAGAGCTCAAGCTTTGCATTCAAGAAGTGGCACAGATTCAATCCCTTGCATCTCCAGGTAAAACTGGAGAAAACCACTGTCTGAACCCTTGGATATCCACAGTCACTCATTTTCGCAAATTGGTCTTCAACAGCTGGGTTCCACTGGGTGACAGCACTACTATCATTCAAATATATGGCTAAAAAGTGTGTTTGGGCTAAAGGCGGGCCCCAGGTATTAAAAGGCTGAACACTGCTGGTGTAAAGGTAAAAGTAAAGGACCCCTGGATGGTTAACTCCAGTCAAAGGTGACTATGGGGTTGCGGCACTCATCTTGCTTTCAGGCCAAGGGAGCCGGCGTTTGTCCACAGACACCTTTCCGGGTCGTGTGGCCAGCATGACTAAACCGCTTCTGGCGCAATGAGACACCTTGACGGAAATGAGAACGCATGGAAACGCCGTTTACCTTCCCGCCACAGCGGTACCTGTTTATCTACTAGCACAGGCATGCTTTCAAACTGCTGGGTTGGCAGGAGCTGGGACAGAGCAAAGGGAGCTTACTCCGTTGCGGGGATTCAAACCGCCAACCTTCTAATCGGCAAGCCCAAGAGGCTCAGTGGTAGACAATACTGAACAAGGCAGATGAGTGGTCTCTGACTTGGTATAAAGCAGGATGCTATGTTTCACAGGAAACAGACATCTGGTATTAATTTTTAAAAACTTTTCTCACCTCAAGGAGCATTTCTCCCTGCTACCTCCTGTCATTTTTCTTAGGTAAAAAGCTGAACCAAAATTTTCAGCTCAGATGTGCTATATACAGAAGATGACAAATATAAATGCACGAGGATCAAGAAATTTGTCTCTGCCAATCTCAGGAACTTGATGACTTCCAGGTATACAAGCCCTGATCTTGAATCTCCCATGCACTCATTCAATCAACTGACATACAGCTTAAGGAGATTTAAAAAAACAAAACAAAACAAAACACCTTGCAACTTTAGTACCTACTTTTTAATTATTTCCTCCTGTATTCCATCTAGCCATGTTTTTGTCACTGTTTTTAGCAGGAATGGGGAGGTGCAAAAGCCAGAAAGATAACAGCAGCATTTTTTATTTTTTAAAAAAACAACAACCACACATGGAAAACTAGAATCTTTAGACACATAATGAAAACCTTTGTGTAAAGGTGTGAACTATATCCTGTTCCCAACCAAATTGGTTTAGCAATCTTGTACTAAAGCCAACTTCTTCCCTTCTTCCTTTGGTTCTCTGCCCCCCCCCCCCCCGCTTTCTCTGCAGAGTTCACGGGTTGAACTATGCTGTTTGGGGGGTCTAATGTCAAGTCTCCTGTGATGTCACTAGCAGTGCAGCTTTAGTATGCTGGGCCAATTGGAAGGCACATGCTAAAGTGAAGGTTATTATTGGCTTATTGCTGCTTCTTTCTGGGATGAAGCCAAGATGCAGGAATTTGCAAAGTTGCTTAACTCAGCGTTTCTCTTCTGGTGGAATGACATCTGTGCACAGGCAGTCTTTCTGTGCTAGGCACCTGTAGCTTCTTGTAAACATACCCTTTAATGTCCTGCAAGGTGCTTTCAAAATGCCACTTTAACCCTATCATCAAGGTGAATACAAGGGGCTGATGGGGTGTTGCAGCTCAGCAACATATGAAGGGCCACAACTTAGTCGTCCCTGCTCTAAGGGCCTCCATATTTGTCATCAGTTCCTTTCAAAAGTGAAAAATCCACTGAAGCAAAGGTGGTCTGATGTTGCCTTGACTGGATGCTAAACCTGGATAATGTAACACACCAATGCAGGCAAAAGAAGAGACTTAAACAGAATAACTCTGTCCTGCACTGAACCTTCTGTAGAGGTAAACAGTGAGGATTTAGTTTTCTGCTGCAAACTGCCTGTTGCCTAAGCACTTTCCAGGAAAACTATGATTGCATCCACTTTGCCTAAAATTGCATGCTTTTTTTGTATGTGTGTCTGTCTTTTAAATAAATATCCTAAAGCACATTTTTTAATTTCCATTTAGATCTCGGATTAATATTTTATTTGTTAATTTGCCTTTAATCTCCTTGTGCCTCATTACCCACTGACTTTCACAGCCTGGAAATAGGACAAGAAGGGCGAAGGGTAGGAACAGACGGAGAGGGTGGGAACGGACGAGAGGGAAACATGGCGAGGGCAGAGAGTATTGTTGACAGCATCTGATCCCCACGATTAATGTATTTCTAAGCAGATTAACCGAATCCCAACTGCTCTGTGCCAGGTCTCTTCCCTAAGCTTCTTGCTCCACCATGTAAACAAAAAAACAAACAAAACAAAACCCTACAAAATATATTACCCTGAACAAAAACCCAACACTGGGGATAGGTCAAAATGTCCATAGTCTATCTACATTTATAGAAGAATCAACCTGAAAAAGGAACTTGTGGCAGGAAAAACTTGCTCCCCAAATTCTATATAAACCAAAATGAAACTCCAGATTTACTAAAAACGAACAACAGCTCCACCCCCACCCACATTTTGCTGATTTTTGCCTAACTCCGTCCATAGCTGTCCGTCTCCAGAAATGGAAGGGAAATGCAGGGAGAGGAACAGAATGGCCCTAGTAGCAGCAGTGGGCAGGCAGGTCCCATGTGCATATGACAGTGAGTGACCTCATTTGGCTTTACTTATCCGTAACCCTCTCCATAGCAACAGCTAGGATGCCGTGGCAGGGGAGGGGAAAGAGCAACAGAAACAACCCGTTAAGGAATCACAGAAACAACAGCTTCCATGAAAAAATAATGAATCACTGACATGCGGAGCCTTGTGTCCTCCTCAATGAAGTATTCAGTCTGAATGCTAATAATAAAGTTATCTGTGCTTTCTATCTTTGTCACACCCCAGTGGGAGTAAGAAAAGAAAAATAGAACTGAGATATGTGTGCATGTAGCGGGGATGGGACCTAAGACCTGGGGCCCAGAAGCAACCTTCCAGTGCTCTCTATCAGGCCCTTGGGTAAGGTTACCAGATTTTTTTTCAATGTTTAGAAGAAATCTGCTTCCCTGCAATGTCCACCCATTAGCTCCAGTCCTGCCACCCATTGAGTTCTGCTGGGCAAAGCAAATGAGCTCAACTAGCAACACGGTTAGAAGGGGATAACCTACCACAAAAGCTTTAGCCCCCACCCCATTATTGTTCCAGATTGTACATTTACTTATTAATGTATAAGCAGAGACATCCCAAGATTACACAATTCTTGCCTCGGTGGTATGGATCTCAGCATCCTTTAATGCTTGCCTCAAATACAAGATAAACATTAAGCTCTCAGAAATTCTTCTGCAGTTTGGAATAGAAAACAAATTTCTGCACATACAAAGAGTGATTTTAGCCTGCATTTAATTTAGTCCAAGTCATGGACAGCAATTACTGGTCACATAAAACTAAGCAAGTGCTCTTCCAAGGTCATGTTTATGACTTCAGAGACCATTGGCCAACCCCAGTGATAGTTAAAAAGAAGTTGTGAATCCCTGGATGTTAGTTATCTGATCAACATTCTTTTAAATGTAGCAAAGGAAGGTCCACTCATCACTGCGTATAAGTGAATGCTTGTGCTTCCCTTGTTAGTGGGGTGAGAAGCGGAGAATTATATGGCTACACTTTGAAACAAAACCTAATTTACACCCATGACACTGCTGGGGGAAATGGTCCCCAATGAAAGGGGGAAGTGCAATGTTTCTGTGTGCAGACAGGCACACAGTGCCCTCCTCAGGTGCCTTGTAATGTCTTCATTCCGTTAGTAACAACAATGAGTACTTTGCTTGTATAACAAGGGTTGATCCAGCTATGGTTGTCCAGCAGTTCAATTCCAATTTGTATCTGTTTCAGGAATACCACTCACCGAGGATTGCAAATTGATCAGCCACAATTGATCTGTATGGTCAATGTTAAGGGATGACGACATAAGCCAACAACATCTGGAGAGCACCATGTTGTCTACCTCAGTCTATATTATAATTGGTACCTCATAGAGACAATTCAGACACCATGGAGGTTGCAATGGTCAACAGCTAAAAAACAAAGATTCCCACGTAGTGGTTTATATACAAGTGTAAACTATTTACCCATTGCTGCACTGTCCTATGGAGCCACAAGCTACTTTGGAGCTGCCCTTTCGGTGGAGCGGCCATAGCTAAATAGTAGTGCACACATTTTGGCCTGCATTTAATTTAGTCCAAGTCATGGACAGCAATTACTGGTGCACACAGTGACAAGTATAATAGGAGAGGGAAACTTGTGCCTGACATCTTGGAGAACCATGGCCAGCCTCAATAGACAGCAGTCAGATGAACCAATGGCTACATGGACCAATAGAATCATAGAATCATAGAGTTGGAAGAGACCACAAGGGCCATCGAGTCCAACCCCCTGCCAAGCAGGAAACACCATCAGAGCACTCCTGACATATGATTGTCAAGCCTCTGCTTAAAGACCTCCAAAGAAGGAGACTCCACCACACTCCTTGACAGCAAATTCCACTGTCGAACAGCTCTTACTGTCAGGAAGTTCTTCCTAATGTTTAGGTGGAATCTTTTTTCTTGTAGTTTGGAACCATTGCTCCGTGTCCGCTTCTCTGGAGCAGCAGAAAACAACCTTTCTCCCTCCTCTATGTGACATCCTTTTATATATTTGAACATGGCTATCATATCACCCCAATAAGTACTTATGGTCCTTGTGTGAAGGCTACCAAAACATTTCAGCTTGGAGATTGAAGAAATGAGTATTACTCCAGCAGAATTACTATGCAGTCTCATTTTGGATTATAAAAATTAATCCTTTCCCTCTCTGAGTATTATTCTCCATTACATTCCTCTCATTAAGTCTGTCTCTGAACAGGAACTGATCAAACATGCTGCCTGGTAGGGCTAGGCGATATATAGATATGTTGTCCAAAACCAGTTTGAAGTTCACATCTTGATAATTGTTTCATAATATTGGACCGGGCAATATATCACGAATCACAACATGTGTAAGAGCTAGGCGATATCTGCAGGGCCTTGTGGTGGCAGCACAATCAGTGGTGGCCTGCGAGTCCTCATGGTGGCAACAGGAGGGGGAAGCAGTAGCAGCGGCAGCCTACATGGCCTTGTGGCAGCAGAAAAAGCAGTGGCAACTTGTGAGGCAGTGACAGGAGCTGGCGGCATTAGTGGTGGCAGCCTGCGAGAACTCACAGCAGTGATGGGAGGTGGTGGCAGTAGCAGCAGTGGCTTGCGAGGCCTTGTGGCGGCAACAGAAGTTGGTGGCAGTAATGGCAGTGACCTGCAGGGCCTCACTGCAGCGACAAAATGAGACAGAAGAAACGTTTGCGGCCTGCAAGGCCTCGTGGTGGTGACGGGAGATGGCAGCAGTAGCAGCAATGGGTCATGGTGGCAATAGTAGTGGCAGCCTGCGAGGCCTCGTGGTGACCCAAGAAGTGGGGCTTGTGAGGCCTTGCCATGCTGGCAAGAAATGGTGGTGGCCTGCAAGTCCTCTTGGCGGTAGTGGGAGGCTGTGGCCAAAGCTGTAGCAGCCTGCCTCAGCAAGGTCTTGCAGGCCACCTCTGCTTTTGTCACCATCTCCTGCTGCCACCGCGACTCACAGGCTGCTGCTGCTACTGCCACCACCATGTCAGGGCCTAGCAAGCCATTGCCAATTTTGCCACCGCCGCAAGGCCTTGCAGGCCACCACTACTGCTGCCACCATGACAAGGCCTCGTAGGCTGCCACTGCCACCCACTGCCATGGCAAGGCTTCACAGGCTGATTATTGTGTCACTGCTGCCAAGCTGCCACTTCTTCTGCCCCCCCCCATTACTGATTCTGTTGCCACCAGACTGCTGCCGCTTCTGCCGCGTAGCAGGCTTGCTGGCAGACTGACAGTCCCAGATTATTTGTATTCAGTACGAATCATCACCAGACTTTGCTGAAAGTGATCATGAGGTGATTGATAATATAATCATTTATCAGTTGTGAGCCCTTAAGTAGTAGCAGTTGTCCTGTTCGCCTCTGCGTAATTCCTTCCTTATTTCAGATAATATTTCACATTATCGTGATATATCAATATATTGTGCTGTTTAGCTGGTGATACATTGCAATATTGAAAACCAGTTATCGTCCAGCCCTACTGCCTGGGAGGAATATAATGAAACCACTACCTGTTAAACACAAAGGCTGCCATCTCCTACTCTAGATTCAGAATGGCAGAAACACAAGCCACCTTTTAAATAAGAGAGCCTTAGCTTACTTCATTCTAAAGTCACTGTTGCCTAATTTTCTCCCATTATAAGGGCAAGAGTAGAGCATGAAGCAGAGGTGATGGTTGAAAACGAGCTTTACAACAAGCTGTCTGTTTCTGTGACAAATCCTCCTTGAGAAGACAACACCATGCAATACATTTGACAATAAAATTATGACATGTTTTTTGTTGTGGTGCACAGCAACCAAAGACTTGGGTTAAACAATAACTTTAAAAAAATCTCTACTAAAATTGTTGTTGGGGCGGGGAAAGAATCAAACTAAATAATTCTTCACAGAGTTAGTTAAGGCTGCAAGGGAAAGATAAGGGTAAGAAAAAGCAAGCAAGCAGATGAGCTGATGCCCTGGAGGGAATAAGAAAGGATTTGCAAATATATTTGGGGGAAAGAAATGCCAGAAAGAAGGTAGGCTCATTAATAAATTAAGATGTGGGTGAAATTAATGATTCAAAAATGGCTAAGATATAGGGCAGCTACTTTAAAAAAAAGTATAATAAGAAAAACAAAGAAGCATAGGATGGATTAGAAGAGATTGTTAAAATATTCTTTTAAAATGTTTGTTTTTATTTCTTACTGTATATTAATTTATGATGTGCCTTCCACATGAGCCTAAAGGTAATGTACATAAAAGCAACTAAAAATAGTTTTTAAAGCAGTACAAAAAACTAACAAGATAGGTTGAAAAATAACACAGAATAAACACCTCTAAGTCCTTTTCTCCCAGCTGGAAAAAGTTGTTAAAAGAAAAAAGTATTCATTTATTTCTAGAAGGTAGAAATAGTGGCCATGTGTCGAATCTCAAACAGTGGTGCTGACTGTTTCACATCATTCAGCCACCTGGTAAATAGCACTATTGGTTTCACCTTTAGTCTCCCTGTGGACCAGTGAAGTGGCTTGTAGTTCCTCTGGTTTTTTAAAAAATGGCTCTGAACTATGCTACTAGAAAAACATAAACTTTGTTGGCAGACCTAGTGTTGTGTACTAGACCTGGTAGGCTCCTGTAAGCAAGTTCTAATGAGTCCTTGATGGAAACATGAGCAGCTACACCCCTAATCCTAACCACGGGGTCAGAAGTGTGACACCCCGCACAGAGAAATCAGCTGGCTTGTTTGGTCACTGAAGCTTGTCCACTCCTCGACTCATTTGCATTTTGTATGCGGTTCAATATCTCTGGGCCTGCCAAGAGTTACAGAGCCAGCAGTGATGAATGAATGGCAAGGTTTCAAAGCCTTTCTCTGTGTAGTTCCGCCTAACGCTCTATAGCATTTATCTCTTTGCTGCTTTGTTGGTGCCTGGAGGATCTCAGATGAATTATGCTCTCTGTTACCCACCACCTCAAAGCTTGAATCTTTCTTGGAGCATCTTGGATAAATGCATTTCTTGCTTAGAGAATCCCATTGCAAGTCCTGTGGTTGTGCTGGAGACCAGCGAAGCTGGGATGGATACCATAAGCTATAAAATGACCACATTCAGCTGAAAGGCATTGTTCACAACTTGTAGAGCATAAGCACAATCCTTCACAAACATCTGCCGAGCAAATTTCTCTGAAATAAATAGGATTTGCATGAAGGCACTACTGTGCTCTTGCACACATTTCCAATTCATTTCAATGGAACTTGCTTGGCTGATTGAATTATTTTGCCCTCATTCAGTTCTGCAGACAGTGTTGTTGGTTGAGTGTACAAAAGTCTGTTACAAAAGGGACAAAACTTGGTGGGAATACATAGCTGTATGGTAAACCTGTAGTAGTAATATCACTCTATGTGTTCATTCTAAAAATTTGGGGAAAGGATGATCCTGACATTCGCATTTATGAAGATTCTTAAGACGGAACTTAAACATAAAGAAAGTATCACATTTCAGATTCAGAATAAAGAAAACTTCTAAACACATTTTCAGCGACCCTGAAGTAAGTAGAAACATATATGGGATCCTTAAAATGTGAATTAACTGGAATTCCCCCCTCTCAAAGAAAAGTCTTGTTATTTAGTATGAAGACTTGGTATGTTGAACTTATTGATGTTATTTTTACAGTAGGATTTAATGGGTCAATGTTGCTTATATGGCCCTCACTGCTGTTAATGCATGCATTGTCCCATATAGACTATAAGCAGAAGCCTTTTTACATAATTTTAGCAAGAAACTTGATGATCTATGGAAGCCAACTTTGGCTGCTCCCTAGGTTCATAAGTTTCAGCTTTGGCAGGGGTATAGAAACAAATTTTCTAAAACTGCATGTTAGCAAAAGAGTCTCCATAAGATTATAGAAAAACAAACATAACAATGAGCTGTGTTCTTGGCAATTATTATCCTATAAATCTATGTTCTATGCTAGTAAAATAATAGAGCCTATACAAACATGAAAGAAAACTAAAAACAGAAAAGGGAACTTGTGCACAGTAAAACTAGCAAAAAGAAATTAATCCTACTCCTTAAGAGTATTTTACAGCTTTTCACATGTAAATTTTATTATAAATAATAATAAAGTATAAACTCTACACTCTTTGAAAATTAAGACAGTAAATTTTGGTGGTATTTGGGTAGTAATATAAAAGTAGGTTCTGGTTATTTCCTGCACTGCAATTTTAAATCAAGGAAGTTATTCCACCAGTTTCTGAACGGATCTACGTCCAGTTTGTTTTCCTGTTTTTCTTGTGATTCCACAATGCCATTCTTTTACAATTAAATATTTAAAACTGGGTGTGTGGGGCCAAGGTACCGCTGTTTCAACACTGTATGCTGCCTCTGCTGGAAACAATAGCCTTGCAAGGACAGAGCAGCAAATGCAGCTGAGAATAGAAGCATCTAGGCTAAGCTAAACGGAAAGCAGTGAAAAGGGAAATGGGAGAACATGCTCTAATTAAAGGGGAAAGAGTCTTGTCTACCTTTGCATCAGGCCACCCTAGCACAATGTGAATGTCCACCAACACACAATAGCCTTGTGAAAGGGCCCCTCCAGACTGTTTTACTGCAGGTCTATGGGGTGTTAGGGGAGGGGTAGTACCTCTGATGGGGGCACGTTGTGCTCCTTCTGGGATAGTTTCTCCACCTTTGGTTCCCCTACACTCAGGTCTCACCTGTGGCTCCTGTCAGTGTGCAACCACACTCTGGGAACGGCTTCGACCGGCCAACTAAACCAAGTGAGGGTAGCTAATGGGTCTCACACCATTGGTGAGTTAGGGACTTGCCCTGCATGTGAAGACAGATTCCAGCAGATTGAGCAGATGAGACCAATAGTGGGTCCAATGATCAAGAAGGTGGGTTCTGCACATGCTGTAGAAGGAAGCAAGGGGAAGATGGGGATTGTCAACCTGGGAAGGCAGCTACTCTAGGAGAAGGACAACTCTGATTCCTAATCTCCGCTGCCTTGTGTGATATCTTTGGGAGAAGAAAAAGCTAAGGAGTAAACCCTATACAAATCTGGAGTGGAGTCCCTAAGATGGTTGGATGGTGACTTGTATGCCTCCTTCCAGCAACTCTTACAGCCAAGCTGGTGCCAAGCATATTGCTCTGCTTTCATCTGAACCACATCAGCAAGGTCAAGAGGGATTTTTATTTATTTTTTGTCACCTTGGCCATAACTTCAATACACACTGCCCAGGCTTGCTCCCCAGGAAGGTCACTTCAGTGCTGTTAGCACTTCACCTCCAGAGGCACACTCCATTATCTCTCAAGGCAGACAGATGCAACATGGCAACATTCTGCAACTTGTTCCTGGCACAATAATAATGAATCAGTAGCAGATTTACTCTGCTTTATTCATTGTTCTGCAGTGCTTTCCCATTGCTAGCACATTGTTGCTAACCAGAGGGGCTGCAGCACAACTAAAGTGGGACAAAAACAACAACACAGAGAATATTTCTGGTATGAAAAACTACAGGATTTCAACAGGAACATGCACTGACTAGAGATGAAGTATGATGACCACACAAACTAGTGATAATAATCCTTGACAGTTTTTAATACTGTTTCTAATTGCTCAAAGTGTGTGCTTCACATACAAAATATCGGAAATCCTCACTACACCTCTAAGGTAGGCAAGTATCTATCATTATTCCCATTCAACAGATGAGGCTGGGAGAATAAGGCTCTCCTGTGAGTTCAAGGCTAATACTTCCCAACTCATCATCCAAACCACTACACTATGCTCTTCATTTCTTAACTCTGTTTTGCAGTTTTTGATGTTTGGCTTTTTCCTCTCTTTTATATTTGATAAAAGGCTACCCCTGTGGGATTCCCTCATCTGCCTAGGCTGCATTTTTCAGCTGCTCTTGATAATCTCACGGCCATTAACACTCCATAAGAGAAGATTATAATGGTCATTAAATCTCATTATTCATTATTAATTTTAAGGCTGCACTTAGGAGGCTCCTGGGTCAGTGCCCCCATTGGCTGGGTGCTGCATAAACACCACTGAAACTAAGAGGAGTGTTTCCCCTGACTCAGCCTGTTTGCTCATAATGCTGTCTTACACTTTTATCAGTCTAGAAACCAAGGAGCAGAAGAACAGCCTGCTGAGATGCACTGTCTGCTCTTCCCTTAGATATGCATTAATTTGTGTGCTGCGTTTTTAAAGTGAACAATGCACATGGAATTCCCCATTTTAGTAATCGTTTTCAGTAAATTAATTGAAACAAATTAATTAATTAAACAATCTGTTAGGTCAATCAGTAAAAAAAAGCCTTTTGATTAATTAAAAAGCATCCCTGATTAACTGGGCAAAACATTGTTTTTCAAGTTACTCGTTTTTTAACCTGAGTACTCTTGGAAGCTGCAGATGGCAGGTACCATCTTAGAATAGCCATCAAACATAGAAAGCTGCTGGTCTTATACTGAATAAGACCACTGGTTCAACTAGCTTGGTGTGATCTACTCTAACAGGCAGCAGCTCTCCAGGACATCTGATGTGAGTCTTTCCCAGCTATAACTGGAGATGCCAGGAACTGCACCCGGGATCAGGTCCTCCGTCACTGAGTCATGGTCTCTTCCAAGGGCTCTTTCTGCACTCTCATTTCCTTCTCACACTGGAAGTGCTTAGGACCTCAGTTCCTAACAGGAACCATGCAAAGGCCACATGCAACCTTCGGTGGGTTGTCAGGGGTTGCCGGCCAGTGGACATGACCGGAGTAGCTGGCAGTGGGAAGAGCCTTGCATTCATACCCATTCAAACAGAGTTAACCCTCCCCACTGCTGTCCTCCTCGTTAAATGTGAACTCTCAGCCCACTCAATGACTTGTTTTGTGGCCTGTTTTGTAGGGAGGAAGAGCAATTTACATGGGCAGGACAGCATGTGGGTTGGGGAAATGGTGGGAAGGCAACAGAATGTGGCAGCATTGAGGGAATTCAGTGGTGGTGATGGGTGATTTGGGCAGCACAGTAGCCTTTCCATCAGTTCACACGTGGTCCATGAACAGCAGGTTGCCCGTATTTGATGTGTTCTAAAGGGTAGACTCCAACTAAAGAACCACCAAAATCCAAGTACTAGCACATTTCAGGCTAGAAGTAACCCAAGTTCTATTCCTTTGACTTCATTTTCTGCATTCAGAATGATGTTTATATTCAGGAAAGGGAACTGGGACTTCAGTATTGCCACTTGGGAACCCTTTTAGCTTGTTTTCGTAAGCTTCGTCTTTAATACTGCAATCATATCTATAGAAGTCTGCTAATAAAAAAGTCACTGAGGTCAATTGGGAATTTACTCCCAAGTAAGCAGGCATTAGAATTGCAGCCTTAGTGTTATTCATTTTTGTTTAGCATGGGGTGACTATCTGAAAATTAGCAAATGAATGCATCTTTTAAAAGTCAATATATCCAGTAAGAACTGAGAGTCAATATACCATTATAAAGAAACCCCCAAGATTGTAAGGGTCAGAATAAAATCTCAATAATGGGCATCTATTTAGCATAGGCTGCCTGTTCACTCAATTTATTCAGGATGGCCCTGACAGAATCCTCCTATTTTGCATGTTCCTTTTGGCCCATTTAGTATGATAAACTTTCCCAGGTTTTAGAAACTTTCCATCTTCTAGATGGGCAGCTTGCCTGTCACAAGCTCACTCACTCATGCATATTGATGGTGACACCCTATTCTGTGGAATTTTGCCTGAGTCTGCTGAGGAGCACGAAAACAGAGGAAATGTAAGCGTCCACATTTCATCCATGCCAAAGTTGACGACAACAATTTATTCATCACTTTACTAATAACAATGATTCAAAATTACTTACAAACACAATAAAACTAAAAGCAATTACAGTAAGCACCTAAAATAAAAACCTAAAAAGAAACAAATAATATACAACTATGCAAACAAAAGATAGGTCTAGCAGACCCTGCCCAACAGAAGAGGCCAAAAATACTTTAAAACTCTTCAAATTAAGAGCCAAAACCCAAGTAGAAAGGAAGAGCCTTAAACTAGATGAGGAGGGCACCACCAGCATGCAATCATCACGAAAGAAAGCTTATTCTCCTGTTGTCACCGTCCAGGCTTCCCATAGAGAGCTCACATGGAGAAGGGTTTTCGATGACAATTGTAGGGTCCTGGTTGGTTCATAAGGGGACTGATGGTTCTTAAGGTATTGGGTTCTGAGCCACATAAAGCTTTATCAGTCAAAACCAACACTTTGAACTAAACCCAGAAACTAACCAGTAGCAGTCGGGCCAGTGCAGTGGGCCAAGACTGCTATTATGTGCTCAGAACAGAACAGAATTCAGGAACTCACTAAGAGTTTTGTTAGGCACACACTGTCTCAAAGGGCAATGTGGGATCTGACAAAGGTAAGTGCCCACTAAAGAATGCTGAGAGTGAGGACCATCTAGCTTGTCTAAGAGCTCCCAACACAGGTGAAAATACAGGAGAGAGCAATCTCAGCCAGCACACACACTTGAGCTGTGCTCAAGAAACAGAACTAATACTCATTATTTATTACATCCCCTCCCCCTTGCTCCAAAGTGCTCTGCATGGCATGCATTGGTAGGCTGACAGATAGCAGCTTTCCCAATACCACCAAGGAAGCTTCCCGGCTATACAGGAGTTATTTGAATTCAGGTCTCCCTGAGTCCATGTTCACCTCACTAGGCCTATGCAGACATTCAATGTAGATTTTGGTTATTTTATTTCAATAATTCACACCCTGGTTTTCTTTCAAGCAAACAAAATTAGTAAACGATAGAAGCACACTTAAACAATGTACCCAATAAAACAATAAAGAACAGCAGAAAAAAATCACCAACAAAAATTAGGATCAATAAAAATAGGATGAAAAAAATGGAAACCATCACAAACTTGGGGCACAAACACGACAGCAAGGAAGGCACTACTAAAGGGCAAGTTTTTACCAGGTGCTAAGAAGCATATAATGATGGGGCCAGGCAAACCTTAATTAGTAGGGCATTCCCACAGGGTACATGCCACACAGCACAATTGCAGAGTCATTTCATGATAGTCACAGCCAGGCCCCTTCTAAGATTATTCAATAAACTTACAATTATGCAATTAGGAATGCTAGATCTACTATTTTTGGTGCATATACTTGGGAAATAATTTGGGTACTTCAGTATCTTCTTTCAGAATGACTTTAGTTGTGTTTTCTAGGAAGTTCCATTGTTTGTAACAGAACTTGCACACTATTGCCTTGGAACTGAAGCACCTGATGTTGTCAGTGTTCCTAAATGCTTAACTTTGAAGCACACGGTGGCTAAAAAGCTCCCACTTTATGCTGAGTGGAAGGTGGAGACAGGCCCTCTGTCTGCAGAGATAGTAATGGATCTTCAACCCCTGGACCACTGCAACACAGATGCCACAACATAAAAGGCCATGTCTTAGAAGAACATGGAGGAGCAACTCACATGGCACCCAGATCCCAAGCCATTCAGAACTTTATATAGGTAAAAACAGCACAACAATGGAGCACATAAAACCGAAGCTAACAGCTTACCAGCCCAGATAAAACAGCAGGATGCGTTTTGAGTAAATGAACCGGTTATTTTCTGCATGCAAAGCATGCGTTCTTCACAATATATAACAACTTCTAATCTTCTTCAGTTTATTGCATCTTTAACCCAGTCATTTATATACAAATATGCACATCTGAATGAGTTATCTATGGAGTTTGCTGTTCAAAGATTGTGTGACCATGGACTAGCTCATCTGCAAACTAACTGCATGGATACAGCCTGTTTTATTATTATTATTAAGCACACCATGTAGTCCACTCCATTTTGTTCTATCTATTAGTTTTCATGTCCTATATATTCAGCTTTGACTTTTTCAATTGTATTCTTCTATATTTAATGCAGGCTGGTGGTCAGAAGTCTTGCAGTTGCCGATGGGGTGCAGGGGTGGGAGTCATCATGAGAAACAGCACAAAACAAAATACAGGAAGTCTGGTAACATTCAAAGCTATTTATAATTATGAACCAAATCAAATTTAATGCTAAATAGACACAGAAGTAGTAATGAGACAAATATTTTTCACCCATACAAAGTCTTCGAGATATGGCGCACCATCAAGTCCCATCTCTCACGGGAGTGCTTGCAGGCCCATTCTGAAAAGTATGCAGCAACAGCCACACTAGCAGCCATGGTATCCAGCTTTTGGAGTGGCTATTGTGTTATACATAAAAGTGTAAAGGCAGCCCTCACATGACCCCAAATTCTGTATTTTTTATGCAAATGCTAAGTGCATGTTGTTGTTTTAAAATCACAAATAAAAACAAGACAGAATGGACTTAGAAAAGAAGATATACGAAAGGGAGGCAGACTGCCAGGACTTTGGTCTAGAACAGGACCAGATCCTAGATCAGTACAGAAGGTTAAACAAGAACAGATCAGAGCAACTCACATGGCAGGTCAGTCCAAGTGTTGGGCTGTGTACACACCAGACATTTAATACACTTTTAAGGCACATTCCACCACCCCAATGATCTTGGGAACTGTCGTTGATCCCCAAAGAACTACAATTCCCAGCACCCTTAGCAATTTGTTTCTAGGATTCTTTAGAAAGGGAAATGTGCTTTAATATGCATGGTGTGCACACAACCTTATTCTTTGATCTGAGCAACAAGGGAAGGCTCGTCCAGTTCAGTGGTAGCTCCAAAGCTCTGGCACTAGTGTGCTGTCCCAGGGGCACAAGAAGGGATTGTGCAAAAGGAACATCATGGGTGGTTATCCATGCCTGTCTCCCTGAGCATTTCCTAAAGAGAAGTGAGAACTTTCCCCTCCCCATTGTGAGGTGATAGATAGATGTATGCCATGTTCATTCAGTTCACAGGTGCCTGCCTCTTTCTACTCTCTACAGGTAACCCAAACGCACTGGAGGAACACTGCACAAAAAGAATATTGGTGCAGTCATGCATACAATCACATTAAGTAAACTCAAGCAAAGGCTTTGTGGGTGGAAGAAGAACCTTCAAATAGCACAGCAGTGGGGAGTACAAAAAAGAAAGAGAAAACTAAAGTGGAGGCTGAAGGTGCTTAAGAGAAGGAACTCACAATCTCCTTCAATGGCTGGCATCACATCTGTGCTTCCTGCAGTATTTGCTAATGAAATACGATTCGCCCAATGGTTCACAGAATCATAGATTTTGAAAGGACCTTGGAGGTTAACTACCCCAGCCCTAACTCCCTGCTTAGCGAAGGATTTAGTATTTAGAGATGCACTGCATGCAAAATGTAATGAGAGTGTATCCTAAACAATCCAACTGTGCTGTAACTCATTCAAAGTAGCTCAGTTTGTTAGCCTACTGTGCATGCCAGGAAGGTGGATTGTCCAAGTATACGTGGAGATGCCCTGGAGGTTTTACAGGTTTTGAACTAGTGCAGGAAAGCTCATTGTAGACTACTGCTGCTACTGTTTTAATTACTGTTCCAGTCTATCTTAGCGTTGTTGGCTCTAATCTGTGGATATTACATTGCTATTTCAACTGTGGTGTGACTTTATTACTATTGTGTGTTTACTATTGCAGACTGCCTTAGATATGTTTTGTAGAAAAGTAGGGTAAATATGAATGAATTATAACGAATGCAGGCTTCTATACTGTGAGCAGGCAGTGTGTGTGACTGGGGAGTGGGGGGGAGGACAGGACTTCTTTGGGTTTTAATCATCTTATACATAAGGAGAACCCTTCAAGTCTCACAGTGTCCAACCAGATGACTTTTGACAGAAGGATGAGGAGCTGGAATATTATGCTCTGTGACAGGCTTTCTCAATCTGGTGACCTTGCATCTCCCATCAGCCCTGATCACTGGCTATGCAGACTGGAGATGGTGGGCATTGTAGCCCAAAACAACTGGAGAACTGCAGGTTGGGGAAGTCTATGAATATGCTAGTTCTAAAATAAAAGAAATCCAGCTAGTAAATCAACATAAAATGAAATCTAATGTTGATTACAACAAATTCTAGATTGTTGTGCCCAAGGCTTCTTGAGGAAGGAAATGGTTCATTTCCTCAGGGATTAACATTATGACCTGTGCTACCTTACTGGACTGTGAGTACAGACCCATTTTAATTTCCGATTAGCATCTTGGGTTTTCAGTACCTAGGGATTAGCATTTCCACAGCTTCTCTGGTTCATAAAAGTATCAGTTACCCTCCCCCCTTTGCTCAAAAAAATCAAGGCAGATTTGACCAGATGGCACATGTTCCTGCACTCCATGTCAGGCTGAATTAATTCAGGGGAAATGAACACTCTTTCAAAATGATATTTATTCTTGATGCTACCACGTCCCAGTCGCCAAACTGTTCCTGGAGAAAACACATGAAGAAAACTGAGGATCTATGGACTCAATTACCCAAGGAAGAGAAGCAGAAATATCTTTGCCGGAGATCTTGGAAAGGGGAAAAAGTCCTTCCACGAAAAAATATTGTTTCTTTGTATAATCTTTCCTACTCAAGGATATGAACATTTGTCAGTATTATTGCAGAAGAACTCCCAAGCACATGATGCAATGTCATTAACCCCTTAATCAGGGCTGCAGCTACTGCTTCCTGTGTGTCCTTTGCCTTTTGATACTCTATGATTCTGAAATAATTTGTTTAGTATAATTGTATTGAAGCTGCTTGAACATTCTCTCTGCAGACTTCTAGCATGGAACAAATGAATTATCTCTCATTACAACACTTTCTCCCATGGAAAGTGAAAGAAGGTCACAACTCAGTAGTTCAGCATAGGCTTTGCATGTACAAGGTCAAAGTTCACTTTTTAACTTCTCCTGATTTGCTTTGTTTTAAGAGATCTTAAGCAGCAGCACTAGGGTAGACTACTGCCCAAGATATTGACAAATGATTTCAATCCTCTTCTCCATTTTACCTCTGCTGTGAAGGAGCCTCTCACAATTTTCTGTCTGGAACCTGTCAATTTCATCACTGGACTTTTGCTCACAATTCTCCAAGGTACAATGTTGCAGGTTATTCTGGACTTGCTGCTAAATAGCAAAAATGAAACTGACAGGCTTGAGTCCAGAGAACTTCATTCACTATAGAGACATTTCAAACATCTCAAGATCACTTCTCTAGTGAAAGGTGTTCACTCACTGCAGAGGTAAGTAAAACCATGCTTCAGTATTGCTCTTTGCAATATTTGTGGACACATCTCTGCACTTTTACAATATGTTGGTATCCAAGAAATCTAATTTATTCCTCCAAGCAGTGTGCCTAGGAAATGCATTCTGCTACTGATAAACTCCCCCTCCCCCAAAAACAGAAGAGAAGTAATCACACCATGGTCATTGTTCCTTCCTCACATCTACCTAAGTTGGACCTGATCAGAAAAAAAAACCACAGGACAGCAACCACCACCACCACCACTATTCCTACCACCTCTTCTCTCATACACTGCTAGCTATAGAAGACTTAAGATTTTTGTAGTCAAGATTGTGGCTCACCTTTTATATGGTGCACTAATTTGGGGTAACCACTGAAGGGAGGAACTTGATATAATTCAAAATAGGTTCTTGTGAATGATATTGGCAGTGACACATGGTACACCCAGAG
Organism: Podarcis cretensis; assembly: GCF_951804945.1. Classification (NCBI taxonomy): domain Eukaryota; kingdom Metazoa; phylum Chordata; class Lepidosauria; order Squamata; family Lacertidae; genus Podarcis; species Podarcis cretensis. The sequence goes on along the minus strand of NC_137173.1, from coordinate 30,612,891 downwards.
CACTACTAAGGACTGAACTAGGTCTATCCTCTATAAAAGGCCGTATACACAAATCTGGGGGAAAATATAATTGCAACCAGAACAACACTTAGCCAAAATATTTATTTTATTTATTTTATTTTTTTGCTTGGGTAAAATCTGGTAGAGATCTGATGCAGAGTTATTTGAGCTCTCCAACTTCTTGTTGGTTTCTGCTCTCTTCACTGTGCAGCGAAGTGCTTGTCACGAGACAGGTGTTTACATTCCACAGTCTGTGCTGTTGGGTTTTCCCACGGGAAAGGAGACTGGATGTGACGTACACTGGTTTCCTGTTTTTCACTGTTCTCACAGTGTTCTCTTCGTGCTTTAGAGGAGAGAGGATGCTTTCTCTGCTCCGGCAGAGGCAAGATGTCTGTCTGTAATCTACCAGCTTTGAAGTGTAAATAAAGTAATATAGAGTATGTGGCACGTACTCCTCATCATTCCGCTGTGCTTGGGACACTGTAATTTCAACATTCCTGGTTATGGGCCCAGAGGTCGGATCGGAATGCAGAGGGACGGATGATTGATGAGAGGTATGTTGCTCATGCTCCGGGCAGCCTGCCAGCTTCTAATTAATGGCTTTATGGCTGGACTTTGAACTTTTATGGCCATTTTGCCGGGCACAGGCAAAGGCTATGCTGGGGAAATCGAAAGTAACTTTTAAAAGTGCTTTTGGAATAAAGCAGCTGCAGAAAACAGTGACGCAGCTTGATTTAAGGCAGCAGAGAGAAAGCACTTTTGAACTTGCCTTTGGAATGAGGCTTGAAGCAGCAGAGACGCAGCTTGTATAAAGCAGCTTGCTTTAATGCAGCAGAGATGATGCAGAAGGCTAATGCCAGAGTCATGATGGCTAGCTGCAGAAGGCTGGCTGATGCAAATGGGGAATCTGATGCCAATCAGCCACATGCTCAACTCAGAGTAGCCTGTGATACTGCCATGATTCAGAATGAAGCAGACCGCCAGGGTGATAGCTGCATGGGAAAGGGGGAGTCTTCACAGACGTCATCCCAGAGTGCAGTGGAACCACCAGATGGCACCAAAGATGTTTTTCTGTAATCTACCAGCTTTGAAGTGTAAATAAAGTAATATAGAGTATGTGGCACGTACTCCTCATCATTCCGCTGTGCTTGGGACACTGCAATTTCAACATTCCTAGTCACAAGATATTGTGTTTAGCAAAGATGCACAAAGAGATATTGAATACAAAAAAACCTAGTAAATCAGTTATTTGGTATATTAAAATTAAAACAGACCACAAAAGGCATATGTACTTGTGAGAACTAATTTTTCCCCGGTTGGACATGCTTTTACCCAGCTCAGATTCCAGACGATGTTTGCTGGGAGATATACTAGCAGACCTGCAAGAGAGCGCCTTGAGGATCTTGTACATTATATTCTATATTGCCCATTGTATGATTCACCCAGAGCCAAATTTATCTCCCCTTTTCAGACTGCCTTACAAGGTCAACCAGATGTTTTTAAAATTAAATGGCTGTTGGTAGATGTTGATAAATGCATGTTATAGGGTGGTACTATTTGCACTAGCGGCAAGAAAGATAAGGACAACCTTTTTGGATAGTGCAAGTGGCAAACCCTAGGGATGCTGACCAGAAGGAATGCTTATTTAAATTCCGGACCCTGTCGATTTGTCTTGGTCTGGTGCATGTAATGTCTTTTGTTCTGCAGTTGTGTGATTTGTGCTTATATTGTATTTTGATGGCCACTGGCTATAGACAATAAAAAAAAATGATTGATATATGACATCCAAGCATTCTCCTACCCTCAATGATTAGCACTGCCACCATGGATGAGTTCAGGTGGTAGGCCTCTTCTGAACAACATTCAATATGGTCACTCCCTCTCCCTCACTACCCAACTCCCCACAATTCTACCCACTTGTAGTGGAGGGTCTCAGAGGGCAGGAGACAATAACTAAGAAAGGCAGTCAGTTTAAAGTTTTTGTTTAAAATAATAGATCCCAGGAAGGGGTTTGGAAGGGAAACAGAATGCAGTTTAAGCATACTGCAGAAGATCTAATGCAAAAGATTCCTGTTACAAGAAATAGGAAAATGGCCAAAAAGATGAAAAGATTTGATGCTAATGGAGGCAAAAGATATTAGATTCAGAAGCAAGTGCAAGGAAGCAGATTTACTGCCATCTCTTTGATTTCTCACCTCTGTATTAGATATACAGAAGGGGAGCTGAATTCTAAAGCAGTCAATTTATACACTTGGATGTTATTACAAATATGTGGTTTGTACAAATATGCAATTCAACAGAGGCAGAATCAAGAATATCAAAATCCTTCCATCATCAAGAACCTCAAGGATTCATGGTGCCATCTGCCATCTGGAAGTAAAAGGACAATTTTCACAATGGAGAATAATTTTGTATCCAGTTTCCAAAACCTGTTACAAAAGTGCCTTTACCACCACCCCCAGGGATTTTTTTACTACGATTAAAAGGAAAGCATAAGCATTTGTATAGAAACCTACTACAGTGGTACCTCAGGTTAAGTACTTAATTCGTTCCGGAGGTCCGTACTTAACCTGAAACTGTTCTTAACCTGAAGCACCACTTTAGCTAATGGGGCCTCCTGCTGCTGCCGCGCTGCCGGAGCACAATTTCTGTTCTCATCCTGAAGCAAAGTTCTTAACCTGAGGCACTATTTATGGGTTAGCGGAGTCTGTAACCTGAAGCGTATGTAACCTGAGGTACCACTGTAATAGACACCAAAGAAGTACAGTGCTGCTAAATAGTATCCCTACCCCTAAAAATATATTCACGAACCATTAAGGAAATATAATAGGATAAAACATTCTTTACTACAATGCTCCTCAGACCATACTATTAACCTAAATGATACAGTCTGACTATCTAGGACAAATGAGAAGGGTTTTATTCTGCATGGGAATTCAGTGGTTACCAGCTTTTGTTTCAAATTGGCATCTTTCAGGAGACCTAGATCTTTGACCAGTGCAAAATATATTCTCAACCATACAATGCTTATGTCATTCCAGCAGATGATGTAAAATGTCTCCTAAAACTATTCAAAAATAGTAGGCATTGCTGGAGGCTGTCCTACATGCAGAATTTGCAATTCCCTCCTTTGTGTACCCTAGGTGCACAGAGCTTTGATAATGTAATGGGAAATGAATGTCAGGTGACAGACTACCTAAAACACCTGACGGAGCAGCTATAACCTGTTAGCCTGTGTAAACTGTGTAAAGCTTTAATGGCTTATTATGACATGCCCCAAGATCTGTCAGAGGCAGCTGATACAGATGCTCTCAAGAGAAAGATCTAAAATAGGATATATGTGACAGCTGCCCAGGCAGATTTGAAAGTTAAATACAAAACCCAGTTTTTACAGTGGTACCAATACTGTACCTAACATACCACCAGATTTTTGAAATTTATTTTTCAGATTGACATATTGTTCCTCCTGAGAAAAGCCTTCACTGGACTTCACCTTCAAATAATGCCCTGGGCCTATATTGATGGAAGGTATTCCAATACATTTGTAAATTTATGTTTGTGTATCTCTGGTCAAGAGGAAGAGGAATTTATTATCCATTATGTTTTGTACTGCCAATTGTATGAAGTCCCTGGGGGAAAAAATGTATTTTAGAACTGCATAATAGGCCTACTGCTACATTTGACGGTGGAAACGTTCTCTATCTCCTAATGGAAAGCAAATATGTCACTTGTCAGACAGCTTTATTTGCATGATATGCCTAGAACATAAAGCAATCAATTACTGCAATCTTGTCAAGGTGATTATCTTACATAAAATTGGGGGTGAGCTATGAAATAACCCAGTGTTTAAGCTTCAGCTAAGAATTATAAGGCATGCATATACTCACTGCAGTGGAGATTTATGTACTGTACAATCTATACAATTCAAAGGTATCTGCATGTGTGGTATGTATCTTGTGATGACCTACGGTTTTTAACAAATAAATGAACTTGACTTATCATCTAACCTCTTACTCAGCATTCAGAAAGAGCCCCAGTGCTGCATAACAAATACTAACATTCACACAGAAATAATATTAATGTGGATAATAATATTTGGCATCCTCTCATGGGACAATGTAATACTGAATTAATTCACAGTTCTGCAGTTCTCCCAGTTCCTAGGATGGGAAGCAATTGCACTGCACATAACTGTTATTAATTAGCCTTTCACTGCAGTTCTTCCCCTGAATGTGCTCAGTTTACATGTAAAGGGATATATTCATCCAGAGCTTGAAGGGCAATAGGACACTGAAATATCAATAGTTGAATACATTGAAAAAGAATATATCAAGGTCACCGATAGGATTCAAATGCCAGTACCCCAGCAGCAGTAGTAGTAGTAATCCCCATAAACAAAAGCTAAGATAAAAGCAGTATAACTACTTGCATACAATAACTATTTGCATAAAACTACTCAAATTTACCTCATTCAAGGATTCATTATGTCCATTTAGAGGCCCCCCACCCCAGCAATTGGGTGTTATCTCCCACCCTCTAAGCCTCTGTAATGTCTTCTGTAAATGTGTCTACTAATAAAATTGGCTTCTCTTCTTTCTATAAGCAGAGGTGTGTGTAACAGCAACATAATCCTTACAGCCCCCAATGCTGTACAGTACCACTGTGGTTTTGCTTCCTCTGTGATGGCCTCCGTGATGAGGTAACTGTGGTGTGCTATGCTTTGTTTTTATCTGGGATTTGGGAACAAAGCTGATTTGATAACCCTAGTAGATAATCTTTATCAGGAAAGGCGGGTGGGTGTAGTCTTGTTGATTTTGCTGGAGTTCTCAGAACAGTGGTGGTCTTGGGGCTTTAAAATTTCAGTGGCATTCTGTGCAATGCCAAAATATGGCGCACACACACACACGCACACCAAGCCTCTTGCCTTCCATTGTTAGTCTTAGTTGCAGCATCCCCTGTGGCACCCCCTTGGCTCTGTGCCCAGTGCTCCCCTAAATCCGCATCTGCTCAACAACAGTTGATTTCATCCAGTAGTTGATTCCATCAAAAGATCCATTGCTTTGACATGGATCCATGTACGTCATGTGGTAGTGCTGAGTGAATATTGTTTACCTGTGGTAACTGCTTTGTGATCTTCCAAAATGATCTATTTTATCCTGAATGCCATTTAACATCTAAACCAACTGCTAGGAGAGGCTATTTGGTGTGAAATGTCATCTGCATGCTGATGAGAAGGAACTCACGATTTGTCTTTCTCATATCACAGTGTAACAGTTACATTCCTAAAAACCTTTCAGAGGTCAATAGAGGACTTGATGAAGGTAATCAAACTGAAATGCAATCCAGATTGCATGGAGCTGCTAATAGTGAATGGTCAGAAAAGCCAGAAAGTTGGTGAATTATCTGTTCTAGATAGGGTCACACATATCCTCAAAGATTTAGTTCGCAGTTTGGTAGTCTCCTGGGTCCAACTTTGCTGTTGGATTCCAGAGTGGGATTATTATGATGCTTGGTTTAGACCAGCACACTAATTGCACCCCCTTCTGGATAAGAGTGTTTGAAATTTGCCAAAATCCGACTTGGAAATTAAAGAGGATGCATCAGTGTGGAGCAACGCAACCAGGAATTTCCTAGCATGTATTTCAATATACAATTTATCACACCAAAAAAACAACAGTTTTTTTTAAAAAAACTTCATTTAACTGCTTTAATAGCAAAGAGTTCTTAGATCAATGTGTAAGGGTTCCTATTGCCAGAAGCATAGATTCAATGATCTAACCTGTCTACATTCCCTATGGTATTGACTCAGCCTTTTATCTTTCTAAGGTAAATGAGCAGCACTTTGTAATGAGTGGGTGGTAGTAGCAGCACAAGCTATTGAAATGCATATTGATCTCCTTAGTTCAATTACATATCGACTTGTGCCTCCTGCTGAACAACTCTTCTCTAGCCTATGGGTATTCCCTTTGAATAGGTAATTGCTACTAGCAGTTAAAAAAATAATCCCCATTCATGTATAGATTGTACTGGCTACTGCTTTTTGGGCTCTTTATTTGCCAGGAGCTAGTGAACAAATCAGGACACTTAAGGTGAACATATTACAGGAAGCACAGGGCTGTCCCTGTAAATGTAATCCCTTTCTGCAAATCTAACCCCTTTCATAAAGTGTAGGCTCACTTAACCAGTGTCATGATGTTATTCACAATTTGCCATTCTCTATCCCCACTCCCAAGACCAGCCTGCCCATGAGGCAAGGTGAAGTGACTGTCTCAGGTGGCAGGATCCACAGGGGCAGCAGATCCCCAGGTATATCTTAAATTTTCCATTCTTTCATGGTCAGTGCATGTCACAGATTACATGAGTCGTGAGCCATAGGTGAGGTCTGTGTATTTTTGATTACAGTTTTTCAAAATGACAACAGTGAAGTGAGTTAGAGGGAAGTCCCTTCTTCCCTAGCACTGACACTATATAAATAAGCCACAATCATAATACAACCTAAAATGGTAGTAAAGCTAGTGTTCTGTTATGTAATCCTATAGTATGAAAAAACTATGTTGGATTGTCTGACAAATGATATCACTGTAACCTTGGAAGCGATTATAACCAAAAAATAGGATGGAAAAAAAGACATACACACAAAACAGCAGATGCAGCAGAGGGCAAACATCTTCATCAGGGCTTCAATGCATCAATCCTATGCTGTTACACTATGTACTTATGTTGTGTTGCTAACATTTAAAAATAAAACCTGTCTTACTGCCAAAAATATACTGGGGGTGGAACTATTCTGTGCTTGATTCTGCTCCACCTATGGTTTCTCTTAACATTATAAGGAACAATTTGGGAAATCCATTCCTCTCAATGGGTGCTCAGAGACCCAAAATGTGGCCAAATACAGATTCCCTGCATCACTGGTGCACACTGAGCCACATCTGTCCTGCCCAGCAGTGATGGAACCAAGTGTACATCTATCTCTAAAAAGAACTCATGCCCCTAGTGCTACCCAAGCGGCTTGTTTTAAATAAAAAAAGAACTCAGCAAACTGACTGTTTCCTTTGCCAAACTGATGTGATAGTTCAAGGTCACCTGAATCCCTACTATAGAGGCTGTGTCCATGCAGGAAAGGGAGGGGAGGAAGGCAAAGAGAGAAGAGTTTGCTCCATTAGAAACAGTACAGAAATCCAGAGATAAAAAAGAAAAATCCATGCAACTCTTTCAAGATAGAATCATAGAACTGGAGTTGGAACAGATCCCAAGGATCACCAACCCAACCCCTTGCAATGCAGGAATCAAAACAAAGCAAGAAGATTTACTAAGGGTTTCACAAGTATTCCCAAACTTTCCCACAATGATTCCACATACAAGTGTAAGCACACAAGTGTGCACAATAACCCAGATGTTACATGTGAAATACTTTTGACTACAGCTACATAAGCATGCTTTCAGAAAAGCAAAGCATAGAATTTGCAGATACTTTTATTATAGGTGTTGGCATAAGCAATTAAACCACACCAGTGACAACTATTTTAAGTATAGTGCTGTACTCTTACCACAATATTCCAATCGTACCAGAGATAGTATATTTATACCTGCTACAGCATACTGGTCATGCATAGGGTAAGTTTAAAGGGACAGTCAAATTTCATCACCATTTTCATCAGCGTTGAAAGGCACCTGACTTTTAGGGATTTTTTTGGGTAGTGGTGGGACTGTGGGATAGCTGCAGTAGTGGGCAGAAATGTTCACTTATTCAGGAAACTTCATTTCATTGCTGCCGGTGATATCAATACATAACCAAATCTGAGCCGCCCCATAATAGTGTGACAACATTATGCTTACTACGTGATCCTTGATGAGCTAGGATCACCAATATTACAAGTCTCGTCATCACTGTCCTCATTCCGTATCAACTCTGTGTGCCTTCTGTGACACTGGTTACCATCTGTGACATTAGCACGCAGCCAAATTTCATTGGCTGTTTAGCATTCTATTATCGGCAACAAGGCAACGGGGGGGGGGGAGGGAATTGTGAGGTCGGCAAAGTTCACCAGAGCAGGGTTTGAAAAGGAGCTTCAGAGCTCCTTACAAGCCTGCCTCAAAGGAAGCAATCATCCTGAATGCTTTGGATTTGATGTGAGAAGGATCCCTAGCTTGGTTCCCACCCTGCCATCCCGATCAGCTCACTCTCTTGCCCCCAAATGCACCCTCCCTATACTTTACTTACCCATAAGCAAAGATAATTTTTACTTAACGTTAACAAGATAAAACATAAAAACAAGATAATTGGGTCATTACACACACATAAATTAAGGAAGCAGAGGCCCTTAGAAAGACCCCTCAAGTCCCAAAGGCCATTGTTCTTTACAACCTGGTTTGCTGCTTCCAGCATCTCATGGATCTGAAATCTGAGAAATGAGAAAACCTCCCTCCTCACCACATCGTCCCTGTTTGCCCATAAGAGGGTAGGACCTAGCAGAAAGGGGTGCTTTTTCTTCCAAGACCCTCAGATTACTTTTGGAAAGAACCCTTTTCTTCCCCCATTTTTCATGATCTTTTTCTTTCTTTCCCATTTCTAGGTCAATCTGAAGATAGTGCAGGCATTCACCAATCTCCACTAAAAATATAGTTTAGAATTTCTGGAAGGAAAGTACTTAATGTCAGGTGGAACATACATGCTTGCACTTCCCACAGTGACTGGCGCAGAAATACCACAAACACCTTGCTTTGATGCTCACATAATTTCCACTTTACCCATAAGCTTTAACTAAAGGTGGCAGCGTGTGTGTCGGGGTGGTGGTGGAGTGCGTCTTTTCATAAGAGTAACAGGATGGTTAAAAGACAATAACTAGTCTATGTTAACTGGACCTGAACATGTGCTCTAAAGAGAATAACATGTGGGTAGCAATTTATAACAACATTGGCACTAATTCATCAAAGCTGGTATTTAACAGGCAATGCTTTGAGATCCACCTCAGTTAAGTTCGGGTACGTGCAGTGTGACTAAATGGAAAATAAAGGGTTATATTCATTATATGCAGCAGTCACATCCTTCTTTTAATTATTAGCCTTGTAATTGGTATTGACTTTAACAGACTGATGACAGTCTTATGATGAGCCATTCCCAGCTCAGCTCCCTACCCATCTGCCCTGAGGTCAGGAACAAAGTGAACTCCATTATGTGGAACCAACTCCCCCGCCTGTACCAATCTCATTTCTGGACCACGTCGAGGTCATAATAGACAAGAAAACTACAGAAACAGAATCCTGCCACCCGTATTCCCATAGCTTTCAACAACAAAAAAGCAAACCAATGAACACAATCCACAAAACAGTTGTTGATGGTAACCCAGACATCCTGGATTTGGTAACCAAATCAGCACATGCGCTATTATTATTTTGCTTTTAATCATTTTGCCCCAATTCAGTCCAAACTTGATAGCACCAAGCCTTTTGATGGAGTGTAATTCAGCAGTTTCGCGTTACAGTCTCCTTTTACATTTCCTCTGCGCCTCCCCCCCCCCATAAGTATGGAAACTTTAAGGTCATTTGCAGAGTGTTCTGGGAGGCTGAAATGCCCCCCTGCTAGTTTTTGAAATTGCCATTTCAATATTGACACAAGACTCTGTTGATTTTGCTGCCACACATGGGGGAATCTATCAGACCTTGGACAGAGACGAACATACACTAGCTAAGGAGAGGGAGCTGATGTGAGGTGTCTGCGTACGTGTGAAGGAACTAAAGGGGCAATTTGGAGACACAGGCAGATACAAAGAGACATAAACTAAAGCCTGAAAGCATCTTGTTGGGCAAGATGTCCTTCCCCAGAGAGCTGATGGAAGAAAGCAGATCCAATGGGCTGTTGTTGTTAAGTTGGGCTATACTAGGCCAGGCCTACAAATTCACCATGCCCAGCCATTTATGATAGTATATCCACACAGTACAGCAGCCATGAAGGATCAAAATGGATGACATTATGCCATCTCTGTGTCTCTGCTTGGACATCTGTACACTGTTGGTTGCGGTCAGACTAATGAAGATCTTGGCATCATGATTAGAGTAACAGAAAAACAGTAATAAATCCAGAATAAAGGTGACAGCATGACATGTTTTGAAAAACCAATGCTGGAGTGTGCCAAAGTGCCCTGCTTTGGGGGCCCAGTTACTCACTTTTCCCCTTCACAGAAAATATTATGGTAATTCATAGTCTATGACAACTAAGGTCTGCCCATACAGATAATGGAATTAATGGGAAAGGCTACCCCCACCCCAATCCAGTTGCTAATCAATATAAAAGGCAAATTCTTTTTCTTTTCTTTTTTGTTAGTTCTTCTTGGGGTTATACAGTCCCACTCCCTTCTTTCCTGCTACTTGCTTTCTGCATTGTTTTACACACTTTGCTCAAACTGAGGACTACGGAGCCTACCCTACTGCCCTAAATTGGTAACTATGAATTTTATTGATGTGCAAGAAAACTTAGAATCATATGTTAATTTGATGGGCTGGAGGGAATTAGGAGATTATTTTATTTACTGTGACTCTTTGCTTTGTCAGTGCTATTTATTAGTACATATGCACATACTATAATATCTAATTGCTTTAAGTTGCTTTAAATTCAATCATATATAAGTTGCTTTGTTTTGAAATATTCTACCTTATCTTGGGTTATTTCCTATAAATTCAGTATAATCTGTTTTATTTTCTACGTAAGTTCTATTGACTTTCATAATTCCATTTCTTAACATTTAATAATACCATTAAGCTTTGTACACTAGTAAACCAAGTGATTTGTTTCAGTTACAATTTTCTGTATGTTTTTATTGTGCAAGCCTTACTCCCTGTTCCACAAGGTTGCTGCTGAGCAAACTCAAACCTTGATTGGAATCCAATGGATGTTAGTGCATTGACTAGGATTTGGCACAATATGTGCTGGTGTTGACTGGATCTCCACATTAACAGAGGTTTGTGCACATGCACACATTGCTTATCTCCACTACTTGTATATTTGGAAATAAACCAAATGCTGCAAGACTGCCAGAAATCTCCAGTGTTCTTTCCTTTAAAAGATGACAAATCCAGGTGGCCCCTGCCACTGGAACTTCTCATCACAACAGTAATCTGTCCCAGAAGCACCCTAACATCACTTAATAATGTTTAAGAATCAGGAAGTGAACATCATAAAAACACTAATTACAGATTCTTCAGAAGATGTTTCATTCAGTTTCATTGAACAGAACGATAAAAAGTAGTGATCTCCCCATCTTCTACCCCCAGTTTCCCAGCCAGTGTTCAAAAGCAGAAGGGAAATTAGTCCTTAAAATCAGAGTTTGTAATTTTGAAAAGACTGCATGTTAATTACACTGGGAAAAGAGATGCAGACTAATATGCAATTTTGCTTTTGCTTCCAGAAACATTAAGAAATAAATCCTTTTCAATAAGATCATATGGTTGTAAGTTACCCAAAGATCATATAAAATTGTTGTTGTTGTTGTTGTTGTTGTTAATTTGAGATAAGACAGAAGCTTTGAGATGAGACACAACCCTCCATGCACCAACATATATTCATCCCACATATAAAGTTAAGGTACAGCACTGAAGTTCCAACTGAATCCATTCTTATGCATTTGAAAATATTGATTTCTGCTTGCAGATGTTCATGCCATATTAAACCAATTTCCAAGGTACCACAATACTCTTTGATTTTCGATCAGGATTACTAACATGTCCCTAGCTGAGAAAAGCTGTGAACAAGGAGCCAAAATGCCTGTACAATTCATGGTGTGGAGTGCCTTCCATCAGCTTTGGCTGGTGGCCCAGCTGTACCCCTATCTGGACAGGGATAGGCTAACTACTGTTGTCTATGATCTGGTAACTTCTAGGTTAGATTACTGCAACATCTTATATGTAGGGCTGCCTCTGAAGACGGTTTGGAAACTTCAGTTGGTGCAGAAGTCGGCAGCCAGATAGCAACTGGGGCAAAACAGTTTGAACATATTACATTGATCCTGGCCTAACTGCACTGGCTGCTAATTCACTTCTGGGCCCAATTGAAATTGGTGGATTTGATCTATAAAGCCTTAAACAGCTCAGAACCACAATACCTCAAGGACTGCTTCTCCCCATATGAAGCAACTCAGATCATGCAACCATAATCTGAGGCTTTTCATTGTGTGTCTCCTCACAAGAGGTCTGGAGGATGGTAACACAAGAATGAGCCTCTACTGTAGTGGCTCCCCGCTTGTGGAATGCTATTCCCAGGGAGCCAAGCAAAAATGTCTCTCTATAACCAGGCCTTTGATGAATTAACATTCTATGGCCTTTTAAATGTGTTTGTGGGAGGAGATTTACTGGATTTTGTATTTCTATGTTATGAACCACCCTGTGATCTTCAGATGAAGGGTGGATGAAGGGCAGTATGCTTATTTAATAAATAATATAGTGTTTTATGTGATGCGGGTGGCGCTGTGATCTAAAACACTGAGCCCAGGGCTTCCCGATTGGAAGGTCAGCAGTTCAAATCCCCGCGACGGGGTGAGCTCCCATTGCTCAGTCCTAGCTCCTGCCAACCTAGCGGTTTGAAAGCACTTCAAAGTGCAAGTAGATAAATAGGTACCGCTCCGGCAGAAAGGTAAACGGCATTTCCGTGCACTGCTCTGGTTTCGCCAGAAGCAGCTTAGTCATGCTGGCCACATGACCCGGAAAAACGTCGGCTCCCTTGGCCAGTAAACTGAGATGAGCGCCGCAACCCCAGAGTCGTTCATGACTGGACTTAACTGTCAGGGGTCCTTTACATCTTCTTTTTTTAATATAGTGTTTTGCCTCATAGCCCTGAATGCTCTTAATTCACTGATGAGCAGATAAGGCACTAAAAACAATTAACCAAAAAACCCCCAACAGTTTGGCTTTAAAGGAAACTAATTTTGGTTGCTAAGTGACTACAATAACTTTTACCTATCATATCATGTGTAAACACCCACGCATAGGCAAGGGAGGAAATTGCCGGCTTTGGGCATTTGGAGTCTAAACAATATGATTGTTCTATATTTGTAGGGAATTTTAATGGTGATTCCAGTAGAAGCTTAATGCTATAGCAGTCAATAATTTGTGAAACCCCTGGCCTAAAGAAAGAAAATGGGAACACTCTGGCTGCTTTCAAGAGATCAGAACATCATCTGAATGTGTAATAATTTAGGAGTATGGTGTTACAAATATTCCGATGACAGCCAGCTCTCTCTCCCACCCTCCCTAGTAACATCAGATCCAGGAGCAGCTGCTTTGGTTCTTAAGCAGTGCTTGGGAGACACAGTGAGGATGGATGATGAGAGTTAACAGGCTGAAACTGAAACCCACAACGCAGAATTGGTGGTTACTGCAGTTGAGCAGACATCTATTGATGGAGTCTGCCCTGCAGCAGTCAATAAAGTTCGCAGCCCAGTAACTGTGCTTGACACTACCCTATTTCTAAACACATAAGATATGGCAAAAGCCAAGTCTGCATTTTATCACCTTTCCAACTTGCATTCAGTAATTGTAGCTTTTCCTGGAAAGACAGAATATGATGGCAACGTTGATCAGTGACTGAGCCCTATAACAGTCAGCATGTTTTTCTACCCCCCTTCCCCAAGCTTGACTGTTGTAGGCTGATCTACACAGGTCTGCTTTTGAAGAGGCTCCAAGACTGTGAGATTGCTCAACATCAGTTCTGTCTGATCTGCACTAGCCACTTCCTGTGCCCTCATTTGTTTGCCTTACAGGTATATCATCAGCCTGTGCAAGGATGAGAGTTACCTTTGCAAAAATAATTCATCCTCTAGAACTCCCTGCTTAGCAAAGCCAGCATATGTTTGACATTCCTAAGCTTTATGGAAAAGTGTTTTGTTTGCTTGTTTCAAAAACCATTTAATCTGCCAACATTTTAAAACTACATCCATTAACAACAGTGTTGCCTGGTTGTCTCTTCAACATTCTTCCTGGTATGCCTGTTTCAGACTTTAATTCTATTTCCCTTTCTTCTTTGATTCCATCAGCCTCTAACCACTCTGCAGCTTCACAGAAGGAGAGGGCATTCAAGACTCATTCCATCAGCCTATCTGAGCCAATTGCCACCCAGTAGCCCGCCTCCTCTCGCATCAGGCTCTATCAGTAGCCAGTCACTCTGCAGGGAAATGAGGGAGAATACCTCTACCATGGGCCTCCTTTGACCCATTCATGTGTTATGTTTCTTTGCTAACATTCTTGGTTTCCTTTCTTTTTTAAGCAGGAAAATAACATGTGCTTTTGTAATAAGCTTTGCTTATTTTGCATGATGGTAATGGTGGTGGTGATTTGAAGGTTGTGATAGGGGAACCAGGGGCGTCTTACCCATAGAGACTAGTGGCGCGGGGTGCCAGGGTGCTAAGTTTTGAAGGGTGCCAGGGAAGAGGCGGAGGCTGGACACGACACCTCCTGCCATCAGCTTTCTGCCCTCGCCCACCTCCGCCATGCTGTGGCCACCACAGCACAAAGTGGCCAGCTGAGCCAGGAGGCGCCACGGCCAGCCTCTGCCTCTTCTCCACTGGAGCTGTCCTCCAGCCGCTGCCCATCTCCTCCAGCCCTGCCGGCAGCACCGTCCTCCCTAAAAACCTCTGGGAAATTGGGGGGGGGGGGGGGGCGGAGGGAGCTTTGCACCACAGCACCAGATAAGCTTAAGACAGCCCTGAGGGGAACATTTAAAAAGTACTGTATGACGTGATCCCAAGGCTTTTCATCTACAGCAGAATGAGAAAGTCAAGTAGCTGTAGTTGCAGAAAGGCTTGTTCTCTAGGCAGGATCTGACTGTAGCAAATGAGAACCAGGGTGGGGAGTGATGGACTCCATTAACTTTCCCTACCTTCTCTGTTGCACTGAATTGCAAACAAGGAATTGCAAACAAGGAATCAATCATACCAAATAAACTAAAATAGCGGGATCCTGAAAATCTCAAAAAGCAGTTTGCTGAAGGAGTGAGACCAGTTATCCCACCTGTTCTCTCTACTTGAAATGATCTTCACATTGACTGAAGACAAATGACTATCAAATGCTCTTGGGTCATTTTTTTCCATTTGTACTGCTCAGAGAACTCGCCAGCTCATGCATGCTAGTCTGACATGGATCCCCACCTTTACTATTGCCAGAGTCAAAGCGTCTTTGAAATGCGAAAGATGTGGGCTAAGTAGGAGAGAGTAATCCAACACTGCTCCTCAGAATAGACATATCCTCCACTTTTGTAACTGTATCCCTGTGAGACTGAGGATGGAGGCACCAAACTTGTCATATCTTTAAAAGAGGAACATCTCAAGACTCCAAAGCTTAACTCTGTCTGAGAACCAACTGCTGAAGGAACTCTTTCCCCATCAAGAATAATCAGTGACAGACCTCATAAAACTCTGCAACAGGTGGGGAAGCAAGTAGCACACGAGAGCCGCATTTTGTTGGGTTATTTATACACAGAACAGACACAGTTGCATAAAACAGGTACCGCAGAAGGGGAGGCATGAAGGACAAGTTGAAAGAATAAGGCTATGCCAATGAAGAAGGAATGAAGTGAGGGGAAAGTGGTGGGCGTGCGGGTGTTTGTGTGTACAAATATAGGGCTGTGAGATGGCTGGCTGATTACTTTGGTGCGTATGCCCTGAAGCAAAGTCTGACTACAATCCTGGATTTTACAAAAGAATGTTAGTATCTCTTTATAGGAGTTAATGGTTAGAATATGTTGTTTTGATGCAGAGATCTCTCTGGAATGTTTGGAATGGAAAAGCCACCAGTGTCTTGAAAATGGGGTGGGAGTATATATGTCTTTGTGGAGCAGCAAAATAATTTTTCTTGTAGCAAAGAGACAGAAGCAGAGGGAGAATTCTGAACTAAAGCCAATTGGAGTGCTAAGAGTCGCTCTCTCTCTCTGTCTCTGGAGATTTGATGGGAGCTACCAGATCTGCTGCCTTATGCTAAGTCAGACCACTGGTCCACCTAGCTTAGTATTGTGTACATTGACGGGCAGCGGCTCTGGACAGTTTCAGACTGAGGTCTTTCCTAAGTTTTACCTGGAAATGCTGGGGATTGAACCTGGGACCTTCTGCATGCAAAACAAATGTTTTACCCATGAGCTATGACCCTGTGCACCAACATACATGTGCCCCTCTTTGCAATTAAAGGGGTCAGTGTAGCACAGAGAAAGGAAACTGGAGAGAGAGTGATTAACTTCTTCTCACCCCACTACATCTTTTCTCCTAATTGCTCCCCAAGCCACTTCCTTCTCGGAGGTTCTTAATGCATGAGTGCCAGGGTAAATCCGTACTTGGAAACACCACAGGTGGGAAAGAGCTTGTGGAGATTATCTGAGTGGAGAAATAACACACTTGGTAAAAAAAATATGTTGCCAAAATGCAGAAAAAGGAAAACAAGCAATGAAAGTGAAGAAGCGAGGGAGGAAGTTAAGGACTACTAAATGAACAGGAAAGAAAAACAACAACACTATTACTTCTTCTAAATTATTTTTTCTTAATTTTTAAAATAAAAGGATACAAATAAACATAACGGTACAGTTTACAGAAGTGGCAGCAACACAGCAGGTTAGCTAATAAGTGTACGATTGGGCCTCTTAGCAGTGAGAAGACTGGATAGGACGATCACATCTTATTTGGTTCCAAGGGTTCCACATAGACACAAAAATTTTATTACTAAAACTCTTGGAACCGCTTTTGTGCGCATCCCAGGGCTTCCAGAGCCAGCATGCCAAGAGGGCCTTGTCCTGCCAAGCAAAGCAGAGAAGCTTTGCTTGCATTTAACTTGTGGGATAGGGTATCAACCAGCGGCCTTCACCCACTTATGGTTGTATCCACACAAGTTAAATGCTCATAAGATGCAATCTTACTGTACAGTATTGGTTGGCTCAAACCTTCCCAGGAGCTTTACCCCAAGACGGACATATGGTGACATGCTTGAAGTGCACTCCCATTTCTTGTTCCTGTGCAATGGACAGTAACTTACCTCTTCACTGTCCAGCAAAATGTCCAGGAACACAGGATGCTGCTTTATAGCAAGTCAGGAAAGTGCTAACTCAGCATTGTCTGTGCTGACTGGAAACAATTTGCCAGGGAATGAGAGAAGACATTCCCAGCTCTACCTGGAAATGGCTGTGGGCAGGATTCCTGCATTGCAGGGCATATGACTAGATGACCCTCGGGATTCTTTCCAGCTCTACAATTCTCTGATTCTAAATATTGACTTGTAAGTCAACCTTGTTTATTATCAGAGCTCTAGGAGGTAACTTTCTGATATGCATCAGAGGACCATGAGAAAATATTTCAAATTAGCCATAACCATTTATACTCCTGCACCGGAGATTTCCCATTTTCTTCTTTATTTTTGTAATCTACAGAATTGACCGTTTAGAAATAAAATGGTCCCTTCTTGCTTTGACCCCTTGCAACCCCTAATTAAGGCATCAGTTTTTCAGCGTCACTATTTCTGTGTGACTGAGCTGAGTTATTTAAGACTTTGCAAGGCTAAAGCTGCACTTTTAAAATCAACTTTACTAGACAAGGCATTTCTAGTTCAGACCACACGAGAATAAATTACAGGGTGATTTGCATAAATCTATCACAATGCACTACTATGCTTTGGTGAACGGGTCACAGAGCAAAGAGGCGGCAATGCCTCACTACACCAAGGGAGCCTGCAGAGGCTCTGAAGATATTGTTTCGGAGAGGAATGAGGGCAGAAGATGAGTTGTAGAATGGAATGAGCCACTGCACTGAAGAACATTTAAAGAATGCTCTCTAAAATTTGGTATGAGATCCAATTTCAGATAAACTGAAAAAAGTACAAAGACTAACCAATTATGGTAGTATAAGCTTTTGTGGGGCAGATCCCATTTTAGCATGCATCTGACAAATTGTGCTTTGTCCCACAAAAGCTCGTGCCATAAATGTGTTAAGTTTTTTAACGGTGCTGCAGGAATCACCATTGTTTTTACCTAGAGAGCTTAGGCAAGTAGCCCAAACCAACATACAGTTGCAACCCTATGCATGTTTACTCGAAAGCAAGTTTAATATGATTTACTCTCACAACACTGCTGCAGCCATAAAAAGATACAAAAGCACTTACACAAGAAAACTGTATATATCTATAAAAACCTATCTAAAAGATTCATAAAAGCTGCATTGCAATAAGGACTTCTACAGCTAAAAACTTCCAAGTGTCCCAGACCCACTTGCAGATGTAATTAGCCACAACTGCCAACAGCATAGTCATGCTGCTCCTGCTCATTCCCAGCAATGGATACGATGAGTAGAGGTGGGCATGTGCAGGATTATGGTAGCTGCAGAATGCTGCATAGATTTTTGTAACATTACTTAATGCTGAGAGAAGAGCCTGTTGGCGAACGTGGGTAGCTGTGTTACACAGGGCCAGAATATTTGTCCACCCAGCCCAACTTTCGCTGTTACAATATGACTGGCTCATTCTTTCAGCTGGAGATGCCAGGGATTGCATCTGGGATCTCCTGCATACAAAGTTTGTGATTTAAAGTGAAGCTATGGTCCTTCCCAAAATCTCTTTTTAGTCAGTATAAACATTTGCTGGACATCGAAGTAATTATATTTTATCTGGAAAATCACTGGCCAAAATGTTCAGTAATCACAATTAATAATATAAATTTGATTGCTTTTGTTTCATTTATACCCCTTTATCTTCCAAGGAGTTTAGTGTGGGACCCGTGGCTCCCATCTCCTCTAATTTCCATAGGTCTACTCTGAGTAGAACTAACGTTGGATACAACCCACTGTCTCTCTATAGCAGGACTTTTCCATCGTTAAGCAAATGCTCCCTCTATGACCTCCTCCTCACACAGTACTGATGGCTTGAAATCAGCCTAAACAGTAGTAGCAGAATTCCTGAATAAAAGCAATAGTGAGAGGCCAGGGAAAATGTGGCAGTGCCACATTTAGATAGACTGCTGAGGATACATCACTTATATCATCTACTATTTCCTGGTTTTGTTTTGTTAGTTTTTATAGTTTATTTTAAAACTGTTGTTTTAAAACATCTAAACCGCAGAGCATCAGTAGTCACAAGTTTCATTTTGTTTTATTCATTTATAACATTTTATATACCAGCTTATCGGCTATAACTCTACAACTGTTTTACTTCACCCCCAGAGGTGCACTCTTTCACTGTCTCCTGAGATGCCAACCAATCACATACCAACTTCATTGTCCATCCTCCCTTCTTCACAGCTAGTGAATCAATCAGTATTCCTCATTTCTCTTCCAGTGTATCTTCCCCCGCCCTTGCTTCTGTAATCACCTGGCATTCTCCTCAAAACTGACATCAGTTGTGGTGGCCCTTCCTGCAAACAGGTGAGGGCTTGGTAAATAGTGCTTTTCATTTCCTACTTTACTGCAGCTGCAATCGTTCCCCTCTTATATACTCCAAGTTTTGTTTCCCCTTCCCCTCAATTTAATGCTTGAGGTAAGGAAGGGTAAAACTAATAAAGATTTCCAGGCTGTGAATCATGATGCTCTCTTACAAGTAAGTATCATGGAGCATAGGCTTCCTTTTGAGTAAAGGTGATGAGGTTTCTAAGCAGAGGTTGGGTGGTCATCTGTCATGGCTGCTTTAGCTGAGATTCCTGCATTGCAGGGGGTTAGACTAGATGACCCTTGGGATCCCTTCCAACTGTATAATTCTATGATTCTATGACCAAGCTTCTAAAGCTGCACCTCTGCCACTGTGGGGATTACTTCTGAGTAAACCTGCACAGGCTCAGCTGCAAGTTGTGGGGAGGGGAAGCAAATCTGTAATTATGTCTGGTAGGAAAAAGATGGAGGAGAAGGGGAAACGCTGACAGGTTTTAGGAGTTTTTGTATATAACTGAGATCGGATCTGTGGAAAGCTTTTGAGTACAGGGCGTTTTGGCCATTCCCCACCCCTTTAAACAGAAGACTTGCTTTGTGCAGCCAATCACACACCCCACAAATCCCTAAGTAAATCCCCACTTCTGTTCCACAGGCATCCATTGTATTGATTTTCAATTGCATTTTTATTGCTTCTTTTATTTCTTGTATATTTGTATTACAATCCGAATTTCACAGAATTCAAACTGTGAAATACTGCACAATAAAACACAATACAAATAAAAGGGAGGAATAAAAAGACAATTAAAAATCATACAGCTTCTAGCACAGCACATTAATATTGCTCCAACAGGCAAGAAAATCATTAATTGGCCCACCAGAACCGTCAGCAATTTTCAAGTGGTCCATGAAAAAGAAAAGGTTTGTGAACCACTGCTGTAAAGCATATGCCCGCATTCCTTTTACAGCAAACTCTCAGCCAAAAATTTATTCCTTAAATAGGCCAGTAATTAACTGCTACCATAAGCAATAATTTAGAGGAAGGGTGGTTTTTTAAAAAAATCTGAACAAGAAAGGCCATTCACTTGCAGAAATTAATGCCAATAGTTGGTTGGGTGTGGGTGTGTGGAATTCCACTCAACAATGACCAAAATGTTTTTTTATTTATCAGAGACAAAAAAGGGGGTAGGGTGGCAATAAATGGAAAAAAGGGAAGAATAAAGCAAAGATCTTGAAACCTAAAAAAAAATGTGCCTAAAGGCTCAGGAAGATGCTCTATTTGTACTAAAGGAAAGGAAAGGAAAAGGAAATGTGCATAGAGTGTTTATGAATCAATGAAAACAGTTGCTTTATGGAAAAGGTTTATTTTAAAAAAAAACACTAAAGTGCTGCATTTCTGCGAGCAAAATAAGTAGGATGCTACAGGAACATAAAGTATATCTGATAAGGTGCATACTTAAAGGGTAAAGTGATGATGTGGAAAGAAGCTTTTAAAGACGTCAATATATTTATTTTACTGGATTTTCTTTTAAAAGTGCCTGAACATCCCCCCTCCCTGAAATGCTGCATATGTTGAGCCCGTGGTGGATTTATTCCCATTTCAAAAAGTTTTATTCTGGGAAAGGAACATTGTTCAGGCAATCCCAGTAGTTGTCTGATGATGTAGTGAATCACTGAGATATTCCTAAACTAGTCATCAACAGAATAAACTAGACATACACAATTTCTGTGTGTATAGACTTGGAACTTCCCCAATTGCATGGAATGAAGGGAGCAGGGTCTAATTTTAACAGCATAAAGGTCTTAAACAGGTGAAGACCACAGAACATTTCCCCATTTGAAGTGCATCTAGCAGCAGTTTCTTTCTGAAAGTGCATCTCTCCTCATCTGAGCATGGATGCTGCAACTGACCTTTCCTGACAGGAATACACTTTGAAAGAGGCTGTGGAGAGGTGGTCTGTGGGTGTGGGGAGGGTTATGCATTTCACATTCAAGTGCATAACCTGGTAATTTGCATTTCAGGTTGCCTCCTGCCCCCTTGCTACATGACTGGGACAGTTACTTGGAAACACACATGACCACCACTGTTACATATATTTTGGCCCTAGGATAATTCTGCCCATGGCTACTGAAATACATCAAACCCCATTGATCTGAACTTATAATTTGCCCAATCATGTACAAACACAGTGATTTTAAAATTTTGCTGCAATTCGTCTCAGGAGCAAAAGATGAGAGGTGGAATATTAATACTTCAAATAAATAAACAGCAGCATTCCAAATCTTACTCCACCTCGTACCTCACCCTCCCCACCCACACCAGCCAAAACAGAGGATGTGTAAAGCATGGTGATGAAAGTATATTAAAGCAAGATGATCTGGATATGTGCCTTTGGAACCACTACATTCATCACATTCCCTCTGAAAGATTCCTCCCGCAAACTGCAGCTCTTTAACAGGCCCAGCCCTGTGCCTAATGCAGCAAGCTGGATCTTAATTCTGTGGGCAAGATGCCTGGATGCTGTGATGCACCAGTGAAAATTCTGCTGCAGCACCAGATAAATTTTAAAAAGGGAGGTTTTTATTGCATTAAATATGAATGTGAATCATGCGTTCCTGAGAGTCACTCATGTTATTTATTTTTTATATTGCACCCAATTTATGTCCTTGCCATCCTCGCATTTTCACAGTTTGCAGAGTACTATAATTCTACGCCATGAAACCTGCAAAAGACAGCTGTGTGAGAGAGGGGCACAGTCAGTTTAGGGCTGTGGAATGTACACTACTTACATTATACTTGGCCTTTCCACGTGAAATAAACAGAGATCAAGCATTTAATTTATCAACCCACCCCACCCTCTTTCTGGTGCTGACATTCCTTTAAATAAAAAATTACGCTTCCCAGAGAAGTTAATTAAACAACAAGCAAGATGGTTTAGACCTCCATCCACCCAAGCGCAGCTGGATAGAGCAAAACCCCAAACACTGTATGGAAAGGTCAATGGGATTTGATGTTAGATGCAATCACCATTTCTGTCATCATCTCGTAAACTGAGTGATGTAAGCGTAAGTGCGGGAAGAGGAAGTGGGGAGACTGCAATGTGCAGGACATGTTTTGTTTGTTTATTTTTTTAGGTTTTGCCCAGAGACAAGTCATAACATAGAGATAGCCTTCTGACTTGCAAACAGAGGTCTGGTGTGACTTCAGTGCACTTTAAATGCTCTGGTTTAATCCAGGTACTGAAATAAATACTGGTAGCAGAAATAATCAGGGCGTTTTTACACGAAAAAGGACCATGATCTACCTGACGCCCCCCACCCCCATCCCTTTAACTAAAGTGCAATATTATCTACCAGCAAGAACAAATTTGCATAGGAATGCCCCAGATAAAACGTACAGGTGACAAGAGCTAGCTGTAACAGTGGCACCTTGGAGCAAGGGTTTTTGGATCAGTTTAGTTTGACATCGTATTTCCTGTCAACATTGTTTTTTGGAAAGCCCACAAGCCAGGCTTCTCTCCACCCTAACAGTCACCATGCAGCAAGTGGTATTCATCTGAACACAGTCATCCTATTTTTCCATCTTGTCTAATGGCATGATAGAACCTTTCTGCTTGAATGTCTAGTGAATTCTACAGTGGTGCATTATTGTATTTGGCCCCTTTCCCATCATGTTTCCTTTTTAGGTTATTTGGCATGGAAAGCCACTTAGGCAGTTCTGTAGTCCATCCTCTGTGAACAG
Organism: Podarcis cretensis; assembly: GCF_951804945.1. Taxonomy (NCBI): domain Eukaryota; kingdom Metazoa; phylum Chordata; class Lepidosauria; order Squamata; family Lacertidae; genus Podarcis; species Podarcis cretensis. Next base: position 30,589,779 of record NC_137173.1, on the reverse strand, counting down.
TGCTTGCTGATGGCACTTCAATTTGGGAAAGTTTGGAACCCTCAACCCCAATTGCAGCTTATTCCACCTCTTCTTGCACTCTCAACTCCACCTTGGTTCCTTCTCTTTTTCCCGAGCATGTTAAATCCCTGGCCCCAGAGAAACCAAGCAAGCGCTGCTGTCTAAATGCTTGCAAAGCCAGAAGCTCTTTATGAGTTCCGACATGTAGCCCAGCGGTATTGCATGGCCAGAAGCGGGATTCTTCTGCTTTCTGTTTCAGTGTATTAGGCTCCTGAATGGCAGTCTGTTGAGGTAGCAGGCCAGGCCAACTGTCAGTACAGTACACAGAAAAGCTGGTTTCACGTGCTTTCCTTCTGCTGAATGCTTTGCTGGGGGGAATCATTGCCTCAAGTTTCCAGCTTTGTCAGTACAACTCCACTCAAGTCTCCTTAACACACTTCTAGTCGGAAGTGTGAGAGGCTCTTGTCACAGCAAGGAAACATCTCCTTTTTCTTCCATTTCCTGGAAAATCCAGAGTCCTTTGAACAGTGGTGCTTGAGCAGACCATGCAAATTGTGGAAAGGAGGCTACTGTTAAAACAGTGGCCTCGAAAGAGGGTAGTGTCAGTCACTCGGCCAGAAATGTGAAGCAAGTGGGAAGTCTTGCGAGCAGTAGTGGTGTCTGCAGGCATTACCATATGGCACTGTTCCCCCAGGGTGTTTGGGAACTGACTTTGCAACTGCTTCATGGGAGCCAGAGTGCACTGTGGCATGAAGCCTGTGCCACAGTGGGGGAGGCAGATGGCATGCCAATGTGATACCTGCAGTCCCACACAATGTCATACTGTTCCTCTTTGGATGGATTTTCCTTATGCTCACGGTACGATGGAGTGCTGCATTTTCAGGAAGGGGGAAGGATTTCTTCCTCAGGCCTGATTCTGGATGTGTACGTTGTTTGTGTCAACATCTTCCCTCTATGGATTTGTGGACCATATACCATTAGCTGTAGGAGTTTGGTTTCTTTGCAATGGTATTTCTGAATTATATAAACTCACCCACCTGTGTTAACTTACTAACCTGGGGCCAGAAGCTTTGATGTACTAGAGTGGACTGTCAAACAGATTTTACCATCACAAAGGTCTTCCTGGGGTTTATTCGGAATATCCTTTCTTGCAACTTGAAGCCATTTGTTTGGGTCCTACCCGCCAGAGCAAGGAGAAAACTAGTTTGCTTCATCGTCTATGTGGCAACCCTTTAGATATTTGAAGATGGCTATCATATCTCTTCTCAGTCGCTTCTTATCCAGGCTAAACACAGGGGCAGACTTCAGTAATCTTTCATAAGGCAATCTGTGCAAGATCAATATTTGGTGCCTCAAAATGGATTTTCTCAGTTGTGCTCCCCCTCAACTCAGGGCCCTGTGTGTGAGAAACACCCACAATGCCCTAAACCTGGTGCTGCTAAACATACCCAATTCCCTCATTTAATTGCAACTCTCACTGGACCTTGGGAATACACAACCTTGGTTGGATTTCAAAAATCCTTCTATAAAGGAATTTCTGCAACTCCTGTGACTAATCATTTACATGCAGGCATCTCTTATGTCAACTCGCAGTATGAAGATGATCAGGGTTGACTGCTCTAGCAGGTCTGTATAAGAAAATCAAAACCCTTTTCAACCAGGAAAAATGGATAACAACAGTTGGGGGCATGGAGGATACATGCACAGATTTTTGCAGCAGAAGGAATTGAGCTGTTTACCTCTGTCTCAACTAGTAAATTTTAAGCACAATATCACAGGGTTTACACAGGTTGTTACACTGGCCCTTGTTTCATGCCTCATTTCAGCACTGATGCAGTTAATGCAAACTTAAAAGCAGTTAACCTCTTATCTGTGTGGGCACGACCAGTGTTGTTTCTAATATGTGTACATTGCCTAGCAAATTTTGCAATAATAATGATAATGATAATGATAATGATAATGATAATGATGATGATGAAAATAATGAAAAATTCCATCAGATGGCAAACTCAAATGACTGAGTGCCAACAGAACTGGAGCCAAAGCATGACAACTGCAAAACAAGACAAAGATATAACCATGCATGGAGGGGTGCCGAAGTACAAAACATTTTTAAATCCAACGCCCGCCACACAGAGAAGGGAAGTACTAAGCACACTGCTACTGTTTTCAGTGGTGGCTACATATACAGTGCAACATTTCATCTATGACTTCTACTACATTCATTTGTGGTAAATAATTCAGTGGTGTTATGATAAAGGTACTTCCCCCGCCAGAGGAAATTAAAGATCCCGTTGATCCAGTGGGTATTACTCTGGTGATTTCTTGCCAATGGCATTTTGTATAAGAATGCAATGACATGTGTTGAATAAAGGCAAACTGTTTATGCTCATGTACTTGCTACTGGGAAATAATCAGGTAAAATAGCAAAATGCTTCCTGTCTGGGTTGTCAACATTACAAAACACACAAGACATATGAAGTAACGTTTAATAACATACCCCAGGGTAAAGCTTCAATTGATTTGCTTGTTGTGCTAACCATCAAGAAATTCCAGCCCCTGGTGTCCCAAACCAGAACAAATTTTCTCCACCCTTTACCAAGCGGGACAAGGTCTCTTTGAAGTGCTCCTTTTCATGTTTCCAGATAGCTATACCCCTTTCTGGGATACTTCCCTCCATTGCAAGCCCCACCCCTTGCCCTAATTCTCAGTGTTCTGTGGTTGATTAAATAATCTATGGCCTTTTGAAAGCATTTGTGGGAGGGAGCTATTGGTTCTTACTTGTTATTATGATATGCATTTTGTGTTTTCAGTTTGTATTTTTATGCTGTAAACTGTCCTGTGATATTCTGATAAAGGGGGTATATAGGAATGGGGACCTTTGGCTCTCCAGATGTTCTCAGACCCCACCTACTATTAGCCCCAAGCTACCATTTCTAATGGTCAGGGATAATGGGAGCTGTAGTCTAACAAACAAATGGAGGCGTACAGGTTCCCCACCCCTATATTTCACTATTAACACATTCACTGAACCTCCAACCACATGAACAGTAGTTGGAGTCCCTTTAATGCAGAGGTACTGTTTCAGAAATAATTCAGTACAGTATTCTAAGTTCTAACCCAATTATTAAATAAGTGCAAAGATCAGCCTTTCTAATGCTAAGTTAAGAAGTACCAAATATAGGATATGTTATATTAATATAACTTAAAACAGACTAATATGAATGTCACCACTGCCCCCTCATTTCCCTAGGTACCTTGGAGCCCTTGAGGTGACATTTAGCATTGCCTGGGAATAACCTTAGGGCATGTGCAAACCACTAGAACTCTTGCTGCTGGTGCAGACAGACACTCACGTAAGTACATCAGGTATGAGGCCAGTGTAATTATGATGGTGCTGCTGCCAATGTCTGCTACAGACCTGCAGCTCCACTCAAAAGCACTGCCGACGCAAGTGGCCAGCATGCCATCTAGAAAACCACAGAAGTCAGCAGAAAGGGCACCAGCATGGGAAGCCACTCAAGGCAGCTTGCCCATGGCTCCCCAGAGTATGGCCTAGGAAGAACAGTGAGAATGACTTGCCTGATTCATAATATGATATGCATTTTTTTTGTCCTCTACTAAATGTCATTGCCACAAAACCAATTCAGAATAAGCACAAGAAGCACTGTGCTCACCTGGAATTGACATTATGAAATTGGCATCACATCATTGCGTAAGTGACCAATAACCAACTGGAATCAGGAAGTGAAGGAGAAAATGGGGCTGAACAAATTAACAGATAAGGGTGTGTGTGTGTCATTTTATGTTCTTATTAATTGCCATTCAGTGGATCAATATAAGAAAATTCATTTTTGTATTACAAGTGAGAAAACATTTGGTCCAATTGTAATTAGATTTTTAATTGGAAGGAAATTCTGCACATCGTGCACCCTGGAGAGGGTGGGGGGTGGCATTACTGTCTAGACTCTGTAGATAACTGTATATAGAAGATGGTTTGATCCAACAGCTTTTTAAAAACAGGAACAACAACCACAACGCCTAGTTATGTTGTTGTCACTGAGTTGGTTATATCCCAGATCTAAGCTAAAGACTTGGGGAGGGGGGAAACCTAACCTTCAAAATGTTCTTGATCATTTGCCTCTGACATCCAGTTACTGGAATCAAAGTGAAAGGGGATATTGTTCCCTCATAAAATAATAACCAAGTTGGCATATTTAAATAGGCACCATGGCATGTGAAAAACATGAGCTAAGAACTACATATATTTCAAAGAATGAGGAGGAATGCCAAAATGGCTCTAATAAGACTTCTGAATGAAGTTATTATTCATTGCATTCCCAAAAAGAATCAAGTCATGAAAGAATAGGTTGGAATGGAATCTTAGTGAATCAGTGTTCTGTGACTACTGAGCATGCTCAGTCCTCACTGAGTTTCTTTGTTCTTCCAAAATTTGTTGCAGTTCTGCAAGTCTCAGGGGTTCCCCTTCCCCAAGCATGTTGATATCTCCCCTCTTGCTTTCTCAGTGGGTCTGTTGGCATTCAGCAGTTGAGCTCATTATTAGAAGATTGAAACGGAGCTTGGTTGCCACTAAAACACCAATTCAGAGGTCCACTGCAGAGGATGGCAAGTGGTGACCAGTTAAGTCAAGCTATTAAGAAACTTTTGAGCCCCTACGGCCCTCAGCCAGTGCCCAACTTTGCCCACCATTGGCACTTTAACATGCATATGCTATTTAACATGCATATATATGGAACCACCATCCTTCCCATTGGTTCCATATGCATGTTAAACAAACTGAAGCAGACCAAAGATTAAAGGCCATAGTGTGGAGAAAATATCACACACACCCATGCCACTCTCTAGGACCAGTCTTCCAGGAAGGACTGAGGCCACCATATCACTGTACCTCCCAAGCACAGATAACCGACTTCACATACTGTTATATTGACTCCATAACAAATATTAGACTGCAGCCTGCTTTGGTTTGGCCCATTACAGAAGCTAAATTTGGAGCAAGACTTCTACAACATTAGAAGCAGAAGTTTAAAGGCCTCCTCATTGCTAGGCTATTTCATTCTCTCCCTGCCCCAGTCCTGCACCTTGCATTCTCTCTGGCACCTCTTCTCAGGCAGAAAAAGGCCATCATGTTACCAACATAATTAAAAATGGCATGCGAGGCAGCTTGGGTGAAAATCTCCCCCATTAATTTTTCATCTTTCCTCAGGCAACTCTGCCTATGGATCTGCACTAGGCATTAAGGAAGACTTGTCGACTAAAAACCATTAACATCTTCCTCCTGGGCCTTGTGTCCTGTGTGCACACTCAGCATCGTTTCTGCCATGTTGCTCTACTAGAGTGACCTCTGTGGGAAGCAGCTTCACCAGCACACCATGCAGCAGCTCAAAGCAAATTGCTCTGCTCCCATACGGGGCGGTCTCTCAGAGGAGCCATGCATGACGTAGGAGCAAGTCCCTTGGAGCGCAGCCATTAAGTGCAGCACAGTGGCTGCTTTAAACGACTCAGGAGTTTAGGGAAAGAGTTCATCCGAACTAACTTCCTCTTCCATCCCGCAAAGCAATCAATTTAATCAAAGGCGCCAAAGCTGCATGTGACAGCACCATGCTGTATATTCCAATCCTGCTTAATGGAGTGCACAGAGTTCAGATTAGAAATCCAATCCCTTCTAATGGGTATCTCAAGAAGTTATCCAACCACTAGGCTTTAATTTTTCCTGACCATGCTCTTCCTTCTTATTCAAGGCAATATTATCAAGATGATTAATCCTCCTCACTTCCTCTCTGCACCCAAATCCTTCCTGCTCTCATCTTCTAATCTTTAACACTGTCATATCACATCTTTGCTCAAACATTGAGGGGGGAGAGAGATACAACACTTTCCAAAGGAGATTTCATTCTGAATTAGAAATTCAGAAACATACACACAAATAAGCTTGATGCCACTGCTCTTCCACTCACATTCATAACTCAAAACATTGAAATACTAAATCCTTCCATGGCACTTACTTGCTGCAGTTTTAAGCACACTTGTTTGCAGGTATTTTCAATTAAAAACAGTGGTACCTTGGTTGTCAAATGACTTGGCTTCCGAACAAATTGGCTCCCGAACGCCGCAAACCCAGAAGTAAGTGTTCTGATTTGCAAACTTTTTTTGGAAGTTGAACAACCAATGTGGCTTCCACGGCTTCTCATTGAGTGCAGGAAGCCACACCTTGGTTTTCAAACGGTTCTGGGAGTCGAACGGACTCCCGGAATGGATTTAGTTTGACAACCAAGGTACCACTGTAGCTCAAACTGTAGGCTGAGCTAAACTGTTCAGATAAAGCTCCTAGCTTAGGTTCCCAAGGACTTCAGAGGTGGCAGCAGTATAATCAAATGCTTGTTCATACGCACACTAAAGTTTTAGATAAAATCATGTCAGGTGAAAGATCTGTGTAAAGAGCTGGAGAAATCAAGTGAAGAGTGGAGAACGTTGGACTAGGGAGATGCAGTCCATTAGGATCTCATTCCCTTGAGTCAGTGATCCCCAGCTCCTCATATATGAAATGAATTTTATAACATAAATAAATAATGAAAGTAATATAGTAATATAGAAAGTAATATAGCCCCATTTCTCCAATGGACATCATTGGAACACACATGACACCTCTACATTGCAAAAGCCAAACATGTCTAAGGGTGGTCAGTCTCTGGACAAGTGACCATTTGGGAACCACATGGGTTCTATGACAAAAGACAGGCAGAACACAAATATGAAAAAATAAGCAACACATAGTATCTGACACAGTTCAGAGGGACAATGAGCCCTATTTAAAGGACTGCTGAGAAGGTACAATAATTACTGGAAGGCATTCTGCCAGTGTTATAAAATTATAAATAGCAGTACGTGGGCAAGATTGTGAACGAGTTTCTATGTCTGAGCGCACACATTTAAATACTGTGTTCCTGTACATTTTGAAGATGTGAGTGTCACCTCCAAGATTGTGCATCTGGTTGTTGAAAGTAGCATGAGAAATGGTCTTGTCTTAAAAACAGTGCCTGTGTGTATATGACTTAGTCACTAAGTGGCTCTAGTCTGGGGCCATTTTCAATCTTAAAACACTCTTATACCACTTTAACTGTCACAGCTCCCCCAAAGAATCCTGGAAACTGTAGTTTGCTAAGGTTGCTGAGGGTTGTTAAGAGATCCCCTATTTCCCTCACAAAGCTACAATTCCCTAAGTGGTTTAACAGTCAAGCCTTCCTCCCAGGGAACTATGGGAATTGTAGCTCTGTGAGGATAATAGAGGTATCTGGATACATACATTTGTTCTTATTATTGAGTTCTCATCTTTCCATAAAATAAAAAAGTTTGCCTTCTATGGTGTATATTTCTAGCTTATCAAACTGTTCCAGACTTTTTGAACAGTCCAATATTGTATTTCTTAGCAGATGCCAACCACTCTACTCTCATATATGCAAAGGAGACCTATATTAACTCAATAAATATTCAAATAATAGAACAGAAATATGCATGAGTGCTCAGGCTGCAGTGCACTTTGCAAATAATGATGAGCCAAAGGTGTGGCTTGCCAAAAAAAGAAGGATGGGAAAAGGTATCATTAAATAACCTTATGAGCTGTTTAATAGTCTGTAATGTATTGGGGTTATATTCGTACCGCAATAAAAGTTCCCATTAGCACCAAGTAGTATAGTAAAATATTAATGTAGATGGAAGAAATAGATAACCTTGTTCTCCAGCTGTAGCTTCATGAATAGTCCTGCTTTACTCTTTCTTTGCAATATGAATTAAGCCCAAAGAAAGGCATTATATTGAAAGTGTGGCAGTTACATTTTTGATTCTAGGCACATCTGTGTTACAATTACTTCCCATTAATTGCAATCAAATCTACTATGCAATTTGTTTGCCCTCTCATTGTCTTTATCCCTTGACATACATTTTAATCAGATCATTTTCTTCGTGACTAACATGATGCCTTTGTTTGTAAGGCATCAACTTATCTTCCCTCCTTGCAAATACCCACTCAACTACTTTGTAAGCAACATCAAATTTATTTGACACAATAACCTTGCTATGACCAGCTTAAGAGCTCAGCCACACATGACACAACCTCCTCCAGCACTGTAACTACTACATATGTTAGTGCCACCTGCTGAAGCAGTTGTGTGACTGTTGATCATGCACGCTCTATATGGATCGGCTTTCTGCATGCCACTGTGATCAATGAGTCCATGCAGCAATATACAGAAAGCTGGATCCTCTCAGAAGTCATGCAGGCGGAATCAACAGTCACATCTGTCTCAGTGGCAGATACCGGCAGGCAAGTCTTAGTTGAGTGCCTTGTATTCCAAATTCCATTCAGCACTGTAAAAGTAATAGAATGGAAAATGGCTCTCTCTGGTAGTCAGTTTCTTTCCACAGGTGGGCATATTTTGCAAAGCCTAATATTGTAGTCTTCCCTCGATGTGCTCTAGAATCGAATTTTTGAGGGCTTCATTCTCACAGGTACAAATTGTAACTGTGTGTGACTTCCCTGTTAGAAGACACGTGTACAATGTTGGAGGGGCAAAAATAGTAAATTGAGCGCCAATATCATTTACCTTTTAAAATTTATTTGAACTTCAGTGCTCAGGCCCAATATTCCTCCTGCCTCCACTGTCTGGGTATCCAAAGTCTATTTTAGTTCTCCTTCTCAAGTGTTTGCTAAGCAATACATTTTGATTCGGAAGAACATCTTGGATACAGGGCACTTCAATAAAAGCTATGATAAATTACAAAGGAAAGGAACAGTGCCTCGGTAACTAGAATGAAAATGGATCTGCTGACTGCTAGCCTAGTACCAAGGAAAAATGAACAGAGGGAAAGGCCAATTAACTGGTTTGCTGAAATGCAAGCTGAACGCTTCAGATAGCTCTTGCGCATTTAAGTTCAGTTAATTGATTTCTGATTACCTTCCAAGACGATAGGCTGGAGAGGAAAGGATGGTCCTATAAATTAAAGTGCAGTATTGGAAATAAAGCACATAGTGGTAGAAAATAAGCATCCCCGTATTTTATCCTAGATTCTGCCCCAGCCATCTACAGAATGGATACCTCAACCATGTGTAAAGCTGCCAAAACCTGACCAGGCACATCTGCGCCTTTAATAATCACTTTAGGCCAGAGAGTTCAGCAGGTTGTCTTTGAAGCGTTTGAAATTTATTCCAAGTTACACAATTGCAGTAAAAGATTGCAGCATGTCACTTGGGAAACATGGGCATTGATTTAGGGAAGGAATTTATCACTTCTGGGATTCAAGAGGCTATTTGTTACTGGTTAACTTATTTACTGTTTCTGATTCTAACACAGCCCATCACGAAAGTTCAGTGTGGAATTCAGAATATTTAAGGGTATACCACAGCTCATACTTAATTAAAATAAGTTCTAACTTGGGATGGAGGGGGGAAATGCATCCTTTAGCATTTTCAAAGGTGACTTGTACAGTTTAGAGAATACGACCCTAGGTCACTGGCAGAGCATTTCTTTTGCATGCTGAAGACACCAGGCTGACTATCCAGGCAGGGCTGGGAAAGACTAGGAACAGAAACTCTAGAAAGCCAAAGCAAGTCAATATAAACAATACCGAGCAAGAAGTACAATGGTTTGATTCAGTATAAGACAGCTTCCTATGTCCCCATGTAGTGTTGAGAGAGACTGAGAGAGAGAGAGAGAGAGAGAGAGAGAGAGAGAGTTAGAGTTTTCTGATTCCAGAAGTAACAAGGAAAGCCTATATATCAATGGAAGCAAGTGTGTCATAAGTCTGCCAGACTTTGAGACAATGCACTCTAGCACATGCTGCAGTACATGTGCAGTACACACAATGTGGTCGTCATGGTTTGGCCTCTTGTAAACCAAGGAGCCTTCCTTGCTGTACTGTATTTTGCTGGTATTCCCTTTGGTACTGACTTTTGACGGTTGCCTGAACTTACCTCTGGATTGTGTTAAGGACTTGGACTAATCCTCAGTGCTCTTCCTTGGTTTGTTTTGGACACCGATGCACCATCATCCCAACTCTCATTGGCGACTTGTTCTGTGTTCGAGGCTTATACCTCCCTGGACTGGAATCCTAGTCCCTGAGAGCATCCACTGGAGCACGGCATCTACGTTATGTAATCACATCACATCTAGTTTGGTCCTGAGTTTGGAGAGAGCAGTACTGGACATGAAGGAAGAACTGAGGCCTAACCTTAAACCTCAGCCAGGCCTAAAAGCCTCTTTGTTAGTCTTATTCAGGTATGCCACAAACTCATCCTGCCCATTCCAATTGTGACACAGGATTGCCACATACAGTGGTACCTCGGGTTAAGAAATTAATTCGTTCTGGAGGTCCGTTCTTAACCTGAAACTGTTCTTAACTTGAGGTACCACTTTGTTCTTAACCTGAGGTGCTGCTGGAGCATTTCTGTTCTTATGCTGAAGCAAAGTTCTTAACCCGAAGTACTATTTCTGGGTTAGCGGAGTCTGTAACCTGAAGTGTCCGTAACCTGAAGCATCTGTAACCCGAGGTACCACTGTATTGGCCACATCTGCTGAATGGTACTGCAGATAATGTTTCAAATTTACCCTAAAACTCGCACCTGTAAATATTTAATACAAATTTAACAGTGTTTCCAACTTGGCTCCCCATTTTTATTTCCATTGAGGAAAAAGGGCTCTCAAAACCTAATGTTTGGAGACAAAAACTGAACTATAAGAACAGTGTTTCTCAAACTGGGGTCTCCAGTTGTTGTTATACCACAACTCCCATCATCCCTAGCTAGCAGGACCAGTGGTCAGAGATGATGGGGGTTGTAGTCCAACAACAGCTGGCAATTCAAGTTTGAGAAACACTGCATAAGAATCCTAACATTCATTTAAAAAATGACACTTCTCCCATGTGTTGAGGGGGGTCGGAGAGGGAATGAAAATGGAACTCAAGTTTACCCTGACTATTCATAAACTGGAAAGCAAGCAAGCAAGAAGGGACTTTAAAATGTTTCCATTTATGCTTATCTTAAAGTATGCTTTTAATTTTTGAAGCTGTGGGATTATCGTCCACCATGAATCAAGCACATGGCAATGTGGAATGCAGAAAGGGCTCTTGGGTACCAATCCTCTCATCTTTGCAAACACTTTTTAAATTAAAGTGCCACCCTGAGGCATAATATTTTCCACTCTCCAGGCATTAGCCACATATTTTATGCACGGAAAATATATTAAAAGCACTGTACTTTGCTTTTCTTAATTTTTTCTTGGTTTCCTCCCTCAACAGCTTTGTAAAACAATTAAACCTACAGTCTATGGAGATGCATGGAGAAACATATCATGAGCACAGCAGCACTATCAGGATTGGGTTTGGAAAGGCAAGCACCAAAAGAGGAGGCAGAAGAAACAGATGCATAAATATAGGATGGGGGATACCTGGCTTACTAGCAGTACATGTGAAAAGGATCTAGGGGTCTTGGTGGACCACAAGCTTAACATGAGTCAGCAGTGGGATGCAGCAGCAAAAAAAAGTGAATGCTATTCTAGGTTGCATCAACAGAAGTATAGTGTCACAACCAAGGGAAGTAATAGTAGCACTCTCTTCTGCCTTGGTCAGACCACACCTGGGATACTGTTCTGAGTGCCACAATTTAAGAAGGATGTTAACAAGCTGGAATGTATGCAGAGGTGGGCAACTAGGATGATCAAGGGTCTATGAGCCAAGCCTTATGAGGAATGGTTGATAGAGCTAGGTATGTTTAGCCTGGAAAAGAGGAGACTGAGAGGAGATATGATAGTCATCTTCAAATATCTAAAGGGCTGTCACTTGGAAGATGATGCAAGCTTGTTTTCTCCTGCTCTAGAAGGTAGGACTTGAACCAATGGTTTCAAGTTACAAAATAGGTGATTCCGACTAAACATATGGAAAAACTTTCTGATAGTAAGAGCTGTTCAACAATGGAACAGTCTCCCTCGGGAGGCTGTGGACTCTTCTTCCCTGGAGGTTTATAAGCAGAGGCTGGATGGCCATCTGTCATGGAAGTTTTAGCTGAGATTCCAGCATCGCATGGGAGTTGGACTAGATAACCATTGGGTCCCTTCCAACTCTAAGATTCTATGATCAGTTAGCAATGGAACCAAAAACAGGGAATGCCCCTCTTCTTAATTTAAACCTAGGTGGTGCCCAATTTCTGGTGCAAGACTTCGCTACAGTGTATTTATATGAGGTGCTGTAGAAAACAATGTTACGCTGTTTACATTCAGTGATAGGCACGTGTCATTAAGTCTATTGTGGCATATTTATGCATACACATTTGATTGGAGCATTTCAAAGACTGAACTTGTTTGTTTAAATAGCTTTTATGGAAGAAAATACTGCAGACAGACACATGAACCAAAGTGAGAGAACAATTATTCTGAATTGCTATATATGCAAAACAAACTGACAAATTTTAAAGTATTATGATTATTATTTATTAATAATTAATTTTGTATGGTGCCATTTATCTGATTTCAGGGTGGCTCACAATATAAAAATACAAGTATCAAGTCAGCAAAATCCACTGTGCAATTCTTGAACTTTTAAAGAACAACAAAAAAGGAATTTACCAATAAAATTGGACTAGAGCATTAATTTAGGAAGCAGTATAGGACCCCTGTTAGTTAAGGGCATACATTGCTGCACTGTGACACACCTTTAGAGTACCTTGATACAAATTCTCTGCTAAGTCTGTCCTTCTTGTCCCTCTGAAATGCAGTGAAGGCTAAAATTCCATGGTTGTTAATTGGGAGCAAGAAGCATTGATTTCAGCAGAACTTGCTTCTAAGCAAATATGGATAAGGTCAAATTGTAATTGCAAGAGTCGAGCAAACATCTAAGATAGAATCTACTCAAGATTTGGCTTTATGGTTTCTTTAAAAGCTCACATATTTTTCTCATTTTCATCTGAATCAGGTATGAGCTTGGTGATTGACATTCTCAGTGAAAAATATATGTGAGCTTACCCCAACTAAGTCCACTGTTAGAATTGTTTGAAGCAGCACAGATGTATGCTGCCACACATTAGAGGGTAAGATGCTAAGTCCATACAACACAGGGAAAGGTGGGATATGTAAAAGGTGTAAACCATAAAAATAACACAGCGAGATGAAAGCATGTCCAGATGCATGCTGGCACAGATTGAACCATTATCTCATTATGCCCTTATGGTTGCAAAGAGACTTATGCTACAAAGTTGGAAGGATAATCACCCACCATCTATTACTCAATGGTATGAAGATCTAAGTGTCCTTTCAACAGTGTAGCTTATATCCTTCTAGCGGTGCAGCAATAGAACTGCTAACACATTTGCAAAGCTAAGCACGGTTCAGTGTGGTTTCAAATTGTATGGGGGACCATGTGTTGAGATTCCTGCATTACAAGGGGGTTGAACTAGATGACTCTTGGGGTCCCTTCCAACTCTACAATTCTATGATCTACACTTATTATCATCTATTAACAGCTGTTTGGCCATATGAAGTGTTTATATTGAGATGTGTGTGTTTACATTAGGGTTTGATGGATTATTCTTAATGTTAATGCCTGTTAATATTATTTCTTTTTTCTTATAGTTGCAATAAAAAGACATAATAAATTAAAAAATCTAATTTCTCCCAGAGAAAACTCACATAGCATGGTGTTTCCCTTGGCTAGCAACACCATTTTACATCTATGCAAGACTACCGGTATTTTACATGCTCAGCAATAGTCCAAGTGCTGCAGTATTCCTTCCTTTCCAAAAAGGAAAAAAAAGAAAAAGAAAGAAAAGAAGCATCACTGCATCACAGCCTCTGATCTGGCCTCAGGGTATCTTGCGATGAGTCTTCACTCTCTGGTACATTTCCAAGAGTTTCAGTTTCAATGCTGTCACTTTCTTCTTGCCATGTTTGAAGCACACTAGTAGCACTGCTGACAATCAAATAAATAAAAAATGACGAAAGGCTGGGAATAGCTAAGCCAATATTTGCAACAGTTGCTTTTTTCCCTTTCTTTCAGTCTCCTGTGAGTTTGGTTATAGCCGGTCTGTATCAACAGACATAGCTACAAATTACATTCCGTATTCCTAACAGATTCCAAAATTATTTGGAATGGGGAGGATGGAGGGAGAGGGGGATAAATTGGGAGCACAAGTGAAAGAGGAGGGGAACCAATTGCAAGTCATATACAAAGATACAAGTTGCAGATAAAGGCAAAACTTGAGTAGCATTAGTCCCATTTACCTGCAACTACAGACTGATCTTATGCATATTTGCTTGGAAGAAAATATCACTGAAACCATTAGAACTTTATTCCCAAGCAAGCAGCTTCCACTGCTTTTCAGAGGGTCTGAATAACACACATTGCATGACATGTCATATGCGTACACATGATTCTCCACGAAGGGCAAAGTGAACCCTTTTCCTATTCCTGGATTATTTAGCTTGAGTTTCTATGAAGGTTCATAGCCACACCAAGGAAGAGAAAAACCATTGGTCTTTAAACAGCCACACAAAGGGTTTAGTAGTGTATACTATAATACATAGTAGTGTATACTAAAGTAGTGTTGTAGCATTCATTTTCAGGGTGTCTCCATCTTTAACAGGATTCAAGCTCACTTTACTGGCCCTCAACTAGGCTATCACTGCCTTCATCCACTGATCCACACTTGCACGGCATCTCCTGATTAAGACAGAATGCAAAGATATAGCTTGAAGTTATCGGCATTGTGACACCACAGTCCAAAACCCCAGATGACTGCACTCAGCAGTTTCATGTGGATATTAAATATTGTGGGAGATATGAGGGAGGCTAATAGGACGCCACAGCACAGCTGCTATGGGGCTGAGCCAATGTCTCTCACTACAACTCTCTGGAAGACAACCTATACATTGGAGTGGAACCATTGCAATACAGTGTCTCCCATTCCACAGGCCTGCTCCAAGAGGATATCATAGTCAATGGTATTGAACATCACTGAGAGGTCAAGGAGAATCAATATGGTACAGCTCCCATTAAAGGTCATAAATCAGGACGGCCAAGGTTGTTTCAGTACCATCCCCAGGCATGAAGCAAGACAAAAATAGGTCTACATAATTTGCTTCATCTAGGAATGTCTGCAGCTGGTTGGCCAACCCCCTCTCAACCATCTAGGCCAGGAAAAAGGATATACATAACTGGCCAGTAGCTATAGAAAACCTCAGTCAAGGGGACCTTACCTGCATGATCCCTTCTTTCAGTGAGGTATTCTCAGCTCCCTGGACTCACTCAGCCAATCCCACCCTACAAGATTCCACAACCCAAGACAGGCAATGATACAGAGGGTAGGTGGTCACCCTAATTTCTGCCAAGTTCACTACCCTAATCCTCACGCCACAATGACTGAAACCGCAGACTAGGGGAGAAAGGCTTTTTACTGGCAACCAGGAATCCAGGCTGCCCTAGACTTGCATATACTAATAATGAACTTCTTTTCAGAATGGTGGGCCCTTATGTGGTTAAAACAGTACCATTTACACAAAAGGCAGCTAATCAAGCAAGCATGAGAAAGTTTAAAATAGATTGAGAGATTTTTTTAAAACCTAAAGGGAGGGGGTGACCCCCAGTGAACTCAGTGAGCATGGAAAGCATTCAGACTGGCAGGGTGGATGGAGGAAATAGAGGATAAAGATAAGCACTGCAACATTTTATTGCAGCTTCTTCTGTAAAGTTCAAACATAACACAATTCTTCAGAGGCAATCCAATGCATTTTATCAGTCACTATAACTTATGTACTTCTAGACTATTAAGTACATATCTCCATATTCTATTAATAACAACAAATAAGACACTTTCTATTATATGAAAACAGCAAATATATTGTATCTCTAGAATCCCCCACCCAATAATAAATTTCTAATCTTTTGGTCAATCTAGATAAACTGTTAAGCACAGGGTTGATAATTTTATAAGCAAAAAGCAAGATGTAAGAGCCAACCACATGCTTAAGGCCACCGATTGATGTTTTTCACCTCCATAATTGATATTTTATTTGATGTTATTAGACTTTGATTTTATGCTGTATTTTTACTTATTCTACTACTTTGTTTTTAAGTGAGCTGCCTTGAATTCATGTTGGGAAAGAGGAACCAATAAATCAATAATAAAAAGGGGGGAAGGTTTCAATTTAGGATTAACAATTCTAGCACACTGAAATATAATTCCTATTATTAACTACATTTAATTTATTTAATGTTCTACACCAGTGTTGTGTTATTTTCTTACATAGTATACCAAATGTGCTGTATACTTTATAGAGTAACAAAGACAGGTTTCGGGACTGAGACATTAACAGACTTCGAGCAATGAAGTAGGTCAATATAATGGGAATCCTAATAAAAGACCTAGGAGACCCACAATAGATTTGTCCTATATGGATTGAATATATTGGATGCAGCAGCTAATTTTGGCTAGAAAGCTTTGTATAGTTTGGCCAAGTTGTCTTAATGGGCCCAGAAATATCCTAGCACACTAGAATCACCATATGGTTTGAAACATTTAGTGTCTTTTTGGGGAAACATTTATTTGGAGTTTATTTACATCCCATTCCCTGTCAAAAATAAACTCCATAAAGACATTTGGGGCAAAAAAATGGCAATGTGAATCTGTTAGCTGCAAGCACCTCCGATTTATAATAAGGTAAAATTACTGCAGGGGCATGAAAGCAGAGTCACTTCATGTTACTCTAATGGAAACAGCAATTGCTGCCCCAGGTAAGAGAATGCGCAAAATGTAGCCACCATGTCACAGTTATACCATTATGACACGTTACACCAAGGCCTTCAGACATCCAAAGGATAAAAGTGGAATCTATCACTCCATCAGAACAGAGAGAGAGAGAGCACCCATGTGGGCAAAATCAAAGGAAAACATATATAGAGGGAAGGGGCAGAGGCGACAATGAAATATATAAATTACACACACTGTTCCAACTCCCAAGGGCTTATTTCAACATAGGAAATGCATTAAATTCCAAGTATTAATGAGAAAAGATTTTACAACAGTAACTCTCTTGCAGCAAACAGTGTTTTCTACTAGTCAGAAAAGTCTGCCAGCTGTCCAACTACAGTGAAATGAGAAAGAGAAGGGCATTGGGTTTAAAGGGCAATAGGAAACCCTCTTACAAAACATCAGTTATCCCAAATTCCTTATAAAGTTCTCAAACAGTTATTTATATTCCAGCATTTAAATCATCCCGCCTACTTAGTCATTCTCATGTTTATGTGAATAATTTGGATGTCATCACAAGACACTCAGCTTGCAGGGTTTCACTGAACTAAGAGAAAGTTTTTGGCAGGGGATACACAAACTGTCATTTGACAGCAGAAGGTTAAAACAGAAATGAGGCTGCCCATTCAAGATTCAAGGCCTGGCAGGACAGCAAAAGCCATCTTGGCAGACACCAATAGCAGCAATAACCCTGTAACAAACATCCAGCAACCTTAAACTTTCACTGTTGTCAACATACCACACATAGTGGCCTAAAAATGTCTCTGGATAAACACCCAGAATGAAACAAAAGGTGGGGGTAACTTTATTCACATTATATAAAGGTCCCCTGAAACAGTCTGCTCAGATTCTTGCCAACACCTGGGTGCTCACTAAGTGCCACATAGTCTCTAATTTAAATTAGAAAGGGAACTGTGAGGCATTTTTTATCTCAGATGTGTCCCATCAATCTAATTGAATTAAATTTTGGTATTTTGTCTTCAAGTTTCCCACTGCATAAGTCATTATCATTTGTGAATCTATCTATCTATCTATCTATCTATCTATCTATCTATCTATCTATTCCAAAATTACACAGCTTAACTGCTTGAGTAAAAGGATAATCTCTCTCAGCTGTTAGAAGCATTGCTTTGGAGCCAAGATGTGTAGTCTCTAAAGACCACAAGTGGCAAGGGGTATGGGTGTATGTCCCACACTGAAGTGGACACCTGCTGCAGTTCAAAACCAGCTCTGGAAGAAGATCAATTTACGACAGTGTAGACTTCCAAAAATACCAGGAACAGTTCCTGGATTTTTCTATCCACTCCCTGCATGAAACTTCAGAGAGCTTGTATGATCCTACCAACCAACACTCAAGGTGGCAAATCTGCAGCCAGACTGTAATAAAACTGCTACAGTATGATAATGTAAAATCAGATTAAATTAACAGAGCTATTCCAGGGTCAGAAAGTTATCCATTACTGAAGCATTATTTAATGTTCGCTAAATTTCTTCCAACTTAAATGTGCTGCTTTCACAATCCATTCTGCTGATCAAGACAACCTGTCTCTCTGCTAAAATAACATTAGAGATATATTTTTATTATTATTTTAAAAATGTAAATTCTATTGGCCTTAAGAGAGGATCTAAGGACAGAAAGAGATTTTGGGTGATGCAGCTGAACTGAATCAGTGCATCCAAATCACAGAGAATCAAAGCACATCCCACAATGATCCTCTTTAGATCTGCACAGCATGGATGCCTTTTCACCTTTTGGTGTGGGAAGTGGATTTAGGGAAGCGTAGCCAGTTGGGTTACACTGGGCATGGAGCCTCAGGGACGCCCCAACTAGGAATTTAGATGCAGCAATGTATCATTCTCAGTGCCTGCTTAATACATGTGCTTTATTTCTTTTTAGCTACTGGTCAGCTTTTGAATATTTGTTAACATCTACTTGTTATCAATAATTTAAATGATTTCTTTTGTATTTTTGTAAACCACTAAAAGGCTTGGCTTTCTTTTACAATGAAGTACTATATATGTTTTCTTAAATAAATAAAAAATATTTCAGATTTTTATTGCTATAAAGCACTGTGTTTTAAAAGTATTTGCTGTTGTTGCTGTTTTATACCTTGCAACAATGTCAGCAATATTTTCAACACGGTTAACATGTTTTTGGAGAAAGGGGTTTCCTTCACAGGGTACAGGCACTTTTAACTAGTTACAACAAAAATCATCCAGTGTGCAGAACTGGCAAGCTCAGTGAAAAAAACAGAAGAGCCACAAATGGTCTAAAACATAAGACAACCCCTATGTCCAAATCTTTAGCAAAGAATTTTAAATATATGTATTAATAAACTGCCAATCAATAGCTAGCTTTCTGTGATCTCTTGGTATATGATGTTTGCATATATCAGGGCTTTTCTGTTATAGGGGGAGCACCATATAGGAAATAATGTACAACCTTCAGATGAGCCATAGCTTGCTACAATGGTAAACACATCTATTTTTTGTTTCATGCACACACTTACGGTTCTAAAGTTAACTGCAGAGGTGATAATTACATATGATGAACTACAAAAAGGTAGCATATTACTTCCTAATTTTTAGAAAAATCCTTTTTATGCAGGAATTTCAGCATCACTTGCCCTTAAGCGGTCATATTAAGCAAAATTCCTAATAAGAGTTCTCTTTTATTTTAATCCTGAACTGCATAAAAAGTTTTTATTCTCACCAATTATCCTCTGACATTATTGACTACACACTTCAAATCATATGCACACACTTATGTTCTCTCTTTAAACAACACTAAGCTAACAATACAAACCCAATGATTTATTTTTGTCTTAAAACTTAACTCAGTCTCCTTTGTCCCCTTTAATAATTGATTTTGTTCACTGAATCTTTTCCAACATGTCAATCATTTGGAATTAAATGCTGCCAGGATATGAATGTAACTAAATTGCCCACACTACACTAATTTCAGGATTAGATTTGTTTGACAAAAAGCCATGATTTGTTAACCTAAGCTGATCCATTTTTAAAATTTCTTTTTACAGGAATGCCAATTCTCTCACTCGAACATCCAGCAGACAGTTTGTTTTCTTTGATAAAGGAATGAAGCTGATTAAGTCTCCTATGCAAATAAGTTCGTTAGGATCCTTGTCTGAAAAATATTTCTATGCAATAAATGTGGGGCAGTTTTAATATACGGGATGAATTATTATATAATTAATAAATATTATTTATTAGTTTATATGCAGTTTAAGGCTAATATACACTACTAAGTGATTTACAAAGTATAAATATCCATAATTAAGATACACAATGAAATGTGAAACAAGGCTGCCATTTAAAAAAGCTTCCAGGTTTGAGAGATCTTACTATACCCAGACAGAACTAAATTTACGTCAAAGAACAGAGAGGCAGTTGGTGGTTACAAGCACACTTCTTGAAACTTCTTTCATTTGTAAATATAACAAGGAACAGAAAAAAAGAAGGGAAGTTGAGAAAGAGAGAAATAATAACAATAAACAGAAATATATCAATCTGATAATAATAGACCACCTTTAGTTCACAGTGTAGGTGCAATAACTATCAGTACATGAATCTTAAATTTAAAAATATGAGTTAATATAAGCCCTCCAGGTGTCTTAATATGTATGCACATGAAACTGATGCCTATAAGAAATATGCTGGAATGCAGCCAGGGCAGTGAGATCCTTAGACCATTGTGCAATAGATGATGGAGATTTCCTTTTCCAGGCTCAAAGTATAAGTCTGTTAGCTACCATAAGGGCTCACAAAATCCACTTTTGTTGTCATAACTACACTTGATCTCCCTTGCATGTGCACACACACAAACACACTAATGGAACCTCTCAGTTATATATAAGGGTGTAAAAAGGGAATGATTTCATTTCTGACCTGCTTGCATCACCATCTGTTTCTGTTCCACTACAGTTCAGTTGCCACCAAACACTAGATTATCTCACTGTCCACTATTTAACGTAACTTACATAACCAGTTGTTGTTGTTGTTGTTTATTACATTTATATACCACCCTTCATCCAGAGATCAGAGAATAGGCAAGGACATAATTTAAATAACTTGCATTCCTTTCATTTCAATGTAAAGGAAATGTCAAAACAAAGTAAATAAAATCAATATGTGCATATGCTTTGTGGACTTAAAAACAGTAACAACATGAACACTGGTCATATTTGACTGATTTCGGTCCTGACCACAAATACATGAACTGCAGCAATTCCACTTCTTTCCATGCTTTTCTCAGAATTCTAAATATCCCTAGTTGCATATGAACACCTAAAAATGTCAGAATAATGGCTGAACAAAATAAGCCTTCTTTGTAGCAACATCCATCACTACCTCATCTCTTCCCAAGCAACTTTCTCAAACTATCCTGTATTATGAATGACCTTGGTATTGCCTTCACCAAGGTCCATAAAAGGGGGAGGGGGATATAAGAACTTTTGTTGGCCTGCCTGCTTTTGGAAATAAATAATAGTGTTTTGTCTCTGGGTTTGAATAGCAGACAGTTTATCAGGGGTCACTACAACAGAAAAATATGAAGCAGCCTTGCCCTGACTCAAACTATGTTTGTCTGCTTATTATTTCACTTTCTAGCTTGCCCTTCATCAAATTAATGATCCCAGGGCAACTTACAATATAGAACACAGTAAGAATAAAATGCAGCACACATTAAAAAAAAAACAACCAACCACAATTAAAACAGCACAAACTTATTAACAAAGCAAAAAAGACAGCTTAATTTGCGGCTAGTCTATGGGACCATCTAGTCCAATGCTGCCTTCTCAAGAGTGGCAAATGGCTTTCTGGGGTGTCAGTTTAAGGTTTTTCCCAGGTCAGCCACCTGAGATCCTTTTACAAATGAAGATATGAAGACAAGAGTACAGCCACTAGGATGATGTGGTGTCTGGAAACCAGGTTGTGGTTGTGGTAACATCCTGCACTATACATCCTGCATTGAGTAGGGGGTTGATCTAGATGGCCAACAACAATCTACATAAGAAACATCACTGCTACCCTTGAGCTCTAGCCCTTTTCACATATATTCACACAGAACGCAGAAGCAGGCACTAGTTGGGCTGCAGGCCAACAGATGTTTTTCCTATTACTCCTCATCCCATGACAACTATACAAAGGCAGAGGAAGAATAACATGATTAAGGAAGAAGTCATAGGCAACATATAGGCCTGCCCATTAGATGAAAAGTACAGAAGCATACAAACACGTAAAAGGAATAGACATCAGGGAGTAAGGCTCCCTATTACATTTTGCACACCACATGTACAGTAGATGAGATTCCTTTACCTCACTAAAAGGGGAGGATATGCAGACAGAATACATTTTATACAAGCACACAAGAATGTGTTCCAAGGAAGCTGCAGGAGAGGTTATGATGCCAGGGTAATTGGCAGGATTGGGAGAGGCAGGCAGGCAGAATGACCTTGCACAAAAAGCACATAAGGAGAAGGAGTTATGACTCCTTGATTTTATTCCCAATTTGGCTATTAAATCATGCCTGGAAAGCCAGGCGTGGCTTGTTAGAATTCCAATATCTTTTATTTTAAAGTCAAAGTCATTTCCTAACTCTCAAGACTACAGAATTATAGAAAGAAAGGAAGGAAGGAAGGAAGAAGGAAGGAAGGAAGGAAGGAAGAAGAAAGAAAACCGGATTTGAATCTGTGCTCAGCCATGTTTACTTGATGACATTGAGCTAATCACCTCTCCCAAAGCTAACCTACCTTGTCAAGGTGGTTTGAGACTAAGGTGGGATAATACCCCCTTGTATATGCTTCCCTGAGCTTCCTGAAGAAAGGGTAAGATACAAATGTGCTAAGTTTGGCATAGACTAATCAGGGGCATACCTAGGTGTTTGCCAGGTTGGCCCCCCCACCCGGCCTGGAGGGGCACAAAAATCACTCTGGCTCGGAATGGCTAGAAGCTCATCTGTCCAACTGATGGACTGATGGGGGAGGAGAGGAGGAGGGGAGGAGGAGCAGAGCAGAGCAGACCTGACCCCAATGGCCAAGGATAAAGCCATTGGTGGAGTGTGAAAGGTGATGACAAGCAAGCTTTTTGAGTTTCTGGTCCATGGTTTCTACCAGCTTCGGAGGTGGCAATACAGCTCCCTGCCAAGGACACAAGGGAGCCCAGGTACACCTTCCCTGGAGACTTGACCATACTTGAGCTATCAGAAATTCACCTTAGAAATGAAGTGATCAGGAAAACTTCGGGTGACCATTTCCACAAACAGGTGTGTATAATAACACATGGATGGGAAACTATGTGTGCACTATTAGGGCTGTTACTCTGGTTGGGATTTGAACTCTCATCTACTTAGTCCTAGCCCAGCACTGAACAACTCCCTCACATTGGTTCAGAGACATAGTACCTGCCTCTAAAACTGCAAGAAGCATCCTCACTTTTTCCCCAGTTGGTAAAAGGAGTTTCACTTAAAGCCCTGGATCTAGACACTGTAGGATCTACAAGAGTCTGCTGTTTTCTGCTGTTGTGTTTTTTAAAACACCACCACCACACATTTAAATGTCAAACATGATTTTGAAAGAAAAGCTTGGGTGTATGATGTCATATGAGTGAGAAATGCTCAAATAAAGACACAAGTTAAGGATCAACTTGGAAAGTCTTTTGTGTGCAAACAGTTTTTAAATGATTCCAAGAAGAAAATGAACTCATCCTATTCCGATCTGGCAATATAAGCTGTGCTTGTGAGCTGCAACCCCTCTAGAGTAAATTGAACTGCCAAGGATGGTAAGAAGGCTTTCTGTTCAGAAGATAAGATGTGCATATCCACAGTAGTTTATTGGATAAAATAAAAGTTTCACTACTTCTTCCTTGTATCATCAAAGCTATAAAGCAGCAAGCAGGACTGCATATGGTGCTCACACAGAAGTGTGGCTGCACACGACCAAATTAAATTAATATCCCATAAAGGAGAATCCATGGGAGAAAATTAAAAGTTCTACAATTCAGACCAAAATGATACTTCCCAGCAACACAGTTGGCTCTTAATTCTACTTAATTGTGGAACAGATTCAATATCTGCAATCAAGTAAGCTCTGTAGAGCTGACAGCCAGGAAAATGAAAGAGATGGAAAACAAAATGTAGTTTAAAAACTTGCATCAGATGTCCACATTCCAGGGGCAACCAAAAGGAATGCACACCTCACTTTATCAACAAAAAAGGACACAAGAAGATGATGTGAAGAGGAAAAACACACACACACACACACACACACACACACAGTCACTGCAGGAAGGAAAATCCCAGTTGTCCACACTGTTTAGTGATGCAAGAGTTCAACCTAAGGTACTAAGGGGAAAGTGGGGGATGGGGTGATAGATTCAAGAGAGCCACAGAAACCAGACCTGACCTGGATTCAATCCAGCCCCTTCCAGTGACAATTTCTAATCCATCAAATGAAGGATTATGGAAGTTAGAGGAGACAGATGGTGTTGTAAAAACAGGGGTGTCTTATTGCTTGGCTCTTTCTAGTTTTCCTGAGGTTATAACCAGGATTTCAGAAAGCTCCTCCATTTTAAGCCCATGCTCATCAAAGATGGGGAAGGGGGCTGAAGCAATTCCTATGGTTCAATGATAAGAAAGCTTAGCACTTTTATAAGTTTGGGGGAAGGGAAAGTAGGCTGTAGGCCGAGACCCTTCTAACCCCTAGATCCAGCAAGTGTTACAATATAACCCGGCTAGCTTCCTGGTGAAGTGACTGCCTGGGTGATGGGCCACTAGGGGAAATAAAGGAAAGAGGCTCTGTGTGAGATGGCAAATGGGTACAGCCCCTCCCACAACTTGCAAATAGTTAGAAGGATAAAGCCAGAATTGAGAGTTTTGTCAGTGATTTGAGCTAGAGGAAAAAGCAGCAACTGGAGAGTCAGAGCAATGTTTGATTTCTGCTTCAATCCAAGACTACGGCTCTGGGAGAAACAAGGTCCTCTTGGGGTGTCAATGCTGAGAACTCTTCCATTGTAGGCTCAGGTTGTATATATGTGTAAATAAACCACATATCATAAAGACACCACAAACTTCGCTATGCCTCATTCCCAAAAAGAACCACTGGGTAAGTGACTGGAACCCCTGGAATCTTGCACCACTCAGAGATTGGGGTGGCATGCAACAGTACTGACCACAGAATGTGTGCAGAAAAAGCTTGACAGGTGGGAATTTTGTCATGGGGATCAGAATGGTATGGAGGAAAATGAAATGTGGAAAACATACAGGCACCCATGAAGTCTTCCAAGTTGCCAACAGCCTTTTTGAACTGTAATGTGTCCAGCTTTCCAAATGGTACTGTAATCACTGCTGAGTAAAGGAATTCCACTCACGTCATGAACAGTATGAACGAATTGTAGTCACCAAATGACCTGAGATGCAAAGTCAGGTCAGCAGGGATCTGAGATGAAAAGGCAGGTTGGGGTGGTCGGGAGGGGAAGGGAGAATGTAATGAAGGGTATTCAAGAGAAGGGCCAGTTCACATAACCTGCGGGCATATGGTGAATGGCAACTTTGAGGCAAATTACAAATGCTCAGTGTGCAGTAAAACAGTTGCCTGACTGCTTCAGTGCACAACCAGGCTCCCAATAATTGCTCGCGGTCAGATGGCCACTCTGCCATTCATTGGAAGCTCATCTAGAAAAATCTGTTGTTGCCATGTGCCTGGGGTCATGTGAATGGGCTCTACAACAGAGACAGAACATTCCATGCAGGGGAAATGCTACGAAGTCCTCTCCATGGGGTTTCTACCATAGAAGTACACAATGTTTCCAGATTTTAAAAGTGTTGCAAATGTTTTTAGGGAAAGCGGGGGGGGGGGGGGACTAGTGATTTGTATCAAAATTCCACCAGCAACAAAAAATACTAATACCTGTTGGAATGTATTTGCTATTTAAAAATAGAAAACAAGTCTAATACTTTTTAAAAAGTCACTAAATGTGTCTCAGCTCAAAGGTTTTATGTGTGTGTTTGTGTGTCTTATAGAAACTATAAACATCCCCTCAAAGATGTTTACAGGCATCAGTAACCAAAGATTTGTCATCAGTCTCACCTATTGTGCAGACAACTCTTTTAGCCCAATGCTTTGCAACTTTAGATATGTACTTTCTTTAAAAAACATTATTCACATGTGAGACTATCAAAGAGAATGAAAGAGTCACTGAAGCAGCAGAGGTTTAAGCATCTGCCCTTTGCTTCCTAAGAATATGCCACAATCACAATTTATAAAAAGTAGCATTATTGCCATCATTATTCTTTCTGTATAAATCATGGATTAGAAAATTATTTTGATTATCCACAAGGGCAGTGGGTGGGAACAATGCATTATGCTGTCTAATTCTCCGTTCTATCTGGAAGTATATACCAACTTTGGGTTTCCTAAGGGTCTTTTGTTGTGTTGATGCCTTGGCATGGCAGGAATAAACAAATAAAAAAGACAAAAGATGGTAGGATTTCAATGGTTTTAAAAGCAGCTTCCTTGACCCACAGAGAATTTCAGCTCATGTGGAGTAAAAGATGGGGAAGGGGATGATAGCCCACCATTATGACATACTCACATAAGAACCACCAGCAAAAAAATTGATTACAGTTTCAGTGATAGATGCTAATCCACAAGCCTGTCAACTTCCGAACAGCAAACATCTTTCTGCATTACCCACTGAGACCTGAAAACCAGCCAAAGACATTAGTCATGCCAGTTCATCTTTAAGGAGCAGTTTCTGGTAGTGAATTCAATTGAGAGAAAAATAAAAAGCTTGGCTTTCAACCTATCAGTCTCCTTGTTGTCCTATTTTGTTACACTTCTTTAGCACTCATGTCCTTCTGAAATCCAAAACCTGAAACGAAACCCTACAGAATGCTTGAGGTAGTGAGTAGAGTCCTAGACTCTTACAGCCTGCAAAGGATCAGTATTTACCGTATTTTTCGCTCTATAACACGCATCTGACCATAACACGCACGTAGTTTTTAGAGAAGGAAAACAAGAAAAAAATATTCTGAACGAAACAGTGGGTGCATGATTTTTATGGTTCATGCTGTGGCCACAGACATGTGATCTGATGGTGAGTTTGGGGTAGCCCAGTGCAAAAATCCTGAGGATCCATGTGGATCCGTGCTTTGTAACCACGTTTTAAGTGGGGAGGGAAGGAAAAGCACTCAAGGGACAAGGAGCACGTGTGGAGAAGGAGCTTTTCGGCGAGCTGAGCGGGGAGGAGGGAGGGAAAGAGCACTGTTGGTTTAAAGGTATACTTAAGGTACTTGCCCTGTGCCTGGGTTTTTTTTCCATTTAACAGTTTGCAGCCTTTTCCTTCTGCTCCTTGTTTTGAGGCAGAATAGATTTGAGCAAGTGATGAGGACTTGGATTGCAGGGGATTCACCATTAGCTGTGTAAAAGCGCTCCTCCTTGTAGCCTGAGTGATAAGCAGCCACCAGCAGCAATAGAGTGGAGCACAAAAAAGCGGTAGGGGCACTAGGACCCAGACAATGCTCGAATCTATCCTGCCTGAAAACAAGCTGCTCCCTCCCAGCGGATCAGCTGAGACTCGGGGATTTGCGAAGTTTTCCCCTCTCCCTCATCCCCAGCCTTTTTTTTTTAACTTCCTGGTTTTCACTGCGTGGCTCAGAGCTCGAGGTTGGTTTTATTTTGCTGCTGGTTGCTTAAATTTTATCTTTCCTGCCGTCCCTCTGCAGCCTCATTGCTCTGTGTAGAGAGCGCACGGACCTTTGCTAGCGTCTGTCCCTCCTCCCGTGTAAGTGGCTGCTGCCCGCTTTGCTGCCATGGCTCTCCTTCCCTCCCTCCTCCCCGGCTCCAGGTCGCTTTAAAGCAAGCAAAGCGAGAGCCTCCTAGAGTGTGTAAGCTGCTCCCGCTTTGCTTGACTGACGGCAGCCATGGCTCCGATCCGTGCATTCGCTCCTTAACACGCACAGGCATTTTCCCTTACTTTCTAGGAGCAAAAAAGTGCGTGTTTTGGAGCGAAAACTACGGTAGCTATGAAGCATACTGGATATCCTTGGCTCATCCTAACTTACCTTACAGGGCAGTTGGGAAGATAAAATATCCAATGTCATGAGATTCATGGAGGGAAACAACTGTGACAGATAATATTTTGTTAACTAAAACTATGAGACAGCCTACCCAGGGCTGCAAAACATGCAATGCAATCTTAGCATGTTTACTCCATAAATTAAAATGGGTTCGGCCAGCGTTGTTAAGGCTACAGCCTTACAGTGCAATCTTGGGCACTAGGAGTGGCTCTCACTGAGTTAAATGGGGCTTGCTCCCTGGTAAGTGGATTTAACATTGCAGCTTTGGTCAAAATTGTAATAATTTAGAAAACTTTGATTAGGTAAGAAGATACCCATTTAAAGGTAGAGGTTCTTGGTGTGTGTGTGTGTGTGTGTTCACAGAAGTACTAACGAAAGCTAGTGATAACAGATACTATTTTAGGAGATGCTTTCTCCCCTCCCACTCAGGAAGGAATGATGTTGCCTGCTGCAGAGTATGTATATGCATCACTTAAAGACAAATTCGTAGTTATTTTCCTTCAGACCATTGTTTTATTCTTATGCTAACCCTAAGCCAGGCATCCCCAAATTCAGCCCTCCAGATGTTTTGGGACCACTGGTCATGTTAGCTAGGGATGATGGGAGTTGTAGTCCCAAAACATCTGGGTGGCCGAGTTAGGGGATGCCTGCCCTAAGCAGTCAAAAATCCAGTGACCCAGAGCTAAATAAACAATGTTGCTGGTACCATCTTCACCATCATCAAATACAACACAGTTATTTTGTCAGCCTTGTCAGCCTTGAGCCTGCATTTCAAAGCTTCTGCACAATGCAAAGAAAAGAGAATCTCAAAAAGTTGACCCCACAATTCCACTGCCCAAAAATGCTGAAGCCATGTATCCATGGCACAGGAGGTGGGGAATCCAGCAGAAGGAACTGTATACCATTTCTATTAGGACCAATTAAAACTCACAAATCAGTAAGCAATATGCAACCATCTGAAGATGGTGAGTGAAGATGGTGATTGAGAAAGCTGTTTGCAGACTAATTAAATTAGCCTCTATGTGCCAAGTGCAAAACCCTAAGGTTGTACCAAAGCACAAGGGGACGAAAAGCAATGACCATTATCACTTTGCATCATTTAAATTAATCTCCAGCTGTGGTAATGCAAAGATTACCATGTTGATGTTCTTTTAAACTTCTGTCCTTTACCTTAGAAGGACTTGTGTGTTCTGATCAGTTTCAGAGACAGATCAGAATACATACTGGCTTGTGTTTTCAAAGGAAGGGCCACCATCACTTCTTTGCCACAGAATACTTTGGTTACAACCTGGAATTATTTGCAATTTGCACAAAACAGTATGTGGTATACTCCTAAACCTGCCTACTCAGAAATAAGTCCCACTGAGCTCAAGAGAGCTTTCTCCCTTGCAAGTGTCCTTAGGATTACAACCTTAACTGGTGGTGTGCAAAAAATCACCATCTTAAGTTTGACACATATTGCACCTTGCCCTTTATCAGCCATTTTTAAAATCTATTCTGCTCTCTGCCCCTTTTGATATCCAGCATAAGGATAAATTTTGTAAAATTCTAAAGCTAAAATTTCTCAATAAAATGCACTATTGCACTGCTGCCATATGCATCCTTTAAAAAAAAAAAATACAAGTTTAAGATTTTTATGCCTTAAAAAGGACTTTGAGATTAATGACACACTCATGTGACTTGGCATCCCTGCAAAACGCCTTGCTGGGAGGGATTCTGCGTATCCCCAAGCAAGCTGCTCTAATTGGACAAGGAGTGAAGCAATATGTAGACAGCAGATGGGCTGTGGTTAAATCTGATTGAGAGGAGACTATTTGCTCTAACCCTACTAGATTTGAGACTTATTCCTGGCAACAAGAAGGATAAAAAAAATCCCACACATTTAAATTTCAGTGTTCCATATTAATTCACCCAAGATTTTCTTCTCTGTGCTCTTCATTAGATGGTAGCTCCCAGAGCCCCAAAGGTTGCACTCATTAAGGATAACACTTTGCATACCCAGTTGTAGGAGATCCAAAACTGAAGTTATTCCCCTTTGGTGACAAATTGTCACAGTGATCACTTGGCTTTTAAATGTAAAGTTCAGACTGGCAAGCATTTTCCTTGGAATCTGTAAATTGTATTCACACCTTGGAAGGCCAGGGCTGCAGGTAAGGAATGTCGCAGCTTCTGAGAGTGTTAATTAGAGCCAATTATAACCCAACTGACCCGCCCTGGAACAGAAATGTCTTGCCTCTTTGCTGTTCTTATAGGACATAGATTTTATTTTCATTGTTTACGAAGAGCCACCCTTTTCCTCAAGAACTCCCTCTACCACACTACAATTTCAAGCAAAACTGAGGAAAGCATAGGTTTTCCCAATTACAAAATTGATTTGGGAAATAAAACAGAAATGGGATCGCTAGGAACATTTAACTGAGCTGTACTTCAGTTTTAAATTATCAGGCTTTCAACTTTCAATTTCCATTGTAAACTGTATTTTGCATTAGCAATTTGTAAGAACATAAAAGAGCCTATGGGATCAAGCCAATTGCCCATCTAGTCCAGCGTCTTGTTCTCATAGTAGCAAACCAGATGCAATGTGGCAAACCCTCCAGCAACTCCCAAGCATTTTGGATCCGAGCAACTCCCAAGCATTTTGGAGTGCTTTGACCCTCTTAACTTTGCTTTTCAACTTGCTTTTTACCAATCTGCTAACTGCTTAGGCGCCAAGCCTCAAGCCTATCTCAAAATAGTTCATAACAGGATCTTTGTTATCCTCTAGCTTACATGTTTACAGACATTATTATTTGGAATAAGAGTATCTATTTAACTGGATTTCACACATGGAGCTCATCCCGTCTCGGTTCAATCAACTACAGCCAATTTTTTTGCAGCAGAAGTAGGTCTACTCTCAAAGGCATCTACAACACTGAAATCCATCACTGATCCTAGAACCCTTCAAATTAGCTTGTTCAGGGAGAATAGCTGATATGGTAATATGGAGCATGATGCGGGTGGTGCTGTGGGTTAAACCACAGAGCCTAGGTCTTGCCGACCAGAAGGTCGGCGGTTCGAATCCCCGCAACAGGATGAGCTCCCATTGCTTGGTCCTTGCTCCTGCCAGCCTAGCAGTTTGAAAGCACATCAAGTGCAAGTAGATAAATAGGTACCGCTCTGGCGGGAAGGTAAACGGCGTTTCCGTGCGCTGCTATGGTTCGCCAGAAGCGGCTTAGTCATGCAGGCCACATGACCTGGAAGCTGTACACCAATAAAGCGAGATGAGCACTGCAACCCCAGAGTCGGTCACGACTGGAACTAATGATCAGGGGTCCCTTTACTTTTAACATGCAGCATAAGCTATGTCAACAAATTGATTTAAGGTCCAAGGGCTGACAAATAGCGGCCTGAAGGGCACACTAAATCCCCACCCTGACTTTCCTTGACCACCAGCATCACATTCTCCCAATGTCGGACTGGGAGCATATGGTTCTGCACCATTTTTACCCGGAATATGTTCTTCTCATAACCTTAATCAGGCAGGGCAACCAGTAGCACCAGTACACCACACCTTGCCAATCCAGCAAGGGATTGGAATGGCAGCATATGTGGCACAGCTTGAAATACAGCAAGGGTGGGGAACCCTGAGGGTGGTAACCAAATGCAACCCTCCAAATTTCTTTACCAGGTCCTTAGAACTCTCTCCACACCCCTCACTGGCCTACTTTGCACACCAAGTGCTTTTGCTTGGCTGGAATGTGTTATTAAACTCCAGTAATGCCTCTTGCTTTAGAGGAAAGTGAGGAATATGCGACTGTGTGAGGAAACTAGCTTACTGAACAAAAGTAAAATTTGCATTTCTTACTCTGCTCACTACTAGCTTGTGACCCCAATTAGGAATGCAACCCTCGGTATGAAAAAGTTCTCCCACCCCTGCCTTACAGATACTTCTTCCTTGGGAAAATAGAGTCACCTCAGAGACCCTTGCCATGTTACAGGCAGGCTGCTTGGGTAATCTTGGGCACCTGCCAGGCGGAATCAGCATTTAATGTCCTTTTGTGTGCATTTGCTCCGAGACCAGCATCAACTTTGTTAAAAAGCAAAACAAAATCTGTTTTCAGTCTCACAGGTGCACTCTCCTTGGAAAATGAGAAGAAACCTCGGAAAAGTCCAGAATTATCTCTCCTTTTCCAAACAAGGGGTACCTACAATTGCTGCAGGTCTGAGCCTACCCCATCACCCAACATCTAGAGATGGTTAAGACAGGCAGATTATCCTTGACTCCTGAAAGTGACAATTCAAATCAACAGAGACACTCCATTCCACTCAAAGTTCCTTATTGCAAACAAAGCTGAAGTTAAAAATAAATAAATAAAAGAAGTTCTAGCTAAACTGAGGATGGCAGCTGCAAGATGCTATCAATAGTATTCAGGAGTATCTAGAAAGCCTTTCTCCTTGTGGCCGGAGTTAGAGTCTTATGTTACCTCTTAAAGAATAGCTAATCTCTGTCTCCCACAGGGACTACCCCGGGGGATTAACCAACACTTGCTTGCTAATGACATAAGGCTGTGTAAGGCAGGCAGGCACTGACCCAGCACACAGGATGCCAGTAAAGTTATTACTTCAGGGAGAGAAGAGGCTATGAATAACAGGCTGAAGGCACTGTATAGTGTTTGTGCATCGACTCATTTATCTACACCTGACTTCAAGGCTAGCATGCCAGCCCAGTATTTAACACCTCTGTTGAAGAAATAAAACCTACACATGTGATTGGAACTTTCACATCACATTTGGCCCACAGGGAACACATTACCTGGACAACTATACAAAGGCATTTGGCAGAGCCAAAAACACAGTTTCTTGAAATCATGTGTGCTCTTCCTCCATCTCTAGTTAATGCAGTAGCTGCCAACCACCATACTTGGATATTCAGTTAGAAGCTCTACAACACAATGTTGCCACCTATAACTGAAGCTGCTTGTGATAACTAATGTGCACAGAAATAGAACTTTTTTATAGTTTCACATGCAACAACTTGCAATGCAATGACAGAATGGATTTTAAACAGCAAATTCTGCAATGATCTATACAGAGGCAGAAAACATATCCATACCTAGCAATCAGTACTTGTATCATTCACACTCAGGACACTCCTAAATCTATATAAACATATGCACTAACTGGCCAGGAGAGCAGCAGCACAAGCTACTTTAGGTTACATGGCCCTGTCTGAGCCAAATTGGATTCATCAACACAACACAATCCAATTGGCTCAGAGGGGGTGATGTTGCTGGAAATAGTTTTGTCCTATTGCCCTCTTAGCTGATAAATGGCTTTTAGCAAGCCCATCCCACAGAGCTGTTTCCACATGTTGAGTAAGGCTGCAGAGCTCTCAGACCTGGAGCTCTTCAGATAATTCTTACCTCCCCACTTAGCCTGGCACTTCAGGAGGGTAAATCTGTAAACCTCAGCTTCTCATTTTCCCCAGTCATAAAATCAGTTCTCCACATTTCCACACTTCCATAAAATCATCATGAAAATTCTCAATTTTAGTGCAATTTTTCCTAATATACACATTTGTGTGCAATTCTGCGCAATGCACACAATTTAGCAAGGCAATTTTCCCTGATATGATGCATTTGTGCATTTTATTTTCACAAAAATACTTATTTTTATGTGGCCTTTACCCTAGTATATTCATTTCTATACACATTTGGTTGGAGGGTTGCAACTCAATATTCAGGGAAGTCCAAATTTTGAAGGATAGCTCCTTTTGCTTTGTGCAAAAAGGAAAGTGTGAATCAGGTAGGTTAACCTTTAATTACAAACGCCATCAAAACTCTCTTCCATCTCTACTGGCACCTCAGGGAGTCACTAGGTACCCCAACACAACAGTGTCCTGTCCTCTTTTGCATCCAGCCACCCTAGATGTAGCCAAATCACCAATTCTTCTCTCCTTCCCTCCTCTTTGCTGCTTTCCCTTGGCTTCACCTAAATCTTTCAAGTTTGCAGTACATTTACCAACTTCTTTCTTTTCTTCTGTTTTCATCAGAACTGTGCTCAACAGGTCACTCTTCGAAGTTACAGGAGTGATACTAGACTGCTACAAACCTGCATATCAGCTGAGGATACAGCAGGTGCTTTTAAAGTGCAGTGAAACTATGCAAGCTTCCACCACATTTATCAAAGTGCCTCCAGATCTCATGCCAGAACAGCAGGAACACTTATAAATAATGAGCAACGTCCCTCTGAATCTCCCCACATTTTAATAAATAAATACAGTGCACAGACTTTTTTTAAAAAAAAATCTTAACTACTGCAAGCATTTTTTTGTTTCCATTTTCTGAAACAGAAAAACAAAAAAGCAATTCTTACATCTCCTATTCTGAGGCTTTTAAAATTAGGATGAGCACCCTGCCAGGCTTCCTAAAGTGCAGAAGCATCTAGAATGGAAGCCAGAATTTTGCACAGGCATCATGTGCAGTCAATCCAATGCTCCTAATTATAAGTTTGCACATTTGCCCTCCTGCAGTCACTGTGTAGTTGATTTTCTCTTTTATGATAGTTATTTTCAAATTCTTTTTCTGCTTCCAGTTTTGAACTGAGATTCACCTAACAGGCTCAACAACAATTAGCCTGTCACATTTAATCTTTTATTCTTTTCTGACATGTACCTCTTGTAGGTGATGAAAAGGCTCTATTGCTAGCATATGTCAAAGCTTCTAACAACCAGACAACTCTAATAAACTACCTATAACATTTGTATTTAGAGTGTATTTGTATTTTAGGGTGGCATACTTAGGATTTTCCATTTTAATATTCACAATCATCCTGTGAAATAGGTTAGACTGAAAGAGAGTGAGGCTGTACACTTACCTCGGGTGAATCTCATTGATATGCATAGGATTATGGTATGAATTTACACAAACCGATGCAGTTATCTTCACAGATCAGGAACTGGTCTACCTCATTCTAGGCCAATACTCTATGCACTGAACAACAATAGTGTTTGCAAAGTACACAACTTGGTTGTGCTGAAGACAGCCAAGGTAGATCTAAAATTATATATTCCATGATACATTTTTAGGGGGGCCAATTGAGGAAGAGTTCTGCAAAATCCCAAACACTAAGGAGACTGGTGGAGTCTCATCCTAAACTGGTGGAAAAAGTTGTCCTTTTACTACCATCCGTGTCCAATATTGACAGAATTGTATTCCTGGTTGCTGTTCCACAATCCATACAACTCCCCTCCCTTTTTGGAAATCCATTAAAGCCTGAACATTTTCCTCCCTGAGGTTGTATGTCCTTCCTTTTAAGAGTATCTATGGGTGTATATTCTTTTATATATTCTACATAGAATCTTTTTACTACAGGTCCCAGAAGTACCTGTACAAGCTCACTATCAATATATGAGTGACAGTACACAATGGCACAATTTTGCTATCTATTTATCATGCCACAAATTCTGCCACGATTATGAGCTGCTCCCAAGAAAGTCTGATCTGTTTTAGTACTTTCCAGGTATTTTATCCAATTAATAATTTGTGTAAACACAGTTTTCTGTAGCATCTTGAAATCTGGTTTGAACTAAATGTCTGCAAACATTTGTAGCATATAGCCACAAACAGTTCAGTCATAAATCCAATCTCTGCAATGTTTTAAAGATAATTTTCTGAATATTCAAGTTTAAAATTGATAAGTCATTCACATATTTAATTCTCTGCTCTCCAATAAATAAATAAATTCAAAGTCAGATTCAATTTTAGATAAAAACAGACTATAACAACAACAACAACAACAACAACAACAACAACAACAACAACATTACCAAATAAAATCAAAATTAAGAACAAAAAATCTAAAACAGCCCGGGAAAATGAAGAGGGGTTTAATCTGACACCAAGGTAGAATCGACACACATATTAAAAAATGCTGTGAATTTTTTTAAAAAAAAAGTTTTGAAAAACACATTGAATTTTGCATAGCTCACTGTCATCATCTAGTGTCACATTTGTATATTGCACTTTACAACACATTTAAACCATTTTATTTGCAGCTGTGTAGCTGGGTCCCAAAAGGAGGAAAACAAAAGAAGGTACATTTTATTCTGGACTTGAAAGGCCAGAGCACCACTAAAGAAAAGGCTCTCTCACTCTCTTCACCACCATCTATTTCATCTCCAATGGCATTGGAACAGAAAAGGTTGTTTGAGATATGATTTTAAGGCACAAGTAAGCCCATGCAGAACAAGGCAATCTCTGAGGAACCCAGCTCCTAACTTATTTTGTTACTGTTGGGATTTCATTCTCTCCACTGCTGATGTGTGATTGTTTTCATCACATGTCTGTGTTGACATTCCATACTACTGGAGTCCTGAGAATGGAAGTTCAGGTACACTGTTCCGTTACTGTTGTACTTTTGCTTTTTCTGCTCTCTCTCGGAGAAGGAGAGAGCAGCCATGTTTCCTTTGTTCTGTAACACTTGAGCTTGTACATAATAAATTAGCTTAGATTCCAAACCTCTATGCCTAGTTTCTGCTTGGACTCTGCTACAGTATTGTGTGCACATACTTTCGGATATGTGTCGCAGAAGCGCATTGGGACAGAGAAGTGATGGATCATCCCAAGGGGCACTTAAGGGGGAAGAACACAGCTGCCTGGCGTTTCCCCAAGTTGGTTATGAAGCCTAGTGTGATACACCAACTGTTACAAAAACCACTGTGCAGGAACACAAACTTCTCTAAAGTGTTGCATTTTATATTGGATCTTTGCCTTTGTTTGCCTGCCAGCTGAACCTCTGGACTGAGATCTGGCATCAAATGCCCTACAAAAGTGGTTCTCTAAAGCATCATCTATGAGATGAAGGCCAGCTATGTGTAAGCAGTTTGCACACAAACACATGAATTTGTATTTTCTGTTGTTTAAACAAATGTAATAATCTTATGCATTTTGTACCCTGACCCTGTATCCATTGGGATGAATGGAGGGCTATGAGTAACCACCATTTTTCTTCTGAACACAAGATCATAAACCATTTTTGCTATTTTGTTGGGAGCCATCCAAAGTGGCTGGAGCAACCCTGTTTGATGGGTGGCATATAAATAATAAAATCATCATCATCATCATCATCATCATCATCACTAAGGTCCTGGATGTTATTTTTAACCTTCAAAAGACTAAAGTCAGCACTATGTCCTCCAGATGAAGCTGGGCTAGCTCCTTTCATTCCTGACCATGCTGGCTGTGGCTGATAAGATCAGCTGAAGCTATCAATATGTGTTGGAAGCTTCAGGTTGGCTACTCCTGACCAAAACAGACCTCAAGATACTGTTATGAGTTGGGGGTAAAGATGGGAAGGCCTGGGGGAAAAAACCTGAAAAATTGGGGGGGGGGGGGGGGTTTTGTTTTTTTCCCCAAAACCATTTTTTGCGGGGGGGGGGGGGTTGATATAGTTTGAATATTCCACACACTTTTTTTTTCAATTTTTCCAGAAAAAAACAGCTTTGGGGGGGGGAAGGGGGGGACACCCCCCCAATTTTCCCAGTTTTTTTTTCCAGGTCTTGGCATCTCTAGTTGGGGAGTGGGGGAGTAGGCTGTGTGCAGAGACCCTTCTAACCTCTGGATCCAGGAAGCATTAAAATATAATCCAGGCTAGTTTCCTGGTGAGGTGATTGCCTCAGTGATGGGCCATTAAGGGAAACAAAGGAAAGGGGCTCTGTGTAAGACTGCAAATGGGTGGGTCCCCTACCCCAACTCACAAATAGTTAAAAGGACAAAGCCAGAGTTGAGAGTTGCAGTGATGTGATCTAGAGGAAGAAGCAACAAGCTGGAGAGAGTGTCAGAACAATGTCTGCTTTCTATTTGAATCCAAGGATGCGGCTATTAGAGAAACAAGACCCTTTGGGGATATTACTGCTGTGAACCCCTCCACTGTAGGCTCCAGTTATATATAGGTGTAAATAAAACATACATCATAAAGACACCTCAGTCTCCACTATGCCTCATTTCAAAAGAAAACACGAAGCCTGGAACCCCTGGAGTCTTACACTGCCAGGAGATTGGAGTGGCATGCAATAATATATTAGGACCGCATCTTCCATACACCCTATTGTGATCACTGGGATCAACCAAAAATACCCTCTTAATGGTACCAACTCTGTGGCCTTCCTGTTTGAACATGTGAATGCAGCTGTACACTGCCTTAGTGTTTCCCCACTCTAAAACTCAACAAAATTCAACCTTTCATCAAGCCTTTTTTATGGTGAATATGCGGCATGTCCTTGACCCTTTACATGAAAATAATGTCACAGATTTACTATACTCTGGACATTGTATTTGTGCAATTCTTCTCCATACCTCAAAAAATTGAGCAAAGATTGTACAAAATTGCCATGAGCATGGAGTGCCAACAACATGGTAACATTCTGTGATTGGAGTGGGAGGAGAAAGTCACACCTATTATTCAGCATGTGAATGCCAGAATGTATAAACGAGGCTAAGTCTTAAAATTCTTTAAAAACACTGTGATGTCTATATGCCTCGAAAAGGGTGGGGTATAAGGGTTAAGCCAGCAGAAAGACAAATATGTCTAATGGCATTCTTATGCAATTGAATTTTATTTCATTTAATGAGATTTTGAGCTATGTTTGTGGTCAATTTGTAAATGGATTGCATACTGAGAAGCCTCCTTTCACCTTCTGCAATACCTAAAAACTTGCTAGTCATCCCTACAGGCAGAACTATGGGTAGACTGATCTATACATATTTACAGAAATAAGAAAATTATTATTTATGATACCAAGTGCACTCATTTATTACTCTGTGTGTGTGTGTGTTCTGTTTCTCAAAAAAAACCCCACGTCTAATAAACTCACATCATAGTAAAGATAAGGGTTGTATCCAGCTAAGTTGTTCTGTTAGTACAAGAACTTCCATTTGTTCAGCAAGACTTCCTCTCCCTCTCATCTCTCTGCGCACACCCCATAAATGTGTTCTGGGTTTTCCCCAACCCTCCACAGCAGATTTGTGAAGGGGAGGTGCAGGGAGAGAAGAGGGAAAGAAATCTCATTTTACAGGAAGACGTCCTTGCACTATCAGAATGATTTAGGTGGACACAACCCAAAATGTTTTAATTTCTGGTTCCAGTGAGTTCCCTTCCTCTTTCACATTTTTATTTCCAGAACTACATTCCTTAAACTCAGTTCAAACGTCCAGTTGTGAAGAAAGTAAGCAAGTTTTCTGATGTCAACAAAATGACATTATAACGCAGAAAATGAACAGCACAACACTCAAGACAACCTGTTCCAAACAGCAAATACCTAGAAATTACTAGAGGGTCTGTCAACCTATATTCATAGTTGGCTGCAGTAAGGACATTTCTTCTCTATGATCCAAGTCTGGAAACACGCAAGTCTTACATTCAGAAATGGCTAGCAGCTTACAACATGGTCAGGAGTTAAATCCCAAGTCTTCTCTTCCCAGTCTCTCTCTCTCTCTCTCTCTCTCTCTCTCTCTCTCTCTGTGTGTGTGTGTGTGTGTGTGTGTGTGTCTTTCCTTTGCCTCACATGGGCTCAGTGGTAAAAGACTGACGCATACCTTAGAGTGCAGTGAGGGTGGTGACATTGTGGACAATCTGCTGCTGAAATTGCAGAGAAAGACACAGTTGTATGCCTGACAACAAAAGCTAATAGAAAAAGCTGCTTTCAGTACAGATGCTGGGAGACAGGCAGTACGAATGCATTTTTCTCCCTCTTGTTAAGAAGGGGCGGGGAGGGGACATAATGAATTATCTGCAGTTTTGTATACAACCTGAGGCCTCACTGCAGGTTCGGAGGAAGAGTCTTAGATGTGCTGAATCCTCTAGTCATTAAACACTTTAGCTGTATGCTCACATTTCATTCAAACTTGTAGCTAATGACCCCTTAAGCACTTTTCAAAATGACCCCTCTTTCCTATTTTATTGGCTCAATGATGATAAGTTGCTAGGGCAATCCTCTGCGGTATGTAGGTCGTGTGTGTTTGTGAATGTGTGTGTGAGAAAGAGAGAGAATGATGCATAGTGCATATAATGATGGGTACATGAAAAGATATGCAGAAAAGGCACAAATCCAAAATGAT
Source organism: Podarcis cretensis (assembly GCF_951804945.1). Classification (NCBI taxonomy): domain Eukaryota; kingdom Metazoa; phylum Chordata; class Lepidosauria; order Squamata; family Lacertidae; genus Podarcis; species Podarcis cretensis. The sequence continues at coordinate 30,549,785 of NC_137173.1, read as the reverse complement.
GGAAATGAGACATAAAAACAGCACAACATGAAAAAGGAGAAGAAAGCACCAACTAACCTAAGTACGTATCACACACATTGCAGCACATAAAGACACTGGCAAAACCAGAGGACAAAGCTATGAAGATCCAAAAAGACCACATGAAAAGCCAGCTGCAAGCCTGTAAAAGGCCCTGTGACAAGCCAGAAGGCTGTAAAGCTGACACTGTTTGGGGGAGAGTGCTAAAACAGTGCAATGGGGTATGTTTAACAGAAGCAAACTTTCCCCTCCCCTTGAAAACCACACACCCTTGCCCACACCATGTGTACAGAAAAGCACTGAATAAAATGCACTGATAAAAGACTGCTACGTCAGAGCTGGCTGAACATTTAGTCCATGAACAGTGGGCTCCTTGTCCGCTGGCCTGGACTGCAGGGGAAGTGTTAGCAAAAAAAAAAGTCAGCTATTGAAATGGAAATCAAAGTCTTATGAAGAGAAAAGGACAAACACCATTTTCTTAGATGTTTTGCTAGAAGATCAGGACAATCTTAAATGAGGGCATGAGAGAAATTTGAAATGGGCAGAGCAGAGTTAAGTGGGAGGATGGAGGCATGCTTATTTCTTTCCGCCATGTTTTTAGCCAGTACTGGTTCATGAATCCTTCTGAAAAAAGCATTATTTAAATTATTTCTGCCCTGCCCTGCCTTCAAATAAACCCCACAGTGTAACATTTTAAGGATACAGAATCATGTTGCTTCTTTTATTCCATTGCTAGCAACCCTATCCTAAGCACCTTTGCCCAGTAGTGGCTTGTGTGCTGGTATACAGCCACCCTCCTAGCACTGGTGGTACTGTACGTAGTTTACCTGGGTGGTACTTCAGTTGGCAAGGCACACTGGCAGGAGCACTTGATCGGCTCGCTGATGTGCCCCCCCCAGCGCAGTCCAGCCCTGTTCACGTAAGCTTTCAGGTAAACTGTCATAGTATAAGAGTATCTATACTGCTGTCTCTGCACACCTATAAGGATTATATGCAAATAACATAATTTGTCTAAGAGGCCAGCAAGGTGTGGGCACATTTAGTATAACTTGGCTGAGGACCGATCTGTATGCATATTTATGATGTACTGGGAGTCCAAACAAGTTGACTTCTTGAACTGCATTCATTAATTATGAACATTCCAGAAGTTGTTTACACACAGTGGCTTAATTCACATATTAAGCAAAACTAAGCTTTCTGCCAAACATACCTTAGAACCCAAACTATAATATAAGCATCTAAGGAACAGCCAAAGCAAGGCTTAATAGCCAATTGTCTGCTTTCATTTCCACTGTGTTCTCAGCTTCATGTTCATACATTTACTGTCTCATCTCCACAGTGCAACCATTTATAAAGGTTGAGATAAAGCTACAACTATCAATTCAGACACATACCAAACCAAAGTTTATGCAGACCTATTGCAAACCATTGTTTCCCATTCTGATTTGCTAGTCAAGTACAAACCATGGCTTATATATACACACATCATATCTAACCACAGTAAAGGTCCTTAGCCCTTATTTGGCACAATGCCTGAATTGAGCCAATTGCTCGCTATAGCCAAAATATTGTCAATTTCTGTATAAAGTTCAAGATGCTGATTTAAAGCACCCAAGGGAGCACTTGCTCATGTGTGTACTTTCCCATATCTTTTGGCCCTTGAAATGTTGTGAGACCCCATTTCCCATTACCCTTGGACATCATGGCCAGCGGTCGGCAATGATAGAAATTTCCAACAACATCTGGAGGGTCACAGGTTCACCATGCCTGATCCTGCAGGACCGTTTTTGTGATGGTGCCTTCTCTGCAGAACACTATCCCAGCAAAAGCTTACCAAGGTAATTCTACTGGTGCCTTTACAAGTACAGTGAACAATTCTATGAGGCAAATGGAAATGAGAAACTGCAGAGTTATTCCTGTCTGATGCTACCATTCTATTAAAACACAGCTGTCAGGGACTCAGCGGGAGCGCAGGGAGGAGAGGAGATGGAAAGCGAGGGGGAGCAATCCGAGGGCAGCGTAGGAGAATATGACAGCAGCCCGATAGATTCCATGAGCCTCTCCAGCGAATCGGAAGATTCACAGAAGGGGGCGCCGATGGGCAGGGCAAGGGGCGACCCAAGGGGGACACCCCAGAAGCAAGGGGCCAGCGGGGACTCCCAGAGCAGCAGTTGGAAATCAGGAACAGCTTCCCCACCAGAGCGTAGTGGGGGGGAGGAGTCCCAGGTGTCAGAGCCCACATATGCACCACCAGCGAGAGAAGATGAGTCAGGGTTGACCACGCCTCCATCGGAGAGCGAGTTAACGGTTAAGAGGAAAGTTGCAGGCTGAGCGCGCGCGCCAAGTTCAAAGGTACAGGAGAGCGGCACAGAAGGTAGCCCGGATAGGGAACCAGGTCCTAAAGCCCGCCGGAAGGAGGGGCAAGAATCGTCAGGGTCAGCGTCAGAGGAGTCCAGGAAGGATGAGACCCTAGCGGGCAGGAGGGCCCAGAGGAGAAAGGAACTTAGGAAGAGGTGGAGCAAAGCGAGAGTCTTAAACTGGTGTGGTGGGGGAGGAGACTCAGACGGGACTTCGCCGGTCTAAGGTCGGGACGTAGAGCTGCACGCTGCGGCTTTAAAATGGAGACTGAATCTCAATAAAGACTTTTGTACATAACTACAGCCTAGCGTTGGTCCTCTGTGAGCTGGGACCTGGAGGCAGCTCTGACAACAGCTAACATTTTTTTAAACAAGGTTGAACGGTTTTTGCATCCGTCTGCTAGATTTAGACATAAGATGTGTGTTTTATTATGATATGGTTCTAAAATCCAATCTAGTAACCTAAGCCACCATGAGGGCTCTGAAGCCAATTTGGCAAGACATAAATTTGAAAAATAAATGAAATGCTCAGGACTGAGTGAAAGCAGGATGTGCTGAGTCACAACTGGGAGATGTGTTGAAGCATTAACAAGGCCAGAATTCAAAAACTGTGTACAGCAAAGTATTGTATGTTAGGCATCTGCTCTGCATTCAGAAAGGTCCAGGTTCTACCCCCAAGGCTGAGAAGGAAGGCACCTGCTTAAAACCTTGGAGTGGAGACATGCCGCTAGTCAGTGTTGACAATACTAGATGAATCAATGGTCTGACTCTATGTAAGGTAGTGCCCTATGTTTGGGAGGGGAATAAATAAACTGTATTGATTTTACTAGGTAAGGAAAAGATTTGAGTGGTCTTTATTGAAGAAGAAGATTCTAGTGTTGACCAAAACTAATCTCTGCTCAATTTGGATCTGTCTCTAATTACAGCAGGAGCTTTCTTAAGAAAAAATCTGCTGTCCTGGCTTGTAATGTTAAGCATGCATGCTGATGTTGCCAAGCACATGTGCCTTTTTCACACTGCCCACAGGGATTTATACTTTCAGCCATGGCAGAAAACCGCTTGGAAATTTACCAGCACAACTGAGAAGACAGGATTTTAGATCTAGACAACCACCTCTTCAACCTCTTGTAAGAAACAACAGAAAGAACTAAACTGAGACACTTACTGACTCTAGGTAAATGAACAGGCTGAATGATAAATCTGGACTTCCTTAAAATTTTCTTTGTTTTCAAAACCTTTAGGAACTGCTAGGAAATGGAATTATCAGTGGAACAGAAATCTCCATAACAGAGTATAAGACTGAAGCTCATATGCTACCTGAGCATAATGTAGAGCAGGAGTGTGGAAGGTTCAACCTTCCAGATGGAGTTGAGCTCCAACCTGTGGAGGCTACAGAGGAACAAAGGTTCCTCATCCCTGATGAAGGGAAACAGTGGGTTCCCCTGTTCAAATGAAGCAGGGATAAGAGAAAAGAACAAACCCGTGACATACCGGTAAGCTTACTGTAGAGCTTCCTTTTATTTAGCACAATGAATAAACCAAGCCTGAAAATCATATTGGAGTTCAGATGATATTCTCAGACTTGGGTTAAAAGAGGACAGTTAAATGGGAGTAGCTTTCTGGGAATAATCTGGGATTTTTCTTCCTCTTGTTGTCATGGCAGACAGACACAAGCCATAAAGGTCTTGAGGAACAAAATACAATACAACAAAAATTGCTCCTTCAAGTAGAATTTCCCGGTGCCATATTGCTTTGCATTGCAACAAACAACAAAGTTCTCTTGGCAGAATAAAAACTTCCTCGTTACCTCACTTTGATCTTCATTACTGAAAAAAGGATCTCCCTGACATTTATATTTGGCTCTCTGACATGCCTGTACTAATAGGCTGAACAGAAGACAATGGCAAGCAGAGAAAGAGAGAGAGAGAAGAGCCTTCTGGGCTAGGAATCTGGCAGCTGCTCATTCAGCTCCCTGTTCTAGGTGACAAAGTATCTTTGAGTCCTTGTGATAAAGGGAAACAGCCAGATGTCAAATATTTTCCAAGGTTAGGAGAACTAGAGGCATCAAGTATGTTTGTTCCTAGAAGAAAGTTTCCAAGTTACATGTTCAGACCTAGAAAGAAATGCAAACCCATTTCAGCTGTACTCAAGACCACAAGCTAGTTTTATATTACACAAAATATTCAAAGTAGGATTAGGCAAATTTATTTAACCTAAGGTTCCATTCCATTACTTTGCAAATTTATTTATTTATTTTAAATTCTGCTCAAAGTACATATTTAAAATGTGTGTTGCCTCTCAAAACAAATGTTCACATGTGTATTCTGATACATTTATTGCCGAGAAATGTGCCATGATATTCAAAAATCTGGTGAACATAACTAAGTTTGAATATGCAATCTAGTCTGAGGGTGCAAATGAAGCTATTTTGTACAGGAAGTAGCAACAAGTTGCTCAAGTAACACTTGCTCAAAGCACACCTTCCCCCAAACTCACTCCTTGGCAATAAACCCTTAACTAAAGATCTCAGAAATGTAGACCAATTTTTTAATTCTCACATGGCAGATGGGCTCTGGGGCACTGAGGATCATAGAATTGCAGAGATGGAAGAGATTCTGAGGGTCATCTAGTCCAACCCCCTGCAATGCAGGAATCTCAACTAAAGCATCCATGACAGATGGTCTTCCAAAAAAACCTCCAAGGAAGGAAAGTCCACCACCTCTCATGGGAGTCCATTCCACTGTCCAACAGTTCTTAGTGTCAGAAAGTTATTTCTGCTATTTAGTCAGACTTTCCATTCTTGTAATTTGAAGTCACTGGTTCAGGTCCTACCCTCTGGTGAAGGAGAAAACAAGCTTGTGCCGGCTTCCATGTAACAGCCCCTTAGATATTTGAAGATGGCTATCATATACAGTGGTGCCTCGCAAGACGAAAAGAATCCGTTCCGCTATTCTCTTCGTCTAGCGGTTTTTTCGTCTTGCGAAGCAAGCCCATTGACGGCTTAGCAGATTAGCGCTATTAGCGGTTTAGCGGCTTTTAGCGGCTTATCAGCTTAGCGGATAAGCGGCTTAGTGGCTTAGAAAAAGGGGGGGAGGGGGAAAAGTCGGAAAAACTCGCAAGACATTTCGTCTTGCGAAGCAAGCCCATAGGGAAATTTGTTTTGCGAAGCGCCTCCAAAACGGAAAACCCTTTCGTCTAGCGGGTTTTTCGTCTTGCGAGGCATTCGTCTTGCGGGACACCACTGTAACCTCTCAGTCTCTTCTTTCCCAGGCTAAACATACCCAACTCTCTCAACCTTGGTTTCCAGACCCTTGATCATCCTGCTCACCCTCTTCTGCACACATTCCACCTTCTTATACTGTGGTGCCCAGAACTGGATAAAGGATTCCAGGTGTAGTCTGACCAAAATAGAAACCTCCTGGATTTCAAGCCTGATTTGAGTACTGATTTCCACTGGCTTCCTCTCTAAGGTCATATATGTGATCTCCTCATGTAGTCAGGGATAAAGCAGAATCTATTAAGTCTCACCAGTGCTCTGTATTAATTCAGAGTATGATCTAGAACACCCCCAAATTTCTTTAACAGCTACACTCCCAAAATGCAGGGATGGGTATTGGTGGGCAAGCTGTCTTCCAGGGAAGAATATACATAGCATAGCGATTTTTGCATTCAGGAACTGCTGTTAAGCTTCTGATGGACCTCAAAGCTACCTGAACACAATCTGAAAACTGCTAATCATAGAGAACACGGTAGAGTTCTTAGTTGCAACCATTTTATTTCCAGAGAATTTAGACTTTTCTTATTATTTTTACAGCTGGAATAAGCTGAACTGCATGTGCACAAGCTCCCACCCGCGACCATGCCCCCCGCTGGCATTGACTGGCCAGATATGCCACAGCTGGGAGTTGGCACAAGGGGAGCATCAAACCCCCACCCCCAAGCCACATCACCACAAGGGCCCAGATGCCTGGCCACAATGCTGGCCACCACAAAAGGTGAGCGGTTTTTCTAACAGAACTAGAAATCAATCATTGGATAGGTGTATTGATTGCTGTTGCATGTGGGTTAGAATTAAGGTTCTTTTGGTTCTATTAATGTCAAGAGAACACCATGGCAAAAGCTGTCATGGACTCCAATTGGTCTATTTATATTTGGTTTCTCCTAGAGAAACACATTTTCATTTTTTGCTTTCAACAGCTCTCTTAAATTGTTTTCCATTTTCATTCAAGACCTGGATTAAGACAAACACCACTCAGAGGGCAAGCACACCCAGGCTGAGTTCAGCTCCCACCATGTACAGGGTAATCCTTTAGTGATGGTGGCTGTTTTAAATGATGTCTCTGTTACATTAGATAACTTCCATAGTATTACACAGTTCTACAAAGGGGCGACGGGGGGGGGGGGGGAGGTAAAATTATTTTCAAGGAAGGAACAACAGTGGGCCTCTGTTCATTGCATCTTATGATTGCTTACTCATCCAGAAAGAACTGACAGTGGGTTAAACTGCACTGCGCTGAAATCCCCAGTAAAAAGACCTTTGTCTGTTTTCATGCTCCCGTAAATTAGCAATTTTTCCCATCTTAACTTCAGAAAATTGAGTGATCATCTCCTAGTAGAGGTCTTTCAACATTTCTAACAGCTTTTAAATTTTGAGGCTTAAAAAAAAACTAAATAAAAGAAGACCAAGGAAGTAAATCAATTTCCTACTTAATTGTATTTGTTTCTATTTATATAACAAAATTTATATACAAAAACCTGTTAAGAGTTTACAGAAAATATTTTAAAATCAAATGTTAGAAACAAGTCAACATATAATTTATTAGAATATAAATAAAATCATGTGCTAAAATTACTATTAAATAACTTGTCTGGAAAGGAAAACTTTGGCAAATGTTACCTAGTTTCTTAGATTATCTAGCACAGACAATGTAATAGCCTCCAGATGTTGTTTGCGTACATCTTCCATCATTCCTGATAATTGGCTATGCTGGCCAGTTATGGCAGAGGTTGTGGACCAACAACATCCGGAGGGCATCACATTGATTACTCGATCTAGTTAAATTAAAACCCAATTCAACCAACCTTTACTTGAAGGATTCCACAGACATATCTACTCATTTCTGAACTCTCAAGAGGTCCCATACTATCTTATTTCCTAGCTTACCTAAAAAAAAGCCATAAACTATTACAGGCAGAGGTGAGGAGAATAGTAATTACAGAAACCTCCCCAAAAAGAAAGAAAGCTCCCTTCCTACTACTGCCTTAGATGCCTTGTTTTGTTAGGATTCAAAAAACCCACAAAATTTAGGTCCAATAAGAAATACATAAAACAATCTATTAAAAACTTAAGCCACGTCTCAAGGCTGTATTGCCAACGTGAGACAGGGGAAGAGAATCACTGTACTCCGGCAATAGCTGCCGGAATCCCAGTGCCTGAGCCACCACATTCCGCTCGGGTAACCTGAAGGCCAACATTGCTTTTTTGAGCAGGGAGTTTGCCTGCTGCCTCTCCCTTAGCTGGAGGGCAGAGAGACACTGTGACCTCATCCATACTGTTGACCCAGCACCGCTCATGGCCCCAGCACATGCCAATTGCTTTCTTCTAAGCCGCCCTCTGGTGGCTGGCGGACACACAGCAGCTTGGAGCCCTGCAAGCACAGCCCTGGGCTGCGCTGCTTGCACACCATGCTCTGGGGCGCCTGGACTTAGGCATCACTTTGGGCTCTGGCATGCCACCCCCAAGGTAAGTGCCACCCAGTGCAATCCGCCCTCCCTCCTCCCCCAGCTACGCAACTGTACTCGGGTATATCTTTTTTTACTTCTTTTGTGTATAATGCTGCTGTTTTACTCTTAAAGGGTGACTGTCATTGTAAGAAATGGATAAGCTATAATATAATTTTACTTAAGGATTAATAAGAACAATGAGTTGCTTACTTTTCATAGACGTTACCCAGCCACTGGTAAGTGGAGCTCAGCTTTCGTTTATTTTTCCAGCTTATTAGTCAGAATATAAAAGGAGGAGTTACATCACTGGAAATCTCACACTTTGACAAGTTAGGATATAATAAGAAACAACAAAGGGATTTTGCTTCTATCAGGTGACAAAGAGGAAGACTGAATTTTTAAAATGTGTTAGAACAGCTGGGGTATCCCAATCCCACCAGAAATGTGGGACTCAATATCTACAAAACATTCTGTTCTGAAGCAATGGTTTTAAGTTAAAAGAAAGGAGATTCCAACTGAACATCAGGAATAACTTTCAGACAGTAGGAGCTGTTCAATAGTGGAACGGACTCCCACAAGAGGTGGTGGACTCTGCTTTCTTGGAGGTTTTCATGCAGAGGTTGGCATGAAATAGTTTTTAACTATTGTGTGATCCATTATAACCTGCATACTGTTACTTAGAAATTTGTTAGATGTATTTTGCAATGTTTTAAAATACTTAAAAAAAAAGCTAGGCCCTTTTGGTGCTGTTCTCCTCATGTGTAACTATCCTGTTAACAGACTAGGTCAGTAACTAGCAGGGAACCACCAACTAGGTCTCATATAAAGAAAAGGTGCAACAATATCTCAGTAAGGCATCTTAGACTTAACTGTGTGGTGGAGGCTTTTGTGGTTGAGGCAAAACAGGATGGACAAGGAAGGGCAGGAACAACACTGCTTTAGAGGCAATGAACAGTAACAGTGAACTACACAATGCAGAAACAATACTCTTATTACTTGTAAGTACATGCACCAGCTAGAAACCCAAAGAGAATGAAGAAGTATCTTATGTGTGCTGCTGGTGAAATAAACTCTAGATCCCTCTTCTGTAAAAAGGCTTTGCCACAAAATGTGTATCTGGGAGCTAAACTGGGAGCTATCAAAAGATAAATAGGCATCAACAATGCAGCCGCAGAACAACTTCGGCCCCAAAAATTAATCCTTCCAATCCCTTTGGAAGGCAAGTAACTAATTATCTCCATTTTACAGATTAGAAAACTAAAGCAGGGGGCTGAATAGCATGTCACTGAGGGAAAAATTAAGTAGTAGAGGGAGGATAATAACTTACGCTCCTCAGACATGGCTCCATATACTAGGCTGCACCTCTCTTATTCTTCCATTGACACCCAGCTCATCTTTTTTTCTACTCTCTTAGTTTTGTGCATGAACGAACATGCACCTGGAAATATTTATTAAGGCCAGTCTCAAAGCAAGTAAGCTTGGAGAAATCCACAGCAAAATAGACTGCAAATAAACCAACACATCCTCCAACTGAGAGGATTCTATATCCCCATTCAATGTCATGCACCCCTCTGGCAAAAGGAAAAAGCGGGGAGATCCAAAATTTACCCAAGCTCACATACTGTGCAACTTCTTTCGCTGCCTTGCAACTAGGGATGGGCAAATCTGTCAATTTCAGTTTCTCTCGATTTCTCATTTACCCAATTTTAAATTCAGTTCTCTGCATTCCACATCAGTTGGGAGGGGACGAAGTCCTAAGGAAAGTCATCAGCATTTTAGTGTGAATTTTTCCTAATATACACATTTTTGGAAAGTCATCTTCACTAATATATTTTTGATGTTACTGTATACACATTTTTTAACACACTGCTTGGCTGCACTGCAAAATTTCATAGGTTGGCTGTGTTTCATTTTGTGTGTTATTTCGGATAGGGTGATTTAAGTAAGTTTGCCTTTTGATGCAAACTGAATCAAATTCCTCCCCCATCCCAAGTTGCGACACACTGAAGGAAAGATGAAGAGACAAAAGTTAATGCGAACAGCTCTACAGCAGTCATCCACCCACCAGTAGTACCTAAAAAATAAAAAATAAACTGCTTTGAAACAGTGTATTATCTGCAATACACATAAAAATGAGAGAGGAGGGAAATTGGGCAGGCCCAAATGCTAACAACAGGTGGGTTCAGAGCTGGCAGTGGGCAGGGCCAAAGCAGCAGGACACCCCTTTTTTATACCACTTGCTTTTCTCTGCCTCCCCTTCATAATCCATCTTACTGCCTCACACACTCAAACCCTCATGCCGCCATCCATTCACACAAGCATGCACCCCACGAATCCATTAATTTCCTCTTTCCATTCACCACCCATCACACACCCATTCTCTTTCATAGATATACACACGCACCGTTCATCCACCTTCCATTCATTCTTTTTCATACACACCATCAATCCATATATTTTTAATTTCATGGAACAATGGAACAATATTCCCACAGTGCAGTGGTAGGAAATATTGTGTGTGTGTGTATTATTATTATGTGATATATATATATATATATATATATATATATATAGTGTGTATGTTAGTTTCGTATCTCACCCTCCCAAAGGAATCCCAGAGTACCTAACAATAAAGGATAATACAAATGATGCAAAGAATGAAGAAAAAGCATTGATTAAAATTAGCCTCTTCCTGGGCAGTACTAGGACTGGAAAAGGTATGAAAGAGGGTTTTCCCCATCCATTCTGTGTTCCCTTCTTCCTGGGAGACTCTACTCTAAAAAGTAGAAGAGACTGTTTTGACTGTTATTACCTTTACTGCTTATTTACTGTGCCGTGCATGCATGAGTATGTATGTGAAATGGTTAGGGTTAAAATGATAGCTTTTTCTTTCTTTCTGTTTTGCACACACGCAGACACACACAGTCAAGAAAAGCCCCATCTGGAGAGAAGCAGCCTTTATCCTCTGCTTGACATAAGCTTTATAATGAAGAGAGAGCACAAGACTGAGGGGAGAGGGAGCATGCAAGAGATGGACAGACAGACATCAGTCTGAGCTACAGATTAGATGCTTGTCAGCAGCCGACTTCTATTTGCTCTCGTTAGCACTGTCCTAGCATGCGCTAACACCACCCCCTCGGGTAATTTAAATTTATTTTAAAAAGGCACGTATTTCTATATTTAGGAGGTTAGGATAATCGGGGTGGAAGAGCCCATCTGTTTGACGTTCGCTCCAGCTGCTGTGGATGCGGAAATTTGTGTATTATTTCTTCCCCTTGCTTGTTTTGTCTTGTCCTGTTTGACTGTGGCAGAAGCAAGGCAAACTCAACCTACAGCAAAACCAATACATAAGAAGCAGGTTTTGAAAGAGCCCAGGTTCCCACAGGACTTCTGGCCAAACTCATTTGCTCAGGTCACAAATGGGATTTTAAAAACACAATACCATACAAAGACAGCTGTGCTTACAGTCCTGGGCTGCTGGAGGCAACTGAGGAAGCAGGCCAATATCATTAACCTGCTCCACGGTGCCATATTCTGATGCTAACAGAAAGACAACAGACACCCATGCCTCTTTTTAGGAATGACTCCTCTTTAGTAGGGGACCGACCAGTGTTAAAGGTATTGCTCTCCTTGCTTGTTTCCTCAGAGGACACCCAAAACTATTCTTTTTTAAAAAAATATGAGATTTAAAATGTCACCTCTCTTCTCATGCAGACCATTCCCATTGTCCATCCTCAGAGCTAGCATACAGTCACCTTGTCCTTAACCTTTAGTTAGTTCTATACTGGCCAACTACAATACCCTTTGCATAGAGCTGCCACTGAAGATGGCTTGGAAACATCAACCAGTGTAACATGTTTCATCACTTTTGTGCCAGTTGCACTTCTGAGCCCAACTGAAAGTACTGTTTTCAGCATTTAAGGTCCTGAATGATTTAGGACCAGGTTACCTTAAGGACCATCTGCACACTGCTCATAATCTATTATCTCATCTGATATTATCCTTGTGTGCCTGCTGCTGAAATTGGTTAGGTCAGCAAGCACACAAGCCCTTATCAGTGGTGGCCCCTGAATTGCAGAACTCTCACCCAGTTAACATTGGCCCCTTCAGTTCTGGCATTCAAGATAGCCTTAGAAGCACCCATTTTTACAATTGCCTTCAACTTAAGAGAATTGTTGTGTTCTAATTCAGTATCTCCCAAAAGTTTTACTTTAAATTCAGATTTCTCAACATTTGGAAATGAAGTTCTTCAGCCTAGTATTGTACACCATATTCTTAAACTATAATGTCACTTCAAAATTACCAGTGTAATCCAGCTGGCTGACAATTTAAGCATATCCCTGCCTTTCTAGCCCAGCATTCTGTTTTGTACTAAGGAAAACCAGGCATCTCCCAAAATCCAACATTCAGGTTGTGAGCCAACATGTTAGGTGGCTCATAAGCTAAGGGTTGGGAGTAAAGGGAGGGGGCACGACCAAAATTCTGAGAAACACAATTAAAAACTGAAAAGCAGAACTATTTACAATCAGCTATTTACAAGCCTATTCTGATAGATCCTTACTTTATAATACCCTAGTAATTCCCTAACTGGGACGCGGGTGGTGCTGTTGATTAAACCACAGAGCCTAGGGCTTGCCGATCGATCAAAAGGTCGGCGGTTTGAATCCCCATGACGTGGTGAGCTCCCGTTGCTCAGTCCCAGCTCCTCCCCACCTAGCAGTTCGAAAGCACGTCAAAGTGCAAGTAGATAAATAGGTACCGCTCCGGCGAGAAGGTAAACGGCATTTCCGTGCACTGCTCCGGTTCGCCAGAAGTGGCTTAGTCATGCTGGCCACATGACCCGAAAGCTGTAAGCCAGCTCCCTCGGCCAATAAAGCGAGATGAGCACCACAACCCCAGAGTCGGTCACGACTGGACCTAATGGTCAGGGATCCCTTTACCCTTACCTTTAATTCTGTAACTAGGTACATTTCTAGTGTCACTACGTGGCCTCTGGGGCTGACACTGTTCTGATAAGTTCCTTCTTACTGCAGTGAGTTCCCAAATGGGACCCAAGTTCCCCATTTCTGCAATCAAACCAATCTAGGTTTATTTTAGTACATCAATCTGCCTCTCCAAGCTACCATACATTCTCGCCAATAACAGAAACTGTGATACCTTACAAAAAGAGCTGTGTATCTCTAGGGTTATGAGGTCTGCAAAACTGCTATTCTTGTAACAATACAGGCAGTTAAATGAACAGGGACACACAACCTACCTGATGCACCAAAAACACTAGAGTGCTCATATTTATCTTATAATCAGACCTGCAAAATTAAGCCATCTGCTGGGGAATGATTGCGCAGGCAGGACGTTCATGCACAGTATGCATTGCAACAGGAGCCTATTAATCTGATTACGGAATGCATTTATTACCCAATTAAATAATGCCAATGCAGCATACAATGAAGTTAATGGTCAAATTGCTGTCAGAATCATCAGTGGAAAATCAGGCCATCGCTCTATTAACAATAAACTAGCAGTTCGGCATAGCACCTTCTTGTGCCAGTGCTTGAAGCAAAACCTAATAAAGTTAAACATTATGGCAATAAGGCACTGAGGTGTCCACAAATGAAGCTCAACACCTTATCAGTTTCAGCTAATAGGTTATTCTGCCACACACCCCACATTAAAGCAAGGATGGGGAACTGCTGACCTCCATATTTTTCAATCTGACTGTGGCCTCACCTCTATCAACTCTGGTCCCACCGCAGTTCCAGCACTCTGCCAAGGAGTTACAGCAGTTGTGAAAACCTCCCCTCTGATTCCCTTCCTCAGCAACTCTATTTTTCTCGTTCCACAATCCAGCTACTGTTGCAAAGATAGTAAGAAAGATCTGGGGCTTTTGGATCTTTTGCTGGGGGCAGGGGGGATGAGAATCAAGCAAGGCTTCTATTGAGGCAATGTGTTTTGCCTCATTGAAGATAACTTGTCGATTCTGTTCAGTGTTGATATAACCCCTTCCCTATTTTCATTCTTGCACATTCAAAATTCACAGCAACAAGGGTTTTATCCAGGTCTTTATTGGTTGGGCATATATGGATTCTATCTATAGCATTCTATCTGTGCCAGTCACACTATGTGGAGATGCTGCAACACTCCACCTACTTTTGGATTTCAGTCTCACCACTTCTGACTCCACTGCCACCCACCATCAGTACCAGCTCCCCTGATAGAAAAGAGCTCTTGACAGAAGAGCTCACAATCCAGAACTTTCTCCTCAGCAGAGAAATGCTCCAGTACGTTTTCTCAAATTCAGCTACACACAGCCATTAGGGCTCCCATGATGCACCCACCAGAACTCGAAAGCTGATATGGGAACAAATAATGTTCATGGTACCAGCACTAGCCTAATAAGTTACAACACAATACTGACCATGTCTGCTCAGAGGTCCAACAGAATTCAAAGGTACATGCTCCCAGGTAAGTAGAGTTAGAATTGCATCAACTCTCTTCTCTCCAAGTAATGCTCAGAAATTGAGTCAATTGACATTTAAACTTTGGTTACAGATCCAAGGGAAGTGGAATCTCAAACAGTCTTTAATCCGAGGGTAGTCTACTTATTCTTAACATCGAGGGAGTTTTGCACTATGAGTACTTTTGTGGCCACATAATTTTGAGCCTTCTGCAACTGCTCTCATACCACTCCTTTATTAATCCATAGTCAAGCTTGTAACCAGGCAGCACCAGCACTCTGGAACTGCCTGACTATTGACATTAGGCAGGCGCCTTCATTATACTTCATTATACACTTATAAACATGAACAGACACATGTTTTGGTTACATTTGCTATAAAATATGTTTTGAAATTTGCTAAATGCATGAATGTGCTTGTTTTTAAATATTTTATACAGCTTTTCCTTTTCATTTTTAATTGTATCACTGTATCAATGATGTGTTTGATATCCTGGGCTCCTTTGAGAGGAAGAGGGAGCCATAAACCTACCCGGAACCCTGAAATAATCATCTGGCGGTCTTCTTTGTGTGCTTCCTCCATGAGAGTTCCAGAGGATGGCAACATGAGAACAGGTCTTTTCTGGACTAGTTCCGCATTTGTGGAATGCTCTCCCAAGGGAGGTTCAGCAGGCGTCTTCATTATACACCTTTTGACACGATGCAGAAACGTTTCTGTTCAACAGGCCTTTGGCTAATTAACATCTTATACCCCCTTTAAATATGTTTGTGGGAGGGGGTTACTGGTTTGTGCTTTATCTTTCTTGTTTATATCATGCATTTTGTGTTTTTATATTGTATTTTTGCATTGTGAACTGCCCTGGGATATATGGATGAAGGGCAGTATACAAATTTAATAAATAAATAAATAAATAAATAAATTTTAATTTTTAAAAACAAGAATAAAAGACAACTTAGAACCATCCAGGCAAGCTATCTTGATCAGTTGTACTATAGCTAAAGAACCAGAGTAAGGCATAAAAACAAGGAGAATGGAAATGCTTTTTTAATTTTTAATGTATTTAATGCATTTCTATACCATCTTTCAAGAATAAAATTCTTCTCAATGCAGTTCACATAAAGTACAATAAAATACAATATTACCATTTAAAACTTCTCAATAAAACAAGCCCATATTATTAAAACCAACAATCCAATATAAAAAAGACAGCAAAATACAACTAGTTTGGTAACGTAAAAGTGTTTTTAATGGCCTTATGGGGAAATATCCAGGGATACACTAAACATCGAAGTTAATAATACACAAATATATTTTCAGAATGTTAAACACACACGTCCATCTAGGAAGTGCTTTCAACGTCCAATGTTCTCACTGTGCTTTTAAAATGAGCCTTTATCTGATCCAAACAAGTGCTAGCTTTATTGCCGCAATGAAAAGAAACAAGGAAGAGCAAAGCAGTGGAAGGTGATGTGACTAAACAGAAGCAACAGAAGAGCAAGAAAGAACAATTGCACCAATGATGGTGCAACACGCTGCCCCACCATTCTAGCCCTTGGGGACAAAGGGGATTGGAGCATAGGTGTGTGAGCACAGTATATTTTAGGTGCAGCCAACATGGCAACCTTCAAAAGTTGTTAGAGTACACCTACCATAATGCAAACAAGCCCGTGAGAGACAGACAGACAGACAGACAGACAGATCCAACTGATCTTAATTTATCATTCACTGCAACATTTCTCTTTAAATTCCCTTCTCTTCAAAAACACAATCAACAGGAACAGGAAAAAGATTTTAACTTTCCAAATCCCTGACCAGTGAGCTATACTCACAGGAGCTGATGGGAGCTGAAATCCAGCAATATCTGAAGGGCACCACACTGACTACCCCTGGTGTACTGGAAACTTTGAATCTTTCAATAAAAGTCAGTTAGTTGAAGGGAGAAAAACATGCCCCTTGCCCAAAACATGCTGACCCCAAGGTTCAGAGCTGGGGGAAGCATGCCTTCATCAACAGGATTACAAACCTCCAATTTTATATACGGTACAAAAAATCTCAATAAATTAAAGGGGTCATCTGTAATTAAAGAGCAATGAAGAAGTACAGTTCTAACAAACTTGAATACATATTTTTATTTTTAAGTTCCTGCAAGCCGAATTCTGGAAATCTGCAAGTTACTGCACACCTATATAATAGAAAAACTTCCAACAATAGATCAGAATTGTTTCAAACTGTTTTAAGAGTTGAATTTGTCCTGTTCTTTTTTTGTTCAATATCAAGGCACAGAGAAAAGGAATGGGAATGCACAGAAACGTAATTCAGTGTATAGCAGCAATACAGTAAATGACACTTTAGGACACACCATTAAACTTGCGGAGGCTCCCACACGCTTACAGCAAGCATCAGCAATTGCTTTTCAGATGCCTGCTGCCTGCAGCCACCAATAAGCTATTATTAAATCTGCAGGGGTTTTTTTTAAAAAAAAATTGTTATGAAATGGCCAGCCACCTAATGTGTAGTATCTATTCTGGAATATCAGTAAACTTGATTGATCTACTATTCGCTCTAGCAGTAACATTGCTTGCAAGATACCACAAGCAGTACATTAAAAAACAAACAAACACCAGTAACACATTCACATCAAGGCAGCCAAAGGAAGGAATAGGCAAGGTGCTTAAAGACACAACTCATGCAATTGGTTGGGATCAGAAACATTAAGGAATATACAATGCATTTTTTCTATAAATGTTATTCACAACCAGCATTACAGTTGTGACAGATGCATACTGACATATACAGCAAGAAAGAGGATTCTGACTAAACATTAAAAAGAAATCCAGGATAATACAAGCTGTTCAACAATGGAATCTACTGTCTCAGGAGATGGTGCTCTCACCTTCATTGGAACAATTTTGAGCAGAGGATTCCCTGCAAAAACCAGAATGCGCAAACAAATGATAAATCAAAAACAGGCCGACACCTTCAAAATAGCAGAGAACAACCTCACTAGATTCATGGAACCAGAACACAGGAAAATCCAAAAGAACAGTCCGTGCAATTCCTTGCATTGCTTTTCCGGACTGCTAAATCATATTTGCATAAAAAAAGCAGGGAAACTTTTAACAAACAAAAAATTAACAGAAAGTATTGAAGTTCTCTAGGCTACAACACAGAACATTAGAAGAAACTAGAGAAAACACAACAGTCCATACTTCCAGCATTATCCCACAATCTATCACTAACCATGAAAATGTAAGGCAGATGGAGTATCCCTCCATACCTGTGCATCTATGATGCAAGATATATTTGCCTAGTATGGCCAATCTGAGTAACAACACATCCAACTTAATACTAGAAGTGCAAGCCAGGGCTGCATTTGGACTGGGATCTATTGGGCTACAAAGGATTAAAGCCACTTTCTGTAAAGAAATCTAGCCCATCCCCATTTTGTTAATAAAACAAACTTTCAGTAACAGCACAGTCCTTTTATGGTTTTATGAAGGAAGCATTCACAGGAAGCAGAAAAGATCCCTTTCACAGGAAACAGAAAAGGTTTGCCATTTAATTCAGAGGCACTCTCAGAAAATTATAGTATTGATGGGGCTTCACGCTATGCTTAAACCTGTCCTGCGCATCTATAAAATGTACATATCTTTAATTACACAGAATTATGGGGCTGGAAGAGGCACTAAAATAATCTAATCTAATCCTTGGCAGATTTAGCACACCCAAACTAACGCTAGCAAATTAATCCACTCAGTAGAAGACTGCACCAATGACTAAACTGTATTAAAGTGACCCATAAAAACAGAACATAAATTGAAAGGCAATGAGAGATGGAAATTTGCTACCTTAGGAGCCGTGCAACAGTAGTTGGCCTATCCCACCAATCCCAAAACAATCCAGCTCAAAATTACCATTGCAGTGTTACCTCCCAGTTAGTAATATTTATCCTTTGCCCTGTTATAAAGTTCTATTTCTTTAAATATGTATAAAGGTAACATAGAATCAACTAAACATTAATTTGCTTGATATGTATATTTGTAATCAATGGGTTTTCCTAGCAGTTTGGACTAGAAACTAGTTCTGGGCCTGCATGATTTGGGTTCAGACATTCACCTTAGCCATGGAGTAATTTGACAGTCTTACAGTGAAACCTATTTATGAACAGTCTACTCAGAGATGGATACCCAAAGTTGGCCAACCAGAGTGGAGCAAAGTAGTGATCAAGCTGATGAGCAGGGAGTTCAATCCTGTGTTCTGCAGTGTTTGGTTGTGCCAGTTGAGTTCCCTGTGGTTAACTCACTTGGAACACAAACTGAGCTCGACTGAACACCCTGCCCATCAGCTGATGCACAGGAAGATTAACCTTCATTTCTAGCCACAGGATTCAGCTGTGTCTCTACTAGGCCCCACTTGACATGACATATAACAGCAGGTGTGGGACAAGTGGGCATGATTTTGGGAAAACAGGCTTGATGGCCAAATGGAAAGGCCCATGGGGCCAAATCTGCAACCCCTAGAGCTTCAAACCTGGGAGGTAAAGCCAAGATACAAGTGGCTTTGGCACGTTCAAGGAGGGTGAGTATGTATTATGTACCTTTCATCAGACCACTGGAAAAGTGTCAACCACTTAACATCCTGAAGCACGTCTAATCCCAAGACAACAAAAAACTTCCATAGGAATCTACACTTCTACCTGGTAGTATGTTCATCAAGAAGCTTAACGGCAAGAATGGAGGAACCTGTTGCCTTATACAGGTTTCTACACTTAGTTTCAGGCAACTCCATACAAGACTGCCCATATATTTCAGGATATCTCCAACCTTCTGAAGAGACCTTTGAGAAGAAAGAAGGGAACAGGAAAATTGGTTGCACAAGCTGACTTCCACTTGCCACAAGCATTTGATACAACCCATAAGCCATACCAGAATGCACACCTAGCCCACTATCAAGAGACCCATAGGACTTAGCCATCCCTGCAATGGTGAGCATTTGGATGTGTCCAAGCAGCTGCCCCTCTGCCACATATAAGAGATTTACAAAAGCAACTTGTGATAAGGCCGAGGGTCTGCTGTTCCAAGTTAAAAAAACCCAGTGAGCATATAGTGCCTTTGGGAAATGCCAAAAGCAGCTCTCAAGAATTATGAATATGACAAAATACCTCTCCTATTTCTAAATAAGCTTTGATTAATAAGTTCTTCCCTTGAAAGATATTTTAAACAGCAAATAGGAAGCATATTAACATCTGGAGTCTTGTGCCTAAAGAAAAATAGATGAAACAAACATCTATTTATTCACTGGATAATTTTGCAGAACTATTCTAATATTGGTCCAACTCTGCTCTTCTTAAAATAAAATATGAAAGTTCATTGCTATTTCCAAGAACTTGTACATCACCTACAAAAGACACACATTCACTGTTGCGGTCAAGAAAAAGTATTTTACATATGAACGAAAGTCGAGCAGTACTCTATAAATTAAGCCCAACCCAAACAAAGCACTACTGTTTTATTTCTCTAAATTAAGTGTAATTAATAAAGTGTAATAAGTGTCTATCACAAAGGCTGGCAGATCTATCCTAAGGCTAGTAGGTATCAGCTAAATTGGCAAGTCCTGGCACTTCTGTTAAGAGTGACTTGGCATTGATATAGTACACACTTGTTGGTTGTTTTACATATATATCCTGCACTGACAGTCTAAATTAGATTTAATACAGCAAGGAATTATGTTAAAACTCAAGGCGTGGTGGTGAAGAGGAAGGGGAGAGTAAGAGAAACTATGTACTTCACGTAGCCAATTTATTCCGTTGGCTCATTTTCAGGAGTTTCCTCTTTGGTCCCAGATCTCTGTGCCACAGACTTAAATTATCAAAATGGGTTAGACAGCCAGGTCCTCCTAATATTATTGGACTCCAACTCCCATAATCCCTTGGTGACAACTAAAAATTTAGCTAGACCTGGGCCAGGATCCACAGCAAATGCTTGTCTCCCGCCTTTCCATGAACAGTAAAAGAAGCAACTGCAAGGCTAGCACAAGCAGTACAGTGGTACCTTGGGTTACGAAGTTAATTCGTTCCGGAGGTCCGTTCTTAACCCGAAACCATTCTTAACCTGAGGCACGCTTTCGCTAATGGGGCCTCCTGCTGCCGCCATGCCACCGCTGCACGATTTTCGTTCTCATCCTGGGGCAAAGTTCTCAACCCGAGATACTACTTCCAGGTTAGCAGAGTTTATAACCCAAAGTGTTTGTAACCTGAAGCGTTTGTAACCCGAAGCGTTTGTAACCTGAGGTACCACTGTACAGACCACAAAACCAGCGCTTTCAGACACCCATCTGCAGGGAGTCCCAGGGTGCAAGTCATCCACTTTTCTTTAGAATGCTTCCCATATAACAGTATTTGTAAGAACTACATTGCATCATTTAGCAACTCTTCTAAAAAATATGCATTTGGGAGGGGAAAATCAATAATAATCCAGTAAATACTACCTTTACAATCAGAAGAGGAATGACTTAGCATTTATTTACTATTAATTTATTAAACTTGCACTCCAAAGCCACAGTTCTCTTAAGTTTGCAGGAAATTTTTTTAGGAACAAGTCAATAAAAACAATAAACAATAAAAATCAATAGTAAAAACCAAAAATAAACATGACAAGGATTTAAAACAGCAGTTCTTCAGTTTAAAGCCAACTCAGTTAAAATCTTCTTGAAATAAGGCCTATTTTTCAACCTGCTTCTCAAAGGCCAGAAGAGGGGATGCCCTGAGAGCATCTTTGGGCAGTGTTTTCCATAACTGCTGTGCCATGACAAAAAAGTTACAGGTCTTTATAGCAGGATTAGCAAATGTGCTGCCTTCTAGATTTGTTGGGACTACAACTCCCATCATCCCTGACCATTGGTCATGCCAGCTGGGATTGGTGGGAGTTGTAGTCCAACATCATCTGGCAGGCACCACAGTGGCTACCCAAGTCTGAGAACCACCCACTATACTTAAGCAGTTGTAGATGAACTTCTTTGGATTATCTCAAGGTACAGAGGGGGACACATTATTTCAGAACAAGACCTAAACTACATATGACTTTAAGAATCAAGATGAAAACCCTGCATTTAGCCCAGAAACTGGCATTGGACCCCAGTAAAACTTCTCTTTTTCAATGCAGTCATTTCACTGCTGTGTTCGAGGGGATGTGAGGAGAATGGATCTCTTTTGCATTTGTGGAAGGAATGTACCGATATAAAGAGATATTCAGATCAAATCTTCTCCATGGGCTCTAACATCACAGGACAGCTTCTCATTCCAGACCTGGGAGACACCCTCCTGTTACCTGAAAGTAATTTAAATCCCTCAGTCTGTTTTAGAGAGGTAATGACACTGATACTAGCAGTGAGGATATGGAGGTCATGCTTCACTGGAAAGAGTAGGGAGAGCAACTCACAAAAAGATGGATGGACTGGGTATAGTCTGTTGTGCTTTTAAAATGCAAGAGAAGTCAGGGGCACTTCAAAGGAGGAGGATTATGAAAAAGTGTGGTTTCCCATTTCAGGTTATGTTAACAGAAACTTGCATGTCAGCCCCTAGTCTCTAATTTTCACTATGGAGAGCGAAGCAACATCACAGAGTGTTAATTGGATGGCATGCTTTGACTTCTCTCATGTCATTATTCCTACTTTACATCAAAGAATGTAGTCTACAACAGCTTGTATGTTTCTTGGTTTTACTCTATTCTGTAATTTTGTATTTGTCATATTTAAAACAATAAAAACTAATTATGAAAAAAACACCGTTTGTGTCTTCAAAAAAATTAGGGGTGGGTGTACTGCCAGTGCATATCCCACAACTTCATGCTGAAATAGTTTAACTAAAATATTCTGCTTTAGTTTTTTGTCCTGCTTCTGTTACGCTATACAGTGGTACCTCTAGTTACAAACTTAATTCATTCCAGAGGTCCATTCTTAACCTGAAACTGTTCTTAACTAGAGGCGTGCTTTCGGATTGTATGCTAATGCACTATTTTTGCTAATGCACTACTGTTGCATCAGTGGGGTGTTGCAGGCTACACCACACACACACAGTTGGGAGGGGGCCTTCAGATTTTACCAGATGCTCGCGTTCCAGATTCTGCAAGGTTCTTGGAGCTATCCAAGGTCCTGCAATTCCCGATGCTACATCCTACCTGCTTTATTGGGCATCCATTATACACCAGGGGCTTTAATTCAGACACAGTAGGGCCATAGCACTACATAGCATCCAGGCACTATGCTAGGTAAAGCCTCTACCTTATGTGTCAACCTCAGAGAGCAGGTGGTCAGAGTTCCTTCCTCTAATGTTGATCTAAGTATTCAGATAAATTCATATAAGAAGGCAGTCCCTAAGGCTATTCCCATTTTGCAGATGGGAATTGAGGCTGATCACTGCTTTGAAATAAATATCTTAAGTATGGTTGTCCCTAATAGCAACACTTATAATTAACACATCTAGTTTTGGCTTCTTAAAAGTTAACACCTATGTCTGAGTATATCAGAGCCTGCTGGGACCAAATGGACAGAACCGGCTGTTACAGTACCATCCACTTTCAAGCCAGGAGGATACCAACTTCCCCACGAAGTGTGAAATGCCTGGGAGCACCAGTCTGCATGCTTAGAGAGCCATTAACACTGCAACAATTGCCCTGTATTTACAGAAATTACTCAGCTAGGAAGTGGTGCCTAGCACAGTAGGTAGAAAATGCAGGCCCCATTTAATGTATAGCTTTTAAAAGACAGTTAAGTGTAGGGCAGAGATAAGATACCACTGTTTTAAGAAACAACCACAGTGTTTTCATCCATCTTACTCATCTTTTATCAGCCAGATACACAATTAGTTATCAGAAGTAATATGTAAAAGACTATGCGAAGCTCAGCTTCGCTATTTGTTTGTGAATGCTGCTTTGTCTGTAATGAGAACACCTGGGGATGTGTGTAAGCATGTGTAATGTAGTGTTATCATGCTGAAAACTGACCCAGTTTGAAGATGGACAAAATTTCACCAGAGGTGGAACAAGACATTTTTGAGCCTGAGGCAGACAATACAAATTGTGTTCCTTTGAGGGGCAAAATAAAACATGACTGACAATTTACTGCCTATTAACAGTACCCCCAAAATCTGGCACCGAGGCTAATTTACTAGAAAATACAAAAAAAGCAGACTAATTCATAAATAATGCTTAGCTGCAGATGTCCAATTCTTACCAACAGAAGGTTGTTGTTTTTCTTAAGAAAAAGGAGGAGTGCAGCAGAGGGAGGGGGAGACAGAATTCAGATAACTCACATAACCGGTTGGAGGAGCCAACTGTCCAGCTTCTCACACATAGAGTGCAGGGAGGTGCAGGCAACAAAATGCAAGATATGCTATTAACAACATAAACCAAAGAGTGCAGCAAAAAGAAGACAACTCACAGGGTGGGCATGGCCTGAATACTAGACAAACAGAATTTTTTAAATATACATGCATTTAGTCCTGGAACATCACACATTATATTTTGAAAACACCTCGCTCTTGAACCCACATTAGAGGTGGGAGGAGACATGACTAGAGGGACAAATTAAAGCTAAAATCAAACAAGCCTAGTTTAAGTGACTTAATTTCTGTTGAAAACTGCAGGTCAAGTTTTTTCAGTGACATGAAAAACTAATTACAATCATTAGTTAACAGAGAACCATCTGTATACCCAACAATGCCAATTTGGTACCTGCTATGGGAGTCCACTCCATCTTACAAGGAGTGAATCAAAATCTGGACCAAGTTGTAACAGGAAGGTATATTTTGTCCTGCCTACTTCGCTGAAAATGTCTCCAGCTCAGTTCACTGTACATCACCCATTTCAGAGCAAAGGCTGTGATTTTCATCCTCACTCGGAATAGACAAGGGGAAGGAAGCAATGCTGTGAATTTTCTGCCCTGTTTGCAAACACATCTCCACCCCACAAAAAGTCAAAAGAGAAAATAATTTGCCAAACCAACCACAGAAGCAGGGAGGGATAGGAGCTGGTACAAAACAGCCAACATGTAAAGATGTACAGTAAAGGAGTTTCAGGAAATAATGAAGTCCCTGGACCCACTCCCCCTGTTTACCCTGAAAATTTTCACAGACAAAAAAAGTCAGCACAGATCTGTCCAGAATTAATCTAAGTGAATGAGGTTCATAATAGCATGAAATTTATTGTTTGCTCCCAGAAGGACAACTTGCATTATAAAGAGAAATCTCACATCAAGACATATGCTACCTTGAGCTACATAATATGAAAAAGAGGAGAGCTGCAGCTAAAACAAGGCATTTGATAACCATGCTACAAAATGTACAAGGAAAAAGATGCACATTTTACACCCCAAAACCTGAATTCAAGTTTGGCACACCAACTGAGTGTGTTGTTGTTAGAAGAGTCATTGCTTTTATGAATTGGTTTGGTTGTAAGTACATCATCATTCCTCATGCCACAGAATTCAGCCCAAGTTCAGGTAGCAGGAGAGAGAATGATTTAGTTTACCACGATAGCAAAACCAAGAACCAAGGCCTCATTATTTATTGTCCTTCCACCATCTCTCTCTCTCTTGCTCCACACTCAAATGTTAATATTGCCAATCCTTATATCATGGTAGAAAGGAGAGACCAAAGTTAAGATGGCATATAAAAAACTAGACAACTTTGCTCCATCGGAGGCAAGCAAAAGCCTCCATTCTGCTGCAGTCACTTGGCAAGCACACACCTCACTGACTCAGCAAGCATCCAGCACCTCTTGTCAATTACATCAAGTTACTGCTGATGCTATAAGGGCTGTTTCAACTAAGATGCAGCAAGGGAACATGGATATAGGGAGCCTGAACCCCCCACTCTTGCCCAGAGAGTTCAGCATTCCAAATCAGGTTTCTTGCACACTGCAGGAGCTGTTTGCATCTATCAAAGGTTGCATGAAATATATTTGCATTTAAATATAAAAGACAAAACTTCAGACTGATTGGTGAAAATCAGGTACTATAAATACCAAGGTAGTTTTTGTTGTTGTTGTTGTTTAAATATGATTACACAGAGAGTAGAATATTAAGTGAACAACAATTCACAAGAAAATAGGTGCACCATGTATCAAAAAATCACACAAGCAATATTGCTGCTAATATGGCATGTAAGTTAGCATCATCCAACTAAACAAGAGGAAAATCATTTGCATCATGGGCAAACAGCATGGTGATGGGAGATCCTGATTATGGATGAGTCCTGTAAGAAAGGCCAGAGGCATACCAGCTGTTTCAAGGGCAGAGCAAGGGACTGCCCTTGACAAACCAACAGACAAAGACTTGGGCTATTTTGTTCCTCCTGACAGTGAGCCAAGGTCTCCTTGGTCTATTCTGGTCATGAGATTCTGACAGCAGCCCCACAAATCATCTGTACACTTCTGATACATCCTCCCTCTAATCCAGAACCAGCAGAAATTTAACCCTCATGTTAACAAGGCAGAAGATGACTAAAGTATCATCCAAAGAGCTAATAAAAGTGATTGTTCACACTGCAGAACATCCCATTTCACTGATCGGTAATGGTTTGGGTGCCAAGGGAACCAATACATCTGAAGAAGTGGGCAGAGGTGGGGCAAGAAGCACCGTATTTCATGGCACTTTTGGATGAGCATTCCAAGTGCAAGAGGAAAATGAAAATAAGATGGAAGAAAACCTTAACTCTGAAGAAATGGGGAGGGGGATTCCAAGCTCAACACATGCCAGCATTTTGAAAGATATAATTTTCTAGTTACATTTAGTATATTAAAGTCATTTCTATAAATATCTTACAGCACAATCCTAGAGATGGGGGCAAAATTTGGTTTAGTCCACATTTAAAGGTAAGCCTATCCAATTTACACTTTCTGAAACAATACACAAACCAAAACACAGATATACTTCAAAATGTCATGCTTCTCCAAATTTTTCAATGCAATTCTCCAGCTAAGTAATGTGGGACTATAGGGTAAAGTATACATGAAAGTGCATATATTAATGAGGGACAATTGCTTCCAAGAATGTATATATTCAGATAAATTCACACAAAAATGTTGACAAAACTTTCGTGAGGCGTTTTTTAAAAAGCATTCACAAATTGATATGGAAATATGGAGAACTTAACATAAGATTGGCAAAATGATGAATCAAGAAAAAGCAAAACTGACAGATTCCCCCATCCCTAAACCTAACCCTGTCTACTCAGAAATACATCCTACTGAATGCAATGGATCTTACTCCCAGGTAAGCAGGATTAGGGTTATAGCCTAATTCATTCTTTCTATGAGAGGCTCGCATTAATATTCCAAGCTCCTGGGTGGTAAGTGTGGGGCCTGTCCAAAGCTTTACTCAAAGACAGATTCCAAGACCAAGCTCAATAATCTGATTCATTAAGGCCACAATACTTTTCAGCTGTTCCCCTTCCTCTGCCTTGTCACAGGCCATAAGAACCACAAAACAGTGTTAGAAACTGAGATATGAAAGCTAGGAGCTAAATGGCACTTTAAACCTAGGATTATGGGCGCAACAACAGAATGTCTAGGTATGCTTTTTTATAACAAGAATACAAAGCTGAAAATGAATGTACTGCAGCTAAAATATTATGTTCATTTTTCACATGGTCTACTCATTCCCCTTTCCACCCACCCCCCTAATATTCTTAAGAGGATCTCTTCTCCAGTCTTCAGAGAGTAGCTGTAAGTGGGGAGGCAGAAAAAATTCCTCCGTTCCTTCCACTCTGTAGTTTTAATCTGAAATCTTAGGCACAGTACTGCACCCAGAGCTCAGAAACTGCTTGCGCTAATGAAATTCCCTGTCTCGAAATGCGCCTAGAACAATGGGAGTTTCGAACACAAGCTTTATTTCCACATCAGCGAAGTTAATTGTTTCCAGTTGCAGGAATTGTTATGAACAACTATAAACATTACACTGAACAAGACGCAGGAATATTGCAGTAAACACATAAAGTAGCTAAGATAAACACCACCTCCTCTGCAACAAGCAGTGTGTAAACTCACCAACTGCAGTTCTTTACTGAATACACTTGATAGATTCCCTTTCCCTAACAAGCAGTTTCAACATTTACACTGTAAGCTTTACCAAAGCCATAAAAAACCCTCACACAAACATTTACATCCCTACAGAGGGTTGTTGTTTTTTTTCATCCTAAAGGATCCCTAAATGCCTGGTAAACCATATCCAGAAATGCAGCTTTGTTTTACAGAACCTGGCACATAACTCTGTATTAAACAATTCTGTATATAAGAATCAGGATCCAGCCTTAATGAATAGAATTCAAGTTCTTTTTTTCACGTGCTGAACTTGCCAATAAAAATCAATGGGGCTTATGCCACAAAGTGTTTTATAGTCATTACTGATTATATTCCATTTTCCCAGATAACCAAGAAAAAAAAACCTCAAGATTATAAAGAACCACACCATGCACATTTCTTGGTTGCACATAGCTTTTTTTCTCGACTTCTGTTAAAACATATAATGGATTCAAAGCTACTCCTGAAATGCAGTAAAGGGAGACTAGTGGGGCTGAGGGGACCTTCTCTATCTTTTACTCCTGTTGGTTTTCCCACTAATATTATCCATAAGCGTTTTCCTCTTCCAGTGAAGAAAAGGACAAACACACCCAGTATTTGAAACCACAGGTGAAAAAGCAGCTGAGGAAGCAATTTTCAGCAGAATTAGGTGAGGTGAGGTGAAGCCATTTGCTTCAGGCAGCAGATCTCACCCCGCCCTGACACCAAAACAGCCTCATTGCCCTCACCACTGCACCCTCAATGTTGCACCCTTTCTGCTGCTGTTGCATTATTGCGGCAGCACGGGAGTAGCTGCAGATGAGAGTATAGTTGCAATGACAGGGCTGGCAGTAGCGGGGGGGACAACAATGGGGGCAACGAGTGGTGGGGACCTGGATCTGTGGTGTGGATGGTCAGGGCCTTTTGCGCACAGCACTAAAATGTCTCTGGCTGGCCCTGCTGGAGCAGAAAACATTAACTCATCCCCAAAAAGCCACATCTTCTACAGCAGACAACAATCTCCAGTTGCATTTTCTAAGTATGTGGGTCAAACTATGTGCAACTTAACACTACGTTTAAATCAACTTTGAGTGAGCTAGGCATGCCAGAAGTCCTAACCAAGATCTTAAGCACTATAGAGTACCAATGAAACAAGCAAGAGTAGCCTTTGCCAGCCTGGTGCCATCCAAATGCTTTGGACTATAATTCCCATTTGCTATGCTGGTTGCGAGTGATGGGAGCTGTAGACCAAAAAAATTGTACCAGGTTGAAATGCAGCTGAAAGGTTTTGGGTGCTCTTTTCAAGAAACACAGCCTAAATCCAAAATAAGTGAACTTCAAGGGAATGTGAGAGCACTATGAATCTTGGGGGGGGGGGGGTGTCTTCCATAAATAGTATTTGGCAGCATCTATGAATTTGGTTTTCCCAAAATTCTTATTAGTCCAAAAAGAACAAAAGTCCTGAGTTAATATAGCCTGATGTAATTCCTTTTCTTTCAGTGGGTATACTCTAATATAAATGGTTTGAAGATCATGAAATCAACTACCGTACACATTACATTTATTTTAAAAAAACAGAAAGAGAATAATTAATGATGTGATCATCAATACTCCCTGGAAGTTAGAGAAATAAAAGATGCAATTATGAACCGGGACAGTGCAGGAAAGCAAAATGATCTTCCCACATTTGTCTGTACACTGAGCATTCTGGGAAAGTGTTACACTCCAGATCTATTACTTCTTTCAGTTAATAAAACAGTACCAGAGGATTAAGGTGTCACAGGAAGAAGGGATGATGCAAACTTATGATCTGAGACTACAACTTGCAAAGATTTACTCAAATGTGCACTGTAATGCACCACTGCTCCACAAGACTGCTGTGAAAATTGCTCTCGGTGTACAAAATAAAATTAAGTTCCAACGTATTTTTTGTAGGCTTAATAAATGTTTGACCACACAGGCACCAGAGCAGGATGCTGCTGCTTGTGGGAATGCGAACAACTACAAACACAGTGTTAACAACAACAAAACCACTCTCTCACTTATAGCAGATACTAAATCAGAGTACTAAATGTTAGCAGATATTTCAAAAGGTTGCTGGAACTTACAGTTCATTAAGCCCTATTTGGTTAAAACATAAAGTGCTTGAAATGGTAATCTAAGCTATAGTTTTAGATGTATTCAAAAATAAATTAATTGGACAAACCAGCATTAAAACGTGGATGCTCATAAGGCATTGCACAGGAATGCAGCTTGGCCTCTTGGTTTTACATCTTTTCAAGCTCTGATTGAAAGGAGTTTCTAGATCTTGTGGATGTGGGGGAATGGGGTGAATCCAAAAATGTGACAACTCTTTGTTATCTAAAGACAGGGAATAACCAAGAATATTATCAGATTTTGCCAAACAAAGGAGTGGAAGTTGGTAGTCCCAAGGTTCTTGGTCCCACCAGCTCTCAGCTACTGATTTCACCCTTGCCGTGCAATATAACAACAGCAGCCTAAAGAGATGGCCACCAATTTGGATTGGAGGTACAGTGGAACCTCGGGTTAATAACTTAATTCGTTCTGGAGGTCCGTTCTTAACCTGAAACTGTTCTTAACCTGAGGTACCACTTTAGCTAATGGGGCCTCCTGCTGCCACTGCACTGCCAGAGCACACTTTCTGTTCTCATCCTAAAGCAAAGTTCTTAACCCGAGGTACTATTTCTGGGTTAGCTGAGTCTGTAACCTGAAACGTCTGTAACCTGAAGTGTCTGTAACCCGAGGTACCACTGTACTGGACAAAGAAGAGAGCTATCAATGGCTTCTGGCCATGATGGCTATGCTCTACCTCCACAGTTGGAGGCAGCAATGCTTCCAAAAACCAGTTGCTGGACAACATGGGAGGGGAGAGTACTCATGTGTTCATGTTTCACTCGCTGGTTTCCCACAGGCATCTGGGTGGCCACTGTGAGAACAGGAAGCTGGACTAGATGGGCCACTGGCATGATCCAGCAGGCTATTCTTATGTTCTTATAAGATAACAGTTTAGGCATATCATGAACCCATCATTAAAGTGTAAGAGTAGAAAGAAGCTGCATCTTAGAAAGGGTGCAAAACTACTGCCCTATAGCATGTTCCTAAGCATCTTTGCTCAAAAGTAAAACCCTCTTAGTTCCAAGGGACTTACTCCTTGTAAGTCTGTTTAGAGCTGCAACAGCTCTAGTCTGCAAAGTTATAAAACAAGTTATGGATAAACGAGGCTGGCACCTTGGTTCTACAACACATTTACTTGCAAGCGAATCCCATTGATTTCTCTGAAATTTACTTTGAAATAAGTACATTTAGGATTGCAGCCAAAGACTCTTGGATAAAAATAGCAAGGAGGCTGCACTCATACCAGTGCAAAAATAAAGAGTTTTACCAGTGATGTGCCAAAACAGAAGTGTATGGTTAAATATTACATATTCAGCACACAATAAAAAATTAATGAGCACAGGGGTATATACAAATGTTTTCTGCATTAGGATTTGGAGTAAGCTAATTTTATTTTATTGATCTGAAGAGGCAGGAAGCAATAGAGTCATAAAATAAAATGCCAATAATTATATCTAGAATAATTCTACATGCTTTCCTTAAAGGGATGTTCCCAGTTTGAAAACACTGACATGGAGTATTTCTCCACATCTGCCTGAACCACTTGGGTGTCACCAGTTCAAGTACCTCTAAGATCTACACCAAATAACAACTTTAAACTGCAGCAGGGGATCCAGATAGCACTACTGACCAAGTGCACAACCAGAATGTTGTATTTATAGCCCCCACTTTGGACTCCACAACTCAATTTGTGCTTCATGAGGTACAAGGGATCCTGCAGCGCCTCTTCTTATCCAACACGTCAAAGCTGTTGCAGTAGGAAAATACAGATTATTCCAGAGCATAGAAGGTCAAAGGACTAAAACGTCAATTCCTATAAACACAGTAATCCCACAACGTCTCCCTTTATGGAAATGTTGATTTAACAAAGCAAGGGATCCAGGCAACACGAAGGCAGATTAAATCAAATGTGTATGGTAATGACAATTTGAAGAAGTTTAACACACACAAAGGATCTGATGTTGCAAAGATTTTGGCACATGTTTATCTTTCCACTCCTATGCAATCTCACTGAAATATTACAGGAAGAAAGTCAAAGTCAAAAGTATGCAGAAGTTAGAACTGAAAGATACAAACTTCACTGCTTTTGAGCCACTCAAGGCAAGTCTTTACCTTATCATGGACTATTTACTACCAAATCTGTGCAGTGCCATAGCAGCAAGAGTAGAAAAAATAATATATTGTCAGAAATATGAACATAAAAGGAAAAGCAACAGGAAAAAAATCAGAAGTAATGGGGATGGGGCAGAGACGTTTTCTCCCGATATAGGATGCAATCCTACCTAGGAGTAAGCACCACCAAATTCAATGTGGCTTGCTTCTGTGTATGTATGTCCAGTATTGCACTGCTTCATATTTAGATGGGCTCAGAATATCTCTTCATTTTGTCCATTATTTTAAAAGGATTTAAATTGCTCTCAACATTGAAAAGTCAATGACCAATGAAAATGAATGCTTAAAGCAAGAACCTAAGTATTTATTTATTTTTAGGATACATATTACACTACTCTGTGTCCAGGGCAGCTGTCTACCAGCTGCATCTGGTATGCAGGCTGAGACCCTACCTGCCCACGGACTGTCTCACCAGAGTGGTGCAAGCTCCTGCTATCTCCCGCTTAGTCTACTGCAATGCACTCTATGTGGTAACTCAGAAACTAGAACTAATCCAGAATGCGGCAGCTAGATTGGTGACTGGCAATGGCCACCAAGACCATATAACACTGGTCCTAAGAGACCTACATTGGCTCTCAGTACATTTCCGAGCACAACTCAAGGCATTGGTGCTGACCTTTAAAGTCCTAAACAACCTCGGCCCGGTATACGTGAAGGAGCGTCTCCATCCCCATTTTCAATCCGGACACTGAGATCCAGCTCCAATGGCCTTCTGGTGGTTCCCTCACTGAAGAAATGAGGTTACAGGGAACCAAACAGAGTGCCTTCTCGGTAGTATCACCTGCCCTGTGGAACGTCCTCCCATCGGATGTCTAGGAAATAAACAACTATCGCCCTCCCATCAGATATCAAGGAAATAAACAACTTTCTGACTTTTAGAAGACACCTGAAGGCAGCTCTATATCGAGAAATAGTTAATGTCTGATGTTTTACCATTTTTTCTATATGCTGTAAGGGGGTATAAATAATAAAATATATTAAAGAAATAGCAGTGTTCAAGAGTTCCCGAAACAAACACATAGCACACGCACCCATGTCTTCAATTCTAGCCCAAAATTCCTTTCAACATGTACACACACACACACACACACACATACACACACACACACACACACACACACACACACACACACTTTAATACCTATATTTTATCTTTGTTTTTAATTACAGTTTTATGTATATTCTTTTTAGTTGATTTATAGGTATTAGTTGTGTTTTATCTATAATTTTATTTGAACACTGCTTGGGGAGCCTTTTTAATCAAGTCGTATTGGGTAGTTCCATAGAAATGTCAACCTATAGACTCAGTTTTCATTTTCATATGTAGTTAACATGTTCTATATAATTTCAAAGATAATTTTCCCACGTTTCATTAATTGGCAACTGTTTTTCAAAATGGCATTTTACAAGTGAGTAAAACAACCACATGCAAGAAGTGTCACATACAAGATGACCCAGAATTTCTCTGATTTTTTCCCTAAAGTGCAGTTAAAGACCTCTCCAAGAAAACAGAGAACAAGCTAATGAGCCTTTAGTGTACTTACAGTTTTGCTGACAATAAATTTTATAGAATCATAGAATTGTGGAGTTGGAAGGAACCACAAGGGTCATCTAGTCCATTCCCTTGCAATGCAGGAATATGCAGGTGGCCTGTATGGGGATCAAACCCGCTACACTTTATAACCAACTGAACTAATGGATGATGTTAGGAGCAAAATCAGATTCAGACAGTAAAACCTATGCTGCTTGAGTGTGTTACATTTGTTACAAAAGCACATGCCTTTCCCCGCTCAACAAAATCCAAGAAAAGTTATTGAGGTTGCAAGAATGTTACATTAGTTACATATTTCAATACACAATAAAAAGGAAGTATTTAAACTACTACTTGATAATTTTTGTAGGAAAGATCAAGGCAGCTAACCAACTGTTTAATGGTAATTGATGCTCAATACTATTAGCTGAAACACAAAATATTATGTAAAGAAGCTTATAAATGTTACACTGGTCACCACAGAATGGTCAGCTTGCTTGTACTATCACATTTTCATGGGGGGAATATATAAAGCTAAAGTAGATATGAGAGATCACCAGCAGCTCTGAGGTATTTAACATAAATTGTGTTTAATAGCA
This sequence comes from Podarcis cretensis, assembly GCF_951804945.1. Lineage (NCBI taxonomy): Eukaryota > Metazoa > Chordata > Lepidosauria > Squamata > Lacertidae > Podarcis > Podarcis cretensis. Next base: position 30,515,741 of record NC_137173.1, on the reverse strand, counting down.
CAGTAGACAACTCTACTGACTGAAAGTAAAACATCATGAGAAAACAATAGTCTTTGGCACAGAACTAAGAAACTGTATTTCTCAGAAAGGAAGAACATGATGTTCCCATTTTCAGATTGCCACAATGATGAGCACCAGTGGTGATGCCCACACTGAACCACACCAGCTATGTTCATTCACTCATATATAGTTCTTACCTATAAACGAGCTCTCAAGAAAACATTTACCACTTTCCAATTTACAAAAGCAAATTACTACAGTGGAACCTCGACTTATGTACGGCTCTACTTACGTACAATTCCAGTTACGACCTTCAGTAGATGCTTTGACTTATGAACTTTCCGCTAGATACGAACAGAGGCCTTGCCAGCAGCCCGGAGCTCACCCGGCCGGCTGCAGAGCAGCTCTGAGGCCTCTGCTGCCAGGGAGAGGGCCCCCATCCCACCTTCAAAGTTGTGGACGAGGTGCCGTCTGCAAGAGGCACAGCAGGGCGCACTGCAACCCCAAACCCCGCCAAGGAACTAACCCGAGAAAGTCCAGAGAAGAACCTGGCCTGGCAAGAAAAAAAAAGTGACCCTGGCCAAACTGAATCAGCTCTTTATTGACCCTTGCCCCACCCCCAGCTTATAGCCAGGTAAGCCCACCCACCCACAGTGCACGTAAGAAAAAAAAATGTTAATTTTTTTCATCTACAATACTGTCTTATTTATTTTATAGTACAGTACATTGATTATTGCCTTTGTTTTATGGATCTATGGTCTCGTTAGACAGTAAAATCTGTGTTAAATTGCTTTTTTAGGGGGTGTTTTTCATTGTCTAAAACGGATCAATTCACTTTTCCATTACTTTCTATGGAAAAGTGTACCTCTACTTATGGACATTTCTAGTAATGACCGGACCTCCGGAACAGATTATGGTTGTAAGCAGGTTCCACTGTACGTAAATACTTTGGAGCAACAATGACAACAGAAATGTCAAACGCAACAACTTTATTGCTCTTCAAAGGCATGAGCAGGCATTTAAAAGCAAAGAAAGCTAGCTTATCACTCCGATGAACTCCAAATATGTTGTGTGTGCAATTCTCCTTGAAAGAAACTGTTTACAAGCACTCTTGAATACTGTATTTTAAAAAGTATAATAGTAGCATCCTGACAAATAGATGAGTCACCAGAAAAAGTGGCTAAATATCCCCTAAGGGGTACCAGGGGGAATATTGCTTATTTGCCATAAGATGTAAAATGTTCTCTAGTGATTAAGACTTGGACCATGGAGCCAAGAATATGCCATCTACTCATTCTACTGCAAGCCCGAACTGCTGAGTACCCCTACTTCTGTTGCATAATATGGATGCAAGCTATTTTACCTCTCCTCCAAGAGACCTTGCAAACAGTACCCTGTGTTACAAAGATTTGAACATTTGTACTCTATACCACTAAAGGGACTGGGGCACAATGTAATCACCTTTTCTGCCAATCAGTGAGGAATTAGGCAATGCAAGGGAGATGGAATACTCTATAGCTCAGACAATGCATAGTACGTTTTGGCTGGCCTCATGTCTCAGCCAATACATAAAGTAAATTAAAGGCTGTCATTCCTACATTGCGGCTTTCAGTGTAGACATAGCTGATCACCCAACAAGACTAGTCAATTGCAACTCAACACTATCCCAGATTAAAGTCACAATGTTGAACAAGTTCTCACATATGGATCATTCCACATCAAATCTCCTGGTGTCATGTGCTCTCACGACTCAGATTTTCTTCAAAAAAAAGTTTATGTGTAGATACCTATGAGATAACCTCAAATTATTTTTTAAAGATTTTTTTTGGTCCAAAATTTGGCTCAGGAGAATTTTTTTTTAATTTTGATTTTCACGCGATTTAGGCTAATGCAATTTCTGTGTCAGTTTTGAAAAAACCTCCTGTTTCGCTTATTTTTCAACCAATTGGGTTTGTTTTGGTATCAAAACAAAGCTAATTGTGGTCCCTTTCAAAATAAGGTATAAAAATGGTATTAAGTGCCACAGAAAAGGGTCATCGACCATTCAAAGTCAATTTTTGTCATTTTATTCCCAGTAGGTTCAATAGGCCATAGCGCGCAAACCACAACTAACAAGTTTCATACTTTTTTTGTAGAATGGGAGATGGTGTAAGGGCTGGGAACAACCTTGGTGGGATATTCACAGCAGAAAGAACCACAGGTGAACAGAGAAAATAAAGATCACTGGGAGGCCTGCTCAGAAACATTTCACGTGGACTGTACTGTATATCTTTTGAAAGCATATGTCACTGCTATGTATATCAAGCATATACTATGAGTAAATAAATAATGTTTGTTTCAAAAATAAGCTTATTACAAAAAAAGCTGATATGGTATTTGAATGGAGGTTTTTTTTTTATGTCTGCTTCCCACATCCACCCCTCTGGAAGAGGCAAAGGAGATTTTTTTTTTAAGTCCATACATTAACTACTCAGTACATACATTTGTTAAAAGCTAGATGGTGTCATACTCTCCAAGCAATTGTGTCCATTTGTCCAAACTATCATTGCTTAACAGAGAACAGATCTAAATAGTCTCTACAGATGCATCAGAAGCCTAGATCTGGCATGCTGATTCTGCCGTCATTCTGAATGCATTGGTTTATAATTAGAAAATCTTGGACAAAAAAAACTGAGAACATGTAATTATTTTTGCTACTGATATAGGCATTGAGAGAGTGGCTTACACAGACAAAAGGAAGTATAAATCTGTTTTGCTGCACTGTGATGAATAACTGTTGAAAAGGCTTTGATACAAGTGAAGAGGGAAATGCTGCTTCCTTTTAAAATAGATGGTACAAATACCAACCAATGGACAATGCAATCCTGAAATCAATGCCAAGTCCCATCTATTTGAGTAAGACCTGCAGCACTTCGAGGCTCTGGTACACCATGTAAGCCTTCCAATGTCAAGATGAAAACTGTTCTGATTCTCACCATATTTAACAGTGCTTCCCTTCTGTCATTCAGCCTTTGCTCTTCTCTAGTTCATAAATAGATCCATGACAGTCTACAGCTCTTGTCAGGAAGCTTTGGGTAACTTCCCTTCCTACAAGAAACAAGAAAATTCTGTTCCATGGTGTACTGGGAGCAGTACAGTACTTCCCTCCCTGCTGTTGCTCCTTCTGTACAATATACTTTTAGTACAACAGTTTAGTACACAGTTGTTGTCCATTTACTGCCCTGTGTCCAGCAGTCTTCTTTAAAGGATGCCCTTCTGGGCACACTGAATTTCCCACCAGCGAATGAACTGTGCTTCGTACCTAGGGAAACTGTTGCATGTTCCGCTGCTCAAATAGCTAAGTCACTGGTACTGTAGTTGCCCTGTGCAATCAATGCCTTCAAACAAGTTATTACTGATGGTCACCAAACCTGGATAGCCTTAAATTATGAATTTTAGACAAATTCATAAGGAAATGGCTACCAGTCATGATGATTACCCTTGAGGTTGGTCAAGAGGCTGCAACTAGTGCAGAATGTGGTGGCTAGGCTGCTGCTGGCAGCAAACTACCTTCACTATATAGCACCTTGTTTTCACGATTTGCACTGACTACCAATCCATCAATGGGCTAAGCTTAAGGTTTTGGTACTTACATATAAAGTTCAGGGCTAGGTTACTTGAAATACCACCTTATCCCTTATATATCCAGTAGTTAACTGCATTCTGAACCAGAGTTTTGCCTCCAACTTCCAAAAATATCAGAAGCCTGTTCCACAGTAACTTGGAGCAGGGCTTTCAGGGTGGCTGCCCCCTTGTTGGAACAGCATTCCTGTTTAGATACAACACATGTCCACTGTCTGTTCTTTTCTGGAGAATACTGAAGAATTTTGTTGTTTCAACAAGCTCTTCTAGCGGGATGAAAAAATTTATTTGCCTTGGGTTTAAAAAAAAATATAAAACGAACACCTATTTTTTGTTGTTTGGGGTACTGTTTTAAAACTATGATCAGTTGTTTTTATGTTCTATCTATAAAGCACCTTGAGACACATGCAAAAGGTGATTCATAAATTCATAAATAATTATAATTATATTTATCAGCTCATGTATCAGAGGCAGTATGCCTCTGAATACAAGCTGCTGGGGATCATGAATGGGAGATGAGTATTGCTTTCATGCCTATGGAAACCCCTACTTGGTTGTGAGAAGAGGATGCTGGACTGGATCTTAAGCTGTACTTATCCCACAGGGTCTGGGATGAGTGACACATCTTTCCTTCCTTACAAGTAATTCTTGGCTTTGAAGAACAATGTGTGCTGAAGGTAGCTGTGCATATTCTGTGCAACCCCAGTGTTAAAACTCCACTTCCAGTGCTGATATTTAAAAAGTCTAAAGCACACATAACCTTACACGTCCTTTCCACTGGCCTCACTGCTCCATCATTTCAGGATTATTATTTTTTATGCCATTATGGGAAAGTGTCCTTCTACAGTACAAAGCCAAATTAGAGTGCTCCCTAGCCCATTTACCAAAAAAAGTGAAAACAAGAGAATGGCCATCCCCTTCACACCACCACCCATTATGTGGGAAGTGGATAAAAAATTTCAGGTCCTAAATTGGGGCTTATGAGGACGTCACACTAATCATGCATGGTAGTTTGAGCACAATTCTTCTGTTTCTACAGAAAGGCCTACCTTTCACTGGTCTACAGAGGGATAAATCCTGTGGCGACAGAAGAGTTGTTTCTAATGCTTGGAAAATTAGGAAAGAGCATGCAGTACTGCAGACAACCACCCACACATTTCCTAAGAGTCAGGGGTAGCCAACACAGTGCACTTCAACTGGTGTTGGGACTACAACTCTAATCATAAATGACCACTTGGCTATGCTAACTGAAGTTGAAAGACAGCGGCAGTCCAACAAATGAAGGGTGTCTCTGGAGCTACCCTTGGCTCTTCTAAAACCATTTTTCAATGGACTCAACGGATGCTGAAGAGTCATAGGCCAACCAGCCAAATAAATAAGTCTATGAAAGTTACTAGCCTCCTTACAGACTGAACATAATTGAAAATTGAAATTTCACTTTATTTACTGGGGCTAATCTGTGGAATGAGGAGGGGCACTACCAACCCTAACACTGCCAGCCACATCACAAACATAGTTGGGCACCAGGAAGGAAGTGAAATAATGGGAGTGAAGCAGCCAATCCAGTTCTGACAGTGGCCTTTCATGTCTCATCACCTATGGCTCCCAGGCAAGTGCTTAAATACAAGGCTGTTGTGGACCAACTCACTTATCATTCTGTCCAATTTCAGAACAAGCCTTGGGCTGACAAATACATGCAGCACTTGCAAGGACTGAACAGCTAAGGGTGCTCAAATAGCAAGGGGGACAAAATGGGGTGAAATGGGTGGCAATGAAGCATTATACACACTGCATGCCAAGACTAGGGGCTGTGTACACACTATATACATTTAAAGCACATTTAAAACACATTCATTCCCACAAATAATTCTGGACAATGTAGTTTACTGCAAGCAGGATTACAATCCCGATAATGCTTAACCAACTACAGTGCCCAGAATTATTTGAGGGAAATAATGTGTTTAGAATATGTTTTAAATGTATAGTGCGTGTACAGCCAGGAAAGCTCAGCAGAGGTTCAACATTAGACACACTTTTTCCAAGGCTGTAAAACCAAGCACAACTGTTTAAGGAAATCCCAAAACTGATAACAAGCACAAGGGAGTGCTGCAGACCCGAATTAAGGGAGCATTGGCAAAGGCACAAAACCAATTGCAGTGCAGCTGGTGGAGTTCTGCATCTGGATCATAGCAGCAGGGGTCTCAGTCCTTCACTCTCAAGCTTCAGCAGCACAACAGTCCCCTGCCAACGCACCACACGCTGTGGTAACCAAATCACATAATCCAAGAAGAAGAGGAGAGGAGAAGAAGAAGAGGAGTCACAAATACCTTGCTTACTAAAATACCCACAATGTGATTTGAAAAACTACACCACAGTAAGATGCGTCTCTTCCTTTTAAATCACTAAAAGTATCAAGGAGTGGTAAAAGTTCAGCACTTCACACATAACTATGAGCATGGCGACTCTTACTTAATAGTTGCATGTAGTCAAACCAGCACAATAGCAAAACTGATCCCTGCATTCCTGTAAAGTTCTAAAAAGAAAAACAAACAATTCTTAACTCCCATCAGTAAACAGTTGGCATGAGATAGTGCTGAAATGTAGGTAACTCTGTGACTCCCAGTTCTTCCCTGCATTTGTAAACTGCACAACAGTAAGTATCACACTCTGACCCTAAGCATGATCACCTGCAAGAAACTCCCATTCGAATCATTTAGTTGCTTCCAAGTATGTTTAGAGTTTAATCCATGCACAGTTCAACTCTATGGAAATGATACTTCCTATCCAAAGTGAAACGCATCGTTTTGTCACACACAAATGTTAATATTGCTAAAAGAAATCTGTTAGCACATCTTAGTGAGGTATTCATGGTTCACATTTCTGACCCCAATGACTTCAACTGTGTTAAAAAAAAATAGAACAAACGGTCAGAGACACTTAATCTTTTCTATCTCATCAGAATACAAGAATTGCTACCCATAATTAACAGACCAAAACTTATTTTTTTAAGTTTTAAGACACTAGGATTATAATATCCAAGTACTTACAGTTGAAACAGATTACACAGAAATAGTTACTCTACTATCGTATAAAAACTGTTTTTGAATGTGTGTTTCAAAGACTATTTTGTTGTATTAAAACAGAAACAATTAGCATAAAAGCAGTAAATAATCTGGATAAACTATTAAATCAGATCAAATGCAGGTATCCTGGGCTGCAGTCTTATTTGAGAATAACCCCAAGTGAACTTAAATTCTATAGCATGTTGGTTTGGGCTGCCTGAGAGGGCTTTATACACTTTTCAGTGCTCCTGTCCTTCTGAACAAGAAAGTTCTCCTAAAACAAACTTCCCCGCATGCTTTCAGAAGAACCAGTGTTCAAGTCAATACCTTGAAAATTAAAGGAACTTCACCACAGTGAAGTCCAGCATTAAGAAGGTAGCACTAAAAATGAAGTATCTGTACTGTAGAATAATGAAGTGACTAAGGCTGTGGGGAGCATTGCTTGGTTTTTAAAGATTACTGCATGTTCTATACAGCTGGGATAGTGGACCTCTGGATCATAACCCCCCCTTCGAAAAAAGAGACACAGTAAAACTACGCTTTAATATTAAATACTGTTATTTTGACTGTGTGTGTTTCACAAAAAACACTATTTTGTACATAAACAACCAGCCCAACACGCTTCTTAAAACGAAACAGAAAACACACCCTATCCACGCCGGGTGGAAATAAGCTCTCAGCCAACCTTTATACTTCTGCATCACAAAAAGAGAAGAAGAGAAACATTACAGGAGAAAGTAACGGCTTTCCCAGCTCCTTATAATAAAACCACTTCTACAGCTACAGTCCCTTGAAAGGTCGCTGGATCAGAGCGGACTCTCTCTCTCTCTCTCTCTCTCTCTCTCTCTCTCTCTCTCACACACACACACAAACACACACACACAAAACCCCTTTTAAAATCCGTATACATTATTCTCCCTTTCAACGCTCTGCAGAGGAGAAACAGGCAAGGCAAGGGGAGCGGTTCTGATTATTCTGCAAAAGCATCGAGGCGCTTAAGGCGGCACTGGTAAGGAGGACGAAACCCTCCTCGCACACTTACTCCGCACTCTCCGGGACTTTACAGCAACTTGCTTGGTTCAGCAAAATAAAAAAGCCGCCTTCCCCGAGAAGCGCCCGGCTCCTGGGCTGGGGCTCCTGACGCCGCCGCTCCGCCCGACCCCCGCAGCACCAAAGTTGCGAGTTCGAATCTGGCGCAGGGAAGGGACGAAGGAAGGAGGCTGCATGCTTTTCTTCAACCCCCCCCCCCCGCCCGCCCCGTCCAGGCACCCCCGCTTACCTCTCAGAGACAGCAGCGCCGCCAAAGGGGCCACCCAAAGCCCCCAGCCCGACGAGCCCTTGCAAGTCATGCCGGGCGCGGAGAGAGCAGCTGGCGAGGGCACCTCGGTCAGCGGCCGACGGCGCTTCCTCGGCTGGCAGGCAGCTCTCCTAGCGGGCGCCCCCCGAGGGGCTCCAGGTGCCTCGCCGCTCCGCAGCCCGGCCAAGCGGAGCTCCGAGCCGGGGCGGCTCCCGCTGCAGCAGCGAGCCGCTCCGGCTCCTCCCGCTGCAGCAGCTGCCGCCGCCGCCGCCGCTGTCCCGGGACCGCCCGCCCGCTCTCGCACCACCGCCTGCTCCCCGGGAGGCTCTGGCGCTCCGGAGCCCCGGCAGCCCGGGGACGCAGCCAGGCTCGCAGCCGGCCCGAGAGCGCAGCCTGGCGGCCCCGCCGAGCTCCTGCGGCGCCGGAGGACGACGACGAGGAGGCGACGGTGGTGGAGGAGGAGGAGGAGGAGGAGAAACGGCAGCGGCGGCAGCTTGCCTTTGGCCGCGCCACACGCACTCGCCGCCGCCCCCGCCAGCCTGGCTCGGGCTGCCCCGGGTGGGGCGGCGGGAAGGTGGGGAGGAGGAGGAGGGGGGGGGGAAGCGCCCGGCCCGCTCGGCCTCAGGCGCCTGAGGGGGAACCGGCGAGCGACGCTCGTTTTCGCGCGCGCCAAAAAAAAAAAAAGGCGGGCTTCTGGAGCCGCGCGCGGGCCGGAAAGTTTGGGTCCATCAACGTTCTTCCTGGGGAGACTTACCAGCGGCTCAGGAAACGGGCTGAGGTGGGTTGGCGGATGCGGGGGGAGGGGGGGCCGCCGACGCGCCACCTAAAATGGAAGAGGGCGGTTTTTTCTTTTTCTTTTGAACGGCCTCGCACGTGCGAGGGAAAACTGCTGAAGTTGGGGAACGAGGCTGCTTCGACCGACGGGGTGTTTGGGGGGAAAGGAAAGGTGGTCGGAACTGCGCCCCCCCCCCACACACACACACGGGACCCTCGGCGACGGCGGAGCGCCGCTCGGGGATCACGTGCAGCGCTTGCCCGGAGTTGCACCTGCATTCTCCTCCCGGTGACATTGCAAAAAAAAAAGAGCACGCCGGGGCATTGCTACAGCGGGGGGGGGGGGGGTTGTGTGCGGAGCTCCTCTTGAGGGACCTTTGGACTTACCGAAAGCAGTTTTAGATGTGTGGGGAAGGAGGGGGGCGAGTTCCGAGAGAGATCAAAGTATGCATTTAAAAATAATAACTTTTTTTAAAAATCACCCAAATCGGCCATTCGCATCTCTGCAGAGCGTTGCCTGAGCTGCACGGAACCCGGGCAGAAGAAATGCATTCATTCTCACTTCAGAGACATTCTTGCAGAAGGGCTTGGAGTCACTCGTGCTTCCACTACTCACAGCTCTGGGTAGTAGCCAAAGCCTCAGAATGGAGATTGCAAGGTTACAAGTCTGATTCCCGTATGGGACAGCTGCATATTTCTGCATTGCAGGGGGCTTGGACTAGAGTCACTGAGGGTTCCTTCAAACTCTACAATTCTATGGTTCTAGGTACTCTGGAGCTGAGTGCAAGCAAGACAGAAGTAAGGAAAGGTGGTCTGGTGACAGTTTGGACATGTGATTTTGAAGGAGGAAAGTTTCTCCCTGCCACTCAACCTCATAGCAGAGCACTCCTAAGCATAGGAAACTGTCCATATAGCTCAGTACTGACGACACTGACTGGCAGCATCTGACTAGGGTTTCAGACAGGGAGTTTGTCCCAGCACAACCTGGAAATGCCAGGGATTAAACCTAAGACCTTTCCCTTTACTGAGCTGTAGCTCTTCCCCTGGAATTCCAGGTTCCAGCACAGGGCAGGAGCACTTTTCTCCCATGAGAAAGGTGAAAAAATGCATGTTTGTTGTTTTATTTGTCCCACATGGGACACCTTGTGGTGATGTCCTCCACTCATCGCCTGGAGGCCACTATCAGGCTGCTCTTGAAGGCCCTTGGAAGCTTCAGCTTGGATCGTATTACATCATTGCTCCAGCATCTGCATTGGCTTCCCGTATACATTTTGAGCACAATTCAAAGTGCAGATAAAGCTTTTTTGTGGCTGAGGCACAATATATCTTGACTCATCTCCCATGTTCTTTCTCAGCCCTGAAGATGAATCCAGGGTGTCCTCAGTTGACAACCTCCAATGCATTGGGTGCAGGCAGCAATGGAATGAAGACATGTGCTCTTTCTAGGTGGCTACACCATAATCTTAGGAATGCATAAGTGTTGGTGCATCCTTGAGAAGCAATAGTCCATCTTATACATCACAAATCCTAATGCCTCTGGGCTAATGGTGATGTCAAAAACCCACCAGAATAAAACAGAAGCACTGATACTATCGCTGAAGGAAAGTTGTGCAGGAGAAAATCAGTGGAGCTGGAAACTGCTTTAGTAGGCCTTTTGTTGTGTATCTTCACAAAGATGTGCTGATTGCTATCAATAGCTGGCTTTCTTCATGACTTGGGGGCACCTCCAGGATTGTCAGGTTTTTTTGTGCTTGAGGGATTCAAATGCCTACCAGAAAAGTTAAGTTTGCACAATTTAAGTGCTCTGTTACCTAGTGCAACAATTCCACTTTTAAAAGGAAATTGACTTTTTGTGGTTAGGAAATGCATTGAAAAGTGTGGAATGAACAAATGGTTAAAGGGAAGATGTGTAAACACCCCACAAGCAAATCAGAACAAATGCAGGATGAATGTTGCCTAATCCTCTTTGAAGGCCATCTAGGTTGGTGGGCATCAGTGCCTTTTGTGGGAGCAAATTCCAAGTTTAACTAGGCGCTTCATGAATAAGTATTTTCTTTTGCCTGTCCTGAACCTTCCAACATTCTGCTTCACTGGATATCCACAAGGGAGAAAAACTTTACCTACTTTCTCCAAACCATGTATAATTTTATACCCTTTTAAATGTTGCCTCTTATTCATCTTTTCCCTAAACTGAAAAGCCTTTCCACAATGCTGTGGCCACTTTTCCTCAAATGTGAGTTTCTCCATTCCCTCGATCATTCTGGTTGCCCTTTTCTGAACCTTTTCCAACTCTACAATATCCTTTTTGAGGTGAGGCAACCAGACGCAGTATTCCAGACGTGGTTTTCCCATAGTTTTGTATGGGAGCATTATGATATCGGCCATTTCCATTTCAGTTTCCTAATGATCCCTAGCATGGCATTTGCCTTCTTCACAGCTGCAGTACACGGAGTCGACATTTTCATGGAGCTATCTACTACCACCCCATGGGATTGTTCACCACCAGTTCACTGCTCATGAGCATATATGTGAAATGAAGATGATTAATTTTTTTTGCCCCAGTTTGCGTCACTTTACACTTGTCTAAACTGAATTGCATTTGTCATTTTACCGCCCGTTCACTCACGTTTGGATAGGTCCTTTTGCAGCTCTTCACAATCTCTCTTAGCTTTACCAACCCCAAACAGTTTAGTGTCATCAGCAAACTTGGCCACCTCACCTCCCTTAACTCTAAAATTGCTTATGAACAAGTTAAAAAGTGCAGGTCCCTGAGGGACTCAACTTTGAACATTCATAGACTGATAGAATTGTAAAGTTGGAAGGGACCTGAAAGGTCATCTAATTCAACCACGTGTCATGCAATGCAGTCCATCTGGATAAGTGTCCATTGATTCAAATCAGCAGTTTCACATTTGAGTTCTTTGAGAACTCTCAGGTAGATGTGATCTGGATTCAGTGATTTATCCTCACAGGAAAAAAAGTAAGCGAGGGGAAGAGTAGGCAGGGGGCAGAGGTGTTGGTGACAGTGAAGCAACCCTCACTTGTATTTAAGATAAAAATGGAGGGAAGGCAAAACAGAAAAGGGGGGGGGACACCAGGCTGGGGGGGATGAATTCACCTGGTCCAGGGCCTCCTCAAACCTGACGACAACTCTGCCTCAGAGTCTGATTCCTCTGCAACTCTCCACATCCTGGCTTCTAGCTTTCTGCCCTATTGAATTGGTCTAAAATCTTTTTTGCTTGCCAGCTTTCCTTCTTCTATGCACTATTTGGACTCCCTCTTCCAAATCTCTTAAGCTAACCAACCGCTGGGAGAGATCATCAGGGGGTTTGGGCTGGGTGTCCATCAATATGCGGATGATACCCAGCTCTACCTCTCTTTCAAATCAGAACCAGTGAAGGGGGTGAAGGTCCTGTCTGGAGGCGGTTGGAGGATGGATGGCAGCTAACAGATTGAGATTGAATCCTGACAAGACAGAAGTACTGTTTTGGGGGGACAGTAGGCAGGCAGGTGTGAAGGACTCCCTGGTCCTGAATGGGGTAACTGTGCCCCTGAAGGAGCAAGTGCACAGCCTGGGAGTCATTTTGGACTCACAGCTGTCCATGGAGGCACAGGTCAATTCTGTGTCCACGGCCGCTGTCTACCAGCTCCATCTGGTATGCAGACTGAGACCCTACCTGCTCGCAGACTGTCTCGCCAGAGTGGTGCATGCTCTAGTTGTCTCCCGCTTAGACTACTACAATGTTCTCTACATGGGGCTACCTTTGAAGGTGACCCGGAAACTACAACTAATCCAGAACGCGGCAGCTAGGCTTGTGACTGGAAGCGGCCTCTGAGACCACATAACACCCATCTTGAAAGACCTACATTGGCTCCCAGTACGTTTCTGGGCACAATTCAAAGTGTTTGTGCTGACCTTTAAAGCCCTAAACGTCCTCGGTCCAGTATACCTGAAGGAGCGTCTCCACCCCTCATCGTTCTGCCTGGACACTGAGGTCCAGCACCGAGGGCCTTCTAGCGGTTCCCTCACTGTGAGAAACCAAGTTACAGGGAACCAGGAGAGGGCCTTCTTGGTAGTAGCACCGCACTGTGGAACGCCCTCCCACCAGATGTCAAAGAACAACAACTACCAGACTTTTAGAAGACATCTGAAGGCAACCCTGTTTAGGGAAGCTTTTAATGTTTGACAGACTACAGTACTGTATTTTAATATTTTGTTGGAAGCCACTCAGAGTGGCTGGGGAAACCCAGCCAGATGGGTGGGTTATAAATAAGTTGTTGTTGTTATACCAAAATGGTAGCAGAGTTCTCGACTAAAAATAGCAGTGTATTAAGACTACCTAGCACAAATGCTTCCCCCATACTTTCTCCCAATTTAGTGATCATTATATGTAAATATCATAATACATAGAACATGGACAAATTGGTTGTGGGGGCGGAATTGCCAATTGATTGCTTTTATTTTAGCAGTCTGCTGGTAGATATTACAATGCATAGCAAGTTCAGGCAACATGAATTAAGTGCCCAGGAAACGTTATGCATCAAACGTTTCATTTCTCCAGAAGGACAAGATAGCTTCTGGGTCTGTGTAGATAAGAGCACCATACATTTCAGCAGAAGGCATGCAGCTTCATCATTCAAATACCACTTTGTCTCTATGCTCTTGGTCTGCAGGATAAAGCTCTTGCACCCAAATAGTTGGGTACTGGATGCACACTGCCAGAATTTATTTTATCAACTTTCCAGTATATAAGGTCAGTTTGGATGAAAAATAAGCTATGAGGACTTCTTCTATTTTGCTAGCCAGGTAATTTCATGGTGGGATTCTGACTTACAAGTAAATCCTATGCATTTTGATTTGGAGCTTATTACAAGTGTGCATGATACTGCAACCTCAAAAGGGAAAATCATGCTCTTGAGGACTGTGTGTATGTAGAAAACATAGGGGGTGATCGAACATAACTAGTCCCCAGTCCACTTCCAAATTTATTTCTGTGCCAATCTGTTAATTTCCATGTACCCTGAATATTACGATTTCTTACCATTTCTGTGCAATCTGTGTTTTTTATAACCACGCTTAATGCTTGGAGGCTTTCCTTGTAATTGCAGTTTAAGCTTTCCTCCTCTTATTTCAGTTTACTGCCCTACTTGCCCCCTACCTTCCGGATTGTGGTCTTCTGCAGCCCCTTACTCTCTAGTCATAGTTCTCTAAGCTTTCAACTCAGAAGGTCTGAGGCAACTGGGGATCTGATTCATCTTGCATATTGATGGGTCTTTCCACTCTACCTCTTAATCTCAGAACTGCATATTTATCTATTTCTGAACTGAATATATTCCAAGAGTTTTCTAAGAGGTGGATGTATGTTGACTGGATCACTATCTTAAGCCATCTTATTTTTTATTTTATTTTTTCTGAGCTAGTTCTCTCCACCTCTGTTTCAACTTGGTGTCTCTCTGCCAGTTTTGTTTATTCTTCTCTGCCCAGAGTCCTACACTTTTAGCAGCTGAATAGCAGCCATGTAATACAAAGTCTGCACATGTGCATTTTTATGTAGGAAAAAGCTTCACTTTTTGAATTTGTTGTTCAGGAAAGTTTTTTTATGTTTGATGTCATATTGTGCTTTAATTTGTTGGAAGCCACCGAGAGTGGCTGGGGGAACCCAGTCAGATGGGTGGCATATAAATAATAAATTATTGTTATTTAGTATTTCCATTATGCTGCTGTTAAAGTCACATCTTTCTACTTGCACAATATCTAGTTGAACAATTCTGATCAAAATGGCTTCCCATTATTGTTCAGTATTCCGATTTTTAAAAAAATCAAAAATAATATAATAAAACGTAAAATTAAATAAATATAATAAAGAAATAAGTAAGTAGAAGGTGTATTAATTCCTCTCTCTCAACACAGTTCTCTGGGTAATGAGCAGATTATTTAAAACAAGGTTTAAAATACACATCTCTCTCTGTTGGTTAAAGCACAAACTTTATGCACACTTAATTGAAGGTCGTGTAGCACCCTGCTTGTGGTTAACGCTTAGCTGGAATGAAATATTCAACGCAGCAATAGAGAAATTAAAATAATAATTTATTTGTCAGACAAATAAATGAGAGGCACAGTGGTATATGGTTACCAAGCTCTGGCCTGCCCTCCTGCCGTTATGGCCAGCACTTATATTTCCTTAATCCAGCCCCCTTGCTCCTCCTGTGGCTGCCTCTGTCCAATCAGCCTGGTTGAAATTCCTATTGGCTGTTTGCTAGAACCAGTCACAAAAGATACACCCATTTCCTCTTGCCCTTTTATGGGAAACAAAAAGCTATATATTCTTCTATCTATAAATGACAAATAAGTAGTAATATATCTTACATGTGTCTCAACAAGGAACCTTAATTACCAGCTCACCTCTTGCCCTCCTTGCCCTATTGCCCTCCAAAACAAATGGTTAATCTTAAATTTTTATCTTAAACAGATGTCAAGGATCTTGAGTTCACATCATCATTGAAAGATCTCCTTCTCTTGGAGGTCTTTAAACAAAGGCCTGACAACCATATGTGTGCTCTAATGATGTTTCCTGCTTGGCAGGGGGGCTGGGCTGATGGCTGATGGCCCCTGTGATCTCTTCCAACTATATGAAATAAGAATCTAGCATAAGGATTTAACATTTCTTAGCTTCTAATTCCTTTGCATAATTACATTTAAGCCAATATATTTAATACATAACATAGATAGCTTTTTAGAAGAATAAACCTTTTCAAAGTAAAAAAGGAAGGAACAGTTTCCAGCCTCAAAATAAGATAGGAAGAAACCTATCTTCTCCAGCCAAGCCAGTTGCCTTTTTCACTGCTCTTGACCTTTCAACCTTAGGAAAATATGGCTCAAGTTTAATGGGAGGCACATGGTTTTATTTTACTATTTATCAACTCTTAATTATGTTTATCTCTTTTTTTATCTTCTGTAATATGTAGGGTCAGTGTAACCTTGGCTGTCAGCCTGTAATTCCCTTTTTACAACTTTGAGAATTGTTTTCTGCTATAAATCAGGGGGCCCCCTTGTCCAGGAGAATAAACATCTTGCCAAGGTTCTTAGGCAGCTGGTCTTCTGCCTGGCATGAACATTTGAAAATCTTTAAGCTCATTTTAAAATACAGGCCCTGATCAAAAATATAAGCTTTGGTAAAAATGCAGGCTTATGATTAGATGCCTCAGTCGCTCATATTTCTTCTTTTTATTGTGTTTTTATGTACCATTGTATATATTGTTGGACACACTGTTATTTTCTATGAGTTTTCAACATACACACATTCTTTAAAATATAAATAAACAAAGGGATTGGTGTAGCTTTAAGTAAACATTTCAGGATAAGAGGAAAGGGCTGTAGCTTTGCATAGAGAAAAGATCACATGTTGTATCTATCTGCAGGCCACAAAAGTAAAATAAATTTTCTTCTCTCTTGCCCACCTTCAGTAAATTATTGTGAATGACTTAACTATGCTCTATGTATTATTATAACAAAGTGAGTGAAGCATTTGTGCTAGTTACTGTAAAATCAAATTTTTTGCATAGCAGGCAAAGACTGGATTCTTGGTTGTTACTATTGGTTGTTACTATTGTTCCTATAGGCATCTAGTAAGTCAAATACTTTTATTTGACTTACTAGATGCCTGCCATAAAAGTCTCCAAGCGACTTACAAAAAGGCTACAACCCAAAGGGCAAACATTTCAGTAAAACCCTTTTCAGTCAAACCATTTGAAAAGCTCCACCCAGAAAAACACAAAAATAACAAAAGAAAACAAAAATCAGCAGCAAGATCATTTCACCATATCTGACGGGGTTCATCCCCCTTTTTTATTATCATTTTTCATCCCACTCTGCATCCATTTAAAGACTCTGAGACTGTGTCACAAATATCATTAATAAGGCAGTCCCTGAGCTTAGGTTTACAATCTTAGTTGCAGTGACCAACTGGAACAGAGTGATATTCATAGTTTAGAATACCAAACGTTGACCAAGGAAGCTTAGCATTGCGGGTGTCTTTTATGGCTCCTTTTTGTTAACAGAGTCACTGGATTTGAAAAGCCCACCGTCATCATTTTGTAGCCCTGTCTCTTTTTCTGCTCCTTTGGATGTGGCAGCCATTTTGTGTAATGCTGTACCCCCATTGGAGCCATTTTGTGACCGTCACCTATAGCACTTTATCAAAATTCCAAATGTGCCCAGTGGCCCCAAAAGGCTGGCAGCCCCTGGTCTAACCTCTGCATTGGGTTTGTGGAGGGAAATCAGGATGAGTGCTCAGTATAACAGATCCTCTAGCGAAGCCCTAAACCCAAGAGAAATGATGGTGAGTAACTCTGGCATAGTCTTCTTTCTGTGAGCCCAGTTTCCCTACAATGCCTGATGATGATAGTTTCTTACTGAAATGGAGGGTGTAAATCCTTGTATATAAAGAAAAGGAGATAAGTGATAAAACCCAAAGCAGAGACTTGGCAGCTGTAAATCTCTCTTTCATGTTTTTAATGAGAACGGGTGTGAGATAATGAAGCCTAGTGACTAATCGTGCTGGTGAGATTGTGCATCCATTCTATATTTAGCAAACACACAAGGTGAAAGATTCCATAATTATCACTTGCATTAGCCTTTCTTGGTAAGTAAGAGTGTTTTAATGCCTGAGGGATTTTTTTGTTCTTTCTTGTTTTTGAGGTTTGTTTGTTTGCTGTATTGGTTGAAGGAAGACCCTTTCCAGGATTAGTGCCACCTTTTTCTGAAATGTTGTATAAAAACAAGCTAGAGATCCATCTGTTCCAGGAACTTTTACTTTATCAGGTGCCAAGCCCAGAATTGCCTTTTCTTCTATCTCCTAAACCAATATTGGGTTACCCACTGTCAGATCACAATTTATTAAAGGTGACAGTATTTGTGGTTTGATCAAAATCAGTTTCATCCTAGCGTCCTCCTGAGGTATAAAGTAAATGATAAAATTTACTGAACTGATCATTAATAACCTCAGTCTGCTGAAACCAAGTTATCTCACAGTGCTATTGAAGAAATGAAGTTGGCAGCCTGCTTTGCTTTAATTCTATTTAGGGAGCATTATGGCAGAACATCAGAAATACATCCATTTAATTACCTCTGCATTTCCCCCCCAGAACAAAATCTTTAGAAGACTTCACTGTGCTTAGCTGAGTCTGCTGTATGCAGAGATGTGCTTGTCCAGTAAACTGTGGAAGTCCCATCAATTATCATCCCAGGCACTTTATATCATGTTTATCTTGCCATAATTTACTGAAAAGGAGAGGTCTGCAGCCAAAGCTGTGGCTGATTATTTCAAATCGCTATGTGAGTTTCAGCCATCTTTGCCCCTTCTGTTATTGGCCATTTTCATACTTTCAGACTTCTCTTTTCCTCTAAAGGCTGAATATTTACAGTGATGTTTACTGTGTGAATACAGTTGAGGTGCATGCTCATTGTTATGTAAAGACCAGCCATAGGAAAGCCTGATCAGCCTCAGGACATCGTACATTGTACTGAGCGAGGGCTTTGGTCCATCTCAGTATTGTTTACACCAGTGGTGGCCAAACTTGGCCCTCCAGCTGTTCTGGGACTACAGTTCCTATCATCCCTGACCACTGTTCCCAAAACATCTGGAGGACCAAGTGTAGCCACCAGTGGTCTACACTAACTGGCTGTGGCTCTCCAAGCTTTCAGACAAGGTTCTCCCCCTGTCCTATCTGCAGTTGCCAAGAACCAGCGGCATAGTTAGCCGCTTGGGAACCTGCGGTGGTGCATATACCCTGAGCCCATGCCAGGGGGGCAAGGTGCTGTGGGATGGGACAGGGTGTGGCAGAATCCCAGTGCCCAAGCCACATTCCACTCCAGTGCCCTACAGGCCTGCGTTGCTTTTCCAAGCAGCACAGAGCCTGCAGGGAGTCCATTCCAGGCAGCGAGGAGTTTGTAACCGCCCAAGCCACCGCGTCACTCCCAGGAAAGGCTCAGGCGCACAGCAGGTCCCGTGGTAAGTGCCACCCACACAGTGCAGTGCACACACGCACCAGCTACGTCTCTGCCAAGGACTGAACCATAGAATCAGAGACTTATAGAGTTGGAAGTGCCCACGAGGGCCATTTACTCCAAGCCCCTACAATGCAGAAATCCTTTTGCCCAACGTGGGACTCAAGCTCACAGCCCTGACACTGAGAATCTCATGCTCTACCACCTGAGCTACCTGTTGGGCTGGAAGTTAATTCTGGTGACAAAACAGCAGCTTCCCATGCACCTGAGGGCAGCAGCCTAGCTTTGGGGGCTCTGTTCTCCAACACCTCATCACCTGCTGCTACCTGAGGCAGCTGCCTCACTGCCAGCCGTGTTGTGGTCCTTACAATTCATGCTGCTATTTGCCTCTGTACTACTTCCAACCTCCCACTTCTTGGTTACCTCTGTTTCCCTTGCCTCACAATTTTCTCAAGACCTTCCATCCTCCCTTTATGCATTTGTATTTTATCTCCATCATCCCTGAGGCCCTCTGCTAGTCCTGCACCTTCACAGGATCTGGCTGCCATCTAGAGGCCTGTCTCCTTGCTCTGCCTCCACTGTGGCAATAGGGCAGCTCAGCCAAATCACTATCAGAGGTTTCATTTTCATCACCACCTTCACACATCTCAAACTCTTCCCACCATTCAGAGTGCAAGAAGTGTTCCTTTCCGCCATGTCTGCAGGGACTAGAGGAGATCAACTGAAGCTTGCCAGGAGATAACTCTGAAACAAGGAACAGGGAAGCTTTTAAGAGCAAAAGTGACACTATTCAGAAAGCGGACCTCAATTTTGCACCTCTGTTTTTCTGAGAAGGGCTGAGATAGTTGTTTTGCTCATAAATCTGAATGAGAATATAAAGTTATAGAGAAGAGTCGGTGGAAGAAGATTGGAAGAAATTTAAAGATTATCTACAGAAATATTGTAAAATTAAGGAATGTTAGAAAGATGTTGGAATGAAGTTACATGGCTTTAGCAGAAATGTTATAAAGAATTAAGTACAATAGATTGTAATTGGATTAAAGGAAAAAAATAATGTTAGAATTTGTTAAGTTAAATGATAGGACAGAAAATTGAGTAAGATGGAAAGGATTTGCTGAAACAATTAATTGAAGTGGAATATAAAAAAAAGGGAGGTGTGAGGAGGTCGCTGAAACAAGTAAAAGAAAGTTAATAACATTGAAAGTATTGGATGTGTGTTTTTTTCTTTTTCTTTTTTTTTAAATTGATTTTGTTTTATTTTTGTTATGTATATGTAATATTTTTGTCTTTGTATTGTATTGTATGGTTTTGTTATGTTTAATTCTTTTTCTTTTTTCTTTCTGTAACTTTCAAAACTTTAATAAATATTATTTTTAAAAAAGAGAGAGAATATAAAGTTATATTGAGGAAAACAAAGGATGTACACTTGCGTTTGGCGTCACAAGGGTATGCAGAGTGTTATTTTGTCTCTATGATAAGGTGCCTTTTTAGACAGTATTGCTAACCAGGGTGTACTGATCTTGCCTCCCCCTTTCCCTTACACTTTAAAATGTCGAGAAGCGAATGCCAGCACATAAAGCAACGGATTTATGTTTGCATTCCTTTATACTGCAAGTAATAATGGCTGTGCTGCTAGAAATATCTTGCTCATGGCAGGATTCAATCATTTCAGAGCCAGCAGGTGGAGATGCCTTGGCGCAAGACATGCACCATGCTTTTTTTGTTAGGGTACGTGAGATGCACCAGAGGCAAAGCGAATGTGGAAGATGCACGTCTGCCGAAGCTGAGAGCACAAGGACTTGGCAGAGAAATGAAGTAGGGATGAGGAAGAAGGCAAAGCAAAGCACCTCCCTCCCCCACCCCAGTAGAGGGAAAGAAAACACTGGTGATGCCAACTCACAATTACTTGGGCTTTGGGTTAATATTCCAGTAACCAAAGACATATATAAGGACCACCCCAGGCACAATCGCACCAGATGAAAAAGTGCCTGGTGCAAAAAAGGGCAACCTTACAGAGAAGGAAGAAATGAAGGCGCCTTTCAGATTAGTAGGGTGGTTGCCCTCATTCTACATCCCCACTGACATTTGAAGTCCCAACAGAGGTCCCAACTCCTCTCAGCGGGGAGTTCCTGCCCCATTTAATATCATTTCATCCCTGCAGGAGAATTAGGAAGCTGCCTTAGACAGAAGAAGAGAGTGGCCACAGTATTGCTTCTGAATGCCAATTACAGTACAGTGGACGCTCAGGTTGCGAACGTGATCCGTGCGGGATGCACGTTCGCAACCTACAGCGGCGCATCTGCGCATGCACGCATTGCGATTCGGCGCTTCTGCACATGCGTGACCGCCGAAACCCGGAAGTAACCCGTTCTGGTACTTCTGGGTTTCGGCGGTCCGTAACCCAAAAAAAATGCAACCTGAAGTGTCTGTAACCCAAGGTATGACTGTACTGGGAATTACAAGTGGGAAGAGCACTATTTTGCTCAGTTCCTGCTTGCAGGCTTCCTATGGGCATTTGGTTGGCCACTGTGAGAACAGGATGCTGGAGCAGATGGGACTTTGGTCTGGCCCAGTGAAGCCCTCTATATGCTATTACGGCCGCTGACCCATCTAATGCAGCACTGCATACAGTGAATCACAGTTGGCTTCCAGAAGCTGTGCATTCAGAAGCATTATGACCTCTTCCCCACTCTCTTCCCCCAAGCTTATAGTGAATGCGACATGAATGTCTCGTATCAAATGTAACTGATCTGTAGAAAAGACTTTACAACCTGAAAAAGAGAGACAACACACATGTAAACCAAGAAAACCTTTAATAAAAAATATTTTTAAAAAAGAACAAGAAGCATTATCACCTCTGACCATGGAGGCACAACATAGCCATCATCATGGCTAGCAGCCCTTGAAAGCCTTGTCCTTCATGAGTTTATCCAGACCTCTTTTAAAGCCACCCAAGTTTGTGGCTATCAGTGTGTCCTGTGGGAGCCACTTCCATTCATTCATTCATTCATTCATTCATTCATTCATTCAGTGTACCACCCTTCATCCATAGATCTTAGGGCAGCTCACAATGCAAAAATACAAAATAAAAACACAAAATACCTAATAAAAATAAGAACAAATTCCCCCATGTGCACACACAAACCAATAAAGCCCACTCCCACCACCCACTCCCACAAATGCTCTGTACAAAGAAGTAGTTTTATTCATTTTTTGTAAATCTTCCATATCGTGAAATGGTATGTGAAACAGGCTTCGGAAGTCTGAGACTGTAGCAGTGTTTTCACCTACCCTGCCAAAACTGTATGAAAGTTCCCCAAAGGCCAAACTTGTCTCTGATGTAACTCCACTGAAATACTTGCATTTTATATACTGAACTCAGACTTAATTCAAAAGACTTAATAGAAGATAAACATTTCTGGCTGTGTTCAAAATCTTCCCAGAGGACTCCCTAAGCAGAATTGCCAGTGTTGGCTGTGAGATGGGAGAAGCTGTCCCTGAGATCGTGGTGAGTCTTCTTCCTCGTCTGAATTTATTACAATCCATCATGTAAATCAAAATGAACAAGGACCATTAATCCCGAGGTTATTTCTGACACAGTGTGGCCTGTTTTTTGTTTATTGACACCACCAGCCACAAGCATTCTGTCCGAGACAATATAGTTCACTGTGTCTGCGCATTTGCTTATTCAATGTGATGGAAGATCCACTTTTTACATTTATATTTCATAGCCACAGGGCATATTTTTTTTGAGTGCTGTCATTCCTCACTGACATAAGAGAACATTTATGGAAAATTTAAGCAGAAATAATGACTTTGGTGCTATAACCTCATTTTTGACACCAGGATTAGCTCCCAAAGTGGCTAACAATAAAAACCCACACAAAGCTGGAACAGAATTGCAATATCCTGGGTGGGGTGCAGGGGGAGTCTCGACTGGCTCTTTGCCATTGATGATGCAGACTGAATTCTGTGTTCTTTCCTCTTGGAGGAGGAGGCAGAAGGAGCTGCTGATAGCAAAATAGCCTTTAACAGCAGTATGCAAGGCAGAAATTCAGCAGGTAATGCTTCCAGCATTGATGCATCAAAAAGGCTGAGAGATTACACTCTGGTGAATTTCTGTCACTCATAGAGCTATTGAAAGCACAAAAACCATGGGCAGGTAAGGTGCAGCTAAGTAAAGAAGCCACCCTTTCTTCCTGACAGGGTTCTTAGAATTGTAGAGGGGACCCCAAAGGTCATCTAATCCAATCTCCTGAAATACAAAGGTGTGCACAGATGTGCACTGCGTCTTAAACAGATGCGCGAAAGGGATAAATGTAACAAGCATGACCTTTCCCAGTATGGAAATGCAATGACAGTTCCACTGGTTGAATTTCAGCCTGCGTAAGTGAGAAGCAGCCCATAGGGCTCTTATTATAAGGGTGTGTAAAAAGTTGATGGGAGGGGATGACATGATGGAGATTTATTTAAAAAAATACAGTGGTACCTCGGGTTACATACGCTTCAGGTTACAGACTCCACTAACCCAGAAATAGTACCGTGGGTTAAGAACTTTGCTTCAGGATGAGAACAGAAATTGCATGCCGGTGGTGCAGCAGCAGGAGGAGGCCCCATTAGCTAAAGTGGTGCTTCAGGTTAAGAACAGTTTCAGGTTAAGAACGGAGCTCCGGAATTAATTAAGTTCTTAACCCGAGGTACCACTGTATATACACAGCATGGACAGAGAGCACTGAGAAAATGTGTTTCTTCTTCTATGATAATACTAAGACCCAAGGATTGCCCAATGAATAAATAAATAAAATTAATGTACCACATTTATATCCCACCCTTTTCTCCAAAGAGTTCTCCCACTCCTCACATCAGCCCTGCAACTTGCTTTTAACTTTTCATGATTATACTGTGTGTTTGTTTGTTTCTGTGTTGTATACAGTGGTATATGAATATTGTTTATAAATAAATAAGTTCATGCTCAATAAACAGCTTTTCTGGCTGAATGAGCCCCTATAGTTTATAGAGCCAGATCTAAATGTAGCATTACATTTTAAGGGAAGATAAGAATGTGTTTAGGTTTTGAAAGTTTACTAACTCAAGCCATGGTTAAATCATCCATTGATCTGCTTTTTTACTATTTTCTCTAAAATCTGTGATCCTTTAAAGTCAGGGGTGGCAAACATCCCATCCAGTTGTTGAGACTGCAATTCCCTTACCTTTCCTGCCCCGACCTGGCCACAGTGATCCATGCGACGGTCATCTCCAGGCTTGACTACTGTAATTCGCTCTACGCGGGGCTGCCCTTGAAGCTGTCCCAGAAACTCCAGCGGGTGCAGAATGCTGCAGCAAGGCTCCTCACGGGGTCTCTGCCATGGGAGCATATTCACCCAGTGCTTTTCAAGCTGCACTGGCTCCTGGTGGAGTACAGGGTCAGATTTAAGGTGCTGCTTTTGACCTTTAAAGCCC
Source organism: Podarcis cretensis (assembly GCF_951804945.1). Taxonomy (NCBI): domain Eukaryota; kingdom Metazoa; phylum Chordata; class Lepidosauria; order Squamata; family Lacertidae; genus Podarcis; species Podarcis cretensis. Next base: position 30,491,521 of record NC_137173.1, on the reverse strand, counting down.
TTCATGGCCTAGGACCCTCGTACCTACAGGACCGCCTCTCCCGGTATGCCCCACGGAGAGCCTCAAGGTCCATAAATAGCAACACCCTAGTGGTCCCGGGCCCTAAGGAAGTTAGATTGGCTTCAACCAGAGCCAGGGCCTCTTTTCAACTCTGGCTCCGGTCTGGTGGAACGCTCTGCCTCATGAGACCAGGGCCCTGCAGGATCTGATTTCTTTCCGCAGGGCCTGTAAGACAGAGTTGTTCCGCCTGGCCTTTGGCTTGGAGCCAATTTGATTCCCTCCCTCTCTTTTTTCTCCTCCTGCAATGAGGCTACATTTTAATATTTTAATGTTTCAGTATTTTAATGCTGTATTTTAATTTTGTTTTTAAGTTGTAATCATTCAACTTGTTTTTATTAGTGCTTGTAAGCCGCTCTGAGCCTGGCCTTGGCTGGGAAGGGTGGGGTATAAATAAAAATTATTATTATTATTATTATCACCCACAGCCAGCATGACCAATGGCCAGGAATGATGGGAGTTGCAGTCTGACAACATCTAGAAGATAACCAGGTTAGCCACCCCTGTTTCAATTGAATTTCTAATAGTGAAAGCTAGAACCTTACATTGAGCCATGCCATCTTCCTTGTGTGGCTCCAGTACACAGCGGCTCAAAATGCCTGAATGTGGCTTTTGAACGCCTCCTTTCAGAGTCCCTTGTGGTATATGTTTTGGTCTAACTGCACTGAGAATATTTTTTTTGGGGGGGGAATCTCCAAATGCTCATTTGAATTTATCTCAGTTTAATTCATGAACTTCCCCAGGCTAGAGTCAGCCCCAGGGATTATCTTGGAGATCACATTCTGGACCATAGTAATTTGTTGCAGACATAAGGAGCAGAGGGATAAGATGCACTTTAGAGAAACAGAATAGATACCAATGGGATGGACAGATGTGATAAAGGGCAAGGCTGCAGTTAAAAAAAGAAAGTTGAGTAGAAGAAAGAATTTTCGGCGGTGGGTGCTGAACTGCTGTAATGCAACCATCTTCCCTGAGACAGCACCCTGTTTTTGACTATAACTCCAACAATTGTGCTGGCTGGTGGGAATTGTAGTCTGACACATCTGGAGGGCACTGGGGTTGGGGAAGAAAATAACATCATGGGAGTCAGAAAGGATGACAGGAAGGTAAGACCAAACAAACCCTATTAATATCTGCAGGTGTTTAATCGTTGTCCTTGTGGTGCAACATGCCTCTAATAATAATATTGGGAGTGACATAGTAGCATAGGCTTTTTAATCTTTGTACACAGCTTAGAAAATTGTGGAATTGTGGGAAACCCGCATGTTTACCATTGGTTTAGCACCAAATGTATCCAAAGTAGAGAGAGAGGATAAGTGTCCCATTTTTAGACCCAAAGGGGTGTACATGGATAACTCTCCCATACTCATCCAGGCCCAGCTTATCCTTTTTATCAAGCAAACTGCCTGGCTATTGATCCATAAGGCCATCAGATTCTCCACCACCACCAATAGCCAGGGAATAGCTGGCTCTTCACTAACTGTTCTGAATGGGAGAAACTGTTGGAGTAGGTGCATACCTTCACCTGCCCCATTCATGGATGATGCAATCAAGCTCTGTGTGCAAAGAGCATTGCTGTGCCATCTGTCTCCACCTATGCTCAGCTTGTATTTGAAAATACGCTCAAATATCACAGAAATGCCATAAGCTTCCCCTGATTTCTCCTCCCAAAGGAAAACAAATAAAGGTAAGTGTTGCTGCTGGTTTTTGCAGCGGGATTTGCAGCATAATCCTGAAAGAACAAAACGCCGCAGCAGGGAGGCTAGTATCTACAACTAGTTCCAGCTTGATTGCAATATATTTCTGTGACTGTAGTACGTTCATGACCTGCATCATGATCTCTGTTTGACACCCATAGTCTTGTATGCAGGATACTTTTTTTAGAAAAGCTCGTTTCATATTTCATTCCCAGCTGCCCTCCAAATAGCCAGTAAGTTGTCCTTTGTTTAAGCTCAGAAAAAGACACTGACACCAGAGGGATCCATTCTTGAATGCCACGCTGATGGCTTCTCCTTGACACAGACAACCCAGTGTTGTCATTCTCAGCGACACAATTGTCTGTGAGGTGGCCTACCCCAGATATTCTCACCCAATGACAGGAGGAGCAAAGGAAGGAACCAATCTTTAGCTGTTGCCTGAAAGTAGTGGATTATTATGCAAAGATGACATAACAAGCATTATAATAACTTAGGTTATTGTTGAGGAAATTGTTTTAGGGCTTATCCACACTTTTTGCACTGCTCTTTCCAGGAAGAGGTCCACATCCGAGCGTGTTTTGTCCGAGCATGTTGTGTTGTTGCTGTTGTTTTGTGTCCCCACCCATCCCCAGCTTTCCTTGTGAAACCGGCTCTGCAAAGCTGAATTGGAGCAAACATCCAATTGAGCTTTCCGGGGATTGACGTTTCCTCCTATTGAGCTTTAAAGAGCGGGTTTTTGCAGGGCAAGTTCCAGGGCAAAAAAAGGAGACTCTCAGACATGATACTTTAAATCACAACCTATGCCTGGAAAGAGCGGAGGAAAGCTCAGGGCCAGTTTGGGGTGCAGGGTTTAACTTTAGAGCAGTGCAGGTGGCTTCCCTGCATAGGGTGCTGAGCTGAGGGGGCACAAAATTGATAAGACCCATAACTGAGAAGATCCATTTGGGGGCACCAAATTTTGGGCTCACTCAGGGTGCCATATTAAAAACATCCACCCCTGAGTACTAGCATCAGTCAAAACTCTCCACATAAGAAATCGCTGCTTTCAAGCACTAGCTTAAGGTTGATTTCTTTGCTCTGCTACCATTTTTAGTGGTGCCCACATTCTCTCCTGCCTCAAGATTAGGGAATAGACAAATCCATCAATTTAGGTGTTTCTTATCTCTCCCCAGTCTTAAATTCAGTTTACTTTGGTTCTGCATGAGTTTGTGAAGTTATTTTATTTTATTTTATTTTTAAAAAAGGTCCTCATAAGAATTCATCAGCATACCATCACACATTTTTCCCAATACACACATCTTTACATGCAATTTTTCATAATACACACAATTTTGCAAGCCATTTCCTTTAGCATCTTCCCCATTTTTGTATTAGGACAGCTAGGTGAACAGCAACAGAAGAACACAATAATGATGGGAGTGAAAAGGTCCTTAACACTTTCCCTTCTGGCCATTTGTCACTTCAAAAAAATGGTTTAGGTTTATAGCCAAACCTGCATGTGGAGTTCCATCATGCAACAGGACTTTGCTTTGCTTTGCTTTGCTCTCCTCTCCTTTTATGCCCTCAAAACTGCTCTGAAGTGCCCTCTAACTTCAGGAAAAGATTCTGATGCAAGGGGGACTGCAGAGAAGAAGAGGGGGGGAGTTCTACTGCACAAGCAGAAGTCTGCTGCACTAGCAGAATAACAGCCTTGGATACAGCTCCTGGGGGTCCCCATCTATTTGTCCCCACATGTAGAAAAGCAGCTTGGGAAAGATAACTGGGCTGAGATGTGTCTGGGCAGAAAGGGGTTAAGTAGCCTTCCTCTGCCATTCAGTTCTTTGATCAGACTGGCAGGCTGCTGAGATGACTTTTGATATGTTAAAGAATAAAAAGCAGAGAAAAGTAACACAGAACATTGTGTAATACCTAATTTGGCCCTGAGCAACCTATCTGGAGTTGTTTTTTTATCACTTCCAGAATTGCAGCCACTAAAGCATTTTACTTAATGAGCACACAAATCTAAATAACTTTTATTTATTTTCTTTTAAAAGTCGTTATCTAATATTAATTGCTTCTGAAATGGTTTTCTTTTTTTACTTTGTTTGCAAAATGCTTAGAGTACATAGGGGAAGGCTACCAATAAAGCAGACACGGATATAAAGTAGAACAGGAAGATACAGAAGAATTGGAGCAAGAGTAAAAGACATGAAGCACAAGGCCAGATCCTGCTCTGACTATATCAATGATGGGGATAAAGGGCTCAACTTCTGCTACTTCAGGGAACATAACATCTGAATTAATAGAGGCTATTAAAGGTAAAGGTAAAGGGACCCCTGACCATTGGGTCCAGTAGTGACCGACTCTGGGGTTGCGGCGCTCATCTCGCTTTATTGGCAGAGGGAGCAGGCGTACAACTTCCAGGTCATGTGGCCAGCATGACTAAGCCACTTCTGGCGAACCAGAGCAGTGCATGGAAACGCCGTTTACCTTCCCACTGGAGCTGTACCTATTTATCTACTTGCACTTTGATGTGCTTTTGAACTGCTAGGTTGGCAGGAGCAGGGACCGAGCAACGGGAGCTCACCCTGTCGCGGGGATTCAAACCGCCGACCTTCTGATTGGCAAAGTCTAGGCTCTGTTGTTTAACCCACAGCGCCACCCGCATCCCTTACAGAGGATATTACTATTTATTAAATTTATTGGTCACTTTTTTATACCAAGGTAACTGAAAGCAACTTGCAGTATACAGTGGTACCTCGGGTTAAGTACTTAATTCGTTCCGGAGGTCCGCACTTAACCCGAAACTGTTCTTAACCTGAAGCACCACTTTAGCTAATAGGGCCTCCTGCTGCTGCCGCACCGCCGGAGCACAATTTCTGTTCTCATCCTGAAGCAAAGTTCTTAACCTGAAGCACTATTTCTGGGTTAGCGGAGTCTGTAACCTGAAGCGTATGTAACCCAAGGTACCACTGTATAAACAAAGGCACGCATTGGGACCAGCATAAAAGAAGAAAACCAAAGGACAATCCTATTTTTAAAGGCAGGGTTAAAATGGTCCACCCATTCGAGTCTACAGATAACGTGGAGCTAAAGTCCTGGTGGGGAAAAAAATTATTATTTTTTGCCTGGCGCCTAAAGCTATGGAGTAATGGCATCAAGAGATTCGCCCTGAGGATAGCATTCCACAAACAAAACTAGGATAACCTACCTGGGAAGAGCATTCCACAAGTTCAGCAAAAGATTCCTGCATTGCAGGGGGTTAGACTAGACAACCTTTGTGGACCCTTCCAACTCTACAATTCTATGATAAATTTGCCCATCCCTACCCATCAGCCGCAGCCAGCACGGTCAATGGTCAAGGATGCCAGGAGTTACAGTCCATCAATATCTAGAGCACACTATGCTGGGTACCCCTGGGCTAAGCTTTAATATCCAAATATTGGCAGTGAGGTAGAAGTCTTCAAAGCCAGTGGACAGCCTTTAACATAGAGAGCATAAAGTGTGATAGGAATACTGGAGATGCTTGGCACAAAAATGGAAGCAAGAAAAATTACCGAGGAAAAAAGAATGGTGGATGAAACTGATGGACTAAGCAGAACTGGATAAATTAACAGGAAGGATTCGAAACCTGCAGGACCAGAGATTCTTAGAAGACTGGAGTAAATATACAAATTATTTGAAAAGCAATTGTAATGAACAGATTATGCTAGTAGGACTGCAAGAAGTTTTGTAAGGAGAATTATCTGAAATATTGCAAGAAAGACTATGAGGAGAATTATTAGTTAATGATAATTAAGAGTAATAGAGAAATTAAGAAATGCAAAATAAGTGGTAAAGAATGGAAAATCATCAGAGGTGTTGACAGAAGTCTAAAATATTGTATAAGATAAGAAGTTATGTTATATGATTGTTGGAAATGATGTGTGTGTGTGTGTGTGTGTGTGTGTGTATGGAATACTGGAGATGCACCAGTTCCCCCACATGGCAGAGAAAGGAAGATAAGCAAGATAGGCTGGCTGTTCATACTCAGAAGACAAATGTATTCTAACAGGACCTCCTCCAATGTGCTGCATCATAGCACAGACACATCATCTGTGAGTAATATTGCGACCTCACATTAATTAATCAAACATTCACTCCACGCCTGTTTAGAGATGGAAATATAAAACACCAAATATGTTTGCCTGCACACCAACATTTTAACATGAAGGGAAAACACCACAGTTGTGCTGGAGTATATTTAGTCATTTTAACAAGTAGGGGAAGTGTCCAAATTATTCCACCCCCCCAACCGCCTTCAGTTTCTCTGTACTTCTTTAGAGGTTTTGTTGTTGCTGAATTTCCCCTGGATGATTCCACACGCACATCCACCAAACACACACTCTCTCTCTCACACTTGTCTATCTCTGGCAATGAAGAATATTCTATCCTACTGAAACTGCAGGGGGAAGCAGAATATAATTACCCAAGTGGGAATTAAGCCAGGATCTCAGCACGAATACCTCCATGCTTTCAAAGAAGGGGAATGTTATAAATCAGGATGCCTGATTTATGCTTCTTTGAAAAGATGTCAGGTCCTGTTGTGTAGTGCATAGCATGCGGGGAAGCAGCCCAGCCCAGCTACGGAAGGAAATGCATATTGCTTTGCTTGCTCCCCTATGTGTGAAGGCAAGACTGGCTCCAGGTTTGAGAAGCCCCCTTGGACACTGATTGCCCCTCCTTGACATCAGTGGGCCCTTTCCAGCAAGTGCAGCAACTGGAGCAATGCTTTGTCCAGCAGCTGACCACCAGGCACTTTTAAACTTCCCAAAATGCACTATGGGAAATGCAAAAGGGTTGGAAGCTTCCTGGACCAAATCGCTGCTGTCAGCAATTTAGGAGATGACAACCAGGGGGTCTCAGCATCAGTGCACTTAGGTCTTGCCAAGGCACTGGGGCCTCAGCAGCTGCCTGTGCATGTTGGGTACCACTGCTAGGAAAGCATCTTGGGAGGAGAAGGTATGTGGGAGAAGGCGCACAGAACAGGTGTCAAGGTGCATACAACATTGATGGTCACGGGGAATAACGTGGAAGATTACGTGTTGCTGTGGACAAAAAGGCCAAGTGTATAACAGCTTGGCCAGACGCTGTGAGCAGCTCTACATAAACCTTGACTTCAGACAAGTTCTGCAGGTGAGGATCCATGGATCTAGAAGCTTGAACTGGAGCTTCATGTGCAGTAAGCAGAAGAGACTGCTCTGTTGACCAGGCACGAGCAAAAGGCCAAGCCTGGATGGTCCAAAGACTTCATGATGCAAGGGTTGCATGCGGCTATTCTAGCAAGGGGAACCGCTTTCAGCCCAAGGGCCACATTCAGTGTGAGGCAACATTCCAGGGGCCACATGCCAATAGTGGGCAGGGCCAGAGACAAAAGTGATCATAGGAATGAATTCACAGTTTACCTTTGTAACAATAGGCTACTTTCCACATGCTGCTGTCTCTACCTTCCATCCAGTCAAGCACATATCTTTAACAGAGTTCAAAGGCACATTGCAACGAGGCAAAAGCACCCAGAGGGCCTGAGGGGTGTGGCCTGGGGAGAGGAGGGTCCCCAGGCCCAGAGAGAGCAGCCCAGAGAGCAACATTTGGCTCCCACCCCTGCTACACAACAGTTTATATAACACAGAGGAGGGCAGGGAAGGCAACACACCTTTGCCAGCAGCACCAGGCAGCAAATCTGAAGACCCATGCATAGAGAAAGTTGGCAAATGCATACCGTGTTGTGGAGACCACCCAGTATATCACTGAACATCATCTAAAGCCTCACAGGTTGCTGTGCTCTTCCTTTTTTCTTGGCTAGGACTCCAGTTCAGTCGAACACTTTGAAGGATGTGCTTAAATAACTAGCTGAATCAGTGTTTAAATGCTGCATATGTAATAACTTTACAGAAGAGCTGTAAACATTTATTTCCTAGCTCTGCTCTGTCACTGCCTCTATTAGTAGCATTTCTCCATTTACCTCCCCGCAAGTTTCCTAGCAACATCCTTACATCCACATTAACACCTATTAGATCCATAACGGATACCTTTAAAATAATCAGCCAGTGTGAAATGCTGCAAAGGCTTGGCTCCTGTGCTAGATTTTCAGGTGATCTCCTAGCTGAAGACAATAAAATGTTTCTCATGTGGCAAGGGAATACAGCTGCCATCCCATGACTCCCCCCTTCTATTGTCATTCTCTTGATAACATGGGAATAATGAAATATTGTATTTTCTGTCTGTGTGTGAAAGCGAGTTACACTCTGCACTTGGAAAGAAATCAAAATGTTTTATTATAAATGACAAATGGATCATATCATTCCAAAAGCTATAACAATAGCTGGTGCTGGTGAGTGTCACTCGACAGAGGCCACTTTCATACACAGAGATATCAGCACAAAGTGAGACACTGGTGTGCACCAGCTGATCATGCTGATCAAATTGTTTTCTCCACACCACCATGTGGCAACAGTTATCTGATCTGCTTGTTAAGAAAACCCAGCACAACCACTGTACCCAGACAGTAACCTTAGGAAATGTCCAAAAGCGGGTCTCCATGTGGCAGTCATACCCTATGGCAGCGGTTCTCAACCTGTGGGTCCCCAGATGTTGTTGGACTACAACTCCCATCATCCCTGAGCTCTGGCCTTGCTAGCTAGGGGTGATGGGAGTTGTAGTTCAACAACATCTGGGGACCCACAGGTTGAGAAAGGCTGCCCTATGGAGTGGGTTATTATACTAAGCATAAGTTCCAATGTAATGACCATACAACGGCTTGGCAGTTGGTTCTTCCTGGACCCTGACCTATGTGCTCTTTCCTCCCTTGCTTCCTGATCCCCAGCAAATTATTTGTTATTACCCCGAAACTGAACAAACTACACCCAAATGGAATAACTGCAATTAGAAACCCATTTCAGCTCAATGAATGAAGAGACCAGGAGGTTTGTGGGGAGGGCTTCAGCAACCCACACCTCAACCTCACCCTCTCCCTGACACCAGTGTAACGTGTTACTGAATGCCAAAGCCACTTGTCCTGACAAAAGTCACTCACCATGGCAGCTTCCTTGGGTGCAGCAGGCACAAGAGTTGTAGGCATCAGGGGATGGCACAAGTTGGTATGTGCAATGCTAAGGTGGGAGCAGTCAGTGCAGCAATGCTCCTTGCTCATGCATTGATTTGATGCATGAACATTTCTTCTAAATAAGGTTAACATGGTCTCCAAATATAGTTTAAGGACTGCTCCTGAAATATCATGGTACCAGGCAAAAAGTTCAGCAATGAGTCCCAAAGCCCTTTAAAACAAACTGTTTACTAGAAAAAAGTAACTCTCATGAGGAATCCTCAGATTCAGAGGCTTCCTACAACAGTACTGGAGCCTGTATCTCATCCCCTGAAAAACATATTCCCTGGGTATCCAATGACAGTATGGCAGAGTCTTCAGAGGATGACAAAAGATCTGAGGAGATTTCCCCAAAGGAGCCCCTACAATTTGAAACCCCACTGCAACTTGAAAGAAAACAGTTGCAAGAAATGGCACTGTCTGTTTAACTGGCCATGGTGGGGAAGGAGCCATTTTGACTTCCTAGCCCAGACTACAAACCTCCGCCAGCTGCTTCAAGACCCTCTGAGACAACTTTCCTTCCCCAGTTGCAAGCTGCTATCCATGGTACTGAACCACCGCCTTTGTCCAAGGTCCTGATCTTGCTTTCCCTTTGCTTCCAGTCTACTCCAGAACTCTGAGCCTATTGATCTCCATCTTGCTTGCGTCATCACATTCCTTTGGTGGTGAGCATCACAATGGATCAGCAATCCTGAAAACTATGCCAGGGGTGGGGTCCTCCTTTACTTCCTGGTTCACAGAAAACCAGGATCCCAAGCTTCCCCATGCACCTCAAGCCACTTTGACAGGTAGGTCTACCTGTCAATCACTGGTTGCCACCATAATATCCGTTCACTAATTTTCCCTTTGCAGCATAGCTTGAGTTCAACCTGGGCTTCAAAAGAAAGATCACTGCTGAAACAAGGTTTGCAGCCACTTCCCATCAGTTTACCTGTGGTGACTTCAAGTGTAATTGAAAAACTTCAGAGTGAATCTGATCTGAGTGCAAGGAACAATTAGGAGCATGCTTCAAGGCTTCCCATCATTCCTTTATAGCCACACACCTCCCCATCATATATGTGAGGCAAGCTGGAATAGCTGGGGGGAAATGGCCTGGTGAGCCAAATTAGGGCCTGGTTGGGCCTACTTGAGCCTGTGGGGTAATTAAGTCTGTGAACCAGAGGTCCCCCACCACTGCTCCATGTTCATATACATGCTTTTTTCTGTGGCAGAAGAGAATGACTACCAGCAATATGCTCAGTGAAAAGGAAGCAAGAGAGCAGCTTTTTGAGCTTTGAAATGTTTGTCTCCAATTGCTGCTTCCACCTACCCATAAACACAGATACCAAGAGGCCTCATAATTGCCGAAACCTATTATCATCCTACTCATTAAGAATCCCCAGCAAGTAACACTGTAAATAAGTTAAAACCCAGAAATGAGCAGGCAATGCTCACTTAAGTTAACTCAATAAATCAATATTATTTCAGCAAGTATTTGAAATGGTGGGTTTTTTTGTGACAGGACAGAGAAGCAAGTCAAAGGAGCCCAATGGGATATTTTACCTCGCTCTCTCGCTCTGTGTGTGTGTGTGTTTCTCACTTTTCCATTGATTAAAAAACACACAAATAGCAAAGGGAAGAGAGTTTTGAGAGGCAGATAGAGAAGCCTGGAGGGCCACATTTAGCCCCCAGGCCAGGTTCTGCACCACTGTCCAAAATAAACTCAATTGAAAACTGGGCCCCATTCTGAATTCCCGGTGATCTAACCAGGAGCATGACAGATTCTGTTTGACTGATAATATTTTTATGCCGCTTTTCATTCAAGTGAATCCCAAAGCATCTTACAAACAATAAATAGTAATAATATGATAGAACATAATAGAACATCACAAACATAGCATAAATCATAGAAAATAATTAAAAAATCATTGGTGAAACAATACATCCTATGAAACATGGTTAACAAAGAAAAAGGTAAGAAAAAGCTAAAAATCACAATTAAAGCAAAAGTCATATTATTAACAAATCAATTCATAATCTATAAAACAATATTAACAAAATAGCAAGCAGAAATGAACTAGTCACTGTTAATATCACACACACTCTCCATACTCCCATGACTCATAATATTTCATTCAATTCTGCTCACTAACATACATATATCACATACTGCCTGTGGCAGCAACTTCTAGCATCCTCTGTGATGCTCCCAGGCCTTGCCTTGGTGGCAAGGAGGGCTTTCAGCACCTTAAGATTCCATTCCGTCATTGGGAACGAAGGGATATGCAGTTCTCACAAGCCCCAGTGTCCTGGGTGCAGTTAAATCTTCAGGCCCCACCACTACTATAACCACCTGCAGCCCCTGAGCAAGAACCTCCAGAGACTGAGCTCTCCAGGAGCAACAGCACAAAGGAGTCAGACTTGCTCCATGATAATTCCCAAGTTGGGCACACCACCTGGATTCTGCACCCTATGTACAAAACATGAGGACGCACCGCTGTCCTCAGACTCTTCTAGAGTGCTGAAGAACCCCGAGGGAGCATTTCCCAACCAGCTCATCTATACTACTGTCTTCATCTCCAAGAAGGAGCCAGCAACTGCAGAAAAAAATGCAGGCTCTTTAAGACAGCCAGATACAGCATTTGGGAGTGGGATGGACTATCCTGGCGAGGCTAACAAAAATCCTGGCAGTTACTGTAGACTAGTGATGGGATAATGTGTATCCTACCTTGGCCATATGATTGTTATCCATGGTCCTGAATGTATACCAGGAAACTGGATCAGTACTTGCAGAATTGTCCATGGTGCTGAACCTTCCCCACTTCAAATTAGCTGTGGCTCCCTGTGTTATCTCTAACCCTCTCACCTGAGCTGTTGCCTCCTTGGGATGATGTATTCTGCTGCTATCCCTTGCTTCTGGCATATTGAAAGTGGGGACGGATGGCAAAGAGTGGAGAGCCACAGGCCAAAAATATCCATTAAGGACCACATCCACCCAGCTATGAAATCTGTGTCTGATTTCACATAGAACTAGAACCAGAGCCATGAAATGCATTTCAGATTCTTTCCCATCACTGATTGCTTTTTCATCTCTGGGGGTGTTCTTAAAAGGAAATGTGAGACAACTTACAATTTATTGATTTATTTTAAAAGTTACTGTACAGTGTCCTCTTTAAGGTTATCTTTGCCTTAGCAGACTATGATGAGCACACCAGAACCTAGACTGCCTTAAAAAAAATAAAACACAACCTTAGCTCACAGCCCCATCCATTTAATTTGTTGGCATTGATTAAAATGGTCTGCAATGATTAATCAACCCGGGCTTTCAGTGACTGACCTGCTGATTAAACTTATTAAAACCTGCTGTTCTAACATTACCAGCCACTAAAATTATCAATGAGCCATTTTCATGCATCATCAGTGTAGCTCCCATCCACTTCCTTCACAGAACCTGATCCCTGGTCAATCTTCTTAACTTTCTATACCTGGTTCATCACAAGAAGCAGAGCTCCTTTCAGCAGAGGTCAGGCATGTCCCCGCCCAGTTGAACTGCTGGCCGCTAGTGAAAACTGCCCCCCCCCCCCCCGCAGGCATCATTTCTAATTTTCTAGTTAATTTTTAACTGATTTCATCTCTATTGCATTTCTCAAGCTTAGAGATAATTGTAATTCAGTGCTATATAAATTGTAGAAATAATTAATTAAATGGAAAATAATTGTTTTCCCAGAAATGCCTTTGCAGCTTATAAAATTATGCCAAAGCTTAAAGACTAAAGAAGGGAAATACTATGGGGTTAAGTTTACTAAAGAGTAGATTATGGTTGAACTTTTAGGGACACACTTTTTTTCAAAAAATGAATAGATTACATTCCACTTATTATATGAAGTCCATTCAAAACAGCCTACAACAATAGTGTGTGTGTGTATACTAAATCTGAGAACAAAGCAGATTCACAAGAATAAAACAGATTCCCTTATGGGATGGTGAGAGCAGCTCAAAAATGGAACCAATTACTTAAATGGGTGGTGGGCTTTTCATCGCCCATGGCCTTCAAGCAGAGGCTTGCCTACCCTCTGGTGGGGATGATCTGACCTCCAGATTGCTTGCATTGGGTAGTGGCTGGGACTAGCTGACCTACAAGACCCCCGTCAACATTGATTCCATGATTCTAGAAATCTCACATCATCTTTCATTGCCATTTCATTCTATAGCAGTTTTTGGTATACAGAAAGCCTTACTATGACTGACTCATCTGTTCTCGCAACATGAGGCAAGGTGGCTAGACTTGCAGCTACTGCATTGTGCAAAGATGCCGAGAGAGCGTCGTAGCTGAACAGGTATTTGAAAAGGGGTCACCAAGCCCGCCCACCCCTCCTGTCCACTTCTACTGGCCTTATGGCAGCAGCTCAACTAGGATTATTACCTGCAGCCTCCCTCTGACGTTGAAGAGCTTTGACTTTCCTGCATGGGAACTAATAGCATCTATTTAATCTGATTTCCAGGGTGAGTCAGCAGCACGACACTGCATCCCAGCAGACAGCGTTAGCATCTGACCCCTATGTCACAAACACTTAAGACCCATAACATAGCCTTGCTTGTGCTCCAATCTGACAAGCAGCTGTCTGGCCTTGTGCACTCTTGCATGAAGATTCAGATTTCTGTTCCTTTAAATACTCCACCATTTAGGTGTCTTACCATTATACACAAGATCACTATTTAATTATTGTTACAAAGAAATTCATATGGAATCACGTTTGCTCTCAAGCCCTAGACTCACAATGATAAAGATGGGTACACCCAGTGCTTTTTTTAAGGAAAAAAGGTGCCAGTACTCAGAATGAAGTTGTTTCAGTAAGTGCCACATTTTTCACATGGGGGGGGGGGAGGAAAAGGTAGCTGGTACTGCGTACCCTGGAGTAGCCCCAGAAAAAAGCACTGGACACTGTCATGGAATTCTGCTCAATATTGATCCAGAGCAGAAGTCCAACATATACTTAGCAGAGTAACAACTTAAACACATTGCAGGATTCCCCCCAAAATAGACCAGAGGCAATTGTATGCTTTACTGCTACTGAAGGCAAATGAGCATAATGGTCACAAACCCAATATATTCAGGATTGGCACTGTCCATAAGAAATCCAGTTGCAGCAGATCTAACTTAAACTTACAATAACTTATACAGTAGTACCTCGGGTTACAGACACTTCAGATTACAGACGCTTCAGGTTACAGTCTCCGCTAACCCAGAAAGAGTACCTCAGGTTAAGAACTTTGCTTCAGGGTGAGAACAGAAATTGCACAGAGGCAGCGGGAGGCCCCATTAGCTAAAGTGGTACCTCAGGTTAAGAACAGTTTCAGGTTAAGAAAGGACCGCCAGAATGAATTAAGTTCTTAACCCGAGGTACCACTGTTTTGTTTTGTTTTTTGTTTCTCTTTGTAACCTTTAAAATTTGAATAAATATCATTTAAAAAAACAAAACAAAATCCATATTAGTTTCCTATTTTTGGTGTGGAAAAGGAGAAGGGTGTTGTCTCTTTCTTACCTTAAAATAATTAAGAGGTGGCCAAGTGATACGTATTCTTGTTTTGTATACAAGTTCCCAAAGGCATCATAATGCGATGCCATCTAGAAACCCAGCCAGATGGGCGGGGTATAAATAATAAATTATTATTATTATTATTATTACTATAGAGTTCTGAAAAGCTTGGGGTTTTGTTTGTTATTTGTTTTCTTAAAGCAGAGCAATGAGAGATTTAAAAAAACATCCTAAAATGAAACCTTTTCTTTAAAAAATAAAATAAAATAATCCCTCAATGTTGCACTTGAATAAGTAGATAAATAAGTAGATAAAATTCCAGAGTTCTTCAGTGGTCTGCAGGCAACATTTTGAACAGCCTCTCTTCTTGCAAAGCCCATGTACCCAGAGAATCACAGTGATACAGGAAAACACAGAGCTCTAAGTGCAGAAACAATAGCCTTTGTGATGGGTGGGAGGAATTGATGGTGCATTTGAACTCAGGGAATGGAGGAAAGTACAGTGGTACCTCAGGTTAAGTACTTAATTCGTTCCAGAGGTCAGCACTTAACCTGAAACTGTTTTTAACCTGAAGCACCACTTTAGCTAATGGGGCCTCCTGCTGCTGCCGCGCCGCCGGAGCACAATTTCTGTTCTCATCCTGAAGCAAAGTACTTAACCTGAGGTAATATTTCTGGGTTAGCAGAGTCTGTGACCTGAAGCGTATGTAACCTGAAGCGTATGTAACCTGAGGTACCACTGTATCCTGAATCATTCTGCTTCACCTATTTCTCCTCCCACATATTCCTAGTAAATATATCAAATCAATCATTTGCACTTGATCAGAGTATAGTAGGGCTTCTTCTGCCAAGAAAAAAAAATGAATAGCCCTTATATCACACAATTAAACTGAAATAACATTGTAAGAATATTCTGCCCATTTCCAACATCCAAGCCTTGACTGATTCAGCATATCTGCTTCTGCACTGAGTAGCAGCAGCAGCGAAATATTATGAGACAACAATTTGAAACTGAAATACCTGATGTTACTAGGAAATGAGCACATTTATCTGCATGGCAGATTTGAAAAAAATTCTCCTGCAGTGGCGTTCAAGCCATATGTGTAGTAATTAGGCATACGCTAAAGCAAAAATTCAAAAACTTACAATAACTTATACAGTAGTACCTCGGGTTACAGACACTTCAGATTACAGACGCTTCAGGTTACAGTCTCCGCTAACCCAGAAAGAGTACCTCAGGTTAAGAACTTTGCTTCAGGGTGAGAACAGAAATTGCACAGAGGCAGCGGGAGGCCCCATTAGCTAAAGTGGTACCTCAGGTTAAGAACAGTTTCAGGTTAAGAAAGGACCGCCAGAATGAATTAAGTTCTTAACCCGAGGTACCACTGTTTTGTTTTGTTTTTTGTTTCTCTTTGTAACCTTTAAAATTTGAATAAATATCATTTAAAAAAACAAAACAAAATCCATATTAGTTTCCTATTTTTGGTGTGGAAAAGGAGAAGGGTGTTGTCTCTTTCTTACCTTAAAATAATTAAGAGGTGGCCAAGTGATACGTATTCTTGTTTTGTATACAAGTTCCCAAAGGCATCATAATGCGATGCCATCTAGAAACCCAGCCAGATGGGCGGGGTATAAATAATAAATTATTATTATTATTATTATTACTATAGAGTTCTGAAAAGCTTGGGGTTTTGTTTGTTATTTGTTTTCTTAAAGCAGAGCAATGAGAGATTTAAAAAAACATCCTAAAATGAAACCTTTTCTTTAAAAAATAAAATAAAATAATCCCTCAATGTTGCACTTGAATAAGTAGATAAATAAGTAGATAAAATTCCAGAGTTCTTCAGTGGTCTGCAGGCAACATTTTGAACAGCCTCTCTTCTTGCAAAGCCCATGTACCCAGAGAATCACAGTGATACAGGAAAACACAGAGCTCTAAGTGCAGAAACAATAGCCTTTGTGATGGGTGGGAGGAATTGATGGTGCATTTGAACTCAGGGAATGGAGGAAAGTACAGTGGTACCTCAGGTTAAGTACTTAATTCGTTCCAGAGGTCAGCACTTAACCTGAAACTGTTTTTAACCTGAAGCACCACTTTAGCTAATGGGGCCTCCTGCTGCTGCCGCGCCGCCGGAGCACAATTTCTGTTCTCATCCTGAAGCAAAGTACTTAACCTGAGGTAATATTTCTGGGTTAGCAGAGTCTGTGACCTGAAGCGTATGTAACCTGAAGCGTATGTAACCTGAGGTACCACTGTATCCTGAATCATTCTGCTTCACCTATTTCTCCTCCCACATATTCCTAGTAAATATATCAAATCAATCATTTGCACTTGATCAGAGTATAGTAGGGCTTCTTCTGCCAAGAAAAAAAAATGAATAGCCCTTATATCACACAATTAAACTGAAATAACATTGTAAGAATATTCTGCCCATTTCCAACATCCAAGCCTTGACTGATTCAGCATATCTGCTTCTGCACTGAGTAGCAGCAGCAGCGAAATATTATGAGACAACAATTTGAAACTGAAATACCTGATGTTACTAGGAAATGAGCACATTTATCTGCATGGCAGATTTGAAAAAAATTCTCCTGCAGTGGCGTTCAAGCCATATGTGTAGTAATTAGGCATACGCTAAAGCAAAAATTCAAGGCTGTTTTCAAAATTAACTGTAAGAACAATATTGATGCATCTTATACAGTTCTTGTATGTTCTCCTTATGTTCTGTGGCACTGGCGTCCTTGAAACAAAGAGCTTCCTTGCCGAAAGGATCTACTGATGCCATGCTTAAGAATATAAAAGCCCTGCTAGATCAGACCAGTGGTCCAACAAGTCCAGCTTCCTTCTTATCACGATGGCGAACCTGCTGCTTCTAGGAACCAACAGAGCTTCAATACAGCATCCCCTTTCCCCACTGTTCTTCCCAAAGAACTGGTCTTCAGTGGTATACTGCTAATAGTCCTTGATACAGCCATCCCCCATGAATGTGTCTAATCCCTTCTCATAGCCATCAACACTAGTGGTCATCACTACACACTGAGGATCTGATTCCATAAGTTAACCATGAGTAGGAGGGGAGAAATATTTTCTGCTGTCTATCCTGAAGTCAGTTTCATTTCAGTTAAAAACAATTTAAAACATTTCAAAATAATTAAATTTAACAGTAAAAGAGATGAACACATATTAATATCTGCATACCTGGGTAGTCTTGCCCAAACAAAATGTTTAAGGCAGGCACTGAAAAAAGTACAGCAGAGGCGTCTGCCTGATGCCAATAGGCAAAGAGTTCCAAAATGTAGGTGAGCACACACAAAAATATAGATTTCTTACAACTGTGTGAGTGGAAAAGCTATTCACGCCATGCATCATTTTAAACACTTGAGCCATGTCCCCCACCCCTTAGCCATCTTCTCTCCAAACTAAAATGGGGCAAGATTTTAGCTTTCCCTTGTACAGAAAGAGCTGCACATCCCAATAATTTTGTACCTTCTCCAGATCTGCAGTATCCTTTTTGAGATGGAGTGACCAAAGTCATCCAAATTCAGTAGCAACACAGATCCACATAAGGATATTATGATCCTGGCAGTTTTATTTTCATCCCCTTTCCTAATAATCCCTAGGATGGAATTTGATTTTTCCACAGCTGCCGCACACTGAGTTTTCAGTGAGATATCCACCAGGACCCCAGAATGTCTTTACAGCATGCATATTAGTAAAGTTTTATTGCCCTGATGTGTGTCACTTTGCACTTATACTGAACTCCATTTGTCATTTTGTTGTCCATGCAACCAGCTGAGAGAGATTCTATTGAAGCAGTTGGCTGTCTTTGGTTTTTCACATCCTCAATAATCCACAAATTTGGCCATTTCACTATCCCCTAACTCTAGATCCTTTATGAGTTAGTTTGAAAGTATGGATCCCAATACAAAACTCCATATGTTCAGCTCAAACAATATTTGAACTTAAGATTGTAATGTGTTAGTTCTGAAAACACACTAAGCTTTGAAACCTTACAACACTGTCCTGCATTTGCATCTATTAGTCAGGTCTAGAAGAACCTGGTTCACATCAATTTAGGTCTCTTCCAACTTCCTTTCTCTCCTTGAAAGCCATCAGCAGCGAGAGTTAGTGGCACAAACTTCACTGCAGAAAGTGAAACAGTGAATTTGCTTCTCTCCCTCTCTCCCCCCTTAGTCTTTGTGATACCAGTTGGTTTAATTTCTCTTGACATTTCTCCCATAGCAGCAACAGCAGCATGTCAAGACTAATTAAACAAAATGGCGGTCGAATCCTAAAGAACATACATCTGCTGAGATCTGCTGCTAACCCCAAAGCTGCTGCTAACCCCAAAGCTGGGGAGTCTTTCTTAGATCATGGAGGGGAAAGGGCTGGAGAAGTGGCAGCAGTGATAATAATAATAATAATAATTTATTATTTATACCCCGCCCATCTGGCTGAGTTTCCCCAGCCACTCTGGGCGGCTCCCAATCAGTGTTAAAAACAATACAGCATTACATATTAAAAACTTCCCTGAACAGGGCTGCCTTAAGATGTCTTCTGAATGACAGGTAATTCTTTATCTCTTTGACATCTGATGGGAGGGCGTTCCACAGGTCGGGCGCCACTACCGAGAAGGCCCTCTGCCTGGTTCCCTGTAGCCTCACTTCTCGCAATGAGGGAACCGCCAGAAGGCCCTCGGCGCTGGATCTCAGTGTCCGGGCTGAACGATGGGGGTGGAGATGCTCCTTCAGGTATACAGGACCGAGGCCGTTTAGGGCTTTAAAGGTCAGCACCAACACTTTGAATCGTGCTCGGAAACGTACTGGGAGCCAGTGCAGATCTCTCAGAACCGGTGTTATGTGGTCCCGGCGGCCACTCCCAGTCACCAGTCTAGCTGCCGCATTCTGGATTAATTGCAGTTTCCGGGTCACCTTCAAAGGTAGCCCCACGTAGAGCGCGTTGCAGTAGTCCAAGCGTGAGATAACCAGAGCATGCACCACTCTGGCGAGACAGTCCGCGGGAAGGTAGGGTCTTAGCCTGCGTACCAGGTGGAGCTGGTAGACAGCTGCCCTGGACACAGAGTTAACCTGCGCCTCCATGGACAGCTGTGAGTCCAAGATGACTCCCAGGCTGCGCACCTGGTCCTTCAGGGGCACAGTTACCCCATTCAGGACCAGGGAATCCTCCACACCTGCCCGCCTCCTGTCCCCCAAAAACAGTACTTCTGTCTTGTCAGGATTCAACCTCAATCTGTTAGCCGCCATCCAACCTCCAACCGCCTCCAGGCACTCACACAGGACCTTCACCGCCTTCACTGGTTCTGATTTAAAGGAGAGGTAGAGCTGGGTGTCATCTGCATACTGATGAACACCCAGTCCAAACCCCCTGATGATCTCTCCCAGCGGCTTCCTATAGATGTTAAAAAGCATGGGGGAGAGGACGGAACCCTGAGGTACCCCACAAGTGAGGGCCCAAGGGTCTGAACACTCATCCCCCACCACCACTTTCTGAACACGGCCCAGGAGGAAGGAGCGGAACCACTGTATAACAGTGCCCCCAGCTCCCAGCCCCTCTAGACGGTCCAGAAGGATGTTATGGTCGATGGTGTCAAAGGCCGCTGAGAGATCCAGCAGAACTAGGAAACAGCTCTCACCTTTGTCCCTAGCCCGCCGGAGATCATCAACCAGCGCGACCAAGGCAGTTTCAGTCCCATGGTGAGGCCTGAATCCCGATTGGAAGGGATCCAAATGGTCCGTTTCCTCCAGGCGTGCTTGGAGTTGTTCAGCAACCACCCGCTCAATCACCTTGCCCAAGAATGGAAGATTTGAGACTGGGCGATAGTTGGCCAAATTGGCCGGGTCTAAAGATGTTTTTTTAAGAAGCGGTTTAATGACCGCCTCTTTCAGCGGGTCTGGGAAGGCTCCCTCACAGAGGGAAGCATTCACCACCCCGCAAAGCCCATCGCCCAGCCCTTCCCGGCTCGCTTTTATCAGCCAGGATGGGCAAGGATCAAGGAGACAGGTGGTCGGTTTCACTCGTCCAAGCAGCCTGTCCACATCCTCGGAGGTAACAGATTGGAATTGATCCCATATAACAGGACCAGACAGAACTCTAGCACTCTCCCGCCCTGGCCCTGCTCCCACTGTGGAGTCTACCTCCTTCTGAATCTGAGCGATTTTATCTGCAAAAAACTTTGCAAAAGCATTGCAGGAGATCTTGGGGTCCCTACCAGGCCCCGGTGGTACAGGTGGTTCCGATAAACTGCGAACCACCTGAAAAAGTCTCCTGCTGCTGTTTTCTGCAGATGCAATGGAGGCGGCGAAGAAGGCCCTCTTCGCCGTCGCCATTGCCACTTGGTAGGCTCGACGTTGAGCTCTAACCCGTGTCCGGTCTGATTCGGAATGAGTTTTCCGCCACCGGCGCTCTAGCCGTCTCAACGATTGTTTCATCACCCTCAGCTCCGGGGAGAACCACGGGGCTGTCCGGGCTCCATGCAATCGGAGAGGGCGCTTCGGAGCCAGACAGTCAATAGCCCTGGTTAACTCCGCATTCCAGCGTGCCACCAGGGAATCAGCTGAAAGGCCATCAACTTGGGATAAAGCATCCCCTACCACTCTCTGGAAGCCAATTGGATCCATTAAGTGGCGGGGGCGGACCATCCGAATCGGTCCCACCTCCCTGCGGAGGGGAAGGGTTGCGGAGAAGTCCAGTTGCACCAGGAAGTGATCTGACCATGGCACTTCTTTTGTTTCGCTTTTAGTTAATGTCAGATCACCAACATCCGTAGAGGTAAACACCAAGTCTAAGGCCTGTCCGTGGCTATGAGTTGGGCCAGACTTATTCAGGGACAGCCCCATGGAGGCCATGCTTTCCACGAAGTCCCGAGCTGCCCCTTGTAAGGTCGTGTCGGCATGGATGTTAAAATCCCCCAGGACAACCAAGCTAGGTGTCTCCAGGAGTATATCCCCCACGATCCGCCAGTGGGGATGAATGGTGAAATAATTCCCTGGGAAAAAATCACATTTGATTGCTTCATGTATACATAGCATCCACATCAACAGTAGAGTTCTGGCAATGAAGTAAAACAGCTGGAGTTTTAGTGTTTATCATGCAATCTGTGTAGAGATTGCCAAAGTACCTCTTGGAAGTCCAAAATGGCTACTTTGGGTGAGCCAGCTATTGAAGTTTCACATGATTTCCAAAATATTGTTCATTGCAGAAAGCAATATGTGGGAGGAATCAACAAGACCCCTTTGGGGGAAAAATACATTCTGAGATTCAGGTGTTTTAAAGTTGTTTGTGGTTGCTCTGGCATTTTTAATGTGTTTCATAATCACAGCCTCATTCAGCCTCACAGCTCTGCAAGTGAGGTCAATGCCATTGCTGCCTCAAAGATGGAAGGCTGCGGCTTAGAGATTAAATGACTTTGC
This sequence comes from Podarcis cretensis, assembly GCF_951804945.1. Taxonomy (NCBI): domain Eukaryota; kingdom Metazoa; phylum Chordata; class Lepidosauria; order Squamata; family Lacertidae; genus Podarcis; species Podarcis cretensis. The sequence continues at coordinate 30,469,701 of NC_137173.1, read as the reverse complement.
TGATTGGATTTGAATTGTGGCCTGTCGGAGGCAGCTAAGTCCTATATTCTCTTTCCAGAATCACGGCGCCTCAAAGTATATCCTGTATACAGATATCAAACCTGTTCCCGGAGGTGTAGAACCTCACATGGCCAAAACATCGGCATGCAAACATATGGAGGAAACCCCCAAGATTTGCAGAAGTACAAAAAATGTGGAGGGTGGGGGGCATCTGAAACATCCAAATGAAAACTGAGCATGCTCAGTGGTCAAGGAAAGCTGACTGGCTGTTGCAGGAAGGAGGGTGAGTCAGAAAGTCAGCAGGGAGAGGAAATGACACACAGTTTCCCTGAAAGAAGATTTGCCTAATTGGGTGGAACACTAAGCAGGAACACTCCATTCCAACATTTTAATGTAGGTCCCATTTGCAGACAGACCAACAGACAGATATGCCAGTCTTCAGCTTTGTAGTTAAACATTTGCTCTCACATATAATGCAGAAATTAAAAGTTAGGGAAATGTGGAGAAAATGGAATAAATTGCAGTGTGAATGAAACCAAAGACCTATGAGAGCTCAAGGAATACAGCCATTTTCCATCCTTGAAGTAAACAAATCAGTTTTTTTAGCCATGAATCTGTTGATTCCCTGATCTTTTTTTTTAAAAAAAGAAAATAATTACTGATATGTTCACTTGCTGACAAAAGCTTTCATGAGCTTTGTGTTGGGGAACGCCGAGGCCAATACCTCTAAACCAACGCAGCTCCGCCCAGGATGATTCATCACGCCTGTGTCCCGTCGCACTGATGTGACCCATATCGAAGGACATGAGCACACAACACTAGCAGAGTCCAAACAGAAGCTGAGCCTTGAGGTGTGACATCTAAGCCTAATTTATTGTGTATAAAATCAAACATAATAGAACAAAGGAAACATGGCTCTTCTCCTTTCTGCTTGGGGGAGACAAGAACTGCAAAAGCAACAAACAACGGAACTTCCTTTCACAAGACTCCAACAATCAGTGCTGGAATGCAAACACAGACATGTGACATGTAACAATCCCACACATCTGCAGCACAGAGGAATGAAATTCCCAACACTTTGTAGCTTCCCAGCAGCCTTTCCCTCAAATTTCATAAAAAGCACACTGTGCGGTTCTATGATCCAGCTTCTTCCATTGCTCTTTCACCTGCCTGCCTCCGGACTTGGGATAAGAGGACATTCAGCCAGTCAAGCTACCTCTGACTACTTATGTCCACTTCAGAGGATTTCTTTACTTTGAGAGGTTTATTATGCAGATTATGGCAACGTCTGAAGAGCCCTGGGCTAACTTGTCCACCTTGTCAGCTAGAGCACAGATGAATTAACTGGAGTGTCAGTTTCTAATGACAAGACTTCTGTGCCTCATACTAATGGTGGAGTCACTCCCCACAAATGATGTCGAGAAGCGTCAAACCTATTTTCAAAATATTGATTTCACATCTGACTTTTATTCGTTTCCATACATTTCCTGTCACAATAAGAACACAGACAACTCTTAAGAGCTGAGGAAACAGACTGCAGCTTTAAGAAATTATTTGGTCCATTTTGGAAAGATGGAAGTATGGAAGGGAGTAGAATGGCAGATTGATTCCATATCATTCATGGTCCTCCAGGTGGCAAACATGGGTGTTATTCTGTTTTATCTTGATAACATCCCTCTGAAGTTGTGATTCACCAAAGACCACCTAGAAAACCTCATGGATGAGAAGAGAATTTAAATCCAGGTCTACCTCACCCCTAGGTCCAACTCCTTGGCTAGCGACTTATGCATCACCAAAGAAAGAAGAAATGCATCACCCCAAAAATACATCAAAAAGTGCATAGATTTGCATAAAATCTGCACATGGCATTCAAAACTGTTGGGGGGGAGGTGAAAGATAAGAAGCCCCACCATAACCCTGTCATTTAAAACCATATTATGAGGTCAAATCACACCCCTAAAATGCAAACAAACACCCCTATTTTGTGACCTGGTGACATTTCAATCCCCACAACCATATACCTTGGTTGTACCTCAGAGGTCAAACAGAATCTGTTCCGGAAGTCCGTTCAACTTCCAAAATGTTTGGAAACAAAGGTACAGCTTTTTGGAAACAAAGGCACGGCAATCAGAAGCCGTGGAAGCTGTGTTGGATGTTCCCTTCCGGGTTTGTGGCGTCAGGGAGCCAAAACGTTCCAGTCGCAAGGCATTCATCAACCAAGGTACAACTGTACGCACGGCATTTTAAAGTGGATTTAAGGCATTCGATGTGTGTGTGTTCTTCATGTGGTGCCCACAACTTTCTCCTGATCCAAGTAGTGGACTGCACTCCCCTGCTTGAATTTGGATTTACCTGATCCACAGCCACCATCCTGAAGCTTGACGGGTGGAGCCTGGGCGGCAGGCCGGGATGGAGAAGCCTCCGCTCTGGTCCACCGCTTGGAAATAAACGCTGACTGTGCCCGACCACAGCAATGCAGTCAGCTGAAGAGCAGCCCACCCAGCCTCCCTGTTTTCTGTGGTTTTAAAAAGTAAAGTAAAGTGACCCTGTTTTACTTGTATACTAATTCTGCTTTGCTTCCTTTTGCCCCCTGTTTATGTGCTATGGTTTAACAATGGTATTTGGAGCCAGGAAGGAATTTTCCTGTAGACAAACTGGGCCCATCTAGAGTTTTTGCCTCCCTCGGACATGTGATAAGGAGGAATAAAACCCAGTAGAAAATTTTGTTACCCAATTGTGGACATACTGAAGCGCATGGCAAGGGCAGGTGTTTGATTTTGCAAGTGTGGTGACCTTTTGCTGAATGGCGTCTGTCACCACACCCACTACTACCATGGGTCAGACACTCCTCTGGGACCAGGTACAATACATATGTCTTTTAAAAATAAATAAATAAAATCAACCTGTTGTTTTGTGTAAGCTTGGAAAATTTGTATCTCAAAATTTTTTTACAAATTGTGCATAGGCACAATGGTCCTCAGGTTTCCATAACTCTGGTCCTATTACTGTAAACATAAACCTCCTCTAATTGACATAAACCTCCTCTAATTATATAAGTTTAAATGAAACAGAAAGAAAGATTAATATAAAAGCTCTGCCCTGAATCCAATCAGCAGTGTGTGAAGCTGCTAACACAGCACAACAGCGCTTCTGGATACGACCAAGACACCATCCCGTCCAGTTCTAAATTATATTTATCACAGTGGTCATCCCATGTAAGCAACTTCCCATGTTGTGTTTTATTTCCCCATCCCACTCCAATCATCTGCTTCTATAAGGAAGGGATAGAAATCAATTGCATAGCAGACAAACTCATAAAGGAAAAGCTGTACAGTAAGAAGTGTCACAATTGATTGAAAAAATGTACCTATGCATCTATTCTGCTTTCTTCCCATTGCTGCTGCCATCTTCTAGATACATTATAAAAGCTTATAACCTTTCAACCTGGGGTTATTTTAGGAACTTAATGATGAATTCCCCAGAAACTATGTCTGTTCAGGCCACAGTTATGTCTGAGAGTGACCAGTACCAGATGCTTTAGAAGATCTCCTGCAAGCTCCCTACAGCCAGCAGATGGGGAATAAATTGCTCTTACAAGGAGTCAGATCTTAATCTCTAGTAGTTAGAGATTGGATTTAGTCCTGAAGCATCTGTTTTTATATCCTTTTCAACATTTGGTAGCATTAAACTCTAGTCGTCATTATTCATAGAGAGGTCTCATACGTGTCCTTAAATAACAGTAAATTTTTGGCCTCAGCTGCATCCTGTGGCAATGAGTCCCAGAAACCATTTTTTCCATGCTTTCTTAAGATGAAACTCCCAGACCTCTTATCTAGGCATGGGAGATAAATTAAATTTAGTGCACCTTCTCACTCTATAAAACAATGCAAGGACTGAAACACAGTCCTCTCTTGAAATTCACAGTTTTCTGAATTTTGCAATGCAGTTTGCTAGCCAAAATGCACATACAGCTGTACCTTGGTTGTCGAACAGAATCCATTCCGGAAGTCCATTCAACTTCAAAATGTTTGGGAACCAAGGCATGGCTTCTGACTGGCTGATTGGCCCGAGAATCAATGCCGACAGTCGAAACGGCTATTCAGCTTCCAAAAAAACCTTCGCAAACCAGAACATTTACTTCCGGGTTTGTGGTGTTCAGGAGCCAAAACATACGAGTACTAAGATATTTGGCAACCAAGGTATGACTGTGCTGGGTTAAAGTGTGCATATAAATGCACGTTAGTGAAAATAGCGTATACAAAGATGCATTACGTCAAGGAAGATTGCTCTGTGAAAAAATGTGTACATGTATACAGTGGTACCTTGGGTTACAAACACCTTGGGTTACAAACACTTCAGGTTACAGACTCTGCTAACCCGGAAGTAGTACCTCAGGTTAAGAACTTTGCCCCAGGATGAGAACAGAAAGTGTGCACCGGCGGTGCGACAGCAGCAGGAGGCCCCATTAACTAAAGTAGTACCTCAGGTTAAGAACAGTTTCAGGTTAAGAACGGACCTCTGGAACGAATTAAGTTCGTAACCAGAGGTACCACTGTATATATATATATATTTTAAATAATTTTTATTAACTGGCCAATCACATCAAATTAAATCACATCATATAAATTCCGAATTACAAAGCCAAATTTTTAAATTTTGTTGGGGGAACCCATACTTCAAGATCCAAAGGGGAATTCAGATCATCTTCTTATTACTGCGTTAATGTCCAAATCAGTCCCAATCAGTCCAAACAAAGTTCATAATTCTATCCAGTCTTATCTTGGTGTTGCCACATCATATCTTGTTCGTATAATTTCTCTTTTTCCTTTACGATCTCTTCTGTTAGTCTCCTTAAGCCGATAGCAAGTGTAATAATCCTGTGTGGATTTCCCGTTCCTCCACTAAGTCCAGATGGTTTCCATATATCTCCTTCGTAGATAACATCACTTTATCCATCGTAAATTTTGGCATTTGTCGCTCTTAAGTCCCACCGAGGAGTTGATTCACGATATGTAAACAACTCTATTTCTCTCTTTCTCCTCCCAGACCCAAGAGCTCCCACAATGCCTCACAAAATGGCGAACGGCATTTTTTCCTGACTGCGTCACTCCAAAACTCTTAGCTTTCCAGCTTCATCTTGAAACATTGCTTTGGATCGAAAGTTTATCTCCACACAGCCTTAAATCCACAGCTTAAGTCCTTAATTTCTGACTCATTAGGGGAGGGGGATTCTTGTTAAATCACATAAAAAGGTAGAGGCAGGTTTTCCCCCCCTCCCCCCTCAGTCATTACCGTATCTTGACGTTCTTCTCGTATTTTATTGTTGTCTTGTTATCAGAGATCTCTTCTGTCAGCAGTATTTACTCCCCTTTTTCCTTGATGTATGTGCAATTAATCATGTCCAAATTATTTCTTTTAAAGATCATTGCAACCAGCGGCGCGAATCGTGGACGGCGTCGAGGAGTGCCGAAAATCCCACAGGAGGGCTTTGTGCCTAGTGCCCCCACCCCCACAAATTCGGGGGTGGTATAGGGCACCGCAGGCAAGGGCCATCCCCCCCCCCATAATCCTGGGGGGGTTAAGGAGGCTAATTACCCCCATCATAGCCTCCAAATTACCTCGTGTGGGTCGGAGAGATGTTATTGTCAGCCATCTTCCGATGCGCCACCTAGTGGCCCCCCGGTACCACTGTATATTTTGAGGCATTTGCACTAAAAATGATGCTTAATTTTCATGGCAATTTTTAAAAAATCACAAAATGATGTTGCGATTTGGAGAACTAAACTTAAGAATGGAAAAATGAGAAATTGATGAAACCTGAACAGGAAGATTTGCCCATCTCTACTCCTCCTCAATCTCTGCTTTGTGTTCCTTGTGCCAAACCTTTTTCCAGACTGTTGCTATTTTCAGGTTTCTAATTGAGGTTTTCCATTTTAAGCTGATTTGGCATTCTTGCACAATACCGCCACCCACCCAGACGAAAATCTGGAGGGCATCAGATTGGCAAAAGCTGCACTATGGCTTTTGCAAAACACACTTGACTTCTCATTTGCCCCCTTTCTCATTTTATTGCTTCTTCCTCTACATCAAAACCACCCAGCATGGCCACTGACCACTGTGGAGCGCCATCTTGGTGCCAGATTGATGGGCCAAGGAAGAAGAGCCACTACCCTTGTCAGCTGGTTCAGTGGAAGCTCCTTCCATCTTCCTTTCCTCCATCCTTCCCTCTCCCCTTTCACCCGCTCCCTGTGAGCAGCAGGGAACCTTTCCATTAAGAAAACAAACCCATCACATGTTGAAGACACAACGCCGGAGCAAGGAGGGAGGTGACGGGGGCCGAGACAATGTATTTTTAGTCGTTTTGATAAATTATGGAGACATGAAGCTGATAATTTATTGAAGAAGGGAAACGGGGGACTCTATGTAAATGTTTTCGGATGAATAATTAATGTGGCTTTCTAACATCAGGGGGTCTTTAATTAAGGCCTCTCCTCTGTTAAACAAGGCAAAGCAGACACACTTGGATATGTACGGCGGCTAATTGCACCTTTCCCATGTAAAGAAATGCAGCATCTTAGAAAGGAGGTGTGGTCTGCATTCAGAAAGCAAGACAGCTCCTACCCAGGGAGGCGGCTGTGATGCTCTTGTTTGGCCTGTTAGGCCCTGAGGTTGGCATTAAGTGTAATCTGCCTAGTGTTGGCAAGAGGCCACAGTGGAAAGCTGGGGAGGGAAGGGTTCTTTTGAGCACTGTTGGAAGTCATGCAGGAGTCTTTGCAACCCAGCATGTTATCTGAGCCTCTGCTGTTCCATCGCTGCTGGTCCCTGTGGATATTTCCCTGGTTTGACGGCTCCTCCTCATATTGACTCTGTCAGCACCTCCCTGTGCAGCAGCAAGGGAGGCAGATCCCATTAGGAGTGGATCACAAGGATAAGACAGGACCCGGCAGTGGTGGCAAGAACTGCGAACACTAGCTGAATACCTTCCAAAGTTCCCTTGCTGAGGAAGTGATACCTAGGACACGGAAGGTGTGGACAATTAGTGTTCTGGTTCCCACCTAACACATGACAGTAGGTGCACCTGCTTGTAAGTGTGAAGTACTTTATTAAAGCAGATTAACAGTACAGACTCAGCGGCATGAAAAGCGTCGAATACAGATCAGGGGCTCTTACAAGGCAAAGGGTTAACATGTGTAAGTCCAGTCTAGGACAAGGGCCAAAGATCAGAAGTCCGTGATCAATAACAAGAACAAGAAGGTCTGCACAGGAGCTGCATAGTTGTTCCAATAAGTTTCCCTGCCTACTAGCCAAGCTTTTAAGCAGAAGATGCAGAAATACTCACAACCGCCTGTCTCCTAGCCTGAAGTTGGGGAATGCGCCTCTTTTCTTGTGATGTGCCACCTCTGCCTGGGAGACAACAGCAGCACATAGGGCTGCGCCCCAGAATGCCCATGTCCTCTGATGGAAGAGAGGCGTCCACGGTTTCTGACTGCGCCCTCTCTTCCATGGGCAGGGAAGAAGTCGCCTCAAGGACTCTTGCTTCTACAGCACAGCCAGACATGTCTGGAAGTGGCAGGGGGCCCCATCCATCAGGCTCTGCTCCATTAGGTCACCTCCCTCTTCTTCATCATCATCTTCCTCAGGTACCTGTCACTCCTGATCTAAATCCAAGTATTCTGAGGCCATTGTTACAGTGAGGAACTTAAGAACAGCCCTGCCAGGATCCTGTTTTCCACAGCGGTCAACAGTCTATGGTAAACCCCCAGACAGGACATGAGAAGAACTCCCTTCTCCTACTGTTGCTCCCTGACGGCTGGTATTCCAGGAACGTGTTGGATCCCAGAAACAGCATGCAGCTCTTGTGAGTAGAGGCCATTGATAGCTTATCATCCATGAAATACTCTAGAACCACCCAAGTTGGTGGCCATAGCCACTTATTTTGGCAATGGATTCCATAGTTTATAGCTAGGTGGGTAAATACCACCTATTGTCAGTCCCAAATTGCCCAGGGTTTTAGCATTGTGGGGGGGGGGGGACCCTGTTCCTATCCAATTTCTTCACACTATAAGGTGAGAAAACGCTTCCCTGATTCTTCCAGGCCTGGGCACAATGCTTCCTGCCTATATTGTGGCAGGTGAATCAACTACTACTACTACTACAACAACAACAACAACAACAACAACAACAGAATGTAGCTGGCAGAGAAGTCATCTACAAACATATAAAACTGCTCTGTACTTGAGCATTTTCACACCTGACCGGAGGCATATCAACAGCAGGAATAGCCATCCCTGGCACTAAGCACATTTCACCGCATGCTTTCACTTAACTAGATACACCATGAAGCTGCTCTGCAGGAATAATTACATGGAGGAAACTATGATGGACCTTTCTATCAGGAAAGAAGCTGCTTTGGGGTGGGGTGATTTTGAAAGAGTGGTGGGGAAACTTTTCAATAAACGGACATTTTTGCATGCCTGAATATTCTGGATTTCTGTTCTTGTTTGTTGTTTTCTTCAATGTGTGTTTAATGCCTGCATTTTTAGAGGGGTTTTTTTTTACACACATACTTCACACACACACACACACACACACACACACACACACACACACACACACACAGTGTAGCTGTCAAGAATACTGTAGGTGGAAATGGGGTATAGAAAGGTGAGATTTTTGGAGTGTTTGAAGATAGGTTTTTTTTTTAAAAAAAAAAAGGGGGGGGGGAGAACCAGAATGGCAAGTAGCTTTTAAGACACTACCCTGTGTCGAGCACATTTTTTTACTACTGAAACATTAAAAAAAAATCAAGACGGGAAGCTACAGGAACATGGCTCCTGTCAGTTTCAGTTTATTTCAAGCGCAGCTCTTGGAAATAGTTCTGGCTAGAATAATGAACATCTGCTGCTCTCTACCGGTGAGCTGGAATGATACATCAAATGAAGTTACTATGAAAAAAGGTATGTTCAAACTCAGGCAATACTTAGTCAAGTAACAGGTCAAATATTTGTGTTGCTTTCCAAACACTGATGGATTACAGTTGCCCCCGCCTCTGCTGGCTGGAGCTAATGGGAGTTGGAATCAAACAGCTTCTGGAGGGCTGCAGGTTAACCACCTCTGCTGTAGAACACCCCAACAGAGACAAACGACACACCAGGTGAGGAAGATCTAACACCAAGTGTGATCTGGTTATGTGAAATGCCAAGCACCTTCAAATCTTTGTGATGCTTCAGCATGACTTCGCTCTATGACAGCATTGTGCCTCACCTGTCTTTCCCCTTTGTTCTAGCACAGTGTTGTAACCTTTCAAAATCTGAAAGGTACAGTACAGCCTGAGAGTCGGTGTAGCTGCTGAAGCCCTGTACAATAATAGTTAGTGAAACTGTTGGGAATTTGGGTAAGGTAAATGATGACTCTCTCTTTCTCCTCTGCCTCCCCCCCCTCCCCCGGTTTGCTTTTGTTTTACAGTGGTATCTCAGGTTAAGAACTTAATTCGTTCTGGAGGTCTGTTCTTAACCTGAAACTGTTCTTAACCTGAAACACCACTTTAGCTAATGGGGCCTCCTGCTGCTGCCATGCCGCAGGAGCACGATTTCTGTTCTCATCCTGAAGCAATGTTCTTACCCCAAGGTACTATTTTTGGGTTAGCGGAGTCTGTAACCTGAAGCATATGTAACCCGAGGTACCACTGTAGTTTCTTTGTAGGGGGTCCCTTTGTGCTTTTTGTCCCATCCTCTCCATCTAAAAATCTGTCCTCAACATTGGTGTTTCCCACATGTGTATAAATGTTGTACTTTACCCCCCCCCCCCCGAGACATCACACAACTCTCACCCACAAGGCAATATTACTGAAGTAGGTGGCACACAGTGGGGGAGGTTGATCTCTGTGATGGCACATGAGCTTTTCACAGATATTCCTCTCTCTCTCTCTCCCTGGTTGCTACATGCACGCCTACAACTGATATTTCATACAGAGACATACTTGCTTCCCCCCCCATGCAGAATCCTCTTTCTTTTTTTCAAACTGTGCCACATTCTCTACCATTCAGAGATCAAAATATTTTTTTTAAAAAAATTCCCACCTAACCTATATAGTTCCCTAGAATCAACAGAAGATAGTGGTTGCAAGTAAGGCTACAATTCTAAACACTTCAAAAGCAAAACCCTTTTCACAAAATATGCTGGAACAATTTAAAATATTATAATGAAACTATGTTCCACTAAAACCTGGCACTCCCTCACTCACAAAACCAACTTGCTAGGGACTAAGCTCCACCACATGCAATCATATGCATGTTTACTCAAAAGAAAGCCCCATTGAATTCAGTGAGGCTTACTCCTAGATAAGTGCATGTAGCCTAAGTTCACTGAGCTTTGTTCTTACAGAAATCAGTGTGGTTTTAGTCATAACTAGCTTTACATCAGTGGGACCTCAGCTCAGTGATGGCCTCATTTGCACTATACATTTAAGGCACTATGATACCACCGGAAACAGTCATGGTTTTCAGTCAAAGCACCTTGGGAATAGCATCTTGTTTAAGGTGCTTAGAGTTGTTGTTTTCCTTCACAGGGCTACAATTCCCCCAATTTCCTGGGGAAAGGGATTGTTTTTTAAACTACTCTTCCCAGGGAACTGGTTTGTTAAACCATTCTGAGAATTGCAGTTCCGTGAGGGGAATGGGGGGGGGGGTTGATAACAACTCTCAGCACCCTTAACAAACTACAGTTCCCATGATTCTTTGGGGGGGGAGGCATGGCTGTTAAAAGTGGTATCATAGTGTTTTAAATGTACAGTTGTACCTTGGATCCTGAATGCCTTGCAAGTCAAATGTTTTGGCTCCGGAATGCCGCAAACCAGGAAGTCAGTGTTCCGGTTTGCAAATGTTCTTTGGAACCCAAATGTCCAACGCAGATTCCGCGGATTCCAACTGAGTGCAGGAAACTGCTGCAGCCAATCAGAAGCCACGCCTTGGTTTTGGAAGCCGAATGGACTTCCGGAACGAATTCCGTTTTACTTCCAAGGTACCACTGTATAGTGCAGATTGGGTCTAACAGAGTCTAGATTCAACTCAGTGGCAACCTCTCTTATTTTCACATTAGACACAGTTAAACCTCACACTGTAGTATGGAGATGAACAAGGTTCCCCCCCCAGGTGTCCCAATTCATTAAAGTCATGCATTCATTTCATAGCCCTTTGCACCTCAGCATCTTTTCCATGCAAGTATAACACACACACACACACACACACACACACACCTTTGCATATTTGTAAGAGCTGAGGAAGAATGCCAAACCTCTGCATGCAGCAGTATATAATAAAGCATACATTCAAACTCTGAACTCTGCTAGTCCCACAAGCACAGAAGAGGGATGGGACCCTGTACACAGTTAAAGTACATTTCTAGATATGAAGAAACTTACATGGCAACCACATGATGGGGCACAGAAACCTGGCATGGAAGATCTTGATTCTCCATAAATATTTTATTTTATCTATTTATTTTTTAAAATCACATTTCTATCCCACTTTTCCTCGAAGGAGCTCAGAGGGGTATATATGGTTCTCTTCTACCACATTTTATCATCACAAATCTGTGAGATAGTTTAGGCTGAGACACAGTGACTGACCAGCATGCTTCATGGCGGTTTGGGGATTGGAACCCTGGTCTAAAAGTCCTGGCCCATCACTCTAACTGCTAACTGTTCACAATGTGGTATGGAGATGAACTTACAGGTGGCAAAGCATGGCTGCTACATCAAAAGTGTAAACTGAGTGTTCCAGTATGTGCCTACGCAGAAGTAGATAGGTCCAACTGAGTTCAGTGGGGCTTACTCCCAAGCAACTGGATATTATAGTGAAAGGACAGCAGGGTTAGACATGGGCTCCTCAATTCCTTCACTAGGAACAAGTACAGAAAGTCAGTTAATTCTAGGGTGAAGTATTGTAGCTAGAGTCCAGGCATATAGTTATGCAGGAGTGGTATTGTTAAAGAGAACCTCAAAAAAAGGTAAAGGACCCGTGGACAATTAAGTCCAGTCAAAGGTGACTACGGGGTTGCAGAGCTCATCTCGCTTTCAGGCCAAGGGAGCCAGCGTTTGTCTGCAGACAGCTTTCCACGTCATGTGGCCAGCATGACTAAACCGCTTCTGGCACAACAGGACACCATGACGGAAGACAGAGCACACGGAAATGTGGTTTACCTTCCTGCCGCAGTGGTACCTATTTATCTACTTGCACAGGCGTGCTTTTGAACTGCTAGGTTGGCAGGAGCTGGGACAGAGCAATGGGAGCTCATGCAGATTCGAACCGCCAGTCTTCCAATCAGCAAGCCCAAGAGGCTCAGTGGTTTAGACCACAGCGCCACCCTGTAAGCAGGGATGGGATGATACACTTTCAGTAAGCAAGTAGGAGGGAGTGTTTCACATGAGACATTTCTTCTGAAATTCTCCCTCTCTCACTTTCTCTGCACTTTACAGGGCACAAACCTACTTTCACTGCCTTTCATATTTAAAATGCTATACCTTTTAGCTTTCATCAAAATAACACTCCATTCTTTTGTGTTCTGCCCCTAGATTTCTTCTCTCTGTAGGAGTATGAACACTATGACTTCAGACAGTTGGTTTTTATAATAACAAAGCAGCGCTTTTATCTCTGATCCTTTCATCTCTCTCTCTTCCTTTCAAAATGAAATTGGCAATCTGTTTACTCATGCCTTGTGAAGTAAACTGTCAGGGAGACAACTATCATCTTATCCCCCACCCAGACAAAGAAATATATTAGTTTAATAAATAAAATAGCTCAAGTATGGGTTTCTTCTCAGGCTTTAGCTACCAAAAAGGCTTGTAGCATAACACTACTAACAAATTTACTGCAGCATAAAATGCAAGCAAGGGACAACTGCATGTTACACACCCAGAAATTTTGAGATTGATTGAGATTATATGTAAGGAGTAGGTTTAGGAAATGTGCAACTAGAAAAACTAATTTGTGTTTCCTTTCTGATGCCCCCAGCCTTTCCCCCTTTTTAATTTAGAAATCATTTTGTTACAGAATGGAGGGGGGGCACATGAATGAATTCCATAATAATTTGATTAACTTGGTCTTTTCTGAAGCCTACACTCTTTTCACAGGTTCCAGCTATTGACATTTCCTATCAGCCTTGTCTTAATGTTGGCTAAATTTTATAGAATTAACAAGAGTTCTGCTGAATCAGGACAAAGACTTATATTGTCTCCAGCACTGTGTTTTCCACAGCAACCAACCAGATGTTCACAAGCAAGACAACAGGGGAATAACCCTTTCCCACTCTTGTTCTCCACAGACTGGGATTGAATTGTAAGGGGATTGGACAACTAGAACTTGCCATTCAGTAGCCTGCAACAAAACCCTGAATTACTGTGCATTGTAAGTACTCTATTCCTGTAGCTATGTATATTTTTTTAAAAAATAGAGTTGAAAATTGTGCCTTCCAACTTAAATTTCACTCTCTCCTGGTACCAGCAGTGAGGTTTTACTGTTGGGAGAGTAACAATAGGACACCATTTAATAGTTATACAGACCTGTTGCAGGTTACCCCATTTCCATAGGTAAACATGGTACCATCCTGAGCGCTACTACTTCGTCCCCTGTATGCTGTGCTGGATTGTCAGCTGCTCGAAATACCAACTTTTTGGTATTTTGTCCTCTATTTTGTGTCTTCGGTTCATAATAATTGCAAAATAATCTTTTAGAACACAGCATTCATGAACCTGGTGCCGCTCCCCCCCCCTACCCTGATGTTTAGGTCTCAAGACAGTTGTTGGGAAGGGCATAAGGCTGGGGAAAGGTGTTTTGTAGGCATCACTGCATCATACAGTCCGATCTGGCATGACACAGCTTCCCATGTTCCCTATGTAGCTGCAAAGCATATGCCCACATCATTTTTTGCAGAAAACCTTCAACCAAAATTATATTTCTTAAAATGGCTACTACCATAAGCAGTAATTTAGAAGATGGGTTTAGGTTTTTGGTGACTGGGGCTGACGATGGGAGTTTCAGTCCAAAATATTTGGCGGGCACCAGGTTGGCGAAGATGCTTTTAGAACATTAGCATAAACCGATCTACTGTTTTTACTTGGCTAACAGACAAGTTTAAAAAGTTAATAGCAAGTGCTCAAATTACAGGGGAACGTGTGGGGGGGGGACCCCTTTCTATTTTGCTCTGTCCTCCCTAGCTATTTTTTTTAGCACTCCTATACTGCAGAGGGTTGGACTAGGTGACCATGGGCGGTCTCTTCCAATTCTACAATTCTAGGATGCAGCGGGAGGGCAGTGCTTGGAGGAGGATCGAAAATGGGTAAGGTTTCAGAGACGAACTAACTCCCAGTCTACCAGGGCAGCGAGCGCACTTCCACCCTCAAAAAATATGGCCACCCTGGGTACCAACTGCCCGGTCGCCAATCAGCTGGCCCGCTCGGAATGCCCGCGCCTCCCTTCCGCGCTCGCGCGCTCTCCCATTGGCCGGCACGAGCGCGCAACCGAAAGGCCGAGGGGAGGGGAGGGGCGTGAGCAGCGCTTGGGGCGGTTGCCATGGTAGCTACGGCGCTCCCTCCGCTGCCCGTCGGGGACAGAACGCGTAAGGAGCGCACGGAGCACGCCGGGCAGCAAAGGATGCGACGCGCCTTGGCTCCAAGATGGCAGAGCGAGGGCCGGAGCAGGAGCAGGGCTCGCCGGAGGGGCAGGTGAGGGCGGCAGCCGGAAGCGCGGGAGGAAGGGAAACGGGAGCAGCCTGGAGAGGCCCCCTCCCCAAATGTGAAATGTTAGACTGAAAAGACGACCGCTGTGCATGATTTAAAGCACGCTGTTAATAGAATGCTTAATCTCACAGTAGCTTTGGTTGCCCAGTGTTTGTTTCTTTAATTCATTTTACCCTGCCTTTGCTGGAGCTTGGGAAGCATGCATGTCACCCTTCCCCCCAGCTGTGGAGAAGACAAGAGGTTTGTTGAGAAAATGTGTGAAGTAGGTTAGGCTAAGAGAGAACTGCTCACCCGCAGTGATCCAGCGAGCTTCAGCACTGAATAAGGTATTAACTGGAGCAGCTGGGATGAGGATGGATATAATTCAGTGCAATGTTAATGTTTTGAGCAGGTATCTGTATATTTACATGTATGTGTTACATGTATTGTTGTTCATGTGTGAACACACTATAAGCGTTATGAGTTATTTCCATTGAAGTCTGGGAGACTGCACAGAGTAGTAAGTAACTCCTCCAGCCAAGCCACACCTCTGAGTCAGCTCTGTAAGAGCTGGCTTCCTGCATCATAGCATTTTCTCTTAAAAGGGCCACATGTCAGATATTTAACTGATAATAGAAGAGGAAGTGTTGTCATTTGATGCTGTCATTTAGGACTTTGAAATGTCCCCCCCCCCCCCCCCCCGGTCTGTGCAGGGTTAGCTCCTGTGCATTTGGGCTGCAATCTTTTTCTTTCTTTTTTAGTAAATGTTTATTAGAGTTTCCAATTTAATACAAAAAAAACAAAAATACAAAAATACACAATAAAAAAACAAAAACAAAACTAAACAAAACTAAACAAAACAGAACAAATATAATTTCCAAAACTTATTTCTATTACTTTGTTTCTCGAACCTCCTCTCACCTCCCCCTTTTGTATTCCAGTTCGAATCTTAATTCAGCAAATCCTTATTGTAACTTGTTATAACTTATTTTAGCTTATTACTCCACTTTTACATTACAGCTGGTAACCACTTAATTTCTGTCCAACAATATTCTAACATTCATTGATTTTACAATATTTCTGCAAATAATCTTTAAATTTCCTCCAGTCCTCTTCCGCCGACTCTTTTCCCTGGTCTCGGATTCTGCCAGTCATTTCTGCCAATCCCATATAGTCGATCATCTTCATCTGCCATTCTTCCAGAGTGGGTAAATCTTGTGTCTTCCAATACATTTGGGCTGCAATCTTATGCACATTGGCCCAATGGAAACTACAGAGGGAATTACTTCTGAATAGACATGCATAGGATTGCTCCGTAAACATATTTTTCCAGGGCCATTGAATGACTGATAAAGGGTCTCCAGTATTTCTTATCTTGGGTATTTGGATCCAGCATGCCCCTTTCCAAACTGATGAAAGTCAATTGCCGTACTCTATGCTTGACAGCCAACAAGGATCTTCTGTCTTTCATCCTTTAGCTTTACTGTCTCTGCCTTTTTTATTGTGCTCTGTGACAGGTTCTTAGTGATAAAAAACTAAGAACTAATAAGCTGGGAGACAGGTTTGTGCTATTCCAAAAATGAACACACAAACCTACAGTTTTGTCTCTCAGCCTGTTCCAACCTTTCACACCTCACCTGCTCCTATCAGCTTGCTCCAACTCTGTAGTTCCCCAGTATCAAGCTTCCCGTATTGTGAACCCCTGACACTAAAATGCCACATACACACCCTTTCTGCTAGCAGAGACCACCTTTGTCTTCCAATGTTTAAAGCAACAGGTACCTATCTGGGTGTGTTGGAAATAACCCTTGAATATGTTGCATTGAGTATAGCAACACAAAATCTTAAGAGATACAGATTCAGGTAGGTAGCCGTGTTGGTCTGACGCAGTTGAAATATATATAAAAAAGAAGAAGAAAATCCAGTAGCACCTTAGAGACCAACTAAGTTTGTTCTTGGTACAGTGGTACCTCGCAAGACGAATGCCTCGGAAGACGAAAAACTTGCAAAACGAAAGGGTTTTTCGTTTTTTGAGTTGCTTTGCAAGACGGATTTCCCTATGGGCTTGCTTCGCAAGACGAAAACGTCTTGCAAGTTTGTTTCCTTTGTCTTGCAAGTTTGTTCCCTTTGTCTTGCAAGTTTGTTTCCTTTTTCTTAAAACCGTGCATTCACTTCGAGGAGCAACTCATAGCACACGGTGTGGTAGCCTTTTTTGAGGTTTTTGAAGACTTTGGTGATTTTTGAAGCTTTTCCAAAGTCCGTGCTTCGCAAGACGAAAAAATCGCTAGACGAAAAAAACTCACGAAACGAATTAATTTCGTCTTGCGAGGCACCACTGTATAAGCTTTCATATGCATGCACACTTCTTCAGATACACTGAAACAGAAGTCACCAGAACCTTATATATCGTGGGAGGGTGGGGTGGGGTTTTTCTCAGGAGGGTAGTAGGAGATGGGTAATTGACTCAATGGGTATGGAAAACCTGTTGACGACTGTTGTTGTTGTTGTGTAGTCATTTAGTCGTGTCCGACTCTTCGTGACCCAATGGACCAGAGCACGCCAGGCACTCCTGTCTTCCACTGCCGTTGGTCAAACTCATGCTGGTAGTTGACGACTGTTAACGACTGCAATTAGTCCTTCAGGAAAAAGCAAGGGATAGCATGCAGATGATTAGCATATGTAATGAGACAGGAATCCAATATCTCTATTAAGACCAGGTCTCTCCATAGATTTCAGTTTAGTGATAAGTTGTAATTCAGCAACTTCTCTTTCAAGTCTATTTCTGAAATTCTTTTGTAGTAGGACAGCTGCTTTGAGATCCTGTATTGAATGACTTGGGAGACTGAAGTGTTCTCCTACTGGCTTCTCTGTCTTATGATTCCTGATGTCAGATTTATGTCCTTTTATCCTTTGGTGTAGGGTTTGGCCTGTTTGTCCAATATAGAATCTTGAAGGGCACTGCTGGCATCATCAATGCTGGCCTTTCTCCTTCAGCTGTCCATATATTTGGCTTTCATGTGAAGGGACTTTATGTGTGTACAGCAGTTCATGTGTGGAGCCCCTTCACACATTGGCCAAATGTTGTGTGTGGCAGTTTGGCAGCTGTGCTTATTGGCAAGGGAAAGCATTAACCTTCTCAGTCCCATAACTCTCCACATGGTTTTTTTGCCCAAGGGTAGGATTACGTGTAAGGCCTACAGAGTGCAAGAACTATGCATGTGCCTCTTTTCTGCATGGTAACTTCTTGCTTGTTATGTATTGTAGCTACAGCCAGAAAGAGTTCTGATTACTGAGGGGCAGGAGCACCCTGAACCACCAGAATCTATTGCTGAACCACAAAAGAGAAACCCCCAAATTCTTGAAGTGGTATTGTCCATGGATGAGACACAAGAACCTATCATGGAGGAAGCACCAAAACCTATCGTAGAGGAAGCACCTGAGCCTATCGCGGAGATAGCAGCAGAATCTGACATGAGCAAGGCACCAGAAATTGCCACAGAGGAGACACCAGAACCAACCGGCCAAGCATTTCATCCTGTTTCCTCTTTGGAAGGTCTTGGCTCTATACTCACTCAGCAACATAAGAGAGGAATTGTGTTTCCACATGGTTTGGTCAGATCGGCAGAAGGCATCGTGATCTCTGAAGAATTGGCGCCCCAACAAGTACCATCTCAGGAAATGGTGCCTCAACAGGTAGAACCTCCAATAATAGAAGAGCAGCCTCACCTAACAATTGTTCCTTCTGTGGACTTCTCCGAGGAGATGCCTGTTGTGTATCAAGATCCCTTTGAAGTTTCACTTAGGTACATGGAGAAGCATAATATTCTGCAGATATTTCAGGTGAACCATTCCCCTTTTGCCTTTTCTGTCAAAGCTGCCTTCACTTAGGCAAAAGCGTGCACAGTGGCTGTTCTGAACCAACACAGCCAGTGCCTTTATACACAGTGGTTTGAGGGAATCTCTTAGCATTTGGGGGACATTACTAGCCCTGGGACGCGGGTGGCACTGTGGGTTAAACCACAGAGCCTAGAACTTGCTGATCGGAAGGTCAGCAGTTCGAATCTCCACGACGGGTTGAGTTCCCGTTGTTCGGTCCCTGCTCCTGCCAACCTAGCAGTTCGAAAGCACATCAAAGTGCAAGTAGATAAATAGGTACCGCTCCGGCAGGAAGGTAAACAGCGTTTCTGTGTGCTGCTCTGGTTCGCCAGAAGCGGCTTAGTCATGCTGGCCACATGACCCGGAAGCTATACGCTGGCTCCCTCGGCCAGTAAAGCGAGATAAGCGCCCCAACCCCAGAGTCGGTCACGACGGGACCTAATGGTCAGGGGTCCCTTTACTAGCCCATATCCTATTTTGAGAGTACTCTGCATTATATTCCAGCCACAAGAATGAGTGTGGAAGGCTTTTGTCCCATAGATGCCTAACTGTGCTTTCTCAAGAGATTACAAGCTTCACATAGTGTCCCCTTCACATAGTGTCCCTCTCAAGATCTCTGAGATCTATTCCTTGTCTTTAGGACATCTGAGATCAAGTCTCTGCCTTTAGGAATACAGTGATGGAGCATCTAGCTCAATGTTTCCCAAACTTGGGTATCCAGCTGTTTTTGGACTACAACTCCCATCATCCCTACATAACAAGACCAGTGGTCAGGGATGATGGGAATTGTAGTCTGAAAGCAGCTGGAGACCAGTGTTAGGGAAACACTGATCTAGCCCTTCAGCTGTTGTTGGACTTCAGCCACGATCAACTCCAGCCAGCATGGCTAATGGTCAGGGATGATGGGAGTAGTAGCCCAGCAACCTCTTGGCTGTTCTTGACCTCGCCATTTGTGGTTTCCTTCCAGTGGGACCCGGAATATTGGTGGTGTTACATTCCTAGTTGCTGTACCACATTCTGCTGCAGGGGTGGGGAAACTATGGCCCTCAGGATGTTGCTTGGTTACAGCACTTATCATCCTGGACCTTTGGCCATGCTAGCCAGGGCTGATGGGACTTGGAGATGAGCAGCATCTGGAGGGCCATGTGTTCTCAGCCTGCTGTACTGCAACACACACACACACACACACACACAGTGAATCTTACAAATTGGTCCCTGTGAATTCACATAGGAAGATACTTTTAAAATTTATAGGAATGGAACACATTCCAGTGGTGAGATAGGGGGTTGCTGCCGCTCAGAAAAGAATATAAAGTCTACCTTGTTGCATGAGTGCACATTTTCCCTTACACTTCTCTGTATAGGGGCATCTCTCTCTGTCTCTTTTCCTTCCTATTTTGGTGGTTTAGTAGTCCTAGTTCTGTTGCTTTTAAATGCAGTTGTGGTTGTTTTTTTAATTTAAAAAGAAAAGAAAAATGAAGAGATTGAAGAGATTGACCTAGAAACCATTCTGTACATCAGTTCAAAACAGTATGCCAAGTACAATAATTGGATTAGTTGCATCACAAAGAAATACAACGGTATCAATTGTAAAAAATCTAATTCAACGTTTCTTTATTTTAAATTCTTGGTTGACTTTCCTGAGAGCAACCCAAAGGTAACATACAATGATACAAGACATAGAAGACCCACATTACAACATACAATAATACAAATGATAAAACACAGAGAAAAACAATCCAAACAGCAAAAAAAGCCCCAAATACAACTATGCCAGGCATTGCAATAATCCTAGATGGCAGCAAACCAAAACCTAAACAAGCCTTTTCAGAATAAAACGCCTGAAGTGTTGGCCTGCAATGAAAAGAACCAAATGGAAAAAGAGGAGTAATGCAAGTTAAAGATACTCTGTTCTCAAAAGCAAAGCATGCACATTTGTGAAAACTGAAATATATTTTTGAAATGTAGTTGTTCCCAGCATAGTTTTCTTTGCAGAAATTCATATTCATATTCATATTCCTGTTCTCCAACTTGCCCTTTCAAAACAAAACAGCATTATCAATTTTTAATGTCATCAAATGGTTTAGAAAATCCAACAACCGTATTTGGTAAGTTGGTAATTTATTGTCCAAAGCATTGTCCATAACCCCCTTTTTAAAACACTATCCTTGAAAATCAATTTTAAATACAAAAAATAAAAATGAGAAAGATGCCCAGTTGCACTTCAGCTGTGGTATCTGCACCATTGGACACAAATCAGTCAAAAGTTTCCAGATATCATTGCGCCTGCCAAGAATGGCATCTTTCCACCCATTCCTGTTGCATTGAATGTAGCATATGGGCTCCTTGATGAATCATTTTGAAAGGCTCAGAGTTTGCATACACCGGATTTATTTTTGCTTATGGGCCTGTGATCTTGGTTAGTTCACTCAGTATACAGTGGTTCCCCGCAAGACGCGCCTCGCAAGACGGAAAACCCGCTAGACGAAAGGGTTTTCCGTTTTGGAGGCGCTTCGCAAAACGAATTTCCCTATGGGCTTGTTTCGCAAGACGAAAATGTCTTGCGAGTTCCTGCGGGGTTTTTCCCCTTCTCCCCCCCTTTTCCTAAGCCCTAAGCCGCTTATCAGCTGATCCGCTGATAAGCCGCTTATCAGCTGATCCGCTAAAAGCCGCTAAACCGCTAATAGCGCTAATCCGCTAAGCTGTCAGTGGGCTTGCTTCGCAAGACGAAAATACCGCTATACGAAGAGCCTCACGGAACGGATTAATTTCGTCTTGTGAGGCACCACTGTAAACCCAAGTTCAGACATAACAGGGGACTCTGGTTTAATATAAGCCACCAGTGAAGCGCCAACAGAGGAGGAATGTGCGAGCCTAGCACT
Source organism: Podarcis cretensis (assembly GCF_951804945.1). NCBI lineage: Eukaryota > Metazoa > Chordata > Lepidosauria > Squamata > Lacertidae > Podarcis > Podarcis cretensis. Next base: position 30,448,230 of record NC_137173.1, on the reverse strand, counting down.
TTGGAAAACAGTGACAAGAGCAGGGAAAGGAAAGGAGGAAGAAACCACAGGGCAGTGCCATTAATAATCACTAAACTGGTCTAGGACATATTTTCCCAGATTCATAAACCATGTCAGAAAAGATGATCCAAACCAGCTCAGTGACTGTGTACTGTATCCAGATAAGCTCTATTTGGAGTAGACCCACTGAAATGAAGGCACTTAAGTTAGTCATGCCCATTAATTTCAGTAGGTCTACTATGAGTATGACTGATATTAGATACAACCCATAGCACTGGGTTTGGGTTCTTTTGGCCCTTGTGACTTTGGGTTGTTGTTGTTTTTACGCTATTGCTATGATGGTTATATCTGGTCTGTTTGTTTGATTGATAGTTGTTTTTCTAAAGTTGTAAGTCACTCTGGGGACCCTTGGAGTTGAAGACGCAGGATAAAAATAACTTAATAGATAATTACAGGCAGTTAGTTATATATTAATATATTTCAACTTCTAAATGCAATGTGTTTATCATTATTGCTTGATATATTGCTTTTCTAAATATTCATCTACTTAAACAATTGTGCAATTGAGGAAAGCAGTTGAAATTTGAAATAATCTGAAATGAATCGTGTAGATTTCTAAATACTGTGTTATTTTATCTATCTTTCTAAATAAATAAATTGCTCAATAAACAAATCTTATATTGGGCCTGTAATAGATGCACTTTGTAACTTGCAACTTGCAGTTTTCATAGAATCATAGAACTGTAGAGTTGGAAGGGACCTCCAGGGTCATCTAGTCCAACCCTGCAATGCAGGAATCTCAACTAAAGCATCCATGACAGATGGCCATTCAACCTTCAAGGAAGGAGAGTCCACAACTTCCTAAGGGAGTTTTATTCCACTGTCAAACAGCTCTTACTGTCAGAATGTTTTTCTGATGTTTAGTTGGAATCTCCTTTCTTACAACTTGAATCCATTGGTTCGAGTCCTACCCTCTGGAGCAGGAGAAAACAAGTTTACTCCATCTTCCATGTGGCAGCCCTTTAGATAGCTGAAGATGCCTATTATATCTCCTCTCAGTCTCCTCTTTACCAGAAGAGGAGCCCAGAACTGTGGTGCCCAGAACTGGACACTGTACTCCAGGTGTAGTCTGACCAAGGCAGAATAGAGTGGGACTATTAGTTCCCTTGATTTGGGCACTATACTTCTGTTGGTACAGGCTAGAATAGTATTAGCTTTTTATTATTATTTTGCAGCTGCATCATACTGCTGACTCATGTTAAGCTTGTGGTCCACTAAGACCCCTAGATCTTTTTTTACATGTGTCCCCCATCTTATATTGGTGCAGCTGGTTCTTCTTGCCTAAGTGCAGAACCTTACATTTGTCCCAGCTGAGTTTCATTTTGTTGGTTTGAGCTTAGTTCTCCAATCTGTTAATTTGGGAGTGTGTGAACATTTCAGGTTATCAAGCATATGTGTTAGAGCACCCGGGATTTTGCTGTACGGTAGACATTTTTCAGGAAAGATAAAATGACACATCATGTCTGTATTTGTAAATAATACATATTATGTATATCCCATACCTTTCCCATCCTGAAAAGAAGACAAGCCATTCTTGCCTCTGGCAATATAATTTTGTATCTTTTTATTGTTTGCCTTTGGGAAAGGAATATAATGACTTCTGTCTTTCTCACTCAGGAGATCACTGAAAATCTGGTGTATGAGAAGCCTGAGAGGCCATTAGAATTCATGTTGAGACAGGTATGTCGTCCCTGCAAGGCACACACTGCTTGACTGTTATGCTTCTCTGAAGAAGCAGAAAAGGGGCATTGGAGCTGAGAAATATATTTTTCTTGCTTTAGGCGGGGAAAAGAGAGCGGGCAGTTACAGAAAACGAGAGCCATAACACCCTAGTGCTTATAAGTACAGAATTATGTTCTGGAAGGAAAAGGCACTGGGGGATGGAAGATGCTATAGAAGACTTACCAGATGCCCCTCAGTTTAAAGAAGAGATGACTTCCTCTTTTAGTAAGATGGGCAGCTCAGTAGCAGAGCATCTACTTTGCATGCCGATGGTCTCGGGTTCAATCCCCAGCATCTCCTGGTAGGGCTGGGAGAAATCCCTGCCTCAGTCCCTGCAGAGCTGCCACCATTCAGTGTAGACAACACACAGGTGATCCTGCAAGCTTGGTGAAACTTACACGGAAGATGGCAGTATCTAAATATACTATGCAAAACCACCTCCACCACCAGCTTCCCTCGCGTTGTGCTTAAGTTTGGAGAGGTGAATCTTGTGACAGAGAGAAAGAGCGAGTTAAATTTCCAAGAGATTTAAATGGCCAAGGCTCCCCCCAGCAGTTATTATGCGCATAACAAACATGGGCATTTGTTTTCATTCACATCTGATTTGGCCGTCAGTTGAGGATTGGAGTTAAAGATGTATATTTTTAATTTAAAAATAATTAACATGCAGCAAGTCGCTAATACACTGACTGATGCTCTCTGGATTCGTTTTTGCTTTTCGCTGCTTCCTTAGGTTCAGAATATGATAAGGAAGCAGGCGTCTGAGAGACATAAAAATGACGACGAGCCGGTGTAAAAGATGAAGACCCAATGAGCTGTTCTTGGACGCTGCCGTAGGTGGAACAAGTTCCAGTGCTGCCCTCCCACATGCTCTGTCTATGCAAATTCTATAGATTTGAATGCTGTCGGTGGTAGCTGATTTCTTCCAGTGTGGGTACTGTGCTGGGTGATCTAGGACGATAGGAAGTACATAGTTGCACTGGAGCGCAGAATGTCACATGCCTTTTAGGAAGCCACCAAGGTACTCGCCATCCAGTAATAAGGCAGTAATCCTAAAACACACTGACTGTCAAAGTAAGAGCTAATCTACATATCCTGCAGAATTAGATCATGCTGTCTTTGCTGGATTGGTCCATCTCAGATTGCAAGGGGGGGGGTGCATGGTGGGAGGAAACCCTTTCTGCACATAGCTAAGGTTTGAAGAAGAATTCTGCTTTGGTAGTCTTTGCCCTGTGAGACCAGTTCCATATGTACAAATACAATTTTTCACCACCGTACAGGAGCTTTCAGGTACATGATCCATCACTTGCAGACCAAAGTAGTACACTCTGGGGAAAATTGTATCATGTGATGCAGCTGCATGTGTAAATCAACTGGAATATTTGTGAGTAAATAGTCTCAGGGTCAGTATGCAAGTCTCCCAACTGTCAAGCAACGTGGTTTCCTCACATTTAACTTAGTTAGATAAAAGTAATTTTAAAAAAATTTTTTTTTGGGGGGGGGACTATCTAGTAAGGATGGTGATGAGACTACACTTAACTGAATTGTGAATTGTGATAACTTGGGGTGAAGCATTAATAATTTTAAACCAGCCTTAACTAAATATGAATTAATGTATAGGTGTTAGAACGTATCTAGAATTCTGCTTGTTAGAAAAAAAAAAATATTTTCAACTTCTGGTTGTATGGTGCTCTAAATGAGAGCCCATTTATCTAATTCAATTTAATGCTGGCACCCCGCCCGCCCCCCAAATTACCTTGGGCACCTATGCAACTAACCAAGCTTACAATGCTTTTTCTGATGTCAGTTGTTGAAAAAAACTGAATTTAAAACTGATGGATTCTTATACTTGCCTAATTTGTAATATGTCCCCCATTCTGGAGATTAAAGAGAGGGCAGTGTCTGTTGGTTCTTTGCAGTAATTGGACTCAGAATTGGTGGTGTGTTGCTATAGTAGCCAAGATAACTGTTTTCCTGAAGTGGTCTCTTACGAATTACATAATTCTCTCTCAGTTCTGTAATTAGCAAGAGCCTATTGCCCTCCAACCATTGTTGGCCTCCATCTCCCATCAGCCCCAGCCAGCATGATCAAGGATGGATGGGAGCTGCATCTGAATGGCCACAGGATCCCCACTTCTGCCTAGCTTAATGTTTGCATGTTCTGAATCCATAGGAATTCAGTTTAATCCAAGGTATCCATTTCCTGCTTCTGCTGATGGGATTCATGCTTCAGAGAGACCTGTTTAGTTATTTGCTGATGGGGGGGGGGGCGAGATTATTTCCCTATGTTCTCACAATGTACAGGAACCAAACAACATATTCAGATTTATTTGTTAGCTTTTAGGTCAAGAATTGATGGGTGGTCTTTGCTAAAAAAAATAATAAAGATTTCTAAGCAATTTTCATCTATGTGCAACTACTGATCATGTGCAAGGCAAAGGCTCTGATTCCATTTAATAAATTTATTTTGCTCAGTTACCTTCTGTGTTTTATGCATTCAGTTCAATGTCCGATGCTTGTAAGATTCTCAGGTCCAAATCTTGAAGGCTCTTTTATACCTAACAGGTTGCAACCCACAGAACATCCATATACCTTTTTAATCCCCCAGTGCAGTGAGAGACAAGGCTGCTATGGCTTCTTCTGGCCACTGTAACCATGGTCCTACTGTCTGTCCCTGTCTGTGCATGGCACCCCCTGTTTATTACGGATTCCCGTTTATTACGACAAGTGTGTCTGAGAGAAAGTCAGGTGTGGGCAGCCACTATATATTGTCTCCTGATGGATTGGAAGCTACCCAAGGTCCATATGTGTTTCCCGGATTGCATCCTGGCAACCAAAGTAGTTCTGGGACATTTAAGACAATATACAGCATGGTTATATCCATGGGCAGAGCTCAAACACTCACTGCCCTTCACCCCCAGTACAGAGAGATGCAGTAAATGTCCTGCTTGCTGCAACAGACAGCAGAATAAGATGGCAAATGGACCATTTAAGTACTATTATCATTATAATTACATTAATATCCTGCCTTTCCTCCAAGGAGTTCAAGTTGGGTTCTCCCCTCTCCCCATTATTTTTTACAAGAATCCAAGGTAGATTAGGCTGAGAGGCAGTGAGTGTCCCAAGATCAGAAGATTTGCTTCATGGCTGAGTGAGGAGGCACTGCTCCTGCCTGCTATCTCACTCATCAAAAGCCCTTGAAGTTGCAGGCAGAATCTCTTGTGTATGGACCAGACAATGCTTAGCATCACTGCAAACACTAATAGCAACCTCATTTCCCCAAGAATTAAGTTTGCTTAAGTAACCAAAATGGCACCACCTTTGTCCAAGAACGAGGTAACACCAGACTTGAGGAGGCCTGAGATTTGCGAAGTTTCAAAAAATAAAATTTTCAGGGGGCCGAGGAGAAAACATTGGTGGTTAACCCCAGCCCTCCCCCCAAAACAAGCACAGCTCAACAAGGACTAAGCATTCTTAGTGACAACAGAATGCTGACTGACTTGGGAAGGAATAGGAATGGAGGGTTGTAAAGAAAGCAATGGAATGAGATAGCTGGGATCCTGAACGAGTTGTAGATCCCGTGCATATTCAACACTTAAGAAACAAAGGTGTAATGTTAGCATTTTTATTTGTGACCACTAGGTAGCAGCAAGAGGTTGCAGAGTCCTCTTACTAATTGGTAGTGTGACTATAAGGTACATAAACTAATGTGGCAGTTAACAAGGTCACACATGCTGAAAAGCTGGCATGCCACAGGGAAACACCTTCCTGGAAATGTGGTTGCTTCCTTTCAGTCTAAAATACAGGCATCCTCCAAGGCTTAGGAACCGTACAGCTGCAAAAACATAGTGTTGATGTCCCTGCTTTTTTAAAAATAATATTTTTATTAGGTTTTTCATTTTATACTTTGTCACATGTCAACGAAATCAAAACATCACTTACATCTTTGCTCATCCTGAGCCTCGACTTCCCCCCTCCCACTCCCTGGCTTTCTTAGGTATACACTTTTGTCTTAGCATTCCTCTCTCACCCGACTTACCTTGTTTTTATCCTTAAAGAAATTTACTTCTGTGTTTGTAAACCAGTTCCACATATCAACATTACATAAGTAAAACCTGCAAATCCTCAAATTCAAGGAACTGGATTTCATAGTAGCATTTTCTCTTCTTTTTGGTGGGGCAGAGAGTTCCTGTCAGTTTCAACAGCTTTGAATTGCCATTTCTCCTCTGGCCATCCTTCTGAGACTGAAAAAGCTCTAGGCACCAGCAGAAGGAATCCCAAACTATTATAAAGTTTCTTATTCAAGGTATAGATATTATACACACCATGTTATTTTTCTAGGAAAAGAGATGCCAGAACTCACCATGAACACCTCCCTTATTCTCTTAGAATGGCAATGGCAGCTGCCTGAGAGGTGTTGGAACTGAGTTCAGGTGAGTTCTGACTGAAAGAAAAGCCCTGTACATATGATAGATTTATAATTACAGTACAGTAGCAACTCGGGTTACATACGCTTCAGGTTACATACGCTTCAGGTTACAGACACCGCTAACCCAGAAATAGTACCACGGGTTAAGAACTTTGCTTCAGGGTGAGAACAGAAATTGCACAGCGGCAGTGCAGCAGCAGTGGGAGGCCTCATTAGCTAAAGTGGTACCTCAGGTTAAGAACAGTTTCAGGTTAAGAATGGACCTCCGGAATGAATTAAGTACTTAACCCGAGGTATCACTGTACAGATCAGGAGTCATGCAACATGGTGCCCTTTAGATGTTGTTGGACTACAACTCCCATCAGCCGCAGCCAATGGTAAGGAAAAGATGGGGGTTGGGTATTTATAATAATCCATGAAGGGTTTTTCAGTTTGATACCTACTTGTGTCTATCCACTTGCGAAATGGGACTTGACCTTCCTCCCCTGCCCTCTGAACTCTCATCTACCAAATCTGTTAGAGAGGTTTGGGGAATAACATTGGATACCACTCCTTGTTTTTATATGTGGTTTGGTGCAGGTATGTTTAAGACATTTTTAATTAAAAAGGAAACCAGCACTTGGAATTTAGCTCCAAAACACTCTGGCAATATACAGAACTCATGTTACATGATACCCCGCTGCCAATGTCCATTTCAGGTAATCATCATTGAATGTCCCTGGGTCCATAGGTTCCATATTCCACCCCTCTGGACAAGTACAAAAATAGGGGTGGGATTTATAATCACTGACTGATGTGCTTGGCCAGTTCTCACCATTTATGAAAATCACCTGATCAGCTTCGATTTTTAAAATTGTCTTGAGGTGTGTACCCAATATGAAGTCATCACAAAACACTCTATTTTAATTAACTTTAGTTAATTTTAACAGGATCATGCCCAGGTTTTTTTTTTTTTGGGGGGGGGGGGAGTTGCCAGTATGTTGTTCTTGAAAGTTTATTTTTTAAATATTTTGTATATATTATTTGCCACATGAAGAATGCAAAAAGTCAAGGTGAAACAAACTGCAAATAATATGCAGGTTTTGCTTGACTTCTGAGTAAACATGAATTGGATCAGGTTCAAAGTAATTTCTTCTTCTTCTTCTTCTTCTCTCTCTTTCTCTCTCTCTCTCCTTCCTTCCCCCTCCCTCCCTTCTCTTTGCTTCCCTTCCCACTTTACTCAGAAGCCACCCTGCTGCAGTGTTCCCTTGGATTTACTCCTAAGTAGATATGTCATAGCTCCCCTAATCATCTGCCTCTCTAAATATGTTTTTAATAGCCCCACTCCAGCTAACCAAGCTGCAATCCATAACACCATTTACTTAGGAGTAAGTCCCACTGAATACAGTAGGGCCTTACTTCTGAGCAAGAACAAGTTACAATTTGTCCTGTCAATAACTGCCTTGCAAGACAAGCCTTAAAGCAAATTGCCTTTTGTACATTGTATGGTTTGAAACTGAAGTCTGATACTTCAGCCCGATAATTTTGTACCTTTGGCATATTCCCGCCTTTTCTGATTCCGGACCTGGTCTACACACACATACACACACACACGTAAAAACTAGGGCATGCAAGTTTGGGTTTATGATTTCTTCTTGAGCATCAAAGTGGGTGGTGCTGTAGTTAAGACTGCTTGACTGGGCCTTAGGAAAACAGGGTTCAAATCCCAACTCAGCCATACAACGCACACCTCTGGGTGTGTCTTACCATGCCCACTGAAGGCTGTCATGCTTTGCCTATTGACTCCTATATTCCTCTGGGTGTGTCGTGTCATGTCCCTTGGCTCCTATGCCATATTTAGGGGATTCCAATTTCTCTCACAGATCTACAATTCCCAGAGTGGTTTAACAATCTCCCTTGCCAGAGAACTTTGGGAATTGTAGTTCTGAGATGAATAAGGACCTCTTAACCACTCTCAGCACTCTTAACAAACAATAGTTCCCAGGATTCTTTGAGGCAAAACAACAGCTGCCTAAAGTAGTGTGATATCTTGCCCTGGTATCTACTGATGAAGGCAGGTAATAAACACTATCATCATCATCATCATCATCATCATCATCAATATTAAAGCCCACTCCTTGTCCTCTTGAGGTTTGCCAGCTTCCGTGTAGGAGAGCTCCATGCTACTTACGTATCCTTCCGTGCTCTGTGGCATCCTGGTCCAGCTTTGGCATGGCTAGGTCTTGGCAAGACTGATCATGGCCATTTTAAAGAAGCAGGTATCATAACAACCACCTGGCCTGGAAATACATGAATCCCAGTGGTCCCCCACATCCAGAAAGCCATCTGCTTGCTACACTTTAGGCAAAAGTTTCTGAACTGCCTTCAAGGGTAGCCCCATGTACAGCAGACAAGAGTAGTCAAGTTGAAGTGCTGCACCACAGGATCAGCCAATGCAGATAACATGTGCCTATAGCCACCAGTCTTAATCTGGCCAACCAGGAGGATGCCCAGATCCAGGAGCACTCCTAAGCCACAAATGCCACAATAATGCCACAATAAATCCTTAAGATGGCACATGATTCTTCATTCCTTTTCTTAACAGTCTTCTGCACAATTTCTCTTGAGAGAAGGCTGTTATTTGGCAGGGTCTACATCTAGCTAGCGCCAGTAAAACATGGCCCTGCAGCAGCAGCAGCAGCAGCTGCTTAAAATGCGTCGGCGTATTATGCAGGCATTGAAAAAAAAATGATTAATTATAATGACTATCATTTCAAAGTCACTGAAAATGGGCGATGCTATCTCCTGTTTCTCCTATTGTAGGAATACCAACTAGCAACCCATCCTTAGTTGTCTCTCAGACTGAGAGAAGCAATGCAGGGAAAGAACACTGCCAAGTTCACTCACCCGTTGTGGGGAAGTGTAGTATTCAAATTGACTGCAGGATAAATTTCTAGTCTCCTCTGTTGCTTTTCTCCTTTTCTCTTACCCTCATCTACCTTACTATCTTCTGCCTCATCTGTGCTACATCTTCCACACAACCAGTCAAATCTGTTTTGTGCTTGACCTATGCCCTGCATCACATCATGTATTATCTGTATCATTATCATGGTCTCTATCAGTAGGTTTAGCTAGATAAATGGAAACGTGAAACAAGGGTAGAAGAGTGTGCTGATCTGTTTGCTGTTCAGGGGATCCTGAAAGGTAAGTTTCCTACTGTGGTGTAACTCATGTCAAGTTCTTCTGTAACCAACCTGCCAATCACTCTGGATGGTTTTCTTTGAAGCTGAAGTTCCACACATAGTTTTTTTAGCTGCAAATTGTGTATGTTACTCAGGTAGCCATGTGAGTGGGCTGGGCAGGCATAGATCTACATGTCTGGCAAGCAATCACCTTTGTGGATGGATACATTACTTTTTGACACTCATTGAAAGTTATTTTTGAGAGTGTCATGACTAAGTTGGCACAGCACACCAGCATCAAGCATGCTGTGCTCATATCACTGGTTCATAGGGCGAGGCCTGCCCTATGAAACCAATGTGCTGCACATGCCAGAAAAACCACTTTCTCCCTCTGTGCTTGTGCCTAATTGTCTGTAATCCTAAAACCCTTTCAAATCCACTGTCATTCATAGTAAGAGGTGATCTACACATACAGCAGAATGAAATCATGCTGTCTTTTTTGGATTAGCCCAGTTCAGAGTACAAGCAGAGGCATACATGTTGAAAGCCCAAGAAAAACAAGCCCTCCCTGTACATAGATTGGATTCCCCCATTTCAGCTTACATAATTAATTGCCTGCCTACTTTTCTGTGTTTTCATAGCACCTGACAGAAAAGTGGGGGCAGGGGGAGTGGGAAAGAAATGTAGCCTATGAGGTTGGAGTCAACTGATTGACAGTCAAAAGCCCTTGTCAAGATGAAGGGCCTTTTACCACACCTTTCATTCATCTCCATAAAACAGGACTGTTGTCTCTGATGTAGGCAGTATGCCTCCAAAGGCATCACAACTGGGGAGTGTGCTCTTTCAGGCTCCCCAGAGGCAATTGGCCTCTATACATACAGTTGCACACGTGAAGGCCCATCTCTGTAGATGTTTACACTATAGAGAGGGCCAGCATCTTGGACGGATTTAAAAGATGAATAGACAAAGCATTTGATTCGATGACTTCAGTGGCCCTGAAGGTCCTTGCTTATAGGGCCTGAAACTTATGGATGTCTACTGTTTTCCTAGTTTGCTGCAGAGACAGATTTAGGGCAGTGCAACTGGTTTCCCCGCACTGGGTGCCAAGCTGAAATTTGAAAGACCAGAGTCTGTTTACCATATGGGTGTGAAGATTGCTTAAAAAAAGGAAATTGACTCAGAATTCACCCAACCAAATTATGGACGAATTTTCTAAAGGGACTTCACTCCTCACTTCTAGCTTTGTGCTCAGGCAGTGAGTTGGTGCACAGAATGCTTCAGCAGGTCCATGGCCTAATCCTCACACAGTATGAGGGGAGAGAGAGTGTCATGACTAAGTTCGTGCAGCACGCAAACCTCAGGTGTGTTCTGCTCAAGTCATTGGCTCATAGGGCGAGGCCTGCCCCATGAAACCAATGAGCCCTGGGCAAAATATGTCACTCGCTTTCTCTCCATATGTCTAACTGCTTGACTACTTGTGTGTTTTCATAGCACCTGACAGAAACGAACAGGCATGAAAAGGGGAGGGGAGGGAATGCAGAAATAGACCTGTGAGGGACATACTAGCCAAGCTTGAGAAATTGCCTCCAGGCATGATTAGTGTTATGATTATCTAAAGCAAAGTTTTGAGGTTGGGCAGCATCAAGAGCCGCCACCAGCTCTATGAATAAAATGGTCATCTTTCACAGCCGGTTTTAGAAATCTCAGACAAGCCTTTCACAATCTCTATCAGGGTAGGAGGAGCACAGGGACATAGGAACTGCTTCATATATCCAAGTGAGGCCATGGGCCAATCTAATTTAGTACTGCCAACAACACTGACTGGCCTCCCCAAGGTTTCAGGCAAGGGCCTCTTTCGGCCCTGCCTAGAGATGCCAGGAGCTGCAGCTTAGCACAGGGGACCTGTATTTTTATGGTCCTCATAAGGTCTTGTGATGCCAACATGGTCCTCCTATTTGGGTGTTCGTCCTTTTGTAAAACAATATTTTCCTTTAGAACTGGGTGTGCAGAGCTGAAGTCACCCTCTACTCTCTGGGTAGCTTCATTTTGCTGCCACCCATTTCCTTATTGCAGGGAATAATTGTACATCTGTTCATATTGTTGCATGCACACACACCATTCTCAGAGGACTGAGAGACTCCAGGGATTCCAGCGCATCCCCTGGGTCTGGTTTCCTTGGAATGAAGGTCAATAAAGACTGTGGTGTTGTAAATATATGAACTATTTGAAAGGCAATTGTAATGAACAGATTACGCTAGTAGGACTTCAAGAAGTTCTGTAAGGAGGACTATTTGAAATATTACAAAAAAGACTATGAAGAGAACTATTAGTTAATGATAATGAAGAGTAATAGAGAAATTAAGAAATGCAGAATAAGTGATAAAGAACAAAATCAGCAGAGGTGGTTGATGGAAGTCTAAAATATTGCATTGTATAAGATAAGAAGTTATGTTAAATGATTGTTGGAAATGATATGTTAAAAAACCAATAAAATGTGTGTGTGTGTATATATATATGTGGTGTCTTTAGGATATATGGTTTTATTTACACATATATACAACGTGAGAGTAGGGTGGAAGGGCTCACAGCATGAATACTGCAGCAGACCTGTCTCAGAGATGGAAAGAAAATACAGTTCCTACCAAGGAAGAATGGCAGATAAAACTGATGGACTACGCTGAAATGGCAAAACTGACCGGAAGAATTAGGAACCAGGAAGAATCAAATTTTAATAAGGAATGGAGAATGTGTATAATGTATCTGGAAAATTATTGTAAACAATTAAAATCATTAGTAGGATTGATATGATACTTGTAGTTAAAAGTTGAATTATGGATTATTTTAAAGATTTGGCAAAATTGGAGATGCAGGAGAAAAATTTTGGCATAAGAATCCACAAAAGGTAAGGAGGGAAGTCAAAGGTGATTTATTGATTATACTTTAATTGGTTTCAGCACAGAGCAAGCCAAACCTCTGTGTCTCAAGCTTTCAGCACCAGCCAAAACTCCCCCCCCCTCTCTCTCTCTCTCTCACACACACACAGTCCCTCTTGGCATATTGTTCTCCATTCTAGGATGAGGTGGCATCCAGCCAGGTGACATGGGGGAAGTCCTGCCCATTTGTCTCTATGGCAACCTCTTTGGACATGTAAACGGCAGCACTTAAGTGGGCAGCTAAGGCTGTTATCTTACAAAGAAATGATCCAGCAGGTTCAGCAGGTTTCCTCTTACAGATTCTAACCTCACAGTTACAAGGTCACAGGTCTGGAAGGAAGCCGCGGCTATCACCCAGGCTGCCCCCCCCCTATAATGCAGTTGCAGTGTGCACGGACCTGTTGGAGATACATCTAGCCACTCTAGTGCTTTGAGACTATTCATACAACTTCTTCTCCTGGGACATCATCTACTGTACTCACCTTGATCCTACATTATTCCAACTATTTGATAGTAGCTCTTTGCAGGAATCATGGCTAAAACCTACATACAAGTAGGTACAATGGGGACGAGCACACAAAGCTCCACCCCGTTTCCAACCCATGCAGGATCAGGGTGAGAAATTGTGCAGTGATCCTCCAGGAATAGGAGTCAACTGACAGTCATCCTCTACGAATTTGGGAGTGATGAGTACGAAGCTCAGTGCACTCTTCCTGCTCACATGTAGATTTTTATGAACAAGACTATTCTATTTTTAATATTGTATCATATTTTTAAAAATGGCAGGCCAGAGAACCTATGTCAGCCATATATATATATATATATATATATATATATATATATGGACACCTTTGTCACCTGGAATAATTTTATACCTAGATGAAGAGGTGAAATCTATCACAATATCTATTGGCAATAAAACTCTAGATATGGAAGAAGGATTATTGTGATTACACCACTGTAATGTAACCTGAGATGATATGTTGCACTGAAGCTTTTCCTTGATAGCCACTTTGTGACTTTCATTTTCTGCTGCTGAACTAGATTTACCTGTAGGGAAGAGATAACATATGTGTCACCCAGGATACTTTTCAGTTTATCTTTTTACCGGCAGCATCATACCCTGCATTGCTTGGGAATTATAAGAAACAAAAAATCATTGCAGTTACGAAAGGTTCGGTTCACCATTCAAAATGGCATCCAATCATATCCAAACATAAGTGGTAACCTTGTGCTTGATATCAGGGGCCATCATGCAAGAATTTGGTTATGAAATCTGAAGTAGTATTCAAGGGCATTGCTCACAAACATTTCAAAATGCAAAGCAGAATATATTTTATTTTTATTGTTTGATAATTGTACTGTATTGTTATTTTGTTTGCTGAATGAATGTATAACAAAATCTGAAGTAGGTTGGAGTCAACTGACAGTTAACAGCCTTCATCAACGTCAAGGGTCTTTTACCACACTTTCTTTGTTGTTGTTTAGTCGTTTAGTCGTGTCCGACTCTTCGTGACCCCATGGACCAGAGAACGCCAGGCACTCCTGTCCTCCACTGCCCCCCGCAGCTTGGTCAGACTCATGCTGGTAACCTCGAAAACACTATCCAACCATCTCGTCCTCTGTCGCCCCCTTCTCCTTGTGCCCTCCATCTTTCCCAACATCAGGGTCTTCTCCAGGGAGTCTTCTCTTCTCATGAGGTGGCCAAAGTACTGGAGCCTCAGCTTCACAATCTGTCCTTCCAATGAGCACTCAGGGCTGATTTCCTTCAGAATGGAGAGGTTTGATCTTCTTGCAGTCCATGGGACTCTCAAGAGTCTCCTCCAGCACCATAATTCAAAAGCATCAATTCTTCGGCGATCAGCCTTCTTTATGGTCCAGCTCTCACTTCCATACATCACTACTGGGAAAACCATAGCTTTAACTATACGGACCTTTGTTGGCAAGGTGATGTCTCTACTTCTCAAGATGCTGTCTAGGCCTGTCATTGCCCTTCTCCCAAGAAGCAGGCGTCTTTTAATTTCGTGGCTGCTGTCACCATCTGCGGTGATCATGGAGCCCAAGAAAGTAAAATCTCTCACTGCCTCCATTTCTTCCCCTTCTATTTGCCAGGAGGTGATGGGACCAGTAGCCATGATCTTCGTTTTTTTGATGTTGAGCTTCAGACCATATTTTGCACTCTCCTCTTTCACCCTCAATAAAAGGTTCTTTAATTCCTCCTCACTTTCTGCCATCAAGGTTGTGTCATCTGCATATCTGAGGCTGTTGATATTTCTTCCGGCAATCTTAATTCCGGCTAGGGATTCATCCAGCCCAGTCTTTCGCATGATGAATTCTGCATATAAGTTAAATAAGCAGGGAGACAAAATGCAGCCTTGTCATACTCCTTTCCCAATTTTGAACCAGTCAGTTGTTCCATATCCAGTTCTAACTGTAGCTTCTTGTCCCACATAGAGATTTCTCAGGAGACAGATGAGGTGATCAGGCATTCCCATTTCTTTAAGAACTTGCCATAGTTTGCCATGGTCAACACAGTCAAAGGCTTTTGCATAGTCAATGAAGCAGAAGTAAATGTCTTTCTGGAACTCTCTAGCTTTCTCCATAATCCAGCGTATGTTTGCAATTTGGTCTCTGGTTCCTCTGCCTCTTCTAAATCCAGCTTGCACTTCTGGGAGTTCTCGGTCCACATACTGCTTGAGCCTTCCTTGTAGAATTTTAAGCATAACCTTGCTAGCGTGAGAAATTAGTGCAATTGTGCGATAGTTGGAGCATTCTTTGGCACTGCCCTTCTTTGGGATTGGGATGTAGACTGATCTTCTCCAATCTTCTGGCCACTGCTGAGTTTTCCACACTTTCTATTCATCTCCATAAAACAGGACATTTGTCTCTGATGGAGGGAGGTCACATATTACTTAAAGGTAAAGGGACCCCTGACCATTTGGTCCAGTTGTGGCCGACTCTGGGGTTGCGGCGCTCATCTCGCTTTATTGGCCAAGGGAGCCGGCGTACAGCTTCCGGGTCATGTGGCCAGCATGACTAGGCAGCTTCTGGTGAACCAGAGCAGCGCACAGAAATGCCGTTTACCTTCCCACCAGAGCGGTTCCTATTTATCTACTTGCACTTTGACGTGCTTTCGAACTGCTAGGTTGGCAGGAGCAGGGACCGAACAACAAGAGCTCACCCTGTCGTGGGGATTCGAACCGCCGACCTTCTGATCGGCAAGTCCTAGGCTCTGTGGTTTAACCCACAGTGCCACCCACGTCCCTTCACATATTACGTACATCTACACAAAACCCAGTCAGTGAGTTACAGATAGGTAGCCGTGTTGGTCTGCCATAGTCAAAACAAAATAAAAGAAAAAAATTCCTTCCAGTAGCACCTTAAAGACCAACTAAGTTAGTTCTAGGTAGTAGCACCTTAAAGACCAACTAAGTTAGTTCTAGGTATGAGCTTTCGTGTGCATGCACACTTCTTCAGATACGAAGAAGGTATCTGATACGAAGGTATCTGAAGAAGTGTGCATGCACACGAAAGCTCATACCTAGAACTAACTTAGTTGGTCTTTAAGGTGCTACTGGAAGGAATTTTTTTCTTTTATTTTGTTTTGCCAGTCAGTGAGGTAAGAGTTTCTTCTCTGAAATGACAGGTGATGCTCAGCTTCAGGAATATGCATACCTGAGGGTGTTCAAAACACAAACAAACAAAACAAGGGGACACAGAAAACTGCCATTTGAAGGAGATGATTGTTGAAGGTGTTTTTAAAACACAAGGGGCCCGTGGCCCATCTAGTCCAGCATCCTGTTCTCACAGTGGCCAACCAGTTGCCTATGGGAATCCGGAAGCAGCACTCCCCAGTTACAATTCCCAGCTACTGGCATTCAGAGGCATACTGCCTACAAGACTGGAGATGGAACATAGCCAACCAAGAAACTGGTTCAAGCAAGGAAGCCATTCCACAGATGTACAGCACAATCTTTGCTCAAAAGTAAATCCTATTGAATTCAATTGGGCTTACTACGAGCCAGGTAAGTACTCTTTACAGTCCTGTTTAGGGAAGTTTTTAATGTTTAATGCTGTACTGTGTTTTTAACATTCGGTTGGGAGCCACCCAGAGTGGCTGGGGAAAGCCAGCCAGGTGGGCGGGGTATAAATAAATTATTATTATTATTATTATTATTATTATTATTATTATTATTATTAGTTTGGACTGCAGCCTTAGGGAATGAGTAGTTCAAAAGGGGCCATAGCTCAGTGGTATATCTAAGTGGGTGAATAGTGGGAAGGATAGATGTCATTCACAATGTCCCCGTTTCTGTCCTTGATATTTCCAGTTTAAAATGTATTAGGTGAGCAGCAGATGTGAAAACCTCTGCTTGAAATCCGTTGCCAGTAGACAATATGGGGCTTGGTGGACAAGAAATCCGATGCCATATAAGATGGCTTGCGATGAATATGGCTGATTTATTTGGCATATGTTTTCAGTGGCGTAGCGTGGGTTATCAGCACCCGGGGCAAGGCAAGTAATTTGCGCCCCCTAACCCATGGATTTGCACCCCCTAACCCGTGGATTTCCCTAACCCCCAGATGTTGCAGCCGGCCCCCCCTGCACCCCCCACACTACGCCACTGTATGTTTTCATAGCTAGCAGCTGACAGACTGTATTAGAGACACATAAAATGGGATAGCAAGGCTGCTTTCCTCTCTTAAGCAAAAGTAATTTTTAAAAACCACCACTTGCTTTGTAAACCTGGGCTTCTCCATTCATCACACTGCCTGCTTGTCAAGCCAGTTTGGCAGAACACGCTCTCTTGCCAAGCAACACTGGCAGCTGAAGAGCAAATTCCATTCCATCTTCCACACCCTGCTCCACTCTGCTCATGGAGGGGATTAATTCTGAAACCCATCTAAAACCACTTGAATATTATTAGACCAGCAGCGAATCCTGAGAATTAGCTAGGATTCCTTTTTGTATTGGCAATCAAACCACATAGTCATCATGATTCACTGCCTCAGAATCAATGAAGTGACCAATGACTGGTAGTATCAGCACTGCAGGGCCAAGTTAGTCACAGACTTGGACTCTCCACCACTCCCTTCACCTGGGTTTCAGAAGCCATATTTGTGCATCAGCTGGATCCTTAAAAGTTGGTGATTTCACCTGTTTTGCAGATATAATTCAATCAGATATACTACTTGAGATATTGTTTGTTGAACTGTGGCGACTGAATTCCAAGAGAGCTATCAATGGCTACTAGCCATAATGGCTATATTCCACCTCCACTGTTGAGGCAGCATGCCTCTGGATACGAGTTACTGGGAATTGCAGGTGAGAAAAGTGCTATTGCACTCAGGTCCTGCTTTTGGACTTCCTATGGGCATCAAATTGACCACTGTGGGAACAGGATGCTGGGATAGATGGACTTTGGCCAGACTCAACAAGGTCTTATACTCTGTGCTTCACATAGATGCTGGTAGCTGTACAGCTCAATTTTGCATTAAACCAGGTTTCCTCAACCTTGGCCCTCCAGATGTTTTGAGACTACAATTCCCATCATCCCTGACCACTGGTCCTGCTAGCTAGGGATCATGGGAGTTGTGGGCCAAAAACATCTGGAGGAAGCCTGCATTAAACAAACCAACAAACCTGAAAGGGGAATTGATGAGCTGAAACATGGGCAATTCAACAGGCAGTTATCACTGGTTCCCCCATCTATGCTGATCAAAAAGCAATAAAAAGGTTTGACCCACAAAGAGGATTCTTAAAATTAACATTTCTGGTAACTTTCTCTGAATGGCATTTAGTATGAGTGAACATTATAAGAGGATCTTAATCTTGTCAGTGCTCTGTTTGCTTTAACTTTTATTTCTTAAAGTCAATATTTTAAGCAAACATTATAGGAGGATCTTAGCCATGTGTAAAGTGCATTGCTGGTTAATTTAGCACTATATTAAGTGTCAAGACTCTGTTTTAATTCTAGTAGAAAAGGACTCTGATTTGGTAGCAACCTTAGTTTAGCCTCTGGTCTAAAATCATCTTACATGGCTGCCACATGTCACATAGTAGCTGCTATTTATATTTCCTCCTTCATCACAATTTCTCTACAATATACATTGCATGGGGAATCAGAGTAGCATTGCCAACTCCCCCAGCAGCAACTCCCCCCCCCCCCAGCAGAGGTTGTGAGCCTTTAATACCCATGCTTCATATCAAACAGAAATTTAGCAGGTAAAACTTTGCACAGATGACAAAGAGGGTTCCTGCCAGAAAAAAGTTGGCAACCTTCCCTTGCCCCATGTACCTACCTGGCTATCCCTTTCATATAAGGAAACCATATCTGCTTGTACATTAAGAATTGCATCCAACATAGTGTAATGATTTCTGCCTGTACAACAGGACTGCACCATCCTCCCCAAATCTGTTCCTTAGAGTTCCTCCAACGCTCTGGAGAAAATGGGGGAGTATGGGTGTGGGAAAAGGGAGAGGAGACCCACGGCACAGGTGGAAGTCCTTGTGCCAGCAGGACAACTATGTTAGATATGGTCCTATGTCTTGAGTATGCAGATGTTCACATAATCTACACAAAGTTTTCTTGCACAGAAATGATATTATCAGCCTCTGTACCATGGCTTTTAACAGCCAGTGTGGCAGGAGTCAGTGTGATATAGTGGTTTGACTGTCGGACTAGGACCTGGGCGACCAGGGTTTAAATCCCCATATAAAGCTCACCCAATAACCTTGGGCCATCAGTCACTCACTCTCAGCCTAAGCTAGCTCACATGTTTTTGCAAGAATGAAAAGAGGAAGGCAGAGAACTAGTTACACCATCTTGAGCAACGTGGATGAAAGGTGGAATATAAATGTAAGAAGCTAATAAAATAAAATTGATCAGCAGATGTTACTTTATTTTATTTTATTTTATTTATTTAACTTATTAGTCAATTGTCACCAAGAAGCTGCACAAGCAAATTAAAGAAAAATATACAATACATAATACCATGGCAGGGGAAAGGGAGAATTATATAATACACAAATATTTCATATAACATAGCATTTATGGAAAAACCAAGCCAACACAATATAAATAGCAGCAAACATAATTAACAATACTCAAATAATACAGTGATACTTCCAACCACTAACTAGAAAATAAACAAAAACCATTCACATTAAACCAACAATTTCCTCCCACCCTCCCACCCAGAAGTGTGGTGCCACAGCCAGCTGTAGCAAATCAGCGGTAGGTAGGTCCAGTGCTATCCAGGGATGGCTCAGTCTCTCTCTTCTCCTGTCAGCAGGGGAGCGACAGTTAGTAGAACATGCTACTCCCCATGCTGTAAGAAAACATCATATGCCAATTTCTCAGGTGCAGCACCAGACAGCTGGTGCCTCTGAGCAATTGCCAATGGTCTGAGTCTTCAGAAGGGCTCCCCACCAAAACTTGCTGCCAATACCAAATGCTACCCAGGTTTCAGTGACCACCCAAGCACCAGAGACCGGGCAGCTGTGAAGAAATTCAGGCCATTGAAACAATCATATGACTCATCTCCAAAATAAAGGCATTTGGAGGGAAGGAATTAAGTTTCCCCATTCTCTTGCTGACATTTGGGGGGCAAGATTCTGTCTCAGGCGCCAACATAGCTCCTCCTGAAATCAGATTTGCCCTGTTTTCTCCTCACGCTTCCTAGAACTCCAGCAATACTACTCCATTAAAATAAAAAAAGAAATCATTTCTATTTCTTTTAATTAAACAGTTGGACAGGGGTTATATATATATATATATATATATATATATATATATATATATATATATATATGTTCCCCCCACCAATAACACATAGTCAATGTGGAGTCATCGCTGAATTTGCTGCATGCTTGTTAGACATATCCAAAGTGTAGGCTGTGTGACCTTTTGCAGAGATTTGCTGCAGTACATGTGGAGGAGGTGGCGGGAAAGAAATGTGTTGAGGACATTTTCTGCGCTGGCTTTCAAAGCGCCAGATTCAGCTTCCCTCCTTATTTCCTCTCATTAATGCATAGCCATGTTAGGAAAGGCTAGACGTGTTGAAGTTCTGCCTGTCGTGTTAAAGATAGTGATATACGAGGACCTCCTCCACATCCCCCAACCCACTGCCCAAAAAATTAGCAACGGGTACTCTTCCATTCTTAAGGAAATCATCCCTGAGTGCTCACTGGAAGGACAGATCCTGAGACTCCAATACTTTGGCCACCTCATGAGAAGAAAAGACTCCCTGGAAAAGACCCTGATGTTGGGAAAGATGGAGGGCACAAGGAGAAGGGGACGACAGAGGACGAAAGGGTTGGATAGTGTTCTCCAATCTACCAGCATGAGTTTGACTAAACTGCGGGAGGCAGTGGAAGACAGGGGTGCCTGGCACGCTCTGGTCCATGGGGTCACGAAGAGTCAGACACGAGTAAAAGACTAAACAACACACTCTTCCAGAATGACTAAAGTCCAGAAAACAACTCATTTTAGGAAGTCTACATTATGCAGTGTTTCTCCTTTATAAGATGTGAACTGCCCTGCCCCCATACCTGTGACCCCTCCCCCTTTACCAAGACAGGTAAGGACCTTGCTTAGTCTAAGCCGCAGTCCAGGGCCAGCACAGCCTCACCTGATGCAGATGTAGCAGAGATAAAAAAATGATGCCCCAGACATTTAAAACATCCTTATACCACTTTGATGGTCATGACTTTCCCCCAAATAATCTTGGAGAGTATAGTTGGTTAAGGTTGCTGAGAGCTGTTATGAGATCCTCCAGCGGGCTACAAATCCCAGCTCCCTTAAAAAACTACAGTTCCCAGGATTCTTTGGGAGGAGCCACAACAGTTAAAGTGGCGCAAGAGTGCTTTAAATGTATGGCAAGGATGTGACCATAGAGCTGAGTGCCATTGGTGTACTAATGACATCCCACCCCAAAAACTCACAATGGCTGCTCCCAGTGGCTTCACTGAGATGCTAAGAAGCATTGGTGATAAAAAATGATGCCCCACTCTGGCATACCATAACATGTGCACCCATTTAATGCTGCTTGCTGGAGGTAGGATCGGAACACACTGCTGTACAGCACAGTCTTTAGTAACAAAACTACTATAGGCCTCGTAGGATTGCTGGTTACTCTGGCCTGTTCCTTTAACAGCTTGGGTATCAAGGAATCAGCAGGTGAAGCTTTTCAAAGCATAGAGGAGAGCATCATGAAAGCTACTGCTTCTGCCTAGATCTGCTGTCTTTTCAGGATAGAAATCTGTAGTCCTCTCAATGCCTTGAATTGCTAGAAAGAGTGAGGCAGATTGACTATTAAACAGGAAGCTTTTCCTGCACCTGGAGTACTGGGAACAACATAAGGCTGAGTGGGTAAGGAAACCTTGCTCATAATCACATGCTTTCAGACTTGCAATAAAATGTCGCAGTATGCAGCTTTCCTAAGAGGAGTTGTTTTCTGGACTTTAGCCAGTCTGGAACAGAAGCCCTTAAGTTCTCTTGGAGATAGGGAGTTTCCACCCCCATCGTTCTGCCCGGACATTGAGGTCCAGCACTGAGGTCCTTCTGGCAGTTCTCTCACTGCGAGAAGTGAGGTTACAGGGAACCAGGCAGAGGGCCTTCTCGGTAGTGGCGCCCGCCCTGTAGAACGCCCTCCCATCAGATGTAAAGGAAATAAACAACTATCTGACTTTTAGAAGACACTTGAAGGCAACCCTGTTTAGGGAAGTTTGTAATGTTTGATGTTTTATCGTGTTTTTAATTTTCTGTTGGGTTGCTACCCAGAGTGGCTGAGGAAACCCAGCCAGATGGGCGGGGTATAAAAAATAAATTGTTGTTGTTATTTGCTGGTGAGTTCTTCCTCAAGGAATGCTCCCTTCAGATTGCCAGCCAAATTTTCCAAGTGGGACAATCCACGCCAGGTTTTGCTTCGCTTTTCCAGCTGTACCACATTCCATAGCTACTGAGCAGTCCTTATTAGTCTGCATTTGGCATTTTTTTATGGTTGTTGTTGCCTTTTTAGTTGTTAAAAAAACAAGTTTTGTCCTATTGCTGTAAACATGAGGTTTTCCCAAAAGCTTGCTGATACGCCGGTCTTGCTGCCCAGGTGTCCCTTTTTGGTTCTAGTCCTGTTGGCACTCACAGCCTGAGTTTGCTATTAGAAGAAATGATGTTGGAACATATATTCTTATCTCCTTGCATTGAGGGGTTAAAGGTGGAAAGGGAAGAAGAGATTGATTGGTGGTGATTGGAAATCCCTGCTCCCTATTCATGATTCTGCAGTAGAAGAATATCTCTTCACCATAACTTAGTGGTAATTCTTCCTCTTGACCCTGTAGTAAAATAGTAATTGAAAGGTTATCTCCACTATAAAGTATAGTCCTTTTAATGATGGAAGCAGGAGAAAAAGGTATTCAGGCAATGCTTAACCCAATTGCTCATTAATACAGGGAAGGCTTCAATCCTAAACATAATGACTATGGAACAAGCCCTGCTAGAGACATTGTGGCTTCTAAGAAAACATTGTGCTGGAAGTGACTTTAAACACAGTTCTTTATATTCGGCATTTATTCCCCGCTTCCTTCAACCACCTCTGCTGAATTTCTGACTGACTGCCATTCTCATGGCACAGGAGCCTGCCTTGGGGGGGGGGACGCGGGAGGGGGGTAGACCACATAGCCATTTTCAGGCATCCATGTGAATGATTATTAACAAGTTAACAGACTCCAATGAGAGGTTGTGGACTCTCCTTTCTTGGAAGGTTTTTAGGCAGAGGTTGGATGGCCACCTGTCATGTACAATCTAGTTGAGATTCCTGCATTGTAGGGGGTTGAACTACAGTAGATTACCCTTGGGGTACTTTCCAACTTTACAATTCTATGATTCTGAGTTTTGATACAGGATTTTATTTCGTTATGACCTATTCTTCGGAACCTCAACAGTCTCACCTCTCCCCAATTGGACCTTATTGCTCACACTGCAACTACAAATCCAAGGACTTTGTTTATATAAAGCCTAAACATATCTGAATTGTGTCAGGACACATAGAACTGGAGAGAGAGAAAGAGAGAGAGAGAGAGAGAGAGAGAGAGAGAGAGAGAGAGAACGAGAACTTCAGCTGAGATACATGAACGTTTTGAAGGAGGTAGGGAGACGAAATCTTAAACACAATTTTTTAAAATCATCTTGCCTGTAGGCAAAACACATTTTTAAAATTCTGTTTTCTTATCTCTTCCACTACGATGTCCACTTTTTTCTTCATGCACGCTTAGTAACAATGTTAACATCCCTTTGCGTGTCTTTGTAATTATTTTTATTTGCCTGTCCACTTTAAAGATTGCACATGGATGAGTCACCTGGTCACGCTTGAGAGAATGAAATAACAGAAACACCACCAGCTTTGGTGAATGGGTTTGTGCACAACATTCCAGTACAATCGGAGGATCTTGGGTTCTCTTGCAATCGAAGAACAGGTCTAGCCAGATCAAGGACAATCTCATGTGATATGTGCGCCCACCAATCATAGGCGATTTTACTTCGTTGCCTTGGGCTCTTTTAAAGACTGATTGAGAGGGGATTTTCCTCAGTACTGTAGGTGTGTTTGGGGATCCAGCAGTGGAATAAGGAGGGTGCAAGGTGAGTTTTCTGTGTCTATGAATCACATTCCTTTTAATTTCTTTGAATGCTAAGGTCCTTTATTTTAAAAATATTTATTAAGTCAATAGATGTTCAGACCTGTTGCTTATTATATTAAAACAATTCATCATCTCTTTGCTGCTGTTTTCTGATAAATGCTAAGTTGCAATTCTCTGCATGGTTAGTTTGAATTTCATGGGATTTGAGCAGTTTTTGCACAGGGTGGGAGTTTGGAACTTTTCATCTGTTTCCTACAATGATGATATCATTCTGTGTATCGCTGCTTAATGCTGATACCAAGTTAGGCTGCAATCATAACACCACTTACCTGGGAGAAAACACTGCTGAATTTGATAGGACTTACTTCTGAGTAGAGTTGGTTAGGATTGCACTGTTAAGAGGCAGGAAAGCAGTACAGGTGAAGGATTTGCATTTCCCTTCATTTTCTGTGAACAAGCACAAGATAAAAAAGGATGAGTTTCTCCCAGTTCAGTTCAGTTAATGAAAAACTGGTATACACCCACCCCCCCCCCACACAGGCTTTCTGCCTAGTGGATTCTTCATAAAGTTCTTGTAAGGATTGTTTCAGTTTTTTGAAGGGGGCAGCCAACGAAACAGCTTTCAGGAAGGAGTCTTCAGTGCACTGAGAAGCTTTGAGCTGTTTAATTAGGTTCATTGCAATCTTCTGACCTGTATGGTGAATCTGTGTTGTCTCAAGATGAGACTCTTGTTTTGCTTGTGATGTGTTGATGAATCATAAGGGGAAACCCAGAGTGTAAATTTCTCAGATACTGATTATCTTTTTTTGGAAGCCCCCCCTGAATATTATGG
This sequence comes from Podarcis cretensis, assembly GCF_951804945.1. Lineage (NCBI taxonomy): Eukaryota > Metazoa > Chordata > Lepidosauria > Squamata > Lacertidae > Podarcis > Podarcis cretensis. The sequence goes on along the minus strand of NC_137173.1, from coordinate 30,423,458 downwards.
GGCTTGCTCCAAGTAAGTGTGCATCAGATTGCAGGTTAGCAAACTGTGCTATGACACAGCTTTGCTCTGATCATACATCCCACCCCAGATGGTTCATTCCTATTTTCTAAAATGTGTTTGAGCACTGTTATTTCTGCCATATAATCTGCTTGTCTAGCAAGCCTGTTCTTATTTATATAATAGCATTGTGTGGATGGATAGCTGTAATTTTATGTTGTTTTTTAAAAAAAGATGTTCGAAAGCATGGGGGTGTTTTACAAAGAGTAGAACAATTGGAATTAATGGATCTCACTTAATCATGTTCTTTCATTTCAGTGTGTCTACTCTGTGCAAAAATTGGCTGAATGCCACCCCACGATTCCACCTATTTGAAAGGATTGTGTTTAAGGGAGTGTTGTTAACTCTTGCAATTATGTTGCAAATGTTCAGATATGCTCTCTTAAAATGACGAAAACTCCACCCTTTTCAAGGCAGTGTTGATGGTCTTTGAAGCACCTCAAAATCTTGTTTGGAGTGTATTTGTGTGTGTTGCTGTGTTGGGTGTGTGTGTGTGTGTGTGTGTGTGTGTAAAAAATGAGATAATACGTAATTATAGCACAATGGAGAAGTAGTATAATCACTTCCCCAAAAAAGAACTGCCAAACTATCAGGCACAGTGTTTGGGCATCATTTCTAGTTGATGAGGACAAGATAACCACAGGAATAATAATAATAATAATAATAATAATAATAATAATAATAATAATAATAATTAATAATAAATTTTATTTATATCCCGCCCTCCCCAGCCGAAGCCGGGCTCAGGGCGGCTAACAACACTAAAACAGTACAACATTATAAAAATGCATTCAACCAAGTGCCCTCTGAAACCCCAACCATCCTAGCTGATTGAAACTGGTCAGAGGAGGGTGGCAAGGTTGCTCCAAGGTGTTGTGAATGCATTTTTGCATTTTTGGTGCCAGCCATCCTCAAGGAGGCAGTGGAGTGCCTGTACCTACTCTTTAAAAAGTGCAACCAGGATCCAAATTGTGCAATGACCACCAGCCAGTCTCCAGTAGGGTTGAGGGAGAGACTTGATTCTATTCTCATTTAAACACCAGCCTACCTAATTTGCACTTTTGGGGGTGGGGGTGAGGAGTGAGAACAGAAACACAGCTATCCTTCCAAACTTGCAGCTCTCTGAATTCTGCACACAGTTCTCCAGTCAATAAGCATGCACAAAAATTGCATATACCTATGCAGGTGGCGCTGTGGGTTAAAGCCTCAGCGCCTAGGGCTTGCCGATTGAAAGGTCGGCGGTTCGAATCCCTGCGGCGGGGTGCGCTCCCGCTGCTCGGTCCCAGCGCCTGCCAACCTAGCAGTTCGAAAGCACCTCCGGGTGCAAGTAGATAAATAGGGACCGCTTACCAGCGGGAAGGTAAACGGCGTTTCCGTGTGCGGCTCTGGCTCGCCAGAGCAGCGATGTCACACTGGCCACGTGACCCGGAAGTGTCTCCGGACAGCGCTGGCCCCTGGCCTCTTAAGTGAGATGGGCGCACAACCCCAGAGTCTGTCAAGACTGGCCCGTACGGGCAGGGGTACCTTTACCTTTACCTTTTTATGCTGGTGAAGATAGTATATGAAAATGCATTTTACTGTGCGATATTGCTCTGTAAAAAAATGTATATAGTAGACAAACTTGCATGCAAATATGTATATTAGGAGAAGTTCGTATGGAAATGCTGGTGAATATTCATGATGACTTTTTAAAATTACAAACTGCTGTGGAAATGTGAAGAACTGAGCTTAACTGTGGAAAAGATGAGAAAGCAAGACAACCCAAAATGTACAAAATCACCCACACCTGGTCATACTTCTTTTGGGAAGAAAGCAGTTGGCGCAGCAACTGCCTGTGTTCCTGGATAACTCTGATTTCTGGACCCACTTCAGTCTGGATTTCGGCCTGGTTTCAGGACTGAATCAGCCTTGGTTGCCTTGATGTATGACCTTTAGCAAAAGAGGGAGAAGGGGAGTTGTGTTGATCTCTCAGAGGTCTTTGACCACCGTTTCCTCCTAGGTGGGCTGTGTGAAATGGGTTATCAGAGGCACAGTATTACACACATACCTGTGCAGTTGAGTCCAGATAGTGACACTGGGGGAGTGCTCCTCATCCTGTGGCACTCCATGGGACACCACTTTGTCTCCAGTAAATATTTAATGTATTTATGAAATCATTGGAAGTTTTGGAGCATGGGGATCTCAGCGTGCTGATGACAGCCAGCTCTGTTTCTCTGTAACCTCTAAATCAGTTGAAGCTGTGCAAGCCGTGATTAACTGGATGAAGGACAATAAACTGCATCTGAATCCTAGGAAAGTGGAGGCTCTGTGGGTAGGTGGTTTCTGTGTCTGGAAGACAGGCCAGTTGCCTGTTCTGGATGTGGTTGTGTTCCCTCTAAAGGGGTAGGAATAAAGCTTGGGGATACTCTTGGATATGTATTTGTCATTGGAAGTGCAAGAGACCTATGTGGCTAGGAATGCCTTTCACCAGCTTCATTGGGCATACCAGCTTCAGCCATTTCTGGATCACGACCATTTGACCACTTTAGCCCATGCACTGGTAACCTCAGAACTGAATTACAGCAATGTACAGTATGTGGTGCTGCCCTTGGGTTCAATATGGAAGCTCCAGTTGGTGCTGAATGCAACTCTACAGGCTAGACCACTGATATGGACAGGTAGCTGACCACAGGCAACACCTCTGCTAAAACATCTGCACTGGTTGCCCCTATGTTACCAGGCAGAACCTGCCTGCCCATGAGGCGAGGTGAGGCAGTTGCTCAGGTGCCAGTTCCAGCCTCTGAAGAATATACTACCACTGTGTGTCTGTGCCCGCTTGCCACACCCACTCCTTCTTGACTTACCTTTATTCCACCAGCACCATCAGCATGGGGGATGAGAGAACAGCAGAGGAGAAACTCATAGTGGGGTTGCATTTTGTGTTTTGTCTGAAGCGGCAAAATGTCCTGGGTCAGGTTGGATAGTGGGCCACGTTCAAGGCTCTTGTGATGATATACAAAGTCATGACCAACTTGAGTCCAGGATATATTAAGGACCGCTTGAGCCCTTAGTTCCCAGTTTAGTCACTGAGATCATCTGGAGGAGAGCTGTTAGTCGTTCCCCATGCCACAGAGACCTGACTGGCTTTGACCAAAAGATAGGCATGTTGTGGAACACACTTTCAGCAGGGAATCGGCAGCCATACTCACTTTTAGCATTTATTGAAAACCTTTTTGCAGCTGTTTAAAACATTACAATACTGTTGAGCCAGTCACTTTGTTGATAATTTTGATACTACTTTTAACAGTATGGTATGTAGTGATGTATGGAAGTGAGAGCTGGACCATAAAGAAGGCTGATCACTGAAGAATTGATGCTTTTGAATTATGGTGCTGGAGAAGACTCTTGAGAGTCCCATGGACTGCAAGAAGATCAAACCTCTCCATTCTTAAGGAAATCATCCCTGAGTGCTCAATGGAAGGACAGATTGTGAAGCTGAGACTCCAGTACTTTGAGAAAAGAAGACTCCCTGGAAAAGACCCTGATGTTGGGAAAGATTGAGGGCACAAGGAGAAGGGGACGACAGAGGACAAGATGGTTGGACAGTGTAGCATGAGTTTGACCAAACTGCGGGAGGCAGTGGAAGACAGGAGTGCCTGGCGTGCTCTGGTCCATGGGGTCATGAAGAGTCGGACACGACTAAACAACAACAACAACAATGTTTTAATGATGCACACTGCCCTGGCGTTTCACAATGTAGCAATATATAAATACTTTTTATAAATAAAACCATTGCTGGTGCTACTTTTCTAGAAAAAGAGGTACTAGAATTTACCATGAACTCTTAGACTGAAGAACCCTTGTTCTCTTAGAATGGCAATGGCGCCCACCTGAGAGGTGCTGGAACTGAGTTCCAGTGAGTTTTGGCTGGCGGTGGGAAGCCCTGCTGGTGTATAAGGTCTTAGTGAATACCTACACCATTGATACAATTGACGAAGCCATACTTTGAAGCCTATTTGGGCATTAAGATGCATATATAATCTGAATGATTGACTTTCTCACTACCACATCCCCACTGCTTTTGTAATAAAAGGTCCACAATGACAAATTCAAATCGACGTGGAAATGCTAAATATGACTATGAAACTGATCAATGATGCCATAGTTAAAAGTGAAGTGTCTCCCCTTTCCCTAGATATAGATTTGTCATGGAGCCTTGGGGCAAAGCATTCTCTACCATCAGATGAAAAATCGTTAGAAAATTGAATAGGGTTCACTGAAGAAACAGAGGTGTGGTCCTCATGAAATGGCTTGAGGACATGTTACAGCATGGATGCGTCATGTCTTGGGCGGGTGCACAGGGTAGGAGAGCACTTTGCCAATCTTGAGAAATTTTCTATTTCTTTTCTTTTATGCTTCAATTCCTCTCAGTAGGGATATTGTATTATCTGGTGTGCCAATGTCCTGCCCTAAAAATTGGTTAACAATGAGGTGAAACGGAGAACTTCAGTAAGCGCTGTTCTTGAACCAACAATCCTGTCGCAAAAGCTTTGGCAGACTATCTGAGACAGAGTGAAAAGTATCGATAAAGGTGAAATTCATCCCCCTACTATGAAACATCTGTATAGGAACACCAATAGCTGAATATTATCTCTAAGGCAGCAATACATACATACTGGGAAGAAAGCACCACTAAATGTAATTGACTTCCTTCTGAGTAAACTTGCACAAGAGCATATAAAAGCATTTCCAGGACCTGAAAGGCTGTAGAAAAAAAGCCTTTAAAAATAAAAATAAAAACCTACATTTCTTTTGAATGAACTCTTTGTGTAAAACACATAGAATTTCCCCAGATGCAACAAAACGTATCTCTTCCATATTAGTCTCTACAGCTGCACTGTAACCTTCAAGCAATTTTATTTTACTCCCAAAGGCTCACTCCTCCATTGTCTCCAGAGACAGATGGAATATCTTGGACTCCTGTAGATACCGTATAATAATCTCTTTTGAAGGAGTGATGTCTGGACCACACATACCATGGCAGCTATTCATTCTTCTGATCTAATATAAACCTGGAACTGTCCTTTAGTGCTATCGCTGTACGTGGCAATTAGACTGACATGACACTCAAAAGACAAAGCCCTTCCTATAGGAGCTTACAGTCTCTAAATTGTTAATGGAGAATGACACAGGGTGACCTGAGAAAGGGAGAGGCATGAGTAATGAGGACTTGCCTTTTATTTGGCTGGCAATGCATCTCTCACCTGCTAGTCCAATATGAGCAAGTATAGCTCTGTGAACTTCCCCAAGTGGTGCACATACCAGACACCATTTATTTTTAAAAAATTATAAACTGCTGGATCAAAAACTTCTCCATTTTCCAGGCTGCCACCTGGTCCACTTGTTTGCATAGGAATTTTAGACTGTGCAGTCCATGAATCCACAGGCAAGCATAAGAGGATTCGATTTCCCACCTTGCTCATAACAATTCAGGGCAGTTGTCAGTATGGAAGCCGCCTAATGCTGCTTTCCCCTAGATGTGGTTTAATGTGCATCAAGATCATGCCATAGAATTCTCTGTCTCCACCCATTATACACACCTACACGCCCAATAAACCTAACTGTCCCTCTTAGAATATACAAAAATGAAATAGGTCAGTCTTCCCAGACCTGATGCCCTCTAAATCTTTCAGACAGACTTACCTCTCTCATGATCTCTGACCGTGACCCATGATGATGTGAATTGTAATCCAAAACATCTGGACTGTGGCAGGGGATGTCAACCTTCCTGGGCCAGTGGACTCCTTTGCGATTTTGAGTAATTTCTGTTGGCGCCAGTCACAAAATGGTTGCCATGGAGGCATGTAAGAGAGATTGATGAATCCAAAGAGCTACTGAGCAGAGAGAGAGAGAGAGCTGTCTTTCGTGCTTTGTGGATTTTCAAGGGGATGTGACCTTTCATATGACAGGTACATTTGGTGCCCATGGGTGCTGTGTAGGTGACACCTGGGCTTTGGCTACCCTTTTCTTCATCATGGCATCCTGTTGTACTTTTACATTCTACTTTTTATTTCATACCAGCTGCTTCCTTAATACGTGCATGGCTTCATTTCATTATCTGCACTAGACCTGGGCAAATAGCTGAGAGCAAATCAGAACTCCGGTTCTGAAAGCAAGCTTCCTGTGTGTGTGTGTTTTTGAGGACAATAAATGCATAAACTAACATGATATTAGTTCTGAGAGAAAGATAAAGAAGCCTGTTCAACTGGCTGAGGAACTGGTCTAAGCAGGGGCATTCCGGCCTCTGTGGTACAAAGCAAACTATTATCTGATCTCAATAATTTTAAGGGCAGTGGAGGCAGTGCAGATTTCACTTGCTTAGGGAAGAGTAGGAAGTTAAACATTTTAAAATTAAAGATTACAATCCCATGTATTACTACTACTTGGCAGTAACTGTGTTATTCAGTAGGCCTTTTGTCTGTCTATACATTTGTGGATTTGGAGTGAAACCTATGTTAGCCACCATGTAATGAAAGCATTCATACATAATGGTAAAGCATGGTTTAGCATTTCAAGAAAGAGCCTCAGGTTTGTTTCTCTTCCCTACGCTCTCTTCCTCTAGTATCATAGTGAGGATACTGGAAACTTCCACTTCTGCTTTAGATTCACCACAATGTTGAATTAACTTTTAACTTTAAACCATTGCTGTGTTGAAATAACTTTGAACTATGGTTAATCTTAACTATGGTTTGTGAAAACAAGCTGGCTTCTGAACTGTGGTTTGAAGTTGGCTTGTTTTCACTAATCATGGTTAAGATTAACCAGTTTATCTGGGCTTGGACAATACATCAAGCTGCTCTTCATCCTAAATGGAACCAAAGCTTCTGACTGCCTTGTGGCCAGAAAATAGTTAATGTGGTCAGAAAACTCTGAATATAATCGGAATATTCAAATAATAGCAATTATTTCTAAATTCACACCTGTAAAATAGCATGTGAAAAATTTGTGCAGATCTCAGTCCTCTTCTACCCTCTTTTCATGTGATGAGTTTTCTCTGTTTGGGGGCGGGGGGTAGGTGTAAGGTGATACTCTACCTATAGGTAGAGAAATGGGGACAAATGCAATTCACTTCTCATTTAAAGGCAAATCTACCAAATCCAAACTTTCCAAAATAATCTGTGAACCCAAACAGAGCCTTCTTTCAAAATCTGCACATCTGCAAATTGTGCAATGGAGTTTTATAGCCAAATATTGTGTATAGAAATGCATATAGTCGAGTAATACATGCATAAATAAGTTTGCAATAGTGAAAATTGTACACAAAATATCATATTAGTGCAAAGATGTGCATTAGACACAGTTATGTAAAAATGTGACAATTGGGGGGAAATTGTATTAAAATGCTGGTGAACTTTCATGATAACCTTTTTTTTAATAAAAAGATTACAAAGTGATGTGGAAATGTGGAGAACTGAACTCAAGACTGGAAACTTGAGAAACCAAGAGAAATGGAAATGGACAGATTTTCCCTTCCCTACCTGTGCAGCAACCTTTTTAGGGCATGCCTACTCTTCTTCATTAAAAGTGAGAACTGAATTGGTAGCGATGAAACAGCCTTCCCCAAATGTCTTCTACACCTTGTCAAAGACTGGCTTGGATGCTCTTACACCAATACCACTTTTCTTGCACTCCGCATCTTGTTATTCAGTGTCTCCGTTGGCATTAACCCTACTGCAGGGTTTCCCAAACATGGGTCTCCAGCTGGCCAATGGACCACTGAGCCTCTTAGATATACCCTGCAACATACTTCATTCACAGTATCCCTGCCATTTTAGTAGACCGGGTGATTGTCAGAAGTGGCATTAGGGCTGTTGGTTTGATTTAATGGAAAAGAGGATCTATATCCAACAGGATCAGCAGAAATTTGACAGGCCCCCCATAATTGTGTGTACTGGAATGGCTTCAGCTATTGATTTCAGCCTGTGGTTCAGTTATTAAAGGTGCAGAGGTTCCGTCCATGAAAAAGGTGACTAGCATGATGACACATCATTCCTGCCCATGGCTTGAAGGATGTAAGCCCTATTCAGATGTTTAAACCCATGCATTTCCCATTGTACAAGGGTGTGTTGTGCTTGCTGCATCACTGTGACCAACCTCACAAACCCTCCATGCGTGGAAGGGTGAACTTCTAAGGCAGGCAGACTGCTGTATCCTGCAGGCTCACAACATGACTTATAACCCTGATCTGAAAAGGAATTGACACGAGTGTGCCAGGTTCGCCACTGCAGATGTTCAAACCCTATACACGAAGGACTGTGGGATCCAGCTGTCCGGAACATGAAGGAGGAGCTTGTCTTGCCCCTGTCTGTAGCATCTCAGAGTTTTGTGTTGAGGGTATTTGAATTCCGTTAAGAATTCCTGGGGTGTCCAGTCAAGATCTCAGAACTTTCAAAAATGCAACTGGAATGTGACTCTCCTGGTCTCTCATGTTCCAGCTACAACTGGCTCTTCACATTATCTTCCCGTGCCTCTTTTGTCACGGATGCTGAGGCATAGTTTTAGTGTCTCACATGGGTGTGACTTTCTCCCTGGGAAGGTTGGGTCAGACTCGCTGCAGGCAATCTGCGTGAAATGGGCAATGACATTTTCAGCTATGCAGCAGAACCCATAGCCCAAGGTAGAAGGCGCCTCCTAGACTGGAAACGGGTGTGACAAGTTTATGAAAACACTTCACGCATGATGCAGCTTTAGACTTCACAGAAGTGGGAGGATGTACAAGCATTGTATTTTATTTTTATTTTTTAGAAGGTGACTGTAAATTCAAGCAGGGCTGCATCGGTCCTCTTGTTTCTGATGTTTGGGTATGAGTACCAATGCTCAAAATTCCACCATTTATTATTTATTATTTATTTATTGACTTTATATACCTCCCTATACCCGGGGGTCTCAGGGCAGTTGTGGGGTACCGGCAGGCTTGGGAAAACTCCAAGTTTTGAAGAAGTACAAAAAAGATATTTAGGAAACAAGCCTAAAGCCACACACATGGGCTTGTTTAGTGGCTACAGAATGCCGACCAGGGTGGAGGAGATGGCAAACCAGATGGAAAGGGCAATGGAATGGAGTGTCCCAATGGAGGGCATGGCCCACTGACTAGAACACTGAACAAGGCTATTCCACACTGCAACATTTTGTGTATTTGTGTATCCTGTGTATTTGTGTGTGTGTAATCTTCCAAACGTGATATTGCAAGAAATATAATCAGTCTGAACCTGCATTTATAGATCACTACACATTTACAACATCTGTGCTGCTTACTCTCAAACTTTGGGAATACACACACACAAAAACAATTAATTTGAGTTGTGCAGCTCAAATTGGTTGTACTAGACCCAACATTTTTAAGCAATGTGGACTAAAGTCGTTTCTGGGGGCCATCTGGGATTAGGACCAGAAGCTTAAACTTCATTAGTTTCCTAGTTGATTGGCCCCTGACCCCACTGAACAGTTCTCCTCAAAGGGCACCTTGGTGACTGCAGCATCAGGTATAGCCAGATGCATTTTGTCTATTCTCTTTCTTCTGTGCCTGGCCATTTGGATAATTGAGGACACCTGTGGGATTCATGAAACTTTCTTTTCCTAGGTATGGTTTATACCAGGGATGGGGAAGCTATGGCTCTCCAGGTGTTCTTGGGCTCCAATTCCCATCAGTCCCAACCAGCATGTCCAATGGTTTTTAATAATCTGGAAGCCCTCTTGTTTCCCATCCCTGGTTTACACTGCGATCAGATTCATATGTGCTCCGTTTCCTCTGCTTGCCCTTCTAGATAACTTTGAACAGCCTTTGGTCCAATAAAAGATATGGCCTCTGTTTGCTCTGTCTTCTACTTTTTTATCAGTTCTCAAATGATCTCTGAGTTACCTTTTAAATTCCACAAATGTATGCATATATCATATATATCTGTGGTGAAACTTTCCATTTTCCATGGGTAGGTATAGAAAGAATGTACAAACCTGCTTACAGGTACACCAAATAAAAAGTTATGTGGATAGTTTGTTCTGATGTAATTTCCGAGGCTTCTTTCTCAATATATCGTAGTAGTTTGTGCGTGCTTGTTCTTGCTTTCAAGGGCAGAGGTGGGAGGGCAGGCAGAAAGCTTTTGGGAGAACCTACAGTGCTGATAAATCTGTAATTTGCTTCTAGGTTGCACAGCAAACTGAAAATGGCAAAAGGTGATACTGGTGCACGATGTTTCCAAGGCTTGCTCATCATGGGGAATGTCGTCATGGGGGTAAGTGGACCTGAAATGTATAGTATGGGGTTGGCTACTTCATGGATGCAGTCCCTCATAGATTAATTAAATGTACTTCTAGAGGGAAGCACTTTTCCAGTGATATGTATGTCTCTTGAAATTATCCCATCAATACATATGCATTTGTGTAGTAGAAGGTATCACGATTACAGCTGCAAAGACAGATGAAAGTATAGATCCACATTTTTGATCCCCAATAGTCTTGTCACATTTGAAGTACCACTGTATTCCCTCCTCTGAGGATTGTAAATGCAATTTTGTGTGTTGTGTTTTTTTTTAAAAAAAGCAACCTTGTTTTTAGATATATATATTTAATGCATAAATATATTTTTGTTGGCAAGGCAAGAAGGGTTGTCGAAAAAACCTTGAAGGCACCTCTCCCATTTCATTCTTCAAAGAAGTAAAAGGAAAAGAATAGCAAGGTGTTTGTGTAGGATAGAGGTCACCAAAATCTGGTATATATCAGGTGGGGGGGGGGCGTTGCTGGCATAAGAGGCATCAAGCAGCATTTAACTCAAACACAAGCAATGGACAATGCAAGAAAACTATTTCCGTGTTAACTATTGCCTAGCTTCTTTGCAAATAAATCTGAAGATGGAGAATTAGCTGTGACAGGTCATGTGGCAGAAGTGTAGATAGCAATGTGTGATTCTTGCAATCACAAATTTGTACGAGCATTGGACGATGTGGGGTGCCCTTAGTAGTAGGTGAGTGAGCCAAACTTTTGAATTGTGTGTTCAATATGGGCTCAAGTTTTTGTCCTCAGGTCAAGCAAACACCCTTGGGTTTACAGTCACATGTCTGTTTCGTTGTGTCTTCTCAGTGTTGTGGCCTTGCACTCATGGCAGAGTGTATATTCTTCGTGTCAGATCAGCCAACACTTTATCCATTGCTGGAAGCTACCGACAATGACGACATCTACGGTGCTGCCTGGATTGGGATCTTCACTGGCTTCTCTTTCTTTTGTATGGCAGTCCTTGGTATTGTTGGTGTCGTGAAGTCAAATAGGACAATGCTATTGGTGGTAAGTTGGATAGTCACCAAGAGTATTCAGCATTCTCTAAGAGGTTGGTCAGTATATTTCTGACTTTCTGCACACAAAGGAATTTCCTAAATGGTAAAAAGGGTGTTGGAGAGAGTATTTCCTTGGCAACTTAGTTATTACTATGTGTGCAGAGTCTCTGAAAATGGAATAATCATGAGTGTCAGGGACATTGTGCACAAATGAAACTTAATGTTTTGTCTTCCATTCTGTTGCAGTTCTAGCACAGAAGAAGTAGAAACTTATTCAATTATAGATATGTGTGCATAGTTTGCTGTCAATCATTGTGAAAGATATGGCAGAAAAAGTGAGAGACATATTATTCTGAGTAGATACTTTGCATTATCATTCCACAAAGCACAACTGCAAAAAAGAATAGAAAAAAGGATGTCACCGTAGGAATTGTATCCATGAGTTTCTAGTCTGAGAGGAAAAAGCTTCCAGTTCACTATGACTGAAATCTTAGTGTAGTGTAAAGCAGTTTTCTTCAGCCTTGGACCCCAGATACTATCTACCTGCAACACCTGTCATCCATGCTCACGGCTAAATTGACTTATTATGATGGAAGTTGTCATCAGACAATATCTGGGGACCCCAAGTTGAAGGCCCCTTGTGTAAGGAAACATCTCTTTTTAAAGGGATGATGTAGCTATTATAATCCACAAATTCATCCTTGTTTAGGAGGAACTGTGTTGTTGTTGTTGTTGTTGTTGTTGTTGTTGTTGTTGTTGTTGTTTTAATACCCAAAACAGATCTTCCTATTGAAGATAGAGTGGGCATGAGGTGGAAATTACTTTGCAGTATAGAATCAAGATCTATAACTTTCTGCTATAGGATCACTGAGGTCTTTGTGGGAGTCACTGTAGGTGGTCTCCTATGACTTGGAGGCATGGCTCATTTGCACCAGGAATCATGTGCTCAGAACTGGGGTGCCCAATTTTATGAAACTTACTTCCAGCTGAGCTCAAACAGGGTCCCTCCCAACACCTGTTGAAAGCATTTTTTTTTATAAAAAAATATATATTCTAGCAGGTATTTTAATTTTTACCTTTCCTCTAGTGTATTTTCCGTACACTGCTTGGAAGCAGTTGTAGCTAAGCAGTATATAAACTGTTTAAGTAAATAAATAATGCGTGCCTCCACTCTTGGAGGCTGTATGCCACTGAATGCCAGGGGGGATTATGCTGGGATATGGGTGGTGTTCTTTTGCTCCAGTTCTGCTTTGGGGGTTCCTGTAGTCATTTGGTTGGCTGTTGTGATAAAAGGATGCTGGACTACATGGGTCTTTGGCCTGGTCTGGCAGGCTGCTCTTAATCTACCTTTTCAGAAGGAAAAAGTAGAAGCTTAGCAACCTACTCCAATAATCACGTGTTCCTTTTCATCTCAAGGATCTAAGCCTGACCGCTAAATGTACTTGCATCCTTTGTTGACATGGTGTTGTGTTTTGGGCTTTTTTTCAGTATATCATCCTGCTGATGATAGTCTTTGCCTTTGAAGTTGCCTCCAGCATTACAGCAGCTGTGCACCGAGACTTTGTAAGTACTCTGCACTATTGGTTTCTCATTCTCTCAGATCTTCCCAATTTCATCCTTGAGGTGAAAAGGATAAAATATTTGGCAGAGGCCCTTCTGATGGTGCTTTCCTTAGCAAAAGTACATCATGAATGTTGGAAGGGGAGGCTGTTTTATGTAGTGGGGACCCAACTTTGGAAGGACTTGCGCAAAGAGGTTGAACTGGCACCAGCATTACAATCTTTTTGGCATGAGGACAAAGCGTTTTGATCTGCCCAGACATTTTAAATCAGGCATCCCCAAACCCAGCCCTCTAGATGTTTTGGGACTACAACTCCCATCATCCCTAGCTAACAGGACCAGTGGTCAAGGATGAATTGTAGTCCCAAAACATCTGGAGGGGCAAGTTTGGGGGTGCTTGTTTTAATGGTTGTGTTTCCTCTCCATTTACAGTTTGTAAGAAGGTGTTATGTACAAAAGTATTAGGTATGGATGGATTTTATTTATTTCTGTCTTTTTGTACACTGACCCAAAATCTTGGTTGGTTTAGCAATAAATTAATAAAATTAAAACTGCTTGGGCCTGGGTTGCATATGGCTCTACAAGAATGAGGCTCTAAGCAGAATGAACATGATGGCTAAGAAGATATATGACTGACGATTTGTTATTTTTTCTTTATGATTTATTCTATGTTTATGATATTTTATTATGTTCTATCATATTATTTATTGTTTGTAAGCCACTTTGGGATTCATTTGAGTGAAAAGCAGCATAGAAATATTATCAGTCAATCAATATGTGGGAGACTTGCAAGTATTTTTAATGGAAAAGAGAGCTTCCTGCCCACACCTGTGGCCTCAAAAGTATTATTAGATTATCAAGTAATTTGGAGATATTTAATTTTAGTATTTTGGCCATTTCCTAACAAATGTTTAGGCAGCAATGAATGGCAAACTGTTCATTATTTATTTCCTTGAACTTTCCTCATGATGTAATCCTCTGTCAAAGTCTGGTCAAGGGTATCTCTGCATTTACACAGAAGTTTATTCCATTTCCCTACTAATTCCTGCATTATATTTGAGCTTTCATACCACGTAAAAGCCATTCTGGAAATCAAGTGGAAGATAGTGCAAGTTTTGTTCTCATTCCCCTGTTGTTTGCTGCTGCTTCTCCTTCTCCTTCTTCTTCTCCTCCTCCTCCTCCTTCTCTTCCTTCTTCTTCTCCTCCTTCTTCCTCTTTAAAAAAAAAAAAAATGCAAGCCTGGAAACCTGGAAAATCAGGGGAGTTTTGCAAAGAGCTGTTGACTGGATTCAGCCAAGGCCTTACAGGATCATTCCCTCTCCTCAACAGCTGCTGAAAGGAGGTGGCAATCCCAATTTCTAATGTTCCTTTCACACTGTAGTAACCTACTGGTGTGAATAAGATTTAATGTGACATGGTGTGGTATACAGGTTCTGCAGTGTGAAAGAAATGTTAGAAATTGGGACAAGAAGTGGTACCATTGTACTTAGTAAAACAAACACAATAAATACCATGTCTGGATGATGATGATGATGATGATGATAGGCAGCTTCCAACAGGATATTAAAAATACATTAAAACATCAGTCATTAAAAAACTTCCCCAAACAGGGCTGCCTTCAGATGTCTTCTAAACGCCAGATAATTGTTTATTCCTTTGACATCTGATGGGAGGGCGTTCCACCAGGAATGTAGCCTCCGTTGGTTATGACTGGGATGGAGGCTTCTGTCCTATTGAGAGTCTTTCTTTCTCCCAAAAGAAATCTGGCTGACATTCATACACCCCTCTCTCATTGTCATGCAGCTCACCCCCAATCTCTTCTTGAAGCAAATGCTGGAAAAATACCAGAATCCAGACCCCATCAACAATGACGACAAATGGAAGAGTGAAGGTATCACCAGGACATGGGATCGGCTCATGTTGCAGGTAATGATGAGGGGTGCATTTTTGTAAATCTTCGCTCCAGCCTTAAGAATACAGCTCTAAATGTTGTCAGACTCTCTAGTCTGATGCTTCTGTAGGTACATCTTTCCTCTGTCCTGTGAGCAAACAAGTTTTTGCTGGATGGTTCCTATGTTTTGTATGAATATTAATAATGAAATGCTGCTAAATCCTTTCTAAGGCTTCTGTTGGATTCTTAAGTGTATTCGTTTATTTTTTTATGTTGCTGTGCACACTTCCTTTGGGGAAGGCGAAGGGTTATGTTTTGGAGAGTGGTCAGTGTATTAACAATGACTTTCCAGATCTTGCTACTGCCCAGTATTAGAAGCACCACCTTTCAACGCTTCTTAAACTCATATTATCCAACTTCCGTATGTCAGCCCAGCTGTACTGATACACATTCAGATTTTCTTCAGATATAAAAATAATGGGTGGAACTCAGAGTCGTGCTAAGGTGATTCTTCCACCATCACAGTAATTTCTGCTTACCAGACAGAACAATCTCCCCTTCCCTTCCCTTGCACGCTGCTATTGGGGTTCTCTTGACCCTCCCAAGCAGTTGTGGGAAGCAAAGTCCCATTGTGCCAGCAGGAAATGTTAAGCTGGCTTCTGCTAGCCCAAAAACTTAAATGAATCTGGGCCAATGAACATGTGGTATAAAACAAAAATAACTTTGTTTAGCACAGTAGTAGCTACACTTGGCTAAAACTGTAATCCTGGGATGATTAACCCAGCTGAACTCAGGTGGATGTTATTGCAAGTATACCCTCCAAGTATAGGGTGGTATATAAAGTCAATAATTAAATAATAATAATAATACATGTATTGGATTTGAACTGGCCTATAAATGGCTTAGAGTAGACACCTCTGTTTAAAACTCCTTGAGATATTTTACTGCTCTCTCTACTTCTCCTGGAATGATGCACCATCTTTCCACACATGAATGAAATTATCTTGATCCAGGTTTAATTATCCTGATTCAGATTGAATAGTTGGGAATAATATAGGCCAGTTTTATTTTAAGCATGCCTTCCATGCGAATCCCACTCAGCCAAATAGAATTATGAAAAGGATTCATCCAAGACCTGAAGGCTTTTGAATGCAATGTATGGTTAGGCTCCTTTTGTTTGCAACTATGTGATTCCGTTATGTTTTAGGTAAGCCATCTTAGGATGGCATCTGTGCCCTGGAAAGGTGGCCTAGAAATATCAAAAATATTTGATATCTACAGGTGAATTTACAGGATTTACTAGTCAGAGCAAGCTGTAATAAACATAGCCCATTGATGTGGTACTCACACTATGTTCTTATAATTTATATAAATATAAATATATAATATAATATAATATAATATAATATAATATAATATAATAATAATAATAATATATTAATAAATCATATAACATAGGACAGTCTTTAGGTGACAAAGGCTGCAATCCACCCTCACCTTCATGCTGGGGCTTCATGAAGGTAGCACGGTTGCCAGGTAAGAAGGTTAAGGCTCACTACATCAATTTAGAGCTGGTGCAGCCATATGGTCAAAAGCTTTTGTGCAATGGCACTAAAGCCAACTCAGGATCTCAGTGTGGCTCAGTCCTTCCCAGTTCCTGCCTCTGAAACGCCCCATTTCAAGGCATTCCACCAGCAGAAGTCTTGCCCACACTCTTGGTAGCAAGCATAGCTGGGAAAGCTGATCAGAGGGACATCTCTGTCCACATCAGCTCCACCCACCATCCTACCCACTGCCATGGGGGATTGGATTGCTCATAATAATAATAATAATAATAATAATTAATTTATTATTTATACCCCGCCCATCTGGCTGGTCCTCCCCAGCCACTCTGGGCGGCTTCCATAGAAACCAAAAATACAGTAAAATATCACACGTTAAAAACTTCCCTGCTCAGTTACAACCACATTTTAAAATCATTAAAAACAACAACCATGGTGGAGGTGGGAAGCAAAATTTCAACAACGTAATATATGAAACATAAAACACCAGCTTCCACCTGGGTAAGGGGAATGTTCTGGGACTTTTCAGCAGTCTAGTGCAGCACTAACATAAAGTTTTGTATCAGCTGGATGAAATTCCATGAAATACCCAAAGGGAAGGAGAAAGTCTTAAGCTGCTGCTCAGAGGTATGTCTGTGTTGGAGCCAGGCAGGCCTCACTTGGGAGGGCAGGAGACCACAGCTGAAGATTCCAATAATATTCTAGTAGTTTCACTATTTGTTATGGGGGTCCCTAACTGAATATCAGCCTATCCTACATTATTTTACATTCCTTTCCTTCTCAGCAAAGTTCTCTCTAGTTTTTGAATGTCGCACGAGGTGCTTAATTGCCTTAACCCTAATGAGCAACTTTCTCTCTCCTTCTTAAACCCAGAATAAGTGCTGCGGTGTGGTTGGCCCATCAGACTGGCAAACATATAGCTCTGTATTCAGAAAAAGGAACCAAGATGCAGATTTTCCTTGGCCACGCCAGTGCTGCGTAATGGATCTTCTAGGAAAGTCAATCAACGTGGATGCCTGCAAACTGGGGATGGATGGCTATTACCATAAAGACGTAAGAATACCTTCTTTGTCTTACTTTTTGGGGTGATTGAAATGCTTATCTCAATTATTTACTTCCCAGAATGTTGATGAAGTGCTGAAAACCAAAAGTGTTATAAAAGGCTGAAGCCCTGCAGCTGCAAAAAATAAAATAAAAAAAGAAGATTATTTCTTCCTGCTCTCTATTTAGGGTGGGGTAATAGAAAGCACAGGGGCAGGGGAATAGGATGCAGATGATACCCAGCTCTACCTCTCTTTTAAATTGGAACCAGGCGGTGAAGGTTCTATGTGACTGCCTGGAGGCAGTTGGAGGATGGATGGCAGCTAATGGATTGAGGTTGAATTCTGACAAGACAGAACTACATTTTTTGGGGGGACAGGGGGCAGGCGGGTGTGGGGGACTCCCTGGTCCTCAATGGGGCAACTGTGCTCCTGAAGGAGCAGGTGCGCAGCCTGGGAGTCATTTTGGACTCACAGCTGTCCATGGAGGTGCAGGTCAATTCTGTGTCCAGGGGGAAACCCAGCCAGATGGGTGGGGTATAAGTAATAAATTGTTGTTGTTGTTGTTGTTGTTGTTATTTGTGGCTGATGCACTCTCATGTGCAGTGTGTACAGAAGCTGGGAGACATAGCAGCAAAGCTATGTGTGAGTGCTAATAAGTTTGTTTTCATGTTTTACAAAGTGGGCCCTGAAAGCATGTTTGGACTTCAGGTTAACTGCTGCAGTCCTCATTCCAAGGCTTAATACTGGAAACAGTGAGCTAACCTGAGGCTGTAGAGTTTCTAGACAAGCTCACCAACTCTAAGCTAAAGCCTGTGATGTCTGGAATGATGCCTTGGTTGCCTGAAACTGATTCTCTTGTTGGTTTGTTCTTATTACTTAGGGCTGCTATCCAATCATCTCTGGCCCAATGGACAGACATGCTTGGGGTGTTGCCTGGTTTGGTTTCGCCATTCTGTGCTGGACTGTGAGTATCTAATTGTAATGTCTTGCATGTTGGTTAAGATACCTCTTATTTAGCAAAAGCATGAAACTGGTTCTGTATCTGTTGGGGACTCTCTCAGTTCAGAATGGTACATATTCAGGTGCTATGCCTGAGTTTTCAATTTTAAAAACGTGGTGTCTTAATTGTTTTAACCTGCCCTGGGACCTTGGGGTGAAGGATGCACAAATCTCCATCTCCATCATCTTCCTCTCCCCCACCCACTGACTTCTAAGAATAAAGTTCCTGGACATTTGGACTTATTAAAATCCACAGTTTTCTTTATTGAAATGACAAAAATTAAGTTGTTGGGGTTTTATGCTAATTGAGCTTTTGCCTTTGCTTCCAAGTTTTCAATCATACATTCACTTCATTTTCCTAAGAAAGCTTTAACTGCCATGAATGACATATTTAAACTAATACTGACTTCTGATGGTGTCAGAACCTGATTACTTTTGTAATATGTTCAGTGTAGCAGTTTATGAAGATGATGATACACAGTGGTTCTAGAATTATAGCTCCTAGTTTTCTCTATTGGTAGAAATCAGTTGGCAGGATTTTTACCTTGAATGACACAAACACACACCACAAACACACACCACAAACACACACCACAAAGCACAGTAGGTCCCTGCACAGACACAACAGCTAAGAGGAGGCATGTTAACTCCTTATTACACATTCCCCTTTGAAACTAGTTCATCCCTTGTTACTCTTGCTGCCCTTCCACCCTCCTGCCATTTTAGAACTTGATTGTAAGCTACTTGAGGCAGAGACCTGTCTCTTCCTTCATATTATTCTGTACACTAGTGCTGTATAGCCAATGTCACTTGGTTATCAACGAATTATAGATAAATAATATGGCTTGATTACCTGAAAAACGTTGCTGGAAGAACTCTTAAAAATTTCTTCCTATTTTGGAACCATGCCTATGGGTTGATCAGTACTAAGCTTTTTGAGCCAGCTAAGGTCAAATAAGCCTTTTGCATCCGGGAAAACGTGTTTCGAGTACCCAGTTTGTTTGGACTATCCTTGCAGGACACTTGCAATACCAACCTATGTTTACATAGTGCCTAAACTGGTGTAACCAGCAGAAGTGTAAATGTGAAATGACCTCTAGGGAGACAGTAAAATGACTATGAATAAACCCGGGAGACAGGTTATTGCCTAATCACAGGCATGTGGACAGCACAGACTGGTCCGCACGTAATACAAAAACATGGAGGAGCCACTGCAAACTTTGGGTTGTGTGCTCCCCCTTCTTCTCTTTGCATCCAGCACAGCTGAAAGGAAGAGACTGGAAGTTTCTGCTACCAATTTTGAGTAGCTGTTCACTCAAACCCTAAACTGTAGTTCAGCTCAACTATGTTTTGTTAACAATAATGGTTTGAAGTTGGGGGTTTGTTTTTTTAAGCAAACCATAGTTTAACCCCCGTTTGTTGTATTCAGATGACATGGCAAGACTTGGTTGATCTACAATAGAAGTGGAAGCTTTAGGATTCATCAATGCAGCCATAACAAAGGGGGAAGTGGGAGTTTGTGAGCCCTTTGGGTGGTTAAGATAGTTCTCATAAGATTAAACTATAGTTTAGAAAATATTTGTACCACCCATGGGGTATACAAATCACCTAAATCAGGGATGAAGAACCTTTTTTTGTCAGATCTTTATTAGATCCTATCAGATCATGGGTGCCCACTTGTCAGTCACCTGACATCACATAAGTGGTCAGATGGGTGTGGTCTGATGAACCCCTTGGTGGGCCACGTTTGGTGCAAGGACCACAGGTTCCCCACCCCATCCTAAATGATAAGCACAGAGAAATAAAATCGTGAAATGACCAATGTGGGAATGGGGGTGGAGAGATCAGGGCTGAGCAGGAATATGGACCCGCAAATTACCATATTTTTCGCTCTATAACACGCACCCGACCATAACACGCACGTAGTTTTTAGAGGAGGAAAATCCGTAGGCATGCCACCCATAGGCATTCCCTCCATAACACGCACAGACATTTCCCCTTACTTTCTAGGAGGAAAAAAGTGAGTATTATGGTGCAAAAAATACGGTAATTAATAGCTTCAGGCAACTGGAATAGTCAGTCTTGCTCTTGCTCTCTCTCTCTCTCAGATATTGTAGGATAGGAATCTAGCAGGAATTGGGCCAGGGTGTCTGTGTGGTAGAAGGCATCAAGAAAGAAGTACCCTTCTGGCACAAAAGGAATGGGTCAGTGGAAAAGCACCTCAACCTGATTTCCACTCCACTTCCAAACTTTTGTTCCCTCCTTTTTGTCTTATCCAATGGGAAATGTCTTGAATGTTCTGAAAATAGATTGTAGCTATGCTGCAACAAGGGACAGATAGTTTTTCTGCTTTGGATGGAAACAGCGCTAAACTGTTAACATTATCAGAAGATGAACAGAATTGTAAAAAATAAATAGCCCAAGAGTCTTGGTGGGCCTCCTATGAAAACCTCTTGTTGCTGCTGCTTTTCAGCATATAGGTCTCCTTCTTTTTAATTCCAGTGCATTGGTTTTCATCTGTATTTCTCCATTGTGGTCAAACATCCCACAGAAACTGGCCTCGGGGTCAAATATAGTAGATGCAGCCCAGAGTTACTTCCATTCCACATAATTATGTTGTTTGTGCAGACTGACTTCAGGCTGTCCCTCTGGCTGGTAGAGTTTTGGGGTGGGAAATCTGGGCAAGCTGCGTAAGTAAGCTGTTGCAATGGCATAAGGTGTGGTCCTTCCTGAGTTGTTGTTTTCTTTTTCCCTTGCAGACTTGGGTCCTTCTTTGTACCATGTTCTACTGGAGCAGAATCGAGTATTAAAGAAGCAGTATCCTACCAACCTGTCCTCCTTGGAGTTGACACTTTCTTTTCTTTAAAATGTGATGTCTGTGTAATATATTTCTCTCTATGGAAGTTCTGATGATCTCTCCTCTTCACCACAATGCTCCCCACCCCCCACCCCCATTTCAAACACAACAGGTCTAATATCTGCAAGATGAAAAACGGGTAGTTGCCTTTTAATTTGCTCTGTATTCCAAAACTTTGGGTACATTAAAACATCATTGGATGGGTATGCTACTCCCAGAAAGAGCAAAAGAGGAAGAAATGGCTCCAAATGCATCAACCGATCTGAAGCCATTTGTCTGGAACAAGTAGGTTTCAAGATGTAATGCTCCATCAAGTATTATAATTTCCTCTGCTTTGTATGTCAGATCTTCTTTCTTTTGTAATGTTTTGAACTATTTTAATGGACCATTGATCTCCTTACATGTATACAGCAAACAACTTTATCCATGAACTAGTCGAGCTAGTCGGATATCACCCTTTCACTATAAAGATTGAATTGGGTGAGCCTGCTTTGCTGTGGTGATCAGTAAACTACATGTGTGACGCTGTTTTCATAGCTACCTATTTCAACTGATCACTGATATTCACACTTTTTCCCGTGGTTCTTACCTCAACCAGCCCATGTAATATTTGTTGTCACTTTTGCTTTAGAGAGCTTTATTTTTAAAGCAGCAGAACATGACAGTGGAAGAATTTAACATTTTCTTCTCCTCTTGAATTAAATATGTTGCTCATGGAGGCTAAGCTTACTAACGTGACATGAGGGCAAAACTGGTTTTACAAGGAATATTTTTGAACTGGTTCATTCTGATACTTTGTTCTACTTACATCAAGTTTTGCTCCTTTTTTGTGATATTTTGTTCCTTGTACAGAATGTTCTAAGATGAAAACTTCCTCTCTCCCCCCCCCCCATTCACATGTAAGCTCCAAGAACATACCACCTGCCCTGTTTCATGTATATTTTATTCTTCAAATCTTTAATAATAAAGTGGAGTTAAAAGATAAGAAAGACCGAAATGTTTAGGACAAATGGAGCTTTATTTCACATGTGATCCAAATATATTGGTTTTGTGTTCAGAAGCTGAAAAATGAGAACAAATAAAAGTTTATGCTGGAGGGAAACCTTCAAGGACAAAACTGGCTAGTTAATCCCAACCAAACATTTGCGTCTTCACATTCTTGTGATGAAAATGATAGCATTCTTCCACAGTGGGATTCTCAAGCAACAGGACCTGACTTTGAATATAATTTTAATGTTATTTCAGCACTCAACACTGCCCACGCCAGAAAAGTGAACTGCAGATTTAACAGCTAAATTGGTAACTTACAAATGAAATAGCAAGTCTGTAAGGCAGCCCTGATCTTCTATGTGAAAACCTAAGCAGCTATTATTACTGGGGACTTATCTAAGATGAGGTTGCTTTAGACCCTCTGTCTACTGCTGGAAAATAATGAAATGTGCCCTTTTTAATAACATACATATACAAACAAACTTCCCATCACTGTGTGCACACGGATGTTTGCTTCTCAGTATCCCACCTTCACAATATCTGATTGCCTGATCAACAACACAAGCTGTTTCTCTTCATTGCTGAGTAAAAACAGCTATACTGCATTTTTCCAGCAGCTTAAACAAGGTGGTGTGGTATTTGACTAAGCAGCCAAGTATGTGGTTGTCATTCTGGATAACTGGATTTTGT
The DNA here is from genome assembly GCF_951804945.1 of Podarcis cretensis. Taxonomy (NCBI): domain Eukaryota; kingdom Metazoa; phylum Chordata; class Lepidosauria; order Squamata; family Lacertidae; genus Podarcis; species Podarcis cretensis. The sequence goes on along the minus strand of NC_137173.1, from coordinate 30,400,506 downwards.
TATAAGTCCTCAATGGTCATGTCACTTCTCTGCCAGCTTAGTTCTTAACGAAGTTCATGATCTAATGGCATGTTGGCATAATAGAACAAGAATGGATCAGTGCCCAATCCAACCTGTATGGCGTCACATTCTAATGTGTGCCCCAGTAACATCTGGATTTTCTAGCTGGAATCAGTTTGGAGTGTTTTTCTTCAGCGTTGCAAGTAGGCAAGGAGTGCAAATATTTAGGATTAGATTGCCAATCATCTTAATGTGAGGCAGGGACAAATGGTTACTTCCTGCCAGAGGAATCACTAGGCTTAGTAGTGCTGCTTTTTAACAGTCAAGTTATGTGTACTTTTCCCAAAGAGAGCTGCTGTTTATCACAGAACCGTACTTCCCTTTGATCGCATACCAAAGCACAGTCCATTCTATGGCCGAAGAATGGGCTGGTGGCAGAATGCTGCCAGACAGGCTTACCTGGAGTTTGCACTGCTGGTTCTGGTTTTCTGGCCCCTGGAGTTATCACATTTCAGTCTTTATTGTCGTGTAAGCTGCTTCTACTCCTCTGCTGACTGTGGCTGTTGGAGATTCCAACACAGGGTGGGTAAAGGTCAGAGGAACAGTTGCAGAAAAAGGAAAGGGAGAATCAATAAGGAGATCAACATGCTCATGCAGGATACATGAAGTTCCTCCTGGAAGGCAAATCTGCCATACCTGTGGTGCTTGTTTTGAGACAGAAGCCAGGTCTGAATCAGTCAACGTGACTTCCAGTATGCAGACAGCAATAGTTTTGAAGCAGACTACTACAGTGTCCTTTATGAACACCAGCTCAGCTTGGCATCAGCTAGCCTTTATTTGGTGATCTGCAGCTCTAGATCTGCTTAGCTTTAGCAAAATTGTGGCATCATGTGCCTTTAAACCAGGGTTTCCAAAACATGAGTCTCCAGTTGTTTTTGGACTACAGTCCCCATCATCCCTGACCACTGGTCCTGCTAGCTAGAGATGATGGGAGTTTTAGTCCAAAAACAAGTTTGGGGAACCCTGTTTTAGCCTAAGGGTGAGGGGAACACATAGCTCTCCAGATGTTGTTGGACTCCAACACCCAACAGCTCCAGCCATCATGGTCAATAGTCAAGGATGATGCAGTCCAGCAACATCTGGAGAGCCACAGGTACGAATAGGGGGAAAGTTTGATTCAGCTCACATTCAAAACCAAGCCTAATACAAACTTTCTGAAACACCATGCACACTTCTCTGAATTTTGCTGTATGGGTCTCCAAACAAAAAATATATTTTTAAAAATGAATATGCTGTGATAAAGGGTGCATAAAGTTGAGGGTGTTGGTGAAAATAGCATATAAAATGCATTGTGTTAGAGAAACTTGCTTTGCAAAAATGTGTATATTGGAAGAAATTTCACACTGAAATGCTGAATGTTCACGATGCTCTTTGTGGGGCGGGGAGCAAACTAATGTGAAAATGTGGAGAACTGAACTTAGTACTGGGAAAATGATAAGCCAAAAGAAACTGTAGCTGACAGGTTCACCCTAGTAACAGGTTCCTGGCATACCGTAATCACTCCAACATGCTCACCAAACTCTATTGGTTATAATGCCATGCTTTCCACCACAGAAGCATTTCTGAACAGGTCATCCAGGACATCAGATCTTTTCATTAAGAACATGAGGAGATTTACTGGATGAGACTAAAGGCCCTTCTCGTTCAGCAACCTGTTCTCACAGTAGACTGTCAATATCAGGTGTGAGTCAGCACGCTCTGACTGTGGAGGAAGAAACAGAGAGTGGGGAGCTGAATTGTTGGGACTGGGGTTGGAGGAGGGGGTTCTCCACTTTTCAACCCAACAGTCTCTTTGGAAGGGGTAGCAGGGACCCTGAGTCCTTCCCCCAACCTTCCTGTGGAGAGAAGAACCTCAGTGAAGGCTAGGGAGGGTTTGATCAGCTAGAGGAGGCCGAACAGGAAGCAGAGGCAGCAACTGAATGGGAGCCTGAGCAGAAAAGTGCAATCTTGTTGCCTGGAATTGGGTGCTACATTTGCAGATGGGAGCAGAACCACCCACCCCAATGCAGAACTTACAATCATGATATTCCCACAAGGCGAGAGAGTCTCGCGGGTGAGCTCGCCATGCCACGTCTTTAATTGTTTGGTGGGAGGGGCGGGGAAACTTGTTGGGACATTTTGGTGCTTCCATCCAGTTTGGAACTTCCTGCCCTCCTGAATTGTGACCCCTGAACTCTTTGTCTGCTGCTGAGCCTATACTGTTACTTGCCTGAATAAAAACAAAATCATTTCTTGCTTTCAAGTACTAGTCTGTGTCTGCATGTGTCCCTTGACTTGACACTTCACCACTGGGAAATCAGCTGGGATTCCTCTCTTGCTTGTGGATGGGGTCAGAACCTGTAACATCCCAGATGTTCTGCTCCAACTCCCATTAGCCCTAGTCACCATGGCCAATGGCTAAGGATGAGAGGACTCAAAGGCCAGCAACAAGTGGAGGCCACCAGATCCCTAACCTTCCTTTACCTGGAGATTCTGGAGACTGAACCTGGGCACAGTATACTTTCTATCCCTGTGTTATGCACTCCCTTCAGAAGCATCATTTCTTCCTTGCCAATTAAGTCTTTCATGGCTCAAGCTGCAAACAAGGCTGTGCTCGCTTCAGCCTTGCTCACAAGCATTTGAGCTGGGGCTCTCACAACACCCCCACCTTTGCTCCCCCAGCACCTGAAGGTATTAGAGAGTCCCAGACTCCTAGTTCATCAGGACTTACATCCAGGACATTTCGCAAATGAATTTTGCAGCAGTAGCAGCTGATCCACCAGGGCAAAGCTGGACCCCAAATTTCCTGGTAAGATCAATCCCACTCAGAAGTCTTATCTTCTGTAACAATGTGTTCTGTGGAGAAAATCCTTTGCAGAATCTCTGATCTGAGGCATCTTTCTCAACCACCAGGAAACCGGTTGGATGATGCTAGGCTAGGTTTCTGAGTGGGGCATTAAGGCTTGTAGAAAGACTGGAAGGAGCTGGGCAGCCTGTAACAGAGGCTCAGGTACCTGGTTGAAGCTGCGGGCACTCTAGGACACGTTGAAAAACATAAGGGCTCAATTGTGAGCATTTTTCTCATTGCAAAATTCCTAAGAAATGCAGTTGCCTCAGGCAACAGTAATGAGATACACTGAACCCTGAATGCTGTATATGCTTTTAAATATTTTTTTTTTAAAAAAAGAGCCTTCTTTTCGGGTTCTCTGGATATTTCAGAATGAATTCAGCATCTGCTTTTTGTTTGCTCGCTTAAGCTTTGCCTTTCAGAAACGGCTCCTTATTCAGGCTACGTTAGTTTATCCCCCCTGCCCCTGCCTTTAATCCCATGGTTTATTCTTAAGAAGCTGCTGTATTTTCTTTGAAGTTCTAAGGTCTTTTCTTTTCCTATGGACAGAATTAAATATTTCTGGATCAGAGATTTGCTAAAGCCAAGAGAATGTGTTGCAGTCCCTTGGTTTGTCAGCGTCACTGAGATTCTATCGGAGAAAATTAGCGTAACTATTGTGGCTAAGCATTAGGGACCTAAAAGCCAAGGCTGAGTTCTGTTTTTCACATCAGTTCTAGTATATATAGGTCCAGCTGTGATTTCCTAGCTGTTGTTTCCATTTTTTGCTTTACGAATTCCATACCTGAAACTTTCAACTTAATTTCTTCCTAATCAAATCAAATTGCAACTTAGAATGTGCTGAAGCTTTTGCCCTGAACCATATGACAGCTGATATAATAGCAGCAGCAAAGCCAGCACATTTATCTCCTACATCTTGTCATCTTGTCAGGCACTTTCTTTTGCACCTGGAGCTACTGTAAACATGAGATGCTATTTTGAGCAGGAAAATGGTAGACAAGCTACAAAACCCTGCATCTGTTTGCTTTTGTGTCTCATGTCAGGATTTCCAAGCACAAGAGAGAGGATTACTTGTGTAGAGAGGAAGAATGTCGGCTGGTTTAACCTTTTTCACCAATGCATTTGTGGCATTTCCCCTTCTATGGACCCAAGAAAGGAGGTGTTGATAGCCGATGCATGACTCTCCATACGTTGTTGGACTACAACTCCCATCAACCCCAGTCAGTATGGCCAAAGGGCAGGGATGATGGGAGTGGGAGTCCAACCACATCTGGAGGGCTACAGGTTTAACACCCCTGATACAGAAGCCCTGGCCCATTTCAAATCTTGGAACTTTAACAGTGTCCTACATCTGACAAGAGTACAAGAGCAGGCCAGGGTCCTGTCCCCCCAATCACATGGCAACTCTAAATCCAGTGCTGGCAAGATTTCAGGAAGGAGCTGGAGGTTAAACCAACCCTCCAAGTGTGGTCCCAGAGTTCTGGCATTTCCATCCAAAATCCAGGGCAATAGCCTTTGTAGAATTACACTCTCCCCACCCACCCCCGTGGCAACGCTGCATCTAAGCACACAAGCAACACACCAATGAATGCATTTGTTTTCAGAAAAGTAACAGGCAGCTTCTGAAAAAGAGATTAGAGAGCACTAAATCACTCCTATTCAAAAGCTGGTGTGACAGCAGTCAAGATGCATGCTTTGTATAAAGGTGTGAGGATCAGCTACCACAGAATGTAGCATTCAATTTATTCAAGTTGCTGTGGAAACAGTGACGAATGACATGCTGCTAATTTTCCTTCAGGGGACTATACGGAGGGAGTCAGGGTACCACAAGGAGCCTCTGTCTCTAAAGGACCGCAGAATTGCCACACAGATTAAGTGACTTTCCCTTCTCGGACTCCTGCCCACAGGTCTGTCTGAATAAATGAACCGCAATGCATCTCTGTGGCCGAGCATTCTGTTCACTGTTCAGGGCTAATAACTCTGTTCTAAAGTACTCTTCTTCTCACATTCAGAGAGCTATCTGTTCTCCCTAGGAAAATCCCAGCCAATCAGGGGGCATGCAGAGTGATGGCATCACATCAGCCTGCATTCTCTTACATTTGCCTACATGACAATGGCACAAAGCGGAACAGAAGTGAGAACAAGAAGCATTGCCCTCGTTCTGAAAAAGTTTTCTGATAGTGCCACATATATTTGGTTGGGTGAATATAGGAAAAGTGAAATGGATGAGTGGGGAGGTGCTTCCTTGCCTAACTTTGCATAGACAAATAACTTTTTCCAAACACCCGAATGAAGTGGAGCTGCATTTCTGGAATGTTACATTTCCTAAGATGCAACACACACACACCACACACACACACACACACACACACACACACACACGTTTATTTCTAGGGAGATGCTAATTGATTCAGACCCATTTATTTTATTTACAAATTCCAGGCACATGCAAACCTTGTCGCCGTCCCCCCCCCCAAAAAAAAGAAAGCTGGGTTCCTGAACATCTGGAGTCAGTTTTCTTGTATTATATAACTACTGATGGATCAGTTCCAAATCCCATGGTGCTTTGGGCTAGCTAGTCAAATAATAGAGACTTCAACAGAAGCAGTTCTTTGCGTTCGCCGAGATTGCAACAAATAAGTAATCTTCAAACACCACAAGGACACATTTCATATGTTGTTGTTTTTAATTAAAAAAAACACCTCCAGTTTAATCTCATGGTTGAGACTTAGCAAAACTCCAAAGCAATAAAAGCGCTGAAACAGATAGCCTACAGGAACAACAATGAACCATGAAAACAATACCCACCAGGGCTACCAATGAAAACACAACACATTCATGCATGTTCCAGACCTCATTGCACTGTGATGGACTCTCTCTCTCTCTCTCTCTCTCTCTCTCTCTCTCTCTCTCTCCCCCTCCCTACATTAAATTTAATGGATATAGGAGGAACTATACACTTCTGCTTATTCTGTGCCGAGAAAGCATGGGTCAGACCAGTTTTCTCCTTGCCCTATTCCTTTCCCAGAGAAAACCCACTCTTTAGTGCTCAATCAGAGCAAATGTTAATCCAGATAAACCTGATTTGCTGTTTGCTCTGATTGAGCACTAAAGAGAAGGTTTTCACCCCAGGGAAAAGCAGTGGGAAAAGAGGAAGTGTGGATAAGCCATAGGTTTGAGCACCTTTTTCTTGGAATAAAGGTATATATTTATCTCTTGAGTTTACCCCTCCTCACTCCATCGTGTGTGTGTGTGTGTGTGTGTGTGTGTGTGTGTGTGTGATCATTCAAATATTAGGAAGGCAGTGATGTGAAACCTGGGATCCTATAAAACTGCTGCCAGGCAAGAGTAAACAATACTAAACTGGATGGACATATAGTTTAACTTGGTATGAAGCAGCTTCCTGTGTTCCTATAGAACTCAAGGAAGGCAAGGAAAACCCTGAACCATCAAATGTGTTGCAGTGTTGTGTTGAGCCATCAATAAATATTCATTCTCGAGTACTGAACTTGGCAAAAAATTGCAGCTTTTGGGTGGATTGCAAACATTGTCCTACCATTAAGAAAAATGTGCTCTCATTTCATTGCAGAGAACCACTGGAAGGGGGAAATGTTGGTGTGCAGACGTGATAATTTGCACTCTCCTTTCAGGATACAACTGCTGATGATAAACTTCAATAGATGATAGATATAGATGATAGATTCAATAGATGATAAACTTCAATTACTGCTCAGCTGCTTGGTAGGCTCAAACTGCTATTAAGGGCAATGCAGGAGAAGGGACGAGCAGAGAGAGAGAGGGATTGAAATGCTGGTCTTGTGATCCCATTGCTTGCCTTCTATAGAAAAGTTTTGGAAAACTTGCACATAAGGAGTTTTCAATGAAAAAAGTCATTTCTGTACATTGGATCCACCCAAGATTTGCAGGTGTAACGAATGCTGCTCGGAGACAATTTCTTAGTTTTTAATTACACTTTAATATATTTATATACGTTCTGTTTATATATAAATTTAGCGCAATATTAATCAATACAGCTATTTCAAAACTCTGAAGAGAGGAAAAGCTAGCTATAACTTTTGGTTGCAACTTTTGTGGGGCAGGGGAGGGGGGATTGGTCAGTGGGAAGCTGCTCAGACCCTTCTGCATTTTCTTAACCGAAATACTCAAAAGCATTTTAACATACAGAAAAACTGCTTTGGGAAACTTCTCTGCTCTTGGCAAAACAGTCAGTGCTCTAGGTTTTATGCAAGTCTTAGGTTTCGTTTAGCCAAGGTGGTGCACTGCAGGTGTTAATGGACTACAACTCCCATCAGCCCCTGTCAGCATGGCCAATAACCAGGGATGATGGGAGTTGAGTCCAACAACATAAGGAGGGTACAATGCTGGCTACCTTTGGATTAGACGAAGGGACGATTCCTTCCAACCAGATGAGTTTTGCACTACCTCTCTTCTCATTTAGATAAGTAACTCTTCTGCCACAATTTGAACCAGTGAACTCTTCCCGCTATTCAGATAGTGGAATTATAAACTAACCTACTTCCCTCTGTTCAGACCACCTGTTTCACTCCTACACTGATCCTTCCTTATTTCTACCAAAGAGCACAACCTCATGATACTACTTAAGCTACAAGAAACAACAGCAACAAAAACCAAACAATTCCATCTCTTCTTCACCCTCTTTCCCAGATCTCATAAGCAGCATAGTGTGGCCCAGACAAACTGGAGGATACAAAACCCCTAGCAGATGCCCCCTCATTTTTGCTCTATGCACAAACAAACTTGAGTTACCTTGTGGATCAATCTAAAAAGCCACAATACCTAGTAATTGTTTAGCCGAGTCTCTTTATGGTCAAGCCAAGAAGATCATTTTCATAAAAATAAGCAAAAAGGAAAGGCAGCACAGACCTTTCCTTCTGTAGAAACAGGCAAACAATGCTCTGGGACTCTCAAATCTACTCTTACCATAATCTTTTAAATGCTCCCACAAAGTTTTTGTTGCCAGGCAAAGTTAGGGTACCCCCCCAAAGGACATCTAGATCTCTGGAGCCTCAGAGAAGAGGTACCCATTGTGTTTCATGAAGCAGCCATTGTGAAATTCAGTTCTTCACCATCAGGGTTGGAAATTCTAGGAAGAAGCACATGCATCACAGTAGAAATTCATACACCTCCCTGTCACTACAGAATCCTGCCGCTCTCCAATACAAGCAAGGCTCCTCCATCGTGCCGCCACTTCCATTTTGCATGCCAACACTCACTACAACATAGCTTATCTACATTTTTACTGCCTGTAGCCAACCTAAATGCACCCTGGGAAAATGTAACTCAAAAATGCAATGTTGTGACCTGGGCCCTGATCTATGAGAAAACAAAATGTAACGTTTTTAATTCGCCCGGCTTTCAGATGTTTTCAAGGCTCCCAGTTCCAACTTAGTGACTCACAATTGCGAATTAGCATGGGGATTTCTTCACTAATCAGATCCTACAACTGTTTCTCGCCACCTACAGTCCTGATTATGCAGACTGAGTGGCAGCTTAAAGAACAAGCTTATTTTGAGCAAGCAGCAGCAACACTTCTTGAAAGAGAGAAGAAAAACCACGCTGTGATGTCTTCAAATAAAGAGCAGCACACTATGAAAATACAAGAAATGCGGTTAGGTTGCAACTTATTGCGACTGCTCTGTCCATCCCTTGCTTCAGCAGCTACCAAGACCTGCGCCTGATACTGCAGAAAGACTAGCAGGAGGGTGGAAATGCAGTGCTTTTTGGATAGGGTCAATAGAGACAGCACAGTGGTGGGACTGTCCCGGCTACCGGGTCGCTAACTCTGCCAATCACTGTGTGCCAGCAGGTAGCTTATATGGCTATTTGTACAAATCCTTGTAGACAATTAATATAAGAACTCTGCAGTTAGCTCTAAATTATCAAAAATTATGAAGAAACAGGTGCTAGGGGAATAGGACTGTAGACACAAACAGGTGCTTAATGGCAATGGCAGCCTATTGAAGAAAGCTTTAGCTCAAATGCATCACCATTCCTCTTAAACCACTTAGCTGAGTGCCCATTGAGCACATACCGGTAACTCTCAGTACAGTAAGTCTGTGCATAAACAAGTACAAAGGGAAGGGAAAGCCTATAAGCTTTTAATACAGATGTGGACTGGAACCCCCAGGAATACAACAAATCAAGATCAACAAGGAAGCCATTTCAGGAACACGGTGAGGAACGGAACATTAGTTGCTGAGATGATTCTTGTGATTGTTCTCTGTTGCTGGAAAGCTAAAAGTCGAGGAAGAGTCTGGAGGGGGTAGCTTTGGCTAACATAACAAGGATTGATCTCTTATTTTCTTTCCACATAATTTTGCTTTCATTGGCACACCTTTTGCCAAGGTGGACTCAAGGTCAAATCAACTAAACATTCTATCAGTCATCAAAGTGACAATCAGTAAAATAAGGGATTGTTGGAAACGACAAAGGAAGTACTTTTTGAGTAGTATGGGTTTAACAATAATCATAGTTCTCCGTGTGACCACCCTATCTCATCCACCAGGGAAGAGAGGTGAAGGGAATGGGCCTTATTCTATCTGTCTCCCGCTTCTACCATCCAGAATCACAGACCTCCTCTGGGGTTGGTAGAAGCAGCTTGTGGAAGTCTCTAGTCTTTGGCCATTCTTTGGAATGGTCATCTTGTTCCGAAGTGTGACCCCCTCTGAAGCTGTTCCTGACAAATCACTGGAAATGGGACTTGGAGAAGGGGTCTGTAAGGGGCTTCTTATGGGAGAAAGCAACACTCTGGAGTCTGCAGAGGAGGAAGGATGGTCCATGATGGGAAAGGGAGGACTAAATAGTATAAGACTCTGAGGTCTTCCTGGCCTAGATCTGTAAGAAGGCTTAGAAACCCCTGAAGACCTCTCCATTTTTGAGGACTGGGGATTGTCCCCTGTAGATTCCCCTTCAGAGCTGCGTTTCCGACGAAAAACTGGTGCATCCTGCGTGGAATTGTGATTGGCAAAGGATGGTTCTGCCTTTCTACTTGCCGTTGAATCTATAAAGGCTGCATTATTATTTTCCTTCCCCTTCCTTTCCACTGGTGGACTCTTTGGAGGCTGCAACTGACCCTGAGCATTTTCAGTTGACTTGCGTTGACCTACATTGGCATCTGTTTCTTTATTCTCTGGCGTCCTGCAGTTGGGGTTCTGTGTCTGCAGGGGCTGCGGGACCTGTGTGTATTGAATCTTAGGTGGTATAACTGGCACAGCTCTAGCCTGGCACATCTTAACCATGAAAGAGGTTCTCACTGCCGAGACGCTCACTGGAGCAGAGTTGCGGCGACCAGTGGTAGCATGAGCCATCATTATGTAGTCTAGGTCTACGTCTTGGGGGTCAAAGTGAGAACCCCAAAGGTCAGCTTTGTTTTTGCTCGGACAGGTCACAGGGAGTGATGGAACAGAGTCACTTGTCTTAACTTCTTTTTGCCCACACAGGAAGTGCCTGGGTGGGGTGGGCACAGAAAGACTCTCAAAATTAAAAAGGTTGGTTGTGGGTAGGACGGAATCCAAATTGAGAGAAGAAGGCCTTGGCCTCCCTTTTCGTGGGATGTCTTCACCTTTATCGGTCTGTGACTCCTTGACAGAACATAGATCTTTTGTGGCAGAGGTTCCAGGACTATCAGCCTGTTGAATACTTGGTACATCTTTTTCTGGGCTGTTTAAACTCAAGGAACTGTTCTCAGTATTATATTGTGGCAAAGGAGACTCGGGCTTTGAAAATCCCTGGTCTTCTTTGTCCTCGTATGCTTCCTTCTCACCTGACTTTTTGTGAGCAACAGGGTAGACCCTGTCATGGCTGGATGACAGTTCTCTGGCTGCAAAGCCTGCTTCGTGGCTCAGAAGTCTCCTGCTTGTCTCATCTGGCTTAGAAAGCTCCTCTGGACAATTCAGCCAGGCTTCTCCTCCATCACTTTCTCTCCACTCTGTTTGTGAGGGTTGCTTGACCCCTAATCGGATGTCACCACAAAGATGCTCCACATCTGCGCTCTCAAAAGGCAGCTGGATAGCCCGGTGCCTCTTCACAAAGTCTTTACTGTCTAAGGAAAAGCTACGATTGAAACATGGCTTCTTGAAATGGCTCCTGGTCCCTCCTTGATTCAGTGGCTGAAACTCATGAAGCGCCTTTCCTTGGATGTCCTTGAAGGTAGGGGAGTGGAGTGGGCTGGTGACCCACTGGTGCTCTTCCCACGGCTCCACCAGCTCTAAGCTCTGAACATGGTCCACCCATGTATCTTCCTCTTGGTGGTCAAGAGGGTCTCGCGCTTGATTCTTCAGTTTACATTCCTTGAGCTGGTGGGCTCCAACTCCACTTAAGGCAACTGAACTCTGTAGGCCTCGGCTCTCTAAAAGCACTTGATCATTTTTTGCTGCCTGGGTCACAGCAGCACCTTCCTTCTCCCCGTGAAGAAGCCATTTGCTACTTTCCCACTCTGGTTGGTCTAGACGCTTTTCTTCAGCAAACGAAGACTCATCTCTCAAAAGAGCCATGTTTTCTTGTAGATCTGATGGAAGTTTCCAGTCATCGGGCTGAGATGGATGGACACACCTGATGTTCTCTGTTTCTAAACAGTCCTTTGGACAAGGTTTCCCACAAGGGATATTTTCCAGTTTTAATGAAGCGGAAGAAGCACCATCTTGCTTTGAGGATAGTTCAGAATCACAAACAGGTGAGTCCTTTGATCCTTTGGAGGGAGCACTAAATGAATAAATGTGAGGTGCAACTGGTGGCTTTCTCTCCATGCTTTCTTCTTCAGGTGGTGTCACAGGCAGCCCAGAACTGCATGGCAAATTGTTTGCTTCCAAGGATGAAATCAGTGAAGCACTGGGTTTAAGGTCTTGCTGTTGCTGGCCTGTCTCCAGGGCAAGTGGCAGCTCCTCTTCAGATTCAACAATTTTCAGCTCTTGTTGAATTTCTGGCCACAGAGGTCCCATTGAGGCACTGGAATGACTGCCATGAACCTGAACAAAAATAAAAAATAAAACCAGCATTATCAGAAAAACTCTCTCTTGGCAGTTTGCTCTCCCTTTCTTCACAAACAATCACATTCTTTCCTACATGCTGCATTCTGGGTAATAAATAAGTTAATCTACACATATGAAGACATTCATATACAGAAGCACACAAATACTTACACACACATATACATGTAAACTAGAGAAATCCTTCTTCATGTGCTCCTCAAGATGGAGCTCAGATGAAGTCTGTTTTCAGATGAAGTCTGAAGACTTTTCTGTTTTCCCAGGTCTTTTAAGATCTGGTTTTACGTCCCTGTGATGTGGTTGGTGGTTTTAATGTAAGTATTTGATGTAGTCCTGTGCTCCTTAGGGTATTTTCATTTAATGTGGGTTGTCTTTAAGCTTATTATGGTTGTCACTGTGGTACAGTTCTGTTGTTTTTAATCATTGTACAAAACCTACCTACCTGACTAAATCATGCATGCAAGACCAGCACAAGACATTTTGCGGCCTGAGGTGGAAAACAAGATGGTGCCCATCTTGTGCCTGTTGTGTGTACAGAAGCTGACTGGACTGGCAGTTGGATCTTACTTTAACATGCTGGATAGGGCAGCATCTTCTATAGAATCTAATGGAAGCAAGTTAGCTTAAGGAGTGCAGGGTAGACTGTGTGGCATACACAGCACTGATTTTCAACACCATTCCACATCCCTAGCATCTGTCGCCCAATGGTAGGGCCGGCCCTGAACACACACCATCTTGTTAAAACTAGACATTCTTTAACATGTGGATTTTCAAATGCAATTTACAGCAGCATAGCAGTTAAAGCATGTACCATGCTGAAAGAAAAACAAATTTCCTTCAGGCTTTGCATTACCCTTTTCTATTAAAAAACAACATGGCGCATCAAACATCACATTAAGTAAATACAGACAAATTGAAGTTCATGCCCACTGACGGTAGAAATCTTAATTACTTGTCTATGCTGCTCTATTTGGAACCAAATGTGAAAAACGCAAGACACGTTAGGGAGCTCTGGAGAGGTAGGAATAAGTTTTGCAACCCACACATCCCTGAAATCATTTCCCCCAAAATTACTTCAAAGGGCACCACAGCCTCCAAAATGCACATATACTGATCCTGGTCTACCTTTTTCTGCAGCTTGGGAGAATAATTGCACCACAGTCACCTGTTTATGATGTTAAAAACTTTTCACCTGCCTCTTTTCTAAACTAAAACCTCCCAAACCCTGCAACCCATCCTCATAAGGGAGTGGCGGGATCATTTTGGTTGCCCATTTTTGAAACTTTTTCAAATCCACAATATCCTTGTTGATGTGAGACGACCAGAAGTGCACACAGTACCCAAAGTTTCCAGACAAACATTAGGCTAGGGCAGTGTGAACCACCTGACAGTTGCATTGCTGACTGATCTGGATAATTAACATGCATTGGTTCCCAAATAATAATAAAATGATCAGCTGGAAGCACAAAACCTAAAGACACAATTATTGACAAATGGCTCAATTCCATTTATAGCCTCCCTTTCTTCCACCATGGAACTCAAAAGTGGCATTCGCAAAATCATAGAATTGTTGAGTTGGAAAGGGAGCATGAGGATCATCTTGTGCAACCCCCTGCAATGCAGGAATTTGTTTTTTACCCAATGTGGGGCTCAAACCCACAACCCTGAGATTAAGAGTCTCATGCTCTACCAAGTGAGCTAACAGTTTCTAAGCACTGGCCAGACCCCGACCTGCTTGGTTCAGCCAGAGGTTTTTCTCAATGGGACTTTAAGCCACATCCGGGGACAATACAGCAATCCAAAGAGTGGAGGCAGCATCAGATAAGCAAAGCTATTGTAACAGGGAGCACTGGAGGAAGACTTTAAGCCCAGGAGGCTTATTAACTGAAAGGAGACAGGTCTGGGACTGCTTAGTAAGGGATACATGAAAAGGAATGAATTATAAAGTTGGCAGGCGCTTGGTGGAAGGTGGTACAATGCAAAAAAGAAGGTATTGCCAATGGGAGTTGCAGAGAAAACAAGTTTCTTAGCAAAGTGGTGAGACAATACCCAACCAATTCAGATGACCATGCAATCATAGAGTTGGATGGGACCCCGAGGGTCATCTAGTACAAGTCCCTGCAAGGCAGGGATCTCAAACACGCAGTTCCCCATCCAATTTGCAACCATATCAGATCCTGCTTAGCTTTGCAAATGTACAGGCAGTTTTATTGCTGTGCCACCAGCTGGAGGGGCTGGGGTGGGCTTCAGCAAGGGGAGAGGGAGGGGATTTTGGTTTAGCTTGCATTTTAAGGCAAGTCTATCTAATGTACATTTTCCCACAAAAATACGTGAGCCAAAACACAGCTATCCTTTGAAATTCGCAGTTCTCTGAATCTTGCACTGTACAAATTTTGTGCATTTTGTTCTCCAACAAAATGTCTACCTCTGGTTAATTTGTTCCGGAGGTCCATTCTTAAGCTGAAACCATTCTTATCCTGAGGTGCGCTTTCGCTAACGGGGCCTCCCACTGCGTGCACGCTTCTGGCACGTGATTTCCACTTACATCCCAGGCAAAGTTCGCAACCAGGAGCAGCTACTTCAGGGTTAGAGGAGCTCGTAACCCGAAGCGTGTTTAACCAGAAGCGTTCATAACCAGAGGTACCACTGTATACTAAAAGGGCACAAAGATACACATATCAGGGAAAGGTCCCTGCAAAAATGTGCATATAACTGGCAAAATCGTATTAAAAATGAGAGAAATGTACATTAAAATACAGTGGTACCTTGGGTTACAGAAGCTTCAGGTTACATACGCTTCAGGTTACAGACTCCACTAACCCAGAAATAGTACCTCGGGTTAAGAACTTTGCTTCAGGATGAGAACAGAAATCGTGTTCCGGCAGCACGGCTGCAGCGGGAGGCCCCATTAGCTAAAGTGGTGCTTCAGGTTAAGAACAGTTTCAGGTTAAGAACGGACCTCCGGAACGAATTAAGTACGTAACCTGAGGTACCACTGTACAATGAATTTTCAGGAGGACATAACCCCCCCCCCCCCCCGCCACAAAAGGATGTGAAATGTCAGGAGCTGAATTTAAGAGTGGGAAAATGGGAATCTGAAAACTGTCCCACCCCTAGTTTCAACACCTTCTTCTTACCTGCTCCTTTAAAAACGAGGTGTTCTCCACTTTATCCCTTGTCTCTTCCTGCATCCAACAGCCTTGCTCTGGCTTGTCCTTCATCTCTGGTTGGTCCTGGCTTGCTTGGCCTGCCTGTGGCTGGCTTGTTGGGATCTTGACTTGCTGCTTTGGTTCCAGTGACTGCTTATCTTCTGGATCTTGGCTGCAGCTGCTGTCATTGCTCTTTGCCTCCCAAGTTTTCATTGTTGACTGAGAGCCATTTGTGGACTCCAGCTTGTTGGCTGTTGTTGGTTCTTCAGTAATAGTATCTGTATCAGAAGCAAAAAGATGAGCTTTAAAAACTTCATTGGGATGGGGGTGGTGGACCCAGAAATGGTGTAAGCAAAAGGTGAAAATGGTCACAAGGTGGCCTGAGCTTTCAGCATGGGCTTCTCTCAATAGCTCCACACTTTCCCCCTCTTTCCCTTATTTTTACTGCAATAAGTTCAAAATAGACTAAAAAAAGAAAAATAGATTTATGCAAATAAAATTTTGAAATAGCCAAGGCAGCCACATGCCTACATGAGAGCTAACCATGATTTCAATGGGCTTAAGAACACTTATGTCTATTCAGAAATAAATCTCATTAATTTCAATGGGTGAGTGTTCCTAAATAAGTGGGTTGGGTCTATTGAACCTCTTTTGAACTGAGTGTTCTGTTCAGTGATGTGTTTCACAAGAGACATCTGTACATTCATAGCACAGGGTTCTTCCAGACAGGGGCTTAATTTGCAAGCTGCTTGGAGGGTCACTACCAATGGCTCAGTTTTCCTTATTGGATTTCCCCTGGAAAAGGAGAATCTGGATTAAATGTGGTGGAGGTGGGAATATGGACTGACATTTTGATGCCAACGTTGTGTGGGTGCTGCACAACACAGTCTGTAAACACTAGGGCTGGGCAATGTATCGACATATTGTACAAACCCAGTTTGAAGTCCATATTGACCTGGGAATATATCACTTAATCATGGTGTGTGTGTGTGTGTGTGCGTGCGTGCACATGCTATGCAAAAATCACAATGTGGGAAAAACTGTGAAGCCAACCAATGCTTCTCTCAATTACTGCAGCCCCTGTTAACTCTGCTGGCTAAGCTCTCCTCTGCCTCCTACAGGGGGCAGCAAATCACAAGAGCAGGCACCAGCAAAAATCATAACAAAATAAAAAAATTCCTTCTAGTAGCACCTTAAAGACCAACTAAGTTAGTTCTTGGTATGAGCTTTCGTGTGCATGCACACTTCTTCAGATACACTGAAACAGAAGTCACCAGACCCTTCTATATAGTGAGAAGGTGGGGAGGGGTATTACTCAGAAGGGTGGTGGGGTTGGGTGATTGGCAGATAGCTGTGATGAGCCTGTTGACAACTCTTGACGACTGCAATAGGTCTTACAGGAAAAAGCAAGGGGTGAGAAGGTGAAAAATGGCTTTGTCATGTATAATGAGATAAGAATCCAATGTCTTTGTTCAGACCAGGTCTCTCCATGGTTTTAAGTTTGGTAATAAGTTGCAATTCAGCAGCTTCTCTTTCCAGTCTATTTCTGAAATTCCTTTGTAATAGAACAGCTACTTTGAGATCTTGTATAGAATGTCCTGGGAGATTGAAGTGTTCTCCTACTGGTTTCTCTGTCTTGTGGTTCCTGATGTCAGATTTATGTCCGTTTATTCTTTGGCGTAAGGTTTGGCCTGTTTGTCCAATATAGAGAGCTGAAGGACACTGTTGGCATTTGATGGCATACACAATGTTAGACGATGAGCAATTAAATAGTCCCGAGATGGTATGTGTGATGTTGTTGGGGCCAGTAATGATGTTGTCCGGGTGTATGTGGCAGCAAAGTTGGCATCTGGGTTTATTGCAGGCTCTGGTGCCAGTGTCCGTGTTAAGTCTTGTTGTAGTATTATTGTGGATTAGGAGTTGTTTAAGATTGGGTGGCTGTCTGTAGGCAATGAAAGGTCTTCCTCCCAGAGCTTGAGAAAGAGAACTGTCATTCTCCAGGAGAGGTTGTAGATCTCTGATGATGCGTTGTACTGTTTTAACTTGGGAGCTGTATGTGATGACTAGAGGTGTTCTGTTATTTTCTTTTTTGGGTCTGTCTTGCAGCAAGTTCTCTCTGGGTATCAGTCTGGCTCTGTTGATCTGTTGTCTAACTTCATCTGCTGGGTATTTTAGTACTAAAAAGGTTTGCTGTAGATCTCTTAGGTGAGAGTCTCTGTCTGTAGAATTGGAACAGATGCGGCTGTAACGTAGTGCCTGGCTATATACAATGGACTGTTTGGTATGTTTGGGATGGTAGCTAGAGGCATGTAGATATGTTTGTCGGTCAGTTGGTTTACGGTATAAGGTGGTGTCTATGCGCCCATCCTGTATTTTTATAGTAGTGTCCAAAAAATGTATTTCTTGCATAGATTGATTCATTGTTAAGTTGATTGTGGGGTGAAAATCATTGAATTTCTGGTGGAAGGTGTCCAGGGTCTGTTGACCATGTGTCCAGATGATAAAAATATCGTCAATGTATCGCAGGTACAAGAGAGGTATGAGTGGGTAGGAGTTTAGGAAACGTTGTTCTAAATCTCTAAGATCTCAAAGTAGCTGTTCTATTACAAAGGAATTTCAGAAATAGACTGGAAAGAGAAGCTGCTGAATTGCAACTTATTACCAAACTTAAAACCATGGAGAGACCTGGTCTGAACAAAGACATTGGATTCTTATCTCATTATACATGACAAAGCCATTTTTCACCTTCTCACCCCTTGCTTTTTCCTGTAAGACCTATTGCAGTCGTCAAGAGTCGTCAACAGGCTCATCACAGCTATCTGCCAATCACCCAACCCCACCACCCTTCTGAGTAATACCCCTCCCCACCTTCTCACTATATAGAAGGGTCTGGTGACTTCTGTTTCAGTGTATCTGAAGAAGTGTGCATGCACATGAAAGCTCATACCAAGAACTAACTTAGCTGGTCTTTAAGGTGCTACTAGAAGGAATTTTTTTATTTTGTTTTGACTATGGCAGGCCAACATGGCTACCTATCTGTAACCAGCAAAAATCATGACGTGGGAAAAACCATGAAGCCAGTCAATGCCTCTACATAGCTCCATCCTTATTTCAGACATTGTGATTTAACCATTTCTCTTAGTATGCTTTTCAAAGTCCTTTAATGACTATGTGGGAAGGAATGAATGAATGAATGAATGAATAATTTATTATTATTATTATTATTATTATTATTATTATTATTATTATTAATAATAACAATACCCCGCACATCCGACTGGGTTTCTCCAGCCACTCTGGGCAGCTCCCAACAGAATATTAAAAGCATGATAAAACATCAAACATTAAAAACTTCCCTAAACAGGGTTGCCTTCAGATGTCTTCTAAAAGTTGGATAGTTGTTTATTTCCTTGACAACTGATAGGAGGGCGTTCCACAGGGCAGACTCCTCTACCGAGAAGGACCTCTGCCTGGTTCCCTGCAACCTCACTTCTTGCAGGGAGAGAACTGCTAGGAGGCCCTCGGAGCTGGACCTCAGTGTCTGGGCTGAACGATGGGGGTGGACAAGCTCCTTCAGTTGCATCCAGCTGTTCCTTTCCAGGATCAAGTTCTCTGCTCAAATTGCTGCAGCCTTCGTATAAGCTTACCTTCTACTGCTTTGGACTCGGGCTCTGGCTTGGTGTGGCTGTCTGCTTCTGGGATTGTGGAAGCGGTGCTGTCCAACCCCAAGAAAGAAGATTCCTGTAGGCTCGAGAAAGCGGGCTTCTCTTTAGCCGGCATGCGGCAAGGGGTGCTGTTGATACTGATGACGGCAGACACCCGAAGGGGCACCGACACAGCAAAGGGCTCTGAAATGTTCAGGGCTTTGCGTTGGTGGCGAGGGGAGGCTTCCAGGGGGAAGAGGGTCCCGTGGAACCCCGATTTAGCGGTCCCATCATTGGAAGTGTAAAACATACGGCACATCTTTGGAGACGTTTGCTCATTCTCCGGGTCTTCTATGGCACGGAACACTTTCAGTTGCTCAGGAAGTGGTCTGACATGAGTAGACCGGGCGGCATCGTTCTGCCCACCATCCTCCAAACCTCCTTCTGCTCCTTTCACAGCACCCTTTGGATCCCATTCGCTCTCCTGTTTGCTGAGGTCCGATGAGCTGCTTGGGCCCCCTGTCCGTGGTTTCATCACTGGAACGAAGAACCCTCCAGCCACGACGGTACGCTTGAAGTGGCCCTTCTCACCATCTCCTGCAGAAGAGAGAGAGAGAGCAAAGCCACAGAGTATTGCCAAAGGTACCCTCTTATTCCAAGCACATCTGGGGAAGACAGGGCAAGAGCCATCAGCCAGAGTTCTTCTGGGTCCTTCTTCAAAGGTTTAGTCACTGAAGAAGCCTCTCTTATGAAGAGTTTCCCAAGTTCATAGTGACTGAGAAGATACAGCCCCAGCCAGAACAGATTAAAGGGGTATCAAGACCAACATTCCCTTTCCTACGATGGCCAATGGCCAGTTGCCCATGGTAGGAAAGGTCCTTCCATTATTTGGAAGAGGAAGGAATTTTACTTCTGGGTAGTACAGCCCAGAGACCCTGGTTTTGATTGAGGGGATACCTATTTTGAAAGATCTGCACTGACTCTTTATTTCCAAGCCCGAGTTAAGGTGCTGGTAGCTACCTTTAAAAGCCCTAAATGGCATAGGACTTAAATATCCCAGGGAGTGCCTCTTCCCATAGCAGCCTCCCCATGCCTTAAGGCCTTGCTCATAGTTCCCTTTTTAGTAAAGGTACACTACACTTCTATGGGACGCGGGTGGCGCTGTGGTCTAAACCACAGAGCCTAGGGCTTGCCTATCAGAAAGTTGGTGGTTGGAATCCCCGCGACGGGGTGAGCTCCCATTGCTCGGTCCCTGCTCCTGCCAACCTAGCAGTTTGAAAGCATGTCAAAGTGCAAGTAGATAAATAGGTACCGCTCTGGCAGGAAGGTAAACGGTGTTTCCGTACATTGCTCTGGTTCGCCAGATGCAGCTTAGTCATGCTGGCCACATAACCCAGAAGCAGGCTCCCTCGGCCAGTAAAACAAGATGAGCGCCACAACCCCAGAGTCATCCGTGACTGGACTTAATGGTCAGGGGTCCCTTTACACTACACTTCTACAGAAAAGAGGGCCTTTTCTGTGTTGGTGCCCCATTTTTGGAATGCCCTCCCTCTAGGCTCATCTAGCACTGGCATGGCAAACCATTTAGCGCCTTCCTATTTGCCCCGGCATGTTAGATTGCAGAAGATTTTTTGGAATTGTGTTCTGTCCTGCTTTCTTGTATTTTTATTATACAAATGTGTTGCTTTTTAATTGCTGCAAGCTGGTTGGGTGACGAGCAGGAGGGGAGGCAAGGGGTTGGCCCCACACTGTCTCTGGCTGGGATTGGACTGGCTGTCGTTTGGTGGCCTTCCAAGCCTCTGATTCTGTGAACAGAAACACATTCACATACACACAAGAGCATGCAAAACTCTTGGGATATTAAATAAACAAATCTATTATTGTGAACAAACATATACATTAAAAAACCCCACAAAGACAGCTGTAGCAACCTCTCACATGCATGCCAACAAAATCTCACCTTCTACTGGAAGTGAACACAAGGAGTCCATGCTTTTAGCTGGCCGAATGGTGACTTTTTCTGCAGAAAGAAAGGTTATAACACACTTAATTTAGTGCTCTGGGTTTTTGGGAGATTGAAGTGTAACTCCAGAATACGGTGCAATTACATGGAAACTAACTTTTCCAAGTGCAGCCGCAATGTAGAAAAGGGTTTATTCTCCAGGGAAAACTCAGAGCAGCTTCATCTGTGATTTGAAGCTAAAAATGTCAGACTAGGGAAGTATGAACTCTTTCCTATTATTTCCACAGTTATTTTCCTACCTTGCTGAAAAGGGGCATTACATGTTTGGCATGTTTATCTGCCCAAATACAAGTGAATTTTTATAGGGTTTTTCCAAACCACTAATTCTCAAACTTGCATAATTGTGCATAGTTCGCCATTCAAAGAGTTTGGCAGCTTCTGTTTGGACACATATCTGTAACTGCAAACATGCAGATAGTATCAGTTGTGTCTCTTTGCTATTTCATCTCAAGGGACAATGTAGGGGACCTAGTATAGCTTTAATGAGATGTTAATTTTCCCGTAAGTAGATCTCTAATCAGGAGCACAAATCAATACAAAGTGCAGACTCCACCAACCTTTCCCAGTATATTTTGGGACCAATCCTTGCTAAAATGACTGGCAGATACATATTCCTAGTAACAGAGCTCTGGCACAAATATTTGACCCCTCTAGCTGTTTGCATGTAGCTGGTTGAAGAGATGCATGTTCACCCCAGTACTATAATGGGGCGTATTCAGAGTCTTTTGCTATGACTGCCTCTCATTGTCCCACTGAAGTGATCCTCCGTATGACGCATGAGGTTAAATATGCGATCTCCCCTCTGCTCCCTTCAAAAGTCTTTCATGCCATCTCTGAAATCCTTCGAGCTTTATTAGCATGAATGCCCCCTTGCAATGTGGTGGAACATTTCTGTACTACACAAAGGAGGAGAGGCAAGGCTGAGCTAATGGAGGAAAGACACGTCCCTTCAGCAAGGGCCACAAACAATCCTTACCAGAGAGCTTCTGTCCTCGGACAAACACACTCCCATTTCGACTCAGTTTGGTCTTGGCTTCTGATCCAGACCGGCCCAGGTTGAATATTGACTTCCACTTCTTGGATTTTGTGGATAACTTTCTCCTGGAAGAGAAATTTAGTATGATTTCTATGAAAAGCAAGTAGGCTCAATGTATTTGTCTTGCAGCTGCCTGCATTCCATTTTTTATTTATTGCATTCAAACATGCAAACCTTTGCTCTCTCTCTCTCTCTCTCTCTATATATATATATATATATATATTCATTGTCTTATATAGGGAAGAGTAGAGCCCAACTGGCCCCATCATTTTCAATCAGAAATAGGCATCAGCAGCTTTAAAAAATTCAAGCTTTAATATTACATCAGGGCATCAAGAATGTCTCTCTCACACACATATTGCACACATTTGCATACTATATCTATTATTATTCTTTATTAGATTTACACCCTGCACCTTCCTCCAAAATTGCTCAGGGCAGCATATTTTATTCTGGTTCCTGGATTCAGGTTTTTCTAACATTTGGAGTTGACACCGCAGGGCTGTTTGTCATAAGGCAGGGCTATGTAACATGAAGGCAGGGCTATGTAACATGAAGGCACTAATATATATATATATATATATATATATTAGTGGCACATAGGAACTCTCAATAACCCTCCTGTTTTTGCTGCCTGCAGGGGCCGTGCACACAGAACACATTGCTGATGGGCTGCATTCAGTTTGCTGGGTCACCAGCAGAGATATTGGAGAATTCTGACAAAAACAGGAGCAGGAATTGCTGGCATTCACTTATTCGTTCCATGTCTGGAACAAAAATCAATTGTAGTTTGCAAGCGATACGTTGTTGGTGACTTTCTCCTGTCCCCCATTTGCCCTGTGTTTCCTTTGCACTGAAATGAATGGCGCTGAATGAGGTAATGATAATGCAACAAATTATGTAGAATTTTGGCACAGTGGACAGCGAGTGGAATAGTGTCGTTTTTGTCTGAAGCCAAATTGCTGTGGCACAGAAACACAGCTGCATGCACCGAATACGGGGCGGAACAGAAACCAGAACCTCCTTAAATCCCTTTTCACAAGTTGCCAAGACGTTCCATAAGGATTTCTACGATAATGTATGTGTAGTTGCTAAGATATTTTACAACATACCGATTATTAACATTCACAGTGGGGAAGATTCCCCCTGAAGGTGGTGGACTTTCCTTCACTGGAGGTTTTTAAGTAGAGATTGGGTGGCCTCTGCCATGGATACTTGAGATTCTTGCATTGCAGGGCATTGGATTAGATGACCCTCAGGGTCCCTTCCAACTCTACAGTTCTGTTTTGATATACAGTGGTACCTTGGGTTAAGAATTTAATTCGTTCTGAAGGTCCGTTCTTAACCTGAAACTGTTCTTAACCTGAGGTACCACTGCGCGATTTCTGTTCTCATCCTGATGTAAAGTTCTTAATCTGAGGTATTATTCCTGGGTTAGCGGAGTCTGTAACCTGAAGCATTTGTAACCTGAGGTACCACTGTACAATGCTTAGCTGGCCGTGTGGGAGGAAGGAGAGTCTAACTGGAGCAGGCCCTGATGTTTTCTCTGCCTGCCTCGCTCTCTTTTTTCCTTCCCATGGGGCAACTGGTCTCTTCAATTCAAGGCCAGTCACTTTCCCTATACTACCTCACGGGGTTATTGTGAGGATAAACTGGAGAGAGGGAGAACCATGTTTGCCACCTTGAGCAACTTGCAGGAAAGGCAGGATAGAAATGTAACACACAAAATAAGGTGAAATGACCTCAGGCCTCTCAGGACTAAATCCATCACAGCCTCTCATTCAAGCTAATGCTTCTTTGGATTAATAAGTTTCCTGTGATGGTCTTACAAAGATGTTGTTATGCAGCGGCTGTAAGTTATTGCACACCACAGATTTGATTGAATACCCTAGGCACAGTAATTTAAGTAACTTGAAAGCAGTGCTGACAACTCCACGGAGGCCGGATGACATAAGGCTCACGTTAGCACTTCTGCCATCTTGCAAGAGTCTCCGCATTGTGCACCCGGAATGAGAAGTAGGCCTCTCAGCTGCTCTTCACATACAAGAACAAATGTGAGGTACAGTAAGGAGAGAGAAAGAGAGAGAGGCAGAGAGAGAGAGGCAGAGATGGACACCGCATGTGTCATTGGGGCAGGTCACCAGCAGGTGGCTCTCTTACAACAGACGTCTCAAGAACCGATTGCCATTCAGCTCACGTTGATCAAAACTTGTAAATGAAGGAAAGTGGGAAAAGCCATTTCTCCAAAACAAGCCTATATTCGTCTCTTTTTTTCCTGACTAGTAAGAGACATTTACACTGGTGGGGAGCCATAGCTCAATAGTGACACACATGCTTTGCATCCATAATGCCCCAAGTCTCCACCGATAAGCAACAAAGAATGGAAAACAACTGGAAGGGCCACGGAGGATCACAGGGAACACTGCTTGGCTAGAAGAGGCTCTGGTCTCCACTTCACTTGACAAGGGGAAGCCTAGTCCAGCTTTTGAGTCCAGCTTTCAGATAAGGGAGAGATGGAGCCACTTACTTGCTGTCAGGTAGGTCAAGGACGGTGTGGAAGAAGGAGCCTGTGACTGGAACGATTTCTGGCAAACTGTTCTCCCTCCGCTCTTTGCGGGCAGGATGGCAGGCAGAAAGGCTCCGGGCCTGTGCTTCTTCCAGACTCACCAGCTTCATTGGCAGAGAGGTGGAGGGCAGCGTCAAGCTCTTCATAATGGGCTTGTTCTCTGGAAAGCGACAGGGATAGGAAATTGCAGAGCCCAGCCTGGTTTGAGGGTGGCGGAGCAGGAGAGCGGAAGGTCCTCAGTGGGCCCCTCAAGCGTTTTCTTTTCTGATTGAACCCTTCCAGCGAAAACATCTTTTGGGAGCGTGCTTGTTGGTTGAATTCTCCTCTTACATAGCAATCTAATCCATTGCCCCTGCCTTCCACCCCAGCAGGTCCTTGGTCACGAGCCAGACTCCATAGTGCTTTGGCACGTATCTTCTAAATATGAGGCCTGAAGATCCCTGCTGAACTGAACTTTAGGACGGCTCAGCTCCAGCTCCGACCTTTGAGATGAATGAACTTTCTCCTCCCCTCCCAATCACTTCAGGGGATTTGTTCTGAAAATTGCTGCCTCTTTTCCTATTTAAGAAATGACAACTCTTGATAGCAGGAAGTGTCAAAATGCCAGGTCTGGAACTGGGGGGCGGCGGGAGGGGGAGGTCTCATCCACACTTCCACTTGTCTTGTGCCTAGAAAGCACTTTCCAAGCATGGGTCCATGTGGTTTTCCCCTTGCCCCACTAATTTCTCAGGGAAAACCTGTTCTTTAGTGCTAAATCAAAGCAAACGTCAATCCAGAGAAAACCTGAATTGCTGTTTGCTTTGACTAAGGGCTAAAGAGCAGTTTCCCCCGGGTGAAAGCAGTGCGACAAGAGGAAGTGTGAATAAGGCCAAAGTCCGCTGGAGGCCATTTTCCAGAGCTGGTACTTTAGCACTTCTCACTAACAACAACAGTAAAGGTAAAGATAAAGGGACCCCTGACCATTAGGTCCAGTTGTGACCGACTCTGGGGTTGCAGTGCTCATCTCGTTTTATTGGCCGAGGGAGCTGGTATACAGCTTCTGGGTCATGTGGCCAGCATGACTAAGCCGCTTCTGGTGAACCAGAGCAGTGTACAGAAACGCCGTTTACCTTCCTGCCGGAGCAGTACCTATTTATCTACTTGCACATTGACGTGCTTTCAAACTGCTAGGTTGGCAGGAGCAGGGACCGAGCAACGGGAGCTCACCCCGTCGCGGGGATTCGAACCACCGACCTTCTGATCGGCAAGTCCTAGCTCTGTGGTTTAACTCACAGCACCACCCGTGTCCCTTCTAACAACAACAGCAGTCACTGATAAATAGGAAAAGCAAACACCCCCCTAAACTTCCCTTGCAGAAAAACGTAGGGAAGGACATTATTCAGATGCTTCTGGGGGTGGCGACAGGGGCACATGCCAGTGGTCAGTGTGGCCATAGGCATATGTTGGGGAGGCTTCCCACCCCTACAGTAATAATAAAGGGTGGAAACAAGCAACACATAAGGGAACAAAGACCAGTTGGAATTAGGAGGAAAACAGCAGACTGTACCAAGCCAAGGTTGCCAAGGCCTATAAATTTAACGATGGGCTGTAAATTTAAAACAACAACTACAGTATACTTAGGGTCTGTTTAGATGCTATTAGGGCCATCACACAAAAGCCATTTTAATTTGCTACTCAAGGCAACGGTTAGTATGGTGGCAGCTCTCCTTTGGGTGCCACCATACTATGTAATATGATACATATTAGATGGGTGTCATCTCTGTTGCCTTTTTGGTGCCTGTTGAAGACTTTCCTCTTTCAATAAGACTTCTAAGTGGAGCTCTTTATCCCACTCAGTATCTGCATTGCAACTAAATACAACTCTTTTTATATGTAGACTATATGTAAAAAGCATGTAGACTTGCTTTTTAATCACTTTTTACACTTTTCTTATTTCATGGCTGTAAAAAACTGTTTCATCTAGTTTTTTAAAAAAATATTTGTGTATTTTATGGTTGTAACCCACCCTGGGACCCAATGGGAAAGAGCGGGTAAGAAATCTAAAATAAAGAAATAAATGCCTGTATTATTATTTTTTAATCAAGACTGTTTGCATGCTGCCCCATCAACATAATGTTCTCTGGGTGGCTTCTTGTGGATGTGGAATTGGTCATTTCTGACACGGAAGGATTAGCTCAGAAGGACTCACCCTCATTTTCCTTCGGTTTGGCAGGGATGT
This sequence comes from Podarcis cretensis, assembly GCF_951804945.1. Lineage (NCBI taxonomy): Eukaryota > Metazoa > Chordata > Lepidosauria > Squamata > Lacertidae > Podarcis > Podarcis cretensis. Next base: position 30,373,957 of record NC_137173.1, on the reverse strand, counting down.
TGTCACTGAAGATTTCGCCCACATGGTTCAGTATGAACTCAAACACCAGCTGCTGGACTCGCACCTCCAGGAAAGCTGCGTCTCCATTGCAGCCTACAGCCTCAATCTCCTTGGACCTGTGACACAGGAAAGGAGGAAGTTGGAAGAGCAATCCCCAAGCCATTGCTTGTCAGGAACAGAATCATAGAATCTCAGGATCCTAGAGTTGTAGAGTTGGAAGGGACACTGAGGGTCATCTACTGAAGTGTCAACCCCATTAAGCCTTCCCTGTACCTAGTACATATACACACACACACACACAATCTTCCTCTAACTAGATGTGATGTTAAAGGCATCCTTTTATTTAACACCCAGGGTTGGTTTTTTTAAAGATACAAGCTCTGTGTGTGTGTGAGTATGTGAGTGAGTGTGCGGCTAATAGTTATCAGGGTGTCAATAATTATCACGCTGAGTACCACAGAGGAAAGGTGGGATACAAGTATATCGTAAATAAATAAAGAAGAGCTGTTCTTTTAAAACATACTAAACAAATAAAATAGTGTAAGATTCCCCCCCCCCAAAAAAAAAGCTAATGAAAAAGAACCACCAGCATATCAGCAGAAACAAATGCATAGGCCTAAATCATTTCAGATTACTTCAAAGAGCATTCTGATCAAATGCTTATCTGAACAGCACTCTTTTAACTTGTCGACTGAAGACAGAAATTTATGGCCCAGACTTATCAGCAATGAACCAAAGAAGAGATCTTTAGACTGCAGCGCATTTCTTTTATTCTTTTATAGATTTTTTTTTTTGTTTGCTTGTTTTATCCCACTTTTCTGGAGAATCTCATTGCAAAGCAGTGTCTATGGACTTTGGTGGGACAGCAACCCCAGGGGAAAACGAGAAGGGCAGGGAATGGAAACCTGACTGAAAGCATGAGATATTCTTCCATGGAACACTCTGTCTGGAAATGATACTGCTGCAAACTGTCTAGGAGGTATTTTATACTCTCAAAAGACCTGGTGTTTTCCGAGGCACCGATGTGACACAGGACATTGGGACTAGGGAAGGGCAAATGTGTCCATTTCTTTTTGTAATCTTAAATTTAGTTCACCACATTTCTGCAACCATTTGTGCATTTGTTTCGTTTTTTTAAAGTTCATGAATATTCACCAACATTTTACTGCACATCCCTCTTACTATACCTATTTTTGTGTGCAATTTTGCCTGATATTCTGTATTTATGTATGAGAGTTTCACAGATGTATGCATTTCAATGCATACTTTCTCACAATAAATGCAGTTACACATGCATTTCTGTCATTGATAAACTGTAACACAAAATTCAGAGAAGTGCAAAATTCAGAGAAGTGCAAATTTCAGAGCATGACTGCATTTCAGTTCATGGATTGATTGATTGATTGATTGATTGATTGATTGATTGATTTGCTTTCTTTAGTTTACTTGTGTCCAACCTTTCCTCCATGGAGTTCAAGGTGGCATGTGTGGTTTTCCCTCTCCCCATTTTATCCTTATCACAACCCTGTGAGGTAGGTTAGGCTAAGAGAGAATGACTGGCCCAAACCCACCCTGTGAGCTTCCTAGCTCTCCCAGCTCCTAGTCCAGCACTCTAACCATGATGCCACACTTAGGTATACATTTGCATTAAAACACAAACTGAACTGAATTTCTCCTCATCCCTAATTGGCACAAGGGACTTTCAGAGGGGCTGGGTCCACAGGAGCTGCAGATACCAGCTCCCACCATAACTAGCCTACCTTGCCAAGGGATTTCCTCGCAGGCCATTTCACTTTGCAGACAAAGCATGGTGTGATTCAGCTGCAGCAGTGCTAGTTACAGCTGGGGCTGGGGCAGCTTAAGCTAATCCTCAGGATTTAGTTTATCTCTGAGTAGAACCATCACATCAAAAAAACATCAAGTGGGGATGGAAGGGAAAGCATCAACTGTGAGCATCGCAACTCCTCTTGGTGAATTTTGTGGGCCTTGTGCTTTTTCCAAATGCCTGTTTCTTGTTCTCCATTGCCTCGCTGGTATGGACAAACCAATCTCTCCTTCCACCCACATCCCCCCTCCCGCCCCCAAACAGAGTAGCAGACAAACTGTTCCTTATCATGACATGCCAAAGTGTTACTGAAGACATTATCTCTGGGCAGCGAATCCTTTGTAAAGTTAATGGCTGGAGTGTGAGATAAAGCACAGAGGGGGCTTTTGCCAGTGGGATAGCCATGTAAGGAAACCACAGCTGTGCCTCCCGCTTCTTTCATGTTCTCCTTGGGACCTATATTTATAAAGGGAATTAGACTCCCATCAAAAAAGAAAGAGGACAATAGATAGAATGAAAGATTTTGAGCTGTGGGTGTTCAGCAGATTTAACATCTCTTGCAGTCATCATGGGACCTTTTACTGCCTTGTTTGCAGTTGCAAAGATTGAGAGAGTTTATCCACCCAGGACTTTGCTATTTATTTTTATTAACAAAATTTATATACCATTTGATTTTTTAAGAAGCACCTCTAAGCAGTTTACAAAAGCTGAGGAAGTTTATCTACGGTTATTCAGCTAGGTGACAATGATCCTTATTTTTTCTTCTGCTATTCTAGTTGCCAGGCTATCACATAAATGAAGCAGGATTCCTCAACTGAGCTGTCTTTAGCAATAGCTCATAAATGACTGTTACACATACACTATGGATATCATTGACCAGGAACTTCATGTCCATAAGACCAGTTGAAACAAATATGACATGTGACTCTCATTTATTGTGTTGGGTTGTTATAAGTAGAAAAACCCATCAGATATTTCTATTTTTCATAAAACACTGCAAAACTTAATTGTGGGAACTGGTTGCGTTCCAGTTGAACTGCTAACCTAGCAGTTTGAAAGCATGCCAGTGCAAATAGATAAATAGGTACTGCTGCAGCAGGAAGGTAAACAGCCTTTCCGTGTGCTCTGGCTTCCGTCATGGTGTTTAGTCATGCTGGCCACATGACCCAGACAGCTGACTGTGGACAAACGCCGGCTCCCTTGGCCTGAAAGTGAGATGAGCACTACACCCCATAGTGTCCTTTGACTGGACTTAAGCGTCCATGGGTCCTTTACCTTTTTACCTTACAGTTGAATTAAGCATTAGCTGAATTAAGCAGTAGCCCATGCACAGGGTTGAAGGCAATGGTGTCATCCTGCTGGTGCTGTCTTGTTGGGGTGAGGCGCTGGTGAGGTCAGATGGGTTCATCAACCCAAGCACCTCTGACTTTGCTCCCTTCCTGCCGCAACCAATGCAGCGCTGTTGTCACTGAGAAAACATCACTGCTTCCATACACCCTGGCAAGCTACCACTGGCTGGATCACTCTAGCCAGTTCTTAAACTTATCACAAACTCTAATAGACATTCTTAGTGCTCCCTGCATGGCGATGTGAAAGAATCAGAGCGTCTACTGTACCTGAGGAGATTAGGTGCCCACACTAAAGCGAGGTTCCTGGTGTGCATGTTGGTCGTGCTGCTGAAGGACGCTAAGTGAGTTAGGTGCTTGCTCAGGTATTCCAGGGTCCTGCAATGGTGTGACAAAGATAAAAACAAAACACTCACATTGAGACTTGCACATGCGGTTATGTCTTGGCCAACTGGGTCTGTTCAGAGAAGACAGATGCCCAACATCCCCAAGCACCACATTAAATGTCTTAAATGAGTCAAGAGCTACAACCCATGACACTCATGCTAGCCCAATAACCTCTCCCTTGCTTCTCCTCCTACCAATCCACCTGTGCCCCCTTATCTCCCCTCTTCACCGAGTTGCCCAAAGACCATGTTGCTCCTTCTCACAATTCTCAACTCTTTCCATCGTATCATGTTTTTGAAAGGAGGTAAGGAAGAAGCAAAGATAATCTACTCTGAATTGCTTGGAAGTCGCATGGGGCTAGCTGCTCATGCTGCTATCCGCCAGTGTCTACTAATGTGAAACTCATAAGCAGGTCTACCAGTGGGGCAGAGCTGCAGCAACAGCACTGCTGCCGCTTACCGAGACAGTGAAGGGGTGGCAAGGTTGGGGCTGGTGAGAGTGCTGGACTGGCTCCACTGGTGCACCATGCATACAGCTTCAAGCTCACCACTCCCTCTTTTGGTAAGTGGCAGTGGCACTGCTATTCAGAGGCTATTGCTGTGGCTCCCCCACCAACAGAGCTCCTGGTTACAAAGCAGAGTTCTACAATACAAAAAATTTAAAGGGTCCCTGACGTCTTTGTTGCATTTTAGAAGTGGGTGTGACGAAATCAGCCACAGCCTCCCAGCAGGTACAAGGAACTGCTAACACCCGAGTAGCTCTGAAACATAAGATCAGCCTTTATTATAGGTAAGACCACTGCACAGAACTCATTCACAATTTGCCATGTGCATTCTGTGGGTTTCTGGAGAGAAGAAGATTCAAAGATAGTCATCTTTCCTTGAACAGGTGAATCAAGTCTGCCTAGTGCAAATAAAGTAGTTGACTCACCAGCTGAATCCCTAGGTAATTCGGGTAACTACCATTAATCATTACTAAGATTGCCCCTAAACCTTAGAAGCCAAGGCTTAGAGGCCAGGTTTCTCTTTTACCTGTAATGAGATGGCGGAAGTTCCTGGATGGCATTTTGAATTTGGACCAGCTGCTCTTCTTCTGGGAAGCACGATACTGCCTCCTGAATAATAGTAATAATAATAATCATAAAGTCAAAGACCTGTAGGACTGAAAAAGACTTCAAGGGTTAATTAGTGCATTACTTCCCGAAAGCAAAAATCACAAGTCAATTATGTCTAAACCAGGAAATTATGATTAATGCCTTCAGAACACAACGGGATATCAAGCCATCTTCAAACCATGGTTTATTATGCTGGCTTCTAACCATCATTTTGCTGAAATGATAAAATGATAGTTCATGGGAAAACTTCCTAACTTATTTCCTCACTTGTAGCAAGGGAGGAGGGTAGGAATTGGGTACATACCCAAAAGGCCTCTTAAGCTGAGACATGATTGCCTAAATGTGGTCAACATCTTTCTGGCTTCTTCAACTTCCCTTGCCCACTGCACCTTCCATTTGGAGACACCCCTGAATACCAAATATAGGAAACTCAATGTATTATGTGTTCACTTAGCTCACTGTTGTATGCTGCAACTGGCAGAGCTCTCTATAGTCTTAGCCAGAAATCTTTCCAATCAACCTTATGAACTAGAGATGCCATGGACTCTAGTTGCTGCATGGCAACTAGAGATGCCATGGACTGCCATGGACTGCTATGGCTCTTCTCCAGAGAAGTGGCAAGAACCCCCACCTAGGGTACCAATAGGGGATTTTCTCTATTATTGTTGTTGTTGTTGTTGTTGTTGTTGTTGTTGTTGTTGTTGTTGTTGTTATTTCTGCCCTTCACCAATAATTACAACAGGTTATAGCAATTTAAAATTAATAACAGCTAAAACAGATTACTCACACGAATAGTGTGGTCCCTGAAAACCCACATCTCAGGTGTCAAAAGCCAGGATAAAGAGGGGCTATGCAAATAGCAGCTTCAGAGGAAGGATTTCCCCCCTTCTCGAGGCATGTTCCTCATACTTACCACCCCCTCCCCTGTGAATACTGTTTGCATTTAAAGGAATATGCACATTAAAGACAAAGGTGCCATCTCACATCCTGCCTAGTTGGGTCCTGAATTGCTGTTCTCTGAGCATGTCTCCTGCTAGGAAGAAGGCACACTCAAAGCAGTGACTCATGCAGATACATGGGTGGCAGACACACCTGAGGGCATGCAATTCTGCTGCTTCTCTGCACCAGTTGTGATTAGAGGTCCATCATATTTGACTCATCGCTGCTCCGCTGTGGGTGGATACTTTGGGTTTCCTAATTAATTGCTCATAGCACATTAGCACGTCCCTTGCAATGCAGTCATGGGAAATGCTGTTTGTTCCAAGCCAGACCAATGATTCACCCACCTAGTGCTAATAAGAAGATGCTGGTTCCTTAACTGAAGCTCACACTGAACCTTTCACTTTAGTGGGGGGAAACGGGTTGCCCAGAGACAGTCCCTTATTTGCAAAAATTCACTTCTGTAAATCCTCTCTCTTTTATCAGTTCTTTCTCTCTTTGTTTCCTGTCATTTTCCAAACCAGGTATGTTTGCTAAAATGAGAGGCGGAGAGAAGGGGAAACAGCACAAACAGAGAGCAATGCATCACTTTGTGAGCATTGCAGGAAAGAAACCCCCTGCAATGATTTTCTGTATTTTCATTGAGCTCTCTTATAAAGTGTGTCGGGATGAAAGGGAGCAGAAATCTATGCTGCATTAAATATTCACTACCATAATTAGGCAGCTGTATACAGGTAGTGTAATTTGTATGGCACAAGATTGGAGATACTTGCTGTAATAGCACCTTAGGAACGTGATTGTATAGTTTGACAGAGGTGGTGCATTCTGCTTCCCACACACTTCTCCCAGCATCCCATATTACTCAGTATTCCCAGAGTTTAACAAAACTCATAGTTTTCTCACAAGGCAAGCCCTTAATCCCATTTTACAGATGTGATAACATGGGATAAGCCAGTGACTTGGCCAAGCGCAGCAGTGCTGGGATACTGAGAGGAAGATGGGGTCAAAAAAAAAGAATTAGTAGCCTCTGCCTGCCGTTGGCTTTGGCTCTGCCTACTGTTGGCTGGCGCTGTGGGTTAAACCACAGAGCTTAGGACTTGCCGATCAGAAGGTCGGCGGTTCGAATCCCCACAACGGGGTGAGCTCCCGTTGCTCAGTCCCTGCTCCTGCTAACCTAGCAGTTCAAAAGCACATCAAAGTGCAAGTAGATAAATAGGTACTGCTACGGCGGGAAGGTAAACGGTGTTTCCGTGTGCTGCTCTGGTTCGCCAAAAGTGGCTTAGTCATGCTGGCCACATGACCCGGAAGTTGTACGCCGGCTCCCTCGGTCAGTAAAGTGAGATGAGTGCCGCAACCCCAGAATCAGTCATGACTGGACCTAATGGTCAGGGCTCCCTTTACCTTTACTGTTGGCTTTCATTCTGGTAGAGAGATAATTCTGCAGACGCAGGTGAACCTGATTGCAACACTGTGAGCCTTAGTTTTTAATCTGCATATGACATCCAGTATACATTAGTCACTTTTGCAATAAATAAATAATTATGGTAGAAAACCAAGCTACTTAAAGCAGCCTTTGCCAACCTGATGCCCTCCACAATGCCCATCACACTCCGGCCTGTTTTTCCTGGGGCTGGCTGGAGTTTTTAGCCCAACACATCTGGAGAGCACCGGGTTGGCAAAGGCTGCTCTGATTATGCCTGAGGGTAGACTGTATGCCTGGGACCCTTCTAATTTCTGGATCCAGCAAGTGCATAGCTGTCAACTTACAGATTTGAAAATAAAGGACCAGCAGCCAAAATAAGGGACCTGCAGCCTCACCTGTTCCAGGCACTCCAGTCTTCCTGTCCTCCTGCAGTCTGGTGAAACTCATGCTGGGTAGGTAGCTTCAAAAACACTGTCCAACCAACTTTGTAACCAGAGGTTCAACTGAATAGAATCTGAATCACATGCACCACAAGGCCTATGCAGCCTCAACTTAAGATGGCTCCCCGGCCTGGCTTTGCACTGCAAAGTTTGCAGCAGCACGTGCAACAAAATGGCGTCCAGCATTCAAAAACCCCCTCAGCTTGCATTAACTAGCCACACACAAGGCATGGAAGCTCCGCCCCCAGTCGTTCTTAGACTCCCTATTGGGTGAGCAACACAGCCAAGCAACACAGTTGGAGCCTCCCTCCTCCCTGGCCGGCAGGGAGGGAGGGAGAAGAGCTGCTTCCTTTGAAATTTAAGGGACATCATTTAAGGGACATTTAAGGGACATCCATCAATAAGGGACAGCAGCGGGACATGGCACTGGAATAAGCGACTGTCCCTTCAAATAAGGGACACTTGACAGCTATGAGCAAGTGTTTAAATCTAAGGAAGGATTCAAGTTGTCGTAACAGCCAGACACGTTTCTTGGTAACAGCCCTCTAAGTATAAGCCATTAAGGAAGTGGCTCTGTTCTAACTGGTGGTTAGAAAGACTAAGTTGGGAGTTGGTGTGCGTAACATAGAAGTTGGACACAGGCTGCAGGCCGAAGCCTGTGAGACAGAGCCATGCCTGATTTCTGCTGGAATGCAAAGCTGTGGCTGTGGGAGAAGCAAGACCTTCTTGGAGTGTTAATGCTGTGAGTCCCTCCACCATAGGCACAGGCTGCATATATGTGTAAATAAACCATTCTTAGGAAACTTAACCCAAGGTAAGCACCTGGGACACCTGAAATCTTGCACCTCTCGAAGATTGGGTTGGTGTGCAACAGCTGCCTTAAGAGTTGGTAGCAGTAAGACAAGGTGAAGTCCAAAGCGGTATGAGCTTACAGTTCCTTGGTCAATTCAAAAGTGATGAGTGAATGGAAGTGGCGGTTGATGCCCATTAGGAGTGGCAAGGTAGAAAGTGACTAACAGAAGGCGGCAGAGCCAAGTATGTCTAGTTTTGTCCCCACCTTCTACAAAGGCACTACTGAGACTCAGGGGAGGGGAGGAAGCAGGCAGGCGGTGCCACTCTCTGGACTCGATGTAAGGAAGAAAGCAAGCAAGTAGGAGCTGGCTGAAGGGAAACTAAAGTTGGTGGGGCAGTGCCCTATCTGCCCTGTGATGAACCAGCCTCCACTGGGAGAGGGGCCCTTGAAAGGGAAAGGTCACACCAAGGGACTGGTGTTATGGTGATGGGCTGCATGGTCAGTCATGACAAGATAGAATGCTGCTCTCAGTGACAGGGAAGTAGAGAATAGAAGGAGGCAGAAGGCTTCAAATTATGCTCTTATCTCTGAGACCTCTTGGAAGGTGGTTATCCAAACTGCATTTGGACTCTACTGAGTGAGTTCCTGGCTGAGAAAACATCTGGTCAAACAACCGTACTGGTGTTAACTGTTCAGCTAATTGACATCTTGCCTCTGTAATACTTATGATAATTATTACATTTGTTGACCCTATTGCAGGACCAAGGAACAGCTGCACAGTGCAGATTTTGACAACAGAACTTCTGGCCTATTGCTATGGCTCCTCCAATCTGCTCACAACTTTGGAGCTAATCTGTACTCATTTTCCCCCTCCTGAATCAAGTCATTACATTTTGCATTAAAGTTGTTTGAAGATTTCTGCTTGGACAGTTTCCACCTACACCCACTCTCTGCATTCATGGCATGACAATTTTGAACCTGATTTTCCACTGCTGTGCACCTTGACTCATTAACTTCAGCCTAAGCAGGGAGGAGAAAGTAGCTGTGCCACCAGAAAATATGCTGCTTTCACCCATTTTGCACTGGATTAAGTGACAGTAAAAGCCCCTGCTGATAAAATTATAATAAGAATCCACTGGTATAAGAATTGTGAAAGAAAGTTTTTTAAAAAAGAGAAGTTACCCAAGCCCTGCTTGGAAAATTTTTATGAATTGAAATAGTGTATTATGAATTCCCAGAACTGAAGTTGGCTCTGGTTGCAAAAAATGTGTGGAGCCCAATTTTTATTTCATTTTTAAATCTTTGCTATTGCATTGATCTTGTGACCATTATTGTATGGCCTTTATAATTAACTGAAATTGTTTTTAAAGTATTCCTAAAAACAAATTGCAGGCAGTCCTTTATTAGGATTTTAATGTGCTACTATATTCCAGTATCCTCCAACTTCTTCACATCCAAGAAGAAGAAGAAGAAGAGTTTGGATTTGATATCCCGCCTTTCACTCCCTTTAAGGAGTCTCAAAGCCGCTAACATTCTCCTTTCCCTTCCTCCCCCACAACAAACACTCTGTGAGGTGAGTGGGGCTGAGAGACTTCATAGAAGTGTGACTGGCCCAAGGTCACCCAGCAGCTGCATGTGGAGGAGCGGAGACGCGAACCCGGTTCCCCAGATTACAATACTACTGCTCTTAACCACTGCACCACACTGGCTCTCAAGACATCCAAGACCTATCGTTAGTCCAAAAGCAGCTGGAGACCCAAGTATGGGAAACCCTGATCTAGTCCAACCTCCTGCAATGCGGGAATCTTTTGCCCAACGTGGGGCTTGAACCCACGACTTTGAGATTAAGAGTTTTATACTCTGCCAACTGAGCTACTCTTCCTATAGAAGAATCCTGTCCAAAGAATCCTGAGAACTATAGTGTGTTAAGGGAGCCAGGAACTGCAGCTCTATGAGGAATAAACTACAGTTCCCTGGATTCTTTGGAGGAAGCCATGTGCTTTAAATGTGCTTTATGTATATGACACATGTGTAAAGTGATTTAACAATCAATTCCTCTTCCCAAGGAACTCTGGGAATTGTAATTCTGTGAGTGTGGTTGGGGGGCTCCTGACAACTGACAGCACCTTTAACAAGGCCACTTCCACCTTAAGGAGGAGGTGGGGTTGCAGGTACTCATGACCCTTCCATGTGCGCGGAGGAGGGGATGTGGACAGTTCCACGTGATTGGGGGGTTCCCAGTTGCGTCACTGCGCAGGCAACCAATCAGGTCACTCCAGGGGTGTGGCCTGCTCAATTTAAGCAGGATGCCGGTGGGAGCTCTCCCCTTTTCACGCTTCCAGGACTCCCTGCAGACAGGCAGGAGTCAGATATAGTAGGTTAGCTCCAATGCCTAAGCCAATACCACTCACAATCTGTAACCAATAAAGTTGTAACCTTTTTTAGCCCATTAACCTAAAATACTGGTGTCAAGTGTCTTTATTCAACTTTGGGGGGGGGCAGGACCTTTCTCATGCAAACTACAGCTCCCAGAATTCTTTGGGGAGGCCATGAATGTTTAAAGTGATATCATAGTGCATTAACTGCATTGTGTGAACATGGCCCTGGACTTCCAAAAATGACAGTACAGCCTATAAGGAAAGCCCACAGGTGATAAAAGTGTGGTGTGGGGCAAAGGGTGGAAGAGGCCTGTCAGGAATGGAGACACAGCAGAAAACATCTCACCGTGAATTTCTTGTAGAGCTCATACGTGAGGAGGGGATTCGGTAGCTCCCTGAAGTATAACTTGCAGAGTGAGCCCACACAGTGAATGTCCTGGAGGTAAACTTCCCTTGTCAGGTCTGGGCATTGATCTGATCCAAACTCTTGCCTGAAACAACAGAGATGGAGGAGGTACAGTGGGTTTAACGAGCAAGAGATGGAATCAATTTGCATCTTGATTTCTGCCCAGACAAAGGCTAAAAAAGGTGTACTGATTGGGCTGCAAAGATCTGATAATGTATTACCTCAGTGACGGGGAACCTGCTCAGCACCGAGAATCACCATGGAAACCTATCATAACCTTGAGGGCTGTATGGATTCTGCATATGCTAGTTAGACATCATTTCCATGTTTTAACTGCCATTTGCATGAAGATTATCTACGATAAGCCACCGCCGAGCTGGTGGCCACAATTTTGCAATGGTCTTAGGGCTGGTTCACAGAAGGCCCAATTACACACGCTGTACACACGCGCCTTTGCAGGAACAGCCCATTCAATTTGTGTTCTTTCTCCCCCCATTTTTATTTTAGGAATGGAGAGAGACCTAGCTGAGTATATTCATAAGCAAGTTAGCACCGTCTATCATCATCCATTCACCCCTTTCCTGCAGCAGGAAACTTGAGTGAGGGTTTAACCTGTAACGTACATATATAGGCCTTAGTTATACTATAAGGGGGAAAGGAGCAGGGCAGGATTTACTCCCATAATATAACACCTATAAAACACAGAAGCCATGAGGATAAACCTCAGGTAGATCTTCAAAAATAACGAAATGAGCTTCGAAGAAAGGAATGAATTTTCTCAAAGCCTGTGCTCTATGATCCAGAGTCCATCTGCACAGGAGGGCAGTTGGACACATTGGTAATCTGCATTGCAAATGCCCTGTAAAGTTCAAATGACTTAGCTCTGGTTATAACTCGTTTATCGTGAGCTTTAAGGCTACTCTGGAGTTGGCTTGCCATAGTCGGGTTGCTATCTATCCACCGAAAGCCAGCCACCCTCAATCCAGGCATGTTCATATGCTGTTCTAACGCAATGGATGGTTAACACTGGGCCTTTCTTGCATTTGGTTCTCTTATTCACCTCACCTCAGTTTCTGGATGTTGGACGTCACTCCAGAAAGCCGGTAGATTCCGTCCACAATTCCATGTGTCTCTATGAACTCTGCGCAGCTCTTCAGTACCGGGGGAACTAGAAAGGAAGAAAGGAAGAAAGGAAGAAAGGAAGAAAGGAAGAAAGGAAGAAAGGAAGAAAGAAAGAAAGAAAGAAAGAAAGAAAGAAAGAAAGAAAGAAAGAAAGAAAGAAACAAAGAAAAGATTCAGCACAAAAGGGAGGTCTTTCCCTGGGGTCCTCAGCTTGAATTGCCTTTTATGCCATAATATAATCATTTACAAGGGTGGCGCTGTGGTCTAAACCACTGAGCCTCTTGGGCTTGCTGATTGGAAGGTCGGCAGTTCGAATCCCCGCAATGGGATGAGCTCCCGTTGCTTGGTCCCAGCTCCTGCCCACCTAGCAGTTCGAAAGCACGTCAAAGTGCAAGTAGATAAATAGGTACCACTCCGGCGGGAAGGTAAACAGCGTTTCTGTGCTCTGGTCTGGTTCACCAGAAGCAGCTTAGTCATGCTGGCCACATGATCTGGAAGCTGTACGCTGGCTCCCTTGGCCAATAAAGTGAGATGAGCACCGCAACTCCAGAGTCGTTTGCAACTGGACTTGAGGTCAGGGGTCCCTTTACCTTTTATGATCATTTACAATGGCCAAAAGCTGATGAATAAAGAACATAAAGCTTTATTATTTGTTGCATTCGTATGCCACCCAAGAACAGAACAATCTCTGAATGGCTCCCAATAAAAGAGGGAGGTCATTTATTTGCAGTATTTATAGTCCACTCTTCATCAAATGCTTTCTTATTAAAGTAATAAAAATAAACCCAGAAAAAAATATACAAAATAACATCATATAAGGAGGTCCAATAGACAACTACCAGTAAACAATCATACAAAGGGGTAAATAAGCAAAACTATGCTGCAACAAAAATATTATTTCCTATTTAACCAAATACTGAGGTAAAAATGAAGAAAACATTCAATGTGAAACAGATTAACCAACTGAAACTTCCAACAATATACTTCATTTATGGAAGCCTACTCATTCCCCTGTCTCTTATACACTATTCCATACACACATGCACAACAACCATAAAATCTAAGGAGATCTTCACACTTGCACCTGCCCAACATACATAAATATGAATTAATACCAAAATAAAAACGTGAAAACTTTGCAAAGAGGCTTATGTCTCCAGGCACTCATTACGAATTCCCTGTATAATTAACCTGCAGTACAGTGGTACACATGTCCACTCAGAAGTAATTTTGTTTGTGTTTATTAGGGCTTGCTACCAGGTAAAGCCGTACAGAATGGCAGCCTAGGCTTTGGTTTACAGTTGGCATTTGGGGAAAGCATAGCTCTTGAGCCTTTAGCAGCTGTGTGGTAGACAGAAATTCAACAGGCTAAGCTTTTCCTAAAAAGGAAATACAATTATGGGGAAAGCTTCACCCGCTCGCATTTAGGCATTCTATTGCATGCATGGCTGCTGGTTTATATTTGGATCCTCCATTCCACCTGCAAAAGAGGACACAAATTTGCTTATGTTACAAAGCCTATGCAAATTGTATGCAAATTGTATGTGAGGGGGTGAGAGGGCCCAATCCACAAACAGTGCTGGCACCCTGGCTTTGGCACACAACTACAAATATTGGAACCAGCATGACGTGAAGTATGGATGGTACAATATAGGTGCTCACATTGTTTCTTCTCGCATATGGCTTATGCTGTCTGCATAAAATCTGCGTTTTCCTACATCTGTGTCACAGGCAGGAAAGAAATGTGTTCAGGTTGTTCATTTGAGTCAAAGGTCTTGGGATATGCTGATTAAACATATCCCAAATGGAGGGGGGGGGGGAACCTGTAGGTAAAATCATCCTTAGATTATACCCTGCCAGCAAACACTAATCTTGCAACTGTAGACCTTAGCTTCATATTATTTCATTATTATTATTATTATTATTATTATTATTATTATTATTATTACTACTACTACTACTACTACTACTATTTCAGGCTTCAGTGAAACAAATGGAGTAGGTCAGCTCAATTGAAGATAAAACAGTTACAGATTAAGAGCTCAGAAATCCTGAAAAGTACATTTTATAAACTGACAGGATCTACATCGACAGTTTTCTACTGTCCATAAACCTGTCATCTGAATAATGCGGCTATCAAGAAAGAAAAATAACAGTCACAAATCTGAAATCGTTGCAAATCATTTCTTTCCTTACAGGACTACTCGGTGAGAGCATAAATTCGCAGCAGGAAATGGGATTACACTGAATACTGAAACCTCTTTATTTTATCTTATGCAGAACACATATTCTCTTAAGAAGCAACTTAGGTCAACAATACCCTCAAGCACTGTGAATGAACCTCACCCAAACCAGTTTAAGGAGGCTATTTTCATCCACCCTACAAACAGAATCAAGGTAAGAGCCAGGTGGAATATACAAATTGCTTCCTTGAGTTTTCTTTCAGATGCCTGCATTTCCCCCTTTTCCTGTTCAGTAAAAACCAGCCAGATTTCCTAACTTGATCTCTTTTAGGAGGACACACTTAAATATGCCACAAACCCTGGTCTGGAGCCCTGAACTATCCTGCTGTTTCAGGTACGGTGGAGGAAAGTATCCTGTCACCAACCTTGAAGTAAGATTCAGCTGCCAGTCCTGTTGTCTTCTGTACATGGAATGGGGAAAGGACAACATCTTGGCTTTGCAGCAAAATTTCAGGGACTAATCCTGGCATCAAGGGACACAGGAGGTGCCTGGCACAACCTATAGATAACCCTGAAGCTACACTAGGCCTTGTTACGCAGGCAAGGGTACCGTGGGCACATTCACAACGTATATTTAAAATGCTATGATACCACTTAAAATGCAATGATACCTGTCAGGGACTGGGCAGAAGAGGAATGGTGGAGACCGCTTTCCCATCCTGACCTTTCCAGGGAGGAAGAAGAGGAAGGCAATATAGATTTACAAGAGGGGTTTGAGGGAGGTCACAGCTCAGAGGCAGATGAGGGGAAAGTTGGGAAATCATGGGAGAGCCAGAGCAACACCTGGCTGACACGTTGTCATTAGAAAGTATTCCAGACCCTCCATCTCCCAGAACCCAGTGAGCCTTAAAAGTAGGAGAGCAAAGAGCTCAAAGGCAGAGGACGCTTAGCAGCACCAGTGGGAGAGATGATGAGATTGACAAATGAAGAAACGGATTGGAGATTCACTCGGGACAACACCATTATCCAAGAGGCTGGGTTCTATAGCATCTCTCTGTAAAGATTGAAATAAAAAAGGACGGTAAGAAACTTTTCCTTGTCTTTATACTTTCCTGGGCAACCAGCTGGGAGCGACTAACAGCATGCTGACAATACCACAAGTTATGGCTTGCCCCCAAAGAATGATCAGAGCTGTCGTTTGTTGACGGTGCTGAGAGTTGTTTAGAAGATCCCTGTTCTCAGAGAGCTACAATTTCTAGAGCTTTAACAATCAATCCTTTTTCCCAGGGAATCCTGACAATTGTAGCTACTCCTCCCAGAATGCTTTGGGGGAAGCCATGACCATTTAAAGTGGTATCATAGCACTTTAAATGCCTGATGTGAAGCATTCTGGAACCACAAGTTTGGGGTGGGTTAGAATGGCATCACACACAAAAACTATATTCTCCTTTCCCAATTCGACGCTTTCCACATCATGGTTGCTGCTCCCCTCCAACCTGACAAGAGAGATCTTTGTTATTCTGGTGCCAATTTACTTTGCTTTCATCATCCTTTACCCATCTTCTTTCTAGTTTGCCACAGCCTTGACTTGCAATGCCAAATTTGGCATTCCAACTCTACACTTCCCACACCACTGCAGCCAACTCCCTCCCCTAACCCCACACACACCATTTCCTGCTCTCCCAGTCCTTGAACTCTACAGAAAACAGCCTATTTTGTCAGACTATGCAGTGGTTTTGTGATGTAAAAAAAAAAAAAAAAAATTCCACCAGGGACTCGTTTTTGCTTCTGACCAAAAATTACAGTCCTGACCTCAAGTCCCTGGAGATGAAAGGGCTATGCATCAATTTCCTGCAGAGCCCAGCTCCTCAGTGCATTGATTGTACGAACGAAGAATACAAAAAATGTTCTCTTTCAGGAGAGCCGAAATCCAGAAGTAGCTTTGCTCTGTGACACATTAGGTAGTGCTAGCAGGAGGTAGGGTTAAGATGGTAATCACTACATGGTAGGTCCTGAGATAATTTATTTCTGATTAGTCTGCAGAGGTCCTGTGTGGAAAGAAAACGAAACTCAGATCCATTTGCAGCAAGATCCGCACATGATACGTGTGGAAATGTAAATGGAAAATTCTTGAACTTTGAATAAGAACTTTTTAGTTGTTTCTTTGGGGGGGGGGAGAAGAAGGAGGAAAGCATATGTAGGCAGCGGGGAGGAAAAGGGATGGAGCTGGATGTCCCAATCTTCTCATGTCTATAATTGAAACCATATTCAAGGCTTGGAAGAGGCAGCTGGTGTCACACAGTTTCTGCTAGTTGTGCCAGGCAGCCAAAATGTCCTCATTTTACAACTACAATAGAAACCAGATGTAGAAGAAAGGGAGAGTGTGGACCCCCGGCATCAGCTGGGAGGGGGGGAAATGAGTTGCAATGAAAACATTTCTTTCTTTTATTAAAAAAATAAAATCAAAAAGTTGACCAAGTGTCATAGAAACACACCCCCAACCTAGGTATTGTGTGATAACACATGTATCATAAACATGTCCTGTTAAACCCAAACATTTCCCACTCTTGTCTATCTTCTTCCCATCTCCTTTGTGGTATGGGTGCATTTAATATTCCACAGCCTCCTGCTTAACAATGTTAGATAGCATTTTTCACTTGTTTCCCTCCTGTATACAAAAAATAAAAGCACTTTCTGTAAGCTGCTCAAATCTGTTTTGAATTGCCAGTTTCTAGAAGCTCGGAGTGCAGGGATGTAAGGAGGTCGCAATTTCTGTTCTGGACTGCATTCATCACCATTGGTGCTGCTTCCGTTCAGCTGCAGTTTGGTTCTTGCCAAATACTACATTATTCCTCTTGCTGTCTGCTATTTAATGTAAGTCATAGAACAATAGAATATTGGAGGTGATACCAAAGTTCATTTAGTCCAACCCCTGCAATGTAGGCATAATAACAATAATTTTATTATTTATACTCCGCCCATCTGGCTGGATTGCACAGCTCAGTGTAAAGGAAATGTCAAAACAATGTTTAAAAAAGTAATTTATTACATATCATTTGTGGACTTAGAAACAACAACAACGATGATGATGCTGTGAATGAATACTGATCGTATTTGCTGGACCAATTTCTATCCTGACCGTAGACACACACACACCCCCAGAGAGAGAGAGAGAGAGAGAGAGAGAGAGAGAGAGAAGCGCACAAACTGCAGCAATTTCTCTTTACTTCCTTTTCAGTTTTCATCAGAGTTCTCTGACATTCCTATTTGAGTTTGCATTTGATTAGGCTCTGGCTGGGCAGCTGAGCAAAATATTAAGCATATAAACTATGAGCAAAATATTAAGCACCTGAATGATCTCATTAGGATCCAGGTTTCTTACATTTAATGTTAAGCAATTCCAGCAAAACATGGAAAGAAGCACCGCTCTTGCTGCAGACTTTTCAGGGTGCGAATGGCACCCTGGAACGGATTGTGTCTGCAACTAGATGTACCACTGTATATATTAATCAACTTTTAGTTTCAGAAGTCTTCATGGAAGTCTTCATGTCTCCCATGTGGTGTAGTGGTTAAGAGAGGTAGACTCGTAATCTGGTGAACCAGGTTCACATCTCCGCTCCTCCACATGCAGCTGCTGGGTGACCTTGGGCTAATCACACTTCTTGAAGTCTCTCAGCCCCACTCACCTCACAGAGTGTTTGTTGTGGGGGAGGAAGGGAAAGGAAAGGAAAGAAGTCACACTTCTTGAAGTCTCTCAGCCCCACTCACCTCACAGAGTGTTTGTTG
This sequence comes from Podarcis cretensis, assembly GCF_951804945.1. NCBI lineage: Eukaryota > Metazoa > Chordata > Lepidosauria > Squamata > Lacertidae > Podarcis > Podarcis cretensis. The sequence goes on along the minus strand of NC_137173.1, from coordinate 30,355,815 downwards.
TGGGGGAGGAAGGGAAAGGAGAATGTTAGTCGCTTTGAGGCTCCTTCGGGTAGTGATAAAGCGAGAAATCAAATCCAAACTCTTCTTCATCATCATCTGCAATATTGTACCCGCTTTAACATTTCAAATTATATTATAACGTGTTCTGAGTCAATGTGGCTTTTGTGCAAAAAAAAAACCTTTCACTGGTTATGAAGTATACCTCCACTTACTACTACCATTGGTGTGCCATCTTTCAGTAACAAGTCCTGCTCGAGAAATCAGGCCTACGTCCTTGTAGCTCACTCAACCAAAATCCCAAATCTAAACACACACGCCCACACTTACAGTAGGACATAAATCAAACCTTTATTGCCTATTGATGATAACCTTGGGACGAGAACCTTGTAGTAGAAACTAGGAAGCAGGCGTCCAAACAAAATGTTATCTCCACATTTTCTTATGCAGTTTACTGCACCATGGTGATATACATCCATTTTACTGCACATGTAGCAACTTCCTTGCTTTAGCTTCTTGCTTTCTTTCTTTTAGAAGAAAACAGGAATTTGTTGCAAGCAATAAATATTTCATCAACTAGAGCTGGAAACTTCACATATTTACTTCCTAATTTGAAGGTCCTTGGACAGTTTAACTGAGAATTGTCATGAAAATTTACCTTTGGTCTTACATTAAGACAGCACACCCCGCAGTGTGTAATGCATTTAAAAAGTGCAAATTCTATAATGAGGCAAATCAGATCTATTGCATGAAACAGGGAACTGGTGACCTATAAACCACTATGCCTTTTTGCACTAGAACAAATTATTTGGAAAGGCCTTCAGAGTTGCCCCATAAAAGGTATGCCTGTTTATGATGAATGTTTACCTATTGTAGATTCACACACACTTGGGAGGAAGATACATAGCAAAGGTCCTTATGGGGCAGATGAGAGACTACTAAGGACTGGATATGTCCCGTTTTCCTTTTAGACAGACCCACTGAGATCAGAGGATGAGACATGTCAACAGAACAGTGCGAGCGGATGTCTGCTCCACAGTGCCGTATGTAGACAAAGGCCTTCGTTCTCCACAGCTGTCAAACCAACACCTTTCACCAGCATTGCATTTAGTTTCTAAATGAAGGGGGGGGGGGATAACATGGACCAGCCCTCCTCTGCCAATGTTTACTTTGGCCAGGGTGGCTGGGCTGCTGGAAGTTCCAGGCACCTGTGTTTGAACAGGGAGATAGCTAACCAACATCAAACGGATTTAAAAATGAATCTCCCTTTTAAAACTTCCATGTTCACTTCCACTCTGGCTGCCCCGCGCTCTGTTTGGAAGATGAACAGACAGGTCGACACTGCTGTGATCCTGGACTATCAATGTAGCAGGTACTATTGCATCAGCCTCCTGTACTTTCCCACTTCATTTTGTTGGACAAGTTGCTACAACACCGTGAGGCTTTCTGTAAAGGAAATTGAGCCGTTTATCCCAATACTTAGATGGCAAGTGTTAGAATTCCTGCTGATCCACCAGCAAAGTTATTTTAAAGCACAAGTCTAATAATGACCAGCAGACATGTTCAAGTACTTTATTAGCTCTCAGGGCTTGCCCTAGCAATAGGGGAGAAATTTGACGCCATTCAAATTCAAAGGCAAACCTACCTAATCTGCAATTTCCGAAACAATCTGAGGACCCAGAGGTAGCCATTCTTCGAAATTCGCACATCTCCCAATTTTGCCATGCTGTTCTCTAAGCAAGCAACGGGTACAAAAATGCATACACAGGGATGAAGTGTGTGTGAAAGGGCATACATCTGTGAAAAGGGGAAATGGCTTTGCACAAATGTGCAAAATTGGCAAAATTGCATACATGCATGTATATATGAGAATTTTATATCAAAATGCTGGTGAATTTTCATAAAGACTTTTTTTTTTTTAAGCAAAGCAATGTGCAAATGTGGAGAACTGAAGATTGGAAAAATGAGAAACCATGTTTGACAGATTTACCCATCTCTTTCTTGACCGGAAGATACAGGGGTTTAACCTCTTTCTCAGAGTCTCCAGCAGAAAGGTCACAGGGGCAGCCATGTATTCCCCGTCAACTCCCTCTGGGAACGATGGCATGTCATCAAGTCCTCTTGTTCCCAGAGGCACTTGCTATAACGTCGTTTTGAACATGTGTGGCGGCGGCGGCAGCACTAGCTAGGCACTTGTAGGCCACTGCAGTTGCTTTTGAAGGGAACCAGGAAGACAGAGTTGGAGAAGGATCCCTCAGGTCACTTTGCAACCCATTAATGGATTGTGCACATTTCTCCTGTTAATCTGTATGCAAAGAAGGTAAATCTACTTTTAGCCCTGTCCCATCCTGAACCAGGATGTGCTGGATTTTGCTCCTGGTGACATCCTACTGGGTTTCATGGGCATTTAGTGACAAATTGCTTGTTGTTTTTATTCCCACTGTATTTTTATTTGCCCTGGTGTTTCTAGTGTTTTATGTAGACACTCTACATTTTAACTTGACACTTGCTTTGAAATTGTTCACAACGAAGAGTGTGGTTGATGTGCTTTTCGTAAACGAATAATAAATATATAAATCAGCAGAAATTCTACCACAAAAGTGCAACCCCAGGCACGATTCCAAGGGGTTTCAGCTCCATCAAGCTCAGTGGGGCTTACTTTACATGCTGATGACTGTGCTACACATTAGCCTGGATGCTACATTTCGGGTCATCACATCACATTCACACTGGGGTGCATCTGGGACACATTTCAGATATATTAGAATCAGAATTGGCAGGCTATGAAGCAGGCCTTAAGGAACTGTGCTGGGGAGAGCTCTATGGGCGCTCTCCCCAAATTGTCTGCTTCTGTCCTAATTGATTCCTTTGCCTAAGTTCAGCCCCTGCTTACATCACCTGTTTGTGTCAAGAACTCTTAACAAACCACTTCCTCTTTTTCTCATTGCATGTACATTGCTTCCTTTCAGTTAAGTCGCCATAGTGACCCATCGTTGCTGTACCTCCCTCCCACCAGATCTCCCACACGCATTATCCCATTGATCTACATCATTATAGAACTTAGGAAGGCTTGCGCTGATAAAATTTCAGAATGATACTTGACGAGTTCAGTTTAAACTTCCAAGGCACTCACAGAAAGAAGTAGCAAAAATTGGAAATGCACACACAAAGCAGCAAAAGTGAACAGGGGAAATTATAGTTCCGGAAATTTAAGAAAAGCAGGATTTTCCCATTCAATTACATGCATAGCTAGACCTTTAAATATACCATTCTGAAACATATCTATACTAAAGCTTTCACTAGAGTATTTGAATACCTAATACTTGGAAGTATGAAGCCCAGCTTTTCTCCCACTGAAATCCCTGCTTTCCCCTGGACACTGCTATGTTCTGCGATTTGTTCCTTGTTTTGTTTTCCATTTTGCAGACCACAGGCACAAAATCTATCATAAGGGAAAACAAGGCCTTTTCTCTCCCCGCTATCTCTGCTCCATGTCAGACCAGGTAGCGCTTATCATTTCCTCTCTACCACACACAGCAGCGTATATTCATTTCCTGCTAGCTAGCTCTAAATTACTGGCAGACATTGTTTCAGAGAGCTCTCTCTCTTTAAAGCAGCAGTAGTTGGGCTGCCCAGGGCTTCCTGTTGATGTCAGGTCCCACTTCCTCTTAAAGCAATGGAACTTCCTGTTAGCATATGTAACCTTTTCCATGAGAGCCATTTGCCTGCAGAGGAGATAAATAAATAATAAAAGAAAATAGTGGAAATAGTAGGTAGGTTTGACTTGCCTTACATTTTCACAGGAAATCGATGGCTCCCCCCTGTTAAGGGAAAATGATAATATATCCAGAACAGAACAGCTATATCTCTGTGATACCCGTGCTTACGAGTGATTTCCTGTGATTCAGAGTCTGCATCAAAGACTGGTTATAGTCATTGATTTCTCACTATTACAGAATGCAGGAATAACAGAGTTGCCAGTCAAAGGGTTAGTATTACTTGTATGTAAATGTTTTTTTACTAGCATGACTAATTCTCTAGTGGTTCCCAATTAGCCCTTGTTTTTCAAAAGCCAAGCCATAGGCCCTCTACTTTTGAATATTTTGATATCTCTGTGGTAGTTTTTGTTATGTGAATGGTGCAACAGACACCTGGGAGGGTTACCAATGGGGAACCACTGTTATAGAGTATTGGCGGGGAATCTGTGCCCCCCCCCCAGTTGCTGTTGGGTTACAGTTCCCATCACTCCTGATCATTGGCCATACTGACTAAGGGCTGATGGGAGTTGGAGTCCAAGGATATCTGGAAGGCCATAGGTTATCTGACCATTCTAGAGGCTTCCAGTTAATTCTGTGGCTTTAGAAGTACATGCACAGTTCTTCAGGGAGCAAGGCCACACATTGCCATGCTATTAGAGTCCATGTTGCCACGTTGAAAATGGTGTAGAATAACGTTCACCTACACATTTTTGCATCTGCAATAGCAATATTTCAGAAATTTTTTGCACAGAAGTGGGAAAAGTGGGATGAGTGTATATACACACCATTTTCAAAGTGCTTTGAGCCCTTTGAAAAAACTAAGCTCTGCCGCAATCCCAATATGCAACTGCGAATTTAGTTGGTAAAACGCCAGAAGAATCCAAAGTCATTACAGAAGCACATATCCAGCATCTAGGTCCCATCAGAATAAAGAGATGGCTTTAAGCTGTTAAAACAATTGACGTGACCTGTTCAAGCAAGCAGGCCCAACAGAAATTCCAAATGACTAATGGTCTATCCCAGCCTGGGGAAAGCGAGAGTATGCAATTACTGGTGATAGGGCTACTGCTGATTTCATGAACAAAAGCGGACAAGGAAATCAATCATGAAGTGCAAGGTAAATTGAGAGAGGCAATTGGGATGCCAAGTGTGGATGCAAACGATACATCAATCTTCACACTAACTGAATTAGAAGTGGTTCTGAAGGCTTCTAAGGCTGAAAAGGCACAAGCACTTGATAAAACCCATTGCAAGTTTCTTCATCATCTTCGGCCCCATGTCAAAATGCACCGCATTTCTTTAGCTTCTCTAACAGGTGCTTGAAGTACTGTATTACTCCTGATATATGGTAGAAAGGTAAAATTGACTGCAGTACTCCAACCTGGCTAGACTTTAAATGACGCACAAAGTTATTATCCAGTTGTTCTATTACACTGGTTGAAAACTTAAGAGCAGAAGCATTTTCAGAGCTTGCCACACATCTCCACCAACATCTAATTTCCCCTTACTTTGGTGAGGCTTGGGACACCAGGCATCTAAGCCAGAGGACCTGAAGCTATTTTTATTTATTAATTCTACATACATACACCTAAATCCCACCTCTCCTCCAAGCAACTCAAGGTGGCGTACATAGTTCTCCTCACCCCCTTTTTATCCCCAAAACAAGCCTATCTATCATCTAAGCCAGTGTTTCCCAAACTTGGGTCTCCAGCTGTTTTCGGACTACAATCCCTGACTGCTGGTCTTGCTAGCTAGGGATGATGGGAGTTATATAAAAAAGTTGGCGATCCAAGTTTGGGAAATACTGAATTCTAAAGCTCCTATGGTTATTATAAGCAGGTCCTAAAAAAGAGTGATGCCAACATGGAAGAGTCACCTATTATTTCACCTATTACTGATGTTCAGGCTGTGAGTGCTGTATCTTATCTATCCAACACGGCACCACCCAGTAGGGTTGGGGGAGAGATGTGAATCAGTTTGCATTTGCAGGCAAATCTACCTCATTTGCACTTTTCAAAAGAATATGAGAACTGAAACATGGCATCCTTTGAAATTTGCACTTCTCTGAATTTTGCAGAGCAGTTCTCCAGCCAAGTGACATGTACAAAAATGCATGCATTGGGGTTAAACTGTGCATAGATTGAATATATCTGTGAAAGTAATATACGGAACTGCAATATTTCGCTTTGTGAAAATTGCATATTAGGCCAAGTTGCATATGAACATACGCATATTAGGAGAAACTGTACAAGAATGCTGATGAATCATAGAAAAGTTGGAAGAGACCCTGAGGATCACACAGTCCAGCCCACTGCAATGAAGGAATATACAGACATCCCATACAGGGACTGAACCTGCAACCTTGGCATTATCAGCACCATGCTCTAACCAACTCAGCTGTCCAGGCTCCTGGTGAAAACTTTTTGCTTTAAAAAATGCAAACTGATGTGGAAATATGGATAACTGAACTAAAGACTGGAAAAATGAGAAATTGAGCAAAACAGAAATAGACAGATTCATCCATCACTGCCCACTATCCACAAGAGGCTGGGATCAGCAGACTTGGGGGAGTCCCAAGGTTTGCAGATGTATGGCACATCTTTAGAGAGGGAAACCTAAGTGGAGAGGGAACCTCAAAAACTGACAGTGGTGACTGAGCATGCTTAGTAGCCCTGGAATGCTGAATGACTGTTGGAAGAGAAAAGGTGGAGGAGGAACTCAAAGAGAGTGGCTGGAAACCTGAAGAACAGTTCCCCCTGATGCTGCAGGTTCTATTGTTTTTTTTCCCATTCCTCAAACCAGACACTGTAAAACAAAGACATGTCTGGTGCCAAACTTCAATAGGTCCTTGGCATGGTGCTGCAGATGCCTCTCTAGACCTCTGGTCCTCTGCTACGGCTTGTCACACACTTCTTTGAGATGTATTTATCTGGTTGGCAGCTGTGATGGCGTTGTTTGAATGGGAGCCAGGCCTTTGCTTTGATCTGTTGTGAGCTGTCATCATCTTAGATTGCCCAAACTGCTGTGCTTGGGGCTGGGCACGGCATTTTAGGCAACCTAAGAAGGAACTGCCTACAGCAGAGCCCACCAGCAGCTCAGTTCCCATCCAAAAGCTATGTGGTTGCCTGTCCGACAGGATAAGGTGAGTGACTGCAACCCTCAAGATCCCCAGGTAGCACTGCTGCTTGCTGCCACTGCCAGTCACTCAGCTGTTATGCCTGGAAGTGAGGGTAGTGGTGCTTTTGGATGGGAGGAAACAAAGCCACCACTCAGCTCTGATGGGTGAATGGCTGGTGGTAGCAAGCAGCAGCACATGGTATGGCCCCAATGGCCTTTGCAATGCCAGGTGGTGGTCCACAGTGTTTGGGTGAGTGGGGCTGGACTTGACTGCTCAACCACCCCAGGGCCTCACCTGATGTCTCCTTCCAAGTCCCAGGAACATCAACATGTGCCCAATCATGCCAGCTTTTGATGCCAAGGCTGAAGACAAACTTCAGCAAGAGAGAGATCTACTATGTCAATAAATCTATGTACAATAGGCAGGACTTATGCGTCAACACTACAAAAAAGCAACTAGAGATAAACAACAGGGAATGGAATCACCTTCATTGCTTTTAAGCTTCCAGGGGTTTTTAAGCTTCTTGTTGGTTACTATTAGAAACAGAATGCTGAACTCAATGAACTGTATATGCTCCAGCAAAGCAACTCTTAATTTTTGCCAGGCTGCCAACTCAGGAACCTTTTAAACTATGACATTACAAGCGCTGATTTGCCCTTCTCAGCAGGAGATGCATTACTATGCTTATCAAGCAAAACTGTGAGACAGAAAGCCCACTAGATGCTGTGCAAGGGGTTTATGAGTTTCTAACTCTACCAATCTGCTAGTAAATTGCTCTAACAGACCCGGCATTTGACAACGATGGATTTACATTGGCTCACAGAGCTGGATCATTATTTTATGTAACAACCATATTCTCCATCCAGCTTTCCAACCACACCTAATCCTAGAATTGTAAAGTTGGAAGGGACCACAAGTACCATCTAGTCCAACCCCATTCAGTGCAGGAATCTTTTGCCCAATGTGGGCTCAAACTCACAACCCTGAGATTAAGAGTCTCATGTTCAACCAACTGAATTATCCCTCATCGTGAAAGCAATATGATAAAAGTATATGAAACACATACAATTGCTTGGTTCATACATAACAGGAAATGATGGCTTCCCACTACGAGAACAGCCATGGTGAGGCTTCAGGCTTGCTGGCTCCTCTCTTCTTTCATGATGCAGACAAGCTTTTGGTTTCAAACTATCCACAGTTGCCCACAACATCTGAGCTTGAAGAACTGTGGATTGTTTGATCAATGCTTTCAGAACAAGCTAAGATCTGAAACCATGGTTTCATGTTGACTTGTTCTCAAGAGAACTAGGTAAAGGTAAAAGACCCCTGGATGGTTAAGTCCAGTCAAAGGCAACTATGGGGTACGGCATGCATCTCGCTTCAGGCTGAGAGAGCCGGCTTTTGTCCACAGACCGCTTTCCGGGTCATGTGGCCAGCATGACTAAAATGCTTCTGGCACAACAAAACACTGTGACAGAAGCCAGAGCACACAGAAATGCTATTTACCTTCCTGCCACAGCAGTACATATTTATCTACTTGCACTGGTATGCTTTTGAACTGCTTTTTGAACCATAGTTTTAAACTATGGTTAGTTTAAACTGAAAGCAAAAGCTTTCAATCTTCTTGTAGAAATGGGAGGCAGGGGATAATCCTGCCATTGCTCATTCATATCAGAAAACCAAGGTTTCCCATAACATCTAGGCAGAATCAATGTCTCATTGCTTCTAGTAGGTACCAACGACTTTATTACAAAGCTAAAAGAGGATCTCTCTCTCTCATATAACTTTTGAAAACTTTTATTTCCATTATGCATGAAGCTATAGCAAAATTTCATTTGCCAGGGTTACCACTGGCCAGATCAAAATTCTTCACTGGAAAAATCACATTCATAGGCAGCCAGCTACCCATCCCTGTCTTTTCATTATTTTGAAATTGGCACCTCCAGTTATTATTTTTTAAAATTCAGGATGACTATAAAATCTTACTGATATATAGATATAGAAATTATAAATGCTGGAAAAACAAAAATAATTTGTAACCATTTTGAGGAGAATTTTAAAAAGAAGCTAAATTTGTCTGCTCTCTAACATGATGCCAACTACTGTAAACAGTCGTCAGCGCTCGTCATAGCTCTGGTAAGGAGCACATCATGTCGATCTTTAGCATAGACAATAACATAGTCTAAGAGGTGCCAATGGTTTGACCGAAGATGCCTCCATGAAGTTTTTAATTTATTTTTCTGTTGAAAGAGTGTGTTGGTAATAAAAAGGTTGTGCGCTGCACATATCGTCAAAAGTAAGATTCTGTTCTGGTTGCTGTTGCCAATTCCTTCTTTCCCAATAGTCCCAGGCCACAGCCCGAAATCTCGCCCAACTTTTGCATTAAAATCACCCAGGAGGATAATTTTATCTTCCTTAGGAATCTCTGATAGGACGGTATCCAGCTGAGAGTAAAAATTTTCTTTAATGTCTACACACCTCAACACAGGCTTCAAGGAAGGAAACCAAGGCGCAAAATGAACACTCAAGCCCTTCAAGATCCCATTAAGTGGGATTGCTTCCAAACGACTCTTAAGGACCATCTGCTTTCAGAATTCCCTGATAACATCGAGGAACACTGGACCAAGCTAAAAACATCCATTATTGCAGCCTGTGAACAAACTATTGGATACCAAACCAAGAAACACCAGGACTGGTTTGATGAGAATGACAGTGAGATTGAACGCATGATTGACAAGAAAAGGAAGGCCTTTTAGAATCATAGAATCATAGAGTTGGAAGAGACCACAAGGGCCATCGAGTCCAACCCCCTGCCAGATCTGGCAAAGAGATAGAAACTGTGCCACTAAGAAAAAACCTATGCTAATGCTAAGGCTGAAGTTCAAAGAAGAACCAGAGAACTAAAAAACACCTGGTGGATTAAAAAAGCTCAAGAGATCCAGCACTTAGCCGACACTCATGATGCACAGAGTTTCTTTAAAGCCACAAATGAGCCAATAAATCATTGCATATGTCCCCTACGCTCAGCAGATGGTACCACACTTCTAAAAGATAAAGAAGCTATTGCCCTGCACTGGAAAGAACACTACCAACATCTCCTTAGCCACAACTCCCCCGTAATTGCTGAGGTCCTCTCACAAATTCTGCAAAAACAAGTTAGAGATGAGCTTGCAGTATCTCCAAATCTGGGAGAGTTGTGTATAGTGATTAACCAAATGAAAAACAACAAAGCCAGTGGACCTGATGGGATACCTGCCGAAATCTTCAAAGTGGGTGGAATTGAACTTACACAACAACTTCACAAGCTCATAAAAAAAAAATCTGGGAAAGAGAAGCGATCCCAGAAGACTTTAGGGATGCCAAAATTATCAATCTCTTTTTAAAAGGTGACAGAACTGATTGCTGAAACTATCAAGGCATCTCTCTATTAGCTGCGGCCGGCAAAATTCTTGCAAGAATCTTAGCAAACCATCTCTTAACAATATCCGAGGTGACCCTTCCTGAATCCCAAAATGGTTTTCGGCCTTCTAGGGGGATAGTGGACATTATTTTCACCGCTCGACAGCTTCAGGAAAAATGCAGAGAGCAAAACCAACCTCTGTATATGGCGTTTATCAACCTGACTAAGGCTTTCGACACTGTAAATCGTAATGCCCTGTGGACTGTCCTTCTGAAAATTGGCTGCCCAAATAAATTTTTAAACATCATTCGGCTCCTCCATGATAATATGACAGCAACAATCACAGATAACAATGGCTCTCAAAGTGAACCATTCACAGTGGGATCAGGTGTTAAACAGGGTTGTGTTATTCCCCCAACTCTATTCATTATTTTCATTGCCATGATCCTACACTTTGTTGAAGGGAAACTCCCCACTGGGGTAAAAATCATATATCGAACAGATGGAAGCTCTTCAGTCTGAGCAGGCCAAAAGCAAAGAGTAAGGTTACCATAACTTCCATCATAGAGCTCCAGTATGCTGATGACAACGTAGTGTGTGCACGCTCAGAGGATGACCTTCAAAACATCCTAAATATCTTTGCAGAAGCTTACGAAAAGGTTGGCCTGTTGCTCAATATCCAAAAAACCAAAGTGCTGCACAAACAAGTACAAAATAACCCCTCTGCAGTGCCACAAATCCAACTCAATGGTGTAATGTTGGAAAATGTCAATCACTTCTCCTACCTAGGCAGTTATCTTTCCACAAGGGTCAACATTAATGCTGAAATCCAGTATCGCCTGAGTTCTGCGAGTGTGGCTTTCTCCCGATTGAAGTGCAGAGTGTTTGAGGACCGGGACATTCACAGGGAAACCAAAATGCTTGTTTACAAAGCTATTGTACTACCAACCTTACTGTATGCTTGTGAAACCTGGACCACTTACAAATGCCATCTCCAACTTCTTGAAGGATTCCATCAACGGTGTCTCCGAAAAAATCTTACACATCACTTGGGAAGACAGGCGAACTAATATCAGTGTACTGGATGAAGCAAAGATCACCAGTGTTGAAGCAATGATTCTTCAACATCAGCTTCGTTGGACTGGTCATGTTGTGTGGATGCCTGTCGTCTTCCAAAGCAACTACTCTATTCCGAACTTAAAAATGGAAAGTGTAATGCTGGTGGTCAACAAAAGAGGTTTAAAGACTATCTCAAGGCAAATCTACAAAAATGTAGTATAAACACCGACAACTGGGAAACACTGGCCTGCGAGGGCTCCAGCTGGAGAACAGCCTTTACCAAAGGTGTCGCAGACTTTGAAGACACTCAAACTCAGAACGCAAGGGAGAAACATGCTAAGAGGAAGGCACGCTTGGCAAATCCACACTGGGATCAACTCCTATCCGGGAACCAATGTCCCCACTGTGGAAGGACGTGTGGGTCCAGAATTGGCCTCCACAGTCACTTACGGACTCATTGTTAAAACCGTGTTTATGGAAGACAATCTTACTCAGCTAAGAGTGATCGCCAAAGAAGAAGAAGAAGACTGTAAACAGCTCTATGATCTCCTAAGTATCACCAAAACATAGGCCCCAAAATACAGTTATACGTGCCTGAGAACCACTTGTGTCTACAAAACCAGAGGAAAGGAGATGCTGACATCACTAGTTGGTCCTTTGGAAGATATTTCAGATCCCGTGGGCTTGCTTAAAGGTCTCCATCCGTTTCCATCCCTGGATATGCTATTTTGTTGTGGGTACACACATAGAATTCCTGCACTGTGTTCCCTCCCACACACGCATACCTCCCTCCTCCTCTGCTATACTGGGAAAGAGGTAGGGCAATTTAATTTTGAACAACTGACAGCCTTCCATTGATATTTTTGTGTTTTGTTCTGCACTTGTATGATTTCATATTGTTATGAGTTTGCAGTGCCCTTCTAGTCCCTGAATCCAGCAAGTCACCTGGTGAAGTGTAAGGAGAACAAATGAAGGGGTTATGTGGGGTAAACATGAACAAGACAACCCTCTTCCCAGAAGGAATGTGGAGCGAGAACCTTTGGCATTTTTCTTTTCTTTTCTGAACATTGTATAATACATAGCATTGGTTCTGAACAGAAACCAAGAATAGATGCAAACAAGTTTGCCCCCGATCAAGGTTCCACTCCTCCCCAATCAAGATTCTTCCCTCCCTCCATTTCATCGAAAGCACTGGTGTGCTGAAAGATGGAGTGCTACTCAGCAGTGTATCATGTGGAGAAGAGTTCAAATTCTTTCTTTTTTAAAAAACATTATCTGGATACAATCTCAGAGCGTTTCATGTTCAATAACACCACTTAACAGGTTTTGTACAGAAAGGAATTCTGCTGGTCAGTGCCCTGACAGCATCTTCAGATCCTACAGGACAAAACTTCACTCAAGGCAAGCAAGCCATGCCATTCTTGTTCTCTTGTTAGAGAAAGTACATATATGCTTTGAAAAAATGTTCTACAAAAATAGATCAGCAATTACCACAGAAACTCAGTTTTTCCTTTTGCTGGCACTCTCAGATTTTCTCCCTACTTATTAGTACAGTTCCCTACCCTTGAATGAATTACCTCAGTCCCTTCTTAAACAGCATACTGGCCAGGAAACGGGTGTGAGGATTATTAATGGAAAAATCCTTGAATCCTTTAACCCAGTGTTCTGTCTAGTTGCAGTTACAGGGAGAAAAGCAAAACAGGATACCAAGCTGTTTATGCAGAGGGCTGAAGCTGTGAAGACCTAAAACTTAAAGGAGCAACAAAAGTAAATGCAAAAATAGGTGTGCAATAGAAAAAGGAGGAGAAGGAGACTTTGGCTGTGTATACACCATAAAGTGAAAGCACATGTCTTCCCCCAATTGCTGAGATTCCTGAGATTCCTATAGATTCCTGAGAACTATAGTTTACCCATCACAGAGCTGCAATCCCCAGATCCCTTGACAAACTACTGTTCCCAGGATTCTTTGGGGACAGTCATGCATAGCTGTCAACTTTTCCTTTTTCTTGCGAGGAATCCTATTTGGAATAAGGGAATTTCCCTTTAAAAAAGGGAAATGTTGACAGCTATGGTCATGGGCTTAAAATGTATGGTATGCACACAGGCCATGTGTTTGTAGGAAATGTTTTGTGGGTGTACTATTTGCATTTTTTGTAGTTGTTTGCCCTGTATCTGCTGGATAGGATTAGTTAAGGAGAAATTTAACTGCTACACAAATATGGACACTCGGGAACAAGAGAAAACTTTAGATTTCAGTGTGGGATAAGAACTTAGAGCAACCTAGTCTAGTCTCCAGGTGGCCAAACTAGAAGCCCACAAGCAAAGCAAGGTGGGGCAGCCATCCCTTTGAGCTGGCCCCCAGCTCTGAGAAATCAGGGGCATACTTCTGCTGAATACAGACTTGCATTTTAGCTGTCCCATTGCAGAAACCTATTTGCTCGGGCCGCAAAATACTGTGCTCAGACATCCATATTATAAGTTTATTGACCAAATGTCTGGCATAGAGTTTTCCTATAACAGAGAGGAGGCTGATAGGGCGATAATTGCTCGGTAGTGAGTGGATGCCTTCTTAAATAATGGTATCAGCATTGCATTGGTCCAAGAGCCCAGCATTAAGCGAGTTTTATCAATTATTGTAAACAGAGCTGCCAAGAGATGGCTCACCAGTCCAGAACAGCTTTGAGAAACTCCAGTGAAATTGCATCAGGACCCAAAGCCTTCCTAGATATTAACTGGACATTTTAGCTGTCACAGAAAATTGCCACTGATAGGCCTAGCTTCCAAGCGTTTGTCTAGTCCTTTTAAAAAGTCATATTGAATACTGAAGATGAAACTAATTCCCTCCAGAACAGGCACCCAAACCTGTGTTGCAGATGTATGCACCCTTACTTTTGATGAAAGTATTGTTAATTGCTGTTGGCTATGCAACCAGAGTACCCAATCCACCAGTCTTTTATGTATTTAGTATCCACTGTCTTTGGGCCGATCAATTGCCTTGACTGTTTCTTGTCAAGGTTTTATCTGGCTGTTAATCTACTCCAGATCTTCATTCATTGTTCATAGATCCTGTATCCATCACATGACATCAGCTAAGAAGAAGATCCAGCTGGAAATTTAACTCTTCTAACTGCAGCAAGAAGCAGTCAAGGCAACTAGCTGGCCCAACCAGAGAAGATATTCACTGAACAAAGGGCTATTTGTGTCAGGTGGTCTTGGTCATATAGTTCACAGTCTCAGGTAGACACGAAGGAGACCAAAGGCTTGATTACCTAGTTCCTCCCCAGGTCAGGGGATGTGGACATAGCTAAGCCCAGCAGCTTATTCTATGGTATTAACCCATTCATGCATTAATTAGACTTCGGCATGTTGGTTAGATGAGGCCGGTTATCCCACAGATATTGGTATTCAATTTGTAATACATGTGAGCATTACAAGCTGGACTGAACCTAAGAAGAGACCCTCTGGATAAGATGAAATGCTCATCTAGTCCTATATCCTATTATCAGAGTGGCCAACCACATGCCAATAGGAAGCCTATAGGAAGTGTTAATATGTTTTATATGTGTCTATAGTTTAAATTTAATCAATGTTTAATTTTTTTTAATTATTTCCCCCCCTACTTTTTAAGCAGTTCTTATTTTCATTAGTAAGCTGCCTTGAATCCTGTCAGGGACCTGACGGCAACAGCAGTCTCCCCACTTGTGTGTCCCAGTAATTGGTAAACTGAATGAGATAACTGCAAAAATTTGGGGACATAACTAAATCTATCCTAGAAGCCATCACAGCATCTTAGAACGAAGCAGTGTTTTCTTTCAGAAGTTGGTACACAAGGTGTCTAAATGTATTTTTAAGACTGGAGGGCCTCTTTCTCTTTTTTCAAAAAGTAAAACAGTGCTGGAAATCAAGGCAAGGAATACCACATCAGGAACTAGAGGATTCAGAAGGAAGGAGCTAGCTATCCATCTGCTCTTCCTGAATTGGCCCTGACAGGTGCTGATATTGGTGGCGCTTCCCAACTGCTGAATAAATACAACAAATAAGCACAGAAGTGGACCAAGAAATGAACCCTGAGATTGTAAAAGACAACACAATAGTTGAGGAAATCCCAGGAATTTATGAATCTGGCATTACTGCCTGTGACCCAAGACTGCACCATAAATCACCTCAAAGAAGCCACGCTGACTGAGAGAATACAACAGCTAATAAAAATCCAGAGAACATCTATTATATGCTTAGTGGGTGACATTTAAAGCCTGTAAAGTTTTACATTTTAACATCAACTTTGTGCATTCAGAACATATGCCTGAATGCAATGCTCAAGAAGAAAGTACGCTGTGTGTATTTCACCTCTTAGGGGAAGTTAGGTCAGGAATTTTCTCTTCCCCTGCCATACAAGATGAAGAGTGCCACAATTTTACAGGCACAGTCGGAGAAGAATTTATTCAATATTCTGGACATTCCTCCCCTCCAAAAAAACAACAAACCCAAACAAGCCTTGCATTTAATCACAGTGCAAAAAAATGGGGGGGGGGGCTGTTTTGGAACCCACCTGGTTTTACACATAAAGGATCATTGCTGTCACCTAAACTGCATCCCTGTGATCCCTTCCCTTTCCCCATAAAATCTAATGTTAGAAAACATCCACCTACTTTTCTATTAAGTAGTGGGTGAACATAGCAGACGACACAGAGATTTCTCCAAGTAGTTCTTTATAAGTAAGCTGGAACTGAACTGAACTGAACAACAAACAGCTGAGCCAGCTGAATCTTCGTGCAAGCTCAGAATACCTTGCAAGATCTCAAGAACCTCCTAGGACCGGTGTGCTTAGTAGGTCTTGCTCCCTGCTTTTATAGGCAGCCGGCTGTCAACATTGTAACAACAACAGCCCAGGGTTTTCCGCCTAAATTAACTTACGCGGACCTGAGTGAAAACTATATACACAATACCCCTGGTGGCCAGGGTGAGAACTTCAATACATAACATTTTCTTTCTGGGCTGATGGTGCCAGTAGTCCTACTGATATTAGTCCCCTTCATATGGTACTCAAGTGACGAAGGGCTCATGCGGTCAAGAAACAGTGCGGGCTGCACAGCTTCCCCCAGCCCCAATCCTAACATCCATGCATTAGAATGGGTGTCTACAGCAGCGTAGATCTATGTATAGATCCCAGGTTCCAGGGAAGACTGTATGTGTAGAGCAGCGACTGAATCAAAATGTTTAGCACTCAGCAAACCACATATTGAGTGCTCCTTTGAGATTCTCTCTCATGTGTTCCTGTTCTCACAACAACCTTATAAGGCAGGTCAGTATTATTACCCCTCTCTTAAGAGATGAGATGGGAGTTGATGCTGTGAGACAGCAGCTTGCCTACAGCAATTAGTTCATTTATAACAGAGGGAGATTTGATCTAAGCACCAGGACGAACTTTCTGGTAGTAAGAGCTGTTTGACAGTGGAATGGGCTCTCCTTCATTGGAGATTTTTAAGAAGAGGTTGGGTGGCCACCTGTCAGGGATGCTTTGGGTGAGATTCCTGCATTGCAGGGGGTTGTTATTATTATTATTTATTAAACTTGCAATACCGTCCTATACTGCAGGTCTCAAGGCCGTTCACATGATAAAATCACAATATATAAACACAAAATATATGATCCAAATAAAAACAAAAACAACCCACTAACACACACCCCTAACAGATTTTAAAAAGGCATTGGATGTCAATCAGCCAAAGGCCTGGTTAAAGAGAAACACTTTTGCCTGGTGCACAGAGGGGGTTGACCTAGATGACCCTAAGAGTCCCTTCCAACAATTCTATGATCCTGTGATATGACCAGGGGACTTCCTGATTCACAAGTCGTTCTGCCAACCATTCTGCTACACGCCTGTCCTACTCCTCCTCTTTCACCTGTATTGACATTTACGAGGAGTATAAGGGGGAAATCCCTGGTATGGTGAAGTCTTATATGAAAGTACTTGAGGATGACCTTTGGCTGAGTACATTTAGAAAAGAAAAGAAAGGACAAGACAAGACTTCAAAGTTTTTCAAAATCTACTTTCGGATGAAATTGGCAGTTGGTTCATTCCAACAGATTGCCAAAGACATCAGGAAACACAGCCAGATGAGGCAGCAGGAGAATCCCGACTCTTTCTTTGTTGTCTTTATTTCTGGGAAGGAACGCCAGTGCTTCAGATGCTTAACAAAACTGCAAAACTCCAGAAGAGTCCAGATGTGTTGGAAACACCAACACTATGGCACCTTAGAGACTAAGGGCCAGTTTATAAATAACATCCACACAGAAAAAGCTCTTGCAGATGTTGGCTGCCCATATGGCCGGCACCAGGTCTAAAATATTCTTACTCTGTGCACCAGTTTGTATATCTGCAGCTATCTGTGGCCCAGGCATGAATCTAGAAGCCTTTCATATGTTGGATAGCCTTTCTTCTAAACGTCAGATAGTTGTTTATTTCTTTGACATCTGATGGGAGGGCATTCCACAGGGCGGGTGCCACTGCCAAGAAGGCCCTGTAACTTGGCTCTCTGATACATTTTGGTGCAACTGCCTTCGCCTTCGGTGTGGCACTTACTATAATACCTGAGAAAAGCCAAAATTACCTCCCAGATGTGTAACCACCAGCATTGCCATACACATGTGTATATTTTAATGTGACAGTTGCAAGCACTCATTGGATAACGTCCATGCTAGTAACATGCTCGCCTACTATCTGCACATAGAGTACATTTTGATGTTATTGTAAGTGAAGTTAGGGCTGCAGCTTTAGCAATTTTGTTGTACTATTTTACCTTGACTGCCTTTTGGGGTTGTCTTTTACAAGAATGGTGGGTTATAAAATTCTCACAAATAATTTAAAAATAATTCATGATGAGAAATGAATAATAGCAACAGTGATATCCGAGAGGACTGCGTGAAACCTAAGTTCAATACACATAGAAAGTCCTGGCCAAATCAGGGTCTTTCCTCCAGTCCTCACCAAGTTGAGTGGGGATAATAGGGATCTACCTCTCAAGGATAAGGGACGCGGGTGGCACTGTGGGTTAAACTACAGAGCCTAGGACTTGCCTATCAGAAGGTCGGCGGTTCGAATCCCTGCAACGGGGTGAGCTCCCGTTGCTCAGTCCCAGCTCCTGCCAACCTAGCAGTTTGAAAGCACGTCAAAGCGCAAGTAGATAAATAGGTACTGCTCCAGCGGGAAGGTAAACGGCATTTCCGTGCGCTGCTCTGGTTCGTCAGAAGCGGCTTAGTCATGCTAGCCACATGACCCGGAAGCTGTCTGTGGACAAATGCCAATTCCCTCGGCCAGTAAAGCGAGATGAGCGCCGCAACCCCAGAGTTGGTCACGACTAGACCTAATGGTCAGGGGTCCCTTTACCTTTACCTCTCAAGGTATTCTGGTGCCAAACCCAGTTAAGATGCTACAGTGCTGTGTGAAAAGTAAAACTGTGGCAGGTTGTTTGTTTGTTTTACATAGCAGTAGTACTAGTAAGTAGTATGAAATTCTGCAGAAACAAACATTTCCAAGGCGCTCTTCAAAGCAGTGCTATTTTCTTTTACAGCAGAGCTTTCCAAACTTTTCGCATTAGTGACACACTTTTTAGACATGCATCATTTCGCGACACAGTAATTCAGTTTTACTAGCAAACTGGAGGTTAAACTAACCTCTTTCCAGCCCAGGGAGGAGCGTGGGGAGCGTTCGCACAACACACCTACACACTGCAGTCGACACACTAACGTGTCGCAACATACAGTTTGGAGAGCTCTGCTGTACAGGAAAGGTTGCACACTGTCTTCAGCACTTCTGAAACCGGATAGATTGCCAACTGCTTCAACATCCACAAATAAACAGTCTCTCTCACATGGCTGCCTCTGTACTTTGGGTCATTATGCTGCCAGCAGAATACAAGAAAACTGCCTTGGTGCAGGCAGATCTGGGCTTGTCCTCTCCATTACAAAGTGAAAGAAGCATCTGTTGTGTGTGCTGCTTTCTGAACTCTGGAAAGGCCCCAGCTGACAGAGGCTGACTGATGCATTTTCTCTGATTAAAGGCCAACTGTTTGGAGATCTTTTTCCTGTCTCTTATTGAGACCTAAAAATGCACAGACACTTAGGGTAAGGGCGGGATAGCTGCTAAAAGAAAAGAAAAGGTTACGACCTTGAAACCACGCAAATCCTCTGCTAATCCAGAAACACATGGTTTTCTATACCCTGGAGTGCATGTTGTGGTTGGCAGGGGGAGGGGGGGAGTATATTTTGCCTACTCTAAACAGATCTCTGGTGTGTGTCCTGCAACTGGGGAAAAACCCACCTTTTTATTTGTTTGTCAGCATCATAGACACATTAAAAACTATTGCAGTTAGATAGAGAGAAAGAGAGAGATATAGAGAAGATGTTGCAGAAAAATGCAAAGATCTCACTTAAGCTTCCTCATATGTTGAAAGATTTACACTTGATGCATTTAGTGAAAGAAATTCCACAGCACTGCATACTTCCAGCATTCAAAACAATGTCAAACTTCTAAGGAGTCTTGGATCCAGAATCATATTTAAAATTCGACAGCTATTTCAAATGATGGATTTTGCCGCAATAAAAGCTAGGCCTTTACTTCTCTGTTGCATGTAAACAGCAATTTATTATTTTTATCTATTTGTTGGAAAACAGCCATTTTTCTAGAGACAGGCAGTGGGAACAGTACTCATCTGCAGCTTCTGAACAGCAAATGAGGAAATGGGAGGTCTCATGCTCTCGTACTGACTGGGGAATGGTGACAGGGGCAGCATTATACAGGCGCACAGCTCCTCACTGACCAACAGCACCCCCTACACCTCAGCTAGGCCTGATGTCAACAACAACAACAGTGAATAAAACTCCAGAAGCCCTCTGAAGACAAAAACCTCACTGAGCATGTGCAACTCAAAGTATTATTCCTGTCCATTCTTAAAAGTCCATAACCCAAAATTATACATGCAATGGTCACTAATCTGCCTAGGTGTTCTCCCGGGAAGCAGTCTCACCGAGTGCAAATCATGGTTTTCCAATTCTCAAACAGCTAACAGAATTCCACGGGGAGGGTGCCATTACTGAGAAGGCCCTGTTCCTTGGAACCACTCTTCTGGTTTCTGAAGACTGATATGCTTGGATCAGGGACTGCGCCCATGAGCAAAGTGTGGGGGGAAGCAGTGGCGGAGCTGCATGCTCCACTACTGGGGGCAGAGAACAGGTAGGGTGTGGCTGGTGCCCCCGGGGGACAGGATGCGCCCCCCGGGGTGTGGTACGGCACCCGCAAGGGCGTGGCACGCCGTCCACAGGGGCTTGGCACATGTTCTGGGGGCGTGATGCGCCACCTATGGGAGCGTGGTGCCCAGCACACGAGGTGCGCGGCGTGTGTCCGGGGGGGCTGCCGCAATGCCACCCTACCGGAATAGTGGTGCCAGGGGCAGTCCGCTCCCTCTGCACTCCCGTTCCTCCACTAGTGGGGGTAAGGTTCCTTAAGATATCCCGGTCCAAGACCGCTGAGAGCCGAGAACAATAAAAACCAGTGCTTTGAATTGCATGTAGAAAATCACTGGGAGGCAGTGAAACTCTCACGGCACAGATGTAAAGCACATTCTGCGGCAATTAACTGGGATGTTGCCTTTGGAACCAAACATAGTATCTGCCTGATCAACAAAGGCAATGCCACATAAAGAGTTTGTCCATGAAATCTGACATTTTCTGAAGTGGGAGGAAAGGTGTGGTGAGGTGATTGTGTGTGTGTGTGTGCATGTGTGTGTGGTAGATGTTTTGTATTTTTTTTAAATAGTACAATGTATCTATGCTCAATAATAAATTGTAAGTCGCTTGGAGACCTTTGCATAACAAGAAACTAACAAATATAATAATAATAATAATAATAATAATAATAATAATAATAATAATAATAATGGCATAGGGACAAGTGTGGTGTTGTTGTTCAATGAGGCCTTTAAAAATATGACAAACTATGGGCAGTAAAAGAACACTTATCAGACCATGCATAACAGGGGGCTGGCCCTTCCTCTCTCACCCATGTTTATGTTTATGCGTAAGTGGGATGGCTATATTGAGTGGTGATTTTTATATGCTTAGAGGCAGTATAGACCTTCGGGTATAGGGCGGTATAGAAATTAAATAAACAAATAAATAAATAATATTTTATCAGTGCAACTTCCAGACACAGCACTGCAAAATAGTTGCAAGCAACTAAGCTCTGATCTTCTCCATATTCTTAAACAGATCAGAGCCTATTTTCAGGGATTTGATCTACAAACTTTGCAAATCTAACACGAGGCCTTCCATGCCTCACTTTAAAACAAGACAAAATCAGGTTGTTCCTCTCCGCCACCGCACAACACCATCTGGTTGGTTCACAACCCTTTCTCTAGCATTTTGTCTAGCCAGATTGTTCATGCTCCGTTTCGTCCTACTTTCGTTTCTTCTTCAACCAGTCTTCAGATTTCTCTCCCTTCTCCATCAGCCCTGCTTGCTTGACTGTTTGGGATTTCATCCGCTTTTGCCACTAATGACTTAACTTGGTCCTAGTGGTTAGGCGGGGGATTTTGAAGAAAAATTCAGGATCTGCTCTGGGTGACTCAGCAGTTCCAACCCAACTGGATGAGTCACTGAACCACAGCCCCTTTATCACTATGTCACTATGGATCCCTGAATATTGTAAAGTGGACAAAAAACAGATACTGCTCACTGAAAGCCTTCCCTATTCGCAAGAGGCGAGGCAAACAGAATGCAGCCTTGACAGTGGATATTTTGGCATGCACTTGTGTTCAGCAGGATCTGTCCTGGCTGCCAAATTTATGGTGTTAGTTTAGGCTTATAATATATACTTGTTTCTATATAGGCTGCCCTGAGCAAGCAGGGTCTTGATCACTTGCAGGTGTGGCTCCCTATGCAGTGACACAAGGTAGGGCCTTCCCTCCTGTGGCACCCTGGCTGTGCAAGGCACTTTTCCTGGAGGCTCGGATGGCTACAACTTTATTAAGTGTCTGACGCCTGGTTAAAACGTCTCAGGCTTTTGGTTGGTTGGTTGGTTGGTTGGTTGGTTGTAAATGGTCAAAGGCTTTGTCTGCCCACCTGTTGTTGTTCGTTTACTGCAATTGTGTGTACTGGTTTTTGGAACTGTGTGGTTGGCTTAGCGTGTTATTTTTATTTCATTTTTCATTTTTTTAAAAAACAAATTCATTGACAGCTTCACAGTATAAAGGCACTGAAGTGGTGAGCATGGTAAAAAGAGAGAGGGGGGGAATAAAGCATAGAAACACTGTTGTTGGAAAGTTCAGTGTCATTACTATGTAATGATGGGTGGTTTATAACTAGAGTTTAAAATAATAAATAAATAAATAAGCACCTCAACCCAATTTCAGGAATTCCCTTCTGCTATTTCACTTAAGACACTTGGGAGGGTTTTCTTTTTAACGTTATGGGCCAGGTTGCTGTGAAGCATCTCACAGTTCTTTGAGTTAAAATATGCTCTGTCTTTGTCATGCTTCAGAGCAGTCACTGACTGCCAGAAGGTGAAAAAGGATTCCATTAGGAGGTCTTTATTAAGTCTGTCCCAGTCGGCTTCCCATAAGCTCCTCTAGAATGCTGAATGTAAAAGGAGAGTGAATCTGAGAATTCGAACGGAGAGAGCTAGATGCTACTAGATGCTAGTGATAAGAGCTTTAAAAGAGGACTAGACAATTTATGGCTACGAAACCTGATGGATATGTTCTACCTGCACTGTTCGAGACAGTATGTTTCTGAATACTGGATGCTGGAAACCCCAGGAAGGAGAGAGCGCTGTTGGAGTCAGCTCTTGCTTTGTGGGTTTCCCCCAGGCATCTGGTTGACCACTGTAAGAAAAGGATGCTGAACTCGATAGGCTACTGGCCTGATTCAGTAGGCTCTTCTTACGTTCTTAAAAACTTTATTTTAAAGCCATGACTGGTCCTTCTTATAAGGTATGGCGAGATCCTCCCTAGTCTCAAAGCAACGGTATTTCAGTATATTGTTGAATGGAAGCAAATTCTCAATTATTTACTTTTTAATTAGATGTTTACAGCCATGCTGGGATCCATTAGGACTTTCTGCCTCAGTCATGGGCTGCCTTTTGGCTAAGCTGGGCAATCATGAATTGTGGGATTGTGGGGACGATCAGCTGCTGGAAGGCCCCGTTGCCAAGCAACCGAGAGGAGGGTGAGGGGGACGAGAGGAATGAGGTAGCACTCACACTTGAATTATTTAATTACTTAATTTTTAATCCACTCCTGCCTTCCTGCCAAATTGGCACAAAAATAAACTTTAATATCCATTTGCCCCATTTCAGAATTCCTCTCACATGGAACGGCAGGGTTCACACCATGGTCAGGAAGTTTCTCCACTCTCCCCCCAAATAAACAGAAGGCCATTTTAAGACGGGGGGCACAGGCAGTCCCTGAGGGGGCAGAAAGACTCCCTCTGCCTCAGACAAGCAGCTCCCAACCCACCCCAGTTGCTGGAGCCCTCGAGTTACTCGAAAAAGCACTTTTCATGTTTACATTATAGATGAATCATCAGCTGGAAATTAAAACAAGACTACGGTTTCCTAAGTGTGCTTGCTTAGTTAAGGCAATCTGAATCAACAGGACTTCATTGAGAGAAATGTATGCTTATGTGGGAAAGTTAATTTGAAAAAATACCGTTATTTCTCTTTCAGAAAATCTAATGCAAGTTTCCCCTCTTGGCTGCCCCATTCTTTTTCTTTCTCTTCTGCTACCACTGGTGTTTTGCAAAGGGAGGTATTCCCTGATGGCAGAAAAAGCTTAGAAAGGGACCAGTTTGAGAGATGTGGGAGTCTGCACAGATAATCGTTTAAAAATCGACTGCAGAGAGTTTGCAACTGCCAGGCTGTCACTATTTTCAGGAGGGATTCAGTTTTCAGGGATGCCAGCAAATTCAGATTTGCTACTCCTGTGCAACAAACCCATTTCCCCCTCAAAAAAAATATTTTTAAAAAAATCAGGGGAAGTGGGGACTATGATATGGAAAGTGTCAGGAGAATGCACCATAAAGTATGGCGTAACACTTGCTTGATGCAACATCATATCAACTCCCCACAAACAAATCAGAATGAATGCTTAGATCACCTGGAAGCGACCTGAATGTCAAAACCCCATCCATACCAGTATCAAGACTTCATCTGCACTATACATTTAAAGCAGTATCATACCAATTTATTTATTTTTTTTATACATATTTATTAAAGTTTTTTGAATAAAAATGCACAAATAATAAACAACATTACTTATATCATAACATAATTTCATCACTTCTTTGGACTCCCTCACGTCTCCCGCTCTCACTTACATCGTTACAAAAAAATTTTTCCAAGAAAATTACCCACTTGTTTGCAATCTTGTCTCCGCTCATTTAAATAAAATCTAGCAATTCTCCAAAAAAATTATATTTTCCTTAATCTCACTTATCGTCAAATTCAAGTATCATACCAATTTAAACAGTCATGGATTCCTGGGAAGCATAGTTTGTAAAGGGTGCTGAGAGTTGTTGGGAGACCCCTACCCCCCTCGCAGAACTGCCATTCCTAGAGTGGTTTAACAATCAATCCGTCTTCACAGGGACTCTGGGAATTGTAGTTCTGTGAGGGGAACAAGGATCTTCTAAGAACGCTCAGCACTCTTAACAAACTACAGTTCCCAGGATTCTTTGAGGGAAGCCATGGCTGTTCAAAGTGGCATCACGCTGCTTTAAGTGCATAGTGCAGTTGGGGGGTTATCTTCTCAAACTTAGCATAGGCTTAAAATCCCAACTGCTGTTGGCTGGAGGCCTGATCCAAGTTTGTTGCTACCCCTTCCATCACTTTGGCTCAGTTCTCAGGGGTGGCTGTGCTTTAGCTGGGAGAGAAGATGCTCCTAACATGTCTGGCAATTCTGCTTTTGGTAGCTGGGGCAGGGGGGCTCAGCTGAAATTGCTGACACGTCTTAAATTCCCCCCAAGCAGCATTGCTGGCCCAAGCCAAGTGAGTTCAAGGAGCCATTTGGCTGCGTTTGCAGTGTCCACGCGCCAGCAGCCTGCTCCTTGCTCCCTAAGCTGGGATAATTGGACATTGTTTAGTTACTGAATTGACGCTCTGTAGGTCTGCATGCTCCTGCCGTAGAGCTGAGCTAATTAATATGCAAACCGCTAAAGGAAGGAGCAGGTCAGGGAAGGCCCTATCTCCTCCCGTTTCCAGATAATAAAGAGAGGGATTATACATGTAACCAGAGCTCCTGTTGATGCTGCAAAAGGAATGCTGCTATGAAACATGCTCTATTTCCCTGCTTCAGAGGCACTCAAAATCCACAACAAATTCACCAAAGGCCGCACAGACTTTTGCTCAACTTATGATCCAATCATTATATATATTTGTCATCAACTTCTGCAGAGGATAAAGGGTTGGTTGGGTGAGTCTAGGGTTGGCCTCGCACTTGGTGCAAACTTTGGAAAACGTCAGTAGCAATGCAAATACCTCTCACTGCTTTTTTGACCTCTCTCAATTTCTGTTGCAAAGAGACCATTTCTCACTGTTTCTGCCTTTCCTCAAAATTCAGCATGCAAAGAATCCTTCATCCAGGTTCAGTCCACAAACAAAAGCATCAAACCCCCCTTGGTACAGTTCAGCAGTTCCATGTTGTAGTTCCAGTCTGACTACTAACTTACCTTTTTGCCCTGCTCTTTCCAGGCAGAGGTCCACACTTTTGATGCTCTGGGTCCAAGCGTGGGTTTTTTGCCCCAAGCTTTCCCCCTGAAAGGCAGCTCTTCAAAGCTGAATCAGAGCAAATGGAGACATTCACTCCGATTCAGCTTTAAAGGGTGAGTTTTTGTGGAGGAAACTTGGGGCAAAAGAAAGGGAGTGCTCCGACATGGAGCTTTAAATCTCAAGCCATGCCTGGGAAGAGTAGAGGAAAGGTAAATTTGGATAAGAGTTGCCTGTGAGCTTGAAATCTTTCACTGCTGGCCTTGTGAAAATTGCCATTTCAAATTTTCTGGCAAAGTGAGACTGCGATGTTAAAGTGCTGAACTACGAGACATCAAGTTCAGTGCTATCAACTGTGAACTGAACCAAGACAAAGTATTTTTACTGTATGTGCTCATTTGCTTACCAGTGCCAGAATGTCTGTGTTACCAAGAACTGTTCTGTGAAGTATCACTGGGAAAACCTCATAAAAGATTGGGGAGCATAAGGAGAGGGGAGAGGGAAAGGAAGTCCCATTGCACAGGCAGAAGTCTTTGTGCTAATGGGATGCCTTCACTGGATATAGCTCTCTGTTAATTACTATCTGTACTTTTCTGGATTGCATTTCCCTCTGACCTCACTATGACTATATATCTATAATTCAGTGTAACCCTTCATGCATCTGATGTAGCTTCATGCATATGATAGCTTATGCCAGAATAAATTGGTTAGTCTTTTAAAGTGCCACAATACTCCCTGTTCTTTTTGCTGCAGCACAACTATCCCTTTGGGGGGGGGGGAGGACATAGAGAAGCACAAAGCTCATTCTAATTATTTCTGAACCAAGTCATTATGTCTATCTATGCCAGTATTAATTTCATTTTCAAACTTTTCTTGGCAAATCTATAAGCCTTGCAGTTTCATCTCCCTCGAAGCATTTCTCATTCATTTAGTCTCACTGGGCTTGATCTGCTTCCTCACAAAATGGGGCAAGAAACAGCATAAGCATGTTAACTGGCTCCTACAATCAGAACGTGAATTTTGGAAGTGGAGAGATAGAAAGCACTTCACGGGCCGGGCTACAGAAATTAATAGCTAACAATACAGTACTTCACATTTATGTAGTGCTTTTCTGAGTGTCAAAAATGTTTAGCGCACAGTACCCCAGCAGGCAGCAAACACTGTAAAGGTAGATTGTGATAATATTATCGTTCGCATATTGCAGACGGGGGGGGGGGGAGACTGAGAGAGTGCCTATTTCAGATATTAATATTGCACAGCTTGAAGCAATTGGATGCATAAAAAGTGACTCCTCTTGGAATAAAATGTTGTCCAGAACCATTAGTATTGTTCAAAGCTTTGCTACCCAGAACTTTTTCAAAAAAACAGATACAAAACATCAATGATATATCCAAATAATTCCATACAATCATGTGCATGTCCAGCCCAGGCTCAGCTTCTTATAAAATACTCCAAACAGATCTAAAATCAGAGGTCTGCCTTTCGCCACAGCCTCCATTACAGCCTGGAGAAGTTTTCCCTTTAGAAGAGACCTCATTATCGCATCCTTTGTCTTAGCTGCTTGAGAAACACTCAACAGGCAACTCCAAGATGGCGATCTGCAATTGAATACCCTCACATGATCTAAGGTGAAACACTCACATGTGTGCTAGCAGAGGGCAACAACAGTTAAGTATCAACTCAGTTAAAGAGAACTCTTTTTGCTCTTCTTTAGCTTCAGTGGAAATTTCCAGTTAAACCCCAAGTACAGGCATTCTCCATTTCAGTGTGCAATTAAACAATTATACTTAACAGTGCCATGGCTAAAGCCACTCTGTGAGTCCATCTTGGAGGTAAGATTTGAATTACGGGGTTCTTAATTTATAGCTGAATCAATTAGCTGCTTCGTTATAATTCCAGCAATATCATTCCCATGATGAACACTGGGTTCAGTTGCAACAGATGCCTTGGCTTTTGTCCGTTTTTGCTTGGATAAATAAATACCCATGAAAATGTTGCTTGCTTGCAATGGACCCAGTGGAGACTGGTCCATTAGGGCACATGGGGCTCTAAGTCTGCTCTAAGTCACTCCCCACCTCCCTCCTCCTTCTTACTTACCACCACCTTAGGGGTGGCACTGCCTATCAGGTTCCTCCTCATTAGTCTAAGTCAGGTTTTCCCACACTTGGGTCTCCAGCTGTTTTCGAACTACAGTTCCCACCATCCCTGACCACTGGTCCTGTAGTTTGGGATGATGGGAGTTGTAGTCCAAAAATCAGCTGGAGATCCAAGTGTGGGAAACTCTGGTCTAAGTCTTGCCCTTGTAGAACTCAGCAGGAAAGAAGATAAGGAGAAAATGAACTGGGTGGCTCCACTTATCACTGGCTCTGGCTCCATCTACTGTAGGTCTCCCTGTCTTCTACCCTACCAAATCCAATGGGCACCAGCTAGCACTGAATGGGCTGGATAACCCTGCATTTCCTTTCATACTACTGGGATCATCCATAGATTTAGAGAATTTCACTCCCAAATCTTCAGATACAGATCCACGAAGCATTTTGGAACCTAATTCTTAAGGACTAGTTGCCTGCGGACCTTATTGCCAGCTCCCCTTGCTGTTTTACTTACCACTCTTCCCTTTTCCCATACTGTCATTTTCTTTTCCATTCGTTTTATCTCTTTCCCCTTCTATCAATCTGGATATCATACTACTGATAGCTGTCTTAGAAGGAGGATGAAATGTGCAGCAGAGGGGTGGGTGGGCCGTAAGGAAGAGAAAACATATTAGGACTAATCTCTTTCTTGTTAATTATTTCTGTTTGCCCTTACAAATAATTATAAAGATTTTAAAGCTTACCAGAAGCTTATCAGGAAAAACATTATTGAAAGACATACTTTCGGAGAGTTTGTTTAATTGATTGCAAATGCTTATTAGAGTTTTCCCTCCAGACTACAGCAAAGGGACATTCTCACCTCCGAATGCTCTCATTATGCTAAGGAGAAAGATTCTGAGTCATCAACATCCTATTTCCTGCTTTTCCTTAGAGAACCCCCATCCAAGGACCAACCAGCCGTGGCTTGTATAACTAGTGCTGCTCGCTTCATAGCCTCCAGATTACGGCACTGCCATCTTTGTGTGTGCATGTTGGAGTAGGGTCATTAATCTCCCTTATGCTGATTCTTCTGACAGAGTGAGTGGCAGCCTGCTATTTAAGTGGGACAAAATTTAGACCTAATTAGAATTTGCCACCTTCCTGTCTGCAGATTAGATAGCTCCTTCTCCTCCTTTGAAGCTACCTAATTGATAGTGTCAAGGAGGGGGCTGGCTGCCATTTGAGGTCGCTGTTTCCACTGGCAATGCGAAGTGATGAGGCTTTATCCAAAGCAATGCGGCCTGGATGGAAAAGCCCGCTGCTCGGTCCTAGCTTACTGAAACCTGTCTCTGCTGTCTTGAGTCTCCTCATCCAAATCCCACACCTCGTATATCTTGCTCTTTCATCTCCAGACAGCACATACATAAACAATAAAACAGTCTCTGGCAGGCACCTGATTCCTCAGAAAATGACAGCGGCAGTCAACCCATCACTCTCATTTCTCCAGTTAGATCTGCCCTTGGCACAAGAACCTCACAGAAGATTTGACCTGGTCAGTAATTGTACTGAGATGAAAACAGAAGCCTCAGGAAGGAGAAATTATGTATTAGGGGTGGGTGGGTGTATTCGACAGCATTCAAAAAGATTCCTGTCAGAATTAGCACATTTGGAATTCATGTCTTCTTTTTACATCTGCCCCCGTGCTTGAAATGACCTCTCGTCTTCTAATGACCAGGCTGATTTTCTATCCCTCTTTCAATGCCTCATCAAACCATTTTGTCTCTCACTCTGAGTCACTTTAGACTCCAATAAATGTTATCTGGCTTCAGTTTCCAACCTGCAGAAGAGGAAAAAATATTGTGCTCTCATGACGGCAAAGACATCAAGGTCACCAATCACTGGGTGGATGCCTGGGAATTATGGGCTCCAAGAGCTGAGCTGAAGCTCTGTTCCTTGAGCCACTGCAGTTCTTGAGGAAACTTTGGCTTCCAGTGCTTCCAGACAGGAGTTTAGTTTGGAATCAGGGCAACTCATGGTGTGTTACATCCTCATTATGTCATCATCAAAATGCCAGCCCATACTTTTTGAACATTTAACCCAGTTATCCTCATACTGCAGAAAACCCGGTTAAATAGAACTAGCCTGTTATGCGTCTGCAATCACAGTTGGTGTGTAAGCTCATAAGCACATCTTTTCTGGTTGGTGGTTTGTCAGGTGTGGTGATGTTTCAGTGGGCAGGCTCTGACATCTACTTCCATCATCTCCTTACCTAAGCACAGCCCGGCCATTTTGTTTCTGGCAGCCAAATGCCTATTTCCAACAGTTGCACACTCAGATTTTAATAACCCAGTTAGGTTAGAGCTTTTAATTATCAGTGTTATTTTGAACAGATGTCTTGCGCAACACCTCTTTATCACTTGGTCAGGTAAATATCACTCCTACCAAAACTTCAGTATTTCTTTTTTTAAAAAAAAATGTTTAAACCATGAAAGTACAAGCCTCCATCTTGCCCATTGTGAAACATGATAACTAAGGCCACATTCATACAATGGATATAAAGCATTATGATTCCTCACTTTAAACAGTCATGGCTTCCCCCAAAGAATTCTGGGAGCTGCGGGTTTTTAAGGGTTCTGAAAGTTGTTAGGAAACCCCTTATTTTCCTCAGAAAACTGCAATTTCCAGATGCCTCTTCAGAGGGATCTCTGGGGACAGTAGCTTCCAAGATTCCTTGGGTGTTTCTCCCAAGTAAGAGGTTCCAATTTTCCTTCAGATTTTCACTAAAGGGGTGCTCATTTCAGATCCCCCCAACATACAAAATGACCAGCATGTTTGTTGTGCTAAGGAATGATAACCTGAAAAGACCCCTAATCCTACTATACAACTACAGAACTTAATCTGTTCCTGGAGTCCGTTTGACTCCCGAAACCATTCGAAAACCAAGGCGTGGCTTCCAACTGGCTGCAGTAGCTTCCTGCACTCAACTGGAAACCGAGTCAGACGTTCAGCTTCTGAAAAGCGTTCGCAAACCAGAAGACTTACATCTGGGTTTGTGGCATTTGGGAGCCAATTTGTTCAACAGCTAAGCCGTTCAGGAACCAAGGTACCACTGTACTTTTGTGGCTGAGTGTCAGCATCCTGCCTAGATTTCCCCTCCAGAACAGGAGTTGGACTAGATTACCTTGGGGTCCCTTCGAGGATTCTATCATAGGGGCAGCCCTGCTCCAAAAACACTTCAACTGATGGAGTCATAACTGGGAGAGCAGTGACTTAGCCCAAGGACTAAAAAGAAATTTGTGTCTGGTTGTTGTTGTTTTAACGTGCATGTATTATTTAAAGAGAACGGATAAAACTCCCTGATTCCGTTGAGAAGTCCGACAGATGCCGCTGGCCTGAAACACCATATTGGATAACGGTATCTCCGAAGACGGCTGGAGCTGCTCAGCCTTGAACATGGAAGAGGGCAAGGAGTGAGGGAGGGGAGGAGGGCAGTTGTGTGGTATTGGGGGGGGGGGGCAGCTGAGGATGAATGGAAGTGAACTCTGCTCAGATGCAAAGGCAGAATTCTGAGCCTCAGCAAGCAGCTGAGAATCCAACAGCAGGACAGACATTCCTCCTGCCTGCCTCCCCTCTTGCCTCTGCAGAGCATGGTGTATATAACAAAGCATCTCCAAAGGAGCCTCTGAACTCTCTGTATTAGATGCAGGCATGCCCAGGATCACATTACAGCAGAGAAGAAAACAAATCCAGGACTAATTGGGAGGGGAGGGTGGTGCAGGCAACTTACATTGTTTGCCTGAAATTCGTGTGTGTGTGTGTGTGTGTGTGTGTGTGTGTTTTGGTGGAAGTCCCAAACAAGTTTGTGAAGCATGACACATTGACCATGGCTCAAGTCTTTGAAGCCGCGCCACATTTAAATAGCTGCTGTACCATTTATTTCCCTTAAATTGAGAATAAAAGTGAAATACGAGGACGATGGCCAGCCTCTCCCATCAGGAACACTGGAATTCCCCACTTCACAAATTGCCATTCCTTGTTATTTCATACAGTGGGGTGCCCAAGAAAGGAAAACATATTTTAATATAGCTGCTAGTGAAAAGGAACATTTCAATTGTTATTAAAAACAGCTAAGGTCAGTAACTTAAATACCATCATCTCTGTGTGTGCTGCTGCAGAATTAAAAGAGTGGTGGGCTACTCATCCGTTGGATTTGGAACTCAAGAGCCCCTTATTCAAGAATCCATTGCAAAGTTTCAACACATTTGGTGACTAAGGGTGTTTTGGGGTGGGATTCAATCACACACTAGCAAATTCAGGTTGAGCAATTATAGATAATTAGGAGCTTTGATGCAACTAATCCGTTTCCCCCCAAAATAAGGAAAGTGATGGGGAAAGTCACTAGAAAGTGTGTGATGACACTTGCTTTGACAAAATGCCATCTAACCTCTGCACAAACAAATCAGAATGAGCACTCATTGGCATAGTCAACATCGCCCAATGTCCTTGAAAACAAAAAAGGACCACTCAATAAGCAGGCCATCTGGAGGTGGCCCAAGAGCAGACTCATGCACTGTTCTGTGTCAGTCTTGCTTGATGCATGCAGGGCACCATGTTGGGGAAGGCTGCTCACGGTGGAAACTGCTCATACAGCCCACATGCAAGCAGTAATTTGGGGCATATAATAATGGGGAAAAGCGGCTCTTGGCAGCAAACGATCATAGCACCCACATAACTTGAATTCCCATGCAGCTTGTTCCATAACCCAGTCAAGTTGGAATACCTAATTTGTTTTCATTAAATTGGCAAATCCATCCATCTTGGCAGAGCATTCCATCTTAACTGGACTGTGGAGACCAACTACTAAATATTTATTTCCTGAGCCAAGACATCCATTTAATGGGGGGGGGGGCGATGTTGGCATGATATAATACAAGTTGCTCAGGAACCACAGAATACAGTATCTTCTAAACTGATAAAACGCTTGTTTCATGGAATGGGGAGATCCATTGAAGGTTCTCTTGCATCCCTTTCACTTGGGCCCTTAGATGGCTCTCAGACCAAATCTGCAGATGAGAATCTTTGCATTCCACTTCATGCTGGACCCTGTTTAAAGAAAACATCTGCAAAGCAATTCCCCAGTGACAGGTTTAGCAGTCTGGAAAATCTGATGCATTTATGCTGAGTTCATTATGGGGAGTTTTAGTCAGTTAAATATGAAAACTAAATGGCTGCTTTTTTTTTAATGAAGTGCAGAACAGTTTTACATTTTCTTTATGCTAATCCTTTCTAACTTTTGCATCAATAGGCTATTAATTGCCAAGGAAAATGCAAAATAACAGAGAACGGAGAGGGGGGGCAGGGGTTGTGGAAGAAAAAGGAGATAGCGTGTTTGGCACCCAAACTACTACAACAGTAAAGTGCAGTTACCCTGGAGAAGAAGAAGTTACTGTGCTAAAAGTACCAGTGAATATTGTATAGATTTGTTATTTTAAAACAGGTTTCAGAATAACGGGAATATTCACATCACTGATTGGGTTCCTAACTAAAGCTCATGGCCGATAACATGGGTACTATACCTGAACAGGAAATATGAATACAGTGGTACCTCAGGTTAAGAACTTAATTCGTTCTGGAGGTTCGTTCTTAATCTGAAACTGTTCTTAACCTGAGGTACCACTTTAGCTAATGGGGCCTCCCGCTGCCGCCTCGTGATTTCTGTTCTCATCCTGAATCAAAGTTCTTAACCCGAGGTACTATTTCTGGGTTAGTGGAGTCTGTAACCTGAAGCGCCTGTAACCTGAAGCATCTGTAACCCGAGGTACCACTGTACAAGTAGGAAGCATGGGGCTGCACACACCACCAGGCGTGTCCCTGTCTGCTCAGTCCCCAATCTTACTGTGTTCAATCTGGGAAGCTACACAGGAGTTTCCATTCATGTTTCTGTTGAGCGCAAGTAGAAGCCTCTGTTTTACCAGGGTTCATAGAAACATAGGAAGCTGCTTTATACTGATTCAAACCATTGGCCCATCTAGCTCATTATTGTCTACCCTGACTTGTAGCAACTCTCTGGTATTTCAGGCAGGGTTATCTCCCTGCCTTACCTGGAGACGAGAAGGACAGAGCCTGGATCTTCTGAATGCAAAGCAACTGCTCTGTCACTGAGCTATGGACCTTCCTGATTGTGCCAGGCTTCAAATCATGTTCAAGTGAAGGCGAGGAGGTAGCTATTGACATTTGGGTGCCAGGAGCCATTTTGAATCACAGTGGCAGACCAAAACATGACTTTGGTGTGACACCACCAGTTTTTTAGCAAAGGTTCTGCTGCCTCTTGAGATATTGTCATCGTACTCAGTATGAGGGCTGCTGAACTGGGGGTGAGTGTATACATCGCCGTGTGGGTTCTGAGAGCCATTTTGCATCAATATGGCAGACCCAAACATGACTTTGGTGTGATTTCACCTAATTTTTTTGGCTCACATACTATCCATTTCAAAATCACAGTGTTGGGGTTTTTTTTGGTTTCTAGAAATTCACAGGCAGTGCCAGGCACTCCAAGCTGACAGTAATAGTGATAAATAAAAATAAGTTGCATTTGCAGGCTCTCCAGGGTAAAACCATGAATCGCTTTGAAGTCTAGGCTGGAGAATGAAATCAGGCCACAAAGTATTCCATTACTTCTTTCCCTCATGTATCTGCCTTCACTCATCTACGACGTCTGTACTTTTTACAGCTGAAATACACTACATGCTCCAGAATACACACCCACCCACCCACCCCAACTCAGCATGTATCTGCTGTAAGAAACCGTTGAAAAGATGGGGGTGGAAATGCCTTCCCTTTGAAAAAATGTATCCTTGTAAAATCTGATTTGGAGAATATGCTGCCGAAAACATGTGATTTGTTTAGTAGCCTGGGAAGAGGAGAAGGGGGCCCAGTGCATTAGAACGAGATGCGTGCCTCACGCAAGGACTGCAGAGGGAAAA
Organism: Podarcis cretensis; assembly: GCF_951804945.1. Taxonomy (NCBI): domain Eukaryota; kingdom Metazoa; phylum Chordata; class Lepidosauria; order Squamata; family Lacertidae; genus Podarcis; species Podarcis cretensis. Next base: position 30,320,670 of record NC_137173.1, on the reverse strand, counting down.
TGTAAAACAGGATATGCAGCAGAGTGAAACGTTTTGTGGTGTTGTTGTTTCTGTTGTTTTAAGTTTGCTAAAGGAAATGCAGAAACAAAGCCGAGAGCTGTGATAGCACCACGAATGTTCAGCTGCAGCGACAATAAGCCACAGCTCCCAGGAAACAAGCAGCAGATTGAGGAAATAATGAAAACATAATCTCAGACGAGAACGGACAGCAAAGGAACAAGAGCAAACATATGGCTTCCGCTCCCCGTGATATCAGTGTTAATACAGGGCTCTGATTGACAGGGCTTGTCAGTTTTCCCTTTGAGGTAACCGAATTGCTGAATCTCCAGAGGAGATGTTAGCTAAAGACAAGGGGGGCGGGTGGAGGGAGGGAAAGAGTCTGCTGTTATAGATTCTTGTTCTCTGCCGCTCTGCAAAGACTGAAGGATGGATTTCATGCACCTGTGGAGACTGAGAAAAGTGCTGAAGTCCCCACTCCCCAAAACTGAATGCCTGATATCTCTGAATATCGCCAAGCAGTTCTTCTTATGCACTAATTATAGCAGGCCTGTAAATAGCTGTACATCTCTGATTGCCTTGGGCCAGTCCATCCAGGTGACCAGGCATACTGCTCTGTGTACATCGGGGATAACAGGTGTTCTGATGCACTAAGAGGGCAGGCAGATGCACATAATTTTAGCCAGAAGGCTACTGTGGAAACACAGCCACCATATTTCAAGCACACGTACAACCCACAAGGGAAACCCGTGCTTCCAGCTTTCGGCAGAAGCTGGCTTCGCACAGCACTGATTGGCTGTTCCTAGTGTGAGTCATAAAGCCACCTCCCCCTTTTTCAGAGCAAGGCTGTGGACAGTGCTAATTGACCGACCCTTGTCAGTTACATATGCAACTACCACCCTGCTGCCACCTTCTCAGCTAAGTAAAGTAGTAGTAGTACAGTAGTAGTAGTAGTGGTGGTGGTGGTGGTAATGTTGAGTAGGAAAGAAAGGAAGATACTGAAAAACTTAAGACAAAGTGGAAAGGCAGGATGAAGAATGAGAAGATCAGATAGAGGATAGTTTGTGTGGGTTTGCAGGTATTGTGTGTTACAGGAGCAGGGATAAGCAAAGGTCACACCATAAATCTGCATTGCTTCTGCTTGAAGGTCTGCCTAGATGCTGCCTAACTGATGTATTTTTTTTATGTGTACAGGTTAATTTTTATGAACTTCGGCCTTGCAGATAATTTTCTTTCCAAATAACTTATCCTCACATTTGCCTTCTGAGGGCTGCCCCCAGTACAAGGCAAATCTAGGTGGCTGCTTAGGGGCACATTTTTTAAAAGTGTGTGCCTCTTAATGCAGCAGAAAGTAAAGACCAAATGCTGCAAATAAAACTTGTCACTTATTATAATGCATTACTTAGTTCACATTCAATCACACCTACATAGTCATATAAATATTTGTAGCTTTTGAATATGCATATTGTGCACACATTTTGTCCCCTTCCAGGCAAAAGATATGCAAATAGGGCTAGAGGAGAGAGAGAGGGAGAGAGAGAGAGATAATATAATAAAATCTTATGCATGGATGCTTTAGTTGAGATTCCTGCATTGCAGGGAGGTTGGGCCAGATGACCCTCAGGGTTTTTCCAGCTCTACAATTCTATGATTGTATGCTCAGATGCACTCTCTTTATTGGTTTAGCATTGTTCCGCAGCACAAATACAGTTACCAGGAATGAACTGCAGGGAACCCTGGCTCACAGCAAGCCCAGCTTAGAGTGCCAGAATGCCTAAAACTATCCTGAGCCTCCAACTTTAGCAAACACTCAAGCTAGACAATTTCAGTTTATTAAAAGCTCAAACAGCCAAGCCAGGTTTTGTTTTTTGTTTTTGCCCAGCAAGAAGAAAGCCACATATATGAACTTACAGAGATATTTTGCACGCCAGCATCTACCGCAGTCTACGCCTACAGACCGTGCTTATTTCAGTATACGCCACTATTTGCAGCCTGCTACATTCTATAAATAAGGACTCATTTGCCTGGACATTTTGCTCATCACATAGCGTTCCTTCTAACAGAGAAGCGGGTGGCACCATGGTGACCAGCGAAGTGGCAAAGCTGGCCTTGCAAGCATGGGGGAGGAGGGTGTTCTGCATATCTGATAGAAAGCCAAATATGCAAGAAAATATTAGTTTAAATATTAAATAAAAGAGAAGCCAAAGAAACACCAAGCAATCATTTGATGTTTTGGTTAGAGTGTCAGACTAGGACCTGAGAGACCCATGCTCAAATCCCCACTCAGCCATGATGCTCACTGGGTGGACTTGGGCCTATCACTCCTAGAATCAGAGAACTGTAAAGCTGGAAGGGACTATGAGCGTCATCTAGCCTCAACTCCAGCAATGCAGGATTTATTTGCCCAACGTGGGGCTCAAACTCACGACTCTAAGATTAAGAGTCTCATGACCTTTAGATCCCCTCTAACTCTACAATGCTATGATTCTATGCTCTACTGACTGAGCTACAGTGAGGGGGGGAAGTATTTGATCCGCTGCTAAATTTGCCCGTTTGCCCTCTGACGAAGAAATGGCCTGTCCATAATTTTAATAGTAGGTTTATTGTAGTAGCTATACATCAGCCTTGAAATCTTACTGACTTGGAGAGGATCTGCAAAGAGGAGTGGGACAAAATACCTCCTGAGATGTGTGCAAACCTGGTGGCCACCTACAAGAAACTTCTGACCTCTGTAATTGTCAACAAGGGTTTTGCCACCAAGTACTAAGTCATCGAAGACAGGAGTGCCTGGCGTGTTCTGGTCAATGGGATCACGAAGAGTCAGACACGACTAAACGACTAAACAACAGCAACAACACTAAGTCATCTTTTGCAAAGGGGTCAAATACTTATTTCACTCATTATAATGCACATCAATCTCTGACTTTTGTCTTCTGGGTTTCTGAGGGTTTTCTTGTTGTTATTCTGTCTCTCACAGCTACAATAAACCTAGCATTAAAATTATGGACTGGTCATTTCTTCATCAGAGGGCAAACGGGCAAATTTAGCAGCGGATCAAATACTCCCCCCCCCCCCCCCCGCTGAATGTTCCTTAAACTTTAAAGTATCTGGGAATGAGTGGAGCTGAGATTTGGATCAGGTTATGCACAAATGTAGGTGTGCACCCTCTGCCTTCAATTTCCCCTGAACTCTCACCCATTCTAGCCCCATGTCATGGCCCCTCCGGTCTAGGCCTGGCTGGACGTTGTGCTGAAACACCACCACTGTGTGCTACATATGAAGTTTTAGGGCTGATTGTGCCACATGCTGCATAGCCTGTGTGGAGCCTGGTGCTGTAGCACTATAATGCAAAAACCGAACACTCAGCCCCTATACTGCCCACAGTATGAATTGGGGAGCAGGAGAGGTAATCAGCATGGAATTATACAGGTCATAGACATAGCTGGCAGGTTCCTCAAAGGTCACCTGGACAAACCTGCTTCCAGTGCAGGAAATCTGCTATTACTGCACCCCTGCCAGGTGATCATTCAGCCCTCGTCTCATACTGCCATAGGAAGTTCGCTTCTGAATGCCAGTTGCTACAGGAGGGAGAGAGTCCTGCTGCACTTGGGTCCTGCTTGCAAGCTTCCCGCAGGCATCTGGTTGGTCACTATGAGAACAGGATGCTGGAATAGCCGGGACACTGATCTGATCTGCCAGGGCTTATCTGACGTTGTTCTGCTTAAAGGACTCTAACAAAGGAGAAGTAGTGACCTTCTGAAGCTGTCTCTTCTGCCATTGAGCAGCTCATACCATCACAAAGGTCTTTCTGACGTTTTGTCAGAATTCTCTTTCTTGTCATTTGAACCCATTGGTTCAGGTTTTCCTCTGAAGCAGCCAAAAAAAAAAAACCCACACCCCAATTTCATTCTACCATTTATGTGACAGCCCTTCAAATCTTTGGAGATGGTTATCCCATCACCTCTTAATTGCCTCTTCTCCTCATAGGACTCAGCTGCTTCAGCTGTTCCTCACAGGACTTGGTCTCCAGGTTTTGGGATGTTATCAATATGCACAGATCAAATTCAGCTTTAAGTCAGTGACAGACTAAGAGAGAAACAGTAGCAGGGGTCTGCTGCTTGGCCAACCTTGCTTCTCCAAAGGTTTACATACCTGGCTCCAGACAGGAAGTTAATGGAAGCTCTGTGTGTAAGAGAGGGGCGGAAAAATGTTTGAAGACATGTGGCTTTATTTTGGTGTGTTTCTTTCCTCTTCAGTCGCCTGGTATGATCGCCTGATTAAAACATTATCGCTACGTGTGTTGTAACTGTGCTGAGTGCACTTTGGGCTACCTACTAAATTTAAGTCTATCTGTCCTTATTTGTGTAACAAGCCAATACAACGATGTACACAAGGAAAAATTTCAAAATTCACTCACTCCCTCATACACATATGTATCCAGAGAAGAACATATCACACTGTCAAAAAGTCTATTAAAATACAGGCATGCGCATGCAGTTAGGGGAGGGGGGAGCCACGATAGAGACAACCCAAATTCACATCTGGACAGCAGGTTTGGAGTTTGGCTCAAAGAGAGCTTCTCCTCAAATCAAAATGCAGACTCCACAGAAAGTATCAGTGTTTGGCAGAACAAAGAACAAAAGTACAAACTATGCAGCAAACAGCATGAAGACCCAGTTTCCTTCTCACGTGTGCCTGATGCCCAGATTTCAAAATCTCTCCTAGGGAACGTTTGTGGAGGAATAGATGGAGACCTGGATATTTTCCTACATTTCTCTGACACTAAGTGTTATGCTCCTCATATGTAAAACAAAAACCAAGGGCAGCTTTAACATTTTCATCATGTTATGAGTCACACAGGGGACTGTGGGGCTGAGCTTTAAAGCCCTAAACGGCCTCGGCCCAGTATACCTGAAGGAGCATCTCCACTCTCATCATTCAGCCTGGACACTGAGGTCCAGCAGCGAGAACCTTCTGGTGGTTCCCTTTGCAAGTGAGCTTACAAGGAACCAGGCAGAGGGGGCCTTCGCAGTGGTGGCACCCACCCTGTGAAATGCCCTGCCATCAGTTGGCAAGGAAATAAACAACTACATGATTTTGAGAAGACATCTGAAGGCAGATGTTTTTAAGTTTGATGTTTATAATTTGTTGGAAGCTGCCCAGAGTGGCTGGGACAACCCAGTTAGATGGATGGCATATAAATAATTTGTGGTGGTACATAGGAATTTGTTCTATATTGAGTCAGGCCAATTATCCATCCAACTCAATACTGTCTACACCACCATCATCCCTGACCATTGGCCATCTTGATGGGAGTTGCAGTCCCAAGCATTTGGAGAGCACCAGATTGGGGAAGGGTGATCTACAGCTCTCCAGGATGTCAGACAGGACAGAGGTGTTTCCCAGCTGTGCCTGGAGATGCCAGGAATAGAACCTGGAAGCTTTTGTATGCAGAATAGATGCTTTACCACTGAGCTATGGCCCATTCCCTAATGTTAAGGGATTTGTAGCACTGGGGAAGAGAAAGCTTGGTGCGCCCCCTCCCCAATACATGTGGCAGCTGACCAAAGCCCCTAATTTATACTTTATAATTATGCCAACAGAACCTTAGGATTCGTTCTTCTATATGTGAGTGAGAGAGTTTGTTCTCAGGAATAGAGAATTATTCTTCATGGTCTTGTCCCTAGTCAGTATGGGGGCCACAATGGCCAAAACAGTTCTCCTACAGCAGGCTTAGATGATGCTCAAGACACCTCCTCTGAAACTGTACTGACTACGGCAGCAATACTGGGACAGCGTTGAATTAATTAATCCTCAAGCACATTGTAAGTGAACTGAAGGCTTCTGACCGTCCAGATAATCCCAGTTTAGGGCCAGACTTCACCAGCCCACTAAGTACTCTAAACAGCTCTGCTGGGTGGCTACTTGAGGATGCAATAGTAGTGGAGAGGCAAGCTTTCTCCAGTGCCATCACCACCACACAAGAGGCACAAGTATGTACAGTAAACTCACAATTTACAGGCTTCTGCCAGCTTTACATGCTTGGCAAAAAATATAGAAACAAATAGAAAGGGGGGCGGAAAAGGGGTGGACTTCGAGGAAAAAAAGACATTGGCTGTCCAACCCACCATTGCACCCAATGTGTTTTGACTGTACAGGATTTTGGCTTTTCCCAGAACATAACCCCAGCATAGGTTGTGGACTTACTGTACTCTAACCTATCTTCAGTTGTGTTTGCTGTGAGCTTTCAACCACTTGCATCCCAGGCGTTGTTGAATTGGGTTCATTGTCCAAAGTTCTCTAGAAACCCAGGGTGCCCTTTGGGCTCTACAGCACAGGAGAGGATACTTAGGAGTAGGGATGAAGGAGAAATTCAGTTTGCTTCAAATTCTAATGCGAAACTGCCCAATTTGCACTTTCTGAAACAATATGAGAAGCGAAACACAGCGATACTTTGAAATTTGGACTTCTGTGAATTTTGTGATGCATTCTTCCAACCAAATAATGTGTGCCAAAATGTGTATATGAAGAGGAAAGTGTGCCTTAAAAATGTATATATGGTGAAAATAACATAGAAAATGCATACATTAGACTCATTTTGTTCACAAAAATATGTATTTGATATAATTTTGCACTAAAACGCTGACTAATTTTAAGAAGGTTTTTTTTTAAAAAAAAAAATGCAAACTAAACTTAAGACTAGAAAAATAAGAAATCTGAAACTGTCAAGATTTGTCCAGCCTACTCAGGAATGATCCTGTTGAAGCCAAGGTTGTTGGCAGGAGTAATATTCATGTCAACTGGAAAATTCTCAAGAGAAATAGTTTTTTTATAGTATTTTTAAAAAATAAAAACAAAAACTTTAATTGTATGATTTTTCAAAACATATAAACAATTCTCTGTCCAGTGAAATAAAGCTACAATGCAGATTACAGTACCTTATAAAAGGAGTTCATTTATCTAACAAAAAAGCTGATGTGATAAATGCCATTTGCCGTTTTATAAGACAGTGTAACCTCATTGCCTTGCCTTCAGTTTGTGATCCATCAAAGACCCTGGATCCTTTTTGGCAGTGCTAAAATCTGGCTGGTATCCCATTTTCTATTTGCGGCTGTGAATGCCTCTTCCTTCTCTTCCTTGATGTTTCATTAAACTGTTTCAGGCTGAGCTCAGTTTACATTCAGTGTTGGGTTTCAAAACTATACAATGGGAATCTATTAACGTCAGCCAGAAAGAAGACCCCCTGTGTCTAATGAAGTTTACTCTCAAGTAAATGCACACAGAACTGCAGCTGCAGGCTATGCAAAATGAGATTTACTTCTGACCCAACGTGAATAGGATGGGACTGTGTGTCTGTTTGCTCAGTCATCATCCAACCACCAAATTCTAAAAGCCTGACTTAGCATAAATGCCCAGAGAGTTAAGTAAGTGTTCCCTTTGCTTGAGGAAGAAATTGTGGGCTTGGCTCTGAGCGGACAAGGCAGCCCAAGAAAAAAATGTGCTGTTTCCAGAGTAAGCTGCAGAACAAGGAATTCCAGTTTACATTGCTGATGTCAGGGATTAATAACATTTTGTTTTTGTTTGGTTTTTTGAAAAAGGAACTGACAAAGTTTCCATCTCCGGTTGCAAAAGAAAGCTTGAGAAAGTATCTGCTACCACAAGGGATGCAAGAAGCTGAGAAATTTCCTTTTTTCATTTAAAGGAGAGAGCAATGGAGAAGGGGTGCCAAGGTGTTTTAATCATCATAAAATCGCTGTAAGAAATCCCTAAAATTGTGAGGGGAAACACCTCTGGGAGTTCACGTGGTTTCAAAGAAAATGAGAGGGTGGATGCACTTGTGGCATAACCAGTATGCCTCCCTTTGACCCTTCTGCTGTTGTGTGTATGGGGGCGTATTTTAACATACCTCCATGGGCAAGACACATGGCTACCAGCACAGCTGCTGTCTTGCACGTAATTTGCACCAGAAGTGCAAAAAAGAAAAGGCTGGTTTGTGATGAGTTGTGTGCACACTCCTTTTCACACTGTACAACACCCCAAACTACACTTCGAAGCCAAGCTTGCTAGCAGCAAGTACTTGGTGCCAGCTTAAAAGCCACTTCCAACAAGGTAGGAAAAAGGAGAGGAAAGAAAGCTCATGATGACCTCTTCTCAAGGCGCTCTAGATTTTTCAACCTCTGGCTCTTCCACTTTTGAAACCCTCTCTTTCACATTCATTGGTTTCTCTTCTTCCTTTTGTAACTCATACATTTTGTAATGTATGAACAGCCAAGTGAGTGGCTGCTTTCTCTGTTGGTACACACTGCGAGCAGCCAATATGTGGCAGGGCAGAGCTTCATGTAGTAAGAACATGTTTTACAGCAGAGATGTTGAACCATCAGCCCATATGCCCATTCTGGCTCACCTAGACTTTTCTGCTGGTCTATCAGATCCTCACCCATTTTACCAGGTCAGGGTATAGAGGCATCAGCAGTGGCAGCACCTTAAACTTAAAGCATTCAGGCTCCTGAACCAATGTGCCAGCTGCAGCAAGGAGCATAGCACCATTGTTCCCTGGCCACTTGAACATTGCAGATTGGAACACTCTTTCCTGTTTCCTGAGCATTCCAATGTTTTCCACATCCTGGGAATGACTAGACGCTTGCTTGGAGAAGGAGAAGGAGAAGGAGAAGGAGGAAAGGAGACTTTCCTTGGTTATTCTTAAGGGTGCATCATGGTGCAGGGCTGGGTGAAGAGACATTTAATGCTCTGTACCCAGCCCAGCAAGGGACGCGGGTGGCGCTGTGGGTTGAACCACAGAGCCTAGGACTTGCCGATCAGAAGGTCGGCGGTTCGAATACCCGCAACAAGGTGAGCTCCCATTGCTCGGTCCCTGCTCCTGCCAACCTAGCAGTTCAAAAGCATGTCAAAGTGCAAGTAGATAAATAGGTACCACTCCAGCGGGAAGGTAAACGGCGTTTCCATGTGCTGCTCTGGTTGACCAGAAGCGGCTTAGTCATGCTGGCCACATGACTCGGAAGCTGTACGCCGGCTCCCTCGGCCAATAAAGCGAGATGAGCGCCACAACCCCAGAGTCGGCCACGACTGGACTTAATGGTCAGGGGTCCCTTTACCTTACCCAGCCCAGCACTGTGATGGAAGGGAAAATAATGCCCTCTCTACTCTTCAGGGCCATTATCTGAAGAGCAGAGAGGGTGGAATTTTGCTTCCCATCTCAATGCTGGGCTTGGCAACAGTGAGGAAGAAATTGCCCCTTTCCCTGCTCCTCTGCTGATCTGCACAGATCACATGAGAAATCTCTGTGCACCCCCACGGATGCACACGAAAGAGAAAAAAGAAAGGTAGAAAACAAAGAAAAGTGAAACATGGTGATTATCTGGATGCAATCCAGGAGGAGCAAACTATTTTGCTATGGGAGCCTCAAATTCCAGGTGAGCAAGTCATGATAGTGGCCATGCCACTATCAGATGACTATGTGCCATTCATTTGTTCTGAAAGCCTCCGCAAGCCTGCTCGTCGTGCTTCTCCTTCACCTGCCAATCATCAGAGCAGGAACTGTTTGCCGCAAACAGTTTCACCATGGAAAAGCCCATCAGCCTCTGCAGTAGGGGCAAAAGCAACATTTGTGCTCTTCAGTGGCAGAGCAGGCATGAAGTTAGATTGACATCTCAACCAAAAGTAAGCAGTTCTAGCAACCCAGTCTCTCCCCCCTCCCTTGCTGCTTTACATAAGCCAAGGGTGATTGCTAAGAGATGACCTAGAAGGAAGAAAGCTGTATAGAACAGCCAAACCACTTCCTGTGACTCCATCTAGACATTTGTTTTAGTTGGGATCTCTCTCCCAGCCACCAAACTACTAAGTGCCCTTTCCCTAAGTCATAATGAGAGCTGGAAGTATCAGTGCACAACTCAATCAAGGGGAGAAACTGGTTTGAGTGGAAGACTCGGGACAGGCAAAAGAAAGCACCTCTTCAGTTTGAAACTCACTTTCCCAAGAAGTAAGTAAGTTATTTTTTCCATAGAAAAAATAACTACCAAACTTTTAGAAGACAGCCCTGTTTAGGGAAGCTTTTAATGTTTAATAGGTTATTGTATTTTAGTGTTTTGTTGGAAGCCGCCCAGAGTGGCTGGGGAAACCCAGTCAGATGGGTGGGGTATAAATAAATTATTATTATTATGTTGTTGTTGTTGTTGTTGTTGTTGTTGTTAGACTCCAGCTTCCACCAGGCTCAGCCAGCAGAGTTAATAGTCAGGGGTGGTGCCAGTTCAACAACTGGAAGGTCACAGGTTCCCCACCTCTTCCTCACAGAGCCCCACATCTGAATGCTTTACTCTGAATAAGAAGAGGAAACGCTCTAGCCCAGTGGTTCCCAAATGGTGGTCCAATTGGCACCATTCACATTAACAAAAACTACTGCAGAGATAAAGTAGGGGGTCCATGGCTTGGCTTTTGAGAAGTAGGGGGTTCGCAGCACTTAGCTAATTGGAAACCTCTGCTCTAGCCCCATATCATATGTTCAAGCTCCTTGAAGAAACAAAATCTCAAAGGAATCCTCAAACCGTTTTTTACCAAAAAAAAGCAAAAAATAAAATAAAAAATAGTGGCCAGATCCATCTGTATTGTCCACCCTTTCCACACAGGAGGCAAAGTGAATAACTGTAACAGGTAGAACGCTCCCGCTTTCAAGGTTATTGCTTGGCTCCCAATGGTGGGGAGGGTCTGAACAAACGCTTTCCCCTGATAGATAGTTGCCCATCACAAATGATGCCATTTCAACTCAAGGGCTCCAATTAGGGTAATTTGGAGGCTTCTAAGTCTCATGCTAGTGACATCTGACCCCCGCCTGCCCTCACAGCTACCTAGAGAGCAGATTTGTCTTTAATATTATTCCACCTCCTTGCCTTGCCACAGAACAAAGGAATAAAAACTCCCACATCTCTTCTGCTTCTTGTTATCGTTAAGATTTAACCTACACCCTATGATCTAACTCACATCCTTCTAATGGCTCCTGTAACAATGGAGTCTTTCATTACTAGATCACACACTGCTGGCCAATGGGACATGCCATTCAGCAAACATGAAAAGGAATTCACTTTTGCCCATTTTTGCTCCTCACAACAGACCACGCTGGTAGACCGAGCCATCTTGCAAAAGAAGCCGATGACAAAGTCTGCAGTCGCTGGAGAATATACAGGATCCCATCACGCCTTTCTTCAAAATAAATAAAAGCTGCCTTCTTGTTCCTGTTTTCCTGGCTACATTGAATTGAGAAGGCAGCGCAACTGGAGACCCACAAAGCTATGTATGGTGGCCACAAGGGACCAGTAAATCTTCAGTATTTGCTGCCCTTCTGAGACTGCAAAAACCCAGGGCGGGAGGAGGTGGGCGTCACACAGAAAACAATACATTTATTTATTAAGACACTTTTCTCTCCACGTTTAGCCCCAAGGGCAGCTTACAACCATTAAAGAAATGCATTATAATAATAAGCAAGTAAACAAAACAACAACAGAGAACTAAAAACCATAGCCAGTTAGAAAATACTCACATAGGAAGCTGCCACATCAAAACAGACCTTTGGCCTATCTAGCCTGCTGCTATCCACACACAAAGGGTGGCCAATGTTGAGCTCTCCAGATGTAGCTGGACTACTCCTCCCATCATCCCTTGCTGGCTGATGGGACTGGGATGTTGCTGTGTGGGTGTTGCTGTTGTTGCTGTCCAGGGACCACAACTGAAAAGACCCTGACTCTAATGTTGCAGCAAGGCCTCAGAGGAACAGCGCAGTAGGCAGGCAAATCGCGTAAATCCACATTTAACATGACTGGTGGACAATGCTTGATTTTGTGGATCCCAAGTTGCTGAGGCCTGTGAAAACTTAGACCTCCCCCTGCAGTTCATCCTTCAGGTTCCTCGATGAACGGGCCTGAAGTATTGCTATGGACAGCCAAACGAGAAAAACAGCAACCTAAAAGTGGCTGCATTTAGGCAGCAGTTGCAATGTACACAGCGACACAAATGCCATGAACATTTGTCAAATGAATTAAGCTTAGCTTGATGGACTGATCTGGGGGGAAAACACATGCTCTGTATAATGTGCCTGTGTAAGAGAGGAAACACGAGAACAACGTCATGTACTCTGGCAGCCCACAACACTGAGTAACAGCAAAGTCCCTTCGTTTATTATGAATACACTTCCTTTCTGAGGCATCTGTAATGACTGTCACCCACATTTATTGAATAAACACCCTAATAATGTTGCTCAAGGAGCCGCCTCGCCCGGAAAGTCTGAGTTTTAGGAAACCAAATAAATCTAAACTGGGAACGTCATGTGGATGCAGATGGCAGGAGGGGAAGAATCCTAAGTGATTTCTCATCAAATATTAGTTTCCAAGAAGAAGGTGAGAGGAATCCTTCTACCTTCCAAAGACCCGGCAATATGTTTCGCGTCACCCAGCCCACTTTTAAGAAATGTTCTCTGCTTCTCTCTCCTATCTCGTCCGCTTGAAAAGCAGATTGGCACTGCCACCTCCCACGGTCTGACACATCATATGCTCGTCTGAGAAAAAGGATTGTAGGCAAGGGGTGGGGGTTTCTAGTAAGAAGCACCAGCTGCTGTGCTCCCACTTTGGCGGATCCTTCTCCCACATCCCTGTCTCACAAGTAAGAAAATTTGGGGAGCCTTGCTTGGGCCTAAGAGCCACCGTTACATCTTCATTACAACCTTTATTCTGAGAACTGCTGTCTGTCTCCCGTCTCCATTGATTCTGTGGCATCCTGTGGTTGGGGGCAGGGAAAGTCTTGCGAAACATGGAAGGGCCACATCCTAAGGAGCAATCTTGAAGCCTCGTGCTCACGCACCCCACCTCTGAGTAACTGAAAAGTATCCTTTCTCTGTGTGCCTCAAGTTAAGAGACTTGATGGCAAATAGTTAATCTGCCTCTCTCTCCCACAGCAAAACATTTCCCTGAACTAAGCACATTGCTAGTTGGTCACTGACAGAACAAGACACTAAAGTCCTATCCACACCAGATAACCATTCCCTGCTTTATTTCTGTAGACAATTAATCCTTCCATTCAAAAGGCACTGCAACAGACCCATCTCTAGAGAAAGCAAGAATAAGGCCTTGGTGGTTGTTGTTGTTTTAAAAATAAATATTACCATCTTGTCCCGTGCTCTCCAGATAGTCTGTCAGATCACAGCCGAAGACGTTTGTGGCTCCTTTCCTCTTGACTTTCGGCTTTCCTCCCTTGTTCTTCATGAGTTGGTTCCGAAAAGAGCCCCCCTCCTTCTTTTCCCCCCCACCCCCTCGCTTTGCACCAGGCAAAGCTCCCCCACTCCCTCAGACCCTCGCCGTCGCCCGTGTCCCGCTTCCGGTCAGCCACATCGAAAGTCCAGAAGAACTTCCAGCTGGACGTCTCCACATTAATCCCCACCAGATGTGAAGCTGCTGCTGCTGCGGCGGCTGCTTCTGTTGCAGAAGGGAGAGGTCAGGACAATGCGGAGATCTCCAGCAGGCAGCAGCAGAGAGATCATAGCCCAAGTTCAGGAGGCTTCTGCAAAGAGGGAGGCGGATGGTGGTGATGAAGCAATGCCTCCAGGGAGACTGGTAGCAATGGGGCAGATGTTAGCTGAAGTTCCCTCTTCCTTCGCTGTCAGGTCCCAGGAACCTCCAGAACCAACCCAAGCCGGCAATCAAAAGTATGTCAAGATGGGTCCTTCAGGCAGTAGAGATTGCAAAACGATTCTTCCACGAACTTGTAAAAAGAGAAAGAGGGAGGGAAAAGAGCAGAATGACAGAGAGAAAGGCAAGCCCACTACTTTTTACACCCCTGGGTGTTTTTCTCCACCCCCTGCAGCCACTGGACAATGTTAGGAGAAACAAGGGCTGGGTTCCCTACGTTAGTGCCCTCACTCTCGCTCTCCCCTTTCCCCTGTTTTTACAAATCCTGGGATTATCCAGCTCAGGAAATGCTGGAAGGAAGTTAGCTGAGGAGGGGGCGGAGGATGGACTTTTTTGGCAGTGAAGAGAGAGAGAGAGAAGTGTAGGAGTGGGGGGAGAGGCAGAGAGTGAAGGGGGCTGTTCAGAGCAGGGAGAGGCGGGGACGTCCTGCCAACTAAAAGGTAACGGGACAGCCTGAAAGGAAATAATTCCACTCAGTCAGGCTGCAGCAGCTCGGAGCTCTGACGTTTCCTGTTCCACAAATGGTCAGCTCTGAAAAAGACCTAGGGAGGGGCTAGAGGGGGTGGGGGGAGAAAGAGCATAACTGGTTTCAATAAATGCCCAGCTCTACTTATTGGGTGGTTGTTGTTGTTGTTTTGCCACAGCACCACTCTCAACCCAAATGCATCTTACGTCATACTTGGGACAGAGTGCTCTTCTCTGTCCTGCGTTGTGTGCAAAAGGGGATCGGGCAAGCAAAAAGAGTTGTGGCACAAGTAAAGAGAAAGGTAAATGCAGCAAGAAGATTCTCTCTGTCCAGCGCCTCCCCCGGCCGCCGTCCCCCTTCAGATCAGAAACCAGCCATCAATTACCTCACAGCCCACCCCTCCACAGTATGGATGCAGTGTAAAAAAATATATCATTTAGCAAGAAGCAATCTGCTACCCTCTAAAAAGTATGGATATTACTGCACAGCTTTCATCCTCACTTTTCTAAAGTGTGTTCAGCACCCAAACAATAATATTATATTGTTGCACGCCAGCACAACCTCCGAGCGGTGCAAGATTCCAGGGGTTCCTGGTGCTTAACCAGGGTTTGTGTTTCCTCTGGGAACGAGGCACAGCAGAAACTGTGGTGTCTTTACGATACATGGTTTATTTGCACATGAGCCTACGGTGGAGGGGTTCACAGCATCAACACCCCCAAAAGGTCTTATTTATTCCATAGCTGCAGCCTTGGATTCAGACAGAAACCAAACATTGCTCTGACTCTCTCCAGCTTGCTGCTTTTCAGCCAGCTCACATCACTGCTTACTCTCTGCTTTCAGCTCTGGCTTTTTCTGTTGAGGGAGGAGGCCCCACCTACAATGGTACCTTGGTTCTCAAACTTAATCTGTTCCAGAAGTTCATTCCAAAACCAAAGCATTCCAAAACCAAGGCGCACTTTCCCATAGAAAGTAATGCAAAACGGATTAATTCATTCCAGACTTTTAAAAGCAACCTCTAAAACAGTAATTTAACATGAATTTGACTATCTAATGAGACCATTGATCCATAAGATGAAAGCAATAATCAATGTTCTGTGCTATAAAATAAATAAAACAGTATTGTAGATGATAATTTTTTAAAAAAAAAAATCTTACCTGCACTGATGATAGGCATTGTTTAGATGGGGGCTTTTATCCATTTCTGCAGTCACACAATCAATCAGTCAGTAGCTGAACTGGGTTCCACACAGTCACAAAAACAAATTAACCGAAAAAGCCTCAAAAACAAAAATGCAAAATAAGTAGCAAAAACAAAGTGCCAAACTTAATCCATTCCGGAAGTTCGTTTGACTTCTGAAAAACAAAAACGCAAAATAAGTAGCAAAAACAAAGTGCCAAACTTAATCCATTCCAGAAGTTCGTTTGACTTCTGAAATGTTCAAAAACCGAGGCGGAGCTTCCGATTGGTGCAGGCGCCCCGGAAACAATAGCTGACAGCGCATCAGATGTCTGGCTTCTGAAAAACATTCGAAAACCGGAACGCTTACTTCCAGGTAAGCCATGTCCAAATATATAAAAGGATGTCACATAGAGGAGGGAGAAAGGTTGTTTTCTGCTGCTCCAGAGAAGCGGACACGGAGCAATGGATCCAAACTACAAGAAAGAAGATTCCACCTAAACATTAGGAAGAACTTCCTGACAGTAAGAGCTGTTCGACAGTGGAATTTGCTGCCAAGGAGTGTGGTGGAGTCTCCTTCTTTGGAGGTCTTTAAGCAGAGCCTTGACAACCATATGTCAGGAGTGCTCTGATGGTGTTTCCTGCTTGGCAGGGGGTTGGACTCGATGGCCCTTGTGATCTCTTCCAACTCTATGATTCTATGATTCTAGGTTTTCGTTGTTTAAGAACCAAGGCGTTTAAGTACCAAGGCATTTGAGAACCAAGGTACCACTGTCTTTGCCACCTCACGATGAGCCCCTTAATCGCCCATCACCTCACCAGGAAGCTAGCTTGACTATATCTAGGAATTAGAAGGCTTGATTATCTTTTAACACTTGCTGGATCCAGGGATCAGAGACATCTGTCATACAGTTTAACACTCACACCCCAAACTCATAACAATGCATTTCTGTATTTTTCTTTTTTTAATTGAAGAATGCAGAAAAGCATTTCAATAGGTGGGGCCAAGCATCAGAGCCTTCATTTCATAGCTGTGGGCATGAAGGCAAAGAGTCCTATCTTACAAGCTGCATTGTTTACTACTAGTCCAGTTATTTTTCTATCCCATCTTTGTTTATAGGTTAAAACCAAGGCAGCTTACAGTGTTCAAACTACCAAGATACCAAATGCTTGAAATGATATTGTTAAAACATCCAAACCTTTTTTTAAAAAATAAAAAAGTATAGAAGATACATGAACCATCTAGCTATTCATCTTTGCAATCTCCATGCTCACAGACAGGTATAACTCTAGAGACACATTTTCTTTTCCTGTTAATCATTCCTCAGAAGTCAGAGATAGGATGGCAGTAAGGCACTCGGCAAACTAAACATCTGGAACATAGAATTTTGGGGTTTCCGCCGTTGCTACCATCTTCCCTGGGATTTTTTTTAAAAAATATTTTTTATTTTTTGCGCAAAACATGTCAGAGTCTGGGTATTTTGAGCTTCTTAAGTCAACCATGTTGGGCAATCACATGAGTCCTCGTGGACCTTATGACATACAATGTCATCACTGATGGTTGTTTCACCAAAGATGGTGAAACAGCCTTCTAGTGGGAAGTCTCTCGTGTACTGTAACTGATGAGGAACAAACTTCAAAAGGGCCAGACATCGGATTCAGACAAAAGAGCCCTAAGAAGCAGATATTGCTCTGAGCTTTTTCTTTTTTAAAAAAAGAAATAAATGATAGCAGCTAGACAGAGACTTGCTTTTGTAAGACAGCAAATAAATCTTACTTCCCACCATGGAGAGAGAGAGAGGGAGAGAGAGAGAGAGAGAGAGAGAGAGAGAGAGAGAGAGAGAGAATTTCTGCCTCTTGGCAAACTAAGAAACCACCAACCATACCCATGCAATGTTTCGCTGCAGGGCTTCATTTGTATATACTAATTGTGTTCCCAGTTGTCCAAATGCTGGTCCTTACTTAGTTAAAACAGCATCACCAAAGGACAAGATGGAAGGGGAAATCTAAAGAGGGACACACAGACACCAAAAGTAGCCCAATGGAGACTTTGTACATGCTCAGCAGCCACACGTAATGCTGATTACTTGGAATGAAGTATTTGTGAAAAGGGCAGAGAAGGATGGATGGCATTCTACAGCTGTAACGTTTCACCCCACTTGTTTGTACCTACATTGGGGTCCTTGCTTTGCTACCACATGAAAAAAGACTAATCGCCATCTTAAAATTACAGGAGACAGGAGTTAGGTTTCATTGACAAACCAGGGGGAAGTGATGCAGAAAAGGGTAGTTCTTTTAAAGCATTAAGTTTTCCAAAGTAAAGTGCGACAGTTAATAAGGCTCTATGGAAACGGATTGCTCATGCCTCCAAATTGCTAATTTGATATGGGTGTGTGCATGTAAAATCACTAAGGGCTTGCGGGGTTGGTGGGGACCTGAAAAGGAATGTGCACCCACAGTGGTAAACACAATAAAGAACAAACAAACTCTTGTTGAATCGCATCACCATAACATTGGAATATAAGGCTATTCCACGAGGCTGAAGCCATCTTAAGCGTTTGGAAATGGCATATATATAAAAAGCTGCTTTTCAGCCCAACAAGTGCTTTTACAAACTGGGTAGTATATAGTGCAATCATACACTATGACTGAGAGGCCATAGAATCCAACAGAGGGCAAGAAATATTAGGAACTGAAATATAAAAGCTAAGAGCAAAATGGCACTTTAAACCTAGAGTTGTGGGTGCAACAACAGAATGTCTAGGTATGCTTTTTTATAACAAGAATACAAAGCTGAAAATGAATGAACTTTAGCTAAAATATTATGTTCATTTTTCACATAGTCTAGTCCTTCCCTTGCCTACCCCCCTAATATTCTTAAGAGGGTCTCTTCTGCAGTCTTCAGAGAGTAGCTGGAAGTGGGGAAGCAGAAAAAGGTCCTCCTTTCCTTCCACTCTGCAGTTTTAATCTGAAATCTTAGGTGCAGTGCTGCACCCAGAACTCTGAGTCTGCTTACACTAATGAAATTCCCTGAAGCAAAATGCGCCTAGAACAATGGGAGTTTCGAACACTGAGTGCGAGATACACTGGAGACACTTGCCTTCTATATACCATTTTCTGGTTGTGTGTTTCCCCCCTCCCTTCCTGAGGTGAACAGAGCACACACAGAATGCAGTAGCTATTCTACAAGCAAAGTGGTGATGTTTTGCCACCTCTAGCCCCAGTGTATAGAACTGGAGTCGAAGATTGCTCTGTAAAACTACACTCATAAAACACTCATTAGGGAGCCATCCCTCTCGAATACAGCAGAACTTACTGTTGTGATGTTACTTGCAAGGTTTTGCAATTGTTGGCAATCAGCTGATCATCGGCACTTTGTGCCTTTGTCCACAACAGTTTCATTTCATGCCACATAGACAAAGGAAAACAGATCACTTGACATCACAGTGACATCAGGGGCTTGGCCCCGCCCACCTGCCAAACCAGATCATCAAGAGCTCCGAAAGCTGGTTTGTCAATCTATCAGCATAGTGGTCAAATACCTGACCTGAAAGGTCAAAGGGTTTGATCCAAATCAAGTTAGTCCCACTTGGTACCACTGAAATCAGTGTAATATTACTCACAACTAATGTATGTCACACTAAAAACAATGGGACCTAAAGTACAATTAACTTGGCAAATGATGTCTGCCTCTGAATAAAGCAAACAATCACCAATATTGCCTCTGTTTTCAAACCAGCCTAAGGTCCAATTTGTGGATAAGAAAGTATTTTGTTTTGTTTTCAGATGGCACAAAAAAACCCTCAAGCCAGTTAAATAAGCATATCTCGGATGCCCTTCACATTCATAAACAGCTGAGAGTATGCCTATTTTTATCAGAAGGCTAAATTAATTCATGAATATCAAATGCTAAGGGTCTTTTTGTATGGACCATGGAACTATCCATGAACCAGAATTTATTATTGTTATTATGTATTTATTTATACCCCACCTTTTTTCCTGACAGAGAGTCAAGGAAGCTTACAGATAAAAATAAGAACAGCTAAAAACATAGGGGGAAAAATTAAACATTGACAGAATTAAAAGTGTATATACATTAAAAATATATTAACAACATACAAATAATTACAATAAAAAGAGCACGGTGCCAGTCACGGTGTATAAATAGTAAAAAGATCATTATGGAATGGGACGCCCCTATTTTCATTGGAGAAATGTTGCATACTTTGAATGGATTGAAATGCCTGCTCCTGCAAGGAGAAGTGAGCCTGCTTACACACGTCACTTAAAAACAACTTCAACTGCCTCTGCTTTCATGCTTTTAAGACACAGTAACATTTTTTCATGAGGGTTATTAAAACTACAGTGGGCCACTGAGGAAGACTAAGGCAGCCAAAACATTAGACATGAGAGTGTGTTATGAAGGAAGTTACTCATATTGATTTGCCTTAGAGAGCTGTCCATGGCTGTGTTTGCTTCCCATGCAGCAATTTGTGTATTATTTATTGCGGAGCGGCTTATAGGTAGCTCGTTTGCTTTTTAATTTTTGTTGTTAAAAAAACCTTTTTTTAAATGGATTCGTAGGTGCTTGTACAATGTAGAGTTTTACATTTGCTTAATATTGTTTATCCCTATTTGTTCCCTGTAGTTTGAGGCCCTGATGATACACACAGGCCGGGTTTGCACACAACACTAAGCCGAATGATGGCTGAGCATGAGCAATCAATGCTTGGAATCATGGAGAAGAGATCACAGGTGAATCTGAATTTGACACTGAATTGCCCGTTTAGACATGAGCATTGGCTGAAATGGCTATGAAAAGCTGCATATAAAAGATGGGTGCGTTTCAGATCTTTCAAAAATCACAAGCTGCATTGAGAATAAAACTGGAAAGTTAAAAATAAAAAAGCTACAATCAGTCTGGTGATTTTCCCCAAAGGACTAATGCGGCTCCCTTACTGAAGCAAAGAGGGAACAATTGGGGTGAAAAGGAATTAACTGTAGTGGGAAGAACAGCCTTTATAAAGCCATAAGAGGGGTGTTTAGAAACAGTTGTGCGTCTCTAAAATCTTTATTGTTGTGCTGCTTTGGAACATGAAAAGGGTCTGAGGATGCACATTTGGATTAAAATCACTGCACTTGTTATAAATTGTTTCTGGTTTTTAAAAATCCATCGCGGCACGGTATAGATACTTGGACTGTGCAAAGCACACACCGCCCATTTAATTGAAACCCTAAGCATTTGCATAAAGCTAGAGGCATAGGTGGAATTAATCAACAACACAGAGAAAATACAAGCAATTCCTTAAGTGAGAGACAGTGTGGCATATTAGCTCAAGCAGAGGTAGCCCTTCAGCTGCTGCTGAACTACAATACTGGTGATGCTCCCTGAAGCCAATGGGAGTTCGTGCCCAGCAATATCTGGCTGCCCCTCAGCTAGAGACTTGGGCTTGACTGTGGAAAACACAGGCTTCAATCCCCTCCCAGAATCTGTCAAGGATGCTCCCCAGCCAAAGGAATGCACACGGCAGACAGTTGCTTAGACTAAGCATTAAGAGGATCTTTAGAATGTTATTTGTAAACCACTGAGAGGGTTTCTGACGGGTAGGTTCACCCCTCACAGAGTTACAAGGCCCAGAAACCCTTGACAAGCTACAGTAACCAGAATTCTTTGGAATGGGGGAGTGTGTTTAGAATGTGCTATAAATGTACGGTGTGTACACAGTATGGTCCCTTCACTGGTGTGGGGTTGGACTAGAAGATGGCCGTCTATGTCATATCCTCCACTATGAGCCTAACCTTGAACTGCGATGTGGCCAGTTCAAGACTCCATAGCGTAAGCCTTGTAGCGGAAAACCTCTTTGTTCTAAACTGTTTTGTTGCTACTGGGAATGGCAATATTTCACCTGTTGTTGACTTTCACTTGGATTTTATACAGTAAGCCCACAACTTATGTGCATTTAAGTTGTGTGCATTCAGCTTTATGTGCTTGGCAAAATAACAGGGGGAAATAATAACTAAAAAGGGGGCAAGCATTCCATAAAAAAGATGTTGACAACCCCACCTGCCATTGAACCCAATGTGTTTTGGCTATGCGATTTTGGCTTTAGGTGAGGTCCCTTTGTAAGTTGCAGAGTTACTGAAGATAAGTGGTTCTTTGTCTTTTGTGTGCAACAAATATTCCCCCAATCCCAAATATTCCTTTAGTTTGTAGGAAGTAAAGTTGCCTAGATCAGTATGCGGATGATACCCAGATCTACCACTCTTTTAAATCAGAACCAGTGAGGGCGGTGAAGGTCCTGTGTGAGTGTCTGGAGGCGGTTGGAGGATGGATGGCAGCTAACAGATTGAGGTTGAATCCTGACAAGACAGAAGTACTGTTTTTGGGGGACAGGAGGCGGGCAGGTGTGGAGGATTCCCTGGTCCTGAATGGGGTAACTGTGCCCCTGAAGGACCAGGTGCGCAGCCTGGGAGTCATTTTGGACTCACAGCTGTCCATGGAAGCACAGGTCAAATCTGTGTCCAGGGCAGCTGTTTACCAGCTCCATCTGGTACGTAGGCTGAGACCCTATCTGCCTGCGGACTGTCTCGCCAGAGTGGTGCATGCTCTGGTTATCTCCCGCTTGGATTACTGCAATGCACTCTACGTGGGGCTACCTTTGAAGGTGACTCGGAAACTACAACTAATCCAGAATGCGGCAGCTAGACTGGTGACTGGGAGCGGCCGCCGTGACCATATAACACCGGTCTTGAAAGACCTACATTGGCTCCCAGTATGTTTCCAAGCACAATTCAAAGTGTTGGTGCTGACTGGTGACTGGCCCTAAACGGCCTCGGTCCAGTATACCTGAAGGAGCGTCTCCACCCCCATCATTCTGCCCGGACACTGAGGTCCAGCGCCGAGGACCTTCTGGCGGTTCCCTCATTGCGAGAAGCAAAGCTACAGGGAACCAGGCAGAGGGCCTTCTCGGTAGTGGCGCCTGCCCTGTGGAACGCCCTTCCAGCAGATGTCAAAGCGATAAACAACTACCTGACATTCAGAAGACATCTTAAGGCAGCCCTGTTCAGGGAAGTTTTTAACGTGTGATATTTTACTGTATTTTTGGTTTTTATGGAAGCCGCCCAGAGTGGCTGGGGAGTCCCAGCCAGATGGGCGGGGTATAAATAATAAATTATTATTATTATATTATTATTATATTAGATGTAGGAGGCATTTTAGAACCCACAGACAATGCCGATTTTAATTTACTCACATGTGTCATCCTGTGGTAGAAGCAGTAATGTGTTTCAGGAGTTGACAGGAAACTGAATAAGGTGTGTAGGGGTGTGTGAGTGTGTATAGGCGGAAAAGAAAGTTAGGGGCGAAGTTGAAAGGGGGAGGTCATATGGAAGGGTCTAACAATGAACCATGTGTGTGACAGGAAAACAATCCTCGCAGCAGAGCTATATTTAGGGGAGTTCTCTCTTCTTTTTCCTGTAGCCTGGCCCCTCCCACATCTTTTCCTCAGCCTGGGAGGTAGGTGAAGACTTAACAAGTCATAAATGGATATGAGTAAACATCAAACGCATCATGCTGTAAAGGAAAAACAACAGGGGAAAGGAGGATGACGCTTCCCCAAAATAGGTTTGGGAGAGTGCCTTCCCTCGGCTCCAGAGGGGAAAGGCAGATGCCAAATTTTGCTCAGTTTTGTTCGAAACAGATCATCAGGCCCGCTTCCCTGTAGATACCTAGGTTGGCAGATTGGCTTATTGGGTCAGACTGCTGCAATTATTAGGTAGCTTGATGCCAGGTTGTGCTCCTATGATAAATCCCATTTCACTTCAAACTGCAGCACTGCAGCCCATAGTCTCGGCTTCTACCTAGCAAGTTACTGATCCAAAGCCTCCAACATTTCTCTGATGAAAATAAGGATGTCTTATTCCATAATGATAATTTTGCTATTTCTACCCCACACATCTTACTGGGTTGTCCCAGCCACTCTGGGCAGCTTCCAACATATATAAAAAACATAATAGAACATTAAAATAAACTTCTCTATACAGAATTGCCTTCAGACAGCTCTATAATCTCCAATATTTCTCTAATGAAAATAGGGACATACTAAGGAAAAGTGGGACATTCCAGGATCAAATCAGAAACTGGGGTGGCTTCTCTAAATCAGGGACGCCCCTGGAAAATAGGGACACTTGGAGGGTTTGGAACAGTGAAGAGTAAGCTACACAGAGGTAGCCATCATGGTGCCCTCTGGTTGGGGCTGGACTACAACTCCCAACATCCTTTGCAATTGGCCATGCTGGCTAGGGCTGATGGGAGTTTTACTTTAGAAACATCTGGAGGGCACCATGTTGGCTACCTTGAGGCTCCACATAAGATGACTATCTGTTTCTCCTTCCTGGCTGAGGCCCCTCCCTTTCCTATCAAAGCCCAGGTGCTCAGTAACAGGCAGGGATACCTCTCTCTGCATTCAAGGTGAATTCCTGTCTTCTCCAGCTGAAACCATTTTCCTCTTTCCCAGAATGATATCAAGTTTGTAGTGAAACCCTCCAGCTGATTTCTTGCACACAAGCAGAACTGAAGCACTCCCATTTTATTCTGTGGGGAATGTCACCACAATAAACTGCTTGGATCGTGACAAAACAAAATAAATCCACAAGCAGGGTTAATTGTGCCTCGGCTTGGCCGCCCAATAAGTTTTTGAGAGACCTAGAACAGGTTTGCCACCCCTGGGTGGATCATTTCACTCTTCTTCCTGCCTTGGTCATCATACAAAATATTAGCCCTTCCCCCTACATCACAACAGGGCTGTAGTTCAGTGGTAGAGAACATACTTTGCATACCAAGAAACCCCAAGGTTCAATCCCAGTGTAACACACCCCTATTCCAGCTAAACTGGCCTAAGCTTGAGTCTTTAAAAAAGAGCTTGATTTGCACCACCCTTTCAGCCAGTGCAACTTCTGCTGAGTTGCTAGATCATGCGGCTGAGCTGAGCAGAGTTTGGAATGAGTAAGTCCCACTCTCGCCATGCTCCCTTTTGGGGGACTGAATGGAGGACTTACACCAGTGTCTCTATGGCTGAGATGGCATTTCCACAAAAGAGTGCAAAAATAAAAATAGTTGGGCAGATCCACACCACACCTTTAAAGAATACCCAATGCACATATAAATCACATGGCATGCCCCCAAAGAATCATGGGAACTGTATTTTGATAAGAATACTGGGGGTTGAAGATCTGTGAGTGGGGAACAACAGTTCCCAGGATTCTTTGGGGGTAAGGCATGTGCTTTCAATCTGCACTGGACGGTACTTTAAATATGTGGTGTGGATCTACCCTCTACATCATGCGTAGCTCTTGTGTTGCTTCACGGTCAACCTCTACAAGATAGCTGGGCTGGGTTTGCAGCTGTTTTGGACTCTGCTTGAGCTTCCTTTTAGAAAAAAGCAGTGGGGTTTTATCTGTGGAGGAAGCTGCAGCCGAGAAGCTTGGCTCCCTGAAGCTGCCTCTCTATTTTTAGTCCCTCGTATGTGCCCACCCAATGCTGTTCCCCTTGTTTGTTTCCTACCAAACAATGAGACCTGAAAGAATTGCTTGGAAAACAGCCAGCCTTGATGGCGGAGCTGTCAGCTGCCAAACCTCGGACAGCTTTCTGCAACCCCCAAGGTAGTATGAAATAGGACTGAAATGTTAAGTATGCTCTTCTGTTCCACTTGGAACAGTTTTCGGACCGTAATGGCTTTGTCTGTTTTTATAACTGTATGCTGTGCTGTTGTAACTCGTCTTGGGACTTCATGGGGCAAGACCACTGACAGAACTTCCACAGTACTTCATGTCCCCTCAAACACACGTGTTTTTCTGTGAAAGATGCTCACTTGGGCCATTTGAAACTCTCATCTTGGAAATACTCGGAAAAAGAAAGGAAGAAGAATCGGTACAGAAACAGAGGGCAGTGGATAGGAATTCCCTCCACACAGACAAAATTATTATTATTGAGAGTCTTCCCCTTCTTTTAATCTGGTCTAGAATACCATGTTTTCGGAGGGACGCGGGTGGCGCTGTGGGTAAAACCTCAGCGCCTAGGACTTGCCGATCGCATGGTCGGCGGTTCGAATCCCCGCGGCGGGCTGAGCTCCCATCGTTCGGTCCCAGCTCCTGCCCACCTAGCAGTTCGAAAGCACCCCTAAGTGCAAGTAGATAAATAGGGACCGCTTTCTAGCGGGAAGGTAAACGGCGTTTCCGTGTGCTGCGCTGGTGCTGGCTCACCAGCTGCAGCTTAGTCACGCTGGCCACGTGACCCGGAAGTGTCTCCGGACAGCGCTGGCCTCCGGCCTCTTAAGCGAGATGGGCGCGCAACCCCAGAGTCGGTCACGACTGGCCCGTACGGGCAGGGGTACCTTTACCTTTTAGAATACCATGTTTAGGAGCACAGAAGAAGTCTGAAAGTCTGACTCTCTTCTTCAGTACACCCAAGCCTTGAATCATGTCTATGTCTGTGGCGGACCTCAAGTTCAGTGCTGTTATGAATAGCTGCTTTTCAATGCCCAGCTAAGCACCGTGGAGACACTGCACACTTTTTTCTGTGCCAGAGTGTCTCCTCACCTATTCCTGATTCAATGCTTCCAGTGTCTGAACTTTTCTTGTTTTAATATACATTTTTATTAGTTTTTACATACAGCTGTACCTCTGGTTACGTACTTAATTCGTTCCGGAGGTCCATTCTTAACCTGAAACTATTCTTAACCTGAAGCACCACTTTAGCTAATGGGGCCTCCCGCTGCTGCCGCTGTGAGATTTCTGTTTTCATCCTGAAGCAAAGTTCTTAACCCGAGGTACTATTTCTGGGTTAGCGGAATCTGTAACCTGAAGCATATGTAACCGGAAGCATATGTAACCCGAGGTACCACTGTATATTTGCCAAACAGAACATATCATCTTATCTCATCTTATACAACATTCTGGTTCTTTTAGCCTGAGACTTCCATCAACCGCGTCTAATGATTTTCAAACCTCATCTCTTAATCTTACATTTATTATCCTATTACTTTTAATAATCCATAACTTAAAATCCATTCTCATAAATATTTTCTGCAATATTTCATATAGTTCTCCTTACAAAACTTATTGTAGTCCTACAAGCGTAGTCAGTTGGTTACAATTGTCTTTCAGATAACTCATATATTTACTCCAATCTTTCAAGAATTTCTGGTCCCACCAGTTTCGAATTCTCCCTGTCATCTTCTCCAAATCCGCGTAGTCCATCAATTTCATCTGCCATTCCTCTTTCGTCAGTAGTTCTTCCTGCTTCCATTTCTGTGCTAATAATACTCTTGCTGCAGCCAGTGTCTGAACTTTTCAAACTGTCCTTGGGTCTCAAGAGAAAATGTATAGAGTACAATACTGATGACTTACACAAACACAAAACACCCCTCAATCTCCCCCCCCCCCAAAAAAAACCCCTGGGAGAAAAGCAAACATCTTAGCAAAACACTCATACACATGTGAAATCAGGTGATAAAAATAAGTCATGATTGGCTCCTGACATCCTAAGGGGGGACGGGACAAATAGGTTTGTTACTTTTCCCTAGTTTTAGTTCTGAGCTTTCTTGTTGCTTTTGTGGATATTATTTTAGAGCAAAGTAAAGAAAACGTGATAGAGACAGGAAGCTGCCTCATATCATGCCATATATGAACTGACCAGGACTCTGAGACCAGGAGGAGATTTTATAGCCATCTTCAAATACCTCAAGGCTGTCACATGGAAGATGGAGCAAGCTTGTTTTCTCCTGCTGCAGAGGGAAGGGCTTATTTCATACTGATATCTGCAGGGTTTCTATTAAGTAACATGGTTAACTTTATATACAGAATGTGATGGATCTGACCCGGCTGAATTTTGTCCATATCAGACCTCTTCCACTGAATGCCCGCTTATGTCTGAGTCACTTGCGTATTGCGAAGCCAACTAATTTTATAAAAACCAGCTAATTATATAAATATATATATGGTGTAATATGTATATTAAATGTATAATACATATTAAAAGTCACACCCCAGGCACTGCTTTATTTCAGCTTCATAAATAAATAAGTATTCATGCACAGGTATTTTTATACAGTTATATGCATTATTCTATGTATCTATTTATGTGCTGGCTACTTTAGAAAACCTGGAATGGGATATGCGTAAAATATACATATAATAAGAATTATTCAGAGTTGGGAAGTCCTGTGGGTGGCACTGTGATCTAAACCACAGAGCCTAGGGCTTGCCAATCAGAAGGTCGGCGGTTTGAATCCCTGCGACGGGGTGAGCTCCCGTTGTTCGGTCCCAGCTCCTGCCAATCTAGCAGTTCGAAAGCACGTCAAAGTGCAAGTAGATAAATAGGTACCGCTCCGGCAGGAAGGTAAACGGTGTTTGCATGCGCTGCTCTGGTTCGCCAGAAGCAGCTTAGTCCTGCATGCCACATGACCCAGAAGCTGTACGCTGTCTCCCTCGGCCAATAAAGTGAGATGAGCGTCGCAACCCCAGAGTCATTCACGACTGAACCTAACGGTCAGGGGTCCCTTTACCTTTACCTTTGCATCTTATATTGTTTTGTTTGCATTTCTTTTGCCCAAGATTGTCCACCTTCTGCTTATTTGGGCAACACATCAGAAACTTACTTTTTCTTGCCTCTGCCAATTAACCATGCTGGCATCCTCCTGCCTCTCCCTTCCCTGATGTGTGAGATTTCTGCAATAATTGCACTAGTGTACACTGAACATGACAGGGCCTTCTCAGTAGTGGCTCTTTATTTATGAAATGCCTCCCTGCTGAGGTGCATCTGACTTTCTCATTATGAATATTCAGGAGGAATTTAAAAACAGTCCTGTTCACCAAGGTATTGGATTGCTGAAATATACTTTGACATTATTGGCTATGAGAATATGTGACTGTCTTAAAATGTTTTTAGACATCTTTAATATTTTTAAATCTTAAAAAATATATATATTATTGTATCATGCTGTTGTCAGCCACCCTGTGCTTCTTTGGGAAGGAGAGCAAGATGGAAATTTGATTGATTAATTAATAACAAATAAAACGGCAAGCAAGATCGCAGTATTAGTTCCATACTTTATCGCTCTCTTTCTGCTTCAAGAAAAGTCCAGAAAAAAGTTGAATTAATGTGTTGATTCACCAATATTGGCATCCTTCTGCTACTGATTATTTGGAATGTGTTTGTATATGATTTTCCTTGTGCTTTTTATTTGAAATTACTCACAGGAGCATTTTTTTTCCTGTGTGTGTGTGTGTGTGTGTGCGTGCGTGTGTGGGACTGCTAAATGCTGGCCATTTCCTGTTTAAGCTGGCCTCCAGTTAGATTTAACTGGTTGTTTTTTTCTCGATGAATGTACCCTTGTGTGTAACACTATTAGCTGGTTTCTATAAATCCTCTCAGCATTTAGAAATTCTCTCTCTGAGAAAGTTTGCACTGGCACATTTTTGAGCAGTTGAATATCCGCAGATGACGGCAGTTACCAATTCTAAATGGATCGCTGTTGAAGTAATTCAGAGGCACACACACCCTCCCCATGTCTACTATTATATTTATCAATTTAAACATATCACATCTTTTGACTTCCAAAGCCCTCAAGGCAGTTTTGAAACTAATTCATTTAAAGCCTAGTAAAAAGTTAAAACCAATACAAAAAGCAAAAAGAAGGAGAGAGCCCTTAAAACACAATACCAAAAAAAAACAACCTAAGGTTGTAAATGATAAAGCCAGATGTTAAAAACAAATAAATGTTAAATAAATATTTCTTTAAATACAGTTTGAAATATAAAAGACTGGGACAGTTTTCTCCTGGCCCTCTGGATACCCAAGTCCTGGGCCATTTGGGGTTGTAAAAGTCAAAGCTAACCTACTAATGCAGGACAGCAAGCCTCTTAACATTGATTTTCTTAAAATTCCATTCTGTTTTCCCTTTGTTTATTATATCCTACTCTTCATTCAGTTTTAAAAATAAAATAAAATTGGAGTTAGGAATGAGTTTGTGACAAGTACAAGGGATTCTTCTCTCCTTCTTGTCTCCTTGAAATCTGATGGGAGGGCGTTCCACGGGGCGGGTGCCACTACCAAGAAGGCCCTCTGCCTGGTTCCCTGTAACTTTACTTCTTGCAGTGAGGGAACTGCCAGAAGACCCTCATCGCTGGATCTCACTGTCCAGGCTGAATGAGGGAGTGGAGATGCTCTTTCAGGTATCCTAATTATTATTAGTATTAGTATTATTCTCAACAGTGCCTACAGTTTAATAGATGAGACAGGATGAAAAGAGAGATGAGGGACAATGTATGTAGTGGAATGTAAGAGAAGCAGGTGTTTCCTAAGCAACCATTGAGTAAGTCATATTTTCTTGCAGCTTTGTGGACAGGCATCTGGATCCCCCAATAACCAAGCAAAAGCTGTGCTGTTGTGCTTTTTTTTCTTCTTCACAAAAAGGTGCCCTTTGCAGATGCAAAAGCCACTTGCATCAGTTGTAAGCAGCAACTTCCATAGCCCATCCAGTCTCCTTTCAGGTATCCGTTTCATCCTGTATTTTATGCACTGTGATGAGCCTGTGCTGGGCTCATCCACACAACATTCTGCCCACACGGTTGCACAATATGACACTTGGCGAGAATGCAGTCTTGCTGCTTACTGCCACTCTTGCCATTTAGTGCTGACAGTGTGAAGGATTTTGTACATAATACAAAAGTGGCAGGACCCTAACCTGAGGAGATGGTTGTAATTGAAGTAGGGCAGACAGGACAAAGGTCAAGCAGGGGACAGGGTATGAAAAGAAGTTGCTACTGCTAGAATATGAGCAAGGAAGGTCACAGTTGGACCACGTCTCCCAAGTGCTTCTTTCAGACCTCACTGAGGTCACATTCACGCCAGCCATACACTTAAAGCACCAACCCTAACACTTGAGCAGGCATGAAGAATATGGGGAACTGTAGTTTGTTACGTGTGCTAGCCTCACAGAGTTCCCAGCACCCTTCACAAACTACAGTTCCCAGTGTTTTCCATATAGAGTGCTTCAAATGTATGGAGGTGACATTAACTTGTTACAAAACTGCAACCATTGGGTTATGAGAGTCATCAGTGTCTTCTTTTACCACCTGCGCATACACAATTTGGCACACCTAAAGCATGTGCACATATAGGGCTCTTCCGGATGACCTGTTTGTTGATTATTATTATTATTATTAATGAGCACGCATCTGGGTTTCTTTTCACTAAGTTTGCATGCGGTTATATGACATCAAGCAATTGTTATTCCACATAGTCTAGTGCAGGCACATCCAACAGGTAGATCATGATCTACTGGTAGATCACTGGACGTCTGTGGTAGATCACTCTCTCCCCCCAAAGAAGCTCAACAAGTTTGGTTCGCCTTTTTTGCCCTGCACCCCCCAAAAAGGGGGTAGATCACTGCCAGTCTTCCTGTTTTGGGGGTTCTCCCTGTTCTCCCTGTTTTGGGGTTCTCCAAGTTCCCCCTATTCCATCTTCACTCTGAAACTGCCCTACAACACGTGAATGCCAGCAACATGTGAATGGGGAGAAGGTGTACTTAAGTCACACAGCCTGATGCCAGCTTTTTATTAAATTAATAGCCTGGTGCTCAGTCTGCAAAGGAACCCCTATGGGCTCACCACCACTGAATCCTTGATAAGTACTTGTGTTCAGACACTTAGTTAGTAAAGACTCAAAGAACTGTAGAGTTGGAAGGGATCCTGAGGATCATCTAGTCAAACCCCTTGCGATGCAGAAATATGCAGCTGTCTCAAATGGGGATCAAACCTGCAACCTTGGCGTTATCAGCACCACAGTCTAACCAACTGAGCTATCTAGGCATTCAATAGTATAATATATAATTATAATATAATGACAATAATAGATGCCACAAATCTGTTCCCTGTCATTGTCTATTTTTTAAAGTCTCTCTCTCCAAACTCCACTTAGCTTGGAAATTCTCTCAAAACTTAATTATGAGGTGCAAATCTTTTTAATATGCTCCCAGGATCCTCGTGTTTCCAGTGCTTGCGGGAGCAGCTGACGTTCTGTGTGCTCATTCTGTCCAACAACTCTGGGCTGCAGACTCTACAATGTCCCCTGCCTCTTATTTTGCTGGAGTAGGGAAGGGAATTTAACTGGAGGCATCAACAGAACTGACTGCAGACAGTAATTGAGGAATGGCTGGCTGGGGTGAGCAGGGGCATCATTAAATTATTATTACCGGTATTTTTTTGTAGCCTGCACAGAAATGGCACTGGCAGCCATAACTAAAGCCACTTGACCATGTCAAACACTTTCTGCTGGGAGAATATAATGGAATCACCCCTTTCGCTGAAAGGGCAACTACAGAAGCAGGAAGATGCCTCCTAAGATGCTCTTTGAGGGAGGCTGTGAAACTGGGGCAGAGGTTGACATCTAGTGGTAACAAGCACTGTAGGGATTGCGCATGGAGCCTGGGAAATTTGCCACAGAAGATGCTGTGAAACAAACCCTGTGCTACAGCTGTAGACAAATATCCTTTCAAAATTCCCCACTTTATTTGTGGACAGAGAAATTGGGGGATCTACGTATTTCACAAGATTTCTTCAAAGAGAGGAGAAATTCTCCATCCATTTCCATTGGGTTGGGTCCACCAGCAGCAGAGGGAGTAGCACAGCTCCTTTCAGGTGGTCCATGGTGTGTCTGTGGATTTGTTGTTGAAAACAGAAGGCTGCATATCAATTGCATTAAATATGCTCTTTGGTTGTATTTCTTCTTCTTCTTTTAGTTCTTACACTGCTGTCTTTTATCATATTGCACTACCGTTTGAATTCTGTATAATGCAAACTGCAATACAATGAAATAACATTTGAAAAATAAACAAAAGAAGCAATTAAATACAACTGAAATCATCCACCACCCAGCACAGAACATTTACAAGTGGTCTGTCAGGACCCTCAACAACTTTAAAGCGCACCATGAAGGGAAAACTCTAGGGACCACTGCTCTGGAGCAAACCTTCTTATGGGGCATTGTGGCAAGGTGGGGGGAAGAACAACAACTACACTACCAAAAAAAAAATAAGATGAATAATACACTGAGGAAATTCTGCAAAGCAACCTTCTTCTATGAGCAGTGGGGAGGGGAAGAAAATTTTAGAAATCTTCCCAGAAAAAAATGAATTATGATAAATTTCAGAGAGTCACCATGAACTGGGCCTACCTGCTTTGAACATGAAACAGTTCAGAAACATGGATGAAACCGGCTGAGGCAGAACACAATGTTGTTATGGACAGATCGCCTCAGGGCTTGCTGTGAGCTGGGCTGGTTTATTATGCAAGAAGTTTCCCGCTTTTAGTTTCCCTTAAGGCTTTGGGTGGCCTGGAGATCACTGGGAAGCAACCAGTAGTCAGAGTTGGTCACAGCAAGAAACACTTCTGGAATGCACCTGTGGGTGGGTGGAGGTTCGTTTTGTCTGGTCTGCCAAACTTGCTAAGAAATTTCCAGAGAAAAGCAATGTGTGAATGCAAAGATTAGCTCCATACCCTCTAACATTTCTCCAATGAAAATAAGGACGTCCTAAGGAAAGTGGGACATTCTGGGATCTTATTAGAAACCAGGACGGCTTCTCTAAATCAGGGATGTCCCTGGAAAATAGGGACACTTGGAGGGTCTGTGGTTGTGCTTGCTTTACTCACCAACTCCATCTACCTCCCAACAACCACCCCTTGCCCTTTACACCTTGCAGAAATCCCCCTCCCCCGGAGCCCACCCAAAAAACCCTCCCACTCCTCTTAGACCTCACTAAAGCATCACCACTCACCTGCCTGCTTGCCTGGCTCATGTAGCTGGCCTCTCACTCTCTTGGTCTGTCCGCTTACTTGGGCCACCTGCCCACCTACCCACTAGTCCTCCTACCTGTTTGCTTCCATCTCTGGTTCCCTTCTCTCACACTCCAACAGGGGCGGAGGAAGGGGGTGCAGTGGGCGCAGGCCGCCCCGGGTGTCACCGCTGAGGGGGATGACAAAATGCCAATCGGCACTCACCGTGGGGCCTGCAGCACGCCTGCACTGACTGTCAAAATTGGCTCAGATAATGCAACTTTAGCATCTGGGGCAAAGTTTTCCTAATGACTAGGGAGTTTGCTTTTGGAGCTTTGACAGTGTTTGTCCCTGGCTGAAAATTTGAGGGGTTCCATGCCAGATTTAGATGCTAACTAGTTTGAGACAATGAACTGAATTTTTTTTTTGTCATCCATCTGGTGAAGAAATATGTTAGAGGCACAATTGTCACTGGAGAAATTGACCGTTAACAAAACTAAACAATAGCAATACCCTTAGAACCTGTAGCTAGGCTTGTTGTTTAAAACGAATAGGAGACAGGAAAAAATGTTTTGATATTTTGAAAGGGACTCATAATCTGCAAATATTTGATCAGTTCATTACTTCTAAATGTATTATAATGGACTACTTGTTAAATTTTAAACACAGCTTTTCTAGCATACATGTTTATAATTCATGTGATGCATTCATGAATTTGTGATATGTTATTTGGTATTCATGAAGTTCGGGTTATGAACCTTTGTTTAAATAACCTGTGGCTTGCCCAGGCTGCACTCAATACCTTCAAATAATTCAGTTTTGTGTGTACGTGTCCATTAAAGACAAAAGGTTCGCTTTGATTTTATTAAAGTGGGAGAATCAAATTAAGTGTAGTCAGAGTCACTGACATTTAGTTAAACAGTCTTGAGTTTGCCAAAGTGAATTAATTGAAGTCAGAGTTCTAAAAGGACATACTTTTGAACTCAAAAATATATTAAAGAAAATGAAGTCTCATGTTTGATTTGCAAATGTTCAAAACACCCTCCCCACCCCCACCCCCCGATATGCTAGGAGTCCAACTCATGAACTCTGTAACAGGAGTGCACTAGAACTGCCTTTGGTGATTTGCTGATCAGGGAACTTCACCCAAAACAATCACCTTAGAATTGTTCTCCTTCGCCAGCTTTGTAAAATGCAGCAGCTGGGTGAAAACTAGCTGAACCATATTGTTGCAGACACAATAGGCTATGGAGAGATAAATCAAATTATAGCTTCTGTTGAGAAACTTCTGCTTTGGCCCTGACCTTCTCTCCACTGCTTGATTTCGAAATAAGCTCAGTTAGGATGAAAACAAATGTATTTTTTTTATTTTTTTTTACAGAGCAAGGTAGTTTGATAGTGATGCTGGTGGCATTGTACTACAAAAAAACACATACTGTTTCTGCCGTACAATAGAAAATGCCGGCTCTGCATTCTTTAACATGGTTCACTATGAATAGGAGAAAATCAAACCAGGGCAAGCACTTATTGGCCAATGTCTGTAACATTATCAACACATCTCAATACAGGAAGTGCCCTGATCTTGTGTTTAAAACTTCTTCTTTTCTTTTTTTGCGCAGCTGCAATATCAGCGAAATGCAAGATCAAAGTAGTGTGGGGCTTTGTTTGGCAATATGTTATCTTCCCAAGTGTGGACTTTTGCACAGGATTCTCCACATCTGATGTGACCCCAACCAATAGAATGTGTTAAAAAGGTAAAAGTAAAGGACCCCTGGTTGGGTAAGTCCAAGCAAAGGTAACTATGGGGTTGCGGCACTCATCTCGCTTCCAGGCCGAGGGAGCTGGCATTCATCTGCAGACAGCTTTCTGTGTCATGTGGCCAGCATGACTAAACCGCTTCTGCTGCAACAGAACACCGTGACAGAAACCAGAGTGCATGGAAATGCCGTTTACCTTCCTGTCACAGCTGTACCTATTTATCTACTTGCACAGGCGTGCTTTCGAACTGCTAGGTTGGCAGGAACTGGGATAGAGCAACGGGAGCTCACCCTGTCACATGGATTTGAACCTTCCCATCAGCAAGCCCAAGAGGCTCAGTGGTTTAAACCAAGAGAATGTGTGTAGATGACATGAAGCAGGTAAGCCTTGTATATAAAAATGGGCTCTAAACATGTGGTCTGTACTGCAGCTGATACTGTTCCCCAGGCAGCAATAATGAGGTAGCATTATTGGGGAAACATCACAGAACAGAAGACACCCACAAAAAAGCAAAGCAGCAGCTTGAAGGGAACCCCAGGATCTTCACTGCCAGTGACAGCAATCTTGACTAGGAAACAGAGTGGTGGGAAGCTTTTTGCTTATTTTAGTTGAATCTCCTTGCTTTTTCCTTGAACCTTAAATAAAATTAGATAGCAACCTTGCTATATGTATCTATATACCGTATTTTTCGCCCTATAGGACGCACTTTTTCCCCTCCAAAAATGAAGGGGAAATGCATGTGCGTCCTATGGGGTGAATGCAGGCTTTCGCTGAAGCCTGGAGAGCAAGAGGGGTCGGTGCGCACCGACCCCTCTCGCTCTCCAGGCTTCAGGAGAGCCGCAGAGCCAGCCCCACAAGGTTGGGGGACAGCGGGGAGGCGGAACGCCGCCATCGCGCTGTCTCCCGATGTGGTTTGGAGGCTGACGGCGGGGAGGCGCGTGCTTCTCCCCGCCGCCAGCCCCGCAAGCTCCGGGGACAGCTGGGAGGCGCAGCGCGTCTTCCCGCTGTCCCTGGACCTGGTCTGCAGGTGGGCGGTGGGGAGAAGAGCGCTTCTCCCCACTGCCTGCCCCGCAAGCTCTGGGGACAGCTGGGAGGCGCAGCGCGTCTTCCCGCTGTCCCTGGACCTGGTCTGCAGGTGGGCGGTGGGGAGAAGAGCGCTTCTCCCCACTGCCTGCCCCGCAAGCTCCGGGAACAGCTGGGAGGCGCAGCGTGTCTTCCTGCTGTCCCCGGACCTGGTCTGCAGGCGGGCAGCAGGGAGAAGAGCGCTTCTCCCCGCTGCCGGCCCCACAAGTGCCTGGGGGGGAATAATTTTTTTTCATTTTTTCCCCTTTATTTTCCCCCCAAAAAGCTTGGTGCATCCTATGGGCCGGTGCGTCCTATGGGGCGAAAAATACGGTAATTTATTTACATGCTGCCTTTCCTCGAAGGAGCTTTAAATACTCCTGCCCCCTCTTACCTATCCTTACAACGATCTTGTAAGGTAGGCTAAACTGAGAGATAATTTACTAGCCCAGGGTCACCCAATGAACTTCAGGGTCGAGTGCGAATTATCCTCAAGTCTCCCAAATCCTAGTGCAACACTCCAACCACTACCACACTGGCACTTTTTTAAAAAAAGAAAATGTGGCTTATAATAAAAGATTGTGGTTTGGTTAGTGTCTTTTCAATGACATGAAAGTAATCCCTCTTAAACGCAGCAGTAGTAGGATGCTGGGCGTGTCTTTTAATATGCAAGGGAATCTTTTCTCTCCATGATATTTCATCTGTAAAATTATCATCACAGAGTTATTGTGGGAATCAGTAAGATGAGGACTGGGGTGGGTGGGCATTGTATTGCTTCTGGGCCTTTTGACCAAGTGCACATGAGCTTTGCAATGCTAGGATTTGCTGCGTAAGAAGATGGGCACTTAAGATGGACTGCCACAGCACACACTATATGATGTGCCAACTCAGGTGTTCAAACATGGGATTAAAAAGTGCCTCGGAGATTTAAAAGAGCAATTCTGAGTGGCCCGCAGGTCCACCAGGATGCTGTACTGGTTTTTTAATACACAATAAGAAAGTGTGGTGAATTATCCTGCCCTCAAAACACAGACTAAATTTGAAAGGCCGGTGCAAAAAGCTCCCAATGTAAAATTGGAAACTCCCTACCCAGGCCATGGGATGAGTCACCCTGCTATACTCAGTCTCTGTGTGTCAACGCTGCACATAGTTGTCTGGGGTGAACCAGGACCTGTGAGCCAAGAGCCATGGGACTAGTCAGTAGTCAGGACTCCTGGGTCCTGGCACAGTGTACCCATTCCTAACCTGTACTCCATGCTCGGGTTGCTACACAGAGCAGCGACTTTCCCCCCTGGTACCCCTGCTATTGTCCATTAAATACAGCCAGCTTTTTCTTCATCCTCTTTCCTTTTGTGAAACGAAAGCTTTTTCTGCCATGGAGCTAAGCACAAAGATTTACTTGTCACATTTATCTGTGTTAGCTACAGCAGCAAGGGCAGTCAAAAGGAGCTTACGTATCCAGAAGGAGACTCAGTCCGGGGCTTTCCCCCATCTTTGATTATGTGTCTATGGAAGACAATATTGAATCGGACATCTGCTTCAGAATCTGATTTCCTTCTCCTTAGTAGGTTCCCTCTATCAAATTACTGTGCTTTCAAAAGGCTCCATCTTTCTCTAACTGGGTCACTGGAAACCTGCAGCTCTCCTTCATGGTCCTCAGCCCTGTGTTGTGCGCTGCTGCTGCCTTTCGCTTCCGCAGGCAAGTTCCTCCTCCTCTCGCCCCATTCCTTGAGAGGAAAAATCCAACCATCTGCTCAAAGTCAAATGTCAAGCTCAGGGCGGGGGTGAAAATGCAAGCCAAATGACAAAGGAAAGGAAATGCTTGGGCATTTATTGAGTTGCCCCAAGACAGGATTCAGGCTGGTAGTTATTAAATGACGAGGTGAATCTACTCTGCAGCAGAAACTGGGTTTGGGTTATGTTAACGAAGGGACAAATATTTTCAGATACCAGGAAATTGACCGTGAAGAGTTTCCTGTTTTTAAAATACAAGAAATGGAAAATACAATGAAATGGAAATCTTCTTCTTTGGTGATCACTCGTAGCTGAGTAAGATTGTCTTCCATAAACATGGTGTGGAGATCACACAGGGTCCCCGGACGTTTAACGGTCTATTGATCCCTGTGCCACCACTGTGCTCGCTTCCCCGCTGCCACCAACCAGTTACTCTCTGGTAAAACACTGAGTCCAGATAGTTGTTAAAAGTGAACCAAAAAAACCAAGTTTATTTTACAAACATTAACAAGTTTATGGTTTCTCCGATAATATTCCTTTCAGTACCTTAACTTTAGTTTCTTTAACAGCCTATACCTTCCTAATACCTTCTGACTGCTTATCTCAACTGTTTGACTGACTCCTCTTAACAAATTCTCTCACACCAGACTAGCCCAACCCACAGACTTGACTTATCTGTCTTTTCTAACTCCAGACTGTCTTCTCAACCACCCTAGCTCTAACTCTCTCCTCAAAAATCCCCACCCCTGTGCTTAAACCTTATACACAGTTAACTCTGTCCCCTGTGTTCCCATTGGTTAGTCATTTTACGATTAGTTAACCCTTTCCCTATGAACCCAGTATGATGTCACACACCTTGGAGGGCCAACGCCACACACGGTTTTAACAGTAAGTCCATAAGTGACTGTGGAAGCCAATTCTGGATCCACACGTCCTTCTGCAGTGGGGGCATTGGTTTCCAGGCAAATCATGGTGTGGATTTGCCAAGCGTGCCTTCCTCTTAGCATGTTTCTCCCTTGCGTCCTGAGTTCGAGTGTCTTCAAAGCCCATGACACTTTTGGTAAAGGCTGTTCTCCAATCGGAGCTCTTGCAGGCCAGTGTTTTCCAACACTCTGCAGAAGGGGCAAGCCAGCCAGCCTTGTAGCAGTAGCATAGGCACTGACTATGTGGGGCCCTGGGTGCCTGAGCATCCAAAAATTTTAAATGAAGGGGCCAGGTTCCCCCAAGATTCCACTCTGTGGACACACCCTGGGAAATGGAAATGTGCAGAACTGAACTTACAGTGGGAAAAATGAGAAACTGGGATAAACCGAAATGCACAGGTTCATCCATCCCAACTCACATGTCCTTTGAAATGAAAGGTGATGGGAACAGCAGCCACGTCCCCCTTCACTGTGTAAGGCTAGACCACAGTGAACTGGGGCAGAGATGGTAAGAAAGGATGGCAGGGAAAGAGGCAGCATGTATTATAGAGAGGGAGAGGGAGAGAGGAAACCTCCCATGCCATAAGATCTACAGCAGCATTTCACAAACTCTCTCTACCACCACCACTTGAAAATTACTGAGGGTCCTGGTCAACCACTTATAATTGTTTTTGTGTTTGTATTCACTGGGCAACACCTCGGCTGGGAGCTTGTCATCATTTTAATCCATTTCAGTGCTTCTGATATTACAATTTCACATGGTAGTTTTGTACATAAGAAAATGCAAACCAAAAAAACCAAAAAAACCCCCAATGACCTCAAATATAGCTGCTTTATTTAAATGCTTGAAAATAAAGTCCTATTTTCTTCAGGAAAATTCAAAAGACTTAAGATGCTTTTAAAAGTCTTTAAAGATAGGATTCTTTATATGAATCATTTCAAAGCCGATTTTCATAATTTTAATGGGATTGGTAGTTGAGCTTTTTAAATATGTAAAATATAAGACCAAATCTTCGGAGAGAACCCGACGAAGACCGGTTTTAAAATGATTAATTCTTATTAGAAGTTAATGACATGAACTACAGAAAAGTAGAGTTCAATTTCATCTGCTTGGCAGGGGACTACATCTTTGCTCTTTGGATTTCCTTCTAACTCCCAGAACAAGTAGCGGTCAGTGTTGGTGGAAGTCTACCCAAATCCCAGTGCAAGATGCTGAAATTTCAGGTGTCTCTGCTGTCCTTTCTTAACAACATTAAAACCATCCATTCATAGTATTTCACTGCCAGTAGAGCAACATGAACACAAGGCACCATATGACCATCAGTCATGTGCTACGCTGTGGTTATAACAGGACAGTTTTTTATATTAGCATAAGCATAAAGTAAGGATGGGGAGATACTGAAAGACATGTTGAGGTTTCTTCTTAATTCTTAGCTGTGTTTGGTTTTCAGTTGAATACAGGTTTTCACAATACAAGTTTTCACAATGTATTGGGGGGGTGCCTCCAGGGAAATTTAAATAATAAAAATACGTTTTAAAGGATATGTTCTGGAAGAGATGCTGAAAGATAGATTTGTGTGTGGCATTATTTGAGGTTATTAAAATTCAAAAGCAATTCCTGGCTGGTGGGTTGACCTGGGATAAAGCTGTAAAGGTGCCAACAGCCATGGAAACAGCAAGCAGAAATTCACAGGTTTTGCACCTTGACAATAAGGACCCTGAAAGCAAGACTATAAACTAAGTGCACAACTCACAACAGAAGCTTAGAGACCTGGAGAGATGCTGTTATGGAGGAATGCATTCATCCTCTTGGAGAAGCAGGGATATGTTTGAAACAGAAGGAACTCTTATTTCTTATTAAATTACAAGGCTAAGACTGATAAAGAGGGAATTCACCCATGGCAGGCAAAGTGTCTATACTTAACTGTTCTCAGTCTCTGGAGGCTTGTGACCAGGAGATCATGAGCAGGACTAGTAAACAGAAGCGTTTGAAAGGGATTCATGGAAGACACAGAACAAGGTGAGCTTTTGTCTTTGGGATTAAGGCTGGTGGTTTGTCAGAGTTGTTAGGAGAGTTGCTGTGTATTTTGCTGTGTGCTCTGCTAGAGCACATGCTCCGAGTGGAAGGGGCTTCTGCTGCCTCATGACACAACTGGGAGACAGGCAAAGAAAGGCTTTTCAAGAATGTAAGAAGCTAATCCAATTCAAATGAAACTCCAATCCAATTCATATCCACACAAAAAGTATGAAACAAGGGTATTTTTAATACCTGTACTTGGAGATTATTTATTTATTTATTTATTTATTTATTTATTTATTTATTTATTTTCATATTTATTAAATTTATATACTACCTTTAATCTGCAGATCTCAGAGTGGTCCACAAAGATATGGATGGACAAATCTGTAAATGCTGGTTTTTCTCTGTTCACTACAATTTTTGCATCCGTTTGCAATTTTTTCTTTTAAAAAAAGTCTTCACAAAAATTCAGTCGCATTTTAGTACACATTCCTCCTAATGATGCACACCTTTTTATGTGCAACTGGTCCAATATACACATTTTCCCCAATTTTCCACAAAACAACACATTTTTGTATGCTATATTTCTAATATATGAAATTTTGTGTTCACTTTTCTCAAATATAAAGGTAAAGGTAAAGGTACCCCTGCCCGTATGGGTCAGTCTTGACAGACTCTGGGGTTGTGCGCCCATCTCACTTAAGAGGCCAGGGGCCAGCGCTGTCCGGAGACACTTCCGGGTCACGTGGCCAGCGTGACATCGCTGCTCTGGCGAGCCAGAGTCGCACACGGAAACGCCGTTTACCTTCCCGCTGGTAAGCGGTCCCTATTTATCTACTTGCACCCGGAGGTGCTTTCGAACTGCTAGGTTGGCAGGCGCTGGGACCGAGCAGCGGGAGCGCACCCCGCCACAGGGATTCGAACCGCCGACCTATCGATCTCAAATATACATTCCTTTAATATTTTTTTTTTTTACATTTTGTGGTTGGAGAACTACATTGCAGAATTTGGAGAAGTATACATTTCAAAGGGCATCTGCACTTTTGGTTGGCATCTTGGTATGTGAAGTGTGAATTAGATAGGTCTGCATTAAAATAAAAAATTGAACCAATGCTGTCCCGCTAAACTGCAAGTCCACCAGACTTTCTTGCAAGTCTAATATATAAGCTCAGTTGGAAAGAAAGCCCACAAATCCCAACAGAGCAGAAGAAGGTTGATAATGATATATCACCAGTGTATAATTTATTATTATTATTATTATTATTATTATTAAAATTTGTATACTGCCCTTCATTCGAAGATCTCAGGGCCTTTCTCAGCATACATATACATGATAAAAACACACACAAAAAACATAATCAAAACAAGAGGAAAAAACAAAACAAACCAATAGCCTCGCTACACCCCACCCCATCCCACAAAAACATCTAAAAGGATATTGGATAATCATATGTGAGGCAGGATAAAGGCTAAAGCATCAACCCCATATTTAACAAATGTGTTACAAAGAAACAGTGCTAAAAGACATCCTTAGCTGGACTCCTTGAAACAGGAAAACAATCAATATACCCTCCATTAGTCTTTGATCCAACCTGCCATAGATTATGGCAGTAAACAATTCCCAGGATGAACTGAAATCTTAAATCAATGCGCAGATCTTTAAACTTTAGCCAAGCCTCTTTGTAGTTTATAGAATCAAAGGCCCCCTACCAATCTATGAAGGCACCATGAAGCCTTTTTGCCTTTCAAATGATTGAATTAATAATGGTTCAAGGATTACAATACAAACTGGAATTAGTCCAAATCTGCCTGCTCGATCACTGGTAAATTGGTGTAAGTTACCCAGCTTCCCAAATTAATATTTTTTCTTTAAAAAAAAAAAAACCCACAACCATCCTTTCTGTTCTCTCACTGTAGCACTTAGACTAATAAGTCCACCTCTGGAGTTTTTCGATTCCTCCCTCCTG
Source organism: Podarcis cretensis (assembly GCF_951804945.1). Classification (NCBI taxonomy): domain Eukaryota; kingdom Metazoa; phylum Chordata; class Lepidosauria; order Squamata; family Lacertidae; genus Podarcis; species Podarcis cretensis. The sequence continues at coordinate 30,278,049 of NC_137173.1, read as the reverse complement.
CCTTAACTTTCATTAAGCAAACAGTCTGTGAGCACCTAGAAAGGAATACTGTGATCACCAATAGTCAGCATGGATTTCTGAAAAATAAGTCATGTCAGACTAACCTGATCTCGTTTTTTGACAGAATTACAAGCCTGGTAGATGAAGGGAACGCAGTGGATGTAGCCTACCTTGATTTCAGCAAGGCATTTGACAAGGTGCCCCATGATATTCTTGTAAAGAAGCTGGTAAAATGTGGACTTGACTATGCTACCACTCAGTGGATTTGTAACAGGCTGACTGACCGAACCCAAAGGGTGCTCATCAATGGTTCCTCTTCATCCTGGAGAAGAGTGACTAGTGGGGTGCCACAGGGTTCTGTCTTGGGCCCGATCTTATTCAACATCTTTATCAACGACTTGGATGATGGACTCAAGGGCATCCTGATCAAATTTGCAGATGACACCAAACTGGGAGGGGTGGCTAACACCCCAGAGGACAGGATCACACTTCAAAATGACCTTAAAAGATTAGAGAACTGGGCCAAAACAAACAAGATGAATTTTAATAGGGAGAAATGTAAAGTATTGCACTTGGGGGAAAAAATGAGAGGCACAAATACAAGATGGGTGACACCTGGCTTGAGAGCAGTACATGTGAAATGGATCTAGGAGTCATGGTTGACCACAAACTTGACATGAGCCAACAGTGTGACGCGGCAGCTAAAAAAGCCAATGCAATTCTGGGCTGCATCAATAGGAGTATTGCATCTGGATCAAGGGAAGTAATAGTGCCACTGTATTCTGCTCTGGTCAGACCTCACCTGGAGTACTGTGTCCAGTTCTGGGCACCACAGTTCAAGAAGGACACTGACAAACTGGAACGTGTCCAGAGGAGGGCAACCAAAATGGTCAAAGGCCTGGAAACGATGCCTTATGAAGAACGGCTAAGGGAGCTGGGCATGTTTAGCCTGGAGAAGAGGAGGTTAAGGGGTGATATGATAGCCATGTTCAAATATATAAAAGGATGTCACATAGAGGAGGGAGAAATGTTGTTTTCTGCTGCTCCAGAGAAGCGGACACGGAGCAATGGTTCCAAACTACAAGAAAAAAGATTCCACCTAAACATTAGGAAGAACTTCCTGACAGTAAGAGCTGTTCGACAGTGGAATTTGCTGCCAAGGAGTGTGGTGGAGTCTCCTTCTTTGGAGATCTTTAAGCAGAGGCTTGACAACCATATGTCAGGAGTGCACTGTTGGTGTTTCCTGCTTGGCAGGGGGTTGGACTCGATGGCCCTTGTGGTCTCTTCCAACTCTATGATTCTATGATTCTATGATTCTATGATGATACTATTTAAAAAGTAGTGATTTAATGCTGGACACAAGCCTTGGTGCTCATCCACACTTGTTCTTGATCCTTATTTTGACCGTGCTGTGTTCTGATTAATTCCCCCAAGGTCCGAGAACTGTTTCCATCGTTGCATGGCTGTGCCTTGAGAAAATCTTACCTGCTGAATCGGATCTTATAGATGCATGGAAAATCTGAAGAGAGACTGTGCTTAACCAAGCTTCGATTCAGCAGGCACAGCAAAACATGCTCTCAGGCCCAAGAGACCGCTATTCCCTTCAGAGAGCTACAGTTAGAATCAGAGGAAACTGCGACAAACCAGATCAGACCTTTGATCCATCTACAGTGGTACCTCAGTTTCGAATGTCTCAGAAGTCAACCGTTTCAGTTTTCGAATGTCCAAAACTCAGAAGTAACTGCTTCAGTTTTCAAACGCTTTTCGGAAGTCGAACAGTCTTCCGGAAAGGATTACGTTGGAAAAGCGAGGTACCGCCGTATTTCAGTATTATTTGCACTCAATGACAGTGGCATTCCAGGTTTGCAGGTGGGAGACATTCCCAGCTCAGTCGCTAGAGCATGAGACTTGTAATCCCAAGGTTGTGAATTTGAGCCTCACGTTAGGCAAAAGATTTCTGCATTGCAGGGGGTTGAACTAGATGATCCTCGTGGTCCCTTCCCACTCTACAATTCTGTGATTCCTTGTGCACACAAAACAGATGCTGTACCACTGAAGATATCACCCTTCCCTGAATTTCCAGAGTTCCCTGAGAAGAGAAACTGATTCTTAAACCATTTTGGGAATTGAACCTCTGGGATGGAAATAGGCGTGTTCTAGCAACTCTCAGCGCCCTTAGCAAACAGAGTCCAGGGTTCTTTGGTGGAACAAGCCATGATTGTTTAAAGTGGTATGATACTGTTTTAAATGCAGAATGCAGATGGGGCCATAATCAAGAGGCAGGAGATTTCATTACCTGAGAGGGTTATAGCAAACGATAGTTCAGCTGACTGAAGTTCAGATTGTTAGATTTATCACTAGAGACAGAGGTGTAATCCATTTTAAATGGATTGATACATGGAATTCAGCAGGTTCTGACCAAACTGAGCTTTATCAAAATCAGACCCTCCTCTTATACAGGTGAGGACTGTCATGAAAAAAGCATGGCTTCTCAGCATATTCGGCCAAATGTCCTTAGAAGCCCACCCCAACATATCCTCCAAGCGTCCCAATTTCCCAGGGACACTCCTGGAATTAATGAAGCCATCCTGGCTTCTGATTTGATCCCAGAATGTCCCTGTTTCCCCTGCAGGTGCCACCAGCACCAAGCTCAAGGAGGAGGAGGAGCAGACACTCGTTCCGAGCAAAGGCGGCAGCAGCAGTGGCAGCTATAAGAGAACATCCTGTGGCCTCTCTGTGGCCCCTCCCTGGCCATCACTGCCAGCCTCCTCCCTTGGGGCAGCTCATATCTGAAGGAGCGTCTCCACCCCCATCGTTCTGCCCGGACATTGAGGTCCAGTGCCGAGGGCCTTCTGGCGGTTCCCTCACTGCGAGAAGCCAAGTTACAGGGAACCAGGCAGAGGGCCTTCTTGGTAGTGGCACCCGCCCTGTGGAACGCCCTGCCACCAGATATCAAAGAGAAGAACAACTACCAGACTTTTAGAAGACATCTGAAGGCAGCCCTGTTCAGGGAAGCTTTTAATGTTTGATGCATTGTTGTATTTTAATATTTTGTTGGAAGTCACCCAGAGTGGTTGGGGAAGCCCAGCCAGATGGGCAGGGTATAAATAATTGTTGTTGTTGTTGTTGTTGTTGTTATAGCAGCTGATGGAGGGCTGGCAAGGAGTGGCTGCTGCTGCTGAGGTCCAGCCCTGCATGACAGAATGGCTCTGATGTGCCGGCAGAGAGCAAGGCTGCTCTGGATGGGAGGAATGGGGGAATAGAGATGAGCACAAGGAATCTTGATTTTTTTTTAAAAAAAAAAAATGCTTTGTGTGTCCACATCTAATCTTGCCCCTTTCTAAAATTCATTTATTGGTGTGTGTTTTTGCAAATCTACCCAATAATAAAATAAAATCGGGACTGAGGGGTTTTCTCAGGACAGTGGAAAGTGTGTGCTCTGTGCCCCATCAGAGGGTCATTTAGGGGAAAGTGAGAAATGTCCCTATTTTCATCTGAAGGACGTTGGAGGGTATTTACTCCAGTGTAGTGGGTGGCAGTAGCACAGGTGAGGATGTATGGGTGCCAAATGTGCCCTGCTTCTATTGGGAGACACCCATTACTAATTAGCTAAGTGAAAATGTCAAGAGGGTCCTTTTGCAAGTGTTTGTCTAGTGAGCCTTGAGCGCTCTGTCGATAGATAAAAGTTTCCTGGACTGGGAGGGGAAAATGCAAAGAGCTGCTTGCTCCGACAAAGGAAGTGCCTCCTTTCTTGGGGAGAAAGCAAATAATGGACAAACTACGCATGGCTGGAGAGAGCAAAATAATTGCATCTCCTGCCTACACAACCCTGAGACACCATATATTATGCTCGAAATGCATCCCTCTTTCTCAAATAAAAAATAAAAAAATCAGCAATACAGTCACGGTATCTGCACGTCCCTGTTGCTTTGCCACACAGCTAAGCTGCAACAATCCTTTTAAATTCCCCACTATGCTTCAGAGGAAAACAATCTTTAGATTGCTGGTTTGAGAGATTCCTTGCAGGAAATGAGTTTCTGAGTTAAAAGGAGATAATTAAAATAGAGAAAATTGCTGAAGTGAGTGCTATACAGACTGTGTGGGCTGCTTTAGGAAGAGAACGGAGTGGTGTTAGTGTCTCTCTGGAAGCAAATGCTTGTTAAGCCCCTTGAAATGAGGGTTGTTCCCCCTTTTTTGCGGGGGGAGACTGTAAAAAGCTCGGAGCCTGTTTGGGAAGCTGATTAGCGGGTTCACCCAGTGCTGGCCACCAGGGGGCAGACATCCCAAAAGGACTCTCAGCATTATTCCCATGATAATCAGAGTGAATTTTTTTGCTTAGAGAGGAGTATAAAATCCCATCTATGTTATGACACCAGAAAGAAAGAAAGAAAGAAAGAAAGAAAGAAAGAAAGAAAGAAAGAAAGAAAGAAAATGAAATAGTATGGCAATTCGCACACTCTTCAGTAAGACATTTTGGGTGCCCATCTACAGTGATGGTGTGGCTGGAAGGAATTTTCCCCAAGAGATATGGCAGCCATTACAAAAGATCGTATATTTCCCATATCATGGAAGCTTTAGCTGAGATTCCCTTGGGGTCCTTTCCAACTTTCTGATTCTAAGATTCTTTGTCAAGAACAAGGGCAAAGGCTGGTGATTTCAGGGTTGTCAATATTCATAACTTTACATGCAACAGTGTCCAGGCTGCGTATGTAACACAGCATCACCCTATTAATCTGGTACCCCTGGGCTGGATGGATAAATACTCTGACCTTGATGTGGAGGGATCACAACTCATTGCATATGCTTTGAATGCAAAAGGTTCCAGTTTCAATCCGAAACATCTCTGGGTTTGGGGCTTTCATTTTTTTTAGAAAAAGAATAACAGGTAATATAAACGAAAACCTCTGCCTGCTGCCCAGTCATTCTGGGCAAGATGGACAAGTTTCCTGACCTGGTATAAAAGCACATTCCTGCGTTGCTGTGACAAACCAACCGCACCTAACCCTTCTACTTCTCAGGCAGAGTTTAAAGTCTGCTTAGGACAGTAGGTGCATATGATTGGATGTGACGTCCCTCACTAAGGAGATGAAGGCAGAGCAGAGCTCACCCCCACACTTCCCCATGGGGCCTTGGCCTCCCAGTGATGTAGGAAGTAGAAGCATGTGGGGAAGAGAAGTGCTGTTATGCAACAGCATCCGTCCCACCCCACAGCCTCCCTCGTGCCCCTTGACCTCTCTGTCCACACACATACACACTGCCTACCCGTGATCTTCATTTTGGTATAAAGGAATCTTTGTTTCTTCTTCTGCAGCTAGGAGTCCAGGAAAAGAATCGTTTGTGTAGGGAGATACCATGGTCCAGGAGCTCAGTCTTCACAGTGGGTTCTAGATCCACAGAGGCAAAGAAGGGATTCATCAGGAGCTATCCTCTGATTGGACGGCATTGTAGTACCCTGATGCTGAAAATTAAGGGCCCTGTATATTTCTGTGTTGCTGCTGTTGACTTTTTCTGCAAGAAAAAATAACGCCCGTTGCCATCTTTTTCTGACATTTGTAGCACTAAAAGTAGCTGAAGATCCCCAAACTGCTGAAAGGTCCTTCCAGGGTAGAAGCATTGTAATGTCCCGATATGGTTTTAAAAATGACTCATTTTCTCTCCACAGGAACCTTATAATTCTTCCTAATGAAGCTAGTGGCTGCTCTAGTTCTGATTCTCCCTGCTCAGCTTGAAAGTGATGTTAGCATCCCTTTGATCTACACCCAAGGGCCGATGGGAATAATGAAGGCTGTGATCAAAAAGACCAAAATGAGGAAGGAGGGAATCTCAGCACTAAATGAACTCTTTCTCTCTCTGTGTGTGTCTGCGTTCTGGGCCTGCACCCAGGTTAACATACTCTCAGGTAATTTCCTGGACATATAATACGTCTCTTTCTGCGATGGCAGGATAATATAGCTCCAACCCTCAAGTGCTTCATTACCTGAGACACAGTAGCCACATCCATGCCATACCTTTAAACATTATTATACCACTTTAAGAATCCTGGAATCCTGGAAAGTGTAGTTACACCAAGGTCAGTATATTTAGCTGCCCCAAGCAGTAGCAGCACTCAGTCCACAAGGTGTGCTCCATAATCCCCTGCAATGCTTGCTTTTGCTTTTTCGGCACTCTAAAAACAATGACCAGTGGTTACCACCCAGTTCCCTACCTCCACGGTCAGACACAGTGTTGCAGACCCTCCAAATATCCCTGTTTCCCAGGGACAATCCTGGATTTACAGAAGTTGTCCCGGTTTTTGATTTGATCCTGAAATGTCCCGCTTTTCCTTAGGATGTCCCGATTTTCATCGGAGAAATGTTGGAGGATATGGAGGTATGCAACCCCCAAGCCAAGGAGATAAGTTACCATACAACCTTTAGAAGACATCTGAAGGCAGCCCTGTGCAGGGGGGATTTTTTATGTTTAATGTTTTCTTATGTTTATATATGGTATGATAATAATAATAATAATAATAATAATAATAATAATAATAATATATGTCAGCATCGCCCTTGAGCCAGTGCACCAACTGGACTCATGCACTACAACCCCGACTGGGCTAGGCGAGCTGGGTAGCACTGCCAGCGACCACCTTTCTCACAGGGACAGGTCACCGTGCTGTGGACTCACAGCTTAGAGCTGAGAGCACCGGATTCACTTGCACAATAATACAGTCGTTGCACAGCAGAGTTTTGCAGAGTCTTGCAGAGTATAAACCACTGGGAGAGCAGCTCTGTAGAATATCTTCCTTTTATTCTATAGCTACAACTATGATACAAAACTATATACAGAGCTAAAAGATCTAAGCATAAATCAATGCTACACTGAGAGTCTGCAGCTGCTCTTAGCAGCAACCTTATCTCTAGACACGATCTCTAACACTCTCTCTCTCTCCCCGATACACTGACTGACTCACTCACTCGCTGACTGATTCACTCACTGACTAAGTAGAAAGCAGAACATTGCTCCTCCTCTCTGTAGAATCAGCAGGCTCCTCAGGAGATTCTTGGATATGGGAGGGGTGAAATCTCCTCAATATAATACATTTATTTATACCCTGCCCTCCCCGGCCAGAGCTGGGCTCAGGGCGGCTAACATCAGTAAAATTACAGTAAAAACATAATAGGAAAAAAACCCAATTTAAAATACAAGATAAAATGCAATTTAAAATGCAGCCTCATTTTTAAAGTAGCCAATAAATCAAAACTGTAAGGGGAGGGAAACAGAAGGGTCAGACTGAGTCCAAACAAAAGGCCAGGTGGAACAGCTCTGTCTTGCAGGCCCTGCGGAAGGATGTCAAGTCCCGCAGGGCCCTAGTCTCTTGTACTGTTCCACCAAATCGGGGCTAGTACTGGCCCTAGTTGAGACCAACCTAACCACCTTGCGACCTGGGACCTCCAAAGTGTGGTATATATGTTGGAAGCCACCCAGAATGGCTGGGGCAACCCAGTCAGATGGGTAGGGTAGAAATGACAGTGAGGATGGATGATTGAATAGGACATTCTTATTTTCATCAGAGAAATGTTGGAAGGTATGGTCCTGCCTTTGAATACCAGCGGATGGGAGTCACAGGTGGGTAGTGCGCTCAGGTTCTGTTGTGGGCTTCCTGTGGGCATTTGTTTGCTCCTGCAAGCACAGAGTCCTGCACTCGATGGACCACTGGCCTGGCCCAGCAGGCTCTTCTTATTGGCTACTCATCTGAGCTGGCCCTGGCCAAAGAAACATCTTCCATTTCAACCAAAACAGAGCCCAGCCATTGCCACTTCCACTTCCAAAGTCAGTGAGCAGCCTATTAAACTAACATTTGGAAAGATGAAAGTCTGCTGGGTCTCGGAGTGTAGAGCATCGAGCTAAGGGAGGCTGACTCATTCCTTAGCATTACTTTATAAAATAGAAGCTGACAAAATGTGCAGCGAGACCAACGAGACGCCGTAAAATCAATTAAAGCCGTCAAATGAATGGAGCCACACATACGCACGAGAAACACAAAAGAGACAGCGAAAGGGTGGAGGAAATATATAGGTGGCTTCTATGCAAAAGTTAGATGTCAAAGAGTCAGTGTGGGTGCATTGCAACGCCTGGCATTTAAAGGAGAATATAGGCAATAATAAGCATATCAGAAACCTGTTGAGACAATTAAAATCAATGGGATGCCAGGATCCCAGGGTACACAATTTTAAGGCAAAGGAAGAGTAGGTTTTTTTCTGGGGGTGGCTTTATCCTATATGCTAAAGAAGGCACATCATCTAATAAGAAAAGAATTAGAAATCTGAAACAGTAAAATCACTTTGGGAGGAAATTTCTGGGTAAAACAGGAGCAAAATGTTAGGGATATAGCAAAAAGGTTACAGTGATTTTCAGTTAGGATGGGCAACACACACATTTCAGCTGCCCACAGAGATAGGGAAACAGAGAATTGTATTCATACATTATTGCACTAAAATGAATGTTCCATCTGCACAAAGATTTTTCCCTTGTGCAAGGGAATATTCTCTCCGTCTCCTCCCACCATGTGCCCCCTAAATTTGTTCTGGTGTTTCCTCCCAACCCTCTAGAGCAGTTGGGGGGGTGTTGTAGGAGAGAACAGACACAGAATTTCCCTTGTGCTAGCACAAAAACGTAGTTGAATATTGCCGTCAGATCACAAAGTACCTAATTCAGATCCCATAAACATATTAGTTGGCCTGGTGTGTCGGCAGCTGCCTTATACAGAGTCAGACCATTGGCCCATCAAATTTAGCACTATTTTCACTGACCTTGTCCATGGAGTTTTCTTGGCAGGGATACTGGAGTGGCTTGCCGGTTCCTGCTCCAGGTGGATCACGTTTGGTCAAAACTCTCCACTATGACCTGTCCGTCTTGGGTGCCCTGCTCAGCATAGCTCATAGCTTCTCTGAGTTATTCAAGCCCCTTCAACAGCCACGAAATTAAAAGACGCCTGCTTCTTGGGAGAAAAGCAATGACAAACCTAGACAGCATCTTAAAAAGCAGAGACATCACCTTGCCACCAAAGGTCCGTATAGTAAAAGCTATGGTTTTCCCAGTAGTGATGTATGGAAGTGAGAGCTGGACCATAAAGAAGGCTGATTGCTGAAGAATTGATGCTTTTGAATTATGGTGCTGGAGGAGACTCTTGAGAATCCCATGGACTGCAAGAAGATCAAACCTATCCATTCTGAAGGAAATCAGCCCTGAGTGCTCACTGGAAGGACAGATCCTGAAGCTGAGGCTCCAATACTTTGGCCACCTCATGAGAAGAGAAGACTCCCTGGAACAGACCCTGATGTTGGGAAAGATGGAGGGCACAAGGAGAAGGGGACGACAGAGGACGAGATGGTTGGACAGCGTTCTCGAAGCTACCAGCATGAGTTTGACCAAACTGCGGGAGGCAGTGGAAGACAGAAGTGCCTGGCTGCTCTGGTCCATGGGGTCACGAAGAGTCGGACATGACTAAACGACTAAACAACAACACTCACCTTTGGCAGCCTCCTGTCCTCTCTATATTTTGGACTACATCTTCCATCAGCACCTGTGGACATGGTAGACATTTACAAAATGATGGCATGGAGAAAGTGGGTAGAGCAAAGTTTTTCTCCCTTTCTCATAACACTAGGACTTGTGGACATCCAATGAAGTTGATAGAAGATTCAGGACAGATAAAAGAAAGTACTTTTTCATGTAGAGCACACTTAAACTTTGGAACTCACTTCCACAGGAAGCAGTGATGGCCACTAGCTGGCTTTAGAGGAAGAAGAGACAAATTCATGGAGGAGAGGAAGACTATGATGGCTTTGCTCTGCCTCTACAATTGGAGGCAGGAATGCTTCTGAATATGCTCAAATCCTGCATACGGGTTTCCCACAGGCATCTGGTGGATGCCTTGACTAGATGCTGGACTAGATGGGCCATTGGCCTGATCCAGCAGGCTCTTGTTATGTTGTTATGTACTACATAGTTCTTATGCAACAGAATCGCCTTCACTTCGCTATAAAATGTTATGTTAAAAATTAATAATGAAGAAGTTCCTCCCCCAAATGCATGTTTGGACTAGGGGTGGGTGCTGGATCTGGAAAGTATGCAACCTGCTGCCACAGAACAAGCATTAGAAAAACTTGTGGAAAACTCCCTTACCAAAGACTCATAAAGAAAGATGGCACCCAGTGTGCTACCATGTGATAACTGTAATTATGACATGAATAATGCATTTTTATTTAATTTTTTTGCCAAGAAAATGAGTAACAGCAAAAACCTTTGATGGTGCATAAATCTGCTTTGGACCAGATGTTCCGCAAACGTTCATATGAAATCAAAAGAAACTTTTGTATGAATGCTCAGAACTAGCAGATAAAAAAAAGGATAAAAGGGATGAGCAGAGCAGCTGCTGGAGAGTTTGAATGAATGGACTCAAATGCAAATCGTATTTTGGCTGGATCATTTCTGTTCTCATAAAAGTGTGTGTATCTGAATGGACCAAGTACAGAAGGGGCCTGTATCAAGATTGGTCGGCTTTGGGTTCCTTTTCTGGTTTGTTTACATATGGGTTTTGCTTGTTGGACTGGCAGGGTTCCTAATCTATCTACTACAGTTCAAGCTTTTATTTGACCTAGAAGGAAAAAATGGGCCTGGCAAACCTCCTCCTTTAGGAAAATTTTCATATGCAGAAACCAGCAAGCTTTTAATGGATCATCTGCTAATTGCTCCAGATCAAACTGCTGCTAAAGAGACAGATGGTTCAAAAAATGGCATCTCTGATCATAGGCATGTGCAGCACATTTCATTAGGGTGTGGACCCAGGGATTTCCTCCCCCCTCCCCACACACACACACTGCAAAGTAAGGTGAGAGGATGACAAGACAAACAAATAAGGACAAGGAAGTGGTAAAGAAGCAAAAAAGCTAACAGAACAACAAGAAGAATAGTCAAGAAGCCAAAACATCATATTTTTCCTGCAGAGGAAAAAGACCTATACCAAACTGACCAGAGGTAGGGCATGATGGCTCCTCGTCCTCCTTGCTTGCACATCACAAAAGCAGCCCCTCACCCCACAGATCTTGCTCCAAAAAAGATGGCCAGTGAAGCTTGGATGCAGGTAAACAGCCTTTACCAAAGGTGTCATGGGCTTTGAAGACACATGAACTCAGGACACAAGCGAGAAACGTGCTAAGGGGAAGGCACGCTTGGCAAATCCACACCATGATCAACTCCCACCTGGAAACCAATGGCCCCACTGTGGAAGGATGCGTGGATCCAGAACTGGCCTCCACAGTGACTTACGGACTCATTGTTAAAACCGTGTTTGTGGAAGACAATCTTACTCGGCTACGAGTGATCGCCAAAGAGAAAAGAGAGCAGGTAGAGGCATGAGACAGAGACAAACACAAGCAGAAGAAAAAGGCTGGGATGGATATGCAACTGTAACTTCTCCTCCGTTCCTGCTGCCGCTGGAACCAATTACCCCACTGCCATTTCTGGAGACAGATGCAGGCAGAAGCTGCAGATCCATTCCAGATTCAGTCCAGCCTTTTTATTCTGCCTGCATCTCTCTCTGTAAGAGAGTAAGCTCCCTTAGATATAGCACTGCATGCCTTAAGATGATCTTGTATCTGGATGGTTGAGGCCTTGTCTTCATGCTGGAGGTGGGGAGCCTGTAGCTTTCTTACTGTGGTCCATTTGGCCATGCTGACTGGGTCTGATTGGAGTCAAACAACATCTGTGGGGGTGGGGTGGGGCACAAGTTCTCTGCCCCTACACTGGAGATAGAGGATTGTGAGTGACCTTATAAAATTGGTGTTGCACATCAAAAACTCACATGTCACCTGGCCATCTTGGAATCAGATCTAGAGTCAAACCAAGGGAAACCAGCTATAAATACACAAAGGAACCTAGTTCTACATGGAGTGAGTTCCCACTCCAAGCATTATAGCTGTATAAAGCCTCTCACAATATAAACATAAAGCTGCCTTATACCAGGTCAGACTATTTCGTCCTGTATTGTCTACACCATGGAAGCAGCTCTCGATTTCAGGGCAGGGTCCTTTCCACTCACATGCTCTCTTACCTTTTTTTGAACTGGAGATACCAGAAATTGAAGCTGGGACCTTCTGCATCCAAGCATGTCTTCTGCCATGGAGCTGCCATCCTTCCACAAGTTTGTATACTTATATACTAGCAACCTCATACTAAGCATTGCTTGGGAATTCTTCACACAGCCTAAAATTGGTGCAGTTTTGAAATTAGTGGTTAAAATCAGTGCTGTTTTGAAAGGTCCAATCCACTCTCTTGATCCAAAATGGTGTCCAGTTGTCCAAACACAGACATAAATTTGCTCCTTGATCCCAGGAACCATCATGCACAATTTTGGTAAAATCAGTGCAGTTTTGAAAGGCTCAGTCTGCCACCTTGCTTCAAAATGGGGTCCAAATGTATCCAAACCTAGATGAAAGCCTACTCTCAGGAACCACCAAACCAAATGTGGTTACGGTATCTTAAGAGGTGTTTAAACGTACAGCAAACAAAACACTTTTCAAAATACGGAGTAGAAGATTGTCCTTATTTCCTGGTCTTCCTCTGAGATGCCTCCCTTTCATATAGTTCCCAGGAAGAGTTCCCTCCAAGCATCTTATTGGCCCAAGCCCAGACTTACGTACCTTCAGAAGAAGAATTGTGTCAGGCATTTCCAGACTACTCTCTGGCGACCAACAGCACTTTGCACCAAGCCCCCAAAGGCATGCTAGCAGCATTTTTGAGGCAGAGGCATTTTGTTCCGTCCCTTCTCCACTCCCTACGGGTGCACAGTGACCATTTAGGGATTCACAGATGGCTTGTCACAAATTGCCACTTGTGGTATGAATTGTTGGATTTAAGCTCTAACGCCACCTGCTCTACCTCCTTTGCTTGTAAATCCTCCGTCTGCAGCTGCCACTTCTAATGAATCTGGATATTATGAGAAGAGCGCCGTCAAAAACTTTTAGCATTTGGGCATGGTGTTGAACTGCAGACACCGAGGCTCGAGGGGCCCATTCACACATTACATTTTGATGGCCCTTTTCAGTAGTGTACCCAGAGGAATGCCGATTAGTAATGGGAACCTTTCTCCTCCTACAGGTATTATGCCACATAGAGAAAGTGGCTGGGTCTGCTTCGTGATTCAAATTAGATCCTACACTGCTGTGAGCTTGATAGGCAGGAAAAACGAGCAAAGTAAGAGGCCTGGGGACCATAGCAAGGGCACAGAGCGGATGTGCACTAAAATACATAGGCCGGGGATTGCCAATGCAGCACCCATGGGCATCAGTGTGCCCACCAGTACCTCCCTTTGGCACCTGAGAAAGGTCCCAGTGCCCTCAAAAATCCACAGTGCAGAAGAGACTGGGTTCCTGTTTGCACTGGCTCACCCTCTTCTACTTTGAACACACTCCATTGAACATGACCATATTTCACTGGATGCTGAGACTGGATGCCCACCCTCCCATCCATCCTGAACAGAAGAGAGGTGCAAAGAGTTCCTCTTTATGAATGAGCATGGCAGTGGCTGATATAGGTGCCTTTTTCCCACTGAAGGGCAGTTTATGGTAGGGGACATGCCCACACCACTTTGTGATCCTGTTTCTTTTTCTGCTCTTTTAGGCAGCTATTTTGACATACCCCACAGCAGCCATTTTGCGATACAGTGGTACCTTGGGTTAAGTACTTAATTCGTTCCAGAGGTCTGTTCTTAACCTGAAACTGTTCTTAACCTGAAGCACCACTTTAGCTAATGGGGCCTCCTGCTGCCGCCGCACCACTGGAGCACTATTTCTGTTCTCATCCTGAAGCAAAGTTCTTAACCTGATGTACTATTTCTGGGTTAGTGGAGTCTGTAACCTGAAGGGTATGTAACCTGAAGCGTATGTAACCTGAGGTACTACTGTATATGGTACCCTGTGGGCGCCATTTTGTATCATATCATGCCTTGGGGCAGCCATTTTGTGTTGTGCCATGCCCTGTGGCTGGCACCCAAAGCCCTTTTATAAAATTCCAAATATGCCTACTGGCCCAAAAGCTTAGGCCTATTTCCCTACTCTCCCATTGAGAGAGTGTGTTTTATTTCCTGGTCTTAGAGAAAAAAGAGTGAATTAGTGCAAATTAGGACTTTCCCTCCTAAGCACCTGTCATGCTGGCAGGTTTCTCATAGCTATTCTGAGCCGTGTGGGGAGCAACCTGCATTCTGATCTCAATGGGGGGGGGTGCAGACATAAACCTCTCCTTCCCACACATTGACTTTGCAGCAAAAATTGGACTCCTCTATCCCTATAATTAGTTAAAGAAAAACAAGATACATATCTCGTTTGGCTCAAATTCTCTATCCCCTGCTTGGGTAGGCAAAAGAAGCATTTGCAAGAATAAAGCAGATTTTATTTCCACAAGCTACATGAAGAGGTTGTTAATTCCTGCTTTGCCCCTTGCTCACCTCTCCCATTATATCTAGACATCTCTCCCAGATGCACAGAAATAATTCACACACACACACACACCATTAAAAAGTGTGTGGAAAATTTATGCAATGTGGTTAGATAATTTAATGGACTCTTTTATGACTGACAGCCTGCTCCTAACTCAGAAGGCTCCTTTGGTTTCAACAGGACATTTTTCAAGCTACATGTGCAACCTAAGTCATAAAAATCATTATTACAGTACACTGGTTCCCTTCTCTTTCATATTTGTCAGAATTGAAAATCCCTGTTCACAACAATATGTTGTGGAGTACTGTATAAGAATAGGCAGGGGTATAGCTAGCTGCTCTGGCACCCGGAGTGGTGGGGGTGCTGCGGTGATCCGCCCAGGGGGGTGGCGCAATGAGCTGCCCCACGCTGGCGTTGGCCCGAGCCACCGCGTCACTCCCAGGAGAGACCTGTGGCTCAGGCACGCTGCAGGCCAGGTCCCGCAGTAAGTACCGCCTCCCACGGTGTGCCATTTTGTCACCCCCTCAGGGATGACACTCGGGGCGGCCCGCACCCCCCCGCACCCCTTCCTATGCCCCTGCTTGAAGAGAGGCATGGGTACTGTTTCTGGCAGTATATTCCCCCCCCCCAAATATTTTGATACTATACTATTACAGTGGTACCTCGGGTTACATACGCTTCAGATTACATATGCTTCAGGTTACAGACTCTGCTAACCCAGAAATAGTACCTCGGGTTAAGAACTTTGCTTCAGGATGAGAACAGAAATCGTGCTCTGGTGGCGTGGTGGCAGCAGGCAGCCCCATTAGCTAAAGTGGTGCTTCAGGTTAAGAACTGTTTCAGGTTAAGAACGGACCTCCAGAACGAATTAAGTACTTAACCTGAGGTACCACTGCAAATGTTTCTTTTATTTTCCTTGAATTTTCCTGCCACACTTGCCATCCTCTCCTGCCACACTGGTTCCTTTGAGAACCATCTGTAACATCTAATTCTCTTTGCTACCTAGACTACATATTGGCACTTTGCTTATTTTAGTGTAATTTGAATTATAACTGTTGGCTGATATACCGCAAGAGGAGAGACCAAAGGGGAAGCTTTAGGCTGCAATCCTATCCACACAGAACTCTGAGCAGACATAGCACTGCTAAGTACACTCCGATGCCTCAATTCCATCAGTCAAAATCCTGCTTGTTCATGAAAGATTCTCCTGGGTACAGAGCTCAAAGTAAGCTCAGAGCTACAGTTGATAACTGATAGGGCATACATGCACCCACTCCACAGATGAAACAAGCACAGCTAAAGAGAAGTTGCTCTTTATTTGTTTATGTACTTCTGAAGTGCCCAAAACGATCTGAGCACTGTGCAGAATTTAAAAAGACAGTCCCTGCCCACAGGCTTGCAGCCTGAAAGAAGCAAAAGGAGAAGAGAAGAGAAGAGAGAGGATACATCTCCTTAGCAATCCATGTTTCTTATAGCCAGGTGAACGGAAGTGAAATTGTAGCATTTCAAAGAATAAGGGGCCTGCTTAAAAACTGGCACAGTAGTGAAAGAGTCAGTAGAGATAACAACAAAGGGGCTTATGGCAGCTTAAACAGTGTAACCATCAGAGCAGGATTTTAGGGGAGACATCCAGGGCCCCACTAAGAAGGATGAACAGGAGTTTCCCCACCCACCCAACACAGCACTAACTGGTGTGCCACATTTTAAAGCAAGTGAAGTAATACACGTTACCATCTCAATGTTGGTGGGTGGGAATGAGAACCCCAGCAGAGATTTAAAGTCACAAAACATGCAGCAAAATAGAAACATTGGGATATAGGCTGTTAGACCTTTACAATATGCTCTTCCAAGTGAGTTCCAAAATTGCCCTCTTCCCCCAGCATAGGAAAAGATCACATTTGTTTGTTTGTTTGTTTGTTTTGTTTTTAAGGCTTTAAAAAGGAGGCAGGCGGACTCTAGGACCCTGTCAAAGCCTCATGTCTCCTTCCCAAAGCTCAATGCCTCGCTACCAGGCTTTGAGGTGGCACCCACCTCAGTTCAGTCCCCAATGTGTGCACACTGTTTGCACAGCCCTAAATCTACTCCTGCTGGAAAGCCAGGTTTCTGATGGGGTTGAAGAACTTCTGGAACTGAACTAGGACCTGGTTCCATACGGGAAATAAATGGAAACCTCCAGTGCGGGGTGAGGTTTTCACCTGCCCCATTCCATCACAAGCCTCCAGGCATGTGCAGTGTAGACCATCTCCAAGCTGTGCTAGATGCCTGCCTTGCATGCCCATTGTCCTCTGATGCAGAAACTGGTCACAGTGGAAACTACTTCCATTTCATGCTGGAAGCCATGAGGAAGTGAGACGGCAGCCATGTATGTGCCAGGATGTCCTTGGGAGGCACCAGTTTGCCATTTCAGTGGGAGATTTGAGAGCCTCAAAACATGCAGAGTAGCTTTCTAGAGAGGCCCAGGACACCCCTGAGATCTGCTAGACCCTACGGACACTTAGGCCCGGAGTTTTTCAGCCCAGCTGGCCACAGTATGTCTACTAGAAGATGGCATTGTTTTCTAGGAACAGCAGAAATAATCAGAGGGGGCTCTGATTCTTTTTAAGTTAATGCTTTAATTAAAGGATTATTCAGTCAGTCAACCCATCAGTCAATCAGTTGGTACTTGTTCTCTCCTTGCATAGCTGCCAGAACCACTTGATACCTTGGCTTGATCCTTTATTCTGGGGTTGTCATCTTGCTTATGGAATAGGCTCCCTTGCCAGGCTGCTCTAAACTGGTAGCTCTGGCTAGCTTCCCTCAGCTGCTGCCAGTTAGATCAGGAAGTTGGTTCCTTATTTGAAGGCGGAGGAGGAGGAGGAGGGATGGCTCAGCTCCTGGGCTCACCCAGTTCCAGTGAAAGTAGATTTTCAATTCTTTCAGTTACAGTTGTTTGGTCAATGAGCAGTGTGGCTGCCTTTCTTATGGTGTCGGAATTTGCTCAATATGGTTTGAGGAATGAGGAGACTCATTCTATTCCCAGTGTGTGCTCCTTTCACATCTTTTTACCAATAAGTCCTTTTCTACATTGAGCTGTGAGTTTTGTTTTAAAACTTCCTCTCAAAATGCCTTCTCTGGCTTAATTTCAATCCTTTTAAAGACTAAAACATTTTCTAAAATCCTACTTAGGTCTTAAAACATATTTAATTGGTGCTCTCTCAAAATATGCATATCAATGTGTCTTTCTGTATGGTTAATGCAGCGCTTCATTAAGTTTCAGGGTTACATGTTAATACAGCTTTTACCATGGTGGAGCTGCACAGCTCAGCTAACCTCCCTCCAGCTGAGTCATTGCTGCATACCAGGACAGAGCAGAAGGAAGGGCAAGGTCAGAGCAGTGCAAACATGCAGGGGTGTCAGATTGGTTCTGCCAATGTGCCTCCACTGTGCCAACCTCAGCCCCCCTTCTCCATTCCCATATGCAGCAGCGACTCTGCCAGAGGGAGGTCAGGTGAGCAGCTTGGTCTGCTTCTCGTTTAAACAGTGTGAACCACACCTTCACATTTTAAAAAGTGTGAAATCGAATGGCTAGGTAAGATCCAATGGGCATATTAATCTGAGGTGCAGACCAGAAGTGGCATTTGCCTATGTTTTACTCAGAGTAAATCCATTGAAATGAATAAAGTCCACTAATTTTAATGAGTCTAGAATTGCAGAGTTGGAAAGGACCACAAGTGTCATCAACCCTCTACAATGCAGGGTTCTTTTGCCCAATGTGGGGTTCAAACCTACAAACCTGAGTTTAAGAGTCTCATACTTTACCGATGAGTACCCTGGATAAAATTCTGTTGGCTACCACCTCAGGTCACTTCATATGGGAATTTGCAAAGACTAGATTTCTCCAAATGTCTCTAATTTGGCTTTCTTGGAAAATTATGTTTGCTTTCTGTCTTCTTTGATATTGTGTATCTGACAGAAGCCACTGCCTACTGCTTTAGAGGAGATGACAGGAGGGAATAGAAGCTCCCCATTCTCTTTATGCATTTTCATTTACAGTAGTCCTACCCTGAGAGGAATTTCCTTAATTCGCATCTGCTGATGAGTTCATGGCCTGGAGCAGGAGGATGGCAGGAAGTGGCTGAGCTTTTTTTGCCTTGATGGAATCCTTGTGTGTTCTGTTCCTGTTGACAAAGTTCTGGTGCTCACCAAAGCTTTGCTGCCCCTTGTTCTCTGTTTTGTACACAACATTTCATCCCTCGGTTCAGCATATGCAATCTATGTACACAAACACACAAACACACACACACACACACACACACACACACACACTTACTTAAAAGTGGACTTGTTGTGCTAGAACTTCAATCCACTATAATTGCAGAAACCACAATTGCAGCATGTGCAATCTTCCCTGTGTAACAGTAACAGCCTGGTGGCAACCACAGATAGATGGATTTGTGGTGAGATAAGTTTTTCTTTAATCCTGTAGGCAAAACTACACTAAACTGGCTAGCATGGATTTCCAGAACTGGTTCATGTGAAGGTAGTGATTGGGTAGGGAGCATTGTTTTTGCAAGTGAAAAATGACCAGGGTGAGGCGGGGATTTGCTTAACCCTTTCCATTGCCACCAGTTCTTTGCTGCAAATGCCTTACTCTGGACAAGTTTCTAGCTTCTTCTGGTCTCAGAGCAAGGTGGGGAGATAGGGAACAGTAAAACTAAATACATAAGCATACTTGCAAGGTAGAATCAGGGAAGCAAATGGTGGGCTATAAATGAATCGAAACAAAACGAAATGAAATGGAGAATAGTTCTCACAATGGCCATGAGCTGTGATAGTTTGACAGAACTTTTGTGTTCAGAAGTGTTATGCTGCTGAATAGCAAGTGATAGAGGCTAGGAATGACAAAAGCTGTTGCTTTGATGCTCCCGCTTGTAAACTTCCTAGACACCTAGCTCTTCAGGACTGGAGTCAGAAGACTGGAGGAGACAGCCCTCTATGTGATCCTGCAAGGCTCTCACAACTTCATTCGCACCTGGGCATACTTGATGCTTTGTTCTAGTCAGTATTTTCAATTCCACTCAGCCAAAAATATGTGGAAACAGTGGTGCTGCCCTACTCCTCAACCGTCTTGATTTGAGAGGGACATCCTGGAATTACCGAAGACATCCCACAGATCTTTCAGTGGTTAAATGAAACTTCCATATCCAGAGAGGGAGCATGCCTTTGACTATCAAATTTGGGGAACAACTGGGAGCGTCTGTCCCTATCATCATGCCCTTTTTGTGACCCTTTCAAAAAGCCGTTAGCTGGCTCCTCATGGACAGAGAGCTCTGAACCGGATGGACCTTTGGTTGAGTGAAGCACAGCAACAACAACAAAAAATGATGTTGATGATGATGATCTGAAATATCAGCCCTGTCTTGGGAGTTCATCTCAGTGGCTTTCTCCTCGCAACCATATGATGCTCCTAAAAATACACTGGAAGTTCTCCAGCGTCCTTAACACCCCTCTCTTAGGAACATTTTCTTCTCCACTGCCTTGTGAGCATGGCAGTCTGATACGGTGCCCTGTAGCCAGGAGACCATATGTGCAGGAAAGATGTGAAGCCTGATTAGCATGCCTGCCTTGGGGAGAGAAAGGCTGAGTAAACTGCAGAAGGGTTATGGTGCCTCTGACTTCTAAAGTCCCGCTTGACTCTGTAATAACAGGAAGCTGCTGGATCCTCCGGCTATTTGATAATCGACGTGGAGAGAATGGATTGATCTCTGCACGGGCCAAGAACCTTTCCCCCTCTCAAGACTAAGCGACTTTCCAGCTTGGCTTGGTGTGTGTGCATGATTACCTCATTATTACCCAACAGTCTTTGTATATTTAGGACAAGGCAAGTGTTGGGCTTGGGGAGTTTGTTTTATTCACTTTTGTCCTAATCTTTGCAGGCTTGAGGGGCAGATATTTTCCTATGAAAGTCATTACAGTGGTACCTTGGTTCTCGAACGTAATCCATTCTGAAAGACTGTTTGAGTTCCGAAACGTTCAAAAGCTGAGGCGCAAAGGGCTGGCTGCAAATGCAATTGAGAAAATTGGAAAACACACAGCAGAAGCTGTTCGACTTCCGAGGCGCGTTCGGAAACAGAAGCATTTACTTCCAGGTTTTCATTGTTCAGGTTCCAAAATGTTTGTCAAGGGAGACGTTCGTGAATGGAGGTACCGCTGTATCCACATCTCTCCTCTCTCCCCACCCCCATTAAGAAACCCATAATAAAATCAACAGGATTATCATAGCAGGTGGGGGGATTTTCTTGGGGGTAGGGAATGGTCCCAGAAAAGCACTTACAAAACATCTGTTATGCTGAGGGTGCATAAGCACATAAAAACCCAAGAAGAGCCTGCTAGATCAGGCCAATAGCCCATCTAGTCATAGAAACATAGAATTGCAGAGTTGGAAGGGACCCCAAGGGTCATCTAGTCCAACCCCCTAAAATGCAGGAAACACATTTTAAAGGATCCCTGACAGGTGACCATGCAACCTCCACTTAAAAACCTCCCATGAAGGAGAGCACATGTCTTTCAGATGGGGAAATGTTCCAGCAGGCTCTGCAAAACATGGAGTCCATTAATCAATTCAAGCAAGGCTCGAGGCAAATTTAAATTCTGGGATGTGAATTGTTGGAACCCAGAGCAGGGACTAAGCTGGTGGGTGTGGCGATCACACAGGGTCCCCAGACGTTTCACCGTCTATTGATCCCTATGTCACCACTTTATTTCTCGCTGCCACCACCCAGGCCCTCCCTACCTGGGACAATACTGAGTCCAGTCAGGGTTAAATTGAAACATAAACTTTTGTTTATCTATTGCAGTTTAACAAGCATGTGGTTTCATAAACAGTATCAGTCAATTACATTCATGGGGTGCCTATCCAGACCTATAACTTCCGCTACCTGCTCTCACTCACTAAACCACCTCTCAGATATTTACTTGTCTGCCTAGCCCCTCACTGTTCCTGACTATTTCATTACACTAACTCAACCTACCCACAAACTCTAGCCCAATTCACTCCCATTCCAACCAACCGCCCAACTCCCAACAAACTCCTCAACCAACTCTCAACCCCTCCCAGAGCTGGTTTTATAGTCCCTCTGACTCCACCCCCCTGGGTTCTGATTGGGTAACCTGTTTAACTATTTCACCTCCAGCACTATCTCATATGTTAACGTCATAGTGGGAACAAAGGAAACTACCTTACATCAGGCCGGACAGTCCAGCATCCTGTTCTCACAGCGGCCAACCAGGTGCCTATGGGAAACTCACAAGCAGACCCATTTTCTTTGAGTTATTCTTCTTCAAGCGACTTCTCCCAGAGGAAGGTGGGGAGGGCATATGCTTCCTTCAACAATCTCAAAATAATATTATAGCGTTTTAAAACTGGATCCAAAGTTGTGCCCAACATTCATGGAGGCTATTTCAACAAAACATTTTTGAGTGAGAAATTTCTAGAACATACATAAAAGGAGATATCGCATTTAGAGGGGGATGAACAGCTTTTGAAAAGCTTGTAGCGAAGAAAGACATGAAGACATTTTCAGAAATATATCAACTTGTCGGGGCGAAGAATTGTGCTTGGCGAAAAGCTTGTAGGTTGATGTGGGATAAAGATAAGTACAGTGGAAAATCAATGCTGATATTTGGGCATTACTCTTTATAGTTTTCAGTCAGCTTAAATTTAAGAGGGAGCCTTTCTAAGACGACAAATCATTGGTACGTATAGCATCATGGAAGATTCATAACATTTATAAAAACTAGCTGTGGAGAAACCTGGTCATGAACCTTTAGGGCTATTTCTTTAATCTTTAATGGAAATGGAAATGGGCTCAGAAATGCTGGACAAGAGGGAGTTGGAACAATTAATAAAATGAGGAATGTCAGGATCTACAGGTGCCTCCATTAAATTTCATTTTAAAATGATGTACAAAGGCAATTAACAAGAAATGGTGCTAACTAACCTTATTAGTCGTGCAAGGATAATGCGTGCAAGCCACCAGAAAGGACAAGAATTAGCCAAATGAGAAAGGATGGCTGCTGAAGAAGTGAGGAATTATTGAAATGATCAAATCTATCAGTGTTTAAGATGTCCCATAGCAATGTCTGTTATAGCAGAAATCTGTTATGAACATAGCTACCAGATATTCACTAGACAATGATTGGATGGATTGCAATAAATGGTGATAACTTCATCTTGCTTGTATGAAGAGTTAATGACAGGTGTCTCCCTCACATGTCCACCCAATTGTGTCATTTGTGTTTCTGCATTTTTGTGCATTAAAAATTTGTTTAATTAAAAATACTTTCCAAAGAGATGTCATTAACCCTTCCTTGCTCTACAGAAAGGCAGATGCCCTATAACAGTCAGACCAGTTTTAGTGATAGCTCAAAGCAAATGCTTGCTCCCACTTCATCAACAGAGCTGTGAATTAACTATTACAGACCAAACACAGGATATTCCTAGCATCTCAATGTCATATTGTTCAAAGGACTCAGTCCAAGTGTGATTCAGGCCCCATAGAAAAACCTGCAAGTCAGGTTTGACAGCGGAAACCCAAGACTAACTTGGAGGACTCTTTTTAAAAAGCATATCGTTTCATCTCTACCGACTATGTTTATTGAGGACAGTGCTTACATTTAAAAACAGCATTATCCCTTGTCAGACTATAGCAGCCAGCCTCGTCCTATAGGTGGACAATGTCTTATCTGCACTGGCATATGCCAAGACAGATAGACTGGAAGCTCCGTTATGTCAAAAACTTCAGCCTCAAGTTCTTATAAGAGCAGAAAAAATCCCACAGTCAGCACCAAGGGACTGCCAGCGGTTGCCCAAGGGTGAATGCAAGGGTGCCCGCCTTGGTGCTGCAATGAATCATGATGAGAAGAGAAACCGCCCCTGCCCCAGCATCTTAAAGGCTGACAACCCTCTCTTGTTGCTTTGCTTATATGTTTACTCTTTCAAAATTTGTCATGGGGATTCCTTGGCATCTTTCCCATTGGAAAAGCACCTAAGGACCGGACTAAGACTGCATGTTAAAAGCATGATTGCATTCCATATGTAGGGTTTGTTTTGTTTTAAATAACACAGTCATTCATGTGGGTGCTGGTCAGGATTGTGATGCACTGCTGCTGCTGCTGCTGCTGCCGCCGCCAGTGGTAAGTTCCTTCTTGTGATGAATAGTAGCTTGGAGGTGAGCAATTTTCCCAGGCCCATGATAGGAGAAAGGGATAACCGACTTACCTGTGTGTCCTGATCCCAGTCTTGACTCCCCTTGCTACGCTCCCTGACTTTAAAAAAAAAAAACTAGATACATTAAATGCAACCACGCATTAATTTTTTTCATCTTGCTTGGCCTTAAGCTCCAGTGCTGAGCTAAGCAAAGATGCAAAAATAACTTGTGGGTCCTCGCAATATTAATGGGATGCACCTGCCAGCAGGTACAAACGAGTCAATTGCAGCAGCATCCAAACTCCGTCACCTCAGTCCCCAGAAGCAAAGCACAGCTGGCAAAAGTACCCTCTTCCTGGGGTACCTGGCAATGAAAGATCATGCAACTGGACCTGGGCTTGAACTTTATTGAAGGCTTGCCCTGGTCTGCTGAGCAGCTAACCTACTTTTCTTAACTGCATGAAAGGGTTATTGTTTCATTTTTCTTGTGATTAAAGTATTTTTTTTAAAAAAAATCTTTTTGTTTAAAGATCCCCAAGGATTTAATCCAGTGAAACACAGTACGAGAGGCAGTGTGGTGGCATGGAAGGGAAAAAAGTTTTGCATCCTTGACAGTCCTGCATCAATGTGTGGGTGCATAGCCCCAAAACTCACAAATTTAACTACCATTTAAACATCACAATATTTTTGTTGTTGTTGTTTTTAGAATTCCAGGGCAGTGCCTGGCACTTTCTGCTAGTTTTCTTCTATTTCTAAAGCATTGTACAGTGGTACCTCGGGTTACATACATACGCTTCAGGTTACATACGCTTCAGGTTACAGACTCTGCTAACCTAGAAATATTGCTTCAGGTTAAGAACTTTGCTTCAGGATGAGAACAGAAATCGTCCTCTGGCGGCGCAGTGGCAGCAGGAGGCCCCATTAGCTAAAGTGGTGCTTCAGGTTAAGAACAGTTTCAGGTTAAGTACAGACCTCCGGAACAAATTAAGTACTTAACCCGAGGTACCACTATACAAGTTATATTGTAAGCTGCTATTTGGAGGTCATTTGCCTTGCAAAGCGGGGCAGAAATACTTAAACAAATTAAACAAATGGGCTTTTTATTGTATTGATTTTTGTAGTATTTTATGCTCTTCCCCTCCCCACTGTGCACCACCACTTTTTAGGTGGAAAAGTGGCTTATAAGAGCTAATGTCAAAATCATTCAAGATGTGCTGAAGCCCCATAATGACAAAATGATGTGACTTCCTTGCAAATTTCAGCACATGCCTACACATATAGGAAAGCTAAGCATATCTGGCTAAGACCCAGAATTAAGCAAGTTGATTCATGGGTGACTGGCAGTGTGCTAGATGACCCGTAGCTCCTTTCATTCCCGTGATTTTCTCACAAATTGCTATTCCTTACCCATGTAAATTAATATTTGTATTTCAACTTTAACTGAATTTTGTTAGGTCCTGATAAAGGAGGCCTTTTCCATTTGAAAAATATAATAATTCTGATTAGGAGATACAAAAGTCTTCTATCAGACAATCACTCAGGTCCCTGTGCCATTGCAATGTATTGATGCATTATCTTTTTGATTGTTCATTGTAGGATAAAGAAAGGGTGAAATGGATTCTGCATTTTTCTTTCTTGTACGGGGAGAAAAGATCATTACTTACTGGGGTTTTTTTTTAAAAAAAAATAATTATATATTCAATTGCTTCTTCTGCCTTTCTCTCTAGTAATATAGGAGTTAATTGGAAATATATTTGAAAGCATTGTTTTGCTATTCCTCTTTACGGGGATATAGGTTTTATTATCATTTCTCTGCTTCAGGTTTTGAATACCTCTTTATGCATATCCTTGACTTTTTATTATTTCTGGCACCAGTTGGGGGGGAAAATAACCAGCTAAATGATAGAATATTCCTTTCCCATTGCAATAAATGTTTAAAAGCCTCGTTGAGATGTGAGAAAGGATATGAAAAACAGGAGGATGCCTGGGTAGAATATGGAACCTTTCTGCACCAAAGCAGTGCAGTACAGATTTCTCCTATGTATTAATTGACTGTGCTCTTTTCACTTATTCTCCTCAGTCATTTCGGAAATCTTTACTGCCTCCCTACCTTCAGGCATTTTGTTTCCGTGCCCAAGCATGTAGTATCTCTCTCCCTCTCCCTCTCCTTCTCTCTCCCCCTCTCTGTCTTGCTCATCATCGCATGCTTTGCCTTCTAAAATACTAATACCGCTATTAGGAAGCTGGCATTTTGCAGTAGGTATGTTTTGACCCAGGCTCGAGTTCTCACCTTGATCAGACTGACAGATTCTCAAAGTGTGTGATTTAAAGCAACCAGCCCACCATTGCGGGAAGCAAAGCCACCACTCTGATGAACTGCAGAGAGAAGAGATGTTCCTTATCTCAGGTTCGATACTCCTTTAACTTGGAATTCGGTGATTCTTCTATCCAGTGCTTCTTTTCGGGGGGGGGGGAATGATGTTTAGGGGTACTCTCGTTTTCCTACTCATATTGAAATGCCGCCCCTCAATGAGGCCAAACTTAGATTCACAAAATGTTTAGGGGTATGCGTACCCCTCATACCCCCAGGGGAAAAAAACACTGCTTCTACCTTTTTTTAACCAAGAGCAATCTGGGATAAGGCAACAGCTGAGCGGAAGCAAGACTGGTGAGGAGAGACTGCATTACCCTTTACCCTCCAGCCATTTCCCACTTTAGACTTACTCCAAGCTGCTTTTTCACTTCTGGGTTGAACGTCAGGGCACAAGGTAGAGGGACTTTTTTTATTCTTTGTGGGGAAAACCAGCTTAGGGAGGCTGGTTTCAAGCTGAGAGAAAGAGTGGAGGGGAAAGGATTAAGTCTTTCCATACATTCACCTTTTCAGGCATCCCCAGGCTGCTTTGGGTTAGAACATACGGAGGAAAGAATCACAGAACCTCACATAACATTACAGATGGGTGAATCTGCCAGTTTTTATTTTGTTTTTGATTTTTATAATAATAATAATAATAATAATAATAATAATAATAATAATAATAATAATTTATTATTTATATCCCGCCCATCTGGCTGGGCCTTCCCAGCCACTCTGGGCGGCTTCCATAAAAACCAAAAATACAGTAAAATCACACGTTAAAAACTTCCCTGAACAGGGCTGCCTTAAGATGTCTTCTGAATGTCAGGTAGTTGTTTATCGCTTTGGCATCTGCTGGAAGGGCGTTCCACAGGGTGGGCGCCACTACCGAGAAGGCCCTCTGCCTGGTTCCCTGTAGCTTTGCTTCTCGCAATGAGGGAACCGCCAGAAGGCCCTCGGCGCTGGACCTCAGCGTCCGGGCAGAATGATGGGGGTGGAGACGCTCCTTCAGGTATACTGGACCGAGGCCGTTTAGGGCTTTAAAGGTCAGCACCAACACTTTGAATTGTGCTCGGAAACATACTGGGAGCCAATGTAGGTCTTTCAAGACCGGTGTTATATGGTCTCGGCAGCCGCTCCCAGTCACCAGTCTAGCTGCCGCATTCTGGATTAGTTGTAGTTTCCGAGTCACCTTCAAAGGTAGCCCCACGTAGAGTGCATTGCAGTAGTCCAAGCGGGGTTTTTTTAATTTAAAAAGCTGCATGAAAATTCAACAGCATTTTAGTGCAAATTTCTCCTCATAGACATGCTTTTGTATGCACTTTTGCATCACGTGCACATCCTTGCAAAGCCAGTTCCCCATCTGTAATGTGTGGTTTTTTGTATGTTATTTTCACAAACATATGCATCTTTGTGTGCATTATTGGGCTGGAGTACTCTCTTGCAAAATTTGGAGATTTGCAGATTATGAAGGATGGCTATGGTTCAGTTCTCCTGACGTTTCAGAAGGTGTGAATTGCTAGGCTCACCTTTAAATGCAAACTCAAATCAAATTTCTCCTCTGTTCCTACATAACATGCAGGCAGAGCTGTCAGGGCCTTGGCTTTTATATTGCTACTGTTGTGAGGGAAACTTCCAATTATAAGTTCCGTCTTCCTGATAGAAAGGCAGATTAAAACTGAAGGAATTAAGGAAGTAAAATTTCTATTTTTTAGACCTTTTTGGGGGGAGATGTAAGGACACCTTACATTTCTAATTACTCTCAACTTTCTATCTGCTCCAGAAATATTTTGACAACTTCTGCCAGTAAGTGAATGAAGACCACAGTCACCTGTCATTCACTGTCATTAATATTGTTTCATGCAGCCCCAATCTCTGAGCAGTGAGAGATTCCAGGGGTTTCAGGTTGTACATTAGAGATGGTCTTTATGATATATGGTTTATTTACACATATATACAACCTGAGCCTATGATGGAGAGGTTTTAACCTTTAAACCCAAAGAGGCTTTTGCATCACCCACAACCACAGCCTTGGATGCGAGCAGAAATCTGGCATGGCTCTGTCTCTCTCATAGGTTTCTTCCCCCAGCTTCTAGTTTACACACACACACACACACACACACACACACCTCGGCTCTAGCCTTTGTCTTTTCTAACTAACTACCAGTGAGTTGAAGGGAGGTTAGGCATTCATTTTCCATCTGGTACAGAGCTCCTTTCTTTGTTACCTTAACGACTTATATTTAGAGGGCCATTATCAAGAAGCTTATCTGGTTATTCCAACAATTTGAATCCTTCCTTAGATGTTAACACATGCTGGATTCAGGAATTAGAAGGGTCTCTGCACACAACCAACTCCCACACAATCCCCCCCCAAAAAACTCATAACAATGAGAATCCTCTTTGTCACATGCCCTCAGTCAACACATCACCAGTGCACAGCATAATCACATAGCCCCACCAGATTTCTCCACCAGGGAAGGGATTCATTCCACAGAAATGAAAGATTAGCACGAAGCCGGTTCTTGCTAATGGATCTTTCCTGCAAGAAGAGCTGGGATATTGCAATCCGACATAACTCTAGTAAGGATCCTGCCCCATAGGTTAAGAACGATCTGCACATCTGAGCCATCCTGTCCACTGCGGTCGCTCCAGAAGGAGCAGCCAATTTCAGCATCACTCCAGGAACCCCCGGATTCATTAGAGATGTGCTCCTCCTAGACCGCACTGCTGCGCAACGATTTGCCTCTGGTGCTGCTGACAAACTGGCTGCAATTAATGCCATTCAGATGGAGCGGGGCTCTCGCTGAGCCTTAATGAGCAGGCATCGCTATGAAATGCCAGGGGAACAGCTGGTGTGTCACTTCCTTTGATAACACAGTTTTTTTAAGGGCTTGACTCAGCAGAGAGGTGACCAAGTGTGTCCTGGGCGAGTTTCACTGGAGCTATTACAACAGTGCGTCAAGCGCCAGAGATTGACAGAAAAGATAAGATGCCTTATTCTGAGGCAGAACACTGCTTCATCTCTCACACCATGTGTTACTGATATATAGAAGAGGCTTTACAGCCTGAGAAAAGAGACAACGCATATCCTTTTGCAAATCAAGAAAATCTTAAATAATAATAATGAGTAAATTTAAAAAACATTGTTGACACAGACTTGCGGCAGCTCTTCAGAATTTCAGAAAGGAGTCTCTCCCAGCCTAGAGATGCTGAATTTGAACTTGGGACCTTCGGCATGCAATGCATGGGCTCTGCCTTTTGTTGTTACCATAAGACTGATAAAATAACGGTTTCATTATTTGTTCCCCACCTATCTGACTCAGTAGCCCCAGCCACTCTGGGAGACTTCCAGCTATACAAAACCATAATTAAACATTAGACATTGAAAACTTCCCTATACAGGGTTACCTTCGGATGTCTTCTAAAGGTTGTATAGTAACTTATCTCCTTGACATCTGATGGGAAGGTGTTCCACATGTGTTCCACTACTGAGGTCCTCTGTAACTCTGTAACTTCACTTCTCGCAGTGAGGGAACTATCAGAAGGCCCTCGGCGCTGGATCTTAGTGTCTGGACTGAACGATGGGGATGGAGACGCTCCTTCAGGTATACAGGGCCAAGGCTGTTTAGGGCTTTAAAGGTCAGCACCAACACTTTGAGTTGTGCTTGGAAATGTACTGGGAGCCATGCAATGTGAAGATTAGACGTTGAGTGAAAATTTGTTTGATATAAACAGTTACACTTGTTTTAAAGAAATACATGTCCCCTTGTGTTAGTTTCTTTCCTGCCTCATCTTCTCTCAGATAACTCATAACACCAGAAATGGTGGGAATCCAATGAAGCTATTGTCCATCATGAGACTTACGACAATTTAGTAGCTCAGTAGGACCCAAGTTTCACCTCAAGCATCTCATAGTAGGGCTCCGAGTATCCTCTGTCTAAAACCTTGGGCAGCTGCTGACAGTCAATGTGGACAACCCTGAGGTAGATGAACCAATGGCTTGACTCGCAAAAGGGAGCTTCCTATGTTTCTAACAAGTACTTAAAATGGTGGCTGCTCCTGCAAACGTCGGGAATCGTTTGGTTCTCACTTGTGGCTTAGACACAAATGTTTCGCATAGAGTCCACTTGGATCCTTTTCTCCAGATGGAGTGAAAGGGGTGGGGGGGGATATCCGTCCCTGACAAACAGCAGCTGCTTTCCGTTCACTAAAGACTCTCACTTGCAAGACTCAAACCTATGGTTCATTCATACTATTCCGACAATGCCAGCCAGGCTCCTAAGAGGGTGAGGCACTGTCAGCGATTCCCACCCTCCTGACAATCTCTGACCTGAAGCAGGAGAAACAGCCCAGTGGAAATAAGTACACAGGAAACGGAAGATATGGCATACAGTGAAGAAGGGGATTTATGTAGGGAGTCAAAAGCATCCTTGGTGATCTGATCACGGTGTTTCTCTTATTATACTGAGTCAGTCTCATTCTGAATGGTACAACTTGCAGTGCCGCTCTCTGACTACGATTCAGATGTTTATATCAGTTTTTCATATCCCCTCTTAACGTGCCAGGATAGTCAAATAAAGCAATCCTGATGCGCTTGCAAAATGGCTATGCCTGGGCTACTTCCGGATACAGTGTAAGTATAATTCACACTTATAGGGGGAGATGAACGGCGGAAGTATTAACACCACCAGTGGGGGCCACAAAGTCCAACGTTTCTGAACTTTATATGGAGTTCTGTGTAAATACCCTTCCTTCTTTTTTTTTCCTTCATGAAAAACTGGCATTAGGTGTGGTGTTGAGGAAAGAAAGAATGAAGGGAAGGGATGCTTAGCTTTGTATTTGCCAGTCATTTCTCTTCTCTCAATTGCCCCCTTCCTTGCTTTTTCCTTCTAGGGAGAAAAGTAGCTTGAGGGCAGCAATTATGAGAGGAGAAATGGCCTTTGGCGAAAGGGTTGAACATCACCTACACACACCCTCCTGTCCTTCTTCCACAGCCCCTGGGAAATACTTTATTTTAAATGTGTGGACCGAATAACAGGATTTTTCTGCATCTTGAGGCTCCCACCTCCTTTGTCTCATCATGGGGATCAGACCATTATCACCATGCCATTGCAAACACTGCAAAATTGTTTTAAAAACCCACAACAACAACCTGAATGCAGAAACTAGTGTATATTAATACAATACAGTAAGAAAATTGCCCATTTCCTCCTAAATTACCCTCCCCCATAACCCATAACTACAAACTTAACAATATCCAAAAGCTGGAATGGGGTTTCTTGTTTGCTTGCTTGCTTGCTTGTTTTTAAGAAAGATGAAGGGGGTGGAATGTTTTGAATACAACCAACAGAAACCTACCCACACAGCATCAAATACAGTACCTTGGGGCAAGCTCCACCTAGTGGCCATGGGCTACACTAACATGCTGCACTGTTGTGGGCATGTTGGGAGTTACCCATGGCATTGGGTGACTGTGCCACCATGTGCCTGGCTGCTGAATTGTATTTTGGGAAGGGTAATGGGATAGCACCCGCCCTGTACCTGAGGCAACATACTACTTTTCAGGAGCAAGGCAGGCCATGTAGCACACGCTGACTGGCCGAACCCAAAGGGTGCTCATCAATGGTTCCTCTTCATCCTGGAGAAGAGTGACTAGTGGGGTGCCACAGGGTTCTGTCTTGGGCCCGATCTTATTCAACATCTTTATCAACGACTTGGATGATGGACTCAAGGGCATCCTGATCAAATTTGCAGATGACACCAAACTGGGAGGGGTGGCTAACACCCCAGAGGACAGCATCACACTTCAAAAAGACCTTGACAGATTAGAGAACAAACAAGATGAATTTTAACAGGGAGAAATGTAAAGTATTGCACTTGGGCAAAAAAAATGAGAGGCACAAATACAAGATGGGTGACACCTGGCTTGAGAGCAGTACATGTGAAAAGGATCTAGGAGTCTTGGTTGACCACAAACTTGACATGAGCCAACAGTGTGACGCGGCAGCTAAAAAAGCCAATGCAATTCTGGGCTGTATCAATAGGAGTATAGCATCTAGATCAAGGGAAGTAATAGTGCCACTGTATTCTGCTCTGGTCAGACCTCACCTGGAGTACTGTGTCCAGTTCTGGGCACCACAGTTCAAGAAGGACACTGACAAACTGGAACGTGTCCAGAGGAGGGCAACCAAAATGGTCAAAGGCCTGGAAACGATGCCTTATGAGGAACGGCTAAGGGAGCTGGGCATGTTTAGCCTGGAGAAGAGGAGGTTAAGGGGTGATATGATAGCCATGTTCAAATATATAAAAGGATGTCACATAGAGGAGGGAGAAAGGTTGTTTTCTGCTGCTCCAGAGAAGCGGACACGGAGCAATGGTTCCAAACTACAAGAAAGAAGATTCCACCTAAACATTAGGAAGAACTTCCTGACAGTAAGAGCTGTTCGACAGTGGAATTTGCTGCCAAGAGGTGTGGTGGAGTCTCCTTCTTTGGAGGTTTTTAAGCAGAGGCTTGACAACCATATGTCAGGAGTGCTCTGATGGCGTTTCCTGCTTGGCAGGGGGTTGGACTCGATGGCCCTTGTGGTCTCTTCCAACTCTATGATTCTATGATTCTATGATTCTAATTCCATCGGACAAGAATTGCCAGGGAGATTCTGCTGCTGCATCCCAGCATCTGATGCCTCTATTTGCCTAAGGACAGCGCCAGCCCTGCTTCAGCTACCTTACACTGAATGACAGGTAAATATGCATTCCTCTGCACAAGGGATGGGGAACCTGTGGGCCTCCAGCTGTTGTTGGGAGTGGAAGAAATATCCCATCACTGGTCACACAGGCTGGGAGCTGATGGGAGCTGTAGTCCAATCACATCTCAAGAGCTATGGGTTGCCCATCCCTGTTCTATACCTAGAGAAAGGAGAATGTGACGATGTGCTAGTACACCTGTTAGAAAGTCAGTGGTTGTGGGTCAGTGTAGAGTGAGAATGCGGATGCAAACCTGGGTTTGTAGCGACGTAGTGTGTGGATGGGGGACGCAGGTGGCATTGTGGGTTAAAGCACAGAGCCTAGGACTTGCCGATCGGAAGGTCGGCGATTCAAATCCCCACGACAGGGTGAGCTCCCGTTGCTCGGTCCCTGCTCCTGCCCACCTAGCAGTTTGAAAGCACGTCAAACTGCTTCCAGCGGGAAGGTAAACGGCGTTTCCGTGCCCTGCTCTGGTTGGCCAGAAGCGACTTAATCATGCTAGCCACATGTACGCTGGCTCCCTCGGCCAATAAAGAGAGATGAGTGCCGCAACCCCAGAGTCAGCCACAACTGGACTTAATGGTCAGAGGTCCCTTTACCCTTTACCTTTACCTTTAATGTGTGGATGATCCCATAACAGGTGCAGCAGTGCACAATACGAATGGGAAGTGATTTGACATACTTTTATTTTGTTTTTATTTTAAAGTTACTTCAGTTGTCTCTGGACTATTTTTCTGCCACTGAAACATTTGTTGTTCAACGGATGGTTACTTTTTGCAGCTACTTTATTGCAAATATGACATATACATTTCGACAACAACCTCCAAACCCAATCATTCAATTTGGGTTTGGGTTGTTTGTTTGTTTTTTAAGCAAACAGAATGTCAGCAACTATTTCAATGGCATCATTTGCAATGTAGGAAGTGATTTTTGTCAAATTGTTTTCCTGAGAATGGCACCATTGTTTATAACCAGCACTCCTCCATCTGCTTTGGGGTGGGGGGGGCTGTATCACTGAGGTTAGAATGAATAGATTCTGCTGTTGTGCACTACACTGATCTTAATTTTTTGAAGGAAAAAAGCCAAAGGGAAAAAAAGTTTCAATTCAGCTGCTGAATGTAAATCAAATTCAATGCCTCAGCATTTCCATAGCAGTTACAGGGTCTTCTTAGAACTGTGCCTCAATTTAATGAATCAGCAACATGCTTTTATTTTCTTCACCCCATCTTCCTTCCTGCCCTTGTCTTCCTCCATCTTCGATTTTCCTGCCTTGCTCTCTGATTACTCAAATTCTCTCCTACTTCTTTCTTTCCTCCCCCCCCCATGCTCTCTGCAATATAAATGCATAATAAGGTTCATTGTAACTCATGCACTGGTAACTGTCAGGAGCTGGTCAGCAAGAAATCACACGAAGTGAAGTTAGCTCTTTATTAGAAGAAACAAGGTCTGCTTAGGAATGCTGGACCTGATGAGCACAACAACTTGCCCCTATGAGGCATTTGGGGAGACTGAAGATCCCTGCCTTCCCCCAGCTAAGTCTCCTCCTCTCCTGGGTCCTTCCCAAGCAATCTGACACTATGCCAGTGTGCCTGTTTGTGCTCTTCCCACTTCATACCTCTTCATACCTGGGAGACCAGAAGCAAACAGAGCTGGTTACAGCAGGAGGGGGAGACACCCTGGCTTCTTCAGCAGCCTAACTCGTCTCTGCCTTGGGGGCCTCCTGCTTCTGCCTCTGCTTCTGGACTCCTCTCTGCCACAGCCTCTTCCTGCTCACTAAACCCTGCTACCTCTTCAGCTTCCGACGCTGCCTCCTCCCAATCTTTTCCCTCTGACCAGCAGCTCTGAGCCTACTGGGAGTTTGCCAGCTGGTGCCTCCCCACCCAGTGCCACTGGCTCTGATATCTCCATTGGCCTGGAGACCTAATAACATGA
The DNA here is from genome assembly GCF_951804945.1 of Podarcis cretensis. Taxonomy (NCBI): domain Eukaryota; kingdom Metazoa; phylum Chordata; class Lepidosauria; order Squamata; family Lacertidae; genus Podarcis; species Podarcis cretensis. The sequence goes on along the minus strand of NC_137173.1, from coordinate 30,243,353 downwards.
AGGGTTAATCATTCATCGGCACATCCACAAATTTGCTATATGGCATCACCCGCCATTAATAACCGTCAGTGGTTTATATATAGTCTAAGCAGCACAATCTCTGTGCGAGGGAATGAATGAGCGCAAATTTGACATTAAAAATAGGAACGCTCTGAAACCTGTAAAGAGGGAAGCACTCCAGCCTTTCCTGTCTCCTATCTTACAGTTGCAACTTAAACAGAAGAATTTTAAAGGTCATTTGGGAAATGAGACTTCAGCCCTGGAATCTGATAGCAAACCAGATAGCGTTTCTCGGGATTTTAATGAGGACTATCTTAGGTCTTTCAATACAAGAAAGTAAATTGCCTTCCATTTGACATTTGATGGAATACATTTTTAGTGCTCCAATAATCAGGGTGGCTTCTTTTGTTAATCCATGTTTCATGAGAGCTAGTACAGTAGATTGTGAGTTTCTGCTGTGAGCTGTGACACCCCAGCTCAGACTTCAACTCAAGGCGTGAATTGACGAGTGGGTCAATAGGCAAGCCCCTAGATCTGTAATATGGGTGTGTGATAATCCTAGTCTACAAGATAAAATGGCTGTAAAAATCACTTCGGCAATGTATGTGAAATCTCTGGACACCCGAAAACACAACATGAATACTTTAAATATTTTATTGTGGTTTAAGCTATCTAATGATGTGGGCTCTTGCCCTCTGGCAGCTTTTCTTCCTATATACATTAAAAGGTCGGGCTGTCATCACACAGCCCCCATTGAAGGATCTGTAAGGCTGCATCACAATCCTGACTTTGCATGAAGAAAAATCCAACTCTAGTGAGTTAGCATGGCAAGTGGGTGGCAGAGGGGTTGGCAAACTGAGCGAGCCAGGGTGCAGTCCCTAGTACAGTGGTACCTCTGGTTACGTACTTAATTCGTTCCGGAGGTCCGTTCTTAACCTGAAACTGTTCTTAACCTGAAGCACCACTTTAGCTAATGGGGCCTCCCGCTGCTGCCACCGCGCGATTTCTGTTCTCATCCTGAAACAAAGTTCTTAACCCGAGGTACTATTTCTGGGTTAGCGGAGTCTGTAACCTGAAGCGTATGTAACCTGAAGCATATGTAACCTGAGGTACCACTGTACTATAATAAATGTATCAGCCTCTAAAGTGTCACTGTGTAGCACAGAGTCACTACACTATCTTCTAGGCAGGCGATTGTTGCTTACCGGGAAAGGGGGCAGACTAAGGGCAGCATGGTGCAAATGCCGCAGCGGAGCCAGTCTATCACTCCTGGTAGTGTGTTTGCCCCATGGCAACCTCCCCACTTCCTTGGCCTTCCCAGTAGGCAACAACCCACATACTGTTGCTAGCTTCGTGGTTCTGCCTCACCCAGCAAGCAGCTTCCGGGCGCTGCGGGACTCTTTTTTGATTTTCGATATACCAGACTAACACAGAGCTCCCTCTGGAATATAACTGCTAAGTGCTATTATGTGCATGGACACAGATGTCTTGTAAGTGCATCATCGCCTGTGTATCGCCTCCCTGTGCAGATTTATTAGACTGAGTAGGCTATTTCTTTGAAAGCTCATGCTGCAGAAAGCCAGCCAGGGTCCTTTGACACCACAGCTACCAAGGCACGGCTGTTGAGGAATCGGACGAACAATCGTTCCAAATGTCACATAGTATCATGCTATAGTTGGGAAAGGGTCATAGCTCAGTGGTAAAGCATCTTCCTAGAAGGTCCATAGCATTTCCTGGAAGGACTGGGAGAGACTCCTGCCTGAAACCTTGCAGGGCCAGGTAGTGTGGGCAGAACTGAGCTAGTTTGACCAATGGTTTGACTCCTATGCTTCCTATGTTCCCACTGTATGTTATACAGCATCATCCCCTTATGATTTTTCTATCAGGTCCTGCTCATCAAAGGTCCTCTGCAATTTTAATTAAAACCTCCCTTGTGGCTTCTGCCTCTAAATACTTCCTGCTCAGCATGAGTGGATAACTGACCAATCACCTCTTAATTGCCTGTAAATCTGCTAGTTTTTGTTCCGAGTGGGGGTGGTTTTAATTATTGGTATCTTGTCCACTCTTTTCATTCATTTAAGTAGTGCTGTTTCACTCTCAAAGAATGAAACAGAAGGATGGTCTGAATGAAAGAGCTCTTCCTCCCCCACTGGCTCCTCCTCTACGTTTGGGACTCAGCTACCTTGGCAAAGAAAAAGCCCTTTATATGCATTGCAAATGCATTATAACACCGTGACACCTGATGGCGCTGTGGAGTTCCATTTTTGCCAACCCGGTTTCTCGTACAAAGATTACAACACAGTTAACTGAAATGCTTCTTTGATGTGTCTGGATCCAGCCCTGGGTTCCCTAAAGCATTTCACCCCTGCACCCTTTGTTTCCTGTTTGCCTGCCTCTTTTCTGCGGTGATCTGCTTCCCTTGGCATTTTTGGGTTTTTTGGGTGGCTTTTTAGCTGAGGGTGAGATGCAGCTGCCAAAAGTCAAGCTCCTGGACATTTTGTTTCCTCTCACCCAATGGCCTTCAGACATGGATGCTTCAGCTGAGATTCCTGCATTGCGGGGGGTTGGACTAGATGACCCTCGGGTCCCTTCCAACTCTATGATTCTGTGATTCTATGAATTCAGTTCTCAATAAAGCCTATCCACAAGTTTATCTTTGGAACAGGGATTTAGTGGGCTGTTCGATTGAGTTTACCCCATTGAGTTCACCCCAGTCTTGCCTAGACACACCTGGAGTTTATCAGCTTGCCCCTCACTTCTTTTAACTTCTTCCCCCCCCCCCTTTTTTTTTTTTTTTGCATCTCTCTCTTTCCACTGTTCCTTAATCTTCACGCTTCCCTTGCTGCATCTTTCCCTCTTGGCCTATCCTATCCCTGCTGCTTTTCCTCTCCACCCTCCCTTTCTTCCTTGAGTACTGAGTTCTGACACCGGAAAAAAAAAGTAATATCTTGCTAGAAAATAATAGAATCGTAGCCCCAAGCTGTTTAATGGCAGCCAGGGGTACACTCCAAGAATGGCTTGTGAGTCCCCGAGGAAGAGGGAATATTTTGTATTAATATTTGATATCTTATTTAGGTTGTGAAATCAGAAGCATGAAACCAATAGGGAGGCCGTGAAAGCAATTCTCCATTAAATAATACAGTGTTGCAGCTGGCCTCCCCGGCCCACCACTCGCTTGGAGCCTGACCTCACTGATAGCAATCCGAACAGACTCAATCACGTTTCTGCGGCGCACAGATTGATGAAAATGCTGGTGGTGGTTAGTACAGAGATGTACATCACTACTTTTATTAAGCACTGACTAGCTAAATGCCTGTCAACATGGCAGGTGGGGTGAAACTGGAGCAGGGGCCTGTATATTGCAGCACCCCTGGGGTGGGTACAAGGCACCTCTTTACTTCTCAATCCCTTGCAGTGAGAGCCAGGTTCCTCTCCATAAAGGCAGAGAGAGCACAATGGCCGCATTCACACAATATGTTGAAAGCACTGTGGTGCCTCTTCATGGCTTCCCTCAAAGGATCATGGGAAGTGTGGTTTGTTAAGGACCCTGATGAGAGGCGTTAAAAGTCCCCCTCTCAGAGCTACAGTTCCCGGAGTTTGCTGTGAAGGTTGGTTGTTAAACAGCTATGGGAACTGTAGGAATAGGGGTCAGCTCTCATCGGCGCCTTTAACAAACAACAGCTCCCAAGATTCTTGCCGAAGTTCTAGACTGAACCCCCACAGAGGGCTTTCGCCTCTCCTCCTTCCATTGCTACATCCTTTTCAGCTTCCCCCCACCATCCCACCCTGCTCCTTTCCCTCTGGCTCTGGCACAACAGGAAGTAAGGCCGAGGGCCACATGAAATCAGGCTGAGGGCCAGATGGTGGTAGGTTGTTAAGAATCAGCTTTTATAAAAAGTCAAGGCCGAAACCAAAGGAAATAGATCCTTAAAAGAAGCTCAATTCTAGACCCAGTTGAATCTGGCCACAGCTGCTGTCTGCCCCCCCCCTCCCCCCAGCTTCCTGCCCCAGCCAAATGGCTGCTGGTCATTTTTATTCAGCATATAAAGAGTGACAGATGTAACATCCACACAGTGAACAGATGGAGCTGAGCAGCTTAACACTGCTATTGCTTTAGTTCTTTCTGTCTTTCTGCAAGGGATATTTGGCTTTCCTGTTTTATTGCGCTTCTTCCATTGAACTCCCTTTCCTTGAGGACTGTGGCAAGAAACGATTCCTAAAAAGCCCTGGGGTTGCCATGCCTATCTTAACGAGGGGCCACGAGGAAGACAGAACAAGATCTGGCACAGCTTTGGCAGGCGCTGTGATGTGTCTGCGGACATGCTTTATTTAGGGTTGCAGAGATTCAGAGTTTGTATGTAGAGCTGGAAAGGGGCTTCAGCAGAGGTGATGAGTGCAGAGAAAATTCGTTTCTGTCTGCTGCGATCGCCAGCAGATGGAAAGAGCAGTTGTGAGAATGTCCAAAGAAACGAGGCTTTGTTGGCTTCCATGGATTATCGGCCGGCCAACTATGGGTTGATTTTCCTGAAGGCGACAACTAAAGGACACAGCCTTGGCCAAAAATGGTCGCTTCTTGTCAGTTGTCCAGTCTTGGGTTTTCAAAGCCTGGAGAATATATATATGCGCTTCTTCAGCTCAAACACATTCTGGAATTATTATTTTTTTGGGGGGTCGCAAACTACTTTATTCTGCCCTTACCCTTTAAAACCAAGCCATCAACTTGGTTTTAAGGGAAATTTAAAGAAGTACAAATCTGAATTGGTGGTCCCTGTTACATTCTCTAATCCCCTGCCAGATAAATGCTGCTGGTGAGGTGGTTTTGAGGGGGCGTGGGCAGGGAAATAGTGAGCAAAGGAATTTTAAAGAGCCTATTTCCCACTGCTGGGTTTCCACTTAAGACAGGAGATCCATGGAACTGGTCCTGTTACTGGTGCCACATAATACCCATTCCACGTTTGTAAGAAATCAATCTTTTAGTGTGACTTTGGAACTTCTTGCCTATTGACATCAAAAAGGCGCCTTTTGTCAATCTGCTAAAAACAAGCCTACCCAGATATGCAGAATGTTGATGTGTGTTTTAATCAATTTTTAATTTATCACTGATTTTTAAGTAATAGTTGTTTTTAAACTGTTTTTACCAATAATTCATTGGTGGTGGGGTTTTTTGTAAACCTATTTGATGTGGGTCTCTTTTTTTTACAATCAAATGGTATATAAATTTTAAGAAATAAATAAATAACGAAAACAAATCTAGAGGGCAACAGGTTGGGGAAGGCTGATAATGACCTATGGTGGCATACATAAAGTTTCACTCTGCTGGTGGGTGCCACCAACACTGATCCTTATTATCACGCCCCCAGTAGGTTCTTAGCTTCTCTGTGAAACTTTCAGACTCTTTTAAAAAGCTGGTGCAATGACTGCAACAGAGTGCATCTAAAATTTACTTCTGCCATTCTCCTGCATGCCGCCTCCCCTGCGGTTTGCCTCACCGAAACCAAGCAAACTGTTTCCTATAATAAAGATGGATATTTTCTTGCTTTTCATTTTCATTTCTGCCACTGGCTGGCCAGAGAAAAGAGAGAAAGAGAGACTGTGTTGCAGCACCCTAGAATAATTTTACTTCAGAGTCTAGAACTGGGATACCAGTTATAGAATTTGTTCAATCTGTTTTAGACATTTCTATTCAGCTCTTCACCAAGTCAGATTCTAGAGTGGTGTCTTCACAACATAGATCAGGTGCAGGGAATCCTTTGGCCTGCCAAGTGTTGCTGAACTACAACTCCCATCAGCCTTGGCTATTGGCCATGCTTGCTGAGGCTGATGGGAGTTGTAGTCTAGCAACATCTAGAGGGCCACAGGTTTTCCCTCTCCTGACACAGACCACACATTATTTTATGTTTGTTTGTTTTTTAAAAGAAACTGAATACAGTTCAATAAAACGTGAACATTGATGGTTGGATTAGCAGAACAGAACTCAAGGCTGGATGAATGAGGAATGGAGTGAAATGAAACTGGCAGAATTTTCCATGCCTACTCAGAGCGCCGCAACTCCAGAGTCGGTCACAACTGGACCTAATGGTCAGGGGTCCCTTTACCTTTTTAATACAGTTCAATAAAATGTAAACATGGATGGTTGGATTAGCAGAACAGAACTCAAGGCTAGATGAATGAGGAATGGAGTGAAATGAAATTGGCAGAATTGTCCATGCCTACTCAAAGCGCTGCAACCCCAGAGTCGATCACGGCTGGACCTAATGGTCAGGGGTCCCTTTACCTTACTCAGAGACAAACACTGTCATGTTACGTCCACAGTGAAGTGGAGGGTGGGTTTTATACACAAATGGCAAGTGTGGGGGCGCCAGTTCAGATCAGACATCTAGCATTTAGCCCTTTGCCCTGCCTTTCTATCCTTTGAATCCAGATTGTGGGCCCAAGTCGTTGTTGATTTTGCAGTGTCCCAAGCACAGCGGAATGATGAGGAGTACGTGCCACATACTTTACTTTTCTTTACTTTATTTACACTTCAATGTTAAGAGCTTACAATCAAGCATCTTGCCTCTGCGTGAGCAGAGAGGCATCCTCTCCCTCTGAAGCACGGAGAGAACTGTGAGAACAGTGAAAAACAGGAAACCAGTGTACGTCACATCCAGTCTCCTTTCCCGTGGGAAAACCCAACAGCACAGACTGTGGAATGTAAACACCTGTCTCGTGACAAGCACTTCCGCTGCACAGTGAAGAGAGCAGAAACCAACATCCTCCCCCTTTCTGTGAACATCACTGGGCAGCGTGTTCGTACAATATCAGTACAAACCCAACTTCTGCACATATGTACAGTGTTGATCCCTTGATACAACCTTGGACAATACATCAGCAGGAATTTCATTACCTGGCATATAGGACACCGTTACGAGTCCCTTCTGAATACGTTCCCTAGCATGTTGCACCTTCAATTGCAAGTGCTTCGTGCTTTGCTTACAACCTTCAGAATTCAGCAAAGCCAAACATGCTTTGTTGTCCTGGTAAACCTGGATTGGACATTTGACAGGAATTTTCATGTCTTTGCACAATTGTAACAACCATTCACAATCTTTAAGTGAATAAGACAGTGCATTCAGTTCAGCTTCACAAGTACTTAAGCTAACTGTTGTTTGCTTCTTGCATGACCAATCAAATAGACCCTGATTGTACATATAGCAAACTCCAGACGTGCTTTTCCTGTCTGTAGTGTCACTTCCAAAACTTGCATCTGCAAATATCTCAAGACCACCAGACTTTTGATTGTTAAATCTCAGTCTGTAATGCATAGTGCCTTTCAAATAGCGCGCTATGCGTTTCAGAGCTTTCCAATCCTTAACAGTAGGATTGTTGACTTGTCTGCTTAGCAAATTACAGCTAACAGCAATGTCTGGTCTTGAACATCTGGCAATGAAGTTTAGCTTGCCTAGCACACTTCTGTACAGTGTAGTGTCAGAAAATGCTTCTTCAGTGTCATCTACCTGATAACCTGTTGTCATCGGTGTGTCTGCAGGGTTAGCATCCATCAGGTTTAGTTTGCTTAACACATCAGCAATTTTCCGTGACTGGTGTACTTGAATGTTACCATCTTGATCTCTCTCTATTTCCAGAGATAGGTAGTTGTTTACCTCACCAAGATCTTTCATGTCAAAGTGTTCTTTCAGTTGAGCTAGGGCGTTATTGTACATTGTGACATCATCCCAAAAGAATAAAAGATCATCAACATAAAACAAACAATACAATTTCTTTTGCCCCTCCTCTTTGATAAATACACATGGATCAGCTTTCCCTTGCTTAAAACCTAGAGAAAACAATACTTCAGTGAGTTTTGTGTGCCAACACCGTGCACTTTGTTTGAGACCATAAAGGGACTTTTTCAGAGCACAAACAAATCCCTGTTTTACCTGTACGCCATCAGGTGGAAGCATATAAAGTGATTCACCTAGAGATCCGTACAGAAAAGCTGTATTCACATCATGGTGACTAATGTGTAAATTCTCCTCTGCAGCTAGCTTGAGCATAAGCCTAATGCTCTCATACCTCACTGTGGGTGAGTAGGTCTCGTGATAGTCTTCACCTGGTACCTGTGCAAAACCTCTGGCTACCAATCTGGCTTTGTGTCTGACTATCTTGCCATTTTGATCAGTCTTCGCTTTGAAGACCCATTTGCTTCCAAGCAGTTTCATTCCTGGAACTACTGGAACAAGTTCCCATGTTTTGTTCCTTTCCAAGGAATCAAGCTCAGCCTTCATGGCATTTAACCATGGCTCAGCTTCCTTTGAATCCAAATCCTGGTTTTCTTGGAAACTTGAAGGTTCAAATACCTTCTTGGAGCTTTTAACAGCTGTTACTGCTATCTTAGCAAACTCATCAGCAAATCTCTTTGGAGGTCTACCTTTTGTGGCTCTTTGTGACCTGCGAATTAGCCTTAGGTCTTCAACACTCTCCTCTTCCTTCTTAGGAGAAAAGTGACCTATTGTGAACAGTGGTTCTTCCAATTCTTGATCAGAGCTTTCAGAGGGTCGCATAGAGGCTTTCGCACTCTTGAAATCCTCTGAATCACCTGATTCAGTTTCAGACTCAGAATCAGAACCTTCATCAGTGGGTGTGGGTTGCTGTGGCTGCTTTTGACTATCCTCAGTCTCATCACTGTCATCAGGATAACATTGGAAAATTCCCACATTCTCCCCCCACTTGGCATTGTACTCAACACTTCTTGTTAGCTTAATTGTCTTAGAGTCAGTCATCATTATTCTGTAAGACCCTTTCTGATAACCTAGAAAGATACCATGCAAACCACGCTTGTCTAACTTGGAGTTTTGTGGTGAGTGAACCCACATGTCAGAACCAAAAATTTTCATGTGTTTGATGTATGGCTTTTTGCCAAACATCTTCTCATAGGGGGTACAACCAATCGCTGAAGATAACCTGCGATTATAACTGTAAGTAAAACACGAGAGAGATTCGGCCCAATAACTCTCTGGAAGATTGGCATCATGCAGCAAGGTTTTTAACCCTTGAAGCAATGTTTGATTTGCCCTCTCGCAAAGTCCATTCTGCCATGGCGAGCGAGGACTAGACAAATCGTGTTGAATTCCTTTCTCAGTCAGAAAAGCGTCAAACTGCTGAGAAGTGAATTCCCCCCCGCGATCAGTGAAAAGAATTTTTATCTTCTTACCATGCACATTTTCCAACCAAGCACAGAATTCCTTGAACCTTGGAAAAGCCTCTGATTTCTGCTTGAGATTGTACACATAAATATACCTGGAAAATGCATCAATGAGAACCATGAAGTACCTATTTCCTCCCAAAGAGGGCGCTAGTGGTCCAACCAAATCAGCATGAACAATTTGGTATGGTTCTGTAGCTTGCCTACTAGACACCTTACCTTTCGCAGCCATTTTCACCTTGTTTGCTGTGCATGCCTTGCACTTCATGTGGTACCTGCAGGGTTTAATAGTCATACCTTCAACCAAGGCAGGCATTTTAGATACTGCCTCAAAATGCAAATGACCAAATTTTCGATGAAAATCATGAATACATTCTGCATGCAAACTTTTGTTAGAACCTGCAATGCAAAAAGTTTCATCCTGCACAACATCATCATAATACAAAACATACAAACGATCAACATATTCAGCATGCAATACATAATCATTTTTCTTTGTGATGATGCACTTTTTGTTCTTAAAGGAAACATCAATTTTCCGCTCATTCAGCTGTCCAACGCTGAGCAGATTATGTTTGGCATCTGGTACGTAAAGCACATCTTTTATCAATAAGTCCAAACTGTGAAGAACAACAGTTCCGTAGCCTTTACTGGGGATTGTGTGGTCATCCGCCTGGTGAATTGCACCTTCCTGCGGTGTAAAAGACACGAACAGTCGCTTATCGTTGCACATGTGGTGCGTTGCAGCCGAATCAACAACGAAGAAAGATCTAGACGTCTTCTGGACCTTTGCAACCTCTGGAGTGAAGCGTGAGACCATTGCCTTGTGCTGCGTTGTCCTGGACACGGGACCTTTGCCTTTGCTCTGGCCTCTTCCACGCGATGAGCTTCCACTGCGCTGCTCTGTCTTGGCCCTGGGATATCTGCATTCCCTCTTCATATGGCCTAGACGTCCACACGAGTAGCATTTCACTGCCTCCAAAGCTTTGGCGCCATCTGGTGGTTCCACTGCACTCTGGGATGACGTCTGTGAAGACTCCCCCTTTCCCATGCAGCTATCACCCTGGCGGTCTGCTTCATTCTGAATCATGGCAGTAACATAGTCCACTGTCAGCTGAGCAGTTGGCTGTACAGCAATCTGAGTGGCAACAGACTCCCAACCTGAACCCAAAGATTGTAGTATCATGAAGGAATACACAGCCTCTGGAAAGTTGAGTCCTCTCTGTTGCAGCTCATGTCTCAGATTCTGCATCTCCATCAGATGTGTACGCACATCTCCACCTTCAGCAAGAGCCATTTTATGCAGCTTGGTAAAGTAAAACATAGTGGATCCAGCTTCTGTCCTCAAGTGAGCCTCTCTCAAAGCGTCCCAAATTTGTCTGGCTGAGGTCTTATCACGCAATAGACAGAGCTCTTCTGGGGATACTATCAATGTAAGAGTTCCCCTTGCTTTGGAATCTTTAGCTTCCCATGCATCTGTAACTGGAGCTGGGGGGGGGTGTCTGTAATAACTTCAAACAGACCCTCTTTCCGCAGAATAGCCTCTGCATAAAGAACCCAGTCCGCATAGTTTTTCTTATTGAGCTTAGGAATCCCAAAAGCATCAGCTAGCTTTGCATTCGCCATTTCTGCTGCGTTAAATCAAGCTGCGTCACTGCTGCAGCTGATTTATTCCAAAAGCACTTTTAAAAGTTACTTTCTGTTTCCCCCAGCATAGGAGCTTGTTCTTTTGAGCCTTTGCCTGTGCCCGGCAAAACGGCCATAAAAGTTCAGAGTCCAGCCATAAAGCCATTAATTAGAAGCTGGCAGGCTGCCCGGAGCATGAGCACATACCTCATCAATCATCTTGACGCGCAGAGCAGATACCGTCCGATCCGTCCCTCTGCATTCCGATCCTTTTGCCGGCATTCAGATGACTGCGTCTTTCTGGGCCCATAACCAGGAATGTTGATTTTGCAGTGTCCCAAGCACAGCGGAATGATGAGGAGTACGTGCCACATACTTTCCTTTCCTTTACTTTATTTACACTTCAATGCTAAGAGCTTACAATCAAGCATCTTGCCTCTGCATGAGCAGAGAGGCATCCTCTCCCTCTGAAGCACGGAGAGAACTGTGAGAACAGTGAAAAACAGGAAACCAGTGTACGTCACATCCAGTCTCCTTTCCCGTGGGAAAACCCAACAGCACAGACTGTGGAATGTAAACACCTGTCTCGTGACAAGCACTTCCGCTGCACAGTGAAGAGAGCAGAAACCAACAGTCGTATGGCGGTAGAGGGAAACTCCCACTGATGCAAATGTCTACAGACACAGAGGGTCCAATCTGAATAGAGATCACAGCAGGCGGTAAAGGATGAAAGCATCCCAATCCAGAGATGATCCTCTGAGCTGATGATTTGTGTTTTAAAAAATCCCAGTCAATCTGCATTAAAAGTTACAACATGGTAAAGTTCACGGTTTGGCCCTGAGTATCTCTTTCCACTGCTTTCATCTCAATAACCTTTCCCGTTTCATTATACTGGCACTCACTTTTCCTTGGCAGAGTATTTCCTGCTTGATACTGAAAATCGATGTCCTCTTACTAGGGAACAGGGAAGAGCCTAGGTTTGTTTTATTTATTTGCTTATTTTGTTTCTATGCCACCTTTTCCTCCAGGGAACTTAATCTGATGCACGTGGTTCTCCTTTCCCCCGTTCAGTCCTCACAACAACCCTGAGAGGTAGACCAGACTGCGAGGCAAGGGCTGGACTAAGGTCACCCAGTGAGTTTCATGGCTGAGTGGGGACTGGAACCGGATCTCTGGGTTATAACCCAACATAGCACACCACACTGGTTAACACAGTTTGGAAGACTGTCCAAAATCTAAGAAATACTTACTAAAACAGCTTCAAGAGGCCAGCTTCAAATCCAGATGGGTATCTGAGGGACAAATCCTGTCTGCCCTTTGACTGAAAAAGAAAAATCCAATTTACAGATAAATTTGGCATTGAGTCTTAAACATGATGAGGCCGGACCGAAACCCTGAGTCTGATTTGAACACCTAAAATTGAGGTCAGGTGAAGCAAGACCACGTCTAGGTCATATTTTAACAGAAGCTGCTTGCTCGTCTCCAGCCAAAGCGACAGAATGTAGAAACGGCTGCCAACTTCTGCTACAGACTGTCTCCCCCGAAGGCAATATCATTTGATGCATTTAGTTCATTTACTGCAAAGCCTCATTGAGTGGGAACATGAAACCAATTCATATAAATGAGGCTTTGGAAAATTACAGGGATTGTCAGATACCATGAAGGTGTCTGGCTCCTTTTGCAGGGGTTCCAATTCTGCAAACCTCACCTTAAGATCGCTCTCCTCCTCCAGAGTTTGTTCCGATTACCGTCAGTAACTAAACAATCCCCTGTGGGCATGCATAGAGTCGCTGCAGTCCCATGCACTATCTGCATTGACCAGGTAAAGGTAAAGGTACCCCTGCCCGTCAGGGCCAGTCATGACCGAATCTAGGGTTGCGCGCTCATCTCACTCAAGAGGCCAGGAACCGGTGCTGTCCGAAGACACTTCCGGGTCACGTGGCCAGCGTGACGAAGCTGCATCTGGCGAGCCAGCACCAGCGCCGCACATGGAAACGCCGTTTACCTTCCCGCTAGAAAGCGGTCCCTATTTATCTACTTGCACTTAGGGGTGCTTTCAAACTGCTAGGTGGGCAGGAGCTGGGACCAAACGATGGGAGCTCACCCCGCCGCGGGGATTCAAACTGCTGACCTTTCGATCAGCAAGTCCTAGGCTCTGTGGTTTAACCCACAGCGCCACCCGCATCCCAATTGACCAGGTAACTTCATTTTATTACCTTTTTATCCCCCTTCTCCTTCAAAGAGCTTGGAGTTTTGCCCATGTCCCTATCCCTTCTTTGTATGCCAATGCTGGCCCTATCTTTAGGCAAATGCAACAGTTGCCTCAGGAAGCAAACATGGCAGTCAGCAGCAGTCTATTTCCCCCAAACACCCCATACATTGTCCTGTTTTGGAGATCAGAGCTCTGGTGCTCATTCTGAGCCAGACCATAAGTCCATCAAACTCAGTATTTGTCTATACTGATTGGCAGCAGTTCTCCAGAGCTTCAGGCTGGAATATTTCCCTAGAATCATCAGGAGCTGAACCCAGGACCTTCAGCATGCAAAGCAGATGTTCTGCTGCTCTCTCCGTGGACCATTTTTCTCACCGGCAGAGACAATGCCTGCTACTCTGCCTTTAGAAGCATCCTTTACTGTTCCTTCAGATGCTCCAGCGCTAATGCCTACTGAACCCTGATTCCAATTAAGCCCTGGATCCTCTGCCACAAACAGTCTTCCAGCCCCCAACCACCCCCTGCTCTACACACACATACACACATTTTCCTGTCTCCCAGCCCATTTATCTTCACTGAGAACTGAACTGGTAATTTGGCATGTCAAACACATCCTCTATTCAGACAAACCAATTTGATGGCTAATTGCAACTCTGGTAATTGAGGTTTTTACTGTTTTAGTGCTTTTATTTAAATCAGAGCAGGAGATCCTGGGTGGCTTCTAGCCAGGTCACACATTCTGCACCCCGATGGGATGCCAAGCTGCCAAGTGCAGAATCTCCTCCTGTGCCCCCCCCTTCCAGGAGTCAGAGGCCCTTGAAAATAAATGGCAATGTGCATATAGGCCTTGCTCTGACATCAAGAAGTACATCCTTCCTGCAGCTTCACCCAAGACTGCATTTCAGAAAGCAGTAACAACTAATTGCACATTTTTTTCAAAACCCAATTCAAACTAGTTTAATTAATTCAACAAAGCTGATGAACTTGATCCAGCTTTTCAATGTCTGATAGTTATTTACCACCTCCCATGCCCCCCCCCCCGGCTGTCCCCTTGCCTCTTAGCACCCTGCTAGGTAACCCATCCCCCCCGGGGGGGCAGTACTGCCCCACTTTGGGAACCACTGTACTAGATGGTGTGGGAGGGACTCAAGCACATCCTGAGGTCACAGCCACATATTTAAACCATGCGGCTTTCCCCCAAAGAATCTTAGGAACTATAGTTTTTTGAGAGGGCTGGGAATTGTAGCTAAGGGAAGGCTAAACAGAATTTATTTGGGGAGAGCTGTGCACTTTCAACAGTGGCAGCCCATCCCACTTCACCGCCTGAGGCAAAACAGGAAGGAGCCCGGTCCCCTGCCGCTGCTCCCCCAGCATGGAAGCCTCACTCACCAGGGTCACATGGCTGCGGATGCAGCTTCCGGGTTTCAATAAGATCTCGTGAGAGGTGCGCAAGATCTCACCTGGAAAGCGCAGCCACTTCTCCTTGCTTCTCCAGTGGCAGCAAGGCAGGTGGAGAACCCCACCACCACCACAAGAGAAGAGAGAAGCAGCAGCGGCAAAGAGATCCCATAAGATCTCCACAAATCCAGTCAGACACCACCTTGTGGGGCATGGAGCCAATGAAGTCACTGTTACACTCCTGTGTTCTAGTTAAAGTATTTGTGTTCTGTTTATAGTATTGGAATGTGGGGTTTTGCATGTTGTTGTTTCCCCACCTCCCCACCCTGTGTTATTATGAAATTGTTCTGAGGTTATCATTTTGCTATGTTGTCAAGAAATTGTTTCTGTTTGAAATGCACTCCTGTTCCTTGTCATAGGCCGCTTGGATGCGTGTGGAAAAGCAACACACAGATAAAACAAACGGATGAACGAAATGCTCCCATCTTCCTCTTTCACCTCCAGCCTTTTGGGTGAAAGGACTGTGAGCTCCGATCAGTTCTGGTCCTCAAAGCAAATTCCCTGGCTCAGAACCTGCTCAGAGACCCCCTGCTCTTTATTTCTATGTGCCTTTTGCAACTGGCTCAGGGGTGGTAGATTTTGAGGTTCTAGGAAAAAACATAAGTAGATCTCTGAAACCTGAAATCTGCCCGTCCTCCTCTGGTTGGGCCCATAGCCAAGTGTTGTGGAATACATGCAGGACTTCCGGTCGGCGCCAGCGCTTAATGGCGGTCCGAGCCTCGAGCTCCGAGGCGGGACTGCTCCGTTAGTTCGGGTCTTACCCGCTACGGCAAGCGGGGGACCCCTAAAATCACAGGCGCGGAGCCTGTGAACAAAGGAGATTCGGTGGGCACCTTTTGCGCCCCCCGGTACTGTGAGGGAGCCTTTTTAAAGGCTTCTGAGCGGCATCGGGGTAAGCGCGGTGCTGAGAGTCGTCACCCAGCTAGCGGAGTGAAGCCGCGTCGCCATGAGCGGAGAGCGCCGATTCCTTCCTGCAATTGGAATTTGACCACAACACCCGTGAGTAAGATTGGAAAAGTAACGGGACTTTTAAAAAATAAAATTGGCTGAAAACGGGAAAGGCAAAAATTAAGGAAGTCTGCCTCCCCGGAACTGCAGAAGGAATAAAGCAACGAAAATCAAGCTGCACTTAAAGGGAACCTTTCTAATTTTTTTAAGCTGTCAAACTGACATCGGACTTAAAACCTCCCCCCAGACTGGCAGGAGAAGGGGGGAAGGGATTGGAACGTTGTTAATCTGCTGGAAAATTAATGAAAAATTAAGAACTTCCATTGCCAAATCCCCTGGGGTCGGGCTGCCCAAACAAGACACCTGGGACGTGGTCTGTCTAACTCTGAGAAGTGGGGACTTGTTTGCAAAAAAGTTATCGGACCTTAGATGTACTTTGTTGCACTTTGGCCACATAGAAAAATAGAGACTTTACAATTTGGATATTGGAAACTTTTGGCTACTGTTGTATTCCCTTGCTTCTTTGTTGTTTTTCCATCTTTGCCATTTGGATACAATTGAATGCTCCCTCTAGAGGGCTCTATCTGAAACTGTTGCACTTGAAAAAGTAACAGTGGGATTTTCCACTTGGGAATCAACTCTGTGAGAACGACCTTGAGGATATGAGTGCCCCTACAGATGAGATAGTAACAAGGCAGAAAGCAAAACAAGCTCACAAGAAAAGGGCCTCTATATCAGGAACTGCAGCTGTGCAGGAAAAAACACCAGCTTCTATGGATCCTATGACTCAGGCTCTACTTAAAATAAATCAATCCCTGGAAGCATTGACAAAACTTTCGACAGAGAACTCTAAAAAATTAACAGAGTTGACAACAAGGTTGGACGTGAATACGGCTAGTGTCGCATCGAACACAGATTCTATAAATAGATTAATTCAGGAAAATTCAGAAACACGAAAGATTGCAGAAAGTGCAAAAATAACAGCTGAAGAGACAAGGGAAAAATTTGGGCCTATTGTTAAAAAAGTGAATGAGCATGATGCAGCCCTCTCCTTACTGGAACTTCAACGTAAAGAGAAGAATTTAAAATTTAGATTGGTGCCTGAAGTGGAAGGGGACAACCTTGTGAAATTTCTCACAGAGAACATTATAACTTTTTGGCGGGAAGAATGGGAGGAAGATGAGGAACTTGAGATAATTTCAGCCTTTCGACTGGGTAGAAGGCAGGATAAAAAACCAAGGGATTGCTTAATTACATTGAGATCAAAAGAAGAAAGAGATAGAATATTGAATTTGCATTACCAAAAGGCATTGGTGATCCAAAATTGTCAGATACAGATTTTTAAGGACATTCCTAAATACATTTTAGAGGTGAGAACATATTACAAGAGTCTAGTAGACCTGCTGAAGAAAAACACCATACCATTCAGATGGGAATTTCCACAAGGATTGTCCTTTAACTTTAATGGAAGGAAGATTAAAATAAAAACAATTCAGGACAAAGAACTATTTCTAGAGAAGTATCTGGAGGATTTGCAGAAAGGAACCGTGGAGGAGAGGGAACCACCCGATATAGCAAATTTGTCATTTGGACTTTCACTACCACCATCGGAGGAAGAGCAGAAGCTTGGAGCAGTTGGAGGAACAGCTACCTAAATACAAAATGTCTCTGCAACTCCTTAGTTGGAACTGTAATGGTTTGAACCTTCCTCGGAAAAGAAGACAGGTTTTTCACATTCTGAAGAAAGAACAATTAGACATAATATGTTTGCAAGAAACCCATATTGCCAGGATACACAGGAAATTATTAATAAATAAGAGACTCGGTCAAGAATTCATCTCATCAGACAAAGTAAAGAAAAGAGGTGTGGTGATCTATGCAAAGGAAAAGTTGGCTCCAAAATTAATATTTAAAGATGAACAAGGAAGATACCTGGCAATTGAAATACAAATTCAAGGAGAAAAGATATTAATTGTGGGAGTTTATGCCCCAAATGAAGGGAAGGCCGAATTCTTTAGGAAGTTGCATGAGACATTAGTTGACTTTTTAGACTATAAAATCCTAATGATGGGAGACATGAACGGAGTTGTTTCAACAAACATGGATAAAGCACAGAGACAAGTGATTTCAAAAGAAGGGAGACTACCAAAGATCTTTTTCGAAATGACTGAAACTATGGACTTGATTGATATTTGGAGAATAAAGAATCCTCTAGAGAGAGAGGGAACCTTCTTCTCTGAAGCAAAAATGACATGGACAAGAATAGACCAAATTTGGATTTCTAGTAGTCTGGCGTCAAGAACAAAAAAAGTAGAAATCTGCCCAAAAACGTGCTCCGACCACAATGCGGTCAAGATGGAGATGAAACTAACAACAACTGGTTCCTTTAGATGGAGAATGAATGACACCCTATTCAAGGATGAAGAGATCCATAAGAAGGCCCTTAAAACAATAAAAGATTATTTTGAGATCAACAGGAAAACAGATGTGGAAAAAAGAATAATCTGGGACGCAAGCAAAGCCGTGATGCGAGGTTTCCTAATTCAACAAAATTCTATTAAGAGGAAGCAACAAAATGAAAAGAAGGAAAAAATTTTAGAAAAAATAAAAGAAGGAGAGAAGAAGTTGAGGTCTAAACCAAAGTCTCATGAGATTTTGAGAGAAATAAAGTTTCATCAGATGCAATACATGGAACTTATGAACCAACAAATAGAATGGAAGATAAAGCAAATGAGACAAAAAACTTTTGAGTCAGCGGATAAATGTGGGAAACTTCTGTCATGGCAATTGAAAAAAAGGCAGAAAATGAACACGGTAACAAGTTTAGAAATGGATGGAAAGATTATCCACAAACCCAATGAGATCAACAATTGTTTTCAAAGCTTTTTTAAGAAATTGTATGCACAAGGGCCAACCAACGAGCAAGAAATAGAAGAATTCATTAGAAAATACGGCTTACCAAAAATCTCAGAACAAAGTAAAAGGATCTTAAATGAGGAAATAACAGAACAAGAAATAGAGGGTGCCATTCAAAATATGAAATTGGGAAAATCACCAGGACCAGATGGCCTGACGGCCAAATACTACAAATTGCTGAAAGAATGGCTGATACAACCATTGAAGGAAGTTTGCAATGAAATTTTAAAGGGGAAAAAGGCACCTGAATCGTGGAAAGAGGCTTTCATCTCACTTATACCGAAAACAGAGACTGAGAAGAACCAAGTTAAAAACTACCGCCCTATATCTTTACTTAATGTGGATTACAAAATTTTTGCAGACATTTTGGCAAAAAGATTGAAAAGAGTGTTGGCAGATGAGATTCATAAGGACCAAACAGGCTTTCTCCCAGGTAGACATATGTCAGACAATGTGAGGAACATTATAGACATTTTGGAGCTGCTGGACGTTGACATTAATAGGAAAGCAGTTTTGATCTTTGTGGACGCGGAGAAAGCCTTTGACAACATTTGTTGGACTTTTATGAAAAAGAATCTCCAAGGGATGGGGGTAGGACAAGGTTTTGAAAACGGTATAGGTGCAATATACTCTCAACAAAAGGCCAAATTAATTGTAAATAACGTGGTAACAGAAGAAATACCTATAGAAAAAGGTACACGACAGGGCTGCCCAATATCTCCTTTGCTTTTTATATCGGTCCTGGAGGTTTTGTTAAACATGATCAGAAAGGACCAGTTGGTTAAAGGAGTTCAGGTCGGAGTTAGACATTATAAATTAAGAGCATTTGCAGATGACCTAGTATTGACTTTGCAACAGCCAGACACTAGTACTAAAAGAGTATTAGAATTAATTGAAACATTTGGTCGAGTAGCAGGTTTTAAATTGAATAGACAAAAAACGAAAGTGTTGGAAAAAAATTTAACAATGGAAGAAAGAGAGAGTTTCCAGAATGAAACAGGTTTGGAAATTACAAAAAGGGTAAAATACCTGGGGGTAAACTTAACATCCAAGAATGTGAATTTATTTAAGGATAATTATGAAAAATGTTGGTCAGAAGTTAAAAAGGATTTGGAAATATGGTCAAGGCTGAAACTTTCCTTGTTAGGCCGAATTGCTACCATTAAGATGAATGTATTGCCTAGAATGCTGTTTTTATTCCAGACGCTGCAGATTGTGGATAAGATGGATTGTTTCAAGAAGTGGCAGAAAGATATATCAAAATTTGTCTGGCAGGGCAAAAAGCCCAGAATTAAATTTAAGATTTTAACTGATGCAAAGGATAGAGGGGGGTTTGCCCTGCCGGACTTAAGACTCTACTATGAATCAGCAGCTTTCTGCTGGTTGAAACACTGGCTACTTCTTGAGAATACTGACATTTTGGATCTGGAAGGGTATGACAATAGTTTTGGTTGGCATGCATATTTATGGTACGACAAGGTAAAGGTGTATAAAAGTTTTAAAAACCATATTGTAAGGAAAGCATTGTATAACGTTTGGATTAGATACAAAGATTTGTTGGAAAGCAAAACCCCTAGGTGGGTGTCACCGATGGAAGCTAGGGAAGTAAAAAAGCTTAATATGGATTCTAAATGGCCAAAATATCATGAGATTATAGAATACGATGGTGAAAGGGTGAAACTTCAGAGTTATGAGAAACTAAAACCTAAGGTTCGAGATTGGTTGCATTACCATCAGATAAATGAGACGTTTAAACAGGACAGGAAAATAGGATTTCAGAAAGAGAAGTCAAAATTAGAAACAGAATTGTTGGAACCCAATACTAAGAATTTATCAAGAATGTATAACTTGCTGTTAAAATGGAATACACAGGATGAAACGGTGAAATCAGCTATGATTAAATGGGCACAAGACATAGGTCATGATATTATGTTTGCTGACTGGGAACAGTTATGGACCACCGGTATTAAATTTACTGCATGTAATGCTTTAAAAGAAAATATTATGAAAATGATCTACCGGTGGTACATGACCCCAGTCAAGCTTGCAAAAATTTATCATTTGCCTAATAATAAGTGTTGGAAATGTAATGAGACTGAAGGCACTTTCTATCACCTTTGGTGGACCTGCCCAAAGGTTAAAGCTTTCTGGGAAATGATCTATAATGAAATTAAGAAGGTTCTTAAGTGGACTTTTCCTAAGAAACCAGAGGCTTTCCTCTTGGGTATGGTGGGCCAAGTGGTGTTAAGGAAGGATAGGACATTCTTTATGTATGCCACCACAGCAGCAAGAATTCTACTGGCAAAGTATTGGAAGACGCAAGAACTACCTACTCTGGAAGAATGGCAAACAAAGGTGATTGACTTTATGGGACTGGCTGAGATGACGGGCAGAATCCGGGACCAGGGGAAAGAGACAGTGGAAGAGGACTGGAAGAACTTCAAGATATATCTTAAAAATAATTGTAAAATTGAGGAATGTTAAGATGTCAGGGGGTAAGAAGTAAAGAATTGCAGCAGTAAACAAAAAAACTTAAGAAATATTTTTGAAAAAGAACTAAGACAATGGACTTAAGGGTTGCTAAAGAATTTTAAACAAGGATGCAGGGATTGGGAGGTATGGGGAAGTCAAAGAAAAAAGGCTATGAACCGATGATTATGAAGTAATACTGTGTTACATTGTTCTTCATTTTATGTGTGGAAAATTAATAAAAATCATTATAAAAAAAAAAATAAAAAAAAAAAAAATGGAATACATGCTTAGCATGCAGAAAGTTCCAGGTTTGGTCTCCAGTAACTCCAGTTAAAGGATCAAGTGGTATCCTGGAAAACGCCTCTGTTGGAGAGCCACTGACAGCTTGAGTAACAATAACTGGATATACCAAAAGTCTTGAGGTTACAGCCACACTGTACATTTAAAGCACATGGCGCGCACACCCCCCTAAAAATAATTCTGCAAGCTGTGGTTTGTTAAGAATCCTGGGAATTGAGGTAAAGTACAATTCCCAGGATTCTTTAGGGGCAGCCTTGAGCTTTAAATGTTCTCTAAATACATGGTGAGGATGTAACCTGACTTAGTTCATGTCAGTTTGCATTTCTTTTCTTTTTTTTTCACTCATTTTTTTTAATCATATTTTATTAGGTTTTACAAAATTAACAATAATAAAATTAACTAAAATCACAAAACAAACATACACATCAAAATACAAACAGAAAAACGAAAAAGAAAATAAAAACATAAAAAAAGAAATTTAGCATTAAAAAAAAGAAACTCTCTTTCAAGTTGATACCATTTCAAATCTTATTTTCCTTACCTCCGCCCGCCTACCTTTCTTGTATTCCACTTTAAAAATTTATTCAGCAATATGATGTTATTCAAATTCATCCTTTGTCCTTCCCTTTATACACTTATTCATCTTAATCGCTAGAACCCCTTCATTTCATTTACAATGCCCTTAACATTCATAGATTTTGCAATGTTTTTGTAGATAAACTTTGAACTTCTTCCAATCTTCTTCCACCTGCTCTTCTCCTTGATCTCGGATTCTGCCAGTCATTTCTGCCAATTCCATATAGTCTATTACTTGCATCTGCCATTCTTCCAAGGTGGGTAGGTCTTGTGTCTTCCAGTGCTTTGCGATAAGTATTCTTGCTGCTGCTGTAGCATACATAAAAAAAATTCTATCCTTCTTTAACACCAATTGACCAACCATGCCCAGGAGAAAAGCCTCTGTTTTTTTAAAGAAAGTATACTTAAATACTTTTTTCAGTTCATTATAGATCATTTCCCAGAAAGCCTTGATCCTTGGGCAGGCCCACCAAAGGTGAAAGAATGTTCCTTCCGTTTCTTTACATTTCCAACATTTATTATCGGGCAAATGGTAGATTTTTGCTAGCTTGACTGGGGTCATGTACCACCTATATATCATTTTCATAATATTCTCTCTTAAGGCATTACATGCCGTAAATTTCATACCGGTGGTCCACAACTGCTCCCAGTCAGCAAACATAATGTTATGACCAACATCTTGTGCCCCTTTTATCATAGCAGATTTTACCGTTTCATCCTCAGTATTCCATTTCAACAGCAGATTGTACAGCAGTTTGCATTTCTTAGTGCAGAAAGTATTGATCTGATGTGTAGAGATCTTTCCTATTCTAATTAATTCAAAAAGGTTCTGGAAGCTTTTCTGTGTGAAAGAAGCAAGCAGAAGGTTCATGATGTTTGGGTTATACCTTCAGAGAAGCTGAGTACAGCTGGCTTAAACCGGTTCTCTTATCTCTTTCTGCCAAGGTCATGCTGACCAGAGGCCAGAAGGTTTCACTTTTTCTATCCCTTTTCTTTCTGGTGTGGTGTTCTGTACATAGTATGCTTAGTGTTAAGGTTTAGACTTATTATAAGTTATTGTAAATTTAAATTATGTCTGTTGCAACTGGATTTCTTATTGGTAGTGCCAATCCTGAATGTATTGGATTTGTGACAATTATGCTCATTTGCCTTCAGTAGCCGTAAAGCTCTGCTGAATGAAATACAATTGCCTCTGGTCTATTTTTTGGGAATCCTGCAACATGTTTAAGTTTTTACTCTGCTAGCTATACATTGGAATCTGCTCTGGATCAATACTGAGTAGAATTTCAATTTTTATTTTTATTTTTTTTGTTTTACCTGAACCTGACTGTAAAATAAAGGGTGCTGCAAAGACCTGCCTTACAGGTGGTTAGTACAGTCACACAGCTCTCTTTGTCTTAGTTGCCCTCATGCAGCAGTGACTGTCTTGATGGATTGAGCCCCATGTTCATTAGTGTCTTGGTAGAGGGGGAGCATGATGCAGCCATCCCATTTCAGGCATCAGAAAGTCTTGAGCCAGCTCTTTTAGGGAGATGTGTTGGCCTTTTAAGACAGCAACCCTCCCCGTCCCCCCACCCATCAAATGAATCAGGAGAAATGGGAAATGAGATTATGTGTGAACTCAGCAAATCACACCCACCTTTCCCTGACCTTGCACAATAGCAGCCCTTTTGCAGGGCCTGTGTGGGAAAGATCCTTGCCACTGAAGAAACAGGGCGAAAACTGAATTGCTGTTTCAGCTGCCTACACAGAGTGGCCTCGTTGGTACCCAAAAGAGGTCACTGGCAGGACAGCAATGGGAGGGGAATGACAGAAAGTTGGAACTTAGGAATGGATAGTGCTAAGTCATTGTGGCTTTTCATGCAGAATTCCATCCCGTTGCATTTTGAATTATAAGGCATTCAATACATAGAATGGAAGGGACGTGGGTAACGCTGTGGGTTAAACCACAGAGCCTAGGACTTGCTGATCAGAAGGTCGGCGGTTTGAATCCCCATGGCGGGGTGAGCTCCTGTTGTTCGGCTCCTGCTCCTGCCAACCAAGCAGTTCGAAAGCACGTCAAAGTGCAAGTAGATAAATAGGTATCGCTCCAGCGGGAAGGTAAATGGCGTTTCCGTGTGCTGCTCTGGTTCGCCAGAAGCGGCTTAGTCATGCTGGCCACATGGCCCAGAAGCTGTCTGCAGACAAACGCCGGCTCCCTCGGCCTATAGAGCGAGATGAGCGCGCAACCCCAGAGTCGGTCACGAGTGGATCTAAAGGTCAGGGGTCCCTTTACTTTTACCTTTACATAGAATGGGGTGGGGGGAGAGAGGCAGGCAGGCAGGCAGGCAGGCAGGCAGGCAGGCAGACAGACAGACAGACAGACAGACAAATTGATAGAGACTAACTTGCTGTGGAAAAAACCCAGTGGGGAGACGTGCTTTAAATCACTGGCCTTCAACCCACTCACTAATGGGTCACAACAGGAGCACTACTGCCATGCAAATATATGGTAAAAGATTAAGAAATGGGTCCCCAAAGGCATGTTTGTGGTAAAAGTGAGCCCTGGGTCAAAAAAAGTTGGAGATACCTGCTTTAAATGTATTGTGTAAGATCGGTATCCACTAGTTGGCCATGTGGGATATTTAAACTGCAGTCAAAACCAACAACTCATGTTTTGCTAGATAGGCACATGATAGCAGCTGAAGTTTTCCTGTAAGTTTGCTAGAGAGAACTCTGTGAGAGACACTCCCATTTTGCCCTGACATTCGGATTGTCATAGCTATATATATATATATATATATATATACAGTGGTACCTCAGGTTACAGACTCTTCAGGTTACAGACGCTTCAGGTTACAGACTCCGCTAACCCAGAAATAGTACCTCAGGTTAAGAACTTTGCTTCAGGATGAGAATTCTCTTACCTACCTGGGCACATCTTCTTTTTGCTCTTTCTTCTCTTACCTCTCCATCTCATCACCAAGCCAGAAACATGAAGAACATTAGGCTGTGTCTAAGCTCCAATGCTCAGACACCATTTTAAACTAGACTAAAGTATGCCTTTATAACCGAATTACCATTTTAAGCCTGCCTGAACTAACCTGCTGTATCTGTTACTCTTCAGCAAGTATTCTGAACGAGTAAATGTTATTTTAAAGCTTTTGCAGGACTGTTTATGTGATTATTGCTTTAAGGAGGAGAAAAGGGGGGAAATACCAGGAAACTCCACTGCCTTAAAGCATCCTTGATTCCTTCAACTAAAAGGCTAAAACTAGCCTAAGCTTCCTTCTAAGTTGCAAAGGGATGCACTCTGCTGAACTCACAAATGTGAGGAAGGAGGGATAATATCTAATAAATTTATCCTCTCCTAGCATCTATTGACATCCCCACAGGCCTGATCAACCAACTAGTGTGTTTTAGGTTTGCTTAAATAAACTAATATTCCTTATTTGTTAATACTAGATCTATAGCGTTAGGATGTGTGCCTTAGGAACCTCCATGAGTGTGTCTGCATTGCATTGTATTAGACGTGTGCCTTAATAAAGCACTGAAAAGGCCATTTGATTCTGTTTTCTCCTTGGGTCAGCTAGGAAGTCTCCATGGTCTCTTGGGCTGTTCAAAAGAGCCCAGAATTGAGCCAAGTAACACAGCAATGCTATATAAGGGCAGTTTCAGCCTTTGCATGCATATCTGTTTGACCCTTCTTCAGTCTATTCATTCCCACCGCACAAAAGGCAGTCTTGTTTAAATCCATTTTGATGAAAGCCATTGAGCAGAAAGGAGCTGGGGAATAGAGGCTACTTTCTCAAACCTCAATGCAACTGGGTGACAAGCGCCCTCTGTTTGGATGCTTTCCATTCTCACCTCCCCTTTGGAGCTGTACAAAGGATGTGGCATTTTGTAAATGGGGGTGAAAGAAGAATTTGGCATCTGCGCAAAAACAAAATCATGCATGAAAAGCAGCTTAGTTCCCATAATTGCATATATCAAATTAATATTCCCTTTAATAGTTGCTGTGACAGCAATCTGCATAGATTGGATCTGTCAGCATGTAAGCTGGGTCTACACTGCTGGTTCCTGAAGGAGGGGCTGGGTTTTTTTCTGGTCTATGACACCCGACTTTTTGTGGTACTGTGGTTCAAGAGCATGCGGCAGAATCAAGCTGCATACAAAAATAACCCATTACTCTGGTTTAAAATTATTTATTTATTTGTTTGTTCACAGTACTTACAGCCCACTGTTCATTGACTATTTTCAATCCCCGAGTTGGGAATAAGGCAGTAAAAAGTAAGCAAAGGGAAAACAACCATTTACAGAAATTATCACACAAACAGCTCCAATAAACAACATCTTAAAAATTCTCTCATAAGGTTAACAAGCAAAAATAATAACAATAATAATTCAAATTTAACTGTACACAAGACATTCAAGCCGAGTGAAACAGATTCCGCAACCAAAGGTCTTAGCGACAGTTCCCACCCTGCTTTTCACATATGACAGCTCCCTCCTTTCCTCTCTACCTCTTCCACAAAAAGGGCCCCACTCTGTGCCAATGGGCTCTCTCTTACTCTGTGGCTTTTGAGAGACAGCACACCTCTCTCTCTCTCTCTCTCTCTCACACACACACACACACACACACACACACACACACATTCAAACCCATTCAGGTTCTCACCCTGACGGGTATGAATTGTTGCCCACAAGCATCTACAATAAGAATCTCCTGCCCCTTATTCACAGTAGCAACAGAGCAAAAAGATGATTGGCCTCTCACAACACCTCTGCACAGAGTTTTCAGCACTACACCAGAAGCACACAAAGCACTCTGGGAGATTTCCTTGACACAGAGAATACTTCTCCCCCAGAATCAGGGTCGTGTCAACATCCTTCTGCAATATGGAGGACTACCAGAAAAGGGCCAACAGTGCAGGCACATGTATGGCAGCCAACCTAGTGCCCTTCAGCCCCAGCCAGCATGGCCAATTGTCAGGGATGGTGAGCATTATAGTCCAAAGTGCATATCTGACTACAGTCAGCTTTCCCTTGCCTCTGTATCATGAAACCCAGGAGGACATGGACACTTCCTGCCAAGTTTCCAAGTACTTACATTTTGTCAATCAGTTCTTCCCTGTTGGTGAGGACCAGGTCCAAGATGGATGATCCCCTTGTTGCTTCTTCCACTTTCTGGGAAATGAAATTGTCAACGAAGCAATGGAGGAATTTATCAGACCTTACATTCTTGGCAGCATTTGAGTCCCAACAGATATCGGGGAAGCTGAAGTCTCCCATGACTACTATATCTCTCCATTTTAAATGTTTTGTAATCTGCCCTAGGAAGGCATCATCCAAGTCATCAGTCTGTCTTGGAGGTCTATAGCAGACACCCACAGTAAGGTCACTGTTGTTTCTCTCTCCTGCAATTTTTACCCATACACTCTCAATCTGCTTTTCATGCTCCAGGTCATGGATTTATTCACAGCTGTACACATCCTTTACATATAATGCTACTCCTCCACCCTTCCTGTTAAGTATATTCCTTTTGAACAGGTTTTACCTCTCAGTTCCTACATTCCAATCATGAGTCTTCGTCCCACCAGGTCATATTTGCCATCCTGTATTAAAAGCTCCAATTCGCCTTGTTTGTTTCCCATACTCTGTGCATTTCTGTAGAGACAACTGAACCATGATTCGTTCCCTCCAGCTGCTTTCTTCTTGTAGTTTCTTGGATCAATTATATAATCTTAGAATTAGATGTCTTAACCCAATTCCCAACCACAGATTTGGACTACCTCATCTACCAAGCCTTTGTAGGCCAGTCTATAACAGGTCTGTACAACCTTGAGTTCATAAACTGACCATTTGACTATTTGATACTTCCAAGGGAAATTCCACATACCTATTATATGTGGTCCATTCCTACCTATAACCGACACTGACCTGGTTCACACATAATGCAAAGCCATGGTTAATGTTAACCTCCAGGCTCCAGTAATTCTCTGTTTCAATGTATTTTCAAACACAAACACATTTTTTCAACCTGTGCATTATTCTGTTTTTAGCTGGGGGGGGGGTCCCCTTCCAATTTTGTCTCATTGTAGATATTTATTTGTTGGTTTTAAATTATATTTATATGTTGCATGAAGCTTATTCACAGTCTTGTGCACTGCCCTGGCATCTTTTGAGGAAGGGCAGCTAATAAATATTGTTAAATGAATAAATTAGGTAGCTTATCCTCCAGGCTTTTAGGATAACAGGTGCACAAGCAATCTGTCTCTAGATCATATATGCACCTCCTGCCCCCCCCCCAAACAAAATCTTTGTAGTAATGGAATGCCTCCAAAGCATTTAAAAATAGACAGAACAATAACAATCTCTCCCCATCACTCTCTCTCTCTCTCTGTCCCCCCAGGCTGTAGCAAAAATAGCTTGATTGGTGTATAGATCTGTTGCTGCTAGGAGGCAAGGAAAAGAAAATGCAGAGCTTAGCTTGCAGAACTGGCTTTCGAGTTTCTCTTTAAATTGCAGATGCTAGCTACCTTGGCATAGCAGCTCATACCTTTTGCAGAATGGCAGGCTTGGAAGATCAAGAGCCAAGCAACTTAGCCAGCAGTGAGAAAGTTAATGTCTCCAGTCAATTAGAAGAGGTGATGGGCAATTAGTATTCCTGGGTTCTGTTTCTCTCTCTCTCTCTCTCTCTCTCTCTCTCTCTCTCTCCAACTTCACTGTGTGACCTTGACCAGATCTGTGCTCATATTTAACATGCAGTAGTTCCTCCCTTAAAAATTAAAAAGAACAATAGTTCACCACCTTGCATGTTGGTCTGTATTTCACTTCTAGATGGTTGAAAATGCTTTAAAAAAAAAAATAAAAAGGTATGCAACAATGTCATTCATGAAAATACAGTAAAAGAAGTCTGTGAGAAAGAAAGGGAAATGGAACAGTGGGATAGTTGCAGGTGGGGATGCATGCTCTTCTTGAACAATGGCCTCTTCCCACAAAGGAACCATTCCGCCTTTAAATGCTCAGTTCCGTTGAATGGTTTATTTGAACTACAAGTAACTTGGCCCCTCTGATTATGGCACACTATATGTGCGTTAATGTTTTGGAGTCTCCTCACTGAGTGGGTTCAGACAGTCTTTTAATGGTAATAATCACATCACAGGAGAAGAGTCATCACTACTTGTCAGGGACTGGCTGGATGACAAGGAGTGGTGGGAGGCTCCAGCTGAGGAACAGCTTAGGGAAGCCACAAGGAAGAAGGCTCAGACCCAGGGGACTGGTGGTGGGACACAGAAGACAGATCAGAGGAGGGAGGAAGCTGGGAGGTGGAAGACACAGAAGGCTTGAGTGAACAAGAAGAACCAGAGGCAGGGAGGGAGCCCTCCAAGGAGAGGACTGGGCACAGAGGCACACACTTTGAGCTCAGGATCTGAAGGAGAGGACAAGGAGGAGCCAGGTGTTGCAACAGCTTCACAGCAGCTGCCCAGTCCCTCTGCATTGAGCTCCCCTCCCCCTTTGACTCTGAGGTCAGAAGGAGCTTTACACATAGCTGAACAGAAAGCTAGAAAAGCCCAGGGGTCCTTCTCCAAGTAAGGAGACATGCAATATATAACTATCTTTTGAATTTTTGCTTGACATGTCTGCAGTGAGTTTCGCCTCTTGCACTCTTTCTGATGTCCTACCACAGGTGTGGTTCCTACCTGGCAGAGCAGAACAGGAAGTTGGCAACAGACAGCTAGGAATGGTAGCTCCACTCCCTGCCTCTCTGTCATAAAATAGTGAAATATGCTATGCAAGCTGCTGTGCAGTAGCCTGGAGAATCCAGAGGAGAAGACAGATGCTGCAAAGGTAAAGGCCATGCTCAAAAATAGCAAACAATGGGTAGCTCATTGCAGAAATGCAAACACCAAACCTTTCCATCTCCCCCATCTTTCGGCTCCACAATTTTCCATTTTAGGTTGCAAGAGCTCAAGGTACAAGAGTATCCAAGTCAGAACAATTCAATGGACAGACTATGGCCATTTTTGTATCTGTTCATTTGTAAAGCCACCCCTTTTCTGCATTAACCTGTGCTTTTCTTTAAAAAAAAATATATATCCACATGGAAATCCACATTTAAATGATATTTTGCCACAAAATAAATAATGTGCATTTTTCGAAAACATATCTTAAAGTACAGCTTCTAAACACATTTTGGCACAATTTTTTGTCCCTCACTGCTGGACAAGGAACTCAAACTCCCAGTTCTGTATCTGCCAAAGGCTTTAATGTATAAATCAGATTGGCACAGGCTACAGGATGAAGCCTGTATAGATACATAGCTAAGTGCAAGCTAAGACATTGGTCCAGCTAGCAACACCCCCCCCCACTACATTTCCTTTTGAAGAGCATGGTCAGGAACATAGCTAAGGGTTAGTTGGTTGGCCCCTGCAAAGGGTCCAGTCCAGGGGGTGCAATTGTGCCTCGTCACTCTTGGAGTGGCTAGAAGCCCGTCTGCCCATCAGACTGATGGACTACAGGGAAGGAAGAGGAGGCAGGGGGGAGGCAGAGCAGACCTGACCCTGGCGGCCATTCGGAAGTCACTGGCAGAGCAGGAAAGGCAACAAAAAATGAACCTTTTGAGTTTCTGGTCCATGGTCTCTCCCAGCTTCAGAGGCACTGATACAGCTCCTTTGCCAAAGGCACAAGGGAACCTAGGTATGCCTCTGAGTAGGGTGGGCACATCTTTAGCACGGCAAGTGGCCAGAGTCCCAAGACTGGGCAAGCAAAGGGGCACTCTTCCAAGTGGGCTGGGTCTGCTAGTGCTAGCATCTGTGCCCTTGGAGACAATGGTGGTGCCAGCTCCCCATTTAATTTACTTCTCAGTCACCTCCTTACAAAGGGGAGTCTCCTCACTGACAGGAGGAGGGCCCAGGGTGGCTCCACAGCAGGAGGCATGTGACTAGGGTGTGTCATGGGGTCCTGAGTGCTCACTGGAAGGACAGATTGTGAAGCTGAGGCTCCAATACTTTGGCCACCTCATGAGAAGACTCCCTGGAAAAGACCCTGATGTTGGGAAAGACTGAGGGCACAAGGAGAAGGGGATGACAGAGGACGAGATGGTTGGACAGTGTTCTTGTAGCTACCAGCATGAGTTTGACCAAACTGCAGGAGGCAGTGGAAGACAGGAGTGCCTGGCGTGCTCTGGTCCATGGGGTCACGAAGAGTCGGACACGACTAAAGAACAACAACAACATGGCAGCATGGGTCAGAAATGCAGGTACTCGAGGAAGACACTCTGGCAGGTTGGCAGGGTGTGAGGACAAAGAACCCTAGGCAATATCCCACAGCCCTTTGCTTTGCTTGGAAGCAGGCAAGAGGAGCAGATGGTTTTTCAGGCAGTCAGAGCCGATATATATACACTGCTGTGTCAATGATGCCTCTTTGCCAGAGCCCAGCAAAGCAAGGCCAGAGGTTAGAGGCAGGGCTCTGCCTCTCATTACACTGCCCAGCTGGGGCTAGGATTGGATGGATGAGGGTGTTGAGGAACCTTGCCCTGATGATCCTGTTGGGAGCCGCTTCCTCCAAGCACGAGTGCAAAGGCAGTGGGCAGAAGGGAAGAGGGCACATTGCTGCTGGCAAGGACTAAAACCATCAGAGAAGGGACCGAGCAGAACCAAACCCTGGTTGTTCGGCAGTTCCTCTCTCTCTCTCTCTCTCTCTCTCTCTCTCTCTCTCTCTCTCCTGCCTAGAGAAATTACTGGTAAATTACACAGCAGCTTTGGGAAGCATCAACTTCTGTAGGTGTTCTCCTGCAACCAGGATTTCACAGAAATTAATTGCTCACGGCTGCCGCAGAATGCAAGGCTTGTGCTGATTAACAGCCCGACCTAACAGAAGCTGGGTCGGTAGCAAGCTCTCTCCTCAGCTACAACATTTAGTTGATTAATCCTTTAGATTAATATTCTAATTGATTAAAAACAAGCACACAACTAATCGGGGCAACCATATTTTTTTTAACCTGGTAAAAATAAAAATAAAATATTATTCCTGAGCTCTCCTCCATGAGCTCTCTTCTAACTTGACAATCAACAGAGCAGTGGGAAGGGGGTTGTCCTGAAGCACATCAGCTAGAAAGCTGCTAAAATGCTGAATAGAAGAGGGTGAGCCAATAGGCCAAACCTTGGCTCCTCTCCTTAAAAAAACCAACAAAACAACCCTCTAGCTTTCCACAACTGCAAGTAATTAATTTATCTGAAATTCTGATTGCAGAATGGCACCTAAACCATGTAGCAACATGTCCCTCTCATTTTAAAGGTGATAATGGCTAGCGAATGTTCTAAGAACTAAGTATGCAACTTTTATTCAGATCAATGCTGTATTCATATGCATTCAAATTTAATCACGTAATTGGCTACAAATCACATTACTAGCCAGAGATTTCTTTAACTGGGAAGCAGCTCTACAGTTTACACATTTCATATTCTGGCTTGCTTGCAAACAGCTGCTTTCACCCAATGCCAGTTAGCACTGACCAAGACGCAAGGCAGGTGTGTCCAGCCTGAAGCCCTACAGTTGCTACTGGATGAGATCTCCCATCGCCGCTAACCATTGACCATGCTGCCTTAGGTTAATGGGAGTTCTGAGTCCAGCAGCCTCTGGAGAGCCAGAGATGCCCAACGCTGAAGCAGAAAAGGGGCTACTTTTAAGAAAGGGTACTGTTTAACATGGGAGTTTGGCAGCACTGCTGCTGTTTAAATGAAGTGATGGGTCCATCACCTATTTGGGCTAGGAGTGATCAGCAATCTGATCAGTTCAGTTCTACACAATTTCAGAACCATTTTATCTGGAAGCACCATTATTCTCTCTAGAAACAACAACTGTCTATTAATGCTGAAACGAAAGCTGATAGAAAAAAAAGATTTAGGGTGCTTCCAGGTGGATGTTTATTATGGGATTGATGTTATTCATGCATATAATTTTTTTTCAGTATCCACATGACATCAATAGCAGAAAAATGGCAGCCCACATACACACACACCAATTTAATCTGGATTTCTCCCTTCTGTGGAAAAGTCTGATAAGATAAACAAGGGGAGGGGACATGTTATCAAAGTGATGCCAGAATGACTACATGCAATATTAAGCCTCTATTGAGAAGTACCCTAATATATGCATGATGCAGCTTGTAAATTGCAAAAGGGATCTCCAGGAGTCGTGACTACAGAAGTAAAACAATAGTCTTGTGTCACCTTAACACGTGACAAATTTTATTATGGCCTCAGCCTTTGTGGACTAATAGATGCATTTAAGATGGAGAATTAAATCATACTCTTTGTTGTGTCTGCTGCAAGAGACTAACCCTTACGAAATTAAAGGTTGCAGTGTGCATGTGTGCACAGGATTAGTATCTCGTATGAGAAAAGGGCAAACAAAATTATCAAGAGAAAGAAGCAGCCCTTCTATAAGAAAAGGCTGCAGCATCTGAGAAAAATATGAGTTTGAGGCAATATGACAGAAGTTCATAAAATTGTGCGAGGCATGGAGAAGGTGAATAAAGAAGTTCTCCTGCTCTTGTGCACATCCAATGAAGATGAATGTTGGAAGATATGGGACAGATAAGAAGAAGAGCTTCTTCGCACTTAGTTGCTGGCATCCATCTGTCTCAGGAGACAACGTGCTCCTTTGCAGGTGGAGTCAAACTGTTGGAGAGTTACAGCGCCTGCAGTGGCTGTAGAGAGAGAGAGGTTTTGCTGCAGCTGGGGCATACAAAGGCGTCCAGTTTTGCTGCTGCAGATGTACCATGGCATTTCTTCTCTCTGTGCTCCTCCCAGTGGTCAATCCTTCTCTGGTCGCTGCTGTGCACATAGTTAGACAATGGAGCTTCCTCCCACGGGAGGCAGTGATGGCTTTAAAAGTGAATTGGACCATTCATGGAAGGATGAGCTACCCATGGCTATGTTCTGCTTCCACTGTCCGTATGCCTCTGAATGCCGGTTGTTAGGAATCTCAGGTGAAATGCTGTTGTGCTCTTATGTTCTTATTTGAGCTTTACAGGACTCACAGTCACTCGCATTGGACCTGAATGCTTGCAAATGTGCAAAATTCATACAATTCCCTATTTCAGCAATCCTGCAATTTCAGTTCTCCTTATACCAGCCTCTCTCCTTTTTTTTTTTTTTTTTAACAGATCCCACTGGCAGGTTGCTGGCTCAGTTGCACAGGGATGTGAAAAAATGCAAAGCGCACTTGAAGAGCACCTAACGAGGATTAGTATAACGTTGGATTAATAACAGTGAGAGCTTTAGTCAATTGATTAATTAAATTGCATATATTTGCATATGAATAAACAATAGCTTTGGCAAAAATACCTCCTTTGTTTGTAGATAATGCAACATGTCTAAGATGGCAGGCGTGTTAGGCATGCCATTATGTGTGTGTCTATGTGAGGGGGGAAAGGCAAGGTCTCTTTTAAGACAGTATCTGCCACCTACGTTTTTGCATTCTATAAAACCCTGTATCTAACTTTTTTTTTTTAAGTGCCTGATTAAAGTTGTTAAGAACTGGTGATTGAAAAGTTGACCAAATGATCCAACCATTTATTTAATGATATTCCAGCATCATTATAACTGCTAAGGGGAACACTTTAATTGGCATCTATCTGTCTCAGAAGACAGAACGGAGGAGTGCGCATTTGGGAGTGAGCTCAAGCTGTCAATGGGAAACACTGGAGTTGCATCAGACGTAAGAGCCTTGCAGGATTAGACCCAAAGAACACTCTTCCACTTGCACTCCCCAACAATGGGGTTTTAGAGGCAGACTGCCTCTCATAGTGGAGGTGCCATCCTAATGAATAGCCACTGGCAGCCTTGTTCTCAATTTGCCTAGTCTTCCTTTAAAGCCATTCAAGTTGGTGGCAATCATCACATCTTATCCAAACTACAAGAAAGAAGATTCCACCTAAACATTAGGAAGAACTTCCTGACAGTAAGAGCTGTTTGACAGTGGAATTTGCTGCCAAGGAGTGTGTTGGAGTCTCCTTCTTTGGAGGTCTTTAAGCAGAGGCTTGACAACCATATGTCAGGAGTGCTCTGATGGTGTTTCCTGCTTGGCAGGGGGTTGGACTCGATGGCCCTTGTGGTCTCTTCCAACTCTATGATTCTATGATTTTAAGAGAGTTCCACAGTTTAACTGCGTTCTGTATTGAGGAGAGGGCTTTCTTTGGCTTGCCCTGAATCTTCCAACATTCAGGTTCACTGAATGACCCCAATCATGAGAGAGGGAGAAAATTATCTATATGCTTTCTTCACACTATGCATGCTTGTATAATCTCTATCACATCAGCCCTCTTTTTTCTAAGCTGAAAAAAGCCTTTCAATTGTTGCAACCCTTCCTCATTAGGGAGCAATACATATGTCTTCAAGCTCCCTGGATAGGAGGGATGGGCGATTCTGTCAATTTCAGTTTTTCATTTTTCCAGTCTTAAGTTCAGTTCTCCACATTTTGACATCAGTTTGCAAATTTTTGTTTCAAGTGCTTATGATACTCAACAGTGTTTTAGTGCAAATGTCTCCTTTTTTAAAAAAAAAAAAATATTGTGCAGTGCTGCCTAATAAACACATTTTTGTAAGCCATTTTTTCCCTGATCCAATGCATTTTTGCATTATATGCACTTTTTTTGGACAGTTCACCCTAGTATATGCGTTTTTGTACACACTGCTTGGCAGGAGAACTGCATTGCAGAATTCAGAGAAGTGCAAATTTCAAAGGATGGTTGTGCTTTGGGCTCATGCCTTGTTTCCAAAAGTGCAAATAAGATGGACACACCTTTGAATGAGACTCAAGTTTTCTCCCCTCTCCCCTCCATCCCTACTGGACACACAAATCTACTAACCATGAATGGCCTACCGGTTCCTAGAGAGCACAGACCAGTATATTGCGCCCACTCGCTGCACGTTTGTCATGGGACACGCAGGTGCAATACATACAGGTGTTCCCTTGCAAAGGGCAGAGCTGCCTTGCTAAGCTCGGAGTCCTTTCGACATGGCTTTCTCCTGCATTTTCTTCTCCGCTCTTGGCACCCAAAGCACCCAGGAGGCGCAAAGCCGCTTTCTACGTATCAGGTCCCTTCCATAAGACTGCCTGTCCTGGGATCAGCGCCTGCAAGTTTCTTTGCAGCGCCCACAGCACCGCGTTGCCATCAACCTGTCAGCCCGCTCGCCGCCCCTCCCAATCTAATCCAGATTCACCCTTTCTAAAGCCGACCCCCAAACCCCCATGAGGAAGCGCCCCTCCCTCAACACGCTTCTTTGCGCATGCCATCCGCATCATTAAACCGTGGTCATTGGTGGGGGGGGGGAGCTTTCCCACCAGCCAGCGTCTCCCCGGTCTCCTTACAGTCACAGCCCCCGTCTTTCCCCGCATGCGAGTATGTGCGTAGCTGATTCGTTTTCCAACCCGGGTTAGCGATCGTGGGAACAGAAGAACCCGGCGGCGGCGGCCTATGGAATGAAATCGCGTAGGGGTTTCCGCTCCGGTGCACCCCCGCACCCCCTGGGGATTAAAAAGGCGGGGTCTCGGAGAAAGATGAGGCAGGCTCTTCCAAGCCGCCTGCTTGCCGAGCGAGCGAGCGAGAGAGCCCTCCTGCACCAGACGGGACCAAGGCGCGCGTGCCGTTTTCCTCCCAGGTCGCCCTTCTCGCTCTCAGCCCGCTTTCCCTCCTCTTAAGGTGGCGCGCCGGGATGTGGGCCGCTGCTCGGCGTCTGCTCCGCCGAGGGGGCCTTAAAAGCAAACCCTCCTCCTCCTCCTCCTCGCCTCCTTCCACCCAGAGCCGCAAGCTTCGAGGTGCGCTGAGCGGCGCTGCTTTGTAAGGGCGCCCGGCGGAGCGGCTGCGCTCCAGTCGGCGGGAGGCTTGGCCAGGAGGAGGAGCGGCGGCGGCCCGGAGTTGGATCGCGCGCAAGACGCCGCCGCCGCCGCCGCCGCCACTGGGGCACGTGCTGCAGCCGCAGCCGGCAGACCTGTAGCCTTGCAGCCGGACGGACGGCTGCCTGCCTGCCTGCCTGCCTGCCTGCTCGCCTGCCCGCCTCCTTTCACATCCTGGAGCAGGGTGCCGCGGCCGCCTTTAAGCGCCGGGAGATCCCGCCGGAGACCCTCGCCTGGGTGATCTTGAAGATCCTCGTCGCAACTTACCCGCGAAACAAGACGACGCATTTATTTCCTCAGGTAAAAAAACAAAACAAAAAAACCCGCATGGAGAGGAATAGATCTTTGTCATGAACAGAGAGATCTTCACCGTATTCTTCTTCTTCTTTTAAATTAAATAAATAAATAAATACATAAATATTGAAGGGGGCAGGAGAGTCTCTCTCTCTCTCTCGGGGACAATGTTTTAAGACTAAACACCCTTGACATTGCCCACTTTCCCCCCTCTTTTTGTAAGAGAGTCCCGTCTCTACTGGACACAGTTAACTTTAAAAGGTGCTAAGCGAAGCAAATTGCCATTAATTTTAAGATATATATAATGGCTCGAATAACACCCTTCTCCTTAGGTACGAATATTTTCTCATCCTCAGCAAATTTGATGGATTTAAGAGAGACGGAGAGATGTGGGAATGTTTTTACAAGGCATGGAATAATGCATTTTTCTACATCCCTCCCATATTTAACGCTCCGGTGAAAGAATCCTAGAGGATATTATCCAATCCATTATTTAACCCTCCCATCATCTTTACCTGAAATGTCACCTGTGTTTAACTACGTTTGGAAGAGGGGGGAATAGATGTGCTGTTGCAAATTGCCGGTGCTCACCTAAGGATAAGAAAGCAGCGGCAGAGACGGGCATGCAAGGACCCACTGCATTCTCCAATTCCCAATCAAATCTTCTTCTTTTGTTTGGATTAAACAAAAGGAGTCACACACAAAGGGGGGAGGGGTAGTCGCGGTACTTTAACAAAAGAAAAAGGTTCCAGGATGTTTTTTAAAAGTCTTAACTATGACAACTTGGCAAGAGGCATTAATCCAAGATTCAGAAGATTGGACCACTTTTAGAACGTTAAGTGGAAGAAAATATTCTCTCTCTTTTTTTTCTCCTTTGCCCTTGCCGTGCTTGTTTCTATTTAGGATGAATCTTCTTCCTTTTCTAGGATGTAATTATTGTTTAGGGGAGGATGAATCTGATGAGGGTAACAGCTTCACTTTCCGTGCCACTCTAAACCACTCAGGTGCAAACAAGGTCTAATTACCCAAATGAGAGGCATGAGCTCAGCATCCTCGCTCTCTGACTTGGAAGCCATAATCAGGTACAGGAGGGACCCCGGGCAAATTGTAGTTGCATATTGGCGAGAGGTGAGCACTCGTGGGGTTCGCTCGTGGGGATCGGCGTGTTCCCGTGCCGAGCTGTGACATTAAAGAGATCCCACAGCAAAGCCCTTGATGAGATGCAGCTCAAATTAATCAACGTACAGAGCATGCAATGGCAGTGAAGACCTACAGTCGTGTAAGTTCTGTACCGATGTAATGCAGGAAAAGGTTTAATAGATGTGCTCTGGATGGCAGGCGTCCCACATCTGTGCCAAGCCGAGTTACAATGTCTGAGGATAAATGGCAGGCTACTGATATCTGAAAGGTGCTCTTGTGCCTTGGAAATCTGTATTCCAAGGAGAAGTTGTGCAGATACAACTTCTGTCATGGTGTTGCAGTGATAGATAAGCCGTATCTGCTGAATATCTCCCTGCCACATAGATTTTAAAAACAAGGGGAGACAGTTTTTGATCCTATGAATCTTGCCCTCAGTCCAAAGAGAAAGTGAAGGATCATATCTCCAAAGCAGGGAGATGGAGAAAGTGTAGGACTTTCTTGCTTTTTGTATAGCCTGATCTGCTTCTACAGTCCAAAACAGCCTTAGCAATCTAGTATACTCTCTCACACGCAACTATGCTTGGCTTAGAACAGGGACCATGGTGAAGAGGCCATTGCAGCCCTGATTATATACGTGGGCTGGTTGAGGGGGGGAGAAGAATTGCATTTTGATCAAGCTAACCTGAAGTGGCTATTGAAATTCAGGACCATGATGTGCCCGGAGGAAGTTGAGGGGCTGCCAGCCTGTTTTATTTGAGGCTATTACAAAGTGATGGAAGGTGCTAGGGGACAGCTGGGGGGGGGCGTAGAACTGAAATGGCAATCAGGATTAAGGGGAGAAGCAGAGCCAAGGAAGGAGAGCCAAAGACTGGAAGAGGTAGAGGAGTAAGTAGCTTGAGAGTGACTGGCAATGGCCGATTTCTCTAGACAAGAGCTCAGAAATATGGCTGCCTGGTCGCCAGTGGTGACCATAAATTTAGTTCAAGTGACCAGCCGGGAAAGCTTCCTGTATATTCTGCCACACCGTTTTTTAAAAAACCTGCCAGCAACACAAGGAGGTGGAGAAAATGCCCCTTTCAACACGGTGCCCGGCTGTCTGACTTTGCGCTGAGATACAGCGTTTGTGTCATGGGTTACAAACACATCCACTACCCGGCTCTCGTCCTGTAAAATCTTCTTGCCAGGCAGCGGATATAAGAGAGGCATGCTGTGGAGCAGGAAGCAAAAGAAGAAGAAGAAGAGTAAAATCTCTCTGCCAGTTAGAAGCAGATGTTGGCTGTCATGCCCAGGCCTGATCTACAGAGCAGATGTAGACATCATGGTGCCCTCCAAATGTGGCCAGACTCCAATTCCCATGATCTCTGACTATGCCGGCTGGGGCTGATGGAATTTGGAGACCAACGTCTGAAGGATGCCACGTTGGGCACACCTGCTAGAGAGGCCATGAGTGTCTTCACACATTACTTGTTTTGGGGCACACCAAAAAGGATAAAGTGTGAATGTGCCTAACATGGGTCTTGCTAGGTCTATGAGACGGGATTGTGATCAGGGCTTCCCTGTTGGCTCATTTCTTGCTGTGTAATGTGTGAATCAGCCTCGGGAGGAGAAGGGAACATTACAAGTCAAGGTGGGGGATAGAACTAGAACTGCAGAAAGTATTGGAGGTTCAAGTTGTAGGTCACTGTATAGCAGAGGGAGAGAGGAGAGGACCCTAAGAGCAAAGGATGGTGCAAGCTGAGGTCAGGACTGGGTTACCAACCTTCGAATGAGTTGAATGCACATCGAACTGTGTCTTGTGTGTAGAAAGCTTCCAAGTCCTAGCTACGTACATGTGCTGTGTCCTCTGGTGCAGGATCGGGAACCAGTGTCACCCCTGCGAGAGTTGCATTTGTTTCTGGAGGGATTTGCATCCAAAGTCAAACCTCTCCAAGGGAATCAAGGCAACCTGGCATTACTTGCATGGCTGTATTTAGCATGCATGTTTTTCACAGCTGCTGGGAGATAATTATTGAGATTGCAGCAGGAGGGGAGAGGGGAGTGTTAGTCCTGATTGGCAAGTGCAATGCCCTAAGTGCTTTCCCCCAAGTTCCCCATTGCCTGAGTATCCACGTATTTCACCATGTGTGTCTAGGCATGAGGGGACATCAATGTAGTCCCATGTCTTAAATCTGAAATTTGTGCTTTGTGTTTTGACCTGGATAGCTCAGTTGGAAGAGCATGAGACTCTTAATCTCGGGATCATGGCTTTGAGCCCCATGTTGGGCAAAAGTTTGCTGCATTGCAGGGGGTTGGACTAGATGACCCTTATGGTCCCTTCCGACTCTGATTCTATGATTTGCAGTAGTATTGCAGTCACAGCATAAATTTACACACACACACACACACACACACACACACTTATAATTTCTCCAAAAAGACTCAAGAAACTGTAATAAAAAAACCAGAATGAAACAAGCATAGTCCCTGAAATACAACAATGGACATTTAAATTAAAAGGTTAGCAGTATCCAACCTATTTAACAAATTCCAGCAGCACAAAGGTGACATGGAACGGACCCAGCAAAAATCATGCAATTAACTAAAAAAAAAACCAAAAAAAAACGCAGCATCTTCAGCGATCACCCAGCACAGTATAGTGATAGGGCATGATTGACTTCGCTCAATACAAATCCCACAATACAAATCCCAACCCTTGGCTACTGAGATGGAGGGAATTGGAACAGGCCCCCCAGGTGATGATGGCTCGTGAGGTGTAAAACGTACAGAAAATGGTGGTTCCTAAGGAATCCAAGCCCCAAGCTGTTAAGAGATTGAAAAGATTGACACCAGCACCTTCCTGTTGAACCTGGAAACGAATTGCTGATCAGCAACTAGCGTGAATTGCATAGAACTCAGATCACCTGCCGGCGTAATGCCTTTTCCCACTTGTGCAACAGGAATTTAGTAGTGACTGCCATCCTCATGCAGCTGGCGTAACTTGAATATAGGATTGGCTGTGTATGTGGCACACTCTGTACCTAAACGCTGTTCATTGAGCGAGAGCTGTGAGTCCCCCTGCAGGGGGGGGTCAGAAGCACACAGAGTATGATTGCCATGCTTGTCTCGCAGGAGCACCAGCAGCCTCTTAGCATCACTTTCAGTGCACTTAACTCTGCACTGAATAAAAGGCCAGTGGGA
Organism: Podarcis cretensis; assembly: GCF_951804945.1. Taxonomy (NCBI): domain Eukaryota; kingdom Metazoa; phylum Chordata; class Lepidosauria; order Squamata; family Lacertidae; genus Podarcis; species Podarcis cretensis. Next base: position 30,202,167 of record NC_137173.1, on the reverse strand, counting down.
GGAGGAGGAGGGAACCCTGCAGCAATTAAAACTCTATATTGTGTGTTTTGAAAGTCTATTGATACAGAATTAAAAGCATGCTGTATGCCAGAGCCAATCAAAAGTACCAACACGCTGAATATCCATTAATGAATCATTTCCAGTTTTTGAGCAACGGTTGCCCAGAGAAGTGTGATATTCTAGGTGCTTTTAGAGAGAGCATTGCTGAAGGGGGGGCAGGAATAGGCAGCCACCTTTGATGTGAGGGGAAGCAGCATATCACGTTTGCACAAAAATGTCACGTAGGGTGGACACGACGGACATTGGAGCAAGAGGAGAAGGGGTGCTGAATTTTGCATGCAGCGAGTCTGAATTTTTGTTTGGAAGAGTGATGCTCTGTAAATCCCATGGCATTTGTGTAACGTAAGTGGCGGAACTGTGATCTCATTCAGTTCTCTCCCAAGGCCAAACTCGGTTGCATACATAGGTGTGCACAGACACACATGAGGAATATGTTGCAGGGCTGATGTAATATGATTGTTATGTGCTTCAAATGCATTCTATCGGTGCTACATGTTATTAATGAGCTCACTTCCCTTTGGCTAATGCAAACTATTCCATCCTCACCCCCAGAATCTAAAAATGTATTGAAATTCGTGAAATGTTGTGTCACAGCGGAGAAACAGAAGCAAGTGTTCTTCATGTTGACTTTGGCAATAGTTATTTGTATTAGATTTTGGAAAGTCCTAGCAAGATAGAGTTAAAAAGGAGGGGGAACTAGTTAAAGCATTTAATAACCTGTATGAAAATCCTATAAAAAGATGTTGAATGGCTAGTCCCCAATGATTTGCTTTATACAAGGAGTCTTCGGGTTTTCAGATAGGAGGAATGATTTCATACTTTTAAAAAAAAACTTAAGATGTCTGGAACTCCATTGTCTCAATGAAAAATTGTAGCGATAAGGAAGTTAGCTTTGCAGACTAGTTTAAATTGTAGCTTTTGTGTGGTGTTTAATCTATGTTCTTTCCTCGTAATCTTTACAACACTTTCTTTGTACTTTTATTTTCTGTTTTTTTGGGAAAATGTATTATTCAGTGCCTGCTTTGAAATTTGGACTATGTGATGCTCTCAGTGACATAATCCGGAGCCACCAGGGTCCAAATTCACCCCTTGTCCCCTGAAAACTCAAATTCTAAGAAGCCTCTGGATCCCTTCCCTATATATAGATAGATATTTACTTGCATCAGCCACCAGCCACCAAGTAAAAAATACAAACATGTACAAACACAGCTAAGTAGGTAAAATGATCAGCCTTTTCCTTTTCTTACCTTTGCTTTTTTTGAAACTCACCTGATGGTGGCAACAGGAGGTCTCTCTGGCAGCCTGTAAATCCTTCTTTCTCTTGCTGAAATAGCAAAGTTCCAGGTACCAGGAACCCTGCAAAATGCTGTTTCTCCTCAACGACAGCATCCTTGGCACAGGGGGAGCTGGGACATGTCATTTCTACAACACCTGGTACCCATATAAGCTACTTGTGACTGCTATGAAGCTACATGGCCCATGGCCCTTTGCCCCCCGGGGATGGTTCCATTTCAGGCAGCTTCCACATGGGGGTTTAACATTGTAGATGGAGCACTGGCAACAGGTTTTTTTTTAATTCACAAGATTCTATTTTTTTTTTTTAAATATTTTTATTAAATTTTCACATTTTATAAAGACAAACATACACACACAAAGACAAAGACAACACGTATAAAAATTTCATAACCTTACTTTCCTAACCCCAGTTCTTGACCTCCCCCCATCCCCCCTTCATACATCCTAGTTCAGTTACATTAACTCAGCAAATTCAAATCTCTCATCCATTGCGTATTATTACTATATCTATATATATATGTTTTTTTTGTTTTTTTTAAAAAAAACCATTTACTTAGCCAGATTTTACTTATCCAATTTTCTTATAAAACATTAAAGCCTTTCCTAAGGTCGTCTCGAGTTCCTTCCACGAATTTCCCTTTAATCTTAAAAATAGGTCATAATAATCAAACACAAAAGTCATAAAGATTTAAAAACAAATTCTCCTTCCCCCCCCCCCCCCAGCCCCGGTTTCTGTCCCTTCCAAATGTCCCCCCATCCATAACAACAGTTTTTAGCCTGGGTTCCTCACATCTGAGGCCTTTAAGTCCTTGTCAGTCTCTCTTTGCCGATCTTGTTGGTAACCCTCCTCATTGGTCCTCAGGTTTCGGGGAAATTTCAGCTCAGTCTCATCAGAATTTCTTCCATCCAAAGTACTTGACACCAGCTGCTGCAGAAGATCAACCAGTCCATACTCAAATAGGAAGCCCCAGTCGTATTTCTTATTTCTTTTAAAATCAGGTATTCCAGATGTTCCAGGGGCTTCCTCCCTCCTCTTTCGCATCTTTCGCAGATTTGTAGTCCAAGGGTCTTCTTCTTTGTATTCTAACAATGTAGGCTTGTGGTTGGTAGTCTCCATCTGTACTAGCCCTTGCTCGCTCTCCCCCTGTTCCAAAGTTATCTCTTCTGATTCAGCTGCAGACTTTTCCACAGTCAAATCCATTGTACCTTCAGCAGAGTCATTTATTTTAGAGTTCAAGGTTATGAGTTGTTTACTCATGACCGTAGTCTGCTCCTCCAGTTTTCCCACAAGAAAAAACATTCTTTCTAGCTCTGCCTGTAGTTTTCCATTTGCAGCCATTGCAATGTTTCAATGTTTCCCCTAGGGGGATTCTAGTTACTTAGTAATCTTTTCCAATAGTCCTTTACTTTGTTATTTCCCTACTTTGTTTCCAACCACTTTAGTTCGAATGTAACAAATTAAGTCCAAAAAGTGTTAAATAATAGAGTTTTTCACTTTCGCTGCCCGTTTGACAGCTCCTTTGACAGCTGTCAAACTCCTCGTTCCTTGTTCTCCAGCTCACATAAAAGGACACCCCCGGGTCTGGGGGGGTTCAAAAAAGACAAACTTCTAAAAAATCACTCTTACTCTCCAGCACACATCTTCTTCTGTCAAATTCATGCAAATCTTATCTTTTACAGAACACCAAGGAAAGAACTCTCCACCTTAGTTCTCCGATCTTTGCTTTAAATTTTCTGTAGGCAGGGGGGTGCGGACTTCCCTTTAGCACATCCCCCGATCGTGCCGAATTCAAGGATAAGCTTTTTAAAGTCCAAATTCCAATCTACTCACGGATTAATTAGAGTCCGAATTTCAGGGAAGAAAGTCAGCGGTCTCCGGCCATGGCTCGCGGCTTCGCTCCACTGCAGTAGCGGTCTACTCACAGCACCACGCCACTCCCCGTACCCTCTCCGCAGCCTTTAAAAAGGCTCTTCGTGGGTCGGGGGGGCGCTTTAGGTGCCCGCCGAGTCACCAGGTCCGCAGGCTTCCGCGCCTGCGGTTTCTAAGGGTCCCCGCGTCGCCGTCGCGGTGAGACCCGTTTGCAATGGAGCCGATTCCCTCCGGAGCTCGGAGGGAATCCGCCATTACTCGGATCGCGCTAACCCGGAAGTCCTAATTCACAAGATTCTAAAGGTAGGAAATATGCGGGCTGGCATTTTGAAGCCCGTAATGTCATGTGGACCTCAAAAACCTGCTTGCACAGTGAACTGGGAACAGCTGCAGCTTATTGGTGAAGCACCTGCAGAAGTTCTGAGACAGAGAAGCCTGCCTGAAATCTGGTGTCAGTCAGTGTAGATAGTCCTGGACCAGTGACTTCACTCAGTATACGGCAGATTCCTGACATTCCTCACCCATCTGGAAGCACCTTCAGTGTCCAAGACACCAGAGAGCCAGAGAGCAAAAGAGTTATCACAGAAATAGCTTTGCTGAAGCCTCCCTGTTGTCTGTGTGGTATAGTGGTTAGAGTGTCAAGACTAGGACCAGGGAGGCCCGGGTTCAAATATAATAATAATAATAATAATAATAATAATAATAATAATGTGGGACGCGGGTGGCACTGTGGGTTAAACCAAAAGCCTAGGGCTTGCCGATCAGAAGGTCAGCGGTTTGAATCCCCGCGATGGGGTGAGCTCCCATTGCTCGGTCCCAGCTCCTGCCAACCTAGCCGTTCGAAAGCACATCAAAGTGCAAGTAGATAAACAGGTACCGCTCCGGTGAGAAGGTAAACGGCGTTTCCGTGTGCTGCTCTGGTTCGCCAGAAGCAGCTTAGTCCTGCTGGCCACATGACCCGGAAGCTGTACACTGGCTCCCTCGGCCAATAAAGCGAGATGAGCACTGCAACCCCAGAGTCGGTCACGGCTGGACCTAATGGTCAGGGGTAACCTTACCTTTACCTAATAATAATAATGTAATGTAATAATAAATAATTTTATTTGTACCCCACCCATCTGACTGCCCTACAGTTCAAGCAGTTCCCTCTATCCCAAAGTGCAGAAAGCAGATGGAACACATTGACCCTAAGAGGATGCAGACCCTGGAGCAGAAGCGACTCTGGAATGGCCCTGTGTGGTCATTCATAAAATTATATATTTTCAAATGGGAAACAACTATTTTTTATATATTTCTAAATGGGAAACAACTGTTGATTAAACTGGTGGTGGTGGGTTTAAGCCTATGGCCAGCAGTGAAAAGATACTGCCTCACAGAATAGCTCAGTTGGTTAGAGCATGGTGCTGGCATTGTCAAGGTTGCAGGTTCGATCCCCGTAAGGCACAGCTGCATAATCCTGCATTGCAGGCGGTTGGACTAGAATGGCCAAACTTGGCCCTCCAGATGTTTTGGGCCTACAACTCCCATCATCCCTAGCTAGCAGAACCAGTGGTCAGGGATGATGGGAACTGTAGTCCCAAAACATCTGGAGGGCCAAGTTTGGCCATGCCTGGACTAGATGATCCTCAGGGTTTCCTTCCAACTCTGATTCTATGAGATTCTATTGAGAACTGAAAAGAGCTTTTGGGGGGAGTGGGGGTAATGGTTAAAAGCACGTAGCTTTCATGCTACATTATCTAAAAAGTGGGTGTCTAGCAATTAAACACAATTTATTCATTGAAGAAAAGCACCTCATGTCATCGAAAGGAGGGAATGAAATTCAGTGTCGCCGTGAAAATAATGCAGGTTTAGCCATTTTGGGAGGCTGCTTCATTCCGTGAAGAAATGAAGCATAATTCATTATATCTCGGTGCTCAGAACACCAACAGACGCAACAGGTTTCCTGTAGCTCAAGAGCAAAAACAATTGGATGCAGCTGAATCCGACGGTACAGTGTATAATTTGCGCTGCCCTTTGCTCCTTTGAAAGGACACTGCAATCAGCTGTGAAGCCTGTTTGAGGCATTGTTTTACGAACCACGCTGGAATACAAAGGCCAGGCTAAACTGTTCTGAGCGGGTGTGCTTTCAGTTGTCCCAGGTATTTTGCATCAATGGCCACAGCTCTGGTAGCTCTCTGCTTGCTGCGTGAAGCAATGTAATAAAAAGGAGAAATGAGCATTCATAAAATTTAAACACTTGATGCAAACCTGGTAAGGCTAGTCGTAATGATGCAGCGTTGCCAGGTTTATGTGGCTACATACAAGAAAAGCAAAAGCAATTTTGTTTGGGGGAAGTGCTGCCAGCCCATCACAGACTTTGGATAGACTCACTACAGTTCTACTGTGAAAAGACCATATTATGCTTCTTCGGTGCGTGGGCCCTTGCTTATATGTGCTCAAAGTAGGGATGGATGAATCTGTCAATTTTTGGTTCTCTCAGTTTCTAGTTTCTCCAGTTTTGTGCAGAACTAAGGGTTGTGACCCTGCTTGTATTGCTCACCTACCCACCCACCCCACTTAGACCTCGTCAGCCCTCCCCCCCTCCCATTACAACTCACCAAGCCAGCGTGCCTTTCCTTACACGGCTGTAGGGAGCAGTGTGGGTTGGTGTCGGAGGCTGGCTGGATGACAGTGACTAGTAGGAAGCGCTAGCTGGGGAATCCCCAAGGGAAACCCCAAGAGAACCCCCAGGGTCTCCCAGGTGGGCGCCATTGCCGTTCCAAGAGAACAAGGGAGGTTTTCACAGTGAGTTCCAGCACCTCTTTTTCTAGAAAAATAGCACTGGGAACCCCCCAAGGGAAATCCCAGAGGTGGAAGGCTCAGAGCCCAGGGATTGGTGGTGGGACACTAAGGATAGATCAGAGGGGGAAGATTGGGAAGAGGTGCCAGATACCGAAGTGACAGCAGGGTTTAGTGAGCAGGAAGAGCCTGTGACAGGGAGCAGTTCAGACTCGGAGGCTGAAGCAGAAGAGGCGGGGGGGGGTCAAGGGACTTCTGAAGAATTCTGAAAGCGCAGTGTCATATTGACTTCCCACCACCATTTTAATTGCTTTCATGCATGGTCCTTGCAGTGTGCAGGATCTCCTTTCAGTTGGTCTGGATTTTCTCAGCGAGGCAGCAATGTCCATAAAGCAGACCTACATGGGGCCAGGCAAATGATGGTCTTCTTCCTATATCAGTGCTGCTTGGCCCCAGAGAGGGCTTTCTCCATCTCTCTGTATAATGTGAAACTGGCATGGCTTCAAATCCATGTTAGTGATGCTGGGTATGCATAGCAGGGGACGATAATAATTTTGGATAAACAAACATGGTCTAGTAGAGCATGGTCTCATGTGTGACTTATTTGATAATGTTTATAAATGCTGAGGTTTTGTATTGTGTGTGTGTGTGTGTGTGTGTGTGTGTGTGTGTGTGTGTTTGAGTGGGATTTCATTTTATTCCCTGCATGCATATGCTATTTCCCCCCTTTTTTGGAACTCAAGAGAGTGGGTTCCTCCAGTTGACCTATTTATTGTGCATTCATCCTGATATGCTTGCATTGTGCCCAGTCTTCATTGGACATTTGTTCTGCTTCGTTTGTGACAATGAGCGAGCCTCTTGATTTGCTCCTGAGTGTTCATCCTCTTCCCCGTTGATCGTTTGTTCATCCCACACAATGCATTTCCCTGTCACTTTCCTAATCTCAAAAAAAAAGGGGGCGTCAGTTTCTTGTTAAAAAGTGGGTCTGTTTCGCCAGGGCGAGGAAGTGCTTTAATTCACTACTACTACTACTACTAATAATAATAAATTTATTATTTATACCCCGCTCATCTAGCTGGGTTTCCCCAGCTCACAACAGAATATTAAAAACAAGATAAAACATTAAAAACTTCCCTAAACAGTCACACTGGTAACAATTTCAGGGTCATCACATAAGCTTTTTGTTTCATTTTTGAAAGAAAGAAGTAGCGAGTCCAAGATCTATGTAAGAAACTGAGCTAAGCATATCCTTATTTCAGCTGGGAGAGCATGAGGGGTGAGGAATGAGGGGTAATGGTGCAAACCTAAACTTACAGGATGCTCTTGAACCCTTACTGTGAATTAGTGACAGCCCAGGGGGACCCAGCATATACACGGTTCCCAGGCAGTCCCCCATCCAAGCACTAGCCAGACTCTGGCTAGCTTAGCTTGAGGGGAGTGATGTTGTGTTGCCTGCCTTCAGACTGTAGATCTGATTTCGTCTCAATCACAGGTGGTCTGGCCAATGTAGAACCCTGTTAGCTCCTATTAACAGTAGTGCAACGGATGCCTTAAAAACAATCGAACACAGATTCCATTGACTGGAAAGGTGGAGGAGAAGGGGATGCCGCTGTTTGCTGTATATCAGAAAGTCCCTTGAGGCCAGCGTGCAAGGTGTGCAGCAATATCCATTGGCTCCCAACTTGTCCTGGTTAAGCATATGCAAATTCCCAAGGTTCAGCTTAATTTAAAGACTTGTTTCTGCTTTAACAATGGACGTCCCCCTGTTGCTTAATACGTTTTCTCCTTGTTTATTCTCCGAGCATAAGGCAGAAAGGGCTCCATCTCCTGACGCCGTTTCATATGCCCCCACCCAGCTGCCCCAGCCTCCCCACTCCACGGTTTTGGATGCCGTCCCATCTACAGACTCCCCCAGTTTGGCTGCTTTCCTAGGATGAGACTTCACAATTGTTGGCTACTTCAAGCCAGAAATCAATCAGCCAGGAAATTCCTTCTGTCTGGCACTCAGAGAATTGGTAGCCTGTTTCCAAGAGGCTTCAAGGCAGGAGTGTGATGAGTTGCGGGGGTGGGGGGCAGGAGGGGCCGCGGGAAGGAATCGGGGAAGAACGCCACTTTATTTGAAAGCAATTGACAACTCAGAAATAATCAGCACGGAAAGTAATGCCCTTGTATTTTGAGAGCTTCTCCACTCCTTGGCCTCACCTGCCCTTTGAGCGCATCACTGCATAATGCTATTGTTGTGGTTGTCCTTAACTTTCTTTACAAAGTCACCTGCAGGTGCACGTTCCCTATACTTTGGTTCACAGTTGAACACCTTCAAGATTTAATCTGTGGCGTGCCCCACAGCCAAAGAAATTTCAACATGGCAGAATATTGCAGCAAATGTCAAGAGCTCACAGGGTGAGGGAAACAGGGGATCCTCGCCTCCTCCTGCAGTGGTCGCCGGTGGGAGCAAGGAGCGTCACGCCATGTGGCTCCAAACTTAATGTAGTGACCTTGGGACCATACCCCAACATCCCCTGTGTGGCTGTGTTTGAGAAACCACGGCCTGGGGTTTCAAAAACGTAGTAGGGGGGAAGCATCTGTAAATGATAAATGGCTTTAAACCAGTTGACAAGCTGGACCATGTGTAGAGGAGGGCGAGCAAGACGGTCAAGGGTCTGGAAACCAAGCCTTATGAGGAATGGTTGAGAGAGTTGGGTATGTTTATATCTTGATTTTATTCTGTGAACCACCTTGAGACCCCCAGGTATAGGGCAGTACAGGGGTACCTCTGGATGCAAACGGGATCCGTTCCGGAGCCCCGTTCACATCCTGAAGCAAACGTAACACACGACTGCACATCTGCGCGTGTGCGGGTCACGTTTCGCCACTTCCGCGCATGCGTGTGACATCATTTTGAGCATTTACGCATGTGCGAGCAGCAAAACCTGAAAGTAACATGCTCCATTACTTCCAAGTCGCCGCGGAGCACAACTCGAAAATGCTTAACCTGAAGCGTATTCATCCTGAGGTATGACTGTATATAAATTCTAATGATGATGATGATGATGATGATGATGTTTAGCCTGGAAAAGAGTAGACTGACTGGATATATGATAGCCATCTTCAAATATCTCAATGGCTGACACATGAAAGAGGGAACAAGCTTGTTTTCTTCTGCTCTGGAAGGTAGGATTCAAAACAATGGCTTCAAGTTACAAGAAAGGAGATTCTGACTAAACATACAGAAAAACTTTCTGACAGAAAGATTGTGGACTTCCTTGGAGGTTTTGAAGCAGAGGCTGGATGGTCATCTGTTATGGATGCTTTTGCTGAGATTCCTGCCTTGCTGGGAGTTGGATTCCCTTACAACTCTATGATTCTACGCCAGACCATTGATTGGTTCATCAAGCTCATTTCTGGTCTGTGACTGTAATAAATCAATTCTACTTCAGTTCTGGTCCATCAAGCTCAGTTTTGCCTGCACTGTCCAGGATTTCACACCAAGGTTTCTACCTGGAGATGCCGGGGATTGAACTCAGGACCTTCTGCATGCAAAGCAGATGCTCCAATAGACTTTGAAGGCACATCAAATGGCCTCAGCAGAAGAACAGTTGCTTTCTAAAGGAAAATAACAGGAGCCACATAGGCCTAAGATGGCTCTTTTGCAGGGTTGAGGGAGGGCTGAAATGCCAGTGCTCTTTCTGAGCAGCTTGCCTAGACTTTTTCAAGCACCATCTGATCTTGTTCTCCTCCGTTCCGTAGCATTGTACCCCATTTTTGTTGCTTTTCATCTCCATGCGCAATCCCCCTCCCCATCTCTCTCTCTCCCCCTTCCCCAAATCCGCACAAAGGTGAAAAGGAGCGAGGAATGAGGCAGGGATGGCTCTCCTCTATCTGCTGCTTCTCTCCCCACCTCCACCATGAATGAGCCCCTTCATCCTCTCCTCCAGAGGAAACACAGATGCTTTTGTTTGGCGGCCTTGTAGGATAGGATGGAATTAATAAATCGGAGAGCTGATGTTGTGCTGCTACATTCTTTGCAATTTTAAGGCGAGAGCCTGAAAGAAAAGTTAATTTGCCTTCGGAGAAACCGCAGAGGCTCGGCCGACTGTTTATCCCCACTTTTATTTTTCTTAGACACCGCTCCTTTTATTTTCTTCTTCTCTCACACTCAGCCCCCTTCCCCCTTTCACCTCTCCCCCGTAATCCACCTCTGCTTTCTCACAAGGAGGTGCCTTATGCAGAGTCAGGCCATGTTGTCAGTATTATGGAGAGCTGTCCAGGGGTCCAGACAGGAGAACCTCCCAGACCTACATGGAGACGCTTGGGATCAAACCTGTGACCATTGTGCATCTTCCGCCATCCTGCCCCACCTTCCTCTTTTTGTCCCTTCACCCCTGACACTTGCTTTTTCCTACCAAAAACAGACCAAGGTAGAATTCATATGGCTAAATCACTAGCAGTATCAAGAACACACTTAAGTTTGCTTCCCAGTTCAGGGGAGATGGCTTTCCCCATTCAGATATTTGTTTGTGCAAACCAGGTAAATATTGGGGGCCATTGTGTAAAGTAAAAAGGTAAAGGACCTCTGGACAGATGGAGGGGTTCATAGCATCAACACCCCAAAAAGGTATTATTTATCCCATAGTTGCAGCCTTGGATTCAAACAGAATCAAACGTTGCTCTCAAATGTTTCTCCAGCTTGCTGCTTCTAGCTCACATCCCGGCCCCAACTCTGCTCTCAGCTGTGGCTTTTTCTGTCCCATTTGCCCATCACCTCACCAGGAAGCTAGTTTGGCTATTTCCCAGAATGAGAAGGCTTGATTAGCTTTTCATACTTGCTGGATCCAGGGGTTAGAAGAGTCTGGCACACAGTTTAACACCCACCCGCCCACCACAAATTCATAGCAGTAAGTAGATTGTGTCTTTTTCCTTCCCGTTTTATTGATGGGAAGCCAAGGTTGAGGAGTAATGATTTGCCCAAGGTCAGCCTCTGTAAGTCCACTCTAGAGCAGGATCCAGATTGCCGTACAACATTTTGTGCATTTGAAAAGGAGCCGGGGTGTACTAGATATATATCACACTCTGTGTGACTCCTCAGTGAATCATGGGTCTTCTTTGTGGCGTTCAGTTTCCTCAGCCACAAATCCTGCGTTCTCTTCCGGCATGGAACACTGGAAGCTTGCAATGCAAGTCAGCTTGGTAAATCACTGCTTTGAAACTAGAACACCTAGGAACATGTTGAGTGTTGTCATTTCCCATACATGATATTTCTCTGTGTTCCTGTGAGCAGAATCGGATCCTGCTGCTTCCGGACTGGCAGAGGCTCTGCTCCTTGAATTACAACCAAAAATATGCCCAGGCTTCCCCTTTTAGCTTATGTGATTCTGTTCAAGCAGAAGAGTTGCGAACAATTCCATATGCTTGCATGGCAGAGAAGCAGAGCTGGGGAAGGGTTGAGAAATTTCTGTGGCACCCTTTGCCGTGCCTAGTGCTGTCCCGTGCTGGTTGGGGCTGATGGGACTTACAGCCCAAAATGTATGGAGGGCACCAGGTTGGCGAAGGGGGCCATTGCATAGAAAGTTCACCACACATTAGCTGTCGTGAAAGCCATACAAACGCTTGAAGAGAAGGCTGAGAGGTGATCTGATAGCCATCTTCAAATATCTGAAGGGCTGTCACATGGAAGATGGAGCAAGCTTTTTTCTGCTGTTCCAGAGGGTAGGACCCAAACCAATGGGTCTTGTTATTCAAATAACAACAAAGGAGATTCTAATTAAACATCAGGAAGAACTTTCTGGTGGTAGGAACTGTTCAACCATGGAACGGGCTACCTCAGAAGGTGGTAGAATCTCCCTCATTGGAGGTGGTTGGTTGGTTGGTTGGTTGGTTGGTTGGTTGGTTTAAAAAAGGTTTATGTATGCAGCATTGATATTGCTGGGATATATGTATGCCCAATTATATAGAAATTGTGGCTTTTTGCCTCCCAAACCTATTGGTTGATAATTTTCCTGTTCTGTTGGAGAGATGTGGTTTCTCTCTGGATCATTTGTGGCTATGGATGAAGATTTATGAACTTTTGTCACTATGCATATGTGCATATTTATATATAATCAAATTTTGTTTTTAGTTCATATCAATTCAACACACACACACACACTTACAACAACAAAGGAGCAAACTAAAATGCAGCAAAAGTGGAGATGAGGGATGTGAGTAACATTCAAAGATTTTGTTCACTTTCAATTTGTGAGAATGTCAGAAAGTGATATGCTGTGATCTGCCAGAGGAATTCGGCATTTTAAGTTTGTTTATGCTGCATGTAGTTTTGTTTGGGGCCGAGTTATCTTTCATTGATGTTACCTTGTTAAACTTTTGTTTTGTGATGGTCCGATGACTAAATACAAATAAATGAATCTTGATCATTGATTTGGAAGGATTTGATTGCCGTGATGTACTGTTAATAATTCAGACTGTAACAATTGGTGCTGATGGGAAAGTGCAGGCTTGCACATCCAATCAAGGCACAAGCGTCGAGTGCGCCAGGCAGAATCTGCAATGTGCTTTTGCCACTAACTTTACTTCCAACTCCTCTCCAAGGAGGCCCCTGAACCGTGGAATTAGATTTTCAATTGGCAATATCAATTCCAAACCCAGACCCTGCATTCTTGCATCCTTTAAACTCGAGATCTAAACTTATATTATGATTGGAGGACATAAGGCTGAAAAATAAATAAATTGTGATGGGGCCTAATGAATCTGTTCTACCTGATGTGTTCTACCTTGTCCAACCCCAAACAATGAATGGGATTCAAGGAGCCTAACTTCCAGAAGGGCAGTAGCAAGGGTAGTCAGCTGCAGCAAGTAAACAATAAAGATTTCTTCAGCACTCAGTAGATTAACTGTGGTATATGCCTTTGCGGGCGAAAACCCACTTCATCAGATAAATTAAGTGCTACCCGAAGTTGGCAGGTATGCATGGATAGAGAGGAAAAGATGTAAACACTCAATGAAAGCTAGTGCCATAATATGTTGGCTGCTATGTAAGGTGCCACAAGATTCATCAATGTTTTTAACAGTAGTTTGGAAACTTTTGCAAGTTCTGCAGCTAGTGGCCCTACTCCCACGACTACTACTAAGCAGTATTTTTTTATCCTGTATTTTATCCTGTGAGCCACCCTGAGATCTTATGCTGAAGGGTGGTAAAAGGTAAAGGGACAATTAGGTCCAGTCGTGACCAACTCTGGGGTTGCGTGGCACATCTCGCGTTATTGGCCGAGGGAGCCGGCGTACAGCTTCCGGGTCATGTGGCCAGCAGGACTAAGCTGCTTCTGGCGAACCAGAGCAGCGCACAGAAACGCCGTTTACGTTCCCGCCAGAGCGGTACCTATTTATCTACTTGCACTTTGACGTGCTTTCGAACTGCTAGGTTGGCAGGAGCAGGGACCGAGCAACGGGAGCTCACCCCGTCACGAGGATTCGAACCGCCGGCCTTCTGATCGGCAAGTCTTAGGCTCTGTGGTTTAACCCACAGCGCCACCCGCATCCCACGAAGGGCGGTATATAAATCTAATAAATAAAACAAAAATAAAATATGTTGTTTACATTAGCCCCACCTGTCCAGGCAGCGGATAAGTTTTAGATCCACATGTGAACTCTGCAGCTGGAGCCCATCCCTCAGTCATCTTGGCTCAAGGCTGCCACTTATCCTGTCTGAAATGAATGACAGGCAATGCATCTCTGAAGCATCTGCAAAGGGCTTGGATGGGCCATGGACGAAAGGTGGGTTCAGTACTTGCCTGGAGCTGGAGCCCAGGTCCTTCAATGAGCTTGAGGCTTTTCTGCTTAATTCTATCATGAGTCAAATAATTTGCAGGATGACTGCATAGTTTGTGGGTGCCTCTGCTGACACCTATGGCAACCTGTAGCACGGGCGTGGGGAACCTCAGGCCTGGGGGCCAGAAGCAGCCCTTCAGACCTCTCTATCTGGCCCTCATAACTCTCCCCAGGCCATACCCTTTACTGGTCCTACTTTGCACCCCAAGAGTTTTTTGGTTTTTTTCCAAAAAAAGATTGATTTTCCAAATTTATAACAAACATCAAAATGCAAGCAAGCAAAGAAACAAACAAACATAAATCCTAACTATATTAGTTCCCCTTTTGTTAACATTGTTAGGTGACTTCCTCAAATCCCCCTGGCTGAGTTTCTATGTATATCATTGTAACAGTTTTCCAAAACTAATTTCTCATAAAATTTACTTAATCAATCAATTTACTTTTCATTTTAACTTTAGATATATAGAATAACATCACATATTTAAATCCTAAGCCAATCCGGTACTTGCAAGTATTTCTTTTTAAGTTATCTTAGCATATTTAGCTGGGGACGCAGGTGGCGCTGTGGGTTAAAGCCTCAGCGCCTAGGGCTTGCCGATCGAAAGGTCGGCGGTTCGAATCCCTGCGGCGGGGTGCGCTCCCGCTGCTCGGTCCCAGCGCCTGCCAACCTAGCAGTTCAAAAGCACCTCCGGGTGCAAGTAGATAAATAGGGACCGCTTACCAGCGGGAAGGTAAACGGCGTTTCCGTGTGCGGCTCTGGCTCTGGCTCTGGCTCTGGCTCTGGCCAGAGCAGCAATGTCACGCTGGCCACGTGACCCGGAAGTGTCTCCGGACAGCGCTGGCCCCTGGCCTCTTAAGTGAGATGGGCGCACAACCCCAGAGTCTGTCAAGACTGGCCCGTACGGGCAGGGGTACCTTTACCTTTACCTTTACCTTTAGCATATTTAGCTAAATAGTCTTTAAATTTCATCCATTCCTGCTGGTACTCCTCCTCCTTCTGGTCGCGGCTGCACCATTGCGAGATCCAGGTAACCGGCAAGAGAGCATGGCCCCCAAACATGAGCATCTTTCAGGTCCACGCACTCAACAAAAATGGGACTTCCAATCTGAAGCTGGTGTGGCTTCTGTAATTCCGGGATGTCCTGCTCAAAGCGGGACAGTTGACAGGTATGCAACTAGGCAGAGGACTTGGTGCTGCAGGCAGCTGCTGCTGCTGCTGCTACATGTCAAGGCATCCCCAGGGAACCACTACAGGAACTTGGAGGTGAGGAAGCTGTGCCGATTCCACACATGACATGACAGCAGCATGGCTTCCTTGCTGCCTCATAACAAGGCTCTGGGCTTGTTATAAGTAATACCTCTCCACCCCACCCCCACCCCAAAAGAAATGTGCTAGTTCTTGCTGATCACTGATTCTTCTGGGGCGCACATGTGTGATTCTTAGCATGACGTGAGTAACTAAGATTAGTCACAGATATAAATAACTTGTTTTATCAAAACCCATCTGTTTCCTATGGTATTGTCATCCAGAAAGAGCCAGTGTTGCTTTCATCAAAATAAAATATCAGTGTCCTCAGTTACCCTTTGTGCTGTCTGAGAAAGTTCACGGGGGGGGGGACCAACTAGCCAAAAGGTAATATCTCCCCACAACGCCTGGAGGCAGAGCCAAGTAACCAGTGGTTTTTATCTTTTCAATGGGGAACAGCCCTTGTTTTTGGATCCCAGTACAACCTTAGTGCAATCTGCCATGTTTTTTGCACTGACTAGGATCCAACTCAGTGTGTTTCAAACTTGGGTCTCTCGATATTGTTGGACTCCCAAGTCCCACCATCCAGTGTTCAGAAATGATGAACATTGCAGTCCAAAAACAACTGGAGACCCAGGTTTGAAACACACTGATTCTAACCTTATTAAAGCTGCCATTCTGTATCCAGATGCCCACTGGACACAAGTGGACTTACTTCTGCGAGTAGGCATGGGATTGTACTTAACACCTCCTTCTTGCAACTGTTACAAACTTTAGACTTCAAGGTCTTTTCCTTCTCATCCCAACTTTTTCTTAGCCTAACATTCAGTCCAGTGTTAAAAACTGAGATATGAAAGCTAGGAGCTAAATGGCACTTTAAACCTAGGTTATGGGCGCAACAATGGGATGTCTAGGTGTGCTTTTTTATAACAAGAATAATAAACTGAAAATGAATGAATGGCAGCTAAAATATTATGTGCATTTTTCACATGGTCTAGTCCTTACCTTGCACACACCCCTAATATTCTTAAGAGGGTCTCTTCTCCAGTCTTCAGAGAGTAGCTGGAAGTGGGGAGGCAGAAAAAGGTCCTTCTTTCCTTTTACTCTGCAGTTTTAATCTGAAATCTTAGGCACAGTACTGCGCCCAGAGCTCAGAAACTGCTTGTGCTAATGAAATTCCCTGTTGCAAAATGTGCCTAGAACAATGGGAGTTTCGAACACAGATCCAGTCTGAATATCAGGGGAACACAAAAGCCTGCCAGCTGCACTGTGACATTTTACTTGATCCTAATTAAATGTATTGCCTCTTTATTTTTGGGTCTCCCCACCCCGAAGCAACCCACAGTTATTGGATCTACTACAAAAGTTTGCACAATCCGCATATAAACCGGGGACACCGGGAGAAGGATCGTGATTCAACATGGTATACTCTGAAGCAGGGGACACCCTCCAGGTGTTGCACCTCCCATCATCCCTGGCCATGCTAGGTGGGGCAGATGGGAATTGGGGTCCACATGCGCCTGAAGGGCCCCATGTTTCTCAATCCTGCTCTAAAGACGACGAACATCATGCAGTACGTGGTTTTGTGCTCCCCCGCTGCTATGGAAAATGCAGGTTTTCAGCCTCTCTCTGTCCAGCAACTTTTAACAAAAGGCTGCTTGCTCTTTTTTTGCCCCTGTGCCCCAGCATGTAAGCTGTAGTAGATACAAGGCATGCGACAACTGGCCTTAGTCGACTGCATGTTCTTAAGCAGGTGAGTTCATCTTAAGGAACTACATACGCCACACATGGAAACTTGTATGCCATGAACTCCCATCTATCTAGTCCAACATTCTGTTCTCACAGTGGCCATTCAGATGCCTGTGGGCTTTGATATGCATTTATACTCCGGCCCATATCATCCATCCAGTTCGGCTATTATCTTTTCACTGATTGCAGGGTTAGTTTGCTTGAATGCACATAAGAAACATTCTCTGTCAGTTGGGCTGGCGGCAGCAGCACAATATCAGGCTTTTAAGCTCCAAGCAACAACATGTACAACCATCCTCTCTGGAGCAGTGTGACTGACTGTGAAATAAAAGTAAGTCCCCTAAAAACAGACCTAGGATATGAAAGCTGTGCTCACACATATTCCCTGAGTTCATTAGTAGCACTTGGCTACATAGACAATGGTTTACACACACACAGAGACACACACACACACACACACACACCATTTTAGAAGCTTCTTGCAGCAGGATTTGCTGTTGTGTTCCTTGCATTTGATGAAAATTACTGTTTAAATATTTAGTTTATTCTTTTGCATTTGCTGTTCAGGCAGCATTGCATGTAATTTTAAACAGGTTTTAGGCTCCATTTAGGTGGTTCTCATGTTTGAGAGTTGTCTGATTTTTAGACATTTGGGTTTTTGATATATGTGTGTATGAGAGGGGGAAAACATTTAAAGGAACTTGATAATTTTATTTGATTTAGTGGAAGGACTATGAGAGTGCATTATATCCTACATTTTATGATCCCATTCTTAGGGCATATACTATTTCTATATTTATAGTGCCCCTGAGAAAGGATTTGATCCAACGTGTGACAGGGCTAGAATAAATCTCATTTGAAACATCTGGACTTGCTTCCCCCTTGCAAGTGGTGCTTTCCCAGTTTTGTGGTTGTCTTGGTGCTACATGCCTTTTTTCAGTGGTGTTTCTGAATACAGCCTAATTAGCCATTTGCATCAGGACCAGGATGGCCTTTCCACTAGGTGGCTGCCTAGGACAGCACTTTATAGGGACCTGTATCTAATGCTGGAACAACCTGGTGGATGCAGAAAGGCAAAAGAACTGGGCAACAGGTAGGGAAAGTACTTCAATGACAAGTCCTATGCAAACAACTTGTGCATATTTACTTTGATATAGTTCACTAGGCCTTTCTCCCAGTTAAATGTGCATGAGATTTCGGCCCCAGTATATTACATGTGCTATTCTTTTTTTTAAAAAAAAACACAAATAAAACAAAGCATGATCATGAGTCCACTGAGAGCTGTAGGAGATGAAAACGAAGGTTGGAACAGGCATGCCTTGTTAGAAATCAATAAGCCACTGTAATCAACAGGCTGGGAGGCTAAGAGATACAGCATGAAAGAATATACCCAGTACATTATTATTATTATTATTATTATTATTATTATTATGACGACGCGGGTGGCACTGTGGTCTAAACCACTGAGCCTCTTGAGCTTGCTGATCAGAAGGTCGGCAGTTTGAATCCCCGCGACGGGGTGAGCTCCCATTGCTCAGTCCCAGCTCCTGCCAAACTAGCAGTTCAAAAGCATGCCAGTGCAAGTAGATAAATAGGTACTGCTGTGGCAGGAAGGTAAACGGTGTCTCTGTGCGCTCTGGCTTCTGTCATGGTCTGTGGACAAATGCTGGCTCCCTCAGTCTGAAAGCGAGATGAGCGCCACAACCCCATAGTCACCTTTGACTGACGTTAACCATCCAGGGGTCCTTTACCTTTTTCCCTTTATTATTATGATGATGATCATTATTATTAATTTTATTTCTATACTGCTTTATATTTTTAAGGGGGGATCTCAAATCAGTTTACAAACTACTTTAAAACATCAAATAAAACAATCTAGAACAAAACATTACTGAAGAAAGTCAAATATAAAGTATGCATTTAAATACAATTAACACTCATTCAAACATAATTAACAGGAAACAAAAATATTATCCTAAACATTTTTTTAAAAAAAACAAAACACTACAGAGGAGGTCAACTGCAGAATGCACATTTAGCAGAGCAAAGTTAACAAAACAATTATCTTAAACATTTCAAAAGAAAGCATTACTAAGTGAAGTCAGATATAAAATACATGATTTGAAAGACCACAGCACCAAAAGATCTTGGACCAACATGTCCATGCAAGCCCATTTCTGAAGTTTGGTGTAGTTGAGCTGCTGAAAAAAAGAAAAAAAATTGCCTTCTAGTTCTTAGGTAAAGGTAAAGGTATCCCTAACCCCATTAGGTCCAGTCGTGGACGACTCTGGGGTTGTGCGCTCATCTCGCTCTGTAGGTCGAGGGAGCCGGTGTTTGTCCGCAGACAGCTTCCGGGTCATTTGGCCAGCATGACTAAGCCGCTTCTGGCGAAACCAGAGCAGCACACAGAAACACCGTTTACCTTCCCGCCGGAGTGATACCTATTTATCTACTGGCACTTGATGTGCTTTCGAACTGCTAGGTGGGCAGGAGCTGGGACTGAACAACGGGAGTTCACCCCATCGTGGGGATTCGAACTGCCGACCTTCTGATCAGCAAACCCTAGGCTCTGTGGTTTAGACCACAGCGCCACCCGCGTCCCTTTCCAGTTCTTAGATGTTCACAAAATCTTCTATTCAGGCACTACCGCCAAACTACAGGATAGAAATCTTTCAGTGCAGTGCTCCAGTAAATTGAAACTATTGTTGTTTTCTCCTTCCCACCTCCCTAAAGCTTCATTTAGCCTCTCCACCAAAAGCCAATTTCACAAACCAGGTAATAAGTGGATGTGTTCAGAATAAACCTAAGACTAGGTGAGAAGGGCAGCCTTTTGTTTACCTTCCCAAGTGTTTCCTGTGATTGTCCTAATGGTGATGAAGCATAGCTCATGCAAGAATGCTGGAAGGAAGTTCCTGGATCATGAGGTGCAACTGTGGTGGAATCTACACACATATAAAAAACCACTGTGAAAATGCTTTTTTTAAAAAAACGCTTTGAAAAATACATTGAATTTGTCATGGCTCAGTGTCGGCATATAGTGTCGCATTTGTATATTGTACTTTACAACAGGTTTAAAACATTTTATTTACAGCTGTGTAGTTGAGTGCTGTGTTTCTAAAAGACATGGACCTGCAATGAGGAGCAAGTGCAAATGAGCTTGCTGCAGGGGTTGGGGCTAAGATACAAGGTATTATTAGCCAGGAACTCACCTGCCTATATGACCATAATGTGGTATTATGTGGAGTGCTCTAGGGCAACCTCTAGCCCTCCAGATGTGGTTGGACTCTAGCTTCTATTATCCCTGACCATTAGCCATACTGGCTAGAGCTGATGGGAGCTGGCCTCCAACAGCATCTGGAGGGCCACAGATTTCCTATCCCTGGCCTAGACAATCTGTATTAGGAGGCAGCTAAATAGGGAACGGGACGTGGGTGGCGCTGTGGGTTAAACCACAGAGCCTAGGACTTGCCGATCAGAAGGTCGGCGGTCCGAATCCCCGCGACGGGGTGAGCTCCCGTTGTTCAGTCCCAGCTCCTGCCCACCTAGCAGTTCGAAATAAAATAAAGGGAAATAAAAGATTAGGCTGAATTCAAATTAAAGACCAGGCAGAATAGCTCTGTCTTACAGGCCCGACGGAAGGAGGTTAAATCCTGAAAAGGCCCTGGCCCTGGTGGAGGATAGTCTGACTTCCTTAGGCCCGGGACCTCTAAACTATGGTTATTCATGGACCTTAAGGTCCTCTGCGGGGCTTACCAGGAGAGGCGGTCCCGTAAACCCCATTGCAGGGGGTTGACCTAGGGCCCTTTCCAACTCTACAATTCTATGAGTCTATATCTATGTGTATGTGTGTATTTGTGTGTGTTGTACTGACAGTTAAAAATAAAAAAATTCAATGTTATCTCCATGGGGCCCTTTGGGAAAGTGGGGTTAAAATGTGCTAAATAAATGGAATTGGAACCCAGTGCCCTTATACTGCCACTGCTCCCATCGACACCCCCGTGCAGGTTGTAACAGAGTGACCATTGCCTCCTTTCCTGCCTCCACTTGCTTTGGATGCTGCAACTTTTTCTTCCCTTATAAGCAGTACATCCCCAACGTGCAGCTGAGCTCTGACACAATACAGATAACAAGAGGACCAGTTCGGTGAATCTGTGCAGAGCTGTTCTCTGATGCGGAAAGCAGTGTGAGAAACCTGCTCATTACAGATGTGTTTCTTTCTTTGGGGGGGGGGAGGATCTGCTTAAACAACTATCTCATTAAGTCTGCATAACAATGAAAGAGCAAGGAGAAGCCAAGCCCATGATTAGCAGAACTCCATCTCTGTAGCTACCTCCTTGAGTCAGTGTTATCCTGTTTCTTAGGGTGATCTATGCCTGGTGACCAGCTGCTCCATCAGCCACAAGCTGTTCCCACAATCCATAGAATGATATGGATAAACCGTAATCTCAAACAGTATGTTGAACCCGCTCTGATAAATCTGCTGTAGCTGATTTGAATCCCCTTGTTAGCCCACCTCCCCTTTGCGTAACAGGGGATGAACGTCTTTGCATACATAGCTCTCCTCACTGCAGTGCGCTGGCAGGAAAATGTACTGTGGGATTTTTTTAAGAAAAGAAAAGAAATTGGTTGTGCTCTGTTGCGTTTTTCAGAATGGATGCTAAGTGTTGATTGCTGTGTTACCATTTGGTGTCCCCGGTCTAATCAAGTATTAAAAAGGTTCAAATTTGTACAAAGCATCCCATGTTTTTGGAATCTAAGCACCAGTTCATCCTCCACAGAAGAGCTGGACCGCCACAATTTAGGAAGGACGTTGATAAGTTGGAATGTGTGCAGAGGAGGGCGACCGAGATGATCAAGGGTCTGGAAATCAAGCCTTATGAGGAATGATTGAGGGAGCTGGGTATGTTTAGAGTTGGAAGAGAGGGAACTGAGGGGAGATGCAATAGCCATCTTAAAATATCTCAAGGGCTGTCAGATGTTGTAAGATGGAGCGAACTTGTATTCTCCTGCTCTGGAGGGTAGAACCAATGGCTTCAAGTTACAAGAAAGGAGATTCTGTCTAAACATTTAGAAAAGGAGATTCTAACTAACACCAGGAAGAACTTTCTGAGAGTAAGAGCTGTTCAACAGTGGAAGGGACTCCCTTGGGAGGTTGTGAACTCTCCTTCCTTGGAGGCTTTTAAGCAGAGGTTGGACGGCCATCTGCCCTGGATGCTTTAGCTGAGAGTCCTTCATTACAGGGGGTTGGACTAGATGACCCTTGGGTTCCTTCCAACTCTATGATTCTAGGTAGATAGAGGGGTGTGATCAGGGAATACTGGAAGAAGCCAGCTATCAACTACTGCAGGAGTTACCAAACTGTGAACTGCAAGTTTTCTTTCAGGTGGTCTGAAAGAAAGGTGGGTCCGCATTAAAATATCTTTGTGGATTTCAATTGTATTTTTATTGCTTCTATTACCATTTGTATTTATTTTTATTGGGTTACAATTTGAGTTCTGTAGAATTCAAATTGTGAAATAGTAAAATACAATTTAAGAAATGAAAGTGGCAATAAAAGATACAATTAAAAACCACATGGAATGTAGCCCAGCACATTACAAGCTGCAGAAAAAAATCATTTAAGTGGTCCACCAAGACCCCCAAGTATTTTCCAGTGGTCCATTGTGGGAAAGGTTTGGGATCCACTGACTCCATTCCCTTGGATCTGATGGTCTATTGGCACTTTACCATTTTCCTATGACAATGCAACCTTCCATGCCACAAATTTCAGAGTTACCTGAATAAGAATGTGATCAGGCTGGATAGCTGTTTCATAAAAGCTGCCTGTGGCATGTGGAGGCATGAGCCACCAAGGCTCAAATAACCATAGACCAAACACCAGCTTTGGAACCTCGTTTTATAGCCAGTGTATCCCTTGCAGAAAGGGACGCGAGTAGCACTGTGGGTTAAACCACAGAGCCTAGGACTTCCCAATCAGAAGGTCGGCGGTTCAAATCCCCGCGACGGGTGAGCTCCCGTTGCTCGGTCCCTGCTCCTGCCAACCTAGCAGTTCGAAAGCACATCAAAGTGCAAGTAGATAAATAGGTACTGCTCTGGCGGGAAGGTAAACGGTGTTTCCGTTCGCTGCTCTGGTTCGCCAGAAGTGACTTAGTCATGCTGGCCACATGACCCAGAAACTGTACGCCGGCTCCCTCGGCCAATAAAGCGAGATGAGAACCGCAACCCCAGAGTCAGCCACGACTAGACCTAAAGGTCCCTTTACCTTTACTTTATCCTTTGCAGACTATGTCCTGGAAGACCAGGGTTCAAATCTCCACTCAGCCGCAAAGCTCACTGGGTGACCTTGGGTCAGTCACTGCCTCTCATCCTAGCCTACCTCACAGGATTGTTGTCATGATTAAATGATGGAGAGGATCACATTCACCACCTTGAGCTCCTTGGAGGAAAAGTGGGATATAAACGTGACAAATAAAGTAGATAATGAATATATATCCTGTGTATGGATTTTCCAGGACCTGTACACCCACCCACCCCTCAGTTGTGTATTTATGGGCTGACCTACCTCTTTGGGGAGGGGGCACAGAAAATGTGACACAATTCTGTGACGTTACCACTTCAAGATACAGGTGGGTGGGTGGAGAATCACACAACTGTTGTGCTCCTCGCAGGCACTCTCCAGCCGGTACATACGACATCTGCACAGTTGTATCTCACACAGCCTTCGCCGTTGCAACTGACGTTAACAGCAGAGGAGTAGAGACAACTGCTTTCACCCCAGTAATAAAAACAACGCTGTGTAGCTGCTGGGGAAAACACAATATCTTGATAGCAAGCATTACTCGGCCAAAGAGATATCTGGAATGCACACAACTCTTGCTTGGTAATGACGGCATCTTTCGTTGCACAAGGAAAATACTTTAAATAGAAAAAAATTAACCCTGGGTGTTTTGAAGCAGGCAGGGGGTGAAAAGATACAGATCTATAGCAAATTCTGTTCTTGACCCCATATCACAACATCTGCTTGTTCTGAGATAGTAGGAAACTGCCTTATGCTGAGACCGTTAGTCCATCTCTGTCAGATGGCAATGGTGGTTGCTCGCGAGTAACCAGTCAGGATTCCGACCTGTCTTTTACAGGTTTTATTATGGTGCAAAACTATTTACAGTGCAGAACCACAAGTTCATGTCTGCCTCAATCGCTAGCAAAATCCGGGAGGGGTCGTTTCTCTGTCCTCCCCCAACATAAGAGCTTAGTCACCCCCAGCCTTTTCATTCCTTCTTTGCATTTTACACCTCTGCGCAAGGTGGGCGACGGAAGAGGCGTGCTTCCCTCCTGGCCGGCCTGACCAGGAGTGGTGCTGAGGCTCCCAGCAGCATCCTCTAGCCCTTTCCCCTCCTGAACCCTGGAGTTGTGGCTTTCCCCACCCTCAGACTGACGAGGTGCGGCACTGGGGCTCCCAGCAGCATTCTCTGGTCCCTTCCCCTCTTCCCCACTGGAGACATGGCTTTCCCCACCGCAGGAAGAGGAACTGCTTGGCAAGATTTTCGAAGGTTCCCTGTGTCCCAACCGCCCCTCTCCCTCCCTTCCCTGTTCCGATGGCAGTCCCCTGACAATCTAGTTCAGTATTGTCTACACTGACTGGCAGCTGTTCTCTGGGATATCAGACAGGAATGGAGAGGCCAGGGATTGAAACTGGGACCTTCTACATGCTGGGCACATGATCTGCCCCTGAGCTATGGCCCTTCCCTTCCAAGTGGGATGTGGAGGGAGGAGGGTGGCAGTGGGCAACAGGAAGTTGCTCCTGATTTCAGGGAGCAGAAAGAAGAGCTGCCAAGCACCACAGACACCCGAGCCGGCATGAATTATGCATCCCTTGTCTGAAGAGAGGTCAGCCTCATCAATAATGGAGGAAAGGCTCCCCGTTCTGCTGTCTGCCTGCATCTTCCAGCACCAACAACTCATGAAATCTGCATGGACTTTCTCAGGGTGCTTATGGGCTGCTGGGGGGAAGAAGCCGCAGAGCAGGAAGCAACCGGCACATCGAGCTGCGGCAAATTTCTGCGCATGTTTACAAGGCACCGAATGAGTGCGGGATTCATTTGCGCAGATCTGATTAGATCCTTTCTGGCACAGGCCCACAAATGCACGCTTGCCTGTGAAATGCAGCTGACTGCAGCTCGTGCAACCGGGCTTGGGACTTGTACTACTGAATTTGTTTCACCAACTGGTGACAAATTTTAAGGCAGACACATCTGTACTCACCAGCACAGTGTCCTGTTTAGTTTAAAAGAAAAAGAAAGAAAAAAGAGTCACTTCTCCAAGTTTTCCAGTGTTGTTGTTAAGGCCAGATGGGCAGGTTATTTGCCTGCCCTGTTATGTGTTTTTTAAAGCAAAAAATACTCATATGGTGCATATCTGAATGTCAGGGCTGAGCCATGCATGGCTGGACTTGAAACCCGGCCCAGGAAGAGTCTTGCTGTCTGGCACTAGAACTTGACTTGAGCAGGGTCTGTGCTAAACTAGGGCTGAATCTGATGTGCAGTGGGCAAAGGCCACTGATATGTTGATCAGGCCTGGACAGAAGCCCAATATCCTGTTCTTGTTCTTGTTCTTGTTCTTGTTGTTCTGGCCAGTACAGGCCTGGCCTATACAGAGGCTGCCAATCACAGGGACTGGTTTTCCATGGCTCTGAGGCCTGAGTATCGACAGACCTAGGCAACTCACTAAGGATACGTCCAAACCTGGTTTGAGTCTCTGGATGCTAGAGGGTACCTCCAGACTGTCATAGCTTTGTGAGGTGGATAGTGGGAAGTTTAGGTTTTCACAATAAAAGTGGATTAAAGCATTCTGTTGCCCAAGCGCTACCAGTCCAATTATTTTTAAAAAATGTCTTTTGCGATTAGGAAAGTGGCAGGGAAAATGCACTTAAGTTGGTGTGTCACTTCCAGACTGTGGAATAACTAGACTCATATAACCAACATGCTTAAATCTTATGCATGAAGGGGTTAAGACCATAAAGTAAGCTGTCCTGCCGGACTTAGCTCACCTTGGGAGGGACTGTGAAATCAAGTCTTTGTTCCTTCGGTCTACCAGAGAAGCTCAATGCGTGAGGGGATCTGAGATGGTTGCTGCAGCTCAGACCACATGGCTTTCCCAAGCCATGCTTGTCTTCCTATACCAATAATTCTTTCACCACAGTAACTAAGACGAGTTTTACTGCCTGTGCAGCTTTTCTGACTTCTATATGGAAAAGCACATGAATCTGAGTTATTAAGTAAGCCATTTTTAACTTACCAAATGTGTGGTCTTTTTCTATGCTGGGGGAAGAGGGAAACTTTGGAAGGAACTCACAAGGGCATATTGTAAAGGTCTAACAGCCTGTATTTCCACACTTTACTTTGCTGCATATTTTGTGATTTTAAATCTCTGCTGGTGTTCTCTCCCCAAAGAGTCCTTGCCCCAAGCATGGATCTTGGCATCCAGGAACTTTCCTTTTCATATAACTATTTTTTCCTTGCCAACCAACACAGACCTCATATGGGGGTCCCTCCTATGTTTGAGATCCTGCCCAATGCCATTTCCACCACTGGAATGAGCACATAGCAGAATTTCCACCTCCAACCTCACCTACTGTCTCAACCAGCCTAATACACTTGAGTGCAGATCTTCCAGTCATCATTAAGGGTCATAGATTTAAACTCTCCCTTTGAAAGACACAGATTGCACCATTTTTATGGAAAGAAAACATGTTTTATCTTTCTGCAATTAAATACTCTGTGGCACAAATAAATAATTGGTTTTCATGAGCATGGCAAAACTTTTATTAAACTTCCTCCCTCTTTTTCTTCTCCTAGGTTTGGTTTGGTTTTCGTTAGAGGGATGTAGGAAGATTAGAAAAGCTGGCCTCCAATGTATTCCTGGACTGCAGTTCCTGCCTATCAGTTTGCATTAAAGGTAACGTAAGGGGCACCAGATATTTGTGTGAATCTCACCAACCAAAAAACTTCAAATTCCCTTCCAGACTCCACACAGATCTGCACACCAACCACATGCCTGGTGCATAGAGAAAAGGGCCTTAACCCCACTCTTGAAATTAATGTTCCTATTTCTTTCTTGGCATCATCACCTGGTTACAAATATGTGATAAAGCATTTACAGCCTGACCCAGATTCACTGCCCTCTGAGAGCAAAGCGAGATGTTTGTTTGATATAAAACATACAGCTGTGTGTTAAGTTTGAACTTTAATCAGAGGGGTGTGTACTTAAGCATGTGCTTGTGTGTGATCCTTTCAGGGAAGGTTTAATGCAGAGAAGGGAGGGTTCTTTCTTGCTTTCATAGTGTGATCAGAGCCAAAATCACTTTCTACGTACAGATAGAAAGGTGTTTTTTCCCCTCCCTAAGATCGCATAGCTCCCCCCCCCAAGAATCCTGGGAACTGTAGTTTGTTAAGGGTCCTGGGAATTGTAGCTCTTTAGGGTGTAGTTCTCAGGATTATTTGGGGGAAAGCCACATGCTTAATTTTTTTATTTTATTTTTAATAATTTTTATTAACTGGCCAATCACATCAAATTAAATCACATCGCATAAATTCCAAATTACAAAGCCAAATTTTTATATTTTGTTGGGGGAACCCATACTTCAAGATCCAAAGGGGGATTCAGATCATCTTCTTATTACTGCGTTAATGTCCAAATCAGTCCCAATCAGTCCAGACAAAGTTCATAATTCTATCCAGTCTTATCTTGGTGTTTCCACATCATATCTTGTTCATATAATTTCTCTTTTTCCTTTACGATCTCTTCTGTTAGTCTCCTTAAGCCGATAAGCAAATATAATAATCCTGTGTGGATTTCCCGTTCCTCCAAACTAAGTCCAGATGGTTTCCATATATCTCCTTCATAGATAACATCGCTCTTTCCATCATAAATTAGGCATTTGTCACTCTTAAGTCCCACCGAGAAGTTGATTTCTCTCTTTGTCCTCCCAGATCCAAGAGCTCCAACAATGCCTCCCAAAATGGTGACGGCATTTTTAACTGCATCATTACAAAACTCTTAGCTTTCCAGCTTCATCTTGAAACATTGCTTTGGTTCGAAAGTTTATCTCCACACAGTCTTAAATCCACAGCTTAAGTCCTTAATTTCTGACTCATTAGGGGAGGGGATTCTTGTTTAATCACATAAAAAAAGGAAAGGCAGGTTTCCCCCCCTCCCCCCTCAGTCATTTGTCGTACCGTATCTTGATGTATCTTCTCATATTTTATTCTTGTCTTGTTATCAGAGATCTCTTCTGTCAGCAGTCTTTACTCCCCCTTTTTCCTTGAAGTATGTGCAATTTATCTTGTCCAAATTGTTTCTTTTGAAGATTCTTGCAACTAGC
The DNA here is from genome assembly GCF_951804945.1 of Podarcis cretensis. Taxonomy (NCBI): domain Eukaryota; kingdom Metazoa; phylum Chordata; class Lepidosauria; order Squamata; family Lacertidae; genus Podarcis; species Podarcis cretensis. The sequence continues at coordinate 30,173,967 of NC_137173.1, read as the reverse complement.
GGTGCAGATCAGGGACGGCGTCCAGGAGTGCCGGAATCCCACAGGAGGGCTTTGTGCCTAGTGCCCCCACCCCCACAAATTCGGGGGTGGTACAGGGCACAGCAGGCAAGGGCCGTCCCCCCCACAATCCTGGGGGGGTTAAGGAGGCTAATTACCCCCATCATAGCGTCCAAATTACCTCGTGTGGGTCGGAGAGATGTTATTGTCAGCCATCTTCCGATGCGCCACCTAGTGGCCCCCCCGAAAGCCACATGCTTTAAAAGTATGAGGTGAATTTGACCTAAGCGTTGTAGTTACACTGGTGAGAGGTGATTTTGGCTCCATTCACCCTGGGGAAGAAAGAGAGAGACTCATATATATGTCCATATGTGAATGATCCAGTTTGGGAACTTTGCCTGCCACAACAAAGACTGGGCCATCCAAATGTGTTTTTTGCATTAGGATGTCTTCCATTGCTGTTAAGGGGATGTTTCTTTCCAGTATAAATACTATGCGCAAGGGCCTAATCCAGATAAGCAGCAGTTGGAGGTTTACAGCCCCTTTCCTTCTCATCGCCACCACCAGAGCGTCCATCCCAGTCATCTCCCCCTGTATGGGCCAATTTCATATACGCAGCTAGAATGGAAATAGCTAGCAGTTGGACAGCAACCCGGCTGCCAAGGCCTACTCACCGGAGCCAACGATTACAGAAACTGGCTTTGTTTTTGTTTGCTTGTTTTGTTTTTTAAAAAAATATAAATCTTTATTAGTTTAAAATACAATCATACAGTAAAGGTAAGTATAACAAAATTAAGCACAAAAAAGAAGAAAAAAAAGAATTCGTCACTTCAAAAAGGTCGAAAAAAGGTTTAAAGGTGACAAAAAAAGAAAAAAAAGACAATTAAAAGAACCACATATTTACCGTATTTTTCGCCCCATAGGACGCACTTTTTCCCCTCCAAAAATGAAGGGGAAATGTGTGTGCGTCCTATGGGGCGAATGCAGGCTTTCGCTGAAGCCTGGAGAGCGAGAGGGGTCGGTGCGCACTGACCCCTCTCGCTCTCCAGGCTTCACGCAGATCTCGGCAAGTCGTGGGAGCCCGCGCTGGGCTCCCGTGCCTTGCAGAGAGTTGCCTGTTCTGGGGGCTGGGGTCGGGGGAAGCTCGGGCTTCCCCTGCCCCAGCCCCGCGCCTGGGGGGGAAATAATTTTTTTTCCCTTTATTTCCCCCCCCCAAAAAAAAACAAAACTAGGTGCGCCTTATGGGACGGTGCATCCTATAGGGCGAAAAATACGGTATATAACATAATGTCTTATCCAATAAAGTTTTTATAGAAACCGGCTTTGAGGGACAAACTAACAAATATATGTAGCCAATTGTGTCACGTGGCCAGATTTCTTTATAGAGAGATAATCCCTTGTCTGGCATGTATACGGGCTGTCACACCCTTTACCTTTGCAGTTGGTTAAAATTAATTGCTCCATAATTTGAGTATCATACTTAACTGTTCAAAACGAACCTGCCGAGTGTAGCATGTGAAATGGAAGGTTGTGCTCTGTGCTTTTTCTTGGGGCTCCACGTAGATGGATATGCAAATCTGCTTCCTACAGAGAGATTTTGCTTGTAAAGATATGGGCAGATATGTGTAGAATGACAGATCTAAAGCATGCTTGTTCACACTGTCAACAATCTTTGAATGGCTGCTAATTCCAAGAGTCTCCTCCTCCTCCACCACCTCCTCCTCCTCTTCTTCTTCTTCTTCTTCTTCTTCACATACAAAATTATATTCATTTTACTTCTTTGACTTGAAACCAATACAGGGATGGGAATCTGTGGTCTGCCAAATGATGGTGGACTCCAGTCAACTCCCATCAGCCCCAGACAGCTTGTCCACTGGGCTGGGATGATGGGAGATGTTGGCCAACACATCTGGAGGACTACAGGTTCCCCATGCTTATTTAGCCAATCCTTCTGACTCATAACCCCCACCCACAATTATTAGCTGGTTGCGTAGACAACAGGAACACTTAAGTTAAAGGGGAAGCATCTGTTTCAAAGGCTGAGTCTCAAACTTTTAATTATGAAGCTCTCCTTTAGATATCTCTATATAAAAGGAAAACGGATGATGGATGACTGAAATTAAAGCGAGACGTGTATAATTGGAAATCGGCTCAAGGATCTTAGGCAGCATATTGAAGGCATCCATCATTCGGCCAGTGAATGTTGTTATAGGTGGTTAGGAATGAAGTTCCGAAGCAGGTATTAACAGATATGGGAGCTGAGAAGAGGAAACCTCAGAAAAGAAGAAAGGTGATGAAAGGGAACAGGGAGTGATGAGAGCTCATTTCTGATCCTAGCTTTCAGAGGCCCTTCCAACATTTATAAGCTTCATTTAAACTATTAATACTAGTGTTTAGGAAAATGTCATGCACATCTGCCCCATTTTTGTCTCTTTTTGGTAATGTAGTTCACATTTTTTGACTCTTTGTATAAGTGGCCATCCAAATGTAACCAGTTGTGACCACCTGACCAGTATACTTGCATGATGTGTTTCCAGACACTGGTTTGTTCATCCTTTGAGTCCTGTAGGTGTACTTTTGAAATCATAGTTTTTAGAGCAGCATTTAGAATGTGAAACGTCAAAAAAAGCAGCCGCTGGTTGCTGTTATTTCATTGCTCCTGAGCAAAGCCCTCTACAAAGTATCTAGTGCATTCAGACATTACAAATCTGACACTATGTTAATTAAAGGGATGTTGCCATGTGAGCACGTGTCTCAGTGATATGGGTCTTTGCAAGAAAAATGTTGTGTTAACTGCTCTATTCTGTGCATGTATTGTATTCAGAGATCCAAATTATGATTTGGAACAAGTTATCCAGGCTGGCTCGTTTAAATCTGTTTGTGTTTGTCCCTTGATACAGTTGGAACAGGAAGTAGTTCATCATCACTATGTGTCATGAATGCATCATCCCACTCCTTTCCATAATTAATCTGGGAATCTGTTTTAAACACAACTGCTTTCGCTGCTCACTATTAACTGTTTTGCCCTCTGCTTCTAGTAATGAGAACAAGTTACATCATTGTTCAGATTTCTTTTGTCCCTGGTATATTTAAATGCACACTCACAATAGCATTTTCCCCTGCCAGCTGTGGATCTTTCCCTGTTGCATATAGTTCTTTAGCCATTCTCTACGTCTCCCAGTGCCTAATTTGCATTAATTGTTTTCCATTCATCTGTTTTTATGATATGTCACTGCCCTTCACAGTTCTTCTAAACTCCTAACAAAAGTTGCTTGAGTTTTTGCAGAACGCCATTAACTCTCAAAACTTCTCATGGCATTTTTCCATTCCCAGGTTTTTAAGTGGAATATTAGGGGTGATACAGCACAAGCACACACTGGGCACCCAGAGCTGACCTGAAGGTGTATAGCATTATGAATGGAGAGAGATGTTTTTCTCCCTCTCTGTAACACTAAAACCCAATGAAGCTGAATGCTGAAAGACTGACAGCAGACAAAAGAAGTATTTATTCACACAGTGCATCATTTAACTATGGAATTCATTCCCACAAGAAGGAGTAATAATGCCCACCAACTTCCAGAGCTTGAAAAGGGGGTTAGACAGATTCATGGGGAATAAGCCTAACAATGGATACCAGTCATGATGGCTTTGTGCTGCCTTCAGTGTCAGAGGCAGTGTGCCTCTGAATACAAGGTGCTAGGCATAACAAGTGGGGGGGGAGTGTTTGTCCTCCTATCCTGTTTGTGGAGTTTCCATAGGCATCTGGTTGTCTGCTGTGAGAACAGGATGCTGGACTAGATAGGCCTTTGGTCTGATCTAGTAGGATGACCCTAATATTCTTGAGGTATGAGTGCATGCTGGCAAAGGTGTGTCGCCATGGCGAAAGTGCTCTCCTTCCCATTCAGAACATTCCCTTTTTATACGATGGGGTAAAATGGCAAAATTATTGACATCAATTGGAGCACTAGACTGATGATGACTGCTTGGTCTTTCTCAAATGTCACTGTAAACTTTGGAAAGAACACTAATTAAACACTGGAAGGAAGACTAGCTGTGCACATGTAAAGTGAAGATTGGACTTGTGGTGAAGAACAAACTGAATGTGAGTCAGCTATGCGACACTCCAGCACAAAAGGCCAGTTCAATTCTGGTTTGTGGAAACATTCTACCCAAGGCTCAAGCAGGAATAATATGTTTTATGCTGCACTGCAAGGCCTCATGTAGATTACTAGGAACATCACAGTTCCAGGAGCATGTTGCTAAATCAGAAAAGATTCAGAGCTCAAGTTAAACCTGTCATCTGAGGAAAGGCTTGAAGCACCTATGTATGTACTCAGCCTAGAGAGAACAAGATAGAGCTATTTTTTTAAAAAAAAATCCAACCCTTTAGCAACAGTTTTTGTTTTTTTAAAAGCAATGACGTAATTGACTTTGTAAACGTATGGCTGTAGCACAGGGACTCACGAAGATGCCTGGTAAGTATGTGAATCAGCTTTTCAAATGAAATACTTGCAGATGTGCTTTTCGTATCAGGAACGGCCACGGTTGTATTTCTTCCAAGCAGGTGAGAAACTTTGCTTTGTGACTAATGAGGTCTGTGTCTGCTTAGGCCTCCAGAGAAAGCACCGTCCCCCCCTGACAGACAGGAATGTGGAAGAAGGCCTGCAAGGAAGTGCCAAATGTATACACTCTGCACCTGAGGAGCATCTCAGAGGACACCAACTCCTGGCAGATCCCAGGAAGGCCAGGAGGCTAAACAAACCTGCCAGCTAGACTCTCTTCCTCAAAGCCATTGGTGTCAAGGCATGCCCTCTGTTGTGACAGATAACTGGTGAGTCATTTTGCAGCATGGCTGATGAGGTGTGCTCGCCTAGCAAGGGAAGGAGTGCCATTATTATGAATAGGGTTTTCTCCTAAATTTCAAAACTGTCAGCAGTTACATATTGCAGGCAGGGACAGGAGAATCACAGCTCTGACTCAGGGGTGGGATACCTGTGGTCCCTGAGATGTTCCTGGACTCCTGTCAGCCTTGATCAGCAAAACTGCGATCCTAGAGAGGGATTGGAAATGGCTGACAGGATTATGACGTAGCTACTCTATTCCTGCCTATCAGTCTGCTCTTGCAGCTACTGCTTCCAGTGTTCTGCTTTTGCTGGCTAACTTGAAAGTATTTCATAAAAGAACAAACAAACTTGACACACTGCCAAAACTGTTTTTGTTCCTCTACCCGGAACTAGGTAACTGAATGTAATTATGAGACTGATTATGGAAGATGTCCGTTGCTTGTTTGCACGTAGAGCTGACAGTTCGTTAGACTTGCTGGGTTCTTTCCATCAGGGCCTTTTGGCACCTTTATGACAGGCAAAACTGCTGCCACATCTGAGCCTTTTTCTAGAGTGGGAATTCAGTTAAGGGAAAAGCTTCACCCACTGAAGTTTTGCCTCTTGCTCAGGTGTCAATAGCATTAGTACAGAAGAAAGAAGATGGGAATCCTATGCTTTCAGTGTTTGAAGAAAAAGATGGTCCAGCATAGTAACTTCTTTGGAGATCCATATCTCTAAAGAGATCCATATTTTTAAAAAACAAATATTGTTTAATTTATGTGTGTACACACACACACAGAGAGAGAGGCAATTAGCTGCAATCCTGGCATATTTACTCAGAACTAAGGATCAGACCATAAGAATGCTGATTTATTAAACATGTTTTCCCTGGTTCAGCTGCAACAGAGTGGCAATGGTTCACTTTTTACACTCATGGGACTGTCTAGGAGTGTGGAGTCAAACCTGTTCTTCTCCCCAAGCTCCATTGTTTTCAACATTTGCTCCCTGTCAGGATGTACTTTGTATGGATGCATTATCACATCCCAGTAGCTAAGGAAACAATGATTTTTCTGGCAAAATCCACAAGAGAATATGGCCTTCAAGCTAAAAAAGATTCCCCACCCATTTTCCGTTAGTTCATGCTTGAATTTCAGTTCATGAATTAAGACCAATATTTGTTTCATTTTCATGTCTCTTGCCTGATTAAAATATTGACCAGTTTGTTTGTTTTTGGCAGAAATGGATGAGGTTTTCAGGCATTTCTAAGAGGATGAATTCTGCCAAAATACATCTGCAGTGCTTTACCTGCCAGGGCAGCATTTACAGTTTGGAGGTGGTTTTAAAAAGAGTTAACTTAATTCCCCTATTGTTTTGTGGGCAATAGGTGTGAAAATAATTGTGTGTGAAAATAATACATATCAGACAGGTGTCCCAAAGCAAGAAAGCTGCCATAATTCAAAAGGATTGGTACAGGGGCTTTTGTGCAGGGTACTTTTTAAAGTTGATTTTCTTGAGGAGAACTAAAAGGGAGTCATTCCCCCATCCCTGACATTTTGCAGGCAACAATTTTGCATGCAAATGGCATGCATGGTAGAGTTGCCTTTAGGAAAGTAACTTACAAAATACCAGAAAGACAGGTGCATAGGCTATAAGTTATAAGGAAAGGAAAAGCAGCTTCAGGCTTGTTTGATGCTCAGTTGGCACTAAAAGCCACAGAAACTTAAGTGCAGAGTTGATTTAATGGGAGTGGATGCGTGGCATTGGCAAAGGCAGAAGGAGTTAAATGCCCAGCATTTTCCAAGTAAGCAATCATCAGTAGCAGAACTAGCAAATGCGCAGATGCATTGCTGTGATTGGAAAACACTGGTAAGATTATTCCCTCTGATTATCATTATTTTTCATTTCTGTTTATAAATAGGGGAAAATCTCAAAGTTGTTTACAAGCCTACATTAAAATGTCAAATAGAACATTAAAAAATAAAGCAGAACTTCTTACAGAAGAGGTTCAAATATAAAATATATATACTCAGTGATCTTGGACCGGTTGGTTGGAGCATGGTGCTGATAACGCCAAGGTTGCAGGTTCGATCCCCATATGGGACAGCTGTGTATACCTGCATTGCTGGGCGTTGGAATAGACGATCCTCAAGGTCTCTTCCAACTCCAGAATTCTATGATTGTATGAAAACAACGTAATTAACAAGAAAATAGAATGCTATCTAAAAGATTTCAAAATAAAACATTACGGAAGAAGGTCAAATACAGAATACACATTTAACACAGCAAAATTAAGACAAAATATTTTCTTAGACATTTCAAAATGAAACATTACTAAAGGAGGTCAGGTATAGAATGCACATTTAAAGTGGCATAATTAGCAAGAAAATGAAGTATTATCTTAAACGTAAAATGTAGCTGCTGCCGCCAATGGTGGCTCATTTCAGGGGGCTGCCCCTGGAGTTTGGACTTGGTGGTCTGGGGGCTTGGCAACTGGGTGGCAGGCACAGCTAGCAGGCACTTCAAATCTGAGAGCCAAGAGAATGGCTCCAAAAGCAATGGCTCCCATCCCACCCTCTCCCTCACCTCTGTAGAGTTTTCCGCATATGGCGAAGTTGGGAGGAAAGATTTCAATTTAGCCTTTTGCCTGAATATCCAAAGCATTACAAATCACTTTGGTTGCCCCAGCTTCACTTCAGGGCACTTTGGAAAGACCCCATTCTGTTTCAGACAAGAATCTTTCCCAAAGCAGCTTCAGCTCAGGATTCAGGGTTTGTCTGAATCTCATGCACATCCCTAATGTCTATGACAAGCTCACTTCCGGTCTCAGAGCGTGCTGGGGCAAAATGTATTAAGGCAGCTGTTAGAGCGCGGGACTAACTACTGAAATAATTCCCAAGTATTTCTTGATAGAGTGAATGCCACAGAGAGCTGAATGTAAAAGTTGACAGTTCTGTGTGAGTGCCTGTCTCAGGTTTCTTGCAGATAATGTTGATATTTGCAGTGTCCCAAGTGCACAGCGGAATGATGAGGAATACGTGCCAACATGCTCTATATTGCTTTATTTACATTTCAAAGCTGGTAGATTACAGAAAAACATCTTGCCTCTGCCGGAGCAGAAAATGCATCCTCTCTCCTCTGAAGCACGGAGAGAATAGACAGACACTGAACTGCAAAGAACAGTGAAAAACAGGAAACCAGTGTACGTCACATCCAGTCTCCCTTTCCCGTGGGAAAACCCAACAGTACAGACTGTGGAATGTAAACATTGCCTCGTGACAAGCACTTCGCTGCACAGTGAAGAGAGCAGAAACCAACATCCTCCCCCTTTCTGTGAACATCACTGGGCAGCGTGTTCGTACAATATCAGTACAAACCCAACTTCTGCACATAGGTACAGTGTTGATCCCTTGATACAATCTTGGACAATACATCAGCAGGAATTTCATTACCTGGCATATAGGACACCGTTACGAGTCCTTTCTGAATACGTTCCCTAGCATGTTGCAACTTCAATTGCAAGTGCTTCGTGCTTTGCTTACAACCTTCAGAATTCAGCAAAGCCAAACATGCTTTGTTGTCCTGGTAAACCTGGATTGGACATTTGACAGGAATTTTCATGTCTTTGCACAATTGTAACAACCATTCACAATCCTTAAGTGAATAAGACAGTGCATTCAGTTCAGCTTCACAAGTACTTAAGCTAACTGTTGTTTGCTTCTTGCATGACCAATCAAATAGACCCTGATTGTACATATAGCAAACTCCAGACGTACTTTTCCTGTCTGTAGTGTCACTTCCAAAACTTGCATCTGCAAATATCTCAAGACCACCAGACTTCTGATTGTTAAATCTCAGTCTGTAATGCATAGTGCCTTTCAAATACCGCGCTATGCGTTTCAAAGCTTTCCAATCCTTAACAGTAGGATTGTTGACTTGTCTGCTTAGCAAATTACAGCTAACAGCAATGTCTGGTCTTGAACATCTGGCAATGAAGTTTAGCTTGCCTAGCACACTTCTGTACAGTGTAGTGTCAGAAAATGCTTCTTCGGTGTCATCTACCTGATAACCTGTTGTCATTGGTGTGTCTACGGGGTTAGCATCCATCAGGTTTAGTTTGCTTAACACATCAGCAATTTTCCGTGACTGGTGTACTAGAATGTTACCATCTTGATCTCTCTCTATTTCCAGAGATAGGTAGTTGTTTACCTCACCAAGATCTTTCATGTCAAAGTGTTCTTTCAGTTGAGCTAGGGCGTTATTGTACATTGTGACATCTTTCCAAAAGAATAAAAGATCATCAACATAAAACAAGCAATACAATTTCTTTTGCCCCTCCTCTTTGACAAATACACATGGATCAGCTTTCCCTTGCTGAAAACCTAGAGAAAACAATACCTCAGTGAGTTTTGTGTGCCAACACCGTGCACTTTGTTTGAGACCATAAAGGGACTTTTTCAGAGCACAAACAAATCCCTGTTTTACCTGTACGCCATCAGGTGGAAGCATATAAAGTGATTCATCTAGAGATCCGTACAGAAAAGCTGTATTCACATCATGGTGACTAATGTGTAGATTCTCCTCTGCAGCTAGCTTGAGCATAAGCCTAATGCTCTCATACCTCACTGTGGGTGAGTAGGTCTCGTGATAGTCTTCACCTGGTACCTGTGCAAAACCTCTGGCTACCAATCTGGCTTTGTGTCTGACTATCTTGCCATTTTGATCAGTCTTCGCTTTGAAGACCCATTTGCTTCCAAGCAGTTTCATTCCTGGAACTACTGGAACTAGTTCCCATGTTTTGTTCCTTTCCAAGGAATCAAGCTCAGCCTTCATGGCATTTAACCATGGCTCAGCTTCCTTTGAATCCAAATCCTGGATTTCTTGGAAACTTGAAGGTTCAAATACCTTCTTGGAGCTTTTAACAGCTGTTACTGCTATCTTAGCAACTCATCAGCAAATCTCTTTGGAGGTCTGCCTTTTGTTGCTCTTTGTGACCTGCGAATTAGCCGTAGGTCTTCAACACTCTCCTCTTCCTTCTTGGGAGAAAAGTGGCCTATTGTGAACAATGGTTCCTCCAATTCTTGATCAGAGCTTTCAGAGGGTCGCATAGAGGCTTTGGCACTCTTGAAATCCTGTGAATCACCCGATTCAGTTTCAGACTCAGAATCAGAACCTTCATCAGTGGGTGTGGGTTGCTGTGGCTGCTTTTGACTATCCTCAGTCTCATCACTGTCATCAGGATAACATTGGAAAATTCCCACATTCTCCCCCCACTTGGCATTGTACTCAACACTTCTTGTGAGCTTAATAGTCTTAGAGTCAGTCATCCTTATTCTGTAAGAACCTTTCTGATAACCTAGAAAGATACCATGCAAACCACGCTTGTCTAACTTGGAGTTTTGTGGTGAGTGAACCCACATGTCAGAACCAAAAATTATCATGTGTTTGATGTATGGCTTTTTGCCAAACATCTTCTCATAGGGGGTACAACCAATCGCTGAAGATAACCTGCGATTATAACTGTAAGTGAAACATGAGAGAGCTTCGGCCCAATAACTCTCTGGAAGATTTGCATCATGTAGCAAGGTTTTTAACCCTTGAAGCAATGTCTGATTTGCTCGTTCCGCAAGTCCATTCTGCCATGGCGAGCGAGGACTAGACAAATCGTGTTGAATTCCTTTCTCAGTCAGAAAAGCTTCAAACTGCTGAGAAGTGAATTCTCCCCCGCGATCTGTGAAAAGAATTTTTACCTTCTTACCATGCACATTTTCCAACCAAGCACAGAATTCCTTGAACCTAGGAAAAGCCTCTGATTTCTGCTTGAGATTGTACACATAAATATACCTGGAAAATGCATCAATGAGAACCATGAAGTACCTATTTCCTCCCAAAGAGGGCGCTAGTGGTCCAACCAAATCAGCATAAACAATTTGGTATGGTTCTGTAGCTTGCCTACTAGACACCTTACCTTTCGCAGCCATTTTCACCTTGTTTGCTGCGCATGCCTTGCACTTCATGTGGTACCTGCAGGGTTTAATAGTCATACCTTCAACCAAGGCAGGCATTTTAGATACTGCCTCAAAATGCAAATGACCAAATTTTTGATGAAAATCATGAATACATTCTGCATGCAAACTTTTGTTAGAACCTGCAATGCAACAAGTGTCATCCTGCACAACATCATCATAATACAAAACATATAAACGATCAACATATTCAGCATACAATACATAGTCATTTTTCTTTGTGATGATGCACCTTTTGTTTTTAAAGGAAACGTCAATGTTCCGCTCATTCATCTGTCCAACGCTGAACAGATTATGTTTGGCATCTGGCACATAAAGTACATTCTGTATCGATAAGTCCAAACTGTGAAGAACAACAGTTCCGTAGCCTTTACTGGGGATTGTGTGGTCATCCGCCTGGTGAATCGCACCTTCCTGCGGTGTAAAAGACACGAACAGTCGTTTATCGTTGCACATGTGGTGCGTAGCAGCTGAATCAACAACGAAGAAAGATCTAGATGTCTTCTGGACCTCTGCAACTTTTGGAGTGAAGCGTGAGACCATTGCCTTGGGCTGCGTTGTCCTGGACACTGGACCTTTGCCTCTGCCTCTGCCTTTTCTACGCGATGAGCTTTCGCTGCGCTGCTCTGTCTTGGCCCTGGGATATTTGCATTCCCTCTTCATATGGCCTAGACGTCCACAGGAGTAGCATTTCACTGCCTTCAAAGCTTAGGCGCCATCTGGTGGTTCCACTGCACTCTGGGATGACGTCTGTGAAGACTCCCCCTTTCCCATGCAGCTATCACCCTGGCAATCTGCTCCATTCTGAATCATGGCAGTATCACAAGCTACTCTGAGCTGAGCATGTGGCTGATTGGCTTCAGATTCCCCACTTGCCTCAGCCAGCCTTCTGCAGCTAGCCATCATGACTCTGGCATTAGCCTTCTGCATCATCTCTGCTGCTTTAAATCAAGCTGCTTTATACAAGCTGCGTCTCTGCTGCTTCAAGCCTCATTCCAAAGGCAAGTTCAAAACAGCTTTTTTCTCTCTGCTGCCTTAAATAGTGCTGCGTCACTATTCTCTGCAGCTGCTTTACTCCAAGAGCACTTTTAAGAGTTACTTTCGATTTCCCCAGCATAGGAATCCGATCCTTTTATCCTTTGCCTGTCCCCGGCAAACGGACATAAAAGTTCAAAGTCCAGCCATAAAGCCATTAATTAGATGCTGGCAGGCTGCCCGGAGCAGTAGCACATACCTCATCAATCATCTTGACGCGCAGAGATAGCGTCCGATCCGTCCTTCTGCATTCCGATCCTTTTGCCGGCACTCCAATTCTTTGCTCCTTTGTTCCTTTGCCAGGAGCCCGATTCTACCTCTTGGCGTTTTTCTGGGCCCCATAACCAGAAATGTTGATATTTGCAGTGTCCCAAGTGCACAGCGGAATGATGAGGAATACGTGCCAACATGCTCTATATTGCTTTATTTACATTTCAAAGCTGGTAGATTACAGAAAAACATCTTGCCTCTGCCGGAGCAGAAAATGCATCCTCTCTCCTCTGAAGCACGGAGAGAATAGACAGATACTGAACTGCAAAGAACAGTGAAAAACAGGAAACCAGTGTACGTCACATCCAGTCTCCCTTTCCTGTGGGAAAACCCAACAGTACAGACTGTGGAATGTAAACATTGCCTCGTGACAAGCACTTCGCTGCACAGTGAAGAGAGCTGAAACCAACAGATAATAGCAGAAAATCCAGCCGGGGTTTCGCAGAAAGCATCTGTAAGTGCTAGGATTTCACAATAATAAAAAAACTATGTTGTCGCCTGCAAGTTCTTATACCTAGCAACATCATTCTCATCACCATTATTTAGCACTATTATAAATTGCCTCTTTTTTCTATGTATTGTACAAAGCTTACAAAATAAGACTCTGCCTACTCTTGGGCTTACAGTCTAACAGACATTATACAAAAGGAATACAGAGTGAAGGAAGGGGGTGGAGAAGCACTGGAACAGCTGCACCTTCTCAGCCAGTGGATAGTGCCAGGCTTTCTGAAAGGCAAGAGGTGTTAACAGACCTTGCAGCTTGTGTGGATTAGATTAGAATAATCAGGATCTGGAATTCAAAGGTTTTATTCATGCAGGAACTATTTATAGGATGCATGGAGATAAAAGGGAAGAAATAGAAGACAGAACAGTAAAAAAAATGACTCAGCTTTTAAGAGTGGAGTTAACTTAGACAGAGAGCTACCAACAAATGCTGGCTAGATTGCTACACAAACAGCGCCCTCTGGTTGTTTACAGCAACACATGCATTAACAAGAAGCTTAAGAGAAGGAAATGCATTTACTTTCCTTCAACAATAGAGTGTATCCTCCTAGGAAAATCCAGTGAAGTTCCCCTTCAGTTCTGCAATCCTAGGGTTACTGACAATTGGAGCAGATTGTTCTTTCTGGCAAGAAAACAAATTCATTGCAACTGTTGCTTCTTTGGCCAATGGATGGAACCCAGTTACAAACCCTTACCAAAATGTGAAATCTCTTGCAAGTAAAAATTATATACAATATTCAGGTTTTTCTTTTTACCTTTGTCTGGACTACATATGTGTAATGGATGTATGGGGGTTGCTCGTGCATAAGTTGCCACCACTCCTGGCTAGGTAGCCTGGTTAAACCTTTCCTGACTGGACAGCCCTTCACTTCGTGGCTGTTCAGTCGCTAGCAGAATCCGTCAGTGGGCGTTTCTTAAACTTCTTCCAGCACAGAAGCTCTTTGACGCCAAGTCTACGCCTACTTTCCCTGCGCGGAAGTCTTCTGCGCAGGGTGGGTGTGGGCAGAGGAGGACCTGTGCTCTCCCCGCTGGTCTCCAGCGAAGAGTCCTGGAGACCCCTCTCCGATTCCCCCAACCCACCCCCCTTTATCCCTGGTGTTACGCTGATTTCCTTCCCCAGCCGATGAGTTCCCTCTCTCCCTGCTTGGCCCTTCTCCGGCATCGCTTGGGAGCCCTGCCTCCACTGCTGGCTCCGATGTCAGTTCCCTGACAATATGTAAGAGCTTACTACTTCAAGGGGCAAATGAAGAAATTATCATGTGCAGGATAAGGATAAGAGTCACTTTGCAGAAGCAAACTCTATGGAGAATTGGACTGAAACTGTACTCTCACTTTAGAAGGTGTATGTCTGAACCCACATACACACCTACCACACATGCGTCTTCAGCGTACAGCTCTGAGAGGACTGGAAAATTTTGCATGGAGTCAGTACATGCCTCCATTTAAAATGGTGTACACCTTTCACCCTTATGCTCAAAGACTTTTGTACACGAGAATGTAAATAAAGATTGGTTTATTACAGGGGTCAGCAAACTTTTTCAGCAGGGGGCCGGTCCACTGTCCCTCAGACCTTGTGGGGGGCCGGAACAAATTGGGGGGGGGGTGAACAAATTCCTATGCCCCACAAATAACCCAGAGATGCATTTTAAATAAAAGGACACATTCTACTCATGTAAAAACACGCTGATTCCCGGACCGTCCACAGGCCGGATTTAGAAGGCGATCGGCCAGATCCAGCCCCCAGGCCTTAGTTTGCCTACCCATGGTTTATTACATGGAAATGAAACATATAAAGTATATAGCCTTCAGTCATCAAGGTTACACATATGCAGGCATCAATACAGTCATTAAACATTCAAACCTTAGGTGTAAAGAGTAAAAAGTCATTCGCTACTGAAAAACCTAGAAAGAATGATCTCAGGAATATGCCTTCGCTGAGTAGAATAGAAAACCAGGTATGTGGGGATATAGCAGAACTCAGAGCAAACAGAGCACATTGTCAGGGATAGAAATCTCTCTCATACACACACACACACACACACACACACACACACACACACAAGAAAATTTTCAGTGGACAAATAAAGTAAAAGAAAGGAAAAAAGGAAAACAGAAAGGTGCTTTAAACCGTAATACAATACAGCTGTACAATACAACTAACAATGAATTTGTGAAATGATTAAGTGGGCACAAGATGTGGGTCACAATATTGATTATGAATTATGGGGAAAGTTGTGGAAAATAAATATGAATTTCACGACATGTTTTGCAATAAAAGAAAATATGATGAAAATGACCCACAGATGGTATATAACCCCCACAAGATTGGTGAAAATGTATAAAAAAGAAAAAGGTAAATGTTGGAAGTGTAATGAAAACGAGGGATTTTTTTCCACATGTGGTGGTCCTGTAAAGTAATTAAGGAATATTGAGAAACTATATATAATGAATTTTTAAAAGATAATTAAGAAAACTTTCCCCACCTGTGATTTTCCTCTTGGGGAAGGTAACAGCGGAGGTCCCCCAAAAACAAAAGAGTTTATTACTATACACCACTGCCGCAGCTAGAACCTTGTCGGCACAAAGGTGGAGAACAAGTATAGTACCCACTAAGGAAGGCAACCTGTGTAAAATGCTTCAGTATGCGAAACTGGCTGGTCTGACGTACAGGATAAGAGGAAATGAATATAAGTAAAAAAAGGAGGAATTGATAATGTTTATTGAATATTTTAAGAACCAGTATAAACAAATACATAGCTTAGCAGAACTTTAGTAAATCTAGCAGAGATGAAATAGAGTTTTTAATAGATAACAAACTGGATGATTAAAAAGATGTGGATTACGCAGAGTAGTAGAAAAGCAAAGGAGCCAGGATAAGGGTGGAAGGGAAGTCATATGGTATATGTATACATGTTGTATTTGGTACGAAGTTGTAAGTGGAACAGGGAGAGGGAAGGGGCTAAGTATGCTCCCTCTTACTGTTTTTGAAAATGCAGATGAAATAATAAATGGGGGGGGACTGTAATACAATACGGTATTTAGGTATATAAGTAATGCTGTTATTCCAACCAGTATATAATTATTAACAAAGAATTATAATTTTACAAGTGCATTCCAAGTGTCATTATATTTATCCATACACTTTTATATCTCCCCCCGCTACTTTGTTCTGAAATGTAGGGAGATGCCCGGGCAGTGGGACATCTCTGCAGCATGCTGAGGAGACGTAACCTTCTCACTACACTTCTGATTGCTTTGCCATGGGGTCTTCTTCTTACATTGTGGCATCAGTACCCAACTACCCGCTACCTCAGCATTCTGAGAAGTAAGTGCACCATCCCAGCCTTACAAAGAGCTTCTTTTTACCCCATTGCAATTACAGTGCTCGGGGATAATTAAAATACAAATGTGAATGTGAATGTGGTGAAGGTCTTGGTGGCACTGCAGTGTGTGTTTTATGATTTATTCTCTCTATTCGACTTGCCTTAGAGGAAACAGATGAAAATGTGACGGCCAAATCTCTCTTCAATAATAGCACATCGCTCACAAGGGAGGATGGACTCTCATCATGTGCTCGGCAGCCGGCTGTTGGGGCAGCTCCAAAAATAATCCGGAGCTTTGTGTACTCCAGGCCTCCCCCATGGTCAGAGGCTCTGCCTGCCATCTTTGTGATCACCCCTACCTACAGCCGGCCAGTGCAGAAGGCTGAGCTGACCCGTCTGGCCAATACTTTCCTCCACGTGCAGAACCTCCACTGGGTGGTGGTGGAAGACGCTCCCAGAAGGACCAACCTAGTATCCAATCTGCTGGAGAAGACAGGGATCAATTTTACGCACCTGAATGTTGAGACTCCTAAGAGTTTGAAGAACCCTTCCTGGCTCCCATCTCACAAACCAAGGGGCACATTGCAGAGGAATCTTGGACTGCATTGGCTGAGGGAGAATTTCGGCACCACACCACCACCAGAGGGTGTGGTCTACTTTGCTGATGATGACAACACCTATAGCCTAGAGCTCTTTGAAGAGGTATGAGACTCGAGTTTAGGGTGGTTTCATCTTTGGGTCCATTATTTAGGCACATTGGTTGAGTGCATTGCCTCGCTTTAGTGGAGAGCGTTATTCGGTGGATAGGAAGAGATGCCAGCCATATGACAAATGAGAGGTGCTGGAGCTCAGTGGTAGAGCATTTGTTTTTAATCCCAAAGGTCCCAGATTGGATCCCCTGCATGTCTAAAATAAAAGATAGGCCTGTATGAAATCCTCAAGAGCTTCAGCCAGTCATTGTAAACAACAGTTAGCTAACTCTTGACAAAGTACCTCACCAAGGACACCTGATTATGCTTAGCAGTCATGAAATAAGAAGTGAAGTCCTCTTGTGGATTGGTAAGCAGAGAGCAGAAATAAATGGTCAGTTCTCCCAATGGATGGATGTAGAAAGTGGAGGCCTGGCCCAAAGATCAGTAATGGACCTTGTGCTTTTTAACATGTTCATAAATGATCAAGGTGAGCAGTAAGGTAATTCAGTTTGCTGATGACACTAAACTGTTCAGGGTCATTAAAACAAGAAAAGGATTTTCTACAATAAAATAGACTGACCTCTCCAAACTGAGAGAATGAGTGGCAAAATGGCAAATGTAAATCATTGTAAACAACCTTAAAGTGAAGTACAAAATCTGAATTTCATGTGCATGCTCATGGCATCCTAGCTTGCAGTGACAGACCTTCGGTTTCTACTCCCAGTTTGCAGCAGCTGTGCAAAGGCAAGTTCCATGCTAGGGACCATTAGGAAGGGAATTGAAAATAAAACTGCCAATAGAATATCATGAAACAAATCTACTGCGCAGCCAAATTTGGAATACTGTGTACAGCACTTCTGGTCATCTCACCTCCAAAAGGATATTGGAAAATTGGAAAAGGTTCAGGAAACGGCAACCAGAATGATCGAGGGGATGGAGAAACTCCTCTGTGTGGAAAGGTTAATATACATGGGGCTTTTTAATTTAGAGAACAGGCAACAGGATAGAAGTACCCTGAAGGGTAGCTCAGTCAGTAGAGCATGAGACTCTTAATCTCAGGGCTGTGGGTTCAAGTCCCATGTTGGGCAAAATATTCCTGGACTCTACAAATCTGTGATGTTGTGTAGTGTATAAGATTGTGTAAGCTGTGGAGAAAGCGGTTAGAGAATAAAAAAAATTTCCCTCTCTCATAACACTAGACCTCATGGTTATCCACTGAAGTTTAAGGTTGGAAGATGAAAGAAAATAATTCTTCACACAGTTCAGTTATGGAACTTGCTCCTACAAGGGGTAGTAATAGTTACCAACTACCCTTCTTAAAGAGGATTAGGCAAACTAATGGTTGATCAGTGGCTACTCACTACGATGGTTAGCTCCACAGTCAGAGGTAGTAATGTTCCTGAATACCAGTTGCTGGAAACCTTAGCAGAGGAGAGTGGTCCTGTGCTCTGGTCCTACGTACAGACTTCTCATGGGCACCTGGTTGGCCACTATGAGAGCAAGATGCTGGCCTAGATGGACCACTGACCTCATCCACCTTACGTTCGTCCTCCTCCTCATTTTATTTGTATGCTGCCTTTCCATAGTTAAAACCATGTTCAAGGCAGCTTACAACATGAAAAGATTTACATAATTCAGAGCTGTTCCACCAGGCCTTTGGTCAGGGCACAGCCTGACTCCCTCCTTTGGCAATCTCCACAGAACCTTAGCTTAATGGTTGCCAACAATTTGATTTTAATTAATTTTTATAATGAAATGTTTTTAGAATATTGTACTATTTTATTGCTGTTAGCCGACCTGAGCCCGACTTCGGATGGGGAGGGCGGGATATAAATAAAATTTATTATTATTTATTATTATTATTATTAATTTCAAACATTTGTTGTTTAGTCATTTAGTCGTGTCCGACTCTTCATGACCCCTTGGACCAGAGCATGCCAGGCACTCCTGTCTTCCACTGCCTCCCGCAGTTTGGTCAAACTCATGCTGGTAGCTTCAAGAACACTGTCCAACCATCTCATCCTCTGTTGTCCCCTTCTCCTTGTGCCCTCAATCTTTCCCAACATCAGGGAGTCTTCTCTTCTCATGAGGTGGCCAAAGTATTGGAGCCTCAGCTTCAAGATCTGTCCTTCCAGAGACCACTCAGAGCTGATTTCCTTAAGAATGGATAGGTTTGATCTTCTTGTAGTCCATAGGACTCTCAAGAGTCTCCTCCAGCACCATAATTCAAAAGCATCAATTCTTCAGCGATCAGCCTTCTTTATGGTCCAGCTCTCACTTCCATACATCACTAAATTCCAAACATAAAAAGGCATGGTTAGGATTGTGCTGTTTGTGCTACCGTTTTCTACAATGCTATTGCTGTGCCCATTAGCCTGTCAGGCTTTTCAGAAGGTGGGTGCATAGAAGGGAAGTTGGAGGAATCAAAGTGGAACGCTTGAGGAATTCTCAGAGGAACGGCCATCACAATTTTGTTTTCTTTCTGACAAGCAGATGCGCTACACAAAGAAGGTGTCCGTCTGGCCAGTCGCCTTTGCCGGAGGCCTGAGGTACGAGTCCCCAAAGGTGAGCCCGGCAGGCAAAGTGGTGGGCTGGAAGGTCGTGTTCGACCCTAACCGGCCCTTTGCCATCGACATGGCTGGCTTTGCCATCAGCCTCAGGCTGATCCTGGAGAAGCCTCAGGCCACTTTCAAGCTGGACGGAGTGAAAGAAGGTTACCAAGAAACTAGCCTGCTGAAGGATCTGGTTACGATGGATGGATTGGAGCCCAGAGCCGCCAACTGCACAAAGGTTAGCATGGCCTGAATGTTTGCGCAACAGCCTTCCCACCCCACCCCCACCCCCTGCCATCCACTTCCACCCTGGAAGGTGCCTCTCATCAGAGATTAGGCAGGCCAAAGGTAGATTATGGGGAGCACATCCAGTTCTGTTGCATTGGGCACAGAGCTTCTGGGGTACCGGAGATGGTGCCGTAACTATGACAGCCAATGGAAGTGGGGGGGGAGGACTGGTTTTTAGCATCACACACAGGGGTGCCACTGAAATTTGAGACACCAAGGTCTGCCACTGGGTAGGCACCCACTGTCAAGTGTTTGCAGCATGTTTTAGCATATTACTGCAATGAACATTAACGTTTTACTGATATTTTATGAAATGTCTTATGGCTCAACATTCTGTGGCTGCAGAGTATGCTTAGTCTTCATTTGGGGTGGTCCCAAACACTGGGGTCCGCCAAGCCCTCCGATCCCCCTCCCCCTTGTGCATATTTGGGGGTTGTTTGGTTACAAAGGGATCAGTGCTCATGGAATTGTTCGTTGGTTTGTTTCATAAAATTTATATCCTGCTTGATTGTAAAAAACAAACAAAACCCACCTCAAAGCAGTTTACAGAAAGATAAGCAATAAAATTACAAGCCTAATTTAAGTACACAGTTAAAAAACTAAAACAGATTAAAATTAACTCAACTCAAATGATTTCCACATTAGTAGGAGTGATTGTTATTTAATTGATTTTGTTTTTTTGTGAAATCCCGTTTCTTCTTTTAAAAGGGAAGGTTATTGCTTTGTTTTGTTTTTTGATTTAATTAATTACTTGGTGTTTTTATCTTATATTTTATTCTGTGAACCGCCCTGAGATCTTGTGACAAAGGGTGGAAAATACATTTAATTCATTAATAGAAAGAGCAGTATCAACATGCCCTTCCACCAAGGCTTGCAGCTCCTATCGATGTATACATGTTCCAGAGATTCTTCTGTTCAGACAGAAGTATACTTTAAGTTCAGATGTATACATTCCAGAGGCTTCATGAATGGCTGCCGTGCATATTTGCCAATATTTGCCTTCAGGTTCAGCCATGACATCCTAATAAGGTGCACATTCTCTCCGTAGGTCTTGGTCTGGCACACGAGGACAGAAAGACCAACACTGGTTAATGAAGGCAAACGCGGATTCACAGATCCAAGGGTGGAGGTGTAATCGGGAAATTACTTTATTCTGTAAGTATTTGCATGCATGGGCATAGCCAAAGGGGGGGCAGGGTGTCAGGAGTTCAGCCTACACTTGAGTAGGACCCTAGCAGAGACACATGCCCAACTGGCATGTTCTCTCCCTCCTGGTCGATTGTTCAGGAGCTTCAAAAGCTTTCTTCTGCCCGAACATCACAGCGACCGATGCCAACCAACACCAGCACACTTAGGGATCCACAGAGTCTTCGCAGCATTGCATGACAGACCTCAGCAACTCAGCATGTTGGCTAATCTACTTTATTTACATATAAACACACACGGAGCACTGCAACATGGCTCCCTCTCTCTCTAGCATCAGACAGCAAAGAGGAAAAGAACAAAGGACAGTAGTCCCACTTCACAGAACACAGTAACACAAACATCCTGTCTCCATCACTTCCCACTCAGTGGAGTCAAAACATACACCGTCCTGTGAAATACAAAAATCCCATGACTGCAATTCTAACACAGGGAAGTACAGCTGCCCCACCCTAAATCAATAAAAATACATAGCTAACTAAGGTTCTGCCCCCTCCCTCCCAACAAAAATCCTGGCTACGCCCATGTTTGCGTGTGTCTGTACTTCATTGTGGGCTTGTGAGTAGCTCTTCTGAATAACTTACATGTAGGATGCAGAACCTGAAAACATTAAGAGATTTCAGTCATCCTAACTATCTTGACAGCCACATTCACACCATAAAGCACTATGATACAGCCATGGCTTCCCTCAAATAATTCAAATAATTCTGGGAGCTGTAGTTTGTTAAGGGTGCTGAGAGTTTTTAGGAGACCCCTGTATTCCCCTCACAAAACTCCAGTTCCCAGAGTTCCCTGTGAAGAGGAATTGGCTGTTAAACCACTCTGGGAATTTTTGACCTGGGAAGGAAACAGAGGTCTCCTAACAAAATCTACAACTCTTTAGAGAAAGTTGTGGCAGTTTAAAGTGGTATTCATGGTGCTTTACATGTATGGCATTAATGTGTCCTAACTTACTGGAACTCAGGGCCTTTGCAGATGCCATAATGATTTGTGCTCATGATGATATTTGGGCAATTCTACAGGATCCTACTTCCATGCCCTCTAGCTTCTGCAGAAACCCTGTAATTTTTTTAAAACTGAAAATGTTGCTGGGTTTTTGTTTGTTTTTCATCTCGTCATTGTTGTTCTATAGCACAAGAGTGCCCTTCCAAGTAGTAATGTTGGAGAAGCACTGCAGAACAGTTAATAAAGCAGAATGATCCAGTACAAATGCAGCATTAATGTACCATTTTGGGGACAATGACATATTGCAAAATACACCGCAGGGAAAAAAAACCCAAATTGCCCTGTCTGGAGTGGCCCTGACTCAGCCCATGATAGGAACAACCTCTGGTACAGATTCTTATAAAGTGTTTGGCTGTGTAAATAGGAGTCAGGGCAGTCTCCAGGGCATAGGCAATGGTTAATTTAGTCTTGCAAAGGTTTTCCTTTAGCTATGTATGTCACGTAACCACAGTTCATGCCGCAAGGGACCTCCTTGAAATGAATTCTACATCACAGCATTACGTTCAGCCAGTGGAATGGACTTGGAAGGCAAAGGTAGGGAAGGCTTGAGTTCCTTTAATAGTTAAACTTGCCCAAAGGCAAGAATCTGAAACAACCTATATGCAGCACTGCAGCATAAATACTTCTTTGTTCTCCAAACTATTAGCTTCTTTGTGGTTTTTAGGTTTTTTTTACAAAAAAAGAAGAGACGATTTGTTGAGAAAATCCTAGTTTAGCTATCTTTGCGAACTGAAACGATAAAGCCCTCTTGGCCCGGACACGACCAAGTTTGTTACCCTCGGGCAGTGCCATCATAGCCCGGCAGAGGTCAGGGACTACAAATCTGATCCTGGCTTCACAGAAAGGACATATTGTAAAGCCTTTGGAGCAGCGTAACAAAGTGAGGGGAATTAGTATCTGCTGACGACTCTGAAACACGGCTTTTCAGGGACTGAGGCTTCTGTTCCGGTTAATTCCAACAGGATTTATGTCAGAGTTTCTGAAAGATGGTTCCCTAATTCTCTGTGCATATAAAAATGGGTTGTTGTCCATCTTGGGCTTGGCTTGTAGATTAAAGAGGGAAAGCAGCGTGGAAAAAAATATGACCTGAATTGGGAGCCAAACTAAATGCTGAGTGTGGAACATAAGAAGTCAGGCTGCTTGTCCATCCAGCCCAATCTTGTCTACTCTGACTGGAATGGCTCCCAGGCAGATTACATTAATGTCACCTGCTCCTTTTAACTTCAGTGCTGGGGTCTGCAGTGGGCTTGCCACAGAAAACAGCAGCCACATGTTTACCTTTTCTCCCTCCAGAACACCTAGTGTGAATGTATTAATCTTATGTATCTTTGTCTATCTCTGTCTACCTCTGTCTATATGCAGATAGAGAAATAGATACAGGTCTAGCTATCTTTATATCTCTTTCTCTCTATCTTTATGCACACATTACCATTTACTTCGGCTCCACTGTGCTCCCACCGCTGGTGTGTGAAGCCGAGTACGCGTGATGCTTGCCACAATCCATATCTGTCCTGTAGCTTCTTCAGAATTGCCGCTGTTTGATGGGTTTGCTCTCAGCTTCTGTCTGATTTGAAAACACCAGCCACTGTTAAGGTGTGTGCATTTCAGGTGTCTGTCAAACATGTGCAGATGGCAGCACATGCACGGATGGTGGTTTCATTGAAAAGGAGTTCAGGGCAGGTTGCAGGTGCAGAGAAATGAATCAGGTAATGTGCATCGGGTGAAGACACCCCGACTCCTCTCTGGTTTGTACAGCAATGTAAACATGTGGTTTATGACACAGCAGAGGGAAGACATCTCCCTGCATTTTATGCCACTAATGTGTGAACAGTCTATATATATCTCTCTCCTGTTGTGCCAGAATTTTTAGAAACCAAGAAGTATTTTAATTTTTAAATGCGTAATTTGTGAGTTTTGACCCATCACACCAATAACAACAACAACAACAACAACAACAACAATTTATTTATACCCCGCCCATCTGGCTGGGTTTCCCTGGCCACTCAACAGAATTAAAAGCACAACAGAACATCAAACATTAAAAGCTTCCCTAAACAGGGCTGCATTCAGATGTCTTCTAAAAGCAAGATAGTTGTTTACAGTGGTACCTTGGGTTAAGAACTTAATTCGTTCTGGAGGTCTGTTCTTAACCTGAAACTGTTCTTAACCTGAGGTACCACTTTAGCTAATGGGGCCTCCCGCTGCCGCCGCACCTCCGCTGCACGATTTCTGTTCTTATCCTGAAGGAAAGTTCTTAACCCAAGGTACTATTTCTGGGTTAGCGGAGTCTGTAACCTGAAGCGTCTGTAACCCAAGGTACCACTCTATTTCCTTGACATCTGATGGGAGGGCGTTCCACAGGGCAGGTGCCACTACAGATTCAAAATGGCGTCTGATGTAGAAATGATGGTGAAAGCTGCCACCCCACCTCAGGAAACCTGATGCTGCGTTTGGCAACGATATCAAGAGGCAGCCAAACCTATGCCCACGGAGGGGGCAAAGTCACACCAAAGTGATGTTCCAGACTTCCATCTTGAATCAAAATGGGGGCAACATCTGAACTCTGACAAAGATCGCTGCCCCCACTTTGTAACCATTGTGCTTTTAATTCTCAGTGACAATATATTGATAGGCATTGAAGCACACAGGGAATGAACAGACAAGCCATTTTTCAAAATACACGGTAGATACTAATACATTTTCTAGACTGCCTTTCAAATCAAAGCGTACTTGCACAACATTCAGTTAAAATAACATTATAAAATATGACCAGGGAAAAAACAGCAACACCGCAGGTAATGCAACATAAAATCACTTCAAATTCAAATCTAAGGGTTTTTTTTCTTTGAAAAGCAAAGTATTGAATAAATATATATTTATCATTATTCATTCGCCAGGAGCTGGAAAGATAGCAGTGTGGGCACCTGTGAGCTACCCTGGGGAGAGCTTTCCACAGATGAAGCGCCACCGCCACAAAGGCCCTCTGCCTGGTCAACATCTGTCACACTTCATTCAGCAGGAACACCTCAAGAGCTGCCTGTGGAAATGAATGGCCTTAGGGTTCTGTGGATATGGGATAGTACCCATGATATTTAAAATAATAATAAAAAAAGTTTCTCCCTTCTGTTGCCTTTCTCCTCACCTCCTTTCCATATACTGAACAGTTCTGGATGTTGTTTCAAGTTTTTGAAAATTCATTATTAATTACTGCTACGAAAAGATGAGTGCTTCTCCCTGCATAAGTCATCCTATAGCCCTCTAAAAAAAAAAAAAAACACAAGGAGAAAAAGGCTACCCGTTCCCCATGGCAAATATACCCTATTTCAGAAATACTTTGTTGTTGTCGTTTAGTCATATCAGACTCTTCGTGACCCCATGGACCAGAGCACACCAGGCACTCCTGTCTTCCACTGCCTCCCGCAGTTTGGTCAGACTCATGTTCGTAGCTTCGAGAACACTGTCCAACCATCTCGTCCTCTGTCGTCCCCTTCTCCTTGTGCCCTCCATCTTTCCCAACATCAGGGTCTTTTCCAGGGAGTCTTCTCTTCTCATGAGGTGGCCAAAGTATTGGAACCTCAGCTTCACGATCTGTCCTTCCAGTGAGCACTCAGGGCTGATTTCCTTCAGAATGGATAGGTTTGATCTTCTTGCAGTCCATGGGACTCTCAAGAGTCTCCTCCAGCACCATAATTCAAAAGCATCAATTCTTCAGCGATCAGCACTTCTTTATGGTCCAGCTCTCACTTGTCTTACTTTAAAAAGAAGAAGAAGAAGAAAAAGATTGATTCCTTCCCCATCTCTCTTTGGGTGGTGTATGCTCCCCATTCTCCAGCACTAAAGTGAAGATCAGTTTGTTCTTTGTAAGCCAGGAACCTACCTGCCATCTACAAAATATTTATACCTACTTCAGAGCTCATCCTGCACTTCATTTTAGACAGATAGACAGACAGACAGACAGATAGATATCAGGAAACTGCAACAAGAACAGGCAAAGTCAGTCCACCACAGACATCTTGGTTTGTACAAAATCAAGTTTTTCACTTTGTGTCTGTATAGAAATGCTGCTGTTGTTTTTTCTCTCCCCCCCCCCCCCCCCGCAATTCTCTGCTGCCTCCTGGGCCAACCACACATACACAGATTGCAGTGTCTCATGGAAAAGCTTGATTTAGCCTTGCAACTGTCTGCATCTCTCTAGGGAGATCTTCCTCACACTTTGGAAACCCCGAGGCTAAATGGTCAATTTGCAAGATGTTCTTCAGCTGTAGGATTGAAAATACTCATTTGTGCTGTTGCAACCCTCAAAAATGCCCTCCAGAAGAATAAGAAAGATGACTGTGGTTGCTTTTTGGGGGGTTATATAATAAGCCCCCACAATAACAAGGACTGGGGGGGTTGCTTTTCTCCCTCCTTTCTTGCTGTTTTATGCAGCTGCTCTGTCTCCATTCTACATCACTGATGTAAAAAGCTTGTTTCTGCCTGCAGCAAGCATATGTCTTAGAGCTGCCTCCAAGTCGCCAGTTAATTTTCTCTCTCCCCTCCCCTCTCCCGCTTTTCTAGGAGACTGGGTGGCATAAATAACTATCCTTAACCATGAAAGTAAAAAATAGCTGCTTACAATCTTCTTTATAATAGAATTTCTTCGGATCGGGGCAAAAAATGAAAGGTTCAAGCACAGGTGTTGTTCCCCCCCCACCTAGCTAAATTTTTCAACCCGATGGGCACCATTTAGCACAGACTTAAGCAAGCTTAACTCCCCTAAAATAAATTGGCTTGAGTAAGCTTGGCCCTGCGCTGGATTGTGACAGGCAGAGGGAGGCATCCAAACCTCCTCAAGGGCAAACACTATTGAAATTAATAAAACTGGGGTTCCTACTCGTTTTCTGTGTTGGAATGAGGATAGTCATTGATCTGCCTTCCAGGAGATCTGGGTTCAGATCCCTGCTCAGCTGGGCAACTTGCCTGTAACTTTGGATCCATTCCAAATGGTTGGGAAGGAAGTGCAAAGAAGTGTGATGAACGAGGAAATATTCCCTTGGGATCGTTACACCACTGCCATCTTGAAAAGCCCAAATCCATCTGAATAATCCATTTCCCTTCAGTGCTGTGATAAACGTCCTCCACAATATATGTATTAGTTTCAGAAACAAGATGTTTGGTTTCCTGGCTAACTCCATAAAGCTGGAAGAAAGAAGCAGAGCAAATTATAACACTTCAGTCACATCCATCCCATACGTTGAAAGCATTTCCTATATCACTTTAACAGTCATGGCTTCCCCTTAAAGAATGCTGGGAACTGTAGTGACCTTATTATACCTGTCACTTTCTCTCAGCTGAACCTACTTCACAGGGTTGTTGTGAGCATAAGTAAATACTGGAGGAAGACCATTTTTTCTGAAGCCCTGAAGCCCTCGAAGGAAGGATGGAGTGAAAATGTAATTAAAAATAATAGTATTACAGCCATGAAATTAGTTCCAAGGTCACTTCGAGCTTGCCTTTCCTAAATGATAGCTCTCCCCCCTGTGTGAGACTTTGTTTTTGAAAACGGATCAAAAGAAGTTTCATAAGAATAAGTATAAAAGATGCACGCAATCCATTTTCGGAGGTGGGTGAGTCAGCTGTTGCAACAATGCGAAACCTCGTAGGCTAGAGTTACAAATAAGTCCCCGAGCAAATTCCATCCCCGGAATGTCCCCGGATTTCATCTAATGTCCCTGGGAAACGCAGCAGCGGCACTCTCAGCAGCCCGGAGCAGTTGTCTCTGGCTGGCTTCAGGAGCTGCTGGGAAGTCCCCATATGATGGTGGTGCAGGGGCTCTAAGATGCAGCTTCTGGGCTGCCTCCACCTTCCCTGAGCCCAGCAACTAAGCTGTGAAGGGAGGCTTCATGCTGCCTATCAGCGCAGCCTACCAACTACTTGCGTGCAAGCAGGAGTGGGGCAGGGATCTCTCAGCTGTGAAGGGATGCTTCACACAGCCTATCAGAGCTTGCGTGCAAGCAGCCGGAGACAGGGATCTCTCAGTTAGGCAACAGGAAGCCTCCCTTCCCAACTGAGGGATCCCCGCCCCCTCCTGCTTGCATGCAAGTAGGAATGGGATTGGGGCTGCTCTGATGGGAAGGGAGGCATCGCGGTGCCCAAGCCTCACCACTGCCACTCTTGGCCCTCCTTCTCCGCCTTCCATGCACAACGCACCACGCATCGCTTCCCTACCACCACCAACACCGAAGAACCAACAACTCAGGGGCTGCCCAGGCTCATGGAAAAAAGAGATAGAAGCCTCAGAGGAAGGGGAAATTTGGTGGTTGAGGTCAAGGCGGTGGCCGCCCCTCTGCCACCACCTTCTCTGCAGCATCAACGTCCTGAACGTGTAGTATTTGATTGATTGATTGATTGATTGATTGATTGATTGATTGATTGATTGAAGTGTCCCTGGATTCATTGGGGGGGAAATCTGGTAACCTTATCGTAAGCAGAGATTCTACTGCGTTGATGCAAGGTGTTCTTTGACAATGATCTGGTTGACTATGTCCTAAGACACGCTGAGTACCTATGCACATTTCTTTAAAAATCCCCCCTCCCCTGTTTGTTTTGCAGGTAGCAACTGTTCTCATCTCTACACTTGCTCAGCAGCAAACTGATGCAGCAATGAAGAATAACATCCTACTTGTGTTCATAGCTACCAGCTTCCCACGTCCCGAAAGCCATGAAAGAAAGACAGAAAGACTGAAAGGAAGGGAATGTGGAACCCCAAGTCCAGTTGCTTTGTACAATGGCCATTCATCTTGCAGCTAGGAGAAATTGTTTCTACGTTTGTATTTATTTCTTGAAGGACTTTTAAAAAATATAAATGTGTGTGTATGTGTGCATGCGCATGCATGCACACACACACACACACCCCTTCCAGGGCAAGGGAAGAAGAACCAGGCTTTCACTCTGGACAAAGCTCTTTCTGGTAACCTCGCATCCTGATTTTTGAAGCTCTGCGTTGTGAAGCAATGGGATGAGGGCTTCTGCAAATCTGCTCCATGCCACAGCAGTTCAAAAGGAGGTCATCCCTGCAATGGGAACAATGGAATATGCCAACATCACTTTGGGGGAAGAGAAGCTCTCAGAGTAGCTTAAAGCCTCATTTAATATGAGGGGTTTGCCCTCCAGAAGAATGCGGTAGGGCAGTTCATGCTTGGAGGTACATGTGGTTCATTCTTTGGCTTTGTTGAGTTCTGCATCAGTTCCCTTTACAGTGGTACCTCTGGTTAAATACACTTGAGGTTACAGACGCTTCAGGTTACAGACTTCGCTAACCCAGAAATAATACCTCAGGTTAAGAACTTTGCTTCAGGATGAGAACAGAAATCACGCTGCGGTGGCGTGGCGGCAGCAGGAGGCCCCATTAGCTAAAGTGGTGCTTCAGGTTAAGAACAGTTTCAGGTTAATAACAGACCTCCAGAACGAATTAAGTACTTAACCTGAGGTACCACTGTATATAAGATCCAAAGTGACACACATGGTTCCAGCCATCTCCAGTTCCTCTTGGATCAGAATGATAAACTGAGCTAGAAAGTGGGTCCATTGAACCCAAGAGCCTCATTGTTCCAGTTTGCATGTCACAGTAAACCATAGGTAATGGTTTGCTGTGAATGCACAAAGGGGGCTTTTCTCCTCCCCACTAGTGTATGAAGAAAACAAACCATGATCCCTTGTTTAGTGCTATATCTGAACCAGGGAGGATGGCTTGGTTTGCTGCAACAAACCATGATCAGTAAGCCAAGAACAAGCCTTGGGTACAGAGCATGATTTATTGGGAGTGAAACAAACCTTGGTCCCTGGTTCAGATGTAATGCTAAGCCAGTGAATGTGCTTTGTTTCCTGGCCCTGAAAGTTGGGAGGGGCAAACTGGCTAAGATCAGCATGCGCACAGGAAACTATTAACTATGGTTTACCATGATGTGTGAATGACACCATTGTCTAAAACTTATCAGGATGAAATCCTTGGCTAAATCTTTTTCACAAGAGAAGATGTTCTGAATCCAGAGCTTCTCTCTCCTTCTCCAAGTGGGTGAAATCCTGGCTAATAGCTAGGCAGTGGCTTCATTAAATTCCGCAGCTGGGAGTGGGATACTGCAATAGGTGGACTTTTGGTTAGATACAGCTGGTCAGTTCTTCTATTCTTGTGGCTTTGTAGAACTATTACACATTCTGGAAGTGTCGGTGCACTTGCATGATCAAACTCAACTAACTCATTTCCTGTCCAGACAGCTATGAACTCCAACAAAACCAACATGTTTGGAGTGAGCAGAGGGCATTCAGCTATTGACTCCAAGCTTTAAATACATGTGATGGTTGCAAAAAAATGCAGCATCACCCAGAAACAAGACTTGGAACCACTGGGGAGGGAAATGACTACTGAAAACAGAAATATTCATCCATTATGAGTGTTAAAGGGAAACAAAAGCACCTACAAGTAATTTCTTATATTTGTAATTGGAAAAGTATTGTCAGCACATCAGTAAGGTTTGGGGCCAGTGTAGAGTCAAAGAAACAAAGAATTGATGGACCCAAATACCTGAAAAGGTAGAATGACATGATAGCACAAATGTTTGTTTCTGTGGTGGGCTGTGCTCACGAAAGCCCACTGCTGGTGTTTTTACATATGTGTGGAAATTCTCACACCCAAGAATTAGAAGAACACTTTTTTAGCAACTGAGCCACACCTAAAAATGATTCAGAAATGGCAGGATACCTATTTGTTTCTTAGCTTGTTTGTAACATGGGTCTTTTCTGCCTATGCCATTTATATCAACCTGGGTGGCCTGACGTGTTTTATGGAAAATATACTTCCCCACTCCCCCCCCCCCCCCCGCTCTTCTGAATCTCAGTAGGGAATAACCAATTTTATACTCTCCGTTGAAATGTCATATATATTTCATGCTCGCTGCATTACAGGAGGGGGGGGGGAGAAGTGGTGTCTTAAATTAGCAAAATAATTAGAAGCACAGTAATGAGGAAAGTATAATTTAAAGGAGAAAGAGGCTATGTGGGAGTTAAGGTTGGCAGGAAAGGTTTGTCAAGCTTTTCGATTCCCTTGCCAGCTGCTGCTTCTGTGGGAAATCATGGAGGTCACCTCATTATAGAACAAAGAGAATCCTGGGAAATTTCAGAGAACATTAGCTATAGAAAATATTTGAAGAATGGGGACTAGGGCCCATACTGAACCTCTAGCATTAAGACCAAGCCACTTTTGTTCTTTTCACCGAGAGAAGGATGAGGTCCAACTGAGAAGAGAAATTATATGAACTTGGCACCTCTTTAAGGTGTTTTTTTTTTTTCTTCCTGTCAGGTCTACTGCTGTGCTTTTGAGGGCCAATTTACATGTGGGGAAGCTATGCAACGTTGCATCAAGCAAGTGACCCCACACTACGCAGGGCATTTTCCCCATCACTTTCCTTGTTGCAAATAGTCCAGTTTGGGAGCAAGGCTGGAAGATTGGGCTTGTCATGCAAGATCTCCGAATACACTTTAAATGCACAACATGAATTTGGTGGCATATGATTGAATCCCATCTGAAACTACTGATAATCTGGAATCTCCCCCCCCCCCATGCCTTTTTTATTGTTTTGCAAAATTGCAATAGCTTTGCTAAATAACAACCTTTAGCAGGGGCAGGGAAGGAACTGATCCAGGCTGCCCAGACCTCCCCAGTGGCCTGCCAACCCCCCGACCCAATTTTCCAGGGGCGGTGGCGGCAGCACTTCTGAAGAGAAGAAAAGAGTGCACAACATTAATTGGGCACAGCAGTTTAAATCCCCATCATGGTCAGTGCAATGCCACCCGGGATGCAAATCACCTCTTCCCTGCTCAAAAGATGAACAGTTTCCATCCCCCATCATCCAATTATTCAAGCTTCACCTATCATTGCGTTGTGTGCAGGAATAGTTTAAAACTGTAACCCTTTCAAGGAATAGTTTAAAACTGTAACCCTTTCAAGCCCCTACTGTGGCTCCCCAGTAAAGAGAGCCAGCGCGGTGTAGTGGTTAAGAGCGGTAGTCTCGTAATCTGGGGAACAGGGTTCGTGTCTCCGCTCCTCCACATGCAGCTGCTGGGTGACCTTGGGCTAGTCACACTTCTTTGAAGTCTCTCAGCCCCACTCACCTCACAGAGTGTTTGTTGTGGGGGAGTAAGGGAAAGGAGAATGTTAGCCGCTTTGAGACTCCTTCGGGTAGTGATAAAGCGGGATATCAAATCCAAACTCTTCTTCTCCTCTTCTTCTTCTGAGCTCAAGCTTGCAGGCAATAGAGGAAGGAAGGGCAGTCATGGCTAATGGTGGTAGAAAGACCCCCTTTCTAAATGTGACCAGGTTTTCCACTGTGGTTGCCAACTTTTTTTTACTGGCCTGCAGCTATGACTTTAAGAGCAGCTTGATATGCAAAAAGAAAAAGAAAAAAGTAGCAGCAATCTTATTCTTTTAAAATCATACCAGGGAAAGCTTCATCAGTTAAATATCTGTGTGTCACGTTGTTGCTAGCAACAAGAGTTGGGTAACTACATTGCATATCCTGTGCCTTCTTATCTGCTCCTAAGCATGCTTAGTCAGGTCAAGCCCCATTGAGTTGGATAGGACTCACTTCCTAGCTAGTATGCACAGAAGTGTCACTGCCATCTAGGAACCTAGGAACCAAACAAACGCCTGTGTTGCAAAGAGAACGTCAGCAATATCTAAGCAACATGATGACCATGTACATACGCAACAGACAATCTTTATAGAATTCCTTCAAACCATAATAAGTACAAAATGAAATCTGTTAGTAGCAGTGACTACATTATTATATGAGCACTGTTCCACAGCATTTGATATTTTCATTTATATGCATTCATTCAAAATAAGATGGACTATGTACTCTTTTTCATTACTGTTTGTATTATAGTTTATATTTTTTGTAAAGTGATATGTTATGCAGGTCATCGTCTGTAAAAAAATATTTTCAGTTTATGAAGCAATTCTATATCCTCCCACCACGCTGATGAAGAATTCTACGAAACAATAGTCAGTAGTCACTGTTCAGTGTTGGGCATCATATTTGCTGAATACACAAAGCTTCACAGCTTGTCTTTCATTGTACAAAGTCTGGTACCTTGCTTCATTTAAAGATTTTCAGAGACTTTTAGACTAAAGATTTCATTTTGTACTTATCATGGTTTGAAGGAATTCTATAAAGATGGTCTATTGCGTATGTACATGGTCATCGTGTTATCTAGGAACTAGTAGCAGTCTCTGGCTGTCACAGGCCATTCTGGTAAAATACATGCCTTACTTCGCAAAAGGTCTCAGCCCCTGCATTTCCACACATGGTTGGAAAGATTCCTGTCTGAATCTCCAGAAAGCCACTTCCTGTCAGACTAGATGAGCCAGCGCCAGCTTCCTGCTTCTTGGGGACTGTTTGCCTATCCAGAGGCTACTGAAACAAAAATGCAGAAAGTGGAATGTTGGTAGGATTGTGTGTGAAGAGTGTGAAGTAGAGCTTTCAGGAAGGACTTCAGGATTCCTGTCAAGGATGGCTCTCCAGATGTTGTGGGACTACAACTCCCATCATGCCTGGCCATTGGCCAAACTGGCTGGGAGTTGGGATTCAGAAACATCTGGTGTGTTGCAGGTTCCCTGCTCCTGATGGCAGCCTTCTGTTGAGCCACAGATCGAAGAAGGACATAGCTTGAGGGCATGCCTTTGAAATGTTCTGGCAGCTGGATAAATAACTTCCAAAGGTCCCACTTAATACAGAGCCCTCACCTGCATTGCATATGTGGAGAGACAGGCTAGCTTCCAGAAAATGAAAATAAATGGGACAGAGTTTGTGGCATCTTTGGCCTTGCCTTGTGATGAGGGGATGTAATTGACCAGCAGAACTGTATGAGGTAAGGTCGCATCCAAACCATACAATTAAAACCCTGTTATACTACTTTAACAGCCATGGCTTCTTCCCAGAGACTCATGGGAACTGTAGTTACATTAGAATATAAAACAAGCCTCCTGGATCAAGCCAATGGCTCATCTAGAGAGCCAATGTGGTGTAGTGGTTAAGAGCGGTAGTCTCGTAATCTGGGGAACCGGGTTCGCGTCTCCACTCCTCCACATGCAGCTGCTGGGTGACCTTGGGCCAGTCACACTTCTTTGAAGTCTCTTGGCCCCACTCACCTCACAGAGTGTTTGTTATGGGGAAGAAGGGAAAGGAGAACGTTAGCCGCTTTGAGACTCCTTAAAGGGAGTGAAAGGCGGGATATCAAATCCAAACTCCTCTTCTTCTTCTTCTTCTAGTCCAACATTTTATTCTCACAGTAGCCAACCGGGACCACCAAACAGCATTCAGAAGCTTTGCTGCCCCTGTATGTAGTTTGTTAAGGGATGCTGAAAATTGTAGCTCTATGAGGGGTCTTCTAACAACTCTCAGCACGCTTATCAAGGGTTCTCTGGGGGAATACATGGCAGCTGAAGTGGTATAAGAGTGTTTTAAATATATGGTATAGGTGTGACCTTGTAACAGGTATGCTATAGACCAGCAGAAGGATGTTTTCAGAACTAACAGAGAAAGGTCCTTTGAGAAGAGTGAGTTGTTTGTAAAGAGCTGTGAAGAAAGGCTTCAAGCAGGCTTTGTGGCATCTCATTGGGACCAGTGGTGTAGTCCTTGAATTTCATGAATGACATTAACCTTCTGTATTGTCAAAGAAAAAATGAAAACAACCGCGGTGTTAACAAGAGAAAGAGAGGAAATGTCAACGAAGTCGTTTTGTGATGTTTGTTTATGATGGTGGGCACTTGGCTATTATTAAACATGCTATGAAAACAGCACATGGAGATAACTTGTATCAAGGGCGGACTTTGGTAATCTTTTGCAATATGGCACCCTGTGCGAGGCCAAATTTTGGCGCCCCCAAATGGATCTTTTTCAATGATGGATGTTCTTAATTTTGCAGCCTCTCGGCTTGGTGCCCTGTGCAGGGGCTGCCCACACTGCCCAAAATCAGACACTGCTGATAACTCATCTTCCCTTCAGTAAAGAGGCTTTTCAAAGGAGAACTTCCACTGGTGATGATGTCAGGGCAAGACTCTGGGGGCAGAATCTAGGTCCCACCCATCAGGTGACATCCAAATTGCAGCAGAACTTGCCTACTACATTTTGAAGTACAGTATATAGTGCACATTACTACCTAAAGAAGGAGGCTCATGTAAGACCTTTCATCTCAGAGTCTAAAATGGCTTAATTAGACCACTGGCCGTTTCCAATAAAAGCTTTATTTGTAAGAGATTACACTGTACAGAGTGCTTATAGTATTTGCTTTGTTTTACAATGTTAGGAAATCACATTTGTAGCAAACAGGCACTCCTTCCATAGACAAAAAAGTCCTGAAAGAGGAACCTGTGAAGTGCCCCACAAGGTCACTTACCCAGTTTCAACTAACACTCCTGAGATACACACTCTCTGTATAAGCCTCTCTAGTTCTCCGTCAATTCCAACTGCACACTGGAGTTCATAGAACTTGGAAGGGACCCTGAGGATCATCTAGTCTAACCCCCTGCAATGCAGGAAACTCAGCTAAAGCATCCATGACAGATGGCCATCCGACCTCTGTTTGAAAACCTCGAAGGAAGGAGAGTCCACCACTTCTCGTGGGAGTCTGTTCCACTGCTGTACAGCTCTTACTGTCAGAAAGCTTTTTCTGTATGTTTAGTCGGAATGTCCTTTCTTGAAACTTGAAGCCATTGGTTCAAGTCCTGACCCTCCAGAGCAGAAGAAAAGGTTATCTACCAGGGGTCCTCAAACTTTTGAAACGTGGCCAGTTCACTGTCCCCCAGACACTGTTGGGGGCCTGACTATAGTTTGAAAAAAATATGAACCAATTACTATGCACACTGCACATATTTTATTTTTAGTACACACACAAAACAGGGAAAACAATACAATATTTAAAATGAAGAACTGTTTGAATCAACATAAACTTATAAGTATTTCAATGGGGGGGGGGGAATACGAGAGAGAGAGAGGAGAGTGACCGAGTAAGAGGGAGGAAAGGAAAGAGGCATTCTGGGCGGCGGCAGCATTCGGCTGCTCCTCCCTCAGTGCCCTCCAGCAAGAGACCCTCTGGTGACGGCCACTACACCTTTGCACTACATTTGTATTTCCACAGGGCTTCCTTGGCAGCAGCGGCTCCTCCGGGCTCAGCTCCAGGCCCAGCTGGTCCATGGGCCATTCCCTCCTCTTTCAGACCCGCTTCGCCTGACAACCAAGGAGGAGGAGGAGCGTATGTGAAGGAGAAACAAGGGGGAATTGTGGCCGCCGCCGAACCGGTGGTTTGAGGGAGCTGCCACTAACTGGCAGCGTCTCGCTCTCTCTCTTACTTACTCACTCTCTCTCTCTCTCACACACACACACACACCTCCCTGGTGCACCTGGGATCGTGGTGGGATTGATGGGCAGCCATGTGGGATGGGGCTGGAGAGTGTGGTCTGAGGAGAAGCCGGAAGGGATTGGACCCAGCTGTTGGCTGTTTATTGAGGATCCATTCTGATTTGTTTTCAGGGAGAGTATATGATGTTGCTTCCTTATCTCACACTTTCCAGTCACTTTTGTTACCACAAATGTATTTCTCTCTCTCTTTTTAAAAGGTTTGTCACAGAAGAGCACCAAATCTCCTTTAATTGCACAACCTAAATTTGCCAGTACTCGACTGAATCCCATCAGGAAACAGCTCCAGTGTGGAAGTTGCACAGTTTCCATGCATTCTTTTCACAAACCAGTGGCACTGGTTTCATATTTACAGAATTACAGCCATAGCTGTCAACTTTCCCCTTTTCTTGCGAGGAATCCTATCCGGAATAAGGGAATGTCCTTTTTAAAAAGGGGAAAGTTGAAAGCCATTGGAAGTTGGGCTCTTTATGTGGTCAACCTGTAGCACTGATGTAGTAAATGGCACAGGCAGAAAAGGGTTTTTGCAGTCTTCCCCCACCCTGCCCAATAAAATATTCTGTCAATATACCCAACCACAAGGCCTCAAGGTGGCTATGCTTAAAAAGGTTTATAACAAACTATGGAAAAGAAACTAAAATAGATTCTGAGCACTGTAAAATACTGAAAAGTGATGAGGCCAGCTTGAAAATGTTAAGACACAATGTACACAAATATCAAAAAATAAATCCCATATTGCAAAATGGATATCCAATCTCACAGAGCTGCTTGTGAAAATATGTGTATTCATGGGGAGAAAGTAGAAAAAAAGGAATCCACTTCCAATCATGCATACATTTGTAAATTCAAAGACTCTTCATGAATAACAAATTCAGTTCTTGCTCTGTCAATCTTACTCCTAAATATCAAAACCGAAACAGATGGTGCTACAGAGACAATGGTTTTATATACTGGATGTTCATGGGTACCTCTGAAGCCAGAAGACATTATATGAAAGCCATTCCAGCAAACCCATTGTCACACAATCACAGGTACAAATGATGTTTTAGGAAAACAATTTCAAGGAGCACATTCATATGGGCATAACACAGGCACAGGCAAACTCAGCCCTCCAGATGTTTTGGAACTACAACTCCCATCATCCCTAGCTAACAGGAGTTGTAGTCCCAAAACATCTGGAGGGCTGAGTTTGCCTATGCCTGGCATAACATATTTGATATAGGTAAAAATGCCACAAATATTTTGGATACTTTTTCTACAGGAGGAGAATTGATTACTTAGATATATGTCAATGGTGAGAGGAATTTGTGTTTTGTTTTTAAGTGATTGTGGATTCACTAATAGTTCAATTTGAGGGGTCATATATCACAGTGATATAGAAGTGCACAGGAAGTTAGCATCCAACTGCAACCCTGTATATTTTATATCAAGGCAATGTTGTGGTCACTCAAAAGTCGGTCATCTGAAAGCAAGAAAGTGTTTTCCTCCATTCTTCCCCACTAGTGTAATGAATTGTGTCTCACAAGCATCAGCAGCAAATGGGAACTTGCAACAAAGTGTTGCAGTGCATCCCTAGCTGCTAACAGGCTCATGGGGAACGAGAAAAAAATTAGGGGTCAAAGGAACCACAAAGTGGTTATCTCTGGAAGCTCAATAAAAGTCCATAAGACCTGAAAGCTCACAGACCTTGTCAAAATATTTTATTTTATTTTTTGCAGGGAGCTAAAAGTGAGTTTGTGGTTGCACAGCAACCCTCCTTTCCGAACTATAGCGCTCTTCGATTACATTGATATTTGCTTAGTTCACACAAACAGCAAATTAAGACATAAAAAGTGTTCCTGGACTTCACTGCTTCAGGGTGTGTGCAGGAGATGAGGAGCATTTGCATGATCTGATGTTTTTCCACATGGAAAGTCACCACACATAGAAAACTAAATGTGAGAGTCCAACCCAGCTTCCCTTCCACCCCAACAATACATGAGTTCTGAACGTCCTGGGAATCTTTTTTTCATTTCAGAAGCATTCATCCAAGTGATCTTGCACCTGCTGTTTGAAGCGTCACAGTCGGGGAACACATTCACCAGCTTATCTGTGTAAAGCAGGGTTTATTTCATTTAATATCTTGGGCCCTGCATGGTTGCCAGGGCTTCCTCCTTCTCCCTGTCTGCTTTCTGTGCTTACTATATGGTTTTCTTACCGTATCTCTGCTTTTCACCATCAGTCAATTGCGGGGAGGAGAGAAGACAGTTAAGACTCCGGCTTACGAAGGGTTCATTTCACCAGAAGGCCTTGTTGTGTGGGGAGAAGCAGAGGGACTTTCCAGATGTTTCTTTTAGCGTGCACAGATGTTGCTCAGATCTCAAAACATTGTTCCATATGGAGCTCATTCCGTTGCAGAGATGTTGTTATGCCCCCAAGCTGAAACATTACATAAGGGCAGGATATGAGTTATATCACTGGTGCTGGATCACGGCTCGTGCTAATAAAGCGCTAAAAATAAAACTCATTTTAATCTTTGGAAAGGTCCGTGCACCATATGCTTTTTTGTTCCAAGCTATGCATTGCATAGCCATATGGTTCCAAACAAATCATTTCTCTGGGCTTGTTTACGCATCTGCACAAGAGATAACTGACAATACCTTGACATTGCTATTGTGAGCTACTGGAAATGTTGGAGAGGGGGAAAAACTAGCTTGCTTGTTGTGTTACAAGCTCCCGCTTGTCTTTTTAGGCTCATTATCACGGTTAACATTTATTACTCCAGGATGCAGGATAAGTTGTCAATGATCTTTCTATGGCAGAAAGACTAGCTTCTACTCAAGTAGAATTAAGTAGGTCTCTGTTGCATTGCTCTTTGCTCCATTGAATCTGCTTCCTATGCTTTAGCAGGAGGAACAAGAATTCCCTGTGGATACATAACTCTGTACTGATGACAGGTTGGCTGGGAATAGATCTGGATGAAGGAAATTTCACATAGACATTTCATTCTGAAATTTTCTAAGACTAAATGCAGAAATAAGATCCAATTGATAGGAAATCTCTATCCACTGTAGCATCCCCCAAAAAGAATGCTGCTGAGAATGTCACCGAGTGATGGTGATGATTTGATTTCTTACCTGCCCTTTACCACAAAGTTCCAGGGCAGGTTACAGTTGCAATTTAAAATTTTGATATTAAAAATCAGTTTAAAACAAATACAATCAATATATCTCATGTGTCAAAGGTAAGGGTAAAGAGGTGTGTCTTCAGTATGCAAGGACACTACATAATTTCTTTTTTATATATAGAGAGAGTTACAAGCTTGGTGGACCAGGGGGATACTGTGGACATAGTGTAGAAGACAAGACCTTGAAGCTTGGGTGGATTAGATTAGAATAATCAGTATCTGGAATTCAAAGGTTTTATTCATGCAGGAACTATTTACAGGATGCATGGAGATAAAAGGGAAGAAATAGAAGATATGTTGTCTGGAGAGTAAACAAAATGACTCAGCTTTTAGGGGTGGAATTAACTTAGACAGAGAGCTACCAACAAATGCTGGCTAGATTGCTACACAAACAGGGCCCTCTGGTTGTTTACAGCAACACATGCATTAACAAGAAGCTTAAGAGAAGGAAATGCATTTACTTTCCTTCAACAATAGAGTGTATCCTCCTAGGAAAATCCAGTGAAGTTCCCCTTCAGTTCTGCAATCCTAGGGTTACTGACAATTGGAGCAGATTGTTCTTTCTGGTAAGAAAACAAATTCATTGCAACTGCTGCTGCTTTGGCCAGTGGATGGAATCCAGACAAGTCTACACAACCCTTACCATAATGTGAAATCTCTTGCAAGTAAAAATCATATACAATATCCAGGTTATTCTTTTTATCCTTGTCTGGACTACATATGTAAGAGCTTACTACTTTAAGGGGCAAATGAAGAAATTATCATGTGCAGGATGCGGATAAGAGTCACTTTGCAGAAGCAAACTCTGTGAGAATTGGACCAAAACTGTAGTCTCACTTTACACTGTTACAAGGTGTATGCCTGAACCCACATACACGCCTACCACACATGCGTCTTCAGCGTACAGCTCTGAGAGGACTGGAATATTTTGCATGGAGTCAGTACGTGTCTCCATTTAAAATGGTGTACACCTTTCACCCTTATGCCCATAAAGACCTTTGTACACCATAATGTAAATAAAGATTGGTTTATTACATGGAAATGAAACATATAAAGTATATAGCCTTCAGTCATCAAGGTTCCACATATGCGGACAGCAATACAATCATTAAACGTATACACCTTAGTTGTAAAGAGTAAAGAGTCATTCGCTACTGAAAAACATAGAAAGAATGATCTCAGGAATATATCTTCACTAAGGAGAAGAGAAAACCAGGTATGTGAGGATATATCTGTACTTACAGCAAGCAGAGCACGTTGTCAGGGATATGAGATAAAATTTTCAGTGGACAAATAAAGTGAAAGAAATGAAAAAATGAAAACAAAATGTGCTTTAAGCTATAATACAATACAGTTGTACAATACAACTAAAGATGAATTTGTGAAATCGAGCATGATTAAGTGGGCACAAGGTGTGGGTCACAATACTGATTATGAATTATGGAGAAAGATGTGGTCAGTAAATATGAAATTCACAACATGCTTTGCGATAAAAGAAAATATGGTGAAAATGACCCACGGATGGGTCCCACAAGATTGGCGAAAATGTATAAAAAAGAAAAAGGTATATGTTGGAAGTGTAATGAAAATGAGGGATTTTTTTCCACATGTGGTGGTCCTGTAAAGTAATTAAGGAATATTGAGAAACTATATATAATGAATTTTTTTAAAGATAATTTAAAAAACTTTCCCCACCTGTGATTTTCCTCTTGGGGATAGAAACAACGGAGGTCCACAAAAAAAAAAAGAGTTTATTACTATACACCACTGCCGCAGCTAGAACCTTATTGGCACAAAGGTGGAGAACAAGTATAGTAAGGAAGAACGGCTGTGTAAAATGTTTCTTTTTTTTAATAGATTTTTTATTAAGAATTTAAACATTTTTTTTGTTAAAGTGTTTTTCTTCTTTTTTTATTATTAAAATAATTCAACATTAATACACATACAAACATACATTTCATACAACATACCTACATACATACAACATACCTACAACATACCTACACTCAATCCCACAGATAATTCCCATCACCATCCACCACCCCTCACCCTTTGTGTTAGACTTCCAATCTACTCAATTGCAATTTCTTTCCACTTCTATTACTTTCTTTCACACACCTTTAACCTAATTTCATACTTCTTTTTCTATTACACATTGTTATCCGTCTTATTTAGTATTCCAATATTTGAAACGAAACTTGTTTTTTCTAATAGGAGTTCTGATTTTTCGATATAGTTTTGCAAGTATCTTTTAAACACCTTCCAGTCCCTGTCTGCCTTCTCTTTTGAGATCCTTCCAATTTCTTCCATTGTTTTGGATATATTGTAGTACTCCAATAATTTGGCAAGACACTCTGTCTTTGTTGGTACAGTACCACTTTTTGATTGCGAAAAAATGAAAAATTAAAAAAACATATTATCTTAAAACATATCATCCTTAATTCCCCCCCATTTCCCCCCTCCCCCTCCCTCCCATAAAACTAACACCCCCGACTTCCCTCAGTTCCAGTCTCTGGTTTCTCTATAAATGCTATTCTCT
This sequence comes from Podarcis cretensis, assembly GCF_951804945.1. Taxonomy (NCBI): domain Eukaryota; kingdom Metazoa; phylum Chordata; class Lepidosauria; order Squamata; family Lacertidae; genus Podarcis; species Podarcis cretensis. The sequence continues at coordinate 30,132,097 of NC_137173.1, read as the reverse complement.
GCATGTTACAAATTTGTTTAGATCCTTAATTTGTCTGTTTGTTATCAATAAAAAGTTTGTGAGTATTTATTCAAAACCTGCCAAGCAGTCCAATTCACTTTGTTGTGTCTTTAAGTACTTTGTAAAAGGTTCCCATTCATCTTTAAAGTCACAGTTATCCTTGTCCCGTAGTTTATGTGTCAATTTTGCCAATTCTGCATAGTTCATCAATTTCTCTTGCCATACTTCTTTAGTCGGAGTTTCCTCAGTCTTCCATCCTTGTGCTATTAAGACTCTTGCTGCCGTTGTCGCATACATAAACATATTTTTCAACTTCTTTGACAGGTCTTTCCCTACAATCTACAATCCCTAACAAAAATGCTAAAGGTTTTTTGACAAATGTTAGGTGGAACATTTTCTTCAATTTGTTGCATATCATTTCCCAAAAATTTTTTAATTACATTAGAATCCCACCACATATGATAAAAAGTCCCCTCCTTCTCCTTACACTTCCAAGATATATTTGAGCTAGTTTTCCCTAACTGCACTGGTGTCATATACCATCTGTACATCATCTTCATATAATTCTCCCTCAGCAAAGAACAATGTGTAAATTTTAGATCAATTTTCCATAACCTTTCCCAATCTTCTATCATAATGTTGTGACCTACATCTTGTGCCCATTTGATCATGACTGATTTTACCTCTTCATCTTTCGTCTCCCATTCTAGCAGTATGCTGTATGCAGCCTTCAGTAATTTCACTTTCCCTTCAATCACTTCGATCTGAAACCTAGATCTTTTATAGCTAAATCCTTTCTTACTGTCTTCTTTATATGTTTCGTATAATTGTTGATAGTGCAACCAACTCTGAAAATTATCTTTGATCTCGTCATAATCTCTTAACTTCCATTTTCAATCAACATATGTGAACCACTTTCCTTTCTTTCCAAGTTTGAGCAGTAATGCTTCATGTGGTGAAAGCCACCAAGGGGTCTTTTGTTCCAGTAAGTCTTTATATCTCTCCCATACTCTCATTAGTGATTTCCTAATTATATGGTTATAAAAACTTCTGTGAACCTTTCCTTTCCCATACCATAAATATGGGTGCCAGCCAAATCTGTTATCGTGTCCTTCTAATTCTAATGCCTCTTGCTTATCCAACCTCATCCAGTCCCTGATCCATACCAGACAAGCAGATTCATAGTACAATTTGAGGTTTGGGTGGGCAAACCCACCTCTATATTTTGTGTCTATAAGTATTTTATGTTTTATCCTTGGCCTCCCCCCCCCCCCCCCGATAAATTTTGAAGTCTCTTTCTGCCATTTTTTAAAGCATTCATCTTTCAGGATGACTGGTATTGATTGGAAAAGAAATAGCATTTTTGGCAACACATTCATTTTAATCTCCTATATCTTGCCTAACAATGAGAGATTCATTCTGCTCCATATTTCTAAATTTCTTTTTACCTCAAGCCAGATTTTTTCATAATTATTTTTAAATAGGTTTATATTTCTTGATGTTAACCAAATCCCTAAATACTTGACCTTTTTGTGGACTTCAATCTCAATATCTTGTTCTAACTCTGTTTTTTCCTCTTCCTTCATATTTTTAACTAATAATTTTGTTTTATTCCTATTTAACTTGAATCCTGCCACTTCCCCAATTTTTTTCTATTACTTTGGGGAGTGAAGTTTTAGGTTCTTCCACTGCTATCACTAAATCATCTGCATATGCTTTTAACTTAAATTCGCTTTTCCCAGTGTTTTTTTTAAATAATACTTATTAACAATTTAAACACTACAAAAAATAAAAACAATACAATACAACACAAAAACACTACACAACACCAACACATTTAAACTAACAAAACAAAACAAAACAAAAACAATTTAAAACACATCAAATTGTTTCAGTATCATATCTTTCATTCACTTATTTCCGCGACCTCCTCACACCTCCCTTTTTGTATTCCACTTCTATTAACTGTTTCAGCAATTCCTTTCCATCTTTCTCTGTTTTCTATCCTATAATTATCTTAACACATTCTAACCTTATTTTTTCCTTTGATACTCTATTAATCTATTTATACTTAATTCCTTATAACATTTCTACTAAAGCCATATAACTTCATTCCAACATTTTTCTAACATTCATTAATTTTGCAGTATTTCCATAAATAATCTTTAAACTTTTTCCAGTCTTCTTCCACTGACTCTTCTCCCTGGTCTCGGATTCTGCCAGTCATTTCTGCCAGTTCCATATAGTCCATCAACTTCATCTGCCATTCTTCCTGGGTGGGTAAATCTTGTGTCTTCCAATACTTCACGATGAGTATTCTTGCTGCTGTTGTTGCATACATGAAAAATGTTCTATCCTTCTTTGGCACCAATTGGCTGACCATGCCCAGGAGAAAGGCCTCTGGTTTCTTCAGGAAGGTATATTTGAATGCCTTTTTCATTTCGTTATAAATCATCTCCCAGAATGTCTTAATCCTTGGGCATGTCCACCAAAGGTGAAAGAATGATCCTTCAATCTCATTACATTTCCAACATTTATTATCGGGCAAATGGTAAATTTTTGCAAGCTTGACTGGTGTCCTTTGCCAGTTTTTACACCTATAATCTCTTTGTCTGCTCTTATGTTTCTGGCAAGTACTTCCAGTACCAGGATGAACAATAATGGTGATAATGGGCATCCTTGTCTCATTCCTTTTTGGATCTTACAGTCATCCGTTTTCACCTGATTTATAATTAATTTTGCTTTTTGTTCTGAGTAAATCAATGCTATTCCTTTTAGAAATTTAGAACCACTTCTAATTTGTTCTAGCAGTTTTGTCATGAATTTCCAAATGTGTAAAATGTTTCAATATATGAAACTGGCTGGTCTGGTGTACAGGATAAGAGAAAATGAAGATAAGTAAAAAAAGAGGAATGGATAATGTTTCTTGAAAATTTTAAGAACCAGTATAAACAATACATAGCTTAGCAGGACTTTAGTAACTCTAGCAGAGATGAAATAGAGTTTTTAATAGATAACAAACTGGATGATTAAAAAGATGTGGATTACGCAGAGTAGTAGAAAAGCAAAGGATCCAGGATAAGGGTGGAAGGGAAGTCATATGGTATATGTATACATGTTGTATTTGGTACGAAGTTGTAAGTGGAACAGGGAGAAGGAAGGGGCTAAGTATGCTCCCTCTTACTGTTTTTGAAAATGCAAATGAAATAATAAATGGGGGGGGCTGTAATACAATATGATATTTATGTATATAAGTAATGCTGTTATTCCGACCAGTATATAATTATTAACAAGTCATTATAATTTTACAAGTGCGTTCCAAGTGTCATTATATTTATCCATACACTTTCATAACTCCCCCCGCTACTTTGTTCTGAAATGTAGGGAGATGCCCAGGCAGTGGGACATCTCTGCAGCATGCTAAGGAGACATAACCTTCTCACTACACTTCTGATTGTGTTGCCATGGGGGCTTCTTCTTACACTGTTGAATCAGTACCAAACTACCCGCTACCTCAACCTTCTGAGAAGTAAGTGCACCATCCCAGCTTTACAAAGAGCTTCTTTTTACCCCATTGCAATTACAGTGCTCGGGGATAATTAAAATACAAATGTGAATGTGGTGAAGGTCTTGGTGGCACTGCAGTGTGTGTTTTATGATTTATTCTCTCTATTCGACTTGCCTTAGAGGAAACAGATGAAAATGTGAAGGCCAAATTTCTCTTCAATAATAGCACATCGCTCACAAGGGAGGATGGACTCTCATCATGTGCTCGGCAGCCGGCTGTTGGGGCAGCTCCAAAAGTAATCGGGAGCTATGTGTACTCCAGGCCTCCCCCATGGTCAGAGGCTCTGCCTGCCATCTTTGTGATCACCCCTACCTACAGCCGGCCAGTGCAGAAGGCTGAGCTGACCCGTCTGGCCAATACTTTCCTCCACGTGCAGAACCTCCACTGGGTGGTGGTGGAAGACGCTCCCAGAAGGACCAACCTAGTATCCAATCTGCTGGAGAAGATAGGAATCAATTTTACGCACCTGAACGTTGAGACACCTAAGAGTCTGAAGAGCTCTTTCTGGTTCCCATCTCAAAAAGCAAGGGGCACGTTGCAGAGGAATCTTGGACTGCATTGGTTGAGGGAGAATTTCAGCACCACACCACCACCAGAGGGTGTGGTCTACTTTGCTGATGATGACAACACCTACAGCCTAGAGATCTTTGAAGAGGTATGAGACTCGAGTTTAGGGTGGTTTCATCTTTGGGGTCCATGATTCAGGCACATTGGTTGAGTGAATTGCCTAGCCATAGTGGACAGCGTTATTGGGGTGCATAGGAAGAGGTGCCAAGCCGATGACAAAGGAGAAGGTGCTGGAGCTCAGTGGTAGAGCACATGGTCTGGCCTTGGGGCGCATACCCCCTTTGGATTCAATGGGATTTATTTCTGAGTAGACATGGTTAGGATTGTGCTGTTTGTGCTACCGTTTTCTACAATGCTATTGCTGTGCCCATTAACCTGTCAGGCTTTTCAGAAGGTGGGTGCATAGAAGGGAAGTCGGAGGAATCAAAGTGGAACGCTAGAGGAATTCTCAGAGGAACGGCCATCACAATTTTGTTTTCTTTCTGACAAGCAGATGCGCTACACAAAGAAGGTGTCCGTCTGGCCAGTCGCCTTTGCCGGAGGCCTGAGGTACGAGTCCCCAAAGGTGAGCCCGGCAGGCAAAGTGGTGGGCTGGAAGGTGGCGCACGACCCTAACCGGCCCTTTGCCATTGACATGGCTGGCTTTGCCATCAGCCTCAGGCTGATCCTGGAGAAGCCTCAGGCCACTTTCAAGCTGGACGGAGTGAAAGAAGGTTACCAAGAAACTAGTCTGCTGGAGGGTCTGGTTACGATGGATGAACTGGAGCCCAGAGCCACCAACTGCACAAAGGTTAGCATGGCCTGAATGTTTGCGCAACAGCCTTGCCCCCACCCCCTGCCATCCACTTCCACTCTGAAAGGTGCTTCTCATCAGAGATTAGACAGGCCAAAGGTAGATTATGGGGAGCGCATCCAGTTCTGTTGCCTTGGCACAGAGCTTCTGGGGTACCGGAGATGGTGCCATAACTATAACAGCCAATGGAAGTGGGGGGGGGGAGGACTGGATTTTAGCATCACACACAGGGGTGCCACTGAAATTTGAGACACCAAGGTCTGCCACTGGGTAGGCACCCACTGTCAAGTGTTTCCAGCATGTTTTAGCATCTTACTGCAATGAACATTAAAGTTTTACTGATATTTTATGAAATGTCTTATGGCTCAACATTCTGTGGCTACAGAGCATGTTTAGTCTTCATTTGGGGTGGTCCCAAACACTGGAGTTCTACCAAGCCCTCCGATCCCCCTCCCTCTTGTGCAAATATGGAGGTTGTTTTGTTTAAAAAGCGATGAGTGCTCATGGAATTGTTCGTTTCTTTGTTTCATATTCTGCTTGATTGTAAAAAAAAAAAAAAAAAAAAACACCTCAAAACAGTTTACAGAAAGATAAGCAATAAAATTTAATTACAAGCCTAATTTAAGTACACAGTTAAAAAACTAAAACAGATTAAAATTTCCTCAACTCAGATGAATCCTACATTAGTAGGAGTGATTGTCATTTAATGGGGGGGGGGGTTGCTTCATTTTTAAAAGGGAAGGTTATTGCTTTGTTTTGTTTTTTGTTTTAATTATTTACCTACTTGGTGTTTTTATCTTATATTTTATTCTGTGAACCCCCCTGAGATCTTGTGACAAAGGGCGGAATATACATTTAATTCGTTAATTCATTAATAGAAAGAGCAGTATCAACATGCCCTTCCAACAAGGCTTGCAGCTCCTATCGATGTATACATGTTCCAGAGATTCTTCTGTTCAGACAGTATAGTTCTGTTCAGATGTATATGTTCCAGAGCCTTCATGGATGGCTGCCATGCATATTTGCCAATATTTGCCTTCGGGCTCAGCCATGACATCCTAATAAGGTGTACATTCTCTCTGTAGGTCTTGGTTTGGCACACAAGGACGGAAAAGCCAGGACTGGGTAATGAAGGCAAATACGGATTCACAGATCCAAGGATGGAGGTGTAATCGGGAAATCAATAAGAAGACAAAAAGAGACAATGCAATGCATCTTAAGTTATTAAACGGAATAATGTTTTTTTGTTGTTGCTGATTCTCTCATCTAGTTCAAGACTGATTCAAAGAGAAATTATATTTCAAGAATATATGTGGGGAAGGAATGCCAATACCTCCTTCAGATATCCACAATCCTTTGCACAAACTTAATTTCAAGCTCTGTTGAAGATTGTATTTAACTGCGTTTAGGAAAAAAATGCAGTGGTTTAATTTCTGAGGCAGATGCGTGAAAATGAGAAAGACGGACCTTTGGCTGTGAAGATAGCTTCATGCATGGTGCTTAGATAGTCAGTCTAACATTGTCATTTCCCTCACCCACCCTGCTCTACAGCTAAGCTCAGATGATACTCAGAATAGCTACCGTACCCTTGGCATGCTTCAATGGAGACAGCTGTAGCTTTTAAAAAGCTATCAAGTCAACTTTTAGTTCAAGAAGACCAATAAATAAATAAATCTGCATTTAAAAAGGAAACCTGTGACCTTGATAAGAACTTCAGCTTGGATTGAGAAAACTATGCCTGTTTAATTGGGATTTGAAAGGATGGGAAGGATGAAAACAAAGCAGTCTAAAAAGGAACTTAACAGTGAAACCTATGCACCTTTCCCCAGAAATTTAATAAGCATGCACAGGGTTGCAGCCTGTTTAATATATAGTACCACTTTAGATCTGGAGGGACGTGCTTTAAATAGAGGATGGACTATTGTCTTAACTCCACAACAACTTAATACAAACAATAGTATATCTGCTTCATTTTATTAGCATCATCACATTTAGGTACTCTGGAGCCACACCCTTTTAATCAAAGTCAGCTTTTATTCCAGCACTACTGTCTAGCCATTCAAAGCCCTATTCAGACTTTCAAAAGAATGTTTGTTGTTTAGTCGTGTCTGAATACTTGTTTATCAAAGTATTTGGAACCCACTACCAGTGCAGTTTACAAATTTATAACACAGTACCTCTCCACACACTTACAATTTAAGAACTGGAAAATAAAGGAAAAGGTCTTGAATACATGGAATGATTTGAGACTCAAATGCTTATATTAATGAAACCAGTATAGAGCTATTATGAAGGCTGACTGGGAACCTGACTATAATGACTGTGACTAGACGCTTACAAGGTGATGGTAGAAGAGGTCCAGACTAGATCTGATAGTGGTAGTTCGGCATGTTTACATCCAGAATATCCATAATTAATTAGCAAGGGGTGAGCAGGCTGAAGATTCACTTCAGGAGGTAGAGAGAATTTCACAGACATGAACAACTTAGATCTTATGATCCTAATCTGGGGACTAAGCTAGACTGGTGAAAAACAAGTGATTTATATGTGTTGTATGTGCAAAACGAGTGGCGCTGGGGGCTAAACCACTGAGCCTAGGGCTTGCCAATCGGAAGGTTGGCAGTTCAAATCCCTGCAACAGGGTGAACTCCCATTGCTCAGTCCCAGCTCCTGCCAACCAAGCCGTTCAAAAGCATGTCAAAGTGCAAGTAGATAAATAGGTACCGTTCTGGCGGGAAGGTAAACAGCATTTCTGTACGCTGCTCTGGTTTCACCAGAAGTGGCTTAGTCATGCTGGTCACATGACCTGGAAAAACTGTCTGTGGACAAACGTCGGCTCCCTTGTTCAGTAAAGCGAGATGAGCACCACAACCCCAGAGTCGTTCATGACTGGACTTAACTGTCAGGTGTCCTCAGATGGATTAATGGCAAAATATTATAAAAAATTAAGTAACAGCTGGTAAATCCATTCAAAGATCTGATGAATGGGATTTTAAAAACAGGTGAAATCCCAGGAACATGGAAATAAACTTATATTACAGTGATTCCAAAACAAGATTCTGATTTGCTGCAAATAAAAAATTATAGGCCTATTTCTTTATTAAATAATGATTATAAACTATTTGCAAATATCTTAGCCACTGGAATGAAAAAAATATTAAGAGAGTATATACATCAAGATCGGGACGCAGGTGGCGCTGTGGGTTAAAGCCTCAGCGCCTAGGGCTTGCCGATCGAAAGGTCGGCGGTTCGAATCCCTGCGGCGCGGTGCGCTCCCGCTGCTCGGTCCCAGCGCCTGCCAACCTAGCAGTTCGAAAGCACCTCCGGGTGCAAGTAGATAAATAGGGACCGCTTACCAGCGGGAAGGTAAACGGCGTTTCCGTGTGCGGCTCTGGCTCTGGCTCTGGCTCTGGCCAGAGCAGCGATGTCACGCTGGCCACGTGACCCGGAAGTGTCTCCGGACAGCGCTGGCCCCTGGCCTCTTAAGTGAGATGGGCGCACAACCCCAGAGTCTGTCAAGACTGGCCCGTACGGGCAGGGGTACCTTTACCTTTACCTATACATCAAGATCAGGTAGGATTTCTTCCAGGTAGACAAATGAAAGAGAATGTAAGAAATATTTTTAATGTAATAGAATACCTGGAGGTAAAAAATGAAAAGAAAGTAGCAATGATGTTTATGAACACGGCCCAGGAGGAAGGAGCGGAACCACTGTAGGACAGTGCCCCCAGCTCCCAGCCCCTCAAGACGGTCCAGAAGGATGTTATGGTCGATGGTATCAAACGCCGCTGACAGATCCAGCAGAACTAGGAAACAGCTCTCACCTTTGTCCCTAGCCTGCCGGAGATCATCAACCAGTGCGACCAAGGCAGTTTCAGTCCCATGATGAGGCCTGAATCCCGACTGGAAGCGATCCAAATGGTCCGCTTCTTCCAGGCGTGCCTGGAGTTGTTCGGCAACCGCTCGCTCCATCACCTTGCCCTAGAATGGAAGATTTGAGACTGGGCGATAGTTGGCCATTGTGGTCGCATCTAAAGATGCTGAAAAAGCTTTTGATAATGTTTCTTGGGATTTCATTAAAAAAATTGTTTGAAGAAATTAATTGCGGATCTAAATTTTTAAAAGGAATAGAAGCAATATATTCAGAACAAGAGGCCAAGCTAATTGTAAATCAGGTGATAACGGATGAGTACAAGATGCAAAAAGGAACTAGACAAGGATGCCCGCTGTCACCACTGTTGTTCATTCTGGTCCTGGAAGTACTTGCAAGAAACATAAGAGCAGATAAAGAGATTATGGGGATAAACACTGGAAAAAGTGAATTTAAATTGAAAGCATAAGCTGATGACTTAGTAATTATAGTGGAGGAGCCAAAAAATTCTCTTCCTAGAGTGACAGAAAAGATTTGAGAATTTGGGGAAGTGGCAGGATTTAAATTAAATAGAAATAAAACTAAGCTATTAGTAAAAAAAATGAAGAAGAGAAAAGAGAGCTGAAGCAAAGTATTGAGATAGAAATCCATAAAAAAGCAAAATACTTCGGGATATGGTTAACAGCAGGAAATATAAAAGTGTATAAAGATGATTGTGAAAAAGTGTGGTGTGACATAAAAAGGAATTTAGAAATATAGAGTAGAATGAACCTCTCCCTACTAGGAAAAATAGCAACGATAAAAATGAATGTACTGTATTGCCAAAAATGCTCTTTCTCTTTCAGACAGTCCCAGTAATGGTGAAAGATGACTGCCTCAAAAAATGGCAGAAGGATATTTCTAAGTTGGGGGGGGGGGGGGGAGGCCAAGGATTAAACATGGTACTTACAGATATAAAAGAAAGAGGCGAGTTTGCCTTCCCAGACCTTAAATTGTACTATGAGGCTGCGTGTTTGGTCTGGATTAGGGACTTGATAAAACTGGAAAAGGAAGAGGCATTAGATTTGGAAGGCCATGATAATAGATTTGGATGGCATGCATATTTATGGTATGGGAAAGGAAAAGTTCACAAAGGGTTTTATAATCATATAATTAGGAAATCATTAATGAGGGTGTGGGAGAGATATAAAGATATATTAGAACAAAAAACACCCTGGTGGCTATCACCAACTGAAGCTTCGTTGCTCAAACCACTTGGTAAAAAGGGGAAATGGCCTACATACAGAGATTTGCTGAAGGATCAAGAAGGAAAATGGAAATTAAAAGATTATGAGGAAATAAAAGACCATTTTCAGAGTTTGTTACATTACAGATAACTACATGAGATGTACAAGGAAGACAACAAGAAAGGGTTTAGTTATACAACTTCTAGATTTCAAAAGGAAGTGATAGAAGAAGAGGTGAAGCTGTTGAAGAAAGCATATAGTATTTTGCTAGAATGGGAAACAAAAGATGAGGAGGTCAAAACGGTTATGATCAAGTGGACACAAGATATTAGGACATAATATACCATTTGAGGACTGGGAAAAATTGTGGAAAGTAAATCTGAAATTTACAGATTGTTCTCTTTTGAAAGAAAATTACATGAAAATGATGTATAGATGGTATTACACCAGTACAGTTAGCAAAAATGTACAAAACCGGGTCAAACACATGTTGGAAATGTAAAGAAAAAGAAGGGACTTTCTATCATATGTGGTGGGAATGTAGAGAAATGAAAATTTTTTGGGAAATGATATACAATGAACTGAAAGAAATGTTTAAAAACCAGAAGCATTTCTGTTAGGGATTCTAGGACAAGACCTGCCAAGAAAAAAAAAGAATTTATTTATGTATGCTACAACAGTGGCAAGAGTCTTGATAGCACAAGGATGGAAGAATGCGGAAATCCCAACGAAAGAACAGTGGCAAGAAAAATTGATGAGTTATGCAGAACTGGCTAAATTGACATACAAACTGCAGGACTAGGACAACTGTAACTTTAAGGAAGAATGGGAGCTATTCACAAATTATCTAAAAAGACAACAAAATTAACTGGACTCCTTGGAAGGGTTCAAATAAACATACACAAATTTATTGGTTGATAACATGATAGGTGGATAACGTAAGGATATGTCTAATTTTATAACATGCAGAAAATAATATGTGCTGAGAAATCAGAGAGAGGAACTGAGGGAAGTGTCTGAAGGGGGAGGGTTAGAAAGGGGTGGGGGAAAGGGGGAAAATAATGAATATGATATGTTTTGATAGTTTTTATGTTGAAGTTGTTAATAAAAATATTTTTTTAAAAAAATAATAACTGTCAGGGTTCCTTTACCTTTATGTGTGATATAACAGTGTACCACCAGATGGCGCTGTGGGGTCCCATTTTTTTCTGTACCTGTTTTCCCTGTTTAAATTTACAGGAGCATTAATCCTAGAATAATAGGCAGGTAGAACTTTAGAATGTAATAATCTGATTGGCCGTGGGAGCCGTCCAATCTAGCTCCATAAGGGAAGTTTGAACCAGCCTATCAGGTGTGACCTGGGGTGTGAACAAGGATATATAGCCAGGCAAGCACTGACGGACACACCCGATGACTGACAATTTTTATTACAAACTGATATAAACTCCACAAAACTGAGGGTTCTCTCAGAGTACATTTCACCCACCCAGCTGCCCGCCTTGCAATTTCCATGTTTTGTACCCCCAGGCCCCCACACACCCACAAAAGATATAAAGAAATGGTGTCACAAAGAAGCAAAGGAATCCGAACATTCCCCCTTCACCTGACAAAAACAAAAACACCCCACCTCTGTTCACCCACCACTCTGAAGGCCTGAAACACACATATGCACACCAACGTCTGATTCTTTGGACATGATTTCCCAAAATCATGCAGCATCAACCACAGAGGCTTCCTAGCTTAAAGTGTAACGTTTTGTCCATTTGACAACACTGTTTTTATATTGGCATAGCATTTGGGAAATGTAATTAATGGATATTAATTACATTTAACGAAGGCTGGATTTCTCTGAAAACCAAAACAGGATCAAAACATTTTTGTGTGTGTTCACATTGGAGTAATTGGGGCATTTGCTTTAGGCCATGTTTGTTTGTTCAGCCTCCAATCTTTCTGTTTACATGGGCTAAGATGGAAACCATCCGAGTCTGACTCTTCTTGGCTGACAGTTCCTGGGGACCAATAAAAAGGGGGTTATTGCTTGCAACAAATGTTCCCGTTTGCTTCAATGTTTGATTAAGCAGTCTGAAGCTAGGTCGTTCTGCGTAGAAGAGCACCTTGAGAATTGTGTGCTATCCACCTGTCTAGACTGCCGATTACAGCTATCTAGAAATGGCCATGTTTTATTAAAAAGTTAGTTATGAGGATTCATGCAGGTTCTTCATGCTTCTTCATTACACAAGTTTCTTGGTTTTGAGGTGCACCCATCAAAGAACAGCAGGGGATTTATGACCAAGAGTCAAATTAGCAGTGAAGCTGTCTGGGGTTGCAAGTTTGTGCCCTCACTCTACTTTTACTTTAAAAATAAAAGCACCCAGCTCTTATGGATGAAAAGAAGTACTTAAAAATTGGTGGTGTTGTGTGTGTGTGTGTGTGTGTGTGTGTTGACATTCTGGCAGCCCAACCTTATTCTTGTTCCTCATCCACCCACAGCAAGTTCCACTAATTTCATGGTGCTTAGTCCTACAAAGTGTGCATTACATCCTGTGGCTTAAAAAACAAAGTATGTGGCTTGATCTGCTTGTCTATTTGTAAATGAATGATTGCTGTTAAAGCAGAGTAGAACGAGGAAATACATTTGTCATTTGAATGAGCATTTTGCCTAATGCCAGTTTCTCATTTGTATTGCAAAACAGTTGCAAGTCAAATTTCAGCCTCATGTGGAAAGGTTTATATGTTTATTTTTTTTTATTAAGTTTCAACATTTTTTAAAGAAATACAGTCAAAACACCATTTTGCCTTTTCTCTTATTTTTGTCGACTTCCCACCTCCTTTTCTATGGGGCTCTTGTTTCTCTCCTTCTGCCACACCCTATCTTCTTGATTTGCATCGTCACGTAGCTCCTATTCAAAAGTTAATTGGTGTAGAAAGAATGGCACAGTTTCAGATAGAATGGAGAGATGCCTACACACACAAATCTTTATGCGCAGAGGCTTATTTCGGACATTAAAATGAATTCATGTAGACTGCCCCTCCCTTTGGTGCTGGTGCAGTAGTAACAGTGTCAGAATAGATCCAAGGAGACCAAGGCTCAAATCGCCACTCACCCATCAGACACACTGGGAGAATTTGAGCTAGTCACCAACTTTTCTCAGCCCACCTTACAGGATGGGCTGTGAGGATAAAAATGGAGGGGGAGGAATGATGCATTGAATGCTACCTTGAGATCCTTGGAGAATGTGTGGACTATTGAGGCATCTAATCATAACCCTGCATTTTTATCAAAGCTTATATTTTTGATTAAGGCCTGTATTTTAAAATGAGCTTAAAGATTTTCAAATGTTTATGCCAGGCAGAAGACCAGCTGCCTAAGAACCTTGGCAAGATGTTTATTCTCCTGGACAAGGGGCCCCCTGATTTATAGCAGAAAACAATTCTCAAAGTCATAAAAAGGGAATTACAGGCTGACAGCCAAGGTTACACTGACCCTACATATTACAGAAGATAAAAAAAGAGATAAACATAATTAAGAGTTGATAAATAGTAAAATAAAACCATGTGCCTCCCATTAAACTTGAGCCATATTTTCCTAAGGTTGAAAGGTCAAGAGCAGTGAAAAAGGCAACTGGCTTGGCTGGAGAAGATAGGTTTCTTCCTATCTTATTTTGAGGCTGGAAACTGTTCCTTCCTTTTTTACTTTGAAAAGGTTTATTCTTCTAAAAAGCTATCTATGTTATGTATTAAATATATTGGCTTAAATGTAATTATGCAAAGGATTTAGAAAGAAAGAAATGTTAAATCCTTATGCTAGATTCTTATTTCATATAGTTGGAAGAGATCACAGGGGCCATCAGCCATCAGCCCAGCCCCCCTGCCAAGCAGGAAACATCATTAGAGCACACATATGGTTGTCAGGCCTTTGTTTAAAGACCTCCAAGAGAAGGAGATCTTTCAATGATGATGTGAACTCAAGATCCTTGACATCTGTTTAAGATAAAAATTTAAGATTAACCATTTGTTTTGGAGGGCAATAGGGCAAGGAGGGCAAGAGGTGAGCTGGTAATTAAGGTTCCTTGTTGAGACACATGTAAGATATATTACTAATTATTTGTCATTTATAGATAGAAGAATATATAGCTTTTGTTGTTGTTTAGTCGTTTAGTCGTGTCCGACTCTTCGTGACCCCATGGACCAGAGAACGCCAGGCACTCCTGTCCTCCACTGCCCCCCGCAGCTTGGTCAGACTCATGCTGGTAACCTCGAAAACACTATCCAACCATCTCGTCCTCTGTCGCCCCCTTCTCCTTGTGCCCTCCATCTTTCCCAACATCAGGGTCTTCTCCAGGGAGTCTTCTCTTCTCATGAGGTGGCCAAAGTACTGGAGCCTCAGCTTCACAATCTGTCCTTCCAGTGAGCACTCAGGGCTGATTTCCTTCAGAATGGAGAGGTTTGATCTTCTTGCAGTCCATGGGACTCTCAAGAGTCTCCTCCAGCACCATAATTCAAAAGCATCAATTCTTCGGCGATCAGCCTTCTTTATGGTCCAGCTCTCACTTCCATACATCACTACTGGGAAAACCATAGCTTTAACTATACGGACCTTTGTTGGCAAGGTGATGTCTCTACTTCTCAAGATGCTGTCTAGGCCTGTCATTGCCCTTCTCCCAAGAAGCAGGCGTCTTTTAATTTCGTGGCTGCTGTCACCATCTGCAGTGATCATGGAGCCCAAGAAAGTAAAATCTCTCACTGCCTCCATTTCTTCCCCTTCTATTTGCCAGGAGGTGATGGGACCAGTAGCCATGATCTTCGTTTTTTTGATGTTGAGCTTCAGACCATATTTTGCACTCTCCTCTTTCACCCTCAATAAAAGGTTCTTTAATTCCTCCTCAGTTTCTGCCATCAAGGTTGTGTCATCTGCATATCTGAGGTTGTTGATATTTCTTCCGGCAATCTTAATTCTGGCTAGAGATTCATCCAGCCCAGCCTTTCGCATGATGAATTCTGCATATAAGTTAAATAAGCAGGGAGACAAAATGCAGCCTTGTCGTACTCCTTTCCCAATTTTGAACCAGTCAGTTGTTCCATATCCAGTTCTAACTGTAGCTTCTTGTCCCACATAGAGATTTCTCAGGAGACAGATGAGGTGATCAGGCACTCCCATTTCTTTAAGAACTTGCCATAGTTTGCCCTGGTCGACACAGTCAAAGGCTTTTGCATAGTCAATGAAGCAGAAGTAAATGTCTTTCTGGAACTCTCTAGCTTTCTCCATAATCCAGTGCATGTTTGCAATTTGGACTCTGGTTACTCTGCCTCTTCTAAATCCAGCTTGCACTTCTGGGAGTTCTCAGTCCACATACTGCTTGAGACTTCCTTGTAGAATTTTAAGCATAACCTTGCTAGCGTGAGAAATTAGTGCAATTGTGCGATAGTTGGAGCATTCTTTGGCACTGCCCTTCTTTGGGATTGGGATGTAGACTGATCTTCTCCAATCTTCTGGCCACTGCTGAGTTTTCCAAACTTGCTGGCATATTGAGTGTAGCACCTTAACAGCATCATCTTTTAAAATTTTAAATAGTTCAGCTGGAATACCATCACTTCCACTGGCCTTGTTATTTGCAGTGCTTTCTAAGGCCCATTTGACTTCACTCTCCAGGATGTCTGGCTCAAGGTCAGCAACCACACTACCTGGGGTATATGAGACATCCGTTTCTTTCTGGTATAATTCCTCTGTGTATTCTTGCCACCTCTTCTTGATGTCTTCTGCTTCTGTTAGGTCCTTTCCACTTTTGTCCTTTATTATGGAAATCTTTGTACGAAATGTTCCTTTCATATCTCCAATTTTCTTGAACAGATCTCTGGTTCTTCCCATTCTATTGCTTTCCTCTATTTCTTTGCATTGCTTGTTTAAGAAGGTCTTCTTGTCTCTCCTTGCTATTCTTTGGAAATCTGCATTCAATTTCCTGTATGTTTCACGCTCTCCCTTGCATTTTGCTTGCCTTCTCTCCCCCGCTATTTGTAAGGCCTCATTGGACAGCCACTTTGCTTTCTTGCATTTCCTTTTCATTGGGATGGTTTTCGTTGCTGCCTCCTGTATAATGTTACGAGCCTCCATCCATAGTTCTTCAGGCACTCTGTCCACCAAATCTAAATCCTTAAACCTGTTCCTCACTTCCACTGTGTATTCATAAGGGATTTGACTTAGATTGTATCTTACCGGCCCAGTGGTTTTTCCTACTTTCTTCAGTTTAAGCTTGAATTTTGCTATAAGAAGCTGATGATCTGAGCCACAGTCAGCTCCAGGTCTTGTTTTTGCTGACTGTATAGAGCTTCTCCATCTTTGGCTGCAGAGAATATAATCAATCTGATTTCGATGCTGCCCATCTGGTGATGTCCATGTGTAGAGTCGTCTCTTGTGTTGTTGGAAAAGCGTGTTTGTGATGACCAGCTTGTTCTCTTGACAGAACTCTATTAGCCTTTGCCCTGCTTCGTTTTGATCTCCAAGGCCAAACTTGCCAGTGGTTCCTTTTATCTCTTGACTCCCTACTTTAGCATTCCAATCCCCTATAATGAGAAGAACATCCTTCTTTGGTGTCACTTCTATAAGGTGTTGTAAGTCTTCATAGAATTGGTCAGTTTCAGTTTCTTCAGCACCAGTAGTTGGTGCATAAACTTGGATTACTGTGATGTTAAAAGGTCTGCCTTGGATTCGTATTGAGATCATTCTATCATTTTTGAGATTGCATCCCAGTACAGCTTTTGCCACTCTTTTGTTGACTATGAGGGCCACTCCATTTCTTTTACGGGTTTCTTGCCCACAGTAGTAGATATGATGGTCATCCGAACTGAATTCACCCATTCCCATCCATTTTAGTTCACTGATGCCCAGGATGTCAATATTTATTCTTGCCATCTCATTTTTGACCACCTCCAACTTACCCATGTTCATGGTTCTTACATTCCAGGTTCCTATGCAATATTTTTCTTTACAGCATTGGACTTTCCTTTCGCTTCCAGGCATATCCGCAACTGAGCGTCCTTTCGGCTTTGGTCCAGCCGCTTCATCAGCTCTGGATCTACTTGTACTTGCCCTCCGCTCTTCCCCAGTAGCATGTTGGACGCCTTCCGACCTGAGGGGCTCATCTTCCAGCGTCATAACTTTTATATGCCTGTTGTCTTTATCCATGGAGTTTTCTTGGCAGGGATACTGGAGTGGCTTGCCGGTTCCTCCTCCAGGTGGATCACGTTTGGTCAAAACTCTCCACTATGACCTGTTCATCTTGGGTGCCCTGCTCGGCATAGTTCATAGCTTCTCTGAGTTCTTCAAGCCCCTTCGCCACGGCAAGGCAGTGATCCATGAAGGGGATATAGCTTTTTGTTTCCCATAAAAGGGCAAAAGGAAATGGGTGTATCTTTTGTGATTGGTTCTAGCAAACAGCCAATAGGAATTTCAACCAGGCTGACTGGACAGAGGCAGCCAAAGGAGGAGCAAGGGGGCTGGATTAAGGAAATATAAGTGCTGGCCATAACGGCAGGAGGGCAGGCCAGAGCTTGGTAACCATATACCACTGTGCCTCTCATTTATTTGTCTGACAAATAAATTATTATTTTAATTTCTCTATTGCTGCGTTGAATATTTCATTCCAGCTAAGCGTTAACCATAAGCAGGGTGCTACACTATATTTCTACACAGAACAATATCTGAAAAGATGTTCCCTGTCTTATGGCTACTGTTCCATTACCTTACACATCTCCTGAGAGACCTTCCTATAATGCAGACCCTCTTCTCTGGGTAAACTACCCTTGTTCATTCTCTTAAACTTTGCTTTCAGAATGCTGCTTTGCTTCAATGGCAGCAGACCTTCTAAATTGGACTGAGTATTGGGATATAGCTTGAAAACATATCTGTAAAATGTTCTGGTGAAGGATTTCATCGAGCACAGACTACCCTTCTCTCTGACAGACTCAGACCTGCTTTGCGTCAGTAAGTTTGCTGTGCCACGTGCAGCCTCTGTGGCCTTGGGCTAACCTAGCAGATCTGTCTCATTCCTGAATACAGCACTTAGGTCCCAAAACGCAAAGGTTGGTGGTGTATATTAGAACTAGCAAAACTGGTGAGATAGTGGAATCAACACAAAGGGGTTTAAGGCAGCAATATATTAAGCTTGAACCTACCAAATAAAGCCAATTTTAAAAATTAACTGGTAAACTTGGTTTTAATAATTGATGGTAATGATATTTAAAAACAATATTAGTATGTCTATAAATGTAATGGAAGCTGACAGCCATATCTACCAGTAGTCATTCTGATGCTTTCGCTGCTTCTCAACTTTTCCTTTTAATGTAAAGGCATAAAATGAATTGCTATGTTTCTGCTATGAAATGTCCATACTCTCACACTGTAATAGCCCCGAGAGCTGTGCAACTTATTTCTCTTATGTTTTGCAACACACAGCGAAAGTTGCAAAACAGGGCAGCCAATATAATGTGGAGGGTAGAACACTTTCCCTATGGGGAGGGGAAATGGCTTTTAAGGGCATTTTGCATCTGAGGCTTTTTAGATAAGAAGAAAAAACCAAGTATGTGGCATGAATGTGATATAAAATTTTGTATGAGGTGCAGAAGGTGGATAGGGGGAGATCAGCCTTTGCTCCTATCCAGCAGAGCTCTTCCGTCCACTTTGACACTGTGCTGCTGCTTTTGTATTAAATATTATTTTCTTCTCAGATTTTAATCTCTTCCCTGCTCTTTAGAGAACGAGAGGGAAGGATTCGCTTGAAGAGGAGTCAGTTCTCTGTGAGAGAGAGAGAGAGAGAGAGAGAGAGAGAGAGAGAGAGAGAGAGAGAGAGAGAGAGAGAGAGAGAGAGAGAGAGACTCCGTCTGACAGGCACAGCAAGGCAGGAGCCCTAGTGGACTCCGATTCCCAGCATGCAACGCTAACCCCACCGAGAGGGCCTAGGCGTCACGTTGCATCTCGGGAGCTGTAGTCCTAGAAACCCTTGTTATGCAAAAAAACACGGGGATGAAGCGAGGAGGTGGGCGGGTCTCGACGACAGCCCTCTGGACGGAAGTGTTGCACACGCGCGTTCTCTCAGGGGGGCAGGTGAGCAGCCCCATCTCTCGCCCTCGGCGGCGGCGGCGGCGGCACCTGTTCGCTCGTCAGGCTTCTCTGAGAAGCGGGGTGGGTTGGGGGGGGGAGGGAACGGGGCTTCGTGTGAACCGTCAAGAGGTGGCGGGTTGGGGCCGGGAACCCAAGCAGGCCGGGGGCTGGGGAAGAAGTCAAGACATATAAAGTTGCGCTTTGTCCCATAGAGTGAGTTAAGCGACTCTCCAAAGTCTCCTCGACTGCAGCCTTTGGGTGGGGGTTAAGTTAAACTTAACCCGCCTCTGCCAGCGCTGCTGTGTCCGCTTCTCAACCCTCCTCTTCCACCCTCACCCCCCGCGGTTGTTTTCTCCTCAGAGGAAAAATGCGAAACGTCACAGTTCTGGTTGGCAATAATAACTGCCAACTGCCAACTGTCATACGCTGACTTAATCCCTCTCAGACACACATTGTGGGGATCACAGGCCTTGGTACGCGATTTTATAAAATGGCATAGCCAGGATTTTTGCTAGTGGGGGCTGACTTTTGTAAGGGCGGGGGACTTCAGATTTGTATTGATTTTGATTAATTTGGCTATGCCCATGTTTGTGAGAAATAAATTAATAAGGGGTTCCCCCACTGCCACACACACGTAGAAGAAGATCTGAGTTGCAAAAGCCCTGTGAGGGGTTCGCTATTTAAAAGCAGCTTTAGTCACTTTTTGAGGACTCACAAAGCAGTGTACGAACAGGGTCAAGGCAGGATGTCATGATGAAATAGGCACCATAGCAAGCATACAGATTAGAAGAAAATCCTTCCTGCCCCACCGGCTAGAGGATTACTGATTCACTGCTGTGGTAAAATCCCGAGGTTCTCAGTTGTGTTCAATAGGAAGCTCTCACTCAGCTTTACCTGGGCCTAATGGAAGATCCAAAAATGGCTTCCAGTGTGAATGCGCAAGCTCCCTGTTTTGCACAATACTGTAGATCATTGGTAGGCAAACTAAGGCCTGGGGGCTGGATCTGGCCCAATCGCCTTCTAAATCCGGCCCGTGGACGGTTTGGGAATCAGCTTGCTTTTACATGAGTAGAATGCATCTCTGGGTGATTTGTGGGGCCTGCCTGGTGTTTTTACCTGAGTAGAATGTTTGCTTTTATTTCAAATGCATCTCTGGGTTATTTGTGGGGCATAGGAATTCATTCATATCCCCCCCCCCAAAAAAAAAATAGTCCGGCCCCCCACGAGGTCTGAGGGACGGTGGACCGGCCCCCTGCTGAAAAGGTTTGCTAACCCCTGCTGTAGATTGATTGCTGGCCTCTCCTCTTATTTCTCTATTTTCCCTTCCGGTAGCACAGTTCAGGGGCTTGCTTGACCCTCTTCTGAAGCTTCCTCCCCCCCCCCCCCCCAAAGCACCACATTATGGCTGGACTGCTAAGGACACTTAGAAGCGCCACTTCTGAGAGAAAAATATGCTCAAGACTGCTCTATGTGGGTAGAGGTAGAGGTGGGAAGCCAACTTCTTACCCCTTGTGATTTTCTCCTATCTCTCCGCCCCCCCCCCCCTTTTACATTTTCTGTCGGTAGAAAGTTTATTCCATTCTGTTGTAGAGTGTAGGCCAGGGGTCAGCAAACTTTTTCAACAGGGGGCCGGCTCACTCAGACCTTCTGGGGGGCTGGACCATATTTTGAAAAAAAAAAATATGAACGAATTTCTATGAAAAAGGTGAGATGGCAGGGCTCTTTTACCTCCTTTTAAGATGTCCCCACCAATCCTGCTGGTTCTCAGCGGTTGTGAAAAATCTCTGCATATGGTTGAAAGTCTTTGTGTCGATCTGTCTGATTTCCTCCCCACCCCCATGTTCCATGACTGACTCCTGATATTAAAACCAGTATCTGGGGTTCAGGCATGAGATATTCTAATAGTGTGCTATACTGTTCTATAAGATCAACTGAGTATTTCCCCTGTGCTTCAAGGACACTGCGTTCTGGATTTTGAAAACTCTGAGAGTCAAAGACCATTTGAAAGAACAGTCATTCTCGTTTCAGTGACCTAGGACATGTTTGAGTGCCAGATCAAATTACATTCAACTTTCCCTGTCTGGTTGAAAGAACACCTGTTCTCAGATGAATGGAGAGAGTCAACCAGCAAGCAGTGAACCACACTGAAACTCTTGCACTACTGGGATTATATTCAAGTAGTTCAAAACACCCAGCTGCCATAATAATTCATATAACAGCAAGAAAGGCCATAAAGTACAATTGTTTAGCCAATAAAAATGACAGTATGTGAGAACAGCAATGAGAAAATACAGTGGTACCTCGGATTAAATACTTAATTCATTCCGGCGGTCCGTACTTAACCTGAAACTGTTCTTAACCTGAAGCACCACTTTAGCTAATGGGGCCTCCTGCTGCTGCCATGCCGCCGGAGCACAATTTCTGTTCTCATCCTGAAGCAAAGTTCTTAACCTGAAGCACTATTTCTGGGTTAGCGGAGTCTGTAACCTGAAGCGTATGTAACCTGAAGCGTATGTAACCCAAGGTACCACTGTATATTATTAATAATTCTTTTTTTTCTTCCGGATGAGGACAACAGTTTACTTAAAACACATTTTGTAATGGTTTTATGTAGAACAATCTATTTTACTGTGTTAGAAAATGATAATTCCTGTGAGCACTCATGCAAGGTGTGCTCAGTGTTTTCATTGTTGTTGCAAGCTTATCTTGATACCCAAATATGCTGCCAGTCCTTAATATTGTGAGTATGCAATGTGGTTTCTTCCCAAGTAATGTCTTTTGTTTGTTTGTTTACTACAACATTTGTAATTTCTATTTTCAAGTTTTATTTGCCTATGCCCAGGTGGCAAAAATTAAGATGCCTGTGTTTTAAGTAGCATAGGGTGCTGCAGTCTGCCTCTCATTCACTTGCTAGTACTGTACAGTATTGGTTATATTTGCCTGTACAAAAGTAAGGGTCCAGTCGTATACTGCATTTACAGTACGTGCACTTTGCAAAATGGGCTGTTCTTTTGAATAAGAAGACATAGCATTGCTTTGTAAAATTAAGAAAAATGCCAAATAAGTATAATATTATGCTAATTAAGTGTTAAATTATGTATTTTGTATTGTTAAAGCAGCAAAACAACTTTAGGTTTGATAAATAATTAAGTAAGTATTGAATATATTTGAATTTCTCACTGAATTGGAAGCCTGGGCTTCACAGTTTCTAAAATTTTAAATCTAGGCAAACACACTGACTGACTTATGCTTAGCTGCCAAAGAATGCTGAGTCTCAGTTGGAAAAGAGAAACATAAAACTTAGGGTTGGGAGGAGAAATAGTTTGTTCTGATTCCTGAAAGAGGGCCTGGCCAACTGACTGGAACCCTGAATAGGAGTACTCTACATTGCAATATTGCTTTAGATCTTATTGTATTATATGTAATAATTATGCTTGGGTTAATCTTTCTCCTGAAACAAGAGTTTCAGTAATGGAAAGAAAATGTATTGGCTAAAAACCCAGAATTTAATCTGAAGTGTGGAGATCGGGATCTGCACCAAAACGTAATTTTAAATACCAGCATTTTGAAACTGTTCCACTCCACAGTGGCAAGTGGGAAACAGGTGATTATAGATTGCCCCCAATAAATGCTCATACATTTATATAAATTAAATACGTAAATGAATTGAAAGTCACAGCCCTCCCACTTTGCTTCTGCTGTCAGCCGTTTTATCTATCTACCGGTAACTCAGTTTCATCAAGCTGCCTTTCATTCACTTGCTAGTACAGTATTGGTTATATTTGCTTGTACAAGCTGAACTCTCTAAGCTTCTGGCAGAGGGATTTCATAGTCATGTTACCTGAGCTGCTTTTGACCGGAGACACCAAATTAACCTGGGACCACCTAACACGGAAGAGGTCAAACAATTGTTAGTTTTAAAACAGTATTCCTAGTTATAGTTTATATGCCATTATATCCAGTTAGAAGTCAAATGTATTGTTAGCACCTTTTCATTGCTTTTCTCATTTTAATTGCAGATTGAATAATAGAAGAATGGATAAAGATGCACAGAAGATGGTTAGAATCTAAGATGTTTGATCTGCAGTAATAATATAGGTTGCATTATATCCTGTGAAAACTTTGGGCATTTTCCAAAGATGCTAGCTCCCTTATTCAGCTGCCCATTGAGAACATTTACTGTTCCATTGCACTGTACCCATGAAGTTAAAATGTCAGTGTGTCTTGAAGAATTAAGTGTTTAGCCTAAGTATGGCTTTTGGAAAGAAAATGTCCCTTTCTCGAGTAGAAAATCCCTGCTTTCTACTTTTTTTGATAATCTTTCAAGCAATATTCATCTTGATCCTGTACCGAGGCAGCAATTCAACTGTATATCGGACTTCTTTTCCGCTACCTCGCCCATTGGACTATTCAAAAACAGAGGATGTCTATACAAATCTCAGTTTGTTCACTCCTGCTCCTGATAAGGCAAATATGCGGTACTGCACTGAGTCACCAATATTGGGTATGTATTGTTGCAGGTTGATGTTGGTAATGCATCCTAATGATTTGAGTTGCACATGAAAGCTGTATTTGGCTGTGATCCTAACTCGCACTTAGGAGCAGCAGGGCTGCATGAAGTAGTGGAGCCACCATCTCTTCCATTTCCTGGTTGTACTGCTCAAGGATAAGGAAGGACACACAGTAAAATTTCCAGTTTTCACTGTGCCAGCTCCTGGCTGGTGTTGCATAGGGGTCTGGATCAGGCCCATTGGTAGTAGCTGGACTGACTAAGGCTCCATAAGAACCTCAGCTGGGTGCAGTGGGATCCACCTTGTTCACAGAGCACACCCCACATTGCCAGGACTGGGTAGAGGGAAACCTGCATTCTATCTCTCCAGTTAAGCTGATTGGGTTTTAGGATTGCTTTACCTGTATGTGGGATAGTTATTATACTGGGACCGATGTGTGAAAGCATCTTTCGTAGTAGCATTCATTTCAAATATTATATCATTCTTTTAGAATATAGAATTTTGATGGGAAATTACACCTGTTGGCTTGTATTTTCTAGCGCTGGAATTGCAGGATATCCATTAAACAATGTATGTGCTTCCTTTTTTGAGTCAACAAACAGCATCATAAAAACCTGTAGCTATATCAACTACTTTTGTTTCTGTCCTTGACTGGCTGGGGATTGTCTTTGTTATGTGTTTGATAAATGGTTGGTTTGTTGTGCTAAGAGAACCTTGGCTACTACAGGAAACATTGATTTGATATTGGATGACCTTCCAGTGGACCCATGTGTTTGAGCTGTTTGACTGTGGAACAGTCTCCCTCTGGAGGTTGCAGACTCTCCTTCTTTGGAGGATTTTAAGGGGAGGTTGGATGGTCATCTGCCCTGGATTCTTTAGCTGAGATTCCTGCATTGCAGGGGGTTGGACTAGATGACCCTTGGGTCCCTTCCAACTCTACGATTGTATGATAATACAATTTGATATGCTAATTAGGTAATAAATTATACATTTTGTCTTGTTAAATCAGTAAAAGAAGTTTCGACTTTATCAGAAAGGTAGTACTTTACTGTGTGTATTTATTCCCCCCCCCCCCCCATTATGCATTACTAATGAAAGTAAGGCAGTTTACTTCAGGAGTGATTTCAGTTTTATATCCTCAAAATGCAGGCACAAAAGCAGACAAATTTATTTTCAGGCATTCCAGGCTATGCCTGGGGGACAGGTTTAGCAACTGTTCCCTTCTTTCAGGTGATGTCATAGCTGCATGCTACAGGGGCAGTCAATGATCTGACTTTCTGCATAACTTGGGTTTTGATGAGATGTGATTTTGGTTTCCCAGGTCTTCCAAATATTCATACTCACACATCTGCCATACAACAGCAGATACACAACTTTGGCTCTGTATTGCTTTGCTATTAAAGCTACCTCATGAGCAAAGCTCCATTCGTGTACAATATCTTAATCTGATCTGACAAATGTTGCCCAACACTTGGACCTTTTATACATAAGGCATTTGAGACTCAGTCCACATTAGTCTGACAAGAGATTTTGATTGTCCTTTTAACTTTTTGCCTTTGTTGTTGAAATTTAAGAAACCCTATGTTAATTTGGCTGGTGAACTTGCTTTTGTATTTTGGGTTGTAGGATTGTGTTCTTTTTGCATTACTTTCCTATACAGTGGTACCTCGCAAGACGAAATTAATCCGTTCCGCGAGTCTCTTCGTCTTGCGGTTTTTTTGTCTTGCGAAGCACGGCTATTAGCGGCTTAGTGGCTATTAGCGGCTTAGCGGCTTTAAGAAAAAGGAAACAAACTCGCAAGAACTCGCAAGACGTTTCGTCTTGCGAAGCAAGCCCATAGGAAAATTTGTCTTGCGAAGTACCTCAAAAAACGGAAAACTCTTTCGTCTAGCGAGTTTTTCGTCTTGCGAGGCATTCATCTTGCGGGGCACCACTGTATTAATTCTCCATTGGAAGCAGTTGCTTTTGCTATAAGTAGCTATCCTTTTCAACAATTGCTGTTCATCTTAAGATGTTTTTCAGTGTGCTAGAGATTAGCATCCAGTACTTCTTATCTTGCATGCTGCTATTTTTAAAAACTTAATCTTTTTCAGTAACTACTTATGAATAACTGCCTGACTCTGGACTTGTGCTTGCATTATCTGCTCCAATGACTGCTTTTCTTACTGCTGGACTGGTTTGGCATAATGCTCACCATAGTTTAGCACAGGAGTAGGGAACAGGATCTGGCTGACAGGCCGATTCCTTGTCTGTCTGTCCCCCAACTCTGGCAGGCCTCTCACCTGTCCATCACCCAACATCACTATGATTTCAGTTGATCAATTATTTCTTTGCAGCGAAGTCATTGCCCTTGGCTTGTGTTTTTTTCCACATGACGGCGAGTTCAGAATTGTTTAGTACTGTTTTGGAAAAACCTCCAGCTTGCTGTGTCATCCAAACCCAAATTGTGTTTAATCTTAACTATGGTTAGCAAAAGCAGGCTGACTTGGACTCAAACTCCCATCAGTCCCAGTCCTCCCATCAAATATGACCTGAGTTGTGGTTCAGCAACATCTGGAGGACTATAAGTTCCCTATTTCTTCTCTCTTCACATTACATTCCGATCAAGCCAATATTATAAGGTGGGGAGTGAAATGAGAGGGAGTTGTGATGGTACTATATCCTAGGCAGCATTCATTTGGTTTTGATAAAGCTTGTGTAAATCATTCTATGCGGCAGTGGCAATATCAGCAAATAGGAGCCAGACAAAGTATAGTTGCCATTCTGTGACTCCTGATGGGAAAGCAGTAGATTTGCAGTAATGAAATTCACACTCTTGAAAAAGTGACACTGTCAATCTTTCAGCCCTTGTCTAGGAAAAAAAAGTAATAGCTGACTCAATCCAAATAGTGTAGTCAGGTTGTGGAAGAGATGGTGTTCTTTGCTTTTGTATGCAGTAAATGTCTAGGGTCCTCATTAGTAGTGAGAAGAAATAACTTCATTTCCATATTCTTGAAGGGTAAAGGTGGCGCTGTGGGTTAAAGCCTCAGCGCCTAGGGCTTGCTGATCGAAAGGTCGGCGGTTCGAATCCCTGCGGCGGGGTGCGCTCCCGCTGCTCGGTCCCAGCGCCTGCCAACCTAGCAGTTCGAAAGCACCTCCGGGTGCAAGTAGATAAATAGGGACCGCTTACCAGCGGGAAGGTAAACGGCGTTTCCGTGTGCGGCTCTGGCTCGCCAGAGCAGCGATGTCACGCTGGCCACGTGACCCGGAAGTGTCTCCGGACAGCGCTGGCCCCTGGCCTCTTAAGTGAGATGGGCGCACAACCCCAGAGTCTGTCAAGACTGGCCCGTACGGGCAGGGGTACCTTTACCTTTACCTTAAGGTTTGTAGTAGGCTGTGCTGCTTTTTGAGAAGATGAGTGTACCCATGATTGAATCATCAGTATAATCTGCTTAGTTACCAGTGAAGTCTTCTGCACCAACCATGGCCATAACCAGTGCTGGATTGTAGTGTGGCGCAGGCAGTTCCTTTGCACAGGGCGCTGAGCTGAGGGAGCACAAAATCATAAAAATGATAATAAAACCTATATTTATACAGGCACCTACTGAGAAGATCCATTTAAAAAGCAACAGCACTAAAAGGAATTATTGTGAAGTTAAGGAATTTTTTTTTTGGGGGGGGGGTATGTGCCAAATTCTGTCCTTGCCCAGGGCACCATATTACCAAAGTCCTCCCCTGCCATTACTATTACTGAGAACTGTAATTGCCTTTTCCTCTTGAATCAGCAGATCTGATCCCTCCTAGTTTAGAGAGTTTGTTGGAAGCTGCCCAGAGTGGCTGGGGCAACCCACTCAGATGGGCACGGGATTATTATTATTATTATTATTATTATTATTATTATTATTATTTGGTATGTTAACTTTACTTTTATATGCCTTAAGTAAATGTGGTTTGACTTCCTATGCTCTCCTCCTACCCTTTTCCTTCCCATGAAGCCAACTGAATATCTTGAACCTTTTAATCCCCCTTGTTCTGCATAACTTATTCTTATTTTCCAGACCATTCTAATTACAGTGGTACCTCAGGTTACATATGCTTCAGGTTACATACGCTTCAGGTTACAGACTCTGCTAACCCAGAAATAGTGCTTCAGGTTAAGAACTTTGCTTCAGGATGAGAACAGAAATCGTGCTCCGGCGGCGCAGCGGCAGCAGGAGGCCCCATTAGCTAAAGTGGTGCTTCAGGTTAAGAATAGTTTCAGGTTAAGAACAGACCTCCAGAACGAATTAAGTACTTAACCTGAGGTACCACTGTATGTGATTTATTCAGCTGTTAAAAGTGATCAGCAAATAGTGTGGCCAGGTGTTGTTACTCGCAGTGCTTGTCCCAGTGTGGTCTGTCTCCTGTGGATGCATGAAGGAAGTCACACAGTACAGTGGAACCTCAGGTTAAGAACTTAATTCATTATGGAGGTCCGTTCTTAACCTGAAACTGTTCTTAACCTAAGGTACCACTTTAGCTATTGGGGCCTCCTGCTACCGCCACCACGCGATTTCTGTTCTCATCCTGAAGCAACGTTCTTAACCCGAGGTACTATTTCTGGGTTAGCAGAGTCTGTAACCTGAAGTGTCTGTAACCCGAGGTACCACTGTATGCTCTTCTTGTTTTCCATTTCTTCCTTGTACAGGTGCAATCATTGGATCTGCTTGAGTTAAAGGAACCAATGTTTGTTGTATACAGGATTAGAGTATGGAGATACTCTAGTCTGCAGTAAATCCATTCCTCCTTCACTCTAAACCAGCTTATATATGCAATTTAGTTGTAGTGTCCTTGCTGTGCTGGTGCAATGTCATATTCAACTGCGTGCTGGCATAGCAATTGGTGTTCCCTTGGCATAAGAAGGATCAGTCCCTCAGAATAGTAAATAGAGTTGGTCAGTGTATAGCTTTATACCAGCCTCTGGTTTCAAGGCTGCTATTGATTGTGAAAATGGAACACTTTTAATTTAAAAATGTTAATTGAAGTGCTATGACCCCACTGACCCAAGGAAGCTGCATTGTATACTTAATAGCTCTTGCTGTTTAAAGGCAAATTAAGTACTGATTCCACAATTAAATATATTTTCTGTGAAGTACTTATATAAAAACATGCTGGAATTTAAAAACTACCTAGAGTTTGTAAGAAAGCAGTTGACTAGCTTCTTATTGCAAGGGATTGGGTGATTTGTGCCTGTCTCTAATTGATTTTGCGTTCTGACATAATGACCTTGTTTGGATGAGCCTTGGGATCATGCACTCATCCTTGCACAAGTGCAAAGAAGCATTCATTTTAAACTACCAGCAGCTTGCTGGGGGCATCTAAGCTCAGGCAAGCTGCAAATCAAATTGTACTCTTATGAAGCTGGCTTGCTTTAGTTTAGTTTAGCCATAGTTTAGGGTTTGGATGGAATGCTAAACCAGTTAATCTTAAATGGAAGTAGAAGCCTCTAATCTCCTCTGCATCCTTATCAGAGGAGAGGGGAAATGCACAGGCCTGAGGCTTGGAAAAGCTTGCTCTCCTAATGCTAATTAGTGGTTTAGTCAGTTATGTCTGAGCCCAGCCAGAGCCTCAAACACTCATTCTTGTAGAAGAAAAATGTTTAAATCAGCACCTGTGCTCTACCAACTATCCTCGTAGGAAACTTTATCTCCATGAATAACTTATTCTGAAACTCACCCACTTAACCCTTCTTCTCATACAGTTGGACCCTTAGCCGTCACATTTGACACACTACCCAGTGAAGAAACGATCATCAGCAAAAACCCATATGTCCAGTCAGGTGGTCACTACAGCCCTCCACACTGTGTGGCTCGCTACAAAACTGCTGTCATTGTGCCACACAAGAATCACGAGAAACACTTGCAGCACTTCCTCTATTATCTCCATCCCTTCCTTCAGCGTCAGCAGATTAACTACTGTATCTACTTGATTCATCAGGTAAGCCAAACCAAAGGCACGCTGCAAGTCTCTTTAACATGTTTTTTTTTAATAAAATGAGCTAACGCAAAGGTTGTCAGATAAGTACAGAATATGGGAGTGTGCCTGCAGTTTCGATATACAGCTGTCTATAAAGTGCTCCTCATAAAATCAAAATCTGCTTTACGTAGAATCTTCTGTGGAGAAAAAAGTTGAAATGTCAAGGGTGCTGCTGCTTTCTAAATTGCAAGTGGTTAATCTTCTAATCAGCCATGCTGCTTTTATGCCAGATGGAGTACATGCTATGAGTGCTGCTTAGTCCAAACTCTTCCTATGGATGTTTCTATGAAAATAATGTGATCTTCTGGGGATTTTAAAAAATAAAAAATAAAATCACATGTAAAGATCAGAAACAAAAGGGAAGTACTGAAGAGAAGGCCATTTGTGGAGGGGTTAATTAGTTGTTTTTCATTTCTAGGTGTGAATGTGTACAATTGATATCAGGCTTGATATCAGGCTTGTTTGTTACAAATTTTGTGGTCATCACACTCATTATTAACCATGTAAACACTTTACAGCTGTTAACATATCCCAGTCCTGAAATGTTGGCAATCTTGGTCCAGTGATTATTAGCTCCATTTTGCTTCTTCCATTTCCTCAGATCCTCATTCTCCACTTACCTTTCTTCATGTTCTTCTTTACTTAATAGCTATTCTTCACCCTTATTTTAGCCTCCTTATCTCTCATCCCATAGTCCAGCTGCTTGTGTGAGGTGGCGATCCCTTCCTAACCGCTAATTTTGTCTTTCCTCACAGTTGCTGGACTGCAAACTAGTTTCTTCAACAACTGATTGATACGCCAAGCATGCCGAATATCTCAGTGTCACAAAAGCAGCACAATATATTATGAGCGCCCTCTAACCAATTCATCATTGTGTTCTAAGGCTGATTTTCATTTTCTCTTTTCAGGCTGGAAGTGGCCCATTTAACCGAGCAAAGCTTCTTAACGTTGGAGTCCGCGAGGCCATGAAAGACGATGACTGGGACTGCCTGCTTCTGCATGATGTGGACCTCATTCCAGAGAATGATTATAATGTTTATGCCTGTGATGATTATTTCCCCAAACAACTGTCCACTGCTATTGACAAGTTATACTACAGGTAATAAATATCCCAAGGAAAAGGTATACTAGGCCCATATTACCATTGGCTGGGGGCAGGCAGGAGAGAGGAGAAGAAATGTAACACAAGTAGTACAAAAATGTAAATAGTACAAATTAAAATGAATTTATTAAATAATAATTGTTTAAAAATTATAAGGGTTAACACTGGGCCAAGTGCTTTGCAGTCAACCAGCAGTTTTGCAGGTTCTGGCAATTTCATTTTTTATGAAGCAATTGGACAGAATACGTCTACTCCTTTTCCCTTTCTAACATTGCGTGCATATGGATTAGGGTACGGAGCATAAAACCACACAGGTGTTCTCCTGCATGCGCTTCTTTTGTATGACACTTTGAACTGCAATCTGACTTGGGATTGTAAATCCCATTGAATTTATTTGCAATTTATTTTTATTTGCAAATACAACAAACCTTTAGAAAAAATGTGGCAGTGAGAAGCATACAATCAACAATAAAATGTTCTTCATAAAACAAGTAGAAAATACATTAGATAAGCCTAATACATCAACACAGCACCCTTCAGGAACGCCGATGAGTTTTAAGCAGGTGTGTAAGTGCCAATACTGCAAGTGCCTTCCTGGTGTTCATTGGAAGCACATTCCAAAGTGCTTTGTTTCTGTTGCAAGGAAAAACTGTATTTTCTTACTTCCAAGCATGCTTAAATCATGGCCTTAACATTGAGATGTAAGAGAGAAGAAACTTGGAAGGTATGTTTTTAAGCATACTGAAGTCTTGAAGTTACAGATAGGTAGCCGTGTTGGTCTGCCATAGTCAAAACAAAAAAAAATCCTTCCAGTAGCACCTTAAAGACCAACTAAGTTAGTTCTTGGTATGAGCTTTCGTGTGCATCTGAAGAAGTGTGCATGCACACGAAAGCTCATACCAAGAACTAACTTAGTTGGTCTTTAAGGTGCTACTGGAAGGAATTTTTTTTGTGAAGTCTTGAACTTTTTCCAGAACTAATACTCCCTGTATTCACAACACTTCTGGTACAGCATCAGGAGCACTAAACTTGCATGAATGTGAAAGTCATTGTGTCCTGATGCTCCATGTAGGACCAAAGAAAAATAAAAGTATTCTAGTTTGTTGTGCCAGACACATGTACTCTTTGCTTTCCACAGTGCAGTGCAATATTATTATTTTTTTGTAAACTGATCTAGGTTTATTTTTCTTTGTAGTTTCCCATACTGGTCCTTTTTTGGTGGTGTAATTGCTTTGACCCCAGAGCATTACATGAAGATAAATGGGTTTCCAAATACCTTCTGGGACAAAGATGGTGAAGATGATGACATTGCTGAAAGGTACTATTGAGGAACAGGCGTTGAAAAAGGTTGTGATAAATTCAAACATAACAACAGTTAAGTTGTGCCTGTTTAAAAGAATGATGTGAGAGCTCTCCATCGCTCAATAGGACCTCTGTTCAGAAAGTGGTTGGTAATTACTTCATTTGATAGGTTGGATTTAAAGGTGCCCTTTTGTGTGTGGAATGTGTTTTCCATTCAAAGAAGCACTGTTTTGCACCTTTAGTTAGAAAAGTGTGAGAAAAGTTGGCTGAAATGGCAGAACATTTGAAAAGCGTCCTCTGAAAGCTGCTATTCCAAGGATGGGGCTCTACGGTGCAAGAATCTATAAACAAGCCTGAAGCTGCACTGCAGGGAACTGTTGTTTGTTTGTTTTTTAAATCCAAACTCCTTGTACCATGTGACAAGCTGCTTAGGAATTTCCAAAGCAGTTTATGATAAAGGGTAGAAGATTGCTGTTTGAGATAAAAGGGCACCCATACAAACCTTTGCAGACAGTTAAAAAGACTTTAGATTGGGATGTGTACAGGAGGCTGCAAGGTGACAAGGTGGTTTCTTACTGGGTGTTGAATTAAATGTCAGCCAGTTGCTAGTTTGAGCAAAGATCAGCCCTATCAAACATGAATGTGGCAAAGTCTTGTGAAATTTCTGTTCATCTTTCCCGGGCGTTTTTCTGTTCCCAAACACGGTTGACAGAATATAAAAATGTAAATGGAACACTTTGTTCTAACCGCTGTTCAAAGTAAAGGTGACTAACCTGTGAGCGGTATCCAGGCCTCCCCGCCCCATGCTTTGTGCCCCTCAAGATGGCCCCAAATTTGTTTATTTTTGTTGAAAGGCAAAATTATCCCCCCCCCCTTTTTCTAGTTGTTAAAAATGTGTTAACATTGATTAACTCTAGTGTGATGCCAAATTGTTTTTATGCCCTTCATGCTCCCCATTTGTCCATTTTATTGTTATTAATTACCATTCCTGAGGATCTCCTCCTGTGATTCTATGGTGCCTAATAATTATTGTGACACCAAAGACCCCCTTCTCTAATTCCTCCTTTAAAAAATTGTTAATGAATGATAAATAATTTAAAATAGTGCAGAACAGCAGATGGGAAAGTATTTTGGAATGTAGACTTGATAACTGCAGTTCTCACTTTGGCCCAGTGCAGTTGAAACAGAGAAATCTGACACGGCATCACCAGCCTGATAGGCTTTCATACTGGCCACTGAGGCCGTGAAGCCATTGTCAGCATATGTGGTTGTATTAGGACAATGTTACTCGTATGGCTGCCCCCCTTTCAAAAAAAAGGAAAAACCATTTCTAAGGAACAGCATTGAAGCTCATCAGATTGAACTTCAAAGAATTGGTTTGCTAACCCTAACCCTGATACAGAGTGGAGGCTGGTGCTAAAATCTGTTATTTCGGGTTTTGTGAGCCATTTTTGAGCAGAGGCACAGCAATGCACCCAAGGTAGGACAAGAAAGAAAACGGCTGGCCTGATCTTATATAATTCCACCTACCAAGAGCAAATTATCCAGCCATCTTGTGTCTGTGTCACTGCTAGACAAAAAATAATTGACAATCATGAACCCTTAGAATATGCCAGTCCTAACCATTTCACCTTTGTTGCCGTCTGCCTTGATTTTGCCATTTTTTATGGAGAAATGTTCTGAAATGCATGTACTTAGGCTCGTAAATTAATGTTTTCACCATCTCTTCACTTCAAAAGGATTGCTATCGCAGGAATGGGAATAGATCGCGTTCCACTTTATGTTGGGCATTACAAAATGATAGACTATGGACAAGCTGCTGAACGTGTACAGAACCTTAAAAGGTGAATACAGATTTTCTTCTTTCCATGACCGGTTTTACGTGCACTACACTTCCCAGCAGACAGGGCTTGTAACACATTGCATCTGCACCAGATCAAACCACACCCTCACCCTTGAGCCAGGACATATATTTAAGTAGTAGAGACTTACAGTCTTTGGCACCTCAAATTCATTGTTTATCAATGCAACTACCAGCAGGATGGAGCAAAATATTTAAATATCTTATTGATAAACATCTCCCCAACAGCCAGAGTTGAGGCATTCCAGCAGCTCTACTGGAATAGAGATAAATGAAGAGCAGAGGTGCCTATCAGCTACATCATCTGACACAGAAACTCTTCTCAGCCTTCGCTGTTGTGGCTGCTTTGAGCTGAGAGATACTGTATATGCTCAGAGGCACACCAAGCAGATTACTGGACTGCCCTCAGTTCATAGCAATCAGATAGACTGAAAACTATGCCGCTCTTTGGCTGCACCTGGCCTTTTTGGTATTGAAGGCTCTGCTTGTGAAGGTATTCAGTCTGCCACCAAATTTCCCGAAAGAGCCTCATGTGCTTAGTACAGTGTTTCCCAACCTTGTGCCTCCAGCTGTTTTTGGACTACAATTCCCATCATCCCTTGCCACTGGTCTTGCTAGTCAGGGATGATGGGAGTTGTAGTTCAAAAACAGCTGGAGGCACAAGGTTGGGAAACACTGGCTTAGTAGCACATTCGTGGGTGAGGCACCTCCTACTTGGAAGAATTCGCCTATCTATTCATGTTTCATAACGCTAGAAAATTTCTTGTTGGTCAGAAATTAAGAGAGATTTAGACAGTTGGACAAAATTGAAACTTTCTTTGTTAGGCCGAATTGCTGCTATCAAGATGAATGTACTTCCAAAAATGTTGTTTTTGTTCCAAACACTACAGATTGTGGACAAGACGGAGTGCTTCCGGAAGTGGCAGAGAGATATATCTAAGTTTGTCTGGCAGGGCAAAAAGCCCAGAATTAAGTTTAAGATACTAACTGATGCGAAAGAAAGAGGGGGCTTTGCCCTGCCAGACCTAAAGTTGTACTATGAGGCCGCAGCTTTCTGCTGGCTAAAAGACTGGCTACTTCTCGAAGACACTGACGTACTGGATCTGGAAGGTTTCAACAATGCTTTTGGTTGGCGTGCATACTTATGGTATGACAAGGTTAAGATCAATAAGGCCTTTAAGAACCATATTGTCAGAAAAGCAGTGTTTAATGTCTGGACAAAATATAAAGACTTACTGGAAAATAAAACTCCAAGGTGGCTGTCACCTCTGGAAGCTAAGGCCCGAAAAAGACCCAATATGGAGGCCAAATGGCCAAAATATGGGGAAATACTAGAAAAAGATGGAGACAATTGGAAATTGCAGAGTTTGGAGAAAATGAAGGGGTGCACTCCTGCTGCTCGGTCCCAGCGCTTGCCAACCTAGCAGTTCGAAAGCACCTCCGGGTGCAAGTAGATAAATAGGGACCGCTTACCAGCGGGAAGGTAAACGGCGTTTCCGTGTGCGGCTCTGGCTCTGGCTCTGGCCAGAGCAGCGATGTCACGCTGGCCACGTGACCCGGAAGTGTCTCCGGACAGCGCTGGCCCCTGGCCTCTTAAGTGAGATGGGCGCACAACCCCAGAGTCTGTCAAGACTGGCCCGTACGGGCAGGGGTACCTTTACCTTTACCTTTAAGCATTGGAAAACCCAAGATCTACCCACACTGGAAGAATGGCAGATGCAATTGATAGACTATATGGAATTGGCAGAGATGACCGGCAGAATCTGAGACCTGGGAGAGGAGACGGTTGAAGAAGACTGGAAGAAATTCAGGATTTATTTACAAAAACACTGTAATTTGGTTGAATGTTAAGAAGGATGGCAGATCATAAACAATTCAGCACCACTAAATTAGACATAATCTGGATGATAAATGAGACTGAGGAAAATATAAATTTTTTGGAGAATTATCAGACTAAATTAAATGAATAAGACTTAAGAATGTAAATAAGTTGATAAATTGCTGGAAAAAGTTTTGTAATGATGCAAGTGGGAGCGGGAGACGTGAGGGAGTCCAAAGAAGTTTTGATAATACGTTATGATATATGTTATATTGTTTATTACTTTTGCATTTTTGAATTTAAAAAATCTTAATAAATTTTTTTTTTAAAAAAAAAAAACCATAACGCTAGAAAATTTCCTCTTCATCTCTGCTGAAAAACCTAGACCTGTAACATTGATATCTGATTAGCATTTTTCTCTCTCTACTGTCCCTGCCACACATCATTCCACCTTTACTTTCCCCTCTAGGCCTGCTGAACTGAACACTAAAAAAACGTGGAGAGATGATGGGATGAATTCTTTGGAATACAAACTCTTGGGAAAGAAGAAGTACCGTCTGTATGTTAACATTACTGTGGATATTGGGGCTGCACCCGTCCTACCACCCGAGGGCAAAAGCAAAGGAAACAAAGCCTGACTCTGGCAGCATTGGACTCTTGCAGTGCTGGAGTTTGCTGGGTACAAAAGGATTGTGCGGTACGCAGACATGAAGATGCATTTTTAAAGCTTCTATTTACAAGTAAAATAATAATAAAGTCAGCACGAATGAACACGCGAGTATTAAGTTTGTGTATTTTTGGAAAAGCATGTAGCCATTGTAAAGTGCGATGTCTACTGAACCCTGCACTCTTACTCACCTGCACAGTTTTTGAAGAGCAAGTGTTAGATCTTATAACCAGTTACACTGTGATGTGGATACTTGACATTACTGTATCCTCTTAACCGTATGAATGTAACGTAAATTTATGTGTTCTATTTTTAGACATCTTTTGCATTATAAATTGTTCTC
Source organism: Podarcis cretensis (assembly GCF_951804945.1). Lineage (NCBI taxonomy): Eukaryota > Metazoa > Chordata > Lepidosauria > Squamata > Lacertidae > Podarcis > Podarcis cretensis. The sequence continues at coordinate 30,095,379 of NC_137173.1, read as the reverse complement.
TTGCACCAGTGTTAATGCTTTAAGGTGGCAGTTAAGTATTAAATGTGTTTCAAAGTGTTAATTTTGTAAGTTTATTTTTCAATGAATTTAAATAAACTGCACTGAGTATTAGCGTTTTGTCTCAGCTGCAATCATTACCTGCTTTTCTGAAGGATCATTTCTCTCCTTAGAGGCTTTGCATTGCTCCAGAAGTTTCTGATATACAGTACATGGCAAGGGAAGACTATAGCCAATGAGTTATTTGCCACCTTCCCATATAAAAGAGCACATGGGCATTTTACAGTAAGGCATGGGTGTTAGGAGCTAACTCCCTAGTTCACATTCCTCGCTAAAGCAATTCCATCCTAAACGGAGATAAATGATAGTGAGGTGTGAGAGTGGCCAAGGTTTGCACCCCGCGTGCACTTTTGTTGTAAAAATTAAGACACCTGCTTCTAGGTGTATGTAGCTCTGTTGCGCTTGGCTATATTCATAGAATCCTCAAGTTGGAAGGGGCCATGAGGGTCACCTAGTCCACTTTGAGACCATGCACAATTTAAGCACATGTCAGAATGCTGGGTTTTGCTTTACAGGTGCTTCTGCGTCTTCCATTAGGGCATCCTGTACTGTGCCTCTTTTCCTCAGAGCGTCCCTGATATGGATCAGTCAGCTCTTGGGAATGTGCTGCTAAACTTTCTGGTACCAACTCGGTTTTTCTTTTCTTTTCCCCCACAAGCCTCTAGCAGAATTAATAACCTCTTCTTTCTATTCAAAGCCGTCAACAGAAGCCTTTACTCCATCGCTTCATTATGCCTTGAGATCTGATGACTGTGCTATAAACAGGCAGTGATCATCTTTACTTATTTCAGTGCAAATGGCAGGGGGACTTGACATATGAGAGATTAAGCATTTGCAAATTGCTTATGCAGTGCATTCAGTAATGTACAGCGAAGATGCATCAGTAGTTCATCTTGTGTAGAACAACCATATTACAATGTTTGTTAGGTGTGAAGCAGGCAACAGGAACGCAGGGTAGCCCTGTGTACTGGCAGCATTCCCCCCTCTGCACAATTATTCTGAAGGAAGCGTCTGGCTTGCATGGAGAAGGTCCCTGGCTCAATCCCTAGCATCTTCAAGTAGGCCTGGAAAAGGCTGCCTGACTGAAATCTTGGGAGAGCCACTGCCAGCTAGTATGGACACTGGAGAGCTAGATGGACAATAGTATGACTTGGTATGAGACAGCTCCCTATGTTCTTAAGGGAGCTGCTTCAATAAGGGCAGGGTTTGCTCCACAGGGATGCAAATGATCTCCCTTTTCCCATGCACATAAAAGCTCTCTTCAGCTAGTCGATTATGCATTGTGCAGCATCACTGAGGGTGAGGTCAACACGTTCCTATTGGTCACTTCACCCACAAAATACGCACTGCGTATCGGCGGTGGCCATTTTGCACAGGGGTTGCATTCCTGACCCTGGCATGTGTTGGCGGAGCACGTGTAAGCCTGTCCCACCTCTGTCCAGCCCATTTTCTGACCACTTCCAGGTTGCAGTGACGCACGCATGCGCAGACAGTCGTGGCCTGTATCTGCCTGTGGGGAACTGAAAGCATATCCACTAAGTGAAGTGACAAATGGTATCTACGGAGTGATTTGCAGACAGACAACTTGAAATTGTAACAACAAAGGCTTAATCATAGGAGCGGGCCTAATGAAGTCTATGCAACTTAGTCATGACTTGATGTAAGTCTCGGTGATTTATCTATTCTAAGCATTACAGCCCACTTTCATTTTGAACACCCACCCAAATTCAATAACTATTTTATTGAAAAACGCTCAGGATCAGTGGGCAAAAATATCAGTTGTATAATTTCTTCAAAATGCAAAACATTTCCTTCTAGGAATTGTTGAAACTTCACTCCCCCTCCCCGAAAACATATTCTACTTTTAGTACCATGGCCTGAAATGCTTTAGAAGATGCACCTAGAAGCTACACAACCACTTTTGTCATGCCCACACCCCCGGTAGTTGTTTCCAGACCATTTTACATGTGTGCATTATGCCTTTGAGGAACTGCATGGAGGAGCTTCAATATTTACTTCCACAACCTCTCACTCTGCATTCTCTTGCTGTCCTTAGGCAACGGCACCACAAACATTTTTACAAACCAGCTGCAGAATTAAATAAGGTTTCTCACGCACCCTTAAGCTGACAATGTAATTGGAAAGCTTCACCAAGACAATGGAATACTTTTCAATATGCTCCATATTTTATTGCGAGTTTACAAATCTCCCTCATTCTCCCTGTGGGTATTCTTAACACGATGGCATCAGATACCTTTACCTCAGGAGGTTATGATGAATGCTTGTTCAACTGGCTGAAGAAAAAGCCATTTCCAACAGGGCTATCCTATTTAAAAAAGAATTGCCCATTGGATGAAGAAGCCCTTTAACTTTGCACCTTGGAAAAAGCATGGCAATATTGTCCTTATATCCTTGTTTCCACTTTAAAATGGTGGAGATTCAACATCAGCTATCAAAACAGATAGCTTTCAGGCAGTGGAAGTCAATTCCCTCCAGAGGAAGGAATTAATATTTTTAATCAAAGAAAAAACCATGATCATAGAGTTATTCAAGTTAACCGCAGTCACCAACTGGCCAGTACTGTCCTGAAGTCCAGGAAGAAACATCTAACAAAGCTACTAGAGATCGGGTGCGGGGGGAACCCTATTCTTCCCCCGGTAATGTACTTGATTCTGGGAAACCACCAACAAAAAGGTAGCTGCTTGCTCTCGGCCCTGGAAATTGTCTTCCATTATCCATACAGTTCATTAGGCACAAGAGATGGTTATGAAATCTTGGTTGGCGTGCCAAAGTCCACTGTGATGTTGGTGTACAAAGGGTTGTGTTCCACGGAGAGCAGCTTGTAAGAGCAGGAGTTTAGCCCGTCTGTTTTCCACACCTGAGATACCTGACGCAAGAGTTTCATTCTGAATAATTAAAAATAAAAATGGGTAGGGTGGGGTGGAGAGAGAACAGAAAAGAGGGCATGAATTAAAACGTCATGAAGGTTCTGTTTTAGAGACAGGTACGCTATGTAAAACTTTGAAAGCAGATGAATCTTAAGTTCCAGTGGCCAAAGATGCAAACTGCACTTTAAGAGGCAATACAGACCTGAGCAAGGACAACTTCTATATATGATATATTGTCAGGCTTGGTGTTTCACAATCCATTCATATGGGTACTGTGCCCACACTATGCTTAGACCAGGGTTAGTCAACGTTGTGCTCTGTAGATGTTGCAGGAGACAATGCCCATCATCCCTGACCATTGGAAATGCTGGCTGGAGCTGTTGGAAATTTTAGTCCAAAACTTCTGGTGGGCACCATAATGGCCACCCTGGCTTAGACCGTAAGTCACGTTTCCCCCCCATTTCCCACCCACCTAGTTTTACTACCATAATATGACCTCATTGACTCACCTCTGTCGATTTGCTTCGTTGCCTTGGTCTCTCGTGTGGAAGATCATTGTGTATTTGGCCACATGAGGAGATGGCCGGATAACCTTCATCTTCTGCATTTCAACTCTAAATGCAAATATGGCAATGATTTGCAAGCATGTCATGGAGATTGGGGGGGGATGAGGCTTGAGAATGATGATCCGAACCTCCCAACCTCCCCCAGCTCAAAACTATAAAACAATAGGCATCTGACTCACACCCCCTCTAGTGCATCAGTGCGCAGGTCCCTATAAACTTCAACTGAAATGACAGCCGCACTGTGCATTTTTGTACAAGCTGTAATGGAAGACCCTTAACTGTTACCTCTGCTATTAAAAATGTGGGGCACCATCTCAAATTTTCAGATATCCCTCAATGGGGTGGGGCAAACTTTGGGGCCTTTTAAATTCATTTAGCGCTTCCAATCTGGCTGTGCAAATAAGAGAATCAAGGCTAGCAAGTGCTAGTTTGCTTCTTCCTAACACCATTTCCTTGTGGGTGGGCCATAGCCAGGTCATCCATCCGCTGATTTAAAAAACCATCATATTCTGGTTAGAACCCCACTTCACCCAAAGGCATGTACTGAAAGAGTTCATGGGGGAGGGGGAATGCAGCTTGCACCTGACCTTAGCTATTGAGTATGGCGCTGTGGGTAAAAGCCTCAGTGCCTAGGACTTGCCGATCGAAAGGTCGGTGGTTCGAATCCCCGCGGTGGGGTGCGCTCCCGTCTTTCGGTCCCAGCACCTGCCAACCTAGCAGTTCGAAAGCACCCCCGGGTGCAAGTAGATAAATAGGGACCGCTTACTGGCGGGAAGGTAAACGGCGTCTCCGTGTGCTGCGCTGGCTCGCCAGATGCAGCTTTTTCACGCTGGCCACGTGACCCGGAAGTGTCTCCGGACAGTGCTGGCCCCCGGCCTCTTAAGTGAGATGGGCGCACAACCCTAGAGTCGGACACAACTGGCCCGTACGGGCAGAGGTACCTTTACCTTTTTATAGCAGATTAATTACATACTGTATCTTTAGGTGCCAGATGAAAAGGTTTTTCTATATCCAGGCCTTTGGCTGATTAACATTCTATGGCCTTTAAAATGTCTTTGTGGGAGGTGGGCTCCTAACCCCTGGTGTAGACAATACTGAGCTAGACAGACCAGTGGCTTAATTCGGTATAACATAGCTTCCTAACTTCCTATAGTGCACGTGCCAAACAGAGATACCCAGAGCTGTAAAACAACCAGTGAAAGAAAACCAATAATGATGGTATTACAGCTCAAGACTTCATTTGCTTAGGGATTCTAGGCAGTCACGTTGAAGGGACAAAATCCACAGAAGGCTTTTTACAATTAGAAGCAGTTTGCTGAAGGACAAGGCCTAACTAATCACTAGTAACTAACAGACTCAAAAAGCAGTGCGTCAGTACAGCACTGAGCAAAAACAAGTTCTAAAAAAAACCAAACCCAAACAAAAAAACCCCAAACCCTTTCCCACTCTGCTTTATAACCAAACTTCATTTTGTAAGAGTATAACAGAGGGAACTGCTGCCCTCTATTGGACTCATGGATGACAGCAGCACCAAGGACATTCTTTTTCAGTACGGACGTTCTCTAGCCCAGTGGTTCCCAATTAGGGGTCCGGGGATCCCTGGGGGTGCAGGGGATACACACCCAGGGGATCCCTTGCCATGGACTCATTTATCTTGTTAATTGCACAGTAAAAGTCATCCACGCATCATCTAGCCTCTGCTCATGACCAGCACCTACTTGCTAGCAGGGGAAAAACTTGTGAAAAAGTTTCTGAATGGCAAGTGACCTGGGATTGGACAAAAACCTCTGATACAGTTCCTTAGGGCTCTTGCAATTGGAGGGGGACGGGGGAAGAGAGAGCGCAAATGGCTTGCTCCACAGGGTATATTCACATGCTTATCATTAAAAAAAATGTAAGCGATCCCTTCCCCTTGCTCTCTACTTTTTAACTAAAAAGAACTTCTATCTGCATCCAACGACTATCAGGTTTTATTGTCTATCCCACTGCTTGTAGGTAGGGTTTTCTTGCCTTATGCATTTGGGATTCTTGTCTCATCTTGGAAATCCAACAAGGGAAATAGCTAAGCCAGTGGTTTTCAACCAGTGTGCTGTGGCACCCTGGAGTGCCTTAAATGATGGTTGGGGTGCCACAGGGAGCACTGGCCTCCATCCCTCTTTCCTTCCCTCCCTCCTCTGATACCCTCTCACATCTCTGCTGCCCAAAGGCTGTTTGTGGCAGCAGCCCTGGCTACAAGCTCCCCAGGTAAATGGCGCCTCTGGGGCTGGCCAGGGGGTGCTGGTTGCCAGGAGCTGAGGCAGCCTTGGAGTAAGCGAGTAAGCAAGCAAGCGGGTGAGGGAGCCCAGCCAGCCAGTCCACCAAGCCCTTGCTTGGGAATGGGAATGGACAGACAAGTGGGAGGCTGGGCAGGCAGGTAGGCGCTGCGTTTTCTTGTGCTTGCTGTGTGCAATGCCTGCCAAGAAGAGGGAAGAAGAGGGAACACTTCACAAGGAAGGGGTGAGGGGCTGCCGGCTCTTCGGGGAAAGGGTGACTTAACTAGGCTTCTGAGACTCGGAGCATGTTTTCCCAAAGGGAAGTCACAGAAAGAATGTAGTTGGTCAAGGGAGCCATGGACTCAAATAGGTTGAAAACCTCTGAGCTAAGCAAATTGCCACTATGGTTAGCACAACAGCTCACCCTCTGATGATTTAGTTTAGTGCTAGGGCTGGGCGATACTCTCTTTTCAACATTGTGATATATCAGCAGCTAAATACCAGTATACGCTGACATATCACCATGACTGGAATTTATTTCGGCTGCTTCTTCCCACTTTGGGAAGGAAGAAGCAGCTGAGATACATGGCCCAGTCCTATACAGTGAGCGAGTCCCGATGCCTCTCAGGCTCATATGTGAGCCGAGGAGCATCGGGGCTTTGTTGAATTGCTCAACTGGGGGGTGGAAGAGGTCTCCCGCCCCCCAACTGAACGAGCCAGCAGTGGGCTGGAGGCTCCGTAAACTGCTTGGTGGAAGGGAGCGGCAACCATGCACTCCTCAGCCAAGAAGCGGAGGGGGGAACAAGCTGTATCGCGCCTCTCCGATACAGCTTGTTTCTCCCTCAGCTGCTGTGAGGGCAGAGTGGGATAGTGGCTTCACTCAGCAGTATATCGCTGGTGAAACCACCACCGCTCCTGAGTCCCTCTGCAACCAACGCCAGCTGGAGGAAGCCAAGAGCGGTGGTGGTTTTGCTTGCAATAAAGTGAAGCCACCATCACGGTCTGCCCCTCACCCAGGCCTATTTAGTGCAAAAGGCAGCCTGTGTGGATGTTGTTTCCATGTTTTCTGTGGGAAGCTATGTGGCTACATTTGGGGGTGGGAGGAAACAGATGTACGGCAGAATCCTAATAAATTAAGAAGTTGGTTGTTCCTATTAGGCAAACAGCAAGAATAAAAACCTCACTCAAAATAAGTACTGTATTTAACTAATTAATCTCTTTAAGCCAGGGATGAAACTTGGGCACAGGACGACTAAATAATAAAAAATTATTATCACTACTATTGCTACTACTACTACTATTACCAACATTACAAAATTCCAGCTGTTTTCTATTTAGTCTTCACCAATACTGTATCAAGCCCTGACCAAGCCTTCACCTATGTCTTTAAGGCGCAAGATCCCTCAGTTAGCAGAACCATATGCTGCAAACTTTTGCTAAGATTACAAGTAAGGAATGGCATGTTTGAATACTCTCTCACATAAAAAAGCCTTCTGCAAATAGAACACTTGCACGTAAGGGACATGTGATGGGATGATGAGCTGCGTGTGCGTAAAGCTTAGTCCCTCAGAGTTTGGCCTGGTTATCAAAGCTCTGTCTATAGCAGAGCCCCTTAAACATGACTCCTTCAATCGCTGGCAGAATCCGACAGTGGGCGTTTGCAGAATCGCTTCCAACATAGAAGCTCCTTAACGGAAACGCGTCTTCTGGATTCTCGGCGCGACAGTTTCCGGCAAGGGGTGGGTGTCCCTATAGGAGGTCCTGAAACTTCCCCACTGTTTTCGCTGGAAGTCTCTCTGAGCCATCCCTCTGATTCACTTTCCCTTGGAGCTCCTTCTCTCCCCCTGCTGGTTCCCTCCTCTGCTGCCGAGTCTCTCCTAACCTCCGTGAGCCCTTCCACCGCCTGCCCTTCCGATGGCAGTTCCCTGACAGGACACAATTGCTTTTTTTATTTTATTCAGTTGTAGTGTCTGGGGATAGGCAATTTGTGGCAATATCACAAATTTCATGGTCTGTTTTTAGTATACCTACAATCCTTTGCTTACTAGGGGCTAACCTACATTTTCTTCAAAAAAATGCTTTGCACAGGTAACCACCAGAGGGGTTCCCCCCCAAAAAAAAGGTAGGGGGTCCATGGCTTTGGCTTTTAAAAAATAGGGGATCCTTAGTAATTAGCTATCTGGGAACCACTGCTCTAGCCACAAACTGCAAATTGCATGCAAGAATACATAGAAATCCCCCAACCAAGGAAAAACAGTTTTCTGATGAGGAGATTAGGAGCACAGAAGCCTGCCCACCACATTTCCCCAGCAACTTTTTGTTTCCCAGCTGATTTTTTTCCCTTTGCAGAATTCTAGACAAGACTATATCCATTTACGAAATTCAAGCAGGACCCTGCAGGAGGCGCAGCAGGGATTGGGAGTGCAGAGGAGGAAGCACAATTGCACACACCACTTCCATGTTCCTAAGCTTCTCCTCTCAACTCTGTTTTTCATTAGGAGGGGGAAGAGAAGCCACCAGGAGCTGGCATGCCTGTGTAACATGTAGTTCTGCCCATGGTGAGCCCCACCCAGAAATGCACAGCTGCTACTCAGACCACGCAATTGCAGATGTTGCTGCATGTTGGTCCTACTCCATGTCCACCAGAGCTCTGGGGGACTAGAAATTGCTGCCAGCACTGGATTTCAGCTCCTCCAGGCTTTGATGTACTCATCTCAGGGGAAGGGTATATATACCATGGACCGTACGCTGGCAGCAACAATTTATCTAGACTGTGGAATAAGATGGTCTGCAGATCATCATAAAAAAATTAAGGGCCACTCCTTCAGGCTATTTCATCTTGGAACCATAAAATAAGTAGCTGATGTTGACTGATAGTGCTGGACATGTGCAGCATCCGTGCACTTATTGATAAAACCTTCACTGGCAAATAAACAGACCTCAGTGAAGGGTATAGGGAGAAAGAGAAGCCAGAGATATGGAGAGACCCCGGATCAAATTACCAGTTGACATGGTTGAAAAATAACTCCTTTTTTAAACAGTTGGTTCACAAGATGCAAGGATAATTATGGTTTTCGAGAAAGAAGAAACTAAATGCCTTCCTACAGGACCCAGCTGATAAATAAACTTTCAAAAGGGGCCAGAGTTGACTTCTGGAAAAAATAACGCTATCAGTGACATATTTTCAAAATTTCAGCAGCATTACTAGTGCAATAAGGCACATGCTGCACCATGAAGATGGTCGAGGAAATAAAGTGCCACCATGTTAATTAAATTAATTGTGTCTGATGAAGTGGACTCTGGTTGTTTTTTTAAAGAGACTTATGCCATAATAAATTTGCTAGTTTTTAAGGTGCAACAAGACTCGTTGCTGTATTTCCTGCAAGAGATAAACACAGCTGGGACTGGAAATTCCTGCCATCTACAGAAAAAGACTGCCTCTCAATCCCAGCCCGTCCCTTTTTAGCATTCAGTCAAGAGGAACAATGCTTCTATCTTTCCTTTTTATCAGCTTGCAGTATTTATTTTCTTGTAAATGGCAGTTCTGTTGACATTCAGAGAGGAAGGTAAACAGAAAGGACAAGTTCTCCGAGGCAGCAATAAACAGATCCTGTAACCAAAAGCCAATCAAACTGTCAACGCAGCTGGCAAGCAAGACTCCCCAACAACAGCAAGGAGAGCCAGCAGTTCAGAAATGCTGACGTATGAGAAATTTGATTATGATACACATCTTACAGGAGACTTAATGTTTTAATATTACCATGATTACTGTTTTCTTTTTAATTCCACACACTGCACATTTCTGTGGCTTCAATGTGTTCGAAATTGCTTTTTCTAGCAACAGCATCAGGAACATAGCATAACAGATATGCTAGACATTTGTACCTCTCTCAGTGCAAAGCTATCAATGTCCAGAAGTTTCTCAAATTTCTACACGGGAAGTTAAAAATTTGAAATGCAGTGGTACCTTGGTTGTCGAACTTAACCCGTTCCGGGAGTCCATTCGACTCCCGGAACGGTCCAAAAACCAAGGCGCGGCTTCCGATTGGCTGCAGGAGCTTCCTGCACTCAATTGGAAGCCGCAGAAGCCATGTCAGACATTTGGCTTCTGAAAAATGTTCTCAAACCTGAACACTCACTTCCGGGTTTGCGGTGTTGCTGATTTGGCTTTGACTACCAAGGTAGCACTGTACTCTTAAAATACCTGCACAGTTTGCCGCTAATAGTGAGCACAAGAAAACAAACTTATGGTTGGAGCTAATGGTGGTTTGTTTTCTGGGGGGGGGGTTCCCCTCAAGTCACACTTTGTCATTAGTTGCTGTGATGCACCTGCTTTTCAAGGGCAATAATGCAGTTTGTTGCAGGTGTGTTTTGCCAGCTGGAAATCAACTGTGGTAGCAACCTAGATGTTTCTTAGATGGTGCTTTGGTGTTCGAAGCAAAAGTGCATTACGAGCCCTCCTCCCATCTCATTTTGAATGCTGTGCCCATTTTACAGTCCTCCTTCCAATATTTCTTTGGTGGGTGGTCCTCACCAATTTTAGTACTTAAGCATATACATGTAATAAAGAGAAAGCAGGATTCTTTCCCACTGCCCACATTAGGAAAGGCCTTAAATAATAGTTAGGTACAAGGGGGTCAATTTAAAAGATAGAGGCATACGAACCTGCCATATGCCATTGGCTCATCTAGCTCAGAATTGTTTACACTGACTGGCAGTGGCTGTCCAGGGTTTCAGGCAGGAGTTGTTCCCAGCCCTACCTGGAGACTGAACCTGGGTCCTTCTGCATGCAAAACCGATGCTCTATCACTGAGCTACAACCCTTCCAGCAAGCAGACAGTTTCTGGTCACTAGTCAACCAGTAACTCCCTGTAATGATTCAAACTAGTGTCTGTACTCCTGTCAAGATTTCATATCCCTATTTAGGCTATTTATATTGCACAAGCTTCTCATCTCCAATTCGCCCATAGCACTTCTCTTCCCCTTCTGCATTCATTTTAAGCAACGTATGAGTCATATCCAAAGAGCTCCAATCACCCACAGTCTATGCCACCCACTTTGCTTAGGTGTGCAATTACCTGATGCGGAGGTCATCATCCTCTGCTCCCCAGCCCCAGTAGTTGTTAGAAAATCCATTCACCTTGGAAAATTGCTCTCTTGTTAGAGCAGTTACACCCCCAAAGTATCCTTGGTAACGCAACCTAGAACACATAAGAAGTGGTGGAGAAAAGTCTTTTCAGAAAGCGGCATAAAACCAAACATAGCCTTTATCAAAAACTATTTTATAGCCAGAAAAAAGTTCAGTTACCCATCTGCTGAAGCAAAAAAATTAATAATGAAGTGTGTGTAGAGATATGCTCTCAGGGGCCTTGCCATGTCCTGAGCAAGCAGTGTTAGCTCACCTATGGCATGAAATCTGACTCAAAGACATTTCATTCTGTGAGATGGGAAAAGCCCTACAGATATAAAATAGAATGGACAGGACAACTGGTAGGGGAAGCTCCTTGAAGATGGGTAAGGCTGTGTACATATATACATAAAAGGCACTCCACATCTTTCTCCCAGGCTGGCAACAAGCAGCCCTAAGGCTAATTTTATGTAGCTGTTGGTCTAATTTCTGAAGCCCTCTGCCAGCATTCAGTTCATACCACCTGTAAGAATAACTCATCCATCCACCAGCAGCCTATTGCAGAGGAAAAGAGAGGTGGCACAGAAAGAGAATGGGGTAGTTCCACCCACACTTTGATCTGGCCCCACCTGCTTCTGGCTTCATGTTCACTCACAGATGACATGCGGTCCCTTACAGATTACACTCAAGAGAGAGCAGAGTTGCCCACCCCCCTGCTTAGAAAAACATGCAGAGGAAAAAGTGAGTCATGCCAGGTCTCTCTCACCTTCCCAGAAACTGCATCCACCTTCTCCCAAGGCAAGCTTTTTTCTCATGGGGACCAAGATGGGTTGCAGTGTGTGTGTGTGTGTGTGTGTGTGTGCGCGCGCGCGCATGCACACATACACATAGGATGGGTGGCTAGGGTGCCTTCTTCAATTCTGCTTGCTAAATTCAAGCAATGGTTATCACCCGTTGTTAGTGTCCCTACTTGTATCACTATGAAAGGGTATGCAAATCAACACTTCTTCAGAAGATGCAAGTTCTCTCTCCTAGCTCCTACCTGTAGCCTGTGCTGTTTCTACCCACTACCAAGTGCTTTGGCTGACTGCCACACATGTAAATGTTGAAGTCATTCTCTGGTACCAAGTCCACGTCGTGGAATATGAAACAATCCCAGTTCTCTTCCTTCAGGGCCTCCAAGTACCCCACATTCAGCAGTTTTGCTCTGTTAAACTTGGCACTGCCAGCCTGCAAACAAGAAAAGGAAGCAATTTACGTCAGACCTGTTAAAACTAAGTAAACTTCCTATCAGGCTGCTCTCGGGATCACACGTTTACAGTATCCTTTCCTGGATCACAGAAACTGTACCATAAAAGCAGGTGTGGGGCTGAGAGAAAAGGTAATGGAAATATTATAAATGAATAAAAACATGTGTGTGTTTTGAACCCAATCCAGCTCTAGCTGCAAACAACTCGTCTTGCATGTACAGTGTCTCTCATCCCATCAGCAGCCACCCTTCCTGGCTGCCTGTAAAGGAGAACACAGGGCAGCAAAGGTGCCCTCCATTAACTTGGCTAAGACCAGCTACCGTTTGGCTGCTCCCCTCCTAGAACTGCCTCAATCAGTAGCTATTCCATCTGAACTATTGCTAAGACCACTGGCTGCTTAATCTATTCAAATGCCATGTGGTTGTTTTTACCTAGGTCTTGGGCTAAATTGGAAATTTTATTTTTTGTTCTTGTAGTTTTACTTGTTTACCTTATAACAGAATTGTTAAGTTGCTGGGAAAGATCTCCACAACCCATGGTCATTGATTACAACAGAGGTATCATAATTTAAACATTTGACATTCAGTTTGCAACTTAAGTTTTAAAATACATGGGTATGGACTCCTTTCATAAGTCCCACTGTGTTCAATGGGGCTTATTCACTAGTAAGAATAATTAGGATTGCAGCCTCAAACTTATATTTTGCATTCTAAAGTTCACTAGCATTGGCTATATTTCATTCACTCTACAATAAAAGAAGATTTTAAACTGACTATTAATTTCCTTTCTGTGTAACTGAGACAATATTGTTTTGCCCCAAATTATTCTTCTGCGAAAGGGATGCGGGTGGTGCTGTGGGTTAAACCACAGAGCCTAGGACTTGCTGATCAGAAGGTCGGCGGTTCAAATCCCTGTGACGGGGTGAGCTCCTGTTGTTCGGTCCCTGCTCCTGCCAACCTAGCAGTTCGAAAGCATGTCAAAGTGCAAGTAGATATATAGGTACCGCTCCGGCGGGAAGGTAAACGGCATTTCCGTGCGCTGCTCTGGTTCGCCAGAAGCGGCTTAGTCATGCTGGCCACATGACCCGGAAGATGTACGCCGGCTCCCTCGGCCAATAAAGTGAGATGAGCGCCGCAACCCCAGAGTCAGTCACAACTGGACCTAATGGTCAGGGGTCCCTTTACCTTTACTCTTCTACAAACATATATAAAAAATACATATTTTCCTTCTCTCTTTTGAAATTGAGAGAAACTCCTTCAGCAACCTAAAGCCTGTTACAATGGCAAGGATGTGTATACTTTCTTATGGAGAACAGAGACACTCACAAAAGCATTCAGAACTCTTCCGGAATAGCATTCACTAGGCAAACAGGAAATGAATAAAAGATGAAAACCCTTCTTAAAAGGAAAAAAGAGCTTCTCTTTTCTCTTTCATACAGAGCTGGTTTTATAAAAACCAAGTATTGACAAATGAATATTAATGCCATACTATTAGCTGCTTTTGTTTTAAATTAAACTGAGACTGCCAAGATGAAGCAAGTTGTCACTTCAGCACTGAATTTGAGATTCCAGGCAGCTTCAGGCAAAACGCAGGTGCTGCAAATGGACAGGTGGTCCACCTAGCTCAGTCTTGTCTCCAACAGGGGAAAGGAATCTTTGAACTCAAGAGCCACATTTGTTCCTGGGCAGCCTTCCAAGGGCCAGGTGTCAGTAGTGGCAGGGCCAAAGGCAAAACATAATGCCTCAGTAAAAATGAAATGAAAAGCTGGGACAGACCTGGGTAGAGGTCTGAGGGTCATAGAGAGAGTCCTGGAGGGCCACATTTGTCCCCCAGGCCAGAGGTTCCCCAGTCCAGGCCTACAATAACTTGGAAGCAGCTCTTCACAGCTTCAGACAAGGGTCTTCCTTAGGCCTACATGGAGATGCCAGGATCGCTGTGTAGAAATTCAGTGGAAAGTGGAAAGTCAGCCCTTAAGAAAGAAGTTCTAGCCAAGTGTACAACACTTGCAACATACTTCAGTGTTCTGCCAGGAGAGCTTAACTAAAAATTGCCTGATTAGATGACGAATACATGTGCAAATATTACTTCTGAGCAGAAGACTGGTGCAGTTTAAGGAATGGAACTCTCATCCCCTAGCCCCAATAATTTGTATTATTCCAGGAGATTTGGAAATGGTTATCACATTCCTCATTTAGGTTTCCACTAAGCCAGAATGTAATTGTGTACAAAAGAGCATCAAACCAATGTCAATTTGGTCTACTTAAGAGTATTACATCCATCATGGAACTCAAGGTGGTGGACATGAGATTCCCAAGCCTCCTATCCAAGCCCTGACCAGACCCAAACCTGCTTGCTACAGCGATGTGGCTGAATTATACTCCCTCTGACTCCGTCTTGATCCATGTAGCTTACAAGCCTAGGAACAGGAGCAGCCAATAAAATAATGGATAGGTAAAGCAGCTCTGGAGGGCATGAGACCCAGTTGTACCACCTCCAGTTTCCACTGTAATCCTTTTTTAAAAAATAAAAAATTGACTAGATAACGTATTATTTATTAATAGGAGACTGACTTATGAAACATAAAGCGTGAGCCAAGAATATGTGTCTCTATTGCGATAGATGCTGCCACATTTTGCACTCAAGGGAAGAAGAAGGCCAAAGAACATTTTATTCTTTACAAAAAACACCACCTCTAAAGCAGTGAGTGCAAGGGAACTTCACCAAGCATAGCCGAAGGAAGTCAGGCACATACGAAAATGCGAGCCAAGCCCCAGGACACAAACAGGCAATTATTTGAGCAAGACACATTTCTCAAGCCTGGCAGCTTTGAGAACAATGCTCTACCAACAGTGCATAAAGTTAATTTGCCACCCGCTCCGCTTAATTCATCTGATCTGCTTTAAGCTCTTGCAGCAGAAGACGAAACTCATCAGCACCGGTGCACATGGGGACTCCTAACCGCTGGTAACACACTGATATGGATTTTTATCAGGACTGGGGGAAACGATGTGGAATGTGCCTGAAGCAGTGTTCTGATCCCCAATTGCACAAACAGACACAACAGTCAAAAGACCTCTAGACACAAGCACAGGGCAGGATAGTTTGATTCACCCCTCGTCTCTAGCTGCAGATGTTTTGTATGGACCCACCTGGTGGATGATATAAATGCCATAGTCCAGCTGCTGCCGCTGCAGAAATGGGTGAAGGTGCTCCAGCAGGTACAACAGGTGCTTCTCTCGGTTGCGATGTGGAATCAATATTGCGACACGTTGCTGAGCTAAGCAGCCTTCTGGGCGATGGCGTCCCTTTGACACTCGAGGATTCTCTTTCTGCACCTCCTCCAGTGTGAGAGATGCCTTAAAGAAAAGCTTGCTAGGGCCTCCTATGGGAAAAGGCATGACTTCAGTCTCATCTTCGTAAACTATAAACACAGCTGCTGTAAGTCGTAAGAGCAAATTAACTTAAATGCTTAGGAATCTGCGAAGCCATTTCGGAGACTGAGGAGGTTTATTTGATGCTTTGTTTTTTAAACTGGGAACTATACACTAAAATCTTTTGTAAGCAGCTAGATTTGGCCAGCAAGCTACTCTTTAAGTTACCTAAGGGGAAAGGGGAGGATGATTGGGGGTGGGCAAGCAATATTCTTCCTCAGTGTGGTCAGCTGTCAATTAGGCCTTCCATCCAGAGGTTCCCGGGGGCTCCTACCTTTGACTCTGTGCCATAATCCTAAGAGCAAGCTAGAAACATAACCCCAAAACTGGGAACTAGTAACTGCAAACCATAAAGGGAACTCTGCAAAAATTGTAAAGCAGTGGAAGGTAAGACAACCACAAGTTCACCATCCCTGTTATCAAGGTCAGACTCATACATTATTGGTGTGGTACAGGAATAGCTTTTCCACTTGGTCCAGCAATATCTGAATAGTGGAATTATGTGGGGTGCCTCGATTATGGAGGAGATGCTCACATTTGCACTGTTGGCTGCCATCTCACAAGTGTCAGAACAGAAATGGAAATTTCTCAAAGGATCTCCATGGAATTCTAATATTTGTTGGCATAGGATTCAGCCACAGAACTGTGACATATGAATCATGTTTTTGAATAGTACTAGAAGATATGTCAGACGGAGAAATGTAACACCAAGAGGAAAACAGAATGCTGATTTTTACAAGCTACAAGTGTTTTCTCATCTATGTGCAAATGACAAATTCTCCCTAAGACAGGGATAGGAACTGGATCTGGACAGCAGGCTGGATCCCTATCTCCGCCACCTACTGTGGGCCAAATGTGAAAGGTGGGAGGGACTGCCCACCAGTCAGTCACCTGACATCACAATGACACCAGTTGACCTGCTTTCATCCCATGAGGACTGCAAGCCCTGACAATCAGCTGATCATTGGAGCCCTGCACAGCTCTTTGAAGCCCTGACAATCTGTTGATAGTTGGGGCTTCAAAGCCTAATGGACAGCTCCCTGCTTGCTCCACCAATCACCTGATCATTGGTGGCTTGCAAGAACCACACAGAGCACTATACGCAGGGCTCTGAAGATGCAATCTCCTTTTTGGCACAGCTGCAACTTTACCTGCCTCACTCCCAACACCTTGTATAACATTGGGGTATGGCAGGTGGATATGGCTTGGTCAAATCAGCCTTGCAGGTCCAATGGGGAGGCCTGGCAGGCCTGATTAGGCACACAAGCCTGAAGTCTCTCCCCCCCCCCCCCCGCCGATGCCTTAAGGATTTTTTTTTGGGGGGGGGGAAGGGAATCCTCCCCTCTTTGACTTCTTAGCTAAAGCCCCAAAATCCATGAAGTCTTGCTTTAAGACTGAGATTGGAAAACATGGATCAACTTACGCAGATACGGAGACAGAGAGGGACACGGGGGCCTCATTATGGGCAGTTTCACAGTAGGCATGGTGCTCTTGTCTGGATTTTCCGTTCGCTCCTCTGTGATAGTGGTTGGTTTTCGGAAACTCCCCACGATGCTTTTTGCTCTTGGAGTTTCGTGCACGGTATCCACTAAGTAAGTGGAAGTGGCCCAGCCCACCAATAAGACACAAAAGGTGAATAGAATGAGCAGCTTGAGCTTGTAGGACACGTGAAGGCTGGCATAGCTCAAGCCCATGGCCTTGCCTGGTTTATAAGCTGCTCCCTCGACACTGTCCTTGACGTCTCCTTGTCACAGTGCACTTTGAGGAGAGCAGGAAAGTCAAGACGAAACAAGGAGTTCTGTGACGCCGCATTCTGACAAGTCTCCTCTGACTTTTGAACTCATGTCTTTCTAGCTGAACGATAAGCGGAAGGCAGGCATTACAAGAGTCGACCTGTTCAGAGAGAGACGAAAAGGTCATTCTATGCCATCACCCCTCCAAACTTTAAACAGAAGCACTGTGCAAAGGCTGTGAAACCAAAATACACAGGCTGTGGGAAAGTGGGGTTTTCTTCTTCCCTCTGTAATAAAACAAGCTCCAAAACTGTAAGCTTCATACACAGATAAAATCTTAATTTCCCAAGTGTTAGGGAAGCAGTTTGAAGAAACCAAGCTCAGTGACAGAGCGTATTTTTGCATGCAGAAGATCCCTGGCAAGAGGATGAATAGAGTAGGAAAGACCCCTCTACCTAACAGCCTGGACAGCTGCTAGATAGACAACTAGGGTAGGTGGAGAGTCACCTGGTATAAGGAAGCTTCCTGTGTTCCTATATTCTGTGGGGCAAGAGGGCATGTGGGCTGCATTGAGGCATCTGATCAAGGCCTGTATTTTAAAATGAGCTTAAAGATATATTTGCAAATGTTTGTATGTTTCATGCCAGGCAGAAACCAGCTGGCTAAGTACTTTGGCAGATGTTTATCTTCCTGCTCTCCTGAACAAGGGCCCCCCTGATTTATAGCAGTAGCAGGAGACAAGTTTCTCAAAGTTGTAAAAGGGAATTACAGGCTGGGAGCAAATGTTACACTGACCCTACATATTACAGAATACAATCAAGCTGCAAAAACACTAATTAAGAGTTGGTAAATAGTAAGATTTATTGTTTAACAGAAAATAATACCATGTGCCTCCCATCAGACTCTAGCCATATTTTCCTAAGGTTTAAGGTATACTGAGAGAGTTAAAGGGCAATAAATTTTGGGAAGAGCTAATGGGAAAAGCAGCTGGCTGGGAAAGGGAGGGTGTAAACTGAAGAGGCTTCTTTTGAAGCTGTTTTTTACTGAGTTCCTTTTTACTTTGCAAAGGCCTTTTCTTCTAATAAGCTATCTATGTTATGTATGAGATTTGTTGGCTTAATGTAATTAGGCAAAGGATTTAGAAAGTACGAAATGTTAGATTCTTATGTTAGATTCTTATTTCATTGATGGTGAGAATGTGAACCCAAGATCTCTGTTTAGATAGAATTTAATACCACGAGCCATTTGTTTTAGCCATTTGTTTTGGAATGCAGGGGCAACAGGGGCAAAAGGTGATCTGGTTATTAAGGTGCCTTGTCGAGGCAAATATAAGATATATGGCTACTTGTCTGCCATTTATGGATAGAAGGAAATATAGCTCTTTGTCTCCCATAAAAGGTAATAGTTAATGGGAGTATCTTTTATGATTGGTTCTAGCAAACAGCCAAGAGGAATTTCAACCAGGCTGATTGGATAGAGGCAGCCAAAGGAGGTGCAAGGGGGCTGGGCTGAGGAAATATAAGTGCTGGCCATCAGGGCTGGAAGGGGCAGAGCTTTGGTAACCATATACCACTGTGCCTAACATTTATTTGTCTGCCAAATAAATTATTACTTTAATTTCTCTATTGCTGCGTTGAATATTTCATTCCAGCTAAGCGTTAACCACAAGCAGGGTGCTACAGCATGAGTGGAGATTTTGGATTATGCCTCCAATGAGTACAGAGTCTATTTAGTTGAGAACAGATGTTATAGCAACCAATTACTATAAATGCTGCTCAAGAAACATATGAATTACCTAAGAACCTGGAATCATAGAATTGCAGAGTTGGAAGGGACCACAAGGATCATCTAATTCAACCTCCTCCAATGCAGGCATCTTTTTGCCTGAAGGGGTCACAAGTTACAAGCTGTTCAATAAATGTATGAACTCCCCTTTTCTTGGTTGATTCAAAAAAAGCACTCTGGGTCAGGTAGAGTTTACAGCAGTCTTCCCTATCTTGGTGCCCTCCAGATATTTTGGGTCTATTGGTTCCATCACAGCTAATGTTCAGGAATGATGGGAGTTGTAGTACATAAAAACAGGATATATACTCCTGTGGTGGGCAACTTTTTTTTGTTTGGGGAGGGGAAGTAGCAGGTAAACCAACTTGTAATCATTTTGGTGAAAGGTGGCATACTATGATTTAAAATAAATAGTTGTCAAGTGGACAGTTTTCTTGCTGGGGATCCAGCCCAGGGGGAACAAGTTATCTCAGCTTGAAAAAGAAAAGATGAAAGAGTGCTTATTGGCTGAACACCTGCGGCACAAAACTCTCTCACATCTCCCTGGAGTAGTTTTTAAGCCTAAATAGAAAAATTGGGCACAATATTATTGCACGTTTAAACAATCATACATAGGAAAGGGAAGGTAAAGGGAAGCTAGACTCATCCCATGGAACCAAAACACATGTGGACTCCTATTTTCATATACATTTGAAAGCAGGCTTAAAAATCCCCCCCCCCCGGCTTCTCCTCATCAGCCATATCATCCTAAGATGACAAGGCAGCATTAGAATAGGGCAAGTCGCCAATGGTTCCTCCAACTGCAAGTACATTATTAACACAACAGTAGGAGAAATGCAATGTAGATGGGTTAAAAATAAGCTCATTAAATGCTAAACACACACACACACACACACACACACACACATTGTTCAATCTGCAAGTTCAAGCATGGCATTTCAGTCTCAGCTCAGCAAACAGCTATGCAAAAAGGAAGTAGGGAGGCTGAAGTCCCCTACAGGGACTCTGAATATATGATCTGATGGCTGGTAGATAGGCAAGGTACGTGATTTTGAGGAATGCATCTTTGCAATGCTATGTGCCAAACAACTGATGCAGGAAAAATAAAGGGATAAATACATTGGGGTTAAAAAGTGCAATATCAATTAAGCAGAATTTTTTAAAAAAGTTGTAGAATGTGATTAAATATGCAACAGGGATAGAAAAATTAAAAAGCACAAGAATTAAGCCATTGCATGGACAGTTTCTCACATGCAGTATCTTGTTTCCACCTACACTGGCTCCCAGTACGTTTCCGAGCACAATTCAAAGTGTTGGTGCTGACCTTTAAAGCCCTAAACGGCCTCGGTCCAGTATATCTGAAGGAGCATCTCCTCCCCCATCATTCTGCCCGGACACTGAGGTCCAGCTCCGAGGGCCTTCTGGCGGTTCCCTCACTGTGAGAGGCCAAGTTACAGGGAACCAGGCAGAGGGGCTTCTTGGTAGTGGCACCCGCCCTGTGGAACGCCCTCCCATCAGATGTCAAAGCGATAAACAACTACCTGACATTCAGAAGACATCTGAAGGCAGCCCTGTTCAGGGAAGTTTTTAATATGTGACATTTTAGTGTATCTTTCATCTTTGTTGGAAGCCGCCCAGAGTGGCTGGGGAGGCCCAGCCAGACAGGCGGGGTACAAATAATAAATTATTATTATTATTATTAAAGTTACTAGTTTGTGGCAAGCTCTAAAACCAGCAAACTATAATTCGCACCTGCCCTCTAAGCAAATAATGCTTTGCAACAAACCTGCAACTAGCTAAGCAAGTGGAATATACAAGGAAAGAAGACAAAAAGGGCTTTTTCCCATACCACCAACTCATGAGATGTGTAGTTTCAGGGTTCACTATGTTTTGTAACCCCTTCATGGATCACTGCCTTGCCGTGGCGAAGGGGCTTGAAGAACTCAGAGAAGCTATGAACTATGCCGAGCAGGGCACCCAAGATGAACAGGTCATAGTGGAGAGTTTTGACCAAACGTGATCCACCTGGAGGAGGAACCGGCAAGCCACTCCAGTATCCCTGCCAAGAAAACTCCATGGACAAAGACAACAGGCATATAAAAGTTATGACGCTGGAAGATGAGCCCCTCAGGTCGGAAGGCGTCCAACATGCTACTGGGGAAGAGCGGAGGGCAAGTACAAGTAGATCCAGAGCTGATGAAGCGGCTGGGCCAAAGCCGAAAGGACGCTCAGTTGCGGATATGCCTGGAAGCGAAAGGAAAGTCCAATGCTGTAAAGAAAAATATTGCATAGGAACCTGGAATGTAAGAACCATGAACATGGGTAAGTTGGAGGTGGTCAAAAATGAGATGGCAAGAATAAATACTGACATCCTGGGCATCAGTGAACTAAAATGGACGGGAATGGGTGAATTCAGTTCGGATGACCATCATATCTACTACTGTGGGCAAGAAACCCGTAAAAGAAATGGAGTGGCCCTCATAGTCAACAAAAGAGTGGCAAAAGCTGTACTGGGATGCAATCTCAAAAATGATAGAATGATCTCGATACGAATCCAAGGCAGACCTTTTAACATCACAGTAATCCAAGTTTATGCACCAACTACTGGTGCTGAAGAAACTGAAATTGACCAATTCTATGAAGACTTACAACACCTTATAGAAGTGACACCAAAGAAGGATGTTCTTCTCATTATAGGGGATTGGAATGCTAAAGTAGGGAGTCAAGAGATAAAAGGAACAACTGGCAAGTTTGGCCTTGGAGATCAAAACGAAGCAGGGCAAAGGCTAATAGAGTTCTGTCAAGAGAACAAGCTGGTCATCACAAACACGCTTTTCCAACAACACAAGAGACGACTCTACACATGGACATCACCAGATGGGCAGCATCGAAATCAGATTGATTATATTCTCTGCAGCCAAAGATGGAGAAGCTCTATACAGTCAGCAAAAACAAGACCTGGAGCTGACTGTGGCTCAGATCATCAGCTTCTTATAGCAAAATTCAAGCTTAAACTGAAGCAAGTAGGAAAAACCACTGGGCTGGTAAGATACAATCTAAGTCAAATCCCTTATGAATACACAGTGGAAGTGAGGAACAGGTTTAAGGATTTAGATTTGGTGGACAGAGTGCCTGAAGAACTATGGATGGAGGCTCGTAACATTATACAGGAGGCAGCAACGAAAACCATCCCAATGAAAAGGAAATGCAAGAAAGCAAAGTGGCTGTCCAATGAGGCCTTACAAATAGTGGGGGAGAGAAGGCAAGCAAAATGCAAGGGAGATCGTGAAACATACAGGAAATTGAATGCAGATTTCCAAAGAATAGCAAGGAGAGACAAGAAGACCTTCTTAAACAAGCAATGCAAAGAAATAGAGGAAAGCAATAGAATGGGAAGAACCAGAGATCTGTTCAAGAAAATTGGAGATATGAAAGGAACATTTCGTACAAAGATTTCCATAATAAAGGACAAAAGTGGAAAGGACCTAACAGAAGCAGAAGACATCAAGAAGAGGTGGCAAGAATACACAGAGGAATTATACCAGAAAGAAACGGATGTCTCATATACCCCAGGTAGTGTGGTTGCTGACCTTGAGCCAGACATCCTGGAGAGTGAAGTCAAATGGGCCTTAGAAAGCACTGCAAATAACAAGGCCAGTGGAAGTGATGGTATTCCAGCTGAACTATTTAAAATTTTAAAAGATGATGCTGTTAAGGTGCTACACTCAATATGCCAGCAAGTTTGGAAAACTCAGCAGTGGCCAGAAGATTGGAGAAGATCAGTCTACATCCCAATCCCAAAGAAGGGCAGTGCCAAAGAATGCTCCAACTACCGCACAATTGCACTCATTTCACATGCTAGCAAGGTTATGCTTAAAATTCTACAAGGAAGGCTCAAGCAGTATGTGGACCGAGAACTCCCAGAAGTGCAAGCTGGATTTAGAAGAGGCAGAGGAACCAGAGACCAAATTGCAAACATGCGCTGGATTATGGAGAAAGCTAGAGAGTTCCAGAAAGACATTTACTTCTGCTTCATTGACTATGCAAAAGCCTTTGACTGTGTCGACCATGGCAAACTATGGCAAGTTCTTAAAGAAATGGGAGTGCCTGATCACCTCATCTGTCTCCTGAGAAATCTCTATGTGGGACAAGAAGCTACAGTTAGAACTGGATATGGAACAACTGACTGGTTCAAAATTGGGAAAGGAGTACGACAAGGCTGCATTTTGTCTCCCTGCTTATTTAACTTATATGCAGAATTCATCATGCGAAAGGCTGGGCTGGATGAATCCCTAGCCGGAATTAAGATTGCCGGAAGAAATATCAACAACCTCAGATATGCAGATGACACAACCTTGATGGCAGGAAGTGAGGAGGAATTAAAGAACCTTTTATTGAGGGTGAAAGAGGAGAGTGCAAAATATGGTCTGAAGCTCAACATCAAAAAAACGAAGATCATGGCTACTGGTCCCATCACCTCCTGGCAAATAGAAGGGGAAGAAATGGAGGCAGTGAGAGATTTTACTTTCTTGGGCTCCATGATCACTGCAGATGGTGACAGCAGCCACGAAATTAAAAGACGCCTGCTTCTTGGGAGAAGGGCAATGACAGGCCTAGACAGCATCTTGAGAAGTAGAGACATCACCTTGCCAACAAAGGTCCGTATAGTTAAAGCTATGGTTTTCCCAGTAGTGATGTATGGAAGTGAGAGCTGGACCATAAAGAAGGCTGATCGCCGAAGAATTGATGCTTTTGAATTATGGTGCTGGAGGAGACTCTTGAGAGTCCCATGGACTGCAAGAAGATCAAACCTCTCCATTCTGAAGGAAATCAGCCCTGAGTGCTCACTGGAAGGACAGATTGTGAAGCTGAGGCTCCAGTACTTTGGCCACCTCATGAGAAGAGAAGACTCCCTGGAGAAGACCCTGATGTTGGGAAAGATGGAGGGCACAAGGAGAAGGGGGCGACAGAGGACGAGATGGTTGGACAGTGTTTTCGAGGTTACCAGCATGAGTCTGACCAAGCTGCGGGGGGCAGTGGAGGACAGGAGTGCCTGGCGTTTTCTGGTCCATGGGGTCACGAAGAGTCGGACACGACTAAACGACTAAACAACAACAACATGTTTTGTAATTTTTTTCTTGTGATTGTATGTTTTTGTTTAACCATTTTTAATGTATTTTTAAATTGTTGTAACCCACCATGATACCTTAGGGTGAAGGGCAGATAATAAATAATAATGTTAATACATATTGAAAATAAGCAATATGGCGAAAAGGCACTGTGATCGTGAGACCTCAGGACATGGTGTAGCTACAATGCAAGTATAGGATATATTATCTGACGGTGTTTTGTTGTTTTCCAGTATTAACTATGGACTGCAGCTTTGGCAGTAATGCTCATTTACTTATTCACAATTATATATAGCAATGGTGTCTTTGTGTATTGAGAAATGGCTGCAAATAGGAGACTGCAAGGTTCTGTATTGACTTGGTGTGGATATATGCCATTGAATGGAAATGACCTGTGTTTTTCTCCCCAGTAACTAATGATCCATTTTAAGCATTTAAAAACCACAGACACAAAGACACTGCATAAATAAATGTATAAAGCGGGAGAGGGGAACAGTTTTTCAGTCCAGGGGCTGCATACTCTTGCAGGCAACCTTCTGGATGCCATATGTCAGAGCTGGGTGGCAAAAAAGGGGATGAGGCAACAGATGTGACTCTCAGATTTGTACAGAAGGCTAAATTCCAGCAAAAGAAAAATTCAGAGCTTTCTACGTGCACACACACGTCCACCCAGGCACTCAAGGAGAGAGCAGGGCAGGGCCAGTGAGGGTGCAGCCTGGGGAAAGTCCCAAGGGCCAGACAAAGAAGCACCCAAGCCTTGGGTTCCCCGCTTCTCTATTAGGATATCCCATACAGAAAGACATGTGGTGCAAGCACGAAATAAGACACAGTGGAACCTCGTGTTACGGACGGGATCCGTTCCAGAGGCCCATCCATAACACGGAACTGACACAAGCATGAAGTGCCACATCTGCGCACGGCGCGATTTAGCGCTTCTGTGCATGCGGCAAAACCCGGAAGTAACCCGTTCCGGTACTTCCGGGTTGCCGTGGGACACAACACAAAAACACGTAACCTGAAGTGGATGCAACATGAGGTATGACTGTACTGACTGGGCCATGCTTTTTTTATTGCAATTATCTGTATGTGGTTTTTTTAATTATTCCATACCCACCCCACCCCACTTTCAGATGTTCTTATTTTAATCTATAAGCTGCCTTAAGTCCCTGTAAGGGGAAAAGATGATGTAATAATTATAACAGAGCATTTACTTTGCATGCAGAAGGTCTTAGGTTTAATCCCCAGCATCTCCAGGTAGGACTGGAGAGAAGCTGCCAGTCAGTTCACTAGGGAGCTAGATGGACTAAGAGTCTGACTTAGTATAAAGCAGCTTCCTATGCTCCCAAAAGAAATTTTAGAAGAACATCAGAAAAGGCTGGAAAGCATTCATTTGCATTCCTTACACTTGCAGGCAGAAACACTTCTACCTAAAAAAAACCCCTGAAGGCAAGGTCAGCTGAAAATACCGACAAGAGATAACCTGAAACTGAAAGAACTAAGACCTGAGTTCAATGAATGCTTTTAAATTCACCCCTTTCCCGACTTTCATCATTTCTAATATGGCTTCAGCTGTCCTTCTTGCTCGCTACGCTGAAAATCCTTCCACTGGAGTAAACGTGATCAAGCTCCCATTTAGCCTGGTCCATTCAGCCTGCAACAGAGACTCGAGTCAAAGATGCAACTCATCCACTCGCTCCCGTTTCCTTCCTGCTGTTTGAGCCAAGAGAATGCGAGCCCCTTAGACTTACTTGATCCTGCCACCGCTGCTCCTCTTCCTGCTGCGGTGAAGCTGTTTTGTCCTTATCGCAGCTACGAGGGCTCCAGTGCCAAGTGGCAGGGCACTTTTCAGACCTGAAACCCCACACCATAAAGGAACCTCTGTTGCCTCTCAGGGATTCAGGAGGAGTCTGCTCAAAACTGCAGGAGCCACTGAAAGAAAAGTCAACAGTTTCAGCCTTCCCCTGTTAGAAAGCCACTCCCTCACCCCTTCCAAGACATTTAATTCCTCCCACCACTTCTCTTTTCTTTCTAGCAAGATGTGAAAAGAAGCCACATCAGGGAAATTCTGGAGAGCTGGAGCAGGGAAACACTCACAGATGCCTGTGCAAAAGTGGCCTGACAAAATCGGTTGCCAAAACATACAAGCCCAGATTTATTTCTGCCCTGCAAGTTTCTCTGCCTTTGTAGGAAGTCATAGATCACAGAATTGTAGAGCTGGAAGGGGTCATGAGGGTCATCTAGCCCAACCCCCTGCAATGCAGGAATCTTTTGCCCAATGTTTATGACCCTGAGGTCATTTTGCCCAATGTGAGGCTTGAACCCACAACCCTGAAGGTAGGAGTCTCATGCTCTACCAAGTGAGCTGTCCCAGCTTCAAGATATACCACCAATTTCTTTGTGAGTTAAATGTACCATATATGCCACCCACACAGAATAGCTCCTGGGTTAATGATAAATAAAACCAGTTTGGAGAAGAGCTGGTTTTTCTATAACAGTAGTCAGACATGTGCTTTGAATGCAGACGGCCCAAAGTACAATCCCCGGTGTCTTCAAGAAGGGGTAAGAAGGTTCCCTGCCTTAAACCATGGAGAGCAGCTGCTAGTCAGGGAGTGGACAATACAGAACTCAATGAACCAGTGGTCTGACTCAGAATAAGGTCAGCTTCCTACGTTTCTGGTCTATAAACAACATGAAAAGGGAAACAACATATAAAGACCAGAGTGGGAATCAACTAAATTTTACTTAGTAGACACAATGAAATTAACCAACATGACTAAGGTCCATTAATTTCAATAGGTCTACTCTGAGCTCAATTGATGCCACCCCAGCATAGGAATAGCAGCTTCCCACCCTCCTTACCCTGCACTTTGCTTCTTCACTTACATGTTACAAACCCTGCTAAGGAGTTTTAGAAGCCAAAGTGCTCCCAAATTCAACAGTTATGTAAGAAGCAAGTTGCCCAGGAAGTCCAAAATGTTTGTAACAAACAGTTTGTATTATCTGGTTTGGAAATGAAACCTGAGGATTCAAGTGAATACATAGCAGAATTTCAACCAGGCTTTAACCAGGTTAACACTTGAGTTTATATGTGATCTGAGCACCACAATGCAGCTGCATTACTAGCATCTGTCTTGTTTAATTTGGTTCATTCACCCCCCAAAAATCACTTTATAGCCATTTAACAATTAAAAGTCATTCTTGTTTCAATCTAAACTTATGCTATATCCTAGGAAACGTTTCCTGCCCCTTCGTGCTTCGGAAATCTAGAATTTCAGATGTCCTCTGACAAGCAGTAATAAACTCTAGTTTTATTATCTGTTTGCCAGTCTATAAAGGAAAAGAAACACTTTTTCTGCTGCCTTCTCCTGTACACTAGGCATAATTACTGAAATTCTCTATGCCAGATAAGACAACAGACTCTGGATGATAGGTGTCAAGGGGACAATGTAACCTTCCTTTGTCCTCCTACAGCTTCCAGCTTGTAGGTGCTTAGACAGTGACCTTAATTTAGGAAAAGTAATCTGTTCTTGCTCCACTGAAATCAATGAGGCTGGTTAGTTGTAATCCAAGCATATTCTATTCATTTATGTGCGGCTTCGGGCATCATTAAATTTTTCTGGCTTGGCTCCAACACTTAGAGCAATTACTAATATTAACTTCAAATGTGATAAAGCAACTTTCTGAGTATATAAATATCTTGCTGCTGGGAGTCTGAAAGCGAAGGATCCAATTCATTCTGGGAATCTTGCACTATCTTTTGGAACTGCTGCCCTGGTGAGAAAAAGCAGGGTACCTTGCAGATGCCAGAGAGCAAGGCAGTTTCTAATAGCAAAACCAAAGAAAAAGTCAGCCACACATATCAAGACAAATTATTTCCTCAGGTGATGATTGCATCCAGAAAATTAATTAGAAGTTGGTTCAATTAAAAGAGGAGCAGCAACTCCTGTGCACAAACACTCATTAAGTTTCAGCAATAAAAGGGAGCAATAAAAATACCCATGCTGGGATGGGAGAGGCAGCAAATTAAATAGCAAGCTCTGAACTTCCGTCTCCTGTCTGTTGAGGCACTGTCAGCACTCATTTGATGTACAACAGCTGTGATCCTAATCCTGGTGCATTCCCTGGTGCTGCCACATAATGATGCGCATGGTGGGGCTATAAGGCAAGGTTAGTAGCAGCAACCCTAAAGAGCCCTCTCTTCCTTTCATTTTCACTGCTTGCAACTTTGCCTTGTAGCCACTGCCCACTTTTGGCCCTGCTGCCAACTTCAAAGACTGGGGTTACTAAAGAAAATGACCAGGACTTTGCTCCAGATAATTTTCAGGTAGAGGAGCACAATTCAAACTGCACAATCCTTCTGCCAAAGCAAAGCACACTTCAGTTGTGTCAAACTGGCTTAGCATCTTTGACAGCAAACAGCAGCGGGGGGGGGGGGGGCTGAGAAGGGTTTTTTTGTGGGAAACCAGTGTGACAGGCTCTATTGTGAGCTCAATTCATATTGCCCCAAAACCCAAGGCTTCTTTTTATTCTTCAAAATAAAGAAACAGCAACATTAGGTGCACTTTTTAAAAAGCATGATTAAAACGAAGTATGATTTGGCCCCTAAAAGGAACTTGCAGGAGGAAGTGAGAGATAGGAATAACTCTCCCTGTCTCCCCAGGGTGCTTTTCACTGACCGGAAGGGAAAACTGAGGCTTTGCTCTGTTGTATTCAATGTTGATCAGGAAGGAATGGAAGCATTGTGAGAATTAATGCATATGCCTCTGTATTCTTGTCTAAGTAATCCTCACATGTTGTGTAGTCATAGGGGGACAACATGCTTACCAGTGTTGTTTGTCTATAACACTTGTCCTAACAAATTAACACTGGTAAAATGACTTCAGGCCACAAAAAAAGTTTATACCTCTTGGCTAAAGGCTTTTTTTATTGAAACAGCATACAGTACATGAAATTCTACTCTTCTGAAAAATGCATTTCCACAAATGTTCCATTTCTTCCTATCTATCGGAAATTCTGTTACAAATCTTGCATCATAGTTTTTGGGTAATAAATGAAATGTTCAGTTGTATTCTTCTAGACCACTGGTCTTTAAACAAGAGTGTTATTCGAAACAGGACTGCAAACTTACCTAAGGAGAATTACATCGGCAATGTAATGGTGATCTTTTGAAGTGAAAATGAAAGCAGCTAATAGAGGAAAGAGGAAAGGGGGAAAGGAGGGAGAAAAGGCCACAGCTGCCAAGTGTAAATAAATCAATGATTGGGGATTATGGCCGTTGTCCCTATTCTAGAATGTAATCTGTAAAGTATCAAATGTTGGAATTATATTTACTAATAAAAGTAACTATGCTTTACAGAAGTTAAGCTCAAGTGTATTTCTGCAAATGTCAACAAAAAATGAGATTAATCATCCAATGTAAACTGTTTTAACACATAGTTCTTAATAGCACGTAACTGTGCAGCTGAGCGACTTTTGGAGTAAAAGGATCATTCAGCCAGCTGGGTGCAGTGCTGAGAAAACTTAGGTCAAGGGGCCGGATGCAGCCCTCCAGTCTTTTCCATATGGCCCTTGGAAGTCTCCCAAGGTCATAACACTCACTGACCCTGCTCTTCCTTGAGTGTTTTTGCCTAGCTAGAATGGGTCCTTAAAGTGTAATGCTTCTTGCTTGTCCAAACAGAGGATGCTGAGTTGTGCATGTAAGAAACCTCTTGAGTTTTGCATGCCTAGCTTGTAGCCAACTGTACAAAGGCAATTACCCTTCCCCACCTACTTTGGTCCCTGCCCTACCCACCAGGGGCACTCAATCCTCAGGTTGCCCACAAGGAAACACATCCTTGAGCTGAAAAGGGTACCTATTCCAGGACCAGAGGATCAGGTTCAAATCCCCATTTGTATATAAAGCTCACTGAGTAGCCCGGGGGAAATCATCCACTCTCACTCTAGCGTAACCTACCTCAAATGGTTGTCATCCGGCTCACACACCTCTATGGCCTCCTTAAAGACCTAACAGAGACAAACAGCTGTATGGCACTCCGGGCAGCCTCCTCCCAGACAAGCCTCCCTTTTCAAGTCAGCCATCAACCGAGGCCTTGTGTACAGATTCACAGCATTCCAGGCACATTCCTTGAATTTCCCCCTGACAGCCACCCAAGTCCATGCACTATCCCAGCCAGAGCTTTATGAGAACTGAGAGGAAATAGAAAAAACCATGTGCTCTATACAGTTCTGTTTTAAAATACACAGAGAGAAAATGCATTAAAGACATATTCGTTTCCACTGGGCGTTTTCTATACCACCCAGGATCTCCTGTGAGGACGCTCCCAAACGCCAAGAGCCCATTCCTCTCCTGTCCCCATGGAGCGGTGCTAGAGTGGTACCTCAGGTTAAGTACTTAATTCGTCCCGGAGGTCCATACTTAACCTGAAACTATTCTTAACCTGAGGTACCACTTTTTAGCTAATGGGGCCTCCTGCTGCCGCCGGAGCACGATTTCTGTTCTCATCCTGAAGCAAAGCTCTTAACCTGAAGCACTATTTCTGGGTTAGTGGAATCTGTAACCTGAAGCGTCCGTGACCTGAGGTACCACTGTACTTGTGTTGTGAGACGCGCATTTTACGCACCTCCGGCTTGAAAAGCGCCAGGCTGCGCTACTTATGCCCCAAGGTGCCTGGTCTTACTCGCCACCCACCCCCCAAACCCCGGACATTTCGACGGAGCGGTGCGCCCATAAACCCGCTGCCCCGCCATGCCGCCGCCGGTCTCCTCACAGGCAAGTCCCGCCGCGCCTAGGGGGCTCCGACTGTCCATTTACCTTCGGAGGAGGCCCGCCGACCACAGCGGGGGTTTTACGCCCGAGAAAGCGCCCACGGGCTCAGGCAGCCCCAGAGCATCCCTTCCCCGCTCCCTGGACAGGCCACTGCTCCTACGCGGGAAGCTGGTACGCCGGAAGCGGGCCGAGGCGCCACGGGGCTCCTTCACGCGCCGCCCGCCCGGGCGCCTCTGGCCCGGCCGTTACACGGGGCTTCGGGTATCAACCCAAATCCCCCGCCAACCACAGAGACCCGGACGGAACGGCCGCCTCCGATGACCATAGAGAGATTCCTCCCGGCAGATAGAGCGTCACGGAGCTTTGCCCACCCCACACCCCACCCCCGCTACAGTTGCCTAGAAACGAGGCCCGGCGTCTTTCTCGCGCGCGCGCAAATAGCGGTGCGTCCTGGTTAGCGTGCTTGGCGTCTCCTTTCAAGGGCTCCTCTTCTGTCTTTGTGTTGAAATTGCACCCCATAAGCTTAGAACTTATAGACCATCCAAACATTCCCAACCACATACAACCGTGACCTTGTCAGTTCTCCTCCAACAGATGTCCTCGATTGAAATAGGACTTCTTCAGCCTATGACATAACACCAAATGAAGCCATATTGAAATAATAGTGGTGACATGTTTTCCCTGTATTCAGTAACTTGCAGTGGCAGCTGCTTTTATGATAGATAATTAAATTTTGTTTTACCATTTAAAGTACTCATTTAAAAATTGTTAAAATATCAGTGACTTCCCTCCTCTTTCCATGGTTCATTTTATGTATCATAAATCCCTGCACATTTTACAGAAACTATACCATTCATTATTCCATTATTGGAGCAGGAACCGGCAAGCCACTCCAGTATCCCTGCCAAGAAAACTCCATGGACAAAGACAACAGGCATATAGTGCCTGGCGTGCTCTGGTCCATGGGGTCAGGAAGAGTTGGACATGACTAATCGACTAAACAACAACAACAACATTCCATTATTACATCCATCAAAACTTATTTACACTGTTGAATTTATCTTAATGCTGCCAGCGTTTTCAGCTGTACACAGTTATTTCCCATATATTCAATAAACGTTTTCCAATCTTCTCTGAATGTATGTTCTTGTTCTCTTATTCTATATGTTAAGTCTGCAAGCGTATTCTGTCAACTTGAATTGCTATTCTTTAGTTGGGACCTCACCTGTTTTCCATTTTAGGGCTAACAAAACACAGGCCGCAATGGTTTTATTATTGTTGGTATGTGATTGGGTTGGAATGGTTATTTATAATTAACTGACGTTTCAATCCTTTATAGCTTGTTTTACGACAACCTTAAAATATTATGTTCATACTGTATACTCAAACTGAGTTATTTGGATTACCATACTATGCTTTGAAGTTCTTCAGTATTTGATGGCTATAGTCATTATGTATCGACTTGCATCTATGTTGTGTCGAGAGCTGCTTTGATCATATTTGCATGGAAAAGCGGCATATACATTTAAATTAAATAAATAAATATTACAACCAGTTGTCCAATGCACTGATGGGTTCCCTAGGTAATTTGGTATGATTTTCTTACCAAGGCTGTATCGGCTTTATGTAATTATTTATTTAAAACATTTCTAAAGACAGGTACCATAAAAACAGCTTTCCAAGATACACCAGTTGTCTCGCTTATTCTATTTATCCCACATATGACATTTGTTAATACAATACCTACAGTAGAAGTGTGAAAGCAAGTTTTAACTAACTGCACTGCCGACCTTTCAGTGCAAATTGATTTAAGCCTCATATGCACATATTTGCCCACAACAACAAGGAATGTGCATGGTAGAAGAGATTTTAGTTTAGAGATTTTCTTCTAACTTTTGGCACTTGGAAAACTTATTCCTATACCCTACTTTACAGCTATGGTGTAAGTCACACCATTTTTATTTAGTTATTTATTTATTTTTACCAAGCAACAGCCTTTTAAAACATACACAATGCACTCGTAGTGTTTTTGATGTAGTGGCATACATAAAATAAGGGTGGTGCTAAAGGATAAGGATCAGAGTCCTAGTGATGTAGCAGGGGACTCTAGAGGCAGGTGATGTAAAGATTCAGATCCAAGACTCATAACCACCAGCTTAGATCTAATCTTACCCAAAGCAACATGCATGATAAAGTAAAGGGACGCCTGACCATTAGGTCCAGTCGTGGAAGACTCTGGGGTTGTGGCGCTCATCTCACTTTATTGGCCAAGGGAGCCAGTGTACAGCTTCCAGGTCACGTGGCGAGCATGAATAAGCCGCTTCTGGCGAACCAGAGCAGTGCACGGAAACGCCATTTACCTTCCTGCCGGAGCGGTACCTATTTATCTACTTGCACTTTGACGTGCTTTCGAATTGCTAGGTTGGCAGGAGAACATGCATGATACGGACGTATATATTTAAAAACACAATCAAACACTAGGTGGTGCTAACTAACTGATTTATACGAATCTTACCTGAAAACTCTAAAACAGGGCAAGCAGAATATCCTCTGGATGATTAGTAGATTGACAAGAATTTCTGATTGCCAATTATTTATAGCAGCAACAAAATGACCCCCTCCCCCAAATATAGCTCTGAAAAGATGAACGTGTAGAGTAAAGCAGGTGTATTTGGGAGGTGTCAACTCTGCAAGATTCTACACAGCTACACCTCTGCCAATTGATTTATATGACTCATGTTTCTGCTACATTTCACAATGTCACATAAATCTAGAGATCCCACCAGGTATTTTACATAAAAAGTAAGGAACCTGTAGCCCTTCAGATGTTGTCTTAATTTAAAAACTAATCTGTGGATTTGCTTCTGTTTGCAGTACGAAACTAATTTGTGGTAAACCTGCCAGAGATATAATTGATCCTGAATACCAATGTATATAAAGCCCTGAGGACTACTCAGGCAGTTAAACTAAACGAGATAGTAATTGGCTCGGATATAACTAAACCGTTAGTCAAATGTTCTGCATGCATCTCTGACATATATCCATGTCAAACATACATTATGAGAAACTGCTAAAGATAAATGCACCATTAAACAGCATGTAAATAACTACTTCATAGATTAGAAAGTGCTATAACATTATTGTTAAGAATAATATTTCCCTGTGGATTGTAGTCCAAAACATTATTTTAAAATAAGTCATGAAATTGTGCATGGTGGGTGGGGGGGGGGAGTACAACCTCCAGCCCCTATTTTATTGCTACTTACACAATTACAGTTATTAAACTTTAGTACTATAACAGGAAGGATGGTCCACTCAGTCCTCAAGTGCCTTAAAAATTAATTTTAATTTCTTTTTTTTTAAATGTCACAGGTTATTAATTCATGATAAGTGCCAATTTGCCTATACAGTAGTACCTCAGGTTAAGTACTTAATTCGTTCCGGAGGTCCGTTCTTAACCTGAAACTGTTCTTAACCTGAAGCACCACTTTAGCTAATGGGGCTGCCGCACCGCCGGAGCACAATTTCTGTTCTCATCCTGAAGCAAAGTTCTTAACCCGAGGGTTAGCGGAGTCTGTAACCTGAAGCATATGTAACCTGAAGCATATGTAACCCGAGGTACCACTGTACATTTTTGTAACCTCATAACTCATAAAGGAGTGCTGCCAACCAGCCACCCCCTTGACCCTTGCCTTGCTCAACTTTGCTTATTAGAATTAACCAAAAGAGGTTGACTGGATGCGTCCGGGAAGTGGTTAGTGTTTCAATGGAGAGTCTGAGGTGTCAGAGGAGGGGTAGTACCTCTGGAAAAATATACATTGTGCTCTTTCTGGGGCAGTTTGTCCACCTTTGGTCCCCATTTTTTTCCCTTTTCATTTTTTTGGACTGCTGTGTGTTAACATAGCAGGTAGGGTTTTTCAACTTCTTCATTTCTTTTTTAAAAAACAAAACATGGTACTCAGAGCTATACCAATGGTCATAGATAGGGCTGCCATTCGTCTGGAATTTCCCAGACATAGCCGGGATTCATCCTTCAAACATCAGAAGTGTTGATTTTTTGGCTCAACAACTTTTGTGTCCGGATTTTCACTTTTGGAAATATGACCCTAGTCATATGACCCTAGTCAAAGATAGATTGTGTTGGGGCTAATGCTGGATTGTTGAGCAGGAGAACACGGCTTCAAATTCTTCTTCAACCATGGTGGTAGTAAATATGAGCCCTCTGGTCTGTTAACATCCTAAAATGGGCACTTCATAAAGTCTCATTAAGGATGGTAAGAAGTCTCCATAGCAGGGGCATCCATTCTTCTTGGTTTGAAATAAGATTTAATTTCACTTTTATTTTTGTCTCCAGAGTTATTCTCCACTTGAGCTCCAGTTTTCGTGGCTTATTTGTCAAGTCCAATTTCTCTCCTATCGGAAAATGTTGGGTATCATGAACTTTGGTGTTTAATAGTCCAGTGGTTTGTAATGACAATCGCATATTTCCTGTTTAAGAGTTCATTAAACTAAATGCCTTTTATAAACAAAAACAACAGGAATAATTAGTGTACCAACAAGGAGGACAGACAGGAATCTGTAACCTTTGGCTGTTATTCTTGGCAACATTAATGACTCTGTAATCTTAAACAGTTCACGGGCCTCTCCATGGCTCGGTTTACCCGTCTATGAAATAATTGAAATATTTCACATGCTTTAATTTTAAGGTGATGAGTTATGAGAGTGAAATCTTGCTGGCATCCCAGGAATGGATCTTTAAATGAAGATGTTGCATGTGCATAGGGATTTTTTTCTTTCATAAATAGTTTTTATAAAGACCATGTCATTGTGCTTGAGAATGAAAGAGATATTGCAATTATTTTTAGCAGTGCCTTTTCATCATGTCCCTGAATACTTGTACAAACCTAATTTTTTTGAAACTTGCATATTTCAGTGACACTCATAGAAAGGTTTCATAGAAAAGTAATATATACAAAGGAACCCTACAAGCTTAGGACCAATAAATACTGGAAATTTCAATGTACCCTGAGCAATTGCTCTTGACTCACTATACTGCCTTAAAACATATTTTATTAGAGATTTTGATTGTTGGAGAACCATAGGAAACAAATTTATAAGAGGCAGTTCAACCATGGCCCAAGCTCCCCTGGGGGTATTTTAGTTACGGGATGTCTTAGGGCAATAGTTTGGATTGGTTTGTCAGCTTCATGATGGAACATGCATTACTTACTAACTGTAAATTAGCATTTGCAAACCTTTTATAATAAACTCATAGTACTTAGCAGCACAACAAACAGAGGCTAAAATGATTAAGCAACCTTTGTCCAAACAAAAAACCTAAATACAAGTCCAATGACTGCAACCTGTCTCTGAATGTAGACATTTTGAAGTGAAGTAATGTAATCTGTACTCTTTTAATCAATTAGGTATATAATTATTTGACCTTGCATGCTTATTTGACCTTCAGAGTGTTAATGTAAACTTCATATCTGCACACCAAGCTCCTTAAATTGCACTCTGCTAGTGATTTCATGAAAACAGCACCGGCCTTTCTTCTGAGAATAAATATCATTGCATTTTTTATTTCCTGTTCCAGTACGCCACCTGATGTGGAGATTCTTTACATACTCAAGGCTGCCTTGAAAATGCTTACCACAGAGGTCACTATCAACCAGAAGGAAAGTGAAGTTCAGGGCACTCTTTATACTTCAGTAGATGTCCTGAGACTCAATCTACAAGCTTGTATTGGTAACTGGACCCCTTTGCCTACATGCTACCCCCCCCTTCCCAAAAAATACCACCAGAGCTCAAATATCTTTGCTGAGGAAGAAACAGCTTATGAGATGTGTACCAGACTCACAAGTTTCAGTGTAGCCTCCTGCCCATTCTTGCATGGAAAGTTCTCTCAGTCCTTATCAGGTGTTGTTGAATCAGGACTCCTGTGAATCAGGTACTAGAGCACACCAAAATAATTCACCAGGAGAGTAAACTGCAGGGAGATTCACAGGCCATAGCCTATAATCCTCTAGGTTGGAGGACAGGTGAAAATAGACAGCCAATCTCATGCCATGTCTTAGCTCCCACCCAATATGTGCAGACAGAGGCTCTTGCTTGCAGGTAAGAAAAATACATTTCTTTCAGCAAGTAATGATGCTGGCTCAGCAGCAGACACAAGGCTCAGGGGTCACAGTTCAGGAGCAAGGCAAGAAGTTCAGAACTGGACAGAAGCGGCGCAGGTGTCCCAACATGCTGCCCTGCCCTGCTTGCCAAGCTTTTAAAGACAAGGCCTTGGAGGAATGCTAAGGTTGCAAACACATGGTCTGTCAGGGTGGGTGGATGTGATCTCATCTCCAAAAGCAGTGCCTGGTTCTAGGCAACAAGACCGTGCCCCTCCTGTTCAGGCTCCCATTCAGTCACTGCCAGCTCCTGTTCTGCCTCCTCTATCAACTGATCAAAGCTTCCACTGAGGCTTCCTGCTCCACAGGAAGGTGAGAGGGTACAGCGGACATCCCTGTTATCTCTTCCAGAGCAACTGAA
Organism: Podarcis cretensis; assembly: GCF_951804945.1. Taxonomy (NCBI): domain Eukaryota; kingdom Metazoa; phylum Chordata; class Lepidosauria; order Squamata; family Lacertidae; genus Podarcis; species Podarcis cretensis. The sequence goes on along the minus strand of NC_137173.1, from coordinate 30,057,860 downwards.
GTCAGGGTGGAAAGGGGAAATTTTTTCTCCTCCAGCTTTGATTTCCACCATCCTCATATCTTCCTCCCCCTTTTCTACTTTTCTCCTAACCTAAAGTGTTGTTGTTGGGTGTGGGTTTTTTTTATTGGTTGTTGTTGGTCCTTCTATACACTTTCTGATAATAAGAGCTGTTTGACAGTGGAACAGACTTCCACAAGAGGTGGTAGACTCTCCTTCCTTTGGGGTTCTAAGGCAGAAGATGGATGGCCATCTGTCATGTATGATTTAGTTGAGATTCCTGCATTACAGGAGGTTTGACTAGATGACCCTCAGGAACAATTCCAGCTCTACAATTCTGTGGTTCAATACACTTGGAGACTGAGGCTGTGCCACATATTAGCAGCTTGAGATGCAGCAAGGTCGTTTTCCCTGCACTGTATTTGAGCAAGTCGCATATGCACTTGTACACACCAGAGAGAAGGTGAGGAGGTACTTCACTCAATGCTCATTACCTAATTTGTTGCCCCACGTCTGCAAACTCTGCCCCCCAAACAATGAAGGTGTCACCTGTGGGTGTCCACACACATGCAAGGGATGTCTCGAATGTTTGCATCTCCATGGAACCACAGCTTAATTTTTTTAATTGGACGTAAACTGGTGAAGGGATAATGCATCAAACAACAGCATTTCTCAATAGCTGTTATCCATCCATTGTCCTGGAAAAGCCTAAGCTTTGAATGTGTTTATGGTCACACTTCTGAATAATATTTTGGACTGCATCAGTATATACTTAGCAGCTACTTTCACAGTATATTAATGCATATCAAACAGACAAAAAACTAGGAGTGAACGATTTAGGTTTTTGAAGTGCATGTAAGTCTCTCTGTATCTTTGAAACAGAAACAAATGGGCCCTATTTCTTTTCCAGAAATACGTTTGTGGCTTTCAATCAAGCAGACCACTATCATCCTAAAAGCCACTCTAGTGGCTGTGGAGCCATGGTGGTAAAGCAATATTCATTGCTTGATTGGTTGACCAGAGTCGTTTGGCACTTACCCAGCTGAAGTCTCAGCAATAAACATTGCAAATATCACAGCATGGAAACCCATGCAGTTTGTACAAATCATCAAGACCAGATGAAGCACTTTTATGATTACCTGTAAAGCAGAGGGCAAGAGAGCATTCCTTTCTCCAATTTTTGTCTCTTCCCAAGCATAGGTGCTACATGCTTGCTGTTGCAACAGAAGAGGGTGAAATGTTATCTCACTAGAACCAATTATTCCACTGCTGAAGATTGAGATCTAGTGTGCTGTTTGGGGACCTGATGTTCCTTCACCTCATGCCCAAGTGGGGATTTGAACCCTGGTCTCTCAGGTCCTAGTCCAACACTCTAACCACTATACCACACTTGGCTCTCTATGAAACTATGACCATTCCACCCATTTCCCACCCATGAATACACAACAGCATGGCCCCCACACCCTAGTCAAAAGCTTATTAATGTGTAAACCTATCAATGTTTTATCCTGTAACATTAAGCAAACTCAGCAACCAAAGCTGAACTTATAAATAAACAAGGTTTATATCACAGCCCCATCATCATACATGAACTTGGAAGCTGGTCACAACAATTCAAAACACAATACAGTGGTACCTCGGGTTACATACGCTTGAGGTTACATACGCTTGAGGTTACAGACTCCGCTAACCCAGGAATATTACCTCGGGTTAAGAACTTTGCTTCAGGATGAGAACAGAAATCGTGCTCCGGCGGCGTGGGGGCAGCAGGAGGCCCCATTAGCTAAAGTGGTCTTCAAGTTAAGAACAGTTTCAGGTTAAGAACGGACCTCCGGAACGAATTAAGTACTTAACCCGAGGTACCACTGTACACAACAAAATGGAACCATTTAAAATGTGTGTTTATGGTGCAAATGCCCTGCCCTGTGTTGTTTCTCGGCCACGTCAAAGCATATCTCATATTGTTGCTGACAGAAACAAATTGGGACCTACTGAGTCAATATTTTGCAAGCTGTTTTTATTTTTTACTTTTGAGCTAAGGACCATTCAACATATTACATACCCAGGCTTGCTCCCACCACTGGCGCTGAAGAAATGCCTGCCTTCTGTCATGCCTGCCTTCTGTCCATACCTAATATGCAGCTTAAACACACACAGAAACTGAAATGAATGCATTTTAGTTGTTTAATAGTTCTTTTGACACAGAGAAGTTTGTGCATCAGCATTAGGTTACTGACTGGTCCAATAAAATAGATCATTTAGCTGATTTTTGCATTGCTATCTCTGTAGGACTAGCACAGCCATCAGTACTTTGATCTACTACAAATTGTCAGAGGCATTGAGGTTGTTAGCACTGCTAACAACTTAATTGATGTGAACAATGCAAGGGAATTTTAGAGAGAGAAGTTCCACGGCAGATATAATGCTTGTTCCTCATAGTTTGCCTGTTTAAATTTCCCTAGCCATAGAATCTAGCTTGTTTGACGTAAATACTTCATAATTCTGGGATGAAAGACCCTATTGAAATGTAAAGTACTGCTAATCAGAAACTGTTCGCTTATCAGCATCACCGCCCCCATCCCAGTACAACAAACAAACCAGAAGTTTGTCCTCCGGCTCTCTGCCTGTATATAGGCTTGAAAGTACTACATCTGAAACATGGTTTCTGCGTACTATTATGGGGCACGGTGAGGCTCAGACAGCAATTTGCAACACGTAACAAAAGGAGGTTACTCAAACAGTTTCTCTAGTTTGATTTATTATTATATTTTTACTATTGGCAGGGGGGCAGGGAGACCATTCAACTTTTACTTCTACTAAGGAACACACAAAGGTAACTCGTAGCTGTGCCTCCAAATCCATTCCTAACATAAGCAGTAGAACCTAGGCGGGCTGCCATATAAATTCGATTTCTGCTCCAAATGCTGGCACACATTCACTTAATGTAGGCAGTGACATAGCATGGATAGGGCCACAGGGGCAGTTGCCCTAGGTGCAAAAATTTTAGGGGTGGGAAACTTCAAAAGGAAAAAGAAAAGTAGTAATAATAAATAAATAAGAGCACGCCCTCCACCTCACACAGAAAATCTCTGTTTTCATGGGCGGTTTTGGATGACGGACAGCTCCTAAGGCACACTCTGCATGGGCTTTAGAAAGATACCCATTCCCGACCAATCTCCCGTCCTACTCTCCACCATGCTGGACGCTCATGGGGTGCCACAGCTGCCACTCAGGTAGCTCACTGAGCTATTGCTCCTTCATTCCAGCCTATCGGCAGGCGGCGCCAAGGATACTTGTCTTGTCCGGGTTCTGGCAACCCACACTACATCACTGAAAATATGGCACAGAAGAGTGAGGCTGGTTCTCACAACACAATAAGCCATACTGGCAGAGGTCTTTCCATCCCTGACCCTTTTTGCTCTTGGCCATGTTGAGCAAAGTCAGGAGTTGTCCTAACATGTCATCCAGGCAGGAACCTTGGCTATAGTTCGTGTTGAGCGAGGAGATCTTAATCTCAAGCTCCAGTTTGGATGGCATGCTAAGCCAAACCTTGGCACAGAAATGAAAAGGATTGAGGAGAACAAAGCGGCTGAGGGCTCCTCTCTGGGGGCCTGCATGTTTGCTCAGTTCCAGGAAGCCATACTTTGACTTACCACGTCAAGTGAAAATGCTCTCCCTCTCTCTATGGGAGAGGGTTTTTTAAATAATAGTTTTTATTTGCTTTTCTATTATATCTCGTTGTCAACGCATACTATGTTACAATCATACATAAAATAATAAGAAAAAGATAGCACAGATATAAAGCAAGAACAAATGATAATAATAGTTCAATATTCCTACAAAATTATTTAAATCTTGTGGGAGAGGGTTACAAATGTGAACACCTTTTTCAAGGGACGTTAATCAAGGAAATGTTTGCTGAGTCATTTCCACTGGGCCTTGGCAAGCATGGAGACATCTCAAGCACAGTTAAGCATGTCAGCTAAATCACTAAGTGCCAAACCCTGGCATTCTCTCAGTTTACCATTTCTGCAAGCCAAAAAGAAGGACCGCTCTTTAAAAAATAAAATTAAAAAATCTCCATTTATTTGAGTCTCTTCTGGAAATGGCAGGAACAAGTCCCGCTTAACACTTAAATTAAAAAAACACACACCACAATTTCAAAAGTCTTGAAACCAGTTAGACATTTTCCCGGCTTCTGTTAATGCTTTGGCCAACAGATTCTCACAAAGTTGTCAAAAGTGAGGTTCATTAGGAATTGACTACTCTGCCGCTTTCCACACTCTAAGGTGCCCAGTGTTGCCTCTAAGGCTTTGCACTTGGTTAACTGTACTTCCAACTACTTCAGCTACTCATTTAAGGCATTTTTATCTCAACACCCCTCCAAAGATCTCAGAGCAGAATACATGTTGGTCTCCCTCCTATTTAATCATCAGCTGGCCTCCTCAGTGGTGACACTTGCAAGGATGCCTTTATCACAGAAGCTTGCCTATCGCCTTGTTTATGACCATTTCAGGCCACGTGAATGTGTAAGTGTGTGTTGTAAAGCAGAGGACTAAGCTGAAGTTTTCCAGACATTGCTGGACTACAACACTCTGAGCACTGGCCATGCTGGATGAGGTTGATGGGAGTTGGAGTCCAACAACATCTGGAGAAGCACATGTTTCTCATCCATATTTTAAACCACTTATCACGTGTTGCGATTTTGGTTTTATCCTTCTCTCTTCTGGAAACATGGACTGCATGTTGCTTTGTTCTTTTAATTGCAGTTTCTCATCATTTATGTTTGTGAGCACCCAGAGAACAATGTGATTTGGTGGCTTTATATAAATATAGTTATGAATGAATGAATGAATGAATGAATGAACGAAGAGGGAGGGAGGGAGGGAGGGAGGGAGATTGCCTTGTGCAGTAGTTTAACAGAAAGTTACTGGACAAAAGTTGGAAGCGACTGTGTGGAAATCCTATCTTTTGTGCACAGTTCCAAGTGTAGGTTGGAGGTTCATGAAACTTAAATCAAAGACAATAAATGTGTCCTCAAGGTGTCTCCAACTACAACACCATCATACCTGACCATTGGCCATGTTGACAGCAGCTGATGAAAGTTGTAGTCCAAAACAATTGAAGGCCACCAGGTTGGAGAAGACTGATGCAGTCCTACAGAATGGGAGGGACAGCCTCTGGCAACAACCTCCCAGCCACCCTGGGTCCTGTACCACCTGAGGGAAGGGGATGTGGCTGCCCACCCTTTTTCCCTGCTTAGGAACTCGCTGCCCCAAGGTAAAAGGGAATTTTTGAATAAAATTCTAAGGCTACCCTTATAATCTCTAGTAGGGGTGATTTAATTGGGAAGAGTTGGCATCAGCTGGCATTCTGCATCCTGGTCTCACCTAATCCCATTTTCAGAAAGGCTAGGAAGGCTAATTTGTTTAATGTTTATGGAAAATATAAACAGTTGAGTCCTGTTAATTTCTTGCCTATTGTTGAGAAAATCTGGCATTGGGTTTGTTCTCCCTCCACTGTTGTGGGTTTTTCTATATACAATTCACATAGCTGTCACTTCCCTGGTTTATCATTCCTTTGCTTCTTTTAATTTCTTTCATACAACATGTCATCTCATGCAGACACTTGCTAACCAAGGTGTTTATTTAATGTTTAAGTATTCTAAATATTTAAGAATAAAAATCATTTCCAGGCATTTTCCTGCCAGTATTTTCAGAGGCCAATCTAACAATACTTGTCTGTCTGATCCCAGACTTTTGTGTTTCAAGTTCCTTGTTTCAACAGCGACGGGGATCTATGGATCCCTCCCTCCACTCAAGAGAGCTTCATTGGAGTTGAAGGGTGAAAAGTCCATCAGCTCTATCTGCATTTCCAGTGCTATAAATCTGTCTCTGGAATAACCAAGTTTGTCTTCATTCTGCATTCTGATAAGATGTCATTACAGGAGTTATTTTAATCAAATTTTCAGTTATTACATTAGTGCATACTTACATGGGGCTTCTCTCAGCTAGCATATGGTGCTTTAAGTCTTGTGGCGAGGAAGAGGATGGAAAACATTTGATTTTTTAATATATATTTTTTTACTTTAAAAAATGGAACCTCCAGCCAGACAATAAAATGGTCTGGAAGCTTCAGCCAGTTCAAAACTGTAAAATCCATTGCCTGTCTAAGTTGGGTCAACATAAGCACATCAACACCAATTAAAGACTGAAGCCCCAATTCTTTTATGATTTTATTATAAAAATGTTTGAATTGTTATATTGGGGACGACGTTTCCTATTTTATAGAGGGCAGCTCCCTGTTTGAAGGACTCTCAGATGTTAGTCCTCTTTTGAAGAGCTGTCTGGTACACGTAGGGTTTTCAATTGAAGAACCATAGAAGGGAGAGTGGAGCCTAGACATTTTCAATTGCCAGCTAGGCTAAAACCGTGTACCTCTTGCCATGTACTCAGGCTCCACAATAGATACCAATTTTGTAGTTTCTTTAGCAATACTGCTGTTTGGTGCATTTCCCCTCAAACCATCTTTCATCTAGTTTGAAAATGTAAACTACAGTTAAGCTGAGATGTGTACATTTGAGAGAACAGCTGCATACTGTGAGTGAAACCCAGTGCTTTAATGTTACCTAGTTTCATTGGATTCAGTGTGGTGTAGTGGTTAAGAGCGGTAGTCTCGTAATCTGGGGAACCGGGTTCGTGTCTCCGCTCCTCCACATGCAGCTGCTGGGTGACCTTGTGCTAGTCACACTTCTTGAAGTCTCTCAGCCCCACTCACCTCACAGAGTGTTTGTTGTGGGGGAGGAAGGGAAAGGAAAGTGTTAGCCGCTTTGAGACTCCTTAAAGGGAGTGAAAGGCGGGATATCAAATCCAAACTCTTCTTCTTCTTCTTCAACCTAGCTCAGGCACTTTAAATACAAGATGTACAAATATAGTATTGTACAGCTTTCATTTCATTTATTTTCATGGTGTTCGAGGAGGAAGAGTGCCCGGTAAAGTCTGCCCATTGGTTTTATTTTCCCAAAGTAGGGTGGACTTCTGAGTCACAAGGCATTGGGTGTGTGATGGAAGATTTAGAAGTCAGGGGAGGAGTCAAAGTTGGTCTCTTATGACTCTTGGCAGAAATGAGCAAATGTACCAGTACTCTTGCATAATATTGCTTTTAATAAACTGACACCTCATTGCTGCGAAGGGTTTCCTGTGAGATGTGTTATGATGTGGATTAGCCTTCCAGGGCAAATGACATGGCTTGCAACATTTGAAAAGCAGAGATTATTCATTTAACCAGAGGTTGCCAATCTTTTGGCATTGGTGAACATATTTGCAAACGGGAAAAACTGTTGTGGTCACCACAAGCAAAGTGCAAACCAAGCACACACTGCAAAATATTATAATGGCTACAACAGAATGCTTATTTCATGCCTACTTTCAGAAGTGGAAAGGCGGAAGTGGGAGAACACACTGCAGACATCAGGGAAGGCATCTCCAGGTAAATGCATGACCATAGATGCCACATTGATGTTCCTGCATTGAACAATATACTCTAGGGTACAATCTGGTATTTGACAGGACCTAGACTTGGTGACCTAGTTAGACTTTATTGTATCTTCTTCCTCCACAATATGCCCAGAATCCATGTCATAGCTGTCAACGTTTCCCTTTTTTTAAGGGAAACTCCCTTATTCCGAATAGGATTCCTCGCAAAAAAAGGGAAAAGTTGACAGCTATGATCCATGTACTGATCTGAATAATACGTCTGAAAAAAAGAGAAGACTCTATCAAGCTGTCCACCTATCCACATCTACATTCCTCTAACAATAATGCTGAGAAAATGACCTGCATATATTGTTGACCAGAGAGCAAATAAAACTGTCTATAATCTGGCAAACATTGTGAATGTGCAACAGGCAGCAAAATGGCCACTTCTTTGGATTAAATTAAGAGTGGTTGTGTAGGCCACATTCCCACAAGTTAATTCATCAGGGACCACATACTAGCAATGGGTGGGTACAGAGCCATAAGTGAGCAGGGCGAAAACCAGAAGTGATTGTGGCTACTGTTACCCCTTTTAATTTATATGTCATGGGCCCTGAGGGCTGGGGTTGGCTGTGTAAGGAAAGAGGAGTTGCCAACACGGATGAACCCGGGAAGGGATCCAGTGGTCTGAGAAAGTCTCCCGTTCTGATCCTTAGTCTGGCAAGCAACCTAACACTTCTCCAGGAAGGCTGAACCAGTCGTGTCTGTTCATGCCTGCACTGGCATCTCTGTGACCTGAGTGATGGAGGAGGCATTACTGCCCTCTCAGAGGAAGATGGGACAGGCAAGGTAACAGGCTCCCCTGGAGGGGCAGGAGTAGACATGATTTCTGACAGTGGTGGAGGTGGTGGCATGATAGTACCAAATCATGCCCCTCTTGTTCAGTCAGGGTGCCTTGTACCCTAAGGCCACTCAAATTATTTGGGTGCTTGAGGCAGGCAATCCCAAAAGTGTCTCTTCTCATTCCTGGCGGTAAAATATTAAATATTAAAATATTTTTAAATACATATAAACACTTGCGTGTGTGCATAGGTAGGTAGGTAGGTAGATAGATAGATATAGATAGATGATAGATAGATAGATAGATAGATGATAGATAGATGATAGATAGATAGATAGATGGATAGATGATAGATAGATGGATAGATGATAGATAGATAGATAGATAGATGATAGATATAGATAGATAGATAGATAGATAGATAGATAGATATAGATAGATAGATGATATAGATAGATAGATAGATAGATAGATGATAGATAGATATAGATAGATAGATAGATGTCCAGATACTATAGTGTCCAGATCAAGGGAAGTAATAGTACCACTCTTTTCTGCCCATGGACTGCAAGAAGATCAAACCTATCCATTCTGAAGGAAATCAGCCCTGAGTGCTCACTGGAAGGACAGATCCTGAAGCTGAGACTCCAATACTCTGGCCACCTCATGAGACGAGAAGACTTCCTGGAAAAGACCCTGATGTTGGGAAAGATGGAGGGCACAAGGAGAAGGGGATGACAGAGGACGAAAATGTTGGACAGTATTCTTGAAGCTACGAACATGAGTTTGACCAAGCTGCGGGAGGCAGTGGAAGACAGGAGTACCTGGTGTGCTCTGGTCCATGAGGTCATGAAGAGTCGGACACGACTAAACAACAACCACATAATTCTGCCTTACACAGACCACACTTGGAATACTGCGTCCAGTTATAGGCACCACAATTTAAGAAGGATGTTGACAAGCTGGAACATGGGCATAAGAGGGCAACCAAGATGATCAAGGGTCTGGAAGCCAAGCCTTATGAGGAGGACCGGGGTATGCTTAGCCTAGAAAAGAGGAGACTGAGAGGAGCTATAATAGCCATCTTCAAATATCTCAAAGGCTGTCATATGAAAGATGGAGGGAGCTTGCCCTGGAGAGTAGGACCCAAATGATTGCTTGACAAGAAAGGAGATTCCGACTAAACACCAGGAAAAACCTTCTGACAGTAAGAGCTGTTCAACAGCGGGATGGTCTGCCTCGGGAGGTTGCGGACTCTTCTTCCTTGGAGGTTTCTAAGCACAGCTTGGATAGCTACCTGTGTAGATGAGATTCCTGCATTGCAGAGGGCTGGACTAGATACCTCATGGGGTCTCTTCTAACTCTATAATAAATATTTCATAACTTCCAGTCCTTTCAGTTGCCCAAACCCAGTTGCCTGAGATGGCAGCCCCACTCTCTGCCTAATGGTAGAGCCGGGAAGGACTTTAGGGTTAGTGACTGCATGGCACAGGCGGTGGCGGGAGGGGGCCGCCTGGGGAGAGGCAGGGGCCACCCAAACAAAAGCGAAAGCACTCGCTTTGCTCCTCAGGGTCAGCCAAGCAGCCAGGAGGACCTGCCTCCTCCCTCCTCGCGCTGCCACCCCTCCGCTCCCCCCCGTCCCTTCTCCCGCCTTCGCGGGCCAGCCAGACTCCGCCAGCAGCCAGCCAGAGAGAGAGAGAGAGAGAGAGAGAAGGGATTCCTGGCCGGGTTCCAGGTCGGCGCACTAATACAAGCTGCGAGGCTCCCGCCTGACTGACGCCGGCGGAGGCTGCCTGCTCGCTCGCTCGCTCGCTGCTGCTGCTGCTGCTGCTTTCGCGCTGGCCCCTGCCGCCGCCGGGTTACTGCCGCCACGTCCCTTTGCAGGGTGAGTACTCTTGAGGTGTTTTTTTCTTTTTTCTTTTAAGCGAGAGCAACTCGCTCCAGAGAAGTTAGGGCACCAGCAGCCGCCAGCAGGGAGACGGCGGGCTAGGGAGAAAAGGAGAGGCATTCGCCCCACGGGCAGGTAAGAAACTTAGGCTTTCCTTCCCCTGCCCTGCCAGAAACACAAAACTGGCTGGAGTTGGCATCTCCACCCGCAGACTTTCTCCCCACCCCCGCCCGGGGTTTTCTTTTTTTATTATTATTTCCTTCTCTTTCTTTTTTTTGGCTCTTCGTCTGAACTCTGCTCTCCCGACTTTTTGCTGTCTGCAGCCTCCCTCGGATGAGCTGCTGCTTGCAAGCTTTTAATGTTTCTTTTTTGCATTGCACTTTATTTCATTGGAGGCGGGAGCTGCATCCTGCCTAACCTCGGCTCAGCAGAAGGTGCTAAGCCCTGAACCAGCCCCTCGAGGGGACTTGCGATGATGCGTGTATGTGTGTATGCGCGCGCGCGAGAACACACACACAGTACCTCTCATTTGACCATGCTGGATGAGACCCGTCTATCTTGTACCTATAATGAATGCATAAAATACATGGAGAGATGCTTAGGCTGCCATCCGTGCCCGCTTTATTGGAAGTAATCCCCGCTGACCTCGGTGGCCCTTACTTCTGAGTAGACATGCCTAGGATTGGCACGCATGGTTAGCCTGCTCTCTCCCGTGGCGGGCTGCAACCCTGCGCGCACCTACTCGAGAGTAAGTCGCGGTGAGCGCAGCGGGAGCCGGTCTGCCGGGCGTCCCCCGGGGTAACCCCCGTTATCAACAGAAGGGCGCGCGAAGCCGTCGCGATCGCTTCGCTCTGGAACTGGAATCACCAACAAAACAGTGTAGTGTAAACTGACCGCGCGGTGACATCGCCCTCGTCTATTATTAACCTGCTGCCACTGCTCCTTGTTGGCATCGTTGTAGAAGCTCACACTCTTTGTGCCAGTAAAGGGAATGTGCTAAGGACGAATCTCTCTCTCTCTCCGCCGGAATAATTCCGTTTTATCTTCCCCTCCCGCTCGCTCCCTCCCTCCCCACTTCGCTACTTTTTTAGGTTTACAACGTGAGGTCCTTGCAGAAGGCAGCGAAAAGGCGGTTTGGGAGGAGAGACTAGAGAGAGGAGACAAAGTGACGCCGGCATTGTGATGGGGAGGAGGGTCGCCGGGCGAAACGTTTTCACGGCTGGTTAAACGCTGTCAAGCCTTCCTCAGTCTCTTGTATTTTGATTCCTTTCTCTCCTTAGCGAATCAAAAGTGAATCCGGTTCATTTTTTAACTTCTTACGTGTTTTTAATAATAAAAATAAAAATAATATTTTAATTTCTTATGTTATGGATACATTTTGTTTAAGAAAATGTATCCGCACAGTCTCATCATCAGAAATAAAGGAGCACTTAAAGACTACCCACATCGTCATCATCAAAACAAAAGTGGCTCTTTAAAAATGGAATAGATTTATTGTGCCATAAGCATAATACCTCCAACCTGCTTGGCCCCAGTTTGAGGTTAAGATTTGCAGTATGATCTTATGCATGTCTACTCAGAAGTAAGCTTCACTGGGACTTACTCTCTGGTAGGTGTGTCCAACAGTGCATAGTTAAAACTATGGAACTCACTTCCAAAGGGGACTGACAGCCACCAACCTAGATGGCTTTAAAAGAGAATTGGACAAAGAGAGCACTAGGGAAGATGTCTAGCCATGATGGCTGTGCTCTGCCTACACAGCTGGGAGGCAGTAATGCTGGAAACCACGGTAGAAGAGCTCAAATGCTGTTTGCGGACAGGCATCTGGTTGGCCACTGTGAGAACAGGATGCTGGACTAGATGGGCTTGATCCAGCAGGCTCTTCTTAATGTTCTTACATCACAGCCTGACAAGGTTACCCACCTAGAATTTGTCGCCATCTAAAGGGACGCGGGTGGCGCTGTGGGTTAAACCACAGAACCTAGGACTTGCCAATCAGAAGGTTGGCGGTTCGAATCCCCGCGACGGGGTGAGCTACCGTCGCTTGGTCCCTGCTCCTGCCAACGTAGCAGTTCAAAAGCACATCAAAGTGCAAGTAGATAAATAGGTACTGCTCCGACAGGAAGGTAAACGGCGTTTCCGTGCGCTGCTCTGGTTTGCCAGAAGCGGCTTACTCATGCTGGCCACATGACCTGGAAGCTGTACGCCGGCTCCCTCGGCCAATAAAGCGAGATGAGCGTCGCAACCCCAGAGTCGTCCGTGACTGGACCTAATGGTCAGAGGTCCCTTTAACCTTTAAAGGGAATTTTGGGCCAAAGTGTAAAACATAAGTTATTAAAATTAAATGGCCATGTCCAAGCCAAAGCCTTACAAAGAATAAGTCACTGGCAGCCATTGATGGATGAAACCCAAAATTGGTATTGTCCTGAAGTTGGAGAGAAGGTAAATTGCAGGTGCCGTGGTGCTTTAAAAAAAATATCCAACTTTATTCCTGTTACTGATACGCGTGGAAGTGACGAATTTGTAGCTACTAAGTGTTTTCAGGCTTGTTCCCAGCGCTAAACATTCCATTTCATAGTTAATAACTTCCCCCTTTCTACGAATAGAGAAGTAATACATGCATAGTCAAATGCTCATATTCTAAAGGGCAAAATCATATTCTAAGGTGGGGTAGCATGCCCTCAGGGAATGGATTTTCTCATAGTCTGGAAATGATATGCAGGTTTCTTGGAATGTAATCAGGTTTGTGACTGTCCAGGAAGGACACTGTAGATAAGAGAGAGAGATGTCACAGTGAAGCCTGTAAATACATGCTTTTAAAAGGCAGTCTTTGGGGATAAGCAGCTATTGTCTTCTGCAATGCAATCTAAAGGTACTGCAGTAAGATTATTTTAAGAGCAGTATATCCCAGAGCAATGGGTAGAACAATGGTCACCATTCAGATTATCTTTATAGTCCACCCACGCAGAGCTCTTCTTTCTGATTTGATAATTGCCTCAGCTGCTGCCAAAGCTGCTGCTGTTGGGCTGATTTGTGTTTGACCTTTAAAATGAACATGCCTTCAACTGAATGTCTTAGTATGTTGTGTCTTCTTACACTGCAATCCTGCACACGGCTTCCTGAGAATGAGCCCCACTGAAAACAATGGGACTAATTCTGAGAATGCGGATATAGCATTGTTCTGTTCCATAAGTTATACGAGAGAACATTGGGTTAATTGGCTGCGGAAAATACACTTAATTTCAAATACTAGAGATAAGGTTCAGATATACTTTTTGTCATTGTTGCTCTTGAACAGCTCACATTAATTTTAATGGAGCCCATGTGGAAAACAGTTCATTGTAGATTCCCAGTGGATTGTTCCCAATTTGATATCCTTCAGATGTCGTTGGACTACTCCCATCAGTCTCAACCAGCCTTTGAGTCCAGCAAAATCTGGAGGTCACCACACTGGTCACTCCTCTAATAGACTTCCTTGTATTTCTACATGGGGTTCAAAGCGGCCTGCAAATTATCCCAGCCTCTTGAATTACTGAACAATTAACAGGGAATCTAATCGTATTTTATTTTGGGACACAGACTACGTTGGTCTGTACTGACAGTTCTGCAGTGTGGGCCATAGATTGTTCATTGGTAACACTGGCAATCTTCTCCCTTTTTTAAGGCAAAATGGGGATGTGAGCTTTAAAGATGCAATATTTACAGACTTTTGCCTTGAGCTGGGACAACGTAATGCTGAGAAAAGCTGTGGAAACATACTGCGAACTTGCGGTTCATGACTAAGTTGTGTGGTGAGGACCACACTGTGGTTAGTTCTCTTATTATGTGATGTTTCAGCTTCAGGGAAGGCAGGAGAAGGCTGCACATACTCTGCTGATGACTCAACTGAATGGAGCTTTTCCAAGCTCTGTATCGCTGGCAGGATGATTTCTTATTACATGCATTTGCTCTGGTCCTGGTCTTTCTCGCACCTCCCCAAAAGTGGAGGTGTGTTCCTTGGGTGAAGGAACTCCACTTGGGCACACCTGGGAGTTAGGTGTTAAGCCAAATCTGAGTTGGGAGTAAACATGATGATAAGCAGAGGAGAGGGAAGGTAGACTTGCACTTCCTGTTTCACACGCTTGCCTACCTAATTCAAAATACATTGTGCATTTCCCTGCAGCAGGAATATGTCCTTACTTTACTAAGAAAGAGATACAAGATAAAGAAATGAAGCGAAGGTGAAGTGCAGTTGTTCAGGCTCCCACTCTTCCACTGCCCCTTTTTAGTTGTGTCTGAAATAATTCTCAGTTTGTACCAAACTTATTTATTACATTGAAAAAAAACCCTGCCATTCTAGGTGCTCAAAGCAGCATGTATCTTATCATCATTTTGTCCTGGTAAGTTAGGTCCATGATTGCCCAGTGAGCTTCATGGCTGTATAGAGACTTGAACCTGGGGCTCCACAACTCTAGTCCAACACACAGTCATGACTTATGCCCCACTGGCTGCCAGGACTTGGCTGTGCTCCTTGCAGAAGTCTTCACTTTCATTTTAGAAGCCTGAACGCTTGGAGAGATATAAAAATGCCATTGTCCCCAGAGATTCAATGTCTCCCAATTTGATGCTTTTACTCCAGTGCCTTAACTATTAACCACACACTGCTTTTATGTCCAAATATAATGCATGACTGAAACAAGTTTGCCAAGGCTCAGGAAGGACAATTTAATAACAAAATAAAGTACAGTTTCCTTCTTGTTTGCTAGTGGAGAGGGGGCTGAGATGTTTCTTTCCTTATCTGTATCTCGAAGGTAGCCCAACCTCTTTCCTTTTGTTCCTAAAATTAATGATTCCTTGCTATCTCTTGGAAAGCCCCCTTTGCTAAATCAGTTCAGGCAGACCATCTCCTCCTCAAATACATCTTGGCCCTTGGCTGGAAGGGAGCTAGACACTGCTATCAGTCCTTCATTTGCACCTTGATTGCTATCTGGGGTTAGTATCCAGTCACTGGTGAGCTCCATGAGAAGTGGATGTGTGATAGAAGAGATGAAAGGAGGAGGGTGTGCTTAGGTTTGTTGCTCCGGCCTGATCAAATCATGCTTTGGAGGAAGAGGATTGTGGCATCTGAATATAGTCTGATTCAGGCACAACTCTAAAGTATGGTTCAGTGTTGCATGCATGCACCCTGGGGTTCTGGCCTCTCCTCCCAGCTTCTGGAGTGGTTGCAGTGATCAGAAGCTTTGCTTCCATTTCAGTCATTGACAGCTTGTTGCTGCCTGTAAACCTGAAGCTGTGCTTAATCTTATGCATTGCTATTATTTATTTGTCACTTATACATACAGTGGTACCTTGGTTTACGAACTTAATCCGTTCCGGAAGTCCGTTGTTAAACCAAAATGTTTTTAAACCAAGACATGCTTTCCCATAGCAGCGGGGGACTCAATTTACAAATGGAACACACTCGACAGGAAGCGAAACATGTTCTGCTTCCAAGGCAAAGTTCACAAACCAAAAAAACCTACTTCTGGGTTTGCAGCGTTCTTAATCCAAGTTGTTCATAAACTAAGCTGCTCTTAAACCAAGGTACCACTGTACAATGTCTCAAAATGACTATGGTGTAGTGCAGAGGTTGTCCACCTGGTGCCCTTCAGATGTTGCGGACTACAATTCACAGCCAGCATGGGCAATAATAGTCGGGGATTACAGGAGTTGTAGTTCACAAGCTTTTGGGGAGTGCTGTGTTGTTGGCTAACTGGTTTAGGGAAACAAGCCAACTTCATAAACCATGGCTTGAGGATAGCCTCTTGTAATAAAGCACCCTAAAGACTAGCAACATTTTGTCTGGGTTCAGGCATAATTATAAACAGCTGTTAGTTAAAAACAGAGGTGAAGGTTTCCTTTCTCCTCCTCATTGCCCACTAAACTCTGGCAGCATCAATCACCTGTTTTTCCACCTCTCTTGATAGGGAGCTTTAATTCAGCCTCTGCACCCAAGCAGATTGCCAACGCAGGTGGATGTGACAGCACAGGCACCTGTCCAGCAGGGAGGGGAAGTTTGTTGTGTATACCAATCCTGATTTGGAAACATCTTTCCATGTCACTCTTTGTCATTTATTCTGATGGCCCTTACATAAGGATAACCCGGTTCTCCATTCAGAAAACAGGAAGCCCTAATACTGAGATATAGGAGTAACATTGCACGTTATTCATATTTGCAACCATGTACTTATATTAGTGCATGGTTCCAGGGTTTTTGAATCCCAGTTAAATAATGCAGAGGGAGCCTATGCCCTGCAAGAAGATGTTGCTTATATTAATTACATTTGAGATAGAATGACAGGAAGATGAAATAGAATTAATTGTTTTAGTGTAAGTTGGGGAGCTTCTCCCCCCCCCCTCCTTTTTAGATACCATCCAGCTACATGATAATAAGCAATAATGTGTTGGAATAAATAGCTATATTGAGCAACAGAAATAGCATTTGTGTTTCAGACCTTTCACTTGGTTTGTGCATTGATTAGGGTTAGAGTTAAGTAAAAAAGCAACAGCAGCTATAGAGTGAGGACTGCAATGAAAAGGAAAAAGAGTAGACAAGTGTCTTAACTATTTAGGACAGCCTTTCTCAAACTTGGATCTCCAAATGTTGTTGGACTACAACTCCCATCATCCCTAGCTACCAGGACCAGTGGTCAGGGTTGATGGGAATTGTAGTCCAATAAACAGCTGGGGACCCAAGTTTGAGAAAGGCTGACTTAGAACATATCACAGGCCAGATGTTCAAGAAAAGGAGGGCAGGAAGGTGTTAATAGGCATTCTAGTCCAAAACATTGGCGGTCATCTGGTTGGTGAAAATTTTATTGAAGGGTTATGGGTTTGTTCTCTCATGCCAAAAACTCATTGTCCTCTCATTTTGATATGAAAACAATTGTTGATGTTAATGTAGGCAAATGCTAGATTCCATATGGTATTTTGCATTGAGCTATCAAGGTGGTTCTTTGCATTCCTGTTATTTTTAGCTTTCCCTCCAGCTCATTCTGAGTATGTATTCTATACTACTTTGATGGAGGAGACCCACAGACAACAACATTGTATTTAGAAATGGATGCATTATTTAGGTGTCACAGGAGACTTTGAGCCCCATCTCTCATTGGTTCATATGTCACAGTAAGCCATAGTTTCAAACTGTGGTTTACTGTGAAGAAGTAAAAATGTGCCTGCAGTTGCATGCTGCTCAGTTCTGGTGGGTAAGCTTGAGTTTGTTTGGAATTATAGCATATCATTACATTGAGAATGGCATGTTGAAATGCTCGGGACTTGCACAAAATCACATCATAGCACTTAAAAAAACCAAAACTTATCTGTGGATTGTTCCAAATACATTTGTGCTGCTAGGCTTGACAGAGAAACCTTAGCAATTTTTACTAACGTCACTTTATTGCCTGTCATATATTCCCCCCTCTTCTTTTAAATATTCAGTTGTCAAGACATCACCAATATTCATTTTTTAATGCCTCTTTGTAAAGAACTTTGTTTGAATCTGGTCTGTAGCTGCTTTTGAAATTTGTCATTTGCAATTTTGACCACTTGCACTTACTGCAAAGTACATTAGTAGCCCAGAACTAAACATCTGAGCAGGCAAAACCTTATCTTGGGAAAAGGGAAGGAAATAACTGTTGCGTACAGCTTCTTTTCAGACATGAAGATCTGCAACGCTTTTGTTTAGCTATAAATTATGCACAGGACATTATTTTCTTGCTGGATTTCATAGTGTCTGTCATCTCCCAGCTGAAAGCCTCATGGTCCTTAACTGGAAACGACATGCTATGCATCATTTTAAGCTGCACAGGTGGGCCTTGCCAGTGAACATGAGAGCTACCTGAAACATACATGGCCTCTCCCTCAAAAATGCTGCCATTTCAATGGCACAGTGACCCTGTTGCTGCCCGGTGGACAGATATTGCTTACAAAAACATGCGGAGTGATGTCTTTTGCTGTGATCATCCTCATCTTGTGTGATATTAAGGTGCCACATTACGGCTGGTCTGATGCAATGCAGTACTGGCTAGAAATAAATAATTCCTATTTCTCTGTGTCGTATATTGTGGGCAGAAGGCAGCATTTTTCAGTAGTTCCATTTGCACTGGATAATTTCTCTCTGTGTTGCAGAAGACCCAATAGCTGCCAAGGTCCAGAAAGGCACGGAGTAGTTCCATCTTACTGTGGCCTCACATTGCATATATACACCAACTTTACTTAATGATATGCGGCACAATCCTTTTCAACTTAACCCCCCCCCCAAACTTGCTTGGTCTGCAGCTGCTTCTAGATTCTATTGAAGTCACTTATGTTTCTACATATAAGGCTGGAAGATTGCACCTAAGGCCTTAGCCAACTTCATAGACTTAACAGGCATTTTGAGATTTTGACATCACTTAGGATTCTTTCTGCTCCTCTGTTATTAGATTAAGTGGACTGGTTGTGCGGAAGGCATGGAGGCCAACAGAAGGTGGCGCCAGAGCCAATTGTAGGCAAAGCCAAATAATTCTTGTTTTGTCCCCCTTCCTGCTGAGATGACGATGATTTATTTATTTATTTATTTATATCCCCAGCCGAAGCCGTGCTCAGAGCAGCTAACAACAGTAAAATACAGCATTCTAAAATCAATTCATTATAAAATCAGTTCAAATCAAATTGATGGCAACCATTGGGCTAGAGTTCTGTGAAGAATTACCAAAGGAGGGGGTCAGGGTGTGCCCTGGCCCAAGGCCTGGTGGAACAGCTCTGTCTTGCAGGCCCTGCGGAAAGATGTCAAGTCCTGCAGGGCCCTAGTCTCTTGTGACAGAGCGTTCCACCAGATTGGAGCCGCAGCCGAAAAAGCCCTGGCTCTGGTTGAGGCCAGCCTAACCTCTCTGTGGTCCGGGACCTCCAAGGTGTTTTTGTTTGAAGACCGTAAGGTCCTCCGTGGGACATATCAGGAGAGGCGGTCCCGTAGGTACAAGAGTTCTACAAGAGCTGCACTGAGGTTAAGGAGGAGGGAGCAGATAGACAGGGTTAGAAAGAAAGGAAGCAGGCTGGGGGTTAGCTGAGGGAAGAATGAGGTTGGTGGGGTAGTGCTCTAATGGGGTAGCCTTTCCAGTTTAGAAACCTTGCTCCAGGGACTGTCTTCAGAACTCCTGTTGGTGGTCTGTAGGTGACTTCAGGTGTAGTCTGTCCAGCTCATCCTCTTCTCTTGACCCTCTGGCACCTGCCTACTCAGCACTCTTATCTTCCTGTCCCTTCACTTTCTTTAGAGCTTACAGTGTGGGTAGACTCCAACTCCCTTCAGCCCCAGCCAGTGGGACCAGTGGTCAGGGATGATGGGACATGGAGTCCCAACAGTAAGTGAGAGTCACAGGCTCCCCATTCCTGGCTTCAATTGCCTCTTTCTCGAGCTGTGCAGCCTGAAAAAACCATTTCTCCTATTATTTTACAAATTTATAAATAGATGTATGTAAGGAGAGCTGTTTCAAGAGGTAGAAGTTGCCAGAAAGACTGCCAGCTTTGCTTGGCCCAAAGGAGAATCTCTTCATGCTCTGGACTGTGTCAAATCACTTGTTTTCTAGCAGCTGAAGCAGACAAGAATTGTTGTTGGGAGAAAAACAGCGTGACAATCACAGACTGTGAGAAGGATGCCAACTAAAACATGCTCAAATAGCTGTTAACAAAAATATTTGTGGGCACCACAATGCTATGTTCTGAAAATACCTCTGCAGATGTAAAAACCGAAATATTATAGGAATACTGTTTTGTGTGAGTAAACACTCACTAGCCTTGCTGTGGCTTGATCTTTTGCAGTTACTATTGATGGATCACTAAGATGATTATCAGCTACCCCAAGAATGAGGAACTGAGGGCACACCAATGTTTTTAGATGAAGGTGTGGGGCTTGTTCTCTGCCTGAGAATGTTTGTGCCAGGAGATCTAAAAGATTAGTCAGAATTTGGCAAGAGGGAGAAAAAGTAGGTGTAAGTTTTTGGTGCTGTCTCATAGAAGCAGTCGTGCAGGGCTGTAGGGGTGCTTTCTGTTTGGGTTTAGAGACTGTTTTGGGATAGGCACTACTGTCCAGTTTGTCTGCTTGTAATTATAATTGCAAACTCTTTGTGTTGTGAAACCAGTGGTTTACCTGTGGAGTTTTGTTGTGCCCCTGAGAAATGTGGGTGCACAATGTCAGCATTTACAACAAAGAAAATGTGTGATGGAACCATGCAGGGTGGATAGGGAGTCATTAGGTATTATGCTGGGTAGCAAAGTGTACAAGGATGATGAATGCATTGCCAATGCTCGTTTTCCCCCCCCCCCCATTCTCCCTTCCCATCCCTTTTCCTTTTGTGTCATGTATTTCAGGTTGTAAGCCTGAGAACAGGAGGTGACTTATTACTGATATGTGTAAGCTCCTCCAGGAGCTGTTTAGTTGTTTTTTGGCTGAAGAGTGGAGTGAAAATGCTTTAAATAAATACACAAGTGTATAAGTGGTGTACTTGTTGGAGTGTGTGTGTGTGTGTGTGGAGATTTTGAAACTTTGATTTTTATTTTTTTTAAAGGCACAGGGTGTTCTCTTCTTTATGGGTGAGCTAATGGGTATTTTACAGGGCTAGTAACGTTTTATTTTTTCCATTCTATCTGTATGGCAGTACAACAAGTGAGACTTTTAATACCAAGATAGAAAAAGGCTGCTGGATGATGTCACTGGTCTCAATGTCACCGAAAGTGCCAAATCAATCCACAGACTCGAGAGAGGCCTGTCTAGACAGATATATATATGGGTAGATAATAAGAAAAAAGCCCACTGTTTCAGTTCTACTGCTAGAATCTAATGGACTGCAATTTTGTTCAGCTCAAGAACTACAAAGATACTAGTCCCAGCCCATTATTCTATACTGCTGTGAGTTTGGTGAGGGGTAGTCAGTGTGTTGCCTGAGTCCCTTCTAATTCGTGAGTCTTGGATCCAGCATGGTTAAAAATCAAATGGAGGATTCCATGCTTCTGTGTGTGAGTTAATAGTCCTAAGGACCAACTTAGTATGACAAAATAAGTAGCACTGTGCCAGAGAGCAAATAGGTGGGCCCCTCCCTCACCTGACTGGTAGTGAGAAAAACAAAAGCCAGAGTGTTTGTGAGTTGGGCAAGAAGCAGGTAGCAACCAGAGAGGCAGACCCATCTTTGATTTCTCCTTTATTCCAAGGCTGTGAATACAGTGGTACCTCTAGTGACGAACTTAATTCGTTCTGGAGGTCCGTTCTTAACCTGAAACTGTTCTTAACTAGAGGCATGCTTTCGCTAATGGGGCCTCTTGCTGCCGCTGCGCTGCTGGCACACGACTTCCGTTCTCATCCTGGGGCAAAGTTCTCAACTCAAGGTAACTCTTCCAAGTTAGTGGAGTTTGTAACCTGAAGTGTTTGTAACCTGAGGCCTTTGTAACTCGAGGTACCACTGTATGGGAGAAGCAAGAACTTTTGGGATGTAAATGCTGTGAGCCCCACTATCGTAGGCTCAGGTTGTACATACAGTGGTACCTCGCAAGACGAAATTAATTTGTTCTGCGAGTTTTTTCGTCTTGCGATTTTTTTCGTCTTGCGAAGCACGGATTTTGGAAAAGCTTCAAAAATCACCAAAGTCTTAAAAAACCTCAAAAAAGGCTACCACACCGCGTGCTATGAGTTGCTCCTCGAAGTCAAGACGCAACTGCACCCCCTGAATGCACGGTTTCAAGAAAAAGGAAACAAACTTGCAAGACAAAGGAAACAAACTTGCAAGACGTTTTCGTCTTGCGAAGCAAGCTCATAGGGAAATCCGTCTTGCGAAGCAACTCAAAAAACGAAAACCTCTTTCGTCTTGCGAGTTTTTCGTCTTACGAGGCATTCGTCTTGCGAGGTACCACTGTATGTGTAAATAAACCATATAGACACCACAGTCTGCACTGTCTCTCATTCCAAGGAAACTGAACCCTGGATAAGCTCCTGGAGCCTGTAACAATACTATTCTATTCAGTGCCTTTTTGGTGCAGCATTTATGTCACTGGACAGATGCACCGCACTGGAATCCAACATAGTTTTCTCAGTCTGTATGGCCTGCTTCCTGAAAGTTGTGCAAGGTTGTCCCAATGCACCAAGGCAGTCCAGAGGAAAAAATGTTTGAGAACCACTGCCTTCAAGGATATGACTTCACAACTATGAACCTCAAGATTTGTTTTGCAGTGTACAACTTGTATGCACCATACGAGTTCCTGCAGATTGCAGGGTCGTGTCACCTCTGTTAAGTTCAAAGGAACGGCAAGGCAAAACTGTTTGTTCTTCCAGGGGCTTACATCATCTGTGTGAGAAAATAATCTCTGATTAGCACGTCAGTATCGAGTACTGCTCGAACTATCTAATATCTTGTTGCTGTCATTTATTTCCCAGTGGTGCTATCATGCAGATGGTGTATCTTGCTCCTTCGTGCTGACTCACTGTGGCACACCATATCCTAGAATATGATAAGGGCCACTTGGCTAAGTCCCCCCCCCCCCGCCCCAAGGTGTGGAGGATCAGTGTTGGTGACTGCCCTTGGTGGCCTTCAGTGTAATTCCAGCCCTGAAATTATACATTATGTTTCATGCGTATATGTCTTTGCATCAGCCAAGCAGAAAGGAGGGCTAGGCCTTTTAAAACGGAGCAGCAAATTCAGAGGAATGCTTAGGCTAGGCTGCTGAGCAACGTTTTGTATTATGCGCTTTAGAAAACCTGATGCTAGAATCTTCCCGAGACTGTGGCTGTACCACAGAGTGTTTCCATTTTTATTATTTATCATCACAGTTTGATCCCAACAGTGATCCTATATGAGGAATCTCATTTTATCCTTGCAGTAACCCTGTGAGGTAAAGATAGGCCCTGAGAGACTTCCCTGAACCTTTCTAGGGAATGTCATAGCCAAGAAGAGATTTATACATGGGATTCTCATATCAAAACAACAATAAACTACACTGACTCTCTCACTGCCAGTGGCCTGGCTTTGAAAAATGTCTGTTGATATCACTACTGTCATTTCTGAGAGACTCTTAATTCTGTTCATGCTTAGATGGGCCTGGGATTTTAAAAGTGACCACTGCCGGTTTTTTGTTTTAGGTAATTAGTAAAAATCACTCCCTTTCATTTGCATCAAACAGCAAGCCTGTCTATTTCTAAAATATAATTATTTTTGTATAAATGCCTATGTCCTGGTCTTATCTCCCACCAGCAGTAACAGCATTGCAGAGTCATGCTGATGTCACAGGTAACTTATTTAATCTGACCGAAAGAGATAACATTGTTTATTTAAAGCCTTGTTTAAAATGGGAAGCAGAGGTGGGGGAACCACAAGACAGCACTCCGAAATGTTAGTTTTAAGATCTGGTGATTGCCTGGCTATAAAGTTACATTAACTTAATCAGGAAACAGATAAGAAGTCTAACAGTAAAATGGCAGGCATGTGTTTTGGTTGGACTTGGGTTTCAGTGAGGTGAGTGGAATACTCCCTGGTACCTGTGTCTAGCATTGCAGCCTAAGTCTCCCCAGTCCCTCAAGTTCATACAGTTAGACAGATTTGTTACTCTCCTTTTTGCACCATTGGTTTACTCTTTAGCTCTGCCCAGTTAATAGCACAGCACCTCCTTCTTCCATCACAACATTTTTTGAGTGTGAGTGAGATAAAGAAGTGAGGCTGACCGGTGGACTTCCTATCACCAAATTGTCCTGTCTGAAGTGTTAAGATGCGTGACTTAAATATCCACTAAAGAACTGCCTCCTCCCAAACCATCCTTCCCACTCCTGAAGGCAGGTGTGGAGAACCTTTGGCCCTCCAGATGTTGCCCTAGCTGGCATAGCCTATGTTCTGCCTCCTGGTCAGAACTGTTTTGAAAGAAAGGAATCAAGACAAGCTTTTAATTTACTTGGTTAGGTTTTTAATAGCCTGAAGCTCAACTTGGTTTTTAATTGGTTCCAGTTGGCCTTTTGCTGCTGCTTAATTTGTTTTTTATGAAACATTGTTTTGCTTTCAAATGATATAATCTTCCCTGAGCTCTGTAATTTTTCTTTAAATCTTTTTCAACTGCAGAATGGAAGGATATGCGTTTTCTCGAACAGATAAATAAATAATTGTGTGTGAAGGAATATTTCGGTGGAATGAAGACATGTTCATGTTCCTACAGTGAGAGGAGTAGATTTATACAGGCAAACACAGAAATGCAGACAGATCGCAGCTCCAGGAATTTGGAGTCTTACTTTCAGAGATGGCACAATAATCTGTGTACTTGTCACACCAAGCTTTGACGGCTGCAATGCTTCAGCTGGTTTGAAATGCAGCCCCCTAAGTCCTCATGGGGCAGTTAGGTGGTTGTATCTTGTGACACCATTGTTGTACCAGCCACTTTGGTTCCCACTCTGCTTCCATTCCCAATTTCATGGAATCATTTGCCCAACATGGGGTTCAGACTCACAACCCTGAGATTAAGAGTCTCATGCTCTACCGATCTGAAGTGGTGGCTCTAACATTTTAAAGCCTTTAAACAGCTTGGGTCCAAGTTACTCAAAGAACCTACTGCACCTGTAACCCTCTTGCGTGCAGATTAAAATCAACAGTGGAATACCTTCTCATTTATCCACCTGCGAGATCAGTGAAACTGGTGGGCGTGAGGAAGAAGCTTTCTCCATAGTAGCCATGTGGCTTTGAAGTAACTGCCAGCTGACCTTTGTAAAGCTTTTGGGCTTTAGGTCTTCGGAAATGGCTTTGGCCCACTTATTTAAACTGGTGTATTGATGACTGGTGCCATCGGGGCAGGACTTTGGATCTGCAGTCCAGGGCCTGCTCAGCAGAATGAGCAGAAGCCCCCTAAATGCATCAAGGCTGCCTTACACATTTTGAATTACCATCTAAAGAGGGAGGCCACAATAATGCCATTTAGTCCAGAGTCTAAAATTATCTAAGTCTGCCTGCATGCTCCCTGTCAAGGGCATGTCATCAGTGTACGTCTACTATTCATACGGAGCAGTACAGAATTTTTATTCTTCTTCTCGATCAAGTGGTCATGTCATCATCAGAGTCTTTTTTTTCTCCCAGCCCGCAGGCATCTTCTTGCCCGTTGTAAATTGGCAGGGCTGATAAAAGTGCTAGTGCCTCCAGAGGATCTTCCTCCAAAGGCCAGCTACTAAGAATGGCTCGCATTGAAATTAGAAACAGCGCCAAAAACACCAAGTGAAATTTTAAGACTGAAATGCTCCTTCAGCTTTACCAGTTCCTAAGAGAAATAGTATAGATTCCCTCTAGCTCTTTTTTAACAGTTGTGTCAACAAGTCATCAGAAATCTGTGCTAGTTAACACACAGTTGGGGGAGGGACTCCACCCCCCTTCTTGTCTGAGACCGAATGCCCCACCTTTTGTCAGGGCAATGACTATGATCATGTGTTTTTCTTCCTTGATGGCCCCTCTCAGCCAATCTCTTGAGGAAGCTGGCTTGACTTATCTGTTAAAGGTAAAGGTAAAGGTACCCCTGCCTGTACGGGCCAGTCTTGACAGACTCTGGGGTTGTGCGCCCATCTCACTTAAGAGGCCAGGGGCCAGCGCTGTCCGGAGACACTTCCGGGTCACGTGGCCAGCGTGATATCGCTGCTCTGGCGAGCCAGAGTCGCACACGGAAACGCCGTTTACCTGCCCGCTGGTAAGCGGTCCCTATTTATCTACTTGCACCCGGAGGTGCTTTCGAACTGCTAGGTTGGCAGGCGCTGGGACCGAGCAGCGGGAGCGCACCCCGCCGCAGGGATTCGAACCGCCGACCTTTCGATCGGCAAGTCCTAGGCGCTGAGGCTTTAACCCACAGCGCCACCTGCGTCCCTGACTTATCTGTTAGGCCTTGCTAAATCCATTGGTCAAACCAACACATTTACTAAATTCAGAAATTATGGGGAGAACCTGGCACCCAGGAATTTTAGGGGATCCTTGCCCCCTGCCAACCCATGACAATATTATAACTGCTGGGTGTGATGCACATGTAGGTCCGGCAGGACCCAGATTAACCCTAATATAACCTTGGAAATATCATTCCACCATAATAAGAACAGTGCCAATTTTTTACATGTTTATTCTCTGTTGCATGTATTGCATCGTAATACTCAGGAGTAGATCTGGAGAGGAGAGGGAGAAGTTCCATTGCAGAAGTGGAAGTCCTTGTGCAAATGAAATGGATTTGTTGGATTCAATCCAGTGGGCTTTTAGATATCTAAAGATGTGGTACTACTAGGTTAGAAACTTCACAGGCAGAACTATAGTGTTTCAAGATCCTTTCTTGGCTTTCCCTTCTTTTGTTTTTATGAGAAAAGACATTAACTATACCCAGTTTATAGTACATAGTGAGTAAAGTTTATTTTAAAGTGGCTGCAATCCTGTGCCTGTTGAATTTTGCTATTGCTGAAGATTCTGGTTGTGATATATAGAAAGATGCTGTCTTTATTTATTTTACTCTAGTGAACAAAAAGCAGAAAAACAAACAGACAAAATTGGTTCTGTTTCAAGGTGAGTTTTTAAAAAGAGAGATGAAAAAGGATCTGTAATATGTCTGACAGAACACTGTTCTTTTATTGCAGAATTGTTCGATATTGGAAGACACTTGCGATGAAATATCTCTAAGAACACCTAGGATATGTGTGAACGAGCCTGATTTTGAAAGCAGCTGTCCTCCCAGTGCCAAAATTTGGGCCTCATTTTTTTTTTTTAAGAAAGATCTACATATCTGGGGTCTCACTTTGCAATCATACGTATTATCTCCGATTCATATGCACTCCAGCACCTCGATCAGTTCTTTGTTCTCCTTCACCAGCCCGGCTGTGAAGAGACTGCTGGGCTGGAAGCAAGGAGATGAAGAGGAGAAGTGGGCGGAAAAGGCTGTTGACTCCTTGGTGAAGAAGCTAAAGAAGAAGAAGGGAGCCATGGAGGAACTGGAGAGGGCGCTCAGCTGCCCCGGGCAGCCCAGCAAGTGTGTGACAATCCCACGGTCTTTGGATGGGCGGTTGCAAGTGTCTCATCGCAAAGGGCTGCCTCATGTCATCTACTGCAGAGTGTGGCGCTGGCCTGACCTGCAGTCTCACCATGAACTGAAAGCACTGGAATGTTGCGAGTTCCCGTTTGGCTCAAAGCAGAAAGAAGTGTGCATTAATCCTTACCATTATCGACGTGTGGAGACCCCAGGTAAGCAAGTCATCCCAATAAATTAAAAAAGTATCTATGTTTCAACAGTAATACCATAAACATAAAAACAAAAACAACACATGGAGTGCCTGTTATTGGATTGTCGGTTACAAAAAGTAACAGTAAGGTACATACATGATAAAATTCATTGATTAATTTCCAGAGAGATACATGTGTTGTAACAACTGGGCTGACTTATGGATGTGACCAGTGAACAAAGACCGCTTGCCTAAAAATTTGTCTCTCTTCGCCTGTCCATTAACAACTCTCCTGTGTTGGGTCATGCGTTCCAAAATTGCTTTTCCCCATATGCGTGCATACTGCGAAGGCAAAGTAACATTTTCCCGTTTCCCATTTGGCAGCTATCTTATGGCAGCAGCTAAGAGAAAAGAGATTAGGGTTGAAGATGGAACCAGAGGATTAAAGTTGTTCTCAGGTGACAAAAGTGCTAATTTGGGATCTAAGATCAAATTATGATTATCAGAGAAATTTCAGAGAAAACATTTTGGATAGTAGATCCCAGAGCATTGCACCCTCTCCAATCTAAAAATAAATTTTGATGCAAAGGCTACCACTGCATTGGGTTTCATATTTTGTAAGAAATCTCATTATGAAACCATAAGAATAAGAGGAAAATATAGACTCCTTGATGAAGAAAGAAAACTGAATCAGTTTTCTACTGAGAAATCTACGTTGCTGTTTTTAACCAGGAACCAAGTTCTGCTGCTTCAGGATAGAAACAGCCTTGTTAAATCTTGTGATGAATCTGACTAAACATGGGTTGGAAGTAATCTTAAAGGCTACTTTGTGACAGTGTTAGCAATCAATCATGGTTTCTTAAAAGCCATCAGGTGAAATAAGCTGTGTCAGTATGAATTTTTTGGCCGCTGTGATTTGTTGTGATACAGCGTTTGTTTTTATTTATGGGATTTATTCTTTTTAAGTGTGTGAGGCAAGTTCAGAGTCACTGATGAGAAGGCAAAATTTTGTTTTTATTTAGTGATTTGTTTCTTTGTTTTAAATACCCTGCCCTTCCTCCTGATTGGAGCCCAGGGCAGCTAACAACAGTCTCTTGCAACCTTGCAAATATACAGAATCATAAAACAATTGAAATTGAACAAATTCATGCCAATTCTAAAACATCCTGTAAAAATGTAATAATAGGAGAAGAGAAATACATGACACATTTTCCAAAATAAAGGGGAGACTAGACGAGATTCTGGAGATCTGTGATCATATCTGCCATACGTTGTATTAAAAAAAAAATGTCAAGAATTGGGGATTGGATTGGGAACATTCCACTGGGGAGGTAAGATTCAACCATTCTCCTCTGCTCTCTCAGTGTAAATCACACACCAAGTTAAACTTGCACTGTTAGAACAGTGCTGTGGTCATGTAATGAAATAATTTGCAACTCAGCTCATAATGTTCCGTGTAGTTACAGAGCTACCCTAAATTGGTCAGATGTGCCATGGCAAATTTGGATTGTGCTTCTGTTCTGCACTTAATGAAGCAGACAAATGATTGCTTTGCCTCAAGTGCAGCTTGGCACAGTGGAACTCAACTCACTTTGCTGCTGTGGTTTTGCAAACTTTTGTCTCCTCCTTCAAGTGCTGCCCTAAAGTCACAAATCAGGTGTCAAAAGAAGCCATTGTGGTAGCGGATTCCTGGAATGTAGGTGCAGTTAATTGCATTTCTTTCTCCAAAGGTTTCTCTCTTGTGGTTCTTGCTCATATTTGTACTTGTCCAGGGTGCTGAAACTTCAGAAGGTGGTTTTTTAAAAAAGCTTCTTTCTTAAAGCCATACTAGATGCTATGCAAGGAATAATTCATCAGTCACCCAATACGTAGGTATCCATTGAAAAGCACCCCTAGGGCATGGACTCGTTAACCCTTTGCTGGGGTACCCTGACACCATTTACCCAATCTATGTCCTCCCAGCTGCTTTTTGCCTCGCTGGTATTGTGGAAGCTCATGGGAATTCAAGACAGGATGTTGTAGGAGGAAGCACAGGAAAACAAACAAGAGACATTTCATTAACAGAGCCTAAGGTGGTGGTTGTTTTTTGTTCTGCAATATTGTCACACCTGCACTCTGAAAGGATTGGAAAATCCTGTTGATGATTTGGAGAGGATTAGGCCCCAAATGAGCTCACCTTCTCTCACTTTGCTAGGATAATTGGGCTTTACCATGTTGGCTGGCCTCACCTTCTGAAACTAGTACACAAGACTGGTTCAGGGGTCAGCCTAACCTGAATGCTTCCGGAATTAGGCTCCTCTGCCAAGCAGTCAACAGCCTATGCTTTTGGTCTTCCTTGTTTTGCTAGTTCTTGCCCTTTCTTCTAAGAGGGCACTGGAGGAGCATAAGAGAGAAGGCATGGATTGTACCTGGTCTCTGAGACTATGGGCAGAGGCTATGCCCAAATCTGGAAATGATGTGCGTTTGAGTGTTATGAATCAATGAACGATGTGTATTTGAATATGGATCTTCAGCTACAGTCTTGGGAATTGGCCTCTAAAATGCTCAACCTGCTTTCCTGATTGCTTGCAGTTCCTGATTTGTCTCTACCAAAGTTATTTATGCACCTCATGTATCAGTTTTTTGGAATTTAACCTGAGTTCCTGTCTGGAAATACTTTTTAAAATTGATATATTCAACGAATATCTTTTAAAAAACATGATAAAAAACCCTAATTTTGTGTAATCTCATATGTCCTATAGGTTGCACAGGATAGTGGGGGGGGGGGGAGGGAAATGGAGGCTTTTGTTTCACTGCATAATTCTGACCCACCTAGGATGTTAATGTTTTAACATCAAACATTAAAAGGCATCCCAATACAGGCCTGCCTTCAGTTCTGTTTGGAAAGTTGTATAGTTGTTTATCTGTTTGACATCTGTTTAACTCAGCAATAAAATTGTCCACTCTTGAGTAAATTATATTGTTCGACTGTGGCATTGGTCCAATGGACTTTCCGCCAAAATAACAATAATTACATCTGTTCTTATGGCAAGAAGATGTGTTTTTGTCCTTCAGCCAATCTCTTCCATTGGCTCACTTGCAGTGTAGTGCAGATATAGCCAGGGGAAAACCCCTTTCATTTTTGCATTTATGTATCTTGAGCTTAAGATTATTCAATAAGATTCAAGGGGGGTATGTGCACAGGAAGCCCTTAACTGAGTCAGACCATTGGTCCATTTGACTTAGCATTGCCTACCCTGATTGGCAGAGGCACACTGGGGTCTGATACAGGGGACACTTACCAGTTCTTAACTGGAAATTTGAACCTGGGACCTTACACAAGTGGTTGTGATTTCTCTCTTTTAAATAAATAATTTTTATGCTTTTGCTGCAATCTGTGGCAGCAGCAACAGAGCTCTTCTAGGTGTCCATCCCCCCCCAAAAAAAACATCCCCACTAAATGCCCCAAAATGACATTTCATCATAGCATAGTGTCAGGGAACTGCCATCAGTGCCGGAGAGAGCAAAAGCCAGAGGGATTCCAGAGAGCGTCCAGGGATCGGGAGGAGCAGCCCATCTTCTGGGGAAGAGAATCAGCGTAGCACCAGTGGAGAAGGGGGGCAGATGGGGGAAGCGGCGAGGCGGTCCCATGACTCCTTGCCCGGGACCAGCGGGAAGAGTAGAGGTCTTCCGCTGCCCACGCCCTCCTTGCGCAGAAGGCTTCCGCGCAGAGAGAGTAGGAGGAGACTAGGCGTCAGAGAGCTTCTTTGCTGGAAGAAGTTTAAGAAACGCCCACTGATGGATTCCGCCAGCGATTGAGTCAGCCACGGGTGAGTGGCTGTCCGGACAGAAAAGGTTCACTTAGGCAACCCAGCCAGGTGTTTGCACCCAGCCGGATAGATACAGCCAGCTTACGCACGAGCAACCCCTAGAACCATTACACATAGCATGCCAAGGAGCCATGTGGCTGCCACATTCCCCCACGCAAGGACACTACAATGTTCCTCTTTCCTCCCAACCCCATTCCCTTTCATGTTGTGTATTTTAGATTGTAATCCTGAGGGCAGGGACTGTCTTACCAGTGATATATGTAAGTTGGGTGTTGCTGTTTAGTCTAGCAACCTGGGTGTTGCTGAAGAGCAGGGGGGAAATGTATGTTGTGTCCTATAATTATTTCAAACCTCCTTGCTAATACTGTTGCCATCACCTGGTAAACATAAATTTAATAAATTTAATAATGATATTGGTCAATATGATGATTCATTCCTTGGATCCTTTCCTGGCTTGCCTAGTATTGTTCTCCTTCCTGGCCAACTGCAACTTCAGGGGCAGGTTGTGAATTAGATTGGGGAAAATAATTCGGGGAGGGAGACTTGAAAACACTTCTTCCAAGTCCCATACCCCTTTCTTAGTCAAATTAGCACTCCCTCTTCCCCGTGGGTGTGTTTGATTGGGTGGGGGGAAATGTTGGGAGAGATCAGTCATAGATCTCCTGCCAGTGTTTCTCTAGACCCATGAGTCAACAAATCTTCTGTTCTCATGTATTTTTTATTACATCTGTTAATGGAGTTAACAATATGTCGGAAAGAAAGCATTATCATATTCCGGGGGTAATTCCATCTGGCCCTTGAGATTTATTGCCCTATGAAGATATAATAGTTTCTCTGACTTCTGTAATACCTGACCTTTCAAATTTCTGTCAACTTTTGGTAAATGTGGCATGGGTGGGTTTTTATTTTAAAGACCCCCTCCATTTGCAGTGGTGGGAAGGTGGCTTTTTCATGTATAATGGTAAAATTCTCCAAATATATGTGTGATTTCCCTAATCGCCACCCTGATATTATTATTGTCATACAGTGGTCTTTGTTTCTGATGGGATAGATCCAGTAGAGTTTTCTCTTGTGGTTGTTGTTTTGCTAGTGTGGAAGCCAGTTATTTCCCAGCCAGCCTCATTTCCCATTTTATACGTAGCATGTTTTTGCACATTTTCTCTATTTATTGACCTGAAGCGTAGAATATTAATTGTATCGCATTCATGATTTTAATTTTATCAGTTCGTAGAACTTGGGAAACAGTAATTTACATTTTCTGAATAATTGTATTAATTGGATACTTAGAATAAATATGTTTTGTTATTTGAGATTTTGTACCCTATAAATTTTGTCTTTAAAATATGTATGCCAAGGTCATTCAGATACTGCATTGAAGCCTTGCTACTTGCAGCACTGAAAATTCTGCGTAGTGCTTTCTTTCTTTCTTTCTTTCTTTCTTTCTTTCTTTCTTTCTTTCTTTCTTTCTTTCTTTCTTTCTTTCTTTCTTTCTCTTTCCTTCCTTCCTTCCTTCCTTCCTTCCTTCCTTTCTTTCTTCTTTCTTTCTTCCCCCACCACCTGTGGTTTCTGAGATTTCAGTGTCTTTCGCCCACCAGTTTTAAGACCTTTGCAGCTTAAGGATAAGGAATTTTCACAGGTCTCTACTGGTGAAATTCCTAATATGCACTCACAGGTCATTTAATTTGAATTTGCATGTTTTAACACACCCCCCCCCCTTTCAGGAATTGCATACGTTCTTGCATGAAAGTTTGGTAATGTGACTGACATGCCAGATCTTGGGAGAGGCATTGCATATAACTAGGGAGAGGTCACAGTTCAGTGGTGTGGTGCGTGCTTTGCTGCAGGAGATCTCAGATTCAATCCCTGGCGTCTCTTAAGTGAAAGGTTCAGGAGATTCTGGAGACCTGCTTCCAGACTAATTGGGCAAGAGAAGCAAACGTGGAAACTGCCTGACACCAGTTCAAACTGTGCCCCTAACTGCTTTTAATGCCGCACATGTTTTCCCTCTTGTTCTAGTGTTGCCTCCTGTTCTGGTTCCAAGACATAGTGAGTTCAACCCTCACCTCAGCCTCCTTGCCAAATTCCGGAATGCGTCTCTTCACAGTGAGCCACTGATGCCTCATAATGCGACCTACCCTGATTCTTTCCAGCATCCTCCATGCCCCCCTCTCCCAGTGACCCCCCACATGTTCTCTCAGTCCCCTAGCAGCATGAGCTACCCTGACTCCCCCGGAAGTTCCTCTACACCAGGAAGTCCTTATCAACTTACAGGTAAAAAAATACATAAGCGGCAGTCTCCCTGAACACATTTCCAGTGCTGATGAATGGGTCTACAGTGACTTCTCTTTTGGGGACAAGAGGGATGCGGGTGGCGCTATGGTCTAAACCACTGAGCCTCTTGGGCTTGCCGATCTGAAGGTCGGTGGTTCGAATCCCCCGCAATGGAGTGAGCTCCCGTTGCTCTGTCCCAGCTCCTGCCAACCCAGCAGTTCGAAAGCACGCCAGTGCAAGTAGATAAATAGGTACCACTGCGGCGGGAAGGTAAATGGCGTTTCTGTGTGCTCTGGTTTCCGTTGCACCAGAAGCGGTTTAGTCATGCTGGCTACATGACCCAGAAAGCTGTCTGTGGATAAACACTGGCTCCCTCAGCCTGAAAGTTAGATGAGTGCTGCAACGCCACAGTCCCCTTTGACTGGACTTAACTGTCCAGGGGTCCTTTACCGTTTACCTTTTGGGGGGCATGGAATATCAACTTTCGTGTGGTATTTGGTTCATACGAAAGCGTACAGTCCATACAATTTTGGCGCTGACAGTTGTATTGCTTTCATCATTTCATGTGATGTGCACTGTCAAAATGTTTACATGAGAATCTTGGGCCGTGTCTGATCCTTCATCTGAAACAAAAACCCTTGAAAATCCATTTTAATTCGGATGAGACACGGATTCAGTTTACGTCAGAAGATTTTGGTCCTTCTCCAGTGAACATAAACTAGTCAGTTAATGAAATGGCAGGCTCAGTAGCTTTCTCCTTTTCTATCCCCCCTCTCTAGTCGAAACGCCACCTCCGCCTTACAACGTGAGAGAAACGCCAGGAAACCACCATGGACGCTCTATACATGCAACCGCAGAGAACCAGTTAGTCCTGTCATTGCCCAATGGAGGTAAATCTGCCGATGGAGAACCTGAAAGTATGTAAATACTTGTATCGTTTTCTAGGGGAAAATGACTTGAGCTATGCCTGATTTATAGGCCTCTGACAGCAGGGGGGGAAATCAAATCCTTAACCTGGATTAAAAGTGATGTTTAACAAAATTGCTTCCAGTGCTGAACCACTAGAATACAGTATTATTGGAACGGTTCTAATTGATGTGGCTGGAATATTGGTAAACTAGCTAGTTGTTTGAAGGCTACCTCTGAGCTTAGATAACAAACAATCGACTGATAAATGAAAGCCCAAGGAAGCAGAAACATTCTAGTCCATATTCAGGTCGTGCTTTCTATGTATGTGACAACCAATGATCCCACCAACTCCAAGGCCGCATGAGGCACTCCTTTAAAGCATTTAAAAAAAAAATCTCCACAGACTAAGGCAGATTAGACCACTATTCCATTGGTTAGTATCTGATAGGCCTGATGGCCTATCCAAACAGCCCCTATAGGCTTGCTGCTGTTGAGACACCCCATATTTTCTAAATCTGTTTGCCATGCATCAGCATGAGGCAAACATAATCCGAAATCCCACTTCAGCAGGTAAGGAAGTGAAGCCGTGCAGCATCCTTTGGCAGTGAATTTTCCAGGATATCGCCCAAATAACTTTTCTTTGACTTAAACCTACTGCCTATCAGTTTTATTGCAAAAGCTGTGAGAGCTCACATTTTGAGAGAGCAAAGAATAACTCCACTACCCGCTGCTTTCCAAATCAATGTGTGTCCCACTTCCTGCCCTGTAAGCTAAAACACTTTGCTTTCCGTGTTCCTGATTACAGATTCGGTTTTGTAAGCTAAGTCCACTTTTTATTTTTTGATAAAGTGATGGTTAATTAATGCATTTGTCCTTTTCTGAACTTACCATCTCTATAACATTGGTTTTGAGATAAGACTATCGGAACTGCTTACAATTTTTGATATATCAAAGTTCGAAGGCACCTGTTACTGTCTCGAGTTGCAGTGGTGAGTAAGGTTGCAGTCATCCTTCCTCAACACATAGGAGACAGGAGGTGCCAAAGTACACCTCGCTTTTTCATTTATCACTATATTATCACATCTGAAAAGAGGACGTGCTAATGGTCTAGTTCTCCTTGGAACATCACACTTACAATGTGTAGCGGAAAGCAAATGCGCTGGTGCCTGCTTACGTCTGCCATAAATCTTACCTTGTAATGTACAAAGCCACTCTAATGCTTTCTGTTCTAGCCTCTGCTCCTTTTCCAAAGGCTGCTCAAGTCGTGTTTGCCCTTTCCATTCCACAGCTCAGCAAGTGGATATTTTCAGGGTGCTTTGTGAACCCTTAGACCCCTTTCCTGAGTTGCTATAATTCAAATCAGAACAGAATTATTCCACCTGCTTCAGGACATGAGTTACTCCTTGTTTTGGCCATGTGGTAGGAGTGATAGTGACTTGCAGCCTTCAACTTGAGGCTGGTGGATTTGATGAATTGTCAGGCACTCTTTAGCAGTGTCAGAAGTGCACCGTACTTAATGGTGGGGCTGTCACCAATCAGAAAATAAAAGCAATATATTGCATTTTATGAGCACAGAAGGATCAGATCCACTTCAGGACAAATTTGCTGAATACACATCATGCCAAGTTAATCAGGGTAGAATCAGATGACATGGTGGGGGCATAAAAGCTCACCTCAAGGTGCCCAAACACTATCAAAAACTTTCCTCATAGGTCAGTTGCTCCACCCCCTTGATCAGTATCCCTTTTGTCATTTACTGCAGCCAGAACCAGTACCTTCCAGCTGTCTGAATATACACTTAACAGTATTTTGGAATGATGTAGCTGGAAGATTAGGAAGAAAAGGAACTTGCCATGGAGGCAACTCCTGACAGCATATGTGACTAGACATATTGTTGTGAGGGAAGAGATGGCCCTGCCTCTTTTCTTCATTCTTGACTTTCCTTCCAGACTTCCGGCCCGTTTGCTATGAGGAGCCGCAGCACTGGTGTTCGGTAGCGTACTATGAACTCAACAACCGAGTCGGAGAGACTTTCCAGGCCTCTTCGCGAAGTATACTGATAGATGGCTTTACAGATCCGTCGAACAATAAGAACAGGTTCTGCCTTGGGCTGCTGTCTAACGTGAACAGGAATTCCACTATAGAAAACACCAGGAGGCACATAGGAAAGGGTGAGAGCAAGCCCTTATTGCAGTGGTAGCAAATAATGTTTAGGACCGCAGGCAGCTCCCCATTTACGCTGGGGTTGCGTTCCAAGGCACCCAAAGGTTAGGTTGTGCACTTGGATACGGGTCCTACACAAGGAAATATGAAGAGCAGGCCACTCAGGAGCACTTTGTTTGCTTTCCAAAGAGTGAGAAGCCTGCGGCAAGTAGGCTCCTTCAAAACTTAGGTGAGGAATGTCTGCCAAACTCCTTCTCCATGCACAGATTTTTAGAATGTACTATATTTTAAGACTCTCTCTCTCTCAAAGAAAAGTGTCTTTTTTGTATTCTGTATATCACATAATGCACTGTTAAGCAAATAGTATACTATTTTGAATTGGCAAATTTAATTGGTGAAGGAGACTACATCAGGGTCCACTGCAGGCAGACTATGCCTCCCCACCTCCAATTTTACATGTACCCAGTCAGATGGGTGGGGAATGCGAAAATAATAATAATAGTAATAGTGTTCCATCTTTTGTCTCAGTACTTAGAAAATTGTAAACTGCCTTAGGTGCCTTGGCAGAAAGGCGGTACATAAATGGCAGTGAATGAATGAATAAATTTGCTTTTATCTATGTTGAAACCTTGTCTGTTTTCTCCCCTCTCCCCCACCCCCTTTTCAGGTGTCCACCTGTATTACGTGGGGGGAGAGGTGTACGCAGAGTGCGTGAGCGACAGCAGCATCTTTGTACAGAGCCGCAACTGCAACTACCAGCACGGCTTCCACCCTGCCACCGTCTGCAAGATCCCCAGCGGCTGCAGCCTGAAGATTTTCAACAACCAGCTCTTTGCCCAGTTGCTGGCCCAGTCCGTGAACCACGGCTTCGAGGTGGTGTATGAGCTGACCAAGATGTGCACCATCCGAATGAGCTTCGTCAAAGTAAGGACTCCTTTCTGTCTTCTCTACCCCCAACCTTACGGTGGTGAGCTGCCAATGTGGCACGATTGTTAGCGGAGCTTTTTTCGAACAGCAGCCAGCAAAGCAAGTTCTGCAATTCTCAGACATGGGGGAGCAGGTGTTGCTTGCGTGAGGCGCTGCATGTTAGTTCCTTTCTACCCAACCGTCACGTAGGATTCAAGTCAGAGCGACTGGGGAAATTGCCACATGCCTCTGTAATTTGTCAAGGTGGCCCCTCCTATTCCTGGCCATAGTTATTGGCATGCAAGGAAACGTGGGCGGCTTTTGTTCACCCATGTAATAGCCACATCTGCACACTCTTCTGTGGCAATCTTCTGGCCTAATTATACACAAGGACATCTAGTTATTTAGTCTGCTTATTTGGGTGAACAGCCTGTACTAATCGGATACTCCTGATATTTACCTTGAATCCTTTGAAAGGCTTCTAGTATCTTAATCATATAAGCTGGTGGCACACCAGGTTTGTATATAAAGGGTAGCCCATGGAGCCCAGTGAAGCAAAACCAGTGCGTTTTGTGACTTGGGCATTTTTGTTGTTGTTGTTTAGTCGTTTAGTCATATCCGACTCTTCGTGACCCCATGGACCAGAGCACACCAGGCACTCCTATCTTCCGCTGCCTCCCGTAGCTTGGTGAAACTCATGTTCGTAGCTTCGAGAACACTGTCCAAACATCTCGTCCTCTGTCATCCCCTTCTCCTTCTACCCTGCATCTTTCCCAACACCAGGGTCTTTTCCAGGGAGTCTTCTTTTCTCATGAGGTGGCCAAAGTATTGGAGCCTTAGCTTCAGATCTGTCCTTCCATTGAGCACTCAGGGCTGATTTCCTTCAGAATGGATAGGTTTGATCTTCTTGCAGTCCATGGGACTCTCAAGAATCTCCTCTAGCACCATAATTCAAAAGCATCAGTTTTTGGGCGACCAGCCTTCTTTATGGTCCAGCTTTCACTTTCATACATCGCTACTGGGAAAACCATAGCTTTAACTATACGGACCTTTGTCAGCAAGGTGATGTCTCTGCTTTTTAAGATGCTGTCTAGGTTTGTCATTGCTTTTCTCCCAAGAAGCAGGTGTCTTTTAATTTTGTGACTGCTGTTACCATCTGCAGTGATCCTGGAACCCAAGAAAGTAAAATCTCTCACTGCCTCCATTTCTTCCCTTTCTATTAGCCAGGAGGTGATGGGACCAGTGGCCATGATCTTAGTTTTTTTTTAATGTTGAGCTTAGTCACCTTTAATATACTTGTCAGTGTTTTTAAACTACCAGCAGAGGGGGTTAAAGAACCACTTAATGAACCAAGAATTTGATGGGCGCCAGGTTGTGTCAGACACGGTTTCATTCATATAAAGTCAGACGTGAGCATTATGCAGCATAACAGATGGCCTCTTTCTCTCTCTCTCTACAAAGTCTGATTTCTTCCTTCCACCACCTCTGTATCCTATTACGGCTTGTGATTGACATGTTGCAACTTAGTAACAAATAGAAGAGCCTTAAAACAAAGATTTTGGGTGACTTACATAGGAGTGATTACCTGGCATTAATGTACACATTTAAAACTATAAATATGTTCAAGGTTTGCGCCTTACACCAAAACAAGGTAAAAAAAATATTCACTTAAGTGGGTCACAAATCTTAGCTCTCTTCCTCTGATAATATATGCCTTATGAAAGAAAATGTCTGCTTTTGTGATGGGTGATGATTTGTCACTGAGTGATGGTTCGTCTGTGTGAAACAGCAACTCACAATCTTACCGTCTCCAAGCACAGTGCTGCTCAGTGAATGCAGTTCATATGTTCATTTGCGAGTCATTCAGGTGTGAATTGTGCCTCTGTAAGTTCAGAAACCATCCTCAAAGCAAGTGCATTTGAGCTACAGACCTTTAGCATCCTAGATAATGACCTAAGGGAGTGAAAAATCTGTTCAAAATTGAGACAACACAATGGAGCTTTTTGCTTTACTGCAGATTTGTCTGTGATCAGTTTCCTTGAATGGACAGATTTATCTTGCTGCAATTAATTTTATGCTTTATTGTTCAGCCATTGGCCATCACAAACTTCTATTGCTACAGTTTGATCTGCCTTGATGGAAAGAAGAATAAGATGGCAAATACAATGTGAGTGTTTGGTGTTTTTTAAAAATCCTTTGGCATTTGTTCCTCTGTTTTGTAGGGCTGGGGAGCGGAGTATCATCGCCAGGATGTCACGAGTACTCCGTGCTGGATCGAGATCCACCTGCATGGACCATTGCAATGGCTAGATAAGGTGCTGACGCAAATGGGTTCACCTCATAACCCAATCTCCTCCGTTTCTTAAGAATCATCTACCAACCACCTATGGGATGCAGAACTTTCTCACCTTGCAGCCAACCTAAATTTCTGTATGTAGCTGTAAATATATGAAGGTTTATGTATATAGTATATTGTTGGTGGATTTTTGTCATGCTATGTTCAGTGTTTTTTCAGTTCATAAGATGGTTGTATGATCCGTTGTGTTGCTGCCTGCTGACAAAGGCATTGATGTTTGGGTTTAGCAGGCCAGTTTGTGGTTAATGGAATAAGACCAGTGTTATTTGTATTCTTAATAAATAAATAAATAAATAAATAAATAAATAATTTAATAAAATTATGCACTAAGCAAAGTTAAATTCTACAGGCCCATATGCATTTTGCAAATCAAGAAAAGTTGGCTTGTAAAAACCTTGCTAGAATAGATGAAGGTCCATTAGTCGGCTTTCTGCAATAGCCTCTGGAAGCTCAGGAGTGGACAGCTTTGAATACCCTCTGTTTTGCCCCTGGCAGGCAGTACTCAACACAGAATCTGATCGCAGAGGTTCCATTTATTTATCACAAATAAATAGCATTTGCAGGCCTGCCCTCCATTAAATTGTCATTATTTGGGGTCATTTATTGCACCTTTGTCAGTCATGGGAAGGGAGCAAAACTATGCTTGGCAAGGAAACCCCACCCACCGATCTCATAGAAGTTGTGCCGATTCTTCACACAAACGCAGCACACAAACCCAAGTTTTCAACCATGCTGTGCCCACGTCATTTCAAGCCTCAAGTTTTAAAATTTGCTTTTCAAAAGGAGGATGGCCAGTGCTGGAACTATGTGTTATACTAAACAGATGGCTGGTGCTCACACATTTAATTCTCACCTCCATGCTGGGGTTTGTTTGTTTGTTTGTTTTTTTCATGTGATGTATTATGTCTGTTTAGTTAAGAAGACAGTAGTGTGACCAGTAATGTCCCTAGAACAATTGTCCTAATACGCTCGGCCCAGGGCATTTTCCCATGCTGCTCCACATCATCCAAGACACATGCAGCCGCTGCTGAATACAGCCAGTGTTTTTAGTTCTTCCCCCTGCAGTGCTGTCTAGGACAAAGTTCCTGTGTTGTGGCATCAAGAAATTGTGCAACTCCTCCTTCACACCTTCTTTGTTTATGTGTGTGGTGTGGGACCTGCACCATCATGATACCAGGACATGAGTACTCAGTACTGGGTGTTAATGGGTTTATGCATTTTCTTTAATGCCCTAAATCAGTGGCTCTCAACCTGTGGGTCCCCAGATGTTGCTGGACTACAACTCCCATCATCCCTGAGCTCTGGCCTTGCTAGCCAGGGGTGATGGGAGTTGTAGTTCAACAACATCTGGGGACCTACAGGTTGAGAAAGGCTGCCCTAAATGTTTTTGGCAACTGCTTCTTGCTTACTGTAATATGTAGCTCCTTCCTTGAATTCTCTAGTTAGCTTTTTTCACGTAAAATGTCCAATTCTGCATTTTTGTGTGTGTGAAAGGGAGAATTAACATAAGAGTGAAATGCAAAAGAACAGATTTAAAAGGCTGTAATTGAGGGGTGGGCAGAAAGTAGATTAGGATCTGCTAATAGATCTTGGGGCGATAGGCAGTGGATCAACAAGGAGTAGACTTTTATGGGAAAGGACTGCGAGCTCAGTTCATTTCTAGTACCTAAAACAAATTCCTGGGCTCAAAATGTGTTCAGACAGGAACTCTTGTGTCTTTTGCACCTGGCTCTGACTAGTAGATCATGGGGTTTTAGAAAAAAAGTAGCTCCAGCAACTCTGAAGTATGGTTATCCCCTACTCTATATTCAGTTGTCACAGTCTATTATTATTTTTTTGCATTTCATTGCCAGTTAGCTCCATCTTTCTGAATTGGACAGATTATTGCTCTTGCTACAAATATGCATCTCTGCTGCTTATTGGGATTTTGAGTGAATAGGAGAAACGAAACAGGATATCAAAATGTACACAAGTAGAAAAATAGGTATGGACAACATTTAATGGTGTCATATGAGTGCACCTTATTGAAGTAGCATCTTCAGACAGGATTAGTTATACCTAGGATTGCTAGTCTCTACCTCAAAAAAAGTGTGCCTATATAAAGTTGTTTCGAAAATGGCAGGATGCATATTGCTTTAAACAACAGAAACGTCATAGTTTCCTGTATTTGATGCAAACATGGAAGATTCTTTCTCTCACCAAACAGTATCTAGGTTACTTGTTTCTCAGTCTAATTAGTGCAGGCTTGTTTTTGTTTTTTTGGTATCTTCTTACACTTGCTGCGCTAAGAATCAAATGAGTGTTCTTTTTGCACCTTCCAGAAGCTGTGTTGCACATGACAGCAGTGGTAATTAGGAGCACAGACTGAAATATCACTGAACTGCCAGCATCCTTAATTTTCAATGTTTCTAATAATGGACAGTTAATGACTATTAAATCATCCTTAGCTTCTAAGTCATAGGCTCTGTTCAGCCACAAAGAGCAGAAGTAACTGAACCCAGCACAAAGAAATAAACTAATTACTGCCACCGGGGGGCGGGGGGGAGAACGGGGACCAGACCATTTCCTTCAATATTCAGTTCCGGCTC
The DNA here is from genome assembly GCF_951804945.1 of Podarcis cretensis. Lineage (NCBI taxonomy): Eukaryota > Metazoa > Chordata > Lepidosauria > Squamata > Lacertidae > Podarcis > Podarcis cretensis. The sequence goes on along the minus strand of NC_137173.1, from coordinate 30,015,472 downwards.
TTCATATAGAAATGGCCCCTTTAAATAGTACTGTTTGTACCAAGTTATCAACCAGTATAAAATTTATAGCCTTTCAATGTTCTCATAAATATGCCATCTGTTGAGATGTGCTGCCGGAAAGATTTAAAAGCCGTTTACTAGAAAAGCTATCTATCGATGGCCAGTTTAAGGAAAAGACATGTTTTGAGGCAGTTATATGTGTCAACAAATCCAAGCACATTGAAGCCTCTTGTGGAAAATCTTTTATCATTGTGGAGCTATGAGTGCTCTGTCATTATTATTTTTTAATGTATCCTAGTGTTCAGGCCTGCCATTTTCTTATTAAGAAATTACGTGCAAAATAATTCTCACAGGAAGGTAGTGAATGAAGTGCTGCTAGTATTTAACTGGTGTTCATTGAATATTCCTAGTGAATATAAGGCGGCCTAATAGGCCTTTTATTCTCAGGTTTTAAGTTGCCTGCATGGCTCAGTGAACTAGCTTTACTGGAGTAAAAAATTAAACTTGTCATGCATAAATGATGCAGGTAAAATGTTAATGATATCGCAGGATAATGTTGGCTGGATCATGTGGTGGTGAAGCATAAACATTGTTTTATGAGTAATTAAGCAGAGGGCTTTTTTTTTCTTTTTTGCATTTGAAAAGAGTGCTTACCTGCAGCCACCAGTAACCACAGCTAGCCACACACAGCTGGGATTCACAGCAAGAGGATCATTGGGTCAGAATATGTGCCCTTTATCCAGGTTTGAAACCTGGCACTGTACATTGTAGAAGTGAAGGGCTGAGCGACAGCCTTTGGGGAACACTCCCACATAATGAACTGCTGTGATCAGAAGCATCTCATCCCACTGCCTATAATGAAAGATTCCTGGACAGAGATTACCAGACCATAGTTTTTAACCAAGAGGTAATTGTATCTGAAACGTTGTATGGAACAATGAACATATGTCAGTTTTCATGGGCAGATCTTTCATTTACCATGAGTAAAGACAGGTTCTTCAACTAACTGCAAGGAGTTCTTTTGCATCGAGCCAAAAGTCTACTCTAGTCCAGTATCTTGTTTCCAACTGTGATCTGGCAGATATTTCCAGGATGTCCTCAAAGGACATGAAGGCAGTCTTCCTCTGTCGGTGTTCAGAGACATAATGCCTTTAACCATACTGCTTCAACAGTACAGTTGGCAGTTTGGGACTCTGGGGAATGGTCTCCTTGAGTGGGCTTTTTTTTTTTTTTTTTTAAAAAAAAAAAAGCTAGCAATGCATGTTACTTACTTAAAGTGGTCTTACCAGAGGGTCTCTTCAAAATGTGGTCAGCCTTGTATTGCACTTTCTGCTAATTTTGATGAGTGGAGCTCTGGCCTTTTGGCTCAGAGTCCTATGCTGAGTGCCCCGTGGCTAATAGTTGTTGATCACCCTATCCAAAGCATTTTAAAAAGCCATTTCTACAGTCCATCTCCTCGTGGTGTGGCAGCAAATGCTGTAAGTTAACTATCTGTGGAAATAGTACTTCATTTTTTCCAAGTCAATTGTGGGAACAAGCTCATAGTGAAAACCTTGAGATGCTTCTTAAGTCTTCCTCCCAAAGTCACAAATGTAGACATTAAAAGATGCATACTGGACTGCAATCATCACACTATATAGATTGTTTCCTTTAGTTTATGTGAATTTTACAGTCAAATTCCATATTTGGATACTCAGAACTAAATCCCACTAAATTTAGTGGTGCTTACTCAGATATATACAAATAAAGCTGTAGTCTTAAGAATGGAACTTACTAAGCATAGTAAGCTCAGTCTAATAAAGCTTCTTGACTTATTCAAGGTTGTAATTAATATCAGAAAAGCTTATTAAGGCTGCAGTTTTATACACAGCTGGAAGGCAATCCCAATTAACTACATGACACTTGCTTCCAAGTGGACATGTAGAAAACATTACTACATAAATGTTCCTAACTTACCAAATAGGTTTTATTTTTTTCTTGTGCAACACTAATTTTCAAGAATATGTAATTTTATGCAATTTGACAATTTTCATTGACTTCATTTGAAACATTGTGAAATATGCATAACAGTAGTGTTTGGGTCGATGGGCATTAAAATCCTATATTGAATTATTCAGTACTAAACCCATAAATCTAACATGGCAAGCAAAATTGCTTTGAGAATGTAGGAAATTGAGAAACGTTGCTCATAATGTGTATTTGTATAATTATTGTTTTGTAATTTATTAAATGCTGTGTGTGCCTGACTTTTCTGGGAGATTCCTTAGGCTGGCTGAGTGTGTAAACAGCCACGCATCTGAACAGAGAAAGCATCCCTCTAAGTAATCAATACTTTTCACCATGGGTAGGCAAACTAAGGCCCGGGGGCCGGATCCAGCCCAATCGCCTTCTAAATCCGGCCTGTGGACGGTCCAGGAATCAGCGTGTTTTTACATGAATAGAATGTGTCCATTTATTTAAAATGCATCTCTGGGTTATGCATATCACATTTTCCATATGCTATACATATGGGTGAGGAGTCAGAAAAGGCTGGTGCCTCCAGTAGGTGACCCAGAATCCTGGATGCACTAAATTGGTCAATTCAGTCCCCTGAAGAGGCACTGTACAAACACAAGCCAAAGAACAAATATCTCTCTCATCCTTGAAGACTTTGACTTAAGTTGTCCAAAATACTAAAGGGGGGGGGGATAACTTTGCTAAGCATGGTATCAGGCTTACAATAAAACAGAGACACTTCTGTAGCTTATGCCCATAGCATTAAAGGAGGGGAAAGGACATTCTTGCATCGCTCTTCTGGAAATAGGGACTAGGTGAGCTTCCTGCCCAGTCAGACATTCTCTGCCTATTAGTGACCCTAAAATATAGCAAGTGCATAGGGTGAGAGCGCTAACAGCAGCAGCCACTGTTTAATGGGCCCAATGAGGTACAGCTGCAGCTGTGGTTTGTAATGTTAATAGCTACCCAAATATAAAGAGACCATTATTTCTCCTTCAGACATTACCCTGTGGAGTATTGGTTTAAAAACAAAACGCTGGATATTACCTAATCTGTCTTGTGGATTTGGTGGTGCTTCCCTTACTATAACTTGAATCTAGACTGTTATTTGTGAATACTTTTAACGTGCAGAACATTTCATTGTTTCCCCGATTTTGTCTCTTGACTGAGAGTAAAACAATCACAAATAAGGTGTAAATAAATTAATCAGTTACATATGACAGCTATATGTAACAAATCCATCTTCCTTGTAGCAGAATTTCATTCCTGCCGCAGTATCCTTTGATTAGTAAACAAATATATACTGATAGATAATTGCCAGAGAGATTATCTTCATTCAGGATGCGACCTATGCATTTGTAACTATTTTGGAAGGTAAAAGTAGATGTACTCAAGTATACATGGTAATTATGAGTCTGAGTACATACTACTACATCTGATATTTAATCAAGAGAAGCAGGAAGAAACCACAATTCACTTTTGGGGTAAATTAAAGCATACTAACACCCCAGACATAAACTCACTTACCTATGCAGGTGACTTTGCAAAGGTTTCATTTTTGACACTCAATAGTCATAGCCAAGTTGAATGTGAAATAGCAGCTGGAAAACAATGCAATATAAATTGTTCTCTCTGATTGGTTTCTTTCTGCAGCGTCCTCCATCACTATAACAGCCAGATCAAAAGCTGCTACAAGAAATGTTCTAGTTCTTGCAGACAGGTTGCAGCAGACAGCTCTACAGTGTTGACTATAGTGCTCCTAGTAACTTTGCCTCAGGAGTTTTAAGGGAGTAATCCCAACCTCTCTGAAAGCTGGCTTAGGGGCCTTGGGAAGCAGAGAAAGTGCTGCTCCGCCAGCAGGAACAGAGATACCTCTGCAAAATGAAATGCTGGAAGAAGTCCCTTAATATACCAATGCAAATTCCACCAGCACAAAATGTTCTGCCAATAGAGTAGGGGAAAACAGGTTATGTTAGGGGCAGCCATAAAGATGTGCCCAAAGCTCCTTTGTTTCACAAACAAACAAACAAACAAACAAACAAACAAACGGAGGGACGCTACACTCTCACTTTGACTAAAATGGAAAGGAGGAAGAAAAAATGTCCCTACTTTCTGCCTTACCCACAGAAGAATGGCAGGGAAACTGATATGGCAGCTGCTATACCCAGACACAGTCCTTTACACTTACCTAGAGATAAGCCCTATGGAATTCAGTAGGGCTTACTGTTGAGTGTTACACAATTGCAGTGTTAGTCCAACATTGTTTAACCCCAGAATTCAAAGCCACTTTCAAATCTGTAAACAGGCACTGAAAAGCTCTACTGTCACTGTAGGCAGTTAGACTAGTTGAGTAAAAAAGCAGATGTTTGTTTCCTATAGCTTCTTGTTTAAAGGCTGGCCAGTGAATAAATTTGCCATGCTGTCATGAACAACTTAATTTTGTTGGCTAGAATTGCCCTGCTGTACCGGTGATAAAATTTTGTCTTTACTGTTAATAAAGTTACTCTATAAATAAGTGCAGCAGCTTTATTTTCATGTCTAGAGTTGACAAATTTTTAGACAGAAGTTTATTCCGTTTGAAAAGCAGTAACATACCAATAAATGGGTCAACAGCAGAATTAGAGTAGGAGCAACTCAGAACAACAAAAATAAAATGTACCTACAGAAGCAGAAGGGTGCCATTAAAGAGAAAATACAAAGAACTATAATGACAATTTGCTTATACTTTATCACTGTTGTTCAGAGGGTTGCTAAGGCCAAACTGACCTCTCCATCTTTCAGAGCTGCAAACTCTGAACACCACCATCTGCAAATTTGCTTAATCCACATGTAAAGTAATTTTGCTCTAGGACAGTATAGAACACAATTTATGACATTCATGTAGGCAAAGTAACAGGTAAGTTCTTCCTTATACCAAACACAAAGTACACTTTTCCACTCAAAGGCCCTAGTGAAAGATCGGTTTAATCCTTATCTTGTTTGTAGTGCTATAAAATTTCATTCTGAGGTGCAAGAAGCCTTTATAATGACATTACTATATCTGTGCTTCAAGAGCCTCATCAAAACTTGTATACAAATTCAAACTCTTAATTTTCAAATTTACATGACAAGAGTAAATAGGTTTCTTGATAGTTCAAATGATCTGTTTAAATTCTGATAAACAGCTGCTCCAAGTGAAGTGGCAATGAGGTGGCACCCAACAACAAACATAAAAAACAGCCCAATTCTTGTGTGTCCAGCATAAATGACCAAAATACCTTTAGAATTCATATTCATTTTCATACCTACTAATCATTTTACAAGCTTGAATGTGATGTGCTCTTTTGTTTCCCATTAACATTACTACATACAAACCAAAAATATGCACCTGTCACTTAAGGGTGAACATGTCAAAAAGCAAGTACAACACATGAAGCTGCAACAACTCAGACTTCTCAAAAGAATATAACAAAAGCTACTTGAACTGCATTATGGCTGAATTCATTAAACAGGCTTAAAAAAAATGAATGAAAAATAGCTGCACATGGCACCAATTCAGGAAAAAAAAACCTGGCCAGTTCGCTCTCCATACTACCAAAATGATGGTTGGCAGTAGTCATATTATTGGAAACAAATCCGTACAAACCTAATTTGTAGTGAGATTTACATTGCTTCTATATCCATATAGATTAGCTACACTGACAGCCATTGCCTCTTCCAGCATGATTTTTAGCACTGAGACAAGAAAATCAAGAAAAAAATACAATCCTTCTACAAAACATAGAAAAGCTAACACACAAAAACACAATCACCTCAACTGTCTAAGCATCTGGGTGGGCTTGTCTAAACAAGAATGTTTTTAGCAGGCACTGAATGTACCCATAGCTTCCATGCACACAAGGGTTTGCCCATCAATTTCTTATGTATAAGACATTTGCTTCCATCTTTGCAGTTAATAGAGGTGTGTCTGTACAAATGAACTATTGCATGTTTGGAGTGCATATACTTCTCTAGGGCAGTGCACATCACTGTACACTATAGGTAAGAAGTATTCAATTGTATGGTCAAAAGAAAGGTTTATTTTAATATTGTCAACTTGGTATACCTAGCACCACTTCACATATGATAATTGCATAATGATCCTCTCACATCTGTATTACAATTTTCAACTGAACTCTGAGGTATATATTTCCATCTATTTGATTGCTTCCAGACCAAGTACCCTTTTTACGTGCACATCTGATCTCAGATATTCTCCTAATAAAGGTTGTCTTTCCTAAAGCTTTGCTTTGTTAGCTCCAAAGTAGCTTCTATTACGACACCTTGCACTAACTGTAGGAGATTGCAAGGGGCATGTGGACAGAAATCCTCACTCAGTACAATGGGTTATATCAGGCATAGGCAAGCTCGGCCCTCCAGATGTTTTGGGACTACAATTCCCATCATCACTGACCACTGATCCTGTTAGCTAGGGATGATGGGAGTTGTAGTCCCAAAACATCTGGAGGGCCGAGTTTGCCTATGCCTGGTTATATGAAGTACAAGAGCAGTTTATCTTGTACGATACAATTGCAAGGTAGATAATGCCACTTTTGATGAGCTAAGATTAGCACTCTTAGTAAAATGCTGGAATATTTCATTCATATTTTACTGACTAGACTCAATTATGTGCCCCATGATAAAATAAATCTGACAAGGAAGGTTACTGTAAACAACAGTTAATTTCCTTCATGCAGAACTGAAAACTGCAAGTCAAGGTGAAAACATTTAATTTGCAAATGAAAGAGCAGACAAGCGACGTATCTTTTAAATTTGCATCTCTCAACACAACTTAGAGTTCTTTCTCTAAAAACAGTAGCCTAGAAAACATACACACTTACTTCAGCTTATCAATAACTAGTCAGGAAATTGCTATGAAAGAACAGGACACCAATTATATACAATATGTACAGTTTTAAAATGCTTTAAAAATCTGATGTACAAAAGTTAACTTAAATGACATTTTTCAAAAAGTTTCAAAAAATCCTTGAAAACGTTCAAAAATAGCCTGAAAATTACAAAGATACAAAACTGATACCTTAATGTATCCTTGTATGAACAATTTGTGTTCTTTAGTAAACAAGTCATTAAAAATATAAAATTAATATAAATAAGCTCAAATGGATGCCTCTTTATGAATCATGTCAGTAATATACTGCAATACTCACACTAATACTTAAATCATGTTTACAAAAATGCTCATGAAATTAATACCAACCAAGTATACATTATTTTATAATGCAATATAGAAACTGATCAACTAGATTGGCCAGAGTGTCAAATGTCACACCAGTGTTAGAATGGTGGGCCAAATCTTGCTGAACTTCCCCTCACAAAGCTGTAAGCCCAGCATTCCCCTCTCCTACATCCCTGAGCAACAGAGGCTACTAGATTGGCTCAAAGTTTACAATTTAAAACTTCCATAGAAAGTAAGTATTGCTTTTTCAATGACTGTCATCGAAGAATAACTTTATGCAAGATATTAAAAATTTTCACATAGTAAAACATTAAAATAATTAAATTGGTTTTTATTTGATCTATTAATTTCTCTCTCCCAGAACACAAAAACTTGGCTTCCAAAATATTAACAGAAGGCTTCAGTGGACGGAGAGAAGATGTATCAAAGCTAACAAAAACAATTACAAATAAATAAATTCTGGGGGGAAAACCAAATAGGTTTTCTTACTTGTCCAATAGAAAGTAAAACCACAGCATAAAACAGGTAGAGCAGCTTGTAGGCCTCTGTTAGTCAACTTCTTTCCTTCATTCACCATTCCAACATGAAACTGAGCTGAGGGTATTTGAACTACATCCTCACACTGGTGCTCCTGGAAACTGTTGCTGCCTTCGCTCCAATGCTTGTTGACTTAGTAGCTGCTGTCGTTTCTGGAGAAAATGTACAACTTCTGGACTTCTCAGAAGTGACTAAAAAGAGACAAAAGACACCAAATTAGACAATGTCTGCAATCTTCCCCTTCCACACACCGAGTACAAGGTATGCAAGGATTTCTTAGAGCCAAAATACACCTCCCACCTCCCAGCATAATAGAGGTGGTGAGCATGCAACACACTTAACCAGGCACCAAAAGATAAGGCCCTCGGCTCTTCATTTGATGCATTCAGCATTCTCATGAGCTGGATTTAAGTTCTGCATGCAGGGCCTAAAAAAGTGGTACAGAGGATGTGCCAAGAGAAAACATGATCACTTATGTTCAACATATGAACTGACTTTTTAAATACCATCATCATGATGCAGGAATCCTCTGGACACTTTCTATTTCAAAGGCCAGAAGCACTTACCAGTCTTTTGTGGTTCAACACTTGTTCCAAAAGTGTAGGTTTTGCTGGCCGATCACCAATGTTTCCTGTTCTTTGCTTTGATATGGAAACTGAACTTTCAGTGCAATCCTGACCACACACACACAAAAAAAAAAAAAAGAGGGGGGAAATGTACTTATTCTCACTAGAAAGCACTAATGGGAAGTTTCAATACAAGACTTCTCAATGACTTTTCCTGAAAAATTATGAACACAGTGCAATTGAGTGCTGACTACTGGGGAAGTGGGAATAGCTAAAAATTGCTTCCCTCCCTATCCTATTGATGGAAACAACTGAATGGCAATAGGATACGACTCTCAACTATTATTATGACACTGACACAATTATTGTAAAGCAGATGATTAATAATGTTTCTTGGCAAGAGTAACTAAAGACAGATTTACATTATACCAGGGGTTGGCAAACTACAGTCCGGGGGCTGGATGTGGCCCCCCAGGCTCGTAAATCCGGCCCGCGTACCCTGCCTCCCACTCAGTCAGTCCCCGTGCGTTGTGGACGCCTCACCGCACGGGGACTGACTTCCGCGACGCTGGCATGGCTTCTGGGTGGGCGGTGATGCTGGCGCAGCTTCAGATTGGCTGCGAAGCTCCTGCAGCCAATCCAAAGCTGTGGATGGCTCTGGGCAGGCAGCGATGCTGGCATGGCTTCGGAGTGGCTGCAGGAAGTTCCTGCAGGCTATCCAAAGCCTCGCTGTCCATGTGCTGAGGTAAACCCAGAGAGGCTGGTGGGCGGCCAGCGGGTCTGGGCCACGCCATGGGCATCATGACGGGTGCGTTGCAGGGCTTCAGCAAGAACTTGGCGTGCCTCCTGGCCCTGTGCCTGGCACTGCTGCTGGCGCGCTCGGCAGCTGCTCTGGAGCAGCTGGAGAGCGAGCATCATGCCGCCTGCCCGGTGCTCTGCGTGCGTGGCCTTGGACGATGGGCCACAGCACGTGGTGCACGCCGCCTGGGAGCTCCACTGGGATGGGCTGATGGAGTGGCTGCTGCTCATCAACAACGCCAGTGAGCGGGTGGCGCCAAGACGCGCTCCTGAGCGCGTGCAGAGTGTGTTCCAGGTCTGGAGGCAGCTGTGCGACCAGCTTGCAGGGTATTTATATTTTTCAAAATATAGTCCAGCCCTCCACAAGGTCTAAGAGATAGTGGACCGGCCAGCTGATGAGAAAGTTTGCTGACCCATGCATTATACATTTAAATCAGCTAAAATTTGTTTTTAATCATGTTGGCTGCCAAATAATGAATTATGTGACAAAGGTAAAGAGCTCTAACAGAGATCTGTGACAAAAATGTTGTAGCAGCCTTTAAAAATTCCCCACTTTGTTTCATGGAAGGCATGACAGATTGGTTTCACACCAGTTCCAAGCAGGCTGTAATGTGTAGGTCGGACTCTGAAAAACTAAAAAATCAGGGCACTTGTCAATGAGGAGTCATGTTTTCAGTGTTATAATAGGCCCAAAACAATGGAACTCATTCCCATTATAAATCAGGGAGACACTGCCCCTGCTAAATTTCAGGGTCCAAGTTAGCAACTGTTTTATTTCAGGGGGACTTTGCACCATTAATAATGTTGTCGTTGTTCAGGAGGTCTTTGCACCATTAATATTGTTGTTGTTGTTAATTAAACTTCTATACTGCCCTACTTCCAAAGATCACAGGACGGATTGTAGTATAAAACACAAAATATATAACGACGACAACAATAACAACAACACCACCTAAGCGATGTACTCTGATGTTTTAATTTATGTTTTAAATATGTAGTATGTTTTTTTTAAGCTACTCTGATACGTGGTATTAAGTGATGCATAAATGTTTAAACAAATAAACAAACAAAACTATGTGCAAGCTAACCTGGGGGTATTGCACCAGTGCATCAATGTTGTCACGGAGATGGTATATATATTAAAAATGCAACCACAAAAAAGGCATTCTGAAGTTATTTCAGCATGGCCTCCCCCTGCCATCACAGGCAGCCAGCCAGCTGGGGTCAGGAATGATCATGCTAGCCACGGTCCTGCCACATCTAGAAGGCCACAGGTTCCCATCCCTGAGTTGGTTGCCCATGTTCAAGGGCCAGTGGTGATACTACAGCTACACTGCTGCACAAAAAGGGAAAGAACTCATTTTCCTGCTTTACACAACAGAAAACAGCCTGCGTGTAGGTGCGACGAGGAAGAGGGAACAAGCTTGTTTTGTCCTTGCTCTGGAGCACTCAAACCAATGGCTTCAAGTTACAGGAAAGGAGATTCAGACTAAACATCAGGGGAAACTTTCTGACAGTGAAGAGTTGTTGGAGAGCGGAACTGTCTCCCTCGGGAGGCTGCGGGCTCTCCTTCCTTGGAGGCTTTTAAGCGGAGGTCAGATGGATACTTGAGCTGGGAGTCCTGCCTTGAAGGGGGTTGGACTAGAGGACCTTGGGGGGTCCCTTCCTACTCTACGATTCTCTGATTCCCAGCATCCCAGCTCCAGAAATAAGCTCTTTTCAGCGGTTTCCAGTGCCCCTCTCCTCACCTCAATTCTCGCGCTGCCTCCGGGAGAGATCCCAGCTCCAGCCTGCGCGGCGGCGGCGGCGGCGGCGGCGGCTGTGGCAGAGCAAGGGGTGCCTCCTGCTGCTCCGCCTCCGCCACTTCCAGCGCCCCCCAAGGCCTGGTCGCTCTTCTTGCGCTTGTACTTGTCCTTGTACATCTTGTTGCGGTGCCTCTTGCACATCCAGGGCTTCCGCTGCTTGGCCACTTGCGTGGTGGTCTCGCTGCAGCCTTTGTAGGTGCAGCTCTTGCAGCCGCCGCCGCCGCCTCCTCCTCCTCCTCCCCCCGACTGGGCGCCGCCCTCCTCGTCGTCGTCCAGATCCTCCAGGCCTCCGCCGGGGCTGCCGGCGCTGTCGCCTCCGCCCCCGTCGCCGTCCGCGTCGCCCCCCGCCGCCGCCGGGCCCAGCTCGTAGAAGACCATGAGGCCCGAGGGCGCCTCCGAGGTCCCCCGCGACGGCGGCTGCGGCGGCTGCCGCACCACCTGGGGCTGCAGCAAGGCGCCCACCGCCTCCCCGTCCCCGCCGCAGGGCTGCATCACCAGCAGCGTGAGCGGCTGCGGCGGGGAGGGGGAAGGCGACGACGAGGAGAAAGCGGCCGAGCTGCCGCTCGTGTTCCCGGAAGGCTCCGTCCCTCCGGCAGGCCTCGCAGCCAGGGCCTCCCGAAGGGCCCCTCGGCTGCCACAGCAACGGCAAACGGGCGCCACGGGCCGGGCGCTGACAGGTTGCCGGCTACTACGCACGCGCGGGGAAGGCGGCGCGCACGCGACCTCCGCCTCCTTTCCCCGGAAGCTCACTTAAGCGCGCAAGCGCAGAGGCGGCGACGGCGGGGCTCCCCCCCCCATCCTTCCTGCTTGCGCGTGCGCGTTGCAAGCCAGACGTCGCGCATGTTCAAAAAAGGCCGCTAGGGTAAGCGATCTCCTTTATGATTCAGTTATGATATTGAAGTTAGCGGGAGGATTCGTCGCGCGCATGCGCCGTCGCGTTGGCAGCCTGTTCGATGGGCGGGGTGGGAGGCGACTTGGCTTCTAATAGCGGGTCGGGGAAAATCGGTTACTCGGAAGTAAGTTCCACCAACTTTAGTGTGTTTTACTTCCCGGTTACAATGTAACAGTTCTAATCAATCAGTCATTTTATATGTATGCCGCCTTTCCATAGTTCGAACCATTCTCAAGGCGGATTACAACAGAAAAACATAACTGTATATATAATTTGACATAACTGCAAATATAACAAAAGAAGTCATAAACAAAACATGACCAAATTGAACAATTTCCTCATAAATGGTAAAATCCAGAATAAAGATACTAAACATTAATTGCAACAACAGCAACAGCTGCACACACAAAAAAAAAAAGAAAAGAAAAAGAAAACACAACCCAAACAACGCCCCAGCCCAAGAGCCTGTTCAGCAGCTTTAGCTTTTGTAGCTGGAGTCCGTCAGGAACTTGCCCTTTCAAACCTGGTGAGGAAAGGCCTGCAAGGCAGGTTGCAGTCTTCCAGGACTCTCAGAACATAGGGTTTCTTAAACAGATGCAAAGTTTATCCACCAGGAGAAGCAAAAGTGAAAATGGGACTAGAGGAGTCTGTCCAAGCTGACTGCAGTGGAGAATGCACAAAACGTCTGTAAAAAATATAAGAAGTTCTGAAGCCTCCTGAAATGTTGACACATTGGCAGAGATTGGGGGCGGCGTCCAACCTTTGTAAAGGGTAAAGGACCCCGGATGGTTTAATCCAGTCAAAGGCAACTATGGGGTGCAGCGCTCATCTTTGTAACAATATAGAGCTGCAGGTTGGTGTCATAATGTTTCCTAAACTGTGGGTTCACTCCTGGGCAGAATATGTATCTTGTTGCATCACACCACAGAAGAGAATAGGCATGCTATATGTGTGTGAGTGTATAGAGATATAGTTGCATAATTCTATTATATAACAGCTTTATCAAACAATGAATATAAAATTGAGTGGATCACACCTCAGTCAGTACACTACTTGGAAACGATCACGTGTCATCTTGTCTAACAGCAAACACTAGATGCATTATTTTATTTAGAGAGCTCATGATTTGCCTTACGGCTTATGCATCTTAAAGTGGGCGAGAGGTTCTCCACCCCAGTTTTAAGGGTCAAAACCAGTTGGGCCTAGAAAGGCACTGGTAAGTAGTGCAGCTAATATATAAATCCATTAGGATTTATATTGTGAACCGTATTGTGAACCAGCTAACCTTTCTAGATCTTCTTTCAAGGCAACCCCAAAGAGACTGTGTTGCAGTGATGTAGTCTGCACATGATGAGAGCATCAGCCACTGTGGCAAGGTCAGCCCTCTCCAGATAGGGGTGCAGTTGACGTAACTGCCAAAGCTGGGATAAAGCTTTCCCGGTACTGAAAGTTATTCTACTGAAATCTGGCCACAGTTTTAAGAAACAAACAAACTTATTTTATCATATGAGCTAGTCAAGTAGAGAGAGGTCTTAGCACAGGCATCTCCAAACTCGGCCCTCCAGATGTTTTGGGACTACAACTCCCATCATCCCTAGCTAACAGGACCAGTGGTCAGGGATGATGGGAATTGTAGTCCCAAAAACATCTGGAGGGCCGAGTTTGGGGATGCGTGTCTTAGCACAATAGTAGAGCTTTGTGGATAGAATAACTTAGGTTCACTCTTAGCATCTCTAGTTAAAGATCTCTACTTGAGATCAGGGAGAGAAACTGCAAGTCAATGTAGACTGACAATACCCAGCAAGAGGAGCCAATTTGCCTGTCTGAGTATAGAGCAGATTCATAAGTGGCAAATTCCCTAGCCATAATTTATTATTTTAAAATTATCTGTAAATGGACTTTTGTGCTTTTTATCTTATTATATTTTTTAAAAAAAATACACAAAGGAATTGGGGGTGAGTGGGTGGGTGTTCTATCAGATGTAGCTTTAGAAACGTCATTGTAAAGCAAGACTAAGAAATGTGTGCATCTAATGGCATGCTAACCTTACAGAAAAAAAACCATCTAAATGCAAATTACCTTACAATTGTTGTACTATTATAAAATGCTAAAAAAAAACCCACCAAAGATGACAATATGGGATTTTAAAATGCTGCTTTGAAAGATATGTGAAAATGTGATCATATACAATGTGAGGAGCATTTAGAACAGTTCTACATCACAATCCATTGCAGAGTCAAGGCACACCTAATAAACTCATTTATTGGTGCCTAACTTTGCATAGGATTGGGCTGTTAAAATTACATTTCACAAAGGATTTTGAAAGGCTTTTAATTCTACTGCTTCTAGAGGTAAATAAGAGCCATAAATCTAATACAAACCTTTGTTTAGCTTAGAAGCAAGATATACGCAGAGTCAAATACAACTTTTTGCTTTATTATGTGAGGTTATCACATGAAGCTGATTATGCTGGGGTAGGAAATTTGATCTGAATACTGTAGCGGGTTGTATCCCTCCCTCCCCCCAGCCAATATGGGCCATTTTGACAGATGAGCAGGGCTACCCAGCACCTTGGGTAGCATATGTCAAATTGCAATCTTTTGCCCTAATGTTCATCACTTTATGCTTGTTTATGTTGAGTTGCATTTGCCACTTCACTGCCCATTCACTCAGTTCAGAGAGGTCCTTTTTTGTTTTAAAGACCCTGAACAACTTCATATCATCAGCAAACATGGACCCTTCACTGCTCACTAAGTCTAGAGTATCTGAAGAAGTGTGTATACACATGAAAGCTCATATCTAGAAAGCTTATACTTAGTTGGTCTTTAAGGTGCTACTGGAACATCTTTCAATATTTTTTTTAAAAATCTTTCATCATTGTTATTAAGTCTTTTTTTTTATAAATTTTTTTATTAATTTTCCAATTTTTAACAAACACAACAAAAACAACATAAAAACAAACACAAAAAATCATAGTTTCTTAACCTTATTTCCATAAGCCTCTTTTCTCGGACTTCCCCATACCTTCCCCTTTTTGCATCCTTTTTTTCTTTTTACAATTATTCAACAACCCTTTTAGTCAATTAAATATAAATTCATTCTCCTTTTCAATTTCACCCTGAATCAAACAAAATTTACCGCTGTAATTCTACGTCTTCCTCTCCCTTAGCATTTTAGCACTCCTCAATTTTATAGTAACTCTTAAGATATATTTTAAACTTCTTCCAGTCTTCTTCCACAGTCTCTTTCTCTTGGTCGCGGATTCTGCCGGTCATTTCTGCCAGTCCCACATTGTTATTAAGTCTAGACAGTTTATGAACTAGTTAAAAAGCACAGGTCCCAATACTAATCCTTGGGGGATTCCACTTTCTACATCTCTTCATCCGGAAAACAGTCCACTTATTCCTACTCTCTGCTTCCTGTCACTTAGCCTGTTCCTGATCCACACAAGGACCTCACCTCTTCTTTCATGCCTGCTATGCTTACTCAGGAATCTTTGGAGAGGTATGTTGTCAAAAGCTTTTTGAAAATGCACTGTGTCAATCAGATCACTTCTATGCTTGTTGATACTCTCAAACAATTCTAATAGGTTAGTGAGACAGGACTTACAGTAAGTACTCTTGCAGAAGTCATGATGGTCCCACTTCAGGAAGAATTGTTCTACCTGCTTCTGTATGCAGGAATAACTTTCTGACACCTGTTCAGCCATGGAACAGATGATCTCAGAAGGTGGTGGACTCCTTCATTGGTGGTTTTAAAGCAGAAGTTGGATGCCCATCTGCCAGGGATTCTTTAGCTGTGATTCTTGCATTACAGAGGGTTAACCTGGATGACCTTCAGGCTCCCTTCCAAATCTACAATTCTATAGTTATTCTGTTTTAACAATATTTTCCCGCAGCTTTCCAGCGTCAATTCTCCACATCCCTCCATTGAGAGAACAGTCCGTTTAGTCCTGCTTTCTGATATTTAACCAGTTACTGAAGTTCACCAGTTAACCAGCACCTCGCCTCTTATTTCATGACTGCTAAGCATATCAAATCTAAAACCTCTGTATCTTGCAGAAGGAATCTAATTTCTGCTACGGCATTTGGTTCCCAAGTGCTCCCACTGTGCTGTTACCCCAGACAGCTGAATTGCATTTGCTCTTCCTGCTTAAAAAAATCACTGCAATATGTGTAAAACACAACTATGCCCCCTGATTACATATCAAAACAGTATCATTTGCCATTCTGGATTTTTATTTTCACCCAGTGATCATAATCTATCCTGGTTGTGCCATGTTTTATTCAGATCTGTATGGAGAACAACAATCAGAATAATTTTAGTATTTGAAAGACCTTCATGAATGTTAGTGACATCATGCTTGATCTTTCTAATGAAACCACCACTTAGCTGTCTCATGAAAGAATTTTATTCCAAACAAGAAACTGTTACTGCTGAAGGGAGGATTCTTCCAAACCAGAAGCTAACAATAGAAGCCAGCAAGTGGTCCCAGATTGTGTCTTAGCTTTTGTGCCAGGTAATTAAAGCTCTTTAAGGAGTCTTTTCCAGCTAAGAACTGTAGAGAACTAGATATCCTTCTGATTCATTAAATTAAGAAATGGCCTTCAAATAATGGCCTTTAAAATGTCAGGAGGCAACTTAGCATAACACTTGACTGGCACAACGTCATGCACTGAAGTTTTTCTTTGAAGTAGTTTGATGGAATACATATTTCTTTTGTTTCCTGCAATCACAACAGCAGCACATTGTGTACCATGCAGTTACAGTTCTTGGAAAAGAGAAATATGAGTGTGCCTAAATCATTCTGCCGAGGGACGCAGGTGGCGCTGTGGGTTAAAGCCTCAGCGCCTAGGACTTGCCGATCGAAAGGTCGGCGGTTCGAATCCCTGCGGCGGGGTGCGCTCCCGCTGCTCGGTCCCAGCGCCTGCCAACCTAGCAGTTCGAAAGCACCTCCGGGTGCAAGTAGATAAATAGGGACCGCTTACCAGCGGGAAGGTAAACGGTGTTTCCGTGTGTGGCTCTGGCTCTGGCTCTGGCTCTGGCTCTGGCCAGAGCAGCTTCGTCACGCTGGCCACGTGACCCGGAAGTGTCTCCGGACAGCGCTGGCCCCTGGCCTCTTAAGTGAGATGGGCGCACAACCCCAGAGTCTGTCAAGACTGGCCCGTACGGGCAGGGGTACCTTTACCTTTACCTAAATCATTCTGCCATTGCGCAGTGGTTGAATACCTGCTTTGCAAACAGAAATCCCTGGTTTATTAAGTGTTGAGCATCACCAATAATTAAAATATTGTGCAGCACTACTGGGAGAAACACATCCCTGACACCCTGCAAAGCTGCTTCCAAAAGCAGTAGTCCATTATGAGCTGTGCAGACCTATGGTCTAACTCAGTATAAGATCGCTTCACATGGCTTATCTTACAGCACTGTTGTAAGGATTTCTGCAATAAAGTATGTGAAGCATCTTGAGGACGTTATTATTACTTACAATTTCTATCCCAACAGAGCTCAGGATAGCAAACACACCATGAAGTTAAAGCAAAATCATAGAATTGTAGAGTTGGAATAGGTCTACGAGGGTCATCTAGTCCAACCCCCTGCAATGCTGGAATCCTTTGCCCAACATGGGGCTTGAATACCATGACCCTGAGTTTAAATATTTCAAAATATTTAGAACATTTGAAAACTTTTAAAAGCAATCACATAGCCTCACAGTTGGTAATTCTGACGTTGCCAGTTATCTTTCAGCCAACAAATACCTGAGTAAACAGGAATGTTTTGAAATTTCTCCTGAAGAGCAATAATGAGAGAGACAAGACGCAAAGTGCATCATGGAGGGCATTCCACAGGTGGGGAACTGCCACAGAGAGGACCCTGTCTCAATAATTACAGGTAGTTTTATTAGATAGAATTATAACATAATGTTCTGCCTCCAGTGCTGGACACAGTTGGCATCTGGATCCCAGTTTCTGGGACTCGCAATGGCGACACTGCTGTTATGCTCAGGTTATGTTTACAGGCTTCCCATGGGCATCTGTTTGGCCATTGTGAGGACAGGGTGCTGGACCAGATGGGCCATTGGCCTGGTCCACCTGGTGGTTCTTCTTATGTTCTTAATATAGCAACTGTCAGGGAATAGTCTGGATATGAAGATTGGGGAATGCAGTCGCGGGCAGATCAGCTTCTCTCAGAAGAGGAGGGGGAATATTTCTCCCTCCTGCCGCCTCCAGTGTTTTCAGAAGCAGAGAGAGAGCCAGACACAGACACAGAAGCTGAACAGCTTAGAAAGGCGTTACCCAGCTACGAGATAATGACAAGGGAACCAGAAGGGAGGGGACAGCTAGGAAAGACATCAATCAAGAGTGTGGGGGACCCCTCTCCTCACCACGGACTCGGAGGTCTGAACATATCAGAGAACAAAGGAGGCATAGGGAGAGAGGAACTTCCCCTTGGCGCCCATCTTGCTGCAGAAGGAAGTCGGAAGAAGGGTTTAGAGTAGGCAACTGCCCTCCTTGCAGAGAGCTGTGTATCTGCGCTCGCAACATGAAGCTGTAATAAAAAGGACTATAAATCCATCAATTGCTCGTTAATTCTTATCTGTGAAGTTACTGAAGTGAGGGGAGGACTCTCCGAGCTTGGCAGCAACTTGCATTGCACCAGTAGAATACCTTCAACGATTGTCTATCCTGATTGGCAGCAGTTCTCTAGCATCCCAGGCAGAAGTTCCTTCACATCACCAGTCACCTATTTCTCTTAACTCAGGGATGGGGAAGCTGTGGCCCTGCAGATGTTGAGAGTCCAACATCTGGAAAGCCGCAGGTTCTCTATCCCTGATTGAACTAGAGATGCCAAAGACCGGACTTGGGTCATACCACAAGGAAAGCGTAGGCTTTACCACTGAGCTGCTGTCAAAAAACAATCCTATCCTGCTCTTATAGTTCGAACTTTAAAAATATAAGCCTCCCAATATCTAACACGAGCAGCTCAGTTCTTTATATAGATGGGTCTGGTGTGGAAGCTGCCCTTTAGAGACTTGAACTAATGATCAGCTGTGAACTTAGCAATGCCTCAGTTGTTCCACTTCCCACTTTTACAGATCAGCATTGCTAGAGAATTGGATGGCTCAGTCCCAACCAAGACACCTGCCCTTTAGAACATCATAAATTACACAATTAGATCGGGGTGGGGGGTGGGGGGGGAGGGAAGCAGAGAGGAAGAAACTAATTGGTAGCGTTTGCGGGATTTGTTGTAGCACACATCAAAGATGTACAATTGTTAGTTAAAATTGCTTCCATCTGCTCATTCTGGCTCTAAATATAAATTTGGTATTTCAACAAAATAATGCAATAATATGCTTTCCTTTTTTTTCTTTTTTCTTTTAGCAGTGGTGGGGGAGAGTGGATGGAATAATTGCACGGAAGCAGATACTGTGATTCTTGCAGCCCTATCAGTACCTAAGCAAAAGCCCATTTGAATCTATGGAACTTTTCCTGTTTCAAGATCTATAGGTAGAAATGGGGGGGGGGGGAGTGCTTAAGATAATAGGCTGTGTAGACATTGCTGCCTTAAAACACTGCTAGAATTTTCTCAGTTTGGATCAAAGCTTGTTCGGGAGGAAACACATCAAAATGAGGTATTTCCAGAGGTGTAGCCGGGGCAGGGGGCACTGCTGGGGTGATTGCCCCAGGCATATTTGGAGGGGGGCATTCATGCTGCCCTCCCCGAACCAGCCCTATGTTGCTTTGCAAGGCTGGGATCTGATCAGAAAAAGTTGCACAAATGGTGTTTTGTGATGCTAAGTTATTACAAGCAAGAAATCCTAAAATGCAGCTATCATGGAAGGGCGCTGCTCTTATGAATATTGCAGTGATTCCTGGTGTGTGGTGGTCAATTATAACCACTGATCATTTTTCCCTTTGGGGAACTTCCATGCTTTGAATATGTTCCTGCTGAGATTTTGCATAATAGCCATGGCAAATTAAAGCCATCCACTTTCAAATTCAGCTCACTCACAGATCGTGGTCTCTCACACTTTCATGGGTAGGAAAATACATCTGAGCCAATGAAATACACATCCCCAGAGGATTTCGTTTTTCCAGGACGCCATCTCTGAATAAAACACTTCATTAGCAAATGTGCTCTGTTCCACTGCCATCATCTGATCAGGGATTTTGAGCAAATGTCACAGCTGAAAGCAGAATCAACTACTGATGAAGAGGTAGCAGATGGGCCCAAGGCCCATATTGGGTGGGAAACAAACAAACAAACAAATAAATACGTAGGCCCTGAGACTTATGCTGTTATTGAAAAATATAAGTGAATAAAAGATATGTGTGTGTGTTTGTGTGTGTGTGTGTGTATGTGTAAGGTAAATGTAAAGGGACCCCTGACCATTAGGTCCAGTTGTGGCCGACTCTGGGGTTGCAGCGCTCATCTCACTTTATTGGCCGAGGGAGCCGGCGTACAGCTTCCGGGTCATGTGGCCAGCATGACTAAGCCGCTTCTGGCGAACCAGAGCAGCGCACGGAAATGCTGTTTACCTTCCCACTGGAGCGGTACCTATTTATCTACTTGCACTTTGACGTGCTTTCGAACTGCTGGGTTGGCAGGAGCAGGGACTGAGCAATGGGAGCTCACCCCGTCGCGGGAATTCAAACCGCCAACCTTCTGATCGGCAAGTCCTAGGCTCTGTGGTTTAACCCACAGCACCACCTGCATCCCTTGTTTGTTTGTGTAGGAATAAATAAATACTTTACATCTGCAAGGAGGAAACTTTTCTCCTGAAAGAAGACCCCGGCAGTAGTTCATGACAAGACTGTACCATATTCTGAAATGAGCACATTGCTGAAATCAACTCATTGTGCAATTCATCAGCTAAACTCCACGAATTTCCACTTTTCTCTCACAAATGTTCATTTCCCACAGACACTTTTTTGGAACATGTCCAGCTGCCTTTAGAGTTAAAATATGAATTTTACCACATTTTTTTTTAAGGCAGGAGATCCCTCACCCCAGCCTCATTATCATATCAAAGGCCCCCCGCAGAATATGGAACAGCGGAAGTCCTAATGGGAAGAAGACTAGAGGGTTCAGAACAGTTTCATCTTCATGAAGTAGGCCTTCTGAATGGGATGCATGAAGTTCAGTATTATGGAGGGCGGCGGGCTGAAAAGGTTTATAGCTCCGCAGGCTCATCTGTTAAATTACTCAGCAGAAAACCCCGTCAGCTTTAAAGATGAAGGTGGAAAGGGGGAAAGATATATGACTTGAATAAAAAGTTAAATTGTATGTGTATTTGGAAAGGGCGAGGAAATAAATGCAGCAAAATTTTCTACTTTGGGGATGCTGGTCAGCACACACCAATAAAATAGCTTTAACAAGGACACAAAGGCAGTCTCACTTCTGACTTTCAGGTGCCTCTTGAAGTCACTGAGGAATGCTTATATTGCTTTTAATGATGGGCTTTTGCTTTGTGTTGTTGTTGTTGTACACCACCAATCTTGATATGGCGGTAAAGGAATACTTTAATGAACAGATAAAACCAACTACAGCTTTTTATGGCTTTGCCATCCTCCTTCTGTGACACACCCAAGCCATACCATCTTAGAGATCGACATTAAAGAGCCATCCGGCTGTGAATGTGGCCTCTGGCTTCTAGCAAATGCTGGCAGGCACCTACCTTGTCCTTTAGTAGGGCAGCCATTTAGAAAGAAGAAATGCATCACTTAAAAAGAGGACAGATCTGCATAACACTTGCCATACAAATGCCATAAAATTTGCACATGCTGTTTTATATGCTATTTTATATGCAAATCTAGACATAATAATGGCAAACAGAACTATAATTCATCTCCCTGCAGTGGGGAACCTGTCTGCTGTCCAGGTGGGCCACTGTTAATGGCCAATTTAAAGACCACTGTTATGTTTCTCTATCTTTAAGCTGGACTTGGACCAGACAGCCCTTCGAGTAGGGGACTGCCCTCTGACAATGCTCCAAATAGAGGATTGTCTGCTGTAAAGTAGGACACATGACCACTTTGTCATTCAGGAATTGCTGGAAACCACAAGAGGGGAGAGTACTCTTGTGCTTGAATCCTGCTTGCTGGTTTCCCACAGGTATCTGCTTGGGCACTGGGAGAACAAGTTGCTGGACTAGATGGGCCATTGGCATGATCCAGCAGACTCTTCTTAGAAATTGACTTCCCTGTCGGAGAAAGGATAGCTTGGAGCAGTTGAATAACAAACAACAACAACAACAACAACAACTATTACTACCACTCTGGGTGGCTTCCAACAAAATATTAAAATACAGTAATGCATCAGATGTTAAAAGCTTCCCTAAACAGGGCTGCCTTCAGATGTCTTCTAAAAGTCTGGTAGTTGTTGTTCTCTTTGAGATCTGGTGGGAGGGCATTCCACAGGGTGGGTGCACTACCGAGAAGGCCCTCTGCCTGGTTCCCTGTAACTTGGCTTCTCGCACTGAGGGAACCGCCAGAAGGCCCTCGGCACTGGGCCTCAGTGTCTGGGTAGAATGATGGGGGTGGAGATGCTCCTTCAGACATACTGGACCGAGGCCATTTAGGGCTTTAAAGGTCAGCACCAACACTTTGAATTGTGCTTGGAAACGTACTGGGAGCCAATGTAGACCTTTCAAGACCGGTGTTATGTGGTCTCGGTGGCCGCTCCCAGTCACCAGTCTAGCTGCCACATTCTGGAGATTCTTGAAGTTACAGGACAATCTCCGCTGTCTGAGAAGTCATGATCTGATGGCTGTCAGTCAGGTCATGCTGCGCCTTCACAGCTCCCTCTTCTCAAGCACTTTTCTGATCCCCGATTCTTCCTCTCACCACAGACAGACAGACAGACAGACAGACAGACAGACAGACAGACGGCTGTGCTTTCTGAAGTCTGCAGTACAAACTCTGCTACACCATGGACCTGAGTGAGTCAGGGATGTGTGGCATTTTAAAAACACTCATGCATACATCAGGACTGACTTACCACATTTCAGAGAAAGTGAAGTAATGCATATTGCATATTCCCTGCAAGACTATTCATTCCATAATCTAAACATGAGCTGATTGCACTGCTAGAATAGGGCAAAGTCTAGATCTAATAATAAAACCTCAGTGCACTCATTGTGGTCCCTACGTCACTACTGGATAAAAACACAGGTTTAATAAAAGGAGCATATATGACATTACTGTACTGTTTATGCAAGATAATGCCCATCACCTCTAAGCATTCACTTAAACTACAAAGTTTATTCCAGATCACTTTGCAGTTGTTCACACCAAGATGACTTCATTCTAGGACAGGAAAATGACAGTGCCAGGGGGGTAGGGGTCCCCACATCTTTATAGTTATCCTTTTTTTTTGTATGCTCTCCATTAAAATTCATGGGCTTTAGCTTCAGCTAAGCAAAAATTGCATCTGAAGTGATTGCTTAGCAGTTCTTCCAGGAGTTTAGTCTCAAGACTGGAATTATGCAGAACTTTACCATCAGATTACAGAAGTAGATATTTTTACAGAAACCACTGACATGTTTTTTGTTAGCTCTGTTCTCAGCAGATGGCAGGGAAACTGGTGCAGTGCCTCATGGCTGTAGATTGCTTAAGTATTAACGTGCCAGATATTACCGTGGACTGAATTTTATGAATCGGTTTGACTGTAGCACTCAGTCTCAGGGCCCCTCCTTGCATTCCTTTCACAAACAGAGGTATGTTTGCATTTAGGTAACTTTAGACAAAGGATTTTACCTTTTTTTTAAATCAGATTGTGGATTATTTCAATTACTTCCCAATGTGGTAAGCCAGACCTGCTGTGCTTATGCTTCGTCCTGTTCAAACTGCAGTTTACTTCCTGGCTCCCCAAAATGAAGTACCACAGTTGCAGCCACACACACACGGCTTTCACTTCCTTTGATGGTTGGAAATGGCAGCACAGTGGGTTGGGCCCTCTGATGCTTCCCCAAGGAAGCCACTTTCTGGAAGGCCAAGTCCCTGTCAGTAGGGTGCTGCAGCCAGTTCTGCAACCCCAGCCTCTCAGCAGCTTTTCACAGCAGGGAGCACTGCCATGTTTCAGTATTTGGTTTCTTGACGCAGCCTTGTTTGGCTTTGTACAGCTGAGTGATATCTCAGTTCTGCTGAATATCAATGAGAAGCGATGCATGTGGGAAATCATGGTGTTTGTAACAGAAATGAAAATGTTCGCATTGTGTTTACCTTCTACTCAAAGTCTGGAGGTCCTGGTAGAATATTCACCATGTGGCCTCCCCTGAATACATATGCTTTGGGTGCTTTCATGCACAACCAGTCTTACGGGATTTTGAAACAAGCAAGAACGTAATTGTTAAACACAAGAACAGCACATGGGGAGCATGATGACAAAGCAGCAAGCAGCAGTGTGCAGTCAGAAGGTGACAGTCAGGCCACCGCAAACACCTGCCAGGAAGAGGGTCACCTTTGCCAAGTGTCCCAGAACCAACAAGAAGGGGCATGGATCTAGAGACCTAGTTATATAACCATCTGGTGCTTGAGTGAGAAATGCTGAAAAGGTTGCAAGCAGTGAAATTCCAGTCTGTGTGAGACGTGCTCATGTCTATCTGCGGCTATGCTTAGGATTTCGCTTTCGTTGCATTGGAAAGTAAGCAGTGGCAGCTGATCCACTGGGACAAATAGGGCCAGCCCTCCCAGCCTGTCTTTTTACTTACATACAAGAAGTCCCGGGTGTGGGTGTGGGGATGGCACTGCCTGTTGGCTTCCTACTCTTTAGTCTCAGGGCTTATCCACACTCACCCTTGCTCTATGCTTTCCAGGCACAAGTCTGGACTTTCCAGGTCTGTGTCTGAGCAGGCTTATTTTTCCTGTCCCAGGCTTCCCACCCCCTTCCTGTCCTAGTACTTTCCCCAGGAAAATCTGCATTTTACCAGTGAATCAGAGCAGATGGCACTCTGCACAAAACCTGATTGCCATTTGCTCCAATTCAGCAGAAAACACCACTCAGTCACTGGCCTGGAAAGCCCTGACCTGTCCCTAGAAATGTGGAGCAGAGGTTAAGTGTAGATGAGCCCTCCGTGTTGTCCTTGTAGAACTCAATGGGAAGAAGAAGAGGAGTTTGGATTTGATATTCCGCTTTATCACTACCCGAAAGAGTCTCAAAGTGGCTAACATTGTCCTTTCCCTTCCTCCCCCACAACAAACACTCTGTGAGGTGAGTGAGAAGTGTGACTAGCCCAAGGTCACCCAGCAGCTGCGTGTGGAGGAGCGGAGTCGCGAACCTGGTTCACCAGATTACGAGACTACCGCTCTTAACCACTGCACCACGGTGGAGAATACACCACAGAGAATGGGGGCATAGGTTGGCTCTTCCTGTCCCTGGCTCCATCTCCATCTGCTGTGGACTTTTCTGCTTTTCACCCTACTGGTTCCAAGGCCCTACAGTCACCATTGAAAATTAAGTGTTCTGTGAACAGCAGTGTTTACTGACACATGGATATACACAGAAAGCCGAATCCTTGAACCCTCACTAAAGCTTACACATCATTGGTATCTCCCTTCTGTGAAGTTATCTTGGGTGGGTATCAGTCTCAGCCCACACAGCTGAAATGGTGGCAGGGAAACATGTTTATTCATATGTAGCGGTCTTGTGAATGGTGG
This sequence comes from Podarcis cretensis, assembly GCF_951804945.1. Taxonomy (NCBI): domain Eukaryota; kingdom Metazoa; phylum Chordata; class Lepidosauria; order Squamata; family Lacertidae; genus Podarcis; species Podarcis cretensis. Next base: position 29,990,006 of record NC_137173.1, on the reverse strand, counting down.
AATGATTTTGGACTAGGGTATACTCTGAGCTGGTGCAAATTCTTAGGACACCGTGATGTTGCCATCAATGGCACTTTTGAGAATATGTGCAATGGGAGGTATTCCTGGATGGCATGGATAAACTACAATCTGAATTTAGAATTCAGTTTTGGAATTGAATCGGCCTTGTTCACCCTGATGGGTGACCTTCATTGTGAGAGACACAGGAGAAGTGTAACCTGCTACTTCTGCTTGATTGCTGTGGCTTTTGATACCATGGTATCATCCTAGACTGGCTCCATGGGATGAGTACTGGAGGCAATGTATTAGGCTGGTTCCATTCTTACCTGCAGGGCCATGTTCAGAGAGTAACACAAGATGAGTGCTACTCAGCCCCTTGGCATTTGTGCTACAGGGTTCCACTGGATACTGTCCTCTCCCTAGTGCTATTTAACATGTATATGGAATGATGGTGTTTCCTGAAGCCACCATCACACACAAATATGATTGTAGCTTTCTGTCCATTCTCTCATATTTTTCAGTCTTTTAACTGCAGCTGCTACTCATGATTCTCTCTCACAGCAAGGAAGAGATAGTTTGATGGGTTTGATCCATATCTCCAGGCACTGCCCGTTGCCTTTTCTTGCATCTTATTTCTATCCAGCATCTTTTTTATCTGAAATAATCCTTAATCTTTTGTTGTTGTTGTTGTTGTTAGAAAAGTATTTTCAGTTCATAACAAGTCAACAGAAATAGCAAATTTCGTCAACATGTTGTTTACATATTATTACAGGGTGTAAGAAAGATGTGAAAGAATGCAAAACCCAAATTTGGACTTTCCTACTGCTGGTGGGGATGCTGAGGCTGTCAGAACAACAGTTTCCCTTGTCTCTAACACCAGCCAATTCCACCATGATCTAGGGCAAGGTGAAGAACAGTTGCCACCCCCTCACACATTTTTGCAGGACTACAATACCCGCCATTGTTGATCATTGGCCATGTTGGCTGGAGCTGATGGGAGTCAGATGGGTCACAAGTTCCCCACTCTGACTTTAGAGGACAAATAGCAGAGTTCTAATGGAGTAAGCCAATCTCATTTAAACAGTTCGACTTTTGGGCAACATAATCTTCAGGCTATCCTCAGCAACAGAAGAGAGATCTTGACGAACCTGGTATCTTAGTTTAAATGATTTCAGCAGCAGCGCCAATCTGGAGGTTTGTGGGAAAGGGGAAGGGTACTTGGAGGCAGTAGATAAGGAAATATCTAGCTATTTTAAATGAGTCCGAGTCTTCGTTATCAGATGAATTACATCTTAGGTTACTAGAAGCCACAGCCACGCCATAGTGCTTTAAACAGTTGTGGCTTCCCCCAAAGGATTCAGAAAGCTGTAGTTTGTTAAGGGTTCTGAGAATTGTTAGGAGACCCCTGTTCTTCTCCCTGTTTCCAAAGTGCCTTAACAATCAACTCCTCTTCCCAGGGAACTCTTAGAATAGTTTGTCACAGTAAGTAATAGTTCCACTTTATTCTGTGCTAGGCCATCTTCAGCTGAAACACTATGCCCACTTTTGGGCACCACACTTTGAGAAGCACACAGACAAACTGGAAAGAAGTTCAGAGAAAGGTAATGAAGATGGTCAGAGATATGGAAAACAAGTCCAATGAGGAACATTTAAAGGAATGGAGACATGATAGCACTTTTTATTTCTCTGAAGGGCTGCCACATAGCAAGGTTAGAGCTAACAGGCTTAAGTTAAAAGAGGGGAGATTTGGATTGGGCATTTGAAGACACTTTTTAATGATAACAGCAGTTGAACAATGGAACCAATGACCTCAAAGGTGTTGAGCTCACCGAGTCCTTCAAAGCACAGGTTGGTCCCTCTGTCTGTGCCCTGCACCCTACCCAAATCTGCGCTGGAGGCTTGGGAGATCCCCCAGAACAGATTTAGGGGGTGCATGAGTGAGGTGAAGTGGGCAAGTCTCATAGCACAAGTGGAAATCCTTGTACTGATAAAGCCAATTCCCTTTCCCAGGGAAATGGAGTTGCGGGCTGGATGCAAACCTGCCCCCTGTGTGGGGGTGTGGCTAGCCCCCGCATCATAGGCAGTCCCTGGCACATCACACCCTAGGCTGACCAATCTGGTTGGCCAGGGAGCATGGCGTACTCCATTTAAGCAACCTGTGGGTGGAAAATCGCCACTGTCTGGTTCCCGCTTGCACAGTTCTTACTTAGATCTACTTTGGACACAGCCCAGTTCTTCCAGCTCAAAGCAAACTCATGCAAATCTGCAAGTCTACCAAATGCAGTTTTAGTGTGAAATGGAATGAGCCCACATATTTATTATAATCATTTGGCTAAAATAAAACAAGCACATCAGACAACACGGCGACTGTATACAGGAAAACATACAAGAGACCTCAGCGACAAAATTTTGAATTAAATTGTTAAATTAAATTAAGCTTTGTTGTCTTAAAGTTGCTCTAAATTCTAGAACTACGGCACAACAGATTCTTTCAGTGGTGAGATAAATAACTTTCAGAGATCTAATGATATCCTGTATGATATCATGGTGTTTCTGAAGAAGTTAAAGTCCTGAAGCTTTGAGTCAATGAAACCATAGGTGACAAAGCCCAGGAAGCAGAATCTTCCCATTGTTATGTTTGAAGACCCAGTTTAAATGGGCTGGGGAAATGCTACAACACTATTACAGACAGGAGGCCATGATCAGGCAGGAGACCATCATCAATTTCACTGCTCAGAGATGAAAAATGTCATTAATAAAGAGGGGAAATGCAGACTAAAAAGGGAAAGAAAAACCAAAGTGAAAATTAAAAGTCACCTCTTTTATGACTATTAGTCCTCCAAAGAAAATACTGCATGCATAACTTCCCCCCAAGAGTTAGACAAAGTTGTTCCATCCCCCAATGTATTCTCTTTCATTCCTTCTCAGGAGGAAAGATTTGAAAAAGCAGATCGCTGGGAAGAAATACTACAGACTTCTAGGTTAGTGAAGGAACTCCCAGCATCACTGGTGTATTCTGGGTAGGAAGAACTGGAAGAGATTATGTTCTTCAGCCTCTGAAGTGCAATGATTAATAGCAAAAGAAGAAATGCCAAGAGGCTGAGGAATATTGAAACATAGACATAGACGTTAGACATGTGTCCGGAAGATGAATCCATGGATGTCGAGAGAGAGGTGGGATACAGCTCCAGAAAAGTCCCATTTTCCATATTTGATATTAATCCAGAGGTAGGGTGGAGTTCCGACATTTTATTTGTGCGTGTTGTAAAATAAATGGAGGAGACCTAACATTCAAAGGCAACCTTCCAGAAGAAAGCTGGCATATTGAGCTACCCAGTGATGGCTGTTATCCTTCACTTCTTAGGTCAGAATAAATCCGGATGGTGTTATCCTTTGTTGCTGTAAGAAAGAAAAGGGGGAGAGGAAAAATTAGACTACAGTACTTAAAAGTTCATTTCTTATTTGATGCAATGCTAGAATGTTGAGCAAGCAAATAACTTCAACTTCACGTTTTGATTCTTCTTAGAGGCAAGTGGTAACAGAAAGCTTGGCATGTAAGATTTTAAATGGATACTTTCTACTTAAGTGCTGCTAGTAATCTCCCAAGTACAGAAATCTGGGCATTGCAGACTTTGGTATCTCTTGAAACCAACCCATCAACTAGCCTTTTGCCGAACTCAGAACTGTTTTGCACAAGTTTAGGTTTTTTGTGTGGTTAGGTCTTCCATAACTATATCATTGTATCCAACACTGTCCATGTGTGAGTGGAAAGAACTTCTGATTGCACAGTGGGATTTTTACCGGGGTCTTTCTGAAGCATATTTCGGGGGCATATGTGGATCTGCAAGGGGGTGGAGGAGGAGACGAAGCCCCATTGCGCTAGCAGAAGTCTGTTTGGAATCCACTCCAATTTTGGAGCCTTAGAAACTGACCCTGAAAAACATGGAGGGTGGGATAAAATGAAATGAGGTTAAAACAATATGGTGATTCCATAAATATGTGCCAACATTGCTACCAATAATACTCTACTTTGATATTCTCATTTATCACTCTTTATTTCTTGTTGGTTCCTCTAACACAGGGGTGGCTAACCTTTGGCCCTCCAGCTGTTCTTGGACTAGAACTCCTGCCATTCCAGACTATGGGTCATGCTGGCTGTGGCTCATGGGTGCTGGAGCCCAGAAGGAGCCAGAGGGCCACAGGTTAGTTGCCACTGCTCTCACCTAATTAAGAAGCTTCTTCAAGATGCCAGCAGCTCTTCTGTCTGTGGGAAAAGCCAGAAGAGATGAATGATCTTCAAGACATGCAAACAAGTCTCTCCAAGCACCATTTCTCTTCTGACGGATTAAAAGATGCCTCAGCAGACAATTTCTAAGAGAGCGAAAGAATTTGCCACTAGATCTCTGCAAGAGTGTGCATAAAATAACCGCTATATTGCAATAGTAATCTAAAGGTAAGGGTCTTGACAATACTATAAATAGCTTCAGACATCTTTAAAACTTCAGCTACGGTAAATAATTTATACCCAATTTGTAGACCGTGATTTCATTTCTCTGTCGCCTTGTCTATTCGCCTTATAAATGCCTAGTTTAGCAGAAAAGGAAGCAATGGCATCAAATTTCTCATTTGTATGGTAGACATATTATCCTAAGCTTAATAGTATGGTTTTAATGAATGTAAATGCCCAAATCCAGGTCTAGCTGCACATTGCACACAATGAATTGCCTTAGACTATGTGTCGGACTATATATTTGAATGTGCATCTCATTAAAGCAAAGGAGTGTGAGTTGGTTTGGATGTGAAAGCCAGCTTATGTGCTGTCAGAAACTGCTGACCACTGCCCCATGTGACGAGCCGTAACTCTAGAAGTCATTGACCTCCCATAAAGCTGAATGTGAAAAGATTCAGGATGGATAAAAGAAAGTCATTTTTCCCACACAGAGCATAGTTGAACTATGGAACTTGCTCCCACAAGAAGCAGTGGTGGCCACCAACTTGGATGGATGGCTTTAAAATAGAATTGGACAAATTCATGGAGAAGTCTACTAAAAGCTACTAGCTATGATGGTTATAGGGATGTGGGTAGCGCTGTGGTCTAAACCACTGAGCCTAGGGCTTGCCAATCGGAAGGTCAGCAGTTCGAATCTCCGTGATGGGGTGAGCTCCCGTTGTTCGGTCCCTTCTCCTGTCAATCTAGCAGTTCGAAAGCACGTCATGTGCTAGTAGATAAATAGGTACCACTCCAGCGGGAAGGTAAACGGCGTTTCCATCTGCTGCTCTGGTTCGCCAGAAGTGGCTTAGTCATGCTGGCCACATGACCCAGAAGCTGTCTGTGGACTAATGTCACCTCCCTCAGCCCATAGAGCGAGATGAGTGCGCAACCCCAGAATTGTCTGTGACTGGACCTAACGGTCAGGGGTACCTTTACCTTTATGATGGCTATGTTCTGTCTCCAGAACCAGAGACAATAATGTTTTTGAATACCAGTTGGTGAAAACCACAAGGCAGAGGAGTTCTCTTATGCTTGGGGCCTGCTTGCTGGTTTCCCACAGGCCTCTGGTTGGCGCTGCTGACTCCAGCCAGGACATTAGAGTGCCTCCTGCCTTTGGTTCATGTGATTGTTATCTTGCCTCTAAGCAAGCTAGACCCCAGGCCTGTTACTGGTTTTGTAATTATCCACTCAACTGCTGAAACAAATAGTATAAATAGTCATACAATTGGTACAATGATCTGTGTGGCTTGCATTGATTAAAAAAAATATGTACAACACCAGTGTCCAATCAACAAATGGCAAGATGACTGTGATCAGATCCTTGGAAGCAAATTAATTGTGTACTGTATTAACGGGATAAATCATGCATGGCGATATAACAAAAACAAGGGATATGAGAGTTGAACAGATGGAAGATGTGTGTGCATGCATGTTCACCAAAGATGCTCTTCACTTGGGGAGCCATTTAGCATGGGAATGGCCCTGCTACGGTATCCAATTCCTACTTTCCTTCTCTTTTTTAATTTGTCTCCTCTTTTGTCTTTTGAGTAAAAACCTTCACAGCTCATTATATATCCACTTTATAGTAAATCATTAAAATCATTCCCTGAACACCTGTCTATTTATTAAAGAAGAGTGGAGCAAATGGCTTCAAAACAATGCAGATGAGTCCATTCTTAGCAGAACTGGAGAGGGTGAACGGCATTTAAGAGTCAGTCTCAGAAGAGTTCTGATGTAAGCTACTGATAGGATCACATCAATTTCAGCTCTACATACTGCAGTAAATTGAGTGTTCTTTCAGATAACCTTGGTTGCACAGTGTTATAAATTCCCTTACATTTTTATTGCCTGTGGTTCTTCTCTGTGTAAATCTTGATTCTATTACTCTATTTTATTCTGCCAACCTCCATGAAAATGCAGCTGCAGAGGCTTCATTTGCAGTTCTAGGGCTTGACAGATTAGACCAAAGGCAGAGAAGCAAAGAACTTGGGACCCACAGACTTGAAGGAGCACCATCCTGACATCAACTTGTTGGGTATTAAGATCTTCAGAAGGGGTCCTTCTAAATGTTCTGCTACCAGAAATGGTATGGTTAGCAGGAATGCACAAACGGGCCTCCTTAGTGGTGTCCCTCCAGCTGTGGAATACCTTCTCTTTGGACATAAAAGTCAGCACCAACAGTATATTCATTGTGGTGCCAACTTAAAATGTATATGTTCCCACAGGCTTTTATGTGAGACAAGCCTACACAATCTTTTGCAGTATCCTTTGAATTTTTAATTACTTTTAGTTGCTCTAGTCTTTTTTATGATGTAAACAGCCCTAAGATCAGCAATGATAAATGATGGGACAGATATTTTTAAAACAAAATCTTTTAGTGGAAGGGCTGTAACTCAGTGATGGAGCATGAGCTTTCTGTGAAGAATGCCCTAGGTTCAATACCCAGTAGATGGTATTCTATTCTGAGCAAAACTTAGTTGACCTATGGAAATTACTGGCCCTAAGTTATGTTTCATTAATTTCAGTGCGTCTAGTCTGAGTAAACCTGAGCTCAATATCACCCAGGTAGGGTAGACAGCACTGAGCTGATTGGACCAATGGTCCAACTCAGATAAAGGCATACCGTATTTTTCCCTCTATAACACGCAGATTTTTTCTCCTAAAAAGGAAGGGGAAATGTCTGTGCGTGTTATAGAGCGAATGTGTGGTCCCTGGAGCCGAAAAAGCAGGCAAAAATCAAATCGCGGGTCTCCTAGAAGGGAAACTTGAAAAGAGGAAGCGGCTGCTTTCCGGCATTCTGCCTCAGGGTCTTACTGCCCACCTGGAACAAAGAGCAGGGAAAGCCCCTCCCCTCCAGGCAAGCAGAGGGGAAAGTGTCGTCTCTGTGCTCCGGTACTGCTGGGGAAGAGGGAGAGAGAGGGGGGAGGGAGAGAGAGAGAGAGAGAGAGAGGGAGAGAGGGAGGGAGAGAGAGAGGGGGAGGGAGAGAGAGAGGGGGAGGGAGAGAGAGAGAGATGGCTGGCTTGGGTGGGGGAAAACTTTTGCCTTTCTTTCTTCCCTCCCGTTAAATCCCTCTCCTGCATTCCTCCCCTCCAGGCAAGAAGAGGGGAAAGTGTCCTCTCTGTGCTCCGGTACTGCTGGGGGAGAGGGAGAAAGAGGGGGGAGGGGAGAGAGAGAGAGAGAGAGAGAGAGAGAGAGAGAGAGAGAGAGAGATGGCTGGCTTGGGTGGGGGGAAACTTTTGCCTTTCTTTCCTCCCTCCCTTAAATCCCTCTCCTGCATTCTTAGCCAGCTGCTTCTCTGCACACCCCTCTCATGTCCCTTCTTTGTTTTTCCTTCGCTCCCCACTTAAAATGTGGTTACAAAGCATAGATCCACATGGATCCTCAGGATCTTTGCATTGGGTCACCCCAAATTCACCATCAGATCACATAGCATGTCCATGGCTACAGCCTGCCCCCCCCAAATCACGCACCCACTGTTGCCTGGGGCTGCAATGGTGCAAAAACGTGGTTAAAAAGCATGGATCCACATGGATCCTCAGGATCTTTGCATTGGGTCACCCCAAATTCACCATCAGATCACATAGCATGTCCATGGCTACAGCCTGCCCCCCCAAAATCACGCACCCACTGTTGCCTGGGGCTGCAATGGTGCAAAAACATGGTTAAAAAGCATGGATCCACATGGATCCTCAGGACCTTTGCATTGGGTCACCCCAAATTCACCATCAGATCACATAGCATGTCCATGGCTACAGCCTGCCCCCCCAAATCACGCACCCACTGTTGCTTGGGGCTGCAATGGTGCAAAAATGTGGTTACAAAGCATGGATCCATAGGAATTCTCAGGATCTTTGCATTGGGTCACCCCAAATTCACCATCAAATCACATAGCATGTCCATGGCTACAGCCTGCACCAAAAAAATCACGCACCCACTGTTGCCTGGGGCAGCAATGGTGCAAAAACGTGGTTACAAAGCATGGATCCACAGGAATTCTCAGGATTTTTGCATTGGGTCACCCCAAATTCACCATCAGATCACATGTCTGTGGCCACAGCATGAAGCCCAAAAATGATACATCCACTGTTTCATTCAGAATGTTTTTCCCTTTGTTTTCCTCCTCTAAAAACAATGTGCGTGTTATGGTCGGGTGCGTGTTATAGAGCGAAAAATACGGTAATTCTTGTTGCTAACAAAACAACAACAATTTGGGACCATTCCAGACAACTTTTTCATGCAACGGATGTGCTACAGTGCACCAGAATTGAGACCTCAGATGAGGAAGACCCCATTATCACCCCAGCAGATTTGGGGACCCCAGTTCATCCCAAGTGGTCCCGTCAATCAGACTTCCCACATCATCCTCAGTAACAGAGGTGGCATTGGTTTCAGGTCAAGGCCCAGACCAGAAGGGTCAGTGGACATCTGGCAGCTCAAAGTTTCTCTCCCTTGAGGAAGGACTAGGGCAATAAGGATGGTTATAAAGCTGCTCAGTTGGTGCTTGCTAGCTGCTAATACAACAACTCAGATGGCTTAGTTCCAAGAACCAAATCCAATGTGAGTTTTTAGCAGGACAACTCTTTAGCTGTTTTTTGAAACCGTGCTCACTAACCTGCCAGACGTGGTTTAAGTTGAGAATCTGGGGCAAAATAAGGCAGGGACCATTGCAATTAGTAATTGTGCTAATGGCTTAAAAAAAAAATTAAGAGCAGGCATGGGGAGTCTAGTATACACCAGGACACTGATGGTGTGCACTTTTAACTCTTTTCCTCTGCTCTGACCCACACCACTCCCCACGCCTGCTACAGTTGTAGCTTGGATCATGAATGCCTTGTGAGTTGAAAAGTTTTGACTCCTGAACGCCACAAGTGAGTGTTCTGGTTTGCGAACATTCCTTGGAACCCGAATGTCTGACCCGACTTCCGTGGCTACTGCAGCCTTGGTTTCTGAAAATTTTGGAAGTTGAACGGACTTCTGGAACGGATTCCATTCAAATTCCGAGGTACGACTGTATTTGCATTGGGAGAAAGTATCCTATTTATGCTAGTGGAACTTGTCTTCCAGTACAAAGAAGCATAGGGGGCAGAGAGAGATTAGGACCCCTACAGAAGGCAAAAGATTTAAGACTACTACTCCCTCCCGTTTCTGATCTAGACTTTGATGGTTTTTTAACAGCCAGCCACACAATACAATCATTCATGCTAATTGCACAAATGGTGTCTTATCTTGTTTGGCCCTCAGCCACACAGTGGCGGTGGAAGGCAATTAATTATATTAATTCCATTTATCAGGCACTCACTGCTTAAGTATTCTCCAATAAACTTACAAAGTTTGAAGAGCAGAACATGCAGAACAAAAAATCAGAAGAATGTTTTGCAGATAAAGCAAGCCATACAATAACCACAGAACAGACCCAATAAAAGAGCAGCAAATTGGAGCAACCAAAAAACCTATCAATACACAGCAAAATCACAATTCATGGATGCAAGGCTCACAATCTGGGTAGGCCGGGTTTACGCACTAGCTTATAGTTTCTTTCTTAAATTGCTGGGGTACTATAACCGGGAGCAGACGGTCTACTGTTGCTGGAAATCTGTGCACTCTCTATGCGCACAAAGAGTGCCAGATGGCCCTGGCTGAACAGGAAGGTGTCTGAACTACAGCCACAGCAGCCACACTCTTGCCAAACGATTCACTTTTGAGGTTTGGTGCAACTAATGGCGCAAATCTAACCACAAAGTCAGAACAACTTTCTCAGGCATGAATAAAATGTTTACATCAAGTGCCAGCTAATTAAAACTAGGCATGATATCTTCAGTGACTGAGTTTGGGAATTTGGGAGAGACGCTGCAGTGAAAATCAAGAGATTCAGTAGACACAGTGGCGTAGCGTGGGTTGTCAGCACCCGGGGCAAGGCAAGTAATTTGCGCCCCCTAACCCGTGGATTTGCGCCCCCTAACCCTAACCCCCAGATGTTGCGCCCGGTGCGGCCGGCCCCCCCTGCACCCCCCACGCTATGCCACTGAGTAGACATCTGACAAATTAACCAGTTGTGCTAGATTTATTATAGAACAGAAGTGAAGGTTCTGCTTGTCCCTTGGCTACTTGCGGCGAAAGTGCAAGTTCCTTCGGGGCCCAACTTTGGGTCTCTCCCTGTTTTGGTGATATGATTGGCAGATAGACAAACCGTTTTATTTTGCTGTGATATTATATGGAATGACCTGCAGAGCAAGGCAGACCTTTGACTCATAGCAATTTCCTCTATCATGGGTGGAACAGGTGTCCTCAAAGGCACTCCTGGCCTTTCGCCAGGTATGTCACCTACAGCCATTCTTGGATTGGGACAACTAGACCACAGTTGCTCATGTATCAGTAACCTCACAGCTGTGTCACGGCAATGCGCTATCTGTGGGGCTACTCTCGGAGTTGATCTGGAGGCTGTGGCTAGTACCAAACAAGGCAGATTGGTTGCTTGTGGGGAAAACCATTGCCAGCACGTAACACTTTGCTTGCATGATTTGAACCGGCTTCCAATTTGCTAGTGGATGAAGTTCAAGGTGTTGCTACTAACATTTAAGTCCTGTACAGCTTGAGACAAGGTTACTTTAGAGGTCACCTTATCCCATATATGCCCAGTAGATGCCTGAGCTCTGTGGGAGAGCTACTCTTGCAAGTTCCAAAGATCTCAGAAGCCTGCAGCATCTCAGAACAGGGCTATTACTGTTTCTTCCCTTGTTCTGTGGAATAACATTTCTGTCGAGATACATACAGCAGGCACTCACTATCTGCATTTTTCAGAAACAGTTGATGATGATTTTGTTGACAGGCCCCACAAGTATCCACTTCAAATATTGCTTTAAATGTATTTGTGTCTAAACATTGGTTTAGAATGTGATTAATAACATTAACTGTAATAGTAATATGGTCTTCTAGACACACACACACACACACACACACACACACACACTAATTTATTTGTTGATTTATTTATTATTATTGATTAAATTTGTATACTGCCCTTCATCCGCAGATCCCGAGGTGGTTCACAACATAAAAATACAACATAAAAACCACAAGGTACATAATAAAAAACAAGAACAAACCAACCAACCACCACCCCCAACACGTTTAAAAGGGTTTTGAATGTTAATCAGCCAAAGGCCTGGTTGAAGAGGAATGTTTTCACTTGGGTGCCTAAAGGTGTATAATAAAGAAGCCAGCTGCACCTCCTTGGGGAGAGCATTCCACAAATGGGGAGCCACCACAGATAAGGCCCGTTCTGGATACATAAAGCAAGAAGTAGATCTGCTTTCAGAAAGATTCTTTCCGTGACAAAGATAAAAATCTGGCAGAATCTCTGGATGTTTCTATTTCCCATCTTTTAAGCATACTTTGATTGAGTAGATAAACAATTCTTCAGGGCTGGATTTGAATCTCTTATTATGTTGCTTTTTTCTTATTCTAACTCTGAACCATTCATCCTTGAAATCAGCCAGAATGTAATAAAGGAAGCTATTGAATGCAACAAAACTACTGCAGAATACAGTACACCATTAATACCAAAATGTATTGATAATTATATTTATCACACTGGTATTTGGTGCCAAAACAAGATAACGGAAGCCAGCCACACCCTGTCTTTTATCATTCCAAGTTGATGACATATTAAAATTTAATCACGGAAGCCAGATGTCATACAATGGAAAGTTGTACACATGCATGTGAGCTTTGAAGCTCACACACAATCTTCGTCCCAGATGCCAGAGGACAACCATCCCCTCCTCTCCACGTGCTCTCCATCGATCCTACTTCTGTCTGTGAAAACAAAATCCCTGGAGAGGCTGAATGTGCGGCATTGTCCTCAAATGAGACAAATATAAATGATTCCACTTCTGTTCCAATCCTCTCCCATTGCCATAGGAGCTTCTTTAACAAACACTTTTCACATGCTGCACAGCATTTGATTATTCCTTCCCAAAATTGCATGCCGTGCAGCGGTCCTCAATCACAGCTGAGACAACAATGCCTACAGAATCCTCCAGCGAAAAAAGCACACTGGCCCTGGAATGCAAATAAAAGTCGGGGAGGAAGTGAGGGAGCAAAAGGAAAAAAGTAACAGCATCACTCGGCATAAAACTGTTAATTTATTCCAGTTGAAGAGCGTCGGATATAGCATGCTTCCAGAATTTCACTACGAGCAGCTACTAGATCAGGGCATTATACAGAGGCAGCCCATGTTTTTCTCCTTATACCCTCAGCAGAGAACTGCAGCTAATCACAGACCCCCCCCCCCCAATAACCTAAATTGTTTGAAGAAGTGCTGTATGCTGAATACAACCCATTTAGTTCAAATGTGACAAGGCTGTCCTATTAGCACAAAGAATTTCACCTGTGCAATGGGACTTCCTCTCATTTTCTCTACACATTCCTGTGCCACCTGAAATCTGCTCCAAAGGGTAAGGGGAACTCTAGGAACAGTTTCTGGGGGGCATCAAGAAAGGAAATCCCATTGGACAAGCAGAAGTCCCTGCGTGAACAGAATGGGCTTCGCTGGATGCAACCCTACTTTTTTTATTTTAGATGTATACAAAAACCATATTCGGCATACGGTACAACAGAAATGGGGACCCTGTGGTCCTCCAGATGTTGTTGGTCTGCAGCTCCCATCATCTGTGACATGCAACAACCACATTTCAGCAAGAGCTTGCAGAAGTGGAAACGTAACCAATCGAGCCTTTAGTACAAGCTGAAGGACGAGAGCATAATGGCTCTCGTCCAGCAGTTCCCGGCCGAGAGTGAGCAGCTGGAGCATGAGATGCTGATAGAGCATGAGATGGAGAGGATGTTGACTGATGGTCAAACCAGGCACTATGAGAACAAAGAAAGGGCAGTGGTCACTGATTCCATCTCTCTACCCAGTTCTCTGGCAGGTCTACTAGGCTGGCTATTGCTGAGTTCTGGCAGAACTGTTGGGTTCCGCTACAACTCAGAAGAGTGATGGGGTGTGTCTTGCTGCAGATTTGCTGGGCACCTGCCCACAGATCTATTCAAGGATACCATCACCTTTGTTGTTTTACATTGCTAAATTTTGTGGGGGTGAATGGTGGTACTTCTCAGTGAGAATGTGGAGCCCCAAGGGGAACGGTGTAGTTTATCCAAATGTCTTGGGTGGGGGGGGGGGGGTCCTGCAGCTCTAATGGGAGTAGGGCTCTTGCCCATGAACACCTATTTATGTGACAGAGTGTGGGACACCTGGTGCTTCTTTTAATTATTATTTTTTGCAGGCATTTCTATTGGATCAATGTCCAACCCCCTGCAATGCTGAAATCTCAACATGCGGACCCCCATCCAAATTTGAAACCATACCGGGGCCTGCTTAGCTTTGCAAATGTGCTGGAAGTTTTATTGCTTTATCACTAGGACACAATCCTTATGATCACAAATGCAAATAGCACTGTGACATCTGCTTCACAAATTCTCTTCTCTTTGTTCTTGGGATTAGTTAAAAACTGAACATCAGAAAATTAAATCAGTGCTCTCTGCATACTGCTGTCTAAAACATGGCCTCTGGGTGGAATTCCATTCAAACATGCTAGACTTTTAAAAAATACCTGCAGATCTCTCTTTCTTTCTTTCTTTCTTTCTTTCAGGGGAAGTTGCAATTTCCAGTGCTCAGTGGTCAATAAGACCAAAGGCTGTTTTGAAATTGCAGTAGGACAATATTTTTTTAAATTCTGAAAACAATTTTGCAACTTCAGTAGAGGACTAAGGTACTGGCTATATTTCTGAAATGGAAAGAGTATTTTGATCAACTTTTAAAAGTTTGCTTTTGTCAGTTCCAGCTCTTTCTCAAGCCTACATTTTGAGGCTGGAAACAAGAATAACTTGTTTCAGATGTAAAATCCAGAGGCTGCGCATTAATTATTGGCTTAGGTTTGCCAGAATGGAGGATTTTAACTGAGCAGGTTTTAAGGAAATGGCCAGTTTGGATCCAAAATATAAATCCAGTAAATCTACAATGGAGAAGCAGAGTTATTTTTACTACAATAGAAGAAAATAGGTGGTTTTTTTTCACTGCATGGGAATAGCAGAGACAATTTCATTCTCTAGGGCTGAAGTCAAACTTTCTCAAAGTTCATTACAACTTGCAGAATTTAATTAGTGTCCCCCACTCCCCATGGCCTTATGTACACACTAATATATCTCAATAGCAATTTGAGCATAAATGAGGAATATTGCTATTTAACCCTAATAAATAATGTTGAGTAAACTGTATTTAGTTGTAAATATTGCTTGACAATGTTATTTAAATAAGGGATGGGTGCCAATCTCTAAATTGACTTTTTCTAAATTATTTAGAAAAAGCAAAACTGAGTGTAATGGCCAGTAGAACACAAAAAACTTTTCATATTAAGCAAAGCATGACATTGGCTTTCAAAAGATCAATTGGGAAAATTTAAATAAAACAAAATCGACCACTTCAGGTAGCCAAAGATGTTTTCACATCTCACTTTCCTCAGTTACACAAATGCTGACCAGAAGTATTTATTTAGGATGACCAAGTGAGAAGCAAAACAAACACCTTAAAAAACCCTTATTTTAAAGTCTTGTCAAATATTCTGCTTCAGAAGTCTTATCCAGCCATTTATTATGATTAGAGGACAACTGCAAATAAAAGCCAATGGTTATTATGTCCCCCAACCCCATATTCTATTCTGCTTCCATCCATATGAAACCTTCTCTGTCACCTCATAAAATATTAGCAATGAAGCCAGCCTGAGAAGGAGTTCACACATCCATGTCCAAGACTTGATGACTGCAGTGTCAAGTTGTAGCGCATGTGACATGCATGTGAGCGAGACAACCTTCACAGGTCACACTTCTTCAAATATGGAGGCAATTCACACATCTGGCTGCAAGTCACTAGATTATGCACACCCATCTGTTCTGCAGCCCTTAAGGGTCCTTAATTCTAGAAACATTTACTGGAGAATAAGGTCACACAGATCACAGTGGGCCTTACCTCCAAGTAAGCATCTGTTAAATTCTGCTGTAAACTGATCAGCAACAGATCCCTTTACTATTTAAAGACAGCATTGCTTCTTCTCTCACTCCCTCAATGGAAATACCTTCGGAAAACCATCCCTGGGTTAATCTGAATGGAAGAGAACCTCCTCTAAATCTCCAGATTGCATTTTGAAAAAGATATATTTAGATGCACTGCCCAATCTTTTTCTCCAGTGTGGTAGATAATTCGTTTTGCAGGAGGCTATTCACGCTGTGCAAATCAGATATTTCCCTCTTCCTATCACCCGCTTTGTGTGTGTCTGCAACAGTGTGCAGGTGTGAGGGGGAGAGAAGAGCATTTTCTAATCTGGAGATGTAGAATGGGCACAAAAATACCTGCCGGAAACTCTTTGCCCTCTAGATACCAGCCAGAGGGCAAATTGTATGTAACACTGAAGAGCTTTGCTCCTCTGTAGCACAGGTTGGTTCTCCACCGACAGGTGATGTTCCTGCAACCTGGGTCAATAATGAATGGGGATGGCGGGTGTTTTGGGGGGCAGGCAGTTAAGGGAGTCACTGAGGCTGCAATCCTAGACACGCTTTCTTGAGAGCAAGTCCTGCCGAACTCAGTGGCACTTACTTCTGAGTAGGCATGCCTAGGGTTGCCCTGCAAAACTTAAAAGAGATCCAAACCGTTCCACTAGGCAAGAAAACCCTCCCTTAAAAAAAAAAGCGAGAAAGAAACTAATCTAATTCCTTCGCTCCTCCCCCACGTCCCCTTTTTTTGAAGCAAACTAAAAGGCCGGTTCCTGTACCTAAACGCTGCGTTCTTTTGTATGTTTACTCGGGAGTAAGCCACGTGGAAGGCTTTCCAAGCAAACCGACCCAGAACCGGGTTGCTCGGCTGCAATCCTGGACTACTACTTCCTTGGAAACACGCAAGTTCTAGCGAGGCTTCTTTCCCAGGCAAATCTGCTTCGGATCAGGGGGGATCGCCTCGTCCTTTTGCGTTCGGCGGAGGGACGCTGCGGAAATGCCAGGCTGTCCCGGGAGATCTCCGGGACGGGAAGGCTGCTCCGATGGCAGGACTTTAAACGACACCATTCAAAAGCCTCTCTGAGCAGAAGGTGGGGGAAATCTGGAGCCCAGGAGGGTTAGGGAGGGCGCGCGTGCAATCCAGAAAGGGAGACCGCGGAGGGGACGCCGGCTCACTGACCTGCGCGGGCGGGATCCCGTCTGGCTTTCCCCGGAGGAACGAGGCTGCGAAGCGCCGGGCAGCCGAAGCGACACCGAACCACCGCCCGCCTTGCTCTACAAGCCACCCGGCCAGCACTGCGCTCCGCCGAAGAAGCGGCTGGCAAGAGCCTGAGGGGCGTGGCTGCCGCTGGCCCGCCCCTGGTAGGGGAGAGGCCCCCGCTGCCCAATCAGCAGCCGGCTCTCGCCCTATTTAGAATAAAGACTCCCCATCGAATTCCTTCACCTTTGGCCGCAGTCGCTTCTCTTCGCATCTTTCTGGAGCGGGTGGGGTGGAGGCTCCCTCCGCATAGATATGTGAGATGCGAAGGCTCTGCTTTCCATTTCCTTCCAGACACTTTTTTTTAAAAAAGACCCCTCCCCACTTTCCCGTTTAGCAGATACATAATTCACCTGGCCTGCTGAGAACAGGCAGGGCCGTCCAGGCTATGAGGCAGACTAGAGCAGCTGCCTCAGGCAGCCAGAATCCAAGGGCAGCTGCCATGGGTGCCCCTACTGAAGGGAGAAGCTTTGGCAGCAGTGCAGGATTTAGGGCAGTGCTAGAGGTTCCCCACAGAGCCTAAGACTTGCTGATCAGAAGGTTGGCGGTTCGAATCCCTGCGACGGGGCGAGCTCCCGTTGCTCGGTCCCTGCTCCTGCCAACCTAGCAGTTCAAAAGCACGTCAAAGTGCAAGTAGATAAATAGGTACCGCTCCGGCGGGAAGGTAAACGGTGTTTCCATGTGCTCCTCTGGTTTGCCAGAAGCAGCTTAGTCATGCTGGCCACATGACCCGGAAGCTGTCTGCGGACAAACGCCAGCTCCCTTGGCCTATAGAGTGAGATGAGCGCACAGCCCCAGAGTCAGTCATGACTGGACCTAATGGTCAGGGGTACCTTTATCTTTACCTTTAGAGGTTCCCGTGCACAGGATGCTGAGCTGAAGGGATGCAAAATTGAGAAGGTCCATAACTGAGAAGATCCCATTTTTGGCCTTGACCAAGGCAGCATATTACCAAAATCTACCCCCACTTCCAGGTTCTTGTGAGAGCCCCAAGAGAACTTGCAGGGATCTCGCTGGAACCCGGAAGTCGCCGCCACACAACTCAGGTAAGCCAGGCTTTGGCAGGGGCGCAGGGCGGCTCCTTCCTGCTTCACCTCAGGCAGCGAAATGGGGCAGGCTGCCACTGAGAACAGGTGCCCTTCTGCAATCCAACAAAGATTTCGTGCAGCAGGATCCACAGAACTTTGGGATGTTTTCTGGGAAAGCGAAGGCTGCTCCATTAGGGCTAAAGAGGTACAGCTTCACCAGCCTCAGCCTGCCCCTTGCCTGCCTACCTGCCTGTCTTCTTCTTTCAACCAATCGGGGAGCGGGGGCCAGAACTACCTGAGGCAACTTCCTCCTCCTCCTCCTCCTCCTCCTCAGGGTGCTACAAACCATGCATTTCCCCCAAAGAATCATGGGGATTGTAGTTTACCCCCTCACAGAGCAGCAGTCTCCAGCACCCTGACTAAACTGCAGTTCCCATAATTATTTGGGTTCTTGTGTTTAAGGTTAATGGTGTATGGAACGCAACAAGGAGGAGGAGGAAGACAAAAGTGGCTCAGCCTGTCATAGCCTCTGGCTCCACCTACTGTTAGTCCTCCTTTCTGCCCAATGGGCACCAGTCGCCACTGGAGAGGGCTCAGTACAGCAGCAGCACAACCAGATGGCTTCATCTCAGCTATAACAAACAAAACATGTCTCTCCCATATTGGTTTGTACAGCCACAGCAGAAGGAGTATTTTGCTGTGGAATCAAAAGACAGGATCAGCCTGGTGTTCTGTACAGTTATACCTCAGGTTA
Source organism: Podarcis cretensis (assembly GCF_951804945.1). Classification (NCBI taxonomy): domain Eukaryota; kingdom Metazoa; phylum Chordata; class Lepidosauria; order Squamata; family Lacertidae; genus Podarcis; species Podarcis cretensis. The sequence continues at coordinate 29,971,430 of NC_137173.1, read as the reverse complement.
CAGATGCTTCAGGTTGTGTTTTGTCGGGTTGCGGACTGCCGAAACCTGGAAGTACCGGAACGGGTTACTTCCGGGTTTTGGTGGTTGCACATGCGCAGAAGTGCTAAATCGTGCTTTGTGCATGCACAGAAGTGTCAAGTTCGCAACCTGCGTGTGCGCAGATGCACTGCTGCAGGTTGCGGATGTACATCCTGCTTGGATCACGTTTGCAACCCGAGCATGCACTGTAATCAGTGGCATCACAACATTTGAAAATCTATTATTTCCATCAATTGCAGGCAAAACTGGTATATTTCAGGTTTGGATTATTATTATTATTAGCATTATTATCTCTCATATTTTGTCCACACAAAAACCAATGTCAAAGGATGTTATGGCAGATTTTTGTGTGTGTCATGTTAAGTGAAGAGAAGACCATTGCTTGATTGGTTGATAAAGGACAGTGATAACTACTTCATGTCTTTCAAACTAGCTGAAGGTGCTAGCCTAATAGCTTTTCACATATGGTGGCTCCTATCTTTAGCACACTCCATTTGCTTAGCTGGCGGCTGGAGAAAAAGAATTTGCAACTGGAATGCGACCTATGAAAGAGACAGAGTTTTTCTCTCTGCCTGGGAGTGATATGCTGTTTGCTTTTGGAGGAATTGGAATTGTCTGTCTGGATGTTTGCTTTTCCTCCATGCTCAGCTTGTACATTTGTAGATAAACAGATATTACAAAAGCACCATGCCTCCAGTGTTCTCTCTTCACAAGGAAGCAGACCCAGGATTCAGTAGCTCCTAGAACTTCCTGTCACTTGCTTGAGGTATTAGACAGGTATAAACCTGATTTGATTTTAGCAAATGCAGTGGTGGGAAACCTGTAGCCCTCCAGATGTTGTTCGACTCAGAAGAACATAGGAATATCCTACTGGATGAGGCCTAGTTGAGCATCCTGTTCTAGTGGCCAAACAGATACCTGTGGGTAGGACCTGAACACAACAGCACTCTGCAACAGGTATTCAGAAGCATACTGCCGCAGACGGTGGAAGTAACCTCCATGAATTTGTCTAATCCTCTTTCAAAGCCATCCAAGTTAATGACCATCACTGTCTCCTGTGGAAGTGAGTTCCACAGTTTAAATCTGCACAGTGTGAAGAATTACTTCCATTTGTTTGTCCTGAATAAACAACTTCATTGGATGTTCCTGAGTTCTAGCGTTACGAGAAGTGAAGAAAAACCTCTCTCTATCCACTTTCTCCATAGGATGTATAAATGTTATGCACCTCTAACATGTCTCCTCTTACTTGCCTTTTCTCTAATCTAATCCCCTGCTCCCAATGTTTCAACCGTTCCTCATAGGGGAGTTGTTCCATCCCTTGGATCATTTTGGTTGCCTTTGGTTAGCCTTGGCTCCAGCTCCCTTCAGCCCTAGCCTTGCTAGCCAATGGCCAGAGATGGTGGAAGTTGTAGTCCAACAACATCCAGGCACCACTTCGTTCTCCACCCATACTGTACAATACAGATTCTGACCCCTGAGAGTTTCACAACAAAAGGATAGCAAGACATTTCAACATTGCTTTGTTAGCTTTGTGGATATAGTGGAGGAAGCTTGTCGTTTTGTAAACTGAAATTCAATGTTGCATGCAGTGGCGTAGCGTGGGGGGTGCAGGGGGGCCGGCCGCACCGGGCGCAACATATGGGGGTTAGGGAAATCCACGGGTTAGGGGGCGCAAATCCATGGGTTAGGGGGCGCAAATTACTTGCCTTGCCCCGGGTGCTGATAACCCACGCTACGCCACTGGTTGCATGCTTCTTCTTTCTTCTTCTTTGGCGTAGCCAAGTAAGATTGTCTTCCATAAACACGGTTTTAACAATGAGAATGTTGCATGCATGCATACTGCAACATCTTAAACAAAAATAGTAAATGGTATTTATTAACTCATTTACTATACAGTGGTACCTCAGGTTAAGAACTTAATTCATTCTGGAGGTCCGTACTTAACCTGAAACTGTTCTTAACCTGAAGCACCACTTTAGCTAATGGGGCCTCCCGCTGCTGCTGTGCCGCCACCGCACAATTTCTGTTCTCATCCTGAAGCAAAGTTCTTAACCCGAAGTAATATTTCTGGGTTAGCGGAGTCTGTAACCTGAAGCGTATGTAACCTGAAGCGTATGTAACCTGAGGTACCACTGTAGTAGGTAAAGGGAAGATAAGTTGCTGACTTTCAGTCTTCCTAATTTTGCCCAGAAACCAGACCTGTTAAGCTGTTCTAAATGACATTTACTCGGAACTCACAGGTTTCTTAATAAAAACTATATCCAACCTTCCAATTATGTTGTGTTAAAAAGGTAAAGGTACCCCTGCCCGTACGGGCCAGTCTTGACAGACTCTGGGGTTGTGCGCCCATCTCACTTAAGCGGCCAGGGGCCAGCGCTGTCCGGAGACACTTCCGGGTCACGTGGCCAGCGTGACATCGCTGCTCTGGCCAGAGCCAGAGCCGCACACGGAAACGCCGTTTACCTTCCCGCTGGTAAGCGGTCCCTATTTATCTACTTGCACCCGGAGGTGCTTTCGAACTGCTAGGTTGGCAGGCGCTGGGACCGAGCAGCGGGAGCGCACCCCACCGCAGGGATTCGAACCGCCGACCTTTCGATCGGCAAGCCCTAGGCGCTGAGGCTTTAACCCACAGCACCACCTGCGTCAAGCTGTAGTAATTCTTGGGACTAGACATTTTAGAGTTCATTCAGTCCATCCATACTTCCTATTAATTCCCTGCAGATATTTCTCTGCTAGAGTAACCTCTGGAGTTACAACATTTTTAACAAGGGCCCTCCAGAATACCAGACAATTCATCATCCTAAATGTCATTTGTATTGTACTCACAAATTCATAGAGTCAATAGAAAAGGCAAGACTCGTCACTCATCACATATATATCTGTATCAAATATTAAATGCTGTAATATATACTGGATCAGTCAATTATAATTTAACATTTACCTAAACATCAAAACGTTTAACATTTAGCTGTTTTAAAGTTTCTATCTTTTGGAATAATAATGTGTTCAAAGACATGAGTAGAATCATGAAAGAAATGGTAGTTTCATAATCAATTATAGCTTTATTGAACATTTTTACTGATGAGCAAGAGAATGCCAGAGATAAAGAACGCATGGCAGCTAGACAAACAATTTCAAGATATTGGGGAAAATATAAAATCGATATTCATATCAAATAAATACCTTTTCATACCAACCAAAATGTTACAAAATGGTGTGTGACCTTTCAAGTTATACCGTATTGGCCGAATATAAGCCACACTCCCCCCCAAATTCCGACCATGAAAAGTTAAAGTGCAGCTTAAATTCGCGACCTTACAAAAATGGGCTTTTACTATATCACTGCTGAAACAGACATACAGTAAACCGAAACGGGTGTGAGTGCCTGTGGAATTTTAAGGGAGCAGCTTATGTTCAGGTATTGTCTCCTCCCCCCCTTGAATTTTAAAGGTGCTGCTTATATTCAGGTGCATCTTCTATGCGGGTCAATACGGTATATATGAATAAGCTTAAATAGAACTGTGTTGTAAGAGCCGCATGGAGGACTATAGGGTGACGAAAGCCAACCTCCTATCGTAAGATCAGATCCATATTCTTCACCACTGGTCCAGCTACAGGTAGTTGAGACCAACCCATTGCTTATTGCTACCCATGAGATTTATTCATGGTTATGGATTGGAGCCTTTGTACTTAATTATTAGTTTGCAATTGGAGGAGGAGGAAAAAACTGCTGTGTCAGTATTTTGCCTTTGCCAATGGCTGAGTGCTTCTTGCAAATGATTCAGTGGAAGTCGAAGGGCAGCGATGCTGTGATCTAGTCCCTGCTATTAATTTTTCTGGCAGTGACATAGTGAGGCACACAGTGGACCTTAACTTTCATACCTAGCTGCCCAGAATAATAATAAAGAAAGAAAACTAATGATGCAATTCTCTGTGAAATTATTAGTCTCTTTTTAGAGACCAGTAATGCTCCTTAACACTTAGGGGTGTGTATTTCAGAACCCTGAATAACCGTTGCCTTCTGGTACAGACTTTGTGCCCCTTCACACCTTATTGGTTTGCTACAAAGAGCTCGGCTGCAGCACTGCTGCCATTGTGGTAAACACAATGGCAATGGAAAGAGTGAAATGACTTTCTGTTCTTTACAACTTTGAGTGGACATGCGTTTGCTTTCCTTTATCTGCACATGGAAGCTTGCAAAATGGCAGAGGTGAAAGAGAAACAAACATAAAGGCCTCTGAACTATGCAGCAATCAGAGCAACTATTGCAACATCCCTGCAGCGAAGCGTAGCTGTGTCAAAGCATCATCTGCCTCTCAAAACATTGCATCCGAACATTTGAAAGCATTGCACAGATTTGCAGCTAGACGCTAGGAAAAAGACTAGGAAAAAGAGAGAGAGATGGGAAAGTAATTTTAGTTTTTAAGCATCTGTTTATCTGGGCACCACATGCAGATATTTATATACAATTTTTAACATCTGAAAGGCTAGCTCATGCTTTGTGGCCCTGATTCTTCTGATAGCTAACCTTTTCTTATCTATGAATATCCTGGCTGTACATAAATAAAGGACAAATATCTCTATCACACCATCACTATAGCATTGCATAGCACAGCACAGTGGTATAAAATATAGTGGCACCATTGTTGCCATATTTTTTTTTTAAAGATACAATCAAGTTAAGGCCTCCAGAGAGTGCACTAGCAGCAGCCTAGTCTAAGATTATGTGGGATGCTGTCTCTCATGAGATTAACTACTGCTCTCTAGTCTAGCCCATCCAATAATGCAGTCTGTGTCACCAGCTGAGAATGTAGGAATAATAAAAGTTTGTATCTCCTCTTGCTTTGGCGCAACATTCATGGCTTAAGGGGGTTCTGAATTTCCATTCAGACACAGAGTCTGAAAATGCCAGGAGTTTAATAATAATGGAGAGATTGAGAGTTTTGATATTGTGTTTTCTCTGCTGTGGGACACAGCTTCTATAAAACAAGCATGGAGGGTGTCTCTGCAGATTCCCCACAGCTCCTGCAAGCTGTGAGAGTGGGACTAATTGTTTTGGATAATAGTTCCCCCTGATTTTTAGTTACGACATTCTTTAATGTGCTCTTTGTGGTGCTGAATGAACAGTTCCTTCTTTGTGTCTTCAAATTCCCACCGGCGCCCAATCTCTACTAATCCACCATTCATTTGTTACAGAAAAAGGATGCCTGACAATCAGCGTACATGGTATTTTGAAGTTAATTCTCTGCACATTAAGCAACTGAGGGCATTTGCATATTTTCTAGATATATTTTGTCTGGTATATTGGGTCGTTAAAGTGTTAGTTTATTTCAGTAAAAATTGCTTTGGGATGACGTGCTTTATATACCAGACATGTTTTCATATATTTTCTTTGGTTCATCAAACCTCATCCTGTGGTGTTACTTTATACACAAATAAGTGATGGAATTGACAAGAAAATGGTAGGTAATTGTGGGAAATAATGTATTTCCATTCTTTGTGTTTTGTCCAAATAGGTCAATAGGAGGGGATACTGCAGACCAGGTGGGGAAGCCCATGGGGCTACATCTGCTTAAGGGTCCAGCAGTTCCTTACCCCTGATTTAGAGGTGTCAACAAAAAAAGTAATTGGACAATGTGGACAAGTGGTCTAAACCACTGGGCCTCTTGGGCTTGCTGATCGGAAGGTCGGCGGTTCAAATCCCTGCAACGGGCTGAGCTCCCGTTGCTCTGTCCAAGCTCCTCCCAAACTAGCAGTTCAAAAGCACACCAGTGCAAGTAGATAAATAGGTACCGCTGCGGTGGGAAGGTAAATGGCGTTTCCTTGTGCTCTGGCACTTGTCACAGTCCTCCGTGAGCCAGACGTGGTTTAGTCATGCTGGCCACATGACCAAGAAAACTGTGGACAAATGCCGGCTCCCTCGGCCTGAAAGTGAGATGATCACCACAACCCCATAGTCACCTTTGATTGGACTTAACCATCCAGGGGTCCATTACCTTTACCTTTTTTTACCAGCAGTTCCCTACCCCTGATTTATAGGTCTCAACAAAAAAAGTAATTGGACAATGTGGACAAAGCAAAAAGAAGTATTATGTGCACCATGTGCAAATACTGTACACATTTGCCCCTCCTCCTCCATGCTGACCGCATTATGGTCATTTGCTTCCCCACCAATATTTCCTATTAGAAGTATAATTCATGAAATAACCAGAGGTTACAATAAGGATGTAGTTGTCAAGCATGTACCCATATCAAGTGTTTCATCTTCAGTTCCACTCCAGTTTAATTAGAGTTATTAATATCTTTCAGCCAGTGGCAGCTGGTGATTTGCATACATGAATAAACTATCAATCTATCTGTCATTTTTAAAAAATATTGTGTTCTTCTCTCTGAAGTACCTGAAACGATGGGAAATCTTCTGGACCAGAGGCAGGGGTGCAGATAAGTAGTTATAGATCAGAGGTGGGGAAGCTAGCAGCAGCAGCCAACATGGCCAGTGCTCAGGAATGATGGGAGTTGTAGTCCAGCCACATCTGGAGGATCACAGGTTCCCAACCACTGTTCTAGACTCTGGACATAATGGACAGTATTCTACTGCTACTTCCCATCACAAGGATTACGTTGCAAGGGCTACTGCTTGTGCAATGGGACTTTCCCCTCTCTCCTCTCCTGCATTTGCACTTTCCTGTCCCTGGAGGGTTGGGAAATCTGGAGGGCCGACTTTGCCTATGCCTGCTTTAGATGGCAATGTGGCTTATTTCAATTACTTCAAAAGATGACAAAGCAGCCTTGTTGTGTTTAGGGTCATTGAGGCTTGTAATTTGTCAGACTTTATCCACTCTGAAGGGCCTACAGATTTCATCCACTTCTGTCAACAGTAAGAAATATATAGCTATAGTTATAATTATTATCCCAGTAGTGACTTTAGGTAGGTAGGGATGAGGTGAACTCAGATCCCTAAGCTGAAGTGGGCAAGCTTTTAATTGGTGCTCAGTCGGGGTCCTAAGCATAATAATAGTAATAATAATGATTATTATTTACACCCTACCCATCCAGCATATCTTGAGGATGACACATGCTCTATATCTCTATCTATCTATCATCTATCTATATCTATCTATCATCTATCTATCTATCTATCTATCTATCTATCTATCTATCATCTATCATCTATCTATCTCTATCTATCTATCATCTATCTATCTCTATCATCTATCTATCTATCTATCTATCTATCTATCTATCTATCTATCTATCTATCTATCATCTATCTATCTATATCTATCTATCTATCATCTATCTATCTATCTATAAATCTATCTATCTATCATCTATCTATCTCTATCATCTATCTATCTATCTATCTATCTATCTATCTATCTATCTATCATCTATCATCATCTATCATCTATCTATCTCTATCTATCTATCATCTATCTATCTCTATCATCTATCTATCTATCTATCTATCTATCTATCATCTATCATCTATCTATCTATCTATCTATCTATCTATCTATATCTATCTATCTATCATCTATCTATCTCTATCATCTATCTATCATCTATCTATCTATCTATCTATCTATCTCTATCTACCTATCATCTATCATCTATCTATATCTATCTATCTATCTATCTATCTATCATCTATCTATCTATCATCTATCTATCTATCTATCTATCTATCTATCATCTATCTCTATCTATCTATATCTATCTATCATCTATCTATATCATCTATCTATCTATCTATCTATCTATCTATCTATCTATCTATCATCTATCTCCTATCTATCTATCATCTATCTAAACACCTACATATATACAAGTAATGAATGATGCCTGGAATGCAATTTTTTTTTAGTCTGAGGAGCTACTGTAGAGGATTTACAGTGCAACCCTGTACATGTCTGTCTAGAAAGTTGATAGGTGTGTGTATAGGATTGGAGTCTCAAGAGGAGATTCTCTGAGGAGTTTCTGAGGGAAAGGATTGGTGAGAAGTTTCAGAGAGGGAGAGCGAAACATTTGAGAGAGAAAAGGTATTGAAGAGATGACAGGGATAGCTATGGGGGCATTGAGAGTCCACCATGGAACAAAGACCAACCTTCTTCCCTGACACAACATTGTGGATTTAGGAGCAGATGACCTGCTGGGGTGCTGGCTCAGGGGAGTCTGTGATGGCTGAAACAAACATTCCACAAGCAGTCAATCTCCTCCTGTAAAGCTTGTAACACTGACCTGAATGGCCACAGTTGTGTCATTGTTATTTCCAATTCATGGGGAAAATGTCAACTTTACTGCTTATTCAACCAATGGTGCACTTGTGAGCGACTCTGAACAGAGCTGGGGATGTACGTTTATTCTATGTGACAATCTTCTGTGCACATCATACACTGAAGTTGTGAAATGGGCTACAAATGCAATTTTAAAAATGTGGTATTCATGACAAACGATTAGTCAAACAAAGAGAGAATGGGACCAAATAGGCCACTTGCCAAAGGTACCATTTTGTCTTAAGATGGCTCTGCCTGATCTCTCCATAGTCCTGTTGTCTGCTCCCTCCTTTGCTTGCTGTGCTGAGCAGGACTGGAGCTGAGCAGCACAACAGGAGAGGGAAGAAGTTGATTACAGGACCAACAAGAGAACAGATGAGGGGAACCTTGATGGCTCTGTCACCTCCTGTGTTGACAGATTTAAATATCTGTGACAGGGCCAGCCTCAATGTTAGGCAGACTGAGGTGACCATCTCATGTAGCTGATTTAAGATGTTGTGAACAGGCAACAACTTGTTGGTCATTTAATTTGTTATTGTTGCATTTTTGCTGCCAAGTGTTTGTGAGAACTTCCTTCCTCAGGTGTCAAAAACAAGTTGGCTGGCCTTGGGTACTGCACAGCTTGGCTTAGGTGTGTATGCACTGCTCTGCCTCAGACAGTAAAACATCTTTGACCAAACTGTGTCTAGCATACACATTGCAAAGTGACAACCCTATTCTGTCTTAAATCATGCAATGTGTTGACTTTGTTAAGTGTCTTGAAAATATGTGTTGAGGGGCAACCTATAAATAAATATTAAAGGAAATATATATTTTTAAGCACAGAAAATTATGCTGCTGTGTTCTTTTTAGTGATGTGTGCAAGAAATAAAACAAGAACACCACAGCACCTTGTCAAATGTTTATCAAATATTTGACGTGTCCCCTTCAGTTCACACTGTTTTCTTCCCTGTTGGAAAACTATGAGAATCCATCAATTATTTAATGTTTGTGAAGTGCCTTCGAGCAATGAAGTGTCATCTGACTAATGACGAAGCTGGCTCAGCAGCATCAACATCCTTCATTTGCTTTGAATCACATTCGTAGGGTGCCAAGTCTAAAACCAGAATTGCTATCATGTTTTGCCTCCTTCGAAGGCTATGCTTGTATTGGTCTGTGTGTGACATGGGTGAGTGTTCTTCAAGGGGCAAGGAAATAAGGTGTCCACATGAGCAAGGAGGAACGAACCCTGAAACAGCAATGCATGCTGAAACATACTGGAACATGGAATCCATATTCCACGCAGTACAGAGTTAATCTATGGAACTCACTCACACAGGAGGCAGTGATGGCCACAACCCTAGTTGGCTTCAAAAGAGAATTAGACAAAGTCATAGAGGAAAAGGCTATTGATGGATACTAGCCTTGATGGCTGCACTCTGCCTCCATTGCCTGGAGCTGAAAGTCCAAAAACTATAGGAAGGCCACAGCTTCCCCATGCTTGTGATGGACCCAACTTTTGTGAAACCACCCAATCCTTTAAAAATAAGAATATCCCATATGGCATAGTAAATTCAGTTTTCTAGGCACTGATCCTTATGTAGCCAAAATGGCACCACTCAAGAAGCTGTTGAAAGCCTCAAATTTTGCAGAACTGCAGGAGGGGGGGAACCCTACAGTGGGGGAGGAACCCCAAAACAACCCAATGAAGATTTAACCTACTTAGGTAGGCAAAGAATGCAGACTTGACTGTTGAGGGGCAAAACAGAACACTGGGCAGATGATAGGGTGAGGAGGAACGGAATGGAGTATCTTAGGAAGGTAGAGCCAGTAAGTTGGCTGGAACCCTGGGCAGGAGGACTCCACACTGCAGTATGACATTGCAGGCCCCATTTGTAAGAATTTGAATTTGTATATAAGAATTGGTGCTTCACTGCACAATATCTGACTAGACTTCCTTGCTTCACTTTCCAGCTTTCTATGAATAATTTGTCTGTTTATCCATGCCTTCATTTAGAATGTTTAAAAGGCTGTCCTCTCTTGTTCCAAACTTTTTTTTCTTCCCAGGACCAAGGGACAGTCATGATTACCCTTTATAAACCCCTTGGAATGTTCTGCTTGATTAAATGATTCCTAAGAAATTAATTCTTCCTCTTTTTCTCTCTCTTTCCCCATCCTTTCTTCATTAGACACTCACGGCAGGTTTTCAATTTGCCAGCTGGATTATTTGCATAAGCTTCTGCTGGCTGGCTGTAAACACATTGCGAGGCTTTACTGTTTATGCCACACGTTTGCCTGAGACAGTTCCTTTTGTGCAGACTGTCTGCTATTTTTACTCCCTGATTACACACACAGCACTAAATATTGAGTTATTTGGTTCAAGGAAATGGGGCTACACTGACAGACGCTCCTGTAAGTCCCCTGCTTGACTATTTCAACAGATCTTTATGTCATGTCTAGATATGCTTATTAAATAGCAGCCATGGGGAGATCAGGATTCTAGAATGGGGAAGGAGATGAATCTCCTTCCTCCTTCTCCACTGTCCCAATGAAAACTGCCTACCCCAAAACACACTAGGTGCCAGAGCTAAACTGCCATTGGAGCCAGTTTCAATTACTATTTTAGATGATTGCATTTTTCATGGATCTGTTGTATCTTTTATCATGTGTTTGGCAACTGCCCTGGGATCTGTTTGACATAAATTTCAGAACCTAGGGACTGTCATCCTTGCTTGTTCCACCAACCTCACCTACCCACCAATCTCTTTGCCAAACTCCTGTCCCTTACACCTGACCAACCCTTCCTTCCTTCCTTCCTTCCTTCCTTCCTTTACACCTGACCAGATCTCCTCCCTTTATACCTCAATCCCCCTTGCATACCCCCTCACAGTTCACCCAAACCTCCTTGCCTCTTCTCCTCCCCACTCTCTGATACACCTCCCCTCTCTGCTAAACAGCTCACCTGGGTCCTCTTGCCTCCTATGCTGCTTTCTCACTCACCTGCCTACCAGTCATTCCTGTCCTCATACAGGACTCGGCATGGCCATTGATATCCTGCCTCAGACCAACTGGAATTCTGAAAATTTGGCTTCCACTTTGAAGTAGGGACAGTGGCAGAATTCACAACAAACAGATCAAGTATTGAACTGTCCCCTAGTCTGCTTGGTCTCTATTTTTGTGTAGCAACAACTCTTTGCAGATCTCCTGGTGGTATTTTTAAATAATTATTTCAATATGACAACATTTGTACCAATACAATTTAACAAGTTGCCATCATAATCATCATTTGATCTTAACTGTCTGCTAACTTGGTACTGCTAAAATGTGTATTCACTTTAACTTCTGTCTCATTGATTCCCTGTTGAGTGGATTATATTAGCTATTAACTGACATTAACATTCATTGTTTTATTGTTAACCTTCTCACTTTTTTTGTCCCTTGTGGCTTAGCCAACCCTCACACAGAAATCACAGTTGCTGTCTGGCATCTTAATTTGAATCAATATATATTAATGCATGGGTAAGCAAACTAAGGACCGGGGGCTGGATCTGGCCCAATCACCTTCGAAATCCGGCCCATGGATGGTCCGGGAATCAGCGTGTTTTTACATGAGTAGAATGTGTCCTTTTATTTAAAATGCATCTGGGGCCTGCCTGGGGTTTTTACATGAGTAGAATGTAAGCTCTTATTTAAAATACATCTCTGGGTTATTTGTGGGGCATAGGAATTCGTTCATTTCCCTCCCCCCCCCACAATATAGTCCGGTCCCCCACAAGGTCTGAGGGACAGTGGACTAGCCCCCTGCTGAAGAAGTTTGCTGACCCCTGTATTAATGTAACCAAACATGGGCTCTGCTTATATTTTGTTAGTGTTAAAATGTGAGTCTGATACATATTTTTGTAATAACATAATTGCATTATTTATTATTACAGTGGTACCTTGGGTTACATATGCTTCAGGTTACAGACTCCGCTAACCCAGAAATTGTACCTCGGGTTAAGAACTTTGCTTCGAGATGAGAACAGAAATCGTGCTCTGGCGGCGCAGCAGCAGTGGGAGGCCCCATTAGCTAAAGTGGTGCTTCAGGTTAAGAACAGTTTCAGGTTAAGAACGGACCTCCGGAATGAATTAAGTACGTAACCAGAGGTACCACTGTACATTATAATAAACAGTTAGTTTCCTATCATCCTGTTGATGCTTATTACTTTTCATTATTAATCCATGCAAAAGTACAAAGGGCATTTTTTGATCTTTTTTCTGGGCAGAGTGTGCGGACAGGTAGGTGGGAGGGATCTGTAACTCTGTCTCTCTCTCTCTCTCTCTCTCTCTCTCTCTCTGTGTGTGTGTGTGTGTGTGTCCTTCACTCCTCATCCTCATTTGAACAGACAGTAACCCTGAGGGAAGATGCATACTTCAGTGGGCAATTACTGGCTCATTGAGTTTTCACCAGCTCATCATTATAAAAACATGTAAACAATAATGTTGTTTTTGAAAAAGCTAAAGGGAAAGGACTGGGAATAGTTAAAACTGAGGAGAAATGGTATGGGTGATGAGTCTGTTGAAATGTAGTCTGAACTGGTACCAAGAATCTGATCACATCCTTACTATGGTCCAGGTTAGAAATTAATTATCAAGAAACAAAGGACATGCTTCAATCAATGGAAGCACTCTTTAAGTTAGACTGATCTCCATATTCCCATGGGAGAGTTAAGCTGGTCTAATGATTAGAGAGCTTAAAAGTAGTAATTTATTTTGGGGAGGGAAAAGATTTTGAGAGCTGCCCTTGGAAATAGTATCGGAGAAGAGAGTTCTTTCTGATTGTCATTATAGCCATTGTGATTGAGAGCTTAGGCAGGACTGGAATAATGAGAAACGCGGTTAGAGCGAAGTTATCTAAAGATTCTCCCTCTTACACATAGGCAACCGAGATCTCTCTAAGGTTACAATCTAACACAGCAAAGCACCCTGAATTCCATAAGAACATTTGAGTTTAAGCACACTGCCATCTTGGATTATTTCCAGAGGGCTACCATTATCAGTCTCTTGTAGTCTTGTTAAAGACTAACAAAATTATTAAGGAAAAGTTTTTTGTAGGCTATGGTCCACGTTGTCAGATGCACGAAGTTTTATCCTGCATTATGGATTGTAATCCATTGTATGGTTTGGGTGTGAGATATGAAGAAAATGAAATGCAGAAAAGTACAGATAGGGATAAGTGCATTATTAACAATGGTCATTCACAAAAACCAGGCATGTTGACAACACAGACTCCTGGCATTTCCTTGCTAACTATCTCTCACCTCAGGGAGTGACTCTCCCCATTTGCTGTCCGGCCCAAAGAGTCTCTGTTCATGGCATTCTTAATGGTATGAGAGATGAAGCTAGTGAAGGATACTGCTGCTTGCCTCTTCACTGAGCAAATTGGCTATTTTGAATATTGATATTGTGAGCCACCTTGAGAGTGAGGGAATAGGTGGTATATATTTTTTTTTAAAAAAGGCTGATCGCTGAAGAATTGATGCTTTTGAATTATGGTGTTGGAGGAGATTCTTGAGAGTCCCATGGACTGCAAGAAGATCAAACCTCTCAATTCTGAAGGAAATCAGCCCTGAGTGCTCACTGGAAGGACAGATTGTGAAGCTGAGACTCCAATACTTTGGCCACCTCATGAGAAGAGAAGACTCCCTGGAAAAGACCCTGATGTTGGAAAAGATGGAGGGCACAAGGAGAAGGGGACGACAGAGGACGAGATGGTTGGACAGTGTTCTCGAAGCTACCAGCATGAGTTTGACCAAACTGCGGCTGACAGTGGAAGACAGGAGTACCTGGCGTGCTCAGGTCCATGGGGTAACGAAGAGTCGGACACGACTAAATGACTAAACAACAACAATACACACATACATGGATCTCATAGATGGATCTCCAACAGTTTGGATTTGGAAGGAGGGGGATAAAATTCCCAGAAATTTTCTCAGAAAACTCGTTTGACAAATTGTGGGGGGATCTCTAAATGCTGAATGAAATTCTGTCAGCCCATTGCTTCCTTCACCCACCACTATGAGCTAAAAGAAGAGCAGAAGGAGAAGGAACCAAGACTTATAATCGCTTCCAAAGCAGGACTAAACTTATCACCCAATATCTGGTGCAGCTGATCCCTGCAAAAACCAGGCTTGATCTCCCCACCGAAGTTCAATCCTTCTCGGTTGGGCTGCATGAGTGAGTCCCCCCTAGAAAGCAGGATTGAACTCACTGCCCATCAGCTGATGAGAGGGGATGTCATTCCTGGTTGGTTTAGACATCAAATGATTGACAGTTGGGTGATCTCTTCCACCTGTCAAAATTGGCTCATTGGGGCAAGGGATATAAATATATAGGACTCACCAGGTCACTCCATCTGTCAGATAAAAGTATCTGAAACAGGATGGCTGCCCCTCTGAGTGCTGACCAGACCCATATTTCCTGGGCTTCAACAAGCTTACTTTACCATGCACCTTCGGATATTGCCCTGGGACCTTCAGTGGGACAAGTTAGTTGCAACTACCTGAAGTCCTGCTGATTTCATCAACACCAAGATGCAACTAATTTTCAAAGTTCATGTTAATTCAGTTTCATTGTGGGGAGGGGGAATCTTGTTCATATCACACAACAGTTTTGTGCCCCAGTTCTTTATCACCATGCCTTCTGTTATGGAAATCTGAGGATGCCAAACTCTATAAACTACACAGAGTGTTTCTTATATGACCCTGACTTGTTCTGAAATAAGGAACACCACATAGTTAAATAAGGGACTGGGCCATCAACTTAACTTATATTGATGCTCCTGCTTGTTCATCTGTATCCAAGGTGGTACATTGCAGACACCTGCACCAGTATCACATCTTCTATATTTCCTAGAGAGATTTTGTGAATAAAAACCATCTTCACTGAATCATTCTTTGAGCTTCATGTTCTCTGTAATATATTAAATAAGTGTCCCTCAGTTCCACCCTGGGGCTTTCCTTGTTGAGGATCCAAGACAAAGATGTAAAGTCGCCTCCCATCCAACTCCTTTGTAGCCCGTGGAGCAAGTTTGCCTTTCCTCCTTGGTGGTCACAATTAGGAGTTCTTGTCTCAAAGCTTTTGTTCCGCTCTCTCCAACTTTCCAACATGATCAGTGTCATCCAGGCAATTAGGCACTCACATTTACAAATTCTACCCAAGGAACACTTTGCTAATGATGAAAAGCAGATATGAAGTGATAGCAGAATGCTCTCTCTCTCTCTCTCTCTCTCTCTCTCTCTCTGTGTGTGTGTGTGTGTGTGTGTGGTGCAGCAACTACACTCAGTGTTTCTATGACAACATTCAATAGCACCATACTTCAAAAGCCTTGTACCTTTTCTTTGGTTTGTGAATTGATCCTCCACTTTATCTGAAGCCAAGGTTTGGTTTCATTGCTTTTCTTTGCGTTTATTGATGAACCATCATCTCACTTCCATTATCTTTGTCGCATCCCCAGTTAGAGTGACCTTGAGTCTGCAACACTGATCAGCAGTAATTTCACAATGACAGGGGAGGATTCAACAGAGTGACTGGGAGGCAGACTTTTTATTAGAGGCAAGTGTAAATGTTTCCTTTATAGGACTTGGCAATGATATTTATGCCTTTGCTTATCATAGCTGTACTAGAGAGATATCATCTTAGCTTTAACAATGCTGCTGAGGCCTGCCAAAGCCATTCACCCTTAAGAAGGGAACTGGTTTGACCAATTCATGATGTTCACTCTTGTAGATTCTAATGTCACAGATCTGGAACCACAGGTCTGGAAGGAATCCATAGCTACCATCCAGGTCAGCCCTGCCCCCGAGTCTATAACAATATGCATTTTTGGAAGCAATTACCCCTTAAACAGAATGTGTTCTTGTACATTATTTTCACTAACGTACACATGCAGGTGGCGCTGTGGGTTAAAGCCTCAGCGCCTAGGACTTGCCGATCGAAAGGTCGGCGGTTCGAATCCCTGTGGCGGGGTGCGCTCCCGCTGCTCGGTCCCAGCGCCTGCCAACCTAGCAGTTCGAAAGCACCTCTGGGTGCAAGTAGATAAATAGGGACCGCTTACCAGCGGGAAGGTAAACGGCGTTTCCGTGTGCGGCTCTGGCTCGCCAGAGCAGCGATGTCACGCTGGCCACGTGACCTGGAAGTGTCTCCGGACAGTGCTGGCCCCTGGCCTCTTGAGTGAGATGGGCACACAACCCCAGAGTCTGTCAAGACTGGCCCGTATGGGCAGGGGTACCTTTACCTTTACCTTTACACATGCATTGTTTCCTAGCAGAAGCTTTTCTACACAGATCTTGTGTTGAAGAAATGTACTGGGAAATTCATAGGTTTGTGAATTTTGCAGATTTATGAATTTCATAGACCTGTGTTCTGATTCACATTTTGGTTTAGGATGTGTGAATTGCACAAGTTAAAATGCAGAGTGAACATATTCCTCCCCATCCTTAGTGGCAGTCAGGTCTTGATACGTATACAGACTGCCATACTGCAGCTACACCACTCAAAATGATAGCAATCTTGGTTTCTCCTCTAGATTCATGAAGGTAGCTCCTTACTTCAACATGAAGTGTGTAAGGAGGTGATTCTTAATAAGGCAGTGGGCATCACAAGTATTTAGTTCTGTGGGTGATACAAAGCATAGAAATACAGGATGGCAGAGCAAGTAGCTCATCCGTTTATGGATCAGCCTAGACAAAGACAGACGGCGTCAAGGGGGAAAGTGAGAACTAATTTCAGAAACTGCAAGAATGCAGACTTGAACTTGGAAAACTGAGCAGGTTTCTGTAGGAAAGTTTTGTTTCTGCACAACAGAAAACATTGCATTCTGACTCGTTCTTAGTCTGACCTGTTAGACAGAGGGCGGTGGGTTAGTTAGACAGCGGGCGGTGGGTGTTCATATTACCTTGAAAGAAACCCCCTCAGCCACCCAATAAAATTATTGCTGCCTATTTTGCCAAATGGCAGCACCAACAGTAAATAATAGGGAAAATGTGGACGGATTTATTTTGGGCATGCGTTGGCAAACCACGTATCCTGAAGTACTTTTGTCCCATTCACCCTAAAATCACACAGCACCACGCTGGGCGAACTTATTTTGGGCATGCGCTGGCAAACCACGTATCCCGAAGTATTTTTGTCCCATTCACCTTGAAATAAAAGAAAAGGGGGAGATGTAGGAAAGTTTTGTTTCTGCACAACAGAAAACATTGCATTCTGACTCGTTCTTAGTCTGACCTGTTCTTAGTGCTTGGCTGACCACATCTATGGAACAAGTTTTGCTATATTAATCACTAGTAATAGTTTAACAAGGAGGTTTTCACGCCTGCCCAATTCTGTGTTCCCTTTCCCAGCCTTTGGTCTATTGATGATTAATGCCTATATGCAACCCTTGTATTGTATTTGTGTTGACCAATCAGCAACAAGCACATATGTGGCAATGCTGTAATATTCAATAAAAGAGACTCTTCGAGACATGCTCGAGAGACGCCTCTCACATGACGCCCACTACTCGTCTGTCGTGATTTTCATTCCTACAGGTTTCTTTCAAGGGCTTCTGTTGGAGGGATGTAGGTTGTGCATGGTGTCACTAGTTTCCCCTCCGCAGTGCATGGTGTCACTAGTTTCCCCTCCTCTTACTTTCAAGTAAGAGCATAGGGCTCCTGGACCATTCAGTATTCACCTCAAGCTAGACAGATGGACCTCACATGGTTGTGGAACAATCCACCCTGTGACCCCAGCTCTGAGTTGTGGAGGACAGGGATATTCACAATGACCCTTGGTAAAGGTAAAAAAAAAGAAAGGTAAAGGACCCCTGGGTGGTTAAATTCAGTCAAACTATGGGGTGCGGTGCTCATCTCGCTTCAAGTCAAGGGAGACGGCGTTTGTCCACAGACAGCTTTTCGGGTCATGTGGCCAGCATGACTAAACCGCTTCTGGTGCAACAGAACACCGTGACGAGTGCTAGAGTGCACAGAAATGCCATTTACCTTCCTGCCATAGTGGTACCTATTTATCTACTTGCACTGATGTGCTTTCGAACTGCTAGGTTGGCAGGAACTAGCGCTCACCCCATCACACGGATTCTAACCCATATCAAGCCTCTAACTAGAAGGTCCATCCCTGCATTAGCCATTCATGATATGTTGCTTGTGGCAAAGCTCTCATATTCAAAAACCAAGAGGGGCTGTCAATTATAATTTTTTAATCTGCAGTCATAATTTATGCCAATGATGGTTGTTAAGCAGTGTGTGTTGTGTTTCAATAAGTCTAACTGTGATAGCTAGCTCAGTCAGTAGAGCATGAGACTCTTAGTCTTAAGGTTGTGGGTTCGAGATTAGACTAGATGGGGTTGAACTAGATGACCCTCGTGGTCCCTTCCAACTCTGCAATTCTCTGATTCTAAGTCTATCCAGACTCAACTGTTTATGCACCAGCATGATACATTTTGGACTTGTGACATGTCTTGTCTGCCAAGGGTTTGACCTAGCCACAAAGCGCTGGTCATTATGGACTCCCTGTAAAACTGTGTGCGATGGAGAAGATCTCTATAGCAAAGCAGGCTGCTTTTGCTCCAAGTCTGATAGAAGTTCTTTTGGAATACAAATAGGTCCATCAATTCTGAGACGTCTACCCAGGTGCAAAAGCTGGAGCCTTGAGCTCATGCTCGGAAGAGTTTTCCGCAGCCTAATATCTGTATGCTTTTGCCATTGTATACTGCTGCTTTTATGCCATCTGTCGCACTTATTTACAGTTGGAACGCCTCTGCTCTTACCTAGGAAATCTGTAGCAGAGCTGGCTGGCTGAACTAATGGGCTGCGCTGCTCACTGCTGGCAATTTGAGCTAAAACCCTGAATTGATGTATCAAGAAAACCACCCATCTCCATGAGGATTCATGTGCGGCAGGCTGTTCAGTTTCAGATATTCTTTTCATAAGCCGCAACATGCCATCATGCCTCTTATCTCCTGCTGACTTACTTCCATCAGCAGAATATTAATGGGGGGGGGAGGAATGAGAGCACTAACATCTCATATATTTGCAAGCATTATTGGGGGGGCTTTGCTCTGTCATCCTGACAGGCTCTGCTGATATCAGGGGTGCTAGCAGGCTCTAAAGCAGTGTTTCCCAACCTTGGGCCTCCAGCTGTTTTTGAACTACAATTCCCATCATCCCTGACCACTGGTCTTGCTAGCTAGGGATGATGGGAGTTGTAGTCCAAAAACAGCTGGAGGCCCAAGGTTGGGAAACACTGCTCTAAAGCATGCTAATAAGATAGCAACCTTGTACCTTTCTTTAAAAAATATACGGTCATGGGACGTACTGCCATATGTCTCAATGTTAGACATAGTTCTCCTGGCTTTTTCCAGCATGCATGTTTATTAGCAGCAACAAAGTTGGGCAAGGACAGGGCCAGGGCATGAAATGGGTGAGCAGGGCAGTGGGCAGGTAATATGCCCCATAGATTAAAGATATAGATGAGGGTTTCCCAAACTTGAGTCTGCAGCTTATTTTGGGCAACAACTCCCAACATCCCTAAATAGCAGGGCAGTTGTCAGAGATGATGGGGATTGTAGTCCAAAACCAGCTGGAGACCCGAGTTTGGGAAACCCTGAGATAAACAAACTGGGCCATGCCCAGAGAAGGGTGACAAATATGGTGAGAGGGCCTATAAAATCCTATGGCGGGTGGCTAACCTATGGCCATCCAGATGTTGCTGGACTCCTATCAGCCCCATGGCCAATAGCCAGGGTTGTTGGGAGTTGTAGTCCAGCAATATCTGGAGGGCAACAGATTAGTCCTCCCTGTTTGGCAAAGAAAGTCTGGAGGAGTTGGGTGATGGCCTTATTTCAAAGGCTGTGTGCCACCCCAATCTCTGCTGAGTGGTAGCAAGATTCCAGGGGTTTCCAGGCACTCGCCCAGGGTTGTGTTTCTGTTGGGAAATCAAAGCACAGTGGCAACTAGGGCCTTTAAGAAATATGGCTTGTTGTATACATATTTACACCTGGGTCTACTTTGGTGAGAGTTCAGAGCGTTACATTTCAAGAGGGGATTGTTCCCCACCACTGTGCAGCATTGGAGTCCAAGGCATCTGCCTCTTTCCATATGAACCTACCCAGACTCTGAGATCATCTTCTGAGGCCCTTCTTCGTGTGCCTCCTCCTCAAGAGGTCCAGAGGATGGCAACACGAGAACGGGCCTTCTCTGCAGAGCATCCCATCTGTGGAATGCTCTCCCCAGGGAAGTTCGCCTGGCACTTTCATTATACACATTTAGGTGCCAGGCAAAACCATTCCTTTTTAACCAGGCCTTCGGTTGATCCAATTTACATCCTATGCCTTTTTAAATTTTTTTTTTTGGGGGGGGGCTATTGGGTTGTTGTCTTTATTTTTATTAGGTATTTTGTGGTTTTATATCTTGATTTTATTCTGTGAACCGCCCTGAGACCCCTGGGTATAGGGCAGTATATAAATTCTAATAATAATAATAATAATAATAATAATAATAATCCTGCACGCCATCTCTGGGCTTTTGTCCCAGCCTGGCAAGATGTTCTGGCCTTCTCAGCCACTCATGAAGTTCTATCCATTTCCTTTCTCCTTCTCAAGAACCCCTGCCCTGAGCAACTCCTCCCCATCTGTCTGCATACCCCCTTATCCAGACCTCTGTTTTTTGTTTTTTTTAGACATCATTTTTTCCCTGTGTGACATCATGCCCCTCTCACCCTGGCAACCTCATCCCCTCACCAGCCTGGTTGATGGTTTCCACTGATGACTTAATGACTTGCTTCCAAGCTCCTCCTGTCATTCTTAATGACTTCTATCTCAGGTGAAGCCCTGGCACCTTCTCTTCTATACTCCAAATATTATCTAAATTCTACCATTTATCAATTTCTAACGTTCACTCATTCTAGCAGTTAAGGGTGCCCTTGCCCTCCCGCATCCTGTTACTTCACATCTGCAATAATATGGTCATATTATTTATTGGCTGTCTGAAGGGCTGTCTGATAGGCAATGGAGCAAACTGTTACTTTAGAGGATATGACCCAAATCAGTTGGATCATATTATAGGAGAAAGGATATGGCCAAACATCAGAAAGAACCACCTGATACCATAAGTGGTTAGACAGTGGAACCGGCAGCCTCAGAAAGTGTAGAATTCTTCTTTGTTAAGAGGTTTGTAAACTGGGGCTGGCTGACTCCTTTCTGGGATGCTGTAGGAGAGGATCTCCTATATTAGCAGGTCTTATAGAGCTTATAGAGCCAGTGTGGTGTTGTGGTTAAGAGCAGTAGACTTGTAATCTGGGGAACCGGGTTCGATTCCCCGCTCCTCCACATGCAGCTGCTGGGTGACCTTGGGCTAGTCACACTTCTCAGTCACCTCACAGAGTGTTTGTTGTGGGGGAGGAAGGGGAAGGAGAATGTTAGCCGCTTTGAGACTCCTTAGGGTAGTGATAAAGCGGGATATCAAATCCAAACGCTTCTTCTTTTCTTATTTGATTCAGATTATTTGAGTCTATGCACAATATGAAGTCCCATATGTGCCCGGTTACCTTCCTCTGGACTTCAAATTCGAGCTACTGCCGCAGATGGCTGAATGAGAGTTCCAGAGGGCAAACACAAGCAACATGGGAAGCAATGGGTGTGGTTCAACCCACAGAGAAAAGCTGAGCTTAAATGGTGAGGTCAGAAACATAGGTTGTCTTGCCTTTACTATCTGGAGGATGTGGCATGAACGGGACCACCTACTTTGTAAGTGGTTCTAATATATTGAGGGAGAAAGTTGTTTTGAGAGCTCCTTAAACTCTCTCTCTGGATCATCCATCAGTGAAGTTTCACAGCCTGAGCACCAATTATAGCATCTAGCTCAGTCTGTACCAGTAAATTTCATAACCCAAGCCCTTTAACCTGCAGCCTTAGGGGAGCTGAAATGATTTTCTGTGTACAAGGAATAATATTTGGCCACTAAAAGCAAATAATCCAGAGGGAACATTCTTCACACACAGCCTTGTTGAGTTTCCACAGCTGAAATTCAGTCCTCCCTTTCGATCCCAAAATCGATTAAAACAATGAATAAATGGAGACTTTCCTGGCGTATATTTTAATGTAGTGGTGGAATGATTAAGAAAGAAATATTTTGAAGAGTTTCCTTATGTGCAAATCAGTGTTATTCTTCATTTTTAGTACATGTACGTATTATGCAGTGTTGCATTCAGTGGCATGGCTGGTGCTATTTGATGAATTTTTGAACTTACAGTTTGTGGAAACAAGAAGAGTGAAAGGCTGCTGTCTCTGAAGGAATCACATCTTTTGTAATATGGAAAGCAATCAAATGCAATGTGGCTGTGGCCTTCCATTTTTTCAGAACAGCAATCCTAAACGGACATCTGAAGGCAGCCCTCTATAGGGAAGGTTTTTTAAAAAAGAGTTTAATGTTTTATTGTGCTTTTATATATGTTGGAAGCCGCCCAGAGTAGCTGGGGCAACCTAGTCAAATGGGTGGGGTATACATAATTAATAATAATAATAATAATAGATGTCCATATTCTCATCGGAGAAATTTTGGAGGGTATGAGTGTAGATTCTTAAGGACTGGTGTTATATAGTCCTGGCAGCCACTCCCAGGCACACATCTAGCTGCTGCATTCTGGATTAGTTGTAGTTTCCGAGTCCCCTCCAAAGGTAGCCCCATGTAGAGTACATAGCAGTATATAAATAAGATGATGTAATATAAGTTGGTAGAAGGGGACTGCTTTGCTCAAGGGGCATAGCAGCAAAAGATCAAGAATGAATGTGACTATACAGAGGAAAACATCATCAGAAAACTACTCCATTCAGGGGTATTTTACTAGGACCATATTTTGAATTAAATTATACCAGTGTGTGTGTGTGTGTGTGTGTGTGTGTGTGTGTGTGTGTTCTTTTACCCTAGAAGGAAATTATTATTTCTCACTATCTTTAGAATGACGTGCAAGACAGGAATGTTTTTTGAATGTGAGAAATCTCCGGATATCACAGCTGGGCTAATACATTAAAAAATAGCTTTATGCACTGCAAATATGCTAGCCTGTAACTTGATTAATTATAAAGCCTGTGAAGCACCAGAAGTGAAACTGTGTGAAACGCAGTGATAGTTCAACAATTAAAGGAGGGAGGGTTTTTTGGGTTTTTTTAAGGGGATGAATATGTAGGTTTTTCATCAACCTTTTCTTATCAACTCAACATGTGACATTCAAACTTGCAAGTTATTTAACCCAACTTTTACAATGCACTTCAAACAAACATTTTCTCTCCCTCTCAAAAGTTCAACTTTGTGTTGAGCCCTGGCCTTGGAAATCAACTGGTGCAGATTCAACCTGATCCTCTGCTTATGGTGGGAAATGGCTCTCAGCGGGGCTCTCACCTGTGGGATAGTTTAGTCGGCAGAGCATAAAACTCTTAATCTCAGGGTTGTGAGTGTGAGCCCCATGTTGGACCAAAGATTCCTGCATTGCAGGGGTTGGACTAGATGACCCTCGTGGCACCTTCCAACTATACAGGTCTATCATTTTAAGATCTTTGGTGACTTTGTGCTGATGGCCACATTGCTCCTCCTCTTTGCCCTCAATGTTCTGTTACCTTTTCTCCCTTCAGGCTGACCCAAGACAACAGGAATAGACTTGCCACAGAGACCCACAGGATTCAAAAGAAGTAGGGCCGCTATCTCAGCATAACCACTGCAAGCGGGGGGAACGGGACGGACACACATTTCTCTGGAAGCTTTGCTAAAAGCTTCCCAGGTAGCAAGTTGGAATATATATATATTGCTTTTTCAGCTCTTTCCTAGAGGAAGCTTCATCATCAAGTGCTTCTGCGAGCTTTGCCCTGATTCTGTCACTTTGCCTCGTACATGTAGCCCTTAGCAGAAGCACAGAAAGGTAATAGCACCCATCTTGCAGTTTGATTCTTTAAGATAAATTAGAACATAAAGGTTAAGAAGCAAGAAACTGCCTGGAAGTTAAGTCCTGAAATGAAAATTTCCCAATTTGTCGTGTTCTTGCCCACGGGGGCTCTGAAAGGAGTAGTACATCTGTGTCTCCTACAGTTCACAGCACACCTGCAACCACTTTGCACACTCAGTCCATTTCTCTTCTGTCCACACTGCAGGGGGTTGTGATCACAGTATAGACCCGCGGTCAGCAGATTTGCAGCTTTTCTCTGAGTCCCTAAAATAATTCAGATGCCTACTTCTCAAAGTGCCTGCTCTTTCCCACGTTGGCAACAATTACGTGAGCTGAGATTGCAGGAAGTTTCTGTCAGGAAACCTTACAGAACCAGGACCGCCACCACCTTGGAAGGAACAGCAAACAGGACACCACTAGGCAGCTTGGCAAAGGACTTTGGGTTTTTTTCTTACTTGCACCCCAGCATGGAACACCAGGCAACACATCGTCAGGTACCATGCCAATGAAAACAGGCCTATGGACACTTTTTATTGGAGCTGTTAAAAATAGATGTGTTACTGTCCTTTGCATGCGTACCTCTTTGTGTGTACATGTAGAGCAGCGGTTCTCAACCTGTGGGTCCCCAGATGTTGTTGGACTACAACTCCCATCATCCCTGAGCTCTGGCCTTGTTAGCTAGGGGTGATGGGAGTTGTAGTTCAACAACATCTGGGGACCCACAGGTTGAAAAAGGCTGATGTAGAGGAACACGGCAAAGTCAAAATCGCCACATGTGCAAAGCCACTCTGAGAACATGCTACAGTTGGGACTCAACAGTGCACTGTCTTTGTGGGTTGAGTCCGAAATAAGCAGGCCCTACTTCTCCCATGCAAATGTGGGTGTGGCACCAACTATAAGATTCAGTTCAGACTCCAATTCAGTGCTTTGGAAAAGCTGTCCAGTTCAGATCTGGGTCTGTCTGAGTCCACATTATCCACCCCCACCCCCAATTCACAACCAGGAAATTAAAAAATGGTTGTAGCATTTTCTTCCTTTTGACAAAAGTGGCTGAAATTTGCAGGCATGGCTTCCCCTCTAGAGTAGATAAAACCTATTCTTGCACTATTACAAGAAAATAGCTCTAATGGTTTATGTGCTGGGCAATTTTTTAAAGGAAACATCTATAACTTTTTGATTTGGGGGCAGGAAATTATAGAAATTACAAAATCTCTCCTTCTAAGGATGCTAATCCTATCAAATTACAAAAGGTTAGCTGCAGCGCTTTCCCCACTTAACCTTTGGTAGGAAATTGGCCTCTAAGTAATAACCGGAGTTTATAATTAATAGAAAGGCGACATCAGGGCTCTTGTGCAACACACCTTCAAAGTTGATTGGGAGGAGATTTTTAAAAAAAAAAAAAAAAAAAGATTCGCTTTTGAGGTAAAATAATTCCCTCTAATTACAAGGTTGACTTGTCAGGCACAACTGAGCTATCTATCTACCCTCTTTTCTTCTTGGTATTGTTCCCCCCTCCTCCACCACCCAACCCTGGAGTTATTCCCATTTTGCATTTTTTTAAGCATCTTAATTGTCAAGGTATCACAAAGAGATTTAGAAGTAGTCACTTCAAGTCACACTGCCTTATGCAGATCACCCTTCTCTCTCTTAATCTCTCCAAAGCTCCCTAATTTGGATTTGGGATTAATCCAAATATGATGCATATTCCTAGTGCATAGGTTTACAACCTTGGTTGCTAAGATAACGTGATTTCCCTTAGTCTGCACAAAAAGGCTATGGTACAAAAGGGCCTTGAACCTTTCAGTTTTGTACTTAGAAGATCTAATGGATGTAACTTTACCAGCTCCCCACCATAGTTGGAATTTATACCTCTCTTAAACTCATTTCCGTACATTGTAGTCACAGGTGATCCATGAATCAGCTGAAATAACAACTTTAGGATGATGTGTGGAGTCCTGCAAAAAGATAGGAGAGTATCATAGTTATTCTGTGGAGCAAACATAGAGGATATCTTCATAAAAGTGGTGGTGGAGAAACCCTATTTCCCATATTTTGTTTGCAGCAATCTTGCTCAAACAAAATGGCTATTTTTCTCCCAATTATAATGCTGCCAGCTGGGTTATGCAAATATATATGACATTTACGGTAACTTGGAAGTATGCCAACACCTTGCATAGCCAGCTCAATTAGATGGCACATCATAATAGTTCTGCAGCACAGAGAAAGGAAGCTGGAGGTGGTATTAAGTGTCTCTCAAAGTCCTCTCCCTCCCAGACTTGGCTTATGTATTTTTAATATTAGTTCTCACACCGCGATGAGAGGTTAGGGTCCAATCAGCAGACAATGATGGCTCTATATCTTGACAGTAAAATGGAAAGCCTGGAGGAATGCCAGGAGTTTGTTTGGTTTTCTTTTTTAACAAAGAGGCTCAGGAGGATTTTGATGATGGAGCACTTTGGACAAAGGAAGCACTTTGCACAAAGGAAGCACTTTGCACAAATCCTGCAACCACAGAGAGTAGAAAGAAAGAAGGTGCTGGTGAAACATACTTGTGTTCATGGAGACTTTACAGCTCCCTTGCTCCTAGGGCTTCAGACACCCATCTACTATCTCCAGGCCCTTGTTCTGGGTCACTTCCAGGTTTGAGCAAGATCTTTCCTGATCAGAGGTAGTAATGTTTCTGAATGCCAGTTGCTTGAACCCACAGCAGGGGAGAGTGCCGTTGTGCTCAGGTCAGGGCCGGATTCAGGTTTGATGAGGCCCTAAGCTACTGAAGGTAATGGGGTCCTTTATAGGCCCAGCTGTCCTTTGCCAACAACAAATTGTCGCTGTTTTTTGTGTTGAATATACAGTGGTACCTCTGGTTGTGAAAGGGATCCATTCCGGAGCCCCGTTCACAACCTGAATGGAACGCAACCCACGTCTGCGCACGCGTGGGTCACAATTCGCCGCTTCTCGCATGCGTGTGACGTCATTTTGCGCATCTGTGCATGTGCAAGCAGTGAAACCCGAAAGTAACCCCTTCTGGTACTTCTGGGTTGCTGCGGGACACAACCTGAAAGGATGTAAGCTGCAGCGTTTGCAACATGAGGTATGACTGTATGCTATATGGTAATTTATGGTCCTAATAGGTATCTAAAGCCATTTGCACATAATAACTACAGTGGTACCTCGGGTTGAGAACTTAATTCGTTCTGGAGGTCCATTCTTAACCTGAAACTGTTCTTAACCTGAAGCACCACTTTAGCTAATGGGGCCTCCCGCTGCCGCCGCACGATTTCTGTTCTCATCCTGAAGCAAAGTTCTTAACCTGAGGTACTATTTCTGAGTTAGGGGAGTCTGTAACTTGAAGCATCTGTAAGTTGAAGCGTCTGTAACCCAAGGTACGACTGTAGGAGCCTACACAACACAAAACACTGTTGCTGTACATAGGTTTTATTTTATTTGTTTTTTTATCTTATATTTTGGAAATGTACATCCAGTTTTTTCCCCTTTAAATTTTTTGGGGGGTCCCAAGAGAGGGGGGCCCTAAGCTATAGCTTGTTTAGCTTATACGTATACCTGGTGCTGGCTCGTGTCCTGCTTGCTGATTTCCCACAGGTGTCTGGTTGGCCACTGGGAGAATGGAATGGCCTGGTCAGAGGCTTGCTTTATGTTCTTATCTTTGGTTGACATCCTTGAGCTTACCCACTGATGGGAAGCCTCATCAGAGCACAGAGTGGGAGCCGCTATTTTAATTCCTCACAATACTCTGGAACAATGTTACACTGGGGACCCTGAGGGAAAGTTAAATAGCAGCTGGCAGGTCCTGGGGACCCAGGGCAGACACTAGACACCAGACATCAGCCTGCCTTATGATTATAGTCCAGGCTCCAGGCTTCCAGGTTCTACTTTGTTTTTATATGTGTATATATAAAATCCTAAGATCCATCAACAGGAGCCATGGGCAAAAGCGTGCTGAGCCCAGGTGCTTCCAAGTGGTATTGCTGGCAGCCGTTAAAGAATCAGGCAGTGTTTCTGTAAACCGAAGTCTTTTACTTAACATGCCAGCTTCAAACTTTATACATGCCGTGTCCCTCCTGCTTGGTCCCTCCACTGTTTGCCAAGTCTCTTCCCACCTTTCCTTTGTGCTACTGGGTTACTCATCCTGTACACAGGCTCAATTCATTCACTTGAACACAGAGCCATAAAGGAGGGGAGGGCTAGTCAGGTTTTTTGCCCCAGGTGAAGCCTCCAGAGAGGCACCCTTGAGGCTCCCAGCCTGTGTGTGTGTGTGTGTGTGTAAATAATAATAATAATAATAATAATAATAATAATAATATACCCCGCCCATCTGGCTGCTTCCAACAGAATATTAAAAATGCAATAAAACATCAGACATAAAAAACTTCCCTAAACAGGGTTGCCTTCAGATGTCTTCTAAATGTCAGGTAGTTGTTTATTTCCTTGACAACCGATGGGAGGGCATTCCACAAGGCGGGTGCCACTACCGAGAAGGCCCTCTGCCTGGGTGTGTGCCAAACTGGTTCTTTGACCCAGATGAAATAAAGTCTCATTTCACCCCTGCCAAGTGTCCCTATTTTCCAGAGACAGTCCCGGAATTACAGAAGCCATCTTGTTTTCTGATTTGATCCCAGAACGATTCTATGCTTTAAAGGTGAGCAACAGAGACTGAATGTGTGTAATACAGAAGCTGGCCCAAGGAAAGGACAATTTCCTCAAGCACTGAGCTTTTGAGTCATGCTCAGATCCTGAGGGGACGATATGTGAATAAAACCTCAAGTCACCAGACAGAATAGATTCGCTTTTTAAGTAATAGCTTTCTCAGCAGAACATTCTGATAACCATTGGATAAAAAAAATTAAAAGTCCATGTCTCGAAATCTAAATGCCTAACCTGTTGAATATTTATTATGTGAGTTTTCACCACATTGTTGCACACATAGAACTTCTCCAAGCCGTAAGAATTTCCAAAGGCAATTTTATAATATTTGCATATATGTTATTTGCAAACATATAGGTTGAGCAGAGGCACAATTTAAGCAGTCCAACAGGCAGTCAAGGTCCATTGTTCCCATATCTGATTTCTAGGAGACAGCCTGCACCTTAAGGTGCTTAGAGAGCCCAAAACACAGACCTCTTTTTCTGCCTCCATTTCTCTTGACATTCAGACACCTAGATCACTTCACACTAAGCCATGGAGGCCGAGCTTAGCCACTGCAGCTAGTAGCTGTTCCATGAATTTGTCCAATCCTTAAAAAAAATAAAAAGGCCATCCAAGTTTGTGGCCATCTATGCCTCTGGTGGGAGTGAGTTTCACAGTCAACTCAAGACTATTATTTTATTTATTTTTATTCATTAGCTTTCTATACCACCCTTCATCAAAAGATCTGAGTGGTTCACAAGATAAAAACGCAAGTGTCCACAGAGTTCACACCATTTAATTTCATTTCCTTGTTTGTGATCTTGGTCAAATCGTGATGGTATAACCCAGTTCTTCCTTTGGAAAGAATCTGAATTTCGCTCTTTGATGACTGCCGAATGCCCCCTACTCAATCACACTTTGCAATGAGCAATGAAGGACTCATTAAAATTCTCAGTCTGCTGAGACAATGGCAAGCTGGGACCCCCCATCTATCTCAACAATCAGTCTGTGTAATGAATCATGACACCTTGTGCCTATTGTAATCCTTACTCAGCCCACTGAACCCCACTGTGAATTTGCATTGCAGCTGTTGGAGAGACCAACATCGCTTGAAGACAGCAGGTTGTTTGGAAACTGTGGGATACTGACAGAATAAACAGTCATTAATTAAACAGTTTAGGGTTCTTTTGTCAGCATAGGATTCTTGGGCTCCTTTCTAAACAGATCCAAGCGGATGCACCACGATTGCACTCTGTGGATATTGATGTTTTTGTGAAATTGTTATTTTGAAATGGTTTGAAAGCTGCATCCCTGGGTGGTACTTTTGCTCCAGAAGGGCAGAATATAAATGTTTGCATAGATAACATTTATTCAAATGCTTCCATCCTGCTTTTCAGTCCCAAAAGGACCTCCAGGGTAGTTTACAACAATTCAAATCTCAACACAACTGGGGAGCATTAAAAAGGCAGAATAAAAATGATATTTTATTTTTTTAAAGGGAAGATTAAACAGGCAAGATTAAACTATCTGCCTAAAAATACACCACAGTCTACCCTTTCAAAGCCAGTCTATCTGCTCTTAAGTGGGAGTTCCAAAACTGGGGCACCACCACCCCAAAAGTCTTGTCTCATGTACCTGCCAGCTGTAGTCCTCCACTAATGCTACAGACACACTATACCTTTAAAAAAACATTATTATTATTTTTTTTAATCATATAACTTATATGCAAAAGCTGGAACAAGGCAATCCATTAAGTAAGTGTTCATACAAGTAAAAAAACACACACTAAAAGATAAGCACACCCCCCTCCCGGCTACAAAATCTTGTGATGCAGCAAAGCCTGTGAATAATTTATTTATTTATTATAATAATTTATAGTAGTTTTCAATTACAATAATCCAATAATAGCCTCGTTATAACAATGCCAAATTATAACACCATTACTAACACCTATAATTCAGATACCAAATTATATAATTTAGGTGCCCCCCCTTCCCCATGTGCTAGAATTGATGGTTTGATGATTGACTTTATTTCTGCATTCCAAAATCTTATTAATTTCAATTATACTCCAATCAAAATAACAATCCCTTATACAGCAACTGCAATGTTAACAACCTCCATTCGTACTGACACATTAAATGATCTATAAAACTACACGTGAGGCACTCAAACTTTATCTTTGTTCTTCTTGTGCGTGGCAGTTATTCTGTCCATGATGTTTTTTCCTGTCCTTGTAAAATATTATGTCTATCTTTTCCCGGTTGTTGCTGTTCTCTGTCATGCTGGGGGAAGGTGCAGGCTTCTCACAACTACCTCATTGGCACAAGACCTACTGGGAAGAGTTTCTGTGCTCACATGGCCTGCACTGTTTTAGTTTGCTTGCGTAAAGAGTTAAGTGGACTTGAGGCATCTAATCATAAGCCTGCATTTTTATTAAGGCTTGATCAGGGCCTGTATCTTAAAATGAGCTTAAAGATTTTCAAATGTTCATGCCAGGCAGAAGAGCAGCTGCCTAAGAACCTTGGCAATGTTTTTACTCCTAGACAAGGGGGGCCCCTGATTTATAGCAGAAAACAATTCTCAAAGTCGTAAAAAGGGAATTACAGGCTGACAGCCAAGGTTACACTGACCCTACATATTACAGAAGATAAAAAAAAGAGATAAACATAATTAAGAGTGGGTAAATAGTAAAATGGGAAGAAATGGAGGCAGTGAGAGATTTTACTTTCTTGGGCTCCATGATCACTGCAGATGGTGACAGCAGCCACGAAATTAAAAGACGCCTGCTTCTTGGGAGAAGGGCAATGACAGGCCTAGACAGCATCTTGAGAAGTAGAGACATCACCTTGCCAACAAAGGTCCGTATAGTTAAAGCTATGGTTTTCCCAGTAGTGATGTATGGAAGTGAGAGCTGGACCATAAAGAAGGCTGATCGCCGAAGAATTGATGCTTTTGAATTATGGTGCTGGAGGAGACTCTTGAGAGTCCCATGGACTGCAAGAAGATCAAACCTCTCCATTCTGAAGGAAATCAGCCCTGAGTGCTCACTGGAAGGACAGATTGTGAAGCTGAGGCTCCAGTACTTTGGCCACCTCATGAGAAGAGAAGACTCCCTGGAGAAGACCCTGATGTTGGGAAAGATGGAGGGCACAAGGAGAAGGGGGCGACAGAGGACGAGATGGTTGGATAGTGTTTTCGAGGTTACCAGCATGAGTCTGACCAAGCTGCGGGGGGCAGTGGAGGACAGGAGTGCCTGGCGTTCTCTGATCCATGGGGTCACGAAGAGTCGGACACGACTAAACGACTAAACAACAACACAACAACAACAAATAGTAAAATAAAACCATGTGCCTCCCATTAAACTTGAGCCATATTTTCCTAAGGTTGAAAGGTCAAGAGCAGTGAAAAAGGCAACTGGCTTGGCTGGAGAAGAGAGTATTTTGGGAAGTCTTTTTCTAAAGTTGTTTCTTTCTTAAACTGAGATCCTTTTAAGATTTCTTTTCCTTTTAAAAGGTTATCTATGTTATGTATTAAATATATATTGGCTTAAATGTAATTATGCAAAGGAATTAGAAGCTAAGAAATGTTAAATCCTTATGCTAGATTCTTATTTCATATAGTTGGAAGAGATCACAGGGGCCATCAGCCACCAGCCCCCCCTTGCCAAGCAGGAAACATCATTAGAGCATTTGTCAAGCTTTTGTTTAGAGACCTCCAAAGGAAGGAGATCTTTCAATGATGATCCTTGACATCTGTTTAAGATAAAAATTTGAGATTAAACCATTTGTTTTGGAGGGCAATAGGGCAAGGATGGCAAGAGGTGAGCTGGTAATTAAGGTTCCTTGTTAAGACACATGTAAGATATATTACTACTTATTTGTCATTTATAGATAGAAGAATATATAGCTTTTTGTTTCCCAAAAAAGGGCATGAGGAAATGGGTGTATCTTTTGTGATTGGTTCTAGCAAACAGCCAATAGGAATTTCAACCAGGCTGATTGGACAGAGGCAGCCACAGGAGGAGCAAGGGGGCTGGATTAAGGAAATATAAGTGCTGGCCAGAATGGCAGGAGGCCAGGCCAGAGCTTGGTAACCATATACCACTGTGCCTCATATTTATTTGTCTGACAAATAAATTATTATTTTAATTTCTCTATTGCTGCGTTGAATATTTCATTCCAGCTAAGCGTTAACCACAAGCAGGGTGCTACAGACTGACACCAGTATTTTTTATGGCCGACTTACTCCTGACTCTGGCTTCTAACACTGCCCCACCTTACTTCATGGGCAGGCTGGCCCTGGAGACAATATACAAAGTATTTTTCTACCACTTGTTCAGCCTATGTGAAGCAATTTTGTTCCCTCAAAGAATTCTGGTCACTGTAGTTTGCTGAGGGTTGCTGGGAACTGTAACTCTGTGAGGGGTAAACTACAGAATTCTTTAGGGAAAAGAGTGTGCTTCAAATGTACTTGAAGGGTATTGTGTGTGTGCACGCAGCAGTCACTTCCCTGAAGCTGCTATTAGCACTACAGAGGAAAAATAAGGATTTTCTTGCTGCTTAAAACCTCCTCCCCACAGAGACCATTTCCTGTATATTTAGAAGCTGAAAAGAAAACAAGGAAAGACTTATGAGAGCAGGTTATGAAGCTATCTTCATTCTGAAGCACCGAGAGGTCAGTCAGTCAGTCAATGATGAAATATGAGATAAATGGACCGAGATCGTTATTGCACCCAAACCTCTCCAGCCTCCTCAAAGTAAAGCAAATAAATGATTTCATCAGTGTGACCTTCTCCTACCCATTCATTAAGAAGTAATAGCTGCGTCTGAACAGCACACTTAAGACCCCAGCTTTCACTATTCCACAGAGAAGGCATCCAATAAAGCAGTCATTCCTTGACACTTCAGAGAGTTAACGATCAGATTTATGATTATCACCGACTGCTGTGTGCACATGCAGTGATAAAGTGAGTGAGTGCTTGGCATATGCAGGCAAGTGAGATGAAGGAGGCCACCAGGAGCTCCACAAGGGGTGAAGATCCTGCAATCAAAGGACCAGAGCTAAGACAAAAGGATGACAACTAATCTCCCTGTTGTACATTGGCCTGAACAAATACCTCACTACTCTCCAAATCCTTCCGATATACAAACAAAAAACATACATGCAATGATAAGGCCAAACTGGGCCAGCCCTACCATTAGACAAATTGAGGCAGCTCTCTCAGGCATTCTTCCTGAGGCCCTTTGTTGGAGTACAAAACAGTGCGTGCTACCCAGCCTGCCCTGGATCCCTGCAGCTAGTCTGCTGCCCTCAAGTGTGGTGAAAAGGATGTAGTCCAATCCCTTTTATGTGGGCCAAAGGGGCTTCTGTGAATCCTTTTCATAGGCCCTACACACCACTGACAAAATATCATTCAAACAAAACAAAAATGAGAACGGACAGTCCATGACAGCATTGCCAGATCATTTATAGGATCAGTCATTCATTTACAGCAGGAAGCTGAAGATTTAATTAGATATATCTATTCATGACAGAATTATAACCTTATTTTTCCTGGACATGATACTTTGACCCAGCAAAAATGATTGCAGGCTAGCTATGACACGTTTCTCTGGGTCAGCAGAAACATTTAGTGGGCCTTTAGCTTTATTGGTACAATTGCTGCAGCTATTACTATTCTCTCTCTCTCTGTATGTTTGTGTGTTTGAAAGAGCAAGAGAGGGGTGCCATAATATCTACATTTTTTGGGGTGCTACTTGTAATCCACCAAAGATTCACAGATAGAAATCCCTTGTTGAATACAACCCCATCAAACTGAACTATGACTTCATAGTGAGAGAACATGGCTTATGTCTGACACTGCAGGTCGCCTTGAGGAAGACCTTCGTAAGATAAAAGATACCAAAAGATGCTCGATTTGCATTGCAGTGGCCCAGTTTCCCTGGCCAAACATTTTCAGATTGCTTGATCCATTTGCTTTGGGTTAAAAGGTATAAAATGACCAACTGGGTCAATGTGTTGTTTAGAGGGCCGTACCACATCATCATATAGCCTATATACTAATGGTAAACTCGTACATTTACTTACGTTAAGCCAAAATGTCGCCATCAATGCACATGAGTGCATCAGTAGGCTTACTGGAGCTCCATGGTTTCCATAAGTCAAAGAAAGTACACAACTCCAAAGAAAGAAAGAAAGAAAGAAAGAAAGAAAGAAAGAAAGAAAGAAAGAAAGAAATCTAGAGGGGAAAACCAAAACAGAACAGCCCAATCAGGACAGAGTTGGAATACCGCATGCCTGTTGTGAGGTGAAAAATTGGAGGGAGAAGGAAAGAAATGGAGCATTTTGTGAAGGGCAAGGCTGGCAGCCTGGAATGTTGAACAGTATCCCACAATGCAACTATGTGTTGCAGATACCCATTGCATTCTCCAGGTTTGATATCAGTTTCAGAGCAGCACACACAATTCAGCTAAAAAAACAACTGAAAGAAGCTTCTTACCATGGGGCATACATATTCATGCAACTGAGATCTAAACGTCTGCCCTCAAAAGTCAGGAACCAGGCAGATGCAGCAAAGCATTAACAGAAGAGTAACCTTCAATCAAATTCCAACACAGTCTAGATTAAAGTGGGTAACCGAAGGCCAGACTCCTGCATTATTCATTCTCTCGTGTTTCATTTTAAATGTGTGCTCAAACTTGCCACTTTATTTTGAGAGAAAAGCCACTGCAGATCCTCAGTCTGGCATTATGCTCGCCCGAACTGGATTGGGGCCCAGCACCAGTTTCCTGGAGAAGATTGCTCCTCCCTCAGGGCCAAAGAGCTGCTAAGGAGGGGGTGGCTTTCAGCAGGAAACTGGAACAGGGCTCCTGGTCTGGACTACAAACCCCACCCCACCCCAATAAAAAGCAACCAGTTTAAACCGGCTTCTTTAAAAACTCAAGTCATGCAACACATTGTCTGATCCTGAAAGAGTGAAACAGAGCAGGAGAGATTTACATCCAGTGAGACTGAGGATACGTAGGGAGTTGGCCATGCACACATATATCATCACACTCTTGACGCAAAGTTCATATTTAATATGGGGTATGCTGAGGTGTTTGTGAGCCAGAAGCTAGACACAGGCAGCAGGCTGAAGCCTCTTAGGGAGAGACATGCTTGATTTCTGCTTGAATCCAAGGCTGTGGCTATGGGAGAAGCAAAAGGTGTGAATGCTGTGAGCCCTTCCACCATACTCTTAGGTTGTATACAGCTATCACAGTCTCCGCTGTCACTCATTCTCAGGAAGGCAAACCTGGATAAGCGCCT
The DNA here is from genome assembly GCF_951804945.1 of Podarcis cretensis. Classification (NCBI taxonomy): domain Eukaryota; kingdom Metazoa; phylum Chordata; class Lepidosauria; order Squamata; family Lacertidae; genus Podarcis; species Podarcis cretensis. The sequence goes on along the minus strand of NC_137173.1, from coordinate 29,935,212 downwards.
GGAAACCTTGGAATCTTGCTTGGGTTGGTGTGCAACTCAGAAATTAAAAACACAGGGCCTCAATCCATTAAAAAAAGGGGAGGAAGCCTGGTGAGTAGTTAGGAAATATATGCATGCCCATCTTTTTTAAAGTAATATTATAACATATTCGCACAGGTCTTAGTTAAGCTTTGGCACTCGCTCCCACGGGAGGCAGCGATGACCCCCCACCTAGATGACCATAAATTGGACAAATTCACGGCAGCTAAGGCTATCAATGGTTACTAGATATTATGACTATGCTCTGCCTTCATGGCCACAGTCAGTGATGCTTCTGAATCCCAGCTGTAAGCCAGTTGGGATGGAGAGTGCACTTGTGCTTGGACTCTGCTTATAGGTATCCTACAGCATCTGGTTGGCCGCTATGTGAAGAGGATTCTGAACTCAATGGGCCATTAGCCTGGTGCAGCAGACACTTCTAACATTCTTATTCGGATGATTTCTAAACTATAAACTGTTATCCTCAATAAATCTCCAAAGGGGAAAAAAACCCCTCTTGTATTTATTCTAATCAGATAACAAATCCAATTAGATAGCTAAGCAGAAGACAGTTAATCAGCCAGACAGGCCCATGATCCAGCTATCAAAATGTAACTTAACAATGAATGATAAAATGTAATACTGTGATTACAAATATTGCTGAGATGGGAGAGGAATGAGGGGATAAAAACCATTTCTAATGAGAAAACCTAACACCTCCGTTCCCACTCCCACTCTCAAGAGAGCGCAATATTGTTCAGCTGTAAAGTTTATCACAATATTATATTTTACTATTTCCATGCATATTAAAATTAATAATACATTAGCTAGGTCCAGTATTTGGCTTTGCTGTTGTATCTTCTCAGGTTTTCTCCACATTTCTTCCCGCTGCATTTTCTTCTATCTGCATTATTGAAATAGTATTTGTTCACTGCACATCTCCCTGCCTTGCAACAATTGTACCTCACTGTTCCTTTAATTTACCACATGACATTGCTGCTGTTCTAACTTATGCAAGCACACCTGTCTCTACTGAGGCCTCCTCCCCATTGTTTATCTGCGGATGCACCTTTTTATGAACTCTGCAAATCCTGCTCTCCGAATTCTCCAAGGCGGTGCTTGTGTTTGTATTATCCGCTTATACAATGTGTCTGTCATAATGCAGCTCTCTCTGGGATCTGTAAGCCTTCCCGTTACAGAAAGAAAAATTCTGTCCATTTTTGGCGCAATCCTTTGTGTGATTGGTCAGGATTAAGTTTTCCTCAGTTCAGTGGGACTTACTCCCAGCTAAGTGTCCTTAATATGAAGCCTTCCAAAGTTTTCTTCAGTGCTTTGTCTTATCTTTTGTCATATTCTGTACTTTATGAATGATTTCTCACACTTTTTCCTGTCTATTAGGTTTTTGCAAAACACCCTGTTTTGTGCTGAGAATTTGTACCTGAGGAGAAATAAAGAGCTTCTGACAAAATAAAAAAAAAATGAACTCCTGTGTAGACAGTATTCCTACTGGGCATTCTGTTCCGTATTTATCCTGTCTGAATTTTACCTGCAAGATAGAAAACAAATCATGAGATAAAACATTAAGGCAGTTTGATTCATTTATATTAATAGCAGAAATATCTCAGACACAATGTCTCTGGAGATGGGGTCTTCAAGGCACAGTGAGTTCTGTTTCATTAAAGCCAGGAATAATGTCAGCTTCACTAACTCATTCTCAACAGTAGACATTTAAGACGCCCCAAGGCATTTCCTAATGCTTAATAATATATGTATAAGGTTGGAGAGACTCCACTTGAGAGCTCACTCATGCTTGGCAGGTTTTTCAAGTCATCAGTTAGTGATGAGTGTGGATTTGCCTTTTGAACGAATGGAGACCTTCATCTAGAACATGAGTCATCTGCTGAACTTTAAACTGACAATAAGCTCGGAGGTAATTCTCAACTGAATATGTGTTTATTATAGAGACAGCAGCACATTTAGGACATGACTATGGAAAGCATCATTAACAAAGCTGAAACAGTTACAGATAGGTAGCCGTGTTGGTCTGCCATAGTCAAAACAAAAAAAAATCCTTCCAGTAGCACCTTAAAGACCAACTAAGTTAGTTCTTGGTATGAGCTTTCGTGTGCATGCACACTTCTTCAGATACACAGTGTATCTGAAGAAGTGTATCTGAAGAAGTGTATCTGAAGAAGTGTATCTTCAGTGTATCTGAAGAAGTGTGCATGCACACGAAAGCTCATACCAAGAACTAACTTAGTTGGTCTTTAAGGTGCTACTGGAAGGAATTTTTTTTGTTTAAAGCTGAAACAAATAGCTTTTCATTCAAGCTTTCTGCAAATTATCCCATCCATTCTGAACTTTTAAAAATACCATTGTGGTTGGGTTTTTTAAAGAATACCAGACCAAAATAAGATTGTATCTAGTTTATGAAAGTACCATGTTTTTACTAATGCCAGTCACGAAAAACAAGAGGGTGAAAGTCCCATTGGTGAAATTTTTGTGTCTGCAGAATATAGTTGCATAAGATAATGCATAAGAAATGGCCTAGGACCCTCGTACCTACGGGACAGCCTCTCCCGGTATGCCCCACGGAGGACCTTAAGGTCCAGGTCCTGGGCCCTAAGGAAGTTAGATTAGCCTCAACCAGAGCCAGGGCCTTTTCAACACTGGCTCTGGCCTGGTGGAACGCTCTGTCTCATGAGACCAGGGCCCTGCAGGATCTGATTTCTTTCCGCAGGGCCTGTAAGACAGAGTTGTTCCACCTGGCCTTTGGTTTAGAATCAATTTGATTCCCTCCCCCTCTTTCTTTTTTCCTTTCTCCTCCTGTGATGAGGCTGCATTTTAATGTTTCAATGTTTTAATGTTATATTTTAATCTTGTTTTTAAGTTGTATTCATTCAACTTGTTTTATTATTGCTTGTTAGCCGCCCTGAGCCCGGCCTTGGCTGGGGAGGGCGGGGTATAAATAATTTTTATTATTATTATGCTAATAAAAGACAATAACAATAGCATAAGAAACTTGCTGGTGATTTGTTGCAAAATGGATTGTGCAATTTGTTCTGCAATGAGTTCCTCCTGTCACAACTGTTACATTGAATTCCTCTGGTGTGCAAAATTAAAACTCACCCATTCACTAGTGCAAGAGCCCTGACACTAGTGGGGGGGGGACCACTGGATACAGCCCATGACTTTGTATTACTTGTTGAGGTACTACCGGTAAATATTTTTTAAAAAAATAAGTGGGACAAATATTTAATCACACATTACACTTCTAATGTATGTTTTATAACCCACATTAAAAACAATATCTCTGGTCTAGGACAGAGTGTTACTTTTACATTGACATGTATAATGTAAAATTTATGATGGTATGAGAGGCAGAATTATAAAGACTTTATCTCCATAATGTAGGGTTGCCATATTTCAAACTGAAAATCAGGATTTTCCTGGGTATTTTAGCGATTCCTGCCCAGACATTGCTTCTGACCATGGTATTCTGGGTATGTCTGGGAAATTCCAGAAGTATGGCAACCATACCATAATATCCAATGGCCTTCATTCAGTAGAGTCAGGCCAAGCAAGTGAGATGTTGGTGTATCAATTAGCTGATTACAATCTTCTACTTCCTTATGTCCTCATCTTTCCTCCTCTGTTGTCGGGAAGCATATATATTGTCACTGCACATTCATGACAAAGTTGTTGATTTTAATATATGGGATCATTCGAAACCTGTGGAGGGAAATCACAAAAAGTGTTGGTGTGGAAGGAATGTCAGCAAATTCAATGACCCCTACTATTTATTTATTTGTTATTACATTTTTATACTACCTTTATCTTCCAAGGATCTCAAGGTGATGTACATGGTTCTCCTCCTCCCCTTTTCATCCTCACAACAACCCTGTGAGGTAGGTTAAGCTAAGAGATGGTGACTGGCCCAAGGTCACCCATTGAGCTTCATGGCTGAGTGGGGATTTGAACCCTGCTCTCCCAGTTTCTAGTCCAACACTCTAACCATTATGCCACACTGCCTCTATTAAAGTTGCTAGAGTTTGTCAAATCCCAAAGCTCTTGAAAGAGTCTAGAGTTCACTTACCTTCAAAAGCTTGTTATGATGATGATGATTGACAACCACCACTGTACATAGGTTAAATCACACTTTTCTTCCCCCCTCCCTTTATGGGTGTGTTAATTAAATCTTAATCTATCAAAAATCAGACTTTAAAACTTGATGAAATTTCCTCATCCCATCCTTAGGATCAAAACAGCAGAGGAGGGAGAACTAGGGGAAAAGAAGGACAATAACCATTTGCCCAACATCTGACTTGTGGCACTGTAGTGTGAATTAACTTTAAGCCGCATAAGAAATAAAGGACAGCTATCTGTTGTCGTCCTTCCCCTCCCTTTTCTACTTATAATCAAGTGCCAAGAGGCAAATTGAAGCGCATGAAAGGTGATGCTATCCATGCACTTTAGCTGCTCTAATTTATTCCCACTCTACCCTGCATAACATTTAAAAAAATCAAAATCATTTGCCCATTGGTTTTCTGTGCTGTCTACACAGCATCATCAACATTCATTTGTAGTATCTGTATTTCATAGTGTAATAGTAAAGCCACATATTACAAATCCTTGACAGTTAAGTAATTTCAACCAAGGGCTGGTGTTAAGAGTTTCTGAATTGAATGCACTGATCCTGGAAAAGTCCTTTGAAATCTGCATTTCAAGGTTACTGCACAGATGTGTAAGTGGTACAATGATGAGGACACAGAATGCAGCTTCTGTAGGCTACAGTCCCATCCATCTTGCTTGCAAATTGCACAGAGATGGATGAATGGGCCACCCTGCATTGAACTAGTATATGTGTTAATGACATATTGCTGACTAGATGCCTTTAATTTCCCATTCTTCATCCTTTCCCCCTTGTCAGTATTTGATTTCAGCACACAGAAGAATCACTCCTTTTCCCCATTAAAGCTTCAGCAATATTTTATAAAAACCAAATATTGACGCTCTTGAACACCACATTTGTTTCCCTACTAGCGGCATTTTTATACAAATCTGCTAAACATAGACCTTTAGCCTCCACCTTCTTGCAGTTTACAAAAGCACCTGTTTCTCTCACCTGTATTCCTATGGGGGGGGTTCATTAACAAAAAGTGAAGGGCAATTTTTAAGTTGTGCCTGAAATCAGATTCAATGAGCTTTTGCCTAGAAAAAATTGCATGCTAAAATAAATTGGTTAGTTGTTAAGGTGTCACAGTGTCTTATTCTTGCCCTAATGCATTGGCACCCATTGGTTCAAGCCCACATACCTCTGTACTAAATTGTGGAATTTATGTGTAAACAAAACAAGGTGTGCACATGAGAAATTTATATTTTCAATAACATGTGCATGTGTTATGTCCTTGCATGCATCCTGTTCAGGGCTGGAACCTTATACAGTGGTACCTCGGGTTACGGATGCTTCAGGTTACAGACACTTCAGGTTACAGACTCCGCTAACCCAGAAATAGTACCTCGGGTTAAGAACTTTGCTTCAGGATGAGAACAGAAATTGCGTGGTGGTGGCGGCAGCGGAAGGCCCCATTAGCTAAAGTGGTGCTTCAGGCTAAGAACAGTTTCAGGTTAAGAACAGAGCTCCAGAACGAATTAAGTACCACTGTAATGGTGCTGGTGAGACTCAGCAAGAGAACTGTCCAGTCACCTGGGATCAGAACTCTGGACAGCTCTCTGTGGAACATTCATTATGAGCCAGATGCAAGGCAACTCCTAAGGATGTTTCTGTGCCCCCATAGGTGTAGCCAAGGGGGGCGGGGACATCTGCCCCCCAATAAATAAAAGTCAATACAAATCAATACAAATCAGAGGTTCTGCCTGCCCCAACAGAAGCCTGCCCCCCTAACAAAAGTCCTAGCTACACCCATGCCCCCGTCCTACCAGTAGAAAGGTAACTATTTAAAAGTTTTGTTTGTAAATAGAGCATGTTTTATTTATATTTTTTATAATTTTTATAATTTAATAATTTTTATAATTTATACAAAATACAATTACATAAAATGATAGGAACATAATGAAATACTGTTGAAGCAAAAAAAACAACAACACATAGACTCATGCAGCTGGAAGGGACCCCAAAGGGTCGTTTTTCTAGTGCAACCTCCTGCAGTGTAGGAAACTGAGCTAAAACATCCATGACAGATGACTATCTAACCTCTGCTTAGAAACCTCCAAGGAAGGAGAGTCCAGAACCTCCCGAGGGAGATCCATCTTCCATGTATTATTAAAAAGTAAACAACACAAAGAATTATCTTTCAGTGTTCCATAATACCACATAGCTGGTTTGTGGTTTCTCAGTAGATAGGCACAACTTAGAAGAAATGTGTTTACATCCAGTCTCAATGAATGCAATGGAATGGAATGTAAACATGACTAAGCCTTTTATTTCAGTGGAACTGAGTCATGCTGTGTTGGCTGGCAGCCACACCAATCTGGCAATGGAAACAAGTCACCAAATAGTAACTGCATGGTAGGTAATGTTCAAATATAGGCAATGGTGCTGCACACCTGCCTTATTTTCATGGTTTTCAGCTGTAATGGGCTGGCATTGTAATTGGTTTGTTCTTGAGATCAGAGTCCTGAGTAATTCCATTTCATGAATGAAGCTCTCATGCAGCAGATTTTGTCATTCACTTCAATGGAGCAGGCAACTCTCAGCACATCCAACTCTATTGAAATGAATGAATTTGTTAAGTCATTCTGGGGAATCTGGATTTCAACCCAGCAGTATTTAATATTTCTTATTCTTCTAATCGCCAGACCATACATTTTAATTGCATCCACACAATTAGCATTGTGTCTAGTTTAGCCACAGCACACTGTGTATCTAGTTTTTTAAATGTTCAGAGCTTTCCTTTTATGAAGATTTTGATTTAAAAGTTCTTGATTTGAAAATAAAATACTCATTAAGACCAATTCCTTAGGGGAGAAAAGATAATAAGAAGAACCCACGCTAATAATCATTGTTTGAAAACCAAAAAAGCTTTAGTCACAGTTAACAAAAAAGGGGTGCATTAATTATCTTAGAAGATAAATGAAATGCTTCTCTGTACCATTTTGTTATACTTGCCAGCCAAGCTCGCTGTTTTTGTACTCTCGTGAAGGAAAGACAATTCACCTCTGAGGCTTTAAGTGATGTATGAAATATATCAAGGCAGAGTGGTGCAGTGGTTGATCAAGAAGATCAGGGAGAACTACGTTCAAATCCATCATGAAGTTCCCTGCATGACCTTGGACCACTCACAATCTCTTAGTCTAATCCACTACACAGGTCTGTTGTGAGATAAAGTATATTGAAGGGTGGGGGAGTGAAATTCGGGAGAAACAGCAGTTTGTTTTTTTCTTCATGGAGTAACTACCTTGGAGCTAAGTTAAGTTTCAGCCTTGCACAGATGTACAGTTTCTGAAAATAGAATTATGTTGTTCTTATAGCTCCTATTCTTTTACATATTATTGCTTTCAATCCTGGCATAGTATATGTACAATTCACTATGATATGCAATATCCATTTCTTGCAAAGGGGCTTTTACAGCAGATGTTCCTGGCGGAATTGTATAAATAGAAAGGGCACCAAATATCTATATTTGCTAACAGCTTGCATCTGCTAGCTCATGGTGCATGAATGCCCGCAGCAGACTTTAAATGAAGTTCTCTGCTTGCAATTAGCCATGGGAATAACCTGAGTGTGTGCTTTGTGCAAATGTTACATTACACTGAATGTGTGGGCTATTTGAATGCAAACTGATATTTAACTAATTAGAGATTTACATCGAATCACAAACCTTCAAGCCTACATGACAGACGATTACTGAGCTCACAGTATTGAAGCAGAACAGAAGGATGGGATACAGAACAACATCCAGATTGCATTTTAAGCACCATGGACAGCTCTCTGTGTACTTTGCCCTTTTCTGCCTTAAGGAAAGCTGAATTCTGTGATCTGCATAAGTAAACCAAGTTTATTTGGGATAATTTATTCTGCTTGTGCTAGTCAAGGGGAAGGACAGAGAACTCTGCAGAGTCTTTTGTTGACTACTGGAAACTTTATTTATTCTAGCCTCAGTTTTACCTGACACCCATCACACATCACTCACCATCCATGGGGCAAGTATAATGTGAATATTATTTATAGTTCTTTTTGAGAACATTCTGGGCAATTGCATCTTTTGCCTCCAGTTTCAGTTCCTAACTGTAATTTAAGAGTGGTCTGCATATTCAGTCATGTCATATTAACTACCCATTTTCTTGCTTTGAACATTTGTGCTTGAAGAAGGGTCCTTAGGTCTTCCAGTGTTTTGTACCAGTTGTTTCAGTCAAGGTGTTCCACCTAACATGATCTGTGATTTTTGCCTGCACTTTACAGTTATTGGAACATATGCAACAAAGTCTACAAAGTCCTTTTTAAAAGCTTTACTATATATAATTTTTTTTTAGCAAAGACTGGGAAGAAGTAGAAGATGCCAAACTGCTTGCAGACATTTTCTGGACAAAGAGAGAAGCAGATATTGCCACATGCTAGGCACATCTGGTGCAGACAAGAATTAAAGAGAACCTGGATCAGAGCACAGAAGAACAACTGGAAAGATGAGAAAAGGCAGCGAAATGACTCCCTTATGAACACTTGCAGTCTGTTCCTTCCCATTACTGGACTTATCTCTGGGAATTGTTCAAACACTCAGCTGTAGCTAGAGGAATCATTGAAGCTAACTATGGTTCCCATGGAATCTTCTAGTTCATTAGACTGGGTAACTTCGATCCATTCCCTGTGCTTTTTTATTACCTCTCAGAGAACCACCATTTGTCACAGATGACTCATCTCCCTTGTGCTGACAAAACTCCAAACTTCCCAGCAGTTGACTGTTAGTGGGAATGAACCTGTGATCTCCGGTGAGCAGCCAATACAGCAAATTAATCCCACTGCAAAAGGATTGTGTGTTCTGCCAATGGCAGCTCTGCTTTTGTGAATAATAATTTTAAAAAACACACGGTAAAAGGGTTAAAGTGAGAAATAAGGAAATCAGATAAATAACCCATCACCTTGCTGCAGTTAGCAGACAATGAAATCTACCAGTCCAGTTTGCCCAGAAGAAGCGAATTGGCAGATAAGAATTGAATGAAAAGTTGAGGTGGTTGCTAAAATTCAATGTAGGGGCTACAAGATGGGCTTTGCTGCTGTGCTTTTCCTGGGAATGCAGATAAGAAAATACTCCTTGCCTTTGGCTAGGATTAGCATTCAAAACATGCTCGACAAGTACATCTAAAGAAAACAGGTTCAGCATGCATCGGGTCAATCGCTCAATTCAGTACACAGGTTTTAAAATAGCATTGCCCTAAGCCAGCAAGAGATGTAAGCATTTTCCCCATGTGTAAATTCTTTCCTCCACTATAGGGACAAGGAGTTCTCCCCCCTACATACACCCCCCCCCGCCCAAGTCCTGAGTGGTGCTTGAGCCAGGTGTCATCATCTCTTTCCCCTGCTAGAAATCTTTCTGGAAAGGGAAGTGGAGAGGCCTGTGAGTTTTAATGCTCTCACTGGACTCAGAGCTGGCGCAGTCGAGGCAAGAGGGTGACGGTGATTGCAAGCCAAATTATTCCCCCCTGTTTAGTAAAACCGGGGGGAAACAAAAAGTGTTGAGTTGTAAAAGCACATGGGGGGGGGGGGAAGAGATGAGACATAAAGTTTCCTATAGGCGGATGCTTGAAACATGCGTCATAGTGCCATAAATCGTTGCAGCAAAAGGGATGCTGATGTTCAAGAAGCCGCCCAGTGGGGTTTCGGATGACAAGGCTCTACTTTGATAAAGAAAACTACCTGACACCTTTTCAAGTGTTCCATTGGTGCGTAAATTGTATTAAGCCAGTGCATTGCTGTCACCTGCTGTTCACTACCAGGTTAATTCTAACTCAGAAAAGCATATTGCAATGGAAATGACAGCTTTCCTTCACTTTGCTCAGAGATTGTGGTGGATCCTCCCCCCACCTTTGCTTGGTTTGATTGTCTCCTTGGTGATGATATGGCTGTGCTTATTAATTTGTTTAAAAATGTTTACTAGCTGCCTTCCATTGCAACAATGACAATGTCAGTATATAAATATTTCCATACCCAAATAAGATAGGAAGCAATCCCAAACGTTTTTAAAGCCCACCTAATCACTGCCAAGGAGTGGCTGCTGTTATGCCTCAGGGGAGGGAATGACAGAGCTGTGGGGCCCCAGCAGAAAAGGCTCTGTTCCTTGTAGACAGCAGCTGGACTTCCCTTCCAGGTAGGCACATGAGCAAGGGCCCAGGCATCCATCTCCAATCCTTGGTGGAGTCCAAAATGTATAGCCTGCCTTTCTAAGCAAAAACCAATCAAAGGTGCCTTACAGATGTGTTCAATGAACAATGTCACAGAACACAATGACCCTGTGAGAGGACCAAATGAATGGTGATCAGCTGTTCCTGATTCTAGACCATGGCAAAGTGTAAGTTCCAGCAAAAGAATGGAATTTTGTGCCTTCCAAAAGACTGATCCTAAGTCTGAACTAAGGGTCAGCCTTCTGTGGAGAGTCTTCATATTTTAGCATTAAATCCAGAGCCATTCCAACAGAGCTCAGATGAAGTTTGAGACCATGTTCACAAGAAACTGCACCCCACTAAAAAGGACTTATAGGTACTGTTGTCCATTCTGTGTGCTTGGGAAGCTGACATTGCACCATTCTTTGGGAGAAAGAGACACATCTGCCTAAAGGCAATAAAATATATTAAGCCACCTGTGCTTTGGGGCTTCAATATGTCTGAGCACAGCCTGAGCTTAAAATGTGAATTGGCAGATGTGTAAAAAAAAAAAAATTCCGCTTAACTAATATAAGGCAATCAAGATTGCACATTCCGCTATCTGTCAGGGATGCTTTAGTTAAGATTTCTGCACTGCAGGGGTTTGGACTAGATGACCCTCAGGGCCCCTTCCAACTCTACAATTCTATGATTCTATGCAGTGATGTGTATCGCCTGCTGCCGTTTCCTACCTTCCAGCTCAAAGACAACTGGATGAGGAGCAGGGATGGCACAGAAACTGACATGGCCACTGTTTAAGCCTGCACAGGGCTCACCTTACAACTATGCTGCCCACCCCCAAGCTTCTATTCCTGCTTATCTTCTGTGCTAGACACACACCTCTGTCAACCTCTTGAGCATGGCAACTTCTGCTTTCTTCAAGTGCAGAGTGCACTGTGTCATCTTCAAAAGGAATGGCTGAGAGGTTTACAGTAGCAGGTTGTATGAGAGAATATCAAATGGAAATGTTGGTGCACCTAGTTCATCAAGTGCCAGAATCAGAGGTTTGTTGGTTTGTTGGTTTGTTTTTTTAAAAAACAGAAATAACAAATACAGTTACATGATGAAATTGTATTAGGTCTTCAGCAGTTCTTACCAGTCATGGTCCAGAGATTGTTCTGCATGACTCTACTTATGTGTAACTCTCAGAATCATTCTTGGACCAAGCAGACTAACCCATTGCAAATAATTGGTCAAGGCTTTCGAGTTGTGAAAGAATCTGAACAACCCAGGGCAAACAAAGAATCTGTTAAATAAAAGTGAGATTTACTTACGAAAATTGTCAAATCAGACACATCTGAAAGAAGTTTTAGATAGTATTTTATATTATTGCTGTAGAGCGGGGATAAGGAACCTATGTCTCTCCAGATGTTTAAAGCTCTGTTGTCCTGCAACATCAATTATATTAGAAGGCCAGTATCCTGTCTGTAAAGATAAACAAAACAGCCTAAAGGCTCGATGCACTGGGAAGTTTTCCAACATTTCTTCTTGCAGAACGGAATGTTTGTCCCCATGGCACCTGATATATTTAATCAAGGAGGTATGCAGCTGCTGATTTAGATAGCACCTTGGTGAGCAAAGCACTTTCCCCAGGGTCTGGACATGAGTCATCCCCCCCAGCTCAGCTCATGCCTGTGCGGTATATATTAGTTGTGTGCACATTTGTGATGCAGGCACCATTCCTCTGCAAGCTCTGTGTCCTGGACTGACTCATACCAGGTTGAATCAATTAATCTTGATGTCATTCCTCTTACACTGTATTGCAGGGTAAGAAGTTAACCGTCTGAAGAATGTGGTAAAGCTACATTGGACCGTACTGCCACCAAGCCCAGTACTAACTACTTGGGCTGGTGGTGCAAATCTTTCACTGCTCTGTCTGCATGAAGCCTTTTCACCAGATGATCCCAGGGCCTGAAGCAGAGACCTTCGAGATGAACAGCATGTGCTCAGCTCTGCCATTAAGCCAAGGGCTGCTGGTGTAGGGTTTAATGGATCCTTGAGCCAAGGCACTTAGTTTTATTTTTATTTTATTTTCAAAAAAGTAAATCAATCTGACATTTCTGAAGAAAGTTAAAGCAGAAAATGCAGAGGCAACTCTAATGCTTCTGCACTCAGCAGGCAGCACCATTACTAAGGACATGTAATTGCTTAATTGCTGTTACAAGACCAAAGGAAGGAATATTGACCTCCCTTCCAGTGGGAAGGGACAGAGCATAGGCATTGTAGCTAGCAGCCCTCTGATTTTCCTCCATGAATTTATCCGAACCTCTTTAAAAGCCACCCAGGTTGGCAGCTGTCACTGTCTGCCATGGGAGGGTATTTCATAGCTTAACTGCACACTGTGGGGCACATATTTGCATCCTGTTTTTCCACCCAGGAGCTCAAGGTTCTATACATTTTCCACCCCTCCCCCATTTTATAGCAACAGTCTTGTGAGGTAGGCTAGGTTAATATACAGAATGTACATAAGCAGCAGCTCTTGTCAATAGATTGAGGAGGGGCAGGTGGGATAGAAGGGTCCCAATCCGCATACAGTGTACCAGACCCAGGAATTCCTGTTGGCAAGCCCCTCTTTCATTTTCCTGAAATTCCTGCTATCGTCACATTTCTCTTTTCCATTTATAGAAATGCCAATTGAGGATATATACCACTGTGAAAGGGAAATGGTTTGTAAATAGCTTCACTGCAGTAATGCTTTCCATTATAATGAAAGCATGCTTCTCTGAATAGGATAACACAAGCATGATCTACCACAAAATGTTGCAGCGCAGAGTGCTTCTGCTCAGGGCTCCTGACATTCCATCAGTTTTCCACCTCCCTTTCCCTCAGCAGCCAGTCAGCATTCTGTGCCCACTGAGCATGCTCAGTCCTCCTTAGGTGGCTTTTATGTAGGTATCTTCTCACCCTGCTTTCATGTGTGTGTTTTGTAGTTCTGCAGACCTTTGGGTTTCCCGAAGCATACAGAAACTTTCCTATTCTATGTGGGTGAGGTCATTTTCATGATATAAAAATCAGCACTCAGAAAACTGGGGTCACTGTCACTACATATGATTATATCAATCCCACTTTTTTTGGAGGGAAAACAAAAACCCTTGCGTCTGATTACAGCGGGTATCGCAAACAATCTCTAATTGAAGTGCAATGTATCTGCCTTAAATTTGCTTCTTTTCCAGCTCCAGTTGTGAATGGTGCATTCTGGGAGAAAGAATTTGCCAGCAAGTGGATCTGTCCACATCACTTGCTGTCTGTCATTTAAGAGCATTGGATTTTTATTTTTTATTTTTTGACAGCTCATTTGAAAGACCTTGGGACCTTGGGACATCATGTATTACAGAAACCTGGAGTTAAAAGGTATAATCAGTGCCTGCCATGAATACAACCGCCTCTCTCTTGCCCCGTACTGATCTGGTATAGGTGCCTGAATAGGAAACATGCATCTTGCATTAATGCTAAATGATGCTGGTTGAAGGTTGAATTTAATAGATAAGAATAAAAATAACAGCAGAAGACTTAGTCAAAAAAGCAAACTAATTTGCATTTGTATACAATACTCAGGATGCACTCCGGGGCGAGTCCAGACCCTCCAAGTGTCCCTATTTTCCAGGGGCATCCCTGATTTAGAGAAGCTATCCCAGTTTCTGATTTGATCCCAGAATGTCCCACTTTTCCTTAGTATGTCCCTATTTTCATTGGAGAAATGTTGGAGGGGTGGAGTTACCTGACCCCTGAGCTGTCTGAAGGCAATACTGTATAGAGAAGGGGTTTTTTATGTTTAATGTTTTGTTGTGTTTTCATATGTGTTGGAAGCTGCCCAGAGTGGTTGGGGCAACCCAGTAAGATGTGTGGGGTATAAATAGTAAAATTATCATTATGGAATGGGACGTCCCTATTTTCATCAGAGAAATGCTGGAGGGTAGGTGAGTCAAGTGACTCAAGCCTCACTCTCACCCTGAACAAAGCACTTTTTGGGGAGTGACTGCCGAGATCTCGCGAGAAAAAGCAGGATGTTCCTCTTTTTATCGAGGCACTTGGAAGGTACGGCTTCTATTATTATCTTCAGTTTTTAAAAAAATGATCAGGGTTCAGGTGATGTGAGAGACTTCTGCCTTAGACAGCAGCTGCCAATCAGAATAGATGATACTGGACTGAATGGACAAATGACCTGATCTGATAGGAGGTAGCTTCCAATGTGAGCAGCTGCTTCAGCTTTCCTCAATGCCAACAACACAAGCACCTGCCCACCACACAATTGGGATTTTACTGCGCCTTTACTGCTCCTAACATCAGACTTGCTATTGCAGCCAGATTCATTATGGTGAGCCAACCTCTTGCTAGTGATTGTCAGAAAGGTTACTGCTTTTCCCCCTGCCAGGACTGAAGCCTCAAGCCTAAAAGAGCCTTGAAAAAAATCTTGGATTGGAAAAACAACAACAACTAAGTTTAAAAATGCATAATAACCTGCTGGGTAGTTATGAAACAAGCATTTCCTCAAACATCACAGGAAAAGTGTGCACAGCTTATGCATATTCAAAGCTGCTACAGGGCCTGCATTTAATTCAGTTGCCTGTGGTCTTATGGCTAGCATTATTGGGTACTGAAATAATGTCTGAGGAGGCATAAAGACAACGCTGGCATCTGAGCTTGTTGCAGGGTCTGGCCCCTGTGTTTGGGACTTGTTTATGTGACCCTCTGTTGTTGGTGAGTAGCTGCTATTTGGGGGTGTTTGTAAGCAAGGGCAGGGCTACCAGTGGCATAGTGTTGGGTGAAGGGGGACAGACGGGCGGTGGCGCTAGGTGTAAGTGTCCCAGGTGCAAGAGGGGGTGGGGGGAGAAGAGTGGCAAGTGCACATGCCGAACCATCTCCATGGTGTTTGCTCTGTGGTGCAGCCTCTTGGCATCCATGCTAATGGTCCACATGTCAGGGGATGCAATACTTGCCCTGGGTGCTGTCAACCTACACTATGCCTGTTAAGTTGTGGGTGAACATATCAGACAACACAGCGATTCTTCAAACAGCTCTTGTTTATTCACAGGCCAGAACAGAACTGAACTGAAGGGTTCAGCCAGCCTGCTGATATAGAGCTCCAGTATAACACAACTGTAACAACTTTCTGTAACTATCCAATCACTGAACGTCACTTTCAATCCCTTATTTGCATATGTGGACCTGAGTGAAAACTATCTGCAGTATCCCCCTGCTGGCCCAGGGTGAGAACTTCAGTACCTAACAATGCCACTGAGGCCTACTACCCGGGATAGGCTGTAAGACAATAGAGCTGAGTGGTTTTAGCTCAGAGATGTAGGTGAGAGCCAGTGTTCTTCCGTTTAGACAATTATAGCATGTAATTTGAGGCCATCCTGCCACCATCTTCTTAAACTGCTTTTGTATCCCAGTGTTGAGACTAGACTCGATTCAAATAGATGAGATTATGAACATACGTAAAGTGCCTTCCCCACACACCTGAGTAACCAGCAGTCCCAGTGGTTCAGATTAAGGAAAGCTAGGGCCAAGGAAATAACATATTTAATACCTGCAAGTTCTGGTTGTTCTTACAAAGGGACACTGCCTGCCTTTGCAGCTGCTACATATGAACCTCTTCCTGAAACCTGTGGTTTTTAATGATGGCAACATTTTGTTCTCAAGCACCATTTCAGTCAAAACCGTTTGCTTGGGAGAGCCACAGCAGAGCATGCATACTAATGATGCTGAACTCGGCTCACAGCCTAAAAGCTGACGCAGGGCAAGTCAGAAACCACCAGCTCAAAAATCAGATTAGTCACAAACCCCTTGAAGCAGGTATGCAGGGGCCTCAAGAGGATATCCTGGGCCCAGTTCATGATATGTGAATTGGGCCCCTACATCCTGTCCCATCCCTGCAATCTATTAAGAGCTGGATGGACCAATGGTCCGACTTGTTATAAAGCAGGTTTTTTTATGTTCCTTAAGCCCCTCGCAGCTTACAGTGTTTGCAAACACAGCAAACATTCTATTGAAGCACATTTTCCACCTCTCAAAGAATCCTAGGAACTATAGTTTGATATGGGTACTGGTATTTGCAACTCTTGCCAACAAAGGTCCGTATAGTTAAAGCCATGGTTTTCCCAGTAGTGATGTATGGAAGTGAGAGCTGGACCATAAAGAAGGCTGATCGCCGAAGAATTGATGCTTTTGAATTACGGTGCTGGAGGAGACTCTTGAGAGTCCCATGGACTGCAAGAAGATCAAACCTCTCAATTCTGAAGGAAATCAGCCCTGAGTGCTCACTAGAAGGACAGATCGTGAAGCTGAGACTCCAATACTTTGGCCACCTCATGAGAAGAGAAGACTCCCTGGAAAAGACCCTGATGTTGGGGAAGATTGAGGGCACAAGGAGAAGGGGACGACAGAAGATGAGATGGTTGGATAGTGTTCTCGAAGCTACCAGCATGAGTTTGACCAAACTGCGGGAGGCAGTTGAAGACAGGAGTGCCTGGCGTGCTCTGGTCCATGGGATCATGAAGAGTCGGACACGACTAAACGACCAAACAACAACAAGGGGTAAATTACAGCTCCCGGGCATCTTTGTCGGTTCCTTAAATGTGGCAAGTTCCCTAAGTAGGAGCATTTCTCTTAGGGAGCAAGAATCTCTTGCAACAGTTTTCCCCCAATTCCCACTTGTATAGTGCTGATTTAATTTATAAGTTGCAAGATTACATGTAACTGTATATAAATATCCAGTATGTGGTAGAGAAATGCTAGGTATTCTTTTTCCTTGAATAATACTAGGCTTCCTCCTCATTTTCATTCCAGTTGTGTTTTGTTGGGGACCCTTCATCACTGATGCATGACGAACTCCTAACTTTGCCAGTTCATTTCACATGCACTAAGAAAGGAAATAATAGATTTCAAGCGGGCGAGGAACTTGCACCCAAATTCAGTAAAACTTAAATTACTCGATCTGTTTCTTAGTATCCACGGTGACAATGTGACTGGAATGCTGGAATTAGATTCATGCCAAAGAAACTGGTGAATAATTATGTGAGACTCCATTGTGCAGCGGGCGTGTGTGTCTCAAGGAAAGTCTTATCGGCAGTTTCTTTATTAAGAAAACGGAAATGTTCAGTCTTTGGGATCATTCTAATTTGCCACCGCTGCTCTTAAAGGAGCAAAGTTTTATAGCAAGAACTCGCTACCCTGTCCAGGACAAAAACATGGCTTCTTTCCTCCTGGACAGCAATGTAAAAATAAAAAAGGCAAAGGACCCATGGATGGTTAAGTGCAGTCAAAGGCGACTATGGGGTGTGACGCTCATCTCGCTTTCAGGCCCAGGGAGCCAGCGTTTATCCACAGACAGTTTTCCGGGTCATGTGGCCAGCATGACTAAACCGCTTCTGGTGCAACAGAACACTGTGATGGAAACCAGAGTACAAGGAAATGCCGTTTACCTTCCCGCCACAGTGGTACCTATTTATCTACTTG
The DNA here is from genome assembly GCF_951804945.1 of Podarcis cretensis. Lineage (NCBI taxonomy): Eukaryota > Metazoa > Chordata > Lepidosauria > Squamata > Lacertidae > Podarcis > Podarcis cretensis. Next base: position 29,917,362 of record NC_137173.1, on the reverse strand, counting down.
CACTGGTGTGCTTTTGAACTGCTAGGTTGGCAGGAGCTGGAACAGAGTAACAGGAACTCAACCCATCGCAGGGATTCAAACCGCCAACCTTCTGATCGGCAAGCCCAAGAGGCTCAGTGGTTTAAATTTATATACCACCCTTCATCCGAAGATCTCAGAACAGTTCACAAGATAATATATACGGTATATATAATATAAATGCAATGTAATGAGATGAGATGATGCATTTGTCTGCATAACTAAGGAAATGGCCAACGATTCCTTCTGAGAAGCTGCTTTCCACAGCTTCTCCCTCCCTGAAGGGAGATGATGTCATCAAGCTGCTTGCATCACTGGCTTTGCTGCCTGAGACAAAAGATAGCAAGATAGCAATTTCCCCATTTCAGGTACAGGAGCCACTAAGACCAGCAGTTGACAGTTATCTCAACAGCATCCTCTATCTTACCTGAGTGCAGCAGGCTCACATAGAAAGCATGAGGCAACGGCCTCACCCTGGCTCTGAGAAAGAGGTCTGTATTGCAGTTGAAGAGCAGAGTGGCTTTTTTTAGGCAGGAGGAAAACCCCGTTTTTTAGGGGTTCAGTTATTGAGCTTGTTTTAGGGAGGAGAAAAAGAAGAAGCTTTTTTGGGGGGGAACTTCCACAAAAAGATCGCTGTGGATGAAAGCTCCATCTTCCCTTCTAGAGATCAAACAACATTGGAGGGGGGCAGGGCAGGAGTCAGTTTTAGCGACGCTAAGGAAAGGGAGCCTGAGATCGACCGTGATCTACCAAAACCTTGTGGGGATCTACCAGTAGATCGTGATCGATCTGTTGGACATCCTGTCCTAGAAATCCACTGGGAGAAATAACTTTGGGACAGCTCTGGAAGTCAAGCTGTCTCTTCCTCCCTCTTCTGTACAAAGCTCACCGAGCAAATAGCACAGCTGGGGCCCTAACTGGCAGCAGCTCTCCAGGATTAAAGTCAGAGTTCTTTCCTAGCCCATCTGGGAGATGTCAGGAATTGAATCGAGGCCCTTCTGTGTTCAAAGCAAATGAACTCAGTCACTGAGTTGAGCTCCTTCCTATTTCATTGCCCACCCCTTACCCCAGTGTTTTCTGAAATGCCTGCATATTGCTCCTCTTTATCCCAGGCTTCCTTCCCAGTCCCTTGCACTGTTGTCTTGTCTGTTCTGATTTCTAGATTCAACGCCCCTCAGGGCAGGCTAATCTGCTTTATTATTTAAAAAAAAGTTACACGCTTGGGTGGTACCGTAAAAATAACCCGCTATTGGCAACAGTTCAGAACACATTGCTTCTACTTGAGTCGCTTGTAGTGTGATACAAGGAAGCAGGATTGAAACTTCAGACGGAACCTACAGGGACATATATTTCCCTGAGTTCCTTGAGAAGGGAAGGGTATGGTATAAATTCAAGTGTTACACACCACCCGTCTCCAAGTGGTGCCAGATTCCAGGCACTTACCCAGGGTTCGTGTTTCCTTTGGAAATGAGGCAAAGTGGAGACTATGGTGTCTTTATGAGTTTATTACTCACATATACAACCTGAGTCCACAGTGGAGGGGTTCGCAGCATCAACATCCCAAGAGGGTCTTGTTTCTCTCATAGTCACAGCCTTGGATTTAAACAGAAATCAAACATTGCTCTCAGACATTGCTCTGATTCTCTCTCCAACTTGCTACCTTTTCCTGTTGTTGTTGTTGTTTAGTCGTTTAGTCGTGTCCGACTCTTCGTGACCCCATGGACCAGAGAACGCCAGGCACTCCTGTCTTCCACTGCACCCCGCAGCTTGGTCAGACTCATGCTGGTAACCTCGAAAACACTATCCAACCATCTCATCCTCTGTCGCCCCCTTCTCCTTGTGCCCTCCATCTTTCCCAACATCAGGGTCTTCTCCAGGGAGTCTTCTCTTCTCATGAGGTGGCCAAAGTACTGGAGCCTCAGCTTCACAATCTGTCCTTCCAGTGAGCACTCAGGGCTGATTTCCTTCAGAATGGAAAGGTTTGATCTTCTTGCAGTCCATGGGACTCTCAAGAGTCTCCTCCAGCACCATAATTCAAAAGCATCAATTCTTCGGCGATCAGCCTTCTTTATGGTCCAGCTCTCACTTCCATACATCACTACTGGGAAAACCATAGCTTTAACTATACGGACCTTTGTTGGCAAGGTGATGTCTCTACTTCTCAAGATGCTGTCTAGGCCTGTCATTGCCCTTCTCCCAAGAAGCAGGCGTCTTTTAATTTCGTGGCTGCTGTCACCATCTGCAGTGATCATGGAGCCCAAGAAAGTAAAATCTCTCACTGCCTCCATTTCTTCCCCTTCTATTTGCCAGGAGGTGATGGGACCAGTAGCCATGATCTTCGTTTTTTTGATGTTGAGTTTCAGACCATATTTTGCACTCTCCTCTTTCACCCTCAATAAAAGGTTCTTTAATTCCTCCTCACTTTCTGCCATCAAGGTTGTGTCATCTGCATATCTGAGGTTGTTGATATTTCTTCCGGCAATCTTAACTCCGGCTAGGGACCTTTTCCTAGGTCACATCAATGCCCCAAAAAACTCTCAACCCTGGCTTTTGTCCTTTTTTACCATCTATGAGTTTAGGGAGTGGGGGAGGGGGAGGGGTTCCACCCATTTGCAATCTTCCACAGAGCCCCTTCCTTTGTTCTCCTTAATGGCTCATCACTCAGGCTATCAGATCGCCAGGAGACTAGCTTAGCTACTCCAGGAACTAAAAGCCTTGACTGAATTCTGACACTTGCTAAATCCAGGGATTAGAAGGGTCTTGGCATACAGGCTACTTCCCCCTGCCCAAACATTAAGATAAGCATTTATGTTATACTTTCCTATGTGCTTTACAAACACCATTTTGGCTGCATTTGGGCTTGTCCTAATTTTACCACAGCAGCACTCCCATCTCATTTACAGGCTTTCATTATTATAATTCTAAAGGCCTGGTTTTCTTTTCTTTTTTACATTTTCTGCACCCTTTACACTGGTGTTAATTACACGGCAGATTGCTTTGTGGAACTATTTTTCTCCAAGGGACAAACATTCAGCATTTGTTCTCTTGCCACATAAGATAATAACCCAATGTATCACAATTAAATCAAACCAATGTACTTTAATTCCTATTAAGATTCTGCAGTGTATTTTCCCGTGTCATATTTGTAGTACTGTACTTGGCTTATTAAAAATGAGAGAGAGAGAGAGAGAGAAGGAAAGAAAGGAAGGAAGGGTTGTGTTGTTCTGGACCTCAAATGTTCCTCAATCCTAGATCAAGAACAAGATTGTGTCTTAAGTAGGAAGACATCCCAACTCACTTACCACAACACATCATGCAGGCAGCCTCTGACAACTAATCTGAAGCAGAATGCAATGGACATTGCTCACTCCGAACACATCTCACCAGTCGCCACAGCTTCACTGGCTGCCTATCTGATTCTGGGCCCAGTTCAAAGTTCTGGTGTGTACCCCCAAAACAGCCTGTGCCAACCTGGTGCCCTCCAGATGTTTCGAACTACAACTGCCATCAGTCCCAGCGCTGGCCTACCATTCAAGTACTTTTTAGTCTAGTTCTACAATGCTATATTGGAATTAACAGCACTGTTCTATAATGGCAAAGAGACAGCCTCATATTTAGCATTCTCGTCTGTTCTAGTTATAGCCACGCTCCTGGCTTTCTGAGGGTATATTTAAAATGTACACCATCATCAGTTTTCCCAGTGAAATGTTGAAATTGTGAGTTGGTAAAGGTAGAATAGGGACACAGGTGGCGCTGTGGTCTAAACCACTGAGCCTCTTGGGCTTGCCAATCAGAAAGGCTTGTCCAACAGTCTGTCTCTGTATATGGCAGCTTCTTCAATTCCTATTCCTGCTTTTCATTTTGTTGGGAAGTTTAGTGTTCATTTTCCAGGCTGCTGTCATGCAGACATGGCAATTCAGAACAATTCACACATGCAGAGACATCAAGAGTTCTTTTAAATGAAAAGATGTTTATTAAAAGTGCTTTTAGTTTGTGGTAAAACTACAGTCCCGAGTCCTTGTAATACAGTACAGCTATATACTAAAGGTCCTCTAAAAATAGTTCAAGCAACAAGATTAGACACATGACCTGCAGTGCCCTATTAAAAACATAATAATTTGGCCAGATCAACTCTATTGATCAGGAGGCAAGTGCTTCAGTTTCTGTGCATTTACTGGCGTCTGTTGCAGTTCATAGCAGAGGTAGAATGGCTGGGGGCTCCAGGAGGGATACTTGCATGTACCTGCAAAGGAAGAAACCACTCAGTACAAAGAGTTAGCAAACTCCCCATTGATAATTCTGCAGCACTTCAAGAACTCGAGATTAGCAGATTGTGTAATCTTGATTGGGAAATCTGCACTGGATTTAAGTTAAAAAAAGAGAAAAGATTCACATCCATGACTGTGGGGGTTATTTTGCTATTTGCAAGTGCCTAGGAATCTCTACTTCTATAAAAGAAAACACGCTTGTGTCTCTGGCCCAGCTGTGTTCTTATTGGTTATCGCTTGGAGCATCCTCAGGGGAGAAGCAATTTCCAATTTTAAAAAAAAAAAAATCCTTGGAGAAAATATAGGCAACACCAAGTGAGATATCAGAGAGGAATTCTTAACAGATTTCCTGTGGTCATAGGGGAAGCTACCATTTAACAGTTTCGAAAGCTTCATGCGTCTGACAAAAATCAATTGCATATCATGTTAAAACAGAATGTTATGAGGATGAGATGCAGCAAGCATTAGGCTCACCCATTGCCTAATCTTCCCTCCGGCGGCTGCTTCAGAGTTTGGAAGCTCCCCCTCCTGTTTTTGGATTAACTTTGAACTTCATGGATTGTTCGGACCCAAACAAACTGTTGTCTTGTTTCAACAAGCCATTTCAAGCCACAGGTTAAGCAGCTGGTTTCTCCGAACGAGCCATTGTTCACGTTTAACCACGGTTTAGGGGTTTCAGAGGCAGGCAGTGCTGGAGTCAATATAAAATGGAAACGGAAGTGTCCAAATTCCTCCTCTGCAAGTGGCAGAGAGGGGAGCCCATGAGCCCAAAGCTATCAGTGGCTCATCCTCCTCAGTGAGTCATGGGCAACCTCTTTCTCATTGAAGGGATGCACTCCTTTCGGGCCAAATCTGCCAGGGGCTGCATACGGCCAAAGTCAGTGGCAGGCAGGCCAACCTCTTTTATCTCATTAAAGGTAAAGGGAGCCCTGACCATTAGGTCCAGTCGTGACCGACTCTGGGGTTGCGGCGCTCATCTCGCTTCATTGGCCGAGGGAGCCAGCGTACAGCTTCCGGGTCATGTGGCCAGCATGACTAAGCTGCTTCTGGCGAACCAGAGCAGTGCACGGAAACGCCGTTTACCTTCCTGCCAGAGTGGTACCTATTTATCTACTTGCACTTTGACATGCTTTCGAACTGCTAGGTTGGCAGGAGCAGGGACCGAGCAATGGGAGCTCGCCCCGTCACAGGGATTCAAACTGCCGACCTTCTGATTGGCAAGCCCTAGGCTCTGTGGTTTAACCCACAGCGCCACCCGCGTCTGATTTTATCTCATTATATGACCCCTATTCTCTCCCTCCTGCCCTTCCTCTTCCCCACTAACCAGTAGGCTACTGGGCAAGAGGCAGATGATTCAACCACCTGGAAAAAGCAGAGGGCTAACAGAGGACTTTTGAAATTAAGCCAGGGGCCAGATGCAATCCTAGTCTCCCACCCTTGCAATACTGCTAAACTATGGTTTGGCATTATTTGCAACCTCTCTATTATATTCCCACATGCTGTCTAGCTTTCGTCCTCCTCTAACAGCCATTATTTCCACTGGTCACAATTTTACAGAGCTGCTGAGGTGTTCAGAAAGCAGTTGTTGGCCCAAGAACTTACTTAGCCAGCTTGTATTTCTCCCTTATCGCTTGCTGTGGTCGGTGTGGAGCATCAAGGCAGGCTTTGTGCAGGTCGCTTAGGCAAGGCACTATCTCACCTAGTGAGTAGCCAGTGAAGGCCGCAAGGGTTTCTGGCTGATCAGAAGAAGAGAGATGAGAGTTTTATTATTCCATTCAGGTAAGAACGCGTCACAATCACATACGCTTGGAGAGAGACTCTCCTGCCTTGAGCCAGCATCAAGTTTAGGAGAGACCTCACTCAGTAGCTTTGTTTCAACTTTTCACCAATTGCTGCTGGTTACAAGGGAAAAAGGCTGCTTGAATAGGCAAGCACAGAGCAAAATCCAGCAGAGAAGCTCCACTCACATCCGGTAGACCCCCTACCCCAATTATTCCAGGGCAGTGTTTCCCAAACTTGGGTCTCCGGCTGTCTTCTCTGACCACTGGTCCTGCTAGCTAAGGGTGATGGGAGTTGTAGTCCAAAAACAGCTGGAGACCTAAGTTTGGGGAACACTTTTTTAGGGGAAAGGGCCATGGCAAAACACATGCTTTGGGTGCAGAAGGTGCCAAGCAGGGCAGGAAAAGAGACTCTGGTATGAAATTCTGGAGAGCCATCAGCAGCCATTGTTGGCAATATTGTGCTATTTAGATCAATTTTCTGACTCTGTATAAGGCAGCCTCCTTATGCTCCACTTGTATGAAATGCAACCTTGGTTTTCCACTGCCCTTCACAGGAGGTGGTGGCTCTTTTCATGAGAAGCAGCCCATACTAAAGTACACCACCCAGGAAGGGACACTGCAGAGTTGTGCTTTCATGAGCGCTTGCGAAATGTTTTTTTTTTTTTTATACCAGCCATATCCTTTACCTTGCAACATTCCCAAAGCAGATGTTGGGATAATGACCAGAAAAGGTGCCAGTGAAAAATCTCATTTATGCCCATAAAGTTAATAAGATAGCAGGTGTAGAACAGCGGCAGCAACTAAGACGCATTAAAGTAAACTAAACCCAGAGTTGTTTTTAACCCAGAAAGCTCCAGAGTTCATCTCTCTGCAGAGTTAATAGCCTCCCGAGTGGCAAAAACGTAGTTGTGTCGGACTGAAGGATTTCTACTGCATCAGCCAGTTTTAAAGTTTGTTGCTTAAAAAAAAAAAAAGGGAAAGCCAGCTAAACCTGGGGTCAAGGCACCTCCTGGTTTTGTATCCAGTTTCATTCTTTGAAGGGTTTGCACACACCGGGAGCTGGCAAGCTGTAAGGAGTTGGTTAATATTCAAAAGTCAGGCTTACCCAAAAATGCCTGTTCACGGTGTAGTTTGCAAGACAGTAAGCAGCTGCTGCCGTTTGTGAGGGAAGGTACTTCAAGAATGGATCAGCTTCAAGGAGACTCAGCTCTGCTACATACTAAAGAGAATTGGACACCATTTTAATCACAGGGAAATCAAGAGAGATTCAAGTCTATCCCATAGTATCTCTACCAGCCTTCCAGATGTTGGACTGCAACTCCCATTATCGCTAACCATTCGCCATGGTGATTTTATAGCTGGTGTTTTTATATTTTGGGGTTTTTAGTTCGATGGGAAGAAGAAGAAGAAGAAGAAGAAGAAGAAGAAGAAGAAGAAGAAGAAGAAGAAGAAGAAGAAGAAGACCAATAATAATGTCACCACTGACAGGCCACAGTAACAGCAGGCATTTAAAGTGCTCTTATAAAGTGCTCTTTAAGAGCATGACTTCCCCCAAAGAACACTGGGAACTGTAGTTTGCAAAGGGTGCTGAGAAGTACAGCTCTGTGAGGGGTCTAACAACTCTCAGCACCTTTAACCAGCTATAGTTCCCATGACCTTTTTTGGTGGGGAGGGGGAGCCATGACTATTTGAAGTGGCATGGTAGGGTTTTAAATTATAGTGTAGTTGTGAGCATGGGTCAACACTGTAAAACATGTCATCCTTAGTCCAATATGGACTAATAAGTGTGCCCAGACCCAATATTTAGTTCAGCAGATTTAGATCATTTTTATAAATCTAAACTAGTGCTGCAAATTGCTTGTGAGTTTTAGCAAATAACTTTGTTTTGCCCCTGAAGCACAGGAAGGGGAGATGTTTCCTCTTAACTTACCCTCCTCCCCCCCCCCCCCCAATTTGTGTGAGAGAGCTCTCTCATAGATTTCTACTGCCCATGGCTACGTCAGTCTCAGTTTTGGTCAAGACTGCTGGTCACCACTGAAATGCAGACAGACAGACAGACAGACGCAGGACTGGACAGGGGCACAACTGAGGCAGCAGGCGAAGACTGAAACTGAATCAGCTCAGTCGGTAGAGCATGAGACTCAAATCTCAGGGTTGTAGGTTTGAGTCGCACATTTGGCAAAAGATTCCTGCATTGCGGGGGGTTGGACTAGATGACCCTCATGGTCCCTTCCTACTCTACAATTCTATTATACTACGACAAATATCCTTCTCTAGAGAAGATGTAGCTGGAGGGGCACTGGCATCAGGGAAGTTAGGCTAATGATTTTTTTAAATTATTTTTTATTTGAAGTATTTGCCGTACAGGTCATATCCTTACCCTTGCAAAGTTCTCTGTCTTGACGCTGACACCATGAAGTTGCAAATACTGGAAGAGAAACTGGTTGATGGTTGGAACAGTCAAGTCAAAAGCAAGGACTTTGAGGAGCAGGTGTTCCATTTTGAGCAGCTGTTTTTTAGTATAGGTATCATCGGTTATATACACAAATTCTTTGACTTCTGGTGGATAGATTTCTTCATATTTCCTGGGGAATCAGGAGAAATAGCAACCTACAAAGCCTTACTGCATATTTTAAATTCTGCTTCATTAAGATAATCCCTTGGCATCACCATCTTGAGACTGCCAGGCACAAGAGAAACAGGGCCTTCTCAGTGGTGGCCCCACACTTTCAGAACCACTCCAAGTGATTTGTATACTGCACCACCAGCACATGCATTATGTTATCATTAGGGCCTAGACAAAAGAATTTGTTTTCACCTTTCAGAATATACTTCATTCAGACCATGATAACATTATGCCAGGCTCCTGGAATATGTCTTGGTCCCTATACAAACCTGTTACTGAACCATTTGGATGCTAACCATAAAATGGTCCCAATCTTAAAGTATGTGAACACTCTTGAGAATTTGAACAAAGTTTTCATTCACCAGCTGGAAGAGACGACCCACTGAATGTTAGAACAATGGACCGATAGTACAGTGGTACCTCGGGTTACATACACTTCAGGTAACATATGCTTCAGGTTACAGACTCTGCTAACCCAGAAATAGTGCTTCAGGTTAAGAACTTTGCTTCAGGATGAGAGCAGAAATCGTGCTCCGGCGGCGCGGCAGCAGCAGGAGGCCCCATTAGCTAAAGTGGTGCTTCAGGTTAAGAACAGTTTCAGGTTAAGTACGGACCTCCGGAACGAATTAAGTACTTAACCCGAGGTACTACTGTACAGATGTGAGTTACCTGTAGTCACAAAACCGATAATAAAATTTGATTACGTAAGATAAATGCACCCTTAGTAAGTTATATTATATTTATTCTGCACTTCCTTCAAGCAACTCATGTTGACATATATGATCATCTCTCCTTCTCCTTATTCCAATAACCACCCTGTGTGATAGGTTAGACCAAGAGGTAAGCAATTTGATACAAGGTCATCCAGTAAGTTTTGTGGCTGAGCAGGGATATGATTCTGAGTCTCCCAGGCTAATCCCCACACAAATAACTAAAGCATACCAACTCATTTGATTTCCTCACTCTCTGAACTTCGGATCCACAAACTATTCAGGTGGATTAAGGTTGTAGGTGCAAGTGAAACATTTGCTTGCAAAAAAAATGTACCTATAGTGATTTCAGCAGCAGCGGAACGTCATTGGGACCTGCTCACAGGAGCCACCGCCAGTGAAAAAGCAAGCGAAAACCCACTTTGTCCTGCAAACCAGTGATGGGTCCAAACTCAACATTTGAAGACTGTTAGCCCACTCTCCAAGTATCTTTATGGGGAAACAGGGTTGTAGTCCATTGACAATGGAGAATGTGCCAGGCTTCAATTCTTGGCATCTCCCAATTTGGCCTGGACAATAGCCCTGTTTGTAACACAGGAGTGTAGCCAGTAATGACCTAGAATGGTGGGGGGAACCTGCAGCCATCTAGACGGATTCCAGCTCTCATCAGCCTCAGCCGGTATTGCCAGTGGCAAGGAATGATGGGAGGTGGAGTCTAGCTGGAGAGCTGCAGGTGCCCCACCTATGAGCTAGATAGACTAACTTGGAATAAAGTGGCTTCCTGCCTTTGCTAGGACACGTGAGCACTCGCCAGACAGATCCGGACAAGTCTCACCAGGTAGCCCTAAACAGTTGTCATCTGCCAAAGGTTTGCTCGCTCACGCAAGCCTACTTACGCAGCTAGGAGAACTGCCGCTGTTCCCACAAGCTGAAGCTTTCCTCTGAGGACAGACATGCAAGAGAGAAACCGGTCCAAGTAGTTCACAGCAAGGTACACCGTTTCAGTACGAAGCTTATATTCTTCGCCGACTTCGACCAGCCAGTCCACCAAGATTGCACGCATACTCGAGGTGATATCAGGCTGCTTCCTCAAGTAGCATGCTCTGGGCCTGTATTTCACCTGCATGGAAAGAGTTCGGCCTCAGAATAAGGAGGTGTAAGTGTGTGTGTGTGTGTGTGTGTGTGTGTGTGTGTGTGTGAAGCCCCTCTGTGAGTTAATTTACAGGAAGTTTGAATTCAAGGTGCCCATGATACTAAACTGAGATTGTTCCTCCAGAGGACAGGACTAAACTTGCATTTGAGAGCAATTTAGGCTCCATCAGCTAAAGTACATACTCACGGCGTGAATATCAGAAAGAAGGGAGGATGCAGAGTGCATGTTACACTGGTGCTATCTCTGAGCCAAGGCTACAGTGAGCTCCTTAAAAGCGCCACTCACTTCAGCTTCTCTCAAGTAGCGATGAATATCTTCTGCATATTCCGCAGCACACATGACATCCTCTTTATAACACTGAAGATCCACATCTTGGGACTGCAATGACTTATCCACCAGCATCGGAGAGCCTGGATTCACCAACATATTACAGGGAAGAATGATTTTTTAAAAAATATTAAAAAATGTTAAGTTAGCCATTAGTTTCAGTGTGTGCTTCCATCAGCATACCCTTAAATTTTTTGGATGTTATAGGCAACATACACTGTAATTTAAAAAGAAGGCTTAGTAGGCTATGGTTCTCCAGATATTGTTGGAGCCCAGCTCACATCAGCCCCAGCCAGAATGGCTACTGGCCAAGGGCCAACAACCTCTGGAGGGTCACAGGTTTCTACCATCACCAACACTGCCCCTGCTAGGCCATTGGACGTACCTGTACTCAAACTCAGCAGCAGGTGAATGTTGGGCCTTCGGGTGCAGGTATCAACTTCACACATGCTGGATTCTTCCACAGCCATACAGCTGTACCTGTTTTTCCCTTCCACTTCATCTCTGTAAACAGCAAAACTTTGCTTGGACGCCACACAGACTGGCATCATAGTCTTGCCAGTAGTTAAAGCAGGACATACATTTTCGGATCCAGAGAAGCCTCTCAGCCTGTTTGCTCCCTGAAAAGAAGAATGAGAATCTTCTTGGTAGGGACAGCCTATATTTTCCTGCTTCATTGAGTGCAGGAAAAGACGCATTTCAGTTCAGTTCACTTACAATATTTCTATGCCGCTTTTTGCTCACACGAATCACAAAGCAGCTCGCAAATAATAAATAGCAACAACGTAATAGTACAGTGGTACCTCGGGTTAAGTACTTAATTCGTTCCGGAGGTCTGTTCTGAACCTGAAACTGTTCTTAACCTGAAGCACCACTTTAGCTAATGGGCTTCCTGCTGCTGCTGCACTGCCGGGGCACGAGTTCTGTTCTCATCTTGAAGCAAAGTTCTTAACCTGAAGCATTATTTCTGGGTTAGCGGAGTCTGTAACCTGAAGCGTATGGAACCTGAAGTGTATGTAACCTGAGGTACCACTGTACATCACAAATACAACACGAATTGTATAGAGCAATTAACAGATCGTCAGCAAAACAACGGCAAATAATCAGTAAAACAGACACATTCTATAAAGCCCTATTAACTAAAAATAAATAAATAAGTGAAGCAGCACAAACCCAACAATAGTCATCTTATAAGATTCACAAAGCACTCCAGCACTCATAATTCACAAAGCAATATTAACCAAAGGAAAGCTCTCTTGCACATGTGGAAGTCCTTGCACAGGATTTCTGTTGGTCAGGCTCCCTTGATGTTTTACTGGCCAATTAAAACAGATGGGCAATATATCCTGGCTTTCCGATATCAGCTCAGTAGGTAGAGCATAAGCCTCTTAATCTTAGGGTTGTGGGTTCAAGCCCCACATTGGGTGAAAGATTTCTGCATTGCATTGTAGGGGGTTGCATGAGATGACCACCATGGTCTCTTCCAACTCTACAATTCTATGATTAACAACCTAGCAACCAAAAACAAACTAAGCACTGTTTAACTCTCTCTCTCTCTCTCCACCACCACCACCACCACCACCACCACGATTCATAATCTTCTACTCAGTTCATCAAAAGACACATGCACATAATGCCCCTGGCAGCAACTCCCTTCGTAAGGCAGGTAGAAAAAGCCCTTGCCTGATGGCCAGCACAAAGTTTCATTCCTCTCACAGTGCTTCTGGAAACAGCTCCCTTATGAAGGCTGGAGGGTAGGGCAAGGCATATGGATTGTGGCCTCTGAAAGCCTTCAGTTCTCCAAAACTGTAGTTTGGGAGCCCATGGCGCTCTTTCTTGTTGAGGGCCAGCAGGACAAGGGAAATGCCAGAGGTATTTCCCAGATCAAGCCAAAAAATATTCCTGCATTCCTGCATTCCAATGTAGCTGCACAGAACTGTGACACTGATCTCTCAGTGAATACGCCACTGACAATAGTGCAGGAGTTTTCATCTTATGTTGCTTCCTACTTGGTAAGAAAACATAGCTGTTTGCAAAAAGCTATGGAAGAAGTCTTGCCTTGTTCACACTGAAGGGTTTGCAACTTGTTTAAAGCGCATCCTAGTACACCGAAACACAAGTGAAATACACTTGGAGTTCTGCAGTGATTTCATGCTCTTTATTGCAGCTTGTAAAACAGTGCTTCAATTTCCCCCCAAACCTCAGACCTTTATATACATTATTTACACAATGAGTCCTGTCTGATTGGCTGATTCTGCTTCCCTCCTGGAGCCTGATTGGTCTTCTCCTGCAAGCCAATCAGTTGTTGCATTCTAGGATCCCACCTGCCTATTGTTCTAGGATCCAAGCTTAGTACATAACAACAAGTTAATGCATTGTGAAAGAAGGTGGGCAGGGAAGAGTCTGAAGCAGAAGGCAGACTGCAGATGAGCTGGAAAACTCCAACAAGAAACAGAGACTAAAGTTAACGGCAAATCAGTATTCCAAGGGAGCCCTGGCAATCCAGCACCAGAAGACATTTTGGTTTTGAAGCAACCATCATTAGTACTCCATATCAGTACAGAACACTGCATGGTGTGGCTATTTACCATTCAGCACGTAGAGACACTGTGTCCGTAATTTCCATGACTGAATACCAGGCGTTTCAAGCTACACAGAGATGGGTTGGGAGGGTGGGGAGCTCAGCCAAAGTGATTCAGCCAGGCTAATCTTGTAGCATCTTAAAAAGATGTGGATTTAATTGCAGCACAAACCTTTGGAAACGTAAGTCCATGATTCGGATGCAGAAGCATTGCCCTCAGTTGGTAAAGGTAAAGGGACCCCTGACCATTAGATCCAGTCGTGTGCGACTCTGGGGTTGCAGCGCTCATCTCGCTTTACTGGCTGAGGGAGCCGGCGTACAGCTTCCAGGTCATATGGCAGCATGACTAAGCCGCTTCTGGCGAACCAGAGCATCACACGGAAACACCGTTTACTTTCCCGCCGGAGCGGTACCTATTTATCTACTTGCACTTTGATGTGCTTTTGAACTGCTTTTTGAACAAACCTTTGGAAACGGAAGTCCATGATTCGGATGCAGAAGCATTGCCCTCAGTTGGCACATATAGGTAAAAGGTAAAGGACCCCTGGATGGCTAAGTCCAGTCAAAGGAGACTATGGGGTCTTGCTTTCAGGCCAAGGGAGTCGGCATTTGTCCACAGACAGCTTTCCGGGTCATGTGGCCAGCATGACTAAACCACTTCTGGCACAACAGAACACCTTATCTTTTACACATAGTTATAACACACACAGGGAGAAAAAAAAAATAAGGCCAGAAGGCCACACAAGGCCAAGGGGGGCAGTGGCATTTCTACACAAACCTCACATGGCTGTGGATGGCAGAACTGCTTCCTTTTTTTATATAAAAATTTTTTTTATTATTTTTTAAAAGTATAAACATACAACAAAAACCAATTCAGAATCCAAATATTGAGATTACTTTGAATCTCCTGACTTCCTCCCCATCCCTTCCATGTGTCCTATTCATAATATTTTCAACTGCATATCAGTACTTCTCCAATTTTTTGTCTTTCTAAATTGTCCATATGTTCCGTTACATTACAAGTGCGGTAAAAATCCTGCCAATGTTTTAACCTGTTTACAATAATCTCATATATAAATTGTAAACTTTTCCCATTCTTTTTTAAAGTTTTTGTCTTCTCGATTTCTGAGCTTCCCAGTTAATTTTTGCCATTTTGACATAGTCCATCACGCTCTGCTTACTTTGCACTGTATAAACCTTTCACAGTCTCTTATACCTCTGTATAAACCTTTCACAGTCTCTTGCATTTCATGGTCTTTTGACCCCCTACAGTTTACAATTCTCTCCACCCATGTGTGCATAATATATATTATCTCTTACACTTAAAATGTCTCTGAAGACAACGGCTCTATGCGTCTGACAAAGTCCTCTGAAAGTCATGGTTATGATCAATTTCCAAACTTTTGAAAGGCAGGATAACAGCCTAGACTGAGCAGTGTTTCCCAAACTTGGGTCTCCAGCTGTTTTTGGACTACACTTCCCATCATCCCTGGCCACTGGTCCTGCTAGCTAGGGATGATGGGAGTTGTAGTCCAAAAGCAGATGGAGACCCGAGTCTGGGAAACACTGGCCTAGAGCATGGACAGAGAGGTAATGCCCAGGGGCCAAATGCAGCCCCTCCAAGTCTCTCTACCTAGCCCTCAGTACTCTCTCTCTCCAGGCAACACCACCCATCCAGCCACACTCCCTACCAGCCCTGCTTTGCACTCTCATTGAGTGTTTTTGATTGGCAGGGATATATCCTTGAGCTCTGAGATTGCCTCTTGCTTGCCTGGGTGAAAAGACAGAGAGGTGTATGGTTGATAGCATGATACATAACATGCTAAAGCAGCCTCGGCCCTCCAGATGTTTTGAGACTACAATTCCCATCATCCCTGACCATTGGTCCTGCTAGCTAGGGATCATGGGAGTTGTAGGCCAAAAACATCTGGAGGGCCGAGGTTCAGGAAGCCTAGCCCATAAAGAACTGTTTGGTGGCTCAACACTCCTCCTTGGCACAACAGCAAAAACCTATCTCTCTAAAACAGGGCAGATGCTGAAGTCTTAAGTACCACTGAAAACCACAGAGAGACTTCTAGTCCCTCTCAATCCCTGGCTTCAAGTTTCCAAGAAACTGAAGATGGAACCTTTCAGTAGTACTTGATCCACTGGCAGTTAAAAAGAGTGCATGCATTTTCCAGTGGTCCTACATTCCACAGCTCATGGCATGGGCAAACCTCTTTAACAGTCGCCCAGTTCGTTGAGTGCTGTTGAGCCCAAGGAACATACGTCGGTAGTACTGGAGCAAAAGGAGAGTCAACATCTCACAGTGCTGCTCTGTACCTCCTACAGAGGATGCCATTTGCCAGCAAATATAGCATCCCCCAAAGGGAAGGGCAATCTTTTTGAAACTGCTTTAAATGTACACTGCAGCTGGGACCTCAAGTCACACTATTCTCTGACCTGCCATTCCTACAGCATTTTAACATACAAAGCCCAAAGGAGTTGCTGCGCTAGCAATGACACCACCACAACCCTAGCCACGTCTACTCATGAGTAAGGCCTAATAAACTTAAGTGGGCTTACTCTCAAGTAAACGGGATTAGAATTGTAGCTTAAGGGTTGGGTGCTCAAAGCAGACCCAATAGAATGACCAACTTAAGTTTGGTTATGTCCCTTGATTACAATACTCCAGGGTGTGACTTGGCTAGATTTAACCCCAATAAACTGTCCATGAACGCTCACGCCCTTAGAAAATCTGTTTAGTATTTAAAGTGCCATAACACTTTTTTTAAACACAGAAATTGTGTTACAGTTCTCATTTACAGTTGGGGAAAAAAGCTAACCTTTTAAAGGTGGAGTTGTAAGCAGAAGAGGTGCTTCAGAGATGCACAGGTGCAGATAAACATGAAACTGCAGGGTTGTTGTCCCTTCCTAGTTGGTTAAAGGTAAAGGGACCCCTGACCATTAGGTCCAGTCGTGGCCAACTCTGGGGTTGAGGCGCTCATCTTGCTTTATTGGCCAAGGGAGCCGGCATACAGCTTCCGGGTCATGTGGCCAGCATGACTAAGCCGCTTCTGGCGAACCAGAGCAGCACACGGAAATGCCGTTTACCTTCCCGCTGGAGTGGTACCTATTTATCTACTTGCACTTTGACGTGCTTTCGAACTGCTAGGTTGGTTAGTGAGCCTCAAAACAAGTTGCAAACAGCTACTGAACCTAGGAAGCTGCCTTACATAGAGACAGACCATTGGTCCATTTATTCCCACCTTTACCACTCTAAAAAAATAATAATTTCCGATTTCCTAAGCCCAGGTGCTAAAAGAACCTTCTGTATGAGTTATCCAGGAATCCCAGTCTTCCATGATTTACCTGGACAGAGGGTCTCAAACACTGCCCATTTTCCGTCAGCTCCCCCAGAATAGCTCTTTGGTGGAGATTTTGATTGGTTCGAGGCTGTGCAACAGCCGGCAGGGCACCCCAAAGCTCATCTTGTGCCTTCTCATCACCATTGTTGCTGCAATGCATTTCCTCAGGGTCAGCAGCTGATGCTGGAAAGACAAAGAAACACACATTGAGGCTGCACCCACACGGCAGTCCTTTCCGTTTCCCTAACTATTAACTCCTGCATTATATTTGAGCTTCTACCCAATATGACAGCCATTTCCAGAAACCTGGCAGAATGCAGTGGAAGTTTAGTGCTCCCTTTCTGTATTAATTGCTTCCAGGGGAAAAAAAATACATTTGCAGCCTAATTAACCTAGAAAATCACGAGAGCAGTGACAAGATTTGGGGCGGCGTACAGTTGTTCCTTCCTGCCGTTTTCATAGGAGAATCATGAGGAAACTGAAGCATGCATGTGCAGGAAGTGTGAGGAGTAGCAAGGTTGTCTAATGACATTTGTTGTTGTGCCACACCACCCCCACTGGTGTGAATGAAGTTTACTGAGACATGCCCATATCTCAGTCAAAAAGCCACAGTTACAGCATTGTGAAAGGTATGTTAGGAAACGGCACAGAGGCGGTAGCACTAAAATCAGAAAAACTAATGCAATACCTGAATGCACCCAATTTCTGACAATATCCTCAGATGGACTCCCTTCAAGAGCAACCCAACCCTGAAGTTGATTCTGACTTGACTCTTAGAAAACGGAAATCTTCCCGTAGCTTTGTTTGTACAAGCCTGCCTCTTCTTATCTTTGCTCTCTCACTAGTGTTTCGGTGACCCTCCATAAAACCAACTGAGGTACACAGAGAAATGTGTGAGAGACGCAAGACTCAGAGCAGTCAGCCCAAAGCACAAGGGGAGCAGCTTGTGTAAAAATAACAAAACCCTGGCAATATTAGAGATGGGTTGGAACCATCATGCAAGGTTCAAATGCTCACTCGGCCATGGTGGTCACTGGGTGACCTTGAACCAGTCGCAGTCTCACCTACCCCACAGAGTGGTTGTGAGGATAAACTGGGGAGCAGGAAAACCACATATGCCACTTTGAGCTCATCAGAGGAAAAGGTGGGATATAAATGTAACAAACGAAATACTGCAGTATCCTTAGCCCCCAGAAAGTCAATCACATTAAAGAGTTTATGAGAAGAAAGCAGCCTTGCCATTACATGTTTCTTTAAAACTGGCATCCTTCCACCAAATAGCTTCACCTTGCTGAAACCAATGGGATTAAATCAGCAAAAGTGGCTCACTGTTGAAGGTCCCCCAAACTCTAAGGTTTAGAACCAAGCCACTGGATTTACCTCCAAGTAAACATGTTGAGGAATAAGGGATGCATCACTTTTGCCAGAAGCATGCATTGCTAAACTCGGTGAAACTTACTGCCAAATAAAACATAGGACTGTGGTACTGGAATTAACCATCCAGGGATCCTTTACCCTTTTTTACCTTTATTTAGTTTACACAAGCCTGTTCTGGGATTTGATAACTATTAAGAGATATTACAGAGCAAGTTTGTTTTTATTATTCAAAACACAGACAGCCTTCTACTCTGCAGCATCATTTTCTAAAAAAACAGAGCTCCTTTTCTGCTGGTCCTGTGGCAGCTGAAAGATGACCAGGTGCTCCCATAGAGAGCTATAATAGCATTGTGGTCACACAACCATGGAGTAAGTGACCTGGGTCCATCTCAGCCAGCCTGCAGGCAGCGCCAATTACAAATTACAGAGGCTGCTGGAGGCAATAATTGCAGAGGGGTCTACTTGGGAATCACTAAGTGAGGCAAGAGCTGTGGCTCAGGAGTAGAGCATCTGTTTTGAGACCGCTGGTTCCATCCCCAGCCCCTCCAGGTAGGACTGGGAAGGAACACTCCCTTATCTGAAATGCTGGAAATATGGGCTATATTCAGCTACATGGACCAAGGGCAATGTCCCAAGTTTCTAGTCCACTGTTTCCAGCGATTGCCCCAAGGCACCTGTGCAGTGAGCGCTCGGACCCTCCCCGGAACGAAGCCCGGTCTTCAAAGACACCCTTAGGAAAGCTACCAACCCACCCAGCCACCCTGGCAGCGCCTCCCTAAACTCTGCCCGGGGACCCCCGCGGACCCTCGCCGCGCCTTTGCCCACCTGCCTTTCCCCACCCGCAGCGGAGGCTGACGCGGGCGGTTCTTCCTTGGTGCCTGAAGGGGGCGCCCTGCTCCTTCCCGGCGCAGCGCAGGTGGGGACTGGTGGGCAAGGACTCGAAGTGGCTCCGGGCGCCGCTTGCCGAGCCTATATAGGCGGCGGCCAATCAGTGGAGACAGCCGTCGCACCGCCCCTCCGGGTGCGCCTCGGCGTGCGCGCTGCTTACTTTCAAGCCGCCCGCGACTGTTGGGAGCAGCGGCCAGTTGGCGCTGGCACCGCGCTCGCCCGCAGGCGGCAGGCTGCTCCCGTGGCAACCGGAGATCTTGCGGGCGAGAGGAGGAAGCCGGATCTCTCTCTCGCCGTCCGTTTTCCTGCCTTTGCCTTGGTGCGCTGCGGAGGTCAATGCCGGATTTACGTAGAAGCTTAACAAGCTATGGCTTAGGGCCCCATTCTCTTGAGCCCCCTTTAAAGGAAAAAAAACCTGGATGTACATTTCCAAAAAATGCATATTTTGTTATGTGCAAATGGCTTCAGATACCTGTTAGGTCCATAGATTAGCATATATTCAACACACACAAAAACAGCAACAATTTGTTGTTGACAAAAGACAGCTGGACATACAAAGGGCCCCATTACTTTCAGTAGCTTAGGGCCTCATCAAACCTAAATGGCCCTGGGCAGGCCAGTTACACAGTCTTGCGCTTTAAAACGAAAAGCGCCTCTCATTTATCCTTGTAAGCACTCTTCTGTTGCATTGATAGAAGGCACCTTTTTGAAAGAAGATCCCAACAATGTGAGAATTTTGACTCCTTGTAATTCTGAGGTCAGGTATTGAGTGCCAACAGAAACGGGAAGCAGCCCAACTGGAAAGCTTGGGTAACCCTGGGGGTTTGCAAAACCACCAAAAAATAAATAAAAATGCACACACAGACTGCGAAACAACAGAATGTTTGTAAATATTAACTTGCTCATTCCTCTCTTTATTCCTATCACTCATAAGAAAATTGCTAAAGATCCTCAAGAGGCTTTGTAGCAAATATTTCAAACTGACTTGATGCCAGATGTAAATCTTAGAGCAGTACTGCTTTGCCATTTATCTGTTAGTTAAAGGAAAAAAGGAATAAAGCCAAGTCTTGAGGATCTAATTATTCTCCTTCCTTGGTTTCCCTCTGTGTGTTTGAGAGGCTGTTCAAGACTCCCTGCTTGAGATCATCAGGGCTGCTCTTCGTAATTAATGTTTTGTGCCAGTCTTTTGTGGTTTGAAGGATGGAGAGCTGCAATAACAGCAGATGTGTAGTGCCAAACTCAGTCTATGAGATTCCTTCGGAAAACGGGGGGAGGGAGGGATACTTTTTAGAGTAAAAAAAATCCAGGTATCTCATCTGAGCTACAGATACTTATGTTTCTCTTCCTGCTCAGGATTTTTCTGAGTTGTTTCCATTTTAGGGAGGCACATAATGCAACCTCAGGAGTGTTGGAAGAAGGGTGCTTTGTACCATTGACACTCCTATCTCCAGAGACCTTGGTATAGGCACCTGTGTTTATTTGCTTCTGCAGTAATAATACTGCTAAGCTTTCATTTGATTCTATGTTTAAAATGATTTCTATTTTGCCTTTTGGCTGCCAAGGAGGACTTGCAAGTGCTTTATGTGTTCAAAACACTTTGCAGTCATTATCTCAGAAATTGCTACAACAAGCCTGAAAGGTTGTTGTTGTTTAGTCGTTTAGTTGTGTCTGACTTTTTGTGACCTCATGGACCAGAGCACGCCAGGCACTCCTGTCTTCCACTGCCTCCCGCAGTTTGGTCAGGCTCATGTCTGTAGCTTCGAGAACACTGTCCAACCATGTCGTCCCCTTCTCCTTGAGCCCTCCATCTTTCCCAACATCAGGGTCTTTTCCAGGGAGTCTTCTCTTCTCATGAGGTGGCCAAAGTATTGGGGCCTCAGCTTCAGGATCTGTCCTTCTAGTCCTACCTGTATTATCCCTATGCTATTTGTATCACTTTCATATTTCACTCTCTCCGACGAGCTGGGGGTGGGGGGAGGGATGATAACACACTGACTTACAGCACAACCTTGTGCATGCCTACTCAGAAGTAAGCCCCATTGAATTCAATGTAACTTGCTCCCAAGTACGGTAAGTGTGTAGTGGAAATGCAACCCCAGAGAGGGGAGTTTCTGAGGGAGGCAGGATTTTAGCTGGGATTTCTTCACCCATCTGCTAAATAGATTTCACACAAGCTTCAGCAAGATTGTTATTTGTATCATACAGAATTCTACTGTCCTTAATGAGGCTTACTCCCATGTAAGTATGCATAAGATTGCAGCCATACTGCCCAATTCTGTAGGTTTACTCAGGTGTCAGTCTTATTTTTATTCAGTGGGATGTGTTCTCAGGCAGGTTCAGTCGTGCTTGTGCTTCTTCACGTAGGATTTTGGCTTTGGTGTGATCCTGGCTTTCTGCTATTTTTCATTGCTGGTGGCTGTTGGGAGTACAGTACATGTGGATGTGGAAGCAGAATAGAGAGAGAAACAGCGACCACATCTCAGTAGATGTAAACAGAGTGAAAGTGCTCCTTCAGACACAACTTGGCCCAAGAGCCATTTCTCCAAAGACCCACTTGGGTGGAATCTACACACATTTTGAAAAAAAAAGTTCTGAAAATGCTTTTTTTTTAAAAAAAAGTGTTTTAAAAAATACATTGAATTTTCCATAAGGCTCACCATCGCCATCCACATTGCACATTGCACTTAAAACGTTTTATTTGCAGCTGTACAGCTGAGTCCTTGGTGCTCTTTGCAAAGAACTGAACAGTGCAGCACAGGACAGTTCATCCTGTTTTTAATGCATTTCCTGTGGAAGCAAGGCCTTGGAAATGCTGAGAAATTGCTAGCAAGAGGCAGCACTTAAATCGAACAGGGGTGAAGATTTTTAAAAATTCTCTGTTTATCCCGTACTTCCTCCAAGGAATTCAGAAAGGACTTGGCTTTCACCCATCCCCAATTTATCCTTGCAACTACCCCATGGACATGGGCGTATCCAATATTTTTGTGGGGGGGGGGACTTGGTTGGGGGGCAGAACCAATGTGATTGGCCATTTAAGTATTTCTATTGTTTTACTTGATGGGAGGGGGGACAAGGCAGCTGCCACTTCTTGGCTATGCCCATGCCTGTGGAGTCGATTGGGTTAGGAGAAAGTGACCAGCCTAGATTCACCTACAGTGATTTGAAATTCACATCCACACCATACATTTAAAGCATATGCTTCCCCCAAAGCATCCTGGGAACTGTAGTTTGCTACAGGTTCTGGAAACTGAAGTCCTCTGACAGGTAACCTACCCTTCAGCTATGGTCCAACATACCGGCCACTATTCCACACTGACCTTCCTCTGAGGAAGGGGCATAGAACAGCCATAGAAGACCTGCATTGCATTCAGAAGGTCCTTGGCTCAGTCTCCAACATCTTCAGCTGGGCTGGGAAAGGCTTTCCTGAAATCCTGGAATCAGGGCAGACAATACCTGTGATCTGGTTCCGTATAAGAGAGTTTCCTATGACACTCGCAAGAGGGTATTATCACTGAACTTCTAGGGCTTGCTGATTGGAAGGTTGGCGGTTCAAATCCATTACTCTGTCCCAGCTCCTGGCAACCTAGCATTTCAAAAGCATGCCAGTGCAAGTAGATAAATTGGTACCACTGTGGTGGGGAGGTAAACGGTGTTTCTGTTCTCTCTGGCTTCCATCACAGTGTTGTGTTGCACCAGAAGTGGTTTAGTCATGCTGGCCACATGACCCGGAAAGCTGTCTGTGGACAAACACCAGCTCCCTCGGCCTGAAGTGAGATGAGTGCCGCAACCCCAGAGTCTCCTTTGACTGGACTTAACCATCCAGGGGTCCTTTGCCTTTATTTTATTATCCTATATTTATGTAATATTAGCATTCTTGGTTCTAGCACACCCCTTAATCCATAACTTGTTTGTTAGCCTTCAAGCATAGAATGAGTCATGGCTATTAAGGAAACTGGAGTTTGGGTTTCTTTCTTTACTTAAGAGTCCCATGGATTGCAAGACCATGGATTGCAAGACCAAACCAATCCATTCTTAAGGAAATCAGCTCTGAGTGCTCACTGGAAGGACAGATCCTGAAGCTGAGGCTCCAATACTTTGGCCACCTCATGAGAAGAGAAGACTCCCTGATGTTGGGAAAGATTGAGGGCACAAGGAGAAGGGGACAACAGAGGACGAGATAGTTGGACAGTGTTCTTGAAGCTACTAAAATGAGTCTGACCAAACTGCGGGAGGCAGTGGAAGACAGGAGTGCCTGCTGTGCTCTGGTCCATGGGGTCATGAAGAGGCGGACACAACTAAACGACTTAACAACAACAAAATAAACATCAGAGAATCAACTCTGAGAGTGTAAAAATCCGTTTACTTGATGCCACCTCTAGGTTTCTGCCAGGGTGATAGCTTCAGATTTGCACTCTTCCCAACCCCAGCAAAAATAATGATGTTTTATTTCTAAGGAATTTTTTGATAGTCTGTTTCAGCCGTAGACTTTCACAATCAACAGAAAACACACAGGGGACAGGGCATCATCTATCCAAAGTTAAGCACTTCTGCAACTCATTAATTTCAGTAGAATTTGTTGTTGTTGTTTAGTCATGTCCGACTCTTCGTGACCCCATGGAATCTCTTCCATTACTCTCTCAATGAGACGGAAGTGCTTTGGTGGGGCTGGATCATTCCTCGCAGTATATTAATAAA
This sequence comes from Podarcis cretensis, assembly GCF_951804945.1. Taxonomy (NCBI): domain Eukaryota; kingdom Metazoa; phylum Chordata; class Lepidosauria; order Squamata; family Lacertidae; genus Podarcis; species Podarcis cretensis. The sequence continues at coordinate 29,893,591 of NC_137173.1, read as the reverse complement.
AAATACAGGCTTATCTGAAACTTTGTAATTCTTCAGGTCACACACCGTATCTCCACTGCCACCTACCATATGCTCCTAAATAAAATTATGTCTTATTTTAGATGAAGCCACACTGTACCTTTCATATATGGTCAGACTCCTTAAATAGAACTTCAGGGCATTACATCCAACTCTGGGCAAACGTTTTACAGCCACATGCACACAGGTTTATAGTTCTGGCAGCAAATTACCTTCATCTAAGCCTTAGGGGGAACATTACCTCAAAGGGAAATTCATCTTTGTGATCATTTTATGTCCAGCTGTGTTACACAGAACAGACACCATAGTTTCCTTTAACTACAAGAGTACTAAGAAAGCATTTTGTATCTTCCGTTGGAAGTTAATTATTAGGCATGATGGACAATGTTGAGCTTCTAGCCCCAAGGTCAACTGTAGCTTGGTATCATGCCTTTCATGAGTCAGGCTGTATTAGCTGAACACTGTTCAAAGCAGGGAAGAATAAGTTCAGTACCAGTTCAGTTCTGGCACAACAAATTTCTGGGCTCAAAATCCTGTATTCTAACAGTGCAATCCTACTGCTATCTCCTCAGAAGCAAGACCTGTTTACTTACTTAATTTAAGTTTTTTTTTTTAATTGCGAAGCGTGTAAAGCTGAATGTGTGCAAGTTAAATGTGCATAAATTGTGGGCTTACTGTATATCCATACTAGAAGATGCTCAACCTGTTGTATTTCTGCCTGCCACACTACTGTTAAATGCGCAGGAACTATGCTTTGCCCCAATGCCAGACCTAAACGAAAGCCTAGGCTGTAATCCTGCACTCACTTACCTGGGAGTTAGCAAGCCATGCTAAACACAAAATAACTCCTAGGGAATCCCTTATCTCAGACAAATCCGCCACAGAAAAGATACATCTTGGTTGTTAGAGGGGGAGGGGAAAAGAAGGGCAAAATACAGAAATCCACAGACTGCAAAATAAGCCAGAAAGGGGGGGGGGGGGTGTTGCACTAAAGGGCATGGCAAAACAGCAGCTCTTTAGGAACACACAGAATTCATCTGTCAATTACAGCTCTACCTTCACTCATTGGCTAGATGGGAGCAGCCAGGCTGACTAACTGACACAATTTGTTTAGAAGAGTACCTAAACATTTAGCTTCATAACTTTTTTTTTGGGGGGGGGTAGAGACTTACATATTTTATTTTAAAAAAAAAGAAAGCTGAAAGTCTAAGGGTCCCAGTTGGCACATCCGTTGGTGGTCTTGTACTTCTAGGTAAGCATGTACAGTGGTACTGTAGCACCCTGCTTGTGGTTAACGCTTAGCTGGAATGAAATATTCAACGCAGCAATAGAGAAATTAAAATAATAATTTATTTGTCAGACAAATAAATGAGAGGCACAGTGGTATATGGTTACCAAGCTCTGGCCTGGCCTCCTGCCGTTATGGCCAGCACTTATATTTCCTTAACCCAGCCCCCTTGCTCCTCCTGTGGCTGCCTCTGTCCAATCAGCCTGGTTGAAATTCCTATTGGCTGTTTGCTAGAACCAATCACAAAAGATACACCCATTTCCTTTTGCCCTTTTATGGGAAACAAAAAGCTATATATTCTTCTATCTATAAATGACAAATAAGTAGTAATATATCTTACATGTGTCTCAATAAGGAACCTTAATTACCAGCTCACCTCTTGCCCTCCTTGCCCTATTGCCCTCCAAAACAAATGGTTAATCTTAAATTTTTATCTTAAACAGATGTCAAGGATCTTGAGTTCACATCATCATTGAAAGATCTCCTTCTTTTGGAGGTCTTTAAACAAAGGCCTGACAACCATATGTGTGCTCTAATGATGTTTCCTGCTTGGCAGGGGGGCTGGGCTGATGGCCCCTGTGATCTCTTTCAACTATATGAAATAAGAATCTAGCATAAGGATTTAACATTTCTTAGTTTCTAAATCCTTTGCATAATTACATTTAAGCCAATATATTTAATACATAACATAAATAACCTTTTAAAAGGAAAAGAAATCTTAAAAGGATCTCAGTTTAAGAAAGAAACAACTTTAGAAAAAGACTTCCCAAAATACTCTCTTCCTTTCTGCCAGCTAGATGCTCTTGGCCTTTTAACCTTAGGAAAATATGGCTCAAGTTTAATGGGAGGCACATGGTTTTATTTTACTATTTACCAACTCTTAATTTAACCACTCTTACAGCTTAATTGTACTTTGCAACATGCAAGGTCAGTGTCCTCGCTCTCAGCCTGTAATTCCCTTTTTACGACTTTGAGAATTGTTTTCTGCTATAAATCAGGGGGCCCCCTTGTCCAGGAGAATAAACATTGCCAAGGTTCTTAGGCAGCTGGTCTTCTGCCTGGCATGAAACATTTGAAAATCTTTAAGCTCATCTTAATATACAGGCCTTAATCAAAAATATAAGCTTTGATAAAAATGCAGGCTTATGATTAGATGCCTCAGTACCTCGGGTTACATACGCTTCAGGTTACAGACGCTTCAGGTTACAGACTCCGCTAACCCAGAAATAGTGCTTCAGGTTAAGAACTTTGCTTCAGGATGAGAACAGAAATCGTGCTCCGTCGGTGCAGCGGCAGCAGCGGGAGGCCCCATTAGCTAAAGTGGTGCTTCAGGCTAAGAACAGTTTCAGGTTAAGAACGGACCTCCAGAATGAATTAAGTATTTAACCCGAGGTACCACTGTATAGATTGCGGCTTTAGGGTATTTTTTTTACACTGGTTCTGGTTGGTGGATCTCAGAGATCTAGTAAAAATCAAAGTAGACCCTAAAAGCTTAAGGTATGGGCACTCCTGGTATAAAGCTTAACTTAGCTTTTTTAGATGTGAGAATGCACATTTAGTTCTGTAAATTACTTTTTGGAGAGGACTCTTTTAACTGCAGCTGTAATTTTTTATTTTTAAATACCTGATGTTATTTGATGCTGGCTTTAATATCACTGTTTTTAAAACCATGTTTTGTGGCATTTTGTTAATTGTTGTTGGTTAGCCATTTGGAGAAATTGGGGGGCGGGGTTTGAACTAAAAGATACAAATGAACTGAACAAAAAAATCTTTAAATGACAATAGCCCAATTATTGGATGCTTTCTATTGTCCTTTCAACGTATTCCTTTTTCAGCAATCCTAAGCGGAGACTTTTATCTGTATCTGTGCTGGATGTGAATTGATTCTATATGCATTGTTGTTTTACAATTGTTTTACATATATAATTGTTTTATATATGAAAATGCTTCACTTTTTAATTTTATATGCAGTTGTTCTGTGTATGCTTTCTATTGTATCGTAAATCTCGTATTTTCACTATGGGAAGAAAATCACTTGGATTTTTTCTTGCACAGTGCTGTTTGGTGAAACCAAAGCACATTTGCAGGGATTGGGGCCCTCATTTATGGCATATTTTTGACAGCTGGTATTAATCTCCGTTCAATGGAATTCATGTCCCAACTTGAGAGCCTTGTGATTGGAAAGTGACACTCTGGCTTCAGGTTACAAGTCACTATCAAGCACTTCTCTCTTTGCTAGCTGCATCTCAGATCTTGAAAGCAGGAAGAAGTGTGAAATAAAATAACTAAAAAAGAAAGGGGGGAACCCCTGCAGGGTTCACAGCCACTACCTCATAAAATAAAGAACATTCTCAGGAGACCACAGAGCGAATTAGATGTTGCAACAAAAACCGACCTGATACAGAAAGAAAGTCCATATTCGACTCAACAAAAAATAATAAGAGACATGACTTGGAGTTACTTTCCTTACTGGGTTGTTATTAATTTAACTGCATAATAAAGTTTTGAAAATTAAAAGCATTTTTAAAGCAGTGTGTGTGTGTACACTGACATATGCAGTGTACATACACACACACACATATAGGTATACCTAAGCTTAGAAAGGGAATTTTGACAGGAGACCTGAGCATTTTAAAGAAACCAAAGTTATGTTGACCTGAAAGTAATGGCAAAGGATCAAAAACAACAACAATAACTTTACAATAACTGCTAATGAAGATCCCGATCCAAATTTGCACTTATATGTATATGTAATTATAAGCATGTAATGAGTCCTATTAAGCTTCCTGAGAAAAATCAAATCCTAATAATATTCCCAAGATTGTCTGGATAAGTGCAAAGCACATTAAACTTTGAGCATCAGTGCTTTCTCCATAAAATGTAACACTTTGGATTCATTTATTTATTTGACACAGTGACAAACACCTTAGTTACATCCTATTTGGATTCCTGTGATATGCTCTCTGTGGGGCTGCCTTTGAAAAGTGCTCAGAAACTTCAACTGGCTCAAAGAAGCCAGACTGCTGACTGGGGATGGTTATAGAGAGCATACAACTCTCTTGTTACAACAGTTCCACTGGCTATTGGTCTGTTTCTTGGCACAATTCAAAGTACCGGTTATGACCTTTAAAGCCCTATACGGCTTAGGTCCAAGCTTTCGGAAAGACGGTACTCCCTCATACAAACCTGTCTGGGTTTTGAGATCTACAGGGGAGGCCCTTCTCTCAGTCCAAATACCCTCATAGGCACGCTTGGTAGCTGCTTCCAGACCCTGGAACTTCCTTGCTGGAGAAGCTAGACTGGCTCGCTCCTTGTTGTCCTTCTGTTGGCAGGTGAAATAAATTCCACCAGTTTTGCTTTATAGTAGTAAATCCTTTGATCTGCCTTAAATGCAAAGTAGAAGTTTGTGGTTTTGTGGGGAGTGGGGGAGGCGGCCAGGTGGTGAAACCCAGATATATCCAAGTCACTGGTAAAAATTGTGAGAAATTGTAGTCAATATAACAAAAACAAAATAAAAAAATTCCTTCCAGTAGCACCTTAAAGACCAACTAAGTTAGTTCTTGGTATGAGCTTTCGTGTGCATGCACACTTCTTCAGATACACTGAAACAGAAGTCACCAGACCCTTCTATATAGTGAGAAGGTGGGGAGGGGTATTACTCAGAAGGGTGGTGGGATTGGGTGATTGGCAGATAGCTGTGATGAGCCTGTTGACGACTCTTAACGACTGCAATAGGTCTTACAGGAAAAAGCAAGGGGTGAGAAGGTGAAAAATGGCTTTGTCATGTATAATGAGATAAGAATCCAATGTCTTTGTTCAGACCAGGTCTCTCCATGGTTTTAAGTTTGGTGATAAGTTGCAATTCAGCAGCTTCTCTTTCCAGTCTATTTCTGAAATTCCTTTGTAATAGAACAGCTACTTTGAGATCTTGTATAGAATGTCCTGGGAGATTGAAGTGTTCTCCTATTGGTTTCTCTGTCTTGTGGTTCCTGATGTCAGATTTATGTCCGTTTATTCTTTGGCGTAAGGTTTGGTCTGTTTGTCCAATATAGAGAGCTGAAGGACACTGTTGGCATTTGATGGCATACACAATGTTAGACGATGAGCAATTAAATAGTCCCGAGATGGTATGTGTGATGTTGTTGGGGCCAGTAATGGTGTTGTCCGGGTGTATGTGGCAGCAAAGTTGGCATCTGGGTTTATTGCAGGCTCTGATTGATTGACCCATCAACAATATAACAAGCAAGCTTAGGGCTATTTAATGCATGAAGGGGTTAAGACCACAGAATTGTATTCCTAGACTCAGCTACATTAGGCCCCTCATCTCTTGTTTCCTCTTTTGTTCGCCCTTTTTCCTCACCATGTGAACTCACTGAGATAGGACATATCTGAGCTTGCTCGCTATAAGCTCAGGACATATGCTTAGAGCTATTTCACTATATTTCGTATCCCAAGATTTCAAACTGTGTTTACTTGCTGCTGCATAGATAAATGCATGAATCTGACATTTTTGTAAGTTTTGTAAGTGTTTGAATTGACTAGCGTTGTGATCTGTTCATTGCAAGAGGGTTAAAAACAGGGAAGCGCCGGTAGAGACTCAGGATGGGATGTTTAAAAGGTTTAACAGCTTATATTCCCATGCTTCTTGCTTTTGTGACTTTAAAACTCTGCTGTTGGGGCTTTTTCTTACTGGAGTTTGCTTGCCCTGCATTTCTGGATGGTAGGCATCCAGCACACTCTTTTATTAATTACCCCCACATGGGTGATCTGTATCTATTTTTCTCCCCACAAAAATAAACACCAGAGTTGCCAGTCAGTCTAGCCAGAGGGAAAAAATTCTTCCCTACTATAAATTTAAGTGATGGTTGGGCATGAATGCAACCATTCATCAAGTCTCTGAAAGAGAAGTAGCTGTTGTGGTCCTTTAGCATCCATCCACCTGATTGATTGACCCATCATTACTTACTTGGGACCATCTCTGATGTCGCAGAGGAAGACAGTCGCTTATCAGAGCTCAGAATGAATGGGATCTAATATCTGAAAGAGCTCGTCATTTATTGGTCTTTATATAATCTTTTTTAAATAAAAAAAAATCAAACTTATAACAAGTAATAATTTATCCACTGTGCCTTCCTGATTCATGAAAGCCTGATAATTAGTGTTATTTTTAGAACACTTGCAAGTATGTGCCTTACATACAAATACTCAGCAAGGCAAATAGTGTTGTTCTGAATGGGATAATTGCTTGCAGGGATTTTGGTAAATGATTAGGGTGGGTTAAGACAAAACTATACAGAGTTCCAGATTCGAATACTGCAATGCACTGAAGGTGCATCTGCCTTTGAAGGTTTTCTAGGAACAACAGATAGTGCAGAACTCAACTGCTGGGTTATTAATTTGGACCAGCTCTATGGATCGCATCTCAAGTTCTTACAGCTACACTGGTTGCCTCCTTTCAAAATAATTAGGGCTGTCCTCTGCCCGGAATTTCCTGGACATTACTGGGATTTCAAAGGTGGAATTGATGTCCGGGGGGGGGGGGGGGGTCCAAAAGGCAGCGCTTTATCCTGGATCTTAGGCAAGAAAAGTCACTCTTTTGGGGTGTTTTTGTAAAACCACTTTGTGGTTTGTCCACAACATTCGGTGTGTCCTGGTTTTTACTTTTTGAAATATGGCAACCCTAAAAATAATCCAAGTTCATGCATTCCCCAAATTGATTTTTGTTAGTCTGGGAGGTTTTAGAGGGGGAACACAATATGAAAAATATTAAACATAGCAAGTTGATAACGCCATAAAAGGTACAAAAAAAGACTAAAGATTTTGGAATAATACTGATTGCAAGGACATTCAATCCTTCTTCCGCCTTGTTATAACAGACAATATGTATTGATTGATTAATTTGGTTCTTTCTGCTCTTTTTTATAATCAACTCCAAGTTTGATTTATTTTAAAATTCAAGCCAGATTTCAATATCGAAAATTGAAAACGCTTAGCAACACAATCCCAAATCAACAGTCACCTCTGCCTACCTCTTGCACTTTTGGAGACAGGTAACTTTGGGGTACATCCCTTTGTTGTGCAGCTACCGTTCTTCAGTTCAGCCATCTCCCCTCATTTATATTCAAAAGCAGAAAAGGTTTCCCTCTACACCAGAAACAAACTGTGTTTTGGATACTTAACTCAAGAGACTAAGCCAGGAACCGTCACAGCTTCTGAGGAGTTAAGCAAGCCAAGCCTCGTAGTATCCATGTGAACTAGACAATCGGCACTGTTTGCCCTTGGTATTCTGTGAGGTCTCATGTCATTTATGAGATAATAAAAAACAAATACAAATGCCTTTTCTATGATCAGATTACAATTCACTTATTGTTAGGGGATTTTCTTCTTATTTCCTGAAGGGATGGCATATCACAATTAGGTTAGTGTTAAAACATGGTCTTGGCAAGGTGATTATGGTTCACTGTAGCCAGAAATCTTGTCCTGTAGATAGCAACATAAATAGGTTATGAGATACAAAAATTCCCCAGGATTACATCACTGATTAAAGTGTCTTTTAAAAACTTTAGTAATGTGTTGGGCTATCATGATACTAATATGTCTCTGAATGAGGCAAAGTGAAGGTTGACACCTTATGTTTGTGAGATGAATGGATTTCAAAAATGCCTTCAGTGGATATTATTAAGGTAAAGGTAAAGGTACCCCTGCCCGTACGGGCCAGTCTTGACAGACTCTGGGGTTGTGCGCCCATCTCACTTAAGAGGCCAGGGGCCAGCACTGTCCGGAGACACTTCCGGGTCACGTGGCCAGCGTGACATCGCTGCTCTGGCCAGAGCCAGAGCCAGAGCCGCACACGGAAATGCCGTTTACCTTCCCGCTGGTAAGCGGTCCCTATTTATCTACTTGCACCCGGAGGTGCTTTCGAACTGCTAGGTTGGCAGGCGCTGGGACCGAGCAGCGGGAGCGCACCCCGCCGCAGGGATTCGAACCGCCGACCTTTCGATCGGCAAGTCCTAGGCGCTGAGGCTTTAACCCACAGCGCCACCTGCGTCCACCTCAATCACTGAGGTTCTCCGATGGAGCACTCCTGGTGGTGCCTCAGAATGGCTCCCCAAAGCAGCAACACCAAAGGGAATAAGAAATCCCCTTTCCTGCATTACCTTAGCAAAAGTAACCCAGCCAGTCACTGTTGGCTTTTGTTACACTGATGTCATCTGCTGGCGCATTACAAATGTTGTGTGTGGCTTCTCCATAATTTCTATTTAATTAGGTCAGTATCTTTCAAACTGTATCTGCGGTTTGATTTATTTTGTTTGCCTTTGGTGATCACTAAGAACAAGAAGCAATTCGACAGAAGTCAATTGTTCTCTCCTTTTTCTTTTAAAGTCCCCTTTGGGTTTGAAAGCTCATTAGAAGCTGTTTGGGACCTTTGAAAACCCCTATGAAGATTTGTGGTTATACTTTTCTTCCCCCAATATTTGTCTGTTTGTTTCCGTTGCTGTACTTGAGTTCATCAAACAAACACCAAAGCAAGAGGAATTAATTATTTCTTTCTCTCCCTCTCTCTAGATGCAATTTGTCGAGTAGATGAAAGCAACTCATCAGAAGGTTTCCTAGACAGCTGTGTCCCAGAACACATATGGTGAGTGACAGGCATTTTTGGTCTATAACAAACATTTACCAGAGACATTAAAATGGTACCTTTGCTTAGTATTTTTGTACTAGATCCTGGTAAGCATGATTCTTCTTGTTTATTTCTTTGAAAAAGAATAGCACAAGGGCTTGTGGAATCAGGATGTCCATGCTTCTACTACACGTTTTTCTGAGAGACAGGGAAATCAATTCACAGTTTCCATTATGGGAAAAGAGATAAACCCAGACTGAGTGGGTGCTTGAATCCAGGTTTCCTTTGTCCAACACTTTAATCACTTGGGACTGCAGCATATTTGTGATCCACATTCCTTATATATTTCCTGAAGTTACAGTGACAACATATCCAATCAGGATTCTCCTATGATAGTGGGATGAAGGTTTCCCTAGCCACAAAAATTATTATCAAGGTTTTACTCTGCATTGTGAAAGCCTATAAAACCCTTAACACAAAAGAGGTTACAGCAATGTATTCCACATTATTTTCATACTGTACCTTTAAAAAATATCTGTTTTTCCTCTTTAAGTAGTCGTGCAATTTCTAAAACATTGACCATGAAGTCGGCCCTCTTCACGAAGTTGCCTTATTTGTTACTTAACTTCGCTGGAAATAGAACTAAGCATTTTAGGTGTTGTAGTCAATTTTACAAAGCAAGTATTCCAAAGTGTTTATTAGGCATGCAAATATATGCTTTTGCATATTCTGTAAAGCCCTGACATGTATTACTGTCAGAGAAATATAATTTCTTAACTAAATGCACATCCTTCTAATGAAGTTAAGTCACTTCTGGCATGCAGAATATTGAGTGCATCTCGATATTAATGTGTTTGGCCAACCAGTGACATTGCATAATGACAAAATGTTTGAAGTATGCTGGGAATACAGTTAAGGGCTCTTATTGATATTGCCATTAAAAATGCGTCACACAGTTGTATGTTCATGTTGAGAAATCATTTGCAAATGCAAATTGCAGTGCTGGGGCATCAAAGCAAATGGAGTCTCTGAGGAAGATCATGCTATTGTTTTCCAATTCAGTTTACCTTTCTAATACAGTTCAACGTTGCTTTTTTGCTTCTTGTCAAAAATTAAAATAAGCACTTGTGCAAAGCTTACCGTATTTTAAAGAGAAACTGAACTGGAGGGTCAATAGGGACCTGAGGAACTGGAGTGTATGGTGGGGGGAAGGAATCCGAGAACAGGACAAGTATTTCACAAGCAACGGCCTAGTTTTATAATCCCAGGATCAGAGAGGCCTCTCAAAATATGTCCTCAGTGATTCTAGCAAAGCATAACAACAAAGGCGACAGGTGTCACTCGTATCTTCTAAATTGGAGGCAAGCTACTCCAACAAATAAGGAATTCTGGTGAAAATAGAGCAAAGCAAAATGCATAATTCATCGTTCACAATACAGTGGGACCTCAGGTTAAGTACTTAATTCATTCCAGAGGTCCGTTCCTAACCTGAAACTGTTCTTAACCTGAAGCACCACTTTAGCTAATGGGGCCTCCTGCTGCCGCCACGCCGCCAGAGCACGATTTCGGTTCTCATCCTGAAGCAAAGTTCTTAACCTGAAGCACTATTTCTGGGTTAGCGGAGTCTGTAACCTGAAGCGTATGTAACCTGAAGCGTATGTAACCTGAGGTACCACTGTACAGGACAGTTGAAAGAAAACCACAGGAACATCTATATGAAGTGAGGTGGATTGCTTACCCAGTCACTAAAAAGACAACAGTCTAAGCAACTAAGGACATAAGGAAAGCATAAACTTGATGAGCATGGTCTGAAGGCAGGACTGTGGTCAAGGTCAGCATCATAGGTGTATGTACAGGGTGTGCCGACTGTGTCCAGGCACACCCTAATGTCAAACACACAAAAGTGGCTTTGTGAGTCCCTGAACTTACTCAGCTATAGACCATCAGCCCCACAATGACAACCAGGCTACTTTTCCCTGTCTCCCAAGGACCTGCCCCTCATGTCCGGCCCCAGCAGTGTCACCATAGCTGCTAGTGCGCTGTGAAAATTTTGTCCCAGGCTTTTTAGACTTGTCTCCCCATGTGCTATCTGAAACCATTGGTTTCTGCCAGATGTGAAATATGTTTTCATTATTTCCAGCTCTCCAACCCCAATACTTCACTTTCTTTGAGGCCGCTGATCACATGCTATGTCTGGAAGATACTGAACATACGTGCTCCCCCCTCCCCCAGTGAGTTTAATGAAGTTTCAGTTTCTTTCATAATACCCTTTATGACTGAGTAGGAGTATGTCTTCAATAAAAGTTTGTCTTCAAAAACAACACCTTGGTGCAGACTCTAATGAAACAGTATGTGAAGCCTTGCAATGGACAGATATTCTATACTGCTTGTTGCTGTGTGATCTTGCTCATCCTTCCCCTGACAGAATTGGCACCTTGACTGTTATGACCAGATTGAATTGCACGTGGTGTGTCTTCTTGATGGGCCCCTGAACTTTGATCTCTTTCCTGTGAAATAATAGAAAAGCTCGACACAGACATTTGTTTCCGTGGACTGCGAAGATCAAAAAAAGACCTCACACAGCCCAGAAACTTCACAACTATTGATTTTAATAAACTACAAATGCATTAGATAGACTCTGAAGTGAGCTTCCCTCTTATGAATTTTGTCATCAACTCAAGAATGCCCAGGCCTGGTTTCATATGCATTGAAGGCAGCAGGAGTTGTTGCCACCAGGTTCAGACAACGCTGGATCAGGTCTTGCAGAGTAAATGAGTGAAAAGTTTTCATCTCTAGATTGAAATGAGCTGTCTGTGAATCCATGCCACTAAAAAAGGAGGTTTGGATTTGTATGGTAAGCACACTATCAGAACTACACTACCCACTACGTGCAGCACTTAGGATAAGAGAATCATAGAATTGTAGAGTTGGAAGGGACCCTGAGGGTCATCTAGTCCAACCCCCTGCATAGGTAAAGGTAAAGGTACCCCTGCCCATACGGGCCAGTCTTGACAGATTCTAGGGTTGTGTGCTCATCTCACTCTATAGGCCGGGAGCCAGCACTGTCCGCAGACACTTCCGGGTCACATGGCTAACGTGACAAGCTACATCTGGCGAGCCAGTGCAGCACACGGAATGCCGTTTACCTTCCCGCTGGTAAGCGGTCCCTACTTATCTACTTGCACCTAGGGGTGCTTTCGAACTGCTAGGTTGGCAGGCGCTGGGACCGGCCGACGGGAGCACACCCCGCTGCAGGGATTCGAACCGCCAACCATGCGATCGGCAAGTCCTAGGCGCTGAGGTTTTACCCACAGCGCCACCCGTGTCCCTCAAACCCCCTGCATACCTGCCTATAATAATAATCTATATCTATATGTGCTGCCCATCTGACTGGGTTGCCCCAGCCACTCTGGGCAGCTCCCAACAAAATATTAAAAGCACAATAAAACATCAACCATTAAAAACCTCCCTGAACAGATCTGTCTTCAGATGTCTCCTAAAAGTCAAGTAGTTGTTTGTCTGTCTGACATCTGATGGGAGGGTGTTCCACAGGGCGGGCGCCACTACTGAGAAGGCCCTCTGCAATGTTAGGGCATATTAACAAAACCCATCATCCAAGCTATACCAAGTGCACCCTTCTATACAATCCACTTGAAGGTTTAGATTTCAACACCCTCTAAACATGAGACCAGCTGTTTGTGAACCTCATTTCAATGAGAGCCCTAACACATGCTATTGACAGATTAATTCCAAAGTTAGATGAGCCCCTCTTTCTAAATAATATTAACCATCATAGAATTGTAGAGTTGGAAGGGACCAGGAGGGACCATAGTTCAACCTCCTGCAATGCAGAAATCGTTTGCCCAGTGTGGGGCTCAAACCCACGACCCTGGGATCAAGAATCTCATACTCTACCGATTGAGCTATCACCACCACCACCACCTCATCTTCCCTCCAAGATGCTCACAACCACCCTGTGAAATAGGTTGGGTTGAAAGGGAGCTCACAGGGTGCTCATTGGCTCACAGTAACATTCAACCTTTTCTAAGATCAAACATAATTTTTGAACAGTACAGGCACATTTCTAGCCCCCTCGACCAGGATGCCTTGCTCTGAGGAAGGTTCTTGTGGGTTCTTCCTCAGAGTGAGGAAGGGAGAAAGCACCAGTGCTGCTGCTGCTAATATTGGTGGCAAAACTATGGGGCGGGGAAATAATTTGGGGGAGGGGGATTAGGTCAAATGGGCAGCAGGGGGAAGACAAGAGGAAGGGGTTGTGTTGCAGGGGCTCTCCTGTTAATTAGAGCTTAATTGGACTAAAGTACAGGCATGTGCTAGAATAGATGAGATCGCAAACTGTGGAACAAACCAACTGCAAGGACTTTAAGGTTTGAACTTGAGATAAGACTTCATTCCGTGCAAAAGACGGTGGGCAGGGGAGGGGAGCCTACAGTTTCTTTATTTAAAGTTTTCTCCTCTACATTTATGATTTGGCAACCCTCCTCTGAATATTAGTTCAAATTATATTTGTACAAGCGAGCATGGAAGAAATTGGATTATAAATATGGAATATAACATCAAACGGAACTGTGTGTGTAAAAAAAGGAAAAAGGGAGGGAAGCTCTATTTTGCAAAAGGTTTACGATGGAAACTTTGAGCTGACTCTTCCCCGACTTTTATTATTTATGAAGTGAACTGAACAATGCTAAGAGAACTTGGAATTTAACTTAATTGGAAGTATAATTGCTCATGTAACTTCAGTTGGAAGGAAGGATGAAAGGAGTCTGTGAACTGCCAAGCAACAGATAATGTTCTTTATTGAGTCATCTGCAGTTCAACAGACCGTTCTTCTTCCCAGGCTGAGAGGAAAAATGTTGACAACAGGTTATTTACTAGGACAGAGTGACTTTTGCAGCTGTTGTTAAAGTTGAAAAACAATGAAGCACAGGATGGAGCGATGGAGAAATTTCTGGAACAACAATGGGATATCAGCTCTGCTTAAGGCATGGCTGATAACAGCAACAACCGGGGGGAAAGAAAGACATACTGTAACATCTTACAAGGACAGGAATAAACACCACGGACAGAATAATTGCCCCACACAGGAAGAACAAGCATATAGTTTGAGTTCCTCACTTGTATTTTTATAAATCATTTTATGTGTCAACTTGAATAGAAGTTATTAATATTGCAGTTGTTGTATAAGGGATTATTATTATTATGACAGGAATGTAATTGAAATTTATAAGATTTTGGAATGCAGAAGTAAAGAAAACCATCAAATTAGCATGCAGGGGGCTACTTTATCTAAATTATATAATTTGGTATTTGAACGATTGGCATTAATAATTGTATTATAAATTGGTATGTTATAACAAATTGGTATTGTTATAATGAAGCTATTATCAGACTATAATTGAAAATTAATAAAAAAATATTATTCTTTCAAAAAAGAGGAAGGGGCTGCGCAATCTCTTGCAACAGACCTGAGAAGCATGTTAAATGTAATGGTACAACATGTGTGGATTTCAGATGGAGTAATTACAATTGCTGTCACCTAGAACAAAAGTTTCCATTTCATCAGACTGCAAAAGCAAGGGTATTCCATCAACACCGCTGAGAGACCAGCTCCTTTTGACCTCTTCTTTCATTCTAGTTGATTGTTATAGCAATTCTGTAAATTTAAGAACTAGTGTCTGAATTTGCTTTTTTCCTTTGCCCTCTTCATTCCCCTTTCCCTTTGTGATAGGCCTTTAAGATTGTAAGCCTGAGGGCAGGAACTTGCTTGTTTTGAAAGCCAACGGGAACTTTTTCAGTTGATGAGCAGGGGAAAAAAATAAAGATGAAGATGATTCATAATCTGTATATAATATGTCTGGAGGGTTCCTCTTCTCTCATTTCTTGTGCAGTTTAATAGTGGAAGAGAGGAGTAACAAATGGGAGGGTTGTGTATGATTTGCTTCTAGTCAGGCAATTAAACTCTGCAGCTACTACGACTAACAGCTCCCCACTCGTCTCTACAAATCCTGAAGTAACTTTGGGAATGACAGCTAAGGGGGAGATGATACATCAGTCCTTGATCATTAACTTCCCAAAGGCTTAACATTTCACACATTGCTTGTTCAATACACTGCTTGGTGCTGCGTGGCATTTGAAATCTTACATAAAATGGGTGCCAATTTATTGCAAATCCTGGATTGGCAGCACTCTTTAATTTTGTTTCACTTTGAGACATTGTGTTAGAGAATCTAGTAAATACTTCTTTAAGCCTCTTTATTTCAGCTAAAGGAACATCACGGCATTAGACAATGAAAGCGGTTAAAGTTTAATAATACTGTCAAGCGCAATAAAATGATTTCTTCATAGAATTCTGTGCTTGCCAGGTGCCTGGATTGGAGCAGGCAGAGAATTCTTTCAGCCATTCATTTAAATGCATTATGTTCTGCCTGACTAATCATGCTTTGGTTTTTGCACCATTTTTATTTTATTTTAATGCAGAGGTATTATCAAAAGGAACAGATAAAAGATGCAGGGATTTCATCATAATAAGTGAAGCAGCTTAGAAAAACCATTAGCATCCTTTTTAGTTATTGGCATATTATTCATTTTGTAGTTAAGCAAGATTCTTTTTGGCTTCCGGTTTACGTCATGGACATACAAAGTTGCACCAAGCCGGACCATTTGCCCAACTACCCCAGTATTATTTACTCTGGCTGCCAGTTGCTCTTCAGCATCTGAAGAGGTACATTGCAACCTAATTAGAGAACCAACAAAATACTTTTAGCTATATTATTATTATTATTATTATTATTATTATTATTATTATTATCATCCCATCTGACTGGGTTGCCCCAACTACTCTGGGCGGCTCCCAACAAAATACTAAAAACACAATGAAACATCAACCATTAAAAACTTTACTGAACAGGGTTGCCTTCATGTCTTCTAAAAGTCTCATAGTTGTTTATCTGTTTTTACATCTGATGGGTGGGCATTCCACAGGGTGGGTGCCACTACCAAGAAGGCCCTCTGCCTGGTTCTCTGGGGTGATGTGGAATGCTGCTGCTCCCATGACTTAAAGGAGACATTTGCAAAGCTTGGAATGGATCAAGGATCATTCAGATGAGCTTGCAAGAGTGGCTAATATACATGGGCACTTTTATCTAAAGCAAACAGACTATCGCTGACTTACAATGTTAGCAGTTATAAAGGGCATTCACAAGAAACTGTTTACTCAAAGGATTTTTCTGTGTTCATTTGTTGATCTTTGTCAGCTAGATAAGAATATTTGCACGAGGCTGTCCACGGGAAAAATGTCCCAGTCCAAAGTGGCACACAGATAAATATCCTTATTACTAATCCCTTCAGAGCACAATCTATTGTATTCATCCAAATGCGGCAGTGAAAAGCAGAGATCCTAGAGATTTTCAGAACCAACTTCAAAAGGAAGCAACACAAGGAGCTGTTGGTTTCAGGTGCTCCCTTGCTGCTAAAACAGGATTCTGCTGTGCCAAAGCTAATCTGTGGGGTCGTGCTGAAAGCATTTCTCTTCTCTTCTCTACTCGCCAAAGTAATTCCAATTTAAATTGATTTGTTCCCATTTACTTCAATGAGACCAAATCAGCAGACGAGCCAGGTACCTTGGGCTTAATTGAGATGCCAGTATCTCTTTCCATCAGTTTTCCTCTTGGCACAATGGGAATCGTAATGTTCCCCTAGTTAATTCAGCACGTCCCTGTGAAACACAGGTGCAAAAATGCTACAATAAAGCAACAGAAATGGCAGAGGCTATTATCCACCGAAGGAGAGGAAGACTGCTGCCTGTTGACCTGCATTTTTTGAACAAAACAAAGTGTGGAACTAGTCACAGGATCTCCACACACAATGGAAGTCATGGAAGGTTTAGGGTAACCTCCATAAAGCCCACACGACATTCAACATCCCTCCTGATTTGCTTGTGGGGTGCATACAGTGGTACCTCAGGTTACATACGCTTCAGGTTACATACGCTTCAGGTTACAGACTCCGCTAACCCAGAAATAGTGCTTCAGGTTAAGAACTTTGCTTCAGGATGAGAACAGAAATTGTGCTCTGGTGGTGTGGTGGCAGCAGGAGCCCCATTAGCTAAAGTGGTGCTTCAGGTTAAGAACAGTTTCAGGTTCAGTACGGACCTCCGGAATGAATTAAGTACTTAACCTGAGGTACCACTGTATATGTCTTCCTGTTAACCATTTCCCTGTCCAACTCTTTTTAAGTGCATTTCCCTAGTGTTGGAGTCGGGCCTGGGAAACCACGGTTCAAATCCCTACTTGGCCATGGAGCTCAATGGGTGACCTTAGGCCAGTCCCTGCCTCTCAGCCAGGGCCGGCCCACCCATGAGGCAGGCTGAAGAAGCCACCTTAGGTGGCAGAGGATTCCGTGGGCACCCCACCTGCCCCTCCACCGCCAAGGTTGGGTGGGTGTGGCAGCAGAAACCGGCAAGTTCTCACAAGATCTCACAGAATGCTTGCAAGATCTCACTGGAAGCTGCCACTGGTGCACAACCTCAGTAGGCAAGATTCTGGTGGAGAGGCGGTCGGGAGGACAGCACTTTTCCTGTTTGGCTGCAGGCGGCAAAACAGAATATGCTGCCCCTGCTCTCAGCCTAACCTATCTCAAAGGGTTGTGGGTTTTAAATGAGATGGGGGAGAACCATATACACCTTGAGCTCCTTGGAAAAAATTGTTGTTGTTTAGTCGTTTAGTCGTGTCCGACTCTTCATGACCCCATGGACCAGAGCACGCCAGGCACTCCTGTCTTCCACTGCCTCCCGCAGTTTGGTCAAACTCATGTTCATAGCTTTGAGAACACTGTCCAACCATTTCGTCGTCTGTCATCCGCTTCTCCTTGTGCCCTCCATCTTTCCCAACATCAGGGTCTTTTCCAGGGAGTCTTCTCTTCTCATGCGGTGGCCAAAGTATTGGAGCCTCAGCTTCAGGATCTGTCCTTGGAGAAAACAGTTGTATATAAACTCTGAATTTCATATATTTCATATTACTTATTGGTGTTTTTCTTTTTCTTTTTTTGGTGTCCCCTTATTTTTTTTCATGTGCCCTAAAGCAAAATTTGAAGTGTGACAAGCTGGGGTCCTCTTGACAGCAGCTGGCTAAATCTATCTTGAATTCACAAAAAAGGAGGCTCTTGGAGTCTCCCCCTCTGAATCAGGTTGACAGGTGACAAGAGAGAACCTCAGAGGCAGAGGAAGCTGCCAAACAGTGGACAGGTGGCCTACGCTACAGGAAAAACCTCCGGCAAAGCTAAGCTTGAAAACAAGGCTTCAGCAACAGGAAAGGTTATGCCAGAAGCAAGTCACATGCAAAATGTTTCACAGGGTTATCCTGTGAGCAGAATCCTTCAAATGAAATTTCCAGACTGGCTGTTAATAGGACATTTACACTGAGAAGTTGGCACGAAACCTTACCTCTTTTTTTCCTTTTTTTTTCCAGCGTTGTTCTGATATCTTCACACAGTGGTTACACAGCAGTGATTGATGTCACTGGTGCAATTTTTGTCACTTTTCTTATTCTTTTTGCAGCTAGAAAAATAGATGTTATAATTGCACTAGAAAGCATGAGCTAACCACCAAACCTTATGTGAATAAACAGCCTGTCTGGAACCCCAGATTCCTGCCACATCCCGGTTACAGGAGTAGCTATTAGGACACAACCATTTTCCACCCTGGACTGTCCTAGAATCATTTTGGAGATCAAAATGTGTAGAACTTTCTTCCTCTTCTTCTTCTACTTCTTCTTCTTTGATCACTTGAAGCCAAGTAAGATTTTCTTCCCATGAACAAGGTCTTAACAGTGAGTCTGTAGGTGTCTGTGGAGGCCAGTTCTGGATCCACACCCAACTTAAGAAGGGAAAGCAAAATACCAGTGGACAACAAAAGAGGTTTAAAGATGCTCTCAAGGCAAATCTAAAAAAATGTAGTAGAACTTACTATACCAGAATCAGCCGTGAATGATTTGTGCAAGCTATATAAGAGCTGCCAGTCTACTGAATTAAGTTTCTCCCCTTAATTTCCCCCTTTAGATACAATTCACATGGGCAGGTCTCACCCTTGGCTGGGCAACCCTAATATGTATGGTAGATTGCAGCTAAGGGAAACTACTAGTGTGCAATTGGTCATCTGGTCACTCCATCATGTGGCCAGATTGTTTTTTCAGCTTGCAAGGAAACGTGTAGAAAATGTTACTGTGTGTGACCTGAAAATGACAGGAGTCTCTGACACCATTTAATGCAGCAATAATAATGTTGGGAATTGGGGTGGGGGCGCGTTAGTCTGGATGATGCCCTGAGTCCCTTCCAATTCTTAGGATCCTGTATCTGTTGGGGGTAGAATGTATGTCAGTAAGCTTCCCCAACCAGTCCCTTTGTCTATCAGTGATGGCCAAACTTGGCCCTCCAGCTGTTTTGGGACTACAACTCCCATCATCCCTAGCTAACAGGACCAGTGGTTGGGGATGATGGGAATTGTAGTCCCAAAACAGCTGGAGGGCCAAGTTTAGCCATCACTGGTCAAGATAATGGTTTCGGCTGACTAGTTAAACACCACGATTAGCAGAACCAAAGAAGATGCTCTGTGACATAGAACAAATGGGTGGGCCTTTCCACCCCCGCCCCCCTTATAGGAGAACAACAGCCCGAGATCATGTGTGTGAAATGAGCTGGAAGCAGGAGACACAGACACCTGCTTGCTCTGTGCTGGGTCCAAAGCTGTGCCTAATGGAGAAGCAAGATCTTTTGGGATGTTTGTGCTGTGAGCCCCTCTGTCTTATGCTCAGGTTGTATATAAGTGTAAATAAAACCATATACCCAGAAGATGCCACAGGCCCCTCTGACTTTCCTTCCAAGGACACCAAACCCCAGATAAGTGCTGGAAGCCCTGGAATCTCTTGGCTGCTTGGCGATTGGAGTGATGTGCAACAATAATTATGGCAAAGTACAGTACGTGCAATTACAGAGGACTATTCACAGGCATGGGTATAAATGGGATGTTTTCTTAAAGCTACTTGATGCCAAAACAAATAAATCATATTACAGTTAGGCTGGTGCCAAAACAAACAAGCCATATTACAACATGGGCATAGCCAGGATTTTTGTGGGGGGGGGGCAGGCCTTTTCTGGGGAGGGGGCAGAACCTGAGTTAGCCATGTATTTTTATTGATATTTATTGATTTGGGGGGAGGCAACTGCTCCTCCCTGCCCCCCCTTGGCTACGCCCATGTATTACAGTTAATCTGTAGTATAGGCAAGCTGTCGTTGTTTGCCATGCGAACAATGCTAAATCAAATGCTTTATGAATTCTTGAAAAATGAGTCAAAATGAGAGTTGCTCTCCTCCGCAAATTGCTGCCCTTGATATCTTAACTGCACAAGGAAAGTGATTGGGATTTTAGGTACAATACAAAGTCAATTTCTTGATTCTCTGTTCTGTCCCAGATGCTGCAGGGAATAAGTATTTCATGTTTTATAACCTACACACCTTGACACAAAATCATTTAAGGAACTTGCAATAAACGGCTTTGATGTTCCATGCATTGCTGTTTTGCATGCATAACCATCTGCTAAACGCTGGTGTAATTTATTTCATAAAGGTAGCTATTGATTCCCCACAATAGTTGCATAAATTCTGGGCATTTGAATTCTTCCTTGAGCCCCAACCTAGGGAATCATAAACTATCTCTTAGCTGTCATTTAAGCATCTAGCAAATGCCTCAAGCTGCAGTTTAAATTGGAAGATTAATCTTCTGTCTTTTATGTGCCTCTGTAAAAGAAAAATAGAACCACTTAGGCATTATTTATGCCTGTCATAAAAAAAGGAAAGAATAAATGACCCGAACTATAGGATAAGAAAATTGACTGCAATTTTAAATAATACACAATTGGGGCATGCTAACACCTTCAAGACACCACTGATAAAAGAAAGTCACCAGCTGCGACTTCCAAATTTCAACCCAGACATTTTGTGTATACCTTTGAAAATTATTGAAGCAACAGGAGAGGATGCAAACTCTCAGCGTGATGACCACTTACAAATGCTTATTATTATTATTGAGTTTTCAGTTGCTTTATCTTGCACAGGGCAACCCAAAGCGACTTACAACCAACCAACCAACAACAGACAATGCCCTCCATGTTGATACAATAAAACCAAGGGGTGAAAGAAAACACATTAAAAACACCCCACCCACTTCTAAAAGGCCACAGATAGTTAAAGGCCGAAGGAAAATAGAGGAAAGTTTTTGCCTGGCGCCTAAAGGTATATAATGATGGTGCCAAGCGAGCCTCCCTGCAGAGAGCATTCCACAAATAGGAAGCCAACATAGAAAAGGTCCACTCTCTTGTTGCCACCCTCTAGACCTCTTGTGGAGACAAGGGCTCAGATGATCACAGGGTTGGTACAAATGGGGAGAGACAGACCTTGAGATGCTTTGAACCGGGAGGGCATTGCTTGAATTGGGGGAGCCATTTAGACAGCCCAGTGTTCATAGTAAGCGCTCCATTTCTTAGTTCAGACAAACGTAAGGGATATCATGGGCCAATGGTTAATAACTATAACATCAAATGATTACAACATTAACAGTCACTGGCAACAGTTCAGGACAGATAGGAGCTGAACAAGATGGAAATTAATCCAGATAGCTACCCAGGAATTCTGGCATCTGGGAGAGGTTACTCAGTTCGTTCTAAATGGGGTTGTGCTCCGCTTGAAAGATAAGAGGCATGACACGGAGATTGTCTTTGATATTCAAGTCTTTGATATCAGAAAGGCCATTCTGTCTGATACAGGAATCAGGTCTGTAGTGTTGTGGGAGCTATCCTTTAGAGCTAGTGTGGTGTAGTGGTTAAGAGTGGCAGACTCGTAATCTGGGGAACCGGGTTCGCGTCTCCGCTCCTCCACATGCAGCTGCTGGGTGACCTTGGGCCAATCGCACTTCTTTGAAGTCTCTCAGCCCCACTCACCTCACAGAGTGTTTGTTGTGGGGGAGGAAGGGAAAGGAGAATGTTAGCCGCTTTGAGACTCCTTCGGGTAGTGATAAAGCGGGATATCAAATCCAAACTACTACTACTACTACTACTACTACTCTTCTTCTTCTTCTTCTTCTTCCTCCTCCTCCTCCTCCTCCTCCTCCTCCTCCTCCTTTAGCATTTCTTCCCATTTCTTATTCACCTATTTTTGGCACCTATTGCATGAAGACCTCCCTCTTCCAACACGTGTTCTAAGTGGGGGTTCATTATCCCAATTGGAGCTATTTTAAACTGTTTTTATATATGGAATTGTTTTTAAATGATTGTGTTGTTTTTTATAGATGAAATTGATTTAATTGCTTTATATATTAAACTGTTAATAATTGTTTTCAGACTTTTCTTGGGTGTGACTGTAATGTATCAGTTTAATTATTCAACATCAGAATGTCCTCCTTCAATCCAGGGAGATGATTTTAGCTTCAGCCAAGTCAAAGTGCCTCATGTCAACTCGGGGTTTCATTATTTTTGTCTACATTCTGTTCTTTTGCTTGAGATAACTTGTTCCAGTATACCTGAAAAACAATAAAAAAGAACTTTCACTGGCACATCTGCGTTCAACAGGGACACAGTTTATCCCCCAGGCCAGAAAGTGTGCAGCTGCAGCAAAGCCAACTCCAGATGAATTGAATTATTCTTCTTCGTAGGCAGAACAGTGGCCCAGGCTAACTTTAATTTCAGTTCTCTGATCATTTGTGCCTCTGAGGCTGCTTTCCCCAAGTTTTACAGTGCATAGTGCTCAACCGTGACACAGAAGAAAACAGACTGAAATCCTCACGCTGGCATTTCATTTTCCATGTTTAGCTTCTGGGCTCAAATGAGTGCTGAAACTCTGGGATTGACTGAATACAGTGGTACCTCAGGTTAAGTACTTAATTCGTTCCGGAGGTCCGTTCTTAACCTGAAACTGTTCTTAACCTGAGGTACCACTTTAGCTAATGGGGCCTCCCACTGCTGCCGTGCCACCGGAGCAAGATTTCTGTTCTCATCCTGAAGCAAAGTTCTTAACCCGAGGTACTATTTCTGGGTTAGCAGAGTCTGTAACCTGAAGTGTCTGTAACCTGAAGCGTATGTAACCCGAGGCACCACTGTATGTGAATGATAGACCCTCCTTGGCTCTGATACACTTCACTGATGAACTTGTTATAATAGTATGGCCTCAAAAGAGCAACAAGTAAATTGTAAACTGTTATGGGCACCTCCTTGTGCAACTTGTTTCTTTTAGCCCAATTATATAGTCTGGTGCAGAGTAGACCCACTGAAATATGTGTGTGTGTGTGTGTGTGTGTGTGTGTGTGTGTGTGTATAATTGGGCTCTTAATTTCAACTGGTCTACTCTGGGTAGGACTAGCATTGGCTACAATCTAATTTGTTTAAATAAAATGTGGGAAACTTCATCCATGAATAAGCTGCCTCTTTTGTAATGTGTTCAAGCAGAGAAAGGATGGGTTTATGCTTCTTTTTTCTCTTTAAAAACAAGCTAGGAACAATTTCTCCACTTGTGGAATCACACCACTAAAGATATGTTGCTTTAAAACATGTGTTGATGTTTGTTTTAATTGCTATGTCAGGGTAATTTTCAACTAACGTTTCATTACAAGTTCATTACAAATTCAAGCCACGAAAGTCTGATGTAAGGGGAAAAAACCCCTCTTAATAGACTTTCATAGAGTGCTTTGGTTCCTTTAGGTATAAGGAATGTATCTCCCTCTTTGTTTTCCAGGTCCAAAAACCACATCACCACCTGACATTTAAACAACATTATATTTGTTAGTCTCCTTTAAGGTGCCACTGAACTTTTCATTGTTTTATTAGAGAAATCCTTTAAAAAAATGTTTAAGTACATATTTTAAAAACTGAATTATTTGCACAACAGACCAGATATGTTGTGGATGTTTAAATTTATTTGATAGATATTCATTTGATCCAAACATTTGCACACAAGAGAATACCTAGGAAAGAGCTCAGCTGTGATTCCTAGGAATCCAGCCATTGAACAAAAACTCCCCTCAAATGGTCCTTTGCGAGGATTCATTCTGCTAAGTACATCAAATGAGATCTACCTGACAAGCGTTGAATGATACTGAGCTGCAGTCACCATGAGCCATAGGAGGAACTGAATGCACACCTGATCTTTGCGACCCACAGTAAACTCTTTATTGCTTCAATCCATACACTGACCATCCCTCTCACCTATGAGCCGAGCCTGATTAGGATCAAACCATATGAGACGGCAGGGGATCTGTGATTAGATTCTCCATGGGGCATTTTTAGCAGCTTCAGAAGACTAAGGTTCTATGGGAGAGCGGGGTCTTCCTGCTTTTACACTGATAAAGGTGTGGAATAGGCACTTGTGTATTTCTGCCATAGGCAGATTCTGCAATCAGAAAGGATGGAAATCAGTGAAATGATGTAGGGATGCAGCTAAATCCCCCTCCTTTGTTACCACAGCTGCAACCTGATTCAATCCCCAATCCCTCAGCTACTTTTAAAGGTAAAGGTAGAGGACCCATGACGGTTAAGTCCAGTTGCGAACGACTCTGGGGTTGCGGCGCTCATCTCGCTTTACTGGCTGAGGGAGCTGGCGTTTGTCCGCAGACAGTTTTTCTGGGTCATGTGGCCAGCATGACTAAGCTGCTTCTGGCAAAACCAGAGCAGCACACAGAAACGCCGTTTACCTTCCCGCCGGAGTGGTACTTATTTATCTACTTGCACTTTGACGTGCTTTTGAACTGCTAGGTTGGCAGGAGCTGGGACAGAGCAACGGGAGCTCACCCCGTCGCGGGGATTCAAACCGCCGACCTTCCGATCTGCAAGCCCAAGGATCAGTGGTTTACACCACAGCGCCACCCACATCCCTCAGCTACTTTTAACTTCAAATAAACACGGGATATCTGATCCCAGATCTCGTCCTGTCTACTTGCACCCCCAGCTTCTGCAATAAACATGAAAGCATCGCAGATTTCAGTAAAGCTGTTAGAAAATCTGGAATAACATTTCGGTGGTGACCTAAATTTGGCTATTGTATAAGTTGCATTTGTCTCCAGCCTTTTCCCCAAGGTGCTCCAGGCAGCAAACATGCTAAACCACCCTAACCATATTAGCTTCACAACTTCCCTGTGAGGTAGTTTAGGCTGAGAGAGAGCAACTGACTTAAGGTTGCCTAGTGAGCTTCAAGGCTGAGTGAAGATTTGAACATGCACCCCTCCCTTGACCAAAACCAGACAGAAAACCCAACATTGTGGTTATTCCATTTGCACCTCTGTTCAGCTTCTAAGTTACTTTTAGGGCTGCCATATTTTGAAGAGCAAAAAAGAAGACACATTTGCTAACTTCTACTTTTAACTGATGTTGGGAAAGATGGAGGGCACAAGGAGAAGTGGACGACAGAGGACGAGATGGTTGGACAGTGTTCTCGAAGCTACCAGCATGAGTTTGACCAAACTGCGGGAGGCAGTGGAAGACAGGAGTGCCTGGCGTGCTCTGGTCCATGGGGTCACGAAGAGTCGGACACAACTAAACGACTAAACAACAACAACTTTTAACTATAGATCACTATGACGATTCTCATTTTACATACCCATGAAAAAGATGACGTATCCTGGAAATAGAGGACATATTGCAACCCTACATACTGCAACAAAAGGAGCCTTAAGACCTGCAGATTTTAAGATGTGGAAGGCTGGACCTGGGTGTGCAGCACCTCGGTGTGCAGCTTATGTATTCTTAGCAAACAGCCTGAATGGGCCACAATATAATTTTGCATGTTCCAACACAGGCTATTGCAGGATTTTGATGCTGTTAAATACAGCAAACTGGACAAAGTAAATACAGGTCATCAGTCAAACTCGTATGTAACATTTTCTCAGCTAAATTTGATGACGACCACTTACATTGTCTGAAAATGACAGGTTTTGGAAGGTAAAATGTGACTTCAGATTACATCAGACTACATTTCCTAAACTGGGCTAAGAATCTGACTAGTCATGCTCTTCTTAACTTGGAAGCAATGAGAAGACTGCCATCTAGTGACAAAAGGGTATTGAAATGTTAAAAAAGCATGCTGCTGTATTCTTTAATTGTTGTGGTGTTGTGTTTACTTTATTGTATTTACTACATTTATTATAACTGGAGGCCCAGTTTTGGGAGGAAAAGCAAGATAAAATAAACTCTCAAGACCACTGTCGCCCTGCAGCCAGGTGAGGGCAGTCTGTTTCAGGATGCAGCTTCGAGGTGTAAACAGAACAGGTGTTTCAGAGGAGCAGCTGAATTTAGCTTCGTCAATAATGAAGAACTGCCAGGTCTCTGGCCTTCTAAACCCTGATGCTTATAGGTGTCATGGTACACGATTGGACTGCCAAATCCATGAATGAACAGAACTGCTGTTCCCAGGTGAAAAGAGAAAAGGTTTGTTACAAGATTTCCCCATTCTTGTGTATGAAACCCTTCATCACACAACGCATCACAAATCTGTGGCCTTCTATCCCTAAGGCTCTATCAACCCTCCATTGCCACTATTGTTCTGAAAGGTTTTCCGTCCCTTTAAGAATTGCACAACAGACAGACATTTGAAGGATGGAAATTCAACAGAAACTCATTCAGCATTTCGTCAGGAATTCTAGGATCTGTTCATGCTCAAGCTAAGTTCCGGAGAAAATAGCAGCTAGACTTCAGATCTTGAGAAGATTGTTGTGGCTTTAAGCGTCTTGTGACAGTATAAATGGTGCTGAAATGGTTCCTATAGCCCCTCTTGAAACAGAGTTGCCCATCTTTTGAACCTGACTCCCTACTACAGCTGTGCAGAGGGGTAGTGTGGGGAGACAGGGGGGACATGGCCTCAGGTGCACATTTTTAGGGGGCATAATCAGGTGCCCCCATGAAGACACAGAGCCCTGGCAACTGAGGTGTGGTGGCAGGCAGGTTGGTTTAGTGGGCAGGTGGATGGAAGCAGCGGGCAAGGAGCCTGTTAGAGGAGGGCTCTGTTCACCCTCTGCACTGGCTAAAGGCCACAACACTTGCTTTGCTCCAGGCACCAGCAACCCACACTATGCCACTGCAGCTGGGGAGAGAAGGCTTAGCTCCATGCCATGCTGATTACTTAGCAGGGAAGACCTTTGTTTAAGCAACAGGAGCAAGCCAGGCTGGCTCCTTTCCTTCCCACCATCAGATGCTATCCCTTGCTTGCAAACTACATTTGTGTGAGGGTTTTAAACCACCACTTCCCCCAAAACTACAATTCCCAGAGTTCTGGGGTGTAGCAGCAACCTTTATCCAATTGCAGATGGAATGAGTTCATTTTTGTTTTGCCACATGGATTTTGTTGCTGCGGTTATTATTACTGATCTTCTCAAGCTCCCATCAGGGTCAGTGTTTCCCATAGTGAGCGATATTTCCACCTGGGGGTGGCGCTGGAACAATCCAGGAGGCCTGTAGCAGCCTTGGGTGCAATTGGGGGCCACTGAATAAAAATAAGAGGGCAGTGGAAGCGTAAAGAAGAAAATGTTGAAAAACTGTTCATACACGTTTCATCTGTTGTGTAATAACGTTTACTGCCAAGTTGGGTGCTGTTGAGGGACTGTGACAATGCCCTCCCTTCAATGTGTCCTATTCAGGGCTGGGTTTAGGTTTGATGAGGCCCTAAGCTACTGAAGGTAATGGGGCCCTTTATATGTCCAGCTGTCCTTTGTCAACAACAAATTGTCACTGTTTTTCGTGTTGAATATAGTAATTTATGGACCTAATAGGTATCTAAAGCCATTTGCATATGCAGAATGTAGGCACCCTATATATAGAAATGAGCAAACCAGTGATATTTTAGGGAGCAGGCTGGCAGGCGGGGCCCATTACTTACATACAAAACACTGTTGCTGTATGTAGGTTTTATTTTATTTTTTAATCTTATATTTTGGAAATGTACATCCAGTTTTTTTCCCTTTAAATTTTTTGGGGAATCCCAAGAGAGGGGGGTCCTAAGCTGTAGCTTAATTAGCTTATACGTAAATCGGGCACAGGACATCTTTCTTTATTATGTTGTAGGACTTAGGTAGAAATATAGATACAGTACATAAAAGAACGCAAATTTGTCACTGCATCTTTCTGTTTGTTCGGTTAAAGAAGGTAGATTTATAGCGGGGCGCTGAGTAATCCCTCCGCCCTGAAAAGTGGGCGGTAGTAAGCCAAATAAGTTTGGGAACCTCAGAATAATCTATAATTGCGTAAAAAACGAAACGAAACAAAAGCCAGGCGTCGCTATCGCTGTTACATCAAACACAATTGCATATACAATACTGTAAAGCAAACAGCGAACTCAGCAGAACTTTTTGTGTGCGAGCGCGCGCACCGCAGAGCGCCCCCTGCCGGCCGAAACGTCTGCAACGGAGCCCAGAAGCTTCTCAGTGGGCGGGAAGGCGGCAAAGGACAACAAGCCGCTGACGGCAGCGGGTCACGTGACGCTGCGTGGGCCGAAGTTGCAACAGCTGGAGCGGAGCAGATATAGGCAAGAGGGGTCGTTTGCGGCGCGTGGCCGGGTGGGCGTCTCGCTGGAGCCTGGGAGGTCGCTGCTGCTCGCTTCCCGTGAGTGAAAGGGAAAGCCAGAACGAGAAAGGGGGGGGGGAGTTCCTTGTAATTAGGGAGATCAATTCCTTAACAGATAACATTTCCTTGCCTCCTGTTTCCAACCGCCCTCCGTCTCCCCCTCCTTGATTCCCTGCGCTCGTGGAGCAGATCATTGCCGCTCTGCCGCTGAAAATGCACTCTGCGTATGCTCAGAGGCCTTGTTTTTTTGTGGCGGCGGGGAAGGATCTGGGCACTGAGCGTTAGTAAAACCAGGCAGTCGGTCCGTCTAGGTCAGTTTTGCTTACACTAACTGGCAACGGCTGGAGGAGGCTCTCCCCATCGCACCTGGAGGCGCCGGGGATGGAACCGGGGACCTTCCACTTGCAAAGTAGAGGCTCCGCCAGAGAGCCGTGGCCCTGTCTCAGGAGGTTGTTGCCAGGTGTGCGAGTAAGAGAGAGGAGAGATCTTTGGAAGTAGCAGCCGGTTCCTTGGCTGGTAGTAACTTCCTAGTGGACTTTCTTCCTATCAGTCATACCGTCTTAACTCTGGGAGGAGGTTTCTGCTGGCCTCATTGGTGCCTGTATTCGCGTTGCAGCCTGGTGCCGCGGCTGTTTCCCAGAATTAAGGCCACTTGGTTCAATGAGGTTTAATTCCCAGTTAAGTCTGTCGGGCTGTAAGGAGGGCTGCCCTTGTTCTGCTTGTTTACTCTGAAGCAAGTTCAGCAGGACTTTCTTCCCCCACAGAAAGGCACACAGGGCTTCAGACACATTTGTTTGGGGTTTGTGTGTATGTTTGCTTTAGAAAAAGCTTCCTTGCACCTTCTAGCTTTTGTCTTCTAAATAGTGAGATATTTGGCTACCTTTGTCACTGCTCATTTCATCTATAAATAGTATATTTTGAAGGGGGCATTTGTTATTTAGCACATTATTATCATTATTATCAAACAGTCTTGCCCCGGTGAGCAACCTGGCTGCTCAGTTCTGCACCAGCTGAAATTTCCAAACCACCCCCATGTACAGCTCATTGTAGTAATATAACCTAGATGCTAACAGAATGTAGACAACAGAAGTTAGTGTATCCTGGTCCAAATAGGGGTGCAGCTGAGTCACCAGCCAAAGCTGATGTAAGGCACTCTGCACCACCAACGCCACCTGAGCCTCAAGCGACAGCAATGGATCCAGAAGTTCTCACAAACTGTGCACTTGTTCATTCCACATGTGCATCCCATGAAACTCGAGGTGTTGTACAGTAGATGGGATTATAGATTAGTGGTTCCCAAAATGGGCAGTACCCCCTAAAGAGGTTGGCACTGGCTCAAGTTAATCAATATTATGTTTTAATAGTTTTAATTAGATTTTGAATAAATGTGCACTTAATTGTTACTGTTTTGAATTTTATTGTGTTACCAACTTCCTTAGTGGTTTATGCAAACAGCTATTATGAATATTGTTTTTAAGGGGTAGGGGGCACTGGGTATGAGTTCACGGAACCAAGGGGTCGGAGGCCTGAAAATGTTTGGCAACAGACACTTACTGACCAGATCCAGACCACTTAGTATTAGCAAGCTAACTGTATCATGCTCTCTCGGACTATGCAGTTTGATCAGTTTATGGGGCAGCTTATTAACTGCCTGTTGTCTATACAAGTGAAGTTGAGGCCAAACTTTGAAGCTCCGAAGGCTAAAGCTGGCCACAATCCACCATAAGCCTATGACCATGTTCCTTCCTCTTTCATGTGCCTTGCTGATGGTTGCTGTTTAGCAGCTAGCTCTGTTGCATGCTTATTGCTAATTGGAGCAAATCAAAAGAGCACTGTTCCCGAAACATCACGAGTTCACAATTGTATTTGTGGTGGATGTTTCATACTTCCAAACCATCCTACCCCTGAACAATTCTGAATGACAATTTTTTAAAAAAGTTTGTCGCTTCCCATGTTTTTAGTGAAACAGTTTTTTAATAACTAGCAGAGCAGTCCCAAAGGAGCGGGGGGGGGGGGTGTATGGGGGGCAGAGGGAGAGAGACGGAAATGCTTTTTCTAACTTACACCACCCTGGAGCTGTTACAGCTCAGGATCTGATGCATCTCAGGCTGGCTCAGCCCCTCCATCTCCCCATGACCCCATTTCTTAAACTTACTGTGGGCAGAATGATGGTGGCGGCAGCACTCTGTGGGTGGTGGCTAACATAGACATGGAGATGTTAGCTGTACAGTGGTACCTCGGGTTATAAACACTTCAGGTTACAGACTCTGCTAACCCAGAAATAGTACCTCGGGTTAAGAACTTTACCTCAGGATGAGAACAGAAATCGTGGTGCGGCTGCGGGAGGCCCCATTAGCTAAAGTGGTACTTCAGGTTAAGAATGGACCTCCAGAACGAATTAAGTTCGTAACCAGAGGTACCACTGTATTCAGCTTTTATCCCTTGATCTCACTGGTTATATAAACTTGTCGTAAGTTTGCAGATGGTGGGAAACTTGAGCTTTACAGCAGCATATCAGCCTGTCAAAACAAATGCTGAAATACCATGCAATATAAATAGCTTTCAAGAGCTTTTCAGTCATTGAAAGGCTACTCTTAACACTAGTGTGCTAAGTGACTCGGGGGGGGGGATTGTTAGAACCCCATATAAAATGACCAGGACTCTGTGACCGTAACCAGAGGCCCTTCATTGTGTGCTTCCTCCACGAGAGGTGCAGAGGGTGGCAGCATGAGAACCGGCCTTTTCTGCAGTGGCTCCCTGTTTGTGGAATGCTCTCCCCAGGGGGGTACAGCTGATGCCTTCATTATACTCCTTTAGGCGACAGGCAAAAATGTTCCTCTTCAACCAGGCCTTTGGCTGATTAATATTCTATGGCCTTTTAAGTGTGTGTGTGTGGGGGGGTGTTTTTAATTATTTATTTTGTGCTTTTATCCTGTATCTTTATCTTGTGAACCGCCCTGAGATCTTTGGAAGAAGGGAGCTGTATAAAGTTAATAAATAATAGTACTAATTATAATAATTCAATTGTTTGTGTAAATTAAAGGTTAACTATAGAAGCACAGCAGCTATATAATGCTGTAAAAGTGCTTTGCAGATCAAGATTATGTATCCATAGTCTTGTTCAAAGTAGACCTGCTGAAATTAATGACCGTGGCTAAGTTAGGTAAAACTTAGTTGAATACCACCCTAACCCTTTTTTAAGGCAAAGCAGCCTGTTTTACGGGAAGTTAGGATCACTATATATATCCCTTAATTCAAGCTGTTACTGGTTTTCTTTAACGGAAGTGTTCTCTTCTGCTTTGTCTCCAGTTACTCTTGCTGTGATCCAGTTTTCCGTAATGTATCAAGAAAGGGATTCAGCTGCGCAAGAGGGTGCAAATTTGAAGACGATTGAAGAAGAGTACAAGGAAGCATTTGTGTTTGTTAATAAAGCCCTGAATGCAGATGAGCTTGCACAGAAGGAAGAAGCAAGGAATTATTACAGGCAGGGTATTGACCACTTGCTCAGGGGAACTAGCGTCCCGTCCCAAGGTCATGAATGCACTGGGGACCGATGGGAGTCTGCCAGGCAAATGCAGCAAAAAATGAGAGAGACGCTACAAAACGTTACTGCACGCTTAAGCATTCTAGATGAAAATGTACAGCCTAAACCCATTGCCACGTGTCCCCCTATGGAAGCGCCCAGGATATACCCAACAATTCCAGCCAAAGAAAAGCCAGAGAGGCCTCCTGTACCAAATTCACTGATGACTCCATCACACCTGGCTGCAGCAGGTGGAAATGCTGGATGTACAAGCCAAGGGCAAGCTGCTGTGATGAGTCCTTCGTCTGCAATGCCCAGTGAGGAACCCCCAGCTTATACACCTGAGGCCACAGGTGGGCACTACACTGTGTCGTACGGAACAGACTCTGGGGAGTTCTCCTCGGTCGGAGATGATTTCTACACGAAATGCACACAGCCTCCTCCTGTTCAGACATTAGGGGTAGATGCTGATGAACTGATCCTCATTCCCCACGGGGTGCAGATATTCTTTGTGAGTCCTGATGGACAAGTGAGTGCTCCCTCGTATCCCGGATACCTTCGCATTGTGAAGCTCTTGGACACTGATGCTGCAGCGGCCCAGAATCGCCCCCCTGCTTTCCTTCAGGTAACTTTCACATTTTGTTTGTGTTGCTGGCCACAGCTGTTCACAAGCTGTGAAATGAGTGCTAACGGTTCTATGACATGAGTGCTAATGTATCGTTCATTTGAATCCACGGTATTCTGTGCAAAATGTTATTTTGGTCTTCTCTTTTCCAGGTTTGTGACTGGCTGTATCCTCTTATGTGCAACCAGTCTCCTGTCCTCTCCTGTAGCACAGGAGTCTACATGTTCCCTGACTTGATGTCACAGGTGCCAGGATCCTATGTGGGAGTAGTGTTATCTTCAGAACTTCCAGCTGCTGACAGAGAACTGTTTGAAGATCTGCTGAAACAGATGTCTGACCTCAGAGTGCAGGTAAACAGTGTTATGCCACCATCCAGAATAATTTCAATGCACAAGTATCACCGGGTGACACTGATGAGCTGTTAAACTGTCCGCTTCATAGAGCACTATAAATGAATTTCAGCATAGCCTCTGCAAGGATTTACCTTTGGCAATGTAGAGCATGTTTTATGGTGAGGCTGGGCAACGTCTGAAAATAAATTTACCGTGTGGTGCTGTGAAGGGCAGGGCAAGTAGGCTGATAATGATTTTCCTGCAGGATCAATTGAGCAGACGTAGAGAGGCATTACTGCAGCTTGCAGTGTGTCAGAAGTATCACATCCAGTTCACTTGCTCAGAGTGCAACAATGACTAAGCAAAATCTTAAAATGCTACATATATAGGAAGTCCCTCTAAGATAATTAAGAATCTGGTAGATCACAGTTCATTCGTGAAGTGCAGGGAAAGGTTATCCGAGAGATTATCACTCTAGTAAACAAGGTCAGTATTAAGAGCCAGTGTGGTGTAGTGGTTAAGAGCGGTAGTCTCATAATCTGGGGAACCGGGTTCGCGTCTCCGCTCCTCCATATGCAGCTGCTGGGTGACCTTGGGCCAGTCACACTTCTCTGAAGTCTTTCAGCCTCACTCACCTCACAGAGTGTTTGTTTTGGGGGAGGCAGGGAAAGGAGAATGTTAGCCGCTTTTAGACTCCTGAAGGGGAGTGAAAGGCGGGATATCAAATCCAAACTCTTTTTTAAGAAGGTGGGAAATCTAAACAGCAGGTGTTAGAGGGAGGCATACCTGTAATTATAACGGCACATTTTTAGCAATAATAATAATAATAATAATAATAATAATAATAATAATAATTTATTATTTATACCCCACCCATCTGGCTGGACTTTCCCATCCACTCTGGGCGGCTTCCAAAAAATATTAAAACACAGTAACCCATCAAACATTAAAAGCTTCCCTAAACAGGGCTGCCTTCAGATGTCTTCTAAAAGTCTGGTAGTTGTTGTTCTCTTTGACATCTGGTGGGAGGGCGTTCCACAGGGCGGGTGCCACCGCTGAGAAGGCCCTCTGCTTGGTTCCCTGTAACTTGGCTTCTCGCACTGAGGGAACCGCCAGAAGGCCCTCGGTGCTGGACCTCAGTTTATGGGTAGAATGATGGGGGTTAAAACTAATTACCAGAAGAAGTGAGAACATTTGCCATTTGTCTTGACATGTTAAAATACTTCCTAATCTCTTGGAGAACTGGCCATATGGTGACGAACAACCTGATCTTGCAATTACTTATTCACCTGTGGGGATGTTTACTAATGCATGAATTCACCTGCATGTGGTTCATGAGAAGGATAATTCTTTCCACTGTGTGATATTATTGTCTGATGGTGTACAACAGTACCTGACAGATTCCTTGTTGAGCCTTTGAACTTGTGAATCTATTAATGTCCTTGATATGGTATCACAGGTTCCAGGATCCCATGAGGGACTAGGGTTACCGTCCCAACGCTCAAGATCTTACAAAGAGCTTTTTGAGGATCTGTTTAAACAAAGATCTGATCTCAGAGCCAAGGTAAACTTCAGAGGTGGTGGCAAACTTTTTACTAAGCCAACACATTTTAAACTTTAAGAAATGGAAATTACTTTGTTTTGTGGTATTTATTGAAAAATGTATCTGCCGCCAACAGTGGCTCTTGGAGAGAGAACAAATAATGAAAATGTTGAAGATATTAATCATGTATACTAGAAGCAATCTTGGTTCTTCAAGTGCCAGTCCTTATGCAGCTGGAACAAGGCCCACCCCCCCACACATGAGAGTATCTGCAGGGTGGAGGGTCCCTGAGGTTTACAGAAGCACAAAATTCTTTAGTGGAGAACCCCTCCACCCGCAAGGCCCAATGGGTACTGTTGTAGTTCTCAAGTAATAGAATACGGTTGAGGTATCAGAAGCTACCAGGGATGAACCAGAATAGATGAAGGACACAGGCTATGAGAAATGGACCCAAGGCTGGAGAAAACTTCCATTATTTCAGGGAGAGCAGGTGTGAACTGAAGGCTAATTAATTCTTTTGCCGATTTCTGGAATAAGTGTGTGACAGAAGTTGGGCTTAACTGGCTCTGGCCTTTGTGCTGTGGTGGGACACAACCTCTTCTCCACTTCCCCATCTCCAAAGGATACCCCATATTTTACAGAGGCTGACAAAAGGCTACCTATCTCTGTTGATCTCTGTGCTCCCTCCTCATGCTAATAGCTTCAAAGAAAATACAGTCATTTGTTAAATCTCGTTTCCCACAGTGGCCAAAGCAGTAAACTGCTTTTAAGTGCTTATAAACCTGGACATGACATTTTTACGAGTTTTTAATTGTTGAGGAATTAATATCTGCAAGAACCATGAGGGAGTTCTAGAACAGCTATGGTTATTTAACTTATTTATTCCCTTTTTTAAAAAATAAAAGATATCATAACCCACAATGTCACAATCTTTAACACTGTCAAGAATGTTCGAATGGCTCAAATTTTAAAGTACAGTACCACCCAGTTCAACATAATGTAATGTAATGTTTAGGAATAGATGGGAAAATGGGAACAATATTACGGCTGGCTTTGTGAACTCTAGCTAACCTAATGCAGAACTTCTTAAGAACTCGGAGTATATTCATAGCAACTGTACATAATGGCATGACTTAACAAAACGGATTGAGCTTTGGCCTGTGACTCACTTTAGTAGCTTAGAGGGGATCAATCAGAAATACACACCAGTCGCTTATATTTGGTTCCTGCTGTTAACATGAGTGTAGGCTATTTTAACTCTCAAGAGTGTATGTTAGGCTATGCAGACGAAATAGGATGTTAAGCTAGAACCTGGAGCGGATGTCTCAGGATTGCCTTGGTTCACTCTAATGCAGTAGTAGCCATCCTGCTTATACTTGGGGACTGATTTTACAATGTCATATTGTTTCATAAATGCATAAAAGATGCTACACAGAAAATGCAAAATCCATGTCAGTTTTGCATTCTAATGCAAGATCCTTGTGTTACTTGCTTCTGTGAAATTTCTGTGCGGATAATTGAACCTTACTAATTCCAAAGTGATATAGAAAGTCTGGAGCTATGACGGTAACATGCCTGTGATAATACCTTCATTTGATCACACAGAATAATCCTTCATAATAATCTAATGTGAAAACAAGTTACGTTTAATGTAGTTGTTTCCATCTTTGTTGTTGCAATCTTTTAATTCATGGGGTGGTATTTGGTTCCGAATCCCAGATATTTTGCCGTTTAGCTTGGCGTCTTCTCTAAGAAAGGACCCATCACATGCTCAACTTTGTCTTGTTTTGGCAGTAACAATGTGTAAAACCAAGAAAAAACGGAATGAATGCACTTTCGTTGTTTGTAAATCTGTATGGGGAGGAGGAGGAGTAAATCCAGCCCAGCTCCCAAAAAGCTTCATTCTTTCAGTCTTGCCGTCCTGAACAAAGAGAAGCAATGTAAAGACACATAACAATACAGAATAAGGAGAACTGTGTTTCCCCTTAAAATGAAAGGGAGTGGTAGACTTGGGCAACTTTCCTTCCTGATCAAATAAATATGAACATATGCATACCCTGCCTGTCTGTTGTGCAAAATGTTCTCAAAGGCGAATAGAGCATTAACTAAAATACAAAACCATGCTAATTATATTAACTGAAGTGAAAAGAATCAGGGGTGAAGAAACCCTAATTATCTCTCCAAAGAGGTACATGTTGGTCTGATCTCCAAATGCCAATAAGGCAGGAGCAACAGTAATGTTCCTGTGCATGTAAAATAGGCGGGAATTATGTGACCAGAAATGCCATTTTCTTGCCGATGAATAAAGAAACTGATGCATTTTGGTTGTTGTTGTAAAACCTATAATTATCTGCGAGAAGATGGAAGCTTTAGGGTCACAGTGTGCATTTCTTTGTTGAATATCACGGTGGCCAGTATTACATTTAATTGCTTTATCTTAGCTTTTGATCTTGCTGTGTATATATATATGTGCTTCGATCTTGCAGCCTGCAGAAGCTTCTAGTGATGCGATTAACCTGGCCGAGACTGTACGTATTGAGCCAGCGTCTGAAGAGAGGGAAAGAGAGTTACCTGACTGGAGTGAGAAAATGGCCCATGGAATCTTAACAGGTACCCTTAGGATTGATTCTCTAGATTGATCCTTGGTATAAACCCTGTTCTGGTGTTTGGGCTTAAAGCTGTACTAACCAACAGTGTGCCATTAAATGTTGTTGGACTCCCACAAGCTGGTCAGCATGTTCAAGGGTAGGTGTTGCAGCCCAACAACATCTGAAAGACAGTGTTGGCTCCAACCCCAGTGTCCCCATGCAAATCTGCTCTGTTTTCCACACTCAGCATGCAGAGGTTGGAAGTGGAGCTGGTGCGTGCAAGGATTGTAGGGGCAGGCGCTGTGTGGGTGCAACTGTCACAGCTTCCAACCCACCTGTCTCACCTGAATTGGGCTAAGGTTTCTCTTCATTCTGGCAGTATAGTGAAATTGTCTTCCAGTCTGAAATCATAAGATAAACTATTAATTTCAGCCACTTCCATATTATAACTTTGCATGAGAATATATTCTATAAGAAATAGTTTTGTTGTCTGTGTTTCCTGATATATTAGTTTTATTCAGCACTCAGGTAGCAGAAAACTAAATGGTTCTACCACACATTATATCAATTACATGGATTGACCTGCGGTCAAGTTCTGCAGTCCAAAAGCTCCATCTTGTTGATAGAAATATTTTACTACTTGAAAGGGTACAGTCCTTTAATTACATCCTGTTACTATGTCTGTGTTACTTTCAAGTTTTCATTAGCTGCAGGTATACATGGCTCAGAAGTAGAGAGTAAAAGAATGTATTATTATTATTTTATTATTATTAATGTGACTTTTTCAGCATATTAATTACATGCAATTGTTTAAACTTTGCCTCTTGATAAAAATACTAAATTCTCTTAAAGATAAATAGTAAGTTAATTCCCTGCCAGGTAGATTCCCAAAAACCAAATGGCAACTCAAAATAAAGCTCTTGAGACAAGCTCTAGAAGATGTTATAGTTTGTCCAATCTCCAGGAGCTAGAGTTATTCAGTAATTATGTAGCGGTTGCTAAAAGCAACAACTTGTTCTTTGTTTTGCCAGTTTAGTGCATGTTTGGGGATTTTCATCTGAATTATGCTGGTGGATGAATAAACTGGGGGCTGACTCGAAATCTAACTTAAATCCTGTTTACATCTGATGCAGCTCAAAGTGGTAGAATTCTAGACTGCACGACGTTAGACTACTGGTTGGGAGGGGGAATATTTTATTTAATTCTCTGCCATGTTGACCTGCTTGGCGTAAACCCACCCCTCTTTTTCGCCACATGCATGAAGCTTCTTATGGAGAGAAAGAAAGAGCACACATTCAAAAATATGAGGCACCCAGCGCAATTGGTCTGATATGGTAAAGGTAAAAAGGTAAAGGGACCCCTGACCGTTAGGTCCAGTCGCGGACGACTCTGGGGTTGCGGCGCTCATCTTGCTTTACTGGCCGTGGGAGCCGGCGTACAGCTTCTGGGTCATGTGGCCAGCTTTCCTATTTTCACCATTGCTGAAGATGGAATTGTAGCTAATTAAGAGGATATGGGAGACTCAGCAGTGTGTGAGCTCAGGCTATATTCTTTCAGCTTACTAGCCTGAACTTAAGTGGGTAGGAAATGCTGTCCTATAACATGATAATGTTGCTGCATCCGTCAATCTGTTCTTGTTTCCTTAAAGGAGCATCCTGGGTCAGCTGGGGCCTGGTCAAAGGAGCAGAATATACCGGGAAAGCAATCCACAAGGGAGCTTCCAAACTAAGAGAGCACATTCAGCCAGAGGAAAAGCCAATGGAAGTCAACCCAACCGTAGCTAAAGGGCTGCATGTAGCCAAGCAGGCTACAGGAGGAGCTGTGAAAGTCAGCCAGTTCTTAGGTGAGATGTGAGCAACCAGTTTCCTTGAAAAAGTAGTGACAGGAATTGATAATGCTTTGTTTCTTCAGTCTTTTTTTTAAAAAAATGGACAGGGAATAATGTTTATTTCCTTTTTTATTACGTTCTCTTTGGGAGAGAAACGGACTTCATCAGGTTTAGGCTCTTTTTTAAAAAAAAAAATTGCCTTAGCTCGGTGTATGTTTTTAGTTATTAACTCATGTTGTTGATATGGGGTTTTTTTACATTTTGGAATGGTTCATTATTTATATCAACATATTTATATGTTCACGGTCTTGGAATCGTATTGGATGAAGGGTGGTATACAAATTCTTTAAATTAATCACCCTTCAGAAGTCTTCATTGCCCCAGCTTCATTAAGAGTCAATATAGACAGTAGTAGAAATAATAATAATAATAATAATAATAATAATAATAATAATAATAAATAATTTATTTATACCCTGCCCATCTGTCTGGATCTCCCCAGCCACCCTGGGTGGCTTCCAACAAAGTATTAAAATACAGTGGTCTGTTAAACATTAAAAGCTTCCCTAAACAGGGCTGCCTTCATATGTCTTCTGGTAGTTGTTCTTCTCTTCGACATCTGGTGGGAGGGCGTTCCACAGGGCGGGTGCCACTACCAGCAGATGCACTATTTGCATCTGCAGTTTCCTCCAAATATAATTGTTGTGGGAAAAGGAGCCACTAACATAAAATTGGCTTCATGATCCTCAATAATTCATTGAATTCAGTGGCTTAATCTATCTGACCAGAACATTCTGTAACCTATAAATTATCTTAATGCTTTCTGTTTTAGTGGAAGGTGTGTGCTCTATAGCAAGTTCTGTGGGAAGAGAGTTAGCCCCCCATGTCAAGAAGCATGGAAGCAAACTGGTTCCAGAATCCCTTAAGAAAGACAAAGATGGAAAATCTACTTTCGATGGTGCTCTGGTTGTTGCAGCAAGTGGTGTTCAAGGTAGCATGAAAATAACGCTTCCACAATGTGTGGTGCAAGTTTTTACTGAACGTCGTTTGTTTGCTACCTTCCAGTTCCAATACGCTAACTCTCCTTGCAGGGTTTTCAACAATATGGCACGGTTTGGAAAGCGCTGCAAAGTGTATTGCTAAAAATGTGTCTAAAGAGACGGTTCAGACTGTCAAGTACAAGTAAGTTAATGTTTACTCTGCAATAAATTTTGGTGGTGCATGAATACAAGGCAGCCTACACTACATGCGTCAAACAAAACTTGCTAAAAAAGTAAAAATGCTTTGCTATTGTTGGAACCAAACTAGGCACAATGATCACAGTTGCATGTATCTAAAAGTGAAACTTTACCAGTTACATAGGCAGGGAGGAGCAAACAAGGAGGAGTGCACAGTATAAGTGAAGGAGCCACCTTCACTTTCTTTCCCTGCAGATCCCATCCTCAACACATACTTGCTGCTGCTGTGTAAAGGTCAAGCAAGTGCAGGTCACTTCTAGTTAAGGGGCAGCTGCACCCCTAAATTGGATTTTCAGTTCTTTTTAGGCTTTACCTAATGCAGAGAGGGATTATTGCCAGTCTGATTCCATCTGAATACTCAGTTGAATGTACTGCAGTTCTTGGAATATGAGTGGTGCTGAAATTGTAAAGGGAAGCCTCTGTCTATATAAATTAGGGTTGCCATATTTCAAAAAATGAAAATCTGAGCTTTTTTAAAAAAGTTTTGCCCAATTTTATGTAATTATCTGTAACTGCATAGAGTCTAATTTTGGGTTGCTTTCTGAAGTTTGAGTCTTTTTTCTGGGCTAAAGAAAAATGAAACATATGTACTAGCCCATTAGTTCAGCAAAAAAATAAAAATGTTTGCAGTCAACATTGGAGCAAAATGCAGTAGGGAAATGTCAGGCTGCCAATTAGATTTCTGAAAATAATTTCTGCTTTATTTTACCTATAAGGATGCAAGGATTTACTTGGTACTTACTCTGTAATTCTCTTGGTTGGAAGCTCACCTAGTCTGTACTACATTGCTTTCTGCCAAAATAATGGTATATCTCCATGAAATATTTCTCCTTGGCAAGTTTGAAGAACCATGTTCTGTTTGTACACTACTGTTTGTGTTAATCTTTTGTTCTTATTTTAGATTTAAAAGTAGTGGAAAAGGAGATGAGTCTTCAGTTGCCACTAAGAGTGAAAAGCAATAAGTAACTTGCAGTTATCTCCAACTAACTAATGATTCAAGTATTCACCCCATCTACTGTTTATGTAAGAGTATAATAGAAAACACATCCTAATGAAATAAGTGGACTTTTTCTTCCAAGACAAAAGACCACATCAAAAATCTGTTGCATACAAGGGGATTGTGGTTTACCGGTACTTTAAAATGTGTGCAGTGAACCCTAGTAGTATTTTCATTAGCATGGCAAATGCACCTCATATATATTATCATTTTTATTGTGTTTCTCATAATAGGCAGCTTATTTTTTTTAAGTGTGTGTACACTCGTGTGAAGAAGATTGGCAATTTTAGGTCACCATAATGCATACCTAGCAAAATGATCTTCAACCTGGAAGAACCCAACCCTCTGGGCATTTAAAAGGGTCCAGAAATATTGCAATGTTAATTGTTCACTAACAATAAATAGCTGCACTAGAATATGAGAAACAAGCTCCAAATGTAGATCTGCATTGCCGCAAAATATTTTAAGTTCTTGGCACTTTTTATATCCACCTGCATTCAATAAAATTTTTTATCATGTAAACTCCTGCCCCCTCTTGGTTCTGCATAGTTTTGAGATGGTGTGAATACTCTTGTTCCTTTGGGCACAGCTTGAGTCAGTTTTGCTTTCTTCTAATATGGGTGTTTATGGTTAATGTCATGGGGAAACTAACAAAAATGAAAATCTTTTGCTGTCCAATTAATTTTATCAGATTTGTTGTGTTCGGCAAATAATTCCAAGGCTGCTATGCTGTCACATTGTAAGAAATATAGTATTAGAGATTCTTTTCCGTTCAGTTTTAATGTGTGTTCTGAAATAGGCAGATTACTACTGTGTATTGATTATGCTAACAGCAATCAATGTTTCAAAGGGAGACTTCAGTATTTTGGCTTTAAAATTTAGTTGGCCACTCTAGTAGA
Organism: Podarcis cretensis; assembly: GCF_951804945.1. NCBI lineage: Eukaryota > Metazoa > Chordata > Lepidosauria > Squamata > Lacertidae > Podarcis > Podarcis cretensis. Next base: position 29,851,490 of record NC_137173.1, on the reverse strand, counting down.
TTAGCAAAGGATAGCTTCAGCATTTTTGTGTACAGTATTGTTACTCTTTTGCAGCTAATTAACATGTAGGATTTTAGCGTTTTAAGTAGTAGGCTGTATTATTGCCCTGTTTGGTTACCTTTTTTTTAGAATTGTTTGCATTTTTTCATATGTATCAGAAGTCCCCTTTGCATAGTTTATCCCAGAGTGACATGTGAATAAAATTTGACTTAAGCTCGGCAGGATTCCTTCATCATCAATCCCAGCTGATAAAATGCTTTCCCTCAAACATCACTGGAATGGGGTTGAAATACCTGCTTAGTTCTTCTCAACCCAGAGGGAAAGGTTATCCTCATATAATTGTGGAAATTGAGTAACTAAATAACAAGGGAAATAGCTTTGGGCAGTCATCATTTACGCATATACTAAGAACTTGAAGTGAACTTTGAGCGGTGTACGGGGCCACTCTCAACTGTTTTGTAATTTCTGGTTGGGTTGAGAGATTCTTAATTTTTTTCAGGGCAAAAATGTAGATTTTTCAGACTTTTTTTTACAATAAAATGTATTAACTTATTTTAAAAATTCTTAACATTTTAACAGCAGTACTTTAACTATTGCAGGGATAACCTATTGAACTTGGAGCTTTTAAATTTCTCTTTGTCACAGAGCACATGGTATAACATGGTTTAGTTAGCAGCTTCAGCAAAAAAAATTGTTTTATGTGGTAATTCTGGGGAGTCGAAAGCTTTATCTATCTACCAAGTATAAGCACAACTTTGGAATTTGCGTTGAAGGCCAAGTAAAAACTGAAGCAAGAGACAAAAACTGGGACAGACTAGCAGCCCTAAAACATTAAGATTGTTTTCGCTAATCTTCTTCTGTGCTTTGGGAAGTATGCTGATTTCAGGTTTTCCAAATTAAATTTAAGCAGCTACTTGGGAATGAGGGCATGCACACAAAGATTAAACAACAATCGTAGCATTCGTGTACAAATGAGGAAACTCTATTGACATGCTCCTTATTTGCATTAAGGTACGGGGATGATGCGGGCCATGCTACTGACAACGCAGTGAGTTCTGCTATCAATGTTGGTGTGGCAGCTTTCAATATCGACAACATTGGAATCAAAGCAATAGTGAAGAAAACTGCAAAGGAGACAGGCCATGCTGTGTTGGATGAATATAAAATCATAGAAAAGAACGAGAAAAAAGAAGATGGATATTGAAGACACTGTGTGACTAAATTACCCAAAGCCTTAATTTATTACATAATTTATTTAAAAAGAGTTGAACTGATTAACAAGTGTTGTATTTCTAACTCCTAAGATTGCTGGACTTAAATATATCATACCTGGGAAGTCTTTTAAAATGAGTTTTTGGAATCTCTAACTCCAGTATTGTTAGAGCTAGATGATGGAAATGAATTTGCATTAAACTTCCACGAGGAGGGCTTAAATGCCTTTTTTCAAATAAATGTGGAAAATAGATTCTAGCTTCATGTATAGAGGGACTATTTTTGTAACTATTTCTAGACAAAATATTTTCAGAAAGCTAATGATTTGAATAGTGGCTGAAGCTGAACTTGTCTGATCAAATAGTATGCACTCTTTTTAGCTTTAATTAAACTGACTAGGCTTGAGTAACTCCTCCTAAAAACTAGGAAAATCCAAACTCTTAAGACATACCAAAGACTGGAATACTGCTATTTCCTGAATTAGGGTATCAGAGTCAACCAAACTTTGGTGTAATTCTAGGTTTCACTGAAATACATGGCATTTTTTTGCCTACTCCAGTAGCAAGGACTTGGATTCATTATACTTTGTGTTATCCAGCCAGTGTGTGGGAATAATGTTTGCTCTTAGATCGCTAAAGAAAAGGTTGGGTTGGGCTCTGTAAAAGCTTTAATGGTTACCCTCTGTATTTGTTATATAGAATTGCTGCACTGTAACTTGTCTTATTGAAAAGCCTGTATTCAGAAATGATTATTGCTGCCTTGTGATGGAATGCAATGCATTTCATTTTAAGATATTCAGCTTCATTCCCCATCATTACCTAGGGATTCATCTGCTATTAATGTGGGAATTGTGAGTCCCTTACTATGCTTGCTTCAGATTTTTGACTTCAATTTATGTGAAGTTTTGCAGATATTAAAAATTGTAGTGCTGTAGTCTGCAACAGAGAAATGATGGCACTTTGGAGGGACACATCCACTGGTTAAGAAGCTAACTACTTGAAATGTTGTATGGATTGAAAACTATAAATAAACTTTAACATGCATGTTTTGGTTAAGTGCATTTTTTATTTGAATGAAAGTTGCAGGGAGAATTGATTGAGAAACAGTAGACAGTTATTGCATTTTGTATAGGTGGACTAGGAAGAATTGCATTTCATTTACACACGTCTGTCACAATCCAACATTTGCATTTTTTCCCTTCTACATAGGCAGAAGATAGGGGAAGTTGCCCCTCCTGATTTTTTACCATCTCAGTAAAAGTTGCTTATGTGGGTAGAGTGTGCTACATTCCCTGGAGTAGCCTAGAATGTCCTTCCAGAAATCTTTTTATGGTACATTCCTGTTGACTTGTGTTCATGATGCCTAGAGAGGGTGGTCACATGTGATGCAGCTTTTAATACTGTTTCCACCTGCAAAGGTTTTGGAGTGGTTGCATTGCTTCAGTTCCAATATACTATTCACACAGCACATGAACTATGGCGCTTCCACAGGAAGCAGTGATAGCAACCAACTTGGAGGACTTAAGTAAGTCAAGGACTAGACAGATTCATGGAGGAGAATAATTAACTGACTTGATCCAGCAGGGCTCCTCTTATGTTCTTCGTGTGTAACTTCCTACTGTACTTGGAAAGCCTTAGCTGTTTATACCATGAATCTTTGGTGATGGTGGTTGTGGGGTTTGCCTTACTGTTGTAAACAGTAACTAATGTGGTAGCACTGGGGAAGCATCCTAGATCAGCTAAGAATAATGCCACTGCTAACACACTGGGGTGCCAGGAACTTGTAGAAAACACCTGCAATAAAGCAAGCTGGAGGCTGCATTCCAGCCGTTTCTAAAATGCACTGCCTCAAAATGATTGCAAGCTATCAATCTTAAAATACCCCTAGTTGATTTTGCATGTAGGCAGGGCATAGCCATGATGCCTAGTAGCCACTGATAGCTGCCTCTGAATCTGGCCAACCAGCCTTTTAAAGCCCCCCAAGTTGCTCGCCATCGCTACCTCCTGGGGGAGTGAGTTCCGAAGATTAATTTGCTGCATAGCTGTCAACTTTTCCCTTTTCTTGCGAGGAATCCTATTCGGAATAAGGGAATTTCCCTTTAAAAAGAGGGAAAGTTGACAGCTATGATTCGCTGCCACCTCTCACTTTGTCTTTTTAACAACCCCTGGAGGGCAGCAGCAGGATGGCCAGAGCTGCAGTGAACTCTAAAGCCTCCTTTCTCAAACTAGGCACCTGAAGGGCTCCGACGAGCTCCTTTTAAAACCCCAGCACAAGCAAACAGCTGCTGCTGCCACCGCTTTGGCAACAATTAAGAGGCGAGGATCCCTCTTGAAACGCCCCCGTCAACAAACCGCGCCTCTGCAGGCGAGCGCATGCGCGCCTTTCCCTGAGCGGCGCCGGCGTCTCTGCCGATCGCCCGCACGCTGACGTAAACCCGAGAGAGCGAGAGAGAGCGAGAGAGAGAGAGAGCGCCGACACGGGCGCCACGAGGTGGACAATAAGGCACGCGGGCGACCGTTGCTGTCACGTGTTCGCCCCAGCGTTCCTTTCTCCGCCCCCGCCTCCCCGCCCCACCCGCTGTCTTCTCGCTCCAAGGCGACGGAGTCGCAGTGCGGCTGAGGGAAGGGAGGGAGGCGCCATGGGAGAAGGCGGCGAGCTGCCGGACTTCGAGGGGCTCGTGCTGGATCTGGGGCAGGAGAAGCAGATGAAGTGAGTCTCCTCCGCCCAGCAGCGCTGCGCAGAACCCCGCGCAGAAGGGGCGCATTATTACGCCGCGCCTCCTTTCTGACTGGCAGGAGCGCCAGAGTCCGCCCTAATATTAATAATAATTAATAATTGTTTGACTGCTTGAAGAAACTACTTTTCTACCTGTGCTCTCACACACGGTGTCCCCTTCTGTGCCCTGTATTAATAATTATATTTTAGCTGGAGTGTCGAAGGGCTTCGTTTGTATTCATGGGCCTTACCAACAACAGCCCTTCAAGGTAGAACAGTAGGAATACCTCTATCGGGAGACAAGAGGGAGACTGAGAGGGAGGGGAATAATGGCTTCTGCCTCCCTGAAGGACCTGCTGGGTTTACCAAAGAGGAGAGTCTTGAATCCAACACTTCCAAACGGATTGCGTAGCATGCTTCGCCAGTTATACAGCTCAGCAAATCTCAGCGTTGACATCCGTTGCACATTTTTTTATTAAACATTCCATGTTAGAACATCGATGGGTGGTGTCTTTGGCTTCTGCCTTCACAAGAGGCCACACCGCCTGAAATCATGTGGAGGGTAGAGCATAGTGTCATCCGTGGGAACTTGGCCGTCAGCTTATTTGTGACTGGAGCTCATTTTTTCATGTTGCTATCACTAACTGTTTTTGGGTGAATTCAGTATGCCAGATGCCATTGTTATCCTATGTCTTCTGTGAAACCAAAGTACACTGTACATCACAACACTCAGGTGCCTTTTGGGTTATTTTTGATATGTTATAACCCATGCTAAAGCATTGTTATGGAAGGGAGGGTTATAAATGTTAAATACATGCTGCATTCTAGTTAAGTAGGGTTCCAAGGTGTGGAGACACTGGGAGTGGGATTGGAATGAAGGAAAGGATATGAGAGAAGCAGCTCCATGTGCTTGCAGAAATATAATATCACCCCACCAGAATCATGCATCTAGAATACCGCAACACACACTAGACTGGGCTGACTTTGAATATGGCCAGGAAACTGCAACTAGTTCAAAACACAGTCACAGGAGTTTTGAATGATACCTTATGTGTTCCTCAGTGTAAAACCCCCCAGTTATCATATACCGTATTTTCAGCTCTATTGGACGCACCGGACCATAGGACGCACCGGACCATAGGAGGGGGAGAATATGAAATTTTTTTTCCCTCTTGTTCTCCCCCTCAAAAACAAGGTGCGTTCAAGAGCAGGCCTTGCCGCTGCCCTCCCCCCCCCAGCTTGTGGGGCTGGCGGTGGGGAAAGCAGTGCTTTCCCCCACCGCCAGCCTCAAAGATCCCTGAAGCCTTTGGAGCGCAGCTGCACTCCAAAGGCTTGAGGCTTCGGGGACATCCTTTGTAGCCTTCACAGGGCGGCGGGGTGCCTTCACCCCGCCTCCCTGCGGAGGCTTTGCACAGCCATCCCAAAGCTGGAACAGCGAGATGGAGGGCTGCGGGGACAGCAGGCTGCTATCCGCAAGCCTTGGGAGCCCAGCGGGAACTCCCGCCAGGCTCCACAGGCTTGCGGAGAACTGCCCAAAGCCTGGGGTGCACAGCGCCTCGTTCCCTGGGCTTTGGGCTGCAGGCAGCTGTTTTGGAGGGGGGAAAGTGCGTCCTATAGAGCGAAAAATACGGTATGTTGCATTCTGTACACGTCTGGCCTGTCAGCCAAATGCAACCCTCTGTATCTGGCCTTTGGACTCTCCCCAAGCCATGACCCCTTTCACCAAGCCGCAGCCCTTATGAGGTCTGCTCTGCATCCTCCTTTAGTGCTGCTGCTCCTGGCTGGAATGTGTCCTAGAACCATGATAATGTCTCTTCCTTGCCTGGATTGGGAGTGAAGGTGTGGGTGTGGGTGAGTGATGTAGAAACCTCTGATTCTTGTGGGTGGAATGTAGCCTTTTGTACAAAGATAACAGTCATACCTGTTGTCCATCCACTTTTGCTTCTGAGCCCACCCACCATTGTGTGCATCCCTTGGGCTGAAAAACATTCCCTTCCCCTTGTCTATTAGAAGGTTCTAAATTATGTAACTATTTGTTATTTCCACATTACAGAGAAGTGCTAGAGCTCTCAGTATTCGAAATGAAAAATACAGTAGCAGAACTGGAGAAAAGACTTAACAGTGTTGAGGATGAAGGTAAGAGACTAAATTGTAGCCTTCTGCAAATGTAATAAAAAGCCCATGATGTTGTACATCTAATTACAAAGTAAACACAACAAGAGCTTCAGGCATTGATATTAAATTGCCTTTTAAGTGCCAGCTGTGCATGCTGATCAAAGCATACTGTTGCATTTTTCTCACTTCCATGAGTAGCAAGAAGCTGCAGGAACAGCAGTAAGTGGGTTTGGGGTTCTTTTGGAGGAAAAAGCACGGGATTTTTGTAATATTTCTTTTATGAATATTCAGCAAAAGTGGGGGCAGAGACAGCAGTTCCAAGGCAGCAGATACACCAATACACATCAGTTCTCTAGAAAGCCCCTGCATGACAAGGTGCTTCAGGCCCAATACTTAGCACATGTTCACACATACACTCCCTAATTCTGCCTCTTACCTGCATGTTCCAAAGAAGCTCACAAGTGGTGCTGTTCTCTCCTCACCCACTCACACACACACACACACACACACACACACAAGCTCTGATGATTTTCCCATTGCAAACACTCAAGAAATCTCTATTAGGAAATATCTTAATGGCCCATGGTCAGAGCTGATGGGAGTTGTAGTCAAGCAATATCTGGAGGCCCCATGTTGCCAACCCCTGTCTTAACAATTAGCTACCAGAAAGAGACATCAGCTGGCCCATCTTCCCAGCAAATGGAATCTGCCAGCCATCTGTAAGAATGAAATTGGATTCAGGTTTCCAATGTGTGGGGACAACAGCTCACTTGCTCTGGTACCAAAACCATTAAGCATCCTCTGCCAATGAACAGTCAACCTGCTCAGTTTTTAGCAGGGAAAGAAGTATTTCCCCCTATCAGGTGCTTCATTCCTTCTGCATTTTGCTGCCCTGTGGACTAAGAACCTATGAGATGTTGTTCTATCATGTTATGGATTTTGGTAGCCTTGTCAGTTTGTGCTGCAGATGAATATTTTAGCAAATTTCTCAGAGTTTAAAACAAACCATTAAATGAGTTTAAAACAAACCATTAACCTTAAATGAATCATACTAAATTGCATTTTATTTTTCCTTTAAGACAATGAATGGAAAACCAGATATGAAACCCAAATAGAATTGAACAGACAGTTAGAAAGGCAAATTGGCCTTCTCCAGGGGAAAATGGAGCAAGTTCATGAAAGCCCAACAGGTATGGCTTAAGATTTTTTGTTTGGCATTGACAGCTATTACTCACAAACATTCTCTGTGCTTGCATATTGTTGATCAGAAGGCTCATTGCATTTTTTTCTTATTTGTAGACAGATTGGCATCTGTTCGCTCCTTTGATCAAATGCATGTGGTAAGTATGGTGGCATTTTAACTGAGCAAATGTCTAGTAGTTTTACTATATTCTACTATATAAGGAAATGTATGTTTTATATTACAGATAGATTGGTAATCTTGAGACACATCTACTCCCCTCTCATTCTGCCTTGTAGCATTTCATCGAAGAGTGGTTTGGCTTAAATAATTGCTGGCTTTTACCATTGAATTGTTGTGCTTTTTAACCACCCCAGCCTCTTTTGGACTTTTCCCATGATGGCTGTAGGAAAAGCCTGCATGGGTCGGCACCCAGCCTATGGTGAGACTGTCATATGTGATCACTGATTTGTGTACAAATTGGCTTTATAATGCCTTGGCAAATGCTGAGAATAAACCCTGTTTCTTAGGACTTCTTCATGCATTGCTGGGTGGTGGGGATATCCTGCTGGCCTATTTGTTTAAGAGACTTCTATACTGTTTTTAGAACAATTGTTTCACAAATTCCCAATACCCTTATCAATAAAATTTGACAACGAAAACCAGCACTGGACAAATGGCCTAATTTCCAACTAACACCTGGCGTCTCACCTTAGTCTCTAAACATTATTTTAACAAAATCAAAGAAGGAGTCTCCTTAACTTCCTCTAGAATTGAATTTCAGAGGGCAGGGATGCTGCAGAGAAAGTCATGTTTCTTGTGTTCACCATCCTGATAGATTTTGCTGGTGAGCATGTTAAAAGGTCAGATCTTAAGGTGTAGTTAGACTGATGTGGGTGCATGCTGTCCCTAAGATAACCTGGTCCCAAACTATTTGGCTTTAAAGGTCATCATCAGCACCTTGAATACGGCTTGGAAACACACTGGCAACTAGTGCAGCAGATGGAGTATCAGCAAAACATGATCTAATCTCCTCGTCTCAACTAATACATGGCTGCATTCTGTACCAGCTGTGATTTCTGAACCATCTTCAAAGGTAGCCCCGTGTAAAGCAAATCAGAGCAGTCTAGACTGGTAGTTGCATGATCTGGACTCTCTAGAGCAGGTCACAGCTAGCATGCCAATTGAAGCTGTTTACAAGTGCTCTTGGTGGTAGCAGCTGCCTGGGCTTCCTTGGTGAGAAGCTAACCCTAACTGCTGATGTGATGCGGGGGGTGGGGGTGCAGTCTCATTAAGAATCCACTGAATTCTAGTATCCAGAGTAGTCAGTTTCTCCACCCATGACAATCTGGAATAAACTTCAGTGATACAATGACTGCAAAATGCTATGAACATGCATTAAACTTGGACTCCTGACACATATGCAGTCAGGAACTTCTCACCCCCTAACCCTAAATTAGAGATTAGAGAAGCCAGGGAAACTCCTCAAATGACCTGTCTGTATTTTTGTAATACTTTAAAATAATATGAGAAAAAATGTTTCTCTCAAAGTTTACAATATTTGCATTTAATACTGGAGGTGTGGGACGAAGTACCGTATTTTTCGCCCCATAGGATGCACCGGCCCATAAGGCGCACCTAGGTTTTTTTGGGGGGGGAAATAAAGGGGAAAAAATTATTTCCCCCCCAGGCGCGGGGCTGGGGCGGGGGAAGCCCGAGCTTCCCTGGACCCCAGCCCCAGAACAGGCAGCTCTCCGCAAGCCGTGGGACCCCCGCGCCGGGCTCCCACCGCTTGCGGAGAGCTGCACGAAGCCTGGAGAGTCCGAGAGCGATGGCGAAGTTGCGCACAGCTTCGCCATCGCTCTCGGAGCTTGCGGGGCTGGGGGCGGGGGAAGCCGGAGCTTCCCCCGACCTCAGCCCCCAGAACGGGTCTGAGAGCGATGGCAAAGTTGTGCGCAGCTTCGCCATCGCTCTCGGAGCTTGTGGGACTGGGTGCGGGGGAAGCCTGAGCTTCCCCTGACCCCAGCTCCCAGAACAAGTCCGAGAGCGATGGCGAGGTTGCACGCAACCTCGCCATTGCTCCCAGAGCTTGCCAGGCTGGGGGGATAGCTTCCTGAAGCCTGGAGAGCGAGAGGGGTCGATGCGGCCCCTCTCACTCTCCAGGCTTCAGTGAAAGCCTGCATTCGCCCCATAGGATGCACACACATTTCCCCTTCATTTTTGGAGGGCAAAAAGTGCGTCCTATAGGGCGAAAAATACGGTATTGTCTTTTGTTCGCTTGCTTGCTTTTGTTTCAAATGCTTTTACTGAAGTCCAAGGTTAACATACCGTAGGCTAAATGGAGACCTGGCAGAACCATTTAGAAAATCCTCTGTTTCTGACTTGGGCAAGGTTAGAAAGGGTGTTCAGAGCTTGGTTAGATAAACTCTCAGACTGTACCACTTCTTAGGCTTGGGAGTGTCACTGGGTTTGGTCCCTGGAGCCTTAAACATCCCATTGCCAAATCTTTTGGACAGTGATTGCTTTGCTCCTTGTCAGCTGCAGATCTTCGACTTAGAACAGATGACATTTTACGCCAATTTAAGATAGTATGGCAACATTATTAGTTAATTTAGAACTCTTAAGGGAGAAGCAATTTTTCCTGAGATTTCTCTAAGATAACTTATTATTAGTTGACCCCTTTCCTAATCAAACTGAAGCCAGCGACCATCGTTTATAACAGGAGAACCAAATTAGAATAGGCTATTCTACCAGAACTTGGCTTTCCCCTATAGCTTTGTTTAGCCTGCAAAGGTTAATATGCTTGAGTTAAAGTAATAAGGTAATAATAAAAAAATAGGTTTTTAGGTATCATGGGGACAGGCATACTGAAATCAAAGTAGAATTTTTAATGGTAATGAAAATAGTTGGATGACAAATGCAGGAGCAAATTGGATTTTCAGTGTGCAATTTCTGCTAAAGGTCACTCTGTTTGCTCTGTCAGAGAGACATCTTTCTGAGAGTTGTTTTTCTCTCTGTGCCTTTTACAGTCCATTGTTATCTATGTATAATGGTATTTCTAAGTATATCTTTTGAGCTTGGTTTCTTTCCCAAAATGGTGGTGGAGTAGAACCAATGCATATGATTAGATGCAGCAGGATAGAACTGAAAGGTGTAACGTACAAGGAGAATCTGTGTCTTTACATTTCAAGGTAGATATTGAAACTGCTCCCTAAAATCAAGTGGCAGCTCAGCGGCATCCCCGCTGTCAGCTCTGTTTCATTGGCACATTCGTTAGTGCCCCATGTGCTTTATTTTATACTGGCAACAATTATGAAGCAATCAAAATGCAATTTACTGGAAGCATCATGCACTGTGAATTTTGCTTTCTGCAAAATTAGGAAGCCAGCATCCTTTCATCAAAAGAGATTTCAGGGAATGAACAAAAATTTTCTTCAGAATTTTTTTTTTTAGCAGAGGTGGCCTTCCTCTGCTTCTGCCATGGTGACAATACCTGCACGACAGCAACCTAATAGACAGATCCTGATAGGCAAATATACTGATGAAAATTCAAGATTCAGAGACAGTAGTGATTCTGAATTCAAGTTTCTATGTTTGTGCTCGGGTCTTGTTAGCAAGTTTCCCACCTGGTTGGTCTCTGTGAGATCAGAATACTGGACTAAATGGGCCACTGGCCTCATCCAACAGGGATCTTATATTCTCAAGATGAAGGAGGATTGCTGTGGATAATGATGCCAGCAAGTCGAAGCATAGGGCTGTGGTATTTCTAGTCTTTGCATGTGTGTCATATGTATATGCAGAGAGTAGTAGAGGGGCACTAAGACTGCACTCCTAACTTAATTTACCTGGGAGTAGGCTCCACTGAATTCAGCAGGAATTGCACCTGAGTAAATGTGGGCATATTTGTGCAGAAAAGGGCAAATAGATCACAAGAGCATGCCAATTTACTTGTAAGGAAATATTCCAGTTTGCTGATATGGATGCCATTTTTTATGAGCAAGTTGACTTACAGGAAAACTCCCACTTGCCAGGAAAAGCATCCTTCTTTTCAGATTCATGCGAGTATTGGCACTACAACTTACTTTGAAATTGAGAATAATTTCCTCACAGCATCACAGCAGACATCACATGACATTTTGGGAATGTCTTTTTACTGGGTGAGACCAGGGATGGACTTTGGCAATCTTTTGTACTATGGAGCTATGTGCAAGGCCAAGATTTGGCGCCCACAAATGGATCTTCTCAATTATGGATCTTCTCAATTTTGGGCCCCCTCAACTTTCCCATGATAAAACTCTGAATTGAAGTCTTAATTAAGGGCATGATGCTCCCACTGGCAATTGCATCAGTTGCAGAGTGAAGCAAGCCTTCCTAGTGTGTTCTGAGATATATCCTAGGAAAAACAACTAGTTAAGAATGGCTGAAGTAATACAATGGTACCTCCGGTTACGAACTTAATCCGTTCCGGAGGTCTGTTTGTAATCCAAAACTTCTCATAACATGAGAAGTTCCTCTTCATCCTGGAGAAGAGTGACTAGTGGGGTGCCACAGGGTTTTGTCTTGGGCCCGGTCTTATTCAACATCTTTATCAACGACTTGGGTGATGGACTCAAGGGCATCCTGATCAAATTTGCAGATTACACCAAACTGGGAGGGGTGGCTAACACCCCAGAGGACAGCATCACACTTCAAAACGACCTTGACAGATTAGAGAACTGGGCCAAAACAAATAAGATGAATTTTAACAGGGAGAAATGTAAAGTATTGCACTTGGGCAAAAAAAAATGAGAGGCACAAATACAAGATGGGTGACACCTGGCTTGAGAGCAGTACATGTGAAAAGGATCTAGGAGTCTTGGTTGACCACAAACTTGACATGAGCCAACAGTGTGACGCGGCAGCTAAAAAAGCCAATGCAATTCTGGGCTGCATCAATAGGAGTATAGCATCTAGATCAAGGGAAGTAATAGTGCCACTGTATTCTGCTCTGGTCAGACCTCACCTGGAGTACTGTGTCCAGTTGTGGGCACCACAGTTCAAGAAGGACACTGACAAACTGGAACGTGATTTCAATAATGGCGCCTCCCGCTGCTGCCGCGCTGCCGGCGTGTGATTTCCGTTCGCATCCCGGGGCAAAGTTCCCAACAAGGGGCACCTATTTCCAGGTTAGCAGTGCTCATAACCTGCAGCGTTCGGGTTGGCATGTAACACGAGGTTCCACTGTATAGGTTTATTCAATAAACCTGATTGTAAAATTTAAAATTAGCCACCAGGGGGCACTTCATATTTAAATATGGTCCAAGCTTTTAGGTCCCTAGTTTCAGAGTCTTTTAGCTCCTGACATAGGTTAGTGAGATATTTTACATATTGATCACAATTCAGGTAATGATAGCCACCTTGCAGTCCCATTGGTTTCAGTGATTACAGGAGGCTTAAAATTGCTCTAGCATTGGCTGTGTTGTGCCCATTGTATTTGTGTGGTTTATGTTTAATTGAAGAGTAGCCATGTTGTCAGTTTTACCACAAGCACCATCATGCATACAGTATAAATAATTCCATATAGGTGCAATGGGTCTTTGGTTACAGTAGCAAAATAAATAAATAAATTAAAATGCAGCCTCTCTAGTCTTAATTTATTTTCACTAATTGGTTGCAAATCTAAGTGCTGGCATCCATGAGCGTCACAGTTGTGGCTTATAATGTTAAAATATGTCCTTAAGCCAGCTGATAGAGACCACCTATTGGCTTTTGAAGGAGGGAATGTTCTCTTTCAGATGGATATTTGCATTCAGTTTCAAATGGCAGGTTGACTAGCTTACAGGGGCTTCACAGTGGTTGTCATTTCCACAACATGTCAAACAAATACATCACATCTGGGCCTCTACCCGATGGAGAAAGTAAAAGGGAATTGAGATTAAAATAAATGTCACTAGCTCAGCAGTTGATATGCCAAATTTTTTGGGAAACAAATTTGCAGTCCTTTGAGAAGGGGCGTAAAATGCATTTTGAATACTAGGGACTAATTAATTAGAAACGCTACTTGCATTGCTAATTGTGCAATATGCTATATTATCCAGAATGTGATTACTGTGTATGTTAGTGGCTTTAAAAAACCAGAGGCTGCCTGCAGCCACATAAAACAGTTGAATAATGGTTGAACCAGCAATACTGCAGAAGTGGAGAAACAAGGATCTGATGAGGCAATTGTCTTCTGAAACCTGAGACTTTGCTAAATGCCAAAAATAAGATATGAAATCAAGGGAGCAGCCCACCAAATTATGATGCTCCGCAGCCTTTTAGTTTGTAATCTTTTGCACGCTTACCTAGGATGAATTGATAAATCTTTCAATTTCAGTTTCTCTGAGTGTTCCTTTTTCCAAATCTTAACTTCAGTTCACCCTTTCCATGTCACTTTGTGATTTAAAAAACAACACCTGCATGAAATTTTGTACACATGCCATGTAATATGCATATTTTTAATGTAGTTTTGCCTAATATACACATTTTGTGAGCAATTTCCCCTCATCTGAAGCACTTTTATACATTGTTTTCATGAATATATACATTTTTGTGTATACTTTATCCTTTATATACTTATGTATTTTTTTGGTTGGAGAACAGCATTGCAAAATTTGGAGAAGTACAAATTTTGAAGAATAGCTTGCTGCATTTTGGTTTGCAAATTGTTTTGGGAAGTGCAAATTAGGTAGGCTTGCACATTTCTCTCTCCTCCATCCTACTCTGTCCCTATCTGGGAGTAAGCTCTACTGAACATAGTGGGACTCACTTGGAAGTCAACATACACGTGATTGTACAGTTACGTATTCCCCACTTCCCTGAGTACCGAGGCATTCCAAGGGCAGCCATTACTCCAGTTTGGTTTCCTTTGGAGAAAGATCTCAGTGGAGACTTAAGGCATTTCTGTAATAATTTGAGTTTATTTATAAATACACAAGGTGAACAAAGGCGGAGGCACACAGCCTAACCCATTTACCAGCAGCAAATTCAACAGTCCTACATCTGCTGGGCAAAGAAGGCAGTTTTGTACCCCTAGAAAGCTTTAGCTTGAAGCTCCTATAGCTCTTTCTTTCTCTCAGGAGCAAATTAGCCATGATGTCTGTCACATAGTTGCTTGCACTTGGGTAGCTGATTATTACAGAATAAATAGTTGGGTGCAGGGAAGCCGAACTCAAACCACGACTATGATGTTTGAGGAGATGAAAAAAGAGGCTTTAATCCTGCCCACCTCTATAGCAGTCCCAATCAGAATCACCTCTCCATCCTTGCCTGCTATTTGCAATAGGAGGAAAGTGTTAAATACATTAAGTAAAAAGGCTCCATTTTACTGGTGCATCTTGATGCTTCTCCAATGCAAAAAGAGTATCTCATTGCAGAATGTGATGTTCTTTCATATCTTCACCGATTCCTCAACAAAGGAGTAGGCTACTTCAAATGGCAGTTACACTGGTAACATTTTGGATGACAAAATAATATTACAGTGGTACCTCCGGAGGTCCGTACTTAACCTGGAACTGTTCTTAACCTGAAGCACCACTTTAGCTAATGGGGCCTCCTGCTGCTGCCGCTCTGCCGGAGCACGATTTCTGTTCTCATCCTGAAGCAAAATTCTTAACCTGAAGCACTATTTCTGGGTTAGCGGAGTCTGTAACCTGAAGCGTATGTAACCTGAAGCGTATGTAACCCGAGGTACCACTGTATTTGTTCTTTGGTTTACTCATCAGCTCTTTTAGTGATTGTTTCTTGTGTCTGAAGCAAAATTGGGATACTCACTGGTAAATATTTGTTTAGTTCACAGTTCGCCTTCTCAAAACCCAGGAGAGTTGTATGACAGATGAGGCTTATAGCTCCTGACAAGTTGTCATTCTGCCTGCACTACAAAGATTTCTTTTTCCCATTTGCTTTGGGGAGAAAACACATTTGTTTTAGGGATTCCCCCCCCCACACACTGAATCAAGAATAGAAGGAAATTTCATTCAACCTACATTTTAAACTGCAACCTATTTCACAGTTCCCAGATTTATATGCTGTGTGGAGCATGGGTTGACAATCAGATTTTGTTGACAATACACTTCTGTGTATTTATGATACAGTTTTGGTGCAAAAATGCATATTTTACATGGAGATGTGTACAGAAATGCATAAATTACAGATTTTAAGGAAAAATGTATAGAAAAACATACATTTTTGCATACTTTAGGGGAGAGTACAAACAAAAATGTGCATGATTTAAAAGAAAGATTTCATGTATTTTAAAAATCCGCAGGAAATGAGACAGAACAAACTAATGATTGAACATACGCAAAACTGACATGGAACAAACACACATATGAATTGACCAACATTCTCTCCATGACAGTGATCAACTGTTGGTTTATATGACAAAAAAGAAACTATTTTAAAAATCCTAAAATAACAACAAGCAACTTCACAAAATCTATTACAATACTAAAAACTACTGAGTGAAAGGCCTGGGAACAGAAGATAGACTTTGCCTGGTGCCTGAAGTTACAAGAGTAGGAGCCAAATGAGCTTGGAGGGGAAGAAGATTGTACAGGCAGGGTGTCACAGCATAGTCCTTCCTTTCCCTGGACTACTGATGGGGACCCCATGTGGAGGGTCATCAGATGACCAAAGTCAGACAGGCAAGTTGATATGAGAACAGGAGTTCCTAAATGTTAGTTATCCTTTTTCTGCATAGATCCAATTAGTTTGACTTAAATCCACTGCCATTCAGATCTACTGGTTTTCTAGGCTCTAGTATATCAATGGTGGAGGTTCTTCATTCGAGAGAGAATCATCCATAAATGAAAGATGCATGCATGACTTTGGTGTTTATTCAAGAAGAAAAAGTAGTGTTTCATCTTTCCATGCTGTGTGTTACTTCCACTAGAGAAGATTAAAGTTAACAGTCAGCTACCCAGCTATGGGAGAATTCGTCTTGCAGTCTGTGGCTCTGGTGTCAGTTTTTGACTTCAAAACCAGCAGGGGATTTATTGTAATATGTCAGCATTTTTTTAATAACATGCCACTTTTGTTCACTTCTCTTTAAACTGTGCTCTCTGGGGGGTTTTTTTATATAAAAAGAATACTTCTCTTAGCAAGCTAAAAAATGGACAGCTTTATTGTGGAACTAATGTGATGTATTTTTTAATGATCATATCCAAATAGCTCTTCTTACTATATGCTGTTTACCTTCTCCCCCCCCCCCCCCATATAACCTGTACAATACCTGACTCCATAGAACTTGCAAGAATTTCTGCAATGAGCTTCTTGCAGTAGTCCCATCACAGTGAAAAATTTTCAGTGCAATCTGATGCTTGCTTACTCAGAAGTAAGTCCCACTTTGTACAATGGGCCTTACTCTTTGGCTAGTAAGAGTGCAGTCCTAAACACATTTACATAAAGTAAGTCCCGCTGAACGTAATGGAGCTTCCTTCTAAGAGATCTGTATAGGAGAGCATTGTCGGGATGCATTTTGCATAAGCTGATTCCTACCTGTTTCCACGGTGATAATGGAGTGGCCATATTGCTTTATAATCTGGACCTTTATGACACACAAACATCTTCCTCTTCATTTTAAAATGTTGAGATTGGAGGTTACACAGGAGGCTTTCTTGTGAAGAACTTTCAGAGCAGTATCTTTCATAGTGCTTTGCGTAAGATTTTTCAGGCACAAGCTGCCTTTGCATAGGCTTGACTGAAATGGTTTGCAGGTCAAATGGAGAAGGCTGATGGGCCTAATTAGAACCGTGGGCCAGAGATTCACCACCTTGGTTGGCACTGAGTGGCAGGAGCTCTCCAGGGTTTTAGAAAGCGGTCTTTCCCAACCCTACCTGCACATGTAATGGCAATCCATGGTTTTCTACAGTGTGAATGAGCTGGGGCAAGCTTCTGGTTCACATACACTTTCCTCTCCTCTTTCATAACTGCAAGGTGGAGCTCAAAAGTTTTTTTCTTCCAGTTTTAAGCCCAGTAAGGTTCTGATGATGTCTGAACTTGCAAGTTTTGGAGCCTGCCTTGTTTTCAAACTATAGTTTAAACTAACTGTAATTCCATCACGTTGGACATCGCAGGGAACCGTGGTTGTTTTAAAACCAAGTGGAGGTTTCTACTCCCCTCCTCTGGTGAACAAGAGAGGAAGAGGAAATGCATAAGCTGAAGGCTTCCTACAACTTGTTCAAGTAGCAGGAAGCCATAGTTTTCCATTGTGTCTGAACTGGACCAGTGCCTAAGACTTTTGAAGGTGGTGGAGAACTGACACAGAATTATGTAAATGGTACTGAAAACGATGCTGCCAAATCAGCAAGAAGCTTGTAAAGCAAAGTAGGTCTGTGCAACTGAACCATGATCTTTCCTACCCACGGCATTTACCTAAACTGGAGTTACAGAAAACACAATTTGCTCAGTTGGGGGAGGACAAGAATCAAAGTGAGCTGCAAGCATCTCATTAAGACATTGAAACTTTACAGTGCAGAACTGATAGCAACATATGGCCTGTTTTCTCTTGTCTTCATCTTTTTGGGCAAGTCAGCAGGAGACTAATAAACAGCAGGAAGAACAGTGACCGCAATTGCTAAGCATTAAAAGTGCACACCCATAAATTCAGGATGGTAGAAATTGTCATCTTCTTTTTTCAGTTAGTGAAATAACAAGAAACTATGTATAAATCTGTTGATTTTATTCTATTTTATTTTGTACCTAATGGCAGGATTCTTTAAATCAATTTCTTAAACAACTGGGAGAAGAGAAGAAAAGTCTGCAGAACCAACTGAAAGATTATGAGCTTCGATTGGAACAAGAAGCAAAGGTTTGTATTTTGCCATAACCAGCACCACAAATACTTTAGAAGTTTTTATTTGTTGTTGAATATGTTGTTGTTTACAACACTGATGAAAAGAATACAAGAATGAATATATAAATAAATCCTGAGCTATGCTTTTCTTTAATCTTTTGTCTGTTCTTCTGTTGTAACTACATATCTGTTGTTTTGGAATTTAGGCTTACCATAAAGCTAATGATGAACGTCGTGCATACTTAGCCGTGATTTCACAAGTAAGTCCAAAAATCTCTGTAGCCTGATGAGAAAACATTTTATCCTAAGCTGATCATTACTCTTTTCCCGCTGGACTTTTCTTCTCTATTTTAAGCTGATTTGCCTCCAAGCCAGAAAACACTGCAAAGCTAAGTCTGACTCAGCTGGAATGCTTGAAAGGGATGTTAATCACTCTTGCCATCTTTTTGCCCATGTCGAATTAAATGGTTGAATCTGTGCTTCCACCCTTGACAGCCAATTGACTACTTTGTTCCACCAGCAGCAGCCTCATTTCTATACTGCATTAAGTTTTACTGCTGGCAGACAGGTTCTCTACATATTACTTCTTTCTCCCCCAGCTCCAATTCTATTAAAAATAAGCCTTTGTACCACTTGGATATCATCATAAGGTGGAAAATCTTCAGTTACATATTTTCGTTTTCTACATCAGTCCTGACTAGATCTTTGCCTTTGAGTAACCAGTGGCTTTTGTTGGCTCATTACTTGAGTTTAATTAAACTTTGAAATGCGAAGACTTCCAGTCCTTTACAAAATATTCCAAAGACTTGACTGTTTGGAAGGAGGAAAGATGATGAAGTATCCCATTTTTAAATACATTTTTTCCTGTCTGCTAAGCCTGATAACTAAAATTACCTGGGGGCCTGCCAGTCTCCTGTCTAAAAAAAAGTTACTGAATATGTTACTCTGTTAAAATAATATGTCTGTTATGCTGCCTTAATTTTCCTCAAAGTAGCTTACAAAACAAATCCATACAAAAACATAGCAGACTAACAATCCTAACTATGTCTACTCACAGGTCAGTCCTGTTGTATTCATTGGGGCTTAGTCTCAGGTGAGTGGAGTTCAGATTGCACCTGATTTGTCCCATTCATTTCAATTGGTTTCAAGTTCAGCCGTTGTATTATAGGTTGGATTCAGACTCAGTGGCATAATAAAACAACTGCAAAACATAAAACTGCAAAAGTCAGCCTTATAAGAACAGCACTTGAAAGCAGTAATATATCTGAAATACCACAAGAACCCAGGAGGGCAGGATGGTCTTCTCCTGATGCCTCAAATATAGCTATGTAGGTACCAAGTGAGGATGTCTAGTGAAGGAGTTTCATAGTTTGGGTGCTACCAGAAAAGACTCTCTTGCCAATATGTTAGCTTCCAAAACCACAAGTAGGAAAAGGATCTGTGGAGACATGAAAGTGGGAAGCTGTCATATACTGTACCAAGTCAGACCATTATTCCATCTGGCAGTGGCTATCCAGAACTTCAGGCAGACCTACCTACAGATGCTTTGGATTAGGCCTGGGGCCTTCTGCATGCAAAGCAGATGCTCTGCAGAGCCCTTCCCCAGTCGATGATGATTTTAATTGGCAGGCAAATTCATATTGGAGAAGATGGTCCTTTATATAATGTGGCTCATTCAGGGTCAAAAACAGCACTTTGAATTGGAGCTGGAAATGGACATCACAGGCAACCTGATGAGTTTCAGTATTATTTTAATGAACTTTTCAGAAGGAAGCTGTTGTAGTTCAGGCATTTACGTGAGCGCCCTGCTTTGGCATCAAGCTGCCTTCAAATAGATTTCCCTTGGCCAGCCCTGTTGGTGTGCCTTCCCTGGTTCAGGCTGCTAAATAGATTTAGCATTTATTTAAAATATTATATATATAGGCTGCTTTTTAAACAAAATCTTTCCAATTATATGTGAACATGCCTGTGAATACCCAGCTGAGTGACTAAAAATATTGAGTGTCTCAGAATGGAGCATACTCCCTGTTTCTCTCACATATGGCACATATTACATATATACATTCATAGTGTGCACACACAAAAATGAAACCTGTATTCTGCAATCCTAGATTCATATTACGACTGCTATTGGAAGTGTCATCTTTCCCCAACCCATTTGAGGAGGATTTGGTAGCCCCATAACCCAATATTTGGTTCAGCATGCCACATGGATTGATGTGCTGCATTTTGACTTTTAGGTGCAAAGTATCACATTTTTTAGACTCCTTTAGTAATCAAGAGTGAATTGGATTATATATGACAAATTCCAGCTCTCTTAGTAGCCTTGAATTACTGTAAGCATTTTGGAGGTGCACCCAGAGTTCCTTGTCTTTCAGGAGCAATGGATAAATCATAAATTTTTGGAAGTTACTGTAGCTTGGGAAGTACCTTAGCAATATTTTCTGGCATGAAGTCAAGTCAGCAAGGCTGCTGCTGCTGATGATGATGTATATATAGTTTGGAAAGAGTCTCCTTATATTGTTTGAAGAAAATTATTCCTTAAATAGTATTCAAAGTAGTAGCTTGGCATGATGCTTTGCCTCTACTACAAACAAACATTGTGTATCAGTGCAGAGAAAAGGGAAGGTTGCAATTAGCCATGTTTCCATGTATTTAAGCTGCAGGCAAATGGTTCACTCTCTATAATTATCTGTGTCTTCTGGAATGAGGTGCCATTGCTGAAGAACAACTTTGCCTCGTTTGGCTAGCTAATAATGATGCATTTTTGTTTTATAACACATACACCGTTTAAGGAGAATGGAGAGAAAGAAAGGAAAGGAACAAATAGGAGGTATGTGTTCACTCATGGGCACCTAGCTTCCTCTTCAGCAAAACTTAGGTTAACCATCTTTGGAAACTGTTGCTGTAATCCAGAAAAAGTCAGGCATCCCCTATGTCCTTTTGAAAGTCAGTAAGATTAGGGACTTCCGGATTAGCGCGAACGGGTAATGGCGGATTCCCTCCGAGTTCCGGAGGGAATCAGCTCTGTAGAGGACGGGTCTGGCCGCAGCGACGACGCGGGGAGCCTCAGAAACCACAGGCGCGGAAGCCTGTGGACTTGGTGACTCGGCGGGCACCATTTGCGCCCCCCCGACCCGCGAAGGAGCCTTTTTTCTTAAGGGCTGCAGAGCGGGAGACGAGGAGTGGCGCGGTGATGAGAGTAGACCGCTTCCCCTACAGAGTGAAGCCGCATGCCATGGCCGGAGAGCGCTGATTTCTTTCCTTGGACATTTGGACTCTAAAAAGTAACAACCCGTGAGTAGTACGGAAATTGGAACTAAAAATTTCTCCTTTTGAATTGGGCACGATCGGGGGGAGTGCTAAAAGGAAGTCCGTCTCCCCCCCCCCTGTAGACAAATTAAAGCAAGAATTTGATAACCAGCAGCAGCCTCATTTCTATACTGCATTAAGTTTTACTGCTGGCAGACAGGTTCTCTACATATTACTTCTTTCTCCCCCAGCTCCAATTCTATTAAAAATAAGCCTTTGTACCACTTGGATATCATCATAAGGTGGAAAATCTTCAGTTACATATTTTCGTTTTCTACATCAGTCCTGACTAGATCTTTGCCTTTGAGTAACCAGTGGCTTTTGTTGGCTCATTACTTGAGTTTAATTAAACTTTGAAATGCGAAGACTTCCAGTCCTTTACAAAATATTCCAAAGACTTGACTGTTTGGAAGGAGGAAAGATGATGAAGTATCCCATTTTTAAATACATTTTTTCCTGTCTGCTAAGCCTGATAACTAAAATTACCTGGGGGCCTGCCAGTCTCCTGTCTAAAAAAAAGTTACTGAATATGTTACTCTGTTAAAATAATATGTCTGTTATGCTGCCTTAATTTTCCTCAAAGTAGCTTACAAAACAAATCCATACAAAAACATAGCAGACTAACAATCCTAACTATGTCTACTCACAGGTCAGTCCTGTTGTATTCATTGGGGCTTAGTCTCAGGTGAGTGGAGTTCAGATTGCACCTGATTTGTCCCATTCATTTCAATTGGTTTCAAGTTCAGCCGTTGTATTATAGGTTGGATTCAGACTCAGTGGCATAATAAAACAACTGCAAAACATAAAACTGCAAAAGTCAGCCTTATAAGAACAGCACTTGAAAGCAGTAATATATCTGAAATACCACAAGAACCCAGGAGGGCAGGATGGTCTTCTCCTGATGCCTCAAATATAGCTATGTAGGTACCAAGTGAGGATGTCTAGTGAAGGAGTTTCATAGTTTGGGTGCTACCAGAAAAGACTCTCTTGCCAATATGTTAGCTTCCAAAACCACAAGTAGGAAAAGGATCTGTGGAGACATGAAAGTGGGAAGCTGTCATATACTGTACCAAGTCAGACCATTATTCCATCTGGCAGTGGCTATCCAGAACTTCAGGCAGACCTACCTACAGATGCTTTGGATTAGGCCTGGGGCCTTCTGCATGCAAAGCAGATGCTCTGCAGAGCCCTTCCCCAGTCGATGATGATTTTAATTGGCAGGCAAATTCATATTGGAGAAGATGGTCCTTTATATAATGTGGCTCATTCAGGGTCAAAAACAGCACTTTGAATTGGAGCTGGAAATGGACATCACAGGCAACCTGATGAGTTTCAGTATTATTTTAATGAACTTTTCAGAAGGAAGCTGTTGTAGTTCAGGCATTTACGTGAGCGCCCTGCTTTGGCATCAAGCTGCCTTCAAATAGATTTCCCTTGGCCAGCCCTGTTGGTGTGCCTTCCCTGGTTCAGGCTGCTAAATAGATTTAGCATTTATTTAAAATATTATATATATAGGCTGCTTTTTAAACAAAATCTTTCCAATTATATGTGAACATGCCTGTGAATACCCAGCTGAGTGACTAAAAATATTGAGTGTCTCAGAATGGAGCATACTCCCTGTTTCTCTCACATATGGCACATATTACATATATACATTCATAGTGTGCACACACAAAAATGAAACCTGTATTCTGCAATCCTAGATTCATATTACGACTGCTATTGGAAGTGTCATCTTTCCCCAACCCATTTGAGGAGGATTTGGTAGCCCCATAACCCAATATTTGGTTCAGCATGCCACATGGATTGATGTGCTGCATTTTGACTTTTAGGTGCAAAGTATCACATTTTTTAGACTCCTTTAGTAATCAAGAGTGAATTGGATTATATATGACAAATTCCAGCTCTCTTAGTAGCCTTGAATTACTGTAAGCATTTTGGAGGTGCACCCAGAGTTCCTTGTCTTTCAGGAGCAATGGATAAATCATAAATTTTTGGAAGTTACTGTAGCTTGGGAAGTACCTTAGCAATATTTTCTGGCATGAAGTCAAGTCAGCAAGGCTGCTGCTGCTGATGATGATGTATATATAGTTTGGAAAGAGTCTCCTTATATTGTTTGAAGAAAATTATTCCTTAAATAGTATTCAAAGTAGTAGCTTGGCATGATGCTTTGCCTCTACTACAAACAAACATTGTGTATCAGTGCAGAGAAAAGGGAAGGTTGCAATTAGCCATGTTTCCATGTATTTAAGCTGCAGGCAAATGGTTCACTCTCTATAATTATCTGTGTCTTCTGGAATGAGGTGCCATTGCTGAAGAACAACTTTGCCTCGTTTGGCTAGCTAATAATGATGCATTTTTGTTTTATAACACATACACCGTTTAAGGAGAATGGAGAGAAAGAAAGGAAAGGAACAAATAGGAGGTATGTGTTCACTCATGGGCACCTAGCTTCCTCTTCAGCAAAACTTAGGTTAACCATCTTTGGAAACTGTTGCTGTAATCCAGAAAAAGTCAGGCATCCCCTATGTCCTTTTGAAAGTCAGTAAGATTAGGGACTTCCGGATTAGCGCGAACGGGTAATGGCGGATTCCCTCCGAGTTCCGGAGGGAATCAGCTCTGTAGAGGACGGGTCTGGCCGCAGCGACGACGCGGGGAGCCTCAGAAACCACAGGCGCGGAAGCCTGTGGACTTGGTGACTCGGCGGGCACCATTTGCGCCCCCCCGACCCGCGAAGGAGCCTTTTTTCTTAAGGGCTGCAGAGCGGGAGACGAGGAGTGGCGCGGTGATGAGAGTAGACCGCTTCCCCTACAGAGTGAAGCCGCATGCCATGGCCGGAGAGCGCTGATTTCTTTCCTTGGACATTTGGACTCTAAAAAGTAACAACCCGTGAGTAGTACGGAAATTGGAACTAAAAATTTCTCCTTTTGAATTGGGCACGATCGGGGGGAGTGCTAAAAGGAAGTCCGTCTCCCCCCCCCTGTAGACAAATTAAAGCAAGAATTTGATAACTAAGGTCGAGAGAACATTCTTCCGCTTATTGGATAAAAGTTACTAATTTCACAACTTGGCACTATAAGCAAATCTGCTGGAGGATAAGAGTTGTTTTTAAGAACTAAGGTGCAACCCCCCGGGACCCGGGAGTGATCTGAGAGAGAGCCTGTTGAGGAGACATTAAGAGTTTGACAGCTGTCAAACCAGCTGTCAAAGTTGGAAAGAAGAAAATAGAAGAAAATTTTCTTTTTGTTATCTTTACTGGTTATTCTTGATACAAATTGACTTTAAATTAGAAACGGAAAAATCTGATTGTTGGATTGGAGTTGAAAAGAACAATAAGTAACCAGAATCCCTCTAGAGGGGGTTCTGAGACACTACAATGGCTGCAGGTGGAAAAATACAGGCTGAGCTGGACAGAATGTTTCTTCTCATGGGAAAGTTACAAGGTCAGAATGAAGCTTTGGCTACAAATGTTACAACTTTGAATGTAAATGTAAACAAACTTGCTGAATCTGTCAAGGACTTGACTCAAGATACATTTGCAGCTGAACAAGAAGAGATATGTGTTGTCTTAGAGGAAAGGGAAGGAGGAGCTGAAATGTCGCAGAAGACAAAGGAGAGCCTGAGGCCTGCTAAGATGGTTATAAAGAAAAATAAGACCTGGATGATGAGAATCTGGTTTGAACCCGAAAATGAAGAATGGAAGGATCTCCCTAAGGGGAGATCTGAAGACCTAGGGATTACAAATTTGACTAAGGTGAAAGTTGGAGCTATTGAGACATTTGGGACATTTGGACTTAAAAGAAAGAAGAAACAAGATTTAGGCTCCACTTTTGAATATGGAGGTCTTGCTCGAAGAAACATAGACTTTACTGGAACAGAGCTTCTCCGTGACTTGACGTTTAATATAAAGGACTACAAAAAAAAACGACAGAGAGGGACTGAGAGAGACTTGAGAGCCTCAGATGTAAGATCTCCAGGCTAGATTGATAGATCGATGGACATTTCTCTTTGGGGATCGAAACCGGGAAGGGGGGGGATAAGAGTTTGGGAACCCAATGGGTGTATAATTACATGTTATCTTTCTTTCTTATTTTTATTTGGTAATCATAAAAATTGGGAAAATCGTGGAAGGGAATTTAGGTTGACTTTAGAAAAAGATGTTAAGAATGAATATTGTTGTTTAAATTGAGGGCTATAAGTTTTAAATTGGATAACTAAGATGAATTAAACATAAAAATAATAAGGTAAATGTTGGGGATAAGAACTTGCTGAGCAAAATTTTGGAATTGGAATACAAGAAGGGGAGGTGTGGGGAAGTCAGGGAAAGATGGTAAGAAAATAAGGATTTGGAGCTATACTTGTCTTTTTTCTTGAGTGTTTTTTGTGTTTGTTTAAAAACTTGTAAAACCTTAATAAAAATTTATTTAAAAAAAATGAAAGTCAGTAAGATTTCCCTTTGAATTTTTCCGTGTTTTAGATGGCAGGAGCAACGTATACAGCTCTAGTAGTATTTGCTGTAGCCTCTGAGATCCAAATAGAGTTTGTAGATTTCATTGCTAAAGGACAGTTTGGAAATTATACAGTACAATTACTAAAAAAAGCATGTAAACTAGAAAGCAGATGTTTTAAAACAACACAAGCATATCCTCCCCTTTCCAACACCATAATGTCTAAAATCATGTTATGATTTTAAATAGTAGTCTTTATTTGGGATCACCAATAAAAGCACACTTGTGTGCTCTTAAGATTCAGATTGTGATAGATTTGTCAATGAAACAATCCTATGCCATTGGCCAGCAGTCCACTAGCAGGAACTGTCAGTTGTTATTGGCATTATAAGCATATGCATAAGACTGAAGTTTCAAGCAGCTGATTTCATTCATTGTTTGATAAACAATAATATTTATATAGCACTTTCTTAAGTTTTCTGCATGCACTGTCTCAGGGCTACTTCAGACATAATACCCGGCGTTGAGAATGGCTTTTCCAATGGAGGAGCCCTGGACTTGCATGCTCCCTCTTTATCTTATATATTCTATTTATCACATTGATGCTGAGCTGGACAAGCGTACTGACAAGGCAGCTATGACAATGGCTCACCTCTCCAAAAGGGTATGGGAGTATGTGGTGCTAACGTCCAGTACCATAAAGCAATGTTGGGCATGGTTGCTTTATGGAAGTGAGTTATGGGCAACTGCAGCCACCAGGAGCGACACCTCAACGCCTCCACATGTGCTATGTCAGGAAGATTTTGGGTATCACATCATAGAGTCTCAAACAAAGATGTGCTTTCCCAAGCCCATATTCCGGGCATGTTTGTACTCCTGTCTCAATGACGTCCATGGGATCCTTCCATCTTCCATTCTGTGGACTTGCTTGGTCATGTCCACAAAATGGAAGATGGCAGGATCCCATGGGCTTGCTACATGAAGAGCTGGTTTCCAGCACCGGGTCATTGGCAAACCAACTGTGCTACAGAGATGTCTGCAGAGCAGGAGAAAACAAGCTTACTCCATCTTCCATGTAACAGGCCTTTAGATATTTGAAGTTGACTATCCTCTCAATCTCCTCTCCAGGCTAAACATACCCAACTCCCTCAACCGTTCCACAAAATTCTTGTCTCCAGACCACAGTCTGACACTCTAACCACTACAGTGGTACCTCAGGTTACATACACTTCTGGTTACAGACTCCGCTAACCCAGAAATATTACCTCAGGTTAAGAACTTTGCTTCAGGATGAGAACAGAAATCGTGCTCTGTCGGCGCGGTGGCAGCAGGAGGCCCCATTAGCTAAAGTGGTGCTTCAGGTTAAGAACAGTTTCAGGTTAAGAATGGACTTCCGGAACGAATTAAGTACTTAACCCAAGGTACCACTGTACACCATACTGGCAATTCCCTCACTCCTGTTCTGGTTTGAAGCAAGCAGTAGTTTGCTGTGTTATCAGAACTGACAAAAAAGGCTTGTGCTTATGCTTGCCCTGCAAACCAGGATTGAAATTATGGTTTCTAGGGAGATGTGGTTATGTCCTTACGTACTCATTTTTACTGTACCAAATAATGATGGTATTTTGTCTTAACCAGGTGTCATAAAAAACTGAACATAGCATGCAACATGCATGCAACTTTGTGTTAACAGATCGCTGCCAAATATGTCTGTAACATTTCCAGCTTGCATGTAAAATCAGGAATGAACATGTATTTACTTCTGCAGATTTCAGGATCACTGAAACCATCAGAGAGGCAGAAAATGGATGCAGCAGAAATGAAGAGGGAAGACCAGCTTATGCGGTAAGTAGTATATATATATTTAACCCGGCTTTTGGTTTTAAGGAACTTGAGACAGCCTATGTTGAGATTTACGATTTTATTAACACAACACTGTCCTGGTTTGCATCATGTGGTAAGCCAAATTATAGCTTACCAAAACCGTGTGAACGTGCTGGTTCCTGGTGTCGAGCTTGCAGCCACTTTGCTCTTCCTCAGTCTTTTTTATTTATTCATATGCCACACTGAACTAAACCAAGGTTTAGTATGCCCTCTGAACCAGGGCTTGTGGTAAAGCTCTCTCTTTGTTAACCATGTGCTGAAGCCAGGTTGGTGATGGCTGGCTTATTCCAGTGTAAAAAATGTAACACATCACTTACGGCTTATCCACACTTCCTCTGCTTTTCCCTGGCGCAGACTGCATTTTAGTGCTCAGTCGGAGCAAATGGTATTTTGGGTTGTCTCTGGACTGACGTTTGCCCTGATTTAGCACTGAAGTGCAGTTTTTTCCTGGGAAAGGAGCAGGGCAAGGGGAAATCTGTTTGGATGCATGTTTTCTAGGCATGGAACAAGCAGGAGTGTGGATGAGCCCTTAATGTTTATGACAGGAGTGCTGAACTACAACTCCCATCACTCCTAGCAAGCATGACCAGGGATGATGGATGATGTTCAGCAATACCTGGAGGGTTGAGTGTTTTCTACTCCTTGTTTATGAAATGTAAGTGAAAACAAAAGCCAGAAGTCTTCTTGGGCTTGCTGGTTTGGTTGTACAACTCTTTGGATTCTAGCACATATTTTTATTTTAAATATTAAGGGAAACGGTCAGTTATCCTACTTATCCCAACCTCTTCCTGTCCAGTTTCACCCAACTGAAAAATCTGAGCAACAATTTCTACTTGATCTTTAATATTTTATAGATGGTGCAGTTCTCGTTTATATAATAACAGTGATAATTTTAACATGGCATTATGCCATAGCCTAATTGCTTCAGGTAGATTTGTAAAAGTCAAACTCAGTCTTTTAATTATACAGGTGCCGCAAAAAGCTTTCCATGTTATTAAATGTTCATAATGAACAGAGAGAGCCAAGCCATTTTGAGGGGACTGAGGATATAAAACTGTTCTGCTGTGTGGGGCTTGTGTGCCAAGTCTGAATTTAGAGCAAATAATTGTTGCAGTAACAATTGACTATAGAACCTAGAATAAAGTATCCCATTATGAAAACCAGATCCTGCTGTCTCATTTTTATAATTTTTGTAGTTTGGCAGTCCACAGATTAAGGGCTTATTAACTGCCTTGTCTTTTTAATTAAATATATCAGTTGCATAAAACAATAATAGGAAGGGATTAGTGCAGGTGACATCTTCTGATTATTCAGTGAAAATCAATATTTCATCCCTTAATAACTTAGATCAGTGGTGGCCAACATGGTGCCTTTCAGATCTTGTAGACTACTGCTTCCAGCATCCCTGGCCATTGGCCATGCACGCTGGGGCTGATGGGAGTCGAAAACATCAGCCAGACACTACATGGTCACCCCCGGGCTTTGATGAACAATTCATTGTCTGGAAAACCATCTTGAATATGGTCTCTGATCCTATCAGTACAAGCAGCAGTGGTGTGTGAGCAGGGTGGAGCAGCCATTGTGCACTCCCCACAACTGTGCTGCCACTCACCAAGACAGGGATGGTGTGGGGCAAGGCGGGCAAAGTCAAGAGAGCTTTGGCTTGATGGCGGCAGCTTCACTGGTGCTGTTGCCACTCCCCTCCTATATATGGCACTGCTGAGTACAACTAACAATAATCTCAATGCTGGACACCTTCGACAGTGGAATTTGCTCCCAAGGAGTGTGGTGGAGTCTCCTTCTTTGGAGGTCTTTAAGCAGAGGCTTGACAACCATATGTCAGGAGTGCTCTGATGGTGTTTCCTGCTTGGCAGGGGGTTGGACTCAATGGCTCTTGTGGTCTCTTCCAACTCTATGATTCTATGATTCATACAAGGAAATGCTCTGAGTTATATCTGTTGCCAGTGTCCCAAGAGTTACTTAGTGCTGTCTCTTAGTGCAGACCCAGGTCATCCAGCCTGAGCTTCCATAGCTGCCGCCTGCCATGAACCACCATTGGCAGGATTGGCACCAACAACAGCAGATAGGTTCTATGCTTATGATAATATTTTATTTTCTTGTTAATTGTGTTGTTATAAAGATAGGTGTTATATTTGACTGCCTTTAGTAACATTTTCTTTTGATATGTTGAAGGCAATTTTGTTTCGGTTAACTTTGCTGTGTTAAATGTTCTGTAGTTTACCTCCTTTGTAATGTTTTATTTTGAAATCTTTAAGATATTTTAGTTTTCTGGTAATTACGTTGCTTTGAATGTATACTTTATATTTGCCTTTCTTCAGTAATATTTTATTCTGGATGGTTTTGTTTGATGTCTTAATATAATGTAAACAGACATTTTCTAGAAAAATATAAAGCAGTGTAGAAATGAAATTAATAATACTTAATGCAGAATTGGGGCTTTTTTCTTGAAACAGGAAATCAGCAGTCCAAACCACATATTCCTTGTGAAATTTTTCTTGGTTCTAGAACAGGCATGTACAACTCCCAAGAGACTGCAGTCTACTCCCATACTCCCACTAAAAAAAAAAACTGGCAGTGATCTACCCATTGAATTGACCAAAGTTGTTGAGCTTTTTGGGGGGAGAAAGACCCAAAGATGTTGAGTGATTGACCAGTAGATTGCGATCAGCCAGTTGGACATGCCTGTTCTAGAGGAAGTGGCCATAGTCCCACTGTTCAAAAAGCACAAGTCAAAAGCTCATTTAGGCTAGCTGGACTCATTGCATGGTTCTTTAGATTCTGACCTACCTTACAACTCTATTAATCACTCACGTTTATTAATGGTGTTTTTTTTTAGCTCTGCAGTAATTAAATAACTGGGTAACAATCTCACATAAAGCATGTTTAACTTCTCTTTCTGTGTTAATTTAATGGCAGCTGCCATAATTCTATTAGTTTTCCAGTCCTTTGCTTTCATGGACAAATTCACATAATTAGATCCATGTAGAATCTCTCTTTTTTGAGACAACACATGGTGGTGGGGCACCAGGCATGTGTGGTGGTATAGTACATGTGAACATTTTTTTAAAAAAATATCTGCACCCCAGGGACTGACCTGAAAACTTCCTCAGGATGTGGAAGACAGTTATTTGAAGTGTTTTAGGAAGTGATAGTGCTCTTCAAGCAAACTTCTGAATCTGCTGTTAGAAAAGTAAGGGGTATTTTAAGTGATAAGGAAAGTTCCATATAACATATAGACCTTGATGATGCTTATGAGCACCATGCACAGGCCAATCAGAGTCAGCTTCCTGACTGTAGGAGGAAGATTTCCTGAATGATTCACTTTTAAAGAGCAGCTTATACAATCTGTCTCCCACACAGTTCATTCGGAATAAATGCCACCTCTTGCTTTTCTATTTGTGGTCGCTAACACAGATTAGAATCCCAATAATGAAAAGGGGATTGGGTGGGGGGAGGAATCCATCTTTTCATTGTTCTTTAACTACCCCGACACCAAACTTTTATCTCCAGTCTACTAAAACCACATTTTTCTATTGTGTCAGTGTCAGCCAAAAGTGAGTCAGCTTTAGGAAAAGAGTTTAAAATTCCCATGTAAGATGGCGTTTAGTTTAATCTGATATATTAACTAAAATGGGAATCAAACTGTGCTAGTTCATCGATTTAAAAAGCATACCATGTGATGGAAAACCCACAAGTGATTTTCACTCATTACACTGAAAACTATTAGTCAAAATGTCAAGGGCATAACTCTTGCGGCCATTTTTTATCATGATAACATAGGAATTACCACTGCAGTCTGCCTGTATTTCCTGTGGCACCCATGAAAGGTCTCAGTTAAATATCCGCTCAAAAATCTACAGTGCATGAGAGACTTTGCTCTTCCTGATTCATTTTTGTTTGCACTGGCTCAGCCTCTTTCCTGCAGTAGCCATTTTGTGTTATGCCACCCCCCCCCCACAGCAACTAGTTTGTGACCAGCGCCCACTGACCCTGAAAAGTTGAGGACCCCTGAGATAACCTGTATTCATTGCCTTTCTACCAACTTTAGAGAAAGACAGACAGCAAGAGTCTTTCTTTCTCTTGCTCCTTCTTTCTTCCTCCAGAGTATGGCATGGAGGTAAGAATGAGACCCCCACTACTGTCTGAATTAATTTTATTATTACACTTGTGTCTTTCCCCAAGGAGCTTAGAGTAGCATGCATGACCCCTCATCTTACCTTATGGGTTTTTTGTGTGAAGAAAAGCTAGACTGAGAAGACTGCAATTTCTCTGTTGTATGACAGGGGGCATGAGGTGGGGTCAGTCTTTTGCTTTTGGAATGACGACCCTTCCCAAGTTATCTGAAATGTATGGAGAACTCTGGGTCTCTTGTGCTGTGCTGAATGACAGAATTAAATGTAAGGTCAATCATTTCTCTTTCTCTCTACAAATCTGACCCAGATTCTGTCAGGTGGGTGCCTTTCTCTACAATGTAAACTGTGAACACCCAACTTCAGAGCAGTGCTTTTCAATGGAAAGTAATGCAGAATGCTGATGGGTCCATCTTTATGTTTATGTTGGCTGCATATTCCCTGGGAAGATAATAGAATATGTCTAGCCAGCTTCCTTAATTGTATATGTAAGGGCACAGAACTGAACACTGATTCTAGGAAGGATAGTTCCTGCAGAGAACTCTTAATTGGACACACAGAAAACAATTTCCGTCTCTTACAAAGAAATAATTGATACCAGTTATTCCCAGCTTGAATCATTTCTGGGTTTTGTTCAAATGTTCAGCATCCTATTGATTATCATATAAATTGTATCATTCCGAAACCATGGACTGGGAATAATTATTGTTAAAGTGTTCTTATTAGTCTCCAAGAACATCCGATTTGGTATACGTATTTATTAACCCTATTTTTTAAGCTTGGCAGCCTACTTACTCTTCAAAATCTAGGCAACCATATTTTTTATAATAGCAGTGACAGCAGTGTCTAGTAGTAGTAGTAAGGATTGCCAAACAATTTCGGTTTCTGCAGCTACATGAGCAAGTTTAATTGTGCTTTCTGAATTCTGTTTGTCCTTCTTTATGTTTCAGAGGAAAGTGCAATATTCCAAGAAATCAACGAATATTGGACCCAAAGAAAGGACCAATTAAAAAGACTGCAGGAGTCAAGCATCTTCCGAAACTGAAGCTCTGATTTCTTGTTACTGGGTCTTTTAGTCATTTGTTCTTCCTTTCTCCCAGTAGGAATTTTAGTGAAGTGCAAAGTATTATTTTGATACAGATTATATTAAAAGTAATGCTCCTCTTCCTAATCACGTTTAGGAACAAGCAAGCCTGATTGACTAGTAGATTTGCATATAAGGAAATGTCTGCACCACCTATTTGGTGCATGACATATTAATAATGTAATGAAAAACCAGGTGAAGTCTGCCGCTTGTTGTGGGATCTCTTCCTCATTGTCCTTCACTTCTAGGGGTGGTTCCAGATATGTGTAATTTAGCAGCAGTTAATTGTTGCTCTTCCACTGCAAGGTGAATAAGCAATATATCATGTCAGGTGGGTGAGCATGGTTTCCACAAAATGACCTCAGTGGCCAAATGGGGAGGCTTGGCAGGCCAGAAGGTCCCACCCCTGCTCTAGTACAAGTGTATAATTCTATAGCATGTGCAATGAAGGGGCAAAGCACAGAACAGGTTGACTGCAGGCAGACGTTTAAAGGCCTCAGTTTACCTCCAGCCCTCACAGGAGCAAGCTGCTCCCAACAAATTCTCCTTGGTGCTGCAACAACCACCTTTATTTCTCACATGGGTTCCTCCTTGGGATCAGAATAGGACAAAGCTTTAATCAGGAAAACAGAGGAGAAGGATGATTTGCTCACAACAGCATGCACCTAAAATATAGCCTATGATTAAAATACTGATAACTTTCCCACAGTTTGGAACAAGCATTACAGAATGGCCTCTAGCATTGTTTTGCTGCCACCGCTCAGGTGTAACGGATGACGGCAGTGAAGATAATCTTTCTTCTGAATAGCATCCTGCTGAGGTTTCCCAGCTGGTTCAGAGACTAATAAGAATGGTGACTCATCTGTTCTGTGCAGTGACAATTTTGCTCTGTTCTTTCCTCAGCCTCGTCATACCCATTGGTCCATCTAGTTCAGCATTTTCTATTCTAGCAGCAGCTCTCGCCAGAATTTCAGGCAAGGCTCTTTTCCAGCTTTAACTCAAGATACCAGGAATTGAACCTGCAACTTCCTGCATGCAGAGCATGTGTTCTAGCCACTGAGTTACAGCTGATAGATGGTGTGAAGATAAATTCATGTGCTTTAGATCCTTGCCCATCGTGGCTGTGAAGCCCAACCAAGAGGAGCTTGTTATAATGCCTCATTGTAAAAAGATAAATCCTGCCTGTTTAAAAAGAAATGAACTTGTCCCCTCCTTAAAAAATGAAAAGAAAGGCATATTTGAACGAGGAGGAACTAGCCTGTTGTAGGCAGTAGCGCAACTTTCCTTTTTTGAGAAAGTTGGTGGACTGGGTAGTAGAGCAACCCCAGAGGTTCTTGGAGGAAGCATGTTTCACACTTTTAAATTTGCTTTTGGGGACATGTTTTAGAAAGAAATGCAGCCATGATGAATAATCTGAGTCGGGATGGACAGAGTACAGGCTTCCCTGCTTATCTTGTTGGATAACTTAGTGATTGTTGATACTGTGGGACGCATCTTTTCCCCGAACTATTTAGAACATCAGGTAAGACTTACTTTCTTGTAGTTCTGTTTCCTTTTCTCCATTCTCACTTGAAGAGTAGCCCCCAGGGAAGTGAGGCCTTCCTTATTAGTATTGGGCTTTGATGTTCTGCAAAGCTCAGTGTTTTCACTGATGATGCTTAATAAATGTATGAAACTGCTGAGAGAGATAACTTTGATGTCCACAGTATTGTCCAGAGTTTCAACCCTGCACAGCACTGTCCTAGGAGGTGCAAGCACCTTGGAGACCCAGAATGTACAGTAGCCTTTTTTCCAGCCCAATACACAGCTGATGAGCACTGCAACAGCTACTGTGGATGCAAGCAGGCCAGAGTGCAATGGGAGGAGTTTGTGGCAGTGGCCCCATCACCAAGATGATGGCACCAGTACACAGCAAACCAACCATCTCAATAATACATTCTCCAACATCCTTAGCCAGCATGGCCAAGGGATGATGGCGGTTTTAGTCCAGCAACACCTGGAGCCCCTACACTGGGGAAGGCTGTGTTAAACCATGGTCCCCATCTCATTGAATAATCATGTTCAGTGAAGTTATGGATGGAATTCCAAGTTCTCTGCTTACAAAAGTTGCAGCAGTTCTGCTCTCAATAACACACTTGAAGTACTGCAGGAAAATAGTATGGCGTGCCCTATAGATGGATGTAGCAGGATACCCCCACAAAAAATGCACTCTTCCCGGGCACAGTGCTCAGGGCTGCATGACAAAGGCTGATGGTGGTATGCCTACATGGCAGAGGTGGCAGGGGGCAGCCTGGTTATTGGGGCAGTGTGGCAGAGGCGGATGGTGGTGGTGCAGTGCGGCAGTTGAACAAGTTCGAGCACCTCTTTTTCTAGAAAAAAAGCCATGGCAGTACCTATTTATCTACTTGCATTGGTATGCTTTCGGACTGCTAGGTTGGTAGAAGCTGGGACAGAGCAACCCTGTTGCGCGGATTCGAACCGCCGACAAGAGGCTCAGTGGTTTAGACCACAGCACCACGCGCATCCCTTCTACTTTGAACACAGGTATGGCTGTTCATTGTGTGTGTCAGCAAGTCCTAGCAAGAGGCTCATGAATCACCTTTGCAAAGCAGAGCTATGAAGGATTTGTTTTGGCTTGTGTCTTCTCAGGCATGTATTTTTCTTTACCAACACTAATATTATTTAATGTTAAACTTTAGCAGTCTCTGAAAGAATGAAGACCAGGTATTTAAACCTCAACTCCAAGGTTAACCTTAAAAGGCACACAGAAGTGCAAACCTAATGGATGGGCTGTCTTCAAGCATTTTAAGAGCTTTGATGGAGGAGTATTTATTACTGTGTTGTAATTGTTTGCCTTGTTAGGGGCAACGTTAACAGGGTCGGTTCTTATTACGGATAGCATTAAAGTGAGGCTGCAATTAAACTCCTACAGGCAGAGCATGATGTCACTGCTTCTGTGCAGGAAAACAAGTGATAACGGCATAAACTGTATGGGAAATGTTGGCCCCTGCCATTTTACACTTGGGTTCAGAGCAACTTGTACTTCTTTTGTACACGGTCAAATATCTTTGTAGTGCTGTAGTATCCAGTAGTAGGAATTCACAGCTGTTCTTCTGTCCTCCTGTTCATAAAGCCTTCTCCTGACTTTACACTAGCACCACAAACATCTTAAGGATGTGGGCCAGATTTAACTACCCCATTCCAGTAGCAGAAGCCAGCTCAAAGACTCATGCTTAGAATAATGGGGCTCCCCCCCCCCGCATGTGCTTCCCCCACATCTGCCCCTGAAGGACAGGAGATACCACAAAACTGCAGGGGAAGAAGAGGGAAGGTGGTTCCATCAGAGAAGCAGAAATGCTGTGGCTGATGGAACAATCTCATTGGCACATCATACTTATTATCGCAGACGGTTTCATGGACCAGACTCCACTTCATCAGATGTTAACTCCTGAGAAAAGACACATAAGATTGCACTGTAAATCAAGGTGCAGAGCAGACAACAGCACTAGATCTAAAAAGAAAAATGGATTTTTATCTTGAAGGCTTGGTGTCAGGCAGGTTATTTAGACTATTTACGAGTGACCCTTAAGCTTCCAGTTAAAAGAATAAAACAACACACAAAAATTCAACGGTCAAATAATGTAAAACACAGAATCCCCATTCCGTAAACTTGCCAAACCATAAAGCAATGTAGCAGCAGCAGCAATAATAATTATTATTATTATTATTATTATTATTATTATTATTATTTATTACTTATACCCTGCCCATCTGGCCGGGTTTCCCCAGTCACTCTGGGCAGCTTCCAACAGAAGATTAAAAACAGAACAAAACATCAGACATTAACAACTTCCCTAAACAGGGTTGCCTTCAGATGTTTTCTAAAAGTCAAGTAGTTGTTTATTTCCATGAAATCTGATGCAAGGGCGTTCCACAGGGCGGGCACCACTGCCTAAAAGGCCCTCTGCCTGGTTCCCTGTAACCTCACTTCTTGCAGTGAGGGAACCGCCAGAAGGCCCTCATAGCTGGACCTCAGTGTCTGGGCTGATGATGGGGGTGGAGGTATACTGAGCCGAGGCTATTTAGGGCTTTAAAGGTCAGCACCAACACTTTGGTTCTCAGTACGTTTCCGACCACAATTCAATGTAGGTATTTCAGGACTGGTGTTATATGGTCTCGGCGACCATGCCCAGTCACCAGTCTAGCTGCCACATTCTGTATTAGTTGTAGTTTCCGAGTGACCTTTGAAGTTAGCCCCACGTAGAGCGCATTGCAGTAGTCCAAGCGGGAGATAACTAGAGCATGCACCACTCTGGTGAGACAGTCTGTGGGCAGGTAGGGTCTCAGCCTGCATACCAGATGGAGCTGGTAGACAGCTGCCCTGGACACAGAATTGACCTGCGCCTCCATGGACAGTGCAGAGATAGGGCCCCAAAAATCTCCAGTTCTCATGAGTGGAGGTGTGGTGGGGACAGAAAACAGAACAGCCCAGAGGAGAAATATGGGGTGAAATGATGCTGCAGCCACAAACGGAGGGGGAGCTGTGTGTTTTGCGAGACAGGAGAGACAGAATGTGCATGTGGGTTTGGGTGAGGATCCTGGGGGAAAGTGATAGAGATGAACTGAGGGTGGGTGGAGCGAGAGAGAGAGAGAGAATGTGTCTGCTTGGGATGTTATCTGCTGGGATACCTCAGTTGATAGAGCATGAGACTCTTAATCTCAAAGTCGTGGGTTCGAACGCACGTTGGGTAAAATAATCCTGAATTGCAGGGGTTGGACTAGATGACCCTTGGGATCCTTTTCAGTTCTTTAATTTTCTGACTGGCAATGGCTCTCTGGGCTGTCAGGCAGAGAGTCTTTCTTAGTCCTACCTTGATAGGCTGGTGCTTGAACTTGGGACATTCTGTGGGCAAAACAGATTCTTTTCCAGTAAGCTACAGCCTTTTCCCTCACAAGCTACATTCTATGCGATTCTTCCCCCTCCCCAATTTTTAAAATTGCTTTTTCACAAGTAATAAGCATAATTTAAACTACCATAAAGACCAACAATATCAGATAGTCTTTCATTTCTTGGAAAAAAACGATGCCATTCCTAATCATTCATACTTGGTATCTAGATGTGGCAGTTAAACATGACATTCTCGGGGGGAAAGTGCTGCAGAAAACATTTCCCAAATATAGCCATTAAAGCGAACTTTTAGATGCAGGAATTTCATAACTCAACCAGAACCATGTGGCTGTGCACTCCAGAGCCCTTTCTTCATAATTGGCCTAAGCCTGTACCCCAGAGTAAGATGGCACTATTTCAAACATGCATCTCCACCAAAGATTAATCTGTAAAATGTCAAGTTGACAAGCACATGTATCATACATGGAGATGCTGATTGCGGAGCTGCAATTGGCTGGGTTTGCCTATTGGCCGTATGCTCAGTGGCAAACCCACATTTCTCTCTGCATGATTTTGGCTTAAATTGGCACTTGAAAAGTAAAAGGCTGTAGTCAGAAGCTGCCTTTTGAAGCAAGTGCATCTGGAAATGCTATATATATATATATAATTTTCTGTTTTGTTATGATGCTCTTACGAGTTTTCAAAATACTGCAAGAAAGTATGAGGCATGTGGTTTCTTTTCCTGCAGCTGTCTGGTGCTAAACCTCTTGCAGCTGTGCAACTGTTAATTGCCTGGCAGAAATATATATGTGGTGTCCCAGCTAAGTAGCCTCACTCTCCCTGCTGAGGAAGTACAGGCAACAAAGGTTAAAAACAAAAAGAATTTGCCATGCATAAACTTCATGGGGGGTGCTAATTGTGGAAATCCTGAAATCAAAATAGACAAGACACTTTTTATTTTTTGCACTTGTTAGAAAATCATAAGATACATTTGGAAAAAGATGAAAATGGTCAAACAAGCTTGTTCCTGATGACGGCAGAAATTCTATGCACAATTATAAGGGAGTGTAGACATAGAATCATAGAATTGTTTATTTGGAAGGGACCACATGGGTCACCTAGCCCAACCCCCTGCAATGCAGAAATCTTTTTACCAACGTGGGGTTCGAATCCACCAACCTCTGCTTAAAAACCTCCAATGGGTGGGCCAGCCATGTTTATACTTTGAGTTATTTTTAAAACAGACAGAGCCAATCGTCATATCAATGAGAAGCAGTGCTGCTGCAGATGCTGCAACCAAGGCTTTGTAGGAATTATTTCAGAAAACAGCTGCTGGTTCCACCATTGTAGCAAATGAGGTTCCCAATCTGGCCACATTCCTGGAGAAGCTACTCATCCGCTGCCTTTTTCTTCTAAGCCTTCGCCTGCCACTGCGCAAGTACAAGGAGCTCTGCAGCTAATTAAGTATTAAATCATTTTCTTTAACTATATTGGCATCTCTGATGAAAGGCATCTATTCATGCTTTGTTTTAATTAGCATTTGTTTGTATCTCCATGGGAAGGAAGAGCTGGCTAGAGTTGCCTTTCTTTCCCAAGGTCAAGATAAGGTGTCAAGTTTCCATGAAAATTAAAGTAACACTAGGGCTGGGGGGTGGGGAGAAAGAGAGAGTTGCCTCCCTGGCTCATGCATTCAGACAGGAACAAAACTGGTGGAGTAGTTTGTCCCCTCTTACCACACATATTGGCCCAGTTTATACTGGAGGCCTTCCCCCTCCCAAGCCACACACAGTGAGTTGGGAAAAGAATTGCATAGACCAGGTGCACAATCAGGAACTCTGTATGAAGGTGTCATACATTTGAAGGGCTGTTTCAAAGTCTGGTTTGAAAGATAAATAACCTTAAGAAGTGAAAGCCTTGAAGCAAATTCATGTCCTCTTTTTTAGTACTGTGTAACTGTATCTACTTGTAAATTTAACCCGTGTGTAGGAATGGGTGGATAAATCTGTTTAGTGTGGCATATTGATTGTCCATTTGGATTTGTATGGAGGTGACAATTCTGCCTTCTATTGTATCCTAGGGTTATCGGATCATTTTTACTATTATATTTGACCTGCAATTTATTGTCCTGCCTTTATGTTTCTTTTGGTGTACACTGCCTTAATACTTTTATCAGTGAAGGGTGGTGTATCAGACACAGACACACACACAGAGAGAGAGAGACAGACAGACAGACAGACAAAAATACTTTTGCTGAATGAAATCCAGGGTGCTTAGGCTTAGGATAGGGCCTTCTCTGTGGTGGTGCCCTGGAAGAGAAACCGTGAGGTGTGGCTGCTGCCAACACTGAAAAGCTTCCTCCAGGCCTTTTGGAACTGAGAGCAATGCTAATATCTCAATTGACTTGGCCTGACAGAGCAGGAGGAGTGAACTATCCAGTCAACTGTGGCTTGTTCTATTTCAAATCAGTTGCCTGGCCTGTACTCCCTCAGTTATGTGGCATACTTAGATCTGTGGTCAAACACTTCACTCCTTTCCTACCTCCATCATCTGCCCAATCATTGGGTTGTCCCTGAGCTTAGTGATCCCCAGGCTAGTGAAGACACTCAGGCCAACATTTTACCTTTCTTGTATTTTATCAACTTAGCAGGGGCTTGACTCTGATGAGAAAGGTGGGATCCCACCAGAAGATGAGCTGTATTCAATGTAGCACTGAGCACATATTTTTGTTGCACCATGACACAATCACCCCCGTCTCTTTCCCTTGCATTCACCCTAAATCTGTTCTGGGTTTCCCCCAAGACTCCAGAGCAGATTTGGGGCTGATGGGGTGTATATGCACCCTTTTTACCTGTGGAAAGGGCTGCCCATTCCATGTATGCCACAAGAAACACGGGCTCTGTAAGTGTCCGCTTTCAAATGAACCCCGCTGAACGTAGTCTTCCAAGCAAACATGGACAGGACTGCACTGTAAAGCTATGGTTTAAGAAACTATCTGATGAATCCACAGAGCGCCACTTCCTGAGCTTATTTTTAACTCTTATTTCCTTGTTGCAGGCAGGGCTGTATTTTTGTGTTTGGGGGGGGGGGTTGTCCACAGAACAGATAATACATAATTTTAAATAGCTTTATGCAATCACAGGGCCCTCTCCCGATCCCTGTCTCTTAATGTGGGTGCAGCAATCCGCCCACTTAAAGCAGCTTTTAGCTCCAGAGCCTTCTGCCACAGCTTTCTTGATGAGAATGTCAGCCAAGCCACCCATCTGGCCCCTCCCTCCATTCTGTTAGCGGCAGAACTGAAGGAGGAGGCGGGGTGCGGTGCGGAGAGATAGTTATTTACTGAGTGCTTTGGGGTTCTTTTAGAATAAAAGACATTGTGCTCTTGCATCCATGTGGCTTTCTTTTGTGCTTGGGTTAAATCCGTGTGCGCTATTGTAGTGCTTTTTTAATTGTAGTTCACAGTCAAAGCCCCCTTTCTCCAAGAAGGATTTTGACATTTAACGTTCGAGTACAAATTCTTTATGCACTGAGAGAACAAGAGCAAAAATAAATTTATCCACATGTATGGCGGGAAAGGAAGGGGAGCAAACAGTAGAAGGGATTTGCCTCTGTACTTACTTGGACGTCTTGGAAGGTCATGTGGCTAGAAGCATTCTTTTTGCTGTGTCTTAGAACTGGATTTAAAGGTTGGCCTAAAATTTGGCTTCAGGTCTAGTATTTCTTCTAAGTTGGCAAAGTAGACTGATTTTTTTTTGGGGGGGGTAAGCAGAATTTTTACATGCATGCCTATTAATATTATTTATTAAATTTGCCTACCACCCTTCATCAGAAGATCACAGGGCAGTTCACATCATAAAAATACAAAATGAGAACACAAAATACATAATAAAAAGAACAAACACAAACCTATAACTCCCTCCCCTCCCACAAACACATTTGGAAGACCAGAATGTTCAATCACCCAAAGGGCTGGTTGAAGAAGAACGTTTTTGCCCAGTGCCTAAAGTTATGTAATGAAAGTGCCAGGCGAGTCTCCCTGGGAAGAGCATCACACAAACAGGGAGCCACCACAGAAAAGGCCCCTTCTTGTGTTGCGTTCTCAATGTCAGTGGGGCTTACATCTTAGTAGATTGTTATGATTTCAGCTTATTCCTCTTACAGCAGAATGCAGAAATGAGTCGTGTGGCACCAATTATAAGAGAGTATGTCAACCAGTTTCTCCTCTGCAAATAGGAAAGCTTTTGCCATGCAATGTTCTGCTTTCTTTTTTAATGTGATCTTAATCTAGGGAGAAAGCCAGCATTGAGAAGGTTCTTGCTCTACAGTTTGCAAGGCAGCATCAAGTGATAACTGCTGCCAACAGAGTTCACCTCCTTTCATCCCAGGGCAACTTCAATTACTTTCTCCTACAAAAACCCCCCATGTAGAACAGTTATGGATGAGGGTACCTTTAGCTCTGCCACCTATCTGAAGTTTTACCACTCTAAGACAGGCTCTTTCTGCTTAGCAGTAATGGTAGATGATTGCCGCTCCAAAATGCCAGCTTGTGAAGTAACTACATGTAATCTTCCTCTCCTGCTGTGTTTACACAGTGTACCACTGGGAGCTGCAATGAATCCCAAGGCAGGGATGTGATATAAAAAGGCATGGTGCCAGATCACATTATGAGGTAGAAACAAATAGACACACTAAAGTTTTAATGGCATCCTGCTTCTATCATAGCATGTGAAGTACCTTATAGCAATATGCAATTCATGCTTGATGTGATGATGGCTTTGAGTGCAAATTAATATGCTTAAGATATATTTCACCATCCTACACCCCATCCCCAAGTTTGTTGGCACCCAAAGAGACAGATGTTTGCCTTTCTGCTGAACAAAAGCACAGTTAAATTTATCTTTTAACAGAAAAGAGTAGATGCAGCAGTCCTGCAGGCAAGTTAAAAAAAGCACCCTTGTGTGCATCACAACTTCTAGGTGAACTGGTTTGTAGAGTAGATTGAGCTTCCTGCCCCATGAAAGGCAAGAACAGTGAAACAGCATCCTTTGGTGAACAGACTGATTAATAATCTTGGTATTTGTATCAGATGTAACGAGCATAACTGGGGAAATATGGCAGTCCGTAACTTCTGACCATTCACAATTTGTGTCTATTCCAGTGTTTCCTGGTCCTGTTCAGGGATTTCTTCCCAGCACACCCATTTTTTGTTGTTGTTCAAATGCATCAAAATGTTTGGATTTGTGGGTACAACTGCACACATAAAACCCTGAGTCCATAATCCCAGTAGAAGGAAATGCATATGAATTTCTAAGCATGCAAAGCTTTGAAATGAGGAGACAAGAAACAAATGGAAAGGTAAGGATTGTGAGAGGGGCGTCAGTACAGACATAACTTTTAAGTGTGTCTTGTATAAGCTGGAGCTGTTTTGCTTGCATGACTAAACAAGCAG
The DNA here is from genome assembly GCF_951804945.1 of Podarcis cretensis. Taxonomy (NCBI): domain Eukaryota; kingdom Metazoa; phylum Chordata; class Lepidosauria; order Squamata; family Lacertidae; genus Podarcis; species Podarcis cretensis. The sequence goes on along the minus strand of NC_137173.1, from coordinate 29,808,245 downwards.
TTATAAAGTCCCTGAGTGTATGAAGATCTTGACAGATGTGCTCTTCTGATGGTGTCTCTGAGCACTCTTTAATTATTCCTAAGGTACTTCTGAAGGGTGTGTGTGTCTTCCTTCTGACAGCCCTGCGCCTGTGCTCTGTTTCCTATCATGAGGATTATCTATCATTTATCTTAACACGTTGCAATAAAACTCTGGCACTTCAGAGTGATTGCTGTTTGGCATCCCTGGAGGGACAGTGCCTCTTGACAAGGCTGTGTTAACAAATTAATCCTTTCACAGATTGGGATGCTACTCCTGAAGAAAAGAAGCCCGCGAGCAAAGGAGAAAGCAAAGCAACTAGCAAGCTCTGGGCAGCTCCTTCTACTTATGTAACTAGTTTTGTGTTGCTGAGGTCAGCTTACCATTTGACACTAATGTAATGAGGAATTACAGCAGTGCTTTGTGAACAGAATCCAGTCCGAATTAAAGTAGGGGAGAGTGGCCATCTGCAAGGTTCTTGAGTTGTAGGACAACTGTCCTTTTGAGTTTGAGTGATATATGCTCATGCTGTGCCAACAAAGGTTTCCCAGTAGTGATGTATGGAAGTGAGAGCTGGACCATCAAGAAGGCTGATCACCGAAGAATTGATGCTTTTGAATTATGGTGCTGGAGGAGACTCTTGAGAGTCCCATGGACTGCAAGAAGATCAAATCTATCCATTCTGAAGGAAATCAGCCCTGAGTGCTCACTGGAAGGACAGATCGTGAAGTTGAGGCTCCAATACTTTGGCCACCTCATGAGAAGAGAAGACTCCCTGGAAAAGACCCTGATGTTGGGAAAGATGGAGGGCACAAGGAGAAGGGGACGACAGAGGACGAGATGGTTGGACAGTGTTCTCGAAGCTACAAACATGAGCCTGACCAAACTGCGGGAGGCAGTGGAAGACAGGAGTGCCTGGCGTGCTCTGGTCCATGGGGTCACCAAGAGTTGGACATGACTAAACGACTAAACAACAACAACAACATGCTCATGCTGTCCTGTGATGAAATGTGCTCCACTGAGAAGGAATAATGGATCTTGAGGCAACCCAGCACAAGTGCTGCTTCCAACATAGGTGCTGTTCAACTGCATGTATTTACACTATGTATGGAAAATGGATTTATTCTTGTTCGTCTCCCACAACCCTTCAGAGCAGAGGGTTGGGAGACCATGGTGGTAGAAGGGGAAATCTCATTTGCATGAATGGAAGTCCATGGCCCAAGCAGGACACTACAGTGGGATATCACCCTGTATGATTTTAGGAAAGGTAAAAAATTAAGATAATCCAATGAAATAGCAAGTGCCATAAATATGTCAATAAATTCAGAATGTTTGGATGGGAAAGTAGAATAACATTTTCATTTTTGGATGGCCAACTTCTTGTTTTTCTGCAGTAAGCTTTCTATTGCCTTCCTCTTTCCAAGCTGGCAATATTTTCAGCAGTATTTACTTTTTAATGCACTACATACTGATGAAGTACAATTACGTTTTCTCTGCATTGCTTATGTTCCCATTTAACATGTCTGATATAAAAGGGAAGTGGGAATGAAAGGCACAGTCATGGTTTTATGGGATAAATTGCCAGATTTTTAGGAGGTGGGGAATGACCGCCTAACAGCCCAATCCTATGTATATTAGTATGAAGGAAATCCTCTTAGATTCTTCAAATTGCTGCTGAAAAATCTCAAGTGACAGCTGCAGCAAGCTGTCATTGCTTCAATTACTGTATAAAGTTACAGCAGGCTGCCCATAAGTCTTTTTAATTTGGAGCTTGCTGCTTTTAATGCAGGCCGTGCCAAGTTTCATTTACTTTGATACAGTAGCTTGGCTTGTGCCTATCTTGATTTGATAAAATCACATTGGTATACTAGAATGTGAGTAACTTCTTGCACCAAATTTGACTCCATCACGTTGTATTTTTTATTATTCAGATTTCTGAAATATGCTGAAAGGCCTCTGGGCTAATGCACGTAAGCACACAGAAGAATGACAAACTAACTGAAAAGAGCTAAGAGTTAACTACAAATATCTACTTTCAAGTACCGTATTTTTCGCCCTATAAGACACACTTTTCCCCCTCCAAAAATGAAGGGGAAATGTGTGTGCATCCTATGGGGCGAATGCAGGCTTTTGCTGAAGCCTAGAGAGCGAGAGTGGTCGGTGCGCACTGACCCCTCTCGCTCTCCAGGCTTCGCACAGCTCTCCGCAAGCCGTGAGAGCCCGCACTGGGCTCCCACGGCTTGCGGAGAGTTGCCTGCATGTTGAAGCCTGGGCGCGCTGAGCTCAGCGCACCCAGGCTTCGCGCAGCTCTCCGCAAGGCGCGGGAGCCTGGCACCGGGCTCCCACGGCTTGCGGAGATTTGCCTGTTCTGTGGGCTGGGGTTGGGGGAAGCTTGGGCTTCCCCCGCCCCAGCCCCGTGCCTGGGGGGAAAATAAATTTTCCCCCATTTATTTCTCCCCCAAAAAACTAGGTGCGCCTTATGGGACGGTGCGTCCTATAGGGCAAAAAATACAGTATAAGGTAAAGGTAAAGGGACCTCTGACCATTAGGTCCAGTTGTGGCCGACTGGGGTTGCGACGCTCATCTCACTTTATTGGTCAAGGAAGCCAGCGTACAGCTTCTGGGTCATGTGGCCAGCATGACTAAGCCACTTCTGGCAAACCAGAGCAGCACACGGAAACGCCGTTTACCTTCCCGCCAGAGCGGTACCTATTTATCTACTTGCACTTCATGCTTCGAACTGCTAGGTTGGCAGGAACAGGGACCAAGCAATGGGAGCTCACCCCATCGCGGGGATTTGAACCGCCAACCTTCTGATTGGTAAATCCTAGGCTCTGTGGTTTAACCCACAGCGCCACCCGCGTCCCACTTTCAAGTATATGATAAGCCTAAAACAGAAATGAGGAACACCCATCAGCCCCAGCCAGCATGGCCAATTGTCAGACATGATGGAAGTTGTTGACCAACAACAACTGGGGGGCTGCGCTTCCCTCATCTCTGGCCTAAGAGAAAAGGGATTAGCTAATTTCGTGAAGGCCAGAGAAGTTAGCTATGGTCATCATGCCTATAGTCTTCTGTAGAAAGCTATAGTTAGCCTGGGTCTTGTATGTCTTTCCTGCCATCAGTGTGAATCCTTTGGAATTATGAAGATTAATTTGTACATTTTATCCTTAATTCATGGCAGTTTTCTTACACACTATGCTTCAGAAAATGCTGTTGATGTAACTTTTGAAAACAGTCTCCTTTGGCCCCATATTTCTGCTCTTATTCGTCTGGCACATCACAGCTCTAGCAACATGTCAGCTCTCTGGCTTCCTTGCAATGACATTACCATTGATGCATCCACTTCTGTGCTACAATGGAGGCACAATCCAGAATGGCACACAATTCTTAAGGAATCCACTATTTAAGCTGTAGAATCATAGAATTGTAGAGTTGGAAGGGATCCCTAGGGTCATCTGGTCCAACCCCTTGCAATACAGGAATCTTTTTGCCCAACTTAAATGTGGAATTTAAGAATCATTTTATTAGATGTGCCATACTAAGAATCTGGAATAGATATAAACCTAGATTATGCACAAAGATACCACGATGGATTTCACCACAAGAAGCTTTCTTCAGAAAAGAGGTGACAGGCAAATTTTATCATCAAGGAAATGATAAAATTAAAACAAGGGAACAATGAATAACAACAGAGCACCACAACTTTCAGTGAGTTTTTATTATTATTTACAACTAGTAGAGAGATTTAAGTTGGATAAGAAGACTTAGGGTATGGAACAAAGTAAGGTGGATTTTGAGATGCAATTGGGTAGTGATGATGAGCATGTATAAACTCTTGTTGAAATTTGAAATGGAAGAGGAACAAGTTAAAGAATGCATGCTTAAAGGGGCAAAATATATTGATTATAATATACAGATAGAACAATGGGAACACATGTGGACCAAAGGGCCAAAATACCCACTGTGTTATGATTAAAAGGGGATTTTTACAAAACAATGTACCATTGGTATCTAATTCCTGAGAAGTTACTCAGATTGTATAAAAAATATTCCAAACGTCTGTTGGAAGTGTCAGGAACATGAAGGGACGTCCATGCTTGCTGGATGTGCAAAAAAGCTGCAAAATATTGGGTGCAAATGCACATTGAAAATTGATACTCAGCTGAAGCCAGAATTCTACCTGCTAGGTCTAATAGATTCAAAAGTAGAAAAAGATTATGGAAGATTATTTTGATATAGGTTCACAGTGGCGAGATTGTTATATGCACAAAGATGGAAGGACTTACTATCACCTATTATGGAAGAACGGTTATTGAAATTATTGGATTTGGCTGAGATGGTGAAGTTGATGGTGAAGTTGATTCACCTGGCTGTGAAGGCCGCTCCCTGCAAGGCCTTTTTCCACCTGGCCTAGGGGGCGGGATCCAGACTCACCCAGCCCTACTAAAAAGGCACCTGGTGAGACCAGAGGGACATTGCTGTGCCTCACAACAAACCCTAACTTGGATTCTTTTGCTCCATCTTTTTGTGCCTGCCAAACAGCTGTGTCGTGCTTATGATAATATTTTATTCTCTTGTTAATTACACTGCTTTAAATGTGCATTTTATATTTGACTTCACTTAGCATTTTTTAAAAAAAATGTTTATTTTTTTTGTTAACTTTGTGTTAAATATGTATTCTGTAGTTGACCTCACTTGTAATGTTTTATTTTGAAATCTTTAAGATAATCTTTTAGTTTTCTGTTAGTTATGTTGCTTTGACTGTATACTCTGTATTTGACTTTCTTCAGAAATGTTTGATTCTGGATTGTGTATTGATGTTTTAATATGCTGTTAACCACTTTGATATTTTTCTTAAAAATATAAAGCAGTATAGAAATGAAATAATTAATAATAATAATTAGAGAAAAATCATTATTGACATTTATTAATGATTGAAAACCCCTTGCAGACTTTTTGAGCCAAAAAGAAAATGAACTTTTGATATCTGGGTTTCAAGACGGAAAAAAGATTGGTATATATGGAAAGTAGATGAGTTGGATGATACTCTGGAGCAAGTGTTTTGCATAAGTCTATAAATAGATAGGCGGAGTATCAGAATTCTTTTCTTTTACAAAAAAATTCATACTCCTGATTTTGTTTTACTCCCTTTGCATCATGTAAGCTTTTTTGGTTTTGATATACAAATTTCACTTTCCTCCCTACTCAGTGACCAAAGACACTGGCATTTGTGTGTTTGACCAGTACAGAAAGAATAAAATAGCAATTTATTGATTGTTTAGTTAGTGTAAAGTTATGAAGTTAGGGTTTTCTTTTTTAGAAAATACTGAAAGGACTTCATTTATCCAAATATCCATGACTGAAATGCATGTATATGATAAGGTTAAATTATTACTTACAATATTTTTGTCAGATTTCATCTCACTTAGATAATACATTAATTTGCAAGTTCAAATAGTTAAATTTCAGGCTATTGGGTCAGACCCAGAAGATAAGTGAAATCATTTGAAATGCTTTTATTACTCTAGGCAATTCTTACTCTGGGCTTCATCTCCTATCACACTATTAATTTGCCAGTAATTAATTTGCCAGCAGATTGTGTGTGTGTGTGTGTCCATCTTGCAGATGCAGCAAACACATTTGAAAGATCATTGCGTGTGTTCTGCTTTGGTGTACAGTGTACACCCAATACTTTATGTACACCAACTGATGTTTGCGGTGTATGTGCAGGAATGCTAGAAGTTGAGTCCCTGTTCAAAGCAAACCAGTTCGTCAGCATGATTACAGGAATTTGAAAAACCCTCGATTACAGCTCTTGATATCAGCTGCAACCCAGAGAACCCCTTTCTTCTGTTTATATTTTTTGTGTGCAATGCTTCTTTCTTCCATTGTTGCAGAATGCTTGCAAGTCCATAAATGTCAATGATAGGTGAAGGCAGGAGCAGAGAAACATTGGCTGTGTGTACACGTCACTGCTGGCAAAACAGGCCAGACCGCCCCTGTATGATAGATATGGATTGTGGCTAACATTGTGTCTACACAACATCCCAAACCAGTGTTGGGAGTGCATTGGATGTGGAGTAAACAGGAGTGTGTACACAGCCTTTGTGTTTGCACATTTTTCCTGCTGATCAACAGACATGAATACTACTCCAAACCCTTATAAATGGGGGGAAATAAAAAGAATTCCACACGAAAGAACTGTACAACAAATATTTTACAAGCACTGGGCTTTAAAAAAAAAAAGTTTCAGGCATGTCTCTCCATACTCCGTGGCAAACTGCTGCTTAAATTCAAAACTCATCCACTGTTTTGATAGATTGTAATCCGAATATAATTTATTTATGGTCCACTGACAGCAAACAATACATTGTAATTAAATTGCAATAGTTGAAATTTGAACTTCGCACATAAGCAAATAAAATATATGCCCCGCCATGATATAATGAGTAAGCACAACATTCTACCCCCCCTTTTAAAATATTGACTTAAGAAATGAGCTGCAGTTTGAACAAGCAAGGGCTTTTATATAGGGAGATCATTTCAATAGCACAGAGGCAGAGAAATGATCAATATTTCTGCACTGATCTTTTCTTCATTATGGAGATGAACCCATAGCTCAGTGGTGGAGCATCTGCTTTCTGCATTGAAGTCTCCAGTTTTAATTCATTGCATCGCCAGTTTAAATGCTCTGGTAGTGAGTGATGCAAAGGTCCTCTTTCTTCAGGAGACCCTGGAGACTCGCTGTCAGTCAAAGCAGACAATGCTGCCTTGGACGGGCAACGGACCTGCTATAAAGTAGCTTCCAAGTTGCTATGGCCTATTTAATTAGCACTAGCTGCTTTTCTTCAACTAATATTTCGTTGAAGGACACACTGTGCTGCTAATAGGAGTGTTCACATGTTGCATTCAATGAGTATACAAACTGTACTCAAATAGTTGAGCTGCACACTTGTACAGTCATTTACACATAACACCCAATGAGTGTACACTCTGTGTTTGGAGTGGACAGTGATGGGAAACAGATGGGGTGCCAGAAGAGGCATCACTGCTTCCTGGGATGGAGAGGGACAAGGTGTGAGGAGGTCAACACTTGGTGGGTGAACCAGTAGGAACATTGCTTAGGCTCCACTTCCTCCCCTCTCCATCCTAGTCAATGCCACAGCCAGGAGGCCAGGTGTGCAGTGGCGACTCTCCCCAATGGCCGCTCCTGGCTGTATTCCTGTGTATACAATAGTTGAGGAGCACAGAACATTTCACATTAACATTTGTACATGAGTAGAGGCAGTGCGGACACATATTCAGTGTAGCGTGTCATGTAAACAAGCCTAATATTGCCTCTGATCACATGATTGTAGGTTGGGGACCATTGAAACAGGAAATACATGGAGACAAATCTATCTTTATCTTCCCCACCTCTTTAACCAGTACCACAAGTCTGGTTTGGAGGCCCCTATTATAATTCTTTAAAATGAAGGAAGTATTTCTGTTTCATTGAGCATCTACTATTACAGAACAAATCTGTTCCTTTAAAAAAAAAAGTTATTGAAGCAGAGAATGTATTTGCCTAAGGAAGTAATCCATAAAAGTCAGCTTCATAGGACTAATTCAAAGATTATTGGAAAGCAAAATATACCGTACAAATTCTTTAATACAATTTTTCTTGGGCAATCAAAAAGTTTGATACAAAGCAACTTAATTTAGACTGCTACTGGGACAAGTCAATCATTATAAGTGGTTTTGCTAAGCGTTTGTGTTTTTGCTAAACCAAATGGTCTGATGTGTTGTTCTGTTCTTAGTTTCTCATAATGGCTAGGGCAGAAAATCCCCTTAACAAAGGAAATCTCTCTTCTACAATCCAGCAATTTCTGCAACATCCAGTGGGAGCACATAAAGGGCTTATGTTGGGTAATAGATTAGCCCTGGAAAATTTGAATTAAATTTGTTCTACTAGGCATTGGTTCACAAAACCTTTACAGAAGTGCCAAGTGCTCAAGAACTCCAGCCAGAGCAGACTCTCTAACTCATCATGCCGCCCGTGATTAAACACTGTTCCAAAAACAGAACATGTTCCTCTGGCTACTTTTACTGTACATGAGTAATAGAAGGGACTATTCGCTGCCTCACTCTGCCTAATGGTACAGCTGGCCCTGGGACTCCTTGAAGGAAAAGGGGGATATCAATGCAAGTAATAAATCAAATGCATTATTAACAGTTTAGCTTTTAACCTTCATGATGACCTGTGAAGCCCAGTTGCAAAAATACTACCTCTCTTTTCTTGCCTTGCCCACTTTCTAAGCTGCTTGAAGTTTCTTAGTGGTTGTTACTGCGTCTCCTATTGTTCTCCAACCGTTGCAAATCTGCAAGCCGATTTCCCAGCTTCTGTCTTTCAACTCTCCACCCCGCTGCTGCAGACACTGTTCACAGCTCAGCAGTTTCAGGAATCCTGGCTGTCAAACTTGGCTGCTACTTCTCAAACGCTGGGCATTGGCCTTCTTTGCCTCTGTGCTGCTGTTAGCTTGCTGCTGCAGCAGCAGCTGGGCTCTGTCCATTGCTGCTGGTGCTGAGACGCTCTGCTCAGCTTTCTGGATGTAGTCAGACTTCAAAGAAAGCATCTGGTTAGAAACCTGCAAGAAGAAGTGTGACTGATTGTATCTGCTTAATTTATGAACTTCCTGCCTGCCCAACCTTTCCTCATCACTTTCTTAACCTCTTATTTGGTTAACTCAGGGGTGCTTCTAGAGGGTGGGGGTATTTATTTGCTCACAAATTCATGCAGTTTATATCCTGTCCTTCCTCTTGAAGACGCCCAGGGTGGCAGGGTAGTGAGGAGTAATGGGTACTCCAGACCCAAAGAAAATTCACACTGCCTCCCCTAAAATGGCCTGTGCCACTGCTTTTCCCTCCCAGAAGTAGCTTTTGAAGAGTCTTCCCTGCATTAATAGACTCCTAATTAAGTCATAGGTGGTTAAAATGTTTATTTTACCCTTATTTAATGCTCAAGTATGAAAATATATGTTTATAGCTGGCATATATAGAGTAATTTTGTAATAAGAACATAAGAACAACCTGACTGGATGAAACAAAAGGCCTATTAATTCCAATATCCTGGTTCCCAAACTGGCCATCAGTTTCCTATGGGAAGCTCACAGTCTTGTCATGAAAGCAATATTCCTCTCCTGCTCTCCTCCTCCTCCAACCACTGGGATTCAGAGGCATCTTATGATGCTGGAAGTAATAGACAACCATCAGGACATGTAGCCATTGATAGCCTTAGCTTCCTTGAATCCGTCTTATTTCCTTTGAAAACACTATTTTTACTTCTGAGGCAGTTTACTTGTCTTTTGCAATGCTAGACCAGAATATCTGAAAGCCAATGCTCAAGCTTAAGATTCTTTATTGTCGATTGCACGAACATTATCCATTAAACTGCTTGCCATCTCTGAAACGGAACCTTGAATCAGATTTGCATAATTTGTTTCAATAAAATGTATGTTGTCTTTCTATGCTAACAGCCCTATTTTCCTTTAAGGGCCTTTCCTTTGTGTGATTTGTTATAATGCAGTTTCATCCATCCCGAAAAATGTGATTACTGATTTCTGACAAAGGGGTTGATGCCTCCCCCCCCCCACCATGAAGCAGACAAAAGCGTGTTTCTCCCAACTAAGTATGTGGGAGAAATATTAATTTGGATATGGCTATCAAATTATTACACGCCTAACATATTAATGGAGATTAAGATATTGTGAACTCCAACTATACCACAGCTACACTAATTAACTGCATCTACCTAACTGAAATTCTGGATTACAGCAGAAGTGTTAACCTCCTCCCATTTGTTTCTGTCCTAACATGGACAGTATATCAATAGAGGGCTTGTTTCATAGACACTGGGCCTCTCCCACACTGTATATGACCTGTAAGACACATGCCAGGCAAAAGCAACAGTTCAGTTTCTGGGAGACAACTACTGCCATTGTTTGCATATCTGATTTATCATAGAAGAACTGTATACTCCTCCTTATGTGGTTTAGTGGAATATGGCTGAGCTATGTGACTGAGTCACAGCGTGTCATGTGTCCATTTTCATCAAAGACTCTGAAAACACCCTACGGTCCCAATTTGAACAATAAAAAAGGGATGCCCTTTGAAAATGTATGGTCTGTAGCCTCTAAGAATAGAAACAGCTACATTTAACTAATGTTCACAGACCTTAGAATACGCAATTCAAGGTCTATTTCCCCTTGGCACAAACTTCTGACATCCGAGCAACAAACCCCCAGAGATCTCAGAACAGATCAGTTATTTGCCAATGAAGATATTCACAGCCTGTAAGTTTTTGTATGCAATATGGCTTGTCTCTGAGATGTTCAAACATGCCACTTAGATGAATGGATGCTTTGTGTGAGCTGCACAGCTTTGGGAAAGCAAAAAAGAGACCATTTTGGTAGCTTTCACTGTGTCCCATGGTGGGTGGTGAAACTTTGCTAAAGGGAACTGTGTTTATGTCTTCTGTAGAGATGCTTCACAGCAGCCTACATTACTCTTGCAAGCAAGTCATTTGTGTGAGGTGTTATCTGTGCACGTCGGAGCAAATTTCATCATATGTGAACTGACTCGGGTGGACATGGGGGCACACCTCTTGCACTGACACCTAGATAAAGCAAGGAAGATCCTCAAGTAAAAACTGATTTCAGAAGGCAAATCTCCCTAAGTGAAGGCAAAAGGCAGGTGCAGTTGAGTAGAGGATATGCATGCACTGTTCATACATTGAGATGTTATGAGATCTTATGAGATGTTTAGTCAAGGTAAAAGGTAAAAGACCCCTGGATGGTTAAGTCCAGTCAAAGGCAACTATGGGGTGCAGCACTCATCTCGCTTTTCCAGCCGAGGGAGCTGGCATTTGTCCACAGACAGCTTTCCAGCTACTGACCCATGGAGAACCACGATGAGTGCCAGAGCGCATGGAAACGCCGTTTACCTTCCCACCACAGAGGTACCTATTTATCTTCTTGCACTGGCATGCTTTCAAACTGCTAGGTTGGCAGGAGCTGGGACAGAGCAACAGGAGCTCACTCCGTCATGCAGATTCAAACCACTGACCTTCTGATCAGCAAGCCCAGGAGGCTCAGTGGTTAGACCACAACACCACCCGCTTCCCTTACTAACAGCACTAACCACCTGTGGGCATATGAGAGAGAGAACACTCGTGTGTTGGTGACTTCTCTTTTTCAGCCACTTAACAGGTGACCAGCATTTGCAGGAAATGTTTGGAAATGTTCTCAGTGGTGCTGGAGGAAGCATTTACCTTAAGGGTGAGAGATTCCTTTTAGCCTGGGGTCTGCATCCCCCCCTCCACCATGCACAGAGCGCTGTTTTCAAGCCTGACTATATATGAATACGTAGATCTGACCATACAAGCTAGCTAAGAGTTGCTGAATTTCCCCCCAGGTTGGCTATCCATGTTCCTTCATTCTTTCCTTCTTCTTCTTCTGCAACTATTGCTCATTCTTCCTGACACTCAAAAACATTGCCTCCAAAAGCAAGCCAATAATCTTCCCGGTTCTCAGGGAATGCGGGTTACTTAGGCTGTCTTTTTATAATGCTGTAATTCTTCTTTTAGACTGTTACAATGAAAAGAAAGAGAGGGAGAGAGAAAAAGAACAATCTATAAGGATGACAGACAAGCCCAAACACTGCCAGCAGAACTGGGGGGGGGGGGGGAAGCGATGCTGACAAAGCTTTAGAACCATGTTTTGGACACAGAGTAGCTGTCTGCTGCATAAAACAATGCTCACTTATTCAGCAGCTGTTAAAAGAGCAGACAGCCAAAACAAAGGTGGTACAGGCCCTGCTAGCCAGCCACACATACAAATTTTAGCTGCATTTTCAGCACCCAAGTACAAACAGACGTGTGCTGCATCACTTATGGAGAGCACGCCCACATATATAATTCATGGCGTTTTCTCTCAAAATCCTTACGAGCAAAGTCTTGATCCTTCAAGCACTTATGCTTGGATGCATTTTAATGCGGAAAGCCACCAGCTATGCACATTTAAGGTCTACCTATAGTCAGAACACAAATCAGAAATGTTCTTGGCCCTGAGCAAACCCGGGTAACATGTAGGGCTTATTTGCATCACCCGTATTTTCCAGGGTTCACATGTTCAATTGCCAGTCATCCGTTGTCAAAAAAATCAAGTGATAAACCTGCAAATGTGAACACGGGAAACTGCCTTGTAAGAGATCAGTCTATTTCTCCAGCTCGTCTTGTGTCTGACCGGAAGTGGCTTCCTGGGGTCCTAGGTGGAGGCTCATTCACATCATCTGCTACCTGATCCTTTTAACTGGTGATGCTCACGGTTGGACCTGGGACCTGCTGTGTGCAAAGCTTGTGGTCTACCACCGTGTTATCAGATCTCCCATAAGATCAAAGCCTTAGCCTTAATGTGGTCTTTATTTTTATTTTTTAAAATGGTTATAATCAAAGATAAATCCAGCCACTTTTGACAGACAAGTTCACATGCTATGAACATCTGTCCCCTGCCATCCATACACATTGGTGTGTTAAATCCTTACTCCTTGCTTGCCTGGCTGGTGTTCATCTTTGGAAACTGGAACAGTGTGGATAACTTGTACAAATACTAATCCCTCTTATGTGGAGACTGGTTCGGTTACTGTGGCCATTTCCCATGCAAACAGACCAGTATGAGCTGAAAAGACCTGCTTTTCTGTATCACAACTCATTCAGCTGGCAGCAGATCTTCATGGTTTCAAACAGCCTTCTGAGCCCAGCCAGATGTCAGGAGTTGAACCAGGGGTCTTTTGCATGTGGTTTACCATTTAGCTAAGGCCTAACTCTCCCAAACAGATGGTTCAGGCACACACTGATAAAGAAGCATATCTACAAGATAGACACCAAGTAGTTCAGTGGTCATTTCCTCTTCCCTGGGGACACTTGGAAATTGTATTTCTGCAAGAAGGCTGAGACCCTCTAACAGATGAGTTTTTGTACTGTGTCAGACTAGAATTACCAAGATTCTTTGGGAAAGACGTGATACTGTGCAGGGCCGGATTTAGGTTTGATGAGGCCCCAAGTTACTGAAGGTAATGAAGGTCCAGCTGTCCTTTGTCAACAAAAAATGGTCACTGTTTTTTGTGTTTATGTCACTGTTTGTTTTATATATATATAGCATATATTCATGGACCTAATAGGTATCTAAAGCCATTTGCACATAACAAAATATGTATTTTATCAAAGTAATTATTGAACTGAAATACAATTAAGAAGAAGTATATTAATAGTGAAATTTGGGGGTGGGGCAAGAGAGTGGGGTCCTAAGCTGTAGCTTGTTTAGCTTATACGTAAATCCGGCACTGATACTGGGTATCACACAACTGATATAAATTTAGACTGTAGCTATGCCTGGTATGAAATACCTTAGATATACATTACAGAAAATGTTTATTATATAAAAAGCAAAGGTAGCTATAAGGGGGGGGGGCTCCAAAATCCACAGTTGACCAATACCTTTATCAGATTCAGGACCTACTAAAATGTCACAAAATTGTGGCAAGCTTCCAGGTTCCAAAGAATTCTTCATCAGTCTAGGTGCTGCAACAAGATAGGGGGTGCAGATGAGGAAGAATAAAAACCAAAACAAGGACATATATTAGGCTGGATGTTGTTGCCATGAGGTCAGCTTGTACACTTTGTTAGAAGATTGTAGGCTGAACAAGTCCCTCCTGTGTGCTACAAATATCAGGTTTGTTTTTTGTTTTTTTAAAGGGGCCCCTGACCATTAGGTCCAGTCGTGACTGACTCTGGGGTTGCAGTGCTTACCTCGCTTTATTGGCCGAGGAAGCCAGCGTACAGTTTCCAGGTCATGTGGCCAACATGACTAAGCCGCTTCTGGCAAACCAGAGCAGTGCACGTAAATGCCGTCTACCTTCCCACCGGAGCAGTACCTATTTATCTACTTACACTTTGACGTGCTTTCAAACTGCTAGGTTGGCAGGAGCAAGGACCGAGCAACGGAAGCTCACCCCGTCGCAGGGATTCGAACTGCCCACCTTCCAATCAGCAAGCCCTAGGCTCTGTGGTTTAACCCACAGCGCCACCACTTGAATTCTGGGATAAGGGGGAAGGAACCATTTCCTCCTGGTGGCATGGGGGTGTGGTTTGGAAAGGGCCCTGGCTCAGGGAAAGCACGTTTTGCATCCAGAAGGTCCCATGCTTGTGAAAACCCTGTGATTTGTATAAGTGAAAAACAAACAAACAAAAAACACACCCAGTTGGGCAACCCCTTGAAAAATAGCCCAATGAGGAGTGAGCAGTGGAATGTAGTGTGTCAGTTGGAACAGAAATCCGTGATATGTGGGGTGTAGGAGGAGAGGAATTCATGTCTGCTGGGAGCAACGGCTGGCTAGATAGCACTTTTAGAAAGGAGCTTGCACCACAACTATTTGTTGCAGGCCCCACTTGTTTCGTACAATCCAGAGGAGCTGAATCATTTCCATCATTCACTCATTCATCCACTAGCCAATCCCACTGATGGCGCTCTATAGTTTGTGAGTCGGTTGACCATCTAACAATGATATAAAGAGACTCCTCTGTAGAGTAGGTGGAATTTGTCATGGGGTGGTCATCCACACCACCACTGATTTAACCAGTAAAGCAGCTGTTCCACTAGCAAATAACCCCTACCACCCTCTACCAGCCACACAGCCTGTTGCCCATAGTCTGTCCTGTGTAACCTGCTGTGGAAGGCACCCTCTTGACACCCGTGAAGCAGGACTCCGTTTGGCCAGTTTCTGTATGTGGAGCAGAGAGGGAGGATGCCATCTTGTACATTGCCTCAGGCAAGAATATGTTTTTGGCCGACTGTGCTGTTAGGAGATAAAAAAGGTAAAGGGACCCCTGACCATTAAGGTGCAGTCGTGACCGACTCTGGGGTTGCGGCGCTCATCTCGCTTTATTGGCCGAGGGAACCAGCGTACAGCTTCCAGGTCATGTGGCCAGCATGACTAAGCCTCTTCTGGAGAACCAGAGCAGCGCACCGAAACGCCGTTTACGAGAGGCTAATTAGCATGGGAAGGTGACAGTATTTAATCCAGAGCAAAAGGACTAAAGCAGTGGACTATGTGCACATAGAAACATTAATCTGAAGCAGCGCTTGTATTCATTATTAGCATGTGCATATCTATTTCTACAGGGATGCCAGAGTGCAGTCCGCCTGCCTAGAAGTTGGTATCCCTAAGAGCGTAAGCAGAGCCCTGCTGCACCAAAGGCCCCATCTAGTCCAGCAGCATCCTGTTCTTGCCTATAGGATGCTCCTACACCACCCTGGCAGATTCTGTGGGTTGGTCAGGAAAAGGTGTGCTGCATTTGTTCCCACACACCATTCCTAATAATGCAGGATCACCTTTGAAAAGAGATAGGGAGAGAGAGGGAAACAAAACTTCTCCATAGAAGAGAGAGGGAGGGGGAAAAAACTTTCCTCCAAGTCAGGCTTTGGCCTCCACACTTTTAAAAAAGCCGTTGCCTCTCTTCGCATGCTCAAGAGGCATAGGTGCCAACTCCTAGAGCCCTTCGCCCCACTCCCCATAAAATACTAGAGAGGGTCACCCTCTCTCCAAATTGATGGGCATTGCCATTCAAATGGTGTGTGTGCCGCGTATTGTGATTTTGTGGGGCAAGTCCCCCCCACAAAAAACATTTTATTCAAGTGGGCACCCCTGCCCAGAGGCACTATTTAGTGTCTCGTCCCAATGAATAAGACACTAGGGGGCAGGTAAGCCCCGCCCCACATAACTGATCACATAATGGGGCGCACCCACACTATTTGAATAGCCCATCAACTTTGGGGGGGACCAGCCCCCTCAAATATTTTGCTGGGGGGGGCGAAGGGACCTCGGCCCCTAGGAGGTGACTTCTATGCTTCCCACGTTCCAGACGGATTATAGCTTCCTCTTTGAGCCTGTAAGACAGAGGCGGGCTCCCTCCCTTCCGGCGCCTTCTGCAGCCTCCGGGGCCGCTACCATCCCCGGCAGCGGAGGGCGGGGCAGGGCGGTGTCGGCGGGAACAGCGCCGCCCTCTGGGCAGAGGCCGCGCTCGCGCTTCGCCCTTCCCGAAGAGCCGCATTTCCAGGAGGGCCGGGCTAAGAATGCAAATGAGCCCCGTAAGCGGCTGAAGGGAGAAGAAAGGCGAAGCGGTTGCAGGAGCGACTCAGCCGCCGCGTTAGCCAGCCAGCCAGCCCGCCCGCCCGCGAGGCAGCAGGAAGGGTGCCCGGGAGGGGAGCCGCCACAAAGCCAGCCGAGCCCTTCCCTCAGGCAGCCGCCGCCGCCAAGCTCCGTGCGAGAGCAGGACGGCGCTGCTGCTGCTGCTGCTCGTGGCCGCCGAGCGGGGCTTTGTCTGCTGAGAGACGCCGGTGGTACCCACCCCCTTTGCGCCAAGCCGGCCAGCCTGCCAGCCTGCCAGCCAGCCAGCCCGCGCAACTGCCTGCGCTTGTGGGGAAGGCGAGAAGGGACGCTGCGCGATTTGCAAGGCACAGGTAAGCGCTGCGCAAAGGAGCAGCTCCTCGCCCGTCCGCCTTTCTCGGGGAGGGGGAGGCATTTTCGCTTGCCTCCCCCCGCCCCGCCGCCGACTCTGTCCCTGTAATGCAAAAAAGAAAGGTCCTGGCTGTCAAAAGCGTGTGTGCCTCCCCCTCCTCCCCAGCACACACCTCTCCCCATTGTCTTGGGATGAGCATCTTGGAAGGATGCGGGTTGGCTTAGGTAGGGGGCTGCTCCGGGGCTCTGTCTCTCTCTCTCTCTCTCTCTCTCTCTCTCTCCCCTAAGCAACCCCTTTCCTGCTTTGCCAAATTGGGGAGCTCTGCGATTTTTTTTGCACCATTTTGGGCTGCTTGGCTACAGCTGAGATGGGGAGGAGGAGGAGGAGGAGGTTCCCTCTCTGTCTAGGGGAGAAGGCGCCTGTCATTGTGTGGAAGCAGAGGCAAAACGCCCCCCCCCTTCCCTCCCCTTTAACCGACTCCTTTGGGCTTTCTCTTGCCTCATTTGGCCACAGGCACTAGGGAAATTCTGTATTCTACATTTTTTTTAAAAAAAGAATCCTGATATGTCTGTCCACTTGCTTTGAGCATGCTGGGGAGATACCTTTATTTCATGCATTGATAGCTACAGTGGTGGGGTTTTTTTTGGAAAACGTGCAGGCAGAGACAGGGACAGCATGCCCCATCTGCTAACATGGGGGCAGATGGTGTCACCTCTTTTCTTTTGGAGAGAGAGAGAAAATGAAGAAAGGAAATAGACAAATATATGGGCAGGGTGATTCTCTTTTGAAGTCCATTATCATCTGTGCATTGAGGTGTTCCACGTGGCTTATTATTCTATATTAATCACTTGAGCCACATTTTAAAGGATGCCTTTTTAATTTTTTTTTTAAAAAGCCCATTATGTAACTGAGGACGGTGGCTTTTCCTAATGACTGGCCAAACGGAGCCTATTGTTCAGTCTTCTCTGAATGATTTGTATATTGATTTGTGGCATGTATTTGGGGCTGTGTTTGATTGCTTTGTGGAACTCTCCACCCGCATTTGCAGTGCCGCCTTCCTGCATTCGATGAATGTGGTGTGCATGGTAGGGGCATGAAGGTCTTAGCTGGGCGTGTTCCATTATACAGCAGCCTGCAATTAGGGTCTGTAAAGTGATTTATTGCCTACAAATTTTAATTGTTAGGCTGTCGCCCTTAAACCGTTTATTCTGAGCTGTGTGTGTGTGTGTCTATGGACCTTCTCTGGATTAAGTGGCTTGAGAGCTGTGGCCTATTCCTCATGATGGACACACAGAATTTGGGGCGGGGGTGGCAGTAGTTGGTGTGACATGGCCATGCTGTGATTGAAAGGCATCACATTTCCTCTTTAAAGCTTCCTATTGAAGTAAAATTATTCATGCTGGGTCAGAGCATCTCCTAAACATTCTTCAATTTTTTTCTGTAATTTTTTAAAAATTGCGTTTAATCTTCTACAGGATTCTGCTAGTTCCCACCACTGTGTTTCCCCTATGCAGTCAGGCTCACACGTTCAGATGCAAGGCTATTCTTCTGTGGCCTTTCATGTATAATACTAGGATGGTACCAGGCTGTTTTGTATAAATCTGCACTTCAGAGTTTAAAATTCGGAGTTTGCTTTGAAAATGCTGGTGTCTGATCTTGGGCCTAAACTGGTCCTCTATCATGCTTTCAAATGCCACATCATGGCTATGATTAGATGTTATCATCATTTGTGATTAGACAGGATTTCAAACTTGTAGCTCTATTTTTTTTGGTAAACAAATGTGTTCCATAACTTGCAAATTCTAAGGTGGATAATCTCCATAACATGGGATGTTCATGCTAAGCAGATGTGAACTGTGAGCTATAAGAAGTCTGGAATAAGAGCACCACCTGTTCAGGAGGCATATGTTCAGCTTTGAAGCCCACCAGCACACATTTAAGGATCACTCTGAGATGCAGAGATTGCTAGTTTTAAAAAGTATTTAGACAAATTCATGGAGAACAGGCCTATCGGTAGCTATTAGCAATGATGGCAAAATAGAACCTCCATGTTCAGGGGCACTGCACCTGTGATTGCAACATGCTAGAGACCACCAGCAGAGGAGGATTACTGCCTTCATACTTTGCTTCTGAGTTTCTCAGAAGCACCTGGCTAGCCACTCTTGAATGCAAGAAGGGGTTTCCATGCATTGAAAGGGCAATGGGGCCACACTACCAGCCTCACCTTTAACCCCGTTCAGCTCTCCAGTCCCACTCCTCAGTGTCCACACATTGAGTGTGGTTGTCTGTAGTTGGCAAGCCTGCTTTCATAGATCCTTGCATGCATAGGCTTCCATTCCTAATGGAAACATCCATGGATGTTGGGGTGGAGTAGGACCAGTGGGACCCCCTCCTTCAGCATGTAGAGCCCCCACTCTTGTGAATAATGAATCAACGTGGCTTGGACACGGCTCTGATTTGATCTAGCAGCCCTATACCTGTGTTCCTTATTTACGTGTATGCTAAAAGTTGAGGTGGGATGCATGCCAATCTAGTTTTAAACGTGGGCCCAGGGCACTACTGGCATGTGTTTGGTACATCGAAAGCCTGTAGTCTTGAGCACAATGATGTGGAACCAGGTCCTGTTGAAATCTGAGGGTCTTTCAAAGAAACATATTAAGGTTCCCAAACTACTGATAGCTTTTCTCCTCTCCCTACCACTCCCACCCCCAATAAATAGCTGTCACCTAATGATTAGTGATATAGCCTGCCCGGTTCTGCCATTTTCCTTTCTTTATGGGAAATCAATGTGATGGATAAGACACTTTTAAATTAGGTTTGTATATTTGTGTTATAAATACATTTTGCTGTGCTTGATTTTTGCAACTTTTTAAAAGAGCTACAAGTGTAGGCTACAGCAGTAAACAAAATGATTGATTCCTGGATTTATTTATTTAACAAGCAAGGCTTTACATAGTTGGGAAGATGGCATTCTCAAAATGCCTTAAATAGATCCTGGGGGAAAGACGGTTGTATAATAAAATGATTGCAATGTTTTAATATATGTACTGTATTAGGGACATGTTTGTTTCATTTTGGACAGAATCCTGACATCATTTTTAATTGTCCTGTATGTTTTGACATCAGTCAATTCATTTTATGATTCTGAAGCTGTCAACTGGGCAGCAGTTTATGCTAATCCAAATGCTTATAATTCCTTCTCATTTCAAGGGGGAAAATACCAGTGATGGCTAGTATTTTTGAAGGTTTAAACATAAAAGATTAGCTCATTTATAGTCCTTTTATTATAGATAGGGACTTCTGGTTCTTCTTTTTGTATCCTCCAGCTTAATCCTGCACTTGCCTACTCAGAAGTAAGTCCCATGATACATAGGCCCAATGTACTCATGCAATAGAATCAAATGCTAAGGTTT
Organism: Podarcis cretensis; assembly: GCF_951804945.1. NCBI lineage: Eukaryota > Metazoa > Chordata > Lepidosauria > Squamata > Lacertidae > Podarcis > Podarcis cretensis. Next base: position 29,788,259 of record NC_137173.1, on the reverse strand, counting down.
TTCTGGATTATACAACTTCAGGCTGCAAATGAGGAACCTTTCTGAATGCATCCCCACCCCTAATGACAATGAGGCCTCCTTATATGTCAAAAATGCAGTGCACCGGGGAGAAGGATTTAACTTAGGCTTTGCTAGGGATGGGCAAGAAATTCAGTTCAGTTTGCACTTAAAGCAAACCTGCCTACATTTGCACTTTTAAAAACAATATATGAAAATTAAACACAGCCATACTTTGAAATTTGCACTTCTCTGAATTTTGCAGTACAGTTCTCCAAACAAGTAATGTATACAAAGATGTATATTTTAGGGTAAGGTATGCATGAAAATGCATATTTGAGTGGAAATAACATACAAAATGCATTAGATCAGGATAAATTGATTAGCAAAAATGTGTACATTAGGCAAAAATGCGTACAAAATATGTATGCTAGGAAAAATTAGCCCTGAAATACTGGTGGATTCTTATGGGATTTTCACAGACTGATGTGGAAATATGGAGAACAGAATTTATGAGTGGAACAATGAGAAACTGGGAGAATCAAAGCCGAAAATTCCGCCAATCCCAGGCTTTACCCTCGTATGGTATATTTTTAGATGGTGCTATTATTTTTCCATAAAGGTGACACAGCGTTCCCACCTTCTGTCTGAATTGGTACAGTCCAGGAAAAGTTTATCACCTGATACTGTTGCATATGTAGTTGGACCTTACATCCTAGTATGTTAGGCTTATTTATTTATTACATTTATATGTCCTGCTCAAAGTGCATGGTTCTCCTGCTTCCCCATTTTGTCCTCATAAACCCTTGTGGAGTAGGTTAGGTTGAGAGATAGTGACTGGCCCAAGGTTGTCAAGGGTGGGGTTCACCAATGTGTCCTGTTGGTACAAGTCTTTCTGCTTACACAATGGAACTTTCATCCTGCATAAACCCCACAACCTTCCTAAATTTGCTCCAAGGGATTGTGGAAGAGCCCAGGACAGATTTAGGGGGCACTCCTGAGAAGGAGAGGTGGAGAATGTTCTCCTGTGCAAGTAGAAACGTTCACATAATTGCCAAGTGCCCCGGAAAAAACAGGACATCCTATTTTTTCGTGTGAGGTCATGGTGGCCATTTTGGGCACCACGATCTCACATATTCTCATATTGTTCTCTTGTCCTGAAAAAGTGCCTTTTTTGGACTGAGAGCGGGGCACTGGTCACGTCACGCACCCAGGAGTGCGTCCTGGAAGATGCACGTTCAGGTTTTGGGTCTGAAAAAGTTGGACGCTGTTTATTCATGTAGCACTACTTTGGATAAACCCTCCAATGAGGCTCATGGCTGAGTGGGAATTTGTCCCTATGGCTCTCCCTTCTGAGGACTGAAGCATTACTCTAGTATTATTTCTGTACCCTGGGAGGAATAGGCAAGTGAAACCCTGTAGGACATACATTTGCTTTGCCAGGGCTTTACCCTGGGGCCTGTACCTCCCTATGGAGAAGAGCTGCAGCTCAGTGCTGGAGCACCAACCTTCCATGCAAAAGTTCCCAGGTTTAATCCCTGGTATCTCCATGTAGGAGCGGGAAAGATCCCTGTCTGAAATCCTAGGGAGCTGCTGCCAGTTAGATTGCACTGATCTACACAGCATCTATTACAAGTGTTCTCGGACTGTGGCCCATGGACTGCCAGTGGTCTGCAAGATTCACTCAGGTGGTCTCTGGCATGTCTGCATTAACTATTCATATTGATTTTGAATGCATTTTTATTGCTTCTTTTATTTCTTATATTGTATTTTGTTGCATTAGAAGTTGAAGTCCACAGAACTCAAATGGTAATAAAATACAATATGATAAATAAAAGAAGCAATAAAAGTATAATTAAAAATCATACTGCTTCTTACACAGCACATTACAGTCAGTACAACAGGCAGAAAAATGGTTAAGTGGTCTGCCAAGACCATTTTCAAGTGGTCCCAGGGGGAAAACCTCTGATCTAGATAATGATGAATGAGGTAGCCCAATAACCTAACTTGGTATAGGATAACAATGCTTTTTTGGGGTAGTCTCCACTCCCTTCATATGTTTGCCTGCATTTTCAAGGAAATGGGGCGGGGGCTTAATATACTGTGAGCCTTATATAGGCTACCATTCTTCTATGACTGTCTTTGCTTTAAATCAGGGATGGGGAACCATTTTCTTCGCAAAGGCAACATTCCTTACTTGGCAGCCTTCTGGGAACCATATGTAGTACCAGTGGTGGGCAGAGCTGTGAAAGATGATTATGCAGATTCATGAAGGGTAAGGCTGTCACTGGCTTCCAACCATGATGGCTATGTTCTCCTACCATGGTTGGAGGCAGGATGCTTCTCAATACCAGTTGCTGGGAATCACAGGTGGAGAGAGAGAGCTGTTGCACCGAGGCCCTCCTGATGAGGTTTCCGATAGGCATCTGGTTGGCCACTGAGAACAAGATGCTTGACTAGATGGGTCCCTGGCCTGATGGAGCTGGAGGCAAAATTGGGCAGAGCAATGAAGGGAGTTTATAAGTGGGGCATCACAATTGAGAAGACAGTCACTACCCACCTCGCTCCAGATAAAAGGGACACCTGCAGGAGTACCTTCAAAGATGACCTCGGTATACATGCAGGTTGAGATGGGAGTAAATTTTCATTTAGTGAGATAAGAATGGAGATAGCTAACAGGCTGGGGGATCTGCAAATGCATGGCAACTGTGAACTGGTCTAGGCAGAGTTGTCTCTGACCCACAGGCTGTTTGCCATGAAAACATTTTGAACTGTCAGTGAACCTAGATGGCAACAAACAGAAGCAACCCTTGATCTAAGACAGCCTTTGCTAAATTTATGCGCAGGCTAGGGCTTATGGGAGCTGTAGTCCAAAACATCTGGAGGGCACCAAGTTGGCAAAGTCTGCCCTAAGACAACTGTAAAAATAATAATTAACCTCAGCCTATAGATTTCCAGATAAGGCTGCAATTCTGTATACTGGGGTGGGGAACCTGTGGCCTTTCAGATATTGCTGGACCACAACTCCCATCATACCTGATCAGTGGCCATACTGACCAACAAAATCTAGAGCAGGAGTGGGAAATTTTTGGCTCTCCAGAGGTTACTGAACCACAGCTCTTATCAGCCTTAGCAGAAATGGCCAATGTCCAGGGCAAATGAACATCTGGAGGGCCAAAGGGTCCCCTTTCTTTACATAGTTCCCTGGGAGTAAGTCTCGACAGAGTTTCCTTCTGAGTAGACATGCATAGGACTGCACTGCCAGCTATCTACTCTTGAACATGCTTTCATTGGTCCTGCATATGTTTTAGTGGAAAACCGCACTGCTGGATTGTGCCCCAGTCCTGAATTGAATGCGCTAGATCTTGAAAGACTCACTTTCTTGGTGATTAGGTTCTCCATTAAAGTCTGGGGAAATTGTGGCAAATCCACAAGTCCATTAAATTGGAGAATAAGTCTGGAGTCGCAGCAGCACCTGAGTAAAATCTGTATCTTGATTGTGCTGAGCAGAGTCGTGCTTGAGTCCTTTCTAGTAGGCTTGATAGAGTCTCATTTAGCAAGAATCTCAGCTACTGCTGGTAATACAACAGAAAGTAACTCAAGGCTCACTGAGGAGCAGACAGGCACCTTTTTTGTGTGTATGTGCTTGGGAGACAGAGCAAACATTTTATTTCTTTTAATAAAAATGCAAGATTGGTTGTTAAGCCAATAATGAATAAAGAATGACCCTCCACCTGTTTTTATGTGCTATCTAATGTAAAATAGCCTGTTCCATTCCCCTGCTTAGCTGGTGTCTGGTGGCCCATGCCTTTCTATAGTAAGCTAAATCCTCTCACAAGGGCCACACATAATGTCCATTCCTTACTTGCGAGAAGACTATCATTTTACTGTGTATCTTAATTATGGGTAGCTGTATTTTTTCAATTGGTTTTATTTTTATTATTTTGCTATTGGCTTGGTATTACGTCTTGAAGTGGAAGGCAGTATATAATTTCAGTTATAATAATAATATTAGTGTAATAATAATGTGGCAGTCTCTGGAACTCCCTGCCCATTGATATTATGCACTTATTGTTTCTGATGCCTGCTAAAAACATTTTTTGATTAGGCAAGCCTACTCAGACATGAATTTTAATTATATGCATTTATTTTATCTTTTTTTTTTTAAAAAAAAATCAATTGGCTTTTATCTATATTCTGATAATTTTATTATGTCTACTTTTTAAAAAGTCTGTTTTTTATGGCTGCTTTTAATGAATATTTTATAACATTTTCTACAAGCCACTTTCAGAGTTTTTCTTTAATTGCCGTTAAGCAGTGTATAAATATTCTTGCATTGCGGGAAGAGTTGGCCAAATTCAGGTTGGTTGTAGCAGAGCTCTAAATCCTCGGTGTTTTAATATGGTTGCTGCATAATTACAGTGCATATTGATCAGTCTCTGCCATGTCTGCTCTCTCGCCCCTTCCAGATTAACTTTCCAAGATGTCCTTTGGGAGAGATATGGAGCTGGAACACTTTGACGAGCGCGACAAAGCACAGCGCTACAGCCGAGGGTCGCGGGTGAACGGCCTGCCTAGCCCGACCCACAGTGCCCACTGCAGTTTCTATCGCACCCGCACCCTACAGACCCTCAGCTCCGAGAAGAAAGCCAAGAAAGTCCGCTTCTATCGCAACGGGGACCGCTATTTCAAAGGGATTGTATACGCCATCTCTCCCGACCGGTTTAGATCTTTCGAGGCCCTGCTGGCTGATCTGACTCGGACTCTCTCTGATAATGTCAATCTGCCCCAGGGTGTGAGAACAATCTATACCATTGATGGAGTCAGGAAGATTACCACCTTAGACCAGCTGGTGGAAGGTCAGTATAAATAATAATAATAATAATAATAATAAATAAATAAATAAATAAATAAATAAAATAATTTATTATTTATACCATGCCCACTCAGGGTGGCTCCCAACAGGACACTAAAAACAGAATAAAACCTCAAACACTAATAACGTCCCTAAACAGGGCTGCCTTCAGATAGTCAGATAGTTGTTTATTTCCTTGACATCTGATGGGAGGGCATTCCACAGGGCAGACACCACCACCGAGAAAGCCCTCTGCCTGGTTCCCTGTAACCTCACTTCTTGCAGTGAGGGAACTGCCAGAAGGCCCTCTGCGCTGGACCTCAGTGTCTAGGCTGAACGATGGGGGTGGAGACACTCCTTCAAGTATACTGGGCCGAGGCCATTTAGGGCATTAAAGGTCAGCACCAACACTTTGAATTGTGCTCTGAAACGTACTGTAGGTCTTTCAGGACTGGTGTTATATGGTCTCGGTGGAAGCTCCCCATCACCAGTCTAGCTGCTGCATTCTGGATTCGTTGGAGTTTCCGGGTCACCTTCAAAGGTAGCCCCATGTAGAGCGCATTGCAGTAGTCCAAGCAGGAGATAACTAGAGCATGCACCACGCTGGCAAGACAGTCCAATAAGTGGGATCAATAAGTAAACCCTGTTGCAGTATAGTATATGCCTTTTCTCTGTGCCAGTCAGCTAACCGTACACTGCACTATGATTTTTTCCACTTCCACATACCCATTGCAAAAGTCTGTGGCCTCTGCGTTTGCTCAATCCTCCTTGAGTTGATTTGTAGGTTTCCTCCAGTTAGGAGTTTTGTTTTCATAACGGTCCCACCCCCACTTTTTTGCAAATCTTGAGGTTTCTCCAAGTCACTCTCTCCACACTCATGCCTGAAAATCTACTCATGTCTGAAAATAAGCAATAGAGAGAACAAGTGGGAACAAAACTGTCTCTTAATTCTGATCAGAGGAGAAATTGAAATGAAAAGACAGAAGAAAGAGCTGGTGTGTGTGTGTGTGTATGTGGATGTCTGGTATGATGTTTACCCACAAACTGCTTTATCTTGGAAGTGTCCTAAAATATTCTCTTATTGGTTAAGATCTGCCGGCAGCCTAATACATTGTCCTGTCTTTTGCACTAGACTGCAGAAATGCAGGGAGTATGCATAGGCTTTATTCTAAAGCTTGTGTATATCTCAAAGCTTGTGTATATTCTAAAGCTTGTGAATATCTCAAATGAGTACTTAAAAGTTGAGATTTAGATTTAGCAGTTATAGGCGGGACGTAATTGGCATTTCCCCCATGGAGAACTACTGCCAAGATGTTGCTGGACAACTCCTTGGCGTCGATCTTCAAGTGCGAGTCAACTTTCCAAGTCGCTATAGAAAGTGGCAGAATGCAAATTGTACAAATACAGGCTTTTCCCCCAAAAGGGCAATGTGTGTACAGTGGTTTATTTGTAGGGTAAGAAATGCAGTAGCAACTGTCAAGCAGCAAATCAGATTATCAAGTTTTCTGGAACAAGCAGTTGACAGTGCTTTTTGTAAATAGATCCCACTCAAAGATCCTGCTGTCTTGACCCTTTCCCTTTGATAGAACCTTATTCAATTTAAGCTACAGGCTTCTTACAATGTGATAAAACCAATAGTTATACTTAAAGTCACAAAGCAAAACCAATGTCTGAAAACTTGCGTCGATCTTATGATTCTCTCTAAAATTCAAAGAACATGTAACAGTTCCTCTTGCTGATTATTATGCCTGCATCTCTGGACACAATCAAATGGGCTTCAGGGAAAATCCTATATCAACATCATTCTTATCTATGTTTCTACCCCTCGTGTTTCTCTTTCGCAGGCTTCAATTTATTTTGGTTAGTCTTAAGGTGTTTTCTATACTTAGCCAATGATCAAACACCTCAAGTCTGACTTGTGTAGCACTGAAAGCCAAACATAAGTCCTTCACTCTCAAAATGCAGAAACATTCAGGTATTTCATGCATGGATTAACTGAAACAAGCACAGTCAGCTGAATGGTATAACAGACTGTCCGTAACTTCAGTAACTCACCGAAATTACTGAACATTCTAGTTTTTTTAATAATATGGCATACAATTTTTTATTGTAAGCTGTCTTGAAGAACCCTGTTAGACTCAAGGGGGGATTATAAATAATGAGGAAAGTGAAGAAAAACTGCTGCAAAATAATTAAACATGCAATTGGTCATAGAAAATTGTTTGGATATTGCAGATTGTCCTTTTAATTATTATTTTTAAAATATCAAAAGTTCAGTGGAGTTTCAACCTAACATTTAATCATGCAATTAGATTTAATGGGACTAGACCTCATAGTTGCTTTTTTAAAAAATTAATTAATTTTTGAAATTAATATCGCCTGCTATGGAATTTTTTCTGTTAGTACTGACTGGCTGCCAAAATCTATTAAAAATCTTGGTGTTCAGAGGACAGAACTGAGTGCAACAGGGTATGGTAATCAAATTAGAATATAACGAGAAACTGATCCGCAACAATGCTTGGTCAGCCATCACCTTGAAAAATAAGTGTGCCATAAACAAGCCAGCTCTGAAAACACATTTATTCATCTGTAACTAATGTTGAGAATTAGCAAATAATAAAGTTGCCTTATACTGTTTCAGACTGTTCTTCCTATCTTTGTCCAGTATTGTCTACTTTGCAAGGTTTACAGCAAGGGCTTATTTTCCTAGTTACATCCTAAGACTACCTTAACAGGAGACGCCTGGGACCTTGTGCATACAGAGCTCTTACACTGAGCCGTGGCCAGCTGTCAACTCTGTGTTTCATTCTGCATTTGCAAAGAGAAACTGTCCTAAAGAGTTAGCTTTAGCCCCATTTGCCAGTTGTCTACTGGAATTTGAAGGATTGAGTTCTGCTTTACTGGAAATCAATCTCCTGGCCTACCCGAAAGGAACACATATTTAGAATAAATTAATATTTCCCCCCTGAATATATTTCACAAACTGACAGTTCATGGCAGTGTTCTCCTCCTACATTCTCTCTCTCTCTTTTTTAAACTGATGCTGCAAGTTTATTATAGATACAATTAGCTTGCAGCTGTGTGTAGCATCTAAACAGTTGGGAAAATCACTTGGTGGTGTCCCACTCCTCCAGTTACATTTCTGCTGAAGCTGACAGTTTTCAAAGAACAGGGAGAAGAGCCTGGCTTTTTGAAATGGCCAAGCCTCCTTCAGCAATGTCAACTGTGATTCCTGCATTGCAGGGGTTTGGACTTAGATGACCTTTGGGGTCTCTTCCAACTCAACAACTCTGATTCTAGCTTTTCATTAGTGGCTCTCTTCCCCTGTTACCTAAAGCAGTACACTCAATCTCTCTTTTCTTCGCCCCAAGCTCTGCCTGGAGGTGAGAGGAATGATTTACCTGTCTGAATGGGATGTTAGGTATCCAGCCCATATAACCCGAATGCTGGATCTGACCAGTGCTGCTTTGACTGTGGTGAAGTTGTCTCTGGGCCGAAACCCTTCAGAAATGTTGTTGTTGTTGTTTAGTCATTTAGTTGTGTCCGACTCTTTGTGACCCCATGGACCAGAGCATGCCAGGCACTCCTATCTTCCACTGCCTCCCACAGTTTGGTCAAACTCATGCTGGTAGCTTTGGGAACACTGTCCAACCATTTCGTCCTCTGTCATCCCCTTCTCCTTGTGCCCTCAATCTTTCCCAACATCAGGGTCTTTTCCAGGGAGTCTTCTCTTCTCATGAGGTGGCCAAAGTATTGGAGCCTCAGCTTCAGGAACTGTCCTTCCAGTGAGCACTCAGGGGTGATTTCCTTCAGAATAGATAGGTTTGATCTTCTTGCAGTCCGTGGGACTCTCAAGAGTCTCCTCCAGCACCATAATTCAAAAGCATCAATTCTTCGGCGATCAGCCTTCTTTATGGTCCAGCTCTCACTTCCATACATCACTACTGGGAAAACCATAGCTTTAACTATACAGACCTTTGTCGGCAATGTGATATCTCTACTTTTTAAGATGCTTCCTCTGTTACCTAAAGCAGTACACACAATCTCATCTGACCAGTGCTTCTTTGACTGTGGTAAAGTTGTCTCTGGGCCAAAACCCTTCAGAAATATTAGGCAGTGGAGAATGGTTCTCTCTCTCTCTCCCCCTCCTCTCTCTGAGCTTTTACTGTATTATTGTTTTGACACTGGACCAACCTTTAGGAATGATTTTAGGCTAGGGAATCCTGCCATGGTGAGAGATTGCAAGTACCCTCCAGCACTGATTCTGGGGAACACTGGAATGTTAAGGTTTTCATATTGTTATGTGCAACCCGGTCTCTGAGCAGTGATAGATTTCAGGAGTGCCAGCATGTACCTCAGGCTTGAGTTCCTTGGAATGAAGGTCACTGTAGACATTGGTGTCTTTGTGATAATACGGTTTTATTTACACAGATAGCATGAACAGAGCATATGATAAAAGGCTTCGCAGTCTTAATGCTTCCAACTGACCTTGCTCCCCAATTGGATTTCTAGAAAGCCCCCTGCAAATGCCATAAGCTTTGGTTTCGGGACAGAGAGCAGGCCAAGCCTCTCTTTCTTTCCAGCCCCAGATGAGACTGGCTCTGGTCTGTTCTTCTCTTACACTTGCTGATAACATCTCCTCCAGCTGGAGAAGGTGCCTGCCTTCTGGAAGCATCTCCAGCTCGTAGCTTCTGTGGTTATCAGTTCCCTGTACTCCTTAGTCATGCAAGAGAAACTTCACATATTTGGCTAGAGATACTAACTAAACTGAGGCTAATGTGACCCCTTTAGCAGCTCCTCTTTCTGAAGAACCCCACTTTACCGATATAAAAACACATGCTTGAAAGGGACCCACAGATGATCTCCAGATTACACCCCCCCAAATAAAGAATCCTATGATGGTATATTCCTGGAGTGTGCAGAAATAGCCACAATTGGAATGGCAGCTGTACCCAAGACATTTTAGTGCTGCCCAAGACATTTTGGAGCCTGAGACAAACCACAAAATGGTGTCCTCCTGCCTGCTTGGGAAGAAGGGGTAAATGAAGATCTATATCAGGAACAAGAGGGAATTAAGATCTGCATTTTTTGTAAACTGCTTTAAGGGTTTCTCTTTCCCCCCCTTTTCCAATCAAGTGGGGTATAAATTTTATGAAATAAATAAAATCAGGATCTGTTGCTCCTATGGGTTCTGCCACTTGTCACCACACCTTGCCTCATGGGTGGGCCGGCCCTGGCTGTACCAGTTCAAGTAACATATGCATTAGGCCAATATGTGAATGCTATGCTGAAGTGAAGCTAAAAAGAGAACCCTTTTATTGTGCCTTGAAACTATTTGGTTTTGCAAGTTCCCATTTTGCAGGCTGAGCAGTGTTGTTAAAGATAATAGGTACTGGCATTAGAGGATTTGTCATAAGTGATGTTATAGGCATTATCCAGGAAGTGTATAACCGTATTCTAAATTTTCCCAGCTGTTATAATATGTTGATAGGTTGAATGCTGGGAAACTGTGCCATCTTTGACATTGATTTTAAAGAAGGATAATCTGGATCCCGTGCAACAAATGTGAAATAGCTATTCATTTGTAAATTTTGAAAGGTCCTTTATATTTTTCTGGCTGTTATAACGAGGTCTAGCGCATTATTTGATCTGGTTGACTTCTTAGGTTAAGAGAGAGCTTCTTATTCTGGGCAGCCAAACTCTTGTATTAGACATGTTCCAGTTGCTGCTCTTACTTGCGTGGGAACTATCCTCCTTGCTTGTTCCCCAAGGAAACCTTTTGATTGACAGAAAATATAATAGATGCGAAGCAAAGAGGACAAAAAAAAACTTCTTTAGAGAGCAGAAAGGAGTGATGTTCCATTAAATATTGATCAATGGAGCATTCTAAGGGCCGCCACATCATTGCTGTATGAAAAGCACAAGAGACCACTGAAATCTTTCTAATGGTATCCGATTCCTTCCAAACAAGAGTGAACCTATTGGACAGCTACTTAGAGTTACCGCTGAAACGGTTTGGAAGTGTGTGCTCTTCCATGGTTGGTGAGCACGCCCCACTGTTAGTCCCATAGATGTAATTATTAATTAATGGTTCTCAGGAGAGTGCTGTTGCAGGTGTTCAGAGTTATTTTTTCCTTTAACCTAGACAGACTGGCTGAATGTTGAGTCGGAAACAATAAGCAGCATCTCTTGATGGCTGCACTCTATGCTAATGGCAACCCACTGTGTGGGGGGGAAAAGCAACCTCTTGTAATAAAATTCCAATCTCTGCTCACTGAAGAATAAGAATTCCAACTTTAAAAAGACAATTGAACTTGTCAGTCAAATGAATACCAAATTTAAGGGAGTGAATACACTTAGCAGGAGATCTTAATGCTGCATGAATGGACTTTCCCTTCTCTCCACCCAAAATCTGGTCTGCAGGACTGCAAGGGGAAGGAGAATCCACTCCACCAATGCTGTCTGTTCTGCCAGGAAGCAGATGCCATTGGATTTCACCATTAATAATTTGATCTCAAACATGAAAACATGAAAAATAGCAAGCCCAGTATGTTCTGAAGCTACAGCTTGTGTCTGAACAAAATTTGTAAGCTCATTCTTTCTATTGGGTGAATTTTCTTTTTTTAAAAAAATAATATTTATTGCTTTTAAATCTTACAAAAAAAAAGAAGAAAAGAAGAAGAAAAGAAAAAAGGAGAAAAAAGGCAAAAGGAATACAATACAATACAATACAATACAATATACAATACGCAACACAACATTAACACATTAAACTAAACATAAAAAAGTTAAAAAAACATGCATCATACCGTTTCAATGCCCTATCTTTCATTCCCTCGTTTCATCGACCTCCTCTCACCTCCCTTTTTGTATTCCACTTCTATTAATTATTTCAGCAATTCCTTTCCCTCTTTCTCTATTTTCTGTCATATAATTAACTTAACTTATTTTAACCTTATCTTCCATTAATACCATAATACTTATTTATACTTAACTCCTTATAACATTTCTACTAAAGCCATATAATTTCATTCCAACATTTTTCTAACACTCATTAATTTTACAATATTTCTATAAATAAACTTTAAACTTTTTCCAATCTTCTTCCACCGTCTCTTCTCCCTGGTCTCGGATTCTGCCAGTGCTTTCCGTCTATTCCATATGGTCCATCAACCTGGTGATCTTCTGTCCGAGGCTCTTAACTCTTTTCCAAGTCCCTTCTGCGGATCTTCTTCATATTTATACATGCACTTTACTTTGTCTTCTGTTGATCTTGTTCTTAATTTCCTTCCTTTGATGCCGAGGAGTAGATCTCGGGGAGGCTCCAACCTAGCAATATTTTTATTCTTTCTCGACAGGTCAGCCAAATCTCCGTAGTTAGCACTAAGGTCCAAAAGATGTTTCAGGACATGTTTCAAAATCCCTCCAAAACTGAAAGTCCCCACAACTCCAATCTCCTCCTGGCCCAAGTCCAAATCCCAAAGGTCAGTACATCCCTGCATGAGGGAATCTATCCAACTTTCCTTCTCAAATCCAAGCAGGGTTCCAATCCTTAAAATCTGACTTTCTCTAAATTCAGTCATAGAAGGCAACAACTTATATTCATCAAATTGCCTCTGTAAGACTGGGACTCTCTCCACTTGTATTACTTTAGGTTCAACAACAACTTTCTCCCTTGCCTTCTCAACAATTTGCCATGTCAAAGTAGATTCCTGAAACAATTCCTGAATAGTTTCTGTATAGATGTTCACTTTTTGTCTCAAATCAGTCACTTTTTGTCCCAAATTATCAATTTTGATAGTCATCACATCCGTCTTCTTATGAAGCTGTTCCAATGAGGTACTTATCTTGCATAATGCAATCACCAAGGCTTCTTCTGTCGACATTCTTACCAATCCAAGGTCAATCCCTGGTTCTCACAGTTTTTTATCTCTGCAGCTGGTAATCCCCCCAGCTCCACTCCTGTAACAGTTTCAAAGGCTCCCTCTAGAGGGAAACAATTTCTATTTGTACCAATCCTTTTAAACACAGTTCAAGCAACAAAATTAGTTTCAATTTTCGGTTACTTTTACTCCTTTTTAAACGCAGAAGGAAACAATGGAAACAATATATTTCTCTTATTTAGCTATCTGTCCACATACGTTTTATTCACAGTCAATGAACTTTCCCAAAACGTCAGTCTTACTAGCAGCCCTTTTCCAGGTTCGAAGTGGTGGTAATTTATCTTTCTTCGCTCTCTCTCCTGTAGGCTTACACGATCCAAAATTTCTCCCCTCTTCTCCTGCTTCCGGGGGGGGGGGTAATGATTTTAACTGATGGAGGTTTAATCCTTTACAGAAGACTTTCCAAGACTTTAGCTTGCAGCCTCTTTGCTTCAGTCTATTTACAAAAGGGGAAGGCGGACTTCCTGTTTTAAACCTCCCTGTTTCGGTGCCAAATTAAGACGTTTAAAAATCCAATTTTCCATTCTACTCACGGGTAGTTATTTTAAGATCAAATTGTCCACAGGAAAAAGTCAGCCCTCTCCGACAACAGCTATGCGGCTTCACTCCATGAAAGAAGCATTCAATTCGAAGCACCGCGCCATTCACCTCACGCCGCTCCGGATCCCCGAAACCGGGTTTCCCCACGAGTAGGGGAGGCGCAAAAGATGCCAGCTGAATCCCATGTTCACAGGCTTCTCCCACCTGTGAGTTTTGGTGGGTCCCCGCCTTCACCGTGGCAGCCAGACCCTAATTTCCACGAAGCAAATTCCTCCCGATCAGAGGAATTCAGCCATTGCTGGAGGCGCCAACCCGGAAGTTCTCTATTGGGTGAATTTTCTGCTGTGATGTATCTTTATCTTATTTGTATGTCTCTCGTGAGTGAAAGGTAGATAGAGTCTTCTAAATCTCTACGAGCTATTAATATTCTAATCAAAACATGACACTTGATTAGCAACTGTTAAATGGTTTGTTTGTTTCTTCCCACCTTGGGAGAATCTTCTGTGCAACAGTTAACTAGTAGTACAATTATTCAGCCTACTTTCTTGCCAGACTTTTCTTATCAATTGAGATTTTTCTTCTCCTGCATTGTCATTTAGATGACAGGATATTTTTGCTTTGATATCTAGCAGACCTTGCTTGGAAGTGAAGCATTTACATGCTGCAAAATATGACTCATATAGTTTGCTCCTAGGCACAATTCAAAGTGACATTGATGATTTCTGAATGCCCTAAACAACTCGGATCCTGCATACCTTAGGGGAAAACACTACTTATGTGAGCCCTTTAAAACTGACAGGGGATGGCCTACTGGAAACATCAACCATGTGTCAGTTAAGATGAGGAAGGGGTGTGCAATGAAGCATTCTTAGTGATGGCTCTAAAAATTATGGAAGTTCTTCCCAAGGGAGACCCATTGACTGTCTTTTATCCAATCCTTTACAGAAGGACTAGCTTCCAGTTAGACTCAGTTTCTGGTGTGGCTTTTATCTTTTTCTGCTTTAGAGGTTGTGGCTGCCTCAGCATAGGGGACCAAACCAGCACTTGGTACCAGTGGAACCACAGTAGAATTAGACTGTAAGAACCCTCACTAGTTTAAATAACTGCACAAACTAATGGGGGTAATTTGTTGATTCAAAATATATTGGCACTCCTTTTTTAGTGGCTTTTGAATACTGCCGTTGGGTCACTTCAACAATGCTAACTAGGCTGTTGCAAAAAGTATTTCCGTCTTTCAGACCTACAGTGGTACCTCGGGTTACAAACCTCGGGTTTCACACACTTCGGGTTACAGACTCCGCTAACCCGGAAGTAGTACCTCGGGTTAAGAACTTTACCTCAGGATGAGAACAGAAATCGCACACCAGTGGCATGGCGGCAGCAGGAGGCCCCATTAGCTAAACTGATACCTCAGGTTAAGAATGGTTTCAGGTTAAGAACGGACCTCCAGATCGAATTAAGTTCATAACCAGAGGTACCACTGTATTTGTCAGTGACCAGTAAAAAGAAAGAAAAAGAAAGAAAGAACTGTCTAATGGTACATAAAATACAATGGGTCAAAATGAGTTCTCCTCCCCTGCATCAGTACACTAAAAGTATTGGTAAAGCACTTTTAAGAAAGCACTACTGACAAAAACAAGAAATGGTATTTCCAAATCAATAAAATCTGTGGATGACTCATTTTGCATACAAAGAAGGGAGCACTTATGTGGTTTTTGACCTTGTGGCAATTGAATTGTTGGGGCTAAAAATGCTGGATAGAGACACAGATAAAAGAGAATATGTCCCGTTTGATCATTCTTGGATCATTACTACAGTTCATCACTTGGCCTTCATGTTGTGCAAGGCTTTCACCAGAATAAACTGGATATTAAAAGGAGCTTAACATTGCCTTCCAAAAATAGAGCTCTCTATTAGAACTAAAAAATTTAGGGGGAAAGTTTTCTGCCAATCCTATATTAATTAGAAAAGTATTTCCCGCTCGTAAGGTTTATTTTGCTTGCCGTATTTCTTTGGTAGAGTTTGGAAGAGATACCAATGCTGTTGCTTTTCTTCTCATATCGCACTGCAATATTGAAACTCTTGGATCTAGTGTGGTGTAGAAAGGCTCACTGGGTGGACTTGGGCCAGTTCCTGCCTAACCTACCCCACAGGATTGCTGTGGGGTTTAAATGAGAAGGGAGAGAATCATGTATGCCACCTTGAGCTCCTTGAAGAAAAAGGTGGGATAGAAATGCAGCAAATAAATAATAACTAATAATTAAAAAATTCTTCATGGGAGCCAGCTCCTAAACATTAACAACTTACACCATTGTTTCAACAGGAAGGTGTGCAAGTGTATGTTACCGTTATAAAATATGTATTATTGTTTATATTTGCATATATTAGGACAGACACTAAAAAACAAACAAGCCCAAGGCAGCAGTGCCTTCTGTTTGTTCATACTAGTCTTTATTTAGCTTAAGACTTGGCTTGCAGTGCTCTCCTTTCTCTCCTTTAAAATCAGTTTTATATTTTGAGAGTAACAATTAAAGGAACCAATTATGGCTTCTCAGATAACATTGGCTGCATTCACACAGCATGATAAGCTGTGGTTTATGTTATGTTTTTATATACTACTTTTTGGCCCAAAGACCCCCCCTGCCCCAAAGCAATGACTGATAAATGCACAGAACAATCAGGGTAGTTTATTTATTTATTATAAAAAGGAAATGCCTCTGAGACATAGGTAGTAGTAGTTGTTAGGGGAAAAACAGGGGCCTAATTTGAATAGTAGAATGTCTGGCATCTGGTGGCTTTTGTGTTGTGCTCCGGAATCGGCCCCTCCCTTTGTGTGTTCAGTTAAGTTTCATTAGAGAGACCAACTGTCATTTTTGTTTCTTACCTCAAGTTGTTTTAGTTTCTCTCAGACAGTATGTTATTGTGTTACAGTTTTCTTTATTATTAAAGCTTTGTTTGACATATATGTGAGCTGCTTACTTTGCTGAAAGAAAAGAAACTCTGCTGAAGAATGGTGGCATATCCTAAACTGCGTGACTGAGGGGATATTCCCAGTCTGGCAGGAGGATTGATTTTATTAATCACCCCACCCTCTGCAACAGTTGTATGCCTACATTTTCTGCTTAGGTTGTCAGAAGTAAAATGGAGAGTACTCACTCTAAAAGACATAAATGTTGCAATAGGAAATGAGATTTGAGCTAATGATCTGCACCTTCTTTTTCTTAGGAGAGAGCTATGTGTGTGGTTCGATAGAGCCCTTCAAGAAGCTGGAGTACACAAAGAATGTAAATCCCAATTGGTCAGTGAATGTGAAAACCACCTCCGCTGCCCGCACAGTGGCCTCTCTTGCCTCGGCCAAAGGAAGCCCTTCAGACCAGAAGGAGAACAAGGATTTCATTAGGCCTAAACTGGTCACAATCATCAGGAGTGGTGTGAAGCCCCGTAAAGCAGTCCGGATTCTGCTTAACAAGAAGACAGCGCATTCATTTGAGCAGGTTCTCACTGATATCACTGATGCCATCAAACTGGATTCCGGAGTAGTTAAGCGCCTGTACACACTGGATGGGAAACAGGTAAGAGAATAGCTTAAGCTACCTTATTAAACAACAACAACCTCACAAAAGTCTAGCTAGATCTGGTGGCTCTTTTGATGAAAACTCCCTTTCTCTGGCCAAAGATCTTGCAGCCTTGATGTAATAAGGACCTAAGCCATACTTAAACCTTGCAAAATTCTATACCTCACAAAGTAGTTATTTTTAACTTTAATTTTTTAAATTTAGTTAGTTATTTTCAGAATTCAGATACATAAATAACTAAATATTGCATTTCTAAAGCATACAATTTCATACCTTGTTATAAAAAATCAAGTTATAAAACATGTTGATGTGTTTTTAAGTTTAAAACAATAAAAATAGCAATACTCAGCTGAATTTAATTACTGAATTACTATTATAATATGTGTGTGTGTGTTATACAATGCAAGAAAAGCTCAACATATTTCAAGAACTGCTTAAGCAACAACCATAAAATATTTTCTCAAGTGTTTTATGCTGTATTATGTAATCTATAAGACAACGGCCAGTGTAGACATTATCACCAGTATGAACGTTACTGCTATTTGGGGGAAAGTCCCCCTGCTACCTCTTGTACTGGGCTCCTTTTCATTCTACAGATCTGAACACATTTGCCTTTCCTTTCTCCAGCTGTGCCATTTTCCCAGGTAGGGAAAAATGTAGTGTTCTCTCTCTCACTCACTCACTCACACACACACACGAATATTCCTGTAGTACAGAAAGATTCTAGAGGCAGACTTGGGAGTAAAGACTGAATCAACTGCTGAGCATTGTCTCTTTGATTGGTTGGGGCTCCACGCTTCAGTTCACAACAGACTTTTCACTTGGGATAACAGGAAATGTATGCTGTTGGTAGGGAATGGTTCCCCCTGCCTTTTTTGTTTTGGGCTTGTACCAAGATTTTAGATATGTCAAGAACCATCTGTGGGGAACACAGATCTAACCCTTCTGTGTCCCCCACCCCATAAGTTATTTTTATCAAATCACTTTGGCAACTGGCTAGCACCTCTGGATCACACATAGTCCAATCAAACCAATTACAGTGATGGCGGCTCCTTATATTCCCTCCTAGAGTGTACAAATTTAATAATATTTTATAATGGTGGTAGTGGTGGTGGTGATGATGATGATGTAAGCATTGTCATAAGAGCTGATGCATCACTGATCTCCAGCAGTGGTACTGATGGTTTCTCAGATTAATGCCAGGGCAGACACAGTGTCATGAAACATATTAGCCACTCTAGGGTGGAATTCAACTAAGTTTAACTCGGAATAGACCCATTGCAATTAATAAACCTAACTCAGTCATGTTCATTGATTTCAGTGGGTCTACTCTGAGTAAAATTTAGTTGGATCTTTGGCTGAAAGGGTGGGATACAAATTTAATAGTTTGCTGATATCAGAACAAATGTCAGTTCCTTGCTTTAGACCTTCACTTGCTAGTATATGCAGTGCTGGATTTATAAGGTTTTCTCTCTCCTCATTGAGCATTAATGAGTTGCAGGTTACTGAAAAGCTCTCTGGCTAATATGAGTTGGAAATTCCATATGGAATAATATGATAATTATGACTGTTGTGTGAGGGTTGTCTTTGTCCCATCTGCTATTGGTTTGGTTTGTCAGATATATTATGAATAACTGGCATGGGGGCTGAGGACCAATCCAAGCACATTGCCTGCCCCCAATGTGGAGACCACAAAAAAGATAACAATTCTGCATGGCAGTGCCCCAGAAGAGCCTAGTCTTGTGAAGTGGCAACAATCAACAACATGACCAAAGCATGAAACTCTCAGGAGAAATTGCTATCAGAGGTCTTTGACCTAGAAGCAACCCCACCCGCAAGAGTTTCATAGATGAAGGGGTTGTGCTGATTTGCTTCTGATATGGATTCCAGGACTCCACTCAACTGAAATGGCAAATTCCAGTTCTTTATTACCCTAACTTAATTGAGATTTAGATAGCTGCAGCAACTGACTTAGGGACGCGGGTGGCGCTGTGGGTAAAACCTCAGTGCCTAGGACTTGCCGATCGTATGGTCGGCGGTTCGAATCCCTGCGGCGGGGTGAGCTCCTGTCGTTCAGTCCCAGCTCCTGCCCACCTAGCAGTTTGAAAGCACTCTTAAGTGCAAGTAGATAAATAGGGACAGCTTTATAGCAGGAAGGTAAACGGCGTTCCGTGTGCTGCGCTGGTGCTGGCTTGCCAGCTGCAGCTTCGTCACGCTGGCCACGTGACCCAGAAGTGTCTTTGGACAGCGCCGGCTCACGGCCTCTAGAGCGAGATGAGCACGCAACCCTAGAGTTGGACACGACTGGCCCGTACGGGCAGGGGTACCTTTACCTTTACCTTTAGCAACTGACTTACTAAATGTCTAAAAATAAAATTGACACGCATCTATTTTCTACCTCAAAAGTTCAAACATAACTTTTCACCCACGTGGATGCTTCCCATGCTGGTCCCTTCCAACTCTACAACTCTATGATTCTATGATGGTCAGTGGTTAGCGCTAAACCAGAAGGGAACTCCAAGAGCTTCCTGCAATGTTCTCCATAACCTGCACTGGGATTTCTGCAGCATTTCCCATCAACTCCAGCGTAAGCACAGTGATTATGGCCCCAATTGCCTAATGACCGTGCATTGGAAGTAGTCTCCATTTTCTCATTTCTCACCGAGGGAGAACTAACCAGAGTTAATTTGCAGACAGGACAGCAGGCTTCAGTAATTCCAAAGGGATGACTTTGGATCAATGTGGTGACTGCATTTGATCTGTAAGAGCTTTGGAAACTTTGTGTCTACTTGAGCTGCTGCAAGACAATTCTCCTGATGCACGTCTTTCCTCTCTTGCTAATTGTATTCTGTTGAAGTGGCTGGGTCTGCTGCCTAACCTTAGCAGGCAAGGGAGGTGGGAGTGTTGCACCCCTTTGTCTTGAACAGAGACCACTATGTCTGGTGAGTAAACAAAGCTGCTTAGCAAGCAGAAACATCACTCAGCGATTTTGCACTCAGCGGGAATAACCTGTTGGTCAGCTCTGCGTGTGTGTATGTGTGTATAAGGGAAGCCATTGATTTCCATCTGACTTAAGCAATTGATGTTCCATTTACATTGCCAGAGCCCTTTTCTTCTTGGTGGCATTTGAAGTAGAAGGATGGATTTATTTACTTTTTTGTCGCTTACTAAGTTCCTTGCTGAGTGTGATTAAAGGGAGGAAATCCATGGTAAATCCAAAAGTTTGTTCCACTTGTGCCTGTGGATAAATTCCCATCTGTGGCTCTTGCAGGGCATCCAGAAAATTCCAAATTCCCTGCTCTGAGTGGCTAAGCCTTAATTGGAGATTTCTTAGATCGGACTTTAAAGACCTTAATGCCTTATTGACTGGAAAATGTAATTTTGTTTTTTGAGGATCAGAGAATAAAGCTCTTCTAGTACAGTCAATCTCCTTGTGAAACAGAGATTTGAGTGAAAACTTTTCAGTTTAAGTATTGAAATATTGCCACCCCCTTTGCTGCAGGTCACATGGAAGTCAATGTAACCTTTTATTGCTCGGTTCAAATCTTACTGAGAACAACATACTCACCCCACCTCTCTCCCCAGGCAATACTTTCAACAGTATGATATTCTTAAATTTTCCAACTTTGCTGAAGTGTTATTGGCTAACCTGTGTTTGACCTTGTCCTGTGCCTCTCTCATGTGCTCATGAGATTCCACTAGGCTATCTTGATGGAATCTAAGGGTTCAGGAGTAGTTGGTAAGATTATGTGAATAAATACACCATCAATGGCTTCCACAATCCCTGTGGAGGTGTGTTTCGTGGCACCTTTGTTATATGTCATCATATGCTGAAGACACACCTCTTTACCTGACCTGATACCACACACACACACACACACACACACACACACAAAACAACAACAACAACAACAACAACAACACACAACTTCCCACTTATGTGAGGGGTTATGTTTTGGCATCCTGTGTGTATAAGTGAAAATCACGTAAGTGAAAATAACGTAAATGTCCTCTCTGCTACTCTCTCTCCAATCCAGATAAAAAATACTGTACCTAAAAGTTCCACAACTGGAATTGAATATTTGGGGCTGGCTGGCAGTAACCTGCCCTGGGACCTCCTTATATTTATCATATCCAATCTTTTCCCCTAACTGGGATTTCACCACATGGTGAAGGGTGGTTAATAAATCAAACCAAACAAACAAACAAACAAACAAACAAACAAACAAACACCATACCTGTAAGTAGTAGTCATGGATATATTGGGTCAACAGGATGCAACTAGCATTTCTTCTGATACACATTCTGATTTGCTGTATGTTTTATATTCTCTAGTTAGGTCTATGGAGCCCACGTTAGGGAGACTTTGAGGGGAAAAACATTGGCAGCAGTGTCAGTTTTGATGGGCCCCTTCCATTTGTGAGCCCTGGTGCATTTGCCCCCAGTACAGTGGTACCTCAGGTTACATATGCTTCAGGTTACAGACTCCGCTAACCCAGAAATAGTGCTTCAGGTTAAGAACTTTGCTTCAGGATGAGAACAGAAATCGTGCTCTGGCGGTGCGGCGGCAGCAGGAGGCCCCATTAGCTAAAGTGGTGCTTCAGCTTAAGAACAGCTTCAGGTTAAGAACGGACCTCCGGAACGAATTAAGTACTTAACCTGAGGTACCACTGTACTTCCCCTTAAAACAGGCCTGCTCCAATATTAGTAAAAGGAGATGAGTTCTAAATTACACTTTTTCATATTTGCTCTAAAACTAATGTGTGGTATGAGATCTTTTGTATCTGTGTATTCCCCTCCCCCCCACCTACATAATTTATTCTCATTGTCCTGGCCTTTGGCTAAACTTATTGATTGATTGAATTTATTATGATTAATTTTTTTTACATATGGTACACATTCCCCACCCCCACCCCGTTTGCTTCTACTACAGAACCCCACAAAGCCTCTTTGAAGGTTAATGCATTTGCTACAGGGATATTTTTCCTCCTTGATGAAATTTTGGCTTCTGAGACTTTTAATCAGGATTTTCAGCGGGAACAAGTCCTTGAAGTTCAGATACTGGAGGAAATATTCCTTGAGGACTATGGTTTTACAGTAGCCCACAGTCCTTCATGCACAGGAAAAAGGGCATAAAGAGGGAGTATGAAATTGGCAGGGAGGGGGAAGTTCACAACTATGGAGAATGTGGCAGAAGGTCACAGCATTTTCAAGACTGGTGGAGGAGGATAAGACTTTGAAAGCAGAGTTCAGTATAAACTCCTTAGAGTGAGTTGGCCTTCCCAACTCTCTCTCTCTCTCGATATGGAGGATTTGCTCTTTCTCTGTTAAGTGCTGCATCTTGGAAGCTTCAAGTATTCAAAATTCCTTTAAGGCTTTAGGGCTTAACGATATAAGGATATTTACTCATCAAGTGAGAGTCAAACCTCAGTTTGAACTATTCTTAATTATCTTTTGACTTGGGTTAAGCAATCATTTTTCTTAAAGCTGATAGACTGGAAGGACCCAGAGGAAAATAATGGACCAGTAAGTCAAGTCTTTGATTAAAAGGATAGAAGGCACCATTGATCACTTTACAAACACATCTGGCCCGGATCCTCACCGTAGAAATAGCAGGCCTCTCTTAAATGTGGGCTCATTCCATTTATGTGATCTCCAGGTGCAATAGCAATGTCCTTATTTCTTTCTGTCACCAGCCAATCATTCAAGTTATTGGCTGTCCTTCAGGGCCAGGGTAGCATATAACTGGAGATCAATATAAGAAATAAAACTCAGAATAAACACGGTACAAAAATCGTAAAAGCATCAGCCATAAAATCAGTAGCATTGACAACATCCAGCAGAGAGCCATCAGATGATAAATTTAAACCAGCTGCAAAATGTAATGGAATGTCTGATCAAATAAAGGGCTGTGTCCATTGTTCACTGGCAGCTGGCGCAAGTGCTCTTGTACTACTGGATGTGCAACAGAAGAATCCAACACAACATTTGTGCTAGGAGAAACTCATTGCGCAACAGACTGTGCAGTCTTTTGCACAAAGAAGTTATCAGCAACCTGATTATGTGTTCTCTTGTTCCATAATGTTCCACTGGAGCAAAATAATTCACCAGTGGAACAAGAAGACCACTAAGTGACTCTATCTTAGTCCTACTCTGGATACAACCCAAAGTTTCTACCCAGCTTCAGAAGGACAGTGATGCTGGTGCCAGAGGAGTTTTTCCACAGAGATCATTCTGTATGTGACATATTGTGATTGAGAGAGCCCTCTCCCTGATTGCTGTCCTTCAGATGGTAGGGTGATATGGAAGACCCTTATTTGCTCTCTAACTACAGGTGGTAGGGTGACACACAGGAAAGCCGCTGAACAATGCAGTGTACAAGTAGGCTGCGATAGTAGCAGCCTTCATGATTCATTGAAGGATGGTGGTGGGCCTACATAGCCAAATAAATGAAAATAACTAAGTCCTAGGCCAGTAGTGGAACCTTTTTCAGATGGAGAGTCTCACTTCCTTTCAGGGGAATCTTTCAGGAGCTACATGCCAGTGGTTGATAGGGCTAGAGACAAGTGGGTGGATAAGTGGATGTGACTTTAATATAAACCAGAGGTTTATACACACACCACTCTCCACTCAGGCAAGCCAGTGGCATGCTCCTAGTTAAGCATGCCACATTCCAGCCAGATAAAAGTCCTGAAAAAGAGTGTGGAGCAGAATTGACCTGGCACAGGGCATGGCCCAGCAAGAGTCCTGATGGTGTGAGAAAGAGCCCTGAAAGACCACGTTTAACCCCTGGACCTGAGGTTCCCCACCCTTGTCGTAAGCCATTCAGGTCTTTGTAGATTACAACCAGCACATTTAAAACAATCTTGCCTGATTTACTTGCAGGGAATACTGGTGAAATATGCTCCTTATTCCAACTGAAAATACAGTTGCTAGGTTACTAACAGAGGGTTCTGAGAAATCTTGAGGAACAGTGTCATGTAAATGTATTGCAGTGGTCCAATTAAGAAGTTACGAGGCATGGGAAACTCTGTCCCTTGCTGCGACCCAGGATCCAGCAGTGATCTGAATGCAGAGTTGGCAGCTGCAGGAGTATCCAGTGGGAAGCCAGGTCAGGGTCAGGGCTGAGAGCTGAATGCAGAAGACAGGGAGACCATTGTGCCTGAGGAGCTTGGACAAGAACTTCCAGAAGAACCTACCATGCCCTATGGGCCCGCAGCCTGAACCCTCGTGGACACCTTTCCCTGAGTCTGAAGAACAAAATACCTCCCACTGCACATCACTAGTTCAGCAGTGCTGGGAGTGCACCAGAAGGGAGGCTATGGAACAAGGAGGAGAACCTGCCTTCAGGGCAGAGGGTTGGACCTTTAAGGCTCTGAAGTTCTCTCGAGGGAGTAGAGCCTGGAGGAAGTAGTCTGGACGCAGAGGATAAAATGCTCCCAACCTTCCTTTGAGCAAATGGCTCACTTGGAGCTGTCCATGGTTCTGCAGCTTCCTTGTCAGTTGCAGCATTGTATCAGCACATGGCAGCCATATTCAGGACATATTCAGCAGGTCTCCAGCAACAGTAAGTGGACAGTTGCTTTAGAACACAGCACCGGATGACTAGTATATTTGCCAGGAGACTTTTAGAAGCAAATCTATAGCTGTAGCTATAGCTGTTACTTCCATTCCTCGAAGTTTAGTATGCAGACTTTCTGTCAGCTAGGTAAGTATTCTTTTGAGCTTACTGTCCTGTGTAGCTAGACTATTACAGTTCACTTGCTGGGGAAGAAATACGCTTGTAATATTTTATGTGTCTCTCGGGATCATTCACAGGAGCCAGCATCTGACTGGAAAATGTAATGTTAATTGGCAAAGAGACTGTAAGATACTGTTCTTAATCATGTTTGCAGCTTTTTAATAGCCCATAGTTAGTTTTCAGAGCAATTTATTCTTTTTAAAAAATAAATAATGCCACTTTTTGGAGAGGGAATGGTTTTTCCAAGTGATGTCTAATACATATAAGTTTTCTTTTTTAAAAAAATAAATAGAAAACATGCAGCCTGCCTTTTGGCTAAAGGGGTCTCTGTAGAAAACCAGCTACAGAATTGAATCAATAGTCAAATACCCTTTGCAAGAAGAGTCTTGATTAATTAGAAAAAGCAAGCATGGGTGCATGCCATAATACTGGGACTGTGATGGAAAAGGCCTTACTTCTAAACCTAACCTCTGTGCCACATGGCACCTAAATCAGGGCCTCCCTGGCCATTTAGGGCTTTGAATGGGCTCAGAAATGAACTCTCAGCTGGTGTAGCTGGTTCAGAACAGACAATACTTGTGTGGACACGATGCCACCAAGGTGCAAGCAGTAGGATTTTGTACCAGCTGAAGTTTCTGAAGCATTTTCAGATATCACTACACACATCACCAGTGCATAAATGACAGTGTCCGGGTCTCACTCTTCCAGTAGTGGGTGTTGCTGCAGAGCAGTTGAATCCAATAACAGCTGCAGCATGGGCATCCAGGAATAATGGGACTTCCCAGTGTTTTGCTCTGCTTGTCCCATGTACGACTAGCTGCCTTTTGGACAGAAGTCATGGGTGTGTCCTCAATGCAATGAGCTCCTGTCTCTCTGAAAACAAGTTTGTTCCCTTGAGACCAAGGAAACAGACCTAGAAAAGCTAGGAGAGGCAGAGGGGTTTGTGGACGAGGCCTTTGGGGATGTTGTAATGGTGTCCCACTCCCAAATCTATTTTCATGTTATCAATCTTGCGTCCTATAGCACCCCTAAACTGTAAATCTCATCTGGACAAATGCAGTCTTGTCCACAATGGAGGTTTTGTTCCATGTTATATAGCTGTAATCAACACTGTCTTATCTGGACCTTGAACTATAATAAAGGCTACTTAATCTAGGAAATGCCTATCATCTTCAGGCAGAAGAATTTCAGGAGAAACATTGTAGCCCAGTGGTAGAGCATCTGGTTTGCATGTAGAAGTTTTGGACCCTTGCACCCCCAGGTAAGGCTGGGAGAGAGCCCTGTCTGAAACCCCAGAAAGCTATTGTCAGTCAGTGCAAACAATACAGAGCTGCAGACTAAGGCAGTACGGTCCTATGTTCCCATTTCTCAACATTGGTAGAAATGTTTAGTCAGCTCCAAAGCATGAAAACTCAAATGTATGTGATTTGTTCTCCCCTGGAGGGTTATATTCCCAGCGTCAGCAGGAGTTTATGGCTTGGACATGCTTGTTGAAAGCAATCTGACATGGTAATTGCTAAGAGATGGAGGTCAATTAAAAGACAATTTTACTTTGTCAGCTTGATATTGCTGCTTTTACCAATTTGCCTGAAGTCTGAACTTTAGAGTGCTTCAGGAATCCCTTACCATTGTGACTGTTTTGTTTCATCTTGGACATCTCCAGGAAGGAACAGCACAATTATATTAACTGTTTCTTTTGCCATATCAGCTATTGTGATGATTATAGAGTAAATGGCTACAGCCAGTTGGGGGGAGGAGGTTGTGGCCAGCTTGCAAACATGGCTAGCATGATATAGGCTGCAATAAAATAATAGTAGTTTCCAAGTAGCCAGATCTAATCGGGTGTATTGTGTCCTGTTCTGGGTACTGCACTTTAAGGTGGATGTTGATAAATTGGAACAGGTTTAGGAGGACTGGGGAAATTACCAGGGATATTGAAAATAATTCCAGCGAGGAAAGATTGGAGGAACTGGTATTTCTAGCCTGAAGAATAGAAGACTAGAGAGTGTGTGTGATTGCTTTCTTCAAACATCAGAGGGGCTATCACATAGAAGAGAGCCAATACAGTGGTACCTTGGTAGTTGAACGGCTTAGTTCCAAACAAATTGGCTCCCGAACGCCATAAACCCAGAAGTGAGTGTTCCAGTTTGCGAACGTTTTTGGGAAGCCAAACATCCGACATGGCTTCTGCGGCTTCCAATTGAGTGCAGGAAGCTCCTGCAACCAATCATAATCCGTGCCTTGGTTTTCAAATGGTTTTGGGAGTCGAACAGACTCCCGGAACGGATTAAGTTCGAGAACCAAGGTACCACTGTACTCAATATTGGCTGCCCAGAAAGGAAATCTTGTACCTCTTGTACACAAAGCATGTAATTTACTACTGAGACATAACCTTTTGCCTAAAGTACTTTTGGGAATTCCACTACTACTTGAGAGATGGTGGCATAGGCCGAAAGTTCTGTATTTGTATAGACATTTGTCAAAACAAAGAAACCCACAGTAAGGTAAAGCAACTTTCCATAGACCCAGCATTAGCCCCATTTAAGAAGAGAAATATTTTGTCATGTGTGATACAAAAATGACTAGAAGGGTGTGCGTGTGGCTTCTGCTGTTGCTTTCTTTCATACTTTTTATAAATGTCTTTCACATTTCCTTGGCAACACAGTTGTCTTCATTGGTTGCTAAGGAACTAGCTTCTTTAGCACAAAGAACTGCAAGGTTGCTGCTGCTACCCAAGGATTTGATTCCTGGCACTGGTAGACAGTGGAAGATTTTCATATTGCTTCGGATGAGGTCCTCATATTAACAAACCTTATTTTTTTATTTTTTAAAAACTGCTTCCAAATCACCACCCTTCCTTAAAAAATGTAAGGTGCCACAAATTAATCACGCTGCAAATCTATATAACTTGCATAATAAGCAGTAGTTATACAATAGAAATAAATTTTGCGGCCAAAAATGGCTGTGTATATGCAGAAGAGGAGGTTGGTGGTGCTTGAGAGAATCTCATTTCTGAGACAATGCTGAAGTGGTATAGCATTTTTATTTTTATTTTGCAGTGTTAATACATAGCTTATAACAAGCATAGCTCAGATTTTACTGTGAGATGGTGTCAAAGCTAGCATGCTTCCTAGCCATTGAATTAATTGGCCTGTTTTATTTTGGAAGTAAGCAGAGGAAAGCATTGTTGCTCTAAACGAGGCAAAATTACTTGGGGCTGATTAAGCATTGCCAGTTGACACTTTACAAAAATAACAGTGGAAGGTTTTTCCACGTTCCTTTCAGATGAGGTTCCTGTATTTGGCAGCCTGAAAATAAACAAAATGTGATATTTAAAATAAATAAGTAGCATGTATCAAGTATAATGGCTATCTTGGAATAAAATGCTGGCTTGCTTACATCATTTGGGATTACCATGAAATTTACCTCTTTCTCATTGACATAATCCTTATAATAAACTTGCAGGGGGTTGGAAGGAGAAGCTATAATCCGGGTCATTTTAGTAAACAGAAATGTAAAATCAGCAGCTGTGGGCCATGCATGTCACTATGTATTTTCAGTGATTTAACTTAATTCTAGTGTACTTCTGGCAAAGGAAGTCAAAATTTAAAATCAATTTCTGCCATTTTGTATTGGAATAATAAAAATGAACCTATATGAGAGTATAACTCATGAAGAGCAGGTGTGTGTGTGTTTTCAATTGACGGGCTGAAATAAAATGTCAGTATTTTATTGCTACTGAAGCAGTTTAGCTGAAGAAGCCATTTTGAATGGGTGTTCATCTATGTGAAACAATGAGGATGAAGAAGTGAAAGAGTATGTGTATGATTGGTTGCATTATTATCAGGTTAACGAAATGTTTAAAAAGGACTTAAAAGAAAGAGGTTATTAGGAAAAAGAATCGAAATTTCAAATAGAAATAATAAACAATAAAAATAAAATTTTGTCCAAGATGTATAAAATCTTGCTAGAATGGTATACAAAAGATGAGGAAATTAAATCGGTTATGATACACTGAGCCAGAGATTTGGGTTATAATATACAGTTTAATGATTGGATAAAACTGTGGAATGAAAGTATAAAATTTACGGCATGTACTGCATTAAAGGAAAATGTTATGAAAATGATTTATAGATGGTACATCACACCTGTGGAACTGGCAAAAATGTATAAAACATGTAATAAGTGTTGGAAATGTAAAGAAAAAGAAGGAACATTTTATCATATGTGGTGGGATTGTAAGAAGGTGAAGGGCTTCTGGGAAATGATATATAATGAGATGAAAAAGATGTTGAAATATACGTTTGTTAAGAAACCAGAGGCTTTTCTTTTAGGAATAGTAGGAAATGAAATAAATAGAATGGACTGTAAACTTTTCCAATATGCAGTAACAGCAGCGAGAATATTATTGGCCCAAAGATGGAAACAGGAACAACTGCCGACGCTCGAAGAATGGAGAATGAAACTGATGGAGTATGCTGAACTGGACAAACTAACAGGAAAGATCAGATATATACGAGATCAAAAGTTCATTGAAGACTGGGGAAAATTTTCAGACTATCTGAAATGTGTATGTGATGTATGTGTATGTGTGTATGTGTATAACGCTAGTGGGATTTCAAGAAGTTCTGTAAATGATAGAGGACTATTGTATTGATGAAAACTAAGTGTGTGAAGGTTTATAAAATGCAATATAAAATTAGGAAATGCGTATTTTAAAAATTTGAATAATGGATGATTGTCAGAGAGGTTGAAGGAAGTCTAAAAGAGAAAATATGTGATAAATTTAGATTGGATACTATAAATGTATGTTGGAAAATTTAATAAAAAATTAAAAAAAAAACACCCAATGAGGATGAAGCTGTCTTTCTTTGGAGAAGAATAAATCTTTTGGTATGCGTACATATCTGCCTTTGTACACTATCTGTACTGATGTCCTGCAGTCATGTCCTGAGGACTTTGTTAGACTAGGGGCTGCACTTGATCTGCTCACCCCCATCACTCCGCATTAACACCCTAGAGCAGCCTTTCTCAACCCTGGGGCATCAGATGCTATTGGACTGCAACCCCCTTCATTCCTTTTTTTTTTATAATAATTTTTATTCTTTTTTCAAGCAGATAACAAAAGCAACACAAATCAACAGAATTTCCAACTGATCGTTTCATACCCTTCTTTCTTTTGACTTCCCCATACCTCCCCATCCCTGCATCCTTGTTTATTGATTCTTTAGCAACCCTTAGGTCCATTATCTTAATTCCCTTTCATAGAAGTTCATTTAGTTTTTTTGATTACTGCTGCAATTTCTTTACCTCTTACCCCCTGACATCTTAACATTCATCAATTTTACAATTGTTCTTAAGATATATTTTAAATTTCTTCCAGTCCTCTTCCACTGTCTCTTTCCCCTGGTCACGGATTCTGCCCGTCATCTCGGCCAGTCCCATAAAGTCAATCACCTTTGTTTGCCATTCTTCCAGAGTAGGTAGTTCTTGCGTCTTCCAATACTTTGCCAGTAGAATTCTTGCTGCTGTAGTGGCGTACATAAAAAAAATCCTATCCTTCTTTAACACCACTTGGCCAACCATGCCCAAAAGGAAAGCCTCTGGTTTCTTAGGAAAAGTCCACTTAAGGACCTTTTTAATTTCATTATAGATCATTTCCCAGAAAGCTTTAACCCTTGGGCAGGTCCACCAAAGATGGTAGGAGGTGCCTTCAGTCTCATTACATTTCCAACATTTATTATTAGGCAAATGGTAAATTTTTGCAAGCTTGACTGGGGTCATGTACCACCGATAGATCATTTTCATAATATTTTCTTTTAAAGCATTACATGCAGTAAATTTGATACCGGTGGTCCATAACTGTTCCCAGTCAGCAAACATAATATCATGACCGATATCTTGTGCCCATTTAATCATAGCTGATTTCACCATTTCATCCTGTGTATTCCATTTCAACAGCAAGTTATACATTTTTGATAAGTTCTTAGTATTGGGTTCCAACAGTTCTGTTTCTAGTTTTGACTTCTCTTTCTGAAATCCTATTTTTCTGTCCTGTTTAAATGTCTCATTAATCTGATGATAATGCAACCAATCTCGAACCTTAGGCTTTAGTTTCTCATAACTCTGAAGTTTCACCCTTTCACCATCATATTCTAAAATTTCATGATATTTTGGCCATTTAGAGTCCATATTAAGCTTTTTTACTTCCCTAGCTTCCATTGGTGACACCCACCTAGGGGTTTTACTTTCCAGCAGATCTTTATATCTAATCCAAACATTATACAATGCTTTCCTCACAATATGGTTTTTAAAACTTTTGTACACCTTTACCTTGTCATACCATAAATATGCATGCCAACCAAAGCTATTGTCGTACCCTTCCAGGTCCAAAATGTCAGTGTTCTCAAGAAGTAGCCAGTGTTTCAACCAGCAGAAAGCTGCCGATTCATAGTAAAGTCTTAAGTCTGGCAGGGCAAACCCCCCTCTATCCTTTGCATCAGTTAAAATCTTAAATTTAATTCTGGGCTTTTTGCCCTGCCAGACAAATTTTGATATGTCTTTCTGCCACTTCTTGAAACAATCCATCCTGTCCAAAATCTGCAACGTCTGAAATAAAAATAGCATTCTAGGCAATACATTCATCTTAATAGTAGCAATTCGGCCTAACAAGGAAAGTTTCAACCTTGACCATATTTCCAGATCTTTCTTTACCTCTGCCCAAGTTTTTTCATAATTATCCTTAAATAAATTCACATTCTTGGATGTTAAGTTTAACCCCAGGTATTTTACCCTTTTTGTTATTTCCAGGCCTGTTTCATTCTGAAATCTCTCTCTTTCTTCCATCGTTAAGTTTTTTTCCAACACTTTCGTTTTTTGTTTGTTCAATTTAAAACCTGCTACTTGACCAAATATTTCAATTAGTTCTAATACTCTTTTAGTACTAGTGTCTGGCTGTTGCAAAGTCAATACTAGGTCGTCTGCAAATGCTCTTAACTTGTAATGTCTAACTCCGACCTGAACTCCTTTAACCAACTGGTCCTTTCTAATCATGTTTAACAAAACCTCCAGGACTGATATAAAAAGCAAAGGGGATATTGGGCATCCCTGCCGTGTACCTTTTTCTATGGGTATTTCTTCTGTAACCACATTGTTTACAATTAGCTTGGCCTTTTGTTGAGAATATATTGCACCTATACCGTTTTCAAAACCTTGGCCTACCCCCATCCCTTGGAGATTTTTTTTCATAAAAGTCCAGCAGATATTGTCAAAGGCTTTCTCCGCGTCCACAAAAATCAGGACTGCTTTCCTGTTAATGTCAACATCTAGCAACTCTAAAATGTCTATAATGTTCCTCACATTGTCTGACATATATCTCCCTGGGAGAAAGCCTGTTTGGTCCTTATGAATCTCCTCTATCAACACTCTTTTCAATCTTTTTGCCAAAATGTCTGCAAAAATTTTGTAATCCACATTAAGCAAAGATATAGGGCGGTAGTTTCTAACCTGGTTCTTCTCAGCTTCTGTCTTCGGTATAAGTGAGATAAAAGCCTCTTTCCACGATTCAGGTGCCTTTTTCCCCTTCATGATTTCATTGCAAACTTCCTTCAATGGTTGTATTAAGCATTCTTTCAGCATCTTGTAGTATTTAGCCGTCAGGCCATCTGGTCCTGGTGATTTTCCCAATTTCATATTTTGAATGGCACCCTCTATTTCTTGTTCTGTTATTTCCTCATTTAAAGTCCTTTTACTTTGTTCTGGAATTTTTGGTAGGCCGTATTTTCTGATGAATTCTTCTATTTCTTGTTCATTAATTGGCCCTTGTGCATACAATTTCTTAAAAAAGCTTTGAAAGCAATTGTTTATCTCATTAGGTTTGTGGATAATTTTTCCATCCATTTCTAAACTGGTTACCGTGTTCATTTTCTGCCTTTTCTTCAATTGCCATGACAGAAGTTTCCCGCATTTGTCCGCTGATTCGAAGGTTCTTTGTCTCATTTGCTTTATCTTCCATTCTATTTGTTGGTTCATGAGCTCCATGTACTGCATCTGATAAAACTTTATTTCTCTCAGAATCTCATGAGACTTTGGTTTGGACCTCAATTTCTTCTCTCCTTCTTTTATTTTTTCTAAGATTTTTTCCTTCCTCTCATTTTGTTGCTTCCTCTTTATAGAGTTCTGTTGAATTAGGAAACCTCGCATCACGGCTTTGCTTGCGTCCCAAATTATTCTTTTCTCCACGTCTGTTTTCCTGTTAATCTCAAAATAATCTTTTAATGTTTTAAGGGCCTTCTCGTGAATCTCTTCATCCTTAAATAGGGTGTCATTCATTCTCCATCTAAAGGATCCAGTTGTTGTTAGTTTCATCTCCATCTTCACCGCATTATGGTCGGAGCAAGTTTTTGGGCATATTTCTACTTTTTTTGTTCTTGACGCCAGACTGCTAGAAATCCAAATTTGGTCTATTCTTGTCCATGTCATTTTTGCCTCGGAGAAGAAAGTTCCCTCCCTCTCTAGAGGATTCCTTGTTCTCCAAATATCAATCAAGTCCATAGTTTCAGTCATTTCAAAAAAGATCTTTGGTAGTCTCCCTTCTTTTGAGATCACTTGTCTCTGTGCCTTATCCATGTTTGTTGAGACAACTCCATTCATATCCCCCATCATTACGATTTTATAGTCTATGAAATCAACTAGTGTCTCATGCAACTTCTCAAGAATTCGGCCTTCCCCTCATTTGGGGCATATACTCCAACAATCAGGATTTTTTCTCCTTGAATTTGTATTTCAATTGCCAGGTATCTTCCTTGTTCATCTTTAAATATCAATTTTGGGACCAATTTTTCCTTTGCATAGATCACCACACCTCTTTTCTTCACTTTGTCTGATGAAATAAATTCTTGACCAAGTCTCTTATTTGTCAATAATTTCCTGTGTATCCTGGCAATATGGGTTTCTTGCAAACATATTATATCTAATTGTTCTCTCTTCAAGATGTGAAAAACTTGTCGTCTTTTTCGAGGAAGGTTCAAGCCATTACAGTTCCAACTAAGAAGTTGCAGAGACATTTTGTATTTAGGTAGCTGTTCCTCCAACTGCTCCAAGCTTCTGTTCTTCCTCCGATGGTGGTGGTAAAAGTCCAAATGATAGGTTTGCTATATCAGGTGGTTCTTTCTCCTCTACAGTTCCTTTCTGCAAATCCTCCAGGTATCTCTCCAGAAATTGTTCTTTGTCCTGAATTGTTTTTATTTTGATCTTTCTTCCTTTAAAGTTAAAGGATAGTCCTTGTGGGAACTCCCATCTGAATGGTATGGTATTTTTCTTCAGCAGGTCTGCTAGGCTCTTATAGTAGGTCCTCACCTCTAAAATATATTTAGGGATGTCCTTAAAAATCTGTATTTGACAGTTTTGGATCACCAGTGCCTTTTGGTAATGCAAGTTCAGTATTCTATCTCTTTCTTCTTTTGATCTCAGTGTAATTAGACAATCCCTTGGTTTCTTGTCCTGCCTCCTGCCCAGCCGAAAGGCTGTTGTTATCTCAAATTCTTCATCTTCCGCCCATTCCTCATGCCAAAAGGCTGCAAAATTCTCTGTAAGGAATTCCACAAGATTTTCCCCTTCCCCTTCAGGAACCAATCTAAGTTTTAAGTTCTTCTCTTTCCTCTGAAGTTCCAATAAGGAGAGGGCTGCATCATGCTCATTAACTTTCTTAATAATAGGCCCAAACTTTTCCCTTGTCTCTTCAGCCGTGGTTTTTGCACTTTCTGCAATCTTTCGTGTCTCAGCGTTCTCCTGGATTAATCTATTTATAGAATCTGTGTTAGACTTTACACTAGCTGTATTAGCATCTAGTCTTGTTGTCAATTCTGTTAATTTTTTGGAGTTCTCTGTCGATAACTTTGTCAATGCTTCCAGAGATTGATTTATTTTAAGGAGTGCCTGTGTCATAGGATCCATAGAAGCTGCTGTTTTTTCCTGTGCAGCTGGTACAGTTCCTGATATGGAGCCCCTTTTCTTGTGAGATTGTTTTGCTTTAAGCCTTGTTACTATCTCTTCTGTAGGGCCACTCATATCCTCAAGGTCGTTTTCACAGAGTTAGTTCCAAGTGGAAAATCCCACTGTTGCTTCTCCTAATGCAACAGTTTCACTTAAGACCCTCTAGAGGGAGCATTCAATTGTATCCAAATGGCGGAGAAAAAAGAAAGAAGCAGGAAAGTATAACAGTAGCCATTAAACTCCGATATCCAAACCACAAAGTCTCTGTCTTCTATGCAGCCAAAATGCAACAGGGTGAAATCTAAGTTCCAGTAACTTTGTTACAAACAAGCCCCCACTTTAAGGAGTTTGACAGTTTGACAGTTCACACCCCGGTGTCTTGTTTGGGCAGCCCGTCCTGGGGGGGGGGGGGTTTGACAGTGGAGGGTCTTATTTTCCCAGTAATTTTCCAGCAGGTTAAAAATGTCTCAATCTCTTCCCCCCTTCTCCTGCCTGTCGGGGGGGGGGGGAATTTAGTCCGATGTCAGTTTGACAGCTTAAAAAAAAAAAGAAAAGTTCCCTTCAATTGCAGCTTGATTTTTCGTTGCTTTGTTTCTCCTGCAGCTCCGGGGAGGCAGACTTCCTTAATTTATGCCTTTCCCGTTTTCAGCCAAATTTCTTATTTTAATGTCCCGTCAATTTCCAATCTTACTCACGGGTGTTGTAGTCAATTTTCAGTTTCAGGAAGGAATCGGCGCTCTCCGTTAATGGCGACGCGGCTTCACTCCGCTAGCTGGGTGACGACTCTCAGCACCGCGCTTACCCCGATGCCGCTCAGAAGCCTTTAAAAAGGCTCCTTCACAGTGCCGGGGGGCGCAAAAGGTGCCCACCGAATCTCCTTTGTTCACAGGCTCCGCGCCTGTGATTTTAGGGGTCCCCCGCTTGCCGTAGCGGGTAAGACCCGAACTAGCGAAGCAGTCCTGCCTCGGAGCTTGAGGCTCGGACCGCCATTAAGCTCTGGCGCCAACCCCCTTCATTCCTAATCAGTGGTCAGAGATGATGGGAGCTGTGGTCCAACAACATCTGACAACTCAGTTGAGAAAGGCTGCCCTAGAGGGTCCCCTTCCTACCCCATGCAATTACTAAGCTCCCATTTCTCATTCCTAACTCCATTTCTGGAGCTACTTCTGTCTTCTGGTCTGCAGCCCTGCATTATGCCATTATCTCCTCCTATTGCGTAACCCCTTTTGTATCTCCACTCTCATCTTTACCCCCATTCTCAGGCCTCCTATTCCTTCCTCTCTTTTTGGGCCGTGTTCAGAAAGTGGTGGTGGGGGATGAGTGTTCAGACCCCTGGGCTCTCACTTGTGGGGTGCCTCAGGGTTCTGTCCTCTCCCCCATGCTTTTCAACATTTACATGCAGCCGCTGGGAGAGATCATCAGGAGGTTTGGGCTGGGTGTTCATCAGTATGCGGATGATACCCAGCTCTACCTCTCTTTTAAATCAGAACCAGTGAAGGCGGTGAAGGTCCTGTGTGAGTGTCTGGAGGCGGTTGGAGGATGGATGGCGGCTAACAGATTGAGGTTGAATCCTGACAAGACAGAAGTGCTGTTTTTGGGGGACAGGGGGCGGGCAGGTGTGGAGAATTCCCTGGTCCTGAATGGGGTAACTGTGCCCCTGAAGGACCAGGTGCGCAGCCTGGGAGTCATTTTGGACTCACAGCTGTCCATGGAGGCACAGATCAAATCTGTGTCCAGGGCAGCTGTTTACCAGCTCCATCTGGTACGTAGGCTGAGACCCTATCTGCCTGTGGACTGTCTCGCCAGAGTGGTGCATGCTCTGGTTATCTCCCGCTTGGACTACTGCAATGCACTCTACGTGGGGCTACCTTTGAAGGTGACTCGGAAACTACAACTAATCCAGAATGCGGCAGCTAGACTGGTGACTGGGAGCGGCCGCCGAGACCATATAACACCGGTCTTGAAAGACCTACATTGGCTCCCAGTACGTTTCCGAGCACAATTCAAAGTGTTGGTGCTGACCTTTAAAGCCCTAAACGGCCTCGGTCCAGTATACCTGAAGGAGCGTCTCCACCCCCATCATTCTGCCCGGACGCTGAGGTCTAGCGCCGAGGGCCTTCTGGCGGTTCCCTCACTGCGAGAAGTAAAGCTACAGGGAACCAGGCAGAGGGCCTTCTCGGTAGTGGCGCCCGCCCTGTGGAACGCCCTTCCAGCAGATGTCAAAGCGATTAACAACTACCTGACATTCAGAAGACATCTTAAGGCAGCCCTGTTCAGGGAAGTTTTTAACGTGTGATATTTTATTGTATTTTTGCTTTTTATGGAAGCCGCCCAGAGTGACTGGGGAGGCCCAGCCAGATGGGCGGGGTATAAATAATAAATTATTATTATTATTATTATATTTTTTGGTAACGACCACCAATTCTTATCTTCAACCCTTTTCTCCACCCTCCTCCTCCTCCCTTTTTCACCTCCCCCTTGCACATGGACTCCCCCCCCCCATTCTGTGTCTCCTGCTGCGTCCTATTCAGCAGCCTTTTTTTGAACAGATACCTGTGACAATATGTAACTTTGAGAAGAGTGGAAATTTAAGAACAGGTCTGCCAGTTGGTTTGTTCAGCTGGAGAAGGCTAAGTTCAGTTGATGCATGTCATACATATATGAGGGTGGGCTTGTTAATAAAATAGCTATTCTAAATTACTACAATAAATCTGGAACTTCATGTTGAAGACAGCACATGGTACCAGATGGGAGCTGCATGATGACAGCCTTAGATTTTTATTATATAGAGAAGAATATATAGATAGATTCAGTTTTCATCCTCTCTGCTATAGCCAGATCATGCCTTGGTTGCTGCAAATTTCTGTGTTGCCCCCTCTCCTTTTTGGTAATTTCCTCTCACCTCTGTCCCAACAGTTTAACTGCCAGAATTTTGATGTCATTTGTACTGTTGTCCTTCTATTGTTAATTCAAGGTTGGTTTATTCCCCCTCTATACTTATACTTATACCAATATCTCTTCTCTTCTAATATACAGTGGTACCTCGGGTTAAGAACTTAATTCGTTCCAGAGGTCCGTTCTTAACCTGAAACGGTTCTTAACCTGAGGTACCACTTTACCTAATGGGGCCTCCCTCTGCCGCCGCACAATTTCTGTTCTCATCCTGAACCAAAGTTCTTAACCCAAGGTACTATTTCTGGGTTAGCAGAGTTTGTAACCTGAAGCATCTGTAACCTGGGGTACCAATGTATTTCTGATTGTTCCTTCCAACCTTTCTCGTACAGTTTGTGAGACTTCTCACAAAAATCATTTACTTTTCTTGTCTCCTGCATCCTGTGATGTGCTTCCTTGAATCCCTAGATGGGTGTCATATCCCTGTCTGCATCCAGAGCACTTACAGCTTTTGTAGAAAGCTAGCTTCCAGAGATTGCCAACTTCACAGGGAGATTTTAATCTGAAAAAAATGGGGCAACGGGTAAGAATTAAACATTTCAAAATAGACTCATCCCCCTCTCTGTCGCCATTTACTAACATGAAAAAACACAACTCTATGTGATCTTGACTGTATCTTCTCATAACTTTTATCTTAGTTCTTTTAATTTGGCCTTTATGAATTAGGCAATGCTGGTTTGTGCCTCAGTGGACTGCTGAGAGAAGGGCAGGGTAATCACTGTGAAACATTATAGAATGTAGTTGAAGAGATGTTAAGTGAGTTACTGGACTGTGGTGGCATTGGTTTTTCCCTTTCACAACCAAGAAAGAAGCATACAAGGGTCCATTGTACTATGCCAGTCAAGTAATCCAGCACTTGCTTAGTCATCATTTCTTTATAAGGAAATGTACACTGCAACAGTTGTGGGAAAATCTCCTGGAAAAGCAACAGAGGAGGTCAAGAATGCTCATGCCAGAGGTTCTAGAGTTCGTGCAGAAAACTTGTTACTTGCGGCAACTTAAAAGAAAACAACATTTAGTCAAAAACTGCATTATGTAAATACTTGGGCATATTTAGATGTGGGAATTGTGTTAATCCACCTGATTATAATTATTATTTATAATTATTATTTTTTATATTTGTATACCGCCCTTCATCTGTAGATCTCAGGGCAGTTCACAACATAAAAATACACAAAATACATAATAAAAAAGAACAAGGACAAACCAATATCCCCCCTCTCCTGACTCCCAGATGCTAGCACTTCAGTCCTGGTTTCTAATGTTCCTTTTATACTGCATTACGGAACTGTGGCTTCTTGATGGGTATATTGCCATGTTGCTCTGAATTTCATTGGCATCTGTGGGCGTGGCATGTGTTGCCACCCCACCTCTTTTTGTGTGTCCCCACTTCTGTTTCCCATAATACTCCTTCAATCTGCCTCATGCGACTGCCACCAATTGCCTCAGATGTTCTGTTAAGACTTATCTTTTTGCCCATGCTTCCACTGACCTATAAGCCTGGTTCCTGTTATATGTTTGGTTCCCTTGCATTTTTGTTTCATTATTTTTTAATGCATGTTTACCTGTTTTGACACCACTGTTTCATTTTAATGATTTTGTTTGTTTTATAGTGCAAACAGCTTAAGTGATATTTAAAAAAAAAATTAAGAATTTTATAATTGATTTTACACTAACATAAAATGGAAAGTGACGCACTGGTCACAAAGCCTGTCCCTGTCCTAGTACAACACTACAGCTGGGATAGCTCAGTTGGTAAAGCATAAGTCTCTTAATCTTAGGCTTATGGGTTTGAGCCCCGTGTTGGGCAGAAGATTTCTGCATTCCAGGGGGTTGGACTAGACAACCCCCTTGGTCCCTTCCAACTATATAATTCTATGATTATATATTGTGCTGCCACCTTCTGTTGCAGCTCCCTTGCTATCTCCTCGGCAGCCCCCTCCTTCCCTTCCCTTCCCTTCCACCACTTCCCAGGATTTGGGGGGCCATTCTCACCCTGCAGTGTTATACTTTGAGGTGGGTGGCCTGGCTGCACTAGTGGGATTTATATATTTATTCCCTCTGTATCCCACATTTCCTCCAAGAAGCTCAAGGTGGCGCATGTCGTTCTCTTCCTTCCCATTTTATACTCACAACAGCCCAGTGAGGTAGGTTAGACTGAGAGATTATGACTGGTCCAAGGTCACCTAGGCAGTTTCATGGGATTTGAACCCTGGTCTCACAGTCCAACACTCTTAACTGCTATGCCACACTGGCACACCAGTAGCAGTCGCAGCTGCAGCTGAGAGTTGACCAACAGTTGAGCAGGCCCAATAGTTGTGACCTCAGTGGGCCCCACTATGTGTGGCTGATGGGGTGCAATTTGCCACCTCTCCTGGTCTGCCACCAGAAGCACATATTTCACTGTGACTTGTTGCTGGGCCGGCCCTGGCAGCCCTTTCCTCGATTAAGAAACACTTTTAATCTACCATATCTGTGAAGCTGTATCTTTCCTGGAAGCTGACTTAGCACTGACTTCCCCCTGTTAACTACAGTAAAAGGGGGAAATTCTCTGTGGAGAGCATAATTGGAGTCCTTTGAAGAGGAAATGCTAAAGTATAGACTTAAGCATCATATGCTTAAGCGGCGCTCAGATTTTCAAAGTAATTGGCTAAGACAGCAGCTATGTTTTATTGTGCACATTTATATTCAAGATTAGTGAGTGGGAAAGAGCCAGGCTGCCTTAACAAAATGTTTCTTGTGCACAGAGTCCCAACCTAGACTTATTTTTCCTCTCCCATCCCTATTGAATAGCTTCTTTCTTTTTAGGCATGGCATCTTTCAGGCATGGCACTGTCGAAGTTGTAGATTAAATGGTGTTAAGCAATTTCAGAAACAGATTTGGCTACATAAGAATTGGCACCCAGGGGAATGAGTTTGCCAGCAGTATGATTCAGGTGTATTTCAGTCTGGTATTGGATCTAGGTTTGGCATGGAGACTTTACTTGAAGCCCTGGTTTCTCTGTAGGTTGATAAAAGGGATCATACCCTACTGATGCTATTATAACTCTCAAAATAATTTTATTTTATTTTATTTAGCAGCACTGCCATATTGGATTGGTGTCTGTATTTTCATATTGCTGAGACTAACTAGGAGAGCTTGGAGCAGCCCTACACATAAGCAGGGGACAAGTGGAGGAATCTTCATAGTCTTCACCTGCACTATACTTTTAAAGCAGTGCCATAGCACTTTAAACAGTTAAAGAATCTCAGGAACTGCCATTTAATGGTGCTGAGAGTTGTTTGGAGACCCCCCCCCCCCTCATTCCCCTCACAGAGCTCCATTTCTCAGAATGAGTTAACAGTCTTTCTTCAAAGGGAACTGTGGGAACTGTAGCTCTGTGAGTGGGAATAGGGAAAATTCATATTAAATGGTGAAAAAATGTGAAATGTCATTTTGATGCCAATGATATTGGACACTGCCAAAAAAAGAAGAAGCATACATGCATGAACAACAGCAATCCCACTGATAAAGACCCGCCTGGAAGAACCTATGGCTGAAAACTTTTCACTTAAGAAGTCGATGAACAGAATTCAAGTTGTTGCTTTTTAAGTGGGTAGAGAGGAGAGGTTGGAATAAGGGAATAGCAAAACTATCTCAAATGCTAAGCTCTGAATGGTGCAGTTGTGATGAGCAAGGGCAAAATGTGTGTGTGTTATGATCTTTTCAGAACTCCCTTGTGGGAAATTCTTCCACTGAAATGTGCCTAATGGTGGTTAAAGCTGTGGAAGTAGGCAGCACATTAGAACAATTATTTTCATTTATTCAAGAGCAATGTATTCAAGAAAGGGTTTTTTCTAAAACTGAGTACCATCTGGTAGAAGGCCAATTCATTTGCTCATCTTATTTGACTTACTGCATTAAAGACCTAGACTCTGTGCTTTTCTAACTCCTGCAACAATGTGAATATATAGTGCTGGTATTTGTATATGCTGCTTACTGTTAGTGAATTCATATCTAATTGGTTGGTGCTGTTTTAAAATGTGGATTCTCAGAGATTTCTTTGATACATGGAGTGGTATATAAATGAGCTAAATAAATAAAAATAAGGCAGAATCTATTAGCGTAAAATCAAATTCAGTGTAATACTAAAATTACATATATTTCTCCAACTTTTATAATAAAAAGACTTTGATCACTGACTCAGTATGCATTATTTAGAGCATAGTGTGTTTAACGTGATTCTGTTAAATATGCATTTGTAAATCTGCCAGCACATAAATGGAATCAAGGAAATTCTTAGATGTATTTTTGATCGCTACAAGTGTGCATTCCCACTTTGAAAAGAAAATACTCTGAAGAGTGCCATAAAATATCAGTAATGTACAGTCAGTTTGAAAATGAGGTTTCTGCTTCTGAATTACCAGCCACCATTTGACTG
This sequence comes from Podarcis cretensis, assembly GCF_951804945.1. NCBI lineage: Eukaryota > Metazoa > Chordata > Lepidosauria > Squamata > Lacertidae > Podarcis > Podarcis cretensis. The sequence continues at coordinate 29,746,242 of NC_137173.1, read as the reverse complement.
CATCACAATTCTTGTGTGACTGCTGCTGATCTGCATGCCTTTAAAATGGTTTTATTTTATGTCTCTTCTACTCTTTATATGAGGATTGCAATTATTTTCCATCCAAGGGATTGACCCAGATCCACACCTGCTTAGCTTCACTTTAGCATCAGGTACTCACAAACTACTTGATGATGAGGATACATTAAAAAGGTCCTGCTGGACCAGGTCAGAAGCCCCATCCACTGTTGATTTGTAGCATCCAAGTGCACAGCGGAATGATGAGGAATACGTGCCAACATGCTCTATATTGCTTTATTTACATTTCAAAGCTGGTAGATTACAGAAAACCATCTTGTCTCTGCCGGAGCAGAAAACTGCATCCTCTCTCCTCTGAAGCTCAGAGAGAATCACACTGAACTGCAAAGAACAGTGAAAAACAGGAAACCAGTGTACGTCACATCCAGTTCCCCTTTCCCGTGGGAAAACTCCAGCAGTAACTCTGTGGAATGTAAACATTGTCTTGTGACAAGCCTTTCGCTGCACAGTGAAGAGAGCAGAAACCAACATCCTCCCCCTTTCTGTGAACACCACTGGGCAGCGTGTTCGTACAATATCAGTACAAACCCAACTTCTGCACATAGGTACAGTGTTGATCCCTTGATACAATCTTGGACAATACATCAGCAGGAATTTCATTACCTGGCATATAGGACACCGTTACGAGTCCCTTCTGAATACGCTCCCTAGCATGTTGCAACTTCAATTGCAAGTGCTTCGTGCTTTGCTTACAACCTTCAGAATTCAGCAAAGCCAAACATGCTTTGTTGTCCTGGTAAACCTGGATTGGACATTTGACAGGAATTTTCATGTCTTTGCACAATTGTAACAACCATTCACAATCCTTAAGTGAATAAGACAGTGCATTCAGTTCAGCTTCACAAGTACTTAAGCTAACTGTTGTTTGCTTCTTGCATGACCAATCAAATAGACCCTGATTGTACATGTAGCAAACTCCAGACGTACTTTTCCTGTCTGTAGTGTCACTTCCAAAACTTGCATCTGCAAATATCTCAAGACCACCAGACTTCTGATTGTTAAATCTCAGTCTGTAATGCATAGTGCCTTTCAAATACCGCGCTATGTGTTTCAGAGCTTTCCAATCCTTAACAGTAGGATTGTTGACTTGTCTGCTTAGCAAATTACAGCTAACAGCAATGTCTGGTCTTGAACATCTGGCAATGAAGTTTAGCTTGCCTAGCACACTTCTGTACAGTGTAGTGTCAGAAAATGCTTCTTCAGTGTCATCTACCTGATAACCTGTTGTCATCGGTGTGTCTACAGGGTTAGCATCCATCAGGTTTAGTTTGCCTAACACATCAGCAATTTTCCGTGACTGGTGTACTAGAATGTTACCATCTTGATCTCTCTCTATTTCCAGAGATAGGTAGTTGTTTACCTCTCCAAGATCTTTCATGTCAAAGTGTTCTTTCAGTTGAGCTAGGGCGTTATTGTACATTGTGACATCTTTCCAAAAGAATAATAGATCATCAACATAAAACAAACAATACAGTTTCTTTTGCCCCTCCTCTTTGACAAATACACATGGATCAGCTTTCCCTTGCTTAAAACCTAGAGAAAACAATACCTCAGTGAGTTTTGTGTGCCAACACCGTGCACTTTGTTTGAGACCATAAAGGGACTTTTTCAGAGCATAAACAAATCCCTGTTTTACCTGTACGCCATCAGGTGGAAGCATATAAAGTGATTCATTTAGAGATCCGTACAGAAAAGCTGTATTCACATCGTGGTGACTAATGTGTAGATTCTCCTCTGCAGCTAGCTTGAGCATAAGCCTAATGCTCTCATACCTCACTGTGGGTGAGTAGGTCTCGTGATAGTCTTCACCTGGTACCTGTGCAAAACCTCTGGCTACCAATCTGGCTTTGTGTCTGACTATCTTGCCATTTTGATCAGTCTTCGCTTTGAAGACCCATTTGCTTCCAAGCAGTTTCATTCCTGGAACTATTGGAACAAGTTCCCATGTTTTGTTCCTTTCCAAGGAATCAAGCTCAGCCTTCATGGCATTTAACCATGGCTCAGCTTCCTTTGAATCCAAATCCTGGATTTCTTGGAAACTTGAAGGTTCAAATACCTTCTTGGAGCTTTTAACAGCTGTTATTGCTATCTTAGCAAACTCATCAGCAAATCTCTTTGGAGGTCTACCTTTTGTGGCTCTTTGTGACCTGCGAATTAGCCTTAGGTCTTCAACACTCTCCTCTTCCTTCTTAGGAGAAAAGCGACCTATTGTGAACAATGGTTCCTCCAATTCCTGATCAGAGCTTTCAGAGGGTCGCATAGAGGCTTTCGCACTCTTGAAATCCTCTGAATCACCTGATTCAGTTTCAGACTCAGAATCAGAACTTTCATCAGTGGGTGTGGGTTGCTGTGGTTGCTTTTGACCATCCTCAGTCTCATCACTGTCATCAGGATAACATTGGAAAATTCCCACATTCTCCCCCCACTTGGCATTGTACTCAACACTTCTTGTGAGCTTAATAGTCTTGGAGTCAGTCATCCTTATTCTGTAAGAACCTTTCTCATAACCTAGAAAGATACCATGCAAACCACGCTTGTCTAACTTGGAGTTTTGTGGTGAGTGAACCCACATGTCAGAACCAAAAATTCTCATGTGTTTGATGTATGGCTTCTTGCCAAACATCTTCTCATAGGGGGTACAACCAATCGCTGAAGATAACCTGCGATTATAACTGTAAGTGAAACATGAGAGAGCTTCGGCCCAATAACTCTCTGGAAGATTTGCATCATGCAGCAAGGTTTTTAACCCTTGAAGCAATGTCTGATTTGCTCGTTCTGCAAGTCCATTCTGCCATGGCGAGCGAGGACTAGACAAATCGTGTTGAATTCCTTTCTCAGTCAGAAAAGCTTCAAACTGCTGAGAAGTGAATTCCCCCCCGCGATCTGTGAAAAGAATTTTTATCTTCTTACCATGCACATTTTCCAACCAAGCACAGAATTCCTTGAACCTAGGAAAAGCCTCTGATTTCTGCTTGAGATTGTACACATGAATATACCTGGAAAATGCATCAATGAGAACCATGAAGTACCTATTTCCTCCCAAAGAGGGCGCTAGTGGTCCAACCAAATCAACATGAATAATTTGGTATGGTTCTGTAGCTTGCCTACTAGACACCTTACCTTTCGCAGCCATTTTCACCTTGTTTGCTGCGCATGCCTTGCACTTCATGTGGTACCTGCAGGGTTTAATAGTCATACCTTCAACCAAGGCAGGCATTTTAGATACTGCCTCAAAACCCAAATGTCCAAATTTTCGATGAAAATCATGAATACATTCTGCATGCAAACATTTGTTAGAACCTGCAATGCAACAAGTGTCATCCTGCACAACATCATCATAATACAAAACATACAAACGATCAACATATTCAGCATACAATACATAATCATTTTTCTTTGTGATGATGCACCTTTTGTTCTTAAAGGAAACGTCAATGTTCCGCTCATTCAGCTGTCCGACGCTGAGCAGATTATGTTTGGCATCCGGAACATAAAGTACATTCTGTATCGATAAGTCCAAACTGTGAAGAACAACAGTTCCGTAGCCTTTACTGGGAATTGTGTGGTCATCCGCCTGGTGAATCGCACCTTCCTGCGGTGTAAAAGACACGAACAGTCGCTTATCGTTGCACATGTGGTGGGTCGCCGCTGAATCAACAACGAAGAAAGATCTAGACGTCTTCTGGACCTCTGCAACTTTTGGAGTGAAGCGTGAGACCATTGCCTTGTGCTGCGTTGTCCTGGACACCGGACCTTTGCCTTTCCTCTGGCCTTTTCCACGCGATGAGCTTCCGCTGCGCTGCTCTGTCTTGGCCCTGGGATATCTGCATTCCCTCTTCATATGGCCTAGACGTCCACAGGAGTAGCATTTCACTGCCTTCAAAGCTTTGGCGCCATCTGGTGGTTCCACTGCACTCAGGGATGACGACTGTGAAGTCTCCCCCTTACCCATGCAGCTATCACCCTGGCAATCTGCTTCATTTTGAATCATGGCAGTATCACAGGATACTCTGAGCTGAGCATGTGGCTGACTGGCTTCAGATTCCCCACGTGCATCAGCCAGCCTTCTGCAGCTAGCCATATTATGCAGCTTGTTAAAACAAAACATAGTAGATTCAGCTTCTGTCCTCAAGTGTGCCTCCCTCAAAGCGTCCCAAATTTCTCTGGCTGAGGTCTTATCACGCAACAGACAGAGCTCTTCTGGGGATACTATCAATGTAATAGTTCCCCTTGCTTTGGAATCCTTAGCTTTCCATGCATCTGTAACTGGAGCTGGGGGGGTGTCTGTAATAACTTCAAACAGACCCTCTTTCCGCAGAATAGCCTCTGCATAGATAACCCAGTCCGTATAATTTTTCTTATTGAGCTTGGGAATCCCACAAGCATCCTGAAGGGCCATCATGACTCTGGCATTAGCCTTCTGCGTCATCTCTGCTGCTTTAAACAAGCTGCTTTATACAAGCTGCATCTCTGCTGCTTCAAGCCTCATTCCAAAGGCAAGTTCAAAAGTGCTTTCCCTCTGCTTCCCTAAAATCATGCTGCGTCACTTCTACAGCTGCTTCAGCCCTTGTAAAAGTTACTTTCGATTTCGCCAGCATAGCCATAGCCGCTGCCTGTTCCCGGCAAACGGACATAAAAGTTCAAAGTCCAGCCATAAAGCCATTAATTAGAAGCTGGCAGGCTGCCCGGAGCAGTAGCACATACCTCATCAATCATCTTGACGCGCAGATATACCGTCCGATCCGTCCCTCTGCATTCCGATCCTTTTGCCGGCATCAGATGACTGCGTCTTTGCTCCTTTGCCAGGAGCCCGATTCGACTTCTGGGCCCATAACCAAAATGTTGATTTGTAGCATCCAAGTGCACAGCGGAATGATGAGGAATACGTGCCAACATGCTCTATATTGCTTTATTTACATTTCAAAGCTGGTAGATTACAGAAAACCATCTTGTCTCTGCCGGAGCAGAAAACTGCATCCTCTCTCCTCTGAAGCTCAGAGAGAATCACACTGAACTGCAAAGAACAGTGAAAAACAGGAAACCAGTGTACGTCACATCCAGTTCCCCTTTCCCGTGGGAAAACTCCAGCAGTAACTCTGTGGAATGTAAACATTGTCTTGTGACAAGCCTTTCGCTGCACAGTGAAGAGAGCAGAAACCAACATCCACATCCTCTTCCGCATCCTGATTAGCCAGATGTCTATCAGAAGCCCATAAGCAGGACCCAGATGCAAGAACACTCTCTCCATTTGTTATTTCCTCTACCTGAGACCCTTGAGAACTTCTGTTATTCAAAAGAGAAACACTGGCTAGATAGGTAGCGTGGCCTGGTATAAGGCCGTTTCATCTGTCCTAGTAGTGAATGGGTAAACATTCAATTTTATATATCTGGCTTTCATAGAGAGAATTCTCCCCCTTCACTTCTTCTTTCTTTCTTTCTTTCTTTCTTTCTTTATTTATTTATTTATTTTGCTGTTTGTGTCAATGTGACCTTATGCCTCCTAAATAAATGATGTGTTCTCCTGGAAATGGTCTATGAAGGCTTACTCATAAGGAGAGAATAAATTCCCTTGAAGCCTTTTCTGTTCTCTGAATATTTAGTTTCTGTTCACGCTGACTAATATAATTGTCAATGCCCAAGTCATGCTAATGTCATTATCTTCTCTTCAGACCGTGCTCATTGGGAATGGACACAGCGAAATCAATTTAAATCAAACAAAATTCCTGTTAAGGATGTCTAATCTGTAAACACTGGAAGTGCTTCGTGCTCATGAAAAAAGCATATTGGAAGCACTGATGGAGTGTTTCATTGAGTTAGCCAATAGACATCTTCAAACAGTATGCTCTGTAGACTGTTGCACTTGCCTAAATTTACGAGCCCACAAAAGGAGGGAGACTGAATTGTTGCTATAATTAAGTCTTGGATTCTTCAAAGCTATTCTTCCAGGTGATAGAATGACAAGCAGCTCCCACAAAATTAATAGCTGACCTTTCCAATGCAGATGTGCTCATCGTAAAGTTATTTAGTTCTATAAAAAGCTACTTCTCTCTCCTGCGAAAACTGTCTCCTAATTAAAGGCTTTAATTGTGTAGATTCAGAGAGATTTGAATTAAGATGGGGATGGCTGGGTTTTTTAAAATGAATACCAAAAATGTTCTTGACACGCTTGTACCTGTGTCATGTCTCCCAGGATAGTTTTGCATGTTGATGCATTTGGTAAGCATCTGATAGGTTTACTAAGTCACTGAATTCAAGGCTGCTTGCGGAAAGCAAGGTTTTAGAAGGATCTGCATTCTACTACTTTGAACCAACCATCTAGCCCTGGATGGCTGACTCTGATGGTTTCTCATGGTCTTTCCAGCCTTGTTCCCTGAGTTCTTACATCTAGGAAGGCCTAGGATTAAATCTACTGTGCATTACAAAACCTGAAAGCTGCTATTGAACTATACAGCTTCTCCCAACTATTTGGCATGAAATCTAGGGAACATACATGCATCCAGTAGTTTTGGAGATGGACAGCATAAAGCAGAGTACTGTATCAAGAGTCCTGTATTGCTTAACTCATAGAGTAGTAGGCATGAAAATGGTTTTATGCATGTGCTAAGCCATATTCTCAATATACTTTTTGTTATTCATTTTGTAATCCCCCACCTTCAGCCAGCCAAAAAATGGGAGGAATCCCTTGAGGTAGCATCTCAAATACAGTGGTACCTTGGGATGTGAACAGGATCCATTCTGGAGCCCTGTTCGCATCCTGAAGCGAACGCAACCTGCATCCGTGGGTTGCATTTCACTGCTTCTGCGCATGCGCATGACGTCATTTTGACCGTCTGCGCATGCGCACACGGCGAAACCTGGAAGTAACACGCTCCTTTACTTCCCGGTTGCTGTGGAGTGCAACCCGAAAATACTTAACTTGAAGCACATTTATCCTGAGGTATGACTGTATAATGAAACAAACTGTAAAGCTCATTGAACTGAAAATGTAACCATTTGCTCTTTCTTCACCTTCTGGTTCCAGGTTTCACTGTAATTAACCAGCAATGGGTTTTTGGGTTTTTTTAAGTAGTCTCTGCTGAATCTATGCCAGGTTTCCTGTGTGGTCTAAATCTTTGTGTCCTGCGGTCTTCTCAACAAAACACACACACATATATTGCTATCATCCAGTAGCTTAACAAAATAGCCATGTGTACAGTAGTTCAGTGTCAGGCTAGCTAATGTGCATGTGGTCAGAATTATAATCATTATAGGAAGCTGCTTTGTGCCAAGTCAGACAGTTCATCCATCTAGTTCAGTGTACTTTGCATTGACTGGTAATGGCCCTCGAGGATTTCAGACAATGGTTATTTTCCAGCCCCACTTGAAGATGCCAGGGATTGAACTTGGAACCTTTTGCATGCAAAGCACATGTTCTACCACTGAGCTATGTCTCTATGACCCTGTCTTGGCTGTGACCCTGTAGTCAAGGTTTGTTTTGTGGCTTACCACTTGTGGTTTGTCTGGGGGAGCTGTATCTGAACCTGGGATTGCAGTTTAATTGTAAGCCAAACCATAGCTTAACCTACAGTAAAGCAGTAACAGCAGGCCTGGAAGAGAAGCAAAATGACCGTGCTCTTCTCCTCCAGAGTATGCACAATGATTTGTTGATGTCAAGCGTTATGTGCAAACTGGACCTGCCTTTTTTTTTTGAGGGGGTTGCCCTAAGAGAAGAGGTAAATAGAAGGTAGCTACAGTCATTGTATATATGGAAAATTATGGCAATGGAGTTCATACAGAAAAACGCATCATCAACAAGCAATGCAAAAATGCATTGGACACCAAAACCTGTATGGCGTTCAGGTTGCCTTTGTATTTAGGTTGCTTATAGGTGTTCTTTTTTAAACACAACAACCTGCTCATGTGCAAGTAGAATGAAGGAAGGTGGCGGCAATTTTACTTGAGCCAGGCCTTGTAAAATAGTACCAGTCTCTCATCAGCAGGTTTGTAACTGATGGGACTACTACATAGTATTCAACAGGTATGCCTCATAGTCATTCTCAAGAGCAATATATTGCCCTGTAGTTGAAAGTGGAATTAATAAAACATTTTGTGTCATTTTTTAAAAGGCTGTGTGGGGGACTTAAATGAGTGAAAATCCTTTAGGAAAGATTTGATAGCAGGATGGCTGCGCTGACTGTTATTTGTCATTCCAGGCATAGGGCCTGGAGCGCAAGCGACCTGTTGCCATTGTGTTAAGACTTGATACAACCATTTCTCTTTGTCATGCTGGTGTTTATAGTGGGTGAGTATTAGAATCAATTATACTGCTTTATTTTGTCAGCTGGCATATGGTATTTGCAGGCTTTAAATTGGTTTAAAACCTTAGATCCTCTGCTGTACTGATAGCTAAATCTGATTATTCAATGATCTGGCTTTTCCCGTAAGATAGAAGAATTAAGTTAGACAGTGCATTTTATCGTGACATGCATTCAGATGGCCTTGGTGTATCCCTTAATAAAGATTTTGGGAAACGAGCTTTGAGGGATTAAGTGGTGTTAGTGAGGTTTGTCTGTTCCAGTAGATGGACATGGTATGACCCTCAAAGTCTGTTGCTTTGCAATGTGGTAGAGAAGGAGGTGGAGGCTGAGAATGGAAAATACTATTCCCCTTTTCTCTTGGAGCAAAACTGGCTGCCCAGGCTTTGAGGATAATTCTGTAGACTTTATTTTATATGGGTACTGAATATTCCTCCCCTTTCATCAGTCATCCTAGAAAAAGGATAACTGCACATTTCAGCAGGCTTAAAAAAAGAAAAGGAAAGAATTGTTCTGTTTTGAGGTGGGGATCTTGGAGTGATTTGAACATTGAAGAAGGAGTGATCTTCCTGTGACTTTCAGTGGTAGATCCTCTATTGCTAGAACTTGTGGCCCTCCAAGATGATGTTGAACTTCAGTACCCATCCGTCCTGACCAGCATGGTCAGGGATGATGGGATTTGTAGTCCACAACATCTGGAATAATAATAATATAATAATTTATTATTTCCACCCTGCCCATCTGGCTGGGTTTCCCTGGCCACTCTGGGCGGCATTCAACGGAACATTAAAAACAGAATAAAACTTCAAACATTAAAAATTTCCCTAAACAGGAAAGCCACAAGTTCTCCATCCTCTGGGAAATGTGCAAACATGTGAACTGGGCAGATCATGGAGGTATTTCCTTGGAGGGCTGATTGCATGCAGAGGGATGAGAAGGCACAGTAATCCAATCTTGGATTTGGGGAAGGAGGATTTGCAGTGGCAGTCGGGAATATACATTTTGAGATGAGTCAACCACTTGTGTGCATGACTTGTTTCCACAACCTGCTTTAAGAATCCCTTGCCTGGGAAGAAGGAGAAATTTCCAGTGGCATCAAATAACCTATAAATGATTGCAAAGATTCAAGTTGCATTATGCTAGTCTCATGCGGTGTCATTTTTAATGAAATCTTATATGTGGTGGTGCTAGAAAAATCATCCAAATCCTATTTGATCCGACTTGAACGTCTATTAGAACAATCTGGTTTATATTCATTTTACACAATTTTATTTTTAAATAATGAGTAATGGAAGAGTATTTTTTTATTTAGATTTCTAGCATATTCTACTATTAAGGCTTTGGGCAGCATCAAGTTTTAAAATGCTGCACAGTAAAATGAAAGCACATCCTTAAAACAACTGGACACCTGGAAAAGCATTCAATACTAATACTATGCTAGCATTTTATTTATGTAATGGAAGAAGTGGTTAAGTAGAACTCATTATTTCTAGGATCAGGTTCCAGAATAACTTGTTTCTAAACTGACAATCCATAGATTCCCTCCCACATTCTGATTGTCAAGCACAGAGATGTGAAAACAAAAGGGTAGAAATTCTGCTCTTAAATTGTACACATGAAACTACTGTTCTTAAGCTGTAGTGCTTTTATCTGTAGTGCTTTTTCCCAGAGAAACAACAAAACAGGTATCAGAAGCAACTCCAAAACAACAAAACGGGTATTGGAAACAATTCCAGAACTAGTCCTATTAAGATACTCTTCCTCATGTAATTGCTGTGTGAACATATTTATTTATTTATTTATTTATTTATTTTTAAAATTTGTGTACCACCCTATACCCATAGATCTCAGGGCAGTTCCCAACATAAAATCACAATATAAAAAACAGAAAATGCAAAATGCAAACACATTCCTCCATAGCAGCCATTGTCCAGTTCTGGGTGAACATAGAGAGGAAAGGCCAGGAAGTGAGACCTTCTTTGTTACCAGTAAAGTACTTCTGAGTTGTGTATTATTAAGGCATTACCGTATTCCCTAGATGGTCGAGACTGCTTGATATCACCACCGGTCCTTTAAAACTCCCTTGATTCCCTCTTCTTTGCACCTCCTGCACATACTTTTGAAAACTCATTCATAGAGAACCCTAGAGACTCATTAGGAACTGAAAGCTTTGAAAATTTCCTGCATTTGACTAGCAGCCCAACAGAGTGAGATCAGCCAGTGAACCTTTGTTGCTGCTCTTGCATTTACTGATATTTTAATAATACATTACTGCCAATGATGTCAGCTGCTTGCTACAGTTTTCTTGCTTTACTGTGTCTCAATCTTCAAGAACCTTGGCAACACCCATTTCTTGGGAGAGGGTGATCCTGGCGCCATAAACTTCTTTGAGAAAATTAGTTAAAAGGAAGATTATAAACCACCAGATATCCAGACCTACCGTTAGGTAGAGTGAGGCAGCTACCTCGGGCAGCTGCTTTGGGGTGTCATGAAAGGGTTGTTGTTGTTTAGTTGTTTAGTCGTCTCCGACCCTTTGTGACCCCATGGACCAGAGCACGCCAGGCACTCCTGTCTTCCACTGCCTCCCGCAGTTTGGTCAAACTCATGTTCGTGGCTTCGAGAACACTGTCCAACCATCTCGTCCTCTGTTGTCCCCTTCTCCTTGTGCCCTCCATCTTTCCCAACATCAGGGTCTTTTCCAGGGAGTCTTCTCTTCTCATGAGGTGGCCAAAGTACTGGAGCCTCAGCTTCAGGATCTGTCCTTCCAGTGAGCACTCAGGGCTGATTTCCTTCAGAATGGAGAGGTTTGATCTTCTTGCATCCAAGGGTAGCAAATTGTAAATAATTTTATTTCTTTATTAACATTGTATCTTTTGTCTTGTGGGATTTCCTGGCTCAGGTGCAAAATTAACTAGACCGGCCTAGGGTGCTACGAACACCATTTCCTATTACATCTCTTTTTTTTTAAAAAAAAAATAATATTTATTCCAGTTTTAAAAATTACAAAAAGAAAACACTAAATTAAGCAAGAAAAAACAAGACAATACATCACCATGAATACAGACAAGCAAAAAATAAAAACCCAGAAAAATACAAACAATTAAGGAAAAAAGAAAAAGAAAAAACAAATCAAACCTTCCCATAACTTATTTTTCATTTGCTTGTTTCCTTGACCTCCTCACACCTCCCTTTTTTGTATTCTAGTTCAATTAGATATTTCAGCAAATCCTTTCAATCTTTGTTTTTATCCTAATAATTTATCTTAACATACTGTAATTTTACACTCTCTTCTTTCACCAATTAACTATCCATTTTTACTTAATCCTTTATATCATTTCTGCTAAAACCACATAACTTCATTCCAACATCCTTCTAACATTCCTTAATTTTACAATGTTTCTGTAAATAAACTTTAAATTTCTTCCAATCTTCTTCCACCAACTCTTCTCCTTGGTCTCGGATTCTGCCAGTCATTTCCGCCAGTTCCATATAGTCCATCCATTTCCTATTACATCTCAGACAACAAAGTGTCTTGGACTGGTGCTGCAAAATTATTTGATTCATTTTGAAAACACCTCACATCTTTATATTCCAAAAATCCCAGATGGCAAAATGTGCTTCCAGAGGATCTTTACCAGGAAAGTAAATGTGTTGCAAGGTAAAGCTTCACCATTAGTGCAGATTGAACTGAGTGGGAGAACTATGGAAGCAGATAGGAGACAACTCAATGATACTGGCGAAGACACAGATGGAGGGAACAATCACAAGTTGCTGACTTCAGCCAACAGTAATGGCTTTGGCATGTTGCTCAGTCTGGTCAAATGTGAATTAACTGAATGGTCCCATCCCAAAGAGGGTGACCAATGATTCACCCTCAATTGGTGCATCTTCCCTTTCTGTTTCTGACTGTCGGTAAATGCAGTTGGTGCTGTCTGAGACTCCTCTAACCAGGCAGCTGCTACCTTTGTCTCTGATGTGTCACACTGCAATGCCAGCTGGTCCCCGTACTTGAGTGCTTCAGTCAAAGGCTCTGGACTGTTGTGTCCTTATCTTATCTTATATCCTAATCTTCTCAAATGCCTGCTGATTACTCTCTGACTGGGCCCACTCTGCTTCCTCTGGGTCAGCTGTCAAAGTAGCGCACAGTAATCATTAGCCTCTTGCAAAACTTTGCCATTTTCAAATATATTTATTTGAAATATATTTATTCTATATTCCTTTCAAAGGTGTTGTCTTGGCAAATCCTGTATGGCAGGGTTCAGCAAATCCTGTATGGCAGGGGTCAGCAAACTTTTTCAGCAGGGGGCCAGTCTACTGTCCCTCAGACCTTGTGGGGGGCCGGACTATATATTTTTTTTGGGGGGGGGGGAAAGGATGAATTCCTATCCCCATAAATAACCCAGAGATGCATTTTAAATAAAAGCACACATTCTACTCATGTAAAAACACCAGGCAGGCCCCACAAATCACGCAGATCATGCATTTTAAAGAAAAGGACACCTTCTACTCATGTAAAAACACGCTGATTCCCGGACCGTCTGCAGGCTGGATTTAGAAGGCGATTGGGCTGGATCCGGCCACTGGACCTTAGTTTGCCTACACATGCTGTATGGCTTTAATGTTTCTAGAGCCCTCTTTCAAAATCTATGTCTTTAGCAGGTACTTTAGTCTTCACCTAGACTACTCTTTGCATTGCTTCATAAGAAGAGGCAGTCTCCTGTTTCAGGCTCACTGAACTACAGTATCAACTGGAAAGATGGTTATGTCTGGCAGACTCTTGCTCTTGATACAGGTTTTTTGTCTGAACACTTTTGGGCAAGTTAGGGTGGGATGTGCTTCCCCAAGAGGCCTCCTGTGCCCAATCCACATTGTTCAGTCTCTGGAGACTTTTTTTTTTAGGGGTACGGGGAAAAGAAAAGATTGAAAACTTTCCATCTATGAATTTTCTTCTTCCATTTGTACATTATTTAATCATTTAAAACATTTCAAAGCTGCTTTAAAGTATCATATAAGTATATACAAAAAATACACCATAAAAACAGTGAAGCAGTATCCTGAAAACAGACACAGCACAAGAACCAGTAAAACAGTATTCTGAAAACAGATACAAACAGGAATTTAGTAATAACAGATTCTAATCTTATGGGTCAGGGAAAGCCTGGGCAAAAGGCTATCTCTTTACAAGATGTCTGAAGCAACAGATGGGTGATTCTTCACATATGGCAAGGGGAAAGGGGCATAGCATAATGCAGGGGCAATGTCAGAAAATGCCTTGGTCACTGCCCCTTGATATTCTGTAGGGTGTGATGCTGTGAGTAAAATTTCCCTGATGATCAAGTGATCTTTATAGGTCTATACAGGTGCATGTGCTCTTTCAGGTTATTTTATCCCAAGTTGTTCAAGGCTTTATATGGAACTAATAAGACTGAAATGACCTGGTGGCTGATGGACAGCCAGTATAGTTCTGTCAGCACACAGGTGTAATACGTATTCATCCAGGTGTTCCACTCAGCAACCTGGTTTGCTGCACCAGCTTTAATTTCCACTCCAGCCTCAAATGCATTATCGGAAACCAATGCTGAGGTTATATTCCTTCAACAAAGACCTTTTCACTACCCCAGTCCTGAACTGGAATACATAGCATAAAAGTGTTTGCAAACACTGTAGCAAACATGTACAGGGTGTTTAGGAAGTACTTAGCCATTCTTGGGGTAGGTCCATTGATTTTGTCAAAAAAAATGACAAAATATAGATCCAACCTGTTCTTTGCAGAACACCTTTTTAACTGCATATACTTTACATTTGCTACACTGTGCAAAATCTCTTATTTCAACCCTTCAGTATTTGACACTTGACTTACTGTAATCTAGCTGAATCTTTTTAGAGCAAGCTGCAAATTGGTAAAATGGCCAACACAGCCATTTTGCTTGTGCAGCAGACTTCCTCACAGAATGGAACTTCCCCCTCTTCTCCTCTCCCCTACAGCCCCTCCACATCCTCAAAAACTGTTTCAGAGGTTTGGGAGAGCCCCTAGAACATATTTTGGAGCCACACAGTGGGAGGAGAAGGGGAAGTTCTGCACAGCCCTTTATCTTTATAGAAAGAAAAGACAAGAGCACCTAATTTCCTCTTTCACTGTTTTTTAAAATAACCTCCCCGCTCTCTTTTAAGCCTGTCATTTGGCAGTGTGTCTGCAGCAATTCAGCTGGATAATGCTAAAAAACAGAAAACACACATATCATATTACACACACAAACGTCTGGCAACACTAACTTAAGAATTTAATTAGAACATATGTGGTCAGAACACTTTATATGGAAATATTTAGCAGATATTTTTGTGACAAGAGATGTGCAATTCCCTTGCCGCCGCCACCACACATGGTAACATTTGAGAAGCTGTGCCCTATTGCTTTATGATCACACTAGTTTCCAAGGCAACGTCTCCTGCCATCATATAGAAGTGTTTTTAAAGCCAGGGGAAATTGGTATCCATTGCATAACAGAAGCATGAGCTTAAAAATAATGTTCTTTTCTTCTTATTATTGTAATGTTGTTTAGTCTTATGATTTGGAATACCTGGTTTCGATTTTCACCAGTGGCGTCTCATCTCCAGGGAAGCTTGTCTGGTGCTGAAACTGTTATCCCTTTGACATCTGGCAGATATATTTTTCTTTTCAGGCATTTGAGTGTTAATTTTCCACAATGATTGGAGATATTTCAGGGCTGTTAAGTTTGATGGTCAAGTCTCGGTGGTTAAGGCCAAGTTTCACAAACAACAGATGAGATAGTAAATCTGTGCCTTGGCTGTGTCACTTTAATATGCAGGTGAGAATTCGTGACTGAAAGCTCCTCTGATATAAGAGCAATCCATTCAGATGTCTTCTAAATGTCAGGTAGTTGTTTATATCTTTGACATCTGATGGGAGGGCATTCCACAGGGTGGGCACCACTACTGAGAAGGCACTCTGCCTCATTCCCTGCAGCTTTGCTTCTCACAGTGAGGGAACCGCCAGAAGGCCCTCAGCTCTGGACCTCAGTGTCCGGGCAGAACGATGGGGGTGGAGATGCTCCTTCAGCTATACTGGGCCAAGGCCATTTAGGGCTTTAAAGGTCAACACCAACACTTTGAATTGTGCTCAGAAATGTACTGGGAGCCAATGTAGGTCTTTCAGATCCGGAGTTATATGGTCTTGGTGGCTGCCCCCACTCACCAGTGTAGCTGCTGCATTCTGGATTAGTTGTAGTTTCTGGGTCACCTTCAAAGGTATCCCCACGTAGAGTGCATTGCAGTAGTCCAAGCGGGAGATAACTAGAGCATGCACCACTCTGGCGAGACAGTCCACGGGCAGGTAGGGTCTCAGCCTGCATACCAGATGGAGCTAGTAGACAGCTGCCCTGGATACAGAATTGACCTGTGCCTCCATGGACAGCTGTGAGTCCAAAATGACTCCCAGGCTGCACACCTGGTCCTTCAGGGGCACAGTTACCCCATTCAGGACCAGGGAGTCCTCCACACCAGCCCACCCCCTGTCCCCCAAGAATAGTACTTCTGTCTTGTCAGGATTCAACCTCAATCCATTAGCCGCCATCCATCCTCCAATCGCCTCCAGGCACTCACACAGGACCTTCACTGGTTCTGATTTAAAACAGAGGTAGAGCTGGGTATCATCCGCATATTGATGGACACCCAGCCCAAACCCCCTGATGATCTCTCCCAGCGGCTTCATGTAGATGTTAAAAAGCATGGGGGAGAGGACAAAACCCTGAGGCACCCCACAAGTGAGGGCCCAGAGGTCTGAACACTCATCCCCCCACCACTTTCTGGACACGGCCCAGGAGGAAGGAGTGGAACCACCGCATAACAGTGCTCCCAGCTCCTCTAGATGGTCCAGAAGGATGTTATGGTCGATTGTATCAACAGCTGCTGAGAGATCCAGCAGAACTAGGAAACAGCTCTCACCTTTTTCCCTAGCCTGCCGGAGATCATCAGCTTTCAAGAAGAAGAGCTTTGATTTCTTTCCTGTGAATCAACTTCCTCTGTGATAGGTGAGCTGTAAATTGAAACAAATGAGGAGTCTTAACCTCCCGCCAAGTTTACATAATTAAAAAGAGCAGATTCATAATGTAGTGAGAACACGTGTGCATTCTTTGCCTCCAGGAAAAACAAAAAGGGTCAAACAACATGAGCTAAAATTATCTGGCATCTTACAAAAGGTAGGCAGAGTGCATCAAGCATGGAAGACTAGTTCCAGGCAGTTGCTTAAAGATTCATGGAATCATATCAACCTTTATCATCATTGACTTGCTGTGGCATCAGCTCTGGAAATGCTGAGCTTTTACCTAATTCAGTACAAAGGTGGGTGGGGATATGAAATGGCAACAAAAAGGACCCATTTAGGGCATCCTTGCCTTCTGAAGGCATATAACAGGTAGGAGGTTGTGGGGACTATGTCAGATTTTATACATGCATGTACATAAATGAACACATGACCTCCTGCAGCAGTTGTAGTTGAGCATGGAAAAGGAATAAAGGGCTTCTCTAAAGTATTTGCTTTCTTGACTGTCAGGACCAGTGATTATTCCTTCAGCAACATGTTGCGCAGATTCCATGATGAAAACCCCCCATTCCTGCTATCTGTTGACATTGTTTTTCTGAAGCATCTCTGAAAACATCTCCTAGCAGCTCTAGACATGCTTGCTATAGTGTTTCCTGCAGCAGATGTGTAAAAATGTGGTCTTCATATGTGTAAGTATGCATATCTGTATGAAGTAGCTCAGACATGATTCCTAAATGCATGTATTGTCAGGTATATCATCCACATAGAATTAAGAGTGCATCTGCAGGAAACACACCTGACATGCCATACCATTAGACAGAGTGAGATGGACATCTGAGGACAGCAAGTGTGCTATTCAACCTGCCTAGAGACCCTTCAGCTAATTGGCTACCTTTAGCTGCAGTGGAGGATGCTGTCCTTTCAGCCATTTTGGAATAAGATGCAACAGGCTGCTGGGTCAGTCTATGCATGTGAAAGGGCTGGATGCCACTTGGTCATTTGCATTAGGCGGCAAAATGTCTTGAGTCATCTCTGGAAAGTAAAAGGTCTTGCCACGTAAGGTGTTGAGCTGCTGTAAGGTGGGTTGTATCCAATGCTGCAGATACAAAGTCCCCTTTCCTGTGTGTGCCCCCCAAATCTGTCCAGGGGTTCCTCCAACACTGGAGTAGATTTTGAGGGTGTGTGGAGGGCTCCGGAAAGGAAAGGAAAGGAAAGGGAAGTTCCATTGCACAAGTGGAAGTCTGTGGCGCTATCAAGCAACTGCGGCACTGGATGTGACCCAGGATCTTGATAACATTCAGTCTTGACCTCCAAATGTAATGCTGCATTCTGGCTAAATTTGGCCTCTGATTTGACAAGTACCCACCTGCCCTGGTGAGTTTCTTATTCTTATTATGACAAATGTTGCATCATTCTAGAACTCTTGGTATCTAATGTTGTATAGTTGGGAAGCAGAGTGGATTCCCATTTCTGTTTGTCAGGGTTGACCAAGTAATGAGCTTTGCAATGAGCCATGGTGAGCCACATTACTCTGGCAGGGAATCGAGAGAGGCACAGCCTGCCACAGCTATCATCTGCTAGTGAACTGCTGCTGCTGTGGTTGTGGCTGTTGCTGCTAGCCTGCATGCCCACTATGCTTCAGAGAAGCAATTCAGGGATCTGTTGGACCACTGCCAGAGATCTAGGGGCTCCCCACTCCTTCCTCTGAAGACGGGACCCTTCCTCAGAATAAGGCATTGTGGTTGAGACAACCTTGAAAGAGCACCTGAGCTGCTGCTGCTTTCCTACAGTGCTTTTAACAGAGACTGTTAAACATTAGACGGCATTTGCCATTGTTGTGGCAAAGTGGTGGTGGTGAGGTGGTCTTTGAAGCCACCTCCAAATGAATAGCCTCCTGAGAGGCAGTAGTGGGAGGATGATGACAGCAGAGAAGGCTGGGATGGTAGTGGAAGATGGAGGGGGAAGAACAAATGGCGATGCTACTGATGCTACTTTCTACCAACAGCAGCCCAGCTGCTGTGGTAGTGATTGATGTAAAGAAGCCTGAGGCTCTTTGGGTCCAGCTGGCAGTATGACCATTATTTTGAATGTTCTGGCATGCCAATAGGTACATCACCTTACCTTCTAAAAGCAGGCTGCACCTGGCAGACTTGTTATCTTGCCACGTGACTGTTGAAGTTTTAGACTGCACCCAAAAAAGAAGTCCCCCTGACGTACGCTTCATCATGTCAGTCTCCATTTCAGACTAACTTTTGAATTCACCCACAGAGGTTTTGTTCTTTATACTAAGAGAGAGAGGTCTTGCACATCATGTTACCAGCTTGCTCTTTTTTTAAAAAAACCTAGTTTCCCTTTAGCCTTTTCCTAGAAATACCGCTGCTAGAAAAATTTAGGAACAAAGGAAGGTGCCGTTATAGTAAGTCAGACTACTGGTCCAATATTGTCTATACTGACTGGCAGTAGCTCTCCAGGGTTTCAGATAAGAGTCTCTCTCCCAGTCGTACCTAGAGGTGTTGAGGATTGAGCTTGTGACGTTCTGCATGTGGACTAGATGGTCTATTGCAGAACAGTGGCTCTTTCTGCCAAAAGTCACTTTGCCACCATGGAATTGAACCATGGCAGAGACATCACCTTGCCAACAAAGGTCCGTATAGTTAAAGCTATGGTTTTCCCAGTAGTGATGTATGGAAGTGAGAGCTGGACCATAAAGAAGGCTGATCGCCGAAGAATTGATGCTTTTGAATTATGGTGCTGGAGGAGACTCTTGAGAGTCCCATGGACTGCAAGAAGATCAAACCTATCCATTCTGAAGGAAATCAGCCCTGAGTGCTCACTGGAAGGACAGATCATGAAGCTGAGGCTCCAATACTTTGGCCACCTCATGAGAAGAGAAGACTCCCTGGAAAAGACCCTGATGCTGGGAAAGACTGAGGGCACAAGGAGAAGGGGACGACAGAGGATGAGATGGTTGGACAGTGTTCTCGAAGCTACCAGCATGAGTTTGACCAAACTGTGGGAGGCAATGGAAGACAGGAGTGCCTGGCGTGCTCTGGTCCATGGGGTCATGAAGAGTCGGAGACGACTAAACAACTAAACAACAACAAGAAGTACATAAGTTCCTTGGCCAGATGGATAACTAGATGATTTCAGCTCTCCTCCCTCCCACAAACACACAGAGTTTTCTACTCTGTGTTCTAATCTATGCATAACTTTTTCTGCATGGGTTAGATGTGTACCTGGCAACATTTAGATTTTGTATTATTACTGAAGTTAGCTTTGCTGGGAACCATTTGGTGAAATTGCAGGATGCAAGTTTAACAAACAGATAATATGATATTGCCCATCTGTAAGGATTAGAAAAGGCTTATTATGTGCTTTGGCCCTTATCACTTGGCTTAGGGTGGAAGTTTTTACTCAGGGGAACTTCTGACTGTCCGTATTTTAAAGGAAGAAATTTAGGCCTGTGCAGTTAAAACGATTTAGAGCACTCTTTTGCCCCAGTGCAACAAAAGAACATTTGAAAAAGAAAAAAAGAAACCAACATTTTGTAGATCGGAAAGTAAGTGTGGGATGAACAGATGATTAAGGGGAAGGTGTATTAACCCCCATAAAACAAAACAGGATGAATGCTCAAAAAATAGGTCAAGGGAAGGAACACCTAGGTAACATTTTCAGAGCAAAGAGTCTTCTCAGATTATTTCCCAGTGTGAAAATTATAATGCTATGTGGATAATGAACAGGAGCAATATAAACTAGAATGAGCAGTTGTTTCATAACACAGCCCTGCATTTCAGATAAAATAAGAAGCATGTGGAATATGCTGAGAGCTAGCAGTATTGAAGGTCTTTGGATAATATCTGGTATTTAATATTCCTTTCAGCTACTCTTGCTGTCTCTGCAGATGAATTCTTCTTTATGCAGTGTCGGCCTCAGTATTCAAGCTAGTGAAGTAAGGAACAATAAATAATATTCTTTTTGATCCATATTGTAGAGGGAGATGTATTTGAGCGACAAGCAGATTTTACTGTATAGTTTTCTGTATTTACACAATTTGAGAAAGTAACATTCAGGGATAAAAAATTCAGTGGTTCCCCACTGTGATTTATCTGAATAATCTGATACCACTTGCTTCCTATAAGCATCAAGATTGAGTTAGTGTGATTTTTCTTTTCTGTAAAACATTCAGGGCCGCAATCCAAAACAGAGCTGAGTGTTCTTTAAATCTGTTTCTCTCAGTGCACCAAAATTTTGTCTTGAATTGTGGCCGTTGATTTTTAATCTTCCTATTCCCCATTTTTCTGCATTCTAAGTACCATTTTATACATTCAGCAGAATTAAGTATTAAGGTGCCTCCTAGTATTGACCTTGATGTTACAATTTCAGATTGTGGATGCATGACTGAGTGCTGCCTTTCATATTGGAGTGAGGGGTGGGTAAGGTTTCCTTATACCATAGAAAGCTAGTTTGGCAGGGAGAAGGGTTCAGCTTAAACTTCTCTTATATTAACCTTCAGTGTGTAAAGGGAGTTTTTAATCCATGGGAAAGTGTCTAGGCTGGGGTAATAAAGTTTGGAAACTCTGAAGTGTTATATCCAGGTGTTATAAGAATAACCCGACAATTAGGATCAAAGCTGGTGATCTTTTCCATAGTCTTCCAGTCTTGAACTTCTTGAGGTATTAGTGTGTTCAAGGGAACTGTACTATTCATACTGTAAAAAGTAAAGGTAAAGGACCCCTGGATGGTTGAGTCCAGTTGAATTTGACTATGGGGGTGCGGCACTCATCTCTGCTTTCAGGCAGAGGGAGCCAGCGTTTGTCCGCAGACAGTTTTCCAGGTCATGTGGCCAGCATGATTAAACTGCTTCTGGTGCAACAGAGACCGTGACAGACAGAACAGCGCACATAAACGCCATTTACCTTCCTGCTTCAGCAGTACCTATTTATCTACTTGTGCTGGCATGCTTTTGAACTGCTAGGTTGGCAGGACAAAGCGACAGAAGCTCACCCCGTCACAGGGATCCGAACTGCTGACCTTACAATTAACAAACTCAAGAGGCTCGGTGGTTTAGACCACAGCATCACCTGTGGCCCACTACTGTAGTACTGAACAAGCTATGCTAGTTTTGTTAGAATTTAGAGTTTTGAGAAACTGTAGTAATAACCAGCACAATGAAAACTAGCTTTCCCCCAGCCAGCTGTAGAGTGGAAAATGTCTGGATTACAGGGTAAGAGGGTGCAAAATAATATTCTACCCACATTCCGTGATGAGGGCTAATCATAATGGTGTGAGAGGCACTGCCTGAAGTGTTCTTCAGAAACTGGGGGACTAGTTTGATAGGACCAAAACAAGATCCTAAAGAACTCTGCAGACCTTGAGAACTGTTTTTAACTTTGATTTCAAAATTGGAAGGAAAGCCAAAAACAAAACAAAAAAAGAATGGAATGGAATGGAAGGCTCTTTCCATTGGAATAGTAGCTGATTTAATACAGAATCCGTGAATGGAATAGCTGCCTCATGGTTTTATCAGTATGTAATGAAAGTGAGAAGAGTTCATAAAATCAATATTGGATGAGTTACTGATGCAATCTCTGTCTGTTCACCAGTCGCAATCATTCTTTTCTTCTGAATCTGCTGCAGCATATATCCTTTTTGATAAGGAAAGACCATTCCCCCCCCCCATGCGCCATGCCAGGGCGTTTTCAGAATGTTACAGATTGCGCATCACTAATAACAGACTGAAGAGTCTTTCATGCTTCCAGGGAGATATGAGTCAGTCACACATTTCCCCCTCCCCAGCTCCCATTAACATTTTGAAGGTGAACTATCAGTGTGGAAGAAAAGTAATTCTTTCTCTTTGATTGCTTACTTCCTCTTCCAAAATTAACGTGTATCAGAGTTGCTTAATCTGCAATCATTTTTCATAGGTAACTTTGCTTTGTCCCCACCCATTATGAAATGTTTTAAGTGCCAGATCAGAAAACATCCTATTTACAGGTGCCCTTTTAATTGCCAAGCACCATTGTGCCGTTTCACTGAAATAGAAGTGTGTCACCATGGAAACAAACAGGCTCAGGATTCCAGGGTTGCCATACCTCTGAATAGTCAACATTTTCAAGTGGCATTGATTCAGTGACACTGATTCAGAGTTTTTGGTTCTTTTGCCTCGCATGCATTACAACAATTAACCTGTGATGGTTGATTGTCCTGCTGGAAAGAGCAGAGGCCTTGAACATACAGGGAGGTAGAGCACGTACTTTGCACATAGCTGTTACCAGGTCTAGTCATCAGAATTTCCAGATAAAACATCCAAATACCAGCTGATCATAGTGGCCTCTGCTGGAGAAGTGATGCAAACCATGATTTGCACTTGGCCCATTTCAAACAAACCATAGCTAAGCTTCACCGTAGTTGGGTTTGGAAGAAATGACAAACTGCAGTTAATTTTTAGAAAAACTTAAAGTGAAAGCATCCATGCTTCTCTTTTGCCAGCATCAGAAGAGGAGAGGAGAGGAGATGGAAGGAGGTATGTGGCAATGATGCTTTTGTGGCTCATACCCATCACTATAAACCATGGTTTATCATGACATTCAAAGCAGCCCAACAAATGTGTGCTTCTCCTCATAAAGGCTTCAGACAGGGGTCTCTCCCAGTCTTACCTGGAGCTGCTGGGGACTGATCCTGGTGTGTTCTGCATGCCAAGCAGATGCTTTGCCACTGAGCCATGGCCCCCTTTCCCCTGTAGTCAGTATGGTGCTTACTAAAAGTTGTTGCACAAAAACTCCCTTCATCCCTGATCATTGGCCATGCTTGCTGGTGCTGATGGAATTTGCTGTCCAACAGCATATGGAAAGCACCACACTGAGTACCCTGGGGGATGCAGTGTTAAAATCCAGACTCTGGCAATGCCTTCCTATGTAAACCTGGGCAGTTGTGCCACTTCTATTCTCTACCCATCCCAGAGATCACCACAATGGTCCATTGCACTCCAGACAATTTAAAAGAATATTTTTAAGGGTTACAAAACCTTCTACGTGTTGTTGGCAAGGAAAAATATAGGTATAAAAATGAGAATTCTCTGGATTCCAAGATCCAAGGTTAGGGCAAGTACTCTTTGGTGAGAGAACCCCAGCAGAGATTTAAAACTACAAAATATGTAGCAAAGTAAAAAGTGGAATACTCCCCTCTTACCCTAGCATGGAAAAAGAACACATATTTGTTAAGTTAAAAATGGTTTACTTACAAACTCTCCAAAGGTCAGATTCATATGATTTCCTGTACAGCATTCAGGCAGTAAAAATTGGCTTGGTTTTGGTGGTGAAAGTTCCTAAATTATTGTTATAGAAACTCAAGAGAGGCTTGTTAGAGCCATGCAGCTAAGCTGGAGCAACCAGCTTAGCCTCCTCACACACTGAGTTCATCAGGTAGGCTGAAGGGGAACAAAGGCTAAAGCTGGCAGAACAGCTTATTCTGTGGTCTTAACCCCTTCATGCATTAATTAGACTTAAGTGTGTTGGTTATATGAAGCTAGTTATCCCACACTAAGTCGACCCATTGCTGAAATGGACTCCACTGGTCATTTAAGAAGAATGTCATAATTTATAAGAAAAAAACAGCATCAAAACAATCGGTCAATCAGAATTCCCAAAACTTGGGTAAAAAGAAGTGTACTTAGCATGCTTCAGAATATGTGCATATTTTTCATAGTCTTTTCTGTGTGCTCCTTGCATGTCTAGACAGTAGTATTTATTCTAATTATTTTTAGAGCTGCTCTTTAGAATGAGAATCCTGTTCCCATTTATTGCTCTTGCTAGTTTCTAATTTTCAGCTAGGTGTGCCTTTTCCTCCACTGGCATCTACCTAGGGATATTGATCTTTATGACCTGTTGCTTTCTTCTGTAGGCTAGTTAATGACACTTTGTGCAAACTGAGAAGAGAGAGTGCCTCTAGAATAATTGCTTGTCTGCATCGCTGCTGAAAGGGCTCGAAATCATCTATCAGACTAATTTGAATGGAGGCAAGAGTAGCTCTGCAAATGAGTTTTGTATGTGATAATGCAGATAAACCATCTCTTAGCCTATAGAGGTTGTGTGATGTGTTTTCTCTTGACCAACTAATACATCTGGGAGTTTTCTGTCCCCTTCTGAGTGTTTTTAAATATTCTGTGGGAGTAAAGCACCTCGATCAAACTTATGTTGTGTTTACTGGCAAGGACTAACACTTTGTAAGTGTTACCCACAAGTGTCATTGCATGTTTCTCAGTGCCAGATTGGTTTATGTTTATCTTGTGATGTCCAAAGACTACTTTAAGGCCCAGGGCACCTCTGTTCATCCCAGCCAGGCTTCTAAGTTCTAGGGTGAACTTTAAAGGCACATACCATTAAGGCCACATGTTCTGATAGCGCAGAAGGTGGGAAGAAGAGGGCTCTCTTCACCATACACAGGAAAGTGGTCTAAGGCAGTGCAACTTCCAAACCAGCCCAATGTTTGCATTGCAAAAGCAACTCTTTGACAGGAGTGAGCCAGCACTGTTAACTCTTATTAGCAAGAACATAATCTGCACAGACTTGGTGGAGTGTCAGGGCTAATGAGCAAAGCAGCTCATCCTCGGTAGGTCTGTCCCCATGGATCATTTGCTGAGACTCAAAGTTCCTGCCTCCCCACAAAGGCAGTTCCATCCTCTCCAGGGCTTTTTACAAGCAATCAGAGACTGTGCCTGCATGAAGCCAACCTCTCCTACACCCTTTTTATGCCTCTTCTGGATCTGGGAGATAAGCGGGAAGGGGAGTTTGTCACAGCAGGAAGTTGAGGCACCCATGACTCTGCACCAGCCTGACTCATCTCTGCCTCTTGGCCTCCCACTCTCCTTCTTCAGCCTCTGCCTCTGGACTTCTCTCTGCCACAGACTCCCCCAGCTCACTAAGCTCTGCTGCCTCCTCAGCTTCCAACATCTCTTCCCAATCTTCTCCCTCCTTCTCACTCATCATTGTCCCACCACCAATCCCTGTGCCCTGAGCCTTCTCCTCTTGGGGGTTCCCCAGCTGGTTCCTCGCACCATTCCTTTGCGTCCAATCAGTCCATGACACTCTTGGAGGATCCAAGTCATGTTCATGAGTCACTTGATCTGAGCATGCCTCCTACCTCTTATAGCCTTGACACTCTGCCCAGTGACTCATTGTCAGGGCTGAACCATAGGCAGCAGTCTAGTGGGAGCTGGGAGCCAGAAGTCGTGGGACTAGCTGGTAGTCAGGATCAAAGTAGAGAAGATAGGGCTGAGGCACAAGCCAGAAGTGAGAAGCAAACAATAATCAATGATACAAGATCACATTAACATGCGTGGAGCTCATGCAAGGCTTCGCTGGAACAGGAAGCCCTTTATACTCCTTCCTGTCCAGGAAAATCCCTCTGAATGGGTGGAGTCAGTCCATGGCCTGATGGTACTTCACTGAGAAGCTGCTGCTTGAAATGTAGTGGTTGACCATGCTGTGTAATTGCACATGGACCCAGCAACAGGTGGACTTATTAGAAGGTGCGTAATTTTCTTGTCCCTCCATTTGAGAGTCATCAAATGAATATTTCAACCACAGCTGAGACTGGAAGGGGACAGCAGTGCCAGAACAGTTAGTCATGCAGACACCCAAGAGGCATCCTCCTTAGATTTCCCTGGACTGGCAAAGAGACTTAAGTTATTAGAATCATTTGGTGGTGGTGTTTTCATGGTGCACTTGCAGTTCTTTCATGGGCATAAGTGATGTAGCATCTGAAGTATGCACTAAACAAGAGTGGCACAAGTAAAAAGATCTACCCATAAGGATGGGAGGTCTTGAGGGATACTAGAGTCTTCTCAATAGTTCATTCACTAGGCATCCCCCATTTCTCTTTGTTTCTGTTTTGAAGGTCACCTTAATTTAAAGGTTCCACTCAAATAAAATGCTTCTACATTTCATTTCAAAGAAATGGCTTGCAGCGCTGTCAGAATAATTTGTGTGTTTGTGTGTGCTGAAATATACCAAAGGCCTTGAAAGACATACCAATTCTTGATTGTTGTTTTTCTGAGTTGCAGGTTTTCCCCAGATGTTAAAAAAGAGTGACAAATAATTATACATAAGAAAAGAAATATATATGGAAGGGAAACATTATATCTAGATCCCGAGAAGGGTTTTATGTTGACTTGGTGAGCAATCATGTGTGTGTATGTGTGTGTGTGTGTGTGTGTGTAAATTCCAATTTAGCTGGAAGAACTTGAGTGCATTTATACTGAATCATTTCACTGAATGTCCTATGGTGTTGTAGAGCTGTGTCTTGTCATTACCCTAGAATCTAAACCGTAGCATTTTATGTGATTCACCACCAGGGCAATGCATCCCTTTGAGTTTACAGCTATTCTTAGAAGTGATAGATATGAAGAAGCAGGCACAAAAGAGCTGTAATAGATGGTGGTGGGAAATACAAATATGGGATATACTAATAACATTGGGACTTCCCAGAGCCAACTTAAGGATTTCCACAAATGTAAACAATGCACTTAGTACAGACAATAAGTTTCTATTGACATAAGTTGCCACTCATGGGTATAAGTGAATGGGACGATAGCAGCTTTGCCCTAGGTTGAGGACCTGGGAGTGGAGTTTTACCTACCTCCGCAGCTAATCTCCAGACACCATCACCACCACATGTGGGACTGTGCCCCCCTGACCCCCCCCCAGTTATTAATGAGCAAACTCCAGCATCAAAAGATGCTATAACCATGGACACAATAAGCAGGAGTGATAGATCAGTGCTGGCCTGACACAGGTGCAGAAGCTGCTGCTTCTCTCTTCTCTCTGCTGGTCCTAGAGTTCACTCTACTCTTCCCACAATGGGACTTCTGCAGTTTCAGCTTTGGCCCAATATGTTGTACAGACCCAGTGCTTTCCCCCCCTAGAAAAATAGGTGCCAGTACTCACCATGAAGTTGTTACAGTAAGTGCCACACTTTTAAACAAAAAAAATAATGAGGTGCTGGTACTGTGTACCCTTGAGTACTCCCTGAAAAAGCACTGCACAGACTTATTAATTTCCTTCCAAGTTAGTTTTGAAAGTTCAAGCCCACCATCTTAATTAAAAATGGCATCTGATAGGATCCAAACAAAGACCAAAACCTATTTCTCAATCTCAAGAACCATCACACCAAACTGGAATGAGGATATTTGTCCAAATCAGTGCAATTTGGAACCGTCGTACCAGACTGGGTGATAAGATCTTCAGAGGCATCCAAATCGGCACAGTTTGGTGTGGTTTGGTTTGCCATCTGTGTTCTAAAAAAAATGTCCAGCATTCAAACATAGACAAAAACACTTGTTCCTCAATCTCAGGAACCTTCATGCCAAATGGGGCAACAATATTTCAAGTGGCATCCAAACACAGAGAGAGCAGATGGGTGGACAGACAGCTTTCCAAATTATACAGATAAGTAAGATGGTAGATTAGGAAGTTGTCAAAGATTAGAGGGTATTAGTTTAGTTGAAGTGTCATGGCAGCATGAAGCCAGCTGTAATGTTGTATTAGCTACATGGTGTTGACCGCAGCAAAATATTTAATGATGGCAATATAATTATATTAGTTCCTGAATTCTAGCTGCTGCCTGCAGCTGCTGTGTTTGATGATTTTGTGCTATCACCTAATGAAGAGGCATAATGGATCTATGAATATAGTTGTTGGGGTTTTGTTGTCAAAGCTGGATAAAAGATAAAACAAGATGCAGCAATTAAATTAAAAGAAGACATGAGACACAAGATACAGGTCCCTACCACATCCAGGTAGTACAGTGGCTAGCCTTTTAACACCTGCTTTCTTAAATACATAATTCTAGTGGTAAAATACCAAATTAAACTCAGTACTGGAAGATAAAATGCAGTCTCTCAAAATACTAAGGTTGATAAGAATTTTGTGGCCATGTTCAAATGTCATAGCTAACTAGGGTTGCCATATTTCAATAAGTGAAAATCCAGACACATAAGTTGTTATGCCTTTTTGGCAAAGTTGTTGTCATATGTCCAGATTTTCCCGGACATTATGCTGATTTCCACCCAGTCACTGCTTCTGACTGCAGTATTCAGGGTATGTCCAGGAAATTCCAGATGTATGGCAGCCCTATATTTAACCATTGTATAGTGGGAACAAATCTAGTAAGCCTCAGAAAATGTTGGGCTTGTGAAATTCCTCCCCCCACAACCTTGTGAGGCTATTAGGATAAGTTAAGAAGTGTTTGCCTAACTCCAGCTTGTTGTGTTGTCCAAATGGTAAGCCAACTTGAAATCATGATTCACTATGAATGGCTTGGTCTGACTCATTCAAACAACAAGACTATCATTCAGTGCAGGAGTGGGGATGTTTTTAATGTTGGGGGCTGCATCCCCTTTGAGGAATCTGTCGGGGCCCATATGACAGCAATGGCCTGCCTCCCTCTCTTCTCCCTCCCTACCCAGCAGGCTGAGTTAGAAAGGGACAGATTACTCTTGCCAGAGATATGAACGGATCACTTATGGAGAACTTTGCTAATTTTTTTTAGCCTGTGTACACAGCCCTTAAAAGTATTTAAGCTACCTAATATCACACATACAGTTCTCTTGATGGTACAAACAGTGGCAGGAATCAGACACGCATCAATAGAGAGCTAGATAGAACAATGGTTTGACCCGGCGTAAGGCATCTTCCTATGTTCCTGTCTTTAGCAGAAGCTGTCTGCAGAATGACCATGAGAATAAGATGGAATGGGTAATGGGAAGATATAAGCAGCCAAGGAATGTGCCTCCTACACGGCAACTTTTATTTCTGGCCTTTAACTAAGATGCTGAATCAAAGTGTTGGATGGTTTATCTTTTTTAAAAATGTCATCTTTTTTTTTTTTACCATGACCGCAGGTGGGAGAAAATATATATATATCTCCCCCCCCCCCCCCCCGCCCAGCTGATGCCTCTGCAAATCGCAATTTGGGAGAAGTATTCTGTCTGGCAACTAGCCAGGTGGATCCAGGCTAATCTTTGCTTTGATGTTGTGAGGCTCTGTCTGCCCACTGTGACAAGATTGCTGGCTGTTTTGCAGACAAACCTACTCTTATTCCACTTGACCTCAGGGGGTCTACTAGTTTTGACTTCAGAGTCAGAGCTGAAATATGCAATGGGTGCAGTAAGCTCTTTCTTGCTAATAGATGTGTATAAGTATTCTGGCCATAGTGTACGAGTTTTGGTCTCCCACAAGGGCAACTGTACAATCCTTAAATAGAAAGCTTATGTGGCTGCAGTTGCAGAGAAGCATGCCATTGCTTGAATGTTAGAGGCAACACTTCCTCCTCCACAACTCCTCCTTCACAATGATTATTAAAGTGTAAGATGGGGAAGCTACTGAGCAAACATTATTTAATATTGTGCTTAATTCTTTAATCCCGCCTTTCCCTTTCCAAGTTCAAGAGACATAGAGCTTTACATAAAAGTCTAAAAACACTAACGCAGTTGTAAATCCTGACAGTGAAAATGGCACAGGACACATAAACCATCTGCCATAAAAAACCTCTGTTTCAAAATACGTGGCAGAGCAGATGTGCCTTGTGTCGCTTGTGAAAAGCTACAAGCAATGCTCACTTGGTGACCCTCCATTGGCCGATCATTCTGCAGACTCCATCTATTGTTCTTTTCCAGATGGGTCTCTGAGCAGGACTTCCTCCACAGATAGTACGGTTGTGGGAGGATGAGAGGAAAGAGAGAGAATATATATTGAATTATAGCTCTTGCATAGCAGATTTGCAAAGCAAGCTGTTGTTGCTTCCACACAACAGCCCCCAAGCACAGGAGAATTAAACTAAAAGTTCCACATAAACACTTGCTTGAATGTTGTATTATTGAGCAACAAAGATGGAAAGGTTCAGACGCTTGGACCATATGATTGCCTCTACTGAGGCACAAGCAAATGCGGAGGAAAAGGGAGAAATTGTATTATCTAAAAGCTCAAGTTGTTTTAAGAACATAAGAGCCTTCTAGGTCAGAACAGTGGTCCATCTAGTCCAGCACCCTGTTTTCACAGTGGCCAACCAAATTCGTATGAGAAGTCAGCAAGTAAGCAAGCCCCTCCTGCAGTTGAACTGCATTACTTCTGAATAGAGGGAGGTGGAGGTGGAGGTGGAATATAGGTATTGCAGCAAATAGCCATTGAAAGCCTTATTGTCCAAGAAATGATCTAAGTCTCTTTTAAAGCCACCCAAGTTAGTGGCTGTGATGTACCACGTGAAGAAGTACTTTTGTTTGTCCTGAATCTTTTAACATTCAGCTACATTGAATGTTTGTGAGTTTCAGAGGGAGGGAGTTTCAGAGGGTTTGTGAGTTTCAGAGGGAGGGAGGAAAACTTTCTCCACACACTGCATAGTTTTATACAACTGTTTACTTGACTTTTTTCTAAACTAAAATGCCCCAAACCTTTCTTCATAAGGGAGTTGCTCCATCCACTTGATAATTTTCATTGGGTTTTTTTCCAAAACTATAGATGCGTTTTATGATTTGTATATATTCACATTATGCATTATGATATATGACATCTTTCTCTAAACTAAAAAAAAAACCCACTTTTTTATTCTGAAATATTGTATTTAATCAGTCTTCCAAGGGGGCACAGTGTGGGGCACACAGAGGAATCATGGCCTGCAACATTGGAAGAATCCATAGTGCTAAAAAAACAGATAAAATGTTTCCTCATAATGCAACAGTTGAACATGATGCTCAGTGATAGGGGATTAGAGATTAAAATGAGTTGCGTTCAGAGCTCAATTTCCTTCCATGCATGGTTCATCTCTTTTTGGATGTTAGCTGCTTAGCTATGTGTTCACTGGCCCAAAAATTCTTTCAGGAACTTAGTCAAGCAAAGAAAGTAGAAGCTGAGTCCTTGGGAGAGGATGGAAGAGAACATTGTTCAGTGTAGTGGAAGGTGGGATTTGAAAAAAATAGCAGTTGAGACATGGCCTGATTCTGAAGAGATTCCCCAAGGAGTCTGTGCTCTGAGGTGACTGGCAAGCCAGACAACCAAAAGGGCAAACGAGTGCAATGCACGCTGAAATGTCACAGCCATCATGAAAATGCTGGTCTAAAAATAAATGCATTTCATTTGCTGTAGTCTGAATGAAATGGTGGAAGCAGGATAAGGAATGAGAAGGAGACAGATTCTCAAAAAAGCTCTTGGATGAGTGTTCATAGTGTCTAATTAATTCATCTCACATTTTCCACATTTTTGATCATCTGCTTTTTATGTTTCTGCCTCTAGCAGTTAACAATGAAATAAGGCTTCACCTTAAAAAGTGATTTCATTTGCTTGGGAAAAACTCTCTCCCTGATCACTGCCCAGACTACATTCAGGCAGGGGAGAGCCATGTAAACATTCACTTCCAGATAGCATGATCCTATACATGTGTATTCAGAAGCAAGTCCCATTGAGTTCAATGGGGCTTTGCTCCTGAGTAAGTGGGTAGAGGAATGCTGCTTATGTGAAGACAATTAGTACGGTATTCTGCTTTTGGATTATTATTTTTCACCCTCTCCTTAATGTCAGAAGAGTCTGCTGGATAAGACCAAAGGTCAACAGATGCCTATGGGAAGCTCACAGGCAAAACAACACTATCCTCACTTGTGGTTCCCAGCACCTGCTTTTCAGAGACATCCTGCCTTCAGTCCTGGAGATGCTACATAGCCATAATAACTCTCCCTCCATGGATTTGTTTAACCCTCTTTTAAAGCCATCCACTTTGATGGCTATCATAGGTGGGGAACTACAAATATATAACAGTTGCAAACACATCTTCTATAGAACAGAATGCTACTACAGTGGTACCTCAGGTTAAGAACTTAATTCGTTCCGGAGGTCCGTTCTTAACCTGCAACTGTTCTTAACCTGAAGCACCACTTTAGCTAATGGGGCCTCCTGCTGCCACCGCACGATTTCTGTTCTCATCCTGAAGCAAAGTTCTTAACCTGAGGTACTATTTCTGGGTTAACGGACTCTGTAATCTGAAGCATATGTAACCTGAAGCGTATGTAACCCGAGGTACCACTGTAATACCATTCATTTTTATTTTTATTTTAAATGAGGTCTATCATTATCAACCCCCTTTTCCTCCTTAATGTGGCATAGATGGTTCTCCCCCTACCCATTTTATTACCAAGCAGGTAACATACCTCTCTGTGTTGCAGATGCTACACCATTTTTTAATCAGACTCTTTCTTTATGTGGTGACTCTTTCTTTGTTGATTTGTCCCTTTTTTGTACACTTTCCATTACAAAAGTAGACGTGATGGCTGTTGAAATGCGTGCAATCACCCTTTTGCCAATTCGTTGTTTAGGGATCTCAGCTACCTCTTTGTAAGGTCCAGAAGCAAGCACAGGGTCAAAGAGGAGTATTGGTTTAAATGCCTTTTGGGCAGAAGGTGCTAAGAATCCCAGCTGTGGAGGTACTTCTGTATTTGGGAACCAGTCTAGGGTTCTGTTATGCTGGCACTTGATTGGCCAAGAAGGCCATATTACAGCTTATCAGGGGACAATAATAATTCACATTTGAATAGTACTTTTTAAGAGTTCAAAATGCTTCATGTGGATGTGGCAGCTGCCTCTGGACGTGCTTAACTGTCCAAGGCCTCCTCTGCATGGGGGAGAGCCAAGAGGCTATCCTTTCATGTGAGGGGCCACAGCTTAGTGGTAGAACACAGACCTGGCATGTAGAAGGACCCGCGTTCAATCCACTCTCTCAGGCCAAAGGACCAGCTAGGAGGAAATGCAAAACACCAGGAAGACCTTGCTGGCAGTGGCTATTTCAGAGCACACAGCATGAGGCCAGGAGAGCCAATGGCCTGACCTCAATACAAGGCACTTTCATATGACACTTCTAATTGCCACTGGAAACTTTCTCTGCATAGTAATTGGCACTGCTGGAACCTGGGGAAGTTTTGAAAAGAAAATGCCTGCAAAGTTCTATCCCAATTATCATCAGAGTGAGCTTCTTTTGCCTGCTGAGCTCTGTTCTATAATGGTTTTCCCTTGATGGCGGAGTGTAATTGAATGTGACATGATGTAGGAAACTTGGAAGCTGCAGATAGCCACCTCCATTTGACTGGATTGTGATCTAAAGCTTTTGTGCCCATCAACAGACTGTTACAATAAATAAAATATTCCTATGTACAATGCTTTAGAAACTAAGTGCTTCATAAGAATAAAGTTGCAGGGTGAACTTGGAAAATTAACCTATACTGCAACAATTTTTACATTTGCTGGCACCCTGACCCAGCCATAGGTAAAGGGACCCCTGAACATTAGGTCCAGTCGTGGCCGATTCCAGGGTTGCGGCGCTCATCTCACTTTATTAGCCAAGGAAGCCGGCGTACAGCTTCCGGGTCATATGGCCAGCATGACTAAGCTGCTTCTGGCAAACCAGAGCAGCGCACGGAAACACCGTTTATCTTCCCGCTGGAGCGGTACCTATTTATCTACTTGCATTTTAACGTGCTTTTGAACTGCTAGGTTGGCAAGAGCAGGGACCGAGCAACGGGAGCTCACCCCATAACGGGGATTCGAACCGCCGACCTTCTGATCGGCAAGTCCTAGACTCTGTGGTTTAACCCACAGCGCCACCCGCGTCCCTCCTGACCCAGCCATACTTTGCATTATTTCTTTTCGAACTGTGCTTAGAGGAACTTCTTTGCTTAGACAAATTCCCTGTTGTTGACCCCCCTCTCTCTGTCCGCAACCCTCCTGTGAGCAGAGAGTTGCACTCCCAAGAGACAGCTGCATATTACATAAGGGACCAACTGGATTGGCCTTTTGTGTTCAGTTGTATGCTTTCCTTTTATGTTGTACTTGCATTTTGTTTTCATATTGGAAATTCTCCTATAATTATGTCCCCAGCTGTGGGTGATGACAGCTACTCTGCATGACTACAATGAGGTTTCCCACTCTCATCAATACACAGTTAATCTAGAGATACTTATTTAATCTTGCTAATAGTCTCTCTCTCACACGTACACACACAAATTGTTCTACCTGGTAGATAATTTCCCCCCAGTTGCTCTTTAAGCCTCAAGAATTTCTGGAACAACTGCAGAGTGGAAGGCAACTTTCACATAGTTGAGTTCATTCCTGGAATTGGGCATATCTGTTTTGGGATGTAGCATGGGATAGAAACAGCTGACTCCAACAAAGATTTCATCTTGCCATTTTTGCTAAGCTTTATTTGAATCAGTTCACCCACTAACCAATAGAATCCCATGATTCAGTAGCACCCCTTATAAGTACTGGAGAGCAAAAACACGCTTTTAAGGAGAAGGTTACAGGTTTATGATAATGAACTGAGCACATGCTTTACTTCAGGAACTCCTATCTTTCACCTTTGGTTTAAAAGGACCACAAGTCATGGGCTGGAGAACATTGCCTGTGTGTGCAAGAGTTGCTGCCTATCCAGAACATAGCTGTCAATGTTTCCCTTTTTTTTAAAGGGAACTCCCCTTATTCCGAATAGGCTTCCTTGCAAGAAAAGGGAAAAGTTGACAGCTATGATCCAGAATCCTTGGTAAGGCAGACCTAATGATCTGATTTTGTACGGCAGTTTTGAATGTAGGAGTAACAGTGTACAGAGGTGCTCTTACTGACCTTTGTATTCTCCCCTTCGATGAGGAAGGCTGGGAATGATTCCTCTCTGAAATCCTGGAGAGAGCCTTTGCCAGTCAGTGTAGACAATACTGAGCTAGATGGATCAAAGCTCTGTATAAGGCAGCTTCCTATGTTCCTGTATGTATGCATGTTGCAAGATCGGAAGCGACATTCACATTTCTTTTTACTCACTCCTCATAATATCTGAAATATTCCTTGGCTTTATGTTCCAGATTAGTGGTCCCCAATTGGGGGTCTGTGGCACCACACACATAACAAAAACTACCATATAGAGATGAAAATTTTCAAAAGTAGGGAGTCCATAGATTGGCATTTGAAAAAGAGGGGTTCCGGAGTACTTAGCTAATTGGGAGACACGGTTCAAGAGCCTTCACCTCAGAACAGAAGCACAGAAAATTGCTCAGAACTGAAGTGAAATATGCTCCTGTTTGAAATAAGCTCCCCCAATCTTACCCTGCGCTGCCTCGGAAGACATGACGTCCTGCCTGCTTTAATCAGACTGAGATAACTATCTCCTATATGCAGTTACTACATATAAATCGCTAATGAAGGCTGCTTCAGTAGTCAGGGAAATCTTTTCTGGAGAGAATGTGTGGGAAGAACACCTGCCATTGTTGCAGACTGTTGCTTCCAACTGTCTTTCTGACAAGGAGGATATGTGGGAAGGAGGGAAGGAATGGAATGGGGAGGGTGGGCTATATATAAACCACTGATAAAGTGGGTCCTGTGACAGTCCAAGAAAATGCACTGCTGCAAGACAACGAACAGCAGGTCTTCTGCCTCTCTGCACCTCTTTTTAAATGACGGCAGATACTGGGCGCTGAGGAGGAGATGTGGCAGAATGAAAGAACATGGAGTCTGTCTGTTCTCAATGAAATAAAAATACAAAAATAAAACCATGATATCATGCTATTATGGAGGACTTTCATCTTTGTCCCATGTGTTTAAACTTACTATAGGACTAAAATTGATTAAGTGGCTTACAGTGGGATGCATTTATTTATTACATTGTTTTTAATCCTGCCAGTAAGGAGCTCAAGGCCAGTGCACACGGTTCTCCTCTCCGTCATTTTTATTCAGACAACAGCCCTGTGAGGTAGGTTTTGTTGACTGACCCAAGATCACCCAGTGAGCTTCGTGACTGAGTGGGGATTTGAATGCAGTCCCTGATCCTAGTCCAGTACTCTTTAAAGTAAATTCATGTGGTGACCTTGTAGGAATGGGCCCATCACGAGAATCCACTTTACTCAGTGGTTCTGCTCCTGGTGTGACATCAGCCAATAACAGGCAGTATGTTTAGCTCTTGT
Source organism: Podarcis cretensis (assembly GCF_951804945.1). Classification (NCBI taxonomy): domain Eukaryota; kingdom Metazoa; phylum Chordata; class Lepidosauria; order Squamata; family Lacertidae; genus Podarcis; species Podarcis cretensis. The sequence continues at coordinate 29,709,833 of NC_137173.1, read as the reverse complement.
CCTTCAGATGCTCTTCCATTTACAACTTGTTAGCTTCTGGGAAATGTTGTAGGGTGGGTTTGAAAAACAATGCAGTTTGAAAAACAATGAACGCTGCCTTATTCCAACAACAACCCCTGTTGAGTTGTGCTTTTGGCCAGCTATTAATACTACATCTGGAGTTTTGGTCCGAAGCAGTGGATTCTCATAATCTCTGAACTTCCTCCCTCCACCAAATGCCATCATTTAAATATTTATTTATTATTAGTCTGTATAGTTTGGTAATGTTAGACATCTTCTTGACAGGACCTATCTTGGCCTTTCCTTGTTTCACCCGACAGTGTTTATGCAGTGGCTGGATGCAGTGCCAGATTTACGTATAAGCTAAACAAGCTATATATTAGGACCCCACTCTCTTGGGGCCCCCAAAAAAATTTAAAAGAAAAAAAATGGATGTACATTTCCAAAATATAAGATAAGAAACAAATAATAATAAAACCTACATACAGCAACAGTGTTTTTAATATACTTCTTCTTAATTGTATTTCAGTTCAACAATCACTTTGATAAAATATACATTTTGTTATGTACTAATGACTTTAGATACCTATTAGGTCCATAAATGACCATATAGCATGTATTCAACACAAAAAACAACAACAGTTTGTTTTTGACAAAGGACAGCTGGCCATATAATGAGCCCCATTAGCTTCAGTAGTTTAGGGCCTCATCAAACCTAAATCCAGCCCTGGCTGGATGTATATGTTTAAAACCTAATGTCCTAGCTCCCTCCCAGCACATGCAGATAGAGGCTCTTCTTACTTGGAAGTGAAGAATAGATCTTTATTCACCACAAGTAACCATACAGGCTCAGCAGCGGCAGACACAGCACTCAGGAGTTACGATTCAGGAGTAGGGCAAGAAGTTCAGAACTGGATGGAAGTTGTGACGATGCCCCAGCCAGTTTCAGCACATCTCCCACCAAACTTTTAAAGATAAGGCGTGGTACGCTCATTCATGAGACGTCATAGCTTTGTGGGAATATTGAGATTGCAAGTCCTCACTCCTTTGGTGCAGGTTGCTCTGCTCCCATCAATGAAGGCAGCACCTGATTCTAGGTGACAAGACCATCCTGTTCAGTCTCGACCATCTCCTGGTCAGCCTCCCATCCCAACTGATCAAAGCTCTGCTTCCCCTTCCACAACAGCTGGTGGAAAGAGAAGATTCCCCCCACCTCCTCCAACCCAGGCTCCCACAATTTAGCCCCCCCCCCCAATATCTGTTTATTCTTCCTTTTCTATCAGCCCAAGACCAGCAGCACTGTGGGGCTCATGACATAAGGATGAAATAATATTGATGTGCTGGTCTTGTGACCGAAGAGAGAAAACACTAGGGATTCAGCTCCTGCCACGTAGAAGTGTGAATCAGATAAGTTGACCTTTAAATGTGAACTGAGTTGAATTTCTCCCCACCGCTAATTTTGAGGGAGAATGCTAATTTAACTGCCAATTTCTGCATGGTTTTTGTGGGGAAGCTATTCACAAAGTAATCCAGAAATAGGGCAAATCTCACAAAAGGGACACAAATGGGACATATTTATTTACACAGGGCATTGGGATGTGAATGCCCTGGGGATCGGCAGTGTCAGTACGTTAAGGTTTTCAGAAATGTAATTTTGAAAAGGTTTCAATTAATGTTCTGTGATTATTGCATTTTTATGATGCCGCACACCACCCTTGGCTCTCACGGGGCCCAAATGTGTGACTCAGTCCATAATTTAAAAAGTTTCTCTCTGTCCTCAGTTCTTTAAACCAGCCTTAAGCACAAGGAACCCTGGGTGCAAGGCCTAACTGGCAAAGTCTTGCCAGTGACAGGATGCACTCTGCTGTTAATGTCTCCCTTGCTGAGCCATACTCTGCAGGGATTGTGCTGAGTGCTGTCAGCTGCACTTGGTTGATTCCCACCCCACCTTCTGTATGCTTAACCACAGTTGCTTCTTTCACTTGGTGGTGTAAGGGAGGGGGCAATCTGGGAAACTCTTAGTTGCTGACACACTGTTCAGGACATCCGTGGCATTTCCTGTCTAATAGGATTCTATTAGACAGGAATATGCAATAGCCTTTATTTTTAACTTGGCAGGTTAGGGTATGCAGCAGTTTACATACTCTGAAAGTCCTTCCATTTCTTCTCCAAGGCGTTAAGGTACTTCATTTTTCTCACAATCATATAATAGACTATCCTTCACACACCATTTTCTTCACACAAATCCCCTGTGCATAACATCATGTTATACAGTGGTACCTCGGGTTAAGTACTTAATTCGTTCCGGAGGTCTGTTCTTAACCTGGAACTGTTCTTAACCTGAAGCACCACTTTAGCTAATGGGGCCTCCTGCTGCCGCTGCACCGCCGGAGCACAATTTCTGTTCGTATCCTGAAGCAAAGTTCTTAACCCGAGGTACTATTTGTGGGTTAGTGGAGTCTGTAACCTGAAGCGTATGTAACCTGAAGCGTATGTAACCTGAAGCGTATGTAACCTGAGCTACCACTGTACTTAGAAATTTTTGATAATTACCAGTGAACCCCAAACTTTATCCTACATTTCCACCATGGTGAAAGATATTGATTGTGTAAAATGTTTTGAAAAGCGCTTCCTGTTTCTGGCGGCGGGAAATGGCTGACTCCCATACGATCAGACCCCAGCCGATTATGATTGGATATATTAATTGGATGTTTTTTATTGGAAAATTAATAAAAATGATTTATTTATTTTAAAAAAAGAAAAGCTTCCTGTTGGAACACCCAGAGCTCACAAGAATTACTGAAAAAATGTCAACAGTTTTTGGGCATTACTCTAACCTTTTATTCACTTCTCTGGTAACCAGATATGTTTCAGGATGGTGATCACTAATGGTTTTGAGAACAGGCAGTTTATCATGCATTGAAGGGCATCATGAGCACAAGGCAGTATGTCTCGCTTGTCACTCACCTGGTCAGAGTAGTAACAACTCACATGCATTCATCTCTCTTCAACAAATTCCAGGACTGTTTCCAAGCTATCTTATACATAAGCTATTCCATACTGTAAGAAGTGATGGTATCATATAGCTTTCACCAACCTGGTAAGCCTTCAGAAGTCTTGGACTGCAACTCCCCATCAGTCCCAGCCAGCACAGTCAATGGTGAGGGATGATGAGAGCTATAATTCAAAGCTTCAGGAGGACACCAGGTAAGTAAAGGCTGGTATAGAAGCATTCTACACAGGGAAGTCAACTGAAGCAGTGAGATCCAGTTCATTATATTTAGTGCAGTGGCAGAGAAAGTACATGTGGGAAGACTTTGATTTTTTGAATGTTAAATATAAAGAATACAATGTACTCGAGGGCATGCTCAGATATTCATAATTTGAGTGGCAAGTGTAGAAATGCACTTGCCTTATTTTGATCAGTGTAGCCTTTTAATACTGAATTGATTTCCATCCTTCCATCCTGTTGGCACCTAAAGTCTTGCAACCACCATGAAGCCACCTCCTCCCCACCCTTGAAACAGTTTTTTTTAAGTACCAAACAAATGTTTAATCAAATTCAGCTTCAAGGTACTTTAAATAAGAAAGTAGAAGAGGAATTTGTTCCTGAATTCAAAGGGCATGTGTGTGTCATTTGAGGAATGAATTTGGAAAGAAGCTAAGCTTAATTCCACAGCTAGGAGGAAGAAGGGGGACCCCTGGCCTCTGTTTGTAGGTATTGCATAGAAAACCTTTGGGCAGCTGAACCCATTGTAGCAGTGAAATTTCAATATGTCCTGGCTGTATTCCCCATTGTGCTCCTTGCCATTTTTATTAAGCCTAGTGCTTTGGGGTTAATGGGCAGAGTTCTTGCATGAGCAGAATAGCTAACTGTACTTGAACTAGTGTAATCATTGTAGCATATGTAGCATTGGTTTTGTTGGGAACAGCTGCACATCTCTTCATTCAAAGCTGGCTGTTTCATCTTTTACAGTCATCACAATGACTGAAAAGGTAATAGCTACTTCCCTTTAATAACCAAGAGGGGCATAAGGTGCAGCATCAAGCACTGAATCATAAGGAAGGCAAGGGTGCATAAATATCTCACTTGCCAATAATTGCATCACAGGTGTTATGATGGCTAGGGAGCTGGGAGCTGGCAAAGAATTGTAATTCACAAAAAAGAATTGTAATTCACAAAAAACCTCCCACTCTTTCCTTGATCTCTTAGACATTGGGTTATAAGGCTTTAAATCCTTCAGTTTAAGAATAAATGGCTGTGTTTAGGCTATGTAGCATAAGGCAAATCATTCCTAATAATTCCCACGAAAGTACAAAATACGTGAAATCTTTAATTTAATCTATAAAATTGCTTCTGCTTCTGAGAAGGGCAAGATGATTCTCCACTGTGTTGTCACCTTATGTAATTCCTCTTCTCTTCATTACCTGACAAAAACCTTCCACCTCGGCATTGAACCAATTAAGCGTGTCACAGATCATTTCTTAATTGGCAATAATTCAAATGAAGGTACATAATATGATCTCATTTAGTGGTGGCAATGGTTTGTGTCTGGGTGTGTAGCCTAGCAGAAATAAAGGCTGAGCACACATTTATTTCAAATGAGAAGAAAGCTCCATTCAGGCATTTGAAAAGGGGAAGAGGCAACATGGGCTGTGAAGCTATACGTTTAGCTCCACCCCAAGGTCACATGACTCTCCTGGCTCATCATGATTTTTAAATTTATATACTGCCCTTCATCCTAAGATCACATGATTAGAGTTAACATCTGCAGCAGAGAGCCTTATGTATCCCCTGTGGCTCCCTCCCAAGTCATTCAGAACCTTGCAGGATCAGGGCTCTCAGTTGTGCAAGGAGCCTTCACAAATGCAAAGGCTCTCCATTGCAGAAGTTCACTGTCATAGTGAGAGAGGAAGGGAGACTTGCAAACCCCCAAGGGCCACTGCTTCATTGGATCCATGCTGCCCTTCCCACTTTTATAGGTTCTTCCAAATGCAAAAACATTTTGATAAAGTTCCTTCTGTTCCCTTTGGTGATGTGAAAGTTTCCAGGGCTATGGTAACTCCCAAAAGAAAGCACTATAAATCCCAACAGGGGGGAGGGAATTGGACACTTTACTAAACTTATCACCACCTACACATGAGTGGTAAATGAGAATCTGTCAGTTTAGTCAAAACAAGACTTCTCTTGCACAACACACACATATCATAACCCAAGATTGAGATGTTTTACTAAAACCTGTATCAGGAAATGAAACTCTGAAGCCTTAAAAAAGGGGTGATTTACCTGAGAGGCAGAAGTTATTCACTTGGCAGAAGAGAACTGAAGTGGAATTTTACAAAAAAAAAAATTAAAACAAACAAATCAGTGGATATATTCATTTCTGTTCTGATAATACGTGTAGACACATTCCTTTTGAATACATGTTCTGTTGCTGCGTTTCTGTTTCCAAATCTGTAGCATGTCCCAAAGCACCTGTCAGATGAACACTTCTGTTCCATAGGTATTTTATATTGAAAATAAGAAGTCAAAGTGAAGATACATACTTAGAGGCTTGTTCACAGGTCAGAAATATACTGTGTTCCTGTATTGTGCCAAACCCTTTAAAATGCATCCAATTTTAATTGTGGCATAAGAACATTGACATTCAGAAACAGGCTCTTTTAGAATCAGCCTATGTATTCATCCAGATCAGTTCAACTTAACATTGTGTGCGCTTTCCTTAAACTGAACGGATGATGCACAAGAGGCTTAGAAAAATCTTCAAAAAGAAGGATTACTCGGACTCGGTGACTCTTGCGTAGTAGTTAACTTGTGGTGTGTTCCAAACCCCCCCCCCCCATCCCTTGCAACCCTGCATGAACAGATTTTAATCTGCTCCAGTGTTCTGGGTTTTAGCCATTTCCTTACAGCAAATGAATAATGAATGAGCTGTGGCTTGACAGCTAATGGTTAAAGATGAAATCAGTAGCTCATTGCAGCATGGGTAATATTCGTTTGCCATCTCCATGGAAACAGCTATTTGTTAAGATACTGCAGTTTAACACAGTAGCAAGAAAGCAACCAATTGCTGTGCCTTTTGGCTCTTCAGTATAGGAGAAAGAATTAAGCAAACATAGACTTGTCATAGAAGGGGAAGGCAAACAGAAGGGGAAGAAATGGAGGCAGTGAGAGGTTTTACTTTCTTGGGCTCCATGATCACTGCAGATGGTGACAGCAGTCACGAAATGAAAAGACGTCTGGTTCTTGGGAGAAAAGCAATGACAAACCTAGACAGCATCTTAAAAAACAGAGACATCACCTTGCCGACAAAGGTCCGTATAGTTAAAGCTATGGTTTTCCCAGTAGTGATGTATGGAAGTGAGAGCTGGACCATAAAGAAGGCTGATTGCTGAAGAATTGATGCTTTTGAATTTGGTGCTGGAGGAGACTCTTGAGACTGCAAGAAGATCAAACCTCTCCATTCTGAAGGAAATCAGCCCTGAGTGCTCACTGGAAGGACAGATCCTGAAGCTGAGGCTCCAGTACTTTGGCCACCTCATGAGAAGAGAAGACTCCCTGGAAAAGACCCTGATGTTGGGAAAGATTGAGGGCACAAGGAGAAGGGAACGGCCGAGGGTGAGATGGTTGGACAGTGTTCTCGAAGCTACAAACATGAGTCTGACCAAACTGCGGGAGGCAGTGGAAGACAGGAATGCCTGGCGTGCTCTGGTCCATGGGGTCACGAAGAGTCGGACATGACTAAATGACTAAACAACAACAACAGACTTGTCATGGATAAAGCAGCATCAGTTTGCAAGGATGATGGGAGATGGGTGTGGCTTGTACTTTATTTAGGCTTTCATATTCAAATGTGTAGTAAATTTATATTTGATTATTGTTTGTTTTGGAGTTGGAGTAGGTGGGTTTGCAAGCCACATTGGAAATCATATTGAAACAGAGGTTTAGAAGGCAATTAATAAATCTAAGATGATGATGATAGCTGTCAAATAGACACTCCACTCCAGAAAAACAAGGGCTTGTTCTGTTCTCCATGACCAATAGATATCTTACATATGTTGGGAACAGGTATCTGAAGAACCTTGTTCTGGCTGATTCAGCAGGCAATATGTATTAGAAGGAGAATCTTGAGTTGATTTTTTTGGCTTCTTTTCCAGCTCCTCATTAAACTGGACCTTATTTTGGGAAATCTGATTGCAGCCTTTCTAACTGATTTAATGCATGCTATCTTGTTGCCCATACATTTCCCAGTTCTCAGTCCCAGCTGGACCTTGTGCTAAGTAAATAGTTATTTCTTCAGTTCGTGTTGAGCACTGGAGCCTTGGCAACTGTTGACAGAAGAAGCATTCAGACTAGTCTATAGCCCTTTGCCATTAAATAACAAACGTTTTATTATAAAGAAAAGTTCTAAGCCTCCCTTCTTCTTCTTCTCCCTTCTTCTTCTTCTTTTGTCAACATCAAGCCTACCTAAAGTTTCAGGCAAATTGAAGCATGTTCTCAATCTGCCTGGGTGTGTGTTCTCTCTACAACTTGAAAGAGGGTGCAAAATAACTCCATACCCCTCATAAATATTTCCTTCCCATGTAATCAAGAAACAGCTGACTCTTCCAGGCATTCTGAAGGCAACTATGGAGCAGGATACTGAATAGGGCCTGATCAATATAATCCAATATGCCAGTCTTCTTCAACCTGTTGCCCTTCAGATGTTGTTTGGTCTACAATTAGCATGGCTAGTGATCAGCAATGACAAAAGTTCCCGTCCAACAACATCTGGAGGGCATCTGGTTACGGAAAGCTGTAACACATTAATAATTACAGCACTAAATGTTTTATGGGCATACAAGCACATGAAGAATTCATCTTTTCCCCAATTGGTTAGAGATGGCTGGTTCTTTAATTTATTTGGGTTTAAACCCCCCCCCCAAAAAAAAACCCCACATTTTTATTAAGTTTCCAAAAGTTCAACATAAAATTCCAATACATATTTAAAAACATGCTTTGATATTACCAACATCCCATTTTCCATGATGTTTTTCTTATCCCCCCTTTGCTACACTCTGCCCTCCTTCTTTCTTAACATAGTCACAACGCAATAATCTTTAATTGTTCTGCTGCTCATAGTTCAAAACCTGCTTGAGGATTATCATATTTCTTCAAATAATCCGAAAAAGGCTTCCATTCTTAAAAAAAAACAAAAAAACCAACCCAACCAATTATCATTAGATTCTCTTATTTTAGCTGTTAGCTTAATTTATTTGTGTGTGTTTTTATGCACATAAACATTTCTTTCCCATCCTTCTAGTGCCCATGCACCACGCACGCTACAACACTTTAAAATCAAAATGCAAATAAAAATGTATTAAAATGCAAATAATGCATCTCTGTCTAATACACAATATTGTTCTGGCTTTGAGGTAACATATATATATATATATATATATATATATATATATATATATATGGCATTGTTATTCCCAAGCCACAGTTTAAACAGAGATATCTATATCAGAAGATAACAGTTTCATATTCCTATAATATCCTTCCTTTATGGAGCCCACACCAACTATTTAGCCTTGTAGGAGTCTTGAAAAGGGGGAATTAGGCTGAAAGAGGGAGATGTACACAAGCCTCGCTGCCCCATACTGCTTCAGTGGACTTCATAGCTGAGTAGTGATTTGAATTGGGTTTCCCCACATCTTAATGTTTTGCTTTAAGCCCATCAAACAACAGAAACATGGATTGAAAAACCAGAAAAATAGAACCTCTCTAGCGCTGTGGGTTAAACCACAGAGCCTAGGACTTGCCGATCAGAAGGTCGGCGGTTTGAATCCCCGCAATGGGGTGAGCTCCTGTTGCTGGGTCCCTGCTCCTGCCAACCTAGCAGTTCGAAAGCACGTCAAAGTGCAAGTAGATAAATAGGTACCGTTCCGGCGGGAAGGTAAACAGTGTTTCCGTGCACTGCTCTGGTTCGCCAGAAGCGGCTTAGTCATGCTGGTCACATGACCCAGAAGCTGTACGCCGGCTCCCTCGGCCAATAAAGCGAGATGAGTGCCGCAACCCCAGAGTCGGACACGACTGGACCTAATGGTCAGGGGTCCTTTTACCCTTTACCTTTAAAGCCATGACCTGGACAAGTCCATTTTTGTATAACATAAAGCTATGAGCCCTGAGTGCTCACTGGAAGAGCAGATCGTGAAGCTGAGGCTCCAATACTTTGGCCACCTCATGAGAAGAGAAGACTCCCTGGAAAAGACTCTGATGTTGGGAAAGATGGAGGGCACAAGGAGAAGGGGACGACAGAGGACAAGATGGCTGAACAGTGTTCTCGAAGCTACCAGCATGAGTCTGACCAAACTGCAGGAGGCAGTGGAAGACAGGAGTGCCTGGCGTGCTCTGGTCCATGGGGTTACGAAGAGTCGGCCACGACTAAACGACTAAACAACAACATGCATAGGTTTTATTGACTGAAGGAACTGCATTTGCTAAAGTTTATCTGCTATTTTTGCGAGCTTCTTTAAGAGCTTTGGGCAGAGGGATAGAAATGTAGTGAATAAACACTAGATATTCAGCAGCAAGTGTGTGTTGGCCTCAACTGTAAGTCCATAGGACTAACGGTCTCCCTGCCACTGGGCTTTCAGACCACATGAGATTTGCCTGACTTGATAGGAACAACAAGGATTGATAAAGAAGCAGTAAAAGATGGGATGAGGGAGGATCAGGAAGCAGCACAGTTGCAGACAAAGTGGCAGATGGTCCAGAAAAGGCACTGCTAAAGAAGATAATAGATTTGGAGAAGGGATTTGTGAAGAGAGAAATGGCTTGCCAACTGGAGAAGTGAGGCAGTTCATTGCTGATGGACTGATTGCATTAACAGCCTACCTTTTTCTCCAAGGGGCTCAAGGTGGCATACATGGTCCACCCTCTTCTCATTTAATCCCCACAGCAACCCTGTGAGGTAGGTTAGGCTAAGAGGCAATGCCTAGCTCAAGGTCGCTCAATGAGCTTCATAGCCAAGTGGGAATTTGAACCCTGGTCTCTCATGTCCTAGTCAGACATTCTAAACACTACACTACACTGTTCCAGATAGTCAAAACAAAATAAAAAAAATTCCTTCCAGTAGCACCTTAGAGACCAACTAAGTTTGTTATCAGTATGAGCTTTCGTGTGCATGCACACTTCTTCAGATACACTGAAACAGAAGTCACCAGGCCCTTATATATAGTGAGAGGGTGGGGAGGGGTATTACTCAAAAGGGTGGTGGGAATGGGTGATTGGCTGATAGGTGTGGTAAACCAGTTGACGACTGTTAACGACTGCAATTAGTCTTACAGGAAAAAGCAAGGGATGAGATGTTCCAGATAGGTTAGTCAGTTTGGGACATGTCCATGTGGGAGGAAGAGCTAGATGTCGAGAAGTGATGGCAAGCAGTTCCATGTTGTTGTTGTTGTTGTTTAAGATTTGACATCCATTCAGAGCAACTCTAAGCATCACACCCCATCTATATTGAGTACCGCCTTGCAGTACTACTTTATTTTTAATGATACCCTGCCCTTTATTTCCTCAAAATGAACTTGAGATAGAAAACAACATGCAATATTAAAAAGCAATATATGCTGCATCCACCTTTATTAACGGCAGCAACCCTAAATGTTACTATTTTTTTAATTTTTTAAAAAGAAACCCAACAGCAACGACAGTTTTTGAGAAGAGTGGTCAAAACAGGAGCAGCATATAAGCACAAAATGCTCCAAAAGTTATTGTGGGATGCAGAGTTGACAAAGGGCGATAAAGAGGCAAGGCTGTGGAAAGAAGAGCGGGTGAGGAAACAAAAAAGAGGGTGGCAAATAGAGGTGGGAGTGCTCATGGAGAAGAGAGTGTGCACTTGGAGGAAAGAGAAAACAGGGCTTCAGAGAGAGCTGTTCCGATGCAGAGAGGAGCAAGAGAGCATATGGTGGAGTGGACAGAGATAAAGGTTGATAACAGAGAAAGGGGTTAACTGGAAGGCAGCACTTATATGTGATTAACATAGCAACAGCCTTCTTGAATTAGTAAAAAAAACATCAAAGTAGGCTTCTAGTAATTGGGGTTGTGCACTCCTGTGTTAAATACATTGCATATGCATCGTGTAGTGTCGCTTGAATTGCAAAGCAGTCATATTTCTTATAAATAAAAATGGAGTCTAGTTTTGATTAGACATTATTATTATAATATGTAATGGATCCATAATCTTTGTGGGCGCAGGGATGCAATTAGAAGTTTAAGAAATACCTCAAAACACAGGTTTTGCAGAGGAAAAGGGATGCTCAGAATCTTCCCCAACCAACAACCTACACTTACACCTCCCAAAACTGATGAAAACAGGTAAAAGAGGCAGGCAACCCTCCCTTCCAAACAGGCAACTATCTCCCAACCAAGCAACCAAAAAAATAACCATCAACCAATGTGGAGGGGCAAGAGGCCTTTGCATGTGCTTAGGAGTATGTCTGAGGGTGCCATGGTGCCCACAGATGCCACGTTGGGAACCCCAACACAAGACTGAAGCATAGAGTGAAAGCAGAAATGCAACAGTAGTTGACTCTGTTGGTTTGTGGAGTTTGCTTGAATTTCACCCATTTCCATTTGCCAGCCCTGAACATCATCTCACGTCTGAGGTTGTGGGTGCCTTCATACAAAATACTGTCAGTACACTGTTTAATAGCAAACAGTAAATAGTTTTAGCAGTTATCAGCAGCAGTCTGCAGATTGCTGACAGAAAGGTTTAGCTCTCCCCTGGAGGATAAAGTTAGAGGACTCTTGTGCCGTTCCTTGACAGTAAAATGCTTGCAGATTATATACCTTTCTATTTGCTAGTGAATGAATTTATATCTTTATATCTATCATTTATCTATCTATCTATCTATCTATCTATATCTATCATCTATCTATATCTATCTATATCTATATCTATCTATCTATCTATCTATCTATCATCTATTTATCTATCATCTATCTATATCAATCTCAATCTAGATAAAGATATATTTTACTAGCTACCTTGTACCTAGCATTTCTGAAACAACAAAAATCCATGTAGTTTTGAAATCCATGGTTAAAATCTGTGCAGTTTTGAAAGGTTCAGTCCAGCTTCTTGATTCAAAATGGCATCCAGTCATATCCAAACATAGGCAAAAACCTGCCGCTTCATCTCAGGAGCCATCGTTTGATTACAGTATTCTAACAAGTGTCCAAACACATAAAGGACAAACAACTTCCTGAAATGTATAGTGGACGGTATGCATAGTATTGGTAGATGTTAATATTCTTGGACTTCTTGCTTCATTACTGTCAAAGATGAATAATAATGGTGTATGAGGACATTTTAATGGAATGCACTGCCCATTTGCAGAAGTATTCCGTTTGAGAGATAAAATATTTCTCTGCTTGCATGTAGCTGGCTAAAAGCAGGTTTTGTTTTGTTGGCTTGCAGCTCCACCGTGTGTGCAAATAGAATATTACAACTTGCCAGAAATGCCATTCATAGGCGTGCCCCCGCCTCCTGAAATAACCACTGCTGAGATTTCTCCATGGAATTGTGTGACAACAGATTTGCAGAAAACAAAATATTAGCTGTCCTAAATGAAATTGACTTCTTTAGGCATAAAATAAATTCACATCAAGAAATTTATGCCTTCCCACTTGAGCACTGATAACACTGTGATTAAAGGAAGGGATTCGGAAACCATCCAAGAGCCGATGAGATCATATCACAGAGGCAGTGCCTGTCTTATCTTTTGAAGCTTACCATGACACCTTACTAAGGATGAAGGATAAAATTAGATTGGGTTTGCATTTAAAGGCACACGAACAAAATCTCTGCTTTCTGAAACAATATATGAGCTTAAAACACAGCCACACTTCAAATTTCACGCTTCTTTGAATTTTGCAGTATGGTCCTTTAGCCTAGTAATGGCTACAAAATGTACATGCCAAAGCAAAAGGTGTCTAAAAATGCATGTGTTAGTGAAAATAACACAAAATGCATTATATCAGGGAAAGTTGCTTTGCAAAAATGTGTCTATTAGGCCCACATGCATCCAGAGACTTATATATTAGGAGAAATTCACACTAGAATGCTGACGAATCTTCAGGATGACTGGGGGCAGGGAACATCACACTAATGTAAATGTGAAGAACTGAACGTATGACTGAAAAAATAAGAAACTGAGATTTGACAGATTCACCTATCCCTACACCTTGCTACATAAGACAGCATTGAATATAGGTACAGCCAGACACTCGCCCAATACACACTTATTCTCTTCCTGGCAATTAACAAAGTTTCAAAACTGTAACACCAAACAGGTATTATGTGGAATACTGTGACAGAGGAAAACCTTCAGTCATAGGGTTTATTTTTTTATATTTTTTTGCAGTATTTGTGCCAAACTTGTGCTTTCCTGACAGATACTGTTGAACAAATCTCCAAAGAGTTGCATAAATGTCGAGCTAACCTTTGGAGAGTTTTCTCCATTACCCTGGCCAAAGGAAAATAAGAGTAAAGCAGGTTTATAATTCTACCTTATTTCCGTGCAAGTCCCAAGTGCCTTCAGAGCTCCACAATGTCTCATATGCACGACAGAGTCAGATCCTGTTGCTCTGTCCCAGCTTCTGCCGACCTAGCAGTTTGAAAGCATACCAGTGCAAGTAGATAAATTGGTGCCACTGTGGCAGGAAGGCAAACAGCGTTTCTGTGCACTCTGGCTTCTGTCACAGTGCTCCATTGCACCAGAAGTGGTTTAGTCACATGACCAGGAAAGTTGTCTATGGACAAACGCCGGCTCCCCCTACCTGAAAAGCGAGATGAGCACCGCACCACATAGTCTCCTTTGACAGGACTTAACCATCCGGGGTCATTTACCTTTACCTTGTTACTTTACCAGGTTCTGCCTGTTGCTACTTGGTTGTTTGCTTGTTCCTCCTCCTCTTCTGCTTCATACAGAGTCATACTCCCTTTCTGCCCTCCATTACAGCTTTCCCCATGTTCACTCTGTCCTTCATGCCAGGCTCCTGGCCTACTTTCTTTCACCATAATCTCTAACATTCACCCTCATTCTCTCTGCTGTTGCCTTGTTCACTCCCATTTCCTTTCCCGTATGTTGGTTTATCAGCTCCTGTTTACCTTTCTCTTTCTTGGTGACTGAGACCCACACATCATCTTTGTCCCCTATCAGGCTTGTGATGCTATTTCCTCAGCACTCAGTCCTCATGACATCACTTCTGGTCAGACTGCCAACACCTTGACACGCCTTCTAAATTTCACAGCTCATGGCAGCAGGAAGTTCTTCCTAGTGCTTTGTTGAAATCCCCTTTCTTCTAATTTGAACTTGTTGATTCTGGCCTTACCCTTAGTAAAGGTAAAGGGACCCCTGACCATTAGGTCCAGTCGTGGCTGACTCTGGGGTTGCGGCACTCATCTCGCTTTAGTGGCCAAGGGAGCCGGCGTACAGCTTCCGGGTCATGTGGCCAGCATGACTAAGCCGCTTCTGGTGAACCAGAGCAGCGCACGGAAACACCGTTTACCTTTCCGCCGGAGCGGTACCTATTTATCTACTTGCACCTGGATGTGCTTTCAAACTGCTAGGTGGGCAGGAGCAGGGACCGTGCAACGGGAGCTCACCCCGTTGCGGGGAATCGAACCCCCGACCTTCTGATCGGCAAGTCCTAGGCTCTGTGGTTTAACCCACAGCGCCACCCACGTCCCTTAGGCCTTACCCTTAGGAGCAGCATAAAACAGAATGTATCTATGCAACAAAAATTTGAAGATAGCCATCATATCATCTCTTCTTTAGGCTAAAAATGCTCAGTTGATTGAAACTTTCCCCAGAGGACCTGATCTTCAGGTCCTTTCCCACTTTTGCCATTATTATTTTATTGCACATGCCCCAGTTTACTGATATGCTCTTTAAACTGTGATATCCAGAACTGGGCACAGTAAGTACTTCAGGTGATGTCTGACCAAAGAAGAATAGAGTACCATTGCATCTCATGATCTCTGGATCTCATGTAATGCTTTTCATTTTGGCTCGTTCAAACAATAATCCATAAAAATGATGCTGAAAACACCACTGAATTTAATTCTGGGTCAAGGTTGACACCATGTTAAGCCTCCCGTTATTTTCTCTGTCTCTGTCTCTCTTCTTTTTGTGGATGTGCCTTTTTATTTTATTTTATTTAGGTCTTACAGTGCAACAATACTACAATGATGTGTTCAAAAATAAATAAACATCTTTTAGCAATTTAACATTACATTCAACATACATATACTGTATCCAAATATTATTATTTATTTTCTCCCGCTTCCCCCCCTCCCCGTTATTTTATTTTTCTTATCCCTCTTGTATTCTTGAGTACAACATGCCCAGGCAATGACAAATTCTTTAAAATTGTGCTGGTTGTCCCTGTCTCCATCATTATAGCAATAGGGAGAACATTAATGAATCACTGAAACTCAATTTCTGTTAATTTGTGGTAGTATCCCACTCCATTTTTACAACAGAGAAGTAAAAAAAAAAAAAATGCTTCTGTCTGACCGAACTTGTTCCTAAAACAGCCTTCAAGCTTTGTAAGTAATGACATCAAGTATCAGTTGCAGACATGTTTCATTTGTAACTCACACCGCTGAAGCTCTCCTTTTCTCCCCCTCTTGTAGGTTAGCAGGACCTTATCACTCTTCACAGTTTCAAAGATGATGAATGCAAGCAGTATTAATAAAACTAATAATGTCAAATTTGGAAAGCCTCAATGTATTTATTTCTCAAGATTTATTATCTGCTTTCTTGCAATCAGAATACTCAGGGTGCCATTGCACAACTTCAGGGGTGCCCGGTGGACTCATTAGAGCTGAGATGCCTCTGGTATTACTGCATTGCTCCTGAATGGGCCTTGTCTGCCACCCTCATCATCTCCCATAGTATTTATTGGCACCTCAACCAAGAGCCTTTCGCAGATCCATTTAATATTGGTGGATAGAGACACCATTGAATCCATAATCCATTATAAAACTAAAACAACTATTGAAGCTGTCATTGGGGTGCATTTTGGGGGTGGGGGTGGGGACAAGCTACTCCAGCACTTATAGTAAACAGAGCCTTCAAATGGTGTGTTTTAAATAAATTTGTTTATTACTATCAAGGAAGAGGGAGATGTACAATTGTGTGCAAACCTGATTTGGCTTGCTAAATTTTATAAAGTAAAATGACTCTTTGGTGCCTTGAGGAAAATGTAGGTGGAATATAACATTGGAGAAATCCCTGTCAGATTTTGCAGTGTGCAGTTAGCTCTGCCAGTTTTTATGCTTTTTTCTTCCTGCTGGACATTTTGAGAAGGGGGCAGCACAGCCTCAGTTTAGATCAGGAAACAGAGCAGTAAAGGAGTATGTCTGACCTCTCCCTTCCTCACCCTTCCCAAGATTGCAGATGTCTCCGTTGTCATTTTCCTAAAGTACAAAAGGCCTGAATTATTATTATACATTCACTTTTGGAATTTGAAGAAGGTGTCTCAAGGTTCAGGGGTTTACACTTTAAGCTGCTTTTACTGCCCTTATCATTCCATGAAATGCTTACATTATCACCACATGTGTGTTTCTTTTGTACTAGTTCCAGCTGTAGATGGTGTGGAATGACTTGTTGAAACTTGACATCTGTGTTCCGTTTTCTTGCCCAATTTCTGTTAATGCACCCACATTTCTCTTTGGTATTGTTGTATTCTGATTCTGAACTTGGACAGAGATACTTTGGAATGGTTAGAATTCCAGACAGTATGTTAGACTCTTCATTATTGCCTGAGCTTTAAAGAGATGAAATTTACAAAAGCGTTAGCAATATAATATTCTCCCTAAAAATTAACTAATATTGAAATGTCAGATCCTGGCTTTTGCAGTGAGGTTCATATTATGCAATTAACATTTTATTCCAGGGGAAGAAGATTAATTTTCGTTCGAAATGCATTTGCATGCATCTAAGATATCACATGAGTTTTCTACCTAGTGGTGGCCATGTTTGAAACTGCTTTTGCCTGAAATCTAGCTTTTGGATAATCAGTTGCCATTAAATGTTGTGGAGCCCACCTTGCTGAATATTTCAGTGCGTTTCTGCTATAAGGAGGGATAATACTAAAATACACACATCCACCATGAAGTGCAGATGACACATGCAAGTTCAGTGGAATTGTGACAGAAGTTCCCTTCTCCTCCTCCTCCTTCTTCTTCTTCTTTTTCTTCTTCTTCTTCTTCTTCTTCTTCTTCTTCTTCTTCTTCCCTCCTCCTCCTCCTCCTCCTTCTTTTTGTCTGATTACTTCAGACTTTGAAACATGTCTCTTTCTGGATATATAGCCTGTTGCCCCAATGCTTCCCATACATGCTTTTAACAACTGAAAAATGGCTACTGTCTCAAGCTATCTGGATTACAATAAACATTTGTAAAAAAACAAAAAAAAATCTGCTTCCAAAATGGAGCCTCTTAACTGATGTGACTATCCAATTTGCATGTACAGTGGTACCTCGGGTTACATACGCTTCAGGTTACAGACTCCGCTAACCCAGAAATATTACCTTGGGTTAAGAACTTTGCTTCAGGATGAGAACAGAAATCATGCTCCGACGGCGCGGCAGCAGCAGGAGGCCCCATTGGCTAAAGTGGTGCTTCAGGTTAAGAACAGTTTCAGGTTAAGTACAGACCTCCAGAACGAATAAAGTACTTAACCTGAGGTACCACTGTAATGCTAAGCCAAATCATGCCTTAATGTAAATGCATGGGTTCCTGGAGAGGACAGTGTGGGCACTGTGTTGATGCCGCCACACTACTCAATACTAAGCCATGGTTTGTCTTCCTCCATACAAACCAAGAGCTCTAATCAAGATTTGTTCTTTGTTTACAAGTCGTGGTTTTCTGGTGGAGACAACCACAACCCTGTGTTTGGATGACATGTTAACAAAACTATAGTCTTGTTCACAGTCCTGTGGCAGGATCCGGATCCTGGAGAACAAACAAAATGGCTACCATCTCCTTTTGGGAAAACATGCACAAACATGTGTTTATGCTAAGCCATGATTTGGCTTAGCATTATGCGCAAACTGAGCCATAGCGTACATCAAAAAGATGTAGTGTTTGTTGCTATAATGATTAAATGCTGTTTTTTTAAAAAAATGGAAGTTTCTAGGAATGCCACTACAAAACAAAAAAAAGCAAAAGACCGTGGTTCTTGGAAATTAGTGTGATGTTCTCACACTTTTTCAAATGAGAGTGGATGTAATTATATTTTTGAACTTCTAGACTATTATAGGGCATCAAATAAGCGGGTCTTATGTAAACCTTATGGATGAGGGTTATTTTTGAAATATTAGCTTAAGTATTTTGTTAGTTCATCACAATTCTGTGAATAGAAGTTGTTTTATTAAGAGTTACTGATACATTTGATGTTCTGAATAGACTACTATACCTTATCACTTTGAATGTCTGGCCACCAAATGGCAGTCTTGCACTATACTTCAAAGCAAAGCAAAGTGCAAATCTGGCAGAGGAAAACCCTTCTAAATGCAAGAGACTATTGATGTCACCTATTCAGAAACATTAGTCGAGCCCAGCCTAGGATGCTTTGCTCTCTTATAACTAATCCCTTCTTAAGAACAGATTGCATTGAAATACCATCTCATAGCAATGCGGTATTGTGTTCTTCCTTCCCCTTTTATTGTTTAGGTGTGTGAAATCTCAGTCACACAGCCATATGCTGATGAATTGCCAGGTTGCTTGGGTATTGGATTGCAATAAAATGAGCATACTTTATAGTGTTTAGCCTGGTTTCAGTTTCCCCATCATGCAGAGGAACTTTGTGATGGACATGACCAAATGGCTCGCAATTGGGAGGAAGCATTTAGCGGTTTAATTGTAAGATTTTTATGATGGTTATTTGCCTTTCCCTTTAATGATGATAGAAAGAGCCTAAGCAATGTTTGTGGGATTATAAAAGGAAGTATCTTTTGTGGGAGCAATCCTAACCTTATACAAAACCTATTTTTGTTGAACTAAAAACATGCACAGGAGATTTTATATTTTGTATAAAATGTGAACAAACTAATGGACAGTGCAGCTAAGAGTCTCTTTCTTGATGATAGATAATGATGATAGAAAGAGCCTAAGCAATGTTTGTGGGATTATAAAAGGAAGTATCTTTTGTGGGAGCAATCCTCAAAGTGCTTCTCTTGCAGCATGCCTTTATTTATTTTATTGCTGTTCACACTAGAATTTGTACAGTTCTGTTGAAATGAATAGGGGCTGTGGGTCAACAGTATCTCCTAGGCTTAGCAAAATATTTATTGAGGGTAGAGGAGAACGAGAAAAGAAAGGTCTCTACTGTATGGATATACTAAAGCATAAATTAATATCCTAAAAACCCTTAGACCCCCATCTGCACTATACAATTAAAGCAGTATCATACCACTTTAAACAGCTTCCCCCAAAGGATCATAGGAAGTGTAGTTTGTTAAGGGTGTTGAGAAGTGATAGGAGACTGCTGTTCCCCTCACACAGCTACAATTCGCAGAGTTCCTTAGGAAAAGGGATTGATTGTGAAACCACGCTGGACACCCTTAACGGACTACACTTCCCAGGATTCTTTGGGAGAAAGCCAAGACTGTTTAAAGTGGTATGATACAGCTTTAAATATATAGTGCGGATGAGGCCTTAGCTCTGTGGTTACCTCCCAAAATCATTTGTGTTAGTCGAAACATCACAGCTGAGAAAACATTAGAATTCCATTCATGAGGTGGACTGATCCCATACGGAGTATTTGTGCCTGTGTGATATTTCCCAGGGCATCGTCATTGCACACACAGTTGTGCTGGAACGTGCTAGAAATAACTTATCCGTCCTTCAGAGAAGTGGAACGTTAGCATGATCCTCCCTGTGTGATCTTTTAGGCCCTCTGTTATTCCTAGATACATGACATCTAGTCTTTTCGCATGCCAAAACAATTAATTTGGCAGTATGACATTGCTTAAGATGCGGTTAGGAATGTGAGCTGTACACTGGGAAATCATTGGCTCAGATCTTCTCTCAGACATAAACTCAATAGGTGGTCCCAGGCAAGTATTGGTTCTCATCCAGCATCAGCAACACATTGCTCTTTGTAATACTGGCAAAGAAAAATCTAGACATGCAAAACGGACCAGTGTTGGTCCCAAGAAGCTTGCACCATGGATGTATAAATAAAAATTAATGATGGAAACCTAACATAGGAACTTTAAAATGAAACAAAAACTATCCAAGAGTGTGGTGAATTGGTGCAATTGCCTTGGGACACTTGCAAACTAAGGTACAGAGGGAGGATGGAGAAAGGAAGAAAAAACAGCAATAAAGGGAAACAAGAGAAGACTTGATTGCAATATGTATCTTGTGCAGAGAGATAATTGTCCTGCTTCTGAACCACCAGATTGTACCCAACACTGCCGTTCTGCTTGAGAAACAGGCTTCTGCTTGTGCCATAGAATTTCCCTCAGACACCCTCAAAATCTGCCCCAGAGGATTGGGGGACCATCTGGAGCAGATTTTGGGAACACACAGGGAAAGTGAGGTAAGGAAGGGAAACTCCTCTTGCATAAGTGAAAAGCCATCCACACAGCATTGCATAGACCTCTCTGACTCCCACTCTTGATTCTGTAAACCTTCTGATTCTCCCGTGTTATGCATTTCCTGTTCTAAAACAAAGCAAGATGACTTCTTCTTTGCATTTTCTGTTCAGCTATGTAGCCCTGCCTTTCCTTGAGGAACAGGCCAATGAGCCAACGTAAGAACCAAGCAAACTCTGAATTTGCAGACTCTTGAATTCATCCACAGGACTCAAATACAAATTTAATTTGTATGTAACATTACATTAAAATAATAAGAATGGTTCTTTGTTGGAGCTGAAATTTTCTGGGGAATTTGGGGGTTTCCTCCCTTAACACCCCCCTCCCTTGCATAGCTGGTAAATACTTTTTGATGCAACAATTACATTCTTTTTAATAATTTGGCATGGTGCTATTTACATTAATAGGCATCATTTTAGGGAGGGGAGGAAGCCAATTACAGTAGCAACTGTTTTGTTCTCTTTCTGAACAGATTTTCCTCCCCATTTCCAAAGTGCTTGGCTATCATGCGTGTTTTTCAGAGAGGTAGCAAATGTTAGGACCCCTTCCAAAATATTAATAAAAAGCAGTCATAGACCAATAAACAAGATGAATACACAGTGCACAAATACAGCAACGCACATGAACACACCTGGTCTTCAGAGGCCTTTTAGGGTACATATATTATTGCAACTAGGCCACTGTACCGATTTGGTTTGGTGCTTATTGTCTGTATCCTTTAATCTGCCCTTGCTTTTTGTTTTTAACAATCCTGATGCAATTGCACCCTGGCCTGGGATCACTCTGCTATGAAGGCTGAGCTGAAGGAAGGGAAGCCTTTTAGATGCTCATCATTATATTCCCCATTTTGTTTGCCCTCTTCCCAGCACACTTCACAGCGTGCCTTTGGAGAGTGCTGGCTGGAGTCTGCCTCATGCTGCAACGGAATTGTGCATGCTACACAACTGTGTGCTGTTTCTGGTAGGTTAGGCCCAGAAGTGACACATGGATCTGATTGAGCCCACAAGTGCAATGGGGCTTCTTCAATTTTTAACTGCGCGGAGCCTCCGGTTCGTTTGCAGAGTGCACTCTTGTAAATACAATCTCATTTCCTCCCCTCCTTTATAAATGAAAAACCTTTGCTTTGATGAAAGACCTCTCCTAGCTTGATGATGCAGCTGTCACCATGGAGATGTCTTGCCAACAACAAAAAAGGATGAGTTCTCTGCAGAATTATTATTTTTTAACAAACAAACAAAAAAAAGTATAAACAGCAGATAACTTTTAATGCCTTTGATTAAATCCCTGTCTCATAACTTGGACCGGAAACGAAAAGAGGACATACATATTTGTCTGTGGCACATTAATTTTATTCTTGTAAATGTTCTGTAATCCCCATGGAATGCAGTGTGCGTAATGACAGATTAACAAAATGGGTGTGAGTGAAAGACTTCGAGCCAAAGACAATAAAGAGAGGGATGTGTAATTAGCTGAATTTGAGGGAATGATTCAAACCCTTGACTCTGTAATTTTTCAAGTGTTAATATTTTGCTAATCACTTTTATCGTCACACAGCTCATCTTAAGGTTGTTGCCATCAAAGTTAAACCAGCTATTGTTTTTAAAAAGGGCATTTGAAATGTTTCAAAAACAACACACATTCCATTTTGAAGACACTGTCAATACATCTGGCTGCCTTGAGTCATATTCAATGAAAAGCTTCAGGAATAAGAAACCATTCTGGATATGTAAAAAAACAACCCAGTTGCCACCAGGGCTTTTCTGCAGGATGATGCTCCACAATGAAATGATATTGCTTGTGGCTGAATTAAACAAATTGCTACGAAATATATATTGAAGCTAATCCAAGTGTAGGTGATGTTTCTGTCCTAGGTCTTTTAAGAGGCTGGCAAATGTTCAAGAATATAGTAGAAGATGTAGTAGGAGATCTAGATCAGAGGAAGTTGTGGAACTTTTTATCAGTCATTTCCATGAAAAGAAGAGAGTCATTGTTATATACTGAAGTTCTCACCCTGAGCCAGCAGGGGGATACTGTAGATAGTTTTCACTCAGGTCCGCATATGCAAACAAGGAATTGAAAGTGACGTTCAGTGATTGGATAGTTACAGAAAGTGGTTACTGTTGCATTGTAGTTGAGCTCTATTTAAGCAGGTTGGCTGAACCCTTCAGTTCAGTTCTGTTCTGGCCTGTGAATAAATAAGAGCTGTCTGAAGAATCGTTGTGTCGTCTGATATGTTCACCCACAACTTAACAGTCACTATAAGTGAAGTCAAAACTATTGATGTATGTGGCCTAACATGCATTCTGGCACAGACCAGAGAAGTTTGTGGAATTGGGGGAGATGTCAGGCCTGCCCTGAAATAGCAGGCAGGCTACGCAGCCTCCTGTTCCTCCAAGACCTCTGCTGAGATTGGGGTTTCTGTTGTCAGAGGAGGAGGAAGCTAATAAGGGACCATTAAGAAGAGAGAGCAGGAGGCGGCTTGAAGTTGCCAGTCAAAAGTTGTTCAGCACCAGTGGTAACAGGCCGAAGAAGCACTCCTATACTACTGGTAGATGTGACGGCTGCTCTTGTTGATTCTGCATTATTATCCAGTGCTACTGTTCCACTCAGACAACAGACTTGTGTAAAGGAACTCCTCCTCCCCTTTTCCCTGCATCCTTCTGCACACCCTCCAAATCTGCTCAAGAGGATTGGGGACTCACACTGAGTCCAGATAACAGATTTGCAAGCTTTGCTGTGAGATTGATTTACTTATTACCCCTCCCCCCAACCTACACGCGCGCGCGCACACACACACACACAGTGTTAAATTAAGTCTTATGGGACACCAGGACATTTAAGGTAAAGGTAAAGGTACCCCTGCCCGTACGGGCCAGTCTTGACAGACTCTGGGGTTGTGCGCCCATCTCACTTAAGAGGCCAGGGGCCAGCGCTGTCCGGAGACACTTCCGGGTCACATGGCCAGCGTGACATCGCTGCTCTGGCGAGCCAGAGCCGCACACGGAAACGCCGTTTACCTTCCCGCTGGTAAGCGGTCCCTATTTATCTACTTGCACCCGGAGGTGCTTTCGAACTGCTAGGTTGGCAGGCGCTGGGACCGAGCAGCGGGAGCGCACCCCGCTGCAGGGATTCGAACCGCCGACCTTTCGATCGGCAAGTCCTAGGCGCTGAGGCTTTAACCCACAGCGCCACCTGCGTCCCACCAGGACATTTAGGCAGTCATTAAAACATTCCGGATTAAACTAGCTCTTTTTCCTCTTATGTTGACTGTAAAATACTGTGTTTCTGGACGCTGTGTCTGTTTGTCCCCCGCCATGTAGTTTAATGCATGCAACTGAACAGTGTTTAAATCATCACTGTTGACTTGCACACCACTCATATAGAGAGATATTCTAAATATTCTTGCTTTAGCATTTAAATTGGATGTCAGGGAAAGATGTGGAAACAGGTTACTACTTGTTATTCTGTTCGCATGGTGCTTTTTGTACAGAGATTCTTTCCCCCAAATCTGGGCTTCAGTAACAATAATCTGACCTAGTATAGCCTTTTATCCATTCCAATTTTCTGCCTGTTCATAATCAGTGAGAAATATTGAAGTTGAAGTAGTTAAAGTGAGGGGAAAATACTTCTGAATAACTAAGGTTTCGTTTTTGATTATCAGATCAGGTTAAATGACCGCAAGGACAGGATATAGTCTGTTCCAGCCTTCTGCATGACCCTGGGCTAGTCACTCATTCTCAGCTGAACCTACCACAGTGGGTTTTTTGTGAGATTAATAAGGGGGTGGAGACTATATATGGCACCTTAAGCTCTTCAGGGAAAAGATAAATATTATAAATATTATAAATCAATAAAATTAAATGCCATTATTATTTGTGTATCAGCCAGTGACCACAACCCGAAGCTCTGTGTTCACTGACTTTACCTACTACTCTTTTACTGTTTTTTTAAATTGTATTTTTATTGTAATTATATTATTTAGCATTGTTGCACTGTACACCGCTTACATTTTTGAAATATTGAGCAGTTCCTACATGCTTTAAATAAATAAATGAATAAATAAATGTTTAACTGCTCTAATGAGGAGATGATGAGGGGAAAATAGTTGTAGCTTGCAAGGGAATCAAATAAAACAATTGCTGGTTGTGGTTGTTCCATGTTTGCATATGGCACATCTTATCTGCATTTCATATTCAGGTGTTCTTGTTATTTTTAGTTTCAGCAGAAGCATATTTCTAATCTGTTGTGGCAAACTGTCAAAGCAGAATCAAAAGCCCAAAGGAGATCTTGTCTTCTGCGTACCTGGCAGTTGTGAAATACCATACGAAAGAAACATTAACATTACTATTAGTATTAGAAAAAGAGGGAAAGAAACTAAGCAATTGGGGGGTGGGAAGCCATCACAACAGACACAGTCACATATAACTGCACTCACCAAGCCATTTGTTTCCATTTTCGATGGGCAAGGTTGTGCCTTAGGAAACTATCTTTCCACATTGGGCATTATGGTAGGAGCATGTGACTTATGTAGTATCCAGGTCCCTTATTAAAATAATAATAATTTCAAAGGTCAGCACCAGCATTTTGAATTGGGCCTGAAGCAGGGGCAGGCAACCTAAGGCTAGGGGACCAGATGCGGCATTCTAAACCCGGCCCATGGACAGTCTGGGAATCAGTGTGTTTTTACATGAGTAGAATGTGTGCTTTTATTTAGAATGCATCTCTGGGTTATTTGCGGGGCATAGGAATTTATTCATTTCCCCCGCCCGCCCCCAAATATAGTCCGGCCCACCACATGGTCTGAGGGACGGTGGGCCGACCCATGGCTGGAAAAGGTTGCTGACCACTGGCCTGGAGTAATAGTGCAATAGTGTTAAACATTCTGACTTTCAGTCTCAGGTAGCTGCATTTTTCACAAGGTAGCCACACAAAAAGCACATTACAGTTATTCAGCTGCACATTTTGAGGAGAAGCTTGTCAGGTGGCAGTGGTAGCTTGTTTCTAAAAACAGCAGGTTTTGTTTCTGTTTGTTTGCTTGGGTCCTACAAGCTTCCCATAACTCCAGTTGCTGGTTATCTAATAAAGGTAAAGGTAAAGGTACCCCTGCCCGTACGGGCCAGTCTTGACAGACTCTGGGGTTGTGCGCCCATCTCACTTAAGAGGCCAGGGGCCAGCGCTGTCCGGAGACACTTCCGGGTCACGTGGCCAGCGTGACATCGCTGCTCTGGCCAGAGCCAGAGCCGCACACGGAAACGCCGTTTACCTTCCCGCTGGTAAGCGGTCCCTATTTATCTACTTGCACCCGGAGGTGCTTTCGAACTGCTAGGTTGGCAGGCGCTGGGACCGAGCAGCGGGAGCGCACCCCGCTGCAGGGATTCGAACCGCCGACCTTTCGATCGGCAAGCCCTAGGCGCTGAGGCTTTAACCCACAGCGCCACCTGCGTCCCCGGTTATCTAATAGATCTTGTTAAAATTATCACAATAATCTTTGCCAACAGCAAAGCAAAGTAAACTGAAACCTACCAGTGATACTGTATACAGATTGCCAAAACATGAAAGTTATACGGCAAAATTTTCATGCAACGTGGTAAAGTATACCAGTGTTTTCCATAAAAATTTTCATATTTTAAAAAGTTTCCCTAGCCAATGATTTGGAGTACTCCTGCAATGAAATCTCTTCTGCATTTAAACCATTTTACTAGATGTTCTCATTTGTGAGATAGCTGGTGTCAATTTTGTTCTTCTTTTTTCTTATTGCAGGTGATGTGCCTTCAGGATTTTTTTGGCGAAGATGACATATTTATTGCATGTGGCCCTGAAAAGTTTCGTTATCAGGATGACTTCTTGCTAGATGAAAGCGGTAAGAAAACAATATTTTTCATAGATGTATCACTATCTATATTTTTTTTAAATTAAGAAATGTTTTAAATTTCCAAGTTGTGCATTTGTGAATGGTTTTTATTATCTGGGCCAAGTGGGCTAAATGAAACTGTTAACCCAGAGTTTGATACAAAAGCAATCACTTCATGTTTTCAAAATCCTTTCCTTTTGCAAAATATAACCTATTAAGGCTAGAAATGTCACGTTTAACTGTCAGGTTTCTGTAACCTTGAATAGTATATGTCTTGATGGTGAGGCAGAAAACGGGGAAATGGTAACAGTTCCCATCTGTTGTGATTTATGGAACACTGACCAATGTGTTAAGCAGCTTTTTGGCTGGGCTCTGAGTAGCAGACACTGCCAGCTGGCTTGTTCTTCTCCCCACATCAGGAGAAGACACTTTCACAGTGGAGAAATTTCTGTGGTGGGGCATCTGGGAAATCTCTCAGATTGTGCCTGTCCTCAAGGAGTAGGTCTGAAGAGTTCTGTCATAATCTCAGGTGTCAAAAACTTGTGTTCTGAGTGGAGTGTAACAAATGAGAACATGATGAACCAGGAAGAGGCTGATGCTGAATCAGCTTAGGCATGAGTCACTGCTCAATACTCCCCCTCCCCATCTCAAGACACATCAAGGGTAGCAGCTCATATAGAAATTTGGTTGTGGGATGTGCTGAGGGTGGTTAATTCCTGCTCTGAAAGATTCTGAGGGAAGGTATTAGACTGAAAAACATTTCCTCACAGCATCACTGGAAGTTAGCTAAACACTGGTATCTTATAAGATTTGCTGGATCAGACCAAAAGCTTATCTAGTGCAGCATCCATTTGCTCACATTGGCCAGGCAGATGCCTATGAGTCACTTAGTATTGCTGCACATGCCCCCAGTCTCTGAGTGGCGAGAGATTCCAGGGGTTCCAGCCCTTAACCAGAGTCTGCTTTCCTTGGAATGGAGGTCAATGGAAACTGTGGTGTCTCTTAGACATATAGTATTGTTTACACATATAGACAACCTGAAGTTAGGCTGGAGAGGCTCTCGGCGTTAACACTCCAACAGATCTGGCCTCCCCACTAGGTTTCAAGGGAAGCCCCAAGCCACAGCTTTGGGTCCAGCACAAAGCAAAGCAAGCCTCTGTGTTTCCAGCTTCTGGCAGGAGCCAAAACACCCCCACCCCTCTCTCTCTCACACACACACACAGTCTCCCCCTTGGCCTGTTGTTTTCCCTCCTAGAATTAAGTGGCATCCAGCCAGGTGTGGTAGGAAAAGGCCCATCCATTCGTTTCTGCTGCAACAGTGCAACCTCTTTAGACATGTAAATGGCAGTATTGGTTTGGCTCATTCCACAGGTTTTGTCTCACAGATACAGGATTGCAGGCCTGGATGGGACCCACCCAACCTATAGTGATACCTATCCAAAACGAAAATATCTATTTGTGGGCATAAACACAAAACAGCTGGAGAAGTATCTCAGTAACAAAGCATCAAGATAAACAGTTAAGCAAATTAGGCACCTCTCCCCATATAGCAACAGGGTCAGAGCAGTCAACCCTTTCCCCTTTGTGAGCTTACACACTACACACTCTGGCACTACAATTTTGTCGTTGCTTGGAAAGTCTTTTAAGTCACGATCAAAATCTCCCAAAGGTGGCATAATGAAACATTTAGGTTCCAAGAACTCTTATCACTTGCCTTTTGCTTTGTTGGAAATTTGCTTGGTTGGAGGTTTCCTTTTTCTGGTTTCTGTACTGTAACAGCTGTTACAATTTAGTTTTTAATACGCTATTGTTGCTCAACAAGAACATAAATCTTATTGTTCTGTGTTGTCTACATCAGTGCTGGCGAACCTGGGCTCTCCACCGGATGATTGACTCCCAATGCCATCCGCCCAACGCAGCACAGCCAATGGTTGGGAATGATGGGAATTACAGTGCAGCAGTGTGGGAGGGACGGCAAGTGCCTCTTCCCTGGCAGTGACTTTCGAGGGTATCAGACTGGGGTCCTTCTCAGCCATACCTTAGAGATGCCAAGGACTGAACCTGAAGCCTTTTGCTTTATTCCTGAGCTATGGTCATTTTCCGTGTCTCTTCTTAATCATATTTTGCTTTATTGTGCTCCCCGTGATTAAGAGCTGTCAGATTTCATTGGAGGAAAAACAGGGTTCAAACAAGTTGCATATGGGGACATGTCTCAGTGATCCCATTCACTGAAATTCCATCTTGTCCTTGTCATGAGTTTATGAACTCTATTGTGAAAATGAATGGCTCGTCTCTCAGCTTCATTCTTTCGTTTGAAATGTGGGTGTATAGGACAATCCATTAAATGAATGAAATTTTGTCCTGAATAAGAGGCTCCCCTTTTGTGTTTGTGTGTCATGTAAAAGCAAGTGGCTCAGCATACTACTTACTTAGACATACATTTTATGTACCAGAAGCTCTGGATAAGCACATATTATTCTTCCTGAAAGTGTCCACATACATCTTGTTACAATGGTGGTATCTCTTCTAAATAGAACCTAATTATTCAAAATCCATAATTCATTAGCTTTCAGAAAGTGCCAAACTTTCCTGGGGGCATTTGAGGATAATATATTCACCCTTAATATTCATTAAGTTCTTTTTTTAAAAAGGGGAAAAATCTTATTAAAAAAAAAGTCACAGTATGCCAGCTGAGAGGAGAGAAGAAAACCTCATTGGAAAAATGTTTCAAAACTGATTAGTTCTGAAATAGTGTAATAACCTGAAATAAATTGATGAACATTTCATAAAGCCAGGAACTAATGGAATTGGTTTAGGGAGGGAAGAGTAGAACCTAGAGGATTTTGTTTTCTGAACTAAGATATGGCATTGTGTTCCAATGCAATGGTGTACAACCAAACTACTGATAAATCTTTCCCCTGTTTTGTGGCAAGGCTGTGCTTTGCCTGTCTTTAGTTTGTATCCTGCTCAATCAGCAATGTCCTCTGGTTCACAGATTTAAAACAATTAAAATACAATTGCAGTTTCAAAATTAAACAAAGCAATGTAAAAACAGATAAAGACAGAAATCAGGCAAAAACAATGCTGTGAACTGCAGAGGCCACAGACAATGCGTTGTAGGGGGTTGGACAAGGGTCTCATTCCAACTTGAATGCTCTGCCATAGACACAGACCACAGCACTAACACTCAACAATCTCTTGGATTTCTCTGTTAAAAGGAAACCTGTGGATTTCACCCTTGGTACCTAGAGCCTAGGAATACCAGTGGCTACAAAGGAAGATCAGTAAGTTAGGAAAGGACATGTTAATGTTGCTGCAAAATGCTCAGAGGGTGGAAAGCTTGACACAATGTACTGGAGGCTTCAGGTTACATGGCTCCCAAATCACGTCCACCTCTGAAACTGGGGGCTGGGGGACCCCTTTAGTTAGTACCCTGTTCAGCTAAGAATAACTCTTAAGAAATACAGGAACACGTCACCACTGGAGAATAAGAGTCTCTAGCAACCATCTAGAGCAGTGATTTGGAACCAGTGGCCCTCAAGGTGTTGTTGGGCTGCTAATCCCATCAGCCCCAAACAGTTTAGCCGATGGTCAGAGATTATGGAAGCTGTAGTCTGGCAACATCTGCACCCCGCCCATGAGCTAAAGCCTTCCTACATGGAACTGCTTACTGCATGATACTCTTAAAGCAGATATTATGCTTTGAATAATCTAAGGCTGACTAATTACTGGTAATTTTTTCCTGTTACCATGGTGCTAAGAGGATGAGGTCATAGGGTGGTGATTAAAAGAATATCTTAGATCTTAGTGAGTTTGTTAAGAGGTATAATACCTCTTTTGTGCAGAAAGAGAAAACTTCAATGATATCTGTGGACTTTCAGCTAACATGAGAGAGGTGGCAGTTAGTCCTAGGAAAATCTACTGGAGGCTTGTTAGGAGACAAAAAAGTGGGGGATAATTGGAAAGCAGTTCATTTTCTTGGTGTCCATACTTGGTAAAATTATTATTTTTAATTTAAAGCATTATTGTCTATTCTGTCAGGATAAGAAGTTTAGGAGTCTTGACCACTTAGAAGACAGGCACCCCCAAACTCGGCCCTCTAGCTGTTTTGGGACTACAATTCCCATCATCCCTGACCACTGTTAGCTAGGGATGATGGGAGTTGTAGTCCCAAAACAACTGGAGGGCCGAATTTGGGGGTGCCTGGGTTGTGGAGACAAAGAAAGGTGCTGAATCACTCCAATCATACAGCTAAGCTTTGTTTGACCTTATAGACTCTCTTCCCCACTACTCACTTTGAAAAGGGAAGCTGAAGGACAATTCATACATTGCAGCTGCTGTGTGGCAGTTACTGGAAATGTTTCCACATGGAAGTGGCCACATGAGACAGCTGGAACCTGTGACAGAATGCTCTCACCACATTGGCACTTGAGTTACTTTTGAAAGACGAGGGAACAGCTTGCTGTGCATCTCCACCTTGTTCCTAAACCTGTTCTGTACTCTGCAGCCTTTGAATGGATGGGCTTTCTTCAAGTGTGGTGTAAAAATAAGTTACTTGACAGACCAAACCTCTCCTTTTTAATTCAAGATGCCCAAGGTGGAGGCTATGTAGCTGTATCTGATTTCCCATCCCTCCCCAGCTCACTAAGTCAGGTACCCATTTACATGCCAGGTGGCCTGAAGAAAACTGGGGTTAAACTAAGTTTAAAATCTCTAACCTCTTTTACTGAATATTCTCACCATTAGGTAGTTAGTATTTTTCCTTTTGTTAAGGGCTTCCTTATTAGATCATTGACGGAGGATAAGGCCATCAATGACTGCTAGTGATAGATGTATACCATCTTCAAGGCTGGAGGCAGTATGCCTCTGAAAACCAGCTGGTGGGAATCTTAAAGGAAAAGAATGCCTTCATGCCCTACTGGAGGACTTTCCATATGCATCTGATTGGCTACTGAGTAAGAGGAGAGCTAGACTAGATAGGCCCTGGGGCAGAAGACAAGTAGCAATGCCTTGTGGAGCACCCTGGCTCTCTCCAGGTTTGGCGAGAGGGGGGCATTCCAGTGGCAGCAGAAGTGGGAGTGTGGGGTGCTTGGTTGGGGAGGGAAACGGCACCTTCGCATTTCACCTCAGGTTGCAAAACAAACAAGGTCACCCCTGTTATCACTGTCTACTCTACTGCATTTCAGTCATGTCACTTGTGGCTTATATTTTTGCACCATGCTCTGCCAAATCATGCACTTTTAATAACTAGACAATGTGGATTTATTGCAGTTCATGATGTAGCTGTGCTGAAGATATTTCTGATCCCACCCTGTCATCTTCTCTCACCATAATTCTTAAGAGATTTCCAGTCTGGAAGGCTTTTCTGAATCGCCCAAGTCCTTCTTAAGGACTTCACACTGATGAGATTTTGGTGTGAAGCAAGTTGAATTATGAGGCCTGGCATCTTCCTTAAAACAAAGTGAATTGGAATGGCTACCCAATAGTTTTGCTGTTTCTTGGGCTCTTGCTGCAGGCAATTGGCAGTTGCTTTGTGTTTTGGATACTTATATTTTTAACCTTTGCCAATGATGCCATCCTCATGCCTGGCAAGCCTCTTTCAGTGTGCATCATACTGTACATCTGTGCATAACAGAATGAAAAAGATCTTTACTGTGAGGCAGGATTGAAAGACTGTCATTCTTGGGATAACTTACAAACCACAACCATATTAAAATTTCATACTACCAATTGAACACATCAACTCCACCCCACCCCGATGCTTCATTTTGATTTATTGTACTCATTTTAGTTTTGAAATGGCACTTGGGATGCCATCTTTGTCTTGACCTTTTGCCAGGATGACTAATCTCTCACTGCACTGGTAATAAGAAAAGTACTTAATTTCATGAGCTGGAAACCACGCTAGGGGGAAACATGATGTACCTGATTCTGAAGGCGGCCTGAGCTGGCTTGGTTGAGGACACGCTTGTTACTATTTTGCAAAACCGCAAACACTTCAGGTTTGTTTTTTGTTTCTTAAAAATATCCTGAAGACAGTATTTAGAAAATAATTCATATTCCATCTGTCTGTGAATCATGCCCGAAGCAGCTAACAACATTAATTAGTTTTAAAAGATCAGTAAAACAGTGAAAAACATTGCCAAAACTATTGCTATGAGTTGGGGGGGGGCGGTAGGCTATATGGCTGGGCCCCTTTCTAATTTCTGGATCCAGCATGGATTCAATTTGTGGAATAGCCAGACTAGCTTCTTGTTTAGGTAATGACCCTCTAAGTATGGCTCTGTGCCAGATGGCAAATGGGTGGGCCCACCTCCCTGAACTTGTTGGTACTTAGAAAGAAAAAGGCAGAGTTGGTGTGTGACAGGTAGAAGCTGGACACAGGCTGCAGACTGAAGCCTATGCGGCAGAGCCATGCCTGATTTCTCCTGGAATCCATTGTAGGCTCAGGTTGTATATATGTGTAGATAAGCCGTATACAATAAAGACACCACAGTTTCTGCTGTCCCTCATTCCATGGAAACTGAACCCTGGGTCAACACCAGGAATCCCTGGAATCTCACCCTGCTCAGAGATTAGGGTGGCGTGCAAGACTATTAAAATAGATAATAATAATAATAATAATAATAATAATAATAATAATAATAATAATTTGTTAGATTGAATTTGTTAAGGAGTCCTGCCTTATTCCTGAACTCCTGTTGTCAAGAAAATACTAACAGATCTCAGTATGGAGGACAAGAGCAAGCAGGGACACTTATATAATTTTTATAAAATAGACTGCCCCTATATCTCTATGAGTCCTTCCCAGTTGGACTTGTAGACGTAGCTGCTTGCAGGACTGGGGGAGTTGTTCTCAGCTCTTTGTTGCTGAGTTATTGACTCATAAGAACTGTAGCTTAGAGGAGGCTATTCCAAGAGCTGGGTGAGTGGTGCCTTGATCAGCCCAAAGACTTTATAAGGCCAGCTGAAAGAGATGCCAAATAGATTAGTCCCTTTGGGGTCAACACTTTTGGGTTGAGATGAGGCCAAGAGCACCACACTATTTGATTGGCTTTTGCTATGAGTATAACTGGTTGTATTCTTTTATGTTTATACTTAGTATGCCAACCATCCCAGGTCTGGTAAGAGCATGAGTCTGGTTCAGGCTCATGGATCAAGCTTTGGTTCATAGGTTCATGCTTCTCTCTCCAGTCCCCAGGACTCTCCTCAGGCCACTTCCCATTCCTCAGGCCTAGATGGAGGATGAAATGTGTTGCACATCTGACTTTTGTTGGTCAGAATGCAGTAAGCTAAGACACTCATTTTTGCTCCACCCACCACTGACATATGACTCCCAGAATTTTGTCTATGACAGAATGTGGCCCTTGAGCTGGGAAAAAGGTTCCCTATGCCAGAACAGAATAGGCATTATCCTAATATATAGATATATAATACATAAAGCTGTTCTTTAAAGTTGGGGAAGGTGAAGCAGAAACAGCAGATACTCCTTTTAGTAGCTGACTAATCGGCAATGGAATTTAAGGGGAAACCACCTTTTATGGCTACTTTATACCCACTTCATTTCTCTGTAATATCTTGACAAGTTGGCTTCCCTAGGCAAGAATTAATGTGGCTCTAATTTAATTTTATAGTCATTTTGATTGCTGTATATTTATTTGGCTCAAAGTCAGTGATAACATTTAGAAATAGAAACACATGTTTTTCAGAAATCTGCCGCTAGAGGAACCCTTAGCTCACCCCGGCCTCAAAATGCTGTTTCCAAAAGAAACTTGGGTTTCATCTGCAATAGGGTTTTCAAAACTGAAAAGCTGTAACCACACACACTGGCCTCATTCAAATGTAACAGTAAATTGTGGTTTAGAGTTATGTGAATGAGCCTGAGACTCGTCAGCTATCCCTCATTCCTCCCCTCCTCTGGTGCAGCTGCAAAGGGGTTGGAAGCTTTCGCTTCCATTTTTAACTAACTACAGTTTAGCATTAAACTAAACAGATAATCTGTAATCATTCTTAACTGGGTAACTTAAATGTCCCAGCTTCAGCCTGCAGCAGATTAAACCCCACAATTTACTGGATGAACTTGAATGACAACATCCGGCACTCTGCACAAAAAACGCACTGAATGTTTTCAGAGCCCAGTGCTCTGTCAATAATAATGTTACCACATTCTAACAGTTCAAAAGCACGTCAAAGTGCAAGTAGATAAATAGGTACTGCTCCAGCGGGAAGGTAAACGGCGTTTCTGTGCACTGCTCTGGTTCGCCAGAAGCGGCTTAGTCCATCTAAGAGTGCTGCAGCTACGTAATTTTAGACACTGGCTATAACAGTCTTATTCTAGATGGTAATGTGTATTCCTTCCCTTTACTTCAGAATGTGGTTAGCCAGCCCTGCTCCTGTTCTGTCAGTTGAGTGGGACCCTGGACTTCCTCCTTGACTATTTGTTTGATGCTGTGCATGACGTCAGTGCTGTCAAGCTAAATGTGCATATCCCACTCCAGAAACATTTTTGCGCTCAGTTCCTGACCTAAGTGGCGATATGAATGATCAAGCCTACTTTTGCATGTCACCTGTCTTGATGGATTGGGGTGACGGTTTGAATGCTTTTAAACTGGTGATGGCTAAACTTTTGCGTTCTAGATGTCATAATGCCATTATACTAATCTATAGTGTGACCACATTTGGACAACAGTTCTGGTTGCTTCACCTCATAAAAGGATATTTTAGGGCCAGAAAAGGTTCAGAAAAGGGCAGCCGGAATGATCAAGGAGAAGGAGCAACTCCGCTATGAGGAAAGGTTACAACTTTTGGGACTTTTTAGTTTAGAGAAAAGGCAAGTAAGAGGAGACATAATAGAGCTGTATAAAAATATGCAGGATGTGAAGAAGGTGAAGAAAGTAAACATTTCATCCCTCTCGCATAACACTTGTGGAAGATTCAGGACGAAGGAAAGTAATTGTACATGCATAGCTAAACTATGGAATTTGCTCTCACAAGAAGCAATGATGGCTCCAACTTAAAAGGTGACTGTTAAGGAGGAATAGAAAAATTAGTGGAGGAGAGGGTTATCAATGGCTATTAGCCATTATGGCTGTGCTCTGCCTCCACTGTCAGAGACAGAATGCACCTGAATGGCAGTGACTGTGAGAACACAATGCTCAGCTAGATAGGTCCTTGGCCTGATCCAGAAGGCTCCTCTTAAGGTCTTATGTCCCTGTTCTTTTACTCCATCATTTCTGAAAAAAGATGGTGATGCGGACAGGGGTTAACAACATCTGGAGTTGCAGGTTAGCCACCCCAGTTTCAAAAGTGAATAAAATGAAGAATTAAAACTATGTATTGCAGCTTATTTTATTGGAAAGGTTAACCTTTACGGTACTAATCTAGTCCCTGCTCCCATTAACAAAAGCACTGAATATTTTAAAAGGTTTTATGCTCTTAAATAGGAATGACTCCTCTGCAGTTAAGAAAAGACAAGGACTTGCACCTGAGAATTTATGTGTGCTACTCTGCAAGAAAAAAAAATGCTTCTTAAATCAGAATTATATTGATTTTTGCCTCCTTTCTCCTTAATGAAGCTAAAATTAAATAAACTCATTGCTGTTCTTTTTTTTTTCTCATGCAGAGCAATTTTGTTAATTGAACATTGCCTACCTCGGCTAAGATCTTGGCTTTGGTTGGAATGTTTCTTGTTCTAGATTTTGAAGTGTGCACTATCCTGTTGCTCATAGGGCACCAGGAAAAGGAAGAAACCACTTTTTTGCCACTTAAGATTGAAATTCTGAAAGAGGTATATAGAGCGTTTTGTGTCCTAATTGGTGGACCTGAATCCTGGGCTCCAACATGTGACCCTCCAGGCATCTCTGTCTGCCTATTGGGACCCTTCCATTTTCAAACTGGATAAACTGTCATGGGAACGGCTCATATCACTGTCCTATTGGCTTCAATAGACTGCTTCTTTCATTGCTATTTTCACAGAGGGAAAGGGACCTTGTGGGCACCAGTGAAGACCTTTGCAGGTGCAGGTGCACCCATGGGTGCTATATTGGGGGTTCTTGGGTTAAATTCACACACATTTTTTACTTCATTTTTGCTTTCTTTGTGCTGAACTCAGCAAAGGGGTTGGGGAGACAAGGTTGGATACTATAACACTTTTAATTCAGTTGCTAATCTTCAAGCCCCCTTCATGGATCACTGCCTTGCCGTGGCGAAGGGGCTTGAATAACTCAGAGAAGCTATGAACTATGCCGAACAGGGCACCCAAGATGAACAGGTCATAGTGGAGAGTTTTGACCAAACGTGATCCACCTGGAGGAGGAACCGGCAAGCCACTCCAGTATCCCTGCCAAGAAAACTCCATGGACAAAGACAACAGGCATATAAAAGTTATGACGCTGGAAGATGAGCCCCTCAGGTCGGAAGGTGTCCAACATGCTACTGGGGAAGAGCGGAGGACAAGTACAAGTAGATCCAGAGCTGATGAAGCGGCTGGGCCAAAGCCGAAAGGATGCTCAGTTGCAGATATGCATGGAAGCGAAAGGAAAGTCCAATGCTATTGCATAGGAACCTGGAATGTAAGAACCATGAACCTGGGTAAGTTGGATGTGGTCAAAAATGAGATGGCAAGAATAAATATTGACATCCTGGGCATCAGTGAACTAAAATGGACGGGAATGGGCGAATTCAGTTTGGATGACTATCATATCTACTACTGTGGGCAAGAAACCCGTAAAAGAAATGGAGTGGCCCTCATAGTCACCAAAAGAGTGGCGAAAGCTGTACTGGGATGCAATCTCAAAAATGATAGAATGATCTCGATACGAATCCAAGGCAGACCTTTTAACATCACAGTAATCCAAGTTTATGCACCAACTACTGGTGCTGAAGAAACTGAAATTGACCAATTCTATGAAGACTTACAACACCTTATAGAAGTGACACCAAAGAAGGATGTTCTTCTCATTATAGGGGATTGGAATGCTAAAGTAGGGAATCAAGAGATAAAAGGAACAACTGGCAAGTTTGGCCTTGGAGATCAAAATGAAGCAGGGCAAAGGCTAATAGAGTTCTGTCAAGAGAACAAGCTGGTCATCACAAACACGCTTTTCCAACAACACAAGAGACGACTCTACACATGGACATCACCAGATGGGCAACATCATAATCAGATTGATTATATTCTCTGCAGCCAAAGATGGAGAAGCTCTATACAGTCAGCAAAAACAAGACCTGGAGCCGACTGTGGCTCAGATCATCAGCTTCTTATAGCAAAATTCAAGCTTAAACTGAAGAAAGTAGGAAAAACCACTGGGCCGGTAAGATACAATCTAAACCAAATCCCTTATGAATACACAGTGGAAGTAAGGAACAGGTTCAAGGATTTAGATTTGTTGGACAGAGTGCCTGAAGAACTATGGGTGGAGGCTCGCAACATTATACAGGAGGCAGCAACTAAAACCATCCCAATGAAAAAGAAATGCAAGAAAGCAAAGTGGCTGTCCAACAAGGCCTTACAAATAGCGGGGGAGAGAAGGCAAGCAAAATGCGAGGGAGATAGTGAAAGATACAGGAAATTGAATGCAGATTTCCAAAGAATAGCAAGGAGAGATAAGAAGGCCTTCTTAAACGAGCAATGCAAAGAAATAGAGGAAAGCAATAGAATGGGAAGAACCAGAGATCTGTTCAAGAAAATCGGAAATATGAAAGGGACATTTCATACAAAGATTACCATAATAAAGGACAAAAGTGGTAAGGACCTAACAGAAGCAGAAGACATCAAGAAGAGGTGGCAAGAATACACAGAGGAATTATAGCAGAAAGATATGGATGTCTCATACACCCCAGGTAGTGTGGTTGCTGACCTTGAGCCAGACATCCTGGAGAGTGAAGTCAAATGGGCCTTAGAAAGCACTGCAAATAACAAGGACAGTGGAAGTGATGGTATTCCAGCTGAACTACCGTATTTTTTGCTCTATAAGACTCACTTTTTCCCTCCTAAAAAGTAAGGGGAAATGTGTGTGCGTCTTATGGAGTGAATGCAGGCTGTGCAGCTATCCCAGAAGCCAAAACAGCAAGAGGGATTGCTGCTTTCACCGCACAGTGATCCCTCTTGCTGTTCTGGCTTCTGAGATTCAGAATATTTTTTTTTCTTGTTTTCCTCCTCCAAAAACTAGGTGCGTCTTGTGGTCTGGTGCGTCTTATAGAGCGAAAAATACAGTATTTAAAATTTTAAAAGATGATGCTGTTAAGGTGCTACAGTCAATATGCCAGCAAGTTTGGAAAACTCAGCAGTGGCCAGAGGATTGGAGAAGATCAGTCTACATCCCAATCCCAAAGAAGGGAAGTGCCAAAGAATGCTCCAACTACCGCAAAATTGCACTCATTTCACACGCTAGCAAGGTTATGCTTAAAATTCTACAAGGAAGGCTCAAGCAGTATGTGGACTGAGAACTCCCAGAAGTGCAAGCTGGATTTAGAAGAGGCAGAGGAACCAGAGACCAAATTGCAAACATGCGTTGGATTATGGAGAAAGCTAGAGAGTTCTAGAAAGACATCTACTTCTGCTTCATTGACTATGCAAAAGCCTTTGACTGTGTCGACCACAGCAAACTATGGCAAGTTCTTAAAGAAATGGGAGTGCCTGATCGCCTCATCTGTCTCCTGAGAAATCTCTATGTGGGACAAGAAGCTACAGTTAGAACTGGATATGGAACAACTGATTGGTTCAAAATTGGGAAAGGAGTACAGCAAGGCTGTATATTGTCTCCCTGCATATTTAACTTACATGCAGAATTCATCATGCGGAAGGCTGGGCTGGATAAATCCGAAGCCAGAATTAAGATTGCCGGAAGAAATATCAACAACCTCAGATATGCAGATGACACAACCTTGATGGCAGAAAGTGAGGAGGAATTAAATAACCTTTTATTGAGGGTGAAAGAGGAGAGCGCAAAATATGGTCTGAAGCTCAACATCAAAAAAACAAAGAACATGGCCACTGGTCCCATCACCTCCTGGCAAATAGAAGGGGAAGAAATGGAGGCAGTAAGAGATTTTACTTTCTTGGGCTCCATGATCACAGCAGACGGTGACAGCAGTCACGAAATTAAAAGACGCCTGCTTCTTGGGAGAAAAGCAATGACAAACCTAGACAGCATCTTAAAAAGCAGAGACATCACCTTACCAACAAAGGTCCGTATAGTAAAAGCTATGGTTTTCCCAGTAGTGATGTATGGAAGTGAGAGCTGGACCATAAAGAAGGCTGATTGCCGAAGAATTGATGCTTTTGAATTATGGTGCTGGAGGAGACTCTTGAGAGTCCGATGGACTGCAAGAAGATCAAATGTATCCATTCTTAAGGAAATCAGCCCTGAGTGCTCACTGGAAGGACAGATCGTGAAGCTGAGGCTCCAATACTTTGGCCACCTCATGAGAATAGAAGACTCCCTGGAAAAGACCCTGATGTTGGGAAAGATGGAGGGCACAAGGAGAAGGGGACAACAGAGGATGAGATGGTTGGATGGTGTTCTTGAAGATACCAGCATGAGTTTGATCAAACTGCGGGAGGCAGTGGAGGACAGAAGTGCCTGGCGTGCTCTGGTCCATGGGGTCACGAAGAGTAGGACACGACTAAACGACTAAACAACAACAACAACAATCTTCAAGCTTTTTGTCTCCCATAGCAACCAAGTGAAAAACTGCCAGTCTAGGGGCCTTAGAAAAATAACTTCTGTTATCTTAAGTCACAGCAGTAACTATGATCCAGAGTTCTGAAACACTGTATCAAGATCTTCAGAAGCTTGACTATGTCTGTTCATTTGTAATGTTGGGCGAATGAGCTGCAGGCATGTTCTACTGAATTACTCTAAAACAGTGTGGTGTAGTGGTTAAGAGCGGTAGAATCGTAATCTGGTGAACCGGGTTCGCTTCCCCAATCCTCCACATGCAGCTGCTGGGTGACCTTGGGCTAGTCACACTTCTCTGAAGTCTCTCAGCCCCACTCACCTCACAGAGTGTTTGTTGTGGGGGAGGAAGGGAAAGGAGAATGTTAGCCACTTTGAGACTCCTTCGGGTAGTGATAAAGCGGGATATCAAATCCAAACTCCTCCTCCTCCTCCTCTTCTTCTTCTTTAAAACGCTGCTGGGAGTGGGTGGCAGCCAGGTATAGCGTGATGAAGTCTGGACACATTTCCGACATCAACACAAACCTCCATACTAAGGAGAAAATGGAGTTATGTCACCTTTATGGCGAAGTGAAGTCCTTCCTTTCAAAGCAAAACAAAAACCCAACCGCCTGCTCTATCCATTTTGTGCACCCAAGCCTCTCCTTTGCTCCTGTGGATGTTGTGATTGATTCTGAGAACATGGCAGCAAAATGTAAGATTGCAGCCATGGGGGTACAAGGAGATTAATTTACCCTTTTGGCCTGTGGCTTCCCTTCCCATGGGGGGCCTGGAGGTTGGGGGTGGGAGCTTTGGATTGCATTAATTTGTCAAGTTCCTTCCCCCCCCCCTTCCGTCACTGTACATGCAGCTCATCTCGTATGAGGATTTTGGATTGAAAAATTCTCAGCATGTAATGAAGATAAATCAAACTCCTTGTATTCACAATATGGATTTTTTTTAAAGACCTGCTGCTCCCCCCCCCCCAAAGCTGCCTTTATCATGGGGATTTTTTGTCACTCATTTGCAGAAGAAGCCTTTCTCAACTTTTACTATGTGCCGAAGCACAATGAGTCCCATCTGGAAACAGATGTATTAGCAGTCTGTTTTATAGCTTTGTTCCTTTCCTTCATTTCCTCCTGCACTGCAGCAAAATTTGAGATAGTTATGGTATGAAGTAATTAAAACGAATAAATGAAAACATCATCTGATAACAAAGCAGCAATCTTCCATCATATTAAAGCATTGATTAGAGGAAACTGTGGATTGTGGTGATGTCTTACTTTTAGGCTGCCTGTTATTAGCTTTCTGGCTGGAATTTCCCGCTGGCTATTTTTTGGCAGCAAGACAAAGACAACTTGTACACTCTTAAAAAGATGTATGTCTTCTAAAATCATTTAGCAGTGGCTGTCCCTAGGTTTGGCTGCATTTTGAACATTAATTAATTAATTAATTAATTAATATGAATCAATTTTGCTTTTGGGGTTAAGTAGTTGCATAATTACATTTTGCCATTAGAGCTGTTCTTGTTTCCCTTTCTGTTTGAGAAGTCAGATCCTTTGCTGTCACTTGAGGTTCAGGTGGCCTCAGTGGTGTGGAGTGCCTTCCATCAACTTCCACTGGTGGCCCAATTGCACCCCGATCTGGACAGGGACAGCCTAACTACTGTTGTCTATGCCCTGGTAACCTCTAGGTTAGATCACTGCAACGCGTTATACATAGGGCTGCCTCTGAAGACCGTTCGGAAACTTCAGCTGGTGTAGAATTAGGCAGCCAGGTTGCTTATTGGGGCAAGATGTTTTAAGCATATTACACCAATCCTGACCCAACTGCACTGGCTGACAATTAGTATCCAAGCCCAATTCCAAGTGCTGGTTTTGATCTATAAAGCCTTAACTGGCACAGGACTGCAATACCTCAAGGAGTACCTCTTTCCATATGAACCTACCTGGACCCTGTGATCATCCTCTGAGGCTCTTCTTCGCATGTCTCCCCCATGAGAGGTCCATCAGGTGGCAACACAAGAATGGGCCTTTCTGTAGTGGCTCCTCATTTGTGGAATGCTCTCACAAGGGAAGGTTTTCCTGGCGCCTTCATCACACACCTTTAGGCACCAGGCGAAAACGTTCCTCTTCAACAAGGCCTTGGTTGATTAAACAATCTGTGGCCTTTTAACAGTATGGCAGGGTTGTTATTGTTTTGTTTTGTTCTTGTTTTTCTTGATTTTTTTTTTTAATCTTGCATTTTTATGCTGTGAACCACCCCGAGATGTATGGATGAATGGTGGTATAAAAATTTTAATTTTAATAGTAATAATAATTATAATAAACAGCGGTGTGGTGTAGTGGTTAAGAGCGGTAGATTCGTAATCTGGTGAACCGGGTTCACATCTCCGCTCCTCCACATGCAGCTGCTGGGTGACCTTGGGCTAGTCACACTTCTTTGAAGTCTCTCAGCCCCACTCACCTCACAAAGTGTTTGTTGTGGGGGAGGAAGGGAAAGGAGATTGTGAGCTGCTTTGAGACTCCTTAAGGGTAGTGATAAAGTGGGATATCAAATCCAAACTCCTCCTCCTCCTCCTCCTCTTCTTCTTCTTCTTCAATACGTTCACAATTGAATACATGTACATCACATCTATCCCTTTTAGTGAGATACTTAACTATAACCACAACTACTTAAAAGAACCATATATTGAAAAGGAAATTATTACCACTCAATGCAAATTATAAGGTATGCCATTTCAAAAGAAGACATCTAATTTGAGTATTCCAGGCTCATGCTGGTGAAGTCACCATCACTATTTATTGAACCATTTTGGAAGACCGGCATACAAATGGACTGAATAAAGTCACCTTATACTGGCAGAGCTGACCCTACCGTTAGGCAAAGTGAAGCAACTGCCTCAGGCATCAGATGCTAAGGGGCAGCAGTAGCAACCTCTACACTTTTCTTCCTAATCCCCCAGGCTCTTCCTCTCTGTTGGAGGACAGAATTGTGTATGTTATGCGGCCTGTCCTAACTTCCTAAACTAGTTTGCTGCCTCAGGTGCAATGGAGGTTGCTCTTCCATCACTACTGTTGAAGTGAGATTCAACTTCCAGTTATGTTGGCTTTTGTACGTGGAATGGGAAGTGGGCACCATCTTGTCCTTCACCTAAGGCAGTGCAACACCTTGGACCGATGGACCATTCCTGCATAGTGGGTTAAAAATGGCTACCTGAATCTACTTACTGAAGAATTAAAAAGCTGAAAGGGAAACTGATTGCCAGCCTCAGGGCCCACCTGGCACCATCAAGGTTAAATCAGAACTGGAATTGATGGATGCAGATAACTTTTTCTTCTTGAAGAGGCAGGCATGAAATGGCCAGCTAAATTTTAGGCATCTATGGCTCTGCAGGGTGTACGCTCCCCCAAGAGTGTCATACTGTCCCCAAGCTCACCTGATATGAACTTTCTGGACACCTTCCCATCCTCACAAATTAACGGTTTCATTTTCCAGATTCACACTGTTACTTCTGCCAAAGTTGTGACAAAAGAAAAATAAAGTAGGCAAAGCCAATTTGTATTATTAATCTAATACCAGTAAGCCACACTAATGAAAAGGAACCAAAAATGAAATGCTTAAGAACGAATGATGACTAAAGGACAAATAGAAAGGAAAAAGAAACAGAAGGAAAATAAGGAGTGTTATTCTGTAGCAAAACAGATAGCTAGCTAGCTAGATATATCCAATGCTAGTTATGCTCAGAGTAGACCCACTGAAATAAAGGAACGTGACTCATTTAGGTGTATTAATGTCAGTGGATCTACTTTGGGTAGAACTTAATTGGATACAACCCATAATTTCCTTTGTTATTTGGAGGAAGAGGGGAAATTAAGCTTGGTAGAATTTTGGGACATTGTCTTATTTATTATTCTGCAACTGTTCAAAAGCATACAATATCCATCAAACAATATGAGTAACTAAAAATGCTAGGTGGGCATGGGGGCATTAAGCTTGAAATGAATTCCCCCAAATTAGTTTCAGTACTAGAATAATGCTTGTGGCAAGGGCATTGGAATAGCAAAAAGGATGGGGAATATCACAATTTTCATTAGTTCATCTAACATAAATCCATACTCATATTATCTTTCCAAAGTACAGTCTTGCTCTCATTTAATATAATGTATAGAAACCTAAGTATAATTCCTATGATTTTTTTTTAAGCTTTAAAGTGCAATAAAAGGATTGAGCCAAGAGTTTTCTTGGTCAAGCATCACTTCTTGCTGCAAAAGTATCCATTTAATTCACAAAAAGACATCTTGCATAGCTAGTAAATTTGTGAACTACTCTGCCAGGCATAACATGCTTTGCTGATGGCAGTGACTCATTTTGTGGAAGGTCGCCAGCTTCAAAGGGAACACTGACTTTTGCCAACTTTCCCCCCTGAAGCTTAGCTCCAGTTTTTCTTACAGAAAGACATCAACTGTTTAAAAGCGAATCTTCTCATTCAGTATCATGGCTGATATTGTAACTTATGACTCTTCCTGCATTAGAAGGTGTTCTGCATTGTGAACACAACTATGCAGACCCTACTGTTGCTTAAAGTAACAATAGTTCACTGACTGTTCGCAATACAAACAGTTTTACAAAGAAACTTTATTC
This sequence comes from Podarcis cretensis, assembly GCF_951804945.1. Taxonomy (NCBI): domain Eukaryota; kingdom Metazoa; phylum Chordata; class Lepidosauria; order Squamata; family Lacertidae; genus Podarcis; species Podarcis cretensis. The sequence goes on along the minus strand of NC_137173.1, from coordinate 29,665,020 downwards.
GTTAAACTGGTGGCCTGAAATATGAAGCCCATGCAAGCAAAGAAGAGAAATATCATTCCTCTCTGTTTCATTTTCTCAGTCCCTCTTTGTTAAAAATAAAATAAAAAAAATCTTTATTTGAATTTAGTCCCTTGTGATAGCAAAAACACTTTCCATTTCTAACATTTATCGGTCCCTGCAAGGGTTGCAGATCAAATGAGAGACTCAGTCTCCACCATCCATTCCCTCAACCTTGTGTTAACATGGACTTTTCTGCTTGCTCTAGCTGATTAGCACAGATGGGATATATGAACAAGCTTTCACCTAATGCATCTTCTGTCTGGCATTGATGAGTGGTTTGTTGAAACCTGCTTTAGTAGCTTCTCCTGAAAACACCCATGGAAATAAATGGGCTACACACATGAGGCACAACTATTTGAAATAATCCAATAGAAAGCACTCTTACCCTCATTACTTACCCTAATGAGTATGTTTAGGATTTTGACATGCCATTTCCCCTCTCATTATCCTTAAAGTATGAAGCATGCAGCTATTAAGCAGACACTGGGACGTAAGGTTCTTTCTGACTAAAAATGTTTTGGTGCGATGACTAATTGTTGCACTTCGTATATATAACATAATAATATACGATTGCTCATGGTTCCCTGCTGCTATGCCGTAGCTTCAGGAAAGAAATGCCTGTTACTGCAGAAGCCCTGTGGGGCAGGGAGCACCTGTTGTCAAGTACTGTGCACTGCTATCCACAAGATCCTAGCATCATAGAGCTGGAAGGGAATCCTGAGGATCATCTAGTCCAACCCCCTGTAATGCAGGAATCATTTGGCTTGGACCCATGACCCTGAGATTGAGAGTCTCATGCTCGACTGACTGAGCTATTCACAGGATGTTATTTGCTGAGTGCTATGATGTTCACCTTCCCAGAGGCTCTGTGGGTTTGTGTGTGTAGCATGGCTCCCTGCCATAGCACAAATCCACATTGTTACGCATCAGATCATACTAACATGCAATAGAGCTGTGCAGTCATGATCCTTCACGAACACAGTATATAAAATAGTTGTAGTTCTCATGTTATCAGGAATCATGTCCAGCCTTTGTTCCTGAATTTGATAACTGTTTGTGTGTGTTTGCTTACCCATAATACGTAAATAGCCACTGCTGCTGTGCAGTGTGACCTGGCACTTATTAAGGAAGAATACATATAGCATTTGTGCAGGTGCCCTGTGTGGGACGCGGGTGGCACTGTGGGTTAAACCACTGGGCTTGCTGATCAGAAGGTTGGCAGTTTGAATGCCCGCGATGGGGTGAGCTCCCGTTGCTCAGTCCCTGCTCCTGCCAACCTAGCAGTTCAAAAGCACGCAGTGCAAGTAAATAAATAGGGGAAGGTAAACGGCATTTCCGTGCACTGCTCTGGTTCATCAGAAGTGGCTTAGTCATGCTGGCCACATGACCTGGAAGCTGTACGCTGGCTCCCTTGGCCAATAAAGCGAGATGAGCACCGCAACCTCAGAGTCTTCCACGACTGGACCTAACAGCCAAGGGTACCTTTACCTTTTAGGTGCCCTGTTTGGGAGTGGGTAGCAGTGCAACTTGTGGATGTGGGCCAATGACATCACTAACCTAAACTGAGCGCTGCTTGTGATTACTTCAGTAGCTGTCATGCCTCCCCACCTTTTTAGGGGGCGAGACCAGGGATTCGTAACAGGGACTGCACTGGGATAGAGGGCTGTCTGCAGAGCCAGCTCCAGAAATGCATGCGTGCAAGGAATCCATTCTGCCAGTACCTTTTCAGCCCAAGAAGATCACATTGCCCTCCTCCGACACGGAGATCTCCATCCCTAGCAGAATTACAGTCTCCCCATATCCTCCAGAGTCAGTAATGTCAAAACTAGGCCTCTTTAACTACAGACACAAAGCTAGCCCCCTAAAATGGTACTGCGCTTGTACAGTCATACCTCATGTTACATTTGCTTCAGGTTGAGCGTTTTCAGGTTGTGTCCTGTGGCAACCCGGAAGTACCGGAAAGGGTTACTTCTGGGTTTCGCCACTCACGCATGTGCAGACACGTAAAAGGATGTCATGCGCATGTGCAGAAGCGGAGAATCGCGGCCTGCAGACGCGCAGACACCGGTTGCATTCCGGAACGGATCCCTTTCACAACCAGAGGTACCACTGTATTTAGGACTCAATCTGCCTGGTGCTGAAAGAACACTCAAGTTCTACACAGCTGTCCAGGGTGCTGTTTGAATCCCAAATCCTTAAGAACATAGGACAAGCCTGCTGTAACTGGCATAGGCAGTGTGGTGTAGTGGTTAAGAGCGGTAGTCTCGTAATCTGGGGAACCGGGTTTGCGTCTCCGCTCCTCCACATGCAGCTGCTGGGTGACCTTGGGCTAGTCACACTTCTTTGAAGTCTCTCAGCCCCACTCACCTCACAGAGTGTTTGTTGTGGGGGAGGAAGGGAAAGGAGAATGTTAAAGCCACTTTGAGACTCCTGAAGGGGAGTGAAAGGCGGGATATCAAATCCAAACTCTTCTTCTTATAGCTAGGTTCAGCGTTCTGTTTTCATAGTGGCTGACCAGATGCATGTGGGAAGTCTGCACGCTGAACATGAGTGAAACAGCACTCTCCCCATCTGCGATTCCCAGCAACTGATATTCAGGGAAATGATGTCTCTGACAATGAAGGTAGACTAAAGGTTTTTTTAAAAGTAAAAGACCCCTGGATGGTTAAGTCCAGTGAAAGGTGACTGTGGCGTGTGGTGCTCATCTCGCTTTCAGGCCAAGGGAGCTGGCGTTTGCCCGCATGCAGCTTTCCAGGTCATGTGGCCAGCATAACTAAACTGCTTCTAGCGCAACAGGACACTGTGATGGAAGCCAGAGTGCCCAGAAACACCAAGTAGACTATTGCTATTTTGGCTAGTAGCCATGGATAGCCTTGTCGTCCTTCAATCCCTGCCTTGCCTAGGTTTTTCCTTGCTCTGTTTGCCTGAACTTCCAACTCCCTATCCAGCCAAGGTAAAGTAGCAATTGCTGCTTTCTCCCTCACCTTACTGGCTTACATTATGAGGGGGTGGGAGAGAGAAAATGAACCCACAAAATGAAACAAGTATGAGCTGAACAGATGTGTGCATGAGCTGACCACTTCCACTAGCACTGATAGATAATTTGAAGCCCATAGGAATAAACAAACACTGCTGAATTCAGGCTCATAATGTTGTGTGTTTGGCTAAATGGGGGTAAGCCAGCATCCTTTGAGAGACAAGTGAAGCCAAGTCGGCCTGATTTGAGTGATAACCCCCATGGAAATGGCACACAGGGTTCATATAAGTGAAGTGGCAGTGACCCTGCTTCCTCTCTACTCTCAGCAGTCCAACCTCAATGCAATATTTGCAGAAATAAAGGAACAGAATTGGGCTGTGAGTCATTTATGGCTTCCGTTCCTCTTGCAGGTCAATAAAATGTGTTCTTTCAAGTCTTATGTTGCTTTTGGAAGTTTGGTAGTAAGGACAACAATAGTATGGCATCAGCAGTTGAGGCGGGGGGGGGGAGTGCAAACCAGCCTGATTTTTTTTATTGCTTTTGGATCAATGCCCAGAAAAGCAAGGGACAAGGCCAGCGCCCCCACCCTTTAGGTTGTTGTTGTTGTTGTTGTTGTTGTTGTTGTTGTTGTTTTAAAGCAGGACAATATGGGTGGGTAAAGAACTTTAACGTTGGATTCTAGCCTGGAAGTGTTCTGAGCTCCAAATTTTGACCCGGCATCCTTGACTTCCAGGTTCCTTCTCATGTCCAAGAATATTTTATGTCAAAAGCTGACAGCCTTATTACAAAGAATTAAACAATAGTTTGCTAAGAAACCATATTTTAATTAAAAGCATGCTTAAAAAACAAACAAAAAACCTAGAATGGTGGGGATCTCTTTTGTTCCCAACCAATTACTCTTCACAATTAAAAAGTAAAAAGTTGTTGCCATAATAGTTTATTTTTATTGCCCTTCAGGGTCTGCAAATGCTGCAAAATTGATATTGATGCCATCTCAACAATATCAGAGATGGCATCCCAATACTTTGAATAAAATGACTTTCCAGCAACCAGAGACATTTTTGATCCTCTGTATGGCTTATCTTTGTACTACAGACATTTTCAGAACCAAGAGAAAGTCTCCATCTTTCAGAAATAGGTTTTTAATAACCTTGAGGAGATTCCAAATATTAATCCCTGCCACACAAACAACTTCACAAAACAGAAAAAGGAAAGAAAAAAGATGGTTGAGGATTAGGCTTTAGCAGAGCAAATGTTCTGTGGCAAGGTATGATCTGGTTTACAAATAAGCATTTGGTTCCACTGGTAACTCAGATAACACTTCTAGAAAGGCGGGGGATCTAAATCTGCTAGGGCTGTTCACTTTTAACTTCCTCCACCATAGTTTGATTCTGCTTACTTTACATTATATAGTCTGTTAGACAGATGATACTACAGGACTGAAAGATTTCAGATGAGGGAAATGCAGAGAGCAAGGTTAGTTGGATTTTAAGCATTTTAGAAATTACTCTGCATTTTAAAGCTTTTTCAAAAACTTTGCAGTGTTGGAGTGCATTCTCCTTTTTCTTCTGTTTTCATTATTTTTTTGCTAGCACTGACACCATATTGACATATTTTCTGTCTGTTGCCTTTGCTATGTATTTTTTATCATCTTTATTTTATAGGGAAAAGCCTTCAGTGATCTAACACATTTGAACTTGTGTCCTTTACAAGGTCAGCATTATGAGATAATGCAGGAAATTAATGTTTTGCAGCCCGATTCATTTGTTTTTTATTTCATGCGCTTGAATCAATAGACTGATTATTATTTAGCATCTGTATTATTTCAAGTTTTTCTGTAAGTCCTTTGTATTGTAAATTTCGCTAGCATGTAATTAAATCTTGCTCTTCAACTACTATGAAACTTCCTGTCCCCTTCAGTCTAAACTTTGCTCAAGTATTGTTGCTCCAATCTGGAGCGGAAGGGTGTTCTACTCATTCCCCTATTCCTGACCACTGTGCACCTTATCAGAGTGTGGAGGTGGAGACTTCCTTCTCTCTTCAATTTGTCTATATGCATCGTTGTCAGCAATGCTGCTGGGGCAGGTGGGCAGTAGACTGGAAACTGTGATTTATTGAAAAAAGATGGTTCAGGAGAAGAGGAGGGGACCCTGCATCCTTTTAACGTATTTTATGTGTGAGGGCCAACTGATTGGTTGGTGACTGCAGGAAGTTAAGGTTAGAGTTTCTTTTCCTCTGATACAACTGCTATCTGAAGTATTGCTTGAGGTTCAGTTCCCAAACAGACCACCTGACAACACTGCTTATAATTCCCCACAATAATAACTGTACTTGCAATGCAGTCTCAAGAAATTAGATCTAAGCATATATCTTATTTAATGTTTATCCAGTCTTGACCTTGATTGTCTGCTACCACTTTCATGCCCAACATTGCTTGGGAGCTCAAGGAAATCCGTGCAGCTTTAAAAGGGTCAGTCCACCACCTTCATCAAAAAAATTGCCACTGTATCTAAATAAACGTAGATGAAAGCCTGTTCCTTGATTTCAGGAGCCATCATGCAAAAATTGGTCATGATATCCAAATGCACATGGTGTTCAAATGCATAGTGAACAAACAACTATCAAAAATATATAGTAAATAATGTTAAGAATTCTACTCAATATTGATCCAGAGCAGAACTCCAACATATAGTTTGCAGAGTAAAAGACTTAGCACATTGCAGGATTCCCCCCCAAAATAGGCCAGAGGCAATTGTATTTCTTCCAGCAGAGTTTACTACTGTTACTGAAGGTAAATGAGCATAATGGTCACAAATTGGCACTGCCCATAAGAAATCCAGTTGTAGCTGACTTAACCTAAACTTACAATAACTTATAATAAGACTAAAACCTGAACACTAAGTATACTTTGTACAGAACACCACACCAGAAGGAAAGAAAGACAGAAAGTGAAACTCAGGCTCTTTCTGGCCTGTTATTATAGTCAGCATGAGCTTAAGTGAAAAAGATAACAGAACCAGTCCAAACCAGCTGTTCAGCTTCTCTGAAGGAATAACCCAAACATCAGGAACCTCTTGCCTGTTTTCTAGGCAGGATAGAAATTTAATTTGTGGGCTGGAAACTTCCAGCTTGCACTAGCTTACATCACACAAAGAAGCTTCCAGAACCCTCTTGAATAAATTAGAATATGAAAGATCTCTACACATCAGAGCAATACTTTCTTCACCAAAAAATGCAAACTGACAGATAACTGGTCAGAAAGTTTAAAAAGGGAAGTCAGCTTTCCAAACACTTTTTGGAGCTGTTCAGCTATAGTTTGCTTGATTTCTGTGACTCATAGTGTTTATTTGTCCAATATGCTATTGTGCGTTTTTCTAGTTTTTGGCCACAGATAGCTTTGCTACTAATATAACATGCTAATTGAAATATATTCACAACTGCAGAAACCTACTTCTTTCCATCCACCTTATTAACAGTATCTCAAACAGAGGAATGTTAGGACCCTTCTACAAGCAAAGTTTTGCCTTTCAAACAGAACTACTTATCCTTTTTGCAGATGCATCAAGTATGCACTGGAGTGATGCACCATCTGCTCATAATTTTATAGGTAATTTTGTTTAACAAGCCACTTAGCAAAACAAAGGCATTCTGGAGCCTTTGAGATTTAGCTACCACATGCGTGGTGTCAAAGTACACCCCACAGGAGCAGAGAAGAGTTCGCCTCTGGTAGGTGAGACAGGAAGCCACACAATTATTTTAGGTCAGCATCTGTTTATTATCTAGATTCTAGAACACAGGCCTGGGTGTCCTAATCAGTAGGGAATTTAGTGCTTCTGATACATAAAGGGAACTCCATTTCTCCATGAGCTGAGGTGCAACTTAAATACAGCTTTGCACAATCAAGTCATAATAAAGTTGCCTGCAATTGTGGATAGGAATAAAGCTCTATCTTGGTCTGATCATGACTGTTGTGTGCTGATTTATCCAGGTGAAGAGTATATGAGTATCACAAATGGACAAAGCAGACTGGAAAAGGAAAGGAGCTCTTTAGCTGCTTTAATTACTTATAGACAGTCTTCTGGTCTCCTCATGAGTAATATAGCATAGGTACTAAATTGCAGGGGGGTTTTATGATTGTTGATGGACGATGGACCCTGAGGAATCCATGGTGTGATGGAGACAAGGCTTCATACCAGAGCCCATTTTTAAGGGGTTCCTACCCATGTTGGACTGAGCAATGGCTGGCACTCTTTCAGTCAGTCAGAGCACAGGTCACAGATAAAGCGGTCCTTGATTCAGCACCAGGAGTGGATAGCTTTGATGGTTTTCTCATCCAGGAGGTGTCCTGATCAAAGCAGAGAGTGCTGGTCAGTTGGAGATGATAAGTCATAGCAGCAACCTTCAGTGGTTAAGCTGGAGATGCCCTCCAAGATGGAGTTGAGCTTTCAAAAATTGAACTTGTGAAACTTCAACCAGAGTGCCTAGTAAGCCCAGACCGGTAGATCCTCCCCTGAAGGCTAGCATACATATTTATTTCCATATCATCATCATCATCAGTATTATTAAAACCCACCCTTCAAACCTAAGGTTCCCTTGGCAGTACACAACGTTTCATTTAAATACCATTTTGCCAAATACCCATATTTCATTTTCTTCTTGCTGTTTTACCTGATTTGTCTGCTGATTTATTTTTAATTTTCATCATGACTGCAATATGTTGGCCTTAATGGACACTTCATTTCTCAAATTCTCAGTCCAAGAGCCATTTTCAGGCATAACACAGAGCTGTGTATGCATACGTAAATTCTAACCTGAACATCTTAGTCTCGCATGGGATGGCAGTTTCATAGACACATTGATTTTACTGATTTCTCTTAGGAAGAACTAGAGTGTTTCCTTCTGCCCGTGATAAATTCTGTGTGCTTTGCTGTAAGCTGCAGTTCACCAGAGAATTATGTAAGGGCAGCAAACCTGTTTCACTTTTCTTCAAGCCACTCATGACTGATTTGCAGATAGGAACCTGCATCATCTTATGTGGCCTAAACACTTTCTCAAAAATCAGAACTGACTGCTGGGAATTGTAGCTCTCTGAGTGGAAGAGGGGTCTCCTAACAACTCTCAGCACCTTTAACAAACCACAGTTCCATGAATTCTTCGGGGGAATCCATGACTGTTTAAAGTGGCATCATAGGGAAATGATTTTCTTCATGAGCATAAATCACTCCATGAATGAGCAAAGCCAACAGGTGTAGTGTCAGCCAATCCAGTTGTTATGGTAATGGCCCAGTGCCGACTATATAAGTGACGAAGTCATGTCAGCTCATCTGTCTGGGGTCTTGTGCTGTGTGTGTCGGCGTCAGTCTTGTGAAGTGAGTGAGTCTGTCTGTGTTCCATCTTGAATTGCCAGAACAACAGAGATACTTTGTACTTGCATGTTTATATCTGCAAAAGTCTACAAGTTGGATGTAACAATATCAGGAACTGTTTTATTGAGCCTTATCTTCTGCAGCAGAAGATAAGGCCCTTTTGGACCTTAAGCTGCCTCTGTGTAGTGACTGGAACTGGGGACAACTTCCACTGCATGGGTATCTCACCTCAGATTCCCAACATTATCTAGGTATGACAGACATTTAGTATCATCCACTGACACAAGATTACAATGCAGAGTATTGGCAATGGGGGAGTATATTTTAAAAGCAAGCTGCACCATGATATGATGCACAAGTGGTCATTGTTTAACATGGGTAGCCATCATGTTGCCCTCCAGTAGTCGCTGGGCTACAACTCCTATCAGACCCAGCCAATATAGCCAGCGTTCAAGAATGAAGGCAGTTGGAGTCCATGAACATGTGGAGGTCACCCTGTTGTCGATTCTTGATTTAACAGTTAATTATCCACTGGAGACTAGGATACTTGTGTATATTTCTTTATGAAGGAATTTAAAGGCAAATAAGCATGCACATTCTGTCCACAATTTGCTAATTGAATGGTGTTTCTTTGTCTTTCAGAATGTCGGGTAGTGAAATCCACTTCCTATACCAAAATAGCTTCAACACCACGTAGGAGCACTACCAAGAGTCCTGGTCCGTCTAGACGCAGCAAATCTCCAGCATCCACCAGCTCAGGTAAAGGAATCTATGTAACTTTACATAAATACACTATTGAAGGCAAACTTTCAAGGGCCTGCTTAGCATAGTTGCTCCAGGCTTCATAAACTGTGGTTCATAAAGCTGGGAATTGGCAGTGCTCCTTCTCACCTTGAACACCGCTTCATTTCTGGGTTGTATTAAACCACAGTTTCTTGTTACATCTGAAGTAGGGAACTCGGATTTAACTGATATTAAAAACTGGAATAATGTAACTTAAAATATCAGAATCAGCCTGTTAAGGATTTCATATCAGTGTTCATTTATATGTACTTTTTATTCAGTTGTAATAAATTATTTTGGTTATGTAGGTTTTACTTCTGAATTGTTTTTATGTTGGTTGTTTGTATTTAACTGCATTTAACTAGAGTTCCCTAGTTTGGACCTAACTGAGAACTCAGGCTTAATGCAAGACAAAAAGGAAGTACTTGGTCCTGCTGCCCATTGCTGGCTATGTAGGCCATAAAACATCACTCAAACCAGGCCAGTGTCTCTATTTTTGTTAACATATGGCTGGTTTTGGTGTGGGAAGGTAATTTCCTTGCATATTCAGAATATTACATAGTATAATATATTTATGTTGCTGCTATACGGACTGTCATTTCTGTTGTGTAATTGATTTCTGGGCTTGTTACGATTATTGTTGTTTACCTGTCAGTTTTCTGCACTGACAAGATGTTGGACTAAATGGGCCACTGGCATGATCCATCAAGCTCTTCTTATGTTCTTATAAGTTTTATTATTGGCCATACCAGTTTTAAAACTGTGTGTAACCATGAAAACAGAAATGAACAAAATATACATCTTCATAGAACTGGCACTCCTCGCATTTAAGTTGTGATTATTCTTTTAAAAGCATACATTTATTTTCATGCCATCCTAAACACATTTCTCAAAACACAGGTCTAGAAAAAACCCCCTCTGTTTTCCCCATTTTCTCCTGATACACTGCTTGTGTTTGTATAGAGGTTGGGACAGTGAGTTAACTGTGCACCATTGCCTTAAGATCAACTTCCCATTCAGACTCTTCCCTTAGCCTAGTATAAGTCTTCCTGCAGGTGGGGCACCATTGCCATTCTAAGATAACAAGGGAGAAGTTCATGGTGAGCTCTGGCACCTATTTTTCTTTTTTTTTCTTCAAAAAAAATGGCACTAGGTAGAGTCAAATTCATTAGTCAAGGTTCAATAGGCTGCAGTTCCTTGGGAAGCTGAGTGATTTACTTGACTACAGTTTTGTTGCCAAATGGTCTACAAATCACAAAGCTTTCCACACCTTCCTTGTATATTTGAATAGGCTGGAATGTAGTCCCCTGACACTTGATACAATACTAGTAGCTGTCCTAGAGATGTCAAAATTAATGTTCACTACTGCTGTTTTTGGACATTTTCACGTCAGTCAAAACTGAACCATGTCAAAATTTGAACTGTGTCTAGAGGACATAATTAATTGGGTGATATATAAATACCATAAATAAACAGTGTACTCTTCTCTCCCTCCTGGCTCTGGACTAGAGACCATTTTTAATAATATAAAGAGGGAAGGGATATATGAAATAAATTCTGTGCAAAGCAACTGCTTTGTGTGATAGCTCCATGGTAAGGCCAGCACCAAATGGATTTATTTTTAAATGGTATCCTACATTGAAGACAGGAGTGCCTGGCGTGCCCTGGTCCATGGGGTCACGAAGAGTCGGACACGACTAAACGACTAAACCACAACATCCTACATTGTCTTAAAAGTAATAACTGTGAAATATTTATTGCAGTATATAACAACATATAGCCATTAGTTTATATGATTGCAAGATGCGAGTTGTCATGGAATACGTTGAACTGATCACAATAGTTTTCATATTTTTAATGTGGGTGGATGATTAAATTTAAATATGGCTAAATTTAAATATGGCTAAGTGTATAGCTTTGACCAAACTGTGGGAGGCAGTGGAAGACAGGAGTGCCTGGCGTGCTCTGGTCCATGGGGTCACGAAGAGTCGGACATGACTAAACGACTAAACAACAACAAGTGTATAGCATAGATTTTAAACAGGGCTATAAAACTATTATTAGTTTGTTCAGTTTATTTCCTTCTGCTGCAGTGGATTGGCTGATCTGTAAAACAGAATCTCCAGCTGTTTCTCCTGATAGTGGTTTGTTTCCACCAGTTTCCACACTCTGTGCTTGATCCCACAAAAAATCATCATGGCCAAGTCCCAGTGAAACCAATCACATAAACTAATCAATCCCGGTGCTTTTAATTGAATTTTGTCATGAGCTGTACCTGGACCCATATATTTTTTGCACTATGGTATTGTGCCTTTGCTAGTGAAGGGATTACCCCTCACTGAGTGGGATAAAGTTAAATAAAGTACAATTTTGTTTCCAGTTGTGCCTCAGCTTTAATTTATACCCAGAACTGGGAATAAGTTGCTTCAGGAACCCTAATATCAAGAATCCTCACTGCAGATTCATGGTATATGCTACCGCTCATAAAGATTCCCTGAATTCACATCTGATTTATACAGGGAATGATTAAGGCTGTATCTCCTCAGCATCAGTCATGTTGCCTCACTCCCATCTCTACTGCAGGAGTTTGTCAGATGCCTGTCCCCCAAGAAAAGACCCTTTTTCAGTGGAAGTGTGCATGCTTTGCAGTTCTAGGTATTATCACCACCACCACCATCTCCTTTGCCCTTTAACTATCTGTGGCCTTTTAGAAGTGGCCAGGATGTTTTTAATGTATTCCCTATCCCCTTGGTTTAAATGTACCTGTGCGGGTTTTGTTTGGTTAGTTCGTTGAAAGTCACTCTGGGTTAAAAGTGACAACAAATTTAATAAATAATAATATCCAGTTAAAAGGGTGACTTAACAGGTGATGGTGAACACTTTTTCTAAGACTTCTGAGGGCAACTGCCAGTGACAGTAAACAATACTGCATTAGATTGGTATTTAGTCTGATCTGCGTCAGAGGAAGCTTCCTGGCTGAGTCAGACCAGTGTGTCCATCCAGCTCATCATACATTCTCTACTTTGTACCAACCCCTGGTTATGGAGACATCTCAGGTTCCCCAATTTTTATATGGATCTGAGCCCAGGTATTAGCTTTCTAAAATCAGGGGCACTTTACTGTTGGGGACCATTCAAACATTCATCCTCCACCATCACCTGTATTCTGAGATGGTACATTCCCATAACCTAGTGGTGGACCTTGGGGGTCTCAGATTTCAATGGCACCCTGTGCAATGCCAAAGTTCAGAGCCCCCCCCCCACTTCTCACGCTCCATTCTAAATCATAGTTGCGGCATCTCCTGTGGTGCCCCCCGAGGCTCAGAGTGTGACCAAACCATTCACACACCCTTAAATCTGCCTCTGCATAACCTGTCTGCCATGTTACAAAATCCGAATGTATAGATTGGTCCTGATCAGCTCAGAACATAGGCTTAGCTGTGAGCTACACAAGCTGTCTTGTAGTTCTTTTGCTGTAGCAGCACACAAAACATGTTGCAGAATACTCTTGGCATCCATAGCTAGGTGCAAGGATGTCGTATGTGTCATTTAAGGTAATGGTTGTTGTGCAAAATAAAAAAATTCATTCCAGTAGCACCTTAGTGACTGAAATAGAAGTCACCAGGCCCTTATATATAGTGAGAGGGTGGGGAGGGGTTTTACTCAGAAGGGTGGTGGGAATGGGTGATTGGCTGATAGTTGTGGTAAACACTTATGTGCACTTCACTTTCATTATTATACTTTTTAAAAAAACAACTCTTGGATTATTATTATTTTGCTTAAACACATTTCACTTTATTCCCTTTAGCATCTTGGCCCCCGCCCTTTGTCTCTATTGTGTCTGGCAACCCATTTTAGTAAATAAGCAACATCAACTGAACAGGCATGTTTTAGCAGAAGTACAAAATGTTCTCCCCTCTAACTAGCAGTTGTTAAAAAGCAATATAATTTTAGTACAATGTGCTGCCGCTGCTTTTTTCTAAGAAAACTGGCTGATTATCCTAGAAAATAAATATGTGCTTTTAAATATGTATTGTTGGGCCTTGCTGTGAAGGTTGAGGTGTCACTGTTTTAGAGCCATAGTTTCCAACTTAGTGTGTTGTGACATAAATGGTTACAACTTTAAATTAAAACCCTACAATACAAGGAAATTTAGTAAGCAGACTGTCATGTTCCTACATCCTCCATTTAAGTTGCTCTTTGGTCTGAAAATGTCAGAGACCCAGAATGAGCATAAATCAATACAAAGGATTTTATTTTGGCTTTAAGTATTTACTGTCATCCTCAGTGAGTAAGACTTCAACATAACTGGTAAGGCAAGCAAGAAGGCTTTGTCTCCTGGCTAGTAACTACTTATCCCAAATAACTACACTGAGAAGTCAGTGTGGATATGTGGCCTCAGGTGCACCCCTAAAGCAGCCTTCATACCGTGCCATGCTGGCTTGGATTGTAGTCCATAACATCTAGGGGCACTAGGCTGGGGAAAGTGTACTACCACTTTCTCTACACTTCTCTTTGCCTGCAGTTTGGAAACTGGAGTGGCAATCAGTATCTGATAGTGGAGGAGTTGGTGGGGTGTTTTGCCTGAAGGCTGACCATTGCTGATGCCTGCTTCCAACACACACACACACACACACACACACACACACACACCTTTTAATCCAAGTGGAATATCTGTGAAGGAAACTGAATGCAAAAACATTGTCAGAATGCAAAATCTGTGTGCATTTTGCACCTACAAACTACTATGGAACTACAAGGTTCTGTAGGATGCAGTGCTAAAATACTTCTTGAAAAAGACATGTACTAGTTCTTAGTTGTCTCAGAGCACCACTGAGAGTGTTGGCATTACCTAATAAATATGGCTTTCCTTAGCATACAGGTCCTTGAAAACTGGAGATGAGGGATTGGTCTCTGTGCTAGTTTTCCTGATGGAATGATGACCATAAAACTCATTTTCCAATACCTCTTTCCATCGGTTTTTAGTAAAGTGGTGATATCAGCCTGAGTGAGAAAGCAGGGGAATCCACCATATAATCCGGAGTATACTACATGGGTACCTTTAGTCCACCTAGCCCCAAATTGTTATTTGGTGGCACTCTTTGGGCACTAAGATGTTTCCCAGTCTTTCTACCTGAGAATATTTGAAACTGGAGATGATGAAGAAAGAACCTGTAATAGTATGAATTGGTCTTATGTTGCACCCTGGGTGGCATGATACTGTAACTGTTTTCAAAGCCATATTGTAGTCTCATTCAGGATCCTCAAAGGAGTGTTAGAGGTTTTCTATGTGCCACATGTATGTGTGGCACCAGATGAACTTAAAGAAAGAGAAATTATGTACAAGCCCAGGATGTTTATAATCTTGGTAGTAATGTTTTGCTGGCTGGAATGCTTCTATCTTTCATCCTTTACTAGACTAGCCTGCCTCTTAAAAATCCACGTGTAGGTGTACTCCTCCACTCCATTTAATACCACTGATGAATGAGTGCTGATTCACAATCCTTTGTCCTTGGCATCCATTCACTCAAAATCCTGTTTTCATGCTTGTGAAAAACAAGAGACTTCCCAAAGCACAGGTTAAACCTTTCCTCATCATTCTAGCTGACATTGTCTGTTAACTACCTGCCTTTCCCATACCACAGCAAATGCATGGGAAGAAATAGGCTTTCAAGGATGAGCGCTAACATATAGCAGAATTTGTAACCATTAGTTACCATGCCAATCCCTTTTCTTGTCTCAGCTGAAGAAATAACGTATCGCGCACAAGCATCTCGGGACCAGTGTTTATCACTCTGAATATATGGCAGATGGGGGCGGGAACGCCTTCTCCACCCCACAAACCTCTAAAAATCCAGTTTTCTCTGATGGGTTTAGCAGTTGCGAGACTGCCAGTCAGCTGTGGCTTTACAAGAGTTATTGTCATTGTGATTTTCGCATGAGTCATTTAGTATATTGCCCCCAAAGGCACCTCATTATGATTCAGTGTGCAGCATGTAAGATGGTTAAGGCTTTGGGGCTTCGCCGATCAGAGTGGGGGCTGCAGTTGCTCAGCATTCTGAAGTCGCGGCATTGTGCTTAATTGACACCTTTGATGTAGCCCCTAAGACAGCACCTGCACCTCCCACTGCTGCTCGGAAGACGTCAGCCTTACGCAGAAAAGGCTTCGGCTTATGAATCCTGCATCTCATTCAGCTCTCACTGTGAGCAGCTTTGGCTATCCTTAACTAATCCCAGCGCTTCCCATTTCTGCTGCTGCTTGGGTGTAGTACAAAGGCAAACGTTTTCCTGCTTGGCATTATCTGATTAAACACTAAGTCTGTGTCCATGTTAGAACTCATAGAAGGTAAGTTAAATGCCTTATTACTATCCTGACATGTAAATATTAATACAAGGTGGAGAGTTCGGATGTCTGGTAGTTGCCGCTACCCAACCCCTTTCCTGTTGCTGATGAATATGGATTGTAACCTAGCAGTGGTGTGTCTGAGGAGACATTTTATTCCGTAGCATTTCTCTTTCTATGTGATTTTTCACTACATCGTTAGCATCCTTTGCTTAGATGCTCTGTGCTGTGCCTTCTGTCTCTGCTAGTTTTTGCTCTTCGTTTTACAGCAGATTTTATGGAAATAGAAAAGGCTACTCGTAACAAGTGTTTCCACCATTTAAAAGAGCCATTCATATTTAGAGGAGAGTAGCTGAGGTGTATTGGGCAACATTGTTAGAAATGGCAGAACCCATATTGCTTGGGTCAAAGGTGCTATGTAGACACTTCTGCAAGGTAGTGACCTATTAGTACCAACACTGTTTTTATATTGTCTATAATATAGCAGTGATCTTAAATTTCTAATAGATTAAGAAACATATATAAAGCAAGGAGTGGAAGAGATTTTATGCAGGCAGCAGCAGGGTGGGGAAAGCATATGGCTCTGCATCTTTTTGCATGTTCAAGCACTCCACAGTTGAGTACAATAATTTTAATTTCATCGGTGTTGAGGCCACACAATGAATACCAATTAGTTGATCACTCGTCTAAGCACAATGTAAGGCAGGCTAGTATTGAATCGTAATGTGAGAGTGCTTGCTTGAGAGCTACTTTATTTAATGCTTATAATATAAGAAATAACTGGTTAATATGAATCATGTTTGTTGCACGTTGCATAGTTTTTTGTTCCAACGATGCACATACCTGATCTATTTGTTTGTCCTTCTAGTTAATGGAACTCCTGGTAGCCAGCTTTCTACTCCCCGCTCTGGGAAGTCTCCAAGCCCTTCTCCCACCAGCCCAGGAAGCCTGCGGAAACAGAGGGTAAGGAAACTTGTGGTTATTAAGAGTGTCCACCAAGAGAATACCTTGATACTAAATAGCTTAATCTGTTGCGGTGGTTTTCAAACTTTATTCATTTAGGGATCTGCTGAGAAATCCCTTGGGATAGGGAGTTCCCCACCCCAACCCAATGCTTTGCTTGGCCTTCTGCTCTGCCCTATTTCCATATCCCATCCTCTGGAAAATTTCATTAATTGTCTCAGGACCTGATGTACGCACAGCTTGCTCATTTTGGAGCCTCCCATTTGTTCCCATTAATACTGTTCCCCCAACCTGCACTGATAAGTAGAAACAATTGTGTGCGTTGAAACACTGGGTGCAATATTTTTGAGCATTATGCTCTCATATATATATAAATGTTTGCCCAGAACTCTGAGAGTATCGTTTCAGTTTGTACAATTGTTCATGTGCATAGCATAACAGTAAGAAAAAACAGTATTGTGGGGAAAATGGAAGGAACTGAAAGCTGGGGCAAGAGCTGTACATGTGTGGTTGTCTTTACAAGGTCCAGAAATCTAATCCTAAGTAATTACAGATAACTAATGCATTGGTATCACAAACACACCCAAGACCTGGAACCTTAGAAATTTGGGGAGGTGAAATTTTGTAAGCATCCCAGAAACCCCTGCAGGTAGATCACAGATCCATGGGACATCGCAGAAAAACATGTTTCTGCAGTGTTTTGGCCAAATCTGTTGGGCCTCTCTGCTGTCCCATGTGAACTGAATTCAACCTGGAAAATACCCAGCAGTTTCTTGTAGTTGAATTTTACAGGGTAATGAAGGGCAATCTGTCTTTTGGGCGTTTGGCAGTCCATTACTCCTCCCCTGATAAGCTTAGAAGATACTCCAGGGCTCGTGGGAAGACTGTTTGAAAACCACTGTTCTTACAGGTGTAACATGCCTGGTCAAATTAGCTTGTCTACAGTTCTTGTTTAGAAGCTGTTGTATAAACTGGAACAACAGTTGAACTGAAATGACTGCCCTTCTTGGCATTTGTGAAAGAGCTCTCTCTAAGGAAATGTACTCCTTTTGTGATGTTACATTTTTAATGATATATTGCAAAGCGTTTCTCTGTTGAAAGAATAATGCCCTTTCCACCCTTCATTCAAAACAATGAACTCTATGGTGCAAAAAGAGACAAAAGTATGTCCCCCTCAAGCCAAGAGTAGTGAAAAATAATGAAAGAACAATTTATCAATGCACAAAAAGTATTCAAAAAAATACACCTGCACACTCTGGTTGCATTTGCACAACACACTAAACAATGGTTTAGCACACCATACCTGAAATGGAACAAGCCCAAGTGAGCCTTGGACTTACATGCTCTCCCCTTCCCTCACTTCCTTTCATCTGGTCAAGAGGAAAATTGGCAGCATCTCCCTTAAACTTGGTCTGTCTTTGCATACAAAGTGAGGATCATTGTTAAGGGTGATATTCAGTGCTTGTTCTGCTCAGAGTAGATCCATTGATGTTCCTGGACACAACTAAGTTGGGTTCATTAATTTCAAGGCATCTACTCTAAATAGGACTAAGCTGAATACTATCCTAAATCACTAATTCTTCTCAGATTCAAAATTAGCCATCCTCAAACCACAGGTTATGAAACTGGCTTGTTTAATTTAACCATATGGAGTATTAACTACAATCTAACTTTCATACTCAATGAGAAACTGAATTCAAGAGAAACAGAAAGTTATTACTGTCAAAGCCAGTGATTCCCAATTGGGGGTCCGCTGAATGCACCCAGAGGGTCTGTGGCCTCATCCCTTTCCTGCCCCCGACTAATTTTTTGTCATTTTTGCATGGTAATATCACAAATTTATGGTCTTTTTGTTTTTAATATACTTTAATATACCTAAAATCCTTTGCTTACTAGGGGCTACCCCACATTTTGTTCAAAAAATTGCTTTGCAGAGGTAACTACCATAGAGTTATCAAAAATTTCAAAAGTAGGGGGTCTGTGGTTTGGCTTCTGAAAAATAGGGGGTCCTCAGCAATTAGCTAATTGAGAACCACTGGTCATAGCCCTTATCCTAGTCACAAAGAGGAGGGAGAGCATTTGAGCCCAAGGCTTGCTTATACTCATTCCCATGTTTCTCATGAGAACATCACCATTATTAGACGTTAGAAGAATCTATTTAGTCTCCTATGTCAATGTGCATAAACCAATAATCATTCTGAAATCATTGTAGCAGTTATTTTCATGCTTGTAACATATTAGTACAAAACACCTTTGATTATATTGATTATTATAGGGCAGGTCAAAGTTGTGGGCATCTCAACGATTGACGCTAACTAGTTGGAAGAGGTATCTCCTTTACTTTTCTGAATCCTAAAAAAGCATTCCTTAAGACAGCACACTCATGTCTCTCATTTCTGTTTACTAATATGGTTAGGCCCATCATTTCTCTGTGTTTTGGCTGAACTAATTTAATAACCCAGGGCATGGTCTTGAAGGCACATGATATAGAAATATTGCTGAAGCTAAGTAGGATTGGGTCTGGTCAATATCTAGATGGGACATCACTTGGCAATGTTGTGTGGGTCACCTTGAGCTCCCTAGACAAAAAGGTGAGAAATAAATATAATAAATAGCTTAGCTTACAGGTTGGTTGTGAGAGAATGATATAGCTATGATTAGTAACTGCTGGAGAAGGCATCGGGGTTTAATCAGGCACCTGTTGAGGCCTGTTCATCAGTAGGGGGCCTCAGTTCCAGTCCTTGGAATCTCATGAACATGCCAGGAGAAGAGGCAAATGAATGGACAGTGGCAGTCGTGGCAAGGATAAAGAAAATGGGCACTCTCAGATAAAAAAAACCCACTAAGAGCCTGGTACCAGCACTCAACTACAGTATAGACTAGAGCAGGGGTCAGCAAACTTTTTCAGCAGGGGGCTGGTCCACTGTCCCTCAGACCTTTTGGAGGGCTGGACTATATTGCGGGGGGGGGGGGATGAATGAATTCCTATGCCCCACAAATAACCCAGAGATGCATTTTAAATAAAAGCACACATTCTACTCATGTAAAAACACCAGGCAGGCCCCAAAAATAACCCAGAGGTGCATTCTAAATAAAAGGACACATTCTACTCATGTAAAAACACGTTGATTTCCGGACCGTCCGCAGGCCAGATTTAGAAGGCGATTGGGCCGGATCTGGCCCCCAGGCTTTAGTTTGCCTACCCATGGCAAGTGGGATCATAGAATCATAGAACCGTAGAGTTGGAAAGGGACCAAGAGGGCATCATCCAGTCCAATCCCTTGGCATAGGAGCCAACTCTTAGGGGCCGTGGGTCTGGGCCTGCACAAAGTTGATGAGCATTCCCATTCAAATGGTGTGCGTACACTGTTTCATGGGGTCGATCATGTGGGGCAGGGCTTACCTGGGACCCCACAATATTTTATTCAAGTTGACACCCCTGCCCCTTGCAATGCAGGGTTTGTTAATTTTAACTATTGTTTAGGGAACCACGGTTTCATGTTGGTTTGCTTCCCTAACAATAGTTAAGTCTAACCACAACTTGTCCACAATCAAACTTGTTGATTAAAAAACAGTTTAAGGGCAGACAAAAGGCAGTACACAGCACATACTTAAAGAATGGAATTTTTCACCCCAAGAGGTAGTAATGTCCACCAACTTGGATAGATTTAAAAGAGGGTAAGATAGATACATAGAGGATAATTCATGGAGGCTACTAGTCATAATGGCTATATCACCTTGAGTATCAAAGGCAATATGCCTCTGAATTAGCAACTGCCGGGAATCACAAAAGTCATGTGCTGTTGATCTCATGTCCTGCATGTAGACCTCCAAAAGGAGAACAGAATGTGAGAACAGAATGCTAGGCTAGATAAGCTTTTGGTTGGATCCAGCAAGCCGCCTCTTATGTTCTTATCTCCACCTCATTGGGATGCCAAGAGGAGGAGAAGAGAGGAGTGGAGCTGATTCACACATCACTAAGCCATTACATCTGAATGAGGCCATAATCTTATAGACTTCAATGTTTGCAATCATAGTTTGTGGCTTTTCAGTCAGGGAACTGGCTTCAACTTATCTCCTAGACTCTAGCTTTTGATGAAGTACCTAATAAATTTACCATGATTTTGAGGGGAATGATACAGTTAGTATAATAATTATGTTGTTCCTTTTAGACCTGCCTCTTCAACATGTTTATATTTGATGCACTCCTTCTTTCGAAGAAGATGGAAGGTGCTGTCACTCTAAAATTAAAGACAATTACTGATTAATTAGCTATTCGTGAACGGGAGGGGTAAATCTCTTTGCGGTATCTTTGGACCAGCTCATAAATGGAA
The DNA here is from genome assembly GCF_951804945.1 of Podarcis cretensis. Lineage (NCBI taxonomy): Eukaryota > Metazoa > Chordata > Lepidosauria > Squamata > Lacertidae > Podarcis > Podarcis cretensis. The sequence continues at coordinate 29,644,195 of NC_137173.1, read as the reverse complement.
GCACCCTTTTATCTCTTTCTTCTCTGTACAGTCTGGGGAGCGTAAAGAAACATCAGAGTGAATCAGAGAGAATGAATCAGAATGAGTTCAATAAAGTACCATTATAAAAGCAGAAATGACTTCAACTAACTTTTTGTTCTTTCCCCCATCTGCTCACATGAACATTTTGTGATAGTGGTGTTTTTTTAACCGCCTTCCTTAAATTTGAACTGGCCTTTTTGGCTTCAGGACATGGATGGTGGAGCTCTTTGATACATTTGGCGGCTGGGCAGATAGGTGGAGGTAAATCTGAAACTTCTTGTCATAAACATATCTCCCTTTCTATATTCCTTTCAGTCCCAAAGAGCATGATCTCGTAGTCCTCATTCAATACTGAAACTAAACCTAAGTATGAGTAGCTGAACTTAACACAAAGTTATGCACTTTTAAACTTTTCTTTCTTCACGCCTTCTGCCCCCCCCTTTTGTGTTGAATTTTAGGTGACATGGTCTTCAGAGCAGGGTCTTGTCTTTTTGTTCTTACTTTGTAAAGCACTTTCATCATTAATGGCATAAATATTGTTAGAATGAATAAAGCCTGCTTATATCCTCACAGATCTATAGGGCTTCCCCTCTCCCCACTTTTTGTGGTGGAAATGAGGTGCCGGTAGTTATATATTGACAAAAATGTCATGGGTGCAAATACAAAATGGCTGCCACGGGCAGCAAAAATAAAGAGGTGACCAGTGAGTACCATCCATAACCAAAACAAAAGCACCAACATCCCCACATTGGTTTTATTCCTATAAATAATATCCATGTCTAATTGGCCTAAGGAAAGGATAACTAGTTAAATTTTAGAGAACTCTCTCTTTTCCTATGAACTTCCAGAAGGGCTGCTTGATATAATTCAGGCACATTGATTTGCCCTTTTATTGCATGAGACTCTCAGCCTAATTTCACGTGGGCGGCAAGGAGGGGGAAATGGGGAAAGGTGGTATCAGAAAGAGTGACAGAAAAGTGGGTGTCTGCCAACTTTTGGCTCTGGCCCTGTCCAGAGCTAGCTGACTACACCTGGGGGAATGTGGTCCTTGACAGAATAAAGTATCCCCACCCTGTTTTACTGGATGGATCTCTTTTATTGATGTGACCTCCAGGCACCTAATAAAATGCTGTTAACAACAGAGATCTTTAGATAAGTGCACATCAGTGATGCACCTATTTTAAACCATTTAATGTAGGCAATAGTACCAGAGTAGATGCAAACTTGGCACACATTTCTATCTTCAAATGACAATTCAGTGTGCATCAGGATAATTTAAGGAGATCGCTCCCAGTGCATCTGATCTCTGGTGTTCAAACATTGATCCTGAACAGAGCTTGTGTTTATGCAGGTTGTATGTATGTCAGCTCTGTTCAGAAGGCATGGGGCTTGTAAGTGCAATTCCACTCTCCCTTCCACCCACTGATGTTATACTGTTGTCATCTGAACACAGCTTTTGTTTTTCTGATGAAGCACTGGATGTGGTGGTATTGGATTGGGCCCTTGGTACTTTGTGTGTGTGGCTAATATGGCTAATATGAATGTATTGTAACGATTAATAAAATACAACTCAGTGTATGAGACATTAGCAACAATTTGAAATTATTTTTAAAAAATCTGTAATATTCCATTGTCAGCATACTTGCCTTCCATTCTTTTTTCATTTCGTTTGGTGCATACCCCATTTTTTATTAAGCATTACAGTAAAATTCTTAAGGCATGCGATTTGCTCTAGAAGAGTGCAGGGCAATAAAAACACCAGTGTCAGTGAAGTTAACTCTTCATTCAAGAAACCGAAACAGGGCAGGCCTAGTGATCACAGCAATTCTTCCCGGTATGCCTTGTCCCAACGAGGCAGTTGCAAGGACTGAAGGTCCTTGCCTTCCCACAGGTCTCTAAGGCTCCTCCCCAGGGTCCTTCTCCAGCAGCTCTGTCGCCTTGTATCTCATTGCTCTTCATTTTTCTGTGTGTTTAGGGAGACTAGGGGGAGGGGAAGAGGTAGCAGCAGGAGGGGGAGGCTCCCCGGTTTCTTCAACAGCCTGCCTCATCATTGCCTCCTGCCTCCCCTCCTCTCCAACATCCTCTTCTGCCTCTGAGCCTGGACTGTTCTCTGCCCCAACCTCTTCCTGCTCACTAAACCCTGTTGCTTTTTTAGCTTCCTCCTCCCTGTCTGCTCCCTCATCTCCCTCTGACCACTCATCATCGTCCAACCACCAATGCCCTGGCTCTGAGCCTTCTTGCCCTGGGGGTTCCCCAGCTAGCGCCTCCCACCACTCCTCTGCATCTAGCTAGTCCAAGCATGTGTACAGGCAGGCCTAGGGTTCAGGAAGTGCTTGCTGGTAAATGAAGTTTGCAGTGATTTGTGGGTGAGGCACTTGACATCGTGGGGTCACTTGATCATCACCATGGCAGCAAGCCACAGCAGTTCTGCTCCTTCCTGTACTAGAAGGTAACATGAGAAGCTCACATGGTGGCTTCTTTGTGCTGATGTCTGGAAGAGCTGTGGTGAGGACAACTCCTTCTGCTTGGTCTGGGCTTGCATTATGTCAATTCAATGAATCAGGAAGGAGATGGCTCCAGCACAACTAGATTTAAGAACCTATTCTAATTATATTATGAACTAGTGGTTGGACCAGCTTCAAGGGGGATCTGGGACCTATAGATAGCTTGGGTTTCCATGAATTCCTCCAATTTAAGGTGACCCTGAGTACAGATGGAGTGCAGATAACAATGGAGTACTATTACTGTGTTGTGCAGCCTCCATTATCATCTCCTCTGTTGTTGTCTAAATTCCACTCCAAAGCTCAGTCTTAAAATAAATTAAGTTTGCTTGCACCTGCTGTGTAGAGAAACAATCCCTTCCAGATAAGTTATTTGTGTGGTATCAACTTATGGCACAGAAGTTAAATAGTTTGAAGTGTGGGGCAGTGTAACAGGGTGCCAAGTTATTTATTAAGATAAATTTATAGACTGCTTAATCGGGGGAAATGCTGAGTGGGACGTGGGTGGCACTATGGGATGCGGGTGGCACTATGGGTTAAACCACAGAGCGTAGGACTTGTTGGTCAGAAGGTCGGCGGTTTGAATCCCTGTGACGGGGTGAGCTCCCGTTGCTCGGTCTCTGCTCCTGCCAACCTAGCAGTTTGAAAGCACGTCAAAGTGCAAGTAGATAAATATGTACCGCTCCGGCGGGAAGGTAAACGGCGTTTCCATGCGCTGCTCTGGTTCGCCAGAAGCGGCTTAGTCATGCTGGCCACATGACCTGGAAGCTGTATGCCGGCTCCCTTGGCCAATAAAGCGAGATGAGCGCCGCAACCCCAGAGTCGGCCACTACTGAACCTAATGGTCAGTGGTCCCTTTACCTTTACCTTTATTCATAATATGGCTCTCCAATAAGTTGCTATGTGAGCATGAGCATTAGATGCTCCCACACTGTAACATAAAGTTCTCTGAGCAGCTTACATTAAATAATAAATGAATAAAGTTAGGCTCACAAAGCCAAACAGCAGAAAGGCTGAGGAAGTTATAAAAGAGATTCCTGAGGAAAATTTTCAGCTGTTACACCAAAATATTTCCCCTCTCCAGTATTTGTTGCCAGAACAAATAAAACGAAATAAGTCTTTGGGACATGGGGAAGAATATGACAAGATGACAAGATTACAGGACTTGTCCACATCCCCCTGGGATTTATTACCTTAGCTCTTTCCTCTGGTTGTCTAAAGCTTCTTCATGTTGATGTCATGAGGCAGCGCCTTCAGTTTATCTCATGATTTGGCCTTTTATTCTCTGTTATCTTGTATGGAGTTTCTTTTGTCCTCTATTTCCCCTTCCCATATCTGCTTCTTTAATCGCCTGTGGCAGTTTGCAGTAGAATTTTATGGATGATAGTTTTAAAACATTGTCTGGAGAGTTGGTGCAGGCTAAAAAAAATAAGATATCAAATGATAAAAGGGTGTGAGAGGAAAATAGGAAAGAAAGTGAAAGAAGATAAGCACAAACCTTTTCCTTGGTAAGTTGTTAGTCATTCCTTTATATATCTCCCAGGGATAGCCAGTGTGGTGCTCTCTCAGGGGCAGAAGGGGGGCAGAAGGACCGTGGCCCCAGGCACAAAGTTTTCAGGGGGCACAGCAAGGTGCCCCTAACAGGCTCCCTTTTTGAGGCCACAGCTGCAGGGAGGTACGCTGTGCTCAGCCCAGACCTTCGGGGCTGGGGTGGTGGCAGCTCCTTCTCTTCATGGCCATTGAAAGGACGCCCACATGCCAGCCAAGTTGAAGGGGGAGGGAAAGGGTGTAACACGCACTAGGGAATTGTGGAGGCCACTTGCTCGGCATTGGCCCATCACCACCAGACTGTGGGTCCGGACCTGGAGACGGAAGCTGCAGAGAGGAAGAGCTGCAGTAACAGCATTACCGCGCCTCTCCTCCCCTGCGCTCTGGTGCATGAGTGATCTGCAAAGGCAGCTTCCTCAGTGATGGCCCAGCCCCGCCAGGCTGCCCAGTCTACCAGGGCAGCACAAAACTTGCCCCACCCTGGTCACCAGCAAACTGTGCTATGCCACTGTGCTCTCCAGTTGTTGTTGAACTCCAAATCCCATCAGCCCCAGATACCATTGCTAGTGGGCAGGATTGATGGGAATTACAGCCCAGCAACATATTGGCTACCCCTGTATATAACCTCATCGATGAAGTCAGAATCAGTTTTATACCATTTTATATTTGTTGCTGTTTGTTTGTGCTTGTTTATTGTAAGACTGGCAATGTCCCCTAACAGGCCACCAGTGGAAACAGGATGTTTGACTTGGTGAGCCCTTGGTCTAAGGAAGCCTTTTCCAACCTGGTGCTCTCCCATCGTTCTGGCTGGGGCTAATGAGCACTGTTGTCCAACAACTGGAGGACACCAGTTTGGCAAGAGTTGGTCTAAGGCTTCCTCGTGTGTCCTTCTACAGTATTGTACCTGTTGTGTTAAGTTTTCTCTCATCATTTTCCTGTGGAGTCTTCCTTTGTGCCCATTCCAATGCCACTGGCACATTGCCTTTTATCACACTCTAATGTTGTTCAATCTACAGTGTTGCATGGGAGGCATGGCAAGTCATATTAACACTGTATTATCTCCATCTCCACTAAACAAATGCCTCCATGTAATTCACCTTGAAACAAAGCTGCTATCATTCTATCCCTTTCTTCTTCCTGAACATCCTCTCTTTATTTTTCTGTACTGTATATCTGTGAGACATGTGTTGTGCTGTGTAGATTGAACGAGGCCATCTATTATACTCCCACATCTCTGGCATTTGTAGATTATTTGATCAGTCAGAGGATCCTAGCAGTAGGAGTAGAAAACGAATGGAGATAGTCTTAACACGCACACAGGCTCACTTATACACATGCTCTGTTTCTCTTTGCTCATATGAACTGGTTGCTTGGCGACTGTCAGTAAAAGCGCAGCTATTCCCCGCCCCCCCTTATGCTGCCATTCTACCAAACTGCTTCCGTTCTCTCACATACTGTGAGATGAAACAAACAATAGGAATTTAAAGGCGTTCATTATGGCATTATCAGGATTCTCAGCATACTGTCATGCTTTAAAGAAACCATCACTAAGTAGATGTCAAAATTATCAAAGGGTAAAATGTCAGAATTTAAATTATCTCTCATATATATATACATATATATATATATATATATATATATATATATACTGCTGTAGTTTGTTTGTTTTAAAGCCTGTTTTAAATCACAGGAATGCTGAATTTTATTTATTTATTTATTTATTTATTTCGGTCTTCCTCTCTGGCGCTAGTTTAAAAAATTAAGAAGTAAAGTTGCAGTGCAGCAAATCAAGCACAGTAAACAAATCTATACTGCACTTCATCTTACAGGACCTGTATCGCCCTCTCTCTTCGGATGATTTGGATTCAGTAGGAGACTCTGTGTAAAAAAAACCCCAGAAAATGGAACAGTGCATAATGGTTTGTGATTGGGTGAAGGTTTAACACTTTCCTGAGAATGTAGTTAGCTGCTAACCGACATTAGTGAATTGCACAAAAGCGTTTTGCGTATTTTAATATTAAAACACCGGCGTTTGTCCCTATATACATATATAATATATTAACTTTAATGGTGTTATGTGCTTGTGCGACTTGATTTCTGTAAAAGGGCTCTTAGGCTAGGTGATAACAAATTGTGTAAACATTTTGAGATGAAACTTGGATAGGGTAAATATAATGTCCAAAGGTGCTATTATTTTCCAAAACACTCACCATGATAGAGAGCAGAAGGGATACGTATGCAAGGGGCAACCTGAGCATCTTCTCACTGCTACATACATCTTCCTTCCTCACTGAAAAGTTTCTCCTGAGGCTGAAGAAACCCTCAGTAAATAAATGCCTATGATGTGGGTAAGAGGGTTGCTGGAGGAGGGGATATCAGTAGAAGAACTTTTATGCACATCCTTTCCATTCACATTAGCACTAGATACGAGCCCCTATCTTTACTACTGCTCAAAACTTTGTTTCCAATTTTTATTGGAAAAGGAGCCCTTGCCTGTCGGCAACTGGTAGAAATTGTTATGAAAATAAAGTGCAGTCCAGATGCACTTTGTTCATACTGCTTGTCCTTTTTGAGCTTTTGTAGCTCTGTAATAAATCCGCCCTCATTATAAAAAAATGTGTGCTGTATAAACTGATGAAGTTGACAAATTTTGAAGAAGAAGAAAGAGTTGTCATAGTTTGGAACGTCCACTTGTTGAATCCTGCGCAAGGGAGCCCTGTTGAATTCCTTTCATTTCCTTGCCCTGCTCCAAACCCCTGACCCCATTCCACACCATTCCAGGGGTGTCCATTGACCCTCAGGAGTGGCATTTTGGGCACCCAAACAGAGTTCTACTCAATCTTCTATAAGTCCACCTTTGAGATTAAGCAGTTTATAATATCATTTACACTACACAAACTTTTTTGCAAATTTAGTTTTTTCACTAGGAAATGTGTTTTTGTTTTTGCTTTGGACTTTTTGCCTGTTTGTTAGGTGTAAATATAGGAACGTGTTTTGCAGGCTTAAGACACTTAAGAAAAGTGAGCACAGCTTTCCCCCCCTCAGTTAAAAATAGAAATCTCTATGGTTATTGAAGTATTTGGGTCTAATCAGCCATTTCTCATTTTCCTTTTTATGGGGACTTGTTAAAAAAATGCATATGCTGAACTCAGAGCAGCGAAATTATGTATGTGTGAATGTTTGTATGTGTTAAACTAATTATGATGATGGGCATGATCCAGTGGGATGTTTTTTCTATGTAAGCCTCATTGATTAGAATGGGAGAAGTACAAGCGTTCCTTTGTGCTTGTGTGTTATCTCTCTTTTAGTAGGGGATCCTGAAATTTCTTAGGAGAAATTTCTTCTGGATTGGTCCTTAAGCAGATATTTACAACACTGTTTATGCTCTACTGCCTTGTTTTGAGAGCAAGAACTCAGTGCTTTTATTGCAAATCATTATGGTCTTGCGACACTGATTTCTTGCTTTTAATTTACTGATTGTTACTTCTAGATTCTGTAGCTTACACACTGGGTAACGTTTTAAATGAGGCATCTACCTTTAACATTTCACATAATAATTTATGATTTAATGTTGGCTTTTTAATTCCTATAGAAACATAGTCAGCATCACCTTACAAATCACTGGGCACCATAAGGAAATGCATTAGTACTACACACAGGAAGGCAGGCTCAAGTTTTAAGGGCCATGCTTCTGTCTTTTCATTTAAATATCTTAAGTGGTTTTTTTATTCAAACATGCAACAAAAATGACCAAACAATGCTGATGTATGGTATTATGGGTTGTGTGCACCAAAGTTGTTCCATCAGTGCAAGCTCTTAGAATTGTGCAATGGAATTTCTCTTCACTCTTCTCCCCGTAGCTCCCTCACAAATCTTTTCTGGAGATTCCCCCTTGGGCAGATTGAGGGCTCATGGACAGGGGAAGGGGAAGTTCCATTGAGCAAGTGGAAGTTTTTGCATTAGTGCAACAACTTCAGTGGTTAAAACCCCATGAGTTGTGTTTTTGTATGTCACAATGCAAAGGACAGTGCAACACTATCACATGTTAAGTATGTGGTTATGGGGAAAAGATGTACTACAGGTGCTTTCTTTGTGCTATTGGAGTCATTTCACCCTGAAAACTTGGGATACATATTGATATTTACGGGGGGGGGGGTTATTAGAGTCTGTTCATTTCAAAAGAAACCTATAATGTCAGCTACTTTCCAAACCATTAGATATTGTACCTGAAACAGGCAAAGGGAATAAGATCAGCTGGGTATGTTTCCTTTTCCAGTTATATTCTAGTACTTTAATTCATGGGAGATCAGAATAGGTTCCTAATGTGTTGGCACCACTTATCTAGAAGGAAGGAAATGTAATGACATAAGTCTGGGGGTTTGGGGGGGTTGGGTGTTTGAAATATTTCAATATTGTTTCTCCTATTACTGTAAAATATTTCCACAAGCCTTATATTGCATAGCTTTGTTTGGGCTGTGGAGGCAGATACATGTTCTTAAAATTATTAGACGGTGTGTACCATAGCAGGTTTTCCTGTATGAGCTCTTCTAAGGGATGTGACAGGCCTCACCTTACCAGTTTCACACAACATTGTAATTTGAGTATTGTTCATGGGAGATTCTATTCACTTGTAACATGAAAGTTCCTCAGTGCCTGGAAAGTATTACCATTTAACAGTAGTCCTGTAAGTCCAGTTTTCTGTGGGTAGAAATTCCAAAATGCAAATGCAGAAACAATTATATTATTTGCTCTGCAGGATGTGGGGCACAGTTTTTACCAAGATCATGGCTGAGGAGGGAAGTCCACATGCTGCAGTTCCAATGACCAGAATCTGGTAGTTTGTTTTACAAAACCACAAGATTGTTAAGTATGTTAATGTAACATGCTAACAATTAATTAAGCTGGATATTTCACAGATACTGGAGGTTTGTTTTGCTAGTTTTCCCAAAGTTTCCTCCATCTCTCAGTTTAGGTTTTATGGGGAACAGGGAGTTCAAACATTAAAGTTAAGTCAAATTATTTTTGAAAGCCTTTACTCCTTTTTTTTATATATATATATATAAAATCTGTGTTTAAAATGAATAGTTAAAATAGATGATAGGCTTTTGGCTTTGGGAAATAAATAGCTGAAGATCTATTGTTCCATTCCTGCATGTGGAAAGAAGCTTTGAACTGCCAGGCAACTGTTTTTCCTTGTTTAAGTTAATCATTCAAGGGCTTGTATGTATGAGAGAACATTGGAGCCACATCCAGTGATCCCCTTCTACCAACGGATGAGCAAGTAGCAATACTAAGGCAGCAGTGTTCACATTGTAATTAAAATCACATTCTACATAATTGAATTATAGATCTGTGAGCTTATATTCCACATCACAATGTCAAAAGTTGCATCTCAAAGTTTAAATTACTTCAACCCTCTGTTATTGGTATGGTATGGCATATACAGTTGTAAACCAAATACAGAGATGAATGGTAATATAAATAAGCCTTGTATATATGTGTGCATGTAATACTGAATCTTAATGATGACTCCCAGTTTACAATACAAAGCCTGTACTTTCCAGAGACCTTTGCCACTTGTAGATCCAGCCTCATATGAGAAAAAGTGGGTGCACGACACTGGTGTTTTCTGTGGTATGGTTCACATGCCAAATATGCCAGATTTATGTACAGTAATAAAAGCAGGTATCTGACTACATGGAGAAAGATTAGTCTGAACCATGCATTGCCCATAATGAACCTTATGATCTAAGCTATACTTCCCCCCACCCAGCTGCTGAAATTGAGGAGTTGGCTGCCAGTTTACCATGTGTACAGCTGGTTCATGATTTCTTTTTTTCAGTGTGGTTGCATACCTGTGTGTATGATCATGTGGAAGGCTTTACTAATGAGAACTAGCCCTTTGTGATCCAGGATTGTATTCTTTCTTTCTGCACATGCACACAGACACACACACTGTGCATGTGCATATTTGTATGCCTTTTGGTGTATGTATTTGTGCATTTTTGTTTGCATTTGTTTAAATAATCGCTGTGCAGCAAGGTATGGACAAGCAAGTACTGAACCAATTTTGTACTCATCTCATCTGGTGTGTTGTGATATTATATAGGGATAATTGTTCTTTACCTTGTATAATAATCTCTATTTGGTTTATATTGTCCAATGAAAGAAAACTGCTGTATTGTAAATGCTAGTTGATGAAATAAGTTTACAATTTTATACTATTTTCTTGGAAATACTTTTCTGGTTTCGTTTGTTTTTCCTCTGTTTTCTCCAAAGTACCTGATAATCAGCAAAACCAGTAAAACATTTTTAAAGTAGCTGCAGCAGAAAATAGTTTTCGTTTTCTAATAAATCAAGTAAACTGCCTTCATTTTGTACCATCAATGCAGTGCATTGTATGTGTGTTTTTGTATTTGACCTTGCCATACAGATTGCCTTTGCTGGATTTTAAGCTGTAAGTCATGTAATAAATAAATGGGAAAATCTAAATATCCAGTGAGCTTCTTTTGAAAATGGGGAAACCAGACAAAGAATCTCTGCTAAAACATACACATGGGGGGGGGTTGTCACTGAACTGTGGGAACCATAGAGCTTAATGGGTTGGTCTAAACATAAATGCAGGCAGTGGCTTTTTAAAAATGTAAATTGTGGGTGCTGAGAGAAGAGAAAAATTCTAATGCATTACCTGGATAGTAAATTCACCAAGCCATAACTATGTATTTTTTAGATGTGACAATGAATAGACTTGGAATGTATGGACTTGGAAGTATGGAATGAGAAATTGGTTTGGTATACACTTAAAGGTTCTAGCCCTCTTATCAGCTTGCCTTTAGAAGCTCTCTTTTTATTTTACCTTTCACATGCTTGTTGAGTCTAAAAAGACTGAAATCTGAAAAAGGCATTTCGTGGTGATGGGCAACATGCTTCTTCAGAATAACTTGAGTTGCATGCACTTCCTAGTTTTTCCAGTGAAAACTTAGCAGCCGATCATCAACCCTTGCTAGTTAGAGTTGTCTCTGCTTTGTGCAGACCAGGTTTGGTAATAGGATAGCAATTATTTCATGCTCATTCATGTACTGGGTGCTTTTGTCAAACTAAAACTGCGTTAGAGACTTTCAACCAAAGCTTTGCCTAGTTTTTTTAATTCAATATAAAATTCAGCCCCTCCACTTCTTCAGCTTCATTGCTCCCTAGTCTACATTTCCCTTGCCCATTCTGTCTCTCTTTAACAGTTTTCTTGTCCCCATGCCTTCATGAAGCCCCCCCCCCCCGCCATCCTCAGTGGTATTCCACTGCCTTCACAGAAACGCCACTGTTATTAGCATTCTGTTGATGATCCTTTTCATCCTGAGCATTTAGAATGTTCAAAGAAACTCAACCAATAGCTGCTGGGGCTCACTGACAATATATGAGAATAAAGTTTAGCTCATTAGTCATATGCATGCATCTTAAAATGTTGAAGAGGGAGGAAAAGAGATGTGAAACAGGAGTCTCATTATAATGATGATTTTTAACTTCAAAGAACACACAGGTTGGGATTGGCAAATCTAGCAATTTCAGTTTCTCAGTTTCTCATCCCCCCCCCCATCTTAAGTTCAGTTCTCCACATGCCCACATCATTTTAAAGCACCATCCAAGTCATAAGGACTTGTTAGCATTTTAGGGTTAATTTCTGCTAATATGCATATTTTTGTATGCTAGTTTGCCTAATATACACACTTTTGCAAAGCAATTTCGCCTAATTATAACTTTAATGAACGAATAATAATATTTTTTTTTTGTTTATACCTTGCCCATCTGGCTGGGTTTCCACCGTCACTCTTGGCAGCTTACAGCACATTTTAAAACATAACAAAATGCCAAACATTAAGAACTTCCAGTACAGGACTGCCCTCAGATGTCTTCTATAGTTGTTTAGTTCTTTATCTCCCTGAAAACTGATGGGAGGGCATTCCACAGGGAGGACACCACTACTGAGAAGGTCCTCTGCTTAGTTCTCTGTAACTTCACTTCTTGCAGTGAGGGAACCACCAGAAGACCCTCAGAGGAGGACCTCAGTGTCCAGGCTGAACAATGGGGGTGAAGACCCTCCTTCAGGGTTACTGGGCTGAGGCTGTTTAGGGCTTTAGAGGTCAGCACCAACACTTTGATAAGTTATTTCCAATAATAAATGCACATTACCCTGGTATATGCATTTTTGTACATACACACTGGCTGGAGAAATTGCTTAAAAAATTATTAAAGATTTTAATGAATTACAAAAGAATGTGCAATGTCTCTTTTTGTTTGTTTGTTCAGATTATAAAGTATTTTGGTTACGTTCACTGTAAGATAATACGGTATCCAGAGGTAGGGGGAGAGAGTAGAGGGGAGAGGTTGGGTGATAAACTTACACAATATGCAAAATTCAGAGAAGTTCACATTTTGAAGGATGGTTGTGTTTTGGTTTGCATATTGTTTTGCAAACTGCAAAGTAGGTTCCTTTGCCTTTAAATGCAAACTGAATCAGTTTATCTCCCCCAGCAGCATGGAGGCATAGGTGAGTTTTATCCCTCTTTTCCTGATTTCAGCTGCCCTATCGGAGCTGACACTACACATTTTAACAGGTAAAGAAGAAAAATAAAGAGGAGATACAATTACATGTATCTTTCCTCTGCAGCTTTGATTGTAATATAATTTTTAAGGTCACGTAAGCACAAATAAAATGGCTCAAAGACTGGAAAATATCAACTAGCATTCATTTTTACTGCCCTGCTTACAAAAAATCATGGAGAAATCTGCAAAGGCAGATTCCTAGAGCCTCATTTTTACAACTTTTCTTCCTTGGCTTCCTGATGCTAAGGAACCACTGTAAATGCCTCCCTAAAAAGTCCAAGTAAAGCCCAAATATATGTAGAAGGGGGAAATCTTCAGAATGAAATAATACACATGCTTTGAGCATTTGTGTGCATTGTGATAGTTTGCTCCCTGAATTTGAGGAATGTCACTGGGCACCCCCATTTTAAATGTTTACAAATGAGCTGCCGAACAAATCTTCCAGTAAGATGTGGTTGAAACTTTATAGCACTGATCTTCCCTTTCCCATCATAGAGAAATGGTGGTATGTTGACCATCTGTTATACGAACCTGAGCTGGACGTGAAGTGCTTATTACACTAAAGACCCAATCCTGCTTTTATGCAGCCACTTTCTTTTAATGTAGGTGTGCCATAAAAACAGCCAGGTGGCCAGAAACTGAGGCAAGAGTTCCCTCTTAAAATTTGTTTAGGGGTGATGACATTTCACATGGTGCAGACAGAATTAAAATTAAGACAGGCCATTTGTATTAAACGCTTTAGGTTCCATAGAGGTTCTTTGGTATGGAATTCTCTCTTTGTAGTGATCCTAATGTGATCTACAGCTGTGCTGAGCCATAGGGTGCACAGTGCAGCTGCATCACTTAGGATTCTTAAGCATTTCAACCAAAATAGTCATTGACTGAAATCTTTTTGAATGTTCAGCATCTCCTAAGCTTTGGGGTCCGTAATGACCAATCCGCAAACAGACACACCTAAAAATCCCAATAGAGAGAAATATTCTCCCTCTTTCTCTCTTTCTCAGTGAGAAGCAGTTTACAATATAATGTGTGGCTTTCTATTCAAGGAATAAAATCCAAAAGGCGAAAAAGGAAAAGGAAATCCTCACTTGGTGTGCTCAAGCAAGAAAAGCTACTCAAAGTGACACAACTAGCAGCAGTCAACAGATTTCATGAAGATTCCTCTTTATATATCCTGATAGGCAAACTGATTATAAGCCATAACATGATGGAAGGATGGGATTTGCATTTTTCAGGGGAAATTAGAAGGTGGGAGAAGGTGTTTAACTCCTCCCCCAAACTGTACATTCACCTATAAGTGCCCCCCCTCTCATTTTTCAAATGTATAGTCCCCAGTCAGTTGCTAAAACTAAAGAGAACCTGGTTGGAAAAAAGGGGTGGTGTTGGAGATGGGGGAATAGCAGAAGAATCCATGTTCACAGATAGGGTCAAGTTTCCTACTCAAACTGCAAATATTCCCTGTGCTATCACCACATATTTCGCCAATACCAAGATAACACCCACTTTGGCTCTAAGAATGGCCATGTTGGCAGCATCTTGTCAAGCCAGTCTGGAAGAAGGGTGGATGCCTCCAGAATGCAACTCTCAAAAGCAGAAATCTGGGCAGAATTTTGGATGACCATGTATTTTTTAGCACCATCACCAAAGCTCTAAAAGCTTGGATGGAATCCTAACTTTGTGTGTGATGTTTCCAAGTTATTTAAAGATTTTTATACACAAAACAGCATTTTAATGAAAGACTTATTGGTCGAACTCCAAAGACAAGTAGAAGTAATAATGAATGCCTGTAATTAAGCAGTGGCTCTAAACATTAAGACTAAGCAGCTCATGTAAATGATTGTATCAGTAGAAGAAATTTGACTGACATGTTGATGACGCAAGAAATTCTTGTTTGGAAAAAAAGCTGAGAAAGTTCAGGAAAAATAACTCAGAGTTACATAAACAAAACTAGGCTGTGGCACATACAAAATTTAGGGATTCTGAGTTGAATTAAATAAAAAAAAAGTCACCTGAAAGCAGAAAACGTAAAATATTACCTTTTTCTAATAATATTTATCAAAATCATTGAAATTAGAGGAATGAGGCAAAGGTGCCTTTTGTCTTCACTACTTTTTATGCCTTCAACTTAAATTTTGGCTGTATGTGTACAATCAAGTCTTGATATCTGTGGTATTTGCACAGTAAATGATATAAGAAGCAGATGATGCTATCTCATGAACCCACAAAATGCAATCTTTTACACAAATTGTTAAATTGATTCTAAATATTATTGAGGTTTTTGGATGCAAATTAACTGTACATAGATATGAAATAATAGTCATAAATACTTCCACTTATCTTTCCAATGTGGCCACAAATATTAGTCCATTGCTTGGGAACAAGAAGAAGGTAAGATATTGCAAATACTGGTATATTTGGCGTCTTATTCAAAGGAATGTTTTTTAAAAAATAAATACCAGACTTCTCTGTAAGAAGTCATCAATTTTTTTTAAAATACTGTCATCTCTGGCTGAATGATGACTTGGGAGATTAGCATCATATTGTTAAAATGTATCTTTTGTCTGTATTGCTTATTTTTGTTCCTTTCCCATTCGATAGCAGTTTCAACTCAACTTTTGAGTGACGTGCAAGCCAAATTTCAACCATTTATATGGGAGAAAGGCCTGCTAGGATAAAAATTGCAGGAGTTTCCTGTTTAAGGTTGTCTTAAAGCATCAAACAACAAATACTACCATGCATTCCAGCTAGTTGCCTTAACTAATCTTTGATTATCTTGAACTATATCTGTTGGATTTTAGCTGGCATTATCTCCCTTATGCTGTCAGGAAATGAAATGTGGATCACTTTGTGTACACCAATAACCTATAGCTTGTTTGTTTTTGTGTGTAAGGAAAATACATGAATTATTCGTCATTAAGTCTTATTGTGCAAATATTAAAAAGTGAAAGGGCTGCTATACAGAATATATAAAATAATCTGATGAATTTGGATATGAGAACAGATAAGTAAAACTCTACACTAATAGATCATGGAACTCCTTGTGTTTTTGCTCTGAATGAGGCATCTGCTAATGGAAGAAGAGCCCCCAACACTCCCTGGAAAATCTGTTCTGGAGGAGGAAGGGAATCAGCCGAAATTTCATCCCTCTTCTTCCATTAGCTGATACCTCTTGCTAGATTGAATGCCCTTGATCAATTAGTCGCCATTCAATAAACCATTATTATGTAAGATAGGATATTGTGCTTCAGTTAATGATATATAAAAATATATTAAAAACACATTAATTACATGCTGGACAGAAAATCATATTTCCCAATTTATATTGTGAGATGTAATCCAGATTTTCTGTGTATTTAGGTGCAGTGTGTTTAAAATTTGACTTAACTGAGAGAAAGTGTTTGACAGTATTCAGTTAATTTATTGAAACCCACCCCCCAAAATAATAATATAGGATGTGCTAAAATATCATGTTAATAAGAACCATCATGCTTCCATAGCAAAGATTCTTTGTAATGTTAAAATACCAGGGGCAAAAAAGAGAATAAAATATATTCTCAGATAATTAGGGTGATTTGGGATTTCCTGCTTATTTATAACTTTCATGTCTGTAGCCTTCAAATTAGACGAGTAAGGCAATCATTGAAATATTTTTTTAAAAAAATTAAGGCAAGTAACGAATTAGAAAATGCATAAACTTGTCTAATAATATAACAATGAAATCTTTATTAATATCATATCTTCCTTTATAAATTTAGTATAATACTGTTGCTTTTAAAAACTTGAGGACTGTTTTATTGGATATGTAAGAGTGTAGTAATATTATAGATATGTACCAGTAATATTGGTAGTAAGAATAGAAATGGTTAAAAAAAAGTTTGTCATTTACTATGGGTGTGCTCGGTCTCTAATATTCATTCACCTTGTATCTTTCTGTGAGTTTATAAAAATTATGATCTATTTCTGAGTTGCTGTGTACCCTTGTCCACTTCAATCTGTGTTACAAGTCATTCTGTGTAAAATGAACCTCCGTGTTCTCCATGGACTATAGTCAAGAATTTAAAAATGGCTACAATTTTAACCTCTTTTCACTGAAGTGGATGAATTTTTTTCAGGCACAGGAGGCTCTCCAGAGTAGATTAAGCCTGCCAAATTGCAGACAAATAAATAAAAGGGATTTTTGTTGGGGAGGGGGGGAAAGCATTGACTTTCCAACATAGTCCTTTATGAAGGGGAAGTGGTAAAATAATTAAAAGGTAACTGAGTGGTGTGTATTCTTGCTAAAGAATTGCAGCTTCATACTGACTTTTGTTCATGGTGTTAGTTTGTGTTCTCCAGTAGGGTTTGCCAGTCTCCTGATAGGCCCTTACAGATCTCTGATAGGCCCTAAGACCTAAGTTCTCTGAAAGGAACTTTTTTGTTGTTGTTAAAGCAGAGCAACATAGGATTTAAAAAACAAACAAACCTGTAATGACTTTTTTGGCAAAACAACAATAACAACCAAACAAAAACACCCCACACCTCCATTGATGTGCTCTAACAAGCAAAATAATCCAAATCTCTTTGGTGCGCCACATATAACATTTTAGACAGTCTCACTTTTTGCAAAGCCCTTAGGAACAAGGATATTATATAAGAAAATAGAACTGGGTAGATCACAGAAAAGCAGAAAAACAAAGTTCCCAAGTAACACAGGGCTTAGAGGGGAGTGCCCCAGTCCAAACCATGATGGGGTGGGACAGGTTTATTGACATCATGTTTCATTTCAGAGGAGGGGCAATCCCCAAATCACCCCAATTTGCAGCATTATTTGGCTGCTCCTCCCTACTATTCACAAAACTCCTGCCTCTTCTGTAATAGGCACCGGCTTCAAAAACTCAAACATTTTCTTAAATTTAATTGATTCTCATTCTGCATGTTATTAATGCACTCACCTATGTAAATAAGAATCCCACAGCTTTGGATTCAAGGCAGCTTTATAATAAGCTTTATAATTAAATTCCATTATTTAAAAGTACCATACAAAATATTGCTTAGATGTTAATGTTTTACTCAGAATGCAGAGCATTGGGTTAAATCATTCTGAAATGGTATTCAAAATGTTGGAGAGGTGCTTATCTGCTGAAATCTTCCAATTAAAACTTCCAATTAAAATACATGAGATCCATTTTTTTTAAAAAAGTGGTGACCTAAATAAATTATTGCTGCGGCTATATTACTTTTTTTCCCCCCAGCCAGAGATCACTATGTAATTAGAGCATTGGATTGCGGTATCTTTTTAAAAAATATGGGAGCAATAGCAACAAAAAATAAATACTGGCAAAGATTTCACTTCATGTTTTTCAACTGAGAGACTGTTTTGTAGTACTTGTTATTTTTCCTGAATGGGGTCATGGAGCTTTGCTGTAGGTTTTCCATCCTTTTTGCACTTTGACACTTTGAGGTAAGTTTCCCCGCTCCCCAACCAGCACATTTAGCATTGCGCAAATCTAAATATGCCCTTGCTGCATAAATTGCAAATCTGTATATAATCATCCAAGGATAGCAACAGGGGATGGGGCTCAGGAATCTGAGCAAGTTCTCGTTTATTTTGGTCTGTTTTCCATACACTACCACCCCATGCCTAAGCTTTGAATCCTTGTCTAAAATACTGAAGACTTTCGCATCACCAGTTCTCCTCTCATTGGCTGACTGCATAAATGGCCCAGGGAACATGACCAATCACCCCTTCAGGAATTTGTGACCTCTGAGTGAAGCACAGTTTAAACATCCCACCCTTTTCTATTTCTAGACACTCCCCATGAAGGCTTGGTAGCCCTCTAATGATGGTTTTTTGGCTCCCAAGCCTCCCCAACAAAACAGCTTCCCGCTGCATCCACTCTTTCATTAGAAACAAATGATTGCCCAGAAACCCATGAATATATTTTTTAAAAAAGAATTATTGCTAGCCATATGCTTTCAGCCGAGACAACACTTTGTAAGTCACATGGAATATTTAAAAGGCTCCTCTGTGTTTCTAGGATGCCAGTTATCCGAACATTTCACAAAACAAGACAGTTTCAAAGCATTATCTTTTGATACTGCTATATGGACTGCAGCATTATTTTCATGACTTAATATTGTGGGGTGCTTTTGATATGTATTCCATTGATTTAATAGGTACCTGAAACCCCTAGTTTCTTTCAAGCTTCTGTACAGCCATGGAAACAGAAAGCATTTGTTGAAGACCACAGCTCAGATGCCACCTCAAATTCTGGGCTTCTGCTTGAGTTAGCAGTTTGGGAAGAGCAGGGGTTTTTTTTTGTTTTTTTTAATCCAGCATGGTCAAATTAGTCCAGAAATAGGGGTTTCCAAAAATTAACACAAAATTCGGTTGCATTTCTCTTTTGAGCAAAATTTTCCTGGACCACTGAGAAGCTTCCCCGTGCAGATACTTCTAATGAGCTACAGGTGTGGCATGAGGCAAATGGCGAGGAAGAGTGATTATATTAGCAGAAATATTCTAAATTATTTGAAGAGGTTGGGAAGGCCAGGAAGGGGGAGATGAGCTTTCAGTAGTTTCCAACATAGTTAATGAACGAATGTACGCGTTTTAGAAGTTAGGCTAGGCTTTCTGAGTAGAAGGCTTTTTTTTTTTTTAGAAGCTCAGCGGTGAATAATGAAACAGATTGTCCCTTCAAAGAACATGATACAAAAGGTACACATTTATTTTTTTAAAAAATCATTTTTTGCAGGTAGACAGCCTAGATATCTTGTCGTATTAGCTAGCTTCATTGAAACCACAATTTAACAATCCTTTCCCACCCATGTGTCTCCCCTTGAACCCAATTCTATATTTCTAGAGCTCTCAGCACAGTGGCTCCTCTACCTCACTAGCATCTACCAAAGTCTGCAGCTCCATGGATGAAAATGATGGACCTGGTGAAGGTAATGTGTTTGTGTGTGTGTGTGTGTGTGTGTGTGTGTGTGTGTGTGTGTGTGTTTGTGTGTGTGTGTGTGTGTGTGTGTGTGTGTGTTAATATGCCACACCAGCACACAAAATATGCCTCCCATCTTACAGTCATTGTCAGCATTTTATACTAGCTGATTACTTTGTTGTTATCAGTTATTTTGTTACTTAAAGGTCAAGGTAAAGGGACCCCTGACTATTAGGTCCAGTCGTGGCCGACTCTGGGTTTGCGGTGCTCATCTCACTTTATTGGCTGAGGGAGCCGGCGTACAGCTCCCAGGTCAAGTGGCCAGCATGATTAAGCTGCTTCTGGCAAACCAGAGCAGCGCACGGAAACGCCGTTTACCTTCCTTCTGGAGCGGTACCTATTTATCTACTTGCACTTTGACGTGCTTTCTAACTGCTAGGTTGGCAGGAGCAGGGACCAAGCAACGGGAGCTCACACCATCGTAGGGATTTGAACCACCAACCTTCTTATCGGCAAGCCCTAGGCTCTGTGGTTTAACCCACAGTGCCACCCGCGTCCCTTACTTTGGTATTTATTGTAATTTTTTTATGGATAAAACACATGCATTAAAGTTGTAAGTTCTAAGCCAAAATAGAAAAGGGCATGTTTGCTATGCAAGCTGCTCACACTTTCATTCAGGGCCAGTATCAGCCCTCAGCATACTTGGGCAGCTGCTGGTGCCCAGTCCCCAGGCAGAGCCCATTGCTGATGCCTGCCCTGCCCTCCCTTTTATGTTTAGCTGCCTTTTTCATTTCCCACAATGTCCCTGATGTAGAGTTCTTCTGAGGCGTTGTGATAACTTAAAATGGCCAGGTAAACTCACCAAGGTCCACTGCTGGAGGAGGGGACTCAGAAACAGGCACTGCCAAGGGCTGCTTCAAACCTGGAGTCAGCGCTGCTTTCATTGCTTTAAGATGCATGTATTTAAGTGCTTTTCTTTCTTTCTTTCTTTCTTTCTTTCTTTCTTTCTTTCTTTCTTTCTTTCTGTTGCTAGAAACTGAAGTGGTAGTATTTGAAATACGTAACTATTGCCAGTATTTAACTGGTCCAAACACTTTACATGTAAGTGAAGGTTTATGGCTCTAGCTTTTTAAAACGTTATTAGACACTTGCAAACTGTGCTTTTGAGTACTGTTTGAAGAGTAATGGCACTCTAATGGCTACTAAAATACAATAACTAGAAAACCCTTTCCTTCACTGTTTTGACTTACTGTGATTTTAAAGCATCTGGTGCCCAGGTTGTATATGTTGGTGACATTATTGAGAACACTTATTTAAAAACTAAATATTTAATACAGACGAGAAAATAGCACTTATCACATGAGCAAGTTTATGGCAGTCTCCGATTACAGGATGTAATAAAAGAAGTGCTCGAGTGTTAGACTTCTTTTGTAGATAGATTTAATTGTGATGTGTTGAACTAATGCAGTCTCCACCTGAGATTGAACTATTTCTGAGCAGATCACTGAAACATCTGTTTTGTATAATTTTTTTAAAAGGGTTCATACATGCCAAAGAATTGTTTGTAAATGTGTAAAACTGGGTCTGGTGCCTACAAGTTTTCATACTTAGCCTGGTGAAACTTGTTGAGTGTATGCAATATCAATGGCATGGTTTCTCTGATCATCAAAATGAGAATGCTGATTCTGAATGGTTTCCAGTTGTCTTAAACCATAAGGTAAAATATGTATTGTGTGTCATATCTGCGTTACCTTCTCTACCAATAAAAATGTACTGATTCTTTTCAGAAGTGTTGGAAGAAGGCTTCCAGGTTCCAGCCTCTATAGCAGAGAGATATAAAGTTGGCCGGACTATAGGAGATGGAAATTTTGCCATTGTAAAGGAGTGTATAGAAAGGTGAGAAAGATTTCCTACCTATTACTGTTAAAGCAGTCACTAATGTCAGGCTTCTCTTGGATCACATCTTCATTTCCAGCACATATGGAACAAAGGAATGTCTCAGATCCATGTGTACACAATGGGGAAATTACGCCAGCTATGCCTGGAAATAAGTGTTTTGCAGGCACAATCTATAAATTTAATGCTTTGATTTATCCCATCCCTGCGGCTTTTTCCTTGACTGTGCTCAACACACTCCTTCTAGGAGATTGTGAAACTTTTCCCATTGTACTAAAATAACACATTAGAAATCATTTTCCTTGCAGTTGGAAAACAAATGCCTGCAGCTTTCTCTTCTGACTGCTCAGCTGAGAGTTTCTTATTATTTAGATCTGGAGCCACAGGCCTCAATTCTTCTTTCTGCCCAAACTTAAAAGAGTGTTCTGTACACAAATCACAGGAACTTATGATACTTCCTTATACTTGGTCAAATTTTTTTGTACATCTAGCCCAGCACTGTTGACTCTGCCTGGTGGCCACTTTCTAGGATAGCAGTATCCAGTTCCACATTCATTGTACACGAATGCCTATGAGGGAGGCCCACAGAAATTCATAGGGGAAGCAGGCAGTGCCCAGTTGAAGCAGAAAGGATGGGAACAGGACCGTGGACAGCTCCCATAGGCATCACTAAGGCAGCTGCAGAAGAGGAACTCAAGGCAACATGCATGATAAACCCTCCCATTTTTATCCTCACAATGGTCCTGTAGGGTAGACTGAGAGCAAGTGACTGACCCAAGGTCACCCAGTAAGCTTCATGGAGGAGATTGATCTTGATTCAGCATAGTCCTAGCCCAGCTTCTTCTTTTTCTTCTTTGGTGATCACTCTTAGCCAAGTAAGATTGTCTTCCATAAACATGGATTTAACAATGAGTCCATAAGTGACTGTGGAGGCCAATTCTGGATCCACACGTCCTTCCACAGTGGGGAAATTGGCTTCCGGGCAGGAGCTGATCACAGTGTGGATTTGCCAGGCATGCCTTCCTCTTAGCACGTTTCTCCCTTGCGTCCTGAGTTTGAGTGTCTTCAAAGCCCATGACACTTTTGGTAAAGGCTGTTCTCCAACTGGAGGACTCGCAGGAAAGTGTTTCCCAATTGTTGGTGTTTATACTACCGTTTTTTAGATTTGCCTTGAGAGAGTCTTTAAACCTCTTTTGTTGACCACCAGCATTACCCTTTCCATTTTTAAGTTTGGAATAGAGTAGTTGCTTTGAAAGACGATAATCAGGCATCCGCACAACATGACCAGTCCAACGAAGTTGATGTTGAAGAATCACAGTAATTAATAGGTTAAATATACACAAAGGGTGTACACTGGAAAATCTCTTTTGGGGGGAGATTTTAAAAAGATTCTTAATTTATTTCTTTTGTAAAACCTTCATTTGTATTTTGTTAATCTGGATTTAGTTAATTTGATTTTTAAAATTATAAAAGCATCTAGTGTGGAGAAAGCCCCAGCAAAGGTCTTTAACATAAGGTGGGTTTTGTCTTGCCACCAGCCATTTTTTAAGGGGACAGCATTCCTTTCCTCTTATGCAAGTCAATGGAGACTACAGATTGCAATGCAAAACTTTAGGTTCAAGCAAGATAATTCCAAATAAAAAAAGAGAAATTTTATTTGAAATCGTCAAATCTGATTTAAATACGATCAGGGCTCTTTTGTATTTATTTTTTTCTTTCAAATTATTTTCTTTCAGATTAAACAAATGCCTATGCCTGATCTGGAGAAAAGTCTCTTTGTTTTTTGTCATGCACCTGCTCTGAAATGCGAAATTGTGTGTTTTGTGCTTTGGTAAAAAGCAACCATGCTTGGAATCTCTTAGGTCAGTTTAGTAATAAATATGATAAGGCCTAGAGTCAAATATCTGTGGTGAGAGACGTAAAAGGGAATGGAATCATAGCAGAATTGGCAGTACATAAATTCAGATAGCATAATATATTTATGAACGTATTTAACTATATTCTTGCTTAGTGAGCATGTAATACTGCTTGCTTCTTATTTCTTATACCTATAAAGTCTTTTTTTTATTAAAAAAAAGGAAAAGGGAAGCTAACTTATTCAGGGAACTTTTTCTGTTTTTGGCACAGAAACTGCTGTAGTCTTTCTTGTATTTTTCACTGTAAATGGTAGACAAGTTGTGCTTTATTTATTGAATACCTGATTCTGTGGGGTGTTCCTAGCATTTCCTAGGTTTTCCATCACTGTTGGTGATAAAACATGTTAAGCTAAAACTTTATAACTCTCAGTATTATTATTATTTTTCTGTTCTGTTGTAAAAGGTGAGTCAAACCTAAAAGCAGTCAAGCTGTCGCAAGCTTGTTGGATTGATCACATATAAATTCCCTTCATAATAAGAGCTAATCTTTCCAGCATGTAGTTAAGTTATGCTCAGCCAAGCTCAATAAGTTGCTTTTTTTGTGAACGGGGGGCAACCACAGTGTTTGGTTCATAGGCCTTAAATGTTTCTTGAAGCAATAAAGGCTTTATCATATATTTATGTGAAACTCTTCAGAATAAGTTCGTGCATATAAAGATGGCTTATTGATGCTTCTTTATTTCTCCTAGCTCTGCTAAGAAGCCCTCTAGTGGGGAAAACAGAAGAATGGCTAATTACACACACATGAGCCATTTTCTAACAGCTTCAGTTTTTGAACAACCTGAATAGGGCAAAGTACATCTGTTCGCTTGTTGCCAAGCCTTCGCTTTAAATCCACAATTTCATCTTTGAGGTTTTCAACTTTGAAGTTTTCATTTCACTCCTGTTAGATGGCAGAATACTGTATGTTTCTTATTCAATGAAACCGTTCTGCTTCACCTTGTCAAACCTAAAGGTGGCTTCTAACAGCAATCAAATGTTAGCTCGTCATATTTCCCTTTTTGGGTTGCTTTGCAAGCTTAATAGTTAGTTAGTTAGTTTGTTTGTTTATGTTGTTTGTTTATGTGGAAATTTTGGCCTTGCCCTTCTAGTGCCTTAAAGCAGTTTAAAAATCTCAGTATTGTATGAAACAATAAATTCAATGAAAGTCAACTGATAATAAATAAAACATTGGGTACTGAGGTGTGTGGGGGGGAACCTGCTGGATTAAAAGGACAGTGTCCAATTAAATAGGCTCGCTAGTGCAAGAACTTCTCCTCCCCCCCATCTTCTCCCTGCATGCCTCCTAAATCTGTTCTAGAGGTTCCCACAACCCTCAGGAGCAGATTTGGGGAGGCCACAGCAGGCAGGCAGGGAGTGGAGAAGGAGGAGAATTTCCCTGGCGCCCATTATGTCTTCACCAACCAGCAAAAGGCAAACAGGGAGAGAGAGCACCACATATGTCCCATGGAGACAGAGAGGGAGCTTAACCACAAGTCCTGGTTTGGAAGACACGCTAAGCCAAACTTTAGCTTCGCTAAAGTAGCAACAGCAGGATTTAGGAGGAACAAATTAGTAATCAGAGACTGGGAATTTCTTTCTGGCAGCCTGTTAGGCCAACTTTGGGCTTCTCGTGTGGTGTTAAGTGGGCTGTAGTGCTGGTGAAGCCACTGAAATGGCTCATCTCATGTCACCATCAGTCAAACCTCAACTGCAGGTGGTACTCTGGAAAGGCAGGCCTCAAGGAATGGTGAATAGTGTAAGCACCCTATATGAGCTTCTGTATTTGTGCTGTATAAAACCATTTTTGTTAAAACTAAAAAGCACCATATGGCTGTTACTTCAAAATAATGTGACTACATCGTTCATCATTCTTTACATGCTGTCTCTATAATCTGTCTCTGCTAATATTAATAATCCGTCCTATTCATCTGCCCTTTTGCAGCAAAACAAAACATGAGAATGTAAACTCTACATTAGGGGGGATACTTGGTTTCCCACATATGGGAATACCTTGCTTTCATAAAGGATACTTGGCAACCATCTGTCTCGGGAGACAGTGGAGGAGTGTGCATTTGGGGGTGAAGCAAAACTGTTGGAAGCTTGCAGCATATCTGTGGCTATAGAGACCAATGTGGGAGAGCCAAAGAATCATAGAATTGGCATCTGGTTGTGCTGCTGCAGATGCACCACCGCATTTCATTTCTCTGCATGCCTCCCAGTGGTCATTCCTTCTTTGCTCACTGCTACATATGCATATTTGTCTCATGCATTTTTGTTGTTGTTGTTGTTTAGTTGCTTAGTCGTGTCCGGCTCTTCATGACCCCATGGACCAGAGCACGCCAGGCACTCCTGTCTTCCACTGCCTCCCGCAGTTTGCTCAAACTCATGCTGGTAGCTTCGAGAACACTGTCCAACCATCTCGTCCTCTGTCGTCCCCTTCTCCTTGTGCCCTCAATCTTTCCCAACATCAGGGTCTTTTCCAGGGAGTCTTCTCTTCTCATAAGGTGGCCAAAGTATTGAAGCTTAAGCTTCAGGATCTGTCCTTCCAGTGAGAACCTTGTGCATTTTAGGTCCTTCATAATTTCCTTTCCTTTCTTTTATTTTATCTGGAGAGAGGAAAAGTGTTTTCCACATAAACATAGTATCACAGAAAAGAGCACACACATAACCACCCCCATAAAATAGAGCCAATACTATTGCAGCAGAGCCTTAGGGCCAAGTTAGATGTGATGCAAGAGATCTGGTGGAGGAGAGCAGCCTCTGGGAGATGGAGCTTAACACTTCCTTCCTGTATTCTTTCTCCACTGCTTTCAATGGAAACAAAAAGGAGCAGTAGTTGGTACTTTACTTGTTGAAGGCAGTTTGAACTGAAAACAGAAACATTATTTCATCTTCCTATTCTCTGTTGCGTTCTCTTTCTGTCTCTCTCTAGGTCAACTGGTAGAGAATACGCTCTGAAAATCATCAAAAAAAGTAAATGTAGAGGAAAAGTAAGTACAGAAGCTCCCCATTGTATCTCTTTCTTCCATGTTCACCTACTCTAACTTTAGTACAGTGGTACCTCAGGTTAAGTACTTAATTCGTTCCGGAGGTCCGTTCTTAACCTGAAACTGTTCTTAACCTGAAGCACCACTTTAGCTAATGGGGCCTCCTGCTGCTGCCACGCCGCCAGAGCACGATTTCTGTTCTCATCCTGAAGCAAAGTTCTTAACCTGAGGTACTATTTCTTTTTAGTAGCCCTGCTCCAGGTGTCCCCACTGAATGAAGTGAGGTGGGTAACCTGCCAGGGAGAGGGCTTTTTCCGTTGTGGCATCCAATTATGGAACAGAGAATCTTGCCTGGTGCCATATTGGTAGTCTTATTGGCACTTGCCTTCTGTATCTATTTTATCTATATATTATGGTTTTGTGTTTTACTTTCATGTATTTATTCATTTTTGCCTCTTTTAAAATTGAAATTGTCAATGCTTACAACCAAATAAGCTCCCCGACAAATGAACACACACAGTACAAATAACAACAACAATAATCTATATAAAAATAATGAAAAATGTGTTTTCTTTTATATTTGTTGTGGGTGGCATCCAACTAATGTCCTGTCATTGTAAGGATTTCCACTTGGTCAGTGAAACTTTCCCCCTCTTCTGATCCTGCCGATGGTTGTCCTGTCCTGTCCAGGGGACCCCCAGAACAGGTTAAGGGGTGTGCCAAGGGACAAGACACAGCAAGAACACACAGACAGAAAAACTTAGTTTCAAAATTGGTAAATGTTTCTAAATTATTTGTATAGAAACAGAAGATGACTTGGAGCAATCAGCCCAGATTTCCTTTGTGGCTGGTTTCATGGTGGGTAGGGGGGAAGTGAACAAAGGCTTTTTGTAACCCTTTCTGTGTGATGGAGTGTGACCTAACTAAGTCTGGGAGGACTGCTTACTCTATGGTCTTAACCCCTTCATGCATTAAGTTGAGCTAAGCATTCTGGTTTTATAAGGCTGATATTTATCCCACACATTCTGCATGAAACACAATGTGGGGAACTGAAGCAGATGGATGGATTTCTTCCGTTGTCTTTCTACATGTGGTTTTCTTTTGTTTTGTGGCAGGAGCATATGATCCAGAATGAAGTGGCCATTTTAAGAAGGGTCAAGCATCCCAATATTGTTCTTCTGATTGAGGAAATGGATATGCCCACTGAGTTGTACCTTGTCATGGAGCTTGTAAAGGTATGTATATAGGAGAGAAAGATCACCTGCTATTTCACAGATTACCAACCATTCACTAGGCTTCAAATTAAAGGGCTGGATAGCTGCTGATGCACAGGAAGGGTCTATGCCTTTATTTACCCCCTGAACACAGCAGCTGTTAAAGGGAAGAATCTATAGAAGAGTTTAGCCCTGTAGAGACAGGCAGGCAGAATGGAGGAATGAAATAGAGGTGCTCTCTGGACAGCAACGTAGTGTTTTGGTTTTTGTCTTTTTTGCTATTCTGTTCTAAGGTTTTTTGAAATATATACATAGTTTTCACTGTATAAACATGATAAACCAGGTTTCCAACTTTGTTACTTCTGGTGGATTTGTGAGTTAGCCTTACTTGCAGGACATATGCCACAGATAGATAGGGATATCCAAGCATGGGGATCAGATTCTGATAGGGATCAGTGAGTGAATCCCTGCTTCCATATTATTGATTGATCTGGATGAGGTGGGGTGGAAGAACAGAGAGCTAACCCACTTCTTATGGACATGCATGGGAAAATCATATGGAACTTCTTTCCCCTGGCTTTAAAAGGGGGTTAGACCATTTATGGAGAGTAAGGCAAGTGGCTATCCATCATGATGAAAATGGAGAACCTGCATGTTCAAAAGCAGTAAGCTAATCAATATTAGTTGCAGGGCAGCATTGACAGGAGAAGTCTGTGGCCTTCATGCTCTGATTAAGGATTTCATAGAGACATCTGCTCAGCTCCTGAAATTTGTGATCTGCAGAGGAGGCCCTCTGGATGCAGCCCTTTGTGTGGTAACTTGACACATGGTGGCATCTCTGTGGTGGCATCCCACTTGTGCAGCTCCTTCCCTTTGGAGGTGTGTCAACCAGCCTTGTTACTGAGCTTTGGTGATCATGATGGGATGAATATATGAGTCAAATAAATAAATACGGCGAGAAACAAGTTGCTGAGCTAGTTAGATCTTAGGTCTGATTTGGGGCTGTTCTCAAGAGATCTCTGGTCCATCAAGCCCAAGATTGTCAACTGGAAGCAAAGTGTCTCATAAGAGTTATGCTATTCTGGAGAGATACTAAAGATCTATCTGATCCAGAATCCTGTTTGTTTGTTTTTAAATAATATTTATTAAAGTTTCAAAAATTACAGAAAGAAAAAATAAAAATGCCACATTAAACAAAAGCAAAACAACACATCACAATATAAAAAAGGGGAAAAAAACAGAGAAATAGAACCCGTTAAACAAAGACAAAAACACAAAGAAAAATGCATCAAATCTCCTCATTACTAATCTTTCATTAGCTTATTTCCTTTACCTCCTCCCACCTCCCTTTTTTGTGTTCTAGGTCAATTATCCATTTCAGCAAATCCTTTCCCTCTTTTAAAATTTTTGTCCTGTAAATTGTCTTAATATAATGTAACTTTACTTTTCCTCCTTTCACCAATTAACAGTCAGTTATTCCCAAATCTTTTATATCATTCCTGCTAAAATCATATAATATTATTCCAACATCCTTCTAACAGATATTAATTTTACAATGTTTCTGATCCAGAATCCTGTTTTCACAGTGACCCAGCAGATGCTCATGGAAAGCCCACAAGCAGGACATAAGTGCATTAACCCCTTCCCATTGTTGCTCCCCTGTGACTGGTATTTAGAGTCATGGATCCTCTGATCCTGGAGGTAGTATACAGCCATCGTGATCAGTAGCCAACAATAGACAAATTTATGGAGCATAAGGTTAATCCCCTTTTAAAGCAGTCTAAGTTGGTTACAAGAACCTTGGGATAATGAATTCCATAGTTTAACCGTGCACCCTCTGAAGATGTGGTTCCTTTGTATTCTCACATTCCCACTCTTGATCTTCATTGGATGACCCTGAATTATGCAGGGATCTTTCCCGAACTTGCTACCCAAGGCTGTAAATGCCAGGGGTTTTGCCTGCAAAGTTCTCCCACATACCTGCTATAGAAAAAGCTGGATTCATAACTGAATAATTTGTGTGGGGTTAGGTGTAGCAGGTTTGCATAGCTGCAAACGAAACTGAAATTTCTCCATGTAATAGGATCTTTGCTACAATAAGATATTGTGAGAGCTGTCGCAAACTGTGTGTGACAAGTTCATTCTAAATAAGGTGTGACACCTTCTCTTATTCATTAAGTTTGACAGTTGAACAAACCTTGCTGTGATTTATTCTCTAAGTACTGAAGCAAGCGCATTTGGGAAGATGTGAGTTGTTGATTCAACAACGGCTGGCCTTATCCCTTGCACAGCATGCCCTTTACAATTGTGTAACCATCTGCTGTGGATTGGCTTTTGAAGACCCAAGTTTAAATCAAGTTCACAGATGGGAAAGATATTTGGGAGGAAAAGGCTTGATGTGGTGGAGCGCCAGTTTCTGGCTACTACCATTTTGCATTAATTGGCAGCCACAAGTTTGATATAAGTGGTGGCTGCTGCTGCAGACACGTTTTCATTTCATGGCAGGCACGTCACTCACTGCTGCGTAAAAGGCCTTGAGTGTGAGGAAAGCACTTCATAAATACAAATAAAAGCATGTTGCAAGCAGCGCTTGTGGAAAGGAGAAAGGACGTGGTCGCTGGCGAGCTGCCATTGCACATAGTGAGACCAAATTATTATTCAAGCCCAGCACTGGTTTAGCTATTTTAACAAGCATGATTTATTATAGGGTTTCCTCCTGCTGTTCAAGGATCTAATTTCAATTTCACATGAGAAAAGGAATGTTACAGCATTTATGTTGCTAGCTAGTAAATAAATAATTGGTTACTGTACTTCGGGATTTCAGTGCCTTATGTTCATAGGTGATAAGGGTTGAATTTTCCTTCTTTTTTTCTTTTAAAAATACATTCAGATGCTTCTGTTAGTCTGTCTTGATTCCAGGAAAATGCGGGGGGGGGGGGTTGGGTGATAAAACATTAAGCATCCTGGGCCCATCTTCTACAGTGCCTTGACTGCAGCAGGCGACCTGTTATGTCAGTTAGTAAAGCAGAAATTGGCATGATCCCTTACATGAAGGAAAAGGTGGAATTCTGTGCTGTCCAAGAAAGTTGACTGTAAAGTTAATTATTTAAGGTCTTTATCCAAAAGGGGGATGGTCGCCCATTCAGTTTAAACATTACAGATTTGCATTTCATTCAAGTACTTGCAAAACCTGAGATATTTTGCATGTGTTCAAAATAAATGTTCTCCCCTCCCCCCCCCTGCAAATGCTCCCTCCTCTTCGAAGAGTTACTCTTGGGGAAATTACTGTTGCTAGTGAGGGGCGAAGCCCATCCTATGAGTCATTCTCTTGGAGCATGAAGTTCTCCTGAGTGGATGGACTTTTGCTCTCCAGCTCCAGATGTAATTTGAAGGACTGTTTGAGAGCAAGCTGCTTTTGGCAGGGGACAAATCACCATGGCGGCTCCTCATGCCCCAAAGGTTATCCATAGTGTTAACCATTTGCCCCAACCAACATTACTCCTTAGGAACCATAAGGAAATCTATCATATACGGTACTTACACCTGGACTGCACAATGTGTGCAGAATTGAAATGGGGACCTCCTTCAGGTGCACTGTACAAATCTTAAATTCTGCTTACAACCATACAAGCAGGGGTGTCCTCAAATTCTTCCAATTCTTGCCACAGTTTTCCCCAGACACCTTCCCCCTTTTCTGGCCAAGCGCATAAAGTTAAATGCATGAAAGTTGTGAGTCAACTGTATGTCGTAATGGACATCAGAGGAAAACCAAAGAGAAAGTATGATCATTTGGTTCCATGACAGTCTCTCTTTCCTTGCTAACCTGCCACTGAGTTTGGGTTATCTGAGGCCAGAATAGAAAGTGGTGAGGGGTTTAAATTTCCCACCATCAGTGAACATAAAGTTTGCTCTTGAGCCAACTTGCCCAGTATTTTCTGCTGCAAATAGCAGTGACGCTCTAAATAAGGCCTTAGAGAGATAGGTATTTTTTTATTGGTGTTTGAACATGTGACCATTTGGATACAAAGTGTGTGCTGTTCCACTTCCCTGTGGTACTTCCTGACAGCTGATAATCAAATGATGGTAGTTTTATTATAAAATAAATGTTTGTCATTTTTCACAAAATTTTCTTCAAACGAAGAAATAATCTGTAAAAAAAAATGTTTTCATGAGGTTGTTGGTGGGTTTTTTAAAGCAGTTTTGGGGAGTTTTGGTGAAGTCATTTGTATGTGATATCCCTTCATTGTGAAACACCCACAAGATGTATCTTATTTGATAGGATCTCATAAATAAGATGGAATGAAACCATTAAAGCACTGGTAACTTAAGATTGCAAGTGTTGATTAAAAATTGGGTTTTGGTCTAGATTTCCAACATTAAATAAGACTTATTTTAAAACAACTCAACATTCTTGTTTTAGGAAAGAGTTTAACACCCTAGCTCCCTGAACTACTATTACTATTCCTTTGTTTTAATCTTTCTTCAAGTGCAGAAGTGAAAATGTATTTTCCTTGTGTAAACTGACACAACTCAGTCCCTTTATTTATTACTTTGGCAGAAAGCCATCCCCACAGCTCTGCAAATAGGAAGAGAACCGACGAAAGTGCTATGAGCACCTATCTTGGTTAACTGCAGGCAGCTATCCAGACCTTCCTCTGCATACAAACAGCAGATTAGGGTGTTTTCCAAGGCAGAGGCAGGATTTTGTTGTTTGGGGGGTAGGGAGAGAAAGGAGAAGGCCAATGGGGGGAAGGTATGTAGACTGTGATGCACGCCATGGATTAAACCAGGATATTAATGTATACATATGAGAAGTGCCTCGAAGGAACAAAACATGCATTCTAAATTTGTATAGCCCGTATGACAAGGGTCTAATTTACTTATTATATGCCTGTCATGAAATGAAGCCTTTTCATGCTCAGTATGGGGGCCTCTCTCTTCCCCACTACAAGTTTGTTTCATAGTATTCTCTCTCTTGAGGGAGTTCTAGGAAATGCAGTGCTGTGAGGCTGCTAATGACCTCTGCTGGAATATTCTCAACAGCCTCACAGAACTACAATTCCCAGGGTTCTCTGGGTAAACCACAGCAGTTAAATCACTATAAAACAAATATAGATATGTAATGGGACTAGGAAGGTTAAAAGCAGGACATGGGAATAGGTGGACTCAAAGCCTGATCCAGTGAAGCTTTTCTTACATTCAGAAACAATCTAGAGTTGGGGGAGAGCAGTGAGGTGGGCAGGTTTGCTGATGATACTAAATTGTTCAGGGTCATTAAAACAAAAAGGGATTGCAAAAAGCTCTAAAAGGACCTCTGCAAAGTGAGTGAATTAGTAGTAAAATGCCAAATGCAATTCAGTGTAAGTGTAAAGTGATGCATGTTAGGGTGAAAACTCTTCATTTCACATTTTTGTCATACCCTCCAAAGGCAAAAGCTAGGATGCAATCTTCCTGTTTTCTTTTTTCTCACAAGAGGATGGTGGCCATTTTGGGCATCCTGATTTCATGTGATTTTGCACCATGATTTCTACCCGGAAAGCTGCTTTTTTGGGCTTGGTGCATTTTGGGGCACCACATGAGATTGTGGCCCTGAAAAATCGCAAGATCATGGTGCCCCAAATGGCTTATGTCCTCTTGCAATAAAAACGGGATGTCTTGGTTTTTCTGGGGCACTTGCAAGGTATGATATATGTTCAAGTGGTATGGACTGTCAGTGATTGAGCAGGGATGAGGCTTTGGGGTTGTAGTGAAGATGTCAGCTCAGTGTGTGTCAGCTGTGAAAAAGTTGCGGAAAGATCCACGTTAGGGATCATTAGGAAAGGAGCTGAAAATAAAAATGCAGATATCATAATGCCCTTCTACAAAATCTGTAGTGCAACCACATTTGGAATACAGTGCAAGTTCTGGGCACCACATCTCAAGAAAAATATTGCAGAGATGGAAAAGGTTCAGAAAACCACTGTGTTTTTTTTAAAAAAAATAAAATTTTGTGAACGAACTAAATAAAAGGGGAATCCTGATTATCAAGGAGGGTGAACTAGGGGTGTGTCTCCCTGGCATCTAGTTTTCTATGTGCAGTAGAGCACTTAGTCCAATGGTCTCCCCCACCTGGAGTCCTGAAGTGGTCAAGTGCAGGAGCAGCTGAAGCACATGATTGTCAGAGACCAGGCTGAGGAATACAGCTCTGATGAGGAATGGTGGGACCCTCCCCTTCCCCTTCTCCTTGCTCCTGACCTGAAGCTGCCCAGGAGCAGTGGAGCAGTATAGATTTGGAACAGTGGTTTGTAGAGGGGCATAGTTCTGAAGACAAAAGTTGGGAAGAACTGGGGGGGGGGGGTGAACAGCAAAGTGAAGAATAACTGGAAAAGAGAGAGCTAACAGATTCTCTCTCTCGCTGGATAGTGTCCAAGGTCAAATAGAGCAGATAAGGTGGCTACACAAAAAGCAGGGTGCAAGATGGAAGTGACTAGGGGGAAAGTGGGTGGAATCCTTAATTGGGAACACCTGCCTTCCAAGAATGGATGCGTTGTTCTTTTGCTGTGATCATTAAAGACTCTTTAAATGGTAAGGTACTCTTTTTGCTTTGTCCTGCTTATCTACGGCCAAAGGGGAGGAGGAAGCTGAGTCCCAGGATCCTGACAATGATCTACTGCTACAATCAGACTGAATTCTTCCATCATGTGCAGACTGATAGACAAAATTTCCACCACAGATATTAGACCTCTCTTTTTATATGGGTCCTCTGTTCTGTTCTCAAAGAATATGATTATGCTTTCTGGAATCTCAGTCCTCTCTTGAATGGTGTTATGCTTTCTGGAATCTCAGTCCTCTCTTGAATGGTGTTCAAACATGACAATTACTTTATTCCAGGGCGGAGACCTTTTTGATGCCATTACTTCCACAAACAAATATACAGAACGGGACGCTAGTGGGATGCTGTACAATCTGGCCAGTGCCATTAAATATCTTCATAGCTTGAACATCGTCCACAGGGATATCAAACCTGAGAATCTGCTGGTAAGTTCAACCTCCGGTACGTTCTAGAGATTTCTGTTCATATGGCTGATGTTGGTAGCCTGCCTCACAGCTTCAATGAAATACATATCTCTAGATAAAAATGCTCACCCTAAGAAGCATTTCAAGTCTAGCAATTATTGCACTGTCTACAGAAGATTCATGCTTTACTTGTGGAACCCAAATAGTTTACTTCTATTTTAGAGATACAGGGATTGGGCTATATGCAATATTGCCAGGATCATGCCATTGGAGAATTGAGCTTCTGAATCTGTCAAGTAGTCCAACAAACATTGTTAATATTATTTCTAAAGACAAACCTTTGAAATGTTATGATGTTCCAGTGCTGTTCTCTCTATGACTCCAAAAGAGGTTTTCCTCCCCCCCCGACTTTGAATTACATGAAAAGCCACAGTGTCCTGTCTACCTTTTGTGTTGTGGGTGCTATGTTTCATGCTGTTTAATCATTTGCAACTCATCTACTGCTTTGGTAGCCTTGGTACTGTCTCCAGTTGGTCCATTGTACCTCAGAACCCACACAAACAAGCACATTTCTTATTCCCTAAGCATCAGCTATGCTCTGAACCCAAGTATACTAGGCTGCAAACCAACTTCATCTTGCTTCTACCAGCTTTGTCTCTCCTCTACCCTCATACCAAAAGCTATGGTAGGACGGACCTTCCTGAAAACTAGAACCCTTGGTGAGGAGACTGAGAAAAGTATTGCTGCATCTATAGAATCTGTGAGTTGTATCTAGTTGTGTCCCAGTCTGCTGATCTTTGATCCAGCAGTGTCTTCTGCAGGAGAAAGGGAGAATTGCCAGCGTTTGCTGTTTCACCGTTCCCTTTGAAGTCCCTGCACCCACCCACTCCAATCTGCTCTAGGGTTCTGTGCGATGTTTGGAGGTTCCTGTTCCCCTCACAGAGTTTCAGTTGCCAAAGTTCACCACAAAGAGGGATTGATTGCTAAACCACTCTGAGAACTGTAGCTCTGGGATAGGAATAGGAGTTCACAGCACATTAAAAGTAAGGTAAGGGTAAAGGGACCCCTGACCATTAGGTCCAGTCGTGACCGACTCTGGGGTTGCAGCGCTCATCTCGCTTTATTGGCCGAGGGTGCCGGCGTACAGCTTCCGGGTCATGTGGCCAGCATGACTAAGCCGCTTCTGGCAAACCAGAGCAGTGCATGGAAGCACCGTTTACCTTCCTGCCGGAGCGGTACCTATTTATCTACTTGCACTTTGAAGTGCTTTCGACCTGCTAGGTTGGCAGGAGCAGGGACCGAGCAACAGGAGCTCATTCGAACCACCGACCTTCTGATCAGCAAGTCCTAGGCTCTGTGGTTTAACCCACAGTGCCACAGTGTGACAATTATCTTTTGTATAATTTCGCTGCTGCTGCCTTTCTTGTTTACCTGGGCTGATAGGAAAGTGTGTTACTGTTTAGGAGAGAGGCTGAGGGCCAAATCAAATGTGTGGGTGGCAGATCTTTATACACAGATCTGTCCTGATTGTGTAGGGCCCAGCATAATAGTATTGGGTCCAACATTAACAACAAATAGAACCCAACCATCCACTCGCCCTGCTGGCCTGTTCCTTGTGAATAATTGCCGTTAGGCTCAGTTGCACTGTGGAACTAATATTTCTCTCACACACACACCATTTTCAACAATGCAGTGTATTCTTTGCCATATCAAAGTCTGAATGTTAGTATTGGTGCACTACTGTGTATGTAAGCTAGTGCAATCCCATGTCAAGATTCATTAGACTCTTGTTTCTGAGAACGCCAGAGATGGTCTCATGGGGAAATGCTTACAATGCTTTTGTATTCAAACTTTTCTCAAGTTTGACAGCAGTAGACTGAA
Source organism: Podarcis cretensis (assembly GCF_951804945.1). NCBI lineage: Eukaryota > Metazoa > Chordata > Lepidosauria > Squamata > Lacertidae > Podarcis > Podarcis cretensis. The sequence goes on along the minus strand of NC_137173.1, from coordinate 29,607,741 downwards.
GTCCTCCCTCACCCTCTTGGTTGTTTTCCCTCTTAAAATAGCATTGACTGACCTACCATGAGCAATTATGCTGGGTATTTTTTTTATAACCATGTTTTCGTGTATTTTGCAGTCCAGAGCACTCACAATAGTCCTGCACTGATTACTAGTCAATACATTTTCCTACTAAGACAATTGCACTCAAAGGACATGTCTGTGTATGTTGCTTCCTTCAGTTTAAACTGCACAAAAGCACATGGGAGTTTGTTGAGATGTGATTATTTCTAAGCAGCTATCACTGGCAAGATTGCCTTTGCAGCTTCAAGATGCGATGCCTGGGGCATATTGTTCTTAGTATTGCATACCAAATGCTAGTATGCTTTTTTGCACTAACTGAATTGTGCTATCCAGATGCAATATGGATACTAGCTAAAATAATATCCATGGCCACACACTAGTCCTAAGCACATTGCATAGAAATTGGGTACACTGATTTAAGACTTAACTTCCATAGAAGTTCTCTAAGGATCATAGGACTAGTTCACGCATATGTCCATGAAATCTCATCCCAAGCCTTTACTTCCTACAAAAAAATGTGTACTATATTAATAGTAACACCTTGATCTTGGCCTGGTGGTGTGTCCCCCCCCCCCCCCCCATTTCACTGAATTGGGGTAGGTACCAAACATGGGCAAAATGGTTGGCAAAATGGTTGGCTGCACGTTCTGTCCTTGGCACCCATCAGTTTGGCTTAGATGAAGCTAAGCTGTTTTTTTGACTGGGTTTTGGGGAAAATAGCTTAATCTGAGCTAATCCACACCAGTTCGGTCCTATTGCAATTCACAGAATAAACACCCCAAGATGGTATTGCTTCTCAAACATTGCCTTCACACTCTCCAGCTTGTTGCTTTAAATCTAGGTCACATCACTCCCCAAATCTCTACTTTAAACTCTGCCTTTTCTGCTTAAGGAGGTGGCATCACCCATTTAACATCTTGGACTGAGCCCCTTAATCCTTCTTAATGGCAAATTACCTAGGTTATCACCTCACCAGGAGGCTAGCCTGGCCTTTAAAGGTAAAGGGACCCCTGACCGTTAGGTCCAGTCATGGCTGTTGCAGCGCTCATCTCGCTTTATTGGCCAAGGGAGCCGGCGTACAGCTTCCGAGTCATGTAGCCAGCATGACTAAGCCGCTTCTGGCGAGCCAGAGCAGCGCACGGAAATGCCGTTTACCTTCCCACCAGGGTGGTACCTATTTATCTACTTGCACCTTGAGGTGCTTTCCAACTGTTAGGTTGGCAGGAGCAGGGACCGAGCAACGGGAGCTCACCCTGTCGCAGGGATTCGAACTGCCGACCTTCTGATCGGCAAGTCCTAGGCTCTGTGGTTTAACCCACAGCGCCACCCGCGTCCCGTTTAGCCTATTCTAACACTTGGTGGACCCAGGGGTTAAAAGGGTCTGGCACCCATCTTAATACCCCAAACTCATAACAACATAATGCCTGAACATCTTGCTCGCTCATAATATGGATGATTTTGATTTGGATGAAGGCAGAGGTTGACACATGTGGGTGCAAAAGGGTTACTAAATTATGGCCACACCTCTTTTGCTGATTTTACCATGCATGGTATTCATATCCCGTTCCAATACATGTGCTATTAATCAACTGGCTCTTTTACCATTTTAGCAAGCCAAGCTAAAAGCCTTAGTCATATGAAAAGGCTGTAATACTTCACCTCTACATTCCCTTCATCTGGAAGGCATGCCTTTTCCATTTTAATTGGAGCATTTTTTCATAATTGCTCCTATTTAACATGATTATTTTGTCAAATCATGGGATAGCTTTATAGCCATATAATAAGCCCAGGAGAACAACTTCTCTGTTGCCATCTGCAGTGATCACAAGAGCAGCTTAGGAAATATGGACAGTCTTTAGAGTAATGGGATACATATGGTAGCACACAATTATGTGTGGCTGGATTCAATTAGTGTTGTACAATTACACAGTTTTATTGCTTAGTTAAAACAGTGAAAGCACTACATAGTGGGTAATTTGCACTAATCCACATCTCTTTAATTGCCCTTCAGGGCTTAAAGGAAAATAGAACTTGTAAAGAGCTTACTTTCTTAGTAAGATGAGCTTTACATGATCATCTACATTCTTTGCTCTTTGCAGGGCAGACAATTAAAATATTACTGCTTTACATTGAAGCCTTATTTTTGTCTTTAATCTTACTTACCAGGGCAGAGGGAGCATGTCCCCGTGCCCACTGCTTGTTTACTTGTTTTCGGAAATGAACTGAAGGGTTGGGTTTTTAAAAAGAAAATAAACCCTTACTTGTAAAAAGCTCCAGGGAGAAGTTATATATATATATATATATATATATATATATATATATATATATGCATCCCTGGATTTTTTTTTTTAGTTAAAAAAATCCTGGTGAAATGATAAATTGGTTCTTTTAATAGACATTCAAGAAACTTAATGTTTTAAGTTCCTGAACACTTTGCAAAATAACTTCCCCTGCCCTGCCCCACAATAGAAACACTGAAAAAATATGCCTGGGGTTGTTTATTAAAAATAAATGTTGTATTCTGCCTAGCGTAAATTCAGACACTGAGGTAGCTCTGCATTCTATGTCCTAGTCACAAAGCCTTTACAAAGCCTAGTGCACAATCCCTAATTAAAAATGTCATTGAAATATAATTTATTTCTGCCACTTCAGCAAACACTTTCTTAAAGATTCATAAAACAGATGTGCCTAGCAACTCACGTTTTTAATAATAGAGCAATTCCATTTTTAAATATCCTTCTTCCCTACCCATATTCATTCTGGCTTTGTCACAGCCAGTGTGTGCTGAGAACTTCTGTTTGCTGCTCCTTTTCGAAGACAAAATTCCAGTTTCATGAGCTCACTGAAACCTAATTGAAAGGGGGGGGGAATAGGCCTCTGAATGCAAAACATATTATCAGAATATGTATTTGATGCTATGGTGTGTTTCTATTGCCGTGCAATTTACACGTAGTTTGCATTTCACAAATAAGAAAAACATTCTTTCTCTTTGCCACACAACTTGCAATAGGCTTTGGTGGCTGCCTAGCTCACAATTTAAAGGGTAAAGAAGTGTTGTAGAAAATCTGAGACAGGAGGCAATTTTATTAATAAAAACAAATTCCCTCTGTGGTCAATGACCATTGAAATGTAGAATAATGGATCTGGAGGTGCCTAATGGCATGAAGTCCAATACTCAGCCAAAAGGAGATATCTCCATAAGTAGTAGGGAGAAACCTGCTTGGCCTATACTAAATTTTCAGCCACGGACAATTTCTGATAGAAAAGTGATGACCAAGCTGGAAGTGACCTTCAAAGATCCTTCTGCCTCATAGAGTGAACTAAACTGTCCAATCTGCTCTTATTAAATTAATATTAATTATGAATACTGGAGGACTGTACCACCTGCATAGCAAAAGATTGTCTCTATACGCTGTGGGTCAAACCACAGAGCCTAGGACTTGCTGATCAGAAGGTCGGCGGTTCGAATCCCCGTGATGGGATGAGCTCTTGTTGCTCGGTCCCTGCTCCTGCCAACCTAGCAGTTCAAAAGCACATCAAAGTGCAAGTAGATAAATAGGTACCGCTCCGGCGGGAAGGTAAACGGCGTTTCCGTGTGCTGCTCTGGTTCGACAGAAGCAGCTTAGTCATGCTGGCCACATGACCCGGAAGCTGTACGCCGGCTCCCTCAGCCAATAAAGCGAGATGAGCGCCGCAACCCCAGAGTCGGCCACGACTGGACCTAATGGTCTGGGGTCCCTTTACCTTTTATAGCAACTCTAGCAACCTGTCTTACATCCCTACAGTAAGGATACTGTGCTGTTTGTTCAGTTTAAAGCTTCTGACTGTTTCATGTTTATTAAGTGAAAGCTAAATTCACTCCAACCTCTTTATCACTCTCTGTTCACCTCTGGCTCTCACCTCCCCACATCTGCTGTGTTCAGGCATGCTTGGGGATGGGGGCCTTCACTGCCACAAGCACAGTGGAATAGAAGATTGACTGTTAAGGGAAAGGGAGATTCCTGCTAGAAGGAACACACTGAATCAGAAGACTGTTTGTTTAGGTTTATGAGCACCAAGATGGGAGCAAGTCACTGAAGCTGGGAGATTTTGGACTGGCCACTATCGTCGATGGACCTCTTTACACCGTCTGTGGGACACCTACTTACGTAGCTCCAGAAATCATTGCAGAAACTGGGTAAGATGGTTTGTAACACATTTGGTATGAACAATTATATGTATTAGTAATTTGTAAATTAAATCTTGAGAAGAACATCGACAGGTTAGGGCCAAGGCAACAATCAAACATTTATCAAGTTTCTAAGATAGTATTAAAGATAGTTGCTGATTACTGCTGTTTACAATCTCTCTTCCTTCATTTTATATCCTGTTTCAGTTAGTGCCTGGTGTGCAGAGCGACTGTCATCTAGCGAAAGAGATCCATATTCTTCTCGTGAATAGTGGATGTCCGTTTGAATATAAATCACACTGTACTTGAATTTTAATATTTTAGATTTAATTCTTGCACTTCATTTTCTAAAATGCCATGTAAAATATAGCTATTACTAAGACAACGCTGTGTAATTTAATGATGGTCTTTGCCATGGTATCGTTTTCTCTTTGCTTTTATTTTGCACTATTGATCACACATTCTTTATAATATTAATCATCTCTTGTCACTTGTAGATATGGCCTGAAGGTGGACATTTGGGCAGCTGGTGTGATTACTTACATCCTGCTGTGTGGTTTTCCTCCATTCCGTGGGTATGGGCAATGTTGTTCTATTCCCCTTTTAACAATGCACTTCTGTGCTATTGGAAACCCAAATGTTTTTTCTCTCCGAGTATAATGCTCATTGCTCTCCCCATCCTTCTCCTCCCCTGCTGTGTGAGGCAATGTAATTTACCTAAACAGTATCATGATAGGTGAGATGATGATATCATAGGTTTATTTTTATTTATGCAATTCATTGCTGGTAAAAAACAAACAAGATAAAAATGATGTTCTTCCCAGAATTTAAATATTATGCTGTGCCCTTTTAGAATGGTATAAAATGTATATCAAATATATGTTTACTAAAAGTAGAAGTGCAGAGCCTTGCAATTTTCAGATATAGTCTGATGAATTAATAAAGGCAACTGTTTCTTAGGAGCTTTCTTTCTTTCACATTTTGAATACATGCTGTTTGGTAGACTCTGCAAAATGGGAGAAACACATTTTTCCTCAAGCACTAGGCTTTAAGAGCAGAGTCTTGCTGTTTCATGTATTTATCTTTTTCCATGTGGTGGAAACTTAACACTTTTGTTTCCTTACCGTGTAGAAGTGGAGAAGATCAGGAGGTCCTTTTTGATCAGATTTTGATGGGACAAGTAGACTTTCCATCTCCCTACTGGGATAATGTTTCTGACTCTGCAAAGGTAAATTGTGCTGCTTTGCTTTTTTTATATCTTACTGACAGCCTTCTTTACAAGCCTTCTCAAGGAGCCTATTGTAAAGTTTCAACTGGTGCAGATCAAAAAGTTTTAACTAGTGCAGATGAAGATGCTAACCCAATGTGCTGCAGAAAGGAATGAAAAATAAAACTGCCGATATCATTATGCTGTTTTGCGTGTTCAGACCCAGAGACCTCCCCCCTAAATAAATTCACACATGACACAAATTTTAGTTTTGGTTTTTGGCAGAATTTAGGCCACAACTTTATTGATTACAGAAGGTGAGTGGTTGCATAGGCTCTGGTTCGACTAGTTCCCTGCACTCTTGCAGGCAGCGCTGACCCAGGGCACCAGCATAGGTCAGCCAAGGGTGAACACCTGGGAAGGTGAAAAGCCGGGTACAGACACTGTTCACCACCCAGATGCCCCCCTGGACTCAGGCACGGGCACAACCCCCCTCTCAGGAGTTGACCAAACCATCAAGTCCCTGGATTCCTTTAATGGAATACCCTTCACATAGGGATGGCGAGAGCATCCCTGTGCACACCCAACAAAGCTGAATATTGAAATATATAGGACAGGTAAAAGGAATGCTTCTTCATACAGCATATAGTTAAACTATGGAACTTTCCATTTCACAGGAACTTATTACTATGATGCTACAGGTAGATATAGACCAGCGATTTTCGGCATTGCAAGTCCTTGAACACCCATGGGTTAATGTAAGTAAATCTAAAGGCTATCAGCTTTATTTTAACATTGCTATCTTTTTTTAAAAAATCATTTGCTTGTGAAGTCTTTTGAATTGCTGTTTTAGAAATATGACACATGCCACAAGTAGCTGCCAACCTAGCAGTTCGAAAGCACACCAGTGCAAGTAGATAAATAGGGACTACTGCGACAGGAAGGTAAACAGGGTTTCTATGCCCTCTGGTTTCTGTCACAATGTTCTGTTGTGCCGGGAGTGGTTTAGTCATGCTGGCCACATAACGCGGAAAGCTATCTGTGGACAAATGCCGGCTCCCTCGGCCTGAAAGAGAGATGAGTGCCGCAACCCCATAGTCGCCTTTGACTGGACTTAACCATCCAGGGGTCCTTTACCTTTTACTTAAAGCACAAAGCTTTAAGTATTAAGATGCTGGTCAGTTGTTGATGTAAAATACCTGAAAGAGTGGGGCAAAATACCTGAAAGAGTGGGGCAAATCTATTTTAAAGGGCTTTTTAAAAGACTTCAGCCATTATTTACGAGAATATGAGTCTATGTTTCATACAGCACATTGAGGGGGAAGGATGAATATTACTGACTTGTGGATGACCAAAAAAATACAACCCATTTGTAAGAGTGACTGTGGCAATCCACCATGAGCAATCTGTCTTTGTATCCTGTTTATTAATTACACATACCCTGAAATTATTCTTTTGGGGGATTCTTCAGAACTATTTTACTAGTGCACGGAAGTACCCAGCAAGTTGGTCTTTTAAGGCCTTACTCCTAGGCCAACTCTAGTCTATGTAGACTGTTATTGTGTCAACTTCAGGCATGTTGAATTAGCCAACTGGGTAATTCATGAATACAGTACAAAACTAGAATGGTGTAACAATTGGCAACCTTCAGCACATAACTTCATGATATTAGAAAGTTAATCAGCTGCCTCCAAGCACTTTTAGATCTTGTAAATTGCAGATTCCCAAATAAAACAGTTAAAACTAATAGATCCTAATAATTAATATATTGTTAAAAACAATATGGTAGTGGTCTAGAAAATGTCTCCTGAATTGTCATTCAGCTCCTTGTAGATCATAATTCACAAATGCTTGTTTTTGCTTTGCAGGATGATGGCCTTCCAGAAAATGAGCATCAGTTGTCTGTAGCTGGAAAGATCAAAAAGCATTTCAACACAGGCCCCAAGCCCAACAGCACAGCTGCTGGAGTTTCTGTTATAGCAGTAAGCATCTGCAATACAATGCTTAACTTTTCTCCCTCGGCGTCTGTATATTGGGTCTGTGCTGAGGAGATGGCACCCAAAACTCAGCAGATAGTTATGCCTTTATGTCAGTATAAAATAAAACTTCAATTATCCCATCTTCTTCCAATTTCTTCATCTTGAGAGCCATATCATCACCCAAGGCAGCACACACTATCCTATATATTTCTGAAAATCAATCCCTTAATGGAGAAAATCCAATGTGCATTCACAAATGTGGCATTTAAGCTTGTGATCATTTACTTTAAAATTGTTTCCTGGATTGGACTGTTATAATACTTACCTGTAGCAAGAGCAAAAAAACCCAATTCGAAGCAGTAATTCCTTACACCAAGCACATAGAAATCATTAAGTGTCAAGAAATACAACTGCTTCTGGAGTAGCAATTTTTGCCCACACCAACTGACACTGAAATACTGCACGGATTAGCAATATGCAGCCCACTGCATTGGCTCCTAAAGCCCTGCATGCTGTGGCATGTATACAGCTGATCCATGGAGCATTCTATGTGCATGATTGGCAGCCGTACAATGTCCCCACCCCCAAAACTCAAGATACTGATACTGGAATGCCTAATATGGTTTTAGGACTAGGCCCTAATTTTTCCATCACAGTCTGATAGAATTATAGGAGCGTTTTAATAACCTAAATGAATCTCTCATTTTTTTAAAGACACCCAAGAGAAGAAACTTCCATTTTCATTATAAGATACAAATCTATGTGCCCATAGATTTTATTCAGTGTACTTATCACTTTTTGGACACAAGCTGGCTAGCTGCTTCCCTCCAGACAGGAATCAAACTGGCTGGAGATTTAAACAGAACTCCGTACAAAGCTTCTAGTAGCACACATGGTTTTTTGTTGGTTTTTTGCAATTCTCTGCAGAAGCCCTGTTAAAATCTCAATTGCACATAATAGCACAGATGAAAGTGTACCAGGCTTCCTCGCTTCCTCGTCTTCCAACCATAAATACAGAAAGGCCAACAGTAACTAACAGGGTTATCATTTATCTATTTCCCACAAACATGCACAGAAGTCATTGGGTTTCCATAAATTAATATCACTGAGCAGTCACTGGGTTTGTTTGTTTTTTAACATGCCCATCTTCTTTCTTTTCGTCTGCTTGTGCTTTTTAAGCTTCCTTTCATAAATGTGCCTACTAATCATGCTCCAGAAAGAGCCATCAGAATGATGCATCGAACATAATAACCATTGACCATATCAGATTAATTGACATTTGTTCCCAGCTTGGATAAAGTGCAGGTGGAGCCCCTTTTTGTGTAGCTCTCCCACTTTCATGGTTTTGGGGAGTTTTTTTTGGCTTGGCCCTTTTGGGGTGGATTTTAAGTCGGCATGAATTAAATTCAGCTCGTTTGGCTCAGCCCATCTTTTCTGGATGCTTGCTCCAGAGTTATTCGGTTTTGCAAGTGTTTGTCCTCCCCCTCATCGCCTCCCACCCCACCAATGATTTTATTTCTTTAGCTGTTAAAATTGAATAAATAATCCCTGCCTCAAAAATAGAAGGTAATCTTTCCCTCATGCTTTCCTTAGGTTTGGTCACTGTTTTTATTTTTATTTTTTTGGCTAAAAATACAGTCAGCGTTTGCTTTTTTTAAATGTTCCATTAAAACCAAAGCTACAGTAGCTGTTTCCCACAACTAAAACATCCCATTATGTGCATTCGTCATATGAAATATCAGGTATGTTCTCAACTGCCCAGCTGAAAACCTTTTCAATTGGGCTGCCAGCACGCTTGTCCATGAGAAGCACTTGCTCAGGTCCTCTACATGAGGGATTTCATAGCTTTTCAAAAGCTCTTTCAAAATGCTTTGCCAGCTCCTTTTTCACTCATCCTTCGCCGCCTTTATTATGCTTATGTTTATTTTTTGTTTAATTTGCACCAATTGCACTGGAAACTGATTGCTTTAAGTAGTTTTGATATTTTAATTGAGGAAAGACACTGCAATGCAGCTTCTCACCGAAAACGGCATAGAAATAGAATGACATGCGGATCTTTGTTTTGGTTTTTAGCACTATATTATCTGAATATTGGCACCCTGTCTGTTTAGCACTGGAGACTGGCATTTTCCTGCTAGTAATTCACCACTGTGATTTATCATGAATGTGCACACAAGCCCTGCCACTTCATCTAACTTTTCCAAAAACACAGAGAACAAATTTCCACCATGCATATATAAATGTGTGCTTGTTTGCTTCTTTAAAAATATTTATGATTCCCCCTGTAATAGTAGACCTCTAAAGAATTTGCAACAAAATAAAATACGGAATAACACACACCATAAATAAAACAGCAGAGTGTTAAAAGTGACCTGGTACAATCAACATTCCAGAAATGCTTGCAGAAATAAGAAAGGTTTTCACAGCACACTGTGTGCTTTGCCTCTTCTGGGAGGGTATTTCATAATACAGGGGGTCCTTCACAGAATGCTCTCTTCTGAATATAGAGAGATTTGATTTCTGTGGTGTGAGGCACCTCTAAAAGCTAACCGGCAAGATAATGCTAATAAACCCACGCGTTCCAGTGCACAGTCTCAGCAGCAATAAAATCAGAGTTGCCTGCAACTCAAAAGTAAGTCCCATTGAGGTCACCTTTCCTCCCAGGAAACTAAGTACAGTACAGGCATGCTGCCTAAATCCAGTTTTTGCAAGGCCAGCTGCTCAAATTAAAATGCAGTGGCAGATAAGCTTTAAATTAATTATAAGATAGCATTTGGTATAATTCTTAACTTAGATACTCTACAAGTACCAGAATTTAGTGTTGAGAAATCTTACGTTAATTGACTCCCTTTTTTGTTAAAATAGTTTGAATGTAGAGTAAACATGAGTGGATGAATACAGCATGCAAATGCTTACAAGGTTTGTGTACGCGTGTGTCCAGTTTAGCCTTAGAGGCACTGGCTGCAGTGAAGCATACAGAAAGTGGTGATGTCACAGACTTAGATGGCTTTTAAATGGGGAAACCAGGAAGGTTTGTGAAGCTCAGCAGCAACTGAATATGATTACAGGGAAGGGCTGTAGCTTACATTGGATCATCCTTGTGCGCTGGATGCATATGTAGCACAGAACCCACCTCTGCTCTTATTGAAAGGAGGGCTCCTCTTGAAGCCAGTTGAGGCTGGTCCAGCCTTTCCTTCTTACTCATGCAGTCAAGGGCGTGGCCCAGGCTGTCGGATTCAAGAGGTGCCCTTGGAGAGCTCGGCAAGGAGGTAGATGATGGAGACAAAACTAGAATTAGTAGGATTTGATATTGGCTTTGGCACCTCCTACTGTTGGTCTTCCTGCCTTCAACCCTATCAGCCCCAATGGGCATCAGCCAGCACTGCTTGCAGTGAACCAGAATGGATAAGCTAGAAGTGAACAGGTGTTCACGATGAAGGATATTAGTTACAGTGTTTAAATCTGCCTTGTGGCTTTAGTAAAGACACATTTTGATCATGACTCTCAATTCCCCCTTGAAGAACAAGAAGCATTTTGCCCAGTGAGAGTAACTCATTGAAAATGAGAGGTAATTGATATTTCTTGCAAAGTGGTGGTAGTCACGTATCTCTTGTACCCATACGCAAGGGTTAATGAACCAGGGGGCATCCAGATGTAACTGGATTACAACTCCCATCATCCCTGATCAATGGCTGGGGCTGGTGGGAGTTGGAGTCTGGCAAACTCTGAAGGACCACAGGTTCCCAATCTTTACCATTTGTCATTTGAAACATTGAAAGAAAAAACGGGCAATGAACTCTGATGATAACTTGCGGTGTTAATATGTAGGGCACTTAGCTTTTTCATGCAAATAAATGTTTGGTATCAGTGGTAGTTTTACAATGCATTTTTAAATGATGATGCACTTTTGTCTGCTTCCGTAAGTTGTGTTGAATGGGTTTTACTGTAGTGTTTTCCTAATTTGGTGTGTTGTAGCCAGCCCTGGGATGGTATGATGAAGGTCTGGTTAGAAAATCTCCTATAAATAAAATATGTTGCCAAATAGTGTCTTTCAGACCTAGAAGTATGAATTTTGTACAAGAGGCCTGCAGCCACGGCAGTGCTAATCTTTTGTTATTGATAGCATTATGTAAAACAAACATATAGTATTCTCTCTGCGGGTTGTAGTTGTGATTTTATAGCTACACAAGAGAGTAAGCTATGTCAATGAATGCTCCTTTCTTCTCTATGTTGTTTACCCTCCTAAGCCTGAAAAATGCTTTTAAAAATACAAGTAATTGCTTCAGGACTATAAATAGGCTTTCTATCAACTTGTCACTGTTTTCTTTGAGTGTTTCAAACTAGTGGCTTCACTGCTGCCTGCCAGAGTCTCCGTTCACTGAGGAGAGCCGACAATTATGGCTTAACTGAATACAGATGTCTTGAAGAAGTTGTGGTAAAATCGTGTTGCCCCACAGATTTGACTAGCAACACTTTTCCATTTGCAAATTAATACACACAAGTGATTTTTAATTTTTAAATAGATAAACACACAATTTAATGTACTGGCCAAGTATAATTCAATTTGAGTTAAAGTTATGAGTTCTATCATGTTGAGTCGTGTCTGTATGTGTGTGGAGACACAGATGTGTGTGTGTGTGTGTGTGTGTGTTTTGTCATCCTTGAGTAAGCAGAAGAAAATAGGCTAATGATAACATTCTGCTTAGTTTAACAAAGCTCCTAGGTTTAGCCGTGGAAGCAAATCTCAGCTTGAGCTTTGCAAGAGGCATATAGCGGTGCTGAGGGAGAAAGGTGAAAGTAGGATGAAAAAAATGACGTCCTGCCTGGAAAATTACTCTGATTGCAGACTGATTCAGTAAAATTGGAAGTATGAGGGGATTATGGCTTCAAATGTATTACCAGGAACACCAAATAAAATGTAAATGACATTTTGACAGTGGCTAATTGGAAAGGCCGAACTCTCTGCAGAGCATGAGCTGCAAACTGCATGAATTTGTCTTTCCATATTTAAGTTGCATCATGCTACTATGAACCACCCCTCTCAAAAAAAACCCTGTTGTTTGACTAAGGCTGCAATCCTATGTACACTTATTTGAACTTGGGGGTATTTCCTTCTCAGTAAAGATACACAGGCTTGTTCCATAGGACCTACTACATTAGACATATTTAAATCCCATTGCAAGAGCCCCTGGTGGAAACACCGAGGAAGTTCTGCCAGTTCTAGGCCCAGAGATGCCAAGAATTGGAAGCCCCAGGAACCATACCTTGTACTTCAGCTAGCCACAAATTTCCAGCCAGACCTGAAATGATTAGAGGGTTAGGGAAAGCCAATGGACAGGGTGGGCCTAGTCACCTCCAGGAGCCTCCTCAGAGAACCCTTCAACCTGTTTGCACATGTGGTGGCTCGCCACACAAGGCAACAGTGCAAAGATCCAAGAATTCCTAGTTCCTTGGCAGCCTCTGATATGTGCAGATCTTCATAAATTGGGCATGTCCTTCTCTTACTCTATGAATGTTTTTACACATACACATACTCCCATGGTACATCAGTTAGTATGACATGAATGAGGAAGCCTCTTAGTGTGTAGAGCTCTAAGAGCACCAGAAGAACCTGCAGGATCAGACCAAAGGTCCATGTCGTTCAGCATCCTCTTCTCACTGTGGTCAACCAGAAGCCCATGGGAAGCCCATAAGCAGAACCTAAGGGCAAACAGCTGTGATTTCTTGCACTGATATTGAGAAAACTGCCACCTCTGATACTAAGGGCAGTGCATATCTATCATGGGTAGTAGTCAATGATCGACTTATGCTCTGTGGTTTAAAGCTATCCAAGTTGATGCCTATCACCGGCTCTTGTGATAGTTTGTGGCTTGTGGCTTGAGAGTGTGGCTTGAGGCAAGTATGTTTAGGAGAATGCTATAGAATCATAGAATTGTAGAGTTGGAAGGGACCCTGGGGACTCATATTATCCAACTTCCTGCAATGCATGAATCCTGGCCAAAGCATCCAAGGAAGGAGAATCCCCTAACTTCTGAGGGAGTCCGTTCCACTGTCAGAGAGCTTCTGCTCTCAGAAAGTTATTCCTGTTGTTTAATCAGACCCTCCTTTATTGTAGTTGAAGCCATTGGTTTGGGTCCTAGCCTCCAGAGCAGGAGAAAACAAGCTTGTTCCCTCTTCCATGTGACAGCCCTTGAGATATTTGAAGATGGCTATCATCTCTCTTCTCAGTCTCTTTTCCAGGCTAAACATACCCAGCTCCATCAACCATTCCTCATAAGGCTTGGTTTCCAGACCCTTAATCATCCTGGTTGCCCTCCTCTGCACATGTTCCATCTTGTTAACATCCTCCTTAAATTGTGGACACAGTACTCCAGGTGTGGTCTGACCAAGGCAGAGTGGAGTGGTTCTATTGCTATTCCTTCCCTTGACTGTGACATTATACTTCTGTTGATGCAGCGTAGAAGAGCATTAGCTTGTTTTGCTGCTGTGTCACCCTCTTCCCTCATCTTAAGCTATAAGTCAGTCTTAAAATATACCAATGCAGAAACAACTTAGTAGCTTCAGTAAAAGTTCTTGTGTCTAAGTGAGGCATGTCTGCAGCCTTAATGAGTTGTTAGTGCAGCTGTCAGCAAGTGAAAAAATTTTAGTGGACTAATTATTTGTCTTTTAACTGATTAATTCATCACATTTAAATAGTTTACATGTTACAGAAACCTCAAAGGTTGTTCTCTTTTTCTTTTCTGAGATATTGTAGCCCAAAGTAACATACAATGTTACAAGCAAGGACTAAGACTCATTCATTCTTGGAAAGAAAGGCTATCTTTAATATTTCTTTCCTATTTGCCAAAACCAACATGGTCTCCAAAATGAGCACACACATCCCCTGAGCCCCTGCTGATTTAAATTAACCCTCTCTAGTTAATTAGCCAAACAAGCTTGAGTTGATTAATTCGCCCATTAAAGCTTACAATCCTTCATTCTCAAAATGAAATCAATGTGTTTCAAGAACCATTTATTTTGGAGCTTTCTAACGTGTACATCAGCCTGCAGGCACTTAAGCCAGTGCACACATGAAAGCCAGCCTCAGCAGTCCACCCAGCCCAGCCCAGCTAGGGATAGGGGAGGAATCTGACTCAGTTTACATTTAAAGCTGAATCAAGCATATCCACATATTCTATGCAAAACAATGTAAGAACCAAAACACAGCCGTCCTATGAAATTCACACTTATCCAGATTATGCAATCTGGTTATCCAGCCAAAGAATGTTTACAAAAAATGCATGAAAAGGGGAAAAGTGTAGATAAAAATAAATATATTAGTGAAAATAATGTCGAAGCGTGCATTATATTGGGAGAAATTGCTTGCACAAAGTGTGCATTAGTCAAAACGGCAGACAAAAATAACATTCCACCTCTGTTCCCAAAAAAACAATCCCATCTAGAGAATTGTGCAGAGAATGATGCTGTGCATATTAGTGATGGGCAAAGAGTACAAGCCTTTACCCTGATAATCGGGGGGGCCCTTTGAGTGTTTCTTTTCACCACCCAAAAATTGCTAAATGGCCCAGTGCCTGCAATGACCTCTGCAAAAGGTGTGGGGCCCTCATTTTTTGGATTAGGTTGATGCCACATGTGGTGGGTGGCTCCCTTCTCCTACTAGGACAGAAGTAAGTAAAGCTATGCTGACAGCATCATGTGTTGCCAGGATTCACGAGGGCATAGTCACCAATGACAAAAGGCACTGTCAGCCTAGTTTTACAAACTTCTATCGGAGGAGGAGGAGCCAGGGATCGCCCCACCCCACTCCAGTTTTCAAGAGATTAGATCTTCCCCCTTCCCCAACGCAAGCTATAATTAATAAATTAATAATTATTATTATTTTACCCTTGGGGTAAAGTTCAAGCAGAATTGAGAGACTGGCGCTAGCAGGCTGTTTGCAAGAACTTAAGCAGTTGTGGCTGCATGGTGGTGGTATTTAGTGCAGATACTTTCCGCTTTTGATTTTCATCAGGGTTTGGCAGAGCGTCCCAAACTCTTCAGAGCTTTGGGCATTGGCTTCCTGCTTCTTTCTGGAGTGTTGGCTCCACTTCCTCTGTCTTTATGGCAGACCAAGGAAGCCCCGGCTCATCAGGGAGACAAGGTAGAGAACCCCCACCGGTTCCTTTTATCTCTGCCTTCCTCTTCATTTTTCATGGCTTCTTCTGAGGCCTGCAAGTAATCTTGGAAGGTTAAACCCTCTTACCAGCTTTACCCAGGTGCACTCCCTCCGAGATGATTACCTGAGAGCAAGTAGATAGTTTGGCAGCTTAAAACGGCCTTTGGCAACCAGTCAGGCTCATGGATATTGTAGTCCAAAATGCCTGGAAGTCTCCAGAAGAGCAAAGGCTGGCTTAGAAATCCCAATGTCTCTAATTGTGGATGGATCTGCAGGACTTCCTTGTGTTTCCAGCTGTTCACTGGCCATTTGCCTTAAATTTCTTTGTGCAAATATATTTCCATGGGTTCAGCTGAGAGAGATAAAATGGGGGGGGGATGGAGGCAGCTTGTAGGTGCACCACTCATTAGAAGCTGGGGTCAACATGGAGAACAAGCTGTTGTTTAGGTGTCACTCCTCAAATATTATTTGGTTTTCAGCTTTCCTCCAGGTCCTATTTGCAATCTGTTCCTTTAGCCTATTTTATTTAAAGTAACAGCAGCACTGTATTTAGCAAACAGAGAAAAGGGGTGTGTGAGTGAGAGAAAGAGATGTGTGGTCAAATGTGTCTCCCCATTACAATAATTCAGAAATTCAAATAGTAATGCAATATTTTGATTTGAAACCCCCTGGAAGGTTGGCTATTGTGTATGGCAGGTGCATCACACAAGTGTGCCAGTAGGTGGCAATCATAGATCAGTCTAGGATATAACACACGCATAATAAGGGCCTCATATTTTCAGCAGGAAATGTTCAATCATTTTGGATGTTTTAAAATATTTTGCATAAGACTAAGCACGGGTTAATGAAACAAAATAAACAAAGCAACATATTAATTTATGCCTTGTGTGGATTCAGAGTCAGGGTGTGTGCTTCAATAAGTAAGAATCTGGAAATGTTTCAAACTGCCTCTTGTAATATGAATTCTAAACATTCAGCATTATGTCACCACATTATACGTCTAATGAGGGAAACAAAAATAAATATATATTTAATAGATTTCCATGTAACAATTCTAGCATTATAGCATTCTCCAGTATTAAACTGCACAGCGTGCCTTTATCTCTCTCTCTGAAGGACTAAAATAACATTTAATTACCTGTTAAGTAGTGACCCACTTACGTGTCAATCCGCTGTGGAAAAGTTAGAAAAATAACACCTCTATTATTATTTTTTGCTAACCCAGCCTCCGTACAACTGAAGAAATAAATGGAACATGTGCTCCCCACCCCTACACATGTACCAATATACTTCGCCCAACAAAAATATTAAATTAAGCTTACAACTTTGATTTCAGTACAAGTTAGTAAAGATTTTACAGTGCAACCATTTATTTACTCCTTTTGCCTCATGTGTATGGTACAGTTATTCAGGACTCCTGAGTATCCCTTGTCTACAAGATCTTTTTTTAAAAAAAACAAAAAACCTGACATACAAAGATTGATGGGAATGTCAAAATGTGTTTCTTTTATTTTTGCACATTTCGACAAATATGAAGAAGCATAACTTGATCATTGTGTAGTCTGGTCTCTTCTGGTGCTAGGAATGGCTACGATTTGCTATTATTATTATTTTTTAAAAAGCAGCAACACCACACACCCTTTGCCATCAAACAGGGGGTGGGGAGAGGGATATATACGTATGTGAAACCCAAGGGGCAGCCTACTTTTGTTGCTATATAAACAGACTAATTGTCAGAAGTTGAAATAAATGCATTCTCCTATCTCACTTTAAATGAGAGTCTTAAGTCAGCCAGGTAGATTTTTTAGGGCTATTTTTTTTCTTTTTTTCTTTCTTTCATTTATTTCTTTTTTCATTTTCTTATTTTCCCATTTCCAGTGCATAGATTTTTATTTTTTTATTTTTTTAAAGGATGTTAGAGTACTATCTTGTGAAAGTGAACATTAAATATGCACTAAGTAAGGGACAGTGTTGGTCTGGAGGTCTTAATGCTCTAGCACAATGTCGACCCACTGAGTTGCCCCGTTTTTCTCTGCTCAGCTGGACCACGGTTTTACCATCAAGAGATCAGGTTCTTTGGACTACTACCAACAACCAGGAATGTATTGGATAAGGTATGAGATGGTACAGCTCCAACAGTCAGTGTTTCCATGGCAACGTGCTGGCAGTCTCCATTAACCAGTTCCTTCAGTGGATAAACATTTTATATTTTATTTTTAATTCGTTATCCAGTCCATATGCTGCTTTTATCAGTTTCATTTTAACCTTTGATTGAGATGCCACACCCCTCATTCCCCTTCCTCACCCCATTATTCACACTGACATTGCAAGCTTTTTCTTCATTGCACATGCTCAGTATTCAAGTTATCCCTATAGTTAAAAGGACAGTGTATACAGAAAAAAATAAAATAAAATGGATATGCTCAAGCGATGTTTTCTTTCACATTTATGGTTTTAAGGCATCTACTGTCCTGTGCTCCTTTCTGTTTTAGACCCACGATATGGCAACAGGACACCAGTACCTACGTGTATAGATTTATATTCCTTTTCTCTATGAGATGTGAAATTATATACTGTCATTTTAAATCCCACCCACCCACCCCCAACCACTACCTTTGCCTTATAGATTGAACAATGCATTGACATAACATAGTGTTTAGAAGCTTTTCCCCCAGTTCAACGAAATAAAATGCATTGTATATGTGCTGGTAAGCTTGTGTTTTAAAGTATGCACATTTTGTTATACTTTTTTTTAAACAACAGATTAAAAAAAAGAGTATATTGCATGGATCCCCTCCTCTTCGGTACTATCCTGTGATGTACAAAGTTGATAGGATTGTGATTATGTCTATGGAGAACGGGGTAGTTACTTGCGATGTGTTTTCTTTTTAAAACGTCTAATCTTGCTACAGAAACAGATGCTATGCCTTTCCTAAATTAATCACTTCTTCATCTATCCAGCGGCTGTTTATTAGATTTTAATATTTATATTCCTCAGGTCTGCTTGTGATTGTTATTGTTATTTTTTATTTTTTTAAGATGCAGCGGCGGATTGCCAGAGGATTGTCAAATGCATTTTACCTCAAAAGACTAGGATTTCAAAACTGTATATTACACACACACACGTGTGTGTGTGTGTGTGTGTGTGTGTGTGTGTGATATTTTACCTTCATTATCATAATGGTGGCAGCAGTCATCGCAAGCATTTACAATACATTCAGTATCCCCCTTTCTAGAATTTAACTAAAATGCATGGATCAAAGTACAGCAGACCGGGCCAGAAGAAATAGTATTCTCTCAATATATATATATACAGATGTTGTTTCTTAAATAATCATCAAAGTGGGTACTTTGCAGTAGAGGAGATGTACAGTGGTCTTTCTTACTGAAAGCCATTCCATTGATGTTTAAAATGGCATATTTGTTTAAGTATTCTAAGCCTTTGATCAGTATTTTAACCTTTCCGATGGACAATGTTAGAAACAAATAATGCGCATTTTCCTGACAACCCAATACTAACAAATGTTCACATGTTTACAAGGAACTGCTGCTAATACCAGATAAAATTATTAGGTATATACCAGCATTGTCTATGCAGGCTACTGCTATGACATCCTAATATAAGCATCGAAATGTCTTCGTATTATATGGACAGATTTACCTCTGCTTTATAGTATGAAGGACAACATGGTTGAATTTTTGCATGAAGTCAAAGAGTAAATGAAGACTTAATAAGGCATCGGTATAAGCTCATTTTAAGAGTGGATAAAATTTTGGAAAGATTCTAGTACTTAAGAAGGTAGGAGCTATATTGATAATTAATGCAACATTTTACCCCTAGGATTCTGGAAGACATAACTGTGCAAATACAGAAAGGCAAATATACATTCTGCATACAAATATATATTAAACAGGGCATTAAACACCAGTGAATATATGTTAAACAGGACATGGTAAGATTACAGCACACGACTGTGATAGCTGCTTTTCAAGTAGTGCAAACAAAACATTGTCCATCTGTAAAATGGGCAAAGTGCTTGATAGTTAATATTAAAAAAATGTTGTTGACATCCTGCTATAAGGACCCCTTAAGTCCCAAACATAACCCACATTACAGTCCAGTGACCCGCTTTGGGTGCAAAATATTTCCTGCCTGAAGGGCCTCCCCCTATTTATTTTGAGTGACTCCCCCTGTTTAAATGGTTCTCTGTGCCAGGGGGAATTAGATGTATGCACCAGAATGTATACACATCTACTGCTTGGAAGATCAAAATCAAAGCTAAATTGCACATCTAGAAATGCTCTCTCGGGATTACACCAGAATACAGGTGGAGGAATTAAAAATTCCCTACTCTTCATAGATGTTGTGGACTAGCACACACACCCCAGCCAAGGGATAATGGGATTTGTATTCCATAATACATGGAGAGCGCTACATTTGCTACCCCTGGCTAATGTCCTCCTCCTGCCCCGTGTGCTTGATTTCTATGGGTAGAGAGGGTTCTTGTTGTTTTTCAATGTGGAGAGAATTTAAACATGGTATGTCAGTCTAAACTGATTCAATGTTGGGAGAGCCATACCATGTGTTTGTAACACTTTATCAGGTGTGGAAATGATTTTCTGCTGGGATACCCAATTGCCCTTTTCAGGATGCAGAAAGATAAAAGTAAGAAAGCTTAAACACGAAGAAAAATAAGAGAGACAACGAAGGGAAAACATTGTCCTCTTGAGAGAAAGAACTGACAGGGTTTTTGTAACCCTTCACATTTCCATTGTATTTCCCACACCTCACTGAGCAAGTTCTATCAATATTTAGCCAGTCTTGAACAACCTTACTCTTAACATATTTAACATCTGAATTTTAAAAAACACTTTGACCTGGTTCCGATAGCCTCCTTCTAGTGATTTGATTTCGGTGGACAAGAATAAGAGAGGCAACTGCAGGCTAGCCGTCACTTTTCCCTTTAAGATTGGATAGCTTGCAGTATGTCCTGCTCACTGACCTTGCTTAAAGTCTAATGAACGTAATATGGGAAACAATGTATAGAAAGCTATCTCCATCCTGTAATGACAATGGCAGTTGCGTTGATTAATTCATAATGAATCCTTCGTTGAGACTGCAAATGGTAATTACGGCAGATTCTTTTCATGGGAGCCAGAGTTGTCGAGTGGATGGCATGTGGCCTGTGAAATCCAAAAACAACTTGTTCAAATTACAACTACTACTACAAATAATAATAATAATAATAATAATAATAATAATAATAATAATCTGTACCCTGCCCATCCAACTAGGTTGCCCCAGCCACTCTGGACAGCTTCCAGCATTTACAAAAACATAATTAAACATTAAACAGTATTTTGGAGTTCCCCCATCACGTGTGAATAATGGCGATGGGGTTGGTGCTAAGTTGACTCAGGAAAGCTTATCATTTATACCAGCTTTCCCCAGCTTCCTGCCCTCCTGATGTTTTGGGCTACAGCTCATATCCATTCCATGGTATCGTTTGAAGGCACAAGAAGCCACCACTTCAGCAACCCAAATTTCTGTAGTTAAGTGCCTAGCTCAACTGGGCTCCTTTTTGGGGGGAGCGGGGGAGGGTGGGGATATAAGAATAAAATAATAACAACCGTTCCCCATATCCTTTCTAAATAAGAAGGTCCTACAGGGATGTGTTTCAGCAAAGGTATTCCATGACTTTAGCTGCATTGCATTGCAAAAAAGGGGGGGTGGGATATTGCTGAGATCAACTTGGCCTGGCAGAGTGATGAAATGTGGAGCAGGTCGCCTAATGTTAATTAGCTGGGGAGTGCATATGAAGAAAGACAGTCCTGTAATTATGCAGGTCCCAGGTTGTCAAGAGCTTAAGGATACAGCACCTTTAATTGAGCTCTGAAGCTAATTAGTCAGTTCAGGCAGATGCTTTGCATGCAGGAGGTCCCAGGTTCATTCTGCAGGTAGGACTGAGGGGAAACTCCCTGTCTGGAATCCTTGAGAGCCACAGCCAGTGAGTTTAGACATTCCTGAGCCAGATGGACCAATGGCCTTGACTCAATATAAGGCAGCTTCTTATGTGGAAATAGTAGTACATGCTCCTATGCAGCTGGAATTAAATATTAGACCAACAGGAGCTTCTGAGTTCTCTTCTAGGGCATCGCCACATAGAGCAAGTTTCCAAGGGGAATTTGCTGGCCTTCAGACAAAAATATGTAACTTATCCCATAAGATCAACTTCTGTACCTGAGAACTTGAAAGTGGCCAAAGTAGTAACAATTTTTAAACAGGGATCCCGGGGAGATCCAGGAAAATACAAGCCAGTTATAGCTTAATATCTGTTCCAGGAGAACTAGTGGATACAATTTTTTTAATAATCAAGCATAGAGAAGAACAAGTCTGGCTGAAGAGGAACTGTTTCCCACAAGGGTAAGCCCTACCTAATCTTTTTGAGTTCTTTGAGAGTGTCAACAAGCACATGGATAAGAGTTCTCCAGTAGACATTGTGTATTTAGACTTTCTTAAGTTTGCCAGGTCATTCCTGCTCTGAGGGGCTGTTGAGGAGAAACCTGACGACTGCCTTATTCAAATATTACAGGATATTGCCGCATCTTCATATGATCCAAGGCAAAAGTGATCCAATGCAATTGGGTCAAGTTGGAACTTCTGACAGTTCTGGCTCACAATCTGCTAAGGCAGCAGTGGGCAGGTTTGGCAAAGTCTAAGTGATTTTGTCAGCAAGGGAATGTAATATTAATGATTATGTATTTATTTATACCGCTGTGTTTTCCCCTGATGGGACTTACATATAAAAAAGTGCTAAAAGCATAGGAAAAACAATAATTTAAAAACAATTAAGCATTGTTAGGAGTAAAACAATATAAAACCTATAAAATCTATTAAAGCCATACAAATAGTTACAATAAAAACAGCACGGCACCAGCTCTTCCATTAAAAGCTGTCCATTCCCAAAACCATGTTGAAATGATAAAGTTTTCACTTGCTGGTGGAAGGACAACAAGGAGGGAGTCAGTCTAGCTTCTCCATGGAGGTAGTTCCAGAGTCTGGGAGCAGCCACCGAGAAGGCCCTCTCCTACATCCCCACCAAGTGTACCTGTGAAGGTGGCAGGACCAAGAGAAGGGCCTAGATGACTCAGAATTTAGTGGTTCCTTGAGTCCTGTTCAGGCCTTTTTTTCAGTCAGAACTCACTGGAACTCAGTTCTGGCACCTCTCAGATGGGCGCCATTGCCATTCGAAGAGAATGAGGGAAGAGTTCATAGTGAGTTCTGGCACCTCTTTTTCTAGAAAAATAGTACTGGTCCTGTTAGAGGAAAAGGTGGGATATATTAATAATAGTATTAATAATAATACAGTGGTACCTCTGGTTACGTACTTAATTTGTCCCGGAGGTCCGTTCTTAACCTGAAACTATTATTAACCTGAAGCACCACTTTAGCTAATGGGGCCTCCCGCTACCGCTGCGCCGCCGGAGCACGATTTCTGTTCTCATCCTGAAGCAAAGTTCTTAACCCAAGGTACTATTTCTGGGTTAGCGGAGTCTGTAACCTGAAGCGTATGTAACCGGAAGCGTATGTAACCCGAGGTACCACTGTAGAACTTACTAAAATATCACAAAGCAGTGAACAACGTTTTGAGTTCTTCATAACTCTTTTTTGGACAGAATGGTTTGCCAAACTGAGTTATGGAGAGGGAGAAGAGACTCTCTATGATGTTCCAAAGTCTGCTTTATGTAACAGTCTTAAAACGGAGTCAGTAGTGGACAATGGAGTGAGATAGCAGCCCTTACCGACCTCCCAGAAGATGGGTCACTGCTGCTTACCAGGAGGAAGAGTGGAAGGGGCAAGGTGGCGGGCACTGACAGAGGCATTAGGGTGCTCCAGCTGTCATCTTTGTACAGCATCAACCTCCCTATTACCTTGTTCCACTCTCCCTCTCACTAATCAGGAATGACGCACTTGCCAGGAGGTCAGGTAAGCAGCATAGCCGCTCAACCCTGCCATCCGGTATCGGATGGAGCGCAAAAAGTGGAAAGGGGGTGGGGAAGCAATATCAATTAAAAGAATATAATGCAAATATACCGCAGTATGTTTTTATAATAATAATCCCAAAGCATAAAAGACCTGCCACCATTTCAAAAAAGAATGAGTACTTAATATTCACCCATAGCCAGGCCATGTTCCAAATGCCTGAAGAAAGAAACACATCTTCTGGAGCCAAAAAAGATGGCAGTGTTGGTGAGCGAATAGTCTATAGTTGGAGGACAACAACAGAAAAGGACTACTAGGAATGTGGGGAATGTGCCTTATGCTGAGTCAGATCATTGATCCATCTAGCTCAGTATTGTCTACACTTCCCAGCCCTACCTAAAGATGCTAGGAATTAAACCTGCCTTTCCCCATTCTCTCATTGCCACCCACAAGGCATCTCTTGGGAAAGCTACTTGCTCTTCACACAGGTCAGACGGTGTAATGGTTCTAGGAGTTGCTTGTGCATAAATCGGTGCCACACTTGGCTGGGTTACCTGGGTGAACCCTTTCTGTCCGGACAGCCACTCACCTGTGGCTGTCTCAGTCGCTGGCAGAATCCGTCAGTGGGCGTTTCTTGAAGTTCTTCCAGCAAAGAAGTTCTTTGACGCCCAGTCTCCTCCTACTCTCCCTGCGCAGAAATCTTCTGCGCAGGGAGGGTGTGGGCAGCGGAGGACCCGTGCTCTCCCCACTGGTCTCCGGCGAGGAGTCCTGGAGCCTTCTCTCCAATTCCCCCATCTGCCCCCCTTCTCCACTGGTGCTACGCTGATTTCCTTCCCCAGCAGATGGGCTGCTTCTCTCCTTCCCGGTACACTCTCCGGAATCCCTCTGGAGCCCTCCCTCTCCCTCTGGCTCCGATGGCAGTTCCCTGACAGACGGGCTCTGATGTTCCTCCTTTTAAAGATTCCAGCAGTGCTGATAGGTTATTAAATGCCAGGCAATTTGGAGATGCTACTCGGGTGGCACTGTGGGTTAAACCACAGAGCCTAGCACTTGCCGATCAGAAGGTCGGCGGTTCAAATCCCCGCGACGGGGTGAGCTCCTGTTGCTCTGTCCCAGCTCCTGCCCACCTAGCAGTTCGAAAGCACGTCAAAGTGCAAGTAGATAAATAGGAACCACTCCGGCAGGAAGGTAAACGGCATTTCCGTTTCTGGTTTGCCAGAAGTGGCTTAGTCATGCTGGCCACATGACCCGGATGCTGTACGCCGGCTCCCTCGACCAATAAAGCGAGATGAGCGCCGCAACCCCAGAGTTGGTCACGACTGGACCTAATGGTCAGGGGTTCCTTTACCTTTACCTTTACTGTTAAGCATTGTCCATTGGGTGCTAATGGAAGTGGAATAGAATGGTGTGATTGTGGGAGCTTTTAAAGTATTCTGAGCAAATGTTGCAACAGTACATAATATAGGCCTAGTACAGCAAAGTGAACAGAACATATCCAAAATGGCAAGCAAACTGTAAAGGCATCCTACAGAATAAAAGAGGGAGAGAAGTGGCGGGGGAACCTTTCTTAGATTAATGCACGAACAGCTGCATATCTCGCTGGCACTGCCCTCACTGCAGCCCTGAAGCTAATATGAATAATGCATGCACTAAGAGGGAAAACATACGCACGTATTCTTTTATTAATGAAACGAATATGTTTGTATGTGCATGGCTAGCAGTAAAACAAAAGCAACGGAAAGGTAGGGGGGGAGAGTCACCGTGCCCATAAAAAGTGAGTATTTTCCCTCCAGTGATTACTGAGCTAGTAGACAAATCATTAAAGGTAAAGGTAAAGGTACCCCTGCCCGTACGGGCCAGTTGTGTCTGACTCTAGGGTTGCGCACTCATCTCGCTCAAGAGGCCGGGAGCCAGCGCGGTCCGGAGACACTTCCAGGTCACGTGGCCAGCGTGACGAAGCTGCTCTGGTGAGCCAGCACCAGCGCAGCACACGGAAACGCCATTTACCTTCCCGCTATAAAGCGGTACCTATTTATCTACTTGCACTTAGGGGTGCTTTCGAACTGCTAGGTGGGCAGGAGCTGGGACCGAACGACGGGAGCTCACCCCGCCGCGGGGATTCGAACCGCTGACCTTGCGATCAGCAAGTCCTAGGCACTGAGGTTTTACCCACAGTGCCACCCGCGTCCCCAAGACAAATCATTATGCAACAGCTAAAATGTGCCATGTATTTCACAGTTGCTACACTTGGGGGTGGAGGGTGTGTCTTCCAGAGTCAGGGCAGTAGGCCAAGTTGTGGGCTCCAATGAAAACTTTCAGAATGACGTTGGTTATAGCAAAGTCTACCGTGGCCAGCATAATATCTGCATGGTGTTGCAGACCTTGGTGCTTCCTGAAGGATGCTTCAGAGTTCATTAGCACCGACCTGTTAAAGACAATCTGCTAATCAAATACGCAGTAGGTAGCTGCCTATCTATCCTCTGTAAGAATCATGCAATTTTACTAGGTTGCTACCAATATAGACTTTTCCCTTGGAACTCGGAATGCTACTTCCCTCCAGCTGAGAAATTCCCATCATAGTGTGCTCATGAACGCCTGAGGTTTATTGTATTGTTCCAAATGCTTATATACAGCAAGCCCACAACTTAGGCACATTTAAACTTGTGTGCATAATGCACGTGACCTCTGAGAGGTGGTGTGGTTTGGGTAGATGTAGCTGTTTGGAGGCTACAAACAGAGCGCCTATTTGTGCTATACTATAGGAAAGGGCCATAGCTCAGTTGCAGAGTGCATGCGTTGTATTCCGGTAAGTCCCAGGTTCACTTCCTGGCAGCGATAGGCAGGGTTAGGATCGAACACTGGAGAGTGACTGACAGTCAGTGTACACTAGATGAGCTAGATGAATGAATGCTATAATTCAGTATAAGACAACTTCCTAACTTCGACAGACAGCTAGATACATCTGCAGAAGTCTGCATCTGTTTTTCTGCATGGCCCTACCTAGATCAGGGCAACTGACTTTAGTAAGACTTGCATAACGCCGCTGGAGGCTAAATTGCAGCCTTCATATTTTAAATCAGACTTGAATACCAAGGGAAGAATTTCATCTTGAGTCTGGGATTAATATAAAAATTATGTGATGTGGGTCAAACCTTTAAATAAACGCCTTTGGAGCATAAAAAATACTTTAAAATGCAAATCTGTATGTCATTGAATGGTAATATATGCCATTCCCTCCATTGCTTTTGGAGAACTATATACTGTAAATGCTATATTTGTAACGTGAATATGATCTGGATTGTCTTCTGCTTCATATTAAAATATAATAATAAAGTTGGTTTTAAGGCCAAGCATCTCACGGGGCCTTGAAAACTGGTCAGACCTTTACCAAAGGATCAGCAGTAAACAAAGAACCTTTGGCAAACCATCGCAATTGAATTTTAGCATTCTTATTTAAAATTATTGCTGTTGTTTAAAACCCAAATATGATTTTTCCTCCACTTTGTATTACTGCTCTAAAGATTCTAACTATGAAACTATTAGTGGAACAATTCAGCCTAACTGAATCCATTTGCTATAGAAACCCTCTCGGTCTTCTGCCTTTATTACATCATTTTCAAGCCCTGATTGCATTATTTTAGAGCATGGATTGCTATAATGCTATTCTACCCTAACCTGATGGATTTAGTTTTCATCTTGTTCTCAGAAATGCCCAGTCTATAAATATATCTCCGTTCTCTAACCAGGATTACAGTTAACTGGTAAATTTTCCAGAAGAAAAACAGTTATGCACGTCCCAAGAGAAAATGATACATCCTTTGAAGTAGAATAACCTCTTGATTGCATTATTTTTTAAAAGAGCCCATCATGATAAAGAGAAGTCGTTCCAACATTTCCTACTTAACACTTGCATTCATTTGGTTTCTAGACAATCCGGTAGTTTTTAGCCTCCCGTGCTCCCAAGGGGATATATCTGCAGTTTAGAGGCCAGGTTTTTATCCTTTTGGCATGTGCAGTCCATTCACCGTAGACAGTTCCTCCCAAATCAACAAAACTTAGAGGCTCTCTGAAAATTAAGCACCATATTTATGTTTTGTGTTAAATTGGACAATTAATGCCAACTTGGAAATCCCAGAAGCAGTGGGTGGCATCCAAGAAAACAGTTCCACCAGCTCAAGCACTTTGGGCTGCACAACTTCCCCTCCCTGTGTGCCACCTAAATCTCTTCTGGGTAGTTGGAGGAAGCCCCAGACATATGGGGGGGGGGAGGGATGGGGAGAGGGAGCCAAAAGTATTTGTGCTAGAGGAACTGTTTAGTTGGATAAATACACCCAAAATGTATTTGCGGAGCTGGTGGCAATAAATGTGCATGGCTTCCAGGGTTGGCTTGACACTTCTCTTGCAGCCTTCCCTGTTGCCAAAGAGACAAACCACTTTGTCACTTTGTGAACATTGTTTCTCTCTTTAGCAATAGATCAAACCAATCTGCACGATCTCCCCAGGCTAGGTTCTGTCTCCATGTACACCTCATACTTCTTCTGGTTGTGTTGTTATTGTTTTCATCTAAGGCAGCGGTTCTCAACCTGTGGGTCCCCAGATGTTGTTGGACTACAACTCCCATCATACCTGAGCTCTGGCCTTGCTGGCTAGGGGTGATGGGAGTTGTAGTTCAACAACATCTGGGGACCCACAGGTTGAGAAAGGCTGATCTAAGGATTAATAACAACTGGGCAGAGCACTGACTATTCTGCCCTTCATAGTTTAGGGGAAATCCAGCTTTGCATATAGATATATTTGGGAATATGCAATATAGACACAGATGTACATACTATAAATATAGGCAACACCAGCTCCCTGGACGTGTAGAATAACATCTCTTCTTGCTAATGAGTGTGTGGTTATTCTGTTTAGAAGTTGGCTTTCCTCTCCCTTTCTTTGACTTTAGTCTGACAGTTTTGTAAGAATGTAGGGTTGGGTTTGACTGGGGGTTTTTTTTGACACCTTCACTGTTTTTTAATGTTAGCAAATATTTGCCCCCTTCGTACAAATCAAATCACCTTTTAACCTTTCCTGTCAGAATAGAGGCTTACTTTGGAAAGGGAATAATTGTAGGGTCAGTCCGCATTCTCCTTGAAACCTGAACCCTTTACTCCAAGAAATTAATAGCATCCAGAAGTTTAACATATGGCATGTGCACACACACACACACACACACACACACACACACACACTGTATATGCTTGACGATGTCACGCTGCCTCTTAATAGTTTGGGTGAATTTATCTGTGTTATGAGTTAAATCCAGCAAAAACTGGCTGAAACAGAAGGGTGGATGGACGAAGAGTTTTTGATTTGACCCGGACTGATTTTAGCCCCAGTCCTGGGGAAAAGAAAGGGTGGGATGGAGAACATATGGTAGCCAGATATGGCATTTCATACACAGCCTAATTTCATTTATTCTCATTTTATGCCCCTGCCAGACCACCGCTCTTGATAAGGAGGGGCAGGTTTTCCGACGAAGACGCAACCCGGATGTGAGGGGGCGCTGCAAGGCACAACAAGCACCACCTGATCTCAACTCCGAATCGGAAGACTATTCACCCAGTTCATCTGAGACTGTTCGCTCACCTAATTCACCCTTTTAATAAAACACTTTTGCTGAAAGTCTTGGCTTAACCCTTTGAGATTCTGAAAACAAACAAACAAAAATCCTCCAAACCTGTGTGCAACTGTTTCATTTGATTTCTTCTCCTTCTTTTTTTGTCTGTATCAGTTGCTTAAAGAAGGAACCACAGAAAGGGTGCTTACAGTATCTTTGTAATAATAATTTCCTAAATGACTGAAATCATCTTTGTTCTCTGTCTAGATTGTGACTTGCTGCTAAATATGATCCTCAAAGGGTTAAGACTATTTTGCTTTTTTTCTAATACATATATATATATATAAATATATATATATATAATTTTCAAAGGGGATAGAAGCAATGAATGTTTTCATCAGTCAAGCTACAGTATATGACTTAAGCATATGTTAACCCTCTGAGTGCATAATCTTAAATAATCTTGACTTGCCCCAAAGAGGGCTTTATCATCAACACATTTTCCTGCAGCACTCAAATTGGTGGTTTAGCCAAAGTGGTACGTAATTACAGGATCTGGATTGTGATTTTTGTAGAGTCTGGTTTTTATGCTCTTATGCCAGGGGTACAAATAGTCACCCAGCAGCTACTGGGATCTTTACAAAGCAAACCACTGGGCATCTGAGTTGTTGGAGAGATCAATGATAGTTTTGTTTGTTCTCATGTTTTGCTGAACAAAGCACCCTCCTTTTAGCACATTGAACCTAGAAATTCTAACCATTTCTAGGTGTGTTCTGCCATGATTACTTGTTGAAATAATGTCACAGGCAGTAGAGCTGTCTAAGAACAATCTGTTTAGGGTGCTATTTGTAGTTCCCTGGTTGCTGGCTGCAACACAGTTTCATGGGAGTCTATAGTGGAATGAATTCCCCATCATCCATACTCTGCTGTGCACAAAGTCCTCCTTTCTGTACATTCTTTTTAAAGACACAGGTACATGCAGAAGGCATGTTTGGGAGCAGGCAATAAACACAATCAGTTTTGGTTTTTTTCATGCCATGGATTGTTCCTCTGGGCGTTATTGTGGTGTTATTTATATGGTGAGGGGTGCTATTTACAATGACTGGATGGGGGGATGTTTAACAGAGGAAATTATTCTACAAACAATGTAAATTAAAGAAGAGATTTGAAATTCCAAACATAAATAACCTTTGTTTTAAAAATAAAGTGGCTAGCACTTACTCACCTAATGTCTTTGTACAAATATATTTACCAGAATTTAGTCTGCGAGTGTGTGAGAGAGAGACAGACAGCAAATGGGACAAAAATTCCAAAAGTAAATGTTTCATCAGTGCTTTGAAAACATAATTAACCTACAAGAATCATTTGGTTTTTAAAATAACGTTGGTTCCAAATTGTAATAATGTTTGTAAAAATGGTCTCTGTTCATTCACCAGTCACTCTAGTTGAATTAAAAAAAACCTTGGTTTTTAAGGCATGATTCTCAAAGTGTTATTGAGGAGGCTTTAGAAGAAATGCAGGATGGTAAAATTCATATCTAGAGGTTATAGAAATTTTGCTTTGAGATACAAAACACCTGAGATGGGGAGATCAGCAATCCTGTTCACTTGGGCTATTTAAATACTGACAAAGGTAATGTCATTTAAGCAGCTTAAGTGGAGAAAGGATTTCAACCAGTGGAATAAAAGGTACTTGATTGAACACATTTTGTTCATTATAAAAGCATAATTGATATAAAACCAGCCGGAGCCATCTCTGCCAAGTTGCTTCTTAGTATCATCACTGATAGCAATTTATTCATGGACTGAGCACATAGGTTATGTACCTGGTAGGGTACCGGTATATAATTTAGCCTCAGGACAGTACTTGCCTGGTCCTCCATTGCATGACCTCTAATAAGATTCAGTGCTTTTCAGAATAAGTGCCAATGCTAGACATCCAACAAAACCAATGAAGGGCCAATAAGCAGGGCCAATCACAAAGGCATATAAGCTCAGTATTCATTCACTATTATTTTTGTGAATGGACTGAGGTTCATCTCCTTCCTCAATGCATGGCTCACCTTTGTGCCAGGACCAGCCCCAAGTTCTGTAGCTTATACATTTTCCCCATAGGGCAGTCGTTATAACAAAAACATTATTGTTTCAATAATGTATGGAAAAAGCCACTCTGATGTCTTGCTTATATTACGTCTTTATTACACTTGTTCACATTATCAAGCACTGAACAAACTACAGAACTCTTGATGGGAGGTGATTACTCATTTGGACAGCTACAAACCAGCCATCTAGAATGCTCTCATCTTTTTTGAGCTCAGTATTTTTTAAATTATTATTTTAACTGGGCTTCGTGTGTTTTCAACAAGTAGAATTTCCCCCATAATTTTGATGGGTGGACAGCATAATCCCACTCACCATATTTGGCTGCAACAATCCACACTGTTGAGCCAATTCAAAGCTCCTCAGCCGCCACTATAATAGGGTTGCCATACTTCCGGAATTTCCCAGACATATTCAGAATACTACAATCAGAAGAAGTGTCTGGGCGGAAATCGAAAAAATGTCCGGAAAAATCCAGACATATGGTGATTTTCCTTAAAAATTCCTGTCCTGCTTTTCACTTTTTGAAATATGGCAACCCTACACTATACTGGTAATCCCCAGTCCTACTGTAAAGAATGGCGCAGCTTTGTGTCAGTCTCCATGACTCCTCTGAGCCCTAAGGCAAGGCAAAGGAAATTCTGCTCCTTGTGGGCATCTGGAAATCCTCACGGAGGAGGCAAGTGTAAAGAGGATGATACAGGGTAGTACTGCCCATAAGCCTATCTGATGGACTCTTGTGATGGTCCACTGTAGCAGATCCTGTGATCTTCTAGATCAGGGGTCGGCAAAGTTTTTGTGGCTTGGGCCAGTTCACAGTCCCGCCGGTGGGCCGGGGGGTGCGTGCATGCACATACACATGTGCAAACACTGTTTCCGGTCCTCCTTCCAGCGCGGAGGAGGCGTGCACAGCTTCCCATTGGCTGCAGGAGCTTCCTGCAGCCAATGGGAAGCCGGCCAGTGTCATGGAAGGCAGTCCCCGCTCTACTCCGTGCCAGTTTAGCACGGTGCACAGGAGCCGACCGAGCGGGCGGCAGGGGTCCATGGGCTGGTTAAACAACCCCCATGGGCTGCTTGTGGCACATGGGCCTTAGGTTGCCGACCCCTGTTTTAGATTGCCACAGTGGCTCATAGCAACTGGCTATAAAAGGTGAATCTGAGATTAAACAAGGATGGCGTAACTCAAAGATCCATAAAACAACTGATGTTGCACTATTACGTTGCACATAATGAGGATGTGTAGCAGTTTAAAAAGTGGTGGGTATGCCCATAATGGATTGATTGGGATTTCCATGTCACATTACCTCTTTACAAGCTATTATAAACTAAAGCCAGGTACATGCAAGTACCTAAATGCATGTTTAAAGTGCATCCAGCACCAGCTTATTAACCTTCTTGCACAATCTTGCAAATAATTATCATCAGGGTTCTTTCTATATAGCTATTAAAAAAGAGATGGCGAAACCTTTCCTAAAATAGGAGAATTCCGTATGCAGTGTGCACTTTATACAAGTTCTTGTGAGAAATGAGAAACCAGCAGCTATGAAAAGCTTGAAACTTTCCTCACTCACCAGCAAATAATTGGTCCAAGAAAAAAATATCATAATTTCAGGGTAGTGTACACACTTGTCAATTTCATTGGCCTTTCCTCTTTGCTCCCCACTTAAAGGAGGCTGGTTTCAAACACAGAAGCGGGGGCAGGATCTGTGTTCTGGTTCTGTCCCTTTTATGTTTTGCATTGAGATATCAGCATATGCTTTTATTCAAATGAGACAAAAGCCTTGTTTTAATCTAGAGTGGTGAGATGGAAACAGGAAAAGGATCCTTCTTAAATTGCAGCATCAGTGTTGGCGATGAGTTTCATCTTTGAAGCTGATGGTCTCAGTATCCCAGTTCTGCCAAACACAAGTTGTATCCAACTAAGGCCGCATTCACACCATACTTGTAAAGCACTGTGAGGCCACTTTGACCAATCATGGCTTCCTCCTAAGAATTCTGGAAACTGTTGCTTGTTAAGGAAACCACAGGAGGAAGAAATGCTCTTGTGTTCCAATCCTGCTTGCTGGTTTCCTACAGGCATTGTGAGAACAGGATGCTGGACAAGATGGTCCATTGGCCTGATCCAGCAGGCTCTTTTGTGTTCTGAGGGTGCTGAGAGGTGACCCCAGTCCCTTCCCAGAGCCACAGTTCCCAGAGTGATTTAGCAATGACTCTTCACAAGGCACTCTGGGAATGGCAACTATGGGAGTGAATAGGGGTCTCCTAAGAATTTTCAGCACCCTTGACAAACTGCAGCTCCCAGAATACTTTGGGAAACACCCTGACTCTTTGAAGTGCTTTAAATGTGTGGTGTGTATACAGCCCAAGTCATGCTCAGAGTAAATTAGATAAATTAGTTGTGACTAACCTAAGTCCATTTATCTGAGTATGACTTAGTCAGAGACCATTTGGGAATGTTGCCTACTAGTGGGGAAAGTTCATCCGTAAAGCATCAGTAGCTTTTCCAATATCCATATTCAACTTGGGCCATCATAACATCAGTGAGAAGGAGAAATAAAGAGCAGCTTCACAGCAACCTGCCAGCTATGAAGCTTTGCAATTTTTCTGTTCACTGTTACTTCCATACCTTAGGGTGTCTGGAACAGTGGCGTCACAAAGTGGGGGGGCGGGGGAGCGGGTCGCCCCGGGTTCCATGTCTGAGAGGGTGACAAGAAGGAACCCCCTGGGGTGCTTGCCCTGCCGGCCCAGGCGCGGCGGCACAAGCAGCCATCGCACCGCCGTAGCTGCATGGTGTTTGAGCGGTGCCGGCAGCAAACCGCTACATACAGCGCATGTGTGGTGTTGAATGCATGCACTGTACATAGTGGTTTGCCACCGGCGCTGCCCAATCGCCATACAGACGGCAGTAGGATGCCTCTGTCGCCGCTGCAGCCGCAAGCAGAGGATCACTCTACCGTCCGTATGGCTCTCGGGTGGCAAACTGCTACGTACAACCCATGCACGGTGTCGCATATATGCACTATGCACAGCACCGCCGCACATGCATTGTATGTAGTGATTTGCTACCGGCGCCGCTGAAGCGCCGGACAGACGGTGGTGGGATCCCTCCGCTGCCAACAGGAGCCACTTATGGCGAGCCGGGAGCCCCCCTCCCAGCCTCCCTCCCTCCCTGGCTCGTTGTAAGCAGCTCCCGCTTTGCTGCTTCACAGCAAGCTGGGGAAGGAGGGAGGGGGATGGACGGGAGCCATGGCTCCTGCGAGGACGCAGCTTTGCCAGCACCCCTGCAAAGTGGCATAGCTCCCCCACCTTCCCCTGACGACTCGGCGTACTTGGGAGTCGGTATGGGTATGAGTGGGTATGGTGGCGCAGAGGTGTAGGAAGGGGCGGACATTCGGCGCCCACCCACGACTCCCAAGCCTACCCCGAGCTGTCAATGCGGGGGGGGGGGGGTGACAAAAAAAATTCTGCACCGGGTACCACCTGGGCTTGCTATGCCACTGGTCTGGAAGGTAAATAGAGCTTACAAAACCCTAAATGACAGCATTAGCACACAACTTTGCTTCCTGCAGGATTGTCATTATTTACTAAGCTTTTCTTTAAGAACATGCTGTGGTTATACACTTCAACGCAAAATTTGTTCTTATGTTCTTACGGCAGTGATGCTTTAATGTTCATGTCTACTCAGAGGTAAAGCCCATTGTGTCGTGGGACTCACAGAGATGTGAATATAGACTGTATCCACTACCCCAGGAATAAGTACTATTTAACTCTCGGCCTTACCTCTGAGCAGGCAAATATAGGGTTGTGCTACTAGGTCTTTGATCCGGCGAAGGAGGGGGGGGGATTTTGACTGCCAAAAGCAGGTTTAAATTGGTGGGGCTGCAAATTAAATTCAAAATTCCTTATTTTCAAGGCTATTTTTGCTCAGGTGCATTTGTGTAACAACAATTTGGAGCACAGAATAAAAAAGAAGTAATTGAATGTGAATTGAAGAAATTAAAGTATCAAAGATGGTCTTTTTCTGAATGATAGCTTTTGTAAGTTATCTTACACGTCCTTCAGTATTTCAATATTTATGCAAATATATTTAAATGCATATGATTGGTTAAAAATTAGTTGACTGCCATAGTTATACTACAAAGGGATCTACCTGCTATTTAGACCGGTCAACAAGATTTAGGAAATCAATTATAACTTGGATGACCAACCCTATGAAACAAATTAGACTTTATGCAGATTGATGATTGAAGGTCATACTGATTTATGGGCAGTAGGTTTAGTCCACAGTGCTCCATGAGTGTTTTTATGACAAGTCACATAATATTCTTCCTGATATAATAAATGCAATCATGTGACTTAAAGTGTCCATTAATAACATACAATTCTTGACTTTTGGGAGGAGGATGCCACTTTGAAAGCAAAGAGATTCATTCATCTTGATTAGAGGAAGTGAGCAGAGAGAAAGCCAGGCCTAAAAATGCTTCACATTACAGTTGTGCTGTATCATGTGAAATCCATACAGAGTCTTTCCATCACCTCTGTTTTTATTTTGGAATCCAGGAATAGCATTAAAAAAAGATGTCTGAATCTCTTTCATCCTTGTGCCATATTATACCAATTAGAGGCATAAAGTCCCATCCCCCTCATGTCCACTGCCAAACCCCCACAAATGTTTGATTGTTGGCTTATGTTTTATCAGCACCAACTCTCTAAAACCTTTTAGAAGTCATTCCTCGATCCTAATAGGATGTGCTTTGAATTTTCAAAATCCCTAAATCAAGTGGTTCTAACGTTTTCAATGCAGGCTGCTGAAATGTTCAACACCAAAACTGAATTTTTAAAGTGCAAATGATTACCTGAAGTATGAAATTTGTGCTGTAAATCAGTTGAAAAGTTTTCATGTCTAATGTCTGGGTTTTGTTACACAAGTATGTAAGTCGCCATTTTAACTTTAGCATTTTTGTACAGTCTGTTCATAACATGACGAAATTCAACAACAATTAATTGATAAGGGATTTTAGTTAATATATTGGATTAACTAGAAACCGTGTTGCCACTTGAGATTTGCTTTCTGAAGTTCTATATCCATGTTTCTTACTTGATCACAGAAACTTCAAGGCTGGATCCTGATGAAGCTAGCTGACCTTTGCTCCCACTGAAATCAATGTAGATTAGCTCAAATCATGACTAATCTGTCCAACTGATTTTAGTGTGACCCAAGTTCAGTTTACTTACTCAGGAAGCAAACCCAGGTGATTAATTGCATGTGTGACAGAGGTTTCATATAGCTTCAAATGCCATTCACACAACCAACAATGTGCTGAATGTTGAGTGATCAAGTGAAATGTGTGTGTTATACTGAAGCTAAAAATGAGCGGCACTCGACTTCACATTCCTAGCACAGCTCTAAATAGCAAGTCATGTTGGTGGCTAAATAAAATATCAAGGAAAACAGTCTGAACTGAATGTGTGGAACATGTCAACTTTACACACGTTACATGACGCAATATCATAACCAAAGTAATTTAATAATAATACTGGAAGGATTTTTTTTCTTTTATTTTGTTTTTAATAATAATAATTTTTTATTTTTACCCTGCCCATCTGGCTGGGTTTCCCCAGGCACTCTGGGTGGCTTTCAACAGAACATTAAAAACAGAATAAAACTTCAAACATTAAAAACTTCCCTAAACAGGCCTGCCTTCGGATGTCTTCTAAAAGTCAGATAGTTGTTTATTTCCTTGACATCTGGTGGGAGGGCGTTCCACAGGGCGGGCGCCACTACCGAGAAGGCCATCTGCCTGGTTCCCTGTAACTTCACTTCTCGCAGTGAGGGAACCGCCAGAAGGCCCTCAGCACTGAACAATGGGGGTGGAGATGCTCCTTCAAGTATACTGGGCCGAGTAAAAAAGAAAAGCCCTTCCTACAATAAGGGCTCTCAATGTCCATTGCATTCTGAGTTGTTCCAAATCAGGTTGAATCTTACTGATATAAATCAGCAATCCATTTACAAAATACAAATTTGCTAGCTCTTTTTTTAAAATAAAAACAAATAAACATTGCTTACCTGTACTCAGAGGGTTAACACAAAAGCACAAGGCATGCCAATCAGACTTGGTGTTTTCAAAGTGCTTTGCTCTTTTAGCCAATGTTTCTACGTACTTTCTTTGTTTCATTTCGTTTTGTTTTGTTTGGAACGTTCTTGGAATCTTTCAAGTTCAAAATTAACTTGCGTTGTGGTGTTTGAGGATTTCTATAACCAAATTGATCTTATTTTTAGTTATGATTTTTCACGAATAATATGCATCATTAATGCAGTGTAAGTCTGTAGTTATCAATCTGATTAATACCACAAGTGACTCCAGATATCTTTTTTTTTAAAAGTACTTAAAACACATGGTGGCATAGGTGGCAGCCTGAAGATGAGCATGTTTACACGGAAGTGAGGTTCATAATGTTCTCTGGGGTTCCTCACAAGTAAATATGCATACGATTGTAGCCTGGTACAGACGTTTCCTATTGATAAGACAGCAGCACATTGTATTTTTCAAGAGAATCCTGAAAAACAGTTGTTGTTTTTTTGGTTGGGTATTGCTACTAGTTAGGAAAAAGCTATATCATTACATGCATTGTGTATATCATCTGTGTAGATGAAGACTGTCCAGGCTTCATATTTAATTATTCCCCCCCCCTTTCCTTGACATTGTAGCAGAAATTTGTTACTGATTAACCAATACATAAATTTGCTTCAGACTGTTAGAGGGGAAAGTAAGACTCAAATCATCGGCAATGTTACTGCGCTGCGAGTAGCCATCTAATTTCAATGTGGCACATAATACAACATGCAAAGCCAAATCAATAAAGCTACTGAAAAAAAACACATGGTGGTTCCGTATTCAGTCAAAGATTCTTGCTATGAAAGACTCCAACAAATGAAAGTTGGTTTGGAAATCCATTTAAAGGAAAGCAAGAAGCTTCTGTGGTTAAAGAAAAATTGGATCAGGATGGTCACAATGCTACTGTATGACCACAGGTCAAGTACATTAAAGCACTGTTGTTTTTGCTGGCCTGCAGTATGTTTCTCTGTTGTATTTTCTTTAGATGGCCTGCTGGGGCTTTCCTTCAAATTTATTGCTGCTCAGGTCCTCTTGGTATTTCCATTATAAACTCCTATTCTCAAAGGTTGCCGGGGTTCTTTTTAATAGTGTAAAAATGTGCCACAGGCAAACGTCTGGCATGCAATGCCTCAGCCCAGAGTGGTTCTTCTCATGAAATTCGAGGCAAATCAGCTTGGTCTTTCTGACATTTATGCTCTGCAAATACAATAGCAGAGAAACAGTGTGGGTGATATAGCACTGCGAAAGCAATTTTTTAAAAATAACAACAACAAATGGCTTGGCTCTTACATAAAACTGACAATGGAAAGCTTTGAAGACCCATTTATTGAGAAAATGTTAATGCATCTCAAGAATGCTTGAACTTTGGAACACATGTTTTGGGAAGCATTGCTCCCTTTGTGTTACTGGGCTGCCGTCCGCAGATGGGAATGAAATAAGTATCAGCCACAGCTATGTCATTGGCACAACTGGTTTTCTGATTCGAAAGGGCCAGTTCATGGACTGAAGTTGGACAGTACTGTACATGTAGCGGAGCAGCACACCTATGTCCATGCGCCCAACACACCTCCAGTGTAATGTGGGACATGGACACATGCACACGCCAAATGTTATGTTGCACATGTGTTAGAACTGAGGCCACATCCTCACCACCCATTAGATTTCCAATGTGCAAGCCATTCCAAAGCAGGGGGGGGGGGATTGTATCCAGGTGTTTTTCTGTTTTCCATTTCAGCACTGATGTGCTAAATAGTTCAATTAGCTTGTCGTAAGGAGTTGTCTTAAGAGGTTGGGGGTCAAAAGACTTGATCCTGTTTGCAACCTTGGCAAGCTCCTCCATAAGCTGGTGGAGCTACTACTGATCCTGTCTCCTAACATGGAACATGAGGGTGTGACTCCTATGATTCTTCCTTCTGTGCAGGAAAGCTGCATGAAATGGGCCAGTACATATACAGTGCTACCTCTGGATACGCACACCTCTGGTTGCGAACGTGGCAAACCCGGAAGTATTTTTCCGGGTTTCACTGCACGCACATGCGCAGAAGTGCTCTACGTGCCTCGTGCATGCACAGAAGCACTCTATGCGCCATGTGCATGCGCAGAAACACGCCGCGCACATGCACAAAAACAGCACCTCTGGTTGCAAATTCCTCAGGATCCGACTGGAGCTCCGGAACGGATCCAGTGTACAACCGGAGGTACCACTGTACATTTGTGCAGAGGAAGTTCTCATGTCATGTGCATTTGCACATTACTAAAATAAGGACAAGAGACAGCATAATAATAATAATAATAATAATAATAATAATAATAATAATACAGTGGTACCTTGTGTTGCATAACCTCCAGGTTACAGAATCTTCAGGTTACGGCCACAGCAAATGGTTTCGCTGCTCACGCATGCGCAGGAGCACTCTATTGTGCCGTGTGTGTGTGCAGAAGTGGCGCCTCTAGTTACAGATTTTTTTGGGTGTGCACGGCACCCGAAAATGAATTAAATCCGAAGAATTAAATCCCTAACCAGAGGTACCACTGTAATAATAATAGTAGTAGTAATAATA
Source organism: Podarcis cretensis (assembly GCF_951804945.1). Classification (NCBI taxonomy): domain Eukaryota; kingdom Metazoa; phylum Chordata; class Lepidosauria; order Squamata; family Lacertidae; genus Podarcis; species Podarcis cretensis. The sequence continues at coordinate 29,567,816 of NC_137173.1, read as the reverse complement.
ATAATAATTTATTGTTTGTACCCCCGCCCATCTGGCTGGGTTTCCCCAGCCACTCTGGGAGGCTCCCAATTGAATATTAAAAACATGATCAAACATTGGGGGTGGAGACTATCCTTCAGGTATACTGGGCCGAGTCCATTTAGGGCTTTAAACACTTAGCACCAACACTTTGAATTGTGCTTGGAAACATACTGGGAGCCAATGAAAGTCTTTCAGGACCAGTGTTGTATGATCTTGGCGGCCGCTCCCAGTCACCAGTCTTGCTGCCGCATTCTGGATTAATTGCAGTTTCTGGGTCACCTTCAAAGGTAGCCCCACATAGAGCACATTGCAGTAGTGCATTAAATTTGCATGTTTGCTAAGCTGTGATTACACATTAATTGACAATAATTTAAACTGAAATAAATATATAAATATATATCACATCAAAATGGGGCAGACTGTGAGTAGGTGACTTGTTTGCTTGCTCAGTCCATCGTCCAGGTTCTCATCATTGATCTCTTTAAACCAGACATCCCTTTTAAAGAGAGGACTAACAGAATCACAGCATTATGAGTCCCCAAGGCTCATGTTGTCCAGCCTCGTGCAATGCAGGAATGTCAACTAAATCATCCATAATAGATGGTCGTCTAACCTCTGCTTCAAAACCTCCACAGGAAGGAGGGTCCACCACCTTCCGAGGGAGTCAAAGAGCTTCTATACTCAGAAAGCTTTTCCTGTTGTTTAATCGGACTCTACTTTCATGTACTTGAAGACATGGCCCTGATAATTAAGAGACTCATGCTCTACTGACTGAGCTATCTATCATGAGCCATCTTGCAATAGATGGGCACATCCATAATCTCTTCTTTTTCTTTTTCTTGATACTGAAGAGGGTTTCAATATTACCATTCCAAGAACACAGGAAGCAACAGGTCAGTTTCTTGTCTTTTGTTTTTTGTCTTTCAGAAATGTGTGATTAATTTCTCTGCAATGGCGTTTGTGTCCAGGGACGGAGAAACACACTCTCCACTTGGAGGATGAACAATTGTGTTTGTAGGTCTTTCCCCGCTTTTACTGTGGTATAAAAGTCATTTATATGTTGCAACTCTTAATTAAATCAAGGCTGCATAATATCCCTGTGTGAGTACCATTTTCATATCAGAATCTGAGAAGCAAAATCTGTTGAATGAATGAGTGGTTTTAAAAGGTGATTCATTTCCACTGCAATGTGATGTGAGAGTGGCAGAATAACCCTCCAAAGGGTAATTTATCACTAACTATCAACACTGATATCTGGTTATGTTCTCAGGGGGAGAGAGAGAAAATGGAAGACAGCCCAAGGTTCAAGATAACAGTCTCTCTAACTTATTTTTTATTTTATTATGGACCTAATAGACTTTTCCATTCTGTGCGGAAGAAAATAATTAAAGGATTAGCTGAGTGTGAAATTAAATAGCTCTTTTTTTCTGCTGCGTGTTAAAGACTCTTCTGAGGAAGGGGCTGAATTGAAACAAGCTTCCAAATGGTTTTGATTCTGTACGGGAAAATGAATTCAGTGTTTTCTTTAAGCAAAAAGAAACAAAAACTCACACCAGTCTTATATCATTGATGTGGCTTAAATGACAGAGGGTTAATCTCTAACACTCAAGGTAGTAATTAAATAAACTTTCAAAGTGATAGGCATCTATATCCATATCAGTGTGAGGCCAATATGGTATTTTAGAAAAATCCTACCAGTCTATGTTCATAAATTGAGGTTAATATGAAAGGAAATCTGATATGGTATGGTAATTCATTTGCAAAGTGCTTGAGCACACACACACAAACAAACAAACACAAGGGGCTGCTGACCCTGCTCTCATTGTTCTCCAACCCCACCAACCATGGCCCCTTTCCAAACACCAAAAGGGCGGGGTATAAATAATAAATTATTATTATATTATTATTATTTTCACACCTCTTTCCACCCCCCGTTATTTATCTCCTTGACATCCGATGGGAGGGTGTTCCGCAGGGTGGGCGCCACTGCCCGGTTCCTAATCATCATCATCATCAGTGCTTTTTTAAAAAATATATATTTAGGGGTACTCTCATTTTCCTGTTGTTGTTGTTGTTTAGTCATTTAGTCGTGTCCGACTCTTTGTGACCCCATGGATCAGATCATGCCAGGCACTCCTGTCTTCCACTGCCTCTTGCAGTTTGGTCAAACTCATGCTGGTAGCTTTGAGAACTACTCATTTTGAAATACTGCCCCTTAATGAGGCCAAACTTAGATTCACAAAATGTTTAGGGGTATGCGTACCCCTGCATCCCCCCAGAAAAAAGCACTAATAATAATAACAACGAGAGCCCGAAGCACATTTAAAAGGAGTACCATCAGATTCAAAGGGGTTTGCTTCGGACTACACAAGCACAGGATCACACAGTAAAATGTATCTCAATGTACAGCCTGGAATACTAAGGATTCACATCCAGCTGGATTGGCAAGGGATTTATTTATGTAGCATTTAAAAAGGAAAGGGGGGGGGGAATAGTCACAAAACCACATTGTTTGCTCATACAACCCTTAGATCAAAGTGAATCCTTGACAAACATGATTTGAAAAGCAACTATACTAAAAATATATTTAAAAATCCCACTTCATGTATTAACTTTCCAGCACAGGAGGTGGACTTGAATGAGCATGTGGAAACTGAATAAAGCCAGTGACTTTTGACAGTCTTTGTGATCTCTCATGAGAAATCTGAGCAGTCTTTTTATGGTCAAAAGCCCGTTTAAATCCCCAGTGAGTCACTGACAGATCCACTGAGAATTACTGGATTTGTGGAATGACTAAGTGGGGGAAATATATAAAACATCAAGCGCACTAAACTTCCCCACCCCACCTAATTATCTTGTACTAATATGTAACTTTATTAATATGGGGAGAAGGGGTTGGATGCAATGAGAATGTGCTTTTAAAAAAATAAAAAAAGAAGTTATGAAGTTATGAAGGCTGTGACCAAGAGACCTGGTTGCCTGCTCAGTCTGCTATCAAGGGGCTAATGGTTAATGGGCAGCTTCAAGGCTACTCCTGTCCTCCCTTCTTACGGATGCTTATCTTTATACCAGACGTGGACTAGACTACCATTCAAACAGAGAATGCCTTCAAACAGAGGGCTGTGCTCTCACAGGGAGGGGGGGAGAAATTCAATTCTGTTTGCATTTTACTGAGAAATGACATAATTCGCACCTCTCAAACTGAGCACGAGCAAATTGAAACCCAGCTACCCTTTGAAATCCAAACTTCTCTGGATTTTGCGATGCGGTTTCCCAACCAACTAGTGTGAACTAAAATTCATATGTGTGCATAAAAATGCAATGATTGTTATTTAAAAAAATAAGATACAAAAATGAACTATGTTAGCAACGATCATTTGCAAAAACAAAAACAAAAAGTCTCTATTTGCCAAAACTGCACACAAAAATGTGAGTACCGGGGGGGAATTGCACTTAAGTACTGAACCGTTTTTTGAGGATTAAAAAACAAACAAACTGCAAATTGTTGCAGAAATGTGGCAAACTGAATTTAAGAGTGGAAAGATTAGAAACCCAAATGACATGTTTGTTCATCCTTTCACCAGAACTCTTTAAATAGAGTACTGCCCCTTATAAAGTAGGACACATGGCCTTGCAACAGTGCACCATCTGTACCAGCCCCTAGTAAGCAATACCTAGATTCCAATGAATGAAAGAGCCACAGGGCCCCAACTGCTTGCATAGGCTTAAGCCCCTTCTAAAATCAGAGTCACTTAGTATCTTTGAAATACAAGGATGCACATAGTTTTCCCATTGACTTGCATAGCTTCCCATTGACTTGCAGCTTCCCTGTGTTTTTTTATTAGATTTTTGCATATCTCAAAGCACATATGAGTGCTAGTGGTAGAGAGATGCCCCCCCCCTTAATACATAAAATCTTTTTTGCAGTCATCTTTTTTTGCATAGGTTCACCAGGAGGTGATGTCCTAGCAAGGCAACTGAGACACTATAAAGATTTGGTATTTTCATCTTTAGGGATGAAGCATTTATGCATTTGCAAAAGAAAAAAGATGAGGAAACAGATTGCCAAGAAAACAGCATACAGGTTAGCATGAAATTTATAGGTGTATAGGCACAAATTTAGAAGTCCGTATTAAAATTTAAATAGAAATACATCTCACCATAATGGGGACAGAGGAGGATTTAGAGCAGCAGGACTGGTTCCGTCACACTGTGTGTCGGGCCTAGGGGGCGCCACAGGGCATTGCAATGATGACATAGTGAACTGAGGGGAATGGGAGGTAAGAAGAGTCAGGTGCAAATTTTGGCCTTGCACAGGGCACTACTGAAATTGGAAAGAGCAAAGTCTGCCCCAATGGGGAAGACTGCAACCAGGTGGGTGTTATGTACTGAGTTGAATAGGATCCAAAAGGCAGCAGTCTGATTGGTCCTAGAACAATAGGATCCAGAATGCAGCAGTCTGATTGGTCCACAGGAGCCATCCAATTCAGCTCCAGGTGGAAGGGAATCCGCAACCTGATTGGCCTACAGGAGAATCTGGAATTAGCCAACCACATGGAGCCATTGTGTAATTAATGAATATAAGGTAGATATTCAGGGGGAACTTCCATTCCTCCTCACCACTATGAGCTGAAAAAAGAGCATGAAATCCACTCTCGACTCCTAGTATATTTCAGTGGGTCTGCTGATGGGCAACTTCAGCACTAGGCAAACCTTCTGAGGATTGTCCTCACCCACTCTGGTTGAGTCAGCAAGGGCAAGGAGGTTCAATTCACCCAACGCCTCCCTCTCCCCACAGTTTCACAGACAGCCCTGCTCTCCCATATACTCTGCCAAGCCTAGGGTGTTTTCCTGTACAGTAGATGTAGAGAACCTCAGAACCTCTCTATATGGACTCTCCCCAACCCGCACCCAGAGGCAGCACCATGCTGGAGTGCATTTGTTTGGCTGGTATGTGTCCTTAGACTTTGATAACGTCTCTTGCTTATCTGGAAATAGGATGGAAGTTTGTGCGTGTAAGTGTAGAATAATAAATAAAGACTAGAATAAAAACTACTGTACAAAGATCCATTGTTCCGCCCACTTTTGCACTGGGCCACTGTTATGCAACCCCTCCAGAAAGATGCCCACGAGAAAATGTGACACTTCGGCTGAAACTGATCCCCCCCCCCCCCGCTGTACAGCAGGAGAGACTATTCTTCCATTCACTCGGATCAAATCCCTAGATGCACTCCCTTGCCTTCTGCTCTCCAGGATTCCCAAGATAGGAGGGAAGAGAAAATTCCTCACTGCCCCCCCCCCCCCAAGATCTCCTAAGTGTTAGAAAAACACTGAGGCCTCATTTGAATAGTAGAATGTCTGGCACCTGGTGGGCGGGGCTTTTGAATTGTGCTCCGGAATTGGCCCCTCCCTTCATGTGTTCAGAGGCCAACTGTCATTCTTGCTTCTTGCCTCATTCTTGCCTCAGGATGTTGTTTTAGTTTCTCTCAGAGTGTATGTTATTGTGTTACAGTTTTTCTTTATTATTAAAGCTTTGTTTGACATATACATGAGTCGCTTACTTTGCTGAAAGAAAAGAAACTCTGCTGAAGAATGGTGGCATATCCTAAACTGCGTGACTGAGGGGATATTCCCAGTCTGACAGGAGGATTAAATTTTTTAATCCCCTCCCCCACCGTCCACAACACTAAGTGCTGCAGGCTTCTCATCCTTCTCATCCTTTAAGGCCTTCTGTGTCAAGGCGTACCCTACACTGATCACAAAAGGCAAGAGAAAACATAGTGGAGGTTCAGCTCAGTAGCAGAGTAGCTGAAGTAACAGAATCTCCAACTTTCTTCCAAAATACTTCAGTTTGCTCACATTAAGGGCTTGACAGGATTTTGGAGGGGCTTAACAAGGGACGCAGGTGGCGCTGTGGGTTAAACCTCAGCGCCTAGGGCTTGCCGATCGAAAGGTCGGCGGTTCGAATCCCTGCGGCGGGGTGCGCTCCCGCTGCTCGGTCCCAGCGCCTGCCAACCTAGCAGTTCGAAAGCACCTCCGGGTGCAAGTAGATAAATAGGGACCGCTTACCAGCGGGAAGGTAAACGGCGTTTCCGTGTGCGGCTCTGGCTCGCCAGAGCAGCGATGTCACGCTGGCCACGTGACCCGGAAATGTCTCCGGACAGCGCTGGCCCCTGGCCTCTTGAGTGAGATGGGCGCACAACCCCAGAGTCTGTCAAGACTGGCCCGTACGGGCAGGGGTACCTTTACCTTTTTAACAAGTGACACCAGAGATATCAGCAATCAGAGTGTGGGGAGTAAAAACCCAAGTCAATAGCAGGTCATAATCCTCTCAGCCATTTTCAGCTAATTTTACTGTTTAATGAAAACTTTTACAGCTAGAATGATGGTTCTTTGTTTCTTTAGCTATTGAGAGAGTAACTGTTGACAACGTGGTGACTGTGTTGAAATTTAGGAATCCCTGCTAGAACTTAGGGTTGCAAATGATGGTGTTGGGGTTGTTATTGTTTGTTTTTGGGCCCAGTAGGATCATTAGGCTGAGCTCAGTGCTAGCCAATAGGCAATTTAAATTTACTATGTGCAACTTTAAATGGGTCACTGTATGCAAATGAATAATAGCCACCGTTTTCTTTGGAAGGCTAGAAATATAGTTGCATAATGCCATTTGGTGGGAATTTGTTGGCACAGGAAGCTGAATACTTGGATATGCATTGAAGGCGAGGCCATTAGGCACATGATAGAAGTCTAATATTGTGACAAAGAGTCGTTACATTGCTTATTAAATTTTTAGCAGTTCTTTGGTAACACAATTTTTGTGTTTCTTTCAGAAGACTCACTGTCCACATGAATGTTGGGAGAGAAAGTTACCCTATGAAGATTCTTCCAAAGCAACCAGCTGAACTGTTCCCCTGACTTCTGGACCACATGGCCTTAGATATGCATACCAAGAGACATTATTCTCATTTGTGGAAAGATAAACCCATTGACCCTGAAAATAGATCTCTTACTTCTGGCCCACATTCATAATCCAATTATTCTTGATCAGCGAAATGTAAGTCCATAATTAATCTGCCACCTGAGAGGGTTTGTTATTTTCTTTAAACTGCCTATTAATTTATTAAATTGTCCCGATTAAGTAATGTATTTGACAGTCTTGGTTTCTTGTTAAGAATATTAAATATGTACTTATATGGAACATGTGATATTAAGCTGAGGCCTAAACAGCTAAGATATTTTTGAATGTATTATCCTTCAAGACTAGGCCTTCATATTACTTGCTGATGATCAAGCTTGGTTGGCAAACGGGGAGGGAGGGATATTTGAGGAGGGTGAATGAGGAAAAGGTTTGAAAATAAGAAATACTGCAGGTAAGATCCTTCCATGCTTGTATGGTTGTGGGTAGAAAACCATACTTCAGTGTTAGAGCATGCAGTTTGTATGTGAAAGTTCCTCATCAGTCTTTGGTACTAACAGTGAAAAGGGATCTCAGGTTGCAAGGGATGGGATATACTTCTGCCTGAGACTCTGGATGGCTGCTGCCAGTCAGAGGCAAAGAGAGGTCATAGTCAAGAGACCGAGCACCACACACCCTACCAGCCACTTCTCTGATGAGCAGAGAAAAGTGACATAAATATGTATCAACAGTTATAGATAGAGCATTTCCATATTAAAGTTCTGATCAGCTGAGGACACATGGAGTTCCACACTCATGCATCTGTGTATGTACACTCACCCACACCAAATATACAGGGGTGCAGGCATGTGTACCATGTGTGCTGGCCCACTGTCTCAGTCATGCTTTTAACTTATGAGGAGGTTCGGGTGAGTAACCAGAAGAAAAGGGACCCAGATGGAGGGGGTGGGGAAGCTGGCAACATGCAATATAGCAAGTGTTAAACTCACATATACAAACCAGTTCCTATCTACCCTTCTGCATCCTCAGCCTCAACCTACATGCTGCACAGATGATGCCCTGCCCCTCAACCTCCTCTTCCCCAATTTCTAATATTTAACCTACAATTTTTCGCTAGTATCATGAACTACAAAGAACACACAGGAGGAAACATCCTGGGATCGTTGTTATTTAATTATTTTTTTAAAAAAAGAAAACATAGAAAGTTCTCTCACTACCGTAACTTGGGGTTTTTACTTTGTTCCTCAAAGAATTCCACCACATTCCTCTTCCCCTGCTCCAAACTATATAGCCTTGCAGTTGTATTTATTTATTTATTAAATTTATACCCTGCCCTTCCTCCAGAAGTTGCTTCCCCTATTTTCTTTTGAAATGTTCATTTACTTTACTTGCTGAAAATCCCCTGTACAGGATTCTCAGTGTTAATGATCTGTTTCCTTGCTTCCTATGATGTCAAGGATGTTGCTCTCCTTCCAAAAAAAGAAATGTATCAGGAAGATCTTCTATTGTTTCCACTTTTATCTTTAGATTATTGCAATGTGGTGGTCTGGGGGTTTAAAATATTTTTTTAATTGAAACAACTGCAGACATCTGTGGGATGCCCAAATATTGTATTGTATGCATCCAACCTTGTGTCTCTATAGATTAGGCATCATCATTCTGCTTTCATTATAAGCCAGAGGAATATTTCCTCATATTTCCTGTTCTCATTCAGATTCCTGCAGAAAAAGAAAAGTAGCCCCTTTCAAAGCTATGTGTGTTGATTTGAGGGTCTAAATATAGAGCAGGGTTGGCTAGCCTGATGCTACTGACTGACAGCTCTCATCATGCCTGTCAGCTGGGGCTGATGAGAGTTGGAGGACCACAGATTAGCCACCTCTGATACTGAGCTGATGAACATGGTGCCATAGGAGGATAGAAGGAGCCCCGATGGATCAGACTGAATGCCTATCTAGTGCAGTATTCTGTTTCCTGCAGTGACCAATCAGAGGCCCTTAGGAAGCCCACAAGCGAGAGAAGATATCTCTGATCCTACAGCATGGGGAGGCAACATGGGGCTTGTTAATTATTGTCAAAATGCAATTCCCATAAGCTCCATCCAGCATGGCAAAATGTAAACAACTGCCCTGTGATTTTCGGTTGAAGGGTGGTATAGAAATTTTCATAAATAATAATATTATCCACAGATGGATTTCAAGGATGTGTGTGTGTGTACGTACTCAGGCTGGACCTACAACAAAATATTGCAGTGTTCTCTTCACCACCTGAGTGGTACTAGCCCCAGCCAGCCAGCCAGCCAGCCATGCTTACCTAAAACAATATTAGCAATATGGAACCAAAAGCAATATAAAATGCTCATTTTAAAAATACTGATAAAAATTGAGCATTAAGAACACATTGAAGTAAAATTTGTGAGAATATAAATAAAAACCAGCAGGTTGGGTTTTTTTTATGAAAAAGATACACAATAAAATTACATGCCTGAGAAGTTTTGCCTAAACAAGCACAGTTTTTAGCAGGTGTCAAAAACAATACAGTGTTAAGCTGGGGTGCTGCATGGTGACAGGACTGTCAGAATATAGTTCTTCCCCAAAGGTGTTATGTCACTATCATACAAATGGCTACTTTAGTCTCAACTCCTATTCTGCATTGTATATTGTACTTTTGGGAAGGGCTGTAGCTCAGTGGAAGGGAGTCTGCCTTGCTTGCAGAAAGTGCCATTTTCAACCTCCATCTTATTCAGGTAGGGCTGGGAAACCCTAAAATCTCTGAAACCCTGAAGATCTGCTGATCAATATAGGCAATGCTGAGCTAAATAGACCAATGGTATGTTAAGGCAGTTTCCTGTGTTCAATCACACTGCTGTATTAGCTGCTTCTAGACCACTTACTGCCTCTCATATTCCTACCCTTTGACTCTACACACTGATTCAAACTGCAACAGCAAGATGGTCAAATACCTTGTGCAGCTGACACGTCTTTGTTGTTTTAGAGCACCTAGAGCCGGTTGCAGTATCTAAATGCCGGTAATAAAACCCTTGAATTTATAAGTTAGTGGAGGAATATTGGTATTTGAAACTAGAGAGCGAGTGAGAGCGCCAAGCCACAAATAACCACGTGATGCAGATTCTTTTCTGCAAACAGTTCACAAATCAAAGGAATTTATCTAGCCAGCATTGAGAACCTCAGAAGGCAGAGGCAATCCCCACCCCCACCCCCACCCCCCACTCCCACAAACTGAAGATGAAATTCCAGTCTTGCCGCAGAATCTGTGAGGTTTGTGAAATTTAGGCGTCTGTGGAAGGATGGGTTCTAGCTTGAGAGAAGCAGTTTGTGACTCACAGGCTTTAATGCTGAGGCATCAGCTTTGGCATTTTCAAGCAAACTCAGTTGCTAACATGATCCTCTGTTTTAATGTCACTTTGCATATGTAAATATGCTTGTTTTGGTTTTCAGAAAAAGTTTAGCCAGTAGGTTAAAAGATGGTAAAGAGAAGCAAGTCTCCCTCACTATTTATGTACAATCAGCTACATTATGTGTTTGCTTCTCGTGCTGTGAGATGTCTCTCAGCACTTCATTTCAGGAGCTCTGATCCAACTCAGTGACCAACTTTATTCTCCTTTACGGGTCTACTCAGCCCCCACTGAGTTCAAGGGGGCTTACTTCCAGGGAAGAGTATAAAGGATTGCAGACTATGTCCCACTGAAACCAATGGAATTTTAGCTAGTTCCTGTTAATCTCTTCCACTAACTCCAGTGGGATTTAGTAATGATCAAATGGATTAAGGACATCGGAAACTGCCTTCCTGTATACTGAGTCAGGCTATTGGACCATCTAGCTCAGTATTGTTTGTAATGAATGACAGAGGCTCTCAGGGGGAGGGGTCACATCCCATCCTACCAGAGACCTTCTGCATGTAAAGCCGATGCTCTATCACTGACCTACAGACTGGACTCCATCTATAAATGTAGTTTGGGAAAGGTTTATGCAGGATATATATTGACCTCAGTCCAGGGAATGCTGGTTGCATTTAAACCCCCTGGAGATAAGTGGGATTTAAATATAGAGTTAAACTCTTAGGCAGGGATCCAAATATCTATATTAGGTACAACAAAATGAATGGGGCTACCCTTCTGTGTTTTGCCTTTTGACAGCTCACCCCGGTGCGATGCTACAAACAATCTGCCTTTGAAAGTTCTTTTTAAAAGAGATTTGCCTACTAGGATTGGTTACACTCAGAAGTTACTGACTGGATCGCCCACATGGAACTGATCCCTGCCAATATGGGGTTTGCAGCCCGCCCCAATTAACTGAGCAGTGGGGGCTACAAACACCACATCCCTCAGGGCTCTTCCTTTGCAGTCTAGCTTGAGTTTGCCATTGCAGCCTGGCTGCAAAGGCATAAAGGAAAGGCTCTCAATTCTTTCCTTTGAAATAGGGTTACCTCAGGTAAATAATCAGGTGGTTGGCAGGTGGGCTTTCTCACCTACCTATCAAAGTGGCCCACAGGGTGTGGGGGGCGGAGCTTACAGCTCCAGGGTGGAGTGAGATCTTGTTCACCAAGCCTGGCCTGAACTGACCAGAAGTGGGTCTCCAGGGTTTCAGACAGGAGGCATGACCAGCCCTAGCTGGAGATACTGGGGATTGAACCTGGTGCCATCTGTGTGCAAGGCAGATGTGCTGCCATTGAGCTACAGCTCTTCTCCCTGCTAACAAGCAGCTCCACTGATGAGGAACATCTATTTTTATTTTTTTTACTCAGACTTGCATTTGTTCTCTATTCCAGAAAGCTGGCAGAAATGAAATTCTATACAACAGAGATGGCCAAGGAGCACCTGCACAAAATTTACTCTCCTCCCCCACAATCAGTGCCCTTAGCAAATTTTAATCTATGTGTGGGGGTTTTTTTATGCTTCTGTTTTCTTTATTTCATTTTTGTTTTGTTTTTGTTTTTGTTAGCTATTAGCTTGGGTGGTTTGCATCTGGAAGTTTACAAAATATTGCAGAGGAGACCACATTTAAGCTGAACTTGACCCCATAAGATCTACTAACATCATACTTAATTATGCCCAAGACATCTAAATAAGTGGTTAAAAAAAATCTCAGGGGGATTCATTCAGTGCTCTCATGTGCACTGCATTTCATGGTATGTTACAAGTTTAAACAAAACCATATTCCATAACATACTGTGCTGACATCTTTCTTCAGACTGGGTACTTTGGCCTGGGAGCCATTAGTTCCAGTTTCCCTACTGAACGGTGTTTGTGTTCTTGCGCATTTCCCCTACTCACCATGATTTCACATTCTTCCTTTGATTCCTTCAGGATTCAAAGTGTTGTGCCGGACAGACATTTTTATTTTACTTGGGGGGGGGGCAGCAAGGAGGGTGTTGGGGAAATGTGAGTAAAAATAGCAGTTGTGGGGAACCTTTGGCTAACTACAGCTCCCATCAGCACTTGCCATTGACCATATTTGCTACTGTTGATGGGACTTGTAGTTCAGCAGTATCCAGCAAGCCAAAAGTTCCTCGCACCTGGTGTAGGATGTTATTGATACCTTTCCACATCAGCTCCCTAGTGGTAGCATTTTGCCGCAGTTGACATTTCTGAATTTCATAGGGAGCACATTTTTACTTTTCTCGGTTGAAACTGTGTTTGCTACCACAATACCCAATTTCTCTCACATGCACTGACAGCTTACTGTTGACACTTCACCCCAAACCTCCCAATGACCTTACTCAGGAGCTTCAGTAGTTCTTGAAGAGCAAGTAAAAAGTAGATCTCTGTACAACACCAGATTATAAATACTATGGAGCAAAGCAGCAGTTTCTCAAATGACTTGTCAAGTAGCACTTGAACCCCCAGAGCATGGTTCCTGTTTCCATTCTAAGGTGTGGGTCCAGAAAGATACCCAAATGATGCTGGGAGAATTAAATTTAAAAGCAGTGTACACATTGAATGGCTAACTTTGAAAATGTGGACCTGTGACCATAGTACATCTGCGTGGGCTGAGCCTTGCAGTTTCTAAACAAAACCTTGTCCATCCATGCTTAAAATGAATTTGCCAGGAAAATACTAATAATTGCTTTCTTTTCTTTCTTTTCTTTTAAAAAGAGAATACTTTGGGCAAATTTAAAAATAAACCACCCAGAGTGAGGAGGAAAAACAACACAGTTTTCCAAATCTGCATGAACAGTCATTTGGAGAAAGACCACTCCATCTTATAAATGACACCACTCAGCCAGGAATCAGCCAAGCTGCTTTGTCCCCCTCAGCCATATGGCAGCAGAAACTAATATTTGAGTCTGGCATCCGGATCAGAAAAGCAATTTGAACCTGCTCGCTAGGCATGGCTGGGATAATTCTGCATTTATGACCTTTAATGATGCATACCAAATAACGGCAACATAGATTGCTATACAGACACACACACACACACCACTTTGTTGATGTACATGATGTACACATATCTCCTAGCACTTGACTTGTATGGAAGACACATATATCTAGGTTGGGAACATTCTAGGTTGGGAATATATTCTAGTGAAAGGGGGTTCTTGATGTAGAAAAAAAAGGGAAGAATGTAGTATCTCCAACTTGTCAACTCTGCACCCTGTGGGCTTGGAGGAAAACGTCCTGAGCAAAAATATTATAAGAATCCAGAGAGAATCATAGTTTTGGTCATTTTAGTTGGATTGGAATATAGTTATAGTACCAAGCACTTTAATGATTTTTGTGATCCAGTCTTGGCCAATTTTTTTTTTAATGCATAGTAGGGAAAATGAATACACAAATGTATATTTTAAGGGAAATTCATACCAAGTACATCCTTTAGGAGGAATGAATACAATTCAAATGCTATTTTTGTGCAGCATGGCCAATGGTCAGGGCTGATGAAAGCTGTAACCCCAAGAACATAGGTTACCCCATCCTTGCCCTAGTAGTGAGCTGTCAATCTGACCACTTGTGTGCCTGGACAGAGAGATTTTTCCAGACTTGTCCTGCTCAGGCTGTGCTTTTGCCTTTTACAATGATAAAATTGGCTCCAGCTCATTCTCTTGCTTGTTCCTGGTCTCTGCTTAGCAGCTGCCTACAGCTTAACCCTGACACTCTGCATGGCTCATTCTACAACATCTCCTGCAATGCCTTTACACGTTCTTTTCCCTTGTCCATCCCATCCTGTGCACAATTGCATTAACTCAATCTCTGCATCTTCTTGTGATGAGTTACATAAATTAATGATGCCTCGTGTGAAGAAATACTTTTTTGGGGATGCCCTGAATCTCCTACCATTCAGTTTTGCTGGACAGCCCAATGTGTACAGCTTTGAGAGAATATTTCTCTCTATCCTTATCTTCAGAACGTTCAAACTTTGCAGAATTTTATAAAAGGATGTCCTTCCTACTTAGTCATCACTGGAACACTGCAAAGATTACGCCCAGGACTACTCTCAAGGATTTGGCCAGGACTACTTTCAAGGATTTACACACTCTCTCTCTTTGTAAATTAATGATCTATTCTGCACATATTGGAAGCATTGTGCCAACAAAAGAAAGTCTTAGGGAGACAAAACATTGCAAGAATAAGCTAATAGAATCCTATTCTTTCCATGATTGGGATGCAGGTGGCACTGTGGTCTAAACCACTGAGCCTAGGGCTTGCCGATCAGAAGGTCAGAGGTTCAAATCCCCGCGACGGGGTAAGTTCCCGTTGTTCGGTCCCAGCTCCTGCCCACCTAGTAGTTCAAAAGCATGTCAAAATGCAAGTAGATAAATAGGTACCACTCTGGCAGGAAGGTAAACGGCATTTCCATGCGCTGCTCTTGTTTCACCAGAAGCAGCTTAGTCATGCTGGCCACATAACCCGGAAGCTGTTTGCAGACAAACGCCGGCTCCCTCGGCCTATAGAACGAGATGAGTGCCGCAACCCCAGAGTCGTCCGCAACTGGACCTAACAGTCTTTTATTCTTTCCATAATTCTGTTAGCTTTTCAGTGTGTCAGGACAACAGAGCCTTGGCAGCCCAGTTCCCCAAAATAAGCTTCTGCAGCGCAATGTGGCTTGCATATAATAATGTGGTAAGCGAATGGTAAAATCTGGAGTGAGTTAAGAGTGACTGTGGATCTTGCAGAAATTCCCTTGGCTTGAACAGGCTGCTTCTGCCGTTTCTTCAGTGAGTCAGCTAAGAAGATGCCAAGCTAAAAGCTTGCTATCACCCAATGAGCAGCAGCTGGCCAGTGTCTCCAATTATCTCCTCTTCTTTGGCAGCTGGGTTAGGTTGCAGACACAGAGCCAATGGGAAGCAATGAGACCTGAGAGTTTTTAAAGCCACAGTCCCAGG
Organism: Podarcis cretensis; assembly: GCF_951804945.1. NCBI lineage: Eukaryota > Metazoa > Chordata > Lepidosauria > Squamata > Lacertidae > Podarcis > Podarcis cretensis. The sequence goes on along the minus strand of NC_137173.1, from coordinate 29,552,545 downwards.
ACATACATTCAACCATAAACAAAGTAAATTGACAATTCTGCCTGGCCTTCTACCCCCACTAAGCCTCCCAGATGGATCACCTTTTATGCACTGCATTGAAAATATACCAGATTCTTCACAAATAATTATGCAAACAGCTTTGAGTGCAACAGTGTTTGTGCAGCAACTTTTAGAGGCGCAATGTAACTTCCCTGCCCTCTCTCCTCCCTGCATGTTTTCACGGGTCTCCTGAATCTGCTCCCTAAACGTGTGTGAGAAGAGACTGAATCTGGAACCACAGATAGGAAATAAACTTGAGGGTTACCCTACGAATGCCACTTTGAGTTCCATCATTGAAGAAAGGCAGGAGGCATACCCAATCCAACAAACTTGGAGATGTCTTAAGCCTCGGTGAGCAGATCAGTGCTCAATGAGCTCGCCTAACTTTCTCTATATAGCGTACCCATTCTCATTTGCAGGCCACTTTCTCATTCATGAAAACAACTTTTTAATCCTAGCACTGTATTTTAAAGTGCAGTAGAAAGGTGGGGGAAGATTAAAAAAATAAATTATGGGCAGTTTCCAAGTAGCTCTTTCCATCAATGCAAGGATTTCCAGTTGGGCAATAGAAATCCCTCCACTTCTGCTCCCCTTGTCTACTCCCATAAATATATTCTGAGGTTTTTTCCCTAACCCTCTGGAGCAGATTTGGGGAGGGTGCACACAGGGAGAGGAGGGAAGTTCCTTTGTATGAACAGAAACCCCTGTACTGATGCAACAGCCTAGAGCCAGTGTGGTGGAATGGTTAGAGAGTTGGACTAGGACCTGGGAGAACAGGGTAAGTAATCCCCACTTGGTAACAAAGTTCACCGTCCTTGGGCCAGTCACCAGCTCTTAGCACAACCTACCTCACAGGGTTGTTGTGAGGATGAAATGGGCAGGAGGAGAACCATGCACACTACCTTGAGATCCTTGGAAGACAAAGATGGTATATAAATGTAATAAATAAATGAATTGCGGGATACTGCCCTATGACACCCAGAGAACCTTTTTGCGATTGGATAGCTCCTCAGTTGGATAAACAATAAATAACTCATCTTTTGCTAAACCATTCTATCCCACATCTTTCTGTCTCCCTCTTAATAGAACACTTTTCAATTAAAGGAATGAGACTTTGGTATGACAAAGTGGCCTCTAATGGTGAATAAAATGAGTATCATTAACAATAGTTCCTGGGCACAATTTGTATGATAAAATGCATTTTTGTGAAATATGCAGCATGGAAGTGTTTGATGCTTCTTCTTCTTTTATTATTATTTCACCTAAATGAAGTAGACGTAAATATTTTTTTTGTGTGTGCATGTGTATTTTAATTTAAAAGACACTGGATTTCAAGACGTGATCTCAAAATCAATCTAGGAATAGCATCTTGGTCATATTCACCCTAGAGATGTGTTCTGCCCTGTCAGACAGTTAATTAATATACTTCAGTTCTGCTGTAAAGTTAATCTCTTTTCCGTATTTATCTAGGCTGATGCTGAGGAAGCATTTGACAGTGAATGGTGCTTTTCTATTTATAACTTTTTAGGCCATTTAATTTCAGAGAAATGTTTTGTTACATGGAGGGCAGGCCCATCAATAGCTGCTGCAGACAGCTGGCCCTGAGTCCCCATCTGTTATTCAGAATTTACGTTCTTGGTGTCCGAATGCCAAAAATACCTGGGCATATAATATTCCTTAACTTTTTGGGTTTTCCCTCTGAAACAGCCAATGCTGAGATGTTTGATGAATATATAAGAAAAGCCCTACTGGATCAAACCAAAGACTCATCCAGCCCAGTACTCTGTTTCTAGCAGTTGCTAGTGAAATGCCTCTCAAATGCGTAGAAAATAGGCCATGAAGGCACTAACTTTCCGCTTCTTCTTCTTTCATTTGTATACTTCTCCTGAACGTGAAAGTTCAACATAGCTTTGATAAGTGATAACTACTGAGAGGACTGTCATCCATAAATTTCTCCAATGCCTTTCCCCCAAAAATATATCCAAGTTAATTACACATTGTGTAAGGAATTACTCTCTTGTCCTAAATGTTGCCTATTTCATTGGGTAATCATGAGTTCTAGGATTCTGAGCCATTCATTATTCTATAAACCTCTATCGTGTGTCTACTCCCTCCGCCTTAACTACCTTTTATCCTAAACTTAAATACCCTCAATCTGTTCATCTTTCCTGAAGGAACCCTTTAATCACAACAGTTGCCCTTCTCAACCTCTAGAATATGGAGATGGGATACTGAACAAGACTAAACTTGGATGAACAACATCACAGGGTCCCCCACCCCCCTTTCTTGACTTGCTATTTAAAATAAATGATTACCGGTAATCTATCTTTGAATTATATCTTGAGCATCATCAGTTGATCCAGATATCACAATGAAAGAAATGTTCAGAACGATAAAACTTGTTTTATAGCAGATCTTCTGACTGGGGTGCACACAGAAAGGCCATAGGTCAGTGGTAGAGAGAGCATTAGCCTCACATTTAGATGGTTCCTGTTTCCTCAACATCTCCAAGTAGAGTTGGGAAAACTCCTTACTGAGACCCTGGACAGCCTCTGCCACTCAATGTGGGTAATAATGAGGTAGGTAGACCAATAAAAACAGCCTCCTCTGTTCCAAACCTAACTGATAAGATGAGGAATCATGAACAACTAGAAAGCTAGGAGTGCCATATGCTTAAAAAAATTAGAGCTGAGTCAGGATAGTTAGATGTGTTTGAATAACCCTGACTTCTTCTGTTCATTGAGTAACTAACTTTATTTTGTTTATTTCCTGAAGCTGGTCCCTGTAGAACCTTTCATGGTCTGATTCACTATCTAAACCTACATTTATGTATGTAGCATAATTGACTATACCCATGTCAAGCAATCTGCTGTGTAATGCTTAAGAGTTTGGCTGAGGTTTTTAAAATAGGTGCAGCAGGGGAAATCCACAACTGTTCTTTATGCTGCAAAATATGTGGCTAGGAGCAGTTATAAGAATGTTGATTAGCTCTCAGGACTATTCCATTTTTCTTCATCAAAGGGGGATATTCACTATACGGATCCTACCTACATTAGCTTGAAGCAAATATTGGCAGCAGCATGAGCAGGTGATTTTAAGGAAGGTTGATTGACTGATTAGGAAACACATGAACACAGGTTGAAGAGGCAGCTGGATGGATGCATGAATGAATGATTAGTGGGATGGAAGAAACTGATTTGGGAAGTGGCTCTTCAGAGAAACACCACAGAAAGTTTTACTTGTTTTTATTCAGTGAAAATTTGTAGGCAATCCCAGGCTGATCTGTGAAAACAAGAAATAGAAAAAGCGGAAGTAAGAGGATGTAGATATCTCTATGGCAGGTGTGTGTGGAAATTGCAGTCTATAAATATTTCAACTTCTTTTTTATTTTAACTTCTGTTGTTTAACTTCTTTTGCTAACTTCTTTTTGTGAAATGTGGATTGCATCCCAATAGATACTTACCCGAGAATAAATCTCACAGAACTTATCATTTGAAAGCCACCACCTTGGGAGGGCTTTGTCCTGAAAGGTAGTATAAGAGCAGGGCTGGTCCTACCATAAGGTAGAGGAAGGCAACTGCCTAGGTGACAGATCAATCATTTTATTCCAAAGCTACAACCATGCTCAAGGTGGCTTACAACGTATTTGAAAAATGCATTAATACAAACATATCAAAAGTAGTAATAAACAATAAGCAAAACTTCAAAAAGCCCACAATGAAATGGAACAATTTTCATATAGATCTTAAAATCCAAACTAAAGAAACTAAAAATTAACAGCTACAACAGCAGCAACTCGGTTCTTCAAAACCCTCTCTAAACAATACCCCAAGCAAATAGTCTGCTCAGCAGCCTCAGGTTTTGCAGCTGGAGTCAATCAGGGCCCTGCCCTCCTAGGCCAGGTGGAAAAGGCAAGGAGCAGGCCTTGCTGTTCTCACAGCCAAGATGGTCTCAGATGCTCAGGAGCAACTCCCACAAATTGCCCTCTGCTGCCCCATCGCCTGCCAGGAGTACTCTGGTCTGGCCTGCTACCTCTGATGTGGTGGAGAATATCATCCCATCACCAGCATTGAAGTAAGATTTAAATGTAATGCTTTGTGTTGAGCTTATTATGTATGGGGATGTTTTTACTGTTTTAATTGTGTTTTTATATGCTTTAAACACATGTGACCTTCAGGTGCAGGTCAGGTAAAAAAATACAAAATAATAATTATTAACTCCAGTCTGGCTGGCTTTTGTACATGAAACTAGAAGGCAGAGCCACTTTGTCCTTTGCGTCAGGCAGCAAAATGCCTTGGGCCAGCCCTTTATTTTTTTATTTATATAGCAATGAAACCTCTAAAGTGGTGTCTTAAACCAATAATATAAACTCAGTGGGGCGTATTTCTGAGTAGACATGTATAGCATTGGTAGAAAATTAAAGGATTCCATTTTGGAAGAACAAAACCCCAAAGCTTTAAAGATCAATAAGAGCAAGGTAACTTCCAAGCATTGTGAATAAGAGAATTGATGGTCTCCTTCAGATAGCTCAGCAGGCAATTAGAAATCAGTGGAAGAGTACACTCCAATAGTACATAAGTTGAATTTATTTCCTGCATCTATGTTCATTGCAGAGGTTTCTAGAGAGTCTTGTTCCAAGGGCACACACTATGAGAAATCAGTGTCTGGCCTTGAGAGAGAGAGAGAGACTGAGAGAGAGACTGAAGTCTCTGTGGAGGAATTAACTTGAGAAAGTAAAGAGCAGTAAATTGCCAGGAGCATATGGTATTCATCTGAGGACCCCGAAGGAAATAAAGTGTGAAAGAGCCCTGGGATTCTGATGAGCCTGTACAGTGTATGTCAGCCATGCTAAAGTGATGTCTATCTTCCAGAAATCAAAGGAGATACCTGGAGAGGCTCTGCTCCAGCTTGGCATTTTCAATCATTTGAAAGCCTGAACGAAAATTATCTATGAACGTAGGGCACTTTCCCCCACCCCCACCCCACACCCTGGGAAACCTGGAAAAAGCCAAGTGAAATTTATGAGAGCCTGAGAGGGCTTGAACCATCTCAACCCAGAAATAAGTTTCACAGTTATCAGTGTGGCTTACTTGCAGGTACGTGAGCAAAGGGTTGCAGGCTAAGGGAATCAATACCAATAAAAGTTTGTAATGTAGTTCACTTCCAGCAAATTTCATGTAAACTTTTTGAGGGGAAACTAACATAGCAGCACAAGTCGCTCTTCACTCTCCACTATGCTTGCAGTATTCATGAGAACTAGCCCCCATGAGAACTGCCATCAACCTCCCTTGCGATCACTACAATAAGACTCTCTTGGGATTGCGGGTTCAACCCCTTGAAACTCTGTAAAAAAAAAATAGCATACCTCAGTGGCTTGTCTGGAGTGAGGGAACTTGGAAAAGAAAAAATGCACAACAATGACCCTTCCCTTCATCCGTCTGTCATTTCCTGTTATATTAATGTAACCTTGGCATTCTCACAGATCATTTTTGCATAGTTGCTAATGTCGCAACACCCTGGCAGGGAACATCACCAATGCCTGCCCTGTGCTCCTTTAAATATGATGCTGCGTTCAATGGCATTGTGGGAAATTCAACTGGCAGGTGCCTGGTGCTGCCAATCAGAAGAGCACTAGTGCCATTGCTCTATAAGCCACCAGGAAATGTACTGGCATAGGAGCTAGTCCACCAGGGCACTTAGACAAAGGTCCCTGCCAACCTGAGACTACTACCTGTTCCATCTTTGCCTGAATCATTACTTTAGGCACACCTGCTTGGAAGCAGGACAATGCAAAAACTAAACTGGCAGGTTCATTTGCATGTGGACAGTTTTAATATTTCACGCTATGAAAACCAACTTTTTCAGGTGCAGGAGTGATGAGTGCTTTCAGTTATAATTCAGAAAAAGTATCATAAATGTTATGTACTGAAGTTCTCACCCTGGGCCAGCAGGCTTTTTTGTGCCTAATTGAACCATTACGTGTAGTGTTGTATATAAGGAAACCATTACGATTGTAACTGACGTCTTATTTCGGTGGGGAGGGGTGTTATGTACTGAAGTTCTCACCCTGGGCCAGCAGGGGGATACTGTAGATAGTTATGCAAATGAAGGATCGAAAGTGACGTTCAGTGATTGGATAGTTTTAGAAAGTTGCTACAGTAACGTTGTACTGGAACTCTATATAAGCAAGCTGACTGAGCCCTTCAGTTCAGTTCTGTTCTGGCCTTTGAATAACCAAGAGCTGTTTGAAGAATCGCTGTGTCGTCTGATATGTTCACCCACTACTTAACAATAAGATTACCCTGTTCCATAAGAATTCCACAAACACCCAAAGAACTTCATCAGAGCCAAGGCAAATATTTTTCTGGCTCTAGTCTGGACATAACTAACAAACAAAAGTGAAGTTAAACTAAAGCAACATGTTCAAATTCCCAACTGCCAAGAACAAATATCACCCACACTATAACACATTACTTGTCTCCTGGTACTACCTTAAAAAATAACTTGACTGCCTGCCCCACATTGTACTTGATAATGCATTTTTGCAGAACCATATTGTCAGAAAAGCAGTGTTTAATGTCTGGACAAAATATAAAGACCTACTGGAAAATAAAACTCCAAGGTGGCTTTCACCGCTGGAAGCTAAGGCCCGAAAAAGACCCAATATGGAGGCCAAATGGCCAAAATATTGGGAAATATTAGAAAAAGATGGAGACAATTGGAAATTGCAGAGTTTGGAGAAAATTAAGGACAAAGTGCGAGACTGGTTACATTACGCTCAGATTAATGAAGTTTTTAAAAATGACAAAAAGTTAGGGTTCCAGGTGGAGAAATCAAAATTGGAAACAGAACTGTTAGAACCTAAGACTAAGATACTTTCAAGAATGTACAACTTGCTGTTAAAATGGAATACACAAGACGAAATGGTTAAATCGGCCATGATAAAGTGGGCACAGGATATTGGGTATAATATTATGTTTGAGGACTGGGAAAGGTTGTGGACCAACGGGCTGAACTTCACTGCATGTAATGCTTTGAAGGAAAATGTAATGAAAATGATATATAGATGGTACATGACCCCAGTTAAACTTGCCAAAATATACCATTTGTCTGATAACAAATGTTGGAAATGTAAAGAAAATGATGGAACATTCTTTCACCTCTGGTGGACCTGCCCGAGAGTGAAGGCCTTTTGGGAAATGATATATAATGAGTTGAAAAAGGTATTTAAGTATACCTTTACTAAGAAACCAGAGGCCTTCCTTTTGGGTATTGTCGACCAGAAGGTGTTAAAGAAGGACCGAACACTTTTTATGTATGCAACAACGGCAGCAAGGATACTCATCGCCAAGCACTGGAAAACTCAAGATCTACCCACACTGGAAGAGTGGCAGATGCAACTGATAGACTATATGGAACTAGCCGAGATGACCGGCAGAATCCGAGACCTGGGAGAAGAGAAGGTTGAAGAAGACTGGAAGAAATTTAAGATTTATTTAAAAAAGTATTGTAATTTGGTTGAATGTTAAGAAGGATGCTAGATCATAAATAATTGACCACCACTAAATTAGATGGAATTAGGATGACAAGTAGATCGAGGAAAATATAATTCATTTGGAGAATGATTAGATTATGTTTAAAAGAATGGGACAAAAGAATTTAAATAAGATGATAATTTGCTGGTTAAAATTTAAGACGATGTAAGTGGGAGCGGGAGATGTGAGGGAATCCAAAGAGGTTTTGAAAATATGTTATGATATTTGCTATATTGTTGATTATGTTTGCATTTGTTTTTTAAAAATCTTAATAAATACTTATATATATAAAAAAAAGATAATGCATTTTTGCTTTAGAGAGCTGGTGGGGGAAAATGGCAGAAAGGATGTGCTAATTCTACCCCAGGAATGTTATTTAAATGATACAGTTCTTAAGGACTGGCAATTTTTCCAACCCTTCTATCCAATCTTAGTGTTTGCTTTTTTAAAGAAAAAATATATCTAGCATCAAAAAATAAATAAATGCTTGAATATGTCAAGAAAGTGGCTTTATTGTTGCTACAGATGATATAAAGCATCAAGGATGTGAGTAAAGCTGAATTAAGGATCCTGCAAGCGACGCTGCACAGCACAAACCAGCAATGTAGATTCGTAAGCCTGTACCTTGAACTCTAAGTGGCTGCCTTGTAAACCTCTGGAGTAAGAGCTGACCTGAGGCTGGATGCTGTCACTGCCACAGATCTGGTTGAATGAGTTCCAATTTGACCCTCAAGTGACAATTCTACAGGGAACGGCAGTGAGAAATGCAGGAAGACAACCATTTTAATATAGTTCTCTTGGACACAGGCAGATCTAATGTGCTGGTGTCACAAGAAATAAAAGATGGATGGACTTTCTTAAAAGGCTTTATGTTCTCTGGATCAAAGCTAAAGACCTGTTTAGATGCCATTGGAGACGGAAGGAGCCATGTGAGCTACACAAAGATTGTTTGGGAAGGGCTGGGATAATTGTCGGAATTGGAAGTCCATTTCTGTGCATTGTGCCAGCACGCCAGGTTCAGTTACAGCCCCCTTGTTAACACTGTATTATTGCTAATCTCGCAGTCCCTCCATGGCCTCCAACCTTCCCACTAATCTCTTTTTGGTAGCCACAAGTGTTAACTTGCTGTGCGAATGTTGACAGAAGCATCACTGCCATCATATTGAAGGACCACTCACTGGGAGTGCAAAAAAGAAAAGAGAAGAAGTAATAATATCACAATTCCCCTGGAGTCGACTGTATTGTTAATATCTTAGCAATTTTATCAGTTACCGCCTCGGGAAGCATTTGGCCTGAGATCAGCATCAAATCCATATATTCCTCCTTGCACTGAATAGTATATAGGTGCAATGAAATCTGGACAGCCATTCCCGCTGCACCTGTTGTCAAAGAAATGTCTGGTTAATGGCTCGAAATGCCGGTAAATGTTTCCAGTGGGAGTTAATGGTAAGGAGAAGGTCACACAATTGCCCACCCCTGTGCATGAAGAAAATGCACACAATTTTAATTTATTTACATACTTAAAATATTTACAAGGTAGCTGATTCTTTTTTGGTAACTACCCTCACAAGGCTGCTTCCAGACATTAAAACGCAATTATAAATCCAGTATCAAAAAGCGCTTTGCAAAAATGATAATACCACATCAACATACAAACCAGTCTTGGCAATAAAAGTATAGTATCAAGCTTCTAAAGAGACCCCTGACCATTAAGTCCAGTCACGGATGACGGCGCTCATGTCGCTTTACTGGACGAGAGAGCCGGCATACAGCTTCCGGGTCATGTGGCCAGAATGACTAAGCCGGTTCTGGCACGGAAATGCCGTTTACCTTCCCGCTGTTTATCTACTTGCACTTTGACGTGCTTTCAAACTGCTAGGTTGGCAGGCTTCTACAATCCCATTAAAAACCAGCTAAGCCTTAACAAATTTTCATTAAAACAAAACAAAAGAAGCTGCCAGCCAGTTAAAGCCCCAATAGATGCACAGCTTCTTTTTACAAAGAAGCCATTGGAAATAGGTGAGTCTTAAATGCCATAGGAGAGTCTTAAGGCATGGGGCCAGCACTGAAAAAGCCCTCCCTGCTGTACTCCGTGGGCTAATTTATCTCATTGTTGAGTGTACAAGGAGGGCCTCCTAGGCCAATCTAAAGACATGGGCAGATCAGTCTTTTGAGGCAGAGAAACAAAATAAAAAAATTCCTTCCAGTAGCACCTTGGAGACCAACTAAGTTTGTTGTTGGTATGAGCTTTTGTGTGCATGTACACTTCTTCAGACATTGAGGCAGAGAGTTAAGTGAAGACTCAATGCATCTTTGATTAGAGGATGTGTCTCCCTTTCACGCTCAATGATGCAGGGCAATGGATCATTTGCCAGGCAGGAGTGTAGTGCTATCAGGCTTGCCTCCACTTATGCTCTATTCTGCATATTTGAAAATGAGACAAACATTGTAAAAATAAAAGCTAGAACAGGGGTCAGCAAACTTTTTCAGCAGGGGGCCGGTCCACTGTCCCTCAGACCTTGTGGGGGCGGACTATATTTTTTTGGGGAAAATGAACGAATTCTTATGTCCCACAAATAACCAAATGCATTTTAAATAAAGGACACATTCTACTCATGTAAAACCACACTGATTCCCGGACCATCCGCGGGCTGGATTTAGAAGGTGATTGGGCCGGATCCACCCCCTGGGCCTTAGTTTGCCGACCCATGAGCTAGAACATCTTCAGTGTTCAGTCTCCAAAAGAAGCCAAACCTTAGTAGTGTTTCCCCACGGCATGGATAGCCAATGTGCCACCCTCCAGATGTTTTGGATTATAATGCCCATTGGTGTGGCCAATGGTTAGGGATGAGGAGAGATGTTGTCCACAACATCTTGGTGGCACCACATTAGCTTCCTCGGCCCTGGAACTTCTCACTGCTCAGGGAAGTGAGGCAAGGTTAGCATAGGCCACTTTGTGGCACTGAGGAATTCAATACTTTGGCCACCTCCTGAGAAGAGAAGACTCCCTGGAAAAGACCCTGATGTTGGGAAAGATTGAGGACACAAGGAGAAGGGGACGACAGAGGACGAGATGGTTGGACAGTGTTCTTGAAGCTACGAACATGAGTTTGATCAAACTGCGGGAGGCAGTGGAAGACAGGAGTGCCTGGCGTGCTCTGGTCCATGGGGTCACGAAGAGTTGGACACAACTAAACAAAACAAAATAACATAATGAGAGAAACTAAATACAACATGAGGCAAGTAACAAGGAGAGACAGTTGGTTCCTCTTAACGGAAACGTAACGGAACACACACTGAAGGAAGGGGCTGATTCCAGAGCAGACACAAGCCACACCCACCAGATACCAAGCACTCTACTATTCAAATTAGGGCCCAGTGTTTTTCTTATAATCACAGCCTTCCCTATTACGGTGGAGTAAATCTTATTTCTATTTAAAATATAGCAGTTATTTCTAAATTTCCACCTATATATAAAAATTTACATATGCAACAAAAGTATTTCCTCATTTTGTCCTCTGTATAGTGATCAGCTTCTCCTAAAACAGAGAAAAATGTAAGTTGTCAGCTAATGTTGGATGAAAATATTGCTTCTTATTAGACACTAGGCACTAAAACATCAACCCTGTAGCATTTCAATTATGTAATTGTATTTTATTGTAATTTCTTACTGTAAAGCTTCTGGGATATATTTGTATGACAAGTGGGATGTAAATATCTGAAATAATTAAAATTAAATAAAAATTGCAGTACCTTGGTCAGATGAAGTGGGAATACTGAGCTGAAGTTAATTAGCATGTTGACAATAGATATTTCATTGTCTACTTTTGTTGTTGTTGTTGTTTAATACCCTGAGGAGAATTCATAGAATCATAGAATCATAGAGTTGGAAGAGACCACAAGGGCCATCGAGTCCAACCCCCTGCCAAGCAGGAAACACCATCAGAGCACTCCTGACATATGGTTGTCAAGCCTCTGCTTAAAGACCTCCAAAGAAGGAGACTCCACCACACTCCTTGGCAGCAAATTCCACTGTCGAACAGCTCTTACTGTCAGGAAGTTCTTCCTAATGTTTAGGTGGAATCTTTTTTCTTGTAGTTTGGAACCATTGCTCCATGTCCGCTTCTCTGGAGCAGCAGAAAACAACCTTTCTCCCTCCTCTATGTGACATCCTTTTATATATTTGAACATGGCTATCATATCACCCCTTAACCTCCTCTTCTCCAGGATAAACATGCCCAGCTCCCTTAGCTGTTCTTCATAAGGCATCGCTTCCAGGCCTTTGACCATTTTGGTTGCCCTTCTCTGGACACGTTCTAGTTTGTCAGTGTCCTTCTTGAACTGTGGTGCCCAGAACTGGACACAGTACTACAGGTGAGGTCTGACCAGAGCAGAATACAGTGGCACTATTACTTCCCTTGATCTAGATGCAATACTCCTATTGATGCAGCCCAGAATTGCATTGGCTTTTTTAGCTGCCGCATCACACTGTTGGCTCATGTCAAGTTTGTGGTCAACCAAGACTCCTAGATCCTTTTCACATGTACTGCTCTCAAGCCAGGTGTCACCCATCTTGTATTTGTGCCTCTCATTTTTTTTGCCCAAGTGCAATACTTTACATTTCTCCCTATTAAAATCATCTTGTTTGTTTTGGCCCAGTTCTCTAATCTGTCAAGGTCGTTTTGAAGTGTGATCCTGTCCTCTGGGGTGTTAGCCACCCCTCCCAGTTTGGTGTCATCTGCAAATTTGATTCAGCAGCCCCCTTCCTGCTGGTTGGGAAGTCAGGGCATTGTACAATTTTCTTATGTTGATAATGACTGGCATTTGTATGGTTTGTATGTGCTGTGTGGTAAGTTGCCACTGGGTAAATTTACTTTGTAAGTGGCCATCAATAGTCATCATATATCTTATTAATCTTAGTGGAATTCATTAGTGTGGATGAATCCAACAGTGTCTGCTGTACAATGCAACAGACATTTTTCAGGGCTGCTCCCTCTATAGCTCTCTATTTTTGGATAAAAGCAAATGCATGTCCTTCTTTTGAGTTTGTTGTTAATATATGTCTTACTTTAAACCACACAAGGGCACTGTTTGTGTAGCAATCTAGCCAGCACATGCTTGTAAGCCTCTTTGTCTATATTAACTCCGCCCCTAAAAGCAGAACAATTTTGTTTGTTCTTCTCTACAGACAATATTTATGCAACTTTCTCTCATCTCTACTCATCTATAAATAGTTACTGCATGAAAAAAGCCTTTGAACTCCAGCAACTGTAAGTGATTACCTTAATCAAATTCATCCAAGGTGCAAGGTCTGCTAACACCTACCACACCCGAAATCTGCTCCAGTGGATTGAAGGAACCTCTGAAATAAAGTTGGGAAGTGGAATTCCTGTTGTGTGCGCAGAAGTTTGCTTGTGTGCTGTTGCACTTCACCTTCTGTAATTTGTTTAGAGTCAGGGTATGCATCTAAAGTAAGCCTTAACTTACATTATTTCTTCTTATTCTGCAGTAACAAATACAGTGGTACCTCTGGATGTGAACGGGATCCATTCCGGAGCCCCGTTTGCATCCTGAAGTGAACGCAACTAGTGTCTGCGCGTCTGCCCATGCGTGGGTCGCCATTTGCCACTTTCGCGCATATGCATGACGTCATTTTGAGCGTCTGTGCATGCGCGAGCGGCAAAACCTAGAAGTAATGTGCTCTGTTACTTCTGGGTTGTCGCAGAATGTAACCTGAAAACGCTCAACCTGAAGCACATTTAACCCGACTGTAATGGATCATTGTTGCTAATCTCCCAGCAGCTGGGAGAGAAAAAGTACAGTAAAATTAAGATATTCTTTTCTACATTGGCTTTTATTCTCTTCCCCCTTTACTTCAAAATAGCAAAATCTTAAGCTGATACTGTGTATAATATTTAGGCTTTGTTTTTCTGTGTATGCCTTTTGGAATTTTGTTTTAGCAATTTTGTTTTATACACTAACTTAATTACCTCATGCACACAAAGGAATTTGTGGTTGGCTAGCTACATGCTTGCAACAGGGATCCAGCATAATTAAACAGAATTCCCTTGCTTGAAGAGTTGCAGATGCTTTGTGCACGTGGGGCTGGAGGTATTTTTTGAAACAGAAACTGAATCGTCACAAGAGCCCTTCGTTAAACAAAATTATGTGGCTGCACCGTGCTCACTCTCTGCCCACACCCGTTTTTGCTAACGGTCTGCTTTTGCAATTGCAAATTCATAAACTGCATTAAAGTAGTAATGTTTAAAGTATTTCTCTGGGACATAGAAGTTAACACTCTGGAGACGCTGAAAGGAGGCATTCCTCACTGGCCACGCGATGGGCAACATTGGAGCGGAAAGCGAGTTTTGTGCCTTTATAAATGGCTGCCTCTTTCCCAGTATCTCTGCTCTGCTTCCTCCATGTCCTCCTTTGTGTAATTTTAAAGTGAAAACATATGAGTGCCGGCCAGCCCCCTCTGCATTTATTCAGCTGCACCTACTTATTCAATTTAAATTGGAAGGAGGGTTTACCAACTTTCAAAAATAAATCCTGGACCAGGCAAAAGACTGTATAAACATAGGTCTAATTTCATTTCTACTTGTTTTTAAAGAATCCATGTAAGCTGGGGAAATGGGTGGAGTGGAACAGGGAGAAAGTTACAAGTGACCTTTTTCTACTTGGGGGTGGGTGGGCAGAGGAGGACGCTTCCCCTTCCTTCTAAGGGCACAGCCAAATTAACAGGCCCTGAAACAAAACTGAGAGATTAAATTAATGGCTTCTGGCAAACTGTCATGTGGCATTAAGTCTATCATTCAACACAATGTCAGTTTGAAAAAGCTTCAGATAGGGCATTTGAATGTTAGAATCCTGATTAACTGATTAAATGAATTCCACTTTTATCGTTGAACATGCCCCCCTAAGACCAGGATAGCTGGCTGGCAAATCCTTTGTTAGCCACACCTGGCTTTACTTTCAAGTAGGAGGAGATAATCATAATGAAAACCAAAGGATTAATGCAGATTATATTTTGGGTGCAGCAATTTAGAACTTAAATTTTTATAGGCTAATTTAAATCTCATGATGTTGTAAATGTCTCAGTTCGGAGTGACCTGGATCTGGACTTTTCCCACCTGATGTACATATTTTATTTTATTTTATTTTATTTTTTAAATGTAGGGTGATTTCTTCGGCTGCTAACTTTTTCCTGAAAGAGCTTCTGTTCCTTTAAGAGCTGAATAAGAGGCCAGAGCTTTGCCTATCAATCACCATGCTCAAAATAGTCAGCTGCTAACTTTTTCAAGTTGCTTGTGAGACTTTCTGTGGATGCTCTTCTCCCCCCAAAAACTAATTTATTTTGTGTTGAGGTTGTTATAGGAGTGCTCTTTCATATCCTTTCATACGTTCTCCTTGGCACCATGTTGAAAACAAGAAAGACATCTTAGCTCCCTCTGCACAAACATTCAGGCATGGCCACAAGGAGCCATGGATTTTGCATTCTTAAAAGATGCATAATCATGTAATCATTCTCATACATGTATATTTTTCTTGAGGTCACACCATGGCAAACAGCTTGTAAGAATTCTTCTGACTAGGGGCTCAGAACTGAACGAGGGGATAAATGTGCACAATTTGAAGCAGAGCTAGTCTCATGAAAGTGACATTTATTGCTGCAGATTCAAAAGAAGCAATGCAAAATTAATTATGGCTGTCCATAGTTTCAGAACAAAATTCTGCTTTAAAGCATAACATTAATTCATTGTTAATGAAATTTCCTAGAATCGAGCTGTGTACTAATTGCTGGTCCTCCAGTATTTGGCTTAAATGCTCCTCAACAACCTGGAAGTGTATGAAATATCAAGTGATGACAACTGTATTAAGCAGCTATCAGGGGTCAAACAGCAATAGGAAGAGCTCACGGATTGCCTTAAACAGAATATGGAATGGAGGCATGCAACAGAGGCTTCAAGACTTCAGATGATCAAATTATGAAATGCTGCACATCTATATGCTAATCAGCCCATAATCCTCTTGTTCCTCTGATAAAGGATGTTAGATAAATTTAGGAAATATTGAAACAATTTTGGAAGCTCAAAATCACTGTGTGTTCAGGGACAACCCCCAACTTCCCCACCACCATAATCAGGGCTTTGTGGAGTTGTGGGGCTACAACAGTAACTGCAACCCTGTTGCTCAAGAGTAGCCATGGCAGATGGTGGGAGGCAGGACAACTGGGCCCAGTTTGGGCTCCTTGCTGTTGTGTGATGACAGTGAGACTAGGGCAGGATCCAGTGAATCCCAGGCTGGCTCCATCCTTCCAACGCTCCATTTCAGGGCTTCCTGACCAGCAGGCCTATCACCCTCCTGCACATTTGTTGGGCACAAGGGGTTGCGGTGCTAATGGAGGAACATCTCTGCAACAGAAGGGAGGGTTTTAGTGCTCTTTTATGTACTGGAAGTACTTGGTGGATAGCATGGTAAGTAACTGCAAACTGCAAAACGAAGAGACAATTTCAGAGATGCTTTGCATTTCTCCTGCATACATCCTGAAGTTGTCAATAGGGAAACAAGAGGCAAGTTTTAAAATATTGGCATGTCGGAGATGACATGCAGCTGTTGGTGAATCAGTTTCAGGGAGCTTTGCCAGTTGCATGGATCTGGCTGTTCCAATACATGAATACCGGTTCTTCAGATTGGTTTCCTGCCAATTCCCTGTAAGTGAGTAGGAAACACTAACACTGAACTCTGTTCCAAAACAATCATCCTCCCTGTAGTAAATCTGGGGCTGTGCAAACTGTACTAGGCTGTGTTGTGCTTTCCTTTCTGATGGACAGCTACTTTATATTTTTATATGCATTGTTATCCCTTATATTAATATATGCTATTTGAACACATTTTTGGTCAGAGAAATGTGTCCAAAAACGTGTATGTTAGGGATAAATATGCATATATTAAAATGATATCTAAAAATGTATTATATCAGGAAATATAATCGATTCACAGAATCATAGAGTTCTAAGGGAACCCAAGGGTCATCTAGTGCAGTGTTTCCCAACCGGTGTTCTGCGGCACACTAGTGTGCCGCGAGACGTTGCCTGGTGTGCCGTGGGAGGGAGGCGGGCGAGTCGGGCGGCGAGAGGCCTTAGGCGCCCTGCAGAAAGGCGTCCTCTTTGTGGGTGGGTTCTCCCCCCTCCCTTAGCGCATCGTATTTAGTTGGGGATTCTGGAGAGGGGGGCGGGGGCGCGCTGGCCCTGAGCGGAACAGACGCGCCATCGTCCCCACCTCCCTCTCCTCAGTAGCTCCGAGCCGACTGACTGAGGGTGGGACGCGGCCAGCGGCGTCCTCTCTCTCTCTCTCTCCGCCTCCCAGCACCGCTTTTCCCGAGGCGGGCGCGCGCCTAAGGCTCAATGGGAGCAGCCTGGAGGCTTGGCGGCCTCTCAGCGGCTCATGACGGGCGTCCCCGAGGCGGGAGGTGCTGAGCAGGGGCTCTGCGAGAGGGCGCGAGGGATGCGTGGTGGTGCCTGCGCGCGCGTGACTTAAGAGGGCGACCTGCTGCCTCTCCTCTCTCTCCCCTCCCTCCCCTCATGGGCACGGAGTCCCCGGCACAGCTTGGCGCTACTACAGCTACAGCTGCTGCTGCTGCTCCTGCTTGGATGAAGGCGGCTGCTTCTTCCTAACGCCCAGCCTCTGAGGGACCGCGGTCTCCCGCCCTCTTTTTTTTTTTTTGGGCGGGATGCTGAGGTAAAGGATCCCCTCGCGCGCGGGCGGACATCTCTTTGGGCAGGGCGCGTGTGGAGGCTTAAGGTGGGGAGTGTGGAGGGGTTGCCGCTTGCGAGGGGAGGGTTCATATTGTATTGGGCTGCGGTGTGGGCGACACGGCTCTCCAATGGCCAGCCCGCGGAGGAACATTGAGTTGGAGCATTTCGAGGAGAGGGACAAAAGGCGCACTGAATAAAGTATTTTATAATTTTTCATATTTCTGTTTACTTACTATTTCATAATAAAGTAATTATAAAATACTTTCTTTGTGTTTATTTGATTCCTATTAAAGAGAGTTACTTTATATATAGTCAATATAGGCACAGAGTTAATTTTTTAAACATTTTCTAATGGTGGTGTGCCTCGAGATTTTTTTCATGAAACAAGTGTGCCTTTGCCCAAAAAAGGTTGGGAAACACTGATCTAGTGCAATACAGGAATCTCAACACATGGTCCCCCATCCGATTTAAAACTTTACCAGACCTTGCTTTGTTTTGCAAATGTGCCAGCAATTGCTGTTTTTATTGCTGCACCACTTCCGAGCAAAATGTGTATATTAGGCAAAAATGCATACACAACTGCTGGTGAATTTTTGTGAGGGCTGGGGTGGGGGAAGAAACTGATTTGGAAGTGCGTTGAATTGAATTTAAGATTGGAAAAGCAAGAAACCGAGTGAAACCCATTTTGACTGATCTGTCCATCTCTACTTCAGAGATTCATCCATCCCTAGTTCAGTAACACAGAAAGATAATTTACTACCATCCGAAGATGGATAATTCTACATAACAGATAAGACAACACAATTTGGCTTCAATATATTCTTTCAGCTAGCGCACCATCCAAAATAATAATATAATATAAAAACGGCTATGTCTCCCTAACCAGGAATCTGCATGTTTCACATAAGGCATGGGACAGATCTAGGTAACACAGATAATGAATGTTTTCAAGAACTGAGTCCACTTATTGCTTCTTTATTCCAGAACCATAGGTGTGTACCTGAAATCTCAAATATCAGCAGTACCTTAGACTCAGTCTGCAATCTCCTTCATAGAACATAGTCTGAAATATTTTATTGTTAATTTTTTAGTGATAATGTTATTGTTTTATCTTTTTTGTAAATTGCTTTGAGTTTTTTTCAACAATCAAATGGTTAACAACAACAATTTTATTATTTATACCCCATCCATCTGACTGGGTTTCCTATGTAAATTTAATGGAATAAATAAAATGAAATAAGCTACACTGTAGTTACAACATCCGGACTAATATTTGTACGCCCCACCCCACTCACCCCCCCTTCCAGAATTTTGGAGAATTAGCACCTGGAACAGCTCAGTTGTTAGAGCATGAGACTCTTGGATGTTGGAGTTCCTGAGTGATGCCACGGGGCCTATTGAGTACTGTAATGGTTCTAGGGGTTGCTCGTGCATAAGCAGGTGCCTATCTCCCCGGCTGGGTGCAAACACCTGGCTGGGTTGCCAAAGTGAACCTTTTCTGTCCGGACAGCCACTCACCCGTGGCTGACTCAATCGCTGGCAGAATCCGTGAGTGGGTGTTTCTTAAACTTCTTCCAGCAAAGACGTTCTTTGACGCCTAGTCTCCGCCTACCCTCTCTGCGCGGAAGCCTTCTGTGCAGGGAGGGTGTGGGCAACGGAGGACCCCTACTCTCCCCACTGGTCCCAGGCAAGGAGTCATGAGACCGCCTCGCCACTTCGCCCAGCTGCCCCCCTTCTCCCCTGGTGCTACGCTGATTCTCTTCCCCAGAAGATGGGCTGCTCCTCCCGATCCCTGGACGCTCTCTGGAATCCCTCTGGCTTTCGCTCTCCCCCTCCAGTACTGATGGCAGTTCCCTGACAAGTACAATACAAGATTCTTATCTTGCCTCCTTGGCAATTTCCCCATAGGCTTGGCAGAACATCCCATTGTTTAAGAAAACAGAACCCATATTTTCACCAAAGTGTCAACAGTAAACAGATAGCCGTTGGTTATGTCACCTGAAAACCTCTGCTTCTCAGATCTCCATATTGTGAGGAGAAAAGTGTATTTAAGAACATGAGTGAGGTACAAAGACAGAAATCTGAGCTCCAAAATGTCTGTATGCTCTCACACAATGCAGTGCAGGAGAGCAGGACATTGGGAAGGTGCAAACCTTGGGGCAAAGAGATTCCTTTCTGGTTTTCACTTAAAGGTCCTGCAGACCAGAGCTGTATTCCTGTCCACACCCTTGCACCTAGAATATGTAATTTCTGCTACTTGTTATTCCCTATAGCAGTAGGGACCTCTTATCTCTTTAGTTTAGAGTTATGAATGGGCCAGGATGCTAATAATTGATGCTACCTTGCACCATTCCCTTTTCTTGTAGTAAAAATGTTGCTTTAGTCTGGTCTGGATCTAAATTTGTGAGCTTTACACACTTTCTTCAGGTACATTCAGGGCAGCACCTGGTTTATTTCCTCCAGAAAAAGATATCTCTCTTATCTAGGAGGCATTTTTCAAGTGATACGTGAGTGGCAGGTTCACACAATTGAGGGTAGCCAGTAGCCATGTGTGTGGCACTGTTCTATAAAGCAGTTTGCCACTCAGAAGCATCTTGTGCTTCTTTCAGGACCTTTCCATTTGTAGATAAAATGCTCCATACTCTAAAGATGACTTTTGTGTGTGCAATTGTCTTAGTACCTAGGTCCCAAAAGCTTCGTGAACAAGGCAGATGAATAACTTGGGAATTGTTGTGGTTAAAGACATCCCTGCACTTTTGCTAAGGCAAATACTTTGATCTTGACTAGATAATCAAAGTTTCTTCTATATGTCTGAATAACTTCCACCAGCTCATAAATCTGAATGAGCCTTGGCTTCTTCCACCTCTTTTACAATCCCTTAATAGTTTTTCTCTTTAGCTCCAAGTATTAATCCAAATTTTTCTCTTTGATGGCCAAAACTTTGGTATAGGAAACCTGAAATCTGTATCTAGTGTCATATATATATATATATATATATATATATATATATATATATATGAATGACATATATGACTATATACAAATTTCAGGTTTCCTGTATAAAGTCCAGGTTTTAGAGCATCCCCTGAAACTTCTCACTGCTTGAAAGTGGGGTGTTTGTGCATAACAATATAAAACGCCTTTCATTGTTAGGCTTTAGTATTTTAAACCTCTCATTACTCCAGTTCTTTATTGTTTCAGTTCTCTAATTATGGAGAGGAGGGCTCCAAAATTCTATAAATATAAGAAGGATCGGGTCTACAATTCTATGATTCTGGGCGAAAGGGGAAAGCTGAGGGGAGATTTACCTTTTAGTCGAAAATGCTGAATGAAAGTCTTTTTATTACGTTATATATCAACGAAGTAAAATTGCCTCTGAAATCTGACCCCAGTATCTATTGCCACTCTCTTTTCAGAAGAATCTAAAGAGGCTGGCATGGGGTTACCTAAAGCCAGAGGGAATGTGACTTCAGCTGAGGCATTCATGGCTGGGCAAATATTGATGGTTTGTTATGCTAGGAAAGAAGCTTTATGAGCCCCTCTGGTGACTGGTGTTGTGACCTGTGCTCATATAAACTTGGAGTTAGATGTCGACTGCATTATGTGGCTTTGCTATAGAATTTCCTTTAGTGAGTGCCTGAGGTAATTCTCAGATGGAAGAGCCAAATTGTTCCTCCTGAGCGATAGCTAATAAAAGGACCTCATCCTGGCTTCTTGTCTACCAAGCATTTACCAGCTGGGTTCATTTAATCAATTGTAAGTTGTTGTGTGTGACTGTGACCATATTCGGTAATGTTGATGAATTATCCTTTGTTGATGACATATTAAGACCACAATCCTACCCTGGATTAGATTCAGTGAATTTAGTTGCATTAGCAGAGGGTAAGTGGCCTCAGGAGTGGAAGACAAGTATGTGAGATTGATGAGAGTGTTGCTGTTGTAATATTTCCATGAAATTATAATCTGTCAGAGCTAACTATGTGACAGCCATTATTACAATGATGATACAGACATTTCTGATCTGTTTATGTGGTTGCCTGTTTTGAGGTAACAACCCATTGACTCATTGCTGCCTTGAATTTGTGTTCACAGAGTGAGAAAAAGAACTTTAAAATAGCTAGCAGCTCTCTTCTCACCTGTTTTTTACTTCAAAATCAATGAACAGAAAAGCCCAGGGCCTCCCTCCAATATTTTTTGCCATTTTCTCTCATACATTTAGGCACTGCTACAATATGAAATCGCTCTTCAGTCCCTTCTGTTGTCATTGCCTCTGTGTTGGCTCCCATGCAACCTTTGACATAAGGTATGGGTGGGAAACCCATGACCCTCCAAATGTGGTTGAATTAGTTATGTTGTTGTTGTATATTTATTTATGCCCCACTTTTTCCTCTGATGGGACTCAAGGTGGCTTGCAAATAAAAACAAGAACTGCCAAAAACTTAGGAAAATGAACCCCAAAATACAATTAAGCATTGATATAAATAAAACTAGGCACATATATAAAATCTGTTTAAACATATCGGTAATAACAACAGAAGCAGCACAGCACCAGTCCTTTCATTGAAATCAGTCAGTTCCCAAAAGTCTGTTGGAGCAAGAAGATCTTCATTTGCCACGGGAAGAATAACAAGGAGGGAGTCTATGTAGCTTCTCTTGGGAGAGAGAGTCGAAGTCTGGGAGTAGCCACCAAGAAGGCTTTCTCCCATGTCACCAGCCTGTGAGGGTGGCGGCAGGACCAAGAGAAGGGCCACCTGAAAACTCAAACCACATTACATCCCATTTAGATTAGCGGGGTGCCCAAACTTTTTTCAAAGAGGGCCAGATTTGATGAAGTGAAAAGGCATAAGGGCCCACCAAAGGTGTTGAACTTTTTTATGATTTTACCCCAGTAAATAAACTGCCACAGGGACAGAGAAAAACAGGCGGACTTTGGACATGCCTGGATTACTGTAACACATTGAATGTAGGACTGCCTTTGAAAAGAGTATGGAAACTTCAGTTGATCCAAGATGCTGCTGCCAGATTGCTGACCTTCCTTGTTGCAACAGTTCCATTGGAAAATGCTCCATTTCCAGGTACAGCTCAAAGTTCTGATTATGACCTACGAATCCCCATACAGTTTGGGTCCATGCCATCTGAAGGGCTATATCTCTATAGATGAGCCTGCCAAGGCTTTGGGATCTTCTGATTTAGGCTCCAGTCTTAAGATGAGGAGAAGTGGGTAGTCCAATGGCAGGTCTACTGCCTTAAGTCAGCAGGGTAGGAGGGAGAACAGGGGGACAAACTTTGTTTTTTTAAAAAATTAATATTTATTAAATTTTTAACAAAAAAGAGTTACAAAATCATAACACACAGAAAAAGTAGACATACAAAACCAAAAATTTAACATAAAAAGGAAAAAATAAAAATAAAAACCTAAAAAAAGACCTCTTTTATGATATCTTATCTTCATTTACTTATTTTCGTGACTTCCTCGCACCTCCCTTTTTTGTGTTCCAATTAAAAATTTATTCAGCAAATTCAAAACCTCATGTTTTATCCTTAATTATTTATCCACACAAATTCTAACTTCACATTTCCATTCAAAATCCGTCCCTTCTTACATATTCTTATTTTACCTTATTACTAGAACCACTTCATTTCATTCCAACGTCATTAACATTCAAAAATTTTACAATGTTTCTGTAGATAGATTTTAAATTTCTTCCAATCTTCTTCCACCAACTCTTCTCCCTGGTCTCGGATTCTGCCAGTCATTTCAGCCAATTCCATATAGTCCATTACTTGCATCTGCCATTCTTCCAAGGTGGGCAGGTCTTGTGTCTTCCAATGCTTTGCGATGAGTATTCTTGCTGCTGCTGTAGCATACATAAAAAAAGTTCTATCCTTCTTTGGCATCACTTGGCCGACCATACCCAGGAGAAAGGCCTCTGGTTTCTTCAAGAAGGTATATTTAAATACCTTTTTCAGTTCATTATAGATCATTTCCCAGAAAGCCTTAATCCTTGGGCACGTCCACCAGAGGTGAAAGAATGTACCTTCAGCCTCTTTACATTTCCAACATTTATTATCAGGCAAATGATAGATTTTTGCTAGCTTGACTGGGGTCATGTACCACCTGTATAACATTTTCATAATATTCTCTCTTAAGGCATTACATGCCGTAAATTTCATACCTGTGGTCCACAACTGTTCCCAGTCAGCAAACATAATGTTATGACCGATGTCTTGTGCCCATTTTATCATAGCAGATTTTACCATTTCATCCTCAGTGTTCCATTTCAGCAGCAGGGTGTACATTTTTGATAATGTCTTAGCTTTGGATTCTAGCAATTCTGTTTCTAGTTTTGATTTTTCCACCTGGAAGCCGATTTTTTTATCTAAATTATAAGCCTCCCTTATTTGAAAATAATGTAGCCAGTCTCGCACTTTATCCTTTAATTTCTCGAAACTCTGTAATTTCAATTTGTCACCTTCCTGTTCCAAAATCTCCCAATATTTTGGCCAATTGGCCTCCATATTGAGTTTTTTCAGAGCCTTCGCTTCCATAGGCGATAACCACCTTGGGGTTTTGTTTTCAAGTAAGTCTTTATATCTTATCCAGACCAGGGGGATAAACTTTGACTCCTCTATCTGTTTCTTATTAATTGAATAAGAATTATTATTATTATTATTTATTATCCTTCCCATGATCTGATGTTGGATCTTTCCTCTGCAGTGTTGGAATTCTGAGGAGGGAGTTTCAGTCAGTCCTATGTCCCCTAGGACACTTACTCCATATATGCATATCCAACTGCTTCAATTTGTGGAGAAAGAAAGCAATATTTTAGTGCAGCAGCACCTTACACTTTGGAACTCCCTGCCTTTTGATTTCAAGCAGGCACCTTCACTGTACTCTGTCTGGCACCTGCTAAAATCATTTTTGCTTAGCAGGCGTATCCAGCTATCTAGAATGTTGACGTGTTTTGATCTGTTTTTGTTTATCACTAGTTTTATTTTCTAAAAGGTTTTTAATAGTTTCACACTGTTTTTACCATGAATGTTCTTGTTTTGTTCTTTAGTAAACCACCTTGAGAATTTTTACAAATCATGCAGTATATAATTTTATGGAAATAAAAGACCAGGGACCATAAGATTGCAACTTTGGGAAGATTTTTATTAAGCCCAAAAGTAGCAATTGTAGTATATATCTCTGGTTCACATTGATAAGACCGTTTGATACTTTCAGTGTTTTATCCCAAGCTATCTACTTTCAGACCAATCCTTTAAATAGATTTCTTATGCAGAATTTTGTTTTAAGTTTCTGAGCAGCCTGCCTACCCATGAAAGAGATGAATTCCATATTTGCCAAGCAGTTTGTGAGAGACTATGGTTCTTCTGCTTCCCCTTCCCTAAGTTCTTTATTGAAAGATTGCACATTAAGCCCATTTATAATCATAACCAACCCTACAATTAGCAAGCAAAATGCTTGCTTGTCAAAGCCTTTATGAATGCGCTCAATTAAATCAATGAATAGTGTTAATGAACGTATTTTCCCACACACTGAATGCTAAAACCTGAAGAGTGTATCTGGTTTTTAATGTAAATATTTTAACAGAATGTTTTTATAAGTTGAGGGGATTTGGGGAGGTCCGTCTAATTTACAGCCCAAGAACTTAGTGTGAGAATTTGAAGAGTGTTGTGCCTTGTCATCCCAGGCAAGATGATCAAGTGTTATGGTGCAGTGTGACATGTTGAAGGTCAATGCCAACAGCCAGCCTCCTCAGGCACTGGCTGGGGCTCTTGTGCTCTGGGAGAGACCACAGCACTGACACCTTCCCTGGACTGGGCTTTCCTGCCATGTCCACTGGCTCAGACTTGCAGAGCAGAAAGGGTGGGTGGGAAGCCGCCATTTTTATATTCCTACAGTGCTCTGGATCAGCATCATGTGAGTCCACTTGGGGATTATGAAAATGGTGGGTGGCTCACAGGCAGAAGAGCAGTGTCTCCTGGAAATAATTTTACACTTCTAAAAATGCCATTATACTTAAGGGAAGGGCTGATAGTATACAGAAAGCCCCAGGTTCATCTTCAGTTAAAACAATCAGTACACATTTTGCAAGGCTTGTGCCTTCATCTGAGGAGAGGTACTGCCAGCCTGAGTTGCATAAATAGACTGAACAGCTGCCTAAATAAGCTCATAATGAGCTTCAATTTATCCCACCCCCTGATGTTGCTTTGTGCTCATTGGTTTCTGTTGACTAATAATAGTAGTAGTAGTAGTAGTAGTAGTAGTAGTAGTTTACACTGCCCATCTGACTGGGGTACCCCAGCCACTCTGGGCAACTTCCAACAAAATTCAGAGGGGGGAAAGACAAAAACAGATATAACATTAAAAGCTTTGTGAAGCAGAACTGCCTTCAGATGGCTACCTATAGATACCCAGGTCAGTTTATATATGGTTGCCTTAACAAATCAAAACAAAATAAAAAAATTCCTTCCAGTAGCACCTTAAAGACCAACTAAGTTAGTTCTTGGTATGAGCTTTCGTGTGCATGCACACTTCTTCAGATACACTGAAACAGAAGTCACCAGACCCTTCTATATAGTGAGAAGGTGGGGAGGGGTATTACTCAGAAGGGTGGTGGGATTGGGTGATTGGCAGATAGCTGTGATGAGCCTGTTGACGACTCTTAACGACTGCAATAGGTCTTACAGGAAAAAGCAAGGGGTGAGAAGGTGAAAAATGGCTTTGTCATTGTCAGAGCTGCCTCTAGGTCCCAGCTCACAGAGGACCAACGCTAGGCTGTAGTTATGTACAAAAGTCTTTATTGAGGTTCAGTTTCCATTTCAAAGCCGCAGCGCGCAGCTCTACGTCTTAACCCTAGACCGGCGAAGTCCCGTCTGAGTCTCCGCCCCTTCCACACCAGTTTAAGACTCTCGCTTTGCTCCACCTCTTCCTAAGTTCCTTTCTCCTCTGGGCCCTCCTGCCCGCTAGGGTTTCCTCCTTTCTGGACTCCTCTGACGCTGACCCTGATGATTCTTCCCCCTCCTTCCGGTGGGCTTTAGGACCTGGTTCCCTATCCGGGCTACCTTCTGTGCCGCTCACCTGCACATTTGAACTTGGCGCGTGCGCCCAGCCTGCAACTTTCCTCTTGACCGTTCCCTCGCTCTCCGTTGGAGGCGTGGCCAACCCTGACTCATCTTCTCTCGCTGGTGGTGAATATGTGGGCTCTGATACCTGGTACTCCTCCCCCCCACTACGCTCTGGTGGGGAAGCTGGTCCTGATTTCCAACTGCTGCTCTGGGAATCCCCGCTGGCCCCTTGCTTCTGGGGTGTCCCCCTTGGGTCCCCCCTTGCTCTGCCCATCGGCGCCCCCTTCTGTGAATCTTCCGATTCGCTGGAGAGGCTCATGGAATCTCTCGGGCTGCTGTCATCTTCTCCTACGCTGCCCTCGGATTGCTCCCCCTCGCTCTCCATCTCCTCTCCTCCCTGCGCTCCCGCTGAGTCCCTGACAGTCATGTATAATGAGATAAGAATCCAATGTCTTTGTTCAGTCCAGGTCTCTCCATGGTTTTAAGTGTGGTGATAAGTTGCAATTCAGCAGTTTCTCTTTCCAGTCTATTTCTGAAATTCCTTTGTAATAGAACAGCTACTTTGAGATCTTGTAAGGTGCTACTGGAAGGAATTTTTTTATTTTGTTTTGACTATGGCAGACCAACACGGCTACCTATCTGTAATCATTAACAAATCAACTCTCTCTTTGTGACTCTCCACTTCCTTCCTTCCTTCCTTCCTTCCTTCCTTCCTTCCTTCCTTCCTTCCTCCCCCCCCCCTCTCTCTCTCTCTCTCTCACACACACACACACACACACTCACACACACACACAGAGAGAGAGGGAGAGAGGGAGAGAGAGAGAGAGAGAGAGAGAGAGAGAGAATTATTGAGATTTGAGGAAGGAGAATGGTGACCTCTGGTATCTACCGCCTCACACATGCTGCGTTATGAAAGGATGAATGTCTCCTAGACTATAGGGAATTTATCATCTAACACTCAGTGGAAAAAGCAACAGCTACAAACTAACTACCTCTGCATTTTGGAAGCATTAAAATAGAAAAATAAGTCATATGGTGGTTGCCACACGCTAATTATGTTTTTTGGCCGAGAATGGTTTCTTCTATTAAGCTGAAAGTGAGACATGCCATGTGATACGCAGTGGTCTATCAATCATCCAGATATTTATTATCCACCATCCACAACTGCATGGCTGTTGTGGTCAATATAAAAGAGCATTCCTTTTTGTCTAAACATAATAAATGGTGTATAGCACAGGTTTTTGCATTTCCAGTGTGTATTTTTCCACAGAATGAGGAATTCTATGGGCCCGTTGTTAAGGATTAATGGTCAGATCACTTCATAAATATAATGCACACTCTTCAGGAAAACAACAGCTAGCACTGAGACTATGATGAGTGTTGATTAGAAAATTTGTGTAGTTGGTTCATTGCTCCAAGCACTAATTAGGCCCGCGTCACTGAACATTCCTATTCAGTTTCTCTATTTTTATTTATTTATTTTGCACAAAAGCCATGTTTTATTTGCAGTGAGTTCTGACAGCGTAAATTGCTACCATGCTGAATTGGCCTATATGGGATAGAGGAATGATGGTAAATCACATTTTAATTCACTGTTCTTGGGGATGTGAAAAAATAGGAACATAATTTCCTGCTTTTGGGGATATGAGAAAGTAGGAACACAAGAGCTACCTTACTGATTTAGAACAAAGTGCTATCTACTGCTGCATTATTTGGCCAAATGAGGCCAGGCAGTTGCTTCTGGGCAGCTCATGAGAAGGGCATGCCAGCAACAGCCATCTACCCCCACCTCACCCCACTAGCAGTTGATATTCAGAATCATGCACTCTAAATAAGTACTTTTGTCTGTCCCGAATCTATTACAAATCAGCCTCTATCAAGTTCCACCCACCCCCCTGTCACCTTTTTTTAAAATCAGAAATGGCTTTCCTTTATATTACAGGCAGCAACCATTTTAGGTGCATCAGATATGTGTGCAGCCATATATGTGTGCATTGCGCCAAACCTGGAAGGGACCAGAAAACATCAGAAAAGTGGCACAAAAAGTTCTCAGCTAAAGAAGTCTGTTTTAGTGGTGATTTGTCTTAATTTTGTTTCTAAGATCAACAATTTTACATTTGAATTTTTGCAAGGTCCTGGTCTGAACTTTGTGATTCATTAATTTTGAATTTGTCATTGAACCCTTGAACCCACCTCTTAACACTTCTGTAGTTTGGTTGTGTGCTCCTGTGGGGAAGAGACATGCAAAGAATTCATTCAGGGTTTATCTTTAGTTACTTATGTTTCTATGAAAGCCATGGCACCATGCGTGTTGCTTCCCAGGAAGTCATGCATCCAGCACTGACCAGAACCAGACATGCTCAGCTTCAGCCAGGTGATGCCCTCAAGTGCCAGACATGCTCAGCTTCAGCCAGGTGATGCCCTCAAGTGCCTTCAAAGCACATCTTGCTTCTCTGCGGTCTCCCTGTTCTGCTTCAGTAACTCACCTTTGAACATGTGTATTGTCCAAAGGACCTACCACCTTGTTGTATTGAAAAACATGTTTGTTTTCCATTGCAAACATTGTAGCACTCTTGCCTATCTCTTGCCTTATTGCCAGCAATACATGGGTTTTGCTGGACTCTTTGCTCCTATATATTTTTCTGATATTCCAAACATGTCCACTTTTTCAGGGAGAGCATCTCAGTTCCATGCTAGACCTGGACTTTGTATCTTTCTGGTGTTTTCTCTTATGAAATTAAATATTACCGTATTGGACTTTCCAGGTAACTTTCCAATTACTTGCAGTTTAAATTGCTTAGATAATTTAAAAGCAGAGATTGCAAAATCAGGTGATAAGAGATGGAAAGACAACTTAAGCTTTCACAAATGGGGGGGGGG
The DNA here is from genome assembly GCF_951804945.1 of Podarcis cretensis. Lineage (NCBI taxonomy): Eukaryota > Metazoa > Chordata > Lepidosauria > Squamata > Lacertidae > Podarcis > Podarcis cretensis. Next base: position 29,523,258 of record NC_137173.1, on the reverse strand, counting down.
GAATATCGTATTTGATAGACTGGTAGATGTTGGGAGGAGGGTAAACCAAGCCCTGTGCGAACCACTAATACCCCACCCTGCCAGTTATTTTGCTATTCCTTGCATGACTTTTTGCATCACTCTGTGTCCAATGTTGCAGCTTTGGTATGTGTGGAAGCATAGACACAAGTGGGCCAAAATAAATCACATTTAGTAACTCTCATTTATTGCACTGGAAGAGACTTACACACCTCCTGAAAAACAGGAGTTAAAATACTTGGGCTAAATCACAATTCCAGACACATAAAAGCGGTATCTATCAGCTTCTGCTTCACAACAAAACGCATTGAAAAATGTAGCTATATGCTGCATACCAAGCTCTACATTTAAAAGATGTTTTTTTTATATATGTAAGGGCGGGAGTAAGTTATGTATTTATATGCAACCATAGTGCGTTGGTGGGTTTGTGTGTGTGTGTGTGTGTGTGTGTGTGTGTGTGTGTGTGTTTGCAGGGGGAAGAATGTCTCTTGAAGTTATCAAAACTCCCCTTTATCTCAGGAAGTCTGTTACAGATGCTGTTATCCCTGCCGCATAAGGGCTTGCTTCAAACACTCTGCTTCCCTGTCAGCAAGGCTGATACACTGTATTATAACAAGCCTCCTCCATAACAACTGTTCACAGGCAGCACTTGTAGCTTTACATGTGCAGCCTGCAAGATTCCTTGCCAGCATTAGGATGCTTCCGCTTCTGGGTCTCTAATTAGACCTTCTCCCCTACACTAAGAGTCTCTCTCTCCCCCCCTTTTCTTCTGGGTGGGGGGTGCCTTAGGGAGGAAGGAACAGGGGAAGGGCTGTGCAAAGGGGGTGAACAGTAGAAAGGACTAGGTCACCTGCATTTCAAAATTAGAAATTAGCTATACATAGTTAGTTAGATAGATATAGAATAAAGGTTCATGCATCTTCCCCTTTGGTGTTGGTGGAAAAGCAGTGAGTATATTCAGAATATGTTTCATTACTGTTTCAGGCACCTTTTAGCTGCATAATACAAAGTAATATAACCTTCATTGTTATAGCAATGTTTTTCAGGCTAACTTGTCAAAGGGATGAAGTATAGTTTGCTTGTACCCAATGAAACAGAAAGACTTGTGTAGTGTTAATGAGTTTCTATAGGAATCTTAGCAGTGGAAAGACAGGGTTTTCTTTCTTGCTAAATTAGCATTGTGCCTCTGAAGTTAGGAGCACAGCGATTTGCCTTTATCTCATCTGTTGTTTTTTCCCCAATTTAGTTATAAGGAAATTCAGATTGTTTGCATTGCAGTTTAGTTTGCTTTATAATTAAGCATTGTTAATCTGTTAATTATTTATTGGACTTGCTTTCATGAATTCTGCAATGTTTTAGTTACTTTTTTCCTATATATTTTTATTATTTTATTTCATTGTTTCTGCTTGGGGGGTTGAAATGTTCCATGAAAACACTTGTGTGGGGGTGTGGGTCTGGAGTCTGGCAGTCGCTCTGGGAGTTCTTAGCCAGGGTCCTTCTCCATGGACCAACCACTCCTGAGCTTATGGATGGATTGCATCTTTCTGATTTAATTTTGCAGGCAATGCATCTGACTAAAAATTAGAATTTCCTTTTCCACCAGCAACATGACATTTGGGTCAAATGTTCAATAAAAAGAGAAGCAATCCATGAATTCTTTGCATATTTTATTTTTCATTTTGATTTCCAACTCACACACATCTGGCATATTTTACATCTTTGCAATAAAACATGGTTACAATAGCTTAAGGAATTTATATATCCAAAATATTTCACCATGATCTTGAGATGAAATGAACTTATCTTCCAGATGTTCAATATTCTCCCAATTCTAAGCTACAAACTCAAGATATTGCTTACAGACCAATGATGAATAACTTAATCATTACATTGATTCCCCATGATTTCAGAATTTTATAAATACAAACAACAATGAAGAAGGTATTTAGTGCTAAAACTTACTAATACAAGGTGGAGAACAAATAAGAATCACATCAATAAATAATGATATGTTTCTGGTGCCAGTACAAATAATCCGTTACCTTGTTTTTATCTTTTTTAAATAAATGACTGCAAGTGAGTGTAAAGTCTGAGAAAATTACATTCCTGTTACATGCCTCATAGCCCTACCGACACAATATGTACATCTATGACAATACAGTCACCAAATATACAAAGAAGAAACATGAAGTAAAGTGTATATACCCCTGGGTGTGTTACTTGATCCGTAGAATGTGCGGCAAATTATCCTGATAGTCATCGTTACAGTATTGTCAGACATGAAGTGCCGTCAACAGAGAATGTGGCTTAATGCGTGACTTTCAGAAGAATGTAAAAGAACAACCCCGGTGAAGCTAAGGTCCTTTTTAACCAAGCTTTATTTCCAAGGAAATGAAGAGAAAATCTTAATTGCTCTCTCCCTGCAATGTACAGTATGCCAAATGTGATGAATCTAGAAGTCTAGCACTCTTGCTTTGGTGGGAGTCATTAAGCACGCGAGCATCCTCTCATCTCTCTTCCGTGCTCCTGCCTTTCTATCGCGGTACTAAATTAATAAAGGAAGGGTTTTCTCTTCCTCTTACAACGCATAAATATGGCAAACAATGGCTTCATATCCAAACGCTTTATGTCATAAGCAAAAACTCCACTTAGAAGGGGGGTGGCGGCTTGAGATTGAAAAGAGCAAACCATATTTCAGTGGCAATGACAAAACTGCAGCTTGTGCCCCATTTCAACCCTTAAATGCAAGCTGGGCCCTTAGGCAGTTCGCTTCAACCTGTGAATGTCGCCGTTTCATCAAGACATTCAGGTTTAAAGTACATGCAAGTTGTAACTCCACAATAAAGTTAAGAAACATTTTTTTGTTCTTTATACAAGGTTTTACTTTTACAAAAGTATCCCTTTAAAGTTAAGATGTGCATCTGATGTACAAAGTATCAAACGTAGTTTATTTTAATCCTTTTAATTATTATTTTCAGCTTGAAAAGGGGCTGGAAATGGGAAATGTATGCTAGGTTCATGGCCCCAAACAATGTAACAACCGGACACAAGTTTCCTCAGAATATTCAAAAGTCTCTTGTGACGTGTTCTCCACTAGCTTTTCTCAGTAAACAAAGGTATATGAAATAATTACCAAAACATCTCCTAAGTCATTATAATTTACATGATACAAGCTCATTTCTGCAGCAGCTGGTGTTCGGTTGTGAAAAAACACACAAAGTAAAATGGTTGCTGACTACAATGGACAGCTATTGCTGGGTGTAATGGAATGTACAACGGAGGTCGATGCAGACTTGTTTTTCCACCAGAGATTATGCCTTTCAGTAGCACTTGTGCTCTCAATTTCGCCTTTGCTTTCAGTTCTTCACTCCGGTTCAGTATCTATTCTGATGCTCATAATGCCACCGATTAAAATCTATATTAAAAGCTACAATGCTACCAGAAGCCATGCCAGTAATTAGAGTCCTGAAAGAGAGACAGAGACACAAACTGTACATACTGAGTTATTTCTTTAAAAAATGTTCACAGCAATCAGGTTTTTCCACCCTCAAACTATACTTATGCTGATTCCAAAGATCATAGAATCATATTAGACATACAAGAACAATGATGGAAATGTGATATTCTGCTACTGCATCTAACCTGAAATACAACACAGATATATTTCTGGGTAGGCAAGTGACTGAAATTAGGGATTTTCATTGAGCCATGGCTGCCTCCATCTCCCCTCCAGTGTGCTGCTAATGAGAAACCTGGGTCAATGGAAGCTGAAACCATGCCAACAATGGAACATGGTGAATGCTAGCCAGATTTTCCCTTTTTTAAAATTAAAATTACACATGTATATCCTGCCCTTCTCCAAAGGATGTATAGTGGGATAGTCCCATGACCATCTTCTCAACAACACTGGGAACAAGGCTGGCTCAAGACATTTAGGCATCTGAGGTGAACCACAAAATCTCCCCCTCCCAGAGAAGAAGGGGTGAGTGAAGATCTACATCAGGAACAAGGGGGCTTGGAATCAAATCAACCTTACCCAGTGGTTGAACTAGGAATAAAAAGCTGCTGCAGGGGGAAAGGGGCCTACTCAGAATCATGCTGGGCAGGTGCAGAGCTCAGGAGACCCCAGAGTGCAACACTCATCATTTCTCCTCTAGGGTGGGAGGAGACCAGCAGATCCTCTCATTTGCCAAGAGACTGCTATAGAGGCAGCATTGTGGGGGCTACTGAGGAGGCAGCAAATCCGGCCTCCAAGGAGCATGCCGCAGCCATAAGTGCTACCGCAGAAGTGGCAGGCGCTGCATTCCTTGGAGGCCGGATCTGCCCCTGTGGATCCTGCCACCTGAGGTGGTTGCCTCACCTTGCCTAATGGGTGGGCTGGCCCTGCTGGGGAAGGAAGGTAGAAATAACGAGTTGCTGACACACACAAAAACCTGGTACTGCTGCTGCTTATCGAAAAGGTGTGGAGGTGGAGCAGGGCAGATGTGAGGTCAAAGCTGTGCAGGTTCACTAGCAGAAATGCTGGATTAGCTCAGTCAGTGTTTGCCTGCACATCCATGATCTCACCACCATCCTGCTGCCGTGCCATCCAGGTAAGCAGCAGCGATACCGAGTGGCTCCATGGCATCAGTTGCTCATGAAATTAATGCTTGGCTCTTCTAACGTGCATCATAGCTGAGGAGGGGTTTGAACTTGTAACATCCCAAGGGAGTCCAAGCATGAGATTCTATCTGGCACACCACGTTACTATCCACAATCCTGACCGTGGGGGTCACAGCATTATAGCATTAAACCGATGTTTCACAAGCGGGTAAGCTGGCTCTTCACACTCCATTTTGTGTTTGGGTGTAGGGAAAGAAACAAATGCATACAGATTCAGTAGTGGAGAGTATGCATATGTAGAACTACCCCAGGGAGGTTCGCCTGGTGCCTTCATTATAGGCAAAAACATCCCTCTTCAACCAGGCCTTTGACTGATTACTATTCTACAGCCTTTTAAATGTGTCTGTGGGAAGGGTGGGGTATTGGTTTTAATTATTTACATGTGTTTTTATCTTCTATTTTATTCTGTGGACCGCCCTGAGAACTTATGATGAAGGGCAGTATATAAATTTAATAAATAATAACAATAATCTCTGCCTTTAAAATGTAAGGAAGTAGGAGCCCAGTCGAAAATGCAGCATGAGGAGTCTCCCATAATGCAGCAGAATTAAATAAGAAAATTAGAAGCTGTACTGCTTAATCCAGAAATCATGGAGAGGTGAATTGTATTGTGTGTTTCAAAGAGAGGCTGAATTACTGGGGGGACAAATAACATGTACAAGTTTGAAGAGGCTCACTGCTTCTCTTGGGTTGCAACTTACCTCTGATCATGAGACAGGTCCATTGCCCTAATGCCAGCATCACAGCCAGGGTAAATGTAGAGCTGCTTGAAGTCACAAGCCTGCCATACTTCCACGACTCCATTATCGCCACCCGTAACGAGGTTCTGCCCATCGCTGCTCAGGAGGATAGCCTACAGGTGAGCCAAAATGAGTAGTGACATTAAATGCTGTGTAGACTAACACAAACAGCTTCTGTGAGAGGATATTTCCTTGTCCAACCTAGGACAGGAGCAAATAAGGCTTTGCTGGAAGTCACCATGGATCATTTCTGACTTTGCCCTGCAACAAAGGTGCCATCAGTAACACCTCAAGAACTCCCTTTACTCTCTCCGAGGTGTCAGTGATGGATTGGACTCCTCAGGGCCCTGTATTCATGTCTTGGCTCCTAGTCAAGGGAGGACAGATGTCAAGCCATGTAAACTTTTAAAGCACAGACACTTTAAAATCTGTATGTCTAAAACAGATATACAGGAATCATCAAGTGCTCAGTTTTAAAAACAGAGAGTTCACTTCTAGATTGAATTAGAGCCGAGACGTTTTTCCAGTAAATGTGATCCCTGATTTTCCAAGTGATCACTAATTTCTCATGAGACTTCTTCAAGCATTACTGTTGTTGTACATCATAATAAGTTCTGAGAGGAAATACTTACCCTGGTTGAGTCGTTGATCTCCATCTGTGCCAAGAGTTTTCCATTAATGCTAAAATTGCTGAACCTCCCTCGTTCATAGTAGATGATACAGTGGCCTTCACTAGATACTGAAATTAAGCGAGGATACAAGCAGTTTTCTGTTCCTTCAAGTGCTCTCAGCAAATCTCCAGTAATTGTGTGCACCAGGCAAGGTCCTTCTGTATATTGACAAATAATACAGTATATATATAACAGAGAGGCACATAATTTAGTTAAATTATGCCAAATGCATACAGAGATGGCACATAGTGGTATATAAACAGTGAAAGAATGTGCAGGGGAAACAATGTCTCTGATCTAAAGTGGTGCTTCAGCAAAGTGAAATATACATTTAAACAGTGAATCGCTTTCAAGTAGTGTGCACATGTGTGTGTGTGTATTTTCACATTTCCATTGCTGAGCAGAACAATCCCAGCCCATAAATCTGCTGGCTGGAAGAGGTTAGGAATCAGGTGGCGGTTCCTTCCAGCCAACAAACAGGAGAAATGCTGCTGGGGAGGTTATATCTAGCACAGAGGCTTCCAATACACCCACAGAAACATCCACCAGTGGTGTTTCTGCAGGCAATAGATGCTACTATAGCTGCCTCCCAATGCTCTAAGGATGAAGTAGATGTGGTTTGGGATATATTTCATTTCCCCAAGAGGCTCCAGGACTTGGCTCATTAGCCATGCAAGTCTGGAGCTGGTCTAGGCAGTTTTCCCACTGGTTACAAATTAATTGATTAAAAAAAAATGGGGGTGGAGAGACACATTGTTTCCCTTACCCTGGTGCCTAATGCAAGCCAGGAGGTCTTTGAAAGTGGTGGATCACCCACCACTTCATTTCCCTACCTCACTTACAATTGTGGTATGAATGTTTAAAATATTTTCCTGAAGCAAGTCAGTGGTCTAAGTCATTGAACCCTGTCCATATTTATCAAACATTTCGCATCTGTACAGCAGGGACAATTTTTAGCTGAAGTTTGGTGCTATCTTAAATAGTTGTGTTTGTGACTCTGAATGAAAGAGGATGACATACTCCTTTTCGTACCCTACTGTGGCAAGAGATTTGTCATTCTGATACAAAACCCAAGATATTCAATGAACAATACATCCTTTCAGCCACATCTTGGATATCATTGTATGAAAATTATCGAGGAAGTAAACTATAACAAAGTTTTGTCTTGCTTTTAAGTATACTGTGCAGCAGACTAGCTTTTTTGAGACAAATGGTCATGTGGTGATAAATTAGTTGGATTTTAAGGTGCCACAGGACTTTTTTGTCCCTTTGGCATCAACAGAAAAGCACAGCAGCTCTTCTGGAATCATGCATACAAATTCAATACACAGAATGACTGAGGCATTTTCTTAGATGCATCACTTAAATTTGTACACACAGTTTGCAGCACGTGGGCAAACCCATTTACTGCCTTCCTGCCTCTGGTCCTTCCTTCACTCATAAGCATCACTGATACTCGATTCTCCACACCTCAAAAACTATTCCCATCCCTAGGAGTTTTTAAGAATAAAACTTTCCACTTTCACCAGACCAGCTGAAACTATTCACAGACAATTAGTTATTGAATTTTCAATTCAGCAGCTAGGATGCTCATAGCAGCCCATGGCAGCTGAGGGCAGTGGTGGAAGTTTACAAGCAGGCCGGCTGGTGGCAGAGGATACAGAAATTAAAATATATAGCATGTAGGATAATGAGCGGAGGATGGATTTATACTTATCCTGAGGCAAATCTTACTGATGAGGAAGTTTCAAATTTGTAAGACTAAAATTGACAACTGACCTTTAGCACCACTTATGACAAGTCCCAGTTCGGCACACACTGATACGCAGACAACTTCGTGGTCGTGACCAGTCAGAACGGCTCTGGGAGCAGGATAATCACCTAAAACAGATGCCACACAAAAAAGTAAGACATCTCACGTAAAATATAATCCATCAGCAACAAATCAGATTCAAACTGGCTTTGTAACTTTTTATCTTTTGTTGAACCCCTGTTTCTCCACCGATTGGCTCACTCCTTGTTGGGCTTGAGCTAAGAGTTCATAATGTCCTTTTCTATATTCTCAGAAGCAACATAAAAACAGTAGGCTTTGTAATACCTTCTGGGGGAAGGATCTCTCTGGTATTAACCTTCTGTATAGTCAAGAATAATAAAATCTTTGGGGCAAAACTAGAGAATGCCAGATTTGTCCATTTCAGTTTCTTTTCCCGGTCCTGAGTTCAGTTCCTCACATTTCCACATCAATTTGCTAAACATTTTTTTATAGAATTTCATAGACTCACACAATCATAGAATTGTAGAGTTGGAAGGGACCACAAGGGTTATCTAGTCCAGGAATCTTTTGTCCTGCATGGAGCTAGAACCTATGACCCTGAGATTATGAATCTTGTGTTCTACCAACTGAGCCATTTTATGCATCTTTGCATATAATTTTGCCTAACATACACACTTTTGCAAAGCAATTCCTTCATCTACATTCCCCCAATCTATGCTTTTTAATGCACACTTTACATGCATTTTCATAGACATTCCTTGGCTGGAGAACTGAATCGCAAAATTCAGACAAATGTGAAATTTGAAGTATAGCTGTGTTTCAGTTTCTGTATTGTTTCAGGAAGTGGTAGATTCACCTTCAAGTGCAAACTGAACTGAATTTCTCCTACATCTCTGGGCAAGACTAACATTTCCTTCTTGTTTTCCTTCCTAAGATTGGATTAGACATTACGATCCCTGCCAAGGTGAGTTGTTATGGTCTTCTCCATGAGAACTCACTTGCAGCGAGGAAACAATGAGAGAGTTCCTTGGGTAATGGCCAGCAGTGGCCAGCTGCGATATTCTTAGAAGATGGAAGAGGGGTTTTGAATTTTGATACTGGTTAGTAACTATATTTCTTTTGTTCTTATACTATGCTTCTTCATGAAGCACAAAACTAACTAACTAACTTACTTACTTACTATAATCACTTATAAGACAGGTGGTGTGTTCTAATATTTTAAAGTCCAGCTATGAGATTTAGAAATGTAAGCATGGTTTGAAAATAAATATTGTATTGCAATGTACATTCATATGACACTAGGACCAGAGGTTTTAGGGAAACACCTTTTTTAAATAACAAAAAAAAACCACAAAAAAAACCACAATAAAATGCTAGGTACTATAATTTGCACCAAAAAGAAAAAGAATAGATTGAAAAGAATTATTTTAAGCGGCACAGTCAACACACTTATATTTATGATGCAGGCAGGATTAGTCTGCAAGACTTTGCCACTCCAAGCAACTGCAATTTTCCAGAGGATGTGGGTGCAAATCTAAGATCACTTGCAACAGGGCACACCTGTTACTTTGCCCAATATATTGGTGTGACCACTTGTGTCCAATGTGCTGTCTAACCAGGCTGCCTAATTATGGATGGTGCCTACCCTGGTTTCACAGCACCTTGGTTGGTGCTTATTTAGTGCTATTTAGTCACTTATAGACTGCGTTTCATTGCAAAAGCAAGGCAATTTGCAAAATAAAACCAGTTTTATAAATAACAATAAAACATAAACCAGAATATTCAGAGTTCAGTAATGCAACTAGAAAGGAAATTCTGTTCACATTTTTGTGTGTGTCACATTCTTTCTTACTTAAGCTCTACAGGAATATGTTGGCAGTAATATTATGAAGGGTCAAATTACTATGAAAACCATGAAAGTTTCTGGCCAAGATGTGGGTCAGGCTCTGTCAAATGTTCCCAAGCTGGAATAACTGTGCTGGGTTTTCCTGCTTTCTATTAAACTTTGTCATGTGTGGGTTTCTTGGCTCAGTCTGGTCCCATAGGGTGTGGAATGATCTTTCAAGGCTTTGGAATATGGAAGATCTTGCTTCAATGAAGTGAGTTAGAAAAGCCAAAAGGCAGGATCCTTTCAGAATGGGTCAGTTTTGACATTAGGTCAATAGGTGACTTGGGAGGGACTCCTCATGTTAGTACTCCACCTGCATGACCAGTATAAGATTAAAGTTATGCACTCAGGTGAAAGGTCAGCTCTTCAGTGAACCCACCACATCCACATGCTACAGTTTGATCAGGTCTCCCACTGTCCTCCCATTTCTCTTGATACCGGAGAACTTCAGCTTTGTACATTTTGAATATGTTATTTGGGTCATGATTGCAATTAGCATGCTCTATTTGGTTATGTAAATAGCAGACTCAAGGAAGCTTGAACAGCCCAGGGCCATGGGGATAGAAGGGAGAAACTATCTCTCTCTCTCTCTCTCTCTCTCTCTCTCTCTCCCCCCCCCCTTGACAAGTCTCCCATTTTTGAAGCTGCTATTTGCATTTCAGTGGAAGCTTCCACTGAGATCAAAAGAGCCTTCTCTTGAAATGTAAATAGGAACTTCAGAGAAGCCCTTTTTTTGTAAAACCATGCAGGAGAGAAAGAGTTAAAACTTCTCTGCCCACCTCTTCATAATCCTAAGGTTGTTCAGACATCCCCACAGTTGTTACTTAAACAACAACAACAACAACAGCAACAGTTATAGTTACAGGTAGGTAGCCATGTTGGTCTGCCATAGTCGAAACAAAATAAAAAAATTCCTTCCTTAGCACAAAAAAGCTCATACCAATAACAAACTTAGTTGGTCTCTAAGGCGCTACTAGAAGGAATTTTTTTATTTTGTTTCAACAACAACTGTGCATGTTAATTGCACATGCACAATGTCATGTGGTATCTAGTTTGCTGTTTGATCCATGCTTGAGTTGATTTAAATGTACATTAATTGATGTGCAGAAAGAAATTATGATTTTTGAAGTACTGTACACTAAAGACATAGGAGAGAGTATAAAGGAATGATACTATGCCGCTCCCACACTGCCCCCTGACAGCTTTTCAGTCATATATTAATTGTAAGCGTAATTCTGAAAATGGCCACTTTCAATGTGTTCCTATGTGCACTTTGGGAAACATTCTGGGTGGTATTCAACTAAGTTTTACGCAGAATAAATCCATTAAAATTAATGAACATGGCTAAGTTACAGTCATTAATAAAAATAGGTCTACTCTGAGTAAAACTTAGTTCAATACCACCCCCCAGGTTGAAAAAAACCCAAAAACCTAAGATTTCTCCACATGTGTAATAAATGCACCCATAGCTGACTTCACTTGCACAACAGGATTAAGTTTGCAAGGGGAAGCATACATTTGGAATTTCTTAAGTCTTAATGTATCACTTTTCAAGCAAAAAAAGAGTTGTTTAGAAACAGGTTTTGTTGTATGTCTCAGATTATCCACCACTTGCAATAAATTAAACTCAGTCCAAACCTCCATTTCAAAATAAACAGATACATGTTTGCCATGGAGAACAAAGACCCATATGCGCTTAGAAAAGAGCCAGAGAAGAACAAGGTTATTACAGAATTTGGGGTGTACAGGGAGACGATAAGGAAAAGTGAGAGTAGTTTCCCTGTTGTGAAATAGTATACAGGACTGGCACCAGCATTGTCTGAAAGGATTGTGTGTGTGCGTGACAGTGAAAACGAGAAGGAAGCTAGGAAAGACTCTGCAATACATATGTTCTGTGTCTCTGGGCAGGATGTGCAAGGTTTTGATAGGAAGGGGCCGTTTCTGTGGTTTACTGCATGTTTTGTTGACTCTGTATTGCTAGCATAAGGGAGATGGAGGTGGAAAATAGAAATTATGTAAAGGAATGATGCAATCCTCTGAAAGATGTTTGCATCCTTTCACCTTTCCTGACACAACAGCCCGTTACAGGGAACGACTACAATGAATGACTGCAATTTTTAAAAGTCTAGTGGCATTTGTGCATATGCTACGTGAAGCATTTGATTAGAGATGGGCAACTTGTTCAGCACAAAGAGTCATATAGGAAACACATCAGGAGACAAAGAGTCTCGGCTCAATTGCATATTTCAGAAAGATGCTAAACTACAGCTGGCAGAGGGCTTGAACTTATTCTACAATATTCTTATTTTGAAATTGCTATTCTCAAATGTGAATTACTTGAGTTGGCCCTTGAAAAACCTTGAGAGTTTTTTTGACAGTTGAAAGGAAAGCAAAGAAAGGCAAACCAGCCTATTATCTCTATTATGCATGATTCTGGAATACCAAACACACAGTTCTCATTGAAGCTGCAGGTTATCTATAATTAAATTGAATCTGTACTGTGATCCACTTCATTTGCCAAGGCAAGAGCCCACGAGGACCAATATGGTCCTTGAAAACAAATTTTTAAAGAAATCCTAGCTATACTATGCTTTCCAAAGCCTTTAGAATCAATCATAGCTTTGCAATAACAGTGAGTATCATTTCACCCTTTAGGGACAAATGAAAGAAAATACAGTTTTAATCAGAGATATAGTCTTCCAACAAAGCCACTGTGTGGGGGAGGAAATCTCACCCCACATTACATTTCACTGCAAAAGGCAGAATGTCATGGACCTTAGCAATCATTCACAATCCAGTAAAATATTCTGTCACCAGCACATCACCACTGATAGATGCAGCGAGAGGTTAAAGGCTGTGGCACCAGGGGAGCTGCAGGTGAAACTTGACCACTGTGAATTGAAACAGCATCACTTTGAACTCACAGTAATTTCCCCAACGTGGCACCTCTGTATTTGCAGTAGAATCACTTCAGGGCAAAATGATAAAATATACGAGACCAAGCTACCAAAACAGTTCCCTCAATGTAGTTTAAAATAAGATGCTCGCTTTTGTTCTCCGCAATTGACATAATATGTGATTTGATTTCTGTGGAAGACCGAACGTCTTCCAATTCTAAACAGATAAATATTATTAATCTTTTTTTTTATTCTGAGATGTGCTTGTTTCCTTGCAACCTAATATTTCAGGTGCAATGGAAACCTCTCTCTCCTGCCGCATCCCAGTTTTAGTAAGCACAGTAGCACACTGCCAAAAGTACTATGGGAACCGTTGTTTTAAAAAGCAGGAGTCATCAAAGCATCTCATCCTTGGCAGAACAGTTTTCTTGTCTGAAGGAAACCAAGAGCACTGAAAACTAAGCATTTATACAGTCACCTATAGACCAGGTAGAGGTAACAAAAGATCCCGAGGATCAAATCCCAGGGAAGAAGCACTGTTCCTTACTTTTCTCTACAACAACCTACCTGTGGGTAAGCAGCCTAGATAACCAGCAGGCCTGACATTGCTATTCCTATTCTAGTCCAGGAAAGTGAAGGCTCTGACACATGAAAGCACTTTAAAAATGCAGCATATAGCAAACAGGTGTGTGTTCCTGGCTCCCTCCATTCCCCATGTTTCTTCTGCTCCCTTACTTCCCACACCTGCAGAATGGGCAGATACCCATTCCAATTCCCTGTGCTGTTTTTTTGGGAGGAGAGGGAGGTCACAGCAGGATTTGCTGCCGCCGCCACCACCTCTCCTCTAGGAATCTCTTTCCTATTTTCATTGTGAGTGATGGGCTGGAAGAGAAGCTATTCTGACAAGAAATCCAACAATGAACGCTGGGAATGCCATCTTGTGCCTTGTTACAAGCCATGGCCTGAAGTGGGTTTGCACCTGCCCTATGACTATTTCTTGGGCTCTGATAGGAAGCTCCCTTAGGCCCTGGGGAGTTAATTTCTGTGTCCCTGCTCTTGATAAGCAGCTGAAAGGTCACACCAAACCTGGGATTGCATCTGTCCCTCAATGGACAGGAAATAAGGCATACAAAATTCACATGGCTATATTTTTGTGGGAAGAAACAGTGAAATACAAGGGGCATAAGCATGTGTGCAAGTCTGACTGCAAACACAGATATGTGAGTCTATAACTGTGTGACCCTTTTCATTAAGCAATCAAAAGTCATTTTACCCCTGAGTTGGCCTAACACAGTTTCAATGTGATTTTGAAGAAACTACACTGCAAACAACAGATCTGAGTGTGCAAACAAAGCCTGCTGTACTAGCCACCTCTCAAATAACATAAAGTCAGAAGAAATAAAATGTACAGATGCAGGGGATGTTTTAAGTCTAATGATCCTCTCCTTCCAATTTATTTAGAGAGTCTTTTAGATTTGAAATATTTACTTACAAGTGACTTAAAATACCTTGAAAAGTGTTATTCAAAAAAATCAATGTTGCTCTCTCCCTGGAATTCTTTATAGACACATTTAGTATTTCCAATGCATGGAGCTGTTTACTACAGTCATTTATTGAAGTACTGAACTTTCCCTTTAAGCATATGTAAAATGTGTCAAGTGATACAAAATGCACTTCAGTGTCTTTAAGGGATATTTCCTATAATTGGTCCACAAACTGAGCTTTGGACTGGTTGACACAACACGCTCATGGTGCTCAATGCAAACACGGCCAGGGAAAGCAACGTTAACTAACACCTCTGGTGACTATCTGGTATGTAATGAGAAATGTCAAGTCCCAAGATCAATGAAGTTTCAGACTCTGGGGACACAACAGGAATAGCATTGATCCTTTTAAAGAAACCAGTCAAAGGCTGAACGCAATATATTGCACAGATAGGCTCAAGAGGATAAGCGGCCAAGTCCAGCATACCTACATGACAAAAAATTCAATCAGCTCTTAGCACAAGCTGCTGGCTCCATTCTCCTTCTTTTCATGCAAGGAGAAGGTTCCAATTAAAGTGTGCAAATTAATTTTTATCACTTCCAAATTAGTTTCTGAATTTGTGTCGGTTTCAGAAGAAAACATCTGTCCTTCACTTTCGTTGTTGCAATTTCAGCTATTTGGGTATTTGCTCAAAGATTCAGATTTTTTCCTCAACCTTTGTTTTTTGTTTTAAATGTTTGTGTGTGTGTATGATACAGCAAGTCATCTATTTAGTGCAGTCTAGAGAGGCAAATGAAATGATGCACATTCATAGTCAGAATTAGATTCACCAAGTTATGGAAATGGTTTAGGTGGAACAGTTTAGTAAATTGTATAATAAACACCTGTTTTCTCTAACTATTACTTTGCATAGCCTGATCCAAAACAGTATTTGGCACAGTGATCCAGGATATCAGCACTTCACATGCCCCAACTTTTACAGGCAGTGGTAAAGGTAAAGGGACCCCTGACATTAGGTCCTGTCGTGACCGACTCTGGGGTTGCGGCGCTCATCTTTATTGGGTGAGGGAGCAGACATACAGCTTCCAGGTCATGTGGCCAGCATGACTAAGCCGCTTCTGGCGAACCAGAGCAGTGCACAGAAACGCCGTTTACGTTCCTTCCGGAGCGGTACCTATTTATCTACTTGCACTTGACGTGCTTTCAAACTGCTAGGTTGGTAGGAGCAGGTACCGAGCAACTGGAGGTCACCCCGCCGACCTTCTGATTGGCAAGTCCTAGGCTCTGTGGTTTAACCCACAGCGCCACCCAGGTCCCTTACAGGCAGTGGACCCTACTCCAAATACTGTACCCTCCTATCATGAAACCTCAAACTGCAATCTGCACACAAGGGCAAAAATGAATGGGGCTGGGGCATGGAAGATGCTGATAATCTATACAGAGCAGCATATTACAATAGTTCAATGCTGTAACAGATTTGCCCGTCCTGTTGTGGCAAAAGCCAATACAGATTGCTAGTCCTAAATAGCTTGCAGCCGAACTCCCTCCATGTGCTACACAGTCCAGAGCATCAAATTTGTTACTTTAAAAAATGTGAACTCTTTTCTGCTGGAAATTTTCAAATGTAAGAAGCTTTCAGGGGTTCCAGCTCCAGGAAGCCAAGCCCTCCCCCCCCCATATTTTTGGGTAGGAGCCAGCCCCACAATGTCCACAAACTGTGGAGGTGAAGCATGGAGCTGATTGCAACACAACTCCAGTGGGCTGCTCCTTCCCCTCCTCCTTCTGCTGTGGCCCACCACAGGTTTGAAACAGCCTTCTGCTGGTGGTGGTGCCAAGAGGAGGAGGAGGAGGAGGAGAAGCTGCCAGCCATGAAGCCGCTGGCTTGTTGTTGTTGCTGGTTGTTGTGCACATTAACTGGCACGTGCTAATACCCCTCATAGTGCAATTCCATATATGTCTCTTTGGAAGGGTTCAGTGGGACTTGTTCCCAGTCCCAGGTAAGTATTGTGCATAGGATTGCATCCACAGTCTCATGAATAGCAGAAGAACTAGCAATGGGGCATCTTAACAATGTACCGTATTTTTCGTCCCATAGGACGCTCCGTCCCATAGGACGCACCTAGTTTTTTTGGGGGGAAATAAAGGAAATTTCCCCCCCTTTATTTCCCCCCCAAAAGCAGGTCGGGGAAACCGAACCAGGTCGAGGAACAGCGGGATGGCGGCGCTGCACCTCCCTGCTGTCCCCCGAGCTTGTGGGGCTGGCTGATGCCTGCCCGGCGTGCGGGGCGCTCTGCTTCAGTGCGCCCTGCCCGCCGGGCGGCAGGCTGCTATCCACAGTGTGGGGAGCCCTGCGGGGAACTCCTACAGGGCTCCCCACGCTGCGGATGTCTGCCCGGCGCGAGGGGCGCTCTGCTTCAGGGCGCCTCTCGCACCGGGTGGCAGGCTGCTATCCGCAGCGAGGGGAGCCCTGTGGGGAACTCCTACAGGGCTCCCCATGCTGCGGATGTCTGCCCGGCACGAGGGGCGCTCTGCTTCAGGGCGCCCTTCGCGCCGGGCGGCAGGCTGCTATCCGCAGTGAGGGGAACCCTGCGGGGAACTCCCGCAGGGCTGCCTAGGCTGCGGATGTGTTCCCAAAGCGCCGGGCGCTCTGCTTTCAGCGCGCCCGGCGCTCCGGGAAACAAGCTGCTATTCGCAGCCTAGAAAGCCCTGCGGGAACTCCCGCAGGGCTGCCTAGGCTGCGGATGTCTTCCTGAAGCCTGGAGAGCGAGAGGGGTCGGTGCGCACCGACCCCTCTTGCTCTCCAAGCTTCAGCGAAAGACTGCATTCGCCCCATAGGACGCACCCAGATTTCCCCTTCATTTTTGGAGGGGAAAAAGTGCGTCCTATAGGGCGAAAAATACGGTATATGCAACTAATTTAGTTTCTCTTTTAGAAATGATCATAACCAAAAATGTGGAGGTGAAGCATGTGTCATGTGTACATGCACATGTATGTGAAATTTCAAAATACAGGTTTACAAGTGCTGATTTACCAAAATAAGGAAAGGAGAGACCCTCCTTTATATGATTTTCTGAAACAACTGAAGTTCCTTTTAGTAATTGGATGCACTGAAGCTGAAATTGATAATTAACTGTCTTTCAGCTTAAAGGATCATTAAAAAGTCAAGCACCTAGCCCACATAATTACTGTAACCTGACATTTTTCTTTTGAATTCCTTACCTCCTTATGCTCTGTGATATAAAATATCTTATCTGTGTCTCCAGATGACAGCTTTTGAGAAACTAATCCTTTTCTGAAAATATCATCTGCATCTTCCTAGAGATTCATTTTAAAGATGTTAACTAATTGGATTTAACCTACACTGTACATCTCACTTTCATTTTTCTTACAAGATAAGCCCTAATCTCCTGGCAGTAAATGTACAGGAACTGTAAATGTTACAAAGAAATATTTCTTAATATAACTGCTCTGTTGACTTAACACTGTGTTGCCCAGTTTAAATATAAGATCTGGGGCTGACCATACTGCCATCACAAGTGGTGGATACAGCCACTAGTAAAATAAGTGGGGAAACCCAGTCATACGTCAACAATGACAGTATCAAGGAAGTATGATGGAATTAGTTGGGTAGCACTACAACCTTCATGAAATATCAACAGATCACCTTGCTGGTTCTGTGGCATGGCAAATGAAGAGGGCCATATATATTGTTCCTGCACTCGTGGCCAGATGTTTTGGACTACAACTCCCATCCAGTACAGCCAGCATGGCCACTGATCAGGGATCATGGGAGGTGTAGTCCAACAATATCTGGAGAGCACCAGTTGGCT
Organism: Podarcis cretensis; assembly: GCF_951804945.1. NCBI lineage: Eukaryota > Metazoa > Chordata > Lepidosauria > Squamata > Lacertidae > Podarcis > Podarcis cretensis. The sequence continues at coordinate 29,505,293 of NC_137173.1, read as the reverse complement.
ATGCCAGCTCTAGAGAAAAGTGCTGGGTTACCAAATATGCAGAGTAGCACCGGACTATGGGCTGCACACCTTTTAGGGGCCCTGCGACGAAGGTTAAAATATATTGATTTGATCTTGAAAGAAAATTACAATCAATGTGATCCCACTAGAGTGTGTGCATGAGGGGGACCCCAAGATTTTGACTGCCACAGGGTTTAATTTGGCACTGCTGGAGAGATCATGATGGCTGAGGTAGTGGGGGGGGGGGTGGGAATAGAACAAAGCCACAACAGGAAGATGAACAGTCCATGTATTTTCAACAAACCTCTGCAAATAAGTAACATTCATTGTTGGATTTTGCCTGTAAAGTCAATTGGATGACTCAAATATTTAATTTTACATATATGTGTGTGAATTATATATATATATTTTTAAAAAAGGTTATAAGAAATTCTGCAAAATACAAAGCTATATGACTTATACTTGGGGACAATTTGAAAAAGCTACTTAAAATGTTATTTAGGCTCTATAACTGCTTGCTCTGTTCTTCCCAAAGTGGCAAGCTATCTGGTATTATGCATATTATTTTTCCTATTTGATTTTTAACTTTTTAACAAACATGTAGCCCACAATTTATGATTACTATAAAACAGTGCTTACAGAATGCGTACAAAGTTTTACTGTCATTCTAAATGTAAAAATTGATGATTAAAGGCAAACACTACATACATGCATACATAAACTACAGAAATTTATGAACTTACTGCTATTTGGATTGTCACCAATGATATGATGTCGGCCACTCCAGTACCACAGCAGTAATGTAGCATCCCGAGAGCCAGAGACTATGTAGCAGTCTCCGCCGATATAAGATTCTGATCTTGCAAGGCAAGTGACTACATCCCAGTGGCCAAACACAATCTGAGTTAGCTTGCCTACAACAAAGAAATTCTGTGTTACTGATGTTTTTGTTTTAGAGCATTACAAATAGAAATGCAAATAACTGTAATGCAAGGCCTACCTGTTTCTGTGGAATAAACTCGAAAGCTCTTGTCCCAGAAACCACAGATAAGAATGTAGCGATTATCAGCTGTGACCACAAAACAATGAGCATTGATCTGAATGCTTTGATCCACAAGATCTGTGATTTGCCGTTTGTTCACACCAGAATTATTAGCTGCCGAAAAAGAAAAAGCATTTTCACCATTTTATTTTGGGAAGATGGACTTAATGGTAACATGGTTGTCCCAAGGTTTTAGATATCTGAAACTAATAGAAGTAGAAAGAAACATCATAAAACTGGGAAGACAAAATGGCCATAGACTCACAACCAACCTCACAACCCAGAAAAGATTAACATGCCTTCAGACCAAATAGTTCCTGATGATGCATGTCTCAGGCTCCGAGGAAGGCAAAAAGACTTCTAGGGCTACTGATCAATCTGTCTCAGAGGAAATTGCTTCCTTATCTCAAAACCCACCCTTAGTTTATTTCAAAAATTCCCCTCTGAGCTACCCAAACCTCTTGTCTCCAGGGCTGGAATCATATGACAGCTAAGTTTATAGTGGCTAATTTAAAGCATTCTGCAGGCAATTCTAACCATATGAAGGTTTGTCCATTTGTAGTCCTTGGCCAAGTGGTAAACATGGAAGCTAAGGGCATCATAATGACTGGCTCACTGCATGGCCTTAGGGGAGAAAAAAGTATTGTCTTTCCTTCAGGTTAGAACCAGAATATGAGCACTTTTTATGTATCCACTATGGGGTAAACAGTTGTGTGATTCCACCCCAAATGTGGTAGGTTTTGATTTCCAGATGAAGGGGGATGTGGAGAAGAAGCCTTAATTTGCCCCATGTAGAAGGCATCCAACAGGCTTTATGGAATGCAAACTTTTTTCCCCATTTCCAGCTCATACTACAATACAGTTTCCCCACCCCACCCCATCAACCCCTCTAGTGAATTATCCTAAAGTAAAAGAAAATACACCAAGGAAACATGTAAGTCTTTATTATTGGGTCAGATCTGTGCAACTTGGTTCATAAGCTGAGGGAGCAGGCTGATGATTGAGAAAGATTGCTTCATTGATCTGTTGCACATTGTATCTTGCTGACTGGAAAGGTTTCTTCACTGACACCTGCCTTTGTTTTCTTACACCTACATACCTATACGATGGGGAACCAACTCAAGCAGTTTACATTTAGGCACCAAATTATTCAGGATGATAAAATCCCAGCAAACTGTACTGTTTTCTCAAACAGGGTGCATAACCAACAAATGAGATTTGATGCATACCGGAACAAACAAACAAGAAATAAATTCTAACTTCAAGCGCACATAGTTGAGATATAAAATGGCTTTGCCAACCAGAAAAGAGTTCTTGGGCTTATGGCAGCTCAATGAAAATGTCATTTCAGTATGCAGCAAAACAGATGGGCCACAGATTTAGGGCAGACTTCTTCACACAATGCATAATTAATTTGCAGAGCACATAATGCAGTGATGGCTACTACATTTGATAGATTTAAACAGGGAATTTAACAGATTTATGTATGATAGGACTATCACTGACCACTAAAGGGACAGGTATATGGAACTTGAATATACACTTCTGACACCAGTTGCTAGAGGCAAAGAAGCAGGGATAGCTGTTATTTCTTTGATATTAAAAACGGGAGTGTTTTTTCATTCTTTAAAGCCAGGGGTGGACAGTAATTGCTGTCAGAAACAAAGGACGCTTCCTTATACTGAGGCAAACCACTGGTCCATCTAGCATAGAATTGCCTGCTCTGACTGGCAGCAGATCTCCAGGGTTTCAAGCAGTAGCTTTTCCTAGAAAAAGGAAGAATTGAACTAGGGACCTTCTTCATGCAAGGCGGATGCTATATGGTCCTTCCCTCCTCCCTGAAGTCTTCTAATTCATTATGAAGCACATTCAATATGTTTTGAAAACATCACATTCTAATAAACAGATACTTTATATTCCCTGGCATACCAATCAATGGGTCCATTTCAATGGGAAGATGATGAGCTTGATCCAAAGAGTATCCTGGGGCTCCCCTGAGGCCTACATAGTAAAGGAGAGAAAAAAGCCAGTGAGAACTGTACAAGTATTATTTCACTTCGCTTTAATGGGTCTGCACTGCAGGCTGATCATGTTCCTATTTTTTACCTCTTCAGGTTAAAAAGATGTTGTCCTACTTTGAACAACAAGAAATCAAGGGAAGATGCACAAATATTTCAAAGTAGAAAAATGGACACCATTTTGCACTACCTTCTGGCCTTGAGCCCACTATGGCCTCCTGGTTTCTTACTTGTTCCTGGAATGTTCCACTTTTCCTTAGGACATCCCTATTTTCATTGGAGAAATGTTGGAAGGTATGGAGTTATCCGACCCTCAAGCCGTCTAAAGGCAATCCTACATAGGGAAGGTTTTTTAATGTTTAATGCTTTAATATTATTATTTTATATATATAGGAAGCTGCCCAGAGTGTCTGGGGCAACCCAGTAAGAAGTGTGGGGTATAAATATTAAAATTATCATTATGAAATGGGACATCCCCATTTTCATCGGAAAAATGCTGGAGGGTATGGGAATGCTGATCTAAACTGAAGTTGAGACAGCAGACTATTATAGCAAATTGGTAGGATGCCACTCTGTAAACATTATCCCCTAGGCTTTGAGAGAAGAGGGAGGCCATATGCCACCAGGCCACTGAAAAACAGTGTTCTGGGCTCCCTTTCCCAGGGAAGTGCTGCTTAAAGCAGAGGCAGGAAATCCTTTTCAGCCTAAGGGCCACATTCCCCAGTGGACAATCCCCCAGAGACAAAAGTGACTCCTAGTAGACTACATTGCAGCTGGGCAAAAGTCAGAGGTTGCCTCACTCACATACCACGGATCTCTCCATCCTCATTCTAGGTAGGTAAGAAGGACCATCATTGTTTGAAGAGACATTTAGTCAGGCAAAAGTACTCAGAAGGATTGGCCTGTGGGAGAATAGGCAGCCTGGAAGTGTTCTCAAGGAGGGTCTCCCAAGCCTGAGGGTCTCTACCCTTGGGCCTACAGCAAAGGTGTTCTGGACAAAATGGCTTAGAAAATCAGGCAAGAAGGGGATGATTGGGCCAATGATACAATAATATTTTGTTACAGGATGGAGTGGTTCCAGTCAACCTGAGAGAGTGGCAAGACCATTCCTGAAGAAAACTACGCTGTATCCAAATAGCTATTTTTAGACCAGTGGAGTGCATTGCTATCAGTGCTGCTGGTGATATGTACTTCTGATGAGGCAGTGAATGTGCTGAAACTGTCTGATTGTGATAGTGGACTGGACAACAGCCAACAAACTCAGGCTTAATCCACAGAAGACTGAGATGGTGCTAGAGGGGTGTGCAGCCTGCTCTAAAGGGGCACACAATCACTCAAAAAGCTTGTCTGTAGTTTGGGGGTCCTTCTGAAGCAACTGCTGTTGCTTGAGGCACAGGTGGCCTTGGTGGTGAGGAGTGTCTTAAACTAGCCTAGGCTGGGGGCTCAACCACAACCCTGTCTGGACAGGCATAACCCGGCTGCAGTAATCAATGCTCTGGTAACCTTAAGATTGGATTACTGCATGTGATTTATGCGGGAGTGGCTTTGAAGAAGTAACAGCTAGCGCAGACAGACTATACTGCCTACAAGCTCAGGGTTAATTGATCATGTAACATTGCTTTTGGCGCAGCTGCACTGGTTGCCTGTACATTTCCAAGCCTCATTCAATGCGCCTCTCCAAATATGAACCTTTGGTTGTGATGTGTGGCCCTCCTCTGGGTGCATTCTCAGAGGGTGGAGACCACTGGAAGGTCTTTTCAGTTGTAGCTCCTTGCTTGTGGAATGCTCTCCCAAGTAAGGTCTGCTTGGTGCCAACATTAACATCCTTTCAGTGCCTTTTCTCCTAAGCATTTGACGCATCACAATAAATGTTCTGATGTTTATTGATGAAATGTTTTCTGCTGCTGACGTTTCTGCTGTTTTGGTGTGTCTGTGTATGGGTTGCTGTTGTGGTTTTATTCAATAAATAATAATAATAATAAAGAATTTACTTGAATGTATTGTTTCTGATTTTATGCTAGGTTTTTGGCTCTAAACTGTGGACTAGAGATAGATACCGTATTTTTTGCTCTATAAGACGCACCAGACCACAAGACACACCTAGTTTTTGGAGGAGGAAAACAAGAAAAAAAATATTCTGAATCTCAGAAGCCAGAACAGCAAGAGGGATCGCTGCGCAGTGAAAGCAGCAATCCCTCTTGCTGCTCTGGCTTCTGAGATAGCTGCGTAGCCTGCATTCGCTCCATAAGAGGCACACACATTTCCCCTTACTTTTTAGGAGGGAAAAAGTGAGTCTTATAGAGCAAAAAATACGGTAATCCTCAGGGTCCCTTCCAACTCTACAATTCTATGTTGCTTAGAGAGGTTTTGTAGTAAGTAAACAACAACAACAACAACAACAACAACAACAACAACAACAAGTATAGCAATAGTCCAAATAACATCTATTTGCAACTAAAAGAATTCTTTGTGGAAAGTTCAAGACAAACTCTCTTTAGGGAGACATACCTACTGTGTTGTGCCATCTATTCACTGCAAAAAGTCGGCTGCAAGTCACAGTTACCACGGCAGGAATAGTAAGATGCGGAAGCGTGTTGGCCGCCACATGTGTGACAGGAGAATTTGATGGAAATTTGAGAACCATTATAACATCCTGCTGCATCTGATCTTTAAACATAAGTGGACTCTGTGGAAGGAAACACTGTTGAGTAGAAAGGAGAAGAGAGCAGAAGAAAACAGAAGGGATAACACAATTAGTGAAGAGGTCTGAGGGGAAAATAAGGTTAAGCGAATCAGGAAGCATTTGCACATACAGGGGGAACAATGTTATATGCACATCTAAGCTACAAGAACAGGACACCAAAACTAGCAAAGCTATTGGTGGAGCATTACACAGGGGGAAATAGAGAAGAGGTATGGTTAAGGTCCATTGGGTTATCATTACAGGGTGTGAAATGATAAAGTCAGCATTAACAGAAAGAATATCTCAATAGTTACAGCACTTCATATAGTGACAGTGTCAATCAAACAGAAGCACCACTTACATCTTTCATAAGGTTTACATTACATATAATGCAGCGGCTGAAAAACAACCAGTTAACAGTTTCATAGAAGCCAATGGCAACACTGATTTTAATGGCACCCACAGCACAAAAAAACCTACACATTTTAAGAAGAAATATTGGACTCTGTTGAAAATGGCAGCCCCATGTGCATTATGTGGTAAGTATGCATGCATGCATGTGTGACTACTGTTTCAAAAATATTTTTTTTAAAAAAAATTCTAGTGTGGCTCCCCAAGCCCATGGAAACCCACGGACATCCCTTAGGTTCTTTAGGTTGGAGGCACATGTGTGGATAAGTATATAAACAGCTATTTTTGTCTTTGAATAACAAATAAATAAAATGTTTGAAAACTAAGAGTGATGAGAACACTGCTAATGAAATTTGTTTTCAGAAGCATTATGCATTCTAAGTTGACATATAGGATTTTTAACAATCTTGTCCTTAATCTAACAATGTAAACTGCTTTTTATATTAAATAAAAGATTTCAGAGAGCCTTGATGACTGTTTTTAACCGCCTTCAATTTCAACCTGAAGATTGCCACTTGTCCAGTTTTAATTTTAATTTGTTTGAATTAATTGTGGGATATATCTTAATTTATTGATCGCTTGTTTTATGCATTGTCTTACTTGTATGATGTTAGCCGCTCTGAGGCCAGCTTTGGCCGGGGAGGACGGGATATAAATAAATTTATTATTATTATTATTATTATTATTATTATTATTATTATTATTATTTAAAATGGGGAAAGTTCAGTGCTGCCAAAATTATTACTTATACTATGTTTCCTCTAAGTTTTTTTTTTTAAAAACTGTCAAAAACACTATACTTTAGAATTTACTGAAACTTTATTTAAAAAATCCTGATAGTTATGATGTTCCAAACAAAGAGCAAAAATAAAAACAGATCTCATTGTTTCCAGTTTTAGGTGAATAATGGATTTCTTCTTCTTCTGGAATAAATACACAAAAGAATGGATAGGAATGATTTGGGAGTTCAAACTGAAGTTAAAAGTGCACACTGTGTCCTCTCCAGAGAGTGGGCTGGAGGTTTCCCACATGATTTGAACTACAATTCCTCACTTCTGACAAGTAGCCAGTGTTCATAAATCACATAAATCATTTCCTAATGCTGCATTCTCTTCTTGCAATATGATCCCCACCATAAGAAAATCTGGGCTTTTTTATTTTGCACAATAGTATTCATCAAATACATATTCATGATGATAGGGACTTGTTAAAAGAAAACCAAGGAATTGGGGAAAACAAAATCTGTGACTGTCAAGCCACAAATTTACCATTATAATCATGCAATTTATCTGCACAGAGTAAAACATACAGTGTTTGTGGGGAACTCAGGGCACATAAAGAGGAAGTGTTACTTAAATTGGTATTTTATGACCTATAAAGGATCCTCTGATTCAGAGGAAATAAATTCCCAACAAGCAGTTATATCTCACCAGGTGCATGGCAGAGCTCCGAGGCGGATGTGGCTCAATAAGCAACTGAGATGGCGTCTGTCCAAAGTTCTGTATCTGTGCCTCCATGGCCTGCAGGGAAAGGAGAGTGATTGTCATAATCAATATGCATCAAAGAGATAGGTCAACACACTCCTTGACAATGCAAGCATATCCCAAGTCAGCCATGAAAAAAGTCCAGAAAATTCACCGGGTGCTCTTCTCCCAGGCTGCAGACTCATCCAAGTGTTAGTATTTTGTAGACAAGCTTTGCTTCTCCTTTCAAGCATGCTTCAGTTAACCAACTAACCATTCCTATTTCAAGTAGCTGGAAATGCATGTGAAAATGTTAACCTGTGAGGACATGCAGTTAAGGTCTTGTGAGATTTCTCTGCACTAAATACAGCATGTATACCTTAATAAAGTCCTTTGTAAGGAGGAAAGTATGAGGATCCCTAATAAAATAAGCTTCTGGAATCTTAAATGAAAAAAAGAAAAAGAAAATGTGAAATAATTTTTTGGGGAAAACACAAATCTAAAAATAAAAATACAACGATTTACAACAAAACTAACAATTACAAATGATTCATATATCAACAACAAGGCATAAGTGTGGAAGATCAAGTATGCTACGAAAACTATTTAACGTGACATGCTTATGTGAGTAATTTTGGTGTGCTTTGTTCTCACTAAGTGCATGCTTTTCTAACTAAGAATATTTAGCTCTGCCCATGATTTGGTCCACATTGTTATAAAATTTATTTTAGAAATTAAAAGGAGCAATTTAAAGCAGAAGTAGAACTTTCAAAAAATTTCAAAAAAAATATATTTATTCTAGAACAAAACCCAGAAAACTGATCTTAAATCATTTTTTATAGTGGCCATTCCCATTTGGCTTCAGACTTGGATTTAGTACCAAAACACCCAGGGATTTGAAGTGTGATGCCATCAATATGCTGATGACACTCAGCTTTCTCTCTCTCTCTCTCTCCATTTCACATGAATTGGAAGAGGCTGTGCAGGTGCCTAGAGGCTGTTATGGACTGGATGAAGGCCAATAAATTGAGCCTGAAAATACAGAGGTGCTGTGGGTGAGTGGTTCCTTTATGTGGATTAGGGAAATGACGTGTTTTGGGTGGGGTTGCATTTGCCCCGAAGGATCAAATCAGGCTTAGGGGTACTACTTCCTTGATTCTAAGCTGGTATTTGAGGCTCAGGTAGCTTCAGTGGCAAGCTACACCTGGTTCTCCACCTACAGCAGGACCTGGCTTCAGAGACTTATGCTCTAATAACCTCCCTAATGGACTCCAATAAGTGCTCTATGTGGGGCTAGCCTTGGAAATGGTCCAGGAGATGCAGCTGGTGCAAAATGCAGGACAGTGCCACCACTTCTTAAAGCATTGTAGTGGCTGCTGGTCAGCTATTGGGCTAAATTCAAGGCTTTGGTACTGAAGCACAAAGCCCTGAATGGCTAGGGGCTAGAGCTGCCCCTCTTGCAAGACTTACTATGAGATCAGTGGGGGGGGGGGGCTTGCTGGTGGCACTGTCAATGGGCAAGGAAAAGTCTTCTCCATGGCTGTTGCCACGTCAAGTGCAGGGCCAAGAAACACTAGGGAGGGGGAACTCTTAAAATAATGTTAAATTCAGGATCAGTGGGACCCCACATTTGCCTAAATGCCAGTTGCTGATGCTGGGCTCTCCTTCTCCTCCAAGTCATTGGTTGTTTTTTAACACCAATGGTTCCAATTAACAACCTGCATATATTGAACATAGAAAACTAGATGTGCTCTTTGTGTAGTAGGATCCATTCCTTCTGCACTGTGTGTGTTGTGTGAGCATTGGATTTGGCCTTTTACCATCCCGCATGACATCTATTGGAGAAGTCAAACACTGAAACAACAATATATTCTCCAGAACTTAAATAACTTAAATTATTTAAAAAATATATTTTTCAGAAACTTCTTTTTTAGACATCAGCATTTTATCATGCACATTCCTGTGGAACCAGACTGCTCCCCCCTCTCTGTGTTAAATATTTAATCATAAGAGTGTGTGAGGAATAATACAAATGTTTAATGCCAAACAATGTCTGTTGAGGATGCAAAGGTTTCCAGAAAAAGCTCTTTTGATAAACAATTCAAGCAAATAACCCTTATTTTCAGTAGTCTGACAACATTAAGGCAATTTTCTTGTGCTTTTAAAGCATCATTTTGAAATAAAAATGTTATATTGAGTATCTATATTAATCATGGACATTCATCTGCCACTTTATATAGTAATGGCTTAAATAATGTTTCTTTTCTTTTGCAGATGCAGCAGAGAAATGAATTAAATCTTGCAAAGTGCTGCCGGGCTTTAATTTACACATTTGCTTTCAAGTTGACCAGTCTTTGGCAAATTCTGATTATACAGCTACAACTTCAGTTTACACCAATGCTATTGATTTTGCCTCCTTCTTCAAACAGATTTATGTTAACAAAGAGGGAGGTTGAAAACAGCAGTAACTTCTAAATAAGATAGGTTGTTTAGATTATAAGAGATGGGCACTTAAATTTATTCTGTCAAAGACAACCATTATTTTACAGCTAAATACATCTTATTTAGTATGTACTCAGTGGCTTTTTACCACCTGATTTTCTATACAGAGGAGTCAATGATAACCCTCTTAATTTTCAATACCCATATAGGCTGCAAATCAGGCATAGCTATCAGCTTCTACTTGCCAAGCTATTATATGCTAATATAAAGATAGCACCAGATATTACTGTTTATGTTGGTCTAACTATTGTTATCTATCACAAGTATCAAAATATTTTTGAATTAACATTCTCAAGGAAGGGAAAATGCCAGAGAGAGGTGATCTCATGTTTACATATACCTGTCAAACTAGACAAATACAAATTTCTTCCAATTCCTACATGGACTGGATACAGAGAAGGTATTTGTAATTCAAAAGGAAATTGTCTCCTAAAGTTACACTAATTAATTAAAGACCAGATATTACCATAGCTTTGTGATCTTAAAAGTAAACTGACCTACATCTTTAGTACAGTTATCGTTGACATTTCAAGTCACAATCAAGAGTTTTTTCACATGCTTAAACTGGTTTTGTTACATGTCTGATTGCTGTTAACACTGTTAGACCACGTCTTTGACACCTAAAATACAGCAATTGTAATCATCTTGACACATGATAACTGATAATGATTCCAGAGCCTTTTTATTGTCCATTATTTCATAGAATTGGCTAAAGGAAACATCATAGATGCAATCAGTTTTGAACCCACATGATACATGAAATGAAAAACATATGCTATGCTAACACATTTTGGGTTGGGTCCTGACTAAGTTAATTGCTCCTTTACGTTTCACGGAAATCAATGACCAAGTTAGGTGCTACTTAAGTCCCATTGCCTTAAATGGAAATGAAGGCTGCATACACGCCACACATTTAAAGCACATGGCTTCCTCCAAAGAATCATGGGAACAGTAGTTTACCTTCTGCAGAGATATAATTCCCAGCAGTTCCCAGGGTTCTTTGGGGGAAGTCATGTGCTCTAAATGTGTGGCGTGTACAAGCATTTTAGCCTAGCTCATTTAGACATACTTTAGCATGTCTTTTGGTATACATATAAATTAATCTACAATAAGAATGAACTGCAACTGCCATAATTCTTGACCATCAGCCATGCTGGTTGAGGCTGATGGGATTCCACTCTGCTCCACTGGTATGTCTTACAAATATGGGCGTTTGTCACTTATACATGTCATTTGGGGGCGGGTTTCTTTCTCCTTTCTTTTTCCACTTGTATTCCACTTGTATACACTTTCCAAGTGTATTATCAGGGCAAAGTCCCACTTAACAAACCCTAATTATAAAAAACAACAACAGAAGTTGGCAGTCATATGGGTGTCCATTCAGCACTGACATTATATCAAAACCCCATACAGTGGTACCTTGGGTTAAATACTTAATTCGTACCGGAGTTCTGTTCTTAACCTGAAACTGTTCTTAACCTGAAGCACCACTTTAGCTAATGGGGCCTCCTCCTGCTGCTGTGCCACTGGAGCACAATTTCTGTTCTCATCCTGAAGCAAAGTTCTTAACCCGAGGTAATATTTCTGGGTTAGTGGAGTCTGTAACCTGAAGCATATGTAACCCGAGGTACCACTGAATATAAAATGCAGCTTTGGTGTTATTCAATAAGGAATAGCAGGAAATCTATCTGGCAAACAGAGCTCCAGATGCTTTGTGGTTATACCACACCTAAGACAACATCTGCACTTCAAGCACTTCAGGGAACATTCTGGTTTACCTCAAGAAAAAAAGGGGGGAAGGAAGGTTCATCTATCTTTCTTATCCTCTGCATTTGTCAGTCCTCCCCTCTTAACGGCCTGCTGTCCTTCCCTCATCCTGCTTTTCATTTTTCTCCCTACGCTATCTGATGGCTCATTCTGACAATGATATTTCCGAAATGGATACAATACCTCTGTAGCCTCTTAAAAATTATGGAACACCTTCCCTATGTCATATTCACAGCCAGGTAGCAATAGAAAGATAATGCCAGGCTCACAAAATCCCCATAGCACTAGTGAGAACCATAGCAACATCTTTTTTATTTCTCCCACGGCATTTCATGTGATCTCCATCTGGCCCTTTTGAAAAGTCTGATCACAATGTAAAAAAAAACTCATTTTATTCACCCTGTAGCTACAAAAAGAAACTGTTTTCAAGAATTAAGTGTGAGTTGCACCTCAAGAAAAACAAAACCAGCTGACTACAATCAGTAGTGGATTTATAGGTATGAACAGCAGTAGGAACCCGTATGGCTGGGGGCACTCAAGATCTCAGTATACATCATTAACTGAGGGGATACCCTTGAAATGTCACTACAAACGGAAGTGATGAGTGTGAAAAAGATAAACATGAGGGGGAGGTGGATAACTTATGGAGAATTGATAGTAAGAGGGGGGGGAATGGAAAATGAAGACTTATGAAGAGGTGAAAAAATTTGTTTATGATTGGTTGCACTACTACCAGATTAGTGAAATGTCTAAAAGAGACTGTAAAATGTGTGGATATGAAGGAAAAGAATCAAAATTTCAAATAGAGGTATTGAATAATGAGTATAAAAATTTGTCTAAAATGTATAGAATGTTGTTGGAATGGCATACAAAAGATGAAGAGGTGAAATCAGTAATGATACATTGGGCCAGAGACTTTGGCTATAATATACAATATGATGATTGGATGAAATTATGGAATGAAAGGTTAAAATTTACGGCGTGTACCGCGTTGAAGGAAAATGTAATGAAAATGGTATATAGATGGTACATAACGCCAGTTAAATTAGGTAAAATGTATAAAACATGTAACAAGTGTTGGAAATGTAAAGAAAAAGAAGGAACTTTCTATCATATGTGGTGGGAATGCAAAAAGGTGAAAGGCTTCTGGGAAACGATATATAAGGAATTGAAAAAGATGTTGAGATATACATTTGTTAGAAAACCAGAAGCCTTCTTACTAGGATTGGTAGGTAATGAAATTAATAGAAAAGATTGTAAACTTTTCCAATACGCTGTAACAGCTGCAAGAATACTTCTGGCACAAAGATGGAAGCAAGAAGAAATTCCAACTGTGGAAGAATGGAGAATAAAACTGACTGAATATGCGGAATTGGATAAACTGACTGGGAAGATTCGATATCAGAAAGACCAAAAGTTTATCGAGGACTGGGGGGAATTTACAGATTATCTGAAAAGCATATGTGATGCACAGACAACGCTTGTTGGTTTTGAAGAGTCTCTGTGAAAAATTAAGAAATATTGTAAAAAAGAAAGTAGGAGAAAAGAAGAGGAATGGTTAAAGGCAATAATAAGTTCAGAAATGCGTTAACAATAGAAATTTTAACGAAAGATTGGCAGAGAAACTGAGGGAAGTAAAAAATTGATGAATGTGAGAGTTAATATGAGTTGATTGTATAAAAATGTTTGGAAAATGAATAAAAAATTATTATAAAAAAAAATGAAATGTCACTACAAACAATTGCCATGTCATTGCTGGATTCTAATTTGCTGTGGTTTCCACTCTTCATTTTTCCTACTTCCTGATTAAAATATAGTTGCTGTAGAACACAGACATGTTCTTTACTAGAACTTGCCAGAACTTTCTCCTGTTCATGGTTATCTTAAGAAGTGTCTAGAAAATCCAGTAGTAACTAGGGGTATTAAAGCAAGTGAGAAATCTGGCTGTGGTTTATTTCACCTGTTATTTATGTGTTATGAAAAAAATACTGTTTGATAATATAAGAGTAAAAAGGCAGCCCATGTTATTAATTAACTGGTTCTTATGCATTTAGCTCTGTCATACTTTTAGTCATACATAGGTGAACCAAAAGAGCTCCTCAAAAGGACTGCATAAACCATAAATCCAACACTGACTACAATCCACTGAAGAGTATGTGTGTCATCTAATCTGTATGGGGGCTTACATAGAAGAAGTGCTTAATGGCTTGTTCCTGCTGCTTTGTGACCATGAATGCTGGAAACATTTGTAGATGAATGCTGACACTCCTTGCAATGCTTCAGGTTAAGAACAGTTTCAGGTTAAGAACGGACCTCCAGAATGAATTAAGTTCTTAACCCGAGGTACCACTGTCCAGGATTGCTTTCAGACGGCTTGGGGGTTGGATAACTCCATACCCTCCAACATTTCTCCAATGAAAATAGGGACATCCTAAGGAAAAGTGAGACATTCTGGGGTCAAATCAGAAACTGGGACAGCTTCTTTAAATCAGGAAAATAGGGACACTTGGAGGGTCTGTAGCTATTAAAAGTGCATAGTGCAGGAGTCTTTCTCACTTAGCCATCCTAGTAGAAAACCAAAACATAATCTTGCATTAAAGCAGCAAAATAAAAAATATTGTAGGAGATGGAAGAGCTATTTCCTTAAGCACATATGATAATGAATTGAAATTATTTTCATGTTTTGTCTCTTGTGCTCAATAAGTAACACTATTAATTTTAATGCTATTTCTCCTTTTAATGCTATTTCTACAAAGCCAGCATGATTAATAGCCCATAAGCACTCTGTTCTTTAGACAGGCAAGACTGACAGCCCTCTGGGTAGAAATCATATGCAGTTTGAAGATGCTATTGTTTCATACTAATGATATGAGATCCTGCTTCTTTATTTGTGCTTACAGCTGTTAAAACAGCATCAAAATATTCAGTACTTGTGACAAGCTAGGTGAAGAATATTGATTTCAGTTTGGCTTTGGCATCTTTAAAAGCATGGAAGAGTTTCACTGAAAAGCAAAAATGAGTCTTCAGCTGGCACTGCTGGGAGATGAAGACCAAAATGAAAATGGTGTAGAAGCTAAAAATCCTGCTTCATAAGTCCTAACAAAATCAAATACTTAAAATGTATTTTCAGTGTAATGTATATAATGGCAGTGATTTAAGTGGTACATCTGTATGGAAGAATATATATACTATGTATATAGGAGGTATAAAGGAGATATAATAACCACATAAGCCTAGTTATTCCATAGTTCTGGGGCACTACTGAAATTCTATTGTCTTTAAATGACAATCTATGATTATATTAGTACTTTTCAAGAGTCACAACCTAAAAGCAACATTAGTCAAGCACCCTCAGTTCCTACAGTTCACCTTCAACTTCTCATCTTTAACTTCTGTAGCACTGACTCTTCTGAAGGGGCTGGTGGCTTTCTGCAATCCAGAATGGTGACTGTTGGCACCTGCAAGTTTAGGAAGCAGTGTGTATCCAGCCTAATGCTCCATCTAACAAAGTGATTTCAACCTTAACTGGCGATGGATTTCCTTCCTAGCTATGGTCTCAGCCTCCAGCTGCCTGTGACCCATTACTGGATAGGCTGAATATGATAGCACACATACTAATCATATACTTCACCACTTCATTAAAAAGTAACTGGCCAGCCCACCCAGCAAAGATCATGTAACCTTCTAACGGAAGTGCTCTTAAAAAGAGATCAGGAATGGTAAAATAATTTAGGAGAGCACAAGGTATTAGAAAATATTTTTGGGGAATCCAAGATTGCATGGTCTCAAACTACTAGGTACAGATAGGTAGCCGTGTTGGTCTGCCATAGTCAAAACAAAATAAAAAAAATCCTTCCAGTAGCACCTTAAAGACCAACTAAGTTAGTTCTTGTTTCGTGTGCATGCACACTTCTTCAGATATCTGAAGAAGTGTGCATGCACACGAAAGCTCATACCAAGAACTAACTTAGTTGGTCTTTAAGGTGCTACTGGAAGGAATTTTTTTATTTTGTTTCAAACTACTAGGGTACAACTGGAATGAAATGGCAAGGAGGAAGACATTAGGGATAAAATTGCCATTGGTGCACCTAGAAACAAATGAGCAGGTACCAACGCAGTACTGGTGAACTAAGAAAGGCATCCGTTTTGAAAAGGCAGAGGTGCTGCTAGTGGGAGCTTCAGACCATCATTTGGGCAAGTGCATTTGAGTACTTGCTGGCAGGGTTGGGAGCCCCCTGACACATGGAGGCTGGTGGAAGGATTTCCTCTTCATCCAAACCCTCTGCAGCACAGTGGATTGGGGGTTTGGATTGCTCTGTTAGTATTTCTTTATTTTTAATATTTATATACTGCTCACTAACCAATATTCTCTATGTGGTTTACAAGTAAATAATAAAAACCATAATAATGCAAATGTCTACAGGCAAGTCTCATGTATTTTCCATCATGCTTTTCAGGAGTTACTAATGGAACTGCTTCTCATGAATGGGTCTCATATAATTCCGCCTGACCACCCACCATGAGCTCAGAAAGCCTCACTTTTTTATTTGTATAAGAAAAAGCACTGGATTTAATTATATTTTTAAGGAGCCTAGAAGCCATTGGCTGAAAAGAATTTCATCCTCATCTAAATTAAATGCTAAGATTCTGAATAACTTGAAAGGAGAAAGCTTTACTGTGAATTTGAAACTGCCCCCTGTCTCCTGATAAAAATGCTTTTTGGTGCTCATGAAATTTAACAGCAATTGCTTACAGCTGCCTAGTTCAGTTTTTATTTAAAGAGCTCAACAGTGGGCTTTAAAAAATTATCAGCCTAAAACAGGCTTGATGCATGCCATGTTTACTTGGGAGGATTTCACTTTTCAGGCATACTTTCCATCAATGTTTGGGTGGATGTTCTGTTTGGTTTTCCTTACACTTGGGAAATCTTTATACCTCTTATCATCAATTCTGCTGCCCCTCACATTTTGTCAAGTAGTGGGCACAGCTTTGGATAACAACAACAACAACAACAATTTATTTATACCCCACGCATCTGGCTATGTTTCCCTAGTCACTCTGGGTGGCTTCCAACAAAATATTAAAAATATAATAAAACATCAGACATTAAAAACTTCCCTAAACATGGATTATGGCAAGGGGCTCTAATATAGTCCATAATGGCTTTTGTAAGAATATTTTTCCTGAAATATCTGATAAAATATAGCAGAGAAAAGCATGCAATATAGAATTTCAGTTAGAAAAAAGATTATATTACAATATCACATTTATATAGCCATGCATAACCCCACAGCTCCTGGTGATTGCTTACTCATGAAATACATGTATATTAATGGTAAACAATAAACCTACAAACTACCAGCCTTACCAGTCTACAGTCTTGTTTGTAATTTCAGTATAATGAGATTCAAGGTCTTTCAAATATTCTTTTATGGGATACTATTCAACAGAAACTGAAGCCCTTTGGTTTCAGCGGCACTTAACTACTTACAACTGTGAACTGGGCAACAGCAGCCATAGAGAATTTATAGTCTTTATTTGCAAACACCTAAAACTCATGCTCTTCCACAATTTTCTTTGAGAGATAATGATTTACTCTAATACAGTCCAACTGAAGTGTGTCTGAAACACTCAACCCAATATTTCTATCTAGAATATATAGATCCTGCCTTTCAATTTGAATAAAATTCCAAAATGTGTAACAGCGACATTACAATACAAACAATGATTTAAACAAAAATATATTGAAACAAATGATTAAAATAGCTAAGGCCTAGAGCAAACAAAGAAGAATGCTGGAAGGAACTGTGAAACAGGAAAAGCCTCCTTCTCATACTAGGTTTGCAAAAACGTGTTGTGGCTGTAAATTTTACTGGTACTAATCTAGATTGCTACATGCAATGCCATCCTACTGTTTTATTTTGTATTGTTTCCTGGGGGAACAATATTTGAATGGTTGATTATGATACTTATTTAACTATTCTTACTGGCAGTGCTATTTTTCTAGAAAAAGAGGTGCCGGAACTCACCATGAACACCTCCCTTCTCTTAGAATGGCAATGGCGCCCACCTGAGAGGTGTCAGAATTGGGGGGGGGGGGAGCCCTGCTTACTGAGGAATCCTTGGAGGGGTTGTGCTTTGGGGGGGGGGGTATCTTCTTTCTTGAAATATACATATTTTTAAATCGAAAGAAACAGGAAACTGTTCTAGTTTAATTTTTGCTTTGGATGGGTTCATAGAGCTATTGCTAGAGCTATTTATATTAACATACTGTTAAACTTGCCACTGAGAAGAACTCTTGGCTTGGAGAAATCTAAATCTCTACACTTCAGCAACCTGATCCCCAGGGAGGCTGCATGAAAGCCTCTCATCTAACTTCCTTATAAAACACAGAAGGGAGCCCTCGAGCAGAGCGGATGATAAAGGCTGTAGCCAGTTCAACTATAGAATATTTTCACAGTTCTGTGCTGGTTCCCACAACTATAAACTTACGACAGCAGTTCTTACCATTGTTGCTTCATAGAAACCAACTAGCCAGGTTCTTAAGCATTTGGAGAGTCTTTGGGAGTCATCCCAACTGTCAGATTATCAGGTAAGCCTCCTAACAACTGAACTGCAAGTAAATAAAACGTTCAGAAGTGGAGATTATAGTTCCCAGGCCTATATATATTTTTTTCTTGACTTCACTGCCTAATCCTAAAGAAAATGGAGAAAGAAAGAAAATCCATTCTTTGAAATGATCATACCCAAGAAGTAAACTAGACCAGAAAGGGCAGGTGTGTGAATGTTGTTGTTTTAAACAACCCTGAAATGCAGCGATAGAATTCACTATATCTTTTCCCCAACAGGTTGGAAAGCAACTGGGAGGCAACTGATTGTAAATGCATGCTGCTCTAGTCAGATTTTTAGGCCTGGCTCCTGAGATTGCCATGCCCTGTCTAGTTTGGCATGGGAGGATTTCTGGTCACATCCTTATCAGGAAACGTGTGGTAGCCATTTCCAACTTTACAACACATGGTCCTCTATTTGAAGGGCTATCCAGTCCAAATCTAGTTTGATGATAAAGAACTGTAAAAATTGCAGAGCAGGTTCCTTGAATCTGCCTGTCAACAAGACCTGAACAGCAGACTGCACAGGTACACATGTCATCTGGTTACAATCTGCTCGACTATGGTGAAATGTATTTCATTTATAGTCAAACTGTTTTATTTTTAATAGCGCCTTTTTGTTGTTTTGGCTTATTAAATACAACATGACCATGTAAAGCATTATTTCTACCTTTGCAACCCTATATAAATTAACATATGTGAATTTCATGCAAACCAATGACTTCTTTTGACTTCTTTTTTGGTGATGAGATGACTCCCTTACATAAATATCAGGGCATTGTGGTCTAAACCACTGAGCCTCTTGGGCTTGCTGAATGGAAGGTCGGCGGTTCGAATCCATGCGACAGGGTGAGCTCCCATTGCTCTGGCCCAGCTTCTGCCAACCTAGCAGTTCAAAAGCAAACCTTACATAAATAATATATTTCTCAGAATGCATTGAAAGTGCATTATACAGGGCTGTATCCAGCACAGCATTCTGTTAACGCTCCATCAGCAAAAGGACTTCTGCTTGCACAACACAACATTCTCGCCTTCTCCTCCTCCCTGCACCCCTCCCAAATTTGTTCTAGAGGTTCTTCCAAGCCTCTGTGGCAGATCTGGGGAGGGTGTGAGCCCGACACAGGAGGGGGGAGGCCCACTGTGGAAGTGGAAATATTTGTGCTAACCGAATGTGGCGGGTGAGTATGAGAATCACCCACAGTGATTATTTTGGAGGGGAAAGACACTACAGCCAATAGCCAGAGGTCTTGAGTAGATGCACTAGTTGCATATTTCACTGGATCCTGGCCTACAAGGATAAAATTAATTCAATTCAATTCATTTAGAAATTAATTGAAAATAAAAATGCTAGCCATTAGATGCAAAAGCCATGTTACATTCCTCCGACTTCCACCAGAAGTCGAAGAACCTGGGCAATCTTCTTATGTATCAATAACTACGAACAGGAGAAAAGCAGACAGTTGTCACTAACAAAAGAAATACCTCACAAAGCAGAAATAAATTAATAGCGTATGTTCTAATTTTCTTTTCCTGTACAAATTAATTCAACCTATATATTTATAAATGTTTTATATCAGAAACCAAATGCGATGTTTTGTTCCATTTGCTTAATAGCAAAGAATAGTTTTTGTGAGACATGACACAGAGGAAACCTGGGGAGGCAGACAGAAGAAAATAACCAAGCAAACTCTGGAGAAAACCTGGTGTTGAAGGAATGGCTTTTAATGGTATTGTTTGTTGTGGTGGTAGCTTATTGTAGAAATAAAACACGATCATCTAAAGCATTATTTTTAATGCCTAGGATATGGAAACAGACACACTCAGTAAATCCAAGTATGTAATAGCCATATTTTTCTTAGGTTATATACCCAAAGCTGTATTAAAAATTTAAATGTGATTTTATGTTCAGTTAGTTCACAAACCAAGCTAGAAAAACATTTGACCATCTAGGAGAAAGCATTTTATATAGTGGGAGGCAGTGGAAGACAGGAGTGCCTGGCGTGCTCTGATCCATGGGGTCACGAAGAGTTGGACACGACTAAACAACAACATAAAGGTAAAGGTAAAGGTACCCCTGCCCGTACGGGCCAGTCTTGACAGACTCTGGGGTTGTGCGCCCATCTCACTTAAGAGGCCAGGGGCCAGCGCTGTCCGGAGACACTTCCGGGTCACGTGGCCAGCGTGACATCGCTGCTCTGGCAGGTGCTGGGACCGAGCAGCGGGAGCGCACCCCGCCGCAGGGATTCGAACCGCCGACCTTTCGATCGGCAAGCCCTAGGCGCTGAGGCTTTAACCCACAGCGCCACCTGCGTCCCTAAACAACAACATAGTAAAATAAAATTTTGTATTCTTCAAATTCATTGCACATTTGCCTGCTAAATATCTTATCAGTTCTGATTACACAGAAATGAAGCCACCCTATATATTGCTATACAGAACTTAATTTGTTCTGGGGGTCCATTCTTAACCTGAAACTGTTCTTAACCTGAAGCACCACTTTAGCTAATGGGGCCTCCCGCAGCCGCTGCACCCCCGGAGCACGATTTCTGTTCTCATCCTGAAGCAAAGTTCTTAACCCGAGGTACTATTTCTGAGTTAGCGGAGTCTGTAACCTGAAGCGTCTGTAGCCCGAGGTACCACTCTACTTTACTAGCCTGGACGGTGCATTTTTTTAAAAAAATGCAGCTTTATTCCATTTTTTTATTAATTTGAAGGTATAAGTATTTGTATAGGTGAAGCAAACTATTGTTTATTAGATTGTTTAAAACTGTCCTTTCATGTGCGGTCCCAAGGCGACTTACAAATATATAAAATGAAAGGAATTAAGACTCATTAAAATTGCACACAAATACCCTCACAGCAATAACAGAACAGAGTGAAATATCCAATTCCAATTCATTAATTATATTTATTATTTGCTATATTGCTCTGGTATCTATGCTAAAAGAGGGGGGAAAGTGTCAGAAACCCCACTCATTGGAGCCTTGTACCTATTTCCCCAGCTGTGTGCATCACACAATCACAGGAACCCAGCGCTTCATAATCCAGCCACCACATAACTGCACTTTGGTAATTTGCCAATAACTTAATGGAAAAAACAAAAGCAGATGGCCACACCATCAGTTACTCTGAACAAGGCTCAGTAGCTAGTCAGCCTAGGAATACATGTTCTGTACAACCTCAATTCATATTTGTTGGCTGAGGTAAAAAACTACTTCTTGCTCCACCTTTCCTTGAAGGAGCCACCAACTTTGTGAAGCCTTGGATTCAGGTCTTGTGTTTGAGTCACTTGTGCTGATTATCTAGATTGTATCTAGATGCTGGCTCAAGACATTTTGCTACCTGAGGCGAAGGACAAAATAGTGCTCCCATTCCATGGACAGAAATCTGATTGGACTAGCAGCTGGATATTATTTAAACACTGGTGATAGGACAACATTCTACACCATACTGAGTGCAGTAGGCCTGTTTAGGAGGTACTTGGCTGACTAGCATAGAAGATTCAGGGGAAATAGTGGGTGACTGCAGCTGCCCTCTGGCACCTGCTGTCTGAGGCAGCTATCTCACTTTTCCTAATAGCAGGACTGGCCCTGCTTGTTTGCCTGTGTTGATCAGATCTTTAACTGCTGAGTTCTGGGTCTGATATAATACATACATTTGTCTAGAACAATTGTCACCTCTGGCTTGAACCTCAAAATCTCTTATTAATATCACAAGTATGATATGGCATGTTATGTAATCATCTATATATATACAGTGGTACCTCTGGTTGTGAATGGCATCCGTTCTGGAGGCCCATTCGCAAGCTGAAAAGAGCGCAACCTGAAGCGCCGTATCTGCGCAGGTGCGCGGCGTGATTGAGCACTTCTGTGCATGCGCAAGTGGCGAAACCCAGAAGTAACCCTTTCTGGTACTTCTGGGTCGCTGGGGAATGCAACCTGAAAAGACGTAACCTGAAGTGTCCGTAACATGAGGTATGACTGTATTGTAGGCGAAGAAGAGATAGAGGTTGTTGCCCACACAATTCTGAATCCTCTGTTACCTGTTAGAGTCATTGTTTCTCCCTTTCTCAGGATTCCTAAACCTTTGCTTCCATTTGCCCTTTTTTCTCCCTGCACTATTGTACAGTGCAGACAAATGCTGACTTCACACTAATTGTGATTAACAAATTGGAAGCCAGGCATAGAAGTGCAGTAAAAGAGTTTTATCAGCAGTTAGCTGCAGTTATGGGTGAGAAGGATTTCCCCTAAACTTGTCATGTGGGCATTTACTCCTGGCGAGAGTGGGAGTGCAGGTTCCTGGCTCCCAGTTTGCAAATTGAAATTTGGAGTGTTACAACTACACTGCACCACAGAGATTCTTCACGCCATTGTTGAAGTTCCAAGAACAAGAAGCAGCCAACCTTGCCAAGGTCATTTCAGTCAAAGGAGCTGTTGAATTCAGCTATTTTGTATCCTAAAAATAAATCCAGAATTATTTCAGGGAATTCAGATAATGGAACACTCCGCTGTATATTACAGCAAAAAACTTGAATCTATTGTTCGTGCTGTCTTTAAAAGACAATTAAAGAGGCACATTATCAATATGTCGAATATTGTTAAGATGATCAGCTCTGCTATTTTCTAAGAGAACTATCTAAATTGTTCAGCAGTCTTTACTGCAAAAAGTTGAAGAATGCAAAACATTGTAGAATAATAGGTAATTTATTCTAAGGTAATGACTGCAATATAGCTGAAATCTGTGCTAATAGAGTAAAAAGGCTCCCAGCGATTTCTGCTATAAACAGCAGTCAAGTAATTTTCATTCTTCTTCCCTACAGTAAAATACTACTTTAAAATCAATGCTAAAATGTTTGCTACTAATTTCTGAAGTGCAAAAATTACTACCTGTAAACAGAATGTACTGGCAAATAAAAGAAAGAAGCAGCTTTCACAAATGGCATTCCTCCTACTTTTCAAATTGCAGATGGGGAAAACACAACAGCACTGGAGTATGTACAGGCCTTATTGTCTACAAAAAAAAAACACCAAAAAAAACCCCAAACAATTTAAAACAATACTCTTTAGTGGTCCCAGGTGAATATATAAGAAATTAAAATACTTGAATAGATAAGGGACATGACAGGTGTTTATACAATATACTGGAGTGTAGGTACCTAACAAAATTGCTAGACAAGAGGATAAGGGCCCACAAAACAGAGGACTTTCCATTGCTCATAACTGACTTGTGGAATTTGTGGCCACAAGATGAAGTGATGGTCACGAAATAATGGGTCACAGAATCACAGAGCCTGAAGGGATCTCAACAGCTATCTAGTCCACCCCCCTTTTGATGCAGGAAACCACTGCCATAGCATCAGTGAGAGACGTGCTGAGCACAGAGCTTGCTAAATGTCATTTGGACAGTGCTTCCAATGCGCTTGACAATCAGGCATTTGGGAAGTGCTGCACAACTGGCAGCAGCTGCCAAGCGCCATTTCGCCAGACCTCACTTTTGCCTCACACTGAATGCCATGTCTGATGTCTGATGACAGGTGTAAGGTAGGTGGCCGTGATTTGGCCAGCATGGTTGTGCAGACCAAATGGGGAGTCTTGGCATTAGGCTTGTGGGTCAGAGGTTCACCACCTCAATCTAAGGTGTGCTAGTGACCATGAATACAATAAATTCTGCTGTGAGAGCAGCATGAGTGCTCAGTCAGCCACTGTGTTTCTGTGATGGTGCTTGTGTGGCAGTAGGGATAGGATGAACTGCCCACCAGTTGGTTGGGTGGGGAAAGGATGGTACCATGAGGAGCTATTTCTCTTCCCTGCCGGTTTCCAAACTTGTATGCTAAGACAAGTCTTTCTCTGCACAGTTCTAAAACCGGAAGAGTTGGCTCTCAGGGCTAATGCTGCTAGTTGCTTTATCTGTGTTGGGATCTTCTGATGTAGGATCTTTGCTGGGGTTTGCCTGCCTACTGAAAGTTGCGTGGGGTTTGAGGTGGGTGGGCCCACCTCCTCAGGTAATGAGGAGACTGCTTGCCTGGGCCTGGAAGAGGGGACTTTTCACCATTGTTAGCTGTCCTCCACTTAAGGAGAGAACTTCTGATCTTGTAAATTGTTAACAATTATCCATAAATTTTTCATAGAACCACTATTATGTGGGAGAAAGCTAGTCTCTGTATATTGAGACATGTGGAAACTAACATTTAAGATCAGTTCTGTAGATACAATTAGATCAAAGGAGATCTAGAGAGATGAATTTTGATATTCCTGTCAGATTAAGAAAAGTGATTGTAAGTTAGGAGGATCAAATATGTGAATTCAAAATGTGAATAGCTTTCTTAACAATTAATACAACAGAGATCTCCTGCCTGTTAAATATCACATTGTCTTTTTATGAATGAGTGTTGATATTTTCCACATATATGTTTCTAGGCCTTACTAGTCACTATGTAAGGCTAGCATTCCGTCTATTTTGTTAAAGATATATCTGTCTTGTTGGGTCTTGACAGCCCTATCATGTCAACCCCCTGTAGCAGCATAGAGTTTTTCAGCAAGGGGAAGAAAAAGTAAAAACTATGCTTCCAGTGGGCATATTTCACTATTGCCGATCCTGAGGGATGATTTGTTATTCCTGTCAGATCAAAGGAAGAGATAAGAGAAGAAAATAACATCTAAAAACTTGAACCCAGAAATGAGGGCGACGGCAAAAACGTCAAGACCAAAACATTATGATGCCACTTAAAATAATTTAAATATGCTGGATATCAAACACTTTCAAAAGAAAATAAATGTTGCATAGGCCATATGCTCTGCTAGCTGACAGGAGAACTAGTTTTTAAGGTTTAGGAATTGGTCATAGAAACCAACTGTCAAATGCTATTCATTTACTGATTTTTTTTTTTCAATTGGCCATGTGTGTTGTCAGTAAGATGAGGTCTTTTGACAGGCAACTGCTTGAAATATGACACATATGTCACTAGGAAGTTCTTCTGCACAGGCCCATTTAAAGATATGGAAGCTGTGCAAAGGCATGCTCATTTCATTGTGGGCTTGTGCAGGAGAACTGCCTGGTCAGTTGTGTCATGAACTTATCAGTGCCTGGTTTTGTGCAAACTTACACTTTTGGCTGAATCTGCACCATACCATGTTTTGAAATTGTACAGCACAGGCTTGTAATATGTAGAATTGAATATGAATAAGACGGCCCAGAGGTATAATACAAAGAGCAATTGTCCAATATAATCCTTCACTAGCTTTTAAAAACATTACTAAGGATAAACAGACTGCATCTAACAAACATAGATGAGGGGTTGGCAAATATTTGAAATAAGAATAAGTAAATAAAATAAACAGTGTACTTGAAATACTGACTTCTTGTAAGTGTACACAAAAAGTCTGTTTTCAATGTTGCGTCTGACAAATTTAATTACATTTGGGAGATCAAACCAACTAGTGCCATTTAGCCCCTCTAATTTTAACTTGTGCAGAAGTAATAAACCATTACTTATGTATTCACATCACTGTGTTAAATTAGTTTTGTGTAAACAAACGTCATGTCTGGTTTTTCTAGAAAAACACATACCACAATTTGTATGGAACAGGCATAACGTTTGCAAAAGTGACCCAATTTCTTAAAGCCCAGTTTGTAAAAATTGGGTTTTAAAGAACAGGTACACAGGAAAACAGCAAATATAAGCAAATATTCAGCGTGCCTCATGCTATTTTATATTCAACAGGACACCCGAAATCATCTGAACACAAATAAACAATCAACCTTTATAGCTGCAGAGGGTCACATTTCTATATGTGAGGGGGTGAAAAGCACATGACAAAAATTATCTTTTTTTAAGCTGTAAGGTATTGATAATCAAATGAAATAATAGGAAAAACATATAGAAATGGGTTTTGGAAGGATAATAAGTTTTAAATGCCTTTGTTCCGTGAATGAGTACCTTTAACACAAGTCTTGGAAGACAGTTAAAAAAAGTCTGGAATAATAGGTTTGGATTATGATGTACACCAACAGTAAAGACAATTCCAAATAACATCTAGAGTCCAATATAACTGCTGTTTACATATTAAAAAGAGATACAGGCTTTGTACCAGGGATGTTCTGTCATGTTTCTCCACAGGAGAAGGCTGTCATGGTAAAGTTCATTATCAATTACTGCTTTACAAGTGCAAGATGAGTTAAGCTGTCATAATTTTCTCAGCTAGAGATCCTGTGCTGTCAAAGAATGTCAATTTTTAATCTGACACAAGGAAGAAAATTATCTCTTATTCTGACCTCTAATTTCTTGACATTTTAATGCAATAATTGCTGTGGTTAGTGCTGCAACCATGATTTCACCTGTCAAGGAAGAATGAATCAATATCCTTGAGCTGTTCATTAAATTTCTAGATTTTGCTTTACTAAATTTCTCTGTTTTTGAGGGTGGAAAAAAAAGAAACCATCGATAGGCATGCCTGAAAATGTGATATACCGAAACTACACCTTGCAACATTTTCCATTTGTTTTCACACTGACAATTGTTCCCTGCCTACCCCCAAATAAAATAAAATCTCACTACTTTTTGAATAAAGGTTTGACACTAGCAGAAGTTACTTTGTTTGGACTGAGTTCTGCATTTGGAATATGGTGCAAGTCCTAATGAAAAGGACAAACGTTAATCTGGCCTATCAGAGATCTGTGCATGTATAATAGGGATGGGCATACTCATGAAAGCTTCTTTCCAGCTCTGTATGGGGAACAAAGTTGTGTCCCATCCCATTTCTGCGTGGATTTTAAAGGGGAAATTAAAAAAAAAAATCCATAGAGGAATGCACACTGTCTTGAAATCAAAGGGCAGCCATTCTAGGACTTGGACACAAGCACAAGGTTTTATAGTTATTACCTGTCCCAAAAGCAATGCAACACATGTACAGCTATTGCATCTTAATATGTTTTCACCAAACCTTAGTAAATTGCATAAACAGTCGTACCTCGGAAGTCAAGCAGAATCTGTTCTGGAAGTCTGTTCGACTTCTGAAACATTCGAAAACGAAAGCGCGGCTTCTGATTGGCTGCCGGAAGCTCCTGCAGTCAAGCGGAAGCTGCAGAAGTCCCATTGGACGTTTGGCATCCAAAAGAACATTAGAAAACCAGAACTCTCACTTCTGGTTTTTTATCGTTCCGGAGGTGGAACGTTTGACTCCCAAGGCGTTCGGGAGCTGAGGTACGACTGTAGCTGCAAATGGAATAACAAACGGCTTACAAGAATATATCTACAATTCCATGTTGGGTGTCCATTTTCAAAATGGCCCAGTATACTTGAAGGAGCGTCTTCACACTCATCATTCTGCCCGGAAACTGAGCCAAGGGCCTTCTGGTGGTTCCCTCACTGCAAGAAGCGAAGTTATAGGGAACCAGGCAGAGGGCCTTCTCGGTAGTGGCGCCTGCCCTGTGGAACGCCCTCCCATCAAATGTCAAGGAAATAAGCAGGTATCTTATTTTTAAAAGACATCTGAAGGCAGCCCTGTTTAGGGAAGTTTTTAATATGTGATGAATTATTGTATTTTAATATTCTGCTGGAAGCCACCCAGAGTGGCTGGGAAACCCAGCCAGATGGTCAGGGTGTAAATTATTATTATTATTATTATTATTATTATTATTATTATTATTATTAAATCAAGGAATCCTTAAAGATCAAACAGACCTATGCACTTTCACTTGCACATGCAAAGGTGTGTTTGTGATAATAGTGGCCAACATCACAGTGCTGTTGTGGGTATTATTAAATGTTGTGAACTACATGCATTTTTTAAAAAAGGGATTTCCTATTATTCTTATAATTACTATTGTATTTATTTATTTCTTAAAATTTTATCCTTCATCCAAGAATCAGAGGGCGGTATACATTATAAAAGCACAAAAATAAATAACAAATGAAATAATAACCCTCCAGTTTAAAAGGCCATAGATTGTATAAATAGTCAAAGGCCTGGGAGAAGAGGAATGTTTTTGCCTGGTGCCTATGTAACAAAGGGGCCAGGCGAGTCTCCCTAGGAGAGCATTCCGCAAGCGAGGAGCCACTGCTGAAAATGCCCGTTCCTGTGTTGCCGCCCTCCCAACCTCTCACAGAGGAGGCAGACAAAGAAGAGATGATGATCTCAGGCTCAGGGTCTGGGTCTGTTCATATGGGGAGAGGGCGGCCCTTGAGATATTGCAGTCCTGAGCCATTTAAGGCTTGATAGGTCAAAACCAGTGCTTTGAATTGGGCCCAGAAATTAATTGGCAGCCTGTGCACTTCAGCCAGGGTTCGTGTTATATGCTCAAACTGTCTTGCCCCAGAGAGCAACTTGGCCACTGAATTCTCTCCACATGCTTTAAACTACAACTCCTATCAGCCAGAGTAAGTATGGTCAAGTGTACATATGCAGGGCTCCAGTTCCCGTGCAACCGTTTACTATTATTACAATTTCTTGGATTATATTAGTACCCAGATTATTAATGATGTTATATTGTGAATGGAACAAAAGCTTTAAATACAAATGAAAGAGAAACAGAAATAAGTCTTCCTACATTTCTCTAAATGGAATAAAACCAGCTCATATTACTATGAAGGGGGTTTCTAATATCAAATGATGTATCAAACCACATATAAACTTTACAGATATCCTAAAAGCATTTATAATGTAAGGAATATATTTGCAAAGGTTGCAATTAAGTAAGATATAAGTTTTCAGTTTTTAAAATTCAATTAAAAAATGCCACAAGTATTCTATTGCTTGGCAATGTATAAATTATTACTTGTTTTGCATACAACAGATGGCAGATATCATGGGGCAAGGAAGCTTGTGTATGCAGCTTCACCACAGCAACACTCATCTTGCAGCTGTTGCATCTTCACACTTTTCAACCAAATTGAATCTTTCAGAGAACGCTTTAATACTCATAGCTGTAATCTTTTAATAATTATTTTATTGTGATAGGCTGACAAGACTGGAAACAAAACATGGAAGAATAAGGTGTGCCCTGTATAAACCAAATACCTTTTTAAAAAATCCCGTATGAGGCAAACACGCAAGTAACTAACACAAAAGAAAGAAAATGAAATCCTTTTGCTACTTTGGGGGTATTGTTTTATTCTTTAAACATTTCATTGGTTAACCAATAAAATAATCTCATTTGATATTATGAATATTATAGGCATATTTATGAATGGATAGGGAGTTTAGCTCTTTTACTCGGTAATTCATTAGATACCCATATGTTCATATAGTCAGTAAATATACATCATATGTAATTTTAGTGAATTGTTCTGTATGGTTTAGGTTGCAATCCTATACACAATTATCTAGATTTAAGACACTGTAAGCTTACTGCATAGGATGGTGCTGTCAGTTTAACTTGTTCATTAATTAAATGCACTGACCAAAATCCAAAGAAGTACTTAGACTGCCTGCAGAGTTCATTCAGAGCTGGCTTTAAAATGATTTGGGGGAGATTTTTTAAAAGACTGCCTCAAAGCGGACACAAGTTTCTAAGCTATTCCCACACCTACCTAATTCAAGATGGAGACAGATTCCCAGTTTCCCCTGTTCATCTCAAAGTCAACTCCCCTTAACTAACACATCACCCAGCTTAGCTACTAGAAGTCAGTTTAGGCATATTCAAAGGCCCTAAGGTACATACAATGCAAGCCTCTATTCCATTATCATAAACATTTTGGAAATGTATGCTATGAAACAAGGGATTTTGTAAGATAGATACAGTCCAAGGAACATCCAAAATTGTTTCCATGATTCTTTGTACCTTGATCATTAATCTATTCCATTTATTTCTTATTAGTGTTTACAGAATTTGATATAGTTGGCCTGTTCTTTGGAAGAATAAAAAATATCCCATGCTCCAAATGAAGAATACAATATATGGAGGCATTTTGCAATGAAACTTAGTAGCACGTAACAGGGAGCCAGAATTACCTACCTCCCTGAGCACAGGATCAGTGATACTGTCAAGGTTTACAGAACCTTCATATGTCAGGTAGTGGAAAACATTAAGTGCTCGTACTGCTTCTGGTCCTCGTTGCTTGTAGCCAAATATCAGATCAATCCACTGATGAAGCTGGCAGGATACAAATTCACTTTCCAAAGCCTGGTAATGAAATTGAGAGGATGAAAGAAATTTTGTTTCTCAGCCTTTATATTCATTCATTCGGCATTTCATCATTTTATTCAAAAAAAGGAAACGGAATATTATGATGGTCTTCTCCATGGTGGCCCCCAAATCATGCAACTTTCTCCCAAGAAATGTTCACCTGGTGCTGTTGTTATTATTATTTATACTACAGGGAAAGACCGCCCTGTTCTCTTGAGCTTTTAAAGTTATTTACTTACATTTGGGCTATTTGCATATTTATTTGTTTTTATGGATTACTGTTATTGCTTTTCTGGTATCTTTTGTATTGCTGCTGTTGAGATCTTGGTGAGAAGCCATGACAACAAGGAAATAAATAAAAAAAGTAAAAAAAATAAGTAATGTTGGAACATACTTTTGTTTTCTTTTAAGATTTATATACCCCTTTTCTGAGAGTGTTTTAAGGCAACAAAGAGTAAAACCAAACTATAGAAGCAGCATAATAAAACATACACACAAAACAGAATATTATTGGTATGATACATTCCGTTGGTACTGTTACGGGGTTTCTACAGGAAGTTTATTTTATGCATTTATTAAATACCTCTGTATATACAAAAAATAAACTATTTTCCATGCCTATTTGTTATTTAATGGATTTCTAACCTGTCTATTTTTAAAATTAAAAAGGCAGCAATTGCATGTTTATCATATCATTTAGGGATGTGGTTTCTTAATTTTCCATAAAATCCCACAAAAGAAGCAAACACCATGTCCTAGTCATCCATTTAATTTGCATTAACGTATTAGAATATTTGTCAAAACCAGCCAGCTGAATCAATGGATCTAAATCAGCTTAAAACCTACTATGTCAGATTAACTAGGTTGTAGATCAAGCTGTAAGATTGTGGCTCTTTTGTTCCAGTAGCAGATTAAAATTTTCCATTTGTGTTGCTCCAAACTGGCAACATGCAGTCTTTCTGCTCTTAAAGACAGGGATTGTGTATGTAAACCAAGCACTGCTTTATTATACGGTCAATCTTTAAACTTTTATATAGAATTTTAAACAGTACCAATATTATCCAGTTATGAATATCACAACAGAGAACTTAGGTGCGCAGTGGACAGCAAGATTTTGAATTGTTATGTTTTATTCCTGCCTCAGCCATTTTTTTCCAATATTTGAAACATTTTATTAACTATTCTATACATAGAACATGAACTTACTGAGGCTTCAAATGGAAATTATTTAGAACACTTCAATAAAATTGCCTTAGGTCCAGCTTATCAGTGGAAATATAACTTCCAGTGTTCTATTTAAATTCAAAGTGGGTGAATTTATCTTTCAATACCTTTTGAAAATAATGGTACCAACTAAGGAGAAAACCAGTTAAAAGAATTGTATTCTTAAAGTAGCTGCCACAGGCCAAAAACTTACAGAAAGCTCTTAAAACATCAACAGTGCTATCCTCCACGTCTTCGCAAAAGTAAGTTTCAGTGAGTTCAAGTAAATTTACTGCCAGGTAAGTGTGTGGGAAACATTAAGCCCTCCAGATGTTGCTTAACTATAATTCCCATCATCCCTGACTTTTGGCCATGCTTGACTGGGGCTGATAGGATTTGTAGCAACAATTGGAGGGTTCCCCATTCCTGGTATACATCAGTGAAGTCCAAGGCATAGTGGGATGCACATTAAATGAACATGTATAGACTTCTGAAAGGCTCCAGTCCTATACTAGGGATGGCTAGCCATACTACAGCCAGAGAAACACAGATTGCTCCCTCTCATGTCCTTGCTGTACAGTGAGCCAACACTCTGCCTTTCCCAAGGTGGAATGATATAAGCCTTGTGGCAATTTATCAACTAAGCAGAAAATGAGCTAAACATCCTGGATTTGAGTGAGCAGTGGAGGCACCCATAGGCTGCCAAGAAAAGAAAAGGAAAGGAAAGGAAAGGAAAGAAAATGGACTTTTGTAGGAGATGTCTGTGATGTTGCAGTCACATCATAAGGTCAAGCAAGGTGTTATAGTCAACTATGATGCCTCTACTGATGAACACTTGGTCAAGGAGCTGGGCACTCTAAATGGGACATTTGTGAATGATGTATCAACTAAGGTTGGGGTATTATATCCATATTGCAAGAATGTGTTAGTGTTACACTTGGGATCCTGGCGATATCCACAGATTTGCATATTAATATTTTTATGCCTACTTATTGTAAAAGAGCCTCATTAGCTGCACTGTGGATATTTACCATTCTATAGCAAAGGAAACTCAAGACAGAGAACTTTGAAGTTGGAGAACTACTCTTTTTACCACCTTTTTGAATTGTGAATTGTTCATCTGCAAGATGCTTTAGTATTTATGTACACCACCACATTTACCTGATAATACAATGCCATCTAATTACAGTGGTACCTCGGGTTACAGACGCTTCAGGTTACAGACTCCGCTAACCCAGAAATAGTACCTTGGGTTAAGAACTTTGCTTCAGGATGAGAACAGAAATCATGCTCTGGCGGTGTGGCAGCAGCAGGGGCCCCATTGGTGCTTCAGGTTAAGAACAGCTTCAGGTTAAGAACGGACCTCCAGAATGAATTAAGTTCTTAACCCGAGGTACCACTGTACATTTATTCTGGATGCCTTTGGATGGGAATTTTATGCTGTGCAATCCTTTCAATTTGTGGCAATTTTAGTTAAACCATGCAATACTGGGAAAGGGACCGTCTAACTTGCATAGACCCAGCTGTGCAGCCAAAATTAAATTAACATAGGATTAAGGAAGGGACATGGTTCCCATTGCCTCCTCCAAGTACACCCATGGATTTCATGGTCTATGGGGAGCCAGTGTGGTATCATGGTTACAGTGTCATACTAAGATCACAGAGACAGGGTTCAAACCTCCACTCAGCCACAAAGCTTACTGGCTTACCATCTCTCAGTCTGACTTACAGCTTTGTGAAGACAAAGTAGTGGGGGCTGAATGCTGCCCTGAGGAAAGGCGGGATAAGAATATAATACATAAATAAACAAATAGCTGTTTGGGGCAAATTGGGGGGGAAGGTAATTTGCTGAAATGTGGACACCAGCTTTTGTGCTGGTGTAATATATCTGCAAATGTGTGAAAGCTGTATCCCTGTTCCCCCAAGCAACATAGAAACCAAGTAAACAGGGGTTTTTTTTTAATCTAAAAGTATAATTTGTGTTATATGTTTCACTCAGCGTTATAATTTGTAATGCACTACAATGTTTTGTGCTTAATAATCAAAATATTATTATAGTTAATCTTGGATTGTGGCAGATCGCCTCTTCAAATTACAGAATGCTTATTATACAGGCTGTGCTCTATTTTTCTATGCTACAGTTTTCTGCCTCAATTTAACATGCTTGGCTTGTTGGCTGAATGCATTCTATTTTTGGCTCTCAGGACCACCACAAGTCTGCTGGGATCAAAAAGCTCAGCAAGACTACGAAGTCACATCTGTGGAAAGCTTTCCCCCCTGTTTTTGTAAACTGGTAGATTATGATTGATGAACCTAGCATTAGGGTAATGTTAGCAGGGACACTTACGGCTTCTGTCCTCTGTGACATCACTGAGGTCAGACCATAATCATGTTAGCATTGAACACAATGCTTTATTAATGTTTCATGGGTATGTCAGTAGTAATCAGTCTAGCTTGCTATGGATAAATTAAACTGGGCCAACAATCACTGATGTATAAATTGAATGCTCTTAAAATCTACTGAAACATCTCCTAAAAGTTACCAGACTTAATCACTTCCCCAGTCTTTCTAATGAGACCAATTTTCACAGGAATTTCTTTCAATGAAAGGCTATTTCTCTCTCAGAGCATATATTTATAAAACACAGAATATCCTCCCACTTCCTTGCCAGTAAAATGCCAGATACCTGTTTAAGCCTGAATTAGATGGGTGTAATTTATCATCTAGTGACTACAGTGCTTCTATTATATAAAACTTCTATGAATGTATAAACAGGTTGAAGATAAAGATTTACAGACTGATTAATTTATGAATGGGGTACTGAGTCAATAATCATCAACATGTGCTATATTTTACATGCAATAGTCTGCAAAATCACAAAGGTCCCAAATGAATATTTCAAATGGCTTGGGAAACATTGGATTGTGTGCACTATACCTGTTTATGTTCTGTATTTAGTAATGGTACTTAAATTATACCTATTTTTCCCTAGGTCTGTTATCAACATTTCAGCTCATAACAGAAAAGTAATGAAATTTATAATAAGTAACTCTACAGTTAAATTCATTCCATTTGTACCTTCCCCCTCTTTAAAATGGATTTAATGTGACTTTTATTGCATTATTGTTAGGTCAAGCATACAAAGCAGCACGGATAGATTGTATCTGACAACAACAGTTGCTATTATTATTTGCAACAACCATTGTTGTTATCAGGGGGATGCGAATGCTTTTTTGCATTTAGAGCATTTCAAGTCAGTTGAAATATGAACTTCTCTAGTGTGAAAACCCAGGACATCCAAGGGAAAGAAAAGAACAAGAATATGTTTTTACATGTGATTTTTTTTTATCCCTGTCTGTACCTGTACTGGAAATGAAACTGCTTTTCTTTCTTTCGTTTTTATGTTATGGGATGTTTAATGGGTAGCAATTCATAGATGCTAATCATTACACTGTGAAACTAGGCTTGCCTCAATAATGCAATTATTTTATATTGGGAGGGGGGAAGATAGGTATTAACAAAATGAACAGCATCCAAGGGAATATTAGGTATGTCTTGCAGTGCAACCCAGTGCAGAACAGAGGGTGGCTGATGTTTTTAAGGCCAATGGCTGTATTAATGCTCAGATGCCCAGCTCCGAAGGATCACCTGCCAGTGGTGGTCATATCCCAAGCACAGCCATGTGTGCATGAGCATACACACTACACAAACAGCTCCTACACTCACTGCACTTGTACATTCACGTCTGTGCAAAGTAGACTGATGGATAAATTGTGAAGAGCCTCTCATATGTGTTGATTTTTGCAGAGCGAGGGCAGCTCTGGGTTGGGGAAATGCATCTTAATGAGTATCTCTAAATATTCTTATTAAAACACTAATGCCCACAAATTCATTTTTTAAAAAAAATAATGAATATATAAATAAAATGCTACTAATCAGACAAGTTTTCAATCTAAGGAGGGTGATACTGAGCTGATTTTAAATGCATCAGTTACTTTTTTATTGCTGCAGTGTCTATTCTATTGTACTTTCTATTCAGCATTTAGATATTTGAGTTAAAAATACAGTCATTAACCTGAAACAGATAAAATTCAACAAACATGTATCGTTTCAGATGGTGTAAGATAGCAGCTAGGAAAGTATGCTTGATCCCAGTGTAATCAGTTACCCGTATTTTTCGCTCTATAACACGCACCCGACCATAACACGCACATAGTTTTTAGAGGAGGAAAACAAGAAAAAAAATATTCTAAACGAAACAGTGGATGTATGATTTTTGTGGTTCATGCTGTGGCCACAGGCATGTGATCTGACAGTGAGTTTGGAGTAGCCCAATGCAAAAATCCTGAGGATCCATGTGGATCCATGCTTTGTAACCACGTTTTTGCACCACTGCGGCCCCAGGCAACAGTGGGTGCGTGATTTTTTTGGTGCAAGATGTAGCCATGGACATGCTATGTGATCTGATGATGAATTTGGGGTGACCCAGTGCAAAAATCCTGAGGATCCATGTGGATCCGTGCTTTGTAACCACGTTTTAAGTGGGGAGGGAAGGAAAAGCACTCAAGGGACAAGGAGCATGCGTGGGGTGTGTGGAGGATGCTGCTAATAATGCAGAAGAGGGGTTTAAGGGGAGAAGAAGCACGTGTGGGGTGGGTGGAGAAGGATGCTGCTAATAATGAAGAAGAGGGGTATAAGGGGAGAAGGCTCCTCTCCTCTCCCACTTTGCTCCTTTAAAGCAAGCAGGCTCTGCTTTTCTCCCTCCTCCCCGCTCAACCCTGGCTTAGCGAGCTGAAAAACTTTGCTGCTATGTAGCGAGCTGAGTGGGGAGGAGAGACGGACAGAGAGCCTGGTTGCTTTAAAGGGACCAACCGGACAGGAGCCGCTTACACTCGTGTAAGAGGCTCCTCTCCTCTCCCGCTTTGCTCCTTTAAAAAAGCAGGCTCTCTGTCCCTCTCTCCTCCCCACTCAGCGGCTCTTCTCCCGCTTTGCTGTTTCAAAGCGAGCCACGGAGGAGGGAAGGAAGGGGAACCATGGATCCTCTGCTCACGACTGCAGCAGATCCGCTCCCCCCCCCCGCCACCTGTAGGCATTCCCTCCATAACACGCACAGACATTTCCCCTTACTTTCTGGGAGAAAAAAAGTGAGTGTTATGGTGCAAACAATATGGTAATTCCTTTCAAAGGAACCAGTTTTGCAAGGCACTAACTTCTCTCTTCCAGTGCTCCTATATACCGTATTTTTCACCCTATAGGACGCACTTTTTCCACTCCAAAAATGAAGGGGAAATGTGTGTGCGTCCTATGGGGCGAATGCAGGCTTTCGCTGAAGCCTGGAGAGTGAGAGGCGTCAGTGCGCACTGACCCCTCTCGGTCTCAAGGCTTCAGGAAGCTGAACGCAAGCCTTGCACGCCCTGTGCTTCGGGCAGATGTCCGCAAGCCTTGCGTGCCCGGCAGGAGTTCCCGCGGGCTCGCAAGGCTTGCGGGCAGCAGCCTGCAGCCCGAAGCACGGGGCGTGCTCCGGAGTATAGGGCGAAAAATACGGTACCTTTGGCTTTTTAGAAAATTTAGCATTTTGGTGGTTCTTAAAAGCCTTCCGCTAGGGAGCAAAGAATAGATTTTATTTTATTTATTACATTAATCTCCTGTTCTTTATTTAGAAAGTTCAGAGTGGAATACAAGGGGCATCCAGGCAGTGATCACATTATGAATCCCTGTTGAAGGGAAAGTACCGTATTTTTTGCTCTATAAGACTCACTTTATCCTTCCTAAAAAGTAAGGGGAAATGTCTGTGCATCTTATGGAGCGAATGTAGGCTGCGCAGCTATCCCAGAAGCCAGAACAGCAAGAGGGATCACTGCTTTCGCTGCGCAGCGATCCCTTTTGTTGTTCTGGCTTCTGAGATTCAGAATATTTTTTTTCCTTGTTTTCTTCCTCCAAAAACTAGGTGCGTCTTATGGTCTGGTGTGTCTTATAGAGCGAAAAATACGGGTATATAAAATCTACTGCATAAAATGTATATGCTGTCAAATATAGGGTGGATGCACCACTTCTTCCATTTGCTTTTTTCTTCCTCCCATTTTCAACTTCTGCCCTGCGAAGGTGAAAAGCTAGTGATGTGCCAGCTTGTTAAATCATGGAACTTGTTACTCAAGCTTAACTAAAAGCCTTCTTACCATCCTATTGATGCGCACAAAGTCTTCGGGCTTCTTTGCCCAAGGGGGAAGCTCAACATCATTCACAACAACTTCATCTTCTCTCACTCCAAGGTTATATCCGTTACTGTTGACAAACATTTCTGGTAGGTAGTAGAACTCTGGAATTAACTCCTGTAGTAGAAGAAACAAACACACTGTTTCTGTAGACAGAATTTATTTATTTTTGCAACCTTGTCCTTATGCTTAATTTTCAATGCTATTATACCTTTAAGTTAATTTTTAATACAAATCATTTAATTACTCAGTAATAGATGCAGCAACCGTCTCAGTTCCATTCTGCTACAGAGGCCATTGCTTAAAATAAACTAATATAATTAGAAATATTGCTGTGTGCAGAGGCATATCACAATATGATGCTGCCTTACCCTGACCCAGGCTGCTGCTTGATCTAACTTTCCTTTTATTGTGTACAACAACAGATTTCCACAGCTAATAGCATGATTGCCTATGGACTCCCAGACCTCAAAGTGTGAAGGAATGGCCTGTTGGGCTCTAGCTCCCATGGGAACTAGCCAATGGCCAATGGCCAGAAATAATTGGATCTGTTGTCCACCAACATCTGGCTAGCACAGATTCCCCATCCCTAATGTACAATAATAAGGGTGTATAAAGAATTAGCCAACAATAAAACTTTTCAATAAAGATATCACATTCTACAACCTTACACGGTTCCTAAAATATGTAAGACAAGGGCTATGCAGTGTGTATACTATTAAACGTGGGTTTATTTGAATGTGAGAGATGTAAGCACATGAGAGATTTTAGCTCAAGTTTTCTAGAAAAACAGCTGGGACTTTAAAGTGCCTAAATTTCAATGGATCTTGCCAAACTATAATTTCAGTGTCCATGTGATATGTCCTACTTATTGTTAAAGTACATATTCCAGAAGCTGAAATGTTTACAGAACACTAAAAGTTCCTGGACAACAACCTGATAATTCTATGTGACTTTTCACAAGATGGAACCTTTCCTGTCCCCCTTGAATTCTCCTATCCGCTCAAATAACTTAAGATTTCTGTTACTTAATAAGCAGCTACTTTTCCTGTGGTCTTAGTAGCTTAGCCTTCTTTATTTCTTCTGAAATAAAGAACAATGCAATAAAGCTACCAGGAACTTTTAAAAGGACAAAAATGAATATTATACCAGACATTTTATGTCTTTAAATATGATCTCTAGTTTATTTTAATAGCTCTGCTAAAACCCAAAGGTATTGTTAATAGTATTACATGTGTTATGTCTTTGTATGAGGTAAAAAAATGCCAAACTACATTTTCTAATTTACAAGCTTTGGATAAATTCAAGCTGCTGAAAAATTAAACTTTAAAACTTGGTGTTATAGAAGGCCACTATTAACACTAACATAATAGGATACTATAAGCCTCAAAGATGACATTTCAGTTTAATATGTTTTGCCAGGAGTACACCATTTTATGGCCTCCCTCTGAAATAAAATCCAATACAGACGTTTTCAGTTTTCTAATATAATTCACTGCAGGGTTTTAAAGCTGTTTCCCTCACCACCCCCACCTCTACCAGTTTCCTTCTTTTCCCCAAAAAGCTGATCCCTGGGTATCCATTAATTCAACAATCACCTTATATTGGGGGAGGAGGGGTGGTCATTCAGTTATAAGAACCTCCATTAACTATATTAATTTACAATCTGTCACCTTAATGACATTTTGTCATAGCTACCTTTTCTGACATCGACATACTCTTGTCCAAGTGCAATGTAACATGTTTGAGAAGCATTAGAGAAGATTAGTTCTTGAGCACTCTATTCTTTGGATGCCAAAATTATACAAATTGAAAGGAGTGGGGGGGGGGAGAGAGGTGCTAGCAAATGTGAAAAATGAAATGGTCAAGTTAGGGTCATTTTCAAGTGGAGTGTTTGCTAAAGGATCATTCCACTAGTATTCATTTTTTGCTTTGTACTGATTACTACAGGGAAAGGTCAATGTTTCAAGAAAGGCAAAAATAAACCCTTTTTGGCAGCATTTTCCTTTCTGTGCTGTTACACAAATTTGTCATACATGGCATCTTTTAATACCTGTATTTGAAAATTAAGCAGTGCAAAGACACTGACCCAATTCAGATGTAACGGTTTGTTTTTATAAGAACAACCATGTGTTTGCCTCGGGATCCTTTCTCCCCTCCCACACAAAGGGACTAGATTAGAAGTGGTTTGCAACAAACAGTAGTGTGCCATTTTGTTCACATGTGGCAGAACAGTAGTTTCAGTGCATTATAGTTCTTAAGTGAGCTTTCTGTTTTGAGAACTAACCATGGCTTTTGACAAAACTGCAACTGATATTTGTTGTAAAACATAATCAAAGGCTTCTTATTTTCTCCCCCTGGTATGGAAAGGGAGGAGAGAAGGTATAAGACTGAGGTGTAGGCGTACTTCTTCTCATGACAGCAAACCATTACTTTTTTTTTAATATCTAGATTCGGATAGTAAGCTTTCCCTGTTTAATTTTAAACATGGAAATTCACCTCTCATGAATAAAAGGGGGTGGGATGGAGGAATAAGATCTTTTCCTACCTGAAGACCTAACCACAGGGTCAACATGCCTTCCAAACACTAGGCAAAACTACAACATTTGGCATCTATTGTCACTTTACATTCTGTACCAATGGAACAAGATGTCTGGTGCTTCCAACAGTCACAACTATTATCATCATATATCTACAAGCATCCAGTCTAGCCTTACAGTCTGGATGCCTTTCAGGGTAGATATTCAACAGGCTTTTGTGTCCTTGGAATGTAGATACGATGAAAGTTGACAACAACTTTGGAAATTAAGAAAGCCTATATAGCCTGCCTATCTATCTATCTATGAAAAACAAAAATAATAATCTAGTCTTTAATTATCTTATTTATTTGATTTTTTGCAATCTTGTCCAGTATGCCAATCACATATTGGGTCAGTATCCCAATATACTAAAGATCTATAATGCATAGATCACAAAGTTGCCGTTGAGTACTTCAAACATATATTTATACATTTCAAAACCAAATAGCACAATGTAAGTGCCTGGCGTGCTCTGGTCCATGGGGTCATGAAGAGTCGGACATGACTAAACGACTAAACAACAAGTGCATCAAAATGGCCTGGCAAACTGGTCTGGCAGATACTATGGATGTTTATAGATTCAGAGACATTTCAACTAAAACAATAGAAAGGGAAACAAAAAGTTCTGATGAAAGAACAATGCATTTCAGTCTCAGCAAAACTGCACATTTTGAGAGCAAACAAAACTTAGGGCTTTTAGCCAAAAGAAATATGCATAAGTGAATTATTTAATGTGTCAGCTGATCCTGATCAAAAAGCATTGTTTTCTTTACAATGCTGATGACATACCAAATGACATTGGTTTCCAATGGAATCAAAATCATGGCAAGTAGCTGGTAAGAGTTTATGAGTTTACCAGTGGTTTTTTGTTCAACCAATTATTTCTCTCTCCTAAGTCAAAGCAGAAATTCAATACATAAATAATGTAACTCTTAGTAACATCAGTATAAATGGATTTTGAGATCGTAAGTGCCTTTAAAAAGACTCCAGTAATGTGCTTTTTAAAAAAGAAAGAAATAGTGTAGTAACCAAGTTTCTATTCTTGTTTCAAATAAGAGTGAGTGCCTTATGATAATATAAATTTGATTTCTTTTGTAAATATTTAATAGCAAGACGCAATCAGAAAAGATCTAAAATCAAACAATGGGCTACTAGCACTTTTCATGTAGTTTGGAATCTATCATATTAACAGGTAATCAGGAGAGGACACTTCTTAAAATAAAGCAAGAATGTAGGATTCAGTATTCAAACATAAAAAACCTTTCTCTAGAACAATGGAGGTATAATCACAATTGAGAAATTACCCTGCTCGCTTGCTGTTTCTACGTATTGTGTAGATATTGGTTTAATCTAATGTGTACTGTTGCATAATATCCCCAGGCATAGTGAAGTAAAAGCTAAGGCTTACAGAAAAGCATACATTTTAAATGTGTCTTGTCATTAATGCTTTATTAATTGCCCCAGGCAATGCAAAGCCAGAGCTCAGCAAGCTATAACAATATGACACTTTAAGGTCAAATGCAATCTTGCTCTGTTTATGGAATGGGCCAAATATTGAGTTAACAGCAGGAAAGAAAATTTATTGGGCTTTTCTCTATCTTGTGATTATTTGATTTAAATTAGAATGGTTGTGGGGTTTTTTGCAAGAACAAAAGATCTTTTGAGCACTCAAATATCGGAAGAGTCTTTATTTCTCATTGTATATAAAAATGGCATTTTAGAGCAGTGAAGTCTAAAGCAGCCATTCTTTTTGCTCTTATGTGAAACAGAATTTCAGGAATGCACAAGTCGGTTGTTTATTTGTAGCATGTAATAATAATAACAGTTACTCAATTATTTTGCATGCATATGTAGCAAAACAATAATCCTACCTTCACATCTGAAGTGTCTCTTTGGCTAGTTCTCCAAGATCTTGCCACTGAAGAAAAGGTGCGATCTGGGTGATCAAATTTTCCATCATTTGCATTGAGGAAGAATGTTGTAAAGGGTTCCTACCACAAAATTAAAATGAAAAAATGAATACAAATGTAATAAGCAAAGGAATCCAAAACAACTTCATAATTTGAGTGCCTTCTAGGCTTAATATTTAAAATTAATTAAGGGAAGAATTAATAAAGAATTAATCAGCACTTCACACTAATACATTGCTTATGCTTAATCTCTTGATGCAACTATTGCTACTAATAACCCAAAAGCATCTGAATCCTAGAATGGAAGGATTACAACAAATGATGTGCTAGCTCTGTATTAGAATAATGTCATCAAGAGACTGGAGTATTACAGTCTGTTTCACACATACCAGTCTTCCAAAATACTCCAGTAATATCTCTATCTATTTCATTGACTAAACTCCACTGCTCTTTGGAGAACTTCCCATATATTTTATTTTGTGTGTGATATTATATATATATATATATATATATATATATATATATATATATGAGAATAAATATGATGAAGAGTAAATTATACCAAGCCTTCAACAAAGAAATGATGCATAAAAATGAAACATGTTAAAGTTCGATTGTTTTCAGGATGAGAGATCTAAGCCTCCACTCAACTCCCTAATGAAGGAAAAATGGGAAGTGCTTAATTTTGGCAGGATGCTACTCAAACTACATATGTTCAAACAAAATATGTAATTAAATGCATTTTTAAAGATCAGCATAGAACTGTATCATCAAAACCTTTTTGCTTAGATGTTCAATAAGAAATTAAAGCTAAACCCCCATACCATTTCATATGTGGTACCAGGCTGCCCTCCACCATTAAAAGTAAAATAAAATAAAAAAGACTCTTTCTAGCTAGCTCTCACAAGTGTTGACTTTTGCCTACAAGGGCTACATATGGAAAGAGGAGTTAGCCAGCAAAAAACTCCTACACAATGAGTAACACACACAAAAATGGGCGGGGAAGATGCAAAGCATTACTAGATTATGATGCCCTTAGCTCATTGTGTAGAATCAGATGATAAAGACTAGAACTTATATTTAAGCCACATACAACCATTTGGCCATCAGAAATTAAAGCAGCAATGTTTTTGCTCACACTCTAAAGGAAGTAGATATCTCACTTCTGATCTGAAATGCAGCAATAATGCTGAATGGAATTTGTTCCCAGTAAGAATAAGAACTGTTGATATGTTAGTTTCAGACTTGAAATCAGGGAACGACAACATTGTGGTGCTCACCTGACCTCCTGGCAACCAAGTCACTGTTGCTTACCTGGAAGGAGGGCAAAGGGGGGGGGTCAATGTGGTGCAAACACACTGGCAGAAGCATGGGATTGGTTCCAACAGCGTGTTAGCACCACATCAATCTTCCTTCTTCTCTGTAAGCAGCAGCTGTCAAGAGAACAGGTGAGTTCTGCCACCCCACTCCACCGTGCACTACTGACTTCAATGATGGCATGTATCCATGTCTACAATATAAACAATTTTACCCATATGCTATCAATTCTGATGGTCCCAGTAGACCAGGGATATGGAGTGTATGGTTCTGCTGATGTTGAACCCAAACTCCCATCAGACCTTGCCAGCCTGGTTAATAATCAGGGATGCTGGAAGTTGTAGTCCCCACCACTGCAGCAGACTATGTTTTCACTGCTTGCATAAGCCATAGAATTCACCTTAAATCCAAGGATGCAATCCTAAGCACACCCACTAAGGAATGAACACCACTGAACACACTGGGACTTAATAAACATACATAGGATTATCCTTAATCTCAGAATGAAATGTTTTAGAATGAATTAGCAGAGCCCTAATAGCATTTCTTTTATATAGTTATGTGAATTAATTCACAGTGATATACTCCAAAGCATTTCTTATATGAAAAATTCCTCATTGAGAAGAATTGAATAATTACAATTTTAATATCACTGCATTAATTACCATGGCAACTATTAA
This sequence comes from Podarcis cretensis, assembly GCF_951804945.1. Lineage (NCBI taxonomy): Eukaryota > Metazoa > Chordata > Lepidosauria > Squamata > Lacertidae > Podarcis > Podarcis cretensis. The sequence goes on along the minus strand of NC_137173.1, from coordinate 29,460,774 downwards.
GTTCTGTTAATAACAGCTATGCTCATTAACTAATGAAAAGTATCCCCTAAACATTAGGCAGCTCCAGTCAAAAAAATGTATAGCCTGGAAGGTTGGATTTATAACGAACATGAAATACAACGCCAAGCAGGAAGTAACATGGAGAACATGACTGTGTCTGAGCAGTGTGAGTCTAGGCAGAGGACTTCATTCCAAGCGCAAGTAATTTAGGCACACACTACCCACACTAATTTGTTCAAATGTAAGAATTTATTGTCAGGCATTTTCAACTATTGGTTGTAAATAACTGTCGGTCATGTGCAGTTAATGGCTAAGGTTATGAGAGTGTTTCAGAAATTTTTACTGAATATTTTAAGGAGCACCATTTGCTCACAGACTTATTTAGCATATAAGCAATGCCTTGTGAAACTTACGTAATTCAGAGGAGAAAAATCCTCACTTTCCTATTTTGTGGCAACAAAAGACATGAAGCAGCCATGCTGTAGGTGCCGGGGCCTGATAGGGCCATCTTATGTGACTGCAACATGGGATGTGGGCCTAGCACCAGCACTGGGCATAGTGGGGCAAGCACCAGGCCCCATCTTCCCCAGACTATAGCTTGCACAAGTCACCAACATTTATTTTTTATTTTATTTTCTCTTTTTCTCATTGATGTATTTATATAAAAGATTTCTCATTCGCTCTTCATTATAAGATCCCTGGGTTAGTACAACCATTTAATCACATAACACTTAAATCCAATAAAACAATTTTAAAGAAACCAAAGGATGTACATGAAACAATAGAGGTGGGCCCACAAAATTCACACAATCTTAACTGCGAAAGGACAGGGTAATGAGGTGCATCATCAGCAAATGATGGGAATTATAATGAGGGTTTTGATGCACTTCTATGGCGAGGGAGTTCCACATTTTGGGAGCTGTCACTAGGCACTAATTGTTATTCTGAGCCATGGAGATCTTTTTGAATGATAACATTATTATCCTTTTTCCGTAATGTGATAAAATAGCAGCTACAAAAAATACAAATTGTAATTCTAAGCTCTTACCACCCACAGAGGACAGTAGCTCCTCCCAGCTCTCACCCTGGAAGACCATCATTTCCCTGCCTCTCACCCAAGGTCCTGGCCAGGGAGATATTCTTCAAGAGGGGATGAACCACTGCCTCCTTTAAGCATTTTTAGAAGGTGCTGTTCAGTCCAGCAATGTGAAGTGAAGGGCAGGTTATTTCCTCCAAATTCCCCTGGGCCCTATGTTGGAAGCAACGTCTGCTCTGAGCATGATTAGCATGGATCGGGTAGAAAGGGAGCACTGGATGGGAATATGGGAGGTGTGTCCACATCTCCCATCTACTTAATACCCTATCACATATTTAATCTTAGTTGGTTGGAATATATTTTGATTGGAGGGGGGAAACTCACACTACCTTCTTTTACCCTGCATCTGCTCCAAAAGTTTGTTTGACCAAGCAAAGCAGACATTAGGGTCTGCCTTACATGGCCAGGCGATTAAAGAAGCTGATAGTGGGAACAACAGCCTTTACTGATTGTCTCCTGAGTTTGCAAAAAGCAATCCAATTTACTGCGTCTATTGCTACACTAGAATAACTGTTCTTGAATAAAGAGCTTCCAAGCTCTCTGAGAACTCTAGCTCTTGAAATCACAGCATGTTCAGCAGGGTTCATTGAGCTTGATTCATATGTCAACAGGGGTAGGAATAAGAAGTCACCCCAAATATTATTGACACCTCATCTGTTTTAATGTTGGACCTATTCATGTAAAACCACGCACATGGAAAGGTGGGGTAGAAATATTTGAATAAACAATAGCTACTGGGACCTGTTGTATAATGGAGAGTTCTTGTTCATGGTTCTAGCCAGGCATTAACGGGTATATGCTGAATAGGATTCATGTTGAATACTGCCGGCTTTGGCTAGTGATGGACTAGTTTCTGTTTAAACCTCACAGTGGAATATATCAGATGCTTAATCCTACATCCCTTAATGAAGGTTAGATTATGGAGGAGATATGGTGATGGAGAGGAATCACCTACTCCAATATGAGAAAGACTGTCATTGCCTGGCAAGTGGCCAAACAAAGCCATAGCTAAGTCTGCACTACCAAATATGCAACTTGGTGATGGTTCATGTTTTTAATTATATCTCCTTTGACTAAATAAGAAAATATTTTGTATATGCCACAAATGGCAAGCTTTAAAAGAACAATGGGTTCAATAAGAGTAAAATTTATATCCCATTAGTGTTAAAAAAAACCCATTAATCTGAATACTTGAAATTTATGTTGTACTTTTAAAAACCCAATAAAACTCTGTGCATCTTTACTTTGATTTGAAGATTGTTTTGAAGGTGCTTATTGGGGGAAGCTGAGATTCTAAAATCAGAAGCAACTGGGGATTAGGAAAAAGCAGTAGGAAAAAGGTAATTATAGTCAATTATGTTACAGTATACGGTAATCCTAAATTCCATGACAACATTATTTAAGAGTCTGAGACAAACACAAAAGCAAGAAAATTCATAGTCAAGGATTAAGCCTTTCATAGTTGAACACTACAGGGTGCCCCATTAGACCAACATATGGTGTCTATCTTTTGGATTTTTAATCCTTAGCCTCAACGCATAGGCTCTTCTACATTTATCATATAACCTCGGCATTACGTCTTACCTTCAAAAATAATTTCATATCAAAACACACTATATTTTCTCTTAATTTTTCTCATTTAATTATAATTACGTTCAGGTAAAGATGGCTACGTTTGAAAGAGATTAAAAGAAAACCACGGCTTTAAGAGAAAATCACGCCTGCCTTGCTCTTCCCCCAATCCTGTTGTTGCGCTTCCAGGAGCTAAGTCATGGCTTGGCTTAGCATTACATGTGAACCCAGGCTTGTGATTTGTCTCCCCTAAATAGAGCATGAGTGGTACGTCAAGAACCTTGTCCTCCAGGCTATTTAACATCCACATAAAGCTGCTGGGAGCTGTCATCAGGTGTGTGTGACCAATATGCAGATGACACCCAGCTCTAGCTCTCTCTTCCACCCTGCTTGATTACAAAATGGGGTGCTTCAAAGTTGGAATCAGACTTCATAATTATGATTGGACTACATTTTATTGCATTTTCAAGGTGGCATCCTCATGAATAAATTGTGCCAATAGTGGTTTCCCACCTTCAAATATAGTGGACATTGTGGTTTAAATGCCTATATTTTTAGGAAGCTGGACAACTCAGGATGGCGTGAACGTCCCAAAAGACAATGGCTACACTGGATAGTTATGCTACCACAAGCACTTTTGGCTCAGCAACAGAACTTCCCTTCCCTCTCCTTTCCCCCCGAGCCCCCAGTTTGTCCCCCAAATCTGCTTTAGAGTGTTTGGGGAAACCCCTGAACATATTTAAGGGGTGCATGGGGGTACAAAGGGAGAGGTAAGTTCCAATCCACAGCAAAAAGTGCTCGCAATAGGGGAACTGGTGATTTGGAAACTGCCTATTACTTCCTATTAGACCTAGCTCTAGAGTTGATGAAACCCTGGCTTAAGTCTAGGGGTCTAAGGGGTCTAACCATCTTGCCTGGAATATGAGAACATAAGAAGAGCCTGCTGTATCAGGCCAATGGCCCACCCATCAAGAAAGGCAGCCTAGGAACTGGTAGGGCCTGCTACCACTACCAAGAGAACAAGCAGATACAAGGGCCTGCTACCCTGCTACCAAGAGAACAAGCAACAGGAAATCATTTTTGTGGGTGACACAATGACAGAAAATCACAGTTGCAATATGCTTCATATTAACCGTTTTGTCTGTCTAACTCAAATGTGGTAATCGTGCATAGTCGGATGAAGTAGTGCGTGATTGATTTCCTCCCTATCAATGGAGGTGCATTTTTGTTGCTTTCCCCCCTTCCTTGTCTGTTCATAGTGGATACATCCACCATGCAGTAGAGCACTGGGATTCACCTGGCTGTTCTTCAGAATGGCTTGTTTATTGATTTCCATTTCTAAGCCACTTAATATTTTTAAAATCCCTAAGCTGTGTACATTATCCATTAAAACAGAAAGGTAAAGGTAAAGGTAAAGGACCCTGGATGGTTAAGTCCAGTCAAAGGCGACTATGGGGTGTGGCGCTCATCTGATTTGAGGCCAAGGGTGCCGGCATTTGTCCACAGACAGCTTTCTAGGTTCTTGTGGCCATAAACCGCTACTAGCGCATGGAGGACTGTGATGAGTGCCAGAGCCCACGGAAATGCTGTTTAACTTCCCGCTGCAGCGGTACCTATTTATCTACTTGCACTGGTATGCTTCTGAACTGATAGGTTGTGGCAGAAGCCTGGCCAGAGCAATGGGAGCTCACCCCATCGTGCAGATTCGAACTGCCAACCTTCCAATTGGCCACCCCAAAAGGCTCAGTGGTTTAGACCACAGCGCCACCCTAAATACACCCTAAAGCCAATAAAAAGATATCAGAGTTAATAAACCAGGTATTCACACACATAAATCAGGGTCCAATCTTATGGATCAGAGAAAGCCTTGTTGATTTGGTTACTTTATCTACTTGCTCCACTGTAATTTCACTTCTATCATGGTTACCCAGAAGCAGGGAGCCATCTAAGTGGTTACAGCAGAAAAAAATTACATGGATGAGGATTCTGTAATTCCACGTTTTATAAAAGTAAAAAATGAATTTGGCTTTACAGGTGAAAATACTGAATGAACAGGAGGCGACAAAAATACTTACAATTCGAACGAGCCAGCATAAGGTACAAGTAGATGTTGAATAATGAGTGTTATAATGATAAGGTGGAGTCTGGTCATCTTCCCATGTCTCATAGCGCTCTGCATAAAAGACTGCTCTCTTTGGATTCAAAGCACCGATGGGCTGCAAAGAGAATACATATACATCACTATATGAACAGCTGGAGAATGCTTTGGAAATCTATATCACACTTTTAGTTTGCATTCTTTAACAAGGATTCACCATATATGACATTCAGCAGCCCAAATGTTGATAATTCATACTACAATTTGTTCAGACTGCTTGAGAAGGAGTGGGAATTTTATTTCAGAGGCTTGAGTTACTAAACACGTGACTGCTTTAAAAACCAAAAAAAATGTATATGGCATAAGTCTGCAAAAGTTCAAGACCATTTCAAACAGGGTGGGGGCGGGGGGGTAGTTTCCCAGTGAATTTAACAATATATTCTGGAAATATACATCTAAACCTACATTTCAGATGCTTTCAAACCAAAGTAATGTTACTCTTGTCATTCACCGTAATGACACAGCTAATGAAATGTGACTTCTGTTCAGGCAGGGTACTTTGTAATGCGCATTTCATGATGAAAAGATTTTACACAGAAGGCCTTGTGGTGTTTGGTGATCTTAAGCAGAAATTCTTGAATATGTACACAGTATGAAAAGACAGCAGCCACTTCCAAAGACGGCCAGTTTTCACATAAAGAAACGTTCTCAAGAGGGAAAGGGGGCAGTAGACCCCCCCCCTTTACTTGCCTATTTGTGCTAAACAGGAAAGGCCCAATTCTAATTCTTCCTATAGCTATTGCTGCAGTGATATACTATATAAGGCAAAGAGTGGAAGATTCCCTCCATCACAAGAAGCTCAATTCAAGTCACCAAACTTTTATTTTCTTTTTGCTTCTCTCGCAATTCCTCCATGTTTTCTCCCAAAGGGAACAACCAAATACGCAACTCTACTCACGTGCTTTTCCTTTTCCTTTGCTAGAGTCATCTTACCACTTTAGCAATCTGAGTGTCATAGGAGGAGGCTCTTAATAAAAAGCTAAGAAATTAAGTGGGAAGTGATGGATCTAACCTGCCCCGGGCACACTCAGAGTCCCACCAGCTGCTCATCTCCTTTTCTGCACATGGACCTGTCTCTTTGCTCTCAGACAAGGAGATCCTAGGAGATCCTAGGATCCAGTGGTCCCTCAGTTGGCTTTCCCCGGAACTTAGGATTCCTCCCTAACTTACAAGTCAAATGAATACGAATAAAAAATATATTTCAAAGGGCCCATAATACATCTCAGGTACACTACAAGTGGGGACGCGGGTGGCGCTGTGGGTTAAACCACTGAGCCTAGGGTTTGCCGATCAGAAGGTCGGCGGTTCGAATCCCCGCGACGGGGTGAGCTCCCGTTGCTCGGTCCCTGCTCCTGCCAACCTAGCAGTTCGAAAGCACGTCAAAGTGCAAGTAGATAAATAGGTACCGCTCCGGCGGGAAGGTAAACGGTGTTTCTGTGCGCTGCTCTGGTTCACCAGAAGCGGCTTGGTCATGCTGGCCACATGACCCGGAAGCTGTACGCCGGCTCCCTCGGCCAATAAAGTGAGATGAGCACCGCAACCCCAAAGTTGGCCACAACTGGACCTAATGGTCAGGGGTCCCTTTTCCTTTACCTTACACTACAAGTGGACACCTCCAGAGCGTTACAAATTGCAGACCCAGGCGTCATGCGCCTCTATGAAGTGCCAGAGCTACTGATGCAGATGCACCCTGGCCAATCACTGCCATAGCCACTGGACTTGGATCAGGCCTGATGCCAGCTGGCTGGGAGAGCAGCTTGGGATCCAGCAGATCCTAGGCCAGATCCATCCCATCCTGTACTCGTGAGGTCCCATTTGGAGGATCTGCTGCTCTGCTCTGCCGGAAGGGATACTACAAGAGCACTGAAGGAGAAGGTCTGAGTCACTTGCAAGGCTGAACTGATAGAAGAAACAAGCTGAGGGGTTCCTCCACTCAGTCCAAACCCGATTCCCAGCCCAGCAGTAGTGTTTCATAATCAAATATAAAATAGCCATTATACTTTGGTATAGATATTTTTTTCCTTTTATCATTTTTACACAATAATTGCTTTCTCATATTTTAAATATGTGTGCCTCTTCTTACTATGTTTAGCTCAGAACCATAAATGTGTTTTATAGTGCAAACTCCATGTTGGGCTGCATGGTGACTTATTCATGCCTTAAGTTCATAGTAGCAATGTGTGTATATCCCCCAACCTAAATCAAGGTGAATACTACAAAAATAGAGAAATAAAACATATTGACAATAGAGAATGAATCAAATGTTTATTCCTTAATTCCAGATTCTTTTGAGGTAGCTATCTGTTAAATAAATAATTTTTTTTAAAAAGAATAGAATTGCCTACCATTTTATAGGGGTTCTACCTTGTGGATAATTATAGCTTAAGTCAATGTTGTACCAAGATTTTGGCGTCGCTAAACATTTTGATTGTTTAATACTTTGCTTTGTCAAGGGTATGCTAACAGCTTTCTCATGTGTGTAAAATATTTTAGTAATCCCTCAGGATCTAGCTTATCTGATGCAGATTGCACTGCAAGACCTCACAAAACATTCATGAAAGGAAAGCATGACCCATTTCTTAATCTTTTCCAGGCATCTTCCCAACTACTGGAACAACAATAAAATAAATATTTACATTTTTTATTTTACTCAGGTTTCATAGGCTACTCAACCTTTTCGGTCTTTTATAGTTCAGTATGGGGTACGGTAAAGGCAGGCCAGAATTATTTGGGTTGTTTGCACAAGGTATCTTCAGTAAAAATATTTGCTTAAATAATTATTTAGTGTAGAAATAATAAATTGGCCTTCCTACTGATATGACAAGGCGCAAGATAGGTATGAAATGGTGTGATAAGATTTTGCAGTTTTCGATATAGCTGCCAGAACAGCTGCTGAATTTGGAATAATATCGTTTGAAAGAACAAACTAACATTTTATTTAAATATGTTTGTGATTAGTCTTAACAGGAAAGGAATGCTGTCTAGTGATCACAGCAGGGATCGGAATCATGAGAGTAGAGGTTCACTCCTGGCTTTGATGGCACGTAGCCTTGCACACAAAAAAATACTAGCATGTTTCCCTCTGTTTCATGACCTCTACAAAAAAAGATACAAGTTCTGGGTATGAACTTGTTTTCACTGCTGTTTTTAACTGCTGCCTTTTATTGTGATAGGCCTTAGTCCAGTGTTTCCCAAAGTACTTCCCCCATGGACCACTTGAAAATTGCCAAGGATCTTGGCAGACCACCTCTTCTGCATACTGTAGCAATTGTAATGTGCTATGCTAGATGCTGTATAATTTTATTCTATTTTATTTGGCTTCTTGTATTTATTTTATATTGTGTTTTGTTGCATTCCATAGAATTCACACTGCAATACAATGAACTATAATGTGAGAATTAAAGGAAGCAATAAAAATACAATTAAAAAAAATCATTATGACTATTCAATGCGATGGATGTGCCGCTCCCTAACTTCAACCTCTAATCTACAGACCACCTAAATGAAGCTTGTGGACCACTGGTGGTCCACAGACCACAGTCTGGGAACCCTGCTTTGGTTGGTTTTATTGTACTGGGAAATTGCCCTGGGATACATTTTGACTAGAAAGCAGAAGAGACATGTCCTAAATAAATAAAATTAAAATGAACACATAAAGTACTTATAGACAAGTATTGTGAAATCTAATGTCACGTCAGAAATGTCGGGAACGAGGCCGAATACCCTCACTGAAGTACTGAAACTGCCTTGGTCGCGCTGGTTGATGATCTCCGGCGGGCTAGGGACAAAGGTGAGAGCTTTTTCCTAGTTCTGCTGGATCTCTCAGCGGCCTTTGACACCATCGACCATAACATCCTTCTGGACCGTCTAGAGGGGCTGGGAGCTGGGGGCACTGTTATACAGTGGTTTCGCTCCTTCCTCCTGGGCCGTGTTCAGAAAGTGGTGGTGGGGGATGAGTGTTCAGACCCTTGGGCCCTCACTTGTGGGGTACCTCAGGGTTCCGTCCTCTTCCCCATGCTTTTTAACATCTATATGAAGCCGCTGGGAGAGATCATCAGGGGGTTTGGACTGGGTGTTCATCAGTATGCAGATGACACCCAGCTCTACCTCTCCTTTAAATCAGAACCAGTGAAGGCGGTGAAGGTCCTGTGTGAGTGCCTGGAGGCGGTTGGAGGTTGGATGGCGGCTAACAGATTGAGGTTGAATCCTGACAAGACAGAAGTACTGTTTTTGGGGGACAGGAGGCAGGCAGGTGTGGAGGATTCCCTGGTCCTGAATGGGGTAACTGTGCCCCTGAAGGATCAGGTGCGCAGCCTGGGAGTCATTTTGGACTCACAGCTGTCCATGGAGGCACAGGTTAACTCTGTGTCCAGGGCAGCTGTCTACCAGCTCCACCTGGTACGCAGGCTAAGACCCTACCTCCCCGCGGACTGTCTCGCCAGAGTGGTGCATGCTCTGGTTATCTCACGCTTGGACTACTGCAACGCGCTCTACGTGGGGCTACCTTTGAAGGTGACCTGGAAATTGCAATTAATCCAGAATGCGGCAGCTAGACTGGTGACTGGGAGTGGCCGCTGGGACCACATAACACCGGTTCTGAGAGATCTGCACTGGCTCCCAGTACGTTTCCGAGCACGATTCAAAGTGTTGGTGCTGACCTTTAAAGCCCTAAACGGCCTCGGTCCTGTATACCTGAAGGAGCATCTCCACCCCCATCGTTCAGCCCGGACACTGAGATCCAGCGCCGAGGGCCTTCTGGCAGTTCCCTCATTGCGAGAAGTGAGGCTACAGGGAACCAGACAGAGGGCCTTCTCGGTAGTGGCACCCGCCCTGTGGAACGCCCTCCCATCAGATGTCAAAGAGATAAAGAATTACCTGGAATTCAAAAGACATCTTAAGGCAGCCCTGTTCAGGGAAGTTTTTAATATGTAATGCTGTACTGTTTTTAACACTGATTGGGAGCCGCCCAGAGTGGCTGGGGAAACTCAGCCAGATGGGCGGGGTATAAATAATAAATTATTATTATTATTATTCAAAGATGAATGTTAGATTTAGAACTACTGTGGATTGCTATTTATTATTAATTGTTTTCATTATTAAATTTATTACCTGCCCTTCGCCAGCAGGTGCCAGGACACATTACAACAATAACTAACTAACTAACTAACTAACTAACTAACTAACTGGAATAGGAATAGGAATAGGAATAGGAATAGGAATAGGAATAGGAATAGGAATAGGAATAGGAATAGAGTGCTTGTCCCTTGTCCTCACTGTTGTTTATTATGACATTGGAAATATTGCTTCAGAATATGAGAAACAGGGAAATCAGAGGTATTGGGGTGGGATGTAGCGTCTATAAATTAAGGGCATTTGCTGCTGATGTGCTGTTGATATTAGAACAACCTTTGGAGAGTGTTCCCAAAGCCTTAGAAGAAATTAAAAGGTTTGGAGAAGTGGCGGGTTTCAAAATACATCCAGATTAAACCAAAATGTTGGTTAAAAACATGGATGAGCAGCAGAAATATTTTTCAGAAAGGATTTCTGGTTTAAAAATAGGCAAAAAAGTTAAGTATTTGGGAATTTGACTGACAGTAAGAAATCTTAACCTTTTTGAAAATAATTATATTAAATTGTGGAAAGAGGTTAAGAAAGAGTTGGAGATATGGGGGAGAATGAAACTCTCCGTTAGGTAGAATCTTGGCCATTAAAATGAATTTACTGCCTACAATGCTGTTTTTATTCCAATCAATTCCAATTGTAAACAATTTAAGCTGCTTCAAAGAATGGAAAAATATATTTCTAAATTTATCTGGCAGGGAAGAAAGCCAAGAAATAAATATAAAATTATGATAGATGCAAAAGAAAGAGGAGCTTTGCTCTGCCAGATTTGCAAATGTATTGTGAGGCAGCCTGTTTGTGTCAGTTAAAAGACAGGATTGCATTGGACAATATAGAAATCTTAGAGGGTCATGGCTTAAAATTTGGTTGGCATGCATGTCTCTGCTATGGGAAGGCTAAAATTCCATTGAAGCAATTACAATTAAGAGAGATAATATGGACAGACAATGGGTGACTTACAGGGAATTGCTGAATTTTACCGGGATGGGGGGGGACGGGACCCAAACGGAAATCAATGGAAAGCTTAAGAAGTCAAGTTACTGACTGTTTGCAATATCACCAGTTACACAACATATTAGATAGAAAGAATGGATTTCTGGACGAAAGCTCACAATTTGAAAAAGAACTCTTACAAAATAAGGATAAACTTTTGCCTAAAATGTATTATTTCCTACTAGAATGGGAAACAAAGTTCGAGCTTGTTAAGTAATCTTATGGGGTCATTCAAATGTATTCAAGTAAGCGTAGGGTCTCCCAGTTTAGTTGCTCACATTTCCCCTTAGTGACAGGCACAGTAGAGAATGCACAGAGGCTTACCCCTGAGCAATGTCTAAACAGGAACACAGTATGATTTCTTTTTTCTATAGAAGCAATTCTTATGACTCTTCTTCATTAAGGAGAGGTTCAATTTTTATTATTATTATCTAGAACTGTGATTTGCCATTACTTATTGTGATAACAATATAATGGTGAGACCGTTCAGATGTTCTCCATGTGTAGAAGCTATGCATGGATAACGGGACAGTGTGACTGTCTTGCTAGCCCCACCTGGTACTGGCCCTGCCCTCTGGACATCCATGAATAGGCATCCTAAGAATCAGGAAACTGCATACGCTCGGCCAATTAAAAATGGCTGCTAACACTGGAGAAGTTGATGTTTCCTGTAATGGTTGTAAGGGGTTACTTGTGCGTAAATTGCCTTCAGTTCAATTAGATCGTTTGCTCGACTTGGTTTAGGGTTAGAGCTCACCCTCCGTGACCTGTTAGTCACTTGCAGAATCCGTCAATGGGCGTTTCTTGAATCTCTTCCAGCATAAAAGCTGTTTGACCCCAAGTCTCCTCCTATGTTCTCTGCGCGGAACACGTCTGCGCAAGTAAGGGGAAGGCAGGGGCGTGCCAGCACTCTCTCCGCTAGTTTCGTTTGAAGGGTCTTGGAGCCCTGACACCGCCTCCTCCATCTCCCTATCCTCTCTATTGGTGTCACGCTGAAATCCTTCCCCTCTGCTGGTTCCTTCCCCGGCATCGCTCTGGTGCCCTGCCTCCGTTTCTCCCTTTGATGTCAGTTCCCTGACACTTCCCCTCCCCACAATGTTTCCAGAAGAATGTAGCACCATGACATAATATGCTTCTGCAGTGGCACTGTGGGTTTGCCTCCAGAGAGCCCAGGAAGTGCCAAATCTGTTTTAAAATATGCTTTATAAGCTGAGGGAACGAGAAGGGGAGAGGGGAACCTCTGCCGCTGGCTTTGTAAGTCTCCTCCACAAGGTTTAAAGACACTGTCGCTGAAAATGTAGTGTTTCTTCCCGCCCCCTAAAATATTCATTCAGGACCTGATTATTCACCGTAGGCAAAGTGTTTCTAAAACATAATGCTATTAGACTAAGAGAGTGTTACTTCTTACAAATTATAGGTTCCAGGCATTGTGGAGTCATTTTGTAATTTATCTACCATACTGCAATTAACAATGATTGCTGAAACTAGAGCTGTCAGCTGCTCCCCCCCCAAAAAAATCTTCCTACTGATATGACACCAGACGATTACTGTTATTTACTTCCTGAAATTCCATTTGCCCAGACTCTTTAGTCTTCTGCAGAGAAATACAGAAAACACTGCATAGATGTACTTGTTTACCATTTCGCTGGCCAATTTATTGTAGGATCAGTTGATCCCACTACGTGGTTCCTCAAAGTCAGCATTCTGCTACCAACAGGGGCAAGTAGATGCCTAAAGGCACTCATTGGGAAGGGAAGAAGACTGCCTTCATAGAATCTTAGAGAGTTGGAAGGAACCCAAGGGTCATCTAGTCCAATCCCCTGCAACATTCTGCTGTTGAATGTTCCCAGCATCTTGTATTTTGAGAAATACTGCTTCTGTACACCTATAATTTCCTTTTGTAGAGGTCAGTTAGCATCTCTGTTTGGGGACTGCCACTTGCTTGATTCCTTTCAGAATGGAATCTCATGCAAAAAGGGTAGCAGGAGATTTCCTCACTTTAGAATCAGCAACTTAACATTTTCAAATCTAGCTCATATCTTTTGTCACTGAAATACTGTCCAAAGCAATCACCATTAGATAGATAGATAGATAGATAGATAGATAGATAGATAGATAGATACAGTGGTACCTCGGGTTACATATGCTTCAGGTTACATACGCTTCAGGTTACAGACTCCGCTAATCCAGAAATAGTACCTCGGGTTAAGAACTTTGCTTCAGGGTGAGAACAGAAATTGTGCTCCGGTGGTGCGGCAGCAGCAGGAGGCCCCATTAGCTAAAGTGGTGCTTCAGGTTAAGAACAGTTTCAGGTTAAGAACGGACCTCCAGAACAAATTAAGTATTTAACCTAAGCTCAACATCAAAAAAACGAAGATCATGGCTACTGGTCCCATCACCTCCTGGCAAATAGAAGGGGAAGAAATGGAGGCAGTGAGAGATTTTACTTTCTTGGGCTCCATGATCACTGCAGATGGTGACAGCAGCCACGAAATTAAAAGACGCCTGCTTCTTGGGAGAAGGGCAATGACAGGCCTAGACAGCATCTTGAGAAGTAGAGACATCACCTTGCCAACAAAGGTCCGTATAGTTAAAGCTATGGTTTTCCCAGTAGTGATGTATGGAAGTGAGAGCTGGACCATAAAGAAGGCTGATCGCCGAAGAATTGATGCTTTTGAATTATGGTGCTGGAGGAGACTCTTGAGAGTCCCATGGACTGCAAGAAGATCAAACCTCTCCATTCTGAAGGAAATCAGCCCTGAGTGCTCACTGGAAGGACAGATTGTGAAGCTGAGGCTCCAGTACTTTGGCCACCTCATGAGAAGAGAAGACTCCCTGGAGAAGACCCTGATGCTGGGAAAGATGGAGGGCACAAGGAGAAGGGGACGACAGAGGACGAGATGGTTGGACAGTGTTTTCGAGGTTACCAGCATGAGTCTGACCAAGCTGCGGGGGGCAGTGGAGGACAGGAGTGCCTGGCGTTCTCTTGTCCATGGGGTCACGAAGAGTCGGACACGACTAAACGACTAAACAACAACAACAACCACTGTATGTGTGTGTGTGTGTGTGTGTGTGTGTGTGTATGGTACTTAGACAGAATTTCTGCTTAGTTCCCAATTAAGAACAAAAGCTCATTTAAAATAAAACGCTTCAGCATCGCTGCAGCCAGTCTGTTGCCTGATCAAAAACATTTGCTTATATTAAGAACTGCTTGCTTGGAAAAACTCACACTTCCATGCATTCAGCTGTGTTATTACATTTATAAACCTTAAGGCGGTATCACTTCCTTCTCTTTAAAGCAGCACAGTAATTTAAGAAAGTGGTTATGCTTATCTTCTGCCAGTCAAGCACTTTGTGCATTAACAAAATATAATTTTTCCCTTCGGCAGATGGGTGTGTGTGATGTACTTCACATATGTCAATATTAGTAGTCCTCCCCAGTAGGTGATGGAGTTACTTTATTTAGCAGAGTGCATGACTGGAAGTAAAAGGGGAAAAAAACCCATTTACACTTTAATGAGTAGCGACAATGCAGCATGTCAAAGTCATGTACTCATTGCACTTTAGGAATCGGCATTATACAATTTTGCACAGGAAAACCACATTAAAGTACCACTCTTAAAGGAAATCTAGCATACCATAAAGGTTGCAAAAATACTCCTTGTATGAATGCCTAGTGGCATTTTGTACAGGAAGGTCCAATCAAGGTGAAAAGAAGCAGATCACCTGATGGTTTGTTAGTGCAGAGATAATATATGTATCTATGACAGTCTCTTTCATTAGCTTTTCAACTTGTCAAACAATAAATGCAACCTTTGACCTCGTGTATGTCTTGAATAAAGCTTGAGAAGCCTGAAATATCTCACTGGTAGAACACCTTGATCGATATTTTGGCTAACTTTTTAAACTTTCAATTAAAATACATAATTAAATATGAAGGAAGGAACTATGACAAATGCTGCATTGTAAAGAAAATACAGTACAGTAATTGTTCGCTAAAACACTGTTGGTTAAAGTGGGCAATTGGATATATTGAACAAAAAACAGAAGCCACATTTTATAGCTGTCAATTTTGGGCTTTTCTTTACAGAAACAGTGAAATGCCTTGTATATTGTCCTGATTTCTAGGTCCTTAATGTTCCAAAGCACTATTCCCGGGGCTGTTTTGACTAATTATAGAAATAATTACCTACTTTGAAAGTACATTTATAGGTCACTTCCTAGGAAAAAAAGAGGGAAGGAAATTCCTTATTTTAGGGCAAAAGTGCACAAAAAAGAATACGTATGCGCATGTCTGTGTATTCTAAATGTTTTCTTTTAAGCATTTCTAAACCACTTAATAGAAAAAAATCCTAGCATCGTACAGAAATACAATATATAAAACCCAGTAAAACAGTGTTATAAAAACAGATAAAAAGAGGAATTCAGTAATAACAAGTCCAATCTTAAATTGACAAGGCAGATGACTGGATATTTGTTGGGTTTTAACGAATTACTCCTTTAAACTAAACTTCAAAAATTGCCAAGAACTGTGAAAGCATTTAGCAGTCGCCTTATTCACAGCTGTGCTTTTTAGCCCAAACAGAGAGATGAAATTGACAACTAGTAGGCAAAATGCACATTCCTCTTTATACAAAACTAGAATGCACTTAAGAGTACATAACTAAACATCTCTGTTCAGTTCAATGGAGCTTTACTCCCAGATAAGTGTATATAGGATTGCAGCCTGTTTTGAAGTGTCTGTTTTAAAACATGATTTAAATTAAGCTGCAGCCATTTAACAAATAATTGCCAATTAATTCAGTACTAGCAATAGTCTATTGAAGTGTATTAGTCTAGATCCAAAGAACTGGATCCCAAGGGTACTTTAAACTTCAATTTTTTGTCTCTTGAATTGCAGTCCTTCATGCTACATTGTCACCAACTGGGATGTTCCAAGGTGGGGGGGGGGGCGGTCTGCCCCAGATGCCATTTCAAAGGAGGGGTGACAAAATGCCGACCCCCCAATCGGCAGCACCTCCCGGGGTGCGTGCCACACCCCCTGTGGACGGCACACCACGCTCCCTGGCATGCGCGCCATGCCCCCTCGGACGCATGCCAGTTGCTCCACCTCTGTCACCAACAGGGATCCCCTCCCCCCGCGCCCAAGGCTCCTGGCCCTGTAGGAGTAGAAGGGATTTCCATTCCAATTTTGGTGGGGGACTGAAGCCTTTTCCCTTCTTGCAGTGAGCATCTGGCTCCCTAAACACTGCTACACATACATCTATTTTGGATCCAACTTGACTTTGAGATTGGGTGTGGTGTGGTAAGTAAAATTCCAATGGTGCACCCAGCCACAAGTAATTTTCTGGAAGATGACCAATAATATGATAATAACTTCTGCTTTCGTATAGTATTGTTTAATTCCCAAAGTACAACACATAGCATCGCATCGTAAACTAGGCCAGAATCATTATACCCATACAGGGATTAAGGACTAAAGCAAATGAGTGGCTAAAATGAGGTTTGAATTGGGGATTTTCTGGTGCACAACTCATATTTGTAGCTATACACTTTCACCAGCTCCTTTTTAAACGCAACGTAAGAGTTGCAATGCATTTAGGCATGCTTTAAGCCTATTGAAATTCATGAGCATAAATGGACTTTGATTATGTTTGCAGTATTTTAAGAATGGTTATCACTAGAACAGAAACATTCATAGCTCTATATAGCAATGACAACTACATCTCTTGGCACTTTTACACGTGCTTCTCCTTGCATGTGCTCTGTGCCATGTAATGGCATTTACACATCTCTGATAGGTGCACATTTGCGACAGTTTCTTCTAGCCAGCAGTTTGCTAGATATTGGACAGGACTTTAGCAGCAGCACAAATCATTCTGGGTACCTTTAAAATTGGCTGAAGCTGATGTCATCAGTACTAGTATCATGACATAGTATCACACTTGAGATATTTTAATAGAATCAGCCTGTTCTATTGCAGTGAGAGTTTATCTTCACAGAGATATACGTATGTATGTAAATTAAGGTTACCAGATGTCCCCGTTTCCTGGGGACAGTTCCCAGATTTACAAATCAGTCCCCTGACAAAATCCATCCCCATCAACTGAAGTTGAAAAGTTGAAAAGTGAAAAGTATTCATTGGAAAAAAAAACTGGTAATCTTAATGTAAATGTATATGGGCGTGGGGTTTTGTTTTGTTTTGTGTGATACACACAAACACACATATACACACTGTCACTTTCTCTCTCTTTCTGCCATAAGCTAACAAGATGGGAAATTACGGTAAATTCTAACTTAAGGTCACAGTGCAAATGAAACAATACAAATCATGAGGATAATACAATGAATAGTACAATCCTACTGTACTACTGTAATTTATTTCACTGATAATTACTCCCTAGTTAAATGTACACAGGAGAGAAGCCTAAACAGAGCAACAACACACCAACATAAACAAAATCAAAAGCTGCAGAGGAAGGGAAATAAATATTTTCTGAAACTTTTTAAAAACATAAATTGAGCAGGCTTGTTGGATCTTGCTGGTGAGAGAATACCGTAGCACAGAGTGATCCTCAAAAAGCCCTGTTCCTGGTAGACTACAATCCCATAGCAGATAGTGATGGCATAATGAAATTAAGTCTCAGATGGGGAAAATATATTAAACTTCATTCAAAAATTATTAAAACAATAGGAAACTTTATCTGCCTTCTATATGATAGACTATTTGGTACAGTAGATGTGCTGCAGATGTAGCAACCATAACTTCATTTACAACATATCTTAGGTTATTTTTTCATAAAGGATATTAATTTAAGCAAAAGTTTTACATGTACAAGAAGCAACTACCAAAATGCAGAACTGTTTGGGACCTTTCAGTGAACTCAGGTTCTTATAAACAGCAACAACTATTTAGGAAATATAGGGAGTTAAATGTTCTGGTGGACCACATTCCTCCAAAGGAACAGCACATTACACGAAGTATTCTTGGACACCTGCAAACATGCCAATTCAGTGAGTCAAAGCTGACTCACACATTACCAAACTTTCTATTTCCTCTTACACCTATCCACTTTTACTTGGTTGCCATCCAATTTTCAGGTTTGGCAAGTCTCATTAGCTTATGAAAACTTATGAAACCATAATCAGAAATACAGTTAGGGAACCAAATTAATTTATCTGTTTTTATAAGAAGGATTCTATTTCCCTCTATCCCTAACAGGTTATGAATTAATTTCTATTTGTTTTTGTGTGGTCTAGGAAAGCACATGAAAAGTGTGCTTCTCTACGCAGTTGGGTCTAATGAAAAAATTCCTTATGGATCCTTTATAACTTTTTCACATTGAACTTAATGCAACTGTGATAGTTGACTTGATAGAAATCTCAGGGTCATAGCTTGAAGCCCTACATTGGGAGAAAGATTCCTGTGTTGTAGGGATTGGCCTAGATGACTTCATGATCCCATCCAACTCTTCAAGTCTATGATTCTTTGAATATTCACACTAAGTGATTACTGCTATGAGCAATTTTGCTTAATGATAGTGTGTCTTGTGTTGATGACACTGTTGTCGTCATTTAAAAGGTACAAAAAGAATATGCATTCTCAAAATCTATTGTTTGGTTCACCTCAGCCCAATGTTTTAAAATAATTGATTAAACTCAAGTGCAGGCCATTAAAACTTGCTGAAAATCTTGCTCCAAAGACTGAAATCCACCACTTAACACCAATATCCTTTCCTTGTCTTTGGGAATCTTACATAGGCCTCCCTAAGCAATTACAAACAGGTGTAATGGGTTTTGGGGCACCATCTTCTTTAAAAACATACATGCTGCTTGAAACATACATGCTTGCTTTCATTGTGGACCTAAATAATAGAGATCCTGCCACAGATCCTCTCATGTTACCATCCATTTGTCTTGGGAGACCCTGGAGGAGTGTGCCTTGGGGAGCAAAGTCGAACCGTTGGAAAATTACAGTGTATGCTGTGGTTGTGGAGACCGATACAGGAGAGGCACATCCCCTTACATAGTAACAAGTAATGCTACTTTTTCTCCAAGAAGGGTGCTTTTTCCTTTCATAAAAATAATTCCGACAAACAAGTAGCTGGAACATACCTTTGAAAGATCTCTGAAGTTTCCTGGCAAGGTTAGATCCAACTCCTCCGATTCATAATTTGTTAATACCCATGGAAATACAGGGTATTGGTTTAGATCATTATATGTACGTCCTGAAAATGGTGGAGGGAAACGTGGAAGATATGGAATGGTTATTAAACAGGACAACTGAACAACTGATAAAAAACAGAATACACCAATCAAAGATTTTTCTTCACATCCATGTAATATCACATTCTGAATTTCACCTATTTTGAGAAAAATAGCTACACAAAACAATGGGTCAGTGTGTCTGGCTGCTAACCAGAAGGTTGGTGGTTCAAGTCCACCCAGGGACAGCTGTGGGAAAGATTCCTGCATTGCAGGGGGATGGACTAGATGACCCTCAGAATCCCTTCCAACTAAACAAATCCATGATTCTATGAAAATTATAGCATAAGCAGGCTACCATTTACATGTATTTTATTTGCACCCAAGTTCTTTTCATGTAGAATAAACATGCATTGGGGGATGTAGCATCACAGCGGTACACACAGTATACATGTGTAAACTTTCTCTCCTCAAGCAGGAATCCTGACCCTGGGGTACCTGGTTGTGCAAAGAAAGAACCTACACACAACAAATTACAGTCATACCTCGGGTTACAGCCGCTTCAGGTTGTGTTTTTTCAGGTTGCAGACCGCCAAAACCTGGAAGTACTGGAACGGGTTACTTCCGGGTGTCGGCAGTCTCGCATGCGCAGAAGCGCTAAATCACACTTTGCGCATGTGCAGAAGCGCCGAATCGCAACCCGCGCGTGCACAGATGCGGGTTGCGAATGCTGCGGGTTGGGAACGTGCATCCCGCATGGATCACATTCGCGACCCAAGCGTCCACTGTATATACATGTAAGCTCTGTGCAAAAGATCCAATGGATACGTGGAGATCAGGATGAGGCCACTCCCTCCTCCCTCAACAGCCATTCGCTCTACCCTGTTTGGTCACTTGCAAAGGACTTGAATACAAATCTCAGAAACAACACCCTAAAACTTGTGAGCATCTCCAAGCTTAAGGCAGCTCACAACCCCTGTTTTGTAGCCTGTGATGTATATTAGACGCTGGCACACCCTTTTCTCAATCCTAAAGGTAAAGGTACCCCTGCCCGTACGGGCCAGTCGTGACCAACTCTAGGGTTGCGCGCTCATCTCGCTCAAGAGGGCGGGAGCCAGCGCTGTCCGCAGACACTTCCGGGTCACGTGGCCAGCGTGACGAAGCTGCAACTGGTGAGCCAGCACCAGTGCCGCACACGGAAACGGTACCTATTTATCTACTTGCACTTAGGGCTGCTTTCGAACTGCTAGGTGGGCAGGAGCTGGGACCGAACAACGGGAGCTCACCCCGCCGCGGGGATTTGAACCGCCGACCTTACGATCAGCAAGTCCTAGGCACTGAGGTTTTACCCACAGCGCCACCCGCGTCCCTTTTTCTCAACCCTAGGGAGGCATAAAATCAGACCTTTTCTTTGCAAGGTAAGCTTAACGAATTGCAGGTTCTACAACCTTGCATTCTTCAGCAGCACCTCACACATTTAGGCAATGCAAACGTTTTAGCACTCTTGATATGATGTAGCTCAAATGTGCTGGCTGGATCAATCTGCAATAAACTCTGCCAGCAGAAGAAACCGTTGGAGAGCCCATGTTCAGTACCAGCACACAGACAACGGAATCTGTACAGCTTACTTTGTGTGTGCATCTGTTGGGGGAAAGGAACTTGCTTACTCTGTGAGACATCAGGCATTGCAGTTGCCTGCTCCACAGCACTAAGCCAACCAGGAGAGGCTTTAAAAGGAATTTGTTTTTTCCCATGCAGTTCTTAGTTGTTTGTACATAAGACTTTTCATAGATTTATTCCTTATCCAAATAATGAATTGCAGAAATGCAAGCCTCTATTGGTGTATGTTTTACCTTTACTGAAGGAGCAGATTTTCCTTCAACTAGGCTTATAGAGATTAATGTTAAAGGCTGAATATTAAATATTGCAAGCCTATGACACTAATCTACTTGAACAATAAAAACTGAGGCACAGAAAATGAGATCTCAGAAATACTGGAATATGTTTCTTCATTAAAAATAACTTTTTAATTAAACCATCCAATTTAATGTTTTTATATGGCACTTCAGTCTTGGAGGTAAAGTGATGTAGAGACAGCTGACAAAGAAATTATAACTGCAATTCCTTGGTGAAAATGTTAATGACAGCAAAATATTGTTTAATTAGATGATTGCAGCATCTGGATTAACACTCTTTAAAAGCGATGTTCCTGTGCTTGTCTACTTCTTCACACTTTACAGACATTTTGTCATCTCTAGGTCATTAGGAAAGAATTTTTAATGGTTTTTCTAGATGCAAGCAGTTCAAGTTACATCTAATTAGATGACAATAATAAGCCCAACACATGCAGTAGCTAAATATATACATAATTAACCAGTAAGGGCTTGTACATCACAGAGTAAAAAAGTGGAAAATGCTAAATGGAGAGGGAAGAAGTAGGGCTGAATTTGTTACCTGAATATGTCAATTTTCTACTAACATGTTAAAAATACTTTCCATCTGAAATAAAGAGAATATTGCTCACCCTTTTTAGTGTATGATTTTCAGCTAACTATATGTGTGAATATTAATTTTTACTAATTAGAGCCTTAACATTTTATATGTTTTAGTTAAGAAATACTTTCCACTTCTTATAGAATATCATTTACAACCAAGTCTGCATGCTCTTCTTCCTCATTCATTATTTTCTGTTGTGACATATGAGGTATATTATTTTTTATTTTATCTATATCTATATCTATATCTATATCTATATCTATATCTATATCTATATCTATATCTATATCTATATCTATATCTATATCTATATCTGAAGCATGATTAATCTGCTACCTAAAAACAGATGCAAGCATTGCAGTGAAACATAATTCTGGCTGCTAGACTGAACCATCTGACTCTTCCATCTTTTCCAGTGGAAGGATGTTTTATTAATATTATAATAATTAAAGTGAGAGTGTACTGCTTGCAGTTCTGTTATTTTTAATTGCTTATTACATATAGCATCTTTCATTTTCTAGTGAGAAAAGTGGTGCTGAATCAGTAAAAGTAGTGATTTCTCCTTCTCCTCTCTATAAATCAGGGGATTCCTGAGAATTGTGCAGAGTCAGAATTTTATAAATAATTCTGACTCTGCTCAATCCTCCAAGAATTCCCAGTCAGGAAGTCCTACGTCTACAAAATGAAGACAAAAGCCAGGGGCAGGCAGAGTATAAAACTTAGACTGACTGATAAGCAGCAGAGTGCCATGTTTACCTTTGGAAAAAGAAAAAGAAACCACACAGTGCTGTAAACATGATGAAATATGTCCAGTGACAAGAGGGGCAGAGAAGAGGTGAAGACCTTGGGAGCAGAACGAAGTAGAGAGAAAGCAACTGGGTATGCTTGTCAAAAGAAGAGCTCAGACTCCAGACAACCATTTTGACTGCAAACTACAGATACAGTTATGGAAGCGATGAGACGTTCGCCTTACTTTTAGCAACTTCCTTGCTGGTTTGTTATTATTATTATTTTATTAGTGAATAGATTTTGCAGTTCTTTGATTGATTTAGAGCATTATTTTAAAATGGATGAGATTAGTATATGAGGAACGTCTGCAAATCCATTAAGATTAACTAGAGTGCAATCCTATTCTTATTTAGGCAGAAGCAAGCCCACAATGGGGCTTACTCCCACTTAAATATGTATAGGATTGCAGCCTAAGTCCCCCTAAACTCAGTGGCACTTACTTCTGAGTAGACATATACAGGATTACACTGTAAATCTCCTAAAGCTCTAATCTGTAAATGTATTATTATATTCCTATTCTGCTTTGTGAACAGATTAAGAAAGACTCATGTAGTGAATCTCATTTATGCATCAATAACTTCTATTGAGCTCACTGAATACAGATTTGGATCTAGTCCCTAACCATTATTACCATCCATGACAGCTATGTTACTTACTCCTTTATCATCAAAACTTTATTTGATGAGGACTGTAACTGCATCAAGCAAGGTGCTTATCTCCCTCAAACAAATGGATAGGCAAAAGGAAGGAAGAAGGACTAGCTATCAGTAAATGTAACACATTTTTGTTTTTAAAGGTATCCACAGAAAATCCAAAATCCATGTCAAGCTAGTTAGCTTAATGTGTATGGGTAAACTGGTGGAAAGCATGAATGAAGGAAAATATAAATCATACAGAAAATAAGTCTTGCATAAGATGAAACAACATGGTTTCTGCATATACAAGTCCCATCTCTCTCTGTTCTTTGAGAATGTTAAGCATGTGGATAGGAGTGTATATTAGAGATGGATGGTTTAGCCTATTTCATGTGTTTATTCATAAATTTGTTCAGTCCAATTTCTGCATTAATCAGTGGATTTTTAAAATTTAAATACCTGTATGAAAATTCATATATACATACATATTTTGTCTCAATGCACTCATTTCCAAATGCATTTGATCCTAAAATACATACTTTTAAATTGATGTCAGTGTGTGTCTTCATTCAAAAACTGTATCATTAAATTTAGAGGTGTAATATCTGAAGAATTACATTCTGATCCGTATATAATTCTAACAGGTGCAAATTAGGTTAGTTCACTTAAATATACAAACCAAGCAAAATTATCCTCCATCCCTAATGTTTACTTGGATTTTCAAAAAGCTTTCAACAAAGTCCCTCTCCAAGGCACTTAAGTAAACGTAGCAGTCATGGGATAAAAGGGCAGGTCTTCTTAGACATCAGTAATTGGTTAAAGAACAGTAAGCAAAGATTTAAGATGCAATGGACAATTCTCACAGTGAAGGGATGTAGGAAGAAGTGTGGTCCCCAAGGACCAGCGTTTTTAACTTGTTTGTAAGTGGCATAGAGGAGGCGGTGTCAACCTTTTTGGGCCCATGGGCCCATTTGCAAACCAGATAAACTATTGTGGCCACCACAACCTATTATATTGCCTACAATATAATGCATCTTTCAAGTTTATTTTCAGCAGGGGGAGGGGACTGTTGGGCACCAGGAAACAACCCGTCCTAGAGCTAGGATGAGCAAGAGGGCAATTCAGTGTAAGTGTAAATTGATGCACAATGGTGCAAAAATCCTAATTTCACATATATATTGACAGATTCTGAGCTGATGGTGACTGGTCAGGAAAAGATCTCAATGAAAACACTGTGCATGACAACTTGTGTATGACAAAAGGGATTTAAAACTTGCTAATATCACAATATCTGTATAAAAATATTTAACGCAACATATTTGGAATACTGTGAACAATTTTGTTTGCCAGATCTCAGAAAGGATATTACAGAACTGAAAATGGTAACCAATTCTGATGAGAGGAATAAAGCAACTCCTTTATGCAGAAACTGTTGGGGCTTTTTAGTTTGGGGGGGGGCAGACAAGAAAGGAGTTAAAATTATGCATGATGTGCAGAAAGCGAATAGAGAGACCATTGATAGGGTCATCCAATGAGCGATTCTGGACAGAAAAAGTAAGTACTTCTTCACACAGAACTTAATAAATGTATTAAATTTGCTATGGCAATGGCCATCAACTTAGATGGTTTTAAAGGGGTACTGGACAAATTCATGGAGGATAAAGTCTTCAATGGCTACTAGCAACAATAGCCATATACTGCCTCCAGGGCTGGAGTCGCTATGCCTCTGAATGCCAGTTGCTGGGAAGCAACTATCGGAGAGGGCTATTGTCTTAAGCTCTTCAGCTTATGTGCTTCCAACAGAAACATGGTTGGTCACTCTGGGAACAGAATGCTGGACGAGATGGGCCTCTGGTCTACTCCAACATGGTTCTTACGCCTGTACGGCTAAGGCAACGCAGTGGGTTCAATAAAAGACGACCCAAGATGTCTCTGTTCATTTATTTAGGCAAGGGAAAACTCGAAAATGAAATGGTTGCTGCTAAGTGAGTTCTTACATCTCAAAGCAGGTGGAAAAGAGACAAAAAACTAATAATAGAAAAATCTTGATAAAGGGAAATCTACAATAATACTAGGCTACCAAATGGGATTGCTATCAGGATTCTTGAACTAATTTATGTGAATTTTTTTGAGCACTCTAAGTGCTATATAAATGCTAAATATTATCATTAAAGTATTTATAGCATACTAGCTTAAGAAAGTTAATGTCATTGCATAATGATCCACTATTATGGTAGGTTATTCTAACATCTAAAATTCATTAAATGGGATTTATGGCTCTACATAGTATTGAATTATTACTGTAATAAATCCCATGCTACAGACTAACAAATTAATCATACTGAGTCATTTTCAAAGTGAAATGTATCTGGTCTGCATGGTTTTGCCTGGCCCAGGCCTAAGCATGACTTACTAACCATATATTTATAGAATATGATACAAAATAAATACCAACATGTTTGCACATTTTTCGTGTGTGTGTATTCCTTCGGCTCCTACCTAAGGCTCAATGGACATTCAGCTGAATTTCATTCCGCCTGAGAAAATTTACCTGTGGCAAGATTTGTATTATTTTTGGATGCTGTGATGTTGATATATTAATGGTACAACAACCATGCTGTTGTATGTTAACAGTAAATCCTTGTATATCATTTTATATTTCAAGCCAGCATGCATTAATTAGTTTCAAGTGCTAGTGAAATCCACCTCTCATTAAGTGATGTAGAAAGGTTTTGAATCGTGGGCCTAAATGTTAAAGATCAGTTCTCATGCATTCCAGTTCAAGGTGCTAAAAAAGGGAAGATGCCGCAATTTAATCATAACACCACCTAGGTGACATCTGTACTAGGCAGGATACTACTGTTATTTTGCTGTCTAGTTGCTGTTGCTAAGAATGACGAAGTAGCGAAATTATATTTTCCCATTATTATTTCCAGACACACACTGGCAATGGTTTGTTGACTCTAATAAAGCTTCAGACAAAGCTGTCAGCAGAGGAAATGGCAGAAGGAGAGCAAAGAACAACCACCACCACAATAAATAAATTTGAAGTCTGGGTGATAGGTTGTGCATTTTTCGATAAAATTTAATGTGAGTTTTTCAGAATCTATCATACAGCCACAGCTAAATTCCAGATAGATAAGTGTATTCTATCAAGTCACGGTGCTCAAGAAGTTGACAAATATAAACATATTATGAAGGATTAAAGAGACAAAAGACTTACCTGCTATAGTATTGAGAAACATCAAATACTCAAAGTTTGAAATCTCCCTTCGTTGCCAACGCTGAGTCATATTGGAAGATTTATACAGTTGACGGGGAGTGGCCAGAGAAATTCGTCTAGGAATTAAATTTAAAGAACACATTCTAATAGTTGTTTCTATATTGCAAACTTACTAGCATTTTATAACTCAGAATTATGTATTCTTTTTCACACCATTGTTGAAAAAGACTTAGTTGTTATTAGAACATATAGAATACATGTTAACAGGAACACTAGATGTAAAGACTGGATTCACAATCCAATCCAATATAATTATAGTAGTACTTTCACGACTCTTTTAAAATTTAATTGAACTTGTATGAGAGTAGCTGTGCAGAACTGCAATCAGACAATGGACTGGATGAGAGCCAACAAACTGAAGCTCAATCCAGGTAAAGCTGAGGCACTGCTAGTGGGTGGTTCCCTACACTAGTTTACCTGCTTTTGATGGGGTTATACTTCATTTGAAGAGGTGAGTATGTGGTCTGGGGGATACTTCTGGATCCATTGCTGTCACTTGGGGCTCAGGTGGCCTCAGTGGTATAGAATGCCTTCCATCAGCTGCACCCCTTGTCTGGACAAGGATAGCCTGTGCCGTCTGTGCTCTGGTAATTCTAGGCTAGATTATTGCAACATGCTATATGTTGGGTTGCCTGTCAGGATGGTTCAGAACCTTGAGTTGTTGCAGAATTTGGCAGCCAGGTAGCTCACGGGGGCAAGATGGTTTGAGCATATTTCACCGATCCTGGCCCAACTACATTGGCTGCCAATTAGTTACTGCACACAGTTCAAAGGGCTGGTATTAAATGCCTCAGGATCACAACACTTAAAAAACCACCTTTCTCCATATGAACCTACTTGGATCATCATCTGAGGCCTTTCTTGGTGTGCCTCCTTTAAGAGAGGTCTGGATTGTGACAACACGAGAATGGGTCTTTTCTGTGATAACTTCCTCCTTGTGGAATGCTCTCTGCAGGGAAGCTTGCCTGGCACATTCATATATTTAGGCGCCAGGAGAAAACATTTCTCTTTTACCAGGCCTTTGGCTGTGTGGCCTTTAAATGGGTTTTTTTTTGGGGGGGGGAGGTTACTGGTTTTTATTGTTCTTGTTCTTGTTTTTCTTGTGTATTTTGTGTTCTCATTTTCTATTTTTATGTTGTGATCTTCGGATGAAGGGTGGTATACAAACTTAAATAAATAGTCGTAGTAGTTCCTGATTAAAATCTCACTTGTACCATGAATTCACTCAGTGGTCTTAAACAAGCCCCTCTCTTTCAGCTTTATTGGTCTCATCTGCTGGATGGGGATCATATTAACTAACCTTATAGACTTATTATAAGGACTGTTATATATTTGGTGTAAAAGAACTATACCCGCAGAAATCATATATGCAGTATAATTAACTTTGTATGATACAGAATGGTGGAGTAGAAAAATTTGTTCCACTTGCATTTTGGAAATGTTGGAATATTTTATTTCACTCACAGTATTAGTACAATCTACTTATTTTTGGCATTACTTGGATGCTTTAAGGGCTTTTATTTTTGGATGCTACCTTCTGATTTGACAGAATAAGATGCAAAACAAATCTCTTCTGATAGCTTCCTACTGGTAAGATAGCTGAAGAAATTCATGGAGTGTGAATTACTGTGGCAGAGTTAAATAAATTATGCACAGTAAATTGGTTCCATGCCCTTATGTTTCAAATAACATAGGAAGGACACACTACTGTGGTGTTTTCTAAATCTGCCCAGCTTTGATCAAGTCACATTACCTTTTGGATATACTACCGCAAATGTGTATATGGAAATGTTACTTTTGTTTATTGGAAAACAGCAACATCTCCACAGACCAAGGAAGCAATATTCCCTAAGCACTTGTGTGTCAGCATGACTAGTAAGCATTTCAGTAGGAGATGGGAGAGCGTTGGTTGGTGAACTGTGTCCTATGAGGCTGGGGGTTAACAAAATCTTCTAAATAACCAGTATTCCTACCATTGTGAGCATCTTTATCATGTTTATGACATTTTAAACATAAGTAAAATCCTTACATACATTTTCTGTGCTGTTAGCATTAAACGCCAGTGAACAGGCACCCCTACATAAAAATCTAATTTCTACACAAAGGGATAGTCTCTGACTTGTAGAGTAGGCAACATTTTTTTAAAAATCAAAACAGTGAAAGATCCACACACTATTTAAACAATAATTTTCCTGTAAGTGGAACAGACTAAAATACAATGATGGTGAAGGTGGAATTTTCTAATTATACTTAAAAAAGAATGTATATTATAAGTAATTTAGGCTGCAGTTGTAAGCATACTTTCCTGTGAGTCGCCAATGAAGTCAGTGGGACGGAATAAACATTTATAGAATTGCACTGTTAAAAACTAATCTGTTAATTCCATCTTGATGACGATTCCAGAACACCTGGCAGTAACCTGTTTAACAATTATGATTCCTGTCTGAACAGGAAGCGATCTGAGAGTGAATGGACATGACACCCACAAATGATTTTACTTGAAAGTAATGCAATGTTTCCGTGACTATGATCACTGACGCATGATAGATGCTCCACATAATCGAGCTTTCATGCATTATCATCACATGACAATCTTGTGTGAATCTACTCTGAAGTTACCACAAAAGAAAACAGGAAATAAGATATATCATGATACCTAGCTTGTGGCAAGCCATAGCTGGTTCCTACTCCAACACGAGGTAAGCTGTACACAACCTTTTTGACTGTTGCTTGGTCAGGAAAATTGAACATTACGGAAGCTGTTGGACAACCAGAATTGATATGTTAGGAACTGACTTATGTGCAAACAGATGTTTCTATGTACAACACCTCATGATATATCACAAAAAATTACATTTATTTATAAGTAAAAGTATTACTATACAGCCCACTCACATACAATATCAAGGTACCGCAATAAATAAAATATAATAACATGATGCAAAATAGTCACAGGAATGACTTGCTCATAATCATAAGCAACTGAATAGGTCTGTTGGCATACAGAGTCTTCAAGAGACGTCTAAAAATTAACAGTGATGCCTGGTGTTATTCAAACAAACAAACAAACAAGCATATTTTAATAAATCTATATGATAATGCATATTTATTTATTTAACTATTTTTAGCCCAGCTAAAAATCTCAGGGTCCAAGTAATATTTTACACATAGTATAAAATAACAGTTTCACTGCTATATATAAGATCACAACCAATCAGCAAATCTCATCAAACTGGGAGGTCCAATATCAACTACAGTTTGCATGACCCAAAGGCCTGCATAAACAGGCAGCTCTTAACTTGGTGACAAAAGAAGACCACTGATGGTGTGGTCTCTGAGGGGAGAATGTTATGCAGCTGGGACTCCACAGCCATGAAGCCATCTCTTTCATCTTCATATATATATATATATTGATATACCAAAGAAGGGAGGTAAGAAAAGGTCATTGGCTGTAACTTTATTCTTCTATGAAACCAAGGCACATTAAAGGAGCCTTCTCAGATTCCTACATAGAAAGGTAGGCAGATCTACACTATGGATCAAGGTCCTATCTTGCAGAAAACCATACTCGGGAAGAAAGGTGCACATTCACCTGTTCAGTCCTGTAGCACATTGAACAGAATGCTCATTGGTTACTTTAAAAATTCACCAGAACTACTGTTTGTTCATACCAGTTACACTGCTTTAATATTGTGGTGATTAACACTGCTTTTTACATCTAAAATACATACTTGGATCCTTTGAAAAGTGACACTTGTTTTACATAATTGCTTATTTGGGCGTAAAAGTTAATTCCTGAAGTGTTATTTCCTATTCTATAACACAATGGACAGACAATTTTCTCCTTCGATTTATAACTAATAGTCTCCATATTTTGGACTCAGTTGTGGGGGAACACAATATCAGCTTTGTATTACACAAGAACATTCCAGTAATTTCAATGATGTTTGCAGATCATTTCCAGGGGAATTCACTGTGCTCAAATGAATGGTTAATTGTTATGTTTCCTTTTTTTTTGCAATACACAGATTTTATGCTACCAACAAATTCATCAGATGGCAAAGTTACACTCTCAGCTGCTTAAGATTCATTGTATTTTGAAGTCTAATAATTTTAAAGCATTATGTTGTTGTTTAAATAATATAGTGTGAGGACATAAGAAGGGCCTGCTGGATCAGGCCAAAGGACCATCTAGTCTAGCACCCTGTTCTCACAGTGGTCAATTATACACCTATGGGAAACCCAAAAGCCATTACCTGAGAGGAACAGCACTCTACCCACTTGCAGGCCTCAGTATCTGGTATTCAGGGGCATACTGCCTCTGACAGCAGAGTAGAACATAGCCATTGTTCTACTCACAGCTCTTGATAAAGCATATTATGTGGCATATCAGAGATATATCAGGTAGGATCCAAATTTCACCTTCTATGGATGGAAAAGCTCCTTCCCATACCCAACATTTGCTAACAAATAAAAACAAAATTACTTTGATAACCTGAAGTCAATCACATTTGTGGTTAATATTTTGTTCATGAACTGCACCAAATATATGATCTAAAAACTGAGTGAAATTCAGAATATGAGCCATCCCGCTACAGCAGCTGGGGCTCAGTGAAGCCTCCTTTTTCCCACTGTCCAATGCATTGGCTGTCTACTCATAGACATGTATGGATCATTACCTCTGCCCGGAAACAAAAAGCGAGAAACTAAATATCACTTCTGGATGCACATTTTCAGATCTGGTAGGTTTTGTTAGTTTTTAAACAGATGTGCAAATACTTTATTCAAAACATGCAGTGAACATACTTCTGTTTGCCATGAACACCTCCAAGGCTGTATTCTGAAGAAGGTAACGTCTTGAGAAAACAGCTCGAATTTCGCTGAACATCCATTTTCCATGAAGGCCTTCTGTATAAGCAAGAACCTACAAAAGAAAAAGAACACTTTTTGACTTGTGATTTTGGTGCTACTAATAAAAACCGACTTATGCTTAAGTATTATTTTTTTCCTGTATCTTGAAGAATTCTTTTTATATGATATGATGCCATTCCCCCGTTTGCTGGGCAATGTCACACCTTAAAAAGATCACCTCCTGCCAAATCTGGCGACCCTATGAATCATCAGCCGCCTATTCTAAGGGAACTGAGATGAAAGAAAACCCCTGAGAAAATCCTGTTACTGAAGGAAATGTTGGTCAAATGAAAGCAAAGGGAAGTTCAGAGAAAGCAAAATTGTCTCAAGTTATTTGTCAGTGAAGAAACCAACCAGAATTTTTTTATTGGGTTACAGTCCTCCAACAGGTATCATGCCTCTATTAATGACAAATCTGGGTTTGAGAAACCACACAAGAGGAAAATACAAAAATGCAACATGTGGATAAATATTTCAGTTCCACACTTTGACAATGACAATGGCAAGCAATAGCAGGAAATTTTTATCATAGCAACATGCTGGTTTTTAAGGTGACCACAAGCTAGAAGCAGATACCTGAAAGCAAAATTTTTTGTTACTACCAAAAGACTTGACAATAGTATTATCATCACCTTTTGAGCTTCTTTTTTAGCCTTCCACTTTTGAGAACTGATTAATGATCTGATTTGATTTCTAAGGCTGCAATTCTAAGTATAGTATATCGCCTGGGAAATGAATGTCAGTGACCTCTGTGGAACTTACTTCGGAGTAAATATACTGCACATTTGGGTTAAATGTATGGCTGTCCACATCTAATGAATATTTGGATAGAGTAACATTCTTATTTACAGTCTAAAGTCTGTTTTAGAAAGCAAACTTCCATAAATGATTTATTTATTTATTTTTGGTTCTCTGTCATGGAATGAATTACAGTAATAATTCTAGTTGGCTAAAAAGCAAAGAAAAAAAGTGCACAGCTTAGATGCACAGGTTTAAAGAACAGTGCGACTACAAGGACACCTTATTTGAGTCGGTGCATATGTACGATCCCATTAGTTATTGCTCAGATACTATAGCTATCCATGAATCATGTTGTAGAACATACCTTGTACTAAAGACTCCAAGTAATTAAGAATTTGCTAGGTGTATTCTAATGATTAATTATATTCACTATTTGATCAACGCAGCTTACTCCAGAACGAACTTTACCAGCTAAACATCGAATCAGTAGATCATGTAAGGCCTTTGTCTATCAGATTAAGGAGATTTTTAGCATCAAATGTCTTCTTCTGTGTACATAATTACACACGTATCAAGTCACCTTACAATATACCTTGATAGACATTTAGTTTTCTTTGATATATGATACTAAATACCATAAACCTTTATGCAAAATGTGAGGTAATCTAAAACAATAACTCCTCGATTTATACCAGTTTCTGTATAGGGTATTTTTTTGTTAATGCTAAGCATTCAATGTCCTAGAAGAAATTAGAGACATCAGTGGATTTAAGATGCTAAAAATGTATATCTAGGATCATATGATGTTCTGTATGTCACAGAAGCTGCAGCCAGATACCCTTAAATGGTTGCTATACATAAGCATCAAAATTTGGAGTTATGCTAGAATTGGACCTTTCTTAACATCTAATGTTGTCCACACAAGTTAATGAAACATATTTAAAATCTGTGGATAAATAAACTAGAAATAAAGAAACCTTAGAATACAAACAATGAAAAATCCCGAGAATGCAAACAGGGACATATATTCTCTCTCTCTCTATGAAACTGTGTGAAATACCTATTTTTCTGTCATAAAGGGAAACATTCACATGAAAGGAAAACAAGTAGGTAGAATGTGACAGTATGCATAAATATACATGGGCAAACCATATTCATTTGTTTAAGTCAGGGAAACAATATATATTTATGTTTCTTTATGCAAGGGAAAAGGTTTAGCTTGGAGGTAAAATCATACATTACATAGCAGCTCAGGATCTGATTGTCTTACTTTGGGTCTGGATGAAATTCCTCATAGGTCAGATTTATAGGGACTCTTGCTTTGTTTTCTGCTCTCTCCAGCATGCTATGGCAGTATTCAGCCCATGGACTGTTTTCTTCATATAGTCATATTTGGAGAAGATATTGTAGGTCACCAATTCTGCTTCATGCAAGAAATCCAGCCTTTGGTTGAATGACAAAGGAGAGCCTATTTCTCCCCATGCTAATTAATTGCATAGTTAAACTCATCTTACTACTCTGAAATTTTCTCTAATGCTGAATCAAAATCTACTCTCCTGTAACTTAAGTTCATTACATCTACTCCTCTGGGGCAGCATAGGACAAGACTTCTTCCACGTGAGAACCCTTCACATCTTTGAAGACTGCTATTATATTCCTCCAGTCCTTGGTCTTCTCCAGGCTAAACATACCCAGTTCCTTTAGCCTTTCCTCTTTGGGCTCCCCCCGTTAAGCCTACCCTGAAATGGATAGTCTCATGCAGTCTCTGCAGAAGACTCCCAAGAAGACACTCCTACTGGTGTAATGATGAAGAATGTAATCTGGGAGTATTCCTTGATTCAACCATGTCACTGGATGCCCAACTAGCCTCAGTGTCAAGAAGTGTTTTTTTCCAGCCAAGGCTTTACAAGTCATGCCCAGGCTGAAACCCATGGGGAAGGCTGCTGCTTAATTTGAGCACAAATAGCACCTTCATTTTAGTGGTAATTTTTATAGTACCGCTGTTGCTGTTGGAATATACCGTATTTTTTGCTCTATAAGACTCACTTTTTCCCTCCTAAAAAGTAAGGGGAAATGTGTGTGCGTCTTATGGAACGAATGCAGGCTGTGCAGCTATCCCAGAAGCCAGAACAGCAAGAGGGATTGCTGCTTTCACTGCGCAGCGATCCCTCTTGCTGTTCTCGCTTCTGAGATTCAGAATATTTTTTTTCTTGTTTTCCTCCTCCAAAAACTAGGTGTGTCTTGTGGTCTGGTGCGTCTTATAGAGCGAAAAATTTTATTCTCCAGAATGCTGCCACAAGAGGGCAGAGCAAACTTCAAAACTCAGTAACTGAAGGAGGAGCCAGAAACACCCCCCAATGAATTATACTAATTTACACAGTTTATGTGCATGCACTTGTCTTCATGCACACAGACATCCCAACCCAGGTGCTAAGCTATAACAGTTCTGTAGCCAAAAGAAGGTGACAGAAAACATGATGGAGGTATCAGCATGCTTGGGGGAGCTCCAAGGTTTGCAGAAGGAGGGGGGAAATCTAATGAACTATCAGCTCCTCCCAAGAAGTGGCACAGGTGGATTGAGAATGCTGAAAGGTTGGGTGGGAGAAAACTGAAAATCGCGGGGTAGGGGAAATACAATGGAAAGTCTTCGGCAGTTCGAATCCCCGTGACGGGGTGACCTCCCATTGTTCCGTCCCAGCTCCTGCCCACCTAGCAGTTTGAAAGCATGTCAAAGTGAAAGTAGATAAATAGGTACTGCTCTGGCGGGAAGGTAAACGGCGTTTCCATGCACTGGTTCACCAGAAGTGGCTTAGTCATGCTGGCCACATGAACCAGAAGCTGTCTGCAGACAAACGCCACCTCCCTTGGCCAAAGAGCGAGATGAGCATGCAACCCCAGAACTGTCCGCCACTGGACCTAACGGTCAGGGGTACCTTTACCTTTACCTTTACCTTTTAAACAACACAACACCGTTCTTAAATAACGTATTGCCCTTGTTTGCCATTCTAAATCTTTCGAGGGGCTAAGGTGATCTACCAATGTGAATAAGTGGTATGGTAGGTCTTTTTTCATTTGTACTTGCGTTTGAGTATCCCACCACACAGAAAAAAAAGAGTGCCATCCTAGCCAGAGTGCCTTGTTTCCCATTTTCCTCTACTGTGGCTTCTGACACACTTGTGTGCTCTCCATAACTTCAGCTTACAACAGAGCATGCTAGAAGTGGTTTGAAAGTTAAGATCCAAGAATTGAAGCAGCCACATTCAGAGTCCTTTGGGTCTTCTCTCGCGGCCATAATTAATACTAGTAATGGAATCATTTCGCCCAAGGCAATGAAATAAAAACTGTTTCTAGAACTATAAGTGAATCCTTCCAATGTTTGTGATCTGTTAAAGAGCTTGCATTCCCTCCTCTCCGCCTATTATTAGCCAGCATCCGTCTCATTGCTGATTGCCATTCCCCTGTGGCTATTTTCTGGCCATACCCTGTTGGCAAACATAAGGGTATTGTGTGCATATGGCTAAAGATGGCTCTCTTATCTGACACACATATCCTCAAATAAGCTAGTATCCACATACCCACAGGGTGGGGGAGGGGAATGTGCAAGTCCCAAGCTAAAAATAATTGTAATGTCTAATCTTTAACTTTTTAGCATCAGGCTAGGTTGCTTTCACAGCAGCCTTCTAGAGGAAATCCAACACACGCCAGATGACAATTGCAAACTAATCCCTTTCCTGCTTTCGATTTCTTTTTATGAACTGCAAAAGCAAGGTCCAAGAGACAGCCTCTGATGCATCTCAAGTCCAGTACATGCCTTTCAAACCTAATCAAGAGGGTGTAAAAATGTATATGGAAAGATGAAAGTGTCTTTGCCTTTGTAACATATGGCAAAAAAGCAGGAAAAGGCTGAAAGAGATGTTCCATAGGGGAAGGTTAAGTCTGATGCTAATGCTTATTTAAAATGGTGACAGTCTGGAGTAGTGAAGCCTTGCTGGGCTGCTTTAATTTCTCTCTGGAATAGCTTTCTCCCAACCTTCTGCAGCACATCAAAGTCTCTGGAGCTCAATTAAAATTGGATTATATTGAAATGCTCTGTCTATGGGACTGTGTGCTCACTAACACTTTTCTTTCGGTAATACTGCAGATGACACTTGCCCATCCCAATTTAAACAGTTGTCATAGAGACCACAAACTAAAGCAGCAGTAACTAACAATACAAAGGAAAGGTAAGTGCTCGGATTTCTATGAATGAAGGGGTTGGCTTTCAGCTGCACTGGATATACCACAAGCCGTTAAATGCAGCTAACATAAAAGGCTGTAATATGCCAAGCAGCTTGGCAGAGAGAAGCAAAGTAAACGATTCAAGTAAAGAATTTCATTTGTGCCTAGATAGCAACCCTGTAATTAGACAAGCATTTTGTATGTGGCTATTCTTCCACTACTTAAAATATCCAAAATTAATAGACTCTCTCTAAGGATCAGTACTGAAGGTGGGATATAGACAATAGCCAGCAGTCAGTAAATTGAAGAAGTTAATAATTACTTTCTAATTACCAGTTTAACATAATTGGAGTAATTACTAGGCACAGTAAGGGATTATTCTGTTACTTAATAAAAACAGAAAACTTTGTTTCCATGTGAATATCTAAAATGGGGAGCACCTTCATGCAATTCCATGAAAATTGAAATATAAACAGAGATTAGACTTCTTTGTACCATTTTATTAGTAAGATGTCCACTGAGAAAACAGAGGCTTATTTTATATGAGATTATATCCTGAGCTATTCCACAGACTCAAGTCAGATAATCATGTTATTCAACACAATATTCATGATGTACAATGTAAATATAAAACATTTTAAAATAACCCATCTAAATGGGTATGTGATCAGACCTAAATAGCTTTTAATTTAAAATCTTGTTTAATGTTATTATATTGCTTCAAAGATTGTCGACTTTTTATATATAAAAAAAATCCCTGTTCTGGCACTTTTCAAAAAAGCAAAATACTGTTATGAAGACAGCTTATATTTCTGGCAGCCATGCAGAGCAATACATTTGACAGCATAGATTGCAAGTAATGATATCATGTTCTCATGTAAATGGCATGTTTCTGGCACCATAAAAACTCACGACTTTTCTTGTAATTGGCTTACTCAGAGTCCCAAGGTTTTCTTCCCCTTGTCATTGTGCTGATCACCATGGAAATGAACAATTACTGTTAGTTTACTGTATGGCTCTATTTTTCTTTAAAGCCCTGGGTAAGCATGCTCCGTGCTCTCTTGGGGGAGACTGTGTTAGGATTTTGAAGCAGCAACAAGGCAGAGAGCACAAAGTGCAGGCCAAAGGGGAGGGAAGCAAAAATGTGTCAGAAAATCTAAAAAGTGCACAGATCAAAATTTGTCAAAACAAGGACTAGGTTTAAACCAACAAGAAAGGCCCCTACAGCTTGAGCCTTGACAAAGCATGGCCTATTTTATTTATTTTATTTTATTTTTAAGCCCAGCTGTAGAAAACACCATCTAATGAACCTGTCTGGGGCTGCTGTCCCCATCCTGTCAGGCATGTCAGGAAATGACAAGCACTGGGGACAGGCCGCCGCCAGTCATAGACAGGCCTGCCAGCTGGAGAGTTCAGCCCCAATCTAATCACACCACCAGAAAATAACTTTTCATGCTTTCAGTCTGAAAAGATGGGCTCAAGAAAAGGGTGGGTGGGGGAAGACTGAAACAATGCCATTTGCTTCAATTGCATATTGTTCTCCAGACAGAAATTTTAAAAGAACTTATCAGCAAATGCATTCATGCTAATTAATATTAACAGAGCCTTGAGTTGGCCACAGAGGCTGACCAATAACAGACCATATTTATCATACTGCTATATCTTGTCTATGGATTCTAAGCTAATGAAAATGGAAGCCCAACATTTTCCATTGTATTTTAAAATTAGCTCTCTTGAAGAAAAAAAAAAAGTACTGTTATAATTTATTGTGATGTCCACATTGTTTTTTACATGGTTGCTTTTTGAGTGCTTGGCATCTACAGATCCATTCATTACACTGAAGCAGAACACCTCCACCCTACCTTAGGGAAGCTTCCCTAGGGCAAGTGAAAATGTTGGCTTGGGAAGAAAGAAAAACAATCTGTTTCTCGGAGGTCATTAACAATCCTATAATCTGCAAGGCTACGTATGCAAAAATCAGTAACCTTCTTATTTTGAAGTAGTGCAACGCTATAGAAGGACACTAAAATATGCTCTGGTTTTGTTCTGGTTTTTAAAAAAGCTTCCTAGGACAAAAGTCATAATGGCGTATAATTGTTCTGCGCCAGAAAAAGCTGCTATCAAGTAGTGGCTTTACAAACACTTCTAATGTAGTTAAGAAAGTACGTTTCAGGAATTTGGGGCCTATCCTAGCCAATAGTCAAATACTAAATGTTACAAGAATAACAATCACCGTGCTAAAGATATATAAGCTTCAACTGATTTTATCACAGCCCAAAGAGATGCATTGTGTGATCAGCTCTCCTAACTTTTTTCTCCTTTAAAGCAGCTATGGAAAGAGGGGGTTCAGATTCTGAGTGCAGCAGAGGTGCTTGAGGAGAGAATGTTTAACCCTTCCCTTTATACCATTTCCCCAACTGAAATAGCTCTTCTCTCTGCAGGGCTAGGTGGAAAAAATCTGTTGGTATCCGTCTGTCTTGAGAGCCAATGGAGTGCACTTCCAGCGGTAAAGTCAAACCGCTGCGTTAGCAACACCTAAGTGACTTCCCCAGGAAGGAGGCTGGGGCACTGTGTATGGAGATCCTGGGCTGCCCAGACAATGACCCCCATCTCGGCCTCACAGATGTGTTCCAAAGGAAAGCACAGCCTTCATTTGGCAGTAGCTTGGCTACAGGGCAGTTGTCTTAGGGACTTCACTGCAGATTTGTGTTGGGTTTTCTTCTGAAGAAGAGCAGGAGGTTTAGGGTCAGAGTTTTCCGTCTCCTAGATGGGCTGCCTTCCCAGGTTGATAAGCTCCATCTGTCCCCTCATGCAGAAACCACTTTCTTGACCGTTGGACCCACTATTGGTCTCATCCATTCAATATGCCAGCCTGCCTCTGTATGCAGGGGAAGTCCCTAACTCACTAAGGATTTAAGACCCATCAGCTGCCCTCACCTGGTTTAGCCAGCCAGACAAAACCATTCCTGAGGTGTGGCTGCTGTCACATGCTGACAGCTTCTAGGAACCACCGGTGAGAGCTGAGTGCAGGGTGGGGATCTAAGGAGGATGAATTACCCCACAAGGCGCATGATGTGACCCCCATCAGAGGTACCACCCCACCCCTAATACCCTATATACCCCTGGTGTGGAGAAATACAGGTAAGATATTGGTACCTGCCTTCCCCCCCCCCCAGTGGAAATGAAAAATAAAGATTTAGAAATGGCTATTCCTTTCCACAGTAAGTGATAACTTCCAATTCAATGAACAAAAGCTATTTTGTTAAATATCTCACATAGTTTCACACCCTAAAATATCAGCATGAATAAATTATACATGTCGCATTCAATCAAAACCAATTTTCTCACAGGAACTTTACATCATTCATTGTATGCAATTATCCTCCAAGATCCAGTTACTAAAAGGGGGTGGCAACTGTGATATGTGCTTTATCAGTGGCTTTCAGAACTATTGGCGGTCAGCAAAGGGATACACAGATTAAAGAATCCTAAATTCCTTTTTGGATTCACAAGGAAAACATGCTATACTGGTCATTGTCTGATACACACACACACACACACACACACACACACACACACTTTCACTTGCCAGCCCGTTCCCTCTCTATTTTCTAATACCCTGCCCACATCACCCTGAACTGTCTTGTATGTCTGGAAGTAAACCTAACTTCTTTTTCTACTGCCAAGTCACACTGAGAATACAGTATAGTTTTATTATTGTGTAGGCCTGTGTGCCTAATGATAGATGAAGGTATTCTGCTAGGAATAGAAACTTTTCAAAACAAGTGTAAACAAACTGTAAGGTATGCACATTCTGATATTTTAGAAGTTTGTAATTCTGCCAGATTTTCCTCATGGGAAGAACAGCTTGCATCTAATTATTGCCCTGCCAACCTTCAGTACTTGGTGCAAAGCTTGGACCTCGCTCAACAAGCAGTTCAA
The DNA here is from genome assembly GCF_951804945.1 of Podarcis cretensis. Taxonomy (NCBI): domain Eukaryota; kingdom Metazoa; phylum Chordata; class Lepidosauria; order Squamata; family Lacertidae; genus Podarcis; species Podarcis cretensis. The sequence goes on along the minus strand of NC_137173.1, from coordinate 29,420,614 downwards.
ATAAAATAAAAAATAACTAAAATAAAGTGAAGTCCCACCTCACCAACCTTTAACAGCTATTTGAGAATGTCAACAAGCATGTGTATAGGGTTGATCTGATAGACATTACAGTGGTACCTCAGGTTACATAAGCTTCAGGTTACATACGCTTCAGGTTACAGACTCCGCTAACCCAGAAATAGTGCTTCAGGTTAAGAACTTTGCTTCAGGATGAGAACAGAAATCGTGCTCTGGCGGCGCAGCGGCAGCAGGAGGCCCCATTAGTTAAAGTGGTGCTTCAGGTTAAGAACAGTTTCAGGTTAAGTACGGACCTCCGGAATGAATTAAGTACTTAACCTGAGGTACCACTGTATATAGTTGGATTTTCAAAAACCTTCAGACAAAGTATTCACTGAAGGCTGTTGAGTAAACTTAGCACTCATGCAATGAGAAAATTACAAGTCCTCCATTACTTTAGGAACACGTATCAGAAAGTAGTGGATGATCAAAAGTAGGAGGAGCGAGTGCTATTGTGCTCAGGTCCTGCTTGGGGGATGGGAGAGGAGGAATGCAGGGGACTGTTGTGACAGGATGGAGGAGAGGGCATTTGGGTGAAGGCCTCTGCTGAGGCTTCCTGGAGAAAGGAAAAGGATGGTGGAAACTTCCAGTTTCTGGTAGAAGCATCTTACGATCATGCACAAGAGCCAAAAGTTTTTCCAGGTTGGCTGATGGAGGTTGGAGAACCTCTGACAGATAAGGAGGCTGCTTCATTGGCTCTGTGAATGGCAAAGTCCAAGTGGCGTTCTTTAGCATCTGCCAGCTGGGAGTCCCCAACCTGGGGAATGTAAGTTCCTAGAGACTAAGGTGAAAACTGAAGAGTCCACATTTGGGATCTTTAATAAGATCATTAACTCAGTATCGAGAGAGTAGAATTGGTTAGAAATAGATGCTAGCTTCTTAACTTGGAGTGGCAAATCCCATTCAGATTTGGATACATTCCTTAGCAGAGCTAGAACTGAAACAGCAGAGTTAGAAGTTTTAGGTTCAACTGGCACCACTTCTGCCCCATCATGGATTTGCAGAAAATGTATCAAACAAGCTTTATTTCTCTTTGACTGTAACATAAGCTTCTTGATAATAAATAAACAGTGAATACTTTCTATAGGAAGGCTTTCTACACTTTCTCATATGACTTGTTGTGAAGACTCCGATAGTCAGTCGTCTCCAGATTTGGTTACAAAGCAATGAGTTCATTTTATCATGCTAGCAGATTGTTGGATAAGGCTGACTAAGAGCTGTTTGAAACAGATGCCCTCAGAAGGTGGTGGACGCCCCTTCATGGGAGGTTTTGAAGCAGATGTTCAATGGCCATCTGCAATGGATGCTTTGAGATTCCTGCATTGTAGGGGTTAGACTAGATGACTCCCAACTATGATTCTATTTTTTTTTTAATAATTTTTTTTATTGACAGGCCAATCACATCATATTATTCAAATCACATTGGTTCCAAATTATACAGCCATATTTTTTAATTTTTTGGGAGTACCCATATATCAAGCTCCGCACGAGTCCAAAATTCCGGCTATTTCCAGACTTCACTTATTTTACTGCATTCATTAATCAGTTCTATCCAGTTCAGACCAGATAGTTCTTTGTATATTTTCTTCATCTTGTTGTTATCGTATTCCTTTCTTTGCGATCTCTGATGATTCTCATAAGCCGACTGAAAGCTGGTTTCTCTCTCTGTGTGGGTTTAGTCCAGGACCGCCCTGTTCAGCACCTCCACTCCCAACTATGATTCTAAGGCCTTTTTGAACCTGTTTTGGAAGTCTAGCTGCACTTGTTGATCTGCCAAAATACGTCTAATTTCACCAAACTCACAGTGGGTTAAGATAGTTGAATTTAGGTTTCATTGAATTCATTGAGACATTAGTAATCACTTCTCATTGATTTCAATGAAAACTAAGTTCAGCTAAGTCTGATACAAGTGAAGTATCTGTTTAACTCTCCACCCCCAATAACCTATAGTAACAAGTGTGGAAAACAACCCAGTGATACAGTTGATAATAAACTGAGCATGAGTAAGCAATGCACTCCCACTGCAAATAAGGCACCATAATAATGACTTACATTACTAGTTGTTCAATCTTATGCATGTTTACTTAAAATTAAGGCCCTTTGTATTCAATAGGGCTTACTCCCAGGTGTACGGGATTGCAATCTAAGGGTATTACAATTATTCCCACTCTGCATTGATAAAGCTGTTGCGGCACTAATGTGTTCCATTCTGGTTACTGAAGTCCAAGACAGACATAGATAAACTGGAAGAAAGCAGACTAACAAAAATTATCAGAAGTCTGTCTTACTTAGCTTGAATAAGAAGAAAAACTGAGTGAGAACTAGATATGGACTTCAAAGGGGGTCTTTTAAAACTTTTCTGATTGCTTTCTGGAAGGGTAGAGCTGAATTAAATTACAAAAAATACAGGTGGTACATGACACCAGCCAAGCTTGCAAAAATATACCATTTTCCCGATAATAAATGTTGGAAATGTAAAGAGACTGAAGGTACATTCTTTCACCTTTGGTGGACATGCCCAAGGATTAAGACTTTCTGGGAGATGATCTATAATGAAATGAAAAAGGTATTTAAATATACCTTTCTGAAGAAACCAGAGGCCTTTCTCCTGGGCATGGTCGGCCAATTGGTGCCAAAGAAGGACAGAACATTTTTCATGTATGCAACAACAGCAGCAAGATTACTCATCACGAAGTATTGGAAGACACAAGATTTACCCACCCGGGAAGAATGGCAGATGAAGTTGATGGACTATATGGAACTGGTGGAAATGACTGGCAGAATCCGTGATCAGGGAGAAGAGTCGGTGGAAGAAGACTGGAAAAAGTTTAAAGATTATCTACGGAAATATTGTAAAATTAATGAATGTTAGAAAAAAGGTGGAATGAAGCTATATGGCTTTGGCAGAAATGTTAGAAGGAACTAGGTATAGATAGATTGTTAATGCATTAAAAGGGAAAAAACTAGGTTACAATATGTTAAAATTAACTTTAAGATAGAAAATAGATGAAGATGGAAAGGACTTGCTGAAATAGTTAATTGAAGTGGAATACAAAAAGGGAGGCGTTGAGGAAGTCAATGAAATAAGTGTATGAAAGTTAAGATTTGAAAATATTGGAAGTGTTTTTAGTTGTTTTTGTTTTGTTGGTTTGATGTTTTATGTAGTGTTTTTGTTTTTGTTTCTGTCTTTGTATGTTCAATTTTTCTTTTTTCTTTTTGTAATTTTCAAAATCTTAATAAATATTATATATATATATTAAAAAAATGCAAAAAATACAGGCTACTATTTTGATGCCATTGACATTATGTGGACACTGCAAAAACCTTTCATGCATGAGCAGCACAGATCCCAAAGTAAATACCCAGTAGTCTTAAAGAACGTACTTTATTCCTACTTTGGATACCCTAAAAAATTGTCTGTAAAAATAGACAGGACATTTGGAGAACTTTTGAACTCTTAGAATGGCAAAGAATATGGTACAAAACCTTCCATGATACTTATTGATGACTGAAATAAAATCAGGTTTTATGATTATGACTGATGACAGATTGGCAGTTTACAAAAGATGATCACTCTGGTCACTATAATTATTACTATCTGGTATTATGTTGAATGTAACATTTTTCCAGCAGCAACAAAAATAATGGGTGATGATATTCAGTTGTGGTGTCGAGCTCGTGCAATAAACTTCTACTTGTGGAAATGGAACTTTCCCTTCTCATCCTCCCCCTTGCAGTCTGCCATCTTTGCAGAATTGGGAAACCCTCCAGAACAGATGGAGGATAAAGGGGTATGCAGGGGAGAGTGTAGAAGTAATTCCACCACTGTTCAAACATTGGATCATGCCCACTATCTCTGTAGAGAAAGTATGCATGTATCTGTACATACAGTATGTGACTGTACTTCACTAAGGGTACATGGACTAGGAAGGTTATGCATGCCCCAATCCCTGCTCGGCCAATCTTGGAAGATAATAGCAGTATGTAATCAAGAGCAGGTAATAACAGCAAAATGAATTTTGCATGAGTTTGTATTGTACAGTCTGACACATGATGTAGCAACCTTGCTGAGACTAAGAAGGTCTCACGTGTGGTCAGTACTCAGCTGGGAAACTTCCTTAGAACCTTGTGCATACTGTCCAGAGTGGAAGCAAGGCTAGATAAGGGAAGAAAATGCACATTTTTAGTTTTGTTCAAACATTTCTGAAAGGGATTCCACACATGAGAGTATTTCTATCGCAGGCCATTAACATATTTAGAAAGTTGCTCCATGGTATTTCAGAGCCTGTCTGTTGATATGACTGTGTTGATTGAAAATGACCATGGTTCCCTCGTTGGCCATAACCTAAACAGTTAAGCATGTTTAAATCGACTAAAACCAATTATCTTACGCATGCTTAGCTCACTGTTGGATTGTGACCTTTATTTGTTAGCTTGATGCCTATCTTGCTTTTGGATCGCAGGGATTGCATGATTCTCACTTTATCTGAGTTGTGATGGATTTGACCATTGGAAGTGGCCTCAATGGGGTTCTTTTCACCAAATGGATAATAAAATCCATTAGGAGAAAAAAAAATAGAAACAAAGGAATATTAGTAACCACAAATGAATGGAAAAATTCTTTTATCTTTTCTTTGTGAGATGAATCACATATATGGAATAACCAGTTAAAATATTGTTTATATGTAAGCATATAATTTTGTTGCGCACAGTATCTGTATTCAAACTTCTAATGTATTGTTTGTCATTAGCTTACATATTGCTGCCTTACAATGGCATTATTCAATTCATTTCATTCATCCAGAAGCAAAGAAAGCTCTGACCTCCTGACCCCAATTTTCACTTAAAGAAACAAATTTCTTTTTGCAAACAAATTCAATTTTTCTCCTGTCAACCTTTAGCCTTGCTTTAAAATATTAAGCTTTTCCCCATTATAGTAAGCAATCAGGTTTCCACTATACAAATTTAACATTAATCTCTACATTATAATCTGGTGAGAATGTTACCTTCATTTTATTCAGTACTGCCAAAAATAATACAAGTAGGTATACCCTTGCAATCTTCAAGCACACAATGACACTCTAAGTAAAAAAGCTATACTTTTAAATTTAATTGCTTTTTAACATTTTGCAAGGTAAAACAATCAGCTGGGTAGAGGATACAGCTCTGCTTAAAAGGGAGGAAACATGACACATGGAGAACAAAATCTGTTGATGAAATATAAATGTATTCCAAAACAAATGGTTCCACAAGGCCACAAAGCAGTTGTTTTGAGGCAGGAATACAGAGGCCATTTCCCCACCTTCAGTCGCTACCACTTTTTATCATGAAAATGAGGTCCAGGTTGGAGGTTACGGGTGGGAGGCAACATAATGTCTTTTTTATTTCCCCCCCAGAGCAAAACTCTCCCAAGATAGTAATGGGATTGAAATCACTCTGTAGCAAAAGGGCAGAAATGGCAACATAACTGTGTCTGTATTACTATGCCAAATTATATTGTATTCCTAACTCAATCTTGTTCTTCAAACATTGACTTCTTTTTTTAAAAAAAAAAAGTACGTAACTACTTCTGATGTCAAAATCTTCTGCTTGCAGTATAAAATAAAAATGTGGCTAACTTGAAAAAGATAATTTATTTTTAAAAATATGCTTGCTGCAATCCAAGTTCCATGAACAACACTGTAGGTGCTCCAACTCCCTGAATTCCTTCAAGGTAAGGTAAAGGACCCCTGGACTTTTCTGAGCTGTTCCTAAAAGCCAGGGGACTCATCAGAGTAGCATAGGATGTGTCACGAGGAACTGCAGTTGTAAGAAGAAATCACAGAAGCCCTGATATTTCAAGGAATTTCTTAGGTGTTCACATAAGGGTCTGTTATTATCAGTCATAATTAAGCACTGAGATGACACAGAGATTTGGTTTAAACATAGTGTCAAACCAAGGTTTAATGCTGCAGTGACAAGTCTAGAAGAAGCCTCTCTGACTCATGAACTCAAGTGTAGTTAGTGACTTCCTTGTTTGCAGCAAACCATATCTGAATTGGCAGGATTACAAACATTGGTAGGATTGACAGAAAACTTGTAGTTAAAATTTGAGCTATGTATTGGCGAAGGATTCATAAGAATAGAGTTATGAAAGAGATGCAGAGGGGGAAATCATTATATTAAGATCCACAATGGGGGTGGGGAGGGAAGTCAAAAGGGATTATATGTTTATGTATTTAATTCATTTGTTTATGTAAAATAGAAAATGCAAAAATAAAATTTATTTTAAAAAAATCTGAATTGGCAAAGGTTTTGGGGAAAACACCCTGATAAACCAGGATTGCAACCTAGGATTAAACCATAATTTAAATAGTTCAGATCTCATCCCAGCCCCCTCCCCGGCCTGATCACAGTTACGTCCCCCCCGCCCCCCCCCCCACACTTTTATTGAGATGAGGCTCATTAATTAAAGGATCCATGAAGGGATTAATGTTTTGTGGCTTTAGCTATGAAGAAGGGTTTCTTTGAATTCCCATCACTAGGACTAATTGTATTGACTGTTTTTTCTGACAGAAATTCAATCAGTACAATTCTTCATTGAATATAACGTGTCAGAAATTTCAGATTGGCCCACAAATTTTTGTTTATTAGAATTGTAGACAACTTCATAATTGACTAGATTAATTTTTGGTTTTTCTCATCTGTGAATAACAATAATGTATCTGGGTCAAGGTACATGCAGGAGGCAGGAGAACTACAAGTCCCAGAGCTCTTTCTTGCGCCTCCATGTTTTCTTGTCTGCAGGCTTCCTAGGAAGTACAGTGCCTCTGCCTCACAGGCTAGAAATAGAAAGGCTTTTGCCAATCACCCCCCAAATAAGTACTTGAATACTTGATTAATGAGTCAGTTGCCTTGAAATGGCATGCATATGTGTGTGTGTGTAATTCAGTTCCAGTTAAGGTTTAAGGCAATAGAGAGCTCAATTGGTAGAGCATAAGACTCTTAACCTCAGAGTCGTGGGTTTGAGCAAAGTAAAGTTGAGTAAAGATTCTTGCATTGCAGGAGACCGGACTAGGTAGCCCTCATGGTCCTTTCCAAGTCTATGAGAGATTTTACATTCAACTAACTCTAGGGGCACTCAGAAGCAGGTGGCACTGTGGGTTAAACCACAGAACCTAGGACTTGCCGATCAGAAGGTCGGCAGTTCGAATCCCCATGATGGGGTGAGCTCCCGTTGCTCGGTCCCTGCTCCTGCCAACCTAGCAGTTCGAAAGCACGTCTAAGTGCAACTAGGTACCGCTCCGGCGGGAAGGTAAACAGCGTTTCTGTGTGCTGCTCTGGTTCACCAGAAGCGGCTTGGTCATGCTGGCCACATGACCCAAAAGCTGTACGCCGGCTCCCTCGGCCAATAAAGCGAGATGACTGCTGCAACCCCAGAGTCGTCCGTGACTGGACCTAATGGTCAGGGGTCCCTTTATCTTTCTAACTCTAGGGATGAACCCTGTAAACTGATTCACCATCAGGTTTAGTCAGATTCGTAGACTTAGATAGTAACTTCCAAGCTTTGAGCTTTTGGATGAATTGCACTATGTCTAACTAGTGATACTGATTTTGAGAGTAACTATACTCCTTATAATTTTTCAATGGCTGCATCATATTACTGAATCATTCTTAAGAGTGGAAATCATTCTTATTGTGCTTCGATTCTTGCCTTTCAACTGTTATTAGCATTAATATTACGGAGCTTAGGCTACCCTTTAAGTCAGAAGTGGCTCATTCAAGAGTAACTGGCACAGACCTTGGAGCTACATTTACAAAGGTAAGGAAAAGCACAATTCCCAAACCCCTTCAACATACCACATAGAGAAGTGCTTCATATGAAAGCCTATTTAAGAGAAGAGATTGCAACAAAGAAAAGACCTACAAATAGCTTTATGATGGAGCTGCAGGAGTACTTTATGGAAACTGAGTAGTGTCTAAAAAGTGCCCTGTCAGTTTTCGGTTCCCTCTTGCCAGCTGCATTAAAATGCGGCTCTGGGCAATTTTTTTTTTGTCTGGAATTTCAGGAGCACAGAGTACAAAAGAGCTGATGAGCAATGAATGCTTCACCCTTCCTCAATTAATCTTGTCTTTCTACCTTTGCTTTTGCTTTCCCTCTACATGAAGGTAATAATGACACCCTCATCCATTATCCTTTTATCCCTGTTATTCTCGTGAAATTGCTTAATAATATGTTACAGATTCGTCTTCACTCACATAATTCTTCCTGTCATTTGCAGTATATCATCCTGCAAACATACAGCCCACTTTCACTGGCCGTTCTTTGAAGATTATTGTCACTGACATCTTGAGGATGCGTTTGGAATCTGGAGCATCATTTCCGTTGCGATGGGGAATTACACTGACTTATCTGTCATTGCCAAAAGCACAACAAGCAATTCAGTGTTAATGCAAAGGTAACACAGGTTTTTATCATGCCGCCAGAACAAGAGCTCTTGTGAATTTATGCTAATATGGCCCTTTTATACTTTAATAACCTCCTCCCTTTACTGGAAAAAAAGTATTAATGCATGCATGCACTTTCTCTTTCTCTCTTACTCACACACATACACACACATACACACTGTTAGTTTGATAATCTATGTCATAGTGTGGTAAGTAATTTGTAGATGATCCTCTTGTAATTATTTATTGCAAATCTTTTTATGAATGCTAATCTCATAGAGTTACAGCAGATTGCTAGTTCTATTCAATATGGAGAAGTAGTGAGAACAACCATGTCTTATTTCTTGCAGCTAAAACAATCACTGAAATGATTCTTGCTGTTTTCCTCTTTCTGGTTTTTTCCACCAAAGTAAGTGCGGGATTTTTTATTTTTTTTAAAACGGCTTCCAAACCTCTCTCTGATTGCTGATTCAGTTTGCTTTCCTCATCAAGAGAATCAGGAATACTACAAGCGAGCAGTTCGCCTTGATCCAGGGTGGCATTCCAGAGGGACCAAGGCTATCCAGCATGCATGCCAAATCTGACAACACATGACAAGCCGGTCGGCGTGCAGTAATTTGACTAATTATACTGGATTAGAGCATATTAATGCAAGCTGTTTTCTCCAGAGTTAATGACCTGCTGACTGGGTTCTGTAAGGCCCCACTAGGTCTACAGACAGCTAAAAAACAAAACCTTGCCTTCTAAGCCCTCGTCATTTCACATCAGCAAATGAGTATATCAAACTACTGAGCAGCAAAATGTAAGCGACATTTTGTCTGCTACAAACTCATGTATCCTCCCTTAGCTTTCCACCTCAAGGGTTTCTTTGATATAAAATTAAAATCTGCTTTTTGCGGGTCTGAAAAATATTACCCAAAAGCAGAGGGAGAAATTGCTTTCTAGATGTTTATTTGTCAAGTTAAAGGAATAGTGGAGGGTGTTAAATATATAGAGAGACAAATTACTAGATGACATATCTGTGAGACATAGTTTATAAATCTTTCCTTTACATAATTCTTTTTTTATTACACAAAATGGATCTATTACCTATAGATATATATATTAATAACAAGGAAATGGCTTTTCCATCTATGTCACTCTGTTTAGTTGCTTATACAGTTTTGGAAATTATTATTTATGGCTGCAATTTTCTTTTTTTCTTTCTTTCCTAGAGGTGAACTCTTTGTAAATAGTTGGCAGTTCATAATAATCTGGACAGCATTATGCAATAAATGGCAGCATCCAATGTATTTATTGATTTATTTAGATATTTAACCAAACCCTTCTCTAAAAGGTCCAGAAAGGTAACAATAAATGATAAAATAACATTTTAAAAGATAAATGCAATTTAATATCACCACAGTGCTAACCATCTTCCAGTCACAAAATAATAGTACAGTACTAGTTTTCAAACTTACTTCCTTGACACACACACAGAGCGAGCGAGCAATGTATTTTGTCACATTTTATATGTTTGGTTATAAGGTCATAGAATCATAGAGTTGGATTCTCTATGGTTATCTATTACATCCCTTGCTCAGTGCATGATCTGCAGTTTAGGTGCAGCTACAGAATCCCTGGCATATGGTTGTTTAGCATCTGCATAACTACCTCTAGCAAAGAAGAGCCCACTACCTTCTGAGGCCGTCCGCTACATTGTCAAATTCTTACCATTACAATATGTTCCCTGATGTTTAGCCAATATTGGTTTCCCTGCAATTTCCATCTACTGGTTCTACTCCTGCCCTCTGAAGGAACACAGAACAAGTCTGCTTCATTTTTGGATATTTGAAGGAAGTGTCCCATCCCTCTCTCACTAAAAAAAAAAAGTCTATTCTCACCCAGATGCTTTCAAGAAGACTTCCACTTTCATGGATTTCCATGCAGGTGTATATATCCTTTACATAGACTGTTACTTACTCTTCTTTTCCGCTGGGTCTATTCACTAATATATTACATTCACAAGTCTTATCCTACCAAGTCTCAATAATACTTCTGAGATTGTATTTACCTCCCTGTGCTGTTTTCCTGTGTTTATTTCTCATACACCATGTATAGCTATCAGAGACATAGGATGTTGCACCTTGCCGGTTTCCCTGCTGTGCTTAACTGTAAATTACTGGGTGCCACCTCCACTGTCCTGCTTCTTGCTTCGTTTGAAAAAGACACGGTGCGTGCCTAATTAGTGATCTGATGAAAGGATACTCTGCATGAATATGCACATGTGTACACCCCCAAAACAGATGGGTGGCACAGAGAGATCTGGCAGTGTGTATCACCTGTATGGGAGGTGAAATCATTGACTACATTTTGCCCCAAGCAAGTGGTCAGAAGTGGCAAAGCTGTCCATGTTAGGAAACGTGTGCTGAAACATACAGACTCATGTTGTGATTGCTGGACGTCAGAGCAGACTTGCACAACTGGAGAGCCGCAAACTGAATGCAACTCACCAGCCATGAGTATCAGCCACAAGATGTCCTGGTTTTGCTACCTGCCTGGGTGGCTGTCCTGGGAAATTGAGAGGCACCTGAAAATCCACCTTATATGGCTAGTGAGCTGCACTTAGCTTTTTACCTCACAAGTTCATGACAGAAAATGAGATAATATTATATTTAGGAGGGCAACACAATCATCAGCTTAATATGAGCAAAACACAACCTGCTTGTTTCTTCCTCATAAGTTTTGTTTTGTTTTTTTGCTGTCAAAGGCATATGAAATTTAATGCTCTTTTGTGATTTCCCCCCCTGCTCACTTAACCAACACTCTATAGACAAATACAAAAAGTGTGTCAGGAATATTAGAATAAAAACCTTTTAAAAATAATAGTAAGATGTTTAACTTTTAAACCAAATCTGTAACCTGAGTAAAAATTATACAGTGTACGTGTGTAAGCATTGGTGGAAATCATTAATTGCATTGATAATCCAGGATATGTGCCATCTAGCTTCACAATTGTGTAATAAACAAATGCTACACTTCAGAATTGGTTGTTCCACTTTTTTTGCATTCACCTTATTTATTCTCTGCCTTAGTAAGTCCTGCATAAAAGCATGCAAGCAAGCGTTTATTCTAATGGGGACCCATTAATCATTGTGGTAGGAGAGGGGAAGGACACAGAATGGAAAGATTATCTTTACCTCCCATATTTCTCAAGGGATAGGAGAGAGGACAAACGTGTCTCTTCCTCCTTCTATCTTACCCCCCCCCCCCCCGAGAAATATGTGGGAAGGTGCAGGGCTAAAAGAAAGGAAGATCATAATAACAGGTAATGAAACCTAATAAAATAGTGGAGAAACGGCGCTCTTTCCTTCTGAAAAAGAAAAGTGCAACTTGATTAGATGGCTTCTAACCTCAAGTCTCAACTACTTGCCCACAGCATACAGGGTCATTATGTGAGCTACTGAATCCTATACCAACAACATCTGAATTGAGGGCCACAAGCCAGCAAGAATTGCTCTATGAGTTGAGCAGAACTGGGAGAAATCACACCGGCAATGGCTAACCTGTGAAACTCCAGATAAAAACAATCAGATACCTGGTGATGTAAAATGTCTCTCCCTTTGAGCCTGGAGATCTGATGCCAGTCAGAGTAGACGGTACTAAGCTAGATAAACAAATATATGCACCAGGTAGAAGGCCACTTCCTATGGTGCACACATCACTTACAATAATGGGATTTATGTGGTGTAGTGGTTAAGAGCGGTAGTCTTGTAATCTGGGGAACCGGGTTCGAGTCTCCGCTCCTTCACATGCAGCTGCTGGGTGACCTTGGGCTAGTCACACTTCTTTGAAGTCTCTCAGCCCCACTTATCTCACAGAGTGTTTGTTGTGGGGGAGGAAGGGAAAGGAGAATATTAGCCGCTTTGAGACTCCTGAAGGGGAGTGAAAGGCGGGATATCAAATCCAAACTCCTCTTCTTCTTCTTATGTGCAGCCAGCTGCACAATATGACAGTTATTGATCCAAGTCTAATGATGGAAAATGCTGCCAAATGGGATAGAACAAACAAAATGGTACAGGGCATTCTTGTTTTCTAAAGAAAATTTCATGGCAAGGTAGAACAGTAGTACTCTAACACATTGATTCTACTGAACATATTGAGCCATTGTTTCCCATATATACTGTTACAACATCTGTTGCCTCAATGCATTCTCAGGGAGCAGCCAAGCAGAGCTCTTTCAGGTAGTAAAAAAAAAAGTTCCTATCACCTGCCTCAGTTAATAGGTGCTGGAACTTCACACTGATCTTGATGCTGATGTTAATAAATATGATCTCTGGTGAGGTGGGCAGGACAGTTTATTTGAACTCTGTGTGGTCAGGGAAATGAGAACATGCAGGAGGTGCTTCTCACTTGCCCTCTTGGCCCTTGCCCTTACTGGCTTGTGTGTGTGTGTGTGTGTGTGTGTGTGTGTGTGTTGTTTGTGTGACTGGATTGATCCCAGTGGTAGTTAATGCATCCTTGCATGAGGTGATGTTTCTTATCGCTTTGAAGAAAGCAGTGGTGCATCCACTCATGGAAAAAAGCTCCCTGCACCCCGCGATTCTTGACAACTTCTGCCCAGTCACTAATACAGTGGTACCTTGGTTCTCAAATGTAATCTGTTCCAGAAGTCCGTTCGACTTCCGAAACGTTCAGAAACCAAGGCGCGGCTTCTGACTGGTGTCGGCGCCCAAGAAACAACTGCATTGGACATTTGGCTTCCGAAAAACGTTCAGAAACTGGAACACTTACTTCTGGGTTTTCACCGCTTGGGAGCCGATTTGTTCGTCAACTAAGCCGTTCAAGAACCAAGGCCTCACTGTACTCCCTTTTCCAGGGCAAGGTGCTTGAGAGGGTGGTGGTTGTTCAGCTGCAAGCACTAAAATGTACCCTATCTCAAAACTATCTCACCCTTCCCTTTCGGTCAACTGTATCAAATTTGTCAGGGTAACTATGGATACAATTGGACAAAGTGAGCATACATGTGTGTGTGGAGATTAAAATTCTGGGTTCACAATTCAAGGTGAAGGAAGCACACACACATATACATATAGGAAAGCAGACATATTTAAGAGAGTGAGAAGGCAATAGTAAAAGTTAAATGAAGTAGGATAAGACTTGTATGGTATGGACTTGCTGGTATGGACGCACCCTTAAATGCTGCAAACTACAGTGGGACGTAAAGCTTGTATACCGTATTTTTCCGTGTATAAGATGCCCCCATGTATAAGATGCCCCCAATTTTTAGGGACTCCAATTTAAGAAAATAGGGGGGAGATTGTCCAGTGTATAAGACGACCCCCAGTTTTTCACATAATTTTAAAGGGGAAAAAAAACCTAGTCGTATACACGGAAAAATATGTAATTGTGTTCAGGATTGCAGCTTAAATGTGCATGATCGTCTACTAGGCTTTCATCCCTGGAGTAGACTATGGGGACCTCCAGGTCAATGAAGGGTGAGGCATATCAACAGGACAGGGGTGAGAAAGCCTGCCTTGCTAGTACTCATGCATAAATAAAAGCCCCTTTAGTTTTCAGGGCTGTCAATCCAGATCTAAATTCTTTTCTCACACATACGCACACACACAAAAATGCAGATAGCCTGGGGGAAGCTATCATATATAACCAGGTAATCAATTTTTTAAATAAACATCTTTCTACAATGAAAGTACTTATAGGCCACTTTCCTCAAACTAATGGCATAGTCCTGTCACTGTAATAAAAGTAAATAATACATACTCCTATAGTATGTGACTACAGGATCAATTTTTAAATATCTTTTTTCTTCTTCTTTATATGAGAATATTGAAGAGAAAAGTACAGAATGAGTAAAAATGAATTAACTGCAATACATTCATAGCTTAAAAAAAACCTTAGTTTTCACTAGCAAGATTATAGACAATGTTTGCTACAAATATGGTAATGACAGTATTGAAATATGTATTGTTTATTGTTTTCAGTGTATTGCTACCTTCCCTGTTATGACTCTAACAGGTTTTGCATATCTACTGGAATCATAGATCAGCAGCAGTGTAGAACTATCCACAGCCATACTGAGCATTTCAATAGGAAAATTATGAAATTAAAATAACATATTGAAATAGTAACATTGGATGATTTCCCACCTTATGGATTGTCTTCTGAAGCTGACAACTAAATACCATATTTTCTAAGCTCGCTAACTAGCTGGACTAGAAGAAAGAGATAGCTTAGCTGGTAGAGCGTAAGACTCTTAATCTCAGGGTCATGGGTTTGAGCCCCATGTTAGGCAAAAGTTCCCGGTATTCCAAGGGGTTTGACTAGATGACCCCTGTGATCCCTTCCAACCTTATGATTCTAAGAATTCTAAGTGTTGAGACACATTTAATCAGGAAATGCTTATTCTCTTGTAGATGCCATAATGAAGTGCCAATGGCAACCTTTTTGAAATCAACTCTCAAGAAAACATTTTTTAAACAACAACAACAACCAAGTGATGGTGGGGAGGAACTACTTTGGGGGAGATTAAAAGGCAAAGTTTAAAATTCCATATATTATTTCAGATCATAAGGCAGCCAAATGAATAAACTGATCTTACTTAAACATATTCTCAGCTAGCATCACCTTACAGATCCTCATGCCCTCAATGATTGTTCATTTATTTCTTTTTTAAACACATGTTTGCTAAACTCATATCAAACCTTAAAGGAGAAGTCCAAGTATCAGTGTATAAGTCTCGAGTTTAGTGAACAGCACATATTTGTAATTAACTCACAAGTAAATTATATAAAAATGAACAGCTGTGAATAAAAGTTTGCAGCAGAGCCTCAACGAAGCATTTAGCTGGTGTTGTCTACACTCAACTCTAGTGGAAAAGAGTAAGCTGCCAAAAAAAAAAAAAAGTGCTGCTGAGAATTTCAAACCATATTGTACAGAAGTCACATCAAATTAATACTGAGGACCATTTAGAGCTTTTATTCTGAAAAGCTTTTTGAAAAGGGATTAAACTATGAAAACTCGCATGATACTAAAGTACCTATTAATGGGTTTAGAAGGGGGGAGGAGGAACAATGAAAGTGTTATTTTTAGATAAATCGTTACTTTGTATGTAGCAGCACAAAGCATTTGCTAAGGAGATACGGCAACAGTTCTCTGGCAATATCCCACACATCTGAACACTGATTAGCAGGAGTCTTTTTGTTGTCGTTAAGAATAATCTTCTGTGAAAACGGGGTCCTACCCATTCCCCCCTTTCCCCCTCCCGCCATGACAATTTTAGGAGTTTCACTTACACTCTTGGGCAAAACATGAGAAAGCCAAGGCAATGGAACTGCTTAATGGGAGACAAAAATGCAACCCGATGAAAGTATAAGGTGGCTGTTCTGTCTTCCTCATCCTACCAACACAGTTGGTCCAATTATATGTATAATCTGAACTAGTCTGTATATCCTACATCTCCCCAAGATCTCATACCACTGTTATTTTAAAAGTTTCAATTGTATGATACCCCTAATGTGCAGGAAAATGGTGTGTTATTTATATATATATAGCCAGAAAACAGCATGAGCAGTGAGAAGAAGGAAGCTGGGTAGCTGTCATCTCGTCAAAAATAATGAATTCTCAAGAGACTTCTAACTTTATGTCTTCCCAGTCATTTGTCCAAGAACAATAGGCTACCAGGAGAGAAATGAGTAGGCGTAGAGCACACACTACTTCGGCTCTGGCTCGCACCTGTAACCCCCAAACAACTATGTACCAGCTGAAACCTACAAGACAACAGGCCCAAAAGACAACTGGAAATGTTGTTCCTAGCCTGCTGTGCCTCCATTCAGTTAAAGGATGCACCACATGGTGGATGACAGCTTTGTGTCTATCCCGTCTTGCAGCCTTCCCTTCCCCCAGCCCCTTGACAGTCATGCACACAGAAAACAGTCTTATGGCTAATGATGCAAACATGAAGTGCAAAGTCTCCTTAATTTGACCCTTGTTAAACTCCTAATTGGATTGAGGCAGGCTCCGAGTGGAAAGCAACCCTGGATTATTTAAGAATGCTTTTGCCCAAGGAAGACCAATTTACAAAAGGCGTCCACTTTGGCTGTGGGACACCAAAGAACAAGCAATGAACTGCAGCTGTCACTTAAGTTAAAAATCTAATTGACTGCTTTTTTAAAAAGAAGAAGAAGAAGAAAGGTAACTTTTTGAACAGCTTCTTCTTTGTGCAACCCTTTGGAGTGTGTTTGACCCAAATTTAATAAGCCGTTCTTAAAGCAGAAGAGCAGCTGTACAGCAAACCTTGTGGAATGATACTAGTGTGTTCGGCGTCTTAATTATTTTAAAATGATTACAACCACTGCTTCATTCAAGAGGCAAAAAGCTTAGAGCTCTTTGCCCAACAATGTCTTAACACAAACTGTCTGAACAGGCAGCATTCATTCGTCCTTCATGAACCCCAAAGGTCAGCTGCATTGCTGAAAACAACTCAGCAGTTTAATTGTGTTTCTTCTGAAGGAAGAGAAAGGGAGGGGGGCAAAAACTTGAGGATTCATCCTCTGTGTGAAAACTAGCCCCCTTTTTTTTATTTGCAAGGAAATATACAGCTTAAGTACAGAGACAAGGAGTGCATGATATGCAGACAGGTGTAAAACATGAAGTAATTATAGAAGCTCAAATTAGTTCCTGGGCCTGAGGCAAAAAAGAGAACAGTGCCTTGACAAAAGGGAATAGCAAATAAGGATAGCAAACAAAAAATGGCTTGAATGTGTAAATTAGCAAGAAAAATGAGACAGAAAAGCAGCTTTACTCTACTATTATTCCCCACATGAGAACAGAGCAGCTGAACATGATCAAGAGGGCTTTGGAAGAGAGAGGCAGGCATCAACACCGAAACGAAGCCAAAGAGTGGCAGCTCCGCACTTTCTAGTCAGTCACTCATTATGTGGTGAAGTGCTCTTGAGAAGTGCCTCTTATACTTGACCTATCATATTACTTCTTCTGTAAACATATAATCCCTGCTTGTTAGGTGGTGTCAACACTTGCATTCATTCCTTGTGGTACTCCTTTTGTGTATAGGCACTTTAGAAGTGCTGCCAAAACCAAAGAATTGACACCATAATAAAACAATTTGAATTTCAACCAGGTAAATAGTAGGCCTTCCAAGGGAGGAGGGAGCAGAGTGTAAGCACTACATCCATTTCATCTTATTTGAAATAAAGCTACAGGACTCTGACTTGAGACTACAGCAAGCCTATTTTTCTCAGTGCAGGTCTCTTAAATGCCATACTGAATGGCTTCTAATTAATATAATTTAATGGACAAGATCTAAGATCAAGAATAGTAAGTCAACTGTTCAATATATCTGTACTGAGCAATTTTATACATTCAATGGGTGGGGGAAAGCCTATGTATGTTACGTATAGCTGGTATATCCATGATCAGACAATAAATGAGGATGTGTTTAATTGTTGCTTTATCAGATCCAGTATCTAACCCATCATTTCCTTCCGGCTGATGTGGTAACAATATTGTAAATATGACTACAGCTTTATAAAACACATAATGGCCAGCATCCAGAGAACTCCCTGCACAAATGGGAGGCAATTTATCTTTGTGCAAGGGAGTGTGTCCTAATTCTGTGGATTGTTTGTTTCCCCCAGTACAGTCACTTGCACCATATTTCAATGCTGTTCTGGAGGTTTTTTTGGAAAGGGAACAAGAAGCTATAGTGGAAAGGAGGACACAAGACATCCCTGTTATACAGGGTGAGTCTTTTAAAAGAGGCCCCGTGAAACATGTGTACTCTGTATCTACAGGGCCTCTTTTAAAGGACTCACCCTGTATGAGCAGCAGCAGCCGGCAAGTTTGGGGTGTTGGCACTAAAATGTCCTCTGGGCAGTTGCATCACTGTTGCCTACCAGAAGGTGGAGGAAGTGGCTGCAAGGTGATAGGTCAGGTGCAAATGCACCAACAAAAGCCATCTGGTGCTCCCACCTGTGCGTCTGCACTGCACCAAGCTTGTTGCTACCATCCCCCACCTCTTCTACCACCTAGTAAACAGCAGTGAGGCAACCTATTGGAAGCTGTGAGTGCCACTGTCCCACCACACTCTGCTACAAATGTACAGAATGGTTCTGATGGCTTTCTGGATTTCATCCCAAAATCAGGGAATCATAGAATTGGAATGAACCCCAACGGCTATCAAGTCTAACACTCAACTAAAGCATCTGTGACAGGTGGCCATCCAACCTCTGCTTAAAAGCCTACGAGGAGAGTCTACTACCTTCTAAGGGAGTCCATTCCACTATCGAACAGCTCTTACCACCAGAAAGTTTTTTCCGCCTGATGTTTAGTTGGAATCTCCTTTCTTGTAACATTGGTTTGAGTCCTACTCTCCAGAGCTTGCTTTGTCTTCCATGTGACAGCCCTTGAGATATTTGAAGATGACTATCATATCTCCTCTCAGTCTCCTCTTTTCCAGGACAAACATATCCTGTCTGGCCCAAATTTTTCCAACTTCTCCACAAGAATATCATGGGGGACTTTGTCAAAAGCCTTACTGAAATAAAGATGCACTTTGTCCATAACAGTTCCCTGATCCACCAAACTTGTAACTCTAATGAAAAAAGAAAGAAATGAGATTTGTCTGGCATGACTCGTTTTTGAAAAAAAACCCATTCTAAGTGCTCACAGACCAATGGTTTAATTATCTGTTCCAGGACCTTTCCTGGTATCAATGTCAAGCTCACTGGTCTGTAGTTACCTGGGTCTTCTTTTTCCCCCATTTTGAAGATGGGACAACTTGCCTGTTCTCCAATAATTTTTGAACATTATAGAGGCTCTGAGATTACATCTGCTAGCTCCTTTAGTACGCTTGGGCTCATCAGGCTCTGAATATTTGAATTCATTTAAAGTAACTAGGTGTTCCCTTACTACCTCTTTTCCTATCTTGGGCTGCTGCTACCTCCTTACATCATTTATGTTATCACCAGGTTAGGCACTGCTTTCCTTTTGGGTGAAGACAGAGGCAAAAGTAGGTGTTGAGCAGTTCCACCTTCTCTCTGTCACCCAACAGCATTTCTCCGTGTTCCCCACACAAAGGACCTACCACTTGCTTCTTGTTCTTCTTACTTCGGACATTGCCGAAGAAACCTTTTTATATTATTTTTAACCTCTCTTGTAAGCCTGAGCTCATTCTGAGCTTTAGCCAGACTGACTTTCCCCCTGCAACTGTTTGGGGTTATTATTAAGATAAGACATGCTTGTCCGAATTGGCCCACTCTTAAAGAAGGCAATCACTGTACTTTAATATATTTTTATTTGCTGTTGTTCTTATGTAATTCTGTTTAACATGGGGGGGGGGGTTTAATGCTTAAAATATGATAAAAGTAAAGATTCCATCAGAGTTAAATTATTGTATAATCCTTCTCATGGGACTATAAAATAATCTACTTTTAAATAGAGAATAACACAAATGTTAAATATCTCTTTAGTTGCACAAAATATTATAAACTATTATTTAACCTGTAGAATGCAATGGTTAAATATTTAGTGCTTAATGTAATGAATATTCAGTGACTTCATATAATACAGATTTAGGCAATCACATTGCAATACAACCTAGTTCATCTTTTTAAGATTTTCCTGTCCAAGGCACCTGTTTAAGAAAGTAACTTGTCCGCCATATTGCTTGGGAAATGTGAACCAAAATTATTTCTGAGTTCAAACGAAGCACAAGAAGAATTCTAATTCTGAGTACGATATCAGAAAGCAAAGCTTTATAACAGTGTGAATAAAGGATAATGACATAAAATATTTCATTCATTTTAATTACTATTATTCTGTGTACTGATTCACCATCTTATGATATTCAAGCCTCAAGTATGAAATTTTTTAAAGCCCAGGAACCCTTTAAAACATAACATTTCAAAAAGTAATTCATGGAAAACGCCACTGATTCCCTGCTTAACATGATAATTTGCTTTCAGTCCCCTCTCAGATGACCTGATTTATTGTGCCATAAGCTTCTGTAGGTAATACACTAACTTTTGTCAGTCACCAATGCTACCACACTCAAATTATTTATGCTGCTATAGACTGTTGCTTGTCTCAAATTATAGTTTATGTGGGATTTCAGCCTCCTGATTCAGAGGTTACAATACCTCACCTCTATTATTTATTTACCTTTCTCATTTATAGTTTAATAACATGCACAAGAACTTCCCTCTAAATTAAGCTCTCTCACACACTTATTATTTTATCCTAAATCAGAAGATTCTATGTTGCATAGTAAAGTTGATATTCCACCTCATCTTCTCTGTATTCTTTTACAAAATTGCCTCCCCAGCAAATTTGAGTCTCGTAATTAATTACCCGGGTTCTAAAATTTAAGCTGACTTCTTGAGCCTATGGAAATGGAATGGTGCCAGACACCCTTAGGCATGTCCAAAATATTGTGCATCATGTAAGAGGCTTGCAGCAACTTTCAAGAATCAGACAAGAGACGAATAAATTACTCAGTGAACAAGCTGTGTTCCAGGCTCCATTAGTTGTAATTACACCCCAAATATGCTCAGCACAATGCACACATGTCAGCTGGAAGTGACACACAATAGAGCAGCCAACTTATAAACTCCTTCACGCACAGAAAGGAGTCCATAAAGCAACTGACTTTATGCATTTGGATTCATGTGATAACACCTCCTCCTGCATAAACCACCAGATCACACAGATGGGGCAAATCCAAACATGAAAATGCTTCTTTTGTTTCGGCATTGATATCTATTCAAGCAACAAACTGCGGAAAGCTGTGGACAAAGCACCACAATCTTTGCTCTTTTTACACCCCAGACAGTGTAACTGTTGCATAAAGTAATATATCATAACACACCTGCGGCTTGCAAGAGCTTTAAACAACAACAAAAATAATTGCTGAAGTTCTGTTCTAAAAATGGGCTACAAAAAGGGAGCAGATTAGAACACATGAAGCTTGTAAAAACCGTAACATTCGTACATATGCACGTAAGCTTGCTGCTGATTTGACCTTTCCAGTTTTTAAAAATAAAAATCTCTCCTGCCAACAGATCTTCAGAGTCTACTGCAGTTCCATATTTGTTAAGGATGAAGATCGCAGGTCAATAAAACGTATGCCTGAATAAAATAGTAAGATTCAAACTGAACTCTGCTCTGTGGATGAGGCCACATTACAAGTGTTTCCACAGAGTTACTCTGGTCAAACTATGGAATTGCAATGTTTTAATCACAAGGCTGACATGTTCTGTTCTAAGCAGCTATTGCTGTTTTCTCCCTTATTGGCTAGGAATTCCTATATTCCTCCAGGGTCAACCTGGCAAACTAAACAAAATGGGAGGATACCTCTTATAATTTAGTTTCCTCTTTGCTACATGATGCAGCCTAGTCATTAAACTACCCACTTCATAGTGTATTCCTAGCTATGCTCTGGCAACTAATAACATTAAAGGTAAAAGGTAAAGGTACCCCTGCCCGTACGGGCCAGTCTTGACAGACTCTGGGGTTGTGCGCCCATCTCACTCAAGAGGCCGGGGGCCAGCGCTGTCCGGAGACACTTCCGGGTCACGTGGCCAGCGTGACAAAGCTGCATCTGGCGAGCCAGCGCAGCACACGGAAACGCCGTTTACCTTCCCACCAGTAAGTGGTCCCTATTTATCTACTTGCACCCAGGGGTGCTTTCGAACTGCTAGGTTGGCAGGCGCTGGGACCGAGCAGCGGGAGCGCACCCCGCCGCGGGGATTCGAACCGCCGACCTTTCGATCGGCAAGCCCTAGGCGCTGAGGCTTTTACCCACAGCGCCACCCGCGTCCCGAACTAATAACATTACTATTGTTTATTTATAAAATGTATACAGTGGTACCTCGGGTTAAGTACTTAATTTGTTCTGGAGGTCCATTCTTAACCTGAAACTGTTCTTAACCTGAAGCACCACTTTAGCTAATGGGGCCTCCTGCTGCCGCCGCACCGCCCGATTTCTGTTCTTATCCTGAAGCAAAGTTCTTAACCTGAAGCACTATTTCTGGGTTAGCAGAGTCTGTAACCTGAAGCGTATGTAACCTGAAGCATATGTAACCCGAGGTACCACTGTATACTGTTTAATATTTTAAAATCTCTTTTTTATTTTAAAATCTCTTTTTTATTTAAAAATCTCTTTTTTAAAAAGCAGTTTATGTACAATATAATCGGAGGGGTCGCTATAAATTCCAATATATACAAATAATAAAAGCTAAATAAGAGCAGAATAAAACTATGTCAAAGAAAGAGCTGAGAATTTCACAAAAAATGGAAATAATCATAATAATTTTGTAGCAAATTTCAAGATACTTCCATTCTCTAATTCACTGGTATATTTTGTGGCATTAATATACCTTTGGCCTATGACTACACTCTTGTTTCTCTCACTGCACACATCCAACACATGGGTTTCCCAGCACATAATTATGGCTTTTTGTTTCCTCACCATTTACATACTGAGCCTAATTCCACCAAGTCTAGACATGGTTCAGAGCTCTTAAAACCAAGCACATATCACAAATCTATTATGGCTTCCATTTAAGGATTATTTGGTCCACCAGTTTGCCACCCCTAAGCAAGATCAACCAAGGCCCAAACACAGTAATTCCTGTGAAGTAGGAGGAATTTATTATTTCCTCTTTCTCAGTTTTACAGTGATCTGTCACCAATAGTGAAGGTGTAGCCAACTGCAAGGTTTTTGCAAAGTGTGGAGAAAGCCTGCAAGACAAGCTCTTGCAATTCCATCCTTCTGGCATTGGCCATAGCTGATAGAAAGACCTCTCTGTCTGTTGCTCCCTGGCTGTGATCCCTCTAGGGCCAAGTGCACTCCTAGAATGCTCAGCCTGGCAGAACCACTTCTAGGCAGACCATCAGTCTGCAAAGTATTTACTGGAAGGATGTCAAAATCTTTGGAGGCTCCACTGTGGTTTGAGGCAATTATGGGCTTCCTAGGAAAAGGCAGGGGGAGGGTGGTAAACCAGGTAAGACATATAAGACACTTTCTCTACAAAAAACATAGGTAAAGGTCTAGTCATGCTGACTCTGGGGTTGCGGCGCTCATCCTGCTTTATTGGCTGAGGGAGCCGGTGTACAGCTTCCGGGTCATGTGGCCAGCATGACTAAGCCGCTTCTGGGGAACCAGAGCAGTGCACGGAAACGCCATTTACCTTCCTGCCAGAGTGGTACCTATTTATCTACTTGCACTTTGCCGTGCTTTCAAACTGCTAGGTGGGCAGGAGCAGGGACCGAGCAACGGGAGCTCACCCCATCGCGGGGATTCGAACCACCAACCTTCTGATCAACAAGTCCCATACCCTTCCATTATTGCTTGAAAAGCACTTTGACTCTCCAGCTATGCTCCAGCCTCACATAACTTAGTTTCAATAAGAATCATTTTCCTTTAACTCTTTTTATGCAAACACTTATGTGTTTATATACTTATAATAGCAGTTGAAGCTACGACAAATTGTTGCCATATGAGATGCTCCTGTTCAGGGTTTCAGTCATCTCAACATGCCCCTTTGCAGTATACTTCATCCCATGTTCCTTGCCTAGGAGAGCATTTTACCACCTTTGCCTGATTTACCAACTGTGGCCATTCCTAGACAGAGACGGCTTAGCAACAACGATTCATACACTGGTAATCTCAAGATTGGATTATTGAAATGAGATCAATGTGGAGCTGCCCTCAGGTTTGCTTGAACACTGCAGTTAGCACAAAATGTCGCAGCTAAGTGGGACACCACACCACATGCACATATTACCAATGCTTAATGAATTGTACTGGCTTCCAAGCCAAGTTTAGGTGACAAAGTTTGAGATAAGGGTATCTGAAAGAATGGCTCTCTCTGTGTAGAACTACCTATCCTCTACACTTATCAGAAGAAGTCTTCTGGGTCAGGCCATATCCTATGGAAATACAGCTTATGACTACTCAGAGACAGGCTGCCTTTGTAACAGCATCCATCTCAGGGAATGATTTCCACCTGGATTTCAAACAGGTACAACAGTATAGATACTTCATTGGCTAGTAAAATATGCCTGTTCACTCTGGTATTGAGGGCCTTTGATACATTTTTATTGTTCCTTAGATATGCCACATGTAACATTTTATTCTCTAATGGTGTTTAATGTGTTTAGTGGATTGACTTAAGTTATTTTATTGTACACTGCCTTGGTAACTTGTGAACAAAAGATAACATAGACACAGTTGTCATGCTTGTAACAAACTGTCAGGGAACTGCCATCGGAGCCAGAGGCAGAGGGAAGGCTCCAGAGGGATGCCGGAGAGGGTCCCAGTAGGGAGAGAGGCAGCCCATCTGCTGGGGAAGGAAATCAGCGTAGCACCAGTGGAGGAGGGGGGCAGATGGGGGAATCGGAGAGAAGGCTCCAGCACTCCTCGACTGAGACCAGTGGGGAGAGCACGGGTCCTCGGCTGCCCACACCCTCCCTGCGCAGAAGACTTCCGCGCAGGGAGAGTAGGAGGAGACTGGGCGTCAAAGAACTTCTTTGCTGGAAGAAGTTCAAGAAACGCCCACTGACGGATTCTGCCAGCGATTGAGACAGCCACGGATGGGTGGCTGTCCGGACAGAAAGGGTTCACCCAGGTAACTCAGCCAGGTGTGGCACCAACTTACGCACAAGCAACCCCCCAGAACCATTACACAAACAAATTGCCTTTCTGCCTCCTGCTCAACTATCAGTCAGCACATTCTGTGGACCATTTTTCAGTTTTTATTAGGTGCCCCCACCCTGCCCTAAAGATCTTTCAAACTTCTCTATAAAACCCTGGTATTTCCCTGACTTCTGTGCAGGGATGCCCTTTTGAATACGTGAAGATCCATAGTCAAGAGAATGAATTCACTCTAAGATTATGGGATCTTGTCGCAAAATATGCCCATTATTTAAAAATTCACTTCAAAATATGCAAAACAAGTTTGACAAACTTTTCTCATTTGAAAGCTTCTATGATGAACATTGACAAAATGATTACACCAGAAAATATAATCCTAACCTTTTTACTCATACAAGCCCCCTGAGTAAAATGCAGACATATAACACTAGGGGAAAAATCAAAGACCTTGTTAAACTGAGGCATAGAACTTGGAATAAATGGAATCTGGATGAGACTACTGGAAGCTCCCACACAGAATCACAGTATGAACATCCAAGAAAACAAAAATATAATTTTAAAAACATTGCCCTAGTTATATCTGTGAATACAAGTGGTGACAGTGGGACTGGGGGTATGACGCTGCCTGCTACCGGTGGAAGCATAAATATAGCCTTCCAGGTTTCTTCCAGATAGTACAGATAGTCTCTATCCAAGGTCAGTTTAAGAATTCATGCTGGCAAAGTGCCTTAACTGCTTATAGGTACTATCATGTTGATTTCCTGTTCTTGTAGCACAACAGGTACAAGAACTATTTGTGAATTTATTACTGTATTAGCTTAAAAAGGGGGGAAAGCAATAGTTATTGAAAATAACCCGGCTAATAATTTCCTTCTGACACTTGAGTTTAAAAGGTTAAATTACTATCTGAGGAAAGGTAATCTGGCTGCCTCTCACAGCAGCCTGCAAACTCGGCAATCTGCATAGAGAGGAGTATTTGTCATCATTAGCTGAACTGTGACAGCTGGTACCCAGGGTGTCCCAGATTCAAGAAGTGGCAAAGGCACTCTCTTCTTTTAACTTGCCATTAGGTGTAGCATGTTTCATAAGCAACAAGATATTTTGCAATACAGCATCAGACAACAGCCCTGAATACATCTGCATTTTATATGGCATAAAAACACCCTGATGCTGCATAAATAGTGTTATTTGCCTTAAGGCTACTAGCTCCAAGCTGAACAACCAATACTTTCCCCAGGAAAAAAAATGGCTTGTATGAAGAACACTTTGGTCATGATTTTTCTTTAAACTATTAAATTCCGGTTTTTAAATGCAGTTTGAACCCAATAATGATCACATGTTAGAGGACATGTAATAAGCTGTGAAGCAAGAAACTCAAATTTATTTTCATGATCCTACTAAATGATAATGCAGCAACTGAAAGCTTTTAAAGAAAAGCTACAGATAACATCACATCAGTGGTGTTATTAGAAACTTAAAATGTGTTCTTAATGTGTACTTTGCAAACAATGAACTGACTTGCAGTCTTCTATTCAAACTTGGAAATAAACTTCAAAACAGATCAAATTTAGCATACATTTTTTCCAAATGGGTTTAAATGTGTTGGGGGGGGGGAGAATGCCCAAGAGATTCCAAAAAAGGCTTTCCCTAGGAAAATCTGAAGTCAGTTGACTAAAAATATTTCAAAGACTTTTTCTAAAGAGGCATAAAAATAAAGGTTTGTGGGGCTTGAATTTTGTGTGTGTGTGTGTGTGTGTGTGTGTGTGTGTGTGTGTGTGTGTCTCAAACCCTTGACAAGATTTTATTATGCACAGGCTTCTACAGTTTCTTCCCCTAGGTTAATAAACATAATTCATACTACACTTTGCATTATTATGTAAACTACTTTTCACAAATAAACTAATTTTTCTGTTAATGTAAAATCTATGCAAATACATGCAGTCATTTATCAGGAAAGCTGACAAGCATTCCATATTGGAAAAGGAAAATGAAACTGCCTAAAGAATAGAGGCAATTAATTATTTCTGTATTTTCTCTCCGTCTGACTTAAGGCACAAAAGTTATCCATCCAGTTAAAACAGCAAATGAAATAAAGAGTTTCTTTTTTATTATTTAAACACATATGGCTTTTGCCTGCAATACTGATCACCGCAAGGTCTGCAGATGCCCATGGCTAAATTGTACACTGGCAGATGGACACAGGGGAAAACTGTGCTAATGCGGCATGGTGAGCAAAACAAATGAAGAACTGAATTTGTTGGTGGGAGGGAGTCTTTCCCCCCATTGAGATATGCCATTTGCTTATAAAGTGCAAATTAGGTCAATAATAATTTTTGTACAATAAATATTCTACTGCTTATTCCATCAGGAGAAATTTAAGAAATCTTGTGCAACAAAAATTCAAAAGGCTGAGACAGAGATACCAGCGGCAGTGGAGATGGAAGTGTGTTGGCAAAGTAAATTTCCTACACAGTTTTATTCTGACTGCTAAATGCTAATAGCACAAATAATGAACATGTTTAATGAGTACAATGAGGCAACTGTGTCCTACGCGTGTGCTGTTATTTTACCTTGGTAAGAGGCAATCTCTCAAGGTGCAGATGAAAATTGCAAACATTAAGGCACAACCTAGCAAATGTGATATTACTTACATATACTTCCTACTGCCAATGAAAAGTCTTTATTTATTAACTGTTTCGTTTTACAGGGTTATTAAAAAAACATGTAGGGTCTAAGTTAGCCTTTGATATACTTGAGAAATGATTTATAGGAGGGAGAGAGAGAATGTGAGTATGGCAGAATATTTACTGGAAATTGTTCAGTATTATTTTTCTAGCAATAACTTTTCTGCTAATAGGCCTGTAAACATGCACAAAGTTGACTTGAAATTACTCTTTCAATTATAACCGAACGTCTAAAATAAATCACATATCCAGTTTACTGTTTTGTACTGTGCTGAATTTTTAAATGAATTTCTAGAGCACATTACACAAGCAAAATTGCTTCAAAATAATTTAGTGACGCCATGCAATATTCTTAAAATACCAGATTATTTCTACTCTAACTTTATAAACTACATCTGGAAAAGAAATATACAACCATTCCAACCAACGGCAAAAAGCATTACTCAGAACATAATGATTCTGTTAAAAAAATGTTTGCCATTGGTTGAAACGGGTATACATTTCTTTATAGAGGTGACCATGAATAAGCTGTTTCCAGAGTTAAATTAGAAGCACTATCATACATTTTACAGGGAAGAACAAACAAAGGGGATGAAAAATGGTTAGGAAATGAGCAAAGATATCCATTCGGAAGAAGGACTTTTTAATGGAATCTATCACTTGATTGTATCACATTGTCTGAATCAGATTTCACTTTTATAGCTACAGAGTTTGTAACACTGTTCAAACACATTCATGTTACTCATAAAAATGTAAATGGCTTGTTTTATATTTCAAACATCAAACCCTTTTGGAAATCGCATTCCTTTCTTCAATGTACTGAATGCAACCATGAGCCCCATGCACACAGGGCTTTCTAACTGGGGATGTGGAAAAGTGCCCTCTGAAAATTTGATGGTTTTATCAGAACACGTATGGCTTCCCTTGAGATTCATCTGATGTTCTGCCATAGAAATAACTCCTAAACTCACTTCAAATTTTGCTTTAGGACTCCTTTTCTTTTCAGTGGAAGGAATATTATCTACACTCTACACAAGCTTTTCGTCTTGCATGTGCTGAGAATTTCTCTCTTGTTGAAAACAAGAGATTGCTACTAGGCAGACTGGAAATGCATTCAAGAGGAGTGTATTGATATAATACTTAAAATGAAGTTTGATTCCTGAATTTGAAACATATTTATCTTTTTTCTTGTTTTAATATGCAGTATGAATTTACTTCCAGATGAGATACAACATCAAAGATTCCTGTCTTTGTAGATCTGGTTCTCCTTTTTCTACTTCCTCTTTGTTCACAAATAAATCTTCTGTGTATGTAAATAATAATACAACTCTCCAAACGTTACAGTATATGTGGACAATAAAACAATTTCCCAAACAATATAGGATGAAATCTCCATTTTGTACTTTTTCAAACACCAATGGGAGATTATGCATGGATGGCAGGTTATTGTCTCATTTTCCCCCTTCCTTTCAGAGAAATGTCATTGCTCTAAATCCTGTTTAAATTTTGTTACATGTTCCTGTGCCTCTCAATACAACTGAGAAGGTTGTAACTCTAAAGAATGTGGTCCAAAACTGAGTAATTCCATGCAAAGAGGAGTGGAGTTGTGAGCTGGAGAAAGACACTCCCTGTCATCAAGGCTACTTCGGTCCCAAATGATAGCATTAACTCAGGAAGCACCTTCAGACTATAAACTTACTCTTTTCAGGAGGAGTGCAGTTCCATTCAAGACAGGTCACCTATTCAATTAATGGACTTTAGAACTACCCACAATCCATGCCCAAATCTTGTCAGGAGTCTTTCGAAGAAGAAGAAGAAGAAGAAGAAGAGTAGTAGTTTGGATTTGATATCCCGCCTTTCACTCCCTTTAAGGAGTCTCAAAGCGGCTAACATTCTCCTTTCCCTTCCTCCCCCACAACTAACACTCTGTGAGGTGAGTGGGGCTGAGAGACTTCAGAGAAGTGTGACTAGCCCAAGGTCACCCAGCAGCTGCATGTGGAGGAGCGGGGAAGCGAACCCAGTTCCCCAGATTACGAGACTACCGCTCTTAACCACTACACCACACGTGTTCAACCACCAGTCCAGCACGTGAACAGTCTCTCCTGATTCAGATAGAACGGAGACACAGAGTGGTGTCATCCACACACTGATGATAACACACTACAAATTCCCAGATAACCTTCATCAGGGACTGAATGGAACCTTGTGGGGCCCACAACATAACTGTCAAATAGCCAAGCAGAAATCACCCAATGCTACTTTGTGGTATTGATCCTGCATTTAGGAACAAAACCACTGTAACAGAGTGGCCTCAAATGTCAATCCCTAGCACTGATACAGAAGACTGCTGCAGCCAATGGCATCAAAATCTGCTGTGAGAGCAATAAAAGTAATCTATGCGGGTGACCAAGGCTCTGTCAATGCCAAAACAAGGCCTGAAACCATATGGAAATAAGCCTCAAAACAATTTCCTCCAGGGAAGTGGAGGAAGTGGACCTGAAGTGGACTGGAAACGACCTATCCAAAAAAGAGGGCCTTTCTGACCAGGTGGTAGTTGTCTAATACTTCAGTGATGTCCTCTTAAAGATACACACACACATGTACAAATATTCCTCAGTCACATTCCCTTCAGTTGCATTTTTATATAAAACCTAAAAAAGGTAAAATTTTAGCATTTTTCTTGGATGAGGAAGATTCCTCATCCTCTCTGATGATTTCAAGTGGTTTCGTCAGCATCTCAGCTTTATACTTTTAAAACTAGAGGGTAAAAAAGCACTATATCAATCAGGGGGGCTTTGGCAAAAGCCTATTTGACAACCCAAGAAGATCATGTCTACTGGATGTGTTCTGTGTAAATGAGCAGCTACTCTTACCCCTAAAAGAAAAAGAAAAAAAATCCCTTTTAAGGTTATGTGTCTGCACCAAATTGTTTATTTCTGGGACAAGTAGGGTCTCTCACATTTGTCTCTCTTTGCCCTGATAAAGTCCTGTGCTATTAGTTTTCATGGCACAGCATAAAGAAACGAACTGCATATCTTTCCTACCAACAGATGAGGCATGGAGATGCATGTGAAGATGGACTTCACCCTATAGAGAAGAACAGTGGGGGAGAACTGCATTAAGTAGAAAAGCTGGAAAAACCTTTCGCTGCTGCTGGTGTGTGTGCGTGGTTGTGTGTACATGTACTCCAGCCTGCTGTTTGACAGGCATCATGAGACAACATACAGATAAAATGAGTGCTTCCTTTAAAAAGTACCCACTAACCCCCTCCCTCCAAAATCAATCCTAATTAAGGCTAGTACAGTGATGAGGTACAGACTGCACAAGCTGTTTTCAGTACATCTCTCAAGAAAAGCAGCTGGTGTAGAAGAACTTAAAACGTTAGTGAGACAAACCTCCCTTTGTAACAAGCACATTGACTGTTCCTCAACAAGATTGGTTATATGTACCATTCTAGCTTTCATAATGCATTCTGTGCTTGCCTGGAAAAGGGGTTAGGCGGATAAGTCTGTAGTTTTCTTGTTTTTAAAATAAAATAAAATAAAAATAATATCTTGACCACTTTCAAGTCTTTTAACGAGAAGCCAGATTTGCATACACATGTAAGTTCAGGTATTTCACATCCAAGTTTTTTCGAGAATGTATGGGTAAATGTTATTCAGCTTTTAATTTTGTTAGTTAGCTTTAAGTGCAACCTCTATTTGACGTGGTTCTTCTGATGTACTACTAGAATAAAAGATGCAGCAAGGGGTTTCCCTTTGACATCTTCCGTAGTAAATTTTTAAGATTTATCTACACTTAAATATTTGGAGAGAAAGAAAAAGGCACAAAGAAGAACTACAAGGAAGATCATGAAATAAGCTGTATGTGATTGAAAATGAAAAGTGAAAGCGGGCGGTGAGGCCTATGAAAATGTATCCCACAATAAACCTGTTAGTCTTCAAGGTGCCTGGGGACACTCTGTTGTTTTGCTGCAATAGGGCAACACAGCTACTGCTGAAAGTTACAGACCACAGAGACACTGAGAGTGAGTTTTACCAGCACAAAGCAAGCAGCAGAAAGCAGCAAAGAAAGAACTGCAAATGGAGACAGGATGCATGGCTGTCCACCAGTTATATAGCAATGACATTTAGGAATGGATACCATATTTTATAGACCGTTGAAGAGCACGGCTCAAAAAGGAAAAAGCAGCAAATCCTAGGTGCTAGCTTCAGCTTTTTGCAAGCCAACAGCAGTTATTTACCTTCTACCCTAAGCCAATATTTCAGATTTTTATTTTATGATGCCCAGGTAAGCAGTTGCCTCCAGTCCTCTTGACACACTGAAGTACAATGTGGACAGTTGCTTCATCCAGTCAGTAAAAGAAGAAAGGCAGGAAAATGACATTCCATCAGGACTAACCCTACCACTAGGCAGAAAAATGTGGATGCCATGGAGGGGGTTGGGGACAGATGTAGCAAGGTGTTGGCTGAAAGAGCTTTGCCTGTCCTGCAACCTCTAAGCATTTTCCTCAAATTTCATGTTGTTTTGATTTTATTAGTTGTTGGTCTTAATACTGCGTTGCTTTTATGTTCACCGCCCGATAGACTTCTGAATAAAGGTGTGGTTCAGACATTTTCTGAACTGCCTTGGGATGCAGTGGAAGACATTGGCAGATGGACAATGTTGAGGTTAAGATTCAGTTGTCAGTGCAGCTGCAAATTGTGGAACACAGGTTGGGGGAGCACCATCTTGTGCTTTGTCTCAGGCAGCTCAGTGACTTGGGCCACCCTGAATTCCACATTTTTAATCACAGCTTAATCTGCTTTAAAGTGTAGTTTGGGGAAAAACTTGCATGAGTGTTGACTTTTTGGATAATCTGTCATGGCTTCATCCGGAATTAGAATATTTAAAGAATGTGTTCCAGAGGAGATGCATTTCATATCACTCATCAAAATAATTTCTCCAGCAGTCATTAATGGGGACATTTAGAGACATTCCTCACACTGGCAAAGGAAGCATTACTGAAAGCACTGCTGCCTTGTATATTTTAAAACAGTCATTAGGGTTGCTATTGAATACTCACTTATCTGGGAGTATGTCTCACTGAACTCATGGGGATTACTTCTGAGTAAATGCATGTAAAATTATACAGTGGTACCTCGAGTTAAGTACTTAATTCGTTCCGGAGGTCCGTACTTAACCTAAAACTGTTCTTAACCTGAAGCACCATGTTAGCTAATGGGGTCTCCTGCAGCTGCCACGCCGCCGGAGCACGATTTCTGTTCTCATCCTGAAGCAAAGTTCTTAACCTGAAGCACTATTTCTGGGTTAGCGGAGTCTGTAACCCGAAGCGTATGTAACCCGAGGTACCACTGTATCACAGTTAGAGAGTTATAACCATTGAAGCTCAGCAAGACTCATTTCCAAGTAAAGATGTACAAGATCATTTATTTTGGAGAATCATAGGACAGTGGAAATTCTGCTTTAAGTGCTCCCGCCTCCCACAAAGAGTAGATAGTCCACTACTGAGACTTTGCATATTAGAGAGAGAGAGGTTTACTATGGGGCTGCAGTTTATATTGTTGCTGTGTCTCGAGAGTCAACGGAGTGCACCTCCAGGAGTGAAGTCAAACCGCTGTGTTAGCAGCACCGAAGTGACCTTCCTGGGGAGCAAACCTGGGCAGTGTGCACGGAGGTCCTGGGCTGCCCAGACAACAAAACACCCCTCTAGGCCTTGCTGATGTGGTCCAAAGGAAAGCAGAGCAATACCTTTTGCACCAGCTTAGCTGCAGGAGTTGCTGGAAGGAGGCACACAAAGCACCATTCAACTATCTTAGGTACAAGTACCCCACTATAGATTTGTGTAGGGTTTACTCCTTAGCCCTTTCTTCTCCTGAATATATCCCCCAAAGCAGTACAGGTTTAGAACTAGAGTTTTCCTTCTCTTAGATGGGCTATCTTCCAAGGTGGACAAGCCCTATCTGGACCTCACTTCCCTCAACAGAATGTGCATAAACTGTCTTATTGAACCCACTACTGGTCTCATCTGTTCAGTCTGCTGGAGCCTGTCTTCACATGCAGGGAAAGTCCCTAACTCACTGAGGGGTTGGAAGCCAGTTGGAAGTCACTCCTGGGGTGTGGCTGCTATCACATGCTGAGAGCTTCTAGGAGCCATAGGTGAGAGTTGAGTGCAGCATGGGGACCAAAGATGGACAAACTATGCTAGAAGGATCACCAAGGGTACTGCCCCTCCCCTAGCACCCCACAAACCCCAGTTAAGACTGGTGCTTGCTACTTATTTTAACTGGGCTTTTTTGTTCAGGTCTGCCATTGTTGTTTCTATATTGTGTTGCTTTAATATTATTCTAAGCTACTTCAAGTGGACTATAACTTAAAATACATTTGTTAGTCTACCATTAGGCTTCAAATATGAAAAATTGATTTGCAAAATAGTTTCCAAATTTCAACTAAAGAATTATTAGATCATGGTATATAGAAGTCACTAAAATAAAGCTGCTGTGTTACTATTGTTATTGGCCTTTTTTTGGCATAAGAGTGTGTTACTATTCATTCCTGCCAACTCTATGGTTCCACCATGCAGTGTGGTCCATACACAGCTGTGTTGCCATGACATTTCCCCTTTCTAATGCCAGTTCAACCAAAACCTCTCCATCTAAAAACATATCAAATACCATAATGTCCATAAGTCATACAATGGCCTGTGCTGTTGCAACTACTGAGAAAAGATGCAACAATGCCAAATTTGGAAAAAAAACTAGTGCCACAGGCTAACAATGGCTGAGCATATATGGTTGATACATCTTCATCAGTTGCAGCAGTAACAAGGATTTTCTACCAGCCTCTGGACCTTGGCTTAATTGAATCCAGATATTTCTTTGGTTTCTCAGGATAAGTGGCTTCTTGTTAATGGCTATAAGGAGTAGGAGTATAGTATGGAGGTGACTGGTGGTGGAGTGCTTTTGAATTTGCCTTGAACTATCCACTAAATTCCGGGACGCAGGTGGCGCTGTGGGTTAAAGCCTCAGCGCCTAGGACTTGCCAATCAAAAGGTCGGCGGTTCGAATCCCTGCGGCGGGGTGCGCTCCCGCTGCTCGGTCCCAGCGCCTGCCAACCTAGCAGTTCGAAAGCACCTCCGGGTGCAAGTAGATAAATAGGGACCGCTTACCAGTGGGAAGGTAAACAGCGTTTCCGTGTGCGGCTCTGGCTCGCCAGATGCAGCTTTGTCACGCTGGCCACGTGACCCGGAAGTGTCTCCGGACAGCGCTGGCCCCTGGCCTCTTGAGTGAGATGGGCGCACAACCCCAGAGTCTGTCAAGACTGGCCCGTACGGGCAGGGGTACCTTTACCTTTACCTATCCACTAAATTCACGACACTTCTAAAAATCAGGTGTACAGCAATTTGTTGCCTTGCAGATTCTCAGTACCTAGGAATTTCACAGCTTAAATCAATGTATTTTTTAAAGTTCAAAATCACAGCATAAAAGTTTGAAAATACTGTGTTGCAAAATCCGGTTCTAACTGCAGACTTTTAACTCCAGAAACACAGATGCTGTGTGACTCTAGGCACTACTTCCAGAAACACTGGTTTCAGCCCAGTGTAATGCATGCCTAACAGTGGCCTATTAAAACTCATGCTCAGCTTCATACCTACAATGATTCATTTACAACTTCTGCCTCCGAATACTTGTGGCAGATTCCATGTGACTAAAAGAAAAGCTATGTATTTTTCTCACACTGGTTTCTACCTAGTATCATGCATAATAGTGGCCTTAGATATGAAAAATAGATCTCAAAACAGCCCTTACTTGGGAGGCGAATTAAACTAAAATCAGTAGGACGCTTCCAAGTAAATGTCCTTAAGGTGAGGTAAAAATCCATTTAAGCACGAGTACTTCACAATAATTAAGGCAGCTTGTGTGCATCGTGCTAACCATCCGAATAACATCTGATAGTATATGAATGTGTTTTAATCTTTTGTACATTTTTACTTATGTCTGCTTCTAGAAATTCAGTTCCCTCTTACAAACGATGCCTTTCTGGTCATCCTGTTCACTCTGTTAAACAATACATTTTAGAAATCTTGTTTATAGGAAAGATTACTTTAAGCTTTCAAAGCTGTTTATCCAACACATGCTGCTTCATTTTCAAGGTCAGTATTGAATATTTTAGTCACTTAATCACATACAACATGAAACAGTAATGAAAGTTCTGTTGGTTGACCCACTGCAGATGCAGTAGATTAAAGGGAGCTAATCCCCTCTGATTCCATGGACCATTCTGGGTTCAGGAAAAAAAGAGCATTCCCAAAGTAGGATTCTTAAAACGTCACTGTTGGACTGCTTTAACTGAAATCAGGCATGCTGAGAATGTCTGCTTTTGATGCAGTTGATAAATAAATAAACCAAACACGGCAGTGCATTTCCCCATATTATCCTGCCTGCTATTTACTTGCCAGCACTATACAACCTGTTGTTGCAAAGAAGAAAGTGTGCTTGTCTTAAACATTCTTCTAACAACACTGAATGGTTTATTTAAAACATAAAAGAGAGATCTTAGTGGTTGTTCTCAAGTCTCCAGAAGAACAGAATGTAGTATAAATACCATTTTGGAAATTTACGGAGATACTTTGGCTTATTTTTGGCACAGCGCCATAACTAATCTGTGAGAAACATTATTTGGATATTACCCACTATGCCTGAGCTCTGTAAGTGACATAAGACTCTGTGTGATACACAGTACTCATATGCGATTTTTGCTTGTACTGTTTTAATTCTTTCTTCCCAAGAATCATAGCACTAAATTATATATATGGGGAAAGCAGTTAGGATAGTGCTTTGGCAGAGGAGAGGGAATGAAAAAACTGCATTTCAAAGAGACAGGAGAAGAGGCTTGAGCAGCCCATGGCAGCTATCAAACACAGATTATAAAATTCCTACATGCTGTGATGGATTATCTGGGACATGGGAAACAGGAAAACAGACAACAACCATCCCTAAACTTCATTACAATACTGGGTTTGGGGTCCAATTTGTGGGGGCACTTCTCAGTCAGAATGCAAAGGAGGCAGGCAGAGAATTAGAAACCTGTATCAACTTAACCGCAAACAGAGTCACTGTGGAAATAACCCTGTTCACCTTTTTCTCCAAAAGCCGAATGACACTGCTGAAATATTTGTAATACATTCGCAATGTTTTGGAGAAAGGAAGTAATGGGGGGAGGGAAAAGAGCAGAGAACATAATTCTTTCTAGACCAGCCGTGGAACACTCCCATCACCCTCAGCCAACATGGCCAATGGAATGATGGGAGCTGTAGTTCAGCAAAATCAGGAATAGAGAATATATGTGTAAAAAAAGCTCTGGGACTGTAACTGTGTCAAGTACTAATGGTATGGCCACAGTCGTAATTTTTGCATGAGTCGTACCCTGTGAAATTTCTCTCTAAGCAACTGTAAATAAATAAACTTATGCACAAGTCCTTTGTAATATAATAATGCATTCTATCTGCAGATAAAGTATTTAATAATTATAAACATGAAAAAGCATTATGGACATTACTCTGATTACCCTTTTAATAGTATGTTTCCCCACTCTTAGTTTGAAAGAGTCATAACAAAAGAAATACAAAAACTCAAAGTCACCATAAATTAAACTGGAAGAAAATACACCTTTATTTTTTTCCCAATGACAATAAAAGTGAATCTGCTACAAAGATGTATGCTTCATTTCTCTAGTGGAAAAAAGAAATTTATTTTGGCTTGCAGGATGATGTGTAATGAAATGGGTGGGGGTGGAGAACTGTTAGAATATCAGATACATTAAATGAGCCTTCAAACCCACTCCAACAACAGGGATAAATAATTCAATAAAACCCACTTCATATTCTGTTTCCCTAGTGCAATACACAGATATTAAAAAACAAGACTTTAAACTTATGAACAGTGGTGTGAAGAATCACAACTACACAAAGAGAATTCAATGTGGCATAAATAGAAGAGCTTGTGCATTCAAAGCAACCAACATGTTTTCTCTAGCTGGAAAGCCAATATTCGTAAAATTAAAAATGAAGTTGCTAATTAACAAATTATGTTTGCTGAACACAAAATCAGTCTAGGCACACTTCTTTTCCAACTGAGATAAGACTTTTTGAATAATACTGCAACAATATTGCACAAAATATTTTATGTGAAAGTATGGGAGCGGGAGTTCCCAGCAGAGTCTTTAAAAGTGAGCAAGACTGTGCAACAGGAACAACAACAGCAGAATTTGAAGAAAGTCACTCCTCAGACTTTCCTACACCTTTAATTCCTTACACAATTATCAATCCTAATTTCCACTTGGTTATTTTCATCTTGCTCTGCTGATAGAAGTCCTTATCGCTAAGACCAAACTTGATTCAGTTGATAGGTGGATGTAATGAAAACAGAAAACTGACTATTTTAAATATAGGAGCATATGTAAAGTGTGCTAACCACCTTCAAACAAGCATCTTAATTTATATTTGTTCATCTAATGTGAGACTTCTGTATGACTATGAAGTGTAAAAGTCTTTGTTAACATTCAGTCCAATTCATCACAAAGAGAAGCACAGGGATTCATTCAGTTTAGTTGCATTTGGATTCAGTGCAATTAAAATTGGCATAAATCCTGGAAGGACTAAATTTTTAAAATAAAATTAAAGTTCACATTGAATTTTGTATCTAGGCTAGTTTTAAACACCCTTACTACAAGTGGATGTGAAAAACTTCCAAACACCTTTAAAAAAAATGCCTTACAAAATGTTTGAAAATTGGAATTAATTTTAATCTAGTATGCTAAATTCTATAACATCATTGTTATGTTACACAACTTTTCTCAGTGCCTACGTGTTTTTTGTATGCAACAACAAATTCAATATTTTTAATATAATAATAATATAATCCCTAAATGTTATCCTTCTATATTTATTAGATTAAGTTTACAGTTCAAATAAATCAAAATATCTGGACCAACTGCATCAGTTACTGAATTAATTTTAAAGAATCAAAACTTTTAACACTATGTGAAAAGCAGCTTGATCTATAAATTTATAAAGGAATATTTATTCTAGTGAAACTGGAGTTCAATCATTGCCTACAACAGAACCTACTCTGCCAAGTACACAAGCTTGCAGTTTTAGTCTCCAATTCCATACATAGTTACCAAGTAGTAAGTTCCACTGAATTAATTATATTTTACATACAAAGTAGACATGCACCGATCACAATATGAGGTGTAGCAACATTTTGCTAATGCAGGCTTATAAATTGCTGTAATTATTTTATATTTAATGACAATATTCTGCAAGAAACATTAACAACTTTGTGGTGTAACAGATAATTCAACCCATTTATAGCTCAATCCTAACCAATGTAAGGAATTTGAAAGGGAGTTGATTCTAACCTTCACCTTATCATTATGGAAACAAGCTAAATATAAGTCTAAAGACTTCACTGTGTGTGTCATCTCAGCAGCTAGAAGAGCATAGAGGAACCACTTCAGGAGAGTGCTTTGTTGTGAAGATTTTCAGTTATCACAGAGGAGTTTTGTTGCACCTCCACTGAGAACCGAATTTCAATTTATTACTATGTGTTTTCCCCTGTACTAAGCGGTTCAGTAGATCACTGCACAGTTCCAGCTAAATTTCTGTATTTGGACAACACAGCCTGTTCGCTACTAATACAGTACTGTTAAAAAGAAATGCAGGGACTGTGCTCCGGGGCCGGGCTCCCGGTTCAGAGGAGCAAAGTCGAGATGCTTGCCAGACTCTCCTTGCGCAGGACTCTGGTCCCTTCTCCCACCGACCCCAAACACCCTCGGGATGAAGGAGATAAAATGTGAGAGCGCCACGCTAGTGCCTTTCCCCTTCGCAAGCTCAAGCCTTAGCCTCTTAGAGGCGAGAGGGCGAAGGGAAATAGCAGGACGGGGTGCAGACGGGTCTCTTCTCTGCGGGAAAGAGATTTGCTTGCGCAGCGTCTCTCCTGGCGCCCCTCCACCTGTTGTTGGGCTGCTCGGCCCCAACCTATCCGCTCGCCCACGATCCTTCCTTGCCCCACGCACATTTCTGAAGCTAAGCTCAGGCAAGGCCACGCTGGTGAGCTGCTGTCTGGAAGCGTCTCGACGCCGTTTGCAATCCCTGCCCAGACAGAAAACGGCCGCGCAGAAAATGCGCGGCCCGCCAGATCCTCATCCTTGTCCACAGGAGGGTGCGCTACCGCTGCCTCCCCGCGCCCTGGGCGGCGGCTCCAGTTTCTCCTCCTTTCGCCTCTATCTAATTCAACGACCTAACACGCCCGGAGAAGTGCAAAGTGAAGGCAACCCAAACAGATCGCTAGACGCAAAGGTGATCTGAAGGGCCAAGCAGCCACAATAGGATCCTAAAGGGACCAGGTTGCTGCAATGCCCAACACGCGACTTGTCGATGGACTTGCTTGGAAGCAAATGCCTTTAGGGCCGGGCGATAAGGAAGTTCACCATTATCTGGAAGTAGGTCTAATCAATGCAGCGAAATAATAATAATAATAATAATAATAATAATAATAATAATAATAATAATAGACACCCGAGGAACGAATTCTGCAAGAGTGCAGGAGGATAAGGTTGCAATCCTATTCCGTTCCTTGGCAGTAAACCCGACTGAACTCAGTTGGCCTTACTTAAGTAGACATGCATTAGATTTAAGGGAGCAACTGATAAACAAAGGGGCTTAAATTCAGGGCAAATCAAGCGCGCCTGATTTCTACTGAAATCCATGGGGTTTAGGCACCAGCCTAAGGCTCTAAAATTCTATATTCATTTACTTGAGAGTATGTCCCATTGAACTCAGTGGGACTTAATTACGAGTAGACGTATATAGGCTTGAGCAGCAAATATTTTTTTAAACACCCATCAGTCTAGTTTTACGCTTATTAATTGATTTTAATGGATATTTCTGAGCAACATCTTTAGGATGCAGGCTTAAATCCCATTGATTTCGAATTAACTAAAGCGCGCTTAACTTTCCCTAGACAGCACCCAATTAATTTTAACATTAAGATGCTCCTAGATGCTTTTGGAAGCCGTTCAAGGGAGAGGGGAAGGTGGAGCTGCTCCAGGGCTCCCCTCCCAGTTCCGAACTGTGTTGCTTCTTGGAACAAGAGAGCAGGCGGCAAACCAGAAGGTTTGGCCGGCTATGCGCAACCAACAGCATTGCTTGGAGGCGCTGGATGGGATAGTGGCTCATAACTAGAGCTACCCTAAACCTGGACTGTCCAAATGGGACAGAAAAGCTGCCTGCCAGCTTGACCGCGATTTCTCCCGCTCCTCCTCTGTCCCGCGTTCCCATTACAATCCACCCAGACTGCAAATACAGTCCACACGGGGGTGAGGTGGGGTGCAGAAACCTGCCCACTTCAGACCATTAAGAGTTGCCATTTACTTTGCCACAATGTTGCTGCTAATGACAGCGGAGGCGGCTGGGCACCTTTGCGACACGTGCGGTACACAAAGGCGGCAACAAGGCAACTAACTCATTGCTCGCCAGGGCTGCGCGTCTTCGGAAACTCAATCCGGAAAACTGTCAAGCCCGCCAGCGACTGGTCGCTTCCTTCAGCTGCTACCAATCTAAAGAGCCAGGTAAAAAACGCGTCTCCATTTGCATCCAATCGATTGAGACCCGTCAGCTCGCCTTTTGTGCTATTTAATTGGGGAGGAAGAAGAAAGAGGAGGCGGGTGCTGCTCCTGGTACATATTTCCCCTCTATCGTACAACCGGTGACTTTCTAACACTAGGCTAGCCCGGTTGACAAGCGGAGAACTTCCCAGCTGTTTCCAACGTCTATCAGGCAGCGCCAGTTGAAGCCAAGTTTTCGCATGTGATGTCTCCGCTTCCTTTTCCCCGGAGCGAAGCGCCTCTCCAGTTCGCCGGGAGAAGGGTGCCGGGTTCCTGGCACCTGCGGTCCCCTTTGCGCCACGAGCAGGCTCCGGAGGACGCCTGGCGAGAAGAGTGGCAAGCAGTCCTTTCCCCAACCGCCGTAGCCGCCTTCCGCCTCCTCGCCTGCCCAATGGGTCGCTGGCCTGGCTGGTCCCTTTCTGCCACCAGCCCCCTACCTTGAGTTTGTGCGTTTCTCTGTCTCCCCGAGAGGGATTAATTAACCAGGCTGGAGCTGGAAGAGGCTGCCGTGACGAGCCCAGTGGCGATTGGCCGCCCGCCTGCCTGGCCCTGCCTTTATAATTTCCACGCGAGTGCATCTGGGCTCTTATACAAACCAACAGCCAGCTTCTCCTGACATATACACACACTCAGAGACAGGGAGACACACACACACAGAGAGGGGGCGAGAGAGAAAGAGAAACACCCAGAAATCCGCCCCCCCCATCTGACTACCAACATTGCGCGCAGACACACACACACACACACTCACACCCCGTGGTGACTCCAGGAGAAAAATAAATGCCTGCTCCGATGTGTT
Source organism: Podarcis cretensis (assembly GCF_951804945.1). Taxonomy (NCBI): domain Eukaryota; kingdom Metazoa; phylum Chordata; class Lepidosauria; order Squamata; family Lacertidae; genus Podarcis; species Podarcis cretensis. Next base: position 29,378,307 of record NC_137173.1, on the reverse strand, counting down.
ATTATTTTGACTGGTGGGAGCCTGGCTGCAACTGGGCGCAAACTTTGCTTCCCTTTTTTTAACTGCAGCTCTTCCATGCTTTCCTCTGCTCCCTGAAGGATCGTTTCCAACAAAAAACCCAGGGGTTTGTGTGCCTGTGCGTGTTTGGGAAAGACTCGGAGATCTGTCCGGGGCAGAAGGGTCCACCTTCAGCCTGCAAGGAGAGAGAAAGAGAGCCTGCGAGCGAGCCTCGGAGCTGAGGAGGAGCCGAGCAGCAAAAAGAGCAGCGGCGGCGGCGGCGGCGGCGGCGAGAGCAGCGCCTTTGGGCGGCCTGGGGCTCCGCTTCCCCGCGCCGGGCGTCCGGATTCCCGTCTGAAGTTGGCTCCCGCCTTAGCAGCCGCATTGGATCCCAGCGCCTACTGCGAGACTCCGGTCTACAACCCGGATCTCTGTCCCAACATGATCGCGGCGCAGGCCAAGCTGGTGTACCACCTCAACAAATACTACAACGAGAAGTGCCAGGCGCGCAAGGCGGCCATCGCCAAGACCATCCGCGAGGTGTGCAAGGTGGTGTCGGACGTGCTGAAGGAGGTGGAGGTGCAGGAGCCGCGCTTCATCAGCTCCCTCAACGAGATGGACAACCGCTACGAGGGCCTGGAGGTCATCTCGCCCACCGAGTTCGAGGTGGTGCTCTACCTCAACCAGATGGGCGTCTTCAACTTCGTCGACGACGGCTCGCTGCCCGGCTGCGCCGTGCTCAAGCTGAGCGACGGGCGCAAGCGGAGCATGTCGCTCTGGGTGGAGTTCATCACGGCCTCGGGCTACCTGTCGGCGCGCAAGATCCGCTCGCGCTTCCAGACGCTGGTGGCGCAGGCCGTGGACAAGTGCAGCTACCGCGACGTGGTGAAGATGGTGGCGGACACCAGCGAGGTCAAGCTGCGCATCCGCGACCGCTACGTGGTGCAGATCACGCCCGCCTTCAAGTGCACGGGCATCTGGCCGCGCAGCGCGGCGCACTGGCCGCTGCCGCACATCCCCTGGCCGGGGCCCAACCGCGTGGCCGAGGTGAAGGCCGAGGGCTTCAACCTGCTCTCCAAGGAGTGCCACTCGCTGGCCGGCAAGCAGAGCTCGGCCGAGAGCGACGCCTGGGTGCTGCAGTTCGCCGAGGCCGAGAACCGGCTGCAGATGGGCGGCTGCCGCAAGAAATGCCTCTCCATCCTCAAGACGCTGCGCGATCGCCACCTCGAGCTGCCCGGCCAGCCGCTCAACAACTACCACATGAAGACTCTGGTGTCGTACGAGTGCGAGAAGCATCCCCGCGAGTCGGACTGGGACGAGTCGTGCCTGGGCGACCGGCTCAACGGCATCTTGCTGCAGCTCATCTCGTGCCTGCAGTGCAGGCGCTGCCCGCACTACTTCTTGCCCAACTTAGACCTCTTCCAGGGCAAGCCGCACTCGGCCCTCGAAAACGCGGCCAAACAAACGTGGCGGCTGGCCAGGGAGATCCTCACCAACCCCAAAAGTTTGGAGAAACTTTAGAGGGCCAGCCAGCGGCGGCCCGACGCTATTCTTCTCTCCCCCGCGAAAAGAAAAGAAAAAACTGCCTTTCTCTTCGGAGGATTCTGCTGGGTTTTACGGGGCAAACGTCGCCCTGCCTTCGGGGAAGAGGCTGCCCGCCTGCGCGCACACGCACACCAAGGCAACTGCAAGTATTATGACTCTTGCCGGTATCCCGGTTTTAAAAGCCTGCCCGGAAAACAAAACAAAACGAAACCGTGTATGATTATCACCAGGGGAAATGCAATATTGGCTGCCGTTTTTAGCCTGATTGTGACCACTCCGCCTAGAAACCAGACCAATGGATTATAACGAGGCCGGGATTTTTGTGCGAGTAAGAGAGAATCTGAAGATGCCACCCAAATAACCACAACCGTTAGATAGGAAAAGAAACAAAACAAACCACAACTGTTCCAACTCTTCCCCTGTACATTTTTTAAAAAAATTTGTATGGAATATTGTGATCTCACATTGTCTTTGAAATTGTGGGTGTTAGTGTTTTGTGATTTGGTGAAAAGAAGTTAAATTGCCATTTTGGATACTTCAGGACATTTTCTGCTCAAGAAGATACCGCTTAAAAAAAGGTAGATTTTATCATGGTACTTTTGTTACTTGTCTTTTGAAGTGTCTAAGCTAAAAAAAAAAGTTTACATTTTTTTTGTTTCAAATATATTGCTTGTTCTATTTCTACCATTCCATAAATATACTTGAAATGTTATTTAAATATATTCAGAAGAAATTTGGATTTTGCTTATATAATTGTGAATATTGGAATTATATATTGGAAAAATGCACTTGAAATACACTGGATAATTACTTTTTGTGATTTAAATTTCTGTTGCTGATTTTATTTAATTACAAGCTAATAAATAAAAGTAAAATAAATATGCTTAAGAGTTTCAGTGCTGGATTCCATCTGGGTTTGTGCAAGCCCTCAGTCTGCTACATTCTCTCTTTTTGGGGGGCCGGGAGGGGCGGTGTAAAGCGGGTCTGAAGCCCTTGACGGCCTGTTAAAAGTAGCATAATTTAAAATGAAGATAAAAATCGGTGTAGCCTACCCTAAAAAAATGGGGTCCTGAAGGCCATCGACATCGGTCACACTCTGGTGTGTGGCAATTAAGCGAGTAACATTTTTACAACCCTCAGGAAATAAATCTACTTCTCAAAAGATTTAGTGGGCCAGGCTAACGCGGCTGTCCGGTTTTGAACCAAGCTGAAGGCACGCATTACCCAAGTGAGCCTAGTTTGTAACAAAATTAACAGCACTTGGAGAGAAGGGAGGGGGAAACTGCAACGTTCAGAGATTTGCGGGGGTCAAGCCAACAATCGGCAGGTAAAGCATGTTGCTACCTTTGCCCTAAACATCACCAGCCTGGCCATAAAGCCGCCGCCAGTTGTGTTTGGGGAAATCGAGCGCCGGCCTCTCCGGAGGCCCCGCCGGAGCAAAGGAGCCGCCTCCGCCAGAAGCCCCGTCCTGCCCTTGCCGAGAGCGCAGCAGGCAGTTCCTTCCTGATGCAAACCGTGATTCAGCCAAAGGGCAAATATGCCGGCAAGCATTGAGGGGGTGCAACAATGTGCTCAAGATCTGCCCAGGTGATACTGTTTCAAACTTCAGCTGCGCTCTGCCCGCGCTTGGATGCGCTGCAGCAAAACCGTTAGACTCGCCATGTTACCCAACTCCATGTTTTGTTTTGTTTTGCTTTGCTTTGCTTGCGTGTGTGTTTTAAAACCCGGAAGACACTTTTAATTCTTCCTGTCAAGGTTGGCAGGCGGGCAACAGACGGATGGCCTCGACATTGAGGCCACAATAGTGTGTATTTACACAAGGCTACGAAAGTGAAATTAAAATAACAATATCACTATAGATCCGGAGAGAAGGAAAACGACATGGACGTGAACTTTTGAATTCTGTAACAAGGCAAATCTCCGCTCTATCTCCTTGCTCCAGGGGTCTTCGGGAGAGATTCTGTCTTTGCGCACCCCAACCTTGCTAGTTCCTACAGGCCCGGGCTGTGCAATTGCTGCTCCGCGCGCCCCTGCAACGCGCACCCGCGCAGAGGCGGAAGCTCCAGTCCCTGGGGACTGCGTCGAAGGCAGACGGAGAGGGAGCGCGCCTCCTTCTCTGCCGCGGGTGCCCGAGGAAAGAGGCTGGAGTGCGGGCCCGCCATTACCTCGAGGGATTTCCGAGCAATTGGCTTAACTGCTAAATCTGCCCACGTTCATACAAAGGCCTTCGGGGGGAAGTGCGGGGGGGGGGGATTTGTTAAAAAGCGAGCGCGGGAGTAAGAGCGGATTTTACATCATTAACGCGCTGCGCTCTTAAATAAAACAGCCACGGAGTCAGACGAAGGGGGGCGCTTCCAGGCACTTGGGAGCATTCCTCAATTCATGGTTATGGGAAACCTCCCCCTCCTCCCCCCAACCCCAACCCCCCAACTTGGGTCCTGTACTCACTTTAGGGTCGATCTTCTTGAAGGCCGGGTCTTCCTCGTCTACCTCGAAGTAGATCTCGGTGGTGGTGATGGAGAGGGTGCCCTTGGCCACTACCACCGGCGCGATGAGCTGGGCCGGCGTGCTGAGGACCACGGGGCCTGCAAGACAAGACGGAGCGGCGTGAGGAGGCTGCGAAAGAGAGGCCGGCTGCTTTGCCCGACGACAGCAGAGCCGAGCGAGGAAGCCGTCGGACTCAGGCGAAGGATGCCTACGGAGCGCTGCCGGGACACCTAGGCTTCAGGAAGCGGGACGCTGTGTATGCCTGAACCTCAAAGCATGGTCAAGGGAACAGCAGGCCACTTTATAGGTCTTTCAAACTAAACAACACCCAAGAACTAGGTTGTGTTTAGGAAGATTGATTTGAGAATACTAGCGGGGTTCGGGTGGGGGGATCACAGCCCGCTGATGAAAATAGCCCCTCTCTTCCTATCTCGAAGCCCGATCCCATAAAGGTCGAGTGCAGGTCCCACTCAGTTCAGTAAATTCACCGGTTTGCACGTGTGTATGAAGAGCAGCCTAAGACGGGCAGCGAATATTTAGAAAAGCAGTGTCACGGAATAAAAATCAGAGGGGCTTCCAATAAAATACATTTAGAGTTACGCTTCCTGTATCTAGTCATAAAATTACAATACAAATTATGCACCACACATATCGAATATGTTTTACTTCTTTTTTATTATTCTGGACGTTAGGCAATGCAGTGTTTTCTACATCATAAAACTATCTGCGAGACATCAGATGCCAGACGAGGGCTCTCTGTGTGAAGAAAATGTGTATGTGTGTGTAAAATAAAGTGCAGCCTTTATTGTGAAACAAACAGTTGTTATAAAGAAAACGATTTGTCTCCGCAAAGACGCCAGAAACAATCTCTCTCCCTCTGAAATTTATTGAAATGTTAATGCTGAGAGCATAATTACTTCAAAACAAAAATATTCAGAGTTATTCTAACTTGCTTACACGCATGTATATTCTACAGAATTCATCGGGATTTAGTCCCAAGTAAATGTGCACAGAATCGTAGCTCAAACCTGCAAGAAAACCCCGAAATTATTTGGGCATTTCTAGTACTGTGCAACGCAATCCTCTGGAGGTTTCCTCGGGAGGCGGATCCGGCTGTATTCGGCGAGTCAGGCTGCCTAGTTAGGGTCCTGGCGACGGCAACCTTAGAGCCAAGCGCCATGGGGCTCCTCAGAGCAGGAGGACCAGTAATAGGAACCAGGCATCTGATGGTCTGACAAGCTTATGCCATAATAAATGTGTTAACATTTAAGGTGCCATAAGGCTCTTTGCTGTTTGCGGACCTTTATTACATTGACTCTAAGGAGACTTCCCATCCGGATCCTTACTGGAAATTCCATCTCGAGATCTATGCAGATCGCATAAAAATAAATGCATGGAATAATGGGATATTGAGCCAATATGGATAAATAAACCGAGACATCTATTCAAATAACATGAAATGCAATACACTGATGCCACATTTTAGAAACTGGGAAATAATAAGGCATAGTATTATCTGGCTGCTGGTGTTGTTGTTGTTTTTTTCCTTTAGGTGCTGAGACTGTTGATTCCGTGTGTGTGTGAAATGTTGTGCTCGGTCGGATTTGGTTTCTGGTGTCTCTCCAGCAGCCTTTCCCCGGATTCTTTTCTGTGGGGAAGGCAGCTGAGGTAGGGGCTGGCTGGCTGGCTGGCTGGCTGGCGCTCGGTCCGACCACCATTTGAGCTGCCAAGCTCTGCCCTCCTCCAGGGCCCAGTCTCCTGCCTCTACGGATCCCCTTCCTACCCGCCACTTAGCCCGGCCTCAGCCCGTCTCTCGGCCTGACGGAGAGCGGGGCAGGCCTCATTTCAGCGCTAACTTCCCTCCCTTCCAAGCATCGCCTCCTTCCCTCCTCTCCACCCAGCCCTAGGCAACGCTCGGCTTCCCGCCTCTGACAGCTCTCAAGCCAGCCCACCAGGGGCTGGATAATATGGAGACAAACTCTATTTTCGTTCATTTTCTTGTTTTCCCCGCGCCTAATAGGCCAGCCTGGCCTCTTCACCCCGGTCAGCTGATGCGGACCATACGCGCGGGGCTTGGGCATCGCCCTTGCTCCGTCCTCCCTGCCGCCTCCCCCTCCGGCCGGACAGCGCCAGTGGCGCTCGGCGAGCGAGCGAGCGAGCAAGCGGGCCGGCAAGCGGGCCGCCCTCCGGGCCGGCGGGGCTCCTGCTTAGGGCAGCGGATCGATCCGAAACGGCGCTTTAAAGGCTCATCAATCTTAATCTCGGTCGCTCGAGTAATTACGCGCGATTCTCTCGTGCGATTACAAGTGGATTTGGGTTTCGATTCCCCAGGCCCCTCGCCTTTGTGCGTAATGGCAGGCCGAGCTCTCCAGACGGCAGCAGCAGCAGCAGCAGCTCCCGGGCCCTGCTGCTGCTGCTGCTGCTGCTTCTCTCCGCCCCTCTGCGATCGCCACCCCGGCCCCTCTCCTCTCCCCGCCCCCGTCTGCCTTTAACCCTTCCTCGCCACCCGAGCGCCGGGGCTTTACAGGCCTCGGCGAGAAAAATAAAAAAAAAGTCCCTTAAAGATGATGCAGTTGGGGAGCCGCGTGATAGTCGATCATGATAAGGCGGCGTTTAGTGGGCCTTGCGCGCTCCCAGAAGGAAGATCAGGTAGTTAACCCAATTACCTCCCGGCTCCCCGCTTGTTATATGGGCAAAATAAAAAGGAAGTGGCTGGTAGTTCGCGGTCAGGAGGCCAGAGACTATAACAAGAAATCTTTTTCTTCATCGAGAGAGAGAGAGAGAGAATGCCTAAATCTTTTGTGTGCGGGGCGTGGGTGCGCAAGGGAGAATGACAGGGGCGAGCCGGGTTTAATTTTCAGAATGGCTGCTGGAAATAAGTGCATCGCGGAGATTTCCGAGCAAAAGGCCTGCGAGGAACCCCTCACACTTCCAAGCGCTCTGAACAAACGACCTTGTGAAATCCTATACGAGCCTGAACTAGGCAAAAACAGCTACCACTCAAACCAGCGGCGTTTCGAAGGATCACAAGATGTTTCCATTAACTTTTTTTCTCCCGCGAAATGGAAGAAAGCGGTGGGGGGGGGTGTTACTTAGCAGCATGAATATTCCTGATTAGTTCGTTATCAAAACCCATGTAAGTAAGCAAGCCTTGATATTATCCCAGCGAGGAGGTATCAGAGATGGAAAGCAGAGTCAGCACTCAGGGCCCTTGTGTCTGGGGGTGGTGTGTTAAGTACTGGTCCTTTTACCCAGCCACCACCCCTTGCTTTGGGCTTCGCCAGCCCATTGCTTCTGCCATCCCCCCCCCCCCGAACCAGAAGGCAGCTGCTTCCTGCTCCCCAACAAAAAGTGGGTGACTGAGCGGTGGCTGCAAGGAGCTACTTCCTTGCTTTGATCACTGACCATCTCTTATCTGGCTCATGCAGGGGAAAGACATTTGGCCCAGTGGTGGCACCTGAAGAAAGTGCAATAAAAGATGGTGGCTGCCCTTTGCAAGAACGTCTGTACCTCTCTCATTTACCCCCCCCCCCCGCCCCGGTCTGCTGGAGAGTGGGGACTGGGCCCTGGAGGGCCACCCAGGGAGAGGTGGCAAGAGCAACCACCACTCCACTTGTTTGCTTGGCCCTCTCTTGCTGGGTGGGGTGGTAGGGAAGAGTCCAGTAAGGGAAATCCACATAGAATCATGGAATTGTAAAGTTGGAAGGGACCACGGAGTCATCTAGGCTAATCCCCTGGGATGCAGGAATACTTTGCCCAACATGGGACTCAAACCCACAACCCTGACATTAAGAGTCTCATGCTCTACCAAGTGATACTTTCCTTACTGTTGGTTTATGGTCCCTTTCCTATGGAACATGGTGGAATGCCCAAACCGGGAAGTTGCGTTAGACATAATATTTTAGAATGGAAACCCTTCAAATATTATGTATTAACCCCTTCGCAACCAGAACCCATCTGTAAGAGAGGAATGGCCAGGGCACAACAACTTCAGAGCTAACTAGATCTATCACTAGTGATGTATGGAAGTGAGAGCTGGACCATCAAGAAGGCTGATCGCCGAAGAATTGATGCTTTTGAATTATGGTGCTGGAGGAGACTCTTGAGAGTCCCATGGACCGCAAAAAGATCAAACGTATCCATTCTTAAGGAAATCAGCCCTGAGTGCTCACTGGAAGGACAGATCGTGAAGCTGAGGCTCCAATACTTTGGCCACCTCATGAGAAGAGAAGACTCCCTGGAAAAGACCTTGATGTTGGGAAAGATGGAGGGCACAAGGGGAAGGGGACGACAGAGGACGAGATGGTTGGACAGTGTTCTCGAAGCTACAAACATGAGCCTGACCAAACTGCGGGAGGCAGTGGAAGACAGGAGTGCCTGGCGTGCTCTGGACCATGGGGTCATGAAGAGTCGGACACGACTAAACGACTAAACAACAACAGATCTATCACATTCACAAGTCACATATATAATATAAACCACAAAAATATTCCACAGAACTACCTGCTCTGGGTCATAAACAGAGTAAATGCTCTGGAATGTTAACTTCTGAGCTCGCCTAATTATCCATATCCACCAGTCACACATAGCTAGATGGGTTTCATGCATTAAGCCACAAAACCTGCTCAGAAAACAAGTTCCAATACCTCTTCAGGGCTGTAAATGATATTCTGGAAAAATGACATGGAACACCAACTTCTCAGTTAGTCATACTATCCCAGTTTACAGATGGGATTCATTCCACAATACACAAAACGACTAGGGAAACCATGCTCTGAACTACTGTAATTTGTGCCTAGCTAGGAATTCTTACCAGCCCCCTGGCCGCTGCATTTTGCAACTGCTGTAGCTTTGGAACAGTCTTCAAGGGTTCATGTATAATGCAGGCTTCATGTATAATGCAGTACTGTAGTCCAGCCCTGAGGTTACCAGAGCATGCAGCACTAGAGCCAGACCATCTCTGTCCAAAAATAAGTATTCCTAGTTACTAAAGCCAGCTTCCAGTGGCAGCGTTTGGTCTAAGAGCATTTTTAAGCTTCAAACCTGTTATTTCTATGGCAGTGCCACTCCAAACTGAACAGGTTGTTTACTCACTTCCCACAGGTGAGAGCCTGCAACACACAACATCTCCATTTTGTCTGGAATCAAATTTCAATTTATTGGTCCACATCAAGCACCTGAACTGCATTTTCTGATTCAGGTGGTAAAGCGACATAGAGTTCAAGGTCATCAGCTGATACCTCACTCCAACTCCCCTGATGACATCCTCCAACAGCTTCGCATATGTTGAATAACATGAGAACCAAGAGTGATCCCTGCGGGTCACCAAACTTCTATGATGTCAAGTTATAGTTCAACATTGATAAGTCTCTGGAAGCATGAAGGTAGGCGTGAAACAACAGCAGTCTGGTGCAGAGGGGACTCCATTTCCAACCCATGAAACTGCTCCAAGCTATGGTGTGCAGTATCAAATGCCTACAAGGTAGCACTAGGACGACCATGGCAGCTTTGGTGCCATAACTGGGCCTGAACCCAGACTGTAATCCACTTCTTCCAAGCACACCTGTAAGTTGAACTGACACAAAAAACTTGAGCATCGTGCCTAAAAGGGATTGTTAGCAATTGGACAATAGTTATTCAACAGTTCTAAGTCCAGGAAGGTTCTCTGAAGGAGAGGACACAACACTATATCTTTAAAAGCCAATGGTACCCCATCCTGCAACATGGCATTCACGACTCCCTGGACCTATGCTGTTAAAACCCCTCAGGTTCATTCTCGTACATCACAATGGGCAAAAGTTGAAAGGACAAGTGATCAGTCAGACCCACTTCCAAGCAGTTTGTCAACATCAGGCTGCAACAATTTAAACTCATCCAAGTAAACTGGAGCAGATGGTGCTCTAGACACCTCTGGATTAGTCCAGATAGTGGCATCTAATAGTGAGCCCACAAAACAATACAATTAAACAATTTTTTTAAAATCAGGCTTTTAATTCAGTGCTTGAAAAAAGTACAACGATGAACAATATACTCAGCAATAAGAGCAAATGAACATTTGCTTATCACTTAGAGGTAAATTCAAGATATGGTTAGATTACAGCTCCCATGATTCCTGGCCACTGGACTTGTGGCTGGGGCTGATGAGAGTTGAAGTGCAGCAACATCTGAAGGGTACCAGGTTGACTATCTTAGATTTATAACCAATGTTTTCTACAGACCTGCACACTTTGAAGAACCCCGTATCTATTTGGCTGGAATAACTATAAGGCATATCAAGAGATTTATCAGATTATGTCCTTCCAAGATTTCTTAAATCCACAATCTGCATCCTTCTTAATTTTCACCTTTCTAGGGTATTCCCAGTGCTGATAGCCTATCCCCTCAAACAATACATCAAAACAGAGTCTTATCTCTGGAGTTAAAACTGTGAAAATTGCAACCTTTTCCTTATGTGCAGAGGTGCACTGGTCTCAGTGGCTATTCCTATAGAACTCAACCCCCTCTACTGAAACGAAAGGGTTAATGGCATAGTCAATAGATATCCAAGAAGACTTCACTTTTCTCAGGGTGAGCAAGGAGAGACGATGCAAAAGACATGGCTAAACTAGACTGCACTAGACTGCTTAGCCAGAAACTGTTTTGTTGTCTGATGACCTCCCTCTTAATTTGCTTTTATAACTGTCTTGAATAAACTTTACGTAATTGGACTGCTTCATTGGAGTGTATTTTAAAAAGCACTCCCTGGTCGAAATCCGCCTCGCTGCCACCACTTGAGGTACCCTGCTAGCTTTAGCACACAGGAAGAGGAGAGGTCAGGCTTAGGCTTGGCTAGGAGTTTCCGCTATTGCTTCGCAAATATGCCCTACCCGCGGCGTAGCGCACTTTCTCCCAATTTAGGCAGAAAAAAAGTAAAGTAGAGGGCGTGTTGCCAGGGTCCAGCTTGTAGGATTGGCGTTGGAACGGTGGCTGCTCCTCCAGCCCCTTCGAAAAGGGCCTGCAGGAGGAGATCATAGGATCCGGGAACGCGTCCAGCGCACAAGCTGCCAGGCAAAGGCAGGGGCGACTGCTCAAAGGTCAAGCAGCTTCTACCTGCGCGCTCTCCGAGCAAGGGAGGACGATCTGCGCTGGACACGCGGAGGGACAGCGCAAGTGAGGAGGTGGCAGATGCCCCCTTCCCAGTTGTCCCTTGGCATTACAGCGGGATGGATTGGGCCTTCTGGGTGAGGTTAGCAAAAGGACAGGGATCCAAAGGCACTTGGCGCCCCTCCCCCACATCATAACCTGAGTGTAACATTTCACATATTTCACTCGGAGCCTCTGAAGCGCCCCCCTCCCGCCCGCCCGCTGAAAAGGCACCGAATGAAACGCTCCTTCTTAATAGTGTGTCATTTTTACACTTGTCCTTTGGAAATCTCCAATTACAAGTCCCAATACCACGGCACATTTAAGGAGCGCGGAGTCTTTTTGTTCGAGCCTTCAGGGAGCAAACCCGCCACTGAGAGAATACGAAATTAATCCACTCCAGCTATAGAGCGAGAGGATTATGTTCTAATCCCCTTTGGGAGAGGCTCTGGATTTTAAGGATCCGACATTAAAATGTTTACACCAGGCGTAATCAAAATAGTGCAGCTTCTCCATATGGCCCCGAGATAGCAGCGCGGCATTGGCTCCGCTTCCCAAACGGCTCCCCAAAACAATAATGCGGCGCACCGGGCATGGACGGGATGGAGAGCGCGGAGAGCGCGCCAGGCGCTGCCGATCCAAGCAATTCCACCCCTTTGGGGAGGGGGGAAGCGCCACACTCCCAAGTCCAAAACAGCAGGGGAAAGAAGTGAGACCCCGCCACCCCCACCCACTTATCGGCACAAGCTTGAGCGCTGCCCCTGCGGAGCCAGGAGCCGCTTTCCACGTCCACCGGGACCGTGCCAAATCGCGCCACGGAGCTGCAGATGCTCCCACCTGCGCCCGCCCGGCCCCGGCGGCCGTGACTGGTCCAGGGAGGCCCGTCCGCTTTGTTGTCCCTCGGCGGACGGAAGAACAAAGGGCGGCAGGCCGAGGCGAGCCGCCGCGCCGGGGCTTGGACGGAGGATCCCCGCTTGGGCGTCCCCAGCAGCCCAGCCGAAGAAGCGGCAGGCCGAGCGGCGGAGAGGCGCCAGGGCGCACAGAGCTCGCAGCGCGCAGCCCAAGGGCCCCGGGGCGAGTGACGCCTGGGGAACACGCGCGCCGCGTCTCCAGAAAGAAACGGCGAGATTGACCTTTAGACATCTTTTAGACAAAACACACACAAGAGTAACAGGGAAGAAAGAGTCGGGTATAGATTCAGGAGGCAACACCTTCTGAATTTCGTTTGGCTTGTTGGAAGACTTCTAATGAAGGTCGGTCGATGCAAACTAAATTGTACAAGCTCACACAGCTTAAAGAGCAGAAGCCACGAGGGAGTTGTTCGACCTGAGCCCCACTGAATTCCTGGTGTGCATTGCCAGGTATGGATTATAGCCTAAGGCAGCAGTTCGGGGCACAAGACCCACCGAACTCATTGGGAATTACTTCCGGGAAAACAAAGACAGGATTAGTTCTGCTAAAGACGGGAGCACTTTCTCTACAGTGCTCAACAGGATGTGCATTGGAAGTGCTACTGCTCAAGCCCTGCTGCGAATAAATGGAAACGCGGGTTGCACAGAAGTAGCGCTTATTGGATCACTCCCTTTTCCTGTTAATCATTAGCTCCAATTTTATGTACCTGCCAGAACAGTGTTTCTAATTTCAGTGAAGGCATTTAAAGCATAAAATAGCTAATAAAGCAACTAAATAGTACCGGACCTCTTGGTGCTATTGCAATTAAATTCTGCAGATGGCTTTACACATATTAATCCACCAGTATGGTTTTGCAGGGTTTGTTTAAAAAAGAAAGTTTTAACAAGCTGCTATGTTCCAGGGCAGTATCAAATCATTTAATAAATAGGTAATAAGGATTTTTTATAAAGTTAAAATAATTTAGGCACTTTAGAATCAAATGCTTCTTTTAACTAAAACAAAAAACAAAAATAAGCTGACCCTGAAAAGACATGTTTCAGAAGAACAATAAATTTCCAAAGTATTAATGAACTTGGGATGTAAGATCGACTTTTGTCTCTAAAAAAAAAGTCAACCTGAAATAGTCAATTTCCCCAGATTACTATATTAAAATTGGCATTTAATAATTGTTCAAGACTAAAAAGAAGACAGCTGAAGAACAAAATAATTTTCAGAAACAACCCAGATGTGAAGACGTTTTCCCCAAAATGACAAGGTATAGAACTTATGGTCCATTTTCACATGGGATACCTACTGGTGGACTGCCAAACCACATCAAGCACTGTTAACTAGAAGCAACAGGATTTGCTTCTAAATAAGTAACTTTAAGATCAAGGTGCTATTTAGTTTAGAACAAACTTTTTAGGGCTTCAGTTGTAACCACACTTAACTGGGAGTAAGCCCCACTGAATAAGATTTCACTCCTGTGCAGGGCATGGTTTAGGATTACGCTGTAAGGCATTTTGAAAATCTATATATACAACCAGCAAGATTCTAGGCTTACTATATTGTAAAGTGGCAAGAATTAGAAGGGTGGGAGAATGTAAAGGCAGTGTCAATGAACTTGTATAAAAGCCTAACAGCATATTCTTCTACAAGATGTAGACACACAGGGAACAATCTATCCACTGCACATGTAGTGTTCACATAGAGAAGACTGCCATAGGCTCAGAACCGTATTTCTCCCCTCGTCTACAGAAATACAGGTGTGAACACAAATGCACAAATGGGATAGTAAGGGGAATCAAAGGAGCATGTCTGCCGCCAATATCCCCATCTGGCACTTTGTTTTCTGTCAATGTTACTCAGCATGAGAAACATGTATCGGGGCAAAAAGAATGGTTGGATGGGATAAGGGAGGTGTGCACAGACCATTAATTCCATATTTGCATTGTCCCAGTATGTGAGGGAGAGTGAGAATGGAGACAGGGCTCTACTTAGCCTTTGAGAATACTCTGTGAAGACGCTATGTCCATGGTCTGGATCCTGCACTTTATTTTTATTTTTGCTACTATTATGTACTTACTTGGGAGAATTTCTTGGAAATATGTTTTATTTGTATCAAATGAAATTAATTGTTCCTCAGGTATAGTTTGTAAAGCTATGGATAGTTTACAAAACAAAGTAAAAATGCAAAACATAAACTAGTTAGATGCTGGAGAATTCCCTTGCTGTGTGAACAGTATTTTTAAAGAAAAATAGTCAACAAATAAAATAAGTAATATTCACTAACATGTAGTCTGTAAAGTAACGGTTATAGAAAACAATGAACTCTAAGTTCATGCAGAAACAATGAACTCTAAGTTCATGCAGAAATTCTAAGAATATGTAACACACCACAATTTCACTATTTTTGTTCTTTAATATTAAGATCAAGTGGAATTTGACTTTTGGCTGCATAACTGGTGAAGTTTAAGTTTTCAAGAACTTATTTCCACCCATCTGTATCAAAAGCAAAAACTAAAGATTTCCAGCAACTCTGTTCCTGACAAACTGGCGAATAAACAGCTTCAAAAATGAATTTATCAGTGATGTACACAATAAAATTAACTGTGCAAAAGTGCAAAAAAAGACTATTCAGCATTAAAGAGGAAAATCTACCACATGGTGTATGCATAGTCTAGATTTCAAGGGTAACTTGCATATAAATTCAGGAGCCTGTTATTTCTTCACACTTACACATATTGTAAGCATTTCCTCTCAATATATTTATATTGCTGCAGACATTGGGACATACCTTTGCTATATATACTTGAAGGCATCTACTGCCTTCAAGTATATATACTGCTTATTTTAGTAAACTCTGGCTATTTTTCTCCCCTGCAGCAGGCTCATATAGTTATTTGCTCATTAAAACAACTTAAATCGTACTGCAGAGCCAACATACACTATAGTTTTGCCCCATGACACTGTGAAAAATGTTGGTTCTTCCTTTCTAGAGCAGATAAAGTTGAAACAATGCTTTTGAACTGTGCTAAAAACTAACAGTTCACATGGATTTAACATGGTTGTGGACAAAGTTAAAAGCCCCTCTCATCTGATGCCAGGTGATCATGTATCAGCAATGGCCAAGAACTACTTTTAATCATCTGCATCTGGCACAGAAACTGTGACCATTTTGGATGAAGAGTTTCCTATAAGATTCTAGATTTGTTCTTTTGTCTTCTCAACGTTTTACAGGAACATGAGTGAAAAATATCCTTATAACGTTTTTTGTAAGTGATGATAGATGAGCTAAGGCTAGGCCAGAAAAAATGCAGCTTGCCTGCCAATCAAATTTCTGTATTCTGCTTTAGAACTTACACTCATGGCTGCCTACGGGGTTGCAGATGATAAAGGTACTACTGTCACTTGAAGCAGCCCTAAATGAAGTGGTGCATTGGAAAGGTCATTTCACATCTGCTGTATGGTACTAAGGCTGTGATCTTGTGGGGATAAACCCCAGTGAACTCTGTGAGACTTACTTCTGTGTAGAAATGCATAGGATTGTACTCTTAAGTAAAGACCCCTTACCTCCAATCAGAATATCATATCTGAAAGGGACAGAAATTTTAGCTTTTACCATTAAAGTGATGGTGGTGAATTAGTTAGCCACCATCTTCTAAATCATGAACACTTCTAAATTTTAAAACGAATATACCAATTCATACATGGCCATGAACTATTGTTAGTTCAGTCTTAGTCACATAAAATAGTGACTGAATAAACATGATGAAAACATAGTATCTGTGTGTGTGTGTGTGTGTGTGTGTGTGTGTGTGTGTGTGTGTGTATTCTCATTATAAAACATCCTGAAATAGAACATGGGGAAAAAATCAAACTGCTGGACAAAAGCACCTGTCTTTCTATTCTTTATACTATATTTTCACAGAACCTCTTGGTAAGTTTGCCTTTATTATTTAATTTCTGCCATTTTTGCCTCTAAGGAACATTTCAATATATTTTAATGTGGATGTTAGTATCAGAGTACGAAATAGATGCATCATCTCACATAAGAAGGGCTCATGGATGTACAAGTTGTAGGGATGTCCATTGGCTCTGTGTGTACCCCAAATAATGAGACAAATTGAAGTGATTCTGCACTAGCCTCCACCTGATTCAGTCACTGTCCATAAGCAGCCAAGCCTTCACTCTTGCATCCTATGCTATGCTTCCACCCAGTCAACACAAAGTCACGTATAAAAGTATTTTCAGTGGTTGCCGCAACTGAACAGTTCTGCCAGCACAAAGACTTTTAGTGACCCGACCAAATTTCCTAAACCTCTCTCCTCCCCGTGCACACCCTAAATCTGCTCTGGAGGTGAGTGATCCCTCAGAACAGGGAACTAAATGTCAATGAGCTAGTGAAACTGTTTAGTTGAATATTGCCATCGGTTTGGGGAAAATGGTGAACTTCCAGATGTTTTTCATTTGGGCTCATTTTCAACGAATGGAGTTGTGTTGGTAGGGGGAAGGAGAGGCTGGAATGATAGCTTAGTTGATGTTTTCTGAGTTGTTTCAAACAGCACATTTTCAAATAGCCCTACACCAGGGGTCAGCAAACTAAGGCCCATAGGCCGGAAGTGGCCCGCGGAGGTCGTTTGACCAGCCCACATCCCGAACCAAGCTGCCTGCTCGTGCGCTGCACTAAACCAGTGCAGTGTGGAGTGGGGACTTGCTTCCGCGGTGCCGAAAATATCATCTGCGCATGCGCATGTGCTGAAAATTGTGGGTGCTCACACATGCGCACGATCCAGCCCACGGAGGGATCTCCATGGGACCGATCCAGCCTAGGCAAGATAAACCTTGCTGTTCCCTGCCCTACACTGAACTAGAGGGCTCTCCAGTCTTCAGGATCGACTTTTAAGAAGTGCAAGGGCTGAACAGGAAAGTGCCAGGAAAGCCCTAGTGGGCACATGGGCCACATCTCTACATCTAAATCTGTGTTGCTAAAAATTGCTGAAGCTTGTCCAGAGGGAAATTTAAAAATTCACAAATCTTCAAACAAAAAAACCAAACAAATATTTCAATCATGTAAATATGCGTAGCCATTTAAGTAATTATCCAAGGAGGAACCACCTATTTCTTGCTCTGCTTGCCTCCCCCAATTCCTCCATCTGCCTTCAGGATGGACAGTCCCCACAGCAGTGTGCTAAGCCAGCTGTTCCTGCAGTTCTGTCCTGCCTCCAAGCTGGAAGCCAGAAAGACAGGAGGGAGCTGGAATCAGATAGAGATGGATAACATCCATCCCTCACTCCTCTCTCTCTGCTAAGAAACAAGACAGAAACCTCAGATATAACCTGGCACACCACACTACTGTCCCACTTTCTCTTTGGCTGCACAGCAGTGAGCTATAGTTTCCCTAAAACAGGAGCTCTGTTGAGGCTAGAGGTAAGAGCTAGACACGGATGCAGAAGACACAGAGCTCTGCTTTACTTGCCACCTCTCAAAACTGTCAGCCACCTGGATAGCAGGCAACAGAGTGGGAAAGATGAGCCCTCTGAAAAAATGCCACCCAGCACCCAAAGAGGAGGATAGGAGAAGCTAAGTGAATGACTAATGAGACACTTACCTTTTGTGGTGGCAATACCTATGTGCACACAAAGGGCAAGGGAGCTGGTAGGTGGCAGACACCTGTGATGAGCCTGGGGTGGAATAGACAAAGGCAGGGACGCAATGCCACTGCAAGATGGGAGGTGTTTGTGCCACATCTTAATGAGTGCTACAAACAAGCTTGGAAAAGGGCCAACATGCCAAGGTACCAGAGAACCAAGAAAGCAATTTGCATAGGATAATTACAATGTTGCAGCTTTCTACAGCAAGTATCATACACCTGACTAGTTACTAAATGTTTTTCTTTCTTTATTTCGGTATTTCCCAGTAAATCAACCATTAGACTTTTCCCTAGCCGAAGAACAGTTCACAGTCAATTTATGGATTTAAAAAAACAAAAGAATGTTACAGAACCCAGAATCACTTGGGAGGTGCATCTTAGTGCAGGTGCAGAGTTTCTTATTCGGTCTGCATAGCACACTGTCACCTACCATTTTGGAAAAGAGGGGGGAATCCTTAAAAGATCTATGTACATGTGTGCAACTGACACAATTTTAAACTTAGGGTTTTGCTTTTAAAGCTCAGAGTGGGTGTACCCGCTGGCACTAGTATGCCAACACAGCTGTACAAAATGAATTGGCTCCTATAAATTAGTCCAAAATATTGCATGGGCACTTGTGCTGTGGCACTGGGAAGGGGGATGAGTGAAAAGGGCAGGTTTGCTACCTGGGCAGTGGTGCAGACTTGCTTATTGGACAGCAGCTGACCATTCTAAAATTTCACACCTTCATTCTCCCATCTGGAGGAGAAAACAGAATTGTTAGGACAGGAGAAGACTGATGGGAAGAGATCCTCCTGCCAACTTATTCTGAACAGAACAAGAGAAAATGGACACCGGGCAGAAAAGACTTGGGAAGACAGAGCTTATGGTTTGGAAAAATGGGAAGTTTTCTTTTGGGGGACGGGCAGCAGAGGGAAGCGTTAACTGGGGGCATGAATTATTGGAGACACTTGGGCCAGCCAGATTTCCCTGGAAACTCAAAGATGACAGCTTTCCCCTATTTTCCTCTAGCACCTGATATTCAGAGGTACACTGCCCCTGAACACGAACTTTCCATTTAGCTGTCACAGACAATAGTTGTTCATAACTAATCTTCCACAAATTGATCTTATCATTTTTAAAAGCCTTCTAAGCTAGCAGCCATAACATCTGCAGCAGCATATTCTAAAATGGAAAAAAAAATCTTTCAAGGGTGAAGAAATAATGTGTGCAATACTGCTGTGTGAGGCTGCCTGAATTTGTTTTTCCCTCTGGCCTTTTTTAAACATGAGAAGTTGGATGAGGAGGAGCAATTCAGAGCATGGCATTCAATGGCATTGCAGCAAATCAGTCAAGAGGAGTCATTTTTAGAAGGGGAAATAATTTGGGGAGGGGGTGTTTGGGGCTCAGACCTCACCGCGGATTTGTATTCAATGTGTGGTCTTGATAACTGCTTGTTTCAATCTTTTGTCCAGCACTCTCTTTCCAACAGTGGCAAGTCAGATGTCCCCCGAGAATCTTACAAAGAAGGCACAAGCCAACAGCATTCCCCTGTGGCTTGTCTCCAGAATCCAGTATTCCTAGGAATACTGCCTCAGAACATGTAGGCTTGCTTACATATCATGGTTGATAGGAGATACTTTCACGAGAGAGCAGGGTTGGGAGCCATAGATGGAACCAAGAGGAAAAGTAGTAGGCCTGGCTCAACAGAGTGGGACTTGTAACACTCCCGCTTTTTAAGAGATACCAGGAACTCCTGTGCAGAGCCTATGCTCTGCATGCGGAAGGTCCCAGCTTCAATCCCTACTGCCTCCAATGAAAAGGATTTCAGGTGGCAGAATAACTGCCTCTGCCTGCGACTTGGGAGAAGCAGAACCCATTTGCATAGACAGGGGGTAAGCTAAAAAGGCCAGTGGTCTAATACAGTGTAACACAGCTTCATATACCCCTGTAAATTTAGTGGATGGCCCTGTTTACTATTTCTGAATCTCCATCAAGGGTTGGAGTCCAGATCTCTGGTGTTCAGAAATAAAGCAGTGCTTTACAGATCACACTTGTTATAGAAGTTACTGATTATTCAATATTCAGCCCCACGTTCAAACCAACTCTTATTATCTTTACACTATCTGTCAGTAAATGACCACAGAATGCTAGGAGCATACTTCTAAACTACAAGTTAGTAGATTTGTTATTCAGGAAATTAATCAAAATCATGTTTTAAACATTTATGACATAGAAAATAAATGGACAAGTTAATAATAATCAATTCGCTACAATTGTGCAAACTGAGATGCTGCTGATTCATAGTTTTAGACACCAAAAAGTACTACTAGTTATTGATTTTTCTCAAGTGATTTATCAATAAGCAACTTGCCTCTTGAAATGAACAGTCTGGGAAGAAATTTAGGAGCTAAAATTGAAACAGAAAATTATGAAATATTTATTATTATGAAATAAGGTGATGAAATACAAAGTTTTTTTTTATAAAGTTGACTGCAGTTCATTAGGTGGCTACATTATTGTTGTTCTTAAAACCTTAATAACATTTATCAGATTTTAAACACTATTTAACTGTAATAAGATTTCAGCCACACATGATTCTAACACTAAAGAAAATGAAAGCAGTCCTATGTACTTTAGTTTTACACAAAAAGTAGTCAAGCTGTGAAACTTGAAAATGACCAGAAAGCTCAGTGTACATGTGCTCTAGAGGTATGGCCCTTCTCTTTTCCTGTGCCAAATGCAGAGTAGCATCATGGGAGCCTCTGAGTTAGGCAACAACAGCACAAACTGTAAGGCTTCACCACAGGTATGGGTAAAAGGTATCTGCACGTTATCAGTACAGTGGTGCCTCGCAAGACGAAATAAATTCGTTCCGCAAGTTTTTTCTTCTTGCGAGTTTTTCGTCTTGCGAAGCACGGTTAACCATAGGAATGCATTGAAAACCAATCAATGCGTTCCTATGGAAACCACCTTCAGACCAGGTCCGGGGACAGTCTGTCCCCCGACCTCTTCTGAAGGCTGGGGGGGGGGGGAACAAGGGCTTTTCTTCCCACCGCCAGCCTTCAGAAGGCTGTTCTGAAGGCTGGCGGTGGGAAGAAAAGCCCTTCTCCCCACCTCCCGCCCCGCAAGCTCCGGGGACAGGAGGGCTTCGCTGCTGCCCGCCAGCATTTTAAGATCGCCCCGGGACAGCGGAGGTCTTCTGAAGGCAGGCGGTGGGCGAAAGTCTTTCCTCCCCCCCGCCTGCCTTTAAAAGCCGTCCGGGATAGCGGAGAAACGTGCTGCGCTTCTCCGCTATCCCGGGAAGGCAGGTGGGGGGGGGAGCAAAGACTTTTGCCCCCCGCCGGCCTTCAGAAGAGGTCCAGGACCTCTTCTGAAGGCCGGCGGTGGGCGAAAGTCTTTGCTCCCGACGGCCAGCATTTTAAAAGAGGTCCCGGAGATTTCCCTATGGGCTTTCTTCTTGCGAAGCAAGCCCATAGGGAAATTTGTCTTGCGGAACGACTCAAAAATGGAAAACTCTTTCGTCTTGCGAGTTTTTCGTTTTGCGAGGCGTTCGTCTTGCGAGGCACCACTGTAATTGTTGGGCAGGAAGGAAAAAGAGGTAGCTGCAATGGCTGTGCAGGGAGAAAGGACAGTAGCAAGGGCTGCGAAAATAGTAGGTAGGAATGAGAACCCCAGTAGCACAGATGTGGAGGAAACGCTGGTAAGATAAGCAGGAGAGACAGATGAGAAATTGATTAGAAATACTGGCTGGGTGTTTTGTGGCATTTACCCAAATGAAGGTTTTTGGAAACTTTGGCTCTCTGTTTTACATAACGTCATGAATTATGGTATGCTACTGCTGTATTCATTGAAATAGGACCGAGACTTCAGTTAAATTAAATGTAACTAATGTATGTAGATTTTGCATTAGTTAGGAATGCTATTTTGTGTAGTCTTCTATCACATTCGGTTTTCTTCAGGACAACAAGAAGTGGGCATTTCTTAACAAAAGTATATAATGAAATAACCCCAGTCCCTCACTACAATTTCAAAAGTGACAAAACATAATTTTACATAGTATTTTCTGGAATAATGAAATTTTGCACTAACAATAGTGCATCATTTGTTTGTTTTTGGTCAGATTTTGAAAGTGTATCTTCATAAAGTGGTAAATCTAGTAGTCTAAGGTATTATGCTTATATTTATACAAATTAATTATGGAATACTTAGCAGTTCAGTTATCTAATATTGTTCCATCTGTGCTACAATAAGCTACTTTGTTATTCCATATCATATTAAACTGTCAGAACAACCCTGAAAATGTGAAGTCATTTTTCACACTTACTTCACAGAATGTGCATAGTTCCCTCATCGCCCCTGCAGCACACCCACCAGAATTCACAAGACTAAAACCTGTCTGCTGTAAAACATAGGTACAAAGGTTTTCCCTTTGAATCTGAAGCCTAGCTGAAAGTTTCCTTTTGATCTCTAACAACTGCCAAGCACCTTCTGCTTCCTTCAGCCTTTTGAACTTTAGGAGAAAATGTGAGTTAACCTAAAACTTGTCTAGATTAACTGGTATGGGGAAATGGGAAGGAGTAATTACACTGAATGCAAGACAGATGGCAGAGAAGTATGGGGTATCTGTTAAACCATACTTTTCTCCAGGAAGAGATTCCCCACCACTTCTCATTTCAAGTGTTGAAGCTACCATTAACGCCCCAGAATTAACTGCTTTTATGTTAAGAGGATCTTAATGACATTTATTGTTTCAGCAATCATTTTATTTATGTTAGGACCAATTGCTGTGCTGGAGCTGGACTCTGATTACAACCGCATTTGTGAACAAATGATACTTATTATTTACCAAAACATGCTTAGTCTGAAGCCCTGGAAAATGTTGTCTGATCTATATATACAGCAGATTGCTATGAGCTTGTAACTCCCTTCACTGGCAGTGACCTGGTCTGCATCCAACATTAAACCATAGTTAAAATAAAGTATGATTTAAGGCAAACAAGCAGTGTGAAGGTGCACGCCAGTGAAATCATAGGTGTTATATGCTTGTCCTGGTCCTGCTATGCTGTCAGGAAACAAGCCATGATCTGGCTTGTCCTGTCATTCAAACCCAGGCATGGGGTTTGTTTTCTAATCTTGTAATCCAAATGGGGAAAGTTTTGAAAATCACCCTCCACTGCCTGAATAAAATGTTCACATGGGTGGGAATACTTCTAAACATAACTGGTCAGGCTGATACATCTTATTTTCCCTTTTGTTACATTTTCACAATAAAAATCCTTTAATACGTCTAATTTACTGCACTCAAAATATACTTTCTAAAACATAGATCAATCTTTTTTTATCAGTGCATTATGACAGATGGCGTGATTGATTTGGACATGAGTCACCCAGGTTCATCAGATCTTTGACTAACCAGTATTTTATAAAGTTGTGAGGATAAATTAGATGAAAACAGTGGGGAACCTCTGCAATCTGTACCAAGCATTTCCAAAACAAGAAGGCTCACTATCTCACACAAATGCCAATACCAGACACAGTTGGCAAAGTTTAGAAAACCAGTTAAATTTTATATCATTTATTTACATCAAACTTTTTTAAAAAAAGATTTTTACCTGCAAGATTGTCAATCTCCTTCTCTTGGAGCAAGCTGACAGCATCATCATCTCCTTCCAGCATGAGCTCAGTTTCAGCATTCTGATTGACAACAGCTTGGCTTCGGAAGGTTTTCTTTGACTTCACGACATCTTCCTCAGTGCCTATAAAAAAAGGTTACAAACATTTTAGAATTCTGTTAGGTCTTTAGATCAGTCTCAACAACCTGTTTTCCAATACAAAGCAAATTAGGCTTGCCATATGTCAGGAAAATTCCTGACATGCCCTGGTTTTTGGATGTATGGCAATGTGATGGAAAAAGCAGTGAAAACAGCTCCAAAAGGTTCCCCCAAAAAAGCTCAACAATTTTGGGGTCTTCCTAAAAAAAGCTAAACAACAACTTTGAGTGTCAGGGATTTTACTTTTTGAAATATGGCAACCCTGAACAGATGGAATCTATCCACTGATACAAATATCAATTATCGAAAATACACTTCAAAACAGCCTTTTAAGAACTTTTAATGCATGGGGATGTGTGCTCTTAGAGAACAAAGGCATGGTAGTAAACTTCAAAACAGAAGGCTGGGCTCCAACTTGTTTTTAACTAGCTTGTCATTGCTGGCAGTAATCCTCTCACATCAATTTGACAATGCATTGTAGCAGAAAGGTACTGTACTAGACACGCAGGTGAATATGGCAAATGTGCTGATTAATGATGTAGACAAATCTTTCTGAAATCAGTTTTGTTTTACAATATTAAACATACATTTATCTGAAAGACATATAAAACTACCCTGCTTTGGTTTGATAGAAGCTTGTTGGCTTGGCTTTTCTTTAAATTTATCACTCAGTTGAGTATACCTCAATTTGCCACAATATACCAGGCATTTATCTAAATGAAAGTGTAGGAGACCGAAAGTTGCCCTTCAATCACTGTATCCTTTATGAATTAGAGTTCCATTTATCAAAATTACAGAAAGAAGAGGTAATGTCTCAGAAGGCTGTCTCATTACAAGGCTTATAAACACTGCCCTTACAAAGAAGTGGTTTAACACCTAACAAATCAAAAATTGATTGGGAATAGAATTTATTTGAGATAATCTATCTTTGGAAGACATGCCGTACTGAGTGCACTTCTTGGCCTCAGTGCCCATTCATCAAGAAATTAACAAGCAAGTTCCACAGACCACCAGACTTCCTTGGATTCTGAAGTACGAAATATGTTAAAAACAGATCTGTCACAGATGTTCTAATTGCATACTCCTGAAGGTTTTTTGTTTCCTTGAAGGATCTCAAAAGAAAAGATACAAGCTGATTATTTCTAATTTCTCTATAGAAGTACACTGGCAAGATTGTAAATCTGCATTTGGAATCAAACTGTACTTCGTATTGTTAGCATTTCTAAAATATAATAAAAATAATTTTATTTATTCTAAAATAATACAAATACCAGGGAAACATCTAGACAGTGCAATCTATCAAGGACCGGGGAGCTGCAGAGTGGCAGATTCCAAAGCCCAGTCAGCTGCAGCCAGCCAAGGCAGAAGAGGTGTGTGAGTGAGAGAGGGAATCTTTCCTTTTTTGCTGCACCATCTGGGGTCCTCAGGAGATTTGTGGAGCTTTGGATCTCATACACACAAAGGCTCTGCTATTCCGCCCTGACATGCCACATTTGAGGTCTTCAGCAGTGGGGTCTTTTATCAGCAGTGGGAGAAGAAGTGTCAGTAGCTTTCTGTCTGCTAGGGCATTGCTTGGTTCTTCTGCCATGGCAGAGTCCTGCCCTGCTAGTGAAGAGGGGCCTACGTACCATCCTAAACTCATTCTAAAGACATTACCATCGTGGGGTCAGGACAGCAACTTAAGTATGCTTATTTAACATGTTTCATTAGAGGTAAAAATATGAAAGCAATTTAAAAAACTCTTTCTTGTAGCTTTTACAAGCTACCAGCTTCTACAAAGATAGTATCTGAAGATTAGGAAGCTACGAGAAAAGATCCAGGAAAATGGCTAAGAATGTTTTTCTTGATTATCCTGGATTTTTTTGTCCTTTCACTATGATTCGTAAGACAAGGTGACAATCCAGGATGCAACCCTGTTGATAGTATGAGAATCCAGTCTCTAGGTTATATCACAAAGTGCTTTTGCGAGTATCCTTTGTTTCAAAAGCTGCTATGAGAAACAGGAGTTATTGTTTGAGGGACACAAGCACTGAAGTCCCTTAGACCTGTAGACCGAGTTGTGTGGGTCTTTGGATCCAGACCATGGGCTACAAGCTAACGAGGTATCTTTTGGACACATAAGTGACAATGCACAAACTGGGGTCCCCCCCCCCCGTTTCCTTACTTAAGGGTATGCCCCACTGCATTGAACAGGACTTACTCCTGAATTGGCATGGTTATATTTGCACTGCAAGGAATATGCAAAAGAGGAGAAAAGCAGGTCCCTCATACTGATTTTTACTCTCTGTTTGGTTCACCTAAATGATTACAGATGCCAGGTTCCTTGCAGTTTATTCTAGCCTTAAAACTTTGACCTGTGTACCTGTATTTAGGACCTTACGTAAGGACACTGGTTTCCTGTTTGAAACCTGAACTGGATAAAAATCTACAAATCACTTTCTCTAGTATATTGACAAGTAAGTATGTGGGCCTAGTGCAGAATAAAGCAGCTCTGGCTTTGTTTTTTTGGTTGTAAGTGCATAATTTAAATGGCTGAAATAATAAATGTTTTCCTAAGATGCTTACATCTGACAGAGCACTTGTGATGCTACCAAAACCACAATTAAAAATGAAGGATGGTATTCAGTTAAGTTTTACTCAAACTAGACGTATTGAAATGAATGAACATCACTAAGCTAGGTCTACTCTGAGTAGAATCTAGCTAAAAGTTCTATGGCATGATAAAGGAATTAGAATTTACTAGTCTCTTGTTTTACTAACATTTTATTTGCGGAAAACCACTAAGTAAATAACCACAGAAGAAACAAATGTTGAAATCTTGAATAAAAGAAATAGAAATAAAGGATGGGAAATATCATTCTAGACTATAACTCAGAATATAATGTCTGAGGAAATGAGAAAAATAAAGGACAAATATACGAGGAGTGCTGCAAACCATGTTAGACTTAAACATACCATTTTTTCTAGGATATATTAAACAGGGTTCAGTATCATTAGTCTTCTGCAAAACATGACTGAGATAATATTCCCCCCCAAAGGTTTTTATTAACTAGGTCAGCCACACTCTTGATCTGAGACTAAATTTTACCTATGACAAGTAGATCCCACAGTTCTTCATACCAGTTTCTAATTTTGGAGGTATTGATACATTTCTATGCCTTTGCTGTCTGAAATTTAGCTGCAGTAAGTAATTGGGTAACTGAGTCAATGAATTATCTCTGAAACAAAGACACTGAAGAGCCCTATCCATGGATCAAAAAGAATGGTATATCACTTTTGATATGAGCCAGAATCTCCCTTCAGAATTTTAATAGTTTTGGGCATTTTTGGACTATACTATGTATAGAGATACATTCAAACCTGACCACAACCCTATCAAGGCAAATTTGAACAACTCTAATGTAAATGGCTCAGTCTGCTCGGTGGGAGATGCCATCTAGTAAATAACATATAGGTGGCCTCCTTTGTGTTTAGCAAGGGAAATGTGAGCACCACTCTTTCCTTTTTAAAGGGTGTATGAAATTGCAGCTAAGAGTTTAAAAGTTTAATCCTTCTCACTGAAACACAAATTCTACTCAAGGAATCACCTGAGACCAGTATATATTATGAGCGGATAGACCAAGGTACAGACCTGCATTAATCCAGATTCCATCAAATCAAAGGGAATGGGGCCTCTGATTCAGTGGAATAAGGAGTGCACTCATTATAAAGAATATTTTCTCTCTTTAAAGTACAATGAAACAGCAAGAAGCATGAAATATAATGACAGAGAGCCTTTTGAAAACGGTATTTGGCATGTCAACATTTATTTTGATAACATCCATATTTTCCTCTCAAATTTCATTTAAACTTGTAAATTCTCATTTGGATTCTTCAGGTCACAGCTGGTACTAGGTATGCAAGCTAAGCTTCAAAGATAACCTGCTGTGTCCATGCTTACAAAAAGTCAGTTCAAGGCTACTTGAATAAATGTAGACTCATAACGTGGCTGATTTCAGACATGGGCAGACTTTCTGAGAGGCAGAAGCAAAAAAAATACAAATACAAATACAAAATTCAAACCAAGCACATAACTCAGTTCAAACAAACCACTCAACATCATCACTCATTAACATCCATTCAACTTTTAAGGTCACTAATTTCATTTTAAAAAGAGAGTGGAAATAAAAGTAAAGTTTGCTTAGAGGCCATGATACAAGCCAAGGGAGAGTTCTGCGTCTTTCAGAGTTCATTCCACAGCTTACTTCAGTGAATTATAGATAAGGCAATTTATGCAGAGAGTTCTCTTTCATCTTTGAAGAGGGCTGGCAGAATGGAAAGTTAACTCATTTTAGTGTTACCTAAATGTACTGACAGGAAATTCTAATGTTTCCAAACATCTGGAAATCAGCTTCATGGGATGGTGATTTCTTTTCTTTAAGAATGCCTTTTCATATACCGTCTTTTACAGCTTTATGTGGCTCCTAAAAGAGTGTTTTGACATAACTAAAGTTCTGTCTGCTTCACAATAAAATGCTGCATTTAATTTAAAAAATCTTTTACAGAATAAAGATGTTTTTGTGAAGTTCTACTCTCTTGGACACTTATACGACGTTTCTTATTTCTTATTAAAGCATCTTAGCCTGTGTTGCTTTTTAGCATAATGTCCCTGTTTCAGTTTATAGTCAAGGGTACTAATGAATTAACTCTTAAGAGATAACACATTTCATTACCTGAGGTATTTGCGGCTCTGTGGCGCAATGGGTAGCGCATTGGACTTCATTACCTGAGGTATGAAACGAGAGCAAGAAAACGTACACATTTGGCATGTCTTCCTTCTTTAATATTGTAAAAGTAAAACTGCGTCAGGCGGTAAACAATTTAAAAGATGCAATCATGAGACTGCAAAGTCCCAGCAGGCACCAACTTGCAGATCTAGCAGCAGGGCTCAGGGCAACGTTTTGGAAGAATCAGGGCAGGTCACACACCAAGAAACTGCTGGACTGGTTATTGCTGTATAGCACCTCCCTAATAATGGCCAGAAGGTGTACTGCAGTGTGTAAGCCCAGTTGAGAATCCTGGTTTGGTTTGGCTTCCAGTCTGAGCAACGAAGAAGAAGAAGAAGAAGAAGAAGAAGAAGAAGAAGAAGAAGAGGAGGAAGAGGAAGAAGAATAGTAGTAGTAGTAGTAGTAGTAGTAGTAGTAGTAGTTTGGATTTGATATCCCGCTTTATCACTACCCTAAAGAGTCTCAAAGTGGCTAACAATCTCCTTTTCCCTTCCTCACCCACAACAAACACTCTGTGAGGTGAGTGAGGCTGAGAAACTTCAGAGAAGTGTGACTAGCCCAAGGTCACCCAGCAATTGCATGTGGAGGAGAAGGGAAGCAAACCCGGTTCACCAGATTATGAGTCCACCACTCTTAACCACTACACCACACTGGCTCTCAGCTAGTGTAGTAGCTGTACAGACTCCCCAAAACTAATGTTTTGTTGCTTGAATATCAGCTTTGCCTCACCTCACCAGAGGCCTACTTGAATCTTGCCTACCATTTTGTCTTGCTGAAAGTCTTACCTGAATGTTTACTGAACTACTAGAACAGGTTCATAGTCTCCTAGATCAATCACTAACACTAGAGACTTCAGTGGCTAGGAGTGCCTTTTACCACCTTTGGCTGGTAGGACAGCTACAGCCATTTCTGGGCTAGGATAGCCTAACGAATGCCATCCATTTGCTGGTAACCTCCAAATTAGATTACCATAATGTGCTCTGAGTGAGACAGCCCTTGCAGTTGGTGCAAAACGTAGTGGTTCGACTATTCACTGCAGTGGGATATTGCCACCATTATCAGTTGCTAACTGCATTGGATTTGAAATTCAAATTATATATATATAATTAATTGTTTTTATACAGGTTTTTTTTAATTGTTTGCATACATGTAACTGTTTTAAATATACTTTTAATTTATTGTGAAATTATGTCAAAATAGGAAGCAATAACAAAAGATAGGAAGCAATAACAAAAGAAAGTATAATAGTAGTAGTAATAATTCATACAGGAATTATGCCCATAAGCACAAGATCCCTCAACAGAATCTCATCTCTTAATGAATTGTTAAGAGTTCCATAATTTTCCAGAGTTGAAAAAGAATTCTAAAAAAAACCCAAAAAACTAGGGAGAAAAGGATTAAGAGGAGAAATAGCAGGTAACCTATATTTGAAATAAAAAGAATACAATTACTGGGCACTTAGATTTTCTAAGCTCTGTATAAAAAATAAACTACAGAGAGGATATAGGTACAATCTAAAGTTAAAAACAGATAGATTTAGAGCACAATCAACAATTCTAATAGGAAATATTTGATTCTACTAATTATGAGGAGAATTCATTTTTTGCCCTGCTTTCCAATAAACATGCCAAACACTGGTGGTTATTTTCATTTTGAGAGGTGTTGTACTTAAGAAAATTCAGTACTGTAATGCTGGAACAGAGCAATGACATCTGACCTTGTAAGCAGCATTTGTCAATGAAAATCTCATAAGGGACATGTCCAGATAATTTAACCCATATTGTACATACCTTTCATTAGTTAACATAATGTCTTAAGTTGCAGACATTCATTATATAGCAAAGGCTAGCAAATAAG
Organism: Podarcis cretensis; assembly: GCF_951804945.1. Lineage (NCBI taxonomy): Eukaryota > Metazoa > Chordata > Lepidosauria > Squamata > Lacertidae > Podarcis > Podarcis cretensis. Next base: position 29,348,236 of record NC_137173.1, on the reverse strand, counting down.
GAGGTGATTACTTGTGATTTAATGATCTTATATTACAAAATATTGAAAAGGAGAAAATAATGACAAGTAGCAAAAACTACATTAATAATAATTATGCTTGAATACAGTTTACAAAGAATAGTCATAACTGAGTTATTTTCCCAAATATAATAAATAGCTACTGCTCAGTAGCAAAGGACATCAAGGACACTTGCAAGAAAGAATTGGATCAATATTAACGTGATTTTCATTTCATGCTTCCCCAACTCCAGTAAGCTGACAATACACTCTGATTATGTGAACTGCCTGTGAGTAACATAGAAAAGGTTATTAGAGCAAGAGGTGGAAATGGAATGCACTTTTTATATTGACAGATTTGCTAATAGAGTGTACTGACTTTCAAAAGCCATGCAATGCGTTTTCACAATTTCCTTTTCCAAATACACCCTACCTACCTTCTAATACTAGTTCAAAAATATATTTTTAAAAGAAGACATATTTTATATTTATATAAAAGATAGCTTTTATTGATAGGAAAGTTATTTATAAAATAGACCAAGAGAAAAAATGCAATTAAAAAAGCTAAAATGTGTTCTTGAATTTGCAATATGACTTGAACACTTGTAATGTGATTGTATACTATGGAAGTGCAAGATAATGTAGGAATACTCTTAAGAGAAGGTAGATAATTATTTTGAAATAGACTATAATAAAACTTGCCTTAGAGGTTACACATAAATGATAAGTATTGAATCTTCTAGTAGGGTTAAAATGTAACAAGCAAAAGCTAAACAAAACTAACTAACTAAGGTTCCAAACCTGATAATTAAAATGCCCCCCATCAATGCTTCTTGCCACTTGAGAATTAAATACAACTTGGGTTTCCTTCATTGAAAAAAAATGAAATTATAGAATGAATCTGAAGGGTTGCTGCTAAGTCCAGGGAAGTAAAGGAATTCATTCACAGGACTGGAGATGAAACCTCTGAAAAGCTCCACATGTAAATTTTGATTCTGTATTTAAATTGGTAGTCACAAGAGTATAAATGAGTATAAATCATTTTATCTTTAGAGGGGAAATTCTAAGAGTAGACAAAATATTCTATACCTGACTCACGAGGTCATTCACCACATAACAAAGCAAAAGTCTCCAAAGCAATTTAAAAAAAAAATCCTCACAAAATGGTGGCAGAATGGGACACTGTGGCGCACATAGCTATCTTGTCAAAAGAAAAACCCAACACACCTGAACAGCAGCAGTCCTCATAAAAATCATAGCAGTCAATTAATGAACATTTTGGGGCATTTCCCCACATTCACAGGACTGTGCTTGGAAAGCGCAATATTCTCACAAGAGAACAGCAACCTCAAAACAAGACACACTGTGCATGGGAAATTATTAACAAATCTGTACTGTACTAAAAAAGATGAACATGCATCAATGCAATGAAATAAATTTTGGATAGCAAAGATGCAGGGTGAAAATGGAAAAGTTGATTGATAAATGAACCAAAAGCAGCAAAAAAAGAAAGAAAGAAAGAAAGAAAGAAAAAGGAAGAAAATCTGGGGAAGACAATGCTCTTTAAGTAAAACGGAATGGTTTACATGCCTGTCTTACATTGCTTCCTCTGAGATCATCACATTTAGACTGAAGAACAGAGAAGAGTTATTTGATGACATCTGGAAGCCCTTTACCACTGAATACACATTTTAAAAGAGCTCGTCACTGTAATATCTAGATTAGTATCTACATAATCTCTGTCCATGAAGTGGATGCCACTCCATAAAAGTTCCAGAAATATATTCTCATCTTGTACTTATATTGAAGTAAAAGCTCAGCATAAAAATGAACAAAGAATGTTGTGCTACGTGCTATGCTTTGTGCACCGTTACATTTGAAAATATTATTTTCAAAAGACACTGAAAATGAAAGTAGCTTTTCCCCCTGGTAGGGGGAAAAATGCATGATTCACTAGTAAGAAACTGTAGTACACATGCACAGATGGGAATGCTTAGTCATTTTAGAAGGAATGATTATCAAAGCAGTTATTTCCCCGCACTTTATCTTGTAGCATTCTTTTATGAACATTCCTAATTCAAATTGTAAGTCACAAAACTAAAAAGGCATGAGCAAATGATAAGTTGAAATCAAAGAGAGATTGCGACATTCTGTTTGCAATGGAAATCCATGTGTGCACAACCAATTCCTCTTCACAAATAGGAACACATGCATAGGATGCTGGGTGGTATAGATTTATGCTCCTTTAAACTAGGCACTAAATTCTATAGCTAAACGGCATAGATTCAGCTTGAAGCTGGTCATTGTTATCCCCCCACCCCAAACAGATCCATACAACAGATCAAGACAGTGCCATGCCCTATTCTTTGCTTCAAGGCTGCATATCAACCATTTCTATTTCCCAGTGACTATCTGCTCCCCTACATACGATTTTCCCCACCCTTCTAGATCTTTGGGGAAAGCCCTGGTCTGCCACCAGCTTTGGAAATTATGAGGAGTAGGACTTTTTCTGCTGTGACATCATAGCATAAATGGCTTCAGTCATACATATGTTAGGGGCCACCTTTATTTTCATCACCACTGTTGAGACAACTCAATAGTGCTTTCTTGATTATACACCATCCACATACCAAGTAAAGATATGTTATTGGAACCTGATCCAGAGTTTATGAAACTCCTATGCCAAAGTACATACATGAGACCTTCATGTGTTTTTTGCTCTGCTTGGCAGGGGGTTGGACTCGATGGCCCTTGTGGTCTCTTCCAACTCTATGATTCTATGATTCTATGATTCTATATATCCACAATTTACAACACAACCATCTGACAGAATACACAGAATCACGAGCACTTATATCCACGTGGCAAGTAGAAATTAGTGAGCTTTCAGAAGGTCTTCTTGTATGAACATGAAATTTTGCTGCCCCAAATGATACATGCTCAAGTAATTGTATTGAGCCAATCTGAGGGCCATTGTCAGGAACCTCCTTACTTACCAAAGGGGTATTTGTATTTAGTTCCTAAGGGGATTGGTGTGTGTGTGTGTGTGTGTGTGTGTGTTGTGGAGCAAATCTGGGGCTGGAGACCAAAAGCCAGATGTCTGTAGATAGCCCCACTGAGGATCAAAGGAGTCAGGTCTCTCTCCCTGCAGTATTTCTCCTCTCACACACAATCCCAGTGCTAGTGGATGGAGCTGCTTCACACTGAATTAATTGCATTGGAACAGAAGAAATTAACACGGCGGGTTCCTTTGCTAAGTGCTAGTATCTGGAAGGCTCAGAAAAGGAAGCTTACAGATTGGAAGGCTCAAATCCAGTTTGGACTCGGGTCCAAGCCAAGCTCAGCAGAACTCTCACATAATCCCTATTGGCAAGGAAATTATACAAGCAGCTCTCTGCACAGTTAACGGTCATTTTGACCTTGCTAGATTGCATAAACTGCTTAGAACACTAACAGTTGTACTGTTAACAAACCACTGTACTCTGGGGACTGTGTCGTAATTTGCAACATTCTCTCTCTCTCTCTCTCTCTCTCTCTCTCACACACACACACACACACACACACAAAATGAAAGGAAACAAAAGAAAATAAAATTTGATTTGAAAAAAAAAATTAAAATATAATTTTACAGAAAAAAGAAAGTTCTCAATGATGAGCTACTATCTTTGCATATAATTCTAAGAATTGTCATAAGAACTGCAGTTGACTGCTTCAGGTAGGCAGACAGTTCAGTGAATGGGTGCCCGAGGAAAGCAGCACAGGTGGTGGGCAAGCCACAAAGGAACAGTCAGAAATCTGGGGAAGTTCCCCAGCAACCACGCTGCCACTGCGTGCCTCACAACAAGGCCATTTTGGTTGCAGCAGCATTGGAGACCAAGGACGGGGAAAACAGAAGCAGAGCAGGATGGTTGCTGGGGAGCTGCCCTGTCCAGTGGTGTGTCAGAGGCGTGGTTGGGCTGAGCTTTAAGGGGAGAGAGTGTGATCTGGCCTGGTGAGTGGGCAGGTCTTTGGGGCTGGCAGGTGGGTAGAGAGGAAGGAACTGGAAGCAGGTGGGGTGGAAAGGGGAAGGTCTAAGCTGCCCAATGCCAATCCTTTCAACCTCTGGCTTCCTTCTGTGGCGGTGCCTGCAGCAGTGGGAAGGGGCTACATATGACCCCCCCTCAAACTGAATATCAAGTTTTCTACCAACAAAAGATTAATTGGATGCGTTTTACAAAGAATCAAAGATTATTATGTTTTTTTATGGAATATATAGAATATATAGACACTCGAATCATCTAAGTAATCTTCACCACATTTTTGTGTGTTTCCGCTCACTAGTTAACAGCTGACGTTCTCCCCCCTGAACAGGTGCAAAAAGTCACAGACAATTTTTGCCATTCTCAAGATTTTCCTGTTCTTTGGTGACTGTGACTATCATATTGTTACTGTATCCAAGCATTCACTATCAATACTGATTTAAGTCGAGATTAGTTAGAGTGTGCTCTTTTATTCATCAAGGTCATATCTTGATGGCTGTGCAAGCTTAGATAAATCGGGTATTAAGCAGGCACATCTCCAAGGAACCTAGAAATTCTCTCATCTGCAGACCTCAGCATATCTTGTTATTTATTGCCAGAGAAATGACTGATTAATTTTGTCATCTTTGCTCTGTGTTTTTTGCTCGGCTGAAGCTGCCTGCCCTCGTCTGCAATGCCTGATCAGACCTATTTAAGCTGATGCCTTTGATCGTAGACACAGAGGAGCTTGCTGACTTAGGCTTTGACTAAACATTCCTTTGCTGCAATATTTATGCACAACCCCCCTAAATGATAACTGACAGTCAATGTAGATAACGAAAAACTACTAAGATGTTTCCCACTATTATATGGATACTCAAAGCAGCATTCATGGTACTACATTTAGAGGCAAGATTTAACAAACAACAACCCCCACAAAAATGCGTTATGCGACTCATTACTCTCTCTGTCATTTTCCACTAAGAAGATATGCGAGGCGAGTAAACTACCTCCCTTTAAAACAAAAAAAAACCATTTTATTTGTCTAATGTGATTTTCATTCTTAAAACTAAGAGTAATTTTGCTACTATACCAGACAGCTATAAAAATTATCAAAATAACACTGATGAAAAATCCCTAATGAAAGTTAAGCCCCATGGAAAAAAAATTCTGTGCTTCTAGCGCTTTATTAATCACATTCCAGCACCAGAGGCTGAAAATACATCAAACTGCACCAAATCCTTTTCACATGACAACCTCATAAATTATTCAACTCATTAGTATCACCAAGAGGCATAAAAATAACATCAGTGTTAAGGATGTTTTCTTATAGAGTAAGGTCAACTAAAAGTTTTAATATTAAAATCCATAAGCACAAGCCTCAAAAAGTCCATCAAGGTAAAATCTATGGGATTTAATCTCACAGCAAGCTGTTTTAAATTCCTCTAGAAGGCTGTTGTTAATTTTGATACTGAAAGCTTCAGAAACATTTATGTTAGTACCGCGTAAGTGGCGACTTCCTTCTGTTGTGATCTGAAATATAACCAATAGTGACACAGCCAACATTTCTCCACATATGTGCCAGTTTTATTCCTTCTTTATCTGAATACAGTATTGGGAAAACAATATGAGGTTCACTTAATTTTACTCGGCAAGGGCCTATTTTTTTTGGGGGGGGGGGTAGTTTGCTATACCTCTTAATCCCATTTCCTTGTATACTCGTTTGCTGGGTGCTTGGCCCTAAACATGCTTGGCTGAAAATCTTGCTGCCCCTGCTTCACACGCATCCCTCAGTTTTAGACTGCTTGCTTCTAGGTACAGGATTCAATCTGACACTACAGCTATGTCAATGTATATCTTATACAGTTCCACAGTTGTGATCAATAGTCTACACCCTGTACAGATCAGGACCTAATTTTAGCCCAAATACATTACTGCTTCTTTTCATTCCTCCCTGCTTCTTTCACCCTCTTATTTGGTTTTGTCTCATTATGCCCACTATCTTTCCGCTTTACTGTCTTTCCTCTTCTCTATAAAACACAAATAAAAAAAAGCCCAGTGTGATACAAGCCAGCTTTGAGGTAGGTCTATATAGCTCAGTGGCAAAACAAAAAGCTGTACACACAGATGTTGCATTTAAGCACTACAGTACCGTGGTACCTCTGGTTATGAACTTAATTCATTCTGGAGGTCCGTTCTTAACCTGAAACTGTTCTTAACCTGAGGTACCACTTTAGCTAATGGGGCCTCCTGCTGCCGCCATGCCGCTGTCACACGATTTCTGTTCTCATCCTGAGGTAAATTCTTAACCCGAGGTACTACTTCCAGGTTAGCGGAGTCTGGAACCCGAGGCATTTGTAACCCGAGGTGTTTGTAACCTGAGGTACCACTGTATTTGACAGTCACTGAGAATCCTTGGAATGGTAGTTTGTCAAACTGTAGCTCTGTGAGGTCAGCACCCTTTAACAAGGAACAGTGCCCAGGATTCTGTGACGATTCAAGCAGAATAGTGCTATGTTATGAATGTAACTTCCAATTGCAATCCCTGATACCTCAAGGTAGTACTGGAAGGACTGTCTGAAACCTCTGGAGAGTCACTGCAAGTCTGTGCAGACTGGTGCCCTCCAGATGTTGAGGACTACAACTCCCATCAGCTCTCATCAGCATGGACAATGGTTAGGGATAATGGGAGCTATACTTTGCATCTTCTGAAGGGTGGTAACATTGTGGTAACAATGTGGTAACACTGGCTGTCTCTGGTGTAGCCAATACTGACTCAGATGACCCCTGGTCTAAAGAAGTAGAAGGAAGCTTCCTATATTCCAATAAGTAACTATATAATACTTAAGAGCTGGGCTTTTTGTTTTCCAGCTGGAGCTCAGTTCCGGCACCTTTCAGATAGAAGCCATTGTCATTCTAAGAGAACAAGGGAGAAGTTCATGGTGAGCTCTGACACCTATTTTTCTAGAAAAATAGCACTGCTTAAGAGTGTAGTATACAAAGCCCCCAAGATAGCATTATTTTACTAATTCAAACCAGGATTAAAAATAGTGATTCACAGGTTCTGTGTATACTTCATTAACGTGAACGAACACACACACACACACACACACACACACACACACACACACTTGTATCAACGGGCTCTGAAATATCTACACAGAACCAATAATAGCATGGAGTGTGAAGTATAATTTTGAAATGGAATACAGCAGCTTCAACAAAACCTTTAGAATCTTAAAGGTAAAGGTAAAGGTACCCCTGCCCGTACGGGCCAGTCTTGACAGACTCTGGGGTTGTGCGCCCATCTCACTCAAGAGGCCGGGGGCCAGCGCTGTCCGGAGACACTTCCGGGTCACGTGGCCAGCGTGACAAAGCTGCATCTGGCGAGCCAGCGCAGCACACGGAAACGCTGTTTACCTTTCCACCAGTAAGTGGTCCCTATTTATCTACTTGCACCCGGGGGTGCTTTCGAACTGCTAGGTTGGCAGGCGCTGGGACCGAGCAGCGGGAGCGCATCCCGCCGCGGGGATTCGAACCGCCGACCTTTCGATCGGCAAGCCCTAGGCGCTGAGGCTTTTACCCACAGCGCCACCCGCGTCCCGCTTTAGAATCTTAGTACATCTTAAAAACAAAATAAACTCCCGAAGCAAATTTCTAATGTTTGTGGTTATAGAGAAGGGCAACCTAATGGATTGGGAGATATTTCTGTGGTCATGAGGCACATGTATAAAATGTTTCCTAAGGTCCTACTTCATACCACTGTTTGGTTGCTCACCTTGTGAGTTTTAAATATTTGTATATTATGGGGGCAAGCCCCTGGAAATTTTACTCAGAACTAATTACAGTGTGGAATCGCAAAACGTTTCTGAAAATGAACACTTTGCAAACTTGGAAATATTAAACCGTAGCAAAGATTGATTAGAGTTCATGAAGAACATTCATTTATTTATTTGAGGTAGATAACTGATCCCCACAGACCAAATTTGGCCTATAGATAGCGCCTTCTTGGCTGACATAGCAACTAACTGGCTAGCTTACCTCTCTCTGCTACATTGTTCTTTCTAGACAATGGTCTTATTATTATTCAATTCATTTCTATACTGCTTTATATTTTTCAGAAAAAAACTCAAAGCGGTTTAGAGCACACTGAAGCATCAAATAAAACAAGCCAGAATAAAAGGATCAAACTGAGAAACAAAGACACACAACTTACAAAATTATTATTTTTTACATCATCTTGCATCCTCATATCTGCTGCCCACTACTAGCCTGTGACACTGCTGTAGCTCCGAGCAACTCCTTCACCAATGAGACATGCTAATAAATATCCTGCATTGGAAAATACTGTTGACAATTCCCCCCCCCCCCTTTCCCACTCTACAATGTGATGTCGTTCCACTTTCTCATATATTTTCCCTTACTACTCCTGTCCAACAGGACACTCCTCTTTATAGTAACCTCAGATTGCTGTATCTAGTAAAGTGCTAGCAACCTTAACCATAACTGAGTAAAATTACTGCACCCAGAACCTCTCCTTTACCTGAACACAATAGGGGTCATGTTTACAGCCATGTTCCTATTTGAATAACATGTCAGCTCCTTCAGAGGGATAAGAAGGGCCTCGGAAAGTAGGAGCTTTAAACACTGAGTACCCTACAAAGCTTGTAGCTATGTGCATCTTTCATGCAAGGCCAAAAAGGTACTAAAAGGAAAAAGGGAGTAAAGTGGATGGTTCTCAGAAACATCTTACAAATAAAAATAAAGCTTTTTAAGAGAGTGGGTATGTTACAATGAGTACTGACCATATTCCACAGCAGCTTTGAGCAATGCATCAGAATGGGTGGAGCCAAAGGCGTTGCGAACAAACCGCCTCCGTCGACGCAGATCATCTTCCCAATAATCTAAGCGCCAGAAATCATGCAGTTGGCTAAGAAAATAATAACAACAATAATAAAAGATTAGTGTCTACTACACTGGGATACAGAGAAGGAGCAGCAGCTCAATAAAACATTTCCTTACTTTTTTCAGTCAGTACAAGGAAAATGTTACAGCATATATTATTAAAGTGCAGCATTTGAGTACTTCATTACTTTCATTGAAGCATTTAAGGATTCAACTTTCTCAAACCGCTCTTACTGCAAAAAGAAAACATTAATCAGAGCAAGCCCATTAACAAATGCAGCATCAAATTACAAGTATTAATGACACAGCTTGCTTTCTTCTACAGTGTTTCTTTTAAAAAAAGATTGTAAATCATAGAATGGACCTAAGAGCAAATATTTTGCAACTTAATGATTATGGTCTCTTAGCAGACTAAACTTAAAAGTACAAAATATTGCCCACTTGAATTTTTGTGGAACTATGATTAAAATAATGTGCTGAAATATTCATTGAAATAATTCCCCATTGCCCCCAGCAACCTGAGAAAATTGCAATTTTATTCATTATTAATAACTCTGAATTAGAGCTGCAAAAAATTCCACCATGTGGTAATTGTCTAGGTAAATTATTATTCCAACACCAACAGAGTCCTTGGATGATTTTATAGCTCCCAGCTAAAACAAGTCATTAACAACCATGGCCATCATCATTTCACACTGCCTGTTTTGCATTCAGAACCAATATTAAAGTTTCACAGAATGATTCAGAAACCATTGTTAACCCATATCCTACCAAACGTGCAAATACATGCATTCATTTATATTAAATTTAGTTACTAAATATGGAAACAGTCAAGAATCTCAAAATTTGCAATATGGCACTGACAAAATGCTAACTATTATTATTTTATCTACAGGTTCCATGTCAATATGATGGGTGAACAGAAAAGATAGTGCTTAAACCTCTGTTTTACTACATCAGCAAACCAGGGTTGGGGGGTTGGGATGGAAACAAAACTAGTATTTGGCATGTACATTACATATTTACTGATATAGTAGGGTATGAATGGCACTAGAGTGTACCTTAATCTTGGCTGTTTTATGCCTTCACAAATGCAAGTCTTTACACAAAATAAATACAAAAATGTAAAAAAGAGGGGCAGGAAGACTGGAGAGCCACCACCATCATGATGGTTCATGCAGAATAAGTTTCAGTAGTTATCCATCTTTAAATCACACCTGCTTCTCTCAGAATTAGACTTGGGAAAGTGGGAATGGGGGGTGGGGAGGCAGTTGCAAGGGATCGTTAGCATGGGAGTGGATGGGTGCTTAAACCCTCCTGTGCCCATAGATTTGAGGGGGGGGGCAGACAGATACCCTAGAAGTAGGTTATACACTCAGTGGGCATAGAAGACAGCCTCACATTCTCACACACCTCGCTCTCCCCACATATATAAAATTGAAAGTGAACTGGCACCCATGAACGCCACTGTAGGCTATGGTTAGGCTGGTCTATCAACATCTATTTTTCCTACTGGACAGATTGCACAGGCAACTAGAAGTGGGGACATAAGTCCATATTAAATGTGATATGTACAATGGAAGACAGCAAATTATTGCTATGGCTATTCCTGTGGGCCCCCTATACAGGCAGCAAAAGTCTTACATGTGTCCAACTGATGTGCAACATGCACGAGCACATTGCGGTGAGCTGGAAGTGGCCAGAAAAGGCGACACAACAGGGGAGGGGGTAACAGGGTAGAGTGGGCTTATGTGCACTCCGCTGTCGTGGGTGGTGACCTGGAACACAACCCCCATGCAAATTGGCGGTTGCCTGTATAGACAAGATCCAGATCCAGCTTAACAGCTTTGTTATTAACACAGAGCATACTGGAGACACAACTGTTACTAAATTTTTAACTTTATACATATGCAATAAATTCCAAAACCTCTCCATCACTCCTCTGTTCACCTTCTTTCGTGCACTGGTACGCACACTTTCAGAACTGCATTTTTAAAAAGTGATAACTAGTATAATTTGACCCCCAGTAGGGATGAAAATATTACTGCCATTGGCTGGTGCAAGTAAAGAGTTAGCCAATGAAAGCTACAGTATCTATTTGCAAGAAGGTCACTTCAATATGAAAGACACTAAGAAATTGTTAATGAAACGCAAAGAGCAAGTCAAAATCTTTTCACAATTATGTATGATTTTTTTAAAAAAACCTGAAAATAAAGATCTAACAAGCCTAATAGTTTCCTTTTAAAGAGAACCAAAGTAGTAATTTGAAACATGCCTTGGTCCTTCATTGCTTATTACATTAAGTGTATATAGTTACCTGTAAGCAATCAGATCAAGAAACCTGTTGTTGGCAGAAACTTTACTGGTGTTGACATGCAAGTGGGAAAATGGGAAGTCCCACTAAGAAAACGCCTATTCCGATCATTTGCCTTGAGAAAATGAATTATGGCATCTCATTTTTCAGAAACTAACATTGGAAAAAGCTAAATCTGTTGCAGACAAAGATGTATTTAGATAGATATATAGAACTGGTATCTCACAAAGGAACTATACCCGAAAGCAAGTAAGACATTTAACTGGACAACTGGTTCAACTAAGTCAGTCTGAAAAACAGGCAAAACACAGATGTTTTCAAGGAAGGTGCAAGAAACTTTGTAGTTGACATTTATGGAATAAATGTCACGCCAGAGATAGGCTGCACTTAACCTCCATCAGTTAGCAGTTGTCTTATGCACTGAAGCATGAGGGTTTAATATTTTTTCAGAAAAAATATCCAGTCTTATCAAGGCAAATCTCATTGATACAAAACTTTAATTCTTACCATTCTCTTTGTTTCAATGATATGCTGAGATAGATTCAACGGGTTAATTACATGTATTGAAAATCTTTAAATGTGATGTCTTCCTTTTATATTTATTTTCTTCATTCACACAAATCATTACATATGAGGACAGTTATTTTATATTTGACAGTAGCTGGATAATCTCAGTGTGCAGATTCTATGGGTCTGTAATAATGTTTAGTCCACACTTAGAAATTCAGTTTGTGTGTACTTATTGTGTAGAACATGACACAGTACTGCTGAAAGAATACCAGTGAAGTCCACTCTTCAAACACTTTGCCCAATGCTGTTTGCTTTCTTGTTACTGTTGCAGAACAAGCAGGAATGTCTATTTAGCGGCCTATATTACTATATAGCTGGGAGCATACTAATCCTATAGATATATTGTTTACATGGACATTTTCTATCATTTTTGTGCTTACAGTCGCCTATTGCTCAAGTGTCTACATCCAAAACGGTTGAAATGCTGTATCATATTTTGTAATACTTGTCAGAAAAGAGAACCAGCTACTTATTCTGTCACTTGATCAGATCCTTCTGAAGTCCTTTATATTAGTATGATACACGAACTGCAATCCTCTGCACAGGTATATTGAGCCCAATGGGAATGACATTCAGTTATACATGTATAGGATCACAGCATATAATCACTCCAAAGTGGTACTTATGTGTATCCAAGCACCATTGCTTATTTGCAAAAATCTATTGTTAGACCACATTTGGCTAGCTATTCACCTGTAGTTGTTGGAGGAGAAGACCTTTATATTAGTTCTAGCTTCCTATAATGTAGTTTACCTCTACAGTTTAAAGAAGAGAATGAAAAACATCTGTACTTTAAAACATATTTCTTCTCTGATGCTATTACAACTAAAATTAATATCCATATACCTTTGGTAAAAATCTGATATCATGATGGATGATTGAGCAACCTTTACTTCAGTTAACACTTGTAAGTATGATCACATGGATTAAGGCACAGCACTTTTAAGAAACTATCAAAATCACACTGAAGTCAACAAAACACAGAGGTTAATTAGTTTCAGTAGAACTTGGATCAGGAAGCCATCAATTTTCTCCCATTCTGTTTGAACGTATTCCAGCAATTTCAATCACTTTTCACACAAATCCGTATTCCATAACACATGTGCACGCTTCTGTTACATTGTTCTGACTAAATAAAGGCACACTTTCAAGAAATAACTAAGGATTAGTCTCTCACACACATACAAAAGCATACAGGATAAAATATACTCTAAGATGAAGTGTTTGTTTAGGTTAGCTGGTTTAATTTTTTAGGAATACTGTTGCTTTATAACATGCTATGAGGAAAAGTGATGAGAAAAAGCCACAGACTAATGATACGGGGGAGGAGAGATGGGGGGTTTTGGGAATTTGAGGACTAAGTTTTTTTCTAAAACACAGGAGTTAATGAATTATAAAACATTAAAATAGTGTAGTGAACTTAGCATTCATTAAGTTAAATACACACTCCTAGTGAAACAGAAAAGTATTTACTTTTCAGCAACTAAAGTATTGGTAAAAATAGCAAATGCCTTTGTGAGGTAATCTTTTTTAACAGTTTATCTTCAAAAGTAAAGTAACTACTGAAAGCTGTTAAAGTTACCTGGAGTGTAAACATTACGGAAATTTAAAGAGATGTACACTGAACTTTGCCACCAAAAAGATACCTGAACACAGATAAATCTTCTCTTAAATTATGGGTGGGACATATTGGAAAGAAGAATATTACTAACAGATGTACAGAGAATTCATGGTGTTAAAGATCTTTTGGTTGGTTGAGGATAACCTTTTATAAGTACTGGAGATGGATGTAGGTTTTGATGGCCTGTACCTAAATACAATTCCACTGAAACTTTACACATTTTTCCATCTCCAGAAACATCACAAGAAGAATCCTCTTCAGAATTGTAATTCTACAGCCCTCACTATGAAATTTATCAGCTTCACATACTCCAGTGCAGATAGCAAAAGAGATGGCAGTGGAAGGAAACAAATGTTTTCTTTAATAGTTTCAAAATGTTAAAATGCATTTGGGTTATATCCAACTGTGCTCCTTCACTGATGGAGGGCACTCTGACCCAGTAAAGGATTCTGCCAACAGAAGGCAAGATGTGATCTTTGCCAATTCCCTATGTCCTTCTCCCAATTTACTCCAGAAAGTTGAGGTACCCTTTGGAGCAGAGTAGAAAGTGGTGTGGGGAAAACTGAATGGGTGGATTAAATAATCTTCTGTCAGATATCTGACAACATTGGATGCAACTATTTGTTCATTCTTTTTTCTAAATAGATGATACACTTAAAAGCTAATTATGCTGCAAATGGAACTTCTTTAAAATTACAAAGTCAAAATATGGGTGGGTAACTTTTGCACGTTACTGGACAACAGACTAAAGTTGTAAAGTGTAAAAATATGACACCAAAATCGTAAGAAGTGTATTAGCAGCATGCATATATTGACCATACAGGCCAATTCAAAAAGCAAATACATAAAATTAAGATCAAGGTATACAATTTGACACCACTTAACTTTTCATGTATTGGTTTTCAACCTAGGAATTCAACTTGTTGATCAAGTTCCTTAAACTCAGTGTGCTATTTAAGGTACATTGTACTTATATAAAAATATTTGCCACTAAGTATGCAACTTTTAATGCTCATTATTTATATGAAGATTTAAGAGAAACTCTACTCAGGGTCAAATGGCTGCATTCTGAATCAAGAAACTTTGAACCTTTGATTTTTCTATCCATTTCCCTATGTCATCGGTAGAGATATAGAGAGCTCATTCTTTCGCATAGAGAGCAATGAAATTGATTAAGCTACTGCACACAGTACAAAATCCATTGCTTTGCTGCACTGTCCTATAATAAAGAGATTCTCTATAATTTAGTTTGTACAAAACAACCCAATGTGACACAGCCAATTTATAATTGCCACCCAATAGATTTTTTTAAAGGAAGCTTTCACCTACATTGAGCTCAAGATCCATTGTATTTGTAAACCTCCACAATATTATTTGGGTTTTGTTTTTTTAAATTTAAGAATAGATATTTGTTCCACATTGAGCTTCACCACTTGCTAAGACAATTTGTCCAGATTTGATACAGGATATTTCTTACTAATGGCCCGGAAGAATTGCTGGCTTCTAAGCCAACTGATTAAGATTTCAAAAAGAAGTTTAACAACAGAAAAATAGAAGTAGAGTCTCACAATAAAATGTTGCAGTTTATCCCTGGCCCCTAACTAAAGAGTGCAGCCTTAAGCTTGTAGTGCTGTTTGAGGTGCACAGAGGAGCCCTTCCTTCTTCTCTACCATTCAACTGCTAGGCTATACAATGCAAATGTCTTAGGGTTATACTGATCCTTTCAACCTTTAATGGTCCAACTGGCTTCATAGACTTAATTGTTAGATCCACACAGTCTGCCCAACTTCTTGTTCCTTTTTTGACCCTTTCCCCCAGACTAGAAATGAGAGCTGCTTATACTAAAATGAATAAATCCAGGATCCGAGGACTGTACTGTTATGTTTTGGCAACAACATTTCCCCCACCCCACCCCGCAAAAAGGTGGAAGGCAGCAAAAGGAAATTTTGAATTTATTTCAATTGATAAGTTTGTGTGTACAGGCACGCACGCACACACACACACACACATTTCCAGATAAAAAGGCTCACTACTATGGGGAAATAATGCCTTGTTTTTTCTTAGCACTGTTCACTTGATAATTAGGGACTAAGTTTACTATTAGAGGGAATGATGCAAATTAAGTGATTTTCTTTCTTACAATTCTTACAAGAGATCCTGACTTTTAGGATACAGGTCCTTCAGAGGCAGCTTAAAAGAAATACATTTCAAAACAACAGCAAAGAAACAATATCAACATACAAAAGTAATCCGGGCAGCTGATGGTAGCAGAGCCCTGCAGGGATTGTCTAGCCCAGGCATAGGCAAACTCGGCCTTCCAGATGTTTTGGGACTACAACTCCCATCATCCCTAACCAATGGCTTTGTTAGCTAGGGTTGATGGGAGTTGTAGTCCCAAAACATCTGGAGGGCTGAGTTTGCCTATGCCTGGGCTAGCCAGTGCAGACTCTGAAGTGCTGCTTCCTTCTCTTGGGATCCATCCCACAGGACAGTGGATGGCCAATCAACTGCTGTTATGTGCTTTCGTCTGGTTACCCTTGAAGATGATATGGAAATGGCAGGCAGTGGACCTGAATGCTACAGCTTGCCTTCTTATTACGTCCGGAAGGCAGTAACACAGCCAACCTGTACTAAATGAGACAATTTCACTGGCTGGTTTGGGGTTTCCTAGGCCCATTTCAAGGTGTTGTTTTTGATAGTCTGGGATGTAAGCATCTGGGAAAGCAACTCCTCCTGTACGAACAACTTTCCCTTCCTGCCTCTTGTCAAATTCAAATTTACAGGTAGAGATTGTGACTTAATATTTGTATGGCTATTGTTCCATTCATTGCATTTTAAGTGTCTTTGATCATTTTAAGCTATCAGAAAGCATAGGAGAAAAAGGGATGGTGTTTTAAATGAAAATAAATGTTAAAACACTCATATTTGCATGTGGAAATACATATAATAATAAATATGCTGCCAGAAATTATTGGTACTCTACACACCAGGTTGTTATTTGTGTCTCTTTAAAGCTATACTTAGTGTACTATCAGTATTTCAGTAGACATTTTGTATTACGCCATTCACAATGGACTGGAAGTATGTTAATATGCTCTTTGAGTAATGGCTGTTTGTTAAGTAACACTAGCTATTTAAAAATATACCTGACAATAGTTTTATAACATTTTAGGACAGCTGTGAAGGGTTTGAAGAAAGGTTAGTTTCACTGAATCTAAAACGCTTTTAAATGGGAATTTGTTTTTCAAAATACTTTCGTAAATTTCCCTTCAACACATCTGGGAATACTAAGTTAAATGTAGTTTCTGCCTTGAAGTTGTATTTGACCCACTTTGTTTGTTTTTGCCTTATAATTATGTTTACTTATTTAACTACAGTTCAAAGGTTTAATTCCTCAGAACTTAAACCCACTATTTTTGACAAGTCTGCGGATCCAGTGGATACATAATTTTCAAACGGTTGTAAGATGAAGATTTTTTGCTACGCTGTAATCGTTAAAAGTGTTGCATTTTCTCTGTTGTGACCCTAGTTCACTGCTTGCTCGCTCCTTTGGCCACAGCTGGCCTCTTGCTGTTCACAGCTGAAAAGTGAAATCAATGCTTGGTCTAACAAAATGCAGATGAAAGCCATTCTGATCACATATAGTCATTTCCCGTAATCTTATCAGCCTTCAGTTACTTAAATGATCTCTGGAAATGATTGTTTGTTCATCTGAATACAATACCAGTTTTTGTGTTAAGGAAAACAATACTTTCATAAAGCGCAACAGTGGTATGTGCAGCTCACTTTGACTGAGCTTTCTAATATCTCTCTTCTTTTCAAAGGAATCTTTACATTCTAACTAAATTACAAAGGTTGCAATCTAAATTCCATAGATTTTATACCCAGTTAGATGCTAGTGTCATTATCCATTTAATTCTTCCTACTTTGTAGAAAGGTTGAAAAGGAAAAAAAAACTATTAATATGTCAATCCACATTTTCATTGATCTCAACCACTTATTTTTATCTGAGCAAGCTAAGTTGAAAAAGCTATGTTGTATCTATAGGTAGTGTTATATTGTAGCTTAATGCTCCAAAGGTCAGAGAACAACAAAGTGTTTGATGGAAAACAGTCTTTCTTCCTATTTTAAATGGTTCCTGCTTTGATTATAGGCATTTATTATAATTATGAAGAGATTAGTCTGTTATAGAATCCTAGTAATGGAACCATTTAAAAGGAATATAATAGCAGTTTATTGGATTTTGTAAAGGAAAAGAGAACAGATAAAGTGGTTCTCTTTACAAATTGATCAGCTGCTTCTAAATATGCGCTTCTTATTTTGTTTTCTTTCAACTAATTTTGTTTTGTTCTATAACTTAACAATTAAATTGAAATGAAGTTATATGGGTTTGTGGTTTCAAATCAGCACAAGTTTATTGTAACTTCAAATACCTACAGCACAATACCTTCTGAAGAAAAAGCAATTTTGCCTTATATGGGCTTTAAAGTAAGGCAGAAACTAATAGATAAAATATTAATAGATAAAATAACAGTGAAAAGAAGAGGAAGCACACTTGAGAAATAAACTTTCATTTTATGCAGGCATTTCATTCACATGAGCAGAATCTTTATTTTCCACACTTTCCTTAGGTTGTTTCAATCCATATTGTATGCAATGCTTTGATAATGTCCATAATGTTTGTTGCACCAAAAATAACAAATATTACTTGTGAAATGAGTCCACACACAGAGCAGGACAATGCTGGTCCCATCCCAATGCCTATACACTTCCCGTGTGTTAAGTGTAGACATCTGAGTAGCAGAACTAACAACACTGCACTACCACTTGAACAAATGCTGCTGCCACCAGTCCTTGCAAAACCTTTGTTAGCTCTAGCAGAAATTAGTTTAGTTTAGTTTGGTGAGGGGAGAGACTCCATCAGGCAAGGCCTCCTTCCACCTGCCTTGCCCCACCCTCCGGCCCTGGGTCTCCTCATAAGGAAGCTGTGCCTGGAGGAAGAACTGTGAGGGGAGAGACTCCATCAGGCAAGGCCTTCTTCCACCTGCCTTGCCCCACCCTCCAGTCTCTGCTTCTTATTTTGTATTGTATTATGTTGTGCACTGTGGTTTGCTGTTGTTTTATTGATCGGAGTTTAGAAATTACTTATTGTAATTGTTGAGTGGATTTCTGTTTAATTTTGAAATGCTGATATTTAATATTATTCTATATTATTTTAATGAATGTTGAATGTTATTTTATTTGCATATTGTATATTGTATTATGCATATTGTCTTATTTATATGATGTTAGCCGCTCTGAGCCTGGCTTTGGCTGGGGAGAGCGGGATACAAATAAAATTTATTATTATTATTATTATTAGTTGTTTTATGTAAGAGCGAAACTGATTTTTTTGGTGTGAGGTAGCACAGTTGAAATGTAGCATGAGCTCCTTGCTCCAAACCACAAAATTCCACATAGTTTAATGTGTACATGAAATTACATTTTAAAATTCAAGCTATGAACTTGATGGGCTCCTTACAACACTGTGTCAAACAGCCTAACATCAAGAATATGGAGAATTTGCCAATGGCAACCAACGGCCTACATAAAATGGTGATTTATGAAAATGACTAAATCTGCTAAATTTAGACAGACTATAAGCAGCAAGACATAGGGTCACAGTATAGTCTATAAATATCTTAGCAACAATATAAATGAACTGAATTATTCAGTCAGCTAATCACTGGGGAAAGAACTATATAGCCTCAAGCTAAGTTAAAGTTAGACATTAGGAAGAATTAACTGTGGGGCCAATTGGCAGTAGAATAGATCCTGCCCCTGGTATGTAATCTGGACTTGTATGTGAACAGAGTCATTGACCTAGAATTAGACACTAAAATTGGCTTTTGGAAACAAATCCAAGGCAATAATAAGCCTATTCTTCAGTATGCTTAATGAGACAGTAGTAGTTGTAACACAGTAAGTAGTCCTGTAAAATATACGGCATGAAACCAGAGTCATTAGTTTTCAAAATGCAACATGTATTATAGCATTGTTTGCATCAAAATACTGTGGCTGTAAATTGACATTGTGGTTTACATTTTTATATTTATTTAGATTTTAGTCCATCCTATCCTCATTGACTCTGGAACTACTGAATAAAATGACTGTTTCAGTATTATTTCTGCACTGATGAAATCGTGATACAATACTGTACATTTAAATTGTTCTCTGAATCCAATCACTGAAGTCAAAGACGGCCTTAAGGGAAAGGTCCTTTTCTGGTCAAGATAAACTGACAAGAGCTAGGGGAGAAACACAGTTACAGACTCAAAATAAAGCAATTTGCTTCAAATAATAATAATATTTACTCCAAAACGTACTGGAGAAGACTTTGTTCTATTAAAAAAATGATTAGTTCAGTAAATCATGGCCTGCAACGTAAGATTGTGGTAGCCCCTTGATAAGGGGAAAGGGGGTTAGGAGAAGAGTTTGAGTGGTTCATTTCACCACAAAGTAATTATACTGAGCCACAAAGTTACCATTTATTATGGCTGAAAGATGACACTCACTGTTAACCAAGGGAAACTGCAACTGAAATGCTTCCATCCAGATCAATACACACCACATTTTTCTCCAGCAAGAAGTAATTATCCAGCAGAAAACTTCACAATCAATACCCTTTCCTAAGTTAACTTATGGTCTCGACTAGAGGCATAAAGGTATAGTACTGTCAAATGTCATCAAGGACTATACCATTACACTGAGAAGAAGTCCGTATTCCTTATAGTCAAAGGGTTTATAGCCTACTTTAGACCATATAACATACTGAGGTACATTCTAAGACGACGCTTGCCATCTGCTCTGTTATAAAAATGGGAAAGGAGAAAAAACGTGCATGCAATCTTACAAACTAACACCTTATTGCACAGTTGTAATTGGCAGTTAGAACAGTTGTTAAAAATCTTAACACCAGAGCAAGAAATCAATCATTTAATGCAAAGTATCAACCCTCCCCCTTTAGGAAGGAAATGATTCCTGAAATCTTAAGATTGATCCCCACTGCTTGAAACAGAGTCAAAGACAGATCCATCTGAAATATCACAGTTGATTTTTTTAAAATCTCAAAATATTTCTTCTCCAAGCTCATGAGCAAACACAAAGGAGGAAATAAAATTAGGTTTTAAGAACTCTGAAAAAATACAAACAATACCATCTAAATGTCTCCTCTTCTTTTTACAACTGGCTATGGAAGGTAAGCTTAGCCTTATAAACCTATCTAATATATAAGGGGAGGTTAAAGGGCATAAAAAAATCACTACTTCACTGAAAAAAATTTGACATCCAATTTTCAAGCTGATTTATCAGTAGAAAGCTAAAATTGATAGTTTGCCACTAGTAGGTAGCTGGCTGTCTAAGAAAGCTGTTACAAAGCCTTTAGTTTTGATTTAGCCACATAGATCAATACAAACCTATACTGTTTCAATTTTACAAATATTGATTTTCTGATATAACCTCAGTAAAAGAACATATATCATCAGCTTTACTGAAAATAATCTTGAAATTTATTTCATAAACTTTGTTTCATCAACAAAAGGTACTGAAAGGTCTAGTGAAATACAGTTTAGATGACAGTGAAAATAATCGCTGCCAAAAGAGTTCTCAACAGATAGATCTGGTTTATTTTAAATTTTGAATACAGATACTGATGTTTTCCTCAGGATTCATAAAGATCTAATAGACTTGTTTCATTACAAAATAAAGGCTTCTCGGCTTTAGCATAGTGCCAAAAGACTGAAGATGTAAACTAAATTCTTATTAACTACCATAAAAATGTAACATTTTGTCTATTCACATTTCCCTGTCAATATGAAGATGAAAAGTGAGAATCTCCATAACACTGCAGTTGCAAGAGAGCTATCATAAGGCAAAGGGAGATCTTTCTCTCTATTCCCCCTAACCACATCCATATTGTTTCCCACCACTCCAACTTGGGAGATTTGTACACAGAAGATAGAATATGAGCAATATAATGCACCACAACTGCAATGCCCATCACTGAAGTTAGCAACTTAGTACTGAAGATAGCTATATTTTGGAAAGTTGTTTGTTTGCCTGTCCGCTATGCATTTGGAAATCTCTTAAGATACTGTAATCAAATTTGCATGGCAGTTCCTGAGCTCAAGGAGCAGGTTTTTGTCTATGTTGTATACAACTGGATGCCATTCTGAATCAAGATGGCAGACAGAACCTTTCAAAACTGCAGTGGTTTTAACCACTGAATTCAAAAATCCCCGAGCAACACCAGGTGCAAGGCAGCCAGTATTTAACACATTACAGAATTCTAAATCATTCTGATTAGAAATACATTATAAGTGTTCTTCAAAATGATATGGTTCACTCTCTGAAAAAGAAGTCATGCTCAGGACAAAAAGCAGACAGCTGCATCATCCTACTTCCCAACACAGACAGCGATTTCTTTCCAAAGAAGAAACACACAGCCAGGTCCTATGCACCCAGCAAAATAATATTCATCTCCCTTCATCCACAACACTGCATCCTGGGGTTTCTGCCTTTTCAGCTATTGTTATGCTTTCATAGCCATGCCTACCATATCCCACCAATTAGGAACCCCAGCTCACCACTGTCTTTCTTCAGAATCTCAGGGTCAATAAAATAAACTGGCAATTGCATTTCGTGTGCCTTTAAATAAAATAAAAGAAATAGCAGGTGCACAATCATAATCATGACTGAGGCAGATAGGAAGGCAGTTGATCCCCGTGATTCCTATGCCTCAATCCCAATTATACCCCCAAATTCAGTTTTGTTTTTTCTCTTGGAGGAAAAGCTGCAATTAAAACTGGCTGCCTCTTTCTAGGAGTGTGAGAAGCGTGATCTTCACTGGGACCATTGTGCAGGTGGAGGGAGGATTAACTCCTATTCCTATGTGTCACTGTCTCAGTTGTGAGCAGATTCTGCACCATACCTGTTAGTGTCTTATAAAAAGCAAGAAATTAGTGTTAAATTAGTGTGCCATGCTCTGTGTTTGGCTGCCCGTGCACTTGGTTCAGAAGCCATGGCTAGCACAGAATGCTGCAGCTAGAATATTGAGTGGTACATCCAATGCTCTTTTCTGGGGGGACGCAGGGGTACACATACCCCTAAACATTTTGTGAATCTTTGTACTTTTGTCAATTTACTGTGTTTATTTTTCCTGATTGGAACTATAAAAGGGTGATTTTCTTGAGTCAAAATGAGAGTACAGTGGTACCTCGGGTTAAGTACTTAATTCGTTCCGGAGGCCTGTTCTTAACAAAACTGTTCTTAACCTGAAGCACCACTTTAGCTAATGGGGCCTCCTGCTGCCGCCGCACCTCCGGAACACAATTTCTGTTCTTATCCTGAAGCAAAGTTCTTAACCTGAAGCACTATTTCTGGGTTAGCGGAGTCTGTAACCTGAAGTGTATGTAACCTGAAGCGTATGTTACCTGAGGTAGCACTGTACCCCTAAACATTTTTTTTAAGAAAAAAATCACTGGATATATCTAGACACACACATATTACACTGGTGATGAAGGATGTGCATTAGCTGTCTATTGGTTACTGAGCCAAGCTCACAGTTTCATTATTGACATATAATGTGCTGAACAATATGGGTACAGTATAACTAGCAGACCACCTCTACTACTATAGGCCAAATCAACCTTTAGAATAATCAGAGGAGACTGCAGCCAACAAATTGCCATTGGAAGCCTCTCAAAACTGGCCCTTTCTGTTATAGCACCAACTCTTGGGAGGTTCAGGCAACTTCATCTGTTGGGGGTGTAAAATATCTCTTAAAACTCAGTTATTTACCCAGGCTTCTCTAGATGTCAAAATGTGCTAACCTAATCAGCTGCTGACTTGCTGTTTTAAATGCATTTTTTAATATTTTAGTCTGGTTCCATGTGAACTATGGATGTCTGGGAAATGTTACCTTAAAGCAGCGGTTCTCAACCTGTGGGTCCCCAGATGTTGTTGCACTACAACTCCCATCATCCCTGAGCTCTGGCTTTGCTAGCTAGGGGTGATGGGAGTTGTAGTTCAACAACATCTGGGGACCCACAGGTTCAGAAAGGCTGCCCTAGAGCATCATCTATAGCTACGTAACTTCAACTCATGGCCAAATGGCATAAAATGTACAGAGACACAGCACATATAGAAATCAAATTTTCATGTACAAATCACATTTCCACAAATCAATAGTTATAAAGGTATAAATATCTATAAATAAGCTGTGATTTCTGCATCTGAGGGGGTTGGACTAGATATCCCTTGGGTTCACCTTCTAACTCTACAATTCTATGACAGAGTGGAAGAAAATAGTTTATTAGCCAGCAGGCTCTTCTTATGTTTCGATGTCAAAGAAAGAGCATGGTGCTTCTTCTCCACTCCCTGCCAGAAAAGGTGCTCAGCTCTAACTGACAAGTTTCCCTGAGGCTGCAGAAACAAGGAGAAAGGACACTTTGGCCCCATCCATCGGCCCAAGGAACAAAAGCCACCAACTGTGACTGAAGCAAGAACATCAACAAGAAAAGGTCACCCTGGCCCAAACTGGCAATTCTTTGCAGTTCAACATTCTACCTTTGCCCTCCATCCCCTTCAATTGTGTGTACTGTAATTTTCATTTGTAAGCTTGCTGGCAGGGCCTGTGTCTCTTCTTGTGTTAACCGCTTTGGGAGACAATAATGGTCTGAAAAGCAGGATAAAAATGTTGTGGGTCTCCACCTGTCCCAAGAGACAATGAAGTGCGCCTCCAGGGGTGAAGTCAAAAAATGTAGTTGATAATTATTATATAAAAGGCTGTTGGCCATCCTTCGTTGGGAAATACAATAAAATGTGTCATCACTATGTGTTTCAGTGATAATGGTTTCGTGTGGCTGCATATTTCCAGAGCCCATGATGTGCACTGTAATGGAAGATTAGCATGAGAAGACACTTGACTTTCCAAATAAGAATAATTTAGCAGTGGCCACTGTATGTGCTTATGGGGCATGTTCCTTTGATTATATGATCCTTAATCAACTGATACGGAATTTATTCTGGAGATGTTAATAAGACTCCTTTGCTCCAGGTACCAGTCAACCTAACATCACAACAAAAAGGAAAGCCACCTCCTCATAGAAAGCAAAATGGTGATGATTTTAAGAAACAACTATAGCAAATGTATCAAGCAACAAAAATCAGACAGCAGATTTATATTGCTTAAGGGCTTAATATTTTACAGCAGCAGCATTAATGGAAAAGTTAATGTAGCATTAAAAACAGTGTACTGCTCAGCTGCTGCCACATAGCACTTAGGTCATGGAAATAATGCATCATTGGGGGGGGGATTCTTTTTTGCCTATCGCTTTTCTTAAAGAGTCTAAAAACTTTTCTACATTATGTAGTTTCCAAAAAAGATTACCCAAAAGCACACATTAGTGACAGGAAGCTCTTCTATTAAATATCCAGAAATAAAATTCCACATGCAAAACATGCAAACTATTGCAAAATTGTAAACTGCTCTGTGATCCTCAGATGAAGGGCTGTATAGAAATTTAATAAAGAATACTCCTAATAAAATATTATTTAATTCACGTAAATGCTAAATGAATTTCTACAGCTGCAATGAATGAGGGTTCCAGTGACTTTTAATGCTTAATTAACTAAGGGAGAAGGGGAATTTCTGTTCCTACCTAATTCCTAGTGAAAATCAGTTTTGTGTATACTCAGTCAGCTTCGTGTAAGTACACCAGTATTCTCACTAATCAGTCAGTCACCAAAGGAATGGAGGGAAGTCCAAGGCTCGATAGAGCCTAACTTAAATATGTGATTTATATGTGTAATGTACGAATGTATGTATGCTTGTTAAAAATCAATAAAAATTCATTAACAAAAAAATAAATAAATCAGTCAGTCACCAACTGTGCACTTCAGTGATTAGGCCAAGACCCAGAACCCAACAAACCACTCCATGAAAGTCTACTGAACAATAAACCCTTTCTTACAATAGTTGCCAGCCTAAGCGGGAAGGAATTTAAGAAACTTGGCTGCTACATTTAAGAAGATACTTCTGCATGATCATTTACAATTCAACAGAATCCAGAACAGGGCTTCAGCTGGAGATTCTAATGTGTGAATAGGTTATATCTCAACCAAGCTCATGGACGACACCAAAAATGTGCAAGTTGGCAATGAATTAGACGCTTGTGAGTTTCAAAAGCTATGGTGTGTGGGGGGGCCAATAGGGGTGCATCGGAAGATGGCTGACAATAACATCTCTCCGACCCACACGAGGTAATTAAGAGGCTGTGATGGGAGTAAACAGCCTCCCAGGCCCCCCCCCCGAGCGTGGGGGGGGACTGCCCTTGCCTGCTGTGCCCTATACCACCCCCGAATTTGAGGGGGTGGGGGCACTAGGCAGAAAGCCCTTGTGCGGACTTTGGCGCTCCTGGACACTGTCTCTGATTCGCGCCTCTAGCTGCAGCAACTTCAAAAGAAACAATTAGGAGGAAGCTAATGCACATATTTCAAGGAAGAATGGGGAGTAAAGACTGCTAACCGAAGAGATCTCTGAGAAACAAGACAGGTCGGAGGAACAGGAATAAATCATGAGAAGACACACCAAGGCTCGGTACGTTCGGCAACGGGACTGGATGGGGGGGGAACTTTCCTTTCTTTTCTCTATGTGATTAACCAAGAATCCCCCCCCCCAGTCACAAGTCAGAAATGCCGTTTAAATGACTTAAGCTGAGGATTTAAGACTGTGTGGAGATAATTTTCTAACCAAAGCATGTTTTAAGGAGACCGTGGAAAGTATAAGAGCTTTGGAATGACACAGCAAAAAATAGCATCGCCATTTTGGCAAGTTCTGTCGAAAGACTTACGTCTGGGAGGAGGAATAGATTTGTTTTCATATTGTGAGTGAGCCTCCTCAGAGGGACTAAAGAAGACGACAGATTTGTGAGACTGATGATGGAAAGAGTGCTTTTATTTATGAAAGTGATGATATATGGAACCCATCTCAACATGATGATTGGACGAACGGAAAATTCACACAGGATTATAACTGGTGTTTACCTGCTTAAGGAGATTATCAGAAGAGATCATAAAGAAAAAAAAAGAAAAATATACGAACAAGAGGAGATGTGAGAACAGCAAGATAGGACTGGATAGAATTATGAACATTATTTGGACAGATTTGTGGATATTAACGCAGCAGCAAGAAGATGATTGGAATCCCATTCGGAACTTGAAATATGGGTCCCCCCAACAAAAAAATTAAAATTTGGCTTTGTAATTCGGAATTTATGTGTTGTGATTTTATTTTATTTGATTGGTCGGTTAATAAAAATTATTTTTTAAAAAAACACAAAAGCTATGGTGTGAGAAATAATTTTTTCACCTAGATATAACCGCACTCCCTCTGAAAGGGTAGGTGTATTATTTTGGGGTGATCCTGGATCCATCTCTGTAGCTGTATCTCAATTGCGAGGAGCAGCAGTTGGCAGCTTAAGCTCCTATGCTGCTATGACCATTGCTGAACAGAGATAGCTTATCTCCTGTTGCCATGCAATGATTACCTCATAAATTCCTGAGCCCCTTGGAATTAGACTATCTATGAGCCCACTTATTTCCACATAATCTACCCAGGTCACTGTGGACTACGGATGACTGCACTGCAGCCTACTGAGGAATGGTTGGTCAGGATGCAGAGGTTGGCTTTCTCTATCATGGCACCTCCTATGTGGAATGAGTTCTCCATGGAAATCAGGAGATTACCAATGGTGAGGTACTTCAACAAAGGGCTGAAGACTTACCTATTTTCTCTAGTATTTCCTGACTGCTATCTCTCTGACAACCTGGAGAGACATCCCAAGTGGAGTGCCACAGAGCTTTGTCTAGGCCATGTGCTGTTCAACATTTCTATAAATGACCTGGATGAGGGTGCATAGGGAGTGCTTATCAAAATCTGCAGATAACATGGAGCTGGGAGAGATAGTTTATGTCATCAGCTCTGTGGAGATGTCATGGAGCAGATGGAAGGATCCTGCATAGGAAGGGGAGGATATCAAGGAGCTGGAGCTAGACAACCAAGGGGAGGGTCCAAGCAATATGAGGGAGGTGAAATTGGGCCCTCAATAATGTCTCAGCTGGAGGAGGGGGCTGGTGATTGAGAGAATCAGGAGATAGATCCTAGGGAAGGTTCAAGTGGGTTGCCAGACAGGTGTCCCACAGGCATCCCTAAAGGGATAGCTGCTGCCCATGCTGCCAGCTCCTCCTGTCACTCAGTAAGGAACTTTCTCCTGAGGAGATGCCTGAGAGTAATTTGGATACATGGAGATGCCAGCACTGGCACGAACAAGTCTCACAGGTCCAGCACACTCTGGGAAGCATCTGTTTGCTTGCCCAGACCAGAGAAACCTATTGTTCACTGTGTGAAAGCTTATGCCCACCCTGTTCTTCAAAGGAAGAGACAAAGGGTTTGTCACTCATTGGATCCACATCTCAGCTTGTGCTTAACCATGCAATTCACCTACTGGCACTTTAACCATCGTAACGCTTAGATTTACATATTTAAATTTCTGGCAGAAACAGAAACCTGAGTTTGAGTGAGGGCCAGGAAAGCTTACAGCATTAGATCCAAATGATATTGAGAAGCTGAAAGACTGGGCAAAATAAACACACTGAACATCAACCAAGATAAATGCAAAGCCCTGCATTTAAGGAAAATGAAAATAAATCAAAAGCATGAGTACAGAATAATGAAGACCTGACTTCAAAGCAATAGGTGTGAAAGGGGTCTAGAAGTTTTAGTGACTCGGAACATGAGCAAGCAGTGTGTTGCAGCCACTGATAAAGCTAATGCAATCTTAGGCTACATAAGAGAAGCCTAGGGCTATGACATCATGAGGTGTCATAGTTTCACTCTGTTCTGTGTGATTCAGGTTGCATCTGGAATGCTGCATCCAGTTCTGGGTGCCATATTTTAAGAAGGACAATGGAAAAGTGGAGTATGTCCAGAGGAGGATGGCCAGGAGGGTGATGAACCAGGAAACTAAGCTTAGTTTCGAGAAAGGAAGACATGGGCAATGGTATATACATAAATACATGTTTGTCGGGCAGAAAATGGAGATCTGTACTCTGATGCAGCAGAGGGTGGGATAAGAACCAATAGGCAGAAACTGCAGGAAGCAGCATTCAACTAAATGTTTGAGGAAACTTCCTAGCTCTGAACTATTAGAGAGTGGGACAAACTGTCTCAGGAAGAGGTGGGTCCCCCCCTCACTGAAGGAATTTAATATCAGGGATAGTGTACAGTAGTTGCATTTTGCATGGAAGTGGAAGAACTAGATGACTTTCAAACTCCCTTTCAACTCAACGATGTTATGCATTTTCTTCCTCAATATTACCTGAAATCACTTTTTGTTTTAGGAGGTGGAGTTGTACCTGTGTTTCGTTTGTCTTAAATAAAATACCCGTTTTGGCAGTGAG
Source organism: Podarcis cretensis (assembly GCF_951804945.1). Lineage (NCBI taxonomy): Eukaryota > Metazoa > Chordata > Lepidosauria > Squamata > Lacertidae > Podarcis > Podarcis cretensis. The sequence goes on along the minus strand of NC_137173.1, from coordinate 29,319,333 downwards.
AAAGGGAGTCAAAACTCCTGAAATCAATAATGTTGAGTTTCAGTATAATCTTTGAACTATGTGCTTTTCAGTTGAAATAACTTGCTAGGATCATTGTTTTAATGTCTAGCAGATGCATTCTGCCAATCATTTAAAATGTACTACAAGGAGTTAAATTGATGTGTTAGCAGATAACAACAAACCTTTTGAAAGAAGTACACTTGTAGATTGTTCAAATCATTTCATGTGCTTTCTTCCTTCATTATTCTAAATATCCCCATACCATACTTAATTACCATGACTTGATAATCACTTTTCATGTCCTTGATGTTGAAATATGTATTTTCTAAGAATACTTTCTCCTCTGGTTTGAATTGCTGCAAGTCCTGTCTCAATCTCTTTGTTTCAAAGGTTTGTTCATTTCATTATGGTATGGCTCTTTTATCACTCCCCACCCCTATTTCCCCACTCCCTTCTAAAGTCTTTCCTTTCTATATTATTATTTCTCATGTCTACCATTCAATATCCAGTTTCACTTTTAGTTGGTGTTTACTTAACCTTATCATTTGAGCTAGCATCACTCCTGTTGCTTCAGTTTTTATTTTTTATTTTTATCTGGCACCATGCATTTCAGCTGACATTTTATTTGACAGCTTTTTCTCCATTCAACATCATGTCCTGCTTAGGATAGCTTTGCCTACTGTATTATTTATTTGTGTCATTCTGATGGCTGTTTGTTTAGGCTTTTCATGATCTATACTTCCTTTCTTTACAGCTGTGTTGTCTCTAATCACTTCCTTTTAATCATTGTTTAAACATTATCTTTTCACTCCACAAATACAGATTCATATTACCAGCCCATATCAATAAAGGGCTACCATCCTAACTGGAGAATTTGAGCTTCCATAAAACTTCGGATTTTGGCAGAGATAGAGGTTTCACTGTTATCAGGAAATGACTCCTCCTACTGGTACTATTTTTCTTTATTTTTTTAAAAAAGGATACAATTTATAGTCTTCAAATTCTTCCTTCACTTTTCTCCAGCTTACATTTCTTTTGCCAGAGTTTTACCTTTTTGTTATTGTTTGGGCAATACTTTCATTTTCAGAGGAAACTGTTCTCCCTTAATCTCCAAGCATTTTGAAGATATTTAGCCCTCTTTCCCTCTTTCAATTTAACAAGACTCTTTGTTACCCTTTTTAAAGTATGTCCCCATTAAGTTTCTTATGCTCTTTTTTTATACAATCCCTAATACATGTAGTCTGTCCATTTTATAAAGTTTATATTCAGAGATAACCATAACCCACTGATTCTCTTCACTGCACCAGTATTCTATTAAGTCCATTGCATCTATAGAAAGGAATGTTGTGGCATCTTAAAGGATTAAAAAAAATACATTATTGCGTAAGCATTTGTAAACTACAGTTCACCAGATGAACGAAGAGTTATCTTGAGTTCCAAGGTTGTTCATCCATACATCTATCTATAGACAGACAGACAGACAGACAGACAACTAGACAGACAAAAGTCGGAAGTAAATAAAATGCAGAAAAGGAAATAGAAAACAGGAAAGAAATGAAATCATTACCCCATGTAAATTTGTACTGCCAACTCAGGATAACACTTCATTCATCTAGTGAAGTCAAGTGAGGTTTATAAAAGCTTATGCCACGAGTGCTGGACAAAAAATTAAAACCAAATAATCTCATTCTCAAAGTATTACTATGACCCAATAAGAAAAGAGAGGAGAACAAAGGTGAAACTGGTGCCAGAAAAAATTATAAAAACACTTAATTCACAAAGGGAAAAATAAAATGGTAAAACTATGCTATAAGGCCAACTATATACCAACGCACCACAGGTTTTTTCTTCTTCTTGGCTCTTAAATCATGTGATTATAATAAACAATAAACTGTTTATGTGTTTGCATGCACACATACTATTTTTCATAATTCATTCTGCTTCCACGATTCATGTTTCAAAAAATGAATTATTTGGGGTGACCTGGGGTGACCCGACAAAGGAACTACCAGGAGATATTTGCCATGGAAGCAGGGACAATGAATTTTGCAAGACACTGAAAGGCCACTTTTGGTTCTGAGACACTGCCATGATGACTGGACCATTCACTTTATAAAAATAAATAAAAATAAATGATGGCAGCAGAGTTTCTGAGTGCAAAACCCAGCAACTGACAACAGACTCCTCATCTGATAGCAGACAACCTAAATATAAGATTCCGTTCAGTACCAGAATACGCCTATAACACAGGATGAGCTGTATGATCAGGAACGGATTCTGGTGAATTACATTACAGTCTCGACTGCTCACTACAAAGACATGACACATCCATTTAAAATACCAGTTCAGAAGCATATAATTATGTTACGATGATTAACAACATACCTATGTGAGACAGCTCCCCAAGCACCATGCTTATTTGTTAGGATATTCAGTATTTTCTGTTTCAGTTGATTCGCAGTAACATGATCTCGATGCTTGGCAGCACTGATAAGATGGTCACACATCTTCTCCTCTTCCCTTCTGTCAGCAGCATATTGGGCACACTGTGACTAGAAAGGGAAAACATGTTTATTTTTTCAGTAGGCAGTTTTGGAAAGTGGTTGAAGAAGACCTCCCCCCCCCCAATGTTCCACAATTGCTACTTTTTAAAGCATTCACTATAATATATACATAATATATACATAATATGAGACGGCTATGAAAGCTGCTAAGAAATCTTACTTTGCAGCTTCCATTGCATCCGCTAGCTCTCGCCCGGCACAACTTTTTAGAATAATTAGGTCAATAACGTCCTTAGGAGGACAACCAAATTTAAGCACAAATTCGACCCACAGCTGTGAGGCATTCGCGAGTTTTTTTGCGGAGAAAGTCCTGTTGCTCCGCCGTGACCTCCCTGCCAATTTAGATACAGTGACTGAACTGGAGGCCCCTCGACTGACTTCAGGTCCAGTGTTGGACCATTTCGATCGGATACTCCCTACTGATGTGGATAGATTCCTCCAAGTTGGTAGGCCCACCACCTGCCTCCTCGATCCGTGCCCGTCTTGGCTGATTAGGGAGTGTCCAGATGTTGTGCGGACCCCCCTGGTTGAAATTATCAATTTGTCCCTTGACACGGGGACATTCCCAGGGGAACTGAAGGAAGCAGTGGTGTGTCCACTCTTAAAAAAAAACTTCATTAGATCCCTTAGACCTTTCCAATTACCGCCCAGTTTCAAATCTTCCATACCTGGGTAAGGTAATTGAGAGAGCGGTTGCTGAACAGCTTGGTAGGTTTCTGGAGGAAACATCGGCATTAGATCCATTTCAGTCCAGTTTCCGTCCTGGTTTTGGGACGGAGACGGCTCTGGTTGCCCTAACAGATGATCTCCGTAGACACCTGGATCGAGGTGGGTCAGGACTGCTGATCCTTTTAGATTTGTCAGCAGCCTTTGACATGGTCGATCATGATCTTCTGGACCACCGCCTCGCAGACGTGGGGATACAGGGCATAGCCCGTAACTGGTTGTGCTCTTTTATCTCTGGTCGGGGACAGAGGGTGGCACTAGGGAGGGAAATGTCATCGCGCCACTCCTTGGTGTGTGGAGTGCCGCAGGGCGCAATTCTCTCCCCAATGCTTTTTAACATCTTTATGCGCCCCCTTGCCCAGATTATCCGGAGCTTTGGGCTGGGCTGTCACCAATATGCTGATGACACTCAGCTCTATCTGCTGATGGATGGCCACACCGACTCGACCCCAAACACACTGACCAGATGCTTGGAAGCTGTGGCTGGATGGTTTCGTGGGAGCCGATTGAAACTAAATCCTTCGAAGACAGAGGTCCTATGGCTAGGTCGGGATGGCATGGGGATGAGGGACCAACTCCCTTCTCTTGCGGGGGCCCAATTAGTGCCATTACCTTCCGTTAAGAGTTTGGGTGTAATCCTTGACGCCTCCCTTTCCATGGAGGCGCAGGTTACAGCAACAGCCAAGGCGACATTTTTCCACCTTCGCCGCATCAAGCAGTTGGTCCCTTACCTTTGCCGTCCCGACTTGGCCACAGTGATCCATGCGACGGTCATCTCCAGGCTTGACTACTGTAATTCGCTCTATGCGGGGCTGCCCTTGAAGCTGTCCCAGAAACTCCAGCGGGTGCAGAATGCTGCAGCGAGGCTCCTCACGGGGTCTCTGCCATGGGAGCATATTCACCCAGTGCTTTTCAAGCTGCACTGGATCCCGGTGGAGTACAGGGTCAGATTTAAGGTGCTGCTTTTGACCTTTAAAGCCCTTCATGGCCTAGGACCCTCGTACCTACAGGACCGCCTCTCCCGGTATGCCCCACGGAGAGCCTCAAGGTCCATAAATAGCAACACCCTAGTAGTCCCAGGCCCTAAGGAAGTTAGATTGGCTTCAACCAGAGCCAGGGCCTTTTCAACTCTGGCTCCGGCCTGGTGGAACGCTCTGCCTCATGAGACCAGGGCCCTGCAGGATCTGATTTCTTTCCGCAGGGCCTGTAAGACAGAGTTGTTCCGCCTGGCCTTTGGCTTGGAGCCAATTTGATTCCCTCTCTCTCTCTCTCTTTTTCTTTCTTTTCCTTCTCCTCCTGCGATGAGGCTACATTTTAATATTTTAATGTTCCATTATTTTAATGTTGTATTTTATTTTTGTTTTTAAGTTGTAATCATTCTTCTTGTTTTTATTATTGTTTGTAAGCCGCTCTGAGCCCGGCCTTGGCTGGGGAGGGCGGGGTATAAATAAAAAATATTATTATTATTATTATTATTATTATAAATGAAGTACAGTGGCATTTGCTTAATAAACCTGCTTTGTGCTAAATGTGATCCATAGAACGGATCCAAAAAGAGTGCAAGCAGTGAGACACCTCTTCTAACCCAAGAGGGGTCTGTGATATATGTTCATTTGACCATCCAGCTACAGCCAGTTGCATATCACATGCAGTCCCTCTTGGTCCCTGGCCATCAGAAGCTGCTTTGGGGTGGGTACAGAGGACTACATTCATTGGAGGCCAGATCTGCTGCCACCTAAGGTGATCGCCTCACCTTGTTTCATGGGGGTGGGGCAGTCCTGGCACAAACCTGAGGTTTGCTCCAGTGCATTCACATAGTGGGAACCCATGGTGTCTTGTATATCAACATTTGGTGACTGTTGAGTAAATCAGAATTTATTCTTGTTCAAACTTCAAAGCTGATGTCTCCCGAGAAGAGCAAGGTGCACAGAACCCTTCAGCAGATCACCACCCTGCTAGTGATCCCTCAAAGCCAGTGAATCTGGATACACTTGTCCCAGGATAGATCCCCACAGCAGCTGCCTGGTCTCCTGGCTGGCTCTTGGTCCCACCACATACCTCCCCCAACAGGAGCAGAGGAGATGATAAGGTTACTCGAGAGGATGGACATGTGCAAGTAAGCTAGCTGAGAGCCATGAAGAGGCTCCAGCTTGTATATGAAAGCCCAATCTGAGCTGAGCACCAGTTTAACAACCACACGAGATTACAATTTAATAAAAGTAAAGTTAAGCACTCATTGTAGACCCAAGTGCAGTATGCACATGACAAGTATGAGGAGAGAGCCAGGAAATAAAGAGACAGGACATTGGTGTTGGCTGAAAATAGGCCAAAACTTTATTGATTATGTCAGTAGGCTGTGGCAAAGGCACTGTGTAAGTAGGATCAACCAGCCCACCTGCTGATAATTTGGCTGGGTCAACCCTGAGTTAAGGGTCATCCTATAACGTATATCAAACCAAGGCAATCCCACTAGGACTGCCAATTTGGGAGGCTCCTATGTCCCATCGGGTCCTGTATCCAGTGACTCCTGAACAGAGACACCCCCTCCTGGACCCCTTTAGCAGGGTACCTAATGGGCTAAGGATCCAAATCAGTGCCTTATCAGCCAAAAATATGTGACCAGACTAGATGTGAAAACCACCAGACTAGATGATCCTCAGGGTTCCTTCCCGGGTGTTGAATATGGCGAACAAGTATTCCATTCCTGCTCACCTTTAGGCAGGACCAAACAATGCAGGGTGGAAGAGTGAGAATTCCCATAATGAACTGAGCTGGGAGACTCCAGCGCAATTTCTTTATATGAAATATAGGTGGACTTGACTGAGAATTGCATCCACCAGGTCTGGCATTGCAGCCAAGCTACCCAGCCCATCTCTCATTGGCCATATTAAACAGCCAGTTCTCAGTGTTTCATGAGGCCATGGAGGAAGGCATGCGCATTCCCCAATGGCTGTGCAAGGCAGGAAAGACGGTCCCTGCCAGGCTGTGCCGACACCGCAAACTACCTCTCCCCAGCATTGCACCAGTAAACAGCCATTGGCAGAACACTGGAGAATAGAACTAAATTTACTTCCTACTGATCAGTCAGTAAACTATATACTAAGCAGTGTGTGTGTTTTTGTATGTGTGTGCATGCATGCAAATATATTTGTGCATCCTGCATATTCTACCCATTATGTAATGCTAAAAGTTTAGCTAAATTTATTTTGAGAGCACAGACATTATGGGGTTAATTATTTTTTCAATTTATCTTCTTGTACCAAGAAGCACCAATTAGTACAATGATCTTCTTCTGTAATGAGGTTAATATTTCATCAGCTCATTGGACAGTTAAATCAAATGTTCATTTTTCATTCTGAGCAATTACAGAAGCTAACAGAATGAATGAATGTTAACTGTGGAAATTGTGGTTCTAGAATACAGTAATTGGACTTTCTCAATAACATTTACGAAATGAGAGTTTCTACAGCTAGAGTTATGTCAAACCATACAGATTTTGTACCTTTACAACATCAAAAAGGAAGGTTAGTGAAAAGGAGACATTTAACTGTATTACTTGGTTAAAAAAATTTTCACGCAGTGAATAATTGTTAACAAAAACAGAAGCAAAATAAGTAATAAATATGAAATTGAGTCTTATGTATCTAGCAGATTTTTCATTTTAAAAAATGCATGCACGAATGTAGAAACAGAAACAAATATAAAGATCAAAAGCATCTGAAATGTGGCTGTACTGTACTTTAGAAATGTCACAATCACATGCCTTGCCCTTTTAGGCAGGGACTCAAAGAATTATATGCATGTGCATCCATGGGCTACTAAGAGTGCATCAAGATGATTCCAGATTTCTCCTTCTCTGTGCAGCTACTCTGAATTTTCTGGAACAGGTTTTCTGGGGACACAAGTCTGTAACTCAAAAGTATGTCTAAAAGTCCATCTCTAACTATGGTTATTTAAATACTTCTCTTAATATTAATTCAAGTAACAGGTTTTATACTGCCAGTCCAAAGTATCGTATTTTTGAAATAGCAAGATAACAGAAAAATTTGAAGAATCTCACATTTGAGAAAGATCTTGGTTTGCTTACTAGAAAATTGACTTAGGTTTTTCCCTTAAGGGAATTTGGTTAATATTCTAAATTGTATTTGCTAACTGAAGCTGGAAGCTAATTGAATATTCTCATTTTGTCTACGGTTCTGACAGATCTTATACCGCAACAAATTCTTCAAAGGGCAGATAACTCAATCTTCTACTGTCATCTTGGTTTACTGCATGATGCTCTGATAAATATCAAATGTTATTTACTGTTGAAGCAATATGAAACCTCACTCTGACATACACTTAATTGTAAATGTGATTTTTTTTTAATACCTAAATTCAAAATATCCAGAATATGCTTCGTAATAAATTTGTTGCAATCCCATATGACAGGTGACTGCTGTCTCAGATGACAGAATAAAGTAAAGGTTATATATACTGAGAAAGAAAATATCAGGGAAAGCTCTGTTTTCAATCTATGCTGAAAAGAACAAAACCGTATAAGAAAGATGCAGTGAAGAGAGCTGGCCAAATGTTGCCAATAAACGTCATCTCACACACAACCCCCCCCCCCCCATCCTTGATCTTATGTGACATTTCATGATAGATTATTGCTATTCCTCCAGTGGTTGAAAGTTAGTGTGACTCAACAGTGCATCAATAGTGACAGTACATCAGCTTAGGTCAGGCTTCCTCAGCCTCTGCCCTCCAGATGTTTTAAAACTACAATTCCCATCATCCTTGACCACTGGTCCTGCTAGCTAGGGATCATGGGAGTTGTAGGCCAAAAAACATCTGGAGGGCTGAGGTTGAGGAAGCCTGGCTTAGGAATAAATTATACTGTATTTAACAGGTCCTACTCCCTAGTAAGTGTGCTTATAATTGCAGCCTAAGGTTGCAAACCTACAACCAAGAAGCTCCAACATTCTTGGGACAATGAGCTGGGCAAAAGATTCCTGCATTGCAGGAGTCTAATTGTGGCACAGCTGGGGACAGGTAAGTTAAGCCTTCCTTTGTTGGTTGTAACCCCTTCCAACACCCACACCGCATAGGACTGAGAATGTATTTTGTTGGCTACAATACAAGGCTTCTTTCAAGGCCTAACTGCAATGTAGAAAAGGGTGGGGTGAGGAAGGGCTGCTGTGTGCACAAGGAAAGGCACTGGTGGGCACACGTGCACCAACGACCACTGCATTGATAATCCCAGTTAAAACTACTTGCCCGAGAGGAAGCCTCATTGAATTCAGTGGGACCGCCTTTGGAGTATCAGAGTGCACCAAAAGTCTAAATAAATGACTTTTCACAGCATTTTTCAAAATAAAAAACTAGTGTTTTTTGAAAAGAGGAAGGTGCTAATGCAATCACTGGAATTATATGACTAAATTATCAGTTATTCAAGTAGAGTGTAATGTCACAGGGTGGTATCCTACAACATGTGAGTGGACTTCCCCTTCCTCTGTTCTCTCCAGCAACCCCATGTGCCCCCAAAATCTGCTCTGAAGAGTTTGGAAACTGTTTGGATTGGATTTGAGGAGTGTGTAGGGAGTTACAGGGGGCAAGAAAGGATGAAGAAGTCTCATTCTGCAAGCATGTAGGGTGGTCCTTTGGATCAGATTTGGGGAGCTACGAGGACCTCACAGTGGGAAGTGAGGAAAGGAAAGGCTACAGTGTAAATGCTAGCTGAATGAAAACAGAAAAATCAGAGTTTTATCAGCTGCCGGACTTACCTCAAATTCCGCATGTTTGTGTACATCTTCAGCTCTCTGCCTGTTCAAGATAAACTCCGCCTCATTTGCAACACGTACAATATGGTCCTTCATTGCATGACACAATAGTCTGGAGAGAAAAAGTTAACTGAAATCAGTCTTAATGTATCTTCATTAAAAACATTTCATACATAAAATGTAAAGATACATGAAACTGTATTTGTTTACATTAGCATGAAAAAAACAATAATTTGGTAATAAACTGATCTATAAAATGAGACAAAATCCACCAACATAAATTGCCATAATTACCATAATTAATTAGTAGTTGTTATAAACAACTGTTTTATTTGGATTATGTATGTCCGGAGAAAGCAACCAAATACTTTTTTCCATACCATTCAGTCAGCTGTAATGATCCTTACCTCATTTCAACATGTTACTTTACTTTATTTTAATGATGATTTTCACAGTTCTATGCATATTTGATTTTGGTTTTGATTCTTTTGTACAGTATTTTAGCTATGTTACGTATTTCCATCCTGGAAGCATTTGGTAAATGATAGATCATAATTTTAATAAATAAATAAATGCCATATCACACCTTTTGTAATTGCATAGGTTTTTGTTCATTGCCAAGGACAATTTGAACAAAACAAACTTTTAAAAATTCCACTATAGAAAATCATGGATGATTGAAATCATCTCTTCTTCTCCCTTTTCAGTTTCCCTTAAACAAAACAGAAACCAACTCTATTCTCTGGATGAAATGCAAGTGCTTAATACTGGCTTAAAAGTCTGATCCAACAGAACACAATAAATGTGTTATCACAGACTTCAGCAGAAGCAGATTTAAGCCAGTGATGAGTGCTTTGAAAATCCTGCCTTTGTGTATCTGTTCTTCAAAGGAAGACGTTTCAGGAAAAAATCTAAGCTGCAGAAAAAGTAATGTTCTCTACTAGAAGCTTCCTTCTTTATAATGTGCACTTTGGTGCCATAATGAGACATGATGGCCTAAAATGGGCTGTCACAAAAAATGCAAATTTAAACTACTGCCCATTCAATATTCTGCCCTATCTTCAAGTATGGCCTCAGATACTGCGCCATTCAAAGTCACTGCCCTGCACTGTTTGCAAGGTTTATGCCACAATCTTTTAACATGTTGCAAAGAATGCAGGCATTCAACTCCGGGATCTTGCAGCAGGGCTGGGCAAGCTGTGGCCAATTAGATGTTGTTGGATGCCAACTTCCAGTGCCCCCTTCTAGAAAAAAAGGTGTCAGCACAGCATATTGCTAGAAAAAAACACGGCCAACTTCCAACATTTCCAGTCCACATAGACATGAACAGGGCCAGATTTAGGTTTGATGAGGCCCTAAGCTACTGAAGGTAATGGGGCCCTTCATATGTCCAGCTGTCCTTTGTCAACAACAAATTCTCACTGTTTTTTGTGTTGAATATATGCTATATGGTAATTTATAGACCTAATAGGTATCTAAAGCCATTTGCACATGTTGCCATGTAACCAGTCCATGAAGAATGTAGGCACCCTATATATAGAAATGAGCAAACCAGTGATATTTTTGGGAGCAGGCTAGCAGGCAGAGCCCATTACTTACATCATAGGCGCCTATACAACACAAAACAACTGTTGCTGTATATAGGTTTTATTTTATTTGTTTTTTATCTTATATTTTGGAAAAGTACATCCAGTTTTTTCTTTCCTTTAAAAAAATTTTGGGCCCCCAAGAGAGTGGGGCCCTAAGCTATAGCTTGTTTAGCTTATACATAAATCCAGCACTGGTCATGAACAGCAATGGCAGGAGTCGTAGTTCTAACAACACCTGTAAGGCCACCCATTGCCTAGCCCTGTTCTACAGTGTTTGGCAGGTGCTCTTAGGAATATTGCCGATCAAAGGAAACATACTGGTTGCCTGTGGAAAACTAGCTCCTTCTTCTTTTTACATGTTACCTGCCTATGCTTCTCTAAAATGTGACATTGGAGCAAGCTACACCATTGCACATGCCTCTACTGGACCACGCTACCTGCAATACACACATACAACCTAATCCGGAAACTCTGGTGCATGGGTGGGTATCAATGCACACAAAGGTTCTGGATGGTCAAAGATGTTTCCATTCAATTTTACGGGCAGCTCTATGCATGGCGCATGCCCCCAAGAACTTCACACTGGCCAAATTGCCAACATTAAATAGAATGTGCATCCAAACAATGCTTAGCACATTGGTTTTTTTTAGGCTAGTGGTAAACATATTCACTTCTAACTTCAAAGTAACTCCTATACCCACCTATCAGGGAATAAGCCCACTGAACTCAATAGGACTTGCCTCTTAGTATAGGATTGTACCATAAAGATCTAAATAAATGTACTTTTTACAGCGCTTGTCAAAATGACAAAGAATGCTCTTAAAGAAGAAAAGTTAGAAATGTTGACACAAGATTTATGCATTTGGATCTGAGTAAGTGACACAGACTTGGCTACAGGTTGGTACCATTTGTGCAGGTGAAGATACATCATATTCCATTTTTGCATCATCTTCTATCATTCAGACTTGGAGCTCGCTTCATGCATAACACTGCCTTGTGAATAAGTAGTTCTTTGGATCCTGGCCCATATCCTAAAGTAAGAGTATCGCCTATAACTTTATCTAGGTCTTGATCCATAGAATCATGGAAACTCTGTGGGGTTTCCCAGGCAGTTTTAAAAATGACTTGCTTATAGAAGTAATGAAACAAAACACAAATCCACTGGGCATGCTGAAAGCTGTGGGAATACTCTCTGATCATTGTACTGATTTTATGCTTGACACTGTTGGGGTTTTTTTTGGTTTTTTAAACCAACCCTAATTTTCTACGTTTAGCCTAATTTGCAATCAAAAATGTTTAATTCTGTAAAGCAAGATGCCAGGTTTTTCTAAGATTTGCTTGATTATATAACCTTACTGAAATTAAAATAACAACTGGAAAGGGATTCCAAATCCAATTCACAAATTCTTTTGCAGTGTTCTTCAATTCATAATTTAAAATTCAGTCATAAATGCATAGTAATTATATGCAATTTTACATTCCATTAACCTTGCTTTGTTTTAATTATAAAGCTCTTTTGTTGGATTCCTTTAAATGATCCAGTTTATAATTTCAGGCTGTTCAAGGGAGCACTTTAATTCTACTGCACATTCATCAACTGTTTATGTCCTGTTAATTGTTGACAACTGCACAATTGCATTCTCTAGCTATGATTGATGAATTGCATTCAAACTTTAGCTATTAAGAAGAATAAATATTTATAACAATTTCCTCTTTGCCACCAGGAGGGCAATATCAAAAGCTCAGGACAGAAAAAGTAGTCTTTTAGCAATAATTATATGCATATGATCTGATAGGTATTTTGGTTAAAACTATGGGTTAGAAAAATATGACTACAGAGATTTTGTTTTCATTCATTTGTGCTCACATCAGCAAAAGCAGCAACTTTCCCCCTAAAAAGCTAATGATCAGAAACTAAGAAAATGAAAATATTTTATTTACTGAATTTATGTAGCCATACATTAAAAAAATCACACAATAAATAAATTTTGATTCGTTTAGTGCTTATAGTATAGAATCAAATATACCAACAGATCTGATTGTCTCATGTGACAAAACCATGCAAAGGAATCATGCCACTAACAAATGTTAGAAGCCCCATGTATATTCCAGGGCATAAAGGGCAGATAGTTTTCTTCGTTTGTTTGCTTAGCTAATGTATGTTCTGATCTTGCATCCAAAGACTTCTAATGGCGATAAAGCTCTAGTGCAGTCTTTGACCTCTGGCACAAAGATTACAGTAAATCCATGTGGATATAAGTGATTTATCAGTGCAGGTTATTCTGTTTCTACACACAAAATAGTGTGAGGAATTTTCTTTGCTCAGAAAGCTTATAAACATTTACAAAAAGTGGCATATTTCATTCTGACTACACTTACTGTATTATTCAAACGTATCACACAAGTGATTGTAAATTAAGTTTTATAAATTTGAGATCTTACATTTCACCCTTGTTAATCTTATACCCTCAGAAAAAAATAGACTTTAAAAACATTTTTTTAGAAGAGATACTTTCTTCATTTCCGTATATAGCCATATGATTAGATTACACATACTACTCCAATAGGTCAACAAAAATATACGTAGATATGGCAAACTCAAATTTAAATAGTCCTCTTGGCAGCTTAACTAAAAAGGTGCCTCAAAAGGAGGGGGGGGAGTTAAAACAGAGTATTCAGTAGCATCAACTTTAAAATCACTTAGTTGAGAGTGCAAGTCACATTCCACATAATTCAAATTAAAACATAATTAATCTGGATTGCACCCAAAGTTCTAACTGTCATCACAACGAACTGGCATGCATAAAGTATCTATTTTATAATCTAGTACCTCAAACTAACATAGGGAATTATGATAAAAAATAGTGCTCTGTCATTAACTGCACAAATACACTTTACTATATGATGTGCAGGGTACTCCAAAGCAGATGGAGCGGCAGATGGATTTGCAGATTGGGTTTCTTAGATTCTATCTGGAGTGGGGTGGACTTTGCTGCTTAAAGATGGTGGTTCAAATCTCAAAGCAACTTTAAACTATTGCATAGGTGTTCTTAGATAAATAAACATTTGAGTTCAGTATTTTATGTATTAACTAGAGAAGTATTTTCTAAGCAAAGCTTCCCTGCTGTTAAACTGTTTAATTAAAATAGTTTGTCCTCTGGTCTTCCTGGAGCAGATGGTGAAAGTATTATCACCCAAAGGAATTAGATACAAAATGACTACTTGTCCAAAAGCTTTAAAATTAATTACCTTCCTTCATTGATGAGCTCAATAAAAGCAAGTCCTGCATTCTTCTGTATAGAATTCTGCCATTCCTAAAGGGGAAGAATAAACCACCTTTTAAAAAAAGCAGCAATTAATTTTGAAAGTATTTAATTTTGATGTATAAAGATTATTTCATCCGTGTTTTACAAGGATTTCTCTGGTTACCATATGCTCACTCTTCACAAGGTCTCCATTCTTCCACTGCATTGTAACAGTACATACTGGAAATTTATATTTATTGTAAAATTGCATCAGATGTTTAAGCAAAATATGAAAGCAATCTACTAATTTAAGATGCATCATGTAAATGTTGTGACTAACTATTGTTAAAAGAAAGAGGCATTTAACTGACGAGCAGTTCAGAATTCCAAAGTCATAAAAGAGAATATAAAATATATTTTGGAACATTTTGCAAGAGTAAGGGTACCATCCTCCAGATCCTAGAAGAACCATCAAGGGAATCCCCCTTCACCATACTGCCACCTTTGAGTACTCATCAATGTTCAGCACTGGCTTTTCTAGTGCCTCACACAGCCCTACCATTGCAACCAGGATTGTCCTATTTTAAAAACGTGCTCCATTGATGGAGGAAAAGTGCTGAAACAGCCAGACAAAGAGGAGGTTAGGGGTGGAACAAGCATAAATGGACTGCTCCCCCATGTAGCCCATCTCTGGAGAGGTGGTTCTGCTGCTCTTGCCCAAACCAGACCAGGCTGAATGGGCATGTAATGGTTCTAGGGGGTTGCTCATGCGTAAATTGCCTCCACTCTTGGCTTGGTTGCCTGGTTGAACCCTTTCTGTCTGGACAGCCCTTCACTGCGTGGCTGTCTCAGTCGCTGGCAGAATCCGTCAGTGGGAGTTTCTTAAACTTCTTCCAGCACAAAAGTTCTTTGATGCCAAGTCTCCTCCTACTCTCCCTGCGCGGAAGTCTTCTGCGCAGGGAGGATGTGGGCAGCAGAGCACCTGTGCTCTCCCCACTAGTCTCCGTTGAAGAGTCCTGGAGCCTTTTCTCTGATTCCCCCATCTGCCCCCCTTCTCTCCTGGTGTTACGTTGATTTCCTTCCCCAGCAGCTGGGCTGCCTCTCTCCCTGCTGGGACCCTCTCCGGCATCGCTCTGGAGCCTTCCCTCCACCTCTGTCTCTGATGGCAGTTCCCTGACAGGGCAGGACAGTATTCTATTTTGAAGAGCTATTCTATCCTATTAGTCCAAAATTGCTACAATTTTCTTCTCATTTAATATAAACAAGTAACTCTCTGGAAATTAATACATTTTGACATCAATACACTTAGGCAGCGTTCCATGGTAAAAATTACTTAAAATAAACAGTGGTACCTCTGGTTGCGGACGGGATCCATTCCGGAGTTGGATCCCGAGGTTTCCGCAACCAGAGGGACCGCTTCTGCACATGCGCGTGGGAAGAAACCCGGAAAAATACTTAGTGTTTGCCACGTACGTATCCCAAAGGACACGTAACCGGAGGTGAACGTAAGCAGAGGTACCACTGTACTGCAATTCAACTTATTTAAACAACTGATATATTGTTGAACCCCAAAGTTTCTAAGGGGTGTAAAATGAAGTCGCCAAAGAGATACAAATGATAAAATCAGTTAAAATTAAGAATAAAATAATAAAATAAAAATATACGATTTCATATAACCATGAAAGCAATGGAGCTACATGTGATGAGTTAGCGCTAATCTCTGGGCCAGCATTGTTGCTGTTTACCTAGGAAGGACTGGGACAGGGCAAGGCAACAGTCTCCCTGGTACACCTGTGCAGCTCTGGTGTTGCTCCCATTCTATCCCAGCCCTTTCCAGGAAAGCACTAGCAATGGGAAGGGCAGCTCCATCTGATCATATGCTGAACATAAAGGGTTTTTAACTGTTTGGCCAAATCATGAAAGAATATCTACTTTGTTCCCAAAGTCCTTCCTATCACTAAGTCATGTGTCCATGCAGTAGCTGTGATGACTGCTCATCTCTGTATGCCAACACTATACAATCTCCCCCTTTATCCAAGATTTTCAAACCCAGGTATTCAGACCTATTTACACCTCTCTAACCTTCCACTACACTGCCGAGCAATCTTCTGCAAACACTACCATTTTGTGATACCCCACCCACATTTTAGTGGTGTAACATGTGTTTTCATAAACATGCAGAACTATCCAGTAACCACAGCGCACGAGATAAACTTTCTCCAAGCAGTGTGAATCAGGTGCTAGTAAAGTTGTAATAAAGTGACAATTTCCTGATCCATCAGGAACAAAGCAAAAATAATAATACTAATATAATAATAATAATAATAATAATAATAATAATAATAAATCAATCTGTATTTGCGTGAAATACCAGAATTTGTTATTTCAACACCTAATTCCCATTTGACAGCCTCTGACATCTCGCCCTAATGAGCATTGTCCAATTGTTGCAAAGTTCAAGCCTCTAGGCAGAGACTGCGCCGCCTCAATATTATGTACAGCGACTTATCCATAGTTTGCATTAAACAGATATTATATATAACAACACTGAAGTAAAAATGATTTCATTTGTAAGTAACTTGGGTTTCCTAATCATTTGAATGCCTCCAATGCACAGAGGAGAAGAGCTTTCCAAACTTTTTATATTGGTGACACTTTTTCATTTCGTGACTCGGTAATTCAACTTTAACTAGCAAGAGAGGATAAAAGAGTGGAGAAAGGAGCTGGCGGGAGAAGGAACTATTTTATATCTTATTTTTATGATTTTGTTAACTGCCCTGAATGTCTTTTGAAAATTAGATGGGATATAAATTTAAATAAATGAATACACACACACAATGTGAAAGGTAGCACAAGTATCCATATTGCCATGAAATTATAAAAATCAGGAAGTCATTAAGGCCAAGGGAGCCAATAGCAGCTTCCAGGTCATGTGGCCAGCATGACTAAGCCACTTCTGGTGAACCAGAGCAGCGCATGGAAACGCCGTCTACCTTCCTGCCACAGCGGTACCAATTTATCTACTTGCATTTTGGCGTGCTTTCAAACTGCTAGGTTGGCAGGAGCAGGGACCAAGCAACGGGAGCTCACCCCGTCGTGGGGCCACCCGTGTCCCCAGGAAGTCGTTACATGTCCCAATTTTGGACTCTTAGATATCAGGATAGAGAGACATTTTGGGGAAATACCATACCAGCACTAAGAATTTTCTAGAAAATTTTCTAGAAAGAAATTATTGACTTGCTGAACCATGTCTAAAAGGGATTTCTCTCACTGCTTCATTAAAAAAAAAAAAAATCTGAATCCAATTTATAACAGTTACCATTTCCCTTTCATTCTCTTTCCCCTGTGAAGTCATACTGAAAAATTACTCAGTAGCTATCTTCTCACCCAATAATGCCTGGGATGCAGCATCATTCAAGAGCATTTGGGGGGAACTGTGGCAACTGACGGGGGGAGATCATATTTTGGTGGCATCAGTCCTCCCCCCACTGTGAGAGCTGAATCTCAGGCATTCTGGTTGGCAGGATTTTTACAGCTAATTAGGTTGAGACTTACCCAGTCAGTAAATATATGGATATCATAATATCATGACCTGCTGACTAGAGATGGAAGGATTTATCAATTTTTGGTTGAATAATTGCATCACAAAATTCAGATAAGTGTGAATTTTGAAAGATGGCAGCTTCAGTTCTCATAATTGTTTTGAAAAGTGAAAATTTGATAGATTTGCTTTAAAATTCAAACCAAACCAAATCCAAATTTCTCCCCCATCCCTACTGCTGGCTTGATAAATCATAACTACTAGGAGCAAATACACCCCCTGACTAATGGAACACTTTCACCTCTTGAAGCAACATCACCTTTTGATTTGACAATATCACAAATCTTGTTATTTGGAGGGTGTAAATTTTATATGTTCTTTGTTTCTCCACGAATAAAGGCTTAATAAAATACTTGAGATTTGCCTTTGGGTTTCAGAAGCACTTGTCTAAACCATATAAATCTCCTGCCACTTAGCTCTACCAAGCTTAAGATTATATGCATTGGGATGATTAATTGTGCATGACCTTTACATCATTCCAAAGTACTCCTGCTTGCATTATCCAAGTGTCTTTAACTAGCTGGAGCTAAATATGTGGCAAAACCTTATTTTAATTTTATTTGTTAAACAATTTCTAACTCATTCAATCTGCTTTCAGACCTAGTGCCAGTACTGAAACTGCCTTACTTGATGAATGATCTGTGCCATGGGAAGGACACAGGACTGCAGTCCTGCTAATCCCATGGACATATTTCAATACCATCAACCACAGCATCCTTCTAGATAGGTGTCAAATCAGTGTCTGAGATCAGTAATGGAATAGTTGAGGTTTGATCACTGGGAGCTTAATCCCAATACAGAGGCACTCTTGATGGATACTTCACTGTTCAGGGAGTTTTTGTGTGTGGGTGTGTAGCATCTGTGCTAAGGAGTATCTCTCACTAGCCAAGACTGCTATGGCTATTCACGTTCTGATCACCCTAGAGTATTGTGGGAAAATGGTTGTTTGCACATAAGAGCATGGGCGAAAGTTTATTATTGCAAGGTGATTTCATAGCAGAAGGCATTGCTTGGAGCATGATCAACACGTGGACAGCTCATGCTGCCCCATGATTGGTCCACGCAGCATGGCCTGATCGACTACGTGGGCCTGGTGCGATGGCATGAGACCCATGTATTGTATTGTCTTTTATCTGCCAGCTGAGGGAAAAGTTGCTTCTTGGTATTTGTATCTTTTTGGCTACACACAATAAATGTTTGGCTGCAGCAGCTCCTGAAGCAGTCAGATTTCTTCAACCCATCTTTGCGTGAGACTGATTATTACGGATGTCGAGCAGGTTCTCGACATTGTAATGTGTTGTCAAAATACAGCCACTAGGCTACAGACTGGAACCATTCATGGGGATATCTCACTATTTAAACAAGTCCACTGGCCCCCTGTCAATTATGTGCCACTTTGAAAGTCTAGTTTGGGACCTGGATACATGAAAGAATGCCTTCTCTCATAATCACACAAATATGCCCAGTTTTCATTCTGTATGTTATTGGGCTTCCAACTCTCTGTATCGCCAGTCAACATAGCCAGTGGTCAGCAATTGTGGGGGTGTAGTCCAGCAATATCTGGGGGACCACAGGTTCCCCATTCCTTTTAAAAACATCAAATCAGAGAGTCCCAAAGTCTCATTATGGGGGGGGGGACTACTTTAACCTAACATCTAATAAGAATGAAGGGAAGGAACTTAGGGAGTGAGTTAGACACTTGTGGTGCTACTGCCACAAGGAATAACCATTCACTACATTCCAGTCAGCAGAGATACCTGGAACAGGGCCTATGAAGAAGATCTTAAAGTACAGCTAAGTTTATATGAGAAAATGAGGTATCTGAAGTATCTTGAAACTAGACAATTTATGTCTTTAAAGGTAAAAAAATTGCAGCTAGTTAGTTGCCTCTTCACGATATGGTTGCACTCCCTCCAAAGGAGCAGGTGTACAGTCTACATTGCTATTGTTGGAGGCCCAAATGCCTTAGCAGTTAAAAAAAAAATCAGGAGTAAAAATACAAGATTATTGTTACCACAAATAAACAGTAACTGAATAGTTGAGGTCCTCACATTCAGTTCTTGGGTGATGTCAACAGACATGGGCATCTAAACTCATTTGTGTGTGATTTTGTTCCCAGTGCTGCTTCTGAACACATCAGTAGCCACCTTCCGACCCAACGGAAGTTTCAATTGACTCCCCATAGGCTGCCTCACAGAAATCTTAAAGTACTCTACTCTGGATGCCTCTCATTATGATGGCTGGCAATCCAGGAAAGACTGCAGCTGGCATATCAATCTAAGCAGGTAAAATGTGCTCTTAAGCACGATCACTACCTGAGCATCCAGATATAGCACTGGATCCAAAACCACTGTATACAAGATAAGACAAGCTGCATTGAGTTTAGATGCTTTAGATCAATTACTGTTTATTTTTGGTAACAATGATCTTTTGTGTTTTTTCCATTAAATATCAGGTCCATTTCTAAATATATTTTCCACAATGCAATTTTTCCTTTTCATTTGTCATAGTTAATGGAGATAAAGGTGATACTATTTAAACATCAACATTTTAAAGCCACTGTTCTAAACACTTCTTTACTTATGCACTTATTTTAAGTACCTATTGACCACAGCTTCTTGTAAAGACATAATTTCAAAACAGTAACTTAGCTCTTGGGCTGAAGTTCTGCTATGTTCTCCTCCCTATGAGGGTCTCATAGGGACTCTCATCTGTTAACTATAAAGAAATCATTTTTGCTTGTTACAAGTGAAATCCCTCTTCATCAATCCTCAAGTAGTGCCTCTAGGGTGATCATGTATTCAGTGTATAATATCTGAAAGTAAACATGTTCCTAAGGAAAACGATAACAGTATCTCCCCCACCCCGCCCCCTGTGCTGGTCCTTCATTTAAAAGCCTTCAGTCAAGATCTCAAGATTATGGGCTTTGTGAAAGTTACATCACCAGAACACAAAAGTCCCTTTTGGTTAATCAGAAAAGTCAAATGTTCTTGGGAAAACATTATGCATATTTAAGCTAAATGTGTTTTAGAGTTTTAGGTCCCAAAACAGTTTCACTCTGTTCCCTGATTAGTTACTATATTGAAAAATATAAATGAACAATCTGTATTAAAGAATGAGACCTTTATTTTCTAGTTAAGAAAACAAAAACTACTGGCAGATACAGTACAGTTTTGTAGAAAGATGAAGACTCACAAGATTTGCCTAATGTACATCAGTATTCTGAAGAGGGGACTTATATAACAATCTGGAAATAGTTAGATGCTATTGTCGTTCTTAAAGAGAAAAGGAACCATTACTGAAAACCAAATCTGCTCTGTATCAAAGAAGGAGCTATACTTAAAAAGAGAAGAAAAGAAATTTAAGAAAAACTTCATGGTTTATTTGAGAAATCTGCCACAAAACAGTATCACAGATGTGATAAATAAAACTAGGCTATAGGGAACAAAGACCAGCTAATAAAGGGCAGATCTTGTCAAAAACAACATCTTAATCCCACCCACCCCTGAAAATTAACTTAATTCAAATGCATTGAACATGTCATTACATATTACGAATTTTCCAGAGGACCACTGTAGCTGCAATAACCAAAATCAATCTAATTTTAACCTCACGTTCATATGTGTGAAATGCGGTGTGTTAACATAAATGAAGGGAAGTTATTAAAAAGGGACAATAGCAACCAAAATGTAAAGAAACAACAGCCATTTCTCAGTGCCAAATAACGCAGTATCCCTTTAGGAGTTTCCATAAACCTTAAAGCGAATTTTTCACAAAGACTAAATTCCTCTGGGGAAACAGACTTGATTGCATATCCTTCGGAGTCTAAAAACCTGCCCATATGAACTGAATTATCCATGACATGTACCTTCAGACGTTTGTAATGTGATATTTCATGTAAATTTAGACCATACCTTGGACATGAGCCGCTGGCAATGTTAAGTTTATTCAGGAGCTCAGATAAGAAAAAAATTCTGACATCCTTGCTAATCTGTAGTCGTTAACATGGAATTTCCAACATAAAGAGCATAAAAGCACCTAATTTGCTGTAGCAAATGAAAGGAAAACAAACTTTGCATTTCCCTTTCCTTTTTCAGAGTCTACTGTTACCCTAGTTTATGCAAACAAAATATTTTCAAAAGCCTTCTCGGTCATCTATCTTTTTGAAGATAGATACTTCAAACTCTTACATCAGACTGCAAAATGTAATTAATTTAGAACATAAAATCAAAACTACTCTTGCTCTCAAGCACTGTCTAATGGTACCTGTATCACAAAATGGGGAACTTAACACAGGGAGACTACAAATATCAATTGGAAATGAAGGTTTTAATGCAGTAGGGAAGGTAGTAAACAGTATTTCCATTTTAGAGAAATATCAGCTAAGTTTCCAAGAAAATACCCATCTTCATTTGATTCATCATTTTGTATGACTAAAATGTTGGACAATGAGCTGTGAGACCAAGCTTTGAATCCCCACTCAGCCTAACCATCCTTACAGGGTTCTTGTGAGGAAAAAAGGAGGAAGGAAGAACTATGATGTCCTTGGAGGAAAGGTGAAATACAAATGTTAACAATAAAGTAATGCACTTTGCAACTAGTTTTCTCTCCACGTCTCAACTAAGTTTGCAGCCTGACTGATTATCACAATATTTTAATTAATTAGCAGTGCAATCCAGCACCGGTCTACTCTGAAAGAAACCACACTGAGCTCAGTGGGATTTGTTGCCAGGCAAGTGCATATAGGAAGGTCCCCAGATTTTTTAGAACTGTTTACTTAGAACAATGATGAGTGGCCCTCCAGATGTTGTTGGAATGCATAGAAGTTGATTAAGCATCTATGTTGTAGTAGATTAGTAAATTAGACTCTAATATGGAAGTGTCCCAACCCTTTCTTTCATATGGGCAGTTGCTCCTCCAATAGCTGGAATTCAGTACCAACCCACCTTCCAAATTCCAGTTGTTCTTCGGACAGTATGGACTAGGTTGCTGTTTCCAGAACACCCTAATCACAACCCGAAGAACCTGAATCATGAGTTATGCTTAATCATAATCATAATAAAAAATAGCTGCTCTATGGGCCATCACTTTTTTAGAAGCTGGTAAAGCTATTGGTTTTGAGGGATGGGAACTTTAGGCTGTTATTGTGAACTCTCTCTGTTGAGTTTTTATTTTATTTTACTTTCATCATTATAGTATTTTATCACTGTTGCACAGCTGTATAATACTTGGATTTTGACTTTGTTGTGGAACTTTGGTTCAGGATAGGGTGAAATTCAAATAAAATAACAGTGGTAATAAAAACAAGTATCAGGAAGGCTATTTTTCAGATTGCAAGCTCCTTGGAGCAGGAACCTCTTATAATCTGTTGATTTCCATGATCATTAATGATGCCAAATAAATAAAATAAAAAAACCACGGCACTGTTGAAAGTGATTAGTATGATCTTCCACTAGCCATAAAATATAGCACCCTACCTTACACATGTTTCCCTCCCAAAGGACGTTGGGATGGTGAAGGATCTTCTAAGACATTTTGCTCCCTGAGGTGCAGGAAAAGATGGTGCCTCGTCGTATTTCACATACAGAAACTGATTAGACTGACAGATGAACCTTAATTTAACACTGCTAATGGAGCAGTGTTCTCCTCCACATCTGAAGCATGTTTAGGGGGGCGATGTTAAGTCCTCCAGTAGAGGATAATGGCCAGGGAACTTCAAAGCAACATCAAGGTGGCTCCTGCACCAGCATCTCTTGCTGAGGCAGCTGCCTCACTTTACCTAATACTAAGGTCAGCCCTGCTCTTCAGAAAATTATGGAGTATAGGGTACCAACTACCAACTCCACAATCAAAACAGTTTTCTTAAATTCTGTGTACCTGTATTTCATTCCTATTTTTGTGAAATTTTGAATAAAATATATGCTTTGATACTTGGGGCTGAGGACTGGGAGAAGTGAAAAGGGAGTTAGGTACCCATCCACCTAACATTGCCTTTCAAACCATAAAATTAAAAACACAGTGTAGCTTTGTTTGTTGCATAGCTCCACTACAATGCTTAAAAGACAAAAATAACAAAGGAGCTTAAATTTCTCACTCTTCCCCTCAATCAATATTTGAGGCAAGTTACATCTCTAGAGTCCTTAATGGCAGGAATTCCTGGAGCCAGCAAATGAGTAATGTTAAACCTATGATTAGATGATGAGGCCATTAAAACACACTAGACCCTAATGCTGCATTCCACTTTATCCTTGTGAAATGCAGTTAAAACAAAGAGCACGTAAGAAGGTACTGGGAGTTATTCTCTCGCTCAAGAATCTGCCTATGAACTGCTTGTTAGAGAACTCGGGGGACTAAAAGAATATTTTGCTATTTCCCATGAATTAAGGACTTAAACTTTAGGTAACAAATTTTCCAAGTTCTCTGCAGGAGACGTTTTGAAGCTCAACCACTGGTGAGAAGCCCTGCTACTGATGTCTTTTCTTTACCACAAATCCACTCTGCTCACAACAACAACAACAACAAAAGGCTCAGTTGTTTCCTCATAGAATCCAAAGGAAAGTGCTACCAATCAACAAGCAAAGAGCAGGTAAGAGGGTAAAATACCTAAAACTAGGCATAATTGGCATTAACTTTCAACTCTGAATATTGCTAAAACATTTGAATCACTCATAGGCACAGAACTGATGGAAAAGGAGACAGAGCTAAGACTATCTAGAAAATCAGAAGGAAGTATACAATTAATGTCAATTCATTATATTCACAAAAATAACTTTATACGTGAATTTTGTACTTTGGAATACAGGTACTGTTTAAAACTGATCATAGAAAGAGAGAGATTGAAGTAATATATGGAGGAGAAATGAGTATACTTATTGAATTAGTAGGAGATAAAAGGACAGTTTATCTTCTAGTACTTTAATGTTAAAATCCGTATTTATTGTCCAATTAAAACTAAAAACAAAATCTCACATCCCGATGTCTTTTTTGGATTTCCTCCTTTCCCCGGCCTCAGAAATATGCCTTGAAGTGTGCTAACCCCCACCCCACCCTGTGGTTCCCGTGTTTCCTAGATTCTAGTCCAGTTACAAGATACCTGGTTATATTTCCCTGCATCCAGGATTCAGTAGCATACTGTATCTCATATTATTTTATCAATGGCATTTCAAATATAGCACCAAACTCTAAATGGCTTGCAAAGTAGACTGCACAAGCAATACTTCCATAGAGAAATATACTAGAACAAGCAAAATAAGCTGTCCATTTGCAAGATTTTTTTTAATGCTGAACCATCCATTAGTATTTAAGATTGGAGTTACTGGCCAATCCATTTATCCAGTTACTAATGCAATTTTAATTAAGCTTTATAATGAAATATTAGAATGTATTTTTAAAGTCATAGGTTTTATATCTGTGTACTTCAGCGGGAGTGTGAATGCTTGTATGGGTACTGATGTAAGAAAAATAAGGGTCTTCCTCTTCAAAAATGTTACGATGATAAACATTACACTGCATTTTGGTATGATGGAGCTGTCAACAGAACAAGTATTATATTGCTAAAGCCATGAATAAACTTACCTGTGAACAAAGAAGCATAACAAGCTCGACCACTGAGGTGCTAGACTTCATGCAAACAAGGCCTGTAACAAAGGTGAAAACATAGGTTCAGTCTATAAATATAAATAGTAAAACTTGTTTCCCCACCCCCTTCAATATGGAGCAATCTAGTAAATAATTCTTAGCAACAATCTAAATCAGTATTCATTTGTGACCCAATCATATTAATGCTTACTCAGAAGTAAGTGCTATTAATTTCAAATGTGCTTACTCCCAAGGAAGTATGCATAGGATTACAGATCTCTATTATTATCTCCCACATATCCAGAGGATTAAAAACAGTTTATTGTTATGAGTATGTACCCTGTTTTGCAGTGCAATACATTTTAATTACATTTTTGTTGTCTAGATAAAAACACACTAGAAATAGTCTTATGTGGCATGAGAAAGAGAGAGAATGAATATTCCTGAGTGCTGCAGGAGCCTCCCACCCCATGCTGACCCAGAGTGCACAAGGAAGCAACTGAACTCCCACAGACCAACATTCTCATCCCACTCTCATTTTGCTTATAGTGTCACACTTCAAGTTATTTCTAACGATCAGTCGTCTTGGTCTATCTACAAAGCTCCCAAATGGCAGCTTCTTTGGTTGCAAGATATTGGGCCCATGCCCCCTTGCAGTAGAGATAAATATCTCATTTGAATTCTTACTGAGTAATCAGAGTATCTTGACACATGTATAGCAAGTTTCAGCTTTCTAACTCACATGGGATTGATGTATGTGGATTGGTATATAACAGGCATGGGGCTCTTCTGACCCATAAGTTGAAAGAGGATATCCAGGCCATGCCTATGCCATGCCCTTCACAGTCCTCCTTGAATGCTTTTGCCCAGCTGATCTATTCTCGAACTGTGATAGTGCCTCTCACTTGCCTGGATGCAGAGGTAGGAGTGTGGGATGCAGAAACCTCTGCTTTGGTGTGACTAAAATGTAGCATACTATACTATCAGTTGCTCCACCCATTTTTGCTAGCACTTACTATTTCACCCCAATGCATGGCTGACTTTGTGCTGAAGTGTTGGCCTCTATTAAGAGATAAATTATGCAGTCCAACTTTTGACTGTTAATGTGTTTTTAAAATGTACAATTTTTAGACTGTTTTTGTAAGCGGAGGCTCCAAATATCAGCATTATAGCTAATGAGTCCGGCTTTGTAGGAAAAACGTACAGTGCCATAGAATTTCCTGGATTAGACATCTTAAACATTTCAAGTTCTTAGCCATGCATGTGCAGTATCTCCAAAATTTCATTATGTTAACAACAAAAATATGAGTTTGTTAATTGTAACATGTCAAGCCCTTTTAATAGATGACAGAAATTAACATACACTGGTTAGGATATCTTCCCATCATTACATTCTACATTCTCCATCCATAAATAAATAAAAAAAATCCGTATTTATAGTAAACAGAAGGCTGCACAATATATTTCAAGTAGTCAGAGAGAATGAAGATCTATTTCTTAATGTAACTAGCCTGCATCAGATTGGCTTGGAAATAAGCTGAGCCATGCCCCGAAAAAGAAAATCAGGAAATGGCTCGGTTCATTTATGAGTCAATACAAATTTGACCTTCCCTCTTATTTGAAAGTCAGGGATCGCTTGAAAGCCTCCCAGAGTCCTGGCTATCTTATGACAGCCACACAAAGCATTTGACATAAATAGTCTGCACAGATGAAAACTGCTGGTGATGGGGGAAAGCATCCACCCTGCTAGAGGACTCTTGGGGAAAGATGGTCCTTGCTGGGGGGCAAGCTCCTACCCACAAGCACTTTTAACAGCTGTAGCTGTCAAAATTAGCCAAGGATTTTGGAGGCCTTTCCAGTCCTTGACTAATCCCAATGTTTTTGGTTTAGGTTCCCTATGGGGTTTCTCCTAACTGTGCAAAGATGTAATTCTAGGGCTTGAAGGCTGGTTGAGTAGGATGGGGCAATTATGCCAGAAGAAGAACTGTGGGGTGCTTGCACTGATTGCTTCTTTTCTGATGAGAATGTTACAAGTCCCTAAAGCTCGTGTCTAAACATGTGGCAAGGCAGCTTCGCAAAAGCTCTAAATTCATCTTTTTTATTTAAATGTATTTATAAAATGCTTAATATTTTTAAATTTTCAAAATAGTGTACAATAGTATCTGTGTGTGTGTGTGTGTGTGTGTGTGTGTGTGTGTGAATATCTAATAAAGTAGAGCTTACAAAAACCTTTCAAATACAAGTGCTATAAGTCTCCTTATAGGAAAAGGCTAGGTGGAAAGTAATGTTCAGTTTGCTTCATACAAGCCCTATATGAATGAGCTTAAAAGCTAAACTAACAATGATAGGATGACAAACGTGCATTTTTTTGAAAATGAATTATGTTCCTTTAGTAAAAAATCATTGCTTGTAGCTCTAGGTTCAATAGGTATGGTGAAGAAGCAAATTGATTTAAAAAGGCGTGGATGAAGAGCCACTGGAGATAAAACTGTTTCTACAAAATAATACTTATATTTATTGTAGGTAATGGATAAATGTGCTTTTGTGCCCATTTTGCTAACAACCCCATCTTATTGTACAGCAAGACAGGACAAGCTGTAGGAAGCTGCTAGCATTCTACTCTATCAGATTTACAAGCAGACAGTTAATTAATAAAATAAGAAGTAGATGTAAAAATCTCATTTAAAGAGACAATTGCTGTAATTGATCAGCTTTTCTCATGCTCAAGAGCTGGAGGATCAAAAAGATTAATGGGACACTTATCACCTGCAAACCACATCAACTATTAGACATCTGACAAAAAGAGCTAAGCAGAAGGCATTACAGTCAAAGCACCCACAATTAGCATGGTCTACCATACTGCAAGGCCCAGATTCAGGTAGGTAGCCGTGTTGGTCTGACGCAGATGAAATAAATTAAAAAATTGTCCAGTAGCACCTTAGAGACCAACTACGTTTGTTCTGGGTAGAAGCTTTCGTGTGTATGGTGCTTCCTATTCCAGTCTGAACTCTTCTCACTTCTGCCCATGTTTCTGCCAAAGCAAGGAAGAGAAAAGCCCAAACTCTCCCCACCATCAACTGCCCAGTGGGAAGGACCTTGCCTTGATTACTAATAAATATTTTAATATAATTTTTTATTTAAAAATAGGTAATTTAAATGTTCATTATAGATCACTTGGGAAGGATCTGTATCCTCAAAAATGAGATACAAACTAACAGTACAGTGGTACCTCGGGTTGCAGACGCTTCAGGTTACATACGCTTCAAATTGCCTGCTAATGGCAGAATGACCTGTATTAACTCTGAACTGGGGGGGGGGGTGCTCCTCTCCAATGCTGCTTTTTTATGCAATGTGGCATCTGAAGAGCTTTCTGTTACCAAAGTGCTCAGCCCCTTGACTCCAGAAGTTTTGCCCTACCGGCTCTGGCCTTTGCAAAAGCACGAAGGAAGCAAACCTTGACACAGATTGGCTACCCTCCCTAACGTGAGATAAATTCACTATTGACTCAGAGGAGCCCAGAGTGCTGGATATTGTTGAAAAACGCCCTGGGTTGCCCCTGCAGCCCCCGAACTCTGAGTGTCCACCGGTATGCTTAGTTCTAGAAAAGGCATTTCCCTTCTTCTCCAGTGAGCTTCAGCGACATATATCTAATGATATATGCACACTAATCTTTTAGCATAATACAGCAAGAAGCATGAGACATCGTAGAGCTAATCTACGTATTGATTTACACACTATGTACAAACAAAGGATTCATGGCATCCTTTCCAGTTCCGAGAGAAGAACAGACAGAAGTAAAAGCAAAAGTACAGTACAATAGCTGATAAAGCAGAAGAGATAACTGTCTTCCGTTCCCACACTCAGGCATGTGATTTACACCATCTCTTCTGCAGCATTGGAGGCGTGAAATGCTAACAGATATATGGTAATGCCTAACTATACCTGATCTATTTGCCAACTGCCAACATGAGCATACACGTCTATCTGGTCATTAATTACCCTGGCAAGATACATGTGTCCTTTCCAGTTGGGAGTGTCCCAAAGGTAACCTTATCAACAGCTATTTGCAGCACAAGAAACTCCACAGGTATCCAACCACAGGAGTCAACTCCTAGGGGCTGAGGTCCCTTGCCCCCTCAATAAAGTATGTGAGAGGGCTAGCCCTCCCCCCAGTTGATGGACACTGCCATTCAAATGGTATGTGTATACCATGACTGGTAGTCAGTTTTTGGGCGGGACTTACCTGGGCCTCCCCAATATTTTATTCAAGTTGGCACCCCTGTACCCACCCATGTTGTGCTTGGCATTCAAGTCCAAATGTGGAATAGATTTAAGGAACCTTGCCCTTATTAGCTCCTGAATCTCATATTGCCTGATCATTCTCTTACCTCTAAGTGCTTAACATACTACCGTTTTTCTTTAAAATACTGTTTCCTTTCCCTAGCCCCAGCCACAGTCTATTTGTCTCAGGTAACAATCTTATTTGCTTGTTCTCAATATACCATGTAGTACAGCCCACTATACTGAGTCACCTAGAAATTCAGGTCACTGCTTGACCTCCTTGGCACTTTCAGGGCCAGCTGCTCCAATCCCAGCTAGTTTACATCATTGCCTCTTATGCTCCACTCTCCTGCCTCCCCTCCATGTTAGTCAAGAACCCTGAGGAGATACAAGCGTTATATTTTTCCTTGAGGTAATCTGGTTTTAGAAATATATCAGCCGTTTGTTTATGGGATGTGACCTTTTAAATCATAATGGCTTGGAGTCAGGTTTATTTGAAAGATCGCCTACTTCGATATGTAGCTATCCAAACCTTGAGATCTTCCAAGAGAGTCCATTCCACTGTTGAACAGCTCTTATAGTCAGAAAGTTCTTCCTGATATTTAGTCAGAATCTCCTTTCTTGTAACTTGAAGTCATTGGCTCAGGTCCTACCCTCAGGAGCTGGAGAAAACAAGCTTGCTCTATCTTCCATGTGACAGTTCCTTAGATATTTGAAGATGGCTATCATAGCTCCTCTCTGTCTCCTCTTTTCCATGCTAAACCCCTCAACCATTCCTCATAAGACTTGCTTTCCAGACCTTTCATCATCTTGGTTACCCTCCTCTGCATACATTCAAGCTTGGGTGATATACACATATAGTTTCATAATGAATCTTTATCTAGGATAATTTCACCCCATGAAATACCCAGAGTTTGTCTCAGCAATGTCTCCTTCATGACCTACATCTAACCCTGTTCAGATCGCATTGAATAATTGATACCTCATAATAAGAAGGATAACATGACATGTACTTCAGAGACAGCTGGGCACAGACTGCAACTATCCAAAAGGCAGAACATTTAGAAGTATTTAGGTCAGGATTTCTTTTAAAAGGCATTTCAAGAGCTTAGAGCTTTCTTTGAACATCAAGGCATAATAACTGTATTTTGGTTTTCTCTGTCACACAGATATAATCTACTCCAATACAAGTTCCTTAGCTGTGTCCTGTTAGATGAATCAATGAAGCTAAAAATTAGGGATGAATGAATATACGCCATTCATGTAAGACCCATTTGAGTTCAATGCAGTTTGGGTTCAATTGGAGTTTACAATTGCAGACCAAGTCCACCCCTCAGCCAATCCCACTTGCCTGCCTCCTTACTTACAACTAGTCTTAATATATGGTATTCGCTGGCATCTTCCTCCTCCTTAGTCTCAATGTTGCTTCTGTAGAACTTGAAAGCATAGAAGAAGATAGGGACTAAACTAGAATAAGTGGCTCTGCCTGTTACTGAACCCAGCTCCACATACTGTTGGGCTCTATGCCTTCTGCCCTACCTGCCCCAATGGGTACCAGCCACCCTACTGAAGAGAGAACAGAATGTGTTCCAATTAATCATCAGTAAGGGGGTTATTCTGGTGATTCCACACCGCCCCCCCCCAAGAATGTCTGACCTTATACATTTCCTGGTACAGTGGTACCTCTGGTTAAGAACTGAATTCGTTCCAGAGGTCTGTTCTTAACCTGAAACCGTTCTTAACTTGACGTACCACTTTAACAAATGGGGTCTCACACTGCTGCCGCACCACCACCACACGATTTCTGTTCTCATCCTGAAGTAAAGTTCTTAATCCAAGGTACTACTTCCAGGTTAGCGGAGTCTGTAACCTGAAGCATTTGTAACCTGAAGTGTTTGTAACCCTGTATTAGTTTGAGACCACAATTTCTTGCTATGATGGACACTACCTTACAAACAAGATATTGAATTTCAAAGTAACCTGCTGATTTAAAATACACAGATACAAATTATAAGACATAAATAAAAAGACACATTATCTTTCAGATTTTAGATATGTCTGTTTATTCAAGTATCAGATGCAACTGCACTACAATGGATTGTTAAGATCTGCTACTATGCATTGCAGGTAAAGATTTTTCTGTCTCTAACTGGACATGGGACAATGCTTGAAGCAGATTGTGCTGCGACCAAAATGACCCCCCAAATCCTGTGGTAACAGCTGCTGCTTAGTTCCTCCTGTGTAGCGCTTCTTCCTCCCGCCCCAATCTCTCTTGTCAAACAATATCTTCTGCCAAATAGCATGGAAATTGTCAAGACCCTGAGCACTGCCTCTACTGGAAGGCAAGCATGTTAATGTCTATTGTGAGCATCTCTTTAACCTTTCATCATTCACATTCAATCATTCCCTGAACCTGACTGCAGGCATACTTATGTAATACAGCACCTCTTCAGGTATATTTAACTAAACAAGATTTTTTGTATAGGAAGCATTCAGTATTCTAGAGAGTACAGAGGCTGGAAAGCCACATTCAGGTATGCCATTTCAGCACACATCTCTTATGTCAGCATCAAGTAACACAATGAAAAGCCCTGCTGAGCATATGCATCAAATTCCATTGAGCTATAGAGAATACACACAGTAAGCAGAATCCACGTTGTTTCTGCTTATGACAGAACTAGTACTGTATGCAATTGAAAAAATATATCCCTGCTGTGAAATTTATAATAAAATTTAATTTATGGATTTCTTTTACATTATCAGCTACTGCGGCAGGTGCTCGAGAAGGCCTATTTCAATATATCTCTATATAAAAGTTAACTGAGATAATTAGCAAAGATAAGCAGATACTCAGTTACTTCATTAACTGCCTGGTGTCAATGAATTCTCAAGTGTAACTGGCTATTTTTTTTTCAGTCCCTGTGAAAAATGAGAGAATGGGTGGTAAAATGTGTAAAGTGATGGATGGGGGAGGAATCAAAATTTCACATATACAAGCATAGGCTCTGAACTGGTGGTGATTGACTGTCATGGACCGTTTGGGTGCAAAGGAATGGTGGCTACAGGTAGTGGTTAGTGAGAGGAGAGTTTAACCACGATTCTAGTTGGAACAACACACAAAGCTGAACCTTTGCCTAGCTTCCAAGGACAGGGTAGAACAAAGCAGCTGCAATCTCCTCTTTGGGAGCCAACAAGTTTGCACTAAGCCACAGTTTGGCTCAGTGTTACATGTGAAGATGGCCAATGCATTGACACCAGATAGCATATATGAATTATGTTGGAACTGAAAAATTGGTCGAGATGTCATAATTGCAAGCTCTACTTCTTTAAAAGAATGAACAATAATGATAAAGTATTACCTTCTATTAGAAGCTCTTGTCCGTGACTGCCCAGCAGAGTACGAGACAGGAAAGGGGCAAAATCCACAAAGATTTCCCGAAGGAGTGGGGCCACTTTTTCCAAAGCTCTCTCAAGCTTTGCAGTGATGCTGTTGAAAACAAAGTACATTGTGTCTAGAAATACAAGCAACGCAAGATATCACACAACTTATTGATGCTTCCCAGAATTTGAGGGATGTACATATCCACAGTTAAAATCAATGGGTCTACACTAAGTATTACTTAGCTAGATATCACCCACAGTAATTAAAATAATTTAAGCTAATACAGCAACACAGGTATCACCAAAGTGACAAAACCTCCTGCATCATAATATGTTATATATACTAAATAAATCAGAATTTATCATTTTCTGTTTTCCTCAAAAGAGATAATATATGGATATGTCTGCCCTTCATACTGATGCATTTATACCATATAAGCAATTTAAAGTTTAATCCATTTTGTGTGTGAGTGCTAAACTTTATTCGGAAAAACCTTAGTCATGATTTCTTTGAAATTAGTCCTCCCAAGTTCAGTTGCACCCATTTCATGTTAAGTTATACTCAGGATTGCAGCCTTGATTTTCTTAGGCC
This sequence comes from Podarcis cretensis, assembly GCF_951804945.1. Classification (NCBI taxonomy): domain Eukaryota; kingdom Metazoa; phylum Chordata; class Lepidosauria; order Squamata; family Lacertidae; genus Podarcis; species Podarcis cretensis. Next base: position 29,286,014 of record NC_137173.1, on the reverse strand, counting down.
ACTTGACTAAATGCTGGGCTTTTCTTTAGCATGTGCTCAGGAGTGTGCAGTTAAGTTGGTTATTTATGCTAAAGTAAAGCAGTACCAGATTGGGAAAGTGCATGTAGACCATCCCCATCAGAGGTATTTTTGTTTTACGTCAAAAGACCCAAAAACCTAGCTATGGCCAGCATTTTGCATCTTGTGCCAGACACAAACATATCAGACATTGACCATTTCAACTTGTCAACCAGGTTTCTTTTTAAACATCAACAACACCACCTCAGTCAGTGCTATTTTTAAAGAAGAGTTTGCGATGGTTTATTAACTTGTTCAAATGTTAAAATCCCACAGTTTCTAATGTACAAATTAACTTAATTTTGCATTCTTTACAAGTGACATGACAAAGCTATTACAACTGTCCCATTCAAATAACCTTTCAAACATTGGGTCATCAATTATTGCTTTATTTATGCAGTGTATACATTGTATGTCCAGTTCCTAGTCTCATTTTCTAGTCTGATGTCCTTGCAAATCACAGCCAAAAAGTACTTTATTTTTGTAAGACATATGAACTTAGAAGAAGAAGAGTTTGGATTTGATATCCCGCTTTATCACTACCCTAAGGAGTCTCAAAGCAGCTAACATTCTCCTTTCCCTTCCTCCCCCACAACAAACACTCTGTGAGGTGAGTGAGAAGTGTGACTAGCCCAAGGTCACCCAGCAGCTGCGTGTGGAAGAGCGGGGAATCGAACCCGGTTCCCCAGATTACGAGTCCACCGCTCTTAACCACTACACCACACTGGCTACATTCCTTAGGAAGGAATGTAGAAAGTGCCTTATACCAAATCAGACCATTGGTCCATCTAGCTCAGTTTTGTCTACACTGAAAGGCAGTAGCTCTCTGGGATTTCAGGCAGGGGTCATTTCCAGCCTTATATGGATATACCAGGGTTTGACCCTGGGAACACCTGCATACAAAGGACATGCTCTTCTTCTGAGCTACAGGCCTTCCCCATACTGTATTGTCTCTACCCACTCGATTGCTATGAATTGTACAAATATTACCAAACACTAAAGAGGGAGAAGCAAAGAGTAGTTAAGGAAAACACCATTTCATTAATTTTAAAGTTTATTTCCTCTTTTCCATGTGTTCTAGGTAGATTACAAATATATATAGTATAACAAAATGAATACAATCATTCATAAGGTTAATAAAACATGGCATGAACTGCTTCTTTAAATAGATAATGTTAACCAACTTGGAGACGGATATATTTGGGCTTCTTTTCATTATGTTGTTTGTTTAAATAACTATTAAATGGAAATAATTTATTAATAATGGCAAAATAGCCACTGCTAGGTACATCCTGTATGCTTTTAACCCAATAAAAAGGAAAGCAACTTGAAATTACCACTACCTATTAACAGTGGTGCAGAGAGGGCTGAATTTTGTGGCTGAAGGTGAGGCTCCAAATGCCTGGCTAGAGAGCAACAGATGAGGAGACAATGATGGCAAACAGACCAAGTGTCAACATGAGCATCTAAAGGGGTCCCAATAACACTGTTGAGAGTCTAAAGTTAACTAGTTGCACCACTTCCCATAAGCTATCTACTATAAATGCAAAGCCATTTGACTTGTTTTTATGATGTAGCAGGTCACAGAAACTATGTATGCTTAGGACAGCTAAAGCAGAACTACAGATGATGCACATTTGTAGTTGGAGCTGACAGGCTCTCTGGTCATCTTTGCAGAACCACAAGTTTGCAAAACCACCCAGGACTGGCCTAGACAGTTCAAAAACTATATAATGTTGTTCTGTTAATATCTGAACTGTCCTGGATCCCCAGTGGCCAAGATTTCACATGCTTTTTTTGGGACTGGAAATTTATTTTTACCTTGAATATAGGAGCTCATCAAAACTGGATAGTTTTTGGTGCATTTGTGAAACCCTAACATAAAAACAAAATAAAACAACTATTGCATATTTAAGAATCAGAAATAGATGTGAGAGCATTGTATCTACCAAAGGCCAGACTGCATTCCACCCGAGGGGGGGGGTAATCCATGTGGCAACCACAGTAGATGGTTCAGGAAAACTGGTTTGGGACACAAAGCTATCAAGATGTGACCACTACCCCATGTGGTGAGCCATGTAACTGCAGTCTCTCCAGGTTTGAGGCCTTGTAAAAATAAGCCCAGAACTTGTATATCCCATAGTTACTTAGTCTCTGTTAGTAGGCAGTTCTATTAGTAGAACATAGGACTAAACTCAGTACTGAGCCAGGTCCCAGTGCAGTTGAGAATTCAAACGAGAAGACCAATCCACACCATAGGCTATCTATATTATTATTATTATTATTATTATTATTATTATTATTATTATGCCCTATACCCATAGATCTCAAGGCAGTTCTACATATAGCAGGAGACAGGCTCAAGCCATCTCTCTTCCACTACAGTCATACCTCGGGATACCTCGGGATGAATACGCTTCAGGTTGAGCATTTTTGGGTTGCACTCAGCGGTGACCTGGAAGTAACGGAACGTGTTACTTCTGGGTTTCGCCACTCGCACATGTGCAGACACTCAAAATGACGTCGCGCGCATGCGCAGAAGCAGCAAAACGCGACCTGCGCAGGCACGTGTTACATTCGCTTCAGGATGCGAACAGGGCTCTGGAACGGATTCCGTTCTCATCCAGAGGTACCACTGTACTGCAATGCCATATCAGAAAGAGCATATAAATATGAGAACAGTCTCTTAAATATAAGCATTATCTATCTTTTTATCATCCTACAGGACTCAGCTATTCCACTGCTTAGCAATAGTCATCCTTACAAGAACAATCTTTAAAATGGTTAAGGCATTGCTGGATTATAATGGTGAAATGCCTGCATGCTCATGCTTGCAACTCTGTTTTATAGCCCTCCTAGAAAAGAGCATTATGAAGCAAATTGTGCAAAAACAATTCTCAGAAATTATCTGAGAGATAAGCCAGCCCTACTGCTTCTGCCTTTCAGACTTTTTAGTAAATCAGTGAAGTCAGGGCTGTGATTAACATGGGAGTTGTTTTATTGGAATCCATGGGATCCTAAGACCTGCTGTTTTTCCCTCCCCTTTCCTGTACTTTTCTTTCCTGTTTCTGCCTCATTTTCAAGGCCTTGGGATCTCCACAGTTACATTTTGTAACTTCATAATGTGAAAACTTTGCAAAGACGCTATGCAGGCGCTTACGTCCAGGCTCTCACGAAGAATTCAGTGTATAGTAAACTTACAATAAAATGGCATACACGTCTATTGAGAAGCAAATCTCTTTGTATTCAATGGTGCTTACTCCAAGCGAGGTGGGTACAAGATTTCAGCCTTGGCTTTTTTGTGAGGTTAGGGTCAAAAGGTTCATAGTGAAGGGGTCAGTACTGCTGCAAATAAAACATAACTTATAAGCAGCTTACTATGTTCAAAGTCAATTTATAAAGGAGGGGTTTAAAATCAAATCATACTTTTAACACAATTAAATTATTATTTAACAGAATTAAATTTATTCTATTACATTTTTAAATCCTGTTAGCTATTCGCAATGGTTTTGCCATTTGGAAAATGGAAGCAGGTTTTATTTATTTTTTACTGTGCAATTAGGGAAAACACAGAATGTATGTTTTTCCTAAACGTTTTGCCTGTAAAGATAAACCTGTAAAACTAAAAAAAAATTAAACGGAGGCCCAGCTCCAGTGGCTACAGGCCTAAACTAACTCCTCTTAGGAATCAATCCAACCTGGGAATAAGCTCAACTGAACACAAGTGGGGCTTACACACATTATTTAAGCCAGATTGAAGCCTTGGAGTTATACTAATCTGAAGGGGTGAGGTCCCAGAGAAAAATATTTTGCTTTCTAGTACAAAGACATATTACTCTGGTTAAAGAAACAAACATTTGATGTGAGTTCCCTTTCACATCCATTTTAGACCTCCTTCTGTCTCAACAACAATCAGGTGGAGAAGAGTAGGCTGAGAGTTGGTGACTGGGTCAAGGCAGGAAATGAGTAAAACAAGGATGAAAAAAGTGAATTTAAAATGTAGAACTGCACGTGCTCAGAGTATTTTATTTTTGTTTATCAAGGTTGATAAATGTTTTGCAGGAGTTTTGCTGAGTTGCGAAACTACACACACATGGAGTATTTTTGGTAGTCACAAGACTTATTTTGTGGTACTTTATTTCAAGCATTCGTTTTGGGGGGAACAGGGGCCCTATTTTGGGAAGTAAAATAGCCCCCTAGCCACCTTGGACCAAGAGTATATTTTCTCCAACATAGTTCCACTGAGCACTGATTCTGATACAGCTTTCAAAACCTATCCTAAAGTTACCCCCCACCCACCCAATAATGCTCACTCAGTTGTTATAAAAACACATGGAAAGATATACATGGAATCAGGGCCACCCCACCAATTAGCCTCGGAGAGGCAGTTGCCTCATGGCGTAGGCTGGAGACAGATCTGTCCCCAGGAGCAGACTGCTCGCTGCCTCAGCAGCAGGGGAGGCAGAGGGGATGGTGGTGGAGGATGAGGTAGGGGCAGCCCCATTTTCTGTTTTGCTTCAAGTGGCAAAATGTCCTAAGCCGGCCCTTCATGGGATATCCAACTGAGTAAAGAGATATAAAGCTTGTATTCTTTGTGATTATTGGAATTTTCCCTTGGGAACAAATTAAAAGTATGTATATAAAACTGGCCATTACTGGAATTTTATCTTCCCGAAGAAGCATTTTGTTTTCATTGTAACGTGCTCACAAAAGCAATGTCATTTTTACCAGAAGTGTCACAAAACAATGCAGAAGGGGAAAGATAAAGAATTATGCTGATTGCTGATTGGTTTTTTTCTTGGTTTGTATGTGGTGTTCTCAATCTAAAAATGGCATTAACAAAAATAAAAAAATATGAGAATTACATACAACTTATCACGTAGGGAAGAAGGTTTTTAGCCCATACAACATATATCTCTGGAGACATAGAAAAGGGGTTTAGCAATTGAGAATTAGAAATTGATTATTTTGCTATTTAAACTAAATGCAACTGTGCAGTTTAGAGGCCATAGGAAGAGGGAAATCTTTAAAAAAATAAGGTTGTCTTAATATATACTTATGGAAAACCATGTTTTATGTAAAATCCAATGATATTTTGAATGGTGAAATAGAAGAAAATGTAAAGAAACATAGGGGAAACTTCTACTTATTAGCATTTTTAATCACAGAGGAAACACACTTCTGAAATTAATGCTTAAATAAATACAGTTCAACAATCACAAAGTGGGAATCAATAGACTATTCCCTAAGCAATATAGCTATTTTAATATCCAAGAGAGCCAGCCAGAAGACGACATTCCAAATGGACTATCAAAAAGCCTGTAACACAATTTTTGACTTGCTAATAACGGGCTTTTTTCTAGATTGATCAGTGAGCAAGGAGAAAATTAGGCACATAATCCGTTCATATTTTTTTTACAGTTATTTGACTAAGATGGATAGGCTTTATAAAATTTGATTGGCTATCAAGACACAGGAGAGCAGCTTGTAACAAACATAGTTTTACACACTATTATATTTCAATGGAAGCTGGCCATCTGCCCTGCAGTAACCCTTTTCTCACATTCAGTAAACCTAAAAAAGGTGCAAAATATATAAATCCCTTTGTAATATTTGCACTAAAATCCCCTCTGAAATCAGCCAGTTAGGATTTATTGGGAAAGGGGAAAAATACATTATTTTCTGTGATACAGTGCAATCTATGATACAGTTACAGAGCTCCTAAGAAAGGGTCATGTAGTCCAGCCCTCTGTACACCAAGGCAGGATTCTCTATATTGAGAAATGTACAATTGAGAAATTGTAATCTCTAATTACCCATCTATATTTTTTCTAGGCAACACGATCCATTTTAAATTGTCAGGAAGATCATCATAAATATTTAACCCTCCTGTGACCTAAGTCCATTGCCTCTTGTCCTGTTCTCAATAACAATTGATATTTATGACAACCAGCTTACATTTGAAGATAATATTAACCTACTTTATTTCCACCTATTTTTTGTCTCCAAGACATTATGGAGCAGATTTGGCCAAACTGGAATCTGCTAGTCACTTCCTTTGCACTGATAAGCACAAACATAAACTCCCAATTTCCACAGAATATTTTATACGTTTCATTTTTACCTTATTTATTTCTAAATTTATATATCAGTTTTCCATGAAAATATATGAAGGCAAATCTAGTTGTCTGAGAAAAAGGAGCAGGCTGGTTTCTGTTATGCATGGCCTAACTTTTTATTTTATAATGTTAAGAGTTCAATACCCTTTAAAATGCCAAATTAAAAAAATGCAAATCAAAGGTTTTCAACTGGTAAATGTATAGCTATTCTATCTTAATTGTGAGTCTATATTTCTGCTTAAGGGCATATAGGACATTTACCTGGATGAAACAAAGATCTACCTAGCCCAGAACTCTGTTCAAGAATCCTTGTAACGAGCAGGTTCTAGGTGGTCCACTAGAAACTGCCAACCGGTCCACCTCCTAGAATAATTTATAAACTATACCTCATGTTTTCAGCTGAATCCTCTGGCATTGGTGCAACTGTCTGAACAGCTGGTAGGTTCTTACTGGTAGCACCATTCACAAAACTAGAGGACGACGATGACGATGACGATCCAGAATCCACTGCACCTATCCCCAAAATAGAGTACATTCAGTCTGAAAAACAATGCATCAACTTCACAGTAAACAAACATATTTTCAGAACATCGTAACTCAGGAACGAATGACTTATTTTTTTTTTTTTACAAATAGCTCATGAGACAAAAATTAAGCAGAAAAGCTTCCCCCAATGTAAGGTGCTGAGAACTAACCTACATTAATCGTGCTTTAGTCACACTGAAATCAATGGCTCTTAAACTAGTCAAAATTTCAGTGGGATTAAAGTCTGGATCTATCTGAATGTACTCAGCCAGAAAGTACTCAAAAAAGTTTCATAAGATTAAATGTATTCCCTTTCACACCCTGAGGTTAACACCCTGCTATATATATTTAGACTATTTCAAATTCCTCCCATAACAATGTAATGACTGCCATGGGGAAAGGGGGACTCAATATCAAATTATTGTACTGGGGAGGGGCTAGTAAAGATAACTTAATCTACAAGAGTCTACAATCCAAATGACGGGAAAGGGTTACATACATGGCTCAAAAATATTCACCTTCAAATACTATTTTCCAAACCGTTTCCTGTTGTTTAAACATCCATCATGATTTAAATACTAAAATTAAAAATCCAGGTCTAAACTATTGTCATCCCCATATGACAATTCACTACTCTAACTCAGCAATACAATCTGATTTCTCATTAAAAATTAACAACCTACGAAACATTTTCAGTATCATACAAAACTACTTTAAGCAGAAAAGGGGAATTGGGGGACAGAAAATGTCTCAAACAGTACAATCCTTTGCATGTTAACGCAATTTAAATTCTGCTGTAATCAACAGCAACACGACTTGCTACCAGGAAAGTGTGACTTGAACTGCATCCTAAATGACTAAAGTGAAATCTTCACTCTGCAGTAAATTGTTCAGTGCTATGTGCTGGTTGAAAGAAACCCCCCTAGGAAATATTATAAGCTGGGCAGCATCTGGATGTACTGAGAAAAGCTGCCTAGAACAGGCTAAAATTACTATGGACATTATTGTTGGCATATGTTTGCAACTGACATATAATACATACAGGGTAAATGAAAAGACATGAAGGAAAAGGATATAATTTACCCAAATGCAGCTAGCATAGAGCAAGCAATCATCCACAGTTATATTGAAATACTTGTACAGGGCCCTTGATTAACAATTATGTTATTAAACATCTGAAAACCCCATACAACAACATTTTCAGAATAGTTATTCCAGTAAATATTTCAAATGGGAAATGAGAGAAATGGTAGCAATTAACTCCCCCATATTTTTTTTTAATGAATGCCTACTCAGGTAGATTCAAGCATAAGACAACTGACACTAAAGCAATAAAAAGTCAAGGACTCTGAGACTTCTTAGAGAAATTTGCAGGCAACCGGCACACTATAATACAATTAAATGTTTCCAGTGAGCCACAATATTTTTGTCCTTTTTCTACAATTGACTAAATTGCGTAGACAATTTTGGAAGATCAGATGGATCCAATGTAAAATGCAGTATGTTTGCTTATCAAAATGGTTCAGCTGGAGATAATCTTGTGCCTGAGCAGGGTTAGAGAGTGAGAATGCTTAGAGGCACTTATTACAGAAGTACTTCAAACACAAAAAGATACCAAAATTATACCAACGAAAATGAGCAGAAAGAAAAATACAAGATTCACAAAAATATCTAAGGGCAATACCTGTTGTATTAATCATACTTTTTGGTGTAGCTCCTGTAGCAGCAAATATATTAGGTGTGCTACTGGGTGGGAGTCCACCTCCAGCTGTGGCAGTTCCAACTGTGGTCACAGCTAGGCTTCCAGGAGGAGGTTTTTTCACTGGCACTACAACACTCCTGCAGAGGAAGAAGTAAACACAAAATCAGAAAAGGTTACTGTGACAACTGTATCCCCCCTCAATCCCCTTTGTGGAAAAGGGCCAATTAATGTTTATGTTCTAGAACAGAGTAGTCGAACACACGGCCCAAGGGTCACATGTCTCCCCAAGGCCTTTTTTGACAGCCCTCAACAATATTTGGTGCCCCCTCCGGTCCTCACACCGCTTTTACAAAGCTTGGTAAACAAGGTATTGGGCTTTTGAGGTTCCCTGATAGAGTCCTAGACTTCTCCAGCCTCCTTCCCAAAGTCAAGTTAGAGCTTCCCCAGCCTTGGGAAAGCAGTGTGAAGGCTGGAGGCGTTTTCCAAATTTTGGCCGTGCTCCTCGCCCCACAATTCAGTGTGTGGCCAGGAGGTTCTGTGTCAAAGTACTCTCGCAGGCCACTTGGTATGGAAAGTTGGACTGCCCTGTTATAGAGCAAGGGTGGGGAATGCTTTTCAGCCTAAGGTATATATTCTCTTGTGGCAACTTTCTGGGAGCAAAAGTAGCCAGAGCAATGGATGTGTACAGCAGGTTACATTCCAGTCACACACATGCCAGAGGTCTCTACCCAACCACCCAAATCCATAGCTATCTATCCACCAACTAGGCAAATAAGAGACATTATCAAAGTTCAAAGCATTTGAGGTGGCCATGGAGCATGAGGCATGTGGCCCATGAAGAGGATGTAATCTAGGGAAAGTCCAAGGACTAGATAGAGGACTCTGGAGGGCTGCATTCAGACCCTGGGCCAGAGGGCACCCATTCCTGGTATAGTCACTACAATTTCTGACTCCAGGTTCAACCCCTTTTCCTTTAAGGACACATCATCAATCTTAATATATTCAATATCACACAACACACACGCACAAGTGATGATTAATTTTCACTAGCTAATAAGAGAACTAGATTGTCTGTATTAGAGTAAACATTTGTTGGAAATATAAATCAGTGACAAAATAAAAGGTGCGCACACACAACTGTGCAGTATAACATAAAGCTAAAAAAAATAATACATGAATTTGTGCAACAGGCAGAACATCCTACTGCACATGTTTCAGTTTCAAAGTATAAAATAACAAAATACAGCAAAGAGAAATTTAAGATTAGAAGTAGTATTTAAACTGAGCTGTTTAATTTTTTTAGATACAACAAAAAGCACACTTTTAGAGCAAATGATACTTTCAAGGGCCTGAACACACAAAGGCCACAATCCAAAGACCCTATTTAGATGTTCAGGCAGGCTAGTGAATTCTTTAGAGTTTAAAATGCTATTGCTAAATGGCCAAGGGAAACAGTTCATATGCTTACTCATTACATATGTGGTCACGAATATATGTAGAACAAAAGATTTAATACTTTGAGCAATAAAAAACCTTGAATAAAACACAAATATTTTCAGAATTAGTGTATTTTTAAAGTACTCTGAATGCAGTTGGCTTTTACATTAGATGTGTGAAAGTTATATGAAGTTCCCAGTTAAATTGTGAATGAACATCTCCCCCCAAAAAGGCAGTTGTAGAATCTAGAGGCTAAAATGCACACCATGAACAGTTTCTCCACCTGCTTCTCCTGTTAATAAATCGCTGTAGTTTAAACAACATTTTGGAGGTTTAGTGAAAAAATGGGTGGAAACTGCTTCCAAATAACATGTGCTCCATGTTGCTATGTTCTTTTTTAGGGAGCCTGCTTCTTAAATTCACTGAAGTTTAAAAAGCAGTTTGTAAATTGTTGGTGCTGGGTTTATGGAAGAAACAACAACACACTAGTTTACATACTTTTAGATCATGATCTACAAGTATATTTTTACATCTGCAACCTCTGTAGTTTTTTTTAAAAAAGGTTACTTTAACAACAGAATGCTTTCAAGCAAGACATAGCCAACGCAGAGTAATATACCAGACCTCTTCTCTGTGGAAGAAAAAAAAAAAGAAGATTTTTTAAATGTATTTTTTTATTAAAGATTTCTTGGTTTACAAAGTATGTAAACTCACTAAGTTTTTTTTAAAAAAAATAAGTAACTGTGACAATATGTAGTATATGCATATTTGTTAATAATGTAGAGAAAAATATAAAAAGAGAATTCGTTATGTTTACTCTAGAACAGTTGTAAGTCTAGAGCAACTTGTGCTTCTACAAATATGGTCCACACATTATTTTGATGTGATTTTAAGATGAGTCCAGACTCCAAGGCCAGAGAAATCTGTTTATATAGCTCATAATGTAATTACAGCTACCTTAAGACAGATGAGGCAGAAGGCAACAATATATTGAAACTGATTGAAAAATGCAGTTGTCCAGAAGCACTTGTGGGGAAGAGGTCTCTGAAAAGCTGCTCAAAGCTTCAGAGTTTGAAGTGAAATTTTTGATGTTGTCACTCTCAATCTATTGAATGGCTGACGGACAATCAAACCCGTCTGGCTAGCTGGCAGCTCATTTTGCTGGCAGGTGGCAAACAATTAGACACACCAATTTGTGCCTCCTGATGACATTAAAGCATGAAACTAAGTTGTATGCAGGGCCTAGTGATTTGTGTGAAAGCATTTCAAAAATAATACTCTTTGCCGTGGCAACTCATTTCAGACTGCCACCTTCCATTATGGCTTTGAGTAGTGAAGACGACAGACTTGAGTTACGTGCAGTGCAAGGGCGCTTCTGTTCAATCCGTCATCAGCGCCCCCCGAGACCTCAATCCCTCCTTTCATCAATATCACCTCATCATTTACATTCGATAGTACTTGAACTGCTGAATACATTAACTACACAGAAGACCTATTCCGTAAGATACGCTGAAACATGTTTCTCTGCTTCTACATTTCCAATTCTGTGTACTTTAAAATGAATTATAATGTTCATAATGTTTCATAGGACAGCACTGTTAAGATTCTACCACTTCTGTTTCTTCAACATATTCCTTTCGTCATAACTTCTGTATGATTATGAGCACTTAATTTCTGTGTGATTTGGACATTTAAACATTATTATTTTTTACACTTTATTATTAAACTAAGCAACCGGAGGGAAAAACACCTGGCATTTAGATACTTTAATGCTCTAAAAAATAAATAAATCCCTGCGGTGATTTGAAAATTTGCAAGAACCACCACAATCCTGCAGAGATAGAGGTTTAGAATACTAATAATAAGATTGTTAAGACTCTCTAGTGATATCAAAGGGGCTTGAATAAGCCCATGGCCAGTAGCTGCATGCATAGTTTTGGAAAAATAAGTTTAGCATATTTCTTGTTAAACCAACACAGATGGTCATGTCAAACCCCCTTTTTTTAGCATTGTAGGAACTATAGTGAGCAAACCTCATTTCCTCTATCACACATGTGGAGATTGAAGGCTTCCACTTTCAGTTTTGAGGAAACTGCAGTTTACCATTATGACCAAATTAGGGACACTCTAGTTTATTCTGTTTCTAGTTAACTGAGTCAAACAAGTTTATGAAACCATGTGCTCAGTCCTGGTTTGTTGAACAGGGGATGGTGGAACACATTAGAGGTTACCCACTATGGTTTAGCATGATGTGTGAACTGGGCAATACCATACACAGTAGGAACTACAGCAATGAACTTTAAAAAGAAAACACTTGATTTGCAAATACAGATCAACACGCATAATGAATTCTCTCCAAGTTCATTAAGACTATTTTAACAAGTGTTTGAAGTTTCCTGTATACTTCCTTAAGTTTATAAATGATAATAATATTACTAATTTTATTATTTGTACCCCACCCAAATGACTGTGTTTCCCCAGCCACTCTGGGAGATGCATGTTTTAATTACACCTTTTTTCCTTCTCGTTACAATAACAGTTAACAACAGACGCATGGCAAGTGGTAAGGTTCCAGTGAATAAGGTTCTGATTGAAAGACTGCCTGATGCAAATGGTCTCAAAGCTAACTATGAAAAAATTAAGTGGCTGACACTGTGAAGACTTTGCCTTAATCTTTTTTGGCTCTTTTCTTTCACTTTTGTATTTCAGGATGAAAAGCTTTGCTTTATGTTGAGGAAAGTTATAGCTTTATAAAGTAGATATGTTCATTGACTACTAATTAGACTTAGCTGTTATAAGACACAATTCAGTCCAGATACCTTTCCTATAAACAATAGGGACTGTTTATAGTAAGGCAGTGCACATAGATGTAAACCAGCTGTATTTTCACTGCACAGTCTTTATCAGCATATTACAGACAATATATACGTTCAAGTGCCAATATGAATATATCATAGTAAGTGAATCAATCATGCCATATACCTGTCAAAGGAGTGATACTGCATTGGGAGAATAGGCTGAGCTTCTCTCTTTAGTGCAGGATCAGGATACGGAATAGGATCAGGCCCACATTCTGCAATTTCAACAGGGGCTGCCACCAGACTTTTTAATATTTCCTTGACATTGATGCCCTTGCTTTGGCTGATACTTGATATTGAGGATGCAGGTTTCAGAATTTCACTGGGGCTTTCTGTTAAACTTTCCTGAGATTTCTTCACCTCAGAAGACAAAGTAGACAATAGTTCACTCATGGCATCAGGACCTGTGCTTGTTTCTAAGTCTGTCCCGTTCAAGATACTGGGCATTTGCTCCTCTCCAATTCCAGAATCAGTATGAGGAATGGAGCTTTCCAGCTGAATATCTTCAACTGGCGTCGGAGTTTCTTTTTCTTTTATATTATCTGGAAATACAGCAGGAGTCTCTGCAAAACAAAATTATTTTTAAAAAACTAAGCTTGAAAATTAGCATTCCTGTATCAATAATCTTTTATCAATAGAGGACAAAACTCTAGGTGTGCTGGTAGAGGCACACCTAAGAGGCACACCGTGATGAACATGTTATGAAACTGAACTCCAGAGCCAGCCTAAGACATTTTGGTACCTCAGGTAAAAGACAGGATGGTGTGCCACATTCCTACATAGAGAAGCTGACTGGAATGAGAGTTAAATCTTCGTTTTACACTAGTAACAGGTCTTCCACCACACTTGAGAGCAACAAGGTAGTTATGGGGTTTTAAGATAGGCCACCTACCTGGCACACACAGTTCTGACCTCTAAATAAATGAGTCCAGGTAGCTACAACCCGCATACTTGCTTCCTCTTTCAAAAAGAAGCCACTGAACAATTTCCCAATTCAAATGATCTATAGCATTCCAGAAACAGGAATTCCAGATCTTAGGGATAATATTATTCTCTACTGTTATATTTTCATTTTTTGAGCATATGGTAAAAGACAAACTATTTTTTTACATAATTATGTGAAAAATATAGATTCTCTCCTGATTCAAGAATACCAAACATTCCAAATGGCTTCCTACCATCCTACCCACAGCTGCACAAGGAAATCAAAGATATGAAGATGCTCCATAACTGAGGACAGCCTAAATTATGAGCCAAATAGTTTGCTAAGTAGATTATATGTAAACTAAGAGCTAAATATCACAAATGTAAGTATTACTTATTTGATTTCAGTCACATTTAGTTTTAAGAATGCTTAAAATCAAACATAATCAAAGTGCCCTATTTCCTGAAACTGACAAACATATTCAGTAGCTAACATTTCAGCTTAATTCACTGCATTTCTATCCTCCCTTCCTCCAAAAAGCTCAGTGTGGCATACATGGTGTTTCTCCTCATCCGCACAGCAACCCTGTGAGGCTAAGATAATTTACGTTTACGTTTGTGGCTGAATGAGTAGTTGAACCTAGGTTTTTCTACTCTTCAGTGCAATACTTACACCCCATTATTGTAATATGTAAACAACTTCAATGTACATTTTTTTATCAATAATAACTATTACCATAATTTACTTTCTAAACTGCTGGCCATTTTATTTATGACAATTTTGTGAAAGGCTCTCTCTAGACATATTTATTAACAGGAGCAGCATTTATATAGTACTTTCCCTGTGAGTTTAAAGAGCTGCACATATATTATTTTAGTAATCCTTGCAACAGGCCTGTTGTTGTTTAGTCATGTCCAGGTAGGCCAATATTATCATCTTCATGCTGTAGACAGGAGACTGAGCTCAAGAGAAAAGCAGCTTGCTGATGGCCAACTGGAAGGTGCATTGCTGAAGTGAAATTTACATTAAGGGTTTCACATCACACTCTTTAACCACTGTACTACATCTCATTTGATCCTACTAAGAACAATTGTTTTATGTCGACAATTTTTCAAAATATCAGAAATCCCCAGTCAAGCTTAGGAAAAAGTTATGGAAAGTTGCTCTATCATAACACTACATTGTTGCAAAGGCCTATAAATATTTACATTAAAAAGTCTGAAGAAGAAAGGGAGAGGGAGAGAGAACTCAAATTAAGCAAATTGGAGCAAACAAAGTGCAACCAATTAAACAACTAACCTTTATAACTCCAATGGAGTACTCTCAAAATGATTTTAAGGGGAGATCTCTGGCAACAGAGTATAGGTAAGGTAATTGCATGATATATTTCACCTGTGTGGTTTTCAAGCACCTAAAACAGCTGTGGAAAGGGAGAAAGGGAATTGCTACTATGCTTTGACCCTTTTAAATTCACCCATCCCCCATTCCCCTGGCCAATTCTGATCTTCTTCAGAAGTCAAAGGATACGGAACATAGCAACTCCATCTTCCCAAGCCTTTATCCCATTGTAGTGAAAGAATGGTGTACGCTGCCACAGAGACTGGAACCTCTGCATGAGTGCTAACAGGCAACACCTGAGCAGACTAAACAATCACATAACGGAAGAGGTGCTCATGCCACACGCAGGCACTCCTCTCACCTTTCTCAGGATGCCAGAGCAACCATATTTTTTATTTCAGAAATAACCTTTTTTTCCTTTCTGTTAAGATTTCGGCATTAAACACCAATTTTCTCTATTTCATAAAACTGTGTGCCTCTGATCTTTGAGTTTTATCACAAAGTTGACTTTTTACACCTACTTAGGTACAAGGAAAACTAAAGAGGGGCAGCAGCAAAAATGATAACCAGTTACATGTGTTTAGGTTATAATTTATAAACCTGCTGTCAAAGCTTTCAACGATCGATCCTCATCAGTTTACTGTAGCATTAAGACATAGCAGTAGACAAAGGAAGGAGAAATGCTAAACCTGGTAATTTTAACATTGTCTGGAAGAAAACAGTTGGGTGCCAGATGCCTCTTTCCTACCATTTTTCACTGTAATTGCAGAGTTCATTTATTACACCAAAGCAAAAAAATAATGACGTTAGTTATGTAAATTGGTTTCTGAGATAACCTCATTCTTTTGGGGAAGGGCTGTGGCTCAGTGCTAGAGCATCTGCTTTGCATGCAGAGGACACCAGTTTCAATACCTGGCATCTGCAGGTAGGGCTGGGGATGCCTGATTGAAACCCTGGAGACACCCTGCCAGTCATTGTGGGCATTATTGAGATCGATGGACTAAGATTCTGATTCAGTATGAGATAGCTTCTTATGTGCTTTTCTCAGCATGCCTTGATTTGCTGAGATTTTTGAAGCATGCTTATCTATTTTTGCCTACACAAATAAATTCAAAAGAGTTGATACGAAGCTATCATTTCAATGATTTATCCAACACATAGGTATTTTATCCCAAGTTGGAAGCTAACCTTCTCTCTTTATGAAAGAAAATAAAAACAGGCTCCAATCCTTTGTCTGGCTCAGCAGTAGACTTGGATGAGGTAGAGTTATCATCTGGAAAGCCATTTCCTCTAGTCCCAGATTGCACAGGCCAAAGAATGTGGCCTTATTGCACCCCATGGACCAGAGCACGCCAGGCACTCCTGTCTTCCACTGCCTCCCGCAGTTTGGTCAAACTCATGCTGGTAGCTTCGAGAATACTGTCCAACCATCTCGTCCTCTGTCGTCCCCTTCTCCTTGTGCCCTCCATCTTTCCCAGCATCAGGGTCTTTTCCAGGGAGTCTTCTCTTCTCATAAGGTGGCCAAAGTATTGGAGCCTCAGCTTCACAATCTGTCCTTCCAGTGAGCACTCGGGGCTGATTTCCTTAAGAATGGAGAGGTTTGATCTTCTTGCAGTCCATAGGACTCTCAAGAGTCTCCTCCAGCATCATAATTCAAAAGCATCAATTCTTCAGCGATCAGCCTTCTTTATGGTCCAGCTCTCACTTCCATACATCACTACTGGGAAAACCATGGCTTTAACTATATGGACCTTTGTTGGCAAGGTGGTGCCTCTACTTTTTAAGATGCTGTCTAGGTTTGTCATTGCTTTCCTCCCAAGAAGCAGGCGTTTCGTGACTGCTGTCACCATCTGCGGTGATAATGGAGCCCAAGAAAGTAAAATCTCTCACTGCCTCCATTTCTTCCCCTTCTATTTACCAGGAGGTGATGGGACCAGTGGCCATGATCTTCGTTTTTTTGATGTTGAGCTTCAGACCATATTTTGCACTCTCCTCTTTCACCCTCATTAAAAGGTTCTTTAATTCCTCCTCACTTTCTGCCATCAAGGCTGTGTCATCTGCATATCTGAGGTTGTTGATATTTCTTCCGGCGATCTTAATTTCGGCTAGGGATTCATCCAGCCCAGCCTTTCGCAGGAGGAATTCTGCATATAAGTTAAATAAGCAGGGAGACAATATACAGCCTTACCGTACTCCTTTCCCAATTTTGAACCAATCAGTTGTTCCATATCCAGTTCTAACTGTAGCTTCTTGTCCCACATAGAGATTTCTCAGGAGACAGATGAGGTGATCAGGCACTCCCATTTCTTTAAGAACTTGCCATAGTTTGCTGTGGTCGACACAGTCAAAGGCTTTTGCATAGTCAATGAAGCAGAAGTAGATGTCTTTCTGGAACTCTCTAGCTTTCTCCATAATCCAGCGCATGTTTGCAATTTTGTCTCTGGTTCCTCTGCCCCTTTGAAATCCAGCTTGCACTTCTGGGAGTTCTCGGTCCACATACTGCTTAAGCCTGCCTTGTAGAATTTTAAGCATAACCTTGCTAGCGTGTGAAATGAGTGCAATTGTGCGGTAGTTGGAGCATTCTTTGGCACTTCCCTTCTTTGGGATTGGGATGTAGACTGATCTTCTCCAATCCTCTGGCCACTGCTGAGTTTTACAAATTTGCTGGCATATTGAGTGTAGCACCTTAACGGCATCATCTTTTGAAATTTTAAATAATTCAGCTGGAATACCATCACTTCCACTGGCCTTTTTATTAGCAGTGCTTTCTAAGGCCCATTTGACTTCACTCTGCAGGATGTCTGGCTCAAGGTCAGCAACCACACTACCTGGGGTGTACGAGACATCCATATCTTTCTGGTATAATTCCTCTGTGTATTCTTGCCACCTCTTCTTGATGTCTTCTGCTTCTGTTAGGTCCTTTCCACTTTTGTCCTTTATTATGGAAATCTTTGTACGAAATGTTCCTTTCATATCTCCAATGTTCTTGAACAGATCTCTGGTTTTTCCCATTCTATTGTTTTCCTCTATTTCTTTGCATTGCATTGCTCGTTTAAGAAGGCCTTCTTGTCTCTTCTTGTTATTTTTTTGGAAATCTGCATTCAATTTCCTGTATCTTTCACTATCTCCCTCGCATTTTGCTTGCCTTCTCTCCCCCACTATTTGTAAGGCCTCGTTGGACAGCCACTTTGCTTTCTTGCATTTCCTTTTCATTGGGATGGTTTTCGTTGCTGCCTCCTGTATAATGTTACGAGCCTCCATCCACCATCACTATAGGAGCCAGCAATTACAGAATAGGGCAATGGCCCCTCAAAAGACAGCTCTTCTCAAGTCCTAGAAAGCACTGGCTTCTGTGAGCTTTCTATGACAAGCTGTCATCCACCCTGCCACTCTAGTTGGGATCTGGCAGCGTTGACCACTGGATTCAACTGGATTATTAGACTATTGGGTAGGACTGCAACAGAAGACTTGACTAAACTACCGCCTTGTCTTGTTCCTGCTCTTCAGGATGTGACCCCTGTCATATCAACAAGTGCCCCAGCATCAATCTGGCCTCCCCAGAAAATCTATGCCAGCAGAAGACAGGATCATATCCCAGCTTGAATGCTTGCAACCCGAATTAAGATAAGCACAGCCCTACTCCCAGACTGCTTCAAGCAGGGCCATGTTCACCTTGATCCTATGAGCTGTCTCCCATTTTCTCTATCCCAATGACCAGAAATTATCTTAATCATTGGCAGGAGGTGGTAAGCATCCTCTAGGTCCCAACAAGAGTGTCTTTTCCTGCTGGAATTACTGTTAAGGAGAGGATCCTGGAAGGGTTTTTCTCAAGCCTACTGAATAAAAAGTCCATCCAAGAGTTTTATCCCTGGTGGAAATGATATTTGTAGCATGTTTCTAGTAGAGCTAGTTCAGTCTGGTAGGAGAATATGCAGTTGTAGGACACAGTAGTGCCTTCCTCCTTCCTCTGCTCCAAAGCAAGTATTTAGGCCTTGGGCAGGAAAAGGCAGAGGCAACAGTGAATGTTCCTTTGTGAGCTCACTCCAAAATTGCTCTGAGAACTCAAATCAAATAAATAAAGTTTAAGGCTTTCCAAGCCTCAACTGGAATGCATGCAAGGCATCACTGTTTTGGGGGTGAGTAGTAAGAAATGCATCCCTATTCCTTAGCACGCAAAAATAGTAAAGTAGGTTGCAATAGCAACTGCATAGCAATTTCAAACTTTTATAGTTTAGTCACTTAAAATACATTTTCAATTAAAGCTTTCCTTAGAATCTTCTATAAAAATTATACGTCTTATTAAGGAGTTATGAGCATTGACCAAAAGATGGGGGTGCAAGATTACAAGGATGAGTTTATTTCAATCATCACACACAAAAACAAGTTCTAAGTGAAATCAACGTCAAATTCACCAGAACATTCACAATGACAATACAACAATAGAAGAATGATAATGGCAAACATTTAATGAGGGTTTTGATAGTATATTACTATTAGTCTTATAACTAGAACAGGGAATTAGCCTGACTCACACTTCTGCTGTTAAGGTCATACCATCACAGAAGGACCACCATTGGCACTCCGGCAGGCCAATCCTAAACATATTTTTTTCTGGAAGAAAGTTCCAGTGTGTCCAATTGGACTAACTTTCAGGTAAATAAAATTAAAGTTGTAGTAGCAGGTGCAGCATTGGCTATTAAAGTTACAGTCAACTAGGTTAAAATGAAATTAAATAGCACAGAGACTCATTCTGGAACCAGTGCAAATTCCTAATTTAGCAACAATAAACCTTATTGACTGATTGCTTAGCCCATGCAAGAATAATGGTTAATCCAGTGGTAGGCAATGACTGATAATTAGGAAATCCAGACCCAAAGCATTTTTCTGCCAATGAAACTAACAACTCTTGTAAGGGTCTATCAAAAAAGATTTTAACAAGTGCTGTCCTTCATATTCCTACCAAGTTCTGCAGCAGAAGTAGCAGAAGTTGGCAGGCTACTGTGTGGAAAGCCACTAAGAAGTCGATGAAGATCAGTGGGGTCAAATCTTCTAAATTAATTCCTAGGCATACAATGTCCAGCAAGGCTGCTAAAGAAATTTCTGTCCCCAAAGCAGCAAAGAAGTCAGATTGGCACTGCTGAAAAATGACGAGTCATCCAAGAATAGCTGCACTTATACAGTAACCACATCATAAAATCACAGCATGGGAGATAAAACAATGCCAATATGTGCAGCTGGATATGTAGCAAATCTGCTGCAAATCAATGGTATAAATTATTTTGCTGCTGTTTATGTACTTTTTAATGCCTGAGATTATCCTTAATTTTGCAATATATTTGGTGGTTTGACATGTTTTATTCTTGGGTTTTTGTTCACTACCTGGGATATTTATTGATACAAATGATTTTAAAAGGGATCTAACTGCTGTCTCCATTAAGGGTAATGGAAAGCTGCCCTCATTTAAGAAAGAACAATTCCCAAAAGCAGCAAGACCAGCCTTTACTGACTTTGATTATCCATGATCAGCCATCTAATCTAAGATTCTACACACTACTTAATTCATTATCTAATGTAGCTGCTTACACTTAGTAGTAATCCACTAGGTCAGATGTCCTCAAACTGATCTACATGGACCGCTAGCTGTCTGTATGCTCTATTCATAAGGTACATGGATAGAATGTGGAGCTGTCAAGATTATCTCAACTTGGCCCTCAGTCTAGGGCCTGTGATTTTGATAATATGACACTGGTTTTGATGAGGATGCAGGCACATGTTATTTTATTTTTCTTTATATTTAATCCAAAAGTTAACCAAGTATTTGTTATACAACAGAGAACAAAGCAAAGCAAAAAGTGGTCTACCAAGTCCCACAATTTTTAATAATGGGGGCACCCAACTTTGCGAAACACTGCATTAGCTACCGGTAATTTAGATCCAAAACTTTATTGTTTCATATGGATGAAGTACTGCAACCCTGGTCTCCAAATAACCTCTTAACCATATTTGGGATATTGTAAATAGATGGTGTCATTTTGGAAACATTCCTTCTGTTAATCTTCTTGTTTTTGTATCCTAGGAAGGTAAGTGAATCCATCAGATTGTTATTTGACCTCTGGTCCCAGGGCAAATCTGGACCTCCATTTGGCCCATAGACCTGTTTCAGGCAAGTCACACTCACTTGGCCAAATTTCACATTACATATGGGGCAGTGCTTTGCCGACTAATAGTGGTTGCAAAGTCCTTTGTGCAGTGTTTCTGAAACACTCAACAACCAGGCGATTGTGATTTGCTTGGGAAGTGCTGTACAGAGCTTTTTGCAAGCCTTATGTTTTTTTTTATTTCTTCAATAATTATTGAAGTGTATTCAGGAATAGAGAAAGAATCTCCAGTGTCGTGGCTGTTTAACTAAGTATAGTTAATTTCCAACAACTGCTATGGTCTTCTTGGTCAGAATGATCATACCTTCACTTCTGAAGTTTTCATTTAGTGGGGCCATTCTTACCTGCAGGGGTAGGAGGAAAGCATTACAGAGGCACTTCAGACTATTGTCAGGTACGCCACCCTTTGGGCAGAGATGATTTGGCCACAGTACTCCATGCTCTGGTAACTTCCAGACTGGATTATTGCAATGTGCTCTATGTGGGGCTATTCTTGAAAATGACTCAGAAACTGGTTCAAAGGCAACTGGCTGGAGTTGCCTTTAGAACTCATATATATATAACTCCTGTTCTAAAACAGTTGCATGCATGTTTCTGAACCCAATTCAAGGTGCTCACTTCAGTGCTTACAGCCCCAAATATTTGAAAGACCAGCAGACACTCTTGGATGGCCTCTTGGAACAGTTATTTTTCCTAACCACACACATGAAATTTTATGCACACACACTGCTATGGAAAAAGGAAAATACTTTCTATCTAGGTCTCTAAATCATATACAAGATGGTGATTTGCAAATGTTTTAATTGTGATCCCACCAGATTAGGGTACTTCACACACTCCACTTGTAGACTTTTTGCTGGAAAACCTTATTTGTCAATATCCAAAACTGATTATAGGGAAGGGAAACAAATTTATTAAAATAAGGAACTGCTTTACAGCAGATCAAACTACTGGTCTGCCAATATCTTCGTATTCTGTCCATCAACCACTCTCTAATGTCTCTGACTTATGTCTTTCCCAGCTACCTGAGCCCTTTTTATCTGAAAGGATAAAGGGATTAAGGGATTGAAGCTATGTCCTTCTGCATGTAAAATATTTGATTCAGCACTGAACTACACCATTACTCAGGCACTGCAATTTCACATAGCTATCAGAGTAGCATGCTCACAATCTAGAGTGCCTCACATATCTATGGCAATATCTGCCTGTTGGGATCTAATTGAAACACTATCATCTTAATAATTGTAGACTATCCATAAGCTTGTCTACCAAAATGAATTAATGACCTGAAATGTAACCTACTGGCCAATTCTTTTTAATATAAAAACACAAGGTTCTAGAAGTTCCTGAAATGGTATCCAATTTTTAAAAACAGTACTTCCTGTGACAGGACTTGGTCTACTTGCAGGACCTCCAGAACCTTCTAGATAGAATGCTGAACCTTGAAGACAGGAATACTTTCCCTTGAACAACATTATCTCTGATTTTAAGAGAGACTGGGTCTTTAGTTGGTTGAAGGATATCTTAAACAGACTGATCAGAGCTACTAGCAGTCTAGATAGTCGGCAATAACTAATTGTGTTGAAGCATTCCTATGCTAAACACCTTTCTCAGTAAAGCTTCTGTCTAGAAGACTCTATCACACAAAACTTCATACCCAAACACCTCCCCTTTCCTTTCCCCCTTACTACTAGATATGTATTGCAGCCTGATTTCCCTCTAATGAATGAGAATTTCTATCGCTTGCATAGGTGCAGAGAGCTGCTACTGCTTCCTAGCTTGTGGGTTAACTTCATTTCATCTTAGTCTTTGACCTTTTCTGTTATCATGTCAGATACAGAGTCAATATAAGCCTTTGCAGGAGTAATAATTTCTTGTATTAATTTGTCATCTCTTTCTCGCTGTTTATTTTTTGAGTTTAGCTTCTTGAAAGGTTTAAACTGGGGCTTTTCAGTTGACTGCAGAGAGTCTCTTAAATTAAAAAAAGTAAACCATCTTTGCTGTGAGTCTTGGAGTACCTGCTCTCTGCTTGCAGGCCTTTTCTCTTGTCATGGTCAGATCACTTCCTGTTGAGATTTAGGCTTTCAGCACATTTCCCCCCTCTGCAGCGGCATGGAACCTATTAAAATGCTCCACCCTCAGAGGCTAATGGATCCAGTGAGTTCCCAGACAGCTCTGGGCGATTTTCCGGCTGATAGAACTGGTTCTCCTGTCAAAGGCCTGGCCAAACTCTGGAATATCAGAATGGCTCAGGCTGTTGAAACAATTGCCCCTGGGTGCTCTCTCCCACCTCCTGGAGTCCTTTTGGCTCCCTGGTATATTGCAGAGCTTAAGGTTTGTTTTTGGTTTAGAATTATTTTGTGTTCTCATTTTTTGTTGTGAACCGCCCCGTGATCTTTGGGTGAAGGGTGATATACACATTTAATAATAATAATAATAATAATAATAATAATAATAATAAACAACTAAAATGCACTAAGCATTGTACATGTTCAAAGGGGAGAACTGTGCTGTTACATAGGTGCACCATGCTGCCTGATCAGGTGGTGGAAGCTAAATATACTGTGATATAAAGAAGAAGAAAGCTGTGAATACTGTCCTTTCCTGCTGTAAGAGAGCAAGATGGTGTGTGTGTGTGTGTGTGTGTGTGTGTGTGTGTGTGTTTGACTGTTCCCCCTGGTGATATCAGAAGTTTAGCTCTTATTGCTATCTCCGGTCGCATAGTCCTCCTCATTGGCATTAAAACAACTGGATGCTATAATCCAAAATAAAAATGTCTATATTAAAGACTGAAATAAATGCACAACTAAACAATATTAAAACACACTGCTTCAAGAATATGGTATTAGATATCTTCCTTATCTTTTTTAGTATTATTTTTCAAAGGTTTAAAACATATTGCTAAATAAGAAGAAAAGGAATTTAATGAAAATGCCTTGTGCCTTGTATATACCATTGTGCAAAATTATACTTTTATCATCTACAGCAACTCTCTCCATTAACAAGGTACCTCAAAATCTAGACATAGCTGGGCAGAGGATTTTCATTCTATCCTTGCAGTAAATTTTATCTGTGTGTAACCCAAAGCGTATTCTTATTTATGAAACAGCTATGTTATAGTTAGATTTTGAATTACATGAAATGAAACAAGTACACCCAAACAAGTTAGGAGGTTGTGTTAATATTACCTTTGTAAAATGAGTGGGTAAAGCTCTGCTCAGGAATTAACTTGGCAAGGAATCCATGGTTCAAACTTGGGTGTGGGATAGATGGTATGACCACAACTGTGGAGAAAATCATGGAGTCAATTGTGAGCCAGCTGCTTATCGCCTGTGGCTTGGTCCACTGTGGATCCATGACACAAGTCCTATCTCACTGAAACATGCAAACATGGCACTAACAACGTGTTTCTCAGAGAGAAATCAAGAGATAGGAAAAGAACATACCTTTAAATAACGCATCATAAAAACAACATTTATAGAAAAGACAGGTATACATAGACAAGACAGGCATGGCCAGAATAGTGAAACCAGCAGTTTCCTACTCCAGCATCACGGCATAATACACAAATGGGGAAACACACAAAATATAAACACAAAATCAGCATGGCTACATTATTTAGTTGATTAATTGGTCAGATCAATCAATTAAAGTATCATAATAAATTAAAGTGTTTGGATTTTTCAAAATACAAGTTTCAAATACAAATACTGTAGATGGTATGGCACCATTTTAGGCATTCTTTCTTCTTCTTCACACGAGGGAATATATTTTCTAGAATGGTGTCTCCTACAACATGTGTGTGTCATCTATCACAAGTGAACCATGCCCCCCCAATAATATTTTATTAAGAAATAAATTTGTGTAGATTTAATCGAAATTTACTCAAACTATTAGAATATTTCTAGAAACAGGGAAGAACTCTAAAAATTAGGGTGTACACTTAAGAACATGTTTATAGCAAAATGCTTTAATGCAGGAATATTTTAGAGTACCCAGTAAACTATCCTACAACAGTTAATAACATGGGTTTGCTTTGAATAAAGGTAACAGCATCAAATTTGGTTTTATATGAATATTTTACTAATTTTACTGTAAGGTGCAAGGTCTTCATGATGTAAACAGTATCAAAGATTAGTAAGCCAAAAAATACACCTGAAAATAAATATATAGGAACAGGTTTACATATGTGTGTGCGTGTGTGCATGTGTGTAATACTGAGTTCTCAGCAACTTTCATCTGGAAGAAGAAAGCATATGGATACAGATGGCACAACCATGAACCAATGCAGTGGAACTTAAAAAACATGGGGTGGGATTCAATGTGGTGCTAAGGAGATCACTCCATCAGCACAAGCATTTCTGCTTGCCCTATGGAACAATTTCCCTGTGTGTTCTGCTGGGGGTTCTCCCAACACTGCAAAGCAAATCTGGGGGAGGCACAGGGGGCATGGGGGGAATAGGAAAGGGTAGAAGGCTCTGCTGAACTAGTGGAAGGTCTTGCTCTGGGTTCTGCTTATGGAACTGAGTAACTGAATATGGCCCATGGTTCTCAGATTAATATGGTATGTGATGCAAAAACAATCTCAATGACAGCTTCTTCAACTGAGAAATGAAAACTCTTGACAGCTTCTTCAACTGATAAAAATCCAGCTGAAGTATTAGTTCAACTTGGCAAATTGATAACCATGTTAACTACTAATTTTGTCTGTGCAAAATAAATGTGTTAAAATGAGGAACTGAAAATACCTAAGGAGGTAAACAAGAATAAAAGCTAACTATCTAACAGTTAGCTAATATCTAATATAAGATTTCATAGGCTTGTCTACTCAATCATAAAGAGCAGGATTCCCCGGAGTGGCCGAAGCAATAAATAACTTTTAAGAAGCATTTTAGACCACAGAGAAACTAAGTATACACCTCTATTGACCTTACTTTAAAAAGATTAATTTTAAAAAACCATTTTATGACATATAGAAGCTGTTTTCAGTATATTGAATATTTTACAAGACATGTACTCTGAAGAAGATTCTCTTTTGAAGTTATGCAAAACTGAAAAAATGAATGCATAAAAGTAAACAAATAAAAGTTAAAGTAAACATATGTAGTTAATAGATGATTGATAGATAGATAGATGGTAGAAACTGTAGATAGCTATGTAGATTAGATACATACACACTGTATCTCCTCCAAAAAACTGAAAGTCACTCCTAGGATAGTTTGACCCAATCTCATCTTATAGGGCACAGACTACCAAAGAAAGACAGAGGACCATGAAGATAATTCACTTCTTTAAAAGCTTTTTTGAGCTGGTACTGAATTAAAACTACGGACTTTGCTATGCAAAGTTGGACACCACTGCCATCAAATGTTGGTCTTCCTTTCAAAATCCATTCAACATAAATGCACTGACGCACTCCAATTTTCCATCACTGGTAAAAAGGGATGGGTAAGTCTCACATTCATCATCAGTGCACATAAAATGCCTTCTATCAGGTGGGATTATCTGTCCACCCAGTCCAGTTTTGTCTAGCCGAACAGACAGAAACTCTCCTGGTTTTAGGCAGGGGTGCTTCCCATAGCCTGCTACGCTATCCTTTTTTTCTTTGTTTTAAGTGGTGAGCCGGGAATTGATCTTCTGCCTGCTGAGCTATGGTGCCTTTCATGCAAAAATACCCAGCCACTAGTGTGGCACAAAGTGAGGAGGGAACTGAGAAAAATCACATCACTTGTGAGCTTAATTAAAACCACATGACAAGTTAAATATAAATTAAATTAACATTTTTAAAAAAATATTTGTCTCTAGCTCCACTGCAGAGGAGCAATTGATGAAATGTATACTACAGAGAAGTACCATATCGGAAGATACCAGAACTTTTGACAGCCTGTCTCCTATAGTCCAAGACACTGGCCAACCAATGCTAGGAATGACAAACCAGACCGAGAAAGCAGAAATACTCCCAAAACAACTTAAAGAAAACAAGACAAGTCAGAAACTGAATAAGGTTAATAGGTATCATTTGAATTCTTTTTTTCTATAGTCAAGTACCCATTGTCTAAAAAATTATGCAACATAAACAGAAAAACAGTGGTACCTGTACTTGTTGGTGAATTTATTTCCTGCCTGATATTTCTACCTGCCTGGATTCCAGACCTTGCAGTTTCTCGTTGAGGTTCGAGTATGTCCCGATACTTGGAGACCATCAACACAGAAATGAAGTAAACAACAGCCAAAGCTAAAAACTGAGCCTGCTTGCTATCATCCTGTAAGAAAATACAATTAAAATACATGATAAAAGTACTCAACATGTCCTGTCACACTTAACCAATGTTTCTAGACTGAAAACTGTACTGCAAAAGAACCAGAGGCACTAGCTTGCAAGGGAAATTGGGGGTCTGACGCGATGTCAGGAAGTTGGGAGGAGCCAGGGGCAGAATTCAGTGGCAATGTGACTTCAGTGGTCGGCGGCTCTTACTTCTCCTGCCACTGCCATGAGGCTGCTTCGAATCTCCTTCCCCTCCGTGGCAGGAGGAGGAGGAGGAGGAGGAGGAGGAGTCCATTGTAGCAGCACCGCGCTTGGTTCCGCACTCGCTCTACTCCACCCCGATTTTGGGGGACATGGGGGGGTGACCCTCTCTCAAAAAAATAGTGGGGGGGACAAAAGTGCTCAGCCCCCATGAGCTGTTGCCCCTACAAAGAACTATAATTGCCTAAAGACGATTTCACATTTTCATCTCACTGGGAATTTGTGACTGGATATACAGAGATATAAAGATATATACCAACAGGCATTCATAATAAAGAAATAAAGAGACATACACATCTCAGCAGGAAGCGTGTATACATAAATGTGGTTTCTACAGTAGTTTCTAACGGAGGTTTTGTTTTAGGCCTGATTAAAAATGACCCCAATTCACAAGCTGCGAATTTGGAAGAGCTGTTTTGGAAACCGGGAGTGGGCAATTCACTGGCTTATCAAGTTACCAGTGAAGGTTTAGGCAAGTGGCAGCTGAGCCCATCTTGGAAGCTGCTTGCCACCCTTTTTTTCCTTCAACAATATCCCCTCAGAACAACACTACATCATGGTGGCCACCAAGAGGAGCTCCACCAGTGCTTGGAGCAGCAAATTAAAGAGAGAGTGGAACTTCTTCAAAGCAACTATTCCCAACTATTTTCCCCTGAACCTTTCCCCATCCTCAATATGTAATTTTAAGCCCAAAATTTTCAAAGTACAACTTTTAGCTCAGCTTAAGTTTTAAACTTTAAATCAGCTCCATGGTATAGTTTAATAATTCAAGGGAACACCTTTTACTGAATAAAGTACTTTTTTAAGATAAAAGAGTCTCTTACAATTCCAAAAATAACCTGTCCATGCAAGGTTCTTGATCTTGCTAAATCTGATCAAGTCACCAAGGATGTTAAATTTCAAAAAGTGGATGAAGTCATCTTTACTTAGGGGATTAGATAACAGCTCCCAGTATAAAAATAATTTATTAAAGAAAGATGTTCCACATATACATGCATAATTACTATTTTAAGAAAAAAGGGTGCATAGCGTAGATTTACAAATACAGTGGTGCCTCGCAAGACGAAATTAATTCGTTCCGCAAGTTTTTTCTTCTTGCGAGTTTTTCGTCTTGCGAAGCACGGTTTCCCATAGGAATGCATTGAAAATCAATCAATGCGTTCCTATGGAGACCGTTCGGGTACAGAGGGGAAGGCGCGTGCCTTCCCCTCTGTCCCCGGACCTGTTTAAAGCAAGAGGCAGTGGGGAGAAGATTGCTTGTCCCCGTTGCCTGCCCCGCAATCTCCGGGGACAGAGGGGAAGGCACGCGCCTTCCCCTCTGTCCCCGGTTATTGCGGGGCTGGCAACGGGGAGAAGCGATCTTCTCCCCGCCGCCCCTTGCTTCAAAAGAGGTCCGGGGACAGCGGGGAAGACGCGCTGCGCTTCTCCGCTATCCCCGGAGCTTGCGGGGCAAGCTTCGTTTTGCGAAGCAAGCCCATAGGGAGATGCGTCTTGCGAAGCGGCTAAGAAAACGAAAAACTCCTTCGTCTAGCAAGTTTTTCGTCTTCCGAGGCGTTCGTCTTGCGGGGCACCACTGTACCCTTGTTTCTCTCCCATGGACATTACACAGGCAAGAAATCCTTTAAGAAAAGCTGCCAATGATAGTACTCACCACATCACGAAACACAACTGCTCGCAGACGATTAATATCTACATCCTGAAGAAGTCTATCGGGATCTTTAATAGGCGATAGGTTACCAGGAACATTTTCCAGTGGAGTCTAAACATACAATAGTTATATAGTTTCAGAAAGGTTCAAGCTCAAAATACTCAGCTGTTCCTACGTGTGTGTATGTCTTTGTATGTATCATCTTGTTTCATAGATAAAATATGGTATTGTAAGCTTTATGAAGTTCTCTAAAACACAGAAAGGGACCTTTAATGTCAAAAAACCTTTAAAGTGTCTCACTTACATTCCAGGTACACTTCTCAAAGCTCCACTATATAAGTGATTCACCTGCTTTGTATAAGGTTACTCAAATGAAATCTGCTTAAACAAACACAAATTTCTCACCAATACAAGTAGAGACTACAAAGAACAGTGAAGATTTTAACTTAAAAAGAAAACTTCATATATGATCTTTAACTTTCTCTACCACTTTATCATCTCCACTAATACCCTGCTTACAGACTCCAAGGGGGAAAAACTAGGCCCATATAATAGTTCAGAACAGCCATGGTAATAAGGCTAAGCAGAACTTTCCCCTGGGAAAATCACAAGACTATTCTTGTCTCCTGACCAAGAAGAAGTGCTTTTCTGTTGTAAAGACTGCCCCCTCTGGATTTATAGAAGGGAGTAACTTCTGTTTTACCAAAGTGACAAATCATCATAACCAATTTAAAATATTATATGACACATTGTAATTATTTCCAATTCATTCATTTTATGCAATGGTATATATTATTTAATAGTTTACCTTAGCTGTAGTAGTTGCACTTATACCCTGAAGAGTCTCTTGAGTTTTACTGCTGATTAGTGAAGATTTATTTACCCTTTCTCTCTGTCTCTGTCGACATTCCAAACAGTTTCGCACAGCAACACAGCAAACTAAAAAGGTTTAAGAAATAGCATTGGAATACCAATCTTAATGAAATTCTTAAAGCAACAATGAAAAAAATATTGTATCCTAGTGCCTGAGATCTGCCATAATATGTTAACCTTTCATGACATAAACGCTGGATTTTACAACAGCATCTCTATGCACTAATGCTAAAACTGAGGCAGAGTTAAATATACTAATCTCTTAATCATGTGTATTTAATATTATTCAGATAAGATACTACTGTTGAACACTAAATGAGCAGCAACAATATACACAGCATAGTAGAGAACACATTTAAATGAACCCTCCTTATGCTTTTGCAATTTGTAACTGATGGAGATGGGAAAGTGGTTGAGCACTAGTATCTGAATTGATTGAGGAGGGTCAGATGAAAGAGGAGCAGCATACAAAGTGAAGCTAGGGTAGTCCTGATAAGGCGATCCTGAAGAAGGAGGATGCCCGGCTGGCAAATAGAGAACTATGACATTTGAGGCATAAGGAATGCATGACAGAAAGCACAGAGGTAAAATGATAGAAGACCATCAAGTGATTGGCTATAGATGAGAGGACACGGTTTAGTGCTGGAGCATATACAATGCATGCAGAAGGTCTGAAGTTGCCGCAATTATTAGTGGAAATGAGAGAAGTTACAGGGCTTGAAATCATCTCTGATTTGGAGAGGCCCACAGCTAGAGTACACAATGTTGCCTAGGGTTACTGATGACCTAACAATATTAGGCAGTTTCATATAAGCATGCATGAAACTGACAGAAGAGATAGTCAGAAGAGGATTGTAATTTTAATCTTGATTGTGTATATGGGAAGGAGTCCAAATAAAACATTTTAAGGAGAATGGTGAGCTAAATATAGTCATCAACAGAGGAATAGAATGAGGAATCCATTAGCATGCCAGTATGCTTGTCATGCACCATAACCAAGGCTCCTTCAAACTAACAAGTTCCGCTTTTTATGTCTCACAGCATGTAACACATTATCTTCCTTTTGCAGCAATCATGTTAGCTTTTTTAGTATATGTGGAAAATGTACAACTTTTAAGAATACTATGTATAATAACATAAAGCGCTCTTGCTATAGTTTGAACAGTTCTGCTACGTAGAGAAATACTTGTTATCTTAACCTTGGCTGGATGCAATTTTCTTCAAACACAACAAAATACAGAAATTTTTAAAAGGTAGAAGCTACGAACAGTTCTACAGAGCAAATGAACATATGTTCAAAAAATTTGCTAATTGGCATAATAAAAATTAATGGTGGTGTTGAAGAGAATAAGCAGATATTCTCAACTGCACAGACTTCTAGATTTTTGGAACCCAAAGTATCAAAAGCAGGTCAGCTTTGGCTTTTTTCTTTTTTTTTCTTTTTTACTGCAGCCTCATTTCGTTGATCTGTAAGTAATTATTTAATGCACTGAGCTGTTCCATGCAAACTTACCAAGCCTTAGGCACTGTCGCATTAAGCCTCCAGAAGACATGTTTTTTTCAGCTTCAATTTCACTAAAATTTAGCGAGCTGGCAAATACTAGTACATCAACCATAGCCATCAGGCGGCTGAGGAAAGTCACTGCTGTCTCTGCTGACATACCCTGAGTTACTTCAATGTTCTCCAATTCAGTCTTTAAAAGAAAATCATTACATTAGACTCCTAAATCTATCACACATTTGAACGCATGAAATATACCAAAACAATCTCCGATTAAACTGAACACAAACAGTATAGAAATGGGCATGAGAAGAGATGGATTCACATTTGCATGCCATATTAGGTAATATGCTACTCATATGAGCCAAAGCACTATGAGTGTGTGAGACAATGCAGAAAGAGTTATCAATTTTGTCTATCTGTAAATTGTCCATATTAAGAAACAGAAGCACAGGACAAGGAGGACTCGTAGAGCTGCTATATCTTTCCTGCATCGTTGGGGAATTAAGAGAAGATGCATAGCTCACGCAAAATATAATCTTGTTCTATCTTTGAGGTACACTTGGGAAAGCATTCTTCGAAAAGTGGACATAAAGCATAATTTAATTTATTCTTGGAGTACGAGGAGAAACAAATATGATTGCCAAGACACTGTCATGAGGTGAGTAAAGTCACAACTGATTATACAATCTAATATTTTGTTTGTTTATTAAATTTATATCCCTTCCTTCCAAATGAACACACGGCAGTAAACAAGTGATAAAAAAATAAAAACTATTCCAATACATATTGGAATTTTACACTAGGGTGATTATTATTTTTTACTAAGTGGGATTTACTGCAGGGTGTCCTATTTGTTAGCCCTACAAAATTAAATATATGTTGTTGTTGGCATCCGTCTGTCTCGAGAGAAAACGGAGTGCGCCTCTGGGGGTGAAATCAATCCCCGCACACACACATAAAGTCACACACACACACATACACACACATTTATTTCATGCAATGACTTGTCAGATTGTTCCTATGAGTGCATGTATACGCAAAAGTTACAATTAAATTATTTAGCAATCCAAGGGCAATCTTGCGACTAAATCCTGTTTGCAAGACCATAACTGGAAAATCCATCCTTTTCCATGTCCACAAAGTCACAGGATCACTTCCAAAAGTGGTATAAGTGCCAACTGTTATGTTGCAACTATCCCAGAAAAACATTATTAATAGTGCCACTCTACACCCAAAACAGTTATTTTGAAGATTATACCCAGTCATATGTGGAGGACTATAGAAGACCAAGGCTATTATAAACAAGTCCAAAGAAATTTGCTCTGATTTATATTTAAACTCATTGTGTTCCACAATTACAAATTACAGTTAGTTTTTAAGAATGTAAACTCAATAGGAAGGTCCATTTTCACAGAGAATCTGACAAATATGTTGGAATATGATTTTAGGACGTGCTCCCCTTATTGTCTGGTTAAGTAATTATTTCACCAAACAGATTTCACATGCAAACTAGAATTATTTTTCTCTTTAAAATTTAGGAATGTGAAATCCCTTCAAACACCTGCCTAACTGTACCTTTTTCATTCCTTTTCACAGCTCTTGTTTTCACCCCTCCCCTAAACTGCATGAGTGCATCCCAGCCAATCAAGGGTCACAAAGAGAACATGACAATGTTGTGGCACAACACAAACTATCATAATTAACGATGTGGCACCACTACTGAGCGAAAAATAAAGCAAATGCTTTATATTTAGTGTAAATTGGTGGGGAAACACTTCAGTTCTTGTGATGACTGCATTGTCTTACAAGAAGGCCATACCGCATTCTATTGTAAAGAAGGGACAGTAAATACAGAGAATCCTAAATGCACATCTGGATGCAGATATTGTTCACTTACATTACAAAACTTCCAACAGGATGCACTTTTGTTAGTGCACCAGTGGGGCAACAAAATGTTGTAATGGTGAGCCTGTTCAGGTTTGTAGCCACTTCCTCCTGAGATTTCCACTTTTCCACCCCTATCAATCAGTCAACATTTAATGTTCACTGGGCATTCTCAGCTCTGAATAGATTGTTTTAGGCTTCCCCCTCCACTTATGGGTTTCTTCTATTTTTTGGTAGTCCTGCAAGGCTTAGGATTTGTGGTATCCTTCTGCACCGCCTGTGAGATGAGACCTCGGGCCACTGCTTTACAGTGGCTCTGATCGTTCTTGGAGGGACAAGTTCAGAAAGTGATGCTGTGTTCAACCTCATAGTCACTGACATGCAGGGTCCCTCAGATCTCCATCTTGTCCCTCATGATATTTAACATATAAACTTGATCCAGGTGCCAGATCAAGCACCCAGCCAAAGTTTCTATTCTTCGTCTGCTTGCACCACAGCCTCCGTTGCTTTTAATAAGCTTATTTTTATTGCAGTGGAACCTCGGTTTTTGAACGTAATCCATTCCGGATGATCCTTCAACTTCCGAAATGTTCGAAAACCGAAAATCAAAGGGCTGTCAGCAATTTCAATGAGGAAAAAAGAGAAACGCACATCGGAAGTCATTTGAGTTCTGAAAAATATTCGAAAACCAGAACGCTTACTTCCAGGTTTTGGCATTCGAGAGCCGAAATGTTCAGCAATGGAGCTGTTCGAGAATCAAGGTTTGACTGTACTTTGTATTTTATAAAGTTGTTTTAAAATGTTGTAATCCAACAACATGGGAGATCCAACTTGGGAGAAAGCCGGAATATAAATACCGTAGATTCCGGTGTATTAGGCGACTGGGCATATTAGACGACCCCCCAAGTTGGCAGCTGCAATTTGGGGGTTCGTCTTATAAGCCCAGTCGCCTAATACACTGGACAGCTCCACGCCGGGAGAAAGCCACCCAGCGAAGAGCGGAGCCTGCCACCGGCTGCTGCTGCTTCTGAAGAAGCAGTGGGCAGGTTCCACGCCAGGCAGCTTTCTCCCGGCGCAGAGCCCGCCGCCCATACACGGCGTATAAGACGACCCCCAACTTTTAAACCTCTTTTCCAGGGTTAAAAAGTCATCTTATACACCGGAATCTACGGTACACTAAACAACCACCACAATACATAAAGATATGGCCTGTGCAAATGAATTCTATTTATTTATATGATCCCAAATCCACAAATTGAGCTGGACTGTGGATACAGAGCTTTGGGCTGGCCATGTTTGTGATGATAATATCTTCCTTCTACCCAGCACAAAATTTTGTACCCTCCAAACGCTTTCCTGCAAAAATAGATAATTTGGGGAGGAGATAACACTTTGTCCTCCCCTCTTTTAAGGTCTACTCTATGCTAACGTTGCCTATTTCATAAAACAATGTAAATACTCAAAACAGATCTTTTACTATGCAAGTGCTAGCAATTCAAGCATAAATAACAGTTAAAAAATAACCAATTTGTTTAGGTTTTTCATTGATATTTATCCAATAAAAATTAGGCCTGCAGTAAAAATAATCTTGAATGAGTATTTTCCTGAAACAACAGCATGTTTATTACCGGTAAGTCCCTTGATCCACTACACACCCACAAAACACAGATCATGTAGGTGAAAGCACAATAATACAAAGTGGATGGTATGTCCTCCCACATTTTGATGCATCTGAATCCAAGTATTGCATGTGGTGCCCTGTGATATGTTGTGAAGATGGCATTTCCGACTGAAGATCAATATATTTACAGCGTTATGAACAATTTCATAATGCAGATATTATTTACTTCATTCTATCAAAGGCTGGATAACTGAAAAATGCATAAGAAATAAAATAAATTGTAAAAGCTATGAACTGAAACTTGTAGCAGTAATACTAACCTTAGAACCCTGGACATGCAACAGACAAAGCAGACAACAGATCACAACAAAAAGAAAAAGAAATGTTACAGTCAAATTAAAAAATACAATGCAAAATAGAAACTAATACTCTAAAATCATGTATTTTACTTTACAATTTGAATGTTTTAATTTTTAAAAGCAACCTCTTGAAAACAAACTCTGAAGTTCAAACTTAAAATTAGATATCATTTGACCTATGCAGTTCAATATACACAAATAGATGAAAAACAATAAATATACAAAGAATAAATACGTTTTTCTTAGTAAAAGCTAGAAGTCAGAATTACCAAAATTGGGGGGGGGGGAGCCTGGCTTGCTATTTGTAAACTTTTAATTCTTTAAATACAGGTAAAGGCGAAGGTAAAGACAAAGACCCCATGACAGTTAAGTCCAGTCAAAGGCAACTATGGGGTTGTGGCATTCATCTTGCTTTCAGGCTGAGGAAGCTGGTGTTTGTCCACAGACAGCCTTCTGGGTCATGTGGCCAGCATGACTAAACCGCTTCTGGCACAACAGAACACTGTGACAGAAGCCAGAGCACACAGAAACGCAGTGTACCTTCCTGCCGCACCGGTACCTATTTATCTACTTGTACTGGCATGCTTTCGTACTGCTAGGTTGGCAACAGCTGGGACAGAACAATGGGAGCTCACTCCATCGTGGGGATTCGAACCGCCAATGTTCTGATAAGTAAGCCAAAGATGCTCAGTAGTTTAGACCACAGCACCACCCACTCCCTACCTTCAAAGGCAACCCCTCCATCAAAGTAAAATGAAGCGCTTGGTGCCTCTAAGACATTTTGAAACCCAAAAATTTGCCAGATGCAAGGATCTTGTGATCTGCTGGTATTTTTTATGGTTTTATATTTACATTCACCATTCTCAGCTGCAAAATAGTTCTAAGCAACTGCTGAATGGCTCCATGCCATCAATCATTTTCCAAAGAGTATTCACAGATCAGCTGCAGTACTGTGAAGTGTGCCTTGTCAGTCATTTGGCTGAGAAAGCAACATGGTTATCTAACATGCATTACCAAAATAGCGGCTGTGTGCATACTAGAACATTTCTACATTTTAAATTAAATTTCAAGAGCCCCGATCCAAATAGCAGTTTTGCGTGCTAAATGGAGCTCTAGACTTATATTTGGAAAACCACTTTTGAAACTCAGAAAAGTTTTTCAAAAGCAGCTTACAGCTTGGACTAGGTAAAAGACATATGCTGTTCAAACAAAGTCTCAGATCCCACTGGGGGTGCCCAAAGTAGCACTTTGAATCTAAGTTGCTGTTTCCAAAGAGAAACCTGTTCTATTCTCACATTCCTATCAAAACCTAAAGGCAATACACTGTATTTGTGCTGTAAATGTTTCATGTATGACCTCAAACAAACTCCTCCTGTTTGCCAATTTGTACAGTCTATTCATGACTGTTGTGGTCTCATTGTTTTTTAACTAGGAAATCTATCTTACACCAAACTTTGCATTCTTACTGGAAAAAAAAAAGCCAGGGCAGCTTAAAGATCCAGAGGATTTCTCTCTTCTACTGACCAGGAAAGAATCTGTGCTTTATTGGAAACACCAGATTCTTTTTATGAAGTGTTCCAAGAACTGAGCGCATCCATAAGTGATACCCGTGCACATGAAATGCCAAGAGGCTAGTAAGACATGTGGAAGAGTGGACTACATCACCCCAGGCTGCTAGTGAGGTATCTTTTCTCTCTCTTTTTAATATTCATTCATTTAAGCAATTTCCTGCAGGTTAATTATCATCATCATATGCATCAAGGAGAAAGGTTCTAATCCAGCCTGCTCCTCATTCCACTCCTGGAAATTTTTCAAGTAGGAGGTTAATACAGAAAATATGAGCGCCACCTCCCATTCTATAACCCCAGAACTCTACAGTCCCATTCCCTACACTCTACTTCCCTGTTCTTCAACCTTGGGTGCTCAGATGTTGCTGGACTACAGCACCCATCAAACACGGCCAGCTTAGTCATCTGTCAGGGCTGATGGGAGTTGTAGTCCAACAACATCTGGGGACCCGATGTTGAACACTGGGCTAAGTGAGAAGTTAGGGGAAGATCAAGAGAAAAAAACACTGATCAAAACTTAATTCTGTATCACCATGTGTTGCTTATAGAAGGGTGACCTGTTTTATTTATTCATATTTATATTTAATAACTGTTGTAAACAGCTTAGAGGTTTCATTACAATTCAGTGGTGTGTACATTTTATTAAATAAGTAAGCATTTTATGCATAATATAAGTAAAGCTGTGACTGAGATCCAGAGTTATGTGCTTGGCTCCATGTGTGCAGTGGGCCTCCTTCAGAAGTCTCTCCTTTGAGTTCTCTGTCCTGCTCTCAAAAGTATCCTTGAAACATGGGGCAGTTTCAGACACTCTTTAAAATATATTGTGATGTTTTGGGGGTAAAATGAAGGGAAGACGAGAAGTACCATTGGATGTGTGCAAGCCATTGTACACATCTAATAGGCCTCTTTGGAACTTATCTTTGTAAAACTGATGTAAGATTCCAGCAATAATTCTAAAGAAGGTATTTTACAGTGTTAGTGCCACAAGGAAGAAGTGGTCAAGGAATTTGAACTGTGCTTGTTTGTACTGTATCCAACAAAAGAATTCCACATATACCACCTGCAACAAAAGGGTGTACATACTTTGTCTCTCCTAAATGGAATATGCTCCCAAATTAAAGAAATATTTCTCTTGAAATGTTTAGTACCTCCATTGAGATATTTTAGAAAATCATTCTATAAAGATTCTAAATGGGATAAGCTAGGTGAAAAGTGGTTTAGCTATTGGTATAACTTTCTAGCAATTGTGGCTATTAGTTTTCCCAGAGCATTTGAAAACTGTACTGTTTCAAAAATAAATCATTGCTTTAATACAGCATCACCTATATACATTGGTCAAGAACATGTTTGATTAGAATTCACTTTCTAAACTTTTTTTTTAATGCACATTTTCTTCTTTTAAGGGAAACTTCCAAAAACAAAGCATCTGACACATTGTTCTTGGCATGCAATTTTCAACATACCCACTAGATGGAAATATTGTACTTACAGTTGGGGATGTTGCTGCAGACAACAATGGTAGAATTCCTCCACAAGCAATGATAATATTGTCTACCATTTGGGAAATGAGGTGGATAGTGTTATGTACAAAAATAATATTTTCATTGCTATTGACAAAATCCATGACAGACTTTGTGGAATGGCTACAAAAAATAATTGAGGAAAAATGTGTTAGGAAAATTTTAGAATAGATTTCTAATACAAAGATCAAAACCAACATAACAGCAAGAAATCACAATGAAAACTATTTTTAAAAGGTAGCCTTGCAAATAAGTTCTGAAATGCTACCATCCAACTTTCTTTTTAATAAGCTGTCTGCCAACACATATGATACATTAATGACACACCTACCAATGGAAACAAAATGAACCAAACTTTTTTCCAGCTTATGGAAGCCCCACAAAGTTCCATACAGCTTATTCCCTGACCCCGATATAAAGAGTGTATGTAGCTTAAATTGGCTATTCTATAAGCTGCTACACAGGACTATTAACAAGAAACCTAATATGCTTCAAGGCCTAAGGGAAAAGAGTATTTCTCTCCTCTGTATCCCAGTTAGTTATTTTCTACATCTTCTTTTCAAGAATGTGGAGTAAGGTGGAAGGATATTAAGTGGATTAAGACCTGGGAGACAATGGCTCAAATCTCCACTTGACCTTACAATGCACTTGGGCTAATCGCTCTCTTTCTCTCAGCCAACCTTCCTCTCAGGAGCAGGAGAACCAGGGATGTCACCTTGAGCCCCAACATTCTTGAAGCTATATTACTAACCATGCTGAATGTGTGTAGTAAATGTCAAACAGAAAATTTACTTTATGAAGAGCAGGAAGCATGCTACTCATTCAAGTAGCTAGGTAAAGGAATACATTAACAGCTTCCACAGCAGTAAGCTTAACTGCCTAGTGTAATTAACAGGCAACGATAGTTTTATTATTATACTAGTGAAATAATGATACAAAATAATCCGTGGCCCCTTACCTTCTCCAAACATGCACATCAGTTTCTAAAGCAAAAAGCAAATCAGTAAGTAGCCTCTGGTGCATTGGGGACCATTTAAATTCTGGAATACGAAACATTGTTGTTCGTGGACCGGGACTGAACTGTCGCCTCTGTTCTTCTGTCATGGGCATTCCCCGAAATCCCAAATCAACACGCAAGTCTCTATCCTGCTGTGTAATAGATCGACCTTGCACAGCCTAAATAAGCAGTAAATATATTTAAAATATTCAATGCAAATTCTGGCACTGGTCACACATGGGAACTAAAACACACGTATTTAATGCGATCTTTCTTCATAATTAAATAAAACAATGAAAGCAGTATAAATTAGTCTCTAGCCATCCTTACTTAAACAGTTTTGTCCTGTTTTAATACCGCCTATGAAGTCCTTTGTAGGTAAAAGCATGCATTTTGTCTCTAAGAACTAGTGCCAGTTTGCTTACTCCCTCCTTCCTGCCACATTCTTTGTATTTTGTGAGGCCTGACCTTCTTATCCCTGAAATTTCTAAGCTGCTCTAGGAGCCTTTTTTAGTTGAAGAGCAGCATTAAAATGCTTTAAGTAAGTAGGTAAGTAAATATCAGCACTAAGTTTGACTTTATTAAATATTATAATTACATTTTGCAGTAAACAAAACATTAGTTAAGTTTTCTCACTCTTTAAGTGGAAGACCATTATCCTGACAGGAAGTGATACAAAACACACAGGTTGTATCATGTGAGCTTGCTAGAAAGCTATTCAAAAGCTGATTATGTGCCGGTTGGTTGGTTGGTTGGTTTAAAAGCAGCCAGGAGGATCCTCTAGTAGTGCTAGAGAAAATGTGTTTGACTCTTCCCTGCTATGATCTTTTTCTTGATCTAAATCCAACCCAGTAGCTATTTTCATCCTGTCTGTGTTGGGAAAATATGTATGTGAATTCCACCCAGCCCCACAGCACTGCTTTGGAATCAAAGAATGCTAGAGTTGGAAGGCATCTAGTCCAAGCCCTGCTCAACGCAGGAATCTTGTAGCTAAAGTGCTCCTAGCAGATGTTTGCACCATCTTCTACATGACAGCCCTTCAGCTACTTGAAAACATGTATCATGTGTCCTCTTCATTTTCTATTATCCGGACTTAACATCTTTCAACCACTTCTGTGCCCAGTGCCCTCATTATCCTGTTGCCCTCTAGTTTGTCAACAGCTTCCTTAAAATGGGACATCCATAACTTGACAAAGTCATCCAGATATGCACCCATCAGCAATGTTACTTCTAAAGATATTTGATACTTCTGCAAACTTGGGGGTTTACCCTGAATTTACTGAACCTCCCCTCTTGTGGATGCATGTTGCACTTTTGACTATGTAAACAATGGTACTTACTACTTGAACACCACAAATGTTCAACTGCCTTGTCTACTGTAATGCAAGGTCACCCTTGAGGACGGCCCAGAGGCGGCAGATAGTGCAGAATGTGGCCACTAGGTTGGGAAGTGGGGTAGCCTGATGTGACTATGTGTCACCGCTCCTGAAAGTGCTGCACTGGCTATGAGCTGATGTGCCCAACTCAAACTGTTAGTAGTAGCATACAAAGTCTTATATGACTTGGGTAGTACTTAAAAAAGCACCTTCCCTAATAACCACCATCTTGGGCCCTACAATCAGCAGGGGAGACCACGTTGGTGGTGCCATTGCTAGGTAGTTTCCAGCTGGTGTTGAATAGTGACTGTTTTACACGGTTTTTAGATGCTGTAAGTATATTTTTATTTTATTTTTATTTTATTACCACTTTGGGGACTGACTGCCATGCTGAGCTTTTTGGGGATTAAGGGAGGGTTGGAAATTTAATAAATAAAAGAGAATGGTACACAAAGTATAGCTGCTTGAATGCAGGAAAAGAAAGACATACACCTGACATAAGAGAAAACCAAGCCTATGCCCTACATAGTTTCTTTCCTAATGTAGAATTTTACTTGGGATTACAACATACTGAATTTTATTCTATTCATGAGCAGTCCCAATTGTCTCTAAGTGTGCATTGATGTAGACAAATATGAACAGGGCAATCACAAATATGTTTTTTTTAAT
Organism: Podarcis cretensis; assembly: GCF_951804945.1. Classification (NCBI taxonomy): domain Eukaryota; kingdom Metazoa; phylum Chordata; class Lepidosauria; order Squamata; family Lacertidae; genus Podarcis; species Podarcis cretensis. The sequence goes on along the minus strand of NC_137173.1, from coordinate 29,244,350 downwards.
AGGAGTGGTTGCAAGTTGTAGTATTGCAAAGAAGGTCAAGACAGCTTGCATGTAAAACAAATCTATTGTGTGATCTAGGGTTGTTTCCAGGTCTCAAGGCAATGGCCTAGGTTTCATTCACTGACAAGGAATCGTGCTGCTGTAGAGATAGATGTCAACATTCTGTTTCTGAAATAACTCCTTGAACTGCAAGCAGATAAACACAGGATTGGCAGAACTCTGTAAAGCTCTGAGTGCCATTTACTATGAGATGACTTCCATTTTTAAAGTCTTTATTTTATAACAAACAATACCCTATTAAAACAATTAAAATGGAACACATGAAGCCGCATACTTTAAATTGTTTTTGATGGATTAGACCTAATTTGGGAGACAGCCAAAAAGCTGCCACAGCATTTTGCTTGATCATTAACAAACAGGAATCACTTTTGTTCCTTGACAAATCAGTGTTTTGTAGTCAATAAGCATAGTTCCAACTATGTGGTTTTGAACCACATTCTGTAGGTATTCAAATAGCTATTTTGTTGATGTTGATTGATTCAATATTGCTAACGTAGATTTCTGGATTATATATCAGCCTTCACTATATAATGTTTTATTCTCAAGGTCATAATTCAGTTTGCTTGGTAAAGAAAGGAAGAAAATGAAGTATCAAGGATAATTACTAGGCAAATATTCAACGGCCAGCAAAAACTAATTAGCAGAATTACTTTCTAGTGCTAGACTACTGAAAACACTTCTGATCACGACCTCCAAAGTGACTAAATAAGATACTGGATCAGCATAAGGATATATGAAGTTTTACATGTAAACAGTCTAAATGCAACAAATAAAATAATTAGTTTGCATTTAAGAACATTCATTTATAATTAACCAAAGTCCAGCCCCTCAGTACTGTTTTAAAAGGGGATTAACTAAGTATTTGCCTTTGTAATGTAAGGACAGTTGTTTCTTCTACAAGAAGAAATGATTTTGATGTGCAAAATAAATGGAAACCATTGCTCACAATATTACTCCTAGTATAACTGCTTTAACTTCTCATAAGAATATAAGAGCCTGCCATGATCGGACCAAATGCCTCTCTAGTCCAGCATCCTATGACCAAACAGATGCCAATGGGAAGCCTGTACGCAGAACCTGAGTGCAAGAGCATTCTCCTCAAATTGCAGCTGCCAGCAACTGATATACAGAGGAATGCTCTCTCGGGCAGTGGAGGTAGAATACAGCCATTGTGGCTGGTAGTAGTATCCTCCATGAATTTGTTTACTCCCCTTTTAAAGTCATCTAAGTTGGCAGCCATCACTACATCCAGTTGGAGTGAACTCCGTAGCTTAACAATGTGCTGCGTGAAGAAGCAATTTCATTTGACTGCCCTGAATCTTCCAACTTTGAGCTTCACTGGATGGCCCCAAGTTCTCTTATTATGAGAGACAGTGGGGGGGGGTCCTTATTCACTTTCTCCACGCCATGCAAATATCCATACAAATCTCTCTAAGCCATACACACCTCTGTAATAAAACTGTAATAAGATCTACTGACTATTCCTTGCAATATACATGTAATTCAGGGGTAGAGAATCTGTGGCCCGACCGATGTGGCTAGCCTACAACTCCCACCATCTCTGACCATTAGCCATGTTGGGGATGCTGGGAGTTGAAGTCCAAAAACGTCTGGAGGGCTAAAATCTCCCCACATTTGCTGGAAGAAAGACTATCAAGGAAAAATGAAAGAGGGCAATTACAAAAGAGCAGCCTTTTATCCTCTATAACACAGCTGGCAGGGTCAAAGTTTCTACACACCTTTGCACTGAAAAGAAACACAGGCTTAACCTGTGAAAGGTATTTTTCTTTGAATGAAAATCTGCTCTCAGTCAGATTTGAACAAAACTTTACATGATGGACACATACGCCTTTGCTGAGGTGGCCTTGAGGAGTCATGTGCTCCAGAATGTGTTTAGAACATTTTATTCCCAACCAGCACAACTGTCTAAGCTGCAAACACTCACACTCAACACAAGAAAGATAAAAAACACACACCAGCAACAGATAGCACCAACAGGACTTCTTTGGATGCTGAAGGCAACTTGGAAACAGAGCCACTTAGACTAGGCATTCAAAGAGAGAAGTGAGGCCTGAGACCACCTTTCTACTCAAAGAAATATACTTTTTACAGGTAAGCCCAACAGCTGTAAATAAGCTCTCAGGTGGGACATACAAATGCTGGGCCCTGAAAGGGTATATCATGGCTATCTGCAACCCAGGAAGCACATTCTGGAGCACCTGCCTCCAAAAGGCTGCCTTAGCAGAGGTGTATGCATCCATTCTGTAAAGTTTTATTCAAGTCCATCTCAAAGCATCTCGAATCTCAAATAGGAGAAAGAATTGTAATGAAGAGACTCTTATTTATTCTCCATGTGTGAGGTTCTCACTTGTCAGACAGAAGGGAAAAAATCCTGGGAGTCATGGGTAAAAGCACTGCATGTGGAGAGTGCACTTGAACTATTTTCAGTTGGAAAGGAGTGGTGTTGTTCTTCCTAACAGCATCCCATTGCAAGCGATGGTGCAATGTATTTGTGCCCAGGTGGCATATCTTGAATTTCGGACTGGCTATCATCAAAATTGGTGTCATTTAGAGAATCATTAGGCAGGGTGAGAAGAACCAGCATACCATTCTCTAGTCTGCAAAAAGGCATTGTAGTGCCTAAGAGACCCAGCTACTACAATGTTTTGTTTTTAATAGGTGGACCCAATGTGACTTTCTATCATGAAATCACCAAGAGGTCTGCAGCAAACTAGTTTCCCTCAGCCCCACATCTGCAGTACATCGATCATTATACTGACCTAGCCTGCCTTACATGCCAGAACAACATCTTCTGGAATTGTGCATAGTGTCTTTTTTATGACTGGGTAACTATCCTAAAGGACGCGGGTGGCGCTGTGGGTAAAACCTCAGTGCCTAGGACTTGCCGATCGCATGGTCGGCGGTTCGAATCCCCGCGGCGGGGTGAGCTCCCGTCTTTCGGTCCCAGCTCCTGCCCACCTAGCAGTTCGAAAGCACCCCTAAGTGCAAGTAGATAAACAGGTACCGCTTTATAGCGGGAAGGTAAACGGCGTTTCCGTGTGCTGCGCTGGTGCTGGCTCGCCAGAGCAGCTTCGTCACGCTGGCCACGTGACCCGGAAGTGTCTCCGGACAGCGCTGGCCCCTGGCCTCTTAAGTGAGATGGGCGCACAACCCCAGAGTCTGTCAAGACTGGCCCGTACGGGCAGGGGTACCTTTACCTTTACCTTTACCTTTAACTATCCTAAACCCCCATGTTCCTCCTTCCTTTCAGTCTAATTCCCAAAGGGATTCAGAATGAATTTCTGTGATTATCTGCACAGTGCTCACTTTATGGTTTATTCCTGGCTACTGTTTACTGTTATTCTGATCTAGACTTAGATCCTTCACAGTTAGAAAATTTGCTATTCTCTGTGGAAGCATGCTTGGCATATTTCTTACTGAAACAGTACTGAGTAATGTCTAGATAAAAATGTTTCTCGAATGCTACATGGCGACAGCTTTATTTATTATTTTAAATAAATGCCAAAGAGTGAGAGTGAAACAAAGTCAATAAAGTCTTCTTCAGTTGTAAAATTCTGGGAATATAACGTTTAAGAGAAAGCACACTCTAGTTGATTGCTTGGGAGTCATGGCAGAGTGTTACAGTAGTTTCACTGCCATTTGCAATGCCAGTTCCAGAAGGTTTGCTCCTCTCCATGGCATTTGCACTATGGAGGCCTGCATGTTTCCATCTCATTTCATTCTAGTAGCCTCTGTCCTTGACTCGTTTATTTCCTAGAATTGTAGTTAGAAAGAACCATGAGGGTCATTTATTCCAACCCCCTGCAAGGCAGGAAACTTTCGCCCAATATAGGACTCAAACCCAAGACTCGGACATAACAGTCTCATGCTCTACACCCATTCGTATCAACAGGAAACTGCTGAGTGAGGTTATCTAGGTATTTACTTCTCTTTTATAATTGATATACCTAAAATATAGAGACACACTTGATTAATAAATTTAATAATATAGTAACATTGTCATTGTACCAAAAAACTTACTTGGGTTGTAGTGGTGGTTTGGATTTTTCTTATTTCCTTCCCCACTTCTTTCCCATCATCAGATCTTTCCGTATCTGATATAATACTCCCTGCATCTACATTTGGTACAGTTTTACCACTAGAAGACTCAGTCTCAAGAGTTGTAGCAACCATTTCTGCATATTCTAATCCTTTGGATGATGAAGCCAGGTCTCTCTCAGAAATTGTGCCCATTGCATCCACAGAGGTATGAATCTTGAATTCTTTATCTTCTATTATGCTCGAGCTACATGCTATGTCAGCACTACCAGTCATGTGAGCGAGGAGTCCAAGGTCATCATTCACACCAAGGTGCATCTGAGTCTCTTGCATATTTGCAATAGTAATGTGATTGCTGGACAGTTCGGGGAGCAATTTCTCCTCTTGGCTGGGTATTTTATCAAAAAGAAATGAGGTATTGTTAGAAGGTTCATCTTTCTCATCAGCGAGTGTTATCAAGGGACCATTGTCCTTCTCTTCACTTTTCTTAATTATGCCTACACTTCCGTGAACATTGTTCTGAAGTTTTTCAACTGCAGCACTATATACATTGTCCAATAAGGATTCTACTTCCACAAGGGCACCATTCTCTCTGGTTACCAAAGTCTCTGGTGATAAATCCATATCGTCCAGCTTTACTTCTGTGGCTTCTACCTTTTCTGCTTTTATATCAACTAATAGATCGTGAACTTCTACATGCACACCACCCCCTGGTCTATCTGCGCTTCCAAGCACATCATCAGATACTTTTGTTGCAATAAGTAAATCCCTAGTATCTGTACCAACAGGGTAGTCCGTTTCACTTTCTGGGCTTTGGCTTTGTGAAAGATCTTCAATTTCACGAATTTCTATTCCACCTTTTGCTCCTGTTGTCTGAGCTGAAAGGCCTGAGATAGTGCTAACACTCCCCTTTTTCCCCTTCTTTATATTCTCCTCTTCTTGTCTTTGATATTCCTCGTACATTTTTGCTAGGTACTCTTTGTGAGCTTCATAGGTGACCTTAATACAAACAAATTACAATTTTAGGAGAAAAGTCAATACTTACATGTTTAACTAACATTAAAACTGTTGGAACACTATCAAGCCACTGTGTTCCTTGAGTGAAACAGAACAGAGTATGGGCCCTTAGCAGGTTATTAACAAAGGGGGGAAATGGAACTATTAGGGGCAAATGTCACCAAGAACTCAGAAAAACAGATAAAGTAAAAATTTAAATGTAATTGGAGGAAAAAAGTGATAAGATACTTAGCATTTAAATAAAATTGGCATATAATATGAAGAATCTTAGAATCATAGAATCATAGAATCATAGAGTTGGAAGAGACCACAAGGGCCATCGAGTCCAACCCCCTGCCAAGCAGGAAACACCATCAGAGCACTCCTGACATATGGTTGTCAAGCCTCTGCTTAAAGACCTCCAAAGAAGGAGACTCCACCACACTCCTTGGCAGCAAATTCCACTGTCGAACAGCTCTTACTGTCAGGAAGTTCTTCCTAATGTTTAGGTGGAATCTTCTTTCTTGTAGTTTGGAACCATTGCTCCGTGTCCGCTTCTCTGGAGCAGCAGAAAACAACCTTTCTCCCTCCTCTATGTGACATCCTTTTATATATTTGAACATGGCTATCATATCACCCCTTAACCTCCTCTTCTCCAGGCTAAACATGCCCAGCTCCCTTAGCCGTTCCTCATAAGGCTTCGTTTCCAGGCCTTTGACCATTTTGGTTGCCCTCCTCTGGACACGTTCCAGTTTGTCAGTGTCCTTCTTGAACTGTGGTGCCCAGAACTGGACACAGTACTCCAGGTGAGGTCTGACCAGAGCAGAATACAGTGGCACTATTACTTCCCTTGATCTAGATGCAATACTCCTATTGATGCAGCCCAGAATTGCATTGGCTTTTTTAGCTGCCGCGTCAACACTGTTGGCTCATGTCAAGTTTGTGGTCAACCAAGACTCCTAGATCCTTTTCACATGTACTGCTCTCAAGCCAGGTGTCACCCATCTTGTATTTGTGCCTCTCATTTTTTTTGCCCAAGTGCAATACTTTACATTTCTCCCTGTTAAAATTCATCTTGTTTGTTTTGGCCCAGTTCTCTTTATGAAAACAATTATAGGTAGACTACATTACTTACATAGGTTTTATATCTCAGTGGGAAAAACTTTTCCTATCTGTAAAAGTAATGGCCTGTATCCAACATTATGCTCTGAGCTCTACTTGAACAATGGGACTTCCCCTTCCTATCACCATCCCCTGAACTCCCCAAATCTCCTCCTGGGGGTCTCTCAACCATCTGGACAGATTTTGAGGGTGCATGGGGAGCTACAGGGGAAGAAAGAGGAAGGGGGAGTTATACTGAACAACTGATCCACAAGCCTGATCCACGAGTGGAATGACAGCACTGGATGCAGCCATGATGCACTGATTATACCAACTATAAATGAAAAGATTGATAAAATCTAGGAATCTACATTAATTGCGAAATTGGTTCACTACATAAGAACTAAGGAAGGGAAATAACAGCAAGGTATCTTAAAAATATATTTTTATTGAATATTTTATTGAATAATGCAAATTTAAAATTTCCACAATTTAGAGGATTTTTGTATTATACTCAATTATCAGTATTTCTCCTTTATTTAACTAGTAATATAATAATATTATTTAACAACATTTCTGTGAGTGTTCATACACGCTGTGTTAAGATGTCGAATTTTGAGTTAAGATACCAAATTATGGCAAGCAGATCTATGTGATATGTTAAAGACTATAATTGTATATTGCTATTTTTAATTGCACAGATGCAACTGATGGAAGAGCTATAGTGAAAATAATCCAAGGCAGTGGTAACTGGTCATATTTCATACTATCCACAAGATGGCACTAAATTCTATCTATGACATGTTGACTACTATAACAGCAGCTAAACTGAACTTCCAAAACTGACTCTTACCTTGGAATGGGCTATGGAAAGAGTATCAACCCAGACCCTCCATCCTCCCCACTCATACTTTATTGCATGGTACAAAAGAATGCGGAAGATGTTGTACACCATCTCAGTAATTTTCTGTTCTTCAGAGTTCTTTGGGTTGATATATCCCAGAGAAAACATCCAGTCCTGCCACACCGAACACTGAAGTAAACATCTAAAATAAAACAGTTACAATATGATCACATGGCATTTGAACTTTTCCATTTGTTACAGACGTAAGGAAAGCCTGAATATTTCATTCGAAATATTCATTCAAAGCATTCCATTCTAAAATATTACAACTTGTATTTCTTTTAATTAAGTTTTGTTTGCCTCTCAGCATCACATTACACATCCATGGAAAATATGCTGAGATTTGTAATTATTCTTTCTGGATTTTTTCAGAAGGTTACATAAAGCTGAATTTACACAACTATAGCTGAACACCCCTCCACCCAGATGAAAATAACCTTGATGAGCTTCACAAACAAAAGAGAATAAAGATTACTGGCATACCTCCTATTTTCACGGCTGTTACTGAAAAGTTTTATCATATCTGATAAAAACAAACGACGAACTTCCATTAGTTCTGCACTTGGAGTTGAATTCTTTAATAAAGTTGCCACAACCTTGAGAATCACTTTAAAAGAGAAAATGAATGAATTATATTTTTGAATAATTAAGAAACAAAGTCAATGAATTAGACCCAATTGTTTTAGCTTCTATAAAACTGTGCAAATATGGTTGTTTCCTAAAATATAAAGGTAAATGGACCCCTGACCGTTAGGTCCAGTTGCGGACGACTCTGGGGTTGCGGCACTCATCTCGCTTTATTGGCCAAGGGAGCCGGTGTACAGCTTCCGGGTCATGTAGCCAGCATGACTAAGCCACTTCTGGCAAACCAGAACAGCACACGGAAATGCTGTTTACCTTCCCGCCGGAGTGGTACCTATTTATCTACTTGCACTTTGGTGTGCTTTCAAACTGCTAGGTTGGCAGTAGCAGGGACCGAGCAACGGGAACTCGCCCCGTCGCAGGGATTCTAACATCTGAACTTCTGATCGGCAAGTTCTAGACCATAGCGCCACCCGCATCCTAAAATATATAACCTTATAAATAGACTGATATATTGAAATAGACAGAAAGAGAGCATCTACCATTTTAGCTACCTGTTCCAAAATAAATTCTAACTAGCATACTATACTTAATAATAATAAATAAATAAATAATAATTTTTTTTATTTATATCCCGCCCTCCCCAGCCGAAACCGGGCTTAATTCAAAAATACTAAAAATCTGAGCTTCTTTAAAGTCATAACCAGCAGTCACTTCTGCCAAAAGCCCAATATATTATGAACACCATCCCCTTTTCAAAAGGAGGGGATGGAAAAGATGGATCACATCAGGAAACCTCTTTCCCCAAGCTTATCACAGTTTTCTTTCCTATCAACTTTCGGTTTGTAATGGTGGACGACAAGAAATTGGACGGAGTTCAAAATATAGTAACATGAAAATTAAAGGAGTAAGGAAAGAGTAGAACACAACAGAGGAGTAATCCGTACATTATTCATACACTCTGTAATCTATCTAACTTTCCATTTGGACAGAGGAAACTCTGAAACAGCATTCCTCAAGTAGTTTGACCTGTAGGCTGTCAATTGCCTATAATCAAGCATTCATCCAAAGGACTTAATGAAAATGTTCCTATATTAAGATATGATTGACTTAAAAAAAAATACAACAATGTCTCAATATCAAAATATTCTTACTTGGATTCTGAATTTTCACTGTAGAATCAGGCTCCAGGTGTGGTTTATGAACGACTTGTGTACATACTTGTTCTGTCAAAATCTACAATACAAGATTGTTACATTTCCTTCTCTGACCAGCAGTTTTACACCAAAACATTTACAAATGAATTTGATAGCACTAGAGTAATGTGTACCTCATAAAGTGTGTTGTAAGTTGTAATGGTCACAGTATTCGTATGCAACATCAATCTCTCTCCAAGAAGTGTGAACAGACTGTGAGTATGCATGATTTCAACTTTTCGCCTAGAGAAAAACATAAATATGGAATTTACCAAGAGAAAAATCGGTTGTTGATCTGTTTAATAGAGATAATAAATTATTGTATTTAAATTTTTTAAAAAATGTTGGGAAAAAAGATTTGTGCCCATCAAAATTTGTTCAAAAACGAACAAGAAGTTTTCATTTGAGATTGGTTTAAAGAAATTTCCATTGCATCTAGTGTAATATAAAATATACTTTTGTTCCAAAACTAAAACAAATTCAGAAAGTCTCAATTTTACAAACTAGTAAATTCACTGAATTTAAAATTCTCATATTTTTTGGCTTTACATAGCTTTTGACAGGATAAAATAGATTGCTATCAAAGTATTCCACATCTTCTGCACTTTGGAATAGTGAGAAAGATGAATAAAATAATAAATTAAATAAAAAGAGCTAAAAAATAAATAAATGACAAAACTATACTTTTTAAGGTTAAAAAAAAATGTCGATTTTGAATGGAAAATTTTGTATCTCAGACACTTTTGTTTAGTTGTCTGAAGAACATATTAGTAATTCTATCAGTGCACTTACTTATGACCCAGGTGTTTGAGAAAATATCCTAGCACCTTCAGTGCCTGCACCCAGATGCTCTCACTTTTTGAAGCCAATAATTTATAAATCACTCTGCAAGATAAAATCAGACAAAAGCAGTCACTCAGAAAAATAATTCCTTTTTTGGGGAGGTACAAATAAATCAAGACTATGAAGGCAATCTAAGCCCCTGCCCAGCACTGGTAGAGCTTAATGAAGTCACCAAACCCTGCTGCTTGTGTTGACCTTGGTGGCTAGAGCAAAAAGAAAATATTTATTTGCCACCCAAGATCCCAAGCTGGTACAGGAAAGAGGTATGAACCAGACTCATTGCTTGCACAGCCCTACCTTACCCCCTTGATAGCCCAACTGACAAATTTTCCACTGGCTATTGCCAACAGGGATACTGTAGCCAGCAGCTTTCATCCAGCTGCAGTGTGAATGGGTACATTGGGGCATTCCTCAATTATGGAGTTTCCTGCTGGTACTGGGTCAGCCCTGGCAAGCAGGACACCTCAGCCTTATCCAAATCAATCACAGTGGTTCAGTTTACTATGAAAACCTTTGGCATGCCATACATTTTTACAGAAGCATCTTTTATTTGCACACGTTTCTACAATAAAAGCATATCATGCACACTTCTTTCACTTGGACTATGCAGGATATTATGTATCATTTGGTGTTTGTTAAGTTTGTGGTGATTTTAGCATATTCACTTTGACAAAGCTCTGTGGAATATTCAGAGATGATTCTCTGATTGTATGTAGTTGTTTTAACTTTGTTTTAAATAAAATTTTGAAGGAAAATGTCACCCACACTTATGGATGTGTTTGTTACATGTTTTTTACTGCAGGGATATCACTGACTACTGTAATTTCTACCTGTAAAAACTGAATGAACCACCTGTACAGCGTATCAGACATAAACTTTTAAACAGAATTTTTTAATTATTATTATTTTGAATTATCATACATTGGTAAATTCTGAATTATATGTCATGCATACTAATCAATTGCTATGATGCATTAAATCTATTTGAAGACACAGAATATTACATTTCTAAGGAAAATGAGAGAATATTATTATTGTTAATTTTACCGTATCCCATTTCGTTGATCAAAGGCAGGTATCATGGATGCCGGATGTTCAGACATTAATGCCACTAGCAACTGAAGTACATCATGTATGTTTTCATCCTAAATAACACATAAGATATTAGAGAAATACTATTTCTGTGAAGTTAACACAAAATACAAGTTGAGAAATATATATTTTTAACTATTACAAGCTTACCTCGTGCATTGTTAGCAAATAATTTAATATACTTTGTAGTTCATCTTCTTTGACACCTCGATCCTACAGAAATGATTTAATTGATCTTTGTTACAATTTGACCAATTTGAGATTTCATCATCAATGAAGTTTTAACACCAGATGTTTATTGTCATTTGCTATGCCCAATAATATTTTAAAATGTTACCTTCAAAATCAGCTGTTTCAAAAATAAAAGCATGAATGCACGCAGTGATATGATTTCCTTCTGTGATGGCCGAGGACCTTCTGAAAAACATGAAAAGAGCAGCTCAAATGTAACATACACAACAATTTTAAGTGACTTCAGCAATTTTTTATGTACTGCCATTGATTTGCACTTTTTAAAACTTCATGCATTAGGACACATCACAGCCCTAAAGGGATTACAATCTACAATTTGGCCTAAAGGAGACAACAGAGAGAGGAGAGTGATGTGAGTGTGGGTAAACTGGAAAATCCACTTCAGAAATGCATACACTTAGTTTCTCTCTCTTAGTTTCTCTCTGTTGCTCTAAATGGCAGGATTGAAACCAATGGCTGGAAATTGTAGGACATCAAATTTTAGCTAAACATTAGAAGAAATGCCCTAGTGGCAAGAACTGCTCAAAAGTGGAAACAGATCACTTCGAGAGCTGGTTGTCCCTCCTTTGCCGGAAAGGTTGGCATTTACTCTGCCAGGAATGCTGTGGTTAAAAGATTCCCGAATTGACTGAGGGCTTGGAGGTTCCTTCAAACTATGATTCTATAATGCATCAGGATATAAAAGCAAATAATTAATAGGGGTGTCCCCACCAAGGCTCTGAAGCTAAGGATAAGAAGACAAAACCCAAGTGTATAAGGATTTAAGGAAAGTCACCACATAATCAAAACTATAGGATAGTGTGGAAAGATTTCTGAGGGATACAACTGGAGAGAAGAAAAACTTTCCTCCAATGGAAATAATGGAAGAGTAATTAGAGAACCAGCCAAGGACAGCAGAACAGAGACCTATGGTCATAGGGGGAGACAAGCAAGAGAGAATAATAAGCTATACTGAAGGGGATAACAGTTAAAGAAAGATAAGAACTGAGTAGAGACCACAGGAGAACTATTTAGGAATCTTCAACAAATTTAACATTGTACTGTGCATGAAATTAACATTTCAAAATAATACTACAGCATATCTAAAATTTGTGGTGTTAATATTCCTTAAACAAGGGGAATTCCTTTAAATGTTTTAACTTGCTAGCAACCAATTCACCATAATACTGTACTGGTATTTAAAATCTGCATCTTAAATCTGTTCCTGCTGTTTTAGTTTCTTCTCATAATTTAATGCGCTCTAAATTAGCTTTAGAAACCATATGTCACAAAACAATACTTCACATATTACAAATGTCCAAACTTCCCTTTATTCAAATTGTACTTGTGCTGCTAATTAAAAGCTTCCTACGCAATCAATCAAAAGGAGAACATCAGTTTAAAATAGGCTTCTTACTACGAAGTTTCAGAGTTCAACTCATAAGAAAACTATTTTTAGCAGTGTAAATGAACATATTGTCACAATTATTTACAGACCCCTACTGTTTCTAAGTTTATTATGCTTACCCAAACCTTTAGGAGTAATGCCACTGCTATCCGCAGGATTAACCACCCAGTAGTAGTATTTCAGTGTGTGCATTAACTGTAATACTGTTCCTACTCTACGTATCGTAGTGTAGATTGTAGCAGTGCCAATGAATTCAGCAGACAAGTATGTATACAGCGAGAGCTGAACCTGAAGAATATTATAAAAAGAAGACATGGAATAAATTTAATTTCTAATTTTAATTACACTGTAAATAAATCATGTATCAATTCATTTCATTTTTCTATTTATATGGCCATAAGTCATTAGGGGAATTCAGAAGTGTAATATATAAAATAATTGATTATAAAAGTTACCTTTTGCAGATTGTAGCTCAACCTAAAGTAATCATTACACAAGCATGGTAGCAATTCGCAAGATAAAACAAATACAGAATGGGAAGGGAAAGAGGTTGGTTGTTTTTGTATATATATTGTCTTCCTAGCAAGTATCACAGATCTTGCTTTCATTAAAAAAAACTAAATTGCTAATAAATCCAGCCAAAATTCTGCTAACTTAGATATAGTCATACTGACAATTAAAAAAAACCCTCAGAACCCTCATCTGTATTTATTTATTTTACATGCTACTTCTCACATTTTTAAACTTAAGAAATCTGGCTCGAACAGCAGCTCTTTCCTTCCTTATTTTGAGAATTTCTAAGTGAGAAATGTGAAAAGTCTGACACACTGCACTGCATCAGAGGTGTACTTTGGCTTGTTGTCCAATGAGAGAGCTGCACAGAGTGGAAAGGCTTGATGGGGGGGGGGTGTTTTTTGCAAGCCTGGCTGAGTATGTTTATAATCCTCCAAGCAAATGAGAGTCCTGTGTCAGGGTTCCTAATTGTGAAGAGGAATTTAAGGGTTCTCAGCCAAACACATGAAGAATCTTGCTTCAGATGTTACCTTCAATGTGGAAAAATTAGTGGTGGAGTTGACACACATGGGGATACGAGGGGTAGGGTTGTCATGTGCAGCCCTGCCCCTTTCTAAACAAGCTCAGACAATAAAAGGATTTTAGTCTTCAGGGTACCTTGGGCAATGAATTTATAGATTTTCACTTTTCTAGACTATTCAGAAGTAGTCTTGAAATTTTGAAATTTCTATATGAGAAAAAAACAAGCCCAAGTCACTAATATGCTACTGATTTTATACTACATATAATAGAATAATCGCTCTCATATAGGGAGTGTGTGTTTGTTAATAAATTTATATTTCACATTTTGATAAAATTATCAGGGTGGATTACACTTTTTAACATACGTTTTGTTGTTGTTTTGCTACTTAGATTGAGCCACAGTGGAAGCCCATTTGATTATTTTAACACTGGTGATGCTTATACTGATGAATCAACAGTGTAAATAAGGACTTTATACAACACACTATTCACTGACCTTTGCAGGAGTATGTATCCAAATAGCAGGGTTGAAAAGGATATGATCACATAATTGCTTTAATAAAGGTGCTCCATGTGAGAGGCCATCCAAATATTTTGCAAAAGATAAAAACTGTTCCAGTACAGCTCTTGTTATATGAACTCTGGATGACTGAAGAAATTACAATAATTAAATAATGTAATTAATATAATTCATAGCTGTCAACGTTGCCCTTTTTTTAAGGGAAATTCCCTTATTCCGAATAGGATTCCTCGCAAGAAAAGGGAAAAGTTGATATAATTCAGGTTTTCAGTTCATATTCACTTCTATATCTGTGCTGAAAGATATCGAGGGCTTCATATGTTATCTACACTGAAACACATCAGCTAGACAAATATATGCAAACTACTGAAATTAAAACCAGTAACTCATCATTCAACAATATTTAAGCACAAAACATATCAAAATAAAACCAACCAATTACCAACTAAACCACTCAGAATGCTGGCACCAAGTAGCCCCCAAAGTATTTATCTGAATATGCAGTGCCTCTAGACCAGCAATTCATAAGAAATGGATGAAATAGCAAACCCTGGCACCTGAGGACAGATGAGAGGCCATTGGATGATGCCTTCCTTCTCCGCTCATAGACCTCCTCTCAAAGGTGGAGAAGGAGGTCTGCCGCTAAGGGTTTCCTCAATGCAGAAATGTAAAATTTCACCACTATCAATGCTCCACTGTCACTGCCCCAGAGGCAGCTGATGTAAAACAGATATGTAGGAATGGATCAGGGGAGGTCTTGTATCGGCAGTTCCCTTGCTCCCCTGAAACATCCTCAGAAGAGGCAAAAATGTATGCCAGCCCTAGAGCTGCCCTTATTTTGAGACCAATGGGACAGAATTTTTTAAAAGAAGCATGTACCTAGCAACAACAGAAACAAAAAGTCTGGTAGCTCTTGGCACAACCAGCACATCATTTCAGGTTTACTAAAGAGAGTAAAATAAAGAGAGTCTTCCCTAAAAGCAGATTTTTAAAAATGAGAATTATCTGAGTTCGTGCAACTGAGGATGTGTTTACACTGAGATTTTAAACAAAACCATGTTAGTTCATTACAGATGAATTTAAGGGTTTTTTATAGCAGCAATATTCTCACAAGACACAAAATACCATCAGCATAAAGAGACCATATGTATCAAGGCGCCAACTTGGAGTTCAAGTCTTCAGTAAGCTGATGGCCAAGTGACTAAATGTGCTCAATATATACCAGCCCAATATGAAATCTTTTGCATACAACAATTATGGTGGAGTTTGTGGCACATTTATTTAATTTCAATCTGTTCTGGGTAAAATATTGTTAAAATAATATTAATACAACTTACCTTTTCAAGGAGATAGCCAATAACTAGGAATCCTTTTCCACCCAGCATTTGTTCTTGCATGGCAACTGAACTCTTAAGAAGTTCCACCAAGAAAGCCAAGAGGGTAGCACTGCATATAAAGTACAGGCACAAATTAGACTGGAAGTGTTCCAGATTTAGTTTTTAGTGCTGTTAAGTCCTATAAGCAGAAAAAACCACTTGCAAATTACCGTACCGTACATTCTTCTGAATATTTTTAAATACTGACACATCTTGCTCAAAACACAGTGCTCATCTGGGTCAATCCCTTATTTGTCAAGGACCGTCTGAGGTTTACATGATTAACAAATTATGGATAATCAGAAGGAAGCCTTGATAGGACTTGAGTTGACAGGACTCTGCCCGAGTGCATCATCTTGCAGGACATCCAAACAAACAAAATGTGATTGTCTAAATGCTTTTCTTTTGGCTTTGGAAGAGTCCTACTTATGAGTGTAAGACAACACTGTGTAATATCACGAGTAGTACTGACACATTCTAATGATAATCAAGGCTTGACAACTCAAATGATGTCAAATAAAAATCAGTACCATCCTTATAGGTAGGAAGGGAGAAACTGAAGGCCTGTCATAAAGATGAAGGAAAATCTGTCAGCTTCCAAGTACTTTCTGGCTAAGTTTACATGTAATGACCATGGTTTGCATTCTCCTCCCCCATCTGCTCCAATTTCTGGTTGAGGTAGACCATAGTTTACGGTCATATCCAAATTTGCCAAAGCTCAAATGGAAACCACACTTTGAAGTGAGATTTCAATTCTGGTTTGAAGGCAAAATACAATTTGGACAAATCACGTTCTAGATAGTTCAAATGTAATGACAAAGTCAACTGTCATTTAAAAATAAATGTGACATTTCATTGTTTTAATTAATGTGGTAAGCTACACTGAGGCGGTTTTTTAACAGAAAGACCAGATATAAATATTTGAATAAAATTAAGGCTCCCTTTAAATGAGCATGTATTTGGCAAATTTCTTAATAAATGAATAAATACTAATATGAAAAAATGATCAGTTTGCTACAGGAAACAACAGGTATATCCAATGTTAGTCATACTCAGAAAACACTTGTCTACTGATTCAAATAGGTCTACTGCAAGTTTGATTTAGTTTGATATTACCCAATAATACTTCTTTAATTATCTAAATCGAGCATGCTATGTGAGCTGGATAGCTCAGTTGGTTACAGCAAGGGGCTAATAAAACCAAGGTTGCAGGTTTGATCCCTGTAAGGGACAGCTGAATATTCCTGCATTGTGGGGGGTTGGACTAGATGATCCTAAGGGTCCCTTCCAACTCTATAATTCTATGTTTAAGATACTTTCCTCTATTCTCAAAACCAAATAGAGTAGTTGCAACAGCAGACAATTAAAACACAACCCAATTATACTGACCTACACCTCATTTATAATGATACAAAAGCTACTGACAGAAGTAATGCCACATAGTTGTTACACAAGAGTCACACCAGCATAAATATACTCAGTGATTCAAAGGCTAACTAGGTAAAGCAAAAAAATCAAGCATGAGTCAACAGTGCACCAGATCTCATCTCATTCATGTGTTTGCTAAAACAACAATGAGATACAAACTCTTTACTGACCAATGCAAATCCCAATCACCATACAGCAAACAAATAAATAAAATTGATGGAAAGTTTCAATTCCTATTTTCCCATTCTTTGTGCCATGCTAGTACATTTGGACTAAAGACAGGGTTACTTTTATGAATATTCTGAAGAAATGCCGTGTTTTAAAGGTTAACCATGTTATTATAACAAATTATCTTTCCCTTGCACAGGCAGAAGCAGACTTTTGTCACAGAGCGGTGTGTATGGAATTTCTGTCAACTCTCCATCAACAGCCCACTGCACCACATGCTCCACTATTGCAAATGGGCTCCACTGACCATAAACATCAGCTTTTGAGAGAGCACTGTGGGCTACAAAGCCCTGCTCCATGAGTAAAAATGGAAACGTTTGAGGAAATTAAACAAATCCAATGGTTTCTGGTTGAAAAATGAATGGCAGTGTGTGTAGAGTGAGCAGGGGGAGTGGCAGTTTAAAACAACACCTGAGTGCAGAGAGAAGGGAGTTGGGAAAGAGGATATACATTAGCACCTGCACTGTCCCATTCTCTGCTATTTCACATTGCTAAAACTGGTTTTCTTTTTCTTTCTTTTTTAAATCAACCCCTCACTGTCCCACAGCCCTGCTTTGCTCAAACCTCTGCCATTTTAAAAACCACCATTTTCAGTCCAATGTCAATCCACCCCCACTTTACTCAAACTGAGGGGCACTGAAAGGAAAAAAAAATACATTCTTTCTTCCATTCTTCAGCTGCTTCATGTGAGAGAGATAAAGCATGTGGAGCTCTCAGATGTTCCATTGTACCTTGCCCCAATGTATTTCATTCTTGGTACCATGTGTTTTCTTCAACATGAAGTCCCAGATTCAACAGTAATTTAGAAGAAATACTTTATTAACAAATAAATGCCCATATATGTACCATATCCATAAACTGAACTGAACTTTCTCTAACTGAAGAAGTTAATTGACAGCCTTCCTCATAAGATTCTTCTAACATATATCAGCATGGGGTTGTGCTGCAGAACAGGAGAAAAGGGGGGAGCATGGAAATGCGGGGGGGGGGTGATCCGTGTGCAAAGAAGAATTGAGAAAACTATGGAAGAGAGTGGAAGGGGGAAAGGAAGTGAGGGTGAAAAGGGTGATTTGTCATTATGATTCATGGGAGTAGGGAGATGAAGGTCACCATGGACAAGGAGTAAAAGTGAAAATAGGAGTGCAAAGTGGCGCTGCAGATTAGAAGAGAAAAGAGGCTTCAGAAATGGGGTGGGGTGAAAAACAGGCTTAGTAGTTTATGTGGTGGGAAGAGTAAGCTCCAAGGGCTTAATATGAGGAAATGGCAGAAGGCCTGGTGAGCGGGGCAAGGAGAGGGGGAGCCCCTAATATTTTACTCAATTGTTATACTTTTATACCACTTATCCAGCCGTGGTCTCCAGGCAGTTTACAACACATTTAATTGTGCAAACTAATAATACATTCCCAACTATGTCAATCCTTTATATCATAATCATATTTGTTGCTATGACATTCTCAAAATCACCTTAATCAATACATCTCTGCTACACATAAAACTGCATCAACCTATTTCATTATCTACACAAGATTTAAAAACAAGACACGAATTGGCTATGTAAATTTTTGTCAAGTCATAAGAGCATTAATTTGTGTACTGCATTCTCTACCATAAATGTGGAATCCCAAACTGTGTACAGAAACATAATCCATAAGAACAAGTATTAGTAGCTAATAAGACTGCAATGCTAATTGATCAATCTGATTGACTGAATTCTGTACTCAATTAATCGGGAATTACACTTTTATCAACGCATGAGTCAGTGTTAAATACATATGCACATGTAGGCACATTTGTGGCACCTGACTTTTTGCAATGTGAAAAGCCTGAAACAGCCACCAGAAGCAAAGTGGTCAGAGGTGTTTCATACCAGTATCACTTCTAGACACAGCAGAAGTGTCTAACTAGCAATCTCATCAGCAGACTTATTTACAGTCAGGTCACTGGCACCATATGCCAGCTCAGTCTGCATTGCCGATAGCTAAAGGAGATGTGCCAGGCAGCAAAAGCAGGATGGGCACCCAGCATTGAACGAACTCTTTGCAGATGCTGGTGAAGAAGGGAACCCTCAGTTTCATGGAATAGAAGGAGAGAAACACGACAAGGGCATGCAACTCTTTGAACATGGTGCCTTGAGGATGCACAGAGAAGGAATAATCTCGGATGTATCTGGCTTTCTATTGTTGGGACGCTAAATCAAATGTAACTCTGTTATGAGCCAGTTTATATGTTCTTTAAAAGCTACAACGGTCAACAATAAAACCTCTATGTACAGGTGCAGCACCTCTTAATAACATTCACATATACAAGTTCATGAAAACTTGTAAATCAAACTAATGGACTAACTCAACAGAATCAATTCAAATTTCCTTAATCAATAAGCAGTCCTGTAAAACAAACATTTAAGGCTGAGAAACACAAATTAAAGTGAAGGCAGAGAATTGTCTTGATGGATCTGAATAAGGTGCATTCTAGTCCTGTCCATTCTGGTACAGAGCATACCCTATTCATCTCCTACATAGGGTACTCCAAATATACTGTTTCAGAACATTAATTCAATTTTTTTTTGTCAGAACTAATAGTAGCTGATTGAAGAATCTACCATCAATGACTCATCTTTTAAAAAAACAAGTCAGAGTGAATTTCATAAGTTATTTATGCACTGCACAAAATATCAAAAGCTGTGTTATAAAACAGAGGAAATATTTATGTACATATGTATTAATAATTTTATAGCTTTACATCACATAAAGATTTTCTCCTACACCGTCAACATCGGAAACAACTTTGCTGGAGATTGGGAGACGGCATATGCAGTCTACCTCCATATTCTATCGAAATGTCATAATATTCAAATATTGAGATACAGCAAACAAATAACAGGTTACCGTATTTTTCGTCCCATAGGACGCACCTAGTTCCCCCCCCCCAAACCAGGTCGGGGAACAGCGGGATGGTGGCGCTGCGCCTCCCCGCTCTCCCCCAAGCTTGTGGGACTGGCCAATGTCTGCCCGAAGCGCGGGGCGCTTTGATTCAGCGCGCCCTGCGCTCCGTGCAGCAGACTGCTATCCGCAGCCTAGGGATGTCTGCCCAGTGGGAGGGGTGCCCTGCGCGCAGGGTGGCAGGCTGCTATCCACAGCCTAGGGAGCCCTGCGGGAACTCCCGCAGGGCTCCCCAGGCTTGCTGATAGCTTCCTGAAGCCTGGAGAGCGAGAGGGGTCAGTGCGCACCGACCCCTCTCGCTCTCCAAGCTTCAGCGAAAGCCTGTATTCGCCCCATAGGACGCACACAGATTTCCCCTTCATTTTTGGAGGGGGAAAAGTGTGTTCTATAGGGCGAAAAATACCGTATGTGTTATCAATGGATCCAGTAAATATACTTTTATATTACTTGAAGGGAGGTGATGAAAATGTGGACGTTGAAGTGGTTTCTATTCTTTTGATCCCAGCAAAAATGTCAAAAGCCAAGTATTGGGGAGAAATGGTTCTTCTTCCTTACTGATTTTTTTTAGAGTTTGGAATACTACTGTTATAAATAAAATTATACCCACACTGGAGAAAATATAATGTTTGAGAATGTTTGTAAAGAATTGGCATATATATCTATATCTATCTATCTATCTATCTACCATCTATCTATCTATCTATCTATCTATCTATCTATCTAGGGAATGACATGTTCACTTTTTTCTCTGGTTTAAAGCTAAAAATTGCTTCTCTTCTCTTTTATTTATTTTTCTTTTAGTAATTGTTATCAAATTAATTTTGTTTCTTCGTATTTCTCTCCTTATATTTGTACAGTTTATATTAAAATGTCATTTTTAAAAAACCTGGAAAACCTTAACATCTTGATATACCAAAATAAAAGTGAAGTGCCCTTCAGACCTAATCGATTTATCTGAAATATGTCAAAATGAAGCATATAGTATTATTTTTCCATCTCCAAGGACCCCTAATAAAATAATATCAATTCATATTCAACTTTAGTTCAGGTTCATTACCATTTAGCACTGAACAGAGTAAAGATCTGTTTATAAAAAATAATAGATGAAAACTGGGGGAAAGGGGAGGAGTTCTACAAAGAAATGAAAAGCAAAAGCAAGTAACATAACACCTGAAACCATCTAAGGATGATAATCCAACAATGAGGCCACAACTCTTCAGAAACACCAGTGGAAGCACAGCCCTGACCTTGCCTCCACTTTAACCCTACCAAAAAGCAGAAGCAGGACTGGGAGGCTGCTCTCATGCCTCCATTCTGTTGGGTAAACTGCTCCTATAATCTGCCTTATAATCATTGGTTCCATTCAGACAACTGCCTTTTTTTTGTGGAAAAGTTTTTGAGGTGTGTTTTTTTAAGCAAAGCATTTATTATGAATCCTAATTGCCTATTACAGCTTTTTACAAAAAACAACAACACCCCAAAGGCTTCATCATAAATCCTAAGTGGCTATTAATAATTGTCCAATATGTCTTCAAGTTACATGGCCTCCGCCCCCCCTGAAAACAGGTGTCTTTATGTTTATTTACACTATATTTATTTATTTGTTGCACTGATAGCCTACCTTCTCCTCTAAAGAGCTCAAGGTGGTGTATATGGCTCTTCCCTTCCTCAAGTAATCCCTACAGCAACCCTGTGAGGTAGGTTAGGCTGAGTGGAAGTGAATGGCGCACTTGTCCATCTAGCTCAATAATGACTACTCTAGGCTGCCAACAGCTTTCCGGGATTTCAGAAATAAGTGTTTCCAAGCCCTGCCTGGAAATACTGGGGTTGGACCCAAGCTCCTTCACATAGCAGGTGCTTTACAACTGAGGTTGGCCCTCTGTCTAGGACTTATTCCTGGATATATGTACTTTATAATGCTTGAAGAAAATGGTTTCTCCTGAGTGACACTAATGCTATCCTAGTACTTACTAGCAAGTGAAACTTTCTGCAAAACCCTAGTAAAGTAGGATCTGACTATTGTTCTAGAAGAGCCATACATCAAAATGCTGGTCCTGCACTATATAAAATCCTACTAATTTTCTTACAAGTATTTATATCCCACTCTTCAATCCTAAAATGGCTCCCAGCACAACTTAATACCATGTCAAGCAAAATAGCTTTCATGATTGCAATACCTAATTTATTCCATGAATAGCTTTTGAAATATTGAACAGAGGAACATTTGTTAAGAAAGTCATCTTCCAAGATGAACGTTTTTTTCCAAACAGAATTTAACTTACCAGAAACTAAACTGCATCGGACTGCTGCAGGGTTCACATTAAACTTGCAAAATTCTGTGCATTGCCATACAAAATTTCTCTCCATTGTTTCCTATTTCCAACTCCCCTAGATACAAAGGCAAATATAAAGGAAACTTCAGCCCAATCCTATATCTCCTCTATACCATGTCCTATCTAGAACACAATAGTATATCTGTATATGAGCAAAACAATGGTCGATATACAAATTTATCAATAATTGTGATAGGCAACCATCTCCACAGCCCACCCCACAGTTTGTCAAGTAATTAGTTGGATTGTCCAAGTACTTGCACAATTTGAAGAAAAATTGAAATTCTCCCTTTCAGTCCCCTACAAAGCAAACTTGACCTTCTGCCGTGGCAAAGACAGGCAACAGGAAGAACTACTGATAACTAGGGAATGGGAAGAAATTCCATTCAGTTCACATTTCAAGGAGAACCTACCTAATTTGCACTTTCCAAAACAGTAAGTACAGGAACCAAAACACAGCCATCCTTCAAAATTCGCCTGCGTCTCAATTCTGTGATACAGTTCTTCAGTCAAGTAATGTGTACAAAAAGGTATTTGCAAAGGTGAAGAGTGCATAAAAATAGATATATTAAGTGAAAATATTAGGATAAATTTGTTTGGAAAAATTGGAGTATTTGCAAAATTGCACAGAAAAATGTGTATATTAGGAGAGATTTGCACTGTAAAGCTGGTTATTTTTCATGAGGGTTTTTCTTCTTTTTAAAATCGCAAACTGATGTGGGAATGAGAAGAACTGAACTTAAGCTTGGAAAAATGAGAAACTGAGATAAACCAAAATGGATAGATTCACCCATCCCTACTGACAACAGGAGAGGTCTTGGAGGACTCACTTAAACATTGATGCTCCTGAGTTTGTCTAGGACTATCTATGCCTGAAAGGAGGAGACCTCTATCACTTGTTAGTCTCTGCCGTAAGTTCTTATGTTCTCTGTAAAGGTAATTTTGCTTGGAAAGCAAGGGACTAGCAAAGAAGGCTCTCTTGTCAACAGTGACATAGTGTGGCAGTGTTTCAAGTATCATATTTACCTTGTACTTAGTTAAGTCACTGGGCAAGTCCCTAGTCTCCATCAGTTCAACATTCTCCTTTCAATGTTGCCCAGCAAATGCCTCCTGAAAGTTTACAAGCAGTGCATGCTGACAAGAGTGATCAAGTGCTGCTTCTTCCCAGCAGCTGTTATTCAGATGTATACTGTCTCTATAATTGCTGGTAGGGGAGTAGAGATGAAATGGAGAACGTAGGAGGAGCTTTGAGTGGGTAGGGATGTTGCAAGAATGACAGAAGAGGGGCTGGAATGGAATACTCAATTTTAGAGGCACATTCCATCAATGATTTTATCTAGGCAACTAACACACAACTGCTGATTCCAAAATGGACTGCCATTGCAAGATTGGAGTTTTACTAAAATCACTATCAGTCTGCTAAGTCAGTATGAAATATAGGACAGAATGTCTACAAGCATATCGATTTGCAAAATCCTCCATATTTTCAAAGAGGTATGTGTTTCAAAGAGGTATGTTCACACCCACTTACTGGATCATCACCTTCTCATGGTGAGTGGGCCCTTGTGAGCGAAGCCATAAATGTAGTATAAACACTGACAACTGGGAAACACTGGCCTGCGAGCGCTCCAGTTGGATAACTGCCTTTACCAAAGGTGTCACGGACTTTGAAGACACTAGAACTCAGGGTGCAAGGGAGAAATGTGCTAAGAGGAAGGCACGCTTGGCAAATCCACACCGTGATCAACTCCCACACAGAAACCAATGTCCCCACTGTGGAAGGACGTGTGGATCCAGAATTGGTCTCCACAGTCACTTATGGACTCATTGTTAAAACCGTGTTTATGGAAGACAATCTTACTCGGCTACGAGTGATTGCCAAAAAAGAGAAGAAGAAGAGTATGTTCACATTTTTCCTTGGGCGAGAAAGCCTCTCCTCTTCCCAGAGGGGAGGCGTTGTGAGTGGGAACCATTCCCGCGTTGGCAGGGGGGCATGTTCGGCCCCCTGCATCATCTCCCCGGCTGCCACCCCGCCCTGCAGCGGGCCAGCCAATAGGTTTGGCCTGGGGGCAGGGTTTAGCCACATTCAAGCAACCACGGCAGCCTCCACGCCTCATTCTGCTTCCTGGAAGAGTCCTTGACTCACAACAAATGTTGTTACAAATTATACTGTTTAGTTGTCAACAAAAAGTATATTTAACCTTCTTTGGCAGGAATAGTTATTGGGGAAAATAACAATTTGGACACAGTTCAAGATGAATTCTTACAGCACTCACCAATGTTATATTGTTTTTTAAAAAAGCAGCATAAAGTGGTCCTTACTAATTTGTTAGCTCATTGCAAAAACAAAAATTCAGAACTAGGAACAGTTCTGCCCAGGGCTTAACAATGATCTTTTGGTACCTACGGCAGAATTTCCAAATGTCACAGTAACCATAACAACTAACTAACTACTTACACTTTAATGAAGTCCTAAATCTACTGCCATGTTCTACCTATGGAGCTGTCCCTGATTGTAATAGACTCCTAGTTAATTAGGACAACAAAATAATAATAGTTTAGGGAGACAACCTTTGACTTTACATTTCTGTTACATAAATCCAACTCTATAGTAAGAAAATGATTTTGAAATCTGATCGCAATGTAAACATCATACTGGAAAATACGCAAAATAGTATGAATAAAATATCTAGTTGAAGAAATTCTTGATTTTAATCAGCAGTTCTTCTGATGCACTTTAAGACCAATAGACTGATAGTTATGATTCTAGTATACAGCAATGATTCCGTTACAAAACATTAGTGATAAACATTGAGTTCCAGTGCAGCACAAACTGGCATCTATCTGCTTTTGCAATGTGGTGCTCCTTGCAACTTGACCATCATAATAATACATTGAGGGCATCTTTTGTTCATATTATTTCCCTACAAATTTGGGGTGATATACAACATTACTCATAGTCAGTATAAACCCATTGAAATCAGCATGACTGATTTCAGCATGACTAACAATGCAATGCAGTCAGAAGTGAACCTTATTTAATATGATGGCCTTACTCTGAAGTAAATGGGATTAGGATTATAACCTTAGCTGGAACTCTTTTTTGGCATTAAGTGGTATATAAATTAGTAAATCATCGCCCCTCCAACACTCAGAGAAGTAAAATAACAATTATTCAAGACCTGAAAAACTACAGCAACATTCCAAATAAATTAATACTATGTTGGTATTTGGTATATTTGATATCTCTGACTCATACATAAATAGCAAATGTCAAAACACTGTATGTCGCCTAGTAAAGATTCCAACACTGGTCATCTATTATTAATCAAAAGTGGATCATTTGGAAAAGAAATTTAATGACCCCCACCATTCCTCTCAGAATTTGAATTTTAAAATGTTCCAAGTCCCACCCCACCCCTTAGCTGCCTTCTCTGAACTGATACATATTTGAAGGCTAGGTTATTTTAGTTATGATTGTTTACCTGTACTTGGAAAACAACCTATTCATCAGCTAATTTGCTAATCCTCTCTTATAAACAGCAAATGCTGCTTAACCTAGCTCTGAGATTAATCAAACAATTAGAAACCCCTAGGCCAGTGGCCTAGTGGATCTCCTTGAACAAATAATTCTAAAGACTAAAAGCAGCAAATGAGAGGCCCCTATCATTTGCGGCTGCCAGCGAAGCGGCAGGTGATCTCTAAATGATCAATGAGAGTACACAGGCTTATGTGATAGGAAGTGGCCAGTATATCAACAGTTTCAAACACCAGTTCATAACTTTCATGGCTTCTTTAGTCTGAGATGGAAAAGAGAGAAACAGTTGGGTAATATCAGCATACTGATCACATCAGACTCCAAATGTCCAGATAATCTACTTGAGAAGTTTCATGCAGATATTTTAAAAATATCTATCTCCCAATGAAACCCTGTGTCATGCCATAAAGCCAGAGATCTTGGTGTCAAGCAGCAGTTTTTGGAACCTATATTTGAAGTATGTTTAGGCCACCATAACAGTGCCCCCAAAATCCCAGACACACAGTGGAGAATGATACTACTAGTGATTGAATCAAAAACCACTGATAGATTCAGAAGAATCAATAGGTAAAAGTAAAAAGGTAAAGGACCCCTGGATGGTTAAGTCCAGTCAAAGTTGACTATGGGGTTGCGGCACTCATCTCGCTTCAGGTCGAGGGAGCTGGCATTTGTCCACAGGCAGCTTTCCGGGTTATGCGGCCAGCATGACTAAACCACTTCTGGCGCAACGGAACACTGTGACAGAAACCAAATGCACGGAAACGCCATTTACCTTCCTGCCACAGTGGTACCTATTTAGCTACTTGCATTCGTGTACTTTCCAACTGCTAAGTTGGCAGGAGCTGGGACAGAGCAACGGAAGCTCACCCTGTCGTGGGGACTCGAACCACTGACCTTCTGATCGGCAAGCCCAAGAGGCACGGTGGTTTAGACCACAGTGCCACCTGCATCCCTTAGAACCAATAGGAAAATAGTGCCATTCAAAGCGTAAATATTTCAAATCTAGCATATTTAAAACCCGGCCACCAAACAGACTGAAATGAACCTAGAAAATCAGTATTAACCTAAAACCTTGAGATACTACCTTTATCAAAATCTAATGTTTTTCTATTCACTCCAAATTATTGAGCAATTGGTCTATGAATAGCTTCAAAAATAATATGGAATTTTCACATGACATCAAACCAACCATATATTTTAAAAATAGAATTTCTAGATCATGGGAACACCGCAGATATAATATATCACTATATCAGCAAAGAATTTGACAAATGTTCCTATGTCCCTTGCTGACAAGCTGGTAAACACAAGCGAGATACTACTACTGCTAGGTGAACAGTCAACTAATTGAAAAGCTGTACACAACAATTGTGTATTAATAGTTCAGCATCATCCTAGATGGAAATATCAAGTGGAGTGCCACAAGAATCTGCCTTAGGCCCTGTGCTGTTCAACATCTTTATAAATTATTTCTACAAAGAAACCAATGGGATCCTTATCAAATCTGCAAATGATACAAAGCTACAAATGATACAAACACCATAAAAGAAAGAATCAAGAGGGTATGGACATGTAAGGTGGACACATAAGGTGAAATTCAACAAAGAAAAATGTAAAGTCCTGCATTTAGATATCAAGAATCAAAGGCACAAATGTATGATGGGGAGGTAAAGGTAAAATGTAATGGCGTAGATCAAAACAAAATAAAAAAATTCCTTCCAGTAGCACCTTAAAGACCAACTAAGTTAGTTCTTGGTATGAGCTTTCGTGTGCATGCACACTTCTTCAGATACACTGAAACAGAAGTCACCAGACCCTTCTATATAGTGAGAAGGTGGGGAGGGGTATTACTCAGAAGGGTGGTGGGATTGGGTGATTGGCAGATAGCTGTGATGAGCCTGTTGACGACTCTTAACGACTGCAATAGGTCTTACAGGAAAAAGCAAGGGGTGAGAAGGTGAAAAATGGCTTTGTCATGTATAATGAGATAAGAATCCAATGTCTTTGTTCAGACCAGGTCTCTCCATGGTTTTAAGTTTGGTGATAAGTTACAATTCAGCAGCTTCTCTTTCCAGTCTATTTCTGAAATTCCTTTGTAATAGAACAGCTACTTTGAGATCTTGTATAGAATGTCCTGGGAGACTGAAGTGTTCTCCTACTGGTTTCTCTGTCTTGTGGTTCCTGATGTCGGATTTATGTCCGTTTATTAGTGTATCTGAAGAAGTGTGCATGCACATGAAAGCTCATACCAAGAACTAACTTAGTTGGTCTTTAAGGTGCTACTGGAAGGAATTTTTTTATTTTGTTTTGACTATGGCAGACCAACACGGCTACCTATCTGTAACTGGGCGTAGATCAAGTTTGGCATCAGTGAATGTGGAAGTATCTAGGTGTCCTAGTTAATCATAATTGTCACAAGTCAGTAATATGAAGCAGGTGCTTAAAAATGAATGCAAACTAAGGCTGCATTGACAGGAGCACAGTGTCCTAATCACAATTAAAAACACCTCAGTGATTTGGAATCTAAGTAAAGTAATCATGCTAAGAAAGGCTGTGAAAATAAAAATGAGCTTTGGACTGTTTCTAACCACCAAGTGCCGCTTTCTCTAAACAGAAGCCAGACGTAAGAGATGGGCTCCTCAAGACATGGCCAGAGCACTTAGTCCAATTTCACCCATTTTTCTAAATTACACCAACAGTGAGAGGTCTAGAAACCAATGGTTTAAGGAGTTAGGTATGTTTCACCAGGACAGCAGAATATTAAAGGTACAGAAGTCTTCAAATATCTGAAGAGCTGTCACACAAAAGATGGAACAGAGTTCTCTTGTTCCAGAACCTATGGATGGAAATTACAGGGAAGAAGATTTCAACTGTGTTAACAGATCTGCCGAAGTTATCAAGAAATGCCTCAAATGGGAAAAAGTGAGCACAATCAAAAATTCAGAGAACCATAAAGAGATTGAAAAAAATAGGGGATGCAGGATCATGAGATAGCACACCATGAGATAGTCAGGGTCCACTGAACTAATTTTTTTGCAGTTGCTAAAGATCTTGTCCATATGAAAGTCTGAATGTTTTCATACTTACTAATGAGTACACCCCACTGAACATGGTAGAACTTTTGAATAAATGTTCACAGGATTGTACTATTTATAATATAAATACTCTAGTCTATTAGTTTCCTTAGCAGTTCTGCACCATTCTGTCTTATTCATATATTTTCAATAATTTTGGAAGGAAAAATTCACATCTCTAACTTCTTTTACTATTTCAAAGGATAATCTATTTCTTCAGTTCTATGGCTATAGCACACAATCTCCTAAAAGCACTTTTGTTAGGGAGAAAATATTGTAGCATTTCAAAAGCACTCCTAATTAAAGGAATGTATTTGGTGTAGAAATCTCTCAAACAGGTATCCATATCATCCATTTACCCCCATCCCTTCTGGAGAGCGTAATTTGCCCCAGGGTGCTATAAAATCATCCCAACACAGGAAAGCATGTGACAACAACTGTTCCTTTTAAGAACTTTTATTTCTGTGAATATATGCCTTTGTACTGTACTGCTTGGGTGGTTCCACCCACCTTTGGCTATAACCTGCACTTGGTTGCCTAATAAATTTGATTGATGTGTCCCAGCTTCTCTCTCAACCCTGGAGCTTTGAGCACCCAATAACTGCAGAGGCAAAGTATGTTTCTTCCTTCCTGCTCCAGCTCAGAACTGGATGTATGTCAGTTTGTATCCACAGTACAAACACCCAAAGAAATACAGAGTTAAAGCCCTCAGTGCACTTCCTCTACCTCCCAGCTGGAGACAGGGCTTGTTTTTGTGCTGCTCAGAATATCATCCTACCCAGTTCTCACACAATGAGATTGCACTATGTTTCAGACATGCATCATAATGGACATGGCTTTAGATGACCAGCCCAAATGTGTAAACTCCTGGTAAATCTCACTAAATCAATGGGACAGAATTAAGTTGATATTTAACTTAGGCTGACTCACACCCAAAACAGGTACAAAATCTTCTCTTCAGTAGATTTACAGTCAAAAACGTTGGTGCCCTGAGTGCAGGTAACACAAGGTTAAGTTGATCTCAAAAGATCCATACATTTTGTGAATACTTTCAAATGCCTGATTGTTGTAAAGCAAACTTTTTAAAGCCAATAACCCTGAAGAAAGGAAAACAGACTCAATTGCTCCATATATTTAGTTTTTTCGCCTAAAGATTCAGGTTTCTATGCTTTTTGCTTCACACCTTGGTAGTGCTTTTACTCAACTCACTGAAGCAGTAGCAGCAGACTGAATAAGATACCTTCTCTTTTCACACTGTCCTCTTCAGCCTTGAGGGAAGAGAGATACCAACTTTGAAGGTGGCTAACACACCCATTCTGTGAAAGTATCAGCATTAGGTACTTGGTAACTGAATGGAGAGACTCAAGAGATTTGCCAGTGTTGGTTCTCTCTCTCCAAGGTCAATAAATATGAAGAGATGAAAGGAACAGTTGTAATGATCTGTCAGGCATGGATGTGGGTGGCTTAGCAGCCACCTTCCTTCAAGCCGATCCATGTTCAACTAATGGGAGGCAAGACAGAATCAACTAGAATCTCTTCTTCCCAATAAATCAAAGCTATAATGAAATGGAAGAAAGAGCTGGAGGCTTCAGACTTTAAACCAGATCTCCGCCCTTTCATTTTCTGGGAAAGATGATTGGTAGTAGATGCTCAAGTGAACTACTGGACTAGAGCGGCATTTTCCTCTATCCTTTTGTACTTCTTTATCATCATCCGAGTGCATGTGAGTATTTACTTCCTGCAAGTTCAAACTAGACAACAGAAATGGAACATTTAGCAAACCTCGCTAGCAGCTAAAGGCTAAACATCCTTTGTCTTTTAAAAATGATGGACACCATTTTTATAATCCAAAATACTACAAAGGGAGACAATTCTACTACTATCAATACCCATTTGTTTGACTTTGAGAATCTTTATACACACCAAGGCTCAGCTAGTATTCTGAGGAGTACTGAGCAATACACTTGCTGGTGTTAATACTGTGGTAAAATATCAAACTTAACAAATGTTGGTGTTACTACATTAAACACTAATTAACAAGTCAGCTGAGTGCTACTTAGTGAGATCAACAAATTTTATTCACAATTCTTAAGAAAATATTTAGCAGTCAATATGACAAATGCACAAAACAAGTACTCCATTTTTGCATTCACCAGTAGTTCTTAAAAACCACGCTATGCCCTGGCAAGAACAAATCTTCTATCTACCACTTAGTGACAGATGTTGGCATTTACAGAGCAAAATAGGCAATGTCTAAAGATTAAATTATTCACAATTCTGGAGATATCAGAAGGATTTATGCAGATTTTTAAAAAATATAGCCCATAAACATATAGCTTGATAAAAATTTCTTTAAACTTCACGCTCTTCCCCTCACCCCTACCCTTTCCTTAGATTTTATGGTGACAAACTGCTCCTCACAGATCACAGTATAAATTATATGGGGAAACGGAGTTGGAAGAAACATAGTAGAGTGGGAAGAGAGACTCCAGCACATTCATTAGATATAATACAAAAATTACCTCAGTCTCAGACTATAGGCTTTTCTGATAACAAATTAAACTTACCAGACTGTTGTTTCCACTTGACTATCATGTAACTGCCGATTGTCTAACTGAGCAAAGAGAGGGAAAAGAACTTGGATTCCTCCTATTGAATGAATTGCACTGTGGATCGAATGCGTCACAATTGCTTTCACATCCTACATTAAAAAAAGGAAAGAAAACTCAGTTACATTTGAAAGTAATCTTCATGTCACTATAGCACTAATACCACTATTTTTATATATGATAATATGTTGATTCACACATTACCTCCTCCCCACAAATAACATTTGTATGATTGGTATCTAACCTATCCACAAACAAATCAGGATGAATACTCAGTAAAGAGGTTGCCTAAAAGAAACTTCTGTTCAATTTACAGTCATAACTCGGGATGCAAACGTGATCCGTGCAGGAGGCACGTTCGCAACCCGCAGCATTCACAACCCGCAGCGCTGCGTCTGCGCACGCACGTGACGTGATTCAGCGCATGTGCGTGATGTCATTTTGTGCTTCTGCGCATACACGAGCACCAAAACCCGGAAGTAACCTGTTCAGGTACTTCCGGGTTCGGTGCGGTCTGCAACCCGAAAACGTGCAACCTGCAGCATTCGCAACCCGAGGTATGACTGTATTTAAAGGGGACAGATTTAATCATAATGTTTGCTGTGTCCTTTGATATATATATACACACACTTTTTTCATTCAAAATACATAATTAAGATTATCATTTTATGAACAACATTAGTTAATAGCAAAAATATATTCAATTAATAATTATTCAGATTTAATAAAACTTATGTAATCCAATCATAGTAATATTTACTAATTTAAAAACAAGAAATTTTCTAACAGCAAATGCTTAATAGAAACCAGGATCAGCACCACATGAAGGCTACACTGAAAGCCTTTTATTTCATAAAATTTTATTTCTTTATTTTATAAAAGTTATATACCTCATACCTCTTCATACAAACTTGAAATGACACAAAGGAGGTTGGTGGTGATCTGATCCTTACTATTTGAGAACCTAACACATGGTCACTAAAGTATTTGAGATACATGGTTTTGTATGGTTATATACTGTATTTACTTGAATCCAATGCTCACCTTTTTTTGGCCAAATCACATTGTGAAAATTAAGGTGTGCATTAGATTTGATGGCACATTTACATTCACCAGTAAATACTTTTTTTTGTTTCAAGGTTCTGAAAATTGAGGTTTACATTAGATTTGATGGCGCATTAGACTCGAGTAAATACGGTAATGCAAGACTACATGGTTTCACACCGATGAAGTATCACATTGTGTGTTACTTCACTAGAATATAACAGCAAAAGCTTTATACTGAAACATATATACAGAGCTGACACTTTTTATATAAAATATTATTTCAATCATGCTCTGCCACTAAAATATGGCCCCCTCGCCTTTACCATACTGTGTTCGGGATATGACTGCAAAATCTATTACAATCTATTCAGAGGTTATGAGAGTTAAACAGAAAGAGAAACCAAACTGTACAAACAGTTCACAGAAAATGTTCACTTAAAACTTGGCAGTCTTTACCTCTTAATGGGGTATTAATTAAACATGGAAACAATCGATTTACACAAACCTGAAGCATAAGAGCATGTGGGGAGTGTACAAAAATGGAAGGATTTTCCTTTGGTGAGGATTCAAGGCATAACTGAGCATCAGTAGCCTTAGCGTTGTAAGTGAAGGCAATACTGCTTGCAAGTTTCCCATCATATAGAACCTGCTTGTGGTGCTCAGCAAGATGGATATCACTCTCAGACTTAAATTTGAAAGTACTCTGGGGATGAAAGTAATAATTTTTAAATAGAAAATTATTGTCATAATTACAGTTCTTACATAATGTGGGAGAAAAAGCATTAATGATATTCTCAATCATCATGTTTCAATCACTAAATCAGAATAAATCATACATGTTCCAGTTCAATATTTATTACATAGAATCATAGAATCTTAGAGTTGGAAGGAACACCAAGGGTCATCTAGTCCAACTCTCTGCAATGCAGGAAACTCAGCTAAAGCATCCATGACAGACGAGCATCCAACCTCTGTTTAAAAACCTCCAAGGAAGGAGAGTCCACCACCTCTAGCTGGAATCTGTTCCACTGCTGAACAGCTCTTACTTTTCCAAAAGTTCAGTCAGAATCTCTTTTCTTGCAACCTGAAGCCTTTGGTTTGAGTCCTACCCTCCAGAGCAGGAGAAAACAAGCATGCTTCCTCCTCCATGTGACAGCCCTTGAGATATTTGAATATGACTATCATATCTCCTTTCAGTCTCCTCTTTTCCAGGCTAAACATACCCAGCTCCTTCAAGCGCTCCTCATAAGTCTTAGTGTCCAGACCCTTGATGGTCTTGGTTGCCCTCCTCTACACCGTTCAAGCTTGTCAACATCTTTCTTAAATTGTGGTGGCCAGAATTGGACACAGTAATCCAAGTATGGTCTTACTAAGGCAGATCAGGGCGATACTATTACTTCCCTTGCTCTGGACACTATACTTCTGTTGATACAGCCTAGAATAGCATTAACTTTTTTTTGCTGCTGCATCACACTGTTGACTCATGTTAAGCTTGCGGTCCACCAAGACCTCTAGATCCTTTTCACATGTACTGCTACTAAGCCAGGTGTTCCCCATCCTATATTTGTGCATCTGGTTCTCCAATCTGTTAAGGTCATTTTGAATTCTGCTTCTGTCTTCAGCATTAGCTACCCCTCCCAGTTTGGTGTCATCTGCAAATTTGATGGGCATCCTCTCAATTCCTTCATCCAAGTCATTTATAAAGATGTTGAACAATAACAGGCCCAGGACAGAACCCTGAGGCACCCCACTTGTCACTTTTCCACAATGACGAGGAACCATTAATGAGAACTCTTTGGGTCAATCAACCAGCTACAAATCCACTTAAAAGTTACCTTGTTCAACCCACATTTTACCAGCTTTCTCATGAGAATATCATGAGATAGAAAAAGCCTTACTGAAATCAAGATACACTATGTCCACAGCATTTTCCTAATCCACCAAGTTTGTAATTTTACTTTATAAAGAACTAAATTATTCTCTTTGTAGCACAGTCAAAATATTTTAAATTTACTTGTGGATTTGGTTGGTTTTTTTTTTAAAAAGCTAGGCTTTTATTCAATGCAGTGTTAAGTAACCATACAGTCAACACAAGGATTTCAACCTGTGCCTCTCCTTTCCTCTTGCCTGCACACCCCAAGTCAATTTTAAACTTGTCCACTCCAATGTAAATTCCACTGGCTTACTCCCAGGAACATGGGCAGCTGATTTCAGAATTTTGCCTTTAAGTTTTGTTAATATCTTACTTCGTGTTTTTTTTAAAAAAAGGAAAGCCAAACAGACACAGCTTCTGGCTCTCAGAATCACATCACCAGCCATTGAATTAATTGCTTCCTGAACTTGTTTCCTCCTTAAACAATATTTAACCACAGTACTGAAAGAACCCATTTAAATGCACGATTTAACTTTGCAGTTTACTCAATGTTGTTGTTTTAAATGTAATTGTTATTAAGCCCATTATAATTTAGAAGAATTAGAAGTACTGTAATAAAATGTTTGCAGATGCATAATACTCCAAGGAACATGTATGCAGAGGTTCTCTGGAATTTCCTTCTCTCTTTCTGGACTGAATGTGTACAATCAGGGATAGGGAACTATGGCCCACAGAAGTTGCTGGAGCACAACTTCCATAAAACCTAACCATTAGCCATGCTGGCTGGGGCTGATAGGAACTGGGAGCCAACAACTTTTGGAGGACTCGGGTTTCCCACCCCTCGTCTTTAGGCTATGATGTCAATTATATATTTTACACACCTCCACAGCATAACTGGATTGCTTAGCCCAAGAAATATAGCACACACTTAAAAGAAAAACAACAACCATGCACATAAAGTATTAGAAAGTTAAATTAAAATACATGAACTTAGGGAATTTAATACCATCCTAAATTGAAGATTCTGCCAGTATCTTTTGATTGATACATTTATTTTCTTTTTAAGCAAAATGGAACACACAGCAAGCTCTATTTGCTAAAAACTGTGCAAAGTTCTGAAAGAGCTGGAGGCGCTATACTTTAAATATATATGTATTTGGCTGGGATCTAGAGATTATTTTAAGCTGACCAATGCCTTGCAGGTGCCCAGTGTGATTTATTACTTTTTAATCTCTGAATAGCTAACACTCCATGCCATTTGACAAACTATTTTTGAAACCCCTTTCAGGTTCCAAAACAGTTTGCCAGGAAGCAAGGAGGATTGCTAGAAAAGAACAAATCCAAAGCTCATCTGGGTGTGTAAAACATGTTGAACTATTCAATGGATTCGAGACTTTTAAGATAAAAAGTTATTACAGTAAGACGTATGCTGATTCAGAACTTCATTTTCTGGTCAATTGACAGTGCAATATACAAAATATTTCTCTCCTGCAGTCAACTACCAACTTTGTTAGTATCACATGCTGCAGTTATTATTTTTTGCAATCATTTGACAGCCAAAGACAAAACATTTGGCAAAAGTATTCAAGATACATTTCAAAGCCTGATACAATGTTACCTAAAGCCATTAGTAATCTTACCCATTTCAGAATAGCCAATTACTACATTATTAGTGCCAATGTCCATTTGCTGATTCTTGTGTTTGGTGTGTATTGATGTGCTTATAATTGTTTTGTTCATTCATGATTTTTTTACCCACCCTGAGCAGGCAAATGGAGAGGCAGGATTACAACCATAATAAACCAATACAGATGTATATATAATTTCACTTAACCTCCCAATATTTTTTATCAATATTCTGCTGCTCTGCTTTATATCTATTTGATTTATCTTGGTGCATTGGTTGGATATCAATGTGCGCACACACACACACACACACACACATTTACATAAAGCCATAGTTATAATTTAGGAGAATTAAAAGGATTTCAAACAACATTAAGGCAGCTATACAATTGCATTGTACATTTACTTTAGCAGTTGTTTTCTAAATTGAAATTATGACAACTACTACCTTATATCCTGGTCCTAACTGATGTATTGCAAATATCTGTGCTGGGTTGAGAGCTTCGGTGAATACATAGACTGCTCCAAGTTGGCCACAAAACACTCTATTTGCATCAGCAGTTTCAGATGATCCCAGAAAACATTTATCATAGCTCTGTATTAAAAATGTAGATATTTAGAAAAATGAACAATAAAATGCGGTTTAAGACAGGCAAAGCCAAAATGATACGTTTTAAGAATCAGCCATGTAAAAGCTTTTCATTTCCCCACATATATGCATTGTATTATTCTTTTCAACAAACAATGAATCAATCCTCACTGCATATTGATAACATATCCCAGACTCCAGATAACCTCACTCAGCATTTCCATGAGCATGGGGGATAAGAACAAAGAGCCCCACATTAGAGGCTCTATGGGGCAAAACCTCATTTCCCAAGCACCACTTGATGGAGATGGCCATCCAAGAGGAGCAAAAGCACTGCAAACAGTGCATCCAATTTGAATCCTCTGCTTAGAATATTATGTTCAGTGGTATTAAAAGCTACCAAGAGATCAAGAACAACACAATCCCACTATGCTTCTCCAGACATCAGTCATCATACATGGAAACCAAAGTGGTATCACGTGTCAATACTGGGTGTGACCCCTCACTGAAATGGATCTAGACAATTAGTCTTATCCCAGAGTGCCTGGAGTTGGTCATTGCCCACCCATTCAAGTACTTTACACAGGAAGGGGGCAATTTCAACCAGCCAATAGCCGTTCAAGTATTCTGAGTTCAAGAAGAGTTTCTTAAGGAGTGGCCTCACTGATACTTTTCAGACAGTCTGGGACCACTGCACCTCTCTCAGAAAAGTATTAATTATCTTCAGGGCTCAGCCAACATTCCTGTCCCAGCTAGACATTATCAGCCATGAGCGGCAAAGGTCAATAATGCAAGTGTTCACCAACACCCATTCAAGCACCTTGTCCATGTCCTCTAGTTTTATCAACTGGAACTTGTCCATTAACACCTGACCTGACAGTGCTCTGAAAATCAGCATCACCTGTTACAATAGCAGAGTCTAAGATCCTGTGGATAATAAGCAGGATTGTCCTCAAAATGTCTTGCAAATAAATTACAGTAGGGTAGTGAGGGTTTCACCACCTTCTTAGGGCAAGAAAATAAAAGGACTCATAAGCTTTGCTGGACAAGACACTAAGGTTCCAATGGTGGCAGAGAGTAACTGTTCTTCACTGCCACGAAGTAAGTTTAGCAATGTGCACACACACTTGTGTTCGACTGTATGTGTCTGGCGTCTTCCTCCATTTGCATTTCAGCTATCTTCCAACTTGTTTCGTTGCATCTCCGGTGTATGGCCACATTAAGGCTTGGGCAAGGCACAGTCGGAGAAGGTGTTCAGAGGTCATCTGTGCCAACTTCCCAAGTCATCTTCATGTTTCACAGATTGATTAGGGCTTTGACAAAGTATCCAGACTTGCTAGCTGGAAAAGTCTCCAGAGTTATCTGCAAACCAATTGGATCCATCAGCCTGTGATAACAGGCTATTCTAACAGGTCTTTCACCTCTACAGAGGGGCATCTAAATCTCAGCAGCAGCAGCAACTGCAGCCCCTACCCATAATTGTGGGGAAAGGGTATTTAATCCTTCTGTCCCTGTGACATTTTCCACCAAGCGAACAATCAAATATTTTCCTTTGCACTGTTGAAAAAAGATGCAGATCCTTGTACATTTACACAAGGGTGGCAAATAGCAATTAGGCTGCAAAAACGGTACCAGACAAAGCATTTAATGTTCTCTCTCCAGTGTTGCTATTCTATTGAAATCTGAGCCTCCAAAAGGCTTTACTCAATTGAAGTAAGTTGTTTGAAGAATGAGAGAACCCTGGACTGAGGAATAATCATTGTCTCTTATTCCTCTCATAGCAGTTTCTGGAAAGAAATATATTTATGCATTGTGCATATATTCAGGTATAGTATAAAGGGAAGAAACATACATCATTTGTGTTCACATGCCAAGCCATGTCACCATAGGATACAAGCTGACCATTAACATAACAGCGAATTTCACTGTTTCTCCAGCGATTGTAGATGTGTACAATGCTAATCATGTACCACTAGAAAGAAATGGAAAACACGCCATTAACATGAATCAACAATCTTGCAATTTTTAAAATATCACACTTTTAATTCTAATACATTAGATTAGTGCTTTCTTTAAAAAAAACAAGAGAGCTGCAATTGTCCTGTAATAAACAAGTTTCCAGTTACACTGAAATCTTTAGCTATAGTTATAGTTATCATAGAAATTAAAAATTAAGAAATCTATAAACACAAACGACCTACAAACACAATCTAAACTGAGAATTCACAGACTTCAGGTTCTAGACTACACGTTTAGCTAGAGGTTCCCCATGAGAAAAGGCAAACAGTTCAGCAGTTCCAAAAATTGTTTTTTATATGAACCACCTGACTGCTAATTTATGACTACTACTACTAAATCACCTAAAGAGAAACTTGAACCCTAGCTACTGTAACAATTGGCCCCAATTACCTATATATGAAAAACTTTCCTCATGTGTATGTATTTTTGCATTATAAGCTTTATATATGCTCCTAACCACTGGTGATTTTCTTTTCCAATTTCCCAATACTTGGGAGTAAGGCATCCCCAATCTACTTAAATCAGTAGGACTCATAACAATATATGTAAAAATACTGGTTGTGCTTGGAGCCTTATAAGCATATACTTTGCATGCAGATCTTATTTATTTTAAGTCAAAACAGTAAGAAAAGGGGCTGGACCCCAACAACCCATAATTTACAATATGGCTATAAAGATCAGTCAAATATTGTGGGGCCTGGCAATGCACATTCCATGTTCACAAAAACTCTTTAGCTCTTAGTTTATTTAAGAACATGTTTTGTAATCAATAAGTTGCTATTTTAAGTTAAGCATTGCCATACTGTTTTCTTCCATAAGAGGCAGTTCTATAAGAGGCAGCACACTGAATGGTGGCTGAATTACTGGGTTTGTAAAGGGAAGCTAATTTATTTGGAATTTAGATCTTTTTATTGGGGGAAAATAAATACTGCATTTCATTTAAACCTCATGATATGCTTTATATTCTATTTATTTTTGGCATTTTAAAGTAGATTAGAATATAATCCTAATAGCGATGGAACTCCGGTAATCCTGTTACATGTCACCTTTAAATACTTTTTACCTGCATTCTTTTGAAGACTGGAAATGTCACTGAACAGCAAATATAGGCATACAGCAGACACCCTGACCACTACTATGCATTCAAGTTGGAAGGAAGGAATACTAGTATCTATATTTTCCTATTTGTAGAACAGCTAGAATTAAGGTTAAATGTCTTCCCAGCTGTGCTGAAGGTCAAGGTGAAAAACACCTTGAAATGAAGGCCTTCCAGAAATTAAAGCAGCAGCTTTTGTTGAAGGATGTTATGGCAAGTCCTTATGCTTGCAAACAATGGTAACCAGGTAACCTGACTATCAATTCACTCTACATTTGTGATTGTAGCAAGCTCTCTTAAACCGAATGAGATAGGATTTACAGACTTTGCTTTTTTATTTTATTGAAAATAGTCTGTTCCAATCCATTTTCTTTTTACATTGAAAGCAGAGGAAACTCTTATAAAAAGGACAAAAATAAATGCATAGAAATTTTATTATGTGGAATGTCTGTTTTGACAACCTGTTACATACATTGTGCAACTGATTTGCTGAAGTGCCTCATTTCCAGATTAGTTCAAAATAAAATTAATAATTAGAACAAATTAGCTGTTCTTGAGATTACCTTTATGAGTTTAACCACAATTATATGAAATTAAACTGATTGCAGGGGTATCTGACTATTCCTTGCCATTCATTATATAAGCATTTTGTGCTTACCTTTCGTGGCTGAAAATCATACTTCACACAGTGTTGAAAACCTTTGCCTTTTGACTTCAATGATGTGACTATTAAGCAGTTGCCAACAAAATGAGCAGAATACCCAACGCCTTTGCTAGTGCGAAAACTGAAATAAGAGCATGTTTTTTAAAAAAATATGAGAAAATTACCTTGATCTAGCAAAACCACGACATGCTTAATTTAGATAAAAGGTTAAGAGTTATAACTGTCCATTCATGCATTATAATAAGTACGCACTCCACTCCACAGAAACACAGAAAAGTCTTTCAAATGGTCGATTGTTGCTTTAGTTATTTACAATAATGATCAAATCCTGGAATCTAGAATAATGGAAAATAGTTGACTGGCCTTCTGCTACTATCTGCACAATGCGGTATGACATCTTTTCAAATGCTTCGGGCATCTTCTAACTTAATAAACATTTTAAACACTTTGCTATGCTTGTCTTTGCACCAGCTCTGACATACATCACTGACATCCCCTTTTACAGATCAGGAAGTGAAGCTAAGTTTTAAGGACTTTTTTGCTACTATCTCATCAGTTCATGGCAGAGGAGGGATTTGAATGTGCATGACCTTGTTCCAACAATTTGATAATTTGGCAAAACAAGAAGTAGTCAGGTCCTTCACAAAAGAGGGTAGATTTGTTACTCTGTGTGTTCTGAATCCATTACATTTGCTTTGTTACAAATATTTTTTTTCAAGTCTTTGTTTGTTTAAAGCCTTTTCAATCTCACTTTGTTGTGTCTGTTACCATTACTATTCAGTTAAAATTATAAACAGCTGTTCTACTGAATGGTGTTAATTCAGATTATCAAATTTAACATTGGCTATTATTTCTACCTTTCCATAATCAAAGGCACCAGAAGTAGAAAAGCAAGAGCTCATCTGCCTACTTTTCTTGTTTATAATCACTAAAAGATAATCCTCTTGCTTCTATGTGGTGCTTTTTGTTGCTCTTGTCATTTACGTTAAACATTTAGTGCAGTATAATAAAGAAATATATACAAGAGAGCTTTACTAAACAGTTACCACGGGTGCTTTAGTTGAGATTCATGGATTACATGAGGTTAAACTGGATGAGCTTTGGGGTGCCTTCCAGTTCTAGAATTCTATGATTCTATGACCACAGGGTCATATCTGACAGCATGTATCAGCCGTGACGGAATGGCTCTTACTTCCCACCAGCAGCACCCTATGCACCACCAAAATCTGTTCAGGGGAACTGACAGATCCTCTGACGATTTCCAAACATCTTCAAAACTTCACGGTCTTCATAAGCTTAAACTGTTAATTTGTAGCAAATTGCGAAAGAGTTGCACTTTACCGCTTGTATACAGGCATCCCCTCACTTGTGTTTGACCATATGCAACCACGTATACGTGCAGCGCTGGGAAATAGATTGGCCACTCCTACCTGTGGCTCAGATCCCCACTCCGGGCACTTTGGGGCACGTGTCGGTGCACACCCAACTGTGGCACCAAACAATAGGTGAAAGCAGGCAGTCAGAGCCGCCACCACCCATGTGTGATCGCCCATGCACTGTGCAAGTCCTGACCCACCACTACCACTGCCAGGCCACTCAACCTCAGACAAAAGAGATAGGCAGGCAGGGGGAGGGGACCAGAGCACATGGGATCAGCACCTGCCCACTGTGCCCCCAAGCACCCCTCAGGGGCACCCTAGAGAATGAGTGAATGAGTGACTGACTGCCCAAGTAGCCATGCCAGCCCAAGTCAGTGGGAGAGGAACAAATCTGTCTCTAAACCAGGCAGGGCCAGAGCATGGAGGAGAAAGGGGGTGGTGGTGGGAAAGTGTGAGTAGCTGAGCCGATAGGGGAGGCCGAGGGCAACAAGAGCAGCTGGGTCAAAATGGGAAGGGGAGAAGGAAAGCAAAGAAAGTGAACTACTGCTACTCAGAAGTTACTCAGGGCCACTACCTGGAAGTGACTGAAGGGAAGGCTAGAGGCAGCAGCCCCAAGTGGAGGGGCAACAGTCCTGGTGATGGACGTCTCTCTCCTCCTT
The DNA here is from genome assembly GCF_951804945.1 of Podarcis cretensis. Lineage (NCBI taxonomy): Eukaryota > Metazoa > Chordata > Lepidosauria > Squamata > Lacertidae > Podarcis > Podarcis cretensis. The sequence continues at coordinate 29,201,846 of NC_137173.1, read as the reverse complement.
CTCCTCCCTGCGCGCCCTCACTATTAAAGTGGCATGCTCCCCAATTTATGTGATTTCAATCCCAGAACACAACCCCACGTATGTGGTGGGACACCTGTATAAATTGGGAATCCATATTTTTTCGTGCTTATTTAGGGTGTATAGAGTTAACTTGGAGTTCCAATGTATGCCCTATTGCTCATAAAGCATCTCTCTCTGGGGTCAGGAAACTTAAAAGCCCTAAACTTGCTTGCAGGGAGAAGCATGTGACTGAAAAGGGAGGTCTAAAAAAGACAAACAGACAGAAGGCAAGTAGATAAATGCAGGAGTCAGCATGATGAGGAAGAAGGGTTGTTTAGGGACTGTTGTTGTTGTTTATTGAATTTATATACCTATATGAGATTTAATCCAAGGAAAGTGAATGTGTTTTAATCTACCTTGTTTTGACAATTTTTCTCCAAACCCCAAAATACCAGTTTTCTATAACTGATTCCTCTCTTTTAAAACTCTGTATTTCTTCATCTTAGTAAACTCATTGTTTAAACCTCCACAGCTGGAGACAGCAATGCTTCCAAACACCATTTGCTTATGGGAGTGCTCATGTGCTTAGATCCTGCTTGACAGATTCCCAGAGGCATCTGGTTGGCCGGTGTGAGAATAGGATGCTGTACTAACTGGGTCACTGGCCTGATTCTGCAGGGCAAATCTTATGTTCCTATAGTCTCAGGTTCTAAACCCTCTAGCATTTGGAGCTTTAATTTCCTACCTAAGGAGCCTTCAGAGACCCCTTGGAGGCTTTTTGATAAGGGACTACCTGTAAATAATTTGGTTGTAGCAAGTACTTCAATGAGGGAAGGGGAAAATACAAGAGAGGGGTAAACTGTTGTGGCCAGGTCTCCTCCTCCAGGTGGCCAGGAACTAAAGGTGGCTGGGTCATAGTCATCACATTAAGTAATTAATGATAAAAGAATGTAACATTTTTAAAAATCACTAAGTTTATATCAGTTGCAGCTCCAACTAACCATTTAAATATCAAGTTCTGCCACCTCTGATTACATACGAATTGAGGTTTGGAAGAATATTCCTTCATGTTAGATTTTGCTCATTTGAATGGGAACAGAAACATGTCCTCCGTTCACCTCGAAATATGCTGCAGAAAACTTGACATTCTGCTTTGATTTATTTCCAGACATTTGAACAATCTCACTCCAGGATATGCAGCAAAATCTCTAATTAAATCAATTGTCAACTTGTGAAGAATTCCTGCATGTCAAAATAAGCAGCACCAAAAATGAAGCAAAATGCACCAAGCTTATCCCAAGGATTTCTTCATATACAACATTTTCCATGTATAAAGCCACTTGAAAATTATGTGTCTTTTATACTGGAAAGCTAGAGTAATTTTTGAAAATGTGTGCATGGGTTTATGCCCCCCCCCCCAAATACACCCATGTAGGAAAAATGCCATGTACTAACTAACCCAGATTTCTGGATTGAACTCTCTTGCCTTAAAATTGGTAAATCTCCTCAGCATCAATAGTGCTCCCGAGGACCAGCCTGACACTATGCTCCACTTCAGGACACAGATTTTGAGAATGGTTAGGGATGCTGTCACTCTTTAGAGCAAGGTGTGTAAGTACTGTAGGATTTGCTGCCTGCTTAAATAGTAATTTTGCTATCTGAAGCAGCATTTATATATTCTATCACTCACATTTCATGTAATAAACCAATTTTTAAAATTGCTTTTCTGTGAATATTATTGTGGGCATCAGGTAAACACATACTCATAACACAGGCACTTCGTAACTCTAGCAAAACATCCAAAACTTCTTGGTAGTGTGTGTATGAATTCACATAAGTGCTGGACACACGAGTGCGTTCAGACACATACACTGTAACAGAGCCACCATCCTCCAAAACTTCAAACTCAGTATATTGGGCTTCATCCGGTCCACCACTGCATTAAGGCACCAGTCCAGGAATTTCACAGCCACACCTGATTCAAATGTTATGGAGAAACAGAACTGTGTTTCATCAGTATACCTATGGCACCATGCTGCAAAACTCCTAATGATCACTCCAAATGGCTTCATATAGATGTTAAATAACTCTTGGGACATAAAGGTGCCCACAGAATAAGCGCCAGGAGCTCAAAGAATGCTCCTCCAATGTTACTGTGTGGACTTGAGCATGCAGATAGGAAAGGAAGCACTATAGTACAATGATCTTCACACTCAGTCAATTATGAAGAATACTGTGGTCAATGGTAAGAGTAGCAAGGTCACTGTAGCAATTCCCCCTATCTCCTGATACAAGTCATCCATCAGGGCAACCAATGCCAATCTTAAAACTAGGCCTAAACCTAGACTGAAGGGGATCCAGCTAATCATTATCTATCAGGAACACCTGCAGTTTTTTCTGCTACCACTCTTTCTACAACCTCCTCCCGCAAACACAATATTGGAAAATGCTTGGTAGTTATTTCATACCAATGGGTCCAATGTGGGCTTTTTAAGTAGCAGCCACACCACTGCCTCTTTATGGGTGGCTGCTAGCCCCACATCACACAATAATGTATTCACAACACCCTGGACTTACTCAACCACACCACTCCAGCTAGCTTAAATCAGTCAGGAAGGGAAGTAGTCCAGAGGGCATGTGGTTGGATCAAGTATCCTAGTATCCTATCCACATGATCAGACAGGATAGTTTAAATGAAATGATCTCATAACATTGGACCAAATGCAGCAATGGACACCTCTACTAGATTTGCTGTGCTAGTGGCATATAAGACACTATGAAGTCCAACAACTTTGTCCTCAGAGTCTTGCAAGGCACTTGACTGAATCACAGTTTGGAAATCCTATAGGTGACAACAGCCACATATTTTTTTAGAAAAAGAAGACTTCTGATCCTTAAAATAACTGGCACCAAATTGCTCTTTGCCAGGGCTACTTCACATATTACACTGTAAAAACTATGAGTTGCATGCACATTTCTCAGGGAGCCAGAGGCTACTTCTAAGATCCAATTCCTGGCATGCAAATCTATGCAGCATATACACATATTCAATAAAGTGTTTTTCAACAACACATTTACTTTTTCATAATCTAAGATTGTTATTTTATAAAATCTTGCAAAATGGGCCTTTAAAAAGTTCAGGTAGAAATTCAGATGGACAAAATTTTAGTCTCATTAATCATTCAGGTTTTTCTTTCAAGTACATGACACTCTTAAAACCTATACTTCACCATACAAATAGATGCTAATGAACTGAATGCTAATTCAAGACAGAAATCTAGAAGCCATAAATGTATTTTGATACAGAATTTGATTCCTGCAGAGGTGAAAAGTATGAAGGGTATCACAGGCCTGGAACAGGAATGAAGTATCGAAATATCTACATTTCTCAACTTTTGATAACATGTTTATTTTCATTATGAATGCAACACGGGACAACAATTTATATTAGCTTAATGAAAATGCTGCAAATTCAATAAAAATCATATAAAATTATGTGCAACCAAGGTCCAGCCTCCATTCTGCCTATTGGCTATTGCTGATCTAAGTAACAAATTACTTCAATAAATATTAAAAATGAACTCAATAATTTTTTCATTTCAAAAATAGGATCAGAATACATAGATTTTACTTACCAATAGAGATACGGTTTATCCTTATCTACATTAATATTGTTCAATGGATCCATGCGAAACCAAGTGTTAAGCGTAAACCCATTTTGATAAGGCCACTTGGCAATAGGAGGCAATGCAATTGCCTATAAAAAAAGTAAAACAATAACATGTATTGTGCCAGAATGCTAAATTACATTTTTAGGCAATAAAACTATTTCTAATCTCACTACGAGCAAATCTGCATATCACACCATCACATACCTTAATACTAGAATAATGAGTTAGAGGCGACAACAGGACTTTAAAACAAATTGGTCAACAATTTTAGTCAGGGTTTACTCTTTTTCACCTCTTTTTTAAAAAAATATATGCTAAGAACATACCAAACAATGGCATGGCGTAATAGAGGAGTGGAACCCACAGTAGTTCCTAATGCAAACTATTTTACTGGGTAAAGTATATTAAAAGGAATCTTTATCCCAAGTGTTATAGTACAGAAAAATAGCACTATTATATGTAGAATATTTACCAACTATATTTCCTCAAAAATTGCAAAATACATTTACCCAATAGATAAGGATTTCATTTATTATTTCTTATGAATTTTAAACTTTTAATTTTCATTTTCATTTCATAGATATTGTTTAAAACTTACTGCAGCACTGCAGCCTGGGAAGTTGAAAAAAGTGTCAGGACCATGTCTTTGTGGCATCTGATTAAGGACTGACAAGAGCTTGACTGCATGTCTAGGCTGTCAAAAAAACACAATTGTGGAACTGTAAAATACAACCACCTGATAATGATTATCTTTGCAATGCATTCACTATTTGCAAGTTTCCTAACAAGACTAGAAAATAATTCTGCGAGCAGTTAGCAAAAACAATATTTAAAACAGAGACAAACTTTTAATTTCACACAAATCTATGGACAAATAAAATAAATCATAAACATCATTGCACCAGATACAGCTTACCCATATTCCATTTTCACCACGAAGCATGCTGAACAAAAGTTTCAACTCCTTGACAGTGATGCTGTAGCTGGCAAGTACCCCCAACATGTCTACGAGAAGATCTTCAAAGAAAAATAAAAGTACACTAGAATTTGTTCAAATGTTGTTCAAGCTGGATTTTAAAATTAAACTTTCTGAATGCTAGCTTCCCCAACCCTTAATACTGCCTCCAGCTATAAAACTCCTACTACCATTACATGCTATTAATAAAATGATCCTGCTTTTAAATGACAAAAAGTAACAAACCAACACATTTGTTAGAATGTTCTCTTATCTGGTTTCTATTTTAATATGTTGTTCACCATTTGGGGCATCTCAGGTCAAAAAGCTATTTGTTTATAAAACTTTATTCCTATTGCCCCCTAAGAAACAGAAGATACAGTGGAACCTCGGGTTGCGAATGTGATCTGTGCAGGAGGCACGTTCGCAACCTGCAGTGTTCGCAACATGCAGCGCCACGTCTGCGCACACGCGGGTCGCGATTCAGTGCTTTTGTGCATGCGCGAGAGCCGAAACCTGGAAGTAACCCGCTCCAGTACTTCCTGGTTCAGCGCAGTGCGCAGCCCGAAAACACATAACCTGAAGCGTCTGTAACCCGAGGTTCCACTGTATATCAAGCTGGAAGATTATTTATCCTTCCTTTCCTGTGACTACTAATATAGACCCTCCAATACAGATCCTCCAAGTCTATATTTCAAGGGATGTGGGTTGCGCTGTGGTCTAAACCACTGAGCCTTTTGGGCTTGCCAATCAGAAGGTCAGCTGTTTGGATCCCCGCAACAGGGTGAGCTCCCATTGCTCTGTCCCAGCTCCTGCCAACCTAGCAGTTCAAAAGCATGCCAGTGCAAGTACATAAATAGGTACCGCTGCCGCGGGAAAGCAAACGGCATTTCCGGGCACTCTGGTTTCCTTCACGGTGTTCCATTGCGCCAGAAGCGGTTTAGTCATGCTGGCCACATGACCCAGGGTTTGTAGGGAACATGAACCATCATACCACAATTTAGTCTACTTCACATAATTGTGTGGGAAAGGGAAAATTCAACATGTAGTTGCTATTTTTTATTAGCCACAAAAGATACCACAGTGGTACCTCGGTTTACGAACTTAATCCGTTCCAGAAGCCTGTTCTTAAACCAAAGCTGTGCTTAAGCCAAGGCGCACTTTCCCTAATCAGGCCTCCCGCCGCCGGTGCCCTGTCACCGTTCGGCTTCCAATCGTAGACGGAGGTAAAGTTTGCTAATGGGAACACTACTTCCGGTTTTGCGGAGTTCATATACTGAATAGTTCATAAACAGGGCTGCTCTTGAACCAAGGTACCACCGTACTGGCCATTCAACTGCACACTGCAGGAACAAACCTTGGTTATTGCTCATGGTTTGTTTGCAGACACAAAGAACTATCCCAGGTTCAGATGACATGATAAGTCAGACTTCATCTTATTGTGTCCCGAGTGTGGTACCAGCACAGGTGAGGGAGGGGAAATAGGTACAGGAACTTTAGAGCAGTGTACTCCAGCATTACAGTGTGTTTTAAACTGTGGTTTAATGTGATTTGTAAACCAGGTCACTTTTTCATTGCCTCCATTAACCAGAGGAAGTGCAGATAGAGAAATAATGGTTTATTAGGATTTTGTTATATTCATTAGTGACAGACACAAGTCCCAATTCAATATCCCAGCCCCGGTCAAATCTGCATTACTTCAATTAAGAAATATGAATTCTTCACTAATTTCCTGGTAAAACGTACAAAAAGCTGCAATTGAGTTGAGTAGGGTGCCACTTTCATGGTAGTTTGCTCACTGACTAACTAGGGTAATATGTGCCTTTGTTACAAAATTACTATACCCCGCCCCCACGAATTCAGATGATAGCTGAGATTCAGCACTACATCCACAGTGTTCAGAAATATTTCGATTCTACTCATCAATTTGGTGGTTTATACCTGCGATCATGTCATCCACAGTACTCATCTTCAGTAGCACTTGCTCAATTAAACCAACTTCTGTGCTGGTCTGTAAATTGCGGACACTTTTACGGAGGATGGCGGTGAACATACTCCAAATTTCTGCTTGACATGTTACATCACAGTGTTCTAAAAGTTCTGACATGCATGTTATACTTTCTGCATCTTGGATTATAAAGTTCATCTCTAGATCGAATTCTCCACCAACCAGCTGAAAACAAACACACAGAAAAAGAGAAAATGTTTATTTACTTACTAAGCAGTTTTCAAGAAGATTCAGGCACACTACCAAAATCACTCTTAATGCTTACTAAACACTTTGTGACCTATACAAATTGGTCTACTTTGCTAGGGCTATCTGTGTTTCCTTTTTCTGCTGGCATTCTGGAAAGGCAAGCGGAGAAGCAGCCAGAACATGATGACAGTTTTCACTTTGTTGTGTTAGTCTTCTTCTTTGGCGATCACTCGTAGCCAAGTAAGATTGTCTTCCATAAACGTTTAGTATTCTGATGAGAATCAGACATACTTAGGGCCATCCCTATCAGGAAACTGAGCTGTGGCAGCTCTGTCAGATGGCAGAATTTTTTATGCTATTAAATGGCAAAAAACTGTCATTCACATCCAGTATTTCCATTTCTTTTACAGAAGGAGTTTCCTTCATCACAGGAAAGGTTCATTCAATGGAGGAAGACTCCTTCTCCTGAAGGAAGAGAATTATTGCATCCAATTAATGCATCACTTGGATCATCCTTGGACAAGGCCCTCACAGTAATTGGAAACATTCAAAGAAGCATTCTAAAATACAGTGTGAATAACAGTAAAGAATTTTGGTCAATGGGAGTCAACAAACATACAATCTTACACAGTTATTAATCCAGAAATATGCAAACCAAACTTAAGGAAATAAGTGGCATATCAGGCACCATCCAGCAAAACATTATATTGGTGTTAAAAAAATTAATGCCACACATAATTTTTCCAGAATTATAGAAAAAATAGTCCAAGGCACTCATAAAATCTACCACACCAAACAAAATAATTCAGTTTTACTAAGCATTAAATCTGTCACATCAGAAAAAAAGGAATTGTTTCCTTATATATGTCACTCTAATAAAGCTATTATAAACAGCGAGGGAGGGAAGACAACAAAATTATCTGTAAACATTGAGCTTAGATAACTGTAGTAATTCAAATATCTATTAGCAGACAGTAAATTATAAGCATTAGCAGTTTCTATAACAGCTCAAACACAATAAAAAAATTGTTCTTCTCTATCTAGTGTAATAAATTCATCTTCTGCTTTAAATCTTAGAATTTTATTTTTATTGTTGATGAAACATGAAGTGTCTGATTTATAAACATTTCTGGTAACTATTAAGTCTTCTGAATCAGTAACCTGTGCTTGAATAAAGTCATATAATTTTGTTCAACAGTTCTTTAATTAGAGAATATAATGATCAAACAATTTCTAGTTTGAAATCAGACCCAACTTGATCTATGGAAACTCCAACTTGCTTTACATCATAAGTAAAAAATAATTACTAAGTACAATTAATTATTCTGCAACTTGCTAGTCCTTCAGGATGGCTCACACATATGTATTCATAAATACAAACACTGAGAATCCCTTAGGTAGGTATACATGCCTATAGTTGAAAGGGTAAACCCATTGAAATTCATGGACCTAAGTTAGTCATGTTCGTTAACATCCATGATTCTACTCTGAGTAGGACTAGCTTTGGATACAAGATTGGATACAATCTTGCAAGTGAACATATACCCCAACCTCCATGAAATGCTAAATATACTAAATTTATGTAAAGCCTGTAGGAATGTTTGAGTCAACCTGTAGAGCAGTGTTTCCCAACCTTGGGCCTCCAGCTGTTTTTGAACTACAATTCCCATCATCCCTGACCACTGGTCTTGCTAGCTTGGGATGATGGGAGTTGTAGGCCCAAGGTTGGGAAACACTGCTGTAGAGGTAGAGGTTCCCAAGCCAACAGCTTTAGGGTTCAAAATTCATGGGAAAACACACAATAACACAAACACGTAGAGCAGAGTTTTACAAACTGCGTGTCATGACACATTAATGTGTCAGCTGAAGTATGTAGGTGTGTCTTATGAACGCTCCCCGCACTCCTCCCAGGGCTGGAAAGGGGTTAGTTTAACCTTCAGTTTCCCGGTAAAACTGAATTACTGTATTGCGAAATGATGCATGTCTAAAAAGTGTGTCACCAACATGAAAAATTTGGAAAGCTCTGATGTAGAGATTCCAGGCAAGGAACCAATAAGCAAAAGTGTGCTGTTCAAAAGAACAAGGGTTCACTGAAACTGCATTCTCATGGAAAAATAAATATGCAAAATATAGTTTTCATTAACATACCCAATGGTTGTATGAAATAAATTTTAAAAGTATGTCTAATAATGTATACAACATATTTTGATAAGGTAAATCTCTGGCCGACACATTGCTAACATAAAAACAAACCCATGTGTACATTTTAGTTCATTAAAGGCTATTTTCAACTGTATAACACAAATTTAAAAATATAGTTTTTTACTGCTTTAGATTGGTAATCCATCAAACCCAGCATTCTACCTCTGACAGAACAATGTCAGAAAGCATAATCAATTTACAAATTGTTTATTTCTCAGCAGGCATTAAACTCCTTTAGAGGTGTCCTTCAAAACTGCTCTGGGATAAATGAATTGTGGATTCTGAGTTGAGAAATTTACATCTGAGGTAATTCATGGCACAATCTCAGTAAGTGGTTGATTCTTGGAGAAAGCTTCCTGCTCCAAAATAAAGGCATCACACCATGTTACTGACCTTTAAAAGAATCAAAACTTTAAGTGAAAGGCATCACTTGCTAATCTTGTTTTGACTTCTCATTGCATGTATGCTCTGCTCTTAAGCAGAATTAACTCCATCTTATTTTATTATTTACAGTACTATTCAAACATCTGGGGTGTACAGGGTGCTGGGGGAGTGGTAATACCTCTGGTGGAGGACAAGTCATCCTGGGGTAATTTGTACATCTTTGGTACCCCACCCTGCACTCAACTCTCTGTGGCTCCTAGAAGTGGTCAGCATGTGATGGCAACCACACCCCAAGAACAACTTTGACTGCCCAGGCATGACCAAACTTGGCCCTCCAGTTGTTTTGGGACTACAACTGCCACCATCCTTAGCTAACAGGACCAGTGGTCAGGCATGATGAGAATTGTAGTCCCAAAACAGCTGGAGGGCCAAGTTTGGCCATGCCTGCCGTACACAAATCTAGAGTGGAATTGCTAAGACGGTTCTATGACACCTTGTACGCCTCCTTCTGAAAACTCCTGCAGCCAAGCTGATGCCAAAAGTATTGCTTTTCTTTTCCTTTTTTTGGACCACATCGGTAAGGCCAAGAGGGGGGTCATGTCATAGGGGCAGTCCAGAACCTCCATACACTGCCCAGGCTTGCCCTCCAGGTAGGTCACTTAAGTGCTGCAAATGTTGTGGTCTGACTTCACCCCTGTGGGCACACTTCACTGTCTCTCAAGACAGACGGATGCCAAATATTTACTAAAATATGGTGACATGGTTTGTGTTAGTATATAAAAGCTCTCAAATTTGTTCACTACCTGTAACTAGGATTGTCAACAGAAGCTTTAATATTACACATATGAAGCCCAAACTAAAGGATCTCTAGCACCCTCATAAGCAGTCATGTTTCAATATTCAACAACAGCCTTCTCTTTCTTAAACTATAGAGGAACAAAATGTATTTTTCATATTACCCAGACAATTTATTTTTGACTGTATACACCACATATTTGATATACTGAAACCACTGCACATGGAAATTTGACAGACCTTCATAATTTAGCAAGACCATTCATGTTAAATGCCAAAACTTACAAGAGTAATAATTAGTACGAACAAGATCTTTACTTAATTAGCTGCGTGCCTTTAACATATTTGACTTAGCCATTATCTCAGTCTGACTTTACCTCATAGGGGTGTTGTGAGGGTACTACTGCAACTGTTTTAAACCATGGGTTATATGAGTTCTAAACTGAATCCGAACCAGTAACCTGGCCACTGCATTTTGGACCAGATGAGGCTTTCAGGGCACATCCATTTGGAGCAGGTTTCAACAGTCTAATATAGAGAATGCAGCACTCCTGACCACCATGGCTGCCTAAGCCTCCAGTGATAATCCTGGATCTATGAGCACACCCAACTATGAAACTGTTCCTTCTAGAGAAGATCAACCCATTCAAAACAGGTAATCTCTCTACCTCCCAGAGTGGAGTACTCGGTGTTGGTTTCTGCTCTCTTCACTGTGCAGCGCAATGCTTGTCACAAGACGGTGTTTACATTCCACAGAGTTGCTGTTGGGTTTTCCCACGGGAAAGGGAGACTGGATGTGACGTACACTGGTTTCCTGTTTTTCACAGTGATTCTCTCCGTGCTTCAGAGGAGAGAGGATGCTTTTTCTGCTCTGGCAGAGGCAAGATGTTTTTCTGTAATCTACCAGCTTTGAAATGTAAATAAAGCAATTTAGAGTATGTACACGTATTCCTCGTCATTCCGCTGTGCACGGGACTCTGCAAATTCAACATTTTTGGTTATGGGCCCAGAAAGACGCAGTCATCTGAATGCCGGCAAAGAATGCAAAGGAATGCAAAGGGACGGATCGGACGCTATCTCTGCGCGTCAAGATGATTGATGAGGTATGTGCTACTGCTCCGGGCAGCCTGCCAGCTTCTATTTAATGGCTTTATGGCTGGACTTTGAACTTTTATGGCCATTTTGCCGGGCACAGGCAAAGGCTATGCTGGGGAAATCGAAAGTAACTTTTAAAAGTGCTTTTGGGCTAAAGCAGCTGCATCAGTGACGCAGCATGATTTAAGGCAGCATAGAGAAAGCACTTTTGAACTTGCCTTTGGAATGAGGCTTGAAGCAGCAGAGACTCAGCTTGTATAAAGCAGCATGATTTAGAGCAGCAGAGATGACACAGAAGGCTAATGCCAGAGTCATGATGGCCCTTCAGGATGCTTGTGGGATTCCCAAGCTCAATAAGAAAATTTATGCGGACTGGGTTCTCTATGCAGAGGCTATTCTGCGGAAAGAGGGTCTGTTTGAAGTTATTACAGACACCCCCCCAGCTCCAATTACAGATGCATGGGAAGCTAAAGATTCCAAAGCAAGGGGAACTCTTACATTGATAGTATCCCCAGAAGAGCTCTGTCTATTGCGTGATAAGACCTCAGCCAGAGAAATTTGGGACGCTTTGAGAGAGGCTCACTTGAGGACAGAAGCTGGATCTACCATGTTTTACTTTAACAAGCTGCATAAGATGGCTAGCTGCAGAAGGCTGGCTGATGCAAATGGGGAATCTGATGCCAATCAGCCACATGCTCAGCTCAGAGTAGCCTGTGATACTGCCATGATTCAGAATGAAGCAAACCGCCAGGGTGATAGCTGCATGGGAAAGGGGGAGTCTTCACAGACGTCATCCCAGAGTGCAGTGGAACCACCAGATGGCGCCAAAGCTTTGAAGGCAGTGAAATGCTATTCGTGTGGACGTCTAGGCCATATGAAGAGGGAATGCAAATATCCCAGGGCCAAGACAGAGCAGCGCAGCGGAAGCTCATCGCGTGGAAAAGGCCAGAGCAAAGGCAAAGGTCCAGTGTCCAGGACAACGCAGCCCAAAGCAATGGTCTCACGCTTCACTCCAAAAGTTGCAGAGGTCCAGAAGACGTCTAGATCTTTCTTCGTTGTTGATTCGGCTGCAACCCACCACATGTGCAACGATAAGCGACTGTTCGTGTCTTTTACACCGCAGGAAGGTGCGATTCACCAGGCGGATGACCACACAATTCCCAGTAAAGGCTACGGAACTGTTGTTCTTCACAGTTTGGACTTATCGATACAGAATGTACTTTATGTGCCAGATGCCAAACATAATCTGCTCAGCGTTGGACAGCTGAATGAGCGGAAAATTGACGTTTCCTTTAAGAACAAAAGGTGCATCATCACAAAGAAAAATGATTATGTATTGTATGCTGAATATGTTGATCGTTTATATGTTTTGTATTATGATGATGTTGTGCAGGATGACACTTGTTGCATTGCAGGTTCTAACAAAAGTTTGCATGCAGAATGTATTCATGATTTTCATCGAAAATTTGGTCATTTGCATTTTGAGGCAGTATCTAAAATGCCTGCCTTGGTTGAAGGTATGACTATTAAACCCTGCAGGTACCACATGAAGTGCAAGGCATGCGCAGCAAACAAGGTGAAAATGGCTGCGAAAGGTAAGGTGTCTAGTAGGCAAGCTACAGAACCATACCAAATTGTTCATGCTGATTTGGTTGGACCCCTAGCGCCCTCTTTGGGTGGAAATAGGTACTTCATGGTTCTCATTGATGCATTTTCCAGATATATTTATGTGTACAATCTCAAGCAGAAATCAGAGGCTTTTCCTAGGTTCAAGGAATTCTGTGCTTGGTTGAAAAATGTGCATGGTAAGAAGATAAAAATTCTTTTCAGTGATCGCGGAGGGGAATTCACTTCTCAGCAGTTTGAAGCTTTTCTGTCTGAGAAAGGAATTCAACACGATTTGTCTAGTCCTCGCTCGCCATGGCAGAATGGACTTGCGGAACGAGCAAATCAAACATTGCTTCAAGGGTTAAAAACTTTGCTACATGATGCAAATCTTCCAGAGAGTTATTGGGCCGAAGCTCTCTCATGTTCCACTTACAGTTATAATCGCAGGTTATCTTCAGCGATTGGTTGTACCCCCTATGAGAAGATGTTTGGAAAAAAGCCATACATCAAACACATGAAAATTTTTGGTTCTGACATGTGGGTTCACTCACCACAAAACTCCAAGTTAGACAAGCGTGGTTTGCATGGTATCTTTCTAGGTTATGAGAAAGGTTCTTACAGAATAAGGATGACTGACTCTAAGACTATTAAGCTCACAAGAAGTGTTGAGTACAATGCCAAGTGGGGGGAGAATGTGGGAATTTTCCAATGTTACCCTGATGACAGTGATGAGACTGAGGATAGTCAAAAGCAACCACAGCAACCCACACCCACTGATGAAGGTTCTGATTCTGAGCCTGAAACTGAATCGGGCGATTCAGAGGATTTCAAGAGTGTGAAAGCCTCTATGCGACCCTCTGAAAGCTCTGATCAAGAATTGGAAGAACCATTGTTCACAATAGGTCACTTTTCTCCTAAGAAGGAAGAGGAGAGTGTTGAAGACTTAAGGCTAATTCGCAGGTCACAAAGAGCCACAAAAGGTAGACCTCCAAAGAGATTTGCTGATGAGTTTGCCAAGATAGCAGTAACAGCTGTTAAAAGCTCCAAGAAGGTATTTGAACCTTCAAGTTTCCAAGAAATCCAGGATTTGGATTCAAAGGAAGCTGAGCCATGGTTAAATGCCATGAAGGCTGAGCTTGATTCCTTGGAAAGGAACAAAACATGGGAACTAGTTCCAGTAGTTCCAGGAATGAAACTGCTTGGAAGCAAATGGGTCTTCAAAGCGAAGACTGACCAAAATGGCAAGGTAGTCAGACACAAAGCCAGATTGGTAGCCAGAGGTTTTGCACAGGTACCAGGTGAAGACTATCACGAGACCTACTCACCCACAGTGAGGTATGAGAGCATTAGGCTTATGCTCAAGCTAGCTGCAGAGGAGAATCTACACATTAGTCACCACGATGTAAATACAGCTTTTCTGTACGGATCTCTAGGTGAATCACTTTATATGCTTCCACCTGATGGCGTACAGGTAAAACAGGGATTTGTTTGTGCTCTGAAAAAGTCCCTTTATGGTCTCAAACAAAGTGCACGGTGTTGGCACACAAAACTCACTGAAGTACTGTTTTCTCTAGGTTTTAAGCAAGGGAAAGCTGATCCATGTGTATTTGTCAAAGAGGAGGGGCAAAAGAAACTGTATTGTTTGTTTTATGTTGATGATTTATTATTCTTTTGGAAAGATGTCACAATGTACAATAACGCCCTAGCTCAACTGAAGGAACACTTTGACATGAAAGATCTTGGTGAGGTAAACAACTACCTATCTCTTGAAATAGAGAGAGATCAAGATGGTAACATTCTAGTACACCAGTCACGGAAAATTGCTGATGTGTTAAGCAAACTAAACCTGATGGATGCTAACCCTGTAGACACACCGATGACAACAGGTTATTAGGTAGATGACACTGAAGAAGCATTTTCTGACACTACACTGTACAGAAGAGTGCTAGGCAAGCTAAACTTCATTGCCAAATGTTCAAGACCAGACATTGCTGTTAGCTGTAATTTGCTAAGCAGACAAGTCAACAATCCTACTGTTAAGGATTGGAAAGCTCTGAAACGTATAGCGCGCTATTTGAAAGGCACTATGCATTACAGACTGAGATTTAACAATCAGAAGTCTGGTGGTCTTGAGATATTTGCAGATGCAAGTTTTGGAAGTGATACTACAGACAGGAAAAGTACGTCTGGAGTTTGCTATATGTACAATCAGGGTCTATTTGATTGGTCATGCAAGAAGCAAACAACAGTTAGCTTAAGTACTTGTGAAGCTGAACTGAATGCACTGTCTTATTCACTCAAAGATTGTGAATGGTTGTTACAATTGTGCAAAGACATGAAAATTCCTGTCAAATGTCCAATCCAGGTTTACCAGGACAACAAAGCATGTTTGGCTTTGCTGAATTCTGAAGGTTATAAGCAAAGCACGAAGCACTTGCAATTGAAGTTGCAACATGCTAAGGAACGTAATCAGAAGGGACTCGTAACGGTGTCCTATATGCCAGGTAATAAAATTCCTGCTGATGTATTGTCCAAGATTGTATCAAGGGATCAACACTGTACCTATGTGCAGAAGTTGGGTTTGTACTGATATTGTACGAACACGCTGCCCAGTGATGTTCACAGAAAGGGGGAGGATGTTGGTTTCTGCTCTCTTCACTGTGCAGCGCAATGCTTGTCACAAGACGGTGTTTACATTCCACAGAGTTGCTGTTGGGTTTTGCCACGGGAAAGGGAGACTGGATGTGACGTACACTGGTTTCCTGTTTTTCACAGTGATTCTCTCCGTGCTTCAGAGGAGAGAGGATGCTTTTTCTGCTCCGGCAGAGGCAAGATGTTTTTCTGTAATCTACCAGCTTTGAAATGTAAATAAAGCAATTTAGAGTATGTACACGTATTCCTCGTCATTCCGCTGTGCACAGGACTCTGCAAATTCAACAGTGATAATCCTGGATCTATGAGCATGCCCAACTATGAAACTGTTCCTTCTAGAGAAGATCAACCCATTCAAAACAGGTAATCTCTCTACCTCCCAGAGTGGAGTACTCGGAACACATAATATTTATGGGTTTCATATCTGCAACCTGAGCTTAACTGGAGAAAGGGGATGATTGATAAAGGTAAGTACTGAATGGAGAAGGGGCAGGTGTGAAAATAAATAGAGCGGTCAGGCTAATTGGACCTCTGCATAATTTGGAAAATACTTCTCTTTTTACCAGTCATGGACTTTCTACAAAATGCATAACTCTAATGAACACCCAGCATAGTAAACTCCCTTCTAGCCAGAAATGTATCAGCTTTGTCTCTTGGGATACTTTGCTGGAACAGGACTGGAAAATGCCAAGCTTTGAGGGCTCTGGTCATTCTTGGAAAGTAAGGCCCAGAAGGTCCTGCTGGGAGACAGCTACCCTACTCCACCACATTTAGCCTATGAAATTCCACTATTTTCCTTCCTGTTTTGAATGCCATCAACATCTACATAAAGCCATTGGAGGTGATTTGGGCTGAATAGTCACATGAATGCTAAAGACAGTCTGTGCTGCATCCCACTTTCTCATTTTTATTTGCTCCTAGGGAGACTACAAATGCTCAGAAGCAGTATTTGTAGGCCGTGATGGACTAGATGGGAGTGAACAAACTGAATCCAGTTTAATCTACCAGGCAGCATATATATGACTCTTAGCAAAGGGAAGGTCAGTTTTGAATGTGCTTATGTAGTTAGTTATCTTTGCAGTTCCTGAGAAGTGTTTGCTGAGCTATACTGTATTGTGTTGTTTTTGTTCAACTGTGTTTTAATTGTTTAATGGGTTGTTAGCTGCACAAGGGTCACATAACATCATTTATATAGCAGGGAACAGATCTGCCACGTCTCAGGCGACTCACTTTTTGAACTGCAAGAATACAAGAGCATATGTGACAACATAGGGGCATAAAACTTGTGAAAAGGGCCTAACACAAAGGGAAGACTTTGCACAATTTTAACCAAGGAAAGGTTGAATGAAGGAAAGGCAACAGCACAATCCCATATAAAGTCACGTGTGTGTTATATGCAGGTCTGCCTCTCAAAAATGTACGCTAGATCAGAACACAGAAGCTATGCGGCAAACAGGAGCCAACCCTGTAGAATGCTATCTCTGAAGCACCGTCACCAGCTGCTGCTTGAAACATAACTTAAGTGCTTACTAATAAAAACTTAGTGCTTACCAATTAAAACTCTTCAAAATCCTATGCATCAAGGTCTTCATCAGAGACCCTAGTGCTGCTGCACTCCAACGTTAGATACCTACTACCTGGTCACAGGTGAAAGGGCCTTCGGAGTTGTGGCACACCATCAGAATGCTCTACCTCAGAAACCTCACTTGGAGCCTCTTCTTATGCCACCACAGTCTCAGACAATCACTACTTAATTTTCTGGACCTTTATAAAATCTGTTTGGTTTCAGTCCTCTGCTGTTTTAACTATGTTGCTGGTGTTTGATACATTGCTTAAACTCTTGATATTGATCAATTGTTCACTAACCTAGATGTCAGAGAATATAAATCTTTTTAAATAAAGTAGAATTTGGGTTTTAAAAAGAACCTGTTACACAATTTCTTTAGTATAGTTGCCTTCTGGACAGATAAAGAATTAACTTTGGAGTCTGTACAGTCTAAGTAAATGTTACTTATGAACACTACTAAATTCCTGGCTATTAATATTTCAACTGTCTATAGAAGAACAGAAAATTCATTTTAAAAAATAAACTCTTAAAACGGACGTAAGATGGATGATTTAATTTTTAAAGTTCAGTGTATATTATTTGACCTATAAACACCAAGCAGATTTAAGTCAGAACTCAAGAATACACAGCACTACGAATATGGAAGTCTTACTTATGGCATTGCATGCAGTACCTACACAGGGGAATTTCTGCTTTTGTAATGTTGGTATCAATTATCAAAATTACCACAGAATAGTGGATAAACATTACCCAGTGCACATCAAGCCTATTTTTGTAGCAGCACGGTTGAACAGACAAAGCTTAAGACTTTTTTCCTCTGTAGTCCCTTGCAGAATAAGGCAAGCAAAAGTTCAGTGTAAATGATATTCAACTATATAAATAGAAATATGAAAACATGAAAACCTGTCTGGGTTTACTCTTTTGTTTAAACAAATAATGTTTGAAATCCCTCGGCATGCTGATGCAACTCTCCTGAGATGTCTGAGATCAGATGATATTAAGGAACTAACAGGAACTATTACTACAAGTAATAGGAGGATTTTAGGATTGCGTATTATATGTAAGGCAAATCCAGTTATCAATAAACCAATAATTATACATTTACACAAATTCATTTATATTAGCTTTCTAGTCTAAGGCAATCCTTTGCTGCACTGGAATAAAAGTATAAAGTTCATACATTTAGAATTTCAAACATGTGGCATGTTTCTGAAATAAAAAGAAAAATGGAATAGAAAAATTCCAAACAGTAATTCTTTCATTACGATGCAATATCTATTATAAGAGAATGGAGGGCCCAATACACAGCTAGAGTTGGGAAGGATTCTTGCTTGCTCTACATTTTGGAGCAAATCTTCTCATTTTGCTCCTCTAGAACCATACATAGCAGACTGATTTGCAGATTAAGCATAATCAATGGACTGAAGTGACCATGTGGCTACACTGTACAAGGACATGATACGGAAAAGAAAATATAAGATGGGTAGCCAACTTTTTTCTGTATAATTCTCAAGAAAGGGACTGAATGTTATGACATGCATTCAATTCCTGGAAGCATTTTAAAAGGTAAAATGTCTTTTTTCCTCATGGCAGGTGAGGTAACCGCTCTAAGCAGCTTACACCATTTTAAAAGTGGAAGGAAGGAACTACCCTCATAAGTACTTTGTTTTTAAGGCAGATTTTGAATTATTTTTATTTCATAGTTTATTTCATAAAATTTCTATACCACTTGATGGTAGAAGAAGCTCAAAGTAGTTTTGTGTCCCAAACCAATTTGTTTGATGAAACAAAACCAGCTTGGGGCAGATATATGATCTCTCTATCTCTGTGTGCAGCTGATCAAGTTTTAATGAAACCACCAATCCATGACAAATTTTCAAACAGAAACTCAGCAATCTTTCATGACAATGAACTCCACATTAGCCACCATTTCTTCATTTTGCGCAGCTATGGGCCTTCCACTTTTTGGATCATCTCCATGGCTATCTCTGTACCCTGTGTAATGTTCAGCTGCCCAATTTTCAATTGTGGGGAATGACAGAGAAGATCTATGATAAACATTCCAGCTAAGGACAAACATCCATTGTCAATATCTATTTACACCTTCTTTTATAAAAATATAGAGGTGTATTCAATTACTGCCCCTCAACTGATGGAACACTCTTTGATCCAATGGGGCCTTCCATTAATGAACAAATTCCCCTTTTTCCTACAGACCTTCATGCTGTTCTAAAGTGTTTGCCAATGCTTTGGATAAGATGGGGAGGGGTGGAAGGGTGGAAGAATAACAAATCACCCTCAAATCATCATTATTGACTTTCATCAAGAATTAAAAACATTCCTGTTTACTCCAGCATTTACTGTCTGAAAGATAATGTTCCTGCAAACTGCAAAATCATTGTCTGAGATAATGATATTGTTTTGAGAGGGGTGCAATCTTTATGTTGTGTTTGTCATCCCGGGCTCCTTTGGGAAGGGTGGGATATTAAGTGGATTACAAATAAATAAATGAATTTCATACAACCCATCATATTTTATTATCCTCTTCACTCTGTTGAATTCAGATTAATGGCTGAAAGTAGTATTTCTTACATTGGGTTCATGAGTAACAGATTAACAAAAGTTAGTTTAGAAAGTTGAATTATGAAGAGTTGAGATTCAAGTTTTTAACCCTGCTGTTCATTAAAACAGTGGTTTCCCCAATTACCATAGTCTCCAGATTAACTAACTCACCATAAGTGGTTGAGTTTAAAATGATCAGTCACCCTGTGGTTTCTTTGGCTGCTCTTTACTGTAACCTTAGCCATAAAGGCACTAATGTTCCAGGGGTCTGAATACTGGAAATAATTTGGTCTGCAAAGTGCAGCTAGAAATGTTTGCAGTATAAGAGCTGTGAATAATCCAATGACAAGGCAAATTACCATAGAAGAAAATCATAGAATCATAGAGTTGGAAGAGACCACAAGGGCCAACCCCCTGCCAAGCAGGAAACACCATCAGAGCACTCCTGACATATGGTTGTCAAGCCTCTGCTTAAAGACCTCCAAAGAAGGAGACTCCACCACACTCCTTAAGGGTTACTAGGAATCATGCACTAGGAGTGTACATTTCCATCAAACCAGCAGTCCTAAAGCCTTGATGATGGTGGTGGTGGTGGTGGTGAGCGTGAAAGAAAGTAGGGTTACTTCTCCACATCTCCTTCAGAACTGGCTGACTGGGGTGAGGTATTTATGTTTAGTCTTACTTTTAGAATCAAACCCTCAGAACCAGGCTATCAACAGTGCTACAATGTTAAACAGTATGTTACAATATATAGGACGAACACCTGACTAACTGAGATTATTATTTTAAACAACTCTAAAGAATTTAATTAGAAAAAAAGAAGAATTTAATTAGAGCTGGTGTGCTGCAGTGACCAAAATGCCCTACTGGGGAGACCCAGGTTCACATTCCTAAGCCACTGTGAGAACACAGTGGGTGACAAGAAAACTATGTACTGTAATGCCACCCCAAGGTCTTTGGAAGACGGGAGAAGACATAAACATAATGATTTTTAATAATTTATTATTTTAATTTATTTAGTTTTATTGAAAGATTACCTTTCTGTTTGAGTTATATCCAATGGTATTGCTCAGCAGATGGCAAGGCTTCTGACAGCAAAAGAAGGGAAACCATTTCCATGATTCTTACCCACTCTGCATCCACCCACTAGGGCAGCCTTTCTCAACCTGTGGGTCCCCAGATCTTGTTGAACTACAACTCCCATCACCCCAAGTGAGCAAGGCCAGAGCTCAG
The DNA here is from genome assembly GCF_951804945.1 of Podarcis cretensis. Classification (NCBI taxonomy): domain Eukaryota; kingdom Metazoa; phylum Chordata; class Lepidosauria; order Squamata; family Lacertidae; genus Podarcis; species Podarcis cretensis. The sequence goes on along the minus strand of NC_137173.1, from coordinate 29,180,925 downwards.
GGATGATGGGAGTTGTAGTCCAACATCTGGGGACCCACAGGTTGAGAACTTCTGCACTAGAGGGTTGGAGGACCCTCTAAAGCAGATTTAGGGGCACAGGGGAAATGCTGGAAGCATACTGCCTATATTCTGCAATAGTAAAATCCTTTGTCTGTACATTTCCAAGATCACTTACTTAAAAACTAAGGCTGCAGAATCCTCTGCGCACTTATTTGGAAAAGTCCTCTTGAACAAAGTGAGACATATTATATGTATATGGACACCCACAATAATGCATACATCACTGCAGGCATGTGCAGAGCATGTCTAAGGCTCGGTGCAGGAGTCTTGTTAGAATAAAGTTATAAACTCAAACAGTTTATAACTGTCATAAACTCAAACCAGCTGGTCCCTGGCAGGGCCCCCCAGCCAGCTTAGCCCTCTGAGGCCTGGGGCAAGTGCACCTAGCTGCCCCCACCCTGCACTGGCCTGCATGACTGTCACTGAAACTGTTATAAGTCCTTTAAAGAAATCTACACTCATCATATAACCACATATAGACAGTTGCATGTTTACATTCAATTCATGTTTTATTTTAAATCAGATTTTTAAAAGGAAACACACAATTGTTTTTTTAAATGATAAAAATCTGTTTAATTTTTTTATATCAATTTTATATCAATACCTTCCTTGGAACTCAGGTCAAACTGAAGAAATATAATAGAAATCTAACAGTGATTTACTGCTTAATACTACTCTTATTTCTGATTAAATCAGGAAATCTTGATACAAATGCTCATCAACTTCTGCTGCTCAGGTAACTTTAGCTATGGTTTACAAGAGAGTCTGAAAAGCACCAGAGGCTGCTAATCAGATGTAGTCCTTACTAAATAGTATTAACATGACATTATCACATGGATTTCTTCTGTTTTAACATTAAGTTAATGCATGCTTAGGAATGTGGTCTCAAAAACTTTCATATGTAACAAACTGAAGCTCATGAACAGAAGCTGTTTTGTCAGTTCACTGTATTATGAATTGTAAATGCTTCAAAAATACACTAACCATATTAAAGACCAAATGCATGTTTCCAGACCTCAAAAATAAAATGAAAATACTAATATAATATATAATATTAACAAAATACTTCAAGTTTTTAAACATCACAATCAGGATTTTATGTGGCTAGACTATCTCTGATCCTAATTATGTGCTTAAATCACATGATCAAGCTCAGAATGCAAAGGTTAACAATAATACCTTGTGTTGCTTAAGTTTTTGTTCACTGTGGACTGACAAAGTTAATAGCCCAAATCTAATCTAGACTGACTAAATACACTCCACAATTGCAACAGGAATTGAACAACTACTTTAAACAATATGCAGTCCACGCTTCATTAAAGAGAATAAAGGAAGATTCCTACATCAGCTAAAAACTAGAGGAGGAGTTTATGTAGACAATATAATTATCCAAATGGGAATTTATCAAGGACACCCATGCAACCATTAATGATGCTCAAAATACCCTGAGGTTTAATTAGCACAATCGCTTTTAAAAAGTAAAAGACAATACATATTACACATATGTAATATAAATCATAAATTACCACCAAAATTTGGCAAACTAGAGATTTGAATTATTCTTCATTTAATATAAACTAGAGGTAATTTTTTTCAATATTCTGCCATTTTGTTTTTGCTCTCTTTTCACCAAGTTGCATGTAATATGTAAATAAAGTCTCTCAACAAAGTAAAAAAAAAATTAAAACTACATCATGGTACTCATTAGTTTTGCATATTTATAGTTTAAAACAGTTTAGGGAATTTTCTAATATGCAGATTTGAAAATAGCACCACAAAATATTTATATTTTTAACTTTTAGTATAAATGTACTAACTTATCAGTCACCTCAGTAAAGGAATACACTGGCATGCTTCTCATGTATCACTGACTAAATTACAGTCTCTTAGTGCAGACACAAGCAGGAAGAAGCCAAAGTAAAGACCCCTGCCCCATGCAGTCAATAATAGGGACTTTCACAGCTTTTGTTTTGCTTTCACAGAATCCTGATTTATAAATAAGTAAGAAACAGTGAGGGACGCGGGTGGCGCTGTGGGTAAAACCTCAGCGCCTAGGACTTGCCGATCGCATGGTCGGTGGTTCGAATCCCCACGGCGGGGTGCGCTCCCGTCGCTCGGTCCCAGTGCCTGCCAACCTAGTAGTTCGAAAGCACCCCCGGGTGCAAGTAGATAAATAGGGACCGCTTACCAGCGGGAAGGTAAACGGCGTTCCGTGTGCTGTGCTGGCTCGCCAGATGCAGCTTGTCACGCTGGCCACGTGACCCAGAAGTGTCTGCGAACAGCGCTGGCTCCCGGCCTATAGAGTGAGATGAGCGCACAACCCTAGAGTCTGGCAAGACTGGCCCGTATGGGCAGGGGTACCTTTACCTTTACCTTTAAGAAACAGTGAATGTAGTTTAAAACAATCTCTGGCCTGTTTCAAAACCAGTCCACCTCAAACCACAAGTTATGAAGCTGACTAATTTATCTAACCAAAGTTTGTTGTAAACCACCTCTGGTTTGTGTAGAGCAAGCTAGGATTCTCTGAAAGTGGTACTAAATGTCACAGACATCTTTCTTCTAGCTATGTGGGAGTAGCAGCAGAGGAAGAAAGCATGTGGAACAAATAAGACTTGTGTATCCAAGTGCCTCTCGAAGCTACTAACATGAGTCTGACCAAACTGCAGGAGGCAGTGGAAGACAGGAGTGCCTGGCGTGCTCTGGTCCATGGGGTCATGAAGAGTTGGACACGACTAAACGACAACAAATCCAAGTGCCAGTGGAGTAGGGAAGCAGGCAGTAAATAAAGACTAACACAAACTGGTGTTGGATTAAATTAGGTCACACAACTTTACTGATTACAAGGCAACAGGTTTAGCATAGAAATTTGGTATGTATCCACACGATCAAACCAAACCACCTGATGGTAGATGAGCTATCATTTAACAGTTGGGGGTGACCACTGTTGAAGTCCCCCATGGCACCAACTGCTTCCAGAAGACCTCATCCAGTCACTGGTAGAGGGCATCATGGGCCCATCAGGCCCCCAACTGGGCTTCTGGGGAGAAAGCACTGCTCTCCAAGATCCCTTATGGGTATCTCTGCTTGAATAAAGCAGCGTACCCTTACCCTGCTCCTCTATACTAAAGATTAATCCCAATATCTTAGATGTCATAGAAAAATTGTGACACTTGCTATGAGGTAGGCAATCATCCTCTTATGGGTGAAATATATCCCCAGCCCTAATTCTAGTGACTGGCTGCTGTCAATAGCTATGCACTCAATTTAGGCATTCAAATAGTATGAAAACACAACAATATTGAATAAGAACTAGACTGACATTGGGAGGCTGGATGAGCCTGCCTTTTATGCTCCAGGGTGGACCAGACGTCAGGAGTCTTCACTCCAGTCCACCTCCAGAGCCCCAATGTCTGGGAGCCCCACGATGAAACTGCTCCCCAGGCAGTCTCTGTCGTCGTCACACAAAATGCTCCAAGCTATACCAAAGGATCTTGAACCCAACTACTTCTGCCCTGTCAGCCATGTCATGCTGCAAAAACCACCTCTGGTAAGCTGGGAACGGGGTATTATTCTAGCTCATGCAGGTAGAGCTAAACCATAATTTAGTATTACATGTGAACAAAGAGTTGCAAGTGATGATTACTGCTTCTTCAAACATCCTATAATGGTAAATCGTTTCTCCACTTTTTTACAGTTTATTCCTTTCTGCAGTCAATGAAGGTTAAGTGCAAGTTCTCTGGAAGCTTGCAACACATAAGTAAGCATGTTATTCAGATTACAGTAGAATGTCTAGTACACAAAAAATCATAACTAGCAACGCTGCAAGAAAGTTTGAAAAAACTGAACCATATTATTTCTAGTTGGGATCACTGCTACTCTATTGCAAAACTACGAAAAAACTTTATAGTGGGAGAGGGAGATTATTAAAAACTGAAAAATTGTAATTGATTGAAAAATCATATCTGTACTGGCATAGGTGTCATTTGCATTACACACTCACTTGTTGGTTTCTAATAAGGATATTGAGGAGCTAGAAAAAGTGTCCAAAAGTGCTGGAAGGAAATTTGCCAACATTTAGAGCTTTTTAGTTTACAATAAAAAGTGGGTGAGGGGAGATATGATAAAGCTGTGTTATATTATGCATACTGTAAAGGAGCTGGAGACTGAGGGAAGTTTTTCTCTCCTTGTACTGTTAGAACCAATGGTCATCTAATGAAACATCCAAGGAAACTGAACGTTGCAAGATTCAGGAAAGACAAATGAAAAAAAAAATTACACAGCATACTTGCTATCAAAAGATTTGGATGGCTTCAAAAGGAGATTAGACAAATTCATGAAGGATAAATTCATAGAGGATATTAACGGCTACTAGTCATAATGGCTCCATTACCTCCAGCATTCTGAGATTCATTATTATGAGTAGGTTAGAAATATTATTAAATAAATTAAATCACAGGCAGTATGCCTCTGAATACCACCTACTGTAGATTATGAACAGCAGAATGCTATTGCATGCACATCCTGTTTGTGGGCTAGTTACTCATAAGCATTTGACCTCTCATAATTTTGTTTTTATTGCATTTTTATTGCTTCTTATGTTGTATTTTATTGTATTACAGTTGGAATATGGAATTCAAACAGTAATACAAAAAATACAATGTATATGAATTAAATGCAGAAAAATATAATTAATATTCATACAGCATCTAGCACAGCACATTGCCATTGCTACAATAGGCAGGGAAATCATTAAGTGTTCCACTGAGATCCCCCGCAATTTTCAAATGGTCCATGGCAGAAAAGGTTTGAGAACCACTACTCTAGAGTTCTAAACATAAAAATGGACTCAAGAGTTCCAGTTTAGAGTTCTCAATGGGGCCTTCAGCAACACAATCCAACCTACAGATGTAAGGTTTGCCTGAATTTTGAAGCAAGAATGAGAACAGTTTTTCCCCAGGAAGAAAATGCTTTTGAGAATAACTGAAATATGTAAAAAATATTTTTGCACCTAGCCTAAATTTGTTTTGCTACTTTAAGAATATGAAGCATATTGTGTATGAAATTTACTCAGAACAAAATTGCATAGAGTTCAATGGAACTTATAGCCAAGTATGTACAGGACTACAGACTGAGCACATATAAAAATGCAATTTTATTCAGGAAAAATATTTTATCCTTCTCATTTATTTGTATGAAATATCCAATTAATTCATTAAGCTTTTAAATGCAGTGATACTGTTATCTCCAGTTAAAAGTAGTAGGTATCAAGTGATGGGAAAAACCTTTACCTAAGAACATGGAGAGCTGTTACTAGCCTGAACAGACAGTACTAGGCTAGACAGACAAATAGCCTGACCTAATATATGAGACAAGCAGATTTATATGTGAAAATGCAAGTACTCTTATCCCAAACCATTTGTACTGAGGAGCACTGTGAAACTGAAAAGTATTAATGCCTCAGCTGTATTCAAACAGTTTTTACCAAACTATATTATCCTGCTGTAAGACTAACTTTTTTTAAAGACTGGAATCAAGCAGATAAATTCATATAGCAGAAAAATATGACTTTAAGGGAAACTTCTCAGATCTAGTATGGTTTAAACTATGGAGCACACTAGATATAAATTTATTGAGAAATTTCTGCAATAACAGATTTCATGTCAATGTACAACTGCATGTCTCTTTTTTTCTATCTTTGAAGACCTTGCCTCTTACTTATTCACTTCTATGTCCCATATTTCTATATCCCAAAATCAGTCAGGTAATAGCAATCTAACAATCTCTGCACCCAATCCAGTCATTAATATTTTTTCTTTACTGTTTTGTATCATAATAATTATTACTAATCTCTTTAAGTTCTATATTTATGAATGTATTTTGCTTCTTATGGTCACATTCTGAAATCCTGTAATTTTTCTCTATCTATGAAATAATGAAAATACATTTAAAGTTACAAAACCTATCCAGTGTTAGATATGTAGCTGCAAGTTGTGGCACTCCAAGAAAAAGGATAAAACAGAAGTTCCAACTTGAATCCATAAATGTTGTAGTAAGCAAAGGAAAGGTTTTTATTTTCTTAACCTAAGATACACTTGACAAAGCGGTAAGTTTCAGCAGGGTTCTGGTCAAATTTTTTACAATTTAAAGTAACAACTACCACATTTTTGTTAATGCTTAAAATCAATGGTAGCCAGCATGCCAAAGAACATATTATAAATTACCCTTCCCCTTCTCTATTATTTTGCTAAAATTTCTAACTATTTTCATTTTGCACACTTAAAAACAAACAAAAGCAGTTTTTATTTTCTGTTCTTGCTTCCTTGAAGTGTTTCTCTCAACTTCTCCCTCCAGCACTCCTTTCCTCTACTGCCTTACAGCTCTACCCAAAATATGCCACAGATAAAATCTTCTCCAGCTGGTTCACTTTATTTCCCTCTCCTGCAACAACAGGATACAGTAGTTATATGACCACAGTGGGAAAGACTAAAGAAATGGGGTCTCAACTGGAGCCCTTAAAATCAATGAAACCTTTCCCACTGGCTTTTACAGGAAATGTACTAAGTGCATTGTTAAAAATCACAAATATTCTTGTAGATTTATTTATTTATTTCAGAATTTAATCCAGCTTAAAGATGGATTAACCATGGCACAATTCTTTAACTATATAAACAGAAGGTTTGGTCAGACAGCTGTTTTAGTTTTTAGTTGGAGATCATGCCCTCACTCTATCTGATGGCATGGTTTCTGGATGAAACATTCATGCCCATCTGTCAGAATATTAAGAGTGCCAACTGATATAGCAAAACTATATTCATTCAAGAATTTATCTGCGTACAAGTCTGGATTTTAAAAAACATGCTAGAAACAATACAATGTTTTGTAAGGTCTGCCCTTGCCAGTGGAGCTTTAAGGTTTTTGTTTGAACAGCAACCCTGTTCTGCAATGCTTCACAAACATCTTACATTTTTATTTACTGTATTTAAAACATTTATACATTTTAAGAGAAATGCTGTAGATTAGGATTAGAGCATCTGATTTGAATGCAGAAGGTCCTAGGTTCCAGCTTCTCAACAATGGGCAAGAACTCTGAAATCCTGGAGAGCTGCTGTCACTCAGTATGAACAATACTGACTTAGAGCAATTGTCTTATGTATAAGGCAGCCCCCATGTTCCTATGAACCCAGCCTTTCAGTCCTAAAAACATCCTCAAGGTTTTAAAATTAAAACACGTGCAATAAAAACTGAGTATAAAAAAGACCATTAAAACAAAACTCAGCACATTAAACCAGAAACACAACAGGAACAAAATTCAGCACAGATTGAACACCTGGAGATGTGAAACCATATTAACAACCTCTAGTGCCCAACAAGCTATTTCTCTCCCTCCCCTCAAAAAAAAAAAAAAGGATTTAAATTGTCTGCCTGCACTGCTCCTCCATGTACTCATGTTCCTTGCTAGGCCAATACTGCATGCACACCCCCACACCCACCTCCCTTCCAACTGGATGGCAGGTCTTTGGATTGCTTGGAAGCAAGAGAGATAGGTGAGGGAGCTCTGCCTCTGTGTATATGTTTCTATATAGATAGAGGAGATTGGAAGGAAGGTAGGGTGTCCCTGAAGAACTGGTAGCATCATGAGAGGGATGTGTGCACTGGCTTGTGAATGGATGGATAAAATGTAGAGTACATGTATGTTAAAGGTTGGGGAGTTATCCTGAAAAGGGAAAGAGACAAATTTGAGGAATGACTTTTAGCATTTCTAGGAAGCCAAGGGTAAAATGCCTTTATAAAAACTACTCAATGCTGTTAACAATGTAGAAACATTTGAGACAATATTTAAACTTAAATCAAAACAATACAACTACAATGAAGAAGTTAAAATCAGAGGAGAAACCAGCAGCAAAGATACAATTAAATGAATAAGGTTACAGCCTAACAGAAAATATAAATGATCTTCACATATATTAAAACAACCATAAATATATCATTTAATCAAGGATATCTGATTCTAACATAATTATATAATATCTGACTATGTATTTTGTTCAAGTGTCAAGGCCAAGAGAGTCCACTTAACTCTTCATTAGGACACTGTAAATAAGGGAAAACGGTTATTCCCCTGTATAAGTTTAACAAAGACAGGCAGATGTGAAACATGCTCTAGACACCTTTCTTTCTTCTGATTTTCCAGCTGTGGGCTTTTGTCAAAGTACTAACAGGCTCCAAAATTCTCTCAACTAAACTCAGTTATCTACCAATCTATTTTTATGTGTTATTTTTGTAACAAACACCAGTAATTATAAAGCAAATAGCACTAATCTAAGCGCCTATGGGAAAATGTTTCAATAAAAGCCTTTGATGATATTCCTGCTGAAAGAAATTATATTCCAACTTGGCATTTGCAACCTTTTATTTAAAAACATTGTTTTGAACTTTAACTTACTGTTCTATACTTTTGTAGTGGAAGACATTACAAAACTTTGTGTTGAAGAATGGAGTAATAAATGCCTGCATAGTATATATATATAAAAAATAACTCAGGATCCCAAACCAATAGATTCAAATTACAAGAAAAATGGGTGCAATTTACAAGAAAGGAGATTCCGACTAAACATTAGGAAGAACTTTCTGATGGTAAGAGCTGTTCCAACAGTAGAATGGACTACTACAGGTGATTGATTCACCTTCTTTGGAGGTTTTTAAATAGAGGTTGGATGGTTGTCTGTTAGGGTTTCTTTAGCTGTGCTTCCTGCATTGCAGAAGTTTTAGACTAGATGACCCTTGGGTTTCCTCTTCCAACTTTACAGTTCTATGATTCTAACTTCAAGAGATAAGGAGTGTTTATCTGCTTCCAGGTTAATGCACACTTCATCAAAGATAAGAGAATTAACTTTTTTTTATTCATGAACTCTTAGACAGGTATCCATTTCTATCACATAAGGCTCCCTGGCATTAAAATGCATCACACTTAAAACAACACACACACAGTACAATTTCTGGCTGCTTAAAAATTAATGCTGCAATTCAATGCACACTTACTTGGAAGTAAGATGTGTTGCACTCATTACCAGAGGAGCAAGCTCCAAATGCATTGTTTACAAGCCAGCTGTTGACAATATAGTTTTCCAGCATAACCCTTAAACCATCTGTTCACTATCTGGCATAATTATTATATAGGGCTGCCCGCTTGTAAATCACCTGTCATTTCTATTTTAAAACCCTGGCTCATCAGCTGATGAGTAAGGGGTTAAATCATGTTGCTTTGGCTGCATGCGCCAGTTCCATACTGGGAATAGGCATACAAAGCAAATGCAGCATTTAACGCCAATCATTTGGTTGCACCACGGGTGATATCAGTTGATGGTTTGGGGGAAATGGCCTCACAGGCCAAATTGGACCTACTAGCAGGTCAAGACTGACCTATAGACAAGAGGTTCCACTTCCCTGTCCTAAGAGCTCAAGGTGGTATACTTTGTTCCTCAATGTGCTTCATGGCTACGTGAAGATTTTAACTAGATTTTCCCAGTTCTAGCCCAACATTCTAATTATACTACACAAGCTCCCCTACTAAATATTACTAAAATAATAATAATAATTAGACAATTTAAGCAGTTCTTAACTTTTTTGGAAGGGAGACTATACAGATGATTTATACAGATTATACAGGAGATCTATACAGATATCCAAATTTATAAACTCCATCATATCCAAGAAAATCCATGAAAAACCTAATTTGAAATTTCAAACACTCTCTGTCCTAATGCTGCTTGTTTCACCACTCTCCTATTTAAATAAAGCCGTAGCCTGTTACTTAACAGGATATGTTACTTCATAACTGTGAAGTATAAACATGTGAAATGCTATCCAGTATAAACTAATCCGTTACACAGAAGTAATTTACTACCAATGGATCACAAACCATCCCAAAATCATTTTTTATTTTTTAAATAGGACATTTAATTGCACATGCTGATGTGTACAAGGGTTCTTGCTCCTACAAGTGCATTAACAAGCTTTCTCCATTGTGAACATATTTTCTATACTGCCTCAAATATGTTTTGCTGACTTTTAAACACATCTTAATCTATGTTTACTATGAATTGTCAGTTTTGAAAACTACTTTGGTTTCATTTTTAGAAGAAACTGAACATTTCAAGCTACTTTTGAAGAGACTGTCAAATGGAATTCATGTCTTGTTCATACATCCTCAGTAAGTTATACAGGCTTTGTCACTTCTTATTCATGCTCTATAGTTCAGTTCTCGGTCAAAAACCGCATAGAAAGCGGCTGTTTGTGGAAGAGGTACTTAAAAATTGAAATCTTAATATATAGTACAAAACTGAAGTCACTGAATACTCATTAAATACTCATGAAATACTTATTAAATAAAAAGGTCATATTTTTAAAACATACTACTAAGAATACATGTAAGTTTTGATTGTTTAGAAGTTTATATGATGTGAAATATTCTGAATCTTTTGGGGCACAGAGCAGCAACTTTCTTTGATCAAACTAGAAAAAAGTTGCAAATAATATGAAGAGAAATCATATGTTACTCTGAAAAAAAAAAGAGTCCTATCCATGCTGGAAAAAACCTGACAGCCCCTCACTAACAATAAATTATCTATTGACAAAAATGATTTTCTGGGTGTGCTACAGTATTTGTAGTCATAGTCCGTGTGGATTCTTCAGGAGACCCCTGTGGTTGCCAAGGCCTTATCTCTAGGTTCTAAGAGGCAGAGAGGCCATCCTGCAACCAAACAGGAAGTGACCTGCACAAGACACCATCAAGCATTGCATCCCCATGGCAATAATGACCAACATAAAGGGAAATTAAGGAGAAACTAAGCTGGGCACCCTACAATAAGCTTTGAGACACCCCTTATTAGACACACACACCTCCAAGTAGTCTCCTCTATGAGACAACATGGAACTGCTTCCAGCCCATATTCATTCTGGATGCAGGACCCTGTATCACTGGGGAGCGAACCCAGCTTATTATGGGATGCACACTTTCAGTTCTATCCTAAATAGGGTCCACGGAGAGGTTCACAATCAACTATTTAAAAACGAAATAGCAGCAACAAAAACATCAACAGCCAGACACAGTACCAGAAAAGGTATATTCAAATAAAGCTGTTACATGATTGTATACAGGGAAGTTGTTTGCTGGGTCTCATGGGAACAGTGCATTCTATAACCTATTCACTGGTACTTCATCACCCTCTGCAACTCAGGGTGGTGGGACATGTGGCAGGACTTTCTTGCTGAATTGTGTGATCAGTTTCATGAAGAGCTGGTCTTTCAGATATCTAGGTTCCAAACATGTTGACATATGCACTGCACAGAGAACTTAAGGGAGGAAGTCTCTCACCATGCTGAGCACTTGGAAGAAGGGATAAATAACATTTATCAAAGTTCCCCTCCCAAAATAATTATCTGCTATGTAGGTGTCCCTTCTGCTACTACTTCACTTATCTGTAATCCTCTCTCACGCTTGCTGTTTACCCTTCTCACATGAATCTTCTTCCAGGAAGTGATGGAAAGGTTTTGAGATCTGGAAGATACACGTGGACATGTTTTTCTAGTAGCTATTCTAGCTTCTTGCAGGAAGGGTGGAGGGTGCTGCTTTCACCGAATATTAGTGTAACAGCATGGAGAGTGTAAGAAAGAGGAACTTGGTCATTTGGTGCAACTCTAGTTAGTTGCAACTAAACATAAACCACTGTTCTAGGATTCTAACTATGATGTAACCTTTTTCTAGATTTAGTGGATCTCTGTTTTTCACATGAGACTGGATTCATGTGAGTAGGTAAAATGCCACACCACTCTCTCACTATCAGTCCTACTTAGACAGCTGTTTATCATTTTGGTTGTTAGTTCTGAAGGTCAATGGTTTAACTAACTTATCTATTTTCCTCACACTCAGACTGGAATTTTACCTTAACATTCTTAGGCCCATAGAAATCTGATCCCTCCCCTTTACCTTTAATTGATATAACCATAAGCCCAGGCAATAATATTCACTTCAACCTGGAGACCACTGAGTGTTCTGATTTCGAAGCCAGTTGTTGGGTTCACGATAAACCTTTGCTTTAAAGCCAAACATCACCGAAAGTTTACAGTAACAATTAGAAGTTTCTGTCCCATTTCCTTCAAACCTGGGCATGACATGGGCAAAGAAAAAGGATAAGCCGTGTTGTTATTTAAACACCTCCCTTGAAAGAAACTTTTCCAGAAAAGCATTACAATAGAACAGAAACCACCTGTTTTAGATGACTGCTACAACTTTTGTTTCAGCAAGCCTATCCTGACAAGTAAACAAATTATGTATATCTGCATTAAAATTTTCTGATTTTATTTGAAAATCAATGCAGTAATTGTTTTATATTGTTCTCTGTACACCACTTAGGGATTTTCCACTAAAACCCTTTATAAATTCTTTTAAATAAATCAATGCAATATAATACAATACGATTAAAAACGTAAACAATAAATCAATAATGCCAAATCAGTATTTTGGCAAACAAGTATAAACCTCATGAAATAAAAATAATAAAGTTCAATATTTGATCAAAAATTAAGATTTTACTTTTCCTAAGTGATTTCCACAGATAACATGGGTCTGATGCTGCTGTGGCTGTGGACAGCATTATTTAAATCAGCTATGCATGCACAAACATTAACACTGGAAGTTTCTTGGTAATGGGAAGATGAAGCTTGATCTGTGATGTTCTGCAGTTGACCAAAATCTAACCAAATTCTACAAACATTACCCAATCCTGTAGAAACCTATGAGCACAGCACTTCTTTAGCGCAAGAACCTCAATTACATAATTCTACACAAATATCTAATTGCTTATTCACACTTTTAAATGTGAGTACTAATTTCATTAGTAACAGGAAGAAACGCCTACTTTCAGTGGCCCAATACACATATAGCACCATCAAGTACACACACATTTAAATGGTTTTCCTACATTAAAGGAAGCAGTGAGTGGGACAGGATCAAACCCTTTGCAAAAAAAACCCACTAATTTACAATACAAGTACAGTATAGTGATACCTCGAGTTACAAACGCCTCAGGTTACAAACGCTTCAGGTTACCAACTCCGCTAACCTAGAAGAGTTACCAGTACCTTGAGTTGAGAACTTTGTCCCAGGATGAGAACGGAAATCGTGTGCTGGCGGCGCAGCGGGAGCAAGAGGCCCCATTAGCGAAAGCACACCTCTAGTTAAGAACAGTTTCAGGTTAAGAACAGACCTCCAAAACGAATTAAGTTGGTAACTAGAGGTACCACTGTATTCATAATTTAGTAACTTAAAGTATAACTGAACAGAAAATAACAAATATATATATATATATATATATATATATATATATGCCTAGGTTTAATGTTAAACAATGCAGGACACATTTTCATATTTAAATATTAATCTCTACTATTGCACTCTTTTCAGATCTTCACCATCACACACAAGAAGCATTTTTTACATAAATCCTCAAATATAGTTCAGGTACTTAGCAGAAAAATGCAATGCAATACAAATCTAAAGCTTTGGGGGCAGCTTTAAACACATATGGCTGCTACAGTTTAGGTTATTACTGTAAGCACACTTGTACTGACTTCAGTGAAACTTGGAAGTGTTTGGTATGCAGGTGTTAATTTGAGTCTTTTAACTTTCAGATCCTCTGTCATTACAATCAGACAGTTCATAAACATTGCTCTCAAATTCCATTACATTGTTTCCAGGACATAATTAGGTAGTCATTTTTTCACACAAAATGAATCGTGAGAACTAGTTATCAGGTATTAATGTGATATAATTTTTTTGGGAAGTCCATTATCAATTCCAACAATAACACTTCAGACAAAGTACTTCAGAATTACCACTATGCAACCAATAAAATAACTGAATATGCAGTTATCAGATAAATAAACACACAGGAGTATCTTTTAATCACCCAGAAAGCAGTCACATAAGATAATGATTCTGTCATTCACATTACTACAGAAAACCCACTTAGCCTGACCACCAGTCTTTCCCATTCTCAAGCTTCTGCCTATCTTGCCTGCTTCCTCTAAGTAAATATAAAAGAAATTAATTTTATGTTAACTGCATGAAAACTGAATTAATAACACACCAGCAATAACCTTTTACTCCTGCTGGAAATAGACCATTATAATTTTGTTCTCTAGTTTTCAAACCAGAATGTATTTCCTTGCAAAGAATTTATGATTCTCTATATCTCACCTGAAGCTGTGTTCTTCACAGGTATTGACTGTACCAAAAGAGAAACTACACAATGTTGTCTCAATTTTCTTTCCTGTCCCATCTTGACATTTGCAGGAAGTAATTCTAATATAAAATGCACTGCTATCAAAACAACTTCTGAACTTTCCCCTTTACTCGAAATGCATTCTCTGATTTCTACATATTTATAAGCAGTGACAGAAGACACTCTCCCAAAAAAACTAATAACTGGGTTATGAACATATAAAGCATTTCTTGACACATCAACAGGTTCTCAGAGGTTTAATTGCCAAAACAAAGGATGAAAACAACAAAAGAAAAGGATTAAGCACCTTGCCTTCAGGGCAAGATCTCCTTGAAACTGCTCAATGAACTATTTTTCTGTATCTCTATTTTTCCATTGCTACGTGGAAATAAATTAACAATTACTTTAAAAATACCAAGTTACAGCAACTTAAAAAAACAGGTGTTTTATTAAAAAGGATAGCTTTGAAAGCTGAGAAATGGATATGAATTCTGAGGAACCATTCATGTTTATCATTATTTACTTAGCCCCCTCATATCTCAAACAGAGCTGTAACTCTTGTGCATTTATTGCTCAAATGTTGTAACAGCCAATCTCTAAACATTTGCAGAGGTTCTACTATTCTGTTAGGCTGAGCCAGTGGTAAATATTTATTAGAACAAAAAATGACATAATACTTCAAAGTGACCAATGTAACTATATCACAGCTCCTGCTTTTGCCTACAGGTTAGCATAGGATGGTTAAAACTTTGTTACAAAAGCATTTTAAGGTATCTGCCATGTAGCAGCTCTCCTCCTCATTTTATATCCAGAACAGGATGTTTCCATTCAACTGTTCCATGAGCTTTGCTGCAGCAAATCTTGCATTCAGGAGAGGCGTCAAATCTCTCATAATTAAAGTGATTCATTTCTATACCCAGTTTCCTCGCTCTCTCTTGTGTAGATTTCTAAACCTCTAACATAGGTAGAGCTAAAACTTTGCCATACAACTCTGCAATTAATGCTTGCACTACAAAGTGACTATGAGCTAATTTAACTAACATGAAATGTTTTTTCCATGTATTGGGAGCAGCACAGGGGTGGTGTGTGTGTTTGTGTGTGGAGATCAGCACCATTTAGACAGACAGCAGGCAAGAAAGCTATTTCAAACAATAAAGGTGACAATGAAGCTACCTGGTGTAACAAAGTAGTAGAGGCTCACCCAATCAACAGATTGTAAGAGACAAAACCTCTCTTCAACATGTCAAACCCAATGGGCTGCAAGGTAATAGGGTTAAATCATTCACACATTTCAGCAACAGAGGAAAGACGCCATCTGGGGCTATTCTTTAATCTTATACAATTAAAAATAGATGTACTATCAAATCCCTCTGCTTGGCAACAGACTGAAGTCACAAGACCATCTGAGAGCACCTAAAGTTGAGAATAATTAATACAATTAAATCCACTTTTTCAGATCAAGCATTTGAAGAAGCACGGGTTAGAACTGTATGGGCCTATGTGACAGAGCAGTATTCCATACACTCTCCTACTCAACAACAAAACAAGAAAGTGAACTAAAAAGGGCCAGGAGTTGGACAGAGAGTGAGTACAGGTCATAAGCACAAGGTGGAAATGTAATTTGAAGGGAGCCTGGTACGAAAACTGGCAGGAGGAAGGAAGTCTCTGTTGCTACCCCCCAAAAAAGATCTGTGTTGGAAGAGAAGTCATCACTAATTAACAGTAAAGAAAAGGTATTACTTCCGGAGGTGTGGGATTTATCTGCCTCAGGCCTTGGGAAGTGTCACTAGGTGGATATGAGAAACCTGTCAGGAGGAGGCACCAGGGATGCCATGAGTAGGAAAGTGGGCAGGAGCTTGTTAAGGAGGGCAGAGTAGAAGCATATGGCTAAAGGGAGCTAGCTCTCCAAGGACCAGCGAAAGATAAAGGGAACCCTCCCAGATTAAATGACAAAGTAGCTCATGAAGAAAGCCCCTCCCTTCAGTTTCCATGTTGGGGAAGAGGATGGAGAGGGAAGGCAGATCAGGAAGAGAACAGGCACCTGGACCAAAAAAAAAGGAGGGGGAGGGAGTGGGACAGAGCACGAAGGTGCACTTAGAGGACACCAGAGTAGTTAGGATCCTGCATGTTGTGGGGGGAGGGGGCGCCTGAGGGATCCGCTTTCTCTGTTTTTTTTTTGGGGGGGGGCGGAGGGAGACAAGAGAGGCAGCCCCGTCCCCAGAGCTCTTCCTACACAGGAGCTGCGGCAGGGACCCCCGCACCCCTTACCAGGTTCAGCACGGTCTCCACGATGTCCCGGTTGCTGACCTCGCCGACTTGGATGAGTCCGATCAAGACGGCGAATTTCATGCGGATGTTGCGGATGGGCACGGACGGGTTGATCATGCCGGCGGGAAGCACCACGGACCCGGAGCCCGACGCCCGCAGCTCCCCCATCACGGCCGCAGCCGCCGAGCCACCTCCACCACCTCCTCCTCCCGTCGTCGTCGTCGTCGTCGTCGGTGCTGGTGGCGGTGCTGCTACTGCTCCCGCGGCGCCTCCAACACCTCCGCCGCTGCTGCTGGCCCCGACAGGGATGAGCCCCGCCGGCTGCGGCTCCGGCCCCGACCCCGGCTTCTCGCTCGCCATCTAGCCCCTGGCCGCTGCCAACACTACCTGCCGCCGCCGCCGCCGCCGCCCTGGCCGAGAATCCACCGCAGCGGCACAAGCGCAGCAACAGCAGCAGCAGCAGCAGCAGCGCCCGGCGGGGCCGCAGGGAGCGGACCGGAGCCGCCGCCGCCGCCGCCGCCGAAGGGCCGTCCCAGGAGCCGCTCCCGCGCCCGCCTCTATAATGAGGGATTATTATGGGCGCCGCTGCCCCGTTAGCCGAAGCCGCTCCTCCGCCGCTTCTCCCCTCACGGCGCCACAAAAGCGGCCGAGACCGGGGGCTTGCGCGCTGTGGGCCGCCGGGAGAGGCTTCGGGGCGGCGGCGGTGGGCTGGAGGAGGGGGGACAGCGCGGAGGAGAGCAGGAAGCTCGCCCCGCAGCCCCCGCTGTTGTTGTGGAGCCGGAAAACGCCGCCGCCGCCGCCGCCGCCACTCACTCCGCCATGTTGCCGCCCCCTGCCTGCGGTAGCCGCCAGGGCGCCTGCGCTGCGGAGCCCGTGGGGGGAGTGGCCGAGCTCCCTCAGCAGCAGCAGCAGCAGCGGCCCCTGCTCGCTCGCCCCGCTCCTCCTTCGCTCACTCTCGCCCGGGAGACGCCGGGAGAGGAGGCGCGGAGCTTGGCCCAGGCTTCTCTTAGTCGCGGCCGTCCACCTTCTGGGTCTTGGGAGGAGAAGGAGAGGGCGGCGGCAGCGGCAAGACCGGGGCTGTTTTTGCGACTGTGAGGGGATTTGTTTACACAGCGCGCGGGGTTTTGTTTTGTTTTTTTGCCTCCTCCGCCCGCCACAGACACCCCGTCCTAGTCTTCGTCTCCCCGCAATGGACACAGCAAAAGGCGACGAGACCCGCGGGCACAAGGATGCCCACAGGAGTCCGCGGCGGGTCCCTCGCAAGGACCGCGGGCCGGGTGGATGGGCAGGTGTCGTTCGCGCCTCTCCGCACACCGCGCGCGCCGGCGCCTGCTGCCTCTGGGAATCCAGCCGCCTGCCAAAAAGCGCGGGCTTCTGCTGCAGCCGCGAAAAAAAGCGTTTGTGGAGAAGGATGCGTTTGGTTTTACGTAGAGGCTCCCCAAACCTACCATCGAATGACGGCTCGCATCCCTGTCTGTGAGGACTGTACTGTAAAACATCGTCGTGGGTTTTGGCTGGCACGGCTTCCCTCCAAAACCACGATCCTCCCAATCCATGGTGCCGCCAAGGTCCGAGCCATTATTCTACATTTTTTAAGCATAGGATTCCCCACAAATCAATTGACTCTTGTGGGCAGCCGCGTAAAAGTCACGTATCCATTGTGGCACTGCCATATGCAACTGAGGCATGGATCCTGGTGGATTCTCAATACTGTATGGTAGTGTTGTCATCCGTCTCTCTTGGCTCCAGCATTAAAAAAAAAACCCACACAAAACAAACTAGTGTTTGCTCGTGCTGCAGGTGTGGGGAACATTGGGAACTCTGGATGTTGCTGAACTACAAACAACTCCCATCAGCCCTGGCCATTGGTCATGCTTGCTGAGGCTAATGAGAGTTATGGTTCAGTAACATCCAGAGGGCCAAATGTTCCCCACATCTTCATTTCTGGGTCATAAAAACACAGATATTTGTAGTTACAGATAGGTAGCCGTGTTGGTCTGCCATAGTCAAAACAAAATAAAAAAATTCCTTCCAGTAGCACCTTAAAGACCAACTAAGTCTTTAGTTGGTCTTTAAGGTGCTACTGGAAGGAATTTAGATATTTGTAGGTTATAGTCTAAAGTCCACCCCAAATCCACTATCAAAACACAATTTGCATCTATTTCCAAGTGTTACATTGTACAGGGACAGCATAGGCATGTGCAACACATTTCAATAGTGTGTGCAATGAGGGGTGGTTTTTTAGGTGCACATTTATTGCATACAAACTCATACTCAAATCATAAGGGTATTATTTTTATGTCTGCAACAAATCCTGTAGAGGTAAAGAAAAAAGATGCAACTACTACACGACTGGGTCACCTTACCTTCAATGAAAGGTTAATGGGGGGGGGGGCTTTAGCTTTGCAGATTAATTATTATTATAATTATACCCTGCTCATCTGATTGGGTTGCCTCAGTTATTCTGGGTGGCTTCCAACACATATAAAAGCATAATAGAACATCAGACATTAAATAAATGAATAAAGAATGGCTAGTGGATGACAAAAGGCATCGGAACAACACTGAATAGCCTTGAAATAAATTAGCCTTGGTGGTAATGTACCCCCACCCCCTCCACTATAGCCATATAAATGTAGTCAATTCATTTAACCTAAAGGGCTTTAGGAAAGCTCTTGGATAATTGCATACTTTGGAGTTACCTACTTTTGAGGCATATAAGCAAAGGAGAAGCAGGACTGTGAATGAAATGAGAAGGTTGTAAATATAAAAAAAAAAAATCAGAAATGTGCCCAGACATTCTAGGCTAGTGGCCAGACCATCAGCAGCTTTTACTTACCATCTTAGGGGCCCCTTCAACGCAGCAATGTGTCAAATTCATAACATGTCAAGAATAACCACACCTCCATTTTCTGTATAAGTTCCTATTAGTTCTTCCTTCAAGAATGAACATTCTGCTGCTCAGCCTGCAAATGAGCTGCCCAGAGCTTCATTGACATTGATTCTGCCAAGCCTGCAAATAAGTCCAAAGAGGCAGGGTAAAGGCAGATTTCCAGACACATACAACAAACCTGAATAATGACTTGTTCACTTTTTTTCAATCTCTTTTCTCCACGATAAGTCATGCTAACTGGCATGTACACTATTCTATACCTGTTAACTCAGAAACTATGCTAAATTGGTTAACACTGAGTTTATTGTAACTTGCCTCCTACTAAATGTGCTTCCAGTACAGAACTCATTTCCAAATTGACAGCCTATATATTGTAAACATTCAGTCATTTGGATTCATATGGCTCCAACTTACCTGTAGGACAGAGACTGAGAGGCCATCCTTTTCCAATATTGGAAATCCTTGCCTGCATAAAAAAGGTTGGGGAAAGTTTCTCTTTGATGTATCTGTGAGCACAAAATGTTGTCATTGTACTTCATAGTGAAGATGTTCCAGAATTCTGATTATTTTCCAGCTCTATACTACCCTTCTGAGATGTAGCAACCAGAGCAATGGAAAAGTGTAAGCTAGTAATGTTTGTGCAGGTTTGCTTTGCTAATCTTACTACTACTATGCAATACGGTAAATAACAGAATTAAACCAGTAAAAGAACACCAGAAGGGCCTGCTAAAGGCCCATCTGGTCTAGAATAAGGTTACCAGACGTTTCCAGGGACAGTCCCCGGATTTACAAATTAGTCCCCTGACAAAATCCTATCATTCCTACTGTAGTTGAAAAATGTCCCCAAATTCATTGAAAAAAGTCTGGTAACCTTAGTCTAGACTCCCTTTCTCACGTTGGCCAACCAGATGCTCAGGGGAAGCCTGCAAGCCAAACCTGAGCGCAACAGCGCACTCCCCAACTGCAGTTTCCAGCAACTGGTATTCAGAGGTGTCCTCCAACAGTGGAGATAGAACTTAGCCATCATGGGCAGTACCCATTGACAGCCTTATCCTCCATGAATTTATTTAATCTTCTTTTAACACCCATCCAACTTGGGTGGTTACTGACTTAAAGCCACCTTAGTTTATTGCCTCTTGTGGGAGCACATGCCATAGCGTAACATATCTTCTCTGTTTTATGCTTAAGAATATAATCTCTTGTGTCTTTTAAAATCAAATCAAAGACCTTGCTATTTATGCAGAACTAGCTCCAGTTTACGTTTAAACAATTTAGATCCAATTTGTGACAATATTCACCGAAAACTATGATTTTTTTGGATTAATCATTGCCTAGGATGGCAGTGGAGGGCGCTGTACTCTGATAATTCCAGACCCATCTGGTAGGGTTACTACAGAATGTGGTTCTAAGGGTACATCTTCTCTGCTTGTGCCATTTCTCTTACCTCCCATGCTATTTCACACCTATCTGGAGCGTATGGGCTAGTAAACTCCAAAGATGCAGATGGTAAGCAGTGCAGCTGACCATGGACTTGGTGTTCTACCTGTTCTGAATAGGGCTTCACTTCTCCTTAAGGGTTTGTAGCTTGGAAATGCTTTTATAGTTATCCTTGCTTGTGGATGCCCATGGACACGTGAAGCTTGGAGCACCTTATACTTTGTACACCCCTCCTAAATAAATACAATCTTGTCACAGTTGTCCATGTACTGGACAAATCAAGGTTAGATGCATTATATGTGGGAATGCCTATAAAAAGTGATTAGAAAAGTTCAACTGCATCAGGAGACAGCAGCCAGATTATTAACAGGGACCTTCCTTCCTAAATGAATTTCTTGGATATTGAAACTGGCTTCCTGTATGTTTCCTGGAACAGTTCAAAGTGGTGTGTTTAATGTGTTGTTGTTGTTTCATTGTTTAGTCGTGTCTGACTCTTTGTGACCCCATGGACCAGAGCACACCAGGCACTCCTATCTTCCACTGCCTCCCGCAGTTTGGTCAAACTCATGTTGGTAGCTTCGAGAACACTGTCCAATCATCTGGTCCTCTGTCATCCCCTTCTCCTTGTGCCCTCCATCTTTCCCAACATCAGGGTCTTTTCCAGGGAGTCTTCTTTTCTCATGATGTGGCCATGATCTGTCCTTCCAATGAGCACTCAGGGCTGATTTCCTTAAGAATGGATAGGTTTGATCTTCTTGCAGTCCATGGGACTCTCAAGAGTCTCCTCCAGCACCATAATTCAAAAGCATCAATTCTTCAGTGATCAGCCATCTTTATGGTCCAGCTCTCACTTCCATGCATCACTACTGGGAAAACTATAGCTTTAACTATATGGGCCTTTGTCGGCAAGGTGATATCTCTGCTTTTTAAGATGCTGTCAATGTTTGTCATTGCTTTTCTCCGAAGAAGCAGGTGTCTTTTAATTTCATGACTGCTGTCACCATCTGCAGTGATCATGGAGCCCAAGAAAGTAAAATCTCTCACTGCCTCCATTTCTTCCCCTTCTATTTGCCAGGAGGTGATGGGACCAGTGGCCATGATCTTAGTTTATTTTTTTGATGTTGAGCTTCAGACCATATTTTGCGCTCTCCTCTTTCACCTTCATTAAAAGGTTCTTTAACTCCTCCTCACTTTCTGCCATCAAGGTTGTGTTATCTGCATATCTGAAGTTGTTGATATTTCTTCCGGCAATCTTAATTTCGGTTTGGGATTCATCCAGTTCAGCCTTTCGCATGATGAATTCTGCATATAAGTTAAATAACCTATAAAACACCAAATAATTAATCAAAAAGAGCAGAAAGCTAAAGGAATAACAGCAATCAAAAACCTCTCAAAACAGATGTGTTGTATCCCTTCCAATGAAGCTGAATGTTGCAAGATTCAGGATAGACTAGGGTCACATCCACACCATACATTTAAAGTACCCTTGTTGTTGTTTAGTCATTTAGTCGTGTCCGACTCTTCGTGACCCCATGGACCAGAGCACGCCAGGCACTTCTGTCTTCCACTGCCTTCCGCAGTTTGGTCAAACTCATGCTGGTAGCTTCAAGAAAAAGTACCCTTATTCCAATTTAATAGTCATGCCCACCCCCAAGAGTCCTGGGGACTGTAGTTTGTTAAGGGTCTCCTAACAACTCTCTTTACACATTTCATAATTAAGCTGTGGAATTCACTGTCGTGAGATATAGTAAGGTTCCCCCAACTTTAAAAGTGGTTTGGACAAATCCATAGAGTATAAGGCTATGAATGGTTATGATGGTCATGTTCCGCTTCCACAGAGGCCATAAGCCTCTGAATACCACTTGCTAGGACTCCCAAATGGGAAGAGTACTATTGTCCTTGTGTGCTGCTTGCAGGATTCCCAAAGTCATCTGGTTGGCTACTGTGAGAACAGGATGGGCCTTTGATCTGATCCAGTTCTTGTTATGCTCTCCACAAGTTCCAAACCTCTCTAAGGAAGCAATTTTTCAGCTTTGAAACATTTGCAGTGACGGCCCTGCTTTGTGTTAACCAACTGAAGTGAACATATCTATACATAGCCCACAACTTGGTCTTCAGTAAACTTTGCCTAGGCATTCATTGAAAAAAGCAGTGTGCTTCCTTTTATCCCACATTTTTTGGAGAGGCATACATTTGCTTTTACCTTCTGATTTCTAAAAAAAAGAGAAAAAAAAGTGATCCTCATAGGAGCTGAGTCTGTGTGGAGCTTCTGGGTTAATTGCTAGCATTCTTTCTGTTGCTGACACAAAAACCAGACAACAGCTTTGGTTTTTTTTAAGGTGGGTTTTTTTTAGTGGTCTCTTTGATTCAATGGTTTTCCTAGTCCTGAGGGGAAAGCAATTCTCAGTTAGTCCCAAGACTACCACTTCCTCATTGGAGCTTGTTGTGCTCATCAAATATTTTCTGCATAGCTGAGGTAATTTCAAAGACTTCAGACTTTTAAGTGAGATTATAGGCTTTTTCAGCCTTGGTAGAAATCCACTATCATTTCTGAGATATGCAATGTTATATCACCAACATAATGCACTGCAGCAAAAGCGTTTAAGGCAAGTAAGAACATAACTACTAGAGTAGTTATTATCTGTCTCACAATGTGCAGAAATTCTTTTTTTAAGACTCCAACTTGGCGACACCATTATTAGACAGAATCCAAAAGAACAAATTATGTTGCTTCCCTTACTTTTACCATTTTCTTTTGTCCCCTGTCTGTGTAGTAAAAAAATATATCTGTAGGTGATGGTGAAATGTTTTGAATGAATAATTTCCTATGCTTTTATTTTATTATATCAGTAATTTAGTGAAAGTGATGACAAAAACTGAATTATAAGGACTGCCTGAACCAAAATGATATCCTGCTGTTGTGAACACTTATACAGTGTCTTTAATATCCTGAGTATTGCTGTGGTGGTGAAGAATAAATTGCAGCAACCACAAATTATTTTTCATTAATAAAATAAAACATTATTCTTGTTTAGTCGGGTTTTTGCTAGGTTCTGTTCATAAAAGGTTGTTACAACTGATGGATGCATATATTTGAAAGTAAACAACAATACTTTGCAGTCTCAATGAGGCAAAATGGACATTCTGTTCCTCTTTGAATGTTCAGCACAAAGAACCGGGGGAGAGAGACAAGCTACAGTAATAACAACAATATTACGCTATTTTGGCCCCTCTTGTTCCATCTTCACTCACAGTATGTAATAGCCTTCCACAGTCAGATTTATAGCCGATTGTGTCACATTTTGGCCTCTAGCATATCACCCAGACTAGTGTTTGATTTGGTAGTTCATCCTACAGCTACTGGTCCTAAATCAAGAACAGATAAAAGCATGGGCACGGATGATCAACTGATACCAACCAGTAGTTCTACTGGTAAAATAGTTTTTAGTTGGTAGGCAGCAAGGCAGCAAGGCAACAGGATAAAGGCAGCTCTATGGCAACAGGATAAAGGCAAGTGCAAACTGTGCATATCCCACATAAATGTTCAAGTTAGTGCTGTGCTGAAAATTTCCCCCTCGTTTTTTTCTACCGTTCTCTATCAATCGATGAGAAATGGAATTGCATTTTAAAAGTATATAAGGGAGAGAACATTTTGGGAGAAAAAAAAAAGCATGGGTGGGATGCCGGGTTTTGTTGCATTAACCTTATATCAAGCTGACCAATGTTTGAATTCTGCAAATCCACTCTTGCAGCCTTCCTGGGAGCTCACATTTCCTGGAAAAGTGGGTTGGGGTATTATTTAGGAGTTTGTTGGTATTGTTATTGATAGTAATTTTTGTATATTTATATCTAGATCTTACTGTGATTTATATGGAAATTGTTTCAATTTGGTTGTGTACCTATTGATGTGTTTTATTTATTGTTTATGACTACTTTTGTTATACAGTTTATGCACAGTTTATGCCCACAGTTTATGCAGGGGTTATGTTGTGAGGATTGCTCCTAGAGCCAAAACTGCAAACACATGGGGTTCAACGATGGGTGGGATTGGCAAAGTATTTTTTTCAATGGATGCCCGCCCCCTTTCTGTCCCCTTTTTATTTTTTTGCCAAGCACGTGAAGCTCCATGTGCACAAGCATGTAACCTGTGGGCTGACTGTATTTGTAATTATGTATTTTTTCATGTTGTAAACTACCTTGAGCATAACAACAACAATTTTATTATTGATATGCCACCAATCTGACTGGGTTGCCCCAGCATGGTTTTAACTATGTAAAGGAGGCGTACAAATAAAGTAAGTGTGTGTGTGTGTGTGTGTGTGTGTAAAATTCCTCAGGTAACATCATAAGCATAGGAAACTAAGAAACATACTGTGCACCTGACAGCTGTTCCTTTTTTTAAAAAAAATAGAAGTCTTTTCCTTTTTAAAGAAAGCAGTGCAAAAAGTTAAAAGGAACAACTTCCTTTACAAACAATAACAGTGAGTACATCAATCTCAGGTGCTCAGTAGCCAGCATCCCCAGCTTTCTGAGCTTCAATTAAAGCTCCAGGAAGGATGTCTTGAGGTAACACCTCATGGGGCTTTTTCAGATGAAGCACAGGGCAGCCAGGGAGGCTGCAGTGTGCTACACACACCACCCACTGCTATTTCACAAAGATAAAGCAAAACTCAACCCTACATCCACCAAAACTGTGTAGAAATGTGAAAGTTCCCTGGGAATGAAGGAGAAAAATGAAGCCAATTTAATGGAGAAGAAGTCTTTTGTGAAACTGGAGGAGAGGTTTTTACACAGCATTAGTTTAAGTTCATGGGGACAAGTCAAGAACTGGGCATATATACAAATACAGTTTTCTTAGCAAAGGAAAACATGGTCAAACAATCAGGAAATGTGCTTATGCTTAGAGAAGCTTGCTTGCATTCCAGGAAGGGTCCAATTTATTTATTTACATTTACTAAGACAAACTGTAGCTCAATGGGGCTTGAAATAGCACACACACTGCAACCCACAATTTATTGCGGTTACCATTTGAAAATAAGCTGAAAAGCCACAATTCAGAATCAAAGCTACCCACCGTTCAAACAGAACCACAGGGCAACAGATACATAAAATGGTTTTCTGTTGAGAAAAAAATCTGCCTTCCTTCTAAATATTCAGTGTTGGTTGCACATGGGTCTCTTGGGTGAAGTTCCACAGGACACGTATTCCATTGTTCCTTGTGTAATGATGTATGAATCAGTAGCGTGCCTGTGCAATTAGGATTGGAAGCAAATGCTGAAGGCACCGGTGTTAGCAACCACGCTACTAACTCTGGTGGGTTCCAGCAATCACCCTGACAAATGCTAACAACAACAGCTGGTTTAATGGGAGCAGCACGGAAGCTTGTAGCCCCCGAGGGGGTTACGCATAAGAAGTGGGTTTAAATTACAAGTCAGGATACAGCAGGCTTCTGTGGCTGCCAGTTCAACAGTAGGCCTAGACATGTTCTCCCATATATCAGGCCCTTCTCTTCTAGGGATTTTACAACACCACCAGTTTGCTGCCAAACTGCTAATAAGGATCTTCTGCTTAGAGTTGAAGCAGAATCTGCAGTGGTGCCTCAGCAGCCTTCACAGACCTTTTCCTAGGCTATAGTCCTCGCTAGTCACAGTCACATCATACATTTAAAGCACCATTTTTATAGTCACAGAGTATCCTGGAAACTGAATTCATTAAGGGTGCTGACCTCACAGAGCTACAATTCCCAGCACCCTTAAGAAACGCCCGTTCCCAGGATTCTTCATGACTGCTAAAGTGGTATAAATGTGTGTCAAATGTGTGGTGTGGATGTGACCTCTCTCAGCAACATCTGGAGAGCCACAGGTTCCTTATTCAGGTCTTAGATGAAGCAGCCTCATCCCACTCAACGTGGTGGTAAGTTTCATACAACTTAATTAAAAGCGTACAATGATTCACCTCCAACTGTCATAAGGCAATTAGTCTTCAACTGCAACTACTATTGTCACACATTTGTTTAGTCAAAATGTCTGCTAAGCACTGTGAGCTAAAAAAAAACTAATACAGAGGCCTGTATTGATGTTATCTGTCTTGGATTATTCAAATGAGATATGCATAAAGCTTATGCCCCTGTTCACTACTCCATCCCTCCTCATTTCTCAGTGCTTCACTGCTGAATACTTCCTGGGTTAATTAACCATAGTTTCGCATTTTGTGTGAACTGAGGAACAATGGTTAGTGAATTTAAAACAATTGAAATCATGGTTGTTTTTTAATTTTAAAAAATCCTGGTTTGTTCTGAACCTGATAGCCACAGTTTCCTGGTTAACAGGAAACAATGGTTAATGAATCCCAGAAGTCTTCAGTCATGGCACACCAATAAGGGAGAGGAAAGGAGTAGGCATGGAGCTCATAAGTATCTTTCCTTAATAAACTGAGGTACGTCTGGACTGAATCAATCTCTGCTCAAAAGTAAATTGAGTCATGATTATAGTAACATTCATATCAGTAAGACAGTATAGAAATAATGTAAAGGTAAAGGTACCCCTGCCCGTACGGGCCAGTCTTGACAGACTCTGGGGTTGTGCGCCCATCTCACTCAAGAGGCCGGGGGCCAGCGCTGTCCGGAGACACTTCCGGGTCACGTGGCCAGCGTGACATCGCTGCTCTGGCGAGCCAGAGCCGCACACGGAAACGCCGTTTACCTTCCCGCTGGTAAGCGGTCCCTATTTATCTACTTGCACCCGGAGGTGCTTTCGAACTGCTAGGTTGGCAGGCGCTGGGACCGAGCAGCGGGAGCGCACCCCGCCGCAGGGATTCGAACCGCCGACCTTTTGATCGGCAAGTCCTAGGCGCTGAGGCTTTAACCCACAGCGCCACCTGCGCCCCTATAGTATAGAAATAATGGGTTGCAAATGTAATACATATTATACTGAATAATATAACATACAGAATTCTGAAACATTCTCTCCAACATTATCCCAGTAATTAGTGTTTTTGAAAATAAAGTTACATTTGCTATGGAAAAGCTTCAGCTTCTTAAAATAATCAAACTAGCCTTCTTTATAAGCCAGTGCATTGTTTACATTTAGCTGAAGAAACAGGAAGGAATTCTTTAGAAACAATTTTTTTTAAAAAATTGCATATGTGTTGCATGAAACAGGAGACAATGCAAAATAAAGTCGTGTGCTTGCTTTAGCCATCCCTCTCCCCCAATAATTACTAGGAAATTATAACCACATTGAAACATCATATAGTGTGTAGTTTGTATTAACAGAAACTTGGCCACCAACAACTATTGGCCACTAACCTAGATGGCTTTAAAAGAGGATTAGACCAATTCATGGAGGATCGAGCTATCAGTGGCTACCAACCCTGATGGATAGGTTCATCCTCCACTGTTGAAGTCTATATGCTTTTGACTACCGGTTGTTGGAAATGGGAGGATGCTGTTGTGCTCAGGTCCTACTTGCAGACTCCCCATAAGTATCCGGTAGGTCACATTGAGAACAGAGCAGTAGACTAGATGGGCCACCATTCTGTTCCAGCTGTGCTATTCTTACATTCTTTTTATGACTTCCTTGTTTTTGAGAAACTGCAGGACTATGATTATAAATTGCTTAGAAACATACTCTCATAGAATTGCAGAGTTGGAAGGACCCACAAGGATCATCTAGTCCAACCCTGTGCATTGTAGAACTCTTTTGCTCAACACATTTTATGTGCAAATGCAAGAGTTGCTAATTCAGATCATTATAATTCAGCCCCTGTAGCTGGCCCTATCTAGTCCATTAAGGAGAAACGTCATGGACCTAACTCTGTCCTTGGCAGCCATCTATCTCCAGTAGTGAACCACAGGATTGGATTCCATACCATATCAACATTGGCTAAATAACATGTCTGTTAAATCAAACATAATTAAACAGCATCTAATTTGAGCATGGATATATTAAACACACATAAAGTTTTCTTTAATATGGGTGCTTTAGTAAGAATAACAATGCATTTCAACCCACACTCTAATTTCCACATTGTATGTCCCTGGACTGCATGCCTGGCCTAACTGAACCTACTTTTGACAACAGCATTAGAAAAATTAAACCAAACCAGGTTTCCAAACTGCTATTCCTTCAGGACCTATCTTTCAGATTGTAAACAGCAAGACAGAGTTTCTAGGCACAAAACAGTTTTGAAATTAGCTGCGGTATCTTGATTTTGCTTTTCAGAGGCCATCAGATAGCAAGAAGCTGTGCTTGGATATGAGTACTGAAGATGGTGATCTGAATGAATTTGCACAAATTAAGGAGTCTCATCCTGAAAGGTACTCTGATAGTGCATGCATATTTACATTATAAAACTGTGGCCTGTGTGTGCACATCAGGAGATTTTTTATTTTTATTTTTTTGAGGTTTCTACTGCAGATGATCACCTGGGGAAATGAGAAAGAAGCCAGAGAAAAGTTAAAACCCTTCATGAAATCCATAGAATGCAGAAGTAGATGTGCATTTGGTGGGGCTTTAGCTGGTCTCTTTCCAATGTTACAATATAAGTGGCTTTTGGAAGTTCAGAAGAGTCACCATTGTGGCACCCATGGGCATCGGTGTGCCAATCATGACCTTCTATGGGGCTCATGAAAGGTCTCAGTAAATATCCACCCCCCTAAAAAAAATCCACAGTACATGAGAGACAGTTTGCTCTTCTTCTTTAATTTTTGTTTGCAATGGCTCAGTCTTTCCTACATTGAACATGCACCCTCAGAGAGCACAGTGGTGGCTGATGTGGTTGCCTGGTTTTTATTTTGCTTTTATTAAGGGAGGCAGTTGATAGGGTGTATATTATGGAACACTCAGGATGAAATGGTGAAATCAGCTATGATTAAATGGGCACAAGATGTTGGACATAATATTATGATGGCTGACTGGGAACAGTTATGGACCACAGGTATGAAATTTACGGCATGTAATGCCTTAAGAGAGAATATAATGAAAATGATTTACAGGTGGTACATGACACCAGTCAAGCTTGCAAAAATTTACCATTTACCCGATAATAAATGTTGGAAATGTAAAGAGACTGAAGGCACATTCTTTCACCTTTGGTGGACATGCCCAAGGATTAAGACTTTCTGGGAAATGATCTACAATGAAATGAAAAAGGTATTTAAATATACTTTTCTGAAGAAACCAGAGGCCTTTCTCCTGGGCATGGTCGGCCAATTGGTGCCAAAGAAGGATAGAACTTTCTTTATGTATGCTACAACAGCAGCAAGAATACTTATTGCAAAGTACTGGAAGACACAAGATCTACCCACCCGAGAAGAATGGCAGATGAAGGTGATGGACTTCATGGAACTGGCGGAAATGACTGGCAGAATCCAAGACCAGGGAGAAGAGTCGGTGGAAGAAGATTGGAAGAAATTTAAAGTTTATTTACAGAAACATTGTAAAATTAAGGAATGTAAGAAGGAGGCTGGAATGAAGTTATGTGGCTTTGGCAGAAATATTATAAAGGATTAAGTAAAAATAGATTGTTAATGGATGAAAGGAGGAAAGGTAAAGTTACATTATATTAAGATAAATTATAGGATAAAAATTGGGAAAGATGGAAAGGATTTGCTGAAATAGCTAACTGAACTAGAATACAAAAAAGGGAGGTGCGAGGAGGTCAAGGAAACAAGTAAATGACAGATAAGTTATGGGAAGGTTCGTTGTGTTTTTTAATTGTTTCTATTTTTCTGTTTTTCTGTTTTTTATATAAAAAAAATTTCCTATTCTCTTCTTTCTTTATTGTGTTGTGTTATTAAGTTTTTGTTTAACTTGGAATTATTTCTTTCTCTTTTTGTAACAATTGAAACTTTAATAAATATTATTTTAAAAAAAGATAGGGTGTATATTATACATTTGATGAACATAAAATGCTGTATTTAAGTGCATTATGAGGTTTTTTAAATATCGGGACAGAACTGGGTTTATTTTACTTGGTGTGGTAGGCGGTCTTGTGATTGCATCATAAGCTTTAGATCTTGTGACTCAACAGGAGAACGGAAATCTGAGTACCTGCACACCTCTCTCTCTCTCTCTGTGTGTGTGTGTGTGTAAATGAGACTGTGTGCAACACAGAGACACAAGCTGCCAGTGTGCAGAGGAAGGCGAGAGACACATTTTTGATTTTAGCAGTAAAAGCCGTTAAAGTTGCTTAGGTTCTCTCTGAGACCAGAGGGAGAAGTACTTTATGGAACTGAGCCACTGCAAGTTTTTTTTTTTTTTTTTTTGCATTGTACAGTATATATTTTTGTTATTTAGTAACATTTAAGTATTTAAGACTGTTTTCACCTGCAGTAAAGCTTGAAAACTCAGAGGGGCTTTTCAGTTGTGGCTCCCAAATGTGGAATGCACTCCCCAGCGAGGTTCATCTGGTGCCTTCATTGACATCTTTTAGGCTCCAGGTAAAGACTTCTCTTTTTTCTCAGGCTTTTGATAGACTTAGGTGGTTTTGTTTGTTATTAGTGTGCTTCCAAAGCTTCCTTTGGCTGTTATGTCTTCTTCTACATCATCTTCATCATTGTTTTATGGTATTGTCTTGAATATATCCAAGAGTAGGTCATCAAAACAAAGTGAATATCACATTCCCCCCGCCCAAATTCCTGCCAGTCAGTTCACCTCGCCTTGCCTAACTTTGTTCCTTCCTACTGGTTTTTTTTTTTTTTTATGAACCTTGACCCTAGGTTGAGTTCTGTCATTTTAAGAAGAAGCTGTGCAATAATTTCTTTCTGCTTTTGCCATGCCTATTGTTTTCTCTCTCTCTCTTTTTTTAAAAATGTACCTTTGATGATTATTTGGTGATATATATTTCAATAATAATTACACCAGATAACAATGGCTATAACATTTTATCTAATAATTTTACGGTATTTTTTCCAATAAGCACACGAAGGATTTGTAAGCTGCATTGAATAAATGCTGCGCAATTCTAAACGAAGTTGTTGCATTGTTGCTTTCATTTTTTTATTCTAATATTATTTTTGGCATGAAGACATAGAAAATTTATTTTCCCATTTGCATGCAGAATTAGTTCACAATATTTAACAGATACAGTTTTAGTATGAGATAAAATCAGGAGCTACTTTGGCTAGAACTAGAAACCTTAGGTTTTATATGTAGCTATCCTGCTTAGAGCATTTTGTTGGCAATGAAGAATGGTCAGGCTCTGGTGTGGCCCTGCCCACTCAGGTTGGTGATTGGACACTCCTAACAGGAAGGGTGATGAATGATTTCCTGTCTGGACTGGAACCTTGCCTGAGATGCAAGATCTTCCAGGGTCTGGTGTGTTCCTTGCTTTTCATGCCCAACTTCTGATATTGTTCTTTGGTTTTTATCTTTGCATTTGCCCATATCTCTTGCTGTATGGTGCTGGCTCTTGTTTTTCTCCATGTCTTCTTCCTCTGGCTTGTTCCTCAGCCCTAGCTCAATTCCTGGTTCTTGGCTCCCAGCTCATCTTGGACAGCTGTCTGTAGCTCAGCCCCGACAGATAGGATTATTAATGGACCTAGTAGAAGCCTTTTCTCGGTTATCTTTTCAATTACCACCTTAAACTTCTGCCAAAAATTATTTGCTTCTGGACAAGTGAACTATATGTGGAAACAACAACCTTCCTCCTTATGTCACCTGCAATCAGGGATGGAAAATTCTGTCAATTTTTGGATTCTCATTTCTCTTTTTTTTTATAATAATTTTTATTTGTTTTCCAACACAAATAAAAACAAGCAACACATTCACATACACAAACAAAAAAACATATAAACATGTATAATTTCATAATCCTGTTTTCATACCCCTTGTTTCTCCGACTTCCCCATACCTCCCTTTTGCTGCATCCTTATTTTTAACATTTTTTCTTAACAATCTCCAATAATTAATTATTTAATTCACTTTCATTAGATTCCTTTTTCTTTAACTTACTAGTTACAGCTGCAATTCTCTATTTCTTATTCCTTGACATCTAACACTCCTCAATTTTACAATAATTTTTAAGATATATCTTGAATTTCTTCCAATCTTCTTCCACTGTCTCTTTCCCTTGGTCCCGAATTCTGCCGGTCATCTCTGCCAGTCCCATATATTCAATCACCTTCGTCTGCCATTCTTCCAGAGTAGGTAGTTCTTGTGTCTTCCAATACTTTGCGAGGAGAATTCTTGCTGCTGTGGTAGCGTACATAAAAAACGTCCTATCCTTCCTTGACACCGATTGGCCAACCATGCCCAGAAAAGTCCTGGATTCTCATTTCTCCCTCCCCCCATTCTACAGTTTTCACACTTTGGCAATGATTTGCAATTTTTCAAATCCTCATGGAAATTTGTCAGCTTCTTAGAACAGATTTCTCTTAATATGCACATTTTTAAAATGTAATTTTGCCTGATATGCACATTTCCCCCCCAAGCAATTTCCCCTGATATAGTGCTTTTTATATGAGATTTTCACCATTGTGTGAATTTTATGCACAAACTTCCCCGTGATTTAGATATTTTGGTTTTTTAAATATTTTTTATTAATATTAATACGTACCACAAAACTTTGTCACTTATACAATCATTTTGGACTTCCATCAGCACCTCTGATGATCCACCGTTTTAACCACTTCTTATGCATTTCTTAAATTTATATTACTTTTAAATATCTTAATTAATCATCCTCCCCTTTATCCATTTTTGCAATAATTCCAATAATACTCCTCACAAAACTTCTTGCAAACCTACAAACGTCGTCTGATCTGATTTAGATATTTTTGTACACATTATTTGGTTGGAGAACTGCATTACAAAATTCAAAGAAACACATAATTTTTAAAGACAGCTGTGTTTTGGTTCATATGTTGTTTGAAAAAGTGCAAATAAGGTTGTTTCATTATAGGTTTTGCCTGTCACCTTCCCTCTCTCTCTCTCTCTGCTGTACTATACCACTTAATGCATATTTTTGTAACCACTTTGGCAAGATGGAAGAGCTCTCCTCCTTCCCCAGCAAGCTATTAAGTGATGCTGTCAGCTTTCCATTGGTATGGAATGTTACGTGTTTTTTAAAAACACTTATCCCAAGATGTATGCTTAACAATTTTGACTTCAGTGGAAACACCTCCAAAACAGAAGATTAAGAATGGTGAGGGAGAGCTTGCTTGAAACTGTGCATCTGAACATGAAGAAAAAAGCAATGTCACAAATTACCTGTTGTGCTTGCTAACTAGAGGATGTCTCTGTTTAATAATGCTTGGGAATTATTTTTGTTGGTAGGCTGCCAACGTTCTGTTTGTAAACTGAATTAGAACAGTTTGTTAAGGGGGTGGAAAGAAGTACAGACTGCAAAGGAAGATGGTGAAAGATTATGTTGTTCTCCGGCACAGAGATATTGACTGACAAAGGGCACAATCCATTGGGAGTATCTTACACACACACACACACACACACACACACACACACACACACCCCACATGGAGGAACAGTGAAAAAGACAGTGCATATGAAAGTGTGCAAAGTATGCTTTCTTCATCTTTAAGTATCTTAGACTTGGAAGAAGATAATAAATACATATTTTCACACTTTAATAAAGCAATTTAACATTTTGGCTAGGCAACTAGCCTTAACCATTTTGTTGACTGGCTGGCAGCTAAATCACATTCTTAAATTAAGATGTTAAGTTACTGGCTCACAATCTTGTCCAGGGTCACCAAGTCCCCCTCCCCAAGCTCTTCTCCTGTGCCATTAATGGCACTTGGGCATGTAGTCATTTAAAAGGCGATACTTTTCTTGGTGTGAAAATAAAGTGACTAAAAATATTTGCCCAATTTCCGGATGTCAAAGACACAGGTGCCAGGCCAGCAAAATGCTGGCAGTTCTAATATTGGTCACATGTCTATGTTCCAATATATGCCTGTATTTATTGCTAGGAAGCTAGAATAGAAAAGTGATTGTAGAAAACTGCTGTAGGCTTGCCACAAGGGTGATCAGATACAATGCCACAGCTCCAATGCCTAAGATTTGAGCTGAAGAGGAAATTCCAGCAGGTGCACTTACTGCGTCTTGCAAGCTTGTGACCTGGTCTCCACTAGCAACAAAATGGGTTGGCAGAATTCTGAGGTAATAGAGTGGGCTCCTTGACTTCGTGTGGCAGGTGGTGGATGCTATTTTTAATGCTCCTATGCATTTAAAAAACCCACTACTTGCAAGTAAGAAAACTTGTACATCAGGTGAAAGATGTCCCTTGCTGTGCTAGTTTCCTCCTTTGCAAGAGATTCGTCTTTTAAAGAAAAACCCCCTCAAGGGAGCATTAAAAAAACAAACACACTCAATATAATCTCCCCTTTACAATCTCTAGTGACCCAATTCTTCCAAGCTCCTCTTTTCTGCTGCTACATGTGTAACCATGCCATGCAACTATTACAACAAACAGGGACCTTGTCTTCCTTTGTGTCTAGTCCTTTGTGTCTAGTCACCAGAATGTAGCCTGTTTTGCAGAGGAATTTCCAGTCTAAAATTAGAACCAAAGATACAAGTTGGACCAAAAACAAATGCAAAGGCTTGAGCCACTTAGCCTTGTAGCACATGATGTGGGAAGATGTCACAGTAAATGGACCCTTTAAAGTAGGAGATATATAAACATGACTTGCCGAGCATTTTTCCCTTCATGGTAGCCTCTTCAACCAAGGGTAGAGTAATCAGAAAGGGGTTGTTTGCTTAGATGGACAAGCTTTTGACTACAGCTTAAAAAAAATCACTATACAGTGGTACCTTGGGTTACATACGCTTCAGGTTACATACACTTCAGGTTACAGATTCTGCTAACCCAGAAATATTACCTCGGGTTAAGAACTTTGCTTCAGGATGAGAACAGAAATCCTGCTCTGGTGGCGTGGCAGCAGCAGGAGGCCCCATTAGCTAAAGTGCTGCTTCAGGTTAAGAACAGTTTCAGGTTAAGTACAGACCTCTGGAACGAATTAAGTACTTAACCCGAGGTACCACTGTACATATTTAAAAAAGCAATCCCAGCCTAACTGGGACATTAATTTTCTTTTACAAGTACTGATATTTCATTTCGCATTGCAGAAATCTGTGAAATCCATTACGTTTGAACCATGATCTAAGTATTTGATGTGAGGATTGCAAAAGAAATCCAGAAAAAGTGGGTGTCCACTTCAAGAAAACAGTTGGGCAAGGGAAACCCTTTTGAATACCAGAACAAGTCACTTGTGCTTGATGGAATGGGCTATGGAAAAATCAAGGAATAGGATTTTTTATGTTTGATGTTTTATTGTGTTTTATATACAGTGGTACCTCAGGTTACAGACGCTTCAGGTTACAGACTCCATTAACCCAGAAATAGTACCTCAGGTTAAGAAATTTGCTTCAGGATGAGAACAGAAATCATGCTCCGGTGGCACGGTGGCAGCAGGAGGCCCCATTAGCTAAAGTGGTGCTTCAGGTTAAGAACGGACCTCTGGAATGAATTAAGTACTTAACCCGAGGTACCACTGTATGCTGTAAGCCACCCAGGGTAGCTGGGGAAACTCAGCCAGATGGGCATGTTATCAACGTTGTTGTTGTTGTTGTTGGCTTGACTCCCCCATCTCGCCAGAAGACATGATTGGAAGTGCAATACAAGCAGAAGTATTTACAATGGATTGTCTTGGTTAAGCTGAATGATGACAAGTTTGAAAACGACAGTGTGGCAGGAGTCAAGTATCCTAGGATTTTATCCAAAAGGCTGGATAAAACTTTCCACTGTGTGCAAGGAGTATAATGTGACTTCTCAGCTATGCATAATCAGTTTCCTGAAAACGATATGCTATATTCTATGGGTAGATTTATACCACTATTTAAGTCATGGCTGAGTCTGGACTAGGAATTTCCAAAGCAACTAACACCATTAATTTTTGTTTTAATGTTTTATTGGTTGTTTTTTTTATGCTTTATTGGGATTTTTTTAAAAAAAAACACAAAACCTCATGCAGTATTGGCCTTTTCATTTGTTTATTGGTTTGCTTGATAAACTACCATTTACTTCCAAGATAATATCTATATTTCTCTTGGGGGGAACCTCTGTAAAAATGCCAGCATTCTCATTAAATGTGTCACTTAGACAACTCAGAAAGACTGGAGTCAATCATTCTTTATGGCGTGAGCACAACTCAGACAATGCCTTATCCTGACAAGCATCCATCATCGAGGATTAATTGTGATTTTCAGCAAACAGTTTAGCATGTGAGCTACAGCTCTCTATCAACATCCAGTTGGACTTTACAGTTTATTTTTAAAGCATTATTCCAGATAAGAAAGCTGCCCTGTTTTGTACACAAATCTGCTAATTTCCCAGGGAAGCTGGTCTACAGTGAGGTACAGTCAGAAAGCTAGAAAGGTGGCGGCGAGGAAAGGAGTTAAAGCAGGCATAGGCAAACTCGGCCCTCCTGCTGTTTTGAGACTACAATTCCCATCATCCCTGACCACAGGGCCTGTTAGCTAGGGATGATGGGAGTTGTAGTCCCAAAACATCTGGAGGGCCGAGTTTTCCTATGCCTGAGTTAAAGCGAGGTAACATAAAACTGGCAAGAAACAAATGGAGAGCGAGAGACAGGGTGGCCAGAATTAATTAATTAATTAATTAATTAATTCTAAGGGTCCTTCACTGAGATTCCTAATGCATACCAAATTCATTTGGCACCAGCCTATAATCCGGGCTCACTGTATGAGAGACCATCAAAGAGGGTGAGAGGCAGGAGGGGATGATCAAATCTGTTTGAAGCAACAAGATTACTGTGTAAACTAATATATGGTGAAGCGATGGAGTACAGTTATTTCAAATGATATTGGAGGAGGTGCATCAAAGAGAGAGCAAGATAGAGAGATAGGGATTCACAATGAAGACAGTTCTTCGCAGTTGACTTCCTGAAAGGGGCAGACCATTGGTTGGAAAGTTCTCACTTCAGCATTCTCTCATTTTAGAATGTGTTAATTTATGGTTTGGGCGTCATAAAAGACAAATCTGTCAGTATTAATTTCTCTTAGTTTCTCATATATCCAACTTTGAGTTAAGTTCATTTCGCATCAGTTTGTGATATTTGTTTTAAAAACGACGTGTGAAAATTTATTATATATGCAGTTTATTACACAATTTCTCCTAATAAATCGTTTTGCAAACATTCCCCTAATTTGCATTTCTTAGTAGGTCATTTTCACTAAAACATACATGTGGGGTGCACTTTCCTCAATTTTTAAAAATTTTTATACACATTTTTGTTTGAAGACTTTTATCACAAAATGAGAAAAAGTGTGAGTTTTGAAATGTTAGTCTTTGGTTTCCTTCAGGAAGTGTAAATTAGGTAGGTAAGCACTGAAATGCAAAACAAATGCATCATCCATAACTGGAGTTGAAGCAAAATCTAAGTTTGATATTCAAGGAATTGAATATACCATACTTTTGCTTTCAAGCCAGGCTAACTCAAAGAGCCAAAGAGCCCACAGTTCCACAGTGGGAGCAATGACCTCTAATAATGAACTTTCAGCAACACCACAGAGCTATGTTTCTACACAATACTTTGGGAAAGTCATGACAGTTCAACTGGTTTGAAGCTACCTTAAACCTGTAGCATAATTATGTCCTGAGCTGCCTTCGTTTGATGTGGGATCACTACATTTTGTTAGCATTTTTAATGGGTCTGCTCTAATGCCTTAAACAGAAAGCTGACATAAAGAAATCAAACAGATACGCTTTCCCCAACAATGCAGCCCCATGGCAACAGAATATCTACCTGCTAAATTTCTACATTTCAACCGTCTCTTTAAGAAGCAAGTATTAGACCAGGGGTCAGCAACGTTTTTTCAGCCGTGGGCCGGTCTACCGTCCCTCAGACCATGTGGTGGGCTGGACTATATTTTGAAGGGGGGAAAAGAATGAATTCCTATGCCCCACAAATAACCCAGAGATGCATTTGAAAGAAAAGGACACATTCTACTCATGTAAAAACACGCTGATTCCTGGACTGTCCATGGGCCAGATTTAGAAGGCGATTGGGCCGCATCCAGCCCACGGGCCTTAGGTTACCTACCCCTGTGTTAGACAGTCATAAGGTCCACAAGAACCCTGGATCTCCATAGGAAATCCAAATAGCATATGTGAAAACAACCTTTTGTTCAGGGCTGCCAACTTGAATAAAATGTTGGGGGGGGGGGGCATGACATAGTGCGCACACACCATTTGAATGGCAGTACGACAAGGCTGTATATTGTCTCCCTGCTTATTTATCTTATGTGCAGAATTCATCATGCAAAAGGCTGGGCTGGATGAATCCCTAGCCAGAATTAAGATTGCCGGAAGAAATATCAACAACCTCAGATATGCAGATGACACAACCTTGATGGCAGAAAGTGAGGAGGAATTAAATAACCTTTATTGAGGGTGAAAGAGGGAAGCTCAAAATATGGCCTGAAGCTCAACATCAAAAAAACGAAGATCATGGCCACTGGTCCCATCACCTCCTGGCAAATAGAAGGGCAAGAAATGGAGGCAGTGAGAGATTTTACTTTCTTGGGCTCCATGATCACTGCAGATGGTGACAGCAGCCACGAAATTAAAAGACCCCTGCTTGTTGGGAGAAAAGCAATGACAAACGTAGACAGCATCTTAAAAAGTAGAGATATCAAATTGCCAACAAAGGTCTGTATGGTAAAAGCTATGGTTTTCCCAGTAGTGATGTATGGAAGTGAGAGCTGGACCATAAAGAAGGCTGATCGCCGAAGAATTGATGCTTTTGAATTATGGTGCTAGAGGAGACTCTTGAGAGTCCCACGGACTGCAAGAAGATCAAACCTATCCATTCATAAGGAAATCAGCCCTGAGTGCTCACTGGAAGGACAGATTGTGAAGCTGAGGCTCCAATACTTTGGCCACCTCATGAGAAGAGAAGACTCCCTGGAAAAGACCCTGATGTTGGGAAAGATGGAGGGCACAAGGAGAAGGGGACGACAGAGGACGAGATGGTTGGATAGTGTTCTCGAAGCTACCAGCATGAGTTTGAGCAAACTGCAGGAGGCAGTGGAAGACAGGAGTGCCTGGTGTGCTCTGGTCCATGGGGTCACGAAGAGTCGGACACGACTAAACGACTAAACATAACAACAACAACACCCATCAACTTTGGAGGAGCAGCCCCCTCCAATATTTTAGGGGGGCGAAGGGACCTCGGCCCCTACGAGTTGGCTCCTACGCTTTGGTTTAAGCAAAGTGCTAGATTTAGGAGATCTGTATTAATCTCTAATGGCCTTTTCCTCTCTCCTTTATTTTTCCTCATTAAAGGCTGTATTAGAGATACCACTCAGGAGCTATCACCACTAATTTGCTCCCTTCTCCTTTCTTAACAGAGACTGTTTGCAAGTTGCCCTTTACCCATGTTCAGAGAGACAACCTACTTTCTGAAAGGAGAGGTATGGGCTTTTTTAAAAACCTTGTTTGACAGCCACATCCTCCGAAGGCCTTCCTTCTAACCCCAAATTTCTAAAGGACAAGTGTAGTTGCTCAGTGATTAGGAAAACATATAGTGCAGCTGGTCCAAGGCACTCCCTTATTATTACCTCACAAGTTTCATGATATCCAGTGATGATAACAAGTTTTGGTGGAGAACGCCTTTGCTTCTGTCAAAACCTCAGCTTGACTTTGGTCTCTTTCCCTCTGATGTGATAATAGAGTTGCCAGATCAAGACCCCAAAGTGCTCCTTGTAGCTCAAAGGGGTCTGAGATGGCAAAATCAATATTCAGTGTCTCCCACTGAAAATCAGTCAATGAACAGCTCTCTCCAATCTTTGTCTATTACCAGCTGTAGAAAGCAAGACTAGTTTGTGGGAAAGCTGCTGAACTGTTGAATAAAACTATTGAGACAGGAAGTACCACTGTTGCCTCATTGCTGCAGAGCTTTTAAATCGGGCATAGGCAAACTTGGCCCTCCTGATGTTTGGGGACTACAACTCCCATCATCCCTAGCTAACAGGACCAGTGGTCAGGTATGATGGGAATTGTAGTCTCAAAACATCTGGAGGGCCGAGTTTGCCTATGCTTGTTTTAAATCTACCCCCAAGGCCTCTGGGTCCAAACCTGGCAACTCTATGTAAAGAATGGGTTACACTATTAAAATGATACCTCGTAAACTGTCTTTTTAAAGTACAAGGGAAAGGCTCTGTAGAGTTCCTGCTGTTGTTTGTTTAATATTCCAATGGTACATCCTTTACTTTAATATGGAGGAAAATAACTTGAAATTAGAAAAGAGAAGGTACGTTCTTTAGTGCGATAAACATATTCTTATTTTTGTGTGCAATAATCATATGCTGATTTTTGTGTGCCATGAACATTTGTAAAGTGAAGAATTCCTTAATTTTGCTCAAGTATCTGCAGTCAGTACTAGTGCACCAGCAGATTCCTATTTGTTTCATTTTGGTATGTTGTAATGGCAGAAGCTATGGTTTTCCCAGTAGTGATGTATGGAAGTGAAAGCTGGACCATAAAGAAGGCTGATGACCAAAGAATTGAAGCTTTTGAATTATGGTGCTGGAGGAGACTCTTGAGAGTCCCATGGACTGCAAGAAGATCAAATCTCTCCATTCTGAAGGCAATCAGCCCTGAGTGCTCACTGGAAGGACAGATTGTGAAGCTGAGGCTCCAATACTTTGGCCACCTCATGAGAAGAGAAGACTCCCTGGAAAAGACCCTGATGTTGGGAAAGATGGAGGGCACAAGGAGAAGGGGACGGCAGAGGACGAGATGGTTGGACAGTGTTCTCGAAGCTACCAGCATGAGTTTGACCAAACTGTGGGAGGCAGTGAAAGACAGAAGTGCCTGGCGTGCTCTGGTCCATGGGGTCACGAAGAGTCGGACACGACTAAACGACTAAACAACAACTACAATGGCAGAATATATATTTTGACTATAGACTGAAATAAGATAAATTACAGCACAAAGGCAAAATCATACATTTGGAGGGGGCTTATAGGCTAACTAGTCCAAATTTTTGTTTAAAAGAGGAAATCCAGAATTAGAGCCCCTATTTCAACATCTGAGTGCTCAAAAGTAAGTCTCAGGTAAGCTTGAATGTCTATAGACTGGCTTTAAAAAAGTGCATCTGTTTTACTTTAGATACAGTCCTGCCATCAGTTACATGTGAACAAATCCTGTTTTATTCAGTGGGGTTTATAAGCTCCTAAGTGGGTATGGAACCGAAGCCTTTGACTATACAGCAGACTGCTTAGTATCTCTCAGATCTTGAATATATGAATTACACTAATCTTCTAGATAGACCAGTTTTGCATGTATGTCATGCATAAAGCCTCACCTCAATGAAACCTGTTATTCCTTAATAACTGTTATTTCACAACAACAGATGGGAACTAATTGTGTGATACTTGTTTTAAACAATGCCAATCAATGAACAATAGGATTATATATGAGACTGGCTCTCACCATTTCCCATCACAAGCCCCAGAACATGAATGTGAATTACATTTTTCCAGTTGAGGTCAACGTTCTCAGTCAATAGAAGGGACCAGGAAACCAATCAGTTCATTTCCCCCCATTTAAAGGGAAAGACCATCCAGCCACCAGTATGTCTCTGAACCATTGCAGTTCAGAGCATATTGAAACACAGGCAAAGAGCAGAAACAGAAAAGAGGATGAGTGATGGGGCCTCAGAAGGTAAGCAGCAGTAGGAGGTGCGGCATATGTATCCTTCCTTGCTGTTTACTTATTGCTATAACTAACAGTGTGTGATCTCTAGGATGACACTCTTGAAAACATCACTGAAATCCCTGCCCAGATTTCAGACCCTGGTTTGAAAAATGTCTGTCACAAAATGGCAATATGAATTGGCCCCAGTGGGTTTGAAATCACGAGTCTTCACCTGTCTAGAAGAGCTTATGTTGTAAATGTCAGTGCAAGACACCTGACATGCGATGTGTAGCTCAAAACCTCAGGGAAAACAACTAACCTGCTGCCAAGTCCCTGCCACACTTTCATTAACAGTGATCCTTTCTTGTGGTTGAGATACAAGTGTGACATTTTTGTCTAATAAGCAGAGAAGAGAGCTCTTTTCAGGTCCATGCCGATAATAGTAGGTACTTGGCTTTCCACTCAGGTACCTGCATTTCAAAAAAAGAGCAGCAGGAAGCAAATATTAGGTTGTAATACTCATAGCAG
This sequence comes from Podarcis cretensis, assembly GCF_951804945.1. NCBI lineage: Eukaryota > Metazoa > Chordata > Lepidosauria > Squamata > Lacertidae > Podarcis > Podarcis cretensis. Next base: position 29,137,776 of record NC_137173.1, on the reverse strand, counting down.
CTCACTGCTTAATCCAAATCTAAATTTTCAGTATTTACCAAAAAGACATTGCCTTGATGTGTGTGTACACAATTGCTTAAGATTTACTGAACCAGATACTAGCTGAGAACATTTTCCCACATCAACAAGGTTCATTGCAGGGAGAAGGAAGGCCTGTTGCTTTGGCATGGAAGTCACTGAATAGGGAACTGTTTTGTTTTTTAGAGTAAGTCATTTGTCTTGTCTTTAAGGCATCCTTTAAATCAGGAATGGGGAAGCTGGATCTCTCCAGCTCCCATCAGCGCCAACTGGCACAGCCAATGCTCAGGGAGGATGATGAAACATTTGGAGGGCCACAGGTTTCGCACCCCTGCTTTGCTATTCTTTACATCTCAGATTATGTGTTTGTAGGAGTAAAGCACACTTTATATTATTTATACAGTAATTAATGAAATACCACCTTCTGACACATGTACACCCACCCATCCTGCCATAGCCTCCTCAAAGCAGCTAGGGGAGAAGTTAGAGGACCAGGATACCTCAGATCTTCCTGTATTTTGAGCATGGACACTTCCTATGGGACACCAGTACACTTCCATGGTCACAGTCCTACTGATTCATGCAAAGTAGGGTGTGGAGCTGCCCTTGCAGTGGCTGGGATGGGGTGGGAAGAGACAACTGCTAGACCCTCATTGCTAATAGGCAACACAGGAAGAGCAGGACAGATCCACTAATCCTACAAGATACTGCAGGTCAGTCCATGAAAGACCCAACAACCAATGCTCTCGGTTTCTGGCTGTGGTGGATACTGGAGATATCACACATTGGGCCACTTCCCTAACCCTTCCATCATTCATTGCATCCAGTACATATGAATTTATTAAATTTGGATACTGCCCTTCATCCAAATGTCTCAGGGTGGTCCACAGCATAAAAACACAAGATAGAAACGCAAAATACATAATAAAAACAATGTTTTGTCGGTTGCCAGCCATCAGTAAGGTAGTGCCTCTTCCCTTCTACACAGTAAACTTCTAGAAGGAGCAGTGCATGAGTGTACAAGGGCTTGGGTTGCTGGATGTCTGGCTGGGCACAGATTGGCACAATTGTTGGATGGTGGCAGTGAACACCTTGCATGTTCTGCAGATGTCCTTGGATGCCTATTTGGTTGCCCACAGGCTTTGGTCCTGTGTTCTCTGCACACATAGGGCAGGGCTGGGTTGTCCCTGGAGTTATTTATTTGCTATTTCCCCCAGGTAGTTTAAGTACTTGTATCTTAAGGAAGCTTAAGCCAAGCAAAAGGCTGCTTTTATAAGAGAAATGTGCACTGCAGAACTTTCCATATTCCAAATAATACAGTAATGGTTCCTTAGTAACAAAGATATTACATAGGACTGTAAATAAGGTAGAATTTAGTCAGGTCTAATCAGCAACTATTCAGCTCCTGAGTAAAGACAACATTAAAGCTTATTTAATCCTTAAATGTTCCTCTCCTGGTTCACCAGGGCAAAAAAGGTCCATTTAGGAACACACACACATACACACACATCCAGCTGCTTTATACATATATAGTATTGATCAAAACAAATAAGCACAACTGTTACCTGCACAAAGATAAATCTACTTGTATGTTAAATGAATTCAGCTTCTGCCACAGTTTGTCCACTGATTTTTTTCTATCATTCCTCATAAAGCACAGTAGATTAATGATATGTTCAATGGCCCCAGACCTTCATTTTTAATGTGGCAAGTTAAGGCATGAACAGTTTCAACATCAATAAGCAAAATGCAAAATGAAGCAACTCAGTTATCACAATGTTAACTTTAAAATTGCAGTGAAGCAGAAGTTCCTAGAATTCTTAGATTAAAACTGACATGTACTATGCAATACAAGAAAGTGGCCAAAATTGCAATCAGGTTGTTAACACAGTGTTTAGGGTGTAGGTTTATTATTATTATTATTATTATTATTATTATTAGCTAGAGTTGTATCCCACCTTGCTGTCAAATGCTACTCAGGACAGTCAACAATAATACCAATATAATAAAATACAGCGAAATAGCAATAAAACAAATTGCTTTGCATACAAGGCATTCCAGCTTCAGTCTCTGGTATCTCTAGGTAGGCGATTGAGAGCAGTTGCTGGTTAGAGTAGACAAGGCTGAGCTAGATGGACTAATATAAGGCAGCATCTTATGTACCTTTTCCCAACACTGCTAAAATATTGCAGAAGGCAGGGTGAGAGTGAGTGGCTTGCCTAAGGCCACCTGGCAGAAGAAACATTTGACCCAGGCATTTCTCGCTCTAAACTTTATGCTACAGCAGTTCTAAGCATCTGCCTCAAAGTATGACATCCATCTTGTTACATACATAAATAAAATAAAGCACTGGAGAGTTGGCTTTGATCACTCTGTTTTTGGTGTTTCCCAGCTAGAAAATACTCTTTGGTGTCCCATGCTGGCCCTTGCTTTAGACAAGATTTACTTGGAAGAAATCTCTTGTTTGGGGTTATTCCCGAGAGAAGGCGAAGCTATTTTGGTCTTGCATGCTTGATCTCCTTACGGAGGAACTTGCCATTGGTGTAATTACAGTGTATAGCCTAACTAGATATCACACAGGTGTCGAATTCTGAAACTGCGTGTTCCTCAACCTGCTGAGTCATTGTTCTGGCACCGGGAATCTTTCCCCCTTCATTGACTGCTAATTATTCATGTACAGCATCATAAAGCATTGTGCCACTATTACTATACATCTCAAGCTGGTTTATCCCATTTAACAACCAGCAAGGGATTCAGGAGCGAGAGAAGTCATTAGGATGGGATTTAAAAAAAACACACACACACACACACACAGGAAATATTTTCTTCCAAGCAAAATATGCTGAAATGTGTGTCTCTAAATTTATAACTGATATAAATCAAAGATGTGAGAAGCGTAAAGGTGTCATAACTTCATCGTCAGAGAAATTGCTTAGAAGCCTGCAGTTTGGAGCCAATGGGATGTTATGGAGAGTGCCAAACCTAAAATTTAGTAACTAATAATGATATGTGGGGAATTATTATTTGTTACTATTGTATATATTTTTGTGTTTTTATATGTAAACTTCCCTGTGATCCTTGGATGAAGGCCAGTATAGAATGGATGATGGCCAGTATAGAAATTCAATAAATAATGTAAATAACTAAGATGGTCTGGGTTCAACCAGGAATGAAGGCAAGCAGATGGCCTTGGATTGCCATTATCTCTTACCTAACTTACCTAAAATGGGATTGATAACACCATTATGGATTCCTGATACCCTTGGAGGAAGGATGGGATCCAAAATGTGGATGGATGCTTCTGCTGTGTGGAAGAAAAACTTCAAGCAGATTAGAAATAATTATGTAATGCTGGCATGTAAATTAAGTACTCAAACTGCAATCCCAAATGCACTTACCTAAGGGTAAGTGCCATTTAGAAAGTGAATAAGGATCCATAGGAGTAGACAACTGTGAATCACTTGTCTAATGCTGCCATGTCAATCACCATTTTAAAAAAATTCTTTTTTTTATGCATGATGCTCTCACACATATGTACCTTTCAAACATTTGTTTCTGACTGTTTCCAGTAACATGTTCAAGAGTGACACACCAGGCTGATTTGGGAACTAATTGACTGAAGTCCTAAGGGAAAATCATCATAATAAAATCCACCCTCACATCTGGAAACTAGGTCAGTTGATGCTCCTGTCAGTTACTGAGTGAGACCACTGTGTGTGTGTGTGTGTGTGTGTGTGTGTGTGTCTTGGAGTCAAGAATTCATAGCCTGTATTTCCCATGAGGCAGAACAGTGGGGTCTTTCATGTTGGGATGTGAATAGATGCTAGGAAAGGATCTATTTATTAGATGTTATTATGGCTCAACTGTGAAGGGGGGAGCTTGGGAATTGGGAGACTGGGTGGGAACGTGTTTGGATGGAAACTTATATTTAATCCATGCCAGAGATGAAAGTGGGGCTCCTATACTCCCCTCATTATAAGCCCCTAGATTTGTATCTGAACCTCAGAAGTATAGGTTTGCTAGTATCTCTAGTATTTAATAGAAGAGTGAGTTAGAGCATCCCCCCCTTATTAGTATCTCAGAAAAAGACATAAAATTGGTAGTTGTCTCTACCTTCAGAACAAATAGATGATCTTTCTGTAAAGGATACTTTTGTGGCCTGATCTTATATGAGTTTATTCAGAGGTTACGTCCCATTTTGTTCAATGGTCCCTCCCCCGCCATACACACAATGTCAGCGTGCACAGGATTACAGCACTAGTTCCCATGTCTAGATTGGTTTGAAGATAATGTGAGCTAAACGTTCCCAGGCTGAGTGGCACTGATGCTGGGGGTTATTACATAAGTGCTTGATTACAAGCACATTTTGCATCTCAGTCTACGTTACTGAGCCTCGGCAGGGCCAAGTCACATGATTGCCAGGCTCATGGTAATCACACCAAATTCCTGAATGTGTCAGCTCATTGTGTGCAGCTGAGCTGGCATATGCAAGGTTAAGCTTTTCATAACCCACTGCAAACTCTCCCCCCCCCTTTTTAAAAATGGTATTTGCTGTGTTGCAAAAGCTTAATCCTGTTCATGGCAGAGGCTGTGTTACATTGTGGGGCACCCATGCCATGACCTCAAACACTATTGATCTCTGGCCCTGCCCTGCTTTGAATGGGACCTGATCCGAAGCCTCCTTGCATTCTTCCCACCACTCGCAAATTCAGGACTTAGATGACCTTTACACAATAGCCATGTAGTTTACACTATCCATACTGGGATAACATGGATCAGGAAGGAAATACAATCATTTTACAGGGCGGAGCATGAGATTCTCTATAGGAATCCGACCCACAACAACACAAGACTTCCTGACAGTAGAGGTTTGGCAGGAATCATACCTGCCTTCTTTTAAACATGGCTTAAAAACATTGTCCTTTGAAATGTGAATTTACTTTTAACCAGCCAGTATTTATTTTGCTGATGTGTTACTGATGTCTTCATTGTCTTAACTTGTATGGCTTATACTGCCTATATATATATATATATATCACGAAAGTGTAGTTTATAAATCGTGCATATAATAAGAATACGAGAGCGTCATCAGTCTGTTTTCATTGGCCTCTTTCCAATGTTGCAAAGGCAGCGGCGGAGGGAGGTGGTTCTCAGAAAACAGGTGACTGACGGGAGGGAAAGAGGAGGATTTGGGGAGGAGGCAGATGGAACTGTCTGGGAGTAAAGGGGACATTTGGAGGACTGAGAGGGAATATTGGGGGAGGGGGGACAGAGGTAGGTGTGTGACAACTAGTCTGCCAGTTCTGGAGAAGGAAGAAATCTGGAGAGGTGGAGGAACTCAGGAGGAGACAGGTGGAAGTGGTTGGGTTAAAGGGGCATTTGCAGTGCTACAGAGGAGCAAGAAGGGGCATCAGAAGGAATGAAGGGGAATATGTGTCAGAGGCAGGTAGGTTCTGGAGAAGGTTGTGTCTTTGATAAATGGCTGAAGGAGGTTTAAAGGAAGACCTGTAGAAGAGGAGGTGTGTGTGTGTGTGTGTGTGTGTGAGAGAGAGAGAGAGAGAGAGAGAGAGAGAGAGAGAGAGCCCTGCAGTGAGATTTCATATTTAGGCTAACTGTGGCACCACCTCTGTGACCCTCGCTCCTCCATATGCTTCCCTGCTTCTATTTTGTAGTCACAGAGAGTGGAAAACTGAATGAGTCACTTCAATGCATGGAAGGGAAGGAGGATCACATTTGACGTAATGTCAAAACGTTGCATATTCATACAGATCCCTATAGGCACATGCTCAATAATTCGTCATTCCTATAATCTCTAAAATCAGGGGAGATGCAGTGGGGGAATATTGCACATACTGATGGATTCATATAGGGCTGTTTTTAAATTGGCTTTTGCTGTTGCAATTTCTTTGAGTCTGACTTGCACAGGAAAACCGTGTCCTATGTTTTTCAAAGACACAGAGATTTGTGCCTTAGTTTATCGGTTGAGTGCAATCACTCCCCTAATTCTCTATGAACACATTCAAGGAGCACAACTGTTTCACATCACATATCATTGCTGGAAGCCTACCATTTAGACCTCTATAAACCAAACACGATGAATATAATGGGCATTCCCGCAGAGCCAAGGTAAAGTAGTTTATATGTGTGTGTGTGTGTGACTGTTGAGAAATGCTCCAAAGAGATCATTGAAAAGGGCAGATGAATGCCTGGCATTCTCATTCAATACACCTTTTCCCTGCTTCCAGAGGGCCGCTACCATTTTTTTTCACCTAAAGAGCCTCCGATAATGGGAAAAAACATATCTATCAATAGAGAAGCGCGTGTTTGAGCATGCAACACAACTACCAAAGATACAACTGAACTCCTCTGCAAAGTAAAGAGGTCATGTAAGTTAATTATGTCATTTCCTTTCCCATTTAATAAGAAATAAAGTTGCCATGGAGACTGACTAGATATAGAATCCCACTTTCATGACTAAAACAACTATGAGGAGAGAAGTAGGTGGAAGCACAATACTTGTTTTGCACAATGCAACAAAAAGAGAGAGCAACCTCTAGGACCTTTTTCAGAAGGCACAAAGGAGAAGGAAGACATTGGGGGTGGGGAGACTTTTCAGCACATGCAAGAAGTCTATTATCTCTGGCTATACTCAGTCTTACTGTTTCCAGTCTGGAATGATAAATAGTGACATACTATCCATGTTTTAAGATGTGGGCAGATATCAGGGTTTCAGCTATTTCTCCATCAAAAAAACCCCTCATCCAGCTAACCAGTTTATGTATTCCCACCTCAGAAATATCTCTTGGCTAGTGTTATGCTGAGATCTGTCCTCCAATTTCACAAAGCTTTCTTCCCTTGCAAAAGATGCTTTCATATATTTTTTTTCCATTCCTAATTCTCATGGCACATAGAATTGTAGAGTTGGAGGGGAACCTGAGGATCATCTAGTCCAACCTCCTGCAAGGCAGGAATCTCAACTACATCATACATGACAGATGGCCATGCAGTCACTGTTTAAAAACCTCCAAGGAAGGAGAGTCCACGTGCCGAACGGCAATATCTTCAGTTGCAACATTTGTTGGTGTTTATTTGTGGACCATCTGCTTTGAGTGCTTCAGCATCTCCTATATTGTCAGAGGAAATTACTGTATCCTTACAGAAAGTCAAACCCATAACTGTTGTTTATAAATGCTTAATGGACCTTTGAGGAACTTAGAGAGTTGTTGAATAGAGAATTAGAAGTATTACACAGCCTAAACAAAATTTGCCTTAGAATCTTTATCTTTAGGATTGAAATTGGGACTGATCCAGCAAAAATTAATATCATGGGTATAGTGGACTCCACAAGATCTGTATAGAAAGGCACTGTCCATTGCAGATAGATTCTGGACATTAGGGCTGCCATGTCCGGGATGTGGGTGGTGCTGTGGTCTAAACCACTGAGCCTCTTGGGCCTGCCGATCAGAAGGTCAGTGGTTCAAATCCCCACTATGGGTTGAGCTCCCATTGCTCTGCCCCAGTTCCTGCCAATCTAGTAGTTCAAAAGCATATCAGTGCAAGCAGATAAATAGTGGGAAGGCAAATGTCGTTTAAGGGACGCAAGTGGCGCTGTGGGGTAAACCACAGAGCCTAGGGCTTGCTGATCAAAAGGTCGGTGGTTTGAATCCCCGTGACGGGGTGAGCTCCCGTAGCTCGGTCCCTGCTCCTGCCAACCTAGCAGTTCAAAAGCACGCAGTGCAAGTAGATAAATAGGTACTGCTCCGGCAGGAAGGTAAACAGCGTTTCTGTGCGCTGCTCTGGTTCGCCAGAAGTGGCTTAGTTATGCTGGCCACATGAACCAGAAGCTGTACACCGGCTCCTTCGGCCAATAAAGTGAGATGAGCGCCGCAACCCCAGGGTCGTCCGCTTCAATACGACCTTGACAGATTAGAGAACTGGGCCAAAACAAACAAGATGAATTTTAACAGGGAGAAATGTAAAGTATTGCACTTGAGCAAAAAAAATGAGAGGCACAAATACAAGATGGGTGACACCTGGCTTGAGAGCAGTACATGTGAAAAGGATCTAGGAGTCTTGGTTGACCACAAACTTGACATGAGCCAACAGTGTGACACGGCAGCTAAAAAAGCCAATGCAATTCTGGGCTGCATCAATAGGAGTATAGCATCTAGATCAAGGGAAGTAATAGTGCCACTGTATTCTGCTCTGGTCAGACCTCACCTGGCGTACTGTGTCCAGTTCTGGGCACCACAGTTCAAGAAGGACACTGACAAACTGGAACGTGTCCAGAGGAGGGCAACCAAAATGGTCAAAGGCCTGGAAACGATGCCTTATGAGGAACGGCTAAGGGAGCTGGGCATGTTTAGCCTGGAGAAGAGGAGGTTAAGGGGTGATATGATAGCCATGTTCAAATATATAAAAGGATGCCACATAGAGGAGGGAGAAAGGTTGTTTTCTGCTGCTCCAGAGAAGCGGACACGGAGCAATGGATCCAAACTGCAAGAAAGAAGATTCCACCTAAACATTAGGAAGAACTTCCTGACAGTAAGAGCTGTTCGACAGTGGAATTGGCTGCCAAGGAGTGTGGTGGAGTCTCCTTCTTTGGAGGTCTTTAAGCAGAGGCTTGACAACCATATGTCAGGAGTGCTCTGATGGTGTTTCCTGCTTGGCAGGGGGTTGGACTCGATGGCCCTTGTGGTCTCTTCCAACTCTATGATTCTATGATTATTATTCTTTCTTATTCTTCCATTCATTCTCTTTCCTGTTCATTTTTAATCCCTTTCCCCTTTTTCTTTCCCCTTTGTTAAATTTGCAAATAAAAAAATTAATAGAAATAAAAAAAAGAAAGAAAGAAAATGCAGAGGATTTGGGTGTATGTGCACACTAGAGTAGAGCTCATTTAACTGCGGACCTTTGACAATAAAGTAATTGAAATTATTTTAATTCTTATCATTTGTGTCATAGAGGGAGTCAAACATGCTTTTTTCATTAAAATACGTGAATGATTAAATGGACTAATCCATGCATTTTAAAATAAAATTAGTTATTGGTCTGCCAGCGATCTTTGCAAAAAGTTAATAAGAGTGCCAACATTCAATGAGATTAAGATGCAGATTATATTTCTGTTGGTGTAGGAAAAAGATCTAACACTCACTCAGAAGACCCACTGGTTAAATGGAGCTTATTCCCAAATAACTATGCATATGCATAGCAGGCATAGTCAATGTGGTGCCCTCCATATATTATGAAATTTGATTCCAATCATCCCTAGGTTTCATGGACTGGCTGGGTACAAAGGAGGCACCAGCTGGGGAACCCCCAAGGGAACCCTGAGGTGAAGAATGCTCAGACCCAGCGGATTGGTGGTGGGATGATGATGATGAGTGGTCAGTGGGAGGAGAGGGAGCAGCCTGGGAGGACGAGGTGTCAGAAGCTGAAGATGTAACAGGGTTTAGTGAGCAAGGAGAGGCTGTGGCAGAGAGCAGCCCAGAGGCAGAGGAAAAGTGGAGGCTGGAGAGGAGTGGGGCCAAGAGGCAGAGATCAGGCAGGTTGCTGAAGAAGCCAGGGAGTCTCACCCTCCTGCTGTGACCAGCTCTCCTCCCCTCTGGTCTCCCAGAACACAAAGAGGAATGAAAATGGCAGAGCAAAGAGAGACAAAACAAAGGAGCCTCAGGTTGCTTGGAAAGAACCTGACGGAGAAGGAATATAGTTGTGGGAAGGTGGGGACCTTCAGTCCTCGCAACTGCCTCATTGGGGCAAGATGTACTGGCAAGAGTTACTGAGCTCCTTAGGCCTGAGCTGTTTCGTTTCATGGAATAAAGAGTTAACTTCGCTGATGCCTTGTGAGTTTTATTACTGACCTGACCCTGGCACCCGACTCTAATGCTAGGGCTGATGGGAATCTTAGTTAGCAGCAGTGCTTTTTTCTGGGGGGACGCAGGAGTACGCATACCCCTAAACATTTTGTGAATCTAATGGGAGAAGAAACCTTTTAAAAAAAAAGTTTCTTCTTTAGTACGGTGAACCATCAGTTCCATTGCTACACCCGATTGCGGCCTCATTTCCTGTCACGTTATTTCTTGAGTCTCAGAAGGAAGCGAGCATTTAATGTGTGAAGTAGGAGTCGGAATCTAGTGCGGTGATTAGTCAATTTTGTTGTTACCACCTCCAATGGTGGTTTCATTCCCTTTCCCAGTGATTTTCTTGAGTCAGAATGAGAGTACCCCATAGCATTTGTTTAGAAAAAAGCACTAGTCAGCAGTATCTGGAGTATGTAACATTGACTGCCCCTGGTGTACAAGATTATATCCTAAATCTAGGGGCCAAATGCCTGAGAGAAAACTGTAAGCAGGTTTCAAGCACAAAATCACTCTCCCCTCCTGTGAACTGGTATTCAGAAGCACTGCTTCCTTCAGCTGTGGAAGTAAAGCATAGTCTAGTATCCATCAATAGCTCTCTCTTCCACTCATTCATTCATATATTGTATTGTATTGCATTGTAAAGCTAAAGCTAAAGGTAAAGGGACCCCTGACCATTAGGTCCAGTTGCAGACAACTCTGGGGTTGCGGCGCTCATCTCGCTTTATTGGCCGAGGGAGCTGGCGTACAGCTTCCGGGTCATGTGGCCAGCATGACTAAGCCGCTTCTGGCGAACCAGAGCAGCACACGGAAATGCCATTTACTTTCCCGCCAGAGCAGTACCTATTTATCTACCTGCACTTTGATGTGCTTTTGAACTGCTAGGTTGGCAGGAGCAGGGACCAAGCAACAGGAGCACACCCCATCACGGGGATTCGAACCACCGACCTTCTGATCGGCAAGTCCTAGGCTCTGTGGTTTACCCCACAGCACCACCTGCGTCCCTTATTGTATTGTATTGCAGTGTATTAATGCATATACATACACATATGTATAAATAGATAGATACATACATGCACACCAGTCTGCATCCTCCTAGGGGGAAACAATATTTGATAACAGGCTTTTAGGGGCATTGATTAAGCTGATTTAAATCCAGCTGGCTGAATCAGTTTCGAATGCATTATATTTGCTTTGAATTAGAAAAAAAAGACAATATATGCTTCCACTGTACACCCTCGTTTCCATTGACAGACAGAGACTTTTTATTTTCTGCGGCTTTTCCCTTTTCTGTTTCCGAAAGCACATGATCATCCAGCTTTGCCCTCCTATTGATAACATTCTGAAGTGGCTGCAATTCTAAGCAGCACACCTGCCGATGCTATGTTTGCTTTTAACTGAAGTCCTGTTAGTCTGCCAGAGATAACATGAACAATTACGGATGCACAAATGGATTCTTGGGAAAGCTGAAGCTGGGACCGGGCATCGGTTAAAACAACCAAATTAGGTGACCTTGAACAAAGCATTTAGAGTGGAAGTTTCAAAGAGATGCCTTTGAGTGTTTGGTGTGTCTCTCTGTGTGTAAATAATTTGGCAGGGCAGCTTAAAATGCTCAGAAAACAAGGTTACTCTTCAAAGCATATCTTGGCCATCTGTCTTTTCTTTTTTTCTTTTTTAAATTGGATCTGTTTTTGGGTTGCTAAATCCATCTGGATACTCAGGCTTTAGTGGACTTTGGAGGCACTGAAATTCAGAGCTGGCTCCTTTCCAAACCGTCTAGGTCTGTTTCTGCTTGTCTGTTTCTCCTGCTGCTACTCTCCTATGCTTTTCAAGGTCATTTCATCAGTTCTTCGTTCTAGCACCTGCAAACTGTGGACACAGTGCAAAAAACTCATCAGCAGGTGTAAAACAATGGAAATCTTCTTAGCATTAACTAGAAGGTGTAGCTGACTGGGACACTCATTCTTAGTTGTTCCACGAAAAACAACTTTGGACTCAGCTGTGATGATCTGAATGAGAGAATAGATGTTCTCACCCACCCTGAAACTTCCAAAATCCGACATTTGAACAATCAGCTTTCCAAAGAATCATTCAAAACCTGCCATTGAAATAGCAGATCTTCACTTTTATTCAGATTTCAGCTTTGAAAGTGTGCCAGGACCAGCAGCTTCCTCTATTGTGTAACGAAAAGAGCTAAATCCCTTTGAGTTAAATGAGACTTGGAAAGGGGTCAGTTCAGTGAACAGGATGCTGGGTGGTCCAGTTACAGAAACCATCATGTTCACAGCACGACACAAAACTTCACTGACTGCTGCAGGGAGCATATGTGAATAGCTGCCATAATGTAATGTGGGCTCATTTCGCAAGGGCAAGCTGGCGATTTTCACAAGCTGCTTTTTCTTAACCTCTCCGCTTCATTGTGAAGAAATGGAACGTTACTTAGCTACAGATCTCAAATGACAACCACATTATTTGGCTAATAGAGATATTTTCCCATGGACAAAACTTAACCGTGATCCTATACTTGCTGGGCAAGAAAGGATTTTTTCTAAAATCCCTTTATTATGGAAAAGTGTCATGTTAGAATAAAAAGAAACGCTGCTGTAGCTATATCCTTTTGTTGATACAATATCCTCAGTGTAAGATGCAAACATTAAGTTAACACACTTCCACACATAACAGCTGCAGGCAACTGGCCTCATGTCCTCTGTCTCTGTCCCACAGCCAGTGGCGTAGCATGGGGGGTGCAGGGGGGGCCGGCCGCACCGGGTGCAACATCTGGGGGTTAGGGTTAGGGAGCGCAAATCCACGGGTTAGGGGGCGCAAATCCATGGGTTAGGGGGCGCAAATTACTTGCCTTGCCCAGGGTGCTGACAACCCACGCTACGCCACTGCCCACAGCTGTAATGGAGAATGGGGTTCTTAATAGCTCTGCAGCCAATCATGGCACACAACCAGAAGCATCAGCCATGAAGCTCTGATCTTGCCCATCAAGGCATAGGCTATGGAGCTATGGCCCCATTGATGTCCCTATAACTTAAAACATACTAGCAGAAATTTAGTGACAGCCAACGCTCACAGCTAAATGGGAGTAGGATGATTGCTAGCACTTGAAGGCTACAGTGTTTCTAACCTTCCTCCATATATCTGCCTTTTGAAAAGCACCTTGATGAGATGAGCTATAAATAAATTAAACAAACAAACAAATGGAAATTGTACTGATGCAAATGCACCAGCAGGACCACAGATATAGCATGTTCTAAAGGCAAGATATTAGACAATATTAGGCAGTAGCACCAGAGAGACAGCCTCACATTTTATGGCACATTAGTGGCGACATTTATCCTGGAAGCTCTCCAGCCAGTTCCTCTTCTTCAGGAGCAGAGGAAAGGGGAGCTCCGTGCTTGTGAAATGAGTGCTCTACCTTATAACGCTAGCTTCTGTCTGTGTTCATCGCCATATTTCTCAAGGTAGACCTCTGGGTAAACTTACGTCCCAGGATTCCATAAGGAAGGAATGGGCTTTAGACATGGTGTTTATGTCCATCAACTGCCTCATCTTCCCGGGCAAAAATAAGTCCAGGCCTTTCTTGGACACTTTGAGTTTTGTGAGCCTGGTGTGCACACAGTAACATGCTTCCTGGGTGGGATGTGCGGCAGGTGGGATGAGGGGACACACACACACACACACACACACACACACACACACGAAGAACCTGTTGGATCAGGCCAATGTCCCATCTCGTCCAGCACCCTGTTCTCACAGTGGCCACTCAGATGCCTGTGGGAAACCAGCAAGCATAATTTGACCACAAGAAAACTCTGCTCTCCTCTGGCATTTCCAGCAGCTGGTATTCAGAAGTATTGTTGCCTCCAACTGGAGGCAGAGCATAGTCATCATGTCTAATTGCTCTCTCCTCGATGAAATTATCCAATCCTCTTTTAAAGCCATCTAGGTTGGTGGCCATTACTGCTTCCTGTGGGAGCAAGTGCCATAAATTTAACTATGTGCTGCATGAAGAAGTCTTTTGTTTTATCTGTCCTGAATCTTCAACTTCCAGCTTCGCGGGAGAGAGCAGCAGCAGCAGCAGCAGCAGCAATACCAGGGAGAGGAGGACTTTGGTCTACTAATCTCTTCCCACTGCTCTCAACAACAGCTCAGACACTTCTATTCAGCCAGGAGCTGCTGATACAATCTCCCTGATGAGGCCTACCAATCTCAAGGAAGTGAAACTTTTTAGACTGTTTTCGTTGTTGACTCATTTGCGTGTTCAAACCCAGAGACCTCCCCCCTAAATAAATTCACACTTGACTCAAATTTTAGTTTGGTTTTTGGCAGAATTTAGGCCACAACTTTATTGATTACAGAAAGTGAGTGGTTGCATAGGCTCTGGTTCAACTAGCTCCCTGCACTTGCAGGTAGCACTGACCCAGGGTTCCAGCATAGGCCAGCCAAGGGTGAACACCTGGATAAGTGGAAAGCCGGGAACAGACTATGTCCTCTACCCCCTGGACTCAGGCATGGGCACAAGCCCCTCTCAGGGGCTGACCAAACCATTTGAGTCCCTGGATTTCTTTAATGGAATACCCTTAACATAGGGATGGCGAGAGCATTCCCTCATCCCTATCACCTGAACCAGAGCCTATCTGCAACCTTACAAGTTGTGACGATTTGCTACGCGGCAGGCGAAACCCAAATGGCAACAGCCAATCAGCCAAGTGGGGAAAATTCCTGCCGTACCCCTGTCCCAACGACAGATGACACATGACGGCATAGCAAGGTCAAAGCACAATTCACTAAAAATAGGGAGAAGTGGGTGGGTGTTCCGAATGCACGAGCCGAAAGAGGAAGCTCTGGGTCACGTGCATGGGTATATATAGCTCCCTCGATCCGTTTGGACTGCGCCCCATTGGCCAGATTGAACCCAACATCGAGGGACCTACCAATTGAGTGTTGTGGCTGACCAATCTTACCCACCCACAACACAGGGGATTGGTCTCCAGGTCTCACCGCAACACGTGCCCTCTTTTAGGGAGGACACGATTTCAAGATGTAAACTGCTCAGAGAAACTTTGTGTTGTGCATAAATATTCCAAATAGATCAATGGCTCATTCAGTAAAAGAACTTTGAAAGTGACTGTCTCCAACCCATGCTTTCAAAAAAAGAATGTTTCACCTGAAATGGGGCATTGTTTTTATTAAACACACTGATTTCCTTTTGCCTTTTTCATGAACTGCCGAGGACCTCATTCATCTTTATATTCCAGGCAGAGTTTCTTGTGGGTGTAACATTATTATTTATTTATTTTTAAATTACTTTGCCTTCAAGGAGACTTGCCAATTCCATGGGACATCTATCAGCATGTGGGTGGAGTTTCAAACAGACAGATGCCTGTGGGAGGATTCTCTAGAATACATAGCGATAGAAAGAGACAAACAGGTCATTTTCTTGCTAATGTTGAATGATCTCCTCGCTCAGTCATTTTTGACTGGCAATTCCGCACTCCCTCATGCAAAATTGACAAGCAGACGGCACAGTGGGAGTTGCATTATCGTTTTCTGGATTCTATTTCCTTTGCTCTTATTTAATTCATAAATAACATATTCCCTTTTGCTCAAATGAAGTCTCCATATTTAAAAATTCCTGAATAGTTTAGGATCTCTATGCTGTGTCACAGTGAACATCATTCTGGCGAAGGCCGTCCTAATTTTTTAGAAAGGCCAGGTATCTTTATAGAAAAGGGAACTCTGGGAACTCTGGAAAGGTCTGTAGCTCAGTGGTAGAGCATCTGCTTTGCATGCAGAAGGTCCCAGGTTCAATCCCCAGCATCTCCAGGTAGGGCTGGGGATGATTCTCTGCCTGAAGCCCTGAAGAGATGTTTCCTTCAGTACTGAGCCAGATGGACCAATGGCCTGACTCATTATAAGGCAGCTTCCTATGTTCCTTATAAGCAGTTCAATATCTGTGTCCATCAGCAGGCACAGGATGTGGCCTTTGGCAGGGATTCTACCACAAACTACTCTACAGGTGGGTGAGTGGCAGGCTAGAAACTAAATCCTGCGCATGCCTATGGCTGGGTGTAGTAGAGCTGAAATTCAGCATGGGCTAAATTTTCACCACATCCTGTGGGGGACATTCCCCATACACATCTTGGTGTGCATGGTAACGTCTAAGAAGGGCTATTGGGAACACAATACTAGGCCAGTGTGGTGAAGTGGTTAGAGTGTCGAATTAGGACCTGAGAGACCAGGGTTCAAATCTCCACTTGGCCATGAAGCTCAGTGTGTAACCTTGGGCTGGTCACTGCCTCACTGCCTCACCTACCTCACCGGCTTGTTGTGGGGATTAAATGAGGATGGGGAGAAAGAACCATGTATACCTCCTGGAGCACCTTGGAGGAAACGTTGGGCTATAAATGCAATAAATGAATAGTTTGATCTTGTATAAGGCCGCTTCCTTTCTTCCACAGCCACCTGCCCATAAGAAGAGCTCTGCTGGATCTTATCTAGACCTTATCTAGACCTGCATCCTGTTTCCCATAGTGACCAACCTAGGGGAAGCCCACATGCAGGTCACTAGCAAAAAAGCCCTCTACTGCTGTTTCCTCCTGGCAAGTGGTATTCAGTGCCATGCTACATGTAGTGGAGGACTTTGACATTTCAGTGTGATGCCTAAATTCCGGGCCCCCTCACTTGTCACTTTCCGTTTTTAGTCATTGTTGCAGCACCCTTTGTGGCACCCTCTCGGCTCAGTGCCCAGTACAGGCAGGCCAGTCCCCTAAATCTGTTTCTGCTACGTATGATACTGGAGGAAATGTATAGTCATAAACCTAGTGACCTTTGATAGCCTTATCTTTTCAGGTTTTCCAGCCAGTACAATGATATTACAGTTCCTTCAAAGTTTGGCTTCCAGTTTTGCCATTTATTGAACTTGCTGCCTTTGCCTTGCATGCTGGTGCTCCAGATGTCTCCTTGCATGGGTGAATAAAGTCCCACTTCCATATCCTTCCCTATGAGAAAGTGTGCACATCAACATTTTCTCAAAATCATGAAACAGAAGCTCAAATGCTGGCCTATTGAGCAATCATATTTATTATTGCTTTCTGATTTCTAAAACCTTCAGCTGACTACAAGAACATGGATTGCAGCTGCTAAGGGAGATACTGAAATGCACTCCAAGAGCCAATTCACACATATTTTGATAACCTTATGAGTAATACGGTAAAACCTCTGGTGATGAAATCAGGAGGGTTAGGAATACAGGTATAAACCTGGCTTGCATGAAATGGAGATGATTGTGTAATGACTCACTAACCCGCTGCCAGCTGAGGGAATTATTTTGTGCCTCATTCTCATGTGTTGTGCTTTTTTTGCTTTTTAAGATCTGCAGTGAGTGAACCATTGCAATATAGTCTCAATAGCAGGTCTTAATTAAAGACCAGGATAAGCCCCAGGACCTAGAGACACAGCCAAGAAACCTACTTTTAGTGTTGAGACTTAGTCCTGAAATATGTGGAACACATATTATTATCCGTGGAGTTCCTCTGCTATATGCAGAGTGCATTTAGGAACATAGGAAGCTGCCTCATATCAAGTCAGATAATCAAGCCATCTCTCTCGGTACACCATCTGATAGTAGTTTTCCGAGTTTTCAGGCAGCTCTACCTGTAAATGTCATCTGGGATCTTCAACATGCAAAACAGCTGTTCTGCCGCTGAGCTGTGGACCTTGGGTTTTACACAGCACTGCTGTTCTGGTTGTGCAACAGACTTATTTATTAAATTTGTATACTGCCCTTCATTTGTAAATCTCAGGGCAGTTCACAACATAAAACTACAACACAACAAAACACGAAATACATAATAAAAATAAGAACTAAAAAAAGCAATAATTCCCCCTCCCACAACACATTTAAAGGTGCTTTGGATGTCAAAGGCCTGGATGAAGAGGAACATTTTTTGCCTGGTGCCTAATGGTGTATAATGAGCTGAACTTTCCTGGGGAGAGTGTTCCACAAACGGGGAGCCACTGCAGAAAAGGCCCTTCTTGTGCCATCCTCCAGACCTCTTGTGGAGGAGTCACACGAAGAAGGGAATCAGAGGATGATCTCA
The DNA here is from genome assembly GCF_951804945.1 of Podarcis cretensis. Lineage (NCBI taxonomy): Eukaryota > Metazoa > Chordata > Lepidosauria > Squamata > Lacertidae > Podarcis > Podarcis cretensis. The sequence continues at coordinate 29,119,790 of NC_137173.1, read as the reverse complement.
GGCTCCGGGTAGGTTCATATGAAGAGAGGTGGTTCTTGCAGTATTGCGGTCCTGAGCCATTTGAATTAGGCCCAGAAACGAAATAGCAGTCAGTGCAGTCGGGCCAGGATCCATGTAATATGCTCAAACTGTCTTGCCCCTAGCTGAAGTTTCTGAACCGTTTTCAGAGGCAGCCCTATGTATAATGTGTTGCAATAATCTAACCTATAGGTTACCAGAGTATAGACAACAGTAGTTAGGCTTGCCCTGTCCAGATAGGGGTGCAGCTTGGACACCAACTGAAGCTGATGGAAGGCACTGTGACCCACTGAGACCATCTGAGCATCAAGTGACAATGGAGGATCGAGGAGTACCCCAAGCTATGTACCTACTCCTTCACAGGGAGTGTAACCCCACCAAGAGCAGCAACCTCCCATCCATCCATGCCCACTAATAATGCCTCAGTATTATTGGGCTGAGTAAAATCCATTGCAGCAGACCAGATTCTTTCCATCCTCAATAAGCTTTGGGATCAGGCCAGTTATGAACATTCATAACATTCAGTATCATCATGGTCATAAATTCACTGAACATGTTCAGCATGAGATGCTGACAACTCAGTCATACCTAAACTAATTTTCCACATGAATATCCAAACTTCACAGGAGGGCTATTCTACAAGAGCTTGTGACATTTTATTTCCTGATATATCAAAGAAGTGCCTTTTTAATCATGGAAAAATGATTCCCCCCATTCTTCGGCATATTATTCTTTCCTTCTTGAAGATGGACTTTTGTTTTCAGTTGGGATAACAAGGTCAACAGTAAGTTGTAGATTGCATGCCGAAGACTACAGTATCCATCTTCCAACATCTTCCTTGTTCTCTTGGACTGATTCACACAAGACCATACATTGCTTGATTATGTATGAAAAATGAACCAATTCTACTTAGCGATCCCCCTCATCCAATTAAATTGCACAGGGAAGCATTGTTGGGTCACCCTTCTTGGCATCACCCTTTCTGTCATGTCCTTGTCACTCCATCTGCACACCTCTCACATGTTGCAAGGGTTACTTACGATCTTCTAAATCAAATTGGCCGTTATAGGTTTTACAATCATGAAAATGTTGTGAAATGTTTTCTTTTTTCATTGGTTATCGTCCCCTTGATCACTTTGCCTGACCTTACAGAGTCTACTGTCTGGAATACAAGCATGAGTCAAACAGTTGTCACTCACACACAGCCAATGAGGTGAAGTGGTTGGAATTGGGTGGGTGTGGGTGCGATCAGGACTTGTGGCCCTCCAGAAGTTGTTGGGGTCTCATCATTCCTGTCTGTCAGGCTTTGGGGAATCGGCTCCTCCCCGCCCCCGGTAGCAGTAGATAAGAAGATCAAATGAAAGGAACATCTTATCAGTTAGAACCTTTAATAATCACAGTGCGAGAACAAAGAACACATCTCTTAGAAATGGCAGTGCTCCCAATTAAGGGACACTTCCTCTTCCGTCCCTATTAATCTACATCATGTAATCTGAGCTTGTAGCCTCTGCGCTTTCTGTTCTGACACTTTCTGAGCTCTCTGTGACTTTTCCAAAGTCACAGTGGGGTTATTGCTATCTAGCGACTGAATCTGCTAACTCTCTCTCTTCTAGTGTTTCTTCTGCTAGCTGTTCCCCATCCAGTATTTCCCAGCTTCTGCCTTCTGAACTATGCCCCTCTGCAAACCACTGTTCCAAATCTATGCTGTCCTTCTCCTCCTGGGAAGATTCAGGATCAGGATCCGGGGGAGGGGGTGGCTCTCACCATTCTTCCTCAGTGCAGCCCTCCTCAGCACGGTCCCTGACACTGACCAATGGCCAAGCTGGCTGTTGGAAGTACAGGTTCCCCACCTGTAAATGAAGATAAATGATGAAGGCAGCTACCAAAAGACACAAAAAATGGGTGTCATTATTAGATAATTTGGATCAACCTGATAATAATATCCTGCAAATGTTTGAGGATTACAACCTTTTCAGACATAAATGGAGTAACTATGTACACACATAAAGACTTTTGAATACCTTATGCTGCCATTCTTCATACGAACTTGCCTATATTCTTAGGAAAATTGTCAAGAGGAGGAGGCAGATCTGGGGATTAATTTTCTCTCTCCCTTGCACATGTAACATTAAACAAATATGCAAACAAGAATTAAATGAAATCTTTTCCCTTCTGCTAACAAACTGGAACTGTTTAAGGCACTATAATCACAATTTGAAAACTCTGAAAGGCGTATGTTCTCAGGACCACAGCGATTAAAACTTTCACACTATTTATTGATTGTTGTTGGTATTGTTATTTTGCTGAAACAATGAAAACCTTCAGTTTTCACAATCTCCAATTCTTGTTACTTATTTCTACCTTAGACACCACTGAACCAAGTGAAGATTCCATTCAGAGCTCCCAAATAGGTGGCAATTATAGCCAGCAGATTTGAGAAGAATAAATATTACACTTGGCTTACAAAAGGGTAAGAGCTGAACTTCCTCATTCTTGAATAAAATGATCTGAAGGCAGCAAAAGAGCCACTGACATGGCTGACACCTGTTCACACCCAGGATTGTGTTGTGAGGTCCATCCCAATTCCAGGCATTCATGGGGGGCAGTGGAAAGAAAGAGAACTCCTGGTGGGGGGCAAAGAAATGTTATGAATGAAGGCTCCACCCCGAGCTTTCCATGCATGCAGATTTTTATGTGGCAGCTCCAAGTGAAGTCTATAATTTTTAAAACAAACACCTGAGCTATGACAAATGTTTATTTAAACTGTAATTTAATAGATGAAATGTTATAGTGTTTGTACAGTGTTTTTATATGTTGCCGTATAACAGATGTCAACAAGCATACAAATTCTGTTTGTGGGGAAGAGCTGTTAATGTCTCCCAGGTAATAGATATTGTAGGGCAGGTGAATCTTCAATAATGTGTTAGAGATCTTGGGCAGAAATAATATACTTGTTTGTTTGTTTAATGTAAAGGCTGCTTTTCTGGGCAAAGCTCTCTCAAGGATGGCTTATATGAACATAAAACTACAATATTCCTTCTCAACAAAGCTGAGGTCAAAAATAGGTCCCAGTCCAGCCCATTCACATGAAACTGAAAAGTATTTTGAAACAGGCAGTGATATAACCATACGATAGTGAGAAATTCAGCCCAGCATAGCTCAGTCAGTAAAGCAGGAGATGCTTTATCTCAGGGTTGTGGGTTTGAGCCCCAAGTTAGGCAAAATATTCCTACATTGCAGGGGGTTGGACTAGATGACCCTTGTGGCCCTTTCCAACTCTATAATTCTCTGTTTCTGTCTTTGCATCTTGGCTAAGAGCAACTTGACACAAATGGAGTTTCAAGACCCATTAAAAGCCATAATGGGTGGTGCCAGCTATAGATCCATTGGGAGGAGTTTCACAAATATGGGCCACTACTGAGAATGTCCTGTTCCTGCCAGTCTGAAACGTCTGAAGGCTGGAGCTACAAGCAGGGCCTCTGAAACTCATGTCAGAGTCTAGACCAGGGGTAGTCAACCTTTTTATACCTACCGCCCACTAATGCATCTTTCTTGATGGTAACATTTCCTTAGCGCTCACCAGTGCTCGATGGAAGGAGGATTCAGCATAGAACCCTCTACTGCCCACCTAGAATCCTAAAACGCCCACTAGTGGGCGGTAGGGACCAGGTTGACAACCCCTGGTCTAGACAGTTTCACACATGCATAACTTCTCATGTTCCCAGTGGTGTGCTGTTGCTCCACCTGACCTTCAGCTAGTTGTGTTGCTGTTTATGGGGAGGTAGATAAGAAGGGGAAAATTTGGCCTGGTGCAAATGCATCAGCAGGAGTGCTGGGTTGGCTCTGCTTGTGCATCAGTCCCCCCAAACTTGCTGCTACCTCCTCTCAACCTACCAGTAAGCAGCAATGACACAACTGACTGGAGGACTGAGTGGCAGCACCCCACCCCACTCAGTGTTGGATTTACTGATAAGCTAAAGAAGCTACAGCTTAGGGCCCCACTCTCTTGGGGTCCCCAAAAAAACTTAAAGGAAAAAACCTGGATGTACATTTCCAAAATATAAGATAAAAAAGAAATAAAATAAAACCTACATACAGCAACAGTGTTTTGTGTTGTAAGTAATGGGCCCCACTTGTTAGCCTGCTCCCTAAAATATCACTGGTTTGCTCATTTCTATATATAGGGTGCCTTCATTCTGCATGGACTGGTTGCATGGCCTATTAGGTCCATAAATTAGGTCGGCGGTTGAAATCCCCACGACAGGGGGAGCTCCCATTGCTCGGTCCCTGCTCCTGCCAACCTAGCAGTTTGAAAGCAAGCCAAAAAGTGCAAGTAGATAAATAGGTACTGCTCTGGCGGGAAGGTAAACGGCGTTTCCATGCGCTGCTCTGGTTTTGCCAGAAGTGGCTTAGTCATGCTGGCCACACGACCCGGAAAAACTGTCTGCGGACAAACGCCGGTTCCCTTGGCCAGTAAAGCGAGATGAGTGCCGCAACCCCAGAGTCGTTTGCGACTGGACTTAACTGTCAGGGGTCCTTTAACTTTACCTTTAGGTCCACAAATTACCAAATAGCATATATTCAACACAGAAAACAGCGACAATTTGTTGCTGACAAAGGACAGCTGGACATATAAAGGGCCCCATTACCTTCTGTAGCTTAGGGCCTCATCAAACCTACGTAAATCCGGCCCTGCACCACTGCCTGCTGCACAGTTTCTAACTTCCCAGGATCATCACACTGCAGTGCAAAAGACACAGAAGCAGCTGGTTCAAACAACACAGTAAGCCCACACGATACCTCACAAACATGCAGGCTGCCAGGCAGCAGCTTGCAGCAACCTTGATCCCCACCCCCCAGCCCTCTTTAATGCTTTGTTGTGCTGCACGAAGGTTTAACTTGGCGTGTTATCCAAACCAGGACATGTGGTTAAGCACTTCCGTCACTAAATATAAGCTGTAGCCAAGAACATACCCTGATCCTTATAATCCGGAATGGGGAAGTTCAACAGGCAAAATATGCTTCTACTATCTGAATAAGGTGAGGCTGTGAAGGTGCTGAATCAGTGCTTGGGGATAGTAATGGGCAGGATGGAGGTCAATAAACTGAAAGGGAATCCTAACAAGATAGAGATGCTGTTGGTGGGTGATTCTCAAGCCTGGGACTCGAGGGAATGGCCTGCTCTCAATGGAGTCATGCTCCTCCTGAAATTCAAGGGAGGTCTTAGATCCTGCTCTGTCACTTGATGCCAAGGTCTCATGAGGGGGTGTGGACTCTCTACTTCCAGGTGGTTCTGCAGCTACACCTGTTCCTGGTTCAATATAGCCTTGCCACAGAATCACACATTGCAATGGACACTACATAGGACTACCCTCGAAGATCTGGAGACCCCAACTAGTACAGAATGTGGCCCCTGGAGTTTTGACTGGTGCATCTTTGCAAAGTCATAAAACAATTCTGAAGGAGCTATGCTGCCTTTACATAAGTTGCCTGACCCAGTTCAAGGAGCTGCTGTCAAAATATGGGACCCAGATATTTTCAGGAGTGGCTCTCAGTCTGTCAGCAGGTCTGGGTCCTAAAATCAGCAGGACTGGGATTTGTTGCAACCCCACAGGCTAGTGTCATGGTACGGGGCCTTCTCTGCAGTGGCACCCTGCTTATGGAATTCTCTCTTCTTGGAGGTACAACTGGGCTCTTGAGGGAAATTGATTATTTTGTCAAGGTTCAAGATAATGAAGATCTCTGCTGTTGTCTTTAGTTGTCTTATGTAGCGTTTTGTATATATATATATATATTGTAACATTGTGGTTTTAATGTATAACAGGTAAACAAGCAAATCTTGATCTTAGCTGGTAAAGGATGATTTAAAAATGGAACCAATAAATAGTAAAATAAATTGCAACAAATAAAATATAGGAAGCTGGTACTAAAGCAGCCCTATATCCAAAACATGGCAAAATAGAATATGTTCCAGTGGGGTCTGTTATTTAAATGTCTGTCCCACATGAATCTATGGCTAGAAATGGAGCAAAGTCACATAGCTTTTAGGATGAATATAACCTATAAAACCCAAGATATTGAGTGAATAAATCCTGGATCTTTGGTGGCAGAAATTGTTTTCATACTTTCTGTTCTCAGTAGAACCATAAAAGAAAGAAATGTAAGACAAATTGCTTTGGGATTTCTCCTTTGTTAACGTCACTCCCTATAATAGCAAAGTGGATATTATGCATGCAGACTATATGTCTCCTAGGTGAGGGTAGGAGGAGGTGCCCCCCCCCAAATAATCCTAGGTGCACTAGAAGAATGGAGGAACTCATGCCTCTGAAAACCATAAACTGTCAGATATGCGGATGGTTTGCACACATTGCCTTGGAAGGTCTGCTATGCATTGTGAAAGCTTTTGGCTATAGACAATACAGTGGTACCTCGGGTTGCATACACTTCAGGTTACATACGCTTCAGGTTACAGACTCAGCTAACCCAGAAATAGTACCTCAGGTTAAGAACCTTGCTTCAGGATGAGAGCAGAAATCGTGCGGCAGCGGTGCAGTGGCAGCAGGAGGCCCCATTAGCTAAAGTGGTGCTTCAGGTTAAGAACAGTTTCAGGTTAAGAACAGACCTCCAGAATGAATTAAGTACTTAACCCGAGGTACCACTGTAAATTGAATTGATTGATTGAACAGAAATGCATCAGGACTTTGGTGGGGTGGGTGTGTCCGCCCCCAGTTCTCTTGCCATGCTTCCCCCCCCTCCCACCACGGCACACAGATGGATGAATCAGTCTATTTCTAGTCTGTGTCACCTTTGCGATTGTTCACCCATAAGTCACCTCATTTCATTTTTGCACCAGCCTGTGAATTATCTTTAAAAGAAAAACCCACACAAAACTCACATTTCAATACTTTAAGAAATATGGGTTTGAGTATTATTTTCAACATATTTTTTCCTCTCAAAACATGTATTTTTAAACATGTGTTGTTTCAAAATGAAAAGGCAAACACATCATTAGTTGTGATTAAACTGTTGGAAGTGTTGTGATAGTTGGGTAAGTGTGAAATCCAGTGGGTTGTTGTGCTTTCTGACCGTCTCACTAGTTCAAGAAGTAAGGAGTAGGTCAATTCATTTTGTCATTGCAAAGGACAGAATCCCCCCATCACCCCCAACATGACTTTTTGTTGCATGGCCCAAGTTGTGTATTATAGAAGTCCACATTTTATTTTGACACAGCCATCTCTGTTGCTTTCCTTAGACTCTGTTGCCTGTTAGAAACTTTTTGACTGAAAGCCAAATTAAGGTTTGTGGTTAACTCCAAAACACTTCAAATCACAAGTATTTCTTCAGCTTCTGAGGCAACTATGCTCCTTCCCTTTTACAAGTCACCTAACTAGGAAGAGAGATAAAATGTGTCAGAAATCCTGATGCCCTGCCAAGCTCACATCTTATTCTGATCTTCCCACAGTGAAGGCTTGCCCAGGCAGGCAAGTGTATATTGTGTTTGTGCACTGAGAAGTTAAGAATATAAATACAGTGGTATCTCGGGTTACAAACACTTCAGGTTACAGACACTTCGGGTTACAAATTCCGCTAACCTGGAAGTAGTACTTTGGGTTGTGAACTGTGCCCCAGGATGAGAACGGAAATTGTGCGCCGGCGGCGCGGTGGCAGCGGGAGGCCCCATTAGCGAAAGCATGCCTCGGGTTAAGAACAATTTCGGGTTAAGAACGGACCTCTGGAACAAATTAAGTTCGTAACCCGAGGTACCAATGTATAAAAATTGCTGTATCAGATAATGTTCTGTGCCAGCCAGCTAAAACCTCTGGAGTACCCTTTCATTGCTATCAGCTAATACTGAAACTGATGATTCAGTATGAGAATAAAGCTTTGTGCAGGATTGGCCCAAGCCATTGCAGCCCCTGAAGCGAAGCACCCTGCTGCCGCACTCACAGCGGGGGGTGGGCAGACTTCACAAGGGCTCCCCCCCTTCAGAAAAAGCTGGTGCTAAGCCCTAGCACACTACCAGGTGGGGGGGGGTGAGATCCTTTCCAAAACCTCTCCTCCTGCCCAGTGGCAAAGCAGGTCGAACTGCACCTCCCCACTGCTGCTTTTAATCTGTTCAGTTCCCAGACCTGGGTTTCTATTGGATATGGTGCTTCTGTGCATAGCTGCAGCAATAGCCTCACTTGCGTCAGCTCTCAGCTGAAGTCAAGTTCAGCTGCTCCATGTGCTAAATAAATCCAACATTTGGCACACAGAGGCAAACTGCCCTGGATGTAGGTTATACGGTGGCATGCCAAAAGTTGGATTCAGCATGTGGTAATGAGGGCCTACAGCTAGATTAGTGTCAGGTGGGAAGGGCTGAAAGGCAGCTCCCCACAGCTGGCGGGCAATAACATGGTTTCAAGAAAAGATCCTGGCAAAAGTTTAATATTACAATTATGAAGTGATGCTGTTCTTGGTAAAGGGCAAACAATATGATTGACAAATACACGAGTCTGCCAACAGTACATGAACTAGTCCAGCAATTTAAAATCACAACAGTGATTTTTTAAAAAGGATTTCTCTTCTTTCCAAAAGAAGGAGGAAGGTGCTATAAATAATATGGTGCCAGTTTATGTACTTTTACTAATTTTTGTATTGGTTTTTTCTTCCATTTTGCACCTCGTCAAGTTTAGTCTGAGAACGAGTTCAGTGCAATCAGTGCTGCTGCTGTTTCCCTCCCCCACCCCCTTCTTCTTTCTCTCTTACTTTGGAAAAAGAAAGAGGTGGCAATGTTCATATATTAATAGAAGTGTTGAGGGCACCTGCACAAAATGGCTGCCATGGGCTGCCAAGAAAAGAGGTGTTGCTACATCCAGACTGGCAAGTACTGTTGCAAAGACAAGAAAAAAAGAAAAGAAGCTCTGAGTGCAAATTCCCCTATTTGTGTTGGCCCCAGATCTTGAACCCGAGACCAGGAACCGAAGTATCCACAAAGGTTTTGAATGCCAATAATGACTTGTTTTATGGTAATATAACCCAATTGCAAAAGATGTTGATAAGCTGCCATGGATTTGTAGACGAGCATGACAGTGGCTTGTGGCATGTGTTTGAGAGTGATATGCTAGAGGCCAAATAGCTTTCCCACTTCTATTGTTCTAAAGCCAATGTTATTCCATTCCTGGCTCTCTAATGGGAAGGGGTGGGGGGAACCTAAGGCCAACAAAAACCATTCATAACCTTAAGCTCTTCCATCGCAAATTACTGATAGTGACTTCAGCAAAATCAGGCTGAATAGACCTTGAGCGTCCTAATGCCTTACAGACTTGCTAATGACATAGTAAGGGAAGAAATGCACCCTCTGCATATGTTATGGAAAACAGCAGCCTTCTTCACCCTCTTGGAGTTAAACCTGGCAGCACAGACCTAATTTTCCAGCTATATTTTTCCTTTGTGCTTTTGGGTTCTTCCTGCCCCGACATGGGAGGTAAGTGAGGAAGAAAATCTCCCCTGCGAATTGTGAGAGGCTACTATTAAACACACAGGAGCAGGAATGTTAAAAGCCAGCAACTCAAAGAAAATAGCTGTTTTATAAATCTCTCTTATCCCTCCGGTCTCCATCCAGCACATTCCCTTTCCCCAAAATAAATTGTGTGAGAGAGACAGAGATTAACCCAGACCATATAGAAACAACAAAAGAATCTGCTGCCTAGTAAAAGAGCCAGGGTGGGGTGGGGAGAAGCCTTGTAAATCCATCCCTTTGCACACAGGGCTATAATCTGTGCATCATGTTGCCATCACCTTTGCTGCCCTGTTCAGGAGAAAGTGGCTCCAAAATATCAAGCTTGAAATCCTTCTTTATGAAAACCGTGCTACTGGTGTGTCTAGTTAGGAGGTTCACGTGCTGTTGTTGGCTGCTGTCCATCATGCTGCCTTCTCATCTCTTTTGCAGAATGCCAGTGCCACCTTTAATCACATTGGAGAAGCTCCCTCCCAGCTCAGCTTTTAGGTCTTGGAAGAATGGCAAGCTACATTTTCCATCTCTGTTCTTTTTCATGAGAAACACACACACCTTTCACTATCTTTGCTGCCATCAGTGTCTTTGAGTTATCAGTTCAGCATGAATTACTTCCTTTTGGGGGAAAGAAATTCATTGAAATAATAGCCCAAAGAGAGTAGTTCCTAGTCTAACCAAGCTCCAATTATACACCCGCTTTAATAGGGACATTAGGTAGACAAATCAGAAATGACTCACAGGAGTACCAAAGCTTTGGAAGAATTCCAGAGTCATCAGCAGATCTGCTAGCAACTGGAACATTTCCTTTGTGTACATATAATCTGTTACATTCCTGTCTTTCCACCTCCTCCTTTCTGGTGTTTATCGCACAGTCTTCTCAGCCTCCTAAAATCTGTTAAAATCAAGTTATTTTCAGGTTTTTAAAGAAATAGGGATGATAACATGATAGCTCAGTCAATACAGCACGAGAGTCTTAATCTCAGGGTTGTGGGTTCGAGTCTCATGTTGGGCAAAAAGATTCCTGCATTGCAAGGCGTTGGACTAGATGACTCTGCTGGTCCTTCCCAGCTCTACAGTTCTATGAAAACATGGAATGTGATCCCAAGCCTGCTTTGTTCCCACTTTTCCAAGATGAAACACAAAGACTTACCCACCTTTCTACTTGGCAACAGCATGGTAAACTATTGTACAGCTCTGTAAAACTGAAAAGGGTCTGATATACAGCATTATTGCAAAAATGTACTTGGTGTTTAAAAAGACTCAAAAAACAGACTCTGGCAAATTTGTCAATGCTTGGTGTTAGTTTATTTAATATACAAAGGGTGCTGATGGTGTCGACACATGGACAGTTAATGGACTGACCTACTGAGACAATCTACAAAAGGGAAGTCAGAATAAATATTGTAATTCAGCACCTTTATAAAGTACAAGAGGTAAAGTATGGAATACGTTACTTTATACTTGGGGAAGTAGAGGGGTTATTCCCCTTTTATTTGAAGGAAATTCTACAGAGGATAAACTATGTAAACATTTTTCCTGCGAGTATTACACTGCGTATTTGTAACAGGAAAATCAATTTTTTAAATATTAAAAAATCAAGTTATTTTGCGGTGTGTGAAGACTGAGCACACAGTGTTCCCAAATATTTTGTTTAAAAGACTCACTGGAGTTGGTACTTTCCTGTGTTTGAACGGGCGTGTTTTTTCCCCACCTTCTGTTTTCTTCCCATGCTTTTTCTGGCACGGCTTCGCTTTGGTATTTGGCAATCCTTAGTCATCGCCAACATTTTTGTTTGGACAATTTATGTACCACTTATATTAACATGTACATATAGTTGGCAACCATTCATCTTCATGAAATAAAGTGGCAAGCCAAGTGCCTTTAGGTGACCTGGATTACATTTGCCTTGGCGACTGAAGAAATCGATCTTGGATCAACAGGACCTGCCACAAGGACCACCACTGCAACATTTAGTTGAAACAACCCAAGAGCCTTGAGCAGCTTTAGGCCCAGATGCAGCCAACACGGTGAGCTAGTGGAAGCCAGTGCTAGCGCAACAGCTTCCCCCTCTCTCCTAACCTGTGTGCCCCTGCCATGCTTCCCCCTTATCTCCTCTGAAGGATCAGGAGAAACCCCAGAAATGTGCAGGGTGGGGAGGAAGAGAGAGGGGATTGTTCCAACTGGCTGGCAGAAATGCTTGAGCTGATGGAAAGATTAGAAGAGTACAATGCTAAATCCCTTCCTCAAAGACTTCTAAGTGTATTATGGCATAAGCTTTTCTGAACTCTAGCCCATTTCATCAGAGGTGTGAAGTTAAACCTTAGCTGGCAGGTATGATAAGTCAAACAAACTGAGCACCATCAAAATGAACATAATAAAAAGAGGAGCCCAATCAAATCCCAGGGGACAGACCCTCCATGTGTCCCTATTTTCTAGGGACAGAACTGGACTTAAAAAAGCTGTTCTGGTATCTGATTTGATCCCAGAATGTCCTGTTTTTTACCTTAGGGCATGCCTATTTTCATCGGAAAAATGTTGGAAGGCATGAGGGGATGGGCCCAGCTAGCATGGGAAAATGGGGGTCAAATTGCTAACTCTTGTCTCATCAAAGCAGTTGATGGTAAGCATGTTCTTCTTGCGTGTGGGAAGCACCAGGTCAAATTCCTGCTCAGCCATGAAGCCTGCTCATTCGCACGGGGAGGACCATGCTCTCTTGGTTAAACTTTAATGTATGCCACGCCTTGCACGGCTCTAAGCTCCTTGGAAGGAGGATGGAATACAAATGTAATAAATAAAATAAATGAACCAGCAACTATCCTATTTAGTAAAAGCATAAACTGATGCCCACCATTATGGCAAATGGCTACCACAGAGTAAATGGCAATAAAAGTGTTTTTTCTATGAAGAGGCAATTAGATGCTTTAAAGCACATTAAAAATGAATGGAGCTAGAAATGGAAGTTGTGAATATTCAGATAACAATTCCCTTCATACCATTCACATACTATAAGTTTTTAAGCCACTTAGTGGTAATTGGATCATTTTAATATTGCACATGTGAGTCTTAGGAAGATGCCTGCATTTAATTGCCATGATGGAGCTTTGCATTTTGTAGCTTCAGCTTGGTGTCAATAACTGGGATAGCTCAGTTAGCAGAGCATGAAACTTCAAGCCCTACGTTGGGCAAAAGATTTCTGCATTTCAGGGGGTTGGACTAGATGACCCTCAGGATCCCTTCTGATTCTACAATTCTTTGATTTTATAGGAACCTCTTGGCTGGTGCTGAGCATGAACAAGAGCACTATATGACAAGTAACATTACCAGATCAGGTTTATGGGCCACCCTCTGCATCGGCCTGTCCATCTTCAATACTGAAATTCTTAGCTGGTTGCTAAGAACCAAACAACAGCACTGGAGGAATCTGAATTTCATTTTTCTTCCTTCTAAAGCTTCATTTCACATATTATGCAGCAAAAAATTTAATCCACATTTGCCATGGAGAGCACACTCAGGAGGAAGCCGATGTCAGTCCCAACTTTTTTTTTTATGAATGTACTTTCACGACAACATGTGTGTCCATGACATGTGTGTCCAACACTTCATTTGTCACATTCATGTGTTATGTTTCTTTTTTTAAAAGTCCCTTGAGATACATGCTCATAACGACATTTTTTTGTTTAGAATATTTATAACCCACTTTATAGTCTCACACTTCTCTCGAAGCAGCCTACAAAAGATTGCCACAATACAATCTCATATAGCACGGTGTCTAGATGGTGCCAAGGTAATTCAGCAGCACCTTCTGACTTCCCTTTTGTGCACCACCTTGGCAGGCTTGGCATCAGCACCCACCATGGTTGGGACCCACGAGGTCCAGAAGGACCCAGTGGGACTGAAGTCAGTTGCTGAGGTAAGTTTTTTTCTTTTCTTGATACATCAAGGCCCAGATGCGTTATTCTTTCTATCTATCAGATAGATAGATAGTTGATAATAGATAGATAGAAAGAATAAGAATATCTATCTATCTATCTATCTATCATCTATCTATCTATCTATCTATCTATCTATCTATCTATCTATCTATCTATCTATCATCAGCTATCTATCAGCTATACAATTTATATACCACTGGGTTGTTTTTAAAGTTTTCAGTAGGTACCAGAAGTTCAGCAGGGAACGGGGCCTGTTGGATAGCCCTGCCATATGTCAGGAAAATTCCTGACATGTCCTGGCTTTCTGGTGTAAAAATGACATCGGGGGGGATTTTGCCAACCTGGCAAAATGTCAGGGAAAACGTGGATGTATGCCAACACGATGGATAAAGCAGCAGAAACAGCTCCAAAAGTTTAAGATCACTCAAAAGTTTAAAAGCTCAACAATTTGGGTTTGCATCCCTATTGTTGGACCTCAACTGGAAGGGAGTTGCATAAACTTGGGTGTAAACACATAGCTCGTGGTGAGTATGAGCTCTGCATGCAAGCAATGGGGGACTATTAACTGTGATTCCCCAAAGATGGTGGGGATATAAGGGACAGTGCTTATCTCCAGGATATGAAAAGCTTCATCTGTTGATTTCTACACCTCACGCTAGTGTTAAAAGAAGAAAAGAGGACCATGCTATTTTCCTCTGGCCTGTTGGCAACCGTAAGTAAATTGGGGCTGAGTTAGACAAAACTGGGTCTTACAGCTACAGAGGCAATGCGTGAACAAGGCCTGTGAAGATTGCTGTTGAAAAGTATTCTCAAATTCACTGAAAGTCTCAGGGTTATTTAGTGGTGCCACCTTTTTGTAGCCTCCCATATGTCTTGGTTTTATTAGCCATGGCCAGATGGATGTCACAGATGGAAAATAAAAAGAGACAGCAGGAGATGGTGAGAACAGTAAATAAATTCCTGGGGAAAATTGGGGTTGATAATGCATACGATGCATATTAGGCCGGGGGGGGGGGGGGGGAGAGAAAAGACCAAATATAACCAGAACACTCCTATGTGATAGGACAGCAGTCTTCATGTTCAGCTTTGAAATTAGTGCATTCTAGATCTGGCACTATAAAAGGCAACCAGCAATAGTGGCCTTGGGTTATCACAAAATGAAAAAACACGAGTGATTTCACTTCCCCAGTCCCCTGCTACTTAGATCTTTCCAGCATACTTGAATATTCAAACTTGAATATTCATTTAGGAAAACATTGCGACTGCCCTAAACACCCTCATTGGAGAGAGTCTTACCTGACCATGAAAACTGTAGGTTCTCTGCAGATGGAAAAGTCAAGAGGCAAATGCTGTCAGTTTAGACTGAATTCTGTATCAGCCTTTCGTTCATTCACTGCAGATTAGAGAATATATGCTCTGCAAGGGGAACTGAGGTTTTAACTGTCATTAATGCTTGAAAGTTACATTATCCGTATACATTTTCTGATTCCCATATTACATTTTTGTATATGCAAGTGTGTCAGTTCTGTGTGCTTTTTATAATGTGAAAATGTTTATTCCAGGCTGTGCACACACCATTCATTTAAAACACATGGCTTCCCCCAAAGAATCCTGGGAACTGTAGTCTACTACTTAACAAACTACAGTTCCCAAGATTCTTGCAGGGGGAGGCCATGTGCTTTAAATATAAGGTGTGTAGTGGTTAAGAGCGGTAGTCTCGTAATCCTGGGGAACCGGGTTCGCGTCTCCGCTCCTCCACATGCAGCTGCTGGGTGACCTTGGGCCAGTCACACTTCTTTGAAGTCTCTCAGCCCCACTCACCTCACAGAGTGTTTGTTGTGGGGGAGGAAGGGAAAGGAGAATGTTAGCCGCTTTGAGACTCCTTAAAGGGAGTGAAAGGCGGGATATCAAATCCAAACTCTTCTCTTCTCTTCTTCACTCTGTATTTATTTTTTTACATATTGGGGAAAAAGCAAACAATTCCTCACAGCTTCCTGATGTGTATCAGAGTGGAAATAAACACTGGCACAGCCATCCACCAAGTTTCAAACAATGCATATTAGGAAAAAATTGAAACCCCTGAGAGACAGAGTTGACAGAAGTCAATGGATTTCCCCCCATGGCTGATTAAATTCTCTGGAACCCATTTTAGGCTGGAAGCTGGGAAGTGTTGTTTGTTTAAATGATGTACCTCAGGAACTGTGCTGAAATGAAATGCTGGTATATTTAACATTCATTCCCTGTGTAGCTCCACCTTGTCCCTGACAGGGCTTATTCATCTCAACCTTCTCCCTCTTCATCACCTGACAAAGTTGTAATGGCAATAAGAGAGGAAGAAGCCCCTTTGCTGGAAGCAGAGTGGCTGGGGCAACCCAGTCAGGTGGGGGGGCATATTATTATTATTATTATTATTATTATTATTATTATTATTTACTTCACATAGTGCACTCCTATATATTTACTCAGAAGTGAGTCCTACTGAGATCAGTGGCGGTTATCCTCTATAAAAGTATTTATGATTTCCTCACCTTCTGAAAGGATATAGTTAACATATGTAGAGAATAGGTAAACTGACAGCAGAATCCAGAGAATCTCCAAGTCACACATCCTTTCCCCAATTATCAGTGCTCAGGGCCAGCCCAACTATTAGGCAAAGGGAGGCATCTGCCTCAGGCAACTAATTTTGGGTGTCATAAAAGGACAGGAAATGGTTAGTTGTTTTGTTTATTGTTATTATATTGTGACTGTCAGGATAGAGGTAGGACTTGGCTAGCTTTGGGTACTAGCCTTGGCATGTGTACATGCCATTTGCTGCTTCATTTCAGGCAGTGAAATGTCTTGTGCTAGCGCTGTCCTTAGTCTTCCAGCTCAGATGAGGGGAAGCTAGAAATAGGAGGGATACAACATTATTACTGCCTTCCCCTTACTCCTGGTTATATTGGACTCCTTTCATAACCTGCTGTATGCAGAAAAGTTGGAGGCTTTTCATTTTAGAGCAAAGGCAAGTAAGTGGCAACTTGATAGAAGTGTATAGAATTATGCACGGCATGGAGAAAGTCAGAGCTTAAAATAAATCCGAGGCTCCTGCATCTTTTAGTTTTTGCTGTTCTCATCCACATGATAAGCTCCAGCCACTAAAATTCTGTCTTGCGTGGAGAAAGTAGATAGAGAAAAATATTTCTCCCTCTCTCGTGGCACGTGGGAACATCAACGAAGCTTGATGGTGGAGGATTCGGGACAGAAAAGAAGTAGTTCTTCACACAACACATACTTCAACTGTGGAGTTCACTCCCTCTGGAGGCACCAACTTGGATGGCTTTGAAAGAGGATGATTAGATATACCGTATTTTTTGCTCTATAAGACTCACTTTTTTCCTCCTAAAAAGTAAGGGGAAATGTGTGTGCGTCTTATGGAGCGAATGCAGGCTGCGCAGCTATCCCAGAAGCCAGAACAGCAAGAGGGATTGCTGCTTTCACTGCACAGTGATCCCTCTTGCTGTTCTGGGTTCTGAGATTCAAAATATTTTTTTTTCTTGTTTTCCTCCTCCAAAAACTAGGTGCGTCTTGTGGTCTGGTGCGTCTTATAGAGCGAAAAATACGGTATTCATGGAGGATAAAGTGATGAATGGCTACTAGCCGTAATGGCTGTCTCCAGGGCTGGAGGCAGTATATTTCAGAATACCGGTTGCTGGAAACAACAGGAGGGGAGAGTCACAGGTTCTGACAGGCCTCTGGTTAACCATTGTGACAACAGGGTGCTGGATTAGATGGGCCATTGGCCTTAACTGGTAGGTTCTTCTTTCTTCCTGTGTTCCCTTAATGTACTTAGCACATTACCCTTGTCCTAGAACTCTGCCATCTGAAAGCAAGTGAGCAGGCAGTACTGGTGCCAGCAAAGTACTTTGAGATTGTGAGTTAAAGCTTTACTCAGCATGCCCATAACTAGGAAATCCTGCTTGACTGGTGTGCTTTCTAGAGAAGGGATTTAAGTCGAATGCCCCAGCGATATTCTACAAGAGCTTAATTGAGTGGACAATCCTGACTAATTAGACCACCTGCAAGTGGCACTCACAAAACCCCTTCAAAGCCGCTGGTGCTTTTTTTTTTTTCCTCCTAGGAAGAAAATGGTTGCCTTTGCTACCTCTGAACAGAGATGCTGGCTTAATATGCCTATTAAGGTCTTTTCAAAGGCTCTTCAAGATTGCTCCTTTCCAATTGGTTGAATCAAGCAATTTCTTGGAAATCTAGTGCCATTATCCTTCTCTGGCACAATTGCATCTTGCTGAACACAGTCAGTTTTGGGCAGATTCAGGAGCCATAATCTAAGAACTGAACACAGTCCTCAGAAATTATAATACATAATCATGTCATTCTGAATTATTTATTTGTTCCTTTATTTTCAAAGTATTTGTATCCCCCTTGCCCATAAATCATACACAAGACAGGAAGAAACAATGATACATTTAAAAAAAAATCAGTAAAACCACCAAACAATTTAAAAGTACAGGAAAAATTACTAGATTCTTACACTCTGTAAAGTGCAAGGATGGCACTATATACACAATGAATAAATAAACAAAACTAAAGAAAAAACCTGAACAAAAAATGAACACGTGGCATAACATCACAAAGAGCAAATAAAAAATTATTGTGGCAATATAAAGTAACCTGTTTAAATTTATGGCTCCAGTTTTGAAAAACATCTGCCTCTTTTTATGAAGTTTTCTCTTTCTTTTGGTTGGATTCAGACTAAGTTAGCTGAAATCAATGGGACTTAGTCATGGCTAACTTTTCACAACAGGACTGCAGCCCAATTAACTTAGCCTGGATCCAACCCACTGAAAATTTGCATACTGTATTTCTAATTGTGTTGGCCAAGGCAATACAATTAATCAATAGCACCATGCATTCTAACTTGGAGAAGTAAATCTCATTGAGTTCAGTGAGCCATGCCCAGGTAAGTGTTTAGTCTAAGTGAATTAAACAGGTATACATGTATTTTAGTGTTGGGGACAAAATGTTTATTTATTTTCTGATTGTAACTTATATCCAGATATAAATTTGGACTGTTTCCTTTAATACTTTAAAATGTGCATTGCAGGTGTTCAGAACAAATGCCCAACATTCTCACAAATCCTATGTCTGCAACCCCTTGCAAGATAGCAAGGATTTGCCCCTAGGAAACTGCTTTGAAGGCAAACACACAGGCTGTCTGTGAGAGAAGTATAAAGCAAGTGAAGAGCCATTTTCTGTAGGAAAGGGCAACCTCTCTGAGAGACTAATCCAACACTCATTTCAATCAATGAAAAGTCTCCCATTGATTTCAGTAGGAGTCAGACTGAGCCCTTTAATCAAGGACGCATCTTAATCAGAACAAAAGTCCCAACTACTGGTGGTTTCCTGATTGCACGGATATTACTGTGCTTAAATAAAATACCTTCTGTTCGTTTACTCTGAAGCGGCTTCTCTGCCTTAAATTAAGCACAACAGAATGAAACAGAAATCAATCTTTAGCAAAGACGTCCACCACAGCAGGAATTTAATTCCACACTTTTCTGTGCAGAACTTGTAGCATCTCTTGGCTATCAAAAATGTAGCAGCACTTTTGAAGCGTCACAGTGCGCTCCTAAGTGTGTTTATTCAGAAGTATGCTCCATGGAGATCAACAGGAATCACTCGCTAGGAAATGTGCTTAGGACTGCAGTTGGACAGAGGAATTCTAGGGCCCTTTGATTCAGGTGGCTGTTACACAAAGGCTGTTGCCTGTGTAATGTATGTTATTGCCAATCCTATGCATTCCCCTCAACAAAAACTAAAACATAAGAATTCTGTAGCCCCATTTTATCTTTGTACAGCTAGTTTTCTACACACATGCAGATACACACCTCTGTATCTTTCACCCAGGCAAGCGAAAGGCATTATCTGAGCCAAAGAACTTATGCTAGCCAGGGAAAAACTCTTGCAATGGTGAAGAGAAGGGTCATTGAAGAGCATGGCCTGAGGAGACTGGGGTGGGGGAGGGGAAGATCCCTGAGAGTCCGATACAGATGTTTGGAGGGCCACATTGATGAGTGTCGTTCCAACTGTGGCTCTATTACATGAGCTGTGCTTTCTGCTGCCTGCCTCATTAGTATGACGATGGTGGTTTATTAGACTTGTTAGTCATTTGTTACACTGAGGCCTCCAAGCAACTTACAGCATATTTAAAACATAAGCACAAATGCATTATCATACTGACACATGTTGGGATACTGCCAGGGAGACAAAGGCCATCATGACCCCACGTCGATTCCGGACGATCCATCGATCTCCCGTAGACACGCAGTATCATTCAATTAGCGACACGAGCTCCAGAAATAGCTTGCCACATTCCAGAGCTGATGCACGCTCTATCAGCAGAATTCGCACAGCAAAAGATGCACGCAGGAGAGCATTATTTACAACTTTATTCAGCGTTGGTCAGAACAAAGAAAACATGACTGCCTGCGTTGATGTCTCAGGCACACAGAGAGAAACGAAAGCAATAGACAAACAGAAACTTCCTGTGAACAGGAAATACGTAGGCTGTGACTCACAACAGCCTGTCCCCTTTTTAAGGTGGAACGGAAATATCCTAACAACACATTCATACAGAAACACGTGCAATTCATAAAAATATATACACTCCACTTCTCATAACAACAGCAGGCAGCAGTGGCAGGACAGTAACAGAAAAAGCATTGCTGTCCTAATCCATGAAAACCATTGGCCCTTTCGTTTGTCATCATCCTCTGAGCCTCCCTCAAAACAAGGACCCAAAAAGAAGGACATCAGGTGGAGATCTGAGCTCTAGGTAGGTTCATTTCAGGAAGGGCATTCCTGGGGATACTGGGGTCCTGAACTATAAATAGATTTACAGTTCAAAACCAGCACTTTGAATTGGGCTTTGAAGTAGGCAGTCAGTCAGTGTAGCTGTAACAGAATTGGTGTGGTAAGGATCTATTCTCCTTGATCCTGTCAACACCATTCTACAGTAATGAAAGATTCCAAACAATTCCCAAAGGCATCTTCACATAACTCATGTTGCAGTAGTCCAGTCTTGAGGTTACCAAAGCATAAATTACTTCACCATAATGAGACTATAGATTACTCTGTCATTTTGTCCAGCCCCCTTTATTCCATGCAGCTACCTGCATAAAGAGTCTGTCCATTTGGTAGCTGTGTTCCTTGCATTAATTTACCACCTGCCAGCCCACTTCATCCAGGACCACTGCTTAATGTATCCTACCAGCAGTGTGTGTGTGCTCATGAGTGAGAGAGGGGGAGGGCAAGGAGAGATCAAGGAGGATATTGAGACGCTGCTCTGTCACACTTATTGGTGTCCAGCAGTACAGTTGTACCTTGGTTCTCGAACGGAATCCATTCTGGAAGTCCGTTCGACTTCCGAAAACGTTCAAAAACCAAGGTGCGGCTTCCGATTGACGGCTGGAGCTTCCTGCACTCAATCAGAAGCCGTGGAAGTCGTGTCAGATGTTCAGGTTCCAAAGATGGTTTGCAAACCAGAACACTCACTTCTGGATTTGTGGCATTTGGGAGCCAAAGTGTTTGAGTCGCAAGGCATTTGAGAACCAAGGTACGACTGTAGTGGAGAGTGTGGCAGGGTGGAAGCACTTAACCTGACCTCCTGGGAAGTGAGTTGCTGCTGCTTAGGAGGAGGGATGAGGTGGCAGCCAGGTTGGTGTGATGCAAATGCACCAGTGGAGCCAATCTTGCCCTCCTCTTGGCACACTTGCACTGTGATGTCCTCCCTGCCACCTCACCTCTCCCCCTCACAGTGTGCAGCAGCAGCAACTCACCTGCCAGGGGGTCAGATAAGCATTTCCACCCTACAACACCACCTGGTGTTCCAGTGACAAAGGCATAGGCAAACTGCAAGCTTTCAGCCCTGGTTGGATGGTTGATGGCAGAAGTGCCAGCTTCTCAGGATGATTGAGGGGGCGTAACACAATGTCCTGCCGCCACACAATGTCCCGATGACGCACACATGATGTTGCAAAGAGCCAGGGGGCAGAGCCAAACACACTCTGAATATTGAGGTGCCCCAGTCCCTCAAAAAAACACACTGTGGGAGTGAAAGTGCTTCAGCCTCTAGGAGCCAGTGCCTATGGGTGATGGAGAGTCCTGCTTGTCTTGCTCTCATTACATGACATGACCTATCTGTCTCCAGTTACTATTAGTTGTGCTTCATGTTTGAAAATAATAACCAGTAAGTGAGTTATGTGTTTGGATGGTAGTAACATAACAGTTTTGTTGTTACAGTTGTGCATGTGTGGACTCCTTCCTGCAACTTCCATACATATCCCATTATGGGAGACAAGGCTACCATACGAGGGGTAAAGCATGTTGTTGAGCCAAGATCTATTTCCCCATATTGAAGGGGAAGATAGAAACAGGGACACTTTATGGCTGTGAGTGCTTTGCATACCTTAAGATACCCAAGTTGCAAGATAGAGGGCTTTTGGAAAGCAGGCTCTCCCATTCCTGGTTTATCTGGAGCAGCTGGCTGTCAGAAGATTTATTCCCATTCCGCCAAGATTCCTAAAAAAAGAATAACTAGGCAAGACTAGTTAACAAAAGAAGATGGATTTTGGTCATCTTACAGAAACAGGCTGTTATCAGGGGATAGAAAGCAAAGCGGCAACAACAGCAGCTACAACAGTAATGGAAAAGGGGCATAAAATAATAGCTCCTCAAATGAAGCCATTTCTGTAAATGAGTGGGAAGCACCGCTGCCTTCCTTTGAAAATTAATGGCAATAAATTAGACTACATAAACATCAGGCGCTTATGGCGTGTTATAGGATTTACAACAAACATTTGGGAAATCTGATAATGTCTATCCCCAGGAATAGTATTTTTTTCCTAACCGTTCACAAAGAGTGTGGTGCAGCCAAAGATAAGCACTTTTAAATCCCATTTCAATGGATGAGTTAACCTTGTGCTTAAATCTAAATTGCTGCAAGGTTTTCATTGACTCGAGAATGAGAGGCTGTTTTTAAAGTATTATCTTTCTCTGGAGCTTGAAATGTGTCGCCAAATGATACTCTTGAAGAAAACCTGCATTGATTCTGCTAAATGCAAAATTGAATACATATATTCTTTATTTCTTGAGATTATATGCTTATGGATGTAATGGACTCGATTGTACCATCTAGTCCTACAACTCCCATACCTACTGGAGGGAGCGCAAAATTACAATCCGGCTTGTTTCAGTAGGTGGAAGGGATATATCTGAAAGGACCAAGGCAGGTGTGGGGCAGGAAAAGCAGGGGCTGCATCAATGTTTGGAGTCATATAAATGTTGAATCGACAGCCAGGATCTTCAAGTTCACCAGGATGCTGCCTGATAACTTTAATCAGTTTTTGCGCCCTGTTTTCCCACACAGCTAACAAAACTGAATGGATTCAGTGATGGATGATTATTTATTAAGGGAGGGGTGTATTGTTTGTTATGGAGGTGAGAAGGTGGCTTGGAACACAGGAAGCTGTTTTATTCTTCCGTGTTTCAGAGGGGACTTTTCTCCCCAACTCTAACTGGAGATGCCAGAGATTTTAGCCAATTTATGCCTGTAGCTTTCTAAAAAAAAATTAAAGAGCTAAACTCTGACCTGTGGTTCATCCACTGTCAGGTGTACAGCAAACTGCTGTAAGTCAGTACATCCAGTCTGGGGGCATGATGAGTCATATTTTGTTATGCTGTCTTGGTTACAGTGACTAGTATTAGGCTTAGTGTCAAGACTGTGTAAATACCTTATGAACCAGGTGATGGGGACCTTTGGCCCTTAAGATGTTGCTGGACTACAACACCCATCATCCCTGGCCACTGGCCATGCCTGCTAGGGGTGACGAGAGGAAGCTAGTCTGACCCCCCACTTCCTTTTGCCAGCAAGCAATGCCTTTTTTGTTCTACAGGCCTTTGGCTACTAACTAGCTGTTGCGGCTGGATCTCCTGAGGGTGGTTGCTGTACTTTTCTTTCAGTGCTTTCAATAGGGTTACTTTTTAATATTTATATTTATTGTGTGTTTTTAGTTGTTTCTGTTTTAATTCATTCTGCAAGCCTCATTGGGTCCTGCACTGGGGGGGGGGGGAGAGAAATATAAAATAAACAAATAAGTAAATAAATAACATCTGGAGGACCAAAGGTTTCCCACTTTTGCTTTCCATCTTTAAAGTAGTAATGTTACCTGTTTATTTTGCTTTCTCTTTTTTTTTAAAATGATATTTATTGAAGTTTCCATTAAAACACAAAAATACACAAACACAAACAGACAAAATACAAGTATAATTTCAATCCTTTTTTTCTCTTAAACCTTATTTCCTCGACCTCCTCACACCTCCCCCTTCTGTATTATAATTTCATTACTATCCACTCAACAAGTTCTTATCTTATTTCTCAACCTAAACTTAACAATTTGTTATGTCATACTATTTATTTTCCTTTTCTTCTTTCTTTCATTCCTCAATTTATTTTTAAAACCTTATATCTATTTAAATTTAAAAAAACCCAATTTTAACTTAATCTTAAACCTTTTTCCTAAAGTCGGCCCAAATTCCCCTTCCACGATTTTTCCGCATTCCCTAAAAGTTATAAATAAAGAAATAAACATATAAACAAGATCTAAACAGATTATATCACCCTTCGGATTTTCAATTCCCACCCTCCCTTTCCCGGTTTTGATCCCCAAACCAGTGTTCATAAATGCGTCCACTTCTCAGCCTGGATCCCAAACACCTGAGGCTTTTAAACCTCTCTCGGTTTCTCTCTGCCGGTCTTTTTGACAGTCCTTTGTTTCCAACACCAACTCTCGGAGAAGCTCTGTCCCAATAATGTCCATATTTCTTCCCAGCAGGCCTCTATATTCAAAAAT
Source organism: Podarcis cretensis (assembly GCF_951804945.1). Taxonomy (NCBI): domain Eukaryota; kingdom Metazoa; phylum Chordata; class Lepidosauria; order Squamata; family Lacertidae; genus Podarcis; species Podarcis cretensis. The sequence continues at coordinate 29,095,437 of NC_137173.1, read as the reverse complement.
GGAGCTCAAATTTTGTTTCTTAAGTCTTTTAAATCTATATGTCCCAAAAGCTCCAATTTCCATCTCAATCAAATTTATGCTACCAGGCCTCTGGTCCAGCTTTGTCTTCTGCAACATTGTGGCTTCGTCTTTAATTTCCAGCAAGTCCTCATATGTCTCTTGGGATTTTTCAAACTTCATTTCCCCAGCTGCAGCAGTTTCTGTTTCAACTTCAAGGGCTGTTGGTTCAGAGACGAAAACTTGTGTCAAGTCTCTTCCTGTTCCCACAAGATTGTTTAGTGTATCATTCAGTGCTGTTGCCCTTGTTGTTAAGATGTTGCTCTGCTCCTGGAACTTTCCCAGGAGATAAAAAGTCCTGTTCAGCTCAGCGAGTATTTTTCCACTTACAGCCATTTCTTGCAGTATTCCAAAACTCCCCTCTAGGGGGATTCTGTTTACTTAGTGTCTTTGAAATTCCAATCCAATAGACCAAAATGTAACTTATTTTCCTTTGCTTCCGACAATTAAATCCGAATCTGAGAAAATCTAGCCAGCAGAATCACCAAAAGTAACGTTTCCTTTTATTTCCCAACTTTGACAGCTAGTTTGACAGCTGTCAAAGTCCATATCTTTCCAGCAGGCTCTTTCACAGATCGCACCCGGGTCCCGGGGGGTTGCACTTTAAATTAAACCAATTCTTATCCTCCAGCAAAATCAAATATACTGTCCAATCGCGAAGATAGTAATTTTTCTTCCAAAAAGGCAACTTTTTCTCTCAACTTTAGTTGGCTGGTCCTTGCGTTAGATTATCTACAAGGCGGGGGGGGGGGGCGGACTTCCTTTTTACATTTCCCCCGATCGTGCCGAATTTTAAGAAAGAATTTCCCTTTTAGGTCCAATTTCCATATTACTCATGGGTTGTTGCTTTTAGTCCGAATATTGAAGGAAAAAGTCAGCACTCTCCATCCATGGCATGCGGCTTCGCTCAGCAGGGGAAGCAGAGGACTCTCAGCACCGCGCCGCTCCCCGCCTCCGTTCCACAGCCTTTAAAAAGGCTACTTTGCGGGTCGGGGGGGCGCTAATGGTGCCCGCCGAGTCACCACGTCCACAGGCATCCGCACCTGTGGTTTTTTAGGGTCCCCGTGTCGCCGTCGCGGCAGAACCCGATCCCTACTGAGCCGATTCCCTCCGGAGATCGGAGGGAATCCGCCATTAGATGTTGGCGCTAACCCGGAAGTGCTCATATTTTGCTTTCTCTCCACCTTATATGTTTTGCAAAGTTCGGTATCTTAACCCACAATAATTGAAGTCTTTTTGTGCAGCTTGAGATAATAAATTTAGAATCCTATAGATATCACCTTCTGTACAGGATCAAACCACTAATAAGAATGCTTGGAGATTCTACATGAATAAAGAGATCAGTCGAAATGGGTGTGTAGACAGAAATGCCAGGAGAAACTCAAGGTGGTTATATACTATTTGACTAGAAGTATTTGAAGAGCTTACAGTTCAACACATCCCCTAGGAGAGGTAGAAGTTATCATTACTACGCTAGATTTCAAATCAAGTGCTGGTGGGGTGGTATGCATTAGATTTTGGTGGGTGCATCAGATCTGGCCACCTAAAGCTGAGGAAACCTATGTCAGAGACTGCAGATTCGTAGCGTCTGATGGAGCCCCACTGGCTGCTTGTGTCCCCTGATCCCTTTGTAACTTCTTGGTTATCTGCAGAGCAAGCCTATAGTACAACATAGTAGTGTTCAGCAGCCTTCCCCAAACTGGAGCCCTCAAATATTTTATATGAAAGCTCACATCAACCCCAGACAGCATGGCCAATGGTCGGTAATGGTGGGAGTTGTGGTCTACAACATCTGGAGGGCACCAGGTTGAGGGAAACTGGTGTAGAGTGTAAGGCAGGGCTGCAGAACCTCCAGATGTTGTTGGATGCCAATCAACTTCAACTAGCATGGCCAAGGATGAAGGATGATGTGAGGTGTAATCAAACAATGACCAGAGGGCCATAGATTCCCCACCCTTGGCTTACAGCACCATGGTTCTGCTTCTCAAGTCCCTGCTTAAGAGATCTGTGGTGACTTATTGGATGTTGCACAGCTGTATGGCCACTGTGATAAGTGGTAAATGATGGCCTCTGCTCACCAATAGTTTCCACAGTGTGTAGAAGGCTGATCGCCGAAGAATTGATGCTTTTGAATTATGGTGCTGGAGGAGACTCTTGAGAGTCCCATGGACTGCAAGAAGATCAAACCTCTCCATTCTGAAGGAAATCAGCCCTGAGTGCTCACTGGAAGGACAGATTGTGAAGCTGAGGCTCCAGTACTTTGGCCACCTCATGAGAAGAGAAGACTCCCTGGAGAAGACCCTGATGTTGGGAAAGATGGAGGGCACAAGGAGAAGGGGGCGACAGAGGACGAGATGGTTGGATAGTGTTTTCGAGGTTACCAGCATGAGTCTGACCAAGCTGCGGGGGGCAGTGGAGGACAGGAGTGCCTGGCGTTCTCTGGTCCATGGGGTCACGAAGAGTCGGACACGACTAAACGACTAAACAACAACAAAAGATCCACTCTGTCCATATAACTGTGTATATAACATCCTAGAACAACTTCACAATGCATGTTATTTTGATGATAACGACAGATGATAACATGAACTCGTGAAGCTGCTGTTATGTGATGCATCCCCAAAGGTCACTGCTTTTTCTCGCATCAGGTCATTACACAACAAAGTAGGAAGTGCAGCAGAGGGGGCTGCAATGGCATGATGACTTCCATCCTTGCCCTGCTACAGAATCCGACAGGTTGTTATTGCGAGGGACATAACAGCAGCGAGCTTACAGACCCAGCAAGGCAGATAATTAATTTCATTTAATACTGATGTGTGAGATGACCTCTCTTCCAGCATGTGGCCATAAAGAAGTAATGGCCTCAATGAACAAGAGAAGGGAGAGAGGCCAGTAGTAGCTCTGCAAGGAGAGCCCCAGAAAGACAATGCCTGAGTAGAACTCAGCTGAATCGTCATTGGAGGCGGAAAGATCAGGCCTGCATGAATCCCACTTCCATCTCTCCCCAACTTTTAAGGACTGGAATAACACAAGGGGAGATCAAGAGGCCCCGGGAAAGAAGGGAAAATCCAGACCCTCATTATCAAGACTAGGGAAAGCCAGGCAAAGATGCAGTTTCTCCCTTGCTTCCGGGCCTCCAATACGTGTGAAGTATTAATGATAGCAAAATCAAATGTCTGCACATCAATGGTTTCTTTTCATCAGAACCAGGCCTAAGGACTCTTCCTGCCCTCAGCAAACCTTCTCACTCTCTGTGTTCTTAGTATTGATGTACAGCATCAGTAGTGGGGGGAAACCGAGCTAACCAAGAAGTCAATAAATTAAACAGACCAAATATAGTTTAGGTTCATTGACATGAGAACTGCCACACAACATTGTGAATGGAGTGCTTTTGTGGAGAGCTTCGGCCAATCAACTAGGTATGCCCTCTTACCCAGGGCCAGATTAAGACATTTAGAGGCCCAAAGCGCTGAAAAGACTACGGTGTCCCCCTACATATGTAGCTCAAAATAAAAATAATACTAAACCATAAAATAAAAATTCAAAATAATACTCTATATGCCAGTGTTTCCTCCCTTTACGAATGCTGGTGTGAAGGGGTTAACAACAGTAACAAATCCAGAAAGCCGTTTTATATCCTGTTAATGCTTGACAGATTCTTTGAGGGCTTTCACTTGCAAAGGAATTCCTTTTTATTCCCTAAATAAAAGCCTGATTTATTAAGGCTTTATACTGAGTTTGGCAATTAGAACTGTTGCTGGGCAACCCTAATTTTAGTTTTGAAGTATAATTTGTTTACACCTATTAAAATGGCTCTTCTTCTGGCTTGGAGCAGATTTGAATTGCACGAGTTTATCTAGAATGGTGGTTTAATAAAATATTTATAAAATAAAATAAAATAGAATGGTGGTTTCCATGCCGAGTTGTGGAGATCAGCCAATTGCAACTTACAGTGAACATCGTGTCAATTTCAGTTTTCTCCCTTTCACCTTTTTCCAACCTTCAATTCAGTTTTCCACATTTCTGTGACAATTAGCCAATTTTAGTGAAAACAATCTTCCCGAATATTCATAAACACATTAGTGAGAATTTCTCCCAAGGAACACATTTTGTATGCAGTTTTGAGCAATATGCACATTTTTGCAAGCCATTTCCCTGATATAATGCATGTATATGCACACGTTACACCAGTAAATGCATTTTGTACACGTTACTTGACTGGTGAATGGCACTGCAAAATTCAGAAAGGTGCAAATTTAAAAGGATGCCTGTGTTTTGCTTTGCACCTTTTTCTCCAAGGAGTTCAAAAAGGTATACATGATTCCTCCTTCCTCATTTAATCCCCACAGCAACCCTATGAGGCAGGTTTGGCTAAGAGTCAGTGACTGGCCCAAAATCACCCTTGGAACTTTAGGGCCAAATGGGGATTTGAACCCTGGTCTCCCAGTTCCTAGTCTGACATTCCAACCACTACACCACAGTAGTTTATCATTTTTCTCTCCAGCACAACTTAGATTTTCCCCTGTCTTCTTATCATAACCAGTGTACATTCAAATAGTCCTGTAAGTTGGGCGTATTACAAGTCACAGAGCTGTTTCACAGTCAGGAGCTTCTGATCCTGGAAATGCAAATCTCCGCTAGATTATTGAACTCACTGGCATATTTTGCTGCCTTTGTGCTGCCACAGTTTTCCCACCCATATCCAAAGACTTGACAGTTTCATTTGCAGAGCTATTTCCATTCCCCAAAGTGTATAATAAGATTTTTTTTTTATTGTGTACTTTCAGATCACTTTCTTATTATGTAGTTTCCTGACATCATTTCCCTGTTATGACATACTGAAGAGCAATAAGAATGTAAATATCGATTTTATAGGTGCCCTCCTGAATTATTATTTTTCTATAACTATTCCACTTTGATATAAATACTGAGCGGCAGGATTAATAAAAATATGACGTTCTGCAGTTTTTAGGGTCTTCCATGAATTATATATATTTTTAAGTGCTCTGCTTTTCGGGCTCAAAGTAATTCAGACTTACAGCCCTTTTGTTAGAAGGCAAACTCTCCAGAGCACCATAAGCTCAGATTGCTTTTCTGTCTTGAATTTAGCCTTCTCGCCAAGCCATTTCCCCCCATGGCTTACAGACGGAATCTCCTTTGGGTGAGGTCCAATCCTTCCTTTATAAACTGGACATTAGCTAACACTGGAAGCATGCTTATTTATATAGCCAGGATGAACTACCGATACCATTAAGTGCTTTCTTCTCTCCTTGCAGTATTGCAGCTCAGGGAGAGATTTATTAAGCTCCTGCTGAAACTGTTTTCAATATTGCTTAATGAAGTGGCTACTTGGAGCATAATGACTTGGCTTTAGTGGCTAGCAGTTGTGGCAGGAGGAAAAACACTGGATTTCTTGAAAGCTGAATAGAGGCAGGAAGGAAAAAAAAGCACCCACCTTTCTTAGAGCTGGCTCAGATGTGCAGCTATACATATGGTGCATAAGAGACTATTCCATTTTAGGCCACGATCTCAGTGTGCATTTACAGCGCTACACTCCCCCAAAGGATTCTGGGAGCTGTGGTTTGGTAAGGGTGCTGGGAATTGTTAGACAACCCCTATTCTCCTCCCAGAGTTGCAATTCCCAGAGTTCCCTGTGAAGAGGGATTGACTGGTAAACCACTCTGGAAATTGCAGCGCTGTGAGGGGAATAGGTAAAGGGACCCCTGACCATTAGGTCCTGTCGTGACCGACTCTGGGGTTGTGGCTCTCATCTTGCTTTATTGGCCGAGGGAGCCGGCGTACAGCTTCCGGGTGATGTAGCCAGCATGACTAAGCCGCTTCTGGCGAACCAGAGCAGCGCACGGAAACGCCATTTACCTTCCCGCCGGAGCGGTACCTATTTATCTACTTGCACTTGACGTGCTTTCAAACTGTTAGATGGGCATTAGCTGGGACAGAGCAACAGGAGTTCACCCCGTCGTGGGGATTCAAACCACCAACCTTCTGACTGGCAAGCCCTAGGCTCTGTGGTTTAGACCACAGGGCCACCCGCATCCCTTGTGAGGGGAATAAGGGCCTCCTAAAAACTCTCAGCATCCTTAACAAAGTGCAGGATTCTTTGGGGGAAGCCATGACTCTTCATAGTGCTTTAAATGTATGGAGTGAATGTGGCTTTAGAATGCACAGGTAAAGGGAAAGGCTGGATCTCATTTTTTGAAAATGCCCTCGTTTGTTTCCATTATCAGATACAGATCAAAGCCTTGCAGCTGTTCCCAACACATGGATGGAGTTTCAGTGGCATGGCAAGATTCTGCAACCATTGCATAGCACACAAGCTTCTCATTGAACATTGGCTTTGGGCTACTGATTCATAGACCTCCTGTTACATCCTTCCAGAGACCTGTGAAACAACACACATCTGGAAGCCTAGTAAGTCAGGAGACAATGGACTATATTGTCTTTTGTTTTGAGACTTTTAAAAGATGTTCAACCTCAGTTCTATGCAATGAGCAGTGCATTTGAAAGGAGTGTGCACTCGAAAGGACTGAAAGATGCAAGTAAGTCACAGAGTTGTTCCTCATTCATATTTTTATGGACTGTACATGTTTTGAGACTTGTGTTGATAAGTAGAATATGAAACATGAATGTGCCCACATTTCTTTTTCTGAAGGAAGTAGAATTGTGTGCTTGAACAAACCTCAAATCAACCCTACCTTTTCTTTAAAAAATATATGCCTACTGGGTAGAAAATGGCTTCTGGAAGCAGCAAAGAGTACTGAAAGGCACTTACTTGAGTTCTGAGAGATCACTTGATCTCTCATGGCAAGGAGTTCTATCACATTGGTGTCACTATAAAGAAGGTCCTGCCCATCTAGCACACCTCAGATGGTAGCAGGGCTCTCTCCAAAGAAGTGTGAGAGCAGGCTGATGGGGCAGAGGCAGTGCATTCAACTAACCAAATAATTAACAAACTAACACCAGTATCTGCTTCGATTTCCATTATTGCATTCAGAAGCTAGCCTCCCTCTTTCTATGCCTTTTTTCACCCTTTCCTCCTATCTATCCCAGGGCCTTCATGATTTCATTCTCAGTGTGAAGATCATTGTAGAAGTTAAGCACATGGTTCTTCCCCAGAGATATGGCTAAATTCACCCACAGGGTTCACAAAGTACATATGATTCTCCAGGTGAGCACCATATGGCCAGAATCCACAATCTTTAATTGAAGCTTCTTGTTCTGCCATCTACTCATCTCTGGCTGTTTCCTTTGAGGTTGAGAGAACATCCATCTGGTACATCTCCAGGTATATAACTCTGTTAACTCTGTATCAGCCAGTCGTTGTTTGTTTTCTATTTTATGCTGCTCCCCAGTGAAGGACTTCCACATAGCTTACATATGGTCCACAGCTGATCAGTGACTCAAGAGTTTCTGGGGTCTGGGCAGGACAGAGAGTGGGGCTTGGGACGTGCAAATGGGTGGGATCTTATGAACCTCAGCAGGAGAGGGCTAACAGCAGCAGGTTTCTATTTGCTTCTGTGTCTCATACTGACTACTATTAATTAATTAAACTGGCTTCTAAGCAGTTTGCAAAGCATAAAAACCAGTTGTAGAAACATTAAATATCCATAACTAAAATGCACATAAAAACAATCCTATTAAAATATAAAGACAGAAGTGGGCTAAGAGCAATTCCCAAAGGACATACGCAAAGCTGTCTTCTACGGAGTCAGGACACTGGCAGGTGTCACCTGGGTCTGTTGGCTGGAGATGCCAGAGACTGAATGTGGGACCTTCTGCATGCAGGGCATGTGCTCTACCAACTGAACTATAGCGAACCCCCAAGTCATCATCTTTCCCTACTAGCATTCAGTCTGCCTTCTTCTGCTCTACAGAACTCTGTGGGAAGTCGCAAGCGCTTGCATCGTCCTGTAGCAGCACACAAACTGGTGCACTGTGGCTAATTTCAGCAGCCTTGCTCTTTCCCACACATCTAGGGGATACATAACTCAAGCAGGCTGACCGAGGGAAGACATTTTGCTGCCTGCAGCCAAGGACATGATGGTACCTCCCTCCTTTCTCTAAACATAAGTTGACTGGACTGGCTGTTAAATTTTGCTCCAACAGTAGTCATGGGACATGGGTTTTCCACCAAACCCAAAGGCAGCCGGCTAGTTTAGAAGGTACAGGCCAGGCAACGTGGCACATAAGCCTCTGTCCTCAGCAGCTCACCACTGCTTGCTCTCAGCTCCACAGCCCACTCAGACAAATCCTGCAACACAATGGCTGCGCCAGAATGTGCCAGTTGAACAGAGCAATGCATGAACAAAAGCACAATGCCTGTGAGTGTGTGGCCAGGGATCCACCCGCTAGCTCAGTCAAGAGCCTTTCCAACTTCCCTGTGATGTATTGGGAGAAAGTGACTGGGTGTGGTGTTCAGCTAACCTATGTCAGCAGCAAGTGTTACATCACTGCTAAAGGGGGGTCAGCTCAGGATGATGACAATGGTCAGGAGGGTTAGGGTGAATAGGCCTGAGGCAGCCGTCTCAGTTTGCCTATTTGGCAGGGCTGGCCCTGAGTAAAAATTATGTCTATAATGTTAAACCAAACAGTTCTCAACAAAATTCAGAGAAAAGTCCACATTGCTGGCTTATACACACACAAAATCATGGCAACTTGCCTGACAAAGATGAAGAAAGCAGTCAGACCAGTTTATTTCCTGGCTAGTTAACAACTCTATCAATCTAGGATGCTTATACGGTGAAATCTGCTTATCCCCATTGTTTACCATGAGACCTTCACCTGAATGTTGGATAGAACATAGTGATTGAGTGAAACCAGTAACTTAGATCAACATTTCTGTGAGACAGGAATTTTCTTTTCTTTTGTTCTTCTATAAGCAAATGATGGTGCCAGCCCCTGGCCCTGGGACTCCTCAGAAGGAAGCTGTGCCTGGAGGAAGAACTGAGGGGAGAGACTCCATCAGGCAAGGCCTCCTTCCACCTGCCTTGCCCCACTCTCTGCTTCTCAATGTGTATTGTATTGTTTTATGTACTGTGGCTTGCCATTGTTTTATTGATTATAGTTTAGATATTATTGTAACTGTTGAGTGGATTTCTGTTTAACTTTTATATGTAGATATTATTATTTTATACTATTCTAATGATTGTTGAATGTTACTTTTTTGATGGAGGTTGCCTGTTTTAAAGTTACGTTTTATTATCACATTTTTGTATTGCATTAGATTGTTATAAGATGTACATTTTTTGTTTCTTCCGCTTGTAAACTGCCTTGAGTATTGTAAGATAGAAAGGCGGTATACAAATTAAAAATGCGGGGGGTGGGGAATGAAGACAGAGCAGAGGAAGTTGTCTTATACTACAACAGTTGATCCATCTATCTCCGTATCGCCAATACTAGCCTTCCTGATGCTGTTACCCTCCAGATACTTCAGACTACAACTCCCATCACCCCTGACTTTGCTGATGGGAACTCTTGTCCAACAACCTCTAGAGGACACCAGTTTGGGGAAGGCTGGGCTACACTGACTATGGACAACTTCCCAAGGTTTCAGATGGGAGAAACAAGGGATTGAACCATCCTCTGGACAAGAAAAGGCTCTTCCTCCTGAACAAGGGAATGTTTGGATGCAAACCTTGCATGAACCTAAGAAAATATGAAGAACCTGCTAGATCAGTCCAACGGCCCTTCTAGTCCAGCATTCTATTCTCCCAGTGGCCACCCAGATGCCTGTGGGAAACTCATAAACAGGAACCTAACACAAGAGCACTCTCCCCTCTTGTGGTTTCAAGCAACAGGTATTCACAAGCATTACTGCCCCTGACTATGGTGGCAGGGCATGGCCACCATGGCTACTAGCCATCAGTAGACCCTCTCTTCCATGAATTTCCCTAATCCTCTTTTGAAGCTGTTTGGGTTGGTGGCTCTCCTGAGGAAGTGAGTTCCATAGTTCAGTGATGCACTGCATGAAGAAGTACTTTCTTTTATCTGTTCTGAATCTCCAGAGCATTCTGAGTCAGAAGTACAGTGGGGGGGGTGGAGGGGGGGGAACAGTTTTCCAGAAGAACACCTAGATCTTGGCCTAATATACAACAAAATGTGAAAGCCATTCAAAGCAACAAAAGGGGATTTAAAATCTTAAAAGTTATGTAACCAACTTTTAAAAAACTCTACCCCCCGCCTGAACCTTGTAATTATCTCTATGTCAGAAACTGACTCAGAAGAGAAAGGCATTCAAAAGAAGAAAGCAAAGGAAACGAGTAAGGTTTCATAACTATTTTCCATTTAATAATGTCATAGCAAGGCAGTCTGTCAAGTAGATGGCATCTCATTTTCTTTCAACGCTTTTGGGGGGCTTCTTTGTAGCATTATTTAATATTTTCTCAGTAGTCTTTTTTAAATACAAAAAAAAAATCTATTCAACAATAGCCACAAGCAATTCAATAGACTAAAAATAAATAAGGCTTCAAGCTGGCATCAGATGTGCACTTCCCACATGAAAAACCCACAGATCTTGATGGCATAGAGGATTTGCAGCCCAGTAAGTGTTCGTCCAAACCCAACCTGTGGCTTGCTATTTATTAAGAGCACAGACAATATTGTTATGCATTGAGGGGCGTTAAGACTGAATGCTTGGGCCTGCTTCTAATTCTTGGATTAGCCAACCTAACTTCCTGGTGTGGTGATAGCCAGAGTGATGTGCCATTAAGGGGAACAAAGAAAAGGGTTCTGTGTGAGATGGCAAATGGGTTGGGGTCCCCTCCCTCAATATGTGGGTGGTTAGAAAGACAAAAGGCCACAGTGGAAAGTGAAGCAATGTGAGCTAGAGGCAAAGCAGCAAGCTGGGAACAGAGAGAGCTAGAGCAATGTTTGATTTCTGTTTGAAACCAAGTCTGCGGCTATGGTTAATGCTGTGAAGCCCTCCATCGTAGGCTCGGGCATTTGTGTAAATAAACCATATGTCATAAATACACTACAGTCTCTGGGTAACACGAACCCTGGGTAAAAACCTGGAATCTTGCACCAGCTGGAGATTGTGGTAGCATGAAACAATATCCTAGTTTGCTCATAGTGTGGTGTCTGTGTTGCCGTGCTGCTTTCCTGAAGGTACTATTTTTCCCCCAGTATTTTGAGCTTTCCTGAAATTCCTGTATCAAGCACAAAGGGAGGGGTGAAATGTTTAACATCAAAACAGCATAGTGTTGGCAATGGTAAGGAACAGTTTTGCCGTGGCTGTAAACTCCATTTGTAAAATTGAAAAGAAATGTAAAAACAATGCCTGGCAACTCTTGCCAGGGACTATGAGATGTTAATACATCTCTGTCCTCTCAAGGCCTGCTTATCATGCTAGCCGGCTGTAAGACGCAGCCTGCAGCTAGGAGCCAGCCGGCTTTCACTCTTCCTTCCTTACAAATGTGTGGGACTATCAACTGCCAACCCTTTGGAAGTGATAATTATTACAGTGTGACAAGATGGAAAGAAAAGAACTGTTTTGCACTTTATTTTATTCAGCTTGATATCTTCTGCTGTTTTAGAATACTGTCTGCAGTACTTCCTTTCCTTAAAAAAAAAATAACATTGAGAAACAATAAAGCTGGAACGCATATCTAGAGTTTGCACCCAAAACAGAAATGTTTATTGATTCAATTTCTTTCTTGGTTGCTGCGATATGTTTGTATAAAGGTCTAGAATGGGGAAAGCACATCCTTCCCGTAAAAAACCCAATCCTGTAGTTCTGATGAATTGCTACTGCCATATAATAAGCGTACCCATAACATAATGGCATTATTGATTTTTAAAGTCCTCAAAGTTTTCAGGCACTGACAAATGTCTTGATCTGTGCAAGCGAAAATTCATGGGTTGTTTTTTTTTTTTTTTGCACCAGTTAAAAATGGAAATTATTTTGACGTTTGACAAAATAAAGGATAGTGATTGATAAGCATCTTAAAAATGGTTGTGGCATGTGTTTGGGACATCTGTTTTATTAATTTCATACCCTTGGTTTCTTTTAATGAATTCTTTAAAAAGGTGTCAACAACCACTGAATTGCTCCCATCCCTTTCACAAGATAAAGCAACTGGAAGGAGGGTGGGTTACAAGCAGCCCAAGCAGGCCCCTATCTTGTTGCCCAGACCAACATTTTGCACAGGGATAATAGGAAGTAGGGGGGACACGGGTGGCACTGTGGATTAAACCACAGAGCCTAGGACTTGCCGATCGGAAGGTCAGTGGTTCGAATCCCCGCAATGGGGTGAGCTCCCATCACTTGGTCCCTGCTCCTGCCAACCTAGCAGTTTGAAAGCACGCCAAAGTGCAAGTAGATAAATAGGTACCGCTCCGGCAGGAAGGTAAACGGCGTTTCCATGCACTGCTCTGGTTCACCAGAAGCAGCTTTGTCATGCTGGCCACATGACCCGGAAGCTGTACGCCAGCTCACTCGGCCAGTAAAGTGAGATGAGCGCCGCAACCCCAGTCAGTCATGACTGGACCTAATGGTCAGGGGTCCCTTTACCTTTAATAGGAAGTAGAATTGATTCTAGCCCAAATGAACTACCTTTAACTTGAACTGCTGGGCTGGTGGGACAGCGGTGACCACTGTTTTTCCTCCCTTCACAATTATTTTTATATCATTGTTTGTGAAAGTTGGGGTGGGAAATGGGTACTGGCAGGTATGGGGTTTAGTTGAACTCAGTGGGGCTTATGCATGCACAAATTCCACTTAGATCTCTGAGTGGGGAAGCAGATGAAACTAGTAAATCACTTAAACTACTCATAAATTAGTTGAAAATATATTAAATTTAATTACAGAAGCTGTCCCGGTTTCTGATTTGATCCTGGAAAGTCTCACTTTTCCTTAGGTTTCCCTATTTTCAACAGAGAAATGTTGAAGGGTATGGAGCAGGCATACAACTCCCATCATCCCTGACCACTGGTCCTCTTAGCTAGGGATGATGGGAGTTGTAGTCCCAAAACATCTGGAGGGCCGAGTTTGCTTATGCCTAGTGGAGTTATCCAACCCCCAAGCCATCTGAAGGCAGCCCTGTATAGGGAAGGTTTTTTAAAAAATGTTTAATGTTTTATTGTGTTTTATATATTTCGGAAGCCGCCCAGAATGACTGGGGCAACCCTGTCAGATGGGCAGAGTATAGATAGTAAAATTATTATTATGGAATAGGATATCCCTATTTTCATCAGTGAAATGTTGGAGGGTATGCACTTGCCTTTCCAACTTCCTGTCCTTTTTGAGGGGTGTGGCATTTGCCCTCCTAGGTGTGTGACATCATACTGGGTTCATAGGGAAAGGGTTAACTAATTGTAAAAGGACTAACCAATGGGAACCCAGGGGGCGGAGTTAACCATGATAAGGTTTAAGCACAGAGGTTTTTTGGGGGGAGTTAGAGTTAGGGTGGAGAAGACAGTTTGGAGTTAGAAGAGACAGATAAGTCTGTGGGTTGGGCTAGTCTGGTGTGAGAAAGTGAGAGAATTTGTTAAGAGGAGTCAGTCAAACAGTTGAGATAATCATTCAGAAGGTATTAGGAAGGTATATGCTGGTAAAGAAACTAAAGTTAAGATACTGACAGGAATATTATTGGAGAAACCATAAACTTGTTAATGTCTGTAAAATAAATTTGTGGGTTTTTTTGTTCACTTTTAACAACTGTCTGGACTTTTACCAGAGAGTAACTGGTTGGTGGCAGCAGGGGAAGCGAGCACCGTGGTGGCACAGGGATCAATAGACCGTTAAACGTCCGGGGACCCTGTGTGATCGCCACAAGGGGTCTTTGGCCAGATCCCCTCTTTACATGAAGGTGGTTCTCTGTGTACAAATCATCAAACAGATCTTTGCTGGGGGAGCATGGTGATTGCACTGCCTGGGATTTGTTGGGGTACCTCTGTTCCCTTCCCAGAACTGCTGTTTCCAGAGTGGTTTAACAATCAATCCCTCTTCCCAAGGAACTCTTAAACTCTGTTTAAAGTGGCATCATAGTTCTTTCACTGCATGGTGTAAATGTGGCCTTTGGCGGGTACAACACAATGGCAGAATACAAGGAAACACTGGAGTTTTCTTTGTTCTAAATACTGTTATAAGGAAAATAGATTAAGATGCAATCAAGTTGCAACGTAATTATTTAAATGTTTGAGCTGATGAGCCATAGGTTGTTGGCAAATGTTTGTATAATTGGTTTCACACTGTTTAGCGTACCTTCCTTTTTGTGTATGTACACATGTACAATTATTTTCATTTTTAAAAGCACCGGGTCTATCTATATATAGAGAGAGGTGGGAGGGTGTGTATGAAATAGACAGACATGCTGTTCAATATTATATACAATTGATTGTTCCTTGCAAGGGAGCTGGCTGTGAGCATGTTTGTCCTTGGTAATCTTTGCCCTTTGAGATCTCAGGCACAGTAATCCTTTTCTTCCTACATCTCATGGATTAACTCTTCTCCTACAGCGTGACAGACTTTAAATAACCTAATGAGTAGGTGTCTGCAAAATCCTTTTTCTTATAAATATTACGTGACTGTTTTTGAATACTACGAATGTAAATGAGCTTTGCTCCTGCTCCTTAGAACATCAGGGGGAAACCCACTATTGAATTATAGCCTTATGTTCAACCAAGCACCATGAAATTAGAAGGTAATACCAATGTACACCTACTCGTCAGACCTTTATAGGATCGCAATTGGAAATGACTTGGGAGGGGGGAAATTTCCATTCCAAACTGCTGTTCGCATTCAGTTTGGAATGTTAGTAAATGACATGTCAAAGCAAACAGTAAAATATCTAATTGTTCTTCTATTATCAGCTGTTGATTAGCAGCTGCACGCCTTGGAGAGCTGATCTTGCATACACAGAGAAGGATCTGCCCTTTGAAATGTTTGTTTTTAGCAGGAAAAAATGACACCTTCCCTTTTCCCAAGAAAAGTTGGATTGCAAATATTCTGAAAACTCTTTTCCCTGAGCACTGTAAGGTTTGTGAACATACCATGACACTACATCAGCTCAGCCAATCAGTACTGGAGAATTCACTGCTGCAAGCACAATATAATCTGAGTGCTTGTGATGCAACCATCCAAGTCTAGGCAGGTAGCAGGACAGAACTGGAACTAACCCCTTGCTCCACAAACACCTGCAACCCACCTGCTCTCTGTGGCATGCTGTGCTCTGAATTATGTGGACAGATTGCAGGAGGGTGCTGGGTGAACAACTCACAGCACAATAGAAATCAAAGATCTGCCAGGATCAGAGAGTCTAGGTTTGGTAGATCTTACGCTGTTCCAGATCAGCCAGGGTTCAGTCACAACTAAATCAGGATAAGGCCCTTACCCTGCCTGAGCTGGAGATATGGCAACATAAAGCCCTCATCCAGCTCTGGTGGGGCTCAGGCAGTGTAACTTAAGCCAGTGTGGTTTACACCAGCCTAAGTACCTCAAAAACGGGTGGGTGGGATGGCAAGGAGAGATTTATGCCTATTCCAAACCTCTTTCAGCCTAGTCATGTGACCTCATAATCTATGGAACATGGCTGGCATAAGTAACATTCCTCCAGTTCCTCCTGAACAGAGTTTTGAACAAGAATAACTTACGCTGGAGTAATTTACACTGGATTTCTACATCTACAGTTAGGATTTTTATGTTAGCCCTGAGATATAGAAATGGACACGGTGGTCTGCTTTTAAGGAGACATTTGAATGAAGCAGCACCTTCCATATATGAAAGAAAGAAAGAGAGGCTACGCACAAATTATATAAAAATGTCTATGTTCATTTTCAGAATGCGTACTTGAGAATCCGTTGAGCACTTTCCTTTCATATTGTATTCATTTCTGATACTTGTGAGCACTGCAAGTATATATATCCCCACCACCACCTCCAGTATTCATTATAAAAAGCGTACTGCTTTTATGTACCAAATCAAATCTGCCAGCATATGACAACAGACTGCCTTGGTGACTTGTGATTTTTAAAAATCTATTAAAACACCCATGAGTCACCCCCACCCTGCTTTCAGCTAAACTGAATAACATATTGCTAGGGTGTGTGAGTTCTGCCTTTGTACTCACTCCTACCACTGCAAAAATCATCTCTAGCATTTAAAATAAGTATGAGAGAAGTAATTAGCAAAAGCTTTGCACCACTGAATTCTTCTCAACTTTCATCACAGCCATATAGCCTTTGCCCTCACTTGTATGCTTGCAAGCCTTATGATATCTTCAGGAGGAACTGGCTTTTGTTGTTGTCACAGGTTATCTATGCTTCTCAAACTTGGGTCTCCAGCTATTTTTTTCGACTACAACTCCCATCACCCCTAGCTAGCAGGACCAATGGTCAGGGATGATGGGAGTTGTAGTCCAACAACATCTGGGGACCCAAGTTTGAGAAACACTGAAACTACCAGGCTGGATGTCTTCATAACGCTGGGTATATGGGAAGCAATGAGACTTCTAAAGCAGTAAGAAACACCACTAATCCTTCATTAGATCCCCCCTAAAGCAACAATCAGAACCCAGACTGTATCCAAGTTTTCTCTAACTCCAGCTAGGGCTCCCAGTTCTTCGAGTCCTTCTGTGCCCGGATTCAAACAGCATCTGTGTACACACAAGAGTGTTAAAGCACACATGGGTGACACAGATCCAATTCTTCCATGTCTTCTTTTGTGCACATTGGTCTACACACAAGCACTTTCAGCTGATGCTACCCTCAGTGCCGCCCATTCATACTAGTGAGAGATGCTTGATGGGATGTACCTCTGTGGTGTGTTGCTGACCCCTCTCCTCAAATTAGCACCTCCCCACCCTGAGTTCTGGAAATCGGAGGTCCATTGTAGGCATGTGTGCAGCTGTTTGTCTGCCTGTGTACATAACCAATTTTAATTTATTTTTGAGATACAAGTTGGGATACCAGACTTGCACAAAATAGTGGGGAGTGGGTTGTTGTTGTTGTTGTTTTAATACATGCATGTGTGGTCCACCCTCCCTGAGTTCTGGAAACCTGAGATCCATTGCGTGGAATGCACACAGGTATTTGTTTACCTGTGCAAATGGCCAATTCCCACGCCATTTTTGAAATACAAGTTTTTCAGTATACCACACTGGCACAAAACAGCAGGTTAAAAAATAAAATCAGTGTGTGTGTGTTGTGCCAGGCCCCACCTGCCCCTCATGCACAGAAGTTGGAGTGGTGATAGATGGCATCCAGCTAAACATCACCACATGTGTAAAAACAAAACAAAACAAAACAAAACAAAACAAAACAAAACAAAACAAAACAAAACAAAACAAAACAAAACAAAACACATGTCCACACAACAATGCACTTCAGTATGCCCAAAGTTGGGCAACAATACTATTCAGATGGATTTTTCTCCCTGATTGCATTATCCAGAGATCAGGAAAATCCAAATTTCACACAGACTGCTTCTCTCCATCTGTCTCTTTATCTCGTACACAGAGAACGCAGACCCTGTGCCAGAGGTAGATTGATCACTAAGGAAACATCTCCTGCTACCAGCTTCCAGTAAGAAAATATCAAACAATAATCCTTGGCCATTAGCAAGTAATCAAGCAGACAAAAGGTAGTCATTCAATAGCCCTTTAGTACAGTCATTGCTAATGGCCTTAAACTGGAAGACAGGGAACCAAAGCTCAGGCAGACCAGAGTTTCTATTCAAAACATCTTAATTTATAGCATGCTGTAACACTGTATGTGCCTACGTGCCATTTTACAAATGAGAATATCTTCCTAACAGCACTCACGCATGGTATTAGCTTATATTTTTCATTATGGATTTCTTTGCGGTAAGCACTTCTTAAGAACTTGATGAACAATGCACATTTTTCCTTATTAGTACTTTTTCTTTGATTGTTACATGAATGCCTAGGTCTGTACTTTTCCCAGTCTACTCTACCCAGGATTCAGATCCAGCTGCATTGTGTTCTGGCAACGCTTTACACTATAGTATATTTTTAATCTTTGTTGGAAGCCACCCAGAGTGGCTGGAGAAGCCCAGCCAGATGGGCAGGGTACAAATTATTATTACTACTACTACTACTACTACTACTACTACTACTACTACAATAATATCTTGTAGAATTATGAAGCATAAAAAAGAGCTTGTGTGTCCAACATTGGGCTACCTATCTTTCCACGGGCAACATCAGTTGACTGGGCTCTCACTCTCAATTTTGTCTTTAATGCCTTCTTCTCCTTTGCTCCTCCCTGTATTCAATCAGTTGCTGTCATATTCTTCTTCTCTGCAGAGTGTTGCAAAAGTCTTCCCATTCTCCTCCATCTCCTTTGCTAAAACCCGGATTCATGTTTGCATGAACTGCTGCACTGCTGTCTCAGACTTCCCCATACCACATATCGGTCCTCTCATATTAGTTCTTCCTAAGATGCTTAGCAGAACGTCTTGCCGGCTTATGGCCAGTGCACATCAAGTTTGGAGTAGTAACACAGAGATACTAGAAAAGCAGGATAGAAATGTCTACATAAGTGAAATAAAAACATCTAAAAGCTTTGCCCAGAGTTCAAGACCTCTTCTTCCCAGTCCAAAAAGCATATGGTTTAAAGACCTAGAAGCCTTCCCCCAATGATGTAGTTTTCACCCCACAGATTAAAACTTTCACTTAGTATCGTCCCAAGTGCTACAGGAGCAGAGGAGATGGCAAGCCAGGAAGGAGCTGCAGGGAATCTGGATCAGGGTCTGGCCATGAGCCCGGAATAGCTCTCACAGAGACACCCACTTTGAGAGCTTCACTCCTGAAGCGACAGCTTTCTTAGAGCTTTAAGGGAAAGTCTGGCTGGACTGGGGGAATGGAGAAGAACATGCCAGTAAGGAAGCTAGAGCAGAATCTTATTGTCTCCCTTAGACAAAAACAAAACAGTAAGAGGAAACTTCAGGCTTCACCCAGACATAAGTTCAGTGCCACCTAGTGATAAGACACTACCCACACATATCAAAAGACAATTTATGACTTAAACATCCGGTTCACAAGCAGAAACTCCACATAAATGTGCCATCACATTCCCATCTCTGCCCTGAACTCACCGGGGGGAACTAATAAGACAATCTGCCCCTCCTTTCTTGCATGAGATTAATAAGCACATCTCCTGCCCTTGTTTGTTTTCACTAGGGCTCAGCCCATCACCTACCAAAAGAGGGGAGAGATATGAAAATAGGCCACAGGGGATAATGATATATCACTTATTCCCATATACCACACGGGAGAGAGCCAGTATCTCTCAAGCAGACATCGTCCCGCGCATACAAGCTACCTGACACCGTGCACTCACTCAAAGCCCTGTTTGGATAAGGGAGGCACTGCTGTTGTAGTGGTGAGAAAATAGATACAGATAAGCAAAATAATCCTGAAGAGCAGCTCCTGATATTCTGGCTGCTCAGGAACTGCTGCTTTCTGATAAAAAGTTTTGTTGGTTTTAATAGTATAGATATTGGGTTTTAAAGAGGACAATTCTGATATGGTAGAATAAAAGAAGAATTCCCTGAATGCTTGGATCCAGGTTTGGGGCAAGTACACTTTGGTGAGAGAACCTCAGCAGAGATTTAAAATCACAAAACATGCAGCAGTAAAGCATGGAAATATAGGCTGCCGACCTTTAAAACAGCCCCTTCTAAGTTGCATTCAAAGTCACCGCATAGACAGAGACCATATGTTTGGTAAGTTATAAATGGTTTACTTACAAACTATTCAGAGGTCAGATTTATGTGCTTTTTTTCATATAGCAGCAAGACAAGACAGGTAGTACAACTTAGTTTCAAAAATGATAAGAGTTTCTAAATTATTTCTATATAAACACAATATGGCTTGCTAAAGCCATGTGGTCTAAGCTTGGAGCATCCAGCTTTGACATCCTTACTGGTCAGGTTCACATGATGGGAGTGGGGTGGAAAGTGGGAGAACAAAGAGTGGTAGTCCTTCCAAGGTGAGGGAGAGTGGCTTAGCTTAAGCCTGGCACTGCAGCTTACCCTATGGTCCCATCCATGCATTAATTAGTATGAAACATGTCGGTTATCCCACAAGTTCTGGATTATCACAATCATAGGTGGAAACAGATGCACATTCCCTTCTCTGGTGAAGGCAAACACTTAATTTGGTTTACCTAGTGAGAATTAAGAAGACAATGTGCTCCTTTAAAAAACATAGTAAGAAAATAGCTCTATTGCATTTGCGAATGAAAATAAATTCCCCGTCCGGAATATTGGGTCCAGCAAGCTTCCCAGTTCAGCTCCGTATCCCTGGAAGCTCTGAGCTGGCCTAGCAGAATAATGCAGCGGTCCTGAGTCCATGTGAGAAAGGGATAAATCAAGTCCAAAAGACAGATCGGTTCTTATCTCTAGAAGCGTTTATTTACAAGCCATAAATCAGTCTCTCCATCGGAATTTTCCTGCATTCTCCGTGCTTCCCAAAAGCACACAGACACAGCCTGTCTGTTTAGCTGTGTCTCTCAGCGTCTCTCGGTAGAACTGAAAGTAACTCTCACAGACAAAGCCTGTGACGTAAAGCCCTGCTTCCGGCCCCTCCCAGATGCAGGGCACCACGGAGTTTTAACCCTGTCTGTTCCAAACTCCACATTGCATGCCTAAAAGTGATTAATCTCTCCCCCCCCCCCCAATTTTAAACAATATTAAAAATTGCTTAATGTGTAATTTTACATTTCATATACTTTGGTTTAAAAGAACATCTCTGATAGAGGATAGCGATTAAAAGCATATTAGCCACGATTAGGTATTCAACTGTGCACAATGAAGCTGGCAGACAAATATATCAGAGCCACAGAAAATTGAGGAAAAAAACAGAGAAAATAAGTCTGCATTATGCATTGACATTATTATTCAAAGAGTCCTGGAGCCAAATTCAGCCCTGGTAGAACTGAAAGCAATGATTTCATGTGACTTTGGTTAAGCTTCTGTATGTAATTACAACTGGAAAATATAAATTAAAACTGCTACTTAAATTTCAAAGTCAAGAGCTCAGAGTTGGGAAATAACAGATCTGAAAGAGCACATGTAGACTTCAAATGTGCTCTCTCTCTCTCTCTCGGAAATGGTGAAAGACCCACATTTTTGAAATATGATAGAACTGTCATTCTGACACACCTACCGTAGCTTAGAAACATGTCTCAGGAACTCTGTATGTCTAGGGTGGTGTCAGAGCTGCCTCTAGGTCCCAGCTCACAGAGGACCAACGCTAGGCTGTCGTAATGTACAAAAGTCTTTATTGAAGTTCAATTTCCATTTCAAAGCCGCAGCGCGCAGCCCTACGTCTTAAACCCTAGATCGGTGAAGTCCCGTCTGAGTCTCCTCCCCTCTGACACCAGTTTAAGATCCTAGCCCTGCTCCACCTTTTCCGCTGCTCTCTCCTCCTCTGGGTCCTCCTGCCCGCTGGGACATTGCCCTTTCTGGACTCTTCCGACGCTGAGTCGCTTAGCTCCTCCCCCTGCCTCCTGCGGGCTTTAGGACCCGGTTCCCAATCCTCATTCTCTGCTGTCCCGCGCTCCTGTACATTTGAACTTGCCTCTCGCGCCAACCCAGTGACCTTTCTCCTAACCGTTACACTACTTCGGTCACTGCTTCCCTCTTCCAGGATACTGGCCGGATCTGACCTCCCCTCCGTTGTCTGACTTTCTGATGGAGGCGTGGTCAGCCCTGCCTCGTCTTCTCTCCCTGGTGGGGAATGCACTGGCCCCGATCCTTGGGACTCTTCCCCCCCACTCTGCTCTGGTGGGGAAGCTGGTCCTGATTTCCAACTACTGCTCTGGGAGTCCCTGCTGCCCCCTTGCTCCTGGGGCGTTCCCCTTGGGAACCCCCTACCCCTGTCCACTGGCGCCTCCTTCTGTGAATCTTCCGATTCGCTGGAGAGGCTCATGGAATCCCTCGGTCCACTGTCCTCTTCTCTTACGCTCCCCTCGGATTCTTCCCCTTCGCTCTCCATCTCCTCTCTTCCCTGTGCCTCTGCTCCTGAGCCCCTGACAGGTGGCAAGAACACAGAGGACAGTTCCTCTGTTTGAAGGCTGTCCCGTTTCAAGTCAAGCAGACAAAGGAGTGACAACACCGGTTACTATCTCAAACCGAGAAGGCGCACAGGTCACAAGTCTTTCCCACTACAGTGTGATGTGTTGTATTTCTATTTAAATAACAGTAATTCTTTCTAAAAGTGCATCTACACATATACATCAGCATATGCAAATTTTTATGCAAAACTTTGACCTCTTTGGAGTAGTTCATTTCCTCCTTGGCCTGCTGGATCAGGCCAATGACCCATCTAGTCCAGCATCCTGTTCTCGCAGAGGCCAACCAGATGCATATGGGAAATCACCAAGCAGGATTCCAGCACAAGGCCACTCTCCTCTCCTGTGGTTTGCAGCAACTGGTATTCGGAAGCATTACTGCCTCTAAATGTGGAGGAAGAGCGCAACTATTGTGGCTAAAGCCACCAATAGCCCTCTCCTCCAGGAACTTATCTAACCATCTTTTAAAACCATGCGGGTGGTGATGTGGGTTAAACCACAGAGCCTAGGACTTGCCGATCAGAAGGTTGGCGGTTTGAATCCCCACGACGGGGTGAGCTCCCGTTGCTCAGTCCCTGCTCCTGCCCACCTAGCAGTTTGAAAGCATGTCAAGTGCAAGTAGATAAATAGGTGCCGCTCCGGCGGTAAGGTAAGTTTCCGTGCGCTGCTCTGGTTTGCCAGAAGCAGCTTAGTCATGCTGGCCACATGACCCGAAAGCTGTACGCTGGCTCCCTCAGCTGGTAAAGCGAGATGAGCGCCGCAACCCAAGAGTTGGCCACGACTGGACCTAATGGTCAGGGGTCCCTTTATCTTTACCTTAGGTTAGGGGTCATCGCTGCCCCCTGTGGGAGAGAGTTCCATGGTTTAACTATGAACTGTGTGAAGAAGTTCATTTCCTCTTTCCAAATATGAGTGGCTAGGTAAATAAACAAGAGGCTATCTCTAGCTAGAGGCTAGCTAGAGAACCTAGCTCTGCTGCTGGCCCAGAATGGCATGAGCAGGCATGAATGTGAGTCCCATTTAGCAGTGTCACTTGTACTTATTTGGTCCTCTCTGTACTCATTTTGGAACAAATGAAACTTGAGCAGAATGGGCCTTTTCATGTCAAATGCGTCATTTATTTTGAAATACATGGATACCCCTATTATACAGCATATAAGATACTTAAGCAGTAAGAGTTGTGTAAGAAAATGCATTACTGGCCCCTGGATCAGTAATTCAGGGATACATTTAGTGTCACGTCAGACAGGGGTGCCAACCTGAATAAAATATTGGGAGGACCCAAGTGAGCCCTACCCGGCATAATTGATCACATGATGTGGCGCACAGACACTATTTGAATGGCAATGCCCATCAACTTTGTCCCCCCCCCGGCCCCCTCCAATATTTTATTGGGGGAGGCAAATACTGACTTGCCCCCTAGGAGTTGGCTACTATGCTGGCAGAATACAGAAACTGACCATCCCTGGTCTAAATTACTCTCTGCAGAGTAGTAATATATCACTTCTTATGTTGTGTTACACTAGACATTAGTGGGCAGAGGAAGAAAGAGACACGGATCAAACAGCAGTTCCATGTCTTGCATAATTTCCAGTTCTGCTTTCAGAGAATATGCATTAAGAGCTCTGCAGTTCTGTGGCGGGGAATGTGTTGTCACAAGGTATTCATTTTCTGAGAATGGTGTGAAAATTGATGCAGCTGAAACACACTTTGAACCTCTTGCTCCTTGACTCTGGACACAGAGAGTACCAGCTGTACGAAGCGTCTGCCTCCCCCCCCCCCATTTTGGATTACCATTGTTTACATGGCATTCTCAGAAAGTCTCCTGGTCTTACGCATGGGAGTACTGATGTGGGATATTTATGGCGCTGGAGCTGACCTTGCAATTGCTCTGGAAAGACCCAGAAATGTGACTGTACATTATAAAAGCATTAGTAGGAAGAAACGTGCTGTGTGCGATAATGACGGAATTCCAATTAACATAGTCTCTGCAGCTGTTTGAATGTCACACACAAAGGGAATAATTCCTTGGCTGGTTATTTCTCTACCTGTATTTTTGATACCATTGAACCTGTGGCTGATTCTTTTAGCTGCTCCCCCCCCCAAAAAAAAATGAGGGTACCAAAGGCTTCCTAGCACGTGACAAAGCGTTGTAGAATTTAATAGGCCTTGTGTATACTGTATTTTATACTCAATGCATTTCATTGTGTTCTGCTTTCAGGTTCTCATATGGGGACAGCAAAGCAATTCAGATGGCTACTGAGGACAAATGATTGCTGCAGCAGACGTTTCAGCTTCTTTTTAAGAACAACGTCCTGGAAAAATATGGAGAACATTTGCAATTTACAGCAGTACGAGTTGAACTGCAAATTGCTTAGAAAGTAGGAATAATTTTTTATCTCCATGCAGCAAGATCTACTGGGCAAAACACACAGGCAGATATATTTCTTTGGTATGAAGAGCTCTGTGAAGATCAAAAGCTTTTGTCTTATCTGTTAACATAGAACAGCTCCATGAAATGTATAATGTATGCTATCCCTGCCATTCATATGGATAATATGTCAGTTGACAAGTTCCCAATTTAGACAGTCTTAGAAATGTAAAACATGCTAGGATTTTCCCACTGTGAATAACATAATCCCAGCTAATTAAAGGGTAATGCCTTTTATTCTTTTGTACAATGTCAAATCAATCAAAATAAGGCAGAACATTTTTTTTTTTAATGTGGCAGGCGTATAGCTGGGTTGGATTGGCCCAGGGTTGGCCTACTCACGCAATCATGAAGCAAGGTAAAGTGACCACCTCAGGAGGCAGGATCTCTTCCCCCTTGATCCTGATGTAGATCAACTCCGGTGGGGGGGGGGTGCCATTAGAAGACATCTGAAGGCAGCCTTGTTTAGGGAAGTTTTTAATGACTGATGTTTTAATGTATTTTTAATCTTTTGTTGCAAGCCACCCAAAGTGGCTGGGAAACCCAGCCAGATGGAAGGGGTATGTATGGATGGATGTATAAATACATAAATTATTATTATTAATATTTTGGGGTCCACCTCAGGTGCCAAAATGTCTTGGGCCTGCCCTGGAGTGGCCAGATGTGCAGAGAGGAAGGTGTATCTCCCAGTTGGTTTTGTACACCGCCCCATTGCACAATGGTGCCAGAATTCATTATTCCAAGAAATCAAACTCTCAGGATGGCACCAAAGTTCATAATTATTCATTCAGCCAAGTTTCCAAACCTTGGCTGATACCCAAATTGAGCATCCTTTGCACCAGCCCCATCTCCTGTGAGTTGGGATGGTCATACATTTGTGAGCATGTGTGGTGTTAAGCAAATCAGAGCACCGTGAGAGTTAACTAGTTATCCTTCTTAATACTATTTTTGTATCTACCCCTTTGCCCATAAGAAATGAATCCCATGAATTCTCTGAGCTTTATTCATAGCCCCCACTCACACATCAAAAGGTATAAACAAACAAAACAGATTATACTATAACAAAAAAATTAAAAACTATTGCAGACCCTCCAAGTGTCCCTATTTTCCAGGGATGTCCCTGATTTAGAGAAGCCATCCCGGTTTCTGATTTGATCCCAGAATGTCCCACTTTCCCTTAGGATGTCCCTATTTCCATTGGAGAAATGTTGGAGGGTATGGAGTTATCTGACCCCCGAGCCGTCTGAAGGCAATCCTTTATAGGGAAGGGGTTTTTTTAATGTTTAATGTTTCATTATGCTATTATATATGTTGGAAGCTGCCCAGAATGACCGGTACAACCCAGTAAGTTGCATGGGGTATAAATAGTAAAATTATCATTATGGAATGAGACGTTCTTATTTTCATCGGAGGAATGTTAGAGGGTATGCTAGTGTGGAGCTTGTTTTTCCCAAAAATTAAGTTTAGTCTTGTTCCTGGCCTTTAGATTTTCCTTCCTGATGGACAATCACGGGAAAACATTCTAACTGGTTGCTAACTAAATGATTGGAAACTAATTGTGGAAAGCACTTGGCTTTTCTTTTTTTACTGGTTGCTGGGTTGATTTTCCTTCCCAGAAACCCTGAATAGGCCTCACGCTGTGCTGTGCACATTGGGAAGATCAGAAATTAGGCCTGAGTTACAGCCTAGGGAGCAGCCAGCTAAGTGCAGTGTGCACAGCGGTGTTCTAGTCCCATGAGGCTGTTTGCATCTGTTGCCATCAAATACTCAAGAAAAAGGAGAAAAATAGGCGCTGTATTGTGGGCCTAGTCAGTGCTTTAAAAGAGTAAAGGGTAACTTGGGGGAGATCCCACCCCCGATCTCTTTATCTCTTTATTTCATCCTTTAACAACAAGCACTCAGTCTCGCTCTACACATCATCATCATAACTTTACAGAAAATAAACCTTACTGCAGGAAAACAAGCATGCTTACTTATTGCTGGGGTTTGTAGCGGAACAGCTGCTAAAACGAAGTGAGGGCAACTTGCCTTGCTGCCTGCTACACACTTTGAAATCCCAGTTTTGGGACTTCAAGGCACCACATCACCTGAGGTCATTTGTGATGTCAGGTGACTAGCAGATGGGTGGCTCTGTCCACCTGTTAAATTTGGGTCACCAAGCAGCTCCCGATAAGGATCTGGACCACAGAGCTAAAAAGGTTCCTTGGCTAGAGAGCTCCACCTTTTAATCAGGAAAAGCTTTGTTCTTGGGCGTTCCAAAGATGTCCACAGCCTTGATGACAGGGACCAAAGCTCAGAGCGTGTGAGGCTAGTTTTGTGGGGGGGAAAGCAGTCAGAGAAGCCATGCAGATGAAGGTGGTTGCGGATGCGATTGCAGTTGCACATGTCTGCAGGCTCTCCTGAAGAAAATGGAGAACCTCCTTAGAACAATTCTAGGAGGTTAAAGGTTATGGAAGTGTAAGACTAAAGGGCCTTAGAAAACCCTGCAACATTTAGAAATATATTTCTGCAAGAGTAAGTGATAGATGTATTTACAGGATGAAACTTTTTAAAATAACCCAGTTTACGAAAAGGTCACCATATCCCAAAGAGTAATCATTTTCATTCTCAAGAACATTTCCATCGCAAGCATTTGACATTTTTTTCCTAAAGGTCAATCATTAACCCTAATATTTTTTCCTAACTCGCCCTCATTACCTGCCTTCAGAAAAGAAGCAGAAGCCAGCTGGGCATTTGAGCAGAGATCCCACCACATATATATCTAATATGCATGAGGAAAATGTAAATCAATAGTCATGGTTCCTTCTAGTGCTTTAAAATGCAATGGCTATAAATATTGCTCCTGCTGCATCTCCAGGCCTATGTCCTTATGGCTTTTCTCATTTTCTTGGGCTAATGTGGCAACAGAACAGAGCTCTGTGCAGAAATTTAAGCAGGCGATGAAAACGTGGCAGTGAAATGTGAATAAAATGGGTAAAACAGTTAAGCAATAATAGGCGCTATATACAATGTGAACATACTGATCAATAGTTTTAATTATAAGGCACTGACTCTGCTCTTAGCTGTGGAAGGAGACAAGCAAACTGGCACAACGCCATTTTGCACAGTCAGATCATAGTCATATGCTTTGTTAAAGGCACTGACTCCTTCCCTCACTACATGAAGATGGTTCAGCTCAGGATAAACAACACAATGACCTCCAGATGTGGTAGACTACAACTCCTATCAGCTTCAGCTAGCATGATCAACAGCCAGGGATGGTGGGAGTCTGAAATTGGGCTGTGCACACTCCCTTATCCGAATCTTGGCCTGATCCGGTGCTTTGGAGAGGGCCCAATTTGACATGGGAATGATCTGGGGCTGACCCGATGTGATCCAGGCCGTAATTTGGATGCCCTGCATTAATTTAAACCTCAATTATATCTGTGGTCGGGGGGGTGGGGGGCGGGTTGCAGTGGCGTATCGTGGGTTGTCAGCACCCGGGGCAAGGCAAGTAATTTGCGCCCCCTAACCCGCACGCCTGGCACCCCCCCTCCACAGTGGGCGGCGACCCGGCGGCTTGGATCGGATTCGCACAGCAGTGAGAGAGAGTGAGTGAGCAAGGTAGGGGCAGAGAGCTGCGAGTGCGAGTGCGAGCGCGCCCCCCCCCAGATGTTGCGCCCGGTGCGGCCGGGCCCCCCCTGCACCCCCCACGCTACGCCACTGATGGGTTGAGAATGAGGTGCAGGCAGCTTACCTGCATCTCCTTCTTCCCATCTTCTGACCACATGTTTAATCAGGTTTGAAACCCTGAGTAAACATGAAGCGAGCTGGGACAGGGAAGAGAAGGAGGCCTGATTCTGTTTGGAGTTCATGATTCGACCAGGATGGTTGCGCTCCAAAACACCTGCAGGGCACCACATTTGTTAACTGTTTTTTAATATAACTAAGGCTTTTCAATTTGCTCTAGCTTGTTGCTTATATTTGCCATTTCAGTCCTTCGAGTATATTATACAGACACCCAAATGCACATACTAGTAACAGACCTGGCCTTTGCTTACCATATCAGTTACTGAAATGTTTTCTATGAAGAGAGGTTTTCTGAAGAGAGGTTGCAGGAGGCTCATGAAAGCTGCAATGTACTCCTGCATTAGCTGATGGTCAGGAGCATCTTTTTTGAGAAGAAGCGTCACTTGGGGAGACATTTTTGGTTTGTGCGAAAAACTGTGGGGCTTCAGTGAGATATTCTCAGCGATATCCACTAGGTATGGGTGGATCATTCTGTTTCTGGTCTGCATCAGTTTTGCATGTTTTTATTCTTAAGTCCTTTGTGTACCATTTTTTTGCATTCATCTGTGGATTGTTTTAGTAAATAAAAACATATGAAAATTCAGTTAATTTCATATTCAAAGGTATACTTTGATACACATTTCACCACAAAACACACATTTAAATGTTTATTTTATCTCATTGTACATATTTCTAAATATATTTTATCCCCAAACATGTACTTCTTTACACATTTGAAGAAGCATTTTAAACTCATATGTAAAATAGGTATAAAACACAGATTTAGATATGCATTTTATCTTGAAGCAGGTATTTCTAAAATTAAAATTATTTTATCACAAAAGATGTGCTTCTTTACACATTTTGATCCAAGAACTGTACACTGCAAAATTCACAGGAGTGTGCAATTTGTTCCAGTCCATGTACTAGTCTAGGAAATGTGTTGGTGTGCTTAATAATGAAAATCTCCTCCCTCCTTCACAGCCACATATCTGGAAATGGCTACCCAAGGAGGTCTGTCAAGCCACCTCATGAGTGGACCTTAGCTTCTGGGTGAAAACATTTAATACTTTCTAGATGCTGAATACATATATGATAATATCCTGTTGCTGTACATTTATTTATTATACCTTCCATGGTTTTCACAGTTCCGTTAAAAATGCCTTTATGGGTTTTCTCTCACACATTTGGACATTACTGCAGGTACCTTGTGGCAGAATTTGGTGATTACTAAATTTAACAATTTAGCCAACAAGCAAATAAATACTGTAGTGCAAATAGTAAAGTTTTCCCTCCATTTGCTTCACATCCCTGCCCACTGTGCCCTACTTTCTTTCTTTTTTATAATAATTTTTATTAATTTTCCAACACAGATAAACAATCATATCGAAATTTCCACAAATTTAGTTCTATTTGGACTTCCTTCAGCTTCTCTGACAATCACCCATATTTACCTCTCAGTTACGCATTCCTTCTGTTTATATTGCCATTAAACTTCCCTCCCACTTCTATTACTTTTTAACAATATATCTCAACTTTCACAGTGCTTCTTGAAACCCCACTAGCATTGTTTGCACATCATACATTCTTTTCAGATATTCGACAAATTTCCCCCAGCCCTCGATGAACTTTTGGTCTCGAAGATATCCAATTTTCCCAGTTAGTCTGTCCAGTTCTGCATAGTCTGTCAGCTTCAGTCTCCATTCTTCTACCGTCGGTATTTCCTCTTGTTTCCATTTCTGGGCCAGTAGGATTCTTGCTGCTGTAACTGCATATTGGAAAAGTTTACAGTCCTTTCTTCTTATTTCCTTTCCTGTAATCCCTAAAAGAAAAATCTCTGGTTTCTTTACAAATGTATATTTTAACATCTTTTTCATTTCATTGTATATAATCTCCCAAAATCCCTTCACTTTCTTACACTCCCACCACATGTGATAAAACATTCCTTCTTTTTCCTTACATTTCCAACATTTATTACACGTCTTATACATTTTTGCTAATTTTACCGGTGTGATATACCATCTGTAAAACATTTTCATAACATTTTCTTTTAGTGCCATACAAACAGTGAATCTTAAGTTCTCCTTCCACAGTTTTTCCCAATCCTCAAACTGTATATTGTAACCAAAATCTTTGGCCCATTGTACCATTACCAATTTAACTTCCTCATCTTTCGTATTCCATTCCAACAATATTTTGTACATTTTTGACAAAATTTTACAATCATTATTTATCACTTCTGTCTGGAACTTTGAATCTTTTTCTGCATAACCCCTTTCTTTAATGCCTTTTTTTAAACATTTCATTAACCTGAAAGTAATGCAACCAGTCATAAACATGTTCTCTAACTTGTTCATATGGCTTTAGTTTCCATTTTCCTCCTTCTCACTGTGCCCTACTTTCAGCAGCTCCTCATACTCGTTTCTGCTACTTATTCCTTGAGAGGTTTTAATATAAATAAGTGGGCATTCAAAATAATCAGCATCATGTAGCGAAGCATCGTGGGTGCAACTATATTCCTTTACGTCTTCTTGGAGCTAATCTCCACAAAAAGTGAGATGCTCAGCTGAAGATTATTATTTAAAAGAAACTGGCTCTATGTGTGAGCAATTAGGAAATTGCAAAAGAGCAACTTGCAATTTTCTTTTTTTAATCAAAAGTTAATAGCTCCATATTTCTAGCAGACAGGACAGACCCAGCTTTGCTTCTCAGATAGCTTTTAGCTGATCTTCCACAATTGAAAGTGGATTTGTTCTTTAAGGACCTGCAGGTCCTACTGCAAACACGGTAAGCCAGGCAAGACTTGTATGTGAAAGGAGAGCTGTGGCGTTGCTTCAGCAGCAGTCAACAGTAGCCTGAGCCCTATATAGTGTGGCAGGTCGGTCCCACTTGCAAGTCCCACCTTCACCAAAAGTGTCTCCTCAGGTTGAAGGGGCACCATAGCTTCAACTTGTGGAAGTGCTACTGGGTCTGGTCCTAAGGGCAATTTCCCTTCTGATTCTGAATCCCCTACCTCATCTATTGAATGCCATTATAAAATAATGCTGCTACACAATAATGTTCTTGTACATTATACCATTATACAAATCTGTGGTGTGACTGCATTTGGAACACTGCATAATTCTAGTTGCCTCACCTCCAAAGGCAGGGGTGCCAACTTGGGCCCCAGATCATGGGTGCCCAGCGGCACCGACATATTGTCACGCCATGATGTCACATTAGGTGGCCTCCAGAAGTGGTGTCAAAGGTCCTGCAAGGCCTAGGACGCCGATTCCAAGGCCCTGTGAGGCCTCAGACAGGGTCTCGAGGACTTTGTGAGGAACCTGTAACATCACTTCCGGTTCCTTGCAAGAAATCAGAAGTGGTATTGGAGACCCTGTGAGGCCTAGGACACCATGGCTTTCAAGGCCCTGCAAGGCCTAGGACTCTGTGTCCAAGACCTCATGGGGCCTAGGACGCTACTTCCAAGGCCCCATGGGGCGTCTCAGATGGGGTCTCACGAGGAACCAGAAGTGGCATTGGAAGCCCTGTGAGGCCTAGGACGCTACTTCCAAGGCACCCAGAAGTCGTGTCCAAGGCACCGCGGAGTGGGTCCCAGGGCTCCCAAAGTTGGCACCAGTATCCTAAGGGATATTGTAGAGTTTGGAAAGGTTCAGAAAAGGGCATCCAAAACAATCAAGGGGATGGAGGAACTCCTGTGAGGAAGGGTTATAGCATTTGGGGCAAATAAGAAGCAACACAAGAGAAGTGCATAAAAGTCTGCATGTTTTGGAGAAAGTGGGTAGAGAAAGGTGATTTCTCCCTCTCTAAAAACATTTGAAGTCATGGACATCCAATGAAACTGAATGTTTGCAGATTCAGGACAGATAAAAGAATGTGCTTCTTCATGCAGTACATAGTTATGTGTGTGACATCTATGTGACTCACTTCCACAGGAGGCAGGGATGATCTAGATGGCTTTTAAAGAGAATTAGACAATTTATGTAAAAGGGCAGGAAATAAATGCTGTAAATAAATAAAATAACTGCAGTTTGAGTTGCTTGAGAGACTTGTGGTACGTAATAAATATGTTTATGAGACAGGAAGTCAATGGACTAATACTGAAATGAAGCAGAATCTTGTCTGTTGTGTGACATTATTCTTATAGAAAAGTGAGGGGGGCGGATTTTGAGACCAGGGAAATGTTTAGAGCTCAGGGCACTTAGAGTGTGTCTTCCACAAACAAAAGGCATTTTTGGAGAACAAAAACACAAGTAACTGTGAGTGTTGAATTTCAAGTGGATCACTTGATGCTCACCTCATCTCTTGGCATTTATCTTGCAGACAGTAGTTTGCTTTTAGCTCTCAGAGCAGAATGCAGACCTGCCAACCTTCTGCTTTTTCCCACTAGCAATAAATTAGGTGATGCATTAACAGAAGAACAAGAATCCATTTTCACTATTTCTCGAAGATTGGAGGGGAAGCCACCCAAAGGAGTTGAATGTGCTTCATGGTATGTATGGATACTGTGAGAGGAAAGTATTTATGAAATGGACACACACTTCATTTGCTGTTTGGTAAGAGCTGAACAAATAAATGGAAAGGGAAAGGTTTCTTCTTTCCATTAAGGAGGTGCAATATTGAGCAGCATTTCCCACCACTGAATTCTACCTGTCATGAAACTACCTGTCCATAAAAGGCAGCCAACTTACTTGCTGGTAGTTCTGAGTTCCAGCACCTCCCATTCAGAAATCACTAGTGCCCCTTCTAATTTTTCTTTAGTGTGTTGAACTCTCCACATTTCTACATTCATATTTCCATCCCAGGTTCTAACAAAACATACAGGAGTGCTCTGGTTCACTGTTCCACTCACTTTGCCATGCTCTATTGCAGAATACTCCATTCCATTTACTTAGTTTTCTGTTTCCTCCCTGCACCCAGCAGTCATCAGTATTCCATGGCAGGCTTTAGTCATCGTCAGGTTGTTTTTGGGACCCCCTCTTAGGGTTTATTCTTCTAAAGATTTGTTTTACTTCTGAAAACTTGGAATTGCTCAAAGCCTGCTGTGCCTGGCTAGTGCCATTTGGGCTCCATATGCACCTCTGACAGTAATAGCTGTTCGACAGTGGAACAGAGGTGGGGGGATGTCCCTTTTTTGGGAGGTTTTTAAGCAGAGGTTGGATGGCCATTGGTCATGTGTGATCTAGCTGAGATCCCTGCATTACCGGGGGTTGGATTAGATGACCCTTGGGGATCCTTCCAGTTCTATGATTCTATCAAAAAGAGGAGCCCAGGCAGTTTGTGCAGAGTTGTTTAGCAGTGTTGACAAAGGTACAGACCTGCTGCTTAACAGGTTTTAAAAAGCGGCTCAATAATGTACAACGCAGCGAGTTAATAGGCAAAGGATAGTGACAGGTCAGAATATTGAGAATACATCTGGGATTACCCAGCCTGTACTTCACCATTAATTTCCCCTGACAAGGGTTGCTGTGAGATATTTTGCCTTCCAGTTACTGCCAACTATGTGAGCCCTAGCAGTTTGAGAGGGCAAAGTGATGGCTGCCAACTAACTGTGGCATGGCAAATTAGGGACTAATGAGGAAAGAGGAGTTGACTTTGTTAGTGGGCCTGGGATAGCTGTTTTTGTGTTGTCTGGCAAGCCATCCCTCTGTCATAGAGAAGGAAACTTTTGATTATAATTGGGACAAAATAAATTAAAGAGTCGAGGAGTAAATTGCAAAATAAAGAAAGCAGTGACAATGACCACAGGCAGTTCAACTGCCTGTCATGACCTACCACTGAACAGCAAGTGGAAGAAAGGAGCTTGGCCAGCAGTGATTAGATCAGCTTGGAAGGAAGCCCAAGCTAAGCTGAATTTCAATGCCAGGCAAACTTTGTTTTGCCATCGCCATCAGGCTTGAGGATAACGTTATCAAAGTGCCAAAATGTTGTCCTGTGCTTAATTCATTCTGAAAATTTAAAATTCTTCATCGGGGTAAAACTTCTCACCAGTATCCTGCAAATATAAACTTTTGTAGTTTTTTTACTTTACTCACACACCCAATCCCACCTGCCTTCTGGGGTGTTAGACTTTAGGATCACCTGTAATGGGCACAGGCAGGAGCTTATAATTCAGGAGACTAAAATAACAGCCCTGAGCACCCCCACAATTCCCGTTTCCAGCAACATGTCATATACAAACAAATTATATGACATCACAGTTCCGAGAGTTTTCCTAATGTAATAAATGGCCACTCATGTGAGGTCAGGGAAATTCAAATAAATGCAGGTAGATTAATTTGTTCCAAATAACAGCAGAATAGACACAGAGGATAAAAGTCCTATATATTTAGGAAAGCTGCTTGCGGGTTCGCTGTGCATTAGGACAGCTTTTAAGAAACCATGACCATCATGGTTCCTGAAATCAAGAAGCAGGTTGTTGTCTGTGTTTAGGTACAACTGGATGGTATTGAGAGTCAAGATGGTGGACTAGACCTTTCAAAAGTGCACTGGGGTTTTTTTTTGGGGGGGGAGGTGTCTTAGAATGCCAGGTTACAAGGCTGCTAGAAACAAATAGAAGCATGGGCTTGGATCCTGACTGAGGCCTAACCTCACTTACCTGGAAGTAAGCTCCACTGTATTCAATAGAACTTATATCTGAGTAGACATGGTTAGTTGAACCCATTGAAATTAATGGGACAAGTTAGTAATGAGCAAGTGAAATTCCAGTGATTTCAGCAGGAACAAAGTTCAACTAATAGTCTGGATTCAACCTTGAGTTTATCCACAACCATCCTTTGAATCACATGTTGTGCCCTTTTTGGTTAACTTTTTCATTTGCAAAATCTACAGGGCTCAGTACACCAAGCAGTGGTTAGAGATTTGGGACCCATGCAAGGCATGGCTGAGGAGTTGTAAAATGCTGTAAAAGCAGAGCTATAGAAAGGTGGGATAAGACCACCATCAGTACAAACTAAACCATATTGACCTTACTTCATGTACATTGTTGCTGTTCTCATTGGTTGAGGGAGATGGGTGTGTTTCACCTGGATAAGAGGAGGCTGAGAGGGAGATATGATAGCCATCTTCAATATCGAAAAGGCTGTCACATGGAAGATGGAGCAAGCTGGTTTTCTCCTGCTCTGGAGCGTAAGATCTGTACTGATAAATTCAAGTTACAAGAAAGGAGATTCTTGGCAGAATAACTTTCTGACAGCAAGAGCTGTTTGACAGTGGAATGGGCTCCTTTGGAAGGTGGTGGACTCTCCATCCTTGGAAGTTTTAAAGCAGAGGTTGGGTGGCCATCTGTTATGCATTATCTAGTTGAGATTCCTGCATTGCAAGAGGTTGGACTAGATTACTGTCGGGATCCCATCCGGGATACAATTCTATGATTATATGAAAGTCTCTCAGACTGAATCAGGATTCCATGGGGCATGTCCACACAAGAACTTTCTGTGCTGCATTACTGTAAGTGCTAATAGAATTGCTGCAAGTGTATGAAATAGTATCTCTTCCTCCCACCCCTGTCCTTAATACTATGCGGGTTTGTCTTTTACAATGTTCTTCCATGCAGGCTATTATTTCTCACTTGTCCTGGCTCTACAGTTCACCCAGACTTTCATTTGGGTGATTGGAGATCAGCACATCTGAGGCTCAATAGAAAACTTATACAGACACATCCATGCCTAAAGTTATCTCCTGGGTGTCTATAATATTTTCACAGTAACTAAATGGAAAGTAGATTAAGCTGAAAGTTTCCAAGGCTAAATCTTTGTGCAAAATATACAGAGCTAGGAAAGAAATTACCCATCATACCAGGAATTATTCTCCCCAGCGATACTAGAAAACTATTTTTTTCCAGTTCTTGGGGATTAAATTAGACTGCTATTATGGAATGTATAGCTTTTTTAGCTGCCGGAGTCCATTCTTTTGCTTTGTTTCTTTTTAACTGGTCTGTGTTTTTTCAGTAATTTCTTACTGCTGTAATTTAAATTGTCTAGTTGAATTGTGCTTCTGCAATATGTAAGCCACTTTGTATGGGATATGCCCTCCAAAGTGGACTAGAAATGTTTATAAATAAATAAAATGTTGGGATTTGTGCCCCATTTAAACATCAAACTGAAAGAAATAATGTTTAGGTTAGTCATGATGACCAACTTAAGTCCCCTTGATCTACTTGTGATCTAACTCTGTTGGTGACACATGAGAGTCTTAATCTCAGGGTTGTGGGTTCCAGCCCCACGTTGGGCAAAAGATTCCTGCATTTCAGGGGGTTGGACTAGATGACCCTCGTGGTCCCTTCTGACTCTACAATTCTATGATTCTATGAAATGTACCTAATAATATATACTTTGTTTACTCAGAACCAAGATAAATCCCACTTGGTTCACTGGAACTTAGAAAACATGCTTAAGACTTCAGCCCAACTGTTGTTTGAACTCTGAGGCAATCTTCGCAGGCAGATAATTCATCTTGCTGTGATGCCTTTACTTAATGCTGGGCATAACTGGATTGGTTACCTAGGCAGCTATATGAAATAATTTAACCCAGCTGCCTTGTGCATGCAAATAAAGCAACCAAGGGCTCTTTGATACACATTTTTAAGACAACTGTGAACAGCAACAGTTCCCAGCCAGTACTTTCCATGGGTCATGCAACATGTCAGAGCTGCACATGTTCTCAGTAATTAAGGGCTCTTTGAAGACTGCCCCCATTTCACTCTTGTTCTCTAGCATTGATTTTTTTTTTTTTTTTAATAGTCCTCCTAGTAGTGGTGTTGGTGAGAATGCAAAGCTCTGCTACTCTGAAAACTCCTACTCTGCTTTTAAAAGAGCCCTGCCTGGTACTTTGCTAAAGCAACCCATTTTTGCTATTATTATTGCTATGCATGGTTTTATTGAAATAGTGTTCTAACTCCACATGGTGATTTGGAAGGAGGAGGAGAAGTAATTGCGATTGCCATTATGACAAGGAAGGGGATATATGAAAGGGAGAGGCAATGACAACAACAGGTTAATTTGAAGCAATGCGGTCACAGATACCTAGGCAGGTTCAGCTCCAGGCAAGATAGCCACATCATCATTGCTGGAAAAGACACATCACCCAAAAAGAGAGCAAAATATACATATATGCATACTATTTGCATATGTTAATTATTAGGTATAAATGCAAATGTAGAAGTTATTGTCATTTCGGCATTCATTTATTTCTTTTAAAATATTTATAAACTGTTCCCATTATAAAATATCAGAGTGGTGTGCAGGATACCTCCCCTCCCCCAGTATAAAATAGACACCATTAATTAATTCACAAGATTTATATACCACTTCATCAAAAGTGATCTCTTAAGTGGTTCACATAATGCTCTACAATATTTATTACAAGATAACAACAAAAGCAGTATTTGGAAAAGGAGACAAGAAAATTATAATAAATATCAAATACAGTTAAAATAACAGTATACCAGCAGATGACCAATGAACCATACTTTTAAAATTCTATAGAAATACAACTCACCACAGCTCTTTGGGGATATGGAAATCTGTTAGAGATTTCTGTTGGAATAAAAAATGGAATGCAAGTTAAATAAATAAATAGCGAGGGAGACTAAGCCCGGTGAGGCTGTGTTCCTGCTCAGCCTACTGTCCAGTTGCCAATTGTTAATGCGCAGCTTCAGTGCCCTTCCTGCTGTCCTTTCTTGAGGTTCATTATCTTTAAAGCAGACATGGACTGGACAGCGCTTCAAATACAGGACAGTTGTCTTTGAAGTAGAACACATAACCACTTTAGCTGCAGCCTGAGGGGTGCCCAGCAAAGTGCCTCTTGTGGCACCCTTCTACTTCAGTAGGATATGACAGGTTTTCTTGACGGTGGTGCCAGCAGCAGCATTTGGATTCAGCTGAGGTGCCACTTAAATTTCCCACAATGCCCTGCAATGATTCTAAATTGTGGAGCTTGTGGGAAGTTATAATATTGGTTACCAGCTGTCTGGGGCACATTCAGAGGAGACGTGGGGGAAATTCTGGGACCTGAGAGGTCCAAGTGCTTGTGTTGGCCATATAAATAGGCGTTGGTTCAGATGACAATGAGGACTAAGCAGACCTCAAGAATCACCTTCTTCCATATAAACTTGGTGAGATAATTAGCTCAATAATTGAGGCTTGCTGACTTACTTACCACCTCAATCATCTCAGGTGTGACTGTGTGACAAGCCTAGTTGAATTCAACTCCTAGGTGGTTGCATGCAGACATCTGAAAATATGTTGATATCTACTTCACTGCCACATTAGAGAGCCATGAGTTCACAGACACCCGTTATGTGGGTGAAGGAAGCCTAGGTAGTGCCAATCAAGGTAGATAAGGGGTGGAGCTGGAAACTAGCTTTAAATGTCAGCTTCAAGGACAGTTGGTGCAGGGGTGGGGACAAAGGGTGAGGAGAGGAAGCAGCTGGAAGAATAGAAGGAAAGGAGCAAAAAGGAACACATTTGGAAAAAGCTACCTCTGCTGTCTTTATCACTTCTTCTTTTTCTTTTAAAATATATTTATTAAGGTTCTTTTAAAAAATAGTTTTATAATTGCACAAAACAGCACTTTCAGTTACGTATTGAAAAAAAAGAGACAAACTAAACACCCCCTTCCCCCTTGTCTCTGGCATTTCTGAGGGTATTTCCACCTCATCAAAAAGCGACACTGCATATTTGGAGCATTTATCACTGCATAGAGCGCCAAACTACACATTAACCTAAAGCTGATTACAATGAGAGTCCAAGAGACCATTTTCCATTGCAAAGCACTTTCAGAAGGGATGACCTTGCAGAGGAGAAGTGGAAGGTTTGAGTACTGTTCCTTTTAATCTCATACAACTCTAATGATAGAACCCTTCTTCATGACATCTATTTTGCTATGCTTTTTTGGGGGGGTATGGAGTATTCATTCATCCCCATCTGCAGTCTGAAGTGGTGCAGTCTAGACACGGGTTTACCCCCCAATCTGCTGTTAGTGAGCATGGGCTACCTGGAGTGTGTGCATTATGCAATCGCTAGTCAAGTGCTAGGGGCTACCTAATGGAGTCACTCCAAAATGGATCGCTGGGTCACTTTCCAACTTATGCATTTTCTAAAAACTAACCCACCTGTAACCTTTCCCAGCCAGAAAAAAAAAAATCAATAAGAACCCTAGAAGAAAAAAAAATCAATGGTGTTCACATTGTTATCTAGTTAGAGTACGAGGGAGAGAAAAGAGCTATCAAGGCTTTTCACTTTGGCAATTCCGAGCAGAAGGTGGGAGGTGATAGAGAAAGTATGTTATATATAACTCCCTGCCATGAGTTAGCAATGATGGA
The DNA here is from genome assembly GCF_951804945.1 of Podarcis cretensis. Lineage (NCBI taxonomy): Eukaryota > Metazoa > Chordata > Lepidosauria > Squamata > Lacertidae > Podarcis > Podarcis cretensis. The sequence continues at coordinate 29,055,805 of NC_137173.1, read as the reverse complement.
TGAATAGAACATCCAGTATGTACATCTAAATAACAGTGCCGGCTCAGACATTTGTAATTTGCTGCCTGAGCGGCTTATAGTTTGGTGAGAGCAAAATGATTCCTCTCCTTTGTTCTAGAAAATATTGGCTATGCCCTTCGTAGAAACGCACTGGGCCTTTCTAAAAGTCAGAGAGAAATAAAAGCCCAGAGGGACCAAATGTAAAATGTATGTTCCAGTGTTTTTACAAGATGTCTTTTGTAAGCATTAGCTAAGCGCTCTTGCACTTAAGTAGCAAAGACTGCTATGTAAAAATTTCTTAGGACATAGAGGTTGCCATTTGGGGAAGAAAAGAAAACGAGAAAGTTTTATGCACAGGGTACTAGTCCTCCCAGCATGTCCACAGCACTTCCCAGGTGGAGATCACCCCAGGGCACCCTTCTCCAGTCTTGTACCCTTCAGATATTTTTGGACTACAACTCCCATCAGCCCCTGCTGACACTGGGGAATGTGCGTCAACCATTACATGGAACTTAGAATATTTTTATCTCATCTTTAGGGTCGCATATGGACCACAGACCGACATCATGAACATCGAGGCCAACCCAGCGTGAGCTAAAGCAGCCTACAATACAATCCCCTCCACCTCCACCAGCACCACAACAACATAAAAGAAGAAACGGAATCAAAACTTCACCAAATAGGGTTGGGACATAAAAATAAGGGGGACAGGGAACTGCCTGAAAGAGCAGAAGAAGAAGCAACAATCCTTCAAATTAAATTAATGAGAGGGCCGGTTGGGTCTCAGAGAAGAGAGAGTTCTGTAATCTGGGTGCCACCAGAGAGAAGTTGCTGTGCTCAGTGGGTATTCAGTGGCATGAAGTGAAATGCTCAGATGAAACACAGAAAATCAGCTTTCCTGAAGTCAGAATTTGCATGATTATATTGAAACCTTAGAATTTAGCTCTGTTTTTGAGCTTCTGTTTAAACAAAAAAAGAGGGGGGGGGAGCCCTATGAAATCATACACTTAGCTAAAAGCAAGGGGGGCTTGAAAGCTTTATCTTGCATGAACAAAAGCAATAAGATTGCCCTCACAGAAACAGAGCTTAAGACACAAAGTAATTAAGAAATTAAGCTAATCTAGCAATGGTAATGCCCTTTGCTGAGTAAGGAAATTTCAGAAAGAACAATATACAGTACCCATCACATAATGCTATCCCAGAATGAACAGAAAGGATTTGCAGGGAACTAGTTTGAAGTGGATTATGAAAACTTCTTTTTCATTCTTGACTGGGGGGGGGGGGAACGTTATTACTTTATAATAAGGTAGAAGGGGCTGTAGGAAGCTTTTAGCTGAACAATTCCCTAGAGGTTGATGCCAGTTTTTATTGCGCATATAAAGATGTTCCTCAAAACAAGGAGAATAGCAATATTACAGCCCTGCTTTCTTCCAGTTTCTTCTTTTAAAAGTTTCTCTGGAAAAGAAATGGAATAGGCTGTAAAACCTGTCGAAGTTAACCGCTTCTATTTCATTATCAGGGGTTTAGAGAGGGTATTGTTGTTAAAGAGATTAGCTAGCTCTTGGTTTGTAGCTCAGAAAGAAAGAAAGAAATGAGCTTTCAGGAGCACGGCTGATAAGGGCCAAATTCAGACACCACAGAAATGCCAGACACACTACCTGAAATCAGTTTATAGTCTCTTTATCGCGTTGATAAACAGTGTGTCAGGAAGTATCTAAGGGGGACAAAGTGCAGGAAGGTTTGATGTATCCTCAGGGCTTGTGGGAATCATGGAATGGTAGAGTTGGAAGGGTTCCTGATGGTCATCTAGTCCAACCCTTCAATGCAGGAATCTCAACTAGATGATACTTGGCAGGTGGCCATTCAACTTCTGCTTAAAATCCTCCCAGAGAGGAGAGTCTGCCACCTTTCATAGGAACCTGTTCCATTGTCAAACAGCTCTTAGTGTCAGAAAGTTCTTCCTGAAGTTTAGCCAGCATCTCCTTTCTTGTAACTTGGTTTGGGTCTATTGGATTGGGTCCTAGCCTCCAGAACAGGAGAAAACAAGCTTGCTCCATCCTTTACATGACAGCCCTTTAGAAGACTATCCTATCTCCACTCCTCTTATCCAGGCTAAACATACCCAATTCCCTCAACCATTCATCATAAGTTTTGGTTACCAGACCCTTCATCTTCTTGGTCATCCTCCTCTGCACACAGTCCAGCTTGTCAATATTCTTCTTAAATTATGGCACTCAGAACTGGACACAGTATTCTAAGTGTGGTCTAACCAAGACGGAATAGAGCAGTACCATTATTTCCCTTGATCAAGACACTATACTTCTGTTGATGCAGCCTAGAATAGCATTAGCTTTTTTGCTGCTTCATCTCACTGTTGACTCATGCTAATCTTGTGGTCTACTAAGACCCACTAGATCCGTTTTACATGTACTACTGGCAAGCCAGGTGTTACCCATCTTATATTTGTGCAGCTGGTTCTTCCTGCCTAAGTGCGTGTATGAAAGATTATACACTTGTCGAGTTGTACAGTTCACATATTGCACACACAGGTACACAGGCAGTACGAATTGGATGTGATATGTGAATAACTGTACAAGTGATTGTTAACGACAAGGCAATTTAGAGAAATGTAGATGCTCTGAATACAATGGGTTTCAGGTACACAATTGAAGCTCTTGAATAATGCTTTTTGAGCTGAGTTGCAACCACATATTTTCTGCAAGGAAGGTCTAGATGGTAAACCTCCTGTCTGATCTTCACATTCCGCTTTGCTTGTGGGCTTCACAAGATTTTGTAGGACTTCTGGAAGCATCTACCCAGCCACTGTGGGAATTAAGATGGTATATTAGATGGACCTTTGACCCGGTCTGTTCTTGGCTTCTCCTTTCTATATGGAGCAATGTTTATAAATGTAAGAGTCATAGCAAACTGGGAGCCCCCACATGCACTTTAAAGATGTGTATTTCTCAGGGAGAAATAGGCTTAATAAATATAAATGCCATTATTCACAATCTTGAAATAGCCATTATTTATCTGTGAGTATGTGTCTGAAGTTTTGGTATTGTTAGTATAATAGATTGATTAACTTAAATGTTAGTATTTCCCATTATCTCAAGGCTGATCATGAGGACAATATTCTCTCTGTTTTAATTACTCAGCAGAGTCAACAGAAGTGTAGGACTGTTTATCTTTTTCCCTGCCCTTTCATCAGAGAGATTTCTTAGCTCCCTAAATTAAATATCATTTTTGCTAGTGAGAACACCAATAGAGGAGAAATACACCCTCTTTGCACATAAACACATTCATCCACATCAGATACTTGTCCCATTTTTTCTTCGATTGTGCAGTAGTTATTATCTTTTAGTGTCAACACTGTGTACATTTTAGAGGATAAATGATCTGTTCACACTTACTCCTGTGAACGAAGTTAAAGATCTAGACAGAACGACTTAATATCCTGCTTTCATAATATTGTTTGATCTGGAGATACAAACTATGTGGAAGCTTTCTATCTAACATGTTATCACTTATCTCTTAGAATAACTTCAGTTCCAAAGGGCTGGATAAGCTGAGTGATTTTATCACTGATTCATAACAAACAGTTGCTTGGGATGCACTTAAAGAAAACGAGGTGATGTGCATTCCAATGACCCAGGTTGCAGAGTGACTTCGCAATGGTTCCTGTAACATCTGAGTCAATGGATGACCACCTAATGAAAAGCATCCTTTTATACAGGGACAATAAGCACCAGCTTTTCCATGAATGCATATGACCAGGCCAAACCATGTCTGATTTCATCTTCTGGGATATACTCTGTCGTCTTAGTCCTGGATAACACCTGGAGTGGACTTGCTAGGAATTAGTCAGGGTCACTCTGATCAAAAACAAAATTCAGTTCCAGGACCCCTACTTACAAGGAAGTCCAGGGTTCCCCCCCCCCCCCGTCTTACCTCCTGAAGTGGTATGATACTGCTATAAATGTGCAGTACAGACGTGAGCGGTGTTCCCCATCAGAGGGATAATTGGAGGCACAATCTACTGGTTGTTCTCACAATCCCTCTTCAGACCTTCCTGCTCAGATCTGGGCCAGATCACATGGTGTCTCACATCCACCACACATACAAATTCAGAACACTCGGAGAGAACTTTGTGATTCTGCTGTGGAAACAACCAGCACAGAAATTGTGTTTGTCATGTGAAGTGTGGAGCTACCCTTCTGTAAAGAGATATCAGTTCTGCATTGAAGAAATCTCAGGTGGTTGAAAGTTACAATGAAATGGGCATTTCCAGGCATCTTTGTGAAACAAAAAGCAATGCAAGATGCCCCCCACAATGAGAGACACCTGAAAGGCATTGCCTCTCAAGTTTCTTTTGCAGAAGAATTAGTGCAGCTTTGTTAGTTCTATTTAACAGTGAAACGTAAAGCATGTATGCTGTGATGAATAATTGAAAACAAACAGCCTCCACTTTTGTGCAACAGATGATTTGTAAAGAACAAAGGTGCTCCTGTGAAAGCATGAATAATGCCAAAACTCCTCTAGTGTTGTCAGAGAAAATAAAAGGAATGAAAAGTTTCTGGATCTCTGGCAAGATTTTGATGAAGTAAACTTTTTCTTACCAGCCTTTGCAAACTTGGTGGCCTCCATCAGCCACAGGCAGCCACCAATGGATGACAGGAGTTGAAAGTTCAAAGCATCTGGGGGAGCCTGGAGCAGAGCATATCATGACAGAAGTAGCACTGTGTAACTAAAAGTTCAAAGGTGATAAAAGCCCCAGGCCTGTTATACACATGTATACAGTCATACCTCATGTTACGTTTGCTTCAGGTTGAGCGTTTTCAGGTGGCGTTCTGCGGCGACCCGGAAGTACCGGAACAGGTTACTTCTGGGTTTCGCCACTCGTGCATGTGCAGACGCGCAAAATGATGTCACACGCATGCGCAGAAGCGGCGAATCGCGACCCGCGCGTGCACAGACGCGGGTTGCGTGCTTTTCAGGTTGTGAATGGGCCTCCGGAACCAGAGGTACCACTGTACTGTGTTGGGCACTGATGCAGCAAAATGCTGAGCCCCCCCATTCTATGTGTGTCTAATTTGTGGCCCTCTCCCCACCAATGCAAGAGTGGATGGCATAGAGGGGCAGATGTTGGCCTCCCCCCCCCCCGGAAAACAAAGCTGCTTCCACTTAGTAGGGCAGTGGGGGAAGGCTGACAATGAAGTCACAAGATTGGCTCTACCAAAGCAGCAGCACTGCCCCTCCTGCCCAGATGTAGTTGGACTCCAATTCCCACCATCTTGGTTGGGCCTAAGGGAGCTAAAGTCCCAAAAAGTCTGGAGGGCCATAGATTATCCACCTCTGCACTATATAGTGGCCAATACAGGACATGTTCAGTCCCAAACAGATGATCAGTGAGGGCACCAAACCCTCTGCTCCCCACCCCACCCTCCAAAGAGTCGACCACCACTTTTGACTGGGCTCTGTCTGTACAGTTCTGATTTTCTTTTCCACATCTCATGCAAGTATTACTTTTTTATCTGCAGCAAGAAACAAGGTTATAGAAGGCTTAAAATGCACAGACCTTAGCTGGATTGGAATATCAAGTGGATGTTTGCACTGACTGGCAGAAATAACATATAGTTAATCTAATCAAGGCTTGCTGTCAGATACAATTGATCGGTGGTGGTTATTTATGCCAACGTTCAATAGCTTTTAAGTACATATTAGGCATAATTAACATATATAATTATTGCCACTCTGCCAGGCCATACAATATCTCCCAAAGCAAAGGAAGTTTCATAGAACACCCAGAATAATAAAATTGTAGATTTGGAAGGCACCCCCTCCAGGGTCATTGCACTGCAATGCAGGAATCTCAATTAAAGCATCCATGACAGATGGCCATCCAAACTCTGCTTAAAAACCTCCAAGGAAGGAGAGTCCACAACCTTCCAAGGGAGTCTGTTCCACTGTCTACAACAGCTCTTACCATTAGAAAGTTCTTCTGGAGAAAACAAGCTTGCTCCATCTTCCATGTAATAGCCCTTTAGATATTTGAAGATGGCTATCATATCTCCTCTCAGTCTCCTCTTTTTCCAAGGTAAACATACCCAACTAAAGCTACCCAAATCTGTTCCTCATAAGGCTTGTTGAGCAGAGCACCATTCATTGGATGTGCCCAGTGATGGAAGGGAGAGGGCACTTTTTGCCAGCCCCCCTTCCCTGAAACCCCCATCCACTTCCCTAGAAAGGTTGTGGGGACAGCCCTGAACCATGTAGGACAATCTCTTGCAATCATATCTGTAATGGTTTTAACCGGATTTTAAAAAAATATACAGTGTTTTTAAACTGCTTTCATAGATGCAGTTGCTTTAGATAATTTTTTATGGTATTGTGGCATTGCTTTGAGAAGCTTCATAAGACACAACTGATAGGTGGATGAGATAAACAAACAAACTTGGAAGACACACACAGACATCCTTGATGTTTTGAACTATAGTTCCTCTGATCCCGAATCAGTTTCACCTTGTTGAGTCATCTTGATCCTTTTTTCTTTTGTATAAAGTGACTGACAAATGTAGTATTTAATCACCACCACCATGGACTTTGCTGGTTTGGGGTGATGTGAGGACAGAGAAGAGTGAGGGAAGAGGTGAATATTCCTAACCTCTTCTGCCAGTGGGAGCCTCTGCTGTATCAAAGGCCTCCTAACAAATGGAAGGAGACCTTCCGCTTAGAGAAAGGCAACTCAGGAGCTAAACCATAGTTCTTGTCCTATATCAAAGTCCCAACAAAAAAAGACGGGGCAGGGGGCAAAAGAAAGCACCGAGACTCATAATGCCTGTCTACAGCCTTACAATCTCACTAATAAAGTGTGCCAGGGTCCTATTAGCCTGTGTGGTTAGTGTCTGACTTGGACCTTGGAGACCAGGGTTCAATATCCTACTCAGACATGAAGCTCAATGGATGACTTTTGGGCAGTCACTTTCTCTTTGCAGGGCCGACTCGTCAAAGAGGCAGACTGAGGCAGCTACCTCAGGTGGCAAAATCCAAAGGGCACCTCCATGGACACACCACTGCAGCTGCCGGAGAAATGAGGAAAAGTGGGTGTAGCAGCTTCCGGATTCTAGCAAGATCTTGTGAGAGCCTCTGCGTAATTTTGCAGGGAGGGGAGGGGACAGGTGGGTGCATTGTGGTGTGTGTGCAGGGCAGCATGTTCCCATCTTGCCTCAGGCGGCAACGATGGAACAGGCCTCACCTACCTTACAGGGTTGCTTTGAGGGAATGACCATCTATGCTGCCCGGAGTTACTTGGAGGAAAAGTAGCATGTAAATGTAGTACATAAACAAATAATACAGTATTTAAAATCAGTCACTCAGCCAGAGAGGTACCTTGCCATGAAGTTGAAAAGGACAGGGTTTGGAATGCAGCTTTCTCCTCCTAACAGTTCGGATAAAAACGCTCATATCCTGATCTGAAGGCATGTCATATGGACCGCGTGATTCACTAATGAAACACCTTTTCCTTTGTAACTTTATTGCTGCTCTAATAATTAATCTTCTGGATGGGTTACATAGCAACAGACAGTAATTTTTATGTTGTTATTGTAAAGCTTATCAGCCAGTGTTATTTTTCTAGGAAAAGAGGTGCCAGAACTCACCATGAACACCTCTCTTGTTCTCTTATAATGGCAATGGCACCCATTTGAGAGATTCCAGAACTGAGTTCTGGTGAGTTCTGGCTGAAAAAAAGCCCTGCTCATCACCCACATTTAGACATTTTGATAAAGTTGCCATAATGCTTCACAGTATAAAAATTTCCACCAAAGAGGAAGATGTGTTGCCTTTGCACTTTATCCTTCTGTTGCTTTCTGTAGCATTCCTGTGTAGGTCAGCCTACTCTGCCATATTGGCCACACAGCTAAGATCTGCTTACCACTGAAACATAAAATGTCTCATTCACCATTTAAGACACAATGCCTGGCTTGACCTTCTAGAACAGGGGTCAGCAAACTTACCATTCCTTGGGCCGGTGTCTCCAGTGCTGATCGTGCGGCGGGCCAGAGGATGGGGAAGCATGTGCCCATACGCATGTGCACATGCTATTTCCGGTGACCTCCGAGTTAGAGGAGCATCAGAAATAGCTTGTGTGCATGTACATGGGCCTCCTCCGACCTGGATGTGCACTGGAAATAACGCTTGCACATGCGCAAATAATGCTTGCGCATCCACATAAGCTATTTCCAGTGCTCCTCTGACCCAGAAGTGGGCAGCAGTGCAGCGTCAGTAAGAGCAGGGGGTGGCAGCGGTTTGCCGCGGGCTGGATAAATGAGTCCCTCAGGCCTTATCCGGCCCATGGGCCTTAGTTTGGGGTTCTCTGTTCTAGAAGTTGCACCTATACAGCTGCAAATATAACATTTTAAGTGCGTTTTAAGTGCATTATACAAATGTGAAACTAGATGGCAATGGTGAGCTTATGGCAAATTCAATATATATATATTTAAACATTAAAAAAGCATTTTCACAGCATTTTTATGTGTCTAGATTCCACCCTACACTTAGTTGAATGGTGAGTACCCACACCTGATATCATTCTCAAAGGAGTAAACATATTGTGATGTATTATTTGACTACTGTGGTTTTTGTGCTGTGGTCCCCCCCCCCATACAAACTGTTTTGGCTATTATGTTAAGATAAAAAGTGGGGTGTGAACTAAAAAACACACCTTATAAGCCTTAAAATTCTATTGTTTATAAAATGACACCCATTGAATTAATAAATTGAAAAGCTGTGTGCATGATTTACCTGATATCTGCAAATTTCAAACGGATCTGATAAAAATGGCTGCAGGTACAGCAAATTAAGTGTGCTGAAAACAAATGCACTTAGTTTACCACTCTCTCCCAAGTTTTTGAAGAGGCGTATAAAGTACTGGTGTACATTATTTAGGCGTGTTGAGGAAAGTGATTCTTCATTGGTTTGCAAACTTCTGAGCAGAGGTTCAAAAGTTATCATGGCTTTTCTGCCTCATTAAAGCCCAAGTCAACAACTACTGGCAAAATAAGGGTCTCTAGGCAGTGATCAAAATTTGATGTGAGAATTCTGTCAGTACAGCAATGCAGCTGCGTGGGACGCGGGTGGCTCTGTGGTCTATAGACAGCTTGGGGCTGGATAACTCCATACCTTCTAACATTTCTCCGATGAAAATAAGGACATCCTAAGGAAAATTGGGACATTCTGGGATCAAATCAGAAACTGGGAGGGCTTCTCTAAATCAGGAACGTCCCTGGAAAATAGGGACACTTGGAGGGTCTGCAATGCTACTTCCTCTGTGAGCTGCCAGCCTTCAGAAAGTTTCAAAGGGAGGCTGCAGTATGAAGCTGCTGAGTTGGAAATAATTTGCAAACTTGGCACTATGAAACTCTCATCCAGTAGACACTGGGAGTGGCTAGCTCATTACAGAAGGTAATTGTTCTTGAAGTCTTTGATTACACTATTCATCTCACTATTCTTATTCATCACCAGCAGTTGCTAATTGTGAGCAGGTCACATCTACTTTGACTGGATCTTGTATTCCTTTAAATGGATCTTGCATTCATGTGTGCTTTGCATAGTAACGTGATCCAAAACTACTGCTTCCTCTTGCATTGCTTCATCATACGGTGAGGCTGTCTTCACCCCACACATCCCTTTGAGGTTTGTCAGAGCACCTTTCCAGGAGGTGCACTGGGGACCTCCACCAGGGATGTGCGGGGTGAAGCATCTTTGCCCCACACATCCCTTTGACGATCAGCAGCTACTGTCATGACACTGAGTCATGACATCATGCCACACAGCCATGACATTATGGGGCAGGGCACACTGGGCAGCCACAGTGTGGGGCCCAAGTTGGTGCCCGTGCCCCAGAACCAACACATCACAAGGGGCTGGGCCTAATGCTAGCAGGCTCTCCTCCTCCTCACACACTCCCCAGCAGATGCTATGAGCTGCCCAAGGGCGGAGACCAGCAGCAGAGGGCACAGAGAGGCCACAGGATGCTCTGTTGCTGCCACTTGGACAAGTGCTGGCTCATCTTCCTCCATGAGCTTGGAGGCAGCAGCACTGGCAGGGGAAATAGGGACATTCCAGGATCAAATTTGAAGTTAGGATGGCTTTCATATTTCCAGGACTGTCCCTGGGAAATCGGGATACTTGGAGGGTATGTCCCTGTGTAACCAGAAATGATGAGGCATGAATGCTTGGACTGGAGAGTCTTGTTAGCTTTGAATATGGATATATGTCAGGCCCAGAACAGATTATGCAAATGTATAATAGACCCCAGGGTTTGGTCTGATAGGATACGATTGCGGTGTTGCTTTTTTTGTAGTGTTTGAAGCAGACTCAGTGAGAATAGCTCTGATGAAGTTTTAGAGGTATACTCAACAATTTGTTTACTCAACTAAAGGTAAGCTCAGAGGACTTTTTATAATGGTTTGGTTGTCTTACATTTTTGAGAATATAGTCAGTAAAACAGAATGGCTGTAGCTCAGTGGAAGAGCATCCCCCAGGTACAACCCCCAACTTCTCCAAAGTAGTGCAGGGAATGTCCCCTGCCTGGAGTTGCTATTGGTAAGAATAGGCAATGCTGAGCTGGATGGCCAAATGGTTTGGCTCAGCAAAAAGCAGCTTCCTTTGTTCCTACAATACTATGTATTGCCTTGCGGGAGTGGGTGGCGCTGTGGTCTAAGCCACTGAGCCTCTTGGGCTTGCTGATCAGAAGATTGGCGGTTTGAATCCACAGGGTGAGCTCCCGTTGCTCTGTCCCAGCTCCTGCCAACCTAGCAGTTCAAAAGCACGCCAGTGCAAGTACATAAATAAGTACCACTCTGGCAGGAAGGTAAACTGTGTTTCCATGCACAGGCTTCCATCACGGTGTTCCATTGCACCAGAAGCAGTTTAGTCATGCTGGCCACATGACCCAGAAAGCTGTCTGTGGACAAATGCCGGCTCCCTCAGCCTGAAAGAAGGATGAGCGCCACAACCCCATAGTCACCTTTGACTGGACTTAACCGTCCAGGGGTCTGTTACCTTTTAATGTATTGCCTAACCAGAATTATCCACAATCTATTGCTGAGAAAATCCAGGACTGTAGAATTAATTTTGTTTGGCCCAAGAGACTGGATTCTGTTCCCTGTGTTGACCTGTTGAGGCTTGTTCAGGGGTCACACAGACATTCCCATCTCACCCCCAAGACTTCTACTGCAATGCTTTCATCTCACATTTCTAGGACGCAGCTCACTGCAGCAAAAACAGATCCCCTTGCCTGCCTGGCAATCACATTACTGTTTTGTAAATATGTATTTTTAAAAACTTTTTTTGAAAAAAAGTCAGGCGCATTCAATTTGGTTTAATAGCTTTTGTAATTTACTTGATGCAGAAACATACGCCTTAAATATCTCTAAAATATTTTAAGAGAAGTGACAAAGCCAGACAGCTGGGCGTTCCATGGCTTGAAATGCTCTTTGCTCGTCGCATTTGTTGCAAAATATGCAACTCTGGGTAGCTGGGGATCAGAACACGCTCTGCAGTTTTTCGTTCCCTGCTTCGTGAGCTTCGGGCCTCCTGATCTGCTAAATGAGCTTTGCTGATAAACAGGGTGTTACAGCACAGTCCCGAGGCTCCGTTTTAACTGCAGCAATGGAAAAAGTAGTACAGGACATGCCAAAGTGGATAAATCTACAGCCAATATTTTGCAAATAGGGCAGAGCCTGGAAGATGTGCCCCACTCAATATTTAAAAGTATCAGTATCAACTTAGGTTGCACTGCTATATCTTGCTACTTGGGGCTAAACACCACTGAAGTGAATGGAACGTGTTTTTGGGTGTTTTTGCTCTCCAAATATTACAGAGATGTAGAATTCTTGGGGCTCTTTTTTGGGGGCCCCGCCCTATAAATCTGCCTTCCAGGAATCTAAATGCAGTGCCAATAAATATATCTGTCCTTCTTTCTCCCCACTTCCCTCAATGGTTCAGCCTCTGAAGGGAAGGGGGAAAAGCGCTTTCTTCATTCCTGGATCTTGGATTACATGAAAACCTACCTGTTATTGACAACTGACCAAGCCTTCTCATTTGCATTTGCCGGCTGCTGAAATTTGAGAAGAAGAAGAAGCCTTCATCAGTTCCAGCTAGGGGTCGGGGTGTGTGTGTGGATTAGATTCAGTTCTCATTTAAAGCCAAAATCTATCAAATGTGCACTTTCTGAAACAATTTGAGAACCAAGGCACACCTTTCTGTCAAAATTCACACTTATCTGATTTTTGTGATGTAGTTCTCCAACCACTGTTTACAAAAAAAAAGGTGTATATTAAGCTAAGGTATGCATAAAAATGAACAGGTTGCTAAAAGGAATGTTCAAAAATGCATTATATTGTGGAAAATGCTTGCAAAAATGTGTATATTAGTCAAAACAGCATACAAAATGTGTTCATTAGGAGAAACACTAAAATGCTGCAGAATTTTTGTGAGGATTAAAAAGAGAGAGAGAGAGAGAGAAATTCTGCAGAAAGGTAGAGAACTGAATTTAAGATTGGAAAGATGAGAAACTGAGAGAGTCGGAACTGACAGATCTTTCCAGCCCTAGGTACAAGCTTGACACGGCTGCTTCTGAAACATAGCAACACATCTGATGCTGAAACATTTAGGCTGATGATATGAGCAGCTACAGTTGAGCAGCAACTCATAAGGCTTGTTCACTGGTGTGTGAGAATCTGTTTAGATAAGCAAAACACAACTTGATCTAATCTCTAGATTTTACCTTAGAAATAACAGTGTGCAATCAACAGAAAGCATCTTGAGAGGAAGTTGGAATATCAAATCTCTGTGTGTGCAGAAAATGTTCTATGGCATTATCTGTGAAGCAATACCTTTCCCTTAAATTAATTCCATTATTGCTAGCCTTCAGCAGTGTGGGATCATGATAGTGACTAGCCAGGTCTGGGTTTCCCACTCCACCACAAAAGAAAAGGTGCAAGCCAACTGTCTGGAGCCTGCCTACCTTATGGACTTCCAATTCAGCTCAACATACAGCAGTCCATGGTTGGAAGGGCATATAATTAAATGGAGTGAATAATTCATTCTCCATACTTCGTGTCTGAATTATTTATTGCATTGCCATGCTAGTGCTCCATCACTTTCCTCCGATAGGTCCATGGATAATTGCAAAAGGGGAAAATAACAACGCCAAAGAGGAAATAACAATGACTACTCAGAGTATACAGTATGAATAGAAAATGAACATGAGTTGGGCCCATTTCATCAGAGAGAAATTAAAGGCAGAGTTCTGACATGCTGCCATTTTTGCTTCCATCCCCTCCCCCAACCCACAATAGATTGGCTAAAGAGGGGAGGGAGAGAAGGGAAAGGGAAATTACCCTGTGCTTTTCTACTTAGAAGGGAGTCCCATGGAATTCCGTGGGCTTTTACACCCCTGTAAATATGTGCAGGACTGTAGTCTAAACAGATCTACAACTGAAACCAATTTTAGCAAACAGCACCCAGCATTCTGGTGTTTCTTCTTTCTACAGTGGTACCTCGGGTTAAGAACTTAATTCATTTTGGTGGTCTGTTCTTAACCTTAAACTGTTCTTAACCTGAGGTATCACTTTAGGCAACGGGGCCTCCCACTGCCGCCGCGTGATTTCTGTTCTCACCCTGAAGCAAAGTTCTTAACCCGAGGTACTATTTCTGGGTTAGCAGAGTCTGTAACCTGAAGCGTCTGTAACCCGATGTACACAGAACCCATCAATCATGATGGGAAGGGGAGGCACTTATGAAAATATAAAAGACAGAGATGAAGGCTGCTGCCTTACCAAACTGAGTTCTTCCTCCCTGGAAGGTCATCCCTTTGCAGGTTCCTGTTGGGTTGTGCTTTTTTTTTTTTTTTAGCTTTCTCTAAATTGTACATTTTACAATTAAACGTTTTCAGTCCATTGCACACTGTCCTTCCCTACTTTTCCTGTTTGTTTGGGCATACTCATTTGCATTATATAACTGAGAGGTATTAGTTAGTATTAGTCAGATCTCTATGAATCTCTGTCTTTGCGCCTTTTACAGACTCTTCTGTCTGTTTGAAATTTGATAGGTCTGCTCCTTTGGAGGAAGAGCAGAATGTTTAAAAATTTCATGTCCATCCATTGGAAATACTGAAGTTACAGACAGCAGAAAAATTGTAGAGTCTCTCATGGAAAGCGATGGGAAATGGAAATCAATGGGAATAATGAAAAAGAATGAAATAATGATGGGAACAACTGTGATTTTAATGAACCACCGAACCAATAAGCTTTTCCATAACAACAACAAATGCAGTAGCAAAATGAAAGGGGAGGGCATGCCCTTATCCAAATGGAGACCCGGGGATATGATTGTGCAGACGCCTAAACATTTTCTTAACAGTTGCTTTCGCAACACTTTCAGCAGCTATCACCTTCACTTTGGTGCTTTCAGGACAGGATTTTGAGAGAGAAGCCCAGAGCTCCCTGCCCCTGTATTTCAAAGGAAGTGTGGGAGCACACATTACCATCTAAAGAGGGATTGTTCTGATGATAAGAGCATTAAATACAGGGTCTGAAATTGCCAAACTGCGCCACTGATCACTTTAGCACTGCATTGTTGGGCATGTTGATTTGCATTACGAAGTGCAATTATGCAACTGCAAATTGCTCCTAATGTGCAAACAATTCTAGCTGTCACAACTTCAAAAGTGACATCGTTTATTTACCATCAAATTGCAGAGAGGAGAGCTTCTCCTTTTCCCATTGCCTTATTCCTAGAGTTGGGATATATGTTAGTTTCTTAGTGCAAGGGATTTCATATTTTCCTGCTTGATTTCTATGAACAAATCAGTGAGCCAAAGAGTTTGAAAACAAACAGAGAGAAGAGTCCCCCAATATCCGCACTGTACATGTGTCCAACATTGGAGCTGATTGTGGCAGAATCCATCAGCTGGTCAAATTTCCATGAATCATTGATGCAGCCAGCAGCTGCAGGAGCAATGTAGGATAACACACTTTGCATTTGCCAGCTGCTGAAATCCTTTTGTCTTTCTGGTTCATCACATGGTCAATATTCTTCCATCCAGATCCCCATTTAATGAATACCTCTATCAGTGCAATGCAAAAATAAATTTTAAAAAACCACAGAGATAGATGGATCGATCTATCATGCTTTATGTGGAGCTAACCTGGTATCTGGGCTGGAAGCTGCAGCTAGTGCAGAATGCAGTGGCCAGGCTGATCAGTTACTGGGAACATGTTACTCCTCTCCTGAGAGAGTTGTACTAGTTGTCAGCTAACTACTGGGCTAGATTCAAGGTTCTTGTACTAATTCACACAGCTCAACAACTTGAGTAACAAAAAGGCCATCTGATTCCTTATGCTCTGCCTCTGCCACTGTGATCCTCTGATCAGGAGCAGCCCTTGGTAATATGCTACCCTGTGCGGGGCCATTTGACACCCTCCCCACAGCCCTCATAGCATCAACTTAAGCTAGGCTTTGGGACGGAGGCGTGAGTGAGGCTCTGGTAGGGTTCTTGCCTGGCTTTGGGGAGGAGGCAGTGGGACTCGAGGACCCTGCCAGATCCCTCACATCTTCTTCCTGATTGTTCTCTCTGCTTTGGGATTTCCGTTGGGTGGTTATGAATTTTGCTGATCCCCAAATGTCTTTTTCATTCACAGCAAGTCTTTCTGAAGTCAGTAGGACTTCCTTCCTAGTAAACATGCTTAGGACTGCAGCCTTGTGAAACGTTCCACTGGAAAGCTCTCCTGCATATAACGTACTGAAATGAATGGAAACTGCACATTGAATGGTTTCTTGTGCAGTAGAACTAGCTGGTGGATTATACCCTCAGAATGCAAACTTTCACCAAGGAAATGGACTATCCCTCCTCATGTAATCCCCACATCAACCCTGTGATGTAGGTTAGCCCGAGAGGCAGTGATTGGTTCAAGGTCACCCTTGTGAGATTCATGGCAAAGTGGGGATTTGAACTCTGGTCTCCCAACACTCTAACCACTACACCACACTGCCCAGCATAGCCAGTTGTCAGGGGTGATGTGAGTTCTAGTCCACAATATCTGAAGGGCACATTGTGGACTGCATATACTCCATACATTCAGATGAAGCTATAGCCAACTGGAATTGTTCTGTTAGCTTCTCATGTAGGCAATTTGAGGAATTGCAGCCCCAAAGTTAACCAGAGTGACTGAACAAAAAATAATTCCCACTTTTGAAGGGAGAGGATAAAAGAAAAAGAAAAAGCAACATACAGTATTTAAGAAATTTCAATTACACCAGAATTGACTGTGAACCCAGGACTGCTGGCAAGAGATGATGTCAACAGATGGTTAGCTGCTCTTGTCATAGGAAAACATTATGAGCCTGAACTTAATGAAGTGCTTGAGAAGTGCATAAATTAACATTGTTAAAGACTTTGATAGTCTCAGGTGACTTTTCTAAATAAACATTTGCCAATTTCCCCAGACCTTTCTATGGAAGAGATACTTGGAAACACAAAAGCTAATCCCCCCCTTTCATAAATGATACCCTTCACATAAGAAAACCTGCTCCCAACAAACACAAGAAAAGGAAAATGGAGAAAGAGAAGCAGCATTTGCAATGTAATATTCAGCACATGCACACAGAAAAACACTCAACATGGAAAAGCAATGTAATTGCTCTTCATTTCTATTTCCATCTTTAAGCTCATAATAGTAAAGAACAATGGGCATGTTCATGTTAACAGCTTGAAACTCTGTAAGGTCATTCCTCCCTCCATTGTGTTTCCAAGTTGCTTTCTTCTACTGCTGTTGACAACAGAGCAGGGGGTTAGGAAAGTCTTCACCCAATGATTTCCTTCCCCACACCGAATTCGCAAAATTCATCTGCGCATGTGCTGCCTGAACCATTATGGAGTGAATGGAACTGCGGCTTTTGTTTTCTTATTGCCTGGAAGCTGTGATGAGAGCCAGTGAGGTCAGAGGACCTAGAAGACCAGGGTTCAAATCCCATTGCCTGCCCGCAGAAAGGGAGGTCCGCAGCATCCTGTGGCTTCTGATCTGCCCTCTTTGGTTTTTCCCCAAAGCTTTGTTTTCAAATGAGTTTTGCCCTTAACTATTCGGTTACTGTTCTATCTCAATCATGGAAAACTGTTATGTACCATTCTATGCCCTGAAAAAGATGGGGGAGGAAGGGAGTAAATGCTTGCTAGTGTAAAGGTGGTTTTTTATTATTATTTCTGGTTTCCATGGTATTCAATGTATTTTATTTGCTTATTTGTTGCTCCCTTCTGCTTTCTGCATAGCTCCTAAGGGCAAACATCTGCCTCCACGATGCTTTTTTAGGAAAATATATTCATTTACATCTTCATTCAACAGCACCTAATGCAAATGTGAATATAAAAGCAATGAGGGAGCAATCTGAATAACTGGATGGCCCAAATTAATTAACTCTTCGCTCCCCCCATCTTTGGAAATAGAAGCACATATACATCAAAGAGCAGGGCCTCTTTCTCTTTAAGACTTGCCCCAGTGCCTCTGCTCAAGGTAGCTGTAAAGAGGGAGAAGAAAGAGAGAAGGATGCTATGCCTCAAATTTAAATCTGCAATAAACATAGACGCAGCATGCTTCCATAATGTGCGGTGCAAAGACAGACTTTGTCCTGGAGGAAATTCAATTAGTGGAAGAGGATAAAACAAAGGAAGAGGGTATCTCCAACAGAGGCAGGGCGGGGGCTTCCATGTAACCTGCTTCTGGAGCATTCATCTTGATTTTGTCAATGCAGAGAGATTAGGCAGTGAGCATTTGGGAGGAAGGAAGGGATAAAAATGCAATAAAGAAACAAACAAAATAATTCTGATTTGTTTGCAGGGAGGTTAGATGATGCTGTGCCAAAGTAAGCAATATCTGGCACGTCCCATTTTGCATTTTGTCATCATTTTCCTCATTGCAAGGCGTCCAGTCTTTTTGTATCAGGGAAATTCTCTGTGTTCCTGAACACTACACAAGCTCAACTGGACCACAGAGCACCACTTTAGATTTACAGGAAACACTTTAGGTATAACAGAAGTGGGGGGAACCTATTTGACCCAGCAGGTCAGATTCCAATTAGTCCCCACCTACCATGGGTCAGTTCTGACAGGTAGGTGGGATGGCACACACCTGCCAAATGCCCAATGTCATTATAGGATCAGATGATTGACAAGTGAGTTGTCTCACCTACCTGTCAATGTCACAGTGCTTCCCAGGCTCCTGGCAGCTGGCTGGTTGCTGAGCTCAAGAGGCTTTGTCTGCCAAAAGCAGAACTGAACTCACTACCCATTCAATCCTGCTGTCTGCAGGGATCAACGAAGCAATCAAGTTCCCTGCAGGAAACTTGGATGCACACCACGCAGCAGCTGTGTGCAGTGAGTTCTTTCCACAGGGATCAGCTGTGTGACTGAGATCCCTGCTGATCCAGCCACCTATGACCTCACACATAGGACTTCAGGTGTGGGGCAGATGGCTGTAGTTTGGGACAAACAGCCTCATGGACCATACTGGGACCCATGGCAAGCCAAATTTGGCCTGCAGGCTGAAGGTTTCACACCTTTGCTGTATGCAGCCGGCATACCAACCTAAAGAACCTAGGCTCCTGAAGGCAATAATTAGATACCTCTCCCAAACTTCTGTGCCTGCCATTATATAACATAGCAAAAATGTCTTAGGCAGTGAAGGCTGGAGCCTTAGAGTTAATTAAATTGGCATCAGTTTCACAGTCTTCAAAGGATGTGAGGTAACTGCATGGTAGATTTTTATCTTCACTCTTAACTTACAGTCCCCGCTCCTTCCAGAACCGACTGACAAGTTGCTAATCACAAAAATGACCTTTGCCAGATGTTTCATAATCTCATCATCCAAGATGATGTTGTTGTGAGTTTGGGGGGGGGGGGCAGGGAAGGCTGTGTGTCTGCGTAACCTTCCAATTTGTGGATCCAGCAGGAATTCAGTTGCTGAATTAGCCAGGCAAGGGCCATAATGGGCTCAAAGTATGGGTCGTTAAGGTAATGAAAGAAGCCTCTCTCAACTGTCTGGTAGTTAAAAAGACGAAGGTCAAAGTTGAGGTTTGTGAGCTAGAAGGTAGAAGCAGGAAGTAGTTTGGGCAGTAGAGAGACAGAGCCTATCTCTGCTGGGATCCAAGGCTATGACTGTGGGAGAAGCAGTACCTTCTTGGTGTGTTAATGCTGTAAGTCCTTCCATCATAGGCTCAGGCTGTATATATGTGTGTTATGTGTAAATAAACCATATATAATTCCGCTGTCTCTCATTCTGAGGAAACTGAACCCTGGTAAGTGCTTGGAACCCCTGCAATCTCACACCGCTCAGAGATTGGGGTGGCATGCAACACTATTGCTAAAGAGCCAGGTGTTCAGGTAAAAACATCGTCCTTTCACTCTGTACATGCAGACAATCGCTCCTAGATTGCAATTCCTTTTGTTTGTGCAAAATTGCATCCACCTAGTTTGAGAGTAAGGAGCAGAGCAGGTATGACTAATCTGTGGCTGAATGTGGCTGAACTACAACTTCCATCATCCTTGACCGTTGGTCATGTTGGCTGGTGCTGAGTTGCAGTAACAACAACATCTAGAGGGCTCCAGAATAGATCAGAGTCTGGGAATGTGGCAGTACAGGGGAGGTGTGTGTGAATGGATATATTTCTCTGTTAAACTCCATAACAGGTGGTGAATCTCAGGCCCCAGGACAGACTGTGCCTCTCTAGGTCTCTAGGGACTCAGCTAGACTGGTAAAGAAAAAGCGATTGATATGCGTTGCATACGAGAAATAACACCATGCCACCAGATGGTGATGTGGAGTCCCATTTTTCTCTACCTGTTTCCCCTGTTTAAATTTACAACACTTTGAGCTGAAACGCCTCTTTGATGTGTCTAGATCCAGCCTAGGCTCTTGGGATTCTCTTCAGGTCATGCAACACCCCTCACAGAGTCTTGCTCCACACCCACCTTCCATTGGAAGCACAGCGGGTGACTTAAAGCAGCAAAGCTCCCTTTGAACCAGCCTCTCCCCTCCTCTATAGGAGGAGGGAGGCTGTTTCAAAGGGTGCTTTGTTCTGCTTCTCCTTTAAGCAGGTGGGCAGCAGCAGTGGTACTCCTCCCTCACCTGCTTAAAAAGAGACAGTAAGGGGCTTTAATCTCCACTCATGAGCAGAGAGTAAGTCTTTCTTCCTAGGCTGTGTGATCCTGTTCCCTGCTGGAAACAGGGCAGCACAGCCTATGCAGGATTAAACCACACCCTCCCACCCATCAGCTGACATCCCCAGTGATATCACGTGGGCATGGTTTGGGGGAAAGAGCCTGGTTGGCCAAGACTGGCCCACGGGGTGGAGATTCCCTACCACTGAAATAAACAATTTTTAATATTTGTTTTTCAAGAGTTTTGGTACCTAAAATAATGTTGAAGGGGTGAGATGATGTAACCAGAGCCATAACTAGGTGATCTTGCACCCCTGGCAGAACTATCCAGAGTGTGCCCCCTAGCCATGGACAAATTAGGTCTTCCTCCGAAGTAGACCCGGCAGGCGGTGGTGGGTTCAGCCCCTCCGGCAGGTAGACTTGGTGCTTTTCCCTCCCCCAGCAGGTAGGCCAGGGGCACCTTGGGCATCGCAAGTACGCCAGGCAGCAGGAGGTCCTCCATGCGGCAGGACAGGCAGCTCCAGTTGTGTAGACAGACCACAGAGCCATCGCCCTCCAAAGCTGGTAGACTGGGAGGCTCCAGTAGAACCGGCAGCGTGGCCAAACCTGGCCTGGATAGAACTGGTGCTCCCGCTTTCCAGGGGATGACCGGGCAGCCACAAGCTCAGCTTTGGTCTGTGGGGGTCCTGGCAGATGCTGTTCTATGGAGCAGCCCTACCTCCTCCCCAAGGCAGGCAGGCAGGCAAGAACAACTGGCAGCCCAGCCCTCGGCTTGCCCTCCATATTTATGGACAGACTTTTTAGCCGATTTTGTGAGGGCCCCCCCTCACCTGTGCCCCTAGCAGGGGCTTTCCTCACCACCTCCTAGCTACAGCCCTGGATGTAACTAGATAAATGAACAGACATTTAAAATGTAATTCATTTGAAATTGAACCACTTGTCTATGTGTTCCAAACCTTCATTGCCCTGATCTGGAACAAAATATAATTGTTTGTTTGTATTGCAGAAGCCTGAATTCTGAATCCCTGAAAGGCAGCTATATGAAGACAGCCTTTAATGTAAGATGTAGCTGAACTGAGAAAAGAACACACATTGTTATTGACATAAAGTAATTGCATTGACACAACTGAAGTTTGGATTGACTTTTTTTAAAAAAGAAAAGAATGATCAGGCTGTATTAATTTATCCCTAGTTTAGGAATCGCTAATGCAGGAGAAATAATTGAAATGGAGCATGGAGCTTTAAAGACAAATGAAAGGAGAGAAAAAGTACACACTGCCCAGACTAAGAAAACATTAAATCCAATGAAGCCTCATAATGAAGCAAAAGAAACACTCACGAAAAATGTTGAGCTCTCCCACTATTAAAGACTCTTATCAAAACAGAAGCGCAAACATTTAAACAGGCGAGAGTGGAAATAAATATCTTAGCGGCACCATACAAATATATGCATTGGATAAGGAGAGGGAGATATTATGGCAAAGTTCTCCAGACTGCATTTGCAAACAATGCCAGCAGCTCATTCTTATTTATTAAATGGAGAAAAGGTTGCTAAGAGAGGCCAGAGTTCATCACCTAAGAGCACATCTATCATTTTTATCTGTTGTCTCTTGGTCCACTTTTTCCCCTGGTTTCAGCCAACATTAGCACACAGCCCAATTTTTACATAGTGTATGTATTTTTAGAAAAATTAAGAAGGAAAAAGGTTCAAATTTGACATGGTCGTACCTAGATCATGACTCCATGCTGAAATAAGGGTGTGAATTGGGCTGAACACATGAAGAGACAGCGCTTGACCTATTCGTGATCATGAATACGCTTTTCCTAATAGCTGCTATAATGGAGCTTGCTGTTCGCTTCAGTCCTGTTAAACACATATCTTCCCTCATATGGAGAACTTAATGCACCCAAGAACACAATCCCACAAAATAAATCATTTGACAGAGGCAGGATCATCTGTGCTGAAATCCCCTTTGCACCTCATACCTCACTGTTCCCGATTATGTCTCAAGCAGATAGCAGGAGTGATGAAAGTGCATATTTCAAGAGATGCCTCTAGGGTACATGAGTTTCATAAAATCCAGTTCTAACATTACAAAGTATCTCTCTCTATATATAATACTTCTTTTTTTGGAATTCGTATGTGACCTACATTTGGCAGAGGATTGGCCTTGTCAGAATCTGGGGCGTTCCTAGCCATTGCTTCTGGTGCAGAGAAGCATTCCTAGAACAGTGTCAGAATCCATTGCTTTCTGGTGGATTTCAGGTCCAATCTGAAAACAAAAGAGGATTTCCAGTGCAAGGAGGGAGAGAGTATTTTTGTCTCCCTCCTTTCCATTCTCTCTCCCTCCCTCACCCCAGATTACCTGCCTTGCATCCTGAATACCTCTCTGATATAGTGAAGGTGTAATGTATTTCTTTATTGGTTGGTTGGTAGCATTTATATGTCACCTTTTTCTCCAAGGAGCTCAAGATTCTCCCCCTCCTCATTTAATTCCCACAGAAACCCTGTAGGGTAGGGCAGGCTGAGAGGCAGTGAGTGGCTCAAGGTTACCCAGTAAGAGTTTTGTGACCAAGTCAGGATTTGAACCCTGGCCTCCCAGGTCATAGTCCAACACTCTAACCACTACACCAAACTGGTTCCTGCTGAATTATAAACCTCCCATCATCTGTTGCAGAGAGGGCAGGTGCTCTGAGTTCTGCTCTGTCATTTTAAACTGCTCTGTTTCTCTGACAGCTCATTTTTAGTATGCACTGATGCTTATTTTATTCTTGGTTGCTCTTATTTTATCTTCTGCGCCCTGCTCTGGTATATCTGTATTGACCAAAAGCAGGTTCAATAATAGCATTAATTAAGGTTGGGGCTGTCAAAGGAGCAGAAGGCAACTTACATTGTTTGTGTAAACATATCTATCATGTTACTCGTAAAGATGTGACGATGCTAATGCATTATTAAGCTTATGTACACACAATTAACAAGATCGCGCAAAGCAGCACAGAAAGTCAAATAGAGCAATCGCACCGTTATTAAAAGCCTGTGCCTCATTCTCCAGGTAAGGTGACTCCTTTGGGCTGCCTACCAAATGCTGCAGGTGGGCAGGGAAAGAAATCATGTTGCTTCTTTTGCAAAATGGCTTCATGTTTTCAAAAGGGCAAAGGGCCCACACTATTCCTGAATTACAACGGGATAGCTGGGATGGGCTTGAGAACAAGCCCAACAGGAGCTCCATTCTTGATTGCACATCCCTGACACATCTGGACATCTTAGCGAGGGAGGAAATATCTATGGCCCTGTAGCAATGGAGCCACACCTCCCTGCCATCTCATTCTCCTCAGATAGCCTACTAACCATAATAGCTCAGTCTTGCTTCTGTTCATGAATTCCAGTTGCTGACAGCATATATAAAACATAGTAAAATATCAAACTTTAAAAACTTCCCAATACAGGGCTGCCTTCAGATGTATTCTAAAAGTTATGTAGCTCTTTGTCTCATTGACATCTGAAGGGAGGACATTCCACAGGGTGGGCACCACTACCAACCAAGAAGGCCTTCTGCCTGGTTCCCTGTAACTTCGCTTCTTGCAGTGAGGGAACCAGCAGAAGACCCTCAGAGGAGGACTTCAGTGTCTGGGCTGCATGATGGGGGTGGAGACGCTCCTTCAGGTATACTGAGCCAAGGTCAGCACCAGCACTTTGAATTGTGCTCAGAAACATACTGAGAGCCAGCAAAGATCCTTTAGGACTCTTGCACCTGGGTCCTGTTTGCTGGTTTCCCTCAGGCATTTGGTTGTCCGATGTGAGAACAGGATGCTGGACTAGATGGGTTTGATCCAGCAGGCTTTTTTAATGTCACTGCTACCTTGCTTTGCTCCGGCTTCCCTTGGCATGCCAGAGGACTCCACACCAACTGGTATGCAGAGGACACTTGTCACCATCAGTAAGCAGATCCTAAAAGCTGGATTCTACAAAGAGCAGCACCTTTGGTAGAAGACAACTGCTTTCTTCAACAAATCGGTTTTCAATGACCAAGCACAATTACTCAGGCATTAATAACTCCTACTGTGTGCCCCTTTCCCCCACCTCTATATGCAGGAGGTGTTTCCATATCACACGCTTGCTCCAGCCTTGGATTGGAGAAGGTGTTTCCAACAGTAACAAGGGTGCATTGACGCTTGTAGAACGAAAGGAGTATTTACATATATACAGATAATGGCCAAGAACGACAGCATGTAGCCTAGCATTAACTGCATTGCTTCAAGGTAATAGCAAGAACCTGCCTTCATGGGTTCAGTTTGATGAGCATCGCCATTTAAGTGGAAGCCTCGCTTGTTCTCTGCTATATAGTAATATGCCAATCATCAAGAATATGAGATGCTTCAAGTGGTAAGGATGTGTTCCAATGACAGAAGCACAGAAAAGTGAGTTGGATTTTTAAAATTAGTCTCTGCATCTGAAAATTAGTCTCTGCTATCCACATTCACCTTTGCCTATGCTCAAACAGCCACCACCTAGGTTTTCCTAGATTTCCTGAGCAATGCTGGGCACTTTCTGCCAGTAAACCGAAGAATATACTTCCAAGATTTATCAAAAAGAGAAACAAATGCATTTTTGTTAAATTTTATTGGAGACATTTTTACAGCAATCAGATACGAGTAATATGCACAAGCTTATCACTACTGGATGTTCACAGATACTATTATTGTATCATCTGGGTGGGTACCTGCTGTGTACCTTTTAGCATAGGAGATGCTTGCATGCCCTTTTGATCTGCAATTCTAACTAATGCTGAAATAATACTAATGCCTAAATTTAGGAGTTCAGTGGTCCAGCCCTGTTAGAATCTGCACTGGCCAAGCACATGTAAAGGATGAGGTCTAGGTCGTGCTGGTGCAATATTGTGAGATGATCCAAGGCTATGTGCCTGAAAAACAATGTGGGTTGATCTTGTTGCACTGGCCACAAACATCTTTGTGGTAATGGAAATCCACAAAGATGTATTGCCCACAGGAATAAGAAGAGGGGCTGTAGCAGGATGAAGACGAAGTAAGCTGCTATAATAGGATTGCAGCTGACAGGAGCAGAGGAAGATGGACTGTCCGATTTAGGGTACTTCTCAGGGCGCAAGATGCTCTCCGAGTTATCACACCTGCAGATACTTGTAGGATGGGACATGCCAGGCTGCCATCTTCTATTATCTCATGTGCCCTTGCTTCAGCAAAAGTTCAGCTGAATTCAGTGCATCTTGCTCCAAACTGGATTTATTTAAAATTGAGATGTGAAGACATCTTGGATAAATATGCCATTGTAGTACTCTCATCTTACACTATAAAACCTGATGCAAACCCATCGTGTTGGAGGGCAATATCTTTAGTCACCGATATTATGGAGAAAAGTTCTTCACTACCATCTGCAACAAGTACTAGTCGAGGAATGACTAGCTCCCCTGTGGCACTTTCACTGGGAAATAGTGCTGAATTCTACCCCAAATTTCTCTTTCTCTCATTATAAGCAACCATGACATGTATGTCACTAAGACCATTGTCCAACCTCCAGGTGCTGTTGGAGAAATCCACAGGCCTGCTAAAATGTGTGTGCTTCCATATCCTACATCCTAGGGTTGCCCAACATGGTTCCCCTCCAGATGTTGGACTCCAGTTCCCATCAGTCTCACCCAGCATTGCCACTGGTGGAGACAATGAGAGTTGATGTCCAATATCAGATTGGCTACACCAGCCTACTAACAGTAAACTCATTATCTGAGTGCCGCTCTCCAAAACAACACCAATCAGGTACGAAAAGGAAGACTCAGCAGGCTAGAGGGAACTCCAGGGTTTGCAAAACTTCAAAAAATATTAAGGAGGAAACCCTAATGTGGGGGACAGACCTCAAAACAGTCCAATGGGGACCGAACATAGTTGGTAGCTCCTGAATGCTAAGATTTGGGGGTGGGTCAAAAGACTGAGAGGGACGTGGGAGGCGCTGTGGGTTAAACCACAGAGCCTAGGACTTGCCGACGTGCTGGCCACATGACCCGGAAGCTGTATGCCAGCTCCCTCGGCCAATAAAGCGAGATGAGCACTGCAACCCCAGAGTCGGTCTGGGAAGAGTGACTAGTGGGGTGCCACAGGGTTCTGTCTTGGGCCCAGTCTTATTCAACATCTTTATCAACAACTTGGATGATGGACTCAAGGGCATCCTGATCAAATTTGCAGATGACACCAAACTGGGAGGGGTGGCTAACACCCCAGAGGACAGGATCACACTTCAAAACAACCTTGACAGATTAGAGAACTGGGCCAAAACAAACAAGATGAATTTTAACAGGGAGAAATGTAAAGTATTGCACTTGGGCAAAAAAAATGAGAGGCACAAATACAAGATGGGTGACACCTGGCTTGAGAGCAGTACATGTGAAAAGGATCTAGGAGTCTTGGTTGACCACAAACTTGACATGAGCCAACAGTGTGAAGCGGCAGCTAAAAAAGCCAATGCAATTCTGGGCTGCATCAATAGGAGTATAGCCTCTAGATCAAGGGAAATAATAGTGCCACTGTATTCTGCTCTGGTCAGACCTCACCTGGAGTACTGTGTCCAGTTCTGGGCACCACAGTTCAAGAAGGACACTGACAAACTGGAACGTGTCCAGAGGAGGGCAACCAAAATGCTCAAAGGCCTGGAAACGATGCCTTATGAGGAACGGCTAAGGGAGCTGGGCATGTTTAGCCTGGAGAAGAGGAGGTTAAGGGGTGATATGATAGCCATGTTCAAATATATAAAAGGATGTCACATAGAGGAGGGAGAAAGGTTGTTTTCTGCTGCTCCAGAGAAGCGGACACGGAGCAATGGTTCCAAACTACAAGAAAAAAGATTCCACCTAAACATGAGGAAGAACTTCCTGACAGTAAGAGCTGTTTGACAGTGGAATTTGCTGCCAAGGAGTGTGGTGGAGTCTCCTTCTTTGGAGGTCTTTAAGCAGAGGCTTGACAACCATAAGTCAGGAGTGCTCTGATGGTGTTTCCTGCTTGGCAGGGGGTTGGACTCGATGGCCCTTGTGGTCTCTTCCAACTCTATGATTCTATGATTCTATGATTCTATGATTCTATAATGGTCAGGGGTCCCTTTACCTTTACCTTTACCTTTACCAAAAGACTGAGAAGAAGGGGAATGGATTGCACTTCTGGAAGACGGCAAGAGTATTCCAATTACAATGTTGTGTTGCAGGTCCTTCATGCCTATGTCATATTTTTGACATTTCTTGCTTTAGGGCTGGCTTGGTGTTAATCAAGCAAGGTGGGTGACTCTACTGATGGCTGAGACTTTCCAGTCTGACAAAATGTTACGGAAGGAACCCACCAGTTCTCTACTCCTGTCTCTCCAAATAGTACTAAAGCTCATGCATGCACACGAGGCAGATATTGTCATGAAGCTATCCATGTAGGCCAAGGGTAGGGAGTCTTTTTTCAACTTGAGGGCCACATTCTCTTCTGGGCAACCTTCTGGGGGCCACCTGCCAGGAGTGGGGGGGGGGACCAATTGCAAAAGTGATCAGATTTGTTTCTACATGTGCTTGCACATCCCATTCTGTCTTCCGTCCAGGCAAGCAAGAAATATTATTCAAGAACACATTCCAGCCAGGCAAGAACACAAAAGAAGGCAGTGAAGGAAGGCTGGCAAATGGTGTGGTTCAGGAGGAAGTGTTGCCTGGGCTCCTGAAGGCCAGTTAGAGAGGCCTAGTGTGTCCCATTGGGCCCCTGGGACTTAGGTTCCCCATCCCTGGTGCAGGAACTTACTGGTTGCAAAGCCTTTCAAGTAGTCACTCCCAGGGCCTCTACGATCAGACTGAGATGTTGTGGCATACATTTGTACCACACCAGGACCACAGTAATTAACTTGTTAATTCCTGCCACTGGAGAAAGATTGGCTCCTGCAGTAGATTAGGATGTTTTGCCACCTTTTTATAACCTCATGTATACTAAAAATTAACAGCTGGTTTAAGGCAATGGCAAGACATGTGGAAATTCAGCCAATTAAAACGTCAGTCAATGTTCTGTTTACAAGAGTGATTAGAAAGAGCAGCCCTGTCATTTATACAGCTATCAGAAGTGCTGGATCGTTAGGTAAACACTTAAAGCACTCAAATACAAGAGCTTTATTGCGTTGCAATTTAAGCCCTCCCACCTCCGGCAGGGGCCACAAGTTGTCCCATTTTAAATATTCCTATTTTAAAATCCCTAATTATGTGAACCCATTCTCCATCCATGAATGAGATTTAAAACGGCATTTGAAAATTATCAAAGGTGAGAGAAAACAGCAAATAAATGATCAAGGGTGGGATGTAAAGCTGTATAAACATGCCTTCTTCCATTCTAACATTCCTTCACATTTTATTCCAGCATTTTCCATTAAGAACATAAGAACCTGCTAAATCAGGTCAATAATGGCCCCTCTAGTTCAGCATCCTGTTGTCACAGTGACCAACCAGGTGCCTGTGGCAAAAGCGCAAGCAGGACCCCAGCACTGGAGCACTCTCTCCTCCTGGGGTTTCCAGCAACTGTGGAGGCAGAGCTTCTTTCTTGTTCTTTTCTCTTTGGCGATCACTCGTAGCCGAGTAAGATTGTCTTCCATAAACACGGTTTTAACAATGAGTCCGTAAGTGACTGTGGAGGCCAATTCTGGATCCACACATCCTTCCACAGTGGGGCCATTGGTTTCTGGGTAGGAGTTGATCATGGTGTGGATTTGCCAAGTATGCCTTCCTCTTAGCACATTTCTCCCTTGCGTTCTGAGTTCAAGTGTCTTCAAAGCCCATGACACCTTTGCTAAAGGCTGTTCTCCAACTGGAGCGCTCTCAGGCCAGTATTTCCCAGTTGTTGGTGTTTATACTACTTTTTTTTTTTAGATTTCCCTTGTGACAGTCTCATGGCTAGCAGTCATTGATAACCTTCTCCCCATTGAATTATTCAATCCTCTTTTAGAGTCATCCAAACTGGTGGCTATCGCTACCTTTTGTGTGAGCAAGTTCCATAGTTTAACTATGTGCTGCATGAAGAAGTACTTTCTTTCATATGTCCTGAATCTTCCAACCTTCAGTTTCACGGGATGCCCCCAAGTTGTAATGTTATGGCAGAGTGAGAAAAACTTGTGTAATTTGACAAACTTCTATCATGTTACCTCTTACTCTTCTTTTCTCTAAACATGAAGAAATGTAGTTCCACTGCAATTGGTTTATTTTTTTGGAGGGGAGAGCCTTGCTTCCATTTGGTCATCTGCTGTTGTGGAAATGTACACAATTTGAATGCATATTGTAGTGCACATTAGACGTGCAGATCCCAGCCACCAACAAGTCATTACTAATCGGTTAGCATCCCTTTCAAAGTTAATGAATTTTCAGAGGGAAATTTGGTCCCGTAAGTCTGTTGCAGCAAAACACAGAGTCTGGTGGCACCTTAAAGTCAATTTAATGAAGTGGCTAACAGGCTATCACAAAGCCATCTATGGCTGCAATCCAATCATGTCTACTCAGAAGTAAGTCTCATTGCATTCAATCGGACTTACTCCCAGGTGGATGTGGCTCGGATTTAAGCTCGTTATTTTGATTTTACAGTTCAGTATTAATCACGCATTGTTTCCTTCCCTCGGGCATCAGGGAAAGACAGTTTAGTACCCTTTTTATATTTTGATCTTTGCAACCTGGATTATATGAATTACTGTGGGTATATTAAACATTTTTATAGGAATTCTAATAAAATATTTTATTCATCAATGTATATTTTATAACAAAAATGGCAGGAGGTGTATATCTGCTGAAACACAACGCTCAGCAAATTTGTGTTTTAATTCATGTTTGTAGCAAACATGACTTGGTACCGACAGCTTGAAACCCTCAGACTTCAACAGAGGAGCACAGATCAAGTTTACAGGTAGCCAAAGAGACCACTTCTTTCTATGTGAAAAGAACAATGCATTCCACTGGTTTTTAAATTTCCTGGCAGGAATCAGATTACGTCTGCATTCTTAATTCCACTTAACCATGAGTCAGTTCCATTGAACTGAAGGGGAGTTCTTTCATAGTATACATGGTTAGGAGTGAAGACTTAATGCTGTCTTAACCCCCCCCCCCTCAAAAAAAATATGAAGAAATGCTAAGGTGCCATGTGAAAAAGGCAGAAAAAAACAGAAGCCTCTTTTGCAGGAAAAGACAGCTTTAAAGATATTGGAGAGGTTTCAGCCCAATTCTAATTTGCTCCCATATAAACTTTAGTTGAGATTCCTGCATTGCAGGGAGTTGAACGAGATGATCCTCAGGGTCCCTTCCAACTCTACAATTCTATGATTATATGAAGTTCACCATTTGTTGGATTTCTGTACCAAAGCCTGCCTGCAGGTGCAATTATCTTCAAAAGTTAGGTGCGTGGCAACTTGGATCAGAGCCTTTTCTGTGGTGGCACCCTGGCTAGGGAATTTCCTTCCCTCGTGGCACATAGATGAGACTTAGGGTGTGTACCGCCTTCATGACAATATGCACTCCATGTTGGATTTGGGTGCCTTTTTGGGGTGCTAGACACACAGCAGCATCCCCATGCCATCCTTCTCCCACAATCTCCATCAATCTAAAGTGCATTCTGTTGGCAAGTTTACAATCTGTTTTGTGCTGAGAATGCCCTTCTCAAGCACTTGCCTCATACCTGCATTCACAGAGAGCGCTTTCTCAGGTCACTGCCTATCAAGGAATACCTATGGATATCAGTAATATCCAAGGCAACACAATGACCAAGTACAACAATGCGATTATATAAACTCTTTATATAATCTATGCAGAACATTAAACAGTATGAAATATATGAAATATGCACTCTCTGCAAAACCAAATAAACAGAAATCTTATAAATCTCTAAAAGTCACAAAATATGCACTCTTGATGGATTCTCTTGAAAACATAGAACCAAATAAACATAAGTCTTATAAGTCTATGAAAGTCTTTGTAGACTATGCAAAGTCTCTGAAAGAAGCAATGGGTCAGATTCCTATCTAGTGAAAACAAGCTGTAAAGCTTTGTTTTATGACGTCCAACGCTGCCAAAGTGGTCCGCAAACAGACACAGTGAACAGTGATTCTGGATATAGCCACTGTTTTGTGGAATTCTTTTTCAGCACAGCAGAAGGGTAGCTTCTGGATATCTCAGGATAGCTCAGTTGGTTAGACCATGGTGCTGATAACTCCAAGGTTGCAGGTTCGATCCCTGTATGGACCAGCTGCATATTCCTGCCTTGCAGGGGGTTGGCCTAGATGATCCTCAGGGTCTCTTCCAACTCTACAGTTCTATGATTCTATGATTCTATGGTTCTAAGGATACCTATGGATATGGCAGGGCTGAGTCAGCCCTCACCATGTTTAACCTGTCTACGAATTAAACAGGCAAAATAGAGGAAGCAGTGCAGTAACTTAGCTGCCGCAGTATACCATTATACCGTATTTTTTGCTCTAGAAGACTCACTTTTTCCCTCCTAAAAAGTAAGGGGAAGTGTGTGTGCATCTTATGGAGTGAATGCAGGCTGCGCAGCTATCCCAGAAGCCAGAACAGCAAGAGGGATCGCTGCTTTCACTGAGCAGCGATCCCTCTTGTTGTTCTGGCTTCTGAGATTCAGAATATTTTTTTTCTTGTTTTCCTCCTCCAAAAATTATGTGCGTCTTATGGTCTGGTGCGTCTTATAGAGCGAAAAATATGGTATATATCCTCTGTACATTTGCATACCACCACACCAGTTCCCAACTCCTCTCTTTCAACAGCAAAAGTGTGAAAACACTACTTGAGGATGAAAACACTAATTGAGGGTGGAGGAAGAGAGAACACCACGGCACACTAGTTTGCAAAGATGCTCACCTGTCCGTACAGGCAACATGGACAGTAGCTGCTGCTTTCGATGATGCTATGGTGCAAAGGTGTATACCACTGTGAACAGCTATGAATGAAAACACACTGTGAAAAACTACCCCTGTGAGTTTCAAAGGCTACACACGTACACAGCCGTACATTGCTAATCTTTAAGAGCTGTGAAAATGTGGTTTCTCCTGAGCTTTGAAAGGATGTTATTTTATTTTTTCCTGTTTATTGTCTCTGTTGCTTTGACCATGGTTTTATTGCTGGAGGTACAAAACTACATTTCTTAAGTAGCAATTGTTTTAAAAGGAGGGTTTCTTTTTGTACACAACCTTGGATATGTTTTAAAATAATAAAATGATCTTACCGCAGTTATTGAAAGCATGAATCAAGTTTTGACCAGCTGCAATACAATGTAAGTTCCAGCTTCCAACTTATTTTGATGAAGTAGTAGAATTGCTGGCACCAGGCAATCTTTTCTTTTTTAAGTCTCTCGCTTTTCATAATTTTTTAAACTTATTTTTTATCCCAAGCTGCCCTAAGGTTATGCATTTGTACTGCACCAACCAAGTTACTGCCTCACCCTTCTCCCTCGCCTGCCTGGTATGCCACAGCGAGGGCAATGATGAAAGGTCAGGTTTGTTTCTGAACTGCTCCGAGATCTTGTGATGAAGGCTGGTATATAAAATTAATAAAATAAAATAAGCCCGGGTCTGCCAACCACTGCTGGTACTTCTTCACCCAGTGCATAGTTAAACTATGGAACTCACGCCCCCAGGAGCCAGTTGTGGCCACCAACTTGGATGGTTTGAAAGAAGATTGGACAAATTCATGGAAGAGAAGGATATCAGTGGCCGTGGCCAGAGGCAATCATGCTTCTGAATATCAGTATCTGGAAACAGCATGAGTAAAGAATGTCCTTGTGCTCAGGTCCTGCTAGCAAGTTTCCCACAGGCATCTTCTTATGAAATCCAGGATCCAGTGGGTGGAATCCAGTGTTGTGTTCACATGACAGGGTTTCACATTCCTCTCTTCCTCCCTGCATATTGCAGATATTAAAAATTGCAGAGTTTGAAGTGTCTGGATGCATGAAAACTGGCTCCTTTTGGAAATAAAGCATTGTCCAGACCCATTAGATATTATTCAGAACTTTACATGCAGAACCTTCTTCAAAACCACAATAGAAGCATGAAAGATGCATCAAAACATCCATGCAATATCTTGTGCTGTCCAGCACAGGATCAGCATCTTACAAATACACTAGTGGCCAAAATTGTGGAAACCTTTTGGGGAAAGTGTTTGATGGCTCATAACACCTGATTGGCTCTCTAAATACTCCTGCTCATTGGCTACATTCAAAGGAAGGAAAACTACTGCATATAAACCTAAGCAAGTTGTTGTTCCTTTTTCTGGTTATTTGGCTATAACCTTTGATGTAATACAGATAATTTAACAAACATTGTTGCATTACATTCTTCACTAAATTATCTTTCCATTGATATATAGTTTTATGGCATTACTTTTTCCAAAAGATTTGCACAATTTTGGCCACTAATGTAACTAACTTACAATCAGAACTGACAAACAGCTCTCTCTCATGGACACACAGGCTTCACTGCCTGCATTCCAGCCCCTTTAGCTTGGAGCTATTTACCTGG
The DNA here is from genome assembly GCF_951804945.1 of Podarcis cretensis. Lineage (NCBI taxonomy): Eukaryota > Metazoa > Chordata > Lepidosauria > Squamata > Lacertidae > Podarcis > Podarcis cretensis. The sequence goes on along the minus strand of NC_137173.1, from coordinate 29,022,053 downwards.
AGAGCTTCATTAACATCCTCCTTCCATGGAGTCTGAGCACAAAGACAATTCCAAACAGACCTATAAGCAAAGGTCCCTTTCTTCCTACAGCCTCCATTTCCCCTGCAGCTCTTTTATCTCTCTTCAGGGGAATCTTTACTCCATAGAGTGTGAAAGAACAAAAGACTCCAGCCAGCACCCTTCCAAGATGTCAATTTTGTAGCTCAATACCTTTGGCATATGATTTAAAGTTAATCCCTCGTGTGTTAGCTAGCAGGAAACAGCAATCAGTTACTTATCAACCAATGAAAGCTCAGAGAGAGGTCTTCTTGCTTTTCAATGGAATCTTCCAGTTAACCCTTTCACTAATTCACAGTTAGCCATTCACCATTTCAGTGTAGATTAAACTAATTATACTTAACCTTGTATCCCCCCACCATAGTGCTTCAAAATCTGCTCCAGAGGACCTTCCAGCCCTCCAGGGCAGATTTTTGAGGGCAGATGAGGGGCTCCAGGGGAAAAGAGAGGAAGGTAAAGTTCTGTTCTATGATTCTATGTCCATTCATATGTGTCCTTAATGAACACAGTCTCTTGAAAATAAATGCTGTACCTCTTGAGTAGATATCTATATTGCTTCACCCTTAGGAGTGGGGTATTTAATGGAGTTCCATTGATATTAAACATTTTTTTCTGTTTCATTTAATTATGTTTACTTTGCCCAAAAGAAGCGGGAATGAAAGCACAACTGTCGCATTACAGTCATTAGGATCTCTCAGTTTAGCCAATTTTTGAAGGCAACCCAGCAATATTAAAACGAACTTGCAAATCCTGCGGACATATAAGACTATTTTAATGTTGGCATTTATTTTTCACAAGTTTTTGTTTTGTAACTGTGTTATTAATACTTGGGTAACAGTAGGCAGACAGCACGGGAAGTATGGCTCGACACTTTGCCCTAATCAGGTGTTGATTGCAAAAGCCTGGGGAAAAATAAACATAATTATCATTACAGGGATTGTAAAGGTGTGTGATTATAAATACACACCTCCTGAAAAAAAAAGACATAGATGTAAATCAGCAGCAGAACCGTTCCCATTATAATGCACTAAAACATAATTTCTAAAAAACAATACTAAAAGCATGTTTTCTCCTTTTGAAATTATATATATATATATATATATATATATATGCATGCTGGTTTCCTTCTTTCTATTTTCTATTCCTTTTTTTCTATTCAGGAAACTTACTATGTCTCAGTGTACAACTCAACAAAGATTTCTACACAAGCCCCGCTGAAATGCACCAGAGATCAATTTTCCATTGCACAGATTAATGTATTGATGTGTATCTCATGCAGGAGGTGTTCCTGGTGGATAGTACTGCTAGTAAACAAATTCGTTGGCAATATGTTAACAGGAAAATGAATCCAGCGCACTGTGAGTTCGAACTGTAGGCTGCAAAAGGTGGTGGGAAGACCTCACTGATTTGACTTAGGGTCATTTGATTGAAAGGCAGAGTAAAATCTTCAAAATACTATTTTCTTAAGTGAAGCTGTTCTGGAAAGCCCCATCAATTGTGAACACTACAGTGCTATATGGGAGTTAGCCTCCAGTTCTGGGGAAAGGAGGCTATTGTGGTGCAGCTCATAGCTTGCATGACCATGTGTCCTACTGGTCCTCTCTTTTAAAAAGTGTCCTCTGTTTGAAGGGCTATCAGAGGCTAATTTGAAGGAATCCTCTACTGGAAGGGCTGGCCAGTCCATGTCTAGTTTTTAAACAGAATATCCCTAAGAATGGAGAGCGAGGAGACTTGAAGGTGTCCATCAACAGCTAGCAGCTGGACAGCAGGGTATCCCCCCTATGTAGGTCCATTTAAATTATAGACATTTTCCTCCCTAAATGTGCACCAACACATCTAAATTAGAACATACACATTTAATGCAATCCTGTGATCCATTTTAATTCTCTCTTTTGGGGTGATGTCTAAGTGGCCACCCTACCCAGAATTTTCCTAAATTGACTGATTGATACAAATATCGCTTGGTAGAGCACGAGACCCTTAATCTCAGGGTCTTGAGTTCTAGTCCCACATCAGGCAAAAGACCCTACCTGCCCACAGACTGTCTCGCCAGAGTGGTGTATGCTCTAGTTATCTCCCACTTGGACCACGGCAATGCGTTCTATGTGGGGCTACCTTTGAAGGTGACCTGGAAACTGCAATTAATCCAGAATGCATCAGCTAGACTGGTGACTGGGAGTGACCGCTGGGACCATATAACACCGATCCTGAAAGACCTACATTGGCTCCCAGCAAAATTCAAAGTGTTGGTGCTGACCTTTAAAACCCTAAACAGCCTTGGCCCAGTATACCTGAAGAAGTGCCACCACCCCCATCATTCTGCCCGGACACTGAGGTCCAGTGCCGAGGGCCTTCTGGCGGTTCCCTCACTGCAAGAAGTGAAGTTACAGGGAACCAGGCAGAGGGCCTTCTCGGTAGTGATGCCTGCCCTGTAGAACGCCCTCACTTAAGATGTCAAGGAAATGTTTAGAAGACATCTGAAGGCAGCCCTGTTTAGGGAAGTTTTTAATGTTTGATGTTTTATTGTGTTTTTAATATCCTGTTGGAAGCCACCCAGAGTGGCTGGGAAGCCCGGCCAGATAGGCGGGATATAAATAATAAATATATTATTATTATTATTATTATTATTATTATTATTATTATTATTATTATTATTATTATTTATTAGGCTAGATGATCCTCGTGGCCCCTTCGAACTTCAATTCTATGGTTTATGTACAGCCATATAAAGTGGAACACAACAATTTCTATAGGTAATAATTAAAAAAAACCAGAATCAGAAGCCAATCAATTAACTATTATGGAAATATGTTTTCTTGATTGCCCACATGAGCACAACAAAGTATTCAGCAGGCATTTCAGGTTTGGAGCAGAGCGCACCTCCTGACTCTCTACTGTCATCTATATGATTCATGGTGTGAAAGCCAACCCGATTCAATCTCTGAGATGTCTTCTAAAAGCAGGCCTTGGAGGCTGCAGCTTTCTCAGTGTTGCTAGACTACAGTTCACATCTTCCCAGTCCATTGGCAATGCTTGTTCAAGCTGATGGGTGTTTGAGTCCAAATGTTTACTGCTTCTGTCTTAAAGTGTCTTGCAGGAAGCAGAGTGAGGAAAACCACTTAGTCAGGAGAACAGATCACACGGGGCCATGGACAAGTCACTAGGTATAAGGCAGCTCCTTATATCTGTTGCTGCTATGTTAATTTTTTATGATCTCCAGGGCTCTGCAAGTTAAAACCTCTTAAAAGTGATGGATAGGTAACTTCTGGTCATTTTTTAAAATTTGCTCTGTATTTGTGAGATCCAAAGCTCATTTCACTAACCTTATGTGAATTTGTCACCTTTTCAAGTAATTCAGAAACCTTCGTTTTCATTATTAGCAGTCATCTATCAAGGTAATTTAATATTTTCCAAACGGCTCTTTGATGCAGAAATGGAAAGATCACAGCGACTTGGTTACTAAAAAGGAAGAGAGAGAAAACTGAGCTGGAGTCTAAAGGCAGCCAGGCTTAAAAAAAAAATGCCGAAGAGGAAAAGAAAAGAAAAATCCCAGAAGAACGGTCTTTTTAAAAGTCTTTCATCCCAGATATTGCTTCTTCTGTTCTACTTCTCTGGTGGCTGGTCACTTAGAAATTTCATTTTCTATCACAGTAGATAGATTGAAAAATAGTTCCTTAATGGAAAATGAAAATCCTAAATGGCTCAGCTGCTGTAGAACTTGATGCTGAAAATAACTTGGACAAGGCCAGGAGGGAAAAGACCAAGAGTAATGGGGCAGGGTTCAGCTTCCGAGAAAAGGGTGTGCAACAATATAAAAAAATTCACCTACATCCCTAAAGTGCATTGCAATTACATCTAGTGGTTCTGGCACTCGTGGTTATGGCAACCCCAAGCATGTGTGCTATAGATCACTGCCTTGGCCGGCAGAGAGTGTTGTTTTTAAAGAGGGAGCAGGTGTTTAGGAGGTACAGAACAGAATGAGCATCATTTGGAGAACACTGGCAATGGATGCCCCATATTGCAGCATTGTAGCCGTCGCATTGGCCAGAATACCATAGCAATGCCTGGTGTGGAGAGTTCCCATGCCAGCGTTGCCAAGCCTTCTGCTACAGCGTGAAAGCTCTCCAGAACCACACATGCCACTGTAGCACCAGAATGTGCCTCAATTTCCTACAGGTAGAACACACCCACACACCCACACACACCCACACACACCCACACACACCCACACCCACACACACCATATTTTTCTGTCTATAAAACGCCCTCTATTTTTTGGGCAACAACCAATCGCCAGTCCACCCTCGGCACTAACCGTGTATAAGATGCCCACTGATTTTTGACATTTTTTTTTGGGGGGGGGGGGACGACCTAGTCTTATACATGGAAAAATACGGTATGGCTGCAGATGTGACAAGTTTTTGCTCCTTTCAAGATTTTGCAGCCCCTGCTGTTAAGCAAGAGAGCTTACATCAGGCGTTTCCCAAGCTGGTGCCCTTCAGAGGTTTTGGACTATAGTTCCCATCAGCCCCATCTGGCATTGTCAGAGGTCAGAAATGTGGGGAGTTGTGTTCTGCGTAAGTCAGTGACTAAATGGAGGGGTTTTGTACCTCTCTCCTTTAATCTCCTAACGGGGTGGTTCCGAAAAACTAGAGTGCTTCTAACGCAAGTTAGCACTGTTCTTATAACGGTTGCTTTGCATTCCTTCCAAATCATGCAGGTCTGGGATACAAAACAAGGGTGCATTGCAGAAAAATGCCAGCAGTTGTTGTCAGCAGGTGGCCATCTAAAGGGTCTTGCTGTCAGTAGATGTTGATTTTTGGTGACACCCTGAATTGCCCGTGTATAGCCAGACTCCTATATTTTATGTAAATGTTGTTGACACTTTGCCGGAGTGTCTGAAACTGCCATTTATTCTTTCCTATTCATGTATTAGATATTATCTGCATTGCCACCTTCAGCAGAGTGCGAAATCGTATGCAAACAGCAGGAGGTGGATTCACGAAGCGGGCAAGCTGTCCCACCTTCACGGGTGTGGAACTGTTGTCAGCTGCAGTCAAGCCCTCTCACAGAGGAAGTTAATACCGTGTCTCCTGTCTGGTCAGATCTTACACAGGTTTTGATACAAGGTGTGAGCCAGAGCTCACTACCAAATGGGAAAGCGATCCTGAATATGCATTTGAGAAACTCAAAAGATTAGGAGAATGACCATAGCTCAGTGGTATATAGCGCATGCTCTGTGTGCAGAAGGATCCAGGTTCAATCCCTGGCACACTCTAGGTATTTATTTATTATTAAATTTGAATACCAGCCTTCATCCATAGATCTCAGGGTGGTTCACAACATAAAATACAAGATAAAACCCCACAAAATAAACAATCAAAACAAGAACAAACGAATAACCCTCTTCCCCCCACCTGCTCCCACAAACACATTTAAAAGTTTATAGGCCTGGTTGAAGAAGAATGTTTTTGCCTGGCACCTAAAGATACCGTATTTTTCGCTCCATAAGATGCACCTAGTTTTTAGAGGAGGAAAACAAGAAAAAAAATATTCTGAACGAAACAGTAGGTGTATGATTTTTGTGGTTCATGCTGTGGCCAAAAACATGTGATCTGATGGTGAATTTGGGGTGACCCAATGCAAAAATCCTGAGGATCCATGTGGATCTGTGCTTTGTAACCACGTTTTTGTGCCATTGCGGTGATTTTTTTGGTGCAGGCTGTAGCCATGGACATGCTATGTGATCTGATGGTGAATTTGGGGTTAATTTGGGGTGACCCAATGTAAAAATCCTGAGGATCCATGGGCTTTTACCTCCCCCCTCACAGGCAGCCTCACTAGTGTCCCTTATCTCTCTTCCGATCCCACCGACCAGCTGTTTCCTTTCAACACTCCCTTCCCTCTTGTTTGCCTTAGTGTTGTGTCTTTTCCTTAGCAGGAACAGTTTTTTGCTCCTCCTTTTCTTCTAATTTCTCTCCTTATTGGTTTAGTCTTCCTGTTTCCCCCCCTTTGCAAGTTTGCTGTCTTTACCTCCCCCCTCCCAGGCAGCCTCCTTTATCTCTAGCGTCCATTATCTCTCTCCCCAATCTGCAAACAATCAGCGGATTTGTTTCAACACCCACTTCCCTCTTAAAAAAAAAAAAAAAAAAAAAGCATGATCTGCTTTTTGCCCCTGGGCAATTTGGCTCCAGGGACCACACATTCGCTCCATAAGACGCACAGACATTTCTCCTTATTTTTTAGAAAGAAAAAAGTGTGTCTTATGGAGCAAAAAATACGGTATATATCAAAGGTGCCAGGCGAACATCCCTGTGGAGAACATTCCACAAATGCTGAACCACTGCAGAAAAGGCCTGTTCTGGTGTTGTCACCCTCCAAACCTCTCGTGGATGGAGGTGACACACAAAGAAGGGCCTCAGAGGGTGATCTCAGGGTCCAGGTAAGTTCATATGGGCAGAGGCAGTCCTTGAGGAATTATGGCCCTGAGCCATTTAAGGCTTTATAGGTCAAAACAAGGACTTTAAATTGGGCCTGGAAACTCAGTGGCAGCCAGTGCAATTGGGACAAGATCAGTGGAATATGTTCAAGCTTGGATGCCGAATCACATTCAGAGGCAGAGGAAGGTGGGGCTGCAAGAGGCTCCTGAATGAAATCCTGGAGAGCCAGTCAGTGAAGACAAAATTGAATCAGATGGACAAATGTTGTGAATCTGTATAAGGCAACTTCTGATCGGCCTAAGGGTTGTCAACTAGGCCTGATGCCACCCAGACAGTGGTAGGTTTGTGAAGGACGAGACAGACAAAGCGGATTTCATCCACTACAGAAACATTTCCAAATATTCCTCACTGACAAATCCCATCTTCGCATTCTTCACACTTCTCTCAGGACAACCCACTGCCATAGCCTTTTAAAACCATTATGTGCTAGTTGTCTCTGGGCCGCCAGATCTCATCCAGTACACTTAGAAATTCATGTTGAAGGAAAATTTTTGGGTTTTTATTGTGAAAAAACAAAACAAAATCAACCATATTATACAGATGACTTTGATTTTCACAACTGGTCTAAAGCAGATGTTTGCAAACTTGCCCCCACCCCCCGTTTGAAAATTGCTGAGGATCTTGGCAGACCACTTAATGAAATTTCCACTTGTAGCAATTGTAATGTGCTGTGCTAGATAGTATATGATTTTTAATTGTATTTTTAATTGCTTCTTTTATTTCTTATATAGTCTATTTTATTGTACTCTGATTTGAATGCCATAGGATTTGAATGGTACTACAATGAAAATGCAATTAAAAACCAAAATGAATATCTAATGTGAACATGCAATGGACCACCTGAATAATGCCCACTGACTATTGATGGTGCATGGGCAACAGTTTGGGAATCCCCAGCTGAAAGACTGATGGGTACAGTGACATTACCGAATAGTCTGTTGCGTGTCAAGGCCCCCAAGCCAGCCCTCTAGAAGAAATAAATTCACACAGACACAGATTTTGGTTTAAGGTTAATGGGCAAAATTTAGGCCACAACTTTCTTGATTACAGCAAAAGTGAGCGGTATTGGCTTAGGCATTGGCAACAAACTCTAACTGACTTCTGCCCACCTTGCAGGTAGTCAGGAATGATAAACCACCAATGAGAGAGCCACATTGGGGGAAATTGCCTGCAGCTCTCCTCTGTGTTCCCAGAGGCCTGGCATGGCCCTAGCCCCTCAAGACGACTTCAGACAGGATCCAGGCCCTGGATTCCTTTAACGGAATACCCTTGAACATGGAGGGGCAGGCGATGGCTGACCTCCCCTCTCCAACACATCAATAAGTCAATGCCTAACAGCCAAACCTTACAAAGTTGTGACGATTGCTAAGAGGTAGGTGAAAACCAAGTGGCCAGTGCCAGTCTGCCAAATGGAAAAATTCCTACCCGGCCCAAGACAGGCGACCAACCAAAGTCCAAAGCAAGGCCAGAGGGCACCTAAAACAAAAGGGAGGGTGGGCGGGTGTTCAGCAGCGCAAAGCAGGTGCTCCGCACACATCGTGCTGCCACTTATATAACCCCACAATCACCCCACTCAATCGTGATTGAGGCCTGGGGTGATCGTGGTGCCACCCTGGCGTAAAGGGCATCACTCCCCCCATGCCAGGGAGGGGGGAACTGTGTTGTGGGCCCACCCGCAACCAGGACCATCCTTTAAGATGATCCAATTTGACTAAGTTATTCTAAGGGAATGACTAGATTGTCCTGACTTTAGGGGTTGGGTGTGCTAGGGTAGCACCTCAAGGTTCTCCAGTCAAGCCATTTGCTTTGTTAGCCAATATTAGTTCACTGCTGGTATTATTATTAATATTTCAGACATCCAGTCTTGCTACTGTCATGTTTATATTCTTAATGGGCTCTGACTCATTCCCCACTTTCTTCATTGCTATCATTTTTCTTCAGATTCTCCTTTTGCGTTGTGCTCACAGACAATGATGACACATGAAGTTTTGCTGTCCGTCAGCAACCATTTCATTTGGGGAAAGGAACCTTTTTGGCTCCATGTCAGTAGCAAACCCAGGCCTTCAAAGCACCTTGCAAGGCTCTACTAAAACAAAAGGGGGTTCCTTCGTTTTAGCAGGAGATTCCAATACAAACCCCTTCCTGCATGGAACCCTGCTGTACTGAGCAGAGAACAGGAACATGCAGGATTCAACCCCATCCTCCTGCACACCAGGTGATGTCATGAGTGATGTCAGCTGATTGACAGGTGGGCGTGGTTTGGGGGGAAATGGCCTTGAATGTCAACTTGGACCCCCTGCTAGGCCAAGAATTGCCCACAGGCCAGAGGTTCCTTACGCCTGATTTACCTGATCATATTTGCTTTAGGATTCTGCACTCCTCCCCACTGTCTCTTTGCCTCCCTATTTCCACGGCTGTGGTCTCCTCACATTGCTGAAATATATATTGTAAATTCCATGGAGGCAGTAGTCTATCATTTTTACTTATGTTATCATGCATGCAGATGACACTGTACAGTGGTACCTCAGGTTAAGTACTTAATTCGTTCCGCAGGTCCGTTCTTAACCTGAAACTGTTCGCACCACTTTAGCTAATGGGGCCTCCCGCTGCCGCTGCGCCGCCGGAGCACAATTTCTGTTCTCATCCTGAAGCAAAGTTCTTAACCTGAGGTACTATTTCTGGGTTAGCGGAGTCTGTAACCTGAAGCGTATGCAACCTGAAGCGTATGTAACCCGAGATACCACTGTATGTCCGTTCATCTTTTCTTTTAAGTATTGAAATAATTTATTTAGTTTTTTTAAAAAATCATTGTAAGCTGCCTTGCTCTGAAAGGTGTGGGTTTATTACAGAAATAAATGCAAATAAATATACAGTTATCGTAAATCTAAAATTAGATTGGGACATAATCAGTTTTAAGCCCTCCAGTCAGGCTCCTAAAGAAATCTCGAGAGATGTGTTACAGTTTGGGATGGTTCCTTTGAAATGCTGAGATTTTGAAACTTTCTTCTCTCCCTCACCAACGTGACTTCAGTATAAAAAGTCAAGCAAGTTACTGATGCACCGATGGGCTTTAAACAGCTGCGAGCTCTTGCATAATAGATACCGCGCCTCTAGCAGGGCAGTGTGATTCTCTGCAGAAGCAGTTTGTTAGATTTGCGGCAATAGTGAGGGGGGGGGAATCCTTCTCCTCTCCCCCTCTTTCCCTTTAGCTATATTTGGCTTTGTTAGACACCTCCAGCAAAAGGTAAACATTGAAATTCAATGTATTGTTAAAATTCACAAACACCACAGTTAGCGGCCAGACCCCAGTGGGCCTGCAGCAATCCAGATGATGCTGTCTAATTCATGTTTTATTCTTCTAAAAGAGCATACCATCTTCCAAGCTCCTTCTTTCCCCAGGTGTGTTGTCATTTGTCTGTTACCTTTCATGTCCAATAGACGCTTAAAGAATTGGAGACTGATGGGCAATGGGGACGCTTTGTAATGACGTTCTAGGGAAAAAGAATTGCATCCCTGTATTGCTGTTGCTGCCTTTGGCCAGCTGCAAGCAGCAAAAACAGCGGGTGGGGTGGGGGGGTGGACTCATTTGGAGTCACAGGCTGTGGGCTACTTTCTGGAGTTGCTTTCTTAAGCATTCACTAGAAACGTGTGTTGTTTTTCCTTCTACAATAAGCAATTCATAGCTGTGGCTGTACAGTGGTACCTCTGGTTACGAACTTAATTCGTTCTGGAGGTCTGTTCTAAACCTGAAACCGTTCTTAACCTGAGGTACCACTTTAGCTAACGGGGCCTCCCGCTTCTGCTGCTGCCACCGCACAATTTCTGTTCTCATCCTGAGGTAAAGTTCTTAACCCGAGGTACTACTTCCAGGTTAGTGGAGTCTGTAACCCAAAGTGTTTGTAACCCGAGGTGTTGGTGACCCAAGGTTCCACTGTATAAAAAAAACCTGCTGTTTTCTGAAACATTGCATTTTAAAAAGGTAACTTATTTTAGTCTCAAAAGGGTTCTGCGCTCCTAAATTGCCTCCATGCATTTGGGGACCTAATTTGTATGCTCAGTTGGGAACCTCATGTACGCTCAGATGCTGAAGGCGCATAGTAGCCTAACCATTAAGGGAGAACAGCGAGCAGCAAGGACTGAGGGTGAAGAAATATTGCAGCATGTTGAATATTTGAGGGGGGGGGATGTTCTGTACTGCTTAGAAACTCCAAACCATCTTCACTGTGATCTCAGAACCACTGGCAGTCATCTTTGAGAATTCCTGGAGAATAGGCGAAGTCCCGGCAGATTGGAGGAGGGCAAATGTTGTCCCTATTTTCAAAAAGGGGAAAAGAGAGGACCCAAATAATTACCGCCCAGTCAGTCTGACATCAATACCAGGGAAGATTCTGGAGCGGATCATTAAGCAAACAGTCTGTGAGCACCTAGAAAGGAATACTGTGATCACCAATAGTCAGTATGGATTTCTGAAAAATAAGTCATGTCAGACTAACCTGATCTCGTTTTTTGACAGAATTACAAGCCTGGTAGATGAAGGGAACGCAGTGGATGTAGCCTACCTTGATTTCAGCAAGGCATTTGACAAGGTGCCCCATGATATTCTTGTAAAGAAGCTGGTAAAATGCGGTCTTGACTATGCTACCACTCAGTGGATTTGTAACTGGCTGACTGACCAAACCCAAAGGGTGCTCATCAATGGTTTCTCTTCATCCTGGAGAAGAGTGACTAGTGGGGTGCCACAGGGTTCTGTCTTGGGCCCAGTCTTATTCAACATCTTTATCAATGACTTGGATGATGGACTCAAGGGCATCCTGATCAAATTTGCAGATGACACCAAACTGGGAGGGGTGGCTAACACCCCAGAGGACAGGATCACACTTCAAAATGACCTTGACAGATTAGAGAACTGGGCCAAAACAAACAAGATGAATTTTAACAGGGAGAAATGTAAAGTATTGCACTTGGGCAAAAAAAATGAGAGGCACAAATACAAGATGGGTGACACCTGGCTTGAGAGCAGTACATGTGAAAAGGATCTAGGAGTCTTGGTTGACCACAAACTTGACATGAGCCAACAGTGTGACACGGCAGCTAAAAAAGCCAATGCAATTCTGGGCTGCATCAATAGGAGTATAGCATCTAGATCAAGGGAAGTAATAGTGCCACTGTATTCTGCTCTGGTCAGACCTCACCTGGAGTACTGTGTCCAGTTCTGGGTACCACAGTTCAAGAAGGACACTGACAAACTGGAACATGTCCAGAGGAGGGCAACCAAAATGGTCAAAGGCCTGGAAACGATGCCTTATGAGGAACGGCTAAGGGAGCTGGGCATGTTTAGCCTGGAGAAGAGGAGGTTAAGGGGTGATATGATAGCCATGTTCAAATATATAAAAGGATGTCACATAGAGGAGGGAGAAAGGTTGTTTTCTGCTGCTCCAGAGAAGCGGACACGGAGCAATGGTTCCAAACTACAAGAAAAAAGATTCCACCTAAACATTAGGAAGAACTTCCTGACAGTAAGAGCTGTTTGACAGTGGAATTTGCTGCCAAGGAGTGTGGTGGAGTCTCCTTCTTTGGAGGTCTTTAAGCAGAGGCTTGACAACCATATGTCAGGAGTGCTCTGATGGTGTTTCCTGCTTGGCAGGGGGTTGGACTCGATGGCCCTTGTGGTCTCTTCCAACTCTATGATTCTATGATTCTATGATTCATTGCTTTTGATCCATGGCTTAACCTCCACACCCCCAACACACACACATGAGCTATGAGCTATGAGCTATGAGCTAGCATCTCTCAACATTTGTAGCATCCAATGCTAGTCCTGTTCAGAGTATTCACTCATGGAAGTGAATGGACATAGCTAAATTAGGTCACATCCACACCATACATTTAAAGTGCTACGATACCATTTTGAATCATCATGGCTTCCCCCAAAGCATTCTGGGAGCTGTAATTTGTTAAGGGTGTTGAGAGTTGTTAGGGGGATCCCATTCCCCTCACAAAATTCCCCAGGGAGAGGGTCTGATTGCTAAAACACACTATGCTTCAACAACAACAACAACAACAAAAATCAGAATTGCCCCATGCTTCTGAATATATTTTTCTGTTAAAGCACAAAGTGGTTTAGCAATCAGTCCCTCTTCCTGGGTCTGAATTGTCCTATGCATCTCAGGAAGCCTTTTGGACAACCTTGGATAACATTTTGGACACACACATAGTGGGGAGAAAAGAGAAAGAGAGAGAGAATTAATTATATGGTACAGAAAAATGCATTAACTGTGTGACAGAGCAATGCAAAAATTTGTGGGGGCCCTGATCTGACTTGGGAGTTATTAACATCAAACTTTAACCCAGGAGGGGGGTGGCATTGCTTTATTATTCAACCAACACACTGAGCCAATGCACACCCCTAATATCTGGGCCACATGGCATGTGGCATGCGGTGGCAGGTAAAGCCCCACTGATCCTTTTCACCTATAAAGCAGTGCATGTGTTTAGCTGAGCATGAAAAGGAAAGAGGACAAGGGTATATAAATCTTTCCCGCCCCCTTTGAGACCCCTGCATTACCTGGCTATGGTCCATTGCCCAATCTTTTTCTTCTTAGCCTGGTTCAGGTGCTGGACATCAGCCAGGCTAGAAGAATGATTCCTCCAGCCCATGGGGAATGCCATCTGTCATTTACGATCTGGTTGAGACCCCTGCATTGCAGGGGATTGGACTAGGTGACTCCTGAGCTCCCTTCCGACTCCACAATTCTATTCTATGATGTTAAAAATTGGCCTCCCCACCACATGGGAACAGGTGAGACACATGAGAAACCAAGTGCGGCTGCTATTTTTATACCTAATTCAGTCCTTGTCTGTTTAGCATTTAGCATCTGAAACTCTTATTTGTTTCCCTTTGCAACTCTCTCTCTCCAGCCAGGAACAATTAATATAGATGGGGTAACTGGACTCCAACTGCAATTCTTTAATGCGTTCCATGTGAGTAACCTTACTGCAGCAAACAGAGCTCCTCAGAGCACAGAGGCCTGAGGATTCTAGCCAAAGTGTGCAGACAGGAAGAGTCTCCAAAATGCAATGGGTTAGAATTGGTTTGTTGGAAAACGCTTAGCCCAGATACAGGAATTAAACCAGGGGTCGTCAAAGTTTTTGTGGCTTGGGCCGGTTCACGGTCCTGCAGATGCCGCGGTGGGCTGGAGTGTGTGCGTGCGTGCACAAACGCTATTTCCGGTGTGTCTTCTGGCACAGAGGAAACATGTGCAATTTCCCATTGGCTGCAGGAGCTTCCTGCAGCCAATGGGAAGCCAGCCAGCGTTGCAGAAGGCGGTCCCCACTCTGCTCCTCGCCCGTTTAGCACGGCGCATGGGAGCCGACCAAGCGAGCGGTGGTGGTCCCCGAGAGGGTGGCGGGGGTCCATGGGCTGGTTAAACGACCCCCATGGGCCGCTTGTGGCCCATGGGCCTTAGGTTGCTGACCTCTGAATTAAACCACGGAAAGCTTTAACAACCTGCAGACATTTTGGCCACTGCAAATGAAAGCTTTGATAATGTTGAGTGCATTGGATCTACCGTATTTTTCCGTGTATAACATGCCCCCCATGTATAAGACGACCCCTATTTTTGGGGACTGCAACAAAAAAAGGGGGGAATTGCCCAGAGTTGTTGAGCTGTTTTGGGGGGAGATTGCTCAGAGCTGTTCACCTTTTGGGGAAGCACTGCCGCCAATCACTCTACAGCCTGCCTGCCACTGCAAATTGCACACCACTGCCTTAAATTCACCACCCAATTGCCGCAGCCACAGCCAATCATCAGCAGGCCTTGCCGCAGCAACCAATCACACGCCAAATCACCGCTGCCAATCTCCTGCTGTCTGCTGCCACCAATTGCCCGTCCCCCCTCTGCTATCCATGTATAAGACAACCCACAATTTTTGCCTATTATTTATAAGGAAAAAATATAATCTTATGCATGGGAAAATACCATATTTCCCCCATAGAATTATATCTTCCATTTGACTGCCCTTCACACATCACCTAGCATTTCACAGGCTGATCAGAAACCCTGTGCAATCATTGCTTCCGATCCCACGGCCAAACCTATGTACGTAGGTTTTCACTCTGTACACAGACTTTTCACTCTGGGGTGGAGCTGATGGAGACTGGGACATTGGGGACACCATGCCTTGTGTTGCTGCTCCCCCACCCACACACCAATAAATGCATGGAGAAGTGACTTTTGAAGGGAGTCTATTTTTGACTGATTGATTACCTTTGTTGTTGTTGTTCAAGCTATACAGTACAACAGAACATATACTGTGATGTGGGAGGCCTTCAAAGTGTACAAACAGATTGGAAATGGATCGTTATTTAAGAAGGTTGCTCTGATCTAGTGATTCCACTTTCAATTTATAGAGGAGATCGAGCTCAACATACAGATGGGATGTGCATGCAGAGGAGCTGTTTCCTCCAGTGAAGTAAACGAGGAGCTGCTAGTCATGCACACAGAGCTCTTGATCTTTGATGGAATTATTTCCCATTTTATGAACGCCTTGACTTTTTCTTCCATTTGACAGCCCTTCACACCTCATCTAGCATTTCACGGGCTTTTCTTCCCTCAATACATGAGCAATGAACACCACTCCATCTAAGGACTTCAGTCTACTAAAAGCTCCTTTAACTTTCCTTTAAAATATTTCTCTTTTCATGATATCCTGCTATCAAGAACCATGCAGCTGCTTTATCTTGTGCTGCACTGAATTTAATGAGGCTTGATTTTCACTGTGAAAGTTACCTGCAGGGGAGAATGTTCACCAAACCACCTTAACTTCCACTCTTTCCCATATTTTCTTTTCATGCCTGCCCATAGCTCATCCACCCCAAAATGAAGCAGCTTCAGCATTCTTTTTCCTTTTAAATTTAAAAGACTTCCTTTCACGACATGCATCCTGCCATTCTGGGATCATGCAATTAAACACCGACATTATGATTCTGTGTAGGCAATTGGATTTTCCTATGGCATTCTACCATAGATGGCAGACAAAACCCTCTTGTGACCTTCAATCTGAATGGGGAAAGAGTAGTAATGTGGAAGCACTGCCCAAGCAACTGAACAGATACCCCCATCTTTCTGCATGAACATAAACATACGGAAAAACTTTCTGAGAGTAAGAGCTGCTCATCAGTGGAACAGTCTCCCTTGGGAGACTGCAGAGTCTCCTTCCTTGGAGGTTTCTAAGCAGAGGTTGGATGGCCAGCTGTCCTGGATGCTGGAGCTGAGATTCCTGCATTCCAGGGGGTTGGATTCAGTGACCCTCGGCGTCCCTTCCAACTCTACAATTCTATGGTAATATAAGGTTACCAGATTTTTTTCAAAGAATCCAGGGACACTTTTTTTTAAAAAAAAAGTTATTAAAAAAGTTATTTAAAAATAATAATTAAGAAGTAAGATCTTCTCTTCTGTGGTCGCGCGGCCTTCCTCTGGGCCCCGGCCTGTTCTCTTGGAGCACTAGCCACCGTGGAGTAGGCTCAGGTCAGGCCTGGGTTCAGCCACATGTCCTTGCCCTCCTGGTGCTTTCCTATCTCTCCTCCTCAGCTACGGCAGTCGGGGCTCCCCTCTTTTTTCTCCTTCCTCTTTCTCTCTCTTCCTTCTCCTTCTCCTCTCCTCCTTCTCCCTGCATCGGCTCCGGGGTTTTCCTGGCCCCGGAGCGCCACTGGGCAGTCGGGACAGATTCGTAAATTCGGAGACTGTCCCTGGGAAATGGGGACGTCTGGTAACCATATGGTAATATGAATCATTGTCTGTCAATGTCACATGGCAAGGCTTTTGCCCTGACCCAGCTCTTATCTTGCATAGTTAGGCATGCCTATTTGGGACAGAATGTGTGTGGAGATGCACGTCGGAATGCATGTCTTATTGAAGTAATGCAACATGGATAGGTCTGTTCTTGGATGGGTGTCTGGATGCATATAGCTATTTGTCCAGGTGCACTGCATGACTTCCAGTAGGAGATGCATTCAGATGCACGTGTGAATGTGAATCCTCATCCACAGTCTGCCGCAGCTAGTTAATCATGTGTGACTGTATTGCATGAAGAAGCATCAGATTAGATGCGTCCCCCTCTCCTCCCACACCCAGCCCCTTGCAAGTAGTTTTGGCTTTTGAAAAATCATTGAAAAGGGGGTAAAAAAAAAGTCATGAACTCAGCACTGGTTTTTATCAAGATGTGTTATTTGTCTGTTGTGCTTTTATTGTTGACAGAAAGCTTTAAGATTCAGTATCTGCTTTTATGAGGATTTCTTTTAGCTTGGAAATTGCTATTCAGTGAAGTGAAGTGTTAAATCTGGCCTCATCCATGATGTGATCAGACTACAGACTGGAACACTTTTGACTGACATTATTAAAAAGATATATAACCCTAATCTATTTTATTTTCACTTTGCCTTGTCTTCAGTGATGTATGAAATTCCTTTTAGATTATTACAAATCTTCATCAGAGCTTTTTCTTTTAATCAAAAAAAGTTGATGTGGTGAGACAGGCTTCTTTTATTTTGCTATTTTTACCCAGAGGAAGATCAGGACTTGAAGCCTGATTTATTGAGAAGGTTCTCCTGACTTTGGAACTAAGCAGGCCTTTGGGGTCAACTGATGTTTACAGTTGTAAATATATATATTACAAAATCTGTTGGAGTTCCATCAGAGGACAATAGGACACATTTGAACTTTCTACATAACAGTAACTCCAGCAAGTATAGCTACAGTGAATACAAAAATGTATGTGATAGACTTTTGTCTGATACCACTGTTTCATGAATGTGCCCGAGCTTCCAAGACTAAAGTCTGTCATGGCCAGTAGTTTGTGCCAGGGCAGCTAAATTGGCAGCCTATACTTGGCATGTAGGAGAAAAGCAACCCCAATTTATCGAGCAGGGCGAGATTCCAGGGGTTCCAGATGCTTATCCAGAGTTTGTGTTTCCTTTTGCAATGAGGCACAGCAGAGACTGTGGTGTCTTTATGGCATATGGTTTACTTGCACATATATACAACCTAAGCCTATGATGGAGCGGTTTACAGCATCAACACCCCAAGAGGGTCTTGTTTCTCCCACAGACGCATCCTTGGATTCCAACAGAAATCAAACATTGCCCTGACTCTCTCTCCAGCTTGTTTCTTTCCTTCTAGGTCACACCACTGCCACTTTCAAGTCTAAATTCAGACTTTGTCCTTCTCACAATCTCTGAGTTAAGGGAGGCGCCCCACCCATTTTTAATCTTGCCAAGAGCCCCCTTTCCTTTGTTCTCGTAATGGCCCATCACCCAGGCTATCACCTCAACACAGGAAGCTAGTCTGGCTTATATTATAACACTTGCTGGATCTAGGGGTTAGAAGGATTTCACATACAGCCTACTTCCTCCCAGCCACCCCAGCATCCCCCCTGCAGCTCATAATACTATTCTTCTTTACTACTAAGAAATTGAGCCATGAAGTTGTGCCACTACTCTTGCTTCTTGGGTGAATGAACAGCAGCAGCCCTTAGGATGCAGCCTGAGGAACCGTCCCTTCTCTACTTCCATCAAAGCCAAGGTACATCTACTCTGTTAAGCTCATGGAACTGGCCAATGTGAGCACTCCAAAATGTAGTCAAAAGAGATCCAGACTAGTATTTTCCCCCCTGTGTAATTTGTCCTCTCTGTATTTTAAGCTCAGATGTTTTTATCTGCTATGGTATTTAATTTGTTTTCCAGATTTTGGGAGATGAAACATATGCACATTCTCCCTTACATCATCCATAATTGAGTGAGATGTTCTCCTGCTTCTTTGTCATGTTCATTTTGCTATGTCATTAGGCATTCTTATACGCTCTCTCTCTCTCTTGTAACTGTCTTTAAAGTGTGAGGGTGAATTGAATGGTAACTATTTTTGAGGCACATTTATTTGCTGAAGGGATTTTGTGAAAGAGTGGGCAAAGCTATCCTGAGTGGCAGAGGGAGTGAAGGGGCAAACAATCCACCACTTCCAAAGCCCCCCCCCCAGGTTGCCCTGGCCTCAGAGGGAGATTTGGGGTGGGGTCACTGGGGTCCTTTCTTTCTGCCTCAGAAGTTCTTGTTCATTTTAACCCCTCCCCTCCTTGAAACCAACAGGAGGATATTACCCACACCAGCACCAGGCTGTTGTAGATAACAAATCTAGGTCCCATCTGCACTATACATTTGAAGCAGTATCATGTCACAAACCCTTCGTAGCTCCTCCCCACCCCAAAAAAATCCTGGGAACTGCTGTATCTTAAGGGTGCTGAGAGTTGTTAGGAGAGCACTCACAGAGCTACAATTCTCCGAGTGGTTTAACAATCAGTTCCTCTGGGAATTGTAGCTCATATTCTTCAAGTATTCATAGCTGGAGGAGGGGATATTTAACCATTTTCCCCATTCCCCATTCCATATCTAAATCTACTCCGGAGCTGCCATATTCAGCTTCCTGGTGAAAAATAATGCAGCTACTTATACTGTGGCTGTATTTCTCCCCAAAAGGGCGATGCAGGAAAGCTGCATTGTGGTAAAATGAGAAGCCCCCCCCCCCCCAATACTCCATCTTCATATCTGCTTTAAATTTTTAAACTCAGGAGACACAATCACATAAATCCCACATCACATTTTATTTGACCTTAAGGTCCTTGCCTGTGATCCTGTGTGATCATGATGCACACAGGAAAGCCCTCCTTGGGCATTAAAGTAAGCACATGAGGACAGTGGGAACAAGTACTCTAATTCCTCACTTTGCATCACCATTTCTATGACTTTCCATTAGGGATGAGCTAATCTTTCAATTTTGGTTTCTCTGGGTTTTTCATTTTCCTTTAACTTCAGTTCTCTGCATTTCCATGCTGGTTTGTTGTTGTTGTTTTTTAAATGAAGCCCTCGTGGAAACCCATCAGCATTTTGGTGCAAATTTCTCAAGAATACGTCCACTTTTCTATGCAGTTTTCTCTAATGCATACACATTTTTGCAAAGCAACTTCCTATCTTTGCATGCTATTTCCAATAATGTAAGCATTTAGATGCAGATTTTACCCCAGCATTTGTATTTTTGTAGGCATTATCTGGAGAATTGCATTGCAAAATTCAGAGAAGTGCAAATTATGAAAGATAGCTGGCTTTCTATTTGCATATTGTTTCAGAAAGTGTGGATTAGGTCAGTCTGCCTTTAAATGCAAACTGAACTGAAACCCCCCCCATCCCCATCCCTACTTCCCACATCATGAATAACTGGGGTTGTAAAATGTGTGGTGTGCCTTTGAATACCAAATCCTCCTCACTTCAGACTGTCATGTTCCACATGTTCACTTTAACACCTGAAGAAGTCTTCTGAAAATAAGTCTTTGAACCATATCCACCACACATTCATAAAGTCTGAAGAGATGACAAACATCTGTGCAAACATATAGTAAGCATATACGCCAGAATCTTGGCTTATTGTGGTTCTAGGCATATCGTCACCTGGTGTTTGCAGGCAGATATTGTTCCTTTAATTAATATGGGTTCAGCACAGTAGTGAATCTCAAAGAAAACCAGAAAAATGCCCACTTTAGTAATAATGTAATTCCTGAGTAGATGCAAGTAATGGAATCCTTTCCCTAAAGGATTTGACATTCTTCCCTTGATTTCATTAACTAAACCTGAATCTTTTATGGTCTGACTCAAAACCAAACAATGTACTAGAAAAAGAGAGAGAGAGAATGAGGGACACACATTGAATCTGGTTACACAGAAGCATTTTCACTTGGACCAATATAGCAGCAACATATCAACATGTTAGGATAGCTACATCCAGGAAGAAAAGAATTTGGTTGTGAAGGGCATTGAAAATGGCACCGAGACACACCAAAGCACCCCCACGGCTTTAGTTAATTCAAAGGAAGGAAGCTGGAAATGATCAGAGGCAATGGCTTCTCGTTGACTTCCATTTATCAGTTTTAAAGAGCATCGCTATGCTCAGCAAGCGAACGAGAGATAAGCAATCATCAGAGACGCAGCCTAGAGAGCAGCAAAAGAGCACAGGCAAGGGCAAGAGCGTAAATGGAGGCAGGAATGGAAAGATCAAGGAGGTTAGGTATCCGGTCAACAGAGTCTTGACTGAGAAGCGGACAGATTACAGGCCAACCGGAGGTGGAGGTGAATGAGACTGGCCTGACCCAAGAAATTTATATCAGACTTTCTGTCAGTCAGAAGGTAAGAGGCTAATTAGGGCCCCAAGAAGGTTATCTAAGCTTCCAAATCATGATTCTGATTTGGAAAATGGGTTATTTGTGTTGTTCTTCTGGGTTTGGGAACTGCTGTATTGTGAACAAACATCCAGAAATCCAGCTCTCTTATATTGCTTAGCTCAAAGCTCAGGAGCCGGCTGTAGTTATCTTGTATTTAAGGCAGGCATTTTCGGATTGACCTTGGCAGAATCAGACTATGTGATCCTGTAGAAGCAGAAAACGTACCACGATAGAGCCTTATGCAGGTGTGAAGTGCAGAACTGAATGGACAAGGAGGAATGAGTTTGAAGAACTCTGCTTGCTTATCATCCTTCGTGACAGCAGCAATATAAACTGCCAGAGGTGGGGAAAGACATCATTGATTTAAAGCCTGGGTGCATTGGTCTGAGAGTCAATGTGGAAACATCAAGGTGATGCAAATGAAACCTTGTGACAACCTCCAGCCATTTATCAGGACTTGAAAGGTAACAGCAAATAATCCACCAAGCATGATAATCATATCAGCTGAAACAGACAGAGCAAGAACATCATGATCAGCTGGCCCAGAGATGTTACCTTTGGGTATCATGCATGGCAAAGTCAGGGGAGAAATTCTTAAAGACAAGCTAACAGCACGGCTGAGAGAGAGGAGACTCAGAACACAATCAAGGAATGTTTAGGCAAAAATCCAATACAGACTTACTTGGAAGTTAGCTCCTTTAACTCAGTGAGGCTTATTTCTTATTAGTATTATAGATATCCATAGAATGGCTTTATTAAAAAGTTGATTTTCCAGTGTTTCCCACAACACATTGTCAGCAGAAAAAGTGTGGCATTGAAAAAGTGTAGTGGCATCATAATGAAAAATGTTGTTATTTGTTGCATGAGTTTTTAATAGGCATGATCCTGGTACACCAGAGATATTCTGTGAGTTGAAGAGGTGATAAATGGAGGATGAGTAAGGTTTAGAGGATAAGCATTAAAGGTAAAGGAGTAAAAAAAACTGCACTCCCTAATTGCTGGGAAATTAATCATGTCATAATAGGATGCATCCAAATGGGTGGCCCCTGATGGTTCACAGTGAGAGCGTCATGTGCAATACATATTCAAACCCTGAAAAAATATAATCAAATTTGTTAATGACACCGAGCAGTGCTGTTCTGGTTCTTGCAGCTGATATAGTTTAAAGTAGTCGAAAGTGTCCATTAATCTCTCAAAACCCTCCCCATTGAAAAGCATCAAGCATCTTCATGGTAGATGGGGATGAAACTAAGACCGGCACAGAAAAGTCAAAAAGGGGTGATGCCATCACAGAACTTTCAGACGTGTTAAAATGCCACTATACAAATGGAGTTCTACTTCTGGACTAGGTACTCTGAACAGGCACAAACCTCATGCACACAATATCTACAAATATGGGCAGGATTTTTTTTCTGGGATGAGGGAGTCCAGAGAGTAAAGTAAAACACTGAAAAGGGGGGGGGGCTCCGGATATTCGGACTCATCTGTGGGGTGTGGGAGACCCTCCTGGAGACACGTCTTCTTAGAACTTCTCGTTCCATGTAGCTTTGGAGTAGAAGCTTTGGAGTAGAAGCTTTGGAGTCAGAGTTTTTCCACAGTGCCCCCTAAATAATTGAACTTCTTCCTAAGAGTGGCTTGACTTAATCTAACACTGTAGATGTTCAGGAAAAGATATTTCATTTGAGGTAGGCCAGGGGTGGGGAACCTGTGGTCCTCCATATGTCAGACTGCAACTCTCATCAGCTCCAGTGAGTATGGCCAAAGGTCGTGGTGGTAGGCATTGTAATCCAACACCATATGGGGGAGGGGCACAGTTTCTTCACTCCTGGGGAAGCCATGGGTTGACTTCATACATGTAATTGTTTTCTGAACCAGTAAGAGGAAGTTATCACTAATAGCTCCAGAATCATTAAATGTGGGTGTTCTTGTTTTATTGCTGATTTTTGTGTATTGCATTACATTTGCCCACTATGTGGGTAAATGTGTTATACTATTCATAAATATAATTATAAGCAAATCTGTATGGGACCTTCAAAAAAGAGCTGTTTTGCAAAACGAGTATGATCCCTGTGAATGATTGAATGAACATTAAAGATCTGAAATGAATGTCATGATGTTAATGAAGTTTTTCAATGGAGTCACTAGACATTGCTCATAAAATGAGCCTTATAAAAAATATGGTGGTATAATGGCACTTACCCTTTGGAGATCATTCTCAGCCGGGAGGCATCTCTGTGCTTATCGGCCATAAACAAGCATCTTAATTGACAGCTGTGGGCTATAGATTTCCCTATTAGGAGCTCAAAAGTTTTGTTGTAAGAGATGAGTTGATTTACAATTGGAATGAATTAGATCTGTTGAGTATAATATTTCCCTTTTCTGCTTTCTACCTGTAGACGTTTTAACACCTTTCTAGTCACAATATTGAGCAAGAAGTATAGGAAATGTGACACTTCCAAAAACTGTATTTATAAAAGTTGGAAGTCCATATTTCCTATTTATTTATTTATTTATTTATTTAGGGAGTATACTGTACACTTAAGCCCTGTTCACAGAATGTGTGTGAATGTGTGTGCATGCAGAGGCACCAGCCTCCGTATATTAATTCAAAGGTCTGAACAGAGCCTATAAGGAAGTAGGGATGGGGGTGGGGCAGCAGGAATTTGATTTGGTTCACATTTTAACACAAACCTACCTTATTTGCAGTTCCCAGGTGAACTGAAATGCGGCTAGCCTTGAAATTCAAGCTGAATTTTGCAGCACAGTTTTCCAGTAAACTAATATAAAAATGCATATATTAAGAGGAAATGTTCACCACATGAATATATTTGAGAAAATAACATGCAAAAAAAAATCACTACATTGGGCAAAATTACATACAAAATGTTAGATGAAGTTCACATCAAAATGTTGAGAATTTTTTCAGGACTTCAAATAAAACAGAACTGAAGTAGAAATGGGAAGAACTGGATTTAAGCCTGGAAAAACTGAGGGGCTGAAAAACCAAAGCTGATGGATTTATCCCACCCTAAGTGTAAGCATGGAAGCTCTGTTCAGCCTGCTGAGTCAATGCAAGGATATTGGGGCCATAGGATGTTGGGGCCGCAGCCCAAATCCTTCCATATGTTCAGCTTTCCCCCCGCCCCACAACAGGTGGGGCAAAACAGGTAAAAAAAAATTGAGGTGGAAGTAATTCACATGTTAAAAGTGCTCTCTAATGTGTGGATGTGGAGAGAAGTAGTGCATAGGACCAATGCCATCACCATCTGCAGAGGAAATGGGGACAGCAGCTCATGCAAGGGAGTACTTTTAACACAGGGGTGACTACACAGCATGCCTCTTCTACATTTCAGCTACTTACCCCCAACTCTTAAAACTCCCCATTAATTTTAGCAGCCATTCCAGCCCAAGGCAGGTCCCAATGTAACTTGGTGGAAAGCATTAGTAAATATAAAATTACCATGCATGTAGAAGACTAAGACTTCTTAATGAAGAATCAGCATGGCTTCTGCAAAGTTAAGTCCTGTCTTCTGTCTCACCAATTTTTCAGAGTTCTTCAAGAGTTTCAACAGGCATGTAGATAGATGTGATCCAATAGACATTGTTTACTGCGACTTTTAACAAAGTCCATCAACAAAGGCTCCTGAGCAAACTTAGCAGTCATTGAGTCGTGGGTCCTCTTCTGGATCAGCAGGTGTGGAAACACACCAGGCTTCACTTGTGACTAGGGCTGGGCAGTAAATCGCCATATCATTGAAATAGCATTGTGAGAATTGTTTCAACAAGGCAAGATACCAGTGAACAAAAAATGGAGACTTCCCAGGGGGTAGCTCAGTTGCGGGGAGACCCAGCAAAGCCCCAGCTGCTTCAGGGAAGCACAGCTCACCCTCCACCACTGCAGGGAGGTATTTAGCTGGAGATATATCGTGATGCTGAAAACCAGATATCGCCCAGCCCTACTTGTGACACTTCTCCAAAGTGTTCTAATACCAAGGGTTTGCTGTGGAATAAATGAAATAATAAGAAAGTGGCCCTAAATATATGCAGAGTGCTTTTCATCGCAAAGGACTGTAATCACAGCCTGTTGTATTTCAGGAAAGATGGCATAGTCTCTGGATAGACATCTCTCATTTTAGAAATTTAGAGATACCTGTTCCTGCATAGTCATCTGAGCCAAATGGAAGCACCTTTTGTTACTGGTGGGGGTTCTGTGGAGATGGCACTGATATTCCACAGCTTTTCCTTACAGGATATTTTACCACACACTATTACTTTGTACTGCATATCATGAGAGAGGAGAAGGTGGTAAAGGTCATGAACTTCTAGCCTAGACTTATGTGCATGACAGCTTTCTTCTTCCCTATCTCTGAATTGTGGCCTGCAGCAGTCCAGGAACAGGCATGGCTGTGGTTCTACTATGTTGCCATGCTCAAATTGTTCAAAGAATTTATGCATCAGGCAACATGAACTGAGAGTGACTTAACACTCCATCCCATTGTAATAATCAAATGGATGTATTTGAAGGTTTTAATGCAATGCCCTGAGGCCATATTTTCCATTTCCAGAATCCCCTATGGCCATAAAGGCTCAAAATGTAGCATCTCATTCTCAATACACTTATGTATCTATCAACCCATTGAAAGAAAGATTAGCACTGAAAGCTGAATATCTGATTTTATCATGAATTGCCTGACTTCAGAATGCTAGAATACACATCACATTTGTGTACTAGCTTGTGGGGCTGAGGGAGAGAGAAACCCATTGCAAATGTATGGTAGATAAACTTGCAGCACAAGACAATCTCTTTTTCCTTCTTAGGAAAGCTTCACAAAATGTATTCAGTGCAGCTGACTCTCATGAGTTTTTCAGGATGCGCAATGGAAAGGATTGGCAGAGAATTCCTCTTTAAAAAAAGCTTCATTGAGCTCTCACTGCATTGGGTGCGGCAGTTTTGCCCTAGGTGTAAGAACATCACAATACAAATCCATGCAGACATAATTATTGCACATTTATGAAACAAAATTCTCAAGCACCCAGTAAAACCATGTTTTGTCCATTGGCCAGCTCACATTCAGTGGATTCCAGATTCTGCCAGTTCCTCATCTCTGAGGCACCAGATTCTGGCATGCTTCACACATAGCCTACTAGATCCCAACCTGGCTCTGCCAGGTGAAGAAGAAGAAGAAGAGTTTGGATTTGATATCCCACTTTATCACTACCTGAAGGAGTCTCAAAGCGGCTAACAATCTCCTTTCCCGTCCTCACCCACAACAAACACTCTGTGAGGTGAGTGGGGCTGAGAGACTTCAGAGAAGTGTGACTAGCCCAAGGTCACCCAGCAGCTGCATGTGGAGGAGTGGAGACGTGAACCTGGTTCACCAGATTACAAGTCCACCGCTCTTAACCACACTGGCTCTCCCTAGGTATTTTATTCTGCAGTCGGGGTGTCACCAACACAAAGGCCTGATCTGTGGTATCAGCCAACCACCTTTGAGATGGTTGGAATACCTGAAGGGCCTTCAACAAGCATCTTAGTAAACAATGAGGTTTGTTTACAATATTGTTGGCAGACAGCGTGAACAGCATTTTTGTCCCTATATTTATGAACAGAGCGTTGAGTCAGAGTAGCTGAAGTTAGGGTTTGCCCTCTCATTCTAGAGGTTCAGTAAATTATTTGACATAATGCAGAATAAGTTCAAGGATCTTATTGGTTTGAACAGGATCCTGAACATTAAATCCTTATGCATACGCCCAGTTAACTACAGTAAGCCTGCAACTTACATGCACTTAACTTGTGCACATTCAGCTCTATGCATGGGTCAAAAAATACTTTTTAAAAATTAAAGTGTTGGCAAGGGAGCAGGGTTCTAGGGGGAAATGACTTTGGCCATCCCACCCACCATTGAACCCAATGGATTTTGACTATATGTAATATTGGCTTTAGGCGTGATCCCGGAACTTAACTCCTGTGTAAATTGCAGGCTTACTGTATTACATTTAATCAGTAAGATTTTTACTGTTTGGCTATGAGTTTTCCCTCTTTTGGCAGACTCCTTTCTTGTTCTCTGCAACAAAATGGCACACAGAAGAGAATGTCTTAATTTGCTGTGTGAATTAAGGGTTTTCTTCCAGCCGGAATGCAAAACTTTAATCAAGGCTTAAGGGAGCAGGGGATGCATTAGTGTACCATGGGATCACATCTGTTAAATCCAAATCCTGGCAGCCCAACTGAACCATGTTACACAGTAATTTGCAACACTGCTAGTCAAACAGACAATTTTCAACCTGGATTAGTTTCAATTAGAAAGAAATAGTCCGAAATAGTCCTTTCAGTCTAGAAATGGCTATGTTTGGGTTATGTATTAAGATTTATGTGTTAGATGATGATCATTACCAGAAGGCCAGTTTAGATTAGAGCACAGTCAAAGCATTAAAATATATATATATTCTCTTTCAATCTTTTGTTGGGTGGATAGGGACAAAATTCCACAGCGTGGTATTCAACTAAGTCTTACCCATAGTAGACTTAACCTAACAAAGTGGCCAAGAGTTTCCTTCCCCACCCATTTTATATAATAATAATAATAATAATAATAATAATAATAAGAAGAAGAAGAAGAAGAAGAAGAAGAAGAAGAAGCCTACTGTTTTCAGAGTGATATAAGGCTCCTTCTACAAATTCACACCAACCACACCCCCTGGAATGCCTTGGGAATGATGCCATGGCACATTGCATTGTATGGGTGAATCTATCAGTTTCAGCTTCTCTTGGTTTCTCATTTTCTCAATTAAGTTCTCCAGATTTCCATAGCAGTTTGCAAGTCCTCATCAGCGTTTTAGTGCAAATTTCTCCTGATATAATTTTGTTTCTGTGCAATCTTTCCTAATATGATGCATATTTACAATGCAGTTTCCCCAAATACAATGCACTTTTGGAAGTTATTTTGACTAATATATGCATTTATATGCACATTGACTCTAATAGATGCATTTTTGTACACATTTTTGTGTGGGCACTGTGTCATGTGATCGATTATGTGGGGTGGAGCTTACCTGGGCCCCCACAAGTTGGCACCCCTGACACTAAGTGATGAGAAATAAGGAAAGATCCTGGAAAACATCTGTTAGACAGACCAATGGGTCCATTCAGTACAGTGGTACCTATGCTTCAGGTTACATACACTTCAGGTTACAGACTCCGCTAACCCAGAAATAGTACCTCGGGTTAAGAACTTTGCTTCAGGTTGAGAACAGAAATCGTGCTCCAGCAGCACGGCATCAGCAGGAGGCCCCATTAGCTAAAGTGGTGCTTCAGGTTAAGAACAGTTTCAGGGTAAGAACGGACCTCCGGAACTAATTAAGTACCTACCACTGTACAAGGCAAATATGTATGTTTCACTTAGACTTTTTAGATGCTGGGTTGGAAACAAAGCTAGGTGCTAGGGATTGAGAGCATGGCTGAAAGAGCTATGCAAGAGGTAATTAATAACAGAATTTAGCAAACGAAGAATTTCATTCTTTGCCACTTTAGTTTACTCCAATAGTTGCATTATTGGCTCTTCAATTCCAAAAACACATAGCAAGCCCTATTGATTTCAGTCAAGCCTATTTCCTGGCAAGTGTGACTAGGGTCACTGACTTCATCCACTTGAACAATATAGTGTGTATTAATAGCATCATTCTACCTTCTCCTTGTGCTTAAAAACTGGTACGAACCATCTGTTCTAAAATTAAATGCATAAGGCTTTCTTCCTTCTCGAGGGACTCATGTCACCAAGCATTAATGGATCTAGAGAGTGTAGATTTAATATCCTGAATGAAATTTAATCCAGGCAAGATCAAAGTGTTGTTAGTTGGGTTGGTGGTGGTAGGTATACAACAAGAGTGGAGAACCTTTGGCAGTCCTGATACTGTTTGACTGCAACCCCTGTTAGCCACAGCCAGGGATCATGGAAATTGCAGCCCAGAACATCTGGTGGGCCAAAGGTTCCCTGCCCTTAGGGAACCATGTTCTTGGTTTTACGCATACTGAAATATCAAATGTGCAGCTTTGTGGATCTCATTACTTCACCGCAAAGTTATCATGGCTATGCCTTTATGGGAAATGCCAGCAGGCCTATGAGGTTCAGCAAGGCTCAAGACCCAGCATCCCTCCTTTTGGAAACTGAATCTAATACTTAAAACAACAAAGGAAATCTATATCCCCTTTTCTCCCTTGTCAAATCCAGCATTGTGCTGCCAAGCGGAGCACATTGTGTTTGTCTTGGCACGATGCTGGGTCTGGCATCGGAAAGGAATCGGGCGGAATGCATAAGCGGGTTCCTTTCCCTTTAGCTACTTTTCGCTTCTATCTCACAGATACTTTGCAGATCACTTGCAAAGTAAAAGCTCCCTGAGCTTCCCTCCTATTATGAATGCCAAGCTTCATAGAAGCAGCCAAAAATATTTAGAAAGGGTGTCATAGAAGCAAGCCCAAGTACCTGGAACTTGGTTCGCTCATATTTATTATCCTCCTACTCCTATTACTCTCCTTCCTTGCCCTGCACTGTGCTTATTTGCCTGTAGACTCTGTAAAAACAACAGCATATTTCCCACAAACCAAGGTTGATACCTGCTGTGATCCTTAGTAAGAAGATTTTGAACTTTCTCTAGTCCAGCTGCTACTGTACTGCTGTGGCATAAGCCATGGCTTGTCTAAACCCGAAGCACAATATACGCACAATATGCTTGGCGGGGGGATGCAAACAATGGCAGCTAAATAACAGCAAAATGCAAAAAAAGTAGTCTGCAACAGTTTGAATTATGCTGAAATGTATGCAAAGTATGTAAAGTAAAGTTGTTGTTTAACCCAGCTGTCTGTTCAATCCCAGACAAAGAGAATCAGACTCGGTTATTACTGAGCCTAGGGCTTGCCGATCAGAAGGTCGGCAGTTCGAATCCCTGCAACCAGGTGGGCTCCCATTGTTCAGTCCCAGCTCCTGCCAACCTAGCAGTTTGAAAGCACGTCAAAGCGCAAATAGATAAACAGGCACCGCTCCAGCAGGAAGGTAAACGGCGTTTCCGTGCGCTGCTCTGGTTTGCCAGAAGCGGTTTAGTCATGCTGGCCACATGACCCGGAAGCTGTGCGCCGGCTCCCTCGGCCAATAAAGCGAGATGAGCGCCGCAAACCCAGAGTTGTCTGCAACTGGACCTAATGGTCAGGGGTTCCTTTACCTTTACCTGTATTGCCTTGAAATCCTTCCGTTAGAGAACAGTTGCATTCCTAGGGGGGGACGGGACACTTTTTATACTGGATAACCTTGTGAAAATAAGTTAACAAAATTGTAAAAATATAACACTCATCCCCTTTTTGATGACATCACTGAACTACCTTTCAAATTTCAAGACTGTTAATTATAACGCTCTGTTTGGTACCAGTGACACATCATTTGCAATAGGATGGGGCTGATTGGAATTATAGTCTAAAACATCCAGAAGGCACTACATTGGCTTTACTTGGAACATGCAGTGTTTTAGAGCTGGGTTCTACAGATGCTGAAAGTGCATTCAGAGAAATGCTGCAAACGTGATAAATGAATTAAGCTGTTTGATTCAATGAAGACACCCTGAAGGAATGAGGGATTACAAGGAAATTATATAGGGATGCAGAAATATATTAAATTTGAGATTTGGATGGCCATCTGTCAGGGATTCTTTAGTTGTGATTCCTGCATTGTAGAGGGTTGGACCAGACGACCCCTGGAATCCCTCCCAACTTTTCTGTTATATGATTCTATGAGAGTATAATTGTACTGCATGAGCAAAAGAGCAGTGAAATTTTGTGTGATGTAACATTAATCAATGACTTTTTGGAACACTTTTCCATGGTGGGAGGCAGTAATGCTTCTGAATACCCACTGCTGGAGGGAGGGCATCTTTTGCCTGGGTCTTGCTTCAGGGCAGGCATCCCCAAACTCAGCCCTCCAGCTGTTTTGGGACTACAATTCCCATCATCCCTGACCACTGGTCTTGTTAGCTAGGGATGATGAGAGTTGTAGTCCCAAAACAGCTGGAGGGCCAAGTTTGGGGATGCCTGCTTCAGGGTTTCCTGCTTTAGGGTTTCCTGCAGGCATCTTGGTGGCCACTGTGGGAACAGGATGCTGGACACGATGGGTCATTGGCCTGATCCAGCAGGCTCTTCTTATGGTCTTATCTAAGCTTGCCTGTCTGGAAACATGGTTAATGATCCTCATTGACTTATTTTAATATGGGAATTGGAAGATTGATATATCTTCCATTGCAAGATTATGAACTTGTCTTCTTAGGCATTATGTGGCATGACAAAATAGGTTAATATCTTCTCTGAAAATCACCCATTTAAACAAATGCCTGAACTAAATCCTACACAATGGCCTGAAGGTTATTATATGTTGTGGCTGTGAAGCTGCATTAGTTGGAAGTTTTTCTCCCCCTGCCCCTCCCTCAATACATTTTCCACGCTGAAGACTTTATAGTTGTATCTGAGAAAAATCCTCCAAGCTTCAGTGGCTCTAATAAATTTCAGTAATCTGTGTTTATTGGTACTAAACCTCATTATTATTCCCATCTTGTCATTCGTTGCATTGCAGTGCGATTTTGTTCTTTGTATTCTCGATTATTAGGTTGCTTTCTCTGTTACCAGGCACTTGGGCTTTGCTCCTCAGAGCACTTCATCTGGAGTAAACCACAGAATGCAGTGGGATTGCTCTGGAGTAAGTGGCTTGAGGATCACAGCCCTGGTGGATGACACATTTGGCTGTGTCTATCCAACAGATGTCTGTGTAATTCACAGCCCCCAGAATTTTCTTCCTCCCCCACCCCCCCCGGAAAACATTGTGTTGGCTTGAAATTCATCAGTTTGCTTCAAAGTTGAATATAGAGAGGCATTTATCACCTAAGCATTACTCAACCACACCACCAAAATGCCAAGAATGAGACTAGCTGATAATATGTGTGATAAAAGCTCCAGATTTTATGGCAAAAAAAAGCCACCAACTTCCACTGAAATGCAATGATGAACTGTTTCTCTGATAAATGACAAGAATACAAAGCACTCTATGGGGCAAAATAAAATAACCATCCATATGGCTAGCCTCTCAATAGTTCTTTAAAGACAGTGGCTCAGCTGAGACGAAGGAGCTTTGCTCCTTCTCAACAGTAAATTGAGGACATTTGTGTTCTATCAGTTCTCTCTCCCTTCCTTCTAGGTTACCTGATAGGTGCAAATGGAGACAAAACATGTTAAGACAAAACACTCTACACTCATTAAATAAAAAATAAATAGATCACGCTGTAACAGCAACTCTTTTATGAAGGTCAAAGGAAACTTCATACCAGCTCATGAATTGTAAACTATTCTGGTACCTAGCAGGGTTCTGGGCAAAGCTAATGCCGGTGTGGGTAGACTCAAGAGGCATGAACAAAATGTTTTTGTGTTCCTTGTTTTATAAAAACGAAAATCTAAGAAACTGTTGCATGCATTCCACAGAGGTAAAACTGGTGAAGCTCAACCTCCCTGCCACACCTAAAAGAGCCAGGCAAAACAAATATACATACATCAGTAAATAAAACACAGGAAACACACACACACACACACACACACACAGAGAGAGAGAGAGAGAGAGAGAGAGAGAGAGAGAGAGCAGACAACCCCCATCCAAACAACAAGCATTTAATTAAAATTAAAATTAAAATTAAAATTCGGAAGAGACATGTATGAAAAACGCAACTAGTTTCAACTGGTATATTCCAGTGCTAAAGTCCTGACAAACCATCCTCAGGCCAATATATAATATTTTCAGCTAGCAAGAGACCCATATCTCATTCTGCAAGCTCCTGCTCTAGTGTTGTTGGGCATTAACTGCATTTTTTTCAGTGGTAAGATGTGGTTCAACTTTTGTTTCAGTAATCCTCGAAAGAATGTGAGAAACATTTCCCCAGCTGTGAGAAACATTTAATCTCTATGAAAAGGGTGGGCAGGTTCAATTCTACCCTGCTTAACCAGGCTTTTCTTCAGGTCGTTCTCCTCGCCAGCATCATTTGGTGCGTAATTATCTTCTTAGGAATGGTACCGTGTGAAATCACAGGCTGGTCTAGAATCCTTCTCCCTGATGAAATGTCCATGTTTGGCAAGCACAGAGGAAATAGCTTTGCACATGGAGGAAACTGGACAGAGGAAAGATAGGACAGGGCTGCTGGACTTTTAACAGTTGTGTAGAAGAAGAAAGTTCAGCAGGTACAGCTTGCATGACAAGCCACACAACTATTTAACATAGAGAAGTTCTGTGCTCTTTTCCATCTGGGTGTCAGGAAGCTGTCAATGACTCCCAGTTGGTTGCCCAGGAATGTACAAAGACAAGGGAATGTTTCTTACCGTCCTCTTATTATTCAGTATTTACAGAGAGAGGTTATAGTACCCAGCCTCTTGGATAATGGTGTTGTTCTGAGTGAATCTCCACACCCCATCTCTCCCACTTCCTCATTCGTCACTTCTACGGGTGCTGCTACGTGCCCTCTGTCTTTGAGCTCTTTACTCTCCTACTTTCAAGGCTTGCTGGTTCTGAAAGAGAGGGGATCTGGAATGCTTTCTAAAGACACTGTGCCCATCAGCTGTTGCCCCCCGCTGCTTCCTCCTCCTCCTCCTCTCCCATTATTTCCCAACTTTCCCCCTGTTAGGATTCTTGCTCTGTGTTTGCAGTCCCATTGCTTCAGGCTCAGTCCCATTGAGTCTACTGCTGTTGCTGAAAGTGAGGTGAGTTCCAGTGATACAGTGAAGGACATGCACCTGATGTGCAGATCTGAGGCAGCTACCACCAGGTATGCTCAGGAGTTTGCTAACACAGCTGTTGCAGATTTAGCTGTGGCTAGTGGCTCAAAACAGGTCTTGGAACCCAAAGTCTTGAAAGGGGTACAGGGTTTGTCCTCAAAGGACGGAAAACCACGCCCAAAGGCTGTAAGGGTAGATACTGTTTTCTTGGAGAAGGAAGCTAAACCATGTCCAAAGGCCGTGTGTGCCAACACTGATTCCTCAGGGAGGAACGAGGCTAGGGTTCGAGTCCCAACAAAGCGAGCTGTGAAACCTCTTGATAGCCAGGAGAGCTATGATGCCAAGACTAGTCAGAAGTGCAAGATGCTAAGGCCCAAGGCCAATCCAGTTGCAGGTAGTTCCAAGGGTGGAACGGGTGATACAGGGGTATACTAAGTGTATGACATCTGTAGGGTTGTTGCAGTTACACTGATGACTACAACACGGTTCATGAATCGGGGGGGGATGTTAGGATTCTTGCTCCGTGTTTGCAGTCACGAGATTGTTGCCTATCACTTGATGGTGTATGTTTTCATTCCACATAGTAGGAAATGACAGAGACAGGATGTTTATGTTACTGTGTTCCGTGAAGTGGGACTACTGTCCTTTGTTTTTTCTCTTTGCTGTCTGATGAGAAAGAGGAAGGAACTGAGGCAAAATGCTCCAAGTGTAGATTAGCCAAAATGCTGTGCTACTGAGTACTGTTACACAAACTGCAAATACTTTGCAGGATCCCTAAGCGTGCTAATGTCATTTGCCATCTGTCGCTGTGATGTTCGGGCTGGAGAAAGCTTTTGAAGCTCCTGAACAACCGACCAGGAGGGAGAGAACATGCCAGTTGGGCATGTGTCTCTGCCAGGGTCCCACACATCTGCCCCTGAGCTGTGACCTCCTGCAAACCCCTGTTGTAATCTAAACTGCCTTCCTCTTCCTCCTCCCTGGAAGGGTCAGGCTGGGGAGGCGATCTCTACCATTCCTCCTCTGCCCAGTCCCTGACACTGGGCACCCTACTGGAGAGGGAGGTTTCATGAATATGGGAGAACAGCTGAACTATGGGATTCACTCCCCCAAGAGGCAGTGGTGGACACCAACGTAGATGGCTTTAGAAGAGGATTAGACAAATTCATGGAGGACAGATTCAAGGCTGTCAGTGACTACTAACCTTGATGGCTGTGGTCTGTCTTCACAGTCCAAAGCAAAATGCTTATGGGTACCAGTTGCTAGAACCCGAAGGGGCAAGAGTGCTCTTGTGCTCAGGTCCAATGCTTGCGGGCTTCCATGGGCATCTGGGTGGCCAGTGTGAGAACAGGATGCTGGACGAGCTGTGCATTCTTAAAGCATGACCCCACCCTCATTGGCAGTCTAAGAACATAAGGATCAGGCCCCACCTGGTCTGCATCATGCCCATATAAACCCACAAGCAGGACCTGAACACAATAGCACTTTCCCTATTTGTGATTGCCAGAAACTGGAATTCCAAGGCATGCTGCCTCTGACAGCAGAGCGAGAATGTGACTAATAGCCATTTATAGCCTTGCCCTACATCAATTTGTCTTTTTTAATATATATTTTTTTAAAAAATATTTATGCTCTTCAGGTTTCTACATTTCACTAATTTTACAATCATTTTAACATTTCGAAATGTGACTTCCTTCCCCCTCTTTCTGCAGTTCCTTAATTTTATTTTTAATATCTTCTGCATATCCAAATTAACTTAATTTGCTCATTTATTCATCTACTTTAAATATATACTCTTATAAAACTGCAGGTTATTACAATAATCCTGCCAATGTTCTCATCTATTTACAATTTATCTGTAAATATTCAATAAACCATTTCCATTCTTTTGTTTAAAAAGTTTGTTATCTTGATTTCTTATTCTTCTGGTACATTTCACCATTTCTGCATATTCCGTATGTTTTTGTATCCATTATTCCTTTGCTGGGACTTCTGCTTTTTTCCATTTTGGGGCAAGTAACATTCTTGGCGCTGTAGTAGCATACATGAATAAGTTTCTATACAGTTTAGGTAGTTCTGTCCCTATAATTGCCAAAAGAAAAGCTTCCTGGTTTTTTTCCACAAACATAATTTCAAACATCCTTTTCAATTCATTATATATCATTTCCCAGTAAGCTGTAACCTTACTACAAGAATTTGTCTTGAATTTGTCTCTATGAATTTGTCTCGACAATTTTTTATAGTGGCATGGGGTCAAGCAAGGAATGTACCATATGATTCTCTGGACCACGTGTTTACGCTTAAGCCTTTACACTTAAATATCATAAACAATTCACATTCTACTGTCTCTGTGTTTTGATGTTTTCTTGGTCTTCTTATGTATATTTTATACTTCAACACAGCAGCTTGTAACATGCTGAATGCTGAATAAAAATAGCTAAGGCTCATTTGGATGAACTTGAATTGAACTGTGAACTGCACATGAACCAAACTAGTTTGCTTTGCAAAAGGACAGCCGCGTACTGGAATTAGTTCCTTTTGAGGCATGTTGAACTTTTTAAAATGGATTTTCCAAGTTCCAGTTTTTTCTAATTTTTAAATATACTCTGTACAGCACCTAGTGAGCTTGGTGGTTAATTACTACTATTGCAAATACCATTAACTTATTTCTTTATTAGAAATGTTTATGTGCCACCCTTCTTCCTGCCAGATTTCAGGGCCATTTACAATGGCCTAAAATCATGGCAATATAATATAGAGCAACACATCTAGACACACACATTTCTACAGACCAAATGCAATGCAAACATCAGTGCTGCTTCACGTCTTTCTTTAATTCTCTGGAATCTGATTTCCATGCTAGTCCTGGAACACGTGAAATGATAAATGAGGAAGTACCACTTTCTGGTAAAATAAAGGAGATGTAGCAAAATAAAGAGTATGAAATAGGATGTTAGGGAAGGATAGGTTTGGAAGTCTATATAAGATGATGATAAAATGATGAATGTATGTAAAATATAATCTGAAAATGCATAAATAAAATATCAAAAGTGAGAGAAAGTACCACTTTCTTCCACCTCAGACTGGCCCCTCATATTTCTGGGGTTTTTTTGTTTTTATTTCAAATATTTAAACACCATCTAAGTTCTTAACGTCTAGGCAGTGATTATGGCGGGGGCATGGATATCTGGTGAGTGGCTTGAAGTTTACTAAGACCTTTTTCTTTTAACATATTAGTTTGCAGTGGATTTACAGTGTCCTCCTCAGGTCTATCCTTACTGTTAGGCAGAGTGAGGCAGCCACTTCAGGCAGCTGGTTTTGGGTGTCATGAAAGGGCAGTAAATTGTAAGTTATCTAATTTATTACTAAAGGTTCAGGAGTCCTGCCACACCTGGACCCTAAGGTTTTCTGTGTGCTCCAAATGTTTGTAGGATAGCAGCAAGGGAGCGTGCTGCTCCCTGAATATTGAGTGCTGACCCGGCACTGTTATGTTTTTTGTACCAGGCAAAGATGAATTTATTTTCCTGGGCATTTGGACAACACTAGTCAGAGCTGTCTTTCCTATTGGGCTTTCTGGCGCATTGCGCCAGGGCGCTGGCCTCTCAGTGAGTGGGGGAGCTGCGCGCCTTTGCTGGCGGCCTCCCCTTTCCCTCCTGCACGCCCACCAGCTGCGCCCCATCACCATATGGCGGGCGTGTGTGTGTGTTGGTTTCTGTGTGTTGCCACTGTGCAGTGCTCTTGGAGTCACAAGACTCTGTTTACATTCCAGAGACATTCCAGGCTGTTGGAAGTCTCATGGAAGACAGGAGACGGATGTGATGTTACTGGTTTCCTGTTCCTTTGTTTTTCAGTTGCTCTCTGCTTTCACAGAGAGAGCATGTTTATTTCTTTTCTGTCTGCGTAGTTAGGAATAAAACTCTGCGATGTAGCTCATACTATCTCGTCCTTCCGCATGCTGCTGGATACTCTGTGTAATGTGCCTGGAGCCTTATCAAAGGCTCAGGTCGTTAATCACGTTGGAAGGCCCAACCGGAGGAGTCGTTTGGTCGAACGCAAGTCCGACAGGGCGTGCAGCTTCCTTCCCAAGCCTCCACAGGAAGAGAGCAACTCTGGGAAATGGGGGGGCACTGGAGGGATCTTTGAACCACGGCGCCGATATGCTTAAGA
The DNA here is from genome assembly GCF_951804945.1 of Podarcis cretensis. Taxonomy (NCBI): domain Eukaryota; kingdom Metazoa; phylum Chordata; class Lepidosauria; order Squamata; family Lacertidae; genus Podarcis; species Podarcis cretensis. Next base: position 28,984,292 of record NC_137173.1, on the reverse strand, counting down.
TGGCCCTGACACTAGTGGCCCAATTTTGGTGGTACTTATGGTATTTGTTCCTGTTCTGGATAGAGAATTGGTGGTTCTTGGAACTACCAGGGTGCTAAAACATGAAAGGCTTTATTAGCCAAAACCAGCCTTTTTAATTCGGCTTGTAAACAAGTTTGTAGCCACTGCGAGCAATCCAGAACTGAAAATCTCTATTCAGACTGTCTAATCCCAGTATGACTGTATGACTGTCTCATCCTGTGCTCTTTGCAGCTTCCACGTCATCTTCAGACGTAACCTAATAGCAATCTAACGTCAGCTCTAAACACACACTGCATTTAAAGCACTCTTATGCTGCTGTAACACTCCCTGTGAACTGAATGCCTGTGATATCAGCACATTTAAGAAACTAAAGTTCTCAGGAGGGAAGGCATTTTAAAGTGGCACAAGAGGGCTTTAAATGTTTGGTGTGGCTGTGACCTTAGAGCTTACCAGAGCATAGACAACAGATGCTAGTCTATCCCAGTTCAGATGGGTAAAGGTAAAAGTAAAGGACCCCTGGACAGTTAAGTCCAGTCAAAGGCGGCCATGGGGTGCAGCACTCATCTCGTTTTTCAGGCCAAGGGAGGCGGCGTTTGTCCACAGACAGCTTTCCAGGTCATGGGACCAGCATGTCTAAACCACTTCTGGCGCAACAGAATGCCGTGACAGAAACCAGAGTGCACAGAAACACTGTTTACCTTCCCGCCACAGCAGTACTTATTTATCTACTTGCACTGGCATGCTTTTGAACTGCTAGGTTGGCAGGAGCTGGAACAGAGCAGTGGGAGCTCACCCCATCACAGTGATTCAAACTGCCGACCTTCTGATCGGCAAGCCCAAGAGGCTCAGTGGTTTAGACCACAGCCCCACCCGCTTTTGAATTATGGTGCTGGAGGAGACTCTTGAGAGTCCTATGGACTGCAAGAAGATCAAACCTCTCCATTCTTGAGGAAATCAGCCCTGAGTGCTCACTGGAAGGACAGATCGTGATGCTGAGGCTCCAATACTTTGGCCACCTCATGAGAAGAGAAGACTCCCTGGAAAAGACCCTAATGTTGGGAAAGATGGAGGGCACAAGGAGAAAGGGACGACAAAGGACGAGATGGTTGGACAATGTTCTCGAAGCTACCAGCATGAGTTTGACCAAACTGCGGGAGGCAGTGGAAGACAGGAGTGCCTGGCGTGCTCTGGTCCATGGGGTCACGAAGAGTCGGACACGACTAAACGACTAAACAACAACCACCACCACCACCACCACCTGCATCCCAGTTCAGATGGAATCACAGCTGGCTGCCAGCTAGTAGAAGGCACTCTGTGCCATGGAATTTACTTGTGCCTCCAGCAACATTGATGGACCCAAGAGTACCCCCAAGGTACAACTTGCTCCATCAGGTTGAGCATGATCCCCCATCTAGATCAGGTTGCGCCTTGCCCACCTAGTCCCTGAAGCTGCTTTCGACTCCCCATTAAGTCTTTGTATCTTGTCCTCAGTGGGTGGGAGAGAAACTAGGAAGGATTTTAAGAGGACAAACAGCGGAAGGGGAAAGGTTTATACAACCCCCCTCCAATTCTTTACTCCCGATATCAGCCCACCCCATTTTGTTTTTCACAGGGGCAGGGAGGAAATTCTAGCACTTCCCATCCCATGTGGTTTGGCCCTCTAGTAAAGAGGTTTGGAAAAATTATTTCAGCATAGGTGATAATGGGTCAGAAGGACGGTGGCACCATGTGATGACTTCATCACATCGCTTTCAACCAAATGGAAAAGAAATATTCATCCTGATTAAAAGAGGAAGGTGAGGCGAGAGGAGGAGAAGCTGGAATGGGGAGTCTGATGCCTCCTCTATGAACTCAGAGGCACTCAAGTACAACCATATTGCTCTGTGGCCAGCTGTAGCTGTCACTCTGGATTAAGCACAATGAAATATGAGTGGCTTAGTTATTTCCTCCCTTCTTTAAAACAATGAAATATGACCTTGGACCACTAATTACAGCTGCAGCATTAATGGGAGCCCAAGGGAACAGAAGGAACAAGATAAGGCCTTACTAATCTAAAGAACATTGGAAAAGATTACAAAGAGAACGTTATAAAGCGCTTGGTGGTGAAGCCAAAGATCTCTGCTACCACAAGCCTCATTTATTTCAGCAGGATGTGCAACAGAAAACCAAGAGAGCAAATGTGTAATTTGCCAATGAGATACCAATCGGAAGAGTGGAGAAGATGTTTTTTATGTAGAGTGGCTGCGTGTGAGGAGAGCTCCTGCACCTTTAATTGTGGCTTGACAAGCTACACCTGCTAAGATTTCATTTACAGTGGTACCTTAGGTTACATACACTTCAGGTTACAGACGCTTCAGGTTACAGACTCCGCTAACCCAGAAATATTACCTCAGGTTAAGAACTTTGCTTCAGGATGAGAACAGAAATTGGGCTCCTGCAGTGCGGCAGCAGCAGGAGGCCCCATTAGCTAAAGTGGTGCTTCAGGTTAAGAACAGTTTCAGGTTAAGTATGGACCTCCGGAACGAATTAAGTACTTAACCTGAGGTACCACTGTACTATACCACCATTGAAGGTGCAAAAGCTCAGTCCTCTTCTCTGTCTGGCCACCCTGATGCAGAGGGAGGGAGAATACCATATTGGCCTTAATAAAAGCCTCACTTTTTTCTTCCAAATTCCTACCGTGAAAAGTTAAAGTGCAGCTTAAATTCATGCCTTACAAAAATTGGCTTTTACGGCATCGCTGCTGAAACAGACATACAGCAAAATGGAAGGGGTGTGAGTGCCTGCAGAATTTTAAGAGAGTGACTTATATTCGGGTATTGTCGTTTTTCTTCTTCTTGAATTTTAAAGGTGCTGCTTATATTCGGCTGCAGCTTATATTTGGGCTAATACAGTACAGTGGTACCTCGGGTTAAGTACTTAATTCATTCCGGAGGTCCGTTCTTAACCTGAAACTATTCTTAACCTGAAGCACCACTTTAGCTAATGGGGCCTCCTGCTGCTGCTGCGATGCCACTGCACAATTTCTGTTCCCATCCTGAAGCAAAGTTCTTAACCCGAGTTCTTAACTATTTCTGGGTTAGCGGAGTCTGTAACCTGAAGAGTATGTAACCTGAAGCGTATGTAACCCGAGGTACCACTGTAGTTAAAAGATGGATCAAATCTACACCATACATTTAAAGCAAATCCATACCCCTTTTATAGTCATGGCTTCACCCAAGGAATCCTGGAAACTGTAGTCCCACTGTAGTCTTAACTGTAGTCTTAACAAGCAACAGTTCTCATGGTTCTTTGAGGGTAGCCATGTGCCCCCTTTTCATCAACTTTTTCATCAACTTTTACCACGATGTGTCAGTGAGCCTTACATGAATGCAACAAAAATTGACAGCATGCAATAAAATTCAAACAGGTGGTCACAGTGGAAACATTCACACAACAGTTCTGTCCCACCAAACTCCTGCCCCAATCACCCAGAGTGGCTGGGGAAACCCAGCCAGATGGGCAGGGTAGAAATGTTGTTGTTGTTGTTGTTGTTGTTGTTGTTGTTGTTGTTGTTGTTGTTGTTGTCTTTATTCCCACAACAGTAGAGGGAAGCTGTCCAGATCTTTGCTCTATAGGCAGGTTTTGACCGTTCCAACTCATCTTATTTTCTCTCTGCTAACAGTAGAAATATGCAATATCCTTTTAAAGGAGCTTTCTAAAGTACACTTTAATTAAATAAATCCAAAGAGCTATTACTCCATGGCATCAGGTCATAACATTACTAAGAACTGCCTCACTAATGCATCAAGCCATGGTAGCTTATCCAGCAATAAACATAATGGCATAAACATCCTATTTAAGATGAATCCAAATATCATAGGATTTGCACTTAGGACTACCTGATCTTTAATGCCTGAGAGGCCAGTTTTCTCATCCTCAAACACTTTCTGTGGAGTAATACGGAGATCAGACTTCTATTTTTTTAAAAAATATTTACCGTATTTTTCATCCCATAGGACACTCCGTCCCATAGGACGCACCTAGTTTTTTGGGGGGGAAATAAAGGAAATTTTTTTTTCCTTTATTTCCCCCCCAAAACCAGGTCGGGGAACAGCGGGATGGCGGCGCTGCGCCTCCCCGCTGTCCCCCGAGCTTGTGGGGCTGGCCGATGTCTGCCTGAAGCATGGGGCGCTCTGCTTCAGGGCGCTCCTCGCGCCAAGTGGCAGGCTGCTATCTGCAGTGTGGGGAGCCCTGCGGGAACTCCCGTGGGACTCCCCACGCTGCAGATGTCTGCCCGGCGCGAGGGGTGCTCTGCTTCAGGGCGCCTTGCGCGCCGGGCGGCAGGCTGCTATCCACTGCGTGGGGAGCCCTGTGGGAGGGCGCCCCATGCTCCGCGTTGCAGGCTACCGCCTGCAAGCCTTGCGCGCCCGGGGGGAGATCTCCCAGGTGTGCAAGGCTTGCTGACACCTGCGCGAAGCACGGGGCGTCCTCCGGAGGGCACCCCGTGCTCCGTGCTGCAGGCTGCCGCCCGCAAGCCTTGCGCACCCGGGGGAGTTCCCCCGGGTGTGCAAGGCTTGCCGACACCTGCGCAAAACACGGGGCGTCCTCCGGAGGGCGCCCCGTGCTCCGCGTTGCAGGCTACCGCCTGGAAGCCTTGCGCGCCTGGGGGAACTCCCCCCAGGCGTGCAAGGCTTGCGGATAGCTTCCTGGAGCCTGAAGCGCGAGTGGTGTCGGTGCGCACCGACGCCTCTCGCTCTCCAGGCTTCAGCGAAAGCCTGCATTCGCCCCAATGGACGCACACACATTTCCCCGTCCTATAGGGCGAAAAATACGGTATTAAGGTTTAACAATTACAAATAAAAGAAAAACAGACAATAATAATAAGAAGGGGGAAAAATAAGAAGAAAAAAATAAAAAAATACAATACTTCAAGCTATAAAGAAGATACAGTACTAAAAAGAGGAAAAAACAATACAACTAAACAATAACAATAACATTTAAAAAACACTAACATCCAGTATTTTCATATCTTTATCCTTCATTTACTTATTTCCTTGACTTCCTCATGCCTCCCTTTTTGTATTCTAATTCATAATTGTTTCAGCAAGTCCTTTCCCTCTTTCTCAGATTTTGTTCCATAAATTTATCTTAACACAATTTAACCTTGAATTTTTCACTTTAACCCATTAACAATCCAATTTAACTTAATTCTTTACAACCTTTCTGCTAAGACCATGTAAATTCACTCCAGCATCTTTCTGACATTCATTAATTTTACAATATTTTTTAAAATATTTTTAATATTTTTTTAAATATACTTTAAATTTTTTCCAATCTTCTTCCATCAACTCTTCTCCCTGGTCTCGGATTCTACCGGTCATTTCCGCCATTTCCATGTAGTCCATCAGTTTCATCTGCCATTCTTCCCTGGTAGGTAGGTCTTGCGTCTTCCAATACTTTGCAATAAGTATTCTTGCCACTGTTGTGGCATACATAAAAAACGTTCTATCTTTCTTTGGCACCAATTGGCCGACCATGCCCAAAAGTAAGGCCTCTGGTTTCTTCAGAAAGGTATATTTAAATACCTTTTTCATTTCATTATAGATCATCTCCCAGAATGCCTTAATCCTTGGGCATGTCCACCAAAGGTGAAAAAAAGTACCTTCTGTCTCCTTACATTTCCAGCCTTTATTGTGAGGCAAATAGTAAATTATTACAAGCTTGACTGTTCCCAGTCAGCCATCATGATATTATGTCCCACATCTTGTGCCCATTTAATCATAGCAGATTTCACCATTTCATCTTGAGTATTCCATTTCAACAGCAGGTTATACATTCTTGACAAATTCTTAACTTTAGAGTCTAACAGTTCTGTTTCCAATTTTGATTTTTCCACTTGGAAGCCTATTTTTTTATCCAAATTATATGCCTCCATTATTTGATAATAATGGAGCCAATCTCGTACTCTGTTTTTTAATTTTTTAATTTTTCAAAGCTCTGCAATTTTAGTCTGTCTCCCTCTTGTTCCAAAATTTCCCAATGCTTCGGCCATTTAGCCTCCATATTGAGTTTTTTCTGGGCCTTTGCTTCCATTGGTGACAACCATCTTGGGGTTTTATTTTCTAACAAATCCTTGTATCTTATCCAAACATTAAACAATGCTTTTCTAACAATATGGCTTTTGAACGCTTTATGTACTTTAACCTGTGGAGTAATACGGAGATCAGACTTCTAATGGCCAAAGCTGAGTTGGGGGGATGAATTTTAAGCCTGGTCTCAAGAGATGCTATGTTGCCACAACTGTGAGGATTGTTTGAGAGAGTTTAAGTTCGTTATGGTAGCCCTGAAGGTCCACTCCAACCCCTGATGGCACCAGCATCTGTCACTGGTGTTGTGGCGCAATGTAGTGCCATAGTTCTTGCATGGCATGACATGGAAGTTACTGCTAGGATGTGTGACAGAGAGGGGGAGAGAGAGAATTTCCCATATATAACAGGCTCTATTCCTTATTTCTGTAAAGCATTTCCTAATATTTCAACGATTTCTTCTTGTTTTCTCCCCAGTTTGAATTTTTATGTTGCCTTTGATTTTACATTATGATGGTCCAGTTATTCATAAAGCTGATTTGAGCCACTTTATACGCTACCTTTTTACGGGAACACCTAAGGTGTTCTTGTTGTTGTTTAGTCGTTTAGTCGTGTCCGACTCTTCGTGACCCCATGGACCAGAGCACGCCAGGCACTCCTGTCTTCCACTGCCTCCCGCAGTTTGGTCAGACTCACGTTTGTAGCTTCGAGAACACTGTCCAACCATCTCGTCCTTTGTCGTTCCCTTCTCCTTGTGCCCTCCATCTTTCCCAACATCAGGGTCTTTTCCAGGGAGTCTTCCTTCTCATGAGGTGGCCAAAGTATTGGAGCCTCAGCTTCAGGATCTGTCCTTCCAGTGAGCACTCAGGGCTGATTTCCTTAAGAATGGATAGGTTTGATCTTCTTGCAGTCCATGGGACTCTCAAGAGTCTCCTCCAGCACCATAATTCAAAAGCATCAATTCTTCGGCGATCAGCCTTTGTGGTCCAGCTCTCACTTCCATACATCACTACTGGGAAAACCACAGCTTTAACTATACGAACCTTTGTTGGCAAGATGATGTCTCTGCTTTTTAAGATGCTGTCTTAAGGTGTTCTTAGGGTACATCTAAAACATGTGACACATGTCTCAGATAAGTACACTTGTCAGGGAGCTGAGATGGGCTGCAGCTCCTGTGGAATTGTCATCTAGTGACACATCTGGGCTTGCCTGTGCAATGTGTGAAATGCTCTCCGCCCCCGCCCCCCACTCTTTATTTATTAAATATCAAGTTGGCATATACAGAGTTTTTATGTGTAGATTATACTGGCAAAGTTAACTTGACATAAACTCTCATTCTGAATAATTTTCACCCAAAACTCAATAAAAAGAAAGAAAAAGGAGGAACCAAAAACATCTAGAATGAAAGAAATAAAATAATACATCTACTTAAGCTTCCCCTTCTGTTCATAGTATCTTGGTTAATGGAAAGAGTGAACTCACATAAAAATTAAGGTTTGCAGCCAAACAAAATAGAAATTAAATAAGTAGGTTTGATCTTCTTAAATTGTATAAGGTTGCTTGAGCCTGTTCAGAGTGGAAATACGCAGAATGATATCCATATCAGTGCTTTAAAGTTGTGATGAAGAAGAAGAAGAAGAAGAAGAAGAAGAAGAAGAAGAAGAAGAAGGATTTTTCTTTCTACAATTCACCTTTCTCTGCTTCCTTTACAGGTGATATCTCGACATCTCTGGTCCTAAACACCCTGTTCAAGTTAACCATAGATTGGTGTATGTTGACCAGGGTAGAGGGTAGGGCGTGAGATCAGTCCACATCTTCTTGATTTTTGTAAACGAAAACATCATTCTGGATAGGCACTAATATGTCTTTTTTATTTTATTTTTTGTGGTTGCTCATCTATGTTTTCCCACCGGCTTTTCCAGGAGGGCCATCTGCCAAATCTGAAATTCCACATGGAATGCCCTTTAAGTGAAACCTCTTTCAAACACCTTGGGAGGATTCAAAAGTTGCAGAGCTGGGGAGGTGTGTGCAGGGTTACGACAATAAGGACTGAGTATGCTCTGCTTGCAAGCTCTTTCAAACCCTACCTAGTGTCACATAACTAGGCATTGTTTCTCAGAAAAGTGAAACTCAGTACGATGCCTCTTCCTGCAGTGGGGACCGTATCCTCCTCCTCACCATGCTCATTCCATGAATATTCTTCCTCCTCCTCCTCCTCCTCTCTACAATTTCCCATTTCTACTCCCTACTCCTCTTGCCAGACCAGACTTGCTCTGCCCAGCAACTGAGCAAGCAAATGGCAGTGCTGCGAAGAGTCAGCATAGATTGCTCCTCTGCTGGATCAATCCCTGATTCCAATCCCTTATGCCCAATTATATATGTATATGCTGGAAAGCAGCCCCATGAACTGCAATCTATAGCAGCCTCCAAAAGTCATAGATTAAAGGAACAGTATTCCAGCACGTGAGAGTTCGCATAATTAGACAGAAGCATCAACAAGAATAATTGATACAAACGTTGATCCTGATTTTTGACCTATTGCCAAGAGGGCTGGTGTTAAGTGGAGTATAGATATCGGAGCCACATAAAAGGAAATCTATTCCAGAGGCTAAACGTCTGCACCTTGTCGTTGTGTGTGATGCTGTTCTGTTCTGCAAAGAGAGGAAACAGCCTCTTGCCCTAAATTTCCTAGGGGTGGCTTGAGAAAGACACAGTGGGGAGCTTGTTCTTCCAAACACCCAGAATCTGACCCTGACAAATGGTTGGCTGAAACCAGTTTTGAGCCCCTAGACAGAGTGTGCTGGTTTTGATTGGCAGAAGTCAGGGTGGGTTTTTCTTTTGGATTTCTGGGCAGTGGTGTTGTTTTCTTTGAGACCAGCCAGCTTTTGTTTCCTGTCTGGTGCTTCCATGTCCTCATGCTACCTGAATCCATAAATTTGTAATTAAACTGGCCATTATAAAGGCACGTTGGGTGCCCAGGATTATTTCGTTCTGGCAAAACTACAAAGGCTACCCTGAATTTGAGGAAGGAATGTTGATAATGTCATTGTGTCGCACAGCAACAAGTCATACAGGGAGGACAAAACTTAGTAATGTGCCATTGCAGCCTTGAAACTGGAGTTATAAAAATCTTGAAAAGTAGCCCATTTTCATTGGGTGTTTTTTTGCCTGAACATTCGTAGCTTGCTGTGTTAATGGCGGAAGTAGCCTGAAACTGTACTTAACGGTTACGAGTTATTGGGTTTTTTTATTGTGTTGATCTTCTGCATCTGGGAATTTGGATTTCATTGTAAGGTATTTGTGTTTGCAGAAACAGAGTGGAGATGCTCAGTGGTCTCATTTATCTCAATGCTTACGGATATTCAGGGGTCAGAGGTTTTCACCACCAATTCTCCGCATTCTGCTTCTCTAATTAGCTATTTGGCCGTGTCCATATCCAACTGCAATGAGAGAGTTGGCAAATTTCTTCTAAATCTGTTCCAAAACCTGTCATAAAACAAGCTCAGAGAATATTCTGGTCTTTTCTGCACAGTGAAAGGAGAAGCTGTAAAACCCTGGCAGTCACCTTTAATATTTCTGCATTGCATTGCCTTGCTTGCTTGCTTGTGGTTGTTCTTTAGGGTTTCGGTGTCATCCACTCATTGCCCCCATTGTGTCCAATTTGCCAGGAGCATGTTGGCCCCAGCTTTTTTTTTTTTTTCCAGCAGAGGTGAGGTCCACAGACACAGCAAGGACTAGTAAACAACCATTTATCTTGATCTCTTAGTGCCTATGTGCTCTCTGGGTTTTCACAAGACACCTTTCCAGTATGCTGATGATGACACACTAAAACCTTGTTATTCACCTTGAGCAAACATTGCCTCGAGGACTATCTGAAAACCATGACATTGCTGCGTTGTTTTCTGGGTTGCCCAGATATTGTGATCCTCTTTGAAGGTCCAGTTCCAGGTCCTTCTGCCCAATGAGGCATACCCCCCAACATTTCTCCAATAAAAACAGGAACATCCTAAATAATAATAATAATAATAATAATAATAATAATAATAATTTATTTATTTATTACTATTTATACCCCGACCATCTGGCTGGGTTTCCCCAGCCACTCTGGGCAGCTTCCAACATATATAAAAACATAATAAAGCATTAAACATTAAAAACTTCCCTATACAGGGCTGCCTTCAGGTGTCTTCTAAAGGTGGTATAGTTACATATCTCATTGGTTCAGGGGTTGCATAACTCCATACTCTTCAACATGTCTCCAATGAAAATAGGGACATCCTAAGGAAAGGCAGGACATTCTGGGATCAAATCAGAAACCAGGACGGCTTCTGTAAATCAGGAACTGTCCCTGGGAAATAGGGACACTTGGAGGGTCTGATGAGGTAAGGTTCTTTATGGTAGTAGCACCCTAGTTGTGGCACTGTCCTTACAAGGAGGCTCACTTGCACCATCTTTGTGGATTTTTCGGCATTTGGTCGAGACCCTTCTGTTCACCCAGGCCTTTCAAATAACTTATGTAGTCTGAGATTCTCAGGTCGATGCACATTTAAAACACATGGCTTCTCCTAAGGAATCCTGGGAACTGTAGTTTCTTATGGGGGATTAAAATTGTAGCTATGTGAGGGAAAACTACTATTCCCAGGATTCTTTGGGGTAAGCCATGTGTTTTAAATGTCCATTGAAAATGGTGTGGATGTCACCTCAGTTTATAGACCTGTGTTTTGGATTCAGGTGGGTGCTATGGGTTTGTTGTATTTACATAGTTTCAAACAAAGATGTGCTCTCCCAAACCCACATTCTCAGCATGTTTGCACTCCTGTCTCAGCGACGTGTATGCTGGCTTCGTCATGTTCACAGAATGGAAGATGGCAGGATCCCCAAGGACATGTTCTACAGGGAGTTGGTTTCAGGCATCAGGCCTGTTGGCAAACCAACTTTGAGTTATAAGTCTGCAAACGTGATATGAAGGCTGGCAACTTCAACACTGCTGTGTGGGAATTCTTTGCAGACGACTGGAGTGCCTGCAGGCAGTCTGGTTGTGCATCCATCGCAGTGGAGTCCTTATATGCACCTTATATGCCTCTTTCTGGAAACTCCTGCAGTCAAACTGGTGCTTTGCTTTGGACCACATCAGGCAATCCGAGAGGGGGGTCTTTCATCTGGGCAGCCCAGGACCTCCATACACACTGCCCAGGCTTGCACCCCAGGGAGGTCACTTGGGTGCTGCAAACACCGTGGTTTGACTTCAACCACAGAGATGCACACCATTGTCTCTCAATAAAGATGAATGTCAACAACAAGAGCAAGTTCCCCATTCCTGGTGTGGACAATACTGAGCTAGATGGCCTGACTTGGTATTAAGACAGCTTCCTATGTCCCTATATGATCTTATGACCCATTTCCCAAGTTGCAGTGCAGATTAATACTATAGCACTCACCCTGGGTGAGTGAGTTCTGGGTGATGGTGACATCATCATCATCACCATAATAATAATAGTAAAGGTAAAGGGACCACTGACCATTAGGTCCAGTCATGGCCGACTCTGGGGTTGTGGCGCTCATCTCGCTTTATTGGCCAAGGGAGCCGGTGTACAGCTTCCGGGTCATGTGGCCAGCATGACTAAGCCACTTCTGGCAAACCAGAGCAGCGCACGGAAACGCCGTTTACCTTCCTGCCGGAGTGGTACCTATTTATATACTTGCACTTTGGCATGCTTTCAAACTGCTAAGTTGGCAGGAGCAGGGACCGAGCAACAGGAGCTCACCCCGTCGCAAGGATTCGAACCGCCGACCTTCTGATTGGTCGTTCTGATCCTAGGCTCTGTGGTTTAACCCACAGCGCCACCTGCATCCCATCATCATCATAATAATTTATTATTATTTCTACCCCGCCCATCTGGCTGGGTTTCCCCAGCCACTCTGGGCGGCTTTCAACAGAACATTAAAAATAGCATAAAACTTCAATGGATCACATGATGGTGACATGGAACATGGATCACATGATTATTGAATGCACTTCCGAACATCCATGCACCAGGAAAACCAAAAGCAGCCTGCTCTCTTGTCATGTTGGCTTTCTATAGCATAGAGATGTTTTTGTTTGTTGGTAGGAGGACCTTGCCTCAGGTGAGCCCTTACCTGTGGGTGATACAGTCCAGGCACTGGCTGAGTCCTCTCATCTCCTATTTCTGAGAACAAGGTCTTCGCTTCAGTGAGAAACATGTCCTCTGGGGCTTTTTAGAGAGGCTAAGTGCTCTTGAAAGAGTAATAAACCTCAACATGAGTACCTGTCAATATAAATGCTTTTACTTAAACCCGGTGTAATTGATTGGTTTAATGTGTCCTTTGGTAATGTGAAACGTGCAAGGGTAAGGCATAAAAAAGCAGGCCCCACCATCTAACCATCCAGTGATATGAGGAAACGCTGAAGAGCATGCAAGGTCACCTAATGCTCTTAGTTTGGTGGGACCACAGTTGCCATATCATTCCTGGTTGCAGGCCATGCTAGCTGGGGCTGATGGGAGTTGGAGTTCAACAACTTCTGAAGGGCCACAGGTTGCTCTTCCCTAGTGGAAAGCCGGTGTGGTGTAGTGGTTGGGGTATCCGACTAAGAACCTGGGAGGCCAGAGTTCAAATTCCCACTCGGCCACAAAGCTTACTGGGTGACCACTGAGGCCAGTCACTTTCTCTCAGCCTAACTACCCACCTATCTCACAGGGTTGTTGTGGATATTAAATGGGGGAGGCCATTTTGACCTCATTGAAGAAAAATGTGGGATATCTCTGCAACAGAATAAATAAATTACAGTGTAAATGAAAACGGCATGATATTGGAGCCGAACCTATGAAGCTGCCTGCAGCTTTCATGTGAAGATTAATAATAATAATAATAATAATAATAATAATAATAATAATAATTTATTTATACCCTGCCCATCTGGCTGGGCTTCCCCAGCCACTCTGGGAGGCTTCCAACAAAATATTAAAATACCGTAATTACATGGGTGCCAGAAAGTAAATGTGTTGTCTTATGTAGCCCAAGTGGGGGTGGGTCATTAAGAACAGTTCTTCAGTAGAGAAGCAATTATTACTTCAAAACTGGAGGGCAAGGGCCTATCTATGTGCTGCACTTACCACAAGGATTGGCAGGATGCTGCCCTTCAATGCGTTGGGACCATCATGTGATAAGCTTCTATGCTGGTGATCCTTGTTTATTGCATTGGGGGGAGGTGGGGAGCAGACCCAGCGGCGGAGGAAGCCACTCAGGCACCTGGGGTGGCACACCCAGGGGCGAGGCAAGCTGCCCATGGGGCGGGGCGAGGGCAGGGCGCACTGCTGGGCCTCTGGAGTCTGCCTGCCTCCTCCCACTCAGTAGTCCTACAGCTGGGGGGGGGGAGGCAGCAGGCAGACCATTTGGGCAGCACAGAGCCTGCGCGCACCCAAGCCACCGCGTCTTTCCCAGGAGAGACGCATGGCTTGGGTGCACTGCAGGCCCCACGGTGAGTGCCGCCTAGCATTTTGCCACCCCCCTCAGTGGTGACACTGATTCACGATATGCAGCTGTGACTCATGAAGTTAATTCAAGGGCCATACTAGCTTATGTGGGATATCTAGAACTCACACATTATGTCTCTACTCAGAAGAGCTCAGCTAAGCTGTTATTCCTTGGGGGAGGTTTTTTTTTGGGGGGAACACAATATGGAGATCTTTCTTATTCCCTCATAGCAGCTAGTAGCAGATTGTGAGGAATCAGTTTTGAGTAAGGAAATGGCATGGTGGGAAGGTTTAAACATGCTCCCTGGCATCACAGTCCTGATCCATCACCCAGTCCACACCACCCTACCCAGCAACGACTGTTTTTAAGTCGGGGGGGGGGACCTGAGGAGATCTGATCACCTGTCCTCCTCGTAAGGTACAGTTTGGCTCTGACTAACACTGAACTCGGAAGCTGCATGGAAAAGGCAGTGGCGGCACTTGCAAAAATATTTGCTGTAAGGGGAATCGAATCTTCAAGGTGATCTTCTGAGAATTCCTTTCCTTACTCAGTGTGAAACTGCAGAAAACAGGGCAGGAAAGGTGACTTGGTAATGCTGCGTCTCATGCACTCACTGAACTCCACCACGGCTTCTAATAAGCTCTTCTTCACAGCTCATCAGTAAAACAAAATTTCATTTCCAAGCTCAGGTTCTGCTTGCCAAATGTTAGCTCACAGCATTAAAAAAACAACACACACAGCCTGTTCGTAACCTCTGGAAACCATGCCTTTATAGAGTCGGAGCCACATAAGCTTATAATGATGGCTGCACTTACCAGAATCCCAATAATTCCTTTAATGCAAACCATCATTAATGTACCTTCACATCTCTTCTGGCCACAGAAACTGTGCTGACTCAGTGCTGCAAACTCAGCATCTTCAGCTTCCACTCGGGCTGCAGTTTCCTGCTTGCTTAGCGACTCTAATTCTGTGTAATATTCTCCCTTGCTCTCTCCCTCTCCCTCTCTCTAACTGCCTCTTTTGTGAGGAGTTCCCTGCACCCCCGCCAAGGCTGCAGCCAGCCAGCCATATCCAAGTTCTCCATCTCTTTTGTAGAATAGGAGAAACTCTCACTAAAAAGCAGCAGGCGCAGCAAACGTTAGTATTTAATGAGATCAAGAAAGGGCTGGCATTCTCACTGCCTCGCCAGATGCATTTTTTGCTTGGAATTAAATCCCTCTGAATTGCACAGGATAGTCCCGAGCAAACGTGTGCAGGGGCTGCAGTCTTAAGGAGCAAACAAAAGGATGCCTTGAGAAGCTTGAGGGAAGCAGAAGGAATGCTTCGCAGACTGAATACGCATCTGAATGAGGACAGTGCCATCACGACTATGAAAGGTAATTGCATTTCATTTAGCTTCCCTATTCAGGCAGTTAAAAACAACAACAACAACCCACCACCCAACCACACTCTTGCCTGGTAACAATGGCAGCAGTCTCCTGGACACAGCTTTGGTATTGTGGCAATTAATCATAAAGAGAGAGGCAGAGACAAAGGGAGAGCACTGTGCCATTAGCAAACGGCAGCATATTAATACAATTAATAAATTGCGAAGGAGAGAAAATGGAGACTATGCAAGAACAAACAGGATGCTTGGTCCCGTCATCGTCCCCCACCCCGGCACCTTCTGTAAGAAAGAAAATGGGTGAAACGGACCCCCATCCCAAGAGATGGGGAAGTTGTTTTAGCACAGAGACTGCAGTCTCTCTCAGGGAACCTTCAAGAACCAAGCCAGTGGGTGGGCAGGGGCAAAAAAATGGGTGGGGCAACAGATACAACTCCTTTCCACAGTAGGGTACATTCCAGACATGTGTACACACACACATACACACCATATTTTCACCCAGGCAAGCAAGATGCATTATCAAAGACTCGTTGCAGTCAGACAGAAGCACTTGAGGAGGGCATGGAGAAGGGTTGGCGAGGAGTTTGGCCCAAGGAGAGTCCCAAGGTCTGGGGAGATAAGCTTGGAGAGCTGCAGTTCCTCACCTCTGCCCTATGCAGGTGGGTCTTCTCTTTATTTGAAGGTGAGCCTACTTAGATGCATGTTGGCAGCAACAGAACTCCAAGCAGCACCATGTAGCTGGCTCTAGTTCCTATTTTAACTTCTCGCAGTGCCACCACAGTTGCAACATTTGGGACCAAGGTGCAGGGCTGGCTCACTCACGAGGTGTGATGAAGCACCTAGCTCAGGCAGCGGAAGCTCCTGAGGCAGCCTGCCTGCCCCACCGCATCAGCACAGATTTCTGGCAAGATATCATTGAAATCTTATCAGTACTTGCTGAAGTTTCACAGGATATCCTAGAATGTGCAAGATCTTGTGAAATTTCATCGAGATCTATCTCGCTGGAACTTGCCATTGTTGGCTCCGGTTTACAGTGATGCCACACAACCAAGGTAAAGGGTGATTGGCAGGGAGGGGGTGGCAGCAGAAGGGCAAGGCAGAAGTTTTCATTCCGCCTCAAGCAGCGAAATGGGATGCACCACCTCTGCCAAAGTAGGGGCTGCCATTTTAGGAAAATCGCTGGCTAGACCCAGGTATCCATTGCTGCTTGAAGTGCTGGGCTGGGACACCATTTTAAAGGAGCACCCAGGAGATATATCAGTGGTGCTGATGACCCAGGGAGCTGACCAAGGGTGACCAGTATCAGTTTGCTTCCACTTGGAATTTCAGGCTGTTAAGACCACCTTTGTTGTCAAATGAACTCCTCTTTTGGAGACTTATTTGACATTCACATAGGCCTGCTCCATTGCCTCTGAAGATAATATTCCCTTGCCCAGCAGCTGCTCTACAATCTGTTCGGTTGCATTTGAAATATGCGTTTTTAAAGATAGTGAGGTGGACAAGGGCAAATCTTCCTATTGAATATATGCCAGCTAAAGCGCTAACTGCAATACTTGAGCAAAAAATGACTTGTCAAAGGAGTCTGCGTAGACACCCCCATGGTTTGCTGTCTGTTCTGTCAGTGCGAAAGGGAAATTGCTCAACAATTCGCGAGATTATGCGACAGTATAAAAGCGACCTTTTCATTAGCAGTTTCATGAAATGGCTGTAAAACCCTTGGAGGATTGCTCCCTTGCTCACCAAGTGTCAAAGAAATTATAGTGTTTGGGAGGAAAAGGTACAGGTTAGAAAACTGTTTCTTTTTTAACATGCAAAGGCCTCATCTTCAAAAACAGCAAAAATATTTTGGTTCGTACCCAATTACAGAAACATAACAAAAGTAATCATGTGATTCTTAGCTGATCAATGAATTGATTGGTTGATTTGCATTAAGCTGCCTATTTAGTTCTCTAGCAAAGAACACTAACTGTATTAGTATTAATGGCTTCCTATGATTACATTCTTCAGCTTCCCATTCATAAGGAATTCAAACCTTATTTTCTGGAAAATTAAAAGGAAAAGTGTTCTTGTTCTAAGAAGATCTATGAGGCCAGTGAAAACAGTGGAACCATTGTAGCTTACAGACTGCCAAATCCCATCCTGATTTCCGTAACAGTTGGAGCTCCATAACATAACAGTGATGGATAAAACCTGACATAATACAAATCTAGTATTGCACTTTCACACTGACAAGTATGAAATAAATCAAAGACTTTAGGAAAGAGCATCCTTTCAAAAGGATACAAGCAGGTCCCACTATCTGCCTGCTTGTTATCCATGAATTCACTTCATAAAATCATAGAAATGTAGAGTTGCAAGCTATCCTGAGGGTCCAGTCCAACCCTCTGAAATGCAGGAATCTCAACTAAAGCATCCATGATAGATGACCATCTAACCTCTGCTGAAAACCTTCAAGGAAGAAGAGTCCACAAAGGAGTCCATTCCACTGCTGAACAGCTCTTATCGTCAGAGAGTTCTTCCTGGTGTTTAGTTTGAATCTACTTTCTTGTAGCTTATATCCGTTGGTTCGGGTCCTACCCTCCAGAGCAGGAGAAAACAAGTTTGCTCCACCTCCATCTGGAAGTCCTTGAGATAGTTGAAGATGTCTATCATATCTCCTCTCAGTCTCCTCTTTTCCAGGCTAAACATACTCAACTCCCTCAAATGCGCTTGGTTTCCAAACCCTTGATCATCTTGATCGCCATCCTCTGCACACATTCCATATTTGTCACACATATTTGTCAATATCCTTCTTAAATTGTGGTTCCCAACACTGGACACTGTGCTCCAGGTGTGACCTGACCAAGGCAGAATAGAGCGGCAATATTACTTCCCTTGACCTGGACACTTTACTTTTGTTGATGCAGCCTAGAATAACATTTTTTGCCTTTTTTTGCTGCTGCATCTCACTGTTGACTCATACTAAGCTTGTGGTCCACTAAGACCCCTAGATCCTTTCCCCATATACTACTGGCAAGTCAGGTGTCCCTCATCTTATATTTGTACAGCTGGTTCTTCCTGTTTAAGTGTAGAACCTTACATTGAAAATCATTTTGTTAGTTATGCAAACATAAATAATGGCCCAAACCCATTACACTCCACAGATTCAGATAGCAAAAGAGCTGGAGTGTGTCCACTTTACTTGTTGTGCTTTGGTGTTCGGTGATAGTCATTTTTGGACAGAAACTATGGAGACAGGGAAGGAGGAGAGATATCAGACAAATCAGCGAACAGAAGAGATTGGACAAATCAGTTTTTCATTTGCCACTCTTCTGCTGGTTGGCTGCAGCCATTTTAAAAAGAAACAATGGCGGGTGGGGGGGGAGAGAGGAAACAATGGAAATCATGGGCTTTTTAGGTGAATGTTCACCTAACGAACGATTTCCAGTGATATAGCTTTGTAGGCAGTAAGCAGGACCTGCATGTATATGAGAACCTGTAGGCCCGATGTTACATACATTCTATTAATATTGGTGTTCTCTTGAATTCATGACAAATGAATATTAAGCTAATGGGTCTTGGTTTTCAGATAATACTAAGGCATGGTTTCTTGGTGGCCTGCATTCCTTTATGGCTTGGTGTTATTTGTGGACCTCATATCCTTCTATAACCATATTTTGCTTAGCAACCCCGCCTCAGATGATCACCAAGCTACAAAGCAGCCACTACTGTGATGAGTGCTCCTCCGCTGACTTCCAGTGATCTGAAATCTCCTCAAGTGCTGGCATTAGAAGAAGACTGATGTTAAACTGTAGAGTCCCCCCCCCCCACAGAGAGAGAGAGAGAGAGAAGGCTCCTTGTCTCCTGTATCACCATAAGCCACATGGCTTCTTTCATACTATGTAAGGTTATTGTTAAACTTTCTGGATGTGCGGGAGCCTTTGTAAAATCTTTCCCCGGCATCTCTAAAATGGCTAATGCTGTGCCCAGCAGAAGGGAGTTCAGGGAAAGATCAGCTAAGCAGTTGTGTGCTTTATGGGAAAGAAAGGGATGCGACATCCCCACTGTGCTTTGTGGCCTATTATGATTGCACTGCTGCACCCATCCTTGGAGAGCATCATTTAGAGTGCTTACAACTGGGGCAGTAGGTCACCAGAACAGTAAGGGATGGAGCGTCTCTTTCTGTCGGAAGCACCACGATAAATGCTGAAGAACAGATTGCTACATACCATAATGTGGTGAATATTCTATTTCGGTCCTGCTTACATTTCTGCTAGACTACTAGCATGGCAGATTCCCAGTGCCCCAGTTACTGTGCTCTTTGAGAGAGCATGTTTGAGACACCACTGATCACCTGTCATTTCCAGCATCACAGCCTTGTTGCCACAGAAGAAAATAAATAATTTGTTCAGCTGTGGCAGGTTTTCAGCAATAGCTTTGCAAAACCAGGTATCTTGTGCAGCATCCATACATTCAGCTAACTTTTAATATCCTCTTTTGCTTTTTCCAAACTCATGTGATTAAACAAATATATATTTAACTGTTTTGCTTTATATCTTTGCTTGCAGTTTATTGTGAATAAATGAGAAATGAGAAATGTTGTAGCCAGTTGCTCAGGAATTACCCTTTATAAGTCTGTATGCAGTGGCGTAGCGTGGGGGGTGCAGGGGGGGCTGGCCGCACCGGGCGCAACATCTGGGGGTTAGGGTTAGGGGTAGGGTTAGGGGGCGCAAATCCACGGATTAGGGGGCGCAAATCCACGGGTTAGGGGGCGCAAATTACTTGCCTTGCCCTGGGTGCTGACAACCCACGCTACGCCACTGCTGTATGTATGTATAAGATTTATATCCTGCTTTTCATCACAAATCTCAGGGTAGGTCACAGTTTGGGAAGGGCATATTTGTCAGGGTTTTTTTCAGTTTCTCTCAGTGTCTTATTTTTCCAATCTGAAATTCAGTTGTCCACATTTCTGCAGCAGTTTGCAATTTCTTTAAAATGGTGCAAATGTAGCATTTTGATGCAAAATTCTCCTATTATGCACCTTTGTGTACACAGTTTTGATTAATTACACATTTTTGCAAGCCGTTTCCCCCAGCACTCCCACCCATTTATGTATGTCGTTTTATATGCATTTGCATGCACACTTCCCCCTAACGTACACATTTGCATACACAGCATTTGGTTGAATTGCATTGCAAAATTCAGAGAAATGCAGATTTTGAAGGATAATCGTGTTTTGGATCATGCATTGGTTCGAGAAGTGCAAAATATGTAGTTGCTTATTAAAATGCAAACAGAATCTTCCCATTCCCTAGAGTGAAATAAATGCACCCAATAAAGCCACTCACTAAAACATCAAAACCACATTATGTGTTTGTGTTCAACTTAGTTTAAGATTAAAGATGTATAAGACACACACTTTGATTTGACCTTTGACATTCTGTTTCAGGAATAAGAATGTAAGATCATTCTCTAAAACTCCAACATCACACATTTATTAAGAATTGCATTGGAAAATGTGCTACCAGTTTTGCTTTAAACAAACAGAGATTCTTCTTGCATATTACACAAACCTTACATTAATTCCAATGACAATATTGTAGAAAACTCTACAAAAGAGGGCTAATCCTTTTTTAAACATCTGCAATATTTACTTTTTACAGACATATTAATTTTGTTAAAACTAATATCACTTGACAGTAACTAATTATTACCATTAAAACTTAATTAGCCACGGATACTGCACTTGAAAATCAAATATTGCCTCCTATTTTCCATCTAATTTGTTGGTTTATTAAAAAAATATCCGAGTGTGGGGTTGGCTGCAGGATTCATGCTTTATTGAGCAAAGCGGACCTATAAGTTCAAAATAACAGCTGAGGAAGGAAAGCTTTCTTCATTAATAAAAGCAATTAGTGAGTTACCCTGCTGTGTGACCAGGAGGAGTCCCGGCATGTAAATATAATCTTATAATTGGAGCAGTCAAGGCTGCAGACAGAGTGTGGTACATGTATGTATTGAGGGGAGAAAGAATGGAGGGGAGAGGCTGGATTTGTCATGCTAATACATAATAAGATTTCTTTTCATTTGAGGAAAGTTTGATTTTAATCGGTGTAATGTGATTACCCATTTTCTTTTAATTTGAAAATTTTGGATTGATTTGGAACAATTATGCAGCAAATAAAAATGTCAGGGGCCATCAAACTCATGATAGTATTCCTCTCTGTAACGGCTCTATTCCTATCCCAAGTCTTCAAAATCTGCAATTGCTTGGTGGCAGTAATGAGAAGGAAAGAAAGAGAGACAGTGGAAAGAACTAGAAAGAAATAGAGGGAAGGAAAGGGTGTGGGGGGAATGGGGGAGTGAGTTTCACATGGAAGCAGGAAGCATCACCGTGGGGCCTCAGAAGTTTGACGTCAGAAGGTTTATTGTTGGTACATGGCAAGAAGCAGCTTCAAAAACAGGTCACAACACTTGCTACCTCTTTTTTAAAGATTATCAAAGAACTAACTCTCTTTCAAAGGGTCTGGCAAAAGGGCGTGTGGCCCCATTTGCAGGTAGTGTTTCAGTTATTTAGGTTGGAGATGGTGAAGTTTGAGACCGAAAGGCTTTTTCTGGCTTTTCCGTGCTGCCAGCCACAATATCTAAATTATCAGAATGTACTAGAAAACTACTATGTCATGATAAAACAGCATAATTCCAAGCTGCATTGTAGAGGGAAATAAGCAGCCCCCATTGGCAGCTGCCATCTTTTACGGGTCCTAGCAGGTCACCGTTTTTTTAGAGCACCACTCACAATGATGCTACGTAATAAAAATATCATTCTGAGGAAATATGAGGATTTAAACATGGTGGCCGCCAACGCAAAATAACCTGGGTGTACTGCTATATTTTGCGCCCTTTCCCCTCAAAATTCACCCCCACTTCCTGACCCTGTGAAAGGCGGGGCAGGGCTCCTCCGTTTTTCAGTTTTCAATATTTCCACATTAAAGTTTGGCCCAGCCGGAAAAAATATTATTCCTATTGTTGTTTTATGTACAATTTTGTACAAATAAATGTTATTTCTGGGCCTCCGGCAAGGCTGTAATGATGTACGGTGGTACCTCGGGTTACATACGCTTCAGGTTACAGACTCCGCTAACCCAGAAATATTGCCTCGGGTTAAGAACTTTGCTTCAGGATGAGAACAGAAATCGTGCAGCGGCAGCGGGAGGCCCTATTACCTAAAGTGGTGCTTCATGTTAAGAACAGTTTCAGGTTAAGAACGGACCTCTGAAACGAATTAAGTACGTAACCAGAGGTACCACTGTATAATGCTGCCTCTGGGACAGGCAAGATGCTAAAGCTGGGCTTTCCAGCTATGGTTGCCACCCACCCCTAGAAAAATGTCGTCATTCTTTTTCTTCTTTTTCGAGAAAATTGTCCCCTGTCCTGTTTGGACTTCAAATGGGATGCCCTTTGTCCTGAATTGAAGCTCATCCTTCTTATCCTCAAACCTACGTGGGCAGAAGGTGGGTCCAGTGGGAGGAGGAGAGCGTGAGCCTGAGTGGGAGTTTGTGAGCGAGAGTTATTGCAGGACACAGGCAGAGGATGGGGTGGAGCTGCAAGGAGGAGTTTGAGAGAGAGTTTTTGCCTAGGCAGATGGTGGGTCGCAGAGAGCAAGAGAGGGGGTGTGCAGTGTTGATTTTTCAGAGTCCCAAGCACAGCGGAATGATGAGGAGTACGTGCCACATACTCTATATTACTTTATTTACACTTCAAAGCTGGTAGATTACAGAAAAACATCTTGCCTCTGCCGGAGCAGAGAAAGCATCCTCTCTCCTCTAAAGCACGGAGAGAACACAGTGTGAACAGTGAAAAACAGGAAACCAGTGTACGTCACATCCAGTCTCCTTTCCCGTGAGAAACTCCAACAGCAATTGACTGTGGAATGTAAACACCTGTCTCGTGACAAGCACTTTCGCTGCACAGTGAAGGAAGCAGAAACCAACATGCAGTGCATGGGCCTGCTATGGTAGAGTCTCAGATTTTGCACGTGCAGAGGGGGCAGCAGGTGGGTCGGAGAGCGAGAGCTGGGGTTTGCAGGGGCCAATGTAACCTATCCGATATTACAGCTTACAGTTGGCTATATTATACATTCAGTAAGGATCTGGGCAATCATCTGTGCAAATTGCTCCTGCTTCAATACATTCTCTTAGATTTCATTACAGTCTTCACCTACAGTAACTGTATAACTGATGAATACGACACATCATTTAAATATGTCAATGTAGTGCCGCTAAATAGCTACCAGCTTTTGCAATCCAACAGCTTGCTGCATATTTCAAAGTTGCTTTTGTTTTCTTTAAAGTATCTGAAAAAATACTGTTTTATTTAATAGCCTAGTTCATGTACATATCTTTTCTAATATTAGGGCTCCTCTTCTCCAGGTAACCTCTGCAGAGACAAACCACTGCTTATTATATCAGGGAGTGAAGTGACAGAAAGTACTCATGAAAGGTCAAGGAGAGAGAGAGAGAGAGAGAGAGAGAGAGAGAGAGAGAGAGGCTATTGAATCTACACAGAGGAACTCACTGATTGACCCTTTCTATGGAAACAAAGATGCTATTTTGCTTTCCTTTCAGTATTGTTTGTAGTTACAGACAGTTTGCAATTGATTGGGGTGAACACCATGTTGTGTTATGTTTCATCTTGGTTTGTGTCAAACCAGTTAGCATTACAAAGTCCAGCTTTGCATGTAATATGCAATATTTGTCTTACAGCTGTATCTTATAGTGTTTTTGTGGTTGGTTTGTTTTTTATTGAATAAACCACTATAAACCTTGTGTGCCATTGTAATGGATGGCTTTGAAGTCATTTTTGCACCAGGTAAAGTAATTTTTAGTCTCCCAATTCCCCCCGCAACCTATCCTGTATTATACCTGACCTAACCATGATTTTGCTCAACCAAAGGTGGCAACCCTATCTCCAACGCTGAAGGGTGGGGCGCCAGGAACAGGCAATGGAGGCATCACAGAACTATGGGGTTCTTCCTTCTTTCTCATCTGTGGCCATCCACAGGCAGAGGGGTTACATTATGGCTGCCATTATGGCCGCAGGGAACTGGATAACTCCATCCAACTAAACCACGCATGACCACTACAATGCAGGCCTTGAAATAGGACTTTAAGACTCATCTGTTCCTTTCCGTCACAGTTATTTTGTGCTGTTGGTTTTTTAATTTTTGAAGAAGTATTGCAATTCATTGTCTCTGCTGCACCTTGATTGTCCCCTGTTGTGTATTGCTACTTTGTGACTGCAATTCCCTAAATGGCTGCCTATGAATACAGTGGTACCTTGGTTTAAGAACAGTCCAGCTTAAGAACGATTTGGTTTACAAAGTCTGCAAAACCGGAAATAGTGCCTCGGTTTGAGAACTTTACCTCGGTCTAAGAACGGAATCCGAACAGTGGAAGGGCACCGGCGGCGGGAGGCCTCACTAGGGAAAGTGTGCCTCAGTTTAAGAGCGGTTTTGGTTTAAGAACGGACTTATGGAACGGATTAAGTTAGTAAATGGAGGTACCACTGTACTTTAAATAAGTTAAGAAAGGAAAGGAATGATGTGTGACCCCAAGGCTTGTTCCTGCATCCTGCCATGTGTATAGGCTATATTCATAGGCCCTGTGAGATCCAGCCTGCAGTAGATCTTTTCTTCCATGAGCTCTTTTTCTCTGTGCCTTTTCCAACTGGCCTTCAGCATTTTTGCATTAATTACAAGGTTGCCCTTAACTAGCAAAGATTTCCGTTATTCTCCTTCTTCTCACTCTCATGTTTTGTTATGCCTAGTTGTATTAAAAGGAAAGCGATGACATCCCAAATGGGTTAAAAAATATAGAACTCAAGCAGAAACTTCTTAATGATTATCTTTGACCTTCAGAGATTCAGATCAAACTTATCTATGAGGCGAAGCCAATTAATCGTCTGGGAGGATTTATTTTTTTTAAAGCCTACAGGCCTATTAAAATATAAATTGAATGCACTTAGGGTGTGCATTTCAGATCTCGCTTGTATCAAACACGTTAAAATCACAATAGAATGTAGGAAGAACAGTTGAACTCCAGTCACAGCAAACCAATTTGAGGCTAAAACATTGGGATGTACACTCCTCATTAAAAGGAAACATTTTTATTTTTAGTTCATTACAAAATGCCTGCTCAGTTGTACCACAAGTGTCAGGAATTCAAACACTGTATCTTACAGCTGGGAACAGATAAAAGACAGGAATAACGCCGCCCCTCCCACACACCCCATGTAGAAAGTGCCAATCATAGGTGCCAACTCCCTGGGGCCCTAGGTGCCTGAGTACCCACAAAATTCCCCATGAAAGGGCCAGGCACCCACAAATCTTGGTGCCAGGCCCATGCACACTCTATGGCACCCACAGCCCCAGGCACCCAGGGTCGTGGGGCCAAGCTGTCACCCCTAGTACCAATTCAAGGTGCATGTGGTGGTGGGGATAAGTATTTGCATAGTCAATGCCTTACACTGTAAGAACTCCAAAACAGAAAAAGCCTATATTGCCAAGCCCTTGGTACTATGTAGTTAACATAAATATGATGTTCCATTGTTGACTTTGGGTGTCTGAGGTGCTCACTATGCTGTTTTTAATTATTGTTCTGTAGTCATTTTATTAGGGACGCAGGTGGCGCTGTGGGTTAAAGCCTCAGCGCCTAGGACTTGCCGATCGAAAGGTCGGCGGTTCGAATCCCTGCGGCGGGGTGCGCTCCCGCTGCTCGGTCCCAGCGCCTGCCAACCTAGCAGTTCGAAAGCACCTCCGGGTGCAAGTAGATAAATAGGGACCGCTTACCAGCGGGAAGGTAAACGGCGTTTCCGTGTGCGGCTCTGGCTCTGGCTCTGGCCAGAGCAGCGATGTCACGCTGGCCACGTGACCCGGAAGTGTCTCCGGACAGCGCTGGCCCCTGGCCTCTTAAGTGAGATGGGCGCACAACCCCAGAGTCTGTCAAGACTGGCCCGTACGGGCAAGGGTACCTTTACCTTTACCTTTTTTAGTCATTTTATTTGAGGACTATAATTGCAGAGCACCCTAAGAGATTTTTAGTGCACCAAAAGGCAAGGTAAAAATATTTTTTTAAGGACGGGAAGCCTTTTTGTGTTTATAGAAGTCTAGCACCATAGGCACAAGGGGGTCACTGGTAATTTTTGCACGTGAAAGGATAAGAGATTTGCTAACGCTTGATACTCTAAACTAAAAGCTGCTCTCTTTGGACAAGCTTTATGGAGTCATCCTGGCAAAACAAACAGACCACATGAACAAGTGATAACCCTTCAAGATTTCGCAGGAAAGGGGGGATTTTTCAGGTAAGCAGTCCAATATCATTGGCTTTGAAAGCAACACTAATGGTTAAGCAACATGCTGTAATTCAAGAAACACTGAAAGGAAAGTGAAATGCTGCAGAGCAGGAAATATTGGGAGTTTGTTTAAATAACTCTGGAGCATGATGTTTGATAGTGCCAAAAATGAAGCTTTTCTTGGTGAATTTAGTAATGGCTTACCAATGCACTCTTCCTTCTATGACATACAATCTATGTTATAACAGTAAAGGGGGAAATGATGCATCCCCAGCTATTTTACAGCAGACGGGCATCTGCCCTACATAATTAACAAATGTTATGGAGCTTGCACCACAGAAGGGAGAAGCTGGCATCTTTACATGTAGGCTGTCGTTGCCATAATTATATTATAGAAGCAATGCAATGCAAACTACAGAAGGAAATGGGAAAGTGACACAGACAGGCAGAAGAAGCATTTGCTGTGAATGCGTTTTTCCAAGTATTTCCAAGTTTTTCCAAGGGAAGGGGGCACATCTAAAGCCTGGAGCAGAGTTCATAAGAGCCCTCCTGCATCTGCCCAAAGACCTGTCTGCTTGATCATCCTTCTACCCACAGAATGAACTTCCAGATGCCTATGGGAAGCCTACACCAAACAAAGGACATGGGGCTAATAGCCCCAATCCACTCTTGTTCTCCAGCAGCTAGTCTTCTGCTTCCTGACTCGCCTTGACACTTTACCATCTGGGGCTCCCTGTAGTTGTGGAACAGGCTCCCCTTGCTCGGTTGCTCTAAATTTATATCATTTAAATTTAAATGAAGCTGGTATAAAGACTAACCGAGGAGAATCCCACCCTAAGGCTAATTGTTGTTGTTTAGTCGTTTAGTCGTGTCCGACTCTTCGTGACCCCATGGACCAGAGCACGCCAGGCACTCCTGTCTTCCACTGCCTCCCGCAGTTTGGTCAGACTCACGTTTGTAGCTTCGAGAACACTGTCCAACCATCTCGTCCTCTGTCGTCCCCTTCTCCTTGTGCCCTCCATCTTTCCCAACATCAGGATCTTTTCCAGGGAGTCTTCTCTTCTCATGAGGTGGCCAAAGTATTGGAGCCTCAGCTTCAGGATCTGTCCTTCCAATGAGCACTCAGGACTTATTTCCTTAAGAATGGATACGTTTGATCTTCTTGCAGTCCATGGGACTCTCAAGAGTCTCCTCCAGCACCATAATTCAAAAGCATCCATTCTTTGGTGATCAGCCTTCTTTATGGTCCAGCTCTCACTTCCATACATCACTACTGGGAAACGCTAAGCCTAATAGGCTCCACCATATTTGTGTAGAAGCCTCTGGAGGGTTGTGCTAGTTAATGATAAGTTAACTGCTGATGCTGTGTGTCATCCTAGAAGCCTCCACACTCCTGCTGCAGGATCTGCTGTGGCTGAGGAATGTCCCTAGGCCTCATAGCAGATGCTCAGAAGCCTCCATTGTGTTGCACAACATGATGAATTTCATTTATTCATTCTGCAGATTTATAAGCTGCTTCACAGCCAGAAGCTTACAATAGCATAGCTCTGTTGTAGGTTATAGACTCATAGAATTGTAGGGGTGGGTAGCTGTATAATAAGATAACATATAAAGATGAAGATTAAAAAAAAAAATTTAAAAAATCCAATCATTTCTACAGTTGTAGAAAATGAATAAGTCACACGTCAGGAAAAGCTGTTTTGAACAAATACATCTTCAGCTGCTACCTATCTGTCTATCTATCATCTATCTATCTATCTATCATCTATCTATCTATCTATCTATCTATCTATCTATCTATCATCTATCTATCTATCTATCTACAGTATCTATCTATCTATCTATCTATCATCTATCTATCTATCTATCATCTATCTATCATCTATCTATCTATCTATCTATCTATCTATCTATCTATCATCTATCTATCTATCTATCATCTATCTAATCTATCATCTAATCTATCTAATCTATCATCTATCTATATCTCTTCCTAGGATGGATGGATAGATGATAGATAGATGATAGATAGATGATAGATAGATAGATAGATAGATAGATAGATAGATAGATGATAGAGATAGATAGATGATAGATGATAGATAGATAGATAGATAGATAGATAGATAGATATGAGGGATAATAGTTATCTTTTTATCTATCTATCTATCTATCTATCTATCATCTTAAAAGCTTGTATTTACAGGACCGCCTTTCCTCGTATGCCCTGCAGAGGACCTTAAGGAATAATCATAGTTTAGAGGTCCCAGGCCCCAAGGAAGTCAGATTATCCTCCACCAAGGCCAGGACCTTCTCATTGATGGCTCCAACCTGGTGAAATGCTCTGTCCCATGAGACCAGGGCCCTGCAGGATTTAACTGCCTTCCGCACGGCCTGTAAGACAGAGCTATTCTGCCTGGCTTTCAACTTGAACTTAGCCTGATCGTTTATTCCCCTTCCTTCCCTCCCCCTCCCCTTTTATGAAGATTATCCACTCTGGGATCCCACAGCTAATTCTCCCCTGGTCTCCTCGCTGGCCCAAATAGGACTAATTTAGCCAGCTAGCCTTGGTGATCATCTAATGTTTATTGGATGGGTTTTCCTCCTAAACTGATTTTAGAATTCTGAATTTATTGTTATTCACGTTTTATACTATATTTTATGCTGTTTTTGTTGCATCAATTAAGTGTTTTAAGTTTGTTGTTTAGCCGCCCTGAGCCCGATTTCCTGAATCGGGAAGGGTGGGGTATAAATATATTATTATTATTATTATTATTATTATTATTATTATTATTATTATTATTATTATATCTAGTACAAACCAAGCACACTTTGGGGGCTTATAACACTCTCTAACATGTCTCATCTGATGAGCACAGTTGCTAGGCAGAGATACGGTATATGGGGGGAAGCAGTCCTGGAGGTAACCTGGTCTCAAATTGTTTAGGGCTTTAAATGCTAAAAGGAAAACCTTGAACTGTACCCATCAGCAAATGGCAGCCAGTACAGCTGGCCTCCTTGGCCTCCTTTGGGAGGAAAGGAAATGTCACTGAGTGGTTGGATGCAGAAAAATGGTGGGAGGAACCAGCTGGGTAACTGCCAAGGGAAGAAGGCTCAGAGCCTGGGGACTGGTGGTGGGATGGCAATAACTGGTCAGAGGGAGAAGAGCGAGGAGGCTGGGAAGAGGCAGTATCAGAAACCGAAGAAGTAACAGATTTAAGTGAGCTGGGAGAGCCTGCGGCAGGGAGAAGACCAGATTCAGAGGCAGAAGTTGAGGCAGGGGAGGAGGGAGGCAAGAGGTAGAGATGAGGCAGGCTGGTGAAGAATCACGGGTGTCTCCCTTGGTCTTCCAGAACCAGAAGAGGCATGAAAAGGGCGAAGGAGAGGTTGGTAAGCACAGTCTCCGATTGTCTGGGGAAAGTCCTGGGGAGGAGGGAACTTAAATAGCTCTGGGGAGGCAGGGACTTTCAATTTCAGCAACTGATCCATGGGGCAAGACCTCCTGGGGATGAGCTGCTGTGGCCATTAGGCCTGGCATTCCGCCAAGCCTGTGGAGATTGTGTTCTTGCTCATAAAGATTTAACTCCATCTTTGAACTGTGTGATTACTGATTGGCATGTTCCTGTGACAGGCAAAGCATTGATAAAAAGATGAAGAAGAAGAAGAAGAAGAAGAAGAAGAAGAAGAAGAAGAAGAAGAAGAAGAAGAAGAAGCAGCACAAAGAGCAGTAATCCAGTCTTGAGGTACCAATGTTCTAGCTCAAACTTGTGCCAGAGTCCCCACACATGCACAGCTAGGATAGCTGACAAGAGACACTGGGAGTTTCTAGACCCACCAACAGATTCTAGTAAATAGAGGATCCACTTCAGTAGGAATTCTTCCAAAGCAGGGCCCTCGATCTGTTATCAAAACCTGGTAAAACTGAATTTTGATAGGAATCCAATGAATGACAAGAGTTTTATTTGGGGCTGCTAATAAAATTGTAGGGAAGCTGTAAGAATAAAATTATTTAACAATGCGGTTGTACAAATGCTTTACAAATATTGTACCCATGAAAGAATGTGAATTGTGTTCAATGGGACTTTTCCCCAAGTAATTGTGGCTTTTATCTCCAAACCAAGTACCTGCCTATGTAGGCTATTTATTCCCTTTATCTTTAGGTGAGCGGTGCTTTTGTTACAGGACCTTTCAAGGCTTTTATAATTCTCTTAACATTACTCTTGCCCCCTTTTTAACTTCTCAAGAGTCCTTATGTCATCAAATTACCCTGTTTGTCTTGTCATTAGTGTGAGCTGACAGTTGAGATTGATTAATAAATTCTCAAATTAAGCAGGAAGGCTTTTAAAAGGTCTGAAAAAAAGTTTAACCTTTTTGTAACCACATAATATCTTGTGGGGCCTGGAGCTGTCTGGGGTATGATCCTAATTGATAATCTATAAAGTTAATAGTTCCCTCTTGGTGCTTTATCTACATCAACTTGAGTGCATGAGGGCTAACACAATAATTGATGTTCTGTTGGCTTTCTATGCTAAATCCAATTTATCCCCTCCACAGCAAAGTCTTCTCCGTTGAAGAATAGCTGTTCTTCTGGGCTATTATGACAAAATATAATATTTCATATCCTGTGTTCTTTTTTAAGTGTTAGATAAAGTTGTTTACCTGCACAATATTCAGCAAAGAGTGACATGCAGTGTGGTTCTGTATAAAACCCAAAGCATAAAGCAAATTGTGATGCCATAGGGTTTAAGTGCACTACTGACAAAGATACTCTGGGTCAGAACGGCAGCCCCACAAGAGCCTTGTGTCACTCTGCTGCCCAAAAAACACCCCTGCAGACTTTTTTGTGTGGGGGTGGTGTTGGAGTGAAACCAAGCTGACTGTAAGAAAAATCCTAGTACAGATTGAGGCAGGAAGGGTGGGGGCTAAAGGAGGAGGATAGTTCATTTTGACCTTCTTCAAATCCACTCCTCCCCAACACCAGTTTTCATCATTTCAGCTGTACAATTAAAGGTGGGAAACTCACTTCTAGCATTAGCATCATGGCATGATGGCCACTTACCAAGATGGTGCTGGAACAAGGTAGGGGAGAGCAGCAGCAAGATCAGGACTGCAAGAGCACACTGGTGGGAGCACCAGATGGACTCCACAGGTGTGACCACATAGCCCTGTCCACCTAACCTTGTCCCCACACTGCCCAGTACTTTATTTGTAAGCACCAGTGACACTACTATTAAGAAGATGGTGACACAACACCAACCCACGACACTGGCCACTCCTAACTCGCACGCATGATCTGAGCCCCTCTGTGAGTCTGTGAAGGAGAAGTACGAGAACATCTGCCCTCCATGCAAAAGGTGCCAGGTTCAAGCTCTACATAGGTCTGGAAGAGAACCCTGAAGAGCTGCTTCCGGTCAGTGTTTTGAGCTAAATGGACCAATGGTTGGGCTCTATATAAGGCAGCTTCTATGTTCCAATGAATTAACCAGAAAGCAAAAAAGAAAAGTGTGTGTGTTTGTAATACTCTGCAGGAGTACGTTTGAGCTCATTAAGGCCAGAAGTGTGTATTTCAGTATTCCCCAGTGCCATCTAGTCTCCGCTGTTTAACACCTAAGCCTTCTTAGTTGCATATCAAATATCAAAGAAACTACCTTCTATTATCAACTGGGCATATATTACTTTGAACCTTCCTACTTGTTTAATTAAGGATTCTGTTCTTAATACATTTACGAAAGAGATTTACTTGGTCTGCAAAAAAAATGCTTCCGTCCTCTTGTCAACTGAAAACCATGAACAATGTATACTAGAAAAACATTTATTTGCCCTCCATCACCAAATCAAAGGCATAAAAATAAGGAGCAATGGATTCACAATTTGCTGTGTTTAGAGCTTTCTGACCTGTTTGACCATCTTAGGGACTCCAAACTAAATTTGTGTAGGGTTTTCTCCTTAGCCGTTTCTTTTCCTGAAGATAACATGCAAGGATCCATGGTATGCATGGTAGATTCTCATGGAAATGCCAGTTCATGCTAGTCAACTCTTAGCTTAGTTTATTAAAGACAGGTCAATATTTTCAAGAGTACTTTCAAGATTTAAGTTTTGTTGCTCTTTGAAAAGCTTTTACTGCCCTTCTTTTCCAAACAATGCCATCAACTTCTTTGGAGGATAACTGTAAAGGGGTTCTCTATGTACAGGAGACAACATGTGCTTGTGGTACTGGGGAGGCAGAAGATGTAGCACATTACTTTTTGCATTGTTCCTTGTTCCAGAGCTCGGTTGTTCATTGCTTGTTCATTGCTTGTCCATTGTTCCAGAGCCCTTTACATTTACCTTGACTAACCTGTGATGGTAGGCACTTGTACTATTCCAGTGTTTTGTAATGACCATTGCATCACACACAAATAAAACGAATAAAATCAGTATTATTTATTGTGATCTGCCAATCAGTATTATAAATCTTAGTAAAAGAAATGCATCGATCATACTGTACAAAAGTCTTCTGCAAAGTTATGGGAGGAAAGTTTGGCGCTGAACAGTGAAATATAAGCCACCACAACAGACTGATACCTAATTAAGTAATAACTGATACACGAATATACTTCTAAATCTTTCCATATTTTATAAGCTCTAACATTGGTTTAAAAGGCACAGAAGTGTTTAGGTTAAAAGGAATTTGACTTCGAAATAACATGTTCCTTATTTAGCATTTGGTGAACACTGTAGTGTGGAATAGCAAATTACTTTGAAATGGCTGCAGCTAGTGAATTGCTACCTCTGAGTTATGTGATTTATTTTTAAGACGAAGGTCTATTATTATCATAGCACTGTTCACACTTTTGTAGTTAAGGCTGTGTTAGTATTCTCATTACATACCTTGTTTATTTATAAGGCTGAATTATTTTATGGGGGCAGAAGGGGGTATGGAAGGATTTAAACACTGAATATTTTTGTATTTAAAGTATGGAACAGAGAGGAAGCCACTGCTTTACTGTTACTGTGCAATGATGACATTCTGAGGGCTACAATTCCTTTCTACTTAGGATCCGCTTCTAAACTGCTGGTTTTTAACACAGCACAGGGCAGCCCAGCAAACCTGTCCAAGACATCATTTGGTAAAGGAGTCCCCTTTGGTAGTATACCTAACAAGATTGAGGCAGAGTAGAATTCAAAGGGAATATGTTATAAGGAGCAGGAGATCAGGACAATTTGGTGAAGCATTTCTGTAGCACTGAAACATACATATACATACATAGAATTGTAGAGCTGAAGGAACCCTGAAGATTCATCTAGTTCAACAACTTGCAATGCAGGAGCACACAGCTGTCCCATGCAGGGATCGAACTTGCGATCTTGCTGTTATCAGCACCATGCTCCAACCAACTGAGCCATTCATGCATGTGTTTTCAATCATTCATTTTTGCTCCTCGTCTGACCCACCACTGGCATGTGGCCCCAAAAGCTTACCCAGAAGGTCTGGAAAGCGGTTCCTCATCCCAGGCTGAAACAATCCACTTCCTTCTCAAGCTATTCCTAAATTCTGTGCATCAATAAGATATGGACACTCAACACAGATAGATGGAACCCTATGCATAATCTGAAAGAACAAACTGATCCGCAGAATAATTAACCTAAAGGACAGAATACTTCCCTTGAAGAGTCAAGATTTATGGGTGTTGGGCTGTAGGCAATAAATCTATGCATGCTACCAGATCGCATTTCAAGTTCTTTATTATCTGTGAATTTCCACAGCATTTATATCCTCTACAAGCTCATTATTCAGTTATGACAGCATATAGTTTCACAAATCCTTCTTATTAGGCCAGAAGGGACCACGATCATGTCTGATCCTAAGCTTTTGTGTGTGACATTCTCAATTTTCAGGGAGCATGTAGGACCAAGCAGGGGGCACACAATGAATGCATTAAGAGCAGGCCTTTAGCAACATGTGGAATGGCTCCTTTAGTAATTATAGCTGCCTTCTGTTCTCATTTCTGCCAGATTCTTCACCTTCTCAAGCAACAGAGAATGCAGAAAGCCTCCGGCAATTACTATTGTCATGTAAATGCACAAATAGAGGTAGAGCAATAAATGTGTGTGGCTTAAAAATAGCAATTGCTAGAAATCAGAGCCATAGCATTTATTATTTGGTCACTAAGCTCAGTCATTTTCTCCTACAGATTAGCTAAAATTACAATAATTCTAATACAGTGTGGAAATTCAGAACCCTAAGAAATACCTTGCAATATTAGTCTGGTTATCAGTTCTTCTAGTTGCTAGTGGTTTACAAATCAAAATCATTCCTCCTGGCCCAGTTGTGTGAGTCAGGGATAGGGAACCTATGGCCTTCCAGAGGTTGTTGGACAACAACTCTCATCAGCACGGTGGCCACGGTGGGTGGAGATGAAGGGAGTTGCAGTCTGACAGCATCTGGAAGGCCACACCTTTCCCATCTGTGATACAAGACCAGCTGCCCCATAAACAGATGAAGACAAGCAAAAAAAAAACCCAAACTCCAGCATCCTCTGTCTCTGGATTAGCTCTGACTGAGTTGTTTCCCTTCTAGAGCTCCCCTCCTCCCCTGCATTCAGAAGAGGAAACAAATATTCACGGTTGATAGGAAGGCATTTGCTGTTGTCTTTGTCTGTGTTTATCTTTCTTTTGGAGTTCAGTATTTTAACATTCTGTATTTCAACCTACTCTCTTCTTTCTCCTTCCCTCCAGTGTTTTCTCCCCCTTTGACCAATTTCTTTCATATATTTTTTTTTATTAAATGCACACATTTTTGCAGAACATTTTATGAACGTTGTGAGATGCTTTGGGGACTGCTGTAAAAAAGCAGGATACAAATCAAATCTAAATTGATAACTAATACACACCCTGGGACTGTGTTGCTCCGCCTGCCTGTCTGGCCCTGATATGAAAGAGGTACCTGATGGTAACAATTTTTCAGGGACCCTTCAGTTTCACTAGAGATGAATGGATCCGTGCATTTCTGTCTGTGTCGGTCTTTTAGATATATAATTTAAGTTTTCACATAAAACAACAACAAAAATAAACAAGCTCGTCACTTTAATAATACAATAATGGAAACCACTATTGTTGGCATCCATCTGCTTTGGGAGACAATGGAGGGGTGTGCCTTTCGGGCGGCGAGGTCAAACTGTTGGAAGGTTGCAGCTCCTGCTGTGACTGTAGGGACCGATGTAGGAGAGACATGTTTTGTTGCAGCTAGGGCAGATGAAGGTGTCCGGTTGTGCTGTTGCAGATGCACCATGGCGTTTCTTCTCTTTGTGCTCTTCCCAGCGGTCATCCCTCCTCTGGTCACTGCTATGGATACACAACTTGATTGCCTGTCTCCAGGAACTGCAGTCATCCGCAAGGGATTCACGCATGGCTGGGTTGATGTTGCCAGGCTTTCATGACACGTTTGCAGACATCTTTGTAGCACAGTGGGTCTGCCAATGGGCCTGGTGCCTGAAGCCAGCTCCCTGGAGGACACATCCTTAGGGATCCTGCCATCTTCCATTCTGTGACCTAAACAAGCCAGCGCAGATGTCGCTGAAACATTGGAAATGTGGACTTGAGAGAGCACATCTTTGTTGGGAATACTGTTCTGCTGTGTGAAACTGAAAATCTTTCTGGTGCAGTGCATGTGGAAGGCATTGAGACAAAAGAGTTCAACAGTTATTGGGAAAAACATCCTTCCAGAATGAGGCAGAGAGCAGCAGCGGTCTCTGATTCTGGTGGTTCTGAGTAGCAAAGCAAGTTAAGGGGCACCAGATATTAACAAAACTGTCCAAGTAGGATATCTTCTCTATTTTTCCTACATACAGTGGCACCTCACGTTAAGAACTTAATTCGTTCTGGGGTTAAGCACCAGCAGTGGATCAGTTAATGCATCCTGCTTCTTATGGTTACTGATGTAGCCTCAAGTTGAATGCCCTCCAGATGGGTGCACACAGGTCCTGTTTCCAGACTGCCCAGGTTGGTTCCTCTTTGCCAAACGAAAGATCTTTGGGATTACTATCAGCTGAGGTTGCCTCCAACTCTCTGGGATCACACCCTCTCCCATAACCATGTTAAAAAACACTTCTAAATGGGGAGCCAGAATATCCCTGAAGGATTTATAAAACTCTGATCCAAAGCCATCAAGTTTCCTATTTTAAGGTGTTTAGTAGCCACATCCAGTTCCTCTGGGAGAGCCGGGATATTGAAATAATCCCTATGAACTGAACTTTATGGAGTGATACATAAATCAGCCAAAAAATTATCAATTTCAGACCAGTCTGGTGAGTCAGAGGGCAGCAAAATATTTCACAAAGGCAGTGCTAATCTCTTCTGTTGTACAAAAGGCCTTGCCATTTCCATTAGATGGGATTACATTTCTATGGTGGCTTTTTTTAAAAAAAAAAAAATGGTGTTTGTTAAGAACTTAGAATTTCTGTTTTCAAATCTCATTGTTTCATGTAAACCAGAAAAGTGCGACTTTGGTCATTTTCAAACACCTGAAGCTCAGCCCTATTTTTGCTACCGGTTTGCAATAAAGTTTCTGGCTGCCAGTGCATATATGTTGATCCTCCAGATCAATAATTTTCCCAAGGAGGCAATTCCTAGCAGTTTCCCTCCATTCCTGAAGGGTTGAGGCTTTTTTCATGCAAAGCCCTCTCATAGCTGATTTCATGGCCTCCTACACCGTTGCCTGGGAGACATTTGGAGTACAGTTAAATTTAATACATTCAGTAAATTAAGTTTTAAGCTTCTCCACAATGTCCCATCCGTGCAAAATACTAGAATTTAGGTGCCGGGCGGTGGTATGGGATTTACCTGGATAAAGATTAAGCAAAAGAGAACGGAGCATGATCTGAGACCGTAATCTGACCCATGCTAGCATCTGACAAGTGACACGATAGCCTTATAAACAAGAAACATATAAATGAATGAATAGGACTTACGGCTGCCAGCATCAAAAAGGGCAATTATGACCTATTTTCGCCAGATATAAAACAGGTTGAACCTGTCAGCATAGATAATTCCATACTACTAGAAAGAGTGGGATGCGGGTGACGCTGTGGGTTAAACCACAGATCCTAGGACTTGCCAATCAGAAGGTCGGCGGTTCAAACTCCCGCGACGGGGTGAGCTCCCATTGCTCGGTCCCTGCTCCTGCCCACCTAGCAGTTCGAAAGCACATCAAAGTGCAAGTAGATAAATAGGTACCGGTCTGGCGGGAAGGTAAACAGCGTTTCCGTGTGCTGCTCTGGTTCGCCAGAAGCGGCTTAGTCATGTGGCCACATGACCCAGAAGCTGTACGCCAGCTCCCTTGGCCAATAAAGCGAGATGAGCGCCGCAACCCCAGAGTCGGCCACGACTGGACCTCATGGTCAAGGGTCCCTTTACCTTTACTAGAAAGAGTGGAGCAAGGGACCTGCTCCTACTACTTCTCCCTACTCCCACATCCCTCTCCATCTGGGCAGCAAAGAGGCATTATCGACGTACAAGGATACATTTCAGTCAGGTAAAAACACTGAAGGACAGGGCACAGCAGGGCCAGTGGTTGGTGACTGGGCCAGTCCCAAGGGCCAGGTTGGGGAGCCACATTCATCTACCAGCTCCAGGTACTTCACCCCTGAGCTAGCCCAGTCTACTCTGTCTGCCAACCACTCTCCTGGGTCTCAGACAGAGGTCTTTCACCTAATTCTTTAACTGGAAGCCTGAAAAGCATGTGCTCAACTTCTGACCCCTGTCACCTTTGCAGTACTCAGTTCTGGACTAATGTGCACTGTTTCACAAGCTGATATTGCTTTCTCCAGTCACTGAGTGACATACAGCCAGTCATAAGAACATAAGAACATAGAGCCAGTGATGTGACGAGCCTGGTCGATCAGGCCAGTGGCCCATGTAGTCCAGAACCCTGTTCTCACACCAGTGGTGTGCAGTGAAATTTTTTCATAGGGGAAGAGTTAGGGCCAGAGGTGCCAGCTTGCGGGGGTGGTTGGGGGCCCCGATGTTGCATGTGTGACATCCCCACATCTTGATGTGGCACACATGAGCATCACAGCTCCCTCCCTAAGACAGGCAGAAGCTTCCCAGAAGCTTTGGG
Organism: Podarcis cretensis; assembly: GCF_951804945.1. Taxonomy (NCBI): domain Eukaryota; kingdom Metazoa; phylum Chordata; class Lepidosauria; order Squamata; family Lacertidae; genus Podarcis; species Podarcis cretensis. The sequence continues at coordinate 28,945,900 of NC_137173.1, read as the reverse complement.
AAGGAGGCACCAAGCTTTGATACTTTAATACTCTAATTTGATGGGAACATTTAGTGGACTATCCTAGTCCCCCTAGTCCACTGACCACATGCCGCTGACCACAACCAGATGCCTGTGGGAAGCCTGCAAGCTTCATGCATTGAAGTTTAAGGAGCAGCACTTCCAGTTTGCATGGTGCATGCCTTCCAGGAAAAACCTGAGCCTTGTTAGCTCTCATTTTACAGACATTATCCACTGCCCGTTGATAAATGCATGCTCTTTCTTGTTGACCCTGCCCCCCCCGCCCCCCAGTTTGGGTTGTTGATCTTTGCACAATTGTTTTGCAATCATTATGAAACTCAGCACCTTGCTTTGGAGTCTGTGCTAAGAGTCCTTATTAGGCAGAAATGTCTGTTAACAAATGTCAGCTACTTATCAGTGAAGCTGACATTGCACTGTGGCTCAGCTTCGGATCCAAGGCTTCAGGGAGAGAACTCATTGAGCCTTCATTAGAATTCCCCAGTGAATAGTCATTTGCTTGATTTGAGCACAATTCCCACAATTTAGACCTAAATGAACTAATGGAGGGGGCAGGGAAGTTGTGGTCCTGAGCAGTACCTCAGCACTGCTCTCCATCCAAGAGGAAAAGAATCTGATTAGAGTGCACTTTAAATAGTCCATTCCACATCATCTTGTTGTTGTTTAGTCGCTTAGTCGTGTCCAACTCTTCGTGACCCCATGGACCAGAGCACGCCAGGCACTCCTGTCTTCCACTGCCTCCCAGCGTTTGGTCAGACTCATGCTGGTAGCTTCGAGAACACTGTCCAACCATCTCGTCCTCTGTCGTCCCCTTCTCCTTGTGCCCTCAATCTTTCCCAACATCAGGATCTTTTCCAGGGAGTCTTCTCTTCTCATGAGGTGGCCAAAGTATTGGAGCCTTAGCTTCACGATCTGTCCTTCCAGTGAGTACTCAGGGCTGATTTCCTTAAGAATGGATGCGTTTGATCTTCTTGCAGTCCACGGGACTCTCAATAGTCTCCTCCAGCACCATAATTCAAAAGCATCAATTCTTCAGCCATCAGGCTTCTTTATGGTCCAGCTCTCACTTCCATACATCACTACTAGGAAAACCATGGCTTTAACTATACGGACCTTCATTGGCAAGGTGATGTCTCTGCTTTTTAAGATGCTGTCTAGGTTTGCCATCGCCTTTCTCCCAAGGAGCAGGCGTCTTTTAATTTCGTGACTGCTGTCACCATCTGCAGTGATCATGGAGCCCAAGAAAGTAAAATCTCTCACTGCCTCCATTTCTTCCCCTTCTATTTGCCAGGAGGTAATGGGCCCAGTGGCCATGATCTTCATTTTTTTGATGTTGAGCTTCAGACCATATTTTGCGCTCTCCTCTTTCACCCTCATTAAAAGGTTCTTTAATTCCTCCTCACTTTCTGCCATCAAGGTTGTGTCATCTGCATATCTGAGGTTGTTGATATTTCTTCTGGCACTCTTAATTCCGGCTTGGGATTCATCCAGCCCAGCCTTTTGCATGATGAATTCTGCATATAAGTTAAATAAGCAGGGAGACAATATACAGCCTTGCCGTACTCCTTTCCCAATTTTGAACCAATCAGTTGTTCCATATCCAGTTCTAACTGTAGCTTCTTGTCCCACATAGAGATTTCTCAGGAGACAGATGAGGTGATCAGGCACTCCCATTTCTTTAAGAACTTGCCATAGTTTGCTGTGGTCGACACAGTCAAAGGCTTTTGCATAGTCAATGAAGCAAAAGTAGATGTCTTTCTGGAACTCTCTAGCTTTCTCCATAATCCAGCGCATGTTTGCAATTTGGTCTCTGGTTCCTCTGCCTCTTCTAAATCCAGCTTGCACTTCTGGGAGTTCTCGGTCCATATACTGCTTGAGCCTTCCTTGTAGAATTTTAAGCATAACCTTGCTAGCGTGTGAAATGAGTGCAATTGTGCGGTAGTTGGAGCATTCTTTGGCACTGCCCTTCTTTGGGATTGGGATGTAGACTGATCTTCTCCAATCCTCTGGCCACTGCTGAGTTTTCCAAACTTGCTGGCATATTGAGTGTAGCACCTTAACAGCATCATCTTTTAAAATTTTAAGTAGTTCAGCTGGAATACCATCACTTCCACTGGCCTTGTTATTTGCAGTGCTTTCTAAGGCCCATTTGACTTCACTCTCCAGGATGTCTGGCTCAAGGTCAGCAACCACACTACCTGTGGTGTACGAACCATCCATATATTTCTGGTATAATTCCTCTGTGTATTCTTGCCACCTCTTTTTGATGTCTTCTGCTTCTGTTTGGTCCTTACCACTTTTGTCCTTTATTATGGTAATCTTTGTACGAAATGTCCCTTTCATGTCTCCAATTTTCTTGAACAGATCTCTGGTTCTTCCCATTCTGTTGTTTTCCTCTAGTTCTTTGCATTGCTCATTTAAGAAGGCCTTCTTGTCTCTCCTTGCTATTTTTTGGAAATCTGCATTCAATTTCCTGTATCTTTCACTATCTCCCTCGCATTTTGCTTGCCTTCTCTCCTCTGCTATTTGTAAGGCCTCGTTGGACAGCCACTTTGCTTTCTTGCATTTCCTTTTCATTGGGATGGTTTTCATTGCTGCCTCCTGTATAATGTTGCGAGCCTCCATCCATAGTTCTTCAGGCACTCTGTCCACCAAATCTAAATCCTTAAACCTGTTCCTCACTTCCACTGTGTAGAATCATAGAATCATAGAGTTGGAAGAGACCACAAGGGCCATCGAGTCCAACCCCCTGCCAAGCAGGAAACACCATCAGAGCACACCTGACATAGTATTCATAAGGGATTTGACTTAGATTGTCTCTTACCGGCCCAGTGGTTTTTCCTACTTTCTTCAGTTTAAGCTTGAATTTTGCTATAAGAAGCTGATGATCTGAGCCACAGTCCGCTCCAGGTCTTGTTTTTGCTGACTGTATAGAGCTTCTCCATCTTTGGCCGCAGAGAATATAATCAATCTGATTTCGATGCTGCCCATCTGGTGATGTCCATGTGTCGAGTCGTCTCTTGTGTTGTTGGAAAAGTGTGTTTGTGATGACCAGCTTGTTCTCTTGACAGAACTCTATTAGCCTTTGCCCTGCTTCGTTTTGAACCCCAAGGCCAAACTTGCCAGTTGTTCCTTTTATCTCTTGACTCCCTACTTTAGCATTCCAATCCCCTATAATGAGAAGAACATCCTTGTTTGGTGTCAGTTCTATAAGGTGTTGTAAGTCTTCATAGAATTGGTCAATTTCAGTTTCTTCAGCACCAGTGGTTGGTGCATAAACTTGGATTACTGTGATGTCAAAAGGTCTGCCTTGGATTCGTATCGAGATCATTCTATCATTTTTGAGATTGCATCCCAATACAGCTTTTGCCACTCTTTTGTTGACTATGAGGGCCACTCCATTTCTTTTATGGGATTCTTGCCCACAGTAGTAGATATGATGGTCATCTGAACTGAATTCGCCCATTCCCATCCATTTTAGTTCACTGATGCCCAGGATGTCAATATTTATTCTTGCCATCTCATTTTTGACCACATCCAACTTACCAAGGTTCATGGTTCTTACATTCCAGGTTCCTATGCAATATTTTTCTTTACAGCATTGGACTTTCCTTTCACTTCCAGGCATATCCGCAACTGAGCGTCCTTTCGGCTTTGGCCCAGCCACTTCATAAGCTCTGAATCTACTTGTACTTGTCCTCCGCTCTTCCTCAGTAGCATGTTGGACGCCTTCCGACCTGAGGGGCTCATCTTCCAGCGTCATAACTTTTATATGCCTTTTGTCCTTGTCCATGGAGTTTTCTTGGCAGGGATACTGGAGTGGCTTGCCGGTTCCTGCTCCAGGTGGATCACGTTTGGTCAAAACTCTCCACTATGACCTGTCCATCTTGGGTGGCCCTGCACGGCATAGCTCATAGCTTCTCCGAGTTATTCAAGCCCCTTCGCCACGGCAAGGCAGTGATCCATGAAGGGGTCCACATCATCTAATGCATGATTATTACTTGAGACAGCATTTGCAAAATGTCAGCAACTTGGCCAGAGACATAAACAATGTTTCCCAAAGAATCAGCACAGTGCTTTAAATGATGCTTCTCTCCTGGCCCCCAAATCGTACCCATTAGGCACCTCCATTTATTAAAGCTAACACACTAGGTCAAAGCCAAGCATCTCTGAGGTCTTTTATAAGCTGTACTGAGGGGAGAGTTTTATTCATCTATGTCTTTATTGTATTTGAAACATTTTTAGGTATCTGTTCATGTATCAGTGTACAGTGTACAGAATTAAAACATCAGTAAAAATGAGCAAACAGGTTCCGGACAATATCAAAACAATAAAACAGCAGCTATTCATAACAAGTTAAATATATTAAAAAGACAGCAATCTGCAATCAAACACTATCTGAGAAGAAGGCGTTTGTCCATCGTTGGGAGGACAGCACGAAAAAGGCTGTAAATCAAGTCCACACCCTTTATTTAAAGCACTCTTATATATCACAGGCTTAATATTGATTTGGTTTACTGTCCATGTAAGGGACAGCATCAACCACAGAGCTATGGTTATGAAGACATCAGTTGACTTTGTCCTCAGAGAACTAATGTGGCTGACAGTGCAAGACTTAGGACCAAACAAGATGATTCATTAAATGCAAAGACATATCGTCTCCAGGGAAGAAAGGGGCGAGCCAGGGGCTGCCCTGACCTTAAGTGGCCCTACGAAGGCCCGCCCCTGCCACCAGCCGATTGGCTGGCGCCACAGGGTATGCTAATTGGGTGAATCCCTGTCTCCCGCGAGGCTGGCGGGGTCGTGATCCCACAACCCCCCCTCCTCCTGAAGATCGGAAGGGGCAATGGCATAACCAAACAGAAAAAAAAAATCTGCTTTGCAAGTGGTTTGGGAAGCAGCGATAGAGGGGTGCAGAACCGTGTTGTGGGGGGGGGCTCAATATTCAGAGGACCCTGCACACAATGTCATGATATCATGCGAAATTTTAGCGTGCAGTGTCAGGACCTCGCGTCATGTCCACTCAGTCATCTGGAGAAGCTGGTGCCTCTGGAACTGATGGTGGCAGGCTGTGAAGAAGGAGACACAGAGCATGGCTTTTTGCCGTTCTTTGAATGCAATGCTGCACTTCTGGAGGAGACCAGACCCTTCTTGGAGTGTAAATGCTCTGAAATTCCTTCACCTAGGTTCAAGCTGTAAATATGTGTAAATAAGCTATATATCATAAAGACACCATAGTCTGTGCTGCAACTCATTGTCCCAAAAGGTAACACAGGCCCTGGTAAGCACGCCTGATACCCCTGGAATTTTGCACCGACCGCTCAGAGATTGGGGTGGCATGTAGCAATAGATATACAGTGCTACCTTGGAAGTCGAACGGAATCCGTTCCGGAAGTCCATTCAACTTCCAAAACATTCAGAAACCAAGCTGTGGCTTCTGATTGGCTGCAGGAAGCTCCTGCAGCCAATCAGAAGCTGTGGAAGCCCTGTTGGACATTTGGCTTCCAAAGAACGATTGCAAATCGGAACACTCACTTCCACGTCTGCGGTGTTTGGGAGCCAAAACGTTCGACTCGCAAGGCGTTCGGCTTCTAAGGTACGACTGTATATGTATCTCATTCCAAGCTCCAAGCACAACATTCTTCTCTTTTATTTTGGCAAAGCATCTAAATATGAAAAGCCATTGTAATCAGAGCCCAGCCAGTTTTTAAAAACTATATGCTCTGATGGGTAAGGCATTTCTGCTCTTTGGCTGCTGCAAGAGACATTTATTAATGGATGGGTTGATGATACTGATTATGTGCCTGAGATCATTTCAAAAGAGCCAGAGAATACAACTGCGGATGAACAATGTCTGTTCTTGTGAAGGTTCCTTAGCAATAAATTAGATTTTCGATGCAAAATATATTTGATGTTCGGGAACAAAAGCAATCAGGCCTTTGAGAGCATGCCTCTGGTAGGAGGTATTAGGAAAATGAAAGGAGACAGACTGAATGCTTTCAATATTACACCATGCAAAAATATCACAATTTATTTTCAGGTCTCCCCCCAATTCACCTGAGGAACAGCAATATGCTGTTTGTAGGAAGGGCAGCTCTAAAAAGGAAGAAAAATACTATAATGAGAGGTGACAAGGTTGAAGCAATCTGTATTAGTATTTAAATGTGCACACTGTATTAAAGCATTTGGGAAAATTCAGCTGTCTGATTCCTAGAGACAAACGTCATAGCAACAATTTATGATAAAGCATACAGAATTTGCATATAAAGGTAAGTTTCCAAATAAATCTATTCTTGCAGACTTATCCTTTCCAAAAAAAGCTTTCTTGGTCCTGCATTTTAAAAAAAGCACTGACTCCCTGGGGATATGCAAATGATCTGGTAGCACTTGAGAGCTTTTTAGTAATTACGACACCATCTGAGTTCTCAGCATTACAATACGATCAAAATGTAGCCTGTGCATCAGCATTCCATATGTCAGCCTCCAAAATAATATATTTAGATAGTCGTAAAATGACACCGTTTAAATACATGCAAGTGCAGCTGAATCTCAGCTACTATCCAACCTTCAACACCAGTTCGGTGAGTGAGAGATCAGAGCAAAGTCTGTTAAAGACCACATAACACCGGTCTTGAAATACCTACACTGGCTCCCAGTATGTTTCCGAGCACAATTCAAAGTGTTGGTGCTGACCTTTAAAGCCCTAAATGGCCTCAGTCCTGTATACCTAAAGGAGCATCTCCACCCCCATCGTTCTGCCCGGACACTGAGGTCCAGCGCCGAGGGCCTTCTGGTGGTTCCCTCGCTGCGAGAAGCCAAATTACAGGGAACCAGGCAGAGGGCCTTATTGGTAGTGGCCCCCGCCCTGTGAAACGCCCTCCCACCAGAAGTCAAAGAGAAAAACAACTACCAGACTTTTAGAGGACATCTGAAGGCAGCCCTGTTTAGGGAAGCTTTTAATGTTTAATTGACTATTGTATTTTAATATTCTGTTGAAAGCCGTCCAGAGTGGCTGGGGAAACCCAAACAAATGGGCGGGATATAAATAATTTTTATTATTATTATTATTATTATTATTATTATTATCATCATCATCATCATCATCATCATTATTAAATGCTAGGACCTCTTTCTGAGATATTCAGTCTAATTCATCAGCAAACAGACCTTCTTGAACCTAAATATATAGTATAGACAAAGTATTATCATTGTAGCAATTATTAAGCTAGAATATGCTTAAAGTCTTGGATCATCTCATCAAAATTGACCCATTACTTTATTTTCACATTCTAAAAATTGAGTATTAATTAGAGGCTTCATCAGTTTTTTAATTGCTTGGCATGGAATTCAAAACTCAACTACTCTTAATGCTTGCTTCAAAAATAAGGAAAATAACACTACAGCTCCACCCTCTCACCCATTAATCGATCTGGCTTCTGCTCTGGTGGTGGCTGCTGAAGAGCTTTCAACAGCAAGAAGCTGGTCAGGTTTGTGTTTGACTGTTTCCTTCCTTCCCCCACCTGGAACACTGTTAAAGCAGGGATCCATGAGCCCAAAAGTCAGGAAGCCATTTCCCCAGACACCCATGTCACTGCTGTAACCGTGAGGTAGGGAGAAGGACAGACCTCTATAAATATGTGAGGCAGTTGGATGGGATTGCTCAGCCTCTCAGAGTTCATTGCCAAACAACAACAACAACCCATCTTCTATTGATATAACTCCGTCAGTAGAGCATGAGACTCATAATCTCAGGTCATGGGTTAGTTGGGCAAAAGATTCCTGTCCAATGGTCCCTTCCAATTCTACAGTTCTATAGATTTCTCTGCCTTTTCCTAATGCTGTTTATTCCTGCATGTTTGTCTCTTGCATCTTTTCCTTCTGCATGGAAAATATACTCTTCTTATAGGGTGCCCTGGAAAGGAACACTTTGCTCCTTGGGCTAGACCAATATGGTGCCCTTCCGATTGTTGGACTCCCAACTCCCATCAGCCCCAGGCAGCATGGCCAGTGACTAAAGTGGAGGGCCAAGAACACCTTGAGGACACTCTGTTAGCTACCAAGGGCTAGTCTCTGGTGTGAGATAGTGCAGTATCAGCGCTTAAATTAATTGCCGCAAAACAGTTCCCATTGGTACCAGTGGGATTGCTTTGGAATTAGTCATTTTGAAGATTGCATCTTTCAGCTTCTCAGTCCTTTCAGATGCTGTCCCACTCAGTTTTATGGGGCTCTCCAGAGACATCCCTGCAACTATTTTTGTTCAACCCATCAAAGTAAATATTACAGCTTCCTAAAGCAGGCGGTATTACTTAAGTAGCAAACCATATGGAGTAGGGGGGCATTGTTTTAACTGTACTTTTGGAATTAGAAGATTGATATGGATTGTTTACAACATGACATCAGCAATTAATGATCCGCCATGGGGGAATACTCCCATTAAAATACGTGTTTCAAATCTGTAGTTAATGAGTTCAGCAATTCACTGCACCAATTAATTGTGTTTCTGCCTTCCGGGCAGACTTTGCATAATGAGAAAGAAGTGGAAGAGTGGACCTGAAAGAAGCTTACAGTATAACCCTATACATTGCTACTCAGAAGTAAACCACATGAAGTTCAATGGGACATACTCCTCATTAAATAGGTACAAGATTGTAGCCTTCTTATAGGTCACCCATTATGGCTCTCCAGTTCACTCTCTTCAATGGGATCTCCCTAGATTAGCAATGGGGAATCTGTGGCCCTCTGGATGCTATTGGCCTGTATCATCCGCCATGACTGGCCATGCTAGCAGCAGACAATGGGAGTTGGGCATCTCACAATATCACATGAGAATCACCCCTTCCCATTTCTTCCCATGAAACTGAATGCTGGACGATTCAGGGCAAGTAGCTCTTCGTACCACACACAGTTAAACTCTGGAATTTGTTCCCACAAGAGGTAATCATGGTCACAAACTTGGATTATTTTAAAAGACGATTGGACAAATTCATGGAGGGTAAGGCTATCAGTATAGGGACACAGGTGGCGCTGTGGTCTAAACCACTGAGCCTAGGGCTTGCTGATCGGAAGGTCAGCGGTTCGAATCCCCATGACGGGGTGAGCTCCTGTTGCTCAGTCCCTGCTCCTGCCAACCTAGCAGTTTGAAAGCACGTCAAAGTGCAAGTAGATAAATAGGTACCGCTCCGGTGGGAAGGTAAACAGCGTTTCTGTGCACTGCTCTGGCTTTGCCAGAAGTGGCTTAGTCATGCTGGCCACATGACCCGGAAAAACTGTCTGCGGACAAACATTGGCTCCCTTGGCCAGTAAAGTGAGATGAGCACCGCAACCCCAGAGTCGTTCGCGACTGGACATAACTGTCCTTTACCTTTACCTTTTTTAAGGCTATCAGTGGCTGCTAGCCATTATGGCTATTTTTTACCTCGACTGCCAGAGGCAATATGCCTTTGAATACCTGCTAGAGCAGGAAACTGGGGAGATGTGGATTTGGAGCATATTAAAATCTGATCCGGAACTGCAGAGAAGTCAGGAAGTTTATTTTATTATGAAGCTCCAGTCTTTTTTGTTTTAAAACTGATGTATGTATTTCTTCAAAGGCCAACTGGGAATGTTAAACACCCAGAGCAAGGATGACCCAGACCCAGCATGTTGCAAGAGCTGAAAACCATAAACAGCCCAAAAGCAGAAGAAAGAACATTCAAATTTATGTCTGCCCCCTGCAAGCAACTGTATAACTCGGCCCCGTTGCATATGTATAGTAACAAATGCAGATCTTAGAAGTGGAAGTATAAGTAGGTCACCTTTATCACTAGCTGCATTTCAGAGCCGAAACAAGCCGTTTGGCTTTTATTTCAGGGATAAAAGTGTTTGATGCTTATGCAATACTCCATCACTTGAAGGCTGGTGGGAAATGGCATTTCGCTCTCTGTGTCCTAAAGCACAATGGTTTGTTTAATCAAAGCTGTTAACGTCATCGCAACGGGAGTGGATATGTGAGGGATTACAGAAATAAAATGAAAGCAGCATTTATGTACGAATAAAGGGCAAACAATTAAGATCATTAAGACGATTTGCAGAACAAAAAGGAAAAACAGGAAAAAAAATCCTTAGAAGTAGGTCATGATTTTTGTGAGGCGGATTAGAGATTGAATCAAAGAAACATGGAGTTGCAGAGGTTCTGGAGGAACATTTTGTTCAAACCCCTCCCTCCCTCCCCCCCCCCCCCACATACACACACCTACAAATAAAAATCCCTGCGCTTAACACGATACTGCAGCATGCTTGCTCACCCGCTTCTAAGACTCTATTCACATGCACAGCCATGGAACTGTCCCACATGACCGCGTAAATAATAATGATGATGATGATATGGAGGCCACACCCATGTGGGAGGGGCCTATCATCTAGTCATTCAACAAAATTTATATGCCACTTGCTTATAAGAAAACCTCTAAGCGGTTTACAAAAATATAAAACGAAACATTAAAATTCTCTTTAAAAAGCAGTCAAAAATAGTTATTGAAAAATATTCAAAAGATGGGTACAGTAGCTAAGCAGAAATTGAATACATGTAACTTCTACATGTCTGGATAGGCTTGCCTGAGCAAAAAAATGTTTAAACAGGCACTGAAATGTGTACAGTGAAGACGGCTGCCGGATGTCAATAAGGAGGGGGTTCCAAAGAGTGTAGGTGCTGCCACACTAAAATATCTATTTCTTACCACTGATCTTCTCTCCCAGTGTTATTCTCTGGTGTCCATGAGAGTTCGTCTCTATCTAGTACAGAGATCAGGGAGGCTAATGAGTAAACTCACAAGAGTTAGGGGAGTGCCAGAGCTCACAGAAAATGTAGCTATTACATATACTTTGCAAGTTTATTCTACCAAGCAATATATGAATATATGATATCAACCTTGCAAATGCAGGTTGCAACCATATCACTAAAAGCACTGAAAGTGTAGAGTTCAAGCAAATGAGCTCAGCACTCGCTGCATCTCAAGCTACCTTATTTCATCATTATAATTGTGTTGTGTTATAATGAAGAGTTCTAGAAAGGTTTTGTGCATTTTACAGGTGGGAAACATTTCAGCTGATGGTCCAAGGGACAATCAGTGACTCCACGGCAGTGAACTCAATCCCATGTAAAGCTGGTTACTCAGAGACATGAACCAAACAATTGGACTAAAAAAAAAGTGAATTTATGGTAGAGAATCCAAATAGAAATGCAGAGGAAAATACTGTTATAGTGGAGAAAGTATGTTTGTGTGCAGTGTGTACTTAGAGGGCAGTTTGATGGGTTTCTGATGACCTAAAAGACAGAGTGTGTGCCAATTCATAAGAAAATATAGAATAATTTAATACATGAAAATGATTTGCAAAACTAAGAGTTTTATACAGATAGGAGAAGGAAAGTGGTCAGCCGCTGCAATCCCAGTTTAGACAGGGCAGATGCAGTTAGATACCATACCCTCCAACATTTCTCCAATGAAAATAGGGACGTCAATAATATTAATAATAATAATAATAATAATAATAATAATACCCCACCTATCTGACTGGGTTGCCCCAGCCACCCTAGGCAGCTTCCAACATATATAATAAAACATTAAACATTTTAAAACTTCCCTATACAAGGCTGCCTTCAGATGTCTTCTAAAGGTTGTATAATTACTTATCTCCTTGGCTCAGGGGCACATACCATACCTTCCAACATTTATGCAATGAAAATAGGGGTGTCTTAAGGAAAAGCAGGACATTCCGGGGTCAAATCAGAACTGGGGCAGCTTTTGTAAATCCAGGACTGTCCCTGGATACTTCTGTATATCAGAGGCTTTCAACAACCATTCTTGGCCAATGATGTCGCGTCAGCACAGCCCACCAGAAGCTTCTGCACCGCTGCACATTTCTGCCAGGTGAATTATACTCCCTGGTTTATGTCTGCTTTCTTTCATGCCTCCGGGTGGTGGCGGCAGCCAGAAAGTAGCAGTGGGATTGAGAACAGCAACATGTATTGCAATATGGATGGGCCTTGGCCTCTACTAATTTACAGATCAAAACACAGCTGGGACACTACTCTGCAGCATATTTTGCATGGTTATTATTTTAGCACCCAGGAAGAAAACAGTGTTCTCATGCTTGAAGGCCTCACACAACCATGTCACAGATCCTCCAAGTGTCCCTATTTTCCAGGGACAGTCCCAAATTTACAGAAGCCGTCCCGGTTTCTAATTTGATCCCAGAATGTCCTGCTTTTGCTTTAAAAGGTAAAGGGACCCCTGACAATTAAGTCCAGTCATGAACAACTCTTGCGGCACACATCTTGCTTTAAAGGCTGAGGGAGCCAGTGTTAGTCTGCTTCTGCAGACAGTTTTTCCAGGTCATGTGGCCAGCATGACTAAGCCGCTTCTGGCGAAACCAGAGCAACCCACAGAAACGCCGTTTACCGTCCTGCCAGAGCAGTTCCTATTTATCTACATGAACTTTGACGTTCTTTCGAACTGCTAGGTTGGCAGGAGCAGGGACCGAACAACGGGAGCTCATTCCGTTGCGGGGATTCGAACCGCCAACCTTTTGATCGGCAAGCCCAAGTGGCACAGTGGTTTAACCCACAGTGCCAACAGCGTCCCCTGCGGACATCCCTATTTTAATCTGAGAAATGTTGGAGGGTATGGAGTTATTCAACAACCAAACCATCTGAAGGCAGTCATGTATAGGGAAGTTTTTTTAATGTTTTATTTTTTATTATGTTTTCATATATGCTGGAAGCTGCCCAGGGTGGCTGGAGCAACCCAGTCAGATGAGTGGGGTATAAATAGTAAAATTATTATTATGGAATAGAACGTTCCTATTTTCATTGGAGAAATGTTGGAGGGTATGATGTCACACAGCACTTAAAGACAAGCATTTGAAATTTACTATAATCACATTTCTAACAGGAAAGAAGCAAAATCTAATATGTACTAACGTTGAGGGATTCAGGTGGTGCTGTGGGTTAAACCACAGAGCCTAGGACTTGCCGATCAGAAGGTTGGCGGTTCGAATCCCCGCGATGGGGTGAGCTCCCATTGTTCGGTCCCTGCTCCTGCCAACCTAGCAGTTCAAAAGCACCTCAAGTGCAAGTAGATAAATAGGTACCACGCTGGCGGGAAGGTAAACGACGTTTCCGTGCGCTGCTCTGGTTCGCCAGAAGCGGCTTAGTCATGCTGGCCACATGACCCGGAAGCTGTACACCAGCTCCCATGGCCAATAAAGTGAGATGAGCGCCGCAACCCCAGAGTCGGTCAAGACTAGACCTAATGGTCAGGGGTCCCTTTACCTTTACCTTACTAAGGTTGACAACGTTACCCCTGGAGTATAATTAGTAAATCCAGGGATGGAACAAATGCTTTTGGGTGCTTTGCTCAACAAGCTGGTGTCAGCGCCAGAAGAATATGGCCAAATTTAAAAAGACAATCAAGAAACAAAGAATGTATACATGTTCCAGTGCAGCATTACTATAAATCAGGAACCTGTTTCAGTTTGAGGACTGTATTCACTCATCCAGGGGCCACAGGCCAGAGGCAAAAGTGAGAAAAGGCCAGAGGTGAAAGTGAATGGAACAATGATGCTACTTTTGCCTTTGTACAGCAGACTGCATTCCAGCAATGCAAGTTGGAGATTTTTCCACCCACCCACTATACATATAAACACAGATAAGCATTATCGCAATTTCAGGGGCACATTGCAGTCAGACAAAAGCCCTTGGGGCTAGTATGGGATTGGGCCTGGGACTCTGCATTCAACCCTCCATCTTGCCTTAAAACATGTACCGTACCTCACTGGCTCTATTGCCCCAGGTCCTGTTTCACCGAAATGCATAGTAAACCAACCCGTTCATTAATTTTCACAGTCTTTTTTTCCCCACCAGAACCTGAAGGAGAAGACAAGATTTATTTGTAGGTTAATAAAACTGTTGAGGATGATTGTTCATTCTTACAACTTGAACTCAACCCATCAAGAGAAGAGGAAGTGATTCTCTTCCAGTTAAATTGACTGAAACATTCTGCAACAATGGAGAATAATAAAGCACAATTAAAAGTGAAAGGGACCTGAGGCTGTTAAGGGCTTGCGGGATCCTTTAATGGAACATGAAGGCCATTTAAAGGTCACCGGCTTTGAAGCAAACTCCCAGGTTTCTAAAAGGGAAATTACAGATCTCTTCAAACAGAGTCATCTTTGAGAGTGTGCATGTATATAGATATATTTATATTATACCCTCTTTTTTCTGAGGAAACCAAGCAAGTAAATGTACATTGCTCAACTTACTTTTCCCCAGGACACTTGGGAAATCAGAGAGTTCAGCAATAGTGTCTTATATTTTCTGGAGGCTGGAGAGGAAAAATGGAAACTATATTCACTTTCCTTTGTGTGTGTGTGTGTGTATAAGAATTGCTTTGATTCTGTCATATTCCCTGTTTGCTAGTACTCTGGTTATGCAGTGAAGGCATTGTTGTTGTTAAACAAAATTAGCTATTTATTAAATGAAAGTTAATAATGATAAATGCAGCAAAACAGTGATGTGGCACAGGGCGGGGTTTTTTTTTAAGTCCACAAATAGCTATTTGAAATGATAATTGGGGACTGTCGTGGTGTTGGAGGGAGGACTTGGGAAAGCAGCCCCCTACTTGACAAGGACAACAACCAATTTTCATGAATGGAGGAGTAGGATATTGATGGCTATGTATGCCTCTAAATACCAGTCGATGGCAATCAAAAGTGAGGAGAATTGTGTTGCCCTCAGGTCCTTCTTATGGGCTTCTCATGGGCATCTGATTTTCCCCCGTGAGAACAGGATGCTGGACTATTTGGCCTGATCCAGCAGGCTCTTCTCATGTCCTTATCATGAAGAGCCCTAGCAGGACTTCACTGTTGCATCTACAGAATAATGCAGTTGCACTCATGAGGCACATAGTGGAGTCTACCACAAGGGCTCAAAAGACATTCTTCACCCCCTGCATTCTCCTGCAATGAGGGCGCCTCATATTTATAATTCTCAAGCTCTATCCAGTGGAGGTTGGTCCTTTAGGGCCAGGGCGAGGCTAATAATAATAATAATAATAATAATAATAATAATAATAATAATAATATATGTATACCCTGCCCATCTGGCTGAGTTTCCCCAGCCACTCTGGGTGGCTCCCAATCGAGTGTTAAAAACAATACAGCGTTAAGTATTAAAAACTTCCCTAAACAGGGCTACCTTCAGATGCCTTTTAAAAATAAGATAGATGCTTATTTCCTTGACAACTGATGGGAGGGCGTTCCACAGGGCGAGCGCCACTATCGAGAAGGCCCTCTGTCTTGTTCCCTGTAACCTCACTTATCGCAATGAGGGAACTGCCAGAAGGCCCTCGGCGCTGGATCTCACATGCTTTGCATCCAGAAGGGCATGCAATGTTCTGTTGTGAGTGCTGCATAAGAAGGAGCAGACACAACTCTCTCAGATAGCGAAGTAACAAAGAACAGGTGGTGCTGTGGGTTAAACCACAGAGCCTAGGACTTGCCGATCAGAAGGTCGGCGGTTCAAATCCCCGCAACGGGGTGAGCTCCCGTTGCTCTGTCCCTTCAGCGTGCCTTTCTTCTCTCTAATCTGTTCTCTCTAATCTACACAGGAGCCAGATATATGGAGAAACGTGACTCAAAGAAGTGGGAGGCCCAGGGTTCGCGCTGATTGTTTAGAAATACACAATCGCTTTGAGGTCCTCTCCCCTAGCATGGAAGATGAAGAGCAGACTCCATTTGAGGATCTCTCCCTCATTACAGTCGATCAGGTATATGAAGACGAGCAGCAAAGTCAGTCCTCAGGGAATGTGCAGGCGACCTTGGAACGGACAGCTCATGGAAGAACCCTGACCAGACCTAAGAGGAGGCGTGTAGTGGTGATAGGGGATTCCCTACTGAGGGGAACAGAAGCAGTGATCTGTGGGCCTGACAAGATGTCTAGGGAAGTGTGCTGTCTCCCCAGGGCTAAGATCCAAGATGTAACTGAACGACTGCAAGGAATCATAAAACCCACTGACAAATACCCCTTCCTCTTGGTTCATGTGGGAACCAATGACACTGCAAGCAATAGCCTCCAGAAGATCAAAAGAGACTACGAGGCTCTGGGCAGGAAATTGAAGCAATTAAATGCACAAATTGTCATCTCATCTGTCCTCCCAGTTGAACGACGTGGCCCAGGGAGAGAGGGAAAAATAGTGGAAGTGAACAGCTGGCTTCGCAAATGGTGTAAACAGGAACAGTTTGGATTCTTAGATCACGGACTGCAGTTTCTTGAAGATGGACTTCTGGCAAGCGATGGGCTGCACCTCACAACGGTTGGGAGGAATGTTTTTGCCTACCTTGATTTCAGCAAGGCATTTGACAAGGTGCCCCATGATATTCTTGTAAAGAAGCTGGTAAAATGCGGTCTTGACTATGCTACCACTCAGTGGATTTGTAACTGGCTGACTGACCGAACCCAAAGGGTGCTCATCAATGGTTCCTCTTCATCCTGGAGAAGAGTGACTAGTGGGGTGCCACAGGGTTCTGTCTTGGGCCCCGTCTTATTCAACATCTTTATCAACGACTTGGATGATGGACTCAAGGGCATCCTGATCAAATTTGCAGATGACACCAAACTGGGAGGGGTGGCTAACACCCCAGAGGACAGGATCACACTTCAAAACAACCGTGACAGATTAGAGAACTGAGCCAAAATAAACAAGATGAATTTTAACAGGGAGAAATGTAAAGTATTGCACTTGGGCAAAAAAATGAGAGGCACAAATACAAGATGGGTGACACCTGGCTTGAGAGCAGTACATGTGAAAAGGATCTAGGAGTCTTTGTGTTTGACCACAAACTTGACATGAGCCAACAGTGTGACGCGGCAGCTAAAAAAGCCAATGCAATTCTGGGCTGCATCAATAGGAGTATAGCATCTAGATCAAGGGAAGTAATAGTGCCACTGTATTCTGCTCTGGTCAGACCTCACCTGGAGTACTGTGTCCAGTTCTGGGCACCACAGTTCAAGAAGGACACTGACAAACTGGAACGTGTCCAGAGGAGGGCAACCAAAATGGTCAAAGGCCTGGAAATGATGCCTTATGAGGAACGGCTAAGGGAGCTGGGCATGTTTAGCCTGGAGAAGAGGAGGTTAAGGGGTGATATGATAGACATGTTCAAATATATAAAAGGATGTCACATAGAGGAGGGAAAAAGGTTGTTTTCTGCTGCTCCAGAGAAGCGGACACGGAGCAATGGTTCCAAACTACAAGAAAAAAGATTCCACCTAAACATTAGGAAGAACTTCCTGACAGAGCTGTTTGACATGGAATTTGCTGCCAAGGAGTGTGGTGGAGTCTCCTTCTTTGGAGGTCTTTAAGCAGAGGCTTGACAACCATATGTCAGGAGTGCTCTGATGGTGTTTCCTGCTTGGCAGGGGGTTGGACTCGATGGCCCTTGTGGTCTCTTCCAACTCTATGATTCTATGATTCTATGTTCACCTGTCATTGGTGGGGTCAGAGACTAATGCCATCCAATGGCTCATGGGGTGGGGAAAACACGCACACTAATCTTGAGTAATATTATGGATGCTTGTCTTGAAAGAGAGAATATTGGTGAAGGAAGATCCCCCTATAGTGACTCCCCTGTGCTCCCAAAAACATTGAAGTATTTTATGAAGAGCAGAATGCTTAAAAGCAAAATAGTGTTTTTTTATAGAGACTCAAGCCAAGAACTCGGAAGGAAGCTGGGTTGGCAATGAATCAGAGAGCGGTCCGGTGAGTATTCCATAATCCCTGGTCTGGAATGTGACATTGCAGAACGATGAGTTTCAATTACTGTTTCACTTTCCTCCTTTTCAGACAGTTATTGCTGGCTTTTCATGCAGTGTGACGAATACATCAGTTTATTTGCCCTTCTCTTGATGAATTCAGCCCCTCAGAGAGTAATATAAAGATCACGCCACTTTCAAAAGGGAGATTATGTTTACTTAGCCAACAGTGAAAATCAGCAGGCTCATTTCAACACACACACACGAGCGATCTAGCACTCACTTTTCTCAAGGATGGTTCGAGGATTTAGTTGGTGTCTTTTAATTATTAATTGGAAACGGCATGACTCACCAGTCAGTCAAAGATGAGGAACAACAGTTAAAACATTAAAAGAGCACGAGGATATAATTAAAAGCAAAATGCAATCTGAATAAAACTGACTGAGCGGAAGAAACAAATGAATTACACAGGCTGGAGTCCATTTGCAAAATGTGTTCTGTTTCCCAATGTTTAAATGGACTCCATAGAGAAGAATGGACTTGTGAATCAGAAACATCAGTGCACAATCTGTTATACCATCAAAGCAGAGTCTTTGGGACAAAGTCTTGGGCTCCCGTCAGCTGAATGACCGGGAGGATCCTACATTCCAAAATAAGTGAGGTAATACACAGTACCACAGCATAGCTGTCAAGCGTCCCTTATTTGAAGGGACAGTCCCTTATTCCAGCGCCATGTCCCACTGCTGTCCCTTATTGATGGATGTCCCTTAAATGATGTCCCTTAAATTTCAAAGGAAGCAGCTCCTCTCCCTCCCTCCCTGCCGGCCAGGGAGGAGGGAGGCTCCAACTGTATTGCTTGGCTGTGTTGCTCACCCAATAAGAAGTCTAAGAACGACTGGGGGGTGGAGCTTGCATGCCTTGTGCTGATCAAATCGGCTGCGTTCCCTGGGGACTCGCCTTTGCTCAGCGCTTCCCAGCGGAGAGGTGACAGTGGTTTTCCTTGAGGCTTCGTTTGGCTGCTGGCTGGGCTTTCTGCCTTTGGCTCAGAGGGGCTCAGAAGTTGAACATACCTGTGCTGAGTGCTTGGATTGGAATCGGATGGATACGTCATCGACGGCCCACTCACCCTTGCCGGCAAAAAGGTCTGTCTGGAGCGGGGGCACATGGTGGGGGAAAGGGAAAGGAGATCTCGTGGGAGGGGGGGCTTTTGAATTTGTTTTGGAGGCTCCTTCGATTGACTTATGGGGGAAAAGAAAGGAGCTGGTGGGTGACTGGCGATCTCGTGGCGAGGGGGGGAGGCTGTGTGTGTGTGGCTAGTTAATGCAAGCTGAGGGGTTTTTTGAATGCTGGACACCATTTTATTGCACATGCTGCTGCAAACTTTGCAGTGCAAAGCCAGGCCGGGGAGCCATCTTAAGTTGAGGCTGCATAGGCCTTGTGGTGCATGTGATTCAGATTTTATTCAGTTGAACCTCTGGTTACAAAGTTGGTTGGACAGTGTTCTTGACGCTACCAGCATGAGTTTGACCAGACTGCAGGAGGACAGGAAGACTGGAGTGCCTGGAACAGGTGAGGCTTCAGGTCCCTTATTTTGGCTGCGGATCCCTTATTTTCAAGGCTGCTGGTCCCTTATTTTCAAATCTGTAAGTTGACAGCTATGTACCACAGGGGTGGCGAACCTCAGATCTGGGGGTGAAATGCAGCCCTCCATGTCTCTCTGTCTGGCTGTCATAACTCTCCTGAGGCCACACCCTCCAATGTTTCGCCAATGAATATAGGGACATCCTATTCCACCATCATCAACATCAACACCATCAGAATTTTACTATTTACATGTCACCCATCTGGTTGCCCCAGCCACTTTAGAATAGGTTTGCCATACACCCAAAATTTCCTGGACATACATGTAATACTGCTGTCTCTAGCAGTGTCCAGGCAGAAATCGGGTGGAAAAAAAATGTCCTGACGTATGGCAGCTCACATCGGCAGTGGCATTTTTGCCAATTTTCCATTAAAATAGCTCAAAAATGGCAATTTTGCAAATAATAATAATCAACAACTATGGGCAAAACTTTTAAAAAGCTCTGGATTTTCACTGTTTGAAATATGGCAACCCTACTCTAGAAACGCAATAAAACATTAAACATTAAAACAAAAACCTTCCCTATTCAGGGCTGCATTCAGATGGCTCAGGGGTTGGATAACTCCTTACCCTCCAACACTTCTCCATTGAAAATAGGGACGTCCTAAGGAAAAGCAGGACGTTCTGGGGTCAAATAATAAATTGGGATGGCTTCTGTAAATCCGGGACTGCCCCTGGAAAACAGGGACACTTGGGGCAGTCTGCCCTCTTGCTCCTTCCTTCATGCCCCAAGAGTTTTTTCCTGACTGGAATGTGTCCTTGACCTCTGATAATGAGGCTCAATGGATAGAAGAGGGGGTATAGAAACTGTTGATTTGTAGCGTCCCGTGCACAGCGGAATGATGAGGAATACGTGCACATACTCTTAATTGCTTTATTTACATTTCAAAGCTGGTAGATTACAGAAAAACATCTTGCCTCTGCCGGAGCAGAGAAGGCATCCTCTCTCCTCTGAAGCACGGAGAGAAACACACTGACTGAGAACAGTGAAAAAAACAGGAAACCAGTGTACGTCACATCCAGTCTCCCTTTCCCGTGGGAAAAAACCCAACAGCAATGCTGTCTGTGGAATGTAAACACCTGTCTCGTGACAAGCACTTCGCTGCACAGTGAAGAGAGCAGAAACCAACAGAAACCAAGCTACTGTACAAGTACAAAACATACCTCCATTGACTTGCCTGCTGTTGCATCTGGCACAGCTACTGCTGGCACATGGCCCTCAGAACGTTTCCCAGAATAGAATGCGGCCCTTGGGCTGAAGGAAGTCCCCCAACCTGCATTACCATCTAAAGCAAGTCCCCCCCACCTTAATAAAACTATTAAGTCTAAAATTACCTTGGTGTACAACAGTGTACCACAAGGTCTGCTACTAACATAAGAAGACAATTTTAATCTGACAGAGTTTACTAAAAGTTCTGTAGCACATATTTCCATTTTATCTTCCCTTGTATGGGTTTGTTCGGCAATTAGCGATCCGTGCCCAGGCATTGTTCCGCTGGGACTTCTTGAGATAAGTACTGTGGCAAAACAATTCCTACACCATACTCTGCTTAACCTTTTAAGGGATCAGTCTCTTAGCCTGCACATTTTTCAGAACTGCATTAAAAATATGTGTCGTAATCAGTGGCATCTCTAAAAGTACCTCTAAGTACCAGTTGATCTGCCCGAGGGAAGCTTGTTTCACTATTGGCCTGGGTCATTTGCAAACTGCTGGAAAACAGTCAACGGTAAATAGTTTCCATTTCGTTCAAGAAGAGCTCCATTTTGAGAGGCACAGTGCAGGGTCAAGTCTCCACAGACAGTGATGACTGATTGAGATTGGAAGGAAGTTTCCAGAAAGATGGGATGGGCATGAAAGAAATACAGAATAACAATGTCACCTGGAGAAGAAGGGCAGCAAGAACCGGCCTTGAGGATTGAAATGTGGATCTCAAGGCTAGCCTAGAAATCATTTTGGGCCCAGCCAGTATCCTGGTTTTCCACCTGAATTCCTCTCAAATATAAATATAATAGCTAATTAATTCTTGCTTATCCACTATCCTCAGTGTTTCTGTTAGTTATTTGGTAGACTCGGTTAATTACTGTTTTGCCTTATCTTGCATGCTCGCTGTATTTATTTTGTTTTGTTTCCCCATTCTTTAATTATATGAAATAAATACATAATATCAATAGAAAGGAAAGAAGAAATAATAGCTCCTTGTGACGTTCTCAGGCCTGCATTGAAGCAGAACATGGTTATGTGTCATATCTCAGGGCATTTTCTGGAAAATCTTGGAATTTGGAATTCTTGGGATCTTGGAATTTGGACATTTCTGGTCACCTCACTTCAAAAAAAGGATATTGTAGTGTTGGAAAAGGTTTAAAAAAAAGCAAATGAATGGATGGAGTGACTGAGCTTCGCAGAAAGGTTGCTCCATTTGGGACTCTTTAGTTTAGAGAAAAAGCGAGTAAGAGGGGAGGTGATAAAAATTTATAAAGTTATGCATGGCATGAAGGAAATGCATAGAGAAAAGTTCTTCTCCTGATCTCATAATGCTAGAACTTGTAGACATTGAATGAAGCTGAACGGTGGAAGATTCAGGATAAATAAAGAACTCCTTCATGCAGCACATAGTTAAACTATAGAACTTGCTCCTCCTACAAGAGGCAGTGGTGGTCCCCAACCTAGATTACCTTTTTAAAAGGATTAGACCAATTCATGGAGAGGGCTATTGAAGTCCGCTAGCTATGATGGCTATGCTCTGCCGCTGCAGCTAGAGGTAGATGGGGTCCTCCCTTAAAGAGGGCATGTATTGCAGTGAGACCTGGAAAACTGACACCCTGTGTTGTGGGTGGCTACGACTGGTCAGCCACAACACCCGATTGGTAGGTCCCTTGTAGCTGGGTGCAATCTGGCTAATGGGATGCAGTCCAAACAGTTCTAGGGACCTATTTATGCCCATGCACGTGACCCAGAGCTTCCTCTTTCAGCTCATGCATTTGGAACACCCGCCCACTTCTCCCTATTTTTAGTGAATTGTGCTTTGACCTTGCTATGCCGTTGTGTGTTGTCTGTCGCTGGGACAGGGGCACGGTAGGAATTCCCCCACTTGGCTGATTGGCTGTTGCCATTTGGGTTTTGCCTGCCGCGTAGCAAATCATCACAACGGTTGCAGATAGGCTCTGGTTCAGGTGATAGGGATGGGAGAACGCTCTCGCCATCCCTATGTGAAGGGTATTCCATTAAAGGAATCCAGGGACTCGATGGTTTGGTCAACCCTTGAGAGGGGGTTGTGCCCGTGCCTGAGTCCAGGGGGACATTTGGGTGGTGGAGATAGCCTGTTCCCGGCTTTCCACTTATCCAGGTGTTCATCCTTGGCTGACCTATTTAGTTGGCCACCATGAGAACAGGATGCTGACCTAGATGAGCCACTGGCCTGATCCAGCAGACCCAGGCCCAAAACTGCAGCAAAGCAATCAGAATCACAAGCCTTGACATTCAAACAGCATATTTCTGTATGAGTATTTCAGTCTTTTGCATATTTCTGCTTGGGTGCAAGTCTTTCAGTCTATTCACTCATGTATTTCGAAATGCAGAGGCTGCTATTATTCCCCGATCATGATTTTGAAAGACCTGAAGCAAGACTCTTGAGCAGAATTCAAGTGGAAAAATAATCTTTGCTGGATGGATGGAAAATGTCTAATGTATTCCAAAAGTGTTAATTAAAAATCATTATAGCTGACATTATGGCCTTCCTATCAGAACTGTATTTAGTCCTAAATGTCTTCGTGATCATCAGAGCTCCCATCTGCTATATTGCGCACACCTCTATTCCTCCAGGCCTACATATATAAAATTAAAACTGGAACTAAAAGTGCCTTGACCTAATTGAATTTGTTGTAAGAACAAATCATAATATACCCATTGTTTGCGGGTAGGCTTCTCTTCTGGCAATGATTTGTCAAGTGGCACTAATGGAATTTGTAACCTGTTAACGAGATATCTGGAGGAGGTAGGAATCCATGTGATTGATAGATATTGTATAGGGCTGATGTCTTACCCCACTCTGTTTTTCAAGTTGAGACCCAAAGAGCTAATTTAGTGTGTCTAGTGGGATTTTGGACTTATTTCCAAAGAAGAGGAGGGGCTGCCATTTGAAATGAGTCTTGGGTGTATGGAACGCCTCATATAGTTCTTTAAGCCTAGGACTAGATCTTCCTAGATAAAGTAAGAAGCATGGAAATATCAACTCAAATCTGGTTCAGAATTTGAGTTTCTGGTCCAGTTTGTGCATGCCTAGTCACGTCTTATGAATTTACATAAGATGAAGATGATGATTACTACCACTACCACTACTACCACTACTACTACTACTACTACTACTACATTTGTATTCCTCCTTTCCTCCAAGGAGGAAATTTGATTCAGTTCACACCTAAGTGCAAGCCTACCTAATCCACACTTCCTGAAACCATTTGTAAACCAAAACACAGTTATCCTTTGACATTCACACTTCTCTGAATTTAGCAGTGCAGTTCTCCAGTCAAAAGAGCATCCAAAATTGGAAATCCTATACAGTGGTACCTCAGGTTAAGAACTTAATTCGTTCTGGAGGTCCGTTCTTAACCTGAAAATGTTCTTAACCTGAAGCACCACTTTAGCTAACGGGGCCTCCTGCTGCTGCCGTGCCACCGGAGCACAGTTTCTGTTCTCATCCTGAAGCAAAGTTCTTAACCCGAGGTGCTATTTCTGGGTTAGAGGAGTCTGTAACCTGAAGCGTCTGTAACCTGAAGCGTCTGTAACCGAGGTACCACTGTATTATAATGTCATATAAATATACATATTAGTGAAAATATAGCTAACAAAAACACATCATATTAGGTAAATGGTTTTGCAAAGATGTTTATTAGGGGAAATTACATGCAAAGTATGTAGAAGGAGAAATTTGCACTAAAATGCCGTTGAATCTTCATGAGGATTTAAAGGAGGGGGAAATCACAAACTGATGTGGAAATACGGAGACTGGAAAAATGAGAGAAGCCAAAACTGGCACAGTCACTCATTTCTAACTGCAGCTGCAAAGAGATGGGTCTCCTCCTGTTTTCAGCCAACTATGGTTGGTCATGATGTCTGAACTGCGGTTAGTTTGAACTATTCCTAGTTCAAGCAAGCCACCTTCGGACTGTGGTAAATTACCCTGGATTGTTCAGATACACTATAGTCATCATTAAGTGCATTTCACAGGTCAGACATAACTGAAGAACTACAGCTAGCTGAAAAAGAGAAGCATGTGCCATACCAACCATGGTGGAGAAGAGGAGGGAACAGAGTGGCCTTAGCATGCCATGCTAATCTGTGAGTAGCGTGTGTTTTGTGTGAACAAAGCTGCTGTGTTTTTTTCTATTACTGGTATAACAAATGCTGCCTCATGGAAAACGAGGTGTGTGTTGAAACTTTCTTTTTCATCCACTTGATACTTTTAATCTAATTTCTCATCTGTGGAATGTATATGTATACATTTTGAGATGGAAAATGTTGAATACTGCACTTTTAATCTAATAAAATAAGCTTTCGCCGGCATCTAACAGAAGTCTCTATGCCAGCATTATAGATGTGTGTATACAAGTGTGTTCACAGGCACACATTTTAGTCTATATGAAACAGTATATTTTGTCTATTCAGAACATTTCACTAGGAAAACAGGAATTATGCTAATTAAGAGGGGCATTCATCAAAGAAAGGAGCCTACAGAATCTGAAATAGCAATCAACAAAAGAGTTTGGGACAGAAAGGGAAAGTGGTGAGTTATTTAGGCCCACTCAGGTGCAGGTGTGACTTCTTCATAAAGCAGTAATGAACAAAAATTGCTTCAATTATGCTGCTGCTAAATATCAAATTGCCATAGCAACTCTGTCTTCAAGTAAGAAATGTATGTTGTTTTTTAACTCGGAGGCATTTAGGTTAAAATAACGCAGTCCTCTCAAGTGCTTTTTTGTTTTTTAAAATTAACACAAGGCTTTTAGAATAATGGAATAACCTTTGGCCTATTTATGCTCACACCCTGAGGAGATACACCTTAAGCTGAATAGTCTATAGGGTGGAGAGAACCTGGCAGACTGTAGCAGATCTAGCCATTTTGGGTTATGGTATAAGCTCTTATTGACTAGATTCCACTTCTTCAGATGTATGAAGTGTAGTCAGCAGTTGCAGGTACATACACATGGATGGGATCAAAGGGAAACGAAACGTAAAACGTCACTTGCTCCACATATCTTGCACACATTCTCTCTAGCTATTAGTTTTTAAGGAACCACTAGACAACCACGCCAAAGAATTGATGCTTTTGAATTATGGTGCTGGAGGAGACACTTGAGAGTCCCATGGACTGCAAGAAGATCAAACCTATCCATTCTTAAGGAAATCAGCCCTGAGTGCTCACTGGAAGGGCAGATCCTGAAGCTGAGGCCCCAATACTTTGGCCACCTCATGAGAAGACTCCCTGGAAAAGACCCTGATGTTGGGAAAGATGGAGGGCACAAGGAGAAGGGGACGACAGAGGACGAGATGGTTGGACAGTGTTCTGGGAGCTACCAGCATGAGTTTGACCAAACTGTGGGAGGCAATGGAAGACAGAAGTGCCTGGCGTGCTCTGGTCCATGGGGTCATGAAGAGTCGGACACGACTAAATGACTAAACAACAACAACAGACAACCACATAAATATCTAGCCCAGGGTTGATAGGCAGCTGTCTTTTTTAGGAATAAATAACTGATAAAGCCCATCCTTCACTTAACTGCCTTAGCAATGCAAGAAAGGGCTTTGTGACACCTTATGGCACAAACATTTGTAGACTAGACCTGTCGCATAGCAGAGATACTCAACCACTATTGGGTTACACGCTCTTAATGAATTTCTAAAAAGAGGAGTAATGAGACAGAAACAATCTGCCTATAAGCCTTTGACCTGGAGGCCATTTCTCCTAACCCCAAAAATATGTGTGCGCCAACTCTGATTATCATTACTGTTGAAAGAACACTTGATGCCTGCGTCCTCCTAAGCATGTTATTACATCATGTGTTTTAGGATTGACATCTAAACATAGGTTCTTGGACTGAGCTCTA
Organism: Podarcis cretensis; assembly: GCF_951804945.1. Taxonomy (NCBI): domain Eukaryota; kingdom Metazoa; phylum Chordata; class Lepidosauria; order Squamata; family Lacertidae; genus Podarcis; species Podarcis cretensis. The sequence continues at coordinate 28,919,351 of NC_137173.1, read as the reverse complement.
GAGATCCCAAAGGTCAGAGTAAACACTCTTACTGAACTTTGCAACATGGTTTATTTCATAAAGTTCATCAGGACTAGCATTTGGAAGCTAATATAAGTTTACTGGGACTTGGGTTTATTTTTGCATCTTGCAGCAACATTTTTATACCATATAAATCCAAACAACACAAAACTCTCTTTGTGGGCTCAGTCCTATAAAACTCCCCCTCTCAAGACGAGATTAGACAGAAACCCACCTTGCTGAACTTCAAGTGAGTGACTAGGACTTACTTGTACCAGAAGGCATGTTAAGCTAGTGACAGTTTTAATGAGAAAGTTTTAATGCTACATTTTCCGTGATTTGTTTGCTGAGAAATGCAAATGATTAAGTGGTATATAACTGTCTTGAATGAATAATAAATAATTGTATTTTTAATTAGGTATTATTGATTATTTTTGTATTTTGTAAACTGCTTTGAACAACTCCCTGTTGGAGCGGAATAGTTCCATTAATTAATTAATACTCAATTTTATACATAAGGAATTGCAATAAAGTTTATTGCCAAAGACAAATATTCAGATGTAATGGAACAATACAAGGACCCAAGGTATACTCATTCAGATTTTTCATTTTAAAACTGTGTTAAGCAGTGGTGGAAAAAAATGAGATTTCATGGGATGCAGCTACTTTTTCCTCTTTTTCGCTATTTATTCCTCTCCTCTCTTGGTTGATGTCGGTATATGAGATGCACTTCTGTACCAATTCACTGAGTCACATCCGTACTGACTGATTTCTTCCTTTCTGGAAAGAAGCAAACCTTTTCACATCTGAGTAGTAAAAGTCCATCTGCACAAACAGCATGCTGTGTTGATTCGAATAAGAATTTCTTATTCTTCCAGGTAGTTATTTGTCTTAGACTGTGAACAGACAATAGATTTTCAGTGACTTAGAAGTACTATAGAGCCTCCATTGTGTTCAAGGAGTGTAAAGACCACAGGAGCCTCTCCTTGGTTGGAGTTGACATAGCAAGTGTCTTTACTACCAGGCCCAGGTTGTGAATGCCCCTGGGCAACCTGGTTCCCCCCAGGGCTGTCTTAAGCATATGAAGCACCAGGGTGCAAAGATCTGCCCGTCACCCTGCCCCCCCCCCCAGGTTGCCCAGTCCCAGGCACACAGGAGAGCAGAGCTGGCCGGCCACCTCAGCGTCTCGCTGGCTTGGTCACCCCTGAACTCGCAGTGCAGAGCCGCCCACAGCAGAAGAACCCGCCATGGCACTCTGACCAATGGGAGGGCTCTTCCACGGACTCAACTCTCAGGTCCTGGGCTCTTGGCCTGGCGCCCTTGAAAGCCCAGTGCCCAGATGCCCCACACACCTAGCGCCTATGGGTAAGATGGCCCTGGTTCCCCCACCATTGGGTCCTCCCTCAGTGAGTCACCCTCCCCACTGTCAACCTTGCCAATTGCTGTTGTTCATCTTCCTACCATCACTACCACCTGCCAGCTTTCCAGACAGAAAGCCAATGACACAACAATGGTCCCAGTGAAAATGGGGCAGGGGAAATGAGAAATGCCCATTGTGGGGGTTCTTCTGACCCTTCTGAGCAGATCTGGAGAGGACAAAGAGGCCCACGGGGTGGAGGAAGATGAAGGAAAGTTCTGTTGTGAAAGCAGGACCTCTTGTGTTGGCACAGCAACTTAGTTGAATCTGGCTCCAGAGGTACTATTCTGTTTCTATCTTAAAGGAGAATAACGGCTTGGTGTTGGGCCAACCCAAGACCTTTTCTTGCCTGAGATAAAGCACAAGATAGTGCCTTCCTACATTCCATGTACAGAAGCTAAACAGCCTGGCGGGTGAATATTTCTTTGACACCGACAGCAGGAGAGTGTCTTCTACTGCACTCCAGGGCAACTGTCCCATAGCATTGCTGTCTGAAGCAACTATCTCGCTCTACCTCATGGGAGGACTGGCCCTGGTTGGGTGCTGGCATGTCTGCATTAAGATCAGTTGTTGGATAGCTCCTGATTAAGGATGGTCAATACCTCAGCCCCACCCCACCCACCCCACTGCTCTTTTTGGAACTGCCAGTACAATAGATGCCAGTAGGGGTTGGCTCCAACTGCATTGAAATGGCTTGCTGCTGGAGTAATGCTTTTGAATTCATGAATATGAAGAAAACATGTACGTTTACTGCTAGCTAACTCCACATCTGATCCATGTAATCACTGCAAGTTACACCTGAGGGAGGTAGATCAAAGGAATTATTGTTGTTCATCTTTGTATAGGAGAGAGGCGTTGGATTCTCAAAGGAGCTAAATTTGAGAGATCAGATTCTAAATATTTTAGATTAAATATGGCCACACAGCACTGAATTGTCTGGTATCTCTTCTATATGCCTCAATTTATAAAAAGCAGCTGCCGGTAAAGCGTATTTGTAATATGACAGCTCACAACCTAGGCATATTAGGAATAACAGTTTATGGGCAATTTCTAAGCCTGAGAAGAAATTGCTTATAGCCAAGCTTCAAAAGAAGATTCACTGCAAGAAAATTGCACCTCTGGTGAAATATTTTCTAAGCTTCAGTGTAGACTTCCCCAGCATCAGGCATTAAAGGCCTAGGAGCTATGATAAATTCCAATAGATACACACACAAATTTCTTAGAAAAAAAATAAGCCATAGAGCAATGGCTCCTGATTATTAACCTATATGCTTTAAAATATATATCTCCATTCAATTTGAAGCACTATTTTTTATTTTAAAAAATCAGATAATTTCCAATTTTGAAAATGTGGATTTTTTTTGGAGATATCTCTCTCTCTCACACACACACACACACACACACACACACACACACACACTTGTCAAAGCCCCATATTTTGTCTTAGACTTGGAAACTCTTGATATTTCATCTGTGCCTTTACTGAAAATTCACTGCAGGAGAGAAGCTTTCAAAGAATTACCTACAAAAAAAAGAGGGAGGAAGGGTTGTTGGCCTTTTGAGGCTATCTGAAGTGACAGGGGAAGGAAGGCGAACAAGCCAGACTACATGCTCTTCAGAAACTTTCCCTAAAGGTTGCTTCCATGTTTGTAAAATATTCACCTTTGCACAGAGGTAGTCAGGCATTTTCTTGGGCTGGAAATGTCACTTATGTAAACATCTGTGGATCTAAAAATGCTCAGGCTGTGGTGCTCATAGTGCTCAGCCAGTAAAAGCCACATTCATTTCAAGGAAGCTCTGTCCTGTTTGAGTGCTGTGAGGATTGGCATTGCCTGTTTTGACTGCGCTGCACTGAGGCATGAATTTCTTTTGCATCTTATATAAAAAGAGATTTGTCTGTTCTAATAAGCTTTGAAAGCCTGGAAATCCAAGCTAAGAAAATTCATTAGCTGAGCCAGAAGTTCCTTGAGGGAATTGGTGGAATGGAAACATTTTAGATCAGCATCCCAAACACCAAGCCAACCTCCTATAAATAATGTTTTGGTTTAACTGGTTCTAAGAAAGAATCTATCTGGCGGATGTGGATATGCTCATATTCGCTATGCAAATGAAAGCAATGCCACAGTTAAAGCAGGTCTAACTGCCAAGGTGAAGAAATAGCACAATGTTCTGAAGTAAAAACAATACATGATGTCTTATTCTCTCATGTTCTATACTTCTTTCATTTGACAGTCCCTTTATTGCTTCAAAAGATTTGGAGACATCCTTTATACAGCACAGGTCTACCAATGACTATAAACTATATCCTTTCTAATTCCAGGAAATAGCCACGATGGCTTTCTGGTGAGGTGACGAGGAATTAAGGGGCTTGGTGCAAGATGGTGAATGGGTGGCTGGGAGCCCTCTCTCAACAGAAAAGGGCAGGGTGGCAACCAGAGTCTGGGTAGTGATGCCACCTAGAAGAAAAGCTGCAAGCTAGAGAAAAAGAGAAATGTTTGATTTCTGTTTGAAATGGGAGAAACAAGGGGTGTCAGTGCAGTGAACCCCTCCATCATAGACTCAGGTTGTACATTGCAATGCACCTGCATCCATCTGTTTCATCAGAAAACGGGGTACACCTCAGGGGGTGAAGTCAACCCTTTGTGTTAGCAACACCAAAATGGCCTCCCTGGGACGGAAGCCTGGCTAGTGTGGATGGAGGTCCTGGCTGCCCAGATGACAGGACCCCACTCTTGGTTTAACCGGTATGATGATGATGTATTTCCAAAGGAAATGATATGTATGAGATGTGTTCCAAAGGAAAGCAGAACAATATGTTTGGCACCAGCTGGGCTGCAGGAGTAGCTGGAAAGAGGAGTCCAAGGCACCATCCAATCATCCTAGGAACTCCACTCTGGATTTGTGTAAGGTTTACTCCTTAGCCTTTCCTGTTTACACAGATATCCCACAGGGCAGTGGAGGTTTAGGGTCAGAGTTTTCCTTCTCCTAGATGGGCTATCTTCCCAGGTTGATGAGCCCCATCTGCCCCTCACTTCCCTCTACAGCACATACAGAAACCACCTTGTTTGGACACACTATTGGCCTCATCCACTCAATCGCCAGAGCCTGTCTTCGCATGCAAGGGAAGTCTCTAACTCACCAAGGGTTTGTGACCCATTGACTACCCTCACCTGTTTTAGCCAGCCTGTCAAAGCTATTCCCAGGATGTGGCTGCTGCCACATGCTGACAGGTTCTGGGAGTCACCGGTGAAGGCTGAGTGACCCCAGAAGGAGGATGACATTTCCCCCACCTGAGGTACTGCCTCTTCCCAACACCTGGGTTGTATATATGTGTAAATAAACCATAAATCATAAAGACACCACAGTCTCCAGACAGACAGAGCCAGTGTGGTGTAGTGGTTAAGAGCGGTAGACTCGTAATCTGGTGAACCGGGTTTGTGTCTCCGCTCCTCCACATGCAGCTGCTGGGTGACCTTGGGCTAGTCACACTTCTCTGAAGTCTCTCAGCCTCACTCACCTCACAGAGTGTTTGTTGTGGGGGAGGAAGGGAAAGGAGATCGTTAGCCGCTTTGATACTCCTTAGGGTAGTGATAAAGCAGGATATCTTCAATGCTGTACCTCATTTTCAAAAGGAAACACAAACCCTGGGTGAGCGCTGGAACTCTAGGAATCTCACATTGCTCAGAGATTGGAGTGGTGTGCAATGCTATGATAGTTGTGTGGTACCTTTTTGTTCACAGGCAATGAACCTCGGTGTGTCTGATCTACTAAGCACAAAAGATAGGGCAGGGTTGTTGACCTGATGCCTTACTTCTGGGTTTCCCAAAGTCATCTGCCTGGTTATCTTTGGAAAGAGGATGTGGAACCAGCTGTCTGATCCAACAGATGTCTTCTCAAGAGCTTTGTAAGAGCAATTAGAACTCCCACAGGCAATCATTACTGCTCTTGCCATCTTTCCACTGATTACAGACAAAGCTGGAAGTGTAACTCTGTAACTTCCTTTCTTCAGGGATATGCTTTACCCAACACCTATTTATTCAGGATAATATGAAGCAGTTGAAGTAAATGGTATCCCCTTCATAAAGCAATATTGATTTTTGAATTTTAGCTTGCAGGTCCTCAGCAGACATAATTTGCACCATAATCTTTGGAGTGTAAGAGCGAAGAAAACAAACACTGAACAAAATGTTATGGTCGTTTTTATAGGCTGTTGTTGTTGTTGTTGTTGTTGTTGTTGTTGTTGTTGTTAAGAGGCAGTGTGTTCTTGTACAACTCCCGTTCATTTCTATATACAGCCCACAGACAAAAATTATTCTGTGTTCAAGCACCTTTATGTTTGAGAACCTATTACAAGTGTATACAGTGGTCCAAACACCTCATGTTTAAAAGTCAAGGCTGACCCCATGCAGACATGCCTTCTGTTCAGGTACTTTTAAGACTCCTTATTAATTTATAGTTAGATAATGAGAGCAATTGGTAGTACGAACAGCAAGCTGTGATTTATCTCTTGTTATGCAATGTAATTTTTTTCATTAGCACAAAACGTAGAGGAAAGCTGCAGGTGAACTTACTGGTTGGTGACCATGAATCAACATCCATTATCTAGCAAGGAGGTAGGGGCTGGCACCCTTCCAGAAATCAGGAAGGACAATTGAGGCAACTGACTTGCTTTGTAAAGTTTTGAGTATTAAATCGTGATGCATATCAGAGATAATGGAAAACCAGATTACATCTAGAAAGGGGATGTAAGAAAGACCATGACCAATAACTGTCCACTGAATCTTGTCTTGTCCTGGACAGGCAAGAGTTAACTACATTAATACTTAATGGCTCTGTTTTCTTTTCCGTACCTGAACTAAATATATGCAGCTTCATTCAGGCTGAGTTTATACATTTTAAATTGCCTATTTCTTCAGTCTCAGCAATGCATTAGCGTAAGCTTTTTTATGCTAAAAATAATATTTACTTTTTCAAATGCTGTGTTTTTCAGACATAATTTTACATCATTCTCAAGTCTTATCTCTTTAAAACATTAGTTCATATGCAGGGCGACGAAATTGGTAGGTGCTGCCTAGAATTAGGATTTGTTCAGAAGTGAGTTTAAAAGCAAATGCATTCTCGTTGGCTTGAAATGCAGTTGTTGTATCTTTTTGCAATATTTTATTTTATGGGGATGTGTCTGCTTCCTAGAATCCATGAAGAAGAAACCAGCTGCAAAGGAAGACATGACTCTTGAGCCTCTTACATTTGTATTGAAGAATGGTTCACCGCCTTCACTGGTTCTGATTTGAAAGAGAGGTAGAGCTGGGTATCATCTGCATATTGATGGACACCCAGTCCAAACCCGCCTGATGATCTCTCCCAGCGGCTTCATATAGATGTTAAAAAGCATGGGGGAGAGGACGGAACCCTGAGGCACCCCAGGGTGGTTGGTTTTGATTTGGATTTAAGCCCAACATGGACAAAGAGAATAAACCCAGATAATTAAGAATAACAGGCAATTTGAGGAGGGTGGCAGTGACTGTTATTTGGCGCTGAATGCAACCAATCTTGACCATTCCTTCAGATGTAAAAAATTATTTATCCATCAGTGTGTGTGTTGCTATGCAGGAACAATCCTATACTAATGTGTAAAGTGAAGTGCTCAGTTTCATAATAGCCCAGTGTTGGGGGCAGTCTCCAGCTGCCAATTTGATAATATATTATAATCATGTGAAAATATATCATAAGCCGGGGGGGGGGACTTTTGAAGTAGAAAGGGCACTCAGTTTCAGTCACCACCTGTTAACCCTTTCCCCTTCCAAAGCTAGTTAAAAGAATCATTCCCCACTGGTGGAAAAATCAACCTCCTGGAGTTATAAATTGGCCATGCTGGTTTTGTTCTTTCCCCAGGTGTATTGCGTTTTGACGTTGCTGCTTTCATGGCAGGCATTTTTTTCCCAGCATGAAGTGTACAGTGACTTATTAGCCTTGAAGTCTTTTCTCAGATACAGTAAGTGGTGCAACCCCATTGACTTCCATGTCTACCCTTGAGGCAAGAATTCCATTCTAGAGACTATGCGCTTGCACATTCAGCAGTCAGACGCTGTCTTTGCTACACTCCCCTGAGACATAATTTCGGGAGTCAATCTTCATCTTGATGCCTTTAAAAAAGAAAACCAATTGTGGTTGTTGTTCAGCTCCTGACAATTGTCACCATTAATCAAGACCCCTTCCTTTCACCAACAGTGCAGTTGCTTGCTCGAAGTTGTCATTTCAGCGAGACAAAATACAAGGGGAAATGAGCACGCATTCTAGAAACAATCATTATACTATGTAGGATTATTGCTTAGACTGCTTTTATAATAATAATAATAATAATAATAATAATAATAATAATAATAATTTATTATTTGTACCCTGCCCATCTGCCTGGGTTTCCCCAGCCACTCTGGGCGGCTTCCATAGAAACCAAAAATACACTAAAATATCACACATTAAAAACTTCCCTGAACAGGGCTGCCTTAAGATGTCTTCTGAATGTCAGGTAGTTGTTTATCACTTTGACATCTGATGGGAGGGCGTTCCACAGGGCGGGCGCCACTACCGAGAAGGCCCTCTGCCTGGTTCCCTGTAGCTTTGCTTCTCGCAATGAAGGAACCGCCAGAAGGCCCTCGGCGCTGGACCTCAGCGTCCGGGCAGAACGATGTGGGTAGAGACACTCCTTCAGGTATACTGGACCGAGGCCGTTTAGGGCTTTAAAGGTCAACACCAGCACTTTGAATTGTGCTCGGAAACGTACTGGGAGCCAATGTAGGTCTTTCAAGACCGGTGTTATGTGATCTCAGCGGCCGCCCCCAGTCACCAGTCTAGCTGCCGCATTCTGGATTAGTTGTAGTTTCCGAGTCACCTTCAAAGGTAGCCCCACGTAGAGCGCATTGCAGTAGTCCAAGCGGGAGATAACTAGAGCATGCACCACTCTGGCGAGACAGTCCGCGGGCAGGTAGGGTCTCAGCCTGCATACCAGGTGGAGTTTTATATTGATATTTTTATATTGATAACCAGCTAATGTTTTGAGTTTAGCCTCCTGCTCTGTTTGTTTGGGGTGAGGGAGTAGGGAGGTGGTAGAGGGTAACCTTGCAGTGCCATAATTTATTTATTTTTTTGTCTTATTGAAACATGATGATACATAACTGGGTTAAGGCAAGGTTTGTGTCCTGGTCTAGCTCATAGAGCCTGACCTAAGGGCTCTTCTAGACAACTTGTTTACTGAGCATTCATCCTGATTTGCTTGCATAAAGTTATATTTTGCCCGTTCTTTACTAAGCATACATTCAAATTTGTTTGCAGGGAGGTTAAATATCAATGAGCATTCATCTTGATTTGGTTGCACAAAGTTTATGTGGAGGTTACATGATTCCTGCTTTTTACTGAGCATCCTTTGTTTGCTGGGAAGGCTATATATATCAATGAGCATTCATCTTGATTTGCTGGTGCAGAGGTCTTCCTGTCAATCACTTATTCTGTACTTTTTAGTGCATTTCCCCATCACCTTCCTAACTGCAAAAACTCATGATACAGCTTCTGAGAAATGCTGGAGACACACCTCTTAACCCTGGCTTTTGACATTTGAGTTGTCACTCTTTTAATACTGCAATTTAATGTTGTAACCCATATTGGGACCTTTGGGTGAAGAAGGAGGAGGAGGAGCATTTTCAACAGGCTGAAGCAGTCTTGTGACTGGGCCCTGAACTACTTAGAATAACAAATCAGCCCTTAGGCAACCAATTATCAAATAGCTATTTATTTCTTTACAGTAGTTCTTAGGTACCCAATAATTAAGGTGTCCTGGATGAAATGCAACACATATTGTGTCAGAAAGTGCAAATTTGGATCACCTTTAAATGCAAACTGGATCGAATTTCTCCCCCTTTCTTCATACACTACTGCTTCTGTGCAAATTCTGCTTGTTTTGGAGAAGCTTTTAGAAGACTGGGATTAGGAAAGACACTGCTGAGCTTTTTCTAGAAAACCCAGATTGCATGAGACAAACCTGCCTATAGCTCCCATGGTAAAGTTTGGTGGGGGTGGGGAGATGCCTAGAAGAGGACCGGCAAAAACACATGCCTGTTTTAGGGAGAATCAGGGCTGGCCTGAACCCCAGGGTCATGTACCAGAAGCCCAGAAGTGGCTCAAGTACAACTATGGCCTCCATAACAACTTGGTAAATAGAGCTGTCAGCTGAAAAGGTTAGTGGAGCATGATGCTTCCCATGTAGCGTAAGGATGGCTGCATTTTGCCCCCGTCCTGAAGCAACTATTGCATTCACAACACTGAGGATGGAAAGATATTACTATGGCAACAAATTACTTCCATATTCAGATCAAGCAAAAAATAGACCTCCCTCCTCCTTCTCCGTAGGAAGCACACGTTCTGAAGTGCATTCAAGATTAAAGGTGATAAGCAGAAACAGCTGCAGGAACATGTTCCTCGCCTTGGCTTTATTCAGATGTCTGTTTCAACTCTGAAACGCAGAACTGAATGAAAGCAGCTAGAAACAACTTCCTGCCAGGAAGCAGAAACAGGTTCGGAACAAGAAAATGGTACAAAGGGGATTCGAGACCATTTCCCGTGCCACACAGTCCATTGGTTTGCATATCCAAATGTAGTCATTGCCAATTAGGAAGCTGTCGTATACTAAGACCTTTATTCCATCTCGGCCCATATAATCTGTTCTGAGTGGCAATAAATTTCCAAGGTGGTGGAAATTTATCAGCATCTGCTATGTCAGCTACTTTGAACCAGAGATGCCAAGGATTGAACTGTTAGAATTCCTGCTCCATGATTGCAGTCATGGGATTGTTGTCTTTCACATGACGGTATATGTTTTGACTCCACAGAGTGGGTAGTGACGGAAACAGGATGTTTGTGTTACTGTGTTCCATGAAGTGGGACTATTGTCCTTTGTTCTTTTTCTCTTTGCTGTCTGATGCTAGAGAGAGAGGGAGCCATGTTGCAGTGCTCCGTGTGTTTATATGTAAATAAAGTAGATCAGCCAAAATGCTGAGTTGCTGAGGTCTGTCACGCGCATGATGCGCAAACTTTGTGGATCCCTAAGTGTGCCGGTGTCAGTTGGCATCAGTCACTGTGATGTTCAGGCTGAAGAAAGCTTTAGAAGCTCCTGAACGATTGACCAGGAGGGAGAGAACATGCCAGTCAGGCATGTGTCTCTGCCAGGGTCCTACTCGAGTGTAGGCTGAACTCCTAACATGAACCAGGGGCCTTCTGTGTGCAAAGCATGGGCTCTACCACTGGATTACTTATTTTGCGAAAGGGTATAGCTCAGTGGTGTTGCATCTCCAGGAAGGAGTCGGAGAGACCGTTATCTGAAACCTGGGTCAGCTAATACCAAACAATGTAGACAAATACTAAGCTAGGGAGACCAGTGTGCCGAGCAAATAGAAGACAGTTTCCTCTATTTCCTATATTTCCCCCACTTAGGAATCTAGCATTTTGGAATGCTTTTCTTTGTCTTTCTTGATCCCACAGGGCAAAAGAGATCTATTCTGTGCTGCTTGTGTCTGGATGTGGAAAAGGGAACACAGAGCTACAATTCACAGAGTTCCCTTTGGAGAGGAATTGATTGCGTGGCAAGGCCGCAAACCCTCCCCCATTGTTGGAATAAAGACACCAGACACCAGTATTTAAGGTTAATGGGCTAAAAAATAGCCACAACTGTATTGGTTACAGAATGTGAGTGGTATTGGCTCAGGCACTGGAACCAAAAGGACCATATCTGACTCCTGCCCGCATGCAGGAAGTCTCAGAAGGGTTAACCACCAGTAGGGGGAGCCCTGTTGATGCACATCAACTAGAAACTCCCCCAGGGTCACCGATAAGGGTCGTCCCTTGACCCTGGCCCCCATCTGGGCTTCGGACAGAGGACACACACCCTCCAGATTCCTTTAACGGAATACCCTTGAAATAGGAGGAGTAGGTGATGGCCGCTACCTCACCTCACCTCACCTCCAACCAAATACTCCAATGTCTAACTGCCAAACCTTACAAAGTTGTGGCGATTTGCCACAAGGTAGGTGAAAAACCAAGTGGCTGGTGCCAATTTGCCAAGTGGAAAATATTCCTACCAGGCCCCTTCAACAGGCAACTAACCGTAGTCCATAGCAGGGTCAAAGGATTAAGAGCCTAACCAGAGGGAGGGAGGGTGGGAGGGAGAACTGTGTGAACGGGAACCAGAAAAGGGGCGAGTTCCCAGCCACGGGCTGCTTAAATGGAGCCCGCCACTTCCCCCTGGCCGACCTGATTGGTCAGCCTAAGGAGTGACCAGCCCGCAACTCCATTTCCCTGGGAAAGGGAAATGGCCTTATCAAACCAGCTCTGGTAGGGAAATAGGAGTCTCGTAACAACTTTTGTTAAGTCTAATAATAGCTGTGGATAAACCTATTCCTCATTCATTTCTCTAATCCTTTAAAAAAGTTATCCCAGTAACCTTCACAACATTAATTGGCACTAAATGCCATGAGTTAATCATGCATTGTGTTAATCATAGTTTTTAATCTATAGAGAAGATAAACTATTCTAGGGAAACGGCTAAATTTCCCTCCTCCTGAATTTCCCCCTGGATTTACTGGTTCCGAATTACCTTCTCCTGGTCATGGAGCAGTGCCAAGGCAGTTGTTTTCTGCTGTTCTTTCTTCCCGGATATTTATTTTTTAAAGCATTTGTAAAGATTATGATAAATGCATAGTTTGCTGTTGCTGTGGCTTTGAGCTCCTTTTGGCAGCCTCACCCAAATTGGTGCCATCCAGATCTTTAGAACTACAGAGTGTGGCCTTATGGGGATTGTAGTCCAGAACATCTGGATGGCAGCAAGTTGGGGAAGGCTGTCTTACACTGGCATTCATTTACATATGTATTAAAAATATTATCCTGCTTTTTTTTGGCAAGAATTTAAAGCTCTAATAAGCATCACTGGGAGGGACGGGGACTGGTCCCTCTCAATGCAACATTAAATAAATCTAACAGCAATCTCAACTTCCTTCAAATGTGTTTTAAAAGAGACAGATCTTGATGAGCCAAAAACTGAAGATGAAGCTAGCTGGGCTTCCTGGGGGAGAATATTATACAACTGAAAAAGTCCTGTGCGTTCTTCTCACCTACCAAACCTCAGTCAGTGGGTTAGCCATACGTAAAACATCAGAAGCTGAACAGAGTGCATGGGAGGGAACATTCAGGAGAAGGTATCCTTTTGGCATCCATACCCAAAGCTGTTCAGAATTCTAAATGTCAGAATCTGCAACTTGAACTGAATCCAGAATCAAATGCATAGCCCCTGTATGTCTGTTAGTACTGAAATTGTATGCTTCGTGCAACCGACTCCCGACAAAAATGTGGCATTGTGGACCAAGGCATTTCAAGATGTTTTTCAAAGCCCCATCTAGAGTGCTGCAATAGTCTAGCGTGGCAAATGCTAAAACATGAATTGCAATTTAAATAAGCAATGCTCATGATCATGTGCATGAACACACCAGCATTTATTTTAGTTAATGGAAAGATTCCGGCTTGTTATTTTGTGCATCTGTTCACATCCTAAGTCAGAGACGGGATACCTGTGCCCTTCGAGACGAAAGGAAAAATGAGATGTCTCTGTTCTTTCCTCCCAGATCTTCTATACTGGACAAGAATGATTTTCCTTAGCTTATCATTAAAGGGGGAAAAATGGGAATGTTAAATCCTGGAAGGCTGGTCACTATGGTCCATGAGAATTAAAGCTATTCATTGTTTTCAAAACGAGAACAACTTATGTCTCTTTAGCACTGTTCTTAAAGGTTCACAGTTAAATGCTCCTCTGTAATTTATTCCACTCTTAGGGCTAGTTGGGACTCCAGATCTGTGGCTTTTTTCAAAGAGGGACAGAAGAGTTCCATGGTCTGCATGAATGATCTGAAGATACGATATCGTCAGATGAAAGCATCCAGAATCTGCATAGTCAGTCATGCAGATGCAAAAGGTTTTCTTGTCAAACCTTGTTTATTCTCATTGTGCATGCATGAGCCAGAAACAGCTTGCCCACTATTCTCTGTATTTCATTGGTCTTTCAGGGGCAATTGTACGGGCAGGTGAAACTGCATTTCAGCTTCTTTTGCAAGACACAATTTGAGACAAGAAGTTTTCCTTGGATGGCAATGTGAAGCAAGATGCTAGATGAGGTGGACCTCTGGTGTCCTCCACAGATCTTTTGCAATATTCTCCTTCCATTCTCATGAAGGCCAGAGAGCCAGCAGCTAGAATTGCACAGACAGGTGATCCAATGATGGAACTGCTTTATGGCTCTATGGAAGGGAGCAACGCTGTAGTTGTGAGTTCATCCCTCCCCTGGCTCAGTGTCTTTATTCATTTTTAAAGCAGGTGCTGCAGTTCACTGAGAATCAATGAGAAAGGGGCAAGGAACTGAAACAATGTGTGAGGCTGCGTTCCTAACCCCACGTACCTATTCCCAAGTACCACTGAATTTGGGGCTCCTCCAGGCAACCTATTTATTGAGCATTCGTCCTGATTTGCTTGTCCAAAGCTTACACAGAGCTTAGACAGCATCTAGTCTTTGTGGAGCGCTTGTAATGATTTGTTTGTGAAGACGTTATGCAACAAGGAGTATTCATCCTGATTTGCTTGTGGGGTGTTTGTATGCGTTCGCATTAATCATTTGTTCATTCCATACAGTTCAATGCATTTCACTTTTCTAACCTCAAAAAAGTCCCTTTCTTTTTTGAAGTGGGTTTGTTGCACTAGGAAGACAGAACACTTAAATCCACTTTAACTGCACAATCTTAAATTTCCCGGTATGCAATTAGAATTATATAATTGTAGAGTTGGAAGGGACCTTGAGGGTCATCTAGTTCAACGCCCCCTCAAAAACATCTGAATTTGGACATGTCCTCAGAGGGGCTTACTTCTGAGTAGACATGGTTAAGATTGCGCTATAAATGACCCCTGCCCTCAAACATCAGAGTAAAAGTCCAGTAAATTTATTACAACTGTTACATGCTGTGTAACAACTTCCTTTCACCCCTCACTCAAGAAATATATTGAAAATGGGGCCAGAGATTCCAGCACTACCCCAGGCTTCCACCACCCCTGTAAGACTGGATAATTTGACTTTCAATAGGTAGTGAGTTTTCTGTTTGCAAAAGAACTTCTTACCTCATCCCGTTTTCATTTTCATGTTTGAAAACCCCTCCTGTCCAAACACATTTGTGTCGCTTCAAAGCTATTCAGTTCTCTCTCTTCCCCCCACCCCAGCTTCCTTTTTGTCTCCAAAATCCTCTGGTTTCCTTGCCCACACTGCCATTTAATCCCATTGGCAGTCACAAACCATGTGTTTGTGTGTTTTAATGTCATCATGATGACACCACAGCTGCTCAAGAACAAAATAATGTGGCGGAGCCAAAGAGGATGGGGAAAGAAGCAGTAGCCATGGGAACAAAAAAGGAGGCCAAACAGAATCAAGACAGTCTTTGACAGCATAAGTATTTTACCCATCATTTCTGAAGCTGCCTTAATCATGCTGCTTTCTCCTTATAACATCAGAAAAGATTTGGCTAAGTGCCGCTATTATACACCAACCGTTACAACATCTCCAACTTTATTTGTGATTATTGGACTGTGTGATTTATAGCCGAGGCGACCGCTATTCCCCCATTTGTCTGTGAACGTCATACATTAAAGAGCCCAGAAGAGTCAAGATTCTATTAGGCATCTCATCAAACTCTCAGTCAAATAAAATGGATTGATGCATGTAAAATGAACTAAAGGCTCTTAATAATCAAAGCAGCTTCCTTCTCCCAGGAGCACATGGATTTTTCAATAAAGGTCTCTACTCTGAGAAGCGTTTCAAAATGTTTGTGTGTTGCTTTTTGACCCCTGGAACCAAGCTGGCATTTGTTGGGTTGTTCTTCCCCGCCACAATCTATATCTGCATCTATTTTTTATATTTTTTTAAAAATAACTCATTGATTTTGGCTTATTTTCTACCCACACTGAAATAATTTTCTAACACATTTTTTATAGTGAGAAAGACACTCACCTGTGATTGGGATCCCTTGGGCCTGAGACAGAAGGTGCCCCCCCCCCCTGCAATGAGTTAAAGAGGGACCACGACTAAGTATGCTTCTCTTTTCAGCTCTGGCAGGTTTTTCTTTTTGACTAGAGACAACAGTGGAACAAATTTAATAAATAAGTAAAAGCCATGGGAAACAAAACTTCACTGAAGAAGGGATGTACAACAGTGTCGATCTGGGTTTCTCAGACTGGGTTTTTCCGATCATAAATTCAGTTTTCCAAATTTCTATATCAGTTTGTGATTTTCTTTTTAACACCTCAACCTTGAGTTTCCAGATGGTGTTGGACTACATCCCCCATTAGCCCCAGTCATCTTAGCCAGTGGTCAGGGATGATGGAATCATAGAATCATAGAGTTGGAAGAGACCACAAGGGCCATCGAGTCCAACCCCCTGCCAAGCAGGAAACACCATCAGAGCACTCCTGACATATGGTTGTCAAGCCTCTGCTTAAAGACCTCCAGAGAAGGAGACTCCACCACACTCCTTGGCAGCAAATTCCACTGTCAAACAGCTCTTACTGTCAGGAAGTTCTTCCTAATGTTTAGGTGGAATGGGAGTTGTAGTCCAACAGCATCTGAGACCTAAGTTCCAAAGGACTGATCTAGATGTGTGCTGAACTCCTACAAGTGCCTTGGAGTTCATTTCAATGCCTAAAGTAGCTGATCACGGGAGATGCAGATAACTTAAGTCCTAACTTAAGCGCCTTCACTGTATCATAGTCAACTAATGTACATAGGCCACCTTATAACCACTTCGGGGTAACCTTTGCACTGAAAATATTCCACCTCTAACAGGGCTAGCCCAACTCTCAAATGGTAGTCTCTCTCACACACTTTAAATCTTATTTTTGTGAAAAGCTAGAAGCTCGCCATAAAAATGAATGCAGAGATTCTCAGGATGCAGAATGCTGTGCTCGTTCAATATAAATGTCTGTGTGAGTATAGTATAATTGTAGAAGGATGGAATGCTGAGAATTATAAATATTTCATGGGGGGGGGGACATGGGCCAGGTAAAGATTTTTTTTCTGGACATCTGCTGAGCTCATACATATAAACTCAATAACAAACCTTAAAGCAAGCTGTGATTTTGACCAGAAACTTTTTTGTAAAAGCAAATTGAAATAAAAGTGTCTTTTCTCCCCCAAATTGGTTGAAATCTATAGGGAAGTGGGGCGGCGGGGGGGGGGAATGTACTGGTGGTAAGAGAACAATGTACTCTAAATTCAGGAGCTAATAGTATGTGAACTGCATGTTAGAGAGAGTAGCTGGGTTTGGTTTCCCCACTTAGGCACTCAGCATAAGTATTCAGAGTGAGCAGACAGTGTGGACTGGAAAAGGTAAGTGGCTTTGGGAGAGACTGGGGGGGTCAGATAAAGAGTTCCAAAAGGCCCCAAAGCCTGAGATTTGTCACCTCTGGTCAAGATCATTAATTACATTTGCTAGATCACAACCCAGAAATCTACCCTGTATTTATAAATTGCTGGATGCCTTGGGAGACAAGGCATCTTGTGCCTTCTCCCTGTCACCTGTAGCTCTTCCTAACCAGCACAGAGCATTGTCCTAAATGCCTGGGAGACAGGGCCGTCTTACCCATAGGTGCTAGAGGGGTGCCGGGCACCTGGGCGCCGGGCTCTCAGGGGCGCTAGGCCGAGAGTCCGGGGCCCAAGAGTTGAATCCGGGGAAGAGCCCACCCGTTGGTTGGAGTGCTGTAGCGGGTTTTTCTGCTGCGGGTGGCTCTGCGCCGTGAGTTCGGAGGAGACCGAGCCAGCGAGACGCTGAGGCAGCCAGCCGGCTCTGCCCTCCTGCTGGGACTGGGCAACCTGGGGGAGGGACCGGCGGATCTTGGCACCCCGGCTGGGAGAGAGAGGAACAAGGAGAAGCCTTGGCTGCCTAATTTCCTGATGTGTGGGTGGAAGGGGTTTCTGGTTTGCAACCTAAAAAACCTGTCCCTAGTTCCAGGAAAGGCTGAAGGAGATGGTATTGAAGAGATGTGAGCTAACATTTGGTTGCAAATGGACAGCGTGCCAGCATTGCCTGTAGGATCTGTGCAATGGGGAGTGCAATGTATCCGTCTGTGAATTATTACCATATGTAAGATTATTTTTTTCCAGGTCATTTTTTTCAACATGATGTCAACATGTATTTCTGCAGGGCTAACAGAATGTAAGAGTGGAAGCTGTAGAGGATGACATCAGTGAGAAATAAAAAGTGCATGTTAGATCTCATGGTTTGTTTATGCACTAGTGTTCAGTCATCTCCATGGCTGGGATTTTGATCCTGTTCCTTGTGTAGCTTTCAAATCAACCCCTCCCCCAAAAAAATTAATTACCCAATTAAAAAAAGAATGCTGTAGATTTCTATCAGATCTGAAGGTTCCCTGGAAGTGGCAGGATTAAGAGAGTCAAATGCTTGTTCCCTTTCCTTCCCCATCTATAGTTTTGATAAACTTATCTATGAAATATATTACAGATCCAAAAATGTTGGTACTCTCCCTGCTCCAAGTATAGGGAAGCCCTCTTTGAATTGCTCCCTTGACTTTCCATAATGCTGGAAAGTAGTTATAATTGCTTCTTCCTTTTTCTTTAATTTGTATTTTTTTCTCATGTAGGAAAACAGGAAGCTATTTTCTCACATAGTATTTGGTATTTTTCTTTTACGCTTTTACAATTTTCATATTTCTCCCCACTCCACTTGTATATAAAACAGTGCGTTCTCAGGGTCGGTGTTGTTTGTTTCTTTCCTTTAAAAAAAACACCTGTTTCTCTGCCTTACAAAACATATTTCTCTTTCATTCAGGTTAGCTGGCAGGATTGCATTTGTAGTAAGAAAATGAGTTTTCCCCACGTTGATCTCCCTAAGAAAGGAAGAAAGAAAATTCAGACGAAGCACCTTAAGAACATTTTTTAGAACCTTGTTCTCTCCTTGCCTAGGACTGCTTTCAGTAGACAAGTTGTTATTACTTCTTTTCAAGCAAAGCAATTCCAAAGATTTGAAAAGATGTTTGCAGTTTCTTCCAAAGCCCAATTCCCCTTTCTACACTCCAATATAAGCTTTCTTTTTTAAAATGGCTCCCAGTAGAGCATTTGCTCTCTCTTTCAACCAGGATGTATCCAAAGGCATTTCTCACTAGGTTCCTAGAACTGAGTTTGGTTATGAAGAGCAATAAATATTTCTTTCCCTTTCGGAAGTCCCAAGACACTGAAAAATCTCCCAAGCATGAAGTTATTCCTGCTAATGTGAATAGCCAAATGCTGAGAGAACCCTGCAGCTCACATGGGCAAAGTGAAGAGGGCATGCGTAAATACTTGCAGAAGCTGTTCCCACTGCAGCCTACAGAAAAGCAACAGTCATTTCCCTCTAATTACACAAGCCCTAAAGGTGTCTTCCTTGTCATGTATTAACAATATAAGGAGGTATTCATTGTATATTCAGGCCAACACATGAAGTATTGCAGTGCTATCAGTTCTGACTGGCACCAAATGTCAAAAGCAGCCGTTCCAAGGGCTGGTTCAGAGGTCATGCAAAGCCATAGTTTAGCATGAACACGCACTGCCGCAAGCCTCAGGCTTATGTACTCACCACTCTGTCTCTGTTGTCACCACAAGGAGGAGTCTGGAAAACTTTCTGTCCCAATTTCCTTTAAACACACAGCTTATTTTGTCACCCAAACTGGATAAACTGTGGCTAATATGAACTAGCATTTGTTTGAAGCAAAGCAGCTCGAAACCATGACATGGGAAGCTGAATTGTTTAAACAAAATTATAGTTAATGTTAACCTCAGTGTAGGGTTTGGATGACACACTAAACTGTGGGTAATGGAAAGTGGAAAAGAAGAAATAGAAGTGGGATAAGGCTGAAGCTCGCCTAAGTTCACTGCACCACACTAAATTATGACTTAACTTGATATCAAAATGCAGCCAAAGCATTTTACTTACTGCAGCGCCCCCTAGGCTCAGTGTGCATGAAGCACTCGCACTGCCCTAAATCTACCTCTGCTTGTGATAGCCATGATAACAGCGTGCATTTATCTGACGATTTTTCCTACAAGCATGTAACAATCTGTTACCTGGTTACTTAGGCTTGGCCATCTGCTTCGTGCCATTAAGCAAACCGACTGCTACTCGGTGACTGAACAAGTAGTTTCCTCTGGCGTTTTACATTGTAAAACAATGCATGCATGGTTTTGAAGTGAGGGAAGCAAAGAAAATTATGTATTGAAAAACCTGGAACTCGAAAGCAAAGCCGCTGAAATGTAGGCATGTCAATGTAGGAGCAGCTGGGCATACACAAACTAGAACTGAACAGGGAGAGCAAACCATCTCTCATATATTGTGGGGGTTTTAAGAGGATATTTTCTGAGAGCTTTCAAGGGCACCATAGGAAGAAATGGCAAGCAGACTGCTTTCCACAGGGACCAAACTGGCAAGCCCTGCCTTCAGGAGCATACGTACACAACTATATTCTTTCTACATTCTTCAGCTTGTTTTAAATTGTTCTATAGGATTTTAATGTAACCCTGGGATTTTACAGAGAAGTGTAGCTTCTGGGATAGCTCAGTCGGTAGAGCATGAGACTCAGGGCTGTGGGTTTGAGCCCCACAAAAGATTGGGCAAAAGATTCCTATATTGCAGGGGGTTGGGCTAGATGACTCTTGTGGTCCCTTCCAGTTATATGATTATGATAAAAAAAATTGGGGGGGGGTGGGAATCAAGAATAGTAGAATCAAAAGCAAACAAATCACATGTGAAACTGTGCATTCAAAATAAAGGGTGATGATAAAACATACACACACACCTATAAAACCTGAAAGACATAGAATTTTTTTATTTTAAAAAATCATAATAGCAAACATGGTGTAGCTTTCTTTGATACCTCTAAGCATCCATGCTGGGGGTTGGTCTTCTGCAGGCTGCTTTGTATCTCAAGCCACAGAAGGGAGGTGCAAAAAGTTTTCAACTACACCTCACATAATCCTTGACTATTGCCTGGTTGGGCTGATGAGAATTTTGGTCCAAAACATCTGGTTTTGGACCAAAACCAGGCCTGGGAAGGTTGCTATACATGCTTACCTGAGAGCAAGTCTCCTTAAATGCCACAG
Organism: Podarcis cretensis; assembly: GCF_951804945.1. Lineage (NCBI taxonomy): Eukaryota > Metazoa > Chordata > Lepidosauria > Squamata > Lacertidae > Podarcis > Podarcis cretensis. The sequence continues at coordinate 28,898,718 of NC_137173.1, read as the reverse complement.
GTCCCAGTGTTGGTTTAAGCCAGAAATCTAGAAGCCTGTGCTTTTCTAGATACTTGTAGGGCTCTTAACTCTCATCAGCCCAAGTCGGTATGGCCAGTGGTTAGCAATGATGAGTTTGAGAGTCCAACAATCTCAGACAGGCACAGCCCCCCCACCTGTCCTTTAAAGGTAAAGGGACCCTTGACCATTAGGTCCAGTCGTGGATGACTCTGGGGTTGCGGTGCTCATCTTGCTTTATTGGCCGAGGGAGCTGGCATACAGCTTCCGGGTCATGTGGCCAGCATGACTAAGCTGCTTCTGGCGAACCAGAGCAGCGCACGGAAACACAGTTTACCTTCCCGCCGGAGCGGTACCTATTTATCTACTTGCACTTTGATGTGCTTTTGAACTGCTAGGTTGGCAGGAGCAGGGACTGAGCAACAGGAGCTCACCCAGTCGCGGGGATTCAAACCGCCAACCTTCTAATCGGCAAGTCCTAGGTTTAACCCACAGTGCCACCCGCGTCCTTTAAGCGATCATAAATGGTACATGAAGTTTAGTGGATATTTTGAAATGTAATACTAATTATTTCCTTGGTACTTCAGTGCAAATATTCAGCATCTACCTTGGAGCAACCTGGAGAAGTTAGAATTTGTGAGCCAGTGATTTGATGGTTCGTTTAATCTTTTCTCATACATATATTTTTAATGGCTTTAATTTTACTTTTTGGACTTCTTTTATTACAACAAAATGTAAAATTTAATATTTCACCTAAGGTATGCAAATAACTTGTTTTAAAAAATGGGACAAAGCCAGTGACACCTTCCCATTTGGTCTTCTTGAAAACGGCTGAATGACACAAAGTGAATCATACATTATCTGCCTACTCTAAATAATCCCTTTTAGTAGGATTAGTCAGAGTATTAAATTAACAGAAGAAGCAATTAATTATACTCTTTTGAAACCAAGAGCAGCCACAGTATTTGAAATGCTTTCCCCCCTCTCCTTCTTTGTGTCTCGTATCAGAAATCACACTATGCATGTTTGCAGATGTGGCAAATTCTTCTTGAATTGTGTTTTAAGGGAAAGCGCTGGGAATGAATGATGAACAGGGCTAAATTAATTTCATTTTGCTCTCAGATCTACTAGGGTAAGTATTAACCTCACATCTTAAAAGAAAATAAAGCCTTAATTTAATTTATCACTGTGAACATGCAAGGCGAGGTCCTGCTGCCACAGCACAGATGTGCCAAGTTCAACTTATGTGGAGAACCAGTCCCCTTTGGCTAAATCCTGCTGAATGTGTGTCATTAGTTGGGATGCAGGATAATTCAAACTGTTACAGGATTAGAAACACAAGTCAGCACTCAATACCTCAATGTACAACCATATATATTGACAAGTTGAGTAGGGACATAGCAGCCTGTCTCATACCAAGCCAGACCACTGGGTCATCAACTCAGTATCTCCTGCATTGACTGGAAATAGCTCTCCAAAATGTCAGACAGAGGTTTTGCTCAGTCCTAGCGGGAGATGCTGAGAACTGAATGCAACGAAGATGCTCTACTTCTGACTTACAACTTAGCAACCCCGTCATACATTATGTGTATATTATTTGTCTTAATCTCCTGGGTAAGCCTTTTTACACCTGAAAATAACAGTATTTTTAAAAACCATCTTCTAGAAACAGTCTGCTTTCAAATAATAATAATAATAATAATAATAATAATAATTATTATTATTATTATTATTATTATTATTATTACTATTACTACTACTACTACTACTACTACTATTATTATTTATACCCCGCCCATCTGGCTGGGTTTCTCCAGCCACTCTGGGCAGCTTCCAATGGAATATTAAAATACAATAATCTATTAAACATTAAAAGCTTCCCTAAACAGGGCTGCCTTCAGATGTCTTCTAAAAATCTGGTAGTTGTTTTTCTCTTTGACATCTGATGGGAGGGTGTTCCACAGGGCGGGTGCCACTACCTAGAAGGCCCTCTGCCTAGTTCCCTGTAACCTCACTTCTCGCAGTGAGGGAACCACCAGAAGGCTCTCTGAGCTGGATCTCAGTGTCTGGACTTAACGATGGGGGTGGAGACGGTCCTTCAGGTATACTGGGCCAAGGCTGTTTAAGGCTTTAAAGGTCAGCACCAACACCTTGAATTGTGGTCGGAAACGTACTAGGAGCCAATGAAGATCCTTTAGGACTGGTGTTATATGGTTTCGGCAGCCACTCCCAGTCACGAGTCTAGCTGCCACATTCTGGTTTAGTTGTAGTATCTGGGTCACCTTCAAAGGTAGCCCCATGTAGCCCCATTGCAGTAGTCTAAGCGAGAGATAACTAGAGCACGCACCACTCTGGCGAGACAGTCTGCGGGCAGGTAGGGTCTCAGCCTGCGTACCAGATGCAGCTGGTAAACAGCTGCCCTGGACACAGAACTGACCTGCGCTTCCATGGACAGCTGCAAGTCCAGAATGACTCCCAGGCTGTGCACTAGGTCATATAAACTGGATTGCCTCAAAAAAAAAAATGCTATTATTTTAAAAACCACACCTAGCACAACCCAGGAGCCTTCCACGCATGCTGCGTCAGGAATATTTGGGCATCGCATGGCAGGACAGTTTCAAACAAAGATGTGCTCTCCCATGCCCACATTCCCAGCATGTTCGCACACCTGTCTCAGTGACGTCTACGCTGGCTTGGTCTTGTCCACAGAACAGAAAATGGCAGGATCCCCAAGGACATGCTTCAGGCCCGTTGGCAGACCAGCTCTGTGTTCCAAACATGACGTGAAGGCTAGCAACATCAACCCTGTAATGTGGGAATCCCTTACAGACGACCGCAGTGCCTGGAGAAAGATAATCAGATTGTGCATCCATAGCAGTGACTGGGAGGAGCGCAGAGAGAAGAAATGCCATGATGCATCTGCAACAGCACAACTGGACACCTTCATCTGCCCCAGCTGCAACACAACATGTCTCTCCCATATCGGTCTCTATAACCTTCCAACAGTTTGACTTCACACCCCCTCCAAGGTGAACTCCTCCATTGTCTCCCGAGACAGACAGATGTCAACAACATATATGCCATTTCCACCTGCTTCTTCTAGTCCTGACATTTCAGTATATTACCTGCAGCCCTTTAAATTTAATGTATGAACAATATTAAACGGTGTGGTTAAACATTTGGAAGTTTTATTAGCAGACCATACCTCTTTAAATACCTAATGGTAAAATTTCTAATTAAAATGACCATAATGTTTCAATGTCAGGCTCTTAGCGTCTGCTCCAGGGCCTGAGTGCATCTGGAATTGATGGCTGTTTCATTACAACAACATGCAGGCCGGGTAGCTGAATAAACAGATGCTGTTTCTTTTCAGACTGCATTTTCTAAGGCACAGAATATAAGAGTCACTTCAGGCAGGGATGTTTCCTCAATCCAAGCTTCATTTTGAGGTATTTTTACCTATAGCAAAGACCCGGGATCTGTATTTGTTAGGATGACTCCTGTCCAATTTGGATGTGCTGCTCTACAGCAAGATTATGTAAGTCTAGGTCTGGCCCAGTGCTTTTTGATGCCTGAGGCAAACAAATAACAATAAAAATAATTCTATTGTTTATACCCCACCCATCTGGCTGGGTTTCCTCAGCCACTCTGGGCGGCTTCCAGCAAAATATAAAAATAAAATGTCAGACAAGATGGCATCCCTTGCCTCCAATTTCATGTAAAGAATCTGACTGGAATGGAAGTTGAATTTTCCAGTTGAATCCAATGTCAATACTGGCACTGGGACAGCATCTTTTGCCACACCTGAGGGCAGCAGGCTATCTTAGGGGGAACGGGGAAGGCTCTGTGGCACACAGTTCTGTCCTCCAACATGTTGCTGCTGCTCAGCCATTGCTGTGCCTGGATGCTGCCGCTCCCCTCAGCATCCGTCATCTGAGGTGGTCACCTCATTCTACCTAATGGCAGGACCGGCTCTGTAGATGTAAGTGACTTTCAAACACATAACAAACCCTGCGCCTTCCCCAAGTTCAAAGCTGTACTTTACCTCCGTCCCCCAATTTCTTTGTCTCAAGGATCTTACCATCTAAATAACCACAATCTATTTAAAAAGCCAAATAGGAAAAACCCTGAGTAGCATGCCTCAGCGTTTATAATATATGCAGGAAATATTTTAGTTGGATGGGGAGCAGTCAGGAAATGAATAATACTAAGTCAGAAAACAGGAGGCTAAAAAGTACGAAAAGGGGGCAATTAAAACGAAAAACCAACTAAGATGTGCTTCAGGGGACTTTAAATTTTCCCTTGGCTTTCTGTATCTTTGTGAAATCTCCACTGAGTTTGCCATTCCTGTCAAGCATGAATGGACAATAACTCAAGAATGTGGCAGTGTAGCATTTTGCCGGTGTTTCTTTTAAACTCTAGTAATATCCAAGGAAGACAAGAGCAATCCCAAGGCACCTGCACGAACATGAAAACTTCATTCTCCATTTCCTGCAAAGAAGTGCTTTAACCATTTTTGTTCTAAGGCTTTTAAAAAAATGGCTATTTCTTTCTGTATGTATTGATGGGGATAGAAGGTTGTTAGGAAAGAGCTCTGTTTCAACTTGGTGTCTGGCAGTTCTCTGTGATGAAAAATGAGGTCAGGTAAACACTCTCTGCTGCAATCATGAATTATATCCACAGATGCTGTGGGCTGCCGGCTGCCCTCATCCAGTTTCTGAGCAAACAGCCTTTGAAAGCCACAGGCTGAAGTAACTTGGGTTCTATATCCACTCCAAAAGCATTACCTTCATGGCTCCGTATGCATCTCGGAAACAGACTGGAAAGACACTTCTGAGAGCAGGATTACTGTGTGCCTTGTTCAAAGAGTCGCCTTCCTTTGGCTGGACAAGTCTAATTGAACAAAGCAAGGGCAATGTCTCCTCAAGTGCGTTTGAAGAATAAAGCCGTCTCAAGGATATGCCCAATAATGTGTGCATAATCCCATCTTTCCAATGCCTACATGTCATTCCAGGTATCTAACATCAATTAAAATTACAATCTCACAATAAAACCACAACACTGGCATGCTAGCTTAAAATAATCCTCAAACCATAACATTATCTGTCCAGCAAGGGGGGGTGCTGGAATAGATAATGCTGGAATAGAAAGGTTTCCATTAGCTGGCAGAAAACAGGAAGAAACAGATGAAACTCCTTGAAGAAGATATTCCACAACCTGGGTGCCACAACTAAGAAGGCTCTCTCTCGATTCACTGCCAGACAATGCACAGAGTAGGGTCTATTCAGAACTGAGGCAATGTGCAGACTAGAACAAGAGAAGGCAGTCCTTTATCTATGCTGAACCAAAGCCATTTATAATCACTTAATTGCACCAAGAAACAAATCGGTAGCTAGAGCAAGCATTGCAGGCTGGTGTAATGTAGTCTTATGGGCAAGCACCCAGAAACAACCTTGATCCAGATAGATCTTATTGAAGTAATCCGACCTTGATTTAATTCAGACGTTTTATCATGGCCAGGTCTGACCTCCTCAGGAAGTATGCAAATGGCACGCCAATCTGAACTGAACAAAGGCCTTCCTAAGCCTCCATCACCTGAGCATGAAGGTACAAGGCTAACTTCAGGATTGAGCACCCTCTCCCCTCTTTTACATGGAGTCTTGCATCTTGCACTGCAGTTAGCCCAGAACCACAGAATTTGAAGGGACAGAATCACGGAATTGTAGAGTGGAAGGTATCACAAATGTTGCAGTCAAAGACCTTTTCAGGCTCATGAACACTTGGCAACAAAACCCAGGTATCTGCAAAGTAGTTAAGCTTTTGTTGCAAAGGGTCTTGCATTGATCTAGACTGCCAACTAACAGTCGTAAACAGCAGTCTGCCTATAACAGAGATTACAACTTTGCACTGTTTGCCCAAAACTACTGTAACACCAGCAGGACATTTTTGAAATGTTATCCTGTATAAAATGGCATCATAGAATTCTTCAGCTCCTTAGGCTAAGATACAAATAGATAATAATTAGGATAACTAGGTTCCATGTCTTCCCCTTCATTAAATGCCCACAAGGTAATAGCTAGGTAATTTCAGTTTAAAACTTTTTGCATCACCTTTCACTCACCAATCAAAATTATTCCAGAAAATGGCCTTGAGTGCTGATAACTGCATGAGGAGCATTAAATCGGTTTCTGCAAAATTGCCTGTGGGTTGACAGTGAATTAGCCACCATTCTCAAATGTTTGCCAGTACTGGTTTTACTTCCCAAACTTCTCATCTACCATTAAGAATACCAATAAATTTAAATTATGGGAGAGACACTGTGGGTCATTCGCTCTTTTCTTCCATGTGCATTATTCATAACATGCAATGGGGAATCCATTTCTGGGATATGATTTGGAATTAAGTAGTCTTTGAAATGTAAATAACATTCATGAGTACATTCTGCCTGCCCCAAGAATGTGCCCTCATCAAAAACTTAAAAGCATTTTATTTTTCTCCACTGAGTTGCAATTTTCTTCCCTCCACTTTCAGGCAGAAAATCGTCAGAAGTAAGCTTTCTGCCTCCCACCTACAGATAGCTCTCAGCTGGTGTTAGTTTACACAGATTGCAACTCTTCACTTTCCATATCTGTAACTCATGGCCAGTATTGCAAGAACCTATTGAAATTTGCTTCCAAACTGATCAGCACTCGGTGCCTTTTATGTTTAGCCTTTCATTTTCTTGTTTTCTTTTATTACTCAATCTCCCAACAGGTCAACTTTGAGCCGAGACACACCGAGTTTCTTCGTAGGACTGTGGATGGAATCCCAGCAACGGAGAAGGAGTGTGAGTCCTTTCCCTCAGCACCACTTCCCCAATTCAAACCCTCACCTCAAATGCTTATTAGGCACAAATGTGCAGACTAATATTGGTGCTGGGAAAGTAGCTTTTTCCCATTTCATTTCACTTTCAGCTTGTACACCGCCTTTCTATATTACTATACACAAGGTGGTTTACAAGCTGAAGAAACAACAAATAAGACAGCAAATATCACACAGCAATGTGTGGTCCAATCCAAAAAAAACAAAAACAACCATAATAAAAGGATAACTTAAAAATAAAATTATATCAAATAAAGCAATATTCAACAATCCATTGGAACATGATAGTAAACAATAAAATCAAATAATAAAGAATTACAGAACTACAATCAGTAGAAATAATGGCAAGTCACAATGCATAAAATACCACAAAACACGTGCCTTCTAAGAGCATCAAATTGAGAAACAAAAACACACAACTGATAAAATTATTTTCTAAAAAAAAAAATCCCTGACCTCCTTTTCTCTCTTCCCATCTACTTCTGCTGTTTCCAAAGTCATTCATTCATTCAACCTTTATTGGCATAATTGTTCTCAAAGTCATGGTCTGGGGAAAGGCTTCTATAGCTGGACGGTGCGGCAAGGCAGGTGGGGAAATCTACTGCCTGATGACCAGCACGAAGTCTCTCTCCCCTCACAGTTCTTCCTCTGGAAACAGAATTTCCCCCTTTGCTGCCAGAAACTGCTCCAGGGAAGGGAATCAGCACAGAGGTCAAGGGTCAGCTTCTTCACCCCACACTCTTCAATCCAAATCCAGCCTGTTTTAACAAAATATGTCAGGAGTTCCATGCTATGGCAGGAGATGAGTAATAGGAAGTGCACTTCGGATTCATTTTTAACTTTTGTATTTGTCATCTGTTGTATTCTGCACATACTGGAATGGCCCAGTTAAGATCTCTACACAATGGCCTATGGCTTTGCCATTAATAAATTGACTTGCTTCCAAAATGACTCATGATTTCCCAAGCTCCTGCCAGGCAGATCCAATAAATCTGTCTTAGCTGCAATGGCACAAAATAGCCATGGCTAAAAGCAGCATCCTAAAACCCTGTCAAGGAAGAGGCAGCTTCTCTGACTTCTTTCCTGCCAGGTAAACGGACTCAGTAGCTTTTCATTTCCGAGAAAGACAGTGAACCTAATTGGAAAGCTATTCGCACTGTTGCACTGGCTTTCCAGAGCCTCTAGCAGGTGAAAGGCCGCCCAGGCCTGAAATAATGTAATTCCTATCCCCACTAGTGTCACATAAGTACAGCGCGAAGTGAAAAAGAAATGAAAGCCTGATGGCTGCTACTCCTGCAGTCCTCCTGGGAATGGTGCAAACAACAATGCAAAGGCTACCAGGTTGTTTCCTGCTACTGTTAACTCGAAACTCCATAAAAATATGCAGCTGCATGCTTGGGGAAAACATATGCCTGCGTGGCACTAATATCACGGATTTCAAAACAGTATGTCAATTGTAAATTTCTATTTCCTCAAGTCACGTTCTAGTTTCATGGTGTTGAGGGAATGGGGTTGGAATGCCTTACTTCAATTATGGCAGCTTTGTAGCAGGTATGAAGCAATTACCTTGCAAAATTCTCAGTCTGTAAAGTTTACAGCGTAAACCACAGTTTATAGTGTAAACCATGGTTTACAGATCAAGAATACTGCTCTGTCAAATGAGGACTCCCCATTCTCTCATAGTTCTGTGTTACATCTGCATTGAGGCAAATAGAGCTGTGGTTACAGCTGATCAGAATTGCCTGAAATCACGGTTTGCAAATTCATTTTTAAAAACCTAGTTAGCTCCAACCATATTTGGTACCAATGCAGACGTCATGTTAAGTGATAGTTGGAACACCATATGAAAAGGCGGGGGGGGGGGTGTCCTGTGGAAGAAAAAGTTGGAGGATGAAGCACATTATGACCTAACAGGACCATTCAGACATGTACACTTTCCCCAAGTTTAATTTTGGTCAATATAAAAACAAAGTGGTACAGTTTGAAGACACCCATTATGAAACCACTCCAGAATAATCTGCTAAAAGATTAAAGCACAATATGCTACCAGTTTACAACACATGTAACTGGTTGGAAGATTAAATAGAACCCCAAATTATCACTTATCTGGTTGTGCACACCATAAAAATGCATATATTTTTTTCTCCAGCTAGGAATGAATTAAGCTGCAATAAAATTCATGGAAGGGTTTTAGTCAAAGCCTTCGCGGTGGTGGCACCTGTCCTGTGGAACGCCCTCCCATCATATGTCAAACAGATAAACAACTACAGTGGAGGCTCGGGTTGCGAACGTGATCCGTGTGGGATGCACGTTCGCAACCCACAGCATGCGCAAAGCGCAATTTAGCACTTCTGCACATGCATAACTGCCAAAACCCACTTTAACAACCTGTTCCGGTACTTCCGGGTTTCGACGGTCCGTAACCCCAAAAAACGCAACCTGAAGCGGCTGTAACCCAAGGTATGACTGTATTTTACATTTGAAGGCAATCCTGTTCAGGGAAGTTTTTGATGGTTGATGTTTTATTGTGTTTTTAATATTTTGTTGGGAGCCACCCAGAGCGGATGGGGCAACCCAGTCAGATGGACGTCATATAAATAATAAAAATATTATTATTATTAATGAATACTTGTTGCCATCCTGTATAGCCCAACATTGCATGAAAACAGCAAAAGGAAATAATATGTTGCACTGAAATACTGAACCTATGTACCTTCAAAGTTATCGCAAACGTTAAAACATAGCTGCACATTGAACTCTGGGAAGGGAAGGAACCACACACTTTTTAGGAGCTCAACATTAACAGACCACCAACAACTAAAACAAAATCCCAAACCCACTGATAAAACTATGTATAGTACGATAGCTAACAGAGTAATTCTTCTACCATGGAAAGCAGCCAGAATGCTTAGAAGTATATTGGCCCCAAGTGACCCAGCTAATTTGGAGACAAAATCTTTCCAATTAAACTGACAGGACAGAAAAGCCTGTCCTGATTATTTTTAGAGATGCATGACCAACCTAAAATCTGTGACTGGGTAAATGTTTTAAATACAGAGTGCTGATGGCTTCTCCTGTTTGGCATGTTCCATATGACTTCTTTTGTTGTGCGCTTGCATGATTCCACCCTTAACGCTCATTAAAAACATTTAGAGATCAAGGGTGAGATGCTCAGACTCTGCGGAACCCTGAGCACATTTCATTGTCATCTCGCATAGCTTTTATTTAGTGAGCTGCGGCTCTGTGCTTGGTTTTATAGGTCACTGATTGAAAATTGTGGCCATAGTTTTGCGCAGCGCTAATTGCTAGCAGGGTCTAAAAACAAAGTATTAAGGGTTGTCTGGACATATATAGGAATACTTTACCCAGCAAGATGAATTATACCCATTACTTTGTATCAATGAGCTGCAATAATCTTGAATTTCCTATTCCGCGAGGGAAATGATAATGCCTTCCTACTCATAATTAAGCTGCTCTTCCTTTTTCTCTCTGCATGCAAAAGGTCCTATGTCCAATCCCTGGCCTCTCCTGTGAAAAGTTCAGGAGGCAAGACAGGGAACGACCTCTGCCAAATGCGTCTGGCTGCCACATCCATCAATAGTACAGTGGTACCTCGGGTTACATACGCTTCAGGTTACATACGCTTCAGGTTACAGACTCCGCTAACGCAGAAATAGTAACTCGGGTTAAGAACTTTGCTTCAGGATGAGAACAGAAATCGTGTTCCGGCGGCGCGGCAGCAGAGGGAGGCCCCATTAGCTAAAGTGGTGCTTCAGGTTAAGAACAGTTTCAGGTTAAGAATGGACCTCCGGAACGGATTAAGTACTTAACCTGAGGTACCACTGTATTGGGGATAGGCAGGACTGACTTGGTCTAAGGCAGTTTCACGTTGTTGCTGTTTTAAAAACACACACCATTTTATGCTGAAATGAAACTGAATCACACATCTGAAGGGCACAATATGGAGGCACCTGATCAGCACAACCTTTCATTAACTATTAACTGTGATTTGTTAAATAATACGATTACGATTGTTTCACTTATTTCATTTATGAATTGCTTGTTGTAAAACATCTCGTTGTGATCCGACAATAAAAAACACCAACAATAAAAGTGTATGTTTAAAAAACAATTTCAAGTCCATTTAAATCAGGCTTCCTCAACCTCGGACCTCCAGAGGTTTTTGGCCTACAACTCCAATGATCCCTTGCTAGCAGGACCAGTGGTCAGGGATGATGGGAATTGTAGTCTCAAAACATCTGGAGGGCCGAGGTTGAGGAAGCCCTATTTAGATTGTGAGCCTGGGAGCAGGGCTAGTTTAATTGGTTGCATTGAAGCCACTTCGTCAGGATTTTCAGCTGAAGAGCAGGATGCAAAAGCTCCAAATAAAGAGCCGTTGAATAATAGTAATATTTATTTATACCCCGCCCACCTGGTTGGGTTTTCCCAGCCACTCTGGGCGGCTTCCAACAAAATATTAGAAATACATTAAAATATCAGTCATTAAAAACTTCCCTAAACAGGGCTGCCTTCAGGTGTCTTATAAATGTCAGACAGTTGTTTATTTCTTTGACATCTGATGGGAGGGCGTTCCACAGGGCAAGCACCACCGAGAAGGCCCTCTGCCTGGTTCCCCGTAACCTCACTTCTCACAGTGAGGGAACCACCAGGTGGTTTTCGGAGCTGGACCTCAGTGTCTGGGTTGAATGATGGGGGTGGAGACACTCCTCTGCCTGGTTCCCCGTAACCTCACTTCTCACAGTGAGGGAACCACCAGGTGGTTTTCGGAGCTGGACCTCAGTGTCTGGGTTGAATGATGGGGGTGGAGACACTCCTCTGCCTGGTTCCCCGTAACCTCACTTCTCACAGTGAGGGAACCACCAGGTGGTTTTCGGAGCTGGACCTCAGTGTCTGGGTTGAATGATGGGGGTGGAGACACTCCTTCAGGTATACTGGGCCAAGGCCATTAGATCTAGGCTATAGATTAACAAAGGCCTCATCTGGGGGGTTTTTTTATTCAATTTAGTTTCCTAAAACAAACCCTATGCCTTTGATATATTGAATTGATCATGCACTGACTGCTCAGTCACATGTTCAAAAGTGCAAAGGCCGTTTGGCACCTTAGGTGGACGTTCTCAGTGGACACACACTTTAGCATTTTAATTCTTTAATGATGACTAGCTGAAACTTTAGAATGCAGGATTGTATGTGTGCCTGATACTATCTTCTCCGGATATTTTGAAAAGCGCGCATGGCACATAATGAAGGATACAATGTTAGGCTTTCCAAGAACTGTTCTTTACTAAGTGGGGCTTTTTTTGTTGAGTTGGCTTGACTTTGTGCCTCTTTTTTGCACTGCTTGTGGCCATTTGAGGAAATGTCTACTTAAAACAATTGTCAAACAAACCTACTTATTCACAATGAGATAGCAAGAAGAAATAGACTCTCGGAGGATATGCAAGTTAAACAAGGCATTCAAGCAGAAATATAAAAGATTAATGGAAGGCACTGACACTCTCAAGATTGGGTTGTTTATAGTTCATCACCCTAATACAGCCGGGGAAATACTTGTGCAAAGTGGACTCCGACCGAAGGGCGCCCTTGCTGGATTGGGAACAGTGTGTGAAGCAGAGGAAATCTGTCCCACGGCATTACAGTGGTACCTCGGGTTACATACGCTTCAGGTTACAGACTCCGCTAACCCAGAAATAGTGCTTCAGGTTAAGAACTTTGCTTCAGGATGAGAACAGAAATTGTGCTCCGGCGGCGCAGCGGCGGCAGGAGGCCCCATTAGCTAAAGTGGTACCTCAGGTTAAGAACAGTTTCAGGTTAAGTACGGACCTCCGGAACGAATTAAGTACTAAACCTGAGGTACCACTGTATTCTTAGGGCAATGTGCACTAATCACTTATCACCTGTGAGCCAGTGTGGTGCAGTGGTTAAGAGCGGTAGATTCGTAATCTGGTGAACCGGGTTCGCTTCCCCGCTCCTCCACATGCAGCTGCTGGGTGACCTTGGGCTAGTCACACTTCTCTGAAGTCTCTCAGCCTCACTCACCTCACAGAGTGTTTGTTGTGGAGGAGGAAAGGAGATTGTGAGCCACTTTGAGACTCCTTAGGGTAATGATAAAGTGGGATATCAAATCCAAACTCCTCTTCTTCTTGCAATGTGGCCAGGATTGCGCAGGCATATGTACCACCTCCATTGCTAAGTAGCAGCAGAATGAGATGACAGAATCTAGAGATGGGCCGAGCCTTTTGAGAATGCCCAGAGGGGAAGGAGAGTCCTTAAGAAATGTTAAGGAGAAAGCTTGTTCCTGGAGGGAGAAAGACTCCAGCTCATCCCCTTCTGCGGTCTATTGGGTTTTCTACTCGCAGAATTATCTTTAGCCTCAAAAAGAATGCTCTTAAAAGATTAGACAAATTCATGCATGAGACTAATCACAATGGCTATATTCCACCTCCACTGTCAGAGATAATATGCCTTGGAATTAGCAGGAAGCCCAGGTGGGCAGTGTTGTTATGCTCAGGTCTTGCCTGAAGACTTCCCAAAGGCATCTGGTTGGCCACTAGGTGGGCCTTCATCCTGATCTGGCAGGTTCTTCTTATGTTCTTAATATATTTCTCCAGTTGTATTTTGAAATTATGTACAGTCCATCATAGTATCTTAGGATCTGCCACCTCATTCTGCTGGGATCCCCTGTAGCAGATGATCAAGGCCCATATGCAGTGAAGCTTCCCACTATGAACAAAACCTGGCTAGAAAGGTGAGATTCGAGCTGGAAAAGCTCAGTTTTCAACTGCAGAAGACTTCGTTTGGAACACTGTACACCTATCCTAATGCTTCCCAGTGCTAATGTTAGGTGCACACGGTTGCTTTTTCCAGACTGCGCTGTTAAACTGATTTACCACTGAAAAGTGAGGCAGTTAGCACCCATTTTAATTATCTTAAATTGTTTTCATTCCTACTCTGTATCTCGCTAAAGAAGGAAACCATTTAAACATTCATTTTCGCTGCACCTACTCTGGTGAATTAATGTATTTCAGACTTGACAATACTGATAAAATGATAGTTATCAAGGTCTATTCTATTTATCCTTGGAGAAATGAAACTATTTAACAAGAAGAAGTTAAAAGAAAATCTTTCTCGGAGGGCATTGTAAGTCCTATTGCCTCAGTATTGTATTTTCTTCCTACCCATCTTCTATCAATTGTACATTTTGAATTACTTTATGAAATTAAGGCTGCAGTTCAATGCACCTGAGAGCAAATCCCATTGAACTCCGTGGTACTTATGTCTGAGTAAACATGCTTAGAAGCAGGCTGCATAATACATACCAAGTGGACAAACTGCAATCTCCTTTTTCTTCTCCTTAGAAGCAGTTTACCTTGCCTTCAGTGAATATATACATATATTAATATTAATAGTAATAATAATAATAATTATTATTACAGTGGCTTTCCCCCTCTCCATTCCAGGGATCAGAGAGGATCCAAACTAGAATACAATATTTAATTCTTGATCCTTAAGCCAATATCAAGTACTAGAATATTGCTTGGACAAATATTTAAACAACTCGGAAATATTAACGATCACTTATAGATTGTTACTAGATGGGGAACATGTGGCCTACTAGATGTTGTCTGACTACAACTCCCATCATGCCTGGCCAACTGAACTCAGTGCCACTGAACTCAGTTCATTACTTCTAGGTAAATATGCTTAAGCTACGGCTGCAAGCCCCCATCTGCACTATGCACTTAAAGCAGTATTGTACCACTTTCAACAGTCATAACTTCTGCCAAAGAATCGTTTAAAATGTAGTTTGTTAAGGGTGTTGAGTTGTTAGAGGAGATGCCTGTTCCCCTCAAAGCTAGTTTCCAGGGTTCCCTAGGAAAAGGAGTTGATTGTTAGCCCACTCTGAGAATTGTAGCTGTGAGGAGAACTGGTGTCTCCTCACACTCCTCTCAGCACCCTTAACAAGCAACACTTCCCATGATTCTTTGGGGGAAGCCATGGCTGTTTAAAGTGGTATGATACAGCTTCAAATGCATAGTGCAGACGGAGCCTTAAAGCTGCAACAGATTTCTCCATCTCCCACCATCATGAAACCTATTCAAGATGGCACATTTGAAAATTCCCAAGATTAAGGCTCACAATCATGTTCCAGACCCAAAGTACAGTGGTACCTCAGGTTAAGTACTTAATTCATTCCGGAGGTCCATTCTTAACCTGAAACTGTTCTTAACCTGAGGTACCACTTTAGCTAATGGGGCCTCTCGCTGCCACTGCGCCGCCGGAGCATGATTTCTGTTCTCATCCTGAAGCAGAGTTCTTAACCTGAGGTACTATTTCTGGGTTAGCGGAGTCTGTAACCTGAAGCGTATGTAACCCGAGGTACCACTGTAATTAGGACTATCTCTTGAGGCAAAAGCATTCCGGGATCCTGGCACTTCCCTGCTGTCAAGTATGTGACTTCTTGTTTCCTAAAACAGTTTGGACATAAAAGGCCACATGGAACCATTTCAGAACACCTCAAATTCAGCACTTAGTATTTTATTGTCCAACACAGAAATGTACCGGTGACCTGTGGTTTGTACAGCTTTCTCGACAGAACGTGTCGGCATCCCAAAAAACATGAGGGCTCTCAAAGCAACATATCAGAACATCATGGCTTCTAGTCCGTCTTCCATAAACTTCTTATAGATGGCCATAAACTTAGCCACAAATGCTTCCAGGTGATAAATGGCCTTGCTGCCCAGCTGCAGCCGGTGCTCATAGAAAGCTGCCATCTGTGCAACCTCTCCTTTCAGTTGTCCATCACAGTTGTTCAGAAGTTCAGTCAGAAGGCCCTAAAATGAGCAATAGCCAACAGTAAGAGAATTGAAGGCTCTACTCCCTAGAATGCTATATGGGTACCATGGGCACTCAACAATCCAGAAAGTTACCCTGTGAGAATCAAGCCATTCAAATGATAATCTCCAATTTGGTAGGAGGGGGGACATTGTCATACAAATAACAGAACTATTAATATCATATTTACAGAGATATACAATATATACCTGGTCCCAGATGCCCCAGCAATTAGGAATGGAATTACAAGATGCAGAGCACTATCATTGAATCAGAGAATTGTAGAGTTGGAAAAGACCCTGATTATCATCTAGTCCAACCCCTTGCAATGCAGGAATATGCAGCCGCAGGGATCAAACTTGCAACCTTGGTGTTATCAGCACCACACTCCTAACCAACTGAGCTATCCAGGCTACACTATGAACGGTGAAAAATAAAAATGATTAACACATGCACCCCAAGCTTCCATTTAATCCTAGTCTCTGTTACTAAACCAGTTAATAATCACAACATCAGTTACCTTTATTATAATCTCTGGAGGAATGCAATGGGTTAAGAGTTCATAGAGTCGCCCACGAACTTCCAGGAGCCTGTTGGAATAAAATCATTGGAAAGCTAATGCTTGGTTTTAACTCACTGTAATGCAAAGTTTTAAGGTTTACTAACCGGCTTTTAAGTCTTTTTCTTTCATTCATTCTCATTCATATCAGCTATGACAATCTCAGTCAAATTGCCAAGTCAGAAAATTCAGTTCTCAAAACATTCAAGCTAAATTTGTTTTTGCTTTTAAAATCATGGATGCACATAGCCCCAAGAACTTCAGGCTGGACGGGGTTAGAGATGGATCAGGGATGCATCTCTACAGGCAAAGAAAAACTTTGTTGGTGAGGGACCTCAGACTATGCCCACTTAAAGCTCTGTGGGCACAGATCTACCAGTCGTAGGCCATGAAGAAGAGTGTTCTGGCTGTCTGGCTCTGCTGGGTTCCAAGGCTCCTTTTCCCTGCACCAGTGATGAGTGCCAGAGCACATGGAAATGCCGTTTATTTGTAAAAAATATATACGAATATTGCATGTAGCATTGTGGGGTTAAACTGTTAAGCCTGCATCTCTGTAGTTGGGAATGAAGAGAAGACCTTTGTGCTCCTTGAGTTTTTGTGGTTCGGGAAGCAAAAGAGTTATGTAGCCAGAGGGTATATTTAGAGACTCAGAAGAATGCATGAGCAGATAAAGGCAGCAGACAAAGGAACTGGAGCTTTTAAAATTTGGGAAACTGGACATCAGTCGATAGTGTTAAGGGACTATGTCTAGGCAGGGAGAGCTGGGCTATATTTAACATATACTTTTTGCTCCATTGGGTGGAATACTTTTCTGTGCATGTTAACTTCCCTTGTGCTTATTTTTTCCCCTAAGAACTGCCTTCATCTTTTTACTCAACTTTTAACTTTGTTAAAAGCTAAAAGTTAAAAATTAAAAAGCACTAATGTGGTGGCGTTTGTTAATATAACCCCATGTCTAACATGCCAGGTTCTACACTACCTTGAAGTGTTCTTGTGGAGACACAAAGGCAATTTTAGGTTGCCTGGTGAAAGGCAGCCTTGTAGAAAAAGATATTTGAAATATATTTAATATATTTGAAAGAAATATATTATTTGTATTATGCTTCCTATGCCAATTCACTGGAACGCCAAGTGATTTAATTAAGTATGCCAACATTTCCAGTAGCAAAACAAGTTTTTCCTCTTATAAGACACTATAAGAGAAATTATAAGAAGACACTATAAGAGAAATTTTGAGGACGCCAGCGTACCTAATTTTGAGATACCTGATATAATTGTTTTGATCACCCTGAATAATCGCCTGAATCTGAAAGCCTAAACCTGGCCAACTGCCAAAGCTAGCAAGCAAACCTGCAACACTATTCTCCTGAGCCGCGTTTTCCAAGTGGAACAGCTTGTTAACAGCAGCATAGTCAGTGCTCCGCAATTTCTAAACAAGGCTTACAACAACGAGGAACTTCTCTAGCATGTCATGGTCCAACACAAGGAAGTCTCAAAATGCTTGTTGGGATGCTTGAAATGACAGGAAACCATCTACAAGCCACAACAGTTGGCAGCAGCTCTGTAGTTAACGTGACAGTTGTCACTGTCTCTTGCTGGCAGTGGGGAGCCGTTTTATTTATATGCACCTTTTAAAATCCTGAGTGTTGAAAAGAAATGATGAGGCAGGTACCTTGGAATTAAAAACAACTTTCCCCTGGCCCTGGATTTCACTGGCACCTGCGTCATTCAACCCCAATTGTCTCTTATAAAAAAGGTAAAGGTAAAGGATCACTGACAGTTAAGTCCAGTCGTGAATGACTCTGGGACTGCGGCGCTCATCTCGCTTTACGGGCCAAGGGAGCCGACATTTGTCTGCAGACAATTTTTCCGGGTCATGTGGCCAACATGACTAAGCCGCTTCTGGCGAAACCAGAGCAACGCACGAAAACGCTGTTAACCTTCCCGTCGGAATGGTGCTTATTAATCTACTTGCACTTTTTGGCGTGCTTTCGAACTGCTAGGTTGGCAGGAGCTGGGACCAAGCAACGGGAGCTCACCCCTCTGCGGGGATTCGAACCGCTGACCTTCCGATCGGCAAGCCCAAGGCTCAGTGGTTTAGACCACAGTGCCACCCGCGTCCCTAAGTCTCTTATAGGCAGCTTCAAAGGCCCTGCTCCTCCATTTCAGCAAATGCTAGCCTGGGACCGAGCTAATAGGGAGTCCACCACTATGAAGCACAAACACTTATTTCACAACCACAGAGCTGCTATTGTCCAAAGATGCAGGATGTGTTCTAAAATTAGGCTGCTTGCTGTAAGATGGTAGATAAGAGGGCACACAGGTTTAATAAAAAAAATTGTGAAGAGCAATCATGGAATTGTAGGCAGCCACCTCTTTTTCTACGCCTAAAGCAACAAGTAAAAAATAGCTCACATCAAAAAGGACCACACAGAGGGGAATCTGTGTTGAAAGCATTCATATATCTGCACCACACATTTAAAGAACTATTATGCCCTTGAAAGGTCATGGCTTTTCCCAAAGAATCCTGGGAGTTCAGCAGAGCAGTTTAACAATCAATTCCTCTTTCCAGGGGTTTACAAGAAACTGTAGCTCTGTGAGGGGAACAGAGGTCTCCTAACTGTCAGCCTCCTTAATGAACTACAGTTCCCAAGAAGCCATATAAATAGTGGCTTGAAATGTATGGTGCAAATGTGGCCCACTTCACACAGAGCCGTATCTCTTCAGAGTTTTAATGAGATCAGGAGCAGAACACATGACTAATGGTATCATCTGTTCACAGCAAGGAAGGATTCAGTGCTCCAAATTCACCATGACAGGATGTCATTTTGTTTCTGCCAATGCAATATATCTAAAGCTAGACAAATGGCTGGCAGCTGTAAAGAGGGCAGCGGCGAACGAGTGCCAACACCAGAGCACTTCATTGGCTGATAAGAAAAAGTTTTACAGCACAAACAAACAAAGATGCTCTCATCCGATCCAGCTGGAAATGCTTCATTGCACTGAGCAAGCAAGTTTGTTTTACAGCAGCCTAGTTCATTGCAGCTGTTTTTAGAATATCAAAGATGGCTGCTAATGGGAACATGACATCTCAGTGAGTCATTTTGCGCACTACATACTATAGGAACGTCCTTGTTGGAAAATAACCCGAGACTCCACCAAGCCCAGCTATCTGAGTAAATGACTGCTACTCTTACCTCACAATGAAATTGGAAATACAGTGGTGTCCCGCAAGACGAATGCCTTGCAAGACGGAAAACTCGCTAGACGAAAGAGTTTTCCGTTTTGGAGGTGCTTCGCAAAACGAATTTCCTATGGGCTTGCTTCGCAAGGTGAAAATGTCTTGCGAGTTCCTGCGGGGTTTTTTTTCCTTCCCCCCCCCCTTTTTCTAAGCCGTTAAGCCGCTTATCCACTTATCCAATAAGCCGCTAAGCCTCTAAAAGCCGTTAAACCGCTAATAGCGCTAATCCGCTAAGCCGTCAATGGGCTTGCTTCGCAAGACGAAAAAACCGCTAGACGAAGAGATTCTTTTCATCTTGCGAGGCACCACTGTAATACACAGTTGAAGTTTCTCTGTGGTGAACATCTGGCTAATTCAGATGACAGCCTTATGATGGGTTAAGAGCTCTGAGAACTTAAAGAAGTATGTGTTGGCCTATTCGGACCCCTTTTTCTTAATGGCGACACGGACCATTCATAACGTAGGAATATACTGTGAGCAGGGCAGTGGGGTGGGGTAAGGTAAAGAAAAGCTATGACCATGAACTGTAACGTTGCTCCCCGCCCCTGCTCAGGCTGCACAGAAAAAGCAATTGGGTTCCTGAAATTCAGGCTGATTGTGAAGATAAAATTTAACTGACAGAATTCTACAAGCAAGCACCTCCGTATGGCAGAGCTGCCAGGCACCATCCTGTCGCCCAGGCATCTTCGCTTGGTTGCGAGTGCAAAATGCACCTGGCTAATTTCAAACACTGAAACCATAACCATCGTGGCTAGTAGCTACTGTGATCTGCTCCCAAACAACAGGAATTTCTGTGAAGGAACTGCATCAGAAACTGGGATTTTAATATATAATTGTCTCATAGCTTGAGGTGCCCAGGAGGCAGAATACTGTATGTTACTGCCTGCAACAGATTTATTTGTTTAGGAACACAGGTTGCCACTTTAGACCAGGTGAGACCACTTGCCCATCTAAGCCCAGTTTTGTGTATTATGATTGGCCGTGGTTCTCCAGGGTCTCAGGAAGAGAACAGTGTTTTCCATCGCCAGCTACCTGCTTCTTTTAACTGGAAGTGAACCTGGGATCTTCTTCATACCATGCACATGCTTTTGGCTGCGAGGCTGTGCAGCAGTTTCAGGATTCCTGCATGCAGTTAACTATCCGCTTTCAGAAATCTTTTTCTCCAAACATTTACACATTGATATAAAAGCATGTTTAATACCTTAATGACCAAGGCTAACCTCATCAGCCTGAAATTTACTTCAATCATAGAAAATAAAACCCCAAGATGGTTGTCACCAATGGAAGCGAAGGCACAGAAAAAACTTAATATGGAGGCCAAATGGCCGAAATATTGGGAAATTTTGGAACAAGATGGAGACAGAGTAAAACTGCAGAGCTTTGAAAAATTAAAAAACAAAGTGCAAGATTGGCTCCATTATTACCAAATAATGGAGGCATATAATTTGGATTAAAAAGTTGGCTTCCAGGTGGAAAAATCAAAATTGGAAACAGAATTGTTAGATCCCAAAATTAAGAATTTGTCAAGAATGTATAACTTGCTGTTAAAATGGAACACTCAGGATGAAACGGTGAAATCTGCTATGATTAAATGGGCACAAGATGTTGGACATAACATAATGATGGCTGACTGGGAACAGTTATGGACCACAGGTATGAAATTTACGGCATGTAATGCCCTAAGAGAGAATTTAATGAAAATGATTTACAGGTGGTACATGATACCAGTCAAGCTTGCAAAAATTTACCATTTGCCCGAAAATAAATGTTGGAAATGTAATGAGACTGAAGGTACATTCTTTCACCTTTGGTGGACATGCCCAAGGATTAAGACATTCTGGGAGATGATTTATAATGAAATGAAAAAGGTATTTAAATATACCTTTCTGAAGAAACCAGAGGCCTTTCTCTTGGGCATGGTCGACCAATTGCTGCCAAAGAAGGACAGAACTTTCTTTATGTATGCAACAACAGCAGCAAGAATACTCATCGCGAAGTATTGGAAGACACAAGATTTACCCACCCGGGAAGAATGGCAGATGAAGTTGATGGACTATATGGAATTGGCGGAAATGACTGGCAGAATCCGAGACCAGGGAGAAGAGTCGGTGGAAGAAGATTGGAAAAAATTTAAAGATTATTTACAGAAATATTGTAAAATTAATGAGCTTTAGAAAAATGGTGGAATGAAGTTATATGGCTTTGGCATAAATATTATAAAGAATTAGGTACAGATAGATTGTTAATGTATTAAAGGGAAAAAACAAGGTTAGAATATGTTAAGATTAATTACAGGACAGAAAACAGAGGAAGATGGAAAGGAATTGCTGAAACAGTTAATTGAAGTGGAATACAAAAAGGGAGGCGTGAGGAAGTCAATGAAACAAGTGAATGAAAGATAAGCTTGAAAATATTGGAAGTGTTTTTAATTGTTCTTGTTTTGTTTTGTTAATTCAATGTTTCATGTAGTGTTTTTGTTTTTGTTTTTGTATTGTATTATATTGATTTGTTTAATTCTTTTTCTTTCTTTTTGTAATCTTTAAACTCTTAATAAATATTATTTTTTAAAAAAAGAAATTTACTTCAATCAACTCCTACCGGGTTTTTATCAAGTTCCTGGAAATGCACTCTGTCTAGACATTCTAGCACACATAGTATTAAACTGCTAGACTGCATTTTAATATCAGACAACTTACAAGCACCATCCATTTTACAGCTAGGCATTGTCCCCCACCACACTGACCTACCTCTGCGGGGTCTGCTGACCAACAATGGCGTTTGCCGTCTCTCTCAGATATACCTCCCAGTCCGTCTCAGAAATGTCTTGGTCTGGAGTGAAAGGATACCTGTGCAACCAACAGCGACGACTTGCTTAAATACAAAACAAACAAACAAACAAACAAACAAACAGCCCTTTTGTAACCAAAACTCCCTCCTGTATTCACCCATTCTTCTGGACTTACTGTTGCACCCTGCACGCCTCACACATCAGAAGGGCCTTTCGGAGATTTCGGCCGGACTTCTCTGCAATCCTCTGAGCAAGTTCTCTAGGAAGAACCAGACCCTCCTTCTTACACACAACGGACAATACGTTGCAGATCTAGAGATTCAACAGGGCAATTAACAGTTTTGCATGGTACCTCACTTTCCAAAAATTCCAAGTATCTCCGCTCTAGTCAAAATTGCTGCAGCAGCCAGCTACAGGGGAAGTCCCTATATTATAAGAGGATACGTGAAGGCACAAAGGAGCCAGTTTTGCAAATAATGCTTGCAGGTGACCTGTGCCCACCTTCTGAGTCACCTCTTCCTTGCCACAAGCCCCATTTGCCAGCCCTCCTGGGTACTGGGTAAGAGCAATGTGATGTCTTCCCAAGCGCATTCCTCCACGAAGCAATAAATTCCTTCCTGCTGTTCCTCCTTGAGCCAGGGACAAACCACATCAGCAGTTGCTCCCTGTATTCTTTACAGTAGCAGTGAGACAGAAGTACTACTAGCCGACCTCACAGGGTTGTAAGAAATAGACAGATATGTTGATAGAAGTGCCTTTGGCAACTACTTAACAAATTCTAAGTGGTATTTTCTAGTTTCAGAGAAATGCTTGGAGAAGTGTGGACTAGAGAACGCTTGGAACTAAGCATTGGTGACAAAGTGATGGTGTTTCAAAGACCCCCAACACTTCATCTCCCTCCCATGACTTATTACCTACCATTAGGTGTCCAGCTATTTCTTAGTCCACAGACACTTCTGCCCCATTCCAATCCTTGCTAAACAAATAAAAATTACAACCCGCATTTTTTAAGAAAACCGCAGTCATGCAAAGTACTGTAAAGGGGAACCTAATTCGGAAGTCTTCCATGCACACAGACACAGGATTAACTAGGCAGACAGAGTCAGGGGAAAATAAAGAACAAGGAATCCCAAATCAGGTATTTAAACTTGTTGCAGCCAACATTACACAGAGTAAAATGCAAGTGCACTGAAGGGCTGTCTGTCTGCCCCTGCCTTGAACCTACATCTTCAATGCTGGGCGCAGGCACTCGCACTGCAAGGCACCTGCTCCGGATAGGTGCAATGACTTTCGATGTAGAATTGCAACACAGAATTAATCTGCAGGTAGCCATATACTTCTCCATGGTTCGGCGCAACGCATGCTGAGCATCTTTTGTAAGCTTGTCCACTTCAGTCAACAGCACCACTGAAAAACAAAACAAAAGCCACCCTTTATCATGCTCTCACAGTCTATCTTAACTTGGCTTTTCGCTTCTGCTGATACAATGGGGCAGGATTAGATAAAACCTTCCCATTTGTGCCTTTTCTACTGAAGTTCCCGGGAGGTACTTCCCCACGGTGCAATCCTGCGCTGGTGGCAGTTTGTGTAAATATTCTAACCATAAGTCTGAGAAAGGCACATCACCTGAAACAGCCAGGGAATGGCTGGCTTAGCCATGACAGCACGCAAGAGGGGTTCTTGCAACTGGGATGCCTCGGACCTTGCTTTGAACCCGGGATCTTCTGCTTACTATTTCCAGCATCTCCAGGTAAGGCTAAGAAAGGATCCTGTTTAAAACTCTGGAGAACGACTGCAAGTGGGTGTGGACTATAGAGTCATAGAGTTGGAAGAGACCACAAGGGCCATTGAGTCCAACCCCCTGCCAAGCAGGAAACACCATCAGAGCACTCCTGACATATGGTTGTCAAGCCTCTGCTTAAAGACCTCCAAAGAAGGAGACTCCACCACACTCCTTGGCAGCAAATTCCACTGTCGAACAGCTCTTACTGTCAGGAAGTTCTTCCTAATGTTTAGGTGGAATCCATCCTAGTATTCTCAAGTGTTGTTGGACAACACGCCCATCATCTGTGACCACTTAGCCATGCTGGCTGGGACTGATGGGAGTTGTATTCCAACAATATGTATGACTTGCTTATATGGCAGCTTCCTATGTTCACATGGGTCTTTCTCATGAGAGAAGCACTTTACCAGGAAGGAAGGTACTACATAGCAGCGGTGGGGGGGCAGGGGCAGAGAGAGACAGAGACTTTGCATTCAACCTCGTCCATGTGATTAGAAAGTATTTACATATGCATGACATCGCAGTACAATGAAATGTCTTCCTTATTGTTCTGTATGAGTAAGTGTGACAAGTCAGGAACTGGCTTGAGCTGGTGCTACTTTTGCCAAAAAAACAACAAAAAAAATAACACTACATTGCCACTTCCCACCAAGAATAATGACAAAAAAGCCAGCTTAGTTCAGCCAAAGAAAACTGATGATCAGCTGAAGCCGATGAATGAATATTGTTACAGAGCCAATGCACACTGCTGCAAATCTTTTATATCCAAGGTTCAAAAGGTATTTGTTTAAAGCATTTTTTACCCAGCTCTTCAGCTGAAAAGGCTCCCAGAGCAGCTTACAAAGATCAGAAATAAAGAGTCCTTGCCCTCAGGCTTACAATCTAAACGACAGGACACACAAGGAAAGGGACTTGGGAGGGAGGCAGAAAAAAGAAGAAGCTATGTCAAGCGCAATTCAGATCACTGGATTCAGAGTCCAGAGAGCCAACCTTTACAGGTAGTAATGATGATACCATTGCTATTAAAAAAATCAACACTGTAAACTGCAGATTGCATTTGGCCGCAATAAGCTTAAGAGTGGATGCTCTACAGCAGGCACAGGCAAACTCCGGCCCTCCAGATGTTTTGGGACTACAATTCCCATCATCCCTAGCTAACAGGACCAGTGGTCAGGGATGATGGGAACTGTACTCCAAACATCTGGAGGGCCGGAGTTTGCCGATGCCTGCTCTACAAGGGCGTGGGGAGTTTCAAATGTTGCAAAACCAAAAGTCTCTCATGTAGCCTGGAAGTCTGACAAGCATATTGCTACTGCAATATTACCCACATGCAAACAGATTATCTGCCTCTGATTCCATCTGCCAGATCAGGCTCAGCAATAAACCATTCTACTCTGCATGCAGAAGGTCCCCTTCGAGACATTTGCAAGTAGGGCTGCAAAAGATTGCATGTCTGAAACCCTGGAGAGCCCCTGCTAACCAGTGCAGACAATATGGAGCTAGATGGACCAAGGATCTCACTAAGTATAAGGCTGCTTCCTAAGTTCCTAAGCGAAGGGAACCATAGAGTATTTTGAGAATACAAAGTCACAGAAGAATCAAGAGGTGAGAAGAGTCTAGACGCCTTCTAACAACATGCAAACCTCCCACTTTCTGAATACCATGAAGCTCAGAGCAAAAATTCAAACATCAACAGCTATGGATCTTTTGGACAATTATTACAATTACAGAAATAAATTGGAGCTATATATACTATTATCTGGAACACAAGTATTGCACATATTTCAATTTCCCCCCTCATTTCTGAAATACATGCATTTCTGTTGGGGAACTACAATATTTCTGGAAATTTTGTATCTCTAAAAGTGACAGAAGACAAAAAAAGCTGGAGAATATAAAGAATTTACAATATTCGAAGCACATGGCTGATCTTGTGCAAAGTATTGCAAGATAATTTTCTTCAAGCTTATTGCTCATTTACAGACCTTTAAAATCTCGCTGGGTGCTTGTCTCAAGTTGCTGTGACTGAGCTAATGTCTTCAGTAATTCCTGAATTACCACCCGGTCACTGTTTCCTGCATCACTGAAAATAAGTTCAGATTAAAATATGATACTCAAGGAGGGTGCAGTGCATGGCTGGGGAGGGTCCCAAGGGCCAGACAGAGAGGACTGGAGGGCAGCATATGTGAACAATTCCTTAAAGATATACAGCCATACCTCGGAAGTCGAATGGAATCCATTCCGGAAGTCTGTTGGTTCGGAAACCAAGGCGTGGCTTCTGATTGGCTGCAGGAAGCTCGTGCAGCCAATCAGAAGCTGCGTCAGACATTCAGCTTCCAAAGAACATTCACAAACCAGAACACTCACTTCCGGGTTTGCGGCGTTCAGGAGCCAAAACGTTCAACTCACAATGCATTCAGGATCCAAGTTACAACTGTACTTTGGTTTCTTTAACAGTAAAGCTGGAGCTAGCTTTAAAATTGCAACAATAAAACAAGGGTCTTCTAGCACCTCGGTAGTTTTTGCTGCAATGGGCTATAAAATTTACTCCTCTGCAAATTATAAGAATTGCAAAATTCCCACAGCCTCTTACTGGATCTTGTGAGCTTACTGCAAACATACCTTGGGTTAACTTCAAGGTGATAGTTGCTGGCAATAGTGCTAATTTCAATCTTCTTTTTAGAAGGTGCCTGAAAAGAAAGATTATTAAACAAAAAATGCATTTTAAAGAGATCAGTGACGGAAAGACTTAGCTGAAATCAGTGGGTTATGAATACAGGCTTCAAAAACCACCCACTGCTAACTGCTTAGCATGAGCTGAGTTGCAGGACTAGAAGGGCTTAACGGCACCCAGGCTGCAATGCACCAGGGAAACTACGAAATAAAGAGACTCAGCGTGAAAATGGCGGCAGGTGGAATGGCATGCAAGGAAAAGGGTAACACCCTGGGTTCAAAGCTCTCAAATTCAAGCAGAATGCTAACCTCTTGGAAAGGATGGGATGTGCCCCAGTTCGCATGTCGCTTTAAATCATAGTTTAAAACTAAGGTTTCATGCAAATGAGCAGCATGGTCAAGCACACTATTCAGAAGTTCCTTCTCCTTCTCTGCCATGAAACTGACTTGTCATGTTGTCCAAAGCTGGGTTCATGAATAATCTTATGCACTTCTATCAGGTTGCCTCTGGCTTGCCTTTTCTCTAAACTGAAAAGCACCCCAAATCTCCTCTTAAGGAAGTTGCTGCATCCTCTGAATCATTTTCATCGCCCTTTTCTAAAACCTGTTACCACTCTACAATATCCTTTTGGAGTTGAGGTGACCAGAACTGTACAGATTTGTATAGCAGCCTTATGATATTGTTTGTTTTCCC
Source organism: Podarcis cretensis (assembly GCF_951804945.1). NCBI lineage: Eukaryota > Metazoa > Chordata > Lepidosauria > Squamata > Lacertidae > Podarcis > Podarcis cretensis. Next base: position 28,871,269 of record NC_137173.1, on the reverse strand, counting down.
TTCCTTTCCTAATGATCCCTAGCATGGCGTTCCAGCTCTTTTCACAGCTGCTGTATACTGGGTGACATCTCAATCAAGTTAGACACTATGACCCCAAGGACTTGTTCCTGATCAGTCACCACCAGTTCATGATCTTCAGTATCCCAGTTCAGCTTCTAATACAGTGGTGCCCCGCAAGATGAATGCCTCGCAAGACGAAAAACCCGCTAGACGAAAGGGTTTTCCGTTTTGGAGGTGCTTCGCAAGACAAATTTCCCTATGGGCTTGCTTCGCAAGACGAAAATGTCTTGCGAGTTTTCCCGACTTTTTTTCCCTTCCCCCCCTTTTTCTAAGCCGCTAAGCCGCTTATCCGCTAAAAGCAGCTAAAAGCCGCTAAGCCGCTAATAGCGCTAATCCGCTAAGCCGCTAATGGGCCTGCTTCGCAAGACGAAAAAACCGCTAGACGAAGAGACTCGCGGAACGAATTCTTTTCGTCTTGCGAGGCACCACTGTATTGTGGTTTTAAGCAATTCACAAGCATTTTGGGGATATTTGACACTTTTGTCCTTGTCTTTCAGCTTTCTTTCTTACCAACCCCCTTATTTGGAGGAAGATCACTCTTTTGAAGTCAAATGTGACCATGTTGGGTTCTCTACGCAACTCTTCATTTACACATATATTAATAGCACTATGATTACTGTTCCAAACGGTTTCACCAACACTTCGCACACCGGATCCTGGGCAGGACTTACCGTATTTTTCCGTCTGTAGGACACCCCCTTGTATAAGACCCTACATATTTTGGGGGACTCAATTTTAGGAAAATGAGGGGAGATGGCCCAAAGTTGTTGAGCCTCTCCCCCCACACAGCTGTGGGCAGGAAACACTCTCTAGATCAGCCTTTCTCAACCTGTGGGTCCCCAGATGTTGTTGAATTGCAACTCCCATCACCCCTAGCTAGCATGGCCAGAGCTCAGGGATGATGGGAGTTGTAGTCCAACAACACCTGGGGACCCACAGGTTGAGAACCGCTGCTCTAGATCGTTTCCCGTGCGCAGCGGCATCGGGGGAAGTTGTGCTCCTGGGAGCACAACCTCCTCTAGTGCTGCCGGGTTGGAAACAATCCAGGGAGCGCCTGCCGAATGCAGCATCGGGGGAATTTGCACTCCCGCCAACGAGCTGGCTGGCAATGCGCAGCTTCTTCCCCCCCCCCCCCAAGTAGCTGCGGGCAGGAAACACCCCCCAGATCACTCCCCACTCGCTGCGGCATCATGGGAAGATGCGCTCCTGCCAACGAGCTGGCTGGCGGCGCACCACTTCTCCACCCCCATGCCACTATCCGTGTATTAGACGACCCCAGTGTTTTGACGTGATTTTTGAGTCAAAAAACCTCGTCCAATAACATGGGAAAATATGTTAAGTCCAGGGTCATTGCCCTTCTGGTCAGTTCCATGACCAACTGTCCTTGGGCAAAGTCATTTGGGGTATTTATAGAGATTTTACATTATACTTCCAGCTTCTCTGTAAGAAGATTACAACTTCCCAATTTCTTGAAGTGAATCACCACTTGCGTCGCTTCCGATTTTAGGAACTAATAATATTGATAAGAACTTCATTCTACTTCTCTCAAAACATTCTTCACGTGTACAGTAAGGCTTTCAAGTATACCTTTTACCCACAGTGATTAAATAGACCTTATCTAGTTCAGATCAAACTACAAAATGAAGCTATACAGACACTGCAGCATCATTTTGCTCTGCCCTATTTTAGTTTAAAAGTGCTAACCTTCACATCTCTTTCTGTGCTTATATTAATAACATGCCACTACTTTATATGCAGGCATTTTGAAGATGATGAAAAAGACATTTGTCAAGTTCCGCCCATAGCTAGATGCCAAAGGGCCCTCAGATAGGAAAGCATCTGACAGGAAGGGAAGCTGATATTTTGAAAGACTATCTACTTAAAACTGTTCCACTTAAAACTCCCCAGCATTAAGACGTTTGCAGGCACAACATGTTCCCATAATGTCTTATTAACTTACCGGTAAGCAGGAAAATTTAATTTAAAAAGAAATAAAAATGGCAAGAGAGACCGTTTGCACAATGCTTTGGAAATATCTGTCTTCTCCAAGAACTCTGCTGATTACTAACCACTCTCTTTGCAATTTGCTGATTAAAATGCAAGCTTTTCCCCCCAAAAAAGATTTTTGAATTGATAGAAAGAAAATCTGTAGTAATAGATTTTCCAGGGACTGTTTTCACTCCCCAAGCAGCTAACTATGCAAAAAGTTCATTATGTTTGTTGAAAACATCACTTTGCAAATACTTCTCATCAAGTTGTTGGTGGCATGTGAGCAAGCAATAATAATTAGTCAGTGAAGCCCACAATAAAGACGAACTGGTTTCTTGACACTAACTGCAGGCTTCAGCCTGAGACAGCAGGAAATGTAAGCTAAGTGCCCGACTAAATCATTTCAAATATCACACAACTGAAGGGAGATAATAGTACCGGTAAATCCTTGGCAGTGATTTGCCAGGGAGAATTCCTCCAGCACAGAATGTTTACAGCCTAATCTAGTGCTAATTCATAATAGGAGGAAACAGCCACTGGTTATTTAACCAACTGTGGAAATGGTGCTTAAATTGCCTGTAGGTCCTTTTCCAGCCCGGACACAAGTGTGTAGACAGCCACAGACATGCCTTCTCCACTTCCAAACTTTGCAGAGTTAGGGTGGAGGTCTGAAGGGGCCTGTAAGTGTGTTTTCCTGAACAAGCCCCCATATTACCAGGGTGCACAATTGCAAGGAAGCTGGGAAATACATTCAGGTAAACAAGCTTACATGTGAAACACTCAGCGGTTGGGAGTGAAAGGGGCAGAACTGGAGATATTGGATTGCCCTGATCTGTGTACCCCTTTGGACGTCAGGGGGTGAGGAACCTCAGGCCTAGGGGACAAATATAGTCTATGCACTTTTGCCCTCATGTATCCAGGTTGGACAACTTCTGGAGATTAAAAACTAGCATGTGTTGAAATGTGCTGGCTTTTCCTGCATTATGTTGACAGTCAACATCTTTATCTCGTTTTGTAAATAAGAAATTAGGGCAGATTCTTACTGTTATGCTCTGATGTTCAATCCTCAGCTTCTCCACTCCGGAGCCATACAGTTCTCTCAGCAGGCACATTATTCTGGTCTTTTTTCCAGCTCCTGAAGGCCCATACACTAACAGATGAGGAAAGTCGCCACACTGAACCTGTCAAATGGAATACAGTAAAACTGAATTACAGTAATGTCTCAGTCAGCATCATGCTTAGTCAGCATCATAAACACAGAGAATGATACATATTTTAGTATACCGTTCCCCACACTAGTTTTACAGCCCTTCACAATGTTGTCTTTTCCTTTGGAAGGCCATCGATTTAGACATGAGCACAAAATAGAGAGTTCAAGAGGACATGAAACTGTGACCGTGCATGGCGTGAGTCTGATAAAAGCCCTTGGTGCATCAGGTTTTCTAGGAGTCAGGTGGCTTGAGAACACATCCCGAAACAAACTAGGACCTGGAAGACCAGAGTTCAAATCCCCACTCAATCATGAATCTTGGGCGGGTCTTCAACTCTCAGCCTAAACTACCTCACAAGGTTGTTGTGAAGATAATATAGAGAAGAAGAGGTGTGCCCCCTTGAGATCATTGGAGGAAAGGTGGGATATAAATGGAATAAAAATAAAAATAGTCAGAAAGTGCATACAGTAAACTTGAAAATAACTTTGAGAAGCCAATTTTTAATAAACTAATGCAGAATTTTGTTGCAAGCCATAGACACCCTTATCCAGGGGTGTAGCCAGGATTTTTGTTGGGGGGGGCAGGACTTTTGTTAGGGTGGGACAGAACCGACATGATTGGTCAGTTAGTTAAGTATTTCTATTGTTTTACTTGATGGGGGAGCAGCTGCCCCCCCTGGCTTATTTGGGCATTGAGCCCTAGGATCAAAGAGTTGGAAGGACCTCAAAGGTAATCTGGTTCAACCTTCTGCTGTTAAAGGAAATCCACAATCACAGCATCTCCAATAGGTCAAAATCTAGCCTCAGGTGGAAAATGAAAGAAAGCACACCACCTTTTGAAGCAAACTAAAGGACTGGAATTGAGTTGCGGAGCACTTTTTTCCCTTTTGTTTTTTGCACAAAATGGTCTGCAGAGTAAAGGTTTCAGTTCTCTGACATCTCTAGCCAGGTAGTCCTGGAGCTGTTGCTGCCACCAGCCATTGTAGAAAATAATGGGCTAGATGAAACAACCATCTGATTCCATACAGGGTAGTTTTCTAGTTTCCTAATGGATCAGGGTTAGAATGTGAACGACCTGAGTGCCCCAAGCTACTCAACTGAGTTCTCTCTATCATACAAGACTGCCAGTCTCATAGGATGCCAAAAAAGAATTATTTTGGGATTCACTGGTTCATTCTGCCAGGTTTACAGACATCTTTCATATTTTAGCCACTGCGCCTAGCTCCATTTAATCTGTGGTTGACTGCATTCCAGAACCAGGCCTGTCTTGTATCACAGGAGCCAACCCTTGAAATCTGTGTCAGATGAACTATTTTAACCCCAAAACAATCGCTTTTTGCAACAGAGCAATTGCATATTTTGTGGTCAAGAGTACACAAAGTGTTCCTACTTCATTTCAGATCTGACAAACAACGTATTACAGTGGCACCAAGTTAAGTTTATACATAGACAATTACCCTGGGGTAAATCATCTTTCCATAAACAAGCCACCAACGTGAACAGCAGCAGCTAGAATTAGAGAAAGTCCTGGGAGGAGATCACCAATGGTTAATGCTTTGGTACCTGAGCCTGTCTAATATGTATTCTTTAACCTAGAAGCCCTATTCCCAAATCCCTAATGGATGGTGAATGTTGAAGGGAAAACATAACTACACACAAAGACGCCCCCCCCCATTCCTTTTTTTAAAATTACATGTTCGAGGATTGAGCCTTTTGCTCAAATCAAACCTTTTGCTCAAATCAAACCACAAGAGCCAAAACTCCAAAACCAAGACACAGTGGCATTGTGATGTTCGCTTTGTGAAATTTTTGAATGCAGAGCCACACAAGTAGTGGAATCCCCCCCCACACACACCGCAACCCAAAAATTATTATTTGTGCAATCAAAGACATACTATTGCTTAAAGTCCACTGGAATTGGAGCATTCTTAAATTTGCAGTGAATTTTATGTTGCCCTGGGTTCAATTTACTTAGTAACCATGTTCTCTGTCTTGGAAGTGTGATACTATCACAAATTAATGGTGCTGCAGTCACTGCCTTATACAGAGACAGACAGTTTAAGCTGCCTTATACTGAGATATACGACTGGCCTATCCAATCCTGTGTACAACAGCCTCCCCACTCCATATGTTTTGGATTACAGTGGTGCCCTGCAAGACGAACGCCTCGTAAGACGGAAAACCCGCTAGACGAAAGGATTTTCCGTTTTGGAGGCGCTTCGCAAAATGAATTTCCGGGTTTTTTCCCCTTTTCCTAAGCCGCTTATCAGCTAATCCGCTGATAAGCCGCTTAACAGCTGATCGCTAAAAGCCGCTAAACCGCTAATAGCGCTAATCCGCTAAGCTGTCAATGGGCTTGCTTCGCAAGACGAAAAAACCGCTATACGAAGAGCCTCATGGAACGGATTAATTTCGTCTTGCGAGGCACCACTGTACAACTTCCAATAGCCCCAGCCACCAGGGTCATGCTGACTAGGAGTTGCGGTCCAAAACATCTGGACTGGAAGTCACCAGCTGGGGAAGGCTGGTCTATACTGAGAGCCAGCAACTCTCCAGGGCTGCAGACAAGTCTTTCTAGCCCTACTGCCAAACGCTAAACTTGATTACCATTCAGGCTTTGCATTAAAAGGTCACAGGATGCATCTCTGAAATTTCATGGATTTTCTGCCCTACTATTTTACACTGGAGTTTTTTCTTTAAATATGTATGCCTGCATGTGTAAATATTCTTGCCAACTGACATATTTTGTGCTTAAGATGGAAGCAGTTCAGGTCTATGAAAGCTCATGTCCCAACCAATCTTGTATGGTATGGTATTTGGTACTCCCAAATACCCTAATTTTTGCTTTGTACCTGCTGTTGAGCACCATCATGAGGAAGAGAAGCTACGGTGCTTTTCCAAACCAGGGTTCAGTACCTGGATATAAATGCACCTGAGGACATACACAATGCATTTTTGTCATCGCAGCTTACCCCCTCCAAATGTATCCAAGAGCCTGACTTAACTTGAGCTCACGCATCAGCCACATAAAGAGTATTCTCAGTTAGCAGGCATGCACATATGCTCACTACACATGCTCAGATGCTTTTCTTTTTCTTATTGGTACTTCATGTACTGCAGGACTGAAATCAATTCCAGGACTGCTCTTTGGCTGGAGCCAAGGCTGGCGCTATCATTCGGTCAACTAGGCAGCTGCCTAGGGCACAGACTTCACAGGGGCGCAGTACTGACCTTTGAGGGGCACAGTTTCATACAGATTCACTGGATTTGTGTACTGAAACACTTTCTTTAGCATTTGAGAAAGATAACCAAATATTGTCGCATTGCCTAGTCTTGCAATTTAAATTAAATTTAGCAGTTGAAGTTTTGTGCTTTTCATTTTTTTCCTACATCTGTTTTTGAAAATTGAAGAAATAATAATAAGAAGAAGGGTGGTGCAAATAGGTAGCTCTGCCTAGCACCGGCTCTTGCTATAACCCAATAAAACAGGAAAGAAAGGGGGGTGGGGTGTTTGAAGCTATTGCGGAGAGCAAAAACACTCGCCAATACCCGAGGACCAGCGTGTCCAAAAGCCGCCGAAGAGGTGAAGAGATAAGAAAGAGAAGGGCACCCGAGCATGTGCAGAGCGCCAGCCGCCTGTCTCCCTCTCTCCCTATCTCTCTCACCAGGTTGCGAAGCTGCGCTGCCTGATCCCGGTGATAGTCCACTTTGCCGAGGGAGTTCGGCCGGTACTTGTCCACCCAGAGACTCATGGCCACGATCCGCAGAGAAAGAACCGGATTGCAAAAGAATAAAAATAAAAAGCGCGCGCTCCGCTGCCGCGCTCCCGCCCACGATAGGCGACTCAAGCGCCGCCACCGCCCCGTGGAAACGTCACCGAGCATGCGCAAGAGCTCCTCTTTTAGGTCGTCAGCCTCGGCTCTTTCACTTCCGCCAGTTCGCTCGAATCTAGGCCCCCGCCTTCCTCGCTTACGGTGGCCGCCTGGGGATAAAATAATGAAACAAAGGGAAGCTTAACGCCAGGCGGAGAGCAGGGGCGGCGAAGTGGAGCGTAGCGCGCGGCGCCTCGTGCAGGAGATCGCGGTGCTCGCGGGGGCTGCCCACGTGCCATGAGTTTTCTGGGCCACAGTGTTCCGAAGAATTTGTGCTTTGAGTCACCTGCTCGGCAGCAGCGGGCAGTATTTGTTTATTGCTTTGTGTTCTGCCTTTGCTCACGATTCCATAGAATCATAGAAGTGGAGAGTTGGAGGGGGTCCCGGGGTCATCTAGTCCAACCCCCCCATGCTTGTGAAATATACTCGGGAGTCGAGTGTGGATTTCATGCTGTTTATTCAGCTCATAGTAGCGAGGAATGGAAGTTCCCTCAAACTGTCTGCTTTATATACATTATTTACACAATGGGCCCCACGTGATTGGCTAATTCCGGGATTGTCCTGTAGGCCAATCAGGTTGCAGATTCACTTCCACCTGCGGACCAATCAGACTGCTGCATTCTGGATCCTATTGTTCTAGGACCAATCAGACTGCTGCTTTTTGGATCCTATTCAACTCAGTACATAACAGCAGGAATCTCAGCTACATCCTACATGGCAGGTGGCCATTCAACCTCTGCTTTAAAACCTCCACAACCTCCCGAAGGAGTCCGTTCCAGTGTCAAACTGCTAAATTATTGGGATTAAAACATTTTTTAAAAATTTTATGTATGGTGTGTTTTTATATTGTGATTTTATGTCATAACTGCCGTGAGACCTGTGGGTATAGGGCAGTATACTAATTTAATTAATAATAGTGGTGCCCAGAACTAGATACAGTACTCCAGATGCAGTCTGACCAAGGCAGCACAATCCTTTCTGCCACCGCCACCCCCCCTTTAGCCTCCACAACAACCCTGTGAGGTAGGCTAGGCTCATAGGGAGAAAAGCTGGGCCAAGATTGGTACATTATCCAGAGAGTATTATGGATAGATTGGGCTTTGAACCTCCATATCCCCTGGTCCTGGGATGCGGGTGGCGCTGTGGGTTAAACCACAGAGCCTAGGGCGGGACTTCTGGGTTGGCGCCATCGCCGAATGGCGGACTCCCTCCGAGCTCTGGAGGGAGCCTGCTCGGCAGGGGCTGGGTCCTACCGCGCCGGCGACGCGGGGACCCTCAAAAACCATGGGCGCTGAAACCCATGGACATGGTGGCTCGGCTGGCACCTTTTGCGCCCCCCCGACCCGCGAAGGAGCCTTTTTAAAGGCTGCGGAGCGGGTGACGGGGGGGGTGCTTTGAGTCCTTCGCTTCCCCTGCCGAGCGAAGCCGCATGCCATTCGACGGAGAGCGCTGACTTCTTCTAAAGTTATTAACTTCGCGAGGGAAAATCATAAGACTGAGCTGGAGGAGAAAGGTGGAATTGAATTGAATTAAAAAGCAACCCCCCCCCCCGGAACCCTGGGAGCGATTTGTGAGAGCGCCGGGAGAAGAGAAATAGAGGTTTTGACAGCTGTCAAAGAGCTGTCAAAGCGGAAAAATAAAAGAGAACTTTGTTACGAGGACTTTGCCGGTTACATTTATTACAAATTGGATACAAATTGTTACAAACAAGGAATAACAAGTTATTTTGACTGGTGGACGTGATCTGGAAGGGAATTTAGTTATTGCAAACCACCTAGAGGAGCCGAGGGACATTACAAGTATTGTTGGCGTGGAATTTGACCAGAACTTTCTATCTCCTGGGAAACTGCAGAAATGGAACACTATTTTGTCTACAGAGGTCTACGCATTAAAGGAGACAATAGACTTATCTATTGAAGAATGAAAGGGACTTGACGTAATGTTTTGTTCTTGAATAACAAGCCTCTGCAGAGGAATTAGAAGCTTTTGGAATTGGAACATTTGTGCAGGAGAGCAGGGGGGAAAAAAAAAGGAGGAGTGAGATCAACAAGAACAACAAAAATAATAAGAACTGGACAAAGCTGGAAGTGGGAACATTTGGGACATCCAGATTTGACAGGTTTAAAGAAATAAAATTGGAGCTTTTACTCCTAGATATAAAAATCTGGATGGAAGAAATGGGCCTTTTTTGAGACAGACTCCTTCCAAGATTGGACATTCGAAATTAAAGATGACTGGGAAAGGACTATGGTTTAGAGAGATGTGGGAACTCCAGGAAGACATCAGACGTTGAGGAACATTGGGAACGCAACCGGGAAAGGGGGGAGGGAAATTTGGAATCCAAAGGGTGTAAAATTATTTTTTTATTTTTCTTCTATTTTAATCTGTATTGCATATTAAAGGGGGGAACTCGCGGAAGGGAACAGGTCGATTTTAGGGGATGGGAAAATATTTTTAAAATTGAGTCAATGATAATAAGTTTAAATTTGGGATAAGTTGATTTTTTTTTTTTTTTTGTTTATTTGTAAGAATTGGAATATAGGAGGGGGAGGGGAGGGGAAGTCCCGAAAAGATGTTATTGGGAAAAAGATTTTAAAATTGGATGTTTTTTTTTTTTTTTCTGTTGTAATTGGAAAATCTTAATAAATATCATTTAAAAAAAAAAAACCATAGAGCCTAGGGCTTGCCGATCAGAAGGTCGGCGGTTCCAATCCCCGCAACGGGGTGAGCTCCCGTTGCTTGGTCCCTGCTCCTGCCAACCTAGCAGTTCGAAAGCACGTCAATGTGCAAGTAGATAAATAGGTACTGCTACGGGGAAGATAAATGGCATATCCGTGCGCTGCTCTGGTTCGCCAGAAGCGGCTTAGTCATGTGGCCACATGACCCGGAAGCTGTACGCCGGTTCCCTCGGCCAATAAAGCGAGATGAGCGCCGCAACCCCAGAGTCGGCCACGACTGAACCTAATGGCCAGGGGTCCCTTTACCTTTACCTTTATCCCCTGGTCCTGGTCAAATCTGTACATGCGACACACTGGCTCCAGCTCCTTTCAGCCTCAGCTAGTATGGCCATATGTCAGGGATGACAAGAGCTCTGGCCTTACAACATCCAGATTCCCACAGTACTTAGCCAGATGCATTGCTGAAGCTTACAGTGGCATGGCATGGTGGCAGCAGCCCCTTCCCAGCCTCTGAAATCAGAAGTATTCTCTGAACCTGGAGGTTTCATTTAGCTGTCAAGTTAATATCTGCTGACGAAAGTGTCCTCTGTGCTTGGGGTGGTGATGGCCCAGGAATGTAGCAGCCCCTAAAATGTGGAATTCCCTCCACTCAGAAGTGCACCTGGTGCCTTCACTCGTTTAACCTGAGCCCCCTGAGCTGTTTATTTTTAGGGCTCCCCTTATTTCTGTGATTGTAATTTGTTTTAAACTGTTTTTAATACTGCAGTTTAAATTGTATTATTTAAATTTAAATGGATCTTAGGGTGAAGAGTGGGTAATAAATCAAATTAATAATAATAATAATAATAATTAAAACTTGTCTGATCCCATTTTTAAAAGCGAACTAAAGGATAAACTAGGTGTGGCATTTATCACATGATTAGCTTGAATGATTAAAAAAAAGAAAAAGCAACAGGATCTGGCCTTAGGATTGTGTACTAGTTATTTGGGGGTGCTTTTTAAAAGAACCACACACACACACCAGTTAACCATGTGTCTATGATATCCAGTTTGGCCCTAACCCAGGCGCCAAAGTAAAAGTAAATAAATGAATCTTAGTATCCATTTTTTCCACACCATGCATAACTGTTTGAGTCTCTGTCATGTCCCCTCTTAACACTATGCTTGTCTGGATGTAAACGCCGCTGTGTTCAATGGGGTATAATCCCAGATAAGCGTGCATAGCCTTCGGCTGCAATCCTGAACATACACAGTGGGACTTCTGAGTAAACATGCTTAGGCATGCAGGGTTATCTTTCTTTGTAAACTAGACAAGTCATATCCAATCCCATTCCTACCAGCAAATGCATATGAAGTTAGGGGATTTATTTGCACTCTGCACTGTCTCTCATTTTGCATTCACACAGAATCTCTTTGCACATTCTCATTGCCCAGTTTGGATTTTTTTTTTAACAGGTTTTTTTCAACAGCCGGTTTTGGATTTCAGCTTCCTAAATAGTTTAGCATGTCATCTGCAAATGCAGCAACCTCACTGCTGGCTCCAGGTCATTTATGAATGTCCCAGTAGAAACCCTTGGGATATCCCAGCGTTCATTTCTCTCCATTGTGAAAACTGCCCATTTATTCTGTCCCACTCCTTCCCAGCAAACCTTTGATTTCAAAAAGGACAAATTTTCCTGTGACATCACAACTCCCCATCACCTTGGCAACCTGCCAATTCTTCTTTCTCTGTCCTCTCCCTGAAGTGGGGGAGGCGGGGCAGGGGAGAGGACAGGCTGACCAGCTATAACATTTCCGAAAATGCATTATAGTAGGGCAAACTGCTTTGCAAAAATTGGCATTGGGCAAAACCACACACAAAAATGTGTATATTAGGAGATGCTAGTGCTTTTTCATGAGGCTTTTTTTTAAAAAAAGAACACCATAAGCTGATGTGGAAATGTGGAGAATTGAATTTTATGATTGGAAAAATGAAAAACTAACAGATTCACCCAGTCCTAATAGGAATTGACTTCCAGTGCAATGGAAGTTAACCTTCAGACTTTGATCTGGCAATCTTATAAATAACCGTAGCACGTGCTTGAGGCTGTTCTGCTGTGCAATAAGGAACAATTACTTAAAACTTAGTGAAGGACATCTGGCAAATAAAGGGCATCTGGAAGGCAGCTACCTCATTTTTCCTCTGTACATCAATGATTTGTCACCGTCTACATCCAAACAAAGGGACGCAGGTGGCGCTGTGGGTTAAAGCCTCAGTGCCTAGGACTTGCCGATCGAAAGGTCGGCGGTTCGAATCCCTGCGGCGGGGTGCGCTCCCGCTGCTCGGTCCCAGTGCCTGCCAACCTAGCAGTTCGAAAGCACCTCCGGGTGCAAGTAGATAAATAGGGACCGCTTACCAGCGGGAAGGTAAACGGCGTTTCCGTGTGCGGCTCTGGCTCGCCAGATGCAGCTTTGTCACGCTGGCCACGTGACCCGGAAGTGTCTCCGGACAGCGCTGGCCCCTGGCCTCTTAAGTGAGATGGGCGCACAACCCCAGAGTCTGTCAAGACTGGCCCGTACGGGCAGGGGTACCTTTACCTTTACCTTTTTACCAAGGAAATAATTAGTATTACATTTCAAAATATCCACTAAACTTCATGTACCATTTATGATCGCTTAAAGGACGCGGGTGGCACTGGGTTAAACCTAGGACTTGCCGATTAGAAGGTTGGCGGTTTGAATCCCCGCGACTGGGTGAGCTCCTGTTGCTCAGTCCCTGCTCCTGCCAACCTAGCAGTTCAAAAGCACATCAAAGTGCAAGTAGATAAATAGGTACCGCTCCGGCGGGAAGGTAAACTGTGTTTCCGTGCGCTGCTCTGGTTCGCCAGAAGCAGCTTAGTCATGCTGGCCACATGACCCGGAAGCTGTACGCCAGCTCCCTCGGCCAATAAAGCAAGATGAGCACCGCAACCCCAGAGTCATCCACGACTGGACCTAATGGTCAAGGGTCCCTTTACCTTTAAAGGACAGGTGGGGGGGCTGTGCCTGTCTGAGATTGTTGGACTCTCAAACTCATCATTGCTAACCACTGGCCATACTGACTCGGGCTGATGAGAATTAAGAGCCCTACAAGTATCTAGAAAAGCACAGGCTTCTAGATTTCTGGCTTAAACCAACACTGGGCCCTGTGGCATTTAAGGAGACTTGCTCTCAGGTAAGCATGTATAGCAACCTTCCCAGGCCTGGTTTAGGTCCAAAACCAGATGTTTTGGACCAAAATTCTCATCTCACTTAAGAGGCCAGGAGCCAGCGCTGTCCGGAGACACTTCCGGGTCACGTGGCCAGCGTGACATCGCTTCTCTGGCCAGAGCCAGAGCCAGAGCCAGAGCCGCACACGGAAACGCCGTTTACCTTCCCGCTGGGTGCTTTCGAACTGCTAGGTTGGCAGGCGCTGGGACCGAGCAGCGGGAGCGCACCCCGCCGCAGGGATTCGAACCACCGACCTTTCGATCGGCAAGTCCTAGGCGCTGAGGCTTTAACCCACAGCGCCACCTGCGTCCCCACCTTTACCTTTACATCCAAACAAAAGCATCCTTAGGAAGAGGAAAAAGAAGAACTTCACAGGAAAGTCTCCCAAACAGTGTGTTTGACACAAGGCAGAGACAGTGCCAGCCCCAAGGCTGTCAATTTTCAATTACAGTGTGGAGCTCAGAAGTGTACACCTGTTTATCCACATACACAGAACAAATAAAATATGTCTCAAAAATACAGAGTGTGCCATGTATACAAAAAAATCAGATGGTCACAGTGAATAGATTTCAAGTATATCTAAGAGGAATGCGCTAGTACTTACCTCATGATCTTAAAACTCATATTCCCCAGTCAGCCCCAATCTGCCAGCAAGTGAAAAATCAGTATGAACTAGATAATAATAATAATAATAATAATAATAATAATAATACTTTTATTATTTATACCCCACCCTCTGGCTCTAGTTCTGAGTTATTTGTTGTAAAGTGGCAAGCAAATATAGGCAACAATAAAAGAATAAATTACTGCAAGCTTCAATCAATATCATCAATTTTTTTGTAAACTGCCCTGGAAGGTAGTATCTTTTATCTAACTAAATAAAATTAATCATTCCATGCTGCAATCCTGTACCCGCATACCTGGTGGTATATTTATTTACTGAGTAGATTAAGAAAAGCATAGGATTGTACTGTAAGTCTGCAACCCCCACCATCCTTTTCATGTTACTAAGCCTCATTTAACTCAGACATACTGTACTTCTGAGTTCAGAAGTGTGTAGGATTGTACTGTGATCTATGCCATGTTTATTCAGAAGTCCTTCTGACTTCAATAGTGCTTACTCCCACGCAAGCCAAGGGAGTTGCAGCCTTACAATGCAATCCTTTGCATATCTACTCAAAAGCAATTTCAATTAATCTCAATGGGATTTAACCCCAAGTGAGTAAAAATTTTACAGGATAATCCTAAACTTGTCTATTCTGAAGTGCACCCTATTGAATTCAATGGGACTTACTCCCATGTAAATGGAGTTAGGATTGCCACCTTAGTAGGCTCATGTTTGATCAACAAAGGCTCTCAATGGTGAGAGAAGTGAATAGTAAAAAAGAGAACCTGCACAAGCCACGCTGACACAAAACCCCACACATACATTAAGTGGAATAAAAGCATTGCCACCCAACCCCAACCCCACTCATTATGCCCCCTCCACCTCTTTCCCCCTTTTCTTCCTAATGTAACACTGTCTCAACAAATGAAACTGATTTGTAGAATATGTAACTTGAAAAAAGAGACATTGCACATACTTTGTAAACCAAGAAATCTTTAATTAAAAATATGTTTAAAAAAACAAACAAATGCTCTCAGTTAAGAGTATAGATATTATTATTTTAAGGCTATTGTAGAAAATGTAAGGGATGCGGGTGGTGCTGTGGGTTAAACCACAGAGCCTAGGGCTTGCCAATCAGAAGGTCGGCAGTTTGAATCCCCGCGACGGGGTGAACTCCCGTTGTTCAGTCCCTGCTCCTGCCAACCTGTCAGTTTGAAAGCACGTCAAAGTGCAAGTAGATAAATAGGTACCGCTCTGGCAGGAAGGTAAACGGCGTTTCTGTGTGCTGCTCTGGTTCACCAGAAGCGGCTTAGTCATGCTGGCCACATGACCTGGAAGCTGTATGCCGGCTCCCTTGGCCAATAAAGTGAGATGAGCGCCGCATCTCCAGAGTCGGTCACGACTGGACCTAATGGTCAGGGGTCCCTTTACCTTTACCTAGAAAAGGTAAATGTAAAAAATGCCTTTCTAACAGTGAAGAGTTAAGGCTAATGAGCTGTATAGTAGTCTAAACCTCCTTTAGTATCTCCAAAATATGCTCATGTTTGGGGTATTGGCAATACACACACACACACACTTTATTTTAATCAATCAGTTAAAGGCTGATGGTCAGTCAACTAAAAATATTAAGTCCCTATAGTTCTTCTGTTCTAGTATATCACACTTGTTTCCGTTCATCAGGACATGCGAACCATTAAACATAGTTCTCTGAAGAAGTAAAAGAGAGAGAGAGATGCACACATATGGTTAGTACTCAGTTGTGAATATGAATGAAAATAAAGCCAGAGACCTTGTGGCACAGAGGCTAGAGTGCCCATGTTTGCATTTTGAAAACCCAGGTTAATCCTGCACTTGTTCAGGAGTTCCAGCCACAATCTCAGACAAACCTTTCTTACATGCTTGTTGCAATGCTGCGCATTAGAGAAAAGGGCAAAATAAAAATACAGTGAACAAATGGATAGCAGCAGAATTACGATTTCCAGGGAGCCATTAATGCACACTGCTGGATCCTCTGCATGCACACCTCAGTGTGTTTCATTAAAAAGAAGAAGAACTCTTCCCTATAGGGATCTCATTGAGCAAAGATTGGTGTCATAAAACTGGCCTTCCTTGATGGCTTGGTGTATCTACTCTGTCAGCTGTCACTCTGGTTTAGAATGATTGTCCTTTCCCCACATCCTGATGGCTGTATGGCTGCAAGCAAATTTCTGTGTGCAGACTCGAGGCTAGCCCACTAATTGCTAGGAAACCTAGACCCTCACAAAACTGACAGATGGGTTTGAGTGTCAAACAGGCTGGTGTCACCCCAGTGAAATGAGACGGTACACAAGGACCAGGCAGGCTTTCTCCCAGGTAGACATTTGTTTGCAAACACAAGGAACATTATTGATATTTTGGAACTCCTGCAAACAAACATTAATACAAAAGCAGTTTTGATATTTATAGATGCGGAGAAGGCCTTTGATAATATCTCCTGGAAGTTTATGAAGAAAAATTTGGAAGGAATGGGAGTGGGGCGGGGGTTTTATAATGGGATAGAGGCAATTTATTCAGAGCAAAAGGCAAAACTGATAGTCAACAATGTGGTGACAGAAGAGTTTAGAATTGAAAAAGGAACACGACAAGGTTGCCCTATATCCCCTTTGTTATTTATATCGGTCCTAGAAGTGCTTTTGAATATGATTAGAGGAGACCGGTTGGTGGAAGGTATCCAGGTCGGAGCGAAACAATACAAACTGAAAGCATTTGCAGATGACCTAGTTTTGACCCTACAGGAGCCAGAGCCCAGTACTAAAAGGGTATTACAACTGATTTATGAGTTTGGTCGAGTGGCAGGATTTAAACTTAATAAGCAAAAAACTAAGGTTTTGGAAAAAAAATTGACTTCTTCAGAATCAGAAAGGTTTCAGAAAGAGACAGAATTAAATGTGGTTAAAAAAGTGAGATACCTAGGGGTAAATATAACAGCGAAGAACAGGAACTTATTTAAAGATAATTATGAAAAATGTTGGTCTGAAATTAAAAGGGATTTAGATGTTTGGTCAAGTCTGAAACTTTCTTTGACAGGACGTATTGCTGCAATGAAGATGAATGTATTGCCAAAAATGTTATTTTTGTTTCAAACTTTGCAGATTGTGGACAAAATGGAGTGTTTTGGGAGGTGGCAGAGAGATTTTTCAAGATTTGTCTGGCAGGGCAAAAAGCCCAGAATTAAGTTTAAGATATTAACTGAAGCTAAAGAAAGAGGGGGATTTGCCCTGCCGGACCTAAAGTTGTATTATAAATCAGCAGCTTTCTGCTGGTTGAAAGATTGGCTACTTCTTGAGAACACTGATGTTTTAGATTTGGAAGGATTCAACAATGCGTTTGGGTGGCACGCATATCTATGGTATGACAAGGCCAAAATACATAAGAATTTTAAGAACCATGTTGTCAGAAAAGCTGTATTTAATGTCTGGTTGAAATATAAAGACTTACTGGAAAACAAGACCCCAAGGTGGTTATCACCAATGGAGGCTAAGGCCGTGAAAAAACTCAATATGGAGGCCAAATGGCTGAAATATTGGGAAATAATAGAAAAAGATGGAGATAACTGGAGGTTGCAGAGTATGGACAAAATAAAAGATAAAGTGCGAGATTGGCTACATTATGCTCAGATTAAAGAAGTTTTTAAGTTGGATAAAAAGGTAGGATTCCAGGTGGAAAAATCAAAGTTAGAAACTGAACTGTTAGAACCCAGCTCTAAGATACTTTCAAGAATGTATAATTTGCTGTTAAAATGGAATACACAGGATGAAACAGTCAAATCAGCCATGATAAAATGGGCACAGGACATAGGGTACAACATCATGTTTGCTGACTGGGAAAAGTTATGGACTACAGGTTTGAGATTTACGGCATGTAATGCTTTGAAAGAAAATATTATGAAAATGATTTACAGGTGGTACATGACCCCAGTCAAGCTTGCAAAGATATACCATGTGTCTGATAATAAATGTTGGAAGTGTAAACAAGCTGAAGGAACATTCTTTCACCTCTGGTGGACTTGCCCTAGAGTGAAGGTTTTCTGGGAAATGATTTACAATGAACTGAAAAAGGTACTTAAGTATACCTTCCCTAAGAAACCAGAGGCCTTTCTCTTGGGCATTGTTGGTCAGAGTGTGCAAAAGAAGGATCGAACCTTTTTTATGTACGCTACAACAGCAGCAAGGATACTCATCGCTAAAAGCTGGAAAACTCAAGAATTACCCACACTGGAAGAATGGCAGATGCAACTGATAGACTATATGGAACTGGCGGAGATGACGGGCAGAATCCGAGACCTGGGAGAAAAACTGGTGGAGGAAGACTGGAAGAAATTCAAGGACTATCTACAAAAATATTGTAAATTGTATGATTGTTAAGAAAGATGTAAGATTAGCAAAAACATGGCTTCAACAAACTAGTTATAAAGAATATAAATTTAAATTCAACTGGAAGATGAAAAGATAAATCTGGGATAAGTAATATTTTATGATTAAGCTTCAATAAGTGTATGTTAAATCCCAAAATTTGAGATATTAAATATTGGAAAATTATATTATATGAATTAAATCAAGTTAATAATTTGCTGGCAAAATTTATGTTTAGAAAGCAGGAACAAGAGATGTGAGGAAGTCCAAAGTTGAAAATGAAATGTGGATAATGGAAAATATTATGTTATTATGTATGTTTTTTATTGGTTATACAAAATTTAATAAATATTATTATAAAGAAGAAGAAGAAATGAGACGGTAAAAGGAGCAACATTGATTGCATTAGACTCATATTTTTTATATATCAGGCTCCAGAATCCTGGCCAATAAAGACATCACCTGCTCTCTAACTGTTTTGAAGCTGCAAAGCACCCACCCTTGCTTGCTTAAGAAAAAAAACTAGGTAAAGGAGTAAGGCTAGGGTCAGAGAGATATGACAAGGAGCATGAAGCAAGTAGCCGGGAGGATGTAAACATGATTGTATGTTTGGCCGAGGGGTCAAACTGGAGAAGAAGCAAGTGACAAGGCCAGAAGCAGGAGCATCTGATGCAGTGGCTGGATTTAAGGCTGGAGGACCAAAATAAAGACATTTTTGAGTAGGAAGTGTATGTGTGGCTGACAAGAAGAGTGGACTATGCATGGCTATGCATGGGGATCAGAGGAATTCATGGAGGATCAGTGGTGACCAACCATGCTGGCAATGTTCTACCCCTATTCTTGGGGATGGTATTCCTCTGAATACCAGTTGCTAAGAATCCTCTAGTGGAGAGAGCGCTGTTGCACTCAGTTTCTGTTTGTGGCCATTGTGAGAACTGAACACTGCACTAGATGGTCGGACATGAGATTAGAAGATGTGCAGGTTGAAGCAGGAATGGTCAACTTGGCCTCTAGATATTGTTTAGCTTCAACTCCCATCAGTCCCAGTCAACATGGCTAATGGTCCAAGATTATGGGACATGTAGTCCAGCAACAGCTGGAAGGCCACAGATTCCCCATCCCTGACCTCCACTGACCAGCAACAACTTTCTAGGCTATTATTTTTTTTCCAGTCCCATCTGAAGATGCCAGGGACTGAACCTTCTGCAACAAGTGAAGGGGGCATCAAACTTGAATGGACCTGCCTCATAGTATACGCATGGTTAGAATTTAATCCATACTGTACAGTCAGTGAAAATGAACTGATATTTGTTGATTCTGATCTGCAAACACTTCATAAAAGCTAGAATACTTTTGAGTTCTGCTACAGATTTTGTAAGACACCCCCAAATGCAGAGATTAATAGCTATGCAACCATCTTTGAATTAAATATTCTATTCCTGCTGCATACTAATTATCTTAGCAGGGCCTTTGCTCTTTAAGCCATAACACTGGCTTTTCATGTCTCTAACTTCTACTTTCCCCTGGTGAAATAATTACATTTTTTTGTTGGATCATCTGACATATAGAAGCTTTTGAATTACGAAGAGTTCTCTTGAGAGCCTTCTTCACGAGAGATTCCTTTTCAAACAGAAGTTTCATCTCGAGTTCAGCATCAGTTTGAGGAAAAGTTGGCTTTCCTTTCAAGTTCTGATGTTTTCTTCATCATGATTACTATTTGCGGGTTGACTTCTGCTAAAGTTAAAGGCAAACTTTAAGTCAAACTCCATTGACTTCAGTGGAATGGGAAGCCTACCCTTGAAACTGAGAAGCAATATTATGCAAATTGATTGCGCCTACAGATTTGCTTTTAAGTTTAAAGCCATCAAACTTCATGCTTCTCAAGATTAATTTTTTAAAAAAATAAGTAATGGAGCGATAGAATAATGTTTCATAAAACATCTCACATATTTCATTTGCATTGTTTATTCATATTCAGTGCAATTATTAGAACTAAATCAATGGGAAGAAAAATTTAAAAGATGGTGTTTAAACTCCAGAATAAGATTGGTACAGTATTAAAAATATTAGCAACCTAGTAGTGTGTTCTGCTGTGTCACAGCAACAGATAGACCAAAAACCTCTGTACTTCCAGTGAAAACGCAAGAGGATAGCTGGTTTGAGTGTCGGTGAACCTGGTCCCTTTTCCTCCACTGGTACAGGAATTGTGAACTGCAAGGTGATGTTCAGTGTCCTCATAAATCATTCTGCCTATTTACAATGTTCAGGCATGAGTGCCATTGCTTATGTAGCTAGAAAACCACACACACGGGGGGAGGGGGATATCAGCAGGTTTGGAGCACACTGAGATTTGCAGAAGAACAAAAAAATCTTCAGAAAATACTCTGAAAACAACCCAGTACAGAATGCTGACTAATTGTTTGAGGATAGGGGTAGTAAACCAATTAGAAGGGAGAAAAGATGAAAACGGTATAGGTGCAATATATTCCCAACAAAAGGCCAAGTTAATTGTAAACAATGTGGTTACAGAAGAAATACCCATAGAAAAAGGTACACGGCAGGGATGCCCAATATCCCCTTTGCTTTTTATATCAGTCCTGGAGGTTTTGTTAAACATGATTAGAAAGGACCAGTTTGTTAAAGGAGTTCAGGTCGGAGTTAGACATTACAAGTTAAGAGCATTTGCAGATGACCTAGTATTGACCTTGCAACAGCCAGACACTAGTACTAAAAGAGTATTAGAACTGATTGAAATATTTGGTCGAGTAGCAGGTTTTAAATTGAACAAACAAAAAACGAAAGTGTTGGAAAAAAACTTAACAATGGAAGAAAGAGAGAGTTTTCAGAATGAAACAGGCCTGGAAATAACAAAAAGGGTAAAATACCTGGGGTTAAACTTAACATCCAAGAATGTGAATTTATTTAAGGATAATTATGAAAAAAGTTGGGCAGAGGTAAAGAAGGATCTGGAAATATGGTCAAGGTTGAAACTTTCCTTGTTAGGCCGAATTGCTACTATTAAGATGAATGTATTGCCTAGAATGCTGTTTTTATTCCAGACGTTGCAGATTTTGGACAAGATGGATTGTTTCAAGAAGTGGCAGAAAGACATATCAAAATTTGTCTGGCAGGGCAAAAAGCCCAGAATTAAATTTAAGATTTTAACTGATGCAAAGGATAGAGGGGGGTTTGCCCTGCCGGACTTAAGACTTTATTATGAATCGGCAGCTTTCTGCTGGTTGAAACACTGGCTACTTCTTGAGAACACTGACATTTTGGACCTGGAAGGGTACGACAATAGCTTTGGTTGGCATGCATACTTATGGTATGACAAGGTAAAGGTATACAAAAGTTTTAAAAACCATATTGTGAGGAAAGCATTGTATAATGTTTGGATTAGATATAAAGATCTGCTGGAAAGTAAAACCCCTGGGTGGGTGTCACCAATGGAAGCTAGGGAAGTAAAAAAGCTTAATATGGACTCTAAATGGCCAAAATATCATGAAATTTTAGAATATGATGGTGAAAGGGTGAAACTTCAGAGTTATGAGAAACTAAAGCCTAAGGTTCGAGATTGGTTGCATTACCATCAGATAAATGAGACATTTAAACAGGACAGAAAAATAGGATTTCAGAAAGAGAAGTCAAAACTAGAAACAGAACTGTTGGAAACCAATACTAAGAACTTATCAAAAATGTATAACTTGCTGTTGAAATGGAATACACAGGATGAAACGGTGAAATCAGCAATGATTAAATGGGCACAAGATATTGGTCATGATATTATGTTTGCTGACTGGGAACAGTTATGGACCACCGGTATCAAATTTACTGCATGTAATGCTTTAAAAGAAAATATTATGAAAATGATCTATCGGTGGTACATGACCCCAGTCAAGCTTGCAAAAATTTACCACTTGCCTAACAATAAGTGTTGGAAATGTAATGAGACTGAAGGCACTTTCTACCACCTTTGGTGGACCTGCCCAAAGGTTAAAGCTTTCTGGGAAATGATCTATAATGAAATTAAGAAGGTCCTTAAGTGGACTTTTCCTAAGAAACCAGAGGCTTTCCTCTTGGGCATGGTTGGCCAAGTGGTGTTAAGGAAGGACAGGAATTTTTTTATGTATGCCACTACAGCAGCAAGAATTCTACTGGCAAAGTATTGGAAGACGCAAGAACTACCTACTCTGGAAGAATGGCAAACAAAGGTGATTGACTTTATGGGACTGGCCGAGATGACGGGCAGAATCCGTGACCAGGGGAAAGAGACAGTGGAAGAGGACTGGAAGAAATTTAAAATATATCTCAAAAATAATTGTAAAATTGAGGAATGTTAAGATGTCAGGGGGTAAGAGGTAAAGAATTGCAGCAGTAATCAAAAAAACTAAAGGAATCTTTATGAAAGGGAATTAAGATAATGGACCTAAGGGTTGCTAAAGAACTACTAAACAAGGATGCAGGGATGGGGAGGTATGGGGAAGTCAAAAGAAAGAAGGGTATGAAATGATGAGATTGAAATTATACTGTTTTGTATTGTTTTTGTTATCTATCTGAAAAATGAATAAAAATTATTAAAAAAAAAAATAGAAGGGAGAAAAGAATGGAGTATACAGGGAACCAGACAGAAGACCTTTTCAGTAGTCACACCTACCCTATGGATTGCCCTCCCAGCAGACGGCAAAGAGTTAAACAACAATAAAAAATTCCGTAGACATCTGAAGGCAGCCCTGTTTACGGAAGCTTTAAATGTTTGATGTTGTCGTTGTTGTTTTTCCTGCGTTTTTGTTGGAAACCGCCCATAGTGGCTGGGGCAACCCAGTCAGATGGGCGAGGTATAAGAAATAAAGTATTATTATTATTATTATTATTATTATTATTATATTGAAGAGGGCATAGCTGGAAAAGTGAGCAGGAGCATTCCACACTGCCAAATTGTTTTGCCAGTCCTGTCACCTGTTAAGTGTCACTGAAGTAGCCCTGTTGCCTCGCACTGACATGACACAGTTCAAAAAGCACTATCAGGACCATGACAGAGTGAGTGCTGCAACACTACAGGCCCAATGTGGAACGTTATGTGGAACAAACTTCCTGATAAGATGCTATCTGCAGGAGGACCTCATCTGCAGAGTTCAGTGAGCAATTGGGTATATAAGGGGTGAGATGATCTTTCAGGTACCCTGGTCCCAACCTGTATAGGGCTTCATACACCAAAAACCAGCACCTTGAACTTAGCCCGGTAGCTAATTGGTAGCCAGTTGCCCATATGTTTTACCTCTGTAACTAGGGACTCAGCTAAACTGGAAAAGAAAAAGCATTTTATTTGCGTTGAATATGCAATATAACACTGCTACACTAGATGGCGCTGTGGAGTCCCAACTTTCCCTACTGGATTTCCCTGTATGAGTTTACAACGCATTTAACTGAATCGCTTCTTTGACGTGTATAGATCCAGCCTAGGAGTAACTCAGACCCTCCAAGTGTCCCTACACTTTTCCAGGGGCATCCCTGATATAGAAAAGCCATCCCAGTTTCTGATTTGATCCTGGAATGTCCCACTTTCCCTTCAGATCTTCCTATTTTCACTGGAGAAATGTTGGGGGGTATGGTGTTATCCGACCCCCAAGCAGTCTGAAGGCAATCCTTTATAGGGAAGTTTTTTTTAAAAAGTTTAATGTTCTATTATGTTTTCATATATGTTGGAAGCTGCCCAGAGTGTCTGGGGCAACCCATTAAGATGTGTGGGGTACAAATAGTAAAATTATCATTACGGAATGGGACGCCCCTATTTTCATTGGAGAAATGTTGGAGGGTACGGTAACTCATTTGGATAGGCACATGGGAGAGGGATTTTCTGTCCTGAAGAAGAAAATTATGCTGAGAGTTCTAGTCATGAAGCTTGAATGAAGGGTGTAGTTTGGCCCTCAGACAGAATACCCTTGTGGGATTGGAAAATTATGTTAGAATAAATATGAGCATAGAATTATATACTATTAAAGATGCATGTCCATCTGGTTTTGATGTGTTGAAGTTCAATGAGCCAGTCCCAGAGGTTCTGATGGTTTCCTTACAAGCTGAACTAAGCAGGGTCAACAGTGAAATGATTTTCCTCCTTTTGATCTTCTTAATCTATTGGAAGGCATTTCTTGTTCTATAAACTTGTATTCTCGCTGTTAGATGAAAGGATGTTACATCAGGAGTTTGCCGAAAGCAGTATTATGCCCAGGAAAGCAGCATTACAGATAAAACTTTGGAGAATTTAGCTGGGAGTTTAATGGATTTTCGAATTGCATGAGCAGATGTTATTTTATCAGACACAGCACAAATCATATGGGTATTGATAGAACTTCTTTTCATACTTTCTTTTTCCTGCCTGAGGTGCCAAATATAGAGATGGAAGGAGTGTCGTTTAAAAACTGAAAGGGGATTCACAAATAATAATATTGATGGAAACTAAAATGTATACAACAGAAGGCAATTTTAGTTTTGAACCCTGAAAAAATGTAAAATAAAAGAGAGTGATGCTCAACCAAGGGGATTCTATACAGGTGGAATACAAAAAGTGAAAGGTGTAATTTAGGAGTTCTGGTGCATGTCCCATTCTCTCCCGTGAAAAGAACATGCTCGGTGCATGCAATGGGACGTGCTCATTTATGCATAGAACATTTCGCTCTTATAGATGACAATGGGGAATCTCTGCCTGCTTGCGGCACCGGATTTCAGCTGGTGGGTGTAAATTGGAGCAATATAGATGAATTCTGTTCCAAATCAAATTGCTAGACAATCTTGATGCTTTGGAGTTATACGGGCTTTCCAGAGTCATCTGATTAAGATACAGGATGCGGGACTAGATAAGCCTACAGTCTAATGCTCTTATGGTGTGGTATTTCAAATGAAAAACAGCAGTTTTCACCTTTTAAAGTGCAGCTTTTTAGTGTTCCTTTGGTTGGTTGTACTGTGAGCGCTTGTGTGCCTTTGTCTGAGTAGATTTATCCAGCCTCAGGACAAACAAACCAAAGTTTAAAACTCTGATTCTTAGCAGTTCAGCCCCTGGTCCCATAACCACAAACCTGGCTCCTCTTCCCCTGCGTTCTGGAATCCTAAAATACGCTGCTTGCTACCCCAGCCAGATGTTTTGGGTTGCCATGCCCTTCAGCCTGAGCCAGCATGCTGGTTTATCCTTATGGGGGCTGCAGTCCAAAATATCTGGAGGGCACCAATGGTAGAAAAATACATTGCTATTCTTTCTATGCTACGAATAGAGATACCTCACTGCTTAGCTCCCCCCCCCCAAGATTATCCCTGCTTAAACCCATCACACCTGGGAATGCATCAACACCTCAGCACCAAACTACATCTGACATGAGTCATACGTTTAACCTGCCCACTTTTATTTTGTAGAAAGCAGCCATGGCACCCTGAACTGGAACATGCTGCTGAACTGGACCAGGGCCCCACACCAGTGGGCTTCCCCCACCCACCCACCCACCCATATCATCCCTCACCTCCTGCTCTGTGCCCTTGAAAGTGCTGTTTGCAGTAGGCATCAGTTTGGTGGTCCAGGGGGGTGGGATGTGATAACAAAAACAAAATACAAGCAGTGCTTTTTTTCCTAGGCGTCCTTCTAGCACTGAATACAAGTCAGAGAGAGAATTTCAGCAGAAAACTGGGGGGGGGGGGGCTGGGGGTGATCTGTGTCAGGAGGAGCACATTCCAAATCAGAGTCCTATGACCACCTTCCTCAAAAACAATGGCTCCCAAGTTAAGCATCCTTGGGACTTCAGATAAGGAATACATGGTGGTACCCAGCTGAGTAGACCCAACCATGGGCTTACTCTGCATATGAGTTAGTTGGATGCAGCCTACGGGCTTTAGCCCTACAGGACAAAATGAAGTAACAATTTCTAAAGCCAGTGGGGAGCTGGGGGGGGGGAGGGAATAACAAGCTGAAACTTGTAATCCTGGGACAAACTGAAACCTCAAAACAAACAGTTATACATTGTGTGAATTGATTGAAACAGACAATGCTATTTTTGTATTACAACCATTTTGACTGTCTCAGGTGATGGAACAAGACTTGGAAGCCATATGGGGCTTCTGATGCTGCAAAGTGATTCTGTTAGTTTATTTTTCTCTTTCATATATATATATATATAAACTTTGGCAAACAAACTACTTTTGTACTCTTTGTGGTATTCAGGGATATATTTGCTCCCCCCCCCCATCCCTTAAAATGTACAGCTGGAAAAATTAATGACATTGGATGCAGCGCTAAAAATGTTTCAATACCCGGTTATAAACTCATACCCGATTATTGCTTCTAAGAGCACATCTTATTTTAAGAAAACAGCCTCTGCTGGGTCACCTGGACCTGCTTGATTAAAGAGCATAATGCGCAGCCTCCCTTTTAGGGTGAATCACACAGGCAATGTGAGAGCAAAGGCAAAATGATAGAGGTGACCTGTCATTCTCAATTATTATAAAAATAGATAAAAATAGCAACAAGGCAAAAAGCTTAAAATGTCAGGGGCTTCACTTCTTTCTGTTTCTTTCTTTTCAAAACAATACCCTCCCTAGGGTTACAGTTAACTTTTTGTTGTTTTTTTTAAAACAATATTATTGGCTCTTAAAAATGATGGCAGCTGGTGCCATCTAGGGCAGGCTTGGAGGAGCTCCACCTTTTCCTCTCTCCTGATAACTCAGTAAGGATGACTGCCACTCTTCCGCAGAAAAGATTCAGGTGCGTGGTACAAATTTGAGGTTCGCGCAATTGAAGTGGATTAAAGCTCTGTGTTGCCACAAATCCACTTTTAAAAAAGAAATGGGCTATTTCTGGTTAGAAAAGTGGTGGGACACTCATTGAAAAATGTGTGGTGAGCACACAAGCAGATCAGGAGAGATGCTCGCTTATTGTCGTATACTTGCTTCGAAGATAAATTGCAATAAATGGTCAGGAAAGGCCAGGCATTTTAACTTGGCACATAAGCTTTGTGCAAGCAAATCAAGATGGATGCTAGAAAAACAGTTCCTCTGCAGGAGCCTTAAGTTCTGCTGCTTTCTGATTTGACTCCCAGTACTGTATAGGTTTGTATGATAAACACTCTCTTATTGCTAGAGCTTTGGGAACATCCAATGAAGCTGAATGTTGGCAGATTTGTGACCGATAAAAGAAAAACGCTTCTCTGCGCAGTACACAGTTAAGCCTCAGAACTCACTCCCACAGGAAGCAATGCCAATCACTGACTTGGGTGGCTTTAAAAGATCAGACAACTTCATGGGGGAATAAGGCTGCCCGTGGCTAGTAGCCGTGATGACTAGTAGTGTGCTTCCACACTGTGCTTCTGAATGCAAGTTGCTGGAAACATAGCACTTGGGTTCAGCTTGCGGGCTTCTCACAAGCATCTGGCTGGCCACTGTGAGAACAGGATGCTGGACTAGATGGGCCATTGGCCTCATCCAGAAGATTCTTCTCAAGGATCATGCCTTGCCTGGCCCTTCCTGACTCTCGTGATGGAGCATGAAGGAAAAGGGAAGGAATCGCTTTTAAGATCCACTCACATACACAACCAAGACACAGAATTCCCTCTGACCAGCCATCCCTGGGCTTTTATTTTATCTGGCACCTTGTGTCTGTTTGTTTTTATCTGTACTTCCTGCCTGCTTTATGTCTACTGTTATTGTTCTCTATGGTCTGTCCTTTCTTTCTTTCTTTCTTTCTTTCTTTCTTTCTTTCTTTCTTGTAGAATGCATAAACATGTTATTTCCACGTTAGCTTCCTTGAGCATTGCTACCTAAAGTAGAAATGATTCTTTTAAATAAATACTGGTACATATCGAAATAGCGGAATGGGTTTGAAATAATCCCTGAAATGTTAGCGGCACTTCTCCGAGCCTCCGTAAACTCAGTGCCAATTGTGTGGAATCAATTTGCCTCTGCGAACAATTGGTTAGATGGAGAAAATGCTGCATGGAGTAGGAAGCAAGCCTGGTTAGAAACCACCTCCACGTAACTCCCACTTTGTCTCTCCTTTGGGCACGTCAGACCTATTGTGTCATGCTGGGCGACAGGATCGAGACTTCGTGCAGCTCTGAAATTGTTGATGCTTTGGTGAAACAAGTAGACCGGCAGCAGTCCCTGCGATGCAGAATGGGGGTGGGGCACCTAGTAGAAGGGAGATCCTTTCTGAATAACCCCTCCTGCCCTCCAGTGGGGCTTTGCATCAGGTCCTCCCTTCAGGAGAAGCTGGTGAATAGTCCTGCCACACTGCTGGGTGGAGGAGGAGGAAGAAGAAGAAGAAGAGGAGGAGTTTGGATTTGATATCCCGCATTATCACTACCCAAAGGAGTCTCAAAGCGGCTAACTTTCTCCTTTTCCTTCCTCCCCCACAAAAAACACTCTGTGGGGTGAGTGGGGGTGAGACACTTCAAAGAAGTGTGACTAGCCCAAGGTCACCCAGCAGCTGCATGTGGAGGAGCGGGGAAGCGAACCTGGTTCACCAGAATACAAGTCCACTGCTCTTAACCACTACACCAACCACAGGGAAGGTCTCTACCCGCTGCCTAGCAGCAAAGCTCTCACCGAGTTGGCAGGAGGGGAGACATTCTGCAGAGCTTTGCTGCCGGTCCCTCTCTGCTTGCAGAGACCAGGGAGACCAAAGGCAAAGGTAGGTGGTGGAATGAGGATGTCACCCCCAGGGCATGTGCCCCTGAGGTGGCTGTCTCACCCCGCCTCAAGGGTTGGCCAGCTCTGGGGCAAGAGAGAGATGACTCCACATTTGGATATTTATTTAATAATGTATTTGCCTTTTCCCCATCATGGAACTCTCAACATGTGGTTCCCAGGCAGGCCCTGACCAGACTCAGGTCTGCTTAGCTTCAACGGAGCTGTGGCCTCATGGGCCTTCAGAGCCCAGAAAGAGATTACCAATAACAGCTGTAGAAAAAGACACACACACACCCTCAATACAGCCACTCCGGTGCATTCGGAGGAAATCAGGAACGGGAAGGTTTTTAAAGCTACTTAATAGGAACAGTTTGGGACACAGTTTCTCCTGAGGCACAGCCAAGCAGCCTCCACAGAAAACTTGTCCCAAATAGTATTTGTTAAGCAGCACAGAACCATGTCCCTTGGTGAAACATTTCCTCAAAGCACATTAAGACCCTTATCCCCTTGTGCTCTCTTTCGGTTTTAATGCCTTTGTATCACTACCACATGAGTCACTGTTTGCAAGAGCAAGAATTCTAATCAGGCCTGTATGCCTATCCTCATAAGCACATCACGCGCTCCTCTCCTGAAAGAGTTATTTCATCATTCTTCTGGGCCTATCAAGTGGCTATGCCAAACTGTAAATCTAAACAACTCATCTAAGCGTCTGCAATTTGCTTTCCCTTATTAGCTGATGCTGCAACCTATAAATAAATATTTTCTTTACTGAAAAGGTTTTGAGGCATCTAATCATAAGCTTGCATTTTTATTAAAGCTTATATGTTTAATCAGGGCTTGTATTTTAAAAATGAGTTCAAATTCACATATGTTTCATGCCAGGCAGAAGACCAGCTGCCTAGAAGAACCTTGGCAATGTTTTTCTCCTAGACAAGGGGCCCCCCTGATTTATAGCAGAAAACAATTCTCAAAGTCGTAAAAAGGGAATTACAGGCTGACAGCCAAGGTTACACTGACCCTACAAATTAAGGGTTGATAAATAGTAAAATGAGCCATATCTTCTTCCTAAGGTTAAAAAGGTCAAGAGCAGTGAAAAAGCATCTAGCTGGCAGAAAGAGAACATTTTCTGGGAAGTCTTTTCTAAAGCTGTTTCTTTCTTAAACTAAGATCCTTTTAAGATTTCTTTTCCTTTTAAAAGGTTATTTATGTATTAAATATATTAGTTTAAATATAATTATGCAAAGGATTTAAGAAATGCTAGATTCTTATTTCATATAGTTGTAAGAGTTGTAACTATCCTGAAATTAAGTCAGCCACCAGCCCCCCTTGCCAGACAGAAGACGCCAATCGAGCACTCCTGATATATGGTTGTCAGGCCTTTTGTTTGGAAACCTTCAAATGAAGGAGATCTCTCAATGTTGATGTGAACTCAATCCTTGACATATGCTTAAGATAAAAATTCAAGATTAATCATCTGTTTTGGAAGGCAATAGGGCAAGGAGGGCAAGAGGTGAGCTGGTAATTAAGATTCCTTGTTGAGACACATGTAAGATATGTTACTACTTATTTGTCATTTATAGATAGAAGAATATATAGCTTTTTGATTTCCATAAAAGGCAAGAGGAAATGGGTGTATCTTTTGTGATTGGTTCTAGCAAACAGCCAATAGGAATTTCAACCAGGCTGATTGGACAGAGGCAGCCACAGGAGGAGCAAGGGGGCTGGATTAAGGAAATATAAGTGCTGGCCAGAATGGCAAGAGGCCAGGCCAGAGCTTGGTAACCATATACCACTGTGCCTCATATTTATTTGTCTGACAAATAAATTAGTATTTTAATTTCTCTATTGCTGCGTTGAATATTTCATTCCAGCTAAGCGTTAACCACAAGCAGGGTGCTACAGTTTGAAGGATAATTAAAATCCACAGTGGCTTCAGACTCAACAAAAAAATAGCCCACCAAAATTCAAAGGTACAGTTCTTACAGAACGCCATGAATCCAGAGAACTGTGATTTGTTAAGTGTTAAGTTGTGGGTGAACATATCAGATGACACAGTGATTCTTCAGACGGCTCTTGTTTATTCACAGGCCAGAACTGAACTGAACTGAAGGGTTCAGCCAACCTGCTTATATAGAGCTCAACTACAAAGCAACAGTAACAACTATCCAATCACTGAACGTCACTTTCAATTCCTTATTTGCATATGCAGACCTGAGTGAAAACTATCTACAGTATCCCCCTGCTGGCCCAGGGTGAGAACTTCAATACATAACATTAAGGATGCTGATAGTTTTAAAGGATAATCCCACTCTTTTCACAGAGCTACAATTCCCTGAGTTCCTTGGGAAGAGGGATTGACTGTTGAACTACTGAAGCATTTTGAGGGGAATAGGGGTCTCCTAGCAACCATTAGCGCCCTTAACAAACTGCAATTCCCAGGATTCTTTGGGGGGAAGTCATGACTGTTTAAAGTAGTATGATACTGCTTTCAGTATATAGTTTTTTCATTTCTTAACCATTTGTTCTGCTCCCCGCCCCCCTTATGACTGGGTGAAATCCAACTGTCATTCTCTTCAACCCCATCAACTTTCCCCCAGGGCCATCCCTGTCATTAGGCTGACTTAGGCAATCGCCTCAGGCAATAGATGCTGGTGGGCAGCACCTGTGGCTATTCCCCTGTGTGTAACTGTTATGACTAGTTACAATATCACATATGATTCTGTAAATACATAAAATACATTCATGGCCTATCATACACCAATTACACTAGACCACTGCGTTGGAGCACACTTTCCCATCATCAGATTCACCTCGACTTCTGTACCTGTAGAGTGGAAGGAATGGGCACCATCTTGTTCTTTGCCTCAGGCTACAAAATTTCTTTTGCTAACCCGGAAGTAGATGCCCCTTGTTGCAAACTTTGCCCCCAAGATGTGAGTGGAAGTCACACGCTGGCAGCATGGCAGCAGTGGGAGGCACCTTTAGCGAAAGTGCGCCTCATGTTATGAGCGGTTTCAGGTTACAAAAGGACCTCCGGAACGGATTAAGTTCGTAACCAGAGGTACCACTGTTTTAGTAACTTTGCATCAGTGTAACATTTTGATATGTAGCTGTGCATTTTTATAATATTTTGTTCAAGCTCAGTTTAGAGATTTTTTAAAATACATTAATCAATACAGAAATTACACAATCAATCAATCACTTGATTACTCCCGTCTCACCAAAGTGTGAGAGAAATGGCCTGCCAAACACCATAAGGAATCATAACATTAAAAAGAAAAGGCTCCCTGTGGCTGCCTATGCTATTTTTGTAAGTTTTGGGGGGGTTGAATTGTCACAGAACATGCAAGCCACATCTATTGTCAGGGAAATGACAGATAAATGACTGAGAAAGCCTTGGAGTTGGCGTGATGATTTATTTAGTAAGTTTGTACACCACTTTTCATGGGGGGGGGTCTTCTCAAAACAGTTTACAAACCACATGTCAAATATGTAATAAAATAGTGTATATAAAACACAAGAATCTGAAAACCATGATTCAAAATTTTACTAGACATCAATGACTGGAGAAGCTGACTCATCTTGATTCACCCTCAAAAAGGGAGAGAGAGTGTGTGTTTTTGTGTAAAGAGAAGTTGCAGTTTGGGGAGACAAAAAGCAACAGACTGATATAGTGGCTGAAAAGGAAAAGCCCTTTGGGGGAAGAATATGGCCTACCTCTTTGGGGATATGATATAAAGGGCAGCAGGCAACTTGCATCTGCACAAGTGTTAAGAGGTCCCCTGCTTATGATAAATATTACAGAATCTTCAATGATCTCTTCCACGAAAGGAAGCCAAATCTGGATAAGTGTCACACACCTCCTGGAGAAACGAGAAACTTGTAACAATAGGCAAGATTCAAATTAAGGCTAGAATTTCTTGGTGGCTTTAAGAACTCAGCAATATCTTTTAATCATTGGCATTTTAGGCTGTGCAAACATTCCTTGGAGCACGTCCTGTTGAGCGCAGTGGGGCTTGCTTGCGAGGACCATGCCCAGAATTGCCTTGCACCTTGTGTATTTGTTAATAAACGGTCCTTTCTCCCCATGTACAGCATCTGCTAGAAAGCAACTGCCCACAAGGTGGCATGGTTCCCCTTGGAGTTCGCTGCTACGCTTCAGTGCTTGCAAGCAAAAGTAATAAAAAAAACCAACCATTCTGCCCTTCCTTGTCTTCCGGTTATGGGTACGTTTATAAATTACAGCTTCCTTCTTGACATATTAATCACGAATTTGTTAATAATCTTACATTTTGTTTGAGGAGTCATTTTTCAGGCAGCATCAGTTCTAAGACTCTTTATGAAACAAGGAATTAGTTCTGCAACGTTTAAGATGCAGGTCGATCCTACATTTGTTCACGTTCATGTTGCGCAAGAACTTGTAGAAATTTAGGTTGAAATACTCAGCATATTTACCTGGAAGAAAGAGTCTTTGAAATGAACTGGGACTTTCTTCTGAATAAATAGCCGTTAAGGAACTATTTAACCCTCATTGCTTTCAATAATAACTAAAGTAAAGCTGACTTTGTCTGGTTCTAACTATCACATTTGTATCCCATGTTTTCTTCTAAGAGTTTATGGGTTCCCCCTGATGATAGATCAGAAGAGAGTGACTTTCACAAGGCCATCCCCAGAGCCTTCAACACAGGGAGCTGTCTGAACATTGTGCCATTTACGGCTGTGCACATCATGCATTTAAAGCACCCCCGGCAAGAATCCCAGGAACTGTAGTTTGCTAAGGGTGCTGGGGTTTGTGCGGGGTGGACTACAGTTCCCAGGCTTGTACTTCAAATATATGCAATGGCAATGGCTCTTTAGACAAGGGTCTTTCTTTCCCTGCCATATCTAGAGAGGCATGCAAAACAACAACGTTCAGCATGCTAAACATGTTGTACCACTGAGCCATGGCAGTTCCAGACCCAAACAAATATTACTCAGGGATTAATGAATGACTTAATTATAATTTGAATGTGAAAACTACCTTTCTTTCAGGTAACCAGAGATGCAGTGAGAGATGGTGTTAGGAGCAAGTCATTTGTCTGAGTATCTGCCTTCACCTTGTTCCTCCTCAGATTCTAAAACTGGACCTTGGATGCAGAACATTGTTTGTTTGTTTGTTTGTTTGTTTGTTTCATGAAATTTATACACAGCTTGATTGTATTTATATTAAAAGAAAAAGCCTCAAAGTAGTTTACAGAAGATAAAATAGTAAAATCAAGAGGAAAAAGAAAATCATGACCCTACTTTAAAACATGCAAAAGTTAAAATACTAAAAAAGATTAAAATTACCTCAACTTTCTATGCCTCTGGGTAGGCTTCTCTAAAGAGGAATGTTTTTAGCTGGGACTGAAGAGCACAGCGAAGGCACCTGCTTCATCTCAATAAGGAGGGACTTCTCAAGTGCCACACTCAACTATCAGGTTCTTACAAATACAGAATGGGTCTTATGTGGGGTCTGTAGAAGTGCCAATGCTGCCAATTGAAGCGGTTGCGTGGGCACATGTGGGGCAAGGTGATCTAATTGGTCAACTGATCCCAAGTTGTTAAGGCTGTGCAGATTTCCGAGCACAGGTGTTTTAAGCTGACAAGTCCTCACTCCTGTCAGCAATTGTGCTGCAGCACATTAACCATAAATGCTGGAGCTGCCAAGGATTGAATCTGGGGGCTCAGATGTGCTACCAGTAACCTATGTACAGGGCTGTCTTAAGCATATGCGGCGCTGGGGCGCCAGGTTGCCCAGTCCCAGGCATGCAGGAGGGCAGAGCCAGCTGGCCGCCTGCCTCAGTGTCTCGTTGGCTCAGTCACCCCCGAACTCACGGCGCAGAGTCGCCTGCAGCAGAAAAGCCCGCCGCGGCGCTCCGACTGACGGGCGGGCTCTTCTCTTGGGCCCCCGACTCTCGGCCTGGCGCCCCTGAGAGACCGGCACCTGGGTGCCCCGCACCCCTAGCGCCTATGGGTAAGATGGCCCTGGCTATGGAGCTCTGATTGTTTAGCTAAAGCCCTCTCAGAGCACAGTATGTGCAATTCTTCAACTTGTTGTGTGTTTATAAAGCTTTTGCCCCTAGGAAACTCGGGGATATAATTTCATGTAGTGGAATTTGGAAGTCTGCACACTACACACACGCAAACATGCACTCCATTCAACAGACCCTGCATCTAAATAGACTGCTTCCCTCTTATCTGAATGCCTATATCGACCTATCCACTGAGCTGAATCTACAGCTCTCTGCAAGAATGCAAAGCCACCTCCGTAGGTGAACTTTCAGGTGTGTTTGGAAATGGTCTGATCATTAGTATAAATATTGAAAAGCATTGATATGAATTATTTAGGAAAATGTTCAAATATTAAAGGGCTCTCACTACTCAAACAAAATGTTCAGAGTCGGTGAGAGGATGATAGAGGAGTTTCTTAGTGGGTGTTCCATTAAGTGATCTTTAAACCAAGTGAAGGTCAGCATCTCTGAAACATATGGATCAATTTAAAAAAATAGGCCTCATTCTGAGTGTAGAAGCTAAAGCTGATCAATAAAGGTTTTTGTCAGAATGGTTTTTGTCATAACTTCCACGAGTGTATAGATAGAGCAGGTTGGCATGCGACAACAGCAACACCCCGGAACGGCTTTGACTGGCCAGCTAAAGCAGGTGAGGGTAGCTGATGGATGTCAAATTCTTGGTGAGTTAGGGATTTCCCCTGCATGTGAAGAAAGGCTCCAGTGGATTGAGTGGATAAAACCAAGAGCGGATCCAACAGTCAAGAAGGCAGTTATTGCACATGCTATAGAGGAAAGTAAGGGGCAGATGAGGCTCATCAACCTGGGGAGGTAGCCCATCTAAGAAAAAGAAAACTCTGCTTATAAACCTCTGTTTTGTGGGACACCTTCAGGAGAAGAAAAGGCTAAGGAGTAAACCCTACACAAATCTGGAGTAGAATCCCTAAGATGGCTGGATGGAGGCTTGTATGTCTCCTTCTGGCAAGCCCTGAAGCCAAGCTAATGTCAGAT
The DNA here is from genome assembly GCF_951804945.1 of Podarcis cretensis. NCBI lineage: Eukaryota > Metazoa > Chordata > Lepidosauria > Squamata > Lacertidae > Podarcis > Podarcis cretensis. The sequence goes on along the minus strand of NC_137173.1, from coordinate 28,835,532 downwards.
ATATTGCTATACTTTCCTCAGTGAGGCCAAGAGCTGGGCCTTGCTGCCTAGGCAGCCTAGGACCTTCACACACATTGCCCAGGCCTATGCCCTAGGGCAGGGGTCTGCAACCTTTAAGACAAAAAGAGCCACTTGGATCCGTTTCCGAAGAAAAAAAAACTGGGAGCCGCAAAACTCGTCATTATAAAAATAACTTTTTTGTCACTTTTTAAATTATTTCTTTGTTTGACCCCTCAGAATTACTCCTCCTCATAGAAATAAACGTTAAATTAACAAGTTACCTTTGTGTGTGTGTGTGTTCTTCACTCCCCTTCAAAACAGTGACCAGCGTACATGCCCCCTTTCAATGCAGTGACCAGCGTACATGCCCCTTACAATGTAGCGGGCGGGCGGGAAGGTGACATTGGGACGGTGCATGACTAACGCACGCACCGCCCCCATGCGACGTCACAGCCAGTACAGCACCCGCCACAGTGGGGAGTGTCAGGGCGCACAATGCGCCTCCTCCCCTTGCTAGTATCCGCCCCGGAGCCGTGGCAAAGGTGTAAAAGAGCCACATGCGGCTCTGGAGCCGCGGGTTGCAGACCCCTGCCCTAGGGAGTTCACTTCAGTGCTGCTAAGGTAGCTTCTTCATCCCCGGAAGCACACTCCGTTGTCTCTAGAACAGCCCCATGTGATCATCCCTACCTGTCCAAAGTCGGTGCTGAGTTGGTCTTGTGCAAGGCAGAGAGCTTTTTAAGCCCCCGGTCTTCCTTATCAGATTTGGGTAAGGTCATGAAAGGTGCCCCGCAGGAATGGGCCTTTTTGTGGTGGCTCCCTGTTTGTGGAATGCTCTCCCCAGGGAGGCTCACCTGGTGCCTTCATTACATATCTTTAGGTGCCTGGCAAAAAATCTTTCTCTATAACCTGGCCTTTGGCTGATTGTACATTCTATGGCCTTTTAAAAGCGTTTATTGGATTGTTTGTGTTCTCGTGTGTTTTGTGTTCTCATTTTGCATTTTGAAATTGTGAATACTGGGCTAGATGGACAAATAAGGAAGCATCCAATGTTTTATTGAGCTATATTTAGAAAGCAGATATAAGGCTGTTTCCTGTGTACAGAAAGCCAGCTGTCATATGCCTTTGCATTTTCCCTCTATTGCTAATGGTTAATTTCTCCCGCTTGGCTGTTGCAAAGCCAGCTGAGAATGGCTGTATTTGATATTGTTCCTTTCTTCCTTTTATCATTTCTTATAGGCCTTGTGGGATGCTGACTTACAGATCTGATTACAAATCTGTTCTAAATGAGAAATGAAATGAGGAAGTTTTTTTATATAGCTGTGAGTCCTTTATTTTGTGCTAAGTATACAGGTTTATATAAGAAAATGAAGCAAGGAAGTAGTTCACAGAGATTAAATGATGTGGAATAAAGCCTCCAAAAGCTGTAATTGAAAGTGACAGAAACATTAGTTTTGAAACAAGTAACATTTAATCACTTGGATTATACAGAAGCATTTTATTTTTGGTATGTTGTTTTCTTTGATAGAATTTACATTTTAATCTGCTGAGACAGCTAATCACTTTTGTCTGACTGGTGCCAGGAGCCTGTCAGAATACGTAAAAGCTAGAGCAGTGTGAAGAGGCAGGCTATTTTTCTGAAACATGAACAACAAAATCCTAGACATGTCTGCTCAGAAGGAAGCCCCATATACAAGGGGCGTTCATTAAAGATTTCCCCTGACGTACTTCCCGTGGACTGAGACAAACGAAACTGGGTACAGTTAATAGTCCTTCTCTACATAGCTACCAGCAAGAGCCAAACACTTCTCCCATCGCTTTATGCAACTGTGGAGACCTCGTCTGTAGAAGTCAGCAGGTTGCGTCAAAAGCCACGACTTGACCTCAGAAATCAGCATTCTATCGTCAGGAAAAAGCTTGCCCTTCAAAAATAACTCCATGGTTTGAAAGAGGTGGAAGTCTGATGGTGTGAGGTTGGGAGAATAAGGGGGGGTCAGGAAGGATTTCATAGCCACAGGACCGTGAACCGGGGTGTTATCCTGCAGGAGGCGGACACCTTTGGTCAACATACCATGCCTCTCAATTTTGATGGCCTTCCACAATTTCTGCAGCAGTGAAGCGTAGTATGTCCCAGTAATTGCGGTACCCTTTGCCAGGAAATCCATCATCACTACTCCGCGCTGGTCCCAAAAGACCATGAGCATGACCTTGCCCACTGACAGTTGGATACGTGCCTACTTTGGAGGTGGTGAGGTAGAGTTCTTCCATTGTTTGGACTGGGATTTAGTCTCTGAGTCATAATGATGGACCAATGTTTTGTCCTGAGTAATTAGTCTGGTGAAGAAGTCATCATGGTTTTCATGACACATGGCCAAAAGAACCCAGTGAGCATGTGACTCATTCCTGCTTCTGGAAGGACGTCAGCAGCCGGGGAAACCACGTAGCGGACACCTTTCCCGTGTGCAAATGGTCATGGATGATTTTTTTTCTACAGAGCTCACACTGATCTTGACATCTGCGGCGATCCCCCAGAATGGCAGCCTCCACTTGCTGGATGGTGTCTTCATTAATGGCGGACTGTGGTCACCCAGGAATGGGAGCTATTCGACTGAAGTCCAACCACACTTGAACAAATGATGCCAGTGCTTAACTATGTCATACTATGGGGCACCCTCCCCATAAGTCCCTTTCATCTCATCGAACGTCTCCCGTGGTGTACGCCCTTTCAGGTACAGGAACCTGATAACCGCTCTGCATTCTACTGGTTCCATTATCAGAGTCCTCCACGTTAGCACCCATAACAGAGAAACTGCTAGGAGCTCAGAGCTACAAATTATGACGTTACCTATGGAGAGATGTATCATTATACATGTTCAAATTTATCCTCCTACGATAACCGGAAGTGGGTCAGGGGAAATCTTTAATAAACGACCCTCGTAGTTCAATGAGGCTTACTGCTAAGTAAGCATGGGCATGATTGCTGCCTAAAGGGTGAACTTCTATTAGCTTCTGCATTAATAACATTACAAGTACAGCTGCAGGGGCGCCATCTCCTAGGGGCTGAGGACTTTTGCCCCCCCCCCCATTTTGGTGAGGGAGCTAGAGCCCCCAGTGTTCAAAGGGGGGGGGGGCTGGAGGAAGACAAGCACTGAACAGAGTGAGACATCGCTTCAGTGGCTGGCTCTTCCTCTTCCTGCTACGAAGGAAAGGAGCCCCCGGGCTGCAGAAAGAGGAGGAGCCACAGTCATTGGAGCAGCGCTGCCACTGTGGCTCTGCCCCCATGAAATCTGTTAAAAGAACGGAATGAAGAAAAAAGAAGAAAAATGGCACAGTACGGGATTTTCTGCAGTAATAATAATAATAATAATAATAATAATAATAATAATAATAATTTATTATTTATACCCCACCCATCTGGCTGAGTTTCCCCAGCCACTCTGGGCAGCTCCCAATCGAGTGTTAAAAACAATACAGCATTAAATATTAAAAACTTCCCTAAACAGGGCTGCCTTCAGATGTCTTTTAAAGAGAAGATAGCTGCTTATTTCCTTCACATTTGGTGGGAGGGCGTTCCACAGGGTGGGCGCCACTAGCGAGAAGGCCCTCTGCCTGGTTCCCTGTAACCTCACTTCTCGCAATGAGGGAACCGCCAGAAGGCCCTCAGCGCTGTATCTCAGTGTCTGGGCTGAACAATGGGGGTGGAGACGCTCCTTCAGGTATACAGGACTGAGGCCGTTTAGGGCTTTAAAGGTCAGCACCAACACTTTGAATTGTGTTCGGAAATGTACTGGGAGCCAATGCAGATCTCTCAGGATCGGTGTTATGTATAGGAAAATCCAGGTTAAATGTAACAAAAATACAGAATGGGATTTTGATGGTAATGATGTCATGTGGACAGTATAAAAAAAAAACTTCTGTGCTTGAGTTGCACCAGTTCCGCAATAAACTCTAGTCTGGAAACATACTAGGTTGTTTGAAAGGACATCTTTCTTGAAAGTCCTGTATTACTATCTCTTGACTTTTTTTGTTACCCATTGCCTGACTGGGCAATATAGTGCGTAGGGCTTCCCACATTGCATGTTTTTCAGAATACAAATGTCAAGGTTAATTGAGTCACAAAGGGCATGTGCTGATAGTGACATGTGCCTCCCTGGTTTTCTCTTCGTTGGTGCAATCTGCAGGAAGGGGCTGGCTCCTTGTCCCTGCCAAGCCAGCATGCAGAATAGTAGAGTCTGCGGCAGGGGCTATCTGGCGGCAAAGAAACAAAACTTCTGACAAGATTGTTGTGTTTTAAAGAAGGATCCTGAAGGTGTCACTTGTCAGGTATGAAGTTTTCCTGTTTTCTCACAGAGCTTAATAGGAAAGCTTAGCAGCTGATAACTTTTTGCTGTTTGAAAGATGTGTGCTGACCAAATGGATGGAAACTAAACTGCCTGCGAAAATCATCTTTGTTTGCTCTGTCATCTCATCTGTGGTAAATAATCGTTTCACTCTCCTCCCTACATTCTTGCCCCTTGAACAAATGCAGTTGGTCTACACTGAAATGGTCTCGGTTTATCTGTGTCACTTTAAAATAGGTTTCTGTAAAAAGGTAGCCAGGCTGAAGTAGAATCCCAAAGGGGTTTTCTGGCAAATGCATGTCAACTTCTTGTGTTTGTCATGAGGACAATTTGGGGTGTGTAGGTGGGTGGGTGTGTATCAATATATGAATTTAGAGCAAACTCTGTTTTAATATGACCTTGAGAATGGTGAAGATGTGTGTGTGTGTGTGTGTGTGTGTGTGTGTAGATAGATAGGTAGGTAGGTAGGTAGGTAGGTAGGTAGATAGGTAGATAGGTATGTAGGTTTGCTCTCTAGTATTGGGAAGCAAGCTAATAGTAAAATTATGGCTCATCACATTTCATAATGGATCCTGTATTAATAATGATACAAAAAGTGAACCAATACCTTGTTGCATTGCAGGAAGAATTATCCATGTTGTTGAAAACACTGAAAAATGACTCATTATCTTTCCTCTCCACCCCCCACAACTCCTATCTTTTGGTTCATGAAAAGTCTGAAGTAGTTCCTGTTTTTGTATAAGCAAATCCACAGGATTAGCCTTCACAGATAGTAGTTTGGACCTTCATTGCCCACTTGCACAAGAAATGCTAATGCGTGCGCGCGCGCACACACACACACACACACACGGCCTACTCTAGTTTTGTAATTTTAAGGTGTTCTAAATTCTTTTTAATGTTGTATTTTAAAGTGCTGTAACCCTCCCTGAGATCTCAGGGTGAAGATTGAGCAATTTAACAATGATGATGATGATGATGATGATGATGATATAGGATGCATGTTTGGCAGTTTTCACTTTGAGAAACATCCATTCATCATCATCACAATTGTTACTATTGTTAGTAAGAGTTATGGGGTGTTAGAGGAGGGTAGTACCTCTGGTAGATGACATGTTGTGCTCCTTTTGGGCTAGTTTGCCCACCTTTGCTCCCCACCCTGCACTCAGCTCTCACCTGTGGCTCCTAGAAGCTGCCAGCATGTGACAGTGGCCACACGCTGGGAATGGCTTTGACTGGCTGGCTGAACCAGGTGAGAGTAGCCGTTGGGTCCCAAACCCTCAATGAATTAGAGACCTCCCCTGAATGCAAAAATAGGCTCCAGCGGATTCAGTGGACAAGACCAGTAGTGAACCCAACCATCATGAAGCTGTAGAGGGAAATGAGGGGCAGATGGGGCTCATCAACCTGGGAAGGTAGCCCATCTAGAGAAGGATAACTCTGGTCCTAAACCTCTGCTGCCTTGTGGCTATACTCATTCATGAGAAAGACCTCAGGAGTAAAACCTGAGGAAAATTCTGTACCCTTGCAGGACATCTTCGGGAGAAGAAAACACTAAGGAGTAAACCCTACACAAATCCAGAGTAGAGTCCCTAAGACGGTTGGATGGTGCCTTGTACACCTCCTTCAAGCAACTTCCAAAAGGTGGATCTTGTTGTCTGGGCAGCCCAAGAACTTCATACACACTTCCCAGCCTTGCTCCTTGGAGAGGTCAGTTCAGTGCTGCTATCACAGCAAAACAACAACATGGGAGGCAGCAGGCACTGTGATTCTCCGGCTGTTTGACTTCACTCCTGAGGCACACTCCATCAGCTCTCAAGACAGACGGATGCCAACAAGATTGTTAGCAGAGACATGTGAATAAAACACACGTAGTCCAGAGAGAAAATCCAGGTGAAAGTTTACTGAACAAGCTGAACAAAACAGTATACAACCAAAGCAGAAATCAACGAGAGAGGCTTCTGCCTTTTTGACATGCCTTGTTGAGAGCCGGGTTAGATTCAACTTCCACAAGAAAACTCCCTCAACAGCTAGAGAGAGTATCAGAGTACATGTTACCTCAGTAAAGATCACAGACTCTCCAAGTGTCCCTATTTTCCAGGGATGTCCCTGATTTAGAGAAGCCGTCTCGGTTTCTGATTTGATCCCAGAATGTCCCACTGTTCCTTAGGATGTCCCTATTTTCGTTGGAGGGTATGGAGTTATCCTACCCCCGAGCCATCTGAAGGCAATTCTGTATGGGGAAGGTCCCCCCCCCCCAATGTTTAAAGTTTTATTATCTGGGAAGCTGCCCAGAGTGGCTGGGGCAACCTAGTAAGATGTGTGGGGTATAAATAGTAAAATTATCATTATGGAATGAGACGTCCCTATTTTCATTGGAGAAATGTTGGATGGTATGAGATCATGCCACCTTCCATGGTTGCTATTCAACACCTCCTCCTCTATCACCACCCCTTGGTTGTTGACTTGGGCCATGTACACATTTCTGGCTTAAAATGCAACCAGGTCATTATTTTTCCCAATTTGGATTGAAGCTGGCTTTGGGCAAGGCACATCAAAACACAGTCATTTCATAAGAAATGGCAAGATAGAGACAGGACATGTATGGATGGTGGCCAGCGTTTACTTGGAGCTGTTCATTGAGCATGCATTCCTATTTGTTATACAAAGGTTATACAATGTTGCCTCAAATGATTTTTAGCTCACACTCTCCAGTGAATTTCCTGTCGCTTTCCTTATGGCAAAAAGCTGCTTGGGGTGGCTTTTTACAAATTATGAGGGCACAGATCTCTGCCCTGAGGGGCTTAAATCTAGAAACTGACACAAGAAAGACTACAGAGGAAAGAAATTGGGGGGGGGGAGGTGATAAAAAGGGGGAGAATGTGTGATTAGTTAAGTGACACAAAAGCCCTGTTCAGGCATTCAAAGTGGGTGGGGATTAGATGTGGCGGAAACACAGGGATGCAAGATGGCCACCGTTGCTTGCTCACTCCTGACCTTCATGCTTTAAAACAGTTAAGGTAAAGCACATTAACTATAAACCCAGATTTTTCATATTCCGTAAGATAAAATAAAAATTATAAATGAGCATACATATATGGAATGCACTCATTTATTTCACTTAGAGGCCACCATGGATTTTTAAAAAGTGTTTCTAAAGTCCTAAAGGCGGCTGCGTTTTGACATTTAGTCTTCTTCAGAGGCCCACTAATTATTATCTGAAACAAAAATAAATAAATACAAATCACGTGGGTTAGAATCTCAGATGGGCAAAGCATTCTCTTAATAGAATATAATGCAATCTTAAGTGCTATATTTTGGGCCTGTCTGAGGTTCTAACCATGATGATGTATATTGGTTTTTCTTTTAGATAATAATTACTGGGCCTGTAAGTGAGATAAATGAATGCTTTCCTTATATTCATTTATACTGTTCATTTTCTCATATCCAATATTAAAAACCTATGTTTATGCTGTCTGTAATTAATGTTTTCCCTGAACTCTGTTCTTTGTAAGTTGTGTGAAACTCTTTTTCTTTGTGTCTTCGTGTTTGAAGGCCAAATTACTCAGACTTTAGCTGAAGGTGTTATAAGCCTGCATTGACTTCCTGGTCAGGAGGAAGATTCTCTGCACATCCTTCCAAATGTACAGTGGTACCTCGGGTTAAGTACTTAATTCGTTCCGGAGGTCCGTTCTTAACCTGAAACTGTTCTTAACCTCAAGCACCACTTTAGCTAATGGGGCCTCCTGCTGCCGCCATGTCACCGGAGCACAATTTCTGTTCTTATCCTGAAACAAAGTTCTTAACCTGAAGCACTATTTCTGGGTTAGCGGAGTCTGTAACCTGAAGCGTATGTAACCCGAGGTACAACTGTATGAGGAAACTCCCTTCAGACCTTCTTGCTCAACACAGGAATGCTGGAAGCAGAGAGAGAAATGCTGAGGGGGCTAGTTTCTATCCTGAACCACACATATTCTTTGAATTACTGAAAAAGGTTAATTGTTTGAAGAATAGGCTATGTTTACATAACTTATAGGAATCCATGTAGATCCATCACCAAAAACTACACTAGCAAGAAAAAGGGGGAGGGAAAAGAGAGGCAAATAATGAAGAATTGTTGTTAATTTATTACTTGTACCACACCCATCCGCCTGGGCTGCCCCTGGGTTATAGCAGGGGTGGGGAATCTATGGCCCTCCAGATGTCATTGGACTACAACTCGTGTCCATTGAGTGTACTGACCATTTGGGACCTCTCTGTATGCTAAACTATCTGGAGCCAAGATGTCACCTTTCCTAATACCTGCCACCCAGAGCCGTAAGATCTTCTGGAGAGTTGTTGCTCATGGTTTCACTGGTTAGTGTGATGGGCAAAGACAGAGCATTCTTAGTGGTAGTGCCCTGTTTATGGAACTCGCAGCGAAATGAAATGGAAATCTTCCATATTAGCTATTCATAGATGATAGGTGACCACATATTTATTTGATGATGCTAGTTATAGTAGAGGCTCAAGTGCTGCAATTTTTACAATGAATGCACAATTTTGTTTTGTATTGCACATTGCTGTTGCAAGATGTCCTGTGCTCCGATCTGGAGGAAGGGTGGGATATAAAAGCAATTTCCATTAAATAAGTAAAAAATTCCTTTCTCTTTGCGCCAGCCTGGATTGCAGGACGGTCACAGCGAACTAAAGCAATTGAATACCCTGTGCAATGCCAAGCATACCTGCTGCCGCTAAACACATGTAAAAGAGAACAATATCAAATCCTCTTGCATCTCTGTAGGATTTAAGATGCCATTTAAATTAACCAATCATGGAGAACACTTGGCAGAATACTATTTCCTTCTGTCATGACAAATCAAACAGCAGCCTAAGAATAATGGCCTCTATTTTGCAGCCCACAAATTGTGCATTAGGGACCTCTGGGTCTGCATATAGCTCACACTGGAATTCAAATGGCACTTCTCTGCCTTTAACTGTTTATAAATAACATTGCAGCCATTAGCACAGCATTCACACTGCTCGCCAGTTGTTCTAATTGATAATTGGATTGAAAGAGCAAGTTGAAACATGCTGATGCAGACTGCAGCAAAGAAAGATCAGAGCAATCTTTGTCTTCCAATCTGATCAAGGAGATGGTCTTCCTGAATACAAAAGCAGTGCACAAGTTGATTAGTATGATGGTTACATTTGGAATTTTAATCCAGTCATAATTACCTGGAATCTATTGCTGTAACCACTTAAATTAGCAGCTGTGTTGTTGTTTTTCTCAATTTGGAGTGAAGCCGGTTTGGGGGAAAGCCCATCAAAATGTATTATTTCATAAGAAACAACAGGATAGATGTGGATTGTGGCTAGCATCATGTGTATACCACCTCCCAAACCAGCAGTGGAAGTCGACTGGGTGGAAAGTCAGTGGAAGAATACAAACAGCTAAAGTCTATGGACATTGTGAACTGATGTCAACATTGAATGGGAGAGTTAAAAAGGTAAAGGGTAAAGGGACCCCTGACCATTAGGGGCCGACTTTGGGGTTGCGGCGCTCATCTTACTTTATTGGCCGAGGGAGCTGGCGTACAGCTTTTGGGTCATGTGGCCAGCATGACTAAGCTGCTTCTGGTGAACCAGAGCAGCACACGGAAATGCCATTTACCTTCCCACCGGAGCGGTACCTATTTGTCTACTTGCACTTTGACGTGCTTTCAAACTGCTAGGTTGGCAGGAGCAGGGACCAAGCAACAGGAGCTCACCCCGTCGAACTGTGACCTTCTGATCGGCAAGTCCTAGGCATTTATTCTCCTGTCCTTTCCTGTAACATAGTGGCTACTTTCACTCACCCATTTCTGGGTAAGATTCAATCATATACTGGCAAATTTAGGATGTGCAATTAAGTGAATTTAGTTGTCTTGCAGTCCTGCACAAAAAATCGGCACACACATACCCCCCACCCCAAGCAGCTATTTGCCATAAGGAAAGTGACAGGAAATTCTCTGGAGAGTGTGAGCTAAAAATTATTTGATGCAACATTGTATAACCTTTGTATAACAAATAGGAATGCATGCTCAATGAACAGTGGCCACCATATAACCTCCAGGCAAACTTTGTGAAAATAAATCAATAAACAGGTCCTCCAGAATGGTCCAGCATCTGTTGGTAATCTGAGAGAATCCAGTGTGAAGGTTCTCTCCTATCTACAGGAAGAAAAGTGACCCCACTTCACTTATAGGAACATAGGGAGTCACTATATACTGAGTCGAATCACTGGCTCATCTAGCTCTATATTGTCCACACTGATTGGCAGCAGTTCTTCTTACACCTACCTGAAACTGGCAGAGAACCTGGGACTTTCTGCATAGAAAGTAGTTGTTATGCCACTGCCCTTCCCACTCTAATGTGTTCCACTCCTAGCTTTTCCCCACTTCTTCTCAAGTCCATGCTTTGCAGCCCAATGGGCTATGTCCCCAGCCCTTCCTTGACTTGTAGCCAGAAAGTAGGACACACCAGCTTGTCCTACTTCCAGGCTGCTGCTTGTCCTCACAGCTTGTTTGTCCATCCTCCCCTTCAATCCCCAAGCGTCATTCTATTACCATATGCACTTGTGTAAAGTACAGCTGTGACTAAAAGGGAAAAGCCGTGATAGTTTAGGGTTAGGGAATTCAGCCATTCCAGAATTCACACCTCAACTCTCTACATTTCCACCCCTCTCCCAAGAGACATGGCTCCTTGGCTCCCCTCCCTTGCCTCAAAGTTCCATAACATCTGAAGGGTCATAGGTTCTGTATCCCCACTTGCGAAGCTGAGGTGGAAATGTCTGCTTGAGGAACCACTATCATTTCATTTCTATGACATGCTACAAGGAAGGGCAGCAGGAGAGTAGGAAAGGTCCAGGTGTGTCCATCTAGCATCATGCTTAGCTGGGGTAGGGAACCTCAGACCAGTGGGGTTAAATGTAGGCCTCTCAGGACTCTCCCCCAGGATACACACCCATACCCCTCACCAGCCTTGCTTCACAACCTCAAGTGTTTTTGTCTGGCTGGAGTGTGTTCTTGAACTCTGATCAAGCTTCTGGCTTTCCTGGCTAGACAGCGGTATGTAAGTGTGAAGAAATTAGCCTACTGGGAAATGAGCCATTGTGGTGTAATGGTTAGTGTTGGACTAGGACCTGGGAGACTAGGGTTTGAATCCCCACTCAACCACAAAGCTCACTGGATGACCTTGGCCCAGTCATAATCTCTTAGCCTAACCTACCTCACAGGATTGTTGTGAGGATGAAATGTACACAGGTACCAAATTAAACCCTGTGGAGGATTCCAACCATCAAAATCATGGGGGGGGGGCTCACAAATTTTCTCCTAATACGTTTTTGATCTTACCATTTTAATAAACCAGTTTTATTACACAATCCATTGTCACAGGGCCCCTAAAAGGCGTGGAGACTTAGTCTAGTGCCTCCTCTGCCTATTTGGTATCCCGGCACTGGTGTACACCACCTCAAGATTCTTGGAAGATTAAGGTGGTCTTTAAATGTGATAAATAAATTTAAAAAAAACCCACATTTGTGTTTGTGTTTGCTTTTGCCTCTGGCATCTTCCCCTCAGAAGGCTGCTCAGCCTTCAGCCTTGGGCTGGAGAAGTTCCCCCGCCCCTGGGAAGATATAGCATCTCATGTTCACCTGAAAGCCAACAATGGCAGCCCCAAACTGAGATGTCAAAGCTAAAGGGCTTTAGAACATCCCACACTACAGCCGAAATACTGTGGCTTTCTGCCAGATGGAGTGATTTTTAAAATATTTGGCAGCTTGCCCAATGTGTTTGGAGTGGACATAGCTGCTCCTTTTTCGTCCCAGCAGCTCCTCACACCCCTGCGGCAATCCGTCTCCTGGGCTGCTCTTGGTCTTCCTTGCCTCTACAGGTTAGGACATTGAAAAATGCATCATGCTATCGCCATGCTGACAGGTGTTGTAACCAAGGCTATGCCTCCCCCACCTCAGTACACACACACACACACTTGACTTTTCATCCTGGACGATACCAGGAAGGAATGCACTGGCTGCCTAGACAGCTGAACTAGCAGTGATATCATCCTTCAGTACTGCAGAGATAAGGGCTTTGCTTGGGGAGGATTATTACACGATGGAAGATTAGGGATGAACCCCTTTGGGAGAGAGGCAGAAAGGAGGAAACGCCCCAGAATTCTTAGGGGAGTTCATTTGCACAGCCATGCACCTGAGGAAAGAAAGCTGCCCTTAAACTTTCACGTCATGAAATAAAATAAAAAATGTCATCGGTGGCCCAATTCAACTTAAGAACTAGGGACACTGACTAGATTTTACCTGCCCTATCTAAGGATAATAATGCCTGGAGTGAAATACAGAGGTGGAACATCACTAATGACTTATATCATGTCTAGATTTCTGGAATGTGTTGTACATATGGGTGCCTTTGAAAAATGTCTGGGAACTTTAATTGGTCCAGAATGCTGCAGCCAAGTTGTTAACTGGCACTGCTTATCTGAAGCATGCAACTCCCTTGCTGAAAACAGCTGATTCGTTTCCGAGCCCAGTTCAAAGTACTGCTACTGACCTTTAAATCCATTTATGTTTTGGGACCTGGATAGCCTGGAATACATCCTCCCATCTGAGTCTGTCTGCTCATTAAGGTCATCAAAGAATGCTGCTGTTGTGTGTCCCATTGACCCAGTGCATTTGGCTGGAGTCGAGAGAGCCTTTGGAAGTCCCTCCAAAGGGAAACTCCCCTTGGCCCTTGCTTCCACCTTGTAGCTTTCCACTGCATGGCGAGACCTTTTTTATAAAGAGTTAGTCTTATGCACAGTTTTTACTTTGCTTTGAGGTTTTGAGATTTGCTTTGAGGTTTTTTAAAGATGGTGCTTAATTCTGACATTGTCTCTTCATGGCTATTGCATTAGTTTGTGTTGTTGTTGTTGAATCAATGTGCACGGCGCTTTACATAGTATAAGAGGGCAGGTCTCTGCCCTGAGGGGCTTACAAACTAAAACCGAGGAAGGGGAGTGAAGGACAGGCAGGAATAAACACAGAAGCAATTCTGCGGTTGTTCCAGTTATAGCAGGAACACAAGAAGCTGCTAGATTGTGGCTCCAACCACACCAGACATGAAAGCATTTGTCTTATCCCAAAGTATCCTGGAAACTGTGGTTTACCCCTCACAGAACTACAGTTCACAGCACCCTTAAAAAGGTAAAGGGACCCCTGACCATTAGGTCCAGTCATGACTGACTCTGGGGTTGCGGCGCTCATCTTGCTTTATTGGCCAAGGGAGCCAGCGTACAGCTTCTGGGTCATGTGGCCAGCAGGACTAAGCCGCTTTTGGCGAACCAGAGCAGCGCACGGAAACGCTGTTTACCTTCCCGCCGGAGTGGTACCTATTTATCTACTTGCACTTTGAGGTGCTTTCAAACTGCTAGGTTGGCAGGAGCAGGGACCTGAGCAACAGGAGCTCACCCCGTCGTGGGGATTCGAACTGCCGACCTTCTGATCGGCAAGTCCTAGGCTCTGTGGTTTAACCCACAGTGCCACCCCCGTCAAACTACAGTTCCTGGGATTTTGGGGAGACATCATGTCTTGAAATGTATAATGTGTAGCAGTGCTATTTTTCGGGGGGGGGGAGGTGCCAGAACTTACAATGAACACCTCCCTCATTCTCTAAGAATGGCAATGGCACCCACCTGAAAGGTGCCAGAACTGAGTTCCAGTGAGTTCTGGCTGAGTCAGACCCTTGGCTTTTTGTCAGGGGAATGGGAACACAATCCAAAAATTCCAAAAGGTCCTCCAGATTTAGGGGGATGTTGGATGGCAGGAGTGGGGCGCAGGAATCACTGAAGATTGGCCTGGGACACATCAAAAAAAGTTTCAGGAAAACACATTGTAAAGCTCATAATGGGAAATCACATTGCCAAAGGATCGAACGCTACAGCGCCATCTGATGTCACAGTGTTATAACGCATTTAAAACGCTTTAAATAAAAAACTAATGTAGCGGAGTCCTTAATCCCTGTTCTGCTGGATCAAATAAGCAGACACCACATGGATTCAACCTGTAATTGACACAAAGAGGCAAGTTGCTATGGTTCTGTGTTTAGCTATATTAGCAAATCCATTGTATAATCTTCCTTCAAAGAGAGTGGGGGCTAAGAACCTAGCATCTGTGAAAGAGTTCTTTTTGTGCTTCAGTAGTTTAAAAAAATAGCCCACACAGTAAAATTTGCAAATAAAGCATGCAGAACAGTGCACCGATAGCAATGACAGGCCGCAAGCCTATGCTCATTGCTCACCCAGCTTTGTTCAGATATCCATTCCTGCTGAATGGAAAGTCTACAGTTACTACAATATGGAAGATCAAAACTTAATTGGGTATAAAATTACACAATAATTAAATTGTCTGTAAATGTGGAGCATTCAAATTAAGCCTAACCAAATAATGCCTCAGATCTAAAGTATTAGCATAATACTGGTGCCATATGGTTATCATTCTCTTTTTCACATAACTGTCATTTTTCATCCTCGTCAGCTGCCCATGTTGACTTGCCAGATCAGACTTGCACCATCGCCAAACCTTTCTAACAGCTGGCAGAGTGTGCTGTTACACTGACGTAGGCCTGGTTAAACACCCAATAACACTCAAAATTAAGTGCGCCCCTGAACAGGGCAAAAAACGAGTTATCGGAGCAGCTGTTTGGCTTTGTGTTTTTGTAAATTAACTTTCGCACTGGCTTCTTGTCAGTTTTTTTTTTTAATTACCCATTATATTGCATCCTAAGTAAACAAAATCAGTTTTTCTCAGAATTCTGTTTTTAACAAGTAACGAAAGTCTGGAGAAACCGGTGTACATTTTTGCAAACATGGAAGCAGTAATGGGGATCACCCTTGCATAATAGTAGAATCCCAGAGCCATGCAATGAAGCTGAATGCTGGAATATCAGGACAGACAAAGGAAAGCACTTCTTCAGACGGAGCATATGGAACTCGCTGCCACAAGACGCAGTGATGGCCACCAGCCTGGAGACTTTAAAAGAGGATTAGGCATCTCCATGGAGAATAAGCTTATCAATGGCACAAGCCAATTTGGCTATGTTCTGTCTCCAGTGTCAGAGGCAGTATGCTTCTGAATACCACTTGCTAGGAATCACAAAGTGAAAACAAGATGCTGGACTAGATGGATCTTTGGTGTGATCCAGCAAGGCTCTGCTTGTGTTGTTATACTCTGTGCATACAAAGAACCATCTAAAATTGGCTTAGACTTAGGAGTTCCAGCGCAGCCATTCCTAACAGCATCCGTTCTCAAACCCAGCTCCCCAGTTTTTTTGGCCGAAACCTGTCCCCACCTAGATGACACGAGAAATTAAGAGGCTATATTCTGGATGGTAGGGACGCCGGTGGCGCTGTGGGTTAAACCACAAAGCCTAGAATTGCCTTCAGGTGGCTCAGGGGTAGGATAATTCCATACCCTCCAACGAAAATAAGAACATCCTGGTGCTGTGGGTTAAACCACAGAGCCTAGGACTTGCCGATCAGAAGGTCAGCAGTTCAAATCCCCGCGACGGTTTAGTTATGCGGTTTAGTTATGCTGGCCACATGACCCGGAAACTGTACGCAGGCTCCCTTGGCCAATAAAGCGAGATGAGTGCCGCAACTCCAGAGTCGGTCACGACTGGACCTAATGGTCAGGGATCCCTTTACCTTTAACTTATTCTGGATGGTGCAGATGGATCTACTGAGGATATAATCACATTTAAATTGACAAAGAATTTTTTTTAGAATTTTTTTTACAATTTAGTGCTAGGGTTTTTTTGCAACAAAAAGGTCAAAAGAGTGTTGTGGGCAGCTGGCCAGAGTGATCTAGACCCTGGCCAGACAGCAGCAAGGTTGGGCAGAGTGGCATAGCCATAATTCATCCTGTTCAGGGTGGAAAGTGAGAAGGAAAGTCTGATCCGGGCTATGTCAGCTGGCATAGCAATCAGCCTGGATAGGGCCTGATGCCATCAAGTAAAAGCTACGGGGCTGGCTTGGAATCTAATGGATCCTGGGGTAGCTCAGCCCCTGCCTGGAACACCCTGTTGGAGGGATTTCTGCAAGCTACCCCTCCTAGAAAGCCTACCAGTAGTATTTAAACCCACCTGCACATTGGGTGGGTGGAATGGAGGGCTCTGTGCCAGCCAAGGCTAAGGCTGGCAGAACTGCTATGGGATGGCCTCTGCCATGACTCCACCCAGCAAGCAAATCAAGGGGCTGGATTGCACCCTTAGTCTTTAAGGTCTGGCAGCTCTTTTCTGAGAATTTTTGGGAGGAAACCTATTTCAGCTTAGATGTAAACTGAACAGCTCATAATTAGTATCAGCCATTTGAAAATTCCGCGAGGGGCTATGCTGGGGGCTCAGATATGATTATTTTGCTTTGTACTGGAATAAAGAACATAAAGACATAGATAAAAGCCTTGTACTGTATAACCCTACCCCTTTTGTCTCCCCATAATGCATTTTATTACAGATGGCAGTGTACCGAGATGATAAAATCTAAAATACATCAGTAAAATTATTGGATATACACGATTGCAGATTTATACATTTGTAGACTATTGTGTTTCATTAACATTCCTCTCTTTTGTTAGAGCTTTGGAAATGGCTCAGAGAGTAGATGAAATTAGATTTAAAAGTAGGGCAAGATGCAATTAGTCACAGACAGAGCATTAGTCAAAGTTGACAAAATGGAGTCAGCATTTGGGGTGAGCAAATCTAACTTGTGTATGTATGGAAGTTATGCAGGAATATTTTCCTTGCCTTTAGCCCCTAACAGGATTAGTAGATTTCTCATTTATTGTAATGCAGCATTTTACTTACTTTAAATACATTACCAAATTATTCAATTTATCATGAAGCACCTGTAGTTGACGGATATCAAAGGATATTTGATGATGAACCAGCTAGTTAAAAACCCGTGGGTCAGTCCATCAAGCTGCTTTGCCTGCACAGCCTCTATGGGGATTGTAGAAACATAATGCTCAAAAGACTGACGTCATGAAGATGTGTAACCGTCTATCCCGATCCTATATGCTTTGTCATGGAACAATAGGGAATTTGAAATAACGTCTGCAGTTCTGCCAGCCTGGTCTGATAGTTCTGTGGTATGGAATTACTTCATGAATGGAAATTGGACAGTGGCGATTTCTGTTCTGTAAATAACTTGCAGAGTTATAATTTGCCTGACACTTCTTGCCCTTGCATTAATCCTGGGACACTTGTTGAAGAGACAGAAGGAACACCCACCAGTAACAATGTAAAACATTTGGTGTATTTACTGAGCGTTTCCACTTGCTTGATCCTTAACACATGCTTTTACGATGAAGTCATTAATGTTGTGTAAGTGCAGAATTTATGGGGCGATTTGTACTGTGCGGGAGTCCTGACATGTTTTTGGCAAATACTTTCAAATACCATAGACTGATGCCACTTGGGATTTTAGCTCAGGGTTATAATCAGGTTCTAGCATGAATATTTTGCATTAGAATTCAGACCTGATTGTCTGAGAGATTGGGAAAAGGTTAACTAAACAGGTAAACTAAACAGTGCAAACACAGAGTGTAGGGATCTGTTAATAGCAGAAGGCTCCCGGCTGTTAAGGATTTCTAATAACATTTCCCCCCAGCTTAGTAAAGAGACAAAGGGCAGATGCACATAAACTCAAGACCCAATTAAAGCACATGACTCCCCCCCAAAGAATCCTGGGAACTGTAGTCTGTCAAGGGTGACTGGAATTGCAGCTCTTTGAGAGACAAGTCTTATGTGTTGGATGTCATTTAAATGTATGGAGTGCACACACACTTTCCCTTGGTCTTCCAAGCCCAGATGGGAAAGATGGAGTGCCTGGGATCATCAAAGATGTTGTCCTGATCCTGCATCTGAACATTACTGTATGGCAAGAAGCAGAGCTGGCTCAATACATTTTACTGCCTGAGGTGAAGAACAATATGGCGTCCTCCCCCAAGGCACAGGACTGTTGAATCTTACGACAATAATGGTTAAATGCAGTGACTTTCACTGTAATTGAGGGCAGCAGGCTAGTGTAAGGGATGCTGGGAAGGCCACATGCCACTCCTAGCTCTGTCCACTCCCTGCCTCTCTGCAGCTGCTGCCTGAGTCAGCTGCCTCTGCCTCTTTGTAGGTCTGGTCCTGGGTAGAGGAATTCTCACGTGACTTGACCCATGCCTGTCTATTGCTTAAATCAGTAGCTGGTAGGATGGGTTAAAAAGTAGGACTGGCCCTTGTTTTAGCATGCTTCACCATCTTTATGCTGGCTAACCACAGAGCAGGTTTTTGTTTATCACTACAGTAAGGCTGGACGCAGGTGGCGCTGTGGGTTAAAGCCTCAGCGCCTAGGGCTTGCCGATCGAAAGGTTGGCGGTTCGAATCCCTGCGGCGGGGTGCGCTCCCGCTGCTCGGTCCCAGCGCCTGCCAACCTAGCAGTTCGAAAGCACCTCCGGGTGCAAGTAGATAAATAGGGACCGCTTACCAGCGGGAAGGTAAACGGCGTTTCCGTGTGCGGCTCTGGCTCGCCAGAGCAGCGATGTCACGCTGGCCACGTGACCCGGAAGTGTCTCCGGACAGCGCTGGCCCCTGGCCTCTTAAGTGAGATGGGCGCACAACCCCAGAGTCTGTCAAGACTGGCCCGTACGGGCAGGGGTACCTTTACCTTTACCTTTACCTTTACAGTAAGGCTGGATTACATGAGGACTGGAAGAAATTTAAGGATTATCTACAAAAATATTGTAAATTGTATGAATGTTAAGAAAGATGTAAGATTAGTAATAATATGGCTTCAACAAATTAGTTATAAAGAATACAAATTTAAGTGTAATTGGAAGAAAAGATAAATTTTGGTTAAATAGTATTTTATAATTAAATCTCTAAAAGAGTGATTTTAAATTCCAAAATTTGAGATTTAATCTTGGGAAATTATATTATATGAATGGAATCATCTTAATAATTTGCCAGCAAAATTTATGAGTTTAGAATGCAGGAACAAGAGGTGTGAGGAAGTCCTAGGATGAGAATGAAATGTGGATATTGGAAAATAATATGTTATTATGTATGCTTTTTATTGTTTTAAAATTTTTTAATAAATATTATTAAAAAAAGAGAGCATTTTTAAAAATTTTATTCTGGAACTGCAACTCGAAGCATGGGAGAAAAATAACCATTCACTATCATGCTGAGATTATCACCAGCAGGCATGTTACAAGGTGTCTGAGGTTGCTTTGCAACCAGGGGTGCTTGGTAGAAATAAAAGGGGCTGGAGGAGGTGGGGGTCTGCCTGGTAAAGGTAAAGGTAAAGGGACCCCTGACCATTAGGTCCAGTCGTGGCCGACTCTGGGGTGGCGACGCTCATCTCGCTTTATTGGCCAAGGGAGCCGGCGTACAGCTTCCCGGTCATGTGGCCAGCATGACTAAGTCGCTTCTGGCGAACCAGAGCAGCGCACGGAAATGCCGTTTACCTTCCCGCCAGAGTGGTACCTATTTATCTACTTGCACTTTGACGTGCTTTTGAACTGCTAGGTTGGCAGGAGCAGGGACTGAACAACGGGAGCTCACCCCGTCGTGGGGATTCGAACCGCCAACCTTCTGATCGGCAAGTCCTAGGCTCTGTGGTTTAACCCACAGTGCCACCCGCGTCTGCCTGGTACTGCAGTTTAAAAGAAGCAAGACATGGAAAGTGTGGGAAGTGGTTAAGCACATCATTTCTTTGCTTCAAACTGCACCTTCCCAACACAACTTTAAAAACAAAAGCAGAAGTATTTTTAATTCTGCCTCCCCTCAACTTCAATTTGGTCTCTGAGAAACAGACATTCAATCATCAAGTGACAGCATAAGCCACTTAGTCACTTCTTGATTTGGGTACTACACATACTCTATATTGATGCAATCTGAAATCATCTCCAAGGTTTACTGTTAATTAATATTCTTTTTCCATGATTAACCTTCACCTACTTATAGAGATAAAAGAAATCATGAAGTAGGCTGGTGGAAACAAAATGGTCAAAATTAGAGTTTATTCAAGTTATTAAATCAGACACATTAATGGCGTAAAAAGAGATTGAAATCTTGCCTAACAGTCATTTTGCCTGAATGAAGATTTTAGAGTTTAGCTCACAATTATTATGACAAATGTGTTCATGCAAGGTACATCAAGTCAGCTCATTTAAATGGAAGGTTGTCTGCATATGAATATTTGGTTTATGAGATTATGGTCTTTACTGTAAACGTGAAAGGTCTAGCATATAATTGAAATTATGCAAAACATCATTTTAGACATTTTCTTTCATTAGGCCTTCCAGATTTCTCCTTTCGTGGGGTGAAAAGATCTTGTGCTGCTCTTCCATTAATTGATAGAAATTGTCTGCTATTCAGGAACATTATGGGCTGTATTCAGCATGGTTGCTTGCTGAAAGGAAGAGCCCCTTCCCATGAATGCACCTCTGCTTTTGTGAAATGAAACTCCTTCCATTTGTGGGGTGAAGAAGCTAGATGCCGTACACACTGAAAATAACATGTCCCATTAGTTCCCACACCCTGACTAGCATTTCATGAAGAATAGTCAACAAATCCTCTTGATACTGGATCAAGAATTAAAAAAAGGAATCCTAAAAATCCAGATATGACAAATCCACACCTGGATTTTTAGGATTCCTTTCGTTGTTTTCTGCCATTACCCCAACAATGCAAATCCACCAAACACTTCTCCCTAGGCCGAAATAGGTTCAAGGAGTCAAGTTTTCTAAATGTGGCCCCCATCCCACCTTAAATCAGAACAGCCAAGCACCCCTCCTCACAGGCCAGCACTTTCCCAAAGGAGTACTGAATGCTGGCATCCATCTTCCCTCCTCCCCACCCCCAAATTGCCCTTCAATAACATGCCCCATTCTCAAACTCCTACTGGATCAAGACTTTGAGCCATCTAGGCTAGCATCCTGTTCCCCCGGTGGCCAACCAGATGTCCCTGGGAAGCCCGCAAGCAGGGCTTGAGCACAACAGGACTCTCCTCGCCTGCAATTTCCAGCAACTGGTATTCAGAAGCATACTACCTCTTGGCTGTGGAAGAAGAGTATAGCCGTCGTGGAGAGGATCATCAGTGATTGCACGTGGAGGTCAGAACTACAGTTGCCTCCTGACAACATTCTGACTCAAATGAACAAAGAATTGCTTAGTTATCCTGCTTAGTGGCATTGCAGTCCAGAGGCTGGTCAAAGCCTCTAGGCCAGGCTTCTTAACGTTGTTGCTGGAGACAGAAACACCAGACATCAGGATAAGTCTAAGTAGAAAAAGAAGCAAATAGGACAAACTAGGTTCCTTCACATCCAATAGCCCTGCTCACACCTTCAGAATTTGCTCGCTACATATGTGGCTCATGGACAGAAAGAAGATGATGTTTCTACTGTTCCTGCTCCTCCACCATTTGAATGGAAGATGGGAATGGTGCCTACATCCAAAGAATAGTCTACGTATATGGTCTGTATGTACAATTGGGAACCCATATCATCTTTAGGTGCTTACAGTGTTTACACTGTTATGCTCCTAGAACTTAGTACACATCTTCCATGGAATCTAAAGAGGTCTTGAGGGGCCACCAAAAACCAAAACCTTTGAGGGACCAAAAATGGCTTGTGAGCCATGGGTCGGCTACCCCTGATATTACTGGCTGTGGTTATTTCCCTGATCCTTTTCATAATGAACCCTAACGCAGAATTTGCCTTTTCACAGCTGCTTTACACCAACTCCATCTTCTTGCTTTTAGGTCACATCTGGGCCAAGTGATGGCGTGCAACTTTGTGTACATGCTCAGAGGTGCTGAGTGCTATCCAGGCTATCAGAATTGCTCAGAGTAGCCTGAATGTACCCCAGCCAAATACAGAATATACACATTTGTCCCAGCCAAATTCAGAACCAAATACAGTTATTGATATATATGCGCTAACAGATTGAAAACTGCTACTGGATTCTTGCCACTTGTCATTTGGGGTCAGCACCTGAGATTAGTCACTCTCAAATCTCCAAGGAATAAATTAAATTTGCCCTGCTTCGCTGTCAACACTGGATTAATGACTTGTCAGCTATATGGAATATCCCTTCTGTGAATGCAGCGCGCAGTGTAGCTTCATCAAAAAGGATGAGAAACATCATCTTTCTTAACAGTATGATAAGGCACACTTGGAAACTGTTACTAAAGGCGCTGTCAAGGGAGAGAAAAATACTGAAGACGTTAGGTTGATGGGCTTTTCTCTTTCCTGTATTGCACTTCATTGACATTAATTATGAAATATGCCTCAAAGGCTGATAAATCTGTAATTGTCACATTCGGTCTAAGCCAGATGTTGTTTGGTGCAGAGCAGGCTTTCACCTGTGAAAACTGTTATGTACTGAAGTTCTCACCCTGGGCCAGCAGGGGGATACTGTAGATAGTTTTCACTCAGGTCCACGTCAGTTATTTTAGGCGGGAAACCCTGGGTTGTTGTTGCTACAATGTTGACAGCTGGCTGCCTATAAAAGCAGGCCGGCTGAGCTGTTTGCTGTTCAGTTCTGTCCAGCTTACAAATAAAGAGCTGCTCTGGAGAAATCGCTGTGTCGTCTGCTATGTTCGCCCACAACTTAACAAAAACAGTTTGCTGATTAAAGACCTGAAAGTGGACATCACACAGCTTGTACCCAGCAACTTCATCCAGACCAACAAGGCGTTGGTTGCGAGCCTTGCCTAAAACTAACCAAAATATGGTGCAGAGAGGAAAGACAACAGCTTGGAGGGGAAACTACAAAGGAGGCTAGAATGAAAGACTTTAAGAGCCCCATATTTATTCTGGCAAAGGGATTTAAAGAATATGTAAAGGTAGGAAGTGAACTGATGGCCTAGAGGCAGCTTATTGTGGCTCTCCATTGAACTCTGCTCATAACCTTGCAGTATTACCTTCCATTTGCAGTCAGTGCGAAAGGAGCAGGCCAGGCCACCTGTGTGTGACAGGAAAACCACCTTCTCTCCAGGCACGGAGCCAATACCTGGGGGGGTTCTAGCTCCCAAATGCAGAACAGAAGTGACATCACCAAATACGGAAGAGAACATAAAAAGGCCAGGTCTGGTTATTACTTTAACTGACGGTTGTTGTTGGGGTTTTTTTTTACAACCATGTTGCCTTTTTCATTGCAGCACAAAATGGGGAGAAGAGCAAATACAGTGGTACCTTGGGTTACATACGCTTCAGGTTACAGACTCCGCTAACCCAGAAATAGTGCTTCAGGTTAAGAACTTTGCTTCAGGATAAGAACAGAAATCGTGCTCCAGCGACACGGCAGCAGCAGGAGGCCCTATTAGCTAAAGTAGTGCTTCAGGT
This sequence comes from Podarcis cretensis, assembly GCF_951804945.1. Classification (NCBI taxonomy): domain Eukaryota; kingdom Metazoa; phylum Chordata; class Lepidosauria; order Squamata; family Lacertidae; genus Podarcis; species Podarcis cretensis. The sequence continues at coordinate 28,811,796 of NC_137173.1, read as the reverse complement.
TAAGAACAGTTTCAGGTTAAGAACGGACCTCCGGAACGAATTAAGTACTTAACTCGAGGTACCACTGTACATGGAAAATTTTGTCTTATGTGAGTAAAGACTTTCATTGTGCAAAGGCAAAGCCAAGTCTCATGCTGGCTCCAGATTTGGGGGAACCACCGAGCAAAATGTCTGCACCGGGAGACATTTATGGGCCTACTCTCCACCTCACCACTGCCCAGCTACTTGCCCTCTTTCTATCTGATCCCAAACTGCACTGCCACCCAGGGGAGAGTGCAAGCGGACAATTGGAGAAGGGTTGAGTGGTTGAGTAACTGCTTTGAATGCAGAAGATCCCGGGTTCAATTCCTGGCATCTCCAGGTAAGACTGGGAAACCAGGCTGGAGAGCTGCTGCCAGTCAGTGCTGACAGCACTGAGATAGATGGACTGCTGGTTTGACTTGGTATAAGGCAGCTTCATAGGTCTCTAGAATTCCAGCTGAACCAGTCACTTCTCTCGTCTTCTTACTGCTTGGAGGGGGAAGCAGCAGAACCAGGAGACTCCAGGGATCAGCAATGGACCCCCTGAAATATTTAAAGGTGCTCCTTCCAATCAGCAGATTTTCCAGCATCCACTCCTAATTAATTATAGGCCGCTACGGTCTAGTTTCAAGGCCTGTGCAATTTCAAGGGCATAACCTATCGATCATATCCACAATCAATTCTGGCGGCCTGCTTTTTCCATCCACAGCTTCTTGGATGATGTCAGCACCACAAAAACAGTACCAAAAACATGTCCACAGCTCCCATTTTTATTTGTCTGTGGGGGAAAGGGTCCTCTCCCCCCTCTCTCCACTGTATTAGTTTCTTATCTGGTTCGAGTAGATGTAAAAAGTGCTGCATGAAAAGAAATTTCTGAGCCATTTGTCCAAAACCTGACAGAAACACATTAATGATGCATTCAGTGTGAAAACTGTCTCCAGGTGCTTCAAGTGATAAAAGGAGTCGTGCAATGGCCTGACAGTATGAAGAATCGGGTCACAATTATATTTTTAGAAGTGATTTTTTGTTCCTTTCAAGCATGCTTGCTTCCCATCCCTTTCCCCCTTCTTTTCTGTCTTCTTTCTCAGAATAACTTGGCCAGTGCTTGCAGATGGCTGTTTCTAGCCTCAGGGATTTTCACACATACTTCTGTTGACAGAGTTCCTGTATAGCAAGCAATCTGAAATGCCTTTTGTTAAGGATCTGTTCATACCCCCTTTCTGTTCTGCCTCAACATTTGGAAGATCTTTCAGCTGCTGAATCCTACTATTGCACTCATGGAAAAAATTGAATTTGGGGTTGTCTTGCAGAACAGAGCAGGTAAAATTATCCATAACAGATGCATTATTTCTAGTCCCTTGGTTTGTGGGGGTTTTCTCTACGTGTTTATTTCTCTTCGGGGCAATAAAACATTTTTAAGAAATCAAAAGTAACTATCAAATGATGAGTGGGGACTAGCAAGCTCTATTTGTTAAAAGTTAATTTGCAGTTTCTTCTGCCAGGTTTAACTTTCGTTTCAAGCATGCAGGTTAAGTAAAAATTAACAATCCTTGATGTGTACTTACTTTTAAGGGCAAAATGACAACTGAAGTGTACCAGGTAATCAATACACATTGATTCGGTTGTCAGAACAATTATCTTTACAGAAACCATAAAGCAATAATTAACAAAAAATATGCTTTCCTTTAAAAAAACACCACCAGATGAATAATAAGAAAATGAGTGGTAAGTTAAAAATACTTTGGGTTTTATTTGACTTAGTCATAGTCACTGTAGATCAATTTAAGTCCAACTCATTTCACTAGCTCTATTCCTCAATTTATGCCATTCTCAATGCATGGTATTAGGTGCTCTTATAAATGTCTGTGTATTTTTGTGCAGTCACATAATCATCCAGTTGCAGAAATCTGTGATTTTGTATGATCTACTTGCTATGTCAAAAATATTTCCTAACTTAAATATGGCTACACAAGAAGAATTATTTTAATAAAATGAAGACAAGTCTGTACCCAAAATCATTTCCCCATATTATCTTTTTATAGACAATGATAACTGCATTGTGCTTTTTGGGTTTAACAAGTTTTTTGTGATCGTTTTTCAAGGAAGCTTTAAGCTTATCTTAGTTAAGAAAACATGAGATTGCATGCTTTGTGGGTTGTGAAACAGCCATCCTAGGTCAGGTTCCTGAGGAATGTATGAGGGCATTTAAAGACACTAAATTGGCCATATATTGTGCTTTCTGTTGCAAACACCGTTTACAGCATTGTGGTCAGTCCCAGTCCAACAAACTATGGTTTGGTGCAGCAGGGACAAGCAATGAACTTAAGAACTCCCTCCTCCAGCAAACCCTTCCCTTCTCATGTGCCTGACTGCAGAAACCTCCTGGCTTATTCAGCCACAGTTTCCCCAGTATGCTCAGTCTAGGAAACTATGGTTTAATCACTTCCTACAAACCCGGATTGCAATAAACCGGGATAATACTGTGGCTTCTAATACTGTTTTGTAAGAAGCATATGACATATGACATATTCTTGGTTCTGACATCAGAGGGAAATTGTGGTTTAACAAATCATGACATCTCTGCAGCTGCACATGAAAAAAGAGGAGGGGAAACTTGTAAACGTTTCATCTTCAGCCAACCATTATCTAGCGCCATCTTTATTCAGCCACCCATCCGTCTACGGCTACATACTCACCGTGCATTTAAAGCACCTGACTTCCCCAAAGAATCATGGGAACTGTGGTTTATCCTTTATAGACCTACAATTCACATCACCCTTAACAAATTACAGATCCCAGGATTCTTTGGAGAGTCATGTGCTTTAAATGTGTATGGTGTATATACAGCCTAACACTTCATAGGGCACTGCCCCAAAGAGCCCAAGATTCTCAGGAAGATAAATTTTGTGTTCTAAACAACATTCTGTTCTTCTGAAGAATCACAGCATACATGTATCTTTGTTTATCATTTCTTTTCTCTCTTTTTTGGTGGGGGACGAATGACAAGGTCAAAGTCTACCAAGAAGCCTGAAGGTCTGAATCTTAAGATTGAGCTTACATGCAGTAACATTTCTAATGTAGTATTTTGAATTTCAGGAACAAAGAAGTCTTTGATAATGTCCGCGCAGCGCTTCTCCAGGTAACTAAAAGAATGTAGCTCCCAATAAATAAATGAAAGACTTCACTGCATAAGGAATGTTTCACAAGATGTCTAGCAATGAAATGGAGTTTGGCCTTCTCTGATGGATTAAACTTGATGGAAGTGCAGCCATTCGATCAGGAGGAGGTGATGTCTTACTCTAGGCCTGCTAAAACTGACAAGCCACTTGAGACTTCAGAGGAGATAAAAGAAGAAATAGAAGGGGAGATCCATTGTCGTTTTCTGGAAACGGCTCCAAGACCTTCATTTATGTCTCACTTGACATACAGTGAAACATCCTTGGAACTTACCAAAGTTATTGGCCAGCTGTATGTTGATGGAGAGCCTGAGGAAAACCAGCTGGATGGAGAATTATTATATTCCTCAAATTACAAAGCCACAGACGATCCAGCCCAGCCCCATTTCCAGTTTCTTCCTAGACCAAACTCTGACAAGAAACTGGGCAGAGCTCCTGAAACCATTCAGTTAAAACACAGGTTAAATGCTTGCACATGTTCACATTTAAGATCTTCACGGCACAGGATTAACTCCAAAATTCAGATTGGCGAGGTGACAAACATAGAAGCTTCTTTGTCAGAAGATCAGGAGGAGGAGGAGGAGGACGACGAAGATGCTTTCACAGAGCTACCAATGCACGGGACAGCTTTGGAGAGCCTGCACAAAACGTGCATTTCTCGGACAAAACAAAACAGAGATGGTCACATCAGTAATAAAGGTGTCTTCACAGTCACTGCTGGCAACAATCCCAAAGAGAAGGAACTGAAAGAGCGCAAAATGCATTGGCGGGTAAGACAACATGATTTCATGCTATAAGGCAGAGATGGTGATGATGGGGAAACACAGTCTGAATTCCTCCTACTGATTCCTGTAATGTGTAACAGGAGAGTACCATCAAAGCCCCAACTGATATTAATTCTAGGGGAAGAAAGGATTAAAATGTTGTCTGTGATGCACCTTGTGCCCGAGTTGGGAGGGTGTGCTAATGTTTTTGGCCCTCTGGTCCTTGCTCAGTTCAAGTACGGACCCTGTTGAAAAGTAGTTGCCAACCAGGAATAAGGAAAAATCTTAGCATAAGAAGCAGTGAACCCTTCAGTGTTTAGCTCCTGTCTATAATTTTATATTTTATGACCTAGGAAGAGAAAGCAGTATTTTAGATGGGAGTGCTTTTCAAAGTGCCTTAGCTCAAGCACTCTCTTGAATTTGACATTTTCTGACAACTGGGAGTTAGGTTACATTACCTACACATGACATTTATTTCACTGTACACAATTTGAGGGTGTGTGTTTTGCTAACAACAAAACCCCAGTACACATATGCAGGGGCAAATATCTAAACTAAGCTGCTTTTTCAAACTTGAAAAAAGTACAGTCAGTTACTTTTCAGTCTAGGTATGCAGTTAAGTACTAAAGAATGACAGAAGGTGAGATCATGGAGGCAATTATATTGCACAATCTGTAGCCTTAGGGTGGAGTTAATAATAATAATAATCTGTCCCAATGGAGAGTTTAAAAATTACAAAAAAGAGGGGGGGGGCGTATGAATTAAATTTAAATTGTTCCAACTGAATTTTTTCACATCTTGAAATTATAAAATTAAGCACATAAGTCTGAGCTAATGTTTTCGAATGCTGCCCAGATGGATGTTTAAATATCTAACTTCATGCTGCTCTGACACCATATAAAAGTTATACACATGAATCACATTCTCAAAGAACCAGTCAACAAGTTATGCAGTGGCAAAAATGTGATTTCCATTGTTTACACATACAGCCAGTAGCTATGCTAAACACTCTTCTGTTACACGAAGTTCCGGACAGATCTAGTCTGCTCCTCCCTTCACCCAGTGGCTAATGACACCAGATCACCACAGTGAGTGATTTTGGAACTTATTTTCAGTAGGTTCATAGGACATGCTCAAAGGAATTTCTTATATAAGTGGAATATACTTGTTACATATATAAACAAATGAACAAAAGCACCCTGTAGGTTAGGTGAAGGGGTCCCCTCACTGGTGGAGGAAGAGGAGTGCGGGGGGAGCGCACCACCCTTGGCAGCGTGATCCCGGTGGGGTGCCATTGCGGCTGCCCCCCTGTGTGGGTGCCATGCCTCCGCAGGTGGCGCGCCATGCCCCCGGGACGCGTGCCAGCCTGCCCCCGCCTGCTTTCCGCCCCCCCAATGCAGGAGCATGAAGCTCCGTCACTGGGTCCCCTTGCTGAAACTAAATCAGTCACCTTTTTCTTTTTTAGACTCTGAAGTGTCTCCTAAATATGATTAGCATAGAGCACTATTATTTGCCTATGAAGCAAAATATCACATAGAAACATTAGACTAGCCAGGTTGATCAGGTGAATGGCCTATCTAGTCCACCCACCTTGTTCTCATAGCGACCACCAAGATGTCTGTGGGAAGCCTGCAAGATGGATCACAGAACTGGAAGGGACCCTGAGGATCAACTAGTCCAACCCTGCTGTAATGCAGCTGTCCCATACAGGGATCAAACCTGCAACCTTGGCATTATCAGCACCACACTCTAACCAGCTGAGCTATCCAGGCTGACTAAGACATGTTTGCAAGGACACTCTGCTCACCTGCAGTTTCCAGCAACTGTTATTCAGAGGCACATTGACTCTGACAGCGAAAACAGAATATAGCCACCATTGCAGTTAGTAGCCACTAATAGCCCAGTCCTCTGCAGATTTGTCTAATCCTCTTTTACAGCATTCTTTTTAATGCTAAAGATGATTCTGCAAGTAGAAGACTAGTAGATCACAGAAGGAGATGAAGGGGAGTTAACATATAGAGGTAACTGCACTGTACATGAAGTTGCCTATTAGAGTTTATCATGCAATGGGCAAGTTAGTTTCTACGATGTTATCAAACTTGGTATTTTCTATATTACATGAGCTACAATATAATGCAATTAAAAGTAGTGTTTAGGATAAATGAGCTTAATTTTCCTATATCAGTAATTCTACCACACTGCCGAAATAGTTAAAATCTCTGTTAACCAGTTACAAAAACAAGTTTCTTCCCCACCCCCAGTCCCTGTATTTTGAGTGGGGTGGTGGGGGCTTAAAAGCTCTGCAACTCCTTCGGAAGATTTTTCGGAAGCCTTGTTCAAAAGAACATGCTAAGTGATGACCTTGATGCTTATCGCCAGCATACCAAACATAAACGAGTATGCTGCAAACAGGATATCCCTTGTACAAGATGAACAAATAAGGAGAGTTTATCAACAGGAGATATTGCTTCACTTTTCGTTCTTGGTCCACGTGAACTGCAAGTCAGTAGTGTCGTGCTCCTTCTGGTATCCAATAACTATTCTGTCCCCATCCCCCCCAAAAATTAAATGTTCAGACAGGCTTTATTTTTACTCCCTAAAAGGGTTTACATTAAGAGCATACACCAGCTGTCCAACAGTGTTTTGATGCTGAGCCTGCTATAGAAATACATTTTTGCCTGCCAGTGGAAGGACAGCAAACAGGGAGCCAGCCTAATTTCTCTAGGGAGTTCCAAAATCTGGGAGCAGCCACTGAGAAGACCCTCTCTCCATGTCCCTACCAAGCGTGTCTTTGAGGGTGGCAGGACTGAGAGAAGTCCCCCCCGCCCCAAACATCTCAGAACTTGGGCAGGTTCATATGAGGGAACGTGGTATTTCTGATAGCTTGGACCTAAGCCACGTAGGGCTTTATAGGTCATAACCAGCACTTTGAATTTTGCCTGGAAACAGACTGGTAGCCAGTGGAGCTGCCGTAATAAGGAAGCTGTATGCTCCCTATAACCAACCCCAGTCAACAATGTGGCTGCAGCTTTTAGTGCCAGTCGACATTTTTCATAACATTTCAAAGGCAACCCCGCATAGAGTGAGTTGCAGTAACCCAAGCTAGTATTCAACTAAGTTTTACTCGGAACAGACCCAGTGAAATTAATAAGCATGCCTAGTTAGGTCTATTAATTTTAATCGGGTTACTGAAAGTAAAACTTAGTTGACTATCATCCATTACTCCATCAGCAGAAGCAATATGTCTCTAAATGCTAGTCACTGTGGAACAACTGTGGCAGAGGGCTATTGCTTGTGGGTTTCCCATACACATCTGGTCACCCTTTAGGGCAGTGATGACCAAACTTGGCCCTCCAGCTGTTTTGAGACAACAGTTCCCATAATCCCTGACCACTAGTCCTGTTATCTAGGGATAATGAGAGTTGTAGTCCCAAAACAGCTGGAGGGCCAAGTTTGGCCAACACTGCTTTAGGGGAACAGAATTAAGGACTGAATCCATCAGGACTCTTCTTGTGATGTCTTCTAGATATAGAATTTTGGACTAGGTTCACATAGCAGCTGGGCTATGTTATTGCTTAGAGACGCTACATTTACTGCCTTGTTTCTGTAAATATGCCAGTATTTATTACGGACGTTATTCATCTAACTGCTTTACAGGAAAAAGGGCTTAAGCTAAAAAGAGTTACAGTGAATCAATATTAAATTGGAATCATTTAACAACCACCTGAAGAGACATGCTCAGAAAATTATATAAGATAGAAAGGCAAGGTTACATAGACAGTTGTAATGCTTTATTCTGTGCTTCCTGGTTGGCAGACAAATCCAAATCCTGATTAAGCAACAGTAGGTTGCATTCAGGGGCTAAGCCACCACTGCATTCACCAGCTGGGGTAGAACATGGTAGGCAGGCAACAGCCTGCAGTTATACCAGCCTAGAGCTGATTTAGCAATTGGGTCTGATGTCATCAGGTGACAAGGGTGGGACTAGTTCAGTTTTGGACAGTCCATCAACTGCACTTCTGTTGGCCCACACAGGCAAAATATGGATCCCATCCTAGTGATGTGGCATTAGCAGAACTTTACAGGCAGAGGCTGGCAGTACTGTTCTGGGCTGCGTGCAGGAAGACCTCCACCTAGGGATGATGGAGAAATTTGAATCAGTTTGCATTTAAAGGTGGATCTACCAAATCCACGCGTTCTGAAACAATATGAGAACCAAAACACAGCTTATCTGAATTTCGCAGTGCAGTTCTCCAGCTGAGTAAAGCATATACTGCGATAAAGTGTGCAGGAAAATACAAATAGAACAAAAGTGCATAAATTAAGGGAGGCTGCACACAGACATGTGTATATTAGAATAAATTCACCCTAAAATGATGATGGTTTTTCATGAGGACTTAAAAAATTCTGTGCTTCAAGTGTCCCTGACAACCCCTTTTCCTTCAAGCTAAATATTTTTAGTGCCAAGCCATTAACAAAATAGTTACTACAAAATTGTCTGTTTCATAGAATTGGGCACTTTGGCAGGCATCACATGAAGTGTTTGTTAGATTTACTCTAAATTGGTTCTGATGGTTTTTTAATCAAATGCTGCAAACAAACCACCTTGTATGTAGGTGAACTGCATTGTACCTGTCATAGATTCATGTAGCACGAAACCCAAGCATGGATCAATCAGGATTCAGCTATTACTCCTAAGTCAACTATTTGTTTAGTGCTTTTGCAAAGAAAGGGATAGAGAAAACTGAAATCACAACAGACATTTTGCTCTTAGTGTTCCTTGTGCCAAACTTATTGTTGTTGTAACTTTAGGTGATTTCATTTAGCCCCTACTACATGTTCCCCCCCAAAAGGGACGCGGGTGGCACTGTGATCTAAACCACAGAGCCTAGGGTTTGCCGATCAGAAGGTCGGCGGTTCGGATCCCTGCAACGGGGTGAGCTCCCGTTGTTCGTCCCAGCTCCTGCCCACCTAGCAGTTTGAAAGCATATCAAGTGCAAGTAGATACAGTAAATAGGTACCACTCTGGCTAGAAGGTAAACGGTGTTTCCATGCGCTGCTCTGGTTTTGCCAGAAGCGGCTTAGTCATGCTGGCCATGTGACCTGGAAGCTGCAGACAAACGCCGGTTCCCTTGGCCTACAGAGCAAGATGAGCGCCGCAACCCCAGAGTCGTCTGCAACTGGACCTAACGGTCAGGGGGTACCTTTAACTTTACCTTTTACATGTTCCCCCCACCCCAGCCAGTCAGAGTTCAACAACAGAAACAAGGATATAAACTTGTTCCCCAACAACCAAGCTGAAGGAAAATGCAACTTCTCCAGTCTATTCATGTTGCCCTTATAGATGAGCATTGGAGATGAAATCAGTCCCCTGCATTGACTCTTCCCTGCACCAAGATACATCTAATATCTATTTAATAGTGTAGTAGAGCCAGCACAGACTCTGTCACTGCCACCTACTGGATAATTAACTCCTGACTTCAGTAAATCCTAGAGATTCTCAAGAAATCTACTACTGACTGTACTGTACTCAAAAAGCTCACAGGAACCACTGTGTAACACTTCTCTATTCTATCTTGCCAAGTATGACAAGGTTTGTGATGCAGAATTAGCAAAAGGACCTCTCTTAAGCCAGCCCCAGTGCACATTATTGACCTTCTTACGCTCCACAGCATAAGTAGCACCAAATTGTGTGTTATTTAATTATGAGAGCAACTGATCTGCAGAACACAGAGATCAATTTCCTAAATAAAGCCATTTCATTCACCTTTCCAACCTGCCTAACAATGCTAGACCTTCCAATATTGGAATGAAATTTGGGGACATTGCTGTTGCATATACCACTCTTTCCTATGTCAGGTCCCAGCAATATCTTTCTTGGTGGGACAATCCCAAATTTATACACCTAATGATAAATCACCCAGTAAAACTGGGTGGTAGATTTCAGAGCAGACAAAACTAAGCACTTCTTCACATGACACATAATTAATTTTCTGAATTAGCTACCATTACCTAGGTTGGCTGTAAAAGCAATGATGTTCATGGATAATAGGCATATATAAATGGCTAAAAGCCTTGATAGGCAGATCTCCGTGTCCTGTGTCACTGAATACCTGTTGCTGAAAAGCAGGAAAAAACCTGTTGCCTGACTTTATGACATGCTTGCAAGTTTCTGAGGAGCATCTTGTAGGTCACTTTAGAAACCAGGATGCTGGGGCTAGATGGGTTTTTGTTCAGATCCTACTGGGCTCTTAGCAATTCCAAAGCTGTTATTTTCCTCCTCAGCAAGCTATTCCTCAAGCCCCCAAAGCACTCTTTTTAAAATTTATTTTGTAAAATTTAATACACTGTTTGATTGGAAAACAACCCAAAAAACCTCAAAAGCGTTTTACAAGCTAAAACAATAAAATCCGAGAAAACTAAAACAGATTAAAATGACCTCAACTTCCTAAACATCTGGGTGGGCTTGTCTGAACAAAAATGGTTTTAGCGGGCACCCAAAAGTGTCGTGAAGGTGCCCACTTGGCATCAATAGGCAAGGAGTTCCAAAGCGCAGTTGCTGCCACACTGAATTCTTTCAAATGATTCTGCTTCTTCCTTCTCCTGACCTTGCTAGCCACGTCCTTGCCTCTTAAGTATTTTACTGCTAGCATTTATTTATTTAATTTATATGTCGCTCTTCACCCGTCGATCACAGGACAGATTTACAGTACCACAGGATTTAATCGGGGCTCGCTGCCAAGTTAAAATTTTTAAGATCCCTCTCTCTTTACTTTTCCAAACCAAACGGGTGTATACATTTCGCGCTCCCTCCTAGCCCATCACACCAGCTCAGGACCTTCAACACCTCATTTTACTTTCATAGAATCGTAGAGAAGGGGAGGAACCCGTAGTGTCATCTAGTCCGACCCCCTGCAATAAATCTTGCCATCAGCCGTCCCAAGGTGGGCTTGAACCACCATCCTTCTGATCAACAGCCAGGCGCACTGAGCCACTGCGCCGCAGAGTCGCGGACCCAACGCTTCTATTTAGCAACCCCCGCTTAAGAGAGGTCCATCGAACCCCGCAGACAACCACCTCTTCCCGTGGCCAGAGAGCCTCGGCCCCGCCTCCCTCACGTGACCGCGAGGCGCCGGCGTGCGCGCGCTCTCCCCAATACGTAAGGCTGTTTCTGGGCCGCCGCCGCCGCCTTCCCACAGGAGGGCGCGTGCGCGGGAGAGACGGGCGGAACGGGCGCGTGGAAGATAGGGAGACGGAGGGAGGGCTGGTCGCCAGGTGGCGCCGCTGCCCCGTCCAGCCCAAAGCGCGGGAGCGGGTTGCGTCTTCGGGCTACGTCAGCGAAATGTTCGCGGCCGCGCGCGCACAGACGCGCTTGGAGGGGGACGCGGTTAGTGTCGGGTGAGCGCGAGGGCGGTGCGGGGGGCGGGGAGAGATGCGCGCGCAGGCAACTGGGCGCTGGCTGAGAGCGGGGTGGGGAGAGAAACCGTCGCTCCTGAGGGGAAGAAGCGGAGCGCGCGCATGTTGTGTGTGCGCGCGCGCGGGCGCCCCTTTCGTTCATTTCTACGTGGCGGGAGCTGCGGGAAAAGGGAAGGAAGCTGAGGTGGGCGAGCCTGGCTTGGTTCCCGGCTCCCTGTCAAAAGCTGGTGGCACAAGGTGTCTGTGTGAACTACACGCGAGTCGCCAATATGGCGAGATGGGCTGGGATTGTTTCGGCGACCCGGCGCCGGAGATAGCAGGGTTTTTCGGGGCGAACTGCTCCACGGCTGCTTTGTTTGTGTGCGCTTGGTTTCCCCCTGGTCTCAAGGGGATGTTGTTCCCAGACTGTCGTACATAGATGGCAGCTTCTTTCCTCTTCTTTTAAAGGTATTGATGGTCCTTTTCCCCGACCAGTTTTCGAAGACTGCCATCTCGTCGTCCCTCTCCCAAACTTGAGGGAGGGAGAGGCATTCAATGTGAAACTGCAAAACCTAAAAGCCCTTTAAGACAGCTGTAAGGAGAGTCAGTTTTCATAAAATAAATACCCAGCGATTTGGACACTGGGAGTAGGTAAAAAAAAAACAACCCACAACCCAGCCACATCGAAAAACTATAGTTCCTAGTGCTGGTATTTGTACCCCATCCAAATACAGAGTGGCTAGAGAAGGAGGGAATTTGGTTGCTGTTAAGTTGTGGGTTGACATAGCAGACGACACAGCGATTTCTCCCAGTAGCTCTTTATTTTGTAAGCTGGAATAGAACTGACTGACAAACAGCTCAGCCGGCCTGCTTTTATAGGCAGCCAGCTGTCAACATTGTAGCAACAACAGCCCAGCGTTTCCCGCCTAAAATAACTGATGTGGACCTGAGTGAAAACTATCTACAGACCTGAGTGAAAACTATCTACAGTATCCCCCTGCTGGCCCAGGGTGAAACTTCACTACATAACACCCCTCCCCACTGAGATAAGGCGTTAGTTACAATCGTAATGGTTTCCTTATATACAGCACTACGCGTAATGGTTCAATTAGGCACAAAAGCATATCGGTTACATTTCCCATACTTAGACCAACAGTGTTACATGTCCAACAACATAGTCCTTTAAATAAGTTGGGCGCTTGGAAACTCTGCCAGACCGCCGGGGACTGGTAGCCAAGTCCAGAGGGCCACACAGTTCTTGCTGATGCTGTAGTGCGACCCTAGGTGGCGTTGGAACCAACTCCCCTGGATCCGCTGCTGTGGATGGAGCCTCCGCAAGAGGAGTGGTCTGAGTCTGTGGTAAGTCTGGCAGACCCTCTGAAGCGGCTTGGTCCGGCTCCAGCTTCATCGCTCCTTCTGATTGAGGATCTTCCGGCAGCGCCTGTATCGGCTGCCACTGTGGCCTCCGCGTCTGCCCAGGATCGCACCATCAGCCGGGTGCTCAACTGGGTGTGGAGGGGGTGGCCACAAGGGCCTTTTGCATCGGAGTTCCAGCCCTTTGCAACCAGACAACATGAACTCTCAGCTCATCGCGGCTGTCTGCTGTGGGGAGACCGCGTCGTGATTCCCCAGGGACTCCGTCAGCGCGTCCTGGAGGCTCTGCACGTTGGCCACCCGGGAATTGTCAAAATGAAGGCGTTGGCTCGGTGTTACATCTGGTGGCCTAATATGGACGATGCCATCACTGCCTGGGTGTCCGCCTGTCAAGCGTGCCAAGAGTCGAGGCCTGCACCACCGGCAGCTAAGGGACACACCTGGGAGACGCCAAAGACACCCTGGTCGAGGGTGCACATCGATCTGGCTGGCCCCTTTCACGGCCGGACCTTTATGGTAGTGGTGGACGCCTATTCCAAATGGCTGGAGGTCGCCCTGATGCCCTCCACCACTACCGAAGCCGTCATCCGGGTGCTGAGAGGCCTGTTTGCAACGCATGGGTGTCCTGATGTCCTTGTCTCTGACAACGGACCGCAGTTCACGTCAGGCACGTTTGAGCGGTATCTTTTGGGACTGGGCATCCGCCATGCCCTAATGGCACCCTTTCATCCATCCAGCAACGGGCAAGCGGAAAGAATGGTGCGCTCGGCAAAAGAGGCACTGGCGCGCCTGGACCGGGGAGACTGGCATGAGCGGGTCGCCGAATACTTGTTCGTGCAACACATCACCCCTCATGCGGCCACAGGGCGGAGTCCTGCTGAACTGTTTATGGGCCGCCGCCTCAGGTCACCGCTCGACCGGCTACACCCGGACTTTGCCGTGGCTGAACCCCCAGGCTGTGCCAACGCGCCACGGGCATTTGTCCCAGGAAACCAGGTCTTTGCCTGGAACTATGTGGGGGACATTCCTTGGGTGCCAGCCACAGTAGTGGGAGTCACTGGACCTCGCTCGTACCAGGTGGCACTCGTAGACGGACGCTTGTGGCGACGGCACATAGACCAGCTTAGGCGCAGGGTTGGGGACTTGGACACTACCGTGGTGCCCCCAACTGCGTTTGCGGCTCAAGAGGAGACACATACAGATGGCGAGGCCCCACCTACACCTCCCTCGCAAACTGCCAGCGTGGAGCCGAACCAAGCCGCTTCAGAGGGTCTGCCAGACTTACCACAGACTCAGACCACTCCACTTGCGGAGGCTCCACCCACAGCAGAACCAGGGGTGCATTGAATCAGCAGGTAGGGTGGCTGTGATATAATCCAACATGTGCAGCAGATAGTGTGCATTGCATGCTTTGTGATAAATCAGCCTAAGGGTAAAGTATGTACAGAGTGCTTCCCCCCCCCCCCATATGCATTTGAACAACTGGACTACTTCTGCTAAGTACATTTCTTTATGACTCAGGCTCTGTCCCTCTTACAGACAGCTGAATATAGTCAGTCCTCTGTCACTACATCCCCATGTCCCTCTTAAATTTCAGGATGTTGCGTGCTTTGTAAGGCACCAAGCCTCTATTAGGATTTTGAAACATGGTTTATTAAATCACAAATCACTACTTTTGCCAAAACGCCTTCCTCATGGTTTGCTGTTGGGTGGGCTACTGTACTTTCAGACCGTCCCAAGGTTGGTCCTTTATATAAGAACTAGGTATACTAGCCTATTAAAGCTGGAAAAGAAGTATAAAATAAAAATAATGGGAGATACCCCAAACAAAAATTGTGTTTTTATACACTACACGTTTTCTGAAGCGGGGTGGGTTTGGATGAAACAAGACAGAATTTATTAGCTCTCAATTGGATTTGAGTAAGCAGTGTTAATGGCACAATTTTTTTAAAAAAAATTAAGTCCCCTTGAAGCTTCTATTTAGCAAATTGGGGAAACACAATTGCCATACACACTTTCCACCCTGTCCCATAGTTTTTAAAATAAAAGGCGAAAAACCTTTCATTGTCTCACCTAACTGTACCTTTAATAAACTGAACAACTAGTTCCAAAGTATTGTAACATCCTCGATTAGCAAATTCAGACAATGAAAAAAATGGAGTCAAAACAACAGCTGAGGAACGAAGAGGTGGTTTCAGCATATTCTGGAATATTCTGAGGTTTGCAGAAGAGCAAAAATAAGAAACCCACCACCCCACCCCCCAAAGAAAACAACAACTCAATGTGCTGTTGAGTAATATGCTCAACAGTCATGGAACAGTTGCACATCAACTGAAAAAAAATTGTGCATAGGTGGGGAATGGAATTGCCTTCTTCAAGTCTTATACCTCGTGGCAGTGGTGTGGCCCTCTAGATGTTGTTTAACTTCCAGTTCTCATCACCAGTATGGTGAAGGATGATGGTTGTAACCTGGGAACATCCCAATTCCTGGAGAAGGCATAGGGGGCAAGCAGGAACTCTGAAAAGCAGCTCTTGTGCTTGGAGATGAAAAACACTGCCATGTTTTGCTGCAGGTCCGAACAGGGCTATTGAGGAACCAGTGGAAAATAGGATGCTCTGGTGAATCTTAAGGGATGCAGAAGTAAGAATTACAAAATGTCTAAATCCTAAAAAGTGTAACCTGCCCCCCATCCCAGCTGTGATGATGTCTGAGCATATTCGGTGGCCTCCAGAATTTGGAATTTGAGCACCAGCTGAAATATGGAAAAGAAGTGGGAGCCTCCTTGAGCTCTTTCCATTATAATGTGGAAAGCCTGGCCAAAAGTAGATTTCTTTATTAAGACTGCAATATGATTTGTTCATATATGTACCAATTTTGAGTGTTATCTTTAAAGTATAGGGACTATAACCTGAATAAGACATTTTCCTGGATAAACATTTGTGTGCCTTGACTTTATTTGTCTGTCACCCACATTCTGTGTCCTTTCTGATTTCATGACCAGACTAAATACTTGTTTTTGCTTTTCACTGAACCAAAAGCCCTTGCTTCTCTTCCAGTTTATTTCTGAATTGGGATGAAAAATTACTAAACTTTATTTTAAAAACTTAAGTGGCATCCAAGTATTCTTCCTAGATAGCCATGCATCCCAGTGGTTTTGGTCCAAGGAAAACAAGTCTTGTAAAGTCTAGGAATGCTGCCTTAAATGGTTTATGACATGTGACATGCAGTGTCTTCCTTCATCTACTTTATTCTTCCTAGTCCTGTCTAAATCAATTGCAGTCAAATACAGTTTTGCTTCAACTGGATGGGTTTTCTGGTGTTTAGTATTCATATGAAGCTTGGAGGCTATCCATCTTTTGATTTGATTGATTCTCTGATATCCACTATATGACTAATCAAGCAATATGGAAATTTGTCTACATAGTTGAAGCAGCGCCTTTCATTTCAAATATATGTTGAAATTCCTACTATATTTATATCCAAAGAAAATTGTTCTGTCTCCTTCCAAAACAGAATGCAAAGCTAATATTTGTGTACTGAACAACAACCAAATGTTTTAAAACCTTGTAATTCATGTTTGGGCGAGCATGATGCACAAGTGCCCATATGCAAAAGAAGAAGCAGAATAGTCAAATATGGGGCCAAGTAGAGAGTTAAGCAAAAGTTAAACAAAAAAGACCTTGTGTAAAAAAAAATGCTTTTCATATGCCTGATCCCAGTTCCTAATGAGGTAGAAGTCCCTTCACTCTAATACTCTACAAATAGCTCGCAGTTTTGTTGTTTAGTGATTTGGTAAAGCTGTGGCAAAGTAAAAAAGGATTCCCCTTCACTCACACACAGAAGATTATGCTAGCCATTGCAGTTTTTGTGTGTATTTGTAATTTTATACACACAACATATATATATATATATATATATATATATATATATATATCATATGTGTGTGTATATATACATATATATGCAACTCTATTTAAAATGCTCCATAATCACCCAAATATTTGTGGATGGGACGCAACCATGATATATAACTAGTCATATAAGATATGGCATCTGTGTGTAAAAGCAGTTGTTTGCTTATTTCTTTCATTCTCTTTCTATTCTGTTCTTCCTCCCAAAGGGTGTGGCAAACAAACAACACCATTTAAAAGCAATCACATATCCGCACAGCAAATAATTACAAATTTGCCAGGAGTAGTATTTTTCATCCATTAAGTGCCCGAGTTGACAGGAATGTGTTTATATTCCTCGTGAATGTTAATGAGGGACACAATCATGCCTCACCAGGGAGCACATTCCCATAAGTGGGGAACTGCTGTTACAAATCAATGGCAGCAACCTACCTGCAGCAGCAGGGTCTCCTAACAATGGTAAAGCCTGAGATGGTTAATATTGGACAATATGCTCTTTGGGGTACTTGGGTCCTAAGCCATTTAGGGCTTTGTGCACTAGTGCTAACGCCTTGAATTGAGTTCAGTAGTTCACTGGCAGCCAGTGCTGAGCTTTCAGATCTAGTGACATGGGGTTCCATCTCAGCACCAAGCAACAAGTGGAGGAATCTTAAAGCCCCTACTCTTAGGACAGCAGCTTCTTGCATTGAGATACTTCACCCTTTAAAAATAGTTCTTCCTATCTGCTTAGCCCTCAGATGAGTTCCATGCAGCTGCAGCAAGCCATCCATTTCATTGTTTAATGAGGAGAGATTAAACTGATTACTCCATTGCTGATGCCTCTTGCTGGTCTTCTTAGTGGCAAGAGGTTTTGTTGTTGTTTTAAATGGGCTCACCCAGGCAAGGCATCAGCAACTATGAACCTTGCTGGGATTCATGTAGCATTTGCCCAGCCATGCTATGTGGTGATGCTGGACCTGATAGACTTACCGTATTTTTCGCTCTGTAAGACGCACCAGACCATAAGACGCACCTAGTTTTTGGAGGAGGATAACAAGAAAAAAAATATTCTGAATCCCAGAAGCCAGAACAGCAAGAGGGATCGCTGCGCAGTGAAAGCAGCGATCCCTCTCGCTGTTCTGGCTTTTGGGATAGCTGCGCAGCCTGCATTCGTTCCATAAGACGCACACACATTTCCCCTTACTTTTTAGGAGGGAAAAAGTGAGTCTTATAGAGCAAAAAAACGGTATTTGGTTTGGGGCTGTTACATACCTCCACATTGAAGCAAAACTCTTTATACATAGCAATAAGTCAATGCAAAGTGATGGCATGACTTTGGGTGGAACATGGGGCACCTAGGCCCTAAAATGCTCTTAATAAACCCTTACGTTCTGATCTGCTTCATAGATTGAGAAGCAGACTTTGAGTTTAGATAACTGGCATGCATAGATTTTTATTTTATTGGAGGGGGAGCGGAACAGTACTGATGCCTTTGATCCAGGGCACAGTAAATAGTTTCATGACTGGATGGCTGAGTGCTTGCATTCCAACAATTCTACTTACTGAAGTCATTTGGACTGAAAAACACTGAGCAATATCGACAAAAAAGCAAGGATTGTGCGTCTATTCCATCACCCGCCTTTGTGTTTTATAGCTAAGATCACAAGGCTTTTTAATTCCAGTAGATGATGAGGCTGGGCTCTAGCCAACCCTGAATTTTCTACACATTCTGCAAGTGCTTGTTCATATCTGCTGCATTCCTGCTGTTAAGTGTGTTAGTATTTTCCATGCTTATTGCAACATGCTTCTCAGTGAGTACTTTAAAATGTTGTTATGCTGAATAAAAGGATACAGAGAAATACGAAGATCATTTCAATCCCAGAGGAACATGTCAATGCCTAGTATATATTTATTGTAAATTCTGAAAGAAAGTGTGTTGAGCCACTGTAATATAATGGTTAAGAGTGTTGGGTAGGGGAGAACCTAACCAGCTGCTAGCTCTCTTCAGATGTTAAGGTATGGGGGGCAGGGCAGTAGTGGTGATGAGTGTGCCAGCTCTGTCTGCTCCATCAGGGGCAAAACTAGGCTTTATTTCACCTGAGTCAAAGCCTTCTGCAGAGCCTCACTACCTATTTTGGAATGGATTATGTAAGGTTCTAAAATGTTCAGGCAACATCCACATGTATACAAGTGATCCCACTTCAGATTGTTGCCTTGTGACAGAAAACAGCAGAAGTTGTGATGGTTGGTGTGGGGCTGGAATGCTCATCCCTACTTCCCCTCATGAGTTGAATGCCTGACCATGACTTTTATCTTCCAAGCTAACCTACTTCAGACCCTCCAAGTGTCCCTATTTTCCAGGGGCAGTCCCTGATTTAGAGAAGCCATTCCAGTTTCTAATTTGATCCCGGAATGGCCCACTTTCCTTAGGACGTCCCTATTTTCATTGGGGAAATGTTGGAGGGTATGGAGTTATCCGACCCCTGACCTGTCTGAAGGCAGCCCTGTATAAGAAAGTTTTTAAATGTTTAGTTATGTTCTCATATATGTCAGAAGCCACCCTGAGTGGAATGGGGCATCCCTATTTTCATCAGAGAAATGTTGACGGGTATGCTACTTCAGAAGGCTATTGTATACTGTTATAAATACAAAGCAGGCTTATTAGATTGGATGAGAGGTGTCTAACTAGGATGGTTGTGTGTAAAGGACAGTTTTCTGTTTTCAGGCTGTCTTGGCTAAGTCCAAAATCCATTGAGAAGGCCTGTGACTAGATAGACTCCTAGCGAGCAATCAAATTATTATCGGGATTATTTTATAAGTGGTTTCCCTCCGTACATGTTAATAAGCATTTTATATGGAAAATTTCAAGTACAGTGGTACCTCAGGTTAAGTACTTAATTCGTTCCGGAGGTCCGTTCTTAACCTGAAACTGTTCTTAACCTGAAGCACCACTTTAGCTAATAGGGCCTCCTGCTGCCGCCGCGCAGCCGGAGCACGATTTCTGTTCTCATCCTGAAGCAAAGTTCTTAACCTGAGGTACTACTTCTGGGTTAGCGGAGTGTGTAACCTGAAGCGTATGTAACCCGAGGTACCACTGTACTGTTATGCAGACCTAAGTTTCATTGTTTCATAGCACTGAACATAATACATTTTCTGTTTCACATCATATAGTGCAAGCTCTACATTTATAAAATTTAGTGGTGTCTCCTTTTCTGCAGTTCAGCAGTAGTTTGAAGCAGCCCAGTAAAATATATGGACTATTGAGCCTTATTCCAAGCTCTGTTTTTGTGCCAAATTTCCAATTAGTGAATGCCATTTTATTAACTAGACCCCATTAAGCTCCATTCTTTAGTATAATGAAAGCCATTTCTGTTCTCCTTAATTTAATACACAATTCAGAGGGTTATAGAACTAGACAGGAACAAATGTTAATGGAGGGAATAAGTATGATTTTAGATTCGTGGAAGCCCTTTGCAACTCATTTTTGTCTCGTTTCTTGTGTAGGAACTGAATGAGTACCTGGATCCAAAAAGCAGGGCTAAACTCACTCTCCAGCAGGAGAGCCCCCAGTAGCAGAGTTTAAACTCTCAAAAGTCAGGCAGCAGTATAGGATTAGGCATATATGTTGTTAGACACTTTTATGCCATTAATCTGCATACAATGCTCCCTTCTTTTCTACCCCTCTTGAAATGAGCAGACCATATATTGTTAAGTACGTTTAAAATGCGTTACTTACAGATTCAAAAGTCAGTTCATGCATTTATCCAAGCAGCAGCAAGGAGAACACAGGCAGAATGAATACTTTTTGGTAGAAAATACAGAAAGATAGCTCCAGACACATGCTCTAAGCTTGAAGCTTGCTTAGACACGTCCTCCCTGGTAGGTTACATGGCATGGAAAGAGTGAGAACAGGAAGAGAAGACTTCACTTCCTCTCTCATTGGAGAAGGGGAGGCATGACCTAGCTGAGTCTAGGGATCCAGCTCTATTGTCTTAACTCCCTCATGCACAGTTATGTTTGACTGCAATTTCTCACACTTTATCTCTGGGCAGTAGTGAGATTTGGGGTCTATAGGCAGTGGAAGAGCAAGTGGATGCAGTGAAGTCCACTGAGGGCCCTTTGCCGAAGGGCCCCCCAAAAGCTGGAATCGGCAATGGTGGCTTGCTTAATCCCACGGTTTTAGCAGCTATGGGAGAACAGAGGAGGTAGTTCATAAGGAAAGGCTGCCTCCCTGGACCACTTATCTCACAGCTGGAAACCTACTGAGCCAGCAACAGAGTATAAAGCCACAAGTCCACTTCTTAGTGGGGAAATTTTCTGACAATTTTCTGACAAACAGGGTCCTTCTCTGCTTAACACATCTTTCTGTAAAGCAAGGTAGTATCTTTGTAGATGATTAATCTAAAAGAATGTTTTCTTTTATAACCCCCACCCCCCCCCACAATCCTCTTGAGGAAGCAAGGGCTCTGTGTTCTCTCGCAGTAAATCACAAATGATGCTTCCACACGTGCATTTGGTTATACTGATTACCCATCTGTTGAGAGTGCAATATATTCATTCTTCATTATATATTTAGGGTGAGGATACTTTTTCTATCAGTGACTATCTATTTGCTTCTCCTGCGATTTCAGCAGCTTCATAAGAATGCTAAACTACTTCTATTGGGCATGTGGAGTTTGATAGGTAATTCCAAGTTTACGTTTCCCACTTGAATACCAACCTGCAAAATTAGAGTTTGCTTCTCAGGGTTACAAAAATGGATACTTGATATCCCTTACAGTGAATAAGTGAAACTAGGATTTATTGTCTTACTGAACCTTGCAACAACTCTGCTGCTTTCCAAATGTGCAGATGTGAGAGGAGGAGGGGGAGGCAAGAAAGAGGGAAAGGAATTAATACATGCAGGTGATGCTAATGAAGGAAAATGTAGCATTCCATAGGAAATTATTTGTGATAGAATTACAGGTACCCCCCCCACTTCCATGTGATCAGCTCATGCACGACTACGCTGAGAAAGAAGAATAAAATTTGATTCAAACCTGGAAATAGTGTGAGAGAGCTGGAGAGTCGTCATTGCTCATGAGGAGACTTTTCCCCGAGTCTGACATCACAGAGGGCAGAGGAAGCCCCAAAGAGACCAGAGGCCCAGTGGGGCTTTGTTTAGGCTGCCCAGCCTCCCTGCCTAACAGCTGGTGTTCAGGGTAGTGCAGCAGCCGCTGCTGCTTTCCTGTGTGCCCTCCAGCCTTTGACTGGCCCCAGAGTTCCAGTTCGAGTTGTGGATATTTTTGGAAACAGTAGTTTTGCTCTGGATTGGAGAGAGAGCCGCAGAGAGGGCATTTAAGGGGTGCTTCCCCTGTGAAAGTGTGGGGGGGAAGGATGCCTGTACATATTTCTTCCCAGTCACCTCACATATTATGTGAAACATCCACATAAATCCTGTGACAGCTTTCGTTCCTTTTTAATTCAGAATTAGGAAACCTGTAGCCTTCCAAATGTTGCTGGATCCCAAATCTAGCAGTCCCTGATAATTTTCAATGCTGGCTGGGGCAGATAGGAGCTGTAGCCCAACAATATCTGGATCATCACAGGTTCCCTACCCCTCCTCTAATTCATACAAGCAACCTTTCTAAAAACCAAGCTGTCGTTCAAATGCTATTTATTCCACCATCCAAATTTAGTAATATAGGACACAGTCTTGCACTGAGTCAGACCATCATTCCACCCAGCTCAGTATTGTCTACACTGACTGGGAGCAGCTCTCCAGGGTTTCAGGCAAGTGACGTTCTCAAATGTACCTGGAGTTGCTGGAGATTGAACCTGGGACCTGCTCACAAGTCAGATGCTCCACCCCTGAGCTACAGTTCTTCTCTTAAATTTTGAACGCGCGAGTACTTTTATCTGTGACGAAATGGAATTTTGGAGCATTTGAAAGTCAAATATTGACCAGGAAGTACGGTGAAGTGTTAGCTAGGTGTACCTTTCAGGAAACAAGTTTGAAACCCTTGGCTTACAAGGTATGCCCTCTACAAAGAGAAGTGCTCTTGCTCAGGATGCCAGCCAGCCATGCCTTCTCCAGGATAATATCGGCTGTTAGGGATCAGTTCAGGCCAACACACACACACACACACACACACACACACACACACACACAAACAAACAAACACCAGCTTGTAGTTCTTGGAGAGCACTCTGAGAACACTCAGTCCTAATTGAGGAACTTTGGTGGAATTATTTCTACTATTTTCTTTTAATTCAACGGGAAGTGCACCGAGTATGGAGAAGGCACCACGTTATTTTTCAGTAGCCTGGCCTCAGTTTCCAAACAGGCTCTCAATCACCCGAGTTCACTAGCAGCATCTGAGATCCCTTACAGAAGCTCTACCTTCTGCTTGGGTGGCTGCCACTGCAGCTTTTGCCTTACATGGAATTGCAAAGGTTTAGTCGCTTGCCAGGAAGAGGCTGCTGATGTTTCCCACCAGGTCGCAGGATGAGAAATTACAGATGCTGTAATCAGAAGCTGAAAAATTCAGGGAAGGAATGGGTAGCATTTACAGCCCTTATGTATCATTCATTACAGCCCGTATGAAACATTCTTTCCCAACCAGCTGCAGTGTTCAACAGAACCACACGTACCAGCAGGCATGTATTGCTCAAGTGCCTGCCAATAAACATGAGTGCAGCGGCAGGTGGATGTATTTGGAAGGGAGAATAGGTGGGAAGGATTAAGCAACCTTTCTAACTGCCAATTGCCCTCTGCAATATACTCCCCATCAGATTAGCATGGTAGGAAAAACATGGTGTTAGGGACTCAGATTTGCTTTATAATATATAGGCCTTGTGCCCTCCTGTTTTTCAGCAAATCCAGTGAGCTTTTGGGAATGCAAGCCACAGATCCACTGTAACTGGAAGGAGAATCTATCCCACCCCCCACCAATAACTTATTGTTGATTTTAAAGGATTTAGGGTTCTGAAGTGTGGTAAGACAGTGTGGTGTAGTGGTTAAGAGCGGTAGTCTCGTAATCTGGGGAACCGGGTTCGCGTCTCTGCTCCTCCACATGCAGCTGCTGGGTGACCTTGGGCCAGTCACACTTCTCTGAAGTCTCTCAGCCTCACTCACCTCACAGAGTGTTTGTTGTGGGGGAGGAAGGGAGAATGTTAGCCGCTTTGAGACTCCTTAAAGGGAGTGAAAGGCAGGATATCAAATCCAAACTCTTCTACTTCTTCTAAGCCCAAAGTCAGCTAGAATTAATTCACTCATTTCTGCAGCCAAAAATCACCACTGTTTATGCATCACTTTTGGAATGTTCAGAGCTCTTCACTTAGGTTATCTCAGGAATCCTTACATTGACCCTGTAGGCAGGTTACTATTTTTACCTTCATATTGCAATTGTGGGCTTAGGCCGAAAGACAGTGGTTTGCCATCTATTAAGTTTACAGAAGTGGAAATATTTTCATTTATTTATTTAGGGGGAAAGGTACAAAACATTCACAGATACAAAAGAAAACCTAACAATAGAACAGAAAAGGAAGAAGAAATCCCCAACAGACTACCCTACATTTATACCTACAATATGAAACAAAGAAACTATAATTAATTAAATCAGATCCATAAATATATTTGCCTTTGTTCCTAAAAGCCTTGAGTTGGTCCCATTTTTTGCTCAGATTGATGGATTCTTTGTTGTCTTTGTCTTACCCACAGAGTCCAAATTATACTTGGTTACCAATTCCCATAATTTGATAAACTGCTGTTTTGAGCAAGGGATTTTTTTCCTTTTTCAAAAGTGTGGGGGATAGGAGTATGCTGTTGAAGGCAGCAATCCACAATTCACAAAATCGACAAAATCTGGGGGGGAAATAAGGGGAAGCTCAGAGCTCAAGAATTATGTGTTTCAGCATGGTTCAAAATGTCGCGTTGTCTACGTACAGAATAATTCTGCTTACACTGGAATTTTATTTTTAACTTGCTGGCAATAAAGAGAGATGCTCAATGTACTTTGAGAGAGGAATGATTTAGCACTTCTTTGCATGGCCCTTAAGGGAAAGAGATCATAACAGAGCAATAACAAAGAAGTTTACTGGCAGGTAAAAGGAAAGAAGACAGTTGCCTGAGAGGATTTACAGTAAAGGCCCTATTTATTTAAAGTAGGTGGCATTTTCTTTGACTCTGTGAGCGGGGATCAGCATAAGGATTTAACTTGCAATGCCACTTATAAATAGTGCAATAAACACTTCCCAGAGCCTCATTTTATCAGGGAAATTCCAAATCCATACACTAACTGAGCCTTACAAGTTGCTATGTGAGCTTTGTAAATATTTTATGTCAGTTTTAGGCTCAAGGGCAAATATCTCTTTTGCTCTGCACTTGTGAAGAACTGTATGCTGAAAAACATGGCTATAAAATATAAGAACATCTTTCATATTCACCTGCAATCCTTCGTGGACTAATGCTAATTATTTTAATAAATCTGACAGCCTCGCCCGTACATTGTGAGAACATCGGTCCATACTTCCCTGACGTAAATTTTCTTCTGATTTTTGCAAAAGGTTCCCTCAAAGCAGTCACCCATTCTGCCCCAAGTTCAAAAAGTAGCTTAGGAGCCCTAGGTCAGTTCTTAGGCTCAATTAAACTTCAATTAGCCAGCCTTCATCTCTGAGTTATGACAAGTATGTGTTGTGCATGCATCCAGTCATAGATTCCACTTTGAATTATTATTAATATTAATATCATTATTGCTACTATTATTATTTACTACTTACATTTACACTTACACTTACTGTTTTTAACACTTGATTGTGAGCCGCCCAGAGTGGCTGAGGAAACTCAGCCAGATGGGTGGGGTATAAATAATAAATTATTATTATTATTATTATTATTACATGACAAAATGGCTTCTAAACAGTTTACAAGTATAAAATCAATCATAAAGTTCATACAGAGTTAAAACATAATGAAACAATTCCATCAAAACTTTAAAACATTCATAATGTAAAAATGCAATAAAACAAGCTTATTAAAACAATTAGATCAATGAAACGATTAAAACAATTAGATCACAGGTGCAAGTTCAAGGCAAACAGGTGTGTCTTCAAGAGCTGGAGGAATGCCAAAACTGATGGGACCTTTCATATTTCAGCCAGGAGGGTATTCCACAACACTGGTGCCACATAGATACAGGGCATGGCGCCATTAGCAGCTGCCATCTTTCTCTAAGCGACTGTACTCCGTAAGGTCTTTAATTTCACACTTGGGAGGGATGCCAGCTAGGCCATTAAAAACCACAGTGCTTCATGCGCTGCTTTTGGCCTGGCACAGTCCCCAGATGTGTTCACCAGAAACACAGTGCTGATTCTCTGACCTGGCTGTTGCCTCTCCCAGTATCAAATGAGCTTTCATGCTGAGAGGGATATTTAGCAGGCCAAATTCAGAGTGAGTGGTACTGGGCCACTTCCTAGCTAGTGCAGAAAGAGGCAACTGGATATCAACACAGCTCTGGTATATTCCAGAGCTTAGGGTGAGGAAACAAGCTGGGAGAAGGCTCGAATGTGGAGTGTAGGAAAAATCCAGTCAAATGCAGTCGAACGTTGAGTCTACCTAGTGGCAGTGAAGGTAGCAAAGCTTTGCTGACTGTTGCATCCTCACTGTGCTGTCTGGCAAAGCTTTTCTCAGTAGTGTGGAGCCTCCTAGAGTCTGGCCCAAAGCAGCTAGTAGAATGGACAGCATACCCTCCAAGCATCCCAATTTTCTAGGGACAGACTCGTGAAAGCCATCCCAGCTTCTGATTTAATCCCGGAATGTCTCTATTTCCCCCTCCAGTGGCACTGCTTCCAAACTTGGGGAGGATGATGGACTGGCGCTTGTCCTGAGTGGTGGTGGTGGTGGCAAGGAAGCATCTTGCTGCCTCTCCATGAGAGCCAGTGTGGTGTAGTGATTAAGAGCGGTAGTCTCGTAATCTGGTGAACCGGGTTCGCTTCCCCGCTCCTCCACATGCAGCTGCTGGGTGACCTTGGGCTAGTCACACTTCTGAAGTCTCTCAGCCTCACTCACCTCACAGAGTAATCTGTGTTTGTTGTGGGAGAGGAAGGGAAAGGAGATTGTAAGACCAGTCTGCATAGGACTTAAGCAAGCCACTTTTGATAACAGACATTTGCACCAGGGTGCTCTGTACAAACTTAGAAACACACCAAATAGGTTGGCTGGAAAACATATCATGCCAACATTTTCAACTTGTGTTTAGCCAAGTATCCTAATGACATAAAAGTCACTTTTTAAGAAACAAAAACAAAGCAGGTTCATAGTTGCTTTAATCAGAGGCTTGGGTACCGTTGTCTGTGGCCTGAACTGAAGATGCATGATATCATTACTAATTCAAATTGAAAACACAGCTGGGCTGGGGAGCCAAAGGAAGTATGGTTCGGAAGTGGAGCGTTTGTGTGAGTCATGACATGTAAATGTGCGTGGCAAGTCATTCCTGATAATGTCCAGCCAAACCACAGTGTTGATGTTGGAAGATTTGGCGTGGGAACTACAAGTATAATCCTGACTCCCCGTCCCACAACTTCTTGGCATTTTATTTGTATTTACTTTTACAGTAACGTGGTATTCTCAGATGTCCTCTCTTTTCATTTCCTCTGACTTTATTTATTTAACTCTTGTTATTAGAACAAAGGACCCTAAGGACGTTAGTGTTCTATATAGAAGCTGAAACAGTATTTTCCACATAGCATCTCCTGTTTTCTGCATGAAAGGAAAAATTCTGTTTTTCGCCAGGAAGACTTAAGTTCTTCTTGATGATCTCAGACATCTTGTGTTGACCCTTTTCCATCTTGGCAATTAGATGCATGTGACTTTATTCTTACTAGTTGTCTTTGTGGCATCAGTTGTAGAATTGGTCCTCCTCCTCCTCCTCAGCAATCACTTGTAGCCAAGTAAGTCTTCCATGAATATGGTCTTAACAGTGTGTCTGTAAGTGACTGTCCATGACACCTGCCAAAGTTCTCTATTCCTCGCAACTGTTTTGTTTAAAAGGTGTTTTTGGCTTTTGGGGGGAGGCTGTTTGAGAGTGGGTTGCTAGTTTGGGTTTTTTACTGTGCTTTCAGGCAGGGGAGGAGGTCTGCAGATTGCCAGTTTTTCTTCTGCAATATTACAATATTTTGAGTACATACAACAGTTTCTTGAAAAGTGCTCAGAAGCTTGGAACCTCAGCCTTAATAGAGAAAGCATTTTTTAATTTTGGTAAGTTTGGTTGTTCTTTTCCATCAACTTTAGTAAAACCTCAATTTATTTTTAAAGAACTATCTTCTAATCCTATATCAACCAGGTGATGTGGTTTTTTAAAAAATATATTAACTGTGACATGCAAAAAAAAATATATTGAAAAGTAAACACACTTTTTAGGGTGGAATTCAGCTAATAAGATCATTCCATTGGGCAAGCAATCTTCACTTTCCTCCCCCATTTTCTGTTTTGGACTTTTCCAGACCCTCCAGAGCAGATTTGCAGGAGAAGGGGGAAAACACAGTTATGCTTTTGGGAACCGGATAGTTGAATCTGGCCTTTAGTGTTGCATAGTGCTAAAGGGTTTCATCCAGGGATTTTGACAACTGGCACAGCTGTTTTTCATTCCTGGCCTCTCCATATGGCCTGTTTATTAAGCATTCTTCCTGATTTGTTTGTACAAAGCTTGCATGGAGCTTGTATTTGATGTCTTCTGGTTATTTAGCTTTCATTCAGATTTGTTTGTGCAGATGCTGCACAACTTCCTGTCAATCAAATGCATGTTGCGTTATACCTAGGGCTGCCTCTGAAGATGGTTCAGAAACTTCAGCTGGTGCAGAATTCAGTGACCAGGTTGCTCACTGGGGCAGGATAGTTTGAGTATATTAAACAGATCCTGGCCC
The DNA here is from genome assembly GCF_951804945.1 of Podarcis cretensis. Lineage (NCBI taxonomy): Eukaryota > Metazoa > Chordata > Lepidosauria > Squamata > Lacertidae > Podarcis > Podarcis cretensis. Next base: position 28,783,274 of record NC_137173.1, on the reverse strand, counting down.
AACTGCACTGGCTACCAATTAGTTTCTGGGTACAGTTCCAAATGCAGTTTTTGACATATAAAGCCTTAAACGGCTCAGGACCACAGTACCTCAAGGACCGCCTCTCCCCATAGAAACTGACTTGGACTCTGCAGTAATCATTTGAGGCCCTTCTTTGTGTGCCAGAGCATGGGTGCCAACTTGAATAAATGGTGCGGGGGGAGGTAAGCAGCATCCCACATAATCACAAGATGTTGTCAGAATAAAGGAATGCTTAGGAAAAAACCACCAGGACTTCTGCCAGAAGTCACTACTGCTGATACTAGCGGTTATCAAGTGACACAAGGAAGCCAATACAGATTGCATATACACAACTTTTTGATTTGAAATCAATGGAGACTGAGTACCCATTTTTTCTACATAGTCCACCCAATCTGTACCTTGCAATAAATTGGAAAGAGATTTATATGGGGGGTGGGTAGAGGAAGATCTATAGAGAACATGAATTGCATGCAAAAGTATCTAGGAGCTCAAGAGAAGGTAAAGGTCTTCCCCATTACCTACTACCTGTTTATTATTATTTTTACTGGAGATGCAAAGGATTAAACCTTGCATTTTCTGCATGCAAAGTGTGCATTATCCTCTCTGGGCTCTTCCCATAGCTGTCAACTTTTCCCTTTTCTTGCGAGGAATCCTATTCGGGATAAGGGAATTTCCCTTTAAAAAAGGGAAATGTTGTCAGCTATGGCTCTCCCCTAGGTTCAACACCTTACTTTACTCCCTCAATTAGGCCCAGAACTGGTAATGGCTTTGATTGACCACCCAAAAAGACAGCCTCAGTGCATCTTTAGAAGATGACCAACTACCATTTGCCCCAAACAATTGGAACAGCAAGTTTTTCTTTCAGAGAGAATTTTTAGAAGGAGGACATAAATTATGATAGGCACATGCAAAACATACCGTTATACAAGTATTTAGGGATGCCACACTCTTGTTGAAAGCAAAACTAGCCATAGAACTGCTAGAAGTGTTTTATCACTGGGGCGTGGGGACTGAAAGGAAACCAAAAGAAAATGTTAATAAGGTTATTTAAATCATTAGTAGTGAGACAGTGCCTGCCTTCAGACTTAAAATCTCTATAAAAAAAATAACACACATGGAAAAATGAATGAGGAGAAAAGAGGCAAACTTGGGCATAAAGTAATAATAATAATAATAATAATAATAATAATAATAATAATAATAATAATTTATTATTTATTATTTATACCCCGCCCATCTGGCTGGGCCTCCCCAGCCACTCTGGGCGGCTTCCATAGAAAGCAAAAATACAATAAAATATCACACGTTAAAAACTTCCCTGAACAGGTTCTTAAAGTTCTTAAAGTTGCGCTGCCTTTTGCAGCTTGCAGACCGTTTCCTGAAAATGAACGAGTGGTTTTGGCTCAGCCTTGCAATGTCTTCCTTTGACATTCCCCAGAGAACAACAAATGTAGAACATAATGCAGATGGCGCTGTTGCATGTTGGAGATGGTCAGAAGCACAGTAGTGCAAGGTTGCCTCTCGCATGTATAACTGCCGGGTGTCTTCCAAACTCCAGCTCGGCTCAAGCCACTCATCTTAATCAAAAGGACAAACCAGAGGGCAGCGCCTTGTACTGCAGCCAAGGTCATAATCTAGAGAAGCTGTCAAGAGAAATCGGGAATTGAAATGAAGCGAAGTGAAGAGTGAGCATTTGAGTGCAGCAGAAGGACAGGAACGTGCAAGAGAACATAGCAGGCTGTGTCATTTTTCTCAGAGAAATATCTGATTTAAAATAAAATAAAATAAGATGGATCATTATTTCTAGATACAGTACCTCTGGTTACGTACTTAATTCGTTTCGGAGGTCCGTTCTTAACCTGAAACTGTTCTTAACCTGAGGCACCACTTTAGCTAATGGGGCCTCCCGCTGCTGCTGTGCTGCCACCTCGCGATTTCTGTTCTCATCCTGAAGCAAAGTTCTTAACCCGAGGTACTATTTCTGCATTAGTGGAGTCTGTAACCTGAAGCGTCTGTAACCTGAAGCGTATGTAACCCGAGGTACCACTGTACACACATTATGACTGTGCTGTAAAAATAAAGAAGAAAGTGCAAACCAGTTCCCCAGATAATATCCTGCCGTTTAAAGATCTCCTTGCTATTCATTTCTTTTAAAATATGTATTTCACTGGACATAGTGTATCTCCCCCGCTCCAGTACCGCTACCAACATTTGCATCTTTGTTTAAAGGAGCAGCTGACCTTTTATTCCCACACCACCAGTGCTCACTTCCCTTCTTTATGTGTATCATCTGGCTACCAAAGCACAGTAGCATAGAAATTCTAGCCTCTGAACTGGTTGTTGGGAGTAAAGCAACAACGCTTGCAATAAGTTGCCGGAACCAGTTAGGGGCAATAGACAGAAATAGACAGGAAAGCGCTTTATTCTTCCCTGCTGGTTCCTTCTTAAGAAACTACCTTTGTTGGATTGGGTTCCCTACCCTCCAAACGCAAGCTTTGCTTCCATCCTCCTCTTCCAGTCAGTCAGTGTTAGATATTCCTTTTGTTAACTTCATGACTCCATGATGGCCGCATGTCAGCTTGTACTAAGAACAGTTTTTGTTTTAAGTAATAAAGTTGCTTTATTGTCTCAACCAGCAGTTGTACCAGACTATTTATTTCTGAATTTGGCTGCTACACACACACATACACCAGTTGTTAGCGGGAAGTAACTTTGAAAATCAGGGGTGAGGAGCTTGTGGCTGCCATCAGACCCAGCCAGCGCAGGAAGATGATAAGGTGTCAGTTCAGTTGGTTAGAACATGGTGCTGATAATGCCAAGGTCACAGGTTTGGTCCCTGTAAAGCTGCATATTTCTGCATTGCAGGGGGGTCTGATTAGATAATCCACGGGGTCCCTTCCAACTCTAAGTAGTCCAGCAATATCTGGAGGGCCACAAGTATCCCATGGGTGCTGAAAACATTATCTGTCTTCAGCTTTCTGGGAACAATCATTTTAAAAAGGTAAAGGACCCCTGACAGTTCAGTCACGAACGACTCTGGGGATGCAGCACTCATCTCACTTTACTGGCCAAGGGAGCTGAGTTTTTCTGGGTCATGTGGCCAGCATGATTAAGCTGCTTCTGGCGAAACCAGAGCAGTGCACAGAAAAGCTGTTTACCTTCCTGCCGGAGTGGTATCTATTTATCTACTTGCACTTTGACATGTTTTCAAACTGCTAGGTTGGCAGGAGCTGGGACTGAGCAATGGGAGCTCACCCCATCGTGGGGATTCGAACCGCCGACCTTCTGATCGGCAAGCCCAAGAGGCTCAGTGGTTTAGACCACAGCACCACCTGCACCCTGGAACAATCATTGGAGAACTCTTAATCTCAGGGTCGCAGGTTTTAGCCCCACATTGAGCAAAATATTCATGCATTGCTGGGGGTTGGACTAGATGACCCTTGTTGTCCCTTCCAGCTCTAAAATTCTATGACTTCAAAACTATGGACAAGCTTTTTCCTTTATGAGGCAAGCTGCCAAGGAAGCTGTGGTAGAAGTTAAGCATCCTTTATTTTCTGGAAAAATGGAGGTAAGAAGATGTTGAATACGATGGACTCCATGCACCCATGGGGTTGCATTTATTTTCAGGAATATCTTCTCCCCCCCCCCCCCATGCCTTTACTGCTGTCTGTATTGCAGAAATGTGGTAAGTGAGGAGCATTTCCTGGTGAACAGACAAGGAAAATCGTCACCTGCTTAATTTCTTCAAGCCAGGAAGTTCTTAAAAACACAAGAGCTCTCCTTGGCAGCCGTATTCATTGCAGACAGTCATGTACTGTTCAACATGTCATTTGTTCTGCAGAAAGCTGCAATGCAAAAGTGTAGCACCACTGCACTGTACCTCTGCAGCTGTTTTCAGTGCTGTGATACAGGATGCTCTTGACAGGCGTCTTCATATAGCACTGAGATTATGAGACTAAAGTGTAAGGCTCTCCATTGTTCATTTGGCACTGATTGAGACTAAAGTGTAAGGCTGTCAGAAATATGCTGTCAGAAAGAGACAAAAGGCTAGTTTGCAAAAGGGAACCTAAAGGTGTTTGCACATCATTCCTGCTCTCTCGTTTGCTCACGTGGAGTGAGGTGGGTGGGGGAATAATCCTGGCTGCTCTCCTCTTTGACTCATAATCAGCCAGTTCATCTGCTGGTCCTTGACTATATTTAACCATTGATTTGGCCACTTATTAGCATATCTATTATTCATCTTCATTTGACCTCTTTGTAAATGTTTTATAAAAGGGCATTTTAATAGTTCCTGCATCCCAGGGTTAGCCCTCTTTCTAAATGCCTTGAAATGTAATGGATGTACGGAGAATTATTTTTCTACAGGATATAGTTCTCCTGATTCTTATGTTGATGTGGGGTAGTAGGTCCTCTGCCTTAGAAGTGTGACTCGTTGCTCCCTGCCCTTAAACACTGCCTGTATACTTGTAAATAAAGGAATATTTGTTTTAAAAAACTGCCAGTCATTGCAGACAAAACTCTGCTAGATGGACCAATACTGACTTGGTATAAGGAACCTCCCTATGTGTTATTTCTGGAGAGTCTGTTATTGTATTTTATGTCAGGAAAAGCACTCATAGACAGGTATGTTGTCTCATTTCTTTACATGTCTCTCCTTATACACTAGCTACATCATGACACCTTTGTCCTGTAAAGAGCAAGCCAGAGTACTGTTGGATAGCATCCAGGAACTTGATGACAACTTTAGCAGGCTGAAATTGCTAAGGCAATGCTAATGGTTTGTTGTGTTAACACGTGAACACCTGATTTACTTTCCATGTGTTAAAAAAGAAACAATAGGCTTTATTCATCCATTTTTTGGAAGGAATAACGTAATGATTTGCCATATGCCCTATTTTTCTTAAATTTTTTTGTGTGTGTTCTGTTTTTGCTTGTGTATAATATGTTTTATTTGCAGGGTGCATGTGTGTGATGAGCACATTACAGCATAACATCTGCACAAGTTTTCAGTTACAGATGTTATCAAGTGACCCAAAGGCACATCTAATTATCCAGGGACTCTTCTTCTTAATGTTATAGGTGTATCTCATGACTCTGAAGCCTAGCATCAAAATAAAAATATATTGGGATACATTTACCATATGAGCAATGTGTAGGTAATGGGAAAAGCAAGAATATCAATGCGGGGGGGGGGGGGGGGGACTAAAATACAAACAGCTCAACTACCCTTCCTTGCCTGCTTCCAACTAGAATGGAGCACCCAACTGGAACTGGTGAGATATAATCAGATTCACAAACTCCATTAAAGACTCAAAAGTTTTCTCGGACAGAGACTGCTGTGGGTGCTGATGACTGTGCAACACGTTAGCCCTAGAACAGCCTTTTTGCTTCGTAGCATCCGTTCTTAACTTTGGGGGTATGTCAGAGAGGCATGGAAGGCTCTGTTTGCCCTACAAGTCCTCTATCCCTTTCCAAAAAGAATTTTGTGTCATGAGGACATGCACTCCTCTTTACTCTGCATCCCGTGTGTTAAGTTGTGGGTGAACATATCAGACGACAGAGCAATTCTTCAAACAGCTCTTGTTTATTCACAGGCTAGAACAGAACTGAACTGAAGGGTTCAGTCAGCCTGCTTATATAGAGCTCCAGTACAACGTAACTGTAACAATTTTCTAAAACTACGCAATCACTGAACGTCACTTTCGATCCCTTATTTGCATAACTATCTACAGTATCCCTCTGCTGGCCCAGGGTGAGAACTTCAATACATAACACCGTGCTATCCAAGCACTGGTTTGGGAAGCAGTATACGCACAAAGTTAGCCATAATTCTGTCATTTCTTATTAAATACTGCATTTTGACACATTTCTCCCCAAACCAGCCTCTATCCAAATTTAGAAAAAGAACGACCAAGCTGCATCTTAAGCTGGTAGATGGCTATGCAGCCAAAGTCACGCAAGTGTTTTCATTTTACAGATCAGATCTTGATTCAGTGCTGAAAGAAACACTATGACCCCAAAGCCAGAGGAAGGACTAGGAACCCTTATCTTTCAGATTCTCCATATACGTAAACCAGGGGGTGGGGACTGGTTTAATTAGGCCTGGCAGGGGTTTCAGTTGGACCTCTCAGACTGTTGCCCACAAAACACACCCACCTGGCCAACACCTGATATCATATATGATGTCAGGTGGGGGCAGATAGGGACATTGTTATGAAGGAACAACCAGACACCAACCACCATTTGATTTCCTATGCACTGCAAACAGCCATTAAGTCTGATAGGTGCTTCTTTATTTGACCATGCATCAAAAGAGTGTGACAACGATGGTCTTATAACGCTACCTGGTACACATCTGTGCAAAGAGAGGGACTTGTATACAAGCCAATCTTTCAGATCTACAGCAATAAGCCAGCCTAAGGGTGTGCATTGTACCTAGCAACATATAAAGCAAAAATAAAAAAATAAAAAATTGAGATGCTGAATCATTTGTTTGCAAAGTGCTCTAATTTGCTTTACAAATGACAGTTCTCTTTCTCAAGCTCTGGGAGGAAGACCTTTCATTGCCTACAGACAGCCACCCAATCTTAAACAACTCCTAACCCACAATAATACTACAACCAGACCTAACACGGACACTGGCACCAGAGCCTGCAATAAACCCAGATGCCAACTTTGCTGCCACATACACCCAGACAACACCATTACTGGCCCCAACAACCTCACACATACCATCTCGGGACTATTTAATTGCTCATCGTCTAACATTGTGTATGCCATCAAATGCCAACAGTGTCCTTCAGCTCTCTATATTGGACAAACAGGCCAGACCTTACGCCAAAGAATAAACGGACATAAATCGGACATCAGGAATCACAAGACAGAGAAACCAGTAGGAGAACACTTCAATCTCCCAGGACATTCTATACAAGATCTCAAAGTAGCTGTTTTACTACAAAGGAATTTCAGAAATAGACTGGAAAGAGAAGCTGCTGAATTGCAACTTATCACCAAACTTAAAACCATGGAGAGACCTGGTCTGAACAAAGACCTTGGATTCTTATCTCATTATACATGACAAAGCCATTTTTCACCTTCTCACCCCTTGCTTTTTCCTGTAAGACCTATTGCAGTCGTTAAGAGTCGTCAACAGGCTCATCACAGCTATCTGCCAATCACCCATTCCCACCACCCTTCTGAGTAATACCCCTCCCCACCTTCTCACTATATAGAAGGGTCTGGAAACTTCTGTTTCAGTGTATCTGAAGAAGTGTGCATGCACACGAAAGCTCATACCAAGAACTAACTTAGTTGGACTTTAAGGTGCTACTGGAAGGAATTTTTTTTTTTGTTTTGCTTTACAAACATCATCATTCTAAACTGCGCCAGATCAATTTAAATAAAATGAATGGTTCATGTTTTTAATTCACATAGGACAGACTTGGTGGGGTGGGGTGGGAATCTAATGTTCCCTCGGAAATTGTTTTTAAATTGCCTCCAACGCTTTTCAGACGCAGCAAGGATTGCCAAAATGAACTGGTACCTTTTGCTCCTGAGAGAGGCAACTGAGCGAGAGAATGGTTTTTATAGCACTCTGCAATGCAGACAAACACATAGCTTTAGAACTTCTATAGCAAAGCTGAACGATCTTCTGTGCTTTTCATCAGTGTTTCTATTCTAGGCAGGCACTGCACAGGCCATCTCAATTGTTTTGTGGAATTATATACGTTTTAAGTGATTGAAGCGGTGCACTTGAAAGGAGGCTAAAGACTTCCTGAATCTCTTTGGGTAACCCTTTTCTGCAAGGTTGATATTCCTAGGGATGGCAGCTATTGCAAACAAGATAACCAAGAAGAAAGCAAGAAGGAAGCTGTGTAGCGATTTTGCATCTTACTGAGTTTAACCAAAATGTGAGGCAAATATCTTCAATCATTGCTACTTTATCTGCTAATTCATCCAGATGGTGTCAGATCTATCTGGCCAGGCAGATTTAATTGTCATATACACCTCCTGTATTAAACTTCATGTTTTCCTGATTTAAATCATGTCCCAAAACTGCTGTTAGCCACGGGGAAGCCTGTGAGTTCCAGGGGTTTCCACCCTTTTGGGGCCTGTGTGAATATCTGGAATTTTATATTTCTGATTATATATGATTATATATATTTTGATTATATGATGATATATACCTCGGCTTACATATGCTTCAGGTTACATACGCTTCAGGTTACAGACTCCGCTAACCCAGATATAGTACCTCGGGTTAAGGACTTTGCTTCAGGATGAGAACAGAATTCGTGCTCTGGCGGCGCAACAGCAGCAGGAGGCCCCATTAGCTAAAGTGGTGCTTCAGGTTAAGAACAGACCTCCGGAACAAATTAAGTACTTAACCCGAGGTACCACTATATCATATATTTTGTAGTTTCATATTTTGATTTTGTTCTGTGAACTGCCCTGAGACCTTCGGTTATAGGGCAGTATAAATAAAATAATAATAATAATAATAATAATAATAATAATAATAATAATAATAATAATAATATTGAAATAATGCCATGGCCCCTGTCTCCTTTTTATTACACACCCATGAGAGACATCAAGAAAGCACGCACACTTTGCTTTTCTATGAGGTTTGTGTAAAAGTGGAATCTAGTAGAATTACAACAGATCCTCTGGAATTTGCATGATTATACATCCTAAAACTGCTGTCAAATAAAAGCTTATATTAGTAGACTGCACAGAGGTGGGCGGAATCATAGGTGCTCTACTTGACAGCACCACAAAAACATCATTTGAAAGCACACCTGGTAATGATTTTTTACGTGGGACGACAACCAAACCATCAACAAATCGCACAACTCATCTACGGGCATCTGGAAAGCTCTGGATCTGTGATTTTTACAGTTCTGTGATTTGAGGTTGGCGGGAGAGGTTCAGTTTTATGGGATTCAATTTACGTGTGTGTGTGCATGCCTTGTATATCACCTTCTCTCCCTCCGAATCCTGTGGCTCCCTGCTTTCTCCCTCTGGCTGCTCTGTTCCACAAACAGTCTCCCAGGTCACTTCCGTCTCTGCCTAACTCAATCACTTTCCCAATCACTGCTCAGGGGTCTTGAAAAGAGAAAACTGCTCTTCCAGCTTTCTCCTTTGGCTCTATGTACTTAGAGGCTTTGTGGGCACCAGCAGAATTCAAGGGCACCACTGATCTCATGGGCACCAGGTTGGCAACCAGAGGTTTGGTACTCAGACTTTGGCAAACCTAGGAAATCAGAGTATTGGCCTGAGACAATTTTATGCAAAGCTAAGGGAAACAACTGTTATTTTCTTATTCAGGTAAATCAGGAGTAACTCAGCTGTGGTCAGAGCTTCCAAATCTCAGCAAGAAAGAAAACGGAATTAAGAATTTTAAAATTTGCTTGGCTGCTGCTTATTTTTTTAACTGCCATAAGCAAATTAGACAGTGCAACCCTATACACATTTATTTGAAAGTAAGACCTTTTGGACTCAGTGAGATTTGCTTCTGAGTAAATAAACATATACAGTATAGGGACACGCGTGGCACTGTGGTTTAAACCACAGAGCCTAGGGCTTGCCGATCAGAAGGTCAGCGGTTCGAATCCCCGCAATGGGGTGAGCTCCCGTTGCTCGGTCCCAGCTCCTGCCCACCTAGCAGTTTGAAAGCACATCAAAGTGCAAGTAGATAAATAGGTACCGCTCTGGCGGGAAGGTAAACGGCATTTCTGTGCCCTGCTCTGGTTCGCCAGAAGCGGCTTAGTCATGCTGCCCACATGACCTGGAAGCTGTCTGCAGACAAACGCCGGCTCCCTCCGCCTATAGAGCGAGATGAGCGCCGCAACCCCAGAGTCGTCCGCAACTGGACCTAATGGTCAGGGGTACCGTTACCTTTAAATAAACATATTATTGCAATGTAATAATATATTTAATACTCTTGGTACTCTTAGTACTATTTTGAGGTGTCCTGTAAAAGCACTAAATCGAAATTCTTGTGTGTGCCATTATTAGTCATATTTGCAGATGCTGTCAGGTTTTTTCCCACGCAGTTGGGGTCATGCTCATTCATAGTTTCTATGGCTCAGGCTGATGCTTTCCATTCAGCTTAGATAAATTGCTGTCTTAGTGTTCCACGAGTGCCATTTCCTATAAGACATTATTTCTATAAATTACTTTTCATCTGTCAGGTTTTGTGTTCCCATTTGGAATTGGTCAAGAGACATAACTGTATTTTTTGTTGATACAATTTCACAAAAAGAACCAGAAATCGTAGGAGGCAGAGCTGGATGATGGGGGCTGACACATGCTCGAAGAGAACTAAGGCAACTGTGACACATATTTATGTAATTTCAAAACTGCTTGTTCTGTGTCATTATTTCCATGGAAATTTTAAAATCACAAGCCTTATTATGACAAAATAAAACCCCAACAGTTTATCCATGGAACTATCAGGGCTTTTTCTCAGCCAGAACTCACCGAAACTCAGTTCCTGCATCTCTCAGGTGGGCGCCATTGCCATTCTAAGAGAACAAGGGAGGTGTTCATGGTGAGTTCTGGCACCTCTTTTTCTAGAAAAATACCACTGGGCACTATGGAAGTCCATTAGCCACATCACTCAAATATTGTAGAGTAGACCATAAAAATGAGTGTGCCTAACGTGCAGTAAATCATTCAGAGAAGACAACTTGATTTAAAATAAAAAATAAAAAATCAGAGCCCCTAATACTTGAGAAGACAACTTGATTTAAAATAAAAAATCAGAGCCCCTAATACTTGAGAAATGTTTCACATTCCTAGGCACCAGATATTATAGGTGCCAGCCCTGTGAAGGGACAAAAAGGTTAGTGTTCTCAGGCGCTAGCATCAAATGTTTTGAGTGCTCAGGGATTTACCTACATAAGGAGACATTGAGAACTCTGTGTTATTGGAAGAACTAACATCACCAAATTCCACACACATGAGCTCTAGCCATTTCACCTGTAAACTTGTATATACTGTCTGCCTCACAATATTCAACTGTATTGTCCCTCAGCATTTTAAAGCTGGCTCTTTTTTTATCTGACACACTGTCTTTGTTTCAGTGTTTTAACATTATATTAGTGTTTTAAACTGTTCATGGTGTTAGCCACCTTAGGGATCTCAGCAGCCAGAAGGAAAAAAGGGACATAAATATTTTAAATGAGTAAATATCTGTTTACAACTATAGGTCGAGCCCTTAATTAAAACCTTTTTTGGCAGCCATCTGTGAGTTCACAAAAAAATCTTTATCAGTACCTGTTGTTTCGCAGCATTAGAGTCGGTCAGACAACGATGGTAATATCTCAGAATTTAATATCCTCTTTTACTTTGGGTGCCTCTGCTATTTCGAAAGGAAACAAAATGTTTTGCCAACTAAGAAACGTAATTCTTTCTTGCAGATGCTGTCTCAGGAGTTGAACAGAGAAAAAGCAGGTAGGTCTTTCATGGTTATTATATATAGTTCACATGTCACACTAAACTATAGTCAGTTGTTTGTTGTGAATGCAGAGATTGCTCCCACTTTGCTCTTCCCCCTGCACAAAGAAGAGCAACAAACCACGATCCCTGGTTTAGCATCACATCTGATGTCACACTAAACAAGGGATTGTTGCTCCCAAACACGACAGGAAAGGAGCAAAATGGGAGCCGTCATGGTAAGTATTTATTTATTTATTTATTTATTTATACATACACACATACATACCCCACCCTTCTGGCTGGGCCTCCCCAGCCACTCTGGGCAGCTTCCAACAAAGATTAAAAATACATTAAAATGTCACACATTAAAATTTCCCCTAATCAGGACTGCCTTCAGATGTCTTCTAAATCTCAGGTAGTTCTTTATCTCTTGGACATCTGATGGGAGGGCGTTCCACAGGGAGGGCGCCACTACCGAGAAGGCCCTCTGCCTGGTTCCCTGTAGCTTTGCTTCTCGCAGTGAGGGAACCGCCAGAAGACCCTCCGCGCAGGACCTCAGTGTCCGGGCAGAACGATGGGGGTGGTAACTCATGATGAACGATTCTACTGCTCATGAATTATTTCCATGTACTTTTTAGGAGGGAATATAGGAGTGCATGGTAAAAGAGTGGGTACCAGGCATTTTGAAGTTGCTTGCCATCTGTGCATGGGTGCAACTGCTGCAGTTCTGGACAGGCTTGTTCTGGTTTATATTTTATATTTTATTCATTACCAACCCCCCCCCCCCACATTTCTCTCAACCGAGGGTTGGGGAGCTTTTCATGCCTGCTTCAAAACAGTACAAGCCCCCTGAATTCATTTTTGGCTCAGATTAAAAATCTGAGATGGAGAAGATACATGTTGGCAAATACAAGATGTCTCAAAAACATCACCATGAGAAGATGAGAAGGCATTACGAGCATTTTGTCAGGGACCAGCAGGGCTCTGAGGAGTGTGTGGTGGAGGCAGGGATGTTCGAGGCTGATCCAGCGGAAGGAATCAGTGATTGGTGGGGTTTTGTGCCTCTCATGAGGCAGGAGCCAGGGCTGGAGAAAAGGGAAGTGTCCCAGAAAGTGGAGACAAAGAAGTAGACGGTTCCTGGGAGAATCAGGCTAGTCAAATCCCCTCCACCCCTTTTCCCACTGTCTCCCAGGATCAGGAAGGACTTGAAGAGGCAGGCACAATGGCACCTTCCATGTGGGTGAAGTCACAGGTTTGCTTGTGTGTGCCCTTCAGACACGGGAACTTACATTTGGGTGGAAGCATGGTTACACTGTTGCTCCAACCGTCCAGCTCAGAGCGCAAGCCTGGGAAGGGAATGGCAGCTGCTTAGTTGCCAGAAGTGTCTTTGTGTGTTTGGTGCACCTTAGAAGCTACTGTAAGTCTGTGCTTTGTCAATAATGAATTAAACTACTGGCCGTTGGTCCTCCTTGAGCTGGGTGTGCTCAGGACACATTTTTAGGAATGGTGAATTTTGCTGCAAATTTCATACCTAATCTTTATGCTCACCCAGTCAGCCTATAAGCCTTACTGGAAAACTGTGAATGTTTTTGCACTGATTATTTTTTTTGAAAGCTGAAGCAGTTACCGTAATCGAAGCAGGTCATGTACTAAACAACTGTGTTTGGAACATAACATAAACCAGATTGTCAATGGATGACTCCAAAAAGAGAATGGGAGCAGTGATATTTGGAGAAGTACAATGGTTCTTGGAAACCAATGGCATATGCTTGGAGAGTCCCTCATAAAAAGAGTGTTGATGTGCACAGACAGAAAAGGAAGTTCTGGCCTTAGTCAGTGGCTGTTAAATGCTCGGTCTGTCCATCTGTAGAAGGCCACTAGAAGGCAGAAACTCAGCACAGGGCCCTAGCAGCATATTGTTCAGCAAGTGCTGGTACCTGTCTCTCCTGTCTCTCCCGGGATTCAGACATGATTTTCTTTTTCCAGCCTCTGCTGCAAGACTTGAACTATTGAATATTAGACAAGAAAATGTTCTGGTAGTAGCAGACACGTTATCCAGGGTATTTCACAGTACTGACAGATAAAATAAAGATGAGGAGTTTACCACAATTCTTGTCAGAAAAGCAAAGCTGCTGTCAGTGTGTCAGAAGAAAATGTGCAAAGAATTTGCAGTTGTCACATCATGGTGCAGCAAGCAACAAAATATCACCACAGACTGGAGAGGTCATTACATACCTGCCCTGTATTTTCAATTTTAAAAGGTGCAGGTCCGTAGCTTGAGGGTTGTCCTGGATCTGTTACTGTTGCTTGAGGCACAGGTCACTTCAGTGGAACGTTGTGCCTCCGACCAGCTTTGACTAATGGCTCAGTCACTTCTCTACCTATAGACAGAGGTAACTTGGGTTCAGCGGTCTGTGCTCTAGTAACCTCTAGGTTATATTGCTGCAGTGTGGGGTTGCTTTTGAATACGATTCAGAAAGTGCATCTGGTGCAGAATGCAGTAGCCAGATTGCTGGCAGGAAATAGGCAGTTCTGACCAAATGGCACCTGTTCTGGCACAGTTACCCTGGTTGCCATTATGTTTCTGAGCCCAATTCAGAGTGCTGGTTTTAATCTTAAAGCCTTATATGGCTCAGGACCCCCAATGCTTGACTGACCATCTCTCCCTCCAAGGTCAGTGGGTATGGCTTGGAAAAGATTAGGATGCATATGAGACAGGACAGAAATAAGCAGGCAAGCAAACAAACAGACCTCACACACAGTCACGAGAATCGCAGCTTTTGAAGCCTAATGGTGCGTGCATGGTGCTTGGAACAGTTTCTGTGTTAAACATACAAAAACCCTTAAAAGTAAAGCTAATATTCTAAAAATAATGCTAATTCAAGTTTAAAAGAACAGCTGACTTTTTACCATACAAGTGGATTTTGCTTGAGTAACTAGCTTGAACCAGCTAGCTTAAACCCTGTGGTTTTGCATAGCTCAAATTGTCATGAGCCAACGCACATTTTGTTCAAAAATTATATTATTCACCTATTTGAAGAACAACTATAACTAAGGTATCAGCAGATGAGGGAACCCCTTTTATTTATTTATTTATTTTGCAGCCAGTGTCAAGAGCTGGTATGTGTATATGCTGACAAAGATGCTGATTTAGCACGTTGGATAGCTCAGACCTGGAAAATGGAGGTCTTAATTGGCAGTTCTCTTGTTGAGCCACTTTTACTGTCATGTCAACAAAATGCTACGGTTGTTAATCAAAAAACATAGTTTTCTCCGTAAATGTCTCAACTCTTATTTTTGTGCACATTAACTTTTATCTACTATATGTTATGAGTCTGTCTTTTGAATGCCAGGTTGGTACTTTCAGAGGGGGAAATATGCTTATATTATTCTGAAGCGAGACCTGCTTTCTCTAAATGAGTTGTTTGGATTTAGTCATGAACTATTTTCTCTGGCTGTTTCTTGAATTATCTACACCATTTGCAGGTTTGCCTTTTGTGATTTGCTCTCTTGGATTTGTTTTTTTTAAAGTAATGCATCTATTACTTTTTTGTGACTTGGTTTTCATACTGAATAGATCTTGGACACTCTGATGGATGACTCGTATGATTCTTCTGCTTGATCTTCCCATGCCTTTTTTTTTTTTTTTTTGGTAAAGTTTCTTATTTTATGTTATAATGTATCTAAAACACAGAAAAGAATTATAACAGCAGACAAAAAATAAAAGATGAAAAACAAAATTACAAAATAAGCATGTGGAATGAGTAGTTGCACATGAGTTAAAAAAACAAAGTACAAGACTATCAACTTTAGCAGTTCGTCAAGTATAGTTCCAGATTTGTCAGGGTTGTGACAAGGGCTTTTTTTCAGCTGAAACTCACCAGAACTCAGTTCTGGCACTTCTCAAGTGGCTACCAAGGTGAGTTTAGGTACCTCTTTTTCTATAAAAATAGCATTGCTTGTGACGAATGTTGTCTTGAAAATGATGGTTCCACTGTGTATGTCATAAAGGAATGCCAAATCATATAAAAAGTGCCTGGAGTTTTTAATCCCTGTTGAAATTCATGCAGAATTTTCTCCATTATAGTTATATTCCAGAGTAAGAGGTTCTAAGCATCCAGTGTAAGATTTAGGGCTTATTATTGTGTTTATTTTCCTGTTTTTAATGCTACTGCGTGTGTCCTGCTAGCCAATGTTCCTTTTAATGAATGATTTTAGAGTGTTGTGTTGTGTTGTGTTGTACTGTTGTACTGTTTTATTGTTGTTAGCCGCCCTGAGCCCGGCTTCGGCTGGGGAGGGTGGGATATAAATAAAAATTATTATTATTATTATTATTATTATTATTATTATTATTATTATACATTGTATACTGTACCTGTTGCATTATGGAACTGTGCCTGTTTGATCAACATACTGCCAATGTTGCACTAAATTTCATTCACACTCGTGGGTGTGGTGTGGCACAACTGTGGGCACCGTTGGACATATCACCACTCTATGCGCACAAATGCTTCTGCACCCTGCATGATTTGCTCATTAAAATGGCAGGAAAGAACTGTAGGCCAGAATATTGTCCCATATTTCATCACATTAAAACTGCAGGAAGATTGCAGCACAAAACTCATGATCTGATTTTCCACGTTAATGGGGATCCATGGGGACATCTTTCTTGAAGCTATTCACATGGAAATGAGTGTTAAACCTCTGCTAGATTCCACTAGATTTCCAGAAGCGGCTTTTCACGTCATGTGAAAGATCACATAAAACACAGGAGTGATCGGCTAAGGAGACGTCAGGAAAACTGAATGAAACACAGTCAGAATGCAGCCTGAATGTGTTGCACAAAGCAGCTTTCTATCTCAGAAGAGGCCTCCCCCCACATTCTCACACAAGAGGGAATGTTTCTTCCCAGAACATGTCTGTTTGTGATGACACATGCAAAATCCATTTGAACAAAGAGGGTGTGCTCCCCCCCCCAAACTTTTGTTTTACTTGTGTGCAAAACCTAAGCAGGTTTAATCAATTAATGGATAAAAACTTTATTTCATCATTCAGCTAAGATCTCTTCAATCGAGTGGTAACCCTGCTGTTAAGTTTAGTGCTGGAGGAGTTGCACAGAATAACAACACAGTGCAGGATCAAGGGAGTTCTAGGGCAAGGCCACCAACTTTCTTTCCTCAGTAGATGGCAGTCCCCAGCTTCAAACTCTTTACTAAGCTCAAACCAAGGAGGCTTGGCCAGTTTGGGAGAAGTTTGGGAACTGAGACAGCCTTGCCCTCTCCGCCTTCGTTCTGTGACATTATCAAGGCTAACAGTCCAGTCAGAACAAGAGGTTGCCTGCATAGTTCGCACTGACCCTCTGCTCTTTCCAAACCTCCCCCCAGACATTCCATTTTATGGAAGGGGGAAATGCTTCTTTTTGTACGGCCGGCCCGTTTCATTTGCATTTCCTTTAACTTAAAAAAATATAATAAACCGATAGCTTGGCATGCTATTTCCTGTGCTGTCCAAAAGACCTTCCAATATGTTTATCAGAATACTTAAAATGTTTTCTAAGAAAAGCTGCAGCTGCATACAGCCATTCCAATTCCTCAGGGAAACCTTTTATGGTATACTAGGAATTGACAGAAATGTGATTACGCACTAGAAATGGATTTTATTTCAATACAGAGTTCCAATAACGTTGCCTATAACTGTACCATAAAGTAATTAGCCGGTGTTTTAATGCGTGTGTATGGCTTGTGAGTAATATTCTGTGCATTTAATGATTACATATGTTATGAAAAAGGCAGAAATGATGCTCAGAGGGGGGATAATCAGCTCAGTCTTTAATGCAGGTAGGAAATGCTTCAATGTGGCCTTTGCATTCCTCCCCAGTCAATTTCATCTAACAGGTGATCAGCACTGGAAAGTTGCTTCTCTCAGAGGCCCTCGCTAGCAGCCATGTTTCTGAGGCAGCTGTAATTTTCCCTTCTGTTCAGACATTCTATGGGAGGGGAAGATGTCTGCCATTAAATGGGAGTAAGGGAGTTCTGATCAGTTCCCCCCACCACCACCCCCACCGCAAAACTGTGGTGAGTGCAAAAGAGAAGTAGTTCACCATATGTTATCCTTATAGACTGCAAAATTAGGCTGAACACACTGAAACTTAAGCCCAGCCTTGCTGTGAGCTCTGCTACATACAAAAATACAAAATATTGAAAACACATAACAAAATTTTTCACAAATACATTCTTTTGGACTTCCCTCAGCTCTTCTGCAAATCCTCTGTTTTAAACCTTCTTCCGCATTTCTTAAGTTAATACTGCCTTTTATTAAAAACCTCCTCCCTCTTATTCCCTTTTTTACAATATTTCTATTATTATTTTTCACAGAGCCTCTTGTAAACCCATGAATGTTATTTGTTCATCGCATTTACTTTTCAAATAGTCTCCAAATTTACTCCACTCTTCAGTGAATCTGTGGTCTCGTAGGTTTCGGATCTTTCCTGTTAATTTATTAAGTTCTGCATATTCCATTAACTTCATTCTCCATTCTTCCATCGACGGTAATTCTTCTTGCTTCCATTTTTGGGCTAGAAGTATTCTTGCTGCTGTTACTGCGTATAAAAAAAGCTTATAATCTTTTCTATTTATTTCATTTCCTACCATTCCTAACAAAAATGCCTCTGGTTTCTTAACAAATGTATATTTCAACATTTTTTTCAATTCATTATATATCATTTCCCAGAAGCCTTTCACCTTCTTACATTCCCACCACATATGATAGAAAGTCCCTTCTTTTTCTTTACATTTCCAACACACAACTGGTTCTTACATGTTCACCTTCCCCAGATCCTAACGTGAGAAGTTTTTGCTTCCCACTACAGTATAAATTCCTGACTGTGGTCTCATTTGCTTTCACTTGTGATCCTCTACGATGTATCCCAAATACCACAAGAACCAGCTTTCAAATTAATTACCGTATTTTTCGCCCTATAGGACGCACTTTTTCCCCTCCAAAAATGAAGGGGAAATGTGTGTGCATCCTATGGGGCGAATGCAGACTTTCGCTGAAGCCTGGAGAGCGAGAGGCGTCGGTGCGCACCGACGTCTCTCGCTCTCCAGGCTCCAGGAAGCTATCCGCAAGCCTTGCACGCCCGGGGGGAGTTCCCCCGGGCGCGCAAGTCTTGCGGGCGGCAGCCTGCAGCAGAGCACGGGGCACCCTCCGGAGGACGCCCAGTGCTCCGTGCTGGTGTTGGCAAGCCTTGCGCACCTGGGGGATCTCCCCCCGGGCGCGCAAGGCTTGCGGGCAGCAGCCGGCAGCGCGGAGCATGGGGCGCCCTCCAGAGGACGCCCCGTGCTTCGCGCAGGTGTCGGCAAGCCTTGCGCACGGGAGGGCGCACGGGGGGTGCCCTGAAACAGAGGGCTCCCCATGCTGCGGACAGTAGCCTGCCGCCCGACGCGCGGGGCGCCCTGAAGCAGAGCGCCCCTCGCGCCAGGCAGACATCGGCCAGCCCCACAAGCTCGGGGGACAGTGGGGAGGCACAGCACCGCCATCCCACTGTTCCCCAACCTGGTTTTGGGGGGGAAAATAAAGGAAAATTTTTTTTCCTTTATTCCCCCCCCCCAAAGTAGGTGCGTCCTATGGGACGGAGCGTCCTATGGGACGAAAAATACGGTAATTTACTTACTTACTTACTTATTTACCTGCCCTTTACCATGAAGTCACAGAGCTGGTTACAACAATATAAAATCCCAGAGGCTGCTCATTCCATTTGCCAACACCACCTACCCGCCAACTCTTTTGCCAGTGCCCTCCCCCCGCACTTAAACAACCCCCTCCCTTCACACCGCCCCTTCACCTATCCCCTCACTACTCACCCCAAGTCCCACCTTCTTTTAAAGGAGGAGGGAGGTGCTTCATGGAGCAGTATTCTGAAGCCCCTCTGTTAACTCTTGCTGCAGCCATTCTTAACAGTCGGGGGGAGGGACTTCCCAGAGCGGCTTGCTAAACCACACTGTGAAGCACCTCCCCCTCCATTAAACAAAAAAGTTTGCTTCTTGTTTACCTGCCTTGCATTTGTGATGCTGGAGTTGGCGTGGCCGCCTATTGGGCGCCACACAAGCTGCAGCGTGATGACAGCCTTACATGTTTATGTATATAGGCAGACAATTATAAAAGCAGGTAAAATAGTTACAATGAAAGGAACAAGTAAAGCCATCCCATTCAAAACAGAACAATATAAATTCAGCAAAAGACGTGGGTCCCACAAAACAGAATATCTTAACTGTAAAAGGCCAGGGTTAAGAGAAGTGTCTTCAGCATACAGCAAAAGCTATACTGAGGCATCTAATCATAAGCCTGCATTTTTATTAAAGCTTATATGTTTAATCAGGGCCTGTATCTTAAAAGACCAGTCTTAGAAGACCAGTTGCCTAAAAACCTTGACAAGATATTTTTACTCCTAGACAAGGGGCCCCCCTGATTTATAGCAGAAAACAATTCTCAAAGTCGTAAAAAGGGAATTACAGGCTGACAGCCAAGGTTACACTGACCCTACAAATTAAGGGTGGATAAATAGTAAAATGAGCCATATCTTCTTCCTAAGGTTAAGAAGGTCAAGAGCAGTGAAAAAGCATCTAGCTGGCAGAAACAGAACATTTTCTGGGAAGACTTTTCAAAAGCTGTTTGTTTCTTAAACTAAGATCCTTTTAAGATTTCTTTTCCTTTTAAAAGGTTGTTTATGTATTAAATATATTAGTTTAAATATAATTATGCAAAGGATTTAAGAAATGCTAGATTCTTATTACATATAGTTGGAAGAGATCACAGGGGCCATCAGGCACCAGCCCCCCCTTGCCAGACAGAAGACGCCAATCGAGCGCTCTTGATATATGGTTGTCAGGCCTTTTGTTTAGAAACCTTCAAATGAAGATCTCAATGTTGATGTGAACTCAATCTTTGACATATGCATAAGATAAAAATTCAAGATTAATTATCTGTTTTGGAAGGCAATAGGGCAAGGAGGGCAAGAGGTGAGCTGGTAATTAAGATTCCTTGTTGAGACACATGTAAGATATATTACTACTTATTTGTCATTTATAGATAGAAGAATATATAGCTTTTTATTTTCCATAAAAGGGCAAGAAGGAAATGGGTGTATCTTTTGTGATTGGCTCTAGCAAACAGCCAATAGGAATTTCAACCAGGCTGATTGGACAGAGGCAGCCACAGGAGGAGCAAGGGGGCTGGATTAAGGAAATATAAGTGCTGGCCAGAATGGCAAGAGGCCAGGCCAGAGCTTGGTAACCATATACCACTGTGCCTCATATTTATTTGTCTGACAAATAAATTACTATTTTAATTTCTCTACTGCTGCGTTGAATATTTCATTCCAGCTAAGCGTTAACCACAAGCAGGGTGCTACAATACAAGGCTAGATGCACCAGTGGGCGGAGAGTTCCACTGTTTACGGACTGCCTAACAATATGAATCGAACGTGTGCAAGTTGGGAAGTAATGTATGTGCTCATAAGATGGAATGTGAGTTAATTCTGAAGTATCCACCGCACTTTCACTGCGAACAATTGTGCTGACAAGCCTTACAGGACGAACTCTTTCCTTGTGAAGTTGTTGTTAAACGACAAAATACATAAGCATATTTTTGCGTCTCAAGGAAAGGGAGTAAGGTTTCTTTTCCCTTGCCGACAAAATGATAAAGCCAGATGAAGTGCTAACAGCTTGCCAGTTTCAGCACTAAGTCTGAAACACTAAACATAACAGCATGCGGCATATTTGCTGATTCACAGTAATGATGAGTTTAGCAGAGCATCAAGAGGCTGGCAGAGGAGGTGGTGGTGCACTGCAGTAATATAACAAAGTCCCTAAGTGACCTGGGCCATTGCAGTGCAGGCTCTAACATGCTCTTGAAACATTATAAGCATTATGTGGCCTAATGGCTTGTCTGATCCTCCTGCAGGCTAAACTCCAATGAACTTTGGGGATGATTTTAAAGAGAGAGGCTTGAGAAGTCTCCATCCTATTAATCCACAACTGTTCCCTGAATCCTCTGGAAAACTGTCACTGGGGGCCACTCACATCTATTACACAGTGGCAATCTCCAAGCTAGGTCCTGTGGGACAAATTAAATGAGATTTTAAATGCCCGTATGCATTTAACCTGCCTGTTTTTTGCCCCTGTATGTAGCAAACCTGGAGGGAGGCCTATTTAGAAATGGGACCGTGCAGTTCAGGGAGTGGGAATTTAACCCTTTGTTTCCCCTGCATGGCATTCCTGATGAGTGACCAGACTGTGGAGGCACTGGTAGCTCAGCAAAGCCACCATGACAGCAACAGGCAGTTGGGATTGCTCTGCTGGAGTGTTTGTTATTATGCAAATTTCACCCCCAAATAATAAAAACAGAATGGGTCGAAGGCTGTACTTTTGAAGTTTTAACCAGGATATTGTTTCCTCTGAAATACCTGCCCATTTATTTCCATGGAGTTTTCTGCTTCTGTGCCCCATCGTAATTGGATATCCATGGAAACCCTGCACAGTGTCTTGGAAATCCTTGGTGATGGGCATCAAATGGGAAGGAAAACCACTGTTTTATTTCAATTGGATATGCTTTTAGGTGTGCAATTGCTTGTGTGTCGCCATTCATAATCTCTTGACTAGAATGTGCAATAGCTTGTGCACTGAACTGCTATTATTTTTTTCTCTCTCTCTCTTACTCACACACACATGTGTGTGATGGAAAGTAAATTATGCAGAAGGTGGGCTGGGGATAATTGCATCAAAAGAACTACCACATCTACATCAGAAATGTGCCAGATTATGACAGTTATGTCCATTCATTTATACGATGTGGTTGCTATTCTTAAGTAGCTGTGATTAGCTTACTTCAATGTATTAAGATGTGTGTTGTATAAAATATTTTATTGCAAGCCACCTGGATAATGTGTATAAATCTAAACAGTAAATAAATATGAGCTCTATCTAGAGTAGCTTGCTTGTACTATAAATTCATGTACAGTTACTTATATTTATTAAGCATTCAGCAGAAGGCAGAGACTAATTAGCAATCAGGGCTGTCAAAGCACAACTGAAACGCAACATTAGAGAGAGGCTGGCTATGCATACCAAATGTAAGGCGCAGAAGTGAAGCTTATCCCTGGTGATAGAGGGAGAAGGGAAGAGAAGGTTTCTGTACAAAGCTGGCATGTACATGTACAATACGGGTCTTATAGAGGAGGGCTTTTAAATAACTGTTTGATTTCTATTTTGTGGTGTCAGCTTTGAGAAATGAGACTACAGGGAAGAGAGGCTATTCCAAGCATTGATATCTGCAATAATAATTTTCAGGGGGTGGGTCAATGACTTGTAACTACAAGTTGTTGGCTTGTCTGTTTGCAGGCTTAATATGACCTGGGAAAACGTGACAAGTGGGGTGTTCAGCATCTTTATGTCTTGGATAAAGGAACTGAGGTGATGCTCCTCAAATTTGGAATTGAGGGGATGCTCATCAAATTTGCAGTGAACGCCCAACTGGGAAGGCTAGCCAGTGCTGCTGAAGACGAAATGAATTTCAATAGGGACAAATGTCAGGTTCTACACTTGGCAGGAAGAACCAGCTGCACAGATATAAGAGGGGGAGGCACATGTCTTGCCAGTAGTATATGTGAAAAGGATCTCGGTATGGGCGTCGCCAATGGGGGGGTGCAGATATTCCCCCGATCAAGTAAAACAATACTTAACTGACCAGTCGTCGCAGTTCTGCCCCCCCAAGTCCTGCCTCCCAACAAAAATCCTGGCTGCGCCCATGGATCTCAGAGTCCTAGGATGATGATGATGATGATGATGATGATGGTGATACCCCGCCCATCTGGCTGGGTTTCCCCAGCTGCTCTGGGTGGCTTACAGCACATAAAAAAATGCAAAACATTAGACATGAAAATTTTCCCGATACAGGGTTGCCTTCAGATGTCTTCTAAAAGTCAGATAGTTGTTTATTTCCTTCACATCTGATGGGTGGGTGTTCCACAGGGCGGGCACCACTACCGAGAAGGGCCTCTGCCTGGTTCTATGCCCACAGGCTTCTGATGCACTGAGAGGTCAGCAGTGTTGCCACACCAATGGCGCACTTGAAGCTTGGGAACATTTGAGGTGAGGACCAATGAGGTCTAGGTTATGTCTCGAGTTTGAAGAGCTTCAAACTTCCTGTTTCAGTGTAATGGCCATTCAGTGAGTCTTACTAATACTCTTACTCTGCTAATTCTTGTATTCCAACTATGCTTCTATTCAGAGATTTGGTTTTTTATGTATGCAAATGCAGTTGGAGATGGTTGGATAATAGTAAAGCGGCAACCCAAGAGCAAGGTTTGAGTCACAGGTGGAGGAATCTGTGGTCCTGCAGATGTTGTTGGTCTTCAACTCCCATCATGATTGCCCACGATGGCTGAGGCTTCTGGGAGTCCAAGAACTGCAGAAAGTTTTCTCAGTTTTGTCTTCCCTTCTGATATACACCTCCAGTGGCGTAGGAAATGTGTTCAACCTTCAGGTATTTACTTGAAAGGGATTAATTTTCATTTATATATCCAGCACATTTTATCCTTACACTGTAGAGAAGACGGCGAAATGTTTTCCTTTCCATCTGCTGCTCTTGTGTGGGTGGTTCCCCCCCCTTCTTGCTCCACCCACCCCCAGAGCCAACACTAAAGTGTGCATTGAGTTGGAGGATATAAGAAAGTCAATCTATTCTTCTACAGGGATTTGCACTGCATGGGTGTTCCCTTTTATAACTAAGATTCCCAAAACTTATCTTGAGGTTACTTGATATATCTTTTTTTAATTAAACAATGATTCATCTTTTTTTTCCTTTTTTTTTTTGATGATGCCGAGAAACAGCTCCTGTTCTCTGGCAGAAAATAAACATCCACTTGAGACGCCCCCCCCCCAAACCACCCACCTTCTCTCCTCTGAAAGTAATACCCTCCCCCCCCCAAAAAAAAAGCCAGTTGAGGAAATGCATGTTTGGACTAGGAACTGAAGCAAATGATACTTTACAAGTTACTTTCATTACTTCTTTGGAAGGGATGGAGGGCAGGGGGGGGGGAGAGGATTGGGAGAGAGGGGAGCAGATACTGTCAAGATTTCCAGATCTGTTTTTTTTCCATTAAATACTAGTTGGATGCTGGTGTGAGTCTTTCCCCGCTGCTTTTCCCACAGTCAGTAAGACTTATCTCACAATGGAGTTAGTGTCAGCTGTCCAAAGCTAACTAGGAGATATGCTCCTTTCGCCACTGCTCTTGCTTATCACCGACACCCTCTAGCTCCCCCCCCCCCAACTGTGGTTCATTTACAAACCCGCAAGGCCAGTTTTGTTGTTGTTGTTGTTTTGCTTTTGCCTGCCATAACTCCACTTAAATTCAATGGAATTACATGGTGGTTGGGTTTGGTCCAAGCAGTCTGAGATGAGGCACAGTAATGTGCTCCTTAGACAGTTCGGATCTGTGCAGGTGCAAAATGAGAACAGAACTCTAGAGCTTTTGCAGGATTTACATTTCAGATCTCTGGGCTGTGCCACAGCATCAAAGCATATATGTCACCCAATCTCTTCTGGGAACAAGACCACGTCGCCATCACCACCAAAGGGACAACATCAGAAAAGAGACCTGTGTCTCAAAGTAGCAGTGAAAAATTAGTTCCTTTTTTTCCAGACAAGGGATTGCAAATTTGGAGGTGCTTTTGCAGGTTATTTTCTGTCAATCCACATAATTTACAGGGAATTTAAGCAGAAAGAGGCAGGGCCCTGCCCCAAGGACTTACCATCGAAATTTCAATAGTGAAGGAAACAGTTAACTGTGGGAAGGCAAAGACAAGGGCAGCCACTCAAACTTAGGTGTTGTTTCAAGAGGCAGGGGATGAATTGACTGCAAGAACACCTCTGGATTTCCTATACGTCACATATTTGTTAATGCAATATGGAAAGTGGAAGAGAGATTTTCAAATGGAACATACGCTGTAGTCGATGCGACTTTTGCATTTGGTTTGCAGGTATCAACTCTAGGGCTTATATGCAGAAACCTGCTAACTCCCCCCCCCACTCCACTGTATATTTTCCTTTACAAAATCATCCAACACTGTCCTCAATTATAGTAGCGCCACAAATGCAGTAGGTTGTTGCTGCTGAAGAGATATATTTTGCATGTCAATTTTCCAATATTGCAATGTGTGCCAGTTGTGTATTCTACGGCTGGAGATGAGGAAGCGTCTCTTGACTAGTTTATTTCATGCCCTAAAGGCAAGACACCTCCAAACTGAATAGACACAGAACATTCTATATACTAGCTTGGAGAAGGATAGTGTAGAAGACAATACTTAGGTGCTTCTCCTATGTTCTTCTTTATATATGTGGGAATACTAGAAGTAATATCCATTGACATTTTAGACGCAGGCATGCAGACAAATTCAAGGAAGCATATTATATAAGAGACAGAGTTGAAGGACCAAACGGTCTTGGACTTCTCACCAGGGTCTCCACTTATGAAAGCCCACAACCCCATGTTTCAGACCATGCATGACTAGGGACTTGTCCACATGAAGCAAAATGCAGATTCGTACTGGCCTTGTCTCCCCATTGCTTCTAAACCTTGTGTTCCCCACCCCAAAATATCCTTGGCTTCACCCACCAGAACCTGAACTGGTGCCACTCATGTACTGCTGGTGCATATGTGATTTGTATTCCAGGGACTCTGTTCTTTACACACCTCCAGAACTTGCCCTTTGTGATATAAAGAATACAGGGCCACTCAGTCAGCGTCAGTTGCGTTCGGAAGTTAAGCATGCAAGTGAGTCAGAGTGAAGTGTTCTCAGCTAACCCTTAAAAACCGAGACTACATCTGACTTGTTAATATAACACAGACATTGACATTTCCTGGTGACTGTAAACAGTGAAATGCTTTTAAAGTTAATGGAATACAGGTGCAGCTGGACTCTGCTAAAATGTTCTCAGAGCAAAGGGCGAAAAGAACTTCAGAGTCCTCTGTAGGGCATTGATGCTAGCAGAGTTGGGTTTCTTGCTCCATTTTTAACACCCACACTGGGCACTGTAATTCACCCCTCACAGAGTTACAATTCCCAGCAACGCTTCGCAAACTACGGTGCCCAGAATCCTTTGAAGTAGAATTAAAATGTGCTTTAAAGGTGAATATGGAGCCTACGTACACATTAGGCCCAAACTACATATTCCACTAGTAATGCCCCCTTCCCCCAAGTGTGCTTTATGCTGCCACTCTTTACCTTGAAAGAAAATCAGCAATGTTTGGTCTTGATCCGGCGTCACACACCCAAGCTGTGATGGGGGCCCATCTGGCTAGTTTCCATACGAAATCAAAGCGGCAGTGTTAAGCACACTTTGTTTTCTTATAGCATGATTAATGTTATGTGTCATTTGTCCCTTACTTTCTTCAGAGAAAGGCTCTGTGTACGGAGGAGGTGGCCATTCACTGGCTACCATTTACGTGAAGGGCAATGTGAAGGGCAGGGGGAGCAAATAGGCATGCAAGGATTGTTTTCCCCACAGTGCAGAAATCCAGAGCCTGGGCAAGAGTAGACCCATTGATTCCTCACCCCCCCCCCTTTGGACTAAGCTTTATTCAGTTGGCTAGTTTTTATTAAAAAGCATTAAACACATTCAGTTTTCAAAACACACTTCCAATTTGTATGGTGCTAGCAATTGCTCACAATAATATAATGAAAACTGCAACTCAAAATTCTGCTCCAGCCATGGCGATGTTATTGCAATGTCTCCACTGCCATGAATTCCACTCTTCCAGACAATTGCCTTATCAACAAAGGACATTTTGCCCACACTTCACTGTCCCTAGGCTTTTAAATATGCAGCATGCAGCATATAAAATGGAGAAAAAAGACATTTTTTTAGAGAGAAAAAAACAAGGGAAGTGAAATCTTTTGTTTTCAAATCCCAGGAGATGTTAAGTACTTGTTTACTTTATTGTTTTTCCCATCCAGCACCTGATTAGGATTGGCAAGTATAAACAGATTTCATAGATGACTTTATCCCACAAGGGTTTCAATTTAACTTGACACGTCAGTTTTGTTTCCAATCTAGACCTGAACTCTACTGTGAGGGAGGGAGAGGGATGAATCCTTTGTGGCGAAGAGAAAGAAATACTGTTGTTTTTATACTGTTTTCTCTCAAAAAAGTATAATTCATTATTTAAAGATCCTAGAAACAAATACGAAGGCAGGTGTTTTGCCTTTTCTGCCCATTGCATCAAACTGAATACCACCACTTAACATGATGCATATTAGTGATCCGTATCTTAAGGTCTAAGGTCCATGCCAGTGTCATTTAACGATTAGGTGTGCATTAATTTCATGTTAGTTTCATATTAAAAAGGAAGACATTACCAGTGAAGCAAGCTTGAAATTAACAACAGACTGGTCATCAAAAAGTGGGATGCATCTTTAAGCACTAACGGATGGCAGAATTAAAAGGTTGTGCAACAAAGGAATCCAACGCAACTGTTGTGCTTGTGGAAGATTCCTCAGACAGCTAATTCTTATTGCACCCCAGCTGGTTCTTGTTGTGCAATCAGTTGCGCAACCATCTTTGGTAATGTACTTGTGTTTTCCCTTGCTTTCCACCAGCACAGCAAGTATACCACTAAGTGATTTTAATGTAGCACTACATTGGTTACAACCCCTTGTGGCGTAATCGGTCAGTGTGTCTGGCTGTTAACCAGAAGGTTGGTGGTTTGAAACCACCCAGAGACGGCAATGGACAGGATTCTTGCATTGCAGGGGGTTGGATGAGATGACCCTTCCAATTCTACAATTCTATGGTTTTATGAAACCCCAGTCTACTGTAACATCACCTTCACGGGTGTGCCTCTGAAGGATTCTCAGAAACGTCAGTTGATTCAAAACACAGCTTCCAGAAATTCAACTTCCGTTTCAGTATTAACTCCTATTTTGCTTGGCTACCAATTTGGTTTTTTTTATATGCCTGTTGCCTTTGTCCATGGAGTTTTCTTGGCAGGGATACTGGAGTGGCTTGCCAGTTCCTGCTCCAGGTGGATCACGTTTGGTCAAAACTCTCCACTATGACCTGTCCATCTTGGGTGGCCCTGCACGGCATAGCTCAGAGCTTCTCTGAGTTATTCAAGCCCCTTCGCCACGGCAAGGCAGTGATCCATGAAGGGGCAGTGATCCATGATGTATGGAAGTGAGAGCTGGACCATAAAGAAAGCTGATCGCCGAAGAATTGATGCTTTTGAATTATGGTGCTGGAGGAGACTCTTGAGAGTCCCATGGACTGCAAGAAGATCAAACGCATCCATTCTTAAGGAAATTAGCCCTGAGTGCTCACTGGAAGGACAGATCGTGAAGCTGGGGCTCCAATACTTTGGCCACCTCATGAGAAGAGAAGACTCCCTGGAAAAGACCCTGATGTTGGGAAAGATGGAGGGCACAAGGAGAAGGGGATGACAGAGGACGAGATGGTTGGACAGTGTTCTCGAAGCTACAAACATGAGTCTGACCAAACTGCGGGAGGCAGTGGAAGACAGGAGTGCCTGGCGTGCTCTGGTCCATGGGGTCACGAAGTGTTGGACACGACTAAACGACTAAAAAACACCACCAATTTGTTTCCAGGTTGAGTTTTGATGGCTTTTACCTTTAAGGCCTCAGATATTCTGGGGATGGGATGTCCTAGCAGTATTCTTATCAACACCCGAGGCTCTGCTGCATGTCCTCCTGTCGTCTGTGGTGGAGATGCAAGACAGATCCTTTGGGATTGCAGCCAAAGTCGTGGAATGCCTTCCCATGGGAGGCCCACTTGACTCTGCCACTGCTTGTCTTCTGGCAAGTAATGAAAAACCTGCTTATTTCAGGGGGCATTTAGGAATGGTTCTAGCCAATTCATTTATTTTGCTGTCTCTGCTGTTACGACGTGCAGAGATTATATTGGCATGGTGTGTGTGTGTGTGTTAAATTTCAGGATGTAAGTCTTTTGTTAACCAAATAGTTATTTATTGTGTATTTTGAATATTTATTCAGAGGTAATCGTTGCTAGTAAGCATGTGTAGGATGGTACCCTTAACTACTGTTAGCCACCATGCTGGATTTTATTTTTTAACTGGAAACTCGGCACAAGCTATTTTTAAAAATAGTACCTCGGGAGAGCCACATTGATTGAAATACCTATTTGAAAACCACTTTGAGGGAGGAGTTCTTGCACCGTAGTACTTCATGCTACAAATAATTTTATTTTATTAAGACTATACATGGATTGAGGTGCTACTGAGTTGACTATTTAATTTTGTTATCATGCTGCTTACTAGTAGGTGACTTATATTTTGTGACCGTTAGAATTAGGCTGGAAGCCACTATGGTGCCAGACCAAACAACCTATTTGTGTGTAAAGTTGTTAAAGTTCATAACAATATAAGACAACTTCTGCTGGAACAGACCAAAGACCTGTTTCCAACAAGGGAAGCAAGGCATTTATATTGAAAGAAAGAACCAGCCTTAAGTTGTTGTTTTTTTTAAAAAATGGAAATCCCTCTCCCTAAAAATATTAATGCAATTGTCATTTTTGTCTGGTTGCATCACCCACAAAGCTTATTAGAGTTGCTTAGAACAAATACTTTAACCCAGCGCTACTTTTTACCATGACAGAATATGTTCTTCATATAGTTATCTGTTATCAACATAAGGGGTCACCAAAATATAGATCACATTGGCCTAGCAGTAAAAATAATAATAATACAGTCCTTTTTACCTCTGGTGTTTGATGTGGTGACTACAGTGTCTAGTGAGGCTGCCTGGCTAATACTTAGGTTGGTTGCTTGTTATTTTTTCAGCATCAAGCACCAGTGTATAGTCTGGTGCTTTAACAACCATGCTTACTAGAAAACAAGTATATTCCTTCTGCATGGTTGTACAGTGGTACCTCGGGTTAAGTACTTAATTCATTCCAGAGGTCTGTTCTTAACCTGAAACTGTTCTTAACCTGAAGCACCACTTTAGCTAATGGGGCCTCCTGCTGCCGCACCGCCGGAGGATGATTTCTGTTCTCATCCTGAAGCAAAGTTCTTAACCCGAGGTAATATTTCTGGGTTAGCGGAGTCTGTAACCTGAAGCATATGTAACCTGAAGCGTATGTAACCCAAGGTACCACTGTATGAGAAGCCCCTAAAAATATCCCCATTTTTCTCTGCCTTTCTATTGCACTGTAACATTTACACCCTGTTCTTAACACACCTCTTCCTAATTTGATTGCATGGTCAAAACTGACCTTTTTGTAACTGAAAAGGGCACTGCAGCCAGATCACCTAAACCAGCCCCAGGAGAAAATCTCTTAAATTGCTTGAACTCTGAGCAGCATACCTTCCTATGCAGTAAAGAGGCGATGTCTGGGAGGATCCCACAGCATGTCCAGGTCATAATTCAAGATTCCTTGCTCTATTAGGGAATCAGCATTTTTAACACTAATGTTAAATACAATAAATAGTGCAGTGGCCGCCAACTTTCTTGGGCTCATAGCGCGTTTGAAAACTGTTGTGGGCACCACACACACCACATTGCAACCGCACACATTGCAACTACAAATGCATTCATAGCAACTACAAGCACACAAACACTGTTTGCACACCACCAGCAACTAGATTGGGGGGAGGGGGGAGTCTTCTATTGGAATCCATAGGTTCCCCCCCCCCCCAAAAACCTAACTGTAGAAGGAGGCAGGTGATTTCAAGGAAGAGAGTTGCATCTGATGAGGTAAGTGTTAACCCTTCACTTCCCAGCTGCCCACCCTCTGCTGTGAATCCTCATTCTTTGAATTACAGCATGTGGGCATTTTGGTGGAATGGGGAAGGAGAGGCAAGGGTTAACCATTCTGCAACCTGCCCCCTGAAAATCACCTTCCTGTAGCAATTAGGTTTCAAAGCCTTCTACTGGCTATTCAGTGAAGGGAAGGCTGGGACCCTGCAGGTGTACTCATTGGTGTTACAAATAAAAACAGCACAAAAACAATACAGTGGTACCTTGGGTTACATACGCTTCAGGTTACAGACTCTGCTAACCCAGAATTAGTGCTTCAGGTTAGGAACTTTGCTTCAGGATGAGAACAGAAATCGTGCTCTGGCGGTGCAGTGGCAGCAGGAGGCCCCATTAGCTAAAGTAGTGCTTCAGGTTAAGAACAGTTTCAGGTTAAGTACGGACCTCCAGAACAAATTAAGTACTTAACCCGAGGTACCACTGTAATGAAAAAAGAAGCCACTTCATTGTCAAAATAAAGTACCTGCCACACTTCTGAAGGTATTTGCCATCAGGCTGAATAGCAGTTTCCTTC
Organism: Podarcis cretensis; assembly: GCF_951804945.1. Lineage (NCBI taxonomy): Eukaryota > Metazoa > Chordata > Lepidosauria > Squamata > Lacertidae > Podarcis > Podarcis cretensis. Next base: position 28,751,447 of record NC_137173.1, on the reverse strand, counting down.
TTGATCTGAATGGAAATAAAATCTAGAATCTATAGGAGAAACAACAACATGGAAAATTAATGCATTTCTTAATTGAGGCAGGAATATCATCTGGTATCAATTAAACTAGTAATTAATTACTGTCGCAATGTAGGCACTAAAAACCATACATAATTAGAATAACATGAAACCTTTTATGCCTCTGTTCCGGCAGAACAGGAGGAGGGGTGGCATGAGGAATGTCGTTTTCGTTCCTGAGTGTATTTCATTAGCAGCGAACAAAACCAACCTACTGAACCGCCCAATCACTTCCAGGAAAAGTTGGAGGCGTCCCCCTTTCCACCACATCCAGTGCTTCCACTGCACATCCCACAAATTAAAGCTCATACCACCAAACAGTTCAAAGGGTGGTTGCATAAAAATGCCTCTCACCAGGAGATCCTGTTCACTTGGGCCAGAGAGTAATGCGAAAAGTATTTTCGTCATTAATAAAGCAGCATCTATCAGCTGCCGCAGACAAGTTTCCCTTTCACCCTGGAGTCTGTGTTTAATATTGGACAGATGTTTGAGAAAGTGCATTAATCCAGCAGTGGGAATGGACAACCGACCACCTCTGGGCTGTGTTTTCTGCAGCTTGTGACATTATTTTGTCCAGGCCCATAAATCAGTGGACAGTATCTCTGGGATCAGCCTTACTAAGTAGCATAGTGATGCAGCCACCGTAGGCAGATGTGGGGAATGGGAGCAGTGGCAATATATTGGAGGTGACATTTGTGCCACACAGCCTGCCCTGCACCCCCTAAGCTAACCCGCTGCTCTCAAGTGCAGTGAGGCAGCCACTGATTGGGCACATATAGGTCGTTGCCTGCAAGTGATAGGGACCTGAGTCCAGATGTTGGACTCCCATCAGTCACAGCTAGCACAGCCAATGGTCAGGGCTTGTGGGAGCTATATTCTCACACCAGGAAGGTCACAGGTCCCTGAACAATGGGTATAAGTGTATACATTGGGTGGGACAGGGCAGGTGTATCTAGAGAGAGAGAGGATGACATGAAAACGACCTCTGTTAAATTTGGCCTTGTCTCTTCCACATGTTGCTGATAACCTCCGTTCTCACTTATTGATGGCACATCAATCGTGTTTGTAGTTAAGGCTCCTTTGAAGTGAAACTCTTTGATGAAGTTCACCTTATCTCAAATTCACCCTCTCTCAATCAACAAAAAAACTTCCGAATTGGCCCAGCAGATGGAAAACACAACATTATTATTTTTTAAATGAAACATGGGAGAAATCCTCTTTCTAGGAAAAATCTTTTTGAAGAGTGGGATATAAACTTGATCAAAACATTACTATTCTGTGCATTGAGTTTTTCTTCCACTGTCTGTGGTGCTCATATGCATGCGCTAAAAGGGATACATCCTCTAACAACACAGCCTCTTCAAGATGTCAGAATTACCAAATGAACTTTTTAGAGCACATGAGTGGAACGGCATTTCTCAACTCTCCAGCTGGTACCTCGGCTTGCCTGCCCTGAACCTCTCATCATACAGCTTCATTGGATAGTCCCAGGTTGCAGTATTATGAGAGAAGGAGAAAAACTTCCCTATCCACTTTCTCTACACATGCATAATTATGTTGAGTAGCCAACACGGTGCCAGATGTTGTAGGACTTCAGCTCCCATCAGCTTCAGCCAAAATGGTCAATGGTAAGGGATGATGGGAGTTGTAGTTCAGCAAAAGCCCTGGAACATCACATTGGCTACCACTGCTGTAAGGTAGGGCCACCTCTCATGCCTTTTTTTAAACAAGTGAACACACTTTGACTTAGATTAGCAAATAGATTTCCTCCAAAGCAACCTGGGCTCGCCCCCGACCTCGCACAGAGCTACAATTCCCAGCACCCACAAACTACAGTTCCCAGGATTTTTTGCGGAAGCCCTGTGCTTTAAATGCATGAAGTGGATGTTCCTGCTCTCTGCAGCTTCTGGGCCTGCCTCTTCCTCTGAATTCCGCCGGTTGGCATCAGTGGGGCGGCCAGTGCCAGCTCGCAGGTATCCCGTTCTGCCGTTGCCTCCAAGTGCGTCAAAAATTGGCCTTGAACATTGGCCCGCTTGTTGCCTGTAGCTGGGCTTTGCTGCTGCTTTGGGGTGCAGCCCTACTCAAGTAGCCTTCCCGGGGAAGACGCTCCATTGAACTATACGGGGTGCGTTTTCCCCGGCGGGCAGGCATTCCTCACCTGCGCAAGGGGCGCGGGCGGGCGTCGGGGGGCGCGCCTGTGGGCGAGGGGCGCTGCCTAATGGCCGGGACGGCGGCGGCGGCGGCGGCGATGACCCTTCCGGGGGCGGTTTCCGCGAGGCGAGCTGCAAGGCGGCGAGCGGAGAGTTCAGCTCACCCCTCCGGGGGCGGAGGGAGGAGAAGGCGAAGCGCAGGGGGGAAGCAGCCCAGGAGCCCAGCGCCTCCGCACAACCGGGACTCGTGCGCTCCGGGCAGCCACGCCGGCGGCGGCGGCAGGAAAAAGAAGCAGCAGCCGCGACCAGGCCCGGGAGAAGCCCCACAGGGCAGGCGGCGGCGGCGGCTGGGCCCCCGCGGGGCTTTGCTCATGCCGCGGCTCCGCATGTGGCTGTGCGTCTCCGGGACGCGGTTTCGGCGCGCGCGCGGAGCCCCCGGAGCCGGCGGAGGCGGCGTTATGCCCCGCGGACGCCGCTAGGATGAGCTGCAAGCGGCCGGCGGCCAAGCCCCAGCTGCGGAGGTCCTTCAGCGAGCAGCTCCGGGACTCGACGGCTAAAGCCTGGGATTTACTCTGGAAGAACGTCCGCGAGAGGCGCCTGGCAGGTCAGTCCGGCGCGCGCCCGCCCGCCCTTGCAAGCCTCAAGGGGAGAAGAGGGGCAATGCGCTCCGGGGACCCCCTCAGACAGACAGACAGACAGACAGCCCGCCTGCCCTGCGCTTGCCACGAGGCCAGGCGGCGGCGGCAACAACTCCACACTTGCTCGACTTCCGAGCGCGCGCGCCAAGTTTTGTTCTGTCTCTCTCTCTCTCTTTGAACACCGTTCGGGTGCTTTTTTTGGTTTTTTGTTTTTGCATTTCCCGCCTCTGCGCTCCGAATGATAAGCTCGCCTTGGCCAGATTCCTTTCTGCCTTCTATCTGCAGGAGAACAATTCAGAAGAGACACTTTTCCAGTGAAGGTTCTGCAGATAGAAAGCAGAAGAAACCTTGCCAAAAAATAAAAAAGAGGAGGCTTTTCATTGGACTCACGCTCCCGCATCTCTCTGGGGACTTGGGTTTGTACATCAAAACTCTGTTGGTGCAGTATTGATGTAAGAGTTTAGTTAGGACCAGGATGTGTTATACAGTACTGAGGCATTGCCAAGGCTGGGACGAAAGAGCAGCAGCTTTTTTTTGGGGGGGGGGTATGTGCGTGTGTGTGTACCATTATAGAAGAACAGATTGTCAATGTTTTAGGATACTATTGTTATCCATGCTACCGGAGCGGGGGGCATTTGTTGTTTTCTGATTCTTGAGATCTGTGCGCTGTGCGTGACTTTGTAATGTGCCACAGGGACCTTGTCCTTCAAGAGGGCTGCACGCTGCACATCGGAGCTCTGTGCAATAAAATGGATTGGTGCTCTGTGCCAGAATCTCAGTGTTTTAAAAATAGGTCTCATTGGGAGCACAGACTGGGATGGACCAATTTTCTGATTCTGGACACAGTTTGGTGCAGTTGTGGGCTATTCTTGCCTGCATTGCTCTGAAGCATGTGCTAGGGTTTGGATGCATGCACCACACAACTATTTCTGCATCCCATGCAGCACAATCCCTAAGCAGGCTTAGTTAGATGCACTCCCCCACTGAGTTCAATTGGACTTTTATCCCTCTCTAGTAAGGTGGTCAAAACAAAATAAAAAAATTCCTTCCAGTAGCACCTTAAAGACCAACTAAGTTAGTTCTTGGTATGAGCTTTCGTGTGCATGCACACTTCTTCAGATAGGTATAGCTGTATAATGTGTACGCAGCCTAATTGTACTTGAGAATTTCATCCTGGCTGCGCTTCCAATTGGTGTGCGCACTGAAGTGGATTAACTTAACTTCCTGATAAGCGAAACATCGTGATCTATGACTTTATGTACTTACGTGTCTAAAGCAGAATTCATTTGTCTTTCTCCATGTATATGGTTGTGTGAAAGGTGTACAACAGGAACTTCAGCTTTCCCCTCAGCTTCCCTTTTCCCTTTGAGGTCAAGGCTCTATGTGATCCACTCTATCCCAGCCCCTCCATTCCCCTGAGGCCGTGCAACCACTTCTCTCCTTGCAGGGCACTCTGACTATACTGCAAGACTCTTGCTAAGTTTCTCCACCCACACCCCAGCCTTCATCTCTATGCTGCATTTAGTTAGAAGGTTTCTTGACCTTCACTCTGCCCAGGGTGTTCAGCTGTATACCCTGACCAGAATGTCTGTATACCAAGTATAGGATGTGCTGTGGTTGCACATGCATGCTCACACATGGTCACTGTAGCACATTGTGGAATGTGTTTGTTCAGGAGCAATCTCTGTGTGGCCACAGTAGCTAGGTGTAAATTCCTACAAGAGAGCTTCTTTATATACAGTATCTGTGAAACGTGCAGCTGGCCCTTTCCAGTGTGTTTTCCTAAGCTATTTTTAAATACGTTGCTTTGGTTCACAATCGTGCGTCCCCAGGGCAGCTTTCTAGCGGTCCTACCCCTCACCCCAGCCTGCAGCTGAAGTGCTTTTCCTGCCTTCTCCAGTGTTGTGAGCTTCTATCTTTACCATCTTCTCAATTATTGATCTCCCATTTCATTTCAGATTAGCAAACCAGGCAGTAGGGAGAGGAGCTGCTCCTGAAAAGCACCTCCTGTGACCACAGAGGAGCAAGGAATGTTTGCCCCCCTCCCTGCCGTGTTTAGTTGGTTGCAATGTTTGGCTGGCAGAAGTGCCAAGATGCTCTCAGCTCGCTGTGTTCCTACCTGGAACTTTTGGCAAGCTTGTGCGGCACTTTCTGCACTCAACCAAAAGCATGTGAAGCACACAGGGAGGATATAAACGCCTTCTGTTTCGCTGCCGCCACCGCCGCTGCCCTGCCTCAGAGAGTCCCACTTTGTGTTGAGGAATGCGCAAGTAGCTCTAGTACATGAGTGATCTTCTGTGAACATTCAGGAACAAGGGGAAGCAGTGGTCAGGTGTGGGGTAAGAGATCAAAGTGCTTCCTGAGTCTTGGGGCCTGCATATTATCTTTACAATCTCTTTCTGGGGGGGGGGGTGTGAAACCCCAGCCAAAGTGTGCCCTTTCCATGATGACCAGAGTAGAGATAGAGTAGGAATAGAGGGCTTGTCTTCAGATATTGTTGGATTCCAGTTCTACCTGGCATAGCCAATGATCTTGGACAATGGGAGTTGTGGTCCAGCAACACATACAGGGCCACAGGTTTCCCGCCCCTGATTAGAGACCCTAATGGTCTATAGAAGGATGGAGCTAGAATTTCACTTTCTGCTCTGTTTATGTATCAAAAGTAAGGGTTTTCTAAAGTGAGCATTCTTTGTGAGTACATGAAATGTACTTCTTTCTGTCCTGTTTTCTGTGTGGCATCATTGCGCCAGGAGGCAGTATCAATAAAACACACTATTTATCTACTACGTGTACACACAGAATCAGAGCCAAACAGTGAGTTGTATTCTCTACCATTTGAGCTGATGGGCTTTTAGTTTTAATGGTTCAGTTTCCCATAGTCCTGTGTTGTGTATGAACATAGCCCATGTCTCCTCCTTTTGTCTTTCTTGTCCTTAGGAAAAAGATGAGTAAGACCTGCCAAGAAAACAAATCTCTATATACTTACCTTTTTGGCATGGATGCTGCTTTCATGTGGGCACGTCTCATGCTGCAACAGCCTCTTTTGAAACAGGAAACCATTTGGGTGGGTGGATGGCATGTTTACTATGCATGCCACTGTCTACTCAGATACTTTCGCTTGGGAAGTAAAGGCAACATTCATCTGTTTCATGAGGCATGGCCATGTGTGAGTACCGATCACGGCACACTAACAATATAAGAATTGTAAACTCTATAAATCAGGGGGGTGGTCAGATGTTTTCTTGATTACAAAATGGCAGTGAGGAACCTATGGCCCTCCAGATGTTGTTGAACTTCAACTCTCCCATCACCACCAGACAACATGGGCAATGGCCAGGTAGTTCAGCCACATCTGGAGGACCATAAGGTTTTCCACCCATCTTAGAGAGCATCAGTATGAGAGATCTGGAAACATCCTTGATCTCAGGAGGCATTTTATACTTTTCAGAGAATGGGTAGGAGTTTTGTCAGGAGATTTACACATATCATTTTAGGCTAAATGTAAACATTATCTTCTGCATTGTCCTCAGTAGTTATATCTGTGGCTTTATATCTGTAGTGGTTGGACTTTGCATGTGGTCATGTTCCAAGTTCAAACTCTGTAAAGTTAAAATGCCAAGTCAGCTCTTATTACATGTAGCAACAACCTTGTGCCTGATCTACTGTATAATAACCAAATAATTATCTACAAACTGACACATGATGTGCACACATATCATTCGGGAGAACATTTTATGATTTCTCATAAGAATGTCAGTTTAAAACCCCTTTCAAGAAGGAGGAAAACCTCACTAACTTTTGTAAACAAATGGTGAAAAATCTTGTTTTAGACACTAAGTACTCCTCACTTCAGGGACGCAGGTGGCGCTGTGGGTTAAAGCCTCAGCGCCTAGGACTTGCCGATCGAAAGGTCGGCGGTTCGAATCCCTGCGGCGGGGTGCTCTCCCGCTGCTCGGTCCCAGCGCCTGCCAACCTAGCAGTTCGAAAGCACCTCCGGGTGCAAGTAGATAAATAGGGACCGCTTACCAGCGGGAAGGTAAACGGCGTTTCTGTGTGTGGCTCTGGCTCTGGCTCTGGCCAGAGCAGCGATGTCACGCTGGCCACGTGACCCGGAAGTGTCTCCGGACAGCGCTGGCCCCTGGCCTCTTAAGTGAGATGGGTGCACAACCCCAGAGTCTGTCAAGACTGGCCCGTACGGGCAGGGGTACCTTTACCTTTACCTTTTACTCCTCACTTCATATGTGATTGGGACAGACAATTGAGTTTAAACAAGAAGTCTGCCTCTATTGTGTGTAGTTGCAGCCTATGGAAGTTGAGACTCCCAGGTAGTTGCACTGTTGAGCCAGTTTGAAGCAAGTCAGAAACTAAGAAGCCCCTGAAGGAAAAGTGAAAGGTTTGTTTGCTCTCCAAGAGCCTCTTATTTCAGCTGCATTATGGTAGCAGCTTTCTGTAGTTCCAAAGTATGCTGACATAGTGGGAGCCTGTGGAAGCCACCAGTAAACATAGGGAACAATTTACAGTCTTCATTGCACTTGACAGTTTCCCGTTACTTATTCTTAATCAGAACAGCCATATCTCTTTTGGTATATAATGCAACAAAATTAAAGTGCATGCCAGCTGCCATTTCCTGTGAAGCAAATTTCCTTGACTAACTACTATTCGGCTGCAGGCAAGTCCTTGAATGAATTCTAGATTAATAATGATTAAGTAAGGGTTTTTGGCTAAGGGGGTTGAAGTACTGAAGTCCTAAACTTATAAAACCTTCCACTGTTTTGTTTACTGCCCGGGGCTCCTTGGGGACGCAGAGTGGGATAAAAAAACTAATAAATAATAATGAAACACTATAATTTAAACTTCTCTCTCTACCAGTAGGCTGGTGATCTTGTAGGACAGCTGATGCTTATCTGCTTAACCATGCAATCCTATATATGTCCATTCAGAAGTAAGTCTAAAGGCATTCAGCGTGACTTATTCCCAGCTAAATGTGTATAGGATTGCAGCCTGAAATGATTAATTTGACAAGATAGCAACATTGTGCAGGCAAGATGGGGGAAAAGAGTGCAAAATATATTCTGTCATACCTAAGTGACTTTTCAGCTTTTTGCCTTTGTGTTTTATGTCCAGCTTAATTTGTGTGCTTTAGTCATGGCCTCTACAAATGCAGCCCCAAGCCTTGTATCCTCTACTTCATTCTAACATTTCTTAATAAAAAAAAAGCATGGTCTAAATATATTATTGTGTTCTGGAATGCTATCAGCTGCTCATCCTTCATACTTGTATGTTGAACAGTTGCCCAACATTTAATTATTTATTTTTTAAAAAAGCTTGATCTGTTATTCTCACCAAATCCTTGAGTGACAGTCAAATCAGCAGCTCTTCACTGCAGACTTGAATTTGGCAATGCAATCCCATACCAATCTACTCTTAAGATGACTTAAAGAAGTGTCTTCTTTCTGTCTGGCTTTCCTCTCTCTTGCTTTTGAATATTTTCCAATATATTTTTACTATAAAAAGAATGAGTGGAATTCAGCATAGCGCTAAGGAGATCACTCCATCAGCAAAGTCATGTCTCGCTTGCCCAAGAGAACCATCTCCTCTCTCCTCCCCCTGTTCTAGGAGTTCTCTCAACCCTCCAGAATGAATCTGTGAGAGGTGGGGCGGAATACCCCATTGTGCCAGTGAGAGTCCTTGCACTGGTTTCTGCTAGTGGAATAGGGTAGATGAATCTGGAATAGGGTAGTTGACTCAAGCAAATAAACCATTATCTAAACTTCAACAATAGGGGACGCGGGTGGCGCTGTGGGTAAAACCTCAGCGCCTAGGACTTGCCGATCGCATGGTCAGCGGTTCGAATCCCTGCGGCGGGGTGCGCTCCCATCGTTTGGTCCCAGCGCCTGCCAACCTAGCAGTTCGAAAGCACCCCCGGGTGCAAGTAGATAAATAGGGACTGCTTACCAGCGGGAAGGTAAACGGCGTTCCGTGTGCTGCGCTGGCTCGCCAGATGCAGCTTGTCACGCTGGCCATGTGACCCGGAAGTGTCTGCGAACAGCGCTGGCTCCCGGCCTATAGAGTGAGATGAGCACACAACCCTAGAGTCGGGCAAGACTGGCCCATACGGGCAGGGGTACCTTTACCTTTACCTAAACTTCAACAAGGACACCTGAAGTGGGAAAGATGAGGAGTAGCAATCAAGACCTATCAATTTTGGGTGGGTGGATGCTATCTGTTCACAACTCAGGACCACAATGCCCCCAAGGACCTCCTCTTCTCATATAAACCATCCCAGACTGTGTGTTCATCATCTGAGGCCCTTCTTTGCATTTATCCACGTGAGATCCGGAGGGTGGCAACGAAAGAACGGGCCTTTTCTGCAGTGGCTCCCTGTCTGTGGAATGTTCTCCCCAGGGAGGTGCAGCTGGTGTCTACATAACATATCTTTAGGCACCGAGCAAAAACGTTTCTCTTTAACCAGGCCTCCTTTTAAATGTGTTTGTGGGAGAGGGGTTTATTGTTCGTCCTTTTTTGTTTTAACTTTCCCTTGTATTTTTATCTTGTGAACTGCCCTGAGATCTTTTGATGAAGTGTCTCCACAACATTTACACCTCACATCAGGTCTTGGACTTCACTTAAGATTAAGTCCAGGGTTACTGGCCCCCTGGTCTGTTTCACGACCAACTTTTCTAGAGCATAGTCATTTAGGATATCTAGAAAAGTTATCTCTTTGTCACCGTGACTGGAACATGCTTGTATCTCATATTTGTTTGAGAGTTATTGAACTCACTCGCTACTATAACATTTCCTCCTTTGGATGTTTCCTTGATTTCGTTCTCTGGCTCAAGATCATCCTGTGCAGTTGGCTCAGGTGGATGAGAGTATATCCCCAGTACTAAATTACTCTTGGGGCTTGGATGAATCTTTTGGAATGTCTAGTTTGCTGGACTCGTATTCTCTTCAATGTACAGAGCAACAGTACTGTACCTCCAGGAAATGCTTTCTACGATACGATATGATACGATAATCTTTATTGTCATTGTTCCATACAGAACAACGAAATTGAAAATCTACATCAGACATTCAGAAACCAACAAGCCTGCTATCCCAGCCTGGTTAGCCCCCTAAAAACTCTGATACCCCATAATTAAATACAATATACTCCCATAGAGACTACCTTACACTGCGTATAAAACCAAAATCGCATTTGAATAGAAATTGTTTCTTGGGCGGCTAGTGCTAGTCTTTATAACCCTGTACCCTGAACCATAAAGAAGGCTGACCGCCGAAGAATTGATGCTTTTGAATTATGGTGCTGGAGGAGACTCTTGAGAGTCCCATGGACTGCAAGAAGATTAAACCTCTCCATTCTTAAGGGGGAAAGTGCTCTCTGGAAGGACAGATCCTGAAGCTGAGGCTCCAATACTTTGAGAAGAGAAGACTCCCTGGAAAAGACCCTGATGTTGGGAAAGATGGAGGGCACAAGGACAAGGGGACAGCAGAGGACGAGATGGTTGGACAGTGTTCTTGAAGCTACCAGCATGAGTTTGACCAAACTGCGGGAGGCAGTGGAAGACAGGCGTGCCTGGCGTGCTCTGGTCCATGGGGTCACGAAGAGTCGGACACGACTAAATGACTAAACAACAACAACCTTCTTCCAGAAGACAAAAGCTGAAAGAGATCATTTCCGGGGTGCGCACCATCCTGCACTATCTCTGCAACTTTCTTATGGCACCTGGAAGCATAGATCTCCTGTCTTTCCTGTAAAGTTTGTATTCGAAGATAACTGTCCCACTGGTTATCCATTTCATCAGGTTTCCATTCTGCCCACTATATTTATGCTCTCCTCTAAAATCACTGCAGCTTGCCTATCTTGGCTCAGAGACTTTTAGCATATAAACACCTATACAAAGCGTCTCTCTCCAAAGGCCATTGGCATGTGTGTCTTACCCTATGGTGCTTTGGAGGGGTCTTCCATGTTCAGAAACCAAGAGGCGTTCATAATTTTATCAGCAGAGTTCTGCATAGACAAGAGGGGAAAGAGGAGACTGAGAGGAGATCTGATAGCCATTTCCAAATATTTCCAAAAATGGAAGATGGAGCAGGCTTGTTTTCTCTTGCTCTGGAGGGTTGGACTCAAACCAATGGCTTCAAGTTACAAGAAAGGAGATTCCAACAACATCAGAAAAAACTTTTTGACAATAAGAGCTGTTCAACAATGGAACTGTCTCCCTTTGGGGGGTTGTGGACTCTCCTTCCTTGGAGGTTTTTAAGCAGAGGTTGAATGGTCATCTGTCATGCTTTAGCTGAGATTCCTGCATTGCTGGGGGTTGGACTAGATCATACAATTCTATGATTTCAGGTAAAAATTTAGAAAGCACCAGTAAATAAGGATTGAAAAAGTCTAGCTAGGCTTTGAGAACCCATCTTGGGCATCAGCTACAGTTAAGAACAGAAGCTATTTCCTCAATAAATCCTCATGCTTTGGATTGGATGCTACTTTTAATTGATTGGAATGTGATTTTATCTATAATCAGACGCTCCCAAATTTTATTAGGCTGGTTTCTGATAAAGACAAAAACTGGCATTGAAAGCAGTGAATCACTGGAACAAAACACGTATTATGAATTACTGTGACATCAGTGCGCTAGGAAGTCAGTAGGGCTCTATTTGGTATGAGTGTGATTAGGTTACAAGAGATCTTCTGAATTCCACCCAGACCAGGTTTTTAAACCACCTAATCAGGAATGCGACTATCTTTGTGGAACAGACTCTTTTTTGTGTTCCAGCTTCCAAGATACTCTTGCTTGGGCAAAGGAACCTCCTGTGGTTATCCTGATCACGTTAGTTGCTTTTGAAATGGTGTTAACACTGTTGATATTTGCTATTACTAGAGTATAGAGGTGGGGTGTTCAAAACAGTTTCTGATTGGTATGGCACGACATACAGTTGATTTCTAATGCTATGACAAGACTGTCAATGAATTATGAGTTAGCAGTCTTCTAAATAGAATATTTAATGAATTAGAATAATAGTATTTGTAAAGGAGTTATAAGACCAATAGATTTCCATTGGCATTTCCAACTAGTGAGACGCTATTCCAATAGGAATGAATATAATATATATACTATAATATAATTTATTATTTATACTCCGCCCATGTGGCTGGGTTTTCCCAGCCACTCTGGGCAGCTTCCAACAGAATTTTAAAATACAATAGTTTTGTAACTCAACAGAAAAATCTTACATAGAGCTAATGTACAGGAAATCATTAATTTATATAATAATAATAATAATAATAATAATAATAATAATAATTAATTTATTATTTGTACCCCGCCCATCTGGCTGGGTTTCCCCAGCCACTCTGGGCGGCTTCCAACAGAGATGAAAAATACACTAAAATGTCACATATTAAAAACTTCCCTGAACAGGGCTGCCTTCAGATGTCTTCTGAATGTCAGGTAGTTGTTTATCGCTTTGACATCTGATGGGAGGGCATTCCACAGGGCGGGTGCCACTACCGAGAAGGCCCTCTGCCTGGTTCCCTGTAACTTGGCCTCTTGCAGTGAGGGAACCGCCAGAAGGCCCTCGGAGCTGGACCTCAGTGTCCGGGCAGAACGATGGGGGAGGAGACGCTCCTTCAGATATACTGGACCGAGGCCATTTAGGGCTTTAAAGGTCAGCACCAACACTTTGAATTGTGCTCGGAAACGTAATGGGAGCCAATGTAGGTCTTTCAAGACCGGTGTTATATGGTCTCGGCGGCCGCTCCCAGTCACCAGTCTAGCTGCCGCATTCTGGATTAGTTGTAGTTTCCGGGTCACCTTCAAAGGTAGCCCCACGTAGAGCGCATTGCAGTAGTCCAAGCGGGAGATAACCAGAGCATGTACCACTCTGGCGAGACAGTCTGCAGGCAGATAGGGTCTCAGCCTACGTACCAGATGGAGCTGGTAAACAGCTGCCCTGGATACAGATTTGACCTGTGCCTCCATGGACAGCTGTGAGTCCAAAATGACTCCCAGGCTGCGCACCTGGTCCTTCAGGGGCACAGTTACCCCATTCAGGACCAGGGAATCCTCCACACCTGCCCGCCTCCTGTCCCCCAAAAACAGTACTTCTGTCTTGTCAGGATTCAACCTCAATCTGTTAGCCGCCATCCATCCTCCAACCGCTTCCAGACACTCACACAGGACCTTCACCGCCTTCACTGGTTCTGATTTAAAAGAGAGGTAGAGCTGGGTATCATCTGCATACTGATGAACACCCAGCCCAAACCTCCTGATGATCTCTCCCAGTGGCTGCATGTAAATGTTGAAAAGCATGGGGGAGAGGACAGAACCCTGAGGCACCCCACAAGTGAGAGCCTAGGGGTCTGAACACTCATCCCCCACCACCACTTTCTGAACACAGCCCAAGAAATATAATCAGTAGAGTTTATATATACATTTAGTGCAATGCATTCATGACAAATTGACTGTGTTACATGTATTTGCTTTGATTTCAACTAATAGGAACACTATTATTTTGATATCTGTTTCATAACTAAGCTTTATCTGCCAATTCAGATAACCCAGTATTAATTAAACAATCCACATATAAACTGAATATTTCACAGTAGAGCCCATTTTTTAAAAAGGATGTGGAAACTCTGTGTACCCAAAACATGCTATTTATCATCGTGAACTTTGTGTATATCCCCTCCTACATACCACAGTCAATTACAGCCACATGTTTCCAAAAAGCAAAGCAAGGATATTATGATCTGTTTTCCTCTTGGTTGGCTGGGGAATTAGAAGGGCTACTAGTTCTGATTAACTTCAATGGTTATTTTAATGTGTGAAATCATTGTCTCAGCGATGGAAAAAAAGAGACCCTCTTTGTCAAAGAGAAGTCTTCTGAAAGAGTCTCATTATATAATCTCTGGTACTTCTGGGAAGAAAAAGATTACTTATCATTAGTCCTTTCATGCGGACAGCCAGAGAATTTCTGTGGGAGGTTCGGTCCTATAAGAATTGTGGTGATCGCCAAAAGGTCAGTGATTAATAACATGCCATGGATACTTACATACATGACGTGACAAGCTCTTGCTAAAAGGAATTGTACCCACTTCCCATATCTACATTCCAGCAAAGATACTGAGAAACAGAGGAGGGTTCCAAAGAAGTAAAGAAAGACCCGAATGCATTAAAATGAGGAACAGTGTATGTGTGAACTGGGCAATGCAGATTGAAGGGTACTGTACCTTTAAAGCTCATTCTAAGCACCTTCTTCCCCTCAAAGAATTCTGGGCACTGTTGTTTATCCCTCATAGACTTACAATTCCCAGAGACCCCTTTGCAGTACCCAGAATACTTTGAGGAAGGAGGTGTGCTCCAAATGTGCTTTAAAGGTATAGCGTGTATGCAGGAAGTGCCAGGACTCTGACAGGATGCTGGAGTTGCCCTACCTCATTCCCAAAGCTGGGCAGGCTTTGGGAAGGTGGCAGGAGGGCTCTTGGACCCACCAGAGCATCGCGCCTCCCTCCCTAAGCTGGACAGAAGTTTCCCAGGCTTTGAGAAGGAGGTGCCAGGGTGTCATGTGAGACTAGCCTAGTCCCCCTGGTCCAGGGCATAGGCAAACTTTGGCCCTCCAGGTGTTTTGAGACTACAGTTCCCATCATCCCTGACCACTGGTCCTGTTAGCTAGGGATGATGGGAGTTGTAGTCCCAAAACATCTGGAGGGCCAAGTTTGCCTATGCCTGCCCTAGTTCAATGATACCACACCACTGGTTCAAATTTCCACTCATCCATTAAGCTCATTGGGTGATCTTGGGCTAGTTACCAACCCCTTAGTGTAACTCTCAGCCAATCCCAGGGTTATTGTGAAGATATGGAAAGCAGGAGTACAGTGGTACCTCGGGTTACAGGCACTTCGGGTTACAAATGCTTCAGGTTACAGACTCCGCTAACCCAGAAATAGTACCTCGGGTTAAGAACTTTGCTTCAGGATGAGAACAGAAATCGCGTGGCGGCGGCGCGGCGGCAGTGGGAGGCCCCATTAGCTAAAGTGGTACCTCAGGTTAAGAACAGTTTCAGGTTAAGAACGAATTAAGTTCTTAACCCGAGGTACCACCATACTGAGATTGTCACCTTGAGCCCATTGGAGGAAAGGTGAGATACAAATTTAATAACAAAAGAAAAGAAAAATGCCACTAGGAATTGATGGTTGACTTAAATTGCAAATCTATATACATTAACTTGGAAGCCTTATTGATAGAAATGATTTCTTGGGATCTCAGGTTATTATTATTTTTAGGAGCAAAAATGAAAGCATATATAGAATTATTATCTCAGATATGCTTTCCTTGACATCTGGAAGCTAAATATAAGGTGGTGGGAATGTGTAGCAGTGCAAAAGGGATTGTGGTTGTCTGGTTTCGAACAATACTCATGATGTTTTTCATACCAAAATTTCTTACTAATTATATTGAATGTAGCATATGTTACTATATTTTCAATTCAGGATACATATACACACTGTTCACATTTGTTCTCCTATCTCAAACATACTTTCCTTATTCAGAATAGTTATATTTGCTTGCATTTGACTTCTAAACTACAAAACAATTGCTCCTTACAACATGTTCTGGAGATGTTTACTTACCCAAAATAAGCAGCTCACACCTTTAGGTCTAATATTGGCACAGAAGAAACTGTCTTATTCAGACAGACTATTTTTCCATTTAGGCCAGTATTGTCTACTTTGACTGGCAGAATCTTTCCAGGGTCTCATACAGAGATCATTTCCATCATCTGCTATCTTAAAAACCAACCAACCTTGAAGCAACAGGGATTGAATTTGGAACTTTTTAAATATTTATGGTATTTGCTATATCACTGAATTGTGACCCATGCCTCATGCATTTCATCCTCTTGCCCAAAGGTTTCATACAGTGGTGTTGTGTTTGTGCTTAGCTTAACTACTTTTTTCTACTCGTCTATACAGTATTTTATGTTTCCTATATTTAAAGCTATTGGAGATTTGGGTGCAACTCAGCTTGCAAAAGAGTAGGGGTCTTGCATGAGTTAGATAGAGTTAAAGGTAAAGGTAAAGGGACCCCTGACCATTAGGTCCAGTCATGGCCGACTCTGCGGTTGCGGCGCTCATCTCGCTTTATTGGCCAAGGGAGCCAATTCTGGGTACACCTTCTGGGTCATGCGGCCAACATGACTAAGCCGCTTCTGGCGAACCAGAGCAGTGCATGGAAACGCCGTTTACCTTCCCGTCGGAGTGGTACCTATTTATCTACTTGCACTTTGACGTGTTTTCGAACTGCTAGGTTGGCAGGAGCAGGGACCGAGCAACGGGAGCTCACCCCGTCGCGGGGATTCGAACCGCCGACCTTCTGATCGGCAAGTCCTAGGCTCTGTGGTTTAACCCAGAGTTAGGGACCTCCAAATTCCCAGAGCATCCTTGTATCTTCAACCTTGTATCTTCAACCTCTATATTTTGTGTATGTTAGACTGATATTCTCAGTTCGCACTTTGTTTTACAACTATCCTCTTTGCTTATGTGGTGACAAGCAGATATTGCGTGTGTTTCCATGTTTACACTACGCAGGCAGGCTTAGGTCAGAAGCTAAACTATGGTTTCACAGGAAACATTGTCCACATGTTTGGGATTATAACAAGGCTCAGGGTTAACTATGGTTGAGTCTGCACTGTGCCTCAGAGCACTGTAAAGTATGGTGTGTAAATTAAATCTCTTTGCTAGATCTTCCATTGTGCTGCTCCATGCATTTTTCCAACAGATTATCCATTCATGTTACCATCTTGTTCTTATGACTGGTGTACCACATAATTTCCTTGCAATCTGGATTGCTGTGAGGAATTCAGAGTATTGGGGAAGTTCAGTGAGCTATTGTGAGCTATTCTAAAAAAGATTTCTGCCACGCCACATAATTAAATCAATTCTAGAATTACCGTATTTTTTGCTCTATAAGACTCACTTTTTCCCTCCTAAAAAGTAAGGGGAAATGTGTGTGCGTCTAATGGAGCAAATGCAGGCTGTGCAGCTATCCCAGAAGCCAGAACAGCAAGAGGGATTGCTGCTTTAACTGTGCAGTGATCCTTCTTCTGTTCTGGCTTCTGAGATTCAGAATTTTTTCTCTCCTTGTTTTTCTCCTCCCAAAACTAGGTGCGTCTTGTGGTCCGGTGCGTCTTATAGAGCAAAAAATACGGTATATGGTTTGGAGCAAGGCAAAAGCATCCTCTATTTTGGATATTGGGAAGGTCACAGCTGGGAATGTGCCAGTTAATAGATTCAAACAGATGGATGCTGACAGGTCTGCGAACTGTTCACAAACCTTCTTTAACAAATATCTTGCAGCCCTCACTTCCCAACAATGTTCTCTAATTCAAGTTTGGAGCTGCCTATATCAAAATGCAAGATGTGAGGCTGCAACTTTAGAAAAAGGTGCCTTGGGTGATGGAGAGTGTCACTCAAACCAAAAGAAGAAATGCCCAGAAATGTCCATTAATCAGCCCTGCTTTGTAATGTCTGTGTTGGTTTGTGTGAATGACTACAGAGATGAGACTTCAGATGTAATGAACTGAGTCTTTTCAGCAGCTGTTTTCTCTCTTCTTTTCCCCCTCTGGCATTTAAAATAATCTCCGTCTGTAGAAATCCCTGCCCAAGTGACAGAGAGACAACATGTCCCCAGAACAGCTTCCTCTGTCTGTGCATGGGAGCAGAAAAGGAACAAGAAAGTACAAGAAACAGAAGGTGTTAGGAGAGTTTTTGGGGGAAACATAAACCAGCAATGACAAGGAAATTGGTTTTTTTGGTGGCAGAATTCATGTCTTAAACCATCCTCTTATCTCCATCCTGCTGCCCATGCAGAAACAATAATAATACACACACAAAAAAAACCTCTCATCCTCTTGTAGTCGGAGCTTTTTGCTCCTTTTGTCTGTATTGGGGTAGCCAAGGCAGTGCCCTTTGTATGTTCTGGACTCCTATAGCAGTAAAAGGTTTAGAATTTGGGCTGACTGCCAGCTCCGTGTACTGTATTTTTATATATTGCAAGTGGGAGATCTGAAGTGTGAGAAATGGAAAAAGTATTTATCAGTAATGTGTTTGTTTGTGTGTGTTTGCTTCTTACTTACTAGCCCATTATTTGTTTTCTTTTTTATTTCCACAATTATTTGTATACTGCTTAGCTGCAATTGCATTCCCTCAACCACTTACATGTAGAAAGTATGGAACCCACAAGAAGAGCATGATGGGGAGTTTGGTCCTGTAGCTGTTGACTGACAACTTTGAGGGCCAGTAGATGACTCCTTATTTATAATTTTAGCTTTAGAGCCTTCTGTATGGAGCCCAAAAGCTTCAAGTTTCCCTTCTGATTGGCCTTTTCGGGGACAAAAAAGTAGGGAAACCCAATTTTGAATCAGACTCACACAGCGTGGCCAATAGTCAGAGATGATGGTGGTTGTAGTCCATCTGCATTTCAAGGGCTGCAGATTCCACATCCCTGGATTAGAGGATATACCAGGGGTAGGCAACCTAAGGCGTGGGGGCCGGATGCGGCCCAGTCACCTTCTCAATTTGGCCCATGGACTGTCCGGGAATCAGCGTGTTTTTACATGTGTAGAATGTGTGCTTTTATTTAAAATGCATCCCTGGGTTATTTGTGGGGCATGGGAATTTGTTCATTACCCCCCCCCCCAAAAAAAAAAAAATAGTCCGGCCCACCACATGGTCTGAGGGACCGTGGACCGGTTCTTTGGTTATACATTCAGATTCTCAGGTTCTATTCCTCCTCAAATTAGATAAACTTGGCATAGTAAAGTTTAGAAGGCGGAGAAAACTGATTTAAATAGAAAACAAATGAAATAATGGATCTGTGGTTGGTAAAGGGCTTAAGCAAAGCTCACTCTGGAACAACAACTTGGCTTTTATGCACGTACATGAAGTAAATATCTTCAGACGACAGAGTGCTGCTGCTGTAGGGGCAGAGCAAATGTTATCAAGCTAAGAAGTATGCGCTAATCCTTCTGTTGTAGTGTTTCATGGAAGCTAACAAATTCAGAGGGATTATTAAATGACTGGAACAAATTCCCGGCTAGGACAGATTTGAACATCTACATTTGGATTCTAGGTCACTGCAGTAAACTAAAATGAAGAGATCCCACTCATAGCAGCTTCTTCTAAAGACTTAGACCCTTGGAGTAATGTTTTCCAGTGGCAGAAAGCCAGAGCAATACTTTCCTTTTTGTACAAAGAATACTTCAGTTGAATGTCCTAATATTATGTTCTTAGGATAAATCAGCCAGCAAATGAGCAAAACAAGAGAGTCATCTGACACAGAATAAGCTTCCATCAATGCATGCTTTTCTGTTTTGGGAAAATGGAAATATTTAGTTTCTGTAAATGATACAAAGATGTTGCCTGTCAGATGTTCACATATTCAGTTTTTACCATTTACACTGTACACTTGATACAACACCATATTTATTTTATCATGCAGATTAGTTCTCTGAACTATTTTTGTCATTAGCCATATGTACATAGCATTTTTTTTTTTTTAAAAAAAAAGGCAGATTATGCGAGGCTGTTTCTGTATCTTGAATAAACTTATGGGCCTGGATGCTTGCATGCTATATGTAAATTCTTACAGAATGAAACCAGGTCATAACTTTGCCTGTGGCAAATAGCAGTTGCCTTCTGAGGAGCAGATGAGTGGCAAACTGCAATTATATTGGCACCTTTCACCTGTCTGCCATCCTTTATGTTCTCATATACTGCTAAAGCATCTTGGAGACCCAGATGCCCGTTCAGAGCTTTTGAAGCTGGCACTGTCAGTGTGGATTGTGCTGGGTTTAGTTTTGAAGCTGACCTTAGAGACTGATAGCATACATCTCTCAACTATGCAAAAATGAAGTGGCTTGGGCTTCTCAGTTTGCACTAAACTAAATCAGGTTCATCATCTTATCTTTGGATGGTCAACTTTGTAGTTACCCATCTTTCTGCAGGGGCAAAGAGATTCCATTCACTGTGTTGATTCAATGAAATTTGGATTTTGAGGCAGTGTGCTTTGACTGAATCTCTGTGATGTGTATATTTGGCTCACATGGAAATGTTGGCTGTTTTCTATCTTCCAACACAGTTTCAGCTTTTGAGCATCGCTTTGTGGCTTCACCCCTCCCCCTCCCGCCTCTTTCTTTTCGGCTTTCTGGTGTTTTCCATTTGTGCCTCCCCATCTTTTTCTCCTGCTCATTTGCTCATCCACTTACTCTGCCCTTAATCTTGTGACCCCTTAAGAACCTAAAGTGAAACATCTGTTTGGCTAGAAACAGTAACTGGCAGCAACCCCCTATTGCTGCATCACTTCAAATATGACATCTTCAACTGTCAGCAGTCAAGTCAATGCCAAGAGGCGTTCAGTTCTCATTATTACTTTATCACATAAAAATCAATCAGTGGGTAACCGTAGAAAGTCCAGAAGTGGTCTATGTCTTTCTCCCCCACTGTTATAATAGTGTGGGGTTTGTTACATTTGAACCCTCTGGTGAAAATAATGACTGTCGCATCTCCTCCTGCAACATGATTTGCAGAACACTTTTGCTGGCAAAATAGCTTGTATCCTTGATATGTATGGGATGGCCGTTCTATAATGCGCTGTTATTTAGTCTTGTTCTAAAAACTGAAATAAAAACATTTATTTAAAAACATCAGTTGCATCCTTGTTGGACTATGGTGCTTCTTCACACACAGAATCTGGAAATGAGTTATCTTCAGCCTCTGTTTCTCACAATTGCTATGAATGGGATTCTTGGAACCATGTGGGTAATTAACCACCAGGATAATAGTGGCTTGTTTGGGGTAGGGTTGGCTGATGACATAATATTCATTATAAATGCATCTTTGAAGAAGGACTGCTCCTGGTCTCTTCTAGGCATGTTGCAGTGAAGAAATCTACATAAAATAGCTATGGAGTACCAAGAACTATAGCTACCTGAAATTTTTACTGCCAGGTGAAATCTATGAATCACAGTAGTTTTGTGGAGAGGATGGTGCCTAGAAATTTCATGTAACTTTTTGTATATCATACCTACAAAAGAAACCTCTTGCAGTGACTGTATCCTGTGCTCACATAGAAATACATCTTATTGAACTTAATGGAACTAGTAGGATATGTGTAGGATTGTTGAACCAAGTGGGACTTAATTCTGAGTAATCATGCATATGATTGCTGTGCAATTTAATTGTATGGCCTTATTAGAAGGTCAGTGTTTACACAAACATTATACTCTCTCTCTCTCTCTCTCTCTCTCCCCACACACACACACACACACAGTTGAGAGAGAAGAATATTACTTGCTTGCATATAATGTTGATCTTCAGGCTATGTGATAGGAAGTCATTGTCACTGCTGTCATTCCTTCTCCCTGAGCCTATAAACAGCACTTCTTTGTGCCAAACTGACATGTCAGCATAAGGTCCATTAATGCTTTTAATATCAAAAGAAATATTTTATAGCATCGTTATCCCCTTAAACCTACCGTTCTTAAAATGCAGGCAGATAATCCCCCTGATGTTCAAAATGGAGGGGGGAAGTGGATACATCATTCTGCTGAGCTGAGGATTGTGTGTGGGTGTCTTTGAGCTTTACTTTTACATGTAAAAATCCGCTTGCACAGGAGTATTCTTTTTTACAAGAAATTGTCAGACAGTTTACATACAGCAGCTGTCTCGCCTCTAAAACACATCAGTATCTCTCTGGATTTCAAAGTTTGGTTTTTTGAAAGAGTTTGATCGTGCTGTTTCTTTCCACCTCTTTCTTGGATTGAAATCCTTTATAAAGCCTCTCGCTCACCATTAAAATCTGGGTCTGGGGGGGGAAAAAGGAAGAAACATCTTTATTTCCTTGTGAAAAATAGAAAGCTCCGTTCCTTTTGTAGCTTTTCCTGCTGCTCTTTTCCCAAGAGATAGATAGAATAATAAAATCATACAATTTTAGAGTTGGACCAGGACCTTGGGAGATCATGTAGGCCAACTAAGTGCAGGAATATTGCAGAAATTCAGCAGCCATAACAGATTGTTATCCAGCCTCTGCTTATATCCCTCCAGTGAAGGAGATAGCCCACCGCTTCCTGATGCCATAGAGCTGGTGCACCACAGTGTTGAGGAACCTTTGGCCCTCCAGATGTTGCTGAACTACAACTCCCATCATCCCTGGTCACTGGCCATGCTTGCTGGGGTTTATATATTCTCTGCTTCTTCCTCCTGTAACAAACTCTTATATACGCTCTTGGGTGCAGCTAAGAAATATTCCTTAGTCCTTCTGTCTTGTACTACTTTCCACTGGAGCCGCCATCCTGCTCACATGCTGGTCTCCATTTGTATACTGCTTGTACCACACTATTCTTTTGTAATGCCTTGCAGACCTAGTATGGCTACTTCACACTTCCCCAGTTTTGGGAGACTTCCAGCATTCACCACTCACAGAAGTCTGACTTCAACGTTCTTCTTGAACAATGCCATTGCACTAAACTGCATTAGCGTTACTTCACCAGACAATTTTGTGAGCGCCAGCCTAAACATGGAGTAGGAATTCCTTTAGAGTTTTATTGTAACAAGATGCTTTAATGTTGTGGGTTGTAATTTACTTCATGGGGGAGGTTAGAACAAGCCATCTGAGTTGCCATCTTCCATCACAGGAGTTTGTTGTGGCTTCTTTAGAAGAGCTATTGCACTTCACACCCTATGAATGAACATCGTAAAGAGAAACACTGACGCAATAAAGTCTGAAATGATTCAGTCTGTCGTCCACTCCCAAAGTTAGGAACCGAACAGAGGTCTGTCAGCTATCACCAGACTCAGGAGCCTTCTGAAACGTGCACAGTAAATAGATGAGAAGTAATTTTAGTATTTCATTGAAGCCTTTGATCCTATCAGTGTTTTAAGCAGAAGTCCAACTACATAAAACTGTGAATACGCTCTGAGGCATTAATTAACTCTGTAATATAATCATGACAACTAATGTAGCATCTTCCATGCAATAGATATGTAGCCTAAGGTGCTTTGTAGAAATAGGTAGATTCCAGTAAATTAAAAAAATAACGCTTCTGTAATGAGTTGGTATTTGCAAGGAGTAATGTGCATCAAACAATTACTGCCTTTCCTGTCTAGTCATATTGTTTTGGTACTAATGTCTTATAAATAATAATACAGTGATTGCTCGATCCTGCTGCTAGTTTTATAGCGTGGGACATATTAGTGTAATGTGGGAAATGTTTTGATATAACTGGCACATTTGAAGAAAATTCATCTAACCGTTTACACTTCCATATGAACACTAAATTGGGTTGTCCTATACCCACTTATCTAGGAGTATTATTATATTTATATTTTGCCTTTCCTCCAAGAAGCTCAGGATAGCATGCATTATTTTCTCTGCTTCCCATTTTTATCCTTGTGAGGTAGGTTAAGCTGAAGGAAAAGTGACCATCTGGCCCATGATCACCAAGTCAGTTTCAGAGTTGAGTGAGTCTCTCAGGTTCTAGTCCAACATTAACCAGTGCCACACACTGGCTTATTGCTCACTAGGACTTACATCTGAGTAAACATGTGTACTTTGGGACTATGAGATGCTTCCCTGAGCAATAATGGCCTTTATGTATGCAGGAACAGTTGCATGCCGCTCTGCTAAACCACACACAACATTTGATGCATGCATACAAGTGCCTAAATCTCATAAGGAGGAAGCATAGTGTCAACTTTTCCCTTTTCTTGTGAGGAATCCTATTCAGGATAAGGGAATTTCCCTTTTAAAAAGGGAAGCGTTGACAGTTATGGGAGGAAGTGAACATCATGCTAAGATGAATGTTCCATTAGCACCAACATTTCAGCTTGCCAGATGGAACGATCCCCCTCTCCCGTGCCTGTATGCTGTTCTGGGGATTCTCCCTGTCCCTAAGCCAATTTAGGGGGCAAGGGGGCACACAGGGAAGAGTGGGGGAAGCACTATTGCACAAGCAGAAGTCCTTGTTCAGGGTTTCTGTTCCCGGGATTCGTTAGGTGAATCCCATCTATACTAATTCCGTTCTAGAACTGGTCATGGGGAGATCACGTGAATCAAATTTTTGGTTCCACTTGGTTTTCATAAAACCATAGGGTAGAAAGGCAACTGGAGATCATTCTAATCTAATATGGCAGCCCTTTTGTATCAAATAAGTGCCTCATTTTTTCTTTTTATGGTAAACTCCCTTTGAAACTATAAACATAGTGAGCAAAATTATTAAAGTAAGCAATGACTTTGCCCTGACCCTGTGTCCCGCTTTAACCCCAAGATTGCAAGAAAAGAGCTGTGCCATAACAGCATCCTATTCCGAAGAAACCCTGTCTTGGTGCCTCTCAAGATAACTTAGCATCCTCCATCCCAGTTTTCCACTAGTGCCACAGACTTGAACCACCACTAGAGGGACAGAGCTGTCCTGATACCTGCTAAACAGAAGGGGCTGTTCTTAGCCTTGTCTTCTCTCTAGAGCAGGCATGTCCAACACCCAAGAGACTGCGATCTACTCCCAGTATAAAAAAAACTGGCCAGGATCTACCATTGTCATTGGAGGGAGGAGGAGCGCGCGTTGGGTGGGTGGATTGCCCAGAGTTGTTGAGCATTTTTGGGGGAGGATTGCACAGAGTAACTTTTTGTACATGATAAGGATACCAGGATCAGCCAGGGATCTACCAGTAGATTGCAATCTACTGATTGGACATCCCTGCTCTAGAGAGTGCGGGAACTTTCACCAAGCAGTGGAGTAGGGCTGCATAGGATCACACTGCTATTTAGAAGAAAACCTACTTAAAATCAGTGAGAATTAATATGTTCAGAACTTGGCGGCACTTCCATTTTCAGGAAATAAACATTTTCATTGTTTGTTGAAAATATTTCTAGCCTGTGTGTTACAAATACCCTTTCCATTGCCAAAAAGGAGGTTGGTGAAGGTTCTGCCTCTCAGTTCCCTTCTAACTAAGTGCATCCTTTGGTTTCTGGAAGGAGAGCAGGGATGCTGTTCCCAAGCCTTAAAATCTTGATTTAAGTAGTCCTGTGAACCTAGGAGGAACATTCTGGTATTGGCAGTAAGTACTAGTGTCACTCAGTCTCCAAATCACAGCACAGCTGCTTGACAACTTCGTGAAACAAACACCATCCTTCTTCGCCTGTCATGAAGAAGCCAAACGTAAGATGTAATGTTAAAGTTTCAACTCTATATTAATTTCAAATATTATTATTATTTATTATCATAGAATATAATGATTTCAATAAATTGATAAATTTATTGGTCTAGAACACGGTAGTCCAACGTGTGGCCCAAGGGCCGCATGTGGCCCTCAGGGGTTTTTTTGTGGCCCTTGGCAACATTTGATGCACCCTTGCAGCCCTCCTGCTGCCTTCGCAAGGCCAGGAAAGTGAGGCACTGGGCTTTGGGAAGGAGGCATGAGGGCTCTGACAGGGTCCTAGAGTCCTAGAGGTCATTATTCTGAAGCTCTACAGCTCTGTTGCGAATTTATATCCTATAAGTGGGTTCCATGTAGTCTTTAGGTGGAGAAGGGCTGCAGCTCAGCAGTAGATTATCTGCTTTGCATCCAGGAGGTCCCTGTCTCAATCCCTGTGAGTGCTCCTGCTGCAAGGCCCATTTCCACCTGTCCTAGAGAGTGAGGCCCAGACTCACCCTGAACAGCCAAAAGAGGCTCCTGGGAGGCTAGAGGGACATTGCTGGAACAACTCTTGGGTTGGGGCAACCGGCTAAAATGTTTTAAAATGTTTTAAATGGTTTTAATTTTGGTTCCTCTGCTTTCTTTTTGTTGGGTTGGGGTTGGCGGTTATTTTAATTTGGTTGTAACTGCAAAGTGATGATGATGATGATCATATAAAAAAATTGTCCAGTAGCACCTTAGAGGCCAACTAAGTTTGTTCTTGGTATAAGCTTTCGTGTGCATGCACACTTCTTGTATCTGAAGAAGTGTGCATGCACTGTTGGCTTTTTGCAGATTAGTTGGGCAGTAGAAGGCGCGCTGGGGAGACCACACATTCAAGAAATGCAAAAGTAACTTTTGCTTGGTTTAATAACAAATAACAAAAACAAAAACTCCTTTTACACTAAATTACATTATATCAATAAGTGTGATCCATCCACCAGGGTACTGAGAGAGCTACATGCTGTTCTTTATATACTATACCCAACAGCTTAATTAACATAACTTAACAGCACCTGCTATACTGCTTCACAGCTGTAAAACTAGGTCATGTTATTTGCTCTGGCCCTTAAACACACACACACATTGTGAAACAATAATGAAACCTAAAATTTGAAGAAACCATTCAACATGTGCATGAAAGGTTATACCAAGAACAAACTTAGTTGGTCTCTAAGGTGTTACTGGACAATTTTTTATTTTTATATATATATTTTGACTGCGTCAGACCAACAAGGCTACCTACCTGAATGATGATGATTAGTTTCTGTTGATTTATTGGTTTATTTATAGTCTGTATAATATGTTGTATTTTTTAAAATGTTTGATGTTTTATTATGCTTTCATTTATGCTGTAAGCCACCCAGAGTGGCTGGGGAAACCCAGCCAGATGGGTGGAATATAAATAATAAAATTATCATTATCATCATTATTATTATTGGGGCTGGGAGACAACCCTGTCAGAAATCCTGAAGAGAAGCTGCTAGTCAGCACAGACAGTACTGAGCTAAATGGACCAACGGCCTGGCTGAGTATAAAGCAGTTTCCTGTTTTCCTGTGTGTATATATTTTCCTTTTTTAAGAATAGCCACACACTGAAAATTTCTCATACAAATGAAAACATTACATCAGAGTCCTCTGCAGAATAAAGTAAACATTGTGTTTTATAAAACTAAATGGATGATTGCTTAGTCCAGTGGGCTTCGACTGGTGACCTGAGACCCAGGCTGGAGTCTCAGCCTGATTTAGCAATACTACCACCATATAAATATATGATTTTTAAAAATTAAGAAATGGCTCCTCAAATGCATGTTAGGTTAAAGGGTGCTATATCAGGCTGTCAGTATTTTGTGGGAGGGAGCACACAATGGGAAATTTAGGTTTGCAAAATTAAGGTAAAGGTAAAGGTACCCCTGCCCGTACGGGCCAGTCTTGACAGACTCTGGGGTTGTGCGCCCATCTCACTCTAGAGGCCAGGGGCCAGCGCTGTCCGGAGACACTTCCGGGTCACGTGGCCAGCGTGACATCGCTGCTCTGGCGAGCCAGAGCCGCACACGGTAATGCCGTTTACCTTCCCGCTGGTAAGGTAAAGGTAAAGGTACCCCTGCCCGTACGGGCCAGTCTTGACAGACTCTGGGGTTGTGCGCCCATCTCACTTAAGAGGCCAGGGGCCAGCGTTGTCCGGAGACACTTCCGGGTCACGTGGCCAGCGTGACATCGCTGCTCTGGCCAGAGCCAGAGCCGCACACGGAAACGCCGTTTACCTTCCCGCTGGTAAGCGGTCCCTATTTATCTACTTGCACCCGGAGGTGCTTTCGAACTGCTAGGTTGGCAGGCGCTGGGACCGAGCAGCGGGAGCGCACCCCGCCGCAGGGATTCGAACCGCTGACCTTTCGATCGGCAAGCCCTAGGCGCTGAGGCTTTAACCCACAGCGCCACCTGCGTCCCTTCCCGCTGATAAGCGGTCCCTATTTATCTACTTGCACCCGGAGGTGCTTTCGAACTGCTAGGTTGGCAGGCGCTGGGACTGAGCAGCGGGAGCGCACCCCGCCGCAGGGATTCGAACCACCGACCTTGCAAAATTAAAGTGGATCAAATGCTTTGCACCTTAGTGCACCAAAGCGTCCTTTAAAAAGAAGCACCATTTTTGTGATTAGGAAAGTGATGGGGAAAATGCACTGAGAAGTATGAAATGAAGAAATTGTTAATGGGAAAATGTGCAAGCAAATCAGAAAGATTAAAGCTGGCTCCATGTTAGTGTTCTGCAAGGATATCAGGATAAATGCTCAATAAATAGATCTTCCTGGCTTAGCATGAAAAGACAGTGGACAAACTCAAAACTGGCGACATGAGTACACATTGTTGGGATGCTAGATAACTCTTTACAGTGGGTCCATTTCAGTACTGAAAATCTCTCTCTTTTTTTAAAGAATTCAAAGGTGCAAAGGCTTCCTGGACTATTTAGATTCAATTGGATGACAAGACCAAATTCTTGAGGGCTTTTGTACTCATAGTAACCAGAAGCATCTCTCTTGTAAGACAAAGCCCCGCATGAGTCATTGCAGGAGTGATTGGGGGTAGAGGGAGAATCACCCTCACCCTTTGTTAGAAAAGAGCAGTGATATGAATCTGTCCTTTGTTAGAGTGCTTTAAAAGCTTAAAGGGATTGTTCAGCTTCACTTTTTCTCCCCCTGCTACTTGTGCCGCTGAAGAGTTTCCTTTACTCTGCTTCTCGATAGTTTTAAGAAAAAGTTCCAGAACTCTGTATCCCACAGTTTAAAACAAACTCCGGTGTCAAGGAAGGAAGTTCTCGTATCCTCAGTAGAGAGAAGAGGGCATCTTAGACCTGAGTCTGTGAGGCAGAGAAAAAAATCTGGGCTCCTGCGCGCTTCGGATGGTTGCAACATGAAATCTCTCCCTCTTTCTCTCTCCTTTCTTTAAACTTTCCTATCATGGCTCATCGTTGCTTAGTCAGCTCCAAGGCTCTTCGCTTCCAGCGTTTATGTGGGGCTGCAACTGCTTGAATAGCCTTCACTTTCCTCTGCGAGGCACGCTGTGTACTTTCACATTCTTTTCTCTGACTGATTGGCCCTTTCCGATCATGTGAGGGAAGCTGGAATCCTGAATTGTAGCTTTTGGCACTCCTCCTTTCTCTCTTTCTCTCTCTTTTTAAAAAACGCTTGTGCTTTCCAACTTCTTGCCTCTCTTCTCTCAGTGCTCCGGTTTAGATCTGGGATTTAGGAGTTGTTGTTTTTGCTTTTGAAAAACGTGAAGGCAGAGATGTTGAGGCAGGTGCCCAGCACTTCAGGCTGCTACTGTGTGAATGCCGTGTCAACAGAAGGCCAAGAGATGTGCTTGCGTTTTGATCAGGCTGCAAGACGCTCTTCTCCGTACAGGATAAGTAGGATCCTAGCGCGCCATCAGCTCCTGACTAAAATTCAACAAGGTGAGTCACTTGGGCTGCCTTAGGCTCTTAACTATAACTCCTTGCTGAAAGAATGGCTTCCGTCAGTTTTCTTTACCTTAAAGTCGTTTGGTCAATAGCTCCGATTGTGCTGTTTACTCAGCATTACTACTGACATTTTAAAAAGCAAAGAAATAAATAACCCGAATGACAGCATTTAGCTGCAGTGTAGTTATCCATTTGCAAACGTGCAGCCATGCAAGTAGTGTGAAAAAGGACTTAGCTGCCCAGCCACTTAATCATAAACTTCCACATTCCATACATGCTCCATTCACCTTCTTTGCTGCTTGGACCAGGTTGTTCCATGTAGGATTCTGCTAGATCTCAGTCGATACAATATACTGATCGTACTATAAATTTGCTATCTGCTATTAAACATTATTTAAGTGCTCTTGTGCTGTAAGTACTTTCGGAGAGACATAAGCCATGTATGACCAAATGTTTCCCATAAGGCTGTGGAGTAACCGCTGGTGTTTGTCTTTAAAATTTATGTTCATTGAATTTTTTTATTTATGCCCACCCCACTTCTATAATGTAGAGTGAGTAACATAAATAGATAGGTCCTTGTCCTCAAAGGGCTCACAAGCAGATCACGTACGATATTCATTTTGAGAAAGTTTATAGGCCTACGCAAGCAGTCTCCTTGGGCATATCCGTTTCTTCCTCCTCCCTGTGTAAAATATGAGGGCTGAATAGATGCAGGATCACTCTCCCCAATGTATAGTTTTGGTTCATCTGTTTGTGCTTTTAATTGAAGTGATGCTTAGAGCCTTTCACACAGAAAGATGATACGCAACTGTCTGTATGAATCCGTCAAAAAGTTATATACAAGATCACCAGAGAGAATACTACCAAGTGCCATGGACTTCCAGCTTATATTTAGGAAACGGGGAAAAACAATGTTCCTTAAGGGAACGGTGGCTCATTTCAGTTCACTCATAGCACCTGCATTGCACCAAGGGAGCCAGCTGAATAGCAATATCAGACTTCCGGTCATGAGAATATATAGTGCCAGAGTTTCATATGTGGATTTCTGCATTCCTAGATAAGTACTTTCACCACTTATATCTGCTGCATATTTATTTGGAAGTACCACTGAGTTCACTGGTGTTTACTCCCATATCCAGGATCACAGGGCTGCTGGCTTAAATTATTATCTCTGCTTGGTTACTGTTGAGCTTTGGGTAAAGGATATGTTGATGGAAATCCTATCACATTTATAAAGGAACAATGCATATTTCAGCAACAAGCATTTGATGAATGAGATTATTCCCTTGGCAATTAGGCAAACTCTGTTGTTTGCAATATGGTTTCAGGAACCGGTGATGTTTGGAGGATACTGGTCCTAGCCGCAGCTTCGATTTCAGGAAGGATATTATGTCATGCCGTATTACCTTGTGCACAATCTTGATGGAAAGAAAAAGAGCAAAATTTTCCCTTTAGGTTTGTTTAAAACAAAAAGCACACAGTATTTAATTAAATACACATTTCCAGGTGATGATGTGTGCTGGGGAAAAAAGATTTGTAAAACTTCAGGGAATATATGAGGCCTATGCCCTAGAATTCTTTTTAAGCATCTTCCTATAATTTTGGGAGCTGTGTTTATGAATGCCCAGAATGAAATGCTGAAAAAGCAGAGCTTCGTTCCTAACCTTCAAAAATCTGTTGGGCGGTTTCCAGAGAAATAGTTCCGTTAGTGCAAGTATTTCTTATTGCACATTCCTCCCCTCTCCCTATGCTCCCTCTAAATCTGTTCTGGGGTTGCTACAGTGTGGGCTTTCTTATATGACCAGCAGTGTCAGCCTTTGAAACCCTTGCCTAAACATTCCCTTTGAGATTGTTAGAGGGACTCGGTTGTAATTTTCAGCCTAAATAATCACACAAAATCTTTTCTAGCATGTGTGCCTCAAGCCTATATTTCCTCTGGGCTTCTGCTGCTCTTACCTGCTTCTATGTAAAGTAGATGGTTTGATAGTTGTGAAGATACAAGAGGGTATATCACAATGCATGCACAAGAATCGGTGGCTGTCAGCTTTCACTGGTGTATCTATGACGTTTTGAATATACCCATCTCAAAATTGGCATTGTTCCCATTTACCATGTTGATATTTGCCTAATTTCAGACATTCACCTTAACAGATACACAAGACATGAGGTACTGCCATATATATGGGTTGCCCAGCCCAGTAATGTACCCTGACTATTCAGTGCTCTCCAGGGCTTCAGCAGAAATATTTCCCAATCTTGTTTCTTGAGAACTTGGATTGGATATAGCTGAAATTGCATTTATGGTCCTTATGCATGGCAAGTTGTTGCCGCTATAAGAGGAAAGGGACTGTCTGCACTTTTTATGTTTAATACCTTTAATGATGGTGGTTATTGGGGCGGGGAGAACTGTAACTGTTTATTCCTGTATTCAAAATTAAAAAGAGAAATTAACTTATAGAAGAGCATGAAAGGAAAGCTCCTTATCCCACCATCACCTTTCACCCACCTGCACTGCTTGAAATGTTTTTTTGAAGGGTTAGGGGGCTGCTGGGCAAAGAAGAGGGAAATAAATGTTTTCTTCCATTAAATTCTTTAAGGCAACATAACTTAGGATCCTAAGTGGAAATTTGAGGTGCTTCTTCTATCCCCCAGCAGTATGCTACATTGCTCAGGAAGCTATTGACCAGGCATAGGCAAACTTGGCCCTCCAGATGTTTTGGGACTACAACCTCC
Source organism: Podarcis cretensis (assembly GCF_951804945.1). NCBI lineage: Eukaryota > Metazoa > Chordata > Lepidosauria > Squamata > Lacertidae > Podarcis > Podarcis cretensis. The sequence goes on along the minus strand of NC_137173.1, from coordinate 28,719,680 downwards.
ATCATCCCTGACCACTGGTCCTGTTAGCTAGGGATGATGGGATTTGTAGTCCCAAAACATCTAGAGGGCCAAGTTTGCCTGTGCCTGCTATTGACCTTTTTTTCCAATGGGGTGCAAGAAGCTGCAGAGTGGTAGAGGTGGCAGGAAACTCCCCCCCCATAAGCTTCCATAATTTTCATTTATGTTAGCATCCAAGGATATCTTAAGATAGTGCTGAATGTCAAGTAATGTTGAGGTTCAAGCACACTGTCGTCACAAGACGCCACTTGCCTCTTGCTAAAGCTCTTTGAAGCACTATGCTGACCCTTTTAATTATTTGTGTAGTTGTGACATTTATCTAACCCGTTTCCTAAGGTCAAAGCAGTTTACATAAAAAATAAAACAGGATTTCAAAATTACATAAAAACCCAAAGCAGAATGGCTTGTATCCAAGAGTGGAAAGACACTTTTGCCTGCATACGGTAGCCTCACCAAATTCTTCAGATTTCCTCATTTCTCTGTGTCCCCCTTGTGCTACCCCATTTTGCAGAAGCAGCTATTGAGAAAAACATTACACTCAGGGGAGGAGCCAGGAAGCCTCCATTGCATGTCTGGGGTGTCACTCAGTCTCTACAGCCAACCCACCAATCAACAGCACTTCATTTTCAGAGAAGCTCCACAGAACATTCCACAGCCTACCAAGAAAAACTACAGCGGTACCTCGCAAGACGAATGCCTCGTAAGACGAAAAACTCACAAGACGAAAGAGTTTTTCGTTTTTTGAGTTGCTTCGCAAGACGAATTTCCCTATGGGCTTGCTTCGCAAAACGAAAACATCTTGCAAGTTTGTTTCCTTTTTCTTACGTCCCAGGCGCTGGGCGGCCGCATGGATGGGTCGGCGCTGGCGGGAGCCTCGTCTGTGGGCGCCGCCGCCGCCTCTCCCTTCCAAATCCTGAGCACAGCGCCCGTACAGGATAGCCAGCACCAGCAGTGCCAAGAGCAGCGCGGCGGACTTTTTGCCCACATAGAAGCCCGAGCGCAACTTGACGGTCATGGTGGCTGGTTGAAAGCGAGGGGGGGAGCCTGAGCGACTGAGGAAGAAATTCAGCACAGGATCCGTGCTTCGCAAGACGAAAAAACTCGCAAGACGAAAAAACTCGCAGAACGAATTAATTTCGTCTTGCAAGGTACCACTGTATAGCTCATGGCCAACATGCTAATCTTGACTTCCAAAGTTCTTTGGGGAACAGCTTAGTTTTGTACCCTCTGGAATGTCATTGGGGAAAGAGAGACAGTTTTTGGCGTCCTTCGAGAAGGTCATTCCAGAGCCGCAGGGCAATTGCATTGAAAGTAAATTTTATCCAGCAGTTCTTACAAACTTAACATAGCAATGCAAAAGGAGTATTTTATCATGAAACTCTTGACGTAAAGAGGAAGTCACAGTGTATTTGCTGTGGCTTTAATTCAGCAAAGCACTAAGCATGTTCTTTAATTCAAGGGTTCTCATATTTTGAAATAGCAAACCTCCCCAAGTTAAGTCAACAATTTTTCAAGCAACTCTTAATATATCTAAGTTAAAAGAAAGACATACAATTGCTGGGCTGTTCTAGGCTTTGGGAGCTAGTAGATCAGAGAAAAAGGTGAGGTTATGACTGAGCTATCTAAGCCTATGATCTGCTTTCACATTCTTACAAGAGGCACCCCATAAAAGCAAAAATCTCTGGAATAAGTTTTCTCCACTGAACTTCTGCTTGGTTCTATCTCTGTGTTTGAGAGACTGATTCATTATTTTGACATATTTGGCATAAACATAGGAGGCTGCCATGTTGGTCCTGAAGAACAGAATACTTATGGTAGAACTACATATTATATCACATAAGACTGACACCCAAATGGAATTCCTTGGTCAAATGTGTTTACCTTCCCCCACTTCATGTAATATCTCTCACCCTTTCTCAAAACACCAACATGCTCACTGTTTACCAACCCCTTATCCTAGAAGCAGTTGACAATTAGTGAAGGGGTGCAAGTTATGGCCGGGCGGAGAAATCAGTGTGGGGAATGCTGTTCAGGCAGCAGCCTCCAGGCATTGTGTAATGTATAGTTCAGCCTTTAGCTGAGACAAAGCCACTAGCACTTGGGAGAATAGCTGTTTCTAGTTAATGCAAATTTACTTTAACCAGTGGTTCCCGGATACACCTTGTTTGAAAAATTGCTGATGGTCTTAGCAGACTTAATGATTTTCATGTCTGTTGTGGCAATTGTAATGTGCTGTGCTAGATGCTCTATATTTTTAGTTGTATTTTCATTGCTTCTTTTATTTCTTACGTGTTGAATTTTACGTGAGAAAAAACAGTATCGGAAACAAGATGAGCAAATAAAAGATAACACAATATGAATATTTAATGCAATGGATGTGGCTGTTGTGTCCATCCTGTTCAACTTTTGCATGGACCAATAGCATCAGAGAATGGTGGAGAAACTGCTGATTCTGCCCTTCTTCACAGGCACACTGTGGATCACCTGAATAAAGCTCGCAGACCACTGGTGGCCCACAGATTAGAGTCTGGGAAGCCCTGCCTTAGACATTTATTGGGAAGTGAAAAGGGAAGTTAGTTTGTGGAACTCTGATGTTGCAAAGTATTTCTGAGTTCACATCTGATTATTCATAAGATTTATTTTTTATAAAGTTTGGAAAAATAATCACAAAGTTAGCAAATTCACAGTTAAAATGAGGAAACATTATTCACATGTCCTGGCCTGAAGAAAAAGAGGAAGAAGCAAACACAGATAGATTTTAATGTTTTCTGTCTTTTGGTCACACAGCCCTTCCCAGTACGGTTTGTCTTCTTGATCCGAAGGGGTTATTCGCCCACCAGTGTGTAAAAATGGAGTCAGCTTTGACAGCTCGGGGAATCCCGTAGCTATCAATATCTTGTTTCGTGTGTCTCTCTCCAAAGCTAAAGATTCCAGCATCATGTGCTAGCTTGGGATCTGGTCTCTGGGCACAAGGAAAAGTTGCAGCCATAGAATGAGTCCCATCTAGGAAGAGGCAGCTATGTGCCTAGACAGTTCATGTCAGTTGCAGCAGCTGCTATAGGGCAAAGGTACAGAAGAGGTTGTCTTGGCAAAGCCCATAAGGTGTGGGGAATTGCCTCTGCCCTGGGAACTCCTTATCAGGTGTGGCGCTGGGGTGTTCCCTCCCTGGCCCCCTCCCAGTCATTCCACTAGTACACACTTAGCTAGTTAACATACATTTTTTCATAATATGGGTAATTTGACTTTTAGCATTTAGCATTAAGCAATGAACAGACGAAGTGAAATAAAATCCCAGGCTAAAAATTTCATAAAACTATCCTGATTTTAAATAATTAGGTTTGCTTTGACAACTCTTCCTTTACCATGGAGAGCACCTAATATTAAAGGCAATCCTTTTTACCATTGACAACACTATTTCATTGATTATAGCCCTCCCTTCTTCCTGAGTCATTCCGTTGTTTTATATATTGGTGGGGTTTGCACGTCCTGAACAAGTTTGTAATATGAGTGACCTGGAGTATTTGTTCAAACGGTGTGTGTAAGGCCAGTGGGGATTCATTAATGATTGCTCATGTTCCCTCAAAAGTAAATAAGGTGGTGGCTGTCAAGAATTCATATTGGGTGAGTCAGAAAATTATGATGACTTTTTAGAGTTTATAGAAATAAACTGTGACTCACTGTATCATTCAGATCTGTGTAGTGCTGTTGGCTCTAGGGAATGAATAGTTGAATTCACACACTGCAAATGGTAACCATCGCTGTTGGAACAATTCTTTTTATTATGCAGACAAATTATAATTAGTGCCCTTCTTACTTTTTTGGAATATATGCCTTCTTTGCACTTTAAAGAGCTGGCACAAAATTGCTCCAAGGAAGGGGCTACTGGGATCAATCTTGTGGTGTCAGCGTTTCTGCAAGTCCTAAAAATATTGTTGCTGGTTGAGAAGTACTAGTAGTATTAGACAACAAATAACCTCTTTTTGATATTTCATGCAGTATTTATGGAAGAGGCTGATGCGCTGCTCTTCCTGTGTTGGTGCACATGTGTGGGGTTTGCACTTGGTGAAAAATGCCCCCGAATTTTGATTGAGCCACCATATCGTGCTTTGTTTTCTAATTGTAAATTTCCCCTGATATTTCCCCTGAGAGACCTGTTAGAGAATAGCTTGGCCAAGTGATTCATGTCCTGACAAATTCCAGATTGGACTGTTGCAATTGTGATATTTTTGTAAGCGGCCCCACGGGACCATTCAGTGAAGAGTAGGCTATAAGTACAGGTAATAAATGTACTCTTCATAATAAGAAAGGCCAGTGCCTGTATGCCTGAAGGCCATCCTCTTCTGAGTGGTATTAATGGTAGAACATCTGCTTTGCACACAGAAGGTCTCAGGTTCAATCTCCAGGTAGGGCTGGTAGATGAACCTATCTGAAATCCTGTCCAGATATTCCAACTTATAAGTTGTGCCCTAACACAGCAGAGGCAGCAGGAGCCATGTGGCTTTGGGGGCAGGCCTAGATGCACCACCCAACGACTATTGCCAGGCTTGTTCTCATGGTGCAGTAGTAACGTCTGAAGAGGACCTATGTCTTTCGTACTTCTTTAGCTGGCTAGTTGTTACTGCCCTTCTACTTTGAATTGCAAATTCCTTCCAAGCTTCCTTTCTCGGAGATGTTACTCAACAGATTTTATGTTCTCTTCCATTCTCTTTATTGGTGCAAGCCTCTGGTTCTCTTTTAAACAGAAGACCTTTTTGTAACTCGTTGCCTTTTTTAAAGGAAAAAACACGCCGCGGCTTAGCCATGCATTCCATTTGACATACATTCTGCTTGAGCCTCTCCTTTTAGTGTTTCCGAATCATCTCAATGTGCCTCAAGGGGTTTGATCTTCCACCCTGCAATTTTTAGTTAATTTTTTAAAAATCCAAATTCTACGCATATTTTATTAGAAATTAGATTCCTACTGCATTAAGGGCAGTGTGTGTTATAGCATTGCAGGATTGGGGTGGGGATCTTAAATCCAGCGAGGGAGAACTTGTGGGTCTCTAGATGTTGCTGGATTACAACTCCCATCATCCCTGACCATTCACTATATATTAACTAGGGCTGATGGGAGTTGGAGTCCAACAACAACTGGAGGGGACCACTCATCTCTGTCCTAAGCACTCCAGCTTGGAAATAGGTTCCACTGGAATGAACAAAGACTTTTTGGTGTAAGATGGATTTATAAGGGGTAGTTTTCAGCTTCTTGGTATACTTAGCTTGCTCTGTGGCAGCAGACAGAAAGGATTAAATCAGAAGTCACCTCTCCCTTTGTTGCTTTTGGACACAAGCATTTATCACAGCTAAGACATATTTACAACAGAATACAATGAGTCAAGAGCACAGAAAGATGGCCTAATACAGGCTTTACAATATTCCTATTGTATTTCCCCCCTTCTCGGATTACTTTCCACCAACATTGTTTTGAATTTACTCACGAGAAAAGGAGCGTGACTCCAGGGATAAGTATTATCACACACTTGAAAAGAATGTGCATGACTCAGTCCAAATGTGTGCGATAACTTTTCAGTTGGGATTTGTTTACAGAATTGGGCTATTTCAATTCTGGAGAAAGTGCAGAGTGACATTTTGAACTATATAGGTAGTTACAATTTGCAAGCGATTCTTTATCCACACAAAGAGCAACTTTTATTGATACCAGTGGACTGATTACAGTTTCATAATGTTAAAATTCCAGTTAATTTTTAGCATTATCTAACTAGCACAGCCAATGGTCAGGGATGATGGGTGTTGCGGTTCAAAACATCTGGAGTGGAGGGCACCAGGTTGGGGAAGGTAGCTGTGCTATGACACACAGTGCAATTTCACTACATTTGTCTTTGTCATCTGGGTAAGTAGAACCCTTCAGTCTGAAATAGGACAGTTCACCCTGCGCCTTTCTGTAAAACACAATATGTAGGATGTCGTGCAGGTAGAACTTCATCCCTAAGGATAAACAAGTAGTGTTTACACCTCAGTGGATGAAAGCCCCATCCCAAGCTCAAAAGGAACCATGTTTATTCAGAAGCAGGCTGCTTTTTTTATAAAGTATTTGGGAGGAGGGAGAGGTTAAGAATTGCATTTACTAGTAGCCATTCAGCAACTACTCATTTGCAACTTCAAAGACTTTTGTTTTCACTTCCTGAAAACACGTCTAGAAGGTAATTGAAGAAAATTGAAAAGTCAGAGCTTGGCAACAGGTGAGAAACAACTGTCTGGTTTTGAGCTTTTGCTTATGAAACCTGCCCTGAGGTCATGAATAGCTTCATAAACATCTGAGGAAAAGCATTCATATTGTTTCAGAGGTGACCAACATTTTCCATGGTTGTTACTAGACTATATATATATATATATATATATATATATATATATATACACACACACACACATATAGGCTAACGGTCTGCTGCCATGATAGGCTGGGTCATATGTCAAAAGAAGCCTAAATTTAAGCCTAAATTTCAAAGCTAGCATGGCAGAGTGGTGCGACTGTTGGTTTTGGCTAGTGCTATTTTTCTAGAAAAAGAGGTGTCAGAACTCACCATGAACACCTCCCTCATTCTTCTCTTAGAATGGAAATGGCGCCCACCTGGGAGGTGCCAGAAACTGAGTTCTAGTGAGTTCCGGCTAGAAAAAAAAGCCCTGGTTGTGGCTATGGAAAATCTACAGTACATGCAGTGCACTCTTAAGTTAGCTAGAAGTGAGTTCCACTTGGTTTAAAGGGACATACTCCTTGATACGTGTGTATAGGCTTGCAGCATCAACTGCTATTAGACCAGGGTTCGGCAAATTTTTTTAGCTGCAGGCCGGTCCACTGTCCCTCAGAGCTTGTGGCGGACTGAGGGGAGAGCTGGAAGAAGAGGTGAGGGGGGCAAGTAGTCATCCTCCCCACCCTCCAGCCCCAGCCGCTGCGCTTACCTTCCCTGGGGCTACCACCACCACCACCACTGCTGCTTCTCATGGGTAGGCAGAGCGAGCTCGTCCGCTCCACTCTCTGGTCCACAGGAGTACCAGGGCGGAGGTGGCAGAGGGAAGATGAGCAGCGCAAAAGGGCTGGCTCCAGAGAGGGGCTGCTTAAAATGGCTCTCAGCCAGCTCAGCCCAGCCCTCTTCCTCCTCTAGGCAGGGCAGGGAGAAGCCGGGAGGGAGGGAGGGAGGGAGGGAGGAGGTGCCACCACGGTGTGTGTGTGTGGGGGGGGTGGAATGGCGCAGGAAAAAAATGGTGCAGCCCGAATGAACAGAATCCCCACGCCGATCCACAGAGAGTCCGCGGGCAGGATCCTGAAGGCCATTGGGGCTGATCTGGCCCACGGACCTTAATTTGCCAACCCCTGAATTAGACTGTGGGCATTTAATTGAAGACAGCAACTGTTGTTGGTAGCATTTGTTACAGGTGGGGGAGGCTCCACAGACTTTTTTTTTTATAAATATTTATTAAAGTTTTTCATAATAAAACAAAATCAAAAGAGATACACCAATAACAACAATGAAACCAAGAATCAAAAAGAAAAACAGACAGAATCAAAAACAAGGCAGCCTAAAAAATAAAAAAGAAAAAAAGAAAAGAAAAAATTATTCCTTGCATTTACTATCTCTAGAACCCTCTTTCCTGACTTCCTCACACCTCCCTTTTCTGTGTTCTCCTTTACACAATCAATTTTAGCAATTTCCTACCCTCTTTCCAATCTTTTTCCATGTTGTATACTTCAACCTATTATGCATTTACTTTCCTTCTCTTTTAAACACTATTTCAGATGTTCATTATAACTTAATCCCTTATATCATTTATTTAATCACAACATAATAATGCTCTGGTCTTACCCCTTCTTTTCCACATCATTTTTGCATATTTCTTTTTACCAATTTCCTAATGCCATATTATTTTTATATCCAACATCATTTTAACATTCAAACATTTTACAATGTTTTTGTAGGTATTCTTTGAACTTCTTCCAGTCCTCTTCCACCGATTCTTCTCCCCGGTCTCGGATTCTGCCAGTCATTTCTGCCAACTCCATATAGTCGATCACTTGCATCTGCCATTCTTCCAAAGTGGGCAAATCTTGTGTCTTCCAATGCTTAGCGATGAGTATTCTTGCTGCGGTTGTTGCATACATAAATAGTGTTCTATCTTTCTTTGGCACCAATTGGCCGACAATGCCCAAAAGGAAGGCCTCTGGTTTCTTAGGGAAGGTATATTTAAATACCTTTTTTAGTTCATTATATATCATTTCCCAGAAAGCCTTAACCCTTGGGCAAGTCCACCAAAGGTGAAAGAATGTTCCCTCAGTTTCTTTACATTTCCAACATTTATTGTCAGGCAAATGGTAAATTTTTGCAAGCTTGACTGGGGTCATGTACCACCTGTATATCATTTTCATAATGTTTTCTCTTAAGGCATTACATGCCGTAAACTTCATATCGGTGGTCCACAACTTTTCCCAGTCAGCAAACATAATGTTATAACCAATGTCCTGTGCCCATTTAATCATAGCTGATTTGACCGTTTCATCCTGAGTATTCCATTTCAACAGCAAGTTATACATTCTTGACAAATTCTTGGTTTTAGGTTCTAACAATTCTGTTTCTAATTTCGATTTTTCCACCTGGAAGCCTATTTTTTTATCCAAATGAAGGCTTCTCTTATTTGGTAATAATGTAACCAGTCTCGTACCTTATCTTTCAGTTTCTCAAAACTCTGCAATCTCAATGTGTCTCGATCTTGTTCTAATATCTCCCAGTATTATAAGATCTTTTCAGAGTCTTTTAGACTTTACAAAATGTCCCTTCAAATTTGTAACAGTTTCCAATAACCAGGAGGCTCGAATCTTTTACTTTGCAGAGTTAATCATAAAAAGTTGCACTGTCCCCAAAGATGCAAGTTACAATATAACAGTTCCTGCAGCCTGTCAGCTCAAGTAGCTCACACAATCTGGCAGCCCGGTCACCGAGGATTTAATAAAATTCAGTAGGTTTTTGTAAATCCACACAGGAAGAGGGAAGAGGGAACGCCAAATTCTTCCTCTTCCACCAGATGGCTATTTTTACGATATAGCTCAAAGCAAAAGTACGCTGAATGTCATTGCTTTGATCCTTTAAACAGAGCCGGAAGACGGACTTCCTGGTTGCGTCTCCCGCTTCAGTGGCCGAATTAAATTGTTGTTTTTTTTCAAAGTCCAAATCTTTCAAGTTTCACCTACTCACGGTGGTTGTTTCGTGCCGAATTGTCCCAGGAAAAAGGTCAGCGCTCACCGACAGCAGTTTCGCGGCTTCACTCCGTAGAAAGAGCGATCGACCCTCAGCACCGCGCTAACCCCGTCACTTTCTGGAGCCCCTTACGGGGTTCCTTCCCAGTTTCGGGGGGCGTTTAAGGTGCCCGCTGGGTCCCACGGCCACAGGCCTCCGCTGCCTGTGGTTTTCCAACAGGGGTCTCCGCTTTGCCGTAGCGGACGACCCTTTCCCACGGAGCTCCCTCTTCGCAACTAGAAGAGGGCAGCCATTGCCGTTCGCGCCGCCTCCGGAAGTCTTTTGTGTGGGATTGGAATTAGGAGTTTCTTTGAACCAAGTAGGCTCATACCAAAACCTATCTTCTGATCTCCTGAAGGTTTTATTCCTCTGCAAGAGATGCTTCTGTTATCCTACCTCATTCTCAGGGCACTTAAAGAATTCCTTTAGATTTTTTGTTGAGTGATGGCTTTTCTTAAGCATATCTTATTGTTGTGAGGTGGCCAAGGATGGCGTTAAAATTAAATATTTCTCCAGCACTCTGCTGTCTCTTTAGCTGCCTATGCATCCTAATCTGAAAATGGTATTGGTTCAAGGAAAAAATAGGTATATATAGAAAGGAAAATTCCTAGGTGCAAAGATCTGGGGTAAGTTCTCTTTGGTGGCAGAACCCCAGCAGGGATTAAAAATCACAAAATATGCAGCAAAGTAAAGCTTGGAAATATTGACTGTCAGACTGTTAACATGTGCTCTTGTGAGTTCCAAAACTTCCTTCTTCCCCCAGCATAGGAAAAAGCCAACATGTTTGGTAAGTGAAATTTGGTTCACTTATGTACTCTTCAAAGGTCAGATTCATTTGCTTTTCCATATAGCATTCGGAAAAAGTTGCACAGGCAGAAAAACATGGTTTAGTTGCAAAGTGGTGAAAGTTCCTAAATTATTGGTACAGTATGGGAACTCAAGAGTGGCTTGTGAGAAACAGAGTTCATCGGGTAATCTAGGAGAGAACAATAGGCCTAAAGAAATGGTTTGTAGAATGAAAGTCTGTAGTTTGTAGAATGAAAGCACTTCTTAAATTTAGCATTGATCGAGGGTAAAACCATACAAATTATCACTTGTAATGCATTCTTTCACATATTTACACCTGATATGTGGGAAGTTCCTTTTTTGCCTCTAAAAAAGATGATATAGGTAGCCGAGCTACTGTGGGATAAGATCAATACTGGATATTTTGGTTATCCCTGTGTAGAATGGCACCATATTCCAAGCCAGATACCTGTTCCACCTAACTCAATATTGCCTACATCAGGGGCAACCTTTTTTCCTGTTGAGGGACACATTCCTTCAAATATAATCTGTTGCGGGCTGCACACCCAATGGACCCAGAGTCAAAGGGGCATTGGGTTGGAGCCAAAAGTGAGTGATGGCCCCCTTCTCTATCTATTTCAGCCCATCCATTTTCTCTCTCTTTTTCTACTACCACCTTTCCTTCTATTTCCCCCCTCTTTGGCGTCATCCGCATGAAGTTAGGTCAAGGGCCAACAGCCACATGGGATTCTAGAGCCATACCTCACCTCTTCCCACCAAAATAGTTTACACTGGCAACAGAGCTTCAGGCAGGAGTCTTTTACCAACCCTGGCTGGAGATGTCAGGAATTGAACCAGGAATTCATGCAAGGGGGATGCTCTGCAACCGAGAAGGGCTTCTAGATTGTTGTCAAGTAAAGGCTTCATCATCCAAGTGATGAACTTGGCCCGATTTCACTCAGTAATAAAATTCCACACACCAAGTCAATGGAGAAAGGGGGGAGAATCAAGCCCCCTTTGCATGGGTACATGCTGCTCATGCAATGCACAGTGTCCCATCTGTTTAAGAAATAATGAAGTATTCATAAGAGTCCCTATTCCGAAGCAAAGAAATTTCCTGTGACATTTTAAACCCCTTTTGTATGCGGCCATTTTTAGATATTTGTGCTCCCAGTCATCTTGCGTGCATGTGGTTTTTGGTTTTTTAGCTGAATTGAGTATTATGAGCTCAGCTCACAGTCCAATAATGGCAGAGTTATTTGCTGAAAGTCTTTTTTATATCAGATGGTTTAATAGTTTGATGCTCAGGTCATCAATGTTATCCTCTGAGGGAAGAAATGAATTATTACAGACACTGAAGTGCTATAGTATAAAATTGTCCTGCTTTTAAAATGAAAATTATAGCCAGTGGTACTTATTTGTGTATGTACGAAACGATCTTCCTTTTCTAGGGATAATAATAACATGGCAGCATTCTACTGAGCAGCTGAGTTATTTATCATCGTGAGAGAACAGGAATATCACTGAATAAAACTGGAAGCCAGTTCTTCCATAAAGTACTTTGGAATTTTCAAAAACTGTCTTAATGCAGATATGTAGCCAAGATGTGGCAGTTATGTCTATGGACTTCCAATGACCTCATTTTGTAGGTACAAATCAGAGTTCCTTGCTTCCATTTCTGAATGAGTACTGAAGATCGTGAATAGCATGGGTAGGCAAACTAAGGCCCAGGGGCCAGCTCCAGCCCCATCGCTTTCTAAATCTAGCCCGCAGACGGTCTGGGAATCAGCGTGTTTTTACATGAGTAGTATGTGTGCTTTTATTTAAAATGCATCTCTGGGTTATTTGTGGAGCATAGGAATTTGTTCATTTTTTTTCTTTCAAAATATAGTCCGGCCCCCCACAAGGTCTGAGGGACCAGCCCCCTGCTGAAAATGTTTGCTGACCCCTGGTGAATAGCTACTGGAGTTGTGTTTGGAGGCGGCTGCAAATTGACAGAAATGTTCATGTTGCTCCTTATCCTGGGTTCTGTTCAATTGATAGCCATACTCTGTGGTCGATATACTTCCCCTCTCCCCCTATTTCACTTTAAATTGAACCCTTCTAGACCTTCCTTGGACTTTTCACCAGGTAGGTGGTAGTGTTAGAAACTCAGATATATAAACTAGGCAGAAAATGGCTCCTTAAACCAAGGTTGCAGTTGCCAAAACAGAATGTCTAGTTGCCATTTTTGGCCAAGATGGCTCTAAAGTCCTATTTTTCAAATGATGCACTGACTGTGATTGATTTTCAGTTAAACATCTGGCCAGTTCAGATGACAACCTTGAGCTAGGTTAAGAGCTTTGAGAACTTAAGGAAGAAAAGTCACTTTATCCAGGCACAGTCCATATATATACAGTAGTACCTCAGATTAAGAACTTAATTCATTCTGGAGGTCCATTCTTAACCTGAAACTGTTCTTAACCTGAGGTACCACTTTAGCTAGTGGGGCGTCCCGCTGCCGCCGCCGCGCGATTTCTGTTCTCATCCTGAAGCAAAGTTCTTAACCCGAAGTACTATTTCTGGATTAGCGGAGTCTGTAACCTGAAGCGTCTGTAACCTGAGGTACCACTGTATTGCCCTATTTCAACCTCTTTTTCTTAATGGTGACTGCTCAGGCTGCACAGAAAAAGCATTTTGGTTCCTGAACTTCATTGGTTGTGCAATATAACTGATAGAATTCTACAGGATGTGGTATTAGTGTGTGAAAACAGTCCAGACCCAATGATCTCCAGATGATGGAGATGTCAGGTGGCATCCTAACGCCCAGGCATCTTCACTTGGTCACAAGTGGTCGAAAGCCAGGTGCAAATTGCTCCTGGCTCCTGGCTAACTTCGAAAACTGGTAGATGTTACAAGGAAGTAGGAAGCACCCAAGTATTCTAATTTTCTTAAATATGTATTAGAATGTTAGTGGCAAAATAGGTTCATTTAGTCATGAATATGAACTATTCTGAAATTAGATGAATCCATGTTATGTTCCTTGTACCTATTTATTATATTGCAGCAAAATATTCCAAACATAAATATTGTCACTGGAACTGTAGTCCAGTGAAACCTGTCATTCACAGCTGCCTTCCAAAGCACAGGTTTATTTTTATTTTTAAAAGACTTCTATTGAATAAGTGAGTACAAACCTTTTAAAATAAGTCAACAAACACTGCTATGCTGAAAAGGTTATTTCTGAGTGCCTACAAAGCAGCTGGAAATTTTTAACAAGCTTGAATTATCTTCAGAAAACAAAGTCATTTGCCGCTATATACGTACTGGTTAATATTAAACAGCTGTCGTGTGCTGACATCAACTTTCAGTTCATATGTAGCTCAGCTGTTTCAAACATTCACTGGAAAATGTAAAATAAGTTATAATGATATTAGTTTCCTGTTAGATGCTTAAGTGGTGATGTAATGTGTGCTAAACTAAATGCCCCCCCCCCCTTTTGCACTTGTGGTACGTGCAAAAACTGAAAAAGCACCTGTAATGAACTCACAAAATGTTGTGAGTAATGTTCCCACAAGGCTAGTTAACAAGTTGCCTCGTGCTTTTGGAAAATTTCCCTAAAGACTTCAATAGCTGGTCTCCAAAATAGTAAATCCCCCTTTGCCAGTTTACCGCTTTTCTACACCAACAGTTTTCAGACTATATTGCGGATGATTCTAAGGTTAGCAGGATTTTCTCATTAGGATCAGCAATGAAAGACAAAGTTTTCCAAACCTGTGCACTGTGAATGATCTTTTCTGCAGTGGATTCTCATGGGCAAATGTTGAGCACTATCTCAGTTCACATGATGCAGTGAGGAGGGTCAAGATAATCTTGTTGGGGTGGGACGAAAAAAGGCAACAAAATGATAATGACATCAAGCGAGAGCTCTTGGTTATTCAAGGACTTTAAAGAGCCAATGTGGTGTAGCAGTTAGAGCATTGGACTGGAACCTGGGAGGACACCGTTCAAACCCCCTCTCAGCCTTGGGCCCGTCAATCACATACTCTCTCTCAGCCTAACCTACCTCAAATGGTGGTTGTGAGGATAAATGGGGAAGGAGAACTTTGTAGGCCACCTTCAACTCCTTAGGCAAAAAGTGGGATATAAATGTAATAAATAAACAATCTCACTTTTAACTCACTTGTAAAAAATCAAGGACTGAAGTTAACTAATTTGCATCTCGGTATACGACTCCTGGTCATGCATCTTCTAACCAACAACTGAGTTCTTAAGTTTTGCTCTTTAGCTTCATAATACCATCAGTTTTTTGTTCTGCAGCAAATTGAATGTCATAAATGTCAACCATCTATGCTTCTGTGGCCAACTTCACATAAAAAGCCCTCAGTGTCTAGATTGGCCAGTGATTCTGCTTTGTAACGGGAAGGGTGTGTCATGCAGATAGCTCATCAGGGACACAGGAAGCAACTTTGATGACAACTCTTGATTGTTCCTGTCCTGGCACTATGCTACTTATTCCTCGTACTGCCAGGGGTGTAAGTACAGAAATTGAGAAGGGCAGGCCATGTTACTGTGTGCGTCAGAGGGGAGGAACTGGTGCCCCTGCCAGATGTTGCTGGACTACAGTTCTCATCATGCTTGACCATGGGTGTTGAAGCCCCAAATATCTGGAAGGTCATAAGTTCCCATCCCTGGTATGAGCAATTACACTATTCTTGTTTTGCACCATGATGTGTCATTTGCTCCAGGCTCAACCAGCTCCTCTGGATAGCAGGTCTGGCCTGTGGGAACCAATTTTTCTCTTTCTTTCAATATTACAAAGTCCATAGGAAACATTTCTTCTCCACCAAGCCTTTTATGTTTACAGCACCAGCCTATGTGTAATGTTGGAACTGAAAGGTGTTATAATGTGTATATGAATTTTTTGGGGGGTTTTTTTATGGATCACTTTTATGATCCACCCTGAGATTTTATAATGAAGGGCAGGAAATAAATTTTATAATAATAAAGTTCATTTGTTCAGCACCATCTATCACCACAAAAAAAGAAACCCAACAGTAGCAAAATAAACAAGGGATTTTATGGAAATAGGTATAGGTTGTGGGCAGAAAAAAGCAAAAGGAGTTGCATTAAAAACAAACATATAATGTAGTTTTTTTAGTTCAAACACAACCTCGACCTGTATAGCTTTATATCTCCAAATATATACAGTGGAACCTCGGTTTTCGAGATTCTTGGAAGCCAAATGGTTCGGAACCTGAATGCCGAAAACCCGGAAGTGAATGTTTCCGTTTTCGAACGTGCCTCGGAAGTTGAACAGCTTTCGAGGTGTGTTTCTCCATTTTCTCAATGGAATTTTCCAACCGCCAATTGCACCTTGGATGTCGAATGGATTACGTTTGACAACCGAGGTACCACTGTATTTAAAAAGCCAAAACAAGATCCCATGTCCACTTCTGCAGCACCTCCTTCACTTCTAAACCTTGACTGGTGACTGATTTTCTCCAAGTGATATTATCAAATGCTTTCCATGGAAAATCTCCAATCCAATATCTTTCTCACAATCCATCTGACCTCCTTACCTATCCTAATCAGCCATCAGTTAGTACCTCCATGCTATCAGGGGTCTCAAAAGACAGAGGAGCAGTGGAACTCTGTTCCAGCATTCTGTCACAGACCTGACTTTTGCATGAGCCTCAGCTGAGAATGCAGTTGGAGAGCGGGAGGTTGATTTATTACCTTCCACAGAAGGATGAGAGAGCCCAGCTCATTCTTCATAATAAGGGGTTTAAAACAAATGAAGTGCAGATCATGTGCAGATCACAGGTCAGGAACTTAATAAAATTATTTAGCAATGGCGAGGAATCTGTTTTGCTTCCAATTTTCTAACCAGCTGGAGAGCCCGGGCACATTATGATTCCCAAACAAAGGCTTGTGGAAAACAAGAAATGGTGAAAACACATGTGAGCGGTGTTCTCACATAACTTGATCTGAAGCCTTGCTTGATAGAACCATAGAATTGTAGAATTGGGGGGGACCCCAAGTGTCATCTGCTCCAACCCCCTGCAATGCACCCATGACAGAATAGAACAGAACAGAACACACAGATAGAACTAGAATGCACAATAAAATGTGTTGTAGATGTATGTGCTGTAGGTGGTGAGTACAGTGGTACCTTGAGTTACAAACGCTTCAGGTTACAAACTCCGCTAACCTGGAAGAGTTACCTCAAGTTGAGAACTTTGCCCCAGGATGAGAACAGAAATCATGTGCCGGCGGCACAGCGGCAGCAAGAGGCCCCATTAGCGAAAGCACGCCTCTAGTTAAGAACAGTTTCAGGTTAAGAACGGACCTCCGGAACGAATTAAGTTCGTAACCAGAGGTACCACTGTACATCAGAAGTGGCACACTATGAACAATTAAGACAATAAGAGGACTTGAACTACATCAAGAGAATCTGGAGCAGATGGGTAGCAACCTAATGCAGCGCAGTAGTGAAAATCCCTGTATGTGCAATCTGCATCACTTTCCTCTGCCAGCATCCTGCTAAAGTGATTTGGAACTTGACTGTCACTTTTCTTTCTTTGAGTTGTTCTCTCCAGTAGGATAAACTGGGAAATCTGGTGGTGTGAGGCATATGGTTAATTTCTGAATTTGTCAGTTGCCTCTGATCCAGGGGGAATCCTTACTCAGCGCCAAGACACACATTAAATTGCTCTGAAATGTGATCTTTATTTTTATTTTCGTATCACTGTATTTCAGTATGACTTAGTTGGTCTTAGTTGTTTTAAATGAAAAAATGATGCAGTGGCGTGCAAGCTTAAGTCTTGGGTTTAGGACCACAAACATTGTGTTAAGCAAGCATTTTTAAAAGTGTGCTTGGCACTGGCTATTCTCCTTTGCAAAAGCAGCCCCCAAGACCCCCCCCAATCCTGTTGAGCACTGTGATGTTCAAGAACAAGAGTTTAATTATTTTCCCCTTTGCCATTTCTCACCAAAATCATCTCCCAGATGTGCTTTTTGATTCACATAGCAGCTTAAGTAGGTGGAAATATTTGAGTTTCTTCTTTCCTGACATTTGTCCAACTCCTGTGGCTGCCTTTGGGTTAAAAAAAAATTGACAGGAGAATTGTGTGTGTGTGTGTGTGTGTGTGTGTGTGTGTGTAATCCTAACGAAAGCAGCATCAATCACATAGAGTGCTCTGACAGTTCAGACCAAAATGCACAGTGTTACCTGGTAATCTTTGGTATTCATGGAAAGCTGTAAGCATGTAAGGAGATCACCAACCAAACAACAATTGGGAAAGGCAGTTTCAGTGAGGTGTCTCTCACTGCATGAAGCCTTCATTATCTGTATGGTGATAGAGGAGAAACATCTCTTTAGAGTCCCTCTAGAGGTCAGTTTCCTAACAGACTACTGTATATGAAATTCAGATAGCCCGTTACAGAAACAGATCTGCTGGGAGAGCAGAGTAGGTTTGTTGATTGCCAGTAGAGAAAAGGAAGGGAAAGAAAAGACACCATTGCAAAATTCAACTAAAAATGCCCAAAGATGCAGATTTGCTTTCATTACAAACTTGATTATTTTGATACCATCACAGAGGTTCCTCAAATAAAGATTCGGAATTGTGTTAGGAACACACAAAAACTTGAATGTATACACTGAGGTTTCCAAAATATTTTCATATTTCTCGTTCTGTTGTCGAAACTGCTTTTAAAACTCCCATAAGAGCTGCTCAAGAGACCGTTTCCTGAAAAAGGAGTGGGGGTGCTCAGAAGTCCTATGGGATTGAGGGCCAGATTTCCTTCTGGCGAAGCTTCCAAGAGCCTCATGCCAGAGGCAAAAGTGGGTGGGGCAATTAATGTGTCAGGAATGAATTGGCAGTAAATCACCTCGTTCAAAGTTCGAGTTAACCATTTATTACCAAGAACACAATCCGCACGGACTTGGCGGAGTGTCAGGCCTGATGAGCACAGCAACTCATCCCCGGTAGGTCTTGCCCCATGGATCTGTTGCTGAGACTGAAAGTCCCTGCCTCCCCATAGCCGTCGTAAGTTCCCTCATCTCCAGGGTGCCTCCAAGCAATCAGAGACTGTATCTGTGTGAAACCAACCTCTCCTACGCCCTTTTCATGCCTCTTCTGGTTCTGGGAGACAAGTGAGGAGGGGAGCTTGTTGCAGCAGGAGAGGAAGGCACCTGTGACTCTTCACCAGCTTGACTCATCTCTACCTCTTGGCCTTCCTCACCCTACTTTCCAGCTTCAGCTTCTGCCTGATTCTGGACTTCTCTCTGCCACAGACTCTCCCAGCTCACTAAGCCCTGTTAAGTCTTCAGCTTCCAGCACCTCCTCTCCCTGTCTTCTTTCTCTGACCACTCATCGCTGTCCCACCACCACTCCCTGGGCCCTGAGCCTTCTTCCTTTGGTGGTCCGCCAGCTGGTTCCTCCTACCAGTCCAACCAGTCTGTGAAATAATGTAAATGTTACCTTTGCACACTCACACACCGCTGTCTATCGTCCCACTATGCTTCCTTTGGATCACACCCACCATGGCTGGTTGTTGATGTAACAGCGAAAAAATGTCATGCTGACCCTTCAAGTCAAATAATTGGCAATGATGCTTGTTGTGGCTGACAATGATGCTTTTATGGTTATGCAAGAGAAGTCCTGATAGCCTTTGCATTTTATTATGAAAAAGTGGTCATGTGAATTAGGAAGATCATCAGATGCTGCAGCCGGCCAAGAGGCTTATTCAGTTTAAAGAAAACAAGGTCAAATTTGGTCACAGATATGCCAAATTTGGGGGGTGGGTCATCCTTGGGTCATGTGTGTTAACGAACAAAGAGGCTGGGATTAGATTGTGATCATGGTAGCAAGGGAAACTAGAGAAAAAACTTGGGGTGAACTAGGTCATGCTGCGCCATATTGAGCAGACTGAAACTGCTTCCAGCCATGTCAAAATGCAATTTCACCCAGCTTCTCTTGAAGCCTGATTCCCTCCACCTCCGTTTGAGCTCTTACCTTATCTGTTTCTCCCAGCAGCGAAAAACAACACTGATTTTGTGATTGCAATTTCCATTTCCTAGGAAGATAAACATGCTATAAATGCCATTTCGATGGGATGAGATGTCTAAGCCTTTGCTTAATCGCAATATGTTCATGTTATCATTAGCACATACAACAAGAATCACAAAAGCCATAAACCTACCGATAGAAACGGTAATGCAATTTGAACTTTCATTTTCATGAAATGCATTTGGATTATTTTAGTGTGGCCCCAGCAACCTAGGTATATATATATTTATATTGGAACACAATTTTATCATTTAAATCTGATCCATTCTACATTTCAGGATTTCGTTCTCCTTTAATGTATTCACAGAAATAGCACTTAAAAGCATTTATATGGTCAAGTTAGAAAAACAAAGTGTTTTTACTTACGTTTGGGAACAACCATTTGCATTCTCAAATGATGTCATTCCTGAAAGACACGTGCGGGACCTCAAATCTCTAAGGAGCAAAATCCAATGAACAGTGACCCGGATTAAAATTGCACCTGCCTTGAATAATCTAATTGAGTATTCAGTAGGCCACTGCAGGCAAAATGCAGCCCGGCTCTTAACAAAATCAGAGTTGGCATGTGGAATTATGCACTGCTTTCCCTTTGCTGTGGCCTTTCCAGTATGAATTTCCACCTCCCTTGACTACGGTCACCGTGAAAGTTACCAAGGGTTTGGGAAACCTGCCTTCGAAACTCACGGAACCAGAAATCTAGCTAGCATGAATCATGGCAAGACCAGTGTTGACATGTGTCAGCCATGGTTAAGTTTGGATTCTATGCCATATAGCTGTGATAGGACTCCTTCCTCCCTCTCTATTGTCCTATTCTCTCTTTTGAAAAATAAATCCTAAATTAAAAAATGCAGTAGCACGAGAACTGCTTTTGGTCAGAACGTGGCCCTTTGAATCCTGACCCAACACTTCCAAGACCTATGCAACATGTGGACACTGCACCTATGATCTCTCTGGGGAAAAGTGCCAGAGGAAAAAGACATTTGGTTTCATTTTTCAAAGGTCTTTTTACCCCGTGTCTTAGAGCTTAACTTCACCATGCACTTTCTTTTTTTTGCTTCAGGAAGCTAAGTTTTTTTTTGGGGGGGGTGTAATTCCTGCACCAAATTGCCTTGGGGTTTATACTGATATACTAGGGGGAAAGTGCTGGAACTCATCGCCTCAGTCGCCAATCCAGATGCCATCTTGAAACCAAAATCATGTGACAAGATGCCGGGCTGCACCATCTTATAGAGAGATTCATATTGTTTCCCTTGCTCATTTACAGGGAGCAAGATGTGCACATACATTTGTGGGCTGCAACTTACTTCACGAAGCCTCCCAATCAGTGATACTTGGCGGGCAGCGCTGTGCAGCACAGATTCCCGTGTTGGGCACAACCATGGCAGCAGCATCCGGCCACTTCCACCTTCACCTTCCAGCCTCTGATCATGTGCCCAGGCATCAGCCTGGCCTGTGCTGCATAGGCACCCTCAGAAGGGCAAGCCTTGACCGTTGCTTCTCTACATTATAAGGCAGCTAGAGTGTCCCCCCACGCCCCACTGCTGCTGCTGCTGTGCATGCGTTGCTCCATTGCTCTTGCCTTGCCGATCAGAGGCTGTGGTTTTTGTAAACAAGCAGCACTATCATCGCCAAGAAGCTGACCTGCAATGGCACCCACTGGAGAGGTGCTGGAACTGTGTTCCAGCAGGGGGGAAAAGCCCTGGATGTAGTCAGTAAGTGTGTTTACCCTTGGGGATCTATCCTAGACAGACAGATGTACTGACTTGACTAGGAGATAGTAAGCAAATTGGATCAGTGCATAATTTTCTGGTAAAATAGAAATTCCGTTTTGTTGGCTGGACCTCAGAATCAATCATTTGTGCATCAGTGCTGCCCCCTCTCCTAGGCAGAAAGCACAAACTATTTGTGTGCTTCAATTAAATTACCCTAGAAAATCTATAGCTTGGGGGCACTGGTTTATTACTGGTATCCAGCTCTATTTTCATTTGCTAAATGACATTCTGAGAGCTTCTGTTCTGAACATAATCACCTAAGGGTATCTGCTGCATAGAGCCCTGCATGATTCAATTATTGCAGAATGTCATTCCCTTCCCAGAACACAGCGCCGAGAACATTAGCAAGGAGTTTTAATGTATCCCAGTGGTTTTCTTTTCACACATCAGCTTTTCCATGAATAGTAAAAACAAAACAGAAAGCAAACAAGAGTTTCAGCTTTGTGGTTAAATTATTCTGCCTACTGCCCTTTTTGCTAGTATACAATCTGAAACATTACTATTTATTATATCCTTTAAAAAAATTACTCCACTGACCCAAAGGGATCTCACAGTAGCTAATTCCATATAAAAAAGATACGAGTCTCGATATACAAAATGTAGAAAACCTTAAAAACCATTCATAAAGATGTCAACAGATAAAATATCATAACCAAATGAAATTGCGGGTGGGATTTGAAATTTGAACAGCAGGAAGAAATGATAATATAAGAAAAAGAGGAATATATATTAGATTAAATGTGTTATGTAACAGAGGAATATGAAATAGAGGTGAAATGTGCAGGGATCGGTATAAAAAGAGCATGGAAGGGAAGGTGGAAAGCCAAATTGAAAGAGAAATGTATAACAGGTTTGAAGTCTGAAATTAATTAGTTAAAGTTATGAAAATCTAATAGAAATCTTAATAAAAAACAAAAAACAAAAACAATGCAATTTTGTATTCTAGAGCTCAGAGCTTCTTGGGCAATTATCACTTTGGCTCCTGGTACCACTTTTGAAATCTTAATAGCTCAGGCGGAAGCTGAAACATTAAATAATTGTAAGCTTATCTCTTGTTTTGTCAGGCACTTTTAAATGTGCAATGTAGTTGATTGACTGTATCCTGCTAAGGATCCTGAATACAGCGATGCTTATTTGTTTTTCCACAATCATTTAGTACAGCAGCAGCAGCAGCAGCATTTCACAAAGATCTATGTGGTTTAAAATAAAACATTCAGTTTTCGGTAAATAGGATTGCCTCATATATATGCATTCGGAACTGAGGCTAATTAGTGTCCACACCAGGGCCTGTTAGAGCCCGACAAAGGTATTTCTTCATTTGCTCTGTTTCATATACCGTGGGAACAAAGTGGGCACTGAACACTTACATAATCAGGCACTTAAGTATGATGGAACTTTGAATCTACTTCAACAGTTCTGCCAGGCAGGCTCCATTTGGTTATATTTTTAAAAAGCCACAACCTTTTTATTATAGTACAAGAAGACAGGGCAGCTCAACAACTGTTGCTGGCTTAAGAAAGTACTTCATCTGGCTCACTTTCAGTTATTTATTTGCTTTCCCACACCCCTAAGTTTGTTGGTCATAAACCTACCTCTTAAATTTGACTTTTGACAGTCCTAGACACATACAACACCAATGCAGATCTTTATTATAGGATGCTACATTACTTTAGACAGGCTCCCCTCGTTTAATTCTGGCAATGCTTTAAAAGAGCCTACATCCCGCATAAGACAAAACAGAAGGAGGAGGAAGGAAAATAGAAGCAGTTAAGATATCAGCTAATCTTTACCTGCCACATTTTTATCTGGCACGCAAACTATTTGCAGTTAAGGCCAGACAGTCTACATGTGGCAAAACACATTAACAAACCCAAAATATGGTTGCATAAGCTTTCCTGGGTCAGAGCCCAGGTGGAATGAGCATCTAAAGTTTAGGAGCATGAAATCTACCTGTTCTCTCTGTTAAAAAACCCTGCCCCGGCCCAATATGGGGACTGATTTGATTCCTGACCTCACCCAGGTGGCCTACCCCAGAAGTGATGCCTCTCTCCCACTATACAAACTTGTCAGGCCAAAATGGCCCAATAGAAAGAGGCTTTAGAGAACTAAAATGACAAGAGGTGACCTTGTCAGCCGTCCACCCACTGAGTGCTGCCTCCCAGCTACTTAAAGAGCCAGGGTCTTCGGCTGCAGCCATTGACTTCTTTGGGGGTAATTGTATTTACACTTCTAGGGAACCTTCCACAGGGTTCTCATGATCCTGAGGAGTCTGTGGATCAGCCACCAGATTCCAGTGGCAGAGGTGTCTCCTCAGAGTTCGTGTCATGGGCCAGGAGTCACCTTCGCCTGCTGAACAGCAGCCTGAAGGAAAGAAGGTGGAGTGATTCCATCTGCAGTTGATCAGCCTTCAGGGACGCAGAGGAGAAGGCGCTGATGAGAACCAGCTGGCTTCAGCCTTCTTAAGCAGAGCTTCCAGCAGCAGCAAAATGCTGGTAACAATGCAAGAAGTTCCTGGCCCTTCCTTGCTTCTTTCTGCTTGTCTTGACCCGGGACTCATTGGATTCCCTGACCCCTGGACCATCTGACCTCATGAAGTGATGTTCACCCAACCCTAGGTCTTGACCCGATTTTGGATGCTGACTGCCTCTAAGCAAGTACACCTCAGAGACTCTTCTAGTTGGTTGGTCTCTCACTCCACTGAGCTCAACAACGAAACTATGACATCAAGGAAAGCTGGGATGGACCAGGGAGTGAAACCATCTCTTCTTCAGAGCTGCAGTATCCAGAGGACTTTGCCTCTGTGGAGCCTTGTCTGGGGCCATGGCAAAGTAACCCATTGTGACCAGTGGGTTTTCCCTATCTTCCAGCACCCTTGAACATTCAACGCAGAATGGCAGAGAACAGAGAAGTGGATCATAGATGGGTGATTCATTGGAGCGTATCATTTTATTCACATTAGCCCCAGAAAAGGAGAGCCTCCTCCAACTCCTGTGTATGCATGCTACAACAGAGCACTTACCTGCCATAGCAAGGCAAGTTACTGACATGGGAACCATATTCCTGGAAAATTGGGAGATTGGGTTGGGAGCGAGGGAGCAGTGGTTTGTGTTGAGACAAAGTGCAGATGCAGAGAACACAGAGGACAACAGGTGCCTTCAGTCTCCAGAGGGTTTTCTGAAGTAGAGAGCATGGTTGGCCAGGCACTTATGAAACCAACATTGCTTTGGTACTCCCCCAACAGTTAGATTTGGCACACAATACAGTACAAGACACCTTGATTCCTAGAAAAGGCTCAACATTTTTGTTTCTTATGATCAAAACAACAGTGTGTTAAATCTTTCATAATAGCATGCAGCATTCAATAGGACTTCAGCCAAGACACGCCCCCAGCAACATGACTTCTGCCTTCACATACTTGGATGGAATGCAAGCTGTGTTTGCAGAGGCCTCAAGGGGAGGATATCAAAATCGTTAAGCTACTTCAACAGATACAGAGCTGGAATTTAAGAACACAAGAAGAGAACCTGAATCAAAATTGTAGAGTTGGAAGGGGCCACGAAGATCATCTATTCTGACTCCCTGCAATGCAGGAATCTTTTGTGTCTCATGCTCTATCGCCTGGGTCAGACCAAAGACCTCTCCAGTTCAGGATTATGTTCCTAAAGTGGGCAACCAGTTGCCTATGGGAAGCCCACAAATGGGACTTGAGCACAATACATAGCCATCATTAGTAGTAGACATGCATTGGATCATGGGTAGGCAAACTAAGGCCCGGGGGCTGGATCCGGCCCAATCACCTTCTAAACCTGGCCTGTGGATGGTCCAGGAACCAGCTTGTTTTTACATGAGTAGAATGTGTCCTTTTACAGTGGTACCTCTGGTTAAGTACTTAATTTGTTCCGGAGGTCCATACTTAACCTGAAACTGTTCTTAACCTGAAGCACCACTTTAGCTAATGGGGCCTGCTGCTGCTGCCACGCCGCCAGAGCACGATTTCTGTTCTCATCCTGAAGCAAAGTTCTTAACCTGAAGCATTATTTCTGGGTTAGTGGAGTCTGTAACCTGAAGCGTATGTAACCCAAGGTACCACTGTATTTAAAATGCCTCTCTGGGTTACTTGTGGGGCCTGCCTGGTGTTTTTACATGAGTAGAATGTGTGCTTTTATTTAAAATTTATCTCTGGGTTATTTGTGGGGCAAAGGAATTCGTTCCCCCCCCCAAAGAAAAATACAGTCCGGCCCCCACAAGGTCTGAGGGACAATGGTCCGGCCCCCTACTGAAAAAGTTTGCTGACCCCTGGATTGGATAGTCTTACCTCCATAAATTGCCAAGTAGCTTCTATCGCATTAAGAACCTTTCACCACTGGAGCAGCTGTGCCAGCCTCAGCTCGACTTGCACAACTTGTCAATGAACTGTTAACATATTGTCTAGACAACTGTAATGTGTCATGGAGATGCCTTTGAAGAGAGGCATTGCTGAGGCTGGAAGGAGGAGATACTGGTCAATTGAAGAGCAGAGTTAAAAACAGCAACCTGAAACTCAGCGATACACATGCAGATCTCAAGTGTGTAACTCAGTAGCAGCTCCTGGAGTTTTTAGGTGAATTTTCTGCCTCACAGACAGCAATGTGAACCACACTTTGGATCACAGAACATGAGACCGATTTAAATAAGCAGTGAAGTGATGAGCCTTCCGACGAAGAAAAGGTGCCAAAAACATATTTACAAATTTCCGCTTAGGAACGCTGGCTGTGTACCAGAAGAGCTCCATAAAAGAATCTGATTGCCTTGAATGGGCCCCAGGCGTTATCGTATTCAAAACGCTGTATATACAATGGTGAATTGTGTTGCAATGGGATAAGACACAGGGATACAGTAATAAAACTGTTGTGTGATCTCAAGAATTCTAGTGAAACTCAGTTCCAGGAAAGGATAAGTAAAGCTGGTTTGATGTAGTAAGAAATCTCGGCAGCTGTAACAGTACAATGTTTCAACATGCTAAGTGGATGCATGTGGAAAAATCACACCACTGTGAAGAATCTTGGATCAATCAAGGCCACCCTAATATTGCTTAGAAACTCCAAAATGTTCTAAGTTGTTCAGCCAAAATACTGTTTCCTTAATACTTATTGTGGTTGGGTTTCGCAGGATTCCGGAAGTATTATGTTATTTCCAGCCTTTAGTATTAAAAGAGAAAGAATTAATGAATAATGGTTTCTAACGAACAGAAACTTTCTTTACTTTTTCCTCTTCTTGGATGGTATTTTACATATAAAATAACTTTTAGCTATTGCTTGTATTCTATAGTGTGGTTAGCCTTTTTCTGGCATTACTACTAGAGCAATTGCCAAATAGTATTTTGACTTGGGCTGCAATCCTCAAACCACTTACACCCCTGTGATAGGGTAAGGGATTTGAATATTAGGACACAAGATTGCTGTGTAAATCATTATTATGTAATGCATTTATATCCTACTCTTCCACCAAGTAGCCCAGAGCAACATCCATAGTGTATTTATTTATTTAAATTTTTATATCATCCTTCTTCCAAAGATCACAGGGCAGTTCACAATATAAAAATCCAGAAATACACACAAACAAAAACAATTACTGCCCCCCATTACATTTAAAAGGCCATATGTTGTTTAATTAGACGAAGGCCTGGGAGAAATGCTTTTGCCTGGCAAAGATATGTAATGAAGGTGTCAGGCAAGCCTCCCTAGGGAGAGCATTCCACAAGCAGGGAGCCACCACAGAAAAAGCCCAATCTCGTGTTGCTGACCTCCAAACCTCTTGCGAGGAGGTACACAAAGAAGGGCCTGGAGATGATGATTGCAAGGTCCGGGTCAGTTCATATGGGGAGCAGCGGTCCTTGAGATATTGCGGTCCTGAGTCATATAAGGCTTCATAGGTCAAAACCAACTGCAATACTCTCCACAGTCAACATTCAGAAAAATCTAGGAGAGAGTTCCTTTTCTGATTAAGAATCTTATGTGTAAAGTCATAGAACTGTGGGTGTTGACAATGCATGTTTATTTCATAACAGCCTTTGTATTCCACTCCACCTCCACCTATAGGTTGTAGCATCCATTCAGGATGATGTAGTTACATAGAAATATACCTGGGGATTATTACTATTATTACCTCACATTTGTGAGAATAAATTCTACTAAGCGCCTCTTATTTGAATTGGAAATCCCTCATGCAAATGAATGCTGCACAGATGATTTCCTATCTTGATCCAGTAGTTGCAGCTGCATGTTTGTAGCTCTGTTAGATATTCCCAATATTATCAGCTGTAAAGAACATAGTATGGAGACTGGATTTATGCTCTTCCCACCTCCTTTATCTCCTCATCAAATAGCTGATTGGTGGCATTCAGAGTATCTAGGTTCTGCATGTATAAATTTTAATCAGGGCCATAGAGTGTTAATGTGTCTTTGGTTGTATTATTATTGTCCATAGTCTTCAGTGGATTTGGTTTAAGACTCGCTCACCATGTGGATTAACCATCTGCTTCCAATAACTGAAAATTCATGTCCAATACTAATGAACACTTTCTGTGTGCTTGCATGCCTCTGAAATGCTCGAGGCAACTGTTTTTGCTCTCAGATGGAAAAAGCCACAACAGCTGCGGGACACACAAGGACAGCAGTGCTTGTCTCTCGTTATATTCCTGGCAGCAAACTTCTAAGTGCAAAGCAACTTTCCAGGCTGCCTAATTACTATAAGCCTGTTAAGTGTAACTTCTGTGGCAACAGAAAAAGAACTTCCTTTTAAACATTTTAATTGGATTACATAGTACCTGAACACCTGCGCTCATTCTCAGGCCGCCAAGCTCATATAGTTGAGATATGTTACAAAGTAGTAAAAGATAATGCACTAGAGCGGGGGGCGGGGGGGCAAGCTTAATTCTTTGCAGCTCAACTCCATGCAATGTATGGCATGCATGTTGACTTGGAAGCATGCCCTCTGAGTTCAGCTTGATTCACGCCTAAATAAGAATTCATATGTTTGTATCTTTAATCCATATGGGATCATATCAACTGAGAAAGAACTGCAATCTTCAGTTAAAGGAATATCAAATAATTTTTAGCTATGAGCAGAAATAACATTTCTAGCAAATACAAAATGGATGTGTAATATGTTATGTTATGCTATGCTATATTATGCTGTAAAGCATCCATTGTTCATTTCCCCAAGCTATTTTCTAAGTATCTTGTGTTATTCTGAGTGCCGTCTCAGAAATGTACCATGCTTATATACTTGGCATAAAATCTATGTGAGCAAAGTAGCAGCAATGCCAAGGCTGGTAAGTAAGTTGCACACCTTCTGTGATGCCTTTTAGGAAGCAAATCCTTTGCCTTTCGCAGTATTTCAGTTTTTTTGGCACAATGGGAGGTGTGACAAGTCTTCTCACACCGGTGAAGTTTTCCATCTGGCATGAGCAAAATCTCTGGAGTCGTTAACCTCACACGTTCAGATGGATAGGGCGACTTCTCAGAAGCATGAGATGAATTTACAAACAATGCATGTTCTAAACTTGATTATTTTTGTCTTACTGCATTCAGTACTTTTCAGATATATACATCTAGCAGTTTTACTCTGCAACCATGAAAGCAGGAATGTTTCTTTAAGATTCTACCATATTTGTATCCTTCCCTTCCTCTTTAAGATGGAAAGTGAATAGCAGTATTTTTTTAAAAAAAAATGTGAAACAGGTATTGAGAAAATAGATTCCAATTTTATTTAAAATAATCTGCTTATCCTTGTGTATTTTCCTGCACATCACTTACCATTTCTTTTAAAATTTTAGGTTAAGATGAGAGAAGGTATTACCTAGGCTTTGACTCGATGCATGATGTTAAATAAGTAACACAGCATAAGGAAGCAGTAGAGGCAGCTGGTGAGATATTTTGCTGGCAGGAATTGCCAGCTACCACTATAGGGCACCAGAAGGAGGTGAGCAAAGTTCTCCCTCACTAGTAAGTATTGGGAGGGCAGCAGCACAGAGGCAGAGACCACCACCTCAGCCTGTCAACATAGTGGAAGTGGGCAGTGGTTGAATGGCTAGCAGCCACTGACATCAATCCCAGCAGTTCGCAGCAACAATATTTTTCGCTCCATAAGATGCACCTAGTTTTTAGAGGAGGAAAACAAGAAAAAAAATATTCTGAACGAAACAGTGGATGTATGATTTTTGTGGTTCATGCTGTGGCCACAGACATGTGATTTGACGGTGAGTTTGGGGTAACGCAATGCAAAAATCCTTAGAATCCATGTGTATTCGTGCTTTGTAACCACGTTTTTGCACCATTGTGGCCCCACAAAACAGTGGATGTGTGTGTGTTTTTGGTGCAGGCTGTAGCCATGGACATGCTATGCGATCTGATGGTGAATTTGGGGTGACCCAATCCTGAGGATCTGCTTTTTACCCCTGGGCAATTCGGCTCCAGGGACCACACATTCGCTCCATAAGATGCACAGACATTTCCCCTTACTTTTTAGGAAGAAAAAAGTGTGTCTTATGGAGCAAAAAATACGGTAGATACACTTCTTTGTTTTGTTGGAAATAGCTAAATAATTCTAACCACAACTAAGCTAACACAACCGCAATACTTGAGGCAGGTCCCCACCCTAATCTGGGCTTGAACTATGGCACCTGAGAGTCACGCTCCCTGCAATTCCTTTGGGGGATCACATTGGCTGGATTGCCTAAGCCCTAAGGTCATATCCTACACCTATGACTTGTGACAACACCTCCACTGAGTTGACCAATTTAATGCCTTAGGCTGCTTTCTCCCCCATAAGGTCTCCTGCAACCTCTTTAGGAAGTGAATCATACTTAAACCATTCTTATAATCATATAGGTAATATTGGGCTGGAGTGTTTTCCAGACCCGTAAGCTGTTAGCCTGCCTGACAACAGGTCGCTGCAACTGGCTGGCAGTATAACACCTGTGGCTTGGTGTACTACAGAAAGTCTGTTTGTTTTGCTACTCCCTGGTCAATGGAACAGTGAGCTATGCTTGCCGAAGTTCAAGCTCCAGCTGCTTGTCTCTTCATGTTCCTGTTTAAAATGTCATGCAGTTACTAATGTGTGAAAAAGGAATTTGATACATAATGTTTGGAAGTTCCATTGCATAAGCACAGAACAAAAACACTCTATTACTTTGCCCTTCCTTTTTTAAAAGAAGGGTTTTGGGGTGGTGTTTTTGATGGTGTGTGTGTTTGTTTTGTTCTGTTTTTTGGTGCAGTATAGATACCCATTAACCCATAAACAGCTGGCATATTTTTGCCCCTCTCCATATAACAAGTCTGCTTTAATTTGTAAGGCAATTGTTCTTTTATTGTACTTTGGGTTCTGAAAACGCTGGTTGAGCAAGAATGCAAGCTCTAGATGGCCTCTAGTGGACTGCTTGTGGAACTGTAGGAATCTTTGTGTAACCAGCAGTCATTTCTCCAACTGCTTCTCAGGTGTGGTTGCGCAGATACTTTGGCTTCAGCTAATATTGTATTATGTGGATAATTTTCTTTGCGTTGCTGTTACTGTGTAAAAGAGAGCATCTTCTGATGCCCTAGGCGTCGTCCTTTATGCATTGCTGAGGAAGATTAAAGTCTGTGGCTGGGTTTAGCTAAATTAAACAGAACTGCGCCCCCACCTTTACAAGCACCACACAAAGGAAGGTGACCATCATTGCCAGCAGCTGCTCTCTGGCATAGCTGTTGCCCTCCTTTCTAGGACTGGGGAGGAGGTTGGTTATAGCCTGATTATTTTGTACCATTGGCTCAACAGGCCAAGTCAAAGGTGGACAGCTCCCATCATCTCTGATTATTGGTTTTGGTGGCTGGGAGTTTAGTTCAACAGTATCTGAAGAGCCATAGGTTCCCCAGCACTGGGAGACATTGTTTCCTAGAGGTGGGCAGAAGGTATGATAGGATAATATTGGTAGATCTTGGGATAATTTACAATAGATTATCAAGACTTCCTGACTGTCAAATATTTGGTTTATTCACACATATGCAAGTAGAGCTTAATCCAGGTATGGCCAAACTTCGCCCTCCAGATGTTTTGGGACTACAGTTCCTATCATCCCTGACCACTGGTCCTGTTAGCTAGGGATGATGGGAGTTGTTGTCCCAATACATCTGGAGGGCCAAATTTGGCCATGCCTGGCTTAAGTGGAAGTGAGCCACATGTGTAGTCCTACCAAGCAGTAGATTTGCTATCCCACAGCAGATTCCTAGAGAGAAATAGCTTTCTCTCTGGGAATCTGGTGTCAGTAGTGCCATCGGATCAGGGCTTTAGTGCCGAAGCCTAGGCGCTCACTCAGCAGAATGAGCAGGAAGGCCCCACAAATCCCCAAAGGGCTGCTTAGCCTATTCTTCTACAAGAGAATGCTCCCTGCCTATCCATGGGTAGTCTCTCAGAAACATGCCCCAAACTCCGCAAGCCACACAAATCAAACAAGAAGGGCAGAACAGGGGTGGCAGTCACTCTTAGACTACCTTCCAGGGACCACATGCCAGCAGTGGATGTGGTCACCCCACACTTTCTCACATGCACTTTCTCACACACACGGGGGAGGGGCATGCAAACAGGCACATAGCGTGTGAACACACGCCAGCAGATCTGTGCAGATCAGCTGAGGAAGAGGGTTATCACTGCTTCTCCACTCATCAAATTATCTGATGACTAGGGACTGAGTGATTTCAATCCCTGGCAGTGCCGTGGGCTCTACCTACCCCAGCAAAATGTCTTCATTTTTTCCACTCTTTTTGCCTTCACCACCAAAATTGATAGGGGTTTGGTGGGCAGGAGGTAGAAAAATTCCTTAAGGAGCTGGATCTTTGCCAGAGTGTGTCCAGAGCGTTGTAACTGGCAGGGGATGGTGGGGGCCTCCCAGCAGGCAGAGGGAGAGGAGCCCCAGCATTCGGGAAACGAAGATGCCTGGCTGGTGGGGAACCGGGGCCAGGGACTAGCAAAACAAACAGACTTTCCGTAGTATAACAAGCCACAGGTGTTATACTGCCAGCCAGTTGCAGCGACCTGTTGTCAGGCAGGCTAACAGCTTACGGGTCTGGAAAACATTCCAGCCCAATATTACCTATATGATTATAAGAATGGTTTAAGTATGATTCACTTCCTAAAGAGGTTGCAGGAAACCTTATGGGGGAGAAAGCAGCCTAAGGCATTAAATTGGTCAACTCAAAGGGTGTTCCTTCTCCTTCCATAAACCTGAGGGGCTGTACCACCCGAGTTACACATACATTATCAGAGTGTAATGGCAGCTGCTGCCATGATGGTTCACACACTGCTTGTGGTAATGCTTGGTGGAAGCAGATGGCATGGGCAGAGCAGATGGCACAGTCTCCTGTTACTCCCACATTGCCCCAGCCTGGATCAGGCAACATTGGCATGGGAAGTAACCGCTTTGTTGGCTGTTAGGCTTTCATCCCCTCCTTGCAAAATGCATAATAGAGGAAAAATGGGAAAGTCACTGAAGGAGGAATAGAATCAATAGATTATTGTGCATAGTATGTGTACTTTGGTTTGATGAAGCAACGCTTTTCAGGTAATAACATGAATAGTGAAAGAAAAGCAAATATTAATTCCCTAGGCCGGTAAAAGATCAAAGAGAGACCTAATTCCGCAAAAGCACAGTGACCTTTGTCTTTCTATAATAAAGCACACTGTGGCCGTATGCATAGTGAAACACATTCTGCAGCTGTAAAATAAATAACTTCCAGATTCATTTCTCCTTTGTTAGTATGAGCCTAGAAGTCACATTTATAGCACATGGAAGCTGGGAACTGTAGTTTACCCCTGACAAAGCTAAAATTCCCAGCACATTTAACAAACTGCCATTTGCAGGATTCTTAAGGGGAAGCCATGTGATTTAAATGTGTTTTAAAAGTGTGGTATGGATATGTTATTGTCATGAGCCACATGCAAGTGCTGCCTACTCATACACATACAGCAAGCTTTTTATTTTATTTAATAGTTTCTATTTGTGTATATCAGAACTGAGGTCTTTGTCCTATTCCAGCATCTCCACTATAAGCACATATAACTCCAATAACGTCTACAGTACTGGTATTCAAACCCCTGGCCAGATCCTGCAAGCGAGAGCTATGTATGCAGTAAGTTCTGCATATGTTTAGCCTTGCTGGATTTGCAACTGTGTAGATTCGGTGTTATCCATGTGAATTGTGGGGAGCTGTGGACCCTGGGGTCTCTTCCAACCCTCTATGATTCTGTGGATGTCTTGCTTTTATAATCTACGTGCCCTTGGTAATGAGGGCCAGTTTAAAACATCGTAGAGGGTTCCAATTCATGCGGGAAATCAGCATGAATAGAGAAGCTTCCCAGATTCAGACCAGAAGGGATTGGCAGCGTGCCTTCGCTCCCTCTTGTGAGCTTGCACGCAAGTGAATTGAACACTGAACTAGGACTTGTCATCCTCTAAAATGCTCTCTTTCCCTCTTTGTAATGAGGTGCCTGCAAAATTTATTTGCAAAGCTCAACAAAGGGTGGTAACTCAAAGTAGACCTACTGAAATTAATGGACCTAACTTAGCCATGTTTATTAATTTCAGTGGTCTACTTTGACAGTAGAACCCTTGGGAGGTTACGGACTCTCCTTCCTTGGAGGTTTTTAAGCAGAGGTTGGATGGCCAGCTGTCATGGATGCTTTAGATGAGATTTCTGCATTGCAGGGGGTTGGAAAAGATGAGCCTTGAGTCCCTTCCAGCTCTTAAGATTCTGAGATTCTGTTTAGTTGAATACCACCCAAAGTCTTCATCAGTCCTGCTGCCTTCAGCATCTTAGCACAAACAGAACTGGGGGAGCATTTTTGCTGTGCTTCTAGATCAGGGAATAGGCCTGGAATTGTTTCCCCTTCATAGGAACTGTGTAGTCATTTTTTCGTCAGCCAGTTCTTTGCTGTGAATAAGGCATCACATCCCCTTGGAAGAATTGTTACAGCCACTGCACTTAAAACCTGAAGCATGAACTTCATGGACATGAACTCAGCAGGAGAACCGTGACTAGCACTGGATGGAGCGTTAATTTCTCAGAATCGCACTGCTCGTGATAACTTAAAACTTGTACGCTGTATAATGGACATTGTAATGGACAGGGCCTCCTGGAAGGCAAGAAGGGTATTTGGGTTACTTTACTTGCTTGTATGGTTCCGTGGCTCTGGCTTCCCTCTGTTTTTCGCTGCTAAATCACATTAAGAGAAGCAAGAATGTGTGTGGGATCTTTAACAACTCCACTTACTTCTGCCTTGCAAAGAAGCTGAACTTTTTCCACTTCAGCACAAGGTTTAGCATAAGAAGGAGGCTAAATCAAAGACACAGTTCTAACAAAGCCTGGCATTTGTTCTTGAGGGTGAACATATAGGACATGTTTGCCATTGGCCTCTTTCAAACTACCATACAGTGGGAATATTTGTTGTTGTTGTTTAGTCGTTTAGTCGTGTCCGACTCTGCGTGACCCCATGGACCAGAGCACGCCAGGCACTTCTGTCTTCCACTGCCTCCCGCAGTTTGGTCAGACTCATGTTTGTAGCTTCGAAGACACTATCCAACCATCTCGTCCTCTGTCGTCCCCTTCTCCTTGTGCCCTCCATCTTTCCCAACATCAGGGTCTTTTCCAGGGAATCTTCTTGCAGTCCATGGGACTCTCAAGAGTCTCCTCCAGCACCATAATTCAAAAACATCAATTCTTCGGCGATCAGCCTTCTTTATGGTCCAGCTCTCACTTCCATACATCACTACTGAGAAAACCATAGCTTTAACTATACGGACCTTTGTTGGCAAGGTGATGTCTCTGCTTTTTAAAATGCTGTCTAGGTTTGCCATTGCTTTTCTCCCAAGAAGCAGGCGTCTTTTAATTTCATGACTGCTGTCACCATCTGCAGTGATCATGGAGCCCAAGAAAGTAAAATCTCTCACTGCCTCCATTTCTTCCCCTTCTATTTGCCAGGAGGTGATGGGCCCAGTGGCCATGATCTTCGTTTTTTTGATGTTGAGCTTCAGACCATATTTTGCGCTCTCCTCTTTCACCCTCATTAAAAGGTTCTTTAATTCCTCCTCACTTTCTGCCATCAGTGTTGTGTCATCTGCATATCTGAGGTTGTTGATATTTCTTCCGGCAATCTTAATTCCGGCTATGTATTAATACCATGAGGATAAGTGAAACAAAGTTTGTCTGTCTTTACTGAAGCCAGAGTCAGTGACATGCAGCTCCACACACCCATCAGTCTCCTGCACATGGAAGAATGACCACCTCATATTCACAGGGAGAAGTGGTTGTCTTGAAATAGCCTCTGCAGCAAAATATCCTCTCCAAATTTTACCAAGTTACATGTCTTAAGGTTATCAGCCAAGGAAGACTTCCACGTTCATGTCCCATGCAGGTTCTGGAATTTTTTATTTCATGAGGTAGCAACTGCTAGAGAAAACCGTTTGGAAATTAGCTGAGTTTCCCACCATGAAAATAAAGTAATTTGCAAGCTGAAGATTAAGCGACTTGGCGTATAGCAAGCTAGTAGTAGAGCTCTGTGCTGTAATAATTCCTTCTGACTGGTTACACCAGCTGGAGAGTTAGAAATCTAGATGAGCAACCCATTAACAGGCCTTTTCAGTGATGGCTCACAACTTGTAGAATGTTCTCCCCAAGGAAGCTACTTTTAGGTGCCAGGCAAAAAAGTTTCATTTCAGCCAGGCTTTTGGCCTTTAGCTTAGAAAGTTTTAGATATGATGGCCTTCTTTAGTGGGTGGGATATGTTAGCTAACATTTTATGTATGTGATTTTTTTTGTGGGGGGTGCTTTTATTCTATTTTAGTTTTATATTGGTTTTAGTTTTTGTATTATATTGTAAGTCATTTGAGTTTACTTTTTGTAAATGAAAAAAGCAACCAATAAGTGTAATTAATAATAAGAAATCTGTGCCATTTGAAGCATCACAATCCTGCGTTTATAAAGCACTTTGTATCCTAAAAGTAATTAATAAATCATTAATAATTCAAGCAGCATCTGAGAACCAAGCAAAACTCTCTCTGGAAACTCCCATCCCTGCCTAGTCCAGACTTAGCAGCAATGAATCACATTTTAAGTCCATACGCTTGGCTTTAAAAAATAATTCCATTTGCCCATAAAGATGTATCCAGGACCAGCCTTAAATAACCTCATGTCCTCCTGATGTTCGGTGACTACAGATTCTTTTGGCACTTGGAGGGTAGCAAATTGATGAAGGCTGCCCTGGATCACAATTCAGGCTTTTTCAGTATCTGGCTTGTTGCCCGTTAATAATTGTCACAAGGCCGGTCATGGGTTCAATGTTGTATCAAAATAAAGTTGTTCTGCAACAAGTCGTCTTGCTGAATAAAACACTGGGCTGCACCTTACATCCTTGCTTAGGGCTGTTTTCCATGTTACTTTTCTGTATTGCATACGGTTAAAACAGATGTGAGAAGGCATCCAGAAAATGGGTATGCTTGTTTGTAAAGAGAGAATTGTCCAAGTCTGAAAATATGTGTTTGGCATACGAACTGCCTTACACCAACTCAAGACTGTTTTTGTGTATAGCCGAATATCTGAGAGGCAGCACCCTACTGTTTTCCTAGCCGTGCTGGTGAGACCTTATAACTGGAGGTTCGAGGGACTGAACTCAGCATTGGATGCGAAGCATGTGCTGTGCCATGCAACTGCAGCATGTCAGAGGCTTAATGCTGTCCAGCTGGCATAGATAAGACTCCGGGCTCCCAGCCAGTTCCAAACTATTTGATTTATTTGACAAAGTTCAAACGTACATCTCCAGCGTTTCAATTAGCATCCGTCCCGTTGTTGCACAGTTGCCGCCTCTAATCTTTCTTCTTCCTTTTCCGTACCCAGCATGCAAGTCTGCGGAAACTCCTCCCCTGATTTCCTCTGTGTTCAGAATGACTTGTTCCAGGCTCATCCTCCTCCCCCTCTACGTCAGACCCACTGTCAGACGACAGGCTGCTGATAATCTCTTTAGGCTATCTATAACTGCTGGTTTCTGTCCTTTCATCTTTTCCCGTTTGCCTCTCCCTGACACAGCATACACCTCCAACATGCTACATGCTTGTGTCTGATTCTTCAAATTGTCTTGCATGTACTGTATAAGGTCCAATCCTAGTCATGTGCCCTACTTTACCCAGGTCAGCCTTATTGAAAGGCTATTTGAGGACAGTCCCACATTTGAAGGTCCATGTTGTTAAATTCCAGTTGAAAGCAAGGGCCTTGAGGGTGTCCATCAATAGTTAAGACCTCTAGAGGACATCAAGCAGTTACAAAGGTCACCTGGGCACAGTCTTACCCACTATGACAATGTTTATGTCTATCTATATAGAACATTTCAATTTAAATTATTGTATTTATTTCTAAAGTTTCATCTTTACATATAAACCTAGAACAAGGTTTCCCAGACTGGGGTCTCCAGCTGTTTTTGGACTACCATTCACATCATCCCTGACCACTGGTCCTGCTGGCTAGGGATGATGGGAGTTGTAGTCCAAAAACAGCTGGAGACCCAAGTCTGGAAAACCCTCAACTAGTGTATGCACATGTTATGAAAATCTGTTCTCTTTGCCCTCTTTTCTTTCTTTTTTTTGGTGATGTGTAAGTGACCTCTCTAGTCCCTCTCAATTTAAGCACTAGAATGCGCAATGATAAGGATTTTGCGTAGCAGGTCTTAGGGGGCCAGGTCTTGATCCTTGGAAGACTGGTGTAGATGGATCAGTGTTGTCCCTACTTCCACATATTTCATGAATGAGCAGCTCATCAGGATGGTTTGCAGAGCAGTTTTGGAAAATAAACATCGTGAGACAGCTTACTCAGCTATTTCCTGTGACTCCTACAGACTTTGTACAACTGTGATCGTAACAAAGGAAGTGATCTTCCAACTCAAGTGCTGGCAGACAAAGTAAATGTGGGTTGAAATTAGTAGCAATTATTCTTACTATTTAATATAATTTATTTTCAGCTATAGCACCTTTCCACAAACATTCAGGGTAGTTTACAATTTAAAAAAACCAAAAATACCAAAAAGATCTGTAAAACTACAGAGCAAACTAAAATTGACTTTTAAAATTCTAAATAGGAGTGGTAGTATGCATGGCAGCTTAAAGTTTTTATCCTACTGGAATAAACTATCTTCACTGTCCCTAAAAGCAAGTAGCACTAGAGCAGGCTTCCCCAACCTTTGGCCCTCCAGATGTTTTGGACTACAATTCCTGTCATCCCCGACCACTGGTCCTGTTAGCTAGGGATCATGGGAGTTGTGGGCTAAAACATCTGGAGGGCCGCAGGTTGGGGATGCCTGCACTAGAGCCAGGTGGACCTCCCTTGAATGACTGTTCCAGATCTTTGGCACCACAGCTGAAAAGGCCCTGTTTCAAATGCTCATCCACCATGTTTTAACAGCAGGAGGAACCGAAGCAGGGTCTCCAAAGATGAGCAAAGCTGCCAAGCATTTCTCAAGATGTTTTAGTGCCAGGCCATTTGGTGTCTTAAATTAGGTCGAAACCAGTACCTTGAATTAAGTCCAAAAACAATCTGGAAAACCAGGGAAGCTGTATAAGATTGCTGTACTGGCTCTGGTCAGAACTCTGACAACTGTGTTTTGAACCAAATGAAGTTTCCATAGTGTCTTCAAGGGCACTCTCACACATCACATGTGTCGAATCTAGCAGTGGCTTAATGACTGAGACAAAGACCGATTTCTATTTTTAAAAGGTGTCATTGGCATATAAGACAAAGAGGGTGAAAAGCATTCCTAGCAAGCACTGCCACCTTGCAGGGCCAGATTGCAAGATCATTTCCAAACTGAGAACCAGCTGCCCAGAGGAATGCAGGTTGCATTCACCAGAATAGTACCCCCATCTTGTGTGAATTAACCTTCAGTTTGTTCACCGTCATGACGTCATGACGTCAACCAGTGCCAAAATGCAACCAGCTTAGGACTTCCCCGGCTTCACTGGGATTAGAAGACAGAAATGAGAGGTAGAGCTGAGTGTCATTTGCATAGTGACCTAGACCACTGGTGGTATGCATTTTTTAAAGTACTGCTTAGTATAAACTGTGCAGTGTGTTTTGCCTCACACTGGCATTAGGATAGGGAAGTATTGTATTCCATTGACATAGCTCTTCGGGCTTGAAGGTCACAGCTCTCTTGTCATGACTTCTCCATATTATTGATTTGACTGCGCACTTGACTTTCATGTGCACCTCATTAAGATGAGTAATTGTTTTCCAAGTTGCAAGTGGAGGTGCAGGTCTCTTCATGGTATAATTGCATGATTTACCCTGAGCAGCCAGTGGTAAGAGAAATGTTTTACAGAAGATCCAGCTGTGAGTTTTCATTTCTTCAGGAACGGGAGGCGGGACTAGAAACCAACCTAAATCCAGGCAGGGCATTGATCAGACCAGAAATGATGTAGAGAGCACACAGCCCTGCAGACAGCCTCGTGGAAATATTAACTGGCAGAGATAACCAAGAGGAAATGCTCAGTGGCAGAGTGAAACCATCTGTCAGATTCCGAACAGTTCTTCTCAATAAGCAGAAAATGAAATCGAGAAGGGATTGTGTTTAACGGAACAGCGGAGCCTTGGGATATTTGTACACAAAGTAAGTTTTCATCCTCCAGTAATTATGTGTTTATTAGTACAATAACTAATGCCATTTGAAGTGCTCTTCAGTTTGGAAAGGGGGGAAAACGAGCTTATCTTCTCTGTACTTCCTCTGTACTTTAAAGGTTTTAAACATACATTAGATATGCGACCAAGTTTATCGTGAAGCTGCTTATTTAAAACAATTTGCAAACAAGCTTTTGAATTGCTCATAGTGCATGTTGTAGAGTGGTTTTGATGATCTTGTTTGAGAGGCACCTTCTCTGTGGTAAAGACTTATTTTAGAATCAGTCATACTGGCAGTACTGATTAGGAGCACGCCTAGTATATAAGTAATGAAAAGGGAGAATATAATCTGTCTTTGGAGGGTTGAGAAAAATTGTATGCTTATCCCATATTTATCCTGAGATAAACAAAAAGAAACTACAAACAGTATATCAAAATAAATCCTATCCTTTCTGTGATTATTGATAATATGGCCATTAAGAAGAATGTCTCGAGTGAGTTTTGAAAAGAATAAATGCATGTGGTTCAAAAGTATTTTCAAAGTTTATGTGCATCCAGTCTTCGAAAGACCTCATGCTTTTCTATATTTTCTTTATTTAAAATATTTTATTTTGCATTTCAACAAGGTTTTCAAGGTGATTGTTTTTATATTTTCATAAGTGAAACTGTGACATGCCAATTGCAAGAACTGTGTACCAATTTATTCAGGGGTCTTGGTGGGTGCCAGCCACCTAATTTCTAATGGCTTGAGATGGAGGTGATAATAAGAAGCAGAAAGTGCTTTCATTTACCCTATGGAAGACCCTAGAAATTGGTTTTATTTGGCACCAAACAATCCTGCTACAGTTTTGCACAGCAATGACACTTTTGTTGTGGTAGGTTTCATGCACTATCTGCTCTCGGCCAGAAGTGGAAGCTTTAGCTGTAAACTCTCCTTTTTTATAAAAACAACAACACACACACACACACACTCAATGTTATGGCCCAATATGGATGACAAAACATTGTAGCATGTGTGGGAAAATGGCTGCAGTCCAATGTCTGGAATCATTTATCTTCTGGTAGAGTTTGGAAGATGACTGTTTTATGCATTTTACAGAACTCTCCGCTGATTGATGTCATTTACTTAGGGGGGAGGATGCCCTGTTGTTGCGAACAGGGATGAATGGGGTGGAGGGGGAGTATCACACTCTTGGTACTATTTAACTATCAAACAATAATAGTAGGAGCAGAGTGGGTTGCATCCTGTCCCTGATGCACTTCTTTTTTTAAAGCTTTGGGCACATTTATGTTTAGTTTTTGACAGTCACATAGATCTATCTGAACGCTTCTTAAACATAAAATCCTTCTCTTTTTCAGCTTTGGGAACTGCTGAGCCAAGGATAGGGGTTCCCATCTTTTTCACTTAAAGGGTTTTTCCCTAGAATTGCTGCTGATTTTATTGTCGAGATTGGTGGGGAACAGAAACAATGGTGCATTCGTGCAGTTTGTGTTCGCTGTGTCTTAGCACTTGTCCTTTGCCCGCCAAGACATTTCCATTCATTTTGCCAGGATTCAGTAAAGAGGTTGCATCATAATGTGGTTGCCACACATCTAAATCCCATGATAGTTTGGCCATGTGCTACATGCAGTCCTTAAAATTACTAGAGTTTATATGTGTGGTGTTGTTGTTTTTAATGGTTCAGCAGGGGCTTTAGGTTTTTGACACATTAGTTTTACTCAAGAGGAGTCTAAGGCTGACTACACACTATACTCTGTGTGCAGAACACGCCCACTTCTGGTTTGGGAAGTGGCGTACAAACGTTGGCCACAAAAATCTTATCTTGTGGCTATCTTGAGGTCTATCTACCTTTGTTGTTTCTTAGGAAATGATGCGTTTTGATGCTTTTCACCTTCAGTCCTAATTGAGACAAAGGACAACCTAGCTATACTGCAAGCCCAAGAAAGCAGGCTGATAATGCCAATTTCTCTATCTTCCTGTCAGCATGCTTTTGATACTGTGCATGTCTCGAAATCATTTGTTCCCTTCTCCTAGCCCCCTCACTTGGCTATCCGTGTCATACGTTGAAACTGATATTTGCTGTACACCACCTATTTCCTCCAATCTTGACTTTGACGTCATTGGCATCAGATTGCAGGGTGGTGAATGAATGGGCCCTGTGTGGTACATGCATATGTGTTTGCTAATTAGATGGGCTGTTTCTGTATTCAGAGCCCCCTTTCCAAGACAAAAGGTTGGATTGATTTATTTTCCATTTTTGACTGGAAGTCACTTCATGGGAAAGCCACTAACAAGAGAAGCTACAAAGGGCATTTTGCACAGATAAGTTAGCAAGGCAGAAATGCAAGGGAAAGAGGAATAATGGAACATTGCTTTGCTCCATCCTAGATTGTTGTGATTGAGGCTTTTCAGACGGGAAAGAGAATCTCACCACATACAAACCCCATCTGTTTGTTTCTTCAAAAAGGTTCTTCTAACTATAATACTTTGTTCGCCTTTCACATATTTCCGCTGCTCTGGAAAAGAAGCTGCAGCTATCTCAAGGAGAATTAGCCCACAAGTATTTTATTTTAATCCTAGGTTGCTAAGCAGAAGTGCACAGGCTTCGGGTCCTTCGAGCCTTTCTTATCAGGTGAACAATTATCAAGCAAAGGCTGGAATGTTATTTTAAAATATTGTAAGCTGTAACTGTAATGTAAACTTTTTAGTCATATGCTATCTTCCATTTAATCATTTCCGGTGTGAAAGACAAAACTCTGGCAAAGACATCTCATAAAGTTTGCCCCTACGTATCTTAGAGCTATACATTTTTTCCACTGGACTTTTATTTTTTACATTAATTTGTAAAGAAGGCTGATCGCCGAAGAATTGATGCTTTTGAATTATGGTGCTGGAGGAGACTCTTGAGAGTCCCATGGACTGCAAGAAGATCAAACCTATTCATTCTGAAGGAAATCAGCCCTGAGTGCTCACTGGAAGGACAGATCCTGAAGCTGAGACTCCAATACTTTGGCCACCTCATGAGAAGAGAAGACTCGCTGGAAAAGACCCTGATGTTGGGAAAGATGGAGGGCACAAGGAGAAGGGGACGACAGAGGACGAGATGGTTGGACAGTGTTCTCGAAGCTACCAACATGAGTTTGACCAAACTGCGGGAGGCAGTGGAAGACAGAATTGCCTGTCGTGCTCTGGTCCATGGGGTCACAAAGAGTCGGACACGACTAAACGACTAAGCAACAACAACAAACTTGTAAATTTAATTCCATAAAAGAGATCGTCCCTGTTGACCCTATGAAATGTCAAGTAAAGTTGATATACCAATCTTTAGTAGTTGAAATAAGCTGACGAGTAGTGAAAAAACACGCAGTGGATAACATTGCTACATCCTCCCCATTAACCCCAAGCAGCGAGAAGTTTCAGGGTCAGTGCTTACCTGAGTCTGACTTCCTTTTGAAGGAGAGAAGCCTGGAGACTTATAGTGATTTTCAATATTTGGATGTATTTTCAAAAATACAAGCTGAGTGTAGATGGATATATATACCTTAAGCATTTTATAGGCAGCAAGACAATTGCTTTCTGAAGACCCCCCCCCCCAGAGAATCAGCTTGGCACCCCTAAAGGTGTCTCTCCCCAATTCAGCTCTTAGTTCAGCTATTTCTGCCCCTTTATGTGTCCCTGTCTTCTTATTCTAATTTCTTTGTAACAATATATATTGTATGTATACCCAAGCACCTCAGTACAATGATATGAAGTGGCTAGTTTCCACGTCCAGATTTATTCTATAAGGGCTTAATAGGCTGCTGTCATTCATTTAAGGGAATCTTAAGGAACTGGAATAGCTTTCTGGAAGTCTGGAGGCTCTCAGAGTCCAGACATTCAGCTACAACTTCCATCATGCCTGGACCTGGGCCATGTTTGCTAGGGCTGATGGGAGTCATAGTTCAGCAACAGCTGGTGGTCTGTTGGTCCTCTACTCCTGATCTAACATTGCTAACTCTGATTGGTGGCAGCTGTCAGATGTTCTCAGGCAGAGATCTTCTCCCCAGCTCTATGACTTGGACCTTCTACATACCAGGCATCTGCGCTCTCTCTCTCTCTCTCTCTCTCTCTCTCTCTCTCTCTCTCTCTATCTCTCTGAGTTGTGGCTCATCCCCATCTTCCCCTAAGTGATGCTCAAATATGTATACACTTGAAATTGTATTGTCCAGATAGGCAGCAACACAACAGATGATCTCTTTAGCTGAATCTGGGTCTCTGAATATACAGTATGCAGTTCTATAAGCAAATTGCATGAATTATTCATTTTGACAAACAGATGTTTTCATGAGTAGGCTCTCTTGGGAATCACACCGGTGTATATAAAATGTTATAACTAGCTCTTGTGGGAAAGGGAAAGGGAAGCAGTTTTTTATGTCTGGTATGGAGAACACTTGTTTGGAACATAGCCTTCTATAGCCCTCATCCTAGTTGCTTCTTGGATAAAGAATAGTGAAGTCAGTCCACTACCTTTTAAATGGTTTACAAATTTCTATAAAAGACCAGATCAGTATTTTGTGGGAATATCTTGGCAATCCCACCACCCTTTTAGTTGACTCAGCCAACAGCCGCTCATTGTACTTCTTTAAGCTTCCTGGCAACAC
The DNA here is from genome assembly GCF_951804945.1 of Podarcis cretensis. Classification (NCBI taxonomy): domain Eukaryota; kingdom Metazoa; phylum Chordata; class Lepidosauria; order Squamata; family Lacertidae; genus Podarcis; species Podarcis cretensis. The sequence continues at coordinate 28,675,458 of NC_137173.1, read as the reverse complement.
TGCCCTACAGAACCATAGATTTTTTGGGTTCATAATGATATGGATGAGTTCAGTAAGTCTGACTATAAAATCTGGAGCAAGTCCCCTCCTCACTATAGCTAAACATATTAACCATTTATACCAGATACAGATAGGTAGCCGTGTTGGTCTGCCATAGTCAAAACAAAATAAAAATATTCCTTCCAGTAGCACCTTAAAGACCAACTAAGTTAGTTCTTGGTATGAATGCACACGAAAGCTCATACCAAGAACTAATTTAGTTGGTCTTTAAGGTGCTACTGGAAGGAATTTTTTTATTTATACCAGAGTAATTTGAGATTGCTCAGTGTTTGAAGATCACAGGCTAAGACTGCAGTCTTACGTATTACTTGCACACAATATGTTTTTGTGGCACTCATTTCAGCTGCCCGCGCAGCAAAATTCTAAGCATGTTCTCTCAGAAACAAATTCCCCTATGTTCAGTGAGTATACTTCCTACTAACTGTTTGGGGTTGTTGCCTTTAAGCTTAAGCCCATAGGTCTAGCCCTAAACTGCTTCTCCGTGTGTCATGTTCCAAGTTATTTCAGGTGGACTGTTCCACAATGCAGGCATATCCCATCATTGTTGGTCCCAATCAAGATAAAGTTAGTCATCTCTTAAGTCCCACTGAAAGCAATGGGGCCTGGAATTCGTCTTGAGGGTGAGAATTGTGCCAATCCTTTGGGTGTGGGCCCCTCACACACTATTTTATACATACACTGAGGAGGTGTGTAGATGCAGTCCTCGCCATGTAGAGTGAATCTTTTTTCAAATGAGTTTCTGGATGTCTTCTTGGCTTTACACAAGTCCTCTACGTTGCTCCTCATCTTGCCTCTCTCCCACCTTTCCTAGCTAGTATACCCGATGTATGCATGCCTTTTTCTCTTTCCCCTCCCTGCTGTCTGATGGGCTGTTGGTTGCCCACTCCTGCCCTCAGTACAGATTACAGACCAGCTGAGTCTCCCACTTCAGGTGAGAAAGACTCCAGATTTTGGGACTGATACCCCTTCCTCTTGCTTTGAATTCTAATGTCCAGCTGCCTTTGTTCTTCTCAGTTCCACCTTCATTTGGTTTCCCAAACAATATTGTTGACAATTCATGTGATCCAAAGCTGGCAAGGGCAGCGAAACGATTTGCTTTGATCTACCAACACAAGAGCCATGTTTGCAAGATCAAAGTCAACTGCTTTGCTACGCCACTCAAGTCCTGGGCAATCCAATAAGCACTTTGCAAAACAGCTAAATACATTTAACACAATAATGTACTTTTTAACCCGCAGAATTCCTGACTCATTCATCACATCCGAGATTTGGGTTAGAGGGATGGCATCCATGCAGACTTGAGTTCGGGCCGCTCTCTTTGCATATTCTGAATGATGTCAGAATAATCCTTAGAAATATGAAACATTCCAAACATTTGAAATTTTAGAACTATTGCAGTGATTAGCAAATCCATCAGAGGTTTTATGCCACGAGACACCAGTCATTCACGGCACCCTTCCCTGCTCATCTGAGTAGTAGTAGTCTCCTAGCAAACAGCCAAGAAGCAAAAATCTACCTAGGCATTTTTTCAAGGCAGAGAGAGACACACAGAGAGAGAACCGACAGCATTTTCAACAATCTGGAATGCCTCTCCTAGCTTTTCAGAGCAGGTACCAAGATAGCACCATGTTATTGATGTCAAGGAGAACCAGAGTGGTGAAGTGGTTAGAGATCTAGACTGGAACTTGGGAGACCAGGGTTCAAATCTCCACTCAGACATAACATTCCGTCTCTCAGCCTAAACTACCTTATAGAGCTGTTGTGAGGATAATGTGAGGAAGAGGGGAAATAAATGCAAATTCAAGGAAGAGGAAGAGGGTAGCATATGAAAGAGGAAGTAAGACAGGAAGGACACAGGCAGGAAGAGTGAAAGGGTGGGCAAGTGGTCATTAAAAATGCATATATTAAGTGAAAGTTTGTTTTACGCAGAGGGACGTAATACCCAGAATACACACATGCACACATTTCTTGGAAATTAAATATAATAGTGTTTTCTTAAGAACATTTAGCTGAATTACAAGAATTGTCGTCAGGGGACAAAACCCACATTCATTCCATTGTATGCCTTGGGCTTGGACTTGTGTATCCCCTATGTGGAATGTTTGGTATTTGGTGCTTTGTTTTTGTGGATGGCATTAGTGGGGAAAAGTTGTCTAAAAAAGCAACTCAGGGGGATGGCAAGTAGAGACAAAGACACCATTACGGAGCCTGTGGTTTTAGCGAACTGTTTATCATGCTAACTTAGAGATTGTAGATTGAAATCATGCGGCACACAGTTCTGATGAAAACAAATCAACAACTGGTTTCCTAGCAATGAAGATATGCACAACACTTCCCTTTCATTTAAGGTAAGTCCTTTCTGGGATTTATTGAAGCAAACTTCAATTCAGACACCTTCCTGGCCTTTAAAGGAAGCTTCATTCCAACAACCTCCTGAAGTTCTCTAAAGAAAAGTTACTCATGGGGCTTAATAATTAGCAGATAAACGGGCAGCATTATTAGTTTCAGTAACTCATGGAGGGGAGGGCAGTATTTCATGCCTGAGGACCACCTCTGCCTCCCACTTGTGTTTTTAGACTGGTCTGTGTTGTTGCTCCCTTCTCTGTTCAGTTATCTGTGTTGAAGCACCTAGATTGTGCAGAGAAAGGTAGGGAGACTTCAGTGGAATCCACAAGACCGCCCCTCTCCCCTGGCAGCAAGGAGGGCCAGGAGTTGCAGGACACTACATAGCTCCAAATGAGCAATTTGTTCTAATAAAGTTTGGGAGCAGATTGGGCCTTGTTAAACCTCCCCCTCCCCACCAGACTAAGAGTATAAGTAGAGCCTGCTAGATCAGGCTAATAATAATTATAATTACAATAATTTATTATTTGTACCCCACCCACTTCCAACAAAGATTAAAAATATATTAAAATGTCACACATTAAAAACTTCCCTAAACAGGGCCAACTTCAGATGTCTTCTAAAAGTCAGATAGTTGCTTATTTCCTTGACCTGATGGGAGGGCGTTCCACAGGGAGGGTGCCACTACCGAGAAGGCCCTCTGCCTGGTTCCCTGTAGCTTTGCTTCTCGCAGTGAGAGAACCGCCAGAAGGCCCTCAGCACTGGACCTCAGTGTCTGGGCTGAACAATGGGGGTAAAGACACTCCTTCAGGTATACTGGCCAGTGGTCCATGTAGCCCCACATACTGTTCTCACAGTGGCCAACCAGATGCCTGAGAGTAAGTCTCATCCTGTACCGACTGAGCTATTCCATAGCCTCCTCCTTGGTCCGCCTCCTGAACCACTGAACCAGGGAGGTACTGGGGAGGCCATACAGGCCCTGCTGACTGTCAGCCTCAGTGGACTACTGCTGTCCAACAGAAGGTTCCAACCCCTGAACTGGGTCTTCAGCCTCTGACTCAAGACATGAGAGCAGCCTGATAAAAACAGTAGCTCCGGGGGCCATGAGCAAAGGTAGCAGTCAGGACCCCCCCCCCCATCTGTAATTCAACCAAGACAACTCTGAGTCATTTAAGCAGGATAGATATTTTTTAAGCAGCCTTGTCTGTCCAGTGTTCTTATATACGGTAGGTGTATTTATTGTATCATTCCTACTCTAGAACTACTCAGTGAGGTTTATATTACATCTCACAGTGGGCTGCATATTCCTGTCAATTGCATATGGCGAGGCTTAGCAAATCCTAACTCTGCAGAAAATGTTACCCTCCAGCAAGTAAGCAAGCAGTGCTACAAGGAATGCCAATCGTACAAAGTGCAGCAATTTCCATAGGGGTAGTAAATATAGTGGTTGTTGAACAGATTTTTATAGAATTGATTGTGGATTCATGGGAGGGGAGAGAAGATAACTCTATCAGACCCACAGAAAAAGAAATCAGAAGGTACATTCCTTGGAAAAAGTATACACCTTCATTCCAGCAGCAGTTATTTCCTTGTGTGCCAAACACAAATAGAAGTAGGTTTGATGGCTTCCCAGCTTCAATATGGAAGCACCCAATTTAATACCAATTCACAGCTCTGACCAAGCGGCAATTTTAAAAGGCAGCAAAGCTGTCATTTGCTCATTCACACAGCCAGATCTCTTTTTTAGTCCGTGGTTAATCTGACTAATATCAGCCTCCTTTTGGCACTAGCTTTCATTTTCATTTAACTTTGGCAGCAAGAAAAGGAGGCATTTCATGTGTTTGAAGCCCCAATAGAGGACATTTGAAAACTAGGCAGTAAGACTGTAGTCCTATGTCCCTGTACCTGGGAGTAAGCCCCGCCGAACTCTCTGGGACTTACTTCCAAGTAGACATGCATAGGCTTGCACTTTGAAATGCCATGTACCTTGCAGCTGAAGGCACAAATACAGACCGCTGGTTAAAATCCATGTTGGCTTCACAAGTCACAAGTCTCTAATGAAGTGTGTAACTTCTTGCATACACTGCATTATATGCAGGACTCAGCTACATTAGTAAGGAAACAGTTTTTTGAATGTGTCATAAACATGCAACACCAGATGGCACCAGAGAGTAAAAAAAAATTCTACGCGATTTTCCATAGCTTTTCCCCCTCCTTTTGTTATAATGATTTAATTTCTGACTTATTTATAGTGTGTTTTTCCTGCGTGTAGATCCACCCCAGGTTATCAGACCAGTTGTGGGGAACCTTTGGCCCTCTAAGTATTGCTGAAATACCACTCCCATCAACCTCAGGAAGCATGGTCAATGGCCAGGGTGATGGAAGCTGCAGTTTAGCAACATCTGGAGGCCCAAGGTCCCCACACTTGAGTTAACACTACCCAGCAGAGTAGTCACAACTGTAATATACATTCCATCTGCCTGTAGCCTGGTCTGATTTTTAGCTCAGTGATTTGGCCATTACTTGCTTAAGTGTGTGTGTTTGTTGTTGGCATCTGTCTGTCTTGAGAGACAATGGAATGTGCCTCCAGGGGTGAAGTCAAACCGCTGTGTTAGCAGCACTGAAGTGATCTTCCTGGGGTGCAAATCTGGGCAGTGTATATGAAGGACCTGGGCTGCCCAGGTGACAATAACCTCCTCTGGCCCTTGCTGATGTGGTTCAGGGGATAGCAGAGTAATATGTTTGGCACTAGCTTGGCTGCAGGAATTGCCAGAAGGAGGCATACAAGGCACCATCCGACTATCTTAGGGACTCCACTCTGGATTTGTGTAGGATTTACTCCTTAACCTTTTCTTCTCCCAAAGATATCCTGCAAAGCAGTGGAGGTTTAGGATCAGAGTTTTCCTTCTCCTAGATGGTCTACGTTCCCAGGTTGGCAAGCAATTCCCTCTACAGCACATGCAGAAACTGCCTTCTTGACCCGACTATTGGTCTCATCTGCTCAACCCACCAGAGCTTGTATTTGCATGCAGGGGGAGTCCTTAGCCCAATGAGGGTTTGAGACCCATTGGCTACCCTCCCCTGGTTTAGCCAACCAGTCAAAGCTGTTCCCAGGGTGTGGCCACTGTCGCATGCTTCCAGGAGCCCCACATTAGAGCTGAGTGAAGGGTGGGGACCAAAGGTGGACAAACTACCCCAGAAAGAGCATGACGTGTCCCCCAGAGGTACTACTTCTCCCCTACCCCACAGATGAGGAGGGGACTGCCTGGGAAGGAGAGTCTGAACTGGAAGCATAGTGTTGTCTTACATCAAGGGAAGTCAGTGTGGTGCCCTCCAGATGTTGTTGAACATCATAACCAATATGACCATGGTAAGAAGGGTTGATGGAATTGTAGTCCATATTGGATTGCACCATGTTGGCCAGCCTTAGATGCATTAGATGCCATTATTCACCACTCCTCCTGCAGTGTCCTCTTGGGAAGACAAGGAAATTGGGCAGAACTGCATCTCTGAAGATGCAATGCGGTCTTCTAAGGTTTGCTTCATTAGTCAACTACTAAAAATGCACTGGCATTATCACACCTGGGTTAGTAGTATCTTTGGTCTTCTTAAGTGGTAGCTAGAATTTTTTAACACATTGGGGATGCATAAATGAAGACCTTTGTCTTCATTGAGAAATTGTCCTTACTGTCAACTGCCGTATTTTTCCGTGTATAAGACGATGGTTTTTGCTATAAAAAAAAAATAGGCAAAAATTGGGTGTCGTCTTATACACGGATAGTGAATGCAGAGGGGGGACTTGTGATTAACGGCAGCAGCAAGCAGGAGATTGGCAGCGGCGATTGGGCGGGTGATTGGCAGCTGTGGTAAGGTGGGCAGGCAATTGGTGGCTGTGGCAAGTGGGTGGGTAGCAAGTGGGCAGACAAGTGGCAGCTACGGCGAGGTGTGCGATTGGCAGTGGCTGTGGCAAGCGATTGGCAGTGGCGGGCAGGCGGGTGAGCGATTGGCAGAAGTTGCCTCCCCCCAAAAGCTAAATAACTTAATTTCTTAATTTTGGGTTAAAAAAAATAGGGGGCGTCTTATACACGGAAAAATACAGTAATCCCCGTAGCATATGACCTTAGTATATGTTTTCATTCCAAAATACATCAATTTATTCAAATGTCATTTTGCCCCTACATTTTTGTCTCTATACTGGTGTGTAGTTTGGTGCTTGTTTTCAACTGGATGTACCAAAGTTTGCAATGTTAAAACTACCGAGCAGAAGAAACATACTCTCTCCATTGCCATCAATGGCAATTTTAATTCACTTTAGGTCATATTATGTATACACTTTAGGAGCTGTACATTATAACAATGCGCTGAAGAAGAGGAATGTGTTTTTCTTGGATTGATGCCAAACCCTTAACTTCAGATACCATGTATGAGAAATTTCAACATCTTGTTTTGAGAAATTGTTCCAGGAATCCTGTTGAACAATATGGACCGCATTAATCTAGAAATAAGTTCCTTGTACTTACCAGAAGAAACCGCCATGCAGTTTGCCTATACATTCTCCCATGTCCACTTCCTCTACTCTTCTTATAATAGATTTAATAACCTTCCCACAGATCATTTCCTGGGGCGCAACAGCCATTTGTTGTAGATGGTTAATGGCCTGAGGCTGTACCTCAGGCTGTCAGCTCCTCCTAGTTGCTCATTAATCCTTAGATACACACTCGGCTGCAGACAGAATTCCTCACATCTTCAGCATGTTCTGCCAGCCATATTCTATTTCATGGCCCCATAGTTCTGGACAGATTCACTGGAGTCATTATGCTCCTTTCCCTATACTTATTTTGAAAAGCTCCACATGACTGTGGGGTTTTTTAGCAACATGTGGTTGGTTAGTTGGTTTTGTACTATCCTATTTTTTCTTCTTCTTTGGGAAATAGCATTTTCTTATGCTAAAAAAAGGGGGCATGAGCATATTATCTTAACATATTACAGTGGTACCTTGGGTTAATAACTTAATTCATTCTGGAGGTCCGTTCTTAACCTGAAACTGTTCTTAACCTGAGGTACCACTTTAGCTAATGGGGCCTCTGCCGTGCGATTTCTGTTCTCATCCTGAAACAAAGTTCTTAACCCGAGGTACTATTTCTGCGTTAGCGGAGTCTGTAACCTGAGGTACCATTGTAACAGGTTGGTATGGGAAAAGCTGTGTCTTCAAGAAATCAGGGCCAATTTGTTTAGGGCTATAAAGGTGAACGGCAGCACTTTGAATTGGGACCAGAAGTGGATTGTCAGCCAGTGAATCCAAAACTAATCACTCTAACAGCAAACTCTGGTAGTAAGTGCTGACAGGACTGCACCCAAAGCAGGGCCCCTGAGGAGCACTGGGCTGTGCCGCACTGGGGTTGCCCCTTGCCCGGTTCCCTCTGTCTGTGCCCACTCACTCAGCTCCCTTTGCCAGGTCAGGGATCTCCATGGAAGTCGGTGCCTGTGTGTGAGAGCTTGGTTGCGCCCCCTCTGAAGTTTGCACCCAGGGCCACAGCCCCCCTGGGGCCCCCCATGCTATGCCACTGGAGTGGAGTGACCATTCACTGTGAGCTCCAAGTTGATCATGATACAAACACCCTGGTATTTGCAACCTAATTAGCATCTCGCTTTATTGGCCGAAGGAGCCGGCGTACAGCTTCTGGGTCATGTGGCAACATGACTAAGCCGCTTCTGGCAAACCAGAGCAGCGCACGAAACACCGTTTACCATCCCGCTGGAGTGGTACCTATTTATCTACTTGCACTTTGACGTGCTTTCGAACTGCTAGGTTGGCAGGAGCAGGGACCGAGCAACGGGAGCTCACCCTGTCGCGGGGATTCGAACCACCAACCTTCTGATAGGCAAGTCCTAGGCTCTGTGGTTTAACCAACAGCGCCACCCGTGTCCCTTAATTAGCACCTGTAGTGATATATTAAAAGTATTCACTGAGGGAACAGGTGATAAGATTGAACTTATTTCAGTCTTGAAGATTTAAGTTGTAATTTAGCATTTTGGACTCTCAGTCTGCATTTCCTTTGTCCAAGAATAGCTGCTTTAAGGTCAGCACCACCAGACTGATAAAAGTGGAATTTAATGTACCGGTATTTCTCCCTTAATTAGCATATGAAGGAAGACATGCATTAAATTCCATATTATAGGTTTGGTACTGTAGCTGCCTCCATGCCTAATCTGAACATTACTGCTGCCTTATGTGCTAACCTCCTAATGATGAGGTGACTATTAGCATTACAAATGCTGCAAATGCAAGTTGTAACCCCCCACCCAAAAAAGCTAACTGCAAATGTTTGATGTGGTTCTGCTTCTAAAAGTGTAAAGCATTCAAAGTCAATGTGAATTCATTATGTTACCATGGCTTTTTAAGAAAAGATTCCTGGCCCCCACTAATAGTACTTGCCCCTTTTGAAATGTTAACACTGTTAACATAGTTCCAGTTACAGATAGGTAGCCGTGTTGGTCTGCCATAGTCAAAACAAAAAAAAATCCTTCCAGTAGCACCTTAAAGACCAACTAAGTTAGTTCTTGGTATGAGCTTTCGTGTGCATGCACACTTCTTCAGATACACCTCTCTTGTACCTGCGATACATTGACAATATTTTTATCATCTGGACACATGGTCAACAGACCCTGGACACCTTCCACCAGATGATAAAAATATCGTCAATGTATCGCAGGTACAAGAGAGGTTTGAGTGACGACCTGTTCCTTCAGATCAGATTCGGTGACGACCTGTTCCTTCAGATCAGCGGCACAGCTATGGGCACCCGCATGGCCCCACAGTATGCCAACATCTTCATGGCAGATTTAGAACAACGTTTCCTAAACTCCTACCCACTCAAACCTCTCTTGTACCTGCGATACATTGACGATATTTTTATCATCTGGACACATGGTCAACAGACCCTGGACACCTTCCACCAGAAATTCAATGATTTTCACGCCACAATCAACCTAACAATGAATCAATCTATGCAAGAAATACATTTTTTGGACACTACTATAAAAATACAGGATGGGCGCATAGACACCACCTTATACCGTAAACCAACTGACCGACAAACATATCTACATGCCTCTAGCTACCATCCCAAACATACCAAACAGTCCATTGTATATAGCCAGGCACTACGTTACAGCCGCATCTGTTCCAATTCTACAGACAGAGACTCTCACCTAAGAGATCTACAGCAAACCTTTTTAGGACTAAAATACCCAGCAGATGAAGTTAGACAACAGATCAACAGAGCCAGACTGATACCCAGAGAGAACTTGCTGCAAGACAGACCCAAAAAAGAAAATAACAGAACACCTCTAGTCATCACATACAGCTCCCAAGTTAAAACAGTACAACGCATCATCAGAGATCTACAACCTCTCCTGGACAATGACAGTTCTCTTTCTCAAGCTTTGGGAGGAAGACCTTTCATTGCCTACAGACAGCCACCCAATCTTAAACAACTCCTAACCCACAATAATACTACAACCAGACCTAACACGGACACTGGCACCAGAGCCTGCAATAAACCCAGATGCCAACTTTGCTGCCACATACACCCGGACAACACCATTACTGGCCCCAACAACATCACACATACCATCTCGGGACTATTTAATTGCTCACCGTCTAACATTGTGTATGCCATCAAATGCCAACAGTGTCCTTCAGCTCTCTATATTGGACAAACAGGCCAGACCTTACGCCAAAGAATAAACGGACATAAATCAGACATCAGGAATCACAAGACAGAGAAACCAGTAGGAGAACACTTCAATCTCCCAGGACATTCTATACAAGATCTCAAAGTAGCTGTTTTACTACAAAGGAATTTCAGAAATAGACTGGAAAGAGAAGCTGCTGAATTGCAACTTATCACCAAACTTAAAACCATGGAGAGTCCTGGTCTGAACAAAGACCTTGGATTCTTATCTCATTATACATGACAAAGCCATTTTTCACCTTCTCACCCCTTGCTTTTTCCTGTAAGACCTATTGCAGTCGTTAAGAGTCGTCAACAGGCTCATCACAGCTATCTGCCAATCACCCATTCCCACCACCCTTCTGAGTAATACCCCTCCCCACCTTCTCACTATATAGAAGGGTCTGGAAACTTCTGTTTCAGTGTATCTGAAGAAGTGTGCATGCACACGAAAGCTCATACCAAGAACTAACTTAGTTGGTCTTTAAGGTGCTACTGGAAGGATTTTTTTTTGTTTTGACTGTAAACATAAATACAGTGGTAATAACTAAAGCTCCTATTGAAATGGTGTGTTATAGTCAGAGAGAAAAACATTTAGCAGAGTTAGTGCTAATATTTTCAGAAATGAACAGATCCTGATTTGGGTTCTCTCTTTAAAGCAAGTCAGATAGCTGTTATGCTGGTTTCCAGAATAGGGGTGGTCTTCAACTAAGATTTACTCAAGAATAAAGGTAAAGGGACCCCTGACCATTAGGTCCAGTCGTGGCCGACTCTGGGGTTGCGGCGCTCATCTCGCTTTATTGGGCGAGGGAGCCAGCGTACAACTTCTGGGTCATGTGACCAGCATGACTAAGCCGCTTCTGGCGAACCAGAGCAGCGCACAGAAACGCTGTTTACCTTCCCGCTGGAGTGGTACCTACTTGCACTTTGACATGCTTTCAAACTGCTAGGTTGGCTGCTAGGTTAGGAGTAGACCCATGAAATTAATGGACATGGCTAAATTAAAAAGTTGACTGAATCGGTTTTATCTTAGTGGCTTACAAGAGCAAACATTGTACCATATAAAGGAGCAGTCACTGGGAGGGTTTCAGGAAGAGATGAGTCTCTCCAGTTCAGCCTGGCAATTTACTGTGGAGTTTTTATCCAAGGTTAAGGTTCCTAGGTTCTTCCTTGACCAATAGGTCATTCAGAACTGAGTTACAGTATCAGTCTGGCTAATACTGATTGGCCAAGATGGGGAGCTGACTCCTTTCCCAAGCATTCTAAGGACCGCACTTTAGTAAATTATAGCAGGCCAACCAAATGTTTGCTCTGTTTTGTAGATCTGGGTACATGAGGCTCAGGGACCAAATGTGCCCCTCCAGGCCTTGGGGTTCTCAGCCCACCATATGCCGTCCTCTATCCAGACACCTCTCCCCTCAGGCCATACCCACAGCCAGCCCTGTTCCGTGTCCTCAAGTGTTTTTGCCTAAGGTGGTGTCCTTGAATTTTGAAAGCGCCTTTTGGTTACCTGGCTGAAGATAGAGGGAGATGTGGATATAAAAGTCTCTGGGTTTTGCTTGGCCAGAATGTAGCTTGGAATATCTTGTCCAAAGGTTACACTGCGCATCCCTTTTCTATGCCCCCAGAAATTGCCCTTCAGGGAATCCAGCCCTCCCTCCCTGCTGCTGTTGTAGATGATCTTGCCATGAAAGAACAAGTGGAATATGCATTCTTCAGCACACAATACAGACGGAAGAGTTATTTCTCATATCTAGTTAAACTGAGACTCTGGTGATTTATTCTGCTGATTTAATAGCCACAAGGGATGGGAATGATTAAAACTTTAATAATGTATAATGCTTAGCCTCTGTACAAAGTCAACACTGTGTCATCAAGACCCCTCTTGTTTCCAATAAACTTGATCACATAATTTAGGAAGCATTCTGAGCTCTTATGGGGGGAATTGAAAAATAGCAAACACTAAAATAGGAAACATGAAGGCCAAGGAAGCCAAACTTAGTAGCAATGTATCACTAAGTACATTTCTTTTATCTGTGTAGTAGCTGTTTGGAACTTGGTAGCTTGCAGACATTTTTGCGACCCAAACCTAAATCAATGCAAAATGTTGCCTGTCCTGTTTTGGATCTTACAAAAATAATAATAACATAAAGTGCCTAAAATTGCTTGGTGCTGTACAAACCTTAAAAATAATGCATAGCCATCCCAAGGCCAAAGGAAGCTGGTCCAGTAGGACAAATGGGGCAGTGCCCCACCAGCTTCAGTCTGCCGTTGGCCAGTCCCCAACTGCCTAACACCCTAGGTGAAGGTAAAGGGACCCCTGACCATTAGGTCCAGTCGTGGCCGACTCTGGGGTTGTGGCTCTCATCTTGCTTTATTGGCCGAGGGAGCCGGTGTTTGTCCACAGACAGCTTCCGGGTCATGTGGCCAGCATGATTAAGCCACTTCTGGCGAACCAGAGCAGCGCACAAAAACACCGTTTACCTTCCCGCCAGAGCGGTACCTATTTATCTACTTGCACTTTGACATGCTAGGTTGGCAGGAGCAGGGACTGAGCCACAGGAGCTCACCCCGTCATGGGGATTCGAACTGCCAACCTTCTGATCAGCAAGTCCTAGGCTCTGTGGTTTAACCCACAGCGCCACCCGCGTCCCAATAGGCCTAACATCCTATTGCCCAACAATTCTGGTATCCCTGCCTGTCATTCGCTTTGTCTCCACCTCCTGTTGATCTCCCTGTCTTCCTATTGGTTCCATTGGACACCAGGCCCCATTGCCATAGGCTTATCATCTGAAGCTTCCTGGAACTGGGATTTTCCGGAGTAGATGCTGTAACTAAAGTGTACATAAAACAAATGTAGGAAAAAGAAACTCCTTATGCTATCCTGCTGCTTTTGCAAATGTTTTATTGCATCATATTTTTTCCGGGGGGGGGGGGGACCCATTACTGTTCCCAAGACAGGAATATGCACATTTGCTTTTTATGTTGTGGCTCATAAATGTGCAGTCTCAATACTGTAGTCTTAGCTGGGAAATCTGCATAATCAGGATGTATCCAAGGGAACCAATTTAAGCTTAAGGATGCTTTTAAGAGAAATGATTGTAGTGCTGATTAGAATGGTAGCTCTTCTCAGTTGGGAAGCCTTCATTTGATTTACCATCCCTTGAAGTGCTTGAGTTCTCAGGCCCATTCAGATTTTTGTCTTTATTAGTGTGTTAACCATATATGCGTTATTGGGCTTGTGTTTGTTCAGATACTGAGTTAACATAGAAGTATATGCTTGAAAGGATACTAAGGTAGGAGGGGAGCTAATGGGTTGTATTCTGCAGGCTTCACTAGATGTTTGGATCTCAGCTCCCATCATCCGCAGCCAGAAACGTTGGTGGTCAGGGATGGTGGGCGTTTTAATGCCGCAAATTGTAGAGGACACCAAGTTGGTGAGGGCAGGTATACCGTGTCTATCTCTGCCAGACATGTACTCTTCATTCTCTTCTTCTAAGGAACTGAGTAAAATGGAATTAATACAGCTGTAACACTTCTACTCTGCCCCGGTGTATGCGTGCGCACACACAGTTATTTTTCCATTCACAAATCACCTTTAAAGAGGCAAAAGACTGTGTGAATATCCTCTAAACTCCTTTATATAAAGGTACATGGTTGCCCAGTGACAGCTACAATGGAGGCCTGGATGCCCTTGAGTCACAGTGAAAGAGGGTTTAAGAAAAACCAAATTGCTGCATTTATTGCAGTCCTACTGGTGCTGTTACATTCTGAAAAGGGTCCAAGAACAAACAGAAATACCGCTTTGGAAGTCATATTTCTTCGAATCATTGTTTTACTAATTGCATCGCAGGGTGTGAAATCATTTTAATGCTTTCTGTATTTGAAAATCTCATTACCAGGATTCAATTGAGCGTGCATGATACAACATACATGCACTCATTTCTTTTTTTTTTTTTAATAATATTTATTAAAAATTTTCCAGAATAAAAAGGAAAGATAGCAAGAAAGAAAGAAAAAACAAAACATGCACTCATTTCAATTTAACTTTTGAGGTGTTTATATGTGATTTTTTTATTTATTTTTAAAAAAACCAGCACTACAAGGTATCATGTGGTTGCTCAGAGATGCCTATGCATCATTTCTGGGACATTTATGGAAATGTTCCAATGACATGGACTCTCATCGCCTACTTACAATATCCTCCACCGTATCTGCTTTGGAACAAGCAAGCATTGATTTTCATTTTCATTTTTGACAGCAATAACAAAACCCTATGTAGAAAAGTAGCCAGTAGGCTCAATCACATATCCTTGTTAAAAGCCTTTCCTACCTCCTTTTGCAGGAGCAATATTGCACTAGTTCAAAGGAGACAGGGTTGACTCCACACTCCTTAAGATGTGATGCATGGCATGCTGATAGAACTATTTGTGCAGTCAAGTGACAGCACTCAAGGATCTTTTACTCAGTGTGGATCCTTCATCAGTCCAGGGATGAGACTTTTTCACACATTTTATTGATTTACTGATTCCTAGCTGTGTGCATTAAAATAGCCCCATGCACTCTCTTTCTCTCACGCACAGACACATTCTGCTAGCATAGTCACTTAGTTGCACTGGTTGAAAGGAGACATAACAATATTTTGGTTAAAAAAGAAGTGTTGATAAAGTTTTACAAGAGTTTTTACCTCTCCCAGCAACTCTTCATCGTTATTTATTACTTATACCTCAATTGCTGCACAAAGGTTAAAAGAGACATGACGTTACCCATATGCTTACAGTCTAATAAATCTTACTACCCAAAAATTGCTCATGTATACCCAAGTCTACTTGCAAGCCACACAAAAGTTAAACGTTAAACACAAGAGTGCTTTGCAGATGTGACAAAAATTGGAACCTAAAATATGACCCACTATGGATACAGCTGTTGGGAATTGTACAGTTTATTTCTTCTGTAAGCCTGGATTTAAAAAGGTGGAGTAAAGGTAAAGGGACCCCTGACCATTAGGTCCAGTTGTGGCCAACTCTGGGGTTGCGGTGCTCATCTCACTTTATTGGCCAAGGGAACCAGCGTACAGCTTCCGGGTCATGTGGCCAGCATGACTAAGCGCTTCTGGCGAATCAGACCAGTGCACAGAAACGTCGTTTACCTTCCCGCCGGAGTGGTACCTATTTATCTACTTGCACTTTGACGTGCTTTCGAACTACTAGGTTGGCAGGAGCAGGGACCGAGCAACGGGAGCTCACCCCGTCGTGGAGATTCAAATCGCCGACCTTCTGATCGGCAAGTCCTAGGCTCTGTGGTTTAACCCACTCATGATGAGAACAACGACGATGATGATGTAGCACATTTTATCTTTTTGCCAAATATGTAATGAACAATATTGGATCATGGTGGAGCTATCACCCTTTCAGTTCTCAGGTGTGTGGCAGTTAAGAGCTATATTGTTGTTAAGAGTGTCGTGTAGACTGCTCTTAGGTGCTATGATAATCTGACAACAAGCCACTCATAAGCTCCCTCCTCAGCCCTCACAGTTTATTGTTTTGCCTGACAATCTTGTTCAATTGTAACTATGGTTTGTTTGAAAAAGCCAACTTCAAACTATTGATTATGCTGTTGGTTTGTTTCAACCAACCGTAGTTCAGATTAACCACGGTTTAGGGTTCTGACATAACATTACATTGCAGTTTTTAAAAATGAAATTAATGTTTGTGAATCCCTCCTCTTGACTGGGCTGGAAGAGAAGAAAGAGAGCACTTGAGCCCAAGGCTTGCTGCAGCTCATTCCCATCACAATGAATTTTTATTTTTAATGATGTCCAAGTGCAGTCTGATGATTTATCATGATGTCAAAACGCGAACTCAATGTACTAACAGGAGACTGATGGAAGTTACTTTTAAAAAATTAGGTTTGATAAATAAATCTTAATTATGTGACCTAATAAAGAATCCATGAAAGCCTTGGATTTATATGTCTATCATAGGGAAGTTGTGTGGTTTTATCGTGCAAAATGTGTTTTCTCCCCAGGTTGCTGAAATTATGACATTATTGACATGAAAAGCCAATTATTATTATTTTTTAAAAAATCCAAAATTAGTGGCTCTGACTTTTTTAAAACAGAACTGAATTTAGTATGAAAGGATACAGATAAAATTCACTTTGATACAAAATCAAAATGCTTTGTCCTGTCACATTTGTGGCAGAACCTTATTTTTCAATGCACACTGCTTACGTTGTAAGCTGTATTTCTGTTAATTGTGGCCTAAAAATACCAAAGGCATCAAACTCAGTATTAAAACTTTCCATTTTTTTCTTACCCAGAAATTGAGGCGAAGGAGGCCTGTGACTGGTTGCGAGCTGCTGGATTCCCACAGTATGCACAACTGTACGAAGGTATGTTTTGGGGGCAGTGCAACAACTGCTCCACTTTTCTCGAATTGTAGAGGTAGTCTTGTTGGTGGAGAGGGCATCATGTTCAATTCAGGGCCTCAGCACTGAACCAACAACATTCACCATCTTCCAAAGCAGATAGAACAATCTTTTTTAGACTTCATCCAGGCAAAACAGAATTGCTGTTTTAGTCAATAGGAGAAGCAATTCAGGGTATAATCCTATTTTGTACTTTCCTTAAAGACCATGTTCTCAGTTTGGGATGCTTGTGGACCCTGTTTTGCTTCTAGGGAAACAGGTAGTCACAGGCCCAGATTAAGACCATGGAAGCCCCATAGCATTTAAAAGGTTTTGGTGGCCCCATATAGATCTAATTCAAAATATAAAAAATAATAAACTTTAAAATAAAAGTGTGGTGTTTTTTTTATTGATACAAAACCTACAGTATGTTTTTCTCTTGTTAATTATGCTGTTTTAAATACATATTTTATATTTGACTTCCCTTAGTAATGTTTTCTTTTGAAATAAATTTGCTGTGATAAATGTACATTCTGTAGTTGATCTCCTTTGTCATGTTTTATATTGAAATCTTGAAGATAATAGTTTAGTTTCCCGTTAATTGTGTTGCCTTGAATGTATACTTTATATTTGACTTCCTTCAATAATGTTTTATTCTGGATTATTTTATTGATGTTTGTAACCGCTTTGAATTTTTTTTCCTTTAAAATATATAGCGGTATAGAAATGAACTGAATAATAATAATAATCTTCGCAAATTTAATCTAGTGAAAAATAAGGCATCCAATAATTTTACTGTTTCCCCCCCTCTTTGTAAACTGTTTTGAGGCTTTTTTTTTTTTTACAATCAAGCAGTGTATAAATTTTATGAATCAAATAAATAAACATTACTTAAAGGTAAAAGGTAAAGGTACCCCTGCCCGTACGGGCCAGTCTTGACAGACTCTGGGGTTGTGCGCCCATCTCACTTAAGAGGCCAGGGGCCAGCGCTGTCTGAAGACACTTCCGGGTCACGTGGCCAGCGTGACATCGCGAAACGCCGTTTACCTTCCCGCTGGTAAGCGGTCCCTATTTATCTACTTGCACCTGGAGGTGCTTTCGAACTGCTAGGTTGGCAGGCGCTGGGACCGAGCAGCGGGAGCGCACCCCGCCGCAGGGATTCGAACCGCCGACCTTTCGATCGGCAAGTCCTAGGCGCTGAGGCTTTAACCCACAGCGCCACCTGCGTCCCAAACATTACTTACAAATCCCTAAATGCTTTGGGGTCAATCAATTTGAAAGACCTCTTTCTCCCACTTACTGTATTTTTCCGTGTAGAAGACTAGCTTTTTTTCCTAAAAAATAATGTCAAAAATTAGGGGGCGTCTTATATGTGGATAGTGCTGAGGGTGGAATTGCAACAAATTTGAGTCCCCCAAAATAGTCTTATACATGGGGCCGTCTTATAGACGGAAAAATACAGTAATTCACCAGGAGGCCCTCTGTGAATCCCATTGCAAATACAAAGTCTGTTTGGTTGGAATACAGGACCAGGTGTTTTCTGCTGTGACACCAAGGTGGTTGGCCCCTTGTCCATTAGCATATTGACTGCTTCCCAAAACCTTTGCTGGTTTGCTTTAGTTGCACCCCCACACACATTCTGCCATTGCAATACCTGGTTTCTGGTATTGTTTCACAGACTGTGTATTATTAATTTTTGTGAACCACCTTGGGGGATCCCAGCAGGGACTGACAGGTGGGATACACTTTTTAATATACAGTAAGGCTGGGAGTTCATGATGCTGTGTTTCACTGCTGTGTGAAGAGAGCGTTTGTCTCGGCTGATAGTTGGTTATAGTTTTAAGAGCTGTGTGGTACAGCAGGGGGCGCTCTCTTCAAATGACTTTTCCAAAAAATGTAACATTAAACTTTTAAAATTGAAGACAGATGAGTGGAGGTGGAGTGTTGTGACACTTGTTGTTAACAATGTCACACCTTTTGTCTTGTTGGTTTCCATGTTGGGCTATGAAGGGCTACATCTGGACCTTAAAACAAATGATGTGCCAACCACACAATCGGAAATGCACAAATGTTTTTTGTTTGTTTTTTTAAAAGTAATCCGAGGTGCAAGGAGTTGGGGGGGGACACAATCTGGACTGGAACCTTAGTGTGGTTGTTAGGAGGGCTTTAAAACCCTTTATCCTCTACCCTGCTGACTTTGCCTGAATCAGAGAACCCACAGCTGTATTGGAAGAAAATCCCCCAGTTGCCCAAATGCAAGTTTTTCTTACAATGCAAAAAGAAAGGGATTGATTTGGATTGTGGTTGCATTTAAGGGGAAAAGATGAAAACCTCTCACCAGGGTCACTATAGCCACACACTCTTATTCACTTATTTTTTTACTTTTTAAAAAGCCGTTCATGTAGTTCATCAGGTTTGGCCCTGAGTCACAAACTGCAATTCTTCACTCATAATGCTACTAAGTGGTTTGTTTACAAGTCTGTGAAAAAGGG
The DNA here is from genome assembly GCF_951804945.1 of Podarcis cretensis. NCBI lineage: Eukaryota > Metazoa > Chordata > Lepidosauria > Squamata > Lacertidae > Podarcis > Podarcis cretensis. The sequence continues at coordinate 28,656,419 of NC_137173.1, read as the reverse complement.
AAACACTTGTTATATTTCTGTTTAAAAATAAAAATAGGTTAACAGCATTCATATTATTTGTGTTGTTAGCCGCTTAATGAAGGGAGTGGGTTTTGGACTACAATTCCTATCATCCCCAGCCAGCATGGCTAAAGGTCAGGGCTGATGGGAGTTGTAGTCCAACGATATATGGAGTGCACCAAGTTGGGGAAGGCTGGAATGGTCAACAACAACTGTAGTACTGATCAGTATTGCTTTGTTATTAGGAGACTGAAATATAAACCATCTGATTTCTTACTTAGTTGGATGATGACATGCTGATGTTACCTTAGTTGACACATTTCAACGACTCCATTTGAACTTGGAAAAGGAAGTGATATTATCAGAAATTAAATGTGGAGGACATTTTGGTTTCCCCCTTCTGTTTGCAATTTAGTCTGGAATCACATACAGCTCCTCTTGGAAGAAAATGTGTTTCCCACTCCAGTAACAGCTGCTTCTTCTCTTGTAGATTCCCAGTTTCCTATTGACATTGCTGCTGTAAAGAGAGACCATGATTTTCTTGACAAGGACCTTGTAGAACCTCTTTGTAGGTAAAGTGCATTTTTAATACTTGTTGTAATTTATTATGATGTTTATAGCGCTGCAAAGCATGCAGACAACCTTGTTTCGTGTATTATCCCTCCCTCCCAACAACATCTCTGTGAAGGAGATGATAAGGCTAAAGCCAGGTTGGGAGAGAGCCTGGTTTGTGTGCTAGAGTACAGTGGTACCTCTACTTACGGACGTGATCCGTTTCGGGGTGCTGTTCACACCCCAAAAAGTCCAGAAGTAGAGTGCCTCTGCTGTGCGTGCGTGAAGTACGATAAGAGTGCTTCTGCGCATGCGCGAAGTGCACAGATCGCTTCTGCGCGTGTGCGTGCAGCGAACCTGGAAGTAAATACTTCGAGGTTCGCCGCATTCATAACCTGAAAAGCCGCAACGTGAAGCAAACGTAACACGAGGTATGACTGTACTCTGATCCCCTGCAAAGGAGGAGGTGAGGTTTGGTGTCAAGAAGTGGTGGGCAGGAGTAGGATGCTTAATTCTTCTTCCACCACCACCACCCACTTTTTTCAGCACCCCACTTTTCCTCCATCCAAGATGCCAGGCCACCTTTGCTGCGTTGTGGGAGAAATCAGCCGGGGTGGGAGGGCAATTGCTGCAGAAGTAGAGTTAATTACCCCTCCTGACTAGAGGTTCTTTGCTGAGAATCATACCCTTCCTACTCATACTATTAGGTAAACCATTACCATTGACCTGGCCAAGTTCATTTCCCCAAAGCCATTGTGTCTTGATGTAAAGGAAACTTAATCATTGCAGAGTTGCCCTGATGCAGGAGACCTCCTGTATTGCTGCAAGTGTACCCTGGGCACAGCCCTCCATTTACTGCCTGTGACCCTGACATGCCCTTGGCCAAATTCCTTTGCAGCTGCTCAGTAACAGCTGCAGACTGGAGTCATAGGAAGTTAGGATTCTGATCAATTTTAAGGTGTCAGAAAATAACAAGGAAGAAGGGCAAAAGGCCACCCAGAAGGCAGCCCGGTTTTGGGAGATTTTACTCTACAACATTGTTATATTTAGTATGGGCCATGTGGCTTTTGAGAGTGGAAAAAGAGTCTAGACACTTTCCTCTTCGGTCTCAAGGCTTTTCTGCAGTATCATTGAACTCCATATCGAATATGTTCTAGGTCTTATGGCTAATACATGCTCCCAAGTTTCTTTTTTAAAAAACACAACACTTTGAGCATTATTTATGAACGTGTACACATTGGCATGGCTGTAGCTTCTACTGGCAAAATGCAACAATCTCAATCAAAGGTTGGGTGGCCAACTGTCATGGATGCTTTAGCTGAGATTCCTGCATTGCACAACTAGATCCTTCCCTTCCAACTCTACAGTTCTATGATTCTATGAATCAGGGCCCCTGCTCGTGTTGCATTTTTCACAATTATATATTTTATGCATATAATGAATGTTGCTATTGATGAATATTTTTGTACTTGTGGGAAACAGCTTCCAACAGAGTCCAAAACATAACACACAAAAGCAAGCTTTTGTCATTGATCAAAATATCATTAACTATTGTTTCTGGGTTTGGAATTACTCTTGCCAAGGTTTTGACTCTTATTCCAGTGACAGATGTACACAGATGGAGAATTCTGTCTTCTGCCATTGGCACGTCAAGAGGGTGCGAGAAATCCAGGCAGGCTGTATTTAATTGGAGACTCTGGAGACATAAAGACAACCATTAATCCTTTCATTTCATTGGAACAATCTGTTTCAAATGCTGGAAGGACCCCAGAAGATATGTCATCATCTTTCTGCTTTAAAATGTGGATAGCTAAATTAGTAAGCGGGAAATCGGTCACAGACTTCACAAAAAATGTAACCTTGAGTCTTAAGGAAAGGAGTTATCTTTTAACGAAAATATTGGAGCAAAATGTGGACAGGAAACTGTTGCTGTTTTCAAGTAGATGAGAACTTTATGAGATTAGTTCACTTATAATAGTGACACCATTGATGGGGTCTATAGAAAACAGGTTATTTGATTGACAGCTCTGCAGACCATGGTTACACTATAGAACTCTTGCAAGAGCAAGGAGCTCTTCTGCTGAAGCTACATAGAGCTGAGGTCAGAGTTAAATGATAATGTTTTTTGTGTGTGCATGTTAAAAGTGGTTTGAGAGAGACCTAATTGCCTGTGGGGTGCAGCTTATCCTATTATCAACCTCTAATAAACAAATATTTTCCCGAACCCCAAGGTTTGTAGTGTTTATAAAATCTACAAAATATTTTGACTAGAAATACAACAAGAATATGTATACTCCAAAGACAACTATGGGGTATACATTCCACTTTCCATTCTTCTCCAATATTGCCTGTTTCACATATTGAGTTTAGTTTAAGAGGTGCTATAGAAATTATGGGTGTTTTACAAAGCCTTGTACTTAAAAATAAGTCCAACTGCAATCTGTGCACTTTTGATCATGTTTATTGCTTTGTATTGTAGTGAGAAATTAGAGGTACAACTATTTCATTATTAAGATAGATAGAGCATTGCTGCTAATTTCCATTTCCTGTTGCAGCCCAGTGTTTATTTCATTTTCTTTCTAATACTGGGATTGTGTAAATGCCCTTCATGTTATGACAATCGATAAGATTCAGGCAGGTGCGCAGGGGTATTTATTATTTTTATTTATTGAATTTATATATCACCCTGTATTTAAAGGTCTCAGGGTGGTTCACAGAATAAATTCAAAATATAAAACCACAAAATACACAATAAAAATAAAACAACATCAACGCAATAACACCCCCCCCCAAAAAAAAACCCCACATTTTAAAAGGGCACAAGATGTCAATCAAATCAACCAAAGGCCTGGTTAAAAAGAAACATTTTTGTCTGGCGCCTAAAGGTGTATAATGAAGGCGCCAGGAGAACTTCCCTGGGCAGAGCATTCCACAGATGGGGAGCCACTGCAGAGAAGGCCCATTCTTGTGTTGTCACCATCTGGACCTCTCAAGGAGAAAGCACACAAAGAAGGGCCTCAGAAGATGATCTCGGGGTCGGGGTAGGTTCATATGGGAAGAGGCGGTCCTTGAGGTATTGTGGTCCTGAGCTGGGTAGAGTGACAAAGAACATGGGAATTGCCTCAAAATTCCATTTCTGGTTGTCATGATAGGTATCCCGTTCTCAAGCCTCCAAACTAGTTGCTACATTATCTAAATTGCAGGTGCGGTGGTACCTTGGGTGTTGAACTTAATCCATTCAACTCCCGGAACTGTTCAAAAACCAAGGTGCGGCTTCCAATTGGCTGCAGGAACTTCCTGCACTCAATCAGAAGCTACGGAAGCCGCGTTAGACGTTCGGCTTCCAAAAAAGTTTGCAAACCAGAACACTTACTTCCAGGAGCCAATTTGTTCGGGAGCCAAGCCATTCGACAACTAAGGTACCACTGTATGTACATATTTCTGCACCCCAGTCTTGTGGATAGGAATTAGCACTGCATATTTCACTACCAGTCTATCTTTACAGGAAGTTGTTTGAAGTTCTTTCCATAAAGAGAGAGAATGGGAGAAATGTGCAAGGTCATAAAGGGCCAGTTGATTCATGAGATTCTAATCTTTGGATTTTGCTTTGCTTCTAGACGTCTGAACACACTGAACAAGTGCGCCTCAATGAAACTCGATGTGAACTTCCAAAGGAAGAAGGCAAGTAACTATGGATTTGGAAATATCTCTGTAGTCCAGGGCTTTTGAAACCTCCTAAAATTACAGCTAGGATTGATCTCAGGCTTAAAATCTTAAGCGCTAATACCTCGTGAACTAGTCGTTAGAAACTGGCTTGTTGTATATTTGGCATTGTTTAAAGTGTCCTGTTGTAAGGAAATGTAAGTGCTGAAGTTGCTTGATGCCAAACCATGAGAGAAGATCATAACTAGCCATTGCCTTGCATCACATGGCAAATTAAATTTTACCAGGCGGACGCACAGATTCTGCACACATAACGCAACAGCACTGGGTCGAAAGGAAATCTTTGACTTCAGATGAAGGCCCTACATCATTATTATAACCCCAATAACTATGTGACAGCTATCTTTCTAAAACACACCAGGAAGCAACCATCAAAGAAACTGCCAAAAGGAGAGGCCACATTTTAAGACGCTGAAAGAACTTACTTACAGCCTAATGCATTTCGGTCAAAAGGGTTCATCCAGGCTCTTTCAACAAACAGGAGTACAATACTTATGCAGTAGTAGTAACAGTTGTAGTAATAAAGGCCTAAAAGCATAATGTCAATGTTAAATATACCAATAGCCTGAAAAGCACCCCAAGAGCTTTTTAAAAACAATAAACATGCCAAAATAAAGTTACAAAAATGTGTGCAATTAAAAAAGCTTACTCGTAAAACGCTTTACGTAAAACTTCAGTACATGTGTATCTGCAGCTATTTGAAACTATATTACTCAAATATACCTTACAGGTATCTGGACAACATCTTCTTAAACCATTCAAATGCAGTGGTGCAGGCATATCTCACACTAAAATGCAAATGTGTGGTCTTCTTGTAAAGAACATATTGGTTACAAACATTTTTGACAGCCAGGGATCATCACCAAACGCCCAGCTTCACAGGCACGCTCAGGGAGTGTCAAGAAAAAGCACATAATTGTATTTCTGATGGAGAATTGAGCTGCTGCCAATGTCTTTTAAAGCTGGGGATCATTACCAATGTCATTGCACTCGAGTTATTGAAGAAGATATCAAGGAAAAAGAGAATCAAGGAAAAAACAACAACCATACTTTAAAATTACCTCAGCTTTCTAAGCATCTGGGTAGGCTTGCCTAAACAAGAATGTTTTTAGCAGGCGCTGAAAAGCGTACAGCTTGATTTTTCTCATCATTTCACCGCTGCGCCCAAGCAATGGCCCAGGGACTCCACAGCCCCTCCCAATTCAGATGTTATGGAGAAACAAAGTTGAGTGTTCTCAGCATGCCGATGGTCAACCTCACCCTGAAACTCCTAATGACCACTCCTAATGGCTTCATGTAGATATTATTTAATATTTAGCACCATTACACATGGTGTACACATTTGTGTAACTTGGATTTCAGCATGCTTAGTTTTATAGAAAAGTCACAAGCCTTGTGGTGTTTTTAAGGACATTAATATATATATTGATATCAACACCATTGTTCTGTAGGGGACAGCACTGCGCTGCTCACCTGACCTCCACTTAATTGCGTCGCCAGTAGAGGGGGAAGGATGCAGCCGTGCTGAGGTTCACACACTGAAAACTCACAAGCACAGCCAATCCAGTGGTCCTACGGGGCGCTTGTGCCCTGCCAATCTCCTTGTGACCCACTTGAGGTCAGGGGAGCAGCAGTGCTCTACCATGCCATGCACGACTGAGTGTTACACATACGTTTGTTGTCTGTCTGTTAGAGAGAGTCTCTGAATAAGGCCTCTTGTGCTATTAATAAATGTTCATCAGCACTTTGAAATGCTGTCTCTCTTTTTGCTGTCTTTTAATCCACTTCCTTCTGCCCGCTGTTGTCTTCTGCTCAGAATTATTCAAGAGTCTTGAACGCACTTGCATAGCAGAAACTGGGAGAAAGACTTTGACAAAAGAACAATTCTCAACAGGCTTCTCAAAATGCAAGGGCAAAATACATGTTGTTTAGTTAAGAAGGTACTTGCCTCACAGTGTTGTCTGCTGCCATGTGACTATAAGACATGATCCGCTGCCAGATAAAAAGCCGATAACATTTTTCCAATTTTTGTGTGAGTGTGTGCTGACTTATTAAAATAAAGCTCGTCATGTTTACAACCTCCTTGTGTAATACAGGCATTATTTAAGGCTTAAGGGGTTTCAGCAAGGAATGCAGAAAATGTCTTGTGATGTGGGGAATTTTGTAACAGAGCCAACAACCTTTTATTTACAAGGCACTCCCCTCCCAGGGGCACTTTCTAATCAGTAGTTAGCATAGTGTAGTACATTGCCTCTTGAGAGTCCCAGGACTGCAAGAAGACCAAATCTATCCATTCTGAAGGAAATCAGCCCTGAGTGCTCACTGGAAGGACAGATCCTGAAGCTGAGGCTCCAGTACTTTGGCCACCTCATGAGAAGAGAAGACTCCCTGGAAAAGACCCTGATGTTGGGAAAGATGGAGGGCACAAGGAGAAGGGGACGACAGGGGACGACATGGTTGGACAGTGTTCTCAAAGCTACGAACATGAGTTTGACTGAGCTGCAGGAGGCAGTGGAAGACAGGAGTGCCTGGCATGCTCTGGTCCATGGGGTCACGAAGAGTCAGACACGACTAAACAACAACAGTACATTGCCTTAAGAAACATTGCACACATCTGATTCTCTCTCAGGAGGCTTGATTAATTATTCTCAGTGGTGTTACTGACAGTGGCAGTGCTTAGAATGGGTCAGGAGACAAGGGAGGAGAATGGAATGGGGTGCATCCCATTTCTTCTTGGCCGGACCTAAGATGGACATCATTGTGTCTGGCCTAATTTGAAATGAAACACCTCCCTTACCTCCTCGCTCACTTTCAGGACTGGTAGTTTAGGACTGCAGTCTTAAACACACTTCAGATTAAAGATAAAATGTGTCTTCATAGTGCTACAACCCCAACCCTCAGATGAGCATACCGGCAGATTGAATGTTGGCATCTGCCCTGGCCCCATCTGCCTGCTCATGCCTTCACTTGCCTATGGTTGTCTCCTCCGCCTCCTCTTCCTGTTGGAAAAAGTTAGCAAAGCACCCTGCACCCAGGTTCCTAAATACGGAGGAGAATGTGCTGCTTCCATTTCAGACCCTCCACTCTGGAGTGCTTTTTAAAATTTATCCAGCTGGAAACAACAGCAGGAGTGAGCAGGCAGGGAGAGGTAAGACGGGTGAACTTGAGCAACTTTTGATTTGCTGGTATGCTTGTCTGACACTTGAGTTGTGGCTAAGGAAAGCACTGTGACCTGGTGGCTTGTTTCACATCTCTCTTCATCGTAGGGACTTGGTCTCAACAGGCTCAGTCATTGCACCTCAGTCCTCCTCCCCTTGCTCTGCTGCCTCCCTGTGTCAAATTTTAGAGTTTTAAAAAATCTAGGACAGCAACATGTTCTTTTATTTGTGCGTGTGTGTAACTGAAATTGCTTCTTTCTTCTTCTGAGATTAGTCACATTGATGATCGTAGCCAATCAGCAATCACCTCGTAGATCAAGGGATGCCACAATGTAGTAAGTCTTGATGTAGAGCTTGCTCCCATGTAAGCGTTCATATAATTTCAAGCGTAGCCAGTCAGTGTTGACATAACTGAGAACGAGTGAAGGCAACTGAAAATGAGAACGAAAAAGATAAAAGCAAAAAGACCAGAAAAGTAAAAAAATAAAAGCAAAGACTAGAAAAGCCTTATCTTACAGTGTAGATAAGGAGGCAGATATGCAGAATTGGAAAGAATGCTAGACTATTGGTAACATGGGGTTCTTCAGGATGGAGATGGTTGCAAGTGGCATATACACTGGATAAACATTCCTAACATCTGCAGTCCACATTATGAGATGCAGGTGTTACAGTGCAAGTCAGCTGTGGTATTAGCTACCTGGTGCCTCTTCCTCAAGAACCATTCCCCCCCCCCCACTTCCTGCTTAGTGCTACAGACCCCAGCAGAAGCTGCTGTTTGGTTGTTAGTGCCTGACATTAAACTTCATTTGAAGCATATTCTTATGTTTTGAAATTCCATTGAATTGCCCTTAAGTTATTTGGATAGACACACAGCTGCAGTTGGAATGACTGCCTTCCCCAGCTGTAGGGTCACAGCCCTTGTGAAGGAAAAAATGTGGGAAAATCCATTAAGAGAGCTACACTCATGCATTCTGCTGGCACCCACATCCACCTGAGGAAACAATGTTTTCAGTTCTAGTTTTCTTCTATTTTTAACCAGCTCTAAAGATGCTAAGTATAGAACGTTCTTTCTGAGCCTTTACAATTTGGCAAACACTGTCGGCCTTCCTGAGCTAAGCCTTCAGCTCATTCATAAGGAGAACTGTGCACACATTTTTGTTACTCGTCTAGCTGTGTCTTATCTTAAAAACAGAAAGCGGATGCGGAAGTTGAGTGAAGTCAAGCTTCCTGGCTGAGCGGCTATTGGAAACCGAGTCTCCATAGTAGAAGTCTAACGTTCTAACCACGAGACCTCACTAGTTTTTAGCTGTATACAGAGGACTTGTGGATATAAGGCATCACTCTAACCACTCTGAAGGCAATATCACTGATGGGCCTGGCCCTTGGCTTCACTCAGCACTGTGGCTACTTTCCTTGACCACTGTATTGTCTTGGATTCAGACATAAAGGGGGTAGGGGCAATCACTGATAGACCACACATGAACGCACACTGTCTGTGGGCAATGTGTTGTGTGGTTCAAATTCAAGGGATCAGGTGTACTTTGTCAGTGCTTCAGACATCTGCGGTCACAGGCGCCATCTTAAGAGGATTGAGGGGGCTCATGCATGACACTGCATGATGTCATGATGTCATGTACATGATTCTGCAACATCATGTGGATAAGTTATGTGACACCCTGACATTGTGCAATGCTATGAGGAGCCATGAGGCAGAACTGAACACCCTCTGAATATTGAAGGGGCTCAGCTCCCTCAAAAAATACTCTGTGGGGGCTTAAACTGCCTAGGAGCAGGCACTCCTGTCTGCTGTGCAGATACTCAGAGTGTTTCACTCTGTGCTGGCACACCCTGATTATGAGGACCAATGAAGGCTGAGCAATCCATATAGCAAGTTCCTCAGAACCAAGCATGGGGATGTCCTGGGGGGCAAAGTTAGCTACTCCTTTGCAGGATAATCCCTGTGAGCATTGCAGCGCTGTGCTGGGGAGTGTGGGAAAGCATTTAGCTTTGCCCTTTGTCACACACAGAGATTGCACTGGAAGGCTGCAGTGCATCATTTGCTAACCGTGAACTCAGTTCTGCAAGTGCCAGTTCTTATGCAGCCAAAATGGCAATATTCATGCACGAGAAGGAGCAAGCCTGAGAGAAGCCCAGGTGTAAAATTGCCACTGCGAGATAACAAATTCCTTTCATACCGGACAATGGTTTGCTATCTCAGCTGTATTGTTAGTGAATAAAGTCAAATATATCATCATGCTCAGTGATAATTAGTGTCATTTTTGGCAGTTTTTTCAGCTGAAAGGGCCAACTGATTACACATAGAAACTGGCTTGTGCTCTTTATTGTTAGATATAATTTTCAGAACAGAGTCAAATTACATTGCCAGCTAGCTTGTTTAACTTGGGATTATCTTTAATTCTGCCAGCACACACTATTGTCAGCCACAGTGGCTGCATTTGGATGATCACATCCCTGCTTAATAAGATGAGATATGAGTGAACCTTCCCCCACCTCCAGTGCTCGAAACCCCATTGATTACCCCTTCATGCAAGTCATGATTAAGCAAGGAAGCTTCTTAATTGACCATAGTTTTCCTGTTTTTTTCTGAATTGGGAAACTACAGTTACCAGCTTCACAACAAGCCAGGGTATTAAATCAACTTCAATAATATTCTGGATTGTTCTGATACTGGCAATAATAGTTTGGTGGTTCACACAAAACAGGAGGCTCCTGTTCTCTCGCGTCACAAGAAGGAGGAACAAAGGGATTGCATGTAGTGGAAAAAGCCTTGCTTATCTCTCAGTTTATTAAGTGTAGACATAACTGAGCATCATCTGACTTTCAAAGGTTCCCTGAATCCCTAGAATAATGTTCAAAACAGCATCACTTCTGTATCCCAAGAGTATTCTTGGGGAGCCGTGTGATAGTGCTAAGTAAAGGTGCAGATTATCTAATGGAATGCTTGTATTTTTGTGTAGCATGATGTTTGTAGATAATAATCTGCTGGGCCAAAGACCCAACCCAGCCCCTAGAGAAATTTTATCTGATCCCTGCTGTCCCTATCAAATTTGAATAAATATGACACAGTAATTTAAAATTTTACTACCTTATCTCTATTCAAATTTTAGCAGGGACCCTTATAAGATTGTAGGGGGTTTATAATTTAAACACTTCTAAATTATGGTGATAGACGAAGCTGCAGATTTTCTGCATGTTGGATGAAAATGTACGGCTGTTAAAGATTGTTGGCTGAAATAGATTTATGAAAATGCTGCATTTACTTTTGAATAGTAATTTTCTTGGGAATTTGAGTGGCTATTTTAAATGGGCTTAGTCTGATATTACAGAGTGATCTGAACCTACTGAGTGACAGAGATACCATTGTATCTGCAAGTCTAGCAACTCATGGTGGTGAAAGGTGGGAGTCGGGCAGATCAGGCCTGATCCCTGCGTCACGCAGCAATTGGGCCTAGATCAGGTTCTCTACTCATTCTATCAGTGCAAGAGTTTCTGCTTGCCAGACAAAACAGTTGACCTCCTCACACATGATGTTCTGGGGTTCTGCTGACCCCCAGAGCCAATTTGGAGGCGTGGGCGGAGGAGAGAGGGGAAAGCCCCGTGGTGCTACAAGACTCGTTGCAGTAGCTCCCACGAGCATAACTCTTTTGTCAAATCCAGCCCTGTATAAGAACCTGGGAAGGAAGGCGCACATGACAAAAGAATTTGCTTAACATTAATTTGACTTTGACCTCTCCAATTATTTCTAAGGAACGTACTCTGTCCCCTCCTCTCCCAGCCACAGCAAGTCCTGAAAAACCCTCTAGGAAGGTTCAGTTAGAACCTTCCTGAGCAATGTGGGGGTGGGAAGTTGTGGGGAGGGGAGAATAATGAAAATCAGTCTTGGATCCATATTATTATTATTATTATTATTATTATTATTATTATTATTATTATTTTATTTTGTACCCTGCCCATCTGACTGGATTGCCCTAGCCACTGGGCCACTTCCAACTGATAAAAAATATAATAAAATATGAAACATTAAAAGCTTCCCTATACAAGGAAGATTAGTTAAGTAAAGGAAGTTCATGGAAGGAAAGCTTCCTGTCCCTTCCTTACCTCACACAGCAGCTATCCCCAGCCCACACTGTCAGGGAAGGCCCCTGACCTCCCAGAGGTTTTTTTTTAGGTGGGGCAGGGGGGCAGATTGGATGGAAAACTTACTGTAAACTTTGTTAATCTATGTAGGATCCAAGACCATGTCTTTAAAATAAAAATAAAAAGATCTGGTGACTTCAGTTTATGGGCTAAAGCTTTCCTTCTAAGAGTGGTAATTCTTTCCAGGATGACGATAGTTTCCAACGTCCATAAATAATTGTATGAATTTACAAAGCCCTGAAAAACGTAGGTCCTAGGTATCTTAGAGAATGCCTAAACACTTGTATTCCAGCTCAGTCACTGAGATCGTTTGCAGGAGCTTGGTTAGTCATCCTCCGAGTTGGCAAGGCTCATCTGACAGCAGCAAGAAACAGAGCGCTTAGGGTCATCAACCCCGTTTCTATGGGATGCTCTGCCAATAGCGATTCAGCGGCCACCTTCTGTTTCAATCCTTAAACATCTGCTGAAAACCTCTGTGCTGCCAAGCTTATGGAACCATTTAAGAAAAATCTATTTGCCATAGTTGGTTGATCTCTGATTAAAATTTTTACATGGTTTTTACTGTAGACATGTATGTTTGCTATAAATGGCTTTGGTTTTGTTTCTTAAGAATAGAGATAATGAACATATTTTTATAGATAAATAAATTGGATTTTCCCAGCCAATTCTGTTCTACAAACACACAGCATGTAGTGCAAAGCATGGGGCTTTGCGGTGGGCAATTAGTGTGTTGTCCACAAAGTCCATATACAGACGTACCTTGGAAGTCGAATGGAATCTGTTCCGGAAGTCCGTTTGACTTCCAAAAGGTTCAGAAACCAAGGCACGGCTTCTGATTGGTTCCCGATTGCGCAGGCATGCCAAAAAAAAAAAAAGCGGAAGCTGCACCAGACATTTGGCTTCCAAAAGAATGTTTGCAAACCAGAACACTCACTTCCAATTTTTGATCATTTGGGAGCCGCAACGTTCAACTCCCAAGGCATTTAGGAGCCGAGGTACAACTGTTCTGTCCACAAAGAGTTGATTCCAAGCACAATTTTGCAGAAGCAGCAGCTGCTTCCTTGTATGTTAATGGGACACAGCTATCTCTGGATATAAGAATGATGGGAAGGACAAGGGAAGGCTATGTACTGTGTGGAGGACATAGTTAAACTACAGGGTTGGCTCCTGCAAGATGTAAGGATGGCCACTAGCTTCAGTGGCTGAGACAAATGAATGGATGGCAAGGCCATCAGTTGCTACTCGCCACAATGACTATGCTGTGGTTTCACAGCTGGGGACGGTATGCCTCTGAATACCAGTTGCTGGAAACCACAGGAGCGGAAGTGTACGGTCCCAGTAGCAGACTTTCCATAGGTCAGTGAGAACTGGCCTGATCCAGCAGAGGGATTATTTCTTATGTTCTTATGTTAATGTGCAAATGGTATTAATTGTTTGATTATCCCCCCTTATTTATAGGCTGTTGTGGTTTTGCTATGATTATAGTGATAGTAATATTTGCTCTTTTTTAAATTTTATTATTATTGTGAGCCACCTTGCGCTCAACATTGCTTTTGGAAAAGCGAGAATCAAATATCAAAGTGCAAACTCACAATTTAGATCCATGGTTCCCAGTTCTAGATGTTAGGCATACGGGAATAGCATTCATCTATAATGGATAGTGTGCAATACCCGTAGGTAGCTAATTTACTACAGCTTTGCTTATAGCTCTCTTGAGTTTAAAGCCAATGTGTTTTTGTTCAACAAACAATCCCACATAGTTTCTGATGGAATGTGGAACTCATTTCCCACCCACTTTAGTTGATGTTAAACAGTATCATAAGTTTTCCCTTTCCAAAACATGTTTTCTGTAGGTTTGGTGTATAGATATTATATTACCACCACCACTGTCCATATTCTCTGTGAACTGTTTCTCATCTTCCATTGTTCGTTTGACATTGTGCAGCACAGTCTTATGCATGTTTACATGAAATTAAATCACACTGTTTAGGATTGCAGTCTAAGAGGGGTATTTATATTTTATGTTTTGGGGCTGGTTGGTTGAGGGATTCTGGATTTATACCAAACCATGCATAGTTATTTCCCAATATGAGATTTAATTATATATAAATGGCTTCAGGATTACACAACCAGGTGTAACAACCTTCTGTGACTGTTGCAAGTGTGAATCAGGATGCACACCTGTATTTACACTGAACTGGTTTGCACGTAACACTAAACTGTGGTTTGGTGCTGTGAACATGCGCTAGAATGAATTCAGGTGAAGCTTTGGGTTTATACCCTCTGCTTCCCCTTCTTCTTTCATGCAGCCAGGAGCAGGACTTTGCTAGCATTTCATTTTTAATTTTTCATTCAAACACTCCTAGTTTAGCATTATGTAGAAATTAACTTTCTGACTGTAGGAAATAAGTTTCTAACAAGCCAACTTCAAAGCACAGCTGCTGCTGCTTCTTCTTCTTCTTCTTCTTCTTCTTCTTCTTCTTCTTCTTCTTCTTCTTCTTCTTCTTCTTCTTCTTCTTCTTCTTCACCACTCCACCTTTTCCCCTGACAGAACTCAGACTTTGTTTGTTTTAAAGCACAATCTGGTTCATACATAATATAAGACAGGATTCGTTGGAAGTGAAACTAAACAATAGTGGTGTCCTTGACTGCATAGGAGGAGAGAGGCATGCACAGGCTTGTTTACTCAGGCTCATTCATCCTTGTGCACTTAGCACTAAACCATGGTTTGATATGGTATGCAAACCAATCCATTGTGGTGCTCATATAAAGTTTATTGAACTTAACAAGGATGTGCATCTGGGTCCACCAGTTGTTGCACTTGATGAGGTGCCCACAATTACATCCCCAATAGTGTCAAGCTAGGCCGCCTTTATGCTTTGACTTTGGGCCTATTGTTGCATGTTTTCAGTTCTCAAATAACATTTGAGTTTTCTAATTATTAGTTAATATTATCATTAGAGTAAGAACAGAAACATCATGTCACTTGGCCACATGGGATGGGGTCATCCAATTAGAATTCGTATGGCAATGCATTATACGTAATTTATTGTTCCAGCTGTTTCATTTTAATCCCCCAGTGATTTTATTTGGTAAATGTCCATGAGATTTTTGCTTGTGGAGCTCTCAGGCAAGAGAGAGGGAGGGAGGGAGATAGTGCATTCCAAATGGATCTATTGAATGAGCTAATGTTGAAGGATATTGACTTCACAGAGAAACAGCTCTATTTGTGCATTTCAGAGCCTGTATTGGAATTTTAGAAAGTGAAGAAAGGAGGGCTGTAATCCATTATCTTTGAAAAAAAGAACAGTATCATCCAGCCTGCTTAACTTTAACTGCATCACAGTTTTTTTTAAGTCTATAACGCTAAGAGGGGAAAGACATTCTATTTATCTATGTGCTGTTTTTCAGAGTGAAGACTCTGATGAAGAAGGCCTTTGTGCCATCAGTAACAAATGGACTTTCCAAAGGACGAGCCGCAGATGGTCTCGGGTGGACGACATTGACACCTTACTTCATCAGTCAGACAAGCATGGGTTCTTGGGGGACATTAAAATGAAAATCACCACCAGCAGTGAAAGTGTGCTTACTGACCTGAGCGAGCCTGACGTCTCATCTATTCACAGCGAGAGTAGTGGGGGAAGCGACCATCGGAGTCATTCTGGAGCCAGCAACCTTCTCAGGGAGACATTTGACTGTTCAGGACAATATTGTGTAGAAAACGCTCTTTTGCATAACTCCACCTCAGTTGGCACCACCCCTTACCATCCTCCAGAAGACTCTCATCACCCCGGCAATGAGAAACCAACACGGACCAGAGCTAAAACCTTTCTGAAGCGTATGGAGACACTCAAAGCCAAAGGGGCACATGGAAAATTGAAAGGCTCCACAAGGACTAGTAACTTAGTGATAGGCAGACCTGTTCTTCAGCATGAGCCAAAAGCCCTAAAGGATATGCAATGTGTCCAAATTGGGAATGGAAACCTTCAGAACATAACATCTCAAAACGCAGTCAAGCAAGCGTTTCCCTTCTCTGCTAAATCCAGCAGTGAGAGTAGCCAGTCAGAGATTAGCAGTAGTGGCATAAGCACTCCCTCCTTAAAGGAACGGAAATACCATGAATCAAATAAACGAGGCGGCATGTACCTGGAGGACTTGGATGTTCTTGCAGGAGCAGCACTGAGGCAAGTGATAGATCAGAATCGTAGAAATGAATTTCATTCCCAGGAGAACCTAGTTGTCCATATTCCGAAGGACCACAAACCTGGAACGTTTCCCAAGGCACTTTCCATAGAAAGCCTCTCCCCTACAGATAGTAGCAACCGTGTGAACTGGAGGACAGGCAGCATTTCTCTAAGCAATCAGAAGTGCTCGACACCCAAAGAGTCCAGTCCCCTTGCTATCTGTCCAAAGGAGAGCCGAATTAGCATTTATGACAACGTTCCAGGTTCTCACTTATATGCCAGTACTGGAGACCTTCTAGATTTGGAAAGGGAAAATCTCTTTCCTCATCTGGATGACATTTTGCAGCAGGTCAATGGGCTTCAAGAATCCGTAGACGACTGGTCCAAAAACATATTACCAGAGCTGAAGAACAACGATCTATCCACTGGTGAATGTGGATCTTTATCATTCCGGTCACCAGTCAAGATTGCATTAGATTTTGAACAGAACTCTGTATCGGATGGCCGGACAACCCCTAGTGATATGGACAGAGATGGGACATCTCTCAATGAATCAGAAGCTACTGGTGTTAGGGACAGAAGAGATTCTGGTGTTGGAGCATCTCTTACAAGGCCAAACAGGTTTGTACCCTTCAAAATAATTGGATATAGATTTGAAAATCCTGCTTCATGTTCCAGAGTTCCATATACCATGTGGTCATGATGATGCACCACCTTCTTTGTGAATGGGATGTACTGGAGCAAAAGTAAATTGCAATTTTGTACTTTATGAACGTTAATTATACCTGTAATGTTTCTCAGACATCTAGACTTTTTCAAATGGGTTGTTTTTATGTTAGTTAAATGTGGAGAGTAGTCTCTAGAAACAACCAGTATGGATGGATGGCGGAAGGAAATCTTGTATACTTGCAAGTGCAAATCTCGCAGAGGCCTCAAACATAGCACCATAATCAAACTTCTTATTCTGTTGTTTTTTACTTTGTTTGTCTAAAGGCGATTACGTTGGCACAGTTTTCAGATCTCTCACCAACTGTGCCATGCCATAGGATCACTGCAGATCAGCAGTCAGTCAGCTGCTCAGTTAAATCTGCTGCAAAAATTTTCCCTGCTTCGTCTTACTGCCATCATGGAAAAATACTCCATGTCAAACAAGCATGGCTGGACTTGGTGAGTACTAACATCGTTTAAGGCATTTGCACTTTTTTCAGCATACTGTCATGATGAAGCCTAAAAATTATGTTCATCGTAAAATCAAGACAACTTGTTCCATCAATATGCACTTTTGACATGGGGGAATCTTTTTGGTGAAGAGTTTAATATAGACAAGGAATGGCTGTTGCAGCAGTTTTTTCCTATTTATTTATTTCATTTAGTCTAAAGGTCATCCTTGCAACCATGTTTCTTCTTTACTTGAAACGTACAGTACATTGGGCAGTTTAGATTACACAGAGAGGGCTGATCAGAGGGAGGGTCTGGAAGGCTCATGTCGCCTGGACCTCCGACTGAAAGGGAAACTCAAATTTTAGCTTTTGATCAGTTTTGCAACTTGTTTTAATTCACAGCAGATCCAAATGTGGCAAGCAGATACTTTTAACTTTTGGTTGCGACTTTAAGCAAATAATAGATGTGATTTGGTACAAAGACTTTCTTTTGTTGTTGTTGTCGTCGTCAACTGATGCAGAATTTGCCAAATTAAAGTGTTAAAAATGTTCCTAAATATTAATAAAAATGCATAGGACATGATGACACAAGGTTACCCAATGGTGAACATGTCTTCTCAGTTTAGTTGATCATATAAACAAACTACTCATAAGAAACATAGGAAGTTGCTTTCTGCAGAGTCACATCATTGGTCCATCTAGCTCAGCATTCTTGCCCTGACTTGGAGCAGCTGTTCCGGGTTTCAGGCAGGTGACACTCCTAGCCCTGCATGGATTGAATCTGGAACCTTTTGCATGCAAAGCAGGTGCTCTACCTATGAGCTGTGCCCCGTCCGCAAAGGCACTCTTTTTTGGGTGACTTTCTGATATGCTGTCAATTATTATTGTTATTGTTATTATGGCTAGGAGGGTCTCAAAAGCTGGAAGTAGCCCCAGACTCTCTGGACCTCTGAAAGGGCCCAATGACAGAAGCTTCATTTTGCTTTTATGGTGAAAACCCATTTTGTATTTCTAAAATTACAAAATTTCCTATTTCCATCTGTGGGAAGTGAACTAATGGTCCAAGTGTCCATGCCAAGATTGTTACCTCATCAGGAAGAGAAGTTTTGGCTATTTAAACATTATACACATGTTGTGGTGCTGTAGAGATGTTTAGAGCAGCAGTTCTCAACCTGTGGGTCCCCAGATGTTGTTGGACTACAACTCCCATCATCCCTGAGCTCTGGCCTTGCTAGCTAGGGGTGATGGGAGTTGTAGTTCAACAACATCTGGGGACCCACAGGTTGAGAAAGGCTGGTTTAGAGGGTGGCAACACCTCTATGCTTCTCCATTCAGGACCAAGGGCAGCACCCAACTACTACATTCCATTAGTGCAATGATTCCCTTTTGTGCAACAGAGCTTTCCCCTGCTCTTCTCTCCCCACGTGCACTCTGCTTCTTCCCCAAACCTTCAGAGGGTTGAGGGAAACCCAAGAACAGTTTTAGGAGGCGCACAGGGGAAGAAGAGAGAGAGTTCCATTGCACAAGCGCAATTCCTTCTGTTGATAGAATGCATTAGCACTACAATGCCAACTACTTGCTTCATTAGAAATATTGATAGAACTGGTGCGAGTTTTTAGAGATTGCCTTACTATGTTACATGGGTTTAAACCCAAATCTGACTGTTTAACACGGGCAGTGCCAGAGCAATAACAATGCCAGTTTACAGCCATTTCTGTTCGTTGTGCAAAATTAGTTGACATTCTCATTACAGAAGTTTCAGGGTTTTTGTTCTTTTGCTACCTAAAGGGTAAAAGGTCAATTGATTCTGCAACTAATTTAGAATTAGGCAGGGAATACTGATGTGTCTACTCCCATCCTACTACAAGATCCTAAAATGTGTGGCAAGTAAATGGAAGGGCATGGAACATTGGGAAGAAAAAACATTGAGGGTAAATTCCCTTTTTAAAATAATAATAATAATAATAATAATAATAATAATAGTAGTAGTAGTAGTAGTAGTAAAATACAAATATAATACATTAATAATCCTATCTTTAATTTTAAAAAAACCAGCAACAGTATTGGTTAGGCATTATATCAATGAAAATAATACATAGAATTACATATTATCTTGACATTTCATATTCCACAAATTTATAAACAAACTCCACATTTCAATAAACTAAATGTTAGACATACTAAAACTCCTACACATTCATACCAGGGTGATATTAAAATGGTTCTCAGCAATTTCCAGCATACTGCTATCACTGCCTTGCTACTATGAGTAAACTGTTGATGCGGGTGAACTATGAACCAAAAGTTGGATCTCCCTAGAACAAGATCAGAGAATCAGTTGGGTGTACTATGCAGCCATCTAAGTATGTCATGCAGCATAAAATACTGGGGACAAATTTAGTTTGGAATCTGGAACTGACACAGACTGCAGCACAGATTATTAATATTCTTTCTTGCTGTAGTCGGTATCACTTTTGTCATCTACACTGATGTTTTCTACCACATTATCATCTTCATGAAATGGCATTCAGATCTCTTCCTCTGCATTTATTAAAGATTTCAGAGATGAGGGCGCTTGGGAACGCACTTGTGAGTTTCAGTTTTCTAGCCATGGTCTTATAGGTTGCGCAGAGAGGCTTACTTAAAGTAGCTCAGTTCCAGAGTCTACAAATAAAATTTGTCCACAGTAATTGTTCTAACATAACATATTCTGGCTGAGTACTTTATAGCATTAGCTGGCATCTTAGTGGCCTCTGTGAGAGTGCTAAGGATTATTGCTCTCATTTTACAGCCAAAGGCAAGGAGAGCAAAGTTGTTACTGTTGGTTCTAGTCACCCAGGAAGCATAATTCAGAAAGGCTGCCTCAGAGCACTCCCAGTAGACTCCATGTCTGCAGTAGTAGTAAAACTATAATAAAAAATAATCAAGAGAAATAAATACAGGCACCACATTTGTAACCAAACTTCCCTTAAATTAATGGAATGGCTTTGCAGTTTATATGTTGTACCATGTACTTGTTCAGCTGCAAAGTAATATTTAGAGATTTGTACTAGATATCAGCCATTCAGAAAATATACGGTGCAGAGAGAATTATCCGTCAAGTTAAATAAAGAGGAAAGAGAAGAGGCTGAAAGATAATAACAATAACAATAACAATAACAATAATAATAGCAGCAATGGGGGTGATGAATCACAGGATGTGAGTGTCCAGATCTTCTGATTTGCTACACTCTTCCTTCTTCACATGTTAACCTCTCAGGACATCCTGATGAATGAGTAGCTAACCCAGTCACTGTTTGCCATGAGAGAGCAATGTATGTGTGGTGCCTGCTCCAGTGAGTGGCCTGGAATGTCTGCCTGCTCTCTTGGTCCAGTGGCAGGAGCTGTGAAGCATTGGGAGATAGCATCTAGGCCAAATATAGATGGCCAGCAACAAGCAGGTAGAACAAGAAGGGATCTCATTCTCTGTCACTGTCTTCCAGCTTCCACCACCTGAGGCAGATGCTTTGCTTAAGTCAGACTACTTGTCCATCTAGCCCATAATAATTTGCTACGCAAATTAGTCTCAGACAGAGTTCTTTCCCATCATCGGCTATGTGTGCTCCTTTTACAACTGAAGATTCAGAGAACAGAATCTAGGATCTTCCAACGCTCAGCGCATGCACTCTTCTACTGAACTGTAGAGTCTCCCCCAAAGCAGGAGCTCCCCATTGAGGAATTGGACCCAGTTCTCCTGCATGACTGGAGAAGATAACTGGCAACTAGCAGAGCAATCCAAACTTCAGGCAGGCAGTACTTCCATTGGGAGGATGAGTAAACTGCAGAGGTCAGGAGAGCTATTCTGAGCTGGGTGGAGAGAGGCCTTTGGGGGCATTGGTTGGAATCCTAACTTTCTACTTAAGCAGTCCCCTGCCACTGCCTCTGATTGCCCTGGGCCCGTTAGGTATCTCCACCTCTCTTGTACTCCTCACATGGCTTCTTTTGACCGTGTCTGCCTTCCCACCTCACACAGCTGAAACTTGCTTCAGTTCCACTTAAAATGAAGTTTCTCACAAAGGTACATCTGCGGCGTTTCTATTGCCTGCATTTGTTTGCTTCAGAAATAAAAACTCACTGAACTGAAGCAGAACCCTGAGAGTTTCCCCATAATCCATTATTTGAGCTTCGAATTTGGCATGTAATGTTCCCTCACTGTAATTCTAAAATTGAATGGTAATGATAAATCATGCAATTTGAGATTACAGACATAATGAGCCACACTGAGGAAATTAACTCTACATGCTTTCAAGTTTAATCTTCTGCCATTATTTATTGCAACTTCAAGTTGTCAAGCATTTTCTAAGGAAGTGTGTCGGGCTCAGCTAGTTGAAAGCTGTGTTGCCGAGGATGCTCTCTTGTAGAACAAATATGTTTGATTGCCAATGGCAGTTCCACTACCGAGAGCATAAAAGGTGCAAAAACGTAAAGCCTCTATAAATTCTGCTGTAGGAACGAAACCTATTTGCTCCCAGTTAACTCTTTCCTTTTCCCATCTTTGCTGCTCCTTTTATCAAACCCTTCTATTCTGCTCCTGGAAAACTAGAGAAATGGCGGTGACGTAAGTTCATCTTCCATACAGAGCACATGTCATCGAAAAAGAAGCAAATGCCCAAACCAAAACACTTATGGGAAAGAAGCAGGTCATTAAATGTGGTGTGCATCTTTGGGGGTTAGATATTTTAGCTGGAATTATATGTAATGTAAACCAGCCAAAGTAAAGAAAGGGTTGTTTGCTGCCTCTACTATAACCTATGCTAGCTATGCACTACCTCCAGTGCTGGAAACAGCAGGGCTCTGAGGAGCAGCTGCTGGGAACCACAAGTGAGCGGAGTGCTTTTGCATGCAAGTCTTGTATGCAGGCATCTGGTTGGCAACTGTGAGAACAGCATGCTGGACTAGGTGGACCTTTGATTTGATCCAGCCAGACTTTTCTTATGCTCTTATGTTTTTCTTTTGGTTCCTGTTCAATCCTCATTCTGTAGCAACCCAGTGGCTACATAGGGAATGTTGGTGTGGGTTATTGATTGATTGTGGGTATGAGAATTGACTAGGCTGTTATTTTTCTGCAAATGTGTGACTTCTGAACTTTCAAACAACTCAGGGGCTGCATGGCTAGAAACCTGTTTCATGCCTCAGAACAGCACCCACACACTGCGTGGTCAGGGAGGAATGATGTATGCCCACCATAGAGATAGGTAGTTTTTCTAGGATACACAGTTGTGTTGTTTTTTATTTGTACTGTTATTATCACCATTAGGTCTGTACCAAAGTTCATGAAGAGGATGAAAGTTCCAGACTACAAGGATAAAAACATATTTGGTGTGCCTTTAATAGTTCATGTGCAAAGAACAGGGCAGCCCCTTCCACAGAGCATACAACAAGCACTGCGCTATTTACGCAACAATTGCCTGGATCAGGTAGGTTCTTCATTTCTATAGGTTTATGAGCATACAAACTCCTAGAAGAGCTTTTCCCCAGCTAAAATTATACGAGGTGGGTTTTTATGCCTTTGGTCTTATTGTTTGGACTAGCATAATGTCCCTTCAAAGATGACTAGACAGTTTTAAGAATTTAGTAGTGTGTGCTAGCCCTATTGCTGCCATTAAAAAATATTATTTACGTAGCACACTTTAATTTGAGAATGCTTTACTGTCTTTATTGTGCTTGCCCTTACTGCAACCCTAGAAAGTATGGAACTGTTAGTCCCATTTTACAGATAAACAATGGACTTGTCTGTTGTTTGCAGAACTAAAATGTTGTCTCTTCTAGCATACAGAATGACATTGGTCTTATGGCTACTATTCATGTATATTTGGTTGTGGACACACCCAGAAATTAATCTCTATGTTCCCCTTGCCCAAATCTGAAGCTTCCTAGCAGAAGACATCAGAAAAAAGTAGATGAAACAAACTCATTCGTTTTATGGATAGAGGTTGTCTGTCTTCTGAGAATCTTGAAGGGCAACAAACCCCCATCTCCACATTCTGGTCTTAGAGGCATGCACAACCTTTATTAAAAAGGAGTTAGCTGCATCAGTAATATATTATTAATTCAGTTACCCTCTCTGACCTGTTCTCTTACAGTAATAATTACCACCAGTGGGCTTACCCTACCAAGAAAAAATGCTTACATCCCATTACTACTGGGTTTTCAGTAGCATATCTGGGAGTGCAGTTTAGCAGTTTCAAAGAACAAAAAATAAATAAAAAGGTCAGACAAAAATCATTGAACAATAAGAGAGATTAGCAGCATCAGGGTGTAATGCAGCAAGATATTTAATTCTGCTTCCATGGAATCTGATCCTTGCTTCTGATTCAAGTGTAATTGAGAGAGACTTATTTTAAAGTGAGCTTCAAGTGGCGTGTTGTGCTCTGACCTTTTGGCTGGCCACACCAGAGCATTGAGAACTGTATGGGCTAATGCTTTTCCTCTGCTGTGTGTGATGAGAAAAGCATTTTAAAAAAGAGGGGGAGGAGAGAGAGAAAGAAAGGCAAGAGAAGAGAGCCAGCGCGTAAATACTGGCTGCAAGCTAAGGCAGTGCCATTTACCAACATTCCCAAATGTCTGCTCCACCAGCCACATGCCATTTTGAAAGCAATTGTATAAATGTTCCCAAAGAGTGATGGTTTGGAAGACCTTCTGTGCATGAGCATGAAGCAGTGGATATGTGCAAAAAAAACCTCTGGATCAAGGGACATGCATTATTTTTCAGTTCTGCGCTAGCTATAGGTAAGCTTATTGATAGGCTATGCAAGTATGTGTTAGAGGGATGCATTGCACTCTTTTCTCCAGTAAACAAGGTAAAACCCAGGGGTTTCCATTCATTGTTTTCTGATTTTAAAGGAGATGGGATTACTATTGTGCAATATATTTTGTTTTCTATTAATAGTTTCAAGAAATAAAATATAATAGGGGTAAGCCACATAAAGGCCCACTGGTTGTCTTCAGTGCTCCAAGGCTCTTTTCTTCCGTTGAAAAAGCTTGTCTTTCCTCTCCATCTTTTCTCATGGATCAGCACGTTTTTAAGTGAATCAGCAGCAGGAATAGTTTGAAGGAACCTCTTAAGTATAATAGCAGCAACAGCAATAGGTTTTCTACCCTTCCTTTCTATCATTAAGATGCCCAAGGCGTTTAACACAGCCGTAACCTATACCAGCTCCTCCAGTGCATCACAAAACAAACCTCAAGCATAAAAGATCAGCAAAATGAGTTCAAACAATGATTAGCTGCAGACTGGTTACTGATGAGTAACAAGCCACTATAGATTCAGAGCTTACCCTTTTATATATATTGAATTTTTTAATGTTTGGTACAAGAACTTCCATTACTCAGACTGATGAAGAGATGGATGCAGCTTAGAACAAATTCAGTCATTTAGTATTAAATAAATTTGGTGTTGCAGTCACTTATTGCTGGTTTTTCTGCTCTGTTCTGACTCCAACCTTCACATTTGACCATAAATTATGCTGGAATGCAGAACTATTTACAGTGTTTTTTGTGTTGACGTTTAGTCCATGAGGCTTTTTGTATATAGCATTTTAAAGTTTGCATTTAAAGTCAGTTTTCAGATCAGTAAAACATTTGTTTCTAGTAGAGAGCTGGAATTCTTTATAATGTAAGCCCATCAATATCGTTATTAAGAAACATCAGTCCTGAGTCAAGCAGTGCAATGATAATTGAGACAAATATATATGGTGAGGCAAAGGAAAGCTTAAGTTCTATAATTTGAAAATGGAAACATGCCCAGTCTCTTTTTCTCATAGATTCCCCACCACCACACACTATGTCGTCATCCCTCCTACTGTGAAATGAGGAAAAATAACCTTAATAGATCCCAAGTGGTATAACACAACTTCACTTGGGAATTAAAATGTGGTTTGTACACAGGAATTTGCCCCGGGGGCATTCCATTTATGAGAACTGCTGGAAAAGGGACAGTGCTGTGCAAAGCTGCTAGACAGCTCATTTGAAGAATTATCAGCTTCTTGCAGAAGAAAGCACATGGAAAAAATATTTATGTATCACAGAAAGCCTATGTAACTAATCCCTACCACATCTTCTTCCCAGCTAAGGCAACAGGATAGAAAAGAGCCTGGAAGACTTAGTCTGAAAATTATGTCCTTCAAATCCAGCTATTACTTGGCAACCAGTATATGATATAGGTAGAAATAATCTTTTTTGACTGTCTGCCACAGTAGCTGAGCTATTTCATTTATGTATTTAAAGGTTTCACGTCCACACTTCATTGGCACCAGTAGCAGGACAAAGGACTATATAAGATAAATTATTTTAAAAGATTGAAAATAAAATCTGAAAAAATGTGAAAACAAAACAGCTAAACGCAGTCAGAATGCATGGATTACCTGTAAAATGTACAAAGACGGGTCCTCAGCACTTTTTGAAAATGCTTGCGTTCAGTCGTTTTATTTAGAGAAAATGATATTTTCTTTGGTGTGTAACGTCTTGATATCAGAAACCACTGGCAGCACAGCATGACTTAAGATAGCATAACTTTGGGTTGGAGACTCTGACAGACTGGAAGAAGATCTGGATCTGGCAGCCAATATACACACCCTCTGCAAGAGTTAAGGAGTCTGCTGTTAAGGTAGTTAATCTGTAGCATCTGAGAGCAGTGTGGTTTTATCATACTGGCAAGCAGATATTGCCTAAACATTGGAGAGAGTGTAGCAAAATGGGAACTTGATTTCATCTGTGGTGGACTTCGGATGGCGATGTTTCACTCCGCTTCAAGGGTGGCTGGGCAAACAGTTGTTCTGGATCCACCACTGGTTCTGTTGTGGATTTCAGAAACATAAAAAAGGGAACTAGTGCACATATGCTGTAAGCCGCCCAGAGAGGTTGGAAAAACCCAGCCATATTGGCAGGGTATAAATAGTAAAATAATAATAATAATTATTATTATTATTATTATTATTATTATTATTATTACTATTAAAGACTCAATAGTGTCAAGTGAATAGGCTGAGGTAAGTCTAGTAAACCTACTGATACGGGTGTGTGAAGGAGAGGATTGCGTGTTACAGGCAGAACTGTACTCTAGGTGGAAAAATTGCAGCCACCCCATTTAATGAGTCTTTTCTTGTGTAGCTTATATGGGAAATGACCTTTTTAGAGACCATTTTGACACCACGTGATGTGCCTGTTTACTCAGCATTTCTAGGTTTTAAACAGTGACTATTTTAGTGTTCCCTTGTTTAGCTTTTTTTTAAAGTGTTTTGATGCTGTTAACAAACATTGGAGTACAGATGTTCTTGTCACATTACCTTAATCACTTAATATTTATGCACAGCACAGAGGTATCAGATGGTGGGACCACGGAACTGTGCAAATGTAGGGAAATGACCACATGAATAAAATATGGAGGAAGCTATAGATTCTGTTACACAGACTCCGATTCAGAGTAGTCCTTTTGCAAAAAGAATGTCCCATTTTTTCACAGTGGAGGAGTCCATTCACAGAAATAATGGAGCAGCTTTCCTTCCAATTCCCCCTTTCCTCCTGTAATCTCCCCATACTGCTCCAGATGGTCTCTTGGCCACCCAAAGAAGTAGATTTTTGGGTGACATAGGAGAGAGAAATCTACAAAACTACCCTCTTACTTTCTATGAGTAGAGCGCAACTTGCGTATCTTTGGAACCAACCCATTGAATGGAATATGCCCTGATCCTTATTTAATTACAGCAATTGTGGTTTAGGTCTTTTTTAAAGATACTTCTGTATAATGTGTATTTTTCTCACTGATCATAATGCCAAATGGCTACATAGCTAACAGAATGTGGCTTATCTTTTAGGTGGGTCTTTTCCGGAAGTCAGGTGTGAAATCCCGAATACAGGCCTTACGCCACATGAACGAAAGCTCTCCTGAAAATGTCAACTATGAAGACCAGTCAGCATATGATGTGGCAGATATGGTAAAGCAGTTTTTCAGGGACCTGCCTGAGCCTCTGCTCACTAGCAAATTAGGAGAAACATTCCTCCACATATATCAGTGTAAGTACTAGGGTTGTTTTCATTAGTAGTGAATGTGGACTATTAGGCCTTTAAACTATTCAGAGTCTGGCTTAATGCAGGCTTTCCCAAACTTGGGTCTCCAGGTGTTTGTGTACTACAACTCCCATCATCTCTAGCTAGCAGGACCAGTATTCAGGGATGATGGGAATTCCAGCTGGGGACTTGGGAAGCCCTAGTCTAATGTGTTTGCTGAGATCATACTAGCATCAACAACAAAATCCCTTCTCACCTTGCTGTTTGATTTACCAGCAAACACATAAAATCAGCTGGTCCCAAAGTAAGAGGAGGAAATGGAGACACCGGCAGCAGCAGCAAGTTGCATTTCCCCATGAAGCCCAAGCCAGGGCTGCAGTCAAAACTTCTTAAATAACACCAGTTATTGAAAGGGTGTGTGTGATTTTCTGGTGTGTAAAAATAATAACAGTGGGCTTCAGTTCTGTTTCACTGAAAGACAATCTGTAGATAGCCCATAATTTTAAAAGAAGGGTTTTCTTTTTTGTAATTTTCTTGCTAAGATCCGGAATTGTTTCATGGCACACTATGTTCATGTTTTTCATGCTTTAGAACCAGCAGCATTCCAAGGTGGGAAATGCTATGTCTACCTAGTGTTGTGTTTCCCATAGGTTAAAATCTCAGCATCTCTCATGTTCTTATGCATGGATGGGCAGAGCATCAATCTAAATTCCAGCCACCCTGGATTTTCCTTGCTGCTCTGTACATGCTTTACAAGGGGGAGGGGGAAATGCAGGTGAGAAAAGGAAGTTGTGATTGGTTTTGGCTGGTGGGCCCAAGCACTGTGGTTTATAAAAGGAGTTGGAAGATACCCCCCTCCCCCAGCATAAAGAAGTCTGTCTGCTCCTGTTCTCTTGAAAACACTGCATTTCCCCCCAGCCTAGGAATTTGGAGCTGTAATATATTCACCTCACCATCTTTTTCCTCTAAAAAAAAAGTTCAAATAAAATGCTTGACTGACAGCACAATTGCAATCCCAGGTACATCTACTCAAAGGTAAATCCCACTGAGTTCAATCAAGCTTACTCCCGGGGAAACTGGGTCTAGAGTTGCAGCCTGAATCTTCAAATAGAGAGAAGATAACGGCTTGCTGAAGCGTGTACTATAAAGCAGTTTCTCCTATTCTTTCATTGGTTTAGTGTCTGATTTACACAGGGGAACCTTGAATGCAAGCTGAGTGAACAGAGTGGTGGCTTGTGAATTAGTTTTATCAGGCGTAATATTTAAGCTTCCTCCATTCATGCATTTATTAAACTCCACACCACCACCACCACCCACATGCCCCTTGGCTCTGTAGAGGAGGACACACATTCCCCAAGCTTCCCTTGTTGTGCCACAAACAATGTTGCCTAGAAAAGAGCATGCAGTGTTATGGCATTGCGCTCTCGAAAGGAAATGAGGTCCCTGTTCACTGCGTGGCCCACTCCACTTCCCAGAGATTTAACTGCAGCAGTAAAACTGTCCAGATGAACTCTGCAGGGACAGAAAGGGCTTATAAAAACCTCTGTATTCTGTCAGGGTTTTAAGGGCTGCTGTGCCGGTTTAATTTTGGATCTCTGCTTCCTGACTGTACTTAAACTGTATTTGTGCTACTGACTGTACTTTTACTGGGTTTTATTGGGCTTTATGGGTGAAGCCTAGCCATGCTCATCTGTCAGTGGAGCAGACAATGTTAGCTGAAAGGATTTCCCCGCCCCCCGCAGCCCCCTGTCCAACTCTACAATCGGCCCAGAGCCCCAGTCCTTCTGAGCAGATCTGGGAGGGATGCAGACAGGGGCTGCAGCAGGGAGGGGATGAAGGGGAAACTGCACAACTTGGGATATTGCCATATGTATCTGTTTTATTGCTAGTTTGTGAGGTTGCTTTTTAACAGAGTGCCTCACCTTGATGGTCCTGATGGATATAGTAAGATCCAGTAATATACCGTATTTTTCGCTCTATAGGACGCACTCCCCCCCCCCAAAAAAAATTAAGGGGAAATGTGTGTGCGTCCTATAGAGCGAATACAGGCTGCGCGGCTAAGCCCAAAGCCAGAACAGGGAGACAGAGCGCTGCACAGCCCTCCATCTCACTGTTCTAGCTTGGGGATGGCTGCGCAAAGCCTCCACAGGGCAGTGGGGTGAAGGCACCCTGCTGCCCTGCGGAGGCTTCAGAGGCTGTCCCCGAAGCCAGAACAGCAAGACGGAGCACTGCGCAGCGCTCCAACTCGCTGTTCTAGCTTGGGGATGGCTGCACAAAGCCTCCACTCCGGGGGCTTCAGGCAGCTATCCGCAAGCCTTCGGAGCGCAGCAGGAGTTCCCGCTGCGCTCCGAAGGCTTGCGGGTAGCCACCTGAAATGAGGAGAGTGAGAGGGATCGGTGCGCACCGATCCCTCTTGCTCTCCAGGCTTCGCTTCGCTGGAGAGGCGCTGCACAGTTTTCCCTCTCTGCGCAGCACCCCTTCAGCGAAGCGGGAGGAGAAATGGAAGGGGCTCTGTTTCTCCTACCGCTTTGCTGAAGGGGCGCTGCGCAGAGAGGGAGAGCTGCGCAGAGCCCCTTCAGTGAAGCGGGAGGAAAAATGGAAGGGGCTCCGTTTCTCCTGCCGCTTAGCTGAAGGGGCGCTGAGCAGAAAGGGGGAGAATAATTTTTTTCCTGTTCTCCCCCTCCTATGGTCCGGTGCGTCCTATAGAGCGAAAAATACAGTACATATTACTACTACAAATAGTAGTGGTAGAGGAAAAAGGACAAGATTTTTAAAAGTAGAGATCTTTTCCCATCCGCACTCGAATTGTTTTAATGTCTTGGGGCTTTTTTCTGCTTGTCATTTGCTGCCCTAGGCTCTTTTGTGGGGGAAGGCTGAAGATAAATCAAATAAATAAATAAGATGAAAGTGGCAGAGCCAAATCAGAGCTATTGGTGGTCCTGCTGCACAAATCTTGGAGGCTCATTGGCTAGACACAGGAGCCTGAAGTTGGGCAATTGCAAGGTGCTCCGTTGACCAGGCAAAGGTGGCAACAAGGCATCTGGTATTATATTTTATACCAGTTCTGGCCATTCCAGAGGCTTCGTACCACCTGCCGATGTAGCACAGCTTGGGTATTGAGCACTGAGCATTTCAGAGACAGTTTATGGCCATTTATTACTAGCTTAGCCAGCTTGTGCAGTGGTGCCATTTTCTGGTTTCTAATTTCTAGAACAACACAAGGTGAACAGCAGTGGGGCCTTCAGAGCAGGACCTTGGATGTGGGGCCCTGCTAAGCTGCAAAATGCAGCAGGGCTTGCTTATATTTTGAAGTAATGCTGTAATACTATACACTCTGACCTGGGAATCAGTCCCGTTTGACTCCATGAGAGTGACTTCTGAGTTGGCACGCATACGATTATACTGCAAGTGAAGAGACTTTCAAGTCCAGAGTCTAAAACGACCTGACTGCACCACTGGCGAACAGCAAGGCACAAAGTAGGTCACGGGATGTGCACACAAAAAAGTGTAGCTCTCTTCCAGAAGTAATTTGGAATTTGGAGGTGAGATCGTATCTGATGTCCCAAAGTTCTTGTTTGAATTTAGAATCAAATTTTTATTAAGCAACACATTTCATTCCCTCAGATGTTCCAAAAGAACAACGGCTTCAGGCGGTCCAGGCTGCCATCATGTTGATGTCAGATGAAAACAGGGAGGTTTTGCAGACTCTGCTGTGCTTCCTCAATGACGTCACTTCCGTGGAAGAGAACCAGATGACACCTATGAACATAGCCGTGTGCCTGGCCCCTTCACTTTTCCACCTCAATCTGGTCAAGAAAGAAAGCTCGCCACGGTAAGGATTTGCCACTTTTCTTGCTCTGGGTTGCAAGTTAAGAGCGTTGCTAGATGCTTATAAAGACTCGGGGCAGAGATGTGTGACCCACATTTTGCATTTGCTGATTTATATATGTATAGATGCAGCTTTAGGTCTTTGGGCTGCTGGGGTCTTGCCAGTGCTATGCTTTAGAGTATGCACAGCAATCTGGTCAGCAAAGTCTGTTTTTCAAAAAATGGGAGAAGGAGCGGGAAATCTGAGACTCAGCACAAAACGCCTACCAATGCCCTAGATGGAAGTGACATGATTATTCTGTGGCAGCCCTAAGTTGTTGACCTTCCTTCCCACAGAAGCATGTCTGAAATCTTCACTATTCATCTTTCATTGAATGCAGAGGACTCACCTCTTAACCCTAGAGTTTGACAATTGAGGTGTATATTTTTACGACTCACCCCCTTCTTAGGATTGTAATGTTTTTAACTATTTTTTTCTATTGCATTTCAAATTGTCATGACACCCCCTGGGACCTTAGGGTGAAGGTGGGGTTATTCTTATTAGTAGTAAGAATAAGAATAATGGTTAAATGTTATACATGGACATTGTAAAATTTCAAGTTTTAGAATAAGGACTCGTTGAAAGCTTTTATCTCAGTGTCAGCGAATGTATGTGGAAATTCGTTAAAGTTGCTTTGAATTCCTTGCTCAGCCATGAAACTCACTGGGTTACTTTCACCCAGTCACTATTTCTCATCTGAACCTATTTTCTTGTGCCTGTTTTGAGGATAACGAGATAATAAAACCAGAAATTCATATTCATGGAGGACAAGGTTATCAGTGGCTACTAATCATGAGGGCTAAGAGCAGAATACCAGTTGCTGGAAACTGCAGGGAGAGTGATATTGTTCTCATGTCCTGCTTCTGGGCTTGCCATAGGCATCATGTGTCATAAACATGACCTTATGGATGCATTCATGTGATGCTCATGAATGATGCACAGAAGAAGAGCTTTAACCTTTAACCTTTTAGTGATTTTTATTTCTTTGCCATGAGAATGTTTAAGGCATCCCCTTTTTCCTCAGTACAAATGGTTTTCCCTCAAACGACAAAAGTAGACTGTAAAAGACTCTTTGTAGGTTGGTACTGAAAAGTTATAAGTGTCACGACGTTGCCTTTCATCTGAAAAAGGCTGTTGTTCCTTTATCACATTTGAAACACTGAATTCATTTGCAGAGTAATACAGAAGAAATACGCAACAGGGAAGCCTGATCAGAAAGATCTCAGTGAAAACCTGGCAGCAACTCAGGGACTTGCACACATGATAGCAGAATGCGATAAACTTTTTGAGGTGAGTGAAAGATTCAGAAGTCAATATTCATAAGGGAACATGCTTTCAAGTACTTTGCCTATAAAGTTCCACTTTAGCCTTGGAATAAAAGTTTATGCACTGGAGTATTTTGTTGTTCACCTGGAAGGACCTCTAAGTGATTTCCTCTCTAACTTTCTGGAACATTGTTATTCAATTCATCAGTCTCTTTCATTACAAAAGGTTACAGTTGTCAAAAAAAAACAACCCTTCCATATATCTTTGTGATTTTGAGTTGTCTCATAAGAACAGTCTGTTCTATGCTATAAGGATAGTATAGTGTTCTATACTAATGTTACTTGAATATAAAATTAAGTCTTAACCTACCTAGTATTATTTGGACTTGGAAGAACAGCCCAGTGGACAAGACATATCAGTGAACCAATAGACAAGCGTCATTCAGGTGTTCTAAGTAGTCATGTGATGAAGGAGAGGAGGGGCAAGTGCACTGCTTCCAACCATGTATCACCGTTGATCTCCACAAGGTGGAAGAATAACTTCTGCTTGAGTGCTCCAGTTCCCCAAAGCTGGTGGAGTGGCAAAACCCAAGCAGGGAGGGAAGACAGAGCATACTCCCTCTCTTCCCCATAGATGCTGGTAATCATGCAAGGGCAGAGGAACAGCACCTCAACAGAACTCTGACATATTCAGTATTCCTTTTTGGAATTTAGATATTTGTAATCTTACGATTAGTGTCAGGCAGATATTTCCAAACAGGATTTCTATGAAATAGGTTTTCCACAAAAATATTAATTCCAAATCAATTCTTCCATCTCTTCCCCCACTCGCTGTACTTTTTGGGGCAGATCCCACATGATATGGTAACACAGTCTCGGAACTCATATGTTGAGGCCGAAGTGCATGCTCCAACTCTGGTGGAACTGGGCAAGCAAATGGACGAAGAAGGTGGGAATTACCAGACCTACCTAGAAAGTCTAATACAGAGCCTCTGCAAAGAAGCGAAAGAAAAATTCAAAGGATGGGTCACTTGTTCCAGCGCAGAAAATACGGACCTGTGCTACAAAAAGGTAGTTTCTGCAACCAAAACATATATTGTCAAATTTTGCATGATATTTGGGGAACTCTCTTGAAACCCCAGAAAAATGTTGATCAGGATTCATTGAGACACACCTGTGTGTATATAACCATAATACATAGCAAGTGGTGGGCAGGGAGGGAATATATAATCAATTTTTTAAAAGTTCTTTTTTAGGAAAGCTAACACGACACATACAAATCATGTCTATTAAATAAAAAGTTTTAAATTAGAACCAGCACTTAATGTTTGACATTTTCAGACAGAAAAGTGCAGTTCCAAAATCTAATAAGCAGTTCCCATTGTCTTTGAAGAGTACTCCATAAGTTGATCTTCCCATCCTTTAAATCAATGATGCCTAGATGTTCTGGGACTACAACTCCCATCATCCCTGACCATGCCGGCTAGTACTGGTGGGAGCTGGAATCCAAGAATTTCTGGTGGGGCACAGGTTCTCTACCCCTGACTTAAGACGATTAAAATAAGTCAATTTTATACTTCGCTTCTACATATCCAAGTTTCCATTGTCGGTAGCTAATCCAATGTTCAGCCACTAGTTTGCTTCCCTTGATTAATAGTTTTACCACACAGTCACATTGCACATGGGATTTCATGTAGCTCAGCAGTACAATCTAGTGGAAGCATGAATGAGATTTCAATTCATAATCATTCTGAGGGCCCTTCTTTCCCCTGTAGCCTTTCTGCACCACAAAACCAGCTTGTGAAGGTTAAGGAACCTTCCAGGGTGGCATCCAGAATAGTGCAGGTTGCAGTCTGCAGGGGACATTGGCGTACATTTCCTGGGGGCAGGCAGAAATACTTTAGGTACACAGACTGGCTTCTTTGGGTTTTTCTCCTTGTCTCATTCTTTACGCTTAACCCATCATCACTTTCCCTTCTCTTGTCTTCTCTTCCTTCTTACCGCCACTCCCTTGATTAAGGTAGGAGATGGAAACCCATTGAGGATTTGGAAGGCATCCGTGGAAGTTGAGGCTCCTCCGTCTGTTGTATTGAACCGAGTTCTAAGAGAACGCCACCTTTGGGATGAGGATTTCTTGCAGTGGAAAGTCATTGAAACGTTGGACAAGCAGACGGAGGTCTACCAATATGTTCTGAACAGTATGGCTCCCCATCCTGCTAGAGACTTCTTAGTCCTCAGGTAAATTAATTTAGTGGTAGAGTATGTCAGCAACCTTACCACCAAGGCACGTTGAATATTTATACATTTGTACTTCATATGGCATCGTCCTTTTTTCTGTAAATATTATTTTTACCCAACTGACTTTTCTAATTTTGTTTAGGACCATAATAGCCCAGATAAATCAGGCTAGTGGTAGGCCAGCATCCTGTTCTCGCAGTGGCCAACCCAATGCCTATGGAAATCCTGCAAGAACCAGAGCGTGATAATTCATTCCCCTCCTGTGGTTTCCATTCACTGGTATTCAGATGCATTTCTGCCTCTGACCATGGAGGCAGAGCATAGATATCATGGCTGGTAGCCTTATCCGCCATAAATTTATCTAAACATTTCCTCTTGTGGGAGTTTAACTACATTGGCATTTTGCAGTGTTTATGTTGAATGTAGATGAAGGTACATAGCTTAAACTCCTCAGCAAACAACAGAAAATACACTTCACTCGTATCAGCTATCTATGAAATCAGTTCAAATCTCTCTTTCTCTCTAAAAAAAGAACACCTTTGCATCTTTCACTCTGAAAACTATTTATTAAATGATGCCATTAAACCATAAATATTGGCAGCTTCATGGATCACTGCCTTGCCGTGGCGAAGGGGCTTGAAGAACTCAGAGAAGCTATGAACTATGCCGAGCAGGGCACCCAAGATGGAGAGTGGAGAGTTTTGACCAAACGTGATCCACCTGGAGGAGGAACCGGCAAGCCACTCCAGTATCCCTGCCAAGAAAACTCCATGGACAAAGACAACAGGCATATAAAAGTTATGACGCTGGAAGATGAGCCCCTCAGGTCGGAAGGCGTCCAACATGCTACTGGGGAAGAGCGGAGGGCAAGTACAAGTAGATCCAGAGCTGATGAAGCGGCTGGGCCAAAGCCGAAAGGACGCTCAGTTGCGGATATGCCTGGAAGCGAAAGGAAAGTCCAATGCTGTAAAGAAAAATATTGCATAGGAACCTGGAATGTAAGAACCATGAACATGGGTAAGTTGGAGGTGGTCAAAAATGAGATGGCAAGAATAAATATTGACATCCTGGGCATCAGTGAACTAAAATGGACGGGAATGGGTGAATTCAGTTTGGATGACCATCATATCTACTACTGTGGGCAAGAAACCCATAAAAGAAAGGGAGTGGCCCTCATAGTCAACAAAAGAGTGGCAAAAGCTGTACTGGGATGCAATCTCAAAAATGATAGAATGATCTCGATACGAATCCAAGGCAGACCTTTTAACATCACAGTAATCCAAGTTTATGCACCAACTACTGGTGCTGAAGAAACTGAAATTGACCAATTCTATGAAGACTTACAACACCTTATAGAAGTGACACCAAAGAAGGATGTTCTTCTCATTATAGGGGATTGGAATGCTAAAGTAGGGAGTCAAGAGATAAAAGGAACAACTGGCAAGTTTGGCCTTGGAGATCAAAACGAAGCAGGGCAAAGGCTAATAGAGTTCTGTCAAGAGAACAAGCTGGTCATCACAAACACGCTTTTCCAACAACACAAGAGACGACTCTACACATGGACATCACCAGATGGGCAGCATCGAAATCAGATTGATTATATTCTCTGCAGCCAAAGATGGAGAAGCTCTAT
Organism: Podarcis cretensis; assembly: GCF_951804945.1. Classification (NCBI taxonomy): domain Eukaryota; kingdom Metazoa; phylum Chordata; class Lepidosauria; order Squamata; family Lacertidae; genus Podarcis; species Podarcis cretensis. Next base: position 28,620,436 of record NC_137173.1, on the reverse strand, counting down.
ACAGTCAGCAAAAACAAGACCTGGAGCTGACTGTGGCTCAGATCATCAGCTTCTTATAGCAAAATTCAAGCTTAAACTGAAGAAAGTAGGAAAAACCACTGGGTCGGTAAGATACAATCTAAGTCAAATCCCTTATGAATACACAGTGGAAGTGAGGAACAGGTTTAAGGATTTAGATTTGGTGGACAGAGTGCCTGAAGAACTATGGATGGAGGCTCGTAACATTATACAGGAGGCAGCAACGAAAACCATCCCAATGAAAAGGAAATGCAAGAAAGCAAAGTGGCTGTCCAATGAGGCCTTACAAATAGCGGGGGAGAGAAGGCAAGCAAAATGCAAGGGAGATCGTGAAACATACAGGAAATTGAATGCAGATTTCCAAAGAATAGCAAGGAGAGACAAGAAGACCTTCTTAAACAAGCAATGCAAAGAAATAGAGGAAAGCAATAGAATGGGAAGAACCAGAGATCTGTTCAAGAAAATTGGAGATATGAAAGGAACATTTCGTACAAAGATTTCCATAATAAAGGACAAAAGTGGAAAGGACCTAACAGAAGCAGAAGACATCAAGAAGAGGTGGCAAGAATACACAGAGGAATTATACCAGAAAGAAACGGATGTCTCATATACCCCAGGTAGTGTGGTTGCTGACCTTGAGCCAGACATCCTGGAGAGTGAAGTCAAATGGGCCTTAGAAAGCACTGCAAATAACAAGGCCAGTGGAAGCGATGGTATTCCAGCTGAACTATTTAAAATTTTAAAAGATGATGCTGTTAAGGTGCTACACTCAATATGCCAGCAAGTTTGGAAAACTCAGCAGTGGCCAGAAGATTGGAGAAGATCAGTCTACATCCCAATCCCAAAGAAGGGCAGTGCCAAAGAATGCTCCAACTATCGCACAATTGCACTAATTTCTCACGCTAGCAAGGTTATGCTTAAAATTCTACAAGGAAGGCTCAAGCAGTATGTGGACCGAGAACTCCCAGAAGTGCAAGCTGGATTTAGAAGAGGCAGAGGAACCAGAGACCAAATTGCAAACATGCGCTGGATTATGGAGAAAGCTAGAGAGTTCCAGAAAGACATTTACTTCTGCTTCATTGACTATGCAAAAGCCTTTGACTGTGTCGACCATGGCAAACTATGGCAAGTTCTTAAAGAAATGGGAGTGCCTGATCACCTCATCTGTCTCCTGAGAAATCTCTATGTGGGACAAGAAGCTACAGTTAGAACTGGATATGGAACAACTGACTGGTTCAAAATTGGGAAAGGAGTACGACAAGGCTGCATTTTGTCTCCCTGCTTATTTAACTTATATGCAGAATTCATCATGCGAAAGGCTGGGCTGGATGAATCCCTAGCCGGAATTAAGATTGCCGGAAGAAATATCAACAACCTCAGATATGCAGATGACACAACCTTGATGGCAGAAAGTGAGGAGGAATTAAAGAACCTTTTATTGAGGGTGAAAGAGGAGAGTGCAAAATATGGTCTGAAGCTCAACATCAAAAAAACGAAGATCATGGCTACTGGTCCCATCACCTCCTGGCAAATAGAAGGGGAAGAAATGGAGGCAGTGAGAGATTTTACTTTCTTGGGCTCCATGATCACTGCAGATGGTGACAGCAGCCACGAAATTAAAAGATGCCTGCTTCTTGGGAGAAGGGCAATGACAGGCCTAGACAGCATCTTGAGAAGTAGAGACATCACCTTGCCAACAAAGGTCCGTATAGTTAAAGCTATGGTTTTCCCAGTAGTGATGTATGGAAGTGAGAGCTGGACCATAAAGAAGGCTGATCGCCGAAGAATTGATGCTTTTGAATTATGGTGCTGGAGGAGACTCTTGAGAGTCCCATGGACTGCAAGAAGATCAAACCTCTCCATTCTGAAGGAAATCAGCCCTGAGTGCTCACTGGAAGGACAGATTGTGAAGCTGAGGCTCCAGTACTTTGGCCACCTCATGAGAAGAGAAGACTCCCTGGAGAAGACCCTGATGTTGGGAAAGATGGAGGGCACAAGGAGAAGGGGGCGACAGAGGATGAGATGGTTGGATAGTGTTTTCGAGGTTACCAGCATGAGTCTGACCAAGCTGCGGGGGGCAGTGGAGGACAGGAGTGCCTGGCGTTCTCTGGTCCATGGGGTCACGAAGAGTCGGACACGACTAAACGACTAAACAACAACAAACAACAACAATTGGCAGCTGCCTCAAACAATGACTATTTAATTTATGTAGCTGTGTAGGGTGTCAGAACAGCATTAATTCCACTGATCCAATTGTTCTGGGTTTTTCCTGTAGTGGCCCCATAAGGAGCTGTGTTCTTCATGGCAGGCTGATACTTCAGTTTCTATTACTACCCTCCCCTATTGTGTAAGAAGTGCTTATGCAGGAGGCATCTTCCTTGGCTGGGGGGTGGGGGACCTAGCTGCCTACCAAACTGAGGAAATGCTGGAACTGCCATAAGACTTCAACCCATCTCGATTTTCCTGGTTCTGCAAAGTATATTTCCTGACTCCACCAAGTGTGTGTGTGTGTGTGTGTGTGTGTGTGTGTGTGTGTGTAAGTAATCTGTGACAGCCTTCTTCTCCAAATCCATCAGGACTTAGACAGGTAAACATGTTGGCTTGAAATTTAGTTTGGAAACAAAACAGAGAAATCAGTCCCTTTCTATTTTAAAATAGTCCTCAGTAAAATGCCATCCCCTCAGAAAATTACAACCTGAGACTTGTTCTTGCTGCTCAGCTCTCCTCCTACATTGTCCCCTTAAACATGCTCACATTTCATTGGGTGCCAGGACTGGACATCCACTCTCCCAGCTTCTTTCTGTGAGCGAGTGTGGTGGCTGCTGTGCGTGCCTCTTTCCATTGACAAGGTGCATTCCTGCAGCATTTTGTGCTCCTGTCTCTTTTTTTTTTTTCTTTTACATGTGGCAGCCATGTTGTGTTAGGCCACACTCCCACAGCCACCATATTTGCCCTTCTTCTCTCAAATCACTCTTCTGCATCATTGTACTGAGGCAAGTATACTACTGAAAGAATAAACGCAAGGCTGGATACCTTATTTCTTCCCCTCCAATTCACATTTCCTGTCTTAAAACCTGTTTCAACAGGACGTGGAGAACTGATTTGCCTAAGGGGATGTGCATATTGGTGGCTGTATCCGTGGAACATGAAGAAGGCCCTCTGATGGGAGGAGTGCGAGCAGTTGTTATGGATTCCCAGTACTTAATAGAGCCCTGTGGCTCTGGGAAATCTCGCCTGACACACATTTGCAGGGTGGACCTGAAGTAAGTATCACCAGTGCCAAGATCCTGGTCAACAGGCTTCCTGAACAGAACTAGCTTTTCTGAGCATTGATTGGCAAACTTAGAGGAGTGCAGTTACTTTGGTTAAGAGAAACAACTTCTACTTGCTTGGTTAATATAAAAACGGGATTTTTAAAAAAACTGCTTACTGAGTATTGTATCACCTTTGGCCCAATGGGACTTACTCTCAGGCAACTGTGCATGGGCTGGTTTAGCTCCACCTCCAGCATGATTTTTTAGCTATTCAATTATCCTTAGATTGATTCAATGGAGATATGCTCCTCCCAAATTATTGTGAATTGCAGCTCAGTTTCTGAACAGTTGTGCTTCAAGAGACCACCATGTGCAACTGGTGGCAGTTAGTCAACAAGCCATCTTCATGTGGCTGGTGAGTATGAAGCTAGCAGGCCAGCTCACTACATAGTGCCATAAAAAAATATCTGAACTGTTGCCCAAACTGGCCCCGAGGAACGCATTATGAGCAGGAACATTTCACGAGGAACAAATACTCCTGTTTCTAAAAAGTTTATGTGAATGTTACCAATATAAGACCCATTCCATTGCTGTGCTGGGCATTGTGATGCAACATGAAGACAACTATTACCCGCCTTGACAGCCAAATAGAAGAAAACTCTGGGATGTCTCATGAAACATCAGTACCAAGAGTGCTTGGTAGGGAAGGGGGCTGCCACTGCTTTTAGGAGGAGTGAGGCAGTGGGAAGGTCAGCGCTGTGCAGTTGCCCCAGCAGGATTGGCTCTGCTGATGTTCCCACTCAGCTCCCAGTCTCCCCACTGCCTCACTCCTCTCTTTCCCAGTAAGTGGCCGCAATGTGGCTACCTGGAGGCCAGGTAAATGGTGGCTCCCCTCCTCGCCAACCACTCCTGTTGAGTGTGCATGGCCTTCCTTGTGGGAAAGGGGTGATGAATATACTGCTGTGCAAAGCAAACGTCATTCCTGCTCTTGCATCTCTACATGATTTTGTGCATGTTATGTTTTCGTAATCCTGTGAACAGGATCTAATCCAAGGATAGTGACCCTGTGACCCTCTAGATGTTGCTTGGACCATTAGCCTGACCATTAACCATACTTTCAGGCGCTGCTAGGAGTTGAGAGCCCAGCAACATCCATAGGGCCACAGATTTTGCCATTCCTCATCTAATTTGTCATTCAGCGCTTCTGTCCCTAGTGTATTCTTTTGTGCTTAAACAATCTAATTTGAATTTTGAATCCTCAGAGAATTATAAAATGAACAGCAGTTGTGGGGGATTTCTTCTTTGTGATTTAAATACAGTTCTAGAATTCACTGAGAGATAAATATATAATCACATTCATCTGGGGTAAAACTGTACTTTAGCATACAGATGAGTTCTCTTGAAGCTCCATCCTTCTGCGTGATTCCATGTGTTTATTTCTTGAAAACTGTTAATAATGTATCACTTCAGCTGATCTTTCCACTCAGTGCAGTAAGGCTGGTGCTAATATTCTCAAAACATTTTACAGTGTAGTTTTTGCCTTCAGCCCTACACCCATTTGTGAAAACAGAATTCATCTGAACTAGTCATGCTCATGTGTTTGTGACCAGGACTGTAATGTGTGTGAGTGCTGCAGAGTTGTTTTTGTTTGTCCTCATAACAGCACTGCCACCGTTCCCATTTTATAGATAATAAAATGGCCCCAACTTGATAACCCAAGAAGTGTAAAGAACATGTCACAGGTTATAGAAAGCATGCTTCCATATTTTTTCTGCACATTTGAACTACTACGACTACTTTCAGACATGTGAATGCTCTTCAGAGACTGCAGAAACACATAGCAGAAATGCAGGCGCTCAGCCTTTGTATTTATGTGTAAGATGCAGGATTTGAACCCAGGTTTCCTGGACTCGGGCCAAGCAATCTAAACATTGTCCATACTGGCTTTCTCCATGTCAGGGGTAAAATGTACATTTTATTCTGTGCAGTGGAGTTTTTCAGTCCATGATTTTCAGGCGTGACCGTACCTGCATTGTTTAGCACCGTGGTGCGTATGAGAGTCCTCTGCCTATTTTGTTAGTGTTTATGTCCTACCAACAAGATGAGGCTGGGGGAAGAACATGCTTAACAGTAATTTTCCTCTTTCTCCCTCCAGAGGTCATTCGTTAGAGTGGTACAACAAAGGCTTTGGACATCTGTGTGCTGCTGAAGTTGCCAATATCAGGAATTCATTTCAACCGCTAATTGCTGAGGGACCAGAAACAAAAATATGAGTGCTGGATACCGAGATATATGGAGTTCCATGAACAAACTAGAGCCACTGGGTGATTTTAGCCTACGTTTGTGCAATAGCCAAGCAAGGATTGCTTGGGCAGCTCTGTCATGGTCTGGTAATGTCACTCACTTACCCTCCCAGCCCCGTCCTGTATTCGTTGATCTCCTTCACTGAAGAATATTTGTCCAAGAACTTTTTCAGGCTACACAAATTGACTGTGGTCATTGCTTTTCCATTGCGTAATTCTAATATTTAAAAGCTTCTGAGAAGCTTATTTTAAAGTGCAAATAAGAGATGTAAATATTGTATAGACTTTGCTATGTATCATATCTGCCTATATATATATATATATACACATACATATATATATATACACACACACACACATATATGTAAATATAATAAGTTTTGTATATAAGAGAACTTTCTAGAAGAAACTTCCTGCATCTGTTTGGAATGATTTCCATTCTGTTAGATCTCAGCATCTACCAGCTTTTGTAAACAGCATTTGCTATTACTGTTAAAACCATGACATCATCAGCGCGGTGACTATCAGCCAAGTGGAGTACTTAAGCTGATCCTATGTTTGCAAAGCTTATACAAAGAGGTGCGTAGAGATGGGCATACAGGGTTGAGAAGGGGCTGTTAGGAGGCGAGAGAAGGGCAACGAACAGCAGAAAAACATTCTGGTCAGATAGCACTGGCAGACAATAATCTACAATTGCCTGCAGAAAGCAGCAGCTGAGAATATATGCTGGGTATCTTTGAAAAAGGAATAGAGAAGTTACAGGATCAGCTGAAAGCTCACTGTTTGCAGTTTTCAGAATATTTGCTACGACTGTTGGGCTAATCCTTAGACACCATGGTAACAAGGAAATGCTTAGAACAGCTGGTGAAGCAACTGTTGAGCCCATATGAAATCTTACTTACCATATCCAGCATCTGTTGCTTAAACTCACATTGCAACGATGGGCCTTCAAATCAGTCACTCCAGAACAGTCCTCTTCACATCTGTAGGGATATTCTATAGCAAACAGTACTTAGTCTAAGGCTTTGTGATTTGAGATCCTACCCAAAGATTTGCTGTCCCAGGACATAAAGATTTGGGTCCCGATTCAGAGAAAGTAGCTCATGGTTAAATTTCATTGAAATCAAATGGAACTTGAGTAGGTCATGACTAGCAATAGCCCTGAAGTGAGCCATGCAGATAACTTTCTGTGTTGTGGGGTTTTCCTATAAATAAGTACCGTATTTTTTGGCCCATAGGGCGCACCTAGTTTTTTTGGGGGGGAAATAAAGAAAAAAAATTATTTCTTCCCCCCCCAGGTGCGGGGCTGGGGCGGGGGGAGCCCGAGCTTCCCCCGCCCCAGCCCCCAGAACAGGTTGCTATCCGCAAGCCATGGGAAGCCCGAAGCCTGGGGTGTGCTGAGCTCAGCGCGCCCCAAGCTTCTGGGTGCAGGCAAGCTCTCCGCTAGCCATGGGAGAGCTGTGCAACTTTGTGCAGCTCTCCCACGGCTTGCAGATAGCTTCCTGAAGGCTGGAGAGCGAGAGGGGTCGGTGCACACCGACCCCCCTCGCTCTCCAGGCTTCAACGAAAGCCTGCATTCGCCCCATAGTACGCACACACATTTCCCCTTCATTTTTGGAGGGGGAAAAGTGCGTCCTATAGGGCGAAAAATACGGTAATAAACAAAGTTTACAATTCCCTGATTCAGCAGCTCATAATGGTCTTTGAAAAATCATTGTGGCTCCATAGTTTTTTTCTGCAGCTTTTCAGATTATAATCCAAGCTGCACAAGAACTTCAAACTCACTTCCACCAACACCCTCGCCTGGCTGCAACTGTTCCAGTGTCAGCAGAAGCAGAGGCTCTTAATTCGCTCTCTGGCACCTGAGATGCTGCTATGCCAGCATTCCAAGAGCCAGGAAAGAAAAGAGAGGGAAGCAACAGCCAACACAGCCAGGCAAAGAGAGAAATGAGACCTTTTACAGCCAGGCAAGTAGGTAAGGAAGTTCACTGCAGTGGAGAGAAAAGGATTTCTACTGCATTGAGCTCCCATTGCTGGGGTATGTGATAGGACACAGAACATTTCCCAACATTTTAGCAAGTAAACACAGTTGGCCAAGCCCATACAAATCAAGCTCATATTTGGGAAACCCAGGCAGGTGGGCAGGGTATAAATAATAAATTATTATTATTACTGGGCTAACCCGTGTCCATTACTTGTCTAAGTTTCCCCGTTGATTTTAATGAGGCATAACAGTGATTAACTTTCTCTGATATGGAGCTTTAGTTTGGGATACAGCAACAGCCCTGCCAGCACATCGCTAACCGTTATATTCTACTAGTATTGCACTCATGTTGTATGCCTATAGTGAAGTACAAACTGGACTACTGGTGTGAAGAAAACAATACCCAGCAACAGAGCAATTTTGCCAGATAAACATTGTTTCCAACAACATTAGGATCCTTAAAAATAAAAATATCTATATAGCTGCTGCTGTTGTTAATAATAGTCTTATAGCAACCCACTTAGAATTCTTGCTTATAGAAACACAAGCTAATGTCCCCATTGTATCTGAAATTATTCCGAGCTTTGTTTCCATCTGCACAATAGGAACGAGATCTTTTAAAGGGCAATCCTAAACATGCCTAGTCAAAAGAAAGCCTCATTGATGTTAACGGGGCTTCCTCCAAGGTAAGTGTGTCTAGGATTACACCCTTAATAAGCTTTTTACTAAACAGAATAAGCTTCTTATAATGTGTGTCATAAACTTAAAAAGTGCAATGGCAAACTCTGGGAAGAGGTAGTACTGTATCTCTGGAGCACCTTTAAGAACACAAGATGAGCGTCCTGGATCAGGCCAAAAGCCCATCTATGTCCAGCATCCTGTTTTCACAATGGTGATCCTGAAGCCAGCACACAGGACAAGAGTGAGACAGCATTCTCCCCACCTGTGAGTCCCAACAACTGAAACTCAGAGGCATACTGTCCCCAACAGTGGACACGCAGTTACCATGGCTGGTAGCCTTATCCTTGCTGAATTTGTCTCATCCTCTTTTAGGTGGCCATCGTTACCTCTTGTTGGGAGCAAAACCCCTAGTTTAACTAGGTGCTGTGTGGAAAAGTACTTTCTTTTGTCTGTCCTGAATCTCCAAACATTCAGCTTCATTGGATGGTCCTTTTTCATCTGATGGCCTTAGGCCTTGATCCTAAATTTGCTTGGAAGCAAATCTGTCCCATTCCAATGTCAGCACATTAGGATAGCAGTTGTCCTAAAGATGTCATTTTGTTCCTCATGAATGAAAACAGGAATAGCTGCTGGTATTCTAGAATGGTAGCCTATGAGTCCATTGGCAGTACATAATCAGGGAGTACTTATTTCTTCTGAAAAGGGGGAAATGTAAAGCAAATCATTATTTTTTGAAGTAATTTATGGAGACAGGGTGAGCTTTTTTAAAGAAAGGAAAGAAACTAGCATGGAACAAAATGCAGTTTCATTCCTAATTTAGTTTAAAATATGCAGTTATTTTCATATTAATTAAGTCAGATTCACCCTGACTTTCTATGTATTGTGGTACATGGTTGTTTTTTCAGATTGCACGTTCACTTGTGAGTAGGCCCCATTGAACTCAATGGGCCTTACCATTGAGCAGACATGCATTATGCTGTCAGTGTTTTAATTCATTGTTTTCAGTCAATCAAAATGTGCCATTGAATTTGATTCAGTAGAATACAGTATATTTTCCTGAAGAAGAGGGATGCCTTTTTTCCTGTCAGGTCTCTTTACCCTGAACAGCAGAGTTGGCAAGCACGAATTAATTCAGTATATGAAACTTTTTCCAGCGTGTCAGTCTGCGGCAGTGAGGAAAGATTCACTTCCCGAATTTCTGCTTGTCACACAATGGTTGTTTTGGAGCATAGTGCAGAAACAGCTTTTCATGGGATTCTGTAGTGACTATAGTCTGCCTGGATTACATTTAAGCTTTGTGATCTCTGTAGGATTGTGCCTATAAGGACAACACACAGGAGCTTTGGAAATGTCTAGTCTAGGTGGTATAAAAACCTCAACACCATGCACCATTCTCCCAATACTTCAATTCTAGAAAGAGGTATGCCACTGGATTAATATCAAACCATACTCATATTCACCTCAGTGTGGGATGCAGACTGAGGCCAAGACCAAAAAACCTCAGGTTTAGGATTGTAGATTTTAATTTTGGTGAGCCTGGGCCAGTCGTAGTTGATGGATGGCAGCAGCAGCAAATACCTGACTCTCCCCCAGCAGCATCACTGTCACTTAATAGGAGGACGAGAGTTGAGGCAGCGAGGCTCTTCCCATTGTCCCTGCATAGTGCTGACTTCTCTGCTTCTACCTCTCCTTACAGGCCGCAACTGACCCAGCCTTACCAAAAGTACACTAAGGGGTTTCCCCCTTCATTACAGTGGTACTTCGGGTTACAGACGCTTCAGGTTACAGACTCCGCTAACCCAGAAATAGTACCTTGGATTAAGAACTTTGCTTCAGGATGAGAACAGAAATTGCGTGGCGGCGGCAGCACAAGGCCCCATTAGCTAATGTGGTGCTTCAGGTTAAGAACAGTTTCCGGTTAAGAACGGACCTCCAGAACGAATCAAGTTCTTAACCCACGGTACCACTGTATTATTTTCATCATGGCCTTAGCTTGCATGCAACACCTGTAAGAAGTCTAGAAACTAGAAAGCCCAAAAGTATGTCATGTGGTATTTCCTTTCCATGCTGTACAAGTCCATCCAATGGAAAAAACCATACCAATCCCTTAACATGGCCACACAGAAAGAATGGGAGTAGTGTCAAGTCAATCTTCTCAATGCTGGTGTACAGCTAAATACTTATCAAGCCATTCCAAAACATCATAATCCTAAATGCAGAAATTGTCACTCAAAACCAGAGGATAAGCCATATTGAATTACTGTAGGTGCCTCAGGAGATGCTTCCTGTCAGTAGTGCAGCAATATTCATTGTAAATATGTAGATCGGGGGAAGCAACTTCTCTCTTTAAGGCTATGCAGGGAAATGTCTTGTATTTTCAGTACTCAAATTTATCTGGATTTGTACCAGGAAGTTGTGTTTGATGGTGGTGCATAAAGACTTCCCTTCTTTGCCAGGATCATACAGTAATAATTTGTTAGAACTTATGTTTACCCCAAGGATTGGTGTAATAAAATATATAATTTTCACTAACCTTCCCCAACTCTGTTGGACCATCGGCCATGCTTCTGGGTTTTCAGTTGGACCAGGTTGGCACTCCACCAGGTTGGAGAAGACTGATTTAGGCCTACAATACAAACCAGAAAGTTGGCACCGTAAACTGGAACCAACTTTTTCAAACACACTCACTGCACTTTCCTAGATGAAAATGGCAGAGCCATCATACACCAAGATCATCCAAAAATGACATAACACCAATTCAACCCCTTACCCAGTCTTTCCTATACCTGTACAATCAGTAGGGATGAATGATAATTTTGGAAGGAGTCAATAAATGACCTCTGTCACTTTAGTAGTCCCAAAGTAATTACTAGTTGAGTCAGCCCCTTGGCATTTTGTCTCAGCTCATCAGCCTGTTTCCCTCCTCCACACTTCCACAAACTTATTAAGTTGTAGGAGGATGAGGTGAGGAGGGAAAGCAGCTGTTGAGGTGAAAGCTTAAGGCTGCTTCTGCAGAGGTAAGATATAGAAAATATTGACTTTTATTTCTCCTGACTCATTGACTGGAAAGGCTATTTTTAAAAAATCCAGCTATAGTACGCAGAATTAGGTCAAGCATGTTCAGTAAAGACTTCTTGGACCTTGCTTTGCTCACTTTGGGAGGTGCAATTTTTTGTTGTTTTTATTTTATTTATTCTGACTCACAGACCTAGACATAAAAAGAACCAACAACCCTACAATTCCCAGCATTCCATAACAATGGAAATGGCCAGCTCTACCGTTAGGCAGAATGAGGCAGTCACCCCAGGAAGCACATCCTGGGGAGTGGAGGGGTAGCAAGATATGCGACAGAGATTGTGTGACCTATATTTACTACCCCTGAGCTAGTTTGCTGTCCTCAGTTCAGGTAGAGGATGTTGTCCCATCGCTAGTGTTGAGGTATGATTCAAATGCCAGCCTCATAGGATGGGATGGGATGGGAAGGGAGCCATTTTGTTCTTAACTTAAGGCAGCAAAATGTCCAGGGCTGGTCCTGAATGGATAGTTCAAATATGCTCAAAAGTCTCAATTGCTGAAAGATGGGGATTTAGGGGAAACAGGTCATTTTCACAAGCTCTCTTAGCTGCACTTTCCTTCTTCCACTACAACTTGTACATTTGGGGAAAGACTGAGAAAGGAAATCAGCAGCTGAGAGGGCCGGCAAAAGTGAGGGAGCTTCTGCTGTCTTTCCTTAAAAATTGAGAATTGCCCCCAAAAGCCTGAGAGGGATGCAGCCTATTCCAACTTAGAATGCATAGATTTTGCAAATCACTAAAAAATAAATTTCTAATTCACAGTATTTGATATGAAAAAATCAGATTCCATTGAACCCAGATAGGCCTCCAGGATCGCATGGCAAGCTTGAGGAAATAATGCATAGTTATTTGCAATCAAATTGGTTTTTAAAGCTATAAATAAACATTTATAGCAGATTCCTTCTGTATGTATAATTGACCAATTCCAAAGAATATATGAAAAGTGGAGGAGACATGAATGACTCATCTTCCTCAGGCTATATATAGTATAGGAAGACTACTGTCCTCTCTCTCATACAGAAAGTTTTGCTGCTATAATTCCTAGACCTGCTTTATCTAACCATCTACTAAAATGCATTTCTTAGACTCTGGACTTGGACAGGGTCTAACTGAAGTTAGTGGACTTGAATCATGATCTCCTTAGGGCAAAAATATTTCCTCACATTGTGTCATTTATATGACACTTTTCTGATAAAAATACATCCAAAAAGTTTCAAACAATAAATACATTATTAACATTAAAAACTGCAGCCACAAAGTATAATTCCAACAAATAATGGATAGTACGTTTAAAAACTGGCTGGAATAAAATTATATTTCATAACCATCTAGGAATGGACAAAGAGGGAGTCAGCAGCCCCGAGAAGTCTCCCTCTGTTTTTCTCTCGTATGGTAGAACATATTCTGAGCAAAGTAGAAATTGGGCTTTAACATTTCACTTTGCTGTGGAGTTCTGTGGATTAAATGTTTGGATAGGGTCAGGAAAACTTGGGTTTGGGGAGACATGGATCATCTCCTGTTGCCTCAGATCAGGGGTAAGCAATGAGGTACTCTCCATTTCTTGCGGACAACAACTTCTGTCAGCCCCCAGCCAATTTAGTCAATAGTTGGGGAAGATGGGAGTTGCAGTCAGTGGCATCTGGAGGGAAGGGGGCCCTTGGATACTGCCTCAGACTTTTGCAACAATTCCATTTGGTTCCCGTGTTTAGAGATAGAAGTCAAGTAGATATGCTTGCGTCATCTAGCAACCATGTATCTGTGAAATACTATGTTTTCTTTTTTTAAATGAGTATTAATCTTATCTATCAGAAGAACACTACCATGTTTTCATTAAGTGTTATAGTGCCATTGTTAAGTCAATATGGCCATTGTGTTTTTTTTAATGTACTCATATTAATACCTCAATTTTTTTTTACCTCATGTCTTGTTATCAGTCAAAAACAACCTGTAAATATATAACATGGAGCTGAATAAAGTGGCATATACTGAAGGATTGGATTTACCATCAGTATTACTTTTTGTTAACATGCTATTATATAGTATTTCTTAAAATGTTATCTGATTCGTTTTTCCATTCCTACCCCAGCTATCTGTAAAAAAAGAATCACTGTTAATTTGATGTATCTTTATATTACATTTACATCTTCACTGTCTGATCAGTGTCCACAAATTTCATTTTCTGTTTTTTGTTTTTTTAATTCTTTTTCAGGGGCAGGAGTAGAATCCAAACAATGCCGTAAAATCACTTATAAACTTTGCTTTACATCTAGTAAAAGCAATATTGATTGCAGAGATCCTCTGAAGCGGTTTCGGTTCAGAAAAGTTTTGCATTGCCTTCTAAAAAGAAGGCAATCTACTAGTTCGTAGCAATGTAAATGTATGTATTAGTCAAAATAACATACAACAATCCATTATATTAGATTTAATGGCATACAAAAATGTGTGTGTTAGGAGAGATCCGCCAAAAAAATATGCTGATGAATTTTCATCAGGACTTTTTTCAAAAAGAATTGCTAACTGATATGGAAAAGTGGAGAGCTAAACTTAAGACTGGGGGAAAAACTAAAACTGAGAGAAACTAAAAATGACAGATTCACCCATCCCTGCTTGAGTTGTCAACATACACCACCAGAGTCCTGCTATATTCCTCCAAATATTTAAGACACAAGCTTCGCACAGTTTCCATTTTTACCACTTTATTCTAAGTGCGCTAGGTACATCACTGAAAAATTAAGGCTTACCTTAATTTAAAAACATCCCCGCATTTATTTATTTTTTACTTTTCTCAACAGGCTCCTTCTGTAGGGGACTGCCCCACTTTTACTTACAAATCTTGCTGCTTTCTGAATCTCAGGATTCTTGGTGAAGCTGTGCAGTGTTTTTGATCTGATCAGCTGCATCACTTTTCAAGTGATGTGCCTTTCCTGCAGTGGCTCCAAACCTGCTGAGATATCCAAGTTATGGTTATATACCAGTGTCTGCTGTTACATTTGTTTTTATAGAGAGTTAGACCCAGACGTCGCCTCCCATTTGCAAATGGGAATCCAAGCAAGCCAAGACTCTCACTGAAGGAAGGAGGGAGGAAGAACCACATGCCAGGCTGTTGCAGAAGACCCCAAACCCTCCAAAGCAAATTTTCAAAGGGGAGCAGGAGAAACTGCCTCCCCTTCAAGCAAAGCAACATGAGTGAAACTCTGAGCACAAGTCTGGATACAAACCTTTATTATAATCCCATCTACTTACCTTATATTTAACGGATTTCCCCAAAGCACTCATCTTCCTCTCAATATATCAAATTGCACTCATGGACACGAACAACTTCCATCTGGCGGGCAAGAGAAGTTGGGGAGGAGTAACCTTATAAGCAGCCAGGGTTGTACAAGGTCAGAGAACAATATGTGCTGCTCAGTTTGACTCCTTTGCTTGCTGAAACATCTATAAACCTCTAGTCTAGAAATCCCCTGTCCCAGCAATGTGTGGTGTGGCTCTTAGAATTCCCCACTCTTTTTCAGGCTGGCTGTAAAAAAAAAGAGGCGTGGGAAGCTGAAATTTTAAGAGGCCAGTCCTTTCTCATCACTGCATCACCTGCTGAGAAAAGCATCACCTGCTGAATCTATGTGTGTTTAAGATGCAGAAGCTTGGGGGAGTGGGATGCCGTGTGCTTTCCCCCAATATAAAAAGCAGCGAGTGTGGGGCACTGAGCAGCATTGAGCACATGGAAGGCTGGGGGGGGGGGGAATTCAAACATTTCCGGCTCCCAGTCAGGACAGACCTGAGATGTTTTGCCGCCAGGGGCAAAGGACAGGATGGTACCCTACCTCTTTCATGTACTGAAGCCAGATGGGCTGACAGTCAAATCTTACCTTGACACTTCTGATGGGACAGCAACTTGTACCCCACAGCAGGCTGAGCACAGCAGGTGAGGCGAAGGGGTTCCCAGCAGGCCATGCGCCAGACAACTCCAGCAACGTGCTACCATTTCCTGCCATGTCCCGGAAACATCTGCCACCTGTGGCAGCTGCCTTTTTCCACTGGTACACACACACACACATCTGCACACAGCTTTCAGCCGAATAGGGAAGCCTCAAGCAGCCCCAACCCTGGTGATTTGCGACCCAAAGAAACCACCACCAGAAAAGGAAGTTCACACCTGCATTTTGTATAAATCCGTGGCAAGGAGATGATGCGAGTCAAATATACATCTGTGAAAACCCCTTTAGTGAGACATAATGGGACATAATGTATGAACAATGGCATGGCAAGAATCAGAAAACAACAAAGCCCATTTGAAATTGAGGCATCGTAGAATGAAACCAGCTCCTAAGAGATTGTGATGGTATAGTTTTACAAACATATATTCGTTCTCCCGGAGGTAGCAATTCCCTCAGGCTGTTGAGTGTGGCTCCTTCCTGCCACTCACCATCTGGCCTGGGGTGGGGCCTGAAGCCTCACATGGACTGCTGCACTCCGCTGCCCAGGAGGACTCTCCTGTGTGAGTGTCTGAGGGCCCTGCTCCTTCCTGCCACTCACCATCTGGCCTGGGGCGGGGCCTGACAGGCCCCACTAGGACAGTTGCTGTTACTGCTGGAGGGGTGCAGAGTGCTTTTAAAATGTTTTAAAAAATTTTATTTTGAATTTTTTGTATGTGGGGTGGGGTGGGGTGGGGTGGATGTTTATTGGGCCTGGGAATTTGTTTGATTTTATGTTTTTGTAATTTTTATAATTTTTATTGTTTTTTGCTTGTATTGTTTTATTTGTGTTGTTGCTTTTTTGTTGTTGTTTTTTAAAGGGGTTATTTTGTTCTTAAGGGGAGGGGTCAGGGCTGCCGGGGAGTGGGCCCCAGCCCACAAAATGGCTGGGGCATGTTCCACAGGGGGGGATGCACTGGGACAACCGATCTCAGTGATCACGGGTAGGAGGAGGAGTTACACTAAGACCAGACCATGTCATTACAGAGGAGGCAGGTTTAGTCGTTGTCTGAGGACTATCCCTGCCTCCGGGTCTGGTCCTGACCGGATGAATACTAGAATCAGCAAGGGATACCCACATGACCTGAAAGTGTTGCTGTGCAATGCCAGGTCAATGATTCATAAGACCACTGCCATCCATGACTTGATCATGGATGGAGGACTTGACCTGGCATGTGTAACAGAGACTTGGTTGGATGAAGCAGATGGGCCTGTCCTTGCCGCTGCTTGTCCACCAGGTTTCTCTTACGCACAGCAACCCAGGTCATGTGGGCGGGGAGGGGGGGTTGCAGTGATTTTTAGGAAGTCATTAGTTTGCACCAGGCGTCCTATTGGGAAGACCCAGTTTTCTGAGTGCATGTTCTGGAAGTTGGGCAATAGGGGCAGTACAGGATTCCTTTTGGTGTACCGACCTCCCCGCTGCACCAAGGATTCCCTGCCCGAGCTGCTTCAGGTCGTGGCGGATGTTCTCCTGGAGACACCTAGCTTGGTCGTCCTAGGGGATTTTAACATCCATGCCGACACGACCTTACAAGGGGCCGCTCGGGACTTCGTGGAAAGCATGGCCTCCATGGGGCTGTCCCTGAATAAGTCTGGCCCAACCCATAGCCGCGGACATGCCTTGGACCTGGTGTTTACCTCTATGGATGTTGGTGATCTGACACTAAGTAAAAGTGAAACGAAAGAAGTGCCATGGTCAGATCACTTCCTGGTGCAACTGGACTTCTCTGCGACCCATCCCCTCTGCAGGGAGGTGGGACCGATTCGGATGGTCCGCCCCCGCCACTTAATGGATCCAAATGGTTTCCAGAGAGTGGTAGGGGATGCTTTATCCCATGTTGATGGCCTTTCAGCCGATTCCCTGGTGGCCCGCTGGAATGCGGAATTAACCAGGGCTATTGACTGTTTGGCTCCGAAGCGCCCTCTCCGATTGCATGGAGCCCGGAGAGCCCCGTGGTTTTCCACGGATCTGAGGGCAATGAAACAATCGTTGAGACGGCTAGAGCGCCGGTGGCGGATAACCCATTCTGAATCTGACCGGACACAGGTTAGAGCTCAACGTCGAGCCTACCAAGTGGCGATAGCGACGGCGAAGAAGACTTTCTTCACCGCCTCTATTGCATCTGCAGAAAACAGCAGCAGGAGACTCTTTCAGGTGGTTCACAATTTAGCGGAACCACCTGTAACATCGGGGCCCAGTACGGGCCACATGTTCTCCTGCAATGATTTTGCAAATTTTTTTGCAGATAAAATCGCTCAGATTCGGGAAGAAGTAGACTCCACCGTGGGAGCAGGGCCGGGGCGGGAGAGTGCTAGAGTCCTGTCTGGTCAAGTTGTGTGGGATCAATTCCAAGCTGTTACCTCCGAGGATGTGGACAGGCTGCTCGGACGAGTGAAGTCAACCACCTGTCTCCTGGATCCTTGCCCATCCTGGCTTATAAAAGCTAGCCGGGAAGGACTGGGCGATGGGCTTCGTGGGGTGGTGAATGCTTCCCTCCGTGAGGGAGCCTTCCCAGACCCGCTGAAAGAGGCGGTTATTAAACCGCTTCTTAAAAAACCATCTCTAGATGCGGCCACGATGGCCAATTATCGCCCAGTCTCAAACCTTCCATTCTTGGGCAAGGTGATTGAGCGAGTGGTTGCTGAACAACTCCAGGCACGCCTGGAAGAAGCGGACCATTTGGATCCCTTCCAGTCGGGATTCAGGCCTCATCATGGGACTGAAACTGCCTTGGTCGCACTGGTTGATGACCTCCGGCGGGCTAGGGACAAAGGTGAGAGCTGTTTCCTAGTTCTGCTGGATCTCTCAGCGGCGTTTGATACCATCGACCATGACATCCTTCTGGACCGTCTTGAGGGGCTGGGAGCTGGGGGCACTGTCATACAGTGGTTCCGCTCCTTCCTCCTGGGCCGTGTTCAGAAAGTGGTGGTGGGGGATGAGTGTTCAGACCCCTGGGCTCTCACTTGTGGGGTGCCTCAGGGTTCTGTCCTCTCCCCCATGCTTTTCAACATTTACATGCAGCCGCTGGGAGGGATCATCAGGAGGTTTGGGCTGGGTGTTCATCAGTATGCAGATGATACCCAGCTCTACCTCTCTTTTAAATCAGAACCAGTGAAGGCGGTGAAGGTCCTGTGTGAGTGCCTGGAGGCGGTTGGAGGATGGATGGCGGCTAACAGATTGAGGTTGAATCCTGACAAGACAGAAGTACTGTTTTTGGGGGACAGGAGGCGGGCAGGTGTGGAGGATTCCCTGGTCCTGAATGGGGTAACTGTGCCCCTGAAGGACCAGGTGCGCAGCCTGGGAGTCATTTTGGACTCACAGCTGTCCATGGAGGCACAGGTCAAATCTGTATCCAGGGCAGCTGTTTACCAGCTCCATCTGGTACGTAGGCTGAGACCCTATCTGCCTGCAGACTGTCTCGCCAGAGTGGTACATGCTCTGGTTATCTCCCGCTTGGACTACTGCAATGCGCTCTACGTGGGGCTACCTTTGAAGGTGACCCGGAAACTACAACTAATCCAGAATGCGGCAGCTAGACTGGTGACTGGGAGCGGCCGCCGAGACCATATAACACCGGTCTTGAAAAACCTACATTGGCTCCCAGTACGTTTCCGAGCACAATTCAAAGTGTTGGTGCTGACCTTTAAAGCCCTAAATGGCCTCGGTCCAGTATATCTGAAGGAGCGTCTCCTCCCCCATCGGTCTGCCCGGACACTGAGGTCCAGCTCCGAGGGCCTTCTGGCGGTTCCCTCCCTGCGAGAAGCAAAGCTACAGGGAACCAGGCAGAGGGCCTTCTCGGTGGTGGCGCCCGCCCTGTGGAATGCCCTCCCATCGGATGTCAAGGCGATGGACAACTACCTGACATTCAGAAAACATCTGAAGGCAGCCCTGTTCAGGGAAGT
Source organism: Podarcis cretensis (assembly GCF_951804945.1). NCBI lineage: Eukaryota > Metazoa > Chordata > Lepidosauria > Squamata > Lacertidae > Podarcis > Podarcis cretensis. Next base: position 28,601,251 of record NC_137173.1, on the reverse strand, counting down.
TTTTAATATGTGATATTTTAGTGTATTTTTCATCTCTGTTGGAAGCCGCCCAGAGTGGCTGGGGAAACCCAGCCAGATGGGCGGGGTACAAATAATAAATTATTATTATTATTATTATATTATTATACATGTTTCTTGATTAAAAATAGGGAGCTTGCAAAGCTCCTAGCTAGTTATCCACAAACTCATGCAGAAATTCCTTCACTCATGAGTAACCAAAGGCTACAAAGCTGTATTAGATGCACCGTTCTTCTCAGTGGATGCTGATGCTGGGAAAGAGACGACAAAAGCTACAGGAGCTGAAAGTGTGGGGCTCCTGTGTCCTATGCATGCGTGTGCACACTCACACGTGTGCGCACTTGATAGAATAGAGGTTTCAGACCAATTGCCTCTGTGAGGCATGGAACGTCTGCCTGTCAAAATAGAAAATAGCATTTCCAGCTAATGCTGGAACTTAAACAAGCTGGACTTGTAACGAAATGTTCCAGTGTGGCATGCACCTGCTCAGTCCAATCCATTCCCCCTCCGACCGTTTTCCCACAAAAAAATCCAAGGGTGTCAATCAGCATTCCATGGATGAGCAGCTTAGTCCGTACTGGGCAGGTTTTGGTATCTCCTCATTAGGCTCCCCTGCACCTAAATATTTTCTGTACTTTTGCAAATAATGGGTTTCTTTTGAGCGCACTGATACCTTCCTCTTATGTGGGGATGGTGATGCTTTGGCTAAATAAAGACAGGTGTTCACCTCTGAACTTTGGAAATGGAGAAAACTAATAAAGAGATGCCCAAACCAAGGCAAGCCATGTAACATTCCTGAGGCTCATGTGTGTCACACTCCTTTAAAACTTACACTGAATTTATACCTGGGTGCATCTAACTACAGATCTCTTGCATCAGCCAGGAGCAAATCAACAGTACCATATTTCCAATGAGGCAGGGTATTAAAGTAATATAACTAAGCATCCTCAGGAACTGTGTGAAAGGTGACATCCAGTCACATACCCTGCAGAAATGTTACTGGTTAACATTAAACTTGTGCACATCTCTCAGGTTCAGCCTTTAAGATGTAAAAGTGAGGCTGGCAAATTGCAGGGGTGAAGATGGATAGAACTTACCTTACATGAATATTTGTGGGTTTTTAGGAATGACAGCAAGAGTTTCTGATAGGTGGAGTCATGTGGCTAGGGGAAAGCAGAAGCATTTCAGGAGGTTTGAGATGAGTGGGAGAGAGAAAAAGAAGCCACAGGAGATTGCCCTTCATCCTTAAACCTAAAAATCTTCTTGACTTTCCAGTTAACTATTAATTCCAATTATTCATTCATAGGAAAGCTGAAGACAAACCTAAAGGCCACATGGGGTAAAGTAGTCTGTGCCAAAGTTCATGTTCCAGAATGTGTTTCTCATAGCCGTCCCTCACATTCATCTATCTGCAGGATGCCACCAAGAGTTGGTCTGCATGTTACAGAGATGTGGGGAAATAAGAGACAGTCTGTGCAGAGTGAGACTCAAACATCTAACCCACAGGGTGTCCCAGATAGAGGTGTCTCGATATATTTTGCTGGCTAGGACAAAATGAAACAGGAACAACCCACCACCACCACCATTCCACATACAGAAGCCAACCAGACTAACAGATGAATCTCACCTCAACACTGTTAATGGGCCAGTTCCTCCAACACACATCAGGGCAGCTTACAGGATACAGGGCAGCCTCTATGCCACACAGAGCTGTCCTCCCAACACTCACCATCAATCTCTGCTTTCCAGCACCTGTCACCTGAGGCAGCAGCCTCACTCTGCCTAATGTCAGGGATGGCTGTTAAATTTAATATAACTAAAAAAACTGGCCTTCAAAAGCCCTGCAAAGTAGAAGTAGCACCCTTGAAATCCTCCTTCCTTTTCATTTTTTTTTCAGTTTCAGTCTCAATGGGAGGGAAGCAAACAATAATAACATTTGTGGAGCAAAATCCATGGATGTTTCTGGGGTGGTGGGGAAAGTGAGGCCAGTATCGGGTCTCTGAAATCAGTGGTCTCTCCACCCTCAGAAAGTGATATCATATGCTTCCTACACCTGAGAACCCACTCAGATCAAAGAATTCCAGGGTTAGCCTACTGGGCACAACTGATCTTAAGCACCTGATACTTCAAGATATCCAAGGTTATAAATCTAGAAATACCACCTGGCTGAACCAGAGAAGATGGTCAAACTGCAACAGTGCAAAGAAAATAAATCTGATTGTGTAAAAAGGGCAACTGTTAAAGCACAATTTATAAACAAGGTAATAAACACAACATACAATTGTTAACTTGCAATTAACTTATCTATTGTCATACATTTCATAAAAACTATCAATTCCACAAAAATATTCTGGATAAAAATATACTTTTAAGTGTTACATTAATAGTTTTCCAGAAGATAGCATTCAATGTACATTTATTGACAAATAACATAGTTTTTGAAAGTGCACAGAGTCAACTACATTGCATGCAGATTTGTAATATCAAAAAAAATCCATTAATCTTTACATACCACTTATTTTATTAAATAATCCACGGTGCTTCATAAAAAATATAATCTGTTTGCACTCTCCATCCATCTAACACATATCTATAGGGTGCGCTTCACAGAAAAGTGCAAATTCATAATTTACAAATAAATATTGGGGGGAAATGTGCTATTTGCAACAGGCAGGGAACTGGGTCACATTAATATGGGCAATAAGTGGCAAGGCAGAGCTGTCTTTTTTTTTCCTATTCAAAAGCTGTTTTGACTAGTTGAAAGCAGCACATACATTTTGCCTGCTAAGGCACCATATGAAATGGTGGTTTCTGAATTTTTTATTATTATCATCATCAAAGGCTGATTCATACAAACTTTTTTGAATGAGCTGAAATGAACTTAAGCTGCTTTAGAGAGAAAGAATTTCTGCATGGCGGCCAGGTATTTTGAATTGATGTCGACTGCCAGCTCACCTCAGCCCAGTGTGCTGAATGTTTCCTGGCACACTGAGAGCCACAATCCGGGCTTATTCCACTGAAGCATTCAGAAAAACAGCTGACCCAAGCCCAAACTCCTGGAATCTTGATGCATAAAATGTCTTATTTTTCATGTATCTAATCAACATAAAAATGTTTACATGTTATCAGCCATTGCTATACTGTATTTACTCGAGTCTAATGCGCCATCGAATCTAATGCGCACCTCAATTTTCAGAACCTTGAAACCCAAAAAAAATATTTTCTGGCAAATGTAAATGTGCCATCGAATCTAATGCACTCCTTAATTTCCACAACATAATTTGGCCAAAAAAGGTGAGCATTAGATTTGAGTACCGTATTTTTCGCTCTATAAGACGCACCAGACCACAAGACGCACCTAGTTTTTGGAGGAGGAAAACAAGAAAAAAATATTCTGAATCTCAGAAGCCAGAATAGCAAGAGGGATCGCTGCGCAGTGAAAGCAGCAATCCCTCTTGCTGTGGCGGCTTCTGGGATAGCTGTGCAGCCTGCACTCGCTCCATAAGACGCACACACATTTCCCCTTACTTTTTAGGAGGGAAAAAGTGAGTCTTATAGAGCAAAAAATACAGTAAATAGATTATTTTATTTCAAAGAGCTCTGCATATGTAGCTAAATCCTCTGTACAATGGAAATCTGCACAGGTATTAGCCCCACTGCAAGTTCCTTGCAATCTCAAAAAGATATGTACACATAGATGGCAGTTTGAGCTAGATAAAATCTTGTCACGTCATCTTATATTTGCTTATCTGTTGGTTAATAATCACATCACTCAAAATGGTTTCTTTCTCAGCCTGCGATCGCAAGATGCCTTCTCAAGATGAGAGGGCTGTCCATCTTTTTCGTCATGGGTCTAGAAGTAACTTTGCAAACCACTGCCTCTCTCTGTGTTCATTGAGATTGTGAGGACATGCACAAATTAGTTCCTTCTTATGGTGATGAGAAAATGCCAAGTGGTTGCTAGGCTAACTCAGCAGCGATTGGAATATGCATCTTTCACTGTCTAGCAATCACATCTTCCCTTACCATTTTTTCCTTTCCTGGAACAGTTATCAGGCTGTGCTTGTGAGTGTCAGGGTTTTAGGGTGTATCTAAATGTACAGTTTCCACCCAGGCCCACATTCCGAGCCCTAGAATGTTAAACTGTAGGGACACCGCAACTATTCGTGTTACCGATCAATCAGCACTTCATTGCACAGTGAAAAACACTGCCTCGCAATGTGCCAAATAGAAAACTGTAGCGGTGATCTGCAGAGTAAAATTCAAGCATGCAGTGCTGAATCCCATATGCAGAGTCTGAGAACGTCAACTTGTAATGTAATGAAAATGTTGGGTTGTATCCAACACTGGTGTTCCACATGCACAAAGGGTCTTTGCCTCCTCTTATCCCCTGCAACTCCCCATGCATCTTCACAGTCTGCTTCAGAAAACTGGAGGATCCTTTGGAACAAATTTTGGGGGGCACAGAGGGAGAGGAAAGGGAAATCCCACTGCATCAGTCAAATGCCTTTTGCACAGCACTGGAAACAACCTTTTGCCTCAAACCTTGTACTTTTGAATAAAATTTGGCTGAAGGCATGCCTTCTCATGCATGCTGAGAGATCACGGACAGACAGAATACGAACACATCCAGCAAAATCACAGGCATCTTTACTTACAAGTAAACCCCATTGTGTTCAGCGGGTTTTGTCCCTAGTAAATGCACTTACGGGACAGCTGCCTTAAATTGGGTTAGAACATGCTAGGTGAAAATAAGCCTAAGTGCATAAAAGGATACTGGGAGATACAGTAGAAGCATTTCCTTGGAAAATATAAAAGGTAGCAGTAATTTGGATCTGTTTCTAGGGGAAAAAAAATAAGTTTCTTCATGCCATGAGATTTATGGCTGCTATTTCATTTTTCTTACTTTAATATAGCTGCCCAATTCAAGGGCAAAAATGGTCAGGGTATAACTCCCATTTGTTGCTTGAAAATACCAAAACAATTCTCAGTTACTGACCTTTTCTTATTGTCTAAAACTTACGACCTTTTAAATCCTCCTGGCTGTCACTTACCTTTATTGAGTGAAGCCACCCCTAAGTACCAGAAACCATTTGCATTGCTTTCCTACAAGAACACAATCCCTTCAGGTCAAGTAAAGTAAAACACAGACTGGCCACAGTCCCTTAGTGTGACAATAATGCTAGCAAATCAAAGGACAGGCAGTATTATGGCATCAGCTGCTGCCTTTTATACATATAAATCAACATCAAAGCACTAAAATATCAAAATCGCATCTCACTTGAGCAATTCCGCTTTGGCTACGAAGCTCTCCTCTTTCTAGAAAAAAAATGCATTTACTTGTTTTCACTCTTGCTCTTGTCTCATCTCCTTAAATTAATTTGGAATGGTATAGCCATACATCAAAATGAAGCTATAAACAGATTCCAGATACGAGTCCCATTTTCCTGCCATCAGAATCCATCTTTAAAAACTAGCTCCATGTTTAAAGGTGGGGGCATTATTCAGATGAAGAGTGAAACTGCTCAAAGCCAGTCGCTGAATCTATCCTTGGTATGACCAGAGCCTAAGAGTCTTAGACTGGACAAAAAATTAATTTCATTCTAAGGCCTTAGCAATCAAATGTTTATGATCCACTACGTTGGTTTGGACATAATGCTAAACCATTGTTTTAACCAGCAGCAGTTAAGCTAAACCACAGTTTAGGATTTCGAAATGGAATCTGCCACTCTTCTCATTGCTGGAGGAAAGGGGGGGATGTAAGGTGGGGGGGAGGTGGGTACATTATCATAAATGCCAAAACATGGTTTAGTGTTGCATGCAAACCCTACTCACATCTACCCAAAATACAACGTATGTCTAAGTGAATCAAATGATCATTCCATCAGACTAATTTTAGTCCTTCAGCTAAAAGAAACAGGGATGGAATTAGAAATTCACCATCAGAGAAGAAAAGCTAAATTTCAAAATATCAGGTATGATTGAACTCATGTTAGAACATCCCCTATCCTCAACGAAAAATACACTCAGTCTGTTCAATGAGGCCTGCATTGACCTCACTATGAAGCATTATTCTCACTATGACCCCCCCCTCAGTGGATCAGGGGATGGGTGCTACACCACCAGCAAACTGGGGGGGGGGGGAGGAAGCCTGCTAACCTAAAGTGCTAATACAGAAAGGAGTCACACAAGCTTCGTGGGCACAATCCATTTTCACATTTAGTGCTCCACAACACTGGGCAGCATGAATGATTTAATGGTGCAACAATAATCACAGTCGGGTGTATAATTATTTCTGAGCTCCCCCAGGAAATGCATATGAAGGACAATGAGCTGCAGGAAAGCCGTATTCATGCCTTCTATTGACCTTCTTGGAGTAGTAAGTGATCAGAAATACAGTAACAATGAAAGAAAACAATATGAAAGAAATGAAAGCAAGCAAAGATCTTCTGGGTTGCAACGAGTCACATTCTGGGCACAGAATAAGCTCTTTGAGGCAGAGCAAGCCACCGGTTTCAAAGCCAGGAAAGGTGTAATTGTCAATAATCTGTCTATAATGCATCATGGAAGACTTTGGCTCATATTGATTCACTGTATATCGATAGAGTCCATACGATCTAGGATCACCCCTATCGCTGAACGAATAGGCAAAATAGCCACGGAGGTTAACATTATCCAAGGTGTAGGCTGCAAAACAGAGCACACATACAAACAAAATGCACACACGCAGAGGGGACAAAGAAAAACAAATTAGTGCCGTGTTTGTTTTACCGCTAGACCACCATACCAGTATATGTTATATAAACTCTAGGTACTCATTCCCTTCAACAAATAAAGCATCTCGATCTTTAAAAATGACAGTCCAATTCCACTTTAAAGTATCTGGGTGGTTCCAGAGCCCACTACAGTGGTACCTTGGGTTAAGTACTTAATTCGTTCCGGAGGTCCGTTCTTAACCTGAAACTGTTCTTACCCTGAAGCACCACTTTAGCTAATGGGGCCTCCCGCTGCCACTGGAGCACGATTTCTGTTCTCATCCTGAAGCAAAGTTCTTAACCCGAGGTACTATTTCTGGGTTAGTGGAGTCTGTAACCTGAAGCATATGTAACCTGAAGCGTGTGTAACCCGAGGTACCACTGTAGTCTCTCTCTCTCTCTCTCTCACACACACACACACACACACACACATCTACACTCAGAAAAACCCATTCATTTGCACACACAGACACTGATTTGCAAACCCTATCCACTGCATCTTCCACCTCTTTCCCTGAAATAAGCTTTCTTTCTCCCCGCCCCCAATTTTCTCTCTTTTTTCTCATTCCCCCTTCTCCCTCCCTCCTTCTCCCTCTCCCACCTTTACTTCCCAGCTGCCATTCCCTCCTTGACAATTAAGTTTGCCTGCTTGGCAATTAAGTTTTAGAGAAAAGGGTATCATTTGTGCAAATGAAACACACATGTAAACTTAATGGCCACAAAAAAACAGAAGGAAGTCTGGGTTGGATCCCAAGACACTGTGTGCCAGACCTGGCCTGAATGCCAGTGGTTCTCCACCCCTGGTCCATGGCTATAGCAGTCACAACATACATTTAAGGCACTCTCATTCAACTTCGAGAGTCATGGCTTCCCTCCCCCAAACAATCCTAAAAGCCGTAGTTTGTTGGGGTGCTCAGAGCTGAAAGGAGCCCCCTCACAGAGCTACAATTCCCAGCCCCAATTCTTGGGGTGGGGTTGGGGGGAGGCCATAGTAGTTAAAGGGGCCCATGAGTGCTTTAAATGTATGCTATTGATGTGACTGTAGTATATAATTTTAGGGGTCATTGTCCTGTCGAGCCCAGTACTGACTACTATGTCAGGGAGCAGATCTCCAGCATTTAAGAGCCTTTTAACTGATACTTTCTGCATCCAAAAGCTATTGGCAGGCTACGACAATCCCTACGGCACTGAACGATGGCCTTAACTGCATGTAACCTTGCCCTCCACTGACACTGCGATACCGTCTGCGATGGCAGTATTAGTTTGTTTATTTATAAGAACATATGGATCTTGCTTTTTTTTTTCTTTTGCTCTAAACTGAACCCCATAGCAGCTTACAACAAAATAAAACAAACATTCATGAAATTAAAAATCCACTACAAACAGATGAAACGCCAAGAAAAACACAGCACAAATATTTCATTACCATCTAGTTAATGCAATAATAATTCGCATACCTTCAGCCTCTATCTCATCACAAGGAACAGGCCCTGCACAGTGGCTCTCACTTCTTACCCTTCATTATTTTGCTATTAAAGGTAAAGGTACCCCTGCCCGTACAGGCCAGTCGTGACCGACTCTGGGGTTGCGCGCCCATCTCGCTTAAGAGGCCGGGGGCCAGCGCTGTCTGAAGACACTTCCGGGTCACGTGGCCAGCGTGACGAAGCTGCTCTGGCGAGCCTGCACCAGCGCAGCACACGGAAACGCCGTTTACCTTCCCACTAGAAAGCGGTACCTATTTATCTACTTGCACTTAGGGGTGCTTTCGAACTGCTAGGTGGGCAGGAGCTGGGACCGAACGACGGGAGCTCACCCCGCCGCGGGGATTCGAACCGCCGACCATATGATCAGCAAGTCCTAGGCACTGAGGTTTTACCCACAGCGCCACCCGCGTCCCTATTTTGCTATTAAGATAGCTTAATTTCACAGGGGGTAGGGGGAGGAAAGCCTTCGTGGCTATTCATGGCAACGAAACACAACTATCTTTTTCTCAGCAACAGCACACAGAAGGGCACCGAGTTCCAAACACTGCCTTGGGACACACACAATGTACTATGCATGTGCTCTGGGTATCAACATGTATTAATTAGTCCATCCCTTATAAGAGGCAACAGCCTCATCCAGTTGCTGAAAACTGGATTTCCAGTTATCTTCAAAGCATAGTTCCTGCTCCCAGACTTTGGAACTCTCTTCCTAGAGAGGTTAGACTGGCTGCCTCCTTGTTGTCCTTCAGCTGGCAGGTGAAGACCTCCTTATTCCAACAGACTTTTTGGAACTGACTGCTTTTAATGAAAGGGCTGGTGCTGTTTCTATTGTAATTCTCTGTATGTTTTTATTACACACACAGTTTTAATTCTGTTAATGTTTATTACAAATATTTCACCCCCTATATTTTAGCTTCTCTTATTTTCCCTGTCAGGGGAAAAGGCAGGGTATACACATAATAGTTGCCAGTGCTTTTTTTCTTTTTTAAAAAGGGGTACTCTCATTTTGACTCAAGAAAATCACCGTTTTATAGTTCAAATCGGGGAAAATAAATACAGTAAATGGACAAAAGTACAAAGATTCACAAAATGTTTAGGGGTATGCGTACCCCTGTGCCCCCCCCAAAAAAGCACTGATAGTTGCTATTACATATCACACACAGCATTCCAGAAAACACACCAAGAAACGTTGGTCTTGAGGAACATAAGCATTTCCACAGGACTCTTACCTTTCAAGGCTTCATTGATATACCGCTCCATGTAATATATTCTCAGTTTGTCTCGATCCGGTTTCTGCCCGTCATCAATTCCACTGGCTAAGATGTAGATTGGGATGTCGCCATATTTATCCTTGACCCATGCGAGGAGCTTGCGTAACCCCCAGGGCACCACTGGAGTTCTGGCAGGTGACTTCACCCAAGTGATGTCATTTTGCTTTTGGACCTCAAGGAGGTGGTCGTAATTGGCGGGGTCTTCGTTTATGGCGCTTACGAGAGACGTAGTGTAGTGGCTCAAGGCGAAAAAGTCGAACGAACCACGTATTAGGTTTCTTTCCGCCTCCGAGAAATATGGCAAGTGTAAATAATGGGAGCCTAGGCTGTTTTTCTGATGAAGCCACTGCCTCATCACATCTGGGTAGTCACCACTTCCAAAGATAGGCTCAGCAAGCCAGCCAATCTTAAACTCCAAAACTCGTCTGGCTGCACTATAATCGTTTTTCGAAAAGGGCTCGACCCAGATGGCATGGAAGGCGATTGAGATTTTACCTTTCTGAGTCTTCCTGAATGTTTTGTCGTACAGGCGCCATGCCTTGGCATGGGCCTTCAGCAGGTTATGGGCTCCTTTGTATGTCAAGTTGTCATCGCTAGGCTCGTTCATTGTGATCCAAAATTTGACATACTGGCCAAGTTTTTTAAAGCAGAACCTGGCATACTCAACAAAAGCGTCCACGATCTGCCGGTTCTCCCATCCTCCATGCTCAGCGAGAGGAAGAGGAAGCCCTTGGTTCTCACCCATGGGTTGCCACAAAGCAACGACAGGAGTTATATTGACTCTGAGTAATTCACTGACAAAACACTGATAGTAAAACAGGAGAGTGTGGTTAACGTAAGAGTCATTACCTAGAGGGAGAATCAAAGGCCACACCAGCGAAAAATGGAAGTGTGTGACATGCATTTCCTGAAGTAAAGAAATCTGGAGCCTGATGGCCGGAAGATCAACACAGTGAGGCTTGCGATTTGGGGCACCCCTTCCATCAACTTTAATCAGCTTCTTTGTATGATGGACATCCCAAACATACACATTAGGGTCAAGGAACTGGGACCGTGTGGTATCTACCTGGAAAGAGAGGGAGAAGCAGATTCAATTTGTCCAAAGTGTGTAAACTCACAAGCAAACAAGTTAAGTAACCTAATAATAATAATAATAATTAGGCTGATGGGACCTGAGAGTCAACATCTGGAGATCTCCATGTTAGCTCTCTCTGCTTTATGGAGTATCTAAAGTTTGAATCAACAAATGATTTAGATATGCAATAAATCTTTCAGGAACCAATCAGTTTTAAAAACAGAGGGAACTCAGAATACTTTTAAGGTGATGTCCAAACAATTTATGGGAAATGTGTCTGCCATGCACTAAAGTACACCGAAATAAATCACAGCAAAGATGCGGCTTAGAAATAAGTGACATGCTAATTTTAACCAACTTAATATTTAATGACATTGTTCTAATTTACTATGCTAATGTCATAGAAGACTGTTCAATAGCTCAAAGGACAAATATCGAGCCGTCAAAATTGATTGACACACAGTATGAGGAACAATGAATTCCCCCCCCCCTTCCCTTCACTGGAATCCGATATGTGCTGGGAAAGCCCACAGAAGTCCTGTGTTTACGGCCTACCTCTAAGGAAGGAGTAAGAATTAACAAGGCTGCAACATGTTTTCATTTGATTGTGTTACCTTACCACCTCTGCCTGATCTGTCCCTGAAAAGAACAAATCTGTGGGGGTGGTTGCTTTAAATCAGGGGGGCACAACGGAATGGGGAAGATGCGTACACACAGACACCCACACACTGAGAGTTCTGCCCGGAATATAGCACCCAAACATGCCCAAACTGTGATGTTTGTCAGAGGGAAGGCCCTACAGCCCCAATTAGAACGCATGTCTAGGAACGAAACAAAGACAATATTATTATTTCACCTGTGCTACAGGAAAATTGGAGGAAGTGATTTGCTCTCTCATTTGGCTTACCTGAAGAAAGCTTTCGGTAATCCCCCAAGCAAAACCACAGGGGAAAGTCCCTTCTATGGGCTGGTCTTCTGGTACTGGGCGGAAGCCATTGTTCTCTATCACCTTCTGGTAAAACATTCCTGAAGACTTTAGCATCAGTTTCTTATCCTGACTTTGAAAGTCAACGTAAAACAGACCCCTTCGAACGCTGTAGCCCCTGAGCCATTCAAAGCCATCCATGAGAGACCAAGCCGTGTACCCGATGACAGTAACTCCATCATACCTGACAGCTGAGGAGAAAACAACTAAAATAAGGTGACCTCACTTCCCCATCTGCACACATTTGAACAACTGCACTTGAACAGATTTGTTTGTGGTTCAGAAAAATGCTACCACTTACATATCCTGCTCAGTGGTTATCAAGCTATGGTGTTAATATTGCCAGGCAGATATGGCCTAAATAGCCTAAGGATCCCTCCACTACATCCCAGTGGGCACCTGAATTGGTCCCATGGTATTTTTTCTGATGGAAAATGCAATGCCTGGAAGCTTTTGAATACAGTACTTTTAAACGAGCAGGTACCTCCATAAAAGGATGTATTTTCACTCGTTGTGACTTCTACAAAACTGGTGTAACAAAACTGTTAATTGTTTTATATAATTTAGTTGGTTCCCACATCTCAGAAGCCCAACTGGCCTCTATCAAGTCCCATGCTGCACAACACTTCCAGCAGAGATTGGGCAGGTACCCTTACTTTTGACTTTCAGGTGTCTCTTAAAGACTTATTCATACAGTTGTTTGAAATTTTCTCAAGTCCCCAGTCATTTTAATGATGGTTCTGTACTGCTGCACACTGCCCTGATGTTTTATGAGAGAGTGGTATATAAAAGCTTTTATAAATCATTTGCGTGGTTGTATTTTTTGAAATTGCATTACTTATTTGTTTAGGAAACTTGAACCCTGTCCTTCCAGTGCATTTGCATCACCTAAGGGTGGCTTACATTTAAAAACAAAACAATCCCACTAAAGAAATCAAATGACAGCACAAAAACCGACACAACAGACAAAAATATTCCAAAATGGGGTTCTACCCAATCTATCAATAATGTCTGACAAGACAAGGCAAATGCTTCAAGAACAGGAAAGTTTAACCAGCCAGTGGGAACAGTAAGAAAGAAGGGGAAATGGAGACCAGAATACAAGGCAGTCCTTTTTTCTGGGGCGGACGTAGGGGTATGCATACCCCTAAACATTTTCTGAATCTAACGGGAGAAGAAACTTAAAAAAAATTAAAATTTTAGTTTCTTCTCTAGTGTGGTCTGTTGAATAGCATGGTGAATCGTCAGTTCCGTTGCTACCCTCAATGGCAACCTCATTTCCTTTCCCTGTGTTTCCTGAGTCTCGGACGGAAGCAAGGATTTCATGTGTCAGCTGTGTAGTATGAGGTAATGCATGTTCTTTCTACTTCTGTCCATTTTTCCCGATTTGAACTATAAAATGGTGATTTTCTTGAGTCAAAATGAGAGTACCTCGAAATATATATATATTTTTAAGAAAAAAAGCACTGATATAAGGTATTCAGAGGTATTATAGAATATTGGTGCAGCCACCAAGAAGGCTCTTCTCTCATGCTGCACAGCCTTGCCTCAGCCACACACAGGACTTGGAAATTGTCCTCTCCCAGGCATCTTAGAGAGCAGGCAGCATGGTATGAGAGGACAAAGTCTCTCAGGTGACCTAGACCCAAGATATTTAGGGTTTTCAAGGTAAGCAGAAAAGCAAGACAGAACTTTTACTTAATTATTTACATGCTTAATTAAAATACTACTCTACTTCAAAATAACGACCGTCCCAAAGTAACTAGCAAGTGTTGCAAACAATAAAGACAACACTCTGTAGTGAATGTAAAGTTGAGCTGATAAAAGTTTTGCCACTTATTTTACGTCTTTCATCAAAGTTGTTTTAAAATAAAAACCAACACAGGCATAAAGCAAACCCCGTTTTCCATGGGGGCCAGAATGTGCTGCTTGGTTGCTAAAAAGAGAAGTTGTATCTACCATCTGATGCATTTTCCAACACTCAGGCCCCTTTCCATATTCATATAAATAAGGACATATGTAACTGAGACACAGCTTTGTAAATCAGCCGTGAAAGCAGAATAAGTACTCCCAACAGTTATTTTCATTTCTTCATTACAGGAAGAATGAATTCTTGCAGCCTGAGAAGAGACTCTTAAGGAGTTACAGAAATTATATATGCACACACACACCAGAGAAAGAGAAAGAGAGAGAGAGATTTGGTATATATTCTTATCTAGCAAATATTTACTCAGCTATCTGACGCATTAAAACTAATCATTGGGTATCTCCTGCCTGATTCTCCTGCAAGCCTCATAGCCAAGAGTACAAACATCATGAAGTTATATTAAGCAACCAGCTTAACTTTTTGCTGTAACCAAAGAAACATTATCCAAACTTGTTGGAAAGCACTTGGCAACCGCAGAGGCAAGCAAATCCCGTTCTTTTGGAACCTCACTCTGTAATGAACACCTGGATAAATGTTTAAAGACTCGCTGGGTTTTAGCCTCTGCAGAACTTATTTAATGAATGTGAGGATAATGTTTCCCTTAACTTGTGCCAGGATAATAATGGTGACAAGAATACCATCTACAAGCCTACCTTTCAGAGTGTCCATAATGAAATTTTTAAGATAATTCGTGTACTTGGAGTCATCGGTCTTAGTGTTACCAGAAACGTACCAGCTGTTCTCCACAACGAAGATCTCTGGTTTGTTATATTCACTGCTTATCCAGTAAAGCAGAGGCCTTAGGCTTAGCGATTCCAGCTGGCGGAATAACATGCCAGTATCCACGAGATGGAAACTCAACGTGGCCCCAAACGAAAGAGCAAAGAAATCGGCTGTCCCTCTGACAAACTTCTTCTCTGCTTCGGTGAACTCAGGCAGCACAGAGGAAAGATTACTCTTCATGCTCTGGGGATAGTCTCCATCAATAAATATAGGTTTAGCAAACCAGCCCAGCACAAAGTCAAGAGATTTCTGGCATTCGTGAATACTGTTTTCAGTCATATGTAGAGGTCTTATCCAGTGAGAGCCTAAGGCAATTGACACTTTACCTCTTTGTGCAGGACGAAAATGATCGTTGTAAAGATGCCACACTTTGGCATGAGCCTATGGGAAAGAAAGTCCCCAGTGAACCATTTTTATTTTACTCATTTTTGCTGTTTTATGAAATTATGTATTCAGTCTTAACAGATATCTGTGTTACCAACTAGATGGCAATAAGTCTCTTGGTGGCTTTAGGGCCTCCGTTCAATCAAAGCACAGTGCAACATTTATAAGAGAGCAAATCTTATAAAATCAGCTGGCTTCCTTCAACTTAAAATTAAGGAAAATTAGCCTCACAGCTAGCAATACCACTCTGCCCTTTGGGACAGAACTGTTCGCTCTCATTCTAATATCTCAGAGGAAGGGAAACATAATGCTAAACCAGAGTTTAAATTAAGCTATGATTTAAAGGGAATGTGCAACATACTGGTGTATGCTACCCTAAAGTCCCTGCAGTGCTCCTTTCCCATGCAGAGGCTGCCACATGTGAACCAGCGCTTGTGGCTTGTTTCTCTCATAACAAACGATAACAGTAAGTCAAGACAAACTTTGCCACTTTCCTCTGGACATGTTCCAATTTGTCAACATATTTCCTAAACTGCAGTGGCTAGAACTGGACGAAGTACTTCTGGTGCAAATAGGCCCACAAAAATTAGTGGTTCAAACAATTTTACTAGTCCAATGCCCATAATTTGCTTGCATTGCTCATTTTGTGGCCAAAATGAAAGGGAGCAAGGAACCAACTTTTGTATACCATCCTCATTTGGTCCCCCATGAGCAATTCTTTAAACAGCCAGTCAAAAAGGCATTTATAATCCTGCTCTGACTCAGAAGGATGAATTGACTAACATGAACACATTCAGACTCACAACCTGTTGGTAGCAATGTGCTTTTTGGAATTTGTCTCTCACCAGCCTGAAAAGCCATGGCTCCCTTCCTTCAGAGAGTCTATCTCCTCATCATTATCACCAATTTCCCCTGCGCTACTCCTGCTTAATGTTACCCCTTGCTTGCTTGCAAGGGAGACGGCTAACGAGCAAACAGGAAGTGACATCTACTGCTCAACTATCACCTTTTTCTGGACCAGAATGAGAAGAGGTGGTTGAACAACCAGCTTGCAATGGTGAGGAGGAGAAGCAGGTCCAGGAGATTTTCCTCAGTTGCTCCCGCACTGAGTTGTGGTCCCTCAGCAGATGCTTGACTATGCTGACCCTTAACACCAGCTCTGGAACAATCCCAACAGCCCCATATATGTGGTCAAGAAAGATGTTCTATCTTTCCCTTTACTTCCCCCTAGGTTTTAGAGCACTGGTATGTGAACCTATATTTTCACATAATGGAACATGTGGCACACTTGGAACCATTTCACCAGCTGCAGAGGGGAAAACCGTGTGTGAGAAAACATGTCTTCACAAAGCTCAGTTCATGAGAACTGCGTGGGCAGGTGAAATAAATATCACTTAGTGATGGAAGTCCCACAGACAATGATAACTAAATTTCATGAGGGATCATTAAGTGCATCCTCAATTTCTGGTAAACAGCAGTACTTAAATGCTTTGTTATGCCTATATCTGAAAGGGGGTGGAATCTCAGATAAACCTTGGCACCACTATGCAGAAAGCACAGAATGCAGCACAGAAGAGGGGATCAGTTTTTGAGTTGGATTCAAACTATTTAGATGGTTTCTTCAACAAGAGTTATTATAGTTAATGTGAAGACTTCAGAATTATCTCTAACATAAAGGACATGGCAGTCCCCATCTTATTTGCAGTAGCAACCCCAGCAATTGCAGTGAGGGCATGGAACAAAATTAAAAGGTTTAGGTCAGACACACATGACAGATTTATCTATATGCAGGTGGTGCTACGTTTTCACTAATATAGCCAAAGGAATCAGTGTCCTAACTAAATTAGTTTAATTTCTGTCTTTAAAAAAAACCTTTAAAATCAGATTAGTTCCAATTTTAATCTTGTGGAAGATACTGGTAATCAGCAGTAAGCATTTCTGTTAGATATTTGGGGATATATCTACAAACCAATCTTTCACCAGCAGTTCAAGAAAATCATGAAAAACTGCTAAAGGAAGTGGCAAAATATCTGGAAAATGTGCCTTTCCATTATTTGTCACGGATGGCAAAAATAGCTGTAGTCAAAATGAATCTTCTTCCCAGATTATTATTTTTTAAAATTTGAATTTACCTTTAAAACATGACATTTCAATACTTTTAAAAGGCAACAGATTATTTTGTCTGTGGTAGACTCTCTCTCCACTTGGCATATTTCCCAAACTAACAAGTTTCACAGAGGAGGGACAGAAGCAGCTGAAATAACGCATGGGATTCATGGGCTCTTCCTACACTTCCAGTGTTTTGCAAGGAAGGCTTTTGGACATGCATTGTTTACAGCAAGGATGGGTAACCTATGGCCATTCAGGTGCTGTTTGACTCTATGGGCCATCAGCTCCAGCAAGCATCACTTGTCAGGGATGAGAAAGACAGCCCAACATCTGAAGAGCCACAGGTTCCTTTATTATGGAAATTCTGGGAATCTTATTATTACTGAGTTGGGAAGAATTTTTTAAGCTATACTTCCAGAATCAGTAATTCAGGCTCCAAGCCCTTACTGCCGAGTGAAGTATCTTTGAAACAGCTCTCAACTTTATTCCGAAAACTGTGGTAGATGCTGCTGTTTTTCCTCCTTGGAATCATAGGAAGCAGCATTCTAGAAAGTTAGACCTCTATCTAGCCACAACTTTCCTGAGATCTTTCCCAGCCCTTTCTGGAGATGTGTGGTACAGTATTATACCTGGGACTTTTTGTATGCATATATGGGCTACAGTACTAAGCTTGCAAATTTTGGGGAAGCAATGGAGAAGGAAAACTAAAAGGGCTGGCACAGAGGGATTACAGTCTGAGGTGCAATTCAGAGGCAGTGGACTTGGCTTATAATAGACCAAAGATTTCCAACATAGCTTTCCTCTTAAAATATATATATCCAAAATTCTTCTCTGTGCCTAACCCTAAGCAACAGGCACCTCTCAATTTTGCTTAACAGAGCAGCATGTGCCACAACATCATTATTACATCGCTTCCTATCTACCACAAAGCTTATGATCTAGTGCTCAAAGCTGTCACACTGTGCCAATTTTGGTAGACATGCTGATAGAAATTACTCACATCTGACTTGGATGCTGCAAGCGCAGCTTTTAATACGGTATGTATCACGAGCAACTCAGTGCCACAGGAGCTTAGATCACTGCCAGGCCAACCTCTGATGCCAGCAGGGATGTTGATTGGGAAAGTGCTCTTGGCCCTCATCCCAGTCCACATACAAGAACTTGTTCACCTTAAATCGTATAGAGAAATACTGCAGGTCTTTAAAACTAAGGCATTGTAATCCTATATACACTAACCTGAGTAAGTCCTATTGAACTTCTGAGTAGACACAGACAGGACTGTGCTGTAAGGGTGCAATCAAATGCGCACTTTCCTGTGACCAAGCCCCACTGAACAAATTAGGATCTACTTCTGAGTAGAGATGGAGAAGGGTGGGATAGATGGCTGTGATCCAGTACATATTTGTTTAAGAGAAAGTCCCACTAAATTAAAAAATGCTTAGCTAAGTGATGGATCTCTTGAGTGTGAAATTTACATTTGGACTACTGGATTGCTTTTTGTGCATCCAGTAATAACTACATTATTTTCAATGTTCATGTCTCTGTTAAGATGATGTATATTCTGTGACTGTGACTGTGGCCACATTTTACTGCACTTGGCTTGGTATGTGTAACACATTCATTTATCACTATTATATCTTCCTTTTGTGATTTGGTCATGGTTAATATAATAATCAATTCATGTGGGTTCTCCTGCTTGTTCATTTTCAAATAGAATAAATGCTACTAGTAATGTATTGTACTGCTGATTTCAGATATGTGTGTTTGTCTTTTCATCTCACCTTTCAATATTGGATGAAATGCAATTTTATCCATGTTTATATTTTTCAACTATGCCTTTGATAAGCCACAATGTCACCTACAGAATCTCATGACACAATAAATTAGGCTGCAGTCCTAAATACACTTACTAGGAAGCAAGTCTCATCCAACATAGAACTTACATCTGAATAAATATGCATCACATTGTACTGCACTTCTTTAGGATACTGCAAAGATCTGCAACAGACTGACATTACTATTCTTCTGCAAGCCTACACATTTATTTTTGCTCTTGCTACTTTAGTGGGGAGAATTTAATTTGCTCCTCCTCACCTTTCACCTTCACAGGGAATTGTAAGCATTTAAATGTGGTAACACTAAAATCATAGAGCCAGTACGGACAGGGGAATGTTTATAACTAGCACTGGGAAGCCCAGAGTTCAAATCTTCACTCGGCCACAAAGCTCACTGTGTGACATTAGACCAGTCTTCCTCTCTTAGCCTAACCTACCTCACAGGGTTGTTGTGATAGTAAAACAGGGGGAATGGCTTGGATATGCCACACTAAAATCCTTGGATTAAGGATGGGAGATTAACGCAATTGACAATAAAAACATTCTAGTTCAACCTCTTATACCAATAATACTGTACACTCCTAGCAAGTTTGGCTCTGTAATAAACTGGGATTGTTCCAATTATGATTTGCCACAAGTAGTGAGTGATTCAGGAGTTAGCAAGGTGTGTTTGGCCAGAGGTGCCTGAAGGGCAATGGATAAGTCTAGTTAAATAGGTCCTGATAAGACAAGCAAACAAGCTGTCCTGTACATGCTGGAGAAGTTGAGGTGTTTGTTCTATAGGAAAAAATTCCAGCATTCTGAAATGTTAAAAATCCCATTGTTTTCTATAGAGCTTTAATATTTGGGAAGGTTATAGTCTCATGGAACAGCAGTATTGGAACAGGCTTGAAGGTCATCTTCAAGAGCCAGATGTACTTACTTGACCATTTTCCTCCTTTGTGTTTTTCCAATATTTGGGTGACTGGAGGGCAGTGGGGTGAATCCTACTTTTTATATTTCCATAGGTGCTAAGTGTTGATAAGTTGGGCCTTGCTCACTCGTCTGCTGCATGTAGCAAATCTTAGGCTGCACTCCTTTACGCACACTGACTCATGGAATACACTGGAACTTGCTTACGAGTAAACAGGCCTAGGATTGCACTGCCCTTGCTCTAAATCAGCCTTCCCTAACCTTATAACCCACAGGTGTTGTGCTCGCATCGGCAGCACATATACTAAAAATAACCCACAGGTGTTTTGGCCTACAATTCCCAGGCTGGTTGGGGAGTTATAGCCCAAAACATCTGGAGGCCACCAGGTTTGGGAAGGCTGTTTTAAATTTTACGCCAGGGATGAGGCAACTACAGCTCAACCTGTAGCCCAGCAACATTGAACTGGAGGGCCACCGGTTCCCTACCCCTGTTCTTAACTTAATAGGAGCCAGCAGCAGTCATTCATTTGCCTCGGAAAAGAGCACAAGTGGAGGTGACTGAAGAAAGGCCCCACTCTCCCTTGGCGCCCTTCCTCGGGTTATGTGCCTTCACTGGGATAGGCATCCGCCATGGATGCTTAAGTTGAGATTCCCGCGTTGCAGGGGGCTTAGATGACCTTTGGGGGGGGGGGTCCCTTCCAACTCTATATGATTCTCTGACATCCCTCTCCCCGTGGCCAAAACTCATGGAGAACTTCGGCTGAGCCTTACCTGGAGGAGGTGGTGAGCCACCCGGTAGCCCACCTCCCGCCCTCCCCGCACGCCTGGGGCCAGCTTGCCCGTGGCGTAGCCCTGCCAAGCCACGAGGTAAGGGTTGTCCATGGTGAGCCAGAAGCGCACGTGCTGGCCGAAGTGCCTGAAGCAGAGCTCGGCGTAGTCCCGGAACAAGCCGACCAGAGCCGGGCTCTGCCAGCCGCCATAGAGCTCCTGAAGGCGCTGGGGCAGATCCCAGTGGTAGAGGGTGACCACGGGCTCGACGCCGCGCTGCCTCAGGCCGGCCAGGAAGCGCGCGTAATGCTCCAGGGCGGCGGGGCTGGCGGGCGCCGTGCCGTTGGGGAGCAGGCGCGCCCAGGGCAGCGAGAAGCGGTAGTGCGACACCCCCAGGAGGCTCAGCGCTTCCAGGTCGCGCTCGACGCGGTTGTAGCTGTCGCTGGCCACGTCCCCCGACGGCGCCTTCGGCTCGGCGGCGGCGGCGGCCCGGGGGAGGCGCTGCGCGAAGGCGTCCCACACCGAGGGCCCCTTGCCGTCCTGGCTCCAGGCGCCTTCCACCTGGTACGCCGCGCTGCCCGCCCCCCACAGGAAGCCGTCGGGGAACGTGTCGTCCAGGAAGAGCTCATCCTCGAAGGGCAGGCGGGCGAAGCGAGACCAAGTGGCCTCTCCCTGCCCGGGGAGCCCGGCCAGCGGGCGGCACAGTAGCAGCACCCGGGCCAGGAGGAGGAGGAGCAGCAGCAGCCCTGGCGTCGCGGCGCGAGTCATGGGGGAGGCCGAAACGGACGTCGACGACGGCGAGCAGCGGGCGCGGGACCGGCTGGAGTTGTCTGTCCCCTTTCTCCAGCCGAGCCCCCTTTATCCCCTCGCTTCGCCCTCCCCGCGGGGCTGTTAATCATTACCGCGGGGGGAGGTGGCGGGAAGGAGGGGGGAGGGCAACCGGTTTGCACCGAAGGGAGACGACGACGACGGGGCTCTGCGCCTCCACCTACCCGCCCCACGTCGGTGGGCGCGGGTGGTGCCTTAGGCACTTCTCTAGGAAGAGAGGCATCCGCGCTGGGTCTTTCTTCCCCCGTCCCGTCGGGAGGTGTCAAAAGTGGGAGATGGAAATGCGTCATTACCTTCGCGCGCCTCAAACAATGTTTTCTTTCTTCTTGGTGAGACTTCGGCTCCCTGCACCTGACCTTGCTTTTGACGGCTCCTTTTTCAATCTCCTTGCTGCTTCTGCATTGTTCAGTGATAAACTTTGACGCCTAAAAAG
This sequence comes from Podarcis cretensis, assembly GCF_951804945.1. Taxonomy (NCBI): domain Eukaryota; kingdom Metazoa; phylum Chordata; class Lepidosauria; order Squamata; family Lacertidae; genus Podarcis; species Podarcis cretensis. The sequence goes on along the minus strand of NC_137173.1, from coordinate 28,579,684 downwards.
ATGGGGGGGCGGGTCCAGCTATCACCATCCATTCAGGGAGTTGGATCTTTTGTTTCCCCTTCTTCCTCCGGCATCAGCTCAGACTTGGCTGAACTGAACTCATGTCTGGCTTCAAATTCGAGATTCCCGGAACGCTTTGCTACCCCGTGATTTTATTTTCTCACCTTGTCAATAGTCACAAATCATGTTAAAGCATTTGAAAGACTGTGGTGTGTAGTGTCTTTCATTTCTGCTCTTGGTTGCAAAGGAAGGGTGAAGGGGAGATTAATTTTGTGCTCACAGGTTCATAACAAGATTTCAAGGTAAGCGCGTATCATGTGTTGAACAGTGCCAAGGAGTTGTTTTCTTTCTTTCCTCTCCAGAAAACCGGGAAGAATGGAAACAAGCCTTTCTGTATACAAACTGCATCGCTGTAACTTAACATTGCAATACAATATGTTGAGTATATACGTTGCAACTACTTTAAAACAATTTTTTTTCATTTTGCCTTCTGAAGATTTGCATTAAGGGAAGAAGGAAAGCAACTATTCAATTAGAAACACTTCACAAATCTTCAAGGGAGAAAATGCACTGCTTATTTACTGTAATTATTTAATCATCCCTCTTAATTGGTTGAACAGGTGTAATACATTGGCATCTTCTAAAGGACAGGATACAGTACTCTGCACTTAATATCATTTAAAGAGATCAGGGTTTTTTATTTTAAAAAAGTTTTAAAGTTGCATATTTAAAATTTGAATGCAAGGTGAGACTTTTAAAAATAACCTGCATGTGGCAGGGAGGCCAGCAGCCACACACAGATGTTCTCAGGAGATAAAGTTACTATTTAACTAAAGATTGGAGGCATTGTGATAATTTAGATTTATTTTTAGACAACGGTCATTTGGAGATGGAAAAATGCAAGCAGTTGCCTAATACTTAGAATATTTCAGCAGGAATCTGTTTATATTTTTGGCTTCTTACTGACATGTCATGAAAAATCAAAATAGATCTGCTGCCAATTCATATTCTTTTGCACTTAAAAAATAAATAAAAATACCACCAGCTCCTCCAGGTGTAGGATGGAACCTATGGTACCACAGCTGCCAAGTACATTGATCAATGTTGTGTGTAAGAAATACAGTGTTAAAAAGTTTGTCACTGGACCTGTCAGGAGTTTGTCCAAAAGTGATGGCTTATTGGACCTTAAGATTTGACAACTGAATGTGAATATTCCTTAATGGATGACCCTGAATGGGAATGGGAATGGGAAATTCATTTGTGAGGCTGGGGTGTGATGAGATGAGCCCTTCATGCACTGTTTTCCCCACACAATTGGCTAACAGTTTTGAGAGAAAGGGAAAGAAAGATTGAGCTTCCTTGGCATGAAAGTGCACTGGAGGCTGTCTTTATATTTTCTTAATTTACATACTATATATAACTATATATACTATATATAAACAAGCAGAGGCTGAAGAAGTGAAGGTAAGAACCAGGCAGATTCTGCGCTTCTAGATTATTCGCTTCTGTCAACTAAGAACATAAGAAGAGCCCTGCTGGATCAGGCCAATGGCCCATCTACTCCAGCATCCTGATCTCACAGTGGCCAACCAGATGCCTGTGGGAAACCTACAAGCAAGACCCTCCTGCAGTTTCCAGCAGCTGTCATTCAGAAGCATCATGGCTTCCGCCTATGAAGGCAGAGCATAGCCATCATAGCAAGCAGCCATTGATAACCTTATCCTCCATGAAGTTGCCCAGTCCTTTTTTAAAGCCATCCAAGTTGGTGGCCATCTTCCGTAGCTTTCATTCACAAGGACTAACACTAGCCACCCAGGAGAAAGTGTATGGTTGGTGTTCTTTTGGAAACGGGAGTGTTGTTTCCATAGCTTTCTTACAGAAAAGGAGACCTCTTCAGGAGTCCTGCCTGTCATGCATTGAGAGGGGGGAGAACAAGGGTTGTCGGCCATGTTCCACCCATTGCACTTTCACCGCCCATCCTCACTTCATGAGCTGTGTGTTTCTAAATTGTACGGGGAGCCTATACAAGTAAAGCAAGCTACTGGCCGCATACATTCAGCCCCGAATGGACAGAGGGTGGCATAAATGGGCAATGGTGGCACCACTTTGCCCTGCTCTGTTTCTCATATGGCTCTAATTGTTGGGGGTAGTGGGGGTTTGAACACCCAAAGCATCCAGGTTGACCGTAATTATAAGTTAATTTTAGCTGGGAGAATTCTGTGACAGGAATTCAAGGCCTCAGCCGAAGCATTTCTGCTTGGCAGACAGAACAGTCCGTCCCCCTCCTTCCCCTACATGCTGTTATGGGGATTATCCCCAGAACAGATTTGGGGAAGGAGGGAGGAAGCCCTGCTACACTAGTGGGAGTGTTTGTGCTGGTCCCTGCTAGTGTGCTGGGTTAGTTGAATCCAACCCTGTGTATTTGAGGGGTGGGTGTAAAGGGGAAGATCCAACTTGTCTAGGTTGATAAAATGAACCCAAGTTTACGAGAAAGAAGCTGGGAGCCGACAGGGATTGTTATATTCACATAACCAAGGGTGAAGTGTACCTTGCTCTGGGACCAAGCTGAAGAGGCAGACGTTGCCTTTCCTATTGCTAATAAGGTAAAGAAACTCCAGACGGCTAAGTCCAGTCAAAGGTGACTATGGGGTCGCGGCACTCATTTCGCTTTCAGGCTGAGGGAGTCGGCATTTGTTCGCAGACAGCTTTTCTGGGTCATGTGACCAGCATGACTAAATCACTTTCTGTGCAACGGGACACCATGACGGAAACCAGAGCGCACAGAAACACCGTTTACCTTCCCACCGCAGTGATACCTATTTATCTACTTGCACTGGTATGCTTTCAAACTGCTAGGTTGGCAGAAGCTGGGACAGAGCTCACCCCATCGCGCAGTTTCTAACCGACCTTCCGATCGGCGAGCCCAAGAGGCTCAGTGGTTTAGACCACAGAACCACCCGCGTTTCCTTATTGCTAATATTGATGGCCTGAATGGAGGTCATTTTTAGTCTAGAGCAGAAAACTTGTATTGGAAGATACATTTGCAAATGCGTAAGCAGCTAACTATTAATTGCCTTGTATGCTTTTAATTTTTAAACTTCTTAGTTAACCTGTTTCCAAGAAGAGCTGTTAGCCATTTCAGACAGCCGTCTAGGAAACAGTCTTCCCTTGAAAGGGATGGTGTTATGAATTTTCCCCATATGATTACAGAATTGCAAATGAGTCTGTGTTTTTGTCTGAATGTGATGCCTGCTTAGAACCCAGGGTTCTATAAATGATGTTAATGTTTCTTAACCGTATGATGTGAAAGCTAAAGTCAGATCAAGCATTGTTGAACTGAAGGTTGTTGCAAGAAGCACAATAAATTTGGGGACAACCAAATTGAAAAGTAGAAAAGGGCTGAAAGTTAAAATTGCTTGACTTTGGCTGGCTCATGTCTCATGTCTGGAGGCAGCATCAACACACTTTTATTGGCTAACTAAATTCTATTCCGGCCAATTTAAACAATAACTCTGGTTTGTAATTGACAAAGTGTGGGGAGCAAGAGGCTGCATTTTTTTTTGTTGGAGAATAAGCATTAACAGGATTGAACTCCTTGAAATAGTTCAATAACTGAAGACTGTTTAGCTCCTAAGTATTAAACAATTTATATTTTGGGAGGGTACATCACTGAACCAAAATGGCTCATTAACCTAGAGCTTTCTCCCAACCCATCAAAAGGCCTTAAAACCTTCTGCAATTATCAAGTACCAACTTGCTATGATCCAGAGCACTAACAGTGCAGGAAAAATGGAATGGTTATTGACTACACAATCTTTAAAAAATAATAATGGTGAAATTAATTAATTCCTGATCTCGCATTAACAAAAGAAGATCTTAAACAATGTCATGGAGCACTTTACCTGAAACCCAAACCAGGCAAAAGACCAAGGGACATAATTCTTAAATTCCTAAGAATGCAACAAGTAGGATGAAAAGAATGTGGAATAGCAGCAACAGAAAGTCTATGCCCCCCCCTTTTTTTTTTACTGGCAAAATAAAAAAAAAGACCTCAGTCCAGAGAGCCTCAAGAGAAGGTGTAGCTTTATAAATTATACACAGAGCAACTTCGGTCAGCAGCAATCAACCTTTAATGGGACTGCCCTTTCAAATTAATGTCTTCTGTGAAAGGATACAACATATAGTTACTAACACTAAAGCTGCTTAAAATCTGATTATATTAACTGGACTGGATCCAGGAGCATTACATGGACTGACACTGAAGACTCAGAGCAAGACTGAGAAAGAGATAAGTAGAAGAACAAGAAATGAAAATTTCCTCTGAAACTACAACTTCCATGTTCCAAGTCTAGAGCAGGGGTAGGCAACCTAAGGCCCGGGGGCCAGATGTGGCCCAATCGCCTTTTCAATCCGGCCCGCGGACGGTCCAGGAATCAGCATGTTTTTACATGAGTAGAATTTGTCCTTTTATTTAAAGTGCATCTCTGGGTGATTTGTGGGGCATAGGAATTTGTTCATTTCCCCCCCTCAAAATATAGTCCGGCCCACCACATGGTCTGAGGGGTGGTGGACCGCCCACGGCTGAAAAAGGTTGCTGACCCCTGGGTCTAGAGTCAAAGTTGGAGAACTTGACTTGAACTCTAATCACAACTGTTTTCAAATTCCAGCTTTTGTCCTTCTAGCTTATGTCCCCTAGATCTGGTGAGGGAACTCCTTCAGGCACCTCTAGGGCTGCAGTCTCTCTACTCTCTCCATTCCCTGCCTCGATTATGGGTCTGTCTACAAACCAGCAATGTCCATATAGGTCATTTCCAGGTGCCATAGTTCTCACTGTGAAGCGGGTAGGTTTGATAGCAATGTCAAGTCAGGGGGGAAGCTAGTGGTCCTGAAACTCCATATGCATGCAAGAGCGCTTCAAACATCCTTTTAACCATCATGGCACCTTGAGCTTGCTGAGAGAGATAAATTTGGCATTAACATGGCCAAGAGACTCCTGGGACTGGAGGGCAAGGAAGTATCGTTTCAAACAAGGGGTGCTGTCCTTCCTGTGTTATAGGGCATAGTTGGCAATGAGATCTCCCAAGGAAAATGCTGTAAAATTGCTGGGGAAGCTTTTGCTCCAGCAATAATCCTAGAACTATTTACCCAGACGAAATCTCTATTGATCTCAATGGGATTTCTTAGTAGACATGTTTAGAGGAATTGATATATTTTTTTCTGAGTAGAAGTCATTGTAGCAAAGACATTTTTATCTAGACAGGCCTCTGGCCCAACAACATGACATTGGATTTAACTGGTTGTTTTATTGCTTTATCTGCCTTGTTTTTTATTTTTTTATTTTGTATTTGACTCCCACACGACTTTATTGTATTTTATTGTATTTGCATTATTTCTGTTAGTGCCTGGAGCTAAATAAATACTAGTGTGTGGAGTCAGGGTTCTGTCAAATCAGGCAGGTGCAGAAAGAGGCATAACACTTGATTTAATGCAGAACGATGTCTTCCCCCAGATGCTGTTATAATTTTATTGTGTACTAAATACATCCATAATTACTCTGTAGTAAATCCCACTGAATTCAGTGGGGCTTGCTTCCAGCTAGGGGGATAGGATTGCAGCCTTGTTGAGACCATTCTATTATGGTATGGAAGGGCTGCGTATTAACCCTTGTGCAGCGTGTGGCAACGTCGGCAAGCTCAATACAAATAACAACAAATAATAATGTTGAAAATACAATGTATAGCTAGCCAATATGTATATGAATCCCTGCCAAGGAAAACATTTTGCAGAGCTGCTTGCGTCAGCTTTTCTACAAATCAGTTTCTCCGGGCAAATTGATGAGGTTACATAGCAGGAGCGAGAGCTGAAAGAAAAATCCATACTGAAGAATGAGCAGCTACAAACAATAACGTTGTTCAAACATGTGTTTCTTGCTGAGTGTGGCTGACAATGATAATGGTGCTTTCTACAGACAAAGGAAAATTCTGTTCCAAGAGAAGAATCACCATTTAAATTACAGCACTTGCTTGACTTGATTTATTAACAGTTTAGGTTCCAGATCATTTTCGCGGTGGCGGGGAGACAAAATGATTTCGGATTTTAAGGAGTTATGCCACTTAAGCTGAGAGGCAGATAGGAACATGTACCCAACTTGGGCAAGCAAAAGTTTAGATTTACTCTAAACAAATATGTGAATTTGTAACATGACTGATTGCTGAAGCACTTCATTTCCTAGGGTACCTATCACAACCTGGATATTGTTTCAGGAACCCTATGCCAAGTGTCCCCATCAAACACAGTGAGGTGGGTAGCCAGTGAGGACCTTTTCAATGGTGAAACCTTGGATGTAGAATGGCCTTCTCAGAGAGGTTCACCTGACTCCAACTTTCAGGCATTTTTGGTGCCGGGTAAAGACCTTTCTAGTCACCCAGGCCCGTTAAATACAGACAAGACAACGACCAATTTGTGTGTGTCCACTGTGAGTTAAACCACACAGCCTAGGACTTGCTGATCAGAATGTTGGCGGTTCGAATCCCCGCAATGGGGTGAGCTCCCATTGCTCGGTCCCTGCTCCTGCCAACCTAGCAGTTCAAAAGCACATCAAAGTGCAAGCAGATAAATAGGTACCACTCTAGCGGGAAGATAAATGGTGTTTCCATGCGCTGCTCTGGTTTGCCAGAAGTGGCTTAGTCATGCTTGCCACATGACCCAGAAGCTGTACACCGGCTCCCTCGGCCAATAAAGCAAGATGAGCGCTGCAACCCCAGAGTTGGTCACGACTGGACCTAATGGTCAGGGGTCCCTTTACCTTTACCTAATTGACACATGAGTGTGCACGGCACTGAACCGTGAACTAACCCTAAACCGTATCTAAAAGGGCAGAACAGAGGCAGGGTGGATCACTTTATGCAGGCTCCACCAACGCATTCAGAGATCTGGGATGTAACCCCCAAGCAAAACAAGGATTGCCTGTATATATAAACATCATTTTTCTAGAAAAACTGAACAGAAATTATACAAAGGAAATGGGGATTAAAGCTGATGGTCACTGCATAAAGCTCATTATTGCTTGTTACATTTGTCAGTCACTTAATACTAAAAAGGATCAAACCAACCAGCTAAAATACAGATAAAATAAATGAAAAGCCAGAAAATCTAACACAATGTTCAGTACAAAATTCCTAAAATGTTTATCCAACAACACACTAAGAAAGTTAAGTTCTATCCGTGTCCCCCGCCCCCTCCCAAAAAAAATATGAGCTTATATTTTGAGGGGGCAAGGGTTCATCTCAAGTGTTGTCCTTTCCTGTCTTAATTCAGCAACCTAAAATTTCCTTCCACAATTAGCCATTTGTATCCTGTGTTTGCCTATGCCAGGGGTTGGCAACATTTACCTTGCCTGGGCTGGTTCACTCCAGCAGAGATCCCTCCGTGGGCCTGCAATTTCTGGCATCTGTGTCTGCGCAGACACAATTTCCGGCGCCGCGAAAGCGAGTCCCCACACAATGCTGCACTGGTGTAGTGCAGCATGTGGGGACTTGCCAAGCAGGCTGTTCGGTTCGGGGGCAGCTCGTGGGCTGATTAAACGACCCCCGTGGGCCGCTTGTGACCCATGGGCCTTAGGTTGCTGACCCCTGGCCTATGCATTTACCATAAAATAGTATTAAACATCTCAAAAATCATCTGCCCCAAGCTTTTTGGATATCTTACGTTTTACAGTCAAGGCATCCTAGTTTTACACTGGGATTTTTAAATGTATTTTAGTGTTTCTTGATTAATTTGCTATATAGAAATGCATGTTTTTCCAAACAAATAATCCAACGATTTAGTACCATATTTAAAAGGAGGGGTTGACTATTTACATAGGTGCATTTACCAAGTTCTCTCTTAGAAAGTAAAAAAGAGATCCGAAGAAGATTGGTGCATTGTGTTTAAAAAAGAACTGTATGATGCTGCGGAAAGAACTAACAAAAAGACTACAATAATAGATGTTTTCAGAAAAGATTGTTGATAGCTGAGTTGAACATTATGGAACATGCTGTAAAAGTGGACGTTTGAATATCCATGGCTACAAAGGACTATAGCGATTACGGTACTTTATGTGGTCGATGTAATCTGTAACTGCCTAGTAACAGATACCAAGATAAGAGGTATCACATGTTTGGCACCTCAAGCACCTGGTTCAGATCCTCAGAGCAGCTTCTTACAAAAGCACAATACAGTCTGAAGACACCAGAATGTCCTGCCAACTCACTTGTGCATGCAGAAAGTGAAATGTGGGAACAATTTATACACGTTTACCCTTAGGTGCTGCTGAGACGTGCCTAAATGTCTTCAAAGCAAATAACAGTGCAATCCTAACTATGCCTCCTCAGAAGTAAGTGCTACTGAATTCAGTGGGGCAGATTCCCAGGTAAGTGGGGTGAGGATTGTAGCCTAAAACAGAGAGTGTAAAATCAACTGAAAACTGATTTTGGCCGGGGGCCCCGCTAGGGGCGCCTTGGAAGATGGCTGACAATACCATCTATCCAGCCTGCACGAGGTAATTAGAGGCTGATTATGGGGAGTAAATCAGTCTCCCCGTCTTCCCAGGGGTTTGGGAAAATGCTGTCCTCGCCCGCGGCTGCCATAAATCACCCCCCGAGTTCGGAAGAAGGAGGGGGTGAGAGGCACTGGGCGGAAAGCCCTCATGCAGACTCTGGAACTCTCCGACGCTGCTTCCAAGAGCGAAACTGGTTGCGTTGCTTAAGAGTTTAAAAATTTGGAGAAGTAAACGCACATGCTTCAAGCGAGGTCAGGAGTGTTTTATCTGCTAAATAATTCCACCACTGAGATGATGAAGATTGGACGGAAGGAACAGAGATAACATCAAAGAATTGCAGACATATTGGTATGTGGAACGGAACGAAAGGGGGGGGGACTTTCTGCTTTTTTAACATGATTTACCTAACAACCCTCCCCCTTAGAAGAACTGCCATAATGACCAATTGCAAGTGGGACTAAAAATAAACTGTGTGGGGAAAAATAATATGAATTAAAGGTTTTATTCTGTGAAAGATTTGGAAAGAAGAGAGGCTCTCTTTGTGACGCAGTAAGAAATGAGATCCGACTTGGACAGGCAGACCTTCGTTGCATGATAAATGGTCTTATGGAGGGCGAGCCCCAATCTGTTATCAGGATGGGATCGTAAATTTGAAAGGGCAAGAACCCTCCTGAAGAGACTAATTAACGATGCAGCGGGTCTGGGGAAGTTAATGAGCGGACATCTAGACTGTATTTCATCGGAATGCAACAAGATGACTGCTAGAACGGAATTCCTGGACTATTGGATTTATGTGAGTGATCTACGAGAGAGCATTACAAAGTCCACACAGAAATATAAACAAGACTGTTTCTTTCAATCCATTTGCGGAGAAAACTTGGAGGTGACCGAGAAGGAAAATGAGTAACGACAAAGAGATGAGAAGATGGGACTGGGAACATCATTGTAACGCCAAAGCAGCAGAAATATAGATTATTGGACTTCTGCCGATCTTGAAGCATGGGTACCCCCCACAAAAATTTATAATTTGGAAAATATTTGGATTTTATGATTTGTATTGTTATAATTTGGATTAATTGGTATGATATGTTTGATTTGGTAAATGGAAATTTAATAAAAAATATTTTAAAAGAAAAAAAAAACTGATTTTGGCCTGGCAATCCTGATCTTTATCACTCTGCACCTCATGGGACAACATTGACAGGTGGGCAGAACCACCCACATGTCAATCAGCTGGTAGCAGGTGGGCAGTCCTAAAAGTTGCCCCATGGGATGGAAGGGGATAGTCACCAAGCTGGACTGAACCCTGGACTGAACATCCTTTCTGTGCATCAAGAAATTAAGGCTGCAACCTGATTAAAGGAGCACAAATAGATTAATCATCAGCTTTTAGTCAAATAAGCTCTCGGTTAAAAGTGCTTATCGTAAAACATTTTCTCCTATTCTTAACATTTGAATAAATATGATACTGAGTAAAAACACTTCATGTTACATCCTTCTCCACACTGTGAAATCAGGCGTGCTTTGAAGTTGCCATAATCCCTTCTTTTTGTTCTCAGAAGCTGGCTATCAGATGTATGCTGCCTTTGTAAATGGAGATTCTAACTATCAAGGCTAATAAAGATCACACAAAGATCCAGTTGGTATTGCATCCTCTTATCAAAAGTAGTCCACCAAATGAAATCTTCTTCCCCTTGTCCCCCTACATGTACTGCAGGAGCTGGTAATCACCAGCTGTAATACAACAGGAGCATTTTAGCGACCAGGCCGATGTTTCTAAGAAGCCCTCATGGTTGACCTCCCGCCACTCCATTGTAGATACGAGTAAACATTCATCTGCAGGATAGAACAGAGCATCTCTTGTCGGGGTGAGCTGAGGGCAGCCGTCGGCAGGGGAACCAGGAGCTGAGCAAGAGCTGAAGGAGGCAAGCCAGGGAGACAAAGAACAACTGAAACACACCAGAGAGTGATGCTATCAGGGCAGAACTTGGGGGCAGATCCTTAGGGTCCTCCTGAACAAGTGGAATCCCAAAGGCAGCAGGACTGGCTTACTGCATTTTGAAGGAAGTGAAGTAATGCACATCTAAGGGGGGCGGGGTTCTGGCTTTCTGCTACACAGTATGTCACTGAAGAAGACTATAAACTGAAACGTGTCTAGTACGTTTTCTGAAATATATCTGTTGCAAACTGTCTGCATCTTCCAGATTTCAACGTTTTGGACAACCATACCTTTGTATTTCATTGCTGTGGTGCAGTTAGCATTTGAAATATATATTTAGTCAGCACAGCTAGATATTTTATAATATATTTATGTGATATATCACACACTGTCTGCACTGCAGTGTTGTGAAGGCATGTAAGATTGCTTGGCTGTTGGTTATTTTATTTGCCGTTCGCCAGACTTTTTTTTGGTAAATATTCAAAATCCTTTCATATAAATGTGATAGAAATAGTTTTATTTAGATTTTGACTTTATTCTTTCGTTTGTATACTTATCCAGATATCTTTCCCCAAGAGGAAGAAATCACTTAAAATGCACCTGCTCTTTTGGTGCTTTCGGGGCTTAAAAGAATACAAAACATGTAATCGTTATTATAATTTATATCCTGCCTTTTTGTCTAACAGCTAAATTGACTTCAAATGTAATTCCCTTCCACAAACCATTAATCCAGAAATTCTCCATGAATGATAAATTGGCTGAGTCCCCAATAAAAAATGTGGTTTGCACCTACCAGGTACGGGCAACCAGTGTTCATAGGTTAAGAGCAAATTTTCTCACTCTAGACAAATTTTGTAAAAGGGCTTGTTGATGAAGTTGTGGGAGCAGGTGTCAACACAGTGCTTAGCTGTGAATTGGGCCTCAGGAATTTATGATGTGGGCAAGTGTCATTTCTTCAAATTTCAAAGAAGATAAATGAGAATATTAAGCACTAACATTTATGAAATGCAAATCGTGGCAAAATACACTAAAGCACTGCATGCGCTGAGCTATTTGCACAAGGCCAGTGTTTGAACAAGTTATTCAAACAACTCTGGGAGAAATGAAGCAGAGATAGGCCTATCAGATAAACATACGGAGCAAATAAATTGCCCTTCTATATTTTGTACCAGATGTTAATATTGATAGCTTCTAAGACACACACACACTCTTACTGACAAGCATCTCACAAATAATGTTGGAGTTTGTTTGTCACAGCATTGTTATTAGTACAGTGGTATCTCAGGTTAAGTACTTAATTTGTTCCGGAGGTCCATACTTAACCTGAAACTGTTCTTAACCTGAAGCACCATTTTAGCTAATGGGGCCTCCTGCTGCTGCCATGCTGCCAGAGCCCGATTTCTGTTCTTATCCTGAAGCAAAGTTCTTAACCTGAAGCACTGTTTCTGGGTTAGCAGAGTCTGTAACCTGAAGCGTATGTAACCTGAGGCGTATGTAACCTGAGGTACCACTGTACTTTAATGGCAGTTGCCACTGATCAAAGCAGTAGGGACAATTCACCTACACTTTCCCTGCTAATCCTTTCCTTATTTATATTATTTATTTAAAAGCATTTCTAAGCTGCCCTGTGACATTCTGTAGGGTGTGGTGCCATGCGTAAAATACATCCAGATGATGGGGGGCAGGCCATCTTTCAGATAACTTGATCCCAAGCTGTTAAGAACTTTTATACGTAAGTAGCAAGACCTGGAATGTAGCCCAGTCAGTGCAGTTCCCCTGAGGCATCCATATGTGTAATATGTGTCTGGCAGCATTCTGCACCAGCTGCAACATCAGGTCTCAAGGGAAGCCCTGCAGTCCTAAGCTATTGCCCTGAACAATACAGCAGCTTAATATTAGAATTCCTTCAGAGACCCAAGTCTACTCCGTTTTTTGTAGCAGTGACTTGGTGAGCCTCTTTATCCCTTTGTTAAGGAAGTCCGAGGACTCGGCTCAATTGGTAAAGAAAAAAGTGTTTTATATGCATTGTATATGCAATATAACACTGTGACACCAGATGGCACCGTGGAGTCCCGTCTTTCCTTACCAGATTTCCCTGTATGAGTTTACAACTTCTTTGATATGTCTGGATCCAGCCCAAGAATCTGCATCATAAGGTTCCTATGAGGCTTATTTATGCAATTTTAAACATCACCCAAAGTTTTGCAGGCATTCTACCCTCCCCATAGCATATCTCCACTGCCCTGATTTTTTATACTCATTTATTTTGGCCCTCCGTGTCTTAAGTTTGACTTTTCTCAGCTCTTTTTTTTTCTGCCTTTAATACACCCCTTATCCCTTGTTTAAGGGACGCAGGTGGCACTGTGAGTTAAACCACAGAGCCTAGGACTTGCCGATCAGAAGGTCGGCGGTTCGAATCCCCACGACGGGGTGAGCTCCTGTTGCTCGGTCCCTGCTTCTGCCAACCTAGCAGTTCGAAAGCACGTCAAAGTGCAAGTAGATAAATAGGTACCACTCTGGCAGGAAGGTAAACAGCGTTTCCGTGCACTGCTCTGGTTCACCAGAAACGGCTTAGTCATGCTGGCACCAGCTCCCTCAGCCAATAAAGCGCCGCAACCTCAGAGTCAGCCACAACTGGACCTAATGGTCAGGGGCCCCTTTACCTTTTTATCCCTCTTTTACAGCAGTTGATACACATGAAGGAATGGCACGTTATTGGAGTGGGTGCCTAGAGAGACAGAAATCCTTATAGAAATGATGAAATCAAAATGTTTTCTAAGCTGATCCAGAAGGGTACAGGGACACTGTGGCAGAAATTGGGATAAACTCCAAATTGTTTCTACAGAAAATTTGCACACATGAAAGCAATTGAAGTTCTGCAAGGCTATAACAGGCTTCATCAACCTGGTGCTCTCCAGCTGCTTTGGATTACAGCTGTGCTGGTTGGGGCTGATGGGGATTGTAGTCCAAAACAGTTTGAGGATATTAGATTGATGAAGCCTGGTATGCACACTGAAAGGGTTAACTGAACCATTGATAACATACCAGTGGTGTCTGAAATACAGTAACTTGTATGGAAGACCCTATGAACACGGTAACAGAAGTATTGAAAGAAATTGACCAGTTTGGTCAGTTGGCAGGATTTATTTTGAATAAGAAAAAAACTATTATTATTTTTTTAAAAAATATTAACCGGCCAATCACATCGAATCAAACCACATCTCATAAATTCCAAATTACAGTGCCGAATTTTTAAATTTTGTTGGGGGGTCCCATACTTCCAGATCCGAGGAGGGATTCTGATCTAATCTTTACTTCTGCATTAATGTCCAAATAAGTCCAAATAAGTCCAAATAGATGTTCAAACAGTCCAAACAATATTCATAGTTCTTTCCAGTCTTATCTTGCTGTTTCCACATCACTTCTTAATCAAATATTTTCTCTTTGTCCTTTATGGTCTCTCCTGATGGTCTCCTTAAGCCGATATACACCGGTAATGCTCCTGCGTAGATTTCCCGTCGTGAACCTCCATCCAAATGGTTCCCATAAATTATCACCTTCGGAGATAAGATCACTTTTTCCCTCGTAAATTCATAGCTCTGTCGTACTTAAAGCCTCTTTGATGAGTCTCTCCCACGATTTTTACTGTCCTCCCAGGCTTATTCCTCCTACAGAGCTTCCCAAGATGGTGACGACGACATTTTTAACTGCGTCAGAACAAAGCTCTTATACATTCCACAGTCTTCTAAAAACATACTTTGATTCGAAAGTTTATCTCCACACAGCCTTAGATTCACAGCTTAAGTCCTTAAAACCTCATTTCTGGCTTTTGACTCTTGAAGGGAGGGGATTCGTGGGGTTAATCACATAAGTAAAATAAAACGTTTTTTCCCCTCCCCCATCAGTCTTTGCCATACCGTATCTTCACGTATCTTCTCATAAATTAAATCTTGTTTTTCCAGAGACCTCTTTGTTGCAGTATTCACTCCTCCTCATTTCCTGAAGTATGTGCGTTTCCTTCTTGCCAAATCGTTTCTTTTGAAGTTCTCGCAGCTAGTGGCGCAGGTCAGAGATGGCGTCCAGGAGTGCTGACCCACGGGAGGGTTTTGTGCCTAATGTCCCCATCCCCCTCAAAAATTCGGGGGTGGTATCGGGCACAGCAGGCATACGGCCCCACTCACCGTCTTGAATAAGAAAAAAACTAAAGCAATTACTAAAAATATAGACCAGGAGATAGTTATCAGATTACAGCAGCAAACTGAAATAGAAGTGGTTAAGAAAGTTAAATATTTAGGAGTTTGGTTAACCCCCAGGAGTATTGACTTGTTTCAGAATAATTATATTCCAACATGGAATAAGATTAAAAGGGACTTAGAGGTGTGGGGAAGAATGAAATTCTTATTTTGGGGAAGAATTGCAACGATAAAAATGAATGTGCTACCGAAGATGTTATTCTTATTTCAGACAGTTCCAGTACAGTGGTGCCCCGCAAAACGAATGCCTCGCAAGACGAAAAACCCGCTAGACGAAAGGGTTTTCCGTTTTTCGAGGCGCTTCGCAAGACGAATTTCCCTATGGGCTTGCATCGGAAGACTTGCGAGTCTTGCAATTTTTTTCGCTTCCCCCCCCCTTTTTCTAAGCCGCTAAGCTGCTAATAGCCGCTTTGCCGCTTTGCCGCTAAGCCGCTAATAGGGTTGCTTCGCAAGACGAAAAAACCGCAAGACGAAGAGACTCGCAGAATGGATTCTTTTCATCTTGCGAGGCACCACTGTAATCAAAGGGGCAGCGATTTTCAAAAATTGGCAAAGAGAAATTTCAAGGTATATCTGGCAGGGTAAGAAGCAGAGAATAAAATTTAAGATATTGACAGATGCAAAAGAAAGAGGAGGCTTGAAATTGTACTACGAAGCATCTTGCCTCTGTTGGTTGAAGGAATGGATGAAATTAGAGGATATGGATGTATTAGATCTTGAAGGTTTTGACAATAGATTTGGGTGGCACGCGTATTTGTGGTATGACAATAAACGGGTCCATAAAGGATTTGAAAATCACATTATAAGAAGGTATTTGATTGAAGTGTGGGAAAGATATAAAAACTTGTTAGAACAAAAAACTCCATATTGGTTGTCGCCATTGGAGGCGATGAGCGTGAAGAAAGTCAATATGACAGGGGGATGGGTGACATATGAGAAGTTAATATATAAAAGTGAAGGAAAATGGAAAATGAGACCATTTGAAGAAGTTAAGGATTATGTGAACGACTGGCTGCATTATTTTCAAATTAATGAGATGTTCAGAAAGGATCTAAACCAGAGGGGTTTTGCTGACAAAGAATCAAAATTTCAGACAGAAATATTGAACAATGATTATAAGATTTTAGCAAAAATGTATAAGATAGTATTGGAATGGTGTACCAAGGATGAAGAGGTAAAATCAGTTATGATTGACTGGGCCAAAGATATAGGGTATAACATACAAATGGAGGACTGGGAAAGACTCTGGAAAGAAAGTTTAAGATTCACTGCATGTACAGTTATAAAAGAAAATGTTATGAAAATGATGTACCAATGGTATGTAACACCTGTGAAGTTAGCAAAAATGTATAAGACAAGTAACAAATGTTGGAAATGTAAAGAAAAAGAAGGTACCTTTTTCATATGTGGTGGGAATGTAAGAAGGTAAAATGCTTTTGGGAGATGATTTATAATGAATTGAAGAAAATGTTGAAATATACATTTGTTAAGAAACCAGAAGCATTCTTACTAGGCATTACAAGTAATGAGATAAACAAGAAAGAAAAGAAGTTATTCTTATATGCAGTGACCGCAGCAAGAATATTGATGGCCCAGAAATGGAAACAGGAGGAGCTACCTACGATAGAAGAATGGAGAACCAAAATGATGGACTATGCAGAACTGGATAGAATGACAGGAAGGATCCGGAATCGACGAGATCAAAGATTTACAGAAGATTGGGAACAGTTTATCCAATATATGCAAAAACTGAGTGATAATCAAATTATGTTTGTAAGTTTTAAGGAAGCTCTGTGATGGGAAATGGTTAAAATGGTAGAAATGTGTAAAAAGTAATAAAGGGAAGGAATTGCAGACAAATTTAGGGAAGTCAAAAAGAGAAGTAAGATGTAATTAAGATGTATGGAGTGTATAAATGTGTTTTTGTATTTGAAAACCAATAAAAATATAATAATAAAAAAAGAAATACAGTAACTTGTGCACATTTAGCTTGTGCACATTAAGCTTTACACTCATGGCAAAAAATAAAATAAAATAAAATAAAAGGGAGTGGGAAAGGGGGCAGGTTTACAGGAAAAATGACTTTGATATTCCCATCCACCATTGAACCCAATGGGTTTTGACTATATGCGATTTTGGCTTTAGGCGCAGTCCCCAGAACATAATCCCTGAGTGAATTGCAGCTTTACTGTAATCTTATTCCCTAGTCTTAAATGACATTTACCATGCAATAGTATGTATGTCTACCAGGACATAAGCCCCTCTGAGTTCATCATAAAAAGCCCAGAAAAGCAAGTAAGTCACAAAGCTGTCATGCATCAACAAAAGGGATAGAGAGGAAGGATTATGCTAACTCTGCATAAATTATTGGACATTTGTCAAAGCACGATCCATAAAAGGATTAGTGTGATGAATAAGAACACAATCTTGCAATTGCAAGAGCCAAGGTAAAACCAACAGCAAGAACTAGACAACTTAAAATTGCCAGAAGATCTCAAATGTAAGGGCTTAAGTGGCAACATCAAGGAGGAGTCAGAAAGCAATGAACTAGCAGAAGCTTCCCTTTCGCAGCATACTATATAGGTCAATTGATTACAGCAAGCAGATGATTCTCTTTGTTTCAGCTCACGATATGGTCACTTTGTTAGATCTTTGTTGTTGTTGTTGTTGTTGTTGTTGTTGTTGTTGTTGTTGTTGTTGTTTAGTCGTTTAGTCGTTTAGTCGTGTCCGACTCTTCGTGACCCCATGGACCAGAGCACGCCAGGCACTTCTGTCTTCCACTGCCTCCCGCAGTTTGGTCAAACTCATGCTGGTAGTTTCGAGAACACTGTCCAACCATCTCGTCCTCTGTCGTCCCCTTCTCCTTGTGCCCTCCATCTTTCCCAACATCAGGGTCTTTTCCAGGGAGTCTTCTCTTCTCATGAGGTGGCCAAAGTATTGGAGCCTCAGCTTCACAATCTGTCCTTCCAGTGAGCACTCAGGGCTGATTTCCTTCAGAATGGAGAGGTTTGATCTTCTTGCAGTCCATGGAACTCTCAAGAGTCTCCTCCAGCACCAGAATTCAAAAGCATCAATTCTTCGGCGAGCAGCCTTCTTTATAGTCCAGCTTTCACTTCCATACATCACTACTGGGAAAACCATAGCTTTTACTATACGGACCTTTGTTGGCAAGGTGATGTCTCTACTTTTTAAGATGCTGTCTAGGTTTGTCATTGCAAACCTAGCTTTGTCATTGCAAACCATTATTAGATCTTATCATAGGTCAAACAAGATCTCAGCTCAGAAACACCTTGTTACCATAAATGAATGGATGTCTCATAGGAAACTGCCATATAATGAGTCAAAGCATAGGTCGACTTACCTCAGTATTGTCTACAATGACTGGCAGCAGCTTTCTAAAGTTCCAGGCAGAGGTGGGAATAGATCATCTGTGTGGGGTAATTAATAAAAGA
The DNA here is from genome assembly GCF_951804945.1 of Podarcis cretensis. Classification (NCBI taxonomy): domain Eukaryota; kingdom Metazoa; phylum Chordata; class Lepidosauria; order Squamata; family Lacertidae; genus Podarcis; species Podarcis cretensis. The sequence goes on along the minus strand of NC_137173.1, from coordinate 28,561,501 downwards.
ATTGGCTAGATCTCTAGATCCAAAGTGTGGGATTAAGCAGCCTCCCCAGCAGTTTAAAATCACAGAATCATGCAGCACAGTGAAGTGTGGGAATAATAGGCTGTTGGACCTTTTAAGTTTCCCATTCTAGTCTGCTTGCAGCACTTCCTCTCCCTGCCCTTCGCACACTGAACAGACCACAACATTACGAAGTTTAATTGTTTTACTTACAAAACTCCAAAAGTCAGATTCATACCTTATCCCATGCCGCCACAGAAAGAACACAGGTAGAAATCTTCGGTTTGCAAAATACAGAAAAATATTTATGTGTACGCAGTCTGAATTTGTAGCGAGCAAGCTGATAAATCTCTGTTTTCCTACTTTGTTTCTTCCCACCTTCTGAAAATACCTGTTTCCTGAAACTACCACTGAAACGCTTTCCACTGTAGAATGCCTTTATACTCAGTCCCCCACTGTGTCTTCTCTGTGGTTTCAATTCAAATGTATGTCCAGGGTTTTTCTTTGCTCATGAAACAGCAACTGGAAGCACGTTCATCAAAGGATGCCCAAAGCATAGGCCATGGTAACCATGACCCACTTTTCTTTTTCTGATCTTCTGACAAAATAATAATAATAATAATAATAAAATCTGTTCTTCTTCACAAGCCACTAGCTTAGTTTATATTCTGCTGATGATGGGATTTCCAGCTTTTATTATGGGTTTTACTCTTTGCATCTCCTGGAGCAATAAATTGACCTGATAGTCAAACATCACTCTTCTTGAGGTTTTGATATTTTCTCCCTCCCTCCCTCCCTCCCTCCCTCCTTTCTTCCAATGTCTTCTGATACCATGTTCTCCATATTTTGGGCAACTGTCTGCACCCATAAAGTAAATGTGCTGGTTGCCTCTTTTCCTGCTCTTAGTTTCCATATCAAAGGGTTCAGTTCTAGCATTTTATGCCCTTGTTTACTTAGAAGCTTTTAAGGTGACATTTCTGAAAGAAAGAAAAACGAAATAGCCAGCCAATTCTTACACAGGATTCCCATCCCCTCTATATCCAATGCAAACTTTGCTTAAAGTTCCCCACAGCCTCTCTCTCATTCTGCCTCTGCCTTTCTGCTCAGATTTCCTGATACTATTATTTATTATCACCATTAACCACATTTTAAATAAACATATCAAGGCAATTTGTAACCATGCTAGGACCTTCAGTCCACAGGTTCCTTTACTCTTCTCATCCTGAAGTTCTCATTCTCTTATATCCCTCTATGAATTTCCTCCCAAACACGCTGACTAGGGCTGTAGGCATTATCATCTAAATACCTGGAGGGCACAAGTTGTTGAAGGCTGCATTGCAGCCTTTTCTTTAAGCAGAAGAACTGCTTGCAGAGCAGCACATCTGAATCTAACCAACTTTGTTCCATTGTTGAGACCTCCCGCTACTTCATCACAATACTTATGGGCCTTTCCCTTGACAGTCAAAGAAGGTTTAAAGACTTGTGATTGCTTTCTCGTACCTACATGCCCTAAAACCATTTTAAAAAATAAAGAATAAAATCAGAGAATCCTCCTTTGCAGCACTTTGGCTTTGGGATGCTCAGGAAGCCAAATGTGTGCATGAAAAATGGTTCAGCAAAGATGTAAAAGCTCAACAGAGTTAGGGCTGCCATATTTCAAAGAGTGAAAATCCAGACAGAAAAATTGTTGAGCTTTTTTGGGCAAAGTGGCTGAGCCATTTGGGCTAAATCGCAGAAAATGCAGTTTTTGTGCTTTTGTAATGGGAAAACGGCACTGCTGATATGGACTGCCATATGTCCAGGTTTTCCTGGACATTTTCCCTATTTCTGCCCGGACACTGCTGCCGAATGCAGTGTTCTGGATATGTATGGGGAAATCCAGACTTATGGCAACACAGTTTACAACTGGACTGGGGAACCTCTGAGCTGGGGAACCTCTTGCTACAAATCCTTAAGACATTCCGATTTCATCTCTAGCCAAGGTGGGAACACCATTACATAGGGTAGAGACACCCCTGACCTGTCAGCAGTCCATAGTGTGTACACAAGCAGAAGAGAATCTAACAATAATGAAATAATGCTGAAGTGAACAGCTGCAGTGGGGGAGTGGAGCTGTGAAGCACATCAGGGGGGAAAAGACAATTGTATTCTAATGAGTTTGACCAATCTGCGGGAGGCAGTGGAAGACAGGAGTGCCTGGTGTACTCTGGTCCATGGGGTCACGAAGAGTCGGACACGACTAAATGACTAAACAACAAAAAAGGCAGAAACATTAACGTGCCCTGAGTTTGAGTTTGCCAGTTCTTTTGCCGGATATGTTTGAAAGAATTCAAGATGTTGTCATCCACATACTGTTCTCTGCCCCCTTGTGTTTAATCACTTTGTTGTTTTACACGATACTCCATTGTCCTTTCGTTCTCTGGACAGATTAAAATATTTGTGTGTGTTTTTAAATCCTTTGGGTGGAGGTTCCTCCTTCCTTCTACAAGTCCTTCCTGCAATTTACTTTGCAGGAGCTGTGAAAAATAACCAAGTAAGCAGGAAAGTGCTTGCTAGATTATGGTATCAGAAGCATTTAACTGTTTCCATAACTCTGGCAACCCCTATGTAGTTCCAGGCGTTAATTTCTAGATCATGTTCAAACACTGTAATCATTTGAAATCATCTTGCTGCAGCAGGAAATGGCAAACTGGAAGGAAAATTGCATCAACAAGCCAGACTAATCTATATACTAAAGAAATCCATTATTTAGCAGCAAGTGCAATTATTATCTTCCAAAAAATGCTGCCATATAAAAAAAAATCTATAGCAAATTAGCAACATCAAACACTTAATAGGGTTACTAGGCAACAGTTTTGCATTATTCCCAGACTGGACTGCTAAAATTCATTCCAGTATGACTTTGATTATTGCAACCTACATCTCTTTCTTGCTCCCTCCCTCTCCCTTTGATGCTGACTAACATTAAAGGCTCTAATTTAGGGTTGCCACCTGTCTGTTTCTGTCTAAAAACAGTTCAGTATTTCCCTTTCTACCTGTAGCCTTGTTACTGGAGTGCAGTGAAAGTAGACAGTTTTAGAGACACCGCCAGTATGAATTGCTCCTATTTTAAGATTTCCACTTAAATGCGAGATACAGGAGGCAGGTGCAAATATCTCCCATGGGATAGAAATTGGAGTGTTCAGTATTTTAAAAAATAAAGTTAAAGCGCATATATGGTGTATGTGTCAAATTTACCTATATTCTTTGTTGAAGTCTAGTAGCCAATATATTCAGGTTGTTCTGGGTTAAAGAGAAAGTCATGTGACATTCGTAATTCTGTTGGTTTATCCCAACAAAGAGCAACCTCTTCTTTCCCAGGGTCTTCACAGAGCAACTGAAAAAGCTTAGGAAGGTTTGTTGGTTCTGGGCGCCCTAGAAGTTTCTATATTTAGGGTGGCTCCCCAAACATGGTACCTGGGCCAATCAACAAGATGTTCAGCAATACTGGAAAAGGTATTAGTAACTAATAATCCCTCTTGATGTTTGGCCTTTGATTAGGAGTAAGAGTGGGGATGGGGAATGGATGAATCTGTCCATTTTAGCTTCTCCCCTTTCTTATTTTTTGAATCTTAAGTTCATTTTATCACATTTCTGCATCAGTTTGCAATTTTTTTAAAAAAACAACAACCCACTAAAAAGTCATCGAACAAATCTGTCAGCATTTTAGTGTGCATTTCTTCTAATATATACATTTTGTATGCAGTTTTTGAACTACTAGTGAATAGAAGCACCTTTGACCATGTGCAGAGTGCCTTTCCCTTCATGCTGTGTAACCATAGCCTATCTCTAGTCACAACTGAGGGGCAGGGATTCCAAAACAGAAAGTAGATTGTGACTTTCTAGTAACTTTATTATTAAAGATTAAAGTACTGTTGAAAATAGTAGGATTTAGGAATATTTCCCTACACCCAGCAACTTGGTGCCAAGAGCAGCTATCTCATCCAGTTTAGGCTGCAAAGCAGGGAAGCAATGAATTTCTGCCTCTTATACTTTCCTGTTCTGAGAAAGCATAGCCTCTGTGACACCCTTCAGGTCAGGGGTCAGCAAACTTTTTCAGCAGGGGGGCGGTCCACTGTCCCTCAGACCTTGTGGGGGATGAACGAATTCCTATGCCCCAAAAATAACCCAGAGGTGCATTTTAAATAAAAGGACACATTCTACTCATGTAAAAACACTGATTCCAGGACCATTCACAGGCCGGATTTAGAAAGCGATTGGGCCAGATCTGGCCCCCAGGCCTTAGTTTGCCTACACATGCTTTAGGTCATCCTTCTCCAAGCTGATGCCCTCCAGATGTTTTGGGTGACAACTTCCATTAGCCCCTACTAGCATCTCTTGGCTGGTTGTGGCTCGTGGCTGTTGCAGTCCCAAACATCTGGAGGGCACTGGCTTGGGAAAGGCTGTATCAAGTGGGATTGATCCTGCTGCTTCTCAGCTTTTGCTAGAACCTCCGTTATAAAAGCCAAGACTGAATTGGCTGCAGGTTTACTATCAGTTCAGAGCAAAAGATCCAGCCCCAAAGGCATTATCCCGGATATGAAACAAGGTCGATTTTATTATCACTCTGAGCTCCTGTGCTTGAAGAAGAAACGAGCTTCAGAGCTTGGCATTGTTTTAAATAACCAATTGGCTCAATAAAAATATTTCATCTGTCCTATTTTTCTATATTAACTTTAGACATGCATCATACTGCCTAGCTGATGTTCCCTGGGAGTAGCTGCCTGTTTCCTGATTTATGTTACAGCTGAGCAATGCATTGAGATGTACTGGAGCAGAGAGTATGTTGTAGAAGTGGATAGAAATACACTTTGCATTTCAAATCTTGTTGATTTAAAGAAAAAATCAAAATGAGGGAAAAGATCTCTCCCCGCCCCACTTAAAATTACAGCAGGATATGCTTTCAGTCTCCTATTATTCCTTCCAGCAGTGAACCCAGGTGATGAGTGCTGATATCTATGTAGGCAAAATGGACCCACTGAGAAAGAAAAGAGAAGTATTGGCACCTATAGAGAAACCCCAAACTTTGCAAATAAAAGACCTTCACAGGGCAAAAAATAAAAAAAATAAAACACCCAATAAGCATTCGCAGTAGGTACAGATGGGTCTCAAAAGAAACATGACAAACTGCAGGGGGCATGCGGAAAGACTGTAGCCAGCTGTTAAGAACCCTAAACATAAGCACTCCATGCTGCAGCATTTTATTGCAGGTGCTACTTATGTCCTTCTTCTAATACTTGCCTTCGAAAGACTGGCTGTGAAACTCTACTGGGGTTTTATTTTGAAGGCTGCTGTGTGCAGCGCGGAAGGTGAAGTTAAAGGTTAATATGGGGGAGGGATGCAGAATTCCAGTTGTCACTGAAGCGCAACGATCCCAGGGTGTAACACCTGCGGCTTGTTTTCCTCCGTCTCGTTTCGGTTCACTGCCCACCACAAATGTGGAACTTTACAAGTATGCTGTCTTCGGGTCAGTCTGTAGAGAGTTCCTTCCATGACATTTTTCTTGAAAATCCCTTCGGAGTTTGTTTGTTTTTTTATTTTCCATTTTCATTCATCCAACCTCTATTGAAAGGACTGAAGATCGGTCAGAGAATAGATGCTATAGCACATGGGGGCTGCTATATGTTTCGTTTTGCACCCCCACCCACAACTGCACTCGATGATAAAACCCACTTAGAATTTATATATATAGCAGAGCACAGACATTAGGCTGCAAGGCTGGCCAGTGTTTTTATCCCTGTATTACAGATGAGAAGACTGAGGCTAAGAGTGCATGGGCGTGGGCAGAATTTTTGTGGAGGGGCAGGCTTTTGGGGGGGCAGAATCTCAGTTAGTTAAATATTTTAATTGATTTTAATTGATTTAGGGGGCAGCTGCCCCCTTACGCCCATGTAAGAAAGAGGAAGGCTTCCCAATGTGATTCGTCCTAAGCTACTTGAACCACAAGCTTTGCTATCCTCACAAACAGCAGTCACTGAAGTTATGCAGAGGCACAAAACACGGGGAAGTATGTTGCCAGCTACAACAGTAGGAGGGAGAGGAAATATGGGGCTTTTGTTTTAGCAACAACTGAGCCTTCCTGCAATGTCTCATTTGTGCTTTGTTGTTGTTGTTTAGTCGTTTAGTCGTGTCTGACTCTTTGTGACCCCATGGACCAGAGCACGCCAGGCACTTCTGTCTTCCACTGCCTCCCGCAGTTTGGTCAAACTCATGCTGGTAGCTTCGAGAACACTATCCAACCATCTCGTCCTCTGTCATCCCCTTCTCCTTGTGCCCTCCGTCTTTCCCAACATCAGGTTCTTTTCCAGGGAGTCTTCTCTTCTCATGAGGTGGCCAAGCTGAAAGCTACTTAATTACATTGGAAATACTAGGTTGAATCCAACAAAGTTGTTCCTGAATGGAACTTCTCACTCAACGTAAGTCTATTCTCTTCCCCACAAATGCCCCACAAATGCATCCCTGTGCTCCCTTCAATCTGCTCAGGAGAGCTAGAGTATTTTGAGCAAGCAGAAGTCATTTCACTCACAGGACGACTTTCATGGATACAACTCACTGGTTCTGAGCAGGGCTTCAACTAAAATAAAAGATATGTGAATTGATTGATCGTATAAGTATTAGCCGATGATCAACCAATTAAATCTGTGTAAATTTCGGCGGGGTCAAAAACAAGGGTGCAATATAATGAGATATACATATGCAAAAGGAAGAAAAAATAAGAAGAATTATCAAGTGCCCCAATATAGCTAATGAGATGTGAATTTGTCAGGCAAGTTTCTACAGTTAAGGAACCAGGGGTAAAAACCTGACATCCAAACATTCATACAAAGGTGAAAAATTAATAGGCTTTTCAAAAAAGAAATGCAGTAAGTTCCAGAAAGGGAATTGGGTTGAATACAGAAACAGGTAGAAAAATTATGAGGATTAAAAGTGAAAGCAAATATTAGCATGGAATTAATAAACTTTGCATTAATCCTTTCTCTGGTTCATTTATATGTTCTATCCCTTGCTTTCTTCTTTCAAACATTTCTCCTGAGGTGCTCATTTTGTTAACTTCATGAAAGGCTTTGAGGAACTGTGCCAACAGTTGCAAAGGAGAATTTTTAATTACACTTGATTTTAATACTTCTGATGTTTTGGTAATAAATTGTCTGAAAACCACAGGGGAGGTTATTTCTTAACTTTTTTTAAAAAAAGTTATTAATATGTTGCTTTCATAAACTGCTTCTCAAACATTTAGCTAGCAAATAGAAGAACATTAACAACAAGGATGTACTCCTCCTGGATGTCAAGGAAGCAGCAATGGTCTGGAGTGCTTTTCTCATAGCTTAGATTGGTTTGCCAGCTGCACTAGTTCCAGAAGGGCAAGGAAATGCAGTAGAAGCACAATCCTATTTATACCTAGTCAGAAGAAAGTTCTGTGGTGTTCACTGCCAGTGAAGTAAGTATAGGATTGCCTCCAGAGCCAGTTATCTATGCCAGGGGTCAGCAACCTTTTTCAGCCGTGGGCCAGTCCACCATCCCTCAGACCATGTGGTGGGCCAGACTATTTTTTTTTGGGGGGGGGGTTATGCCCCACAAATAACCCTGAGATGCATTTTAAATAAAAGGACACATTCTACTCTGTAAAAACATGCTGATTCCCAGACTGTCCGAGGGCCAGATTGAGAAGGTGATTGGGCCACATCCAGCCAGTGGCGTAGGGTGGGGGATGCTGCTTTTTTAAAAAGTAAAATCAGAGGGTTGGTTTTACTTTTTAAGGCTAGAGGGGGTCTTTTAAGGTAGAAAGATGTGATTTCAAGCTATGATCCGTGTTTATGCCTCCTGCTAGGAACTCTAACGAAACAGTCCTTGAGAGATTAGTGCTAAGGGATGTGAGTAATTAAAACAAGGCAATTGCCTGTTCTGGCATAAGCTATCTAGAAAGGCACAGCAGGCTTTCTAGTCTTTGAAGGAGGATATTTCTTTTGTTATCACACCTGTGCACTGAAAGTGAGCACGACTGTCATAATCAAAATCAGGAACAGGCAACCTGTGACCCATGCACCCCAGGTGGCCCTTGACCTTATTTTATGTGGCCCCCAAGCACATCCATCCAGAGAGCACTTAGTGGCCAGTTCTCATCATTTACACTGCAACCTTCTTCCATGGTAGAAAAAGTAAGCTCTGTAAAGAACAGTGAAAACTCTCTGCAAGGTGGACTACAAAGAGAAACTTTAGTAAGATTATTTGTTGGAATCAACCAGATGTTCCCCATCTTGGCTCTTCCTCCTTGTGCAAAGTTTCCATTATTATGCAACTTTTAACCTGGCTTCTTAAGTACGCAGTATGAAAACGTCCTCTGGCACTTCAGATTCCAAGTGTGTGGTCTGTGGCCTGGGGAGAATTCTTTGGCATAGTGCGTGGGTGAAACAGGCCAAAATCCAGGTGTGAAAGTAAGTATAAACAGGTGGAACCTATGAGGTAAACAGCCCCTAAAATAGAAGCTTTTTTAGCACAACCTTAAACATGTCTACTCAGAAGTACTATGAAGTTCAGTGGGTATTACTTCAAGGTAAGTGTGCATAGGATTGCAGCCTTGGGCACACATTCCACCAGGTTTACTAAACTGAAGTGCAACATTGCTCTCTTAATTCAGACACGACCAATGCAACCCTATACATATCTACTGCAAAGAAGTCCCAATGAGTTCAATAGGGCTTACTCCATTAAAGTGTGCATAGGTTTGCAGCCACCATGTTTAGGTTAAACTGAATTAGATCAGGTTCCATGCCAAAGTTACCAATGGAAGGCATCTTCTATCTCTCCTCCTCTTTATGAAAAATAGAGAAGGATTGGGGCAGGAGCGGGAGGGAGACTGTGAAAAACTCACAATCTTTTCTTGTCTGTTTACTTTTCAGAATAAAGTTGCTCTAAAAATTCCACTTTGTTGCTAGATCCTAAACCTGGAAATGTTAATTAAGATGAGGAGTCTGGGTGTGCCTATTTGTTCTTTTCGAAGTTCTCTTTGGAATGGCAGACATTGGCAGATGGCGCAGTTTGCAGACATTTGATGGCATCACCGTTGCACAGAGGCAGCTGCGCTGTAAATTCCCCGCAACTTCATTCAAGTGCCATGTCCCTGACAGGCCTCAGGCCCAACACGGATCTTGACTGCGGCCACAAGGACTTTCCCTCCCCCCCCAAACCACACCCACCTGCTACCAACTCATAACAGAAGGTGTTGGTAAAGGAACCTTGGCTGTGCAGCAGGGCTTTTCTAAACTAATTCCGCTCCCCCTCACCACCAAAAAACCATTAGAAGTGTTTAAGCAATTACTGCTCCTTATACAAGAGGTTTTACTTTTAAACACACGTAGACCATCTGAAAACCACAGAATAGCTATTCTGCAGAATCTTTAGAAAAATCTGGCTCCTATTCAATAGTTAATTTAGTACTGAGAGACTCATAATTCATCTTGTCACACCACTTTCCTCTGAAACCCAGGTGCTGGTGTGCTGTCAAATAGTCCCTGAAGGACCAAAAGTGACAAAGGGAACATCAGTTTCAGAAGGCATTAATTCATTCACACCTCTGCAAACTGACAACTTTGCCAACTGCAAAAGTGAGGCAGGACAGCAATGATTAGTACATCTAAATAGAAAGAGAACAGAAATATGACAACAGGAAAACAAAGCAAAGCTTCAGTTTGCCATCGCTTGTGGGCAGCTGAACCACCCGATGCCCCAAGATTCCTGGGATTGAACTGCTGGATTATTTTAAGATGGTGCTTGCCATCTGCAGTTTTTAAATATACATGCATTAAACATAAAAAATATTCCTTGCTCAGTTAATTGGGGATATGTTTTTAATCACTTAAAAGCTTGTTGGTGGAATCAAAGCTACTAAAAGTTTCAGAATAACTACGAAATATTATTATCCTATGCCTGCTCAGTTTTTGTTTCTCTAATTATTTATTTCACATGTTCTACTTCAGGGTCCAGGCATTGCAAACAGATTCCTTAGTGAGCCTTGCCTGAAAGTAAGACTTTGGGTTTTGGCTTTGGTTTCTGTTAGGGTTGCCATATGTCCAGGAAAAACCCAGACATGTCCTTTTTGGGAAGCCAACATGCCCATCCAGGTGGATTTTTACATTTTAAAGGAAATGTCTGGGGTTGGGGGGCTCAGACAGCTCAGGGTTGGGCTGTTCTGCACGCTGTAGCTGCAGCCAGCCCAAGCCAGGAAAAGATGGGTACGGTGGCAGCCCGTTTCAGGCTGGCAGCAGCTTGGGCTGTCCTCTTTTATGACAAACTCTAGTTTCTGTTAGAACGTTCAGGACCCCCAGGTATCACAAAATGAACCTAGCACAAAAGGTGATACGGAAGAAAAGACAAGCTTGTTCTCTCTTGAAGCACAGCACCAAGGATACTATCTGGAGCTGAAACTGCTGATGATGATCACCTGGGTTGCTGCCGCTGAATGTTTTCTTCTTGATAAGCATCTTGAGAGCCTTTCCCTTGAAAACAACTTTCTTTTTATCAGAAAGGTTATTGTTCCTCAAAAAAAGAAACACTCAACACTTGTGTATTTCTCCCTCTCTCTCCCAGTTTATCATCACAGTTGTGGCAGAGGAAAGCAATATTGCTCTGCTTTCTGTCCTTTATAAACAGGCCCTGTTGTACGCTTTGCTGCTTTCAGAGATACTTGTTTGGCTTGCTAAACAGAAGCCCCAAAGCAGAAACAAGACATGCCAGCTGCCGCTGTTGGAACTGTGGAGGGTGGCAGTGATAACCACCTTTCAGGTTTCTTAATTCAGTCTATGTTTCCAGACCCCTTGTGAGGATTCCAAGGAGCAAAAGATAGAAGAATATTACCTTGCACTCAGCACTGAAAGCCAGGGAGGCAGAAGGATCCAAATGTGTGATCCAATTTGATTGCCCATAAATCTCTTTTAGGATTGAGTCAAGACAAGCAAAGCAGGGAGAAATGTGATTCCGTGTGCATTTACAGACGAATCAGCCAAATCTGTGTTTTCTGAAACAACATGTAAACCAAAACGCAGCCATCTTTCAAAATTTGCATTTATTCAGGTTATGCAGTGCAGTTCTCCAGTGAAGTAATGCGTACAAAAACGTACCTTAGGGTAAAGTGTGCAAAGAAAAGCACATGTAGGTGAAAAGCAAATATGCATTCTGCTAGGGAAAACTGCTTTTCAAAAAAATCTGTATATTAGGCAAATTTGCACAGAAAAATGTTAATATCAGCAGAAATTTGCACTAAAACATTGTTGAATGTTGAACAAGGCCTTTAAAAAATCTTCAAGATGATATGGAAATCATCACCTGTCAGGAATATCAGGTGAAGACAGTCTGGATCCTGTGTGTAATTCATTTCAATGTGTTGACGTAAAGGGGAAAAGAAATGACACATTGCGCCCCTTTTACAAAAGGTGTAAACATTCCCAGCCTATTAGGCCTCCCTTCACCGGATTTCATTTTGCGGTATATGGAACATACTGACAATGATAATAAAAGAAGCAGACACCATTCATGCACCCAGGCTTGCAGACTATCGCTGCCCCTTATTATTGTACGCTGACGATGCGGTGATCCTCTCATAATCAAGAATTGGTTTGAGGAGGGCCCTTAAGATTTTTGCATTATATTGCCAAACAAATTTACTTACTATTAACCATTCCAAATCTAAAGTCCTAATTTTTTCCAGGAGTCGTAAACTGTATAGGTGGGAACTTGAGGGGATGCCAATTGAACAAGTCTACAAATTTCAATATCTAGGAATTTACTTCCAGTATAATATGGGATGGAAAGCGCATATCACATATTTACAAAATAAGGTTAAAGCCCTTATCTACGCTCTATTATGCTTCTTCTTTACTGAGGGAGCTATGCATGTTCCATCCGCCTTAAAAGTTTATAGTGCAAAAGTGGTTGCAACTATGGCCTATGCGGTCCCTTTATGGGGCGCCTTTGTAAACCTCATGCCTCTGGTGACATTGCAAAATCTTTTTCTCAGACACCTTTTGAAACTACCCTCCTGTGTAAGCAACTCTGCCATTCGCTTAGAACTTAAGACCCCCTCCTTAGAGATTCTGATGTGGAGACATGCCTTTAATTATTGGCTGCCCCTTTGGCATAAATTGCCAAATTACCATCTTATTCAGTGCCTTTGGAGAGATGAATTCACCAGCCCATGGGCAACAAAAATCCATTCCAAACTGTTGTCTTATGGAATCTCTCCTTCCGATTTACTAAATTTAGATCTAATTACAGCTAAAAAGGTCATCAAACAAAGATTGGAGGAGCTTGATTTGCAACAAAATCTTACTACAGGTGGAGGTACATGTTCCCCGATAAATCAGGGCATTACATCTATGTCCCAGATACCTCGATATCTGTCTACCTTATCGGTTGCGTCACATAGATTCGCATTTGTTAGAGCCAGATTTAATGTGTTCCCCTCAAATGTGCTGAGCAATAGATTTTCTAACGGTAAAACCTCTGTTTTATGCGCATGTGACAACAAATCAATAGAATCCCTTTACCATATCTTGTTTAATTGCCCTTTATACATTGTTCCCCGATCAAGGATTTTGAGTTCAATCATTCTGGAAATTGTTGTTAAACCACCTGAATTACATCTAGCTTATCTACTCCAGGACATTGACTCTTATAGAACATTACAGGTTGCCAGATTCCTGATTTCAGTTCTTTCATATAAAAGACTTCATGGAACGCTGCATGACTATTAAAAATCTAGTAAACTCTATGCACCATCTTTATCTTCAAGGCCAAAATACGGTACATCTAGAGATTGTAAGTAATGTGAAGGAGATTATGCGTTAAAATATTTTAGTTGATATTTTAGAATGTAAAATGCTATTTTATTTATTGATTTGTTTTACCTTGTGGGCTTATAGCCGAATAAAGTATTATCTATCTAAGCAGACACAAGGAATACCTGGTAGGTGATAAATCCAAAAGGATTTATCACACTCAGTGCCCTTTATCCGAGCCTACACATTGTAAGCCTATGGGGGGAGAGGGTAAACATGGGAGGAAATAATCTGAAGATTGTTTTTCAATATGCTTTTACTTATATAAAAATTCTGAATGCACTAACTAGCACCATAGCTCAAAGCTGAAGGAAACCGGTACATAATTACCAGATTTTTGACCCACAGAATTTATCAGTTACATTTAAATTTTCTCACTGAGTGCCATCTGTTTCTATCTTTCAATGGTACGTATGCTACTAATGTGTTACTACAGCTCACAGAACCCATGATGCAGTACAACAGTGATCAAAGTGTGGAGGTGGGAGAGGTTCTAAGGTATGTATAATTTAAAAGCTGGGGAAAGACAGCAGTATAAATGAGAGCATTGTTGCCCTCTGCCAAAACCTCACTTATGGCAGAATTCTGGGTCAACTCTATTCAAGCTTCTATGTTCATACAGACAATGAAATAGGAGTGATTCACTTATGATAATGCATTTCAGTATTTCTGTCAACAGCGAGGAGGGTGGGAATGGGATCGCCACCTTGTGCAAGCTTACATAAAAGTAAGCCCAGTGGGATAAAATGCAAAACATTAAAGGGTTTTGAAGGTAATTGGAAATGGTATTTCCTAAGACAGATGTGCTATAATACCAAATAAAACCGAGGCTGAAACTATAGAGCTTCGCACGATCATGTGCCTCTTTCTCCCATCATTTTGATGTTTAAAAAACTCAAAAGCAGCCTAGGAGGTTCCAGTCTTAAACAAATTACCAGACTGGGAGCAATTTCATCTCTCAAAATCAACCCCGAAGTTGCTTTTCTTCCAGGTTCCCATTAGCACTTTCTGATGGGGGCTTAATATTGCAGGTGGGTCATTGCCAAATGTGACCTGTTGTGTTTGTTTTCTGCAGAAAGGGGAAACCTAGGTTAAATGGGGGTTGGGTGGGGGAAATGCAGGCTGGTATTTTGACTACGTCTTCATTGTGTGGACCCCTGCAGGCAAGCAACAGCAGCACCAAACAGTGGCGTAGCGTGGGTTGTCAGCACCTGGGGCAAGGCAAGTAATTTGCGCCCCCTAACCCGTGGATTTGCGCCCCCTAACCCTATCCCTAACCCTAACCCCCAGATGTTGCGCCCGGTGTGGCCGGCCCCCCCTGCACCCCCCACGCTACGCCACTGGCACCAAACCCCACAACAAGCACTCTGTGTCTTTACCCTGCATGACAAATAGCAGCTCAGGAGAGGTGTGGGTTAAAACAGTTGGGTTATGCATCCACCTCCTGCCAGTTTTCTACACAAGTCTGCATGCAGCTCACTTCAAGACTCATTGTCACATGTTGTTTCAGCCCAAGCCTTCATACTTCACACACAAAGGCTTTGCCTCCCACCCCACCTCGAGTTAAAACCAACAAAGCTTTGCTGTCGTACGTATCATCTCTGAATAAATCAATAACGTATCAGGCGTCCTTCACTGCAATACTGTTTCTCAAAGCAGAGCACAACGCTGAACACAAACATAATTAAATAATCGCTAGCGGGGAAGATCTGTTGTCAGAGGCATGTTGATGGGCAAGGCTTAGTCACACTCACTGCCTTGGAGAGACTATAGGGAGCTACGTGGCCTGTTACAATCTGTGCACATTATTGTGAACTGAGGTGGGAGAACAATTCCATCAAACTATTATTGGCAGGGGAGGTGTCATGAACTGGTAGGAAAACAGAAGGGAGGAAGAGGATGCTGGCAAGGGATGTAGGGACATGGGCAAGCAGGGGATGGGGAAGGAAGTACTCACAGGGTGACGGAGGATGAAGAAACAAGAACAGCAGGACCCATAACCGGAGCCAGAAGGGGCCCTGACCCCACGAACACGGCAGGCTCTGAGGTGCAGGCTGAGGAAGGTAAGGGCCCACAGCCCAGCTCACTAGCTGGCCAGGTGGGGCTCGCAAGCTCTGTGAGGAGGTGTGTGGTTCCTCAACTAGAGTAGGCTCAGAACAGGTGAGGGCCATCTGCCTCATCAAGCCCAGATGCTGCAATCAGCATACAAAAAACAAAAGAGGAGCAGAGCTGAGGGGCTGTGTCTGCTCAACTGCCCATGTTGAGGGATGTTGAATTGGATGCTCCTGGACCTCCATGAGACTGTGCTTTGGGTTTGAGTCTGGACTTTGGATGTGGCTACTTGGATGGATCCTGAACCTCGTTTCTTGACTTTGGTCTTTGCTTGTGTGGATCGACTCTCAGACTTCAAACTTTGGGTTTGGCACACTGATTTGCTGCCAGGTAGGCCAAGGGTTCAGGACGGGAGGGGAGGAGATCAAAATGGCTGCTGTAAGGTTATTTAAATGCAGCAAAACAAGTTTCTGTAAACTGGGACAAATTTGGGGACTTATGCATATGTGAAATCCCAAGGGTCAAAAACAAGGTCCTGGTCCATAGAAATCACTGAGTAAATTTTCCAGTTCGTCCACTAATTCTAGACTTTCCCCCAAACTGATGCCATCCACTTTTTATGCACGATTGTGTCAATTAAAGCTAGCATGAAGGGTGAGAGATGTTTTCACTAAAAACTACTGAGGCGGGTACTTTAATCAGTAAATACATGTTTTTACTGAAGAAACATAACATCCAGAGAAAGTAACCATTTCTCAAGCAGGGATGACGAACCTTAGCCTTCCAGGTATTACTGGACTACAATTTCCATCAGCCTGGGGCTCATGAGATTTTGAATCCAACATCTGGAGGCCCACAGCTTGAAAGCACTCAGTTTCGATTCTGATGTGGGACACTTTTTTGAGCAACATTTTTTTAAAAATGTGGGACCAACTTATGAAAATTACTCAGACTTTCAGGATCCACTTGTAAACTAATTCTGTCTTTCAAGCTGTTTTCTCCTCCTACAACAGAAAGCCCAAGCATATCGCATCAGTTGTTAACAAGGAACACATTTCTATTATATTCTTTATTCTTAAAGTTAACATGGTTGTACATATAGGCAACATTATTTGAACAGAATTCAAGCATGGCATATATGGAGAGAGGGAACCTGTTTCTTTAAAGGGACAGCACAACAGAAAAAGGCCCTTATTATGCGACCTTACTAAGGGCGCTGTGGGTTAAACCACTGAGCCTAGGACTTACCGATCAGAAGGTCGGTGGTTTGAATCCCCGCGACGGGATGAGCGCTCGTTGCTGGGTCCCTGTTCCTGCCAACCTAGCAGTTCAGAAGCACGTCAAAGTGCAAGTAGATAAATAGGTACCGCTCCGGCGGGAAGGTAAACGGAGTTTCCATGTGCTGCTCTGGTTCGACAGAAGCGGCTTAGTCATGCTGGCCACATGACCTGGAAGCTGTACGACGGCACCCTCAGCCAGTAAAGCGAGATGAGCGCCGCAACCCCAGAGTCGGCCACGACTGGACCTAATGGTCAGGGGTCCCTTTACCTTACTATGGAAGAATATTTTGGAGACCACCTACAGTTCAAGACTCGCCATTTCAGAAGTACTGACAGTTTTCCTGTACTAGTCAGAATAGAGTGGAGAATGGAGAATAGCCTTTGACAACCTGGTGCCCTCCAGGTCTTACTGGACTACAACTCCCATCATCCCCCAGCTATCACAGCTGTGGGGGTTGTAGTCCAACAATATCTGGAGGGCACCAGGTTGGTGAAGGCAGCACTAACATTTCAAAGCATCTTATGCCTCTCTGAGGCTGCCAAGTTGAACAGGTTTTTATTTTCGTTTTCAAAAGCTTTGTTTTATTTCTATGAGATTGTGGCCTTGGCACAAAGCCAGAACCAAGAGGTGAGGGTGGAGGGGAATCTTTCCACTGATGTCAGTGAATTTCATATCAAGGCCCTACATGAAGGTCATGACACAAGCAGGGTGGAGCTCATGTGAGGTAAAATTAATTTATAATTGTGTGAAAGTGTTTACATTTTGGGAGGAGAACATTATGGCAGTGTTTTTAAAAGGTGTTTCAATCCACATTGTGTGAAAATGGAAAAGAAAAATATAGCTGCTCTCATTTCTTGTTGAATGTATGTAATTACTGTCTTGGTTTTAAATCTAACTTTTGCAGCTCAGTTTGATCTGTGTTGCTTCCTGTATGAAAACCGTTGTCACTGCACATGTAATTTATGCGACTGATGGGGTCGGGGGAGACAGAAGAAAAACAGGATGTGCATGTTTTAATACAAGGTAGATGAATGAATGAATGAAACAGTTAAAACATAGGGTCATGTTTTGGGCTTAGAATTCCACACATGAAAGTCCCAGATTCCATTCAGAAAGCATGCATTATGGTTAACCATGGTCTGAACAATTTCTAAATATTCTTTTACAGGGGCATGGAACATGAGTGGGCAGAGGCCTATGCTTTCAAAAAGTACAGCTGCAAGCTGTTTTAATGACTTTTCATCACAGCTGTCAACGTTTCCCTTTTTTTAAGGGAAATTCCCTTATTTCGAATAGGATTCCTCACAAGAAAAGAGAAAAGTTGACAGCTATGCTTTTCATACATAACTGGCTTTGTCAGTCCCTTCACCCTATTCACACCAACACCTTTCACAGAGATGTGCTCATCTAACGGTGCAATCCTATGCACATTTACTTAGGGAGTAATTGCTAGCATGTGAAAATAAACTAAATGCAGAACACACTTTGAAGGAACACACTTTACCCTAGATATAATCACATGGGGTCTCTGGGTTGAAGGAAATTAAAAAGCTAATATCTATTATTGGAAATAAATGCTTGCTAGGAAAGATCCTAGTTCTATGTAGCTAATGTGGAGATACGATGAGCTATACTTCTCAAAGAAGAGCCCAGACTACGTCTGCTCTAATAAAGGAAATAGAGAAGAGTGGGAGAAGTGAGTAGGAAGTGAGGTCAGCATCCCTAAAATTATCAGTCTAACACTGAGGGAAGATCAACAGGTCAGCAGGTGGAGGACAGTTTAGGAAGCTTGGAGGTTCTTCTCTCTATCTACCCTTTCTCAGGCAAAGACATTGGCCTACAATGCAATGTTGTGTTGCATCCTGAGATTTCCAACAGTGAGCTCCATTTCCATTGAAACCAGTGGGACTTGCTTCGGAGTAAACATACATAGGATTGTACTGTCTCACATGAGAATACGCTATTCTCCTCCTCCCATTTTTCAGCCTCTGGCATAAGCTGAAGCAAGCTGCTGTACTTACGAGCAGTAATGAAAAAAATTTCATGAAATATATTTATATATCTACATGCATGAATAAAGCATGTATCACAAAATGAGCAGAGAAGTTTGACACAAAAGCTGTTTCAGCTTCTCCTCAAATCCCATTTGGTCGTTTCATAGATTAGGGAAGTGTTGTGGAACAGGATAGGTCAATTTAAAAATTTATCCAAAGAGAAGTCTTAATATGCAGCTTGGTCCTTCCCAGCTGGTAGGAAGTGCCTAGGGCAGCTGCTTCAGGGCCTGCCATCTTGTGAGGAGGGCGTTCTGGAGACATGCAGAATTTTTGTGATGTCTACTTACAAATTATCCACATTGAGCATGGGGAACAGCAAGCTCCTGGATAGGTAGTATGAATATGAAAAACAGCTTCATCAAAAAAAGCAAACGGCAGTCGTTTGACTCTTCACCAGAATCCGTGTTTCAGCCAGCTGTAAAGAACACAAACTTGTTTATCTTTTGCTGGCTACATCGCAGCTCCCAACTGTTTCTCCATCGCAGTTCAGTAGCCATGAACCACCAGTAAAGAAACACAAGATATTCAGGTCACTTGGGAAACAGCCATCTGTGTACATAAGCAAACAACTGAAGATACTCATTATCTTCACTTGAGAGAAAAGTATGTCCATTATAGTACAGCAGCCTCCAGCTAAACTAATTCTGCCATGAGTCAGAAGGCTCCCACTTGCCCTTCTGTCGGCCCATTCGGTTGTATGTCTGCTCATTATATCATGAGGAAATGATCTTCACCCCAACTTATCCATTTCAGGATTCACAGCTGCTCCATGGTAGTGAGCTAGAATACTACTAGGCTAGGGGTTGGAACCCCCTTTCATCACAGCCAGTTTGGCGTGCTCCACACCTGACATCATCTTACCAGGTAAGCAGGAGGAAGTGGCTGGCCATAAAGGTCTCACCGGTCCAATGGAGAGGACTGGAAGGCCTAATTAGAAGTTCACCTCCCCTAGGTCAAAGCAGAAGTTGACTGGACCATTAGCCCTCTAAAATGCATAGGTCCTTTCCCCCCCAGTTTGTAGACGTCAATGAATCAAGCCACAGAATCACTTAGAGCAGGGGTAGTCAACCTGGTCCCTACCGCCCACTAGTGGGCGTTTTAGGATTCTAGGTGGGCGGTAGGGGGTTCTATGGCACAAGCTGAATCCTCCTTCCTTGGTAGGTGGTAAGGAAATTTTACCATCAAGAAAGATGCATTAGTGGGCGGTAGGTATAAAAAGGTTGACTACCCGACTTAGAGCAACCTTGATTTTAATTGCTTTATGTGTCCTTAAAGTTCACATGATAATTAATGAATAAGTTTTCAGGAAAATTAGCAGTAACAGATTCTGTCCACTCAACAGGCTATGGGTGCACGTGTACCTTATCTCGGCACAACAGGGATTGTGGATGAGTCATGCAAACCATTTATTTGCAGGCCACCCCTCCAAGACTTCCCACACACCCCCAGGTTATTGATTGCTGCCGTTACCATTAGTAATTGTTATAGCAGCACTAGTAGAAAGCCGTTCTTTAGAAAATGCTCAGCACACCCTGATCTTCTAAACACCAGCAGCAGATTTTGTCCCTGTCCCAGTTAATGCTGTTTGCCCTCCAGTTTCTTGAAAGTTTTATTCCACGGCAAAAGAGGCTTTCATTTTACTCTCTCTGCCTCATTCTCAGGGCCTTTGGTAGGTGAGGATCTTTAGGAGCAAGAGCTGTCATGAGCTATGCAAACCATAAAACCACAGAATTCAGATCTACCATCCGCTCATCTTACAAGATTTTTAAAAAATGGCCTTATATTTCTTCTGTTGTAATGTCACTTGCAGTAATTCTAGGAAAACTAATTAGAATATTCCTGTTTTCTGTAGTGGCTCTAGCTAATTTCCATTACAAATAGTTTCTCCAAAGCTTGAAGAGAAGCACATTGCATTAATGAGGAGTGACTCTCCCATGAATACCAATATCTATTCTTTGCAGATTAACAACAAATAAATATAAATGTCACTTTCCAATGGGGAATGGGTGTATTAAAATCCCAGACAAGCATCAGGACACAGTAAAAAAATACTTGTTTGCAGTTGTGACACAACCCACAAGTAACAGAAAACCTGAGCCGATACTACAAAAAAAGGCTTTAGCTTCAAAGATAAATATATTCATCTGTTGCAGCTAAAATGTCTTTTCTGAAGTAATATATATATATATGATGTGAAAAGTGTGTTTCATTCTGGAGGTAGAAATTACACTAAAAGTGGATTAAACAACCTACAGCTTTTTATGTTTGTACCTCTGGAAAGCAGATGTGAGGAATGGAAAACAAGAGATGATTGTTTTACAGTAATTAGATTTAACTAGCTAATAAGGTGCATTGACGCGAAGTATTTATCATCTGCCTATTAAGACCAGCAACTTAAGCATCTTATTGCTGTAGTCCTAAATGAAATCACTCATGAATCCAATTTGTTTCAATGAAGAGGGGGAAAGCTGTACTTCACAGTGTGTATTTATGCTCACTAGTCTTAGCGATTCATATTACTCATGTTTAAAACGTTAAGGTCATACAACACATTCACTGATCAATTTATGATGCTGTGTCTCTGAGTGCTGGGACCGATTGTGGAATTGCCAGGTTGAAATACTTTCTTAATCATGAGTCTCATAGAGGCTTTGGGCAAATCACTTTCTCTCAATATGTAAGAACCTAAGCAGAGCCTTTTACCTCAGTGGTGTAACGTGGGGTGGGGCGGTTGCCCCAGGCACAAAATTGTTAAGCATCCAAAATTTCAACACCCAGTGCTGCCTCAATACATCTGCATGCTTCCATCACTGGGCTCTGTTGAAAACTGCTTCTCCATGCAAACCAGGAAGTGACCTCTCCGGACAACAGAACAACTCTTTCCTTATCTCTGCAGCTGCAATCTCCTGGGTGGTGGATGGCGTTATACTCCATCCTTTTCCCTCCCTCTCATTGTGTGTGGTCCCGGGCACTGGCAATTCATGCTATGCCACTGTGCTGAATCAGGCCAATGGTCCATCTATTCCAGCATCCTTTTCTCACAGCAGCTAACCAAATGCCTGTGGGTAGCCCACAAGGGAACTTTCCCCTCATGCCATTTCCAGCAACTGCTACAGAGAAGCAGATTGCCTCCAACAGTGGAAGTAGAACAGAACCACCGATGTTCGTAGCCATTGATAGCTCTCTCCTCCGTTACTTGGTCTGTTTTAAAGCTATCCAAGTTGGTGGCCATTGCTAGGCTCTTGTAGGAGCAAATGCCATAGGTTAACTATGTGTTATGTGAAGAAGTATTTCTTTTTGCCTCTCCATATGGAATGGACAGGGTTAATATCTTTCATTTAAGGGCTAAATATTAAACTCGACATTAAATACTAAATGAATTGTTAGGGCAGGCACACTCCTACCTTCCCTGGGGCTACTCCAAGAGAAGTCCAGATTAGGGAGCTTGTGCCATCATCAGACCCGGAAGTTGGCTTGAGAGAACTCAGTTCTGTATTTTGTACCATTTGCTTGCTGTAGTATTTTAAATTGTTAGCCACCCTGTACGCCTTAGGCAGACAGACCACACACATAAATAAAATAAATAGGCAAACCTTCAGCTAGAGGGTGCATTTCACCTTTATCTATAACGGTTTTGCATCCCCACAACCCTGCAATTTTCCATCAGCACTAACAGCTTACTGACCAGTACTGTTTCACAGTATTTTACTTCTGACAAGTTGTGCTTCTAAAGAATATGGCTATTTAGCTCAAGGCCTAGAATAACCACTGAACCTGTCTAGACGGAACACCAAAATATTATTACATCAAGACATATGACTGCCCTTACCCAGATAAATGCACATCTGTACCACAGCTTAGGGAAAGAAGCCATTCCTCTTTCCAAAGCTGAAAGTAAATTGCCTGTAGAGCAGAGGAGGGGAAACCTATTTCAGTCTAAGAATCCTTGTTGCCAACCTTCCTGAGGCCACACATCAGTCTTGGGTGGGGACAGAGTCAAAAGTGGGTGGGGCAAGGAAAGTGACTCATAGCTTTGGCCAGTAGCCTACATTCCAGCAATATGAAAGTCAAGGTTTCTTTACGTACACAAATATCCTGGCAAGCAAGAAGCAAAATCACAGCTGAATGACACATTCCAACAAGGCAAAAGCACTGAGGCGGATGGAACAGGACCAGTAATGGTATGGTCTGGAGAGCAGACATGGCTTGGGCACTGGCCAGAGGACTAGATAGAGACCTGAAGGGCCCTGGGGATCCCCACCATGGCTCTATAGAAGTAAAAACACTTATACTTTACAGCGATCCCCACCCCCACACCTTTGGAGAGGCAATCACTATATACTAGAGTTGCATTCATCTTACCACTTAAGTGTCTTGTCAAATAACTTGGGCTGTGATCCCAAATAATTTCCAAGGCTCACACAAGGTTCTTGAGTTGTTGGACTACAACCTGCATTATCTCTGATGTCCTAGATAGCAGTAATAGAAACAATTTACAAGTTCTGGGATGCAGGTGGCGCTGTGGGTTAAACCACAGAACCTAGGAATTGCCGATCAGAAGGTCGGCGGTTTGAATCCCCGCGACGGGGTGAGCTCCCGTTGCTCAGTCCCAGCTCCTGCCCACCTAGCAGTTAGAAAGCATGTCAAAGTGCAAGTAGATAAATAGGTACCACTCTGGCGGGAAGGTAAACGGTGTTTCCGTGTGCTGCTCTGGTTTGCCAGAAGCGGCTTAGTCTTGCTGGCCATGTGACCCAGAAGCTGTATGCCAGCTCCCTTGGCCAATAAAGCGAGATGAGTGCCGCAACCCCAGAGTCGGTCACGACTGGACCTTATGGTCAGGGGTCCCATTACCTTTACCTTACAAGTTCTGTTAAATCTTCATACATGGCTGAAAGGTGTATGAAGGTCTATATACACATTTAAGTCAGCCTTTGCCAACCTGGTGCCCTCTAGATGTTTTGGACTCCCACAGCCTGTCAGTTCCAAACAGTTGTCCGGGGCTGATATGCAGCTGGGAAGCATTAGGTTTATAAAGGCTAGTATGTTCATGAAATATATAAGCAACTGTTTTGAACAAATGAGCCTATCTTGTTTGACTGAAAGCTGTTTGGCAGCACCTTAATGAAGTGCGTTCAAGCTCTTACTATGCTTTGTCATGTAGTGCAAGCTCATTATAATGAAGTATCCCACAGTACACAAAGAAGACATCACTCAATTACCAGATTGCTTCTCTATTTGTTGTCATCTCCCCCATTATATACTGTGTGGGCAAAAAAACCCCCGCTTTTCTTTTCCAAGAGCTTACTGAAGGACAGCGTTGAACGTAGAATTAAAGAACACAAAAGGCTATAAAATGGTCTGAGCAGCTGGAAAGCAACCAGCTTACCATTTAAAATGAGTATTATGCATTTGATTTTAAAATGACTAAAATGAATGCCAACCACGACTCCACCCTTTTAAAAGTCATAGTCCACTTCAGTCGCTGGAAAGTACAAAAAACACACCACCTTCTTTAGCAACTACTGTAACCCAAATTGTCAGGATGCTAGGCCGCCACACAGGGATGTCTTTCTGAGGGTCTTTCTGAGGTTGTTGGCCTTCCTCCAAGGGAAAAGGAGCTTTGTTCCAGCAACATCTGGAGGGCCACAGGTTCCCCCTCCTTGCTGCTGAAAAGCCGTGGGCATGAGTCCCCGGGACCAGCCAGCTGTGGAAAACCTCAGACCCAGGTCTCAAAGGTATCCTTCCAAGTCTCCCTTGTTCACCCTGAGGGATCTTCCCCAGTATGTACTCCTCTCTAGCTCTGCTTCAAACTCAAATGTTTTTCCCTCGTTGGAATGTGTCCTTGGGACCCCAACAGTGCCCCTGCTTGTTTGGGTGGAGGATACAGAGGGCAGCTCCTGATAAATAGCTCCGTCAATGGAGCTACTTTTCTCACCAATTTCTATTTAAGCCATTGCCAGGATACAGTAATAGTAGTTTCCATTAACATCCAATGTCAGTGATCAGGCTTGTGTGACTGTTCTTCAAACCGTACATGTAGTATTCGCAAGGACATTAATTCCAACATCAAAAAGCATTTCAGGATTGATAATTTAAGCAGTGTGTAACCTTACAATGCTGAACCCGACACATACAAGCAATACACATGTAATTACAGTAGCATACTCCTCCTGCAGAATGAAATATTATTTCCCATCATATTCAAAACGGTATTTATTAATAAATGTAAATTTCTCAACAATGAGTTCTTAATGCTTTATTGAAACTACTTTGCTTCTGCGAAGGTTGACTCTTTATTCATGATTTTTCCAGGACAGAGGGAGCGAAAATTAACAGGGAAGAAATGAGGCAGTAGTCAGAAGATGATGGAATACTCTTGAATCCCACTGATCTGAGTGCGACTAGCAAAGCAGAGCTTTGAGAATACTGCTATATTACAACCAGCAAACATTCAGACAAATCACTACAAAATAATAAAAAAATTCTCCCAGTAGCACCTTAAACACCAACTAGGTTAGTACTTGGTATGAGCTTTCGTTTGATAGGAAAATGCCAAGGCAGTATATAGCCAACTAGCTTATGGTTCAAGCAATTCCAGCAATTATTTATTATAAATTTTGACCATAATTAAGGTGGTTGGGGGAAGGTATTTATCTAATAGAGCCAGACTTGATGCCAAGAACCAGTTTAAAACTTTAAATGTAGTATTTAATTAGACAGGGTGGCAGAGCCACAATTTCCCAACTGGCAACATGCAGGCATACCTTTGAATTTTCTAAGGCTAATTAAATTATTTTCTAATAATTTCTGCTGGAAAGCTGCACTGGTAAGCATTCCCACAATGCATGGTGTTCTGCCACAGACACGAAGATAAATGAAGCCAACATGTTTTCTTGTAGCAGTGAAGGAAATATCCAGTCATCCCAGAGTTGTCAAGCAAGGCACAAATTGTGATGGTTTGATCTAGTATCTTCTAGGGGAACCAAGGACACTCAAAATGGGAACAAGTAAGAGACGCTCAGCCAAGAGTTATTAACTGCACAGGGTAAATTTAAACAAACTGCCGACCAGGTAGCACTCATATCTCAATAAATCAGAATTAAGTTTCCTGTACCTGCTGGTTCAGAAATTCTAATTCCTGTATGCCCAAGAACAATAACGTCTTCTTCAGAATATATTGCTCAGTGAGAGCCTACATCTTAAGAAATTCAATGGTACCTCGGGTTACAAACACTTCGGGTTACAGACTCCGCTAACCTGGTAGTAGTACCTTGGGTTAAGAACTTTACCTCAGGATGAGAACAGAAATTGCGCAGCAGTGGGAGGCTCCATTAGCTAAAGTGGTACCTCAGGTTAAGAACGGTTTCAGGTTAAGAACGGAACTCCGGAACGAATTAAGTTCATAACAAGAGGTACCACTGTAAAGCCACATTAGGGAAAAGACAACCTTAACTCAGTGTGGCGGCCTCCAAAAAATCACTAAAACCACAAAGAATGGTTGTATCCTTTCTCCCGCTGTAACTATGCATACAGTCTAATGGGTCCTTACCACTGCACCTTCCTGGTTTAATATGCACTGACCTCTGTACTGACAGCAGGCAGTTCTGGTGACTAAAATGGTAGTAATCTCTCAGACTTCGGATGGCCGTGACAAAGAGATCTAATAGAGAGGGGTTGTGTTTGCCTTGAGATCATAGCTGTCAACCTTTCCCTTTTCTTGTGAGGAATCCTATTTGGAATAAGGGAATTTCCCTTTAAAAAAGAGAAACGTTGACTGCTATGCTTGAGATGAGTTCACCTCTTTTCTGGTACCCCTTGCCATGTTACTATTATTGGGTCCTCTGGCCGCTGTTATCCTCTGTTGCACTTTCAACTGTCTCTCTCCCCTCAGGTCAAGAACAATACTCTAAATTTGCAAGATCAGGAGCAATAGTCAGCTGGGATTTGCAAGGCATTGTGATGTCAACCCAGACTAGTCCCTGAACAGCCCTCTGGAAACCGCAAGGCAAAATGGGTGAGAAATTCACTATTTAATAACAAGCCTAGAACTGATAGAAAAATGTGTGTGTTCATCCCCCTGCCCCCCGCCCGCCCCCCGTAACAGAGATTGCAATTGTAATCTAAACATATCTAGCATAACTGCATTTTTGGGAACTGATGCAGAGAAAAGTATTAGGTAAAACCTTTGGAAGTTGTTTGAAGAGTTTTGCCTTTTTTTAAAAAAAAAAGTACAGAGAGAGCGAGAAATCACTGTTTCCAGTTGCACTGCAGCAAGAAAATGGTATCTTTAAAATGGATTAGTATGATTGGCTGCAGACTGTTGCAATATAACTTACTGTAATCATAATAATTTCATACTTGAACTTGTAACAGGGAGTTCAATTTGACTGTTTAATGTTATACAGTACATACTATAAACTGAACATAATTGAAGAGCACGCTAACTGAATCTTAGCGTATAGTCTCTTTATACATTATTTTACTGCAGCTACTGTATGCAGATCTCAAAGTGTTAGTACATAAGATATTCATTATACGTGTATGAGGAGGATAAAACCTAAAAGGTTTATAAACATTGTCATCTGCACCTGTTTTCCCAATTACACATTAAAATGCAAGAAATGAACATTTAAACTGCAAAACTATAGATTAAATTTAAACATTGGCATTTTGTGATTAACTGATGTGCAGCAATATCAATGGAAATATGACCAAACTATGTCCATGCAAATAAATCTTCAACAGTCTGCAAGTAGTTTCAATATCTGTTCCATACTTTGTATAAAATGGTCTTAAGATATATACTCCGTAAATGTTGTCAGTGCAATATTGTCAGTGAAGAAAATGTGGTGCTAACTTCCTTTTCCCACCCCCCTAGGATATAAAAACTCTCATTTGCACTGCTAAACTTTGCGAACCACTGAGGTTACTTTGTGCTAGGGAAGTTTCTAAGTGAAGTCATCTGAGCTACCTTCAGCTAATGTTTTCAGACAGCTGTTTACCCAGAACTACAGGCATAAAAATATAGGACAGCTGAAGAACAGTAATTACTAGCTAAAAGAGCCACTACAAAAAGCACTTAATCAGAACAGCTTGATAACACAAACTGTCTGGCTTTGTCTATTGCTGCTGCTGAATAATAATACAAATCAATACAAATTATATAATAAAAAAAGCTTAGAAAAAAGTTGAATCACCTCTGAAAAATATACTTGCAAACATGTTTGCTAACTACCATGATGTCTCACATCCCTTCCCCAGCATATACTTCCTTGGAATTATAACTTAAAAGGATGCCTTTTGTTAATTTTATGACAATGTCCCATTATTCCATGAGATAAAATATTAATAAGTTAAAATTAGATTCTTTTACATTTACTGCTAGTAAGCAGGAGGAAAACAGCATGTTAAAACTATAAAGTGTGCTTGGCTAAGCATAAATAGTAACCTATACATTTTGGTTCAAAGACAGTTTGTAAAACTGAATACAGGACAATGCCTTAAGGAGTTTTCCCCTAGTTGTTTTTCTTTTCTTTTCCTTTTTTGTAATTTTACTCCAGAAACAAAGTTCAATCACTTTAAGGTAGGACATAAAGTGAAGCTTCATACAGATTTTGAATACCCTGACTGGAATATTCTGCAGCTGATCATTCAAATAAAAACACGGCCCTCCTAAGTCCCACCCCCTAACTGCCCATAACCTCACTCACAAAAATAAAAATTTTGGTTAACAAAGAAGAAAGTACAATAAACTCTTGGTAGAACGTTCTTCTCATGAGGCAAGGTAGCATATCCTACAGCCAGATAAGACTTAAAAAATTACATTGCAATTTCATTACATTTTCCTCATAAACATGCAACTCACTGTGAAATACAAAACACTTGGCTCTGAAGAAAGAACAGCTTTATAAAGACAGACTGCATCAATAAAATTTTCTTTCCGATTTTTACAAGGTTATAAAACCTGCTTTTTCACTAAAGTTCAGGTACCAGGTTTCATATTATAATGTAATAATTTGCTCTTTGTGAACATAATGTTCAAGAGGAAATATACACATTGACATAAAAAGGTAAAGGTAAAGGTACCCCTGCCCGTACGGGCCAGTCTTGACAGACTCTGGGGTTGTGCGCCCATCTCACTTAAGAGGCCAGGGGCCAGCGCTGTCCGGAGACACTTCCGGGTCACGTGGCCAGCGTGACATTGCTGCTCTGGCCAGAGCCAGAGCCAGAGCCGCACACGGAAACGCCGTTTACCTTCCCGCTGGTAAGCGGTCCCTATTTATCTACTTGCACCCGGAGGTGCTTTCGAACTGCTAGGTTGGCAGGCGCTGGGACACAGCGCCACCTGCGTCCCTCCCACACATTGACATACTAGACTATTAAAAATTCAGTTACAGAATTTTATTGATACAGCAGATTAAACCAATAAGGAAAAATAAGGGGATAGGATTTCATTACATTATTTATTAACACATAAAAAATTAACATATTAAATCTTTTTTTTTTTTTAAATGCTCAATGCCACGAGAGGTCCAGGAGTCTGGAATCAATACTGAGGTGCATAAAATGAATCGACTTTCACAAATCTGCATCTGGCTGTATTATTTTATCCCACATCATTCAAAATCAATTTGGCACCTTTGAAGACAGATGGGTGCCAAAGGTAAACACTGGATTAGATACATAAAGATAAAGAGATCATGTATTTCCTTTTTCAAGCAAATAGTGTCAGAAGTGTCACTATTTGTCAAGCTGATAATTTGTTCACAGTTAAATGCCAATAAAAATAAAAATACAGACACTGACAGATATTGCTTGATATCCATTCTAACTCCCCCCCCCCAACCCTCCCTTTTTCGAAATAAACATATCTAACAAACAGTCTGGTACTGTCAGGTTTAAAGCCGCTGTAAAAGCTATACAAGCACTTTAGAAGTCAGAAACATTTCTTTTTTAAAAAAAGGATTATTTACAGGTGGTTTCTTTACTCCATGTGTTTATATAGCCAGTGCACATTACACTTCACAAGAACCCACAGTTAATGATATTAACATGTTTGTGGCTTATGCTCGTGAGCTACGAACTCCAAATGCAAGGGGCGGGAAACAAAAGATTGGTCTAACTTCCTTCAGCAACCCCACTCTGAGCACCAACAGCTTCCTTCAGCCTGAAACTATGCATAATAAGAGCATTCTTCAAAAAGACTTCACTCCAAAGGCTGGGAACGTGGATTGTTCATTGCCTTTCCCTTTTGGATGTCCTCCGGCTCACCTGAGGGAAAAACACCAGATGAAGAGTTATAGGCTCTAATCCAGAAAAGAGATCTGTCTAGCTAAACAGGCTTCCACACGACTCACCACCTGCTCCATCAAGAACCAAAAGCAGAAATGGGACACACAACCCAAATTCATCTTAAATTGTGCAGCTGGGTGGCCAGTGGCTCCTTATCAACCCTGGTTTGTACTTCCAGCTACCTTTTAAAACAGGCATAGGCGAACTTGGCCCGCCAGATGTTTTTTTGGACTACAATTCCCATCATCCCTGACCACTGGTGCTGTTAGCTAGGGATGATGGGAGATGGGAGTTGTAGTCCCAAAATATTTGGAGGGCTGAGTTTGCCTATGCCTGTTTTAAAATAACCTTTTAAAAGTATGATTTAGATATAGGAGAAAAGAACCATTACTACATGAAAATGTTCTGCTCCCTGAAAAGACGATGGGTCTAATGCCAAAAAACTAGGGCTGCCATTCATCCGTCAAATGGCGTCCGGACGGGATTTTCAAAAATGGCAGGCCATATCAGAAGAGTTGTTTTATTTCATGAATTTCCTAAAACAGAACTTCACGGACGAGGGGGCGATTTAGGAGAGATTTTGCAAAAAAAGCTCAACAACTTTTTCACTTTTTGAAATATGGCAACCCTAAAAAAACTTATTCCATTTATTTCAGAGGGGTATCGTGAAAGAGTTGATTTCAATGGGACTAGGCCGAATCAAGAAGATGGTGAGGCTTACTAGTAATATATCATGTAATGAGTGCTTATTTGGATCAAGACTGAGAACCAGCTCTCACATTAAGCACAGGTAACTTAGATTCCCATTGTGCTCACTTCTCTTGTAGTGTGGCATGTAAATGATTGGCCTACCCCACAATAAAATCCATTCATTTCACTTCCCACAGTAAATGTAGGTACAGAAGGTGTCTCTTTGCTGAAGATCAAACTTTAAGACATGATGTTAAAACAGGCAGGCAAGCCATTGTTTGTTTCTGTATCTCTTGAACACTTGTAGTTATATGTAATAAAATAATTCAAACTGGGGGGAAATGAAAGGAACAGATTTAATAGGTAGCTGTAATACACAAACATTTGCTTACTCTGACTGTAGAAACTTCCTCTTCCTCCATTGTTACTTCTTGGGGAATGTCCTGAACAGGGGAACTACTTTGAAATACATCCATCTCTTCAGTTGATTCATTTTCTTTACTTGCTGTTTGCTTTGACCGTCCAGCTCTTCTAAAATGGCAAACCACAAATCAAGTGTATTAATCAAGGAGTGTTAAGCACAGGTCATCACAGCATTTAAGCAAAACTGAACTTATTTCCCGTAAGCCTTTACAGTGCATACATGTTCAAAGGTTGCTGCAAAACTCTGGAGGGACATTAAGAGCACTGCCCAGCAAGTTAACAATTTTGGCAGAATTATCTGAGGTATCAAAATTTTAAAACTAAATTTAATGTACCCTATATTAAATTCGCCTCACACTCACCCTTTTTTCTGCTGCGACGGTGGTGCTTTTGGTGGTCTCCCTCGCCTTTTCTGTGGTGTTGATTGGTTCGATTCAGCTGGACTTATTTCAGATGATTCAGACCTGTTTGGGAAGCATATTTCAAAGTTACACAGCAGATTTAGAATTAAAAGACATTGAAAGTTAGAAAGCAGATATCAAAACAGGGGGAATACCTCTGTTGTGCTTTCCTTGGCGTCTTGTACTGCCGACCTTTTGGCTTCTGCTCGATATTTTGCATTTCTTCTTCCTCCTCCTCCTCTTCCTCCTCCTCTTCTTCCTCTACAGGTTTTACTGGTGTGGCTTTTTTCCTACCTCTTTTAGGAGCCTTTACTACTGGCTCTTCCTTTTGCGTAGCAGCCTTGGGAGGTCGCCCTCTTCTCCCCTTCTTTGGTGGGCTATTTTGCTCATCTTCACTTTCTAGCACATCTTCCTTTAGTCTCTTTTCCTCTGACCACTGAGGTTCCTCAGACTCTGAAATGGCCGCTGCTCTCTTTCTCCCACGCTGACCACTCCTAAGTTTTGGTTCTTGTCCTAGTTTATTCAGGTCGTCTATACCCAATTTTTCTTCTGAGTCTGTAATGATTTTCTTCCTTCCTCTGGGCTTTTCCAGATCTGACTAAGGAACAAAGAGAAAATTACTTCTCCTATCAAATATCTTCAAGATTCTACTTCGGAAAACAGATTCAAGATCAAGTGACGCCCTCCTAAAATGGGTTGCAGTATTTTATCCTTTTAACTTAAAATCTTATCTCTTAACCTTTTTGGCTTTACAGTCATACCTTGGTTTGAAGTAGCTTCATGTTAAGTATTTTTGGGTTGCGCTCCACAGTGACCCAGAAGTAACGGAGCGCGTTACTTCCGGGTTTCGCCGCTTGCGCATGTGCAGATGGTCGAAATGACGTCACACACATGCGCGCAAGCGGCGAATTGCAACCCATGCATGCACAGACGCGGGTTGCGTTCGCTTCAGGATGCGAACAGGGCTCCGGAATGGATCTCGTTCAGATCCAGAGGTACCACTGTATTGTGAGAGCACATAATCTGAGGGGGAGGGGGTTAAAAGCAAGGTTAAAGTGAGTTGGGGGAGGAGTTAATAGCCTGCAGCAGTTCTACTTAGCTGTCTGCAATCTCTGGGAGTTCATGACCAGGACATGTAAAAGGAGCATTTTCAATGTATTGGTGGAAGAGACTGAAGAGAGTGAGATTGTGACTTTTGGATTAAGGCTGGTTGCTGAGGCTTGATTATGGGTTGTTTGTGTCTCTTTGCTTGTGGGTGTGGCAAAGCACATGATCTGGGGGGGGGGGTGTTTGAGGGAAAGGCCTGGAGTGCTGTCTCGTGGTGTATGTAGGATCAAGAGACATGGGCGGCAAGGGAGCTGTTGCAGTGACTTGCAACACCTGTGCATGTTTGGCTTCCTGCCTGAGAATGTGCAAAACCAAACCTGCAGCAAGTGTAACCTATGAAACCCAAACAGCTTTGCATCTTCGTAGTTCATGTTGTCCCCAGACTGGTGCCCTCCAGATGTGGTTGACTCCAACTTCCACCCTTTTTAACCATTGGCCATGTGGACAAATACTGACCGGAGTTGGTGCTCCCAAAGCAAATGTGCTAATTTTTAAAAGCTGGTGCCATTTTAAATTTTCAAGTGTATTCTTTTCTTTTTATTTAGATACCTACTGGAGGGGGGGAAACCACAATACACTTAATTCATCCTTACAATTTCAGAATCATCTCTCTTGTCATTCTTCTTTCCAGGCAAAGGCGAAGCCATTGTATAGTCTTCATTTTCGCTGTGGTCCATTTCAGTACTATCAAGTCTATAACACACATATTCAAAGACTTTTTAGAAATATAATTAATACTGCCACTTCTGATTTAGTATCAAATTAACAATGGCTTCAGGAAAAGGCCCAAAGCAACAAACTGTTCTTAATGGATTTTTAGATAACTTAAAACTGCTAAAACATATTTCTATTAGCCTCCAACATAAAGTTATCATCTATTACGACAGATAGACCTGCATATTTCAAGACTACCTGGGGTGGGAGGACAGGTGCTATCCCATAAATATACTATGCCTCTTGAAGACCTAGCAGGCAGAAAGTCTACCCTCAGTGCACTGTTGTCCTGAAATACACTTTTTCCCAAAGGAAGGAATGGCATCCATTCACTTAAAAGGAAGACAATAAAGGGGTACATTCACTGGGGACTAAAACCTGATCCAAGTGACCCCAATGCAGGAGGAGTAGCCGGGGTGGGGGCAGCTGCCCCTCCCAAATCAATACTAATCTGAGGTTTTGCCCCCTAACAAAAGTCTGCCCCCCCAACGAAAATCCTGGCTATGCCCATGAGAGGAACAGGAATACCCCTCTCAAGTAGGGCAAAAAATAGCTTCCCTTTTGTTCCATTTCAACTCAAAGGAAGTTACTGAAAAACAAGCCATATCCATACACCAGCTTGTTTCATAGGATGCATTTCTTTCTATACAATAGAATTGTAATGATGCTGGCACACTGCAGCACGATGGCAGAGAAGCCGGTGGGCAGCCCAGGCAACTAGCATGGGTGGTGGGTAATCCAGGGGAGACCCAGAGGAAGAGCCAGGACAGCTCATGGCAAATCTCCAGGAATCGCCCTGCTCTGTCGCTGCTGTGCACCTCCTGCCAATGCCACTACTGCAGCCTCAGTAGCATCAGAGCAGGATGGTTGCTGGGGAGCTGCTACACCCAACCCTTCTGTTCCTTTGTGCCTTGCCTGAGCCATGGCTCACTTGAGCGGTGGGGGAGGGCAGTTCGACCGAGCAGGTGGACAAGCAAGGCTGGAAGGGGGAGGAAACCTGTGGCAGACAATGATGGCAAGGGAGGGGAAATAAAGGAGCTTATTTTTCTCCTTCCCTGCAACCCCTTCAACCACTGTTGTTGTGGAAATCCCAAGGAACAAGCCTGCAGGCTTCTTCCCTCCTCCCACCAGGGGCAGCAGCCCCCATTGCACCTGTGTTTTGTCTAACTCCAGCAATAAAGGATTTCACTTCTGCACTTTCTGTGTTGCCATTTCAGTAAAGAGCTCTGCAGTTCTGTTCCACCCCACCTAACTGGGAAGAAAAATAATGGCAATCTCGTATAGCAAGATAGGGAGCATGTAGGATTCTGCCTTTATAAAGGACCCCATGCCCAACAATGTCTCTCCGGTATGGAAGTAGCAGAGGGAATGGCAGGGTCTCAGTAGAGGAGAACGTTCTTTGAACTGGGAAGGCCCCGGGTTCAAAACCCTGAAAGGCACTGCCAGTCATAAAGCAATGTTACAACTGTGTAAGACCAGAGATACAAGAGTTCTGTGAAATTATTATTATAGAGCACTTTCTCTTGGTACATGCTAACTGAAATTCTCACGTTGTTTAGCACATCACTATCCTAAGGAACGTTAGGCTGAAATACAGCAACTTCAGCTTAATTGAAGCCACACAGTACAGCTAATGGCAAAATTTAGACCAGGCTTCCTCAACCTTGGCCCTCCAGATGTTTTTGGCCTACAACTCCCATGATCCCTAGCTAGCAGGACCAGTGGTCAGGGATGAAGGTCGATTGTAGTCTCAAAACATCTGGAGGGCCAAGGTTGAGTAAGCCTGATTTAGACCTCAGCAAAAACCTGCTTCAAATTAAAAAAAAAATGAAAGTAGCTTAACATATAATTCTGTAACTTGGCATGCTTTCGAGTATTATTGTTACATTATTCTGGTAGGCCAAGTTGTATCAAGAACGTCAACATTGATAGATTCATTTCATTCATTTAACAGATGTGTCAGGCAATGATGACAGCATATGGCTGTCACAGAAATGACATAGCAGACTCAAAGAAATAGATTAGAGCCAACACTGCAATAAGATTACCGTTAGTGGCACCCATCCACCCAACTGTGGCTATCTGAAGATCCTTTTGCCAAATCGGCTGCACATTTTGTTGCATGAAGTACAAAAAATGACACTCCTTTGGAAGTTAACACTAGTATACCACTAAATAATACCAGTATAAGGGAAAGTTTTATATAGGGTTTATATATTAACTACTGACAAGCTAATCACTTTGCTGTGTACCCACCTCCCTTTGATTCTTCCAGGTGAGGATGGATTTGAATTACTGCTGGCGTTGCTTACGGTTTCCATTCGTGAAGATTTGGATTGAGACTGCTTGCCAGCTGACGATAGAGGCTTATTAACTGCTCCAAGAACGTTGGCAGCTTTGGGCTGGTGGAGGGGAAAAGCACATTCTCAGTTTCAGCTTATTATTTTTAGTATTAGGAATATCCGTCTCTCAGGTAACAAACCAATCTTAAACCTGCAGTAGGCAATCCCAGAGCTTGAAAAATTAAGTTTCAAGCCAAGACAAAAGGCTAGACAAAAGTTGCAGTTTTTACCCCTAAGGTGTTATAGTCTTGCGCCCATAACATTTTCCACGAGCAAAGTCAGACATATCCTGGCCACAGTCATCCATGCCCTGCTCTCAAGATTTGTTCACTGCAGTGCATTATAGCATTTTGTACACTGGAAATGCCTATTAATTCAGAATAGGTTGCTAATTGGAAATAGGAACTAGGGATAACATCCTGCCAGTTTTGAGACCAGGCGGTTGCCAACCAGGTGGTTGACAATTCAAATTGTACAATGGTGCCTCGCAAGACGAAATTAATTCATTCCGCAAGTTTTTTCTTCTTGCGAGTTTTTCGTCTTGCGAAGCACGGTTTCCCATAGGAATGCATTGAAAATCAATCAATGCATTCCTATGGAAACCGCCTTCAGACCAGGTCCGGGGACAGTCTGTCCCCCGACCTCTTCTGAAGGCTGGGGGGGGGGGAGAGACAAGGGCTTTTCTTCCCACTGCCAGCCTTCAGAAGGCTGTTCTGAAGGCTGGCGGTGGGAAGAAAAGCCCTTCTCTCCACCTCCCGCCCCGCAAGCTCCGGGGACAGGAGGGCTTTGCTGCCGCCCGCTAGCATTTTAAAAGCCCCCGGGACAGCGGAGAAGCAGCAAAGCCTTCGCTGCCGACCCCCAGCATTTTAAAAGCCCCCGGGACAGCGGAGGTCTTCTGAAGGCAGGCGGTGGGCAAAAGTCTTTGCTCCCCCCCGCCTGCCTTCCAAAGCCGTCCGGGATAGCGGAGAAACGCGCTGCGCTTCTCCGCTATCCCGGGAAGGCAGGCGGGGGGAGCAAAGACTTTTGCCCCCCGCCGGCCTTCAGAAGAGGTCCAGGACCTCTTCTGAAGGCCGGAGGGGGGTGAAAGGCTTTGCTCCCCACCGCCAGCATTTAAAAGAGGTCCCCGGAGATTTCCCTATGGGCTCTCTTCTTGCGAAGCAAGCCCATAGGGAAATTCGTCTTGCGGAACGACTCAAAAACGGAAAACTCTTTCGTCTTGCGAGTTTTTCGTTTTGCGAGGCGTTCGTCTTGCGAGGCACCACTGTACCTGGCTACCTGAAGGGCAACTTTGGTCACATGTACCTGCCTCTGCATTGAAATCACTACTGTAGGGCCTTCTCCAGATGCTCCCCCCAAAAAATTAGGTGGGATGTGGCACCGCATTCTGAAATGCTCCCCCAAAGGTAACTTGTCTGGTTTGTTCTCTTTATGTTTTCCAGCACTAGACAAATAACTTTATTATATTTTCTAGGCATTTTTAAAAGCCAGCTCCCTGGTACTCATGTGTGTTTCATCTAAAAACCACCATCCTAGTCTGCAGGGTTTTTTCTTCTTCTTTTTTTAAAAAAACCTCATTTAATAAAAAGGGGGGAGTGAGACAAATAAGTTTAATTTGGTGCAATACTAAGTAGGTATATACAAAAGCCCACCTTTCCTGGCGTGAAAAATGATTTCATTTCTGGAGGCAGATAGTTTTTGGTATTACTGAAATTCTGCAAAGAGAAACAAAACTAATTAGAAGAAATATTTCAATAGCAGTTTAGTCAGTATCCTTGGTTGGCTCTTGGGAGCCACACTAGTAAAAAAGCTTTATTGTTATAGGTATCAGAACAGATTTTTGATTCAATATTATGATCACAGTAGCAGATAAATTTAATGAAAAACAGCCAGTTTCCCAGCAGCACTTTATAAAGACTGAATACCCTGTGTTGTACACAATATTATGGAGTAGAATTTATTAATCTTTCAAGTCTATAAAATTGAGAGTCCTCCAGATACTATGTTGTTTTGTTACCATAGAACAGTGGTTCTCAACCTGTGGGTCCCCAGATGGGACTACAACTCCCATCATTCCTAGCCAGCATGACCAGTGGTCAGGGATGATGGGAGTTGTAGTCCAACAACATCTGGGAACTCACAGGTTGAGAACCACTGCCATAGAACAAAACAGCTCCCCTTTGTAATAAGTTGCACTTACCATGAAATGTTATTCTGGTCAGCAAAGAGTGGAGCACGCAGGTAAGTCTTCACTCCTCTTCTGGAAAGCAGGGTCAAAACTTTTGTTCTTGCCTTCCAGAAGAGCTAGCCCATACCTGTAGGCTTCACTTCTCAATTCAACAAGGAAAGGTCCCAATCCACAAGCCAAATTTTACCTTGTCTGGTTGAGTGAAATACCGAGCTGGAAGTACAGGGTCTTTGGGCGATTCCAAACTATATGTTGTGCTCTTTGATATTATGATGTTCATTGCTATATCACACACCGTGTAAAGTTTCTGGGGAAGGGAAAGAAAGTGATTTTGAACACTATCAGAAAACATCCTAAATTATAACACAAAAGGTCTTGAAAGGGTCAAACTTACGAGAATTGTTGTTTGAGACAGTCAAAATATCTAGAGTACTATAACTAAAGCAAGTTTTGTATGTAAAAGCTCATATATATTTTGTAACACCATCAATCTACACGAGGGAGATGGATATTGCAGCGCATGACATAATGTCACCTCTCTGCTCAGCATATGAATGCCTGCAAATATGGAATCCAGATTATCTGAGGGTTAAAATGGTCCAGCCCCCCATTTCAGTTCTATGAAAAATGGAAGCAACCTTCAGTATAAGAGGAAAGTAGAATACAAAGTTCATTTTATCCTGAAAGAACACACTGCCCAATATGTTCCACCTTTTACAGCACTTTAACTGGTGTGTCGAGATTCACTAGTGAGTCACAGCCTGATCCAAGTGGATCACAGCACAAGCAGGGCAACCATGTAAATATATGGTAAAGGATTAAGAAATGGGGTCCCCAATTGCTTGTTTGGGGTTAAAGTGGGTCCTGGATATGAAAAACCTGAAGACACATGTTTTACAGCACAGCCCTTATGAGGAATATGAAATACATTTTTAAAAAGCTAACAAAATTTATAAAGCAGCAGCTTAAGAACATCTTATACAACTGTCAAGCACAACTCAAGCAAATCAGCTGGGATGTTCATGAACATCCTATGATATGATAAAGGGCTGTTTCTTTGGATTTTTGGAGTCAAGGCTGATTTTTGAACAACATATCTCACAGAGAAGCACAGCTGATAAGAAGCAGCAGCAGCAGCAGCAGCAGCAGCAGCCCTGTGTTGGGCAAAAAGATTCCTGCAGTGCAGGGGTTTGGACTAGATGACCCTTGTGCGTCTATGATTCTCTCTATGATTCTATAATTGTAGGAATTTATTATAAAGAATGACAGAGCTAGAATAAAGGATTGCATTTATCTTACAACGATCTTGGGAGAGCTAGTGCCTATTGTTGAGTTAAGATGGAATCTGTTAAAGAAACTTCCCCAAGGAAGAAGCTATCAACGAGTTGCATGAATCTGAAGAATCATAGCTGAAAGCAACTTTTTACTTGTGACCCACTGGTTCATAGTTATTTGTATGGGTTCACCTGCATGTGTTCAGGTTGTTGATATGTTTTACTCGTATAACATAGATACTAATTGAGTCTATTTATTGCACATGAACATCCTAATCACAGCTGCTCAGCCAACCTTCACAAAAAGCTTAATACCTAATAATATAGTACTCTTGAAACAGGAGAGGCACTGTGCAAGTGTCTAAAAATCATAATAGAGTAACTGATCTCTCTCTCTCTCTCTCTCTCTCTCACACACACACACACACACACACACACACACACAAAATTCAATTATCCTAATACCTGGGATGGAGACATGTTAGGTCTAAAACTATTTGCAGCATCCAAATATTTTAATTCAACTTACTTCATTCATTTTTGGGTCATCGGGTCCTTGAGCATCTTTTGTCTGTTTAATGTTTTCTACCATTTTTCTGATAAATGCATGGCTATTATTTTCGTTTTTAGACATCAATATTTCTAATATGAACCAAAGACACCTAAAAGAAAAATTCTTTATTAAATATACAACTGTCAGAAAACACAACCATATACTCTGCAAAAGTGCATGGTCATCTGTCATGGATGCTTTAGCTTAGTTTCCTGCATTGCAGAGGGCTGGACTAAATAACCCTTGAAGTCCCTACTAACTTTACAATTCAATGATTCTCTATTCACAATGGTTAAAAATAATTAACTGATTTCTCTAGTCTGGGAAAAGAGAGAATTGAAAAAGCAATTTCCTTAGCGAAACTAATGCAAACTACAAATCAGCATATGAAAACAGACTGACACATACTATCAATTGTATAACGTATCTGATCTTTTTGGAAAGTCTTACTCTTTAATATCTTTCAGTTGTTCGATATCTTGAACTTTGACATAATCGGGATCATGAGCCAGAAGATGTATAGTATATGGAACAACATACTCTGGTAAAAGCGACAAGAGTTTTTCTGAAAGTGTAAAATTGAGGGGGAAATAAGTAAGGTTTAGACTGCTTCATAATAGCGATCAAAGAATATTCAATTTATATAGATTCCAATACAAATCATTTTCAATCTCATGCAAATACATCCACAAAGACAAGTGCATATATGCGAGGGGCCAGAAGATTCCAACTTCTGAATGAAGGCTTTAAAAAGTTGCAGCCCTAAACCTAGAAATAACTGAGAGGCAACGACATCAATATTGGGCAAAAGGCAACTTTGGTCAGAAACCTTGCTCCTGCACATACACAGCTGAAGCTTCCAGGAAATTGAAGAAGAAGAAGAAGAAGAAGAAGAAGAAGAAGAAGAAGAAGAAGAAGTATAGTAGTTTGGATTTGATATCCCGCTTTATCACTATCCTAAGGAGTCTCAAAGCGGCTAACATTCTGCTTCCCTTCCTCCCCCACAACAAACACTCTGTGAGGTGAGTGGGGCTGAGAGACTTCAGAGAAGTGTGACTGGCCCAAGGTCACCCAGCAGCTGCATGTGGAGGAGCGGGGATGCGAACCTGGTTCACCAGATTATGAGACTACCGCTCTTAACCACTACCCCACACTGGCTCTCACTGGCTTTAAGGGCAGCCCCACATACAGCACAGGACAGTAACCTAATCTAGAAATGATTAGGCCGGGCCTGTGTCATTGTGACCATCAGAATACCCTTTGCATACTTCTGCTTATTCCATTTCATTTCTTACCGCTAACTGCTGCATGCTGCTTCAGATATTCCCTTCTCACATTGATGTTTTTCACAAGGCACTGTCTCGCATGCGCTCTTCTCTCTTTTACGGGGTCTTTTGCACACAGTGCACATATCGCCATATACTCTAGTGGCAACCGTAGCCTTGCTAGACCTTTATGAAGTTTCTGAGCAAATGCTTGTCTAACCTGGTAACATTCATCCTGGGGGGGGAAAAAGATGTTATACAACAATGACTTGTTCCCTATATGCTCACCTTTTCTTAGAAGTCCAACGTACTTTGCTGCACACGTTAACACTGTAAAATTTTGACTGTGTCAAGCTATGTATAATTAGCATGCAAATGCCCAGCAATGCCCTTCTGTTTAACTTACATTAATAGCTAATGCACACAGCTGGTACTGTTCTAACGTAATGATTTCGTGATAACAAGGCTCCTGGGCTAGCTTCACAATAGCACTCGCAGCAGCTAGCCTCAGACGAGACATATCAGGTTTGCTGAAAAATAAGAAACGGAATATGAACTAATTAGGATAATAACCATTAGATTATTGTGCAAAGGCTCTTCATGCTTGGCTCACATTTGTTTTCTCACAACCCCCATTATGCGTACCCGAAAGGCAGGAAGGGTCACCTGTCAAGATCACATGATCTGCCTTCTCAGCGTGGCAGTATTCAAACAACCATAGCTCAGCTTATAAAGTAGAGACGAGCGCTGGCCTTCACATATCACCACCAGTAGTTTATTTGGATGCCACTTTGGATGCCAAATTTGTGTCCAAAGCGGCTCACAGCGTATCAAATGAACAATAAGTACAGGTAACTCGCATCTCACCCTTATTTCACTAATGTGGTTGCAGCTTTGTGCATTTGGCCGGGAAGTAATTAATTCAATAGGAAGTGGGTGGGGCGGGCCAAAAGATGGGGCAGCAGGGGGTCTGGGCACAGAAACACCCCCACCTTCTCTTCCTTTCAATGACAAGAGCAGCACCAGCAGCCTCTGGAAGGAGCCAATCAGCAGCATGGAAAACCCAGCACAAGGAGACCCAGATATATAAGCGAGTTTGAGGGCTTAACAAAAAAAAGTTTGTGGGTTTGCAGGGAGAGAAGCAGCAGGAGTCTAAGAAGGAGAAGCAGCAGCAACAGCTAGAAGAGGATCGAGGAAGGCTAAGGGGAGGAGAGCAAGTGAAGCTGCAGGGAGGGTGTGATAGGTCACTTGCCAAGACCTCATTAAGTAAGCTTAACAACCAGATCTCAGGAGGTGGAGAGAGTTCTGGGGGATCGTGCTAGCTTTACACAATTTTGCTTATGTGCACGATGGCCAGGAATATAACCTCCATGAGCTACCTGTATTAACAATTTTTAAATTATATATTAAAGCAATTAATTGCATAAATAAATACAACTTTTTAAAAAAGAAATACAAATAAGCTAACCTAATTTAAAAGCTGAAACTAATAAAAATAATAGCAGCAGAAAAATAAAAGATTTCCATTTGAATGTTCCAAATGATTCAACTGTATCCAATAGCTTGGATCCGAGACTCAAACTTTAAAAATCCAAAGGCCTCTTCATGCAGCTGTTTCACTCCTCCCTTTCCCATGAGCCACAATTAATCCAGGAAGTCTTCAGTTAATCATTGAATGGGAAACTATGGTTGCCAAGCTCTGGGACATGCCAGGCTACTCAACCATGGTTTGACATTGGTTTAATCATGGCCTGGGTTGTTCCAAAGCTCAGACAAAACATAAAATAATGACTGATTAGAGACTTTTTGGATTAACTTGTGATTTGCAGAGAAGTGAGGAGCAAAGGGGCTGTGTGCATGGTGAAAAGACCTTCTGCATATCTTAGCTTAACAAGCTGAGATATAACTGGGCCAATTTCAAACTATAAAAATTGCGACCCAAACTTGTTTGCTTTCCTCTTTCCTTCCATTTTTCTTTGGTGCACAGTGTATTAGACTGCAAGTCTGTGGGCAGAGACGGTCTTATCTTCTGATTTCTCCACAATGTTTAGCAAACTTTATGTGCTTTGAAAGTGATAAAGGACAACAAAAAATCCTTAAGAAGAAAGAAAAACTGATAGTGTCTACTACAGCTTCAAGAACTTGGAATCCACAGCCACATGTGCAAGTAAACAGAGGGGCCAGTTGGCAGTTTAATAACATCAATTACCTGTTGAAACACTACCACCCTCCATGTTGACCACATATGTGCAGCAGCACACAGCAGCATTCTGTTTCGCAGGCATATCACTGGATCAGAGCTATAACATGTTTCCACTTTCTATGCCAGCTGAAATAAATTACCCCAAAACTAGCTTTCAATCCATTATTTATATACCTAATTTTCCCCTGTTCTGTCAGGTCTCCATCACTGTGCAATATTGTTGATAACAACCTCAGGGTAGAAGTTCCTGATTTACTGAGGTTGTTCTTCATTCCTATCAACCATCGAACCATCATCTTGACGGCCTGGATCTGAAACAAATATGACAAACAGCAGAGGCAAATTATAACAAGTACAGTAGATCAATATAATGCCTCTGTAATTACATAGCAGGACACTTTTCTAAAAATGCTGTTCATTTAAAAAAAAAGCTTTATAGGAAACTGCATAATCTGGTGAATGGGAACACACACACACAAACACATATAAAATCTCCATCCCACCAAAAGCAGCTTAGAAGCTAATTTACATCAAGCTGTGGCTCTTCTCCTTTTTGAGTAAGTTGCTTCTTCCTCTCACCTTGCTGTTCCACTGACTACTGAAGATAAAAGTAAAGGTAAAGGGACCCCTGACCATTAGGTCCAGTCATGGCCGACTCTGGGGTTGCGGCACCCATCTCGCTTTATTGGCTGAGGGAGCTGGCGTACAGCTTCCGGGTCATGTGGCCAGCATGACTAAGCCGCTTCTGGCGAACCAGAGCAGTACATGGAAACGCCGTTTACCTTCCCGCCAAAGCGTTACCTATTTATCTACTTGCACTTTGACGTGCTTTCAAACTGCTAGGTTGGCATGAGCAGGGACCGAGCAACGGAAGCTCACCCCATCACGGGGATTCGAACCGCCAACCTTCTGTTCGGCAAGTCCTGACTACTGACTACATCCCTGACTACTAAAGATAGTAGACTATAAAGCAGTCTCCAAGTTCTAATCAGATCCAGCCAGCATGGTCAATGGTTGGTGATCAGTGCAGAATTTGCCTTTGTGCCTTTGCTAAGTTTGCAGGCCTTCCTGACCAAGTTGCCCTACTTCGAAGCACACACCATATTTAAAAGGTCAACCAAGAATGGCTTCTGTGGCAGTTATCTGTTCTCTATCACCCTAGTGAGTGTCTTGCTGTTGTTCTTCCAGCCATAAGAAAAAAACCTGCCCTACCAGAGAGGCAGAAGTCATTAAACACAACATGTATTTAGTGACCGTGTGGTAGGCCTCGAAGAGAAGTAAAATGGTACATAGAGAATGACTGACAGGACTAAGGAAAAATCACAAAGCCTGATAAAGTAGGAAAGACAGGGGACAAAATGCAAAGGCAAGAAAAAATGTAATGCTATATTTAATTAGGAACTGGACTTCAAGTTACTGGAGTTTCATGGATTCTTCATGGACCATAACAATTCCATGATATAAAAACCACTGTAAATCCAGATTTAGGCTCTTCAGAAACAAATGAACACAAAATGAGGGAAAGAGTGGGTCTCCCACACTAAGTAGTCAATTATATCACTATTTCCCAAAGATCTGAAGAATCTGAAGAAGTGTGCATGCACACGAAAGCTCATACCAATAACAAACTTGGTCTCTAAGGTGCTACTGGAAGGAATTTTTTAATTCTGTTTTCACTACGACAGACCAACACGGCTACCTACCTGTATCCCAAAGATCTGTCATTGAGCATAGGAAATGGTA
Organism: Podarcis cretensis; assembly: GCF_951804945.1. NCBI lineage: Eukaryota > Metazoa > Chordata > Lepidosauria > Squamata > Lacertidae > Podarcis > Podarcis cretensis. The sequence goes on along the minus strand of NC_137173.1, from coordinate 28,517,056 downwards.
TACAGCACCAGGTCATGCCACTGTTAAAGCAGCAAATTTCTGAATACACTCAAGACAGGCTTGGAATGCATAGCTATTCACATACAGATAAACCTTCAAAAGCTGCCATTTAGGTGGGTTTGTAGTATCAATTGCTCTCACAGAGTAACCTTTTTTTTCTAAATAGAGGACAACTAGCAACCTTTGTATAAGGTGAAGCCAAAGATTAAGACCACCACTACTGAGAAAGTAGTTACAAGGAAGTAGTTATATTTGTATTGAAGCTTTAAAGCCTCGGCTATCTAACTGTAAAATGTATGGTGTCCACAATTTAATAAATAATGACATCCATTTGTGTGTGAGATTGTTATTTTAACAAATAATACTGAATGGAAGCCGCATAAGTGTAATATGCACCATGTTATTTACTGATAGTTCATAAACAAATTAAAAGATGTAAGATATCTTAAAGAGTCTCCCAAAAGCTACTTTAAGAAGGGTGTAAGATCAGACAGAGAAATGAACAAATTAGTTGAAAGTAAAAGTAGCACTGTAGACAAATAAAAAAAATGTGATAAGAATTATGTAAACACAAGTATTTAAGTGACTCACCTTTGCAAGTGTCTCAGGAGAAACCTCTTCATCTGGCACCCAGAGCTTAGTTGTCTTTTTACCTGGCATCTGAATAAAATTATATGATTTGTTTCATATACAATATTCAGAGAAGACCACTGTTATTTCTCTACTTCATCTTAATATACAGCTTCTGTATAGATATATATTATATTATTCTTATGAACCAAACCAGGAATACAGGACTGGGTGCCTATGCATACACCAATTTAACCATGTAAGCTAAATGGATTTTTCTTTTACCAACAAAAACCACATACTCGGAAGGCATGGATTATAGTTGCAGCAACACTAAACCATCGCTTGTTTTAGCCATGGTATGTTGAGTAAGTTAGGATCCTGCACACCTAATGCTGGCTTGTTTTCTCTTGTGGAAAAAATGCTGTATATATGTTCATGTTTGCAAGGAAAAACATGTTCTGTGACTCCTGAGAGCTAAACATAACTTGACTTAGCATTGTGTCAAATGCAGTGTTTGCGACACTTTATAAAAGTTGAAATCGAGAATTATAATTCAGAGATATGCATGCTTTGAATTTATGAACACTGTAATATTCAAGAGAATCCATGTACCAGTTTGTGATAGCAGAGAATCTGGTTTTCTGTATTTTAATAAAAAGGGGGAAGGGAGGGATGAAAAAGAGATGATGGGGAATTTTTTTCAAGGATTTACTGCTTTGAATTAATATTAGGTTAAAGTAATTTGGTTACTAACCCAGGGAGGCTTATTTGACACAGTCTGAAAAATATATTTATGCTTTTCGCTCATATGAAGAAAAGGTTTATGCAGACATTATTTAAGTAGTACTTTATTTTTCCTGTTTCTGAATTTCTTGCTGTAAAAAATAAAGTTAGGAGTAAAAAAAAAAAGTACTTACCCTGTCATTCATTAACAAGTCTTTAACAATAAAGGTGGCCACCAAGGTCTTTAATGGGGCAGCAAACTGATCAGGTGCCAACAAGGCTATGTGGCCAATGGAAACCAGAGGTGTAATCAGGTGTTCAAGGTTGGTTGGATCTAGACTCTTATGCAGTGGCTAAAAAATAAATACAGCCATTGAGTATTAATAAATATTAATGAAAGTAAACTTAATTGACATACCCTTAATTAGCAGTCTTTTGAACTAAGTTAAAAATAATCACTTTTGTTCAGAACACAGAAACATAGGAAACTGCCTTATATTGAGTCAGATCTTTGGTCCATGTAGTTCAGTTCATCCAAACCCAGAACGGTCTCCAGGCAAGGAAGATGTCCTACCAGGGTGCTATAGCTCTTCCCCAAACAAACAGAACAAGGAATGGAACCAAATGTTCTTCAAGAAGCACATTTTAACTCCACACATAACTGCAATATTTTCGGGTATCAAGCATTTAGTTATGGCAGTTTCCCAGAAAAATACAAATCCGCTCTAAAATTCCCCTCCCCCCCACCAAGAAAACCCCCAATTACCTCAAAAATCTGTGCAAATTGGGTTTCTTTACTGGAAAATATTGCATGGATGCAGTGAATAGCATACTTGGCCTGGCGAGGCGGTCCTTTCTTAGCTTTATGATGCAAAACTGGAAGCAAAGCACTAAAAGTAAAAAGTTTTTTTTATTAATGTATATCTGTCACATTTCCTTTGTTTGCTTTAAATAGGTATAAATGTAGCAGTCAAAATGTTTTCTTTCTTTCTTTTTTTTTTTTTTTGCAAAGTGGAGGGGGAGAAACACGAAAGCTATATTCAAGTACTTAATTTTTCTTCCACAGCAGTCTGAAAAAAACAGGTCTTCCCTGAATGCAGAGAGCAAATCCACCAAGCCAAAATCCATAGTCTGTGGTTATCATTTTGAAGATCCATGGATGTATTTCCAGTCTCTCAGGATAATTGGTGCACCGAAATATCTGTCTCGTTTGTATTAAAATCTATGACTTTCCTTTCTAAAATGTTTTTTTTACTTTAAGCAATATGAGGAGCATTTCTCTCAGCACTATGCTAAGGAAAACCGAACAATGCAGGCCTCAAGTTGACTGTGAAAAATAAAAGTCAACCAATTTCAACAGAAATATATCATCTCCAGCTGTGTCCTGGCAACTATCATCAGCAGAGCTTGCTTTGTTTTAACATAATGGCCTGGTTCTCAGATAAAATTAAACCACAGTTAACATAAACTATGTTTTAGAAGCATGCTGTTGTGCCCTGCTCAAAAAGTCCACACTTGGCTTCTTTCCTGATCCACTCCTGCCACGTCAGGCAGGAAACAAGCCCGTCTGATTTGTCGTTTATATGCGAACCCAGGCTCATACTTTGTTTCGCTTCAAATAAACTATAATTACAAGCCAAGGTTTGCTCCTTGCTTATTGTTTATGAATTTTTTGGGAGAGAAATAAACCACGATCCCAGATTCATATATAACACAAGCCAGACTTTGGCTTGTTTCTGTTCCAGGGTGGTGACAGCACCTTGTTATTTAGTGGAAGCAACAGGTGCAACCCAACGTCATCAAAATTAAGTGTTTCATTACTGACTTCCCTAAGAGCTAAATTCTGCCCAAGAATTCTAAAACTGTAATTTAATATGGATGGCCTAAAGGTACTGTATTTAACTCACGATCTGATGTGTGGGAAATCCTCTTCAATTTTGCCCCCCGTGTTCTTGAAAATTTGCAGTGCAGCTTCCGCCACCTTTTCATCATCCATTTTCAGACAAGCCAGGAGGGATTCAAAAGTTTCAGCTGAATGGAAGGAGATAGGGTGTGTAAACGAAAGCACCTGCAAAGTAAGCAATATGGTTCTTTTAAAGTTTATTCTCACAACACCCCCATACAAACCAAACCATTATATTACTATATTTACTCAGCTCAATTATTAAGTAATCTTTTATATACCAGGAGAAATCAACGGCAAGAAATACATCCACTAAATGCCAAGTTGTAGCCAGTGGCAACGCTCCAAATAATGTAACAGCAGCTCTCAACTATAAAATTAAAATGCACAGGGAACATATGGCAAGACAGGCTAACACAGCACTCATTCTCTCCATTTATCATCAATAATATGATCTGGCTATGCAACAGCTGCACCCTAAATACGACACACACCCCAGCCTACATAATACTCACATGTTTGTCTCGTGCTTTAGACCAGGCATGTCCAACAGGTAGATCGTGATCTACCGGTAGATCACTGGACGTCTGTGGTAGATAACTAGCAGATCATTGGCTCCCCCCAAAGAAGCTGAACAACTGTGGCTCCCCTAAAAAAAGCTCAACATTTTACCTCCTCCCTGAAAAAACCTCAACTGCTTTGACCCGAACCCCCAAAAAAGGGGTAGATCACTGCCAGTTTTTAACTCTGTGAGTAGATCACAGTCTCTTGGGAGTTGGCCACCCCTGCTTTAGACCATCCCAACCACAGCTTCCATTTCTCCAATAAAGTTTCTCGCTAACTACAAGAGGAGCTCTTTACCTTAAGCAATTCAAGACCTGCCCTGATTGCCTGATCAGTCGGTACGCCTTCATCCTCGTCATCTGCTGTTCCATCTATAGATTTGTTCACTTGTTTAATTAGGGCACTAACAAAGGACAAGATCAAAGTTAATCACCAGCAGATAATTTTATACTTGCTGAGCTATAGCTAGTGCTATTTACATTACTTGTACCAAAACATCCTTTTTGATTCCTTGCTAAAGTTGCATGACATATTAAGATAGACATTTTCCTTCCTTAGCAAGTAAATAACTATACATTCTTAAAAAGCTTTGATTAAATCTCAACTGACAGTACTGATTGTGATGTACTACTATGAATAACCCATAGTCGCCTTTGTAAAAGGAAAGGACCATCCTTTACCTTACCATGAGTAATACTTTCTATTACCTTTATGTTTTTTATAGCTAAGCAAACATCCTAAATGGAAAGCCAGAACACTGAATTAATGGTAATTTAAAGTGATTTTTAAAAATTTATTATTAAAATTATTTAGGTGATGTCCATTATGTTGATCACAAACATTGTTATAAATGCACAGTTCTGTTATTCAGCTATTGCTGTTTTTACCGGCTACAACTAGTGATGAACCCAACACCTTACCCCTTTTGGAAGCGACAAATTTGGGAGAAACATTTTGTTGATTTCATGGGTGGAGCAGCTGTACCTATTCATTGTTTTTTGTAAGGGAACATGCTTACTTTAAAAAACACATCTTACCTGTAATGTTGTGAGAATTCACTGACACCAAAAGAGGACTTTTCTGGGTAGCTGTGATTCCCCACCTGCCCCATATACCTCTCGAATAATGCTACACACAAAGTACGTAGCATAATTTCAGCAGCCTTTGGGGTGGGAAAACTATGGCTGCCCAGAAGAGCTCCTCTCTTGCTGCTCCTGCTAACAGCAATGACTGCAAAAGCATTTCTTATCTAGTGCAAAAAATTAAATTAAATTCTAAAACAATGAATCTATTGCCACCATAAGCAACTCCCTGACCCAACACATTGCTAATATGTTTGGCCTCCACCCCTGAAATTTCTCCCTATTCAGAGGACTTACTTCATTTTTCCTTATGAAAAGTGGTAAAAATTTAATTTCTGCAATTTTCTTTGTCTCAGCTTTATAGTTATTACTATTTATAATATAATCATCAAGAGAGGAATAAAGTAAATTTTATCATCAATAATAAACCTGTCTGTGCAATACCTCCTGCCAGTTTTATTGAATTTTACCACTAAATTAAGTGAAAAGAGGTACCTGATAGATTCTGTATCAATGTGCACGGGGGCTATCCTCTCCAGCAGGAACTTTATCATTTCCAGAAATGGGTTTGTAGGTTGCTTGGGATTTCCTAGCTTCTTTGTAATTTCTCGCTGCAATATTCAATGTTAGCCAACAGTTAATTGACAGACAAGACAATTCAATAACCAAAAAGTTATGCTTTAATACCTATTCTTACCACGCATCCTTCAGCTTGTTTGCATGAACACGTTGGGCTAACAAGTGTTTCCAACTGGTGCTTAATTTTGTCGTCATCTTCGAGAACTTGCGTGAATTTCTTCATGAAATCTTGTGCTTTGCCAGGATCTGGCAAGTTTCCTTTAAGGGAGTGAAATACGTTTAGGTTCAATGGGACTTTTATATCACTTAATAGAAAAAAAGTTAAGAAGCCTAATACTTACAAATAAACAAAAACCCCACCCCAAAACCAGTTGTAGTTAGCTTCTACTGTGGCTGGCAAGCTTCAGCGATGGGCCACTTTGAAGCATCTTAAGTCTGTGGCAAACATAGTAAAGGTAAAGGGTCTAGTGGTGGCCGACTCTGGGGTTGCGGCGCTCATCTCACTTTACTGGCCGAGGGAGCCGGCATACATGTGGCCAGCATGACTAAGCTGCTTCTGGTGAACCAGAGCAGCACACGGAAACGGCGTTTACCTTCCCGCTGGAGCGGTTACCTATTTATCTACTTGCACTTTGACATGCTTTCGAACTGCTAGGTTGGCAGGAGCAGGGACTGAGCAACGGGAGCTCACCCCGTTGCAGGGATTCGAACCGCCGACCTTCTGATCGGCAAGTCCTAAGCTCAGTGGTTTAACCCACAGCGCCACCCGCATCTGACAGAATATATTACAGTGGTACCTCTGGTTACAAACTTAATCCGTTCCGAAGGTCCGTTCATAACCGGAAACCGTTCTTAAACTGAGGTGCGCTTTCGCTAATGGGGCCTCCCGCTGTGCACATGCCTCTGGCGCATGATTTTCACTCGCATCCCAGGGCAAAGTTCGATACCAGGAGCAGCTACTTCCAGGTAAGCTGAGCTTGTAACCCACAGTGTTCACAAGGAGGACAGTTCGCAACCAGAGGTATGACTGTAGTTAGATACCGCCCAGTGAAAAAATATTCCCCCACTACCTCTCAGTTCTAAATTTCAAACCACTAACTGTACTGATTATGTATGTGCTTATGCTAACAATATTCTTCACACAACTTGTTCTGGGGCATTTCAGACCTCACTGTCTTAATACTCCCTCCAAATTAGAAAGTACCTGAATTAACAGTTGAACAAAACAATTAGCAAGGAAACAGTGTTAAAGTATTAAAGCTTTAAAACATTTAAAAAAACTTACTTGTTATTACCATCACTTTTGAAAATATAGCTTTACTACTGGCATCTGTCTGGAAATTAAATGAGAAAGCACTTTTGAATGTCAAGACTTTGCATTGTGAACTCACACAGCATCAGGTATAATGGTGCACCATCATTTCAGAAATAGATAACATCATTTCTATACTTCATATTTATATAGAAGTTGAATACAATATAAAGCTGGATTTTAACACAGAGCATAAGGTAACTGTCCAGAGTCCACCGCTGCTCTTAAAACCATGATGGGTATATAGATATATATATATATATATATGCTACATTCCTAAGCATATTTATTCACAATTGGTTTACATTTTGACAAGCAGGTTTGTGCTGTTGGAAATCATCAGGGGAAAAATTAAAGACCAAGGAAAAGACCAAGCAAGCCTAATAATAACCCCAAAATGTGGGTTTCTTCAGCAGCCACCTAACAAAGACCATAATCTACTCTATTTTTACCAGTGTATTTCTTTTTATAACAGCAGGCAAAACCATCTGTAGTGTTTCTTTAAACCATATTCAGGTTGCTGCCTTTAAAAGTATATTTATCACCTTACCATAATATAAATAGTAGCAACAGTTACAGTGTTGCCAATTTGAAAAATTACACGAAAAAGTTAATGCAAAGAAAAATACTAAGAACCAGCCCTCTTTGAATAACTAAATTGCATTTAGCATTCTCCAACCTGGTACTCTGTGGACTACAGTTCCCATCATCTGACCATTGGCCATGCTGGCTTGGTGGGAATTATAGTTCAAAATATAGAGGGCACCAGGTTTGAGAAGGCAGTAATATGAATGTTCCATTTTATTTTATTTTATTTTATTTTATTTTAAAAAGATGTTTTACATCATCAATGAAACTTGTGACTGTGTTATTTCATTTCATTAATTCAGTGTGCAATAAACTGTTGCTGTTTTTCTAATACAATACCATCATAATCCAAGAATGTTCTCATTTTTACATTGTCAACACATGAACTCCCTACTAATTTTATAAACAACTGCCTATAAACAGGGAACCATGAACACCTGTCAGAAAGGGGCAATCTAGTTATAATGGGAAAAGGAGGACTCCTTTATTTTTAAAAAAAAATTACTGAAAAATACTTATTTTTAAAAAGGAGTAAGATGCCAGCATGTAGCAATAAATATAATTTTAGCTTATTTGATTGAAACCGGATAGCTGTCAGAAATGATTTCATTCGCCATATCCCTATCTCACTTCATGCAAAATTTCTCAAAATGTTTATTTTTTTTAAGCCATCAATAAATTCTACAACTCAGTTTTGACTTTTGAGTCAACTGGAAAAGAATGGCGAGGCAATGTTTCTAATGGCAACCGCTAAAAGTTCTGAAGTACAGTCTAGCCTACAGAACAACTCAAACAATTCAGACCCATCATTAAGTGGGAATGAAATCCAATACTGGTGCTGAAGTCTGTCAGGTTCTTGCTGCAAAGTTTTCCAGAGGATTAAGCACAAACGAAGCAATTTATTTGAATCAAGCTTTTCTACTCCTTATCAGAAAAGCCAGGCAGCATAAGTCACTGATTACCTGTCAGAATTCTGCGTAATCTGCTTTAAAGACCCTTTCACAGATCACAGATTTAGATATACAATCCCATGGAAAACATGCTCCTTCCGAGTTGCCATTACTACCACAATTTTGCTGCTTAATAGACTGAAGAACACCATTTCTTTAAAAAAGCTTTGATAGTTACTCTAGTATGGGGAGCTATAGAGGGATAACAGAAATTTGAAATTATTCCACATATTACTTTCTTAATCTTAAGGAAGAATGTTTCAGGATGAGGGGAAAAACAATAATGGCTCCATAGCAACGCATACAATTCTGAGGCAAGGGATGCATTCCAACACATCCATCAAATTTTAACGTGCAAAAGTCTTGTCCATATCCATGTATCACTCCGTGCCCTAAATAGCAGAGCTACATTTTGCTATCACTTTAGCTATTTTGAACACAACAGCTCCACTTGGGAAGAAGAAAAGCTGATAGCAAGTCTAGGCCCAATGGTTCTTCTTCCATTCAGGCTACCACCTCACACAAGGATGAACTATACTAATCAACGGTTATGTTCATCCTAGCCTAAGAGCAGTTTAATTTCCAACTGAGCCTTGAAGGAAAGCAAAGACTTAACTGCCAAAACAGTTCTCTTTTTAATTCACTACAAACTCTCTAAGAGCCATTTAAATGTCTTTTCAAGCAAACAAAAATTCTCATGAAGAGCCATACTGAACCAGACAAGAGGTCCACCAGCATCCTGTTTCTCAAAGGAACAAGCCCAACACTTCTGGTTGTCAACCATCTAAGACAAAGTCATCACCAAAATCTTGCAGCAGCAGCAGCAGCAGCAGCAGCAGCAGCAGCAGCAGCAGCAGCAGCAGCAGTAAACCCCATTAATTATACGCTGTGTAAAATACAACCCCTCGTTTTAATGTTGAGAGGGGTGAAGAAATCTCTCTATTTCTTTATAAGTTTCTATCACGTCCTCCTTACTTGTCTTTCATATAAAAAGCCCTAAGAAGCCATTTTTAAAAATCCTTTTCCTAACAACCACATCTCCTCCTCCCATTATTCCCTAAGCCTCTTTGGATGTCTTGGGCTGTTAAGCCTCATCTCGAGGACTGTAAACTCTCGTTTGCCAAAGTAAGCATGTTTCAACCTTAGAAGTACAGAAACATTCTTTCCAAAGCTTCCAGATTAATATACAGACAAGTAGATCCAGGTGTACACTGAAAGCTTGTTAAGAAAAGGAAAACAGTAGTTTAAGGACCAGCTCTGATCTTAAAGGTGGAGGGAGATTCAAAAGATCTTCTGCAAACCTCCCCTCCTCCCACTTAAGATCAGAATGAAAGGGAATTATTACAGGTGGGTGGACCCACTCATTTGCGAAATCTGGCCCACTAGGCAGATCCTGATCATAATCTGTCCTGTAGAGAAAAATGATTACCTTCCCCTGAAATAAGTCATACTGAAAGTAGAATTAGTGAAATCCATGAACTGAAGGTCTACTCCAAGTATGATTTAGTTTGACACCTTATGGCTGTCCTGGATTGTAAGAAAGATGTCTTTACCAGAGAGTCAATATTAATAGGGATATTTACTGCACATTCATTCACTCACTTCATTGTTATCCTGCCCTTCCTGCAAGGAACACATACACCGTTCTCATCCACTCAGCCCATTTTATCTTCACAACAACTTTGTGAGGTAGGGTAGACTGAGAAGCAATGAGTTGGCCCAAGGTCATCCAGGGAACTTCATTGCTGAGCAGTGATCTAAGCATGGATTTCCCTGGTCCTAATTCAATAGTCAGCTGACAGTCCTTTTATTTTTATTATTGTTATGAAATAATAAAATTTAGTAAACACAATTAAATAAATGTTTTTAATGCTTTTATTTTCTAAAACACCCTAATCTCTCACATATTTATGAACATGTTAAAAGGACAATATACGATATCTTTATTGTCATTGCCTCATACAGAATAATGAAATAGACAATAGCTAAATGGGATAATTGCTGCCTTAAGAGTCATTCCTTTTGCTTATTTGATGTTTCTTAAAAGGGATAGCTGTTTCACAACCACGGGTGAATATTGAGTTTTCTACAAGAATTAGCATGAACTAAGTATTTTGTAGTATGCACAAAAGTTAAAAAGGAAATAAACTTACTTTGGGCTGCTTGATTAAGTCAACCATATCCTTTACTTGGTGCCGCAGGAGATTTTGGCATTTCCACATTTCATTCAGTGCTCTGATAGTTAAAATATAAAGAAACAAATAACTGATATAGTACTCATCACTGCAACTTCCTAAACTGTTAGCACTATGAATAGGGAGAAGAAGAAGAGTTTGGATTTGATATCCCACCTTTCACTCCCTTTAAGGAGTCTCAAAGCGGCTAACATTCTCCTTTCCCTTCCTCCCCCACAACAAACACTCTGTGAGGTGAGTGAGGCTGAGAGACTTCAGAGAAGTGTGACTGGCCCAAGGTCACCCAGCAGCTGCATGTTGAGGAGCGGAGACACGAACCCGGTTTCCCAGATTACGAGACTACCGCTCTTAACCACTACACCACACTGGCTCTCCAGTTAACAATTCACCTGGCTATGAGCCTTTTAAGGCCTACTCTTCTGCTGAAGAACTAACAATATTTTGTTCTTGCCTTTAATGCCTTTAGCAAAATTTATATTATTCAGATTCATTTATTTGGGGCTTTTTTGCATCCCTTATTGCCTGCATGCATTTCCTTTGGCAATGTTTGTGTTCCCTTTTCCCCTCTCATTTGGATGACACTTCCATTTTTTTATCTGTAATAACTTCCTTAACTCTGTTCATTACCCAAGATTGTATCCTCTCATAGCTTTCCTTATACATTCTTGTTGAGCTTCTATTACTGCAGTTTTGAATACCATCCAAGCATTCTGGAAAGATTGGTCCCTATTGACTTCCTCTTTCAACTTCCTTTTTATCAATCCATTCCCTTCAATTATTTAAATACTTTGGGTGATATTCAGCGAAGCTGTACTCAGAGCAGACCATTACGATTTAGTCATATTCATTCATCTACATGAGCCTACTTTGGGGAAATGTTAGTTGACTACCACCCACTAAAAGCAAGATACCAGCTAGGGAGGCAGTTTGAAGTTTGGACATGTGATTCTCTTCCTTCCTATTTTACCCTAACAACAACCCTGTGAGGTAGGTTAGGCTGTGAGAGACTGGGATAAGCCGAGTGAGTTTCTTGCTAAGAAGGGATTTGAAACCTGGTCTCCCAGGTCCTAATCCAACACTTTAACCACTATACCACACTAGGTCTCATGTTAGAGATCATTGGAAAGGGACTAAAAATAAAACTGTCAATATCAGAATGCCATTATACAAATGTTTCTTAATTTATGCAGTGTTTATACACAAATTCTGATACAGAGAAGCAGCTAAAACTTTGCACATAGTGCTAGTTCGGATTATCCTATAATTTCTATCAGTATTGTTTTCTAAGTGAATTGTACCCAAAGATGCTAATACCTATTAAACAATAATTAATGACACCCATCATGAAATAGTGGGTATGTGGGGCAGACTAGAACCGAATTCATTTTAGCCTTGCCAATTTGTTTCCAATTATAGAGCGAAATAAACCAGTTTCAACTCTGTTCCACCCATAATATATTTGCAATATAGTCTGAGGAAGCACTAAATAGCCTGAGAAAACTGTAATTCACAATCAAAGTAAACAGTCAAAAAATATGAAAGACGTAGCAAGGTCTCTTTCCCATTTTCTCTTCTTTCATGTTCAAGGATGGATTTTGATAGAAATCTTAACCTACTAAATACCGAGCACAGTCTGTATCCAGATATTATCCAAGCAAAAATTCTGTCGCACTAAGATTATTAGCTCTATTAGCATTGCAAACATCATTATTAGTTCCAAATTTGTCATGTAAAACGTACTTAACAGCATTTGAATCCAGGGTGGCGTAAAGGTAGTATAAACATTTCATTCTTTCATTTGTTTCCAAATTGTGAGGGACCATATACTGAGCAAAGATGCGTTCCACCAGCAGTCTAAAGAGAGATAGTCAATAATAAGCCTCTGTTATATGAAACAAGATTGAAGTTACTAAAGCAAATTTCTCAATATCCACTATGATTAAGTGCACATGAAAATTAAATCGATACCAAACTGATCTAAGTAAGTCAAATTTAACAAATAAAATCTGTAATGAAATGTTACAAACAGAATGCTACTTATTTAAAATATTTATAAGATCTATAGAAATACACAATTGTTTGATTCAGATGTAAATAGAAACTATTGTTTTTGCCAGGTGAACAAGCTTCTAGAAAATTTGAGGCTTACTCCCAGATAATTATTTATAAGATTGCAGTCCTAGTCTCTCAAGCTCTGCTTTCCCTTCTCCTTTTTGAAGTACCATATGTGTTTATCAAAAGCTATCTTTTTTAAACCAATCACAGTTCCCCATGATGCCTGAACTGGAAAAACTGTGCCTTACTTAAACTGTGTTGAGAACAAACCAGGTTAAAACCATGAGTTCAAATCCTATCTTGCTCTCACTAACCACATTATGAAACATAAGACCTCAACTCCAGAAAAAAAAGGGCAGACCAAGATTTGTTTAAAAATGGTGTCTTTCAATATCCTCCTCAGAGGAGCCTGCAAGAAGTCTCTAGGCTGAAGCAAGTTAATTCACATAGCTGGAAATCATGGTTTTCCATATAAGAACCCTATGGCTTAGTTTAGATATAAGCTTCATTTGATCAAACAAACTATGTAGGCCAAGTATGAATATCACACCTATTTCTATGAATGCAAAAGAGTTCTAGCCAGAGAATTCAGTACACTTAACATTCCAAGTTCCAAAAGCAGTACAGACTTTGGAATTGCTGTTTGAATGCCCTCCTAGACTCAATGAGCTGTTTGGGTTCTTTTCTGACTTTATTGCTATTGGTCAGGAGGCATACTCACATAAGGCAAAAGGATGAATACTTCCTAATCGTATATATTCAGGTTAACCTACCGATCATCAATACTGTTTTGATAATATATATGCAGCAGCTTGTCCTTTATCCAGGCAATTTGTTTTGAAGCTTCTTTTCCAGCTTCTGACTGCAAGGAGTACTTCTTGTATATCTGTGCAAGTCCCATCATTGCTTCTTTTCTCACTCTCCACTAAAACAACAACATGTCTCAAACATCAAAATATACCTTTGTTTCTAAATATATTTCCATACACATTTCAAAATTTTGGATTGTTGCAATGTGCTTTACGTGTTGCTGCCCTTGAAAACAATCTGGAAACTATAATTGCTAGGTCCTTCTCCGTGGTGGCACCCTGACTTTGGAATGTCTTCCTCCAAAAAGTGCATCTGATGCCAACTCTATTGTCATTCTGGTGCCAGCTACGAGCCATGTGTTTGCCTCCAGGCCTTTATGAGTGGTTAGGTGCTGCTTCAATAACTTTGTAATGATTATGCTGATTTATTCATTCTTGCTGTTAACTGTTTTATTGGCTTTATTGGATATTCACTTCTACTACTGAGTGTTTTAATATTGTTGCTACCTGCCCTGGGTTTGAAATGAAGGGTGCTATGCATCTTTACACAACGCGGGCAGTATACTTATCAAAAGAGGGGAGTTTGCTACAATAAGGCAACAAATTAGCACAAGGAAAGAAACAGTATTCAACCAGATTTTTTCCCCAGCTCTCTCTCTCTCTGTGTGTGTATTAAAACCAACAGCCAAAAATAATAATACACAGTTCAATAAAGGCTGTTCCCTATACTTTTGCTCTTCATGCACTAAGATTAAGTAAGTAGCTACATTGCTTTTTCGTAAGATGTGCTACAGACCTAATCTGACATTTGAACAAATTATAAATTCAACTAATCCACTAAACCTAATAATCATAATAATAATCATCATACATTGGGTTGTTTTAAAGTACTATGGCTAAGGCAGAACAAACTAATTACAAAGACTTCTTTACATATTACAAAATCCTGAAGGCACTTCTGTGTGGATCATATAATGGAATCAGTTGCACACAAAACTTCCACAGTATTCACAACAAGTTCACTGTTTATTTTACTCTCATGTTTATACAATCTCATAATTTAGGAAATGCAAGAATATGTGCGGGTAAAGTAGATAATCACAGTATGCAAATATGCAATTAGTCAATTCTTGTGGGAAGTCTTAACGGAAAGGAATTTTTAACATGCTTGAATTAGTTGCCTACTCTTGGACTAACAATGACTCTAAGTAATTGACCTACATATACAATGACTTACCCGTTTGTCAAGCGTCCGCTCTCTCACAAAGTTAAGAAGATGATCATTGACTAGCAAAAGGTCTTTCTTAGCAGCAGTAACTATTGATACAATAACATCATGCCTGATAGCTTCTTCAGGGTCATGAGACCTCACTTTAAGGTATTCTGCACAAAAAAAGACGCCCTAATTAAAACTTTATACTATTACATCGAGTATACTAAACTGACGTATACTGATGCTGACACACTAGTCCCAGAGAATGAAGGGCAAAAGCTTGTATAATGGGAGACACTACAACTACAATTTAATATTCTCCTCTTAATAAACTCGCTGTCTGTTATTATCTGATAAGTTGTGAACAAAAGACTTTAATTCATGAAAATAGCTATTTTAATCACTACGGTGTTATATTTGCTTGTCCTCTAACAGTTGAAGAATAAGATGCTGGCTACAGGAGCATTTAATTGTTTTTAAAGGCTTTTATTTTTAATGGTATTATTTTATCACAGCTGTGTTTGCTGCCCTGGGCTCATTTGGAAGGGTGGGATGTTAATTTAATAAATAAGTTCTTCATGGGAAGGCTGCTTTAGACTAGGTATCTTCAACTTTTTCAAACCTAGAACATACTTTTGACCCAAACATAAATTTGGGGACCCGTTTCTTAATCTTTTACTATATATTTGTATAGTGGTAGTTTCCCTGCTGTGACCAACTAGTGCCTGACCAACTAGTGCCAGACAGTATTAGTCAGATTAGGCCACAGGTGAGTGTGAAGGCTTGCTTCCCTACCACATGCAGGAAAAAAAAGATCAGGAGTAAATATCAAAAACCAGGCCCTTTGTAAATGCACTATAAAAACAGTGCTGTTATTTTGCTACTACTAAAAACAGAATAAATGCTAAGAGTTCCTCTTCTTTTGCAAACTCAATTTACTGATACCTGTTAAATCTTTTGCTAGATCTGGATGGTTCATAAGGCAGTGACTAGCAAATTTCACACATTCAAGACGGATAGGTACATGGATATCATTAAACCTGTTTAAAAAACAAAAAAAACCACAGTATGTTATCCCTCATTTCAATTTTCATCAAAATGCCATATCTATTGCTTCAAAGAATCAAAAGATAAACAGTCTGGTAAACATGACGGATTAGATCCAGATATTTGCAAGCAGAAGAAATTCTACAGGTATTACGTAAACTGTTATAACAAAGACTTAGAAGAATACTCTGAAAAGATATCTCAAGGTGCTGTGCAAGAGCCTGGAAACACAACAGTTGATTCCAGCTTTGGCAAGTCTGGATCCAGCCCAATATTAATAAAGTTATAATGGCATGAAGCTCCTCTGTTCAACTTTCTAATGTCATACAATCTGACATCCAAAGCTTCACTTGCTTATGACATTACTAAGGTATTCACTGTTCAAGAGAATGCACTATGTTCCATCTAGCTTAGTACTGTCTACACTAACTGGCAGCAGCTTGCCAGGGTTTTAAGCAACAGTCTTTTCCAGCCCTACCTAGAGATGCCAAGATTGAACTTGCAACCTTCTGCCTGCAATGCGAGTGGCTCTGCTACTGGGCTACAATTCTCCCCCCTTAACCTGCTACCCAACTTGTGTCTGATAAATCAGGCTTGGCCATTTACATCCAAACAGATACTTAAAAAATGTAATACTTCAGCCTATTTCTCATTTTAACCAAAGGACAAATCAGCTGGAAGATATACCCTTTAAGCATGCATCTCTTTCATGCAAATGTTTATTAATATATGCATTTGTCACCTAATTAAAAGTCTAAAGCCTTGTTTTTGTTACTGTTCCTTGGAAAGCTCCACAACTGTTGAATATTAATCAAATCCAATATAAACACAGAATTTATTATTACAGTGTTGTGGTGTTGACAAGAGTCAGATTAATCTACGTTAGCAGAAAGAAGTGAATGGCAGTAAACTAAGTAAGATGGTTCATAATTGTAAGGTTTGTGGAACCACAGATGAAGATCTAGCTTTATTTATGTCAATTTCAGAGGATACAGAACAAATAGTTCATATGTATCTATAGCTCATATTAGACATAAAAGAATTTCTAAAATGCTGCAAAATAACAAAATGTTACATTAAATTTCAGTATTTAATTCCCAAGGTAAAGGAACTAAACAATTTATACCTCCCCAGATAGCACTGCCAAAGTGGTTTGTTTTGAGATGCCAACTCTGAATCCTTTGCCCCAAACATTTTTGCTAGTAATTTTACAACCTGCAGGCGTTCTTCGTTGTCATTGCTCTGGAAAATAAAATAAGTTTCAATACAAATATATAATGCATACACAGAGAAAGAGACAGAGACAAGACAGACACTGTAAAAACAGGTTCTCAAACAAACCTATTTCTTAAAAAAAAAGCATACACATATATCAATCTAAAATTTAAATAGGTAGCAAATAATAGCAGTGGAAATGAACCAACAAGAAACAAAGTCAGTTTATAAAGGATGTAATTAAACTTGTCCAGCCATATGTCTCTGATAAACAATTTACGAATACCATTTGAGGACCAAGGTATCACTCACTCATTATACTTCTCATGCTTAACTTAAACCCAGTCCTATGCAAGTTTACTCAGAAACAGGTCAATTATGTTCAGTGGAGCTTGCTCCTTGTTAAGTATACCTAGCATGCATTAGAAGGCTACAGTTCAAAGTCCTACTTTTGCTTAGGTATAGTTAATAAAATTAGTTGTGCTAGTGCATCTGCTTCACTCCTCCTTATCTCCAGCAGGGAAACAGTCCACAGGGTGGTTGGTTTAGCCTTATGTTCAAACATGTGCCCCTGGTTTATTTCTCCCAAGAAAACTACAACTGGGAAGCTTAGAATATGGTCTGGAGAAAGACAAACCCTGAGCGCTGGCTCAGATATATCATAAGACAATTGCTCTGTGGTTTGTCTCCCTGCTGGAGGCAGGGAGTATCACAGTGGAAGAGCTCCAAGTTACATGGCACAGTCTGCAATACTTTCCCATAGTTTATGGCTCAGCATTGCGTCTAAACTCTGTCATAGACACTAACATAGAGGTGGATGCTATTGCATGCTCTTTCCCCGTTCCTTTTCAGCCTGCAGGGCCAATGTTAAGAGGTATGGCAAATGTAGCACAAAGTGGCATTAGCTGAAGTTAGGACTACACATACACCAGAATTCTGTTTCATTTCCTTTTCCCCCTCTTCATTCCACCTGCTTATGTATACTCCAGTGCTGCTCCTCTGCTTTCATCCCACAAATGCAGAGGGCAACAAAGAAATTATTTACGACCATGTGCTCCTGTGTTCTTTGCAAGCAGATATATGAAGCGTTGAGGGGAATATTAATTCACCAGCTTGCCAACTGAAACAGCATCTGGACACAGTTACTGCATGTAAAGAGAGCCAGTGTGGTGTAGTGGTTAAGAGCGATAGACTCGTAATCTGGTGAACCAGTAATCTGGTGAACCGGGTTCGTGTCTCCGCTCCTCCACATGCAGCTGCTGGGTGACCTTGGGCTAGTCACACTTCTTTGCAGTCTCTCAGCCCCACTCACCTCACAGAGTGTTTGTAGTGAGGGAGGGAGGGAAAGGAGAATGTTAGCCGCTTTGAGACTCCTTCGGGTAGTGATAAAGCGGGATATCAAATCCAAACTCCTCCTCCTCTACTCCTCCATTGCGTATAGGTAATGGACCCGGAACGCTGCAGGGCAGAGGTGGGGAGCCTTTTCCAGCCTGGCCCCCTTCAAGTCATGTGGTGCAATGGGTCAGTGCAACTGGCTGCTAACCAGAAGGTTGGTGGTTCTAGCCCACCCAGGGACAGCTGTGGGCAGGATTATTTCACTGCAGTGGACTAGATGATCCTTGTGGGTTCCTTCCAATTCTATAATTCTGTTTTCAGGGGCCACAGACCAGTGAAGAACAGTACTTGGAAGGGTGTGTGACCTGAGGAGAACCCCAAGGGCTAGATAAAGAGAATTGCTACAGGGAAACTAAAAGGCGCTCATAAGGAAAAGGAGTTAACGCACCAATGTTCACTGAGGTGCAAAGGATCCAGATTTGATACAACTGATAGAACACTTACCTTTAGTTTAAATTCAAGCTGTGGCAAAACTGATAGTAAAAGATGACTATCAATATTGTATAGCTCCAGAATTAAGTCAAAAACATGCTCCGAGAGATCACTGATAGACGTTTTTCCTAACATAAGCACTTGATTAAAGAACTGTAAGACAAAGCAAGATGTATCAACAGCAGAAGAAGGTTCTCAGCCTCTCTCAACAATCTATTCCAAGCTGTTCTGGGAAGACACCACAAAGGGCTATCAAAATGCCCAGAGGACAAACATGTGACCCCCAAACTCCTGAGTAACTATCTTCTCACATTTGAAGTATTTGGAAGCCCATCTTAAGAACAAACTTCTATTTTTAACTTCAGCTTAGCTCTTCATATTTCTAAAAGTACATCATTTGAAAGCTAACAAGTACTTTAAGAAGGCCCACTAACCTAGCATTCTACCCAAATGCCTGCTATCTTAGATTTCTGGTAACTCAGCTAGTTAAGTGCAGGAAACAATAACATACTAACCCTACGTAGGAGACTTACTCTAGTTTCAACTTAAGCTCATAGTCTAAATTTCCAAGTGCCTTTTAATGCAATGAGCTTTCAAACATAAGAGAAATCGTATTTATTTATTATTACATTTATATCCCGCCTTTCGTCCCAAAGGATTCAATTTTTGTTCAATTTGTTTTAAAATGTACGTACAATGGAAACCACATTTATGCGGAAGAAAGGATAACAATTATTGGGTACAGCTGAAAATAAAATATTTCACAATCTACATTAATAATTCTCCAGCGGAACACTGCTGTGCCTAGAGCACTGCTATGACAGTCTTCTTCATTTCTGGCAGAGAGACTGTCTTTTTCTTGTACTGAAACAACACCACAAGCTATCGGGAAGTTTCAGAACTCAAATGAAAGCACTGCTCTTAACCTTTAAAGCCCTAAACAGCTTCAGACCCAAATTACAGTATTTTTTGCTCTGTAAGATGCACCAGACCACAAGACACCTAGTTTTTGGAGGAGGAAAACAAGAAAAAAATATTCTGAATCTCAGAAGCCAGAACAGCAAGAGGGATCGCTACGCAGCGAAAGCAGCAATCCCTCTTGCTGTTCTGGCTTCTGGGATAGCTGCGCAGCCTGCATTCGCTCCATAAGACGCACACACATTTCCCCTTACTTTTTAGGAGGGAAAAAGTGAGTCATATAGAGCAAAAAATACGGTATTTGTTGGATTGCCATATCAATCCACCCACTGACCAAGAATGCCATCTAAGGCCTTTCTCCAGATCCCTGCACCATCTGAAGTGTGATAGGTAGCAGCTGGAGAAAGAGAGAGTGCACTTTTCCTGTGGTGTTCCATGTGGAATACCTTCCCTGAGAAGGCCTGCCTAGAGACCATGTTACTATTATTTTGGTGTCATACAGAAACAGTTCTGCTTTCCAAGGGTTCTAAGCAGTTTTAACTTAGGACAATTTTAACTGACTCTATGGATATGCACGTACTTAGTCAGCACCAAATTATACATTTTTCTCAGTTTCATCTGCACAGTCACTTTAAATCCTCACTTACATTAGTAATGTATGGTTCAATAGCTTGGGCCGTCCTCTTCAGTAAAGCCTTTGCCAAGTCATATGCTTGTTTGTTTAAGTTCTGAAAGGTATATTTCAGACAGGAAACGCTGTAAAAGTGTGCTTGAAATGTATGCTCAGATACAAATAAGTGAATTCACGTAACTGGCTTTTTGCAAATCTTCACAAACAAGATAGACAAATGCCGATTTTAAAAAAGGATACCCACAAGTATTGCACACACAAAAACCCACTATGATTAGAATATATAGAAACAACTATAGAGTTGGTCAATGCAGTGTCAAACTTTCAAAGCTCAGAAAAAGGCTACTACGCAGGCTGCAATCCTCTATGTGCTTTGTTGTTGTTGTTTAGTCGTTTAGTTGTGTCCGACTCTTTGTGACCCCATGGACCAGAGCACGCCAGGCACTCCTGTCTTCCACTGCCTCCCGCAGTTTGGTCAAACTCATGTTGGTAGCTTCGAGAACACTGTGCTTATCTGGGTTAAGTCCCATTGAACTCTGGGACTTACTTCTGTGTATGCATGCATAAGAGTGTGCTGTTGGCCATAAATCCTGGTTTCTGCTATCTTCCATCTCTCAATCTAACAGTTTTCCTTGGTTTAGTTATTTTTCAGACCAATAATTATCTACATTTTAACATTACAACTGACAAACTAAGTTATGTATTACTATTTATTGTTTTATGCTTCCTAGCAAATCACCAGAACTCATAGGACTCCGGAGATTATACAGTATAAATCACTAGGATCATTTATAAAGCCCAGATGAGTGATCCTGTACTCATATTCTATGCTGTCCAGCTACCTGTTCTTCTGAAATGTGTTCAGTTCTCCAATTTATGTCTACTTATTTAACAGCACCAACATTACTTATCTGTCCCACTGAGAAATACTATTTTGCTCACTACCAACTCTTGCTTTGCTGTACTGTTTTTAATATTCGGCTGGGAGTCACCCAGAGTTGCTGGGGAAACCCAGCCAGATGGGCAGGGTATAAATTTATTATTATTATTATTATTATTATTATTATTATTATTATTATTATTATAAAGTTCAGGACACTTACAGCAAAGTCTAATGCAACTTTACTCAGAAGTAAATTCAACTTTGTTCAGCTGAACTTGTGTATAAAT
Organism: Podarcis cretensis; assembly: GCF_951804945.1. Taxonomy (NCBI): domain Eukaryota; kingdom Metazoa; phylum Chordata; class Lepidosauria; order Squamata; family Lacertidae; genus Podarcis; species Podarcis cretensis. The sequence continues at coordinate 28,495,702 of NC_137173.1, read as the reverse complement.
AAAAGCACATACAACTGTAGCCTTAGCCTTTGAAGTAATTGTTTTTGTACAGTATCCTTGCATGGATACAGAAAGAGCCTAACAAAAATCTGTCTTGCCTCTAAGCAAGTGTAATTCTGCAGTGTATGTGGGCTGCACGTCCAAAGGTTTGGGATTATGTTTCAAGGTTGTATAAAAGCTTTATTTAGTTGCAAATGAATATTTTGTTGTTATAGTAACCAGTTAACACACATCCTGGTTCACAAAACATGCAAAAATGAAAATCAGAAACTCAATTTAAATTGCTTTTTTTTCCTTGATGGTATTAAATTATTTAACTCAATTAACCCTGTGAAAAACGGAGTCAGGTTAAATTCAGTTATAATATACTGTTGAACAATAGCTAGATCAATTTCATTTCAAGATCAATTAATAATTACTAACTGAAAAGTGTACCGTGTGACTCCTAAGATGTAATGCTTTCAAATAAAAATTAAAAGCCAGTTGATACTCTTGTGTTTTCCAGATATTAATAGTTCTTTGCATCCAGAAATCTGAAACAGCTAATTACTGGGAAAACCAACATGAAATAATATACATGTAGCCAAGGCAACTTTTCAACAGTCCTCCAAATATTGTGCCTCAAGAAATAACAAAATGGCAAATACACACAGTCTTTATACTCTTGACCAAGCAATGAAGTATTGATAGGATTAACCACAAAAAGGCAGAAACATGAGCTTTCCCTGTGCTATCTAGCGTTGGGAAAAACAGCTTTCCTTCCCAAACGTAATTGTTCTTTCCCAAATCAGCTTCAGGAGAAGAACAAATATTTGGCTGAGACACAGCTAGTCAGAACAACGGAGACATAGAGAAATAGTGTGATTTGCACCCTTATGTTCCAAGACTGCAAGACACCTCAAGTACTTGAAATATGAACATTTATATTAACATGTTTTAGTTAATGTTAGCCTTACAAATTATTATTCAGAAGGGTCATCCATCTGCCTACGTAGCCTAGTTGCACACAGCTTTTCTGCCTGCACTCCCCTATCCCAATAAGCGCCACAACAGGGAACACAGATCTGCTTGCCCCTCTTTCTAGAATGGAAGCATTACTAACAATGCCATTTGAGGACAGAAGAGGAAAACACACACATGAATGGTGTTTGTCCAGTGCTATCTGCCATTAAACTCAAGCAACTCAAGCAACTCTGAGCTGAAACAAATGCAGTTCTCCAACGTCTCACAAAAAGAGAGTTGATCTCTGTCTAAGAAGTGGGAACAAGGGATGGAGATCTTGGCCAACTTTATCGCTTCAGTTTGGCAGTCTAACCCTGGTTACAGAGCCACGAATAAAAGGTAGCTGCACTGTAACTTTGCCACATACATGCCACTAAATAAAAGTAATGGAAGTGCCAGGAAATTAGGAAAATGTTACTGCTTACCTTATGTGCAGGCACCAGGTTAACTAAAACTGTATCCAAAAGCTCCTGAGACACTGTATCACCTTCACAAATTATAGAGCTCATCAAATCCACCATATGCATATGAACCTTTTGATTATGACCATTGCTGAAATCAAGAGGAACAGGTTTTCAGCTCATTAGCACAATATAATTCACTATGGTTTAGCCATAAGATAAATAAGTAAAATAAACTATTATTAAATTTATCCAATATTTCCTTCAAGGAGTTCAGAGTAGTAAACATGATTTCCCCTCGTTCTATCCTCACAACAAGCTGAGAGATAGGTGACTGGCCCAAGGTCACCCAGTGAAATTCACGGCTGAGGGGGCATTTGAACCCTGGTATCCCAAGTCCTATTCTGCTTACTAGACAAAATCATTGAATTAAATGTCACACATATTTTCACACTTTTTTTTTAATTTGGAGGAATGTGGCCCAGTCCATTTATCACTGTCATTCTCTGATGTAAAATTAGTGACAATGTTGTAATTTTTGCTTTTCACAACTCTAACATCAAATAGAAGGCTCAGCGGAGGTGAAGTTAATACATTACACTACTAAACTATGACTAGAAATGTCCAGATCTGGCGATCTATCTTGGTTGATATTTAGTATGGTGTTTCTGCAGCTGTTCATGACCATAAAGATATAATCTATGAGTTATCATTAAGAGTTCTGCGCATGGGCCCCCTGTGTGTACACAGAGACTATAAACTCATTTAAAATCGAATTTTTAAGTGCAATCTTATATATGCCTACTCAGAAGTAAGTGCCACTGAGTATAGTGGGACTTACACCAAAGCATGGATGGGAAACAAACTGGTAGCCAGTGCAATTGTCTCAGCATCCATGTTATATGTTCAGATCATCCTGCCCCAGTCCCCAATCTAGCTGCTGTAGCCTACACCAGCTACAGTTTCCAAGCTGTCTTCAAAGGAAGCCCAATATATAATGCACTGCAGTAGTCTAAATTATGAAGTTACGGGAGCATAGACAAGAGAAGTTAGGCTGCCCTGTTCAGAGAACTAACAGGAGGACACACTCCTTCCCTCTCTCCTGGCAAATGTCATCATACAGAGCAACTAAGGTAGTTTCTGTACAAATATTGGGTCAAAAGCCAGATTGAAATGGATCTAGAAAATCAGTTTCAGCCAAAAGAACCTGGATCTGGCCCATGACCACCTGCTTGAAGACCTTGCCCACGAAGGGGAGATTAGAATGTACTTCATGCCTTCCCTTTTCAATTCAGCCCTGTGGATTTGTCTGCCCCATGTCTAACATCATACGATGTCAGGTGGATATGGTTTGAGTCAAACCATACTGCTGGCCAAATGGAGACATCTGGCAAGTCAGAGGTTCCCTACCACTAGCGTATAGGATTGCAACCTTAATCAATTACTTTAATGAACAATGCATCTGTGGCTTGGAAAATTCAGGGTGTTTTAAGTAGCCTGGGCACCTGTAACTCTGGTACTGATCCCTAACAATTTGAAATACAGGCAATCCCCGATTTGTGCATGGGTTGCATTCTGGGTCATTGTGTGTTCCATCCCATTTTCCAGCCACTTCCAGGTTGCTGCGATGTGCGTGTGCATGGTCACATGAAAGTGTGTAAATTAGTCGTTGCTTGTACTATTTTAATCCCAACCTTTCCATGAATAAATTTGTTGTTAAAGATATATATACTTACTTGATTACAGAAAACAATGTTCTGTACAATTGTGTGAAAATTTCATTGCTATCTTCGAGTTCAAAGCATATGTTGTAAGATTTAACCCACGCAATGTTCTATATAGGAAAAGAAGACAGTTAATGTATCTGGAACAGCAACCTAACAAAAAGGTAAAAGGTCAGTCCTGTGGTGTCTACTAGCATGATTTTGGATCTCCACCCATTGAGATTTTTAAAAAGTGAACATTTTGCCTGTTTTAAAGCAACTGTGGATAGCTTATGAATAGAAAATAATTTACACTTGCCTCAAGCAAATAAAAATATCTATTGAACTGTGGACTTTTTGTATCTTCTAATCCTTTCAATTGTCTTGTTATGAACATAAATATATCCTGCAAAGGAAAGAACAGGTATTTACTCCACATACATAACAAATATATACTAGTTGCATAAGCATTCACTTCAACTGAAAAATCATTTCTCTATGAACTAGAATTCGTAACATATTTTAACTAACCTCTTATTCTCACAATCAAAGTCTGAAGCACATAAAAAGACAGAAAATATTAGGAACATCAATCAGGATTTTGCAGCACTTGTTTTCACTTTAATTTTATTCTGAATCAGGTTTTGAGCTTTCAGTCTATTACCGTGAATAATGACAGAATGAAATCCTGGTAATAATTATTATCATTATTATTAAATTTGTGGAAGAGAGTCTTATAGTTTAACTATGCACTGCATGGCAGGAAGAAGTATTTTTCAGCAATTTCAGCAGCAACAAGAGATGCAGTGGGAAATCATGGGAACAGCTCCTCAATCTTTCTATGACTGTTCAGTTCACACACATGGTCTGACCACCCTAAGCCTTTTCCAAGGGAAGCCAGAACGGATTATGAGTATAAAAACTCATTTGTGTTTACCAACCTGCAGAAAGCAAAATAAACGAATTTTCACAACTCTCCATACGGAGTGCACACAAGTCTTGAAATGAAAAGGGCTGCTGGAAGCAAGATTTCCTAGATACAGCCACCAGGGGGCTTTCCTTCTGACAACTTGTGTACATAACAGCCCCCATACAGTGTGTGAGCCATTCAAGAGGACAAACCAAGTGTCACCTAAGAAGTTTTAAAAAATAGGGGATGCTGAGCAGTAACCTAGAGAAGAGTAACAACTGATAACGAGAATATACAGATGGAGGTGCTGAAAGACACAAGGAATCAAAAGAGCTGTCAAATCTGCAGACACATGAGTCAGAAGCGTAAGGCACAGTGGAGGAGCAGGTTTCAGAGCTTGGCATTTCAGCATCGCCTCAAATAAATCCAAACAATGAGGTGGAATATATGCTCAAAATAATTTTGTCTTCTCTACTAGAAGGTCTGGGTGTCCAAAAGGATGGCACAAGACCACGTCTTCCAAAGCGCTTCTCGGTTTTAGCTCTATGTCTCACATGCTAGAGTCAATGTGGCAACTGGGTCATTGAGAGCACTGCCGTTTGAGAGGTTTTGCTGAAGAAAACTCTGCTCCTTGAAAAGTTTACACATATTCTATTGGGAAAGTGAAAGTTAATTGGATAGGGTTCTTGTCCTCCCTTCTTTCGCTTGTTTGAAATGCCTTTTCCCAAGTAATTTGTCTGGCTAAAATCAAAGTACTGTAACATCAGCACTGACAGACATGCATTTGAAAAGCTAGGTTTATGAAATATATTGTTGTTGGGAAGAAACATTTCAAAATAATTTGTCTGGGAATCAAGACTGTTGACACTGACAATGTTAAAAAAGCACTTTCGAAAAGCTGTGCTTGTGAAATACATCGTTGCGATGAAGGGAGTAAATGTGAACAATCTAGTAAAAGAGGACTGTGAAGCTAGACATCATTTCTTTTAACTTTTGACTTATAAAAAGTAATACTGAACACTTTCAAAACACACTACATAAAGGTTAACCAAGTAGTCATTTCAAGTGGAAACGAATGTACTTGGCAATTTAACATAACAATACTATTGTCTAAAATAAATGTACCAATCTAAATTTCAACAGAGGGGGTAAAAAAATGATGATGAGGGAAGCAACAAGGGAAGACTATGAATAAGTCTAGTTAGGCTTCAGTTCACAATCAATTAGCCAGCCTGAGTTAATATGGTACCAATCCACTTACTTCAAACTGGTCTTCTACAGTCAAAGTGAGTTATCTGAACTAACTGAGACATAGACCGTAGCTTCAGAAATTTCAGTGTTGACAACAAGGTAAAGAGACCTACACCTATCAAAACCATGTAGCTTCATTCCAATATAACTGTAAACTTTTTAAATAGAGTTTACTGGGGTTTGTACATCTGAATCAGATACAGCTCACTAACAACAACAAACTACAACCTTTATGGCTTGTCAATCTCAGACCGTGCTAACTGTATATTATCATTATCTTTACCTTTTATTAACTTGCTATCCTAGTTTGTTGCTGCCCACCTGCTGACCCAAGACACAAATGAAGAGCAGCTAAAAAATTAAACCCCACACACAGCTAAGGGACTCTCACTGGTGCTTTCTTAGACCTTGCACTGTGTCCTCTCTCTGCATGCTAGGAGACTCCTCTTTTTTTTTTACAATTTAGTACACCAACCTAGAGCTGTATACACATGGCCTCTCTAAACTTTTCTCCTATATGTGGGTGGAGAAATGGGGAGAGGGAGGCATTTCACTGACTTTCCCCAAAGAGAGTAGAAATTATCCAGTAACATCTTAGGGCTGAGGCTCACTGTTAGAAGCTAGCACTGTGCTAACCCTTTACCAGTACCACAAAGCAGAAACCACATCTGGAACTGTAAAGTGGATTAGTTTCCCCACCCCCAACAGATCAGTATTACATCCAGAGCCATGTAGTCCTTTTTTCCATTCTCCCCAAAACACCCATATGTGAAAATACAACAGCTAGCTTTTCACATGCAGTAGGATGTGGGAATTATTGGGTTATTCAAGCAAACTGATTGATCAATCTATCCCACAGCAATTAAATTGCCAGATTATTGTTCTAGAGAACAAGAAATCTACAGTCAGACTTGGTGAAAAGAAAATACAGTGGTGCCTCGCAAGACGAAAAGAATCCGTTCCGCGATTCTCTTCGTCTAGCTGTTTTTTTGTCTTGCGAAGCAAGCCCATTGACGGATTAGCGGATTAGCGCTATTAGCGGCTTTTAGCGGCTTATCGGCTTAGCGGATCAGCTGATAAGCGGCTTAGCAAAAGGGGGGGGGAGAAAAAAAAACCCGCAGGAACTCGCAAGACATTTTCGTCTTGCGAAGCAAGCCCATAGGGAAATTCGTTTTGCGAAGCGCCTCCAAAACGGAAAACCCTTTCGTCTAGCAGGTTTTCCGTCTTGCGAGGCGTTCGTCTTGCGGGGCACCACTGTAAGGTTGTTGTTCTTAAGAAACTTTTCTGGAAACAATGTTTCCCACACTTGGGACTCCAGCTGTTTTTGGATTGCAGCTCCCATCATCCCTAGCTAATAGGACCAAGTTTGGGAAACAATGATATAGAACAAGGCAACTTCAAAAAACCAATCTGTCCATAGTAAGGAGCATAAGGAACTCTAGACTGAGTTCAGACTCAAACTATTTATTAACAGTAAATAAATTCACAAAATTATCTTTGCTGTATTTCTGCAAAACCCAGGAAACCACTAATTATAGGAGAACCATTTTCTTTAAAACCACTGTTCTGAGAACTGTACAAACACAGAAAGATGATCAGCATGATTTATTCTGCATCTTTAAAATGGATTACAATTAGGGTTGTGTGCCAATTAAAATTTAAATCCATTACTCATGTGTGTTTTAGTTGATTAATCTGTTAGCTAAATCTGCATACATTTGCATATGGGTAAAAGCAATATTTCAGAAGAAAGAGGCGTATTCACTTGTTTTTACATGATGCACACATTCATTGTGCCAGGTATCATCATTCCCATGTGTTAGAGAAATGGGAGGAAGTGCCTTTCAAGATAGTCCCTTCCTTTTGCAGTTTAAGTACTTGTATTAAAATATTTTTCTAAAAAAAATCTTCTGTCCAATTAATCATGAGCACATTTTCATCTGATTGAAAGGATTTAAAAACAACAACACACTTACAGCCCTAATTAAAATGAATGTCACATATAATGGTTTTAGAATCAATAAAAGCAGCAATAAGCCACTCAGAAGTGCTAAAACGGAGGATAGAATAGCTGAAAAAGACAAGGACTTTGTTATGGACAATAGCAGCCAGACACTTGTAAGGAACTGACCTGAAAAACTAGAGTCCATGACACACAACACACCATTTTCGATGCCCATTCCATTACAAAGATGCAGCACTCTGCAACTCCTTAGAATTATTATTTTAGGAGGAAAAAGAACATATGTAACTGGAATAATCCACTATGGTTTATCATAATGTGCAATCCCCTCTTCTGGCATGGCCACAAGGAAATGAGAAGTCTTTGCTTCAGTTTCAATTAATCAGAGTTAGTCTTACATGGTAAACTGTGGCTAATCTTAACTATGATTCGCTTGTTAACTTCAGCTTAAAGTTGCACTTGTTTCAAACAAGTTCATAACAATTAAATTATTGTTATAAATGAATCGCAGTTGAGTATAACCAATTTTGCCAAGCTCAGATAAAACAAGCTGTAGTTAATCCAAAACAAAAATGAAAGCTTCTGAACCCTTCTTCACAACCACACTGGAGGAGGAAAGGTAAGGAAAACCTAGGCTCTTCTCAACAGAAAACCTGAACCATACTCTAGGCCCTGATAACATTATGATGAAACTACATTTTGCCTGGCGAGTTTATAAAACAGTGCCCATGTCCCTAGCAAATGGTCACAAAATGACACTCATTTTCATTCACTACTGGACAATGTTTTTCCAGCAGCTTCTTGACAGCGCGATCATAAAAGAGGCAAATGGGAGTCAACAACTAAGTTCCATAACATACAACTTTGTCATTTATTGTACAGATGCATGAGTCTCGGAAAACAAATACAACAAACTGCAGACAATATAGCTGAGCAAGATGGAACTGCTGAAAGCCATAAACATAGATACTACTTGCTAAGATCAGAACACTTCATAATACAGAAACATATCTCTACCTAAAATTCAAACTACTTTAGAATTCACGTAGTCAAGGGAAAAAATGCCAAATGACTTGCCATAATTCAACCCCAAATGCCATAATTTAACAAATTAGTATCTTTTGATAGCAGCCAACTGACAATATTTATTATTCATATGAACACACACACACAAATAACTTTACGGTCATTAGAAGGCATACAGAATGCCAGTGGTTATTAATTGTTTAGTTTTAGTTTTTAGTTTTTGCCTGTTGGAATAGCTTTAAACCTACACAGCTCCCTTGCCAACAGCTACTCAAATAAAGTTCTCATTTAAGGGTCATAGGAACACACAACTGCATTTAGCACTTGCAAAATTTTATTTCAGGATTCTTTTAACAGGCAAAATGTCCCTGCTTATCGACTTTTCAATTTTCCTAGGCTTTGTTTTGCAACATAGATCAATCTGTGATAAATAACAGGCAACTGTCACTCCAAGCCTAAATACACTGTAGCAAATATTATCAGTACTTCCCTTCAAACTGGGCCTATAAAACCAGACTACACCTTAACAATTCCCACACTGATCCTACAACAAATCACTTAAAAATACCTAGCTAACTTCTGAAAATGGAGCCAGTGCTTTAAAAAATATTTAATTCACATCAGTTAGAATATGCAGTGTGAAAGCTCTGCTGAAGAGTTCTAACCTCTCGATTGTTTGTTTTTGAATGTTTAGAAATAAACATAAAACAGCACTACTGCTCATCCGAAGTCACAGAAAATAAGGATGACATGCAATCTTACCTTAAGTTTATCTGGTGAAGTGTATGGTGCTTCAGGAGCATATATTCTAAAAATATCAGCAAGACAACAAGCTACGAGCAAGCGTACATCTTTATCAGGATGCTTAAGGAAAAAATCGGAGGCAAGATGTAAAGCGAGATTTAGATAGAGCTCCTTTTCTTCTTCAGAGTCCTGGTCCATATCCATGAATGTTTTGACAACCATCTGCCAAAAGAAAGTTCCAAGATAAGCAACATTCTCTAGAAAAAAAACAGCCCATATTAAAAAAACCACATACATTAAAGGGGCTATTTTTCTTTATGCGCTTCTTCATTTTCCTGACTATTTCGACTTTTCCGTAATGAGGGTAGAATATTGTAAGCTTCAAAATGGTTGAATGTCAAAGTATTTAATCTACAGTCATGTGACAAATAATATTTGCATTACATCTTTGCTAATAGAACATACAGTGGTACCTCAGGTTAAGAACTTAATTTGTTCCGGAGGTCTGTTCTTAACCTGTAACTGTTCTTAACCTGAAGCACCACTTTAGCCAATGGGGCCTCCTGCTGCTGCTGCGCTGCTGGAGCAAGATTTCTGTTCTTATCCTGAAGCAAATTTCTTAACCCGAGGTAATATTTCTGGGTTAGCGGAGTCTGTAACCTGAAGCGTATGTAACCTGAAGCATATGTAACCTCAGGTACCACTGTATCAACATGCAATGGCACTAGGAATAAATACACAGCAAAGATGGTTGCTGCTGATAGGAATGTACAGTCAAAATAAATCTGGATCTGACAAAATAGATTCTGGCTAAAAAGGTTGCACTTGTTTAAGGTGCCACAAGTTTGCTTTTGCTGCAGCAAATCAACACAATCGCTCTTCTCACTTCCCTTGGGGAAGGGCCATAGCTCAGTGGTACAGACAGTCCTGCATGTAGAAGGCCCCAAATTTTATCTTCCAGTAGAGCTGGGAGAGACTCTTGCCTGAAATCCTGGAGAGCTGCTTTCAGACAGTGGAGACAATACTGAGCTAGATAGACTAGGGTTTTGATTCAGTGTTTGGCAGCTTCCTATCTTCCTATATATAAAAATGTAAGTCTGCCATCGTACAGCCCCTGTTGGGAGGATTTGCAGGAGCAAAAGAGAAGACAGGTTGCACAAATGCAGTGAATGTAAGTGAGAAGGGAGAGACATTGAAAGGGGGGGAGTAGTGGTTTAAAACAATGGCTGAACTTCAAGTAAAGCATGGAAAGAGAGGAAAGCAACAGAGGTTTGAGAGAAATGGGGATAGAGGGGCACACAGGGAACTTGTGATTTAAAACAACAGAACTGTTTGAATAAAGCGGGGGTATAAAAAACTATGCTTTTTCAGACTGTCATTTAAATATTCATTTCACTGGGAATCTTTTGATATATATATAAAAAATCTATGTTAGTCATTCTCAGAGTCGAATCATTGATATCAATGACTTGGACGCACTGATTTCAATGGATTTATTTATTATTTTAAAAGAATGTAACAAATTATTCAAGCTTCTCTGGAGTTCAGCTTTGTCATTCAAAGTACTTTATGAAAACTTTTAAAGTTCACTTACACGGCAACAAAACTTCTGGAAAATCTAACATGAAAAAGACTGTATTCTCTAAAAAAACTTATTTATTACCATAAAATATTGCAATATTTTTTGCTACACACAAAAACCAACAACCAACCTCAAACACTAAAATTATTAAGAGCAATTTTACTCAGGCCTAATTACAAAATTACAAAGAAAAGAGTACGATCAAAGGTATACCTAGAAACTTATTTAAAAACCCAGAAGGCATCAGTTGTTTACTCTATTGAATCAATTTTGAAATTTCAAGATTTTGTAATGCGCTTGGTTGCATGAAGCACAAACAGCTGTCTATCCATATCGCCCTTTTACCAGGGGGGAAGCCAATTTATATCTGAGAAAACGTAAGCTAATCACGAATCATTTGGCCCCGTAATTGTATCTTGTCTTTGAAGTGTAATATAAATGGTGTGTGATCAATTTTTAGGAGTATCTCTTTTCAAATATTTAAAAAGTAATCAATTATGTACTACTTAACACTCTAAAGATGTATACAATTCTTTCCACGAGAGACTTATTAAGGCATCTATAAGATGATGACATAGAAGATTCCATAAAACTAAGTCGGAAACTCCACTTCTCCTTCTCTGGCCTCTGGTAATGCTGATCTCAACCAATGATTCAGCTAACTGCAAATAGGAATCCAATTAAGATACCAGCTGGGTACTGGATTCTTTTCTGTGTGCAGAGAGAATAGGAGAAGCACACTGTGGAAGCAGGAAAGGGTGTAATATTTAGGCTGCACAATGTTGGGAAAGCGCCGGTTTTCATACTCAGCAAGCAGCCTACACATGATGGAGCATAACCATGTCATTTTAATATGCACAGGTTTCATGCATGGTGTGGCAACAGAACTGTACACATACATCCAGCCTAGGTCATGTCTCAACTGCACCTCCCCTTGTATTTGTGTCCATAGACCCAGTTCCCAACATGTACGGTACTGTCAGCATGTATGATTCTCTCAAAATTCAGAACGTGCCTGCTGGTCCGAAAAAGGTTGGCAGCTTCACCTTAGACCAATAAATAATAACTACACCCAATAGGATCTATGTAAAAACTATTACATTCAATTGGGTATTTAACTAAACATTATATTCAAATTTTGACTTCCATGTCATTATTTCATTCTCGGTTTCCCAGTATCTGTGAATTTCAGAACATACTGTACTTACTGTCACTGAGCTAGCTAGCTAGCTATGACATCTTTCTCCTTCTCCCCCCCCCCGCCCCACCCCCACATATTTACCGAAAAACTGTGACAAACTCTTACCTCTACAGATCTGAGCAGAAGGAGGGAAGGGGACCCTTGTCTGAAAGTTTGGTAGATGTACATGATGAGAATGCTCTGCCAATTTCAGCAGCAAATTACCCTATTTTTCCATGTATAAGACGCCCCCATGTATAAGGCACCCCCTATTTTTGGGGACTCCAAATTAAGAAAACACTCCCTTAGCACTACCCGTGTATAAGACAACCCCCAATTTTAAACCTAATTTTTTGGTTAAAAAACCTAGTCATACACGGAAAAATTTGGTAGCTACAGTTCACTATGACACATTTCCATCATGTAATAGAAAAACAGGTTCTGTGGGGAAGTTTACATTCATTGCTGTAGCTCTGCCAGCCCTATGTGACACAGCTGAAGCCATCAACTGCCACCCCCCACAACTCACAGTAGTGTTATTGCTGTTTTTATTTGCAAGTAACAATATATTTTTTCTAGTATTGTTAGCAGTAGTAAAAAAAATTTTTTAAAAAGCACAGGAGAGAAAAAATATAAGTGCATGAATTAGAACTGTCCAAAATGTGTAATAAAACTGGTCACTCACTTTTAACCGCCGCACCATCTCTTCTTTAGAAATTTTATCAGATATTTCCTTAACGCCGGGTGGATAAGTAATTTTTCCATCATTGGCTCGAGTCTTTGAGTGAGCCATGATGCTGGTTTAAAACCTGGAACAGAGAAAAATTGAATTAGATAATATTTAATATCCATCACACCGTTATCTAATTTCTTTTTGTTTTGTTTTTAAGACACTGAAGTCCAAGTGGCCAATTTTATAAAGCAAGGAACAAACTTAAGTGACGTGCAAACAATTCTACCTGAACTGTGCTACACTTTTACACATCCAATACGTATGCAATTGTACCACATCTGCTACTAACCAGACACCGAACAAGCCAACTAGCTCAATATGAAAGTTACCATAGATATAGCCAAGACAAGAGTTTACAATCTCATTTAAACTAAACCTATATAATTTTCCCTCCTACTGCAAATGTAGAGAAACTGACATTTTGACACTTTTAAGAAGCGGGTCAGGGATTCAGAATAAGAGAAAGCAAAAGAGACAGCCATAATGCATAATTTCAAAAACGGAATTAGTTAATTTATAATTTAATGTCTGAATATAGCACATGCTTCAAAGGAGACTCTTAAATCTCACCTCAACAAAATCCTCCTCAAGTTTTAACTTTTCTACATGTAGACAGAAATATATATATCTAGAAACATGGTGTGTGCATACACACACACACACACACACATATATATATATATGTGTGTGTGTGTATACACACACACAGTGGTACCTCGGAATGCGAACGGGATCTGTTCCGGAGCCCCGTTCGCATTCAGAAGCAAACGTAACTAGCGACGGTACGTCTGTGCACACATGCGTCGTTTTTCGTCACTTCTGCGCATGATGTCATTTTGGGCGTCTGTGCATGCGCAAGCGGCGAAACCTGGAAGTAACGCGCTCTGTTACTTCTGGGTTGCTGCGGAGCACAACTCGAACATGCTCAACATGAAGCATATTCAACCCGAGGTATGACTGTACATACATACATATATACATACATATATACATACACACACATACACACACACACACACACACACACACACACATATGGAAATTCTGCTATATGAAGAACATTTATCCAAAATAATCTGTGATACAATACATCCCTAAGAACAAATGTGCCTCAGTGGATCGATTGGCACAGGAGCCCTCTTTCTTCCTACCCAGGCTGACCCTTCCCACAATTACTTCAAAAGAAGTAATTTGCAGGCCAGAAATCAAGACAGAGAGATGGTTGTAACGTATAGCTTACAGTTAGCAAGAACCAACTTCCCATTACAAGAGTGGTTGGCACACACTGGTGTACATGTTGTTGAGGATGAATCAGGGCATGGAGAGCCTCCGCTAAATACTCTCACACTCCCCTCCCATAGGAGCTACTGTACCTCGTAGGGGATAAGCAAGTTCCCTGATAAGAAACATTACAAGATGGAAAAACATACACTCATATTAGAATTGATGTCAACTGTGTCTTTTAAACTACTATAAGAAGGCAAAGGGACACCTGACCATTAGGTCCAGTCGTGGCTGACTCTGGGGTTGCGGCGCTCATCTTGCTTTATTGGCCGAGGGAGCCGGCGTACAGCTTCCGGGTCATGTGGGCAGCATGATGACTAAGCCGCTTCTGGCAAACCAGAGCAGTGCACGGAAACACCATTTACCTTCCCGCCAGAGCGATACCTATTTACCGTATTTTTCGCTCTATAACACGCACCCGACCATAACACGCACATAGTTTTAAGAGGAGGAAAACAAGAAAAAAAATATTCTAAACGAAACAGTGGATGTATGATTTTTGTGGCTCATGCTGTGGCCACAGACATGTGATCTGACAGTGAGTTTGGGTTAGCCCAATGCAAAAATCCTGAGGATCCATGTGGATCCATGCTTTGTAACCACATTTTTGCACCACTGCGGCCCCAGGCAACAGTGGGTGCGTGATTTTTTGGGTGCAAGCTGTAGCCGTGGACATGCTATGTGATCTGATGGTGAATTTGGGGTGACCCAGTGCAAAAATCCTGAGGATCCATGTGGATCCGTGCTTTGTAACCACATTTTAAGTGGGGAGGGAAGCAAAAGCACTTAAGGGACAAGGAACACGTGTGGGGTGGGTGGAGAAGGATGCTGTTAATAATGCAGAAGAGGGGTATAAGAGGAGAAGGCTCCTATCCTCTCCTGCTTTGCTCCTTTAAAGCAAGCAGGCTCTCTGTCCCTCTCTCCTCCCCACTCAGCAGCTCTTCTCCCGCTTTGCTGTTTCAAAGTGAGCCGTGGAGGAGGGAAGGAAGGGGTACCATGGATCCTCTGCTCACGACTGCAGCAGATCCCCCTGCCATCCGTAGGCATTCGCTCCATAACACGCACAGACATTTCCCCTTACTTTCTAGGAGGAAAAAAGTGAGTGTTATGGTGCAAAAAATACGGTATCTACTTGCACTTTGACGTGCTTTCGAACTGCTAGGTTGGCAGGAGCAGGGACCGAGCAACGGGAGCTCACCCCGTCGCGGGGATTCAAACTGCTGACCTTCCAATCAGCAAGTCCTAGGCTCTGTGGTTTAACCCACAGCACCACCTGCCCATTATTTCATATAAAACTATTTACAAGGTGAATAAGGGATAGAAGATAAGCTAGGCATCTATCATCTATCTATCTAAAAAAAATGAGAAAAGAGGAAAGCAACTCCCAAGAGATGCTGCAGCATTTGATAATGGAAGACACAGCAAAGTATATAGTAAAAAGTCATACCTCTTTTCACATGAAAAGATGCTCATACTAAATCTAAGGTAAAAAGAATCAGAAAAGTTTCTTGGTTATTCTAGCTAGGACCCCTTTTTTTAAAAAAAAACATGTCAAATACTACCAAAAATACACTGTGCTGCTTTGAAATACTATAAACTAAAAATGAACAAAACAAAAATTAAGATTATACGCTAGATGCACTTCCACGCACAAGAAAACAAATGCAACAAAAGTTAAGAAAGCAGAATAAAAATGTACTAAAATCCTATTAAAATAAACAAACAAGGAAGTCATTTCTTAAGGAGCCCTGAGCTCAACAGGATTATTCTGTATGCGTCTTGCTCAACCACAGTGTCACTAACTGCCTCCTTCCACTAGCAAGCCTAATAACCCCCAGTCTCCATTCCACACATATTTACTTCATGTAGCCCTACTCAACCCACAAGTGGACAGAAAAGGGGTATTGGTTGGGAAATACATTAGTGGCCATCCTACCCTAAAGATCCATGATCCATGTCACATTTTATATAACATAGTAAGAGTCAATACAGGGTACACACAAGACCACTGTTAAGTACACAGGATTTCCCCCCATCTTAATTGTTTGCCTAAATGCACTTGCCTGTTTAGAAGCATGCACACAACACTTTTGCAGCATTCCACACAGGTTTCTTATAAAAAGCATTTCCAAATGACTTAAGCCAGGCAAGAGTCTCCAGCAACAAGCTTTAAAGTAATCAAGATTCAATAGCTGCCTTTTCATCTAAGGTCCTTAAAAGTTTCATTCATTTTATATCAGTGAATCCCAACTGTTATCACAGAAGCCATGAGACAAATCAAAGAATTAGTTGTTCTCAGGCATTTTACATTACTGACAGAACATACACATGCGGTCTCTATGTTCCAAAGCACAGGTTTTTCCTCTTTCAGATATATCACTTCTCTTATGAGTTATAATATACTTTTTAAGGCAGAGGTGACGCCTGTCTGTGACTGATGAGGTCCATCATATGTGAGATATAATATACATATTAATACATAGGCCTCATAATTCACAGGCAGGAGCATTAGAATGGTTAGGGTACTTTAAAATATAGAGAACTGTAATTTGGTGCACACATAGCTGAATCGCTCCAATTTTGAGAAAGTTAGAAACACAATTTTAATGTCCAGCAGCTGAAATGCAGAATATCTTCTTCATAACAGTAGCTAGCTCTCCAGCAGAGAATAGAAAGAAGCAAATGACAAGAATTAAAAGATTCTAATTTCACACACTTTTAACCATTAGATTGGGAGGGGGGAATTCCTGTGACAGTAAAGAATGTGAATACAGTACAGTGGTACCTCGGGTTAAGTACTTAATTCGTTCCGGAGGTCGGTACTTAACCTGAAACTGTTCTTAACCTGAAGCACCACTTTAGCTAATAGGGCCTCCTGCTGCTGCCGCACCGCCGGAGCACGATTTCTGCTCTCATCCTGAAGCTGCTGCTTGCGTGAGTGTTGGGAAGACCGCTCCCTCTCCTGCCAACTCCATCCGGCCTAGGGGGCGGGGCCTGCACTCGCACCCACAGCATAAGAGGCCTGAGAGAGGCCTCCGGGACACGACTGCTGCTGCTGCTGCTGCTGCTTGCGTGAGTGTTGGGAGGACCGCTCCCTCTCCTGCCAACTCCATCTGGCCTAGGGGGCGGGGCCTGCACTACCACTACAGTTTAGAGGCCTGAGCAGCTACCGGCAGCAATGGACAAAATGGCTTTAAATGTTTTAATTGCTTTTAATTTGCAGCACTTTAAATGGTGGTTGTTGTTTTTTATAATATTATATTATTTCATTATTTTATTTTTGCTTGGGGTGGGATAAGCACTGAGTCAGCACTATTGTTCCTTGCTTTGTTTTGTTTTGTTTTGTTCTGTTTTGTTTTATTATTATTATTATTATTCTGTTAAATTATTATATAGTTTGTATTTTGCCTTTTAAGGGGAAGGGTCATGGCTGCCTGGGAGTGGGCCTCAGCCAATAGATTGGGTGGGGCAGGTTCCACAGGGGGAGATGTATTGGGACACCCGATCTCAGTGATCACGGGCAGGAGGAGGAGTTATGCTAAGACCAGACCATGTCATTACCGAGGAGGCAGGTTTAGTCGTTGTTTGAGGACTATCCCTGCCTCCAGGTCTGGTCCTGACCGGAAGGATACAGTAATCAGCAAGGGAAACCCACATGACCTGAAAGTGTTGCTGTGCAATGCCAGGTCAATGATGAATAAAACCACTGCCATCCACGACCTGATTGTGGATGGAGGATTTGACCTGGCATGTGTGACAGAGACCTGGTTGGATGAAGCAGATGGGCCTGTCCTTGCCGCTGCTTGCCCACCAGGTTTCTCTTACGCACAGCAACCCAGGTCATGTGGGCGGGGAGGGGGGGTTGCAGTGATTTTTAGGAAGTCATTAGTCTGCACCAGGCGTCCTATTGGGAAGACCCAGTTTTCTGAGTGCATGTTCTGGAAGTTGGGCAATAGGGGCAGTACAGGATTCCTACTGGTGTACCGACCTCCCCGCTGCACCAAGGATTCCCTGCCCGAGCTGCTTCAGGTCGTGGCGGATATGCTCCTGGAGACACCTAGCTTGGTTGTCCTGGGGGATTTTAACATCCATGCCGACACGACCTTACAAGGGGCCGCTCGGGACTTCGTGGAAAGCATGGCCTCCATGGGGCTGTCCCTGAATAAGTCTGGCCCAACTCATAGCCACGGACATGCCTTAGACTTGGTGTTTACCTCTACGGATGTTGGTGATCTGACATTAACTAAAAGCGAAATAAAAGAAGTGCCATGGTCAGATCACTTCCTGGTGCAACTGGACTTCTCCGCAACCCTTCCCCTCCGCAGGGAGGTGGGACCGATTCGGATGGTCCGCCCCCGCCACTTAATGGATCCAATTGGCTTCCAGAGAGTGGTAGGGGATGCTTTATCCCAAGTTGATGGCCTTTCAGCTGATTCCCTGGTGGCACGCTGGAATGCGGAGTTAACCAGGGCTATTGACTGTCTGGCTCCGAAGCGCCCTCTCCGATTGCATGGAGCCCGGACAGCCCCATAGTTTTCCCCGGAGCTGAGGGTGATGAAATAATCGTTGAGACGGCTAGAGCGCCGGTGGCGGAAAACTCATTCTGAATCAGACCGGACACGGGTTAGAGCTCAACGTCGAGCCTACCAAGTGGCAATGGCGACGGCGAAGAGGGCCTTCTTCGCCGCCTCCATTGCATCTGCAGAAAACAGCAGCAGGAGACTTTTTCAGGTGGTTCGCAGTTTATCGGAACCACCTGTACCACCGGGGCCTGGTAGGGACCCCAAGATCTCCTGCAATGCTTTTGCAAAGTTTTTTGCAGATAAAATCGCTCAGATTTAGAAGGAGGTAGACTCCACAGACTCCCTCAGTTTCACAGCAATGGGTCAGTGTGTCTTGTTGTTAACCAGGGCCAGGGCGGGAGAGTGCTAGAGTTCTGTCTGGTCCTGTTATATGGGATCAATTCCAATCTGTTACCTCCGAGGATGTGGACAGGCTGCTTGGACGAGTGAAACCGACCACCTGTCTCCTTGATCCTTGTCCATCCTGGCTGATAAAAGCGAGCCGGGAAGGGCTGGGCCATGGGCTTTGCGGGGTGATGAATGCTTCCCTCTGTGAGGGAGCCTTCCCAGACCCGCTGAAAGAGGCGGTCATTAAACCGCTTCTTAAAAAAACATCTTTAGACCCGGCCAATTTGGCCAACTATCGCCCAGTCTCAAATCTGCCATTCTTGGGCAAGGTGATTGAGCGGGTGGTTGCTGAACAACTCCAAGCACGCCTGAAGGAAACGGACCATTTGGATCCCTTCCAATCGGGATTCAGGCCTCACCATGGGACTGAAACTGCCTTGGTCGCGCTGGTTGATGATCTCCGGCGGGCTAGGGACAAAGGTGAGAGCTGTTTGCTAGTTCTGCTGGATCTCTCAGCGGCCTTTGACACCATCGACCATAACATCCTTCTGGACCGTCTAGAGGGGCTGGGAGCTGGGGGCACTGTCATACAGTGGTTCCGCTCCTTCCTCCTGGGCCGTGTCCAGAAAGTGGTGGTGGGGGGTGAGTGTTCAGACCCCTGGGCTCTCACTTGTGGGGTGCCTCAGGGTTCTGTCCTCTCCCCCATGCTTTTTAATATCTATATGAAGCCGCTGGGAGAGATCATCAGGCGGTTTGGACTGGGTGTTCATCAGTATGCAGATGACACCCAGCTCTACCTCTCCTTTAAATCAGAACCAGTGAAGGCGGTGAAGGTCCTGTGTGAGTGCCTGGAGGCGGTTGGAGGTTGGATGGCGGCTGTCAGAGCTGCCTCTAGGTCCCAGCTCACAGAGGACCAACACTAGGCTGTAGTTATGTACAAAAGTCTTTATTGAGGTTCAGTTTCCATTTCAAAGCCGTAGCGCGCAGCTCTACGTCTTAAAGCCTAGACCGGCGAAGTACCGTCTGAGTCTCTTCCCCTATGACACCAGTTTAAGATCCTAGCCCGGCTCCACCTTTTACGCTGCTGTCAGGGAACTGCCATCGGAAGAACAGGTAGTGGGAAGGCTCCAGGAGAATAGGAGAGACACTTCAGCAGAAGAGGGAACCAGTAGGGGGAGAGCAGGAGCTCCAAGGGAAAGGGAGTCGGAGGGGAGGCTCTGGGATACTTCCAGTGAGAACAGTGAGGAGGTATCAGGACCCCCTTTAAGGACCCCCACCCCTCGCCGGAAACTGTCACGCAGAGAATCCAGGAGACGCATTTCCGTCAAACAGCTTTTATGTTGGAAACGTTTCCGCAGACGCCCACTGTCAGATTCTACCAGCAACTGACGGAGCCATGCCAAAGGGCTCCGCTCAAGGCAGAGCTTCACTACACTGAGTAAGCTCTGAGGGATCAAGCTTTTACGCACAAGCAGCTCATTATCCCACCACAGCAATCTGACAGTCTCTGAAAGCAGCTTGTGCAAGGAGAGGTATCATGAGCAACCCAGCCGGAGCCGGAGATGGGGGAGCAGCTGCAGCCGGTCCAAGCCTGGAAGAAAGGTACAGGATGTTGGAGGTACAGTTAGCTCTGCAAACGGCTAGGCTTGAGGAGAGGAGGGCTCATGATGCAGAAAAGGGGAAAGCCACCCAACTCTCGAGGAAGGTGCCAGGACTGGTGCAGAAGTTTGGGGGTGATCCCAGGAACTATCAAGCCTTTAGGACAGAGATGCAATATGCCCTCAATCTGCAGTTTGATGATTTTCCTGATGAGGAATCGAGGGTTGCGTATGTGATTGGCCATCTCGAAGGAGGGGCGAAACACTGGGTGAGGCCCCTAATGGCAGCCAATAATGAAGCCCTAAGGGACACAAGGAAGTTTTTTCGCGCCATGGATCTGATGTTCTCCAGCGAGATTGAGCAGGGAGTGGCGCGCAGACAGTTAATGGCGTGTAAACAAGGGAACCGATCTGTCCGTGAGTACTGGACTGAGTTCACCATGTTGATCCATAAATTAGGTTGGGATTTGTCAGCGGAACCGATACAAATGCTGTTCGAAGAAGGACTATCTTCAGCAGTGAAAGACGAACTTTCCCGGGCGCCCAGGGCGGAGTCTATGGACCATCTGACTAAATCAGCGCTGGCCATAGGATCACGCCAGGAGGCCAGAGCCTTGGAGAAGCGGGAAGGGAAAGGGGAGCGTTGAAGGGATTTCCGCATTCCAGAGATTCCAGAGCAGCCTTCCCTGCCAGCAGAGCCGATGGAAATCGGAACAGCGCGCGCGCGCGCAGTTTCAAACCCCAGTGAAGGGCGGAAGAAGGAGGGAAAAGGCGCCAAGAAATGTTTTCTCTGCCAACAGCCAGGTCACTTTGCCAGAGTTTGTCCGCAAAGAAAGGAATGGCAAGGGATGGCGGGAGCTGTTGGGGAGGAGGGAGAAGGAGCTAAGGAGCAAGTAAAAGCCAACGCCTGGCTGCCACCATCGGGGCACAGCAGCCAGGCCAAGGAACAGTGAATGTGCCCACGCCAGAACCCCCAAGACCAGCTCTTGTAATAGAGGTGTTGCTAGAGCTGGCAAACGGACACCCACTAAAAGTGAAGGCGCTATTGGACTCAGGCAGCTCCTGCAACTTTATGAGTCAGGAGTTTGCAGCCGAACACCAGATACAGACTATCCCCTTGAATAACCCTCTGCAGGTGACCACGATTGATGGGAGGGCGTTGTTGGGAGGAGCTGTTAACCAGCAGATGGTCCCCATGATAATGAGGGTGGCAAGGCACACAGAACTGATAGTGTTTAATGTAGCCACCTTGGGAGGAGCACCCATTATTTTGGGAATGAGCTGGCTAGCGCTGCATGATCCGCTAGTGGGATGGCACCAGAGGGTGGTTTCCTTTGGGTCAGCACATTGCCTGGCATATTGCACGGAGAGGGAGAGCCAAGTAGGCACCCAAGCCACGTTAGCAAGGATGGAAGTAACAGACCCAGGGAGGGTACCACGACAATACGCCGACTTGGCTAATGTCTTCAGCGAAAGAGAAGCAGATAAACTACCCCCACACAGACCCTTTGACTGTCAAATCAACTTACTCCCAGGAGCACAATTGCCAGTGGGCAAGCTGTATGCAATGTCAGACAGGAAGATGCAGGAGTTAAGGGAGTTTATAGACAAGAACCTCAAGCGAGGGTTCATCAGAGAGTCACGAGCGGTGGGGGGTAGCCCAGTGTTTTTTGTGGACAAAAGAAATACAGATAAACCGAGACTGGTCGTGGACTTCCGGGCCCTAAATGCTGTGTCCGAACCAGTGGCTTTCCCCATGCCCAGGATCGATGACATTCTGACCAGGGTGAGGAAAGGGAAGATTTTTACCAAGCTGGACCTAAGGGGGGCGTACAACCTGATACGTATGAGAAAGGGAGACGAGTGGAAAACCACTATGTTTACCCCTTTGGGGGCCTTTGAATACCTCGTTATGCCCTTCGGCCTCCAGGGGGGGTCGGCCGTTTTTCAATCATTCATGAATCACGTCCTAGGACCATTGCTTTACAAGAACTGTGCAGCGTTCTTAGACAACGTACTAGTGTACTCAGAGAATGAGGAGCAGCATGTGCGAGATGTACGAGAGGTACTGAGCAAACTGCAAGAGAACCAGCTGTGGGTGAAACTGGAGAAGTGTCAGTTTCACGCCAGAGAGGTGGAATTCCTGGGGTACCGGTTGTCAGACAAGGGGCTGGCCATGGATCCTAGTAAGGTTCAAGCGGTACTGGAATGGAAACCACCGAAAACTAAGAAAGACGTGCAAAGGTTCTTGGGTTTCGGGAACTTCTATCGGAAGTTCATCAAGAACTTTGCCCACTTAATGACGCCCATCACGGATTGTCTCAGCAGTAAGAAGAAGTTTGTCTGGACGGAAGAAGCGCAGCAAGCGTTTGAAAGGTTAAAGAGGGCGTTCGCTTCGGAAGAGCAACTCTTACACGTGGATCTGCAGCAGCCAATGAGAGTGGAGACCGACGCGTCAGACAGAGCGGTGGGCGCCGTGCTCCTACAGCCGGGAAAAGATACGTCAGAATGGAGACCGTGTGCCTTCTTCTCGCGGAAGTTGAACAAATCCGAGAGGAACTATACAGTGTACGACAGAGAATTACTCGCCATCCATGAAGCGTTTCGGAAATGGCGACACCTGTTGATTGGGGCGCAGCACAAGGTTCAAGTGCGGACAGACCACAAAAATCTAGAATACTGGAGAACGGCCCGAGTATTGAACCAGAGACAAGTAAGATGGGCGCAAGAGTTCTCCAAGTTCAATTTTGAAATTCGCTACGTGCCAGGGCCAGAGAACGTCAGGGCGGACGCTCTCTCCAGAAAACCTGAGTACTTGGAGGGGGAGGGAGCGGCGGAGGAAAGACATATCATCCCCGAGGACCACTGGGTTTGTGGGGCGGCATTGGTGGGGCAAAGAGAACTGGCGGAGGGTACCGAGAACGATGAATACGCCCAAGAAAAGCTCAGGGAACTCAGGGGAACAGGGGAGAACACAGGGGGTTTTGAGGAAAAGAACGGAAAATTGTATTACAAAGGGGCACTCTACATACCAGATGGGGAACTAAGAGGCCGAGTGCTCAGACAGTTACACGACAGCCCCACGGCGGGGCACTTTGGGCAGCACAAAACCATGTGGTTGGTTACCAGGGAGTTTTGGTGGCCTAAGGTGAGGGAAGACGTACGGGAGTATGTCCGGGGATGCGACAGGTGCCAGAGAGCAAAAGGAGAGAGGCTGGCACCAGCGGGGTTATTAGAACCCTTACCCACACCAGAAAGACCATGGGAGATGGTATCCATAGATTTTATGACAGATCTGCCAAAATCCAGAGGAAAAACAGCTGTCATGGTGGTGGTGGATCTATTAACTAAGATGTGCCATTTTATAGCCTGTTCACATGCAGTCACAGCGGAAGAAACCGCAAAGTTGTTTGTAAAACATATTTTCAGGTTGCATGGCGCCCCCTTGAGGGTGGTCAGCGACAGAGGGAAACAATTTACTTCCAGGTTCTGGAGGAAGCTAATGAGCTTGCTGCACGTGGAGGTAAGTTTTTCCACCGCCAGACACCCAGAAACAAATGGGCAGGCAGAAAGGGCAAACGGGGTTTTGCAACAATACCTGAGGTGTTATGTAAAGGACAGAGAAAATGATTGGGTAGACAAGTTACCTCTGGCAGAATTTGCCTACAACAACGCGGAGAACGTGTCCACAGGGATGAGTCCCTTTCTGGCAAATTATGGGTGTCATCCTCGGGCATTTCCAGGAGAAGGAGGGGAGAGGTGGAGTGTACCTGCAGCGGAACATTTTGTTGAAGAGATGGAAGCGATCCACCGTCAGCTCCAACTCAACTTAGAGAAAGCCAAAGAAGAATATAAGAAGCAAGCAGACAGAAATAGGAGGGAAGGCGAAACCATAAGGGTGGGTAACCGGGTGTGGCTATCCACCCAAGGACTGCCGTTCAAGGGAGGGTGTAAGAAATTGAGACCCAAACGGTTGGGACCCTTTGAGGTCATACAACAGGTCAACCCAGTAGCATTCAAACTCCGATTGCCCAGTCACATGAAATTGCACCCAGTATTTCACAGGTCATTACTGTCGCCGTACAGAGAGGGACGTGAGTGGGGGGAACATGAGAGGGAGGTCACCCAGACACCCGTCATAGAAGAGAGAGAACGCAACATGGATGTGGCAGGAATCATTGATTCCAGGTGGAAGGGAAATCAGGTGGAATACTTGGTAGAATGGGAGGGGGAGGAAGAGTCAGAAAACACATGGGTACCGGCAGAGGAAGTCAATGACGAGATTTTAATAGAAACGTTTCATCGGCGTTTCCCAAGAAAACCACAACCCGTGGCACGATTTAGGAGGGAACACTTCGGGACCACAGATGAGGAAGGGGAGTTTGAAGGGTTCCCAGAGTCAGGGGTGGAGGTGGAAACAGATTCCGACGAAGGAGAGGAAGATGGGGAAAGAGACGGAAAGCCGTGGCTAGAAGTGTTTGAATCCTCTGAGGATGAGGAGAGTTCCTTCCAGGGCTTTCCATCCTCGCCGCCAGTAGGAGAAGAGGCGGGAGGGGGTGAAGGGGGCCCTGGGGGGGAGGTGGATGTCAGGGAACTGCCATCGGAAGAACAGGTGATGGGAAGGCTCCAGGAGAATAGGAGAGACACTTCAGCAGAAGAGGGAACCAGTAGGGGGAGAGCAGGAGCTCCAAGGGAAAGGGAGTCGGAGGGGAGGCTCTGGGATACTTCCAGTGAGAACAGTGAGGAGGTATCAGGACCCCCTTTAAGGACCCCCACCCCTCGCCGGAAACTGTCACGCAGAGAATCCAGGAGACGCATTTCCGTCAAACAGCTTTTATGTTGGAAACGTTTCCGCAGACGCCCACTGTCAGATTCTACCAGCGACTGACGGAGCCATGCCAAAGGGCTCCGCTCAAGGCAGAGCTTCACTACACTGAGTAAGCTCTGAGGGATCAAGCTTTTACGCACAAGCAGCTCATTATCCCACCACAGCTGCTCTCTCCTCCTCTGGGTCCTCCTGCCCGCTGGGGCATTGCCCTTTCTGGACTCTTCCGACGCTGAGTCGCTTAGCTCCTCCCCCTCCCTCCTGCGGGCTTTAGGACCCGGTTCCCAATCCTCATTCTCTGCTGTCCCGCGCTCCTGTACATTTGAACTTGCCTCTCGCGCCAACCCAGTGACCTTCCTCCTGACCGTTACACTACTTCTGTCACTGCTTCCCTCTTCCGGGATACTGGCTGGATCTGACCTCCCCTCCGTTGTCTGACTCTCCGATGGAGGTGTGGTCAGCCCTGCCTTATCTTCTCTCCCTGGTGGGGAATGCACTGGCCCTGATCCTTGGGACTCTTCCCCCCCACTCTGCTCTGGTGGGGAAGCTGGTCCTGATTTCCAACTACTGCTCTGGGAGTCCCTGCTGCCCCCTTGCTCCTGGGACGTTCCCCTTGGGAACCCCCTACCCCTGGCCACTGGCGCCCCCTTCTGTGAATCTTCCGATTCGCTGGAGAGGCTCATGGAATCCCTCGGTCCACTGTCCTCTTCTCCTACGCTCCCCTCGGATTCTTCCCCTTCGCTCTCCATCTCCCCTCTTCCCTGTGCCTCTGCTCCTGAACCCCTGACAGCGGCTAACAGATTGAGGTTGAATCCTGACAAGACAGAAGTACTGTTTTTGGGGGACAGGAGGTGGGCAGGTGTGGAGGATTCCCTGGTCCTGAATGGGGTAACTGTGCCCCTGAAGGACCAGGTGCGCAGCCTGGGAGTCATTTTGGACTCACAGCTGTCCATGGAGGCGCAGGCTAACTCTGTGTCCAGGGCAGCTGTCTACCAGCTCCACCTGGTACGCAGGCTAAGACCCTACCTCCCCGCGGACTGTCTCGCCAGAGTGGTGCATGCTCTGGTTATCTCACGCTTGGACTACTGCAACGCGCTCTACGTGGGGCTACCTTTGAAGGTGACCCGGAAACTGCAATTAATCCAGAATGCGGCAGCTAGACTGGTGACTGGGAGTGGCCGCCGGGACCACATAACACCGGTTCTGAGAGATCTGCACTGGCTCCCAGTACGTTTCCGAGCACGATTCAAAGTGTTGGTGCTGACCTTTAAAGCCCTAAACGGCCTCGGTCCTGGATACCTGAAGGAGCGTCTCCACCCCCATCGTTCAGCCCGGACACTGAGATCCAGCACCGAGGGCCTTCTGGCGGTTCCCTCATTGTGAGAAGTGAGGCTACAGGGAACCAGACAGAGGGCCTTCTCGGTAGTGGCGCCCGCCCTGTGGAACGCCCTCCCATCAGATGTCAAAGAGATAAAGAATTACCTGACATTCAGAAGACATCTTAAGGCAGCCCTGTTCAGGGAAGTTTTTAATATGTAATGCTGTACTGTTTTTAACACTGATTGGGAGCCGCCCAGAGTGGCTGGGGAAACTCAGCCAGATGGGCGGGGTATAAATAATAAATTTATTATTATTATTATTATTATTATTATTATTATTATTAACCTGAAGCACTATTTCTGGGTTAGCGGAGTCTGTAACCTGAAGCGTATGTAACCTGAAGCATATGTAACCCGAGGTACCACTGTACAAAGTACCGGTATATTGTTAGTGTTGTGTGCATAACATATATTCAGTTTAAAAGTCACACCAAATCATGAGTTGTAAAGCTTACATGTGGCTTGACATGATACTGACATTGAGAAACCATGGTTCAAGAGTGACCAGCTAATTAAAAAGTGATGCCAAATTTTGGAAGCAGATCTAGAAGCATAGTTTCCGCAAGCTTTGTTACGGCGTGATGTTGAACGTGACAAACCATGGTTATGGCCATTGTTCTACTTCCTGAACCTATTGTGCCATAGTAGGTGCAAGAAAAAGTAATGACTGGCCATCCTGGGAAAAGCAGTGACACTAATTTTCAGTTTGAAGTAGCTTGAGCATTGATACCCTTGCCGAAACTCAAGGTTTTGAGATATTTCTGCTGAAGAGAAAGAATAGGAGAACAGATGTGGGTGTGAGAACCATGTGAAGCCTTTAGTACCATCCTTGACCCAACTTCCTTCTCCCCATGCTCAAATAGGCCTGTTAGAGGCCTCACTCACTATTAGAGGTTCTGCTACTTAGATAAAACATTGAAGCGGTTCAAGCATAAGTCTGGTTTGGGATGTAAGTGGAATTCATGGTTTTCTCCTACAGGTGCAAGGTTCAGGTTCATGTGCTTTCTACTTCTGCTTTCCCGCACAGAATCAGGAACAGTGTTCAAAATTATTCAGGCACCAGGTGCATTTTGCAACTGGCACGGGTCCAATTGTGACTACACGGAGATATGTGGATGCCGGGATGACTACTGATATCTCCATCTGGCTGGCCCCTCCAGCTTTCTTAATCACATAAGCAGAAGACCTTATTTATTGCATTTACAGTGGTACCTCTGGTTACGTACTTAATTCGTTCCAGAGGTCTGTTCTTAACCTGAAGCACCACATTAACTAATGGGGCCTCCCACTGCTGCTGCGCCGCCACACGATTTCTGTTCTCATCCTGAAGCAAAGTTCTTAACCCGAGGTACTATTTCTGGGTTAGCGGAGTGTGTAATCTGAAGCGCATGTAACCTGAAGCGTATGTAACCCGAGGTACCGCTGTATATCCCACTATTTATATTCCATCAATCACCATCATCATCACCACCCCACAAAGGCACCTAGATACCACCTAGTCACATGTGATGACTGTAACCTAGGTTTAATGTACTATTTGGTGATTAGCTTATATATCTGAGTTTCTCACACTGCAGGAGAAGCTTCCGCTAACTAACCACTGATGCTTGTTATGTCTGAACTTGGGGGAACTGAGGGCTGTAGTTTAACATACCCTCTTAACCTCTTCCCCTCAGAACTGAAGACATGGATCCAATCTCCAAAAAGCATGCTCCCAGCATGCCATAGGGCATACTGCTCAGCAGCAAGGCCACAAAAAGAATTTAAATAATCTAGATCAAAAAACTTACAAACACAGGGGAATAAACTACTCTGAACTCTTAATACCGAACCCTTCTAGCACATGTGGACAATCTTTTTTTCTGTCCAGGGGCATGTTCCCTCAGGGATCATTTATAAGTGGCTGTGTGATGTCAGTGTGAGAGGCTGTAGCCAGTGGTAGGGCAAGAGTCAAAAGTGTGTGGAGCCAACACATTTTTCTCCTCCTATCCATGACCTGCTTTTCCCTCTTTCTGTCACCCTCTTTTCTTGCTGGGTCTTTTTCTAACACTTTTGGGAGGGGTCTTTCCCCCCGCTTTTCTTATCCAGTGGTTTGATGAGGCAGTAACAGATTGCTGAGGTCTGAACTAATTGCTGATATGTGCTTTTTAAAAGTTCAGAAGTCACATAATTTTTGGCCAAGGATCACAGGTTGCCCATACCAGCTCTTCAGGGAACACTTCTATAGGGCGGACCTATAGAATAGATGTTGGGGGGGGCGGAGTATCAGTACACAGATAAAGGAAAACTGCCTGCATTAAAAGCTGTGCAAAGAATTTTCACAAATCATGACTTACAAGAAGTCACTTAAACCAATGAAGGTGTAACACCTCTTAAGTGGAGTTTTTCCAGTATCAAAATTATTGGTTCCTAAGCTGTAAGGGTGGCATGGGAAAAGCCAACCCATTGAAGTGTGTGATATACAACTGGCATTTCAGTTGCATGTTGTTGTGTTCCACAGATTTGTGGTATTCAAGAATCCCAGTTTTCATTCCAAGCACCATCTTGGATCTACACAGAAGCAATAACAACCAATAATAACATAAACTCACTAAGAATTCAGTCCCCTTCTCTGCAAATTAATTTATAGAATCAAGCATGTTTATCTCAAAATTTTCACACTCAAGACAACCAATTCCAGAATAAATGAATTCAAAAGCAGATTAAAAAGCTGCTTGTTACCTAAAAATACATGCCATAGGGTATCTAAATTCCAACTGTCTTCCACACACAATGGAAGCTAAACTTGGAATGTGTCAAATTTTTCAGTAACTAGAAGTCACTTGCTTTTAAAAACCCAAAACAAGATGCTACAAACATTTGGTTTTGTATTTTTAATGCCACTGAACAAGTGTCCAAGACATATTTAAGTTCTAAAGAATGTTTTATTTAAGATTTATAAACTGCTTCCCAACAAGCATTCATAACAATCTACAAACAGATTTTTAAAGCATCAAATTTCGAAACTCTGCATAACATGCAATATAAAATGGCTGATTCACTCTTCAGGGAAAGCCTTCTTAAAAAGGTAAGCAATATTGATTGCCGCCCCCCCAACAGTGAATGCTTGAAAAACTTCTCCAAAGGAGAGTAGCAAAAAACCCCACAATAAATTACCTGTCTGTGACTTAGAATCACCATATTCCTGAAGATACAGTAGTTAACCACAATCCTCAGATTCATACAACTTTCAGGGCTTAATCAGTTGATTATCATAGCATTCTAAAGCAACAAATTACTAGCCAACTGAAGCTCACCACAATGCTCCCCAAGAAATCAAACATTATTAGTGATAAGTAACCTTCATAAAGAAACCATGAAAAGGAACCTCTCTCACACAGCTCTATTAACTTGCCACACCGTTTCAAATATTTAACAACAGAAAGGAAGCAAATATGAGCAAAAGACAGCAAATATTGCTATTAACTGTATATAGTTCCATTTTACAACTGACTGGCACCAATTTATATAATCTATGCTGACAACCCTGTTTTGTAAAGAAACAAGATTTCATCTTAGTCCATCAAGTTTGGCAAAAATACTACCTACAATGTGAGTTCAAATGCCTTGCTGAACAATATCATAATGCAATCACTAGGACCTATATAGAATTTAGATATTTGTGAAACCAGCTATGTAGGCTAGAAGCAAAACTCATCAGCTGTGATGACAATCCTTAATTTTAAAAAATATTGCAACTCTTCCCCTAACCTTTTGTGTGGATACGAAGAGTCTTCTGTATACAAAGTCATAGGTCTTCAAAACAAATCACTGAAAATACTGATAGGTCAGAGATGAGGACCTCTTTTTTCAGTCCAAGACAGAAGGTAGTAGAATTCAGTAAGTGCTGGAGAAAGTGATTTGACTATTTAAAAAATGTTCTGATCTGATGACTTTACTACAGTTTCAATGGTGGCACACCCTATGTTCAAGGCTGCTTAGAATTTGCTGCCTCCCTTCCCGCTACACCCCATGAAAAGCCCCTCCAAGTGGTTAGGGGACCCTCAGGTATATAGTCTGGGATACAGTGTGGGGAAAATGGCAAAGAATCAAAGGATGGGAGAAATCACCAAAACTTAAGCAAAAGCAACCTGCCCACAGAGACTTCCTAAACCTACTCAATTTTTGCTGATTCACCACATCTCAGACTGTTCCTGATGGTCTCCATACCATTAGCAGAGACTTTTTAGGGTGGCATCAAGACCTAGAGCCATTGTGTAAAGTGTCTCTTGGTTGGTTGCAAGTGGTTTCAAGCCTATAATAGCCTTGTAATGCTATAGTCAATGTTCTTATTGCCATGTTGCAGATGCATGGCTGAAGCCAAGGCTGAAAGTGACTTACCTAAGACAATAGTATTTAGTGTCCACATCCCATCAGTTGAGGACAGACAATTGGTTGTGGACATACTCAGATTATGGAACTTCGTGCCTTGGAGAGTCAACATCAAGCCTCCTCTCTTTTGGTCTTTTGCAAAACAGTTTAGACACTTTTAATTCTGGCAGGCATGATCTGCTAGGACAATTTTTAATGGTCTGATCACTTGCCTTAAGGTGTTTTTAACAATTGTGCCTGTACCTTGCATTATTGCATTGGTATGTTTTATAAACTGATTTTGTGAGTTGTTTTTAGCCTGAATACTGTGTTATACTAGAATAATGCAGTATATATTTCTATAAATTCATAATAGTGAGTTCATGGCAAAAATTAGATTTTTACCAGGCATTTTCGTAACTCAGTCTCAGTTCAACCCCACTGTTTGTATAGGCCAGGGCAGAAGGAAGGAACAAGTGGGAAAGTGTTTCTAACCCTGGCCCTTGGTGGACACCTCCATTGCCAGTCGGGTTCTGCTGCCAATGGAGGTGCCCTAGGTGGACATCTAAATTCCCTCCAGTGCAGTAGATTACGGGGTTGCATTGCTCTTCCCACTGCCCTTTCCTGTAGGTTTTCCAGCTTAACAATATCATTTATGAAATTAGTTGTTCGAGGATGTGCATGGTGTGTTTTTTAATGCTGTATAACCAAAAATGCATATAATTAAGCTTCTTCACAGCCACGGTCAGTTCAGACCCACCAGCAGATTTTGTTAGTGCACATCACTTGACACATCCTTACATTCAGTCTCCCTACCATTTTGTTGCCCAACAACCCCACACAGGGAATATCCTCTGCTTTCCAGAGTCTGCTTGAGATTGCACCATTCTGAAAGCATCTCTGCAATCTGCAAATATACTTCGTTACTTTGATCTTTGGAGTTCTTTTAAGAACTGAAATGTGGACACCAACAGACTCCGAAGACTAGTTTCTTTTTAATTTTTCAGTCAGTTCTACAACTTTATCCTCTTTCATCCCCATTTTACACAGTTCTTCACAATTCACTTCCCCAAAACACTGCTTCACATATGGGCTTTTCTCTCCCAAACATCCTTGCAATTTAACATATGTCCAAGAATTTGTTTAGCTTCCCTGCAGTTTCCTTCCCTTCCTTCAGTGTTTTCTTTTATACTGACATCTTTCTCCAGAGAGTTTCCTACTTCTAGTGTGTTCACTTTTTAATAGTATCAGTTTGTTCCACAAGTACTTTCTTGGCTTGCCTTACTGTTAACTTACATTTACTATGCCATAATTTGTGCTTTTTATTTTTCTCATTTTAGCGATGCTTCATTTGTACAGCTTTTAATGCAAGTCACATTTCTTTCTACAGCCTCCTTTACTGCAATTTAACAGCAATTTCAAGAAATAGTACATTATAAATATAACTGTGACTTTCTTGATGATTTCCCACTCAGCTGAAAGTTTGGTGGTGTTACACTCACTGTTTTGAAGCAGTTGAACAGGATATTTCACATCAAATTCAAGGCACCATGGGATTTAATCATAACTCTTGTCAACCCAAATCTGCAATTATTTATTGTGTCTTAAGCTTCTGGGTTTATCACAATGACATTTCCCTGTCAATTTTATTATATCAACAAGGTGGCTCCTTGATTTACCTTATATATACCATCCAACTGTCAGTCAATGAGCAGACCATACAGTGTATTTAGTACTTATTTAGCTGGAATTTCTACATACACTGGTACCTCAGGTTAAGTACTTAATTTGTTCCGGAGGTCCGTTCTTAACCTGAAACTGTTCTTAACCTGAAGCACCACTTTAGCTAATGGGGTCTCCTGCTGCTGCCATGCGATTTCTGTTCTCATCCTGAAGCAAAGTTCTTAACCCGAGCTACTATTTCTGGGTTAGTGGAGTCTGTAACCTGAAGCGTATGTAACCCAAGGTACCACTGTATAACAATTTTGTGGATAAGTTTGTTTCCTTTATTATGGTAGGACAGGACTTCCAACCCATGGGCCAGATTATATCAATAGGGGTAGGATTAGCTATGGCTCCCATCATCCCCAGCCAGGATGGACAATGGTCAGGGATGATGGGAATTGTTGTCCAACATCTAGAAGCTACCCCAGTTCCCACCCTAGTGCAACCAAATATTGCTTTGAGCAAGGATCTTCCTTGGGAGCTCATCTGGAGTTGAAGCCAGGCTGCAAAGTAAGGGAGGAAAAAACCAGGAGCACACTTTAACCATTCAATTTTGTGGGGGTGAAAGCACCCCCCCGGGTCACTTTTCACTGTGCAATTCACAGTAAGCAGATCTAAAAAGTAGTCCTTCTAGGACGCAAACTGTCACCCACACAGCATCTTCAAACTTCAGCACTTACCACTTACCATTTTCCTACTGGAAACAATAGAAAATCTGTAGCATACAATGCTCCCAAAATGAATCACATTTTGCCATTAGGGTGTATTTACTATCCTAGTCACTGTTGTCATTTTTTCATAGAAAAATGGTCAGGGACACATCACCAAAGAACACCGAGATCAGTTTGCAGTTACATGACAACAGATTAACCAAATTTGCAATCACTACTCCAAGGACCCACTGTTGCAGCACAGATCTATCTAGAATGACACAACTTTGGCCGAAGGTATTTTCATTCATTTTACAGAGAGCAAA
Source organism: Podarcis cretensis (assembly GCF_951804945.1). NCBI lineage: Eukaryota > Metazoa > Chordata > Lepidosauria > Squamata > Lacertidae > Podarcis > Podarcis cretensis. The sequence goes on along the minus strand of NC_137173.1, from coordinate 28,462,160 downwards.
ACAACTCATGATTATTGAGCAAGTGTCAATAGGTTGGCACAAACCACATAATGTTGTTTTGGGGATGTTTCTCTAACCTAGGACAACTTTCTTGCAAATTTCTAAATGGGTTTAGGAAAACACCCAGAAATAAGTGTAGTGTTTGCGTATTGTCAAACACACTTCTTACACCACAGACAAAAATATTTTCTGGGGTTCCACTTCTACCCCACAATACATTGAAAGTTTCATTTAAGTAGACAATACACCTCCAAAAACTTACTGTGATTGTTTCCCCCTGACACTGGGACAGAGTTTTTTTTTACTAGAAAAAGAGGAGCAGAATCTCCATCCCTATCTTACAATTCCTGATTTATTTAACATGCAGAGCAACAATACTGTCAATATAAGTTTACTTGATTCTCTCAATATTTTTTATGTACTAAGTATACTTTTAGTTTCAGGTGCCACAAGTCACCCGTTTTGGCTCTCTTATCATCAGGAACAGATAGGTAGCCGTGTTGGTCTGCCATAGTCAAAACAAAATAAAAAAATTCCTTCCAGTAGCACCTTAAAGACCAACTAAGTTAGTGTCTGAAGAAGTTAGTATCTGAAGAAGTGTGCATGCACACGAAAGCTCATACCAAGAACTAACTTAGTTGGTCTTTAAGGTGGTACTGGAAGGAATTTTTTTATTTTGTTTTTATCATCAGGAAATAGACATATACCGTATGTTTCTTTACTCTTTGTTCCTACATACAGTGGTACCTTGGGTTAAGTACTTAATTCGTTCCGGAGGTCTGTTCTTAACCTGAAACTGTTCTTAACCTGAAGCCCCACTTTAGCTAATGGGGCCTCCTGCTGCTGCTGCGCTGCCAGAGAATAATGTCTGTTCTCATCCTGAAGCAAAGTTCTTAACCTGAGGTACTATTTCTAGGTTAGCGGAGTATGTAACCTGAAGCGTATGTAACCTAAAGCATATGTAACCTGAGGTACCACTGTATTTTTGTAGACATTACATTTAATCTTCACACTGAGATCTCAGTTTGAATGCACTGATTTTAGTTTCTATCTATCCACCAGTGCTTTGAGAAAATAAACTGTCCCCATTTCCTTAACCTGATCAGCTTTGCTAGAAGGAGCACCAGCAAATGAGTTATACTGCAGTTCTACATATGTGCTCCCTCCCCCAAAACATCCCTTGTTTTTTAATAGATTTAAATTCTTTATTCTAACACCAGCATTACATTCATGCATTGAGATTTCACATCTTTGCCTGTCGTCTCACTATGAGAATCTGGTCTTAACCTATGTAGCAATCTAAATTTGGCTTCCTGGACTTCCCAACTAAATTATCTGCCTTCTCTAGTAGCCTAACTAGTCATTTTATGATATCAGAAACAGTCACACCACACAGGAAGGTAATGTCATGCAATCAAGCTACCCATCACAAATATATCTATGTCTATCTATGTCTCTAAGGTTACTACATGGATCCTACACTCTATACTATGGGGAATGTGGAGCTCTAAGCCATTGCAAGAACTCTATCACCATTACAGAAATGGTGAGGTTATAGCAAACACAGCATGGAACATTTTCTGATCCACTTTCCTCCTCTGTCTGGATTCTGCAAATGTTTTTTTCAATAGAATAAATGGGCAAGAACTCTTGAAAGTGCTACATTCCAATGTGTTTGCCATCAGTTGAAAATTCAGTCATATATTTTCTCTATTTCTAATATTAGACTACCACCAAACTATATTTTAACCTCATTATAAACTCTTTTATAATGGTAAAGCAATGGTAAAGCAATGAAGCACAAGGTTGTGCTCTAATAATGTAAGAAGTGCCAGATAATAGAAGAAGAAACCAAATTCCTCAAGCAACACTATTCCTAAACATTTAAGAACAGTAAGAGATATTATGAACATTATTCTTAAGAGCTTCAGCGGGAAAGGATGTCTTATTTTAGCTTGAATCTGTTTAACAGGACAACACTACTCAATTCATGGCAAGACTCTCCATAGGTGAATTTTCTACATTTACACAGTATTCAGGAACTTCCAGTCCAATCCTAGAAATGTCTACTCAGAAGCCCCATTTACTTCACTTATGCTTACTTCCAATAAGGAAGTGTGTAATTACAGCCTTAGATAGTGCTACAACTCTTACAAATGTAAACAACATTTTAGAAACAGTCATTGACTTAAGGATGCAAGCTGATTACATTCTTACCTGGCACTAACAAGAAAAGTATCCATTGAAACGATCTCCAGCATTTTGATTCTGAGTAGTAGACTGCATCTGACCTTGCAAACAGTGAAGTGAAGTCAGATACAGTCACTCCCTCTAACCACATTCCTCCCTTGCCCCTAGCAGTAAAAGCAGTACATAAAAGCAGTTAAAAGGTATGGGAGAATTAAAAGAGAGTTGCCTTTCCTAAAGGGACATTTGAAGTAGGCGACAAGTTAACTTCCTAGGGAGAACATACCACAACTAAGAACCACAACCAAGGTTTTCCCCCTCTCTGAGAAGGAAAGGACAGTTTCATTCACAAACTTCCTAGTGACAGTATGGACACTCAACACAGCATACAAATAACAAGTTCCACCTATGAGTCCCCCTCACTTTTCCTGCTAGGTAAATACAACCATTGCTTTAATCATATTTGCCAAATACACACACCCCAATTAGGTAGTGGAGGGGAAGAAAGGTAGTGAAGGAGTGTCTCCACCCCCATCGTTCAGCCCGGACACCAAGGTCCAGCGCCGAGGGTCTTCTGGCGGTTCCCTCACTGCGAGAAGCAAAACTACAGGGAGCCAGGCAGAGGGCCTTCTCGGTAGTGGCGCCTGCCCTGTGGAACACCCTCCCATCAGATGTCAAAGAGAGAAACAACTACGGTACCTGACATTTAGAACACATCTGAAGGCAGCCCTGCTTAGGGAAGTTTTTAATGTGTGATATTTTAATGTATTTTTAATATTTGTTGGAAGCCGCCCAGAATGGCTGGGGAGATAATAAATTATTATTATCATCAAAGCGTGATTTCAGAAAGTGGTTATTAGACAAAGATCACCAGGCAGTTCACTATTTGCAAGTCTACTATATATAGATTTATGACCAATTTAAAATAATAAAATAAGAAACATTTTGGAATTGTTTCTTAATTAAAAGATACCAATACTACATATAAATTTGACTAGTCATCCTCAAATACTTAAGCATGGCATTTATGTTTTTCCTGAAGTAACAGATTTCACAGCTAGCTGCCAATGAATACTATTTAAAGACATTACACCCGTTCAGAATAGTATACTTAACACATGCAAAATGGGATTGCTGCAATAAGCTCCACCCCTGATTTCCACGTGTAGACTGTACCTTATGCACAATGCCGGTGTGTGTACAAAATACAAGTCCTAGCTTGCATGTACAGAGCCCACTCTCTGTGTATAAGGCGCAATTTACTCATGAAGGATAGAGGAAAACCAAACTGCCAAAACCTTGTCGGCAGACATCTGCACAGGGCTAACACTATCCCTCACAATGCAGCAGTAAACAGAACTACCCATGTAGGGTTTGACAAAATATTATTAACACACCTATAACTGTAACAGAAAAGCAGTGTCATCCAAAAATGCATTAAATCCAAGTTAATGAACAGCATAACTGTGCAAGACATACTTCACATTGCAGTTATAGGTCTCCACAAGAAATCATTGCAAAGTGAAAATATCGTGCACCTGTGAATTCCTTTACTTTTAACAGTAAAAAAATATATATCACTGCAGGAGCTGTACTAGTCATCTTGTTGATCTGAGGCTATGCCCACCCCTGATCTGTCTTTTCTCCATTAACCATGTAAGGAGCACAGCTGCAGAGAGAGAAGCATCTTTATTTACTACACTGCAAGGCTGAAATTTCAGGTCCGGGATCCGTGGATCAGATAAACTCTCTTTCAAAAAGTAAAGGCTATCCGAGAGCGACCTATCGCAATGATGGCAACCCACTGCCCGGAGGAAAAAGTGCGAGAGGCCTCTGTTCAATATATGAAGCAACGGGTGCAAGGCAAACTAGCACGATTTGGGTATGTTATATTCGAGGCAAGCAGCGCCCACCCCACTTCCTCCGTAAAGGAGGGAGAGAGAAAGAGAGAGAGAGAAAGCGACACGCCTCCAATGCACGGCAAGTAAAGAGAGCATAAAAGGAGGTGGGGGAACGAGCCTGGAGTCCCTTTTCCCCCTTCCCTCCACCGCCATCCTTACCAGGCCCAGCCAATGGCAGCAGGAAGGGGCTGAGCTGGGGCAGGGTGCCTCTGCGAGGAGGAGGAGGTGGGGGGGGACTAGGCCAACTAGGGAAGCCAAAGCACAAGGCTGCTCCGGGGCTCTCGGAGCCGCTCAAGTCTTGCAAAGAAAAGCGGCTCTATTGGGGCGGGTGGGGAAAGGGCAGCCGCGCCACATTTGAGGGTGCAAAAGCCTCCTGCCGCCTGCAGCTGCTGTCTCTCTCCCAGAGATAAGGATTGTGCAAAGGGGGACCTGGGCAGGGGAAGAATGGGGCGGGGGAAGGGCAGGCGGAAAAAAATAAAAATAAAATGTGTGCATTAAAGCGGGATGGGGAAGGCAGACAAGGTCACCCGCCACCACGCTGCTCATCCTCCCGCCACCCCCCAAAACACAGACCCACAATCGCCCCACGGAGGAAAGGGCGGCAAGTTCAATATGCAGAGAACGGCCGAGGCGAAGGAGGGATGGCGGCCCCGGGGGGAGCTGGAGGAAGAGCCATGGGGGGCAAGGAGTCCTCCTCCCAGCCCCCTTCTCGGTTTGCCGCCTGCCTCGATCGCCGAAGGGCTGGCGGGGGCGCGAAACGGGCTTCCTCCCCCCCTAGAGAAAGAGGGCGCTGCGCTTACCTTCCCAGGGGCTGCCGCCGCCGCCGCTGCTCGTGAAGACGAGGCAGAGCGAGCTCGTCCGCTCCGCTCTCTGGCCCCGCCGCGCTAGGCTCGGGGAGCCGCCGCCGCCGCCGCCGCTCGGCCCCGCAGCCAATCGCCGCGCACCCGCCTCCCTCCCTTCCGCAGCTCGCCGCGGTGCGTCTCCCCCCCTCCCCTCCCCACTCGTCGGCTTCAAAATGGCGCCAACTCGTCTCCAGCGGCTGCTTCTCTCGGACGGACCCCGCCACCGAGCGGCAGGGAGAGGCCGGCGCCAAAGTGAGGCAGGAGCGCCCCCTGCAGACACCGGGAAGGAAGTGGCGCTAGGAGACGGAGAAAGAGGGGGACAGCCGTCCCAGAGACTGCGGGGTGCGTGGGGGCAACTCTTTCCCCCCTCGCGAGGCGGGTGGCTGCCTTCGCAACACAGCGCCTCGGCGGATTCCACGGTCGCCTAAATAAACTGGGTATAAGAAGGAAGGAGCCACAGAGGCATGAAACTTCGGGTACACTCCGCAAAGCACCTCCGAGCCTGACCCTGCTGTTTGCAATCGTGCATGCCTGAAGGCTCGCAGCCCCTCATTCTTTTTTTTGTGTACGGTGGCCAGTGCGTGAGATCTCAGTTACGCTGTGCAGTTTGAGCCCGGTTGAGTTCTATGGGACTTAGTCGCAGGTAAGTGCGGGACTGCAGCTTAAGGAAGTTGTTGTTTAGTCATTTAGTCATGTCCGACTCTTCGTGACCCCATGGACCAGAGCACGCCAGGCACTCCTGTCTTCCACTGCCTCCCACAGTTTGGTCAAACTCATGCTGGTAGCTTCGAGAACACTGTCCAACCATCTCGTCCTCTGTCGTCCCCTTCTCCTTGTGCCCTCCATCTTTCCCAACATCAGGGTCTTTTCCAGGGAGTCTTCCTTCTCATGAGGTGGCCAAAGTATTGGAGCCTCAGCTTCAGGATCTGTCCTTCCAGTGAGCACTCGGGGCTGATTTCCTTCAGAATGGAGAGGTTTGATCTTCTTGCAGTCCATGGGACTCTCAAGAGTCTCCTCCAGCACCATAATTCAAAAGCATCAATTCTTCGGGGATCAGCCTTCTTTATGGTCCAGCTCTCACTTCCATACATCACTACAGTACAGGGAAAACCATAGCTTTAACTAAACGGACCTTTGTTGGCAAGGTGATGTCTCTGCTTTTTAAGTTGCTGTCTAGGTTTGTCATTGCTAAGGAAGTTAGCAGTATGTATTTAGTATCTGAAGGCGCAGGTACTTAGCTCTGGGATACTTCTGGATCCCTTGTTGTTCCTTGAGGCTCATGTGGCCTTGGTGGTGCGGAGTGTCTTCCATCAGTGTCTTCTGCTGGTGGCCCAGCTGTGCGCCTATTTGTACAGGAATAGCCTAACTGCCGGTGTCTATGTTCTGGTAACCTCTAGGTTAGATTACTGCAATGTAGGGCTGCTGCCCCGGAAGACAGTTTGGAAACTTCAGCTGGTGCAGAATTCAGCAGCCAGGTTGCTCACTGGAGCATGATGGTTTGAACATACTACATGGATCCTTGCCCGACTCCACGGGCTGCCAACTAGTTTTTGGCCCCAATTCAAAGTGCTGGTTTTGACCTATAAAACCTATAAAACGGCTCAGGATCACAATACCTCAAGAACTGATTCTCTCCATAGAAACCTACTCAGACACTGAGATCAGCATCTGAAGCCCTCCTTTATGTTCCTTCTCCACAAGGTCTGGAGGGTGGCAACACAATAATGGTCCTTTTCTGCAGTGGCTCCCCGCTTATGGCTCTTCCCAGGGAGACTCAACCAGCGCCTACATTATACTGTATATTTTTAAGCACCAGGAGAAAATGTTTCTCATTAACCAGGCCTCTGGCTGATTAACATTCTACACCCTTTTAAATGTGTTTGTGGGAGGAGGGTCAATGGTTTGTTTTGTTTTTATTATATATTTTGTGTTCTCATTTTGTATTTTTATGTTGTGAACTGCCCAGTGATCTTTGAATGAAAGGCGGTGTACAAATTTAGCAAATAGTAATAATAATAATAATATGGAGTGCTAGGGGAGGGGTAGTACCTCAGGTGGGGGACATGTCATACTCCTTCTGGGGTAGTTTGTCCATCTCTGGTCCCCACCCTGCATTCAACTCTATTTAAACAAAAAACAAAAAAACTTTTAATGGTGTTTATATTTCCTTGGATACTTATTTTAAATCTATTTAATTAGTATATCGATTGTTAAATTCCATTTTGACCATTTTAATGTTTATTATTACAGCCAGCATAGTAAAAAACAGAATTTCAGCATCATTTTTACATAAACATTCACACTACACTCAGCTCTTAGCTGTGGCTCCTAAAAGCATGAGACTGCAGGCACACCCTGGGAATGGCTTCAACTGGCCAGCTAAACCAGGTAATGACAGCCGAGGGGGTCTCAAACCCTTGGTGACTTCCCCTGCATACGAAGACGGGCTCTGCCAAATTGAGCAGACGAGACCAATAGTGGGTCCAACGGTCAAGAAGGCGGCTTTGGCGCATGCTGAGTGTAGAGGCAAGTGAGGGGCAGATGGGTCTCATCAACCTAGGAAGGTAGCCCATCTAGGAGAAGGAAAACTCTGATCCTAAACCTCCATTGACTTGTGAGACATCTTTGGGAGAAGAAAAGGCTAAGGAGTAAACCCTACACAAAGCCTGAGTGGAGTCCCTAAGACGGCTGGATGGCAGCTTTTGTGCTTCTTCCGGCAACTCCTGCAGCCAAGCTAGTGCCAAACATATTCCTCTGCTTTCTTTTGGACTACATCAGTGAGGCCCAGAGGCTCAGGACTGTTCCGCAGGGGAGGTCACTTCAGTGCTGCTTCACCCCCAGAGATACTCTCTGTTGTCTCTCAAGACAGACGGATGCCAACAAGTTAATGATGATAATGATGATCAATAACTGAAGGGAGTACTTTGCTGATCAAATATTTTAAAAGTTCAGGTTGCTTGAGACAAATAAACCACCCTACTAACCCAGCTTTTAAAAAGCAGCTGCTTATGCTCCATTGCAACAAGTAGTAAGCACAGTGTAATAGTTAAATTGAAACTCAGCACAGATATTGAAACAAAGTGACCATAATCCAGGGGTCAGCAACTTTTTTCAGCTGGGGGCCAGTCCACCGTCCCTCGGACCATGTGGGGGGCCAGACTATATTTTGAAAAAAAAAATGAACAAATTCCTATGCCCCACAAATAACCCAGAGATGCATTTTAAATAAAAGGACACATTCTACTCATGTAAAAACACGCTGATTCCCGGACTGTCTGTGGGCCAGATTGAGAAGACAGTTGGGCCGCATCTGGCCCCCGGGCCTTGGGTTGCCTACCCCTGCCATAATCAGCAAGTCAAAGTTGGTCTTAACACAAAAACAACCTTGGTCACCCTGGTTGAGAAGGATGGGGAGTGTGACCCTACTGCTTCTTCTTGATCTCTCAGGGGCTTTCAATATCATTGACTGCTGTGTCCTTCTGTTAGTTGACCCCATGGCTTTTGGTCTGCAGGGTCTTGTAGACGTCCATTCTATCTCCTATGCTATTTAAAATGGTTGGGAGCTGTCTTCCAGGGATTTGAAGCATGTTGTCATCAGTATGCTTGTGGCATACTGATTTCTGTCTGAATTAGGAGTGAAGGTACAGAGGTGAAACAGGAACACACTGCAGTTGCTATGCCACCCTCCATTACAAACTCCATTACCTGTGTTGTGTGGTGACTTCAGCTTCTGACGAACCCCCCCCCCCCAAGATTTTCACAAGATCTCACTGGAAACCAGTGCCGCTTCTCCGCTGGCAAAAATACACCTGATCAGTTATTATTATTTTGCAATGAACTTACAGCTTTACACACGTTCCAAGTATTACAATTAATTCCTTCTCGTAACTTAACAATGGTTTTAGCACTTGTAATTTATTATACAGGGACGCAGGTGGCGCTGTGGGTTAAAGCCTCAGCGCCTAGGGCTTGCCGATCGAAAGGTCGGCAGTTCGAATCCCTGCGGCGGGGTGCGCTCCCGCTGCTCGGTCCCAGCGCCTGCCAACCTAGCAGTTCGAAAGCACCTCCGGGTGCAAGTAGATAAATAGGGACCGCTTACCAGCGGGAAGGTAAACGGCGTTTCCGTGTGCGGCTCTGGCTCTGGCTCTGGCCAGAGCAGCGATGTCACGCTGGCCACGTGACCCGGAAGTGTCTCCGGACAGCGCTGGCCCCTGGCCTCTTAAGTGAGATGGGCGCACAACCCCAGAGTCTGTCAAGACTGGCCCGTACGGGCAGGGGTACCTTTACCTTTTAATTTATTATACCCTCATCCTAAACACACTGGCTTGGAAATAAGAGCCACTGATTTGGGGGATACTTAGAAACAGCTTAGAATGGCTGCCATAAAACAGCACAGCTGAATTTGGAACATGGAGGGCTGATCACATGAGCTACATGACTATATCTGATTTGAGACAGGGCAGTCTTGCCAACGCATCTGACCTATTGTTTCATTACGTGAGATCACTTCATATGTCACACACACCCAATAAACATGCAGGCTGGTCATAAGCATATTAACTTAGAAATAAGTTTTGTTGAGTTTAGTGGGCATTCCCAAATAATTGTGTATGGGAATACATCCTTAAGATCAATGAGCAAAAGGATACTTTCTCTTCAAAAGGTACACTGAAGCAACTGGGATTAAAGATAGAGATCTGCAAGAAGCCAGCAAATATATAACATGTTAGTCTTAAATTAATGTTACTGCTACAGCAGTTGTGACGCTGTATTTACAAGATACAGCTAGCTTCAATGCTTTCAGTTAGCAAACAGGCGCCCATGCTACTTTATGAAACATTAACCTCTAGAGATAGAAGATAAATCAGCTTTTGCTGAGCCATTATCATTGTTTGCTCCACCTTCCAGCTGCTCACTAACTAAAGTTCTGGACAGCTGATAGGACAGGAATGTACTTCTTCAGAGGATAACCAATCAGGCTGACTTAGTAACCAGCAACCATTCACTTTTAGATTTGGTGTTTTTAAAACTAAAGTAACTGTTCCAAAAGGGATATATCATTTGTTCTTTCATTTGCATTTCCACAAATCTCCTTTCCCGTTTGTTTTATTAGCTAAACTACTAATATGCCACCTTTTCTCCAAGGAACTCAAAGTGGCACACATGATTTTCCCTCTCTTCCATTTTATTTTCACAACAGCCCTGTGGGGTGGGTGAGGTTAAGAGATGGTGGCAGGCCCAAGGTCCCCCAGTAGCTTTGCAGCTGAGTAGGAATTCAGACGGTTGGGGAGTTACAGCGCCTGCTGTGGCTGTAGAGACCAATGTGGGAGAGACATGTTTTTGTTGCAGCTGGGGCAGATGAAGATGCACCGTGGGCCTTTCTTCTCTCTGTGCTCCTCCCGGCTTGTTGCTTCATGGGTAGAACAAGAAAAGTGGGGGGAAAGCACCCCAAATGAACAAAATGAAAAAAGAAGAACAGGTAATGATGAGCTCTAATGAAAAACGCTAATGGTTCGGAGTAAAACATTTATCCATCAGGAGCCATGAACAAAAGCAACGTACAACATGAATACAATGGTTTTTAAAAATATGACATAAATAACAAAAAAAGAATTGTGTCATAAAATGTTAACATATACATACACTTGTCCAAAAAATAAATAAATCCTTAAAACACACACCCATAACATATCATAAAACTGCATCAAACTCATAATATTTTTAAAAAGGAAAGAGAAAACTTTTTGTTCTAGGCTCAGAAGAGCAGATGTGCAGGTCCCTCTATTTCTAAGTACTTTCCTCTACAGTGGTACTTCGGGTTACATACGCTTCCGGTTACAGACTCCGCTAACCCAGAAATATTACCTCGAGTTAAGAACTTTGCTTCAGGATGAGAACAGAAATCGTGCTCTGGCGGCAGCAGGAGGCCCCATTAGCTAAAGTGGTGCTTCAGGTTAAGAACGAACCTCTGGAATGAATTAAGTACTTAACCCGAGGTACCACTATATCTGCTATTTCATTTGAGGGGCCTGACTTCTTCATTTAATTAATAGCAAAGCCACATACATTCAGTGTGTACATTGGAACATTTATGGAGCTCTGGATTGGGATAATTTCCTGTTGATATCTGGAGGGAAGACATTTGCCTGAATAAAATTAATTGGAATAAGAAAGTAATCTTATTTCATTTCTAAGCAAGTTTCTAAGCAAGATCTGCATAGATATCAATAGCCACTGTAGTCACCCCCAGAACAACTGCTGTTAGCACAACATTCCAAGATGTTATGTACACAGTTATAGAACAATATAATGTTAATAATAACAATAGTAATAACTAAAAAGTTGTTCAGACCGATATGTGCCCACTGTGTTCATTGCACAAGTCACATCTCTGAATTCCATACTGTCCCTGCTCATTGCTAGAGTTCACTGAAGCTACAGCAATCTGAGATGGATTCAGGAAGAGAAGGCAAGCACTATACTTCTCTATTTTAACCAAAGATCAACAAATATTCCAAATGTCTCCTAGAATTTCCTTTGTAATACTTCTAACCAGCTTTAATGATGGCAAATGAAACATAGTTGCATGTCACTTCCAGCAGATGGGGCAGCTGAAAAATCCCAGTCTCAAGATTTGAAAACCTTTATATAAATGTTTTGAAGATTGCTGCCTTGCCATTGCAACTGGAATTGACCGAGGAAGAAAACTGGACAATGGAGATTTGAATAATTGTAAATACATATCAAGTTAAGATGAAACCATGCACAGAAAATTCCTTTAATTAAATCTGAACTTCTACTGCTGCCGTGTAAAAAATTAAATGTACTGTATTATAAAATTTGAAATGTGCATTAAATCATTCATTAAAACTGCATACGCATAGAGCTAGTTTTGCATGTGTCGAGATGAATATAGAACTAAAGAAAGTGGTTGAACTATTTGAAGCTAATTATGCTACAGGCAGCTGTTGGGGTGTACCCACTCTGAAGATGGCACTTTTTGTCTGGTTTCATGGGGCTGTGTGGAATAAGGATGCATGATTATGTTTCCTGGCAGAGGACTGAATTTGATCAGAAGTTTTCGATCCATTCTGCCTCTATTTTTATTTGGAATATATGTACAGAACTCTGGTCTCCATTTCATTTGTTCTTTGGAAGCTGGATACTCCAGATGACAGTCCTAGGCATGCTCAGTGGTCCAATAACTATCTGTCCTCTTCTGTGTAGTAATAAATTTTATTTTTTATATACCCCACTCATCATCTCACTGGGTTTCATCACTATGCAGAGCAGGTGTGTTGTATTACCATTGTGTTAATTATATGGAAGTGGCAATATTTGCTGATGCTGGTGCCTTTAGGCATCCATTTGTACCAAGCCATCTAGGGGGGAAATTGTATGCAGTCTGGTGTGAAGTAGTGATCTGCTACTATTAGATATTACAATCAGATTTCTTTTGCTACATCAATTGGCCATTTCCTAAAGCTACCTACAAAACTTCTGTACTACTATTTTTGCTCCTTAGATATTTCTAAAGAAGTTTCTTTAACTTCAAAGTTTTTAATACACAATTTAATACACAATAATACACTTCAAAAATTTTAATACACAATTTATTTCCTATATCCTAGAGAACTATTCAGTTACAACATACAACAAGGTACTATTCTTACAGCAGCTGTAGCCATATCATTTGGGAAATGTATTTTACTATTCTTGCTGAGGAAAATGTCATGAGTGCATTACCAAGGCTCCCAAAATTAGGGAAATGGGTATTAGGCAACTCCCAAAATGAAAGGCATCTGAGGCAGAAAATGATTGTTTTAATAATAGAAGGCTATTGAGAGATTTCATGTCTAATTACTGGATTGAAAGGTGCAAAAAAGGAAACAAAAACTGCAGTCCAGGAAGAAAATCCTATTGAACTAAGTGTGACTTCTGGGTATAGATATTAGGCCCCTTTTGAAAGCACTCTATAGCCACATCTTCCTTTCTCTAACTTAAATATTATTTAGATGAGGATCTTTCACTTGTGGAAGAAATAGTCAAGTTACAGCAGTCAGATCTTCTACCCTAAAACATCAGACCACTTTCTTGTTTATTTTGAAAAATCAGAATAATTAGTTGTCCTTTCGGATAATTAGAATGTCCTTTCGGTAGATAATGAAAAGCTGCCCTCACATCCTTAAGATCAAAGTGCACAATTTCCGGGTGGGTTTGTGCCATTTCCCCACCCACACCTCAAACAGCAATGGCACTTTTTCAAGGTATGGAAATGGAAGAGTAAGAAAAGGTCCAGCAGCTGATGTAACTGTTCCTTGAAGGTATAGGGGTCCTGCCAGTAAATAAGTATAAATAAATCATAACCTTGGCAACCTAGAGCTTAAACACTGACAGTTTTAGACAGGGCAGGCCCATAGGCATAGCCAGGATTTATTTTAGGGGGGCAGACTCTGGGGGAGGGCAGAACCGAATTATCTTAAATGCAATTGGTCAGCAAGTTAAGTATTTTTGTTATTTACTTGATTGGGGGGGCAGTTGCCCATCTGAGCCCCCCGACTACACCCATTAGCAGGCCTGCCCATGGGGCAAGATGAGTGAAGAGATTTGAGCAGCAGGATCCATGGGGGCTGCAGAACCCAATGCAGAACTTTATGCCCACCCCGCTTGTCCCTGATGTAGATCTTCACTCGCCCCTTCTTCCCTGGCAAGGTGTGGGTGTCATTTTGTGCTTCGCTTCAGGTGCCCCAAATGCTTCCAGGTGGAGCATAACACTTATTTAAAAACAAATGAATGAAGATGCGAGCACAGTCCTGTGCATGCATACTGAGTCCTCCTGGTATGTAAATTCAATTAATAATAATAATAATAATAATAATAATAATAATACTTTGGCGGAAGCTCCATTTGACTCAATCCTATTTGGTGTGCCTACGACTGCTTCTTCAATTCAATTGCACAGGGCTAGATGTGCCTGGCAAATAGAAGGAGATGAAATGGAGGCAGTGAGAGATTTTACAAAATTAAAAGACGCCTGCTTCTTGGGAGAAAAGCAATGACAAACCTAGACAGCATCCTAAAAAGCAGAGACATCACCTTGCCAACAAAGGTCCGTATAATAAAAGCTATGGTTTTCCCAGTAGTGATGTATGGAAGTGAGAGCTGGAACATAAAGAAGGCTGATCTCCGAAGGCTGATCTGGTGCTGGAGGAGACTCTTGAGGGTCCCATGGACTGCAAGAAGATAAAACCTCTCCAGTCTTAAGGAAATCAGCCCTGAGTGCTCACTGGAAGGACAGATCCTGACAGTGGCGTAGCGTGGGGGGTGCAGGGGGGGGCCGGCCGCACCGGGCGCAACATCTGGGGGTTAGGGTTAGGGGGCGCAAATCCACGGGTTAGGGGGCGCAAATTACTTGCCTTGCCCCGGGTGCTGACAACCCACGCTACGTCACTGGATCCTGAAGCTGAGGCTCCAATACTTTGGCCGCCTCATGAGAAGAGAAGACTCCCTGGAAAAGACCCTGATGTTGGGAAAGATGGAGGGCACAAGGAGAAGGGGACGACAGAGGACGAGATGGTTGGACAGTGTTCTCGAAGCTACAGACATGAGTCTGACCAAACTGCGGGAGGCAGTGGAAGACAGGAGTGCCTGGCGTGCTCTGGTCCATGGGGTCACGAAGAGTCGGACACGACTAAACAACAACAACAAAGATGTACCGCGGGTAACACTATCCATAGTTGACAGCCACCACCATATCAGCACCAAAGCTCAATACAGTAAAGGATAGAGAAAGAAACTCTTTTTGCTTCCCATATTCCCAGACACCGCTCTCCCCCATTGAAATTGGCCCCGTGTGAGCCACTGCCGCGTCTTTCCTTCCCGCAAAAAGCCTGTCCCTCTGAGCTCTCTCTGTTGATTTAAATTCTTCTCCTCCCTCTCCAGAGTTCCACGTTCCTCATCTCCGCAGCGTCACGTGAGCCCGCTAAGGATTCGGGACGCTGTAGTTTTCGCCGCCGGCCTCGAGAACTACAACCGCCTCCCTCCGCCCCCACTCGCGAGAGCAGTCGCCACTCGCGCATGCGCGGCGCTCGGCCGCCATTTTGGAAAGCGGGGGTTGGAGCCTTTTCCGGGGGTATGTTTTACCTCAGCCCCGCGAGCATGGCGGTGCCCGTCTGACCTCAGGGAGCCCGCTGGAAAAGCGAGCCGCGTCGTCCGTTTGAGGTTGGTGTTGCTACCTAAAAACGCGGCTTTGGAGACGATAAGAGTCAAAAGCGCGGGTCGGGTGTCGGGTCCGCGTGAGCCGGGATGCGCCTGGGGTCCCTCGAAAGGATCCCTTGGGTCTCTTGTCCTGCGCTTCCCGCTCGCTCTCTGGCGCCGGGGTGGCGGGGTCGGGGCACGTTGTTTCCAGCCGGGCGGGTGGGGGGGGTGCGTGACACGGGAAGAAGACGGAAGGCCAGACCCCGGGCTCGGGGAGGGTTGGCTAGTAAACACGCGGACATGCTGCGTGAAACGAGTGACATCCCATAACCTGCGCCTGGTGGGCGTCCCTCAGAAAAGGGCACGATTAAAATAGCACGGTGACACAGTGCCTCATTATTAACCCACAGGGAGACTAAAAAATAATAAAAATTATAAGATGCCTGTTGGGAATTATGTTCTCAGATAAGCAAGGGGCTGGCTTCAGATTATTATCATATTTTTCTGGCCTATTCGTTTGGTGATTATAAATATGAAGTTTAACATACTCCGATTGTATGTTACTAACGCACAAGGACAACATCATTTTATGTAGTAACCTGCAGCTAAACAGATGTGCTTACTACGGTCGCAGGCAGGGCTGGATTTAGGTTTGATGAGGCCCTAAGCTACTGAAGGTTTGATGAGGCCCTTTATATGGCCAGCTGTCCTTTGTCAACAACAAAATGTCGCTGTTTTTTGTGTTGAATATATGCCATATGGTAATTTATGGATCTCATAGGTATCTAAAGCCATTTGCCTACACAACACAAAACACTGTTGCTGTATGTAGGTTTTATTTTATTTGTTTTTTATCTTATATTTTGGAAATGTACATCTTTTTTTCTTTATTTTTTTGGGGATCCTCAAGAGAGTGGGGCCCTAAGCTATAGCTTGTTTAGCTTATATGTATATCTGGCACTGGTTGCAGGCCCTTCCCCATGATTTCTGACTGATTTTAAAATGCAGCCCTTCACTTATGTCCCACTTTCTTTCTCAGGGAAGAAATGCACAAAAATGGAGCTTTACAGAACAATCCTATATAAATAAGTTCCATTTTGTTTCATAGGATGGCCACAGTTTGGTAATAGATCATCTGCTATGTGTGCCGAAAGCCCCATTCTCTGACATCCTCATGTAGGGCTGCGAATGTCCCATGCTTAAAAACTTGGGTTACTGCTGCAAATAAATGTTAACAGGGGATAGGCAACATGATGTTCTCCCTCTGTTTTTTGGAGATAACTCCCATTATCCCTGACCTTTGGTTGTGCTGATTGGGGCTCATGGGTGTTGGAGTACAACAACATCTAGACGACACCATATTGTTTACTGCTGGTGGGTCAGTGGTCTGGCTGAGGGCAAGGTAGCTTCCTATGTTCCTAATGGGGATTAGTACCATCTAACCATGCGTAGGATTGCAGCCTTAATTAAGAAATGAGTCAGGTGTAGGTGGATACTGGAGAAGAGTAGCTGATATCATGCTGTAAACATATTGTTTTATTATTTTAAGATGCTTCATGATGAGTGTACGCCAAGATACCTTGAAAGTCAAGATGCATCAGCAACAGAGCCCTGTTCTAAAAGGATGAAATCAACAGAAGAGCCTTATGGTAAAACCTATGATGGCTTGCAAAGACTTCATGAAGAAATACATGTTAAAAAAACCCATAGTGGGTTTATTCCTTTGTCCATTTCTGATGAAGAGGCACAAAATAAAAAAGAAACTGCAGAAGTAAAGGCATTCACGGGTAAAATACCAGTGTCACCAGAGCCTTCAAAGTCAGTAAACAATACTGAGATTACAAGAAACAAAAGTTTTTCTCCTTCCAATACCAATATACGTAAAAACAGAGAAGACAGTGACTTCATCAAAGAACATAAGAATGAAGAGAAAGAATTATATAGCACAAGCAAAGCATTTATTGGGCCCATTTATAAAAGTAAAGCTGATTGCATACGTGATCAAAGGAAAAAGAGAGAAATCGTGCCTAAACAGGCTCTCCCTGGTGATGTGCCAAAAATAGAAGATGAGTTGTCCCAATTCTATAATGAAATTGATCAGCTTGAAAGTGATGAAAATCGTTTTGATAGTCACTTACAGGGGACAGAAACAAATTCACTTGGGGAATATAATAAATGGAATCCAATGGCTTGTGTAAATTCTCAAGAATGGTCCTGTAGAACATCACCTGGTGGTGATCAGTGTTTTTATAATAATTCACCAAGTGATCGTAGAATAGGCAGTGAACAGTATCCATACAATGACCCTTCGGGTCACAGGAGTGACAACAGACGGTGTTGTAACAATGAAAGAGATGTATGGGAAATGAGACAATTATGTAACAAACAGGATAGTTCTAGATTCTGGAATGATTCTGTGTCTCAGTTAAGGCCTAATTGGCAAAACACACATCCTTTTATAATACCTTATGGCCCACCACCTCCTCAATTCACTCCTCGTTTTAATTTTCAGGAACCTAATTCCTCATCACTTCGTTCAGATACTTTCCATCCCCCAAATGTGGGACTATTCAAAAATAGCCATATTAACATGAGTAGTGCAACATCTGATGAAAATAATGCCTATCATTTTAGTAATCATAATATACAGCCCACCAGAAATGGATATAACATGCCAGATGGACACATGGATAATGGTTTCTGTGAAACTCGACCATGTTGGAAAGAAATTAAAACTTATCCAGATGAAGGATCAAGCAACATTTCTCAGCAGTTTCTAGAGGGCAAGTTATATGAGTCACAAAAGCAACTTCTGATTTTAAGAGGTCTTCCAGGCTCAGGGAAGACAACATTATCTCGGTAAGAGAATGACAAATTAATTTTAAGAAAGAAATCTGTTTCGTTTGATTTATCGTTTGTTGTTTCAAACATCAGGGTCATTTCAACCACCACCACCCCCCAAAAAAAATTCATATATATAAATACAACATTAAAACAATATCAACCTATCTATCTATATAGAAAGAAAGAAAGCTGAATATTTTATGTTGTAGAATTTTGTTCCATTAAAACATTTTTATTTTTTGAGAGCAATTCAAATCACCCAAGACATTTCACTGGTGAGACAGTAATCAATAAATGGCATATGTGTTAGTAATTAATTTTGCTTTTTCAGTAAAAAAGTTGTTGACCATTGCTTAAATGTTTAAAGCATAATATTGTTTCTATTTTGTAACAACTTTTGAGTTGAATAATTCCATGATTGTATATTGTTCCTTTTAGTTTGTATTTTATTGTATTCTTTGTATACTGTACTGCCCTGAGAATATCAGTTGAAGGGTGATTGTTGTTGTTATTTATTAAATTTGTAAACTGCCCTTCATCTGTACATCTGAGGGTGGTTCACAGCATAAAAATACAAGATAAAAACACAAAATACATAATATAAGCAAGAACAAAACAAGCCAATAACCTGTCCTTTGATATTATTAAAACAGTTATGATAATTATAAATAATGGGCTGTATCTAAAGTTGTGCTATATGAATGTTCTGTCAGTGCAATGATTTCTGCTTGAACAATTCTCCCTTGCTCTCCTCCCCATGCACATGCCCTAAATTTGTTGTAATGGTACCCCAAACCCTCCAGAACCAATTTGGGGAAGACATGGGCATAGGAGGGTGGGAAAATTCCATTGCACAAGCATAAATCCTTGCAGAATGAGTGCACTGAATACCGTCCATTATTATTTAATCCTGAAAACTCCCAGTGATTGAAGCTGATATTGAATGGTACTGATATTTTTTTAAAAAAACAAAAATATTGGAATGCCTCTTACTTTCTATTGAGGATCACAAGATAGGGGTTAGGATCTTAGGAGTCCTGACTTTGGATTTCAGCTCAGCTATGGTTGATTTGGTCTGAAAGTTCTTATCCAGAGTTTTCCCCATGTATGAGATAGCAATAATGGTAGTTTGGCGTAAGGATTAATGCATGTAGGGCTATAAAGAGTACTTGTTTGTTTCCACGCATTTTAAGTTTAAAAACAAAACATTAAAAGTAGAAACTAGGTACAACAAAATAATTTTGTGGCACCTTAATGCCAGGCATTTACTATGGCTTTTGTAGTCTATGGTTGGTAGATTATCTATTGAGTGTTTCTTGTGGCTGAATTTAAAACTGCTCCTAGTCATGGAGCATTCTAGGTAATGAGGTTCTAACTTGTGCAGATTGGCTGACCCTTCAGTGTTTTATGTTCTACAAAGCAAGTCTGGATGACCCCACAGTTGGTCCATCAGGAGTAGAAATTCACATCTTGTATCCTCTGGGATATTTTTTCTACAGTCTGTGGACTGAAAGGAAAATGAAGGAAGCCAGGAATAATTTTTGCCAATATTGTATGGCCAGTTTTAGCAATTGAGCTGATGTAGAAGTTTTCACCAGAGAAGTTTTGTGCTTTGGGCTTCAGGGAAGGTGTGAAATGTAGTGAAATAAATATGAGGTTTATAAATAGTTGGCTTTGCAATGGAAACAAAAGTACCTCCAAAATAAATGAATAAAGTGTAATATGTTTTGCTTTCCAAAAACAAGATTTGGCTATCTTGTAATAGTGTTGCCTTTTCCTTTAACAGTATTCTGCTTGGTCAGAGTCGTGATGGCATAATATTCAGCACTGATGAATACTTTCGGCAGAACAATGGATGTTGGTCATATGATGTTGGTCAACTAGGTGCTGCTCATGACTGGAACCAGAAGAGAGGTGTGAATATATTAATCATGTATAATTTTGTTAATGATATACTTAAAAGTATAGATTTATTGATACAAGAGTTTGTGGTAGAAGATCTACCAGCATGTGCAGTTGGTAGCCTTTTCCAGTGTACAGAATGGACAAATGAGCCTGTGGTTGTCAGATGCAATAAAGGAAAGAACTCCTCCGCCCTTGGTAATTCTGGGGCATGTAAAAGTTTAAACAGGTTTTCTCATGTTCCTACAGTGGTAGGAAAAGTTACATTTTCTGAAATTCTTTTTACGCAGTTATGAAATGCACATGAGCTCTACTCAGCCCCAAACACAACAGTATCACTGTCACACTATTCTTGTGTACAGGAGCTGGCTTCTCTTCTCTTTGTAGATGCAACCATTTTGACTTGCAAAGGCCACTTTGTCAATTTCTTACAGAAGACTCTTTATTTGGAATTACTTGACTAATGAACTAATCAGTTTTGGTCAATTGTGAACCTTGGTGGGAAAGAACAGATAAGGCAGCTATTGGTATTATATAGGAAAACTTTGCCTCTGACCTGAAGTTGATTCTAATGAGATCCATGAGAGATCTAATGAGAGGAGTTTGTTGTATTGTTGGCAATTTTACAGAAGACTTTCTTTTTCTAACCTTGTTATTTGAAGCAAGTGATATTTATAATTGCTGTTTGTATAATTTATTATGATTTTATTGCAGCAAGACAAGCAATGGATCAAGGAAGATCCCCAATTATAATAGACAACACTAATACACAAGCCTGGGAAATGAAACCTTATGTAGAAGCGGTAAATAAAGCAGCATATTTCTTATGGAAACTCACTTCCTTCTCAGTGAGAAAACTAAATGAATTAATCAGTCTGATTTTATTTTTGACATAATCTACATTTTGTATTATCTTCATCTTATTATAATTTATGTATGTTTCTGTAAATCCTAAGCCTTTTTTTCCACCAAAATACTGTTTTTTAGTCTGCTGAACTTGCAGCCCAATCCTATGCATCTTAGTCAGAAGTAAATTCCACATATTTAAATGGACTTACGCCCTGATATATGTATAAAATAGCAGCCTTTATCAGAAAAGCTAGTTTCTTATAATTTATTTTGGAAGTTACTAATCTGTCACTATTCTTTTTATAACCATAATTCTTTATCTTTGTTTAGGCTCTAGAAAAGGGCTACCGAATAGAATTCCATGAACCAGACACATGGTGGAAGTTTGACCCAGAAGAATTAGAAAAGTGAGGTCTATGTTTTGGTTTTATTTAAAAATACACGAAAGCTTTAAAGTTTATTATTTTGGTTATGTAACCAGTGAGTCAGCTTTCGAACAATGGCATATATCAACTTGTAAGGCTTCTCCCTTCTTCTTCAGTATTAACCCTGCCACTAACTGTCCTTTTGACAACCATTGTATCCACTTGTCTCACTGAGGATTGTGTTCTGCACACCTTTCAGTTTCACCCTCCCCTTTTCTATTCATAAAGCTTAGTAGAAATGAATGGTAATAACAGTCTGATGAAGCTTACAAAGCTTTCAATTTTATTTTATTTTTAATAAGGCTGCTGCTGAAAGCATAATGGAAGTGCATTTTATTTGGATCTGACAAACTGTTCTGCTTGCAGAACAAAGCTTTCCTGCCTCCCACTTTTTCACAGCCCCTGAAAAGTCACTCCTGAAGGATGTGGAATATGACATGGTGGGCTGCAATTGATTTAAATTGGGGACTTGCCCTTTTGTGAACAGAAGTGCCTTCTGCATATGCCATCACTCCACTGGATCCAAGCCAGTGTTTATAATTATTTCAAGAAAGCAGTAAATGGAGTTATTGGGTGCACCACCTAAAAATATAACCTAGATTAAAATATTGTCAGACTTTTTTTAGTGTTTTCTCATTCAAACGTAATTTCAGATCTTCAAGAAACATGCATATAATTTCCTTAGGATCATGATGATGCTCATTTAAGTGACAGGGCTGGTGGTGGTAGGTTTTGGTTTTGCTCTTTAGTGAAAAATGACCACTGGGAAATTACAACTTTGCAAAAAAGGAATAGCAAAGGAGAGCAGCAGCAGCCTAATCCTTTCTGCCAAAAATTGCTGTTTGCCAGCTGTCTTTCTGCCCATGAGCAAAAACATAGGAACCTGCTTGACCCTGGACAAGCTTCTTGAAGAAAGGCAATTTGAAAGCATTCTGAGAGATTCTATAAATTGATCAGACTTGAACTTCATTTCTTGTTTCTGTAGGAGGAATGAACATGGGGTCAACCGTGAGAAGATTGTTCAAATGTTGGAAAGATACGAATATCAAATATCAATACCCATTGTCATGAATTCGGTCCTGCCTTTTCACAAAACTTCACAGTGGCCACCTCCACAAAGAAGACAGAGGTGGGGAGCCTCTTCAGACTCTTGGAATACTTTCAGTGTATCAAATAGCCGATAACTCAGGGTATACTTGCTAAGGCTAATTCTCTTTTCAGAAAGCAAGCTATAATAAAACACAGCGTTAATAAATTGAAATTTTAAAGCCAGCTTAACTCCTAGTGTCGGATTGTTTCCAAACTATTCTGCTACTTTCTTTTGATGGTTAAATAATCTTAATGCAGATCATTATCCCTTGGGGAATGTTTATAAATAATGTAAATACATGTTTAATATTAAAATTGAATGTTAAATATTTTTAAAATATATATTTGTACTAATCTTGGTTTTGATTAAGCCCTGTGACTATGTGGATACACCAGGTGGTTTATCATTGGATTTTGACACAAGAGTTTTTGCATTGTAAACTGCTGAGCAGTTTCTTTAAGAATTCTGAATAGAATATAATGAATTTTTAATAAATGCAGGTAACCAGAAGAATAACTCAGTATATATATAGGTGTTGCATTTGAATCTTTTTTTTAACTGCTTTCAATCGCAGTCCAGTTCTAACAACTTTATACCAGTTATTTCAGTTAAGTTTATTAATCACATGTTGACATCAAGCTGAAGCTCACTTTTCCATTGCCATTTATTCTTTGAGGTTCTTTGTTGTTCAGTCAGTCAGTTATGACAGTAGTAGTCTAGACCCTGCCCTGCAGTTAAAACCTGTGACTTCAAAACATCAGCATACAGTTTAAATGGAATCCTGATAAGTTCAGTTCTTGAGATTTTAATTTGAAGATTGCATTGTCTTTTTCTAAGTTCACACTATTGTGGTATGTGAAAGTTTGCTTTTTTTGTTTGGTTATGCGGCTTTGTCATGAAAGAAGCAATAAATGAAATACATTGAAAAAGCTGGAACTGTATACATATATGTGGACATTGGAACCAGTTACTTAAAACCACATTACATGAACTATGATATAGGCAGTAGCCAATTCATCAGAAGTTTGAGGCTGAGCTGGCATGAGGCTTAATTATTGTTCTAATTTTGGTTTTTTACCATGTAGTGAAAATTTACTGAATGTTTGCCTCTTTTCTTGTCACCCAATTGCTGTGCTCTCTTGTACTATAGTTTCAGCAATCCATTGTCAGTGTAATACAATTAGTGTCTTGAGTCTAGCTTTATGGTTTAAGTTGAATGAAAATATTAAAATACCAGTGTGGTCCATTAGGGCTCTCCTGTTGTGGGTGGAGAGGTATCGCTTGGGAATATCAGGTAGTGACTTTGTCTTAAAGCAACCTTATTTGTCCTGTTCTACATGGAAAATAAATCTAACATAAAAGACGCACTTTCCATCTCTTGATAAAGAAATATGTTTGCATGACACACAGTTGGAAAATCTTGACTTTACATTCAGAACATTTTTGTGTTTGCTCTGGAAACATGCTTTTGTCAAACTTGTTGGTATCTATAAATCTCTAAACAAAATAAAAACGGCTTATATCTGCTTTATAAATATGTATTCTTAGGAGGCCATTGCCATCTTATTTCAGTATTGCTACTCAAAAGTGCCTGCTTTGGCCCTTCGGCAACTATTTCAGCTCTGCATTGTTTCCATCTGAGAAAGCACAGTGTAGTTATCTGTTAGTTGCACATATGCTTTTCATGGCTTTAAAGGGTAGTAGTTGTTGAGGAGGCAGAGATAGTTTGCTACTCACCTGCTTATTTGGAGATAAATATTGCTCACCCCAGGTGAGCAGAGAGACTGCAAATTACTGTTACTATATGCAGATCACTTAATTGTCAAAGACAATTATGAAACCTGGTTTTGAGTTTAACTAATAAGGGGCTGTTAATATGAGACCTTTGTGGAGTAAGACAAACTTTAGGCTTCTGTGAAGGAAAATGCTAATTGCTCATATGTATGTAAATGAAAATCTGATGGCTGCACCAGTCACTGTAGAAATCTCAACTTCTTGGCATTAGCTAGGAAAGGATTTTAAAATATGTCAATCACATTTGCAACTTTTGCATTAAGCTAGCTTACACAATTAAACAATATAATGCTTTTTACCGCATTTCTGTAGAAGCCACTGAATCACTAATACAAAAATAGCCTCATTTAAATAGCTAAGATTATAAGCTGTGGGCTGAGTGTGTAAATAATTGGTACCCAGGATGTTCAAGTTAAAAATGTTCCTACAGTTTGCCTCAAGTACATTTCTCTCCCTCTTTTATTGCTCTTTAACATGGAGATTCAACATTCGTGCTACTGCATTGTGGTCATACAGTCCTTAAAAAGGCAGGATATATTTAAGGATATACTGATAATTGGCACTTTGGTAAATACTGTGATTTAGTAACCATATATATGGAAGACCAGCAACTTAGTATATCGTGAACTACTATGGAAGCTCCATTGGAAATGCATGGCTGCTGCAGAAGAGCACAAGAATGACCAACATAACCAATAAAGTACATGCATATTACACGTGCCTCATTTGAAGAACGCAACAAGAGTTGCAAAACAAGTCAACTTTGGGGAAAGAGGCTGAAGACGCCATAGAATAGATTGGTTGTATGTTTTCTATCATTTTGCTCTTGTGTTCAGAGTCCTGCTCATTTGCATGGGGCTTACTCATGTAGTTTCTGCTACATTGCACCAAGTTTGCAAAAATATAGTAAGTGTGTGCGTCAGCCCTGGAATCGTGATCAGATATAACCAACATACTTTTGCTACTGCGGGGGGAAACTTACATAGTTCCTATAGCTTTAAAGGTTAGTTAACAAAGATGATTTCTGTGGATGAAAACCAGACTTGCTCCACCTGTCTACCAGTTTTTAAGATCCTGCCTTGAAGCAAATCCTCTAAAAAACTGCCACCAGAGATTTTCAGGGAGCCTACGGAGTGTTTCATTCTTAATGGGATTTTCTTTTTCTTGTGCTTAAGCGGAGGTTCTGTGTCACATACACAAGGGTTTTAGATACTGGTTTATGCTTTGCAGAAATATCTTAAAACAGTACTTTTTTAAAGTTGAAATTATTCAAATGCTAACTTATACTGTTTAACAAAGTACTCAGTTACTAAATCTGGAAAAGTAGAAGCAAGATAGTAGCCATGATCTAGGGATGTTGGCACAGAATGTATTCTTTGTCGCTCCTACCACACTGAAAATTTCTGCAGGCATCAGATGTGGATATTCACAGCCATGGCAAGAGACTGATTGAAAGGCTCATTCTCACATAGCCTGACCAGAGTTGATGTGTGTGGTAAATGAACCTGTTACATCATCTGGTAGATAGTTTTATTTGAGTTTTAATTTTTGGCTTTGTGTAGCAAGCAATTACCTGCAAGTGAAGAGGGTATATCTCTAGATCTACCCTTATTTGCCCCCCACACTTAAAACTTGAGTAGGGTTGCAAATGAGGTTACATGGATATGCATATGTAGGAACTCTATGAGGTAGGTAGGATGTTCAGTTAAAGGTAATTTCTTGAACCTTAGTTATAAGAGTCAAGTGTGCTAAGCCTTTTATCTTTTCTAATTATTTCTTAATAGCCTTTGTATCTGATAAGATTTGCTGTATAGGTGTGTAAACAGCAACAAATTACCTTTGTTCAGTTTGATTATTCAAGGTTTTTGCTAGCACAGCTTTCTGTTTCATTTTTAAAAAAAGATAAAAGGGCAGGGGAGGATCAAAAGCTTGCTGTATAAGTCAGACTTGTCAGGAATAAAGTCTTTAAAATATTTAATGTTGTTTTTGTTCAGTGACGTGCGTGTGTTCCGCTTTTTAATGTGTATTTGTGAAATGTGCATGTAAATACTTTTTAATAGAAATTTTATTAAATCTAAAAAATTGAATGATATTTTGCTGCTTAATTTGTTTGCAGATGTTGCATTTTGAATGTTTTCCAGTAGTAGAGGTTGCTATGAATATCCAGTCTGGTAACTTTAATACGTTAAATATATATATATATTTAACAATGTTCATTTTGTCGATTGCTGTGTCAGTATTTTGAGTACAGTCATACTTCATGTTACGTCCGCTTCATGATATGTTCTTTCAGGTTACGTCCCGCAGAGACCCAGAAGTACCGGAAAGGCTTACTTCTGGGTTTTGCCACTTGCACATGCGCAGAAGCGCAAAATGATGTCACGTGCATGCGCAGAAGTGACGAATCGCAACTTGTGTGTGTGATGATGCGCCACTGCAGGTTGTGCTCTTTTCATGTTGCGAACGGGCCTCCGGAACGGATCCCGTTCGCAACCAGAGGAACCACTGTATCTACAACAGGGATTGTAAAAATATCTCACTTTTAGTAACTGGCAAGGTGTATTTCCCCATTGGTGAGTGGGATGTGTAGATGTAGCTCCACCCATTCACCAGCGTGATGCAGTTACATCATGTAAGTGTGGGTGGATTGTCCTGCCAAAAGTTGGCATGATTTATCAACAATCAGCCTGTATTTCCTCCTTATAGCAGGCAAGGAGCTACATTGTTCCTAGTCATAAACATAGAGAAACCTTGTGTTCATAGTTCCTGCATGTTGCTGCCATAAATGGGGGGTTGGGGGAAAGAAAGAAATAACTTGTGTTAACAAAGAATTGGGGTTTTGGGAGGAGAACTAACATTTCCAAGATGGGCTTCTTGAAAGTATAATGGTAATGAGAGAGAATCAAGTACCTAATCTGGTGAATGAAAATAAATTTGCTCTGCACAATATCTTCCAATACTCACAATGTGTTAAGAGGGTGGGCTGTGGGTATAAAAGTGGTTGGTGGTGAACTAATTGCTTGGTAAGGAAGTAGTAGGGTTTTAAAAAATTCTACCATGAGAAAGAATACATATTTTCCATTTGATTTTGATCCATTTAGGATGCAGCCCTATGGTCTGTGTCTCTGGGGCAGTAGGACATTGTTGACCTCCCTCTCCGTTGACAAGGATGTCTGCTCCCAGAGGCCTCTTTGTTGCAGCTGTGGAAGGGGCTGTTGGTACTCTGGCAGCCATAGGAGGCAGATTGAGAGTTGCTTTAGATGAGGACGCAAAGCTCCCCTGTTCCCATGACAAAGCAGGGGGTGGGCGTGGGTGGGAGGAGCTTGTATGCTTATTTTCCTTACAGTCACTACCCCCTCCCCTCCCCCATCTTACTTCCGGGCCAGTATGTGAATAGGAGGGCTTTGTATTTGTAGCCCTTCCACCAAAGATTCTCCCCCAGCTCCCACAGAGTTGCTTTGCCCGGTAACATCAGAAACATGGCCAGTGCAGCTAACAATAGAAATCAGTCAAAGCAAGACATTAAAATGTCAAAACAAAACCAAGTAGGCAAAACCAAGTAGCCACCCAGAGTGGCTGGGGAAACTCAGCCAGATGGGCAGGGTATAAATAATAAATTATTATTATTAAAGAGATGAAATACCAAATAATGCTAATCAGATAAATTAAAGTCCTGCCAGCATAAATATAACTTAAGGAGGTCATGTTAAATTAACCAAGTAGATTGCCCCCTTTGTGTTTCTGCCAATCATACTTGGGGAAAGGTGGGACATGTAAAATGCCTACTTGGTTGATCTTAGATAGCAATAAGGTTTACATGGCAGTCCTCTTGAAATCCTAGTCCCAAACAATTTAGGGCTTCAAATATGATAACCAGTAACTTGAACTCAGCCTGGAAGTGGATCAGTGGTGAGTACAGCTCGGGGGGGGGGGGGCGGCAAAGCAGTTGTATGCTCTAGAAAACTAGCCCCAGCTAGAACTTTTGTAGTAGTATTTGTACCAGCTGTACTTTCCAAATGCTTCTCAAGAGCAATCACTATGAAGAGTGTGCTGTCAGTAGTCCAAATAATTAACTAAGGCATGTGCAACCAAAACCTGAGCTCCTCTAAGAACGGGTGTGGTTTGTGCAGCAGTTTAAGATTTTGAAAGGCTTAAGATTCTGTTTAAGATTAGATCAAGGATTATTCCTAAACCATGAGCCTAATTTGTGGGGAGGAATGTAGTTCCATCCAATATAGGCAACAATCTTGTTCCCTGTTCTTAGCGATCAGGAGAATCTCTGGGATGAGTCTCATTTTATTGGCCCATATTAAGTCCTTCAGTGATATGGCCCTGGTTCAAAACTATCGCCTCCTTGGACTCAACTGGAAAGAAGAGAATATTGGTGTCATTAGTTTACTGATGGCACCAGATGCAAGAGATTTAATATTTCCTTTACACACTTTCAAGCTTTGTCTTTCAGACATTTTGTCAAATGCACACTAGGAATAGATAACAAGCCAACAGCTTGTCACTCTTCCCCCAACTGCATCTTTGTTTTTATGCAGCCATACTAAGTAATAATGCTACCCATGAATGCTGAATTCAATACATAGTCAGAATAGGCTTACTACAATTTTGATGGTTTACCAACACAATCTTACATTTGCCAAGCACTACTTTCAAATAATTCCCCTTATTTTCATATCCGTAAAACAGTGGCTTAAGCACTGGAATATGTTTTGAAAACCTACAGTCAAGGTCTAAGTCATTCTAATTGAATTAGTGGGGCTTAAGAGTACTTAACTTTGACTGGATCATGCCCTTGTTGATCAGCCTGCTTTTAAAAAAGAGTTTATTACTATATTGTTTGGAAAGATACACTTGCATCTAGCTGCTCCATAAGAATGTTTGGGCACTTGCAATCATACAAAAATGACATGCCTAGGTCAACTCATGCAACATAACTTGTGTCAGAGAACTGGAAAAGTACTACCAGAGAAAAAGGGTTGTTCTAGAACTGATGTTCCTAATGATATTTTTATACATTCAAAAACTATATCCACCTGTAATCCAGTGGTGCAGTCTTTTCTATCACCTCATTATGCTGCATATGCAGACTCAGACTTAATTTCCCTCATTTCACTGAACCAAGCAAAAATTAGGCTGCAGTATTAACCTCTACTGGGCACGGGTGGTGCTGTGGGTTAAACCACTGAGCCTAGGACTTGCCGATCAGAAGATCGGCGGTTCGAATCCCCGTGGCGGGGTGAGCTCCCGTTGCTTGGTCCCTGCTCCTGCCAACCTAGCAGTTCGAAAGCACGTCAAAGTGCAAGTAGATAAATAGGTACCGCTCTGGCAGGAAGGTAAGCAGCGTTTCCGTGCGCAGCTCTGGTTCACCAGAAGCGGTTTAGTCATGCTGGCCACATGACCTGGAAGCTGTACGCCGGCTCCCTTGGCCAATAAAACGAGATGAGCGCCGCAACCCCAGAGTCGGCCACGACTGGTCAGGGGTCCCTTTACATTTACCTTTATTAACCTCTGCTAAGGAAATGCTATATCCTAAATGTATTCTAATTACATTTATTTCTTCTGGACAACCTCGTTTTTTCTTCAACTGAAATGCATCATGTTTTGGGGTTTTCATTTTAATTAGGAACTTTGTAACTTATGCTTTTATTAAGATTATTCTTAATAATTTGTTCATATTTAGTTCTTATTCTGTTTAGGGAGTCGGTTGTAAAGAAGAAGCACAGGTTGCACAAGATGAAACAGAGGAGGAAGCAAAAGAGGAACAGAAGAATGAAGGGAGCTACCATGAAAGCTATGGGGAAAACGTCAGGTGGACATTTCACTCCAAGTGATGAAGAGTCATCACAGAGTGGCCTGGAAGATTCAGAAGACAATGGAAAATCAGCATATGTTATTGGGCACCAGAATGAGCTGAAAAAATGTGTTGAGAGTGACTCTGCCAATGATAACAGTCTAACACATAGTGAGTTGCAAGAAGGAAGTGTCATTGTTTCTGATATGGTGGATCCAGTGTTGGACAATTCATTAAAAAGGAAAGCTTTTGCAGGAGATGGTAGTCTACCTCTAATGCATTTACCATCTGCTCTTAATGAAAACAGAACTGAAAAATCATTCAGTGATCATTTGCCAAATGAAATTAAAAATGTAAACTTTGTAGAAGGCAAGAGCAACGACTTGGAGTATGAAAAGCATGGTTCTCTGAAGTTGGACCATGTTACTGAAGATAGTACAAAAATACTGACAAATAGAGAAGACAAAGACAAAGCTGCATCTACTGAAGTCATACTTGAATCTGGCCCAGAAAGGAAACTGCTCAGCGATGAGGAAAAATTAGCCGCTCCTCATCTTCCTGGGCTATCAAAAAAGAATGAGGGAAATACCTGGGCTTTCTTTTCTATCGACTTGGCTGACAAACAGCCCCAAACCATCTTGGACAAAAGTGATTCCTGTTTGACTTGGCCTGATGGTACATCTAAGATCATGTATGAGCAAAGGCCAAAGAGGGAGAGGAGGCCCAAGCAAGTATTTTCAGGAATGACAGGAGAATTGATTGAAGATCAATCTAATAAAGAATTAGTGAAAGGAGAAGTGTTACATGGAAATAACAGTATAACAGATGGCGCTCAAACACCCCAGCTAACAGAGAACATCCATAGAATGCCATGCCTTGGGACAGGTGAATTCATGACAGAACCTAGAATTAAAACCAGTGATCCAAACAATGTAAGCATTTTAGCTACACCAAGGAAAAAAGGAAGATGCAAAAGGATCTTCAAGTTGGCCCCTAGCTTTGGTTTACCCAGACAGATTCCGGTTAGAAAGGACGAGCAAATACTAAAAGATATTGTTGTACTGGTGGAACAAGAGGAGACTTCAAATGAAGAAGCTAGAGAAAAGAACAAGCAAAGCCTTGGCTGCTATAAACGTCCAGTACCTTCTAGTTATGATTTAGTAATAGAATCATCTCCTCATCTTGATGTGGAACCTCTCTTATGTAAATATTCCAGCCAATTTGCGCAGAAATCTATGGACTTCTCAACAAAAGTAGTTGCTTCTCCAATTCAGATATGTAATTATGTGTCTTGTAGTGCTTCCTTACCTAGCGAACAGCAAGTTGTTGCTTTTGATCAAGCTGTGGAAGCTAACACAGAGAAAAAGAGGGAGAACGTATCTTCAGATGTTTCAACTACTCAGCCAGATATTTTGTGTTCAGTTCAAGAAACAGACTCTTCTGCTGAAAACTCAGAAAAGATACAAGAAGTTAATGAAACTGAGCAGCCGGAGTATTCCCCAATCAAATACGAACAATATCCTTTGAAAACGAAAGCCAGTGTTTTGGGGCTTCCTTTATCCCTAGGATTTGCACTTCAACTAGTAGAACATTTTGGTTCTCCAGGAATTCCACTGGGTAACTACTATTTTTTTGAAGAAAAAAAAATACAATTTGGCAAGTTAGGTACTTATTGCTTAGCAAAGTTGCCTAGTGAGCCAGCCACTGCTGTGTGTGTGTGTGTGTGTGTGTGTGTGTGTGTGTGTGTGTGTGTAGTTAAGTCCAAAGCATTACAGTGGTACCTCGGGTTAAGTACTTAATTCGTTCTGGAGGTCCGTTCTTAACCTGAAACTGTTCTTAACCTGAAGCACCACTTTAGCTAATGGGGCCTCCTGCTGCCGCCGGAGCACGGTTTCTGTTCTCATCCTGAAGCAAAGCTCTTAACCTGAGGTACTATTTCTGGGTTAGCGGAGTCTGTAACCTGAAGCATATGTAACCTGAAGCGTATGTAACCCGAGGTACCACTGTATTGCTGTGGACTTAACTTTTCCTAATAGAGACTAAATGCTTTTGGGTAATGGGTAATGGTTAGTGTTTAACATCCAATAAATTTAAAATTCCTCTGGCTATTTTAGAATGAAAATTAAAAATCACTATACATTCACAAAATATTGATTTTAACCCTCCAGTAAGTGTTCTTAATCTTTGGATTTAACCTTTGCCAGCCTGGCATTCATATTATTTATACTTCAGCCTTATGTGTGGTCTCCTATCCATAGGCATTTTAGTCCATACTTGCTTACCTTCAGCAATGACGTAGCCTTCAGCGGTTTCTGGAACATTAACTGAGCCCACAGACTTGGCCTTTTCAAGTGTTACGTTATTCCTTTACAAGTCTTATATACACATTTAGTGACTTTCCCCAATTTCCTTAATTAGGCTTGCATTACAATAGCAACATTTGTAATTGTAGAGGGAAATACTGCAGTGGGGAAAATTACACTGCTGTTCCATATTGTGTTCTTCTACAGCCTCAATCATGCCTAAAATCAAGAGAAGTGCTGATTTATTTTAGCAGGCCTGCTCTGCCTACTGAATGTGGTTACAGATTACCTGGGTCCTTCACTTTCTGCATACTCTTGGTCCCCTTAATTCTGCTTACAAAATCCAGCTTTCAGTTTCAACACAGTATGGAGGTTCAATTATTTGTAGATTCTAAAGCATTCACTACTGCTTGACACAACAAATTCAATGCCCAGCTACTGTTTTCAGCATTTTCTTCCCAGCTTGCTTTGGAACATTTAACAAGTCTACATGCACATACCCACGGAATAAAATTAAGCGTTACCTGTCATTGACAAATCTATCCTCCATAAATTTGTCTTGATTTTTTAAAAGCCATCTAAACCACCAGCCATGGCCACATCTTGTGGTTGTGCAATATGTTAAGTACGTGTTATTGTAAAGAAGGAATGAGCTCACAGGTATTGCCTGCAGGATGTTCCAGATGTAATGCCCTGGCACCTCCTACCCAAAATCTGTCTCTAGCAGTAGATGCTGGGAAGGACCTCTGCCTCATGGAAAACTGATGCTAACTGAAAAAAATTGGGCAGGATGGACCAGGAGACTTCATCAGTATGAAGCTGCTCCATATGGGCATATGAAAAAAGTGGATTTTTTTGCCCACATAAATTCTGTTTTATACACTACTTCGTTCTCTGTGCTGCCACACCAACCTTTTTGTATTGGCCAGTACAGTGTGTTTACGTCTATACAGACACTCCCAACACTTTTTGTTATCTATGTGGCCTTGTAGGTTCACAAATTATTTACTGCAACATCAAGTGATAACTGCACGGGTGCATGAACAGTAGTTGATCTAGCCCCACATACTGATTTCTTGGATCTCCCAATACAATAATTATTTTTATCGGAATTTGTGCATACTCTTTGTTGCTAGTTCCCAAATATTTTAACGGCACAAGAAGTCAAGATATCAGTGCATGTGTGAGTCAACTATGGGGTATCTGTATTTTGCATGTTCAGGTTGTGACACTAGTAACAACTAAAATTACTAGCATGCTTCTAAGGTTATAGTTACTCTTCGTTATTTGCAGTATGTAGGTCAAATAACCACTTTGTGCAAAATCTTGTTTCGTAGACACTTTATTACCAGATGATTATGTAGTTCCCCTTGATTGGGCAACATCAAAGGAGATCTATTTACTGTGGAAGACTTCTGTGGAGGTATGATTGTTATTTCTCCAGCTACCTTGCCACACGGATTATGTTAATAACTTACATAATGATAATTGCTCCACAGCCATTGGAAAAAAATAACATAAGCAGTGAAGGAGCATGCACTGCTTGTTTATTCTGTCAGGAATAGCTCTATCTTGATGGGCTGTCACCCTGTAGAAAAAAGAAATTTTTATGTTTTCTTGTGGCTGAAAGAAATAGAAGACTCACATTTTTTTTAATATAAAAAACCCCTTTAATTCTGTTTTAGAAGAAGCAGAAAACTATCATATCAAAAGAAGACAGCTCCATACCCGGTGAGTATAATCTTTTGCTTAGTAGAAGGAGAGGAGGAGGGAGGAAGAGTTCACACAATTCCCAAATTATTACCAGTTGCAAAGTACCGTATTTTCTGCATACTTTTGGAATGTTGTGCTCAGGTGTATGTCAACTTTTTTGCATCTACAGATCTGATTGAAGCGCAATGAGTTGTTGTTCCTTTTAGCTACTATTTGATATGGAGTATAAAGTGGAAAGGTCTTTTGTTCTTCTGATCTTGGAAAATGTCATCGATTCTCACCACCTTGATGACAATTTATTTTCAGGCAGCCAATATATGATCTGTTGAAAGGTGTTAGTAGCAATATCTGCACTGATCCCAGAGACTCCAGTGTCAAAACAGTTCTGTTCTTCTAGTGCATAATCAAGCTATAGAATTAATTGCCACAGAATGTGGTGATAGGCACCAACCTGGATGACTCTTAAAAGTACAGATGGATTCATAGCGACAAATCATGCCTCTGAATGCCATTTGCTGGGGAACAGTAGCAGTAAATAGTATTATCCTGTGCCCTGCTTGTGGTCTTCTCAGAGGTGTCTGGCTGAGCATCTACAGGGCCCTGCTGTAGGTGTCTCCTCATTCTGAACTGCAGAAGATTGGCACAAGGCAGAAGGCCTTCATGGCAGTGCCCCCACCCCACCCCAGTTGCAGAATTCCCCCCAATACCTGACTGGTGCCCACATTAATGTATTTTTAGTGCTGGGTAAGACCTCTGTAGGGACGTGGGTGGCGCTGTGGGTTAAACCACAGAGCCTAGGACTTGCCGATCAGAAGGTCGGCGGTTCGAATCCCTGCGACGGGGTGAGCTCCCATTGCTCTGTCCCAGCTCCTGCCAACCTAGCAGTTCGAAAGCACATCAAAGTGCAAGTAGATAAATAGGTACCGCTCCGGCGGGAAGGTAAACGGTGTTTCCGTGCGCTGCTCTGTTTCGCCAGAAGCAGCTTAGTCATGCTGGCCCCATGACCCGGAAGCGGTATGCCGGCTCCCTTGGCCAATAAAGCGAGATGAGCGCCGCAACCCCAGAGTCAGCCATGACTGGACCTAATGGTCAGGGGTCCCTTTACCTAAGACCTCTGTATTCTCCCAGGTTTTAAATATTTTTAGTGCCATTATAATATCACTTTAACAGTTGTTGTCAGTATTAATTAGCTGACTTTGCTGCTGCTGCTGCTGCTGCTGTAGACCCCTGAAGAAAGCAGGATTGAAGTCTCTGCTTGTATCTCCACCCCCACTCTTGTGGGTCAACTTTGACCCACAATCCATCAGATGATTGACAGGTGGGTCAGCACACCCACGTGTCAAAGTTGGGCTATGGGGGAGATTTGGTCCAGTGGAGCAGAAAGTTCCTTACCCCTGTGTTATGATGATTGGTGTTTTTCATTCTGTGAAGTACTTGACTCTCTAACTAATCCCAACCTCAGAGGCTTTGAAGTCATTTATCTTTGGGTAAAAATAAAATAAAGGGACTTAGAGTTGGCCTGGAAAGTTGGATGAGGATATCTGTTGTAGAGATAGAAAGGGAAATAATGCAGCAGTATGTAGCTAGACAGGACTGCATACAGCAACAGGTTGATGGTGGGAGCTGGGAACCAGCCACACTTCCTGGTTCCTCTTGGAAGACAACACTGATCAACAGGTATAGATAAATCCATGTAAGATTCAATTTCAGGCTGCTTATGTCGCTTTCTTTGTAGCTGGTGAAACTGCCCAAGAAGGTTCAAATAAAGATGATCAAGACAGAAAAGCATCTCCTGAAGCCAATCCATAAATGCACTTGGAAGAAGCACCCTTACTTTGTCAAATAATCCGAGCAACGATGGTGGCGTGTTCTGAACTTTTGTCTAAAAATTAAATATCAGCATAATGTGCAGAAAGGTACAACATGGAATTTATTTATACATATGCATGAGAAGATCTATTTCCAACCTGTGTTTCGATTTTCTGGTTAACTATAGGCATCTATCTTTTCTGTAAACGAATATCCATAGACTGGGCTCCATAGGATGGTGATATAACTCCTGCTACATTATTATCTCAGCTGCTGAGAGCAAATGTTTAGATTGGGATACAATATCATATCAGAATGGCAAATAGTAAAAGGAACTAAATAAAAGAAAAAAAATTCCTTCCAGTAGCACCTTAAAGACCAACTAAGTTAGTTCTAACTTAGTTGGTCTTTAAGGTGCTACTGGAAGGAATTTTTTTTCTTTTATTTTGTTTTGACTATGGCAGACCAACACGGCTACCTACCTGTAAGTAAAAGGAACTATTTGCTTTACTTAAATAAGGCAGATTTGATAAGCTTTAAATATTGATGCTATTAATTTTTTTCTCAGATGTTGGATTCCATCTGATAGCAGCCCTACACATTACAACGAATTATGAAAGGGGAAAGTGCACGGTTCGAGATCATATGACCTCGAGAGCAAGATCCCATGTCCCTTTCTCCTTTGGATATCGAGTGTACAAGTGCTGCGAGTGCGTACTGCACATAAACAAATCAATGTTAATCTTTTAATATGGAGGTATTGTTGGCAGTAA
Source organism: Podarcis cretensis (assembly GCF_951804945.1). Lineage (NCBI taxonomy): Eukaryota > Metazoa > Chordata > Lepidosauria > Squamata > Lacertidae > Podarcis > Podarcis cretensis. Next base: position 28,425,728 of record NC_137173.1, on the reverse strand, counting down.
TAGAACATTTTTGCAAAGTCATGCTTAAGATGTTTACCTCCTCTTCAGATAATATTCCACAGTCTGAGTGAAAAATTTCTGGCATCTGACCACCCAGTTGGGAAGGCATGTAGCCTTAGGTTTATTTTTGACTCATTTTTTTAATCCTATGTTCCCCAGATTTTAATCCATAGCATAATTGTGCCACTTCTGCCTGTATCAATTGCAAAAATATAGCCCTTTCTATCTGTTACCTCGGGAAAACTCTGGTCTATGTCCCGGTCATTTCTTACACTTTTCCAACTTGGTCCCTTTGCATCTATTCAGCTTTCTGAATGCCAAAATAATTCACCATTCTCATTGTCCTAATCATAAGATGCCTCTCCTTAGATCAGTGGTCAGCAACCTTTTTCAGCCGTGGGCTGGTCCACCATCCCTCAGACCATGAATGAATTCCTATGCCCCACAAATCACCCAGAGATGCATTTTAAATAAAAGGGCACATTCTACTCATGTAAAAACGTGCTGATTCCCGGACTGTCTGTGGGCCGGATTGAGAAGGCAATTCGGCTGCATCCGGCCCTCAGACCTTGGGTTGCCTAACCCTGCCTTAGATTAACACTGGTTTCCTCTCTATGAATGAATACAGCACAAGTTCCTTGTTAACTTGAAAGCACTCCAAAGCCAATTCCTCTTAGCTCTCCATCCTTATATCTTGACACAGCCCTGCTCATGACCTTTACTCCTCCTTTACTGCTCATGACCTTTCACTACTTTCACCTATCAGAAGATCTCCTGCTCCCTCAAAAGAAATCGCCCCTTCCTTTTCCTTTTGCACTTTTCTATAAAGCCTTTGCACAACCCCACTATATCTCAGCTTGTTACAGAGCCTAACAATTGCATCCACTTTCTCCATTTCCTTTGTTGAATTTTTTGGGCAGCAACCATTTAAAATCTTTAAAGCACTATGTACACAGATGGCACTACATTAATAATAAAATAGTAATAATCAATGTGAAAAATACATATTTTCTGTGTTGAGAAGTGGTGTTTGCCAGTTGGCAAACTGAATATATTTATATATTCCTCTTCCAGCCAAAAGAATACTTCAAAAAACCCTGCTCCCCACAAAAACACAGAGTGCCCAATCTGAGTTACCGTATTTTTCGCTCTATAGGATGCACTTTTCACCTCCAGAAATTAAGGGGAAATGTGTGTGCGTCCTATGCAGCAAATGCAGGCTCCTTGGATTCAGCGATAGGAACGCGACGCCTCCGAAGCGCAGAGGGAGCACTCCGAAGGTGTCGCGTTGCTTTCACTGAAGCCTGGAGAGTGAGAGGGGTCGGTGCACACTGACCCCTCTCGCTCTCCAGGCTTCAGGGATAGCTGCCTGAAGCCTGCGGAGCGCAGTGGGAACTCGTGCTTCTGGTTCCTTTCGCTGAAGCCCGGAGAGTCTTGCTTCAGCAGAGAGGGAGAGCTGCGCAGCGCCCCTTCAGCCAAGCGGGAGGAGAAATGGAGGGGGCTCCGTTTCTCCTGCCGCTTCGCTGAGCAGAGAGGGGGAGAATTTTTTTTCCCCTTGTTCTCCCCCTCTAAAACAAGGTGCGTCCTATGGTCCGGTGCGTCCTATAGAGCGAAAAATACGGTAATTACAAACATTATCATTGTGTGTGTGTGTGTGCGTGTGCATATTTCATATTCTGACTGAAGGTGACAATTGTCAAACTTTAAATCAGCACCAGTAGGCTTGGGATTTTGGTTTGATACTTCACTAGATTTTTTAAAAATTTTGTATTACAGAGTTTGCTCAGTTTTGGCTTTGTCACGGATGGACTCAAGTTAAGTCACCTATAATTAATGGCAACAACGGCGGTGAGGAGAAATGCAAATTCTAAAGGTTGTTGAAAACATGGCCTACAGTCACACTGCTGCTTTCTTTCCATGTAGCCTTTGAATTTTGTTTTGAAATAAAACGAAGCTTTGAAGAATATTTTGTCATTGTCACTATGAGAAAGCAACTTGAAACCTGTGTTGTTTCATCTGTTTGCCTCCTTTACATGTGGCATGAAGAAACTAAGAAAAAAGTGGTCAGTTTTGAGTAGGGAGACTGCTAAATTAAGACTATAACAAGGACTGGGACAGTGCAAGAAACTGTACTGCTTGTATCACCCCTGCTGTCTACCCTCCTCTCCACCACTTACTTCATTTTCCATGGTGCTGGGTCTCCCCCACTCTAGAAAGGGCCAGTTGGGTACTTCCTCAGCACAAAGCATTTAGGTGAGGTGGCTGGGACAGCACCTGCACAGCTATTGCCGTGACTCTTAAGATGCACTCTTTAAACTAATATAAACAGCACTCTACCCAGTTGTGATTCCTAGCACCTGGCATTCAGATGCATACTGCCTTAAATAGTGGAGGTGATAATTCACTAAAGATTTGGATAATTAAAGTAAATTCAAGCATGAGGGCCTTTCCCAACAGTGTTCAAGATAATATAATCATTCTAGCATTACTTGAGAGTTGCTAATACTTGTCAGATGCTTCAGCAATACCCATTTATTTAGCTGAAACAAAACATGTCTCTCCCATATTCGTCTCTACAACCACAGCAGGCGCTGCAACCTTCCAACAGTTTGACTTCACCTCCAAAGACACACTTCTCCATTGTGTCCCGAGACGGACAGATGCCAACAACCAACAGCTTCTTTAAACCAGGTGTGGAACCTGTGGCCCTTTAGATATTGTTGAACTACCAAGTCTCCTCAGCCCTAGTAAGTATGGCCAATTGTCAGGGTTGATTGCAATCCAGCAACATCACAGGAGCCACATGTTAGCCTCTCCTGCTTTAAACAAAAGGGAGGGAAATATATGTGAATATGTTGTATAGGTTAGCCACCAGGAGTCAGGAGTTTCTTTTTGGCTCTTTTCTTGTTTAAGAGTGTAAAGTTTTTGTCCAGTTTCCTCTTTGGCGTGCTCTTAAACCTCCCCTGAAAATAAATGGGAGTATAAATGGGAGCACCTTTGTTCTATTTTCTTATGAAGACTCGACTTCATGCCTTTCATGCTTTTTTCTTTTAGCACTATCTAATTGTTTTTGTGTGGGCACTGAGCATATGGGATGTGGCTTCTGAGCATTCCTGGCTAGGCCCACTCACTAGATGTAGGTGTGTATGACATGCATTTGAAAGAGCCCATAGGTACGCTCTCCCTTATCCATTAGGCCAGGTGTGGAGAACTTTGGCCCACTAGATGTGGCTTAACTAGAACTCCCAGCAGCCCTGCCAGCACAGCCCACGACTAGGGATGAAGGGGGCTGTAGTTCATCAACTTCTGGAGGGCCAAAGGTTCCCCCACACCTGGATTTTGGCCTGGCTCTAAAGCCAGCCTTTTTGGTCCTCTGCTCCTCGCTGCAGAAGCAACTGCTGTTTAATCTTTTAATGGCTTGGGCTGCAGTCCTACACCTGCGTGCTTGAAAGCGAGCACTATTGCACGAAATGGTTGCTTGCGAGTAGAGCTGCAATGGTGCGGCTCTTCTGGCCGCAAGTGCTCATGGTTTTGAGTTTCGAAACATAGGTATTTTAGTCGTAGCCGCAGCTTCCTTCCTCAGCACGCGAGAGCACTTGTTGTTGTGACAAAACACTCCTCCGGGTGAATGCGAGGCGCCTGCAAGCAGCGAAGCAGAGAGCCGCTGCATCTCGCACGTGCGGGCAACGAACGCTTCTCGCTGCAGGAAAACATTTCCTATCTCTGCAGAGGAGGGCAAGCGCTGCCAGCGGGCCTCAAACCCATGCTCCAAAAAAAAAAAAAAAAAAGCAAAACCAAACAAAGCGCGGTGCATTACAAGGCTGCATGTCTGTCCTCGCCAATGCCATAGCACAAAGAAGTACGCCTTGAGGTAAAGAAAGAAGAAGGAAAAGGGGGGGGGCAGGGCAGCGGAGGCCTTTATAGCCTTGTAGGAGTGCGCCGTGTGTGGCTCACGCAGTTCTGCCACAGGCCCGCGCGTGAGGGCCCTGCTTCCCGCTTTAGGGATTGAACCTTGACTCCACGCGGCTGCTCCCACGGGGGTGGAGGGAGGCCTGTGAGGGGAACTCGGCTGCTTCAGGCGCCGAGGAGCGGAGCAAACCCGCGCGGCGCTCTGCCCCTTTGCCCCTGGAAGCGCCCGCCTTAGCGGGGCGGAGAGAGCGGACTCCGCCCGCGCCCGTCACGAGGAGCCATGTAAACAGTGTCGGTTCGCAGGCTTCCCGAGGAGGCGGCGGCTGCTGTCTTTCCTCCGCTATGGAGGATAGCCTGGCCCGCGCCTTCGGAGGCCTGAGCCTCCGCCAGCCCCCCGCGCAAGGCAAGGGCCCCCCTCGCAGGAGGCGCCGCTTCAGCAAAAGCCTCTACTTGCTGCGAGGCCTGCCCGGCTCCGGGAAAAGTACTCTGGCCAGGTAAAAAAAAAAAAAACCACCCTTCTCCTTTCGAAGGAGAGAGGACTCCTTCAGCTCTCGAGTCGTAAAACGACGGGGACGAAGTCTTGAGCGGGAAAACCGCGCTTTCTCACCTCGAAGCTCCGTGAGGGAGGGTAGACGGGTTGCTCAGCAGGCGCTCTGGACATGCTCAGAGGCTCTTGATCGGCGCGGGAACCCGCGACCATCCAGATGCGTTGAGGATTCTGTGAAAAGCGGGCAAAGCTGGTGGAAGTTGGCGTGCAGAAGCGACTGGAGGGCCTCGGGTCCCCGACGCCACTACCTCTGGTTTTCAGGTTCTTGGCATTCAAGAAGGGTTCTGGGATAAAGAAGCCCTGGCTTCAGCAAAACGCTGCGTGCTCCATGTTGATGGAAAAAGCGGTGTGGTCAACTTTATTTTTTTCTAGTAGGATGGCTCCTTTGGTCGACATTAGATAGGCCTATTTCCTTGTCACTGTACCACCATGCATAGCTGTCCACTTTCAGATTTGAAAATAAGGGATCAGCAGCCTCACCTGTCCCGGGACAGTCTACGGGATATCTAACAATCCAGGATAGCAGCGGGAAACGGCGCTGGAATAAGGGAATTTCCTGCAAAAAAAGGGAAGGTTGACAGCTATGCCACCATGCTGGGAAAAAGCTTTGTCTCTGGGGGTTCAGATGTGCTCCTGCAAGATTGTTCAAGGTACAGGTGCACGTCTGAAACAAGTTGGGGCTGTTCATGGTAGGTCAAGACAGAGCTCCAAGATAGCTCAGGGAAACAAGAAGAGAATTGGTGGGGTGGTGGCTGCTGCTGCTGCTGCTGCCTTCACAGCTGTCACTTCCTCTCTTTTTCTGAGCTGCAGCAGTTTTGTTTTCTTAATTGGTTATCAGTCCCTACCACCAGTGTAACCTTGAGCGATAAGAGCAATTGCCAGTAATTAAATATATTTTCTTTTTGTAAACATATATTTGGTATATTTCCCTGTTTCGACATGAATATTTACCAACGGAAATTTCCCAATCCTCATAGGGCCTTGGTTCAGCTTGATTCTGAGAAAATCAAACAAGATACTTTGGAAGGCAGTCAACATTGCACTGAAAGCACGCACAAAAGAATATCGCTTTGGTTTTAATGACTCTGGATTTTGCCCTCGGTTATCATTTTCTTATGATTAACAGAAGTGGAAAGAACTGTTTTGATGACTTTAAGGAAAACAGCTAGCGCCTTTGTTTTCTTTGTGATGTACCATGTTTTTAATACAGAATTTGAGTGGAGTTAACATCAGAAACCTATAATCAGTATTCAGTACTGTAATATATTTCCTGATGGCTTAAACTAATCTAAGCATTTTCCAGCACAGGTAGCTTTCACCAGGGTTCCCTGATTTGTGGCACACAAGCTGCATCCCCCAACCAAGTATTGCGACCTCCCAAGCCAGCAGCAAAAGCAGGAAGCAAATTTATTGAACTCTTAGGAGGGCCTGTTCTACATCACTTTTGGGCTATATGTGGCTTGGTGGGTCACAAACCTCATACTGGATGAAATGAAACAAGACACCAACGACTTAACAGCAGGTTTTGCAACTTTTGTAACTTGCATGTCACTAAAGGTAAATTGAGCTGAACTGGAGTATAATGGTGAGATTCATATTACTCTCCGTTTCCAAGCACAGGTGTTATGTTGTCTTCGAAGAGCATATAGTTACTATCAAAGGCACAGCTCTTGATTTTCTGCATGAAACTGCTTGGAAATGGCTTGTTTTTAATTTCATTGGCTTTCAAAATGTGCTTCTGGCAAGCCAGTCATGGAAACACTGGCTCTGGTTTCACATCTCACTGATTTTAGGAAGTGCAAAAAAATCTCACTCTGTTAGTATGACATGGTTCTGGTTCAACAGAACTGAAGAGTTCATACTGGAGGCATGCTGACTGAGAAGGAAGAGTTAAGCACTTTCCCCTTGCCTCCCTCACCCCCTGGATATTTAGTCTTCTTGTCACATCTCCAGGATAAGGAAGCACAATTTAGAGCAAGTGTGAAGAGAAGCATCTGGTCAATGAGGGCAGTATTTTAAAAAATGCACCCGAGAGTTGCACAAAGTCCACAGTAGTATGCATTTTATAAGCAAAGCATATATATTAAACAGTTGGGAGCTTAGAGATAAATGTGACCTGACAGTTCATTTCAGCTTGCTGGCCTCTCTCTTTACTCTTTTGATAAATTGAGGCCTGCCTCTGCCATTGCTCAACAAGATAAGGAATTAAGAAATGAAAGTTTGCAGTTCGACTCTTTTTTTTCTAGATGGCTTTTGGCTTAACTCGCTTTGGGAAAGGATTCTTTTATTGTGCTGAGAGATTGCAGATGATACCTTGACATTCCACCTCCAGACATCAAGGCTCCATTGCTGCAGCTTTACCTTTTTCAACAAATCTTTCCCATGAGAAGTCTGACATATTCTGTTGTCCTTTACTGTCAAGAGGAAACTTTATGCTAGGGATGGATGGATGGCATTTGTTGATAGTATCTTATAAGAGTAGACAAGTTGGGTCTGGATTGAACAGATGCTGCTTCATCCATATCAAAGTGAGTCTAAGTCCAACTGGTTAAGGGCTATAAACTGGTTAAGTGACTGTAAGTTCACTGTCCTTTAAAAATATTGTTGTGAATGTAATACATAGATCTGGACTGGGGAACCTATGTCCCTCTACTGTTGAACTACAACTCCCACTGTTCCTGACCAGTGGCTGTGGCTAATGGGCGTTGGAGTTCAACAACAGCTATAGTTTCCTTATTGATGATATAGAGCTTCCCTACCAGTCATACCCACCTGCACTGGATTTTGCACAGTTTGCTATAAAAGGCAGACTCGAGGACTGCTATCCTGCCCTGAAAGGCTGTGGTCTTAACACTGCACCTGGATGATTGCTCCTTTGCTGTTATAATAGCTCCTCCTTCCCAGGGCAGTATAGGACTAGGAGCAGGAAGAAGAAGAAGAAGTGTTTGGATTTGATATCCTGCTTTATCACTACCCGAAGGAGTCTCAAAGCTGCTAACGTTCTTCTTGATACAGACCACACCAACATTCTCCCCCACAACAAACACTCTGTTAGGTGAGTGGGGCTGAGAGACTTCAGAGAAGTGTGACTAGCCGAAGGTCACCCAGCAGCTGCATGTGGAGGAGCGGAGACGTGCTGAGACAGAGACTCAAATCCCCATGGAGCAGGGGGAGGAGAGAAACATGCGTGTTACTTTACAGTCTGAAAAAACTTGGGACCAGGATACATTACAGATCAACCCCCTTGATATGGACCACACCAACCTTTAAGATCTTTCAAGGGGGCCATGCCTCTAAGCATATTGCCACTTGGTGACAACATGGAAGCTGGCAATTTCCATGGTAGCAGCAGCTCCCTGGAACACCCTGGAAATTTCATTGAACGTTGTGTTTTTATTTTAATGCAAGCTGCTTAAAGGTGGTTTTTATTTTATTGTATTAAGTGGTATAAAAATCTTATTAATAAATATTTTCTCCTGCAGTAAATTGGGGGGGGGGTTAATTTGCTGGTAATTCAACTCTTGCTCGAATGGTGCTTTGTTTTCATTTGACGATTCCTCTAAAAGTGCACAGGGAACATTTGGGCCCCAGTTAAATTGAAGGGTGGTGGTGGTGGTTAGAAAACTTCACTTCTAATGGTTATACTAATCCGTGTGAAATTTTGACCTTTCCTTCCCTACATTTGTTTGGTCTCAACAGGCAACTGAAACGTGAATTTCCCAGTGCAGTTGTTCTGAGCACTGATGACTACTTCTCTGCAGAGGATGGCACATATGTGTTTGATCCTGATGCTCTAGAAGATGCACATAGATGGAACCAAAAGAGAGGCAAGTACAGCCCTTCCTAGTTTTGTGTGTTAGGTTTTGCTTCCTATCTACACCTTGTACTCTTCAGCAGTTTTCTTCTACAAAAGGTTACAGTAGAAGAGAGCCTTGCTGTAAGAGAATGTCTTATTTGTCGCGCCTGCGCTATTCATTTTGCTCAAAATGGCTTTCAGAGTTGATCAAAATGTCAGTTACTAGTAGTAAGAAGTGAATGATTCTATGGAGAAAACAATGAGATGCTATTTAGGGACTAATGTTTGAGTGTCTAGTATGGACATGTAGAAAAAATGCATTATAAAAGTTCCTAGCAAAGGAATGAATTGTACAATTTATGCTCTATAATCAATTGGCATTGCTTCTGCTGTCAGATATCTAAAGGCAGATTTGTATGCCCTGATAATAAACTTTTAATACTAAAAATATAAGCATGGCCACTGCCATTAAATAACAAGAATAACAATTAATAACAATAATAACTTGTTTACACATTTTATTTCTAACTTTGTTGTATCTTCCTCTTGGGTTTGAACAGATTGGTTAAGATTATGTCATAGTTTCAGCGGTTCTGATGTTAAATGAAAACATGGATAACTGAAGATTTTCTGGATTAATTGCAGCACTCCAAGAAGGCAGGAGGGGGGCAAGCAGGGCGCATGCCTTCACAAGGCTTCTGTATATCTTGTCCCAATAAGCTGAAATAAGTACATTGAAACTGGGCTGTTGTGTGGATTTGCTCACAGCTCCCATGTAAAGATAACTACGTGAAGGAGAAATTTGTTTTCAAAAGTTTTGTGTGACAGTCCACATTTCCATTGTATCTCTAATTTTGTATATGACTGAGCGCATGTTCTTCGTAACAGTTAGTGCAGTGTCTCCTCTGGACGGCACCAGATTTATTATGGAGCCTAGCTATTGCTAGCCACCTTCGACCACCTCTCAGAGGCCAGGTCTGCTGAAGGCACAAATCTTTCCCAGCTTTTACAGCAGCCTGAATTCTTTTATCCAAGACCAGTGTTTCCTTCCCTTTATATCCCTTGCTTGCAGTGTTTAGTATATTCCTGCCTGACATTAATATGGGTGGAAATCAACAGACTGAAATTAAAGCACATTATGGAGTAAATCCTGTGTCTTCAAAAACACTTGCTCATTACATTCAGCACATCAGTACTTGTTTGTGACACAGCAAATCCCCAAAGGCTTGATTCAGAACATCTGTGTAGGTAACAGGATGGTTTCACTGATTGTCTGGTCTTTTAAAACATTTACATTGTTATGTTACAGCACGTAAAGCCATGAAGAATGGGAAATCCCCAGTTATTATTGATAATACCAACGTCCACGCTTGGGAAATGAAGCCATATGTGATAATGGTAGGGGAAACTGACCTGTTGTGATTCTTAATATTTAGCCATGGGTTCCAGAAATGAGCAGATAATCCTGCTATTTGCTATCAAGAGAGGCGGGAAAATGGCAAGAACTTCTAATGTGCTTAACATTTTTTTCAAACATTAGTTTTATTTCACAGATTTTGCCCAAGCCCTGGAACATTTTGTTGTGCCACAACTGGATTGATTTCTACCCCCTCTTGCTCCCTTCTTCTTTGGGTTCCGTTTAGTCCAGGCATGTACAAAATCCATTTTTGGGGGTTTAATCCAGCCCGCCGGTTGGTTTAATCTGGCCCCTGTGGCAGTCTATCTCCTGGGTTAAAATCCTAAAAAAACTCAGTAACTTCAATCCTAAAAAAAAAGGTCAACTACTTCGGTCGGCCCTCACTCATGTTCACTTCATCAAATCTGGCCCTCTTTGAAAAAAGTTTGGGCACCCCTGGTAGTCATTGTGTTTTCCTTTCAAGGTTAGGTCACTTAACATTATCTGACTCTTAGAAACCACTAATGGTCCTAATCTTTTGCACAATACGTGGCTGGATGTGCCAGTAAAATGCTGATCTTCCATATGGTCTGGTTTCTATGCCTCAGTGAGCATAGACCATGCAGTCTGGGTGATCAGCTTTCTGATCTTGCATATGAAACTACCTTTTTGCAGAACCAAACCACTGATTAATCATATTATTGGTTCTGACTGGTGAAAGCTTTCCAAGATACAGCCAGTTGCCCAAGAACCATTTAACTAGACATGCCAGGGATCTTCTGCAGGTAAAGTATGTTCTGTGCCCAGGGGATATGGGACAGCATCCTTCAAGTCAGAAAGAATGTCACTCTCTTTAATCTATATTATATGATTCTTCTTTTCTGAATTGAGCATGCTCTGTAACTCTTAGGTTACAGGGGGGACATGAGTACCTTTCCTCCAGATTGCATTGTCATTGCTGGGATCCTAGTTCTCAAACTGCAATTAGTGCACGCTTGCCTCCAGCTAACATCTGGAGATGGTTTGGTGACTGTGCTGGGAACCTGGTAGGATAGTGCCTATCACTCATAATGAGATGTGCGTTCTGCCCCTGCTTCTGTATAACTTTTGGTATATTTTTGCTGTAGTTCAAAATCACTTGAAAAAAATCACCTTGGAATCTGACTCTAGAATTAGGTCAGTCTGCTAATTTCCCTTTCTTTGTGTGTGGTTAATAAAACTTTGACAGCTTCTAAATTATTAATGAAGCAACTATTTCAACATCCGTAGCTCATCACCTGTGTTAAGGGCACATAATTTGCTATACTATTGCATGGCTTTGCTGTTTTTCTTGAGAAGGAATGTTTGTCAGAAGTGGGCAATATGTGATAGTGTTGTAAATTGTTGCAATCTTGTTTTCTAACTTACCTTGGCAAGCTTTATGTTTAGAGATCTTATGGAATTAAAAGAGGTAAATTATTTTGAACTGCAGGACAGCACAAGATTTTGAGATTTACTGACATGACAAATATATGGTATTAATAGTGTGGCCATGTTGTACTGAACTAGTCTCACTAGAGTTTAAGGCTAATTATACAGTCGTACCTCGGGTTCAAGTAGCTTTGGGATAAGTATTTTTGGGTTGCGCACTGTGGCGACCCAGAAGTAACGGAGCACGTTACTTCCGGGTTTCACTGCTTGCGCGGACCGACAAAATGATGTCATGTGCATGTGCGGGTTGCGTTCGCTTCTGGATGTGAACGGGGCTCCGGAATGGATCCCGTTCGCATCCAGAGGACCGCTGTATATATTATACTTTTTTATTTTTATACTTTGTTGTGTTGTGCATATGTAAATCATGAAAAGTAGCTTTTTATTGTGACTTGATTACAAATTCAGTACTCTTTCACATCAGGCACTTGAACACAGCTATGAAGTTCTTTTTCGAGAGCCAGATACACACTGGAAATTCAATGTTCGGGAACTAACCAGGTAGTTTTTTTGCATATGTTTTTAGCTGCTATGAGAATACAAGCGATACCTGCAACAAAACATTGCACTATAGCATAACCTCTAACAGGAGCTCACCTGTTCAGAATGCCAGCTAGCCATGTCCTCTTGCAGAATCTTCCATTTTACCCCCAGATCTGTTCTGCTTTTTCATCTGATGCACAACCTTTCATTGCTGTGCACCATAGTCCTTACTGGACTGTTTTTTTGCCTCCTTGGAATTTTTTTTAAGTACTTCTGCAAAACTTTGGGGTCTGTGGAGCATGCAGATACCTCTGAAGTTGAAGTGATTTCTCCTTTTTGAGGGTCTGTGGCTGGAAAGTCAGTTGCCATGGAGAGAGTGAGTTAAGTCAAGAAAGACCTTATTTTATGATCGCAAAAGGTGGGAGTACTGCTGTAACCATATTTATAATCTTCTCAAAGATAGGAAGAATTCAAAACAGCCAACCACGACATTGCATAGGGTATATAACCTTTTATGGCATATTACATACACTAACCACCTTTCGGACATGCGTACTGTATTGCAGTCAGGCAGTTTTCAGCATGTTCCCTGCATGATCAACGAGTGGATAGTTGCTCATATATCATTTCTTATCTATCACGTCCCCAGCAATAACTCAATCCCCCCTTTATTTATTCTTTCCCTTGTAACGCTAGATATTTTTACACAGCCAGCTCATCCTGTAACATGAACCACTTCCTTTTCTTGTCATTCTCTTCCTTTATTGACAAACTGCAGTCCAAGCAAACAGGGCAATTCTCAATGAGAGATTTTATTTTTTCCTTTTTTAATAAAAATTTCCCTTTAGCTTCCTCTTGTGTATCTGTGGCCCCATTTTGGCTTTCCTTTTGGCAGGACTAATCACCTGTGATAGCTAGTAGATGGATGAGTGGGACCTGCAACAGTGTGTTACAGTGTGGAGGGCTCCACCCTGCGCTATAATCGATACTGCGCTCTCCATTTTCTCTTTTGCTATTAGAGGGAATAGTTCCCCTTAACCTTTTAGGTCTCATATCAACAATGCTGTTCCAAACCATGAACACACATTAATGGGTTAATTTGTGAACTAGGTTGTCATGAAAATGGAAGGAGCAGTTCACATGATTGCTGGTATTCACATGCTGTTTGGATATGTAGCTAACTAAATATACTTACGTATATGTTTACATTTATTCCATAGACGGAATGGCCATGGTGTTCCACGAGAGACAATACAGAGGATGAAGGAGCAATATGAGCATGACGTTACCTTTCATGATGTGCTTCATTCAGAAGAACCAGCCAGACATTTCAGTAGATCCTATGGCGTTTACGATACTGGTTATTCCCATGTGAACTCAACATTCCCCAACAGAAGAGCTAACAGCAACTCCAGAAATGAAAGATCATTTAGTAGGAGAAATGATTTCTACGAAGTATTTTAGAGTTTTTAATCAAGTTGTATAAAATTTTGTTTTATACCTTCAGGAATTCTGTGCTTAAAATATTTGTATTTTTCTATTGGGCTAGATTTAGTTCTTAAATCTCCATATATTCTTTTGGAGGTTAAAAACCCTGTTTTAATATTCTTCTGATGCAGATTATATTTCTTCACTCATGTTTACACCTTGCTATTATATATATATATATATATATATATATATATATATATATAGTTTTGACAGGATTACTCACACTTAGGAGTGTAAACATAATGAAGAACCCACAGTAATTTTTAGCAGCAACATAGAAAAGGATCTCCATGTCATTGTGCTCATATACTATGGGGGGGGGGCAAGGAATTGGCATCCCTGCGCAGATCGAGCTAATAGTGGTGCTATACAATGTTTGGTTCTGGTAAGGATGCACACAAATGATATTTCATATCATTAGTGTACCATTGCTAATCACAGTATAGTGCAACAGTTAGAACTCCAGTTCCCCTGACTTCCATCGTTTAGTATACAAGGCTGTGGGAATGTAAACAGATTTCCCTCCGTAAATATTGACACAATAATTAATTTTACAGTATACAAATTTTAAAATGTTAGTTTCTTCTGTACCTAGGTTTTAAAATGTAAGTTTTAGATTTGCATTTCATAGGACCACCTTCTTTTCTACATTTCACATTAATTTAGCTTCATTTTTTTCTCTACTTTGCAGTTCACCTCCTTTTTTGCATCATGTAGATTTCCTTTCTTGCTGAAACCAATGAGGAGCTTTATTTAGACCCCCATTTGTTGTCATTGCTCACCCTATTTTTTATTATTATGATTCCTGAAACACACACCAAATAGTTTGCAACCGTAGGAACAATTCAGGAACTAATCTTGATGTGATGGGATGATGAGCTGCTTGTGCGTAAAAGCTTAGTCCCTCAGAGTTTGCTCAGCTTAGCAAGACTCTGTCTTTAGCGGAGCCCTTAAGTGTGGCTCCTTCAATCGCTGGCAGAATCCGACAGTGGGCGTTTACGGAATCTACTCCAGCATAAAAGCTCCTTGACGGAAACGCGTCGTCTGGATTCTCGGCGCGACAGTTTCCGGCGAGGAGTGGGTGTACCTATGGGAGGACCTGAGACTTCTCCGCTGTTATCGCTGGAAGACTCCCTGAGCCATTCCTTCGTTTCTCTCTCTCTCTGATCTCCCACTCTCCTCCTGCTGGTGCCTTCCTCCGCTGCTGAGTCTCTCCTGACTTCTGAGAGACCCTCCACCTCCTGCCTTTCCGATGGCAGTTCCCTGACACTTGACAACAGATTAGTTCTTCTGTGCTCCACAGTAAGAGTTGGGTAGTTCTCAATTTCCTGTTTGGTAGTAGCATATGCTAAAGGTGGGTAGAGCCAGGAAACCTGCCTAAATTCAGTGGCCATTAGAACTAGAGATTAACTGAAATGAATGAGAGCAATTGGCACTCTTGTGACTTTTGTTAACGCTCAGTGCCAAGTGTTATTTGTGCCTTTTTGCAGCCTGCTAGTTTAATTTCTCTAGTCGTGCTTTTTCTCTTCATCTAATTGTTTCATCTAATATACTACTCAGTATATTTGCTTAATCATTCCGTCTAAAAGCTCTTCAAGGGTAGGTACTTATTGAAACTACAGTGGTACCTTGGGTTAAGTACTTAATTTGTTCCAGAGGTCTGTCCTTAACCTGAAACTGTTCTTAACCTGAAGCACCACGTTAGCTAATGGGGCCTCCTGCCACCGCCGCGCTGCCGGAGCACGATTTCTGTTCTCATCCTGAAGCAAAGTTCTTAACCTGAAGCACTATTTTTGGGTTAGTGGAGTCTGTAACCTGAAGAGTATGTAACCTGAAGCATATGTAACCCGAGGTACCACTGTAGTAAAGAGTGATGTAAAAATAAGATAGTAGGGTTACAAGCAAGATAACTATCCAATAACTATGTTAACTTCAGATGCTTTAAAATTGATTGCTGGCTTAAAAAAGAAAGAAAGAACTAATCTACTTGCATTCCTACAGGGTGTTTCACTATTAGCCTGATTCAGATGTTTGCCCTCGTCCACTCTAAACAAACATGGGTTTGTATGTGCCTCCAAGCCCTGCATCCTCTGGACCATATCTTGAGTCCTCCACAAGTTTGAGGGTGAAGGCATGAAGTGGGGGCCATTCTCCTCCCTTTGCACAATTGGTTCTAAAATTGCACAAGGAATAGAAACTCGGTTCTTCATACCTTTGCCTTCAAACTCACTGAGGCCTGTTAACACAATAAAGGTGACATTGTGGAAGGAATTTTTTTTTGTCAGAGTAGCCTTACTGCCCACTATAGGCTTCTTTACACAAGAGGAGACAAAACACCCAAATGGAGCTATAACAAACATAAGGTTTGTATGTTTTGGATATGTTTGGCCTTGAACCATTGTGATTGCTATGCAAAAATAAACAAGGGGATCAAATTATATTGACTGCATGTTTTGAACTGTACACTGGAGTTCTAAAAATATACAATGCCTTCATTAAAGTTAGTTATTGCTGAACTAGTTCCATAACTTTGAATATGCTTCTACGCAACATGACAGGATTTTTAAAATTTACAGCCATTCTTAATGGATTCTTCATAATCTATTCGATAGAGCATACATAATCACACTAAGCTTTATTCTGAATTGAAATGAGTAATACACAGACAAGCCTGTACAAAACACTTACAACATTTACAAAGATTGCTTAAATATTTAAATACAGGGACATTTATAAGTACTTTCCTTTGTCTTTGGAACGTCATCTGCACAGCTAATGGAAGTATTTGTTCCATTTGTCTCCTTTGTAGCAGCCTCAGTACTTTCCTTACAGTCCTGCAATATATCTGTTTTACCAGAATATTGGAATAATTCCGTACTAAAAGGCTGACAGGAAGAGCAGTGGGTATGGAATACACAATTGTACCCACCAAATCAACCTGTATCTTCTGGAAGACTACTTACAAGGGCTTGTGTATTTATCATTGCAAGCTCCTCGTCAGCAACAAAATTATTTTCAAGAGGAGAACCAGTCTCACTAGACCCTCTCAGGGCAGATTTTTTATTATAACATGCTGTTCTTTTCAGTGACTTTTCAAGTTGAGTGCCGGAACTTCGGGGGGGCTGAAATGCCCTTTTCAGAGATGGAGAAATAAATATACAGTTCGTCTTCACTGGTGGTGGGGAAGGTACTCGACTAAGCAGGTCCATTGCTCTTCTTTTCTTACAGTTCCTAGGGGTTTCTTGTAGTTCCGCTGTTGTTTTTGCTGACCCTAGAGAAACCGGTGGCTTTGAATCTAGCTTCCCAAGTGACAAAGGACTCTGATGCCATAGTCCACTGCTAGGAGTTGCAATCTAATTAAAAGGGGGGGAGAAAACTAAGCTTAAATTCTGTCAATGACTACTGCCATTCAAAGACATCTGAACTAACCATTACTCCACCACCATCCTTGAGGTATTCATACTTACTTGAGATGGTTAAATATGCTGTCTGATATTTAAGTTGATTATACTGGTAAATATAATCATCATAGTAGATTAATAAAAACTTACGGAATGTTTATTTCCTGCATCAGATTTCTGAGAAATGGGATCCAAGCCACATTCTTGGGGCAAGTTAAATGTTTGTGGGTCATTTGTTCGTAGCAAATTCATCAGTTTGCATTGTGCATCTTTGCCAAAGCAGCTGCAATTCTGCAGGACAAAAATATATAGTTTTAACTTTTAATAAAAACTTTGCTGTTGATTTTTAACATAATGAATGTGGTATGCTGTAGATACTCAGGACTGCAATACCTCAAGAACCACCTCTCCCCATATAAACTGACACAGACCCTGAGGTGAGGACTTCTTCATGAGAGGACTTCTTCATGAGCCTCTTCCACGAGAGGTCCAGAAGCTGGCAGCCTGAGAACGGGCCTTTTCTGCAGTGGCTTCACATCTGTGGAATGCTTTCCCTAGGCCCGATTTGTGTGGCACCTTCATTATACATCTTTGGGCCTCAGGCAAAAACGCTTCTCTTCAACTAGAGCTTTGGCTGATCAACATACTATGTGCTTTCACATGTGTTTTGGGGGGTGTTTCTGGTTTTGTTCTCATTTTTATGCTATGAATTGCCCTTGAGATCTTCAGATGAAGGGCAATACACAAAATGAATGAATGAACGAATGACGTTTGCTCACTTGGGGGCAAAACTGACACTATATGTAGTTCATATGTATAGTTACAGGCAATGCCGTATCCAAAGCTAAAAATACTGGCATTCACATTTTGTTGTTTATATAAGCAGCAGATTGGACTGGAGACCAAATCATGCAGACCTCTTCTCCATGTACAGAATGAACACGACTAGTGCATGAACAGGTCTTGCATCTTTGGCCTGCAGCTTCGTGCATTTCACTACATGGGTGCTTTTGGAAAGCTGGACCTCTTGTATGGACAAAATCCCTTATCAAAAAATATGTATGTTTTGGCAACTACTCCTACTACTGCCCTAGATAGAGTGTAATGCCTTTTATGAAGTTGATAGCTTATTTGGAGGGTGCAGCTGGCATCCTACTTCTGGACAGAGGCTTGTGGTCAGGAACACATTACAACTGTTCCAAGCTATTACCTGAGTTTCTATAGCAAATGTCCTTTAATTAGGGCAACTAGAGAAACAGCTTTCACAAAATATTGAATTGTCTTCCACTGGAGACTAGAAAAGTCAAAACATTAAATGCTAATTTAGTAAGTCTTTTGTTGCAACCAGCCTTTACCATTTGATATACCATGTGTATAAGGTAACATAATTCCCCTGCCCCATGCCTTCAGTGCATTGGATAGGTGAGATCAACATACCTCTACAGTATTTCTCAGTTCATTAAAAAATCCTTGGAGATGACTTTCTTTTGGATTTGAGGAGAATGCAGAAAGGTCTCCAGCAAATAACGTGGGGATGTCTGATCTAAATTCAGGTCGCCACTGAAGGTTGATTGCAGAGATCAACGTAGAAGGAATAATTATGTCATCAATAGCAAGCTGCTTAAGATCTGTATAGATCTGGACTGCTATGAAATGATGATTCTCATCTGACAGATACACCAATGTAGAGAAACCTATGTTAGAAATGAAACATAAAAAATTAACTTCACTTTTAAAATTAAAAATACTGACCTTTAAAAAGTTTACATTTTAACCCTAACAAAACCCAAAAGGTAATTCTGGGGAACTTGAATATAATAGCTTATATACTTTGAGCATTGTGTTGGGAAAAGCCTGTAGCCTACTAGAATGAATGCATTAAGCAAGGTGTATCTGATCAGCAGCGTTTCAAGATGCAGTACAAGAATCAGGTGAGCTAATTAAAATGCATTAAATAATTGGAAATTTAAAAACCGATTTTAAGCAATTTCTCATGTAGTTCACAGAGGATTGCACAAAGTCTTCCCATTTGTGCAAGAACTTCTACTTGTGCAATGGAACTTCTTCTCCATCATCTCTCCTTGTGTGTCCCTGTGCCCCCCAAATCTGCTCCAGAGGGTTGGGGAGAAGTGGAAGTCCTTGTGCAAACAGAACAGCCCTTATTTCCTGAACATACTAACTGGTTCTTTTAACTTTTAAAACATTGTTTCCAACTAAACAGAACTTTTCATACTGCTTAGGAACATAATCAAAAGCCATTTGTTGTTCAACTTGCAAGTCTTTTATGCTACAGAATTAGATCCACATTGACCCAAAAAACTCAGTACAGAAATAACTGATTTCTGTTTGCCTTTCTCTGCTCATAAAGCTGTGGCTCTTCTCCTTTTTGAGTAAGTTGCTTCTTCCTCTCACCTTGCTGTTCCACTAACTACTGAAGATAAAAGTAAAGGTAAAGGGACCCCTGACCATTAGGTCCAGTCGTGGCCGACTCTGGGGTTGCGGTGCTCATCTTGCTTTATTGGCCGAGGGAGCCGGCGTACAGCTTCCAGGTCATGTGGCCAGCATGACTAAGCCGCTTCTGGCGAACCAGAGCTGCACATGGAAACGCTGTTTGCAAGGAGGTTAATTAAGATGATAAGTACCTAGAGTTTTATAGAAATTGCTCATAGTTGCTGGGCAGAACAATGTTTACAGATTATAATTTAAAAATAAAAGCATAGTCATACATTTTCAGAATTTGAGAACCGAAAGAATAGCAGATTTCAAGTAGTAACAGGCATAAAAATGAAAGTACAAGATCAAGCTGGGTCACTAAATTATCCTGATGAAATACAGGTTAGTGCTTTCTGGATCTTTGTATGTGTGTTGACTTGCCAATGCTTGGGTCTGATAGGAACTCCAGAATACATAACCTATGATATTGTATGTAATGCCTGAACTGAAAAGCCAGATATTTTTCTCTGGTTTCGGTTCATGATTCCATTTTGAGATTAGATGTTTCAGCTTTAACAAGTCATTTAGGTATACTTATAAACAGGATTCTAAAACCATGCTATAATTGAAATGTAAAACAGGAAATCTGATTTCAGTAAAATTCCAATTTTAAAAATTCTTTACAAACCCTAATAAGGATTCAGACTGGTAACTTAAATAGGATTCTTTTTAACTCATTATAAATCAGTGTACTAGTCTTAACATACCTGTTCCTTTTCTTAGAGAAACTATATATCCCACCAAATCCACTTCAGAACAGGTAGGATGGAAAGATGGTTCCAACAGCTTGCTGAATCTCAGGCACTCTCTTGGCCTGTAAACTTGTGACAGGGTTTCTTGAGACACCTAAGAATTTTGAACAATGACATTAATTATTCATTTATTATAAAGGTTGCTTAAATTTTTAGGTTAATTCACAATGACAGGCCACACTACTTACTGGCAACTGCAGATACTGAGTTTTCTTGGTAGCTGTTAACTGTATATTGGCAGTCTCCAACTTCCCTTTGGATTGGGATGCAGATAATTGGAAAACTCTATACCGACCTCCTTCCCTTAGAAGGGTAAAAATGTCTGATGATGGGCGCCAGATATTCAATACTACTTCTAAAGATGTAAAATTAAATAATATGTTACCCTTCATCAGCAAGATGGACCACCCAAAGAAGACATGCACGACCCATGCTGGGTCTTAGTAATCACAACATCCTTTTCTAAATGCTCACAGACCGATTGTTGAATTATCTGTTCTAGGACCTTTGCTGGTATTGATGTCAAGCTCATTGGTCAGTAGTTACCCTGGATCTTCCTTTTTCCCCTTTTTGAAGATGGGGACAACATTTGCCCGCCTCCAGTCTGTAGGGACCTCACCTGTTCTCCAAGAATTCTCAAAGAAAATAGACAAAGGCTCTGAAGTTACATCCACAAACTCCCTTAGTACCCTGGAGATTTGAATTCATTTAAAGTAGCTAGATGTTCCCTTTCTACCTCTTTTCCTATCTTGGGCTGCAGCTCCCTCCTTATATCATTTAATCTGCTATCAATAGGTTGGGCATCGCTTTCCTTTTTGAGTGAAGCAGAGGCAAAGTAGGTGTTGAGTAGTTCCGCCTTTTTCTCTGTCACCCAATAGCATTTCTCCATGTTCCCCATGCAGAGGACCTACCACTTGCTTGTTCTTCCTCTTACTTTGGACATAGCTGAAGAAATTCCTAACCTCTCTTGCAAGCCTGAGCTCATTCTGACTTTCCCCCTGCAACTGTTGGCTACTTGGGTATACTCCTCCTTTGTGATTTCCCCTTTCTTCCATTTCTTATACATGCCCTTCTTAACTCTCAACTAATCTGGAAGCTGCTTATGCAGCCACACTGGTTTCCTTAGATGCCTTTCATTTTTCTTTCTTGTTGGTATTGTCTGCATTTGGGCCTTCAAAATTTCTTTTAGAACTCCCATCCATCTTGGACTCCCTTCTCATTGAGTATTTCTGACCATGGGATCACACCCAGGAGCTCCTTCAGCTTTTTGAAATTGGCCTTCTTAAAGTCTGAGTGCCTGTCCAACTACACTCAGTTTTCCCTTGCCCCGTATCCTAAAATCTAGGAGAACATGATCAGTTCCTCCCAAGTTTCTGAGCACTTCCACTTCATCAATCATTTTCCTCCCTATTGGTGAGGACTAGGTCCAAAATAGATGAGCCCCTTGTTCCACCTTCTGGGAAATGAAATTGTCAGCAATGCAATGGAGGATTTTGTCAGACCTTACACTCGTGGCAGAGTTTGAGTCTCAACCGATATCGGGGAAGTTGAAGTCCCCCATGATTACTATCTCTCTCCTTTTTGAATGTTTGGTAATTGGCTCTCGTAAGGCATCATTCAAGTCTTCATACAGTGAATTCAGATAATCATGCAGTGTGAATAATCTAATGTTTTAATCACGAGGATCTCTGGCCTTACTAACCTTTTCCTCTTTCTTCTTTTCTGTAATCCACAATTTGTAACTTGAGTACGGCGGTTACATCCCTTCTGCAGGAACTGTTTTCCTCCTCAGCAGAATCCACTGCCTTCCTGAATTCGGCTTCTATCTGTGCTTGCTTTTTATCATTTACCATCTGTCTGTGACTGTTCAAGGCCTTTAACTGCTCCTCACTGAAATAACTCTAAAATCACAACAATAATATGGCTTTGTCCATTAGAAAATACAGGCAGGGGAGCAGGGGGGATGTAAGTCTCGGTTCTATAAACAAAATTTATTGTTGTTATCATACTGAAACGTATTTACAAATATGAAAAGGAAGTTTCCATCACAGCCACTGAATTTCGACAAACTGCCCCTCACATTTAAAAGAAGCAAAACAAGTGATACTTGACCTTTTTGCTTTCTGGTGTAATATCAAAAGAGCGGTCAGTGCTTCCCCAACAACTAGAACTACACACACTACAAACCCACAGTTTGTTCTGTAAACTGGCTCTTATTTTCTTACTTTATAGTTCCATCAAAATAATACCTTCATTTTATCTTACAAAGTGTTCTGTAAACATCTCAAGTTTCATTTCAGATTCTGCTCAGCTCCCTGCTCACACTCCTGTCCTTCCATCATGCAATCAAACTCCAGAACAGCATATGGGCAGAGATGTAATCTAAGCACTAACATTCATATCTATGCTATCTATACCCTATTTTCAAATATCCATTTCCACATGCACCCCAAATTATTCTACATTAAAGTTTACATTTACATAAACTGATCAGCTCTAGAACTCAGTCATAATTTAATGTGAAGAACTTCGTAAGTTGATATAAGAGTAGAAATAATGTTAAGTTATTTGAAACATTCTTACTTCCAGGTAAGCTGGGTCAGCAGCGTTAAGAACTGCCTCGTAAAGTTCTGCCCCATCTTGCAGAGAGCGAATCTGTTGCCTGGTTAACGTGCGGGATCGCAGTACTCTTTTGCCGCCATCTAGTTTTTTAAAAGTTTGCATGAGTTTATAACCACCAGAAAACAATTATAAAGAATAATACTAAAGACTCCATTAAAGGTACTAAGACTGACTGGCATTTTATTTTGAAATGATCAATTACCACCCTGAATATTTAGCCCACAAATTCCAGAACATGTTTAGTCTGAGTGACAAGCCTCCAACATGAAGACGTCCCTGGCAAAAGGATGAAACCATTAAAAGCAGTCTGGTGAACCATAGCAATCATTGATAGGACACAGAAGCAGTGACAACTGTCTGTAAGGAAGGTTGAACCTAAGCATATTTATAGTTCAAATGCTACTTTTGAATTGTTTCCAGAGAATAAAAAGTAGCACTAATTTTATTTTTTATTGATGTCTTACCTACCTTACTTGTAAGAGAAACCCATATTTGTTAAGAACCAGATCATGAGAGCTCTATGATCTGATCTGATCTGATCTGATCTGATCTGTCTTTCAAAATTTTTGATTGGAGCAGCAGTGCAAGGGGCAGTGGGTGCTTAGGACCATTTCCCCTGCTTTTTGCTGGATCTAAAAAACGCCACAAAGCTGCTATCAGCATAACTGCACCAATAAAATAAAATAATGCTGTAGATAGATGTCCATGCTTTTTTTTCTGCTTCAGGGCTAGCAGGTGGGGAGGAAACAATTTCAGTCCAGAAATGCACAGTGAGAGGAACTTCTGAGCCTGGCCCATTCTTGCTGTTATTTTCAATTTGCCCCTCCTCTAATCTACAATGCCCCTTGCCCTTGGTTGTGCTCAGCTACCTATTCCCTCCACTTTCTGTTCCCAACTGCCTTGTGGCATGTAATTTTTGAAACTCATCTCTACCAGGATGCTGAAAATCACATTTTGCACCAGTTTCTGATCTTCGATGGCAGCATCATGTGGGACACAGACAGACCACCACTGAACTTCAGCAGTAATACTTTTGTGGCCATAGATTAGAGCATTTCTGACTCTAATCAATTTTCTGTATGGAATTGTTGGTACACCATCAAGCCCTTTATGTGGAAACTCTGCTTCTATGTGCCCTTTTGGATTGGGTTCAAGATGCAGAATATTATTGTATGAATTAAAGTCTGTTTAGAAACCCAAGCTGAGGCAACATTTAGCATTCAAATAACAATTAAACAGCTAACGTTTTTATTTTACCTTCATTCTTTTCAAATTCAGCTTGTATTTTTGCAAGCAATGCTTCCAGGGTTTTTTGTCGATTCTCAGCATGCTTTGCAGCTTCTCTTTCTTCAGCTCGACAGTTACGAAACACATAGGAACCTGCTGTTTTTTCCATCCACTGCAATAAATGTTCATTGAAAATGAATATTAGTTACTTAGTTTTAGATTTTTTCTACTTCAGTCTTAAGATCTGGTTTAAAGTAATAGTTGAAAGTGCTTGAAAGTTATTGCAAGCTACAGTACTTTACCTGTATGGGATAAAGTCTCTGAACAATGACATCAATGCAACTAACAGTCCCACCATCAATAAGGAGTGATGGCAAAGGCAAAGAGAATGGCCGGGGATCCTGATGGTATCCTAATTTGGCATACCATCGCGCGCGTCGAGTGCTGTTAGCTGAAATCTAAAACAAAATATTACACATCTACAAATATGGTTGCCATATTGCAGCATATCTAAGGTACTACCATTTGCCACACACTTGTGGACCTGAAGTTAGTTTTGGCTGAACTGGTCAATAAAAATACAGATCAAATGATTCATAGCCTGCAACACTGGTTCTCAAATGCTGTTTACGACAGTTTAGCGGGTTATCCATGATAAAAAGTTCAGTAATGGCAAACTTTATAAAACAACTTTGAGAGAGGCAATTATATTTCAAGCTGCTACTTGCTTCAGAAACAAATAGCGGCTTACAGGTAATAAATACCTTCTCTGTTGGTTCCAATTCCATCTCTCTAACTTTTTGGACTTGTTTTTCAGATTTTAGGTGTTGGAACTGGCCCTGTCTTTTTTTTTAAAAAAGAGTACCACAAATACCTATTTTACCTTCAGCATAAGAGATTCTGGCGCTTCCAGTGGAGTGCTTGCCTCCTGAGAACCCACAAGTTCTGCTCCATGTACAACAATCTTTTGGCCCACAGTCAGCCTCTTTCTACACAATAGTGATTGGAGAGGAGGGTCCAAGACAGCCTTGATTCCATACCAGCCATCTGTAACTTCAACCACTGCTATGTCTTTTTTGCTGTCCTCAGCAGTGCTTTTATCACCACGGATCTGAGACATATTTGTGTTCAATGATATTATTTTAGTGATGCACAGTATGAGAGTTTTAGCAGCAACATCATCTCTTTCCATTATCCTTTTGATGGCTGAGCGATGACTTTGGTCAACTTCCACGTCATACCTTTCGAAAGAAAAAGAAAATACAATTGGTCTGTGAGCAGTTAGGGAAGTATTGTGATAGCTAAGACCCAGCATCAGTTTCTCAAAAACAAGTCATGCCAGACAAATCTCCTTTCTTTTTTTGATAAGAGTTACAAACTTGGTGTATCAGGGGAATACTGTGGACATAGTGTATCTTGATTTGACAAAGCCCTCCATTATATTCTTGCAGAGAAGCTGGTAAAATGTGGACTGGACGAGATTACTGTTATGGGTGGATTTGTAGCTGGTTGACTGACCAAACCCAAAGAGTACTCTCTAATAGTTTCTCATCAACCTGGGATCAAGTTACAAGTAGGGTACCACAAGGTTCTGTCCTGGGCCTGTTGCTGTTCTTTATAAACTAGGATGAAAGTATTATTGAGGGGATGCTCCTCAAATTTGCAGTGACTCCAAACTGGGAGGGGTAGTCTCTGAAGACAGAATCAGGATTCAACATGACCTTAACAGATTGGAGAACTGAGCCCAAGCTAACAAAATGAATTTCAACAGGGACAAATGTAAAGCTCTACACTTTGGCAGGAAGAACCAGCTGCACAAATATAAAATGGGGGACACACGGCTTACCACATTCCAAATCTTAATCTATACTATACCTGTACTTCAGCTGAAGTAGTAGTCTTTCCGGAGTCAAACATTTATTGGCGAATTCCTGTGGAAATGCAACTTCCATAGCTGCTAGTTTCCACACAATCCACTTATAATGATTGTAGACCCAAGCTTTTGAAATTAGCTTAGGATCCACACCAGGTGTATCACACAAAGCCCTGTGGGAAATTATCAGAAAATTCATCAAGTTAAGAGATTTCAAGTCGTAAGAATAGTACCTCAAAGTAGCAACTACCATAACAACTCAAGCTTTTAAATGACTGTTTTGAGGTGACCCATTACAAATAATAGCAAAATAGCTAAGTAACACTAATATAATCGGCTACAAACAAGCCACAGTTAAACATACTTATATCCCTTCATTTCAATGGGAAAGTGTATGCTTGACTAGACTCAAAAGTGCACAACTGTAATCAGATCAGCTTTCCTATTTAAGATTTGGATCAGAAAAACATTTACTTATGAAGACAGCAATTTTTTTAAATAATATTCCTGCTGGATATGCTTTGTGATTAACACACACTGGTAATTAACATTTTAAAGAAACGGTAGCTTGCAGAAATAACTTATTGCTTTTATTATTTATTAAACAGAACTGCTTTTTCAAGTGAGGCTGAGAATAAGGAGCATTTGCTAGGAGATTAAATAAACATTTTCAAAAGGCATATTGTTAAAATGTACTCAAAACTAGATTGCATAAGTTTTGACATATATTCTATTATTGAAATTCCTAAATATCAGCACTGTCAAAATTCTATCAATTAGTTTTCTACAGAGGACAGAAGAGTACCCAGGTGTTTAATTTACTAATGAATTACGCAAAAACAGGTTCTTTAAAAAAAAATTCATCTCAATATATAAAAGTTATGTACTTCAACACTAAGACATTATTTGAGGTTCATAATAATGCACTTAATATTTAAACATGCAAAACCTCAACAGGATGAGGTTTTAGCTGAGATTCCTGTATTGTAGGGGGTTGGACTAGATGACCCTTGGGTCCCTTCAAACTCTAATATTCTATGATACCTGTAGAATTCTTCTTTTCCTGCCTTTCCCTCATCATTTGGAATAAGATATCCACCATCCGCCAGTTGTAGTCCACATTCTTCTAGAAAATAATCTCTACTGAAAAAATCCTGGATGATAAATTTAAAATCTTCTGCATTTCTGCTGCTTATTTTTAGGCACTGCTTGGAAATGCCAAATGCATACAACTGCAATGGTAAGAGACAAGTTGAATAATTTAGTGGTACAGTGGTACCTCAGATTACATACGCTTCAGCTTACAGACTCCGCTAACCCAGAAATAGTGCTTCAGGTTAAGAACTTTGCTTCAGGATGAGAACAGAAATTGTGCTCCGGCGGCACAGCGGCAGCAGGAGGCCCCATTAGCTAAAGTGCTGCTTCAGGTTAAGAACAGTTTCAGGTTAAGAACGGACCTCCGGAACAAATTAAGTACTTAACCTGAGGTACCACTGTATTAAATATGCCCATTACTTACACATCAATATACATTTCTTAGAAATTTCTGTTTTTCTTAAAGTGGAAATTCAAGATGAAGTCTAGAATAAATAAGACATGGGTTCTTCATAGAAAGGGCTCAGTTACTCTGTTTTAGCAGGTCAATTTAAAGTCCTGTGAAAGTCCAGGGAGAAAGGCAATATACAATATAATCAGGTCTATCTGGCATTCTAGACTAAATCATGTTGACGGAACAGGTTCATGATTGGAAAACAGCCTTGTTCTGACATAATGATAACTATGGTTGCATTATGGAAGGTAACCAACCTTGTGTCCTCCAGATGTTGGACTACAATTACCAACATCCTTGACCACTGAGCATGCTAGCTGGGGCTGATGGGTGTTGGGACTCCAACAACCTCTGGAGGGCACCAAGTTGGCTACCACTGCCTTATGGGAATGAGCCACAGTGGACCTTGGGCTCAGACACTTCATTTTCAATCATGGCCAGGAAGAGAAGGTTTTGCTTTAATTTTACACTAGTTTCAATTATTTGTTATG
Organism: Podarcis cretensis; assembly: GCF_951804945.1. NCBI lineage: Eukaryota > Metazoa > Chordata > Lepidosauria > Squamata > Lacertidae > Podarcis > Podarcis cretensis. The sequence goes on along the minus strand of NC_137173.1, from coordinate 28,398,228 downwards.
TCTGAGTGCTTACAAACTATGGTCAGTCTTAACTGTGGTCAGCTGAAACAAGTAAATTCATGAAGCTGGCTTGTTTCAACTAGCCAGTTAAAATGAACTGCAGTTTAGGGTTTGGATAAGAAGCAAAACCATTGTTTATCATTAGGTCCAAACCAGGCCAGCATGTCTTCATAATGAGATAGGATAATCCAACCAGGCAATAAAGTGCAGGTACCTGATCGCTGGTGAAAGAACCAGGTAATTTCTCTCCCACCGCTGCTTTCAGAGGAACTCTGCAAGGAGCAGATATTTTCACAAGGTACAGGCTGCCTGGTTGTGGACAAATTCTCTGGCTTTGTTTCTTTATAATTCTGATTTCTTGTAGATTTCTTGCATATTGAAGATTTGCTATTATTTTTGTTAAATCTGTTAAAGAAACATATTGTTAAAGCAGGGATGTGGAATTTGGCCTCTATCACACAGCTCCCATATTCCTGTCCATTAGCCAAGCTGGCTAGGGCTGAAGGGAGTTGGAGTCCATCTACATCTGAAATGCCACAGGTTCCCCATTCCTGCACTGGAGCCACCAAATTTAATGTTGCTGTTGTTAAAGACCGATTTTTAAGACTGAAGTTTAATGACAAAATCTTCAACTGTATTCCATAACAGCATATTATTAAAAATCACATTGCAAGCTGACAAGTTGATACAAATATCAACTTCCCCCTTGGCCTCCCATTTCCATGGAGAGGATCAGGTTTTAGTAATAGCTCTTTCAGCAAAAGAGGAACTGGATACTGTCTCTCTCTAAAAATATTAGTTGAGGGGACAGAAAGGAGTACTTCACACTCATCTCCAAAGATCTCTGCAATTTAGCCTGCACCTGGGCAGACCCAACATGTGAAACGTCACAGAGAAGGTAACCTTATCAGAAATCATTTGTGAATAAATTATCATAGCAATTAAACAAATGTTCACAAATGCATGTGTACACACCTAAACATACCTGAATTTGTATCTCTGGATTCTGAATTCAGAGCCGATATTTGCATGTAATTATTATGTTCAAAGATATTGCCTTCTGTTTCAGTAGTTCTCTGGTTAAGATGAAGCTCTTCCATTCTATTAATACTTTTGTTGTCCACTAAGACAGATTCTTTGCTGTTACCTAGTTTATCCTCAGAGGCATTTGCTTTTGTTTTAAAAGGTGGTGCAAAGATTTTGGCAGGTTTCTTTGCCGTATTTTCTGCTTTCTTCCTTTCCTCAGTTAAGGTCTTACTAGAATAGGTAAAAAAATAATATTGGTATATTTGAAGACTGCTTGGAAATAAGTTGCAGAGACCTTTCAGATTTTAATACTTTAACATTTTGGTCTTGAATTGATCCAGAACTTCTTGCCATTCTCTGTAGAACTGGAGAAATTTTGGTAAGAAATTTTGTACTAGCAAACACTAGCAAAAGCGAATCATTCCCGCCCCACCCCCCAAAAATTGCTGTTTGACCTGACAGCTACAAGATAAGCATAGTTGGCTACTACCAGTACTGCACACCAATTTCATTTTGGTAGATGATTTAATTACATTAATAACCTGGAAAGGTAGACTTACTGTGATCTGTTCTCCGGTCAGCCAAGCCTATATATAAAGCAGCCAGCCAGAAGGGACAGGGAACACACTGAATTCCAGACTTGTTGATAGCCATAAACACAAGATCAACACAAAGAGCCATGGAATAATTAACTTCAAAATTCTTCTAAAAATTACAAGTATAGAATAAAGGGGGAAAGTAACTTCAGAGTGGGAAAGGTAGGTCAGTGTCATGGGACTCCTTAGACTGCTTGGGTGACTCCACAAACACAATCCACAAAAGACCCACACTCCAGCAGCCGGGTTTGACTTAAGCACAGGGCTGTATGTTCCATCATTCTCATTCAGTGGTGGAGTGGAACGTACAAGCAAATGATATGACATAGCAGTGTGCCCCTCCAAGAAAGGAAGGAAAACCAGAATTATATAGCCTGCTTAGGCAATCCTCCTCCTGAATGCTGTGTCCAGAAAGCAAACCAAAGTTCAAGTAAGGATTCTGAGATTTCTCCTCATACCTGCCCTGTGTACTATTGGATAGTTGGTTTTTAAACTTAGGTGAGATTCAGAAATAAAGGTAAAGAGAACCCTGACCATTAGGCCCAGTTGTGACCGACTCTGGGGTTGTGGCGCTCATCTCGCTTTATTGGCCGAGGGAGCCGGCGTACAGCTTCCGGGTCATGTGGCCAGCATAACTAAGCCACTTCTGGTGAACCAGAGCAGCGCACGGAAACGCCCTTTACCTTTCCGCCAGAGCGGTACCTATTTATCTACTTGCACTTTGATGTGCTTTCGAACTGCTAGGTTGGCAGGAGCAGGGACCGAGCAACGGGAGCTCACCCCGTTGTGGGGAATCGAACCGCCAACCTTCTGATCGGCAAGTCCTAGGCTCTGTGGTTTAACCCACAGTGCCACCCGCATCCCTCAGATTCAGAAGTAGTTACAAATTAAAACATAAGGAACCTGTGTCTGAAGAAAAGAAGTCCCGCTATGTACACAGTTAAAGAGGTAACCTAATTTTTTAAAAATCTATTTTCCTTACCTTAAAGGGCCACAGACCACTGGCTTTAAAGGAATATTGTAGGTGAACTTTCTTCTGTCATTCACTATACCTGAAGAAAAATGAAGCTGTAATTCAAAGCTACATTACATAATTTGTAAAAGTATAATGTAGAATTCTACGTTCATTATCATGATAATACACCTACAAAATCATGTCAATATATTTGCTATTTATTTATTTATTTATTTATTTATTTATTTATTAAAAATGGATTTTCCGTGAAATTTCCCCTGAGGTATTTTAGATTTCTACATATGTATGAACTGGTGAAAAATAAAGTTTATTGAAATAGAAACTAACAGATATCGTTTTCACATCCATGTTAAAAATACCGGGGGAGATAGTGCTGTTACTGGAACTCTATTTGCTTCTCAAAAGCACTGTAAGAGTTAAATGCAAAGGCAGGAAGAGTCCCTGCACTTTTAATCATCGTGCAGAATAAGAAATTTCATCTATATGAAAGCTGCTCTTGCCAAATTTTCCAGGTTTACACAGTTCTCTCTGCAGAAAGCAGTGTCATTCAATATTTATTTTATTGCATCAAGGGCATGCAATGGTATTGTTTTAAATTCACCTGCCTGTAATAAGTTGCAGGGGCAAATATGCAGCAGTGATCTAGTAAACTTCAATGATAAACTGCTTTATAATAGCTGAATTTATCAGTATGAAGCATCCGGAATAATTGAAATGTGGATTATAAATCTTAAGCAGCATTTGTATACCATATACACACAATAAGGCATGTAATTTCATGAGGATGAGGTCAATATGCAAAATAGGATTCTTACATTGACCTTGAGAAAATTTAATTATATGTTGAAATGTTTGAATTATAGAAGGCAAAGGAAAACTACAAATACAAAACTTCTGATTAACTGATGAAATCATGAAATATAAAGGTTACCCTCTGGATAACTTTTTGAAGGTTTCAAAGATGCTTTGCTGCGTTCTTCTGACCGCTCAAACTCAGGCAGCAATTTTCTTTTAATAGGAGGTTCCCCTGAAAGGCAAATGTCATAGAGCATTTTTAAATATTTTAAAGGACCTAGCCCTTACTGATTCTGACTACATCACTGCAGTACATTCCTCAGAAAATTTCTCAACTGTAATGCAAACTATCAATCAATGCCTCTTGAATATTTTAGAAAATCAAAGTTTTTGAAAGTCCCTTGCTTACTCTAATCTGAAAAATTATCCCAGTGGTATTGGTGGTTGTCAAGAGAGCAAACAGGCAAGACTCCAACCTGTCTACCTGGCTTTATTGTTAAAACAGACTTTTTACAGTGCAGAGCGTTGCAAATCCATGTCTGCTCAGTCGCTAGCAGAATCTGGGTGTGGCCGGTCCTTGTACCTCCCCCAGCATAACAGTTGTGTGACCCCCATCCTTCTCCTACCCTCTCTGCGCCTCCCTCCGCTTTGCTCAGGCTCGGTGTTGGGGCTCTCCCTAGCATCTTCTGCCCTTGCACCCCCTCCCCACTGGAGGCAGGGCTTTCCTCCTCGCCATAGGAAGAACTGCTTCGCAAGATCTTTGGAGGCTCCCTGTAACACAACTGCCCTTCCACCTCTCATCTCTGACCTGATGGCAGTTCTCTGACAGTGGTCATTGCTAAAAATATCATTCAACTGGTATACTTTTTCATGATTTTAGTGAATATGCTAGCCCTGGATTACTGGGGTCTAAACTCCATGCTGGTCTTTTGATGCATATGTAAAACCTAATCTTCAAAATATTTTTGAAGAGGTATGCAATGACAACTAATAACTTTTTTAAAATCATAGACATAAAAGTTTTATTTTACACAATTTGTATAGGGCTTACTTGTAAGTTTGCATAAGAAATGTAAGACTGTTTCACATTAAACTTCAAAGGAATGAAAAATTTACAAAGACTGCAGTCCTGATAGGCATGCAAATCTCTTTCCCAATCCCCCATTTCCCTTGCAAAGCTTGTGTGGTGTTTGGGAAGCATTTGTAGATGAGAATCAGTGAGTAGCATGGGCTTGTCCAGCACTCCTGCAACTTCTCTGCAAATGCACTTCCTCAAAGCATTTTCTCTTAACAGCTAGAATCTAAAACTGGTAGTGATTCTACCTAACAAGCAAATGAGGGTGGGAGAATTTGGAGAAAATAATCACTTACGTATGTGATTGGTTATGCACCCCTTTCTCCCACTAAACCTGGCTGACAAGTACCTTGACTCTATATTCTAACTGGGTGCACTTTAACCCATTGTTAATGGTTTACTATGACCATGCATATTACTGCCACTTCACTCCTGTCCACCAGCGAGCAGGAGCAACTCTCAATGATCTTTGATTTAGCACTACTTACATCAAAACCAGGAATCATGGTTTGTTTCATTCAGAACAAGCCACAATCTAAAGCCAAGATATGGTGTTGGCTTAATGCTCGGGCCTGGAATCAAATCAAACACAATCCCAGTTTAGATTTAATGCTAAATCGAGGATCACAGTAGGTTGCTCCCACTCACTATCAGGAAGCAGCAAAGCAAGAGCAAACTGCATTCATGGCAACCCATTGACTGTGGCTTGCAGTGACACACCAATGCTGCCAATATTTTGGCAAATCTGAGAACGAGACCATGGATTTTCTAAGATGTCTCGCTCCCTGCTAATTATTTTATTGATCCCCTCTAATTCATTCAAAGTAAACTAAACTGAGATCAATCGTAGTGCAACTCAGTAAATGTACAGGAACAGTTTTTTGAAAAAACAAAACAGCCACCTACCAAAAGTGTTTTCTTCTTTCATGTGCCTTTTTCCAGTTCTTGTATATGACAGAAAATTATTAGGTTTCTCAAAACTCAATATGGAATTTTTATTTTTCTGTACTTCTGCATCAGGAAGTTCATCATCTTCCATGAAAGCTTTGGCACTTTCTGTAGCTTCTATTTCCAAGTAATTTTCCGGAGTTTGTGCATAATGACATTGAAGATCCAGATTTCCTTCTGTTGCAGTACCACAATTTGCTGCACATTTAGTTTTGCTTCTACTCCGGCATGGTTGGGTTATCTTCAAAGCCTCAATTTCTTTTGAACATGTAAAGTTCTCTTCTAACTCAGATATTTCTTTTTGCTTCTTAGTATGAGACATGCACACAGGTATTTTAATGGTCAATGGGTTTTTTATAATCTTATTTTCATTAGGTGTACTTGTGGCTGAATGAAGTGCTTTATATTCCTTTTGTGGTTTAGACTCTGAAATAACTTCACCCTGCTCTATGGCCTCTGTAGCAAGAACTTTTATAGGACCTTGCCCCACACTCTGTTGAGCATCAGAAAAACTATTACTACTAACATCATCAAATTCTTTTAAGAGACTCATAACTTTCTGGAGAGCCTTTTGAGAAATTTGTACTTGTTTTCCACTTGCTGTGGCAAAGCCACAGGGAATATTTGCATTCGCTTCAGTATTTGAAAATATTTTCCCTTGAGATACAAGCATTGTGTCTTTCTTTGGAGCTTCTTTGCTCCCAGGAGAAGATACTTCACCATAACTATAATCACAGTTAGAGACATGACTCCGGTGATCTGATGGATTATTTTCCATTTCAGAAAAAAGCAGTCTTGCTTTCTTTAATGACTCTGCAGATAAGTGGACAGGTTTTCCACTAGCTGTGCTAAAAAACCCAGAGTTATCAGTAATAAAATCTGATTTGATACACTTCTGTTTGTTGGGAGTCCATGTATCAGATTGCTTATTATGCATTTGAAAGCATAACTCAGGGTGAGTGTTCAAGGTCATAGATTCAGTATACTTTAATGTGTGCTCATCTGCACAGCACTCTTTGGCTCGAGAAAACTGAGGTGCAATTATATTTTCCACTGGATTGTTCTCTGCAGATGAGTAGTTATTAGAATCGATACACACTCCAGTGCCACAGGTATCAGAACTGCTTTCTAAAAGGTCATGTTTATTTGTTTTAGGTTGAGATGCCATGTTCTCTCTTACAGATTTATAGCAGTCATCATGAAGCACTTGCCTGGCTTTTTTTAATGCTTCCTGAGAAACTTCAACAGTTTTACCACTTGCTGTACTGAATGCAACTGGCTTAGCCGTCAGATGTTTTGAAGTCGAAGTTGATGCTTCACTGGCTGAATATTTCTGCAAGACGTTGGTACTGAACAATCTTGAGTCACATTTGTGTATCATGCTACTCTCATTTTTACAAGTTTCATCATAAGTGTGAACATTATTTTCAGCAAACACATTTTTTGATAGTGCTGCTTCTTGAGAAACACAAGTTAAATTCTCTGACACATAATTTTTCTTATGACATTCATCTGGTAAATGGTTCAACAAATCCGAGGTACTAGCCTTTGAAGTGATACTGCAAATTAAGTTTGAGGAATCAAGGCTTTTATTATTGCCAGAATTTCTAGATGACAAGTCCTGAAAACCTTGCATTGCATTACTATCTGACGCTTCAACAGGCAAATGCTGATCAATAGCCGAGTCAATAAATTCAATTTTTGAAATATTTTTGCTTTTTGTACATGCCAGATTATTCTTTGTCAACAAGCCTTCATTCACTTTCTCCCCTCTAGTGTGAGATACTAAATCTGATTCAGATGCATTCATCTCCGAAGAAAGTTCTTTAATAGTGTCAAGATTCTCAGTCTTCTTAATAGTGTTTGAGGACAAATCTGGAAGATCTTCAAAGTTACCTTCAGGATACAGATATTCATGTTTTTCATTTCCTTCTTCAAATTCCTTGCTAACTTTGGTGATTTTCTCATTTCTTTTTTCCTGAATTATAGGCTTGGTAAAATTACTAACCTCTTCCTCCATTTCTGGAAAAACAGTTTCATCTTCTGAAAGAAGATGCTTTGCTTTAGCTAATGATTCATTAGCAATTGTAATTTGCTTACCACTAGCTGTATGAAAACCCATTGCAATAATCTGCTTCTCTTTTCTGATTTCAGAGATTTCTTGATGGTTGGACCTTTCAGTTTCACTTAAGTTAATATTCTCTTTTACAGAACTGAGATCTCCCTTTTTGCTTTTAGGGCTTGTCTTCCCACTGGAAGTTGGCATAGTCTCTAGTTCTTCTCTTGTACAGGAGGCAGCCAACAAATGAAGCTTTTTACTTTTTCCTGCAAATATGTTCCCATCAGCAACAGTGTGAAATCTCTGTAGAAAACCACTTTCTAGATTGCTCACCTTTTCCCCCTCTTGATTTAAATTACAGTTTTCTTTTCCATATGCATTATTCAAGGTGGATCTTTTTTCAGTCTTAGCAACTTCAGCTAAACACGTTAGATCCGACAAAGCTTCTTGCAAATTATAATTACACTGAGTTTCTTCACAGTTTACAAAGTGATGTGAGACTAATACGCTTTGATTGTTTTCAAAGGAAGACAGTTCATTTCCTGTCATACAGACGGAGTATTTTTTAATAATTTTTAGGTTAACTTCTGTAGTACTAGAAATCTGAACTCTGCCTTCATTATAATTTACAATTTTTGACTTACTTTCTGTATTTTCTTTAACAAATTTAATTGTATCTTTTGTATTCTTTTTCATCAAATATTCAGCATTTACTTCTTTGACCCTCTGATGCCAATCAATCTCTCTCTCTTTCATGCAGTTGGGATTACTCCAACTATTGTTGCACCTATTTGAACAATCACATAGCAACATTTTTTGGTGAGGGCTAAGCATTTCGTTCACTCCATCCAGATCGCCGACTAATTTTGTAGCTTTCTTTATAGCATCAACATATAAGCTCATCTCTTTGCCCCCAGCTGCACTACAGCTCCCCAGATCAGACAAATTGAATTGTGATGGTGCTGAAACAATTGGGACAAAAATATTGTTCTGTTTTGTGCTTGAATTAATGGATGTAGCTTCTTCACTACTTTGTATCTGTATCTTAGATTTCTCAGCTGTGCCTATATGTTTATTGGGAGACAGATCATGGCCTCTTTGAACCTTTTCTTCAGAGCTTTTCTCAAAATCATTTTCTTTCCAAACTTCAGCACATATATCATTTTTATCAAAGCTTCCAGACATCTCATCAGCATTACTGAATTCCACCATCTTATGCTTTTTGAACTGTGTAAATTCAAACTGACTACCTGTTTCTTCTAGTATATTAGAAATTTCAGTAACTTCAGCTTCTTGGCTTGCTGTTAAATTTAGTTTTTCTTCAGGATGTTGATTACTAAGCACATTATGGAAAGCAGAATTGGCACATTTGGGGAAAATAATGTGGGCATCATTCATCTGAATACCCAGCAGATCAGAAACATGTGAAAAATTAGATGAATTTTCAGTCAGTTTGTTCATTCCAAGTGAAGATATCTCAGCACTTCTCTGTGCATTTTCATTTGAAATATTTTGCATTCCTTCGCTAGGAAAATCTTCAATAAATTTATCTTCTATGTCTTTGAACAATAACTTGCCTTTTCTAATGTTGCAATCAGACAGTGCTATCTGTTTATTGGATGCTGTTCTGAAGCCACCCAACTTTTCAGTTCTGCTAGGACTTATACCTCCTAACCAGCTCTGCTCACTATCTTCAGCATTTCCTGCTAAGTCTACTTGTAGATGCTGGCTTGGGTCTAATTTTTTCTCCAATGCTATAAGCTTAAAAGATTCATCTACAGTAGGTTTTGGCGTTTCCTTTGATTGAGACCCAAGTTCAGCCGCCCGAGTGCCACTTGCCAAAAACTTTTGTGTAGCTGATTCCAAGATTGCTTGTTGGTTTCCAGTTTTTGATGCATGTATTCCCAATGTAGATTCCTCCATCACCGCTTCTTGCAATGAACTGAAACATCTAAGACTGACACATCTTTCACCATGTTCTCTTTGTAAATTTATCTTTTGACCAACTGAATGGGACATGCTTTCACTTGACTCTGTTTCTTGATTAGCAGATATATTACTAGAAGGCATAATTGTTCCTTTTCTGTTGTCTGTCTGTTGAAGTATTGACAACTGATCTGTAAAATTACGTTCTGTGTAATTGAGTGGAGCTTCATGGGAAATGTTACTAAGAATGCAGTTTTTATCAGACTCTACTTGCTGTTTCTCTTCAAGTATGTGTTTGTTAGTGTGCATAATGTCTTCCTTTCGTTCTGTAAGAAATTGAACCATGATAGTAATGTTAGTTGGAATGGCACCATTATTTTTTAAAAAAATTCTCTCTCTCACCAGCTTTTGTGTTTAGTCTAGTGTACTAAATCCATTTTCAGAATGTCTCGTAACCACGATAAAGTATGCTGCAGCTAATACTTTGTGCTTTTGCATTCAATATTGCTGTTATCGGAGGAATTACTAAATACTTTTTCTATGCATTTGAGACATTTAATGTTTTTTCCTTTTTTAAACAACTCTTGACATAATAAATTACCAAGAAAATGGCTCTGCTTAAGCAGTTTATTTAACCTGTTTTTTTAATCAGCTGTGATTGCTGAACAAAATGCACACTTTTACTTTCTGACTACAAGGCCACTTCAAGAAATCAAGCCAAAAGACCTGATGATATAACAAAAACCTTTTTTTTTTCAATAAATGATAATAAAGGAGTCACTACTAGTTATGGAAGTTAACTTTAAACTTGCAGCCACGTGGCCTTGCAATGGAATGTCCAGAGAAAAAAGGGAGCTGCTTTAGGCTACAGCCGCAAATCATCATGAGCTCCAACCTGCTTCTTTTTTCCCACTGAAGCCTCTCAAATTGTAAGACTGTCTTCCCTCACATTACTACCCACCATATTTCCATGTTGCCTTCCTTCTTTTTCCTTCCCTCAGCATGTGTCTCTTCCCCACTCATGTTCTTTTCATGCAGCATTTGCTACCACTTATGTGAGAATCCCATATACTTGCCATGGTAAACAATTAACTTCAGCAATATATAATCCACATATGCAAATATATTAATTTAGTGGGCAGTGAACATGACTGTCTAGTTCATAGCAAAAACATAGCTATAGTAAGTACAGGAATGGAGGTTTAAGATTTTGATTTTTAAAAAACCACAGGGTGAAAAAATACAAATCTACCTTCATTTCTTATGGCTGTTGCAGAAATTTCAGAGTCGTAAGATTTTAAATCTGCACAAGTTGGCACAAGGCAAGCAGAGGAGCCATCTCTCTTTGTGGTTCCTTCTTCCCGATGAACTGGGGTATTATTTATTGCATAAATAAATTTTTTTGGTCGTTTTTTCAAACCAGAAAGTGAGGTCATACTTTTCAACCCAGACCTTGTAAGTCCACTAACATCACCAGCAGCTTGGGTAGAAACACTACCTAGAGGATCATAGTTCTTTTTTCCATTTTCTCTTGAGTAATTACAGCAACTATTATCAGCTTCTGTAAAAGTTGTGTTTTCCATTATGAAGGAACTACTATCTGAAACATTTATGACAGATGCCAGCTCAGCCTCACAATCTTTCACCAGTGTTGGGCCCTTATTGCTCATAATCGCAACAGGCAATGGAGTGTTTTCAGGCAGTGGTATTATTTCCAGAGAACTGGTGTTTAGCAGCTTGTTACCTTTTATTAGGCATGATGTGTTTTGAATACACGATTCTAGCATTTCAGTACTAGCACACTCTTTGCCAACAGATAGTTGCATATCTTCAGAACACTTCTTGATATGTGACATAGGAGATGAATCAGAACAGTGTGAGGACGTTTTTTCAAGCTGTGTTATGTCAAGTCCAGATAAGTCCAGCTGAGACCATGAGCAAAGCAAAGATGATGGTATTTCCTCTTCTTTTGGTATGCTATTCTGATTCACAGAGTGCTTTTGCATTCCATTATTTGGAATAGTCTGCAGGTGACATTTGGCGGAATTTCCATATTTTGTTATAATGTTGTCTTCATCAGTATCTTGATATTCATGTTTTGCTTTATCAGAAAATGTCTTACTTTCCTTGACTCTTTTTGGTTTTCTTAGAAAGGCTTGGCTGCTTGCAAGGCATTCAGACAGATCATTCTCTGTTCCATCATTCGTATCTTCATCCATTGGTACAACTGGTAGCATATAATCTTCTCCTAATTTACTGGGAAATATGTTCTTACCAAAGGATCCAGCTAATAACCTTTCAAAATCTGTAAATAAAAAACCATGAACATGAGAAAGCAATATTTTATGAAGGGCTCTAATCCCACATTTCATTTATAACATGTATTCCAATATATGTATTAAATTATTTATTTTGAAGCAGTGTTAGAACTGGATTAGTGCAGATGTGCAAGTGTGTATATTAAACACACATATACACACACCTTACGACTTATTTTTCTCAAACAGTAGTCCCCTATTGCAGTTTACAGACTGCTTTTGAAACTTTTGAAACTTGGGAGAATTTGAAAATGCAGTAAACAGTAGCATTTCATTGGGATAACATTTCATACAAACCCTTCATATGAGTGGAGAGGCGCCTACACACCATTCTTATCTTACCTCATCTATCAGCACTGGGTGGAAAGAACTGAACCTTTAATTTTGTTTTTTCTTTTTTCTTTATTGAATAATATATGTGATATGCATGCAAAGGTATTTGTATTAAGTTTTAGTGGACTTTTATTTCGGTGAGTTGTCATAGTTGTTGCTGTCTACACTAGGTACGATATAGTTAAATGGGTAGACATATTCTAGAGCTACTCAAAAAATAAAATACAAATAGTTATTAAACAGTAAAAAATGTTAATAAACCAATGCTCACTGTGGATTTTGCTGTCAGTTTCTGCACATACATCTTCTGTTCCTGATGTGGACTGCACATGCATACTATCTGTCTTGGGACTTCTACCGTATTTGGAGATGAGACTATGCATGACCTGAACACAAAAAGGGGATATTAACATATATAAATTACAAATTAGCTGTGGACATGAAGGTTAAATAAAAAAGTTGCCTATTTTGACATATTCTAACCCTTAAAGCCACTCACCAACTCAATTCTTTCATTATGCTGCTTTCTTCCAGAAACGGAATCATTTCCTCTAGCTGAAATATCAAATATAAATAATTTGTAATCAATTATGCAACTCATTAGAGTTCACTGATATGATCTTAACATAGAAACTCAGTTTCCTAGCACAGCATTTAATATGAGGGAAATTAAACAGCAAAGTATTTTTGACATAGTCACATTGCTATCATTACCTATTATGACTGTTGGAGAAAGTGTAGGAGGCGTTGCTAATGAACTTGACCAAGTCATCTCAGGATCAGCTTCTGCTCCTAGGCTTTCAAAAACAGATTTTGGTGTCTGAACCTAAAATATATAAAAATTGTTCTCTTTTGTAAAAAAAAAAAAAACCACCTGAAGTAACTTCATTTCAACAGCTAGAAAATCGGAGAAAAAGGGAAGTACCTCAAAAATCTTGGGTGTATGCAGAAAACTTCCATTTAGCACTGAAAAACATTAAGTGTGATAATGTTAGCCATCATCACATGAAAACAACCAACTGAATATTTATAAGCCACTATTTTCAAAGTTCAAAGCAGTGAACAAAATATTTTTAAAACAGCTTACTTATTGGTGGAGGGAACAAAAGAGTGGACATTACCATATTATGGCAATAAATCCAAGTCTTCACATTTCTATATCTTTCATTTAAAAATTCTCACCTGCTTCTGCTTTGCTCTGACCCAATTCTTGTATAGGAGAAACAAATGGCACAGATTTATTTGGTTCGTTAAATATCATTGGAGTTGATGCAAATTGGTTTTTTGCTGGCAGCTTCCTCTGTGGTGTTTTAAAATTACTTTGGTCCAGGTCACTAGTTTTATGTTCAGGTTCTTCTGGTCTTTTAGAGTTATACAGTGGAGCTTCTGAACTGAGTTCTTCAAACCAGTTGATACTTATTGGTCCTAAATCTAAGAAAAGGAATATATTATGCAGGATACCGTGCCCTAGGTTATAACCCCACTTGTAAGAAAAAGTAACTATGGAATGACCATATACCATTATTTTGAGCTTGTCAAAAAAGTGGAGGCACAGCATGAGACAGTATTATGCGACCAATTCTCAACCCCCACTTTGCAGGAAAACAGCCTCTCCCCACAATCTCAGGCCTGCCAACACAATCCTGTTAAATTCTGGCTTCTCCTATGTTTTACCCAAGATTCTGTCAGCATAAAGTAGCCAGGACAGGACAAAGGCAGGCAGGAGAAGTTGAAGAAGCAAACCCCCTACTTATTCCAGCTGCTGATCAGGTGGAAAGACAGGGGTCTACTAGCTCAAAATTTAACCCGCAACCTAGATTGAAAGAGAATTCCTTCATACTCAAATCCTTACTCCCCTGTAGCCCCACATGACACAGTATTCAGTAAGTCCTTTTGGGGTAAGGGGTTAAGAGAGTAGGGGAAAGATTGGTTGCATGAGCAGCCTTCTACTTGTTGCGGGAAAAGCTCTAATCAAGCCCATAACTTATTGAAAAGAGTTGTTCACAGCACCATAATAAATGCCCGAGGTACCTGATTCACTACATTGCGCTTTGAATATTTCAAAGAAAGATGGCTTCTTTGGAGATGTAGTAACATTTTTCTTATCCATAACATCACTGGTGTTGCTAAATAAACCTGCAAAATAATATTACAATTTTATCAAAATCTGTATCATATTTGCAATGAATTCTAGTTCTTTGTGTTTGGCTTCGAGTATTATCTGATAGCACACAACCAATGCAGCATTTGCAATAAAAATATTTATGTATTGCTCAACTTGATTGGCATCAGTTCCACTATATATATCACCCAGAAAGACTAGGTTGAATTAAAACAAGAAAATTGGCATTCAGGTTCTTAACCCAAGGTACTACTTCAGGCTTAGCGGAGAGCCAGTGTGGTGTAGTGGTTAAGAGCAGTAGGCTCGTAATCTGGGGAACCGGGTTTGCGTCTCCACTCCTCCACATGCAGCTGCTGGGTGACCTTGGGCCAGTCACACTTATCTGAAGTCTCTCAGCCTCACTCACCTCACAGAGTGTTTGTTGTGGGGGAGGAAGGGAAAGGAGAATGTTAGCCGCTTTGAGACTCCTTAAAGGGAGTGAAAGGCGGGATATCAAATCCAAACTCTTCTTCTTCTTCTTTTAACCCGAAGTGTTTGTAACCCGAGGTACAACTGTAATGCTAAATATTTTGTAGCTACTTCAATTTGCAGTCACAGATCTGACTTTATGGGAGGAAGAAATGTTGTCCAGATAAGGGAACAATTCCATCAAGTGATGCCTCAGTACATTTAACCTTCAGCCAAGCACATTTTAAGTGCAGACTATGTGGGTACCTAGCAGCAAAAATTGTGCTCGGTTAACTCCTTCCACAGTCCTGCTGCTCAGCTACCCAGACCTAAGATACGGTCTGGCTAAGCGTATATCCCAACCCAAGGTTGTAGTTTGCCTTCCCTAGACAAACAGTGATGAGTAGGAAGCCAAGAACAAACCTTGGCTACAGCTCATGATTTGTCTGGAGCAAGACAAGCAGTGAGCCCAGGGTCAGACTTAATGCCAAACTAAACCATGGCTTAGGTCTTCATAGTGAAGCAGGAAGTGGACCAAGAGAAGAGCACAGTAGCTACAATTTGGGTTTGACTTACTTGCAAACTTGAGCCATTGTGGCTTGAGGAAGAATTTCACACAAAACTTATATGAATGGACTCACAGCTGTCCATGGAGGTGCAGGTCAGTTCTGTGTCCAGGACAGCTGTCTACCAGATCCATCTGGTATGCAGGCTGAGACTCTACCTGCCCACAGACAGGTGCATGCTCTTAGTTACCTCCCGCTTGGACTACTGCAATGCGCTCTACATGGGGCTACCTTTGAAGGTGACCCGGAAACTACAACTAATCCAGAATGTGGCAGCTAGACTGGTGACTGGGAGTGGCCGCCGGGACCATATAACAGCGGTCCTAAAGGATCTTCATTGGCTCCCAATGCATTTCTGAGCACAATTCAAAGTGTTGGTGCTGACCTTTCAAGCCCTAAATGGCTTCGGCCCAGCATACCTGAAGGATTATCGTCACCCTCATCACTCAGCCCAGACACTGAGGTCCTCCTCTGAGGGTCTTCTGCTGGTTCTCTCACTGCAAGAAGCAAAGTTACAGGGAACCAGGCAGAGGGCCTTCTCGGTAGTGGCACCTGCTCTGTGGAACGCCCTCCCATCAGATGTTAAGGAAATAAACAACTATATGACATTTAGAAGATATCTAAAGGCAGCCCTGTTTAGGGAAGTTTTTAATGTTTGATTTTATCGTGTTTTTACTATTCTTCTGGGAGCCACCCAGAATGGCTAGGGAAACCCAGCCAGATGGGTGGTGTATAAAAGTTGTTGTTGTTGTTGTTGTTGTTGTATCATCATCAGTTACCATAATCCTTTCACATTAGAAAAAAGTGCATAGGAACAAATCTGATCATGCTACAGTAAAACACATTTGATTTCAATAAAAGTGTTATGCAGTATTAGAAGTCTGTTTTACAGTACTACAGGAACAAATATTATTCCTGCATTTTAATTTTTTTAATCAGGATTCTTTGTGGGACTGTCTCAAGTTTCTAAAGTTGAACTGCACAACGTCTGATTAATACTGTAATGTCAAGCAATGGCACATTAAAAACAACAACAGGGAAACAAAATTTCTCTTTGCAGAAGCCATGTTTATCCTTGCTCAGCAAGAATATATTTGAAACAAATTGTCTGGAAGTTATGTTACATTATTTCAAATACAAAAAACTGTTCCTATGCATTTGTGGAAAATGAGTAACCTTAGCATGTCCACACGTGAACCACTGATTACATAAAAGGCTTCTAAAACAAAGTTAATGTACATAGAAACAGATAACTCATTCCGAATCTAACCGGACAGAGGTTAGAGCTCAACGTCGAGCCTACCAAGTGGCAATAGCGACGGCGAAGAAGAATTTCTTCACCGCCTCTATTGCATCTGCAGAAAACAGCAGCAGGAGACTTTTTCAGGTGGTTCACAATTTAGCGGAACCACCTGCAACATCGGGCCACATGTTCTCCTGCAATGATTTTGCAAAGTTTTTTGCAGATAAAATCGCTCAGATTCGGGAAGAGGTAGACTCCACCGTGGGAGCAGTGCCGGGGCAGGAGAGTGCTAGAGTTTTGTCTAGTCGAGTGGGATCAATTCCAATCTGTTACCTCCGAGGATGTGGACAGGCTGCTTGGACGAGTGAAACCAACCACCTGTCTCCTGGATCCTTGCCCATCCTGGCTTATAAAAGCTAGCCGGGAAGGACTGGGCGATGGGCTTCGTGGGGTGGTGAATGCTTCCCTCCGTGAGGGAGCCTTCCCAGACCCGCTGAAAGAGGCGGTTATTAAACCGCTTCTTAAAAAAACATCTTTAGATGCGGCCACAATGGCCAACTATCGCCCAGTCTCAAATCTTCCATTCTTGGGCAAGGTGATTGAGCGAGCGGTTGCCGAACAACTCCAGGCACGCCTGGAAGAAGCGGACCATTTGGATCCCTTTCAGTCGGGATTCAGGCCTCATCATGGGACTGAAACTGCCTTGGTCGCACTGGTTGATGATCTCCGGCGGGCTAGGGACAAAGGTGAGAGCTGTTTCCTAGTTCTGCTGGATCTCTCAGCGGCGTTTGATACCATCGACCATAACATCCTTCTGGACCGTCTTGAGGGGCTGGGAGCACTGTCATACAGTGGTTCCGCTCCTTCCTCCTGGGCCGTGTTCAGAAAGTGGTGGTGGGGGATGAGTGTTCAGACCCCTGGGCTCTCACTTGTGGGGTGCCTCAGGGTTCTGTCCTCTCCCCCATGCTTTTCAACATTTACATGCAGCCGCTGGGAGAGATCATCAGGAGGTTTGGGCTGGGTGTTCATCAGTATGCGGATGATACCCAGCTCTACCTCTCTTTTAAATCAGAACCAGTGAAGGCGGTGAAGGTCCTGTGTGAGTGTCTGGAGGCGGTTGGAGGATGGATGGCGGCTAACAGATTGAGGTTGAATCCTGACAAGACATTCGTACTGTTTTTGGGGGACAGGAGGCGGGCAGGTGTGGAGGATTCCCTGGTCCTGAATGGGGTAACTGTGCCCCTGAAGAACCAGGTGCGCAGCCTGGGAGTCATTTTGGACTCACAGCTGTCCATGGAGGCACAGGTCAAATCTGTGTCCAGGGCAGCTGTTTACCAGCTCCATCTGGTACATAGGCTGAGACCCTATCTGCCTGCGGACTGTCTCGCCAGAGTGGTGCATGCTCTGGTTATCTCCCGCTTGGACTACTGCAATGCACTCTATGTGGGGCTACCTTTGAAGGTGACTCGGAAACTACAACTAATCTAGAATGCGGCAGCTAGACTGGTGACTGGGGGCGGCCGCCGAGACCATATAACACCAGTCTTGAAAGACCTACATTGATTAGAAACCAAAAGAATACAAAGTTTATTAATGACTGGAATAAATTTATGATTTATATTGAAGGGAATTATAAGAGCCTAAAAACTATAGCAGGACTGATATAGATCTTACGATGTGCAAATCATTATAATTATCAACTGCAGGAGAAATAAACTATTCATATTAAGAAGCCTGAAACCGGGAGGGATGGAAGTCAATAGATGTGTAGAAGAATGATTAAAATATTTAAAGATATAAAGATATAAATGAGAAGACAAAGAAGCGTAATGGAAATCGACATTGTTTATACGTTATGTTTTGATATTTATTTAGTTTTCTTTTTTGTGTGTGTTGGGGTTTTTTACAACTGTTGTAACCGTTGATTTGTTTTTCTTTTTGGTGATCTAATGTGAAAATTAATAAAAAGAATTAAAAAAAAGAAAAAAGAAAAAGAAAGACCTACATTGGCTCCCAGTACGTTTCCGAGCACAATTCAAAATGTTGGTGCTGACCTTTAAAGCCCTAAACGGCCTCGGTCCACTATACCTGAAGGAGCGTCTCCACCCCCATCATTCTGCCCGGACGCTGAGGTCCAGCGCCGAGGGCCTTCTGGCGGTTCCCTCATTGCGAGAAGCAAAGCTACAGGGAACCAGGCAGAGGGCCTTCTCGGTAGTGGTGCCCGCCCTGTGGAACGCCCTTCCAGCAGATGTCAAAGCGATAAACAACTACCTGACATTCAGAAGACATCTTAAGGCAGCCCTGTTCAGGGAAGTTTTTAATGTGTGATATTTTACTGTATTTTTGGTTTCTATGGAAGCTGCCCAGAGTGGCTGGGGAGGCCCAGCCAGATGGGCGGGGTATAAATAATAAATAATAATAATAATAATAATAATAATAATAATTATTATTATTATTATTATAGAAACAACAAAGAATTGTGTTAATTGTCACATCTAAAATTCAATACTTGATTAGGACTCAATGGAATTCCTCAGTTTTCGAACAACAGATAGGGAGTGGGAAGCCAAAAATTACACTAAAGCACATCAGCCTGATAACTAGCATGCAGCAATACAGTGATACCTCAGGTTACAGACGCTTCAGTTACAGACTCTGCTAACCCAGAAATAGTACCTTGGGTTAAGAACTTTGCTTCAGGATGAGAACAGAAATCGCGTGGCGGCGGCAGCGGGAGGCCCCATTAGCCAAAGTGGTACCTCAGGTTAAGAACAGTTTCAGGTTAAGAACGGACCTCCAGAACAAATTAAGTTCTTAACCCGAGGTACCACTGTATTAAAACTATTGTTAACATACAGCAGACCCTTGTGGAACAAGGGTATCTCTGAAGATCCTCTGATAAAAGACATATAAGAAGTAGAGGATAGGTATTTTCACAATGGAAGGCAGTAAGCAGTGATTTCACAAGAATGTATTGCGACTATTTAATTCATTCATAAATTATCAGGAGTTACGGATAAGAAGTGAAGCAGCTGAACTTGAGGATGACAGTAAACTATTAAGAGTTCTTAAAAAGCACATCTTGAAACTGGGCAAACTGGCAACAGAATTCCTGAGGAAGAGTCAATGCAAGTGTAAATTTATGCACATTGGGACAAATCCCAAACATATAAATTAATAAGATCCCAATTGGCTGTTGAAACTGAAAAGGATACAGTATATGGAACTGATGTAGAATAGGGCAACTAAAATGGTCAACGAGCTGCGGCTTCCTCCTCTTAAAACATTAAAGGCTGGACTTATCTCCAAAAATACGTTTCATCACGCTGTCCAATGGTCTAACAGCACACATACATTTACCTGGAAGTACCCTACCCTCATCCAAAAAAACCACACACCTTTGTAGGGCTCACAAGTAAGTATAAAAGAAGAAGAGTTTGGATTTGATATCCCGCCTTTCACTCCCTTTAAGCAGTCTCAAAGGTAAAGGGACCCCTGACCATCAGGTCCAGTCATGACCGACTCTGGGGTTGCGGCGCTCATCTCGCTTTATTGGCCGAGGGAGCCGGTGTACAGCTTCCAGGTCATGTGGCCAGCATGACTAAGCCGCTTCTGGCAAACCAGAGCAGCGCACGGAAACGCCGTTTACCTTCCTGCTGGAGCGGTGCCTGTTTATCTACTTGCACTTTGACGTGCTTTCGAACTGCTAGGTTGGCAGGAGCAGGGATTGAGCAACGGGAGCTCACCCTGTTGCGGGGATTCAAACCGCCAACTTTCTGATCAGCAAGTCCTAGGCTCTGTGGTTTAACCCACAGCACCACCCGCATCCCTTCACAAGTAAGTATACATACCTCTAATCAGCCTGTGCCTCAATTAGTTCAATAGAACTTCTGAGTAAGCATGTTTAGGATTGCACTTAACCAAATTTCATGGCTGGGTGCAGCCAAAAACCAACTGCCCAAGAGCGACTCTCCTTGACACTCCCTCCCAGTGGCAGAACAACTGTTTCGTATGCAGAGGGTTCTGTCCCTGGCATTTGCAGGTAGGACTGGGAATGTCCCCCTGGGGAGCTGCTGCCAGTCAGTGTGAACAACACTGAGCTAGATGGATCAATAGTCAGTACAATGCCTGTTCCTACTTTCTTAAGTAAATCCCCCTGGACCATGGGCTTTTTAAAGGAGATAGACACCTAAAGTTGTTGAGCATTTTTGGGGAGGGAGTAAACCCCCCCCAAAGGAGGGCATTATGAGGAGTGAGCTTTCGTTAGGAGGGCAGGCATCTGCGGGGGGGGGGGGGAGAGGGAGCAGACCCTCAATTGAGTACTTCAATAATTTTGGTGGATTTAAGGGGAGGTGCAACTGCCCTTCCTGCCCCCCCCCCTTAACTACGCCCATGGCCTCGACCCAAGTCCAGCCCCAGACATTTTGCTGCCTACCCAAGTCTGGCCAAACTACATGACACCCAATGCACAAAACTCCACAAGCGTCCAAATCCCTTGAGGGCGAATATACAGCAACCAGATATGAAATGGTCATGCTTCGCTGGCCCTTCACTGGACCTCAAACGTCGCCCTTCCTCAGACTTGTCCTCCTTGCTTTTTCAGGGGGTGAAAGGAGAGCAAGGAGGGCGACAACCGCCTCAGGGGCAGGCAGCCGGCGGAAAGACAAGCACGGAAAGCGCATATTCGCCACCGAAAGGAGATAAACTGCCGCGAGCTACGTCACCCCAGAAAGGAGTCGAAAGACTGACCGGTCTCCATAGCTGCGCCTCAGCAGCAGCAGCAGCGCCACTTCCTCGAAATACGAAATCTGCCGCCAAGTCTCAGCGACGCAAGCGCAGATGTGGAAATGGCGCGCGTTTGCTCCTCCTCCTCCTCCCAGTTGGTTCAGTCGTCGCCCCGGCGGACGTTCCTTCCTGAACTGCAGCGCCACAGGCGAGAGGAGGTGGTTCCCTGCGAGGGAAGCGGCCGTACCACTTCCTGTTGTGTGTGTGGGGGGGTGTTAAGCGGTCTGGAAAGTGGGTGGATTGGAGTGGTTCGTCTCCGCCGCCCTCAAGAATCATGGGGAATGTAGTTCTGCGAGGGTTGAGGGCTGCCTTGCTCAAAATAATGGGTTTTTCTTTTAATACACGGGGCTAAAACTACCAATTCCTCTTTGCAGCATGAAGCCCTTTCACAGCTTGTATTGTACAGCTAATTACAATGTCTTTTACAACGTTCAGTGAGCAGATAAAAAAAATTGCACCCAACCACTAATAACTTCTTTCAATTCCCTCTTATAATTTCTGGAGACACCGTTGGTGGAATCTTTCGAGGAGTTGGACAGGGCGTTTATAAGTGGTGCATGTTTCACAAACATACAGTAAGGTTGATAGTTATAAACAAGTTTCCCTTCGAATGTCCCGGTCCTCAAACACTCTGTGCTTCAAACGGGAGAAAGCTGCACTAGCAGAGTTCAGGCGATGCTGGATACGATTGATCACCGAAGAATTATTTCTGGGGTTTTTTTTACCTTGTGAGCAGGCGGCAATACACACCCACAGCCACAAGGTCCGCCAGCGTTTAAGTTCTAATCATTCAGGCAATGCATTCTTCATCTTCAGAGGCAAGGAGATAGGACTACTTACTTTTTCTCTAGAGTTATTAACACACTCCCGCCCTAAATAAAGCTTGAGGTCTGACTACAGCTTTCCCATTTATTGTTCTATCACATGGGGAGAAGAGGCGTTCATAAGAACAGGTTACCACGTGTTGCACTTTAAAAGACAGGAAGCTATAATAAGTGGTCATTCCTGCAATGTATACATTTTTTAAAACAATGGGATCCAAATCTTATTGTTGAAGTTTTTTTGGGGGGGAACTCTGTTTATTGTAAATAAATTTGTATCATCTGTGTATCATCTGTGATACACAACTTGAATTTTAATCCATAATCCATTTATTTGGAAATAACTCCCTTTGATTTCAGTGTAGCTATGGTAATCTCATGAACTCATGGAAGCTTCACATCTCCCTAGTTGTGCAGCCCAGTCCTTTCTGTGTTTACTTGAAAGTAAGTTCCACTAAGTGCAACAGACTTTACTCCTAAATTAGTTTAGGAGTTAACTAAACCTGAACCCCAAAAACAGTTTAGAAAGTACAGGTAAACCAGAATCTCTTTGTTGCCTCAATATTACCTTTAAACACAAAAATATGAAATTTTGAAGGAAAAGCAACACAATAATCAGATTTTTAAAAAAAGATAAATGATTTATGATTAACAAGCCTCCTCAACAAACGTGTCCACATACACCCACATTCCAAGAATTTTGCAAAACATCAGTGCATAAAAATAGCATCTTTAGATGGTGGCAATAGCACATCTTGGCAGATTTATTTATTAATTTACAGGTATTGTAATGGGAATGTTTATCCAATACAATGAATCAAAATATTCAGCACTGTAACTGGGGAATTGCCCAGTAAAGTATGAGTGAGCTACAGGACAGATAGGTGTAAGGCTTGACGAAAGATGTGCTCAATGCCCCTCTGAGGCAGTAATTGTAGGTATGAGTTTGTGGGTGCTAGACATCCCTAATTCCTGAGTCCAGTAGAGATTAGAAGTTACGCAAGACAAATATACAAGCCAAGTCAGTTCCCTGACTAGGAAATCGCCTGGTGTGATGGACCATTCAGAAGACAAAAGGAAGGTAATGAGCCATTAGGAAAACCAAAAGAGAAAGGCTTTGTGCAAGAAGTACAAACCATATATCATAAAAACACCAGTCTCTGTTTGCCTCCTTTCGAAAAGGAAACACACCCTGAATAAGCACCTGGATTCTCACACAACTTGGATATTGCGGTGACCAGCTGCTACATTCAGCTGTGAGACACCAGGAGCTGAGAAATGTGAGAGCTGACCCAGATTGGCTCAGCCTCAATGTTGGTATGCATTGTATGAACTGATTCAAAATCTGCAAAGATGACTGTCAGAGCACACTTACTTTAATGTAAGTTTCATTGTAAACTGGACTTACTTAAAAGTAACCCTGTTGTGGAACAGGCTTTTATTTTCTTCCAGTGGTTGGGAAAGTTATATATCTACATGCAAACTAATGGTGGCTTAAAAACATCCTCTTCAGCAGCTCAGCCCTGACTGGTACATCCCTACAAGGATGGAAGCATTGTTTCTCCTAAGTGAATATGTTTGCTTTCATTTCGCCAGTTGTCCCCAAACATCTACTCTCTCTATGGAAGTGGGGTTTTGTCTCCCTGCTCACAGGCTCCTGTTCTGTTGGGCATCTATCTGTGACAATGTTTGAACAGAGCAAATGTGCATTATATCTCAGACAACATTGTCATACCTATTTACATGGGAATAAGCCCAACTGAACTCAATGAGACTTACTCTTGAGTTGCACTATAACTTTTGTAGATCTGAACAGTGTTGATATCACACGTATTATCTGGGAATCAACAAGACAATTGGGATTTTGTATGCACTGGATTTTATACGAACTGTATTCGGATCTTAACCTATTACACTGGTCAACAACAAATTTGTTGTCTGCGTTTTTTCAGTTGATTTAGGACGAATCTGATGCGCTGAATCAAAAAATCACATTGGTTTTGCTCAATCAGGTCAAGTTTTTGAGCTATGGCCACGTCTTTTTTTACGTTTTTGTTCACATGTACGCTTGTGTGGAGCATTTTAGAAGAAGTTGGTGGGGGTAAAATGCCATGTTGAATAATTGTTTTGATTGGAAATGATTATTTTAATGACAAGAAGTATTCAGGTCCGATAGTTCTGGGTGATTATGTCGAAAAGGGATCAGTTTGAAGTCATAAAACCTCGAAATCTTCCATAAATTGGTGCGGCAAAGCATAAAGTTGGGGGATCAAAACTAAGTTAATGGGACAGCCGCCCCACGAAGTATCCTGATCTTCAATCAGCACGTCGTCCTGTAGCTCATTGTGATGAAATTCCAGTACCTATCTTCGGAGAACTTCCTGACATTAGCGACGAAGATGCCTCCAGTGTTGAAGGACATGAAGAAGAAGTGGTTCTTGAAGATGATGCTCCACATCCATTTTCCCAAAAGGAGTTGAATGATCTAGTTCGCGACCTCGGCTTGTCAAAGGACTCTGCCGAACTGCTGGCATCCAGATTGAAGGAAAAAAACCTCCTCTCTGACAGTGCTCGCATCAGCTTCCTCCGCAACAGGCATCAAGAGTACCTCCGTTTTTTCTCGGACGAGAAGGACTTGGTGTACTGTGCAGATATTGCGCAGCTTCTGCTCAAGCTTGGAGTGCCACAGTACGAACCCAAAGATTGGAGACTGTTCATAGACAGCAGCAAGCGATCACTGAAATGTGTTCTGCTACACAACGGCAACCAGTTTGCCTCTATACCCCTGGCTCACTCGAGTACACTGAAGGAGAACTATGAAGCGGTGAAGTATGTGCTGGAGAAAATTGGTTATGATCAGCATAAGTGGTTTATTTGTGTTGACCTGAAGATGATGAACTTTTTGTTGGGACAACAGTCTGGCTTCACCAAGTACCCATGTTTTCTGTGCATGTGGGATAGTAGAGACCATGCTCAGCATTACACAAAGGAGGACTGGCCTGTGCGGGAGGAACTGGTGCCTTGCAAAGAAAGGAACGTCATCAACGACCCTCTGGTGGACAGAGACAGAATACTCTTCCCACCACTGCACATCAAGCTCGGCTTAATCAAGCAGTTCACCAAGCCTCTGGACAAGGATGGTGACTGCTTCACTTACTTGTGCCAGGCTTTTCCAGGATTGACCATGGAGAAGTTGAAACCTGGCATCTTTGACGGTCCTCAGATCCGTCAGCTCATCAGAGACCAGAGTTCGGAAAGTCAAGTGGAACTGGAAGCGTGGAAGGCATTTGTTCTGGTAGTGAAGAACTTTCTTGGCAACAATAAGGCCAGAAACTACGCAGAACTTGTCAACAACATGCTGACTGCTTTCAGAAACCTGGGCTGCAACATGAGCGTCAAGATGCACTACCTATTTTCACATATGGACCGGTTTCCTGAGAACCAGGGTTCAATGAGTGACGAGCAGGGGGAAAGATTCCACCAGGACATGAAAGAGATGGAGACCCGGTATCAGGGTCGCAGGGACACAGTCATGATGGCTGACTACTGTTGGACTCTGAAGAGAGACCTCCCTGCCACTGAACATTCCAGGAGTTCCAAGAAACGGAGGTTCAAGCCCTGAAGTTTGAAAAATGGTGAAGCGACATGCAATTTACATATAATTACCTTTATCAATGCCCACCATTCAATTTACAGTAAACCTGACCTGATGGAGAGAAACGGATGCCATTTCCTGATTCAGCAGTGCAAAAATACCCTAAATCAGTTGTAGAAATCTAGACAACATTCAAAAAGTAAAAAATGGTTGTCCAGTGTTATCTGTGTGAGGCTGATGGGCCCAACGGGGGGGGGGGGGGGAGTTGTGGCCTTGCCATCCATATGCAAGAGCCTATTTTAAACTAGCTAACTGCTTCCTACTCAAGGTAGCAGTTTTGCAGAGCAGGCGTAAACTTGTATCAAGCAGCTGAAGCCAAATGGATTGCTTTAGTGTAAAACTGATATTTAGGCAAGTGCCTTTAATTCTCAACAAGGGAGCACCCATTGGTTTCAATGGATATACCACAGTCTGAGACCTAGTTAATCAGTCTGGCCGACTTTTTAATGGGCTCGATCCAGCAGGAATGGGGTTTAGTTTGCACAGGGACGCTGGTATGTTTGTGTTTAACCTTTGCAAGCCTAGGAGTTTGCTTTGGATATTCACTACTTTGGCCTAAGTCCTGCCAACATCCTCCCCTAGCCATGGGAAGGAGGTCAAGAGTTTGCAGTTGGTAATAATCAATGGAGGGGCGATTATTACCGCTGGCCAGCATTAACGAGCACCAATTAAGACGCCCTTCCCCTCCAGGGAATAAAAGCCAAGGGGAAGCGGCGAGCCAAGTTACCTGTCCCTCTGGGCTATGGAGCGCTTTGTCTACCCGTCCTATAGCATCTACCAAAGTTATGGGAACGCCTTCAGCCACAGCCACAACGTGGCCCCCAGGCCGCCATCTAAGCAAAAGCAGCCTGGCTGGAAGCAGAGCAAGAGCAGCAGGAGCAGCATCCCGAGCCCTTACCGGGGCCCCCTGTCTGCCCCTTCCTCGGCCCCGCTGCCGCCTCTGCCGCCGCCGCCGGCCTCGCCGGATTATTTAGACAGCTACAAGCGGGCCCAGCTGAAGGCGCTGCTCTCTCAAGTCAGCCCCGGCCTCGCCCCGAGGCTCCGCAAAGCCAGCACCAAGGAGGTGGGCACCCAGGTCAACCCGCGGGTGGACGCCGCCGTGCAGTGCTCGCTCGGGTCCCGCCAGCTCCAGAACCTCCCCGGGCGGGAGCCTCCGCCGCAGCAGGGCCGCCAACTCTCCCCTTGCACCGAAGAGGAGGAGGCGGCGGCGGCAGAGAAGCCGCCGCCTACGGGGCGAGAAGGAGGGCCGCCATCCCAGCAGCAAGCCGAAGGGCCCGAGGGGAAGGAGCCCCTGGAGCCGGAGAAGGGCGCTCAGGCTGAGGCGAAGGGGAAGCTTCCAGGCAGCGGTGAAGGAGAGGAACCCGCCCAGCAGCTGCGGGACGGGGAGGGCGACACGGCCCACAAAGGCGCCGCTGACGCCGCCGCGGCCTCAACCGCCACTGAGGGCAAGAGAGCTGCTTTCCAGGTGAGTTGGGCCTCTTGGTCTCCTCAGTTCATTCGCTAGGGGCGCTGTGGAGGCGCGAAAAAAGGCGCGAAGGCCGCTTTATCCGACTCCTGAAATTCTCGCTGAGGGAGTGAGGCGCCGCCTCCTACTGGAGACGTTTTAAGACAAGTCAGGCCCCTCTCCAGCTACTGTTCCTCCCCGTCCACTGTGGGATCCACCTCGGGGTCATATTTCGTGTTTAGCAGAAGGACAGCGGGCAGTTCTAACGGGTTTCAGTAAACAAGTGGGTTTAATAACCAAAATAGGGAGCTCCCCCATTTCCTTTTTAGCTTCCTTAGCTGAAAGCAGGACCAAGACTCACTGAATGTTAAGAGTTCTGGGAAATCTTTCCTGGCTTGTGAAGTTGCTAAGTATACACTAGTGTTTCCCAACCTTGGGTCTCCAGCTGTTTTAAAACTACAACTCCCATCTTCCCTAGCTAGCAAGACCAGTGGTCAGGGATGATGGGAATTGTAGTCCGAGAACAGCTGGAGACCCAAGCTTGGAAACACTGTGCCTATTCAGGACTGTTATGTCCTTAACTGCAGATATTAGGGGCTGAGTCTGGACCCTTTGGATTGCTAATCTGCCATGCACTTAATTTTTTAGAAGCTTAAGCGTTTTGGGTGAGGGGTGCCAACACTTCAATACAAGCCTGGGCAAGTTTAAATTGAGTTGAGAAAGCCAGACTTGTTTATAGTAGCTCCTCCCAACTTCTAAGCATGCCTATAGGGAAGCAAGCTCCACTTAACGTGGAGAAACTGTTAAGTACATTTAGGTATGGTCTGTGAAAAGTCACTGTCTTGTTAAGTGAGTGTGACTCCTGTGTGTGTGAGGGACCTGTGGCCCTTGGGATGCTGGGCCTGAAGCTCCCATCATGGCAAAGATTAATGGGAGTTGTAGTCAACATCTGGAGGGCCACATGGTTTTATAGCTGTTGTAGTAAGCAAAAGAGGAATGATGGTGGTTGAGAACCTAGTGGCAACTCTTATTTACTGTAATCTTTGAAGTTAATTTGGCATGTAACCCAATATGGAAAAAGAATGATTTTGCATTCATGTGAGGAACATTTAAGGCTGTGAGAAATTAGGTTTTCACAGCCACATCCTGCATGATTTTTTTTATTTTTGCAATGGAAGACCGCTACACTCAAAAAGACCTGGCTTCTGAGTAAATGTACATAAGATTGCAACCTGTGTGCAGTGGACTTACGACTATACTTTTTGGGCTAGGCCATAAGATTTCTGCTAGACTAACCAGTCAGCATTGCGGGGGTGGTATAAGGTGACAAAGTGAAGTGGGTATCTTTAGTCTTGTGCCTGCATGAAGATTAAGTTTTTTGGTGTTTGAATAAAAATTACTCTTACAGAAATCTTTGTAATACCCTTCTTGCATATGTCCATGAAGTATGAGCTAAATGACACAAAAAGGTAAGTTTACAGTATTACTTCGTATCTCGTGCGCTCCCACTGCTAGCTTTCAAAGCCACATTCATGTTGGCCACAATCCATAAAATTCCTGTAGTTTATTGACAAAGACTGCTGTTGGATACATTTTGTCTTAAAACTGCTTCAATTTGACTAGATGTAGAGTAAGCATTAACAATAATATATCTTGCATTTTCCATTGCCTGCCTTAAACAATAAGCCTGCAAATAGTAATAGAGTTGGCTTAATACTATAAAGATTTCTAAATGTGGTACACATTAATTTATTATGCTGCTAATCAGCTATTTTCTATTACAGTTCCTAGAACAGAAGTATGGCTATTTCCATTGCAACGACTGCAAGACCAGATGGGAAAGTGCTTACGTATGGTGCATTTCTGGAACCAATAAGGTATTTAGATGAAAAGGCAAAATTTGCTTCTAGAGGGTTTGCTTTTGGGTACAAACAAAAGGGTTGCTGTACCTTACCAGAAAGCGGAGAATTGTTTATGAATTGAAGTGCTTCACAAACCTTCACAAAGGGTTTTTGAACATTTTCCAGAAATAGCTGTGTTTGTCTTTAAGGTGCGAAAAGCTTGTTCCTGCTGCAGTTGACTGATTTATTGTAGCATAAGCTTTTGTAGACTAGCAGAATGCTCATGCTAGATTTTATTTATGATACCACAACACTTTCATCTTCTTGACCAGAAGATAGCAAGGAAATACTGATGCTATTGTCATACGACCCACAACTCTTTTGAACTATTACCAGTCTCTGTTAATCAGGTTTCTTGTTCATTAATACCTGACAAAATGCTAGTACTGGAACCTTTTCAGTGGAATATTTGGAGACACTGAATGGAAGCTGTTCCCGTTAGCTCACTTACGATGCCTGATACAGATAAGTAGCCGTGTTGGTCTTCCGTAGTCAAAACAAAATAAAAAAAATTCCTTCCAGTAGCACCTTAAAGACCAACTAAGTTAGTTCTTGGTATGAGCTTTCGTGTGCATGCATGTGTGAGCTTTCGTGTGCATGCATGCGTGTGTATCTGAAGAAGTGTGCATGCACATGAAAGCTCATACCAAGAACTAACTTAGTTGGTCTTTAAGGTGCTACTAGAAGGAATTTTTTTATTTTGTTTATGATGCCTGAGTGGGAGATGTTTTTGTTAACCTGTGGGTTAACATGCAGCTGCAAAGATCTTCCTAAGGACCTCAGACTTCTGTCCGTCCTGTTGAAATTAGGCCTGAAAGAAGCCTTCCATTGCAGCCCATACTTTTTTCAAGCCTAATTGCAATGGCCGGAGAATTTGGGGGGCTGCAATCGGGAGGGGGTTAATCCTGTCCTCCCTACCTGTGAATCTCCCTGAAGCAGCTATGTTTGGAAGAAAACTTTATATTGGCTTAAATAGAATGCCACCCCCCTGTCCTGACAAAGCCCGTCAAAGATGCAAGATAATCCTGAAAATTTAATATAGTGTTGTGAATCAATGAAACCTAACTGCATGTAAACCTATTTTTGCTCTGGATATGTAACTTTGTAAAGAATTGACAAATCTAGACGTTTGATCTGAGAAGGCTTTCTTCTAATGGCAATCACCTTCCTTTGCATAGGTTTACTTTAAACAGCTTTGTCGCAAATGTCAGAAGAGCTTTAATCCTTATAAAGTGGAAGCAATTCAGTGCCGTGTAAGTAACACGTTTCCTAAGATGTGTTAAACAGTTAGAAATACTTGCCTACCTTAAATGGCAGTGTTCAGGGAATAGAAAAAATATATATGGAGAAGTCACGTTTAGCTTCCTTCACTGTTAGCACCAAGACTAGCTGTGGGGGTAATTTCTAGGAGGCTTGGTATCAGTCATACGAGTTGGAAAGGACCACGTGGATCATCTAGCCCAACCCCCTGCAATACAGGAATATTTTGCCCAGCATAAAACCTATGGCCCTTTATTAGGCAAATAGAAAACTGTATAGCAGGAGAAGGCAAACTTTTCTGTCAACAGGCAAAGTTCTCTTGGGAAGTAAGTAATCCTCTGGGAGCTACATGTTTGCATTGGTCACAGCTACCCTCTACACTAAAGACAATGGCTTTCCACACATTTTTGAATGTGGGGTGGTGAACTTATCTCACCCCACCCTCCTTGAAATTAGGCCCTGGAGCTGCAGGTTTCTCATTCATAGGAACAGGCGACTTTTGAGCTGCTTTCAAAACAAGTAGAACAGCCTATCTTAACCTGTGGGTGCCCAGATGTTGTTGTACTACAACTCCCATCACCCCTAGCTAGCAAGGCCAGAGCTCAGGGATGATGGGAGTTATAGTCCAACAACATCTGGGGACCCACAGGTTGAGAACCGCTGAAGTAGAACATGCAACTATGGCAGGAACCCTGAGCCACGGTGGCACAGTGGACACAGTGCTGAATTAGAAAAATAACAATAGAATTATGGAACTAGTATACTGTAAAATACATCAGTAGCAGAAAGCCAACTTTGGGAGGAGAAGTTTGATCTGTTCACTAATTTAAATATGTTATCCAAAGATCTGTGCAAAGACTCGTTGCTCCTGCCCCCAGAAGAAAAGGCACATTGACCTCAAGAGGCCTCACCGTCAAGAGCTGTGTGGCCGCTGCAAAGGCAAAAGACTCTCTTGTGACAATACTTACAGCTTCAAATACATTATCTAATTTGTGCTGTTCTTGCACATGGCACCATGCACTTTGTTACTTGTTTCATAACATGGCTTTGACCTTAGGTTTCTGACCCGGCATTGGATACTGGAGTAAAGATTTTTGTAAGACTAGGAAATATTTGTAGTTTATTGGGGTAACTTGTAATGAATTTGAATTCCACTTCAATTGTAATGGTCGCTGATATGGAAGACTAGCTATAGTACATGAAAGCTATATTGAAGGATGGGAAATTGAGGAATTTCTATGTAGCAAACCTAAAATTTCTATAAGGGGCCAGGTTATCCCACTTGATGCTGTTTCATTTACACTTATGAATCCTGTACTGTAATGACAAATTACTAATAACAAGGTCAGCTGTCTCTTTGCATACCTTTCTAAAACTAATAAAAATATTCTTAACCACTGAAGACTATAAACTATTCCATATATTGTCCTCTGGTACAATCTCTGCAGTGGAAAATATTTATTAAATGGAATAAACAGAGTAATTCTGATCTCGGCAGATGGCCTGCTTTTTCTTTTTTTCTCTAACTGAACAGATACCTCAGCATAAGTGTTAGATTTAAAAGTCATACATTGATCATGACTTGGAGAGTCTCTGTCCTTGTATGTTATATGCAAACAGTTGAGTTTCTTTCCTGAAGTAACTTATGAAGATGAATTTCCCCTGCCTTGTTTCATTTTACAAAGAAACCAACTTTGTAAACTAATATGATAATAAATGCAGTTGTCTTTCATCCAGTGTGCTCAGAGTGCCAAGAATAAGTAAATAGCACTGGTAGCAATTGTTAAAAAGGAAATAAAGGTTGGTCTGTAGTGGCACTATTAGAAGCAGCATAGTTTGACATTAGTATAGATAGCTGTACAATGGGGTGATCTGAGATATATATACACACACATTCTCTGTATAAATTTGGTATAGGACAGTGAGCAAGGTGTAAGACAGGATACCTATCAGTAGCGGAAATTAGGCCAGTTTGAGAAGGTAATCAGCTTTAGTTCTAGTGTCTCAAATAGCTTGGTTTTCTGACATTCACAAGCATTTTCGTATTTACAGAGCATTCTTCCAAACAGAATGGTGGCAAGGGTCTCTTTGTAGAGACAGCATTCAAGTCATGCCATGTAAGAGAGCACGTCTTCCTTGCTATTTAAGAGGACTGCAACAGGCAGGCACAAAGTTGAGAACAGGCTTGCCACAGATGGCAGGACAGGATACCACTAAGAACCAGTGAAATCCAGCAAAAGGCAGAAATATTCTCCATACTTAAGGATTATGGAGGTATGCTGTCGGTTGCGAAGCATAAAACTACTCTTCATTTCAACAGTATTGGAGCAGCAACATAGTGCATATAAAATCTAAGTTGCAAGCACTTAATGGGGAAATGTGTAAAACCCTGCTTTACTTTCTCATGCACTCAGAACTATAGCTGGATCACTTTCCAGGTAGAGTTAAAACTAGGACAGTGTGGGCACTTACGTATTTTCCAGAGCTGCTTGAGGAGCAAGAATTACATTTTCACCCCAAATGGTACACTTCCAGCATATTTGCTTAGTCATAACGATTAAGTGTACTACTTCTGTAAGTTTGCATAAAATAGTGTATGAACTTATTCTTGCAACCTCCACTTTCCCTTTACAATTTAAATGTGAGTACCTTACTTCAATTTTGTTTGGCTAACCCCCTTAAGAGTGGAGAAACATACACCATTTTTCATCCAGCTAGGGCTATGCATTTGAAGCCAACTTCAGAATAAACAGCCTATTTTTCAAAGCTGCTTCTGGTCAAATGAGAGATTACATTTGTTTCCTTTATGGGTATTTAGAAAGCAGCTATTTGAGTGTTGTGATGACTGCATGTTAGTTCAAAACCAACTGAAAGCAATAACCTTTGTACCGTATCATACATTCATTCCATATTAATCAGTACACACACAGGCATGTTTGTATATATGCATATGTATATATATTATAATGACCTTGATATTTTAGTTAGGTGATCCTATTCTGATCAAAATATCAACCAAAAGGTACTTCACAAAAACCTTTAAGTGTATTTACAGAGTGAATAAGTGAGACTATGCTGCAATAAAAGTGTCTTAAATGTGCAAAAAGATTTGCATGCACCCATTTAACACATTACAGCAGTTAAGTGCAAGAGAAACTTACATATTACCAAAAAAATATTCTTAAGTACAACTCAAAATTCACTTTGCATTTCTTAACTGTTAAAACAATGTATGTTAAATTAAAATATCCATGCGGGGCAGGTCAAAAGAATTAAAATCAGCAATGTGATGTTTCCCTACAAAATAGCAAGGTATACCAGACCAACCATCCTTATATAATATAAATATATTCATAAAAGCAACCCTCTAGTAAAAAGCAGCCAAAATCTTTTTTTAAAAAATCTTCCTTGTCCATTCATAGGTACTTTGGCCTTAATAACAGACCTTTTACAACAGGATCTAGTACCTTCCAAGACAGTAGCCTAGCAACATCAGGAAATGTACTTCATAGCAGCTTGGTTTTCCCCCAAAAGATACAGTAATCATATTTAAGTTACAGTGTACATTTAAAACTGTAGTCCTTTACAACCTCTTTCATACACACAGGCTCTCAGCTTTCAAAAAGACAGTCTCGCAGTGTCCTGTCGCTAGCTTCATTCTGCCCATTTTTTAAACTTGGTCAAAAGGGGAAAAAAATGTACAAGATTAAAAAACAAAACCATCCTCAAGTGAAGGAAAGATTGCACTTTTGCCAACCTAAAAATAAATTTCTAGAAAGGAAGTCTTGTTCAGTGTAGTAGTCTTTGGTATGTATGGAAGTCACTTCTTCAGTAGTGAACTGCTGTTGTCCAGTGAAATACATTTTGTTTGTGCAGCTCAAAACAAAGGATTCTATGCTACCTTTGTCCTTGCAGTATTGCTACACGTTGAAAACACTGCCCAGCTCCTTTTGGAAAATGTTGTAAAGGTAACAAGACTGACTACAACTTGACCAAGTCTTTCTAAGGCTGAGAAGGCATTGAACCACCTCACCCCAGCATGGAAGCAATCCCAGCTTGAATGAAAAGGGGGGCACAAGACTTTTGTCAGAGACTTGTGCCGGAAACACTGGAGTCTGGAAGAAAAGTATTGATGACTCGGTAGCTTTGAGCCCTGCGGATCATGTCCCGGATCTCTATGTTCAGCTCCATCAGTTTAGTACAGATTTCTGTCAGGCTTTGATTAGAGCCTACTAGAGCGTAAGTGCCAGACTGCCCCAGTGTTTGGTGCCGGAAGTAAATATTCAGTAGGGTCTGGACCTCATCATCAGAACTGCTTCCAAAAATGTCATTGGGCCATAAACTCCTGCAGGGAAATGAGTATAAAAAAGCCAGAGTTAATTTAAGGATCTCTTTGCTATTCAAGAAATAGATTCCATCTTTTGTACAAGTTAAATCCCTTCCCAATTCCTCTGCAGCTATATTTGCATATTTTGGGCAACTCGTATACACATTCCATGCCACTGAAAAATAAGTCTTGCAGGGAACTGCATGAGGTAACAATCAATATAGGCACATGGGATTCACTATTAGTAGGGGGGGAAATCGGTATAAGTATTTCCTTCAGGAATGAAGGTGGATGCCCATGCTTCTCTACCATGCCAAACTACAGAAGCACCCCTAGATGGGAAACAGAGGAGGTAGCAAGGTGTTTCTGCAACACATTACTATGGGGATTTGATGAACTAAAACAACATTTTACAATAATAAATAAAAAGTTCTGGCCTGGGTAAAGGTTTGACTAAATGATCAACTATAAGGAGTTGGTACATCTCTGGCCCAAACTATGCATGTGGAAGAAACCATTCCTGGGAGCTGAATGCACTTCCCATCATAGCTTGACAATCACTGCTTTGTGCAATGGTTTAAAAAAAGGGGGGGGGAGGAAACAAAGTATAAGGAACTTCTCCCATAAAAGACACACAGAAATTAATGTATGATGCACTGCTTCACAACATTTTCATTTAAATGAGGCTTGCACAATAAAAGTGCTTAGTAAATTGTGCCTTAAAATGATTACAAATACCTTCGGACTGAATCTGAATACACTTGTTAGCGCAAATGAAGATGTGTGTGTAAAGTTACACAGGAAGAAAGGAAAAATATGACGTCATGATCAGCCACTTGATTAAGTTACCTGCATTCCCTTATTTGGTGTAGAGCTTTTCCAAGCTCATTGTTTTTCAGACACTCCAGCATGGACTGAATGGCTACTTCTGTAGAGGTGAACATGGGTTCAGAGGTACCACATTCTACAATCAGCGGTTCCATTGCAATGGCAGCACTAGCTTCCTTAAGGTTCTTCTTTAACTCACTCAGCTCTCGTGACATATTCAGTAGCTGTTAAGGAAAAGAGAATTACATTCACCAATGGACAGTGGTACCTCGGGTTACATACTCTTCAGGTTACATACGCTTCAGGTTACAGACTCTGCTAACCCAGAAACAGTACCTCGGGTTAAGAACTTTGCTTTGGGATGAGAACAGAAATCGTGCTCCAGCGGTGCGGCAGCAGCAGGAGGCCCCATTAGCTAAAGTGGTGCTTCAGGTTAAGAACAGTTTCAGGTTAAGAACAGACCTCCGGAACAAATTAAGTACTCAGCCTGAGGTACCACTGTACAAGTTTTCTCTATTGGGCATCAAAAATATAAAATCTGCACCATTCAAGGACAAAGTGATAGCTTCATTTCTTGCAACTGGGTGTTTGAATAAAATTTAAATACACATGTGCAAGATGAATAAGGAACTCCATTTGTGAATGTATACTGAAATACTGCTAGAAGAGCGAATGTATAAAAACATTACTGTACTTTATATCTGAGTAGTGAAGCTCAGTGGTGATCTTCAGATATCCACTATCTCTCATGCCAACCTACCTACCCAGAGTTTTGAGAATAAAAGGGAGTTGGGGAGAACCATGTATTTGAACTCCACACAAGAAGAGCAGCTTATAAATGTAAGAAAGTAAGTACCCAGTTTGAAATCCATCCACATTTTCTCTAAACTAATAGAATGCGCTAAACCTCTCTATAGTTATCATTCATGATCTTGAACAAGCAGCCCTCATTTAAGATACATTAGATTGCTGTACGAAATAAACACCACACAGGAATGCATAGCAATTATTTCAGCAAAAGGCTTGATTGTTGCAACATACCTCTGGCATTGTACTAACTTCGTGCACTTGTCCGATGAGTTTACAGTAAGACTGAAAAAGCAACAACAACTGGAAGTGCAGCTTATATAATCTCTGGCACAGTTCCAATTGCTAAA
The DNA here is from genome assembly GCF_951804945.1 of Podarcis cretensis. Classification (NCBI taxonomy): domain Eukaryota; kingdom Metazoa; phylum Chordata; class Lepidosauria; order Squamata; family Lacertidae; genus Podarcis; species Podarcis cretensis. The sequence goes on along the minus strand of NC_137173.1, from coordinate 28,361,620 downwards.
GAAATAAAATTGTAAAAGGGGTAAGTTATTAAGAAGCAACAGGTTGGACATTATTTTTCCGTAAGCAATAAACTGCTAATCAGGGATTACAAAACAATGCTGAAATAAGACCAAATACTGCTGTAAATAGGGAATATATGGAGAATATGGGAAGCATGTGCCATCTCTACATCGCCAAAGTGCACTTCAGTGGCATTTTTTACCTCATTATAATGTGCATCACCGTTTTAATCTGATGGTGACACAAGTGCTTGTTCCAAATGATCACAATAACTGTATTCAATTGTACAATAAACCATGGTTTCTTGTTATGGGAGCAAACAGTGAAGCTTCAGTTCATGTCCTTGGTCCTTGGTCTACCTCTGGCATGGCTTTTGGTTCTGGGTTTTGTTTTGTTTTTTTAATTAACTAACTATAACTTACTGTTACACTTGATAAACTGCAGTTATCTTAAGTATGATTCATTTGAAATAAGCCAACTTTAAACCATGCATTATAAAGCTGGCTTCTATGGTTATAAAGTTTACAATGCAGATGTAATGCTAAACAGGTTAATCAAAACTGAAAGTAAGAGGTTTTTATCTCCTCATGGCCATGCTGGAGGGGAGTGTAGAAACCTGAAGCTCACTGTGGCCTGCTGCCATCGCAATCAATAATTGTCTACTGTAACATCCAAACACAACTTTTGTTTAAATACCATTATATAAACACTGCGCTTCTGAGGTCTTAGCTTGTAGTTGCTTAATTAGAATGCCTGCCTGCATTTATACAATCTACATTTTTTTGTGAAAGAAATGTTATGGACTTGGCTCATTAAAGTTTGTTGTATTAGTCAAGGAAATAAAAATAAATGTGCTTTATTGGGTTGATGCAGGAGTTTCCCACTTCTTCAAAAGTGAAATTGCAATTTCTTTCAAACTGCATTTGTAACTTAGTTTAGACACACAATGGCTGGCTAAATTGAAAACCTTAAAAATATACGACTTCCATGAATGGGTGCTTATGACTATAGTGTTGAACCACAATAGTTCTGTGCCATGACAATCCCTTGTTATGCAGAGAGAAAGGGGAGGTGGACACAATCCATTCTGTGTGGTCACTTGAAAGCAGCAGAAATCCTCATATTTGGATGGCATATCCATGTACTGAATTTGTAACTGGTGCATGTGCATCTGGCCTTAGGAAGGAAAAGGCGAGTTGGAGTTTCATATAGGAGTCATGTATAGTCCTTTAACACCAGGTAATTGCTGGTTCACTGCTTGCGGCTAAGGGCTGATGAGGGACAAGAAAGGAGGAGAGAAATTGGCTCCACTAAATTGAGGAATCCCTGAGATGAGAAAAGTTGTACATGTGGGGAGGATGGATTTATCATATTCCAGGGGTATCATACTCTAAAATGGATTAGATTCCTTTATTCTGTATTACATAATGAAATTCTCAGTTTAGCCTAGAATGAAAAACTCTCATTTTAGAGAAAGGCAGTACAGAAATTACTTGTTTTAGTAGAGCCATTACTTCTGTTCTCTTCCTTCACACATTAAGCAAGTGAGGGCTTTGATTATTGTCCAAATATAATTTATATAACAATTTCAAATTGCATGTGACAAGGCGAGAATTTATAAATACGGTAAACTATATTCGAACTGTCCAGGAAACTGAGATAAAACATAGTACAAACATTTCTTGTAATAATAAACGGAATTAATAAGAACAAAAAGAAAAAGGGGGAAACGTGCTAAGAGTTAAAACAGGGAAATAGGAGAGTGCATTAGTCCATATTTTAATGGACAAAGAATATGAAAACTTTTAACTTACTGCAAGAGATTCCATTTGCTACACAGCAAGCATGGCACAGGAAAAAGGAAAGGAAAGAAAGTATAGTGTCAGTGTAATGCATGCAACTGGAAAAGCACAGGCTTCTTTCCTCGTCTGCCAGCAGTATTAGCACTTCTCTTTACTTGCTAAGTGATTCAGAATGTATCAACTGCACAACATGCACGGCAACAGCTGTTTAAACAAAATTTTGAATAATCACAGTTCTAATGCAGTCACTGTAATTATCTAAGTTTGAGCATAACTTTTTCTGAAAGCCAGTCTGGATTACTCTAAAAATAGGTTATTTACACCTTAGAAATGAAACAGTTCAGTGCTCTTAAAATTCACCTATAGAATTCTTTGCACCCAAGGCATCCATTATAGTTCAGCGATAGACTGGCTCTGTAGCCAATCTCGTTGCTGACCAGGATTTAGAGTTACAAGCTGCCTCCATGGAGTAAGAATGCACACTTTTAATATGCAGAGTTCCATTGAAACGGGCATGAACACAAAATAACTGCAGTTTTAATTATTTTGTGGCGGCTGATTATAAAAGCGTGTGAGGTTATTTGAACAGGAAGTTGGTTGCGCTAGCAGTTGCACATGGAGGTTCATAGTGTCAAATGCCATGCAGCTGATACAGTCCAGCACCATGCTAGTAAATATGAAGTCAAACAAAGAGATGAGACAAGCTATTAACAACTGCAGAATTGCACTGGCAGCTGTTTGCATTTTGGGCATACATCTCAACATTTTTCATAAGCTGGGATACTATCTGAATAATACAACCATTAACTACTGAATTTATTTCCCCCCTCAGATTACCATAAGAATATAAACCTATTGCCATTTGGCATAGGAAAAAGTAGGGAAATGTTCAGTTTTAAGCCAGGAATATGGGGTGGGTTGAATGTCTCCACATGAATACTGATTTGTTTCAACCAGCCATGTTCAATGGCAAAGCATGTAAAAGCCTTAAGCCATTCCAGGACAAAGTAATAGATCGCTAACAGTGCAATTCTATACATGCCTACTCAGGAGTATGTTCCATTGAGTTCATTGGGGCTTACTCTCACAAAACTGGATACAAGATTGTAGTTTATATAATTTTATTTTAAAGAACATATACTGGAAAAATCTGGCATGAAAATAATTTAGCACCTTCTTTATTCAATGAATTACAATGAGCTGTTGTTATTGTGCTGGTATTTATATATTGTAAGCCACCCTGGAATTTTTAATGAAGGATGGTATAAAATGTTTTTAGACAGATAGGTTCATGAAATGGGAGGAACTTTGGATTGGAGCTGCTGCTATTTGTAAATAGGTAAAGGTAAAGGGACGCAGGTGGCGCTGTGGGTTAAAGCCTCAGCGCCTAGGACTTGCCGATCGAAAGGTCGGCGGTTCGAATCCCTGCGGCGGGGTGCGCTCCCGCTGCTCGGTCCCAGCGCCTGCCAACCTAGCAGTTCGAAAGCACCTCCGGGTGCAAATAGATAAATAGGGACCGCTTACCAGCGGGAAGGTAAACGGCGTTTCCGTGTGCGGCTCTGGCTCGCTGGCCACGTGACCCGGAAGTGTCTCCGGACAGCGCTGGCCCCCGGCCTCTTGAGTGAGATGGGCGCACAACCCCAGAGTCGGTCAAGACTGGCCCGTACGGGCAGGGGTACCTTTACCTTTACCTTAAAGGTAAAGGGACCCCTGACCATTAGGTCCAGTCATGACCGACTCTGGGGTTGCGGCGCTCATCTCGCTTTATTGGCCGAGGGAGCTGGCGTACAGCTTCCAGGTCATGTGGCCAGCATGACTAAGCCACTTTTGGCGAACTAGAGCAGCGCACAGAAATGCCGTTTACCTTCCCACCGGAGCAGTACCTATTTATCTACTTGCATTTTTATGTGCTTTCGAACTGCTAGGTTGGCAGGAGCAGGGACCGAGCAACGGGAGCTCACCCCGTCGCGGGGATTCGAACCGCCGACCTTCTGATCAGCAAGTCCTAGGCTCTGTGGTTTAACCCACAGCGCCACCCGTGTTTTATAAATAAAAGTCCTCAAAGCATTTAAGGAAGACTTAGCATTTAGCTAAATCAAGATCATGCTGTAATCAACTGATTTCCCCCTAAGCATTCTTGTAATACAGAAATATCAGTTTTAATTCATTATTATCCTCCTTTGTAGAATCAACATAGTCACCTCAATAATTTTCACTTATTCAAAAGTGAACCTAGCTATCAATATTGCCGAATAAGAGTTTGGAAGCACAGTACAGAATCAAAGTCCTAAGGTTTGGGACAATGACCTCAAAACTGCTCATACTAACTTTCCCCTGTCCCTGCATATCACCAAACCCAAAGGGGAGCAGAACCAGTTTACAAAGAAAGAACAACAGGTGACACAAGAAAGCAAGACAAATGAGTAAAATGAAAAAGATTTTTTAGAAGTGCAAAAAAACCAAGAACAGTAAAATTAAGAAGTTATGAGGTACAACATTGCCAAAACCAACAACCAACCCAAATCATTATGGAGTGGGAAGCGGGGAGACAATGGTCATATTTCAGATAGACATTTCCTCATGCACTTTTTAATAAAATAAAATAAAATAAAATATTTATTTACAGCTGCCCTTCCCGGCCAGGGCCGGGTTCAGGGCGGCTAACACCAAATTACGATAAAACGTAATAGAAAAACACAACAACAACAACAACAACAACAACAACAACAACAACCAAACAGTTAATTAAAATACGGCTTAAAATACAGCCTCATTTTAGTAGTAGCAGCCCATAAATCAAGACTATAAAGGAAGGAAGCATCAGATAACAACAACAACAACAACAACCAAACAGTTAATTAAAATACGGCTTAAAATACAGCCTCATTTTAGTAGTAGCAGCCCATAAATCAAGACTATAAAGGAAGGAAGCATCAGATAGCCCCCCGAGCCAGCTATCCATGCTGGTCCTACATGGGCCAGCAAAAAAGCCAAGGGGAAATTTATATACAAAATCCCATATAAGGGATCAGAGTGAGTCTAAGCCGAAGGCCAGGTGAAACAGCTCCGTCTTGCAGGCCCTGCGGAAAGATGTCAAATCCCGCAGGGCCCTAGTCTCTTGTGACAGAGCATTCCACCGCATTGGGGCCAGTGCTGAAAAGGCCCTGGGCCCTAGTTGAAACCAATCTAACCTCCTTGAGGCTCGGGACCACCAAAGTTTTGTTATTTATGGACCTTAAGGTCCTCCGTGGGGCATACTAGGAGGTATCCAGACCCTGTCACTTTTCTTAATCATTGTTGGCCACACATGGTGTTATAGTTGTTTATATTTCTGCCTGCTTCCTTTCAAAGGCACTACTGTGGGATGCAGCCTCAGGCAATTTTTTTTTTGGGGGGGGAGCTGTTTGGCTTTGCCCCCACGCACGGTAAATGCCATTAAAAAAGAAAGAAAGGCAACATGGTGTCTTAGAATCATAGAATCATAGAGTTGGAAGAGACCACAAGGGCCATCGAGTCCAACCCCCTGCCAAGCAGGAAACACCATCAGAGCACTCCTGACATATGGTTGTCAAGCCTCTGCTTAAAGACCTCCAAAGAAGGAGACTCCACCACACTCCTTGGCAGCAAATTCCACTGTCGAACAGCTCTTACTGTCAGGTGCTCCAGTTTCCTTCCTGTCTTAAAATAAGCCATGGTGATCTGGAAAACGTTTGACTAAGCATGGATGGCAAATCACTGTACAAAGATGTACGGAAATGAATTGCTTTCCTTTGGCTGAATAGAAAAATTTGAATGATACAAAGTGTTCTCTAGTAGCCTAAAATAATAGCTTCACTTTACAAAGGTCAATTAAAAATAAACCACTTGACTGGAAACATCTTGCCAGCTACTACACTAGCCTGTACTAGATTCACACAAACTGTCCAGAACTGCTACATGAACACCAGGGTTTACTTTGTGCCAGGGTTGTTTTCAGTATCAGTTTAATAATAGAATATGTGATACAGTAAAAAAAAACAAAAACCTTTAGCTGGGCAAGTGAAAAGCGTTTCTCCACATACCGAGAGCTTAAGGAGAACAGGCTCCCAGACAGACAGGACCCCATCACCTGGCCTTGCCCCCAGAAATGAAAACCTGGCCTGGCTTGCATGGCACAGTACACTAGACTAAGGATTACTGGTACCATGTGAATGTGTTGGTTCCCACAGAGCAGTTTACATTCATTTTAGCTCAGCATAAGGCATGGCAGCCAAGCTAAGGCTTAAGCTAAGCATGTCATCTGAACATGGAGTTGTGCTTTGTTCTTAGCTGCGGATCATAGTTAAGGATACTTCACCATGATATTGGGTTCAGATGACATGCTGCGGAAGAGAGCTGATGTTAAGGAGCCTAGGAGCATTAGGATTAGAAACTGTGCATAGGGGGGGTGATGAGTCCCAGATGTGAGGCCTAACTCCAGCCACCATCCCTTCATATTTGGATATTTCCTTAAAGTTGCAGGTTAGCACAACAGCTATTAAGATAGAAGGAGTATTAGGGGGAAAGCACATGGCTAGCTGGTTAGTACATATGTGCCAACTTGTTTCCATATTAATTCCTGGCCATCCAGAATTAGTAAAAGAAAATTTTGGAGAGTTGTTAGGCAATCCTCCACATGCTCTCTTTTTTTTGCGCTTCCCTGGAAACTTGGTGGTGAAACTGGAAATGAACTAGGTATGATGGTGTTGATTTTTCCCATGAAAGATAAGAACCTTTGGATTATGGTTGGGGGGTATGAGCATGAAGGAGTAAGGGAGTAGTACCTTTATCCAGAGCTTCACAAGACCTATGCAGCACAAAGATCTCAAGAATGCTCTGTTGGAGTAGGATGGGAATATATATAGTACCTACTTATATTATGTTCTATGCCTGCAATATATTAGATTGTGCCTATGGTCTGAAACAAAAATAGAAGGTACAAAAGCTTTTACCGTGGTCAAGATGTAATATGGAATTGTAACTTACTGCAGAAACAACATAACAGATCAAATCCTTGATTACCTTCTCCTCAGAGTCTCCTGGCTGACAGGTGATAACACCATCTCTTGAGCCCCCAGCGAATGTTGCCTTGCAGTTTGCCAGCCACTGTAATTTGGAAAGAAAACAGACGTATAAAGTTATTTGAAGCCAGTGTGGTGTAATGGTTTGAGTGCTGGACTAGGACCTGGGAGATCAGGGTTCAAATCCCCACTCAGCCACTAAGCTCACTTGGGTGACCTTGGGCCAGTTACCATCTCTTAGCCGAACCTTCCTCACAGGGTTGTTGTGAGGATGAAACAGGGAGGAGGAGAACCTTGAGGTCCTTGGAAGATAAAGGTGGCATAAGGTAAAGGGACCCCTGACCATTAAGTCCAGTCACAGATGACTCTGGGATTGCGGCGCTCATCTCACTTTACAGGCCGAGGGAGCCAGCGTTTGTCCGCAGACAGATTCCAGGTCACGTGGCCAGCATGACTAAGCCGCTTCTGGCGAACCAGAGCAGCGCACGGAAACGCCGTTTACCTTCCCACCGGAGTGGTACCTATTTATCTACTTGCACTTTGACGTACTTTCAAACTGCTAGGTTGGCAGGAGCTGGGACCGAGCAATGGGAGCTCACCCCATTGCAGCGATTCGAACTGCCGACCTTCTGATCGGCAAGCCCTAGGCTCTGTGGTTTAGACCATAGCGCCACTCGCGTCCCTTAAAGGTGGGATATAAATGTAAGAAATAATAACCCGATGGCCAGTGAATATGAAAATAGTTTTGGTTGTACTTTAGGGTTCATTTAGATACAGTGCTACACCTTTTGTAATGAATACAAGAAACATTTCCTGGAATACTTGTCACATATCGAGAAATATCTTGGGTGCATGTAATCTGCCATCATTATGGATTGGCGCTCCACCTGGTGGTTGAAGGGAAAAATCGCTGCTCAGACAACAAGTTCAGGCTTGGGGTTCTCCCATGAGCCCTCAGTTTTGATTTGACCTTCACAGATGTGGTTGATTCTCAAAAGCTCTCTCCTTCTTACAGACTTGTTTCCCCTTGTCTGCATCTGACTTTTTGTGTGCTTGTTAGCCTTATTCACAGTCCTCTGTCTTCTTTCTTTATTCAAGTTAAAAATAGTTCCTCCTTTCTCTGTTGTCTGTTGGCTTGAAGCCTGCATTTTTCTGGTGTGAACTCATCTCCATCGTCCAGCCCTACCACCAGGTGCTGTTCCAGTGACCACAATGGCGGCAGATTTACATGCACACAGATACTGTATCCTCTTCACAGGTAAGGCCAATACTGAAGTCTTGAATGAAAACAGATTAAAATGCATATAATGACCTATTCAGATTCAAGCACATTTACTCAGATGAAAGTTCAACGGCACCTGTTCCCTAGTAAATGTGTTTAGGATATCAGGCCAGATTTATTTTGAGTTTTGTCCAATCAGATATATAGTCTAAAAACAGAAAAAGAAGATATAGAGATGTAGTACTGTAAATAATCCAGTATTTTTCTCTAAAGGTAAAGTCACTGAATGAGCCTCCTGCAGATTTGAAATGAAGTAGTAACTTTTTGCATTAAGGAATACAGAAATAGATAAAGCCATTACACCCAAAAATGATGCTTACCGAAAGTGTTGCCTCTTTCCTGTTGTTATATGTGTCCAAATATTCTTGTAGTTCTAAGACACTGAACTTTAATTTCTCAAGAAGTCCACAAGAGAGAAGCTAGAAACATTAAAATAAAGATCCTATAGTCAACATTACTTCATTCAGTGAGATCAGTATAACTGTTTTGCTATATACCAAAATCAATGGGGGAAATCCCACATGACAGTCCCTGGATAGTTGTTAGACATTTGCAAGTTGTACTACTTTATGACTGAACTTGTGGGAGATGATTGTTGAAGCTACTGTATTATGCATTAGAGATCATATTATGCTATCATAAAAAGGCATATTTCCTTGGATAAACCAACAACGGAGGCAAGCAAAGCATAATTTTGTGTACAAATTATTCAAATTAAATATATTTTAATGTATTTGCTTATTTTAAATAATTGTGCTTCTGATGATCGTGGGGAGGCATAAATAGCTATTTACAGCAATGGCAACCCTTTCATAAACAGCTACCAAACACCAGATTTCGACATTTTACCAAATGTTGCCCAAATGCTTTCAAGCCTGTCTTCAAAATTATGAGGTATAGAAACCTGCTTTGGTTTAATTTTGGTTAATGAAAGAATTCTGCACTCATAACTCAGTTATGAGCAGTGTCTATTTACAGACTCTCCTAATCTATAACCACCCAGCGTGATGAAGAAGAGCTGCAGCAGTTCTTTAGAATGTAACAAGTACCTAATGTCTCATCTCAATACTTGTTTCCAGACATGTCTATCAAGAAAAGATACAATCAGCTTCCGAGTCTTCACCACTCTGATAGTTTTATGAATGGCACTTCAATGTGGTTAGTCATGCAAAAAATACTCACTGTTTCAGCATCTACAAAAAGGGTAGGGCATTCTGAGCATGATGTCAGCATCTGTGATGAGCTCACAAACTTTGAGCCTATTCCTCGCAAATTGTCACCAAGGTAGCTGGCAGCATCGCAAGTCAGAAAGCAGAATCTTTTCTGAATATTCTATAAAGCAAAAGTATGCATAACACATTTGCTACTGAACTTAATGACAGAACTTAATGCACATTTTAATTTGGTATACACAACTACTGCAGTCATTCTTTATGTATACTGCAAAGGGGAACACACACACACACACACACACAATCAATCTGTAGCTCTCTGTCCTGCTTTCTTGTTTTGTAATCCCCCTTCACTTCCTTCTTGTTAGACTGAACCTGTGTACAGCTCATTAATAATAATAATAATAATAATAATAATAATAATAATAATAATAATAATAATTTATTATTTATACCCCGCCCATCTGGCTGAGTTTCCCCAGCCACTCTGGGCGGCTCCCAATCAGTGTTAAAAACAGTACAGCATTCTGTTTTGTCACTAGTAACAACCAACATGAGACTTCTCTGCCCATTCTGGGCATTGTTTTGTTAATACTCAATGTCAAGTGGTCTATCAAACAATGTAATGAGTGTTCTGATGCCAAGTTTACAGGAGGGGAAATCATGAGAGAGGCTTCTTTGTGTTTGTTTTCCCCTCTGGCCAGAACTGCTTGGCAAGGGTGCCTGGGACGCTTGAGAGTGTTCCAACATACTGAACTGCATCTGGAAACTATTGCACACCAAGACTCTCTTCCTGCTTCCCTAGCTGATAGAGAGATTTCTGTAAATAGCTTTCTAAATGGTTTCTAAACAGTTTTCTGCTGTAAACTACAGAGTTACTTTTAAGGACTGCTCAAGCCATGTAGGAACCAAAACATACTATGGTTTTATTTAGAGCGTCTGAGAAACTGGAAACATTTGATAACATATCCTCACTCTTATCTTGAAAACTGTTGTGGGAACATGGGTATTAAAGCAGTAGCATCATGACGTGTCAGTACCACCCAGAAAGCAGCTTACATCACACAGCAGAAGAGCTAAAAGGAAAAAGTGATTGCCTTATCACTAAACCTTTCTAATGCCTCTCCTACTTAACAAAGCAATTTAAAAAAACCTACACTGGAATCTGTGGGTTGCAATGGCAAAGTTGCACTTATATCTACAACCCTACACCAGAAACATCCAGGCATAGATTCCTTGGGACAAGTACCTTGATAGCTCAGGAAACAAAGAAGGGCACATACTGATGGTTAAGAAGGGAAGAGATAAACCAGGGAGGGCGATTTTAACCCTCCTTAATCCAAAACAAAGTACCTGCAACCCAGCATAATGAGCCACCTTCCCTCTTTGACCTTACCAAGTGTGCCTCTTTGGACCAATGTCTACCTATCATCAAACCCACTGCAATAATAAATAACTCTCATTATACTTTTGCTTGATGGCACACAGCAAGATCGGGAAAATTAAAACCTCCTGCCCCCCAATAAATGTTGATGGGCTGTGGAAAATAATCAGGGTCTAGATTTATCGACACCTGCAAAGTCTAAGGAACATATTGTGGGTTTCAACAAAATGTCAGTCATGTGGGATTCTAGAACACTTTTTGTTTACCTTAAACAGGGAGGAGAACACATGAAATGTATATACTGCACAGGAGCCATCTGAGTCACACATGAGCTGGTTCATATGGCTACGCCAAGCTTCTTCTGCATCATCACATGCAGCTGGTTGAAATGCAGCCAGGATAGCAGAAAAGAAGGGAGACGGAGGAGGCGAGACATTCCGGTCACCTTCTCCAAAACTGAAAGAAAGCCACAAATTCTAGGTTAAGAGCCGATAGCAAGGCTACGCTACTGTTGTTATATTTCCAAATAAGAAACTTAAAAATAAGTAAGTAAAAAGAACAGTTAAGTGAGGCTACATGCCGTTTTGTGCCCATGCCTACGCCCTCTTAATGAGGACAGAGTGTAAAGGATCTGATGACCTGATTTGACCCTATACTCAAATTCAAGACTGCCATGTAACTGCATGTATTCTGTGCTCAGAATTTCCTGTTCAATGTCACATAGTAGGCATACCCTTATAGGTTAAAGCACTGACTCGGTATATTTAATCAGAATTGCTTTATCTTGCCTCTCTCGGTTTTATTGTTAAGAAATTGATTTTAGTCATTTGAACTGCCTTATTTTTATTTAACCACTTCATATTTTTTAAAAAAAGCAGGATATAAAAAGTTAAAATAAAAAATACATACATACCTGGTAAGTGCATATTGATCCATCAACCGGTCACCTTTTTCTTCAGTCTCTGTCATATCTAGGCTAAAGCTGTCGCTGTATTCAAAAGCTGCAGGGAGTTCATTTGTAGAGCCGGAGAGATCATCTTCCTGTACAGAGGTATCTTCCTCTTCTTGGGCACCTTCAGTCTGGGGGGGATTGAATTGGTTACCATTTATAGTTATCCTGCCCTTCATCACTTTCATGATCCAAGAACGGGTAACAATAATTTAAAAACTATAATAAAATTTTAAACAAGCTATCTGCAGTAAAACACACCATAAACAATAAAGAACTGCCATTATCAGAACCTACCAAAACAAAAAGTACAGGAAATACCAAATGTATTACAGCAGGTACACCCAATAAAATATCGCTCATCCCTTTCCACTGAGAGCTTAAGAGAAGTTCCATTTGTTTGTTTTACACACCTTGTGCACAAGATGAGGGTCTTGTTACTTGGTTCTTTGCTACCCCAGAGACCCTGTTCAGATTATATTTCCTCCTCATATGGTATTTAGGAAGAGTTTGAGAACAGATCCCAGGTTAAAATATCCTACCCACCCCAGGGAAGTGAATAAATGGATCAGAAGATTAAGCTAAGAATACTCTAACAGAGACCAATATATGTTTATTATGGGTGGTTCTTTCTGTGGTCTCTAAGACTACAGAATTCTTGATCCCTGTTGGTGTGGTATAGGGTCAATCTGCATAGCAGTTGGCTGGACCTTCAGTAGGACACACACTCTTGTTTGCATTCCCAAGAACAGTAGCCTATATTTGCATCTGGTGGCATGGTGGCCCCCTAGGAATAAAGTGAAAATCTAAGATAGATATCTGAATTTTAGATGTTCATTGAATCTACAGGAAGTTTTGGGTCAGCAGGACCATTTAACAATTTATGGCCACTTCCTGGTTGTTATCAGCATCATTACTGGACCCAGGAATCGGCTCTCTAAGGAGAACCCTAAGCCTGGCCCTAGCAAGGGTTGTATAGTTATCAGTTGGGTCCCAAACCAGGGCACATGTTTCCCCAAGTCTTGAGTAAAACTACAGGAAGGGAGACTAAGGTAAGTCAGGTGCTTTGCTACCAGATCTGGACTTCTAGCCTGGTCCATTGCTGCCTTTGCTCATGGGGATGTGTGTGCGTGTGAGAGACAACAGGATAGGGACCTGAGCCAGGGTGGAGGTCATGTGGTTTCCTGGTTCCTTGGGTGAGTATGTTGATGGAGTGTGAGGACTGTGGGTTCCCTGCACTCCCCCCTTTGTACTAGAGACCACTACAGAGTCCAGCACTTCCTAGATGCAGGTCCCATTTAAAGCACATGGCTTCCCGCAAAGAATCATGGGAACTGTCGTTTGTTAACAGTGCTCTGAACTGCAGCTCTGTGTAGGGGGTGGGTATAGTTCCCAGGATTCTCAGGGGACGATGACCATGTGCTTCAAACGCATGGCATGGATGTGACCAGTTTCTGCAGAGGTTCATTGGGTTCTGCTCCCCAACCACAGCCCGCTGAGATGTACTGCAGGACACCCAGAGTTTCCTTTGAGTTTCAGATTCCAGAAACTCCACTATACATATGGAACTCACCACATGACCCTTGGATCCTGCCTGAACAACCACAATGCAACACAAAATATAAGAGTGAAATGCTTTTTGCATACAGTGAAAATCAAACTTAGTGGAATGTGGCAAAACCTAACTACCTACTTCTCTGAGACGATTTCTACTGCCATTAGGGCTAGGTTACACTTCATGTGCAGCAACGAACGCTTTCTCCCATAGCACCACCCATTTTTTGTTCCTGCTTTTCCCCCCTCTAACCCTACGGCATCATAACATGCCTGCAGCATAAAGCAATAGTGTTGACACTTCACAGGCGCAGTGGTCAAAATGTCCCATACAAAGCACTTATTTAACGCGGTCTGCCTCTAGTTTGACTTACCAGCTCTGTCAATATTTCTCAAATAGAAGCATTTCCAAAAAAAAGTAAGCTACAGAAACAAATACATGGTATTTCTATTAAACTTTTACCAACCTTTGATAACTGTGTCCCCGGCATGCTTCGTTTCAGCATTTACATTCTTTTATTTACCAAACTCAGTGCATTACTGTAATCAGCATTCTGAAAGTAGACCAAACAGGCAAGAATGGAGCCCAAGGCAGGCAGCTGCACAATACAGCACCCACATTTTTTGCGGGGAGGGGGGGAGAATGGAATTCATGCTTCCACCCACAGGACTATTTTTTTTATTTTATTTTTTTGGTACTGCTGTATTAAAGTTGGTGGAAGGGTGATGCTGGCAATTCTGAAGGCTGATAAACTCGTACATTTTAATCGACACTAAGTATAGCTGGACGTGCCGAATCAAAGTATACAATCTGATGTAAAGCAATAAAATTGGATATTTTAACAGACAAACACCATATCCCGAACCACCGCTCCCCCTCTATTTAATAAAATTGCTTAGATAAAATTCATTCACCTTTGAGCCTTCAGACACCTGGAGATTATTCATTTCAGGCAAGGAAGCATTAAAACTGGAAGTTCTTGAACTGAAAGGAGGCGGAGCTGTTGAAGATGCTTCACATGGTGTGGAAAGAGGGTCAATGTGGTTTGTGTCCTCAGAAGGGGAAAGTGTCATGATCTGTTAAAAGAAGGAACAAGGCTAAGGCTAAAGGCAGGATGGAATCCCTCCTGAAGAAGCGACACTGAAATGAAACGGGAGCTTCACAAACTCTTGCGTTGCTCATTTTCAGTGGAGTGTGCGCAAAGCAAACTGGTGTGGATTGTGCCCAGCAAATGACACCATTTTTCTACGAAGAGCCTCTAAATAATAATATTGAAAATAATGTAATATTCTCCACTAAACAGTTTAAGCTTGTGATTTTATGAATTCCATTAAGCTTTCTGTGTATACTAAAATCTGTTTTGAAAGCCTATTCCAGGTTATTGCTTTCCTTCCTTTTTGATGTTTTACGGAAAACAAAAGTTACATTATCAAATGGGGGGGGGGAGTTCAAGGGGGGCATTTAACTGAATGTGACATATAGTAACAAATGGAATAAAGACCCACTTATCACATTTGATATTTTCTGTATGCAGAACTTGCCTCTAACCGTGCAATCCTATATATGTCTACTGAGAAGTAGGCTCAACTGGATCCAACGGAGCTTACTCCTGAATTGCTGCCTGAATCTTTTTATGTTTACCAACTATGAAAAGAAAATTAAGAAGAACTTACTTACCTATGTAAGGTCTAACCCTTTCTGTGTTGCTAGCAATCAGTTTAAGTGTAAGAATCATGGATATATATATATATATATGTGTGTGTGTGTGTGTGTGTGTGTATCTTCCAGCAGCCTATAATTTAACTACTTACTAGTTGCGACTGTTCTAGAATTTGACTTGTTGTTAGGTCTTCCTCCTCTGATGACTCATCCGAATCTTCATGGTTTATTTTGTTTAGGCTGGGTGTACTTCCTGAAAGCTGGCTTTCTTCCAAAAGCTGCATATCACACTTGTCCAGACTATCAAGAGAACGCCTGCGTACTCCCCAGTTGAAATTGTCCATGCTTTCACCCTGCAATCACAGCATTGGTTTGTTTTCTCTGCCACAACAAATCTCCAACCCCTCCCCCAAAGCTTTATTTAGCAACATTTCATAAGGTCAGTAAGGATTTAAAGAAAGTTAGACTTTTAGCTGCAAAATTATTTTTCATATAGATTAGCAATATATGAATAATAATAATCCATAAATATGAATAATCCAGAAAGGTGAAGCTATAGCAATTCCTAAAGGAAGCTGACAACATTGTGGTCAACAAATCTCTTCTTCACCACCCAAAAAGTCGCCTGCATGTCAAATTTTGATCTTCAATGGGGAGGTGCACTTTGAGGACCATGGGGCAGCTACACCCCCATTTAAAAGTAAACGGCACCATCCGCTGGACAGCATTTATGTCCACTGAAATTATCGTAAACTGTTGGAACAGCAGCAAAATTGTTTTCATCGATTGCTATTTTATGCATTATGTGTTTATGAAAAGGGTACAATAGCAAACCTCAGGCAAAATATTTCAGGTTTTCTGTAATGAACACAATACTCAAGTGCAGAGTGAAGGCAGAGCTAACACTTTCAATTTAGCATGCACAATGCAAGGTGTCAAATCAGCAGAGCCTTCTGTTTTAATCCCGCTTTTGCTTTACAGATTAGACATTAATTTCATAGGTACAATTTTTTTAAAAAAAATTAAAACCATTTTATTTTTGACATTTTTAAAAAAGAAAAGAAAAACAAAGACATGCTCTGTTTTACTCCTAGTTTAGGTTTTACAGCACAATCCTATACTTGTTTACTCAGAAGTAAGTTCCCCTATGTTCAGTGGAACTTACTCTTTAATAAGCATGTTTAGGATTGTAGCCTCAGCCACTGAGACATGTATGATTCTGGAAATGGAGCCTGAGTATTTGTGGGACATTTTTGCCAGTAATATACTTACTAATAAAGTAACATTTAAGATATTGGCAGGTAGCACTGAAACAAATGTACAAACCCAAATTTTAATGTTTCAGTAAAGATCGGGGCTGGTAAGCAGATCTAACTATGACTTCCGCCACAAACTCCCAATTCCTCAGGCATGTTTGGAGAGGAGAAATCTGGATTTTACCATAAAAAACTGACAGTTGTCATTATTGCATTTGCTCAAATGTAAACCTTTTACTTATTTGAGCCTTTTAACACTGGAGTAATGGGATGCAGTAAGCCCACAACTTATCTGGGGGATTGCGTTCCAGAGATTGCACCTAACGGCAAAAACGCATGTGGTCAAAACCTGTTAGGTGGGATTGCCAAAGTTATTTTCCCTGGATGCTCACCCCCTTTCTACTTATTATTATTTTTTACATTTGCCGTGTGTGTAAAGCTGAACGTGCACATGTTAAACGCGTGTAAGTGACAGGGGACGCTCTCAGGACTACCTGGAAATTTTGGGGACTGGACCTGGGAATCTTCTGCATGCAAGGCAGAATTGCAGCCTTTCCCTATTCCTGTTAAATGTCTGGAATTGGCACAGAGATTTAAGCTGGCAGGATCTCTTAAGCATTACCCATTAAAGACCTCAGTTTTATTCAGCAAGAATCAAGCTATGCAATTTTATGATTATATAATTTGAACTCTCTTTTTTTGCACAAATAGCTGGAATAAACACTTGTACATATAGCCATATATACAGTATGTGTTTTTAAAATTAAAAAACCTAGCCACAAAGATATGTCACTTAGAACCTAGTCAAGGTTCAAAGATTGCAAAGAATGGGAAAAGCAGATGAACAGGCAACTCCCATTCACCCTAGGCTTCTATGAGAGGCAAGGCAGAATATAAATTGAATAAGTAAAATAATAAATTTTCTTATAATGCAACATTATGGGCTTTCCCCATTTTTTTTTTTTTGTTTTCATGGCTCTAACTGTGAGCGAGATCTGTGAACCCCACCTTGAGATTTTATAGTAGACTTAACACTTGAATCAGTTTCTCGTTCTTTAGAACTATAAAACATTTCTAAAGCATAGCAAGAAGTGGAACCTCCGTTAAACACATAACACACACACACACACACACGCTGAAAAAGCAGAATATATCACAAGATACAAACAAGGCATTACATCTACTAGCACATGTGAGTTCAAATAGCATTATCTTACCTGAAGTTCCTGAATAGCAGATATAACAAATAGGAAACAAATAAAGAAAAGTATTTGTAAACATACTTAATTTAAACACACTCTTTATAGACATTTGCCCTACAATCTAAACAAATGCTACTAAACTGATAAACTTATCCCTTCTTGTAACTTTACAGAAGCTTAAAAATACCATGACACTGATTTCACAACCTAATTAAAAAATACTGAATCGTGGCATCTGGCAACTCTATGGACAATCTAATCAACATTTATCTGTGCATGATATGAGCAACTGGAAAACAAGGTACGGAAAAACGGTATTAGCAGTTCTGAACACTCATATATGTACAGGAAGTTCAGATCTACCACGTCTAAATTATTGGTCTATGAAGTCGCTGAAGCAGCAATCCTATACCAATTTACCTGGAAGGAAGAGCCATTGAACTCAGTGGGACTTATTTCCATGCAGGATTGCACGGTGAAACGAATAGTCACCACTTCTGTCAAGCCGAAAGTTGCTTCTATGTTTTTAATTGTTTTAAAAGCTATTTGTTAAGGCATTTCAGGGCAAAGACGTTAAGATTCAATAACAGGAAACACGTTACAGCACTGCCTAATAATACTGCTATTGTTAAGAATGAATGTGTTTTTCCATTATATACTCCACTTTTGAAGGCTTTGTATCTTCAAAGCAATCATTCCGGCCTGGAGCTAGCCTGTTCCCTACATGTAAACTCTGAATACAGGTCACGAGATTCAAACTTCCCATGTGAAACCTGGAGAGGTTCAGAGGGCCCGCGGTATTTCAGACACTGTACAGTTAACTAAGTCCCCAGTTTGAACTATCTAAGTAAAGGGGAAAGCCCCTCTGCTATTTCCATTCAGATTTCTAACAGAATAATTGCTATTCCTCCTGAAACTAGTGAGTAAACAGCATTATATTTTTGAGAGAAAACTGGTGTATTTTTTTAAAAAAACCATCTATCTGATTGCATAGCCTTATGGCAAAATAAAATAAATTAATAATAATAATAATAATAATAATAATAATAATAATAATAATAAATGCATGAAATGCATTCAAAGAAATGGGATGGCCTGTTTATAGCCCAGAGAACTGCACCAAACTGTGCATACAAAGTAGGTATAATGGCTCCTTTTGTCCACCTCACTCCTTTGTCTACAATAGCAAACAAGGCTGTGTGTCTGAATACTGCAGATAATAGCCGAAGTGCATGTGCAAACACTGGCTGAAAAGCAACTGCAGCTCACTCGATTTCTTAACTATGGTTAAGAAATCAGCAGTATTCCAAACCCATATTAGGAGGCACAGTGGCCATGCCTGCAAGTAACAATATTTATTAAATTTCTACACCATCCTTCATCTGAGGATCACAGGACTGTTTACAATATATATTAAAAAAACACAAAAATGCACAACATAGTAACAAACAAAAGCAATACCCCCCCTTTAGAAGGCCATAGATTATTTAATTAGTTAAAGGCCTCAGAGGAGAGGAATGTTTTCGCCTGGCGCTTAAAAGATATGTAACAAAGGTGCCAGACAAAGCATTGCAGAAAGGGCACATAAAACAAGAAACCATGCTTTGGTGCTACATGGATGAGTCTCAGCAAACCCAAGCAAATTGCCAAACTCACACATTTCCTCCCTCCTTTCCTTTGGCCTAGTAGCTGGTCGGGGGGGCGGGGTGAGATTTCTGCCAAATTTAGTTTCACTTTTAAGGATTCGCAGATTAGCATTACTTACAAATCTGCTAAAGCAACCTCTGCTGCGTTTCATAATATACCCAAACGAGGGGTTACAAAGCTGGCGTACTAAACTACCAAACAGGTAAAGGACCCCTGACAGTTAAGTCCCATCACAGACGACTCTGGGGTTGCGGTGCTCATCTTGCTTTAAAGGCAGAGGGAGCTGGCGTCTGTCCGCAGTTTTTCCAGGTCATGTGGCCAGCATGACTAAGCCGCTTCTGGCGAAACCAGAGTAGCGCATGGAAACACCCTTTATCTTCTTGCCGGAGCGGTACCTATTTATCTACTTGCACTTTTTGGTGTGCTTTCAAACTGCTAGGTTGGCAGGAGCTGGGACCGAGCAAGGGGAGCTCACCCCGTCGCGGGGATTCAAACTGCTGACGTTCTGATTGGCAAGCCCAAGAGGCTCAGTAGTTCAGACCACAGCGCCACCCGAGTCCCAAACTACTGAAGGTTTGCTTTAAACCAAGATGCCTGTTTCAAATGCAACACTAAGTGTAAATTCTTTAAAAGCAGAGAACAAACTCAGATGCTCTCTTACAATATGTGCAGGGAATGAAGAGAAAAGAGGGGCAAATGCATGGAGATGTTTCACGACTGAATGATGTAACATACATGGAAAACACTAGCACTGTACAATGTGGTACAATGGATTATAGCAATACATTACCGTAGTATGTTAATGCATTGCATTAAGTACCACTTAGAAGCTTGTTTTGACTCCTTAGAAATTTATTTTGGCATTAGGTGGCATAAGGTAAAGGGACCCCTGACCATTAGGTCCAGTCGTGGCCGACTCTGGGGTTGTGGCGCTCATCTCGCTTTATTGGCCAAGGGAGCCGGCGTACAGCTTCCGGGTCATGTGGCCAGCATGACTAAGCTGCTTCTGGCAAACCAGAGCAGTGTATGGAAACGCTGTTTACCTTCTCGCTGGAGCGGTACCTATTTATCTACTTGCACTTGGACATGCTTTTGAACTGCTAGGTTGGCAGGAGCAGGGACAGAGCAATGGGAGCTCACCCCGTCGTGGGGATTCAAATGGCCGACCTTTTGATCGGCAAGTCCTAGGCTCTGTGGTTTAGACCACAACGCCACCCATGTCCCATTAGGTGGCATAGAAGTTAACAAATAAGTTAGGATTCCTATAGCATGAGGTTCTACTTGTGCAATAGGCTCCCTAGAACCCAGGAGCAGATTTTGAGGGTGTGTGGGAAGCTGAAGGGGCGGGAAGGGGAGGAGAGGAGAGGAGAGGGAAGCCCTGTTGCATGAGCCAAACAGCAGCACCATAATTTCTCCATTTGTATAACTCATTTGTGGTGACCGGTGTTTGCCTGTAGTACGACAAACCAATCCATAATTCCTCTTTAAAAGCTATTTCATAAAATCTATTAAAAACTGGCTTCTGGAAAAGAGACAAAGTAGGACTTTGGAGTCTCTTCAGGTGCAAACAAGGGAAGTCTTACTCATAGCGAACCCCTTTGTCCACAATGGAAAATACTGCTGAGTCAACATGCACAGGATTTCACTACAAATGGATTTAATACTAGTCTGAGCACAGATTTTAAATCATGCAAACCAAAGATCTATTCTCACACACTAAACTGAGTTAGTCACACAAGTTTTAAAGAGAATATATTAAAGAAAGCCAGGATAGCATTAGCTAGGTGGCAATTCTTTCTGATTCCCCCCCCCCCCCCCCGGAAAGAAACAATACTTACTTTATTTTTCAATTATATTTATATATTTTATTGCTGTCCTAGTTACAACCTCTTCAAGCAAGTACCATGAAAAACCAATGCTCCTCTGATAAGACATCTAGTATGCTGTTGCTCCTTGTATCATTTGCTAGCTCTATCTTAATAGAATTACTGGACTGGAGCTATTAAAGGGCTAATATGGGACAGCCTTGTGGAGCTATCTCGACACCTTCCCCAGCAGCTTGCTATTCTTCAGTCCCTGAAGGAATTTGCTTCTGGAGTGACTGGCTACTTATCCGAATTCTTTTTTTTTACTAGTTTAATTGCTGCTTATCCAGCTGTTGCCCCATTGTATCCATTTTGTATCGCAGCTGAGCTGCCTAATTGACTTTACTCATTAAGGTGCACTAAGGAGTTTCATCCTTCAGTCAGCCACAGCCCCACACCTCCAACTCATTTGAATGCAGCCCACAAGGCAGTCTGGCCCTCCAGCTGTTGCCCAACTACAACACCTATCATCCCTGGCCGTTGGCCATTATTTCCTGGAGCTGATGGGAGTTCTTGTTCAGCAATATCTGGAAGGTCAAAGGGGATCTATACACGCTTGCTGTTCTACTCCAAGCTGCAGGTGAGGATTGCATTTTTTAAAGTTAAAATAAACAAATGCCTGTGTATAGAAAGCTAGCCGTGTGAATTATTGTTGACCTGCCCCTGACACCACAGTGACCTCCATGTCAAGAAGCCAGATAAGCAACTCTGCCAGCTGCAACTGCCAAGCAGATCACAGGTTGGCCTGGGACACACTCTAGGGCAGGGGTCAGCAAGGATTATCTTGCCTGGGCCAGACTGCGCCCGTGATTTCCGGCATCTGCACAGATGTGATTTCCGCCGCTGCAGACGCAATTTCTGGCACCGCAGAAGCGAGTCCCTGCGCTGTGCTAGTTTAGAGCAGTCGTGAGTGGGCGGCTTGGTTCAGGGGCAGCTTGTGGGCTGGTCAAACGACCTCCGCGGGCTGCTTCCGGCCCATGGGCCTTAGGTTGGTGACCCCTGCTCTAGGGGAATTTATCTTTCGGGTGTAAGGAAAAGAGGGAGGGTGGCATGCGAAAGACCTCGTGGATGAGAACGCTTATCCAAAATTGCCCCTCTTTGCTTTCTGGCCCTGTTTCCCCTCCTCCTCACTTAACCGCCCTTTTCCCCACAGCGCAACGGATGTGGCAGCGCCTTGCCTCCTCCAGCCCCTAACGCTGACGTTTTCTCCAGTCAAACAGATATAATTATTCCCAGAGGGAGTAGATCTGCATTACCAGTAAAACGCCTTACCAAAAAAAGAAACAAAATGAAACAAAAGCAAGGCGTTCGAATACCCTTCAAGTATATGATGTAAGCTGGATAATATGCCCTCGCAGCAACTCCGGTCAAAGACAAACTGACAGGCTTTTACCTGCCAAGACCTGATTGCAGGCCCTCGGGCTTCTGCTTTTCTCCTACGAGAGCTGATGAGAATCGCTAACACCATAGAGTGGAGCAGAAAACAGCACAGGGGCTTTTAAGTGCTGGGGATTTCATCGCGTTTGTGCTGCATAAACATCACATACACACATGCACGGGCCTATGCTTAGGTTTTGAGAGAGCACTGATGAAAGCATCTGATTATAAGGCTTGTGCAGTGTGTTCATTAAATTCAAAGCATGCATCCTGTTAATGATTGGGCATGTCAGACATTTGGCTGTAGTGAATCTTTAAAATTTTAATGCACGGAAACCTTAGAATCAGTACAAATCACTAAAACGTTCAGCCCTAGTCTTCTGTAGCATGCATTAAAGTGTGTATTGAGGGTTTGTTTTTGTTTTTTTTAAGAAATGAAGCATATAAAGAGAAAAAATGGTGTATGTTTAAGGAAGGGCATAGAAACCTGCCAAAAGTTAGGCTACTGCACTAATACTGTGCAAACATTTATCATTGCTCAGCTAAGCCTTTGCTAGAATATAAAGAGGACATTATTTACTATTGGGGAAGTGCTAAAATGTGGCTTAATCTGCAGTAAGAGCAAAGTTTGTTGAGAGACAATGTACCATACCTCCCCGTCCTCCAGCTCCACATCGAGGAAATCGAAATCCCTAAAGACTCTGAACTGCTGCTCGCTGTTTGAATCGTCCATGTTCTCTTGCTCGCGGGCTCCGTCCTCGGAAGCCACCAGGCTCGTCTGGTGCTCAATCAGATCCAAATCTCCACATGAAGAAAAAATCACCTAAAAGTCAAGAGGGATTTTTCTATTAAAAACAAAACAAACTCTTCCTCTACGACGCTCTTTTGTTAGTCTAATGGGCTTTTCAGAAAGCTGTACACACCTAATTCCTTCAGTGGGTATTTTTAGAAGGCTCCTTTTTATTATTTATGTTGGACAGGTGCCTTCAGATTAAACTCATACTAAGACGCAACTATGAGCTGCAGGAACACGTCCAAGCTACCTCCTAATGGGTGCAGATTGATGCTTCCTTAGTATTTATATGCATTTATGGGAACAGAATGCAACTGTGGGAAGGGCACGGAAAAGGGTTAAGCCAGCCCTTTTGCTTCTCAGTTGTTACAAGGGAAAGCATGCAGATAAATAGAATGTGTTACATTTCAGCTGTTGTTATTTACAAATATGTTTGAACTTCATCATTCCACAACCATGGCGCTAACTGTGCTTTTCCATCATTGGGGGAAGTTTATTTGTGGACTGTGTCTATACACTCTTAGATGCAAGAGAGGGTGGGGGGTCGGGAAAAAAGTGGGAGAGAGAGAAGTCTGTCTGCAGCAGCTGTTTTTCCAACTGCCTCTTACAGCTGATTTTCTACAGTTACTGATTGGCATCAGTTCTAGCAGAGGAAATGGCAAAAGCAAAAACTGGAGGGTAAGGGCACCCCACCCCAAATAAATAAATAAATAAATAAATGCAACATGTACATTTTTGAACTTGGGTTGGGAAAGTGGGCAGATTGAGAAATGTTAGGCAGGTGATACAGATGTACTACTAGCCATTTCTTGTCACCTATGGAAGACCTGACTCATACTCTGAGACCCATATGTTTAGCCGAAAAGGAATTCCAACAACCAGGGTTTCATTTCTACCCTACTGTTTTATCTTCTATTTTGTTCACCAAATGTATCAGCCAAAATGGACTTTGAATTCTCAAATTTCTAAAATGTTCAGGAAGTATAACGGTCAGAGGCAAATAGTCACAATGCCTAAATGAACAGTTAAGTAATTCTGACATGAGTTAGCCAGCGAGCCATATCTTAACAAAGCCGTTGAGAGATAATTTCTTGATAAGGGGAGTGGGTTGGTGGGTAGACACATTATTTTATTTTAGTTACTTAACTAAATTTATATACCACTTGATTCTGGTAAAACCTCTACTGGCTAGCAAGAAGTATTATAGTGGTCAGTAAAGAGCAGTTAAAAGCAATTAAAGCATGTAAAAATAATTAAAGTTTAACAGTAAAAGAGATTAAAACATATCAGCATCTAGATGTATGGATAGGCTTGCCTAAACCAACAACAATGTTTTAACAGGCACATCTATTGCTTGCGTTTGGCTGAGAAACACCATTCATTATGGAAGGGTCACTTCATGCCAGCAAACTGAAGATAAAATTTAGAGCTGTACCTTTGAATTGTTTATGAATAAGCCCTAGAAGGAGAAATATGAGACTTACCGAAGGGTTTTTGCTCAGGCCGACTTCTTGACCACAAAGCGTAAGAACGTGCACTAACTTTTCTTTTGTCCTTTTCTTTTTTAAAAAAGGGGAAAGACCGAGAGAGAGAAAGAAAAAGGAGTTTAAGCAATGCCACACATTTCAGAGCTCAAATCATAGAAGAAAAAAATAGGGAGCATTTAATAAACACCAAAAGCTCCACTCCTGATGTCTCCTAATTTTAGTCAAACATTGTCTATTATAATTTCATATGGATAAAGTTTTTGTAGGTGTTTTAGGATTTTTTTCAAAAGCTCAATTCCTGAAACTGGGTAGGCATTTTGTTTACTTATAAAAGTATTTCTATATCACCCTCCTATAAAATATCAGGGGGGTGGTTCAGCAACATTTTAAAAAAATTAAAGCAATACAAAACGATTTTTAAAATGATGGGTTACTCAAGAAAAAGTTAAACCACTACATAGGTCTGTTAGCACAAAAAAGGTCTTCAAGAGACGCCTGAAAGTCAAAAGTGAGGATTGTCTGCCGGATGTCTGCTGAAAGTGTTCCACAGCATAGGGCTGAGTTCTGCTTGAAATCAAGAGGTCTCTGTAACACGGGGGACAACTGACAGTACTTCTCCAGATAATCCCTAGATTTTACCTGAGAATACTGAGGCCTCTTCCAGCTAACAGGAACAAGGACATTGGAGTTAGACCCAGAAGATGTTGAAGAAGTGCTACGGGTGACAGGCATTATTCTAGGCTTTCCATCCCTGCCTGAAGAACTCTGTAGCTCATCATATCGTCTCCCAATAATTGGAGTCTTAAAAGAAAACAATGAACAGTATTTAGCATTTTGAAGGGCTTTACAGTAAGAGTTTTTTGACGCTGGACCCACGAGAGGTGGTGGACTTTCCTTCCTTGGAGGTTTTTAAGCAGATGTCGGATGTCCATCTGTCAAATATGGTTTAGCTGAGATCCCTGCATTTCAGAGGGTTAGACTAGATGACCCTTGGAGTTCTTTCCAACTGTACAATTCTATGATTCTACAATTCTGTAAGGCAGGGCAGAAGAACACTCCCTAAGCATCGCCCTCTGGGAACCACCATCCAAGTAGGACCAGAACCACCAGAAAACGGTGCCACCCACCCCTAACTCAGTCATTCCAGAAGGATACCATGGTCATAGAATCATAGAATCATAGAATTGGAAGAGACCACAAGGGCCATCGAGTCCAACCCCCTGCCAAGCAGGAAACACCATCAGAGCACTCCTGACATATGGTTGTCAAGCCTCTGCTTAAAGACCTCCAGAGAAGGAGACTCCACCACACTCCTTGGCAGCAAATTCCACTGTCAAACAGCTCTTACTGTCAGGAAGTTCTTCCTAATGTTTAGGTGGAATCTTCTTTCTTGTAGTTTGGAACCATTGCTCCGTGTCCGCTTCTCTGGAGCAGCAGAAAACAACCTTTCTCCCTCCTCTATGTGACATCCTTTTATATATTTGAACATGGCTATCATATCACCCTTTAACCTCCTCTTCTCCAGGCTAAACATGCCCAGCTCCCTTAGCTGTTCCTCATAAGGCATCGTTTCCAGGCCTTTGACCATTTTGGTTGCCCTCCTCTGGACACGTTCCAGTTTGTCAGTGTCCTTCTTGAACTGTGGTGCCCAGAACTGGACACAGTACTCCAGGTGAGGTCTGACCAGAGCAGAATACAGTGGCACTATTACTTCCCTTGATCTTGGTTGATGGTATTGAAAGCCACCGAGAGGTTGAGGACAATTAACAGGACACATCCCCCCCCCCCTTCAACAGAGGTCATCATACAGGGATCAGTTTCTGTGTCAAAGCTGGGCCTAAACCCTGATTGAAGTTGATCTAGAAATTAAGTCTCCTCCAAGAGCACCTGGATCTGATCTGTGGCAACCTGTGGCAACCCTGGATCTGGTTTGCCCAAGAAAGGGAGACTGGAAACTGGCTGGAAGTTACTTAGAGTCTCCAAATCCAGGCAGGGTTCCTTGAGGAATGGTTTTTACCATTGTTTCCTTTAATCAGGCATTACAAGGAGGCATTAATCCCCACCCTGGCCCAGCTAGCTGTCCCCTCTCTGCTAGTTTCTATCAGCCACGAGGGGCAACAGTCCAAAGTGCAAGTAGTCAACCACACAATTCCAAGCACCTTGTCCACATGCCTCATTGAAACCCATGTTTAAGATTATGTGCTTTAAAATGATACAGTATTTCTATTTGCTTCAGCTTTCAAAGGGATATGCACTGGACACACAGATTTATCGCGACAAAAATATAGTACCTCCGTAATATCAAAATGGAAGTCTAACGTTTTCCCAGGTAGTTCTTTGGAAGCGTTGTTCCATACACGATGTATTTCCATTTTTGAAAGATCGCTGTGCTGCTGGTAGGAGGGCAAAACCAGGCTTGCTGAGCGCGAAACTACCAACTTCAATATATTTAGGGCTTCTCGCCAGTGAATGCTCTGGAAACAATTTTTCACAAATATATAGCATATTATACATTAAGTGGGAACAAAATCTACGAGAAGAGGAAGAACATCACACACAATAAAATTACTTACTATTAATTAAATACAGCATAACAATTTGGGTGCTTAGTATTAATACTAGTTTCAAATGCAATACAGGTTTGACAACACGGAATGCATATATACCGCACAGAGTTAAATGAGAATATTATTATAGTATATTATCATCCTTTTCAGACCGTGAATTAATTCTCCAACTGAGAATAAAGAGGACTGAATCAGCTTTGAATATTTTTTCCTGTCACGCTGGAATTAGCACAGAATTTTACATTCTTACATTCTTGCCTCTTGTTGAAATCATTTCTAACCTTTGTGTTTCCAGCAAAAAGCAAAGAAAACTTGGGTAGTGTTTGGACAGCAGTCTGATTTTATTTCAAGTATAATTTAACTGCACAAACATTTCCCTGAACCAGGACCCTTCCTCTGAGTGACAGGTTAAGGATGGAGGGGGAAAAGGGGGTTTGTGCTTTCCATTACTCCTTGCAGGAAAATGCCGAATTGTCTGGAAATATGTATCTCAGAAGCAGAATGAATCAGAGTAAATGCATGCTATCCTGGGTGTGAATTCTGCAGCTGATTCTGAATGCAGAATTTGGATTTAATGTCAACAGAATTTGGGGCTGACTGAAGCAGCAGTAGTGGACTTTGGAGTTTCAAATTTCAGCAGCACCCTGTGCAACACTAAGATTTGGTGCCCCCCCGCCTCTCATGCTCCTTTCTACAGCATTGTTGTGGCGCCCCCTGCAGCATGGCACCCAATGAGGTCAAACTGGTCATGCTACCCCAAAACCACCTCTGGCCGAAGCATACGTGCAGCAAATCAGACACAATGCCAAAACATAGCTTGGCAGTATGTGAACAAGCCTGGTCTGTGTTTTCTCCTCCACTTCCCCAAAATTCCCCCTTCTCATTTCTCATGTGATAGTCTGCCACATTTCAGAGGAAAGGTTTGGCTTGCCACTAACTTAGGAGTGAAAGGGAAAACTAGGTTACATGAGGCCTTTATATTTTATGTGAGTCCATATAAATCCTTTTCTAAATGAGTGAATAAGCACTGTTTTTTTATACAAGCTCTATGAGGTGCATGCAATACTTACCTGCACATATTTTTCAATGGTCTTTAACACCTCCATGTTAAACTGTTTTACCGGAATGCCTGATAGGTCCATATAACTAAGAAGACTATAGATTATCTGCAAAAGGGACTGTTGCATGCTGGGAAGCCCCTTTTCCAGCAGCTGTGAGAAAACATAAACAAAATCATAATCCTTACATTAAAAACACACCAATTTTGCTGTTAAAGAGGTAAAATGGTGAGAGATGTGGGAGGAATGCAACGTTTCACTTTTCTAATCATCCCATCAGTGCTAGCATTTCAGTTTATCTGGTGGAATAACCTCTCCTCCCCTCCCGCCTTGCACTGTTATGGGGGTTCTCCCACTCCCAGAGAAGATTTGGGGAATGTAGCAGGCACATGGTGTGTGTGTGGAAGAGTTCCATTGCACTAGTGGGACTTGTTGAACTGGCTCCCGCTAGTACACCTATTTAGTTGAATCCAGCTCCTGGATAATAACTCTGAAGATCATAGGTTAGAATCTTGCACATTAGTGCACTCGGCTACATACAGATAATCTATTTCGTTATGGAACTCAGATGCAACGTTCTGAAGGAACTCACTTTGCGCCGACTTTTACAATAAAAAATTAACCTATGGAATCTAAACATCCTCATAGTTCATTATCTAAGCCAGCCTACCCACAACTTCCTTGTTTAGCCTTCTTCCACCATTGCTAACCTCTGGCCATGTTGGTACTTCAAAAGCAAATGTGCTAACTTTCAAAAGCAGGTGCCATTACTGCTTTTTAAATTTCCAAGGAGATTTTCAGGTGTTTTCTTGCATCTATTTTATATGTCTTTCAAACAAACTTGAGTGCCCAGAACCAAGTTGTGGAAAGGAATACCAAGAGCTCAATATTTATATAAATCAAAATAATATAACACTTGGTAATGCTATTCTGGTTCTCAGTGAACAGTCACAGGAACTATCATAACAATTCTAATACATGGAAAAAGAACTCACTTGTGTTTACATTCCTTGTACTGTCCAGGATGATAAATCAGCATAATCAAAACAATACTGTAGGAGAGGCAAGATGACAGTTTTTCTTGCACTCCAATGATAGAAGCAAGGAAACTCTGCTTTGTTCAAAAGAGGCTGACATTTTATCAAAAACTGCACATCACAAGGCTATGCCAGGCATAGGCAAACTCGGCCCTCCAGATGTTTTGAGACTACAATTCCCATCATCCCTGACCACTGGTCCTGTTAGCTAGA
The DNA here is from genome assembly GCF_951804945.1 of Podarcis cretensis. Classification (NCBI taxonomy): domain Eukaryota; kingdom Metazoa; phylum Chordata; class Lepidosauria; order Squamata; family Lacertidae; genus Podarcis; species Podarcis cretensis. Next base: position 28,332,275 of record NC_137173.1, on the reverse strand, counting down.
GATGATGGGAGTTGTAGTCCCAAAACATCTGGAGGGCCGAGTTTGCGTACGCCTGGGCTAGGCTTACGCTGAAGTACATTCCAAAAAGAATGCAAGCTTATGCAGAAGTCAGTTCCATTTGTTTCAATGGAACTTATCCCCAAGTAAGTTTCACAAACCCATAGACTTGATTAGTCACAATGCTTTGTTGCATAAACTTTCATTGCACACGGTGACAACATCCCTGGCAACCTTTAGAGCAGGGATGGTGAACCCACAGTCCAAAGGGGGCCTGCCAAGTCATTTCAACTGGTCCTTCAAGCCACAGTCAAATCAAGGCATTCCAAAGGCACCTGTTCCCCACCTCACAAAAACTTCGCTTTGTCCTCGCCAGGTTGGAGGTTCTCAGGAAACAGGAGGGAGAAATCCTTCTTTTTTCCTGAACACCTCTGACCTGACAGCATGCAAGTGGAAGAGGCATCTTTGTGACGTCAGAAGCAGGCACCCTATCACATCACTGTAATGGGGAGGGCTAGAAACAGTCATTTATGCTACAGAGAACAATGTGTGAACAGCAAAATAGAGTGTTTCCTATCCTCCCTGTCACAGCGCTGTAATGAGGGAGCTGTGTCTCTCAAACAGTTCAGAGAAAGAGAGCGTTTCTGCTGTTTATGTGTGTGTACGAAAGAAGGTGCCTCTGGAAAACAGGTTTATTGAGCATTCATCCTGATTGCTTGCACAGAGGTTATACAATGTCTGCTGTTTATTATGCATTCGTTCTAATTTATTTATTTTTAATGGTTAATATCTGTTCTCAGAGTCTCCTGGGGGAGGCATTCCTAGCCTTTGGGCCAATTATATTATTATTATATTCACACCTACACAAGTACACACACAAATACACAGGAATTCATTCGCTGAATATTTGGGAACATAATGTGCAACCCCTAACCAGAACTAAAACCAATTCACTTCAATGGGGCTTACTCCCAGATAAATGGGTTAAGATTACAGCCTTAGGAAAGCTGCCAGTAGAAGACAGAAACAAGACTGAGCAGTAGAAACATACCTCAGCTAAATACGTAACCATGTTCAGAGTAGTATCAGCAAACGTTTCATGAAGGTAACGGCAAACGACGTTGACCCAGGTTGCACAGTCTCTCGTGTAGCTGTGAGTTTTATAAAGAGTCATGACATGGGCTAGGTTTGACAGCTTGGGGTTCTTTTCTTCTAGACAGACCTGATGACATATAGGGAACATGAAAGTTATGTTAACAGCGATCCAAAAACAATCCTGGGATTTAATTAGACCTAAGACAAATTGAAGACGGGTGGTACCTGAGCAATCCTTTCTGCGATATCCTTGCAGAACTGATTTGGGCCATCAAAGTGCTGAATTAAATGAGGCAGGAGGCACAGAACATTCAATGGAAATCCTGGCGCACACAAAAAAGGATAAATTGAATAATACAGATTTCATGAATAATACAGATTTCAAACTGTACTGTATGCTGTCATAATAAAGGCATATATACCTCCACTTTAAAACATCCTGTATTTACATAAAAACGTGTCAAGCGCATGCAGTGTGATATATTTGGAGGATTAGTTTCTTATATGCAAAACATAATGATTATTATCAATTGCTATGAGGGACATATTCCTTATAATAGATACTTGACCTTTTAGCTAAAAATGTAGAGGATACGCAATCAAACAATGAAACAAAACATCTATCGACTGTACCTATGGCTTGGGAGGAATCCACCATGGACACGCGTGAAACCGGGGTCAACAAACTGAAGAGCTGCAGCGTAAGGTCCGTGGTGGTAAGGGAAGTGAAACCTTTCAGCAGCAGCTGCTGGAGCCCTGAGAAATCTGTCCATTTCAACTGCCCTTGCAGCTTTTCTAGCTTTTCTCTGTTTTCCACTTTATCCAGTGGCAAATGAACAAGCAGCTTATTCAGCAACCTCAGCGCCATTAGATATTCAAACTCAAAATCGGATTCCATCAAAGCTACAGCAACCCAGAAGATGGTGGCTAACAGGTTCGTAGGGTTGTTAATATTGTTAGGGTCTGTGAGGCTGTCTTTTAAAGACGACGAGCTCCGGGTTTTGGGGGAGAGGCCCTGCTGAGTGCAAGCCTGTATCCTGTCGAGGGTGGCACTGCGAGGTGGGTCGGAGGATCGGTCCACATCCCCAAACTTTTTTGGCACTGAAAAGCTCCTCTGGTGCCTGCTGCGCTCAGCGGTTGCCGTGTTGCCACCTGAAGCTCCCGCATTGACATTCAGCTGCCCTGTACTCTTCCGATTTGCGGTCAGCTTTGAACTTGACGTTAAATCCGGTGATGATGAACTAAGCAAAACAAAACAAAACAAACGTTACTGGGCCCCAGTACCTGGAGATCCATGTGAACAGGAGCTGCCCAATTCACCTCAAAAGTAAGAGGGCCTCACTCATGCAATCCCACTCCAAATACAAAACACTTCTCAGCAGTTAAGTCAATTCCTCTTCCTTTTTTCCTCTACATGCAAATAGGAGCACTCATATGCACACTTCGGAGTCACTGGATCCAGACCACGGCATTAAGAGCAATTTTGGAAGGCCCAGTTCTAGACTTAGGGTCTCAGTGTACTTTGTATTATGGAGAATAAAGCTTTGCTGCCTTTACACGATTTGCAGAAACACATTACACTGAGGGAAAGGAGCAAGAATGTGCAAGTATGTTAACGAATGTAATTTTTATAGATTTGAGAATTTTAAATAGAGGATATGGTTTACCTGGGTGCAGAATTTGGTTATTTATTTATTTTTTAGGGCAAAATATACACAGCCTATACCTCAAGAAGATATAAACCAAAAGGAAAATATGGGTAAATTAGATGCAAATAGAAATTGATGCAATCATTGGCAAACCCAGCCACAAGGTGAAGACTACCGTCTAGTGGGCAGGCTTTGGTTTGTGGTCTGCAGTGTAGCTACATGAGGCATATACGTAGGAATTTTTTTGCTGAGAAAGCTGGCTTGGGCCAGGAATGAGCTCCATTCCTAGCTGTTGGGTAAGTCTTCAATTAGACTAGGATGGAGGTGCCTGTATATTAACTGGACCCTCATTCTGAGGACTTTTGCTGCCTGCCCAGCTGCCAAATAAGGTTAGGCTTTTAGGTAAGATAATATACTGGGCAAGTTTCACACAGAAGGGGCAGGTTAGCAGCAATCTCTCCATGGCTGCATATATGGAATGGATGCATGCAATCTAACTTTTCAGTTCTCCACTTTTCTCTAACAGGTGATAGGAAATGACATCCCTCCAAGGCAAAGTCTGCCTTGATTAGACTGGGAGGACTTGGCCAATGCCTCTGAAAAAGCAAATCAAACAAGGACAACCCAGACAAACTGGGCTCTGTATCCCATCATCCTCCACATTCTAAGAACCATCATCGCAAATTTATTAAAGGGGGGTAAAGGAATGCTCATGAAAGAGTTGTGTCAGAGATCTGTCAACACAGATGCACATGAAACCCAGCCTTGACAATATGACACTGAGTCAAAGCCAAACACGGCCATTCATGTGGCACCCAGCAGAATAGTTTCCTCTGTGGGCCATTTAAATAAAATGCCCATCATTCTGCTGTTTGAAAGAATTAGAAAAACTGCTGTGATTGGTGACACAATGGGAACAGAGGTCACCATTGCTGGGAAGGAAGAAAGGCGGGTGTTTTCTCCCCCTTCCCACTAGTCGTAGTTCTGTTCTGTATCCCCAAAGTCAGTGCTTCCAATCTCCTGAAGTTAAGTGGCACAACTGAGATGGGAGAGGGAAGAAATATGGGAAGAAATATGCTCAAAGATAAACAGAATACTTTACTGATAACCATGAAGAATGGCAACTACTGATATCACAGATTGGACTTTGGTAAACTTTACTAGATTGATCCACGGGGGGGGGGGGGGTGAGTTGGGATTTTGCTTTTGTATATTTTTCTCTTTTTTGTAATTGATTTGTTTTAAAAAGATGAGGTAAATAACACTCATACATCATTGACTTCTGGTCCCACTTACCCTTAAACATTGTGTATAACCCTGAGATGGAAATGGACAATAATTCAAACTTTATTGTGCCAACTTCTTTTGGTGAACCTGCAACTTACACTGGGGGTTACATTACAGCGATGGTGCCTAAAGCCAAAATAGTGTATAATCAGAACACATTGGGTTCAATGGTGGGCGGGATTGCCAAAGTCTTTTTCCTCAGGCACCCTCCCCCTTCCTACCCCCTTATTGATTAAAAAAAAAAACTTTTTGTAATGTGCGTAAAGCTGAATGTGCACAAGTTACCATACTTTTCCGTGTATAAGACGAGGCTTTATTCTTAGAAAATTATGTTCATAATCGGGGGTAGTGCACGGGGGGGGGGGGGGGGAGACATGGGATTGGTTGATGCCATGAGCCGGAGATTGTCAGTGGCTATTGGATGTGTTATTGATGGCTGCCTCAAGGGGTGTTGTTGATTGGCTGTTGCTGCAGCAATTGGGCGGGCAATAGGCGGCTTCTGCCGGCGAGGGGACAGACGATAGCTGGCTTTTGCGACGCATGTGAGTGGCAGTGTAGGTGATGCTGGTGAACGATTTTTGGCAACCCCCCCAAAAAAGCTCAACAACTCTGGGAAATCCCATTTTCTTAATTTTGAGTCCCCCAAAATAGGGGGCGTCTTATAAAAGTACAGTAAATGTGCGTAAGTTGTGGGCTTACTGTGTTGTGCAAGAGCAGTGAGTTGCGTGGGTTTTGGTGCTGAGCTAGGCAAAATAATCAACAAAATGTTGGGGGGGGGGTGTTGCAGCGTCTCTGCCCCATAACTGGCAGTTTTGCACAGCTAGACTTCTTGGCTTAAGAGATCTCATGAATGCCCTCTCTTTCCCCCTTACAGTATGCGTTATTATATAGCCTTTCATGACAGTGTTACAGATATAACAAGGACTATGCTGCTAATTTAGATTACTTGTACGCAGCCTGTTTTAACAAATGAGGTTTGAGTTAAGTTATTTGTGCATCTTTCCCTGTGCAGTTCAGAGAGTGTTCTGCCTTAATAACCTGGGAGTTTTACTGAAAGGGCCCTTATAACTAAGAGGCAAAGCTCCTACCGAGACAAAACTGTCAAAAGATCACTGTTCTTCAAGCAGTCGTACAGATTATCCACAGTAGCCTCTAACGTCAGCAGCGCTTCCATAACGTAGCCCTGCCAAAAAAATGCAGAAAGATGGTTACTTAAGTATGAATGCCCAGCCCTCCTCAGCAAATATTGAACATGCCTGCTGCCTAACGTTTAGCGTTTCTCACATAACGCTGTTAATCACAGTAATTTGACCTCTGGAACTAAACTCTGAAAAAGACGGACCGTTTATGATGAATGGCTAGTTCTGGATAGTTTGATAAACATAAATATTAGCTAATTATTTAATTCATTAAGTAAGCATGACTTCAGGTTCATTAATCCAGTTTCATTAATGTGTGAACAAAAGAAACTAAAAGTCGGTGCATGTGATTCATATCCCTGCTATCACTCCTTTGGTAAAAAACTCATAGTGAGCACCTTCTCAGACCTTGAGCCACACTGGATAGTTTCCACAGTGCATGAGATGTCAGGAAAGATATAAGACCTGCAGTCTGTCCTACTTTGTTGTACAAGAGTGTTTTTCATTCTCTGTACTTTCCAAAAATAACCAAAGACATTTTGGTTTCAACAAATATTTCCACCTGGATAAAAGGTCTCATGTTTATTTTCAAGCAGTGATTTTTTAAAAATAATAATTAAAAAACCATTTTTAGCTGTTTTTTGATAGATGTGTAAATTACCTTGGCACCCATGTAAAAGGTGATTCATATTTTAGTAAATAATAATAATTCTCTCTCAATTTCTCTCTGAAGATTCTCATTTGTTGCTCCCAAATACTCAGCTCTGTGTTGCTGAACAGAAATAAGAATGCAATGTTGCCTGGAAAATTTTATCTTTGTATGCTCTCAAGAGTTATAGATGTTAGCAACTGCTGTCAGATCATATGCGGGAAACCATTATTTATCTCTTTTGTTTTAAGTAGAGGGCATTCCAAGGCAAGTCTTTTCCAACTGCTCCTGCCCATGAATCCCATGTCTAGTCTTGCTCCAATTCTGAGAAACTGAACTCTGTGCACTGTGATGAAATGGGTTTGCTACACTCTCCGTGCAATGCCACCATCTAAACAAATCAAAATCCAAACATTTTCTTCTCCACACATCACAACGATGTTTAATCAGGACTCGTACAAAATTTATTCAAGAAACAAATATGCGAGCAATAGGAATCACTTTTAATGTCTCCAGTAGCTTTGCAACGTGTTAGCAAATTAAGTTCCAGTCGTTTGAAGCAAACACGGCATCATTTCAAGGCCCTGAGAGTAACGAAGAAGGGTGATAGCTCTATAGCACATGATACCATAAAAAAGGCTCTCTCCCCAGTGGCCATCCACCTCACTGTATTTTTCATCCAATTCAGGAGAGGCAGTGGATGTGCTGGATTAGTGCCTGGGCATGGTAACAGATTGGATGAGAAATAATAAACTGAAACTCAACTCAGAAAAAAATTGAGGTAGTGGTGAGGGGGTGGTTTGTTTGTTCTGGTGAATGGTGTTCAACCCATTCTGAAGGCTGTTGCGCTTTCTCTAAAGGACTAGTTTTTAAATAGGAGGTGTGTGTTTGATGATGTACCATTGTCCTTAGAGGCCAAAATAGCTGTCACGGCTATACTTGGATGGAGACAGCCTGGGCACAATTACCCACGCTATGTTAACCTCAGGCCGAGATTCCTGCAGAATATTGTGCATGAGGCCTTTGAAATCGGCCTGGAAACTGCAATTGGTCCAAAATAGGACTGCCAGACTGTTAACTGGGACTCTGCGATTTGATCATGTTTCTCCAGTGCTTTGTCAGCTGTGCAAACCCCTGGCATCGCTAGGTAGGAACAGGAAATACTCCTGTTCAAAATTCTGGAGAAACAACTGCAGGTCAGTTCAGACAAGACTGATTGTTTCACTCAGTATGAGGTAACTTCCTTTGTTCTTATGAATGCTGAAGTATATTTGTACCTGAATCTCCTCTCCATGTTCTCCTATAACTTCCACTAATCTTGAAAGAAGATCTGACAGTGCATGTGCAGATAGAGGTTGTTTTAGAGCTCGAAATATCTGGAAAGAACGGCCAGCATAATGTCTCGAAGAACTGGAAAGGGCTGTTTGCAACGCAATTTCGCTAAGATGCTGCTCCAAATGAAAACCTAAAGTGGAGGAAGAAAAAATTTCGTACTGTCAAATGGCAATCGATAAATAATGTGGGAGCTCACAAATTTTAATTTACAATCATTAAAAATTATGCTCAGGCTAATATTGACTAGCTGCAGATGTAAGCAGCAATAGCTTTAGGAAAAGAACTTGTGTGATGATAATTAGGGCAAAGGGCTGAGGTCAGAAGCCCAGGCCAGGAGTTATTTCCTCCTGCAAATCCAGGTAAAATTCTTCCACCCAAACAGTATACAGTGGTACCTTGGGTTAAGTACTTAATTCATTCCGGAGGTCCGTTCTTAACCTGAAGCACCACTTTAGCTAATGGGGCCTCCTGCTGCTGCCACGCCGTTGGAGCATGATTTCTGTTCTCATCCTGAAGCAAAGTTCTTAACCCGAGGTACTATTTCTGGGTTAGTGGAGTCTGTAACCTGAAGCGTATGTAACCCGAGGTACCACTGTAATTAAAGGTATGAGCATAGGCACAATTCAATTACTGCTCATGGGGAGCAAAGATAGGGTTCTTGACATCCAGAGTGAAATGGCTAATATGAAAATATTTGCACCATCTGAAAATTCTAAAGATAAAGCAGACTGCATACAGAGGTTCCTAAGGCATCTCCAGGTTAGGCTGGGAAAATTCCCTTTCTGAAATCCTGGGGAGTCACTGCCAGTCCTCTAGTGCAGTGTTTCCCAACCTTGTGCCTCCAGCTGTTTTTGAACTACAACTCCCATCATCCCTGACTAGCAAGACCAGTGGCAAGGGATGATGGGAATTGTAGTCCAAAAACAGCTGGAGGCACAAGGTTGGGAAACACTGCTCTAGTGATCCTCCAAGTGTTGTTGACCTGGGAGGATGGAAATCGTAATCCAACAATACCTGAAGAGCACAGGTTCCCCATCCTTGGTATAGGCAATACTGAACTACACAACAGACTTGATTTGGTATAAGGCAGCCTATGCCCGTATTTCATGTGAATAATCACCTAAAATCAGACCATAAAAAATAATATAGGTACAGAATTTCTCCCCTGCCCCCCTTTTTATTAACACTACAAAATGGCAATTGCTCGCAGGGATGGTATGAGAGAAAACAGTAGGAATTATTCAGCAAAACAGCACCAGTTGAGGGTCACCATAAAAACAACAACAAGCAGTTGATTCAGTACCTGATTTGGAATCTTTAAAGACAGAGACAACATGACGCAAGAAGTTGGTAAGCTGCTCTGCACTCTTTGTATTCTGGTTCTTGGGAGTGATGTCTTCGTGGCACCAAAGAGGACCAAACGCCCTGAAAAGAAGAAAACACACATGCATTTTTCTTTAGTATCCAGTTTTTTAAAAAAGGTATAATGAAGCTGCAGTGTCGCCTCCTCTTTCTCCTAAACTGAGAAAAAAGTGGACTCCATCCCATTCATTCAGATACACATTTCAGAACTGCAATTTATCCCATCCTTACAAAACAACTCATCTTTTTCTTTTTACTACAATCTATTTGAGATAATAGCAGAGCTTTAGTTTTCCATGGCAAGCGAAGTGCAAAGCAAAAGGTAATTTATGCAATGCGAATGTCAGGTAGGGCTGAGAGGAACCTTCTGCCATTTCAACTTTCGGCACAAAAGCAGTACTTTGGAGTGGTGGGGGCAATGCTCTGTGACTTCTTCTCCCACTCATTTTGCCTGTGTGATAGCGAGCAGCTAGTTCTGGACGTTTTGTTTCTCTTAAACTGGGCCATCTTCTTCCCAGGAATACAGATCCCAGTCAATCAGGGATCAGATGCCGAGTATGATGATGTCACTAAGGACAAATGAGCCAAACGGAAGTAAGGGCCATGTTTTCCTGCATTACTAAAGGGTTGCAGGGTCGGGGGTGGGCATGCACACCTGCTACCTGTGTCACTTTAGTTTTTTTTTTTTTAAATAATTTTTATTGCATTTTTCACAAAAAAGAACAAAAAAGCAAATTTTCACAAACATTACAAAAAGAAAAATTTTCACAAACATTACAAAAGAAAAGAAAACATAGACAAAAAAAAAGAAGAGAAAAAAGGAGATTTTAACATATAAAAACAAAAAAAAATCCCTCACTTTCCAATTATAACCTTCAAAACCTTATTTTCCTTACTTCCACCCGCCTCCCGATCTTGTATTCTATTTAATAATTAGTTCAGCAAGCTCAATCTTTGTTCATTTTGATTCTTGATCCCTCCCTTTGTGCTCTTATTTAACTCAGTCACTAGAACCCCTTCTTTCCTTTTCAATGTCCTCAACATTCAAAGATTTTACAGTGTTTTTGTAGATAGACTTTAAACTTCTTCCAGTCCTCTTCCACCTGCTCTTCTCCTTGATCTCGAATTCTGCCGGTCATTTCAGCCAGTTCCATATAGTCTATTACTTGCATCTGCCATTCTTCCAGAGTGGGTAGATCTTGTGTCTTCCAATACTTTGCGATGAGTATTCTTGCTGCTGCTGTAGCGTACATAAAGAAAGTTCTATCCTTCTTTGGCACCAATTGGCCGACCATGCCCAGAAGAAAGGCCTCTGGTTTCTTCAAGAAGGTATACTTAAATACCTTTTTCAGTTCATTATAAATCATCTCCCAGAAAGCCTTGATCCTTGGGCACGTCCACCAAAGGTGAAAGAATGTCCCTTCAGTTTCTTTGCATTTCCAACATTTATTATCGGGCAAATGGTAGATTTTTGCAAGTTTGACTGGGGTCATGTACCACCTATATATCATTTTCATAATATTCTCTCTTAAGGCATTACATGCCGTGAATTTCATACCGGTGGTCCACAACTGTTCCCAGTCAACAAACATAATGTTATGACCAACGTCTTGTGCCCATTTTATCATAGCAGATTTTACCGTTTCATCCTCAGTATTCCACTTCAACAGCAAGTTATACATTCTCGACAATATCTTAGCATTGGGTTCTAACAATTCTGTTTCCAACTTTGATTTTTCCACCTGGAAACCAATTTTCCTGTCCAAATGATAGGCCTCTCTTATTTGAAAATAATGTAACCAGTCTCGCACCTTATCCTTAAGTTTCTCATAACTTTGCAATTTTATTTTATCTCCCTCCTGCTCCAGAATTTCCCAATATTTTGGCCAGTTAGATTCCATATTAAGCTTTTTTAAGGCCTTTGCTTCCATAGGTGAGAGCCACCTAGGGGTTTTATTTTCCAATAAATCTTTGTATTTCATCCAGACATTAAACAATGCTTTCCTGACAATATGGTTTTTAAATGTCTTGTACACTTTAGCTTTACCGTACCACAAGTATGCATGCCACCCAAAAACGTTATCATATCCTTCCAAATCCAAAATATCCGTGTTTTCAAGAAGTAGCCAATCCTTCAACCAGCAAAAAGCTGCTGCTTCATAATATAACTTGAAGTCCGGCAGGGCAAACCCCCCTCTTTCCTTTGCGTCAGTAAGAATTTTGTATTTTATTCTGGGCTTTTTGCCCTGCCAGACAAATCTAGAAATTTCTTTTTGCCACTTCTCAAAACAGTCCATTTTGTCAATGATTTGTAGCGTCTGAAACAAAAACAACATTCTTGGCAATACATTCATTTTGATAACAGCAATTCTACCCAGTAAGGAAAGTTTCAAGTTTGTCCAAATTTCAAGATCTTTTTTCACTTCTGACCAACACTTCTCATAATTATCTTTAAATAAATTTACATTCTTCGAAGTCAAGTTCACCCCTAGATATTTCACTTTTTTCACCAATATTAAACCTGTTTCTTCCTGAAACCTTTCCTTCTCTACTGCTGTCAAATTTTTCTCTAAAACCATAGTTTTTGATTTATTCAATTTAAAACCTGCCACCCGACCAAATTCTTGTATTATTTCCAGTGCTCTTTTAGAACTAGGGATTGGCTCCTGTAGCGTCAGAACTAGGTCATCTGCATAGGCTTTAAGTTTATAGTGTTTAACTCCGACCTGTATACCCTGAATCTGTTGGTCCCTTCTAATCATATTCAGCAAGACCTCCAGGACTGAAATAAAAAGCAAAGGGGAAATTGGGCAGCCTTGTCGTGTCCCTTTCTCTATCTTAACTTCTTCCGTTACTGCATTATTCACTATTAATTTCGCCTTCTGTTCTGAGTAAATCGCGCCTATACCGTTTCCAAACCTTTCTCCAACCCCCATCCCTTGCAAATTTTTCCTCATAAAGCTCCACGAAATATTGTCAAAGGCTTTCTCCGCATCAATAAATATTAAAACAGCTTTTGTATTTATATTAACTTGTAGCTTTTCTAAAATGTCAATTAAGTTTCTCGTGTTATTTGACAATTGTCTGCCTGGGAGAAAGCCAGCTTGGTCTTTATGAATCGTTGTTGCTAAAACTTTTTTCAATCTTCTAGCTAAAATATCAGCAAAAATTTTATAATCCACATTAAGTAGGGATATGGGGCGGTAGTTCTTTAGTTGTGTCTTTTCTATCTCATTTTTCGGTATAAGCGTGATGTAAGCTTCTTTCCACGACTCCGGCGCTCTTTTCCCTTCCATAATTTCATTGCCAACCTCCATTAGAGGTTGAATTAAGTAATCTTTCATGTCTTTGTAGTATTTGGAGGTTAGCCCATCCAGGCCTGGAGACTTGCCTAATTGCAGGTTCTTAATGGCACCTTCAACCTCCTGTTCAGAAATTTTGTCGTTCAGTATTAATTTATTCTCTTGAGAAATTTTTTGTAATCCATTTGTTTCCAAGAATTTCTCGATTTTGATCTCATTCTGTGGCCCTTGTGAATACAGTTGTTTAAAGTATCTCTGGAAGCAGTCTTGAATCTCCCGTGGGTTTTGTATATTTCGTCCATTTACTTCAAGATTGGTAACAGTATTTAATTTCTGTCTTTTCTTCAGCTGCCAAGCTAGCAGCTTTCCACACTTATTGGCCGATTCGAAGGTTTTTTGTCTCATTTGTTTAATTTTCCATTCTATATCCTGGTTAACCATTTTCAAATATTGTGCCTGATGTAATTTAATTTCTCGTAGAATGTCCTGTGACTTAGGTTTAGTCCTTAATCTCTTCTCGCCTTCTCTAATTTTCTCTAAAATCTTTTCTTTCTTCTCCTCTTGAAGTTTCCTCTTTATAGCATTTTGCTGGATCAAAAACCCCCTCATTACGGCTTTACTTGCATCCCAGATTACTCTTTTCTCCACAGTAGTCTTCAAATTTATCTCAAAGTAGTCTTTTAGTGTTTTTTGGGCCTTTTTCACAATTTCAGAGTCTCTAAACAAGGTGTCATTCATTCTCCATCTAAAGGAACCAGTGGGTGTTAGTTTCATATCCATCTTCACTGGGTTATGGTCGGAGCAGATTTTGGGGCAGATTTCCACCTTTCGAATCTTGGGTGCCATCCCTCTTGTAATCCAAATTTGGTCTATTCTAGTCCAGGTCAAATTGGCTTCAGAGAAGAAGGTCCCCTCTCTACCTAGGGGATTTTTAGTTCTCCAAATATCAATCAAGTCCATATTGTCTGTCAATTCAAAAAAGGTCTTTGGTAGTCTTCCATCTTTTGTGACTACTTGTCTTTCAGATTTATCCATATATGTCGAGACAACGCCATTCATATCTCCCATCAAAATGATATTTCGATCTATAAAGTCCATTAACGTCTCATGCAGTTTCTTATAAAACTCTGATTTCCCCTCATTAGGTGCATAGACTCCAATTATTACTAATTTCTCTCCTTGGAATTGTATTTCAATTGCCACAAATCGTCCATGTTCATCTTTAAGGAGAAACTTTGGTGATAACACTTTAGAAATCATCATACAAGAGGGGAAGGTGAAGTGCATCTCTGCAGCTGATACGGTCTTACCGTACTGTAGCCATTTCATTGCCTGCTCTGGCTAGTGTTAGTTCAACCAGGTAAGTGCTTTTCCAACCTGCTGAGCTGCAGCCGCTCCTCATGTAGCACCCTGTTGAGCTGTAGTTGTCTGGGTAAATCCCACCCCCCCTCCATTCCTGGCAGGGTAGTTGCTGACCCAACACAGTGTGTGAATACTTCCACTCGTGGCACTAAGAGCACCCAGAAAAATCACCGGAAGTGAGATCACCGCTGGCAAAACAGCATAAACAAGCGCTTCCCATTTTGTCTCAAGTCATAGCACAAGGCAACTATAGATTAGTTCCTCTACCGTTGGAGGTTCTCGCTCCTCCCACCAAACCTTCAAGTTATTAAAGGATGTGGGTACATCTGGATGTGAAAGAGAAGACCAAATTTGGAACTGAATACAATTGTCGGTAGAAGCAAGTGGCCGAGAATTGCAGAAGTATTTCATTTTACTTTGCTTCTCTGCAGGATTTAAAGTAGTCCTCAGGCCTCAAGTCATTCTTCCTTCCCACCATATTAGACCCCAGTCCTTCTCCACTTGACTTCATTCTATCAGCTTCTGGTGTTCCAACATCACCCCAAACCCCAACCTTTTGTAATGAATCTTAGCATATATAATACATAAATAATGCCACCCATTTGCCTGAGATTCACAAGTAGCTATAAGCACCAAGCAGGAGGTGTTCAGAGAATTTGCTGTAATTTTTATGCAATAGTGGCAACTGCTTACATTTGCACCTATATTAATTTTACACGTGGTCTTGTAAGATCGAGTTAGAAATCCCATTCATGCTATTTTCATTGTTTTGGGGTTTTCTGTGATTTTGACTGTTGGTTTCTCATGTTAAGACTGAAACGGCGGTTGGTTTTAGCTCCAAAAGCAGAACAAAGCACCACAGACTTGGCAGCTTTGATAATTAATTGGAATGTGACTCATCAGCCAAACAGGCTACATATTTTATTATTATGGGAGCTGGTTCTTTCACAGGTTCTGTCTGTGTGGAATTTGCAACCGTTTTAAATATTATTATTTTTACAGAATTATCTACAAAGGTCAGGAAACGACTGGGAATGTGTTATGACTGCGTGTTTGCCAGAGACTTGTGCTGGAACGTACTCCTTCATCTGATTAGGATGCAGACACATTCTTCCAAAGGTATGCTGCAACGGAACGCACGGTATCTTTGCTCTGATGTGATTACCTGGTAGTCAGGAACTCAATTAGCTTGTTTGCCTTTTCATCTGTCTCTACGGCTGGGTCCATGTCTTCTATCTCCTGGGTGATCTGAGGGAGGTTCCCACTGCTCCCTCCAAGGCTGATGCTGGAAGAGGTGGAGCTGGAGCTGAGTCCAGAGTCTGGCACGGGAGAAGACTGATACTCCCTCAGAAAGTCAAAGCCACCTAGCAGTAATGGAGAAAAAAGATAAGCATGGAATGTGCAGCCGAGGTCAGAACTCCCCTCAAGAGTCATCACAGGGCAATAATGTCTTTGGTAATAGTTTTAGCTGCCCTGAACCCTCACAGAACCGGGAGTAAATAACAGAAGAGACAGCGTGATCAAATCTGTGATCAGGAGCTACAAAAAAACTTGTGGTTTTGAAATGGTACATGTTTCTTTCTAGAAGCTTGTCTAAATATACAATTTTCATTTTTATTATTATTAAAATGAATAATAAATAATAATAATAATAATAATAATAATAATAATAATATATTTATACCCCCCCCCCATCTGACTGGGTTTCTCCAACCACTCGGGGCGGCTCCCAACAGAATATTAAAAAAACGATAAAACATCAAACATTAAAAACTTCCCTAAACAGGGCTGCCTTCAGATATCTTCTAAATGTCATATAGTTGTTTATTTCCTTGACATCTGATGGGAGGGCGTTCCACAGGGTGGGCGCCACTACCAAGAAGGCCCTCACCTCACGCAGTGAGGGAACCGCCTCGGAGCTGGACCTCAGTGTCCAGGCTGAACAATGGGGGTTGAGACGCTCCTTCAGGTATCCAGGACCGAGGCCGTTTAGGGCTTTAAAGGTCTTTGAATTGTGCTTGGAAATGTACTGGGAGCCCATGTAGGTCTTTCAGGACCAGTGTTATATGGTCTTGGCAGCCACTCCCAGTCACCAGTCTAGCTGCCGCATTCTGGATTAGTTGTAGTTTCTGGGTCACCTTCAAAGGTAGCCCCATGTAGAGCGCATTGCAGTAGTCCAAAGCAGGAGATAACAGTGCACCACTCTGGTGAGACAGTCTGCAGGCAGGTAGGGTCTTAGCCTGCATACCAGATGGATCTGGTAGACAGCTGTCCTGGACACAGAATTGACCTGTGCCTCCATGGACAGCTGTGAGTCCATTTATATAAGTTTTGTGTGAAATTTTTCAAGCCACAATGGCTCAAGTGTGCAAGTAAGCCAAACCCAAATTGTAACCACTGTGCTCTTCTCTTGCTGCTGCACTATGAAGACCTAAGCCATGGTTCAGTTTGGCTGGCATTAAGTCTGACCCTGGGCTCATGGCTTGTCTTGCTCCAGACAAATCATGAGCTGTAGCCAAGGTTTGTTCCTGGCTCCCTACTCATCATTGTTTGTCTAGGGAAGGCAAACTACAAACCTGGGTTGGGATGTACGCTTAGCCAGACCGTATCTTAGGTCTGGGTTAGCCCGACAGCAGGACTGTGGAAGGAGTTAACTGAGCACAATTTCTGCTGCTAAGTCCCCACATAGTCTGCACTTAAAATGTGCTTGGCTGAAGGTTAAATGCACTGAGGCATCACTTGATGGAATTGTCCCCTTATCTGGATAACATTTCTTCCTCCCATTACACAAGTGTCAAAGCCCCAAGCCCTGGTTCTGAAAAGGTTGAGCAAAAAATGCAAGCTTTGGCCTCATAATCCAAGCATGTCTATGAATTTGTTCCTGTTTACAATGAGAAAAGAGTCATAGGAAGAGCCTTCCTTAGCCATGTGCTACAGGCCACGGTGGAGAAAGGAGCACAGGCAAAAGTTTATACGGACTGAAATTCAGAATAGGAGGAATTTGTGGGTGGAAACATCACACATCATGAGGAGAAGCTGGAAGGACACAGCCTGCTCCTCCGGTGTCAATGCTAGATTTGGACCTTTCCTTCAAAAGGATTTCTAGCTGCTGACTACTGCTGACATATGCCACCCTTGGTCTGTAGTTCTTCAAAATTATACCTGAGCTATAGGTACAGTCTCTGTCATATCAGGACACAAGGATTGATGTGGAATACATAAACAGCAGGAGGGACGAAGGAATATGTCCCTGCCTGTCCTTGGCAGGGTGTTAACCCATAGTTGCCCTGAATGCCAGCCAGGGAACCCTGGAAGCTGCATAGCAGAGAGAAGGGGGACGGACACACCTGCCCCTTCCCTATGTACAGATTCACTGAGTCAATCACAGTAGGTATGAGGAACCTTCAGCCCTCCAGACGTTGCCAAAATACAACAACTATCAGCCCCAGCAAGCATGGCCAATGGCCAAAAGGAACTCCCCCCCCCCCAAGGAAAAGGAAAGGTAAAATATAAAAATGTATTATTTGTGCACAACAGTGCTTGACAAACTGCCTTGAATGCTGCAAGTCGGAATCTTAGGTAGTGTTTGCCTACATTCTGTCTGAGAGGTATTTGATAAAAAACCCACGAAGGCTATCAGTCTTCATTTGCTCTAGCTATGCACCGAAGCAACTGATTAGCAAAGGTGAGGAGATAAACATGTCAAATTAAAATTCCTCCTCTTTTTAGAGTTCACAAAGTTCAGTTCCCCTTGCATTCAACGAGCAGAGTTCACATGCCATTGATTTTTTCCCCAGAAGCCTTTTTAAAATAACCGTTTGCAGACTAAAAACAATCCTGTGTGCTCCTTTCTCAATCCGAGCTCTCTTTCCCTTCCACTGCCCCAAGGTAGCTGTACTGATTTTGTCTGTATCATTTGACTGCATCTGTTTCCTTTTTGAAAGTCCAATAAAAAACTATTAATTAAAAAAAAGCAGATACTTTTTTATTCATGCTCTCAGAGACAGTGAAGCATTGCACTTGTTTGTTATTCCATACTGCATGTTGAGATACTTATCTGCCTGTTCTCTTCAGCGTGACTTTATCTATTTTAGTTAAAAGAGCCTCCGCTACGACTAGTGACAGGACAGTAATAAGGTCACAGATAAGCACCCAGCGAATGTATGTGTAGTCATTTTACCTTGTTATTCCTTCTAAAGGTAAGGGGCACATTAGGACACCGAAGCAATCCTTGGGCTCCTGTGCTTTCTCTCTCTTTCCCAGGTGAATTGTCCACCATAAAAAGAGACAGATTGAGTCATGCAATTAGGTCCTACTTGTGAGACGTTGCTTAGAGGTTGCATGCCTTACGGAGTTTGGCACCTGAACTTGAGGCTCACTCTTGAGCTCCACTTCTTGTTCAGAGGTTACACAGATAGCAGAAGAAATCATGAAGCCTCAAGCCTTTCTTTCTTTCTTTCTTTCTTTCTTTCTTTCTTTCTTTCTTTTTATGCACATGTGTGGAATTGCCCTTAGATGTGCAGAATCAAACAATCTAAAAGTCCCCTTGAGTGCAGTCTGGAGGAAACAGTCTGGAGTCTCTCATAAGCTCTATTTATTTTAAGGCATTTAGACAGGACACTTACTCAGCAGATTACAACCAGAAAAGAATATTCCATTATTTGTTCAACACCCAATTTGGGATACACTGGTATAATAATGCCCTATACAGTATATAGGGCATTGTACCAGTGTAACCAAACTGAGTGTTGAACAAATGTATTGCTAACACAGAAAGAGCACCATAGGAGTACACTAGGAACAAGTCAAAACAAAGCAGATATATACTCTATCAATTGCTTGTTGTTACCTGTATAGAAATATTCAGGCAAGTATGCTGATTGTACTGTGAGAGTCTTTGTTTCGTTCATCTCTCTGGTCTGGAGAAGCACTGAGGCAATGGCTTGAAAATTGCTGTTGCATGACAGAGCAATCAAAAGATGGAGAAGCAGCTTTTTACTATGCTCAAAGACTTCAGGGCGGTAATGGTCAAGGCCTAAGGGAAAGCAGTTAATGGCAATCACTGAATATAAAGTATAAACAAGTTAACAAGTTCCAGATATAGCAAACGATCCACATGCCTTTAGTACAAAAACAGACAAAATACAGGGTGTGCTTCCTCTTCAAATATCTTGTTTGAATTTAGTACCAATGAATTTAGTACCTGTGAAAGCTAGGCTTGCACCATTTAATCTGTTAGATAATCAATTAAAAAAACTTTTTGATTGACTATAAAGCTGCCCTTGATTTCTCAAACAGAAGGTTTTAAATATGCACATACATTATTTTTAACAGAAGTACTAATACAGCATGAGCTATTGGGAGCCTTGGTTATTGAAGCCAGGTTATAGAAAGGCACTCCAAAATCCTGGATGAGTCCACTCAGGAGGTTTCATGTAGATCAGGGCTGGAGAATCTCAGGCTCAGGACCAAATGCAATCCTCCAGATCTTTCTGTCTGGCCCACATCCTCCTCCCTAACCCTGCCCCTAAGCAGACCTGCTTTGTAGTCTCTTTATGTGTTTTTGGCTGGCTGGAATGTGCCCTTGAACTTAGATAATGCTTCTGGCTTGCCTGGATGGAAGACAGAGGTTGCGTGCCAGTGTGTATAAAGCGAACATTCACATTTGTTGCTCTGCTTGCTGTTGCCCTACCCACCACTGGCATGCGGCCCACTGAAGATTGCCCAGAAGAGAATGTGGCCCTTGGGCTGAAAAAGGTTTCCCACATCTGTTGTTAGAGCATGGGGTATATAAGGTTGAACTCTCTAGAACACAAGGAAGCCAAGGGCTACCTGCTAGAGCCATCCAAGTAGGACTAGAACCATGGAAAAGCATCATCGCCCACTCATGAGCCAAATAGTTGTTCTAGAACAGGTGTGGGGGACCTTTGGCCCTCCAGATGTTGCTGAATTGTGACTTCCACTCTACCTGCCTACTGGCCATGGTTGCTGGGGCTGATGGGAGTAGGGGTTCAGCAGCATCTGGATGGCCACAGGTTCCCCCACACCTGTTCTAGAGTGATATGCTGTACTTTTGCAAGTATCTTTTTTCAATTCTTTTCCTAAATTATTTCTGAGATTATTTGCATCATTCCTGACTGTTTGGAGCCATGGGAGAACAAAGATTCCAGCATAAAGTAGCAGTCTGCTACTGTTTGATGCTGCTACTTCCCTGGCACTCTGCTTGCTTCTTCTTCATATAGTATATTTTCCAGTTTGCCTTGCTCTACAGTTGCAATTGCTCTTGGGACTGGACTCTAAACACGACTTGTTTCAACAGTACTCCGGCCATTCTTCTGAGTGACGTGATATCATTATGCATGTATCATTAAGCCAAATGCAGACCCCCCTCAAATTGGGTACTCTTTCTAGTTTCCCCTTACCCTTATAAGTCTCCTTATTAATTTCACTTTGATTCTGTCCCTGCCCATCTCCATAGTTTGTGCCAACCAGAGGTAAGGGTTGTACGACCTGGCTCAAAGAGGTTTTTGAGGGGGACGAAGGAAAGGTATGGAACAGGCTGGGCAACAAAAAGGGAGAAGATGGATGGAATTTGCAGGTTCTATGGCTCAGCTGAGAACTTGGGAGAGGACCTTTCCATTCAATTTATCCTAGAAATGCATCATCTGTGCAAGTTGCTGGGGTGGGTGGGAAGAGAGATTAATTTTTCAACTTTGTCAGATTGCTTCCTATTGAAGGATGACCTGGGGCAACCCAGTCAGATGGGCAGGGTATAAATAATAAAATGTTGATGATGTCCTGGCATGTGTATATTGGGGCATGTGACCTAAAGAAAGTGTGTTTTTTTAGAGACAGGTTGTAACACACACACACACACACACACACACACACACACACACACACACACAGTTGGGTGGCCCAGTTGGTGATTTAATCCTGTCAATATGTTTCAGAAATATCCAGTACATACTTAGAACCAGGAGTTCCTTTACCACAGAGATCATGAAAGTATTCAGAGTAGGTTAATTCCCTAGCAGGTTTTTTTAAAAAAAAAACATCCTCAGACAAAGATAAAACGAAAAAATCTGGTGCTGGTCAGAAAATGTCAGGCTGTCTGCTCCTGGCAATAAATTCAATTTCACTTTGAAGAACTATGAGTTGAGAAGTTCTGTTTCCTAACCTCCTGTGAGCATAGGCCAAATGGTTTATGAAAGATAATATTTACTGATACAACAAGAAAAGGTCTGGCTAACGAATTTGCATTTAGTGCTTGCAATTCCTCCTTTCAAACATTTATTTGTATGGTGATTTTTTTCTCCTTTTTTTTTGAGGCTCATATCAGTGACAGGAATTGTCTGGGAGCAGGGTAGGGCTAATCTGTTGATAACCATCACTCCATTTCTCTCACTCCTTTCATGGAATACTGGAATCGGGGGGGGGGGAGGGGCAAAACAAGGTGTTTGCAGGCTTTTTCAAAGGTGTTTCAAATATACGCGATTTCACTTAAGCGTGTGTCTTGGAACGTAACCCCCGCGTAAATGGGGAGTTGCCTGTATTAATAACTAAACAAAGGGAAGGATTCAATGTCACATTCCTCTTATCATTCTGTCAGAGCAAACATTTCAGCTTGCTGGATGGTCTTCCCTCTCCTTCCTCTGTGTGCTGTTTCTGGAAGTTTCTTCTCCTACAGAGCCACCGGGGGGGGGGGGGGCGAGTAGGGAGAAGAGGGGGGCAAGCCCCACTGCACAAGTGGAATAAGATCTCGGGACAGTTCACAGTCCACCACTAGGACTCATCAGTTGAACTTCCTTCAGAGTCAGTTAAAATTTTTACGTTCATACATTTTGTACTTCTATGACAAATAAAATATCAAATCAGCTTCAGGGGCAGGGAAGAAACAATACTTCTCTTGAGTTTACCATGTAAACTGCTGCTTTTCATAAAGTTATAGAGCAAAAAGTCGGAGGGAATAGAGTAGCTTGGGCAGAGCTTACAAAACCCCAAACAAGCATTTCTGGGATTAGCCTCTGATAAAAATGAGAATATAGAAACAAAAGCCTGCAAATGAATGAAGGTGGAGGGAGACCATGTAATATGGAGCGTCATCTGCATTAGGAACTCAAATTCAACTTCAGTTCTTGCTTCTTACCTAAGAAGAGAGCGTGCAATAATAATGGGAGGTGGAGGGCCCAATCTTCTCTTACACTGTGATCTACAACCATCTCGGTCATGAAGATGACAGCAATATTGCACCTGAGAGGAAAAAGAAGATGAACCAGTTCAAAACCTGCAAAGGCAAATGAGGGGGAAATGGCAACAATCACACAATAGCTGATCAGAGAGTATCTGAGGCGCAATACGGTCACCTAAGCAATGGTGGATAAAATAAACACAATGTACTTGGTTGCATGGAGGCACTGAACATTACCCCACATTGTACTAATGAGGTGAAATAGTAGAGGCATATAGAAGAATGTTCTATAGAACCAGTATATAGAAGCTTTCAAGGTCATGGTAATTATGCGGCCTGCTGCATTGATCTGGTTTGATTAGTTGTATTCTTTCAAATGTGATGGTTATGTAGTTTAATAATATTTTTATTGCTTTAACCAGGTACTGTAAACCATCATGGCCTCTTCAGTGAGGGGTGGTTTTAAAGATGAAGCAAATGGATATATTTATTCTGAAACTTGACGCGCTGACAACAATCCAAAACTTGGCTAGGGAGCAGTGGTTCCATCACCATGTCTGAAGCCCTGTCACTCAAGCCAACCAGGACAGAAAGGGGGAAGGTTTCATTCATTCTTTTGCTACCTTTGAGTCTGTAGGGCCTTGTCAGGAGACTGCAGGGCTTTGTTTTTTTAAAAAATAAAATTTTTATTAGGAGACTGCAGGGCTTTGGATCCAGCAAGGCCAAAGCTGTTTAGGGCTTTAAAGATCAGCACCAACAATATGAATTATGCTTGGAAATGTACTGGGAGCCAGTGTGGATCTTTTAGGACCAGTGTTATATGGTCCCAGCGGCCACTCCCAGTCACCAGTCTGGCAGCAGCATTCTGGACTAGTTTAATCTTCCAATATTCAGTTTTACTGCATGTTCATGAGTTCTAGTGTTATGTTATTCATGTTACCTTGGCATGTGAACTTTTGGGAGCATGTATTTCTTATAGGTTCACCCTGATAACTAGCACGTGAAACCTTGCTGAGAAATGCCAGGGCTGTAGTCCCCTACCCTGCCATGACCTCGACCCACATCAGCTCTGGCGTGGGGGAGGCAAACAAGTTTCTGACACAATGTCAGAAGCTTTCTGCTTTAAAAAATGTAATTAATGTGATAACAAGTCACGATGTCTACATTTAGCCTCAAAATCAAAATGAAATTATGCCTGTCAGTGTAGATTATATAAGAAGGTAATTTCGATATAAGAAAAGCACACAGAATGTGACAGGAATGCATTAGGCTGGAAGGTGGGGGCGCAGGGAGTACAGATCCTGCTTTTTAAATTGGGTTCTTCATCATCTGTCTGAATCTTAAAGCAGAATCACAAATTAATTCTCCCAACACAATATTCATGCGCCTATTTCACTTTTGTTGGGAAAAGTGACACGCTACATTTCTCTTACAGCAAGATAAAGATGGTTTCTAATGCAGAACATGTCAGAAATGTTTTTAGGACTATTCAGATGTAATAATGTAGTTAGGAGACAGTGGGGGCAAACTGTTTTGTAAGACAGCTAATGTTAACATCCACCTTACCTGTGAAGTGGCCCTCGTGGTGTAATGGTTTCTGGGAGGTAGTCGACAAGTGGTGCCCAGCACCCTCCATTAAATGGCATCGGCAAGGGTTGCGGCTGTTTGGTCTCCACGATATTCAGTAGCCAACTTGTGTATGGAGACACAGGATCATCTGCAGAATAATGTATTATGATAACTTATTAAGTGGGGAACCTGGTGTTGTTCCGACTTTGGATATTTCAGTGCAGACAATGCAAACCAAACACATGCCTTTGGCCTTTTATATTGAGATACAGTCGTGCCTTGGTTTTCGAACAGAACGCGTTCCGGAAGTCAATCCAACTTCCAAAACATTTGGAAACCAAGGCACATCCTCTGATTGGCTGCAGGAGCGTCCTGCAGCCAATCGGAAGCCACGCCAGACTTTCGGCTTCCGAGGCAAAGTTTACAAACCGGAACACCTACTTCCGGGTTTGCGACGTTCGAGTTCCGACTTGTTCGTGAACTAAGTTGTTCAAAAACCAAGGTACGGACAGCTCTGTATTGCTGGAGTATTTCAATTTTTGTTTGTTGATTTGTCTTGCATCCTTGTGGCCATAATGTTTTCTGAAAACTGGTACACAGAAAGTGTTTATGGCTATGCCAAATCAATGGTGACGTTTAACAAACCTTAACGCAGATAAGGCACAAGTAATAAGAATGCAAATTACATTCTACCACTTGAAGTACAATTCTTTTTGGCTTTTTTGTTTTTAAAGCAATGAAGGATCCTGATCACAGAGCTTCAACTACCCAAAGAACTACAAACTCTGCACAATCCTGCCAAATTTCAAAAAAAATAGTCCCCTTGATTTCAATGGGAGATATTTAAGCACATGCTTAATGATTCTGTTGAAACCAGGGGGACTTGAAGAGAGCCTTGACTGGATCATGCCACATCACTCATAAAATGCAATGTAAACAAATGTCAGGTCATACTTTTGTCATCATCGTAAGATCCTCCAGAGCTATTGCTGTATCTTGACTCCAGTCGATTATGTGCTCTGATCACATTGCTGAACCTTGGAAAGAATGAAAGAAAATGTCAAAATCATAATCTGGGCTCAAGAGGGATTATTTTGAAGTTTCTCAAAAGATCAAACCGACAATCAACCTTCTCCGAATAACTGGCTTACTTTGAGGGAACTTGGGTGGTAGCATTCTAGCAAAACCAGATTGTAAAACTGACAAAGTAATGCAACAGAAAATTCTAAACCCCCAGGTGTGTTAAAAGATCTTTGAAGAACTGTACCACGAAGACATTTTGCTGATACAGGACACATTACCAAAGAATTATGACAAATGTTTCTCTAATCTTCTGATTGGACATCAGTAGTGGGATCAAAAAGAGAAACAGTCTAACATGTCACCCTGCTTTTGCACTCTTAAATAATTTCTAGTAAGTTTTTGTGCAGAGCGCTTGGTACTTCTGTAATACACAATTTATTTATTCACACTTGAAGAAACGGGCAGACAAATGCTGGATCAAAGAGAAATAAATGTTGTTCTGAATGTTTATGCCTTGCTTTTGAAATTTCCAATTTAAACAATACTGCTACACATGTTTTTGTAAGGAAAAGGAAGTGTGTGTTGTCCAGAAGCAAATGATTTATTCGGCAGTTCTTTATGCTATCTCTTCTGTTGATAACTCAATCTAGGTCAATCTATACATACTGTCTAAATTACACTGTTCTAATCACTGTGGTGTCTATTTGTTACCAGGTGTACGTAATGGAAAAAAATATTTTAGTCAATGAGCTGAAATCTTGTATTCAGAAGTAACACTGAACTGAAGTTACCAAAAGCCGATTTTTATTTTTTTCCCATTTAACTTACAAGCAAAAATGACTTCTGTCTTATGTGTGGCCAATTTCATTGCCAAACAGATAGGCATCAGACCACCCAAATTTGGTATTAGAAGGAATTATCTTTTAAATTTATGAATATGCAGTTTGCATCAGTTGCCTGATGGACCTCAACAGATGTACTGTGAAATGCTCTAGCTGGATAATCCAGCCTTTCTAGTTCAGGGAATTCATGTTTGAGAAAGAGACAGACAGACAAACAGGTTTTGATTCAGCAGACTACAAACCTTTCATCTGTTTCTTTCACCATTCTGTTATCTTCAATGTCAGGAAAACTATCTTGGCCAGCTACTACCGTATTACTGCTTGAAGTGGTTCCTGTACATGTAAAACAAACATATATTTACATATATATAAAAACCCACACAAAGTACTAAAGTTTGAAAGATTCAAACAACCAAAACAACCAAGCATTGAACAGCCTGGTGTAATACAGAAATAATAGACTATGAATGCACAGCATTAAGTCAGCGCCACACCACAATCATCAGCCTCTCAGAATATCCACACATATTACCGTACTTTGGTATTTGTGTTACAAGAAAACAGGTATAATGAAGTGTTTCCCTTTTGTACTCCCCACTTCCATTCATTCCCTGTAATGAATGGGTTATTAGAATGGGAGGTTAGGCTTAGCGTGCCTCCTGAGCCATTGGAATGGCAAGGTCATATGGGGGGGTGCTTAGTTCCTTGAGCCCTGGGGGAAGCCATTCTTGAACGTCCTGGCTCTGTTTCTACTGGCTCTGGTGTTGTGGCATCAGCTTCAGTGGGCTCCAATCTCCTAGCCTCAGGGTTCGTGGCCCCCCATCACCAGCATCAAGCTCAAGAGTCAGGGATGTGGTATGGCTCCTTAGCTGGTGACATTTTAGCCTCCAACTCAATGTCCTGATCACTGGTGGATTCTGGAATTATGGCAAATTGACTTGCAGGTATTATACATTTCTTTGTTGACGAGATAAGGGAGTCTGAGAAGCAATAAGGGGGGAGTTGGGCTGAAATTTATTGTAATACTCTGTTCCTGCTTCCTTCATTCACAATATCGCGTTGCAATTTATTAGACGGGGTGCTCAATTCTTACCAGAAGCGGCTGCTGAGGCCTTGTTGCTGGCAGTGAAGCGATAGAACGGCGGATTGTCACAATGCTGAACTATGGGGTTCACTGGATCTGTTTGCTGAAGCTCAAACAGAAGTTCTTCCATTGTTTGAATAGTGTTGTTCCGACATAAATAGATGGCAACTTTTTTGATCTGAAGAAAAAGTAGTATTTAGCAGCCTCTACAAACTGTAACTTAAAAATGCACATTTTAAGTATAATAGGCACACGTGCTTCATTTTAGCTTTGAAAGGATCTAAGATACACCCATCAGAACTATGCTGATCTACATATCCAATGGGCCATAAAATCTGTCTACAGTTAGGGGGTGACCCAAATAAAGGGAGGTATGAAGAAGATCATGGATGCAGAAATTTTTACTTATGGAAGATACATACTTGGAAATGCATTATGGCTGAAAAGACAACAGTTGTTTCATACTTTAGCTGATGACGTCCGTACAGTATTAGGGCTTGGAGTTCCACAATTATATTTGGCATTATGCTCCTACTTTCCTGCAGTATAGCATCTGAATTACTCTACAAACTGAGATAATTTAATTTATTAAATGCATAAGACTGATGCCAGTAGAAGCATATCTTTCTACAGACAACTGTTTTGCTTAATAGGAACAATGGCTTCAATCCTAAAATAAGTTAAGGGAGTTTAAGAAAGCAGCCACTGATCAGGTGACCCTGTCTGTCCTTGGGACACTTACAGGAATACAACCCATCTTTGGATGTCTCCCTCTCACTCAGAGAAGTAAAATTTCTCATCCCCTCCATCATTTCAGCTGCCAATGTCCTGCAAATACCCACTCTGGAGGGTCAGAGGTCACTCCTGAAGAATGCAGGATGGAGCATGGAGGGGAAGGAATGAGGCTAGGGGATGGGAGATTCAAACAACATCAGACAGAAGTCCACCCAATTTAGTGTGATTTTCCCCCCTACCCTCCAGCAGTTCTCTGCATCTCATCGCACATTGCCCCCACCTCCACAGAGGTTTTCAGAGGGACACAAGGGACAAAGAATAGGAAATTTTCCTTCCCTGAACTTATTTGGGTTAACTCTTCTTAGAATCCAAGCCAATACAAGCTTTTTAACTACTGTATTTTTCCGTCTATAAGACGCCCCCATGTATAAGACGGGACTCCAAATTAAGAATTTGGGGGACTCCAAATTAAGAAAACACCCCTCAGCACTACCCGTGTATAAGACGAGCCCCAATTTTAAACCTTTTTTTTTGGGGGGGGGGAAACCTAGTCTTATACACGGGAAAATACGGTATTATTTTTTAAAAATCACTTACGTAAGGTAAAAGGATGGTATCGCTGCTGACCCCACACAAGCTTATGAGAAACTGCAATGTTATTCTCAGGTTGTTGCTCCATTTTTCATTGTTGGCTAAAGCATTCCAGACATTCTCCATTTCAGGTCCAGGGACTTCATCTCCATACTGCATTGCAGGGGCAGGAGGTGGGGGTGGGGGGACAAAAGGGCAAACTTGATAAAATGGCCAAAATACAAGAAAACTAAGAGATGCAACGTCATCAAAAATAACTGTTGGGTTGTATTCAGTGCAAGCCAAGTTTGACTAGTGTAGCGGCACTTCTGTTTCTTCTTCACCCCCCTCTGCCAACCCAAATCTTCTCCAGAAGCTCTCCCAACACTCTAAAGCTGATTTTGAGGGTGCATGGGGGCACTGGCAGGGAGAGGAGAAATGCGGAAAGTTTCATCCGGCTACTGCAATTACTTTTCTCTTGTCTAGCGGAATGGGAGCACTGGATGCCCAGCAACTGTATCAAGCTGAACCATCACAGGTCGAACAACAAAGCAATATATCTTAAACCAATATCTATAGCACCAGAGGTAGAAAATCTAACCAACCAGGTCAAACACTGGCTTGTCTAAAACTACAGAAAAATACTAAGAAAGCCAGTGTGTTGAAGCAGATTGGACTTAAGGCTGGAGAGACCCAGGTTCAAATTCCTCACAAGGCTGTTGTGCATGCAACCTTCAACTTGAAATATGGGGGAAGAATGCAAAAATGAACCATTGCTCAAAAGCAGTACAGTGGTACCTCTGGTTAAGTACTTAATCCGTTCCGGAGGTCCGTTCTTAACCTGAAACTGTTCTTAACCTGAAGCACCACTTTAGCTAATGGGGCCTCCTGCTGCTGCTGCTGCGCCGCCAGAGCACAATTTCTGTTCTCATCCTGAAGCAAATTTCTTAACCCGAGGTACTATTTCTGGGTTAGCGGAGTCTGTAACCTAAAGGGTCTGTAACCTGAAGCGTCTGTAACCTGAGGTACCACTGTACTGGATTTCATATTTAAAAGCATGTTACTTATTTGCTTACCTTAGCAGTCATGTACATCAGATTATTAAGCACCAGCGATGTAGCCTCTGGAGAGCCCCAGCCATTTCCCTTCAGTCCGCAGGTGACAGCTATTTCCCCATCTTTCTCCTTTATTTCATCCTCTGGAGTGCTTGGGCTTGACCCTGGGAGAAGAAGCCTGCTGTCTACAAGTTCAATGTTGTGAAGCCACGGCAGCAGGTAGGTGAGCATGATTTGGCGCCCATTTGGATGCGTTGTTGGGAACCTCTGACTCACTTCTATAAACAATGGGAAACAAGAGCTCATGGAATTTTAGTTTCACCAACTACAATGCAGCATTATTCAAATGCAACTTGTGTGTAGGGGACTTCCAGGCTGAAGCATGGAAGTGGGGCTGGTCTCTTAACCCCACCCCCAATGCTGCGTCACCTTCCTCCAAGATCCATGTATGGAAAGCTTTTTGTCTGCAAAGAAACCTTAATGTAAGAAGAAGCTGCTAGATCAGACCACTGCCCCACTTAGTTCAGCGTCCTGTTTTCACAGTGGCTGACCAGAAGAATGCAGAAAACCCACAAAAAGGACCCAAGTACAAGAAGCCCTTGTGGTTTTCAGCAACTGGTATTCAGAAGCATGAGGGCCACTAATTGTGGTGGTAGAGCATGGCCATCATGAGCTAGAAGCCATTGATAGCTGGATCCTCCATGAATTTATTCCTTTTAAAGCCACCAAAGTTGGTTGCCATCACTGCCTCCTGTGGCAGTGAGTTCCATGGTTTAACTATGCACTGTGTGAACAAGAAATTTCTTTTGGCTGTCCTGAATCTTCACATGTAGGGCTTCCTTTGCAAATGATATAATTCCACACCTGGATATCAGAGGAAGGAGACACAATGCTGGGGCTAAAGGTATGGACCTCATCCTGTCTCAATTCCCTACACATAACATGCATGAACAGGTTTTGTGGCATTCAGTTAAACCACCTGTCCTTAAAAGGATCCAAAAAATGATGATTTCAGGAGCTTTTTGTTCTGTGTCTAAGTCATATGTGTAGGAATATATTGCTATGTGCTGCATTTTCAGCAACTTCTGCTTCTCTATATATCTGATGACCTTAATCCTGTGAAGGTAAAGAACATTTATGAAGCACAAAAGAATAGGTGAACTGATTTCATGTTAACATCACCACCTGAAAAGCAACGAGACTAACCACCAAGTAAAACAAAGGAATTAATATTGAGTTTACAGACTGAATTTTAAAATTCTGTTCAGCAATCAGAAAGGGTCCCTGACTATGTCACTTTGTGTTTTAATTGTCTGTGTGATATGGATTGTTTATTTGTGGGAGATTTTCTGTTGCCCACATGTTTTGCTCTTATGCTTGCTATAACCAAATACACAGCTGTATATGCTCCAACTTTTTAGTGTCTCTATGCTTGTTTTGCTTTCGTATGGAAAGTCTTCATAAACTGTTTTTAAAGGAAAAAGGAAAAAAGAAAGGGTCTTCCTAACGTATTGCACAGTGAAATGACACTTACAGATAACAGATAAGTAAAAGCAATAAAAAAATTAATGCTAAAAGTATCAAAGCGGGGGGAGGATGAGATGCATATTAAAATTTACCCCCAAAGTATCAAATTTGTTGAATATGTCAAGTTACGTAAAACAAGAATGTCAAAAATGCTTCACAAAGAGTTATTATGCAACAATGTGGGATACAGAGATAACCTCCAAGTGATCACGGAAGTGGGAGTTCCATCCTACTCAGGAGCACTAAGAGGGTCACGGGGAAAAAGAAGGCAAATTTAATCTGCTTCCCCAAGAACAGGGAATTTACTAATTTGCATTTATTTTAAAAAATCACTAGAAACGCTTACCTGAAAAGAGTGGAAGTGTGAGCTCAGGGTACATTCTTGCCAGTTCATAGGACAGATGTGCTAGTGAGACGCTGTACAGCGGCGGCAATGGGCCGTGAGTCCCATAAAGTATACTGCCAGGTCTTTGCTCAGCTACTTTCTTTGAATAAACGAAAAGCTTGGTCTCCAAAATCTGCAGGCGAAGATAAATGACAAAAGCGGCATTACAGGTTTTCAAGAGCATCTTAAAAGAATCCAATCGCCAGGGTTGCATTTAGGCACTAGCCTGGTAGCCGTTTGCAACCAGGAATTATGCACAGGCAAGTTTCTTGGCTCCACTTGTCCTGCCACTTCATTTGGCTTCCCTTTTAGTGTTAAAAAGGGAAGCTTCTTCTTCCACAACCAGAAAACACAGTGGGCTGGTGGAGAGGATATGGATTGCGCCATTCCTCTCCTACTCTGCCAATCCACTTGGTAGAAGGCTACCCCTCTTCCACAGCCAACATGGAAACACTGGCTATCAACCACTTGGAAGGCTAGTAAAAAAACAATCTGTAGGCTAGAAACCTTTGTGGGCTTATTCATAAGGCTGATCAACTATACTTTTCTTTTTTCAGCTGGTAGGGGTTAATTGGCCCACTTCCCAAGACCTAACACTGGGGTTGCTTCTCTCACCTGTTTCCCTTCCCAATCCTATTATGACACCAAAAACCATCAGCCAGATCAGTCAAGGCTTTGTCCTCAGCCAATGGATTCTCTTCCCTCTTTGATCTCTTGCCCCACCTTTTCCTGTCACTCTGCCTTATCCATCCCAGACTGCTTTGTACAAACCATCACTCCCATGCACACCACACCGGGCTACATGCCCAGGAACTCTGTGCTCTTAAGAGACTGCCCAGCGAAGTCCAACACCTGGTGTTGCTGTCCAAAGAATATTGTTGAAAATGAAGGGTCAGCCCCCTTGTACAGTACCCTCCCTCTCCAAGGCTGTTTCGTGTGTCCCAGTGTCACTGCATTATACCTTTATATAAAGGATTCTTGTCATATTTCCATTGTAGATTTGTTAAAGAATAAAACAAGCATGTAATACATTGATAAGTGTACGGGAGGCTAAACAGGAGTTTGCTTTTCCACATATGGTTTTAGAAGATTTTTTAAAAAAAATATTTCATACATGCCTGCATGAGTTGCATGGAAATTTCATAAATCTCTCTGTTTGTATCAGATGCTTTAAACAGGACTAGATTTAAAAGGGTCACAATATCAAAATGGTAGTTCCTGAAAAAAATAAACAGATGTTTGTGATCATTTTTATTCCAAAGAAAAGTTTTGTAATAATTTTTTTTTGGCACAAATATGCTCAAGGAAACATATACAGTACTAAGATTAGAACAACGAACTGTATCAAACACCATTAGCACAAATGAAACACAAAATATGTAAAATTACTTTTTTTAAAGGCAGATCTGAAGAACAGTGAATTCCTAATAATATACAAACCTAGTTTATTTACAAATGCAAATAATTTGCATTCTGAACTGGGCACAGCAATCCTAATGAAGGGCTAGGGGGAGATAGAGAACAGCAAATCTCCCAGCACAAACAGGATGGAAGGTAGGGTGGGTTTATTGGGGTTGATTATTGTATTTTAATATTTTGTTGGAAGCTGCCCAGAGTGGCTGGGGAAGCCCAGCCAGATGGGCGGGGTATAAATAATAAATTTATTATTATTATTATTATTATTATTATTATTACGCTAGCTCCAAGCTGGCCTATCTTAGGGGTCTCAGTCTTGGGCTCCTCAGATAATCCATGGTGCTTAGGATCCAGTGGATTACAATTCTCCAATACCCAGCCCAACAGGAGACCTGTTGGTAGCAGCTAACTGCAATAGAGCTGAGGCACATGCCATAGCCACTGAGCTAGCAGCTCCCCTCTCCACTGCTGGAGGATGGCAAATAGGGAAATATACAGCATTCTAACCTCCTTCCCAAGCCATCAACTATAGGGTGGGTAGGACTGCAGCCCAAATTTCTATACACTTGATACCCAATACTGCTTTTTTTCTT
The DNA here is from genome assembly GCF_951804945.1 of Podarcis cretensis. NCBI lineage: Eukaryota > Metazoa > Chordata > Lepidosauria > Squamata > Lacertidae > Podarcis > Podarcis cretensis. Next base: position 28,300,108 of record NC_137173.1, on the reverse strand, counting down.
TTCCACCTTCTACCTCGCACTGCATTTCACAATACACAGAGCCACCTGCCTCCTACCACCATTAACTCAAAGCACTCATAAAGTAAATGATGAATCAGGTGCCCAGCATCAGGTACTCAGTTTTCAGCTTTGCTCCATCTAAGCAAGCTGATGCAAAACAGGCAGAAATGCAAGGAATGTCAATACATGGAGGACAGCCCTGAGGATATTGCTGGGGGAAGAAATGTACGGAGGTGAGCTCCTATTTAATTTGCTGCAATGCTACAGTATGTTGATTTAGCCATTTCTTGTGATTAGTGAAATTCCAGAGTACTTTTTATATATATATATATATATATATATAAAGCATTTAATATCACAACAGAAATGTTGCGCCTCAAGCCTAGGAGCCAGGAAGCTTATATTAAGGTTTAGTAGAACAAAAGAAATAATGATTAAATGACAGCTACTGCTATAGCTTAGATCCAGGGGGAATCTAACTTGCTTAAAGAGAACTATCATATGAAGGGTTCACATGCTGAAACAAAAAGTCTGAAGAGGATGGGAGAAAAATGATCTTGTTAGTCAACCCTCAAGTTATTATTTGGTTGATCACAGATCACTGGCTCTTTTCACCTCAGGCAACTATCCCAAAATAGATTGTGAACTGCAACTGAAGTTTTGGTGGTGTAATCAATGTGAAATTCCACTCGTGCTGCCTCTTTGATCATCTGCTTTCTTGTATTTTATTTATTATGTATTTATCCCACCATTCCCCCAATAAGCTGAGTATAATGTACACGGCTCGCCACCCCTTTTCTTTCACAACAACCTTGTGAGGTGGGTTCAACACACCCCAATCTTGCCTGTTCCCTCTTCCTGCCAGTAGCACATACTCTCCCCCAGCCCAAGGGTTTCCTTGTCTCACCCTTCCTTTAGTTATCTTTTTCATCTTCCTGACCATTCTTTACTGTCCTCTCCATCCATCCTCCTGTTAGAAACTATTCCTGAGCTCAACACCTATAGCTGTCTGATTTCCTTCTGCTATGCAGCCTCCCTATCCTTTTCTCAGTCCTGCTACTTTAGCCTCCCAGTCTATTCCACAAGCCCTGCACTCAATTTTCACTAAGGTTCTTTGTCTCCTTGCCTGTCTCTATCTTGCATCCAACCAACCTCCCCTCACGGAAAATTCAGCGTTTTGACACTCCCGGGTACGAATGAACAACTTTTATCCAGTAAAATATATGAGACAGGACTCAACAATCCCTGAATTTGCTCACAGCTTTGGACTTCTGTTTTGATCTACACTGATATTCATTATGTAAATGAACAGTGTAGATGGTACTCTGCATATAGGTTTGTTTTGTACTTGACACACCTGGTCCTAGTTCTCTTCTTTAGCATTGCACCAAATTACAAAGGTATGCATTTTCCAGGGAAAGCAGAAAAAGCATATTGCTTAGCTGTAGGCTTTCTGCCTAAGAAAATGTTTGTTCATTTCCACTTGCTCACTGGCATTTTTGTCCTACCTTCTGCACAGTATGAATATCCAGTTGCTACACTAAGAAATAGCAAATAGGCCTGAGATTGTAACCGTTCCTTTCAATGTTTATGTAAGACAGAATTCAAGCATATTCCGATTCAAGAGTTGCAGGGTTTAAATATATATATATATATATATATATATATATATATATATATCCTGAATCTGATATTCAATCACACTGCAAACTACTTCTGGCACTTTCTATGTGAAGGATTACTGATACCTGCTGCCACACACAGTTGCAATGGCTTTGAAGCATCCGGAAGCAAGCTGGTATGACCCAGTATAGCACCGGTCTATAGCCCAGTTGAAGAGGTTTATTTGGTCAGGATTTAATTCCAGCAGTAAGACAACAACTTCACAGCCAAGCTGATGAACCTAAGTACACAGAAAATGGCATAGTGTTTTGCAATTATCCATAATATTTGCATCAATAATTAAGCACACAAAGGAAGCAAGACCTCCTGCTGAATCAGACCGAAGTCTATAAAGAAAGACCAACATTCAGTTTCAAATGGCACAGCTTGCTAGTTGCCTCCTCAGATTTGATCTCAACATCTGACCCCTCAAATATAGGTAATAGTAACAATTGTGGGGCACAATCAATGGTCTTTTTCAGAATGACTGAAATCTCCTCTTGAATTTGTTTCCCCAATTCTGCCACCCTCAGACAGTCCCACCACAGAGTACAATAGGTACTCTTCTGCCAGCCATTGAGTGAGATCCCTGATGTTATGTGTGTCTAATCCCTTTTTGAAACTATCTAAGTTACTGGCCATCACGATCATTGTGGTTAACATATTCCATAAGGAAAAACCACTCTATTCCAATTCCACTATCTATCTTCACTTTCATGCCTTCCTTCTCCCAATTCACTCTTGCCTTCTGACAGCACAATCCTAACCATGCTTACTTGGAGTATGTCCTACTGAATTCAGTGAGGTTTACTCCCAGGTAAATGAGAAGAGGACTGCAGCCTTATTGTTCATCAGACTATTCCAAGGATTAAAAAGGTAAAGGTACCCCTGCCCGTACGGGCCAGTCTTGACAGACTCTGGGGTTGTGCGCCCATCTCACTTAAGAGGCCAGGGGCCAGCGCTGTCCGGAGACACTTCCGGGTCACATGGCCAGCGTGACATCGCTGCTCTGGCCAGAGCCAGAGCCAGAGCCGCACACGGAAATGCCGTTTACCTTCCCGCTGGTAAGCGGTCCCTATTTATCTACTTGCACCCGGAGGTGCTTTCGAACTGCTAGGTTGGCAGGCGCTGGGACCGAGCAGCGGGAGCGCACCCCGCCGCAGGGATTCGAACCTCTGAGCCTAAACCTTTGGGGCAGAATAGGTTGTGAAAACGGGAGTAAATTTGTGGAAGTGCACCTAATTCGCACATTTAATTCCAAGAACATAAAAACAGCTGCATCTATACGCAGGAAACACTGTTAAATAGTTACTGTGTGGGCATTTTAAAGCAGGTTTAGGCACATTTAATGTGGCAGAGATCCAGCATGCAAGGAAAACATTGATCTTCCATAGCAGTGCCCTTATTTTCTCCTAAAGCTAATACTCATTTTGGCCTTCATCAGAAGATCTGCCCACTCACATTGATCTGATTCACCAGCAGCTATTTCAAGTAAGCAGGAGGTCATTTCACATTTGCATTTCATACAGCCTAGAATCAGGTGGGTGGTCTATCGGGTGGGAAGACTTCAAAGCAAAAGGTAAACACACACATTGAGATCATTCTGCCCATACCTTTTTTAATTTGCAGAGCGTTGAAAGGCCTTGAGTATTTTTCAGCAGAAATTTAGATTAATAAACTATGCTAAGGTATGTGTCTTGAAACAAAAGGTACAAATATACTTTCATTTACTTTAACAGTGTGGTGATAACATCTCTTTATTGCATATTCACTAGATACCAGCGTCTGCAGAAGCCACCCCTCCTGCAACCACATTCTTTTGTAACACATTTAAAATCATTTCAGAAGTGCATCATTGCTGAGTTACTCACCCGTAAATCTTGACAAGCTAAAATATTATCAAGCCATTTGTAGAGATAGCCGTCTGGAGAAAGGCCCACGTTGTCAAATACAGGGCCACAGCATAGCACAGCTGACATTGCCTAAGAACAGAAGGAAGGAGGTTGGTTGTGCAAACCCAACTATAATCAACACACTTCTGTTTATTTGTTCTTTTCAGTGTATTGGCTACCACACCTTGTAAGATCACAGTAGATTCTAAACATGGTGCAGCACATCAAGCAATGTAGTAACAGGAGATTTTAAAGGGGCTTCAGTGAGGCCACTGAAGTGTGGAGGTTGTTTCTCTTAGGCATTGTAAAAAATATTATGCAATGATATCCCAGCAATAACCCCAGTCAATACCTCTTGGTTAGATGGGCGCATGTCCAGTCTACCCTTACCTTCCCTGAACTCCATTCTCTTCCTCTATATCCTCACTACATATTAATCCAACCTTCCCCAACCTGGTGCCTTCTTTAAGAATGCAAGAGCAGCCCTGCTGGAATGGACCCAAACCCAATCTAGCCCAGCATTTAGAAGTATTCCAAAGGTTTTGCACTACAACTCTTATCAGCCCCAGGCTGAATAGCATTCATGGTTGTAGTCCGCATCATCCAGATGTCAACACATTCAGAAAGGCTGGATTAATCAAACTGACTCCTACTTTCATCTGCCTTACCCATCTCATTTTGATGAAGAACTGGCATCTAGTATACAGTGTGAGAATGAAACATTCAGTAGGCTCTGCAACAGAAGCAATCTCCTATTTGGAAGACAGGCTTACTGCCTTGTATCGGTTTTCAATTAAAAAAAAAGGGTGGCGGGTTGTAGTTGACTGGTTTTTACTCATGAGTAGACCCATTGAAATCAATGGCAATGAATAACCTGGGTCCGTTAATTTCATGAGTGTCCTCTGAGTAAACATTAGTTGAAAACAACCCTCAGTAACCAGTTTCCAAAATAAGCACCTAGAATTTAGCAATATATTTTTGCTGCATTAAAGCAAAGAACTATGTTTATAAAGTTGCTGCTCCCTCAGATGAATCAAATGAATCAATCTTACACAAAAATTGACAGAGCCAAAAAAAAAATAAAATGTACAGAGTTGTTGTTTTTTGTAAAAGAAAGACATTTTATTTATTTAACAAGCATCATTGGATGTGGACTTTTATTCAGTAAAAGGAATGATCACACACCTTCAAAGCACAATACTGGTATCTTGTAATCTGGTGATTTCTATCACTGTAGCGATCAAGTGGTGTAAACATGATACTGAACGGTCCAGCCCATTGACTAAACAAAATGAAAAGGTGGTGCCTCAGGCTTTGCTGAGGGAAAAGAAATCTCCTATGGTGCACTGAGCAAAGAAACATAAAATTACTTTTGTTAATTTGTTTTTAAAAAGGAAAACATGAGCATTATTCTTATGCAACATTTTGTAGCCCGGCAACAAGTCCTGGAATAATTTTCCTGGTTGCATGCACTGAAAACATTTTGGGAGAATGTACCATCTATGCAATGAGCTCTTGGGTGCTCAAAGGAAATATGCAACTCCCAGAACCATCAACAAGGAAGCTGAAGTGGCCATTTGCACCAAGCGTTATAGATACATACATAGACACACAATCAAAATGTTCTCTCATGGCTGCAAATTGATTCCCAAGGTAAAGCAACAATCCTCTTGCATTATGTTTTATGCACATAATCCAAATCTACGCATGGTAGGAGATTCTGATTGTCCCCTCTTGACATTCATGAACTGGATTTGATATTTACATAGGTATGTGTGCGTTTATGGAACCACTGCAACAAGAGTTGGTTTAGTGTGGAGGCTAAGAGACTGCAAATCAGAGCTGTGAATCAGGAAACCCTCTGCTCAAATTTAGCCTCTTGCCAGGAACTCACTAGGTAGTTAAGAGGCAAACCACACACTCTCTCAACCTCAGTCCCACCCCCATCTGTAATATAAGGGATAATACTAATGCTTAATGGTGCTATACAAATTTTAAGTATGACGATGAAGATGTATGACCTATCTATACACTCTGTATATTTTGATTTTGAGATGCAGAGATTGTGTTGATGGGGGCATACGTGCATTGCAGTTGACACAAGAACACCCCTATCACAATGTGGAATGCAAATGTGCAAACATCAGGTGGGAGCAGACAGCTGCATTATGGGGGATTGGCCTAAACTGATCCCAATCTCCCATCATGTACAGGTCTGTGAGCATTATGTTCTGAGCATCTGAATAACTGGAAACGCATCTTTAAAAATTTATACTGAATCTAAAGATAATCTCCTCACAAAAATAGCAAAAGCTGTGTTGGCAACTATGAAAACCTTTATTTACTTACACCTGGAGCAAGAGTATTTCTGTAATGAGTGAAAAGGCAATTTTTTAAAATGTTACTGTTGAGAGAATTCCCTGTAAAAAGAGGGCTGCCTCCTTGTTGCAGATGTTCTGGATGCAGCAGAGCCCAAACTGTACGAAACATGGCTGGGCTTAATGCACTGAATGTAGTGAGATGGATCTAATGATGAACACAGAAGGAGCCTTCAGATTGCCAGCGTTTAGGCTAGAGGCCTTTTATGCTGTCTCAATAAATGGAACACGATCAATTTGCAAAGCAATCCTTTAGCACAAAGAGCACGTAGCAATAGCTAAATTAAGCCCCTTGCTGCAAGAAAAATCAATGATCACTTTACTTGACGGAAGCTAGTTTTCTCCAGATGAAAGCCAACTGTTCCTTTGCAGTTTCTACAATTACCAATTGGCAGCCAGAAACCAGTAAACACTGAGCTAGTAGGATATAAGTCAATTTTGGGTCACTTCACACCACAAAATTCCTGCACAGGCTAAGAATGAATAGGAATTTTGTGCGCAGACCAGCCAAAATGCATGTGTATATGTTAGTCACATGCGTACATGACTATTTACATCCAAGTTTCATTTTAATTTCTACATCAAAATGTCTCCTTTGTGGCCATTTTAGAGTTCATATGCTGAAACAATATGGATCAATTCAAATGCCAAGTACTGTATTCTGGTTTATATGGACTATAGATCATCAAAGTTACATGGGCCTCTAAAGTCCCTAGTCCACAGTACATGTAACAAAGACAGTGTAAAGAGCAATGTGACAGATAAAATGAAATATGTACAAGTGCAGGCTTTCCATCTATTCTTCACTGATTACTTGTCCCCCGTTCTCCCAATTTCCTCCCTTACTCTTACTGTTCCATGCAGATTAACCTGTAAGAACTTTATATTTCACTAATTACATTAAAGCTTCCTTTTCTATATCCATCAAGCTCTACAATGCTTTTGACAAACACTGTCTTGTACTTTCGCCTTCACCGTCCTGCAATTTACATGATTATTGAATCTCCTTACCTGGCACACACTGAATCAAATTGGCAATCATTGCACTGAAATGGGCTCTCATGTCCTTAAGAATCTCCACTTCTTTATCGTTTTCAGCTTCCAGTAACATACGAGTCAAGTCAACGTATTCTAAGAATAAAGCTCCGAGTGCTAATGTATCCCGTTCCAAGGCTCCGTTTGTACTATGGCAAAGAAAAGTGGGACGTTTTAAGGACCGTTCAGATATAAAACAAGAACTTGTGCTTGGCAGATTGCAGACTGCAACATTTAAAATCTCAATTTCAAGAATGTAAAAAGGAAGAATCTAGTGGATAGATATGGAAAAGCCCCAACTTTATTTTACAAATGCTCTAAGGAATAATAATAATAATTAATAATAATAATTCAGCAGTATCACAAGACCCTGTTCACTTGAAAAGCAATATCCTACCTATCACTTATCACACCAGCATCAGCAAGTAATTCAAAAATGCGTAGTAGCTGTAACCGCAGCAGATCTCGGCGTTCACGACGCTTCTTATTCTGTGTTGCAGGAAAAGAGGCCAGTATTAATCACATCTATTACACAAGTGCAGATCTTAAAAAAACAAGATCTAATCGAGCCTGGGCTCAGAACCAATATTTAAAGAGATACTAATGACTGTTGAATAATATGAACTTTCTGATTAGCGCATACACATGACCATGTAGATTAGAAACATTTTCCTGCAAGAAGTAGTTCTAGGAAAAATACTATACAGTGGTACCTCTGTTTAAGAACAGTCCGGTTTAAGAAAGATTTGGTTTTCAAAACTCTGCAAAACCAGAAATAGTGTCCTGGTTTGAGAACTTTACCTCGGTCTAAGAATGTAATCTGAATGGTGGAAGGGCAAAGGCAGCAGGAGGCCTCAACAGGGAAAGCACGCCTCGGTTTAAGAACAGTTTCGGTTTAAGAATGGACTTCCAGAACGGATTAAGTTCATAAACCAAGGTACCACTGTACTGACCCTTGAAAGAAGGGGGGGGGGGAATGGGTAAATTACTTTACATATGTGTTTCAAGCTCTGTATTCCAAAACCCTTTACTACAAGAGATACCAATGTCATTACTAACAATGGATTTATTACACAGGGTCTTTTAAATCACATTTTAAATCTTTCGCTCAATCGGTGCATCTGAAAAAATGTTATTGTGACATCCCACCAGGAACCATTCACTGCCTTGTACTTAAGTGTCTAGAACTCAGTGAACTAACATCTTTGGAATTCACTCTGGCTTATCGCTTTTAGTAAATTTATTCAGGGGTAGCAGTAGCAGTGCTCCATTTGGAGAAAAAAATGCAATAGGAATGAGATCCCTCCTTCACTTCTTCATCCTCTTTGCCTCTTCCTAGTGAGTCACACCTCCTTGCATGTAAGGGGGAGGGTTTCTGGTAGCAGGACTTTGGAGTATTTCAGTTTACAGTGAAGCAGTGGCAATACCACCTATCAGGAGCACATTACATGCAACAATCCAGAATATATTAAATCAGGGAGAGGAACTTGTGGCCCTCCATCAGCCCCAGGTCAAGGATTTATTTATACATATTTAAAGACCACTTAAATAGACATTCTCAAAGCAGTATATATAATAAAACTTTCAACACAGACATCAGCAGATCTGTTTAAAATAGTGTACATACAGTAATTATCATGAAACAGCTAGCAAAACTTTTAAACAAATGTACATGTCTGCATAGATGTGCTGACTTTTTTTAAAGTGTTAAGCAGTCAACTAATACAATAGAGAGCATCATGGGAGTTGTAGTCCCACATTTGGAAGGTCACATGTTCTGCACCCTTGCCTTAAAGCATAATGAATGGTTGTTTCCTCTTGAAATAAAATAATTTTATGTACATTTATACAAAAGTATTAGGATGAACGCTTGCCAAATCTGAAATTAGTAACACTTTTAATTGGCAGCATTTCTTCCTCCTTTTTAATGTCTGCTGTTATATTTGTGCTGCCTCTTAAATGTGTTCATCTTAATTAAATCAACCAACCTCCGGTCTTCTCTCCAATGCTTCTTTCATTAGTGGGTGAAGTTCTTCCACTAATTCCCTACATTAAAAAAAAAAGAGTATGTTATGAAACAAAGTTCTTCATAAATGAAATAGCGGAATGACTAAGCTTTGACTCTTAACAACAGAAATTTTATATATTGGTCTGTCACCCCCCCCCCACTGTATTACCTGGGTTATGAAGGCGCCCTAAAGACGTTAAAGCAAAGATAATGCACACAGAGACTTGCAATCTCGATCACACGCAGTCCGCTGGCAGTAGGAGTACAATACGGGCATGTCTTTAAGTTAAAAACCTGACAGTACCAAATTATCGAAGGTTTTTCACCAAAGCCAGACTAAACATCTTTCCTTCTGCAGTGTTGGATGGCAGGTTGAGAGGAGTTCCCTACCAGGACAGACTTTGCTCGTGTGCTCAAGACATTGATTCCATAAAACATATTTTGCTGCACTGTGTGAAATATGAGCAAGCCAGGGCTAAACTGATATTACCCTTGCTGGTACCTTTCCCGGGAAAATCAGAGGTTCCTTTTGGAAGACCGGACAAATGCTAGAACATTAGCAGTGGCAAAAGTTTTTATCAGTGGTTGCAAGAACCAATGATCCCTAACTTTAAGTTTGAACAAAATGTTTGCTTAACCTGGAGGTAGGCTGTCTAAATTGTGCATTGCTTTGTAACGATTTGTTGGGTCTCTGGACCGTAATAAAGATTGATCGATTGATATATAATTTACAAATCACCCTGTTCCAGAAGTTCTGGTGTTTATGCAACAGAGGCCTGCCCAGAGGATGCCCAATTCTCTTCCTCATTGTGAAACGTGCTGTGCTTACAGTAGGGTTGTACTGACAAAGCACCATGCAGCAGTGAAGCAAATGGTACCCTGTTCATGTGGTCTTCTGCCTGTCTGTAAACGCCGTGTATCACAACTGTAATGTGTATATGTTGCAATGTGCAATGTCATGGGTCTCCAGCTTCCATCATCAACTCCCATCATCACTGGCTACACTGCATGGGGCTGAAAGGAGCTGGAGTTCAACAACACCTGGAGGCTCCTATTCCTGCTGCAATGCACCCTCAAATACAGAGGACCACCTGCCCTCTAGGAGTTTATGTAACTGAATTATATTGCTAGGAAAGGGACCATGAAACCAGGGGGAAGCACCTCATCTCCATTTGTCACTTCTGAGATATATTTCCCCAGATTAGGAGGCTATGAAGAATAAGCTTAAACCTCAGTCCAGAGACGAGGCCACTAACAAATCCCAGTGCAACACTGCCAATGGGCCTTTGGCATCTCAGGGAGTATGTCCTCCAGAATCGTCTCCAGACACAGAGAGCGGTGCCCCCAAGAGAATGGGGACAGAGAGTGTACACACAAGGTATAGCACTTGGCTTGCTGCCTAGACACCAGCAATATTTTTTGGTAATCAGAAGACTCTTAGAGAGTAGTTTTTCCAAATTTAAGATCAGCTAGATCATGGATAGGCAAACTAAGGCCCGGGGGCCAAATCTGGCCCAATCGCCTTCTAAATCCGGCCCGCAGATGATCTGGGAATCAGCATGTTTTTACATGAGTAGAATGTGTCCTTTTATTTAAAATGCATCTCTGGGTTATTTGTGGGGAATGGGAATTTGTTCATTTTAAAAAAAAAACACACACAGTCCGGCCCCCCACAAGGTCTGAGGGACAGTGGACTGACCCCCTGCTGAAAAAGTTTGCTGACCCCTGAGCTACATTTTAAATCTTTGTCCATGCCACTTGGGAGTGTATTCCACTTCATCTTGTGTCTCCCAAGATAAAACACTTGTCTTTGTTTGCAGGTCATTTTAAACCATATTAAAAATCAACTATGGTATAACATGAAACACTCTGCTCTCCCTTGCTGCTGTGAAACAAATCAAGAGTCTGGCTTGTTGTGATGTGTAAATTTAGCCTCGTGGTTTGTTTAGCTTGTTACCTGACATGCAGCTGGAGCAGGGGACGAGTGAAGCAAGAACCTTTCTGTAGTATACACCAGCATGCTGCATGTTCATATTAAACCAGTTTGTTTCTAACTAGGTTTAATGTGACATGTGAGCTGGGCCACTGCTAACCATTTATTATACTAAGGGTGCTTCCAGATAGGTGTTTATTGTGTTATTGGTGCTGCTCACGCCTTCAGGTTTTACTCAGCATCCGCATGATGACTTCAGAATCAAAATGCCAATCTGAACTCCGCCCCCAATTTAATGCCCTTCCTGTTGAAAATTTTATACTTTTGGTGATATTAAGCCTCCGTTTGTAAGCATCCCAAAGAAATTTGGACCACGAGAAATTGATGGCGCATCAATACCTGAAAACGAGAGAATTTGTTCTTCCAAAGCCCAGCACAAGTGACTCAGTAATTTCTATGCTCTCAAGTCTCATCAAAGGCACTAGTTGTTTTAACAACACACCAACAGATGGAGTTCCTATAGCCTAAAAATACAATAAATTTAACAGATATAATCATTAAAGCAATTAGAAAAGAATAACAAAAAATGTACTGCTTTAATAGGTATTGCTGGCAAATTTGAAACGCATGTATTACAAAACAGTACTAAGTGGCTCAACAGTCATGAATAAGAGAGTGAGGATAACTCCCCCTTTGATTCTGTGGGGTCTGAGGAAAAAAGGCTGGTGAGGTGTCTATCTGGTCACAGGTCAAATGGCCGAGAAGAGACGCTTCGTCGTTCCTTTCTCTCACCTGCTCCTGGGATGACTCAGAGGTGCAATAGTAGGAAAACTTCATATAAAGTCAGATGGGTGGCCACCCGAGAGCCTTTTCTATAGTGGCTCCTGACCTTTCAAGTGCTCTCTCCAAGGAGGCCTATCTGGAGACCTTGTTATTATCATTTAAGTGCCATGCGAAAACATTTGCTTTCCCAGGCTTTTAATAACTGCTAACACAAGCATTCTTGGAATGCTTTAGTTTGCTGCTTCAATTTGCTATATTAGTTTGCATGCTTCATGTTATTATCATTGTTATTGTTCTTCTTTTTATGTCTTACCATCCTGGGAACAGAAATTATTCTGAAGGTGTGGAAGAAATGTTATGTAAATAAAGAAGTAAAATGTGGCTGCAGTTTGCCTCAGAAGCAAATCTAAATGCCAGTTTTTGCTTGCTTGTTTTGTGGGGTGGTGTGCGGTTCTACTCTGGCCTATAAAGATGACAGCGAAGGGTTAGGTCAAACCAAGTGAAGGAACCAGCCAGTTATTCTTCAGAGGACAAGAACTCAACAAAGCGGTTTAGAAGCATGTTGGATCAAAAAAAACTGCCCGATGCAGGAATTGTCTGCCACTTTCTGCCGAGGCAGAAAATGACTGTGAGTCTACGGAAGAGAGTATCGTTTTCCCTTTGCTTTGTTACACATCTGCCTTCTATCCCAAGTTGCAGAGTGCTGCCCAAATGTTTCAGAGGTGCACCAGAAATAATGGGGGCAGGGGATCTGCATCTGTCACACAAATGGTATGCGTGCATAAAAAGGTTAACATACTTCCCATATCTGCTCTACATCATGAAAGGCATTTTGGCAGAAAGTCTGTGTGACCTTAATACTGGAACAAAAGAGCAACTGACACAAGTAAGTTGGCAACACCACTGAATAATTACCATAAGGTAAACGTGGCATATAATAAAAATTAGAACAGCCTTTCATCAGACTCAAGCAAAACAGACAAAATATAGGTATCACTGCCAATGTGGGATAAAAAATCACCTTATCATGACTCCGGCCATTGAATGGTTCATGTAGGTATGGTAATGGTTCTTCAGTTAAGTCCTATGGGGCCTACAAAGTCTGTTTCCAGTTCCAAAGAATCCCAACTTATTTATGGGTTAGTAGTTCTGGGGCAAAGAGCAGTCCAGGCCAGCCATATGTGGGGTTTTTTAGTCTTAGGTAATATACTAAAATATCTAAAAGAATGTAGTATAAGCACTGATAACTGGGAAACACTGGCCTGCGAGTGCTCCAGTAGGAGAATGACCTTTACCAAAGGTGTCATGGACTTTGAAGAAGCATGAACTTGGGGCGAAAGGGAGAAATGAGCTAAGAGGAAGGCATGTTTGGCAAACCCTCACCGTGATCAACTCTCACCTGGAAACCTATGTCTCCACTGTAGAAGGATGCGTGGATCCAGAATTGGACTCCACAGTCACTTACAGACACACCATTAAGGCCATATTCATGGAAGACAATCTTACTCAGCTATGAGTGATCGCCAAAGAAGAAGACCCTTGATTCAACGCTGACAACTATGAGTGGTGAAGGATCTCAAATCCAGCTCTGCAATGGTTCTAGCAAGGTCTTTCCTAAGGATGCCACAGCTCGGTAGTGATGTATGCACTTTGCCTTATAAGCAGATATGGAGAACCTGTGGCTCTTCCAATGATGCTGGACTTCAATTCCCATCATCCCCAACCCCTGGGCCATGCTGGGGGGGGGAGGTTATGGAAGCTGCAGTCCCACAACATCTGGAAGGCCGCAGGCTCCTCACTCCTGGCTTACAGATGGCAATGCATGATATGTATAGAAGGACTAGGCTTGAGTCTTGTGTGAAAAATACACATCATATATAAACATATTTCTCATTTGATGGCCAAGTCATTTTAATGAAACTTACCTTGTTATCGTAACTAACAGTACCATCAGGTGTGGTAGCCATGATCTCAGGAGTCGAAACACGCAGATGGCCGGGGCTCATAATACTGGGTTTTGCTGCTCCAAAGCAGAGAATAAGGTAATTTCTCCATAAAGTGACATAATGGTCTCCACTGCTCGCTGTACTGGTTTTCTTTGCATTCACAGGGCTGCTGGATACGTTGTTTTAAAATAATAAAAAATCAGTTTGGGATATTACTTTGTTTTATTATTTTTCAAAGAGGAGACATTATAGCAATATAAAGGGGCTGATTTGGTTCAGCATAAAATGAAATTAAACTAGAAGGGAAGGATCGTAACTCAGTGGTAGAGCATATCCTTTGCATGAATACAATACTGGGTTCAATTCCTAGCAACACCAAGTAGATTTGGGACAAACTCTGTCTAATACCCTGAAAAGCCACTGTGAGCCAGATGTTGACAACACTGATGGGCCAAAGGTAGCTCCTGAAGTTCTAAACTATGGCTACAGCAGCAACATAAAAAAATCACTCAGTGCTAATTTTTTTTGTAGGAAAATGTGCAGAACTGCTTTACATCTTTTATACTTCTCACTGCAAGCATGTGAAGGCGTTCATAGCAATTATTTTTTGGAGGTGAAGAGCTAAAGTTTAGAGGCAAATGCTTTCTCAATATCACCTATAAGAAGCCACAGCTGAACAAAGATTTTAAAACCAGGTACCCCAATTCTAAGTGCAACTCTGTACACTAGACTACACAGGCTCACAAAAAAATAACCTTCCTATCAAATATATGCCATTCTGGTAGTTCCCTGATCTGTGGAATTTATTATTTAAAAACACTGAATACAGACCAGATCTATCAGTGTAATATGAAATATTGACAATCAAATAGTAATAAAACAACGGCAGAACTTACTTTGGATCAACCAAAGGCATGACCAGCTGCAGCCTTGTAAATGCATAAGGCCAAGCATAGCTGAGAGCAGTGGGACAATGCTTTGGTAAATTCTCTTGTCTAAGAAAACTGAAAAGGCAGAGAACCCAGGGATCTTTGACGGACTGTGCAAATATCCAGACGTGGGAAGGACTTTTTACATCATAATGGCTATTAACAAGGACAGCGTTCCATTCTACCAGCCACTGCAAATCCACATTATGTGTTAATGGTAACGTTGTCTGTGGGGGGAAAAGTTTGTTTTTTTTAAAAAAAAGAAAGAAAATCACTGTCAGCATATTATTTCAGAGGTTGGCCTGCATTTTTTATTTTCCTGATAAGCTGCCCTTTCAGTAGGATGCCCATGTGTCAGGAGTTTTCTCCTTGAAAGGCTGTCAGAGGACAGCTCTATGTGAAGTGGTGTCTAGTTCAAATCTGTTTTAAATATTTTTTAAAAACCACTAAGAAGAAAAAGCAGGGACCTTGAAGTTATCCAACAGCAGTTAGCTCCTGCATTGCAGACTGAGCAGGCACAGAGGTCCCTTGGTCATTCTTCCCACTATAAAATGCACTGTGTGGTATTCAGACTAGATCTGTTGACATTAATGGACTTACCGTATTTTTTGCTCTATAAGACTCACTTTTTCTCTCCTAAAAAGTAAGGGGAAATGTGTGTGCGTCTTATGGAGTGAATGCAGGATGTGCAGCTATCCCAGAAGCCACAACAGCAAGAGGGATTGCTGCTTTCACTGCGCAGTGATCCCTCTTGCTGTTCTGGCTTCTGGGATTCAGAATATTTTTTTTCTTGTTTTCCTCCTTCAAAAACTAGGTGCGTCTTGTGGTCTGGTGCGTCTTATAGAGCGAAAAATACGGTAACTTAGTCATATTCCTTCATTACAACTTAGCTAAATACCAGCCATTCTGTTTAAATGATAGCATTTATTTCCAAATTTGCATCAATGCAAAACCTCGCCATGTGCATATATATGCCCTCTCCTTTAGGGGCGATGCGTTTCTTCTTTTGGGGGCACGTGTAAGTAGCAAATCTGCATTAGGACCTGGATACCGGCTGCCAAACACTTGTTGGAAGAGATGTAAACACCACCATCACTCCAACTGCAGCCACACACCCTGCAGTGTATTTCATTGATCCATCATTCATTCCGCTCAGGGCTCATCTACATGCTTTTGGCAGAAGTGAACAGTGCCTCTATGTTCCTGCCCCTTCTGCACCTGTATGCAGTCAGAATCGGTCCATGGCGTATTCTCTGTTCCTTAGTCAATTTGCAACATTGCTCCACTGACTATACTAAAGATACCTTGCTGCATTCTAGTGATGCACACTGATCCAATAACTGTTTAGGCAGGAGATCTGTTTGAGTGAAAGATTCAATCCATGCAATCCCATTAAATAAATGGGGTAGTCTGACTGTACAATAGATCTGAATCTGGATACATGCAAATCTCTGGATCCGGCTGGTAATTAAATTATGAAACCAGTTATTACCTAATATTCTGCTAAGACGTTGAAAATATCAATACAGCTACAATTACAGGCTGAAGTGATGGAACTGCAACAGCGGATCAAGGAGATTACCTGTGCTCTACTGAGTAATAAAATCTAATGCCTGAGGCAACTCTAAGAGTTTCTTAACATACCTATAATCTTTGTATCTGCATTCCAGTCTTTTTGGAACGTTGCAGTTTCTGTTTATTTAGCACATATGCATTGTGAACAGTTAGAGGATAACAAGAAGGTACTTACTGAATCTGAAACGGCCACATGAATGAAACTTTCCAGAATAGAAGAACTTAGTTGGTCCATGACATCAATCATAGGCCTGTCGTCATCCTGTACATGTGAAGGTGACAGAAATTAAGTCATTTTTTAAAAAAAGAGTGTTTGAATAGTAAGATATTTACTGTGGCATAAGCTTTTGTGGGCTAGAGTCTACCTCATCAGATGTATGAAATAGACAGTGTGATGGGAGAAGCATTAAAAGAGGAACAATCTCATATTGAAAGCAGTGATACCACGTATGAATCAACCAACTGAAGTTAACAAGCTCATGTATGACTCCAGGCACATCCAACCGTTGCAGGTAAACACTCAGTTTACGTGACATCCAGGTAAGTGAGCAATTTACTCTTTGTGGCAGCTTAGCCACCTTATGTCCTGGTTCAAGTCAAAATAAATTTGATCAAAATGGTCAGTGTACTCCAGTTCAGCCGCCACCCCAATTTCTGAATGAGAACTGGTTCTAACTCATTTATATCCTTCGCATGAAACAGAATTATTCTGAGTGAGTCAAAGTGAGCCATTACCGCAGCAGCATTACTTGAAATTTTGTGAGACTGCAGTTATTCACTCCCTCTAGTGCAGTTGTTTTAAACAGCCAAAGCAGAACCATCCACTTACAAGAAGGAAGTTTCAGGAGGCTTGAGGAAACCGCAAGGTTTGCTGAAGTACAAAAATAATTGGGGGCGGGGGGACTAAAGAGAGAGGACCCTTTAAAAAAACCCCAGTGAGGAGTGAGCATGCTCAGTGGCCACTGCAAAACAACAGGAGGAGATGGAATGGCTGACTGGAACACTGAAGAGCAACACTCCACGCTGTAACATTCTGCTGCAGGTCCCACTAGAACGTTCACTGTTTTCGATTACTAGCTCCCTCACAATTCCCAGAGGCACTCCTGACAACTGTAGCCATTCGGATTCATTTTGTGGACCAACCTTCTCCAAGGATGATGTCCTCTAGATGTTCCTGACCATTGGACCATGCGGGCTGAGACTGGTGGGAACTGTAGTCTAAGGCATCTGGAAGACACCAGACTTGGGAAGGCTGCTGAAAAAACTCCACTCCCACACACTTCCCACCTTTGAACATTCCTCTTGCAAGAATTGACTCCTCTTCTACTTTGACTGAGGAGGAATGCTAAAGGGTGTACAAGCATACTCTTCCTATGGAAGCACAGCCCAATACTTATGCCACGACAACATCCTGATTCAGCTACAGCACTGCTCTATAATACACTTAGCACAACCAGTAATTTCTATTTTTTTAATGTTTTAAATTCTTTGCAAATAAGAATCCAATTCCATTGGACTGTAGGACTCTTTCAAATATTAGAGCTGTGATAATTAACAACTGGCAAAGTGGGTCAAAATAAGTATCTAGTTTAGTGTGTGTGTGTTGTACCAGAACTTCTGCTTCATTTTTTTGTGCTTACAAAGTTAATGCACTGACAGAAGCTCAACATGAGGTTAATTGTTGGATTTAGTTCAGTGTTTGCAGAACAGAAGTGCCCATCATAAAATGCCATACGACTTAAGACATCATGTATTGAAGGGATGAAAAACTAGCCTGCTGTTTACTGAAGCATTCCAATGGCATGAACACAAAATATTTTGTTCTCCACTTAGCAACTTACTAACTGGGAACAAGGCGCTCCATGCTTTTGTATTTGACAAACAAGAATTAGTATTCTCTATGGTGCAAAGAAAAATGCAGTGCATGAAATCATTTTATTACACGTAGCTGCCAGCTGGACGGACACGATGTATTGGCCAATTCCATATTAATAAACATAACACCTTCTAGTAACAATGCTTTTTTTATTATTAAAGGAAGAAATAACCTCCATCCAAGAACCATTTGTGTATCTGAAGGAATGTTAGAACAGGGGTCTGAAAGACTGAGAAACAAGAAATATGGAGTTGTGTCCAGCTGAGTTCTGCTCAGAGTAAAGGTAAAGGTACCCCTGCCCGTACAGGCCAGTCGTGTCCGACTCTAGGGTTGTGCACTGATCTCACTTAAGAGGCCGGGAGCCAGCGCTGTCCGAAGACACTTCCGGGTCACGAGGCCAGCGTGACGAAGCTGCTCTGGCGAGCCAGCACCAGCGCAGCACACGGAAACGCCGTTTACCTTCCCGCTATAAAGCGGTACCTATTTATCTACTTGCACTTAGGGGTGCTTTCGAACTGCTAGGTGGGCAGGACTGCTCAGAGTAGACTCCCTGAAATTAATGGACCTAAGTTAGTAAAGTGCATTAATGTCAATGGATCTACTCTGAGTAGGACTAACACTGGATACAACCTCTAATTTCTGTAAGTGAGCACCCAAGATTTCTAGGTAAGGCGGGAACCATTTTGCATAGGGGTTCCATTTCTGGCCCCCGTGCATTTTGGCAGAGAGCATATGAGTGTCCCCCACCCTGTTACCCCCCCCCCACATTCTGACTTCTTACAGGTCCAAAAGGACCCACGTGTCAGCGATTACACAGCAACAGGTTGCGCCTAAAATGTACATATTTTGCCTGTCAAGAATCCTGCCACATTTCATGTTGCTATCAAATCTAGTAAGAGGCCTCACTCTTGTCTACCTTGAATTCAACTTGGCAAATAACCATTAGAATGAATGGAAACAAGGCAGCATGGTGGATTGCACTATTATCATTTACTGGATAAAGGCAAGTAAAGAAATCAGATGAGAAATCAAAGGAGTCCCATATCCAACTACAGAATATTCAGTTAGTGTGTTAGATTTCGGGAACAACCGTGGGGCAAATAGCAGCTTTTGGAGTGATGGAAATTAGTATCATGAAAAGGACACCTACAGGAAATGGTTAACTCTCTCTCAGTGTTGTGGTCCCTGCTCTCCACGGCTTTTATTCAAGTTTAAAATAAACAAACTACAGGAGATCTGATCACAGATCTGCCTGCTGCCATGTCTAGCTTGGCTCTCTGTCTATTCATTCTCACAGCTCCAGTGGTTATGCAAATAAAAACTAAAGGAACATAAAAACTTAAATCTATTATCGTTTACTCAGAAGGAAGTCCCACCATTTCTAGTGAGGTCTTGTTGGTGCATAAAAGCACGCACAGGACTGTAAGCAAAAGTCCATTTTAAAAGCAAAAGGTAATACAGCAAAACAAATTTTCATTTAAACCCCCCCCCCCCCAAATTACTTGGGGAAATTGTATTTGTGATGCAGGAATGAGAAGTCGTACCTCTGCTTGTCCCAGTGCAAGAAACAGAGCGCGGATCTCTCTGAGAATCAATACTGCCAGTTTACGTGTAGCGACCTGGAAACTGCAGAGTAACACTAGTGCAAAACCTTCAACAGCATGTAGAACGTTGGAATATGAACTTCTCTCTGTCTGTGTCCTGTGAGCGGATCCGTTCGGTATCAGCTGCAAAATGATGTGTTTGTATATTCCAACATATGTCATTAAGTTTCAAGAGTTCATAATGTTAAAATAATGAAACAATATCATACAATGTGAAATTTAAGAAAAACGAAATGAAAATAAGATCCATGGCCATTGTGATACAATCCATTCCTTATAAGTTAAAAGATGGTTACCGTTAGATACGCTTTATGATAACAGTGCTAAATACTTATGCCATAATCTATATATGCAATGTTTCGTTGCCCCTGTAACTGCAACATTTCTGTACTTACAGAACAGGGAGGTAGACACATGCCTTGCTGGATCGGGCTGTTTTGTTGGTTTTTACAAATAGGACTCTCCTCTTAGAAAATACATTTGTGTTTTGTTGCACAATTTGGTCTGCTAAATTTGACCTCTATATGTCTGTTTACACAATTATCCTGGAATAACAGCCCATCCCCCTGAATCCCCACCCCTGTTTAAGCATTCAGGAGTGGATTAATAGTGGTCCAACTGTGAGGACTGAACTGATATAAGAATATTGCCATGCCCAAGGTGCAAATTAAACAAATGTGGCTCTAATTTAAGACACATCAATGTATAAAAAATTTAGCCAAACTCTTCTGAAATGTGATGTGATACTTTTCAAGTCTTACCTCTGTAGACCTGCCTTTTGCCTGTTCGCAGGCTTTTCCAGGAGTGTGCATTACCAGTTTCCATTGTGTAAGCAACTGTAACAGTAATTTTAAGGACGTGTCCAGGAGGCTATGATGCATATCATTAACTTCACGCAACAGGAAGTTTGTGAAGCCGAAAAGCACATCCTCTCTCCAATCAACAAAATCAACTAGCAGGCCCTGAAGTGAATTTTGAGCGATGTGCCGAAGTTCATCATCCATGTGGATAGAAAGCCTATGTAAAAATAAAGCAACTTTCGTGTCAGAAATTACCCAAGTACCAATTTGTGATCAGCACACACCCAGGCTAGCCAAGCATTAATCTGAGGTAAAAAAATTAATAAACCTATTCTTAGTCATCGTCTACAGCACCACTTGTAGGAATAGAGTGCAACTTTAAATTTATTTTATGAATTACAGTACTAAGGCTGCAATTCTATACCCATTTCCCTTGGAGTAAACTCCAGTCAATTCATTAGGATGCACCTCAGTAAGGAGGGAGTTCCCCATGAGAGGAACTATCACTGAAAAGCAGTGGCACAGTTCTTCACAATCAAGGCAAATGAGGCCCACCAGACAACTATTGTGGCCCAGGGCGGGCCTACCTATGAAGTGGGGTGAAACAGCTGCCTCAGGCAGTGGAAGCTCCCCAAAGATGCCCCACCACCGGCGGAGAAGTGGTGCTGGCATTGGTGTTGATTTGTGGTGAGATCTTGTGAGATTTCCAAAGACATCTTGTGAGATCCCACCAGCAATTGGCAGTACTTCCAGCAGAGGCAGGTGGTGCTGGCAGAGGTGAGTGGCTCAGTGGCAAGAGCAGCAGAGCGGAGTGCACTTCCTGTTTCACCTCAAGAGGTGAAATGGGATGCACCACCCCTGCTGTGGCCTGACAGGTGCTTGACTCCTCTTTGACTGTTCTGTGTGTTCAGCCAGGCAGCAAATACAAGGGGTTTATCCAAGCCCTAGTGAGTAGGCATCTATGACTAGCAAGCTACACTTGGCTTGGTGAGCTACAAGTCTAGAGTTTTAGGACTGAAGGAGAAACAAGCAACAAAAATGGTAGTTCTCTTAACATCAGAACTGCATTTCTTCACACAACGAAAGAGTTGAAAGGCTACACCCAACTAAGTTCAGAGGTTTCATTTCTTGCTATCCTCACCACTCTCTCCTTCTTCGCCCTCTATTATTTCCCTCCTTCAAATTTTAATTTACATTTTAAGCACTATATAAATCAATATGGCCAAGGGCCCAAATAACCGTGAAACTAGTTATGTAAGCTCAAGGGGGCTTTAGACTTGTTTTTTCGTCTACGTCAATGCAAACAAATGGCAAACCGGTTCTGAAATGGAGGAGAGTGCGATGATACAGCTTTAAAGGAAAACAAGTCAATAATTATACCGGGCTACTTGCAAGACCCCTGTCAGGCTAAGTAGCTCTTTGAATCCCAGCCTAAACAAGCAATCTATATGTAGCATTATGCAGGCATGTATCAGCACAGATGAACAAACACTG
This sequence comes from Podarcis cretensis, assembly GCF_951804945.1. Lineage (NCBI taxonomy): Eukaryota > Metazoa > Chordata > Lepidosauria > Squamata > Lacertidae > Podarcis > Podarcis cretensis. Next base: position 28,278,193 of record NC_137173.1, on the reverse strand, counting down.
ATTGGACAACACAGCAATCAATTCCATTCTTTCCACGCAAACAATAACCTGAAAAGACTGATTCATGTTGCATTATGGAAAGGTGATAATTCACCACACCTATAATAGTTCCATCCAACTACCTCCATCACAAACCGGACAGCCTTTACATCTTAGCTCCAATTATCAGTCTTTTAACATTTCATGTCATTTACCTTGAAAGCAAATCAATCAGCTCCAGTTTAGACATTCCGTCAGGAAGGAGTCGTGGAATAGCAGCAACACATGTCCTGAAAAGGTCGATTTTTGGTTTTCTTTCACCTCTGAATATAAGAAAAAGAATTTATGCATTACTAGTCAATGCCCAAACATGAGGAGAAAACAACAACAACAGGTGGTATTCAATTAAATACCTGAACTAGAGCAACAGGATTTCCCCCTTCTGCTGCTTGCTTGTACACTGTTCCCCAATTCGCTCTGAAGGATTGGTGGGAAAACCCAGAATAGATTTTTTTTTTGGGGGGGGGGAGCAGGGGGAGAACAGTCTGCTAACCAAATGTTCACTTTAGTGGGGAGTGCTTAACACTTCCCTTCTTGTATTCTCCCCATTGAAAATCCCCTCCTCCTATAACGTCCATGCTTTTCCATCTACAAAAGAAATATAACTGAGTCCCCCCCCTTTTTTTTGAGGATGGTGATGTTGAGCAGAAAAAAGACATGACATGAAAATGCCTGCCCTGCCCATGTCTCCCTCAATTCCTCCAGAAAAATTTGCAGCCAGCGAGCTGAGAGACTGTTACATGGCCCTGTGTTGTATCATCTAGTTCTTGCCCAGAAATGGATAGGCATTCATTCTATTCATTAGCAAACTCTTTTTTATAAGATCTGGTTTTTTCAGGGTGGGGTGGGGAGAAAACCCACAGAACAGCTATGCGCTAATCAAGTTGTACAAATTCACTTAAAGTAATCCATAACCAAACACGCACGTGATCATATCTTCAGGTTCTTTGTTCAACATCTGTATGTTAGTGAGCATCATACATCGCCCAACTTCTTTATCAAGATGTCTCAGTATGTTGTCTACAGCTTTTCTTACTTGAGAATAATATATTGACATGCCTGGAAAAGTATACAGTGAGTTGATATCAGTTCACTGAATAAAAACTTAATATAAAATCTAGCATTTTGTATTTTTACATATATTAACATAAAATCCAGTACTGTAGAAATATTCATCTCAATAATGTGTAGTACACTTGTAAGGTTCAATGGCATATATGCAGCACAAAGTGTTTCTTTGATACCCTGAATATGAGTGATCTCTAGCCCTCACAACTTCACATAATATGGAATGTTCAGAAGAGAGTTACGAGGAAAATATTCATATTTTAATGCTTAAGCATCTCATAGATTCCAACCATAACACGAAACAGGTAGCATGACCAATCACAATAGATGACCGGCGCTGTAGTCTGTAAACGACTCAAGATTCTTTTTGAAGATGGGCAATTTAACAACCAAGTAAATAAATAAATAGTCCACATCGTTAGAGGCCACCATGTTGACTACCCCTGCACAAACCCACAGCAAATGCATTATAAATTCAGTTAAAAGCACTTCCTGGTTGCCACTGACAACGAGAAATTATTTGCAGGTGACCAGATGGTGACTCAGGTCTCCCTGACTTGCAGTATTATCTCCTGTATGAATCCAGGCCTCAGACATACCCAGTTCAGTTCATTATGCTAGCAACTTATGAGAACTTTGCAAGACTGCTGTGCAAGTTCATAAACTGTTAAGAAACATGGCCTGATACTTGCCTATCATCTTTGCTTCCTCCTCTGTGAGGGTTTTGCTCAAGTATGTTTTCTTCACTCGTAACGTGTTCCCAGAAGGAAGCACAGCGCCAGTAACAGGCATCGGAGGCTCTCCATCTTTTTGTTGCAAGCTATCCGCAATAACCAAGAAGGCTCTCAGACCAATATTCATTCTCTGCAAATTCGGTGGAAAGCAAAGAAAGAACCAGTATTAACATAACCTTCTAAAGACAACAACATCAAACTGCAATATTACAAATAATTTTGTTCACCCAACAAATGGGGGTAGGGAGAACCTCCAGCCCATGTGTCAGACTTGATCTGCCAGGGGTTCAGATTTGCCTTGTGAGGCTGTTTCCCTGCCTGTCTGACGCCTGATGTCCTATATGTGAAGCGCGCAGCGGGAAGAGACACTGATGTCAACAAACCATTGGGAGCCTTAAAATGCATTGGCAAGAGAAAGCAGGCTTCAGTTCTACTGCTCATCAGCTGATGGGCAGCAGAAATGAAGTCAGTTGCACCAGCTGTGATAGCAAGTTCATCAGAGGCAGAAATCAGGCTTTGGGCTCTACCACACACCAGCTGACTGGCTTTTAAAGCTGAAGCCTCAGATATTTTAAAGCCCTGCACATGGCTCTTTGTACACCGGGTGACTGACAGGTGAGCTGCCCAATCAACTTGTCAAATTTGGGCCGCAAGGCTAAGAGCTGCCCTGCAGTGAGGAAAGGGTTTCTGAATCTGACCCAATATGTGCTAGATGGACAGAGCTGTCTGAGGGACTTTAATTTCAGGAGCACTGATCAATGTTGAACTGATTTAACTAGCACCTGACTTGCAGAGTCTATATTGAAAATACCTGGAAATCAGTGTGGAGCGATCAGAAGTTTACATGGGGTTCCATGTTGCATAAGCAGACTAAGGTTCTAATAAGAATTTTAAGACTGACAGAAACACATTCATGTGGAAAACGGTCCTGTGAACAAGTAGGGTGATGAAGGACTGTATCTCAGCCTTTTTCAAGCCAGAACATGACTTCACTCAGGCAGCTTAGGAGAGCAAAGAACTCTGGGATGCAGGGAACTGTGCCTGCCTCCCAGAGTTCTTTGCTTTCCTGTGTCCTTCACATGACAAGGGTTATAACTCAACCCATTTGGGTCCTCAGTAGCCATATCAAATTTATGTTTTCCACTATACTCGAACCAAAAGCAGTATCTGTTACAGAAGGTAGGGTACACTTGTACAGCTTTCCAATAATGGTGCAGCTAGCCATTAAGTCTAGTTCTTGCTCTCTCCCTCTTTTTGTCTTTGTGTTCTGTGTTGTTGTCATCTTGTATGTGATTCCCCACCCCCGTGTATGGAACAGCTGGAGGACAGATGTATTAAGGGAAACTGTGAAAATGGAAATCAAGAACTGAAGAGATAAGCTGAGGGATGACAAGTTGGGAATGAGTAAAATATAAAGACAACAGATGACTGACACTTCTCTCTCTCTCTCTCTCTCTCTCTCACACACACACACACACAAACTGCATTATAAACTATAAAAGCATAATGATATCATACCTCTGGGTTGAGACTAAATGCTTTTGCTGGTTTTCCAACACAAAGAAAATCATAAATTATTTCTTTCATTGCAAAATCCAAACGCTCCTACAGCGAAAAGTTAGAAAAAAGAAAGAAAATTATTGCATGCCAACCATGAGCCTGGTAAAATTATAGGAACAGAACATCAACCATGTACAATCACAGCTCATTTTTGCAAGTCTTCCTCTATCATGGTAGATTGTTCCCTTAATGAATAACCACTACTTATCAGTGTTGCAGACGTCATTTGTTTTCTTTCACAGAAGTGTGAGTCCCACTTCCAAGTGTGGTTTCCATTCCCACTGAAGCCTTTTTACTTATCCATAGAAATAAGTGGCTCCTATTGAGTGCCTGGAAAATTAACAACTTATGATGGAGAAGTAGAGTAGGTTTGTACCCTCTGCACCAGCCTTATTCCCATTTTGCTAAACAGTGTAGCACAAGACTGGGGAACCTGTGGCCCTCCAGATGTGGACTACAACTCACATCAGCCCTAGCCAATGGTCACGAATGATGGAAGTCGCAGTCCAACAATTTCTAGAGGGCCACATGTTCTTTGCCCTTGGGATTACTGTGACGTCTGAATGATGCAAATGTAAAACGTCAAAATAAAAATGACCCACTGCTTAAAACTTGCAAGTGTTTTCATACCTGTGCAATAAACTGTATAATTTTCACAAATATATTTAGAGGCATGTCTCGTGGTACAACGCCACGGGAACCTTTCGGGAAAAGAGTTGTGATGATTGTTATAAGCCGGCTGTAAAACAAAAGGAGAATGTTAGCACAAGCTCATTCCTAGCAAGGCATCCCTGTGTCATCTTGTTTAAATATTTGGAAGCAGTGTGAAGAAATCTTGACAAAGGACAGAGACTTTTTCTCCTTTTTTCCAGATTAAAAGCCACAGAGGCATTCTGCCTATAGCGCATGCTAAAGGTTACAGAAATGACCACCTCTCTAGGTCAAGAAAACAATATGGATGTTTCCCTGATGGTAAGTATGTAAGGCAGGTTTGGGAAACCTCAGACCTGGGGGCCAAATCTAACTTTCCAGGCCTCTACATCCCCAGGCCTCCCTAGGCTGCATCTTCTTTCTGCAGTCCACACCACTCACCAGCCCTGCTCTGAATACTCACCAAGTGCTTTTGCTTTCCTTGAACTGTGATAATGCCTCTTGCTTGCATGGGTGGAGGATGGGTTTATGGGTGTGGCTGGAATGTGGACTAGTGTACAAAGAGGAGTGTCACATTCATTGCTCCGCCCACTTTTACTGCTGGCTCCGCCCACTTTTGCCTTTGGCCACACCCAATCCTTGGCATGCGACTCTGAAAGGCTCCCCATGAGAGAATAAGAACTTAAGAAGAGCTTGCTGGAGCAGACTATTGGCCAGGGGTGTGCAGTCAATGGACTAGGAGGACTAGGCTAGTCCCCTAAATGTTCCTGGTAAATTAGAGTATTAAATTCTGGCACCTCCTTCTCAAAACCTAGGAAGCTTCTGCCTGGCTTAGGGAGGGAGGTGTGGTGCTCCAAGGGGGTCCAAGCGCCCTTCTCCCACCTTCCCATCTAGTCCAACATCCTAGTCTCATGGCTGCCAGCCAGATGCCTGTGAGAAACCTACAAGCTGGAACCAAGCAAAAGAGGACTCTCCCCTCCTGCGGCTTCCAACAAGTGGCACCCACAAACCTTAACAGCCTGCAGTCATGGCTATTAACCATTGATAGCTTTTATCTTCCATATAAGCCATGGGTAGGCAAACTAAGACCCGGGGGCCGGATACGGCCCATTGCCTTCTAAATCCGGCCCACGGATGTTTTTACATGAGTAGAATGTGTGCTTTTATTTAAAATGCATCTCTGGGTTTTTTGTGGGGCATAGGAATTCGTTCATTTCCCCCCCCCCCTCAAAAAAATATAGTCCGGTCCCACACAAGGTCTGAGGGACAGTGGACCGGCCCCCTGCTGAAAAAGTTTGCTGACCCCTGATATAAGCTACAGAAGGTTCTCCACCCCCATAAAGGGCAACTTTTTTTAGGGGTCAGAAGTGCATTGTGTGCTTATCAAATCACTCTATACATATGTGCTCAAGCATGGATTGCAGAATACAACATAGGAATTCATATTTATCAATTCTGCCCCATTCACATTTTGTTGCTAATAAATTGTGCTCAACTTTTGAGCAGGTTGGTGTTTCAGAACTTGCATTCATCTCAGACACTTTCTGTATGTGGATAAAGAAAAAGGTAAAGGACCCCTGAAAGTTAAGTCCAGTCGCGAACGACTCTGGGGTTGCGGCGCTCATCTCGCTTTACTGGGTGAGGAGCCGACGTTTGTCCAGAGACAGTTTTTCTGGGTCATGAGGCCATCATGACTAAACCGCTTCTGGCGAAACCAGAGCAGCGCACGGAAACGCCGTTTACCTTCCCACAGGAGCGGTACCTATTTATCTACTTGCACTTTGATGTGCTTTGGAACTGCTAGGTTGGCAGGAGCAGGGACCAAACAACGGGAGCTCACCCTGTCGTGGGGATTTGAACCGCCGACCTTCCAATTGGCAAGCCTAATGCTCAGTGGTTTACACCACAGCGCCACCCTTTTGTATGTGAATACAAAGCACAACTTTAAATAAAAGACAAAGGTCTGAGAAAGGAGAGAAGAAATCTGAAAAAGAGATATTCAGATGAGGCTGTCCTCTTCCTTTCTATGTGCTAGGGTGTGATCCATGTTTACAAACAGGAAATGATGTGAACATGGATATAGCTTGAGAATTATAAATACAAGACTCCTTCAATGCAGGGGAGGGGGCCAGGAAGGTCTTTTAGTTAAAGCTGTTTGACCATTAAGTGATAAACATTCCAACAGTAACAAAACCTGGAAACACATTTTTACCTTTGAGTAGTTGTATTGCTTTCACATTTAATTCTAATCATGTAAACCCACAGTAGTCTGTAGAGAGATTCCAGTGCAACACGAGCCATTTTGGGATCTTTGTTCTAAAAGCAATAAATACATATAGCAGTTTTCACAAACATAATTTCCCATTTCTTCAAGTCTTCACTTTATTTACTCAATAAACAATGACTGCAAATGAGCTGGCTAGAGTATTTCACCACTGGGTTCTTATAGGAATTTAAAAATATGATTAGAAGAACTGAATTTTAAACTATACCTAACAGTAGGTATAGACGCGACAGACTGCTTCTGCCACCCAAACTCTATTGATTTAGTTTTAATGATAATATTATTATTAATAATAATTTATTTATACCCTGCCCATCTGGCTGGGTTTCCCAGCCACTCTGGGAAGCTCCCAACAGGATACTGAAAACACGATAAAACATCATATATTAAAACTTCCCTAAACAGGGTTGCCTTCAGATATCTTCTAAAAGTCAGACAGTTGTTTATTTCTTGATATCTGATGGGAGGGCATTCCACAGAACAGGAACCACCACCGAGAAGGCCCTCTGCCTGGTTCCCTGTAACCTCACTTCTCACAGTGAGGGAACTGGCACAAGGCCCTCGGAGCTGAACCTCAGTGTCCGGGCTGAACAATGGGGGTGGAGTTGCTCCTTCAGGTATGTAAGTCGCAGTGGTGCAAGGAAGAGGGGGTGCAGAATTGCAGCAATAGCCTCCAGACATCTGGGTCACTGCTGCTTACCAGGAGGAAGACAGCTGAGGCAGCAGCAAGGTCGGGCCTGCAGGCCTGCACTGATGGAGCCAATTCAACACTCTTACATAACCTTGACCTTGCTACCTCTCTTCCCCCTCACCCATCTGCCATATGACAGCAACTCCACTGCTGGGAGGCTATTGCTCTGGCTCTGCCCCATCAGGTGAACCACTCCTGGGGGCAAGTGCATCTTATGCCCCTGCAGATGATATTGAATCCTAGTCAATAGGGACAGAACCACCTGACTCTGCCCTGCTTCCCAGAGATCCCTACCCTTTCCATCATACTTCACTACAGCCAACACTAGCAGGAAAAAAATTGGTCAGATTAAGATATGGCATATAGGACCCTCCAAAGCTGTTAAAAGAGTATGTGGCAGATTCATTATACTATACACAGTGAACTAATAAATTACAAAAGAGGAAAGATATACATATATATATATATACACTAACTTTGAGATTGGACAGGCAGTTGTTGAGGAAAATATGCCATCTGTTTAAAAAGAACTGCTTCTGACTGACACAAAGCAGGCAGGTTACCAAAGGATACAAAGCCTAAATAGGAGACAAAGAGGATACAGAATTATTTGAATGACAAAAAAGGAGGAAACTACTTTAGAACCTAATCTGCAGTAAATACCAGAGGCCAATCTCTCTTCAGTGCTACATTAGATGCACCAGCCAACATAAACACTTCACTCAATATCATAGTTAAAAAGAATGCTTCTCTGAAGCTGTTATGAATTTTGATGACGACTCTGTATAGATGTAGAATTACTTTCTCATTAGAACAATAAAACATATCTGTCTTGCACTACCCAGAGAATCCAGAATGCTGGCCAACATTTTGTAGCAGCATAGCACTGGTTTGTGTAATATTCCTGTGAAAAATTATAACGTGAAGAATAAATGTATATATTTGACGTGTTCAAGAATACCTTGTCATGGAGGACTCAGTATTCCCCTACAAAGGAGCAACAGTAACAGACAAACACAGTCCTTGGCTTTAATGGACAAATTAACAAACAAATTCAGCTACCATGGGCACACCTCAATTATCCAAAGTGCACATTTGGACAGCTTTCCTTTTTCCAGATTTTGTGCTAATTCAGAAGTTCCTGCCCATGTTCTGTTAACCAGATTAGTCTTTTAGTTAGGCCTTCAGTGGAAGAAATGGCACGATGCATTTTAGTGCTGTTCGGTTATCTCTCAAGTACTCAGAATAAGATCACCAAAGCTGTAAAAGTGATTTGTCAATTGCTCAGGAGGAATCAAGTGTCTGCTAGAAGTACAATCCTACAAAAAAATAAGTTCTGTTGAGTTCTGTAGGTCTTACTCCCAGGTAAATGAAACTTCAATGTATAAAAATGTACCTAAATCCTCATGGCTACTATTTTGTGTTATTCTGAACACCTACTGTGAATATTCCTACTTTGCTTGCATCTTTTACTTCAGTCCACACAAAAATCCCCCAAAAAGATTGAAGCCTCCAAATGTTTTCAAAACATTTTGCATTTTATTTATGTTTCTATGTCCATTCTACTTCCTTCAACTTGAAATTTTACTAATCAGAGTTGCAATCTGGGAAAAGTTATGCTGTATTTTTCTTATTCAAATTATCATTGTATTTGGCTGACCTTGCAATCAACAGAGGCGAACTAGGCCAGGATACCCACTTTTTAGGGAGGTGATTACACTTCTGTCCCTGAAATCAATGGGACTAAAAATTAATTACTTCTTGTTGGATCAAACCCAATATTATTAATTGTTTCTGGAAGAATTATGCATTGTGTTACAAAACTAGACCTTTAACTTTCTCACAGTTAAAAGCTTCATTGCATTATGTTAGCCACTACTTGGCTGAATGAAGAGATAATGATCACATTAACTAAAGCAAAGCTGTCATGGAGATATGTGTAAGAACTACTGCCCAACTCTCTCCTACTCCTCTTTTACTTACGATAGGTAATGTTTTTTAAAGGTCCAAGGCTTCAGAATGTGTTAGCAGAGTCTGAATTACTCTGATCCACTTGGAAAGGCAAAATGCTTAAGGCACCCTGTGTCAAACTGATTCACATCTTCATTTAATTCAGCCCTACTACAGCTTCCCCAAAATAAATGCCTATGCCACTGTTCATCTCAAAAGAAGAAGTAGAATTCTACTTAGCAGAACACAGAGGGGAAAGGGCACTGCTGCTTGCCATAAATTGGTCCGACTGTGGGGTGGGGAGGAAACCGCCTGAGAAATGCCTTATTAATGTGTATTGACAAGCAACACACATTCCTTTCATTTTCCCATTCCTCATGATAATCTTTAGAACAGAGAGTAGCAGATGATGGAAGTGAAATTATGAACATGTTTAAAAGCTACAAAGCAGCAATATGACTAGATCTGACAGAGACATGCAGAGCCAGATCACGCAGAGGCTAAAACAGATGTAGGGTTTCTTGTTTAACTATATAAAGTTTCACAGTAAAGCAGTAAATTGTTGTGTACAGAGTCAGATACAGGGAGATAATTTTGGAATCAGTTCCGAGAGTCTTGTGAGAGAAACTTGCCTAAAGAGATTTCTGACAAAGGGTTTTAGCTTCAGCATTACTAACCAGCGAGTGCTTCTTTCGCGAAGAAAGTTCAAGCGTTGTGTCATACAGACTTTCAACGAAGTTCCTCAGACAGGGGACATTGACTTCATTTTTAACAGCCTGGAAAGAGAACAGAGTCAGCATAAAGTTCTATCTCAAAATGGCTTTTTCTAATCCATCTTGAAAAGTCATGTAAACAAGAGTAACTTACAGCAGCTACTGGGACGAGAATTTCAACAAACAGCCCTGCTAATGCGTGTTTGATATCTTTGTCTTTAACTTCAAGGAAATAATGTGCACATTCCTGGAACAAAAGAGGGAAAGGTTGCACAGGGTATTTGCATTATACTTGACAAAATATTTGTCTTTGTTTTACTGAACAATATTACTTCATAAACGAAATAGTCCCCACTATTCAATGCGGCATGCACCAAGGTAAAAATGCCTAATTTCAGCCTAATAAGAAGAATTATCTGTCAAATACACAAATATGAAAGATTGATGAGCAAACCTCTCTGTGTTAGCAACAATTATACAACGGAAATTTCCCCAGTCATCTTGATGCGGCAAAAATTTCCTGTATTCCACCTTTCTCTACAATGGAATCCATTTGAGAGTAAAAGCCACATTCCAATGAAATCAGTTACTAGAATCCCACCAACTGTAAAGTATCCTGATTGCCTCATCTAAAAATGTACAGTGATAAGGAGCCACATTACCTGCATAAACTGAAGAGAGGCTTCAAAATCCTCCACTGGATACATCTTGATGCGAAAAAATTTCATTCCCATTATCAGACTGATAATGCTTTGTACAATATAAGGGCTCTGCTCTTTATGTCGCAGCTCTTTTAATTCTGCCATGAATTTCTTCTTCACAGCTGGAAATCTTTAGGCAACAACAACAACAACAAAAGCTACAATGACGCTTCTTTCAAAGCAGAAGTTTGAGAGCAAAATGAAGTTCCAATGGAAAATGGAAACTTGCCATTACAGAACGTTTTTCTCCTAGAAATACTATTGATATTTGTGAGTGATAGGACTGAAAGGGTCTAGTAACAGATGAAACCGCCAACCCCCCTCCCCCCAATGTTTGGCCTTGAATCAAATAGGAGACAACCTGAACAAAGGGATGCCAGACTTTCGAGAGACAACCTACAATAGCAGGAAACCTCAGGACCAGGGGGCCAAATGTGGCTTACTAGGCCTCCCTTATTGTTCCTCAAAAGTCTCCACAGGCCATATCCCTCATTTTTTCTGTTTTGAACCCCAAATGTTTTTCCCCTGGCTGGAATGTTTCCTTGAACTCTGATAATAGAGATGGAGGATAGAAAGGGGCGTGTGTAGTAACTAGCCTATAGTACATAGACAGAATCTGTATTCATTGCTGCATCCATTTGCCTCAGGGCTTGCCTACCACTATCAGAAAATCCTCAGAAGGGTTACCCAGAAGGGAGTGTGTGGCCCTTGAGCTGAAAAAATTCCCAACTCCTCCACTCGCACATAAATATTATTAAGTGAAAAAAGCAAAACAAAAACAGGAGAGAGGCAGAAAGCAACAATAAGAATGAAGGGCAATGTACTTCAGGGTCTCAAATTATCCGTGAAAGATCAGTATTATCTCAAATGATAACATGGAGTTATCTAATCAAAGACAATCAGATGGAAAGAAAATACTGTCACAAAAAAGTGTCTTCAAATTCCCTCCCGTAAATATGAATAAGGTTGTTTGCCAGGGGGAAAGAAAAACAACACTGTATATAATACACCAAGCTAAATGAAATAATCACATTTTTATTTTATTTTTGGCAGGCGGATCTTCACCTCTGCAAATTACCCTGATTACAAAAAGTCTTTCCATTCCTATAGGCGTTCCATGTTTGGCATTAATGGGCTGAAGAAAATGAGGTTTCTGCAAGCCTGTGCCAAATTGGCTTAGGACTGCTTGACTGGATGTTGAAGCCACCTTCTGTGATTCTACAGGTCTCCATGCCAAGCCACAACTTGATAAACAAAGTGTTCATGAGTAGAATGATTTATTCCTTTAATTTCTCTACCAGGGGGAAACAAATACACCTCTAACCGAATACCCTCATGGTGTTTTTTCTTTAAAAAAGAAAAACCTACAAAATATTTCAGGCTTTGACTAGATCTCTTATTAAAGGCACTTACTTTGCTTGTGCTAGCACCCCTATTACTTCAGCATACAGATCTGCAACAATGTGCATATTTCCAGTGTTAGGACCAAGGTACCTACCAAAGAACAAGTCAGAAGTTTAAGAATATGCATTTTATTTTTATATAACTAGATCGATAATGATATAGATAGATATAGATAAAGATATAGATATATTTAATATAGTACAGTAAAGCTAAGGTTTGACTGATCAAAGATCACAAGGTACTCTTATCACACGATGCTTGCAAATTTTTATGTACAGGGTACACTCTTCACCATATTCCCACAAAGAACATCTAATTCTGCTAAGATTTCACAAATCTTGTGAGGATATCCTACAATTCTCCTCTGTAGTGCTTTCTCAAGAGGAAGCCTTCCGTGTTGTGAAGGCAGGCAGACTGGAAATGGGGGACAGGGTGGCATGTCTACAATAAAGATTTAAATAGATGTTAACATTAGTTCTTTAACTGCACGAGACCTCTAGGAGTAGTAATTCTGCAATTAATATTCAATACTCTCTAAGTATGACTCCCAAGATTATCTGGGAGAAACCATTGACAGTTAACCTGGAATAAAACATATTTAAATTTGCTGAGTAGATTGTCCTGAAAAGAGGTCTTTGCTCCATTAATTTTCTGGCACTCACATTTCAGAAGCACTGCTATGCGTTCTTATCTCATGCTTCTATCTGATCCTAGCTTTGGCTTCTTTCACAGTAAGCAAGCGATACTACAGTGTGTTAAGCGTTAAACTGACAGAACTATTCATGCAAATGTGGCCAAATATTTGAATGAACCTTACCCTTCTTTGTATTTAAAGTGCTTGAAAGCCAAATTGATAACATCGTGTACTAAACCATCTATTACCGGATGAAGCTGAATCTGAAAAAGAAACAACTGACTTGTCAAAAGACTCAGCAGGAGAGATGACAAAGCCAATGGTATCCACTATTAACAAGAAAACAAAAACAAAACGTAAACAAAAGCCCCTGTCTTTTGAATTTATATAATGCCCTTCCTCCTTGAAGGGTCCCTAGGTATGGGTAACAACAAAACCAGATAAAACTATATATAAGTATTATTAATATTTACTGGTGTAATATAATCTGCAAGGTGAGATGTTGTTGTTGTTGGCATCTGTCTCAGGAGACAATGGAAGAGTGTGCCACAGACAAGACAGCACAATTCTTGTCACTATATCATTACTAATCATTGCAGATTGCATTTAGTAACCACAGGTGCTAAAGAGATTGCTCCCTCGCTTCTCCATTCTGCCTCATGTGTGGTTTGCACTACTGGAAACTAAACACAACCCCTATTCCAATATATGACAGCAAGATTCTCACTCATTTGCTGAATCTTAAACATGTTAGCAAATTTTTCTGAAACAACTGAGGCTTAAGTCCTAGACAATGCATTTCGAATTGAGCTGTCTGTTCCATTTTCAAGCAATTATAGAAAGATGTTTCTTCAAATGATTAGACATTTTTATTTAGAAAGTGTGGAGCGGAAACTGTTACTGAGCTTGTGGGGAAGAGATGGGGAAGTTGGTGTTGCACCACAAAATGCTACCTTCCGCTTGAGAAGGAAAGTACCAGTAGTTAAGGTGGAACATAGGAAGCTGCCTTACACAGAGCCAGACCACTGGTCCAATGCTAGCTCAATACTGTCTGCACTGACTGGCAGCAGCCCTCCATTTGCAGATGCCAGACACTGAAACTGGGACCTTCTGAATGCAAAGCAGATGTTGTACCACTGAGCTAATGTCCTTCCCCTTAGCTGAGGTCCGACAAGCCCCCTTCCTTATTAAACTTCCAGTACCTACTGAAGACCTTTTTCATTCCACAGCAGGTATTTTAATTGATGTCTGAGCTTATGGTTCTAACGGATCTTAATTTTTTGTGATGTGGCTTTGTAAACTACTTAAGAGACCGTTCCAATTAAGCAGTATATAGATTGTTTGTTTGTTTGTTTACTTATTTATTTGAACAAACAATCAGGAATATGGGGCCAAAGCACACCCTGTACACCTAGTTCACATCTTGGTGCAAACATGACAGGTCTACCTCATATAAAACTTCAGAAGTTTTAACTGTAGTCATAGAATCATAGAATTATAGAGTTGGAAATGACCCCAAGGGTCATCTAATCTAACCTGCTGAAATGCTTGAACCCATGACCATGAGATTAAGTGTCTCATGTTCTACCAATTTACCTATCCAGCTATTGTTTCAGTATTGCCCTGTTTACCACCCTGGGGTGCTTTTGAGAGAGGGTGGGATATAAAATTAATAAAAAATTTAAAAATAAGGACTTTTTACTATTTAACCACCAGTTAGTTCTGCTTGACAAAATCAATCCTTGTAGAAATAAATCCTTTTGTTTCCCAAGCCAGGCTTAAACTGGGTGCAACATTTCATTAAATATTTTTAAATGACTTACCTGTTTCAAAACCTCTATTAATACTAAAGAAAAAATAAAATCAATAGCAAGATCTCTTCTTTCCATTAAATAGTCTCGTTGCTGTTCATCACTACAAAAACCAGACAAAAATGATTAAAAGAATTATATAGTCAGCTAGCTAAAATTAAGCAAACACTTTTCACCTCAGACTTTGGAAAAACAAAGCATAAAAATAAGGAAAAGAAAAAAAGGCTGCAGCATGTTGCAAGTGTGGGGTAACAAGATCAAGAACATGTCTGATATAATAATCTAGTTCGAATGTTAAACACCTCCCCCCCCTCTGTCTCTCATTTTCTATTTCTTTCTAAAAATTTCCTCAAAATTGGGTGGTATTCAAATAACTTTTTGTGCTAGCATAAGGAGATTCCCTCCTCTCCTCTCCCCATGCACCCCTTCCACCATGCTCAAATCTTTTCCAGAGTGTTGGAGGAACCACCAGAACAGATTTAAGGAGATGGGGGACGGGGGATGAGACATTCCATTGAACAAGAAAGAAAACACAATTGCACTGACAGAATGTTCACCTCCACTCTACGCTGAATGCAATGCTTTTTTTTAACACGTCAGATTTAAAACCAAAAAAACCAAAACAGAAAAGCAAACACCTTTGACATACAAGGTACCAACCCAAGATATTTTGCCGCCTGAGGCCGAACCCAAAGGGTCCTTGCTCTCAGTAGGGGCAATGGTTCTAAAGGCCTTTCTGCACTTATTCAGACACTAGGTTCTTGACATCATCTATCTCTGCTGCAATAGTGACTTTACCAAACTTCATGCAGGGCCCCACTGACATGTAAAGTGTGGACCTCCCTAACTTCCATAGCAACAGCAAAAGCTGTTTTTTGGACTGATGCCTTAATGGACTGGATAATAGCCAATAAACTGAATTTGGGGAAATGGAGGCTTTGTTGGTGGGTGGGTGGTTCCCATGTCTAGAAAATAGGCCGGCTGCCTGTTGTGGACACTCCCTCTAAAGAAGCTGGTACATAGCTCCTGAATACATCTTTGTCATCAGAGGTCCAAGTGTCCTCTGTGGCTAGGAGTGCCTTTTACTATCTCTGTCTGGTATGCCAGCTATGGCCATATCTGGATCAGCTTTACTTGGCCACTGCAGTCCACGCATTGTGACCTCAAACTGGATTACTGCAATACGCTCCACGGGAGGCTGCCCATGGAACTAGTCTAGAAACAGTGGCTAGACTGTTGATGCAGGAAGATGGTCACCAAGATGTGATACCTCTCTGTTAAACATCTGCACTGGCTGCCCACATGCTACTGGGCCAAGTGCAAAGCCCATGTGTTGAGCTTTGGTCCCAGGATACTTTAAGGACCATCTGAGCTCTTACATCTCAGCTCAGTCGCTGAAATCATCCGGAAGACAACTATTAGTTGTCCCCTGTTTTACAGAGGCCTGACTGGCCTAACTAGAAGCCTGGTGCTGCCGGCCCCATGCCGAGCAAAACCTAAAGTCACTTTTGACTTTCAGGCATCTCTTCAACACATTTTTGTTCCTTTGTAGCTATTTAGTTTTCAATCCGTGAGTCATCTGAATCATCTGAGTCATCTGTCTTTTTAATGTATTTATCTTTACCTTAAATGATTTTTTATGTCTTATAGTACACACCACCTTGATATATTTTATGACACGGGAGTATAAAATTAATTTTATAAGCAAGCAAACAAACAGGCACCAAGGAGACTTGGCTGCCAGTGTTAGAAAGTGCTCGGGAGTCTACCTTTTGGATTTAGTGCTTGTTCTTGGTCTGTATTCGTGAGATTCATCTTCTATGCCATTTTGTCTTTTATACCAGTCAAACAAAGTGCGCAGAATGGAAGGTAGACAATACTCTGAAAGCGAGCTCATTGAGCTTATTACCTGTACGGCAAAGGGACAAAAAAGCAAAATGTGTTTAGTACTGCCTCCTAAAACCTTTAGTCAATAGTTCAATTTGTTTTTAATTCAGGCACACAGGCGTTCTTCTCTGCTGTTTTCCTTGAAAGTGGCAAAGGGTTGGGAGAAAGGGCTACCGTGGTGTCTTCTAGCAACAGCACACAGCTATTATTATTATAATTATCATCATCATCATCATCATCATCATCATTGCCATCATCAGTGATTAAAGCTGGTGGGGTCTGAGTGAAGGAGACACTTGTTTGCTGTTCCTTTAATCTCAGGCCCCACCAGGTTAAACTGAGCTCAATTAAAGTCTGCACCTTCCTTAAGTCAGCAGATACAATGGAGATCTTGAGAGCTTCACCTGGTTCCTGTGACAGCTCTGAGCCCCCCACTGCCCACATCATGATGTGGCAAGGATGGTTACCTTGGTTCCCCTCTGAAAAGCCCATAGGGCTGAAGAAGTGATGCTCTCTCCCACTTCCTCTTTCATATCTATCTGCTTCTAAAGCAGGCATAGGCAAACTCCGGTCCTCCAGATGGTTGGGACTATAATTCCCATCATCCCTGACCACTGGTCCTGTTAGCTAGGGATGATGGGAATTGTAGTCCCAAACATCTGGAGGGCCGGAGTTTGACTATGCCTGTTCTAAAGAGTCCAACCAGCAGCTGAACTGAAAACAAAGTGACTGAGATGGTGGAAGGGGAGAAAAGGGAGGAGAAAAACTGAGCAGCCAGGAGAAGAAAGTGGGAAAGTCAGGGAAGGAAGAGAAATGGATTGCCAGAGAAAGATGGGTCACATATGCAAGTGCATGCATAAATTTCCCATGGGTTTTCACCCAGTCATGATCAAATCACAAATCACATTTGTCTCTATTGACTGAACCATGAAAATAGTGGATCAGGTGCTTTCCAGTGCTGCCATGGCACAAAAACATGGAACCAAGCCAAGGATCCAAGTATGTATATATGTGCATATATCAAAACCAGTATCAGATCATAGGTCACCTATGTCTCCACAGAACTGCGGCAGTATTGTGGTCATACTGTTGTAAAAATCATAAGGATTCATGAGGTTTGGGCTTTTGGTATTTCTGTGGCTAGCACTAGGTTTGGTGCTCTCTGTCTCTCTCGTTTTTAAAGTTGCAATTCAGTTCTGTCACCTATGGCTTAAATCAAGATTATGGTTCATTAGTTTACCAGTGTTAAGATGTATGTTATCACCAACGCTGCTTTGTTAATTGGTCACTGTGACTATCATGTTTTAAGTAACTGTTATTCTCTGTTTATTTCCTCAACTCCTATCATTTACATTCCCCTCTCCTGTCATGTGTATGCAATCCCTAATTTATGCAATCACCAATTTAGAATTACACATCATGCACCAGATGAAGTAGACTGCAGTCCATGAAAGCATAATAATAGTTATTCATATTTAAGTTGCTGAAAAATTCCTTGTTGTTCTTTCAAAAGCAGACTGTGATGCCACAGCACAAATTGCCTTTCAAAATCTTCTCACACTTTCAAAAACAGTTTGCTAAGTAATGTGGTGGGGGTCTTAGAGACAGGCAAGTCTAGAAGTTGTCCCTAGACATATGGATTTTATAATTTTATTTTGTTTTATAAAAAAACCAAATGCATAGTAGTGAATACAAAAACAACCAAACATCTAAAAATAAAACACAAAACAGGCTTCCTTATGTATGCATCAAAGGCTAGAAAAAAACATCTTTGGAAACCAGATTCTATCAAGCAGACCATCTTACTCTAATTTCATCATCTCAGTAAATAATTCCAAAGAGGCATTTGGAATTAATTTTGCACTGGATCAATGGCACTGTGACCCCAAATACCTCACCTGGTTTTGCCAGCTTGCAGATACCACTATGCAAATGGGCTGCTGGTCATTTCATGTACATATCTTCTTCCACAGTGTGACGTGGGATGCTAGGTGCACGTTTGTTCTGAAGTCATGGCGGCAATGTAACTAGGAAGTGTGTTCCTAACCTTGCCAACTAATGATGAGGCACCGGAAGGTATTCTACCTGTAATATGGGTTCACCAGTTCTTGACTTTGTGCAGTGCCCTTCATCTAGGCAGCTATATACGTTTCCATATGTATAGCTGACTTGTAAGAACCCAGCACATGCGGCTCCAACCTACTGAATCCAAAATTACTGAACAGTGTGCCAAAAGTAATGCAAACTAAACACACAGGTGCTGTATGTCCTCTGCTATACAGTATTTGCACAGGGTGTCTTTAGCATTTTTAAATCCTTCTGTTGTTCGTTGGTCTTATAAGGCAGGAAGGAAGGGTGGAATTTGCAGAGACTGGCTCTGGGAATACAGGAAGGGAGGAGAGTCTAGTCAGCAAGCTGGTTACTCAACTCCTCCATTTATTGGAATCAAAGCCAGTGGTGAGATGAATTCTAGCTCTGTGCTGCTGTTGAAGGGGAGTGTGCAGATGTACAAATGTGTCCTTGTTGGACAAAAATGATCATGTTCTTCCATCCTAAGTGAACTGCATAGTGTACAGCCTGAAGATACCAGGTCTACACAAACACTGAGCTGTTTAAACACTCTGTTCATAGGGCATTAAAAGTAGTCTATATAAATGCATTCTTTATATGAATTTGGCAGAATATGCAAAAAAATAAATCAATTACAGCATGCCGGTAGCCTCCCTCCCTTAATACATACAATATTAAAAACTGAGTAATTAAATAGTCAAAGTACAAATTAAATTACATGGCAATATAATCAATAAATCCTTTTGCATATGCCCAAAGAGCAAAAATTGGACATAACAACAATAACAACAATATTCAATGTGAAATTAGACTTTTGTTACTTCAAAAGTTCTTGCCTTGCCTAGAAAACTTGAACTCCATACAGCACACTTTTTTAATAAAAAAAACTATGGTTTTCTAGATTGTCAAATACATTTTAGGTTCAGTTCTGGATCTGCTTTCCTTTCCGGCCTGACACTATTTTACACTGAAACCTGCATCCATACATTGCTTTAATGATAGCTAGCTGTCTAAATGCCATTGTGCCTTTGAGGTGAATGGAAGTGAACTAAATATAAGCCACCCCATAAGATAGGAAATAGAAGGAGGGGAGTCAAGGGAATTTAATAAATGTCAGTTCGACTCAGGCACTAAACTGCTATCTGTGCACCTGAAAAAATCCCCCCGAAAATGTAAAGCGGTTTTGCGATTTTCTTTTTTAAGGGAGATACACAGCCATTGTCACTGCTGCCATCCCGTTATACTAGAATGACATTTCTGTTAAAAAGATTATAAAGGCTGCTGACATGAAAGTTGAATTTTATTCAGCTCAGGAATAGGCTTCAGAGAGGAAATTGAATCTACACATTTAAACCTAACGATGCCTGTTTGCAGAGCTTGCGTTTTAATGTCCTGCTAAGCTCAATCAAATTCTTAGCACAGGGCTACTACACGATTTGCAGGGTCACAGCAGGGACCAGATTCCATGAGGGTGGAGTTCCAGAATAACAGGGAGAGGCTTTGCCAAAAGTGCACTCTCTCTGAAAGAACCCTGCAGAAGGATAGGCTAATCTGTCAAGTCCAGCTTCTCTGTTTCTCATTTTGCCAACATCAAGTTCTAGTCTCCATATCTGTTTTCTTAACAGTCCTAATGAAAACGTACCAGCATTTCGGTGTTAATTTCTCCTATTATAAACATCTGGATATACACATTTTCGCAGAGCGATTCCCCCTCCCCGAACATAATGCTTTTGTATGCTGTTTTTATGTTTTTATGCACCCTTTAGCCAGTATGTATACATCTTTATATTCATGGCCTGGTTGGAGAACTTCATTGCACAATTCTAAGAAGTTTGCATTTTGCAGGACGGGTATATTTCAGTTAACGTATTGCTTTTGAAAGCATTGAGTTAGGTAGGTTCGCCTTTAAATGCAGCAACCCTCTATCATCACCACCATCGTAATTCCTGCAACACAAGTGTGAAGATGGGAAGAAAAACTCACAAAGGGGCCAAAGACCACCTTAGCTGTGAGTTCCACAGGACCTGAGGCTCAGGATATCTAGAGACTACTGGGTTGGGTTTAGGAGTTTCAATTGGATCTTGGAGATGCTTAATTTCTGTATCTTCATTGATATACCTCACTATGGATTGTGCAGGAATTATTTAACTTTCTTGTGCATACTGAGATGTTATCATTTATTCCTTATGGCTACTTACATTTCGTTATATTTTTGTAATTATGTAAAACTACTGACGTTGTAAGCGACCCTGAGCATGGCTTAACTATGGAAAGATGGTAAGACTCAAGACACATCTATCTACTTAAAAGGAAGGACAGGAGCGCCAACTCATTGAGAAGAGATCTAGAACAAGGGTGTCTAAGGATGCAGCCTTTCAGATGCTGGTGGACTGCAACTCCTAGGATACTAATTGCGGGGCTACAAAGTGCTGTCTGGAAATAACTTACTTGATCAAACTGGGGGTCTTCTCCACGCTGCAGAGATTTGCTCAGTGGCTTTTCCTACAATAAAGCAAAATGCATCTATCATTTTAGGAGCAGCATTATGACATTGTCTTACACTTTAGTAATTTGATCACATTTTAAATTCAGGCAATTGAAAAGCCCATACTTACTATGCTTGTACAGTAGTGTGAGAGGCAATTTTAAACAATTATTACAGTTTTAATTTATTTACAGCACAAGTATTTTAGGTACAGTTTTAATTTATTTACAGCACAAGTATTTTAGGTACAGCAATATTTTGGCAGGAAAAAAAAGATTTGCGGTGAGAAAAGCTCAACAGAATTGGTTTCTTCTTTTTTTGACAAAAAACATTTCCTTTATTTTCACAAGAGAAAATGTGGAGTGTATCATTTAGATTATATTTTTCCTCATTAAGGGAAAACACCATCAAAAGAAGCCATGTTGTTCATAGGTAAGCATTTATAAGTTCATTATAAAGACTAAAATATATGCCCCATAATATTAGAAAACGAAAGCAAAAGTTTTCAGCTTTTCAGTGTATCTCCAAGGCCAAAAAGGTGTGTTCAATTCTATCAAAGTGAGAATATAGTTGCAGAGAAATACGATCTGGAAAGGAAGGATAGGATCTCCTGAAAGCTTAGAATAGACGGAAACCAATATTTACTGAGAAATATCCACAGAAACATATTCTTGCTTTACTCCTATTGAAATAAATGAGAGTTCAACCAAAGCAGTTTTTCTTTTGATATATTTCAAAGGATCTAACACAGGAAACATCCCCCTACTGATTTGTCTTCCTTTGTCTATTAGATGCTATTTCACCTGTAAGAAGCTAAATATTTCTCCTTAGATTCATTCTGGCATTATTCTAATGTGGAGGTACAATGATGATTGCACTGGTGTTTTTTTTATGAATGTACAAAATAAAAACAACCTGGTTTCATAAAAGAAATCACCAGTGCTGCTCCTTTTAAATATAGCTTTGAGCATGACGGTTCTCAAGTGCCAACCAGATCTGTGTGCACACGGAACTCTAATCACAGTTTGGTATTATGTCCATACAAAACTTGAGTATTCTGTGTATAACAGGAAACTGTGGTTAGCTGAAAACAGAAGCAAACACTTCTGACCTCTTTGTCATGGTCAGGACAGAGGAGGAAAAGGGAGAAAACATGGTACCCAATTAGAGATGGGAAGGCCTGGAACCCCCCTCCCCCCGGAAAAACTGGGGGGGACGGGACAGGTTTTTCCATTTTTTTCCAGGCCTTCCCATCTCTAGACCCAATATTCATGCACATGACGCTAAACTATCGTTCACTGTTACATGTGAACCAGGGTCCCATCTCATCTTGAAAGGTCCACCGCGGGATGCAAGGTTGTGGGTGGAATTACTGAGGTGTCAGTTCCTCTGACTAATAGAGTCATTTATCCCCAGGTGAGAACTCATGTGAAAGAATCAACTTATTGTCTGGACTCTCCTCTCTTTATTTGCTGGAACCCTGTATCTGTCTCTTCCATGTCAACACATGATTGTCATTTCAGTCTATATGTCACACAAGCAAAGATTTGGCTTTATCTTAAAGTATCTAGCAGGTTGGTCAATGCCATTAAAATTACAAGGGTTCTATTTGGCAAGGACAATCAACTGCTTCGTTAACATAATCATATTGAGCAACTGGTGTTTTTACAATGATGATGATGATGATTTTAAGATATCCTACATAAGAACAGAGGAAATAACCTATGAATTGTTCCAAGGTGTGTCTCAAACTCCTCCCTCCCCTTTCCTATTGGATTTCACCTTGGACCACCCTTCTCTATGGCTTAGTTCCCAGCGCTGTTACAGAAAACCTTTTTCCTTTGAAGGTTCTATTATCTAGGGCAGGTTTCCTGTTTTAGCTCGCTTCTGTGACTCTATATCTTTCCAAACCTATTCTAATTATACTTTGTTCTTTCTTTCCCATTAGCTTCAGCCCTCTCACCTTGTACCGTTTTAATTATTTAATTTTTGATCACTCCTTGGCTCAGCTCTGCTTGCCTGCTACGAACGATAAAGCTACATATCTATTTACTTCTGCAAGCCCTTTTGAGAATGTAATGTTGCTCACAACCGTCAAAAGGCAAGGCCAAGGTGCCCATGCAATGGTGGGTTAGAAAGGTTTGCTGGAATTCTTTTTCAGGGTTAGGTCCAGGCAAGCCACTGAGAACAGACAAGAAAACGAATCAGTACTTGCATCGAAGACCACCAGAATCTCATCCATGGGAAGAATTAACTAGTAGCACTGAAGTTGGGATAAAATGTTAAAATTTAAGAGTTTTACATAAAAGAG
Source organism: Podarcis cretensis (assembly GCF_951804945.1). Taxonomy (NCBI): domain Eukaryota; kingdom Metazoa; phylum Chordata; class Lepidosauria; order Squamata; family Lacertidae; genus Podarcis; species Podarcis cretensis. Next base: position 28,255,200 of record NC_137173.1, on the reverse strand, counting down.
AAACAGGGAAGAGCCATTAGCCAAGTCCAGAAGGGTATAAACATCCAAACACACATGATGAGAGATTTAAAATGACACACACACCCTTGGCCTTTGTTTTCAATGGTTTCCCCATGTATCAATCCTTACTGCAGTTACCACATATTGAGACATGCCGAGCTGTGCAGTGTGGATCAGCTTTTTGCACACCACTGCACCATCCTTTTCAGCACTTGTGGAAACACACAGAAAGTTAAGCAATGTTGAATTTCTACAGATGGTCTAGGCAAGCACAAAGCTGCCCCTAGCATGCAGCTGATGGAAAAACCACAGTTGCCGCATGCTGGGAGAGTCATGAGAAAAGGACCGCAAACAAAAGCAGGTAAACAAGGTTTGTCACTGTGCAGGTGCAGAACTGAGCCAAAGCTGGTCTAAGGGAAGGGAGGCAGGCAGGCATGTCAGCACAGGTGACTGACTATATGAGCTCTCGCCTCCTAATAGTGTCTTGCAGAATACAGAAATTAATCAGAGCAGGGCACAACGGGGAACAATTACTGAACTGAAGCAGAGCCAAGGTGCAGGTGGGCAGAACTAAAGATAGCTTCCAGGTTTTGAAGATGCCTGAAAATGCAGGCTGACTACAAATGCAGACATCAACGGAAGACATTATGGCTGCTCAGGCCGTTTCGGGTCTCTGATGTGAAGCCTTGAAGCGCTTGCTGACTTTCTCCAAGCGTTGGCCTCAGCGTGGTGCTGATAACACCAAGACTGCAGGTTCGATTCCCCGTAAGGGACAACTGCATATTCCTGCACTGAAGGGGGCTACACTAGATGATCCGGGAGGTCCCTTCCAACTCTGTGATCCCAGCTGAGCACCAGCTTCAGAGAAACAAGTGGTAACACAGCAAGCAAATTGTTTCAAAAGAATGGAACGCAAATCCCAGAAACCTGAAAACCACAGTGAAGCTGCTATACCCCACTGCCCCTTGTAGGGTTTCTCAGCTTCCAACACCTACTAAATTATCTCTATTAATTTCTCCTCCAGTCATTGCATTCCAGAGTTAAGCAAAACTGCATTCAATTCACACCAGAGCAACATTCTTACCAGCGTTTAACTGCGCAAAAAGCTACGCCCTTGTTATCATTTCTTGGTGATGATTTTATAAACGTTAACCAAGGAAATAAATCCTATAAAACCGTCTATGATGTAGGCAATTCGCCTTTGCTTTCTAGTAAGTGTATAAGATGTAAAGCAAGAAGAAAGAATTCAAATATGAGCCTGACAACAGAGATCAAGGATTCCTTCTATCACAAGTTTCACATGTTTGGTCTAGGAAACAGGCATGAGTACAGCACTGTAAATCAAAAGCAGCTATTTCGGCAAGAATGTTAACATTCAAAACTGTCAAAGCTTGGGGAAGTTTATTTAGCACAATCTTGTGAATTCTGTGCAACATTTTGTTGTTGTTTAGTCGTGTCCGACTCTTCGTGACCCCATGGACCACACTTAAATGTGTAGTCACTTCTGGAACAAAGGTTTTAGAAACAGAATGGTAATGAAAAACAAATTATGGTGAGCGTTCAAATTGATGATTGCCTACTTTCAATATAAATAACTGTAACACACAGATGGATTGCTTGTATTCAGATGTCACAGTCTACCACAATTAATTGTCGTCACTCGGTGATTACCATTGAATAAACTTTTACTAGCCAAGTGGCACGTTGCTCACAATGTTCAAAAGAAATGGATGTGGTCTAAAATCAATTACCGGAACAGTCATCTATTAATAGGTGTCAGCTAATATTCACCACTGAAAGGGTCTCCTGGAAATATGAGTTTCCTCCTCCCCTCCCATTCTTCTAGAAATGATGAAACAAATGAGTGATTGCTCACAGCTGAGCCAGATAACAGTCTACCTGCTTGCCTGTTCATGTCTTCGTTTGTTGAGGGGATGAAGTATTATTTTATTCATAACTGCACTTAAAGTACCCAGCAACTCCCTGGATCCCCTCCATTTGCTCTCCTCCCTCAATTTAGATGTGGATATTTTATTCTTTTATATCAATGAAAGAGAAATTTTACAAAGTACGGGGAGGTTCATCTGCTCTCTTTTGGGGTGGGTATTACCTTGTTATACTTCATCTGAATCTCTCTGTTGCTCACTTAGTCTATTGGGGCTTTTTTTTCCAGCTGGAACTCACCTCTCAGGTGGGAGCCATTGCCATTCTAAGAGAACGAGGGAGGCTTTTATGTTGAGTTCCAGCACCTCTTTTTCTAGAAAAATAGCACTGCACAAAACAGCAGGCTGAATCCAGAGTCAAGAGCTACAGCCGCAGAACTCTGAATAAAGAGGGGGTTTATTCATTTCAAGCAATTCATCAGCCTTTGGGTCAAAGGAACTATTACATAAGAACCCAAGAATATCAAATATTCATGTTCCTAGTTTAATTACCAATGTATTTGCATACTCTGAACTCATTTTCTATATGAAAGTCTCAGTAGCAATAAAATATCTAAAGATGATAAAAAGAAATTAAAACCCATCTATTCCTTTGCCAATGCATATTTCTGTTTAAAAACAACAACAGTACCATCAGAACACAATAGCTTTAGGGCTGAAAAGAAATATATCAGAAATAACTAAGGATAAAAATAATTCATGCTAGATATTTTCACCTTAAAATTCAAGAGGAGATTAAAGCTGCAATACCATGAACACTTACCTAGGACTAAGTCACATTGAATAAATTAGAAGTACAGGGTCAATCTTATCTGAAAATCATACTTGGGCCCTCTTCCACTGACACTCTTTCCCTGTTCACAGATGTGCAGAAAATTATTGATTTATTTATTTTTAGCAAGGTAGAGACAATGGCACTCTGCACATGTGTAATGACACACTTTTCTATTGTGATAAAAACAGCAAGGTTAAAACTGCAGCCCTACCAAGTCAAAATCTGACCAGCTGCTACTGCTGATAGAGCATACTCCTCTTTTGGACAGCTTCTTATGCATAACTGATATTTACAAAATGCATGTCTAAAAGTATACAAAGCAACATACCAAAGGTGCAAAAAATAAAAGAAAAAGAAAAATTCAGGTGCGATGTGGATGCCTAGATTCATACTTTTTGTATTGCAAGTATGGGGATATCGTTGATATGTTTATTGCATTGTTTTGCTTGTTCAATTTTATGCTTCATTATAGAGGTTTGTTAAAGATAAATAAAAATATATATTAAAATACAAACAAACAAAAAACTGGGGGGGGGGAGACACACACCGAAAAATGAGAATTGCAAAATACAGTAAAACAGCTGTGCAAATGTAAATCGCTTCCGTGAATTAAAAAAAAGAAGGGTTTCTTCCATCTGGCAAAAGGAATCTAGTGAGGCAAACAGGAGGGCGGCTGTGGGCAGGCTATTTCATAAGGCCCAGGAAAACGAGCGGATTTTAAAAGGAAGGCTTGCTGAGGAGAGCAATATTAACAGAATAACTGGGCGTAATAAACTCAATCGTGATTCGGTCCGGTCCCTCCCTCCCCCCCCCCAGTCTAAACACTTTCTTGTCATTTCTCTTCATATATTTTATGGTCCGATTACATAATCACTGGACAGATTTCAACCTATGCTGACTTAAAGGCTGCATAGTAAGGCACGTCCTGGCAGCATGTGCCGCTGAATCTATTTTTTGCCATTTCTGTGTGAATGATGATTAAGAACAGCCTGTACATGCATGAAAATGTACTGGTATCTTCATATAACCAAACACTTTCTTATACACAGTCTGGAGTTTGTTTTTGCTTTCCTTTTTTTACATTTCTAAAAGGAACCCCATGAAGCACGAACATATGCTTGAACAGATTAAAAAAAAGATACCTTAACTGAGACAAGATGGCAAATGTGAGTTTTAAGGCTGTTTGTCTCTGGCCAGAGCCTTATGAGCTTTAATTACTGTTGCGCAAAGCCAAGCAACTAACTCCAGGTACTAAAAAAAGAAGACAACAATAATCAAATGGTTATTAACTTGTGGGTTAATATCACATCATAATCCTGAAAATACTTGCAGTAGCTACGTGCTGAATTGTTTGTTGTAGTCACAACCAAAGTAGCTAATTGGCAAGGTAAGCAGAAAATGAAAGATTACGTGAAAATGAAAAGTTTTGCTCTTTCCCCCTTCTATGAGTAGCTCAGCAAAACAGTAGTAAAGTAATATTAGTAAACATTTTCTTTCTGTGTCTTCTCCATGAATAATACTTCTTAACGGAGAACATCTGAGCACTTGGCTTTATACAGCACCAGCGTTAGTAGATTTAGAAACTGCCCTTTAAAAGTACAGAATCACTGAATAAAGGGAAACTCATGACTTTTCAGGGTGGCATTGTGCTTGGAATTATATAATTTGGGCATGATCCAAGTTAAGTTAGGCACAACGCGTTTTAATGGGTTGGATTTAAGGATCTGATGCTGAAATCCTATTTTTGGGTGGATTGTTCTCCTTATTTGTCTCCAGTTTTGCAGCTGGAATAGAGATCACAATGAAAAATACCAGAAGAGGTCTGGTTGCTTCTGTTTAATAAAGGATCTCTTTTTTTTCAGTTGCAAGAAATTATAAAGAAACTGGTCTTAAGAAGGCTGTGTGGTATCACTGGATGCCATTTAAGAGCAGTAAAATCAATAACAATGGCTAGAAGCTTTTTGGATTTGTTGCTGGTGATTCTTCTGGATGATACGTTTTGCGGCTGAATATTTGTGCTGCTGTTTTACTGGATCTATTCCATGGATTTAAAAAAACACAAATGTTATTATGATGTATTTTTTGGTACTTATTTTCTGATTTTATATTATGCCTCATGTTTTTCAAGTTTTGTAAGTCGGCTAGAGACTCTTTAAGTGTCTAGACAATGGGTGGTATTCAACTAAGTTTTACACAAAGCAGGCCCACTGAAATTAATGAACATGACTAGGTTAGGCCCCTTAATTTCAGTGCATCTACAATGAGTAAAACTTAGTGGAATACCATCCAATTGGTGTTTCCCTTTAGCCTTCTCTTTGTCTGATTGGCTAGATCTTCTTTTCTAAATGTCAGTCATGACTATGACTTCATTCATGGGCTTAACACACTGAAAGGCGGGAATAGGCTAGCTTTTCACAAAACAAATGAGGATAATTGTGCCTCATGGCTTGGATTCTTCAAATGCTATAAACTTACTTATAAAAAAATATGAGACAGGGTTATGGCTGCACCAACACTAAGGTTGTGTCTGCACCAGCTGCATGTACGAGTATTTTACAAGACACTTTCTGGAATTAATCTTGTTGAACATAACTGTAATGGTAATTTGTTACAATTATGCAAATAAGATGCCAAGAACAAACAATCTTCAACCACATAAGAAAGTAAAAGCCGTAACTCAAAAGCTAGCAGTGTAAAATAAATTGTTCCAGCTAGGCTTTTACCAATTCTAAGGAGGAGATACTAGGTAACAACTGCAAAGAAATAAGACAAAAAAATAAGGAAAGTAGCAATTACATGAGAATGAGTCATCCATCACAATTCCTTTCGGCAAAAATATTCCATTGAATGGCCATATTCAATTTCATTTAAATTAGCCAGGGTGAATAGGAATGATTCTGAAGAATAAGTATTTTATTCAAGAGAATTCCACCCCACTCCACCCTCCGAAGCTTCAAGAATATTCAGAACAGCTTCCTATCCTCAATCTCAATAAGTGATGCCTACCCACAGTTGACACAAGGGATGCGGGTGGCGCTGTGGGTTAAACCACAGAGCCTAGGGCTTGCCGATCAGAAGGTTGGCGGTTCGAATCCCCGTGACGGGGTGAGCTCCCGTTGCTCGGTCCCTGCTCTTGCCAACCTAGCAGTTCGAAAGCATGTGAAAGTGCAAGTAGATAAATAGGTACCGCTCCGGCGGGAAGGTAAACGGTGTTTCTGTGCGCAGCTCTGGTTCGCCAGAAGCGGCTTAGTCATGCTGGCCACATGACTCGGAAGCTGTACGCCGGCTCCCTCGGCCAATAAAGCGAGATGAGCACTGCAACCCCAGAGTCGGGCACGACTGGACCTAATGGTCAGGGGTCCCTTTACCTTTACCCACAGTTGAACGTGTGGTGTATTGTATTATGGTCTGTGTAGCAATATAGGCCCAAAGCAGCTCTAAACATCCTGCTCTTCAAATTATGGCCCAGATCTAAAGAACTACACTGCTACTTGTGTGTTCAATGGAGATTTGAATTTCTGTTTATTACGCCAAATCAAACCAATGACCTATCTAGCTCAGAACTGTCTACAGATGGATTGGCAGTGCCTTTTCAGAATTTCCCGTAGGAGACATTCTCAGTCCTACCTCGAGAAACCATAGCTAGGAGAAGAAAATGAGAAGAAGAAAAACAATCAGCCTATGGAAGAACATTTTTTTGTTGGGGAGATGAGCAGCAAGAAGAGGCACACGGATCAAATTTTAGTTACAGATAGGTAGCCGTGTTGGTCTGCCATAGTCAAAACAAAAGAAAAGAAAAAATTCCTTCCAGTAGCACCTTAAAGACCAACTAAGTTAGTCTTTAAGCCATTTTTCACCTTCTCACCCCTTGCTTTTTCCTGTAAGACCTATTCCAGTCGTTAAGAGTCGTCAACAGGCTCATCACAGCTATCTGCCAATCACCCATTCCCACCACCCTTCTGAGTAATACCCCTCCCCACCTTCTCACTATATAGAAGGGTCTGGTGACTTCTGTTTCAGTGTATCTGAAGAAGTGTGCATGCACACGAAAGCTCATACCTAGAACTAACTTAGTTGGTCTTTAAGGTGCTACTGGAAGGAATTTTTTCTTTTATTTTGTTTTGGATCAAATTTTGATGAGACATACCAGCTTTAAGCTGCGTTATCTCCATCTATTCCTTGGTCACCGGCATTTATGATAGCTGGACCACAGGAATTAAAGTGCTGTCAAGGAACTGCACTGGTAAGTAGATGGCAACTCCTGCTCTGTGAATAAATAAAGAAACCTAGTTAGTCAGGCATCCTGGTCTGGGAATATTTGCACTACAGCAATATTCAGAAGCATTTTTGGCAGCTTCTCCCAAACCACAGGAATTTGCCAGCACTGATTAAAAAAATAAAGATATTGAAACAACCAGATATCCTTATCCCCTAGGAGTCATAACGGCCAGGCACTCTCACATGGGACAGGTCCAATGAGAAATTCTCTAGAGATTAGCAGAAGCAGAAACATCCTTATCACAATCCCAGCTAGCCAGTGTAACCACAGCTTACTGAAAGTCCAGTTGACATCTACAGGAAATAAGCTGAGCAACAATTCATACCAAACACCAGGTACAAGGTGAGGCAAAGCAATTTCAATGTTTCTAGAAGCGGTCTATAATCTGTGTTCTTAGTGTTTAATTTGTGGTGGGTCCAGAATAATTGTTGAGTCAACTCAAGAGGTTTGAAATATACAAATGAGAGAAATAATTGGCATGAAGACTCAATTTCAATATATATGATGATGATGAATTCATACAGTGGGAAGAGCCAGAAGGACCCCAACAAACTCATGGAAAGAAACCCACCAACACCAACAAAGCTATTTATCAACGTATTATTTTTCAACTGCCCTTGTTCTCAGTGCATAGCTTCCATTCGCCCACCCTACAGTAATAATAGCATCAATAACTACACAGGAGAGGGGCAGCAAAAGGCAAGGGTCTTGAGAACACACCTGGACTCTTGCTTCAAGTCACCTGCACTCACACACCCCAACACCCCAATAACACTCTTAAGGATCTGACTGAAAATCTTAAAGTCTCACCTGACTGACACAAAAAGGAATAGACAAAGCACTGATTCCCCATTCTGCTACACAAACATTGTTTTTAAGGTCTTTGGACTTCAAATTCTGGTCAAGAAACTCAGCACGAAAGCCATGATTTCTTCTCAACTGTAATTACACTCACGTGAAGAACTAAATATTTAATTTAGTTTTGAAATGACCATCAGAGCAAAAAGAAAGAAAGAAAGAAAGAAAGAAAGAAAGATGAAAAAGAAAAAGAAAACGAAAGCTGCCAATTAAGAATTTCACAAATCCAAAATTGACACTGTTTGAAAATAATAATAATAATTTCATGATTTATACCCCGCCCATCTGGCTGGGTATTCTAAAAACAGAATAAAACTTCAAACATTAAAAACTTCCCTAAACAGGGAAGTTCTCTTTGGATTTATGTGATCAAGAATATCTTTTTTTCTCAAAATTGATTGTTCTTAATTGTTAGGTCAACAGATCTCATGCACATGGATATGCATTCCAAAGGGTGAAGTCAATGGGACTTACTTCTGAGTAAGCATCTATAAGGTGGCCACTGTCATTGAGGAGGGGTAATATAATTTATTTATTTATTTATTTACCTATCTTATGAAATAGTTTGTATCCCACTTAACCCCGAAAACGGAGCACAGGCCGATCTAAAACAATAGTATATAACCACAATGAAACAATCTTAAAACCAATGAAAAGATAAATCACAGTATGCAGCATTGACAACAATTCTCTCTAGTGTTAATGCCCCTTCCTGCTCATAAAATGCACCTGACCCAGGGCACTAGGCTCAGTGGACAGGTTTAAAACTCTCTTCCCACTCCAGCACTGTTCTTTATTATTATGATTATGATTATTTGCTCCTGCTGCCAGAATCAGTGGAGTCTTGGCAGTGGTGGGGAGAAAACATCTGCGGGGCAAAGGGAATGAACTAATGGTATATACTGATAGCCATTCAGTGTGAAATAACTCCAATCCCAGTCTCATGTTTTTCTTCTCTTATGATCAAGTGCCTGGGAAGTAATGAAGTTGTTCAAAAGGACTTTGTAAGACTCTCAACTTATACAAATGGAAAACTTCCACATACTTCCAATGGTTCTGAATCAACACTGCTGGAATATAAATGAATAGTTACAGACCAATAACAAAATACACACACTGCATGCCTATGCAGACACACTTCCAAAGTTACCACATCATATACAAGGCACCATTTCATTCTAAATCTACGCAAAACAGCCATGCTGCATTATGCAAAATTCACCTGTATTACTAAGGGCAACAAATAGCAAAGAAATGACCACAATAGTTTTGATGCAAGGACTAACGAAGGTGACATATACAGATAGGTAGCCGTGTTGGTCTGCCATAGTCAAAACAAAAAAATTTCCTTCCAGTAGCACCTTAAAGACCAACTAAGTTAGTTCTTGGTATGAGCTTTCGTGTGCATTCGTCTGTAAGACCTATTGCAGTCGTTAAGAGTCGTCAACAGGCTCATCACAGCTATCTGCCAATCACCCATTCCCACCACCCTTCTGAGTAATACCCCTCCCCACCTTCTCACTATATAGAAGGGTCTGGAAACTTCTGTTTCAGTGTATCTGAAGAAGTGTGCATGCACACGAAAGCTCATACCAAGAACTAACTTAGTTGGTCTTTAAGGTGCTACTGGAAGGAAATTTTTTTGTTTTGAAGGTGACATATAGTGCCACATCAATGGGCTATTTGACTCTCTTATCTCTCTTGAGTCTCAATTCACACTTCCACCAAAGTTTCAGTGGCAAAATACATATGAATAAAAGCTCTTTAGGAGCCATGGGATCTGGAAATACCAAATGATGACATGTTCAGGGTTGAGAAATGTCTTCCTCTGTGTGCACATAGCAATCAGGGTCTATTTTGCTATTTTGAATAAGGAGCAGGATGTATGAAAGGAATGCTTGCAGGTTAGGGCCAGCTTTACCAACATTATGATTTGCTCTTTTATCTAAGGCTGCATGCTCCTATGTCTATCATGTAGCCTCTGGGCACTCTACATGATCACCCCATGGCTACAGGCAACGAGAACGACATCATGGAAAGCTCTGTCATCACAAACTTTGTGTCTGGCCCATGTTGGACAGAGCTCAAGGACTTTCTGGAAGATGTCACAAGGCAAATGCTCTTCCACTATACAGTGGTACCTTGGGTTACATATGCTTCAAGTTACATACACTTCAGGTTACAGACTCCGCTAACCCAGAAATAGTACCTTGGGTTAAGAACTTTGCTTCAGGATGAGACAGAAATCATGCTCCAGCGGTGCAGCGGTGGCAGGAGGCCCCATTAGCTAAAGTGGTGCTTCAGGTTAAGAACAGTTTCAGGTTAAGAACAGACCTCCAGAACGAATGAAGTACTTAACCCGAGGTATCAAGGTATCACTGTACTGGATGCACCCTGTCCCTGTTGCTGTGGCACAAACCCATCAATAGAATTGAAGGAATTTAGCATTTGAAAGTGTAGAAAAATACAATGTAAAAAAGAGCAGGAGATGAAGAAACCTGGAACACAAGAGTTTCAGTATGATAAAATGACACTATTCTCTTGGGTCAAGCAAAATAAAACCTGCAAAAACATTATAAAGCAATTGCACTAGCAGACGCAGAACTCTTCAGCTAATTTCTCCTTGACTCACCAGGGGCTCTGCCATGATGATGCGGATCTTGCGCTCAGCCTGGGTGGTAAAGTTAACAAATAAGCTTTTCAGGACATATTCCCCAGGTTTACTGTCTGGATCGACATTGATAGGCAGCATGGTTGGAGGTCCCTTTTCCCTTTGTGTGCCAGAAACAGATGGGACGGGTGGCTTGATGTATCCGTTACCCACCGGAGAAGCTGAAAAGTAAAGAAATATATATTTAATAAGATTTAATTATAAAATGTTGTCCCTTCCCTCCCCATATATTATAATTAATTAATTAATTAATTTTATTTATACGCCGCCCTCCCCGGGCTCAGGGCGGCTAACACCAATAAAATCACAGTAAAAACATAATAGGGGGAAAAGAGAAAAGAAAAAAAAAACCAATTTAAAATACAGCTTAAAATGCAATTTAAAATGCAGCCTCATTTTAGAATAGCTGATAAATCAAGACCATAAGGGGAGGGAAGCATAAGGGTCAGACTGAGTCCAAACCAAAGGCCAGGCAGAACACCCAAGGAACTTTTTGGAAAAACACCAGCGCTGTTTATGGGAAACTTCACTAGTGAACAGGGAAACAACATCAGACATACCAACCTGGGCGGAAGCCCCACAGAACTCAGTAGGGCTTACCAAGCGTAAATGTGCACACCATTGGGGTGGAAATACGTAACTAGAGTTGACATAACGAGTTGTTCAGCTGTACTGGAAGGACAGTATAAGAACCTTTTAAAGAAGTGATTTCCTTGTCAAGCGGGCTTACATAATGCTTTTTTTATTTGCAGCGATCTATAAGGCTGCACTAGCAAGGCTGCCCATGGTACACCAGGCCCATCAGAAGATGATGTGCCTGATATACATAGAAGGGATACTTCCATAGATAGTACCAGGAAGCACAGAGAAGCAAAACCAGGGGTGTTTTTCCAGAGGGTATAGTGGGGAGCCAAAGCTCACACCAGAAGTGTGCATTGTTAGAACACACACACCCTAAAAAGAAGGTACAGATACTGCTGCAGAAGTCCAGAAAACCTTGCACTGGGCCTAGATACACCCTTGCATTTGGGGTTAGGGTGATTCTCTTCCTCTCTCATTCCCCAGGATGCAATCTTGCAATCTAAGCAGAAAATACACTGGTATATTGGACGCAGAAGTCTCATAACAGTGCCCCTGTTTTCTCTTTCACAGGGCTGATACTGAAATGTGTTTACTGGATTTTGAAAGCAGCTGACGTTAATCAGGAGTTGATTGGGTTAGGTTCCTAAATTCTTTCCCTGGACCAAATGCAAACTGCACAGGAGAATTTTTTTCTCTTGCTCTCATACATTAGTTCTTCAGAAATTGTTCCTATTGTTTACGTAGTAGACGAAAGGTAATTTAATCTCTCATGCCAGACAGAAAGCCTTTATCTGATGTCATATTTAATTCCCTAATATCAAGCAAGGTTCTGATTTACCTTTTTAACTTTCATATTCCTAAATCAGCTGATATAATTTGACCTACTTTTTTCCTCTTGCCATTTGAGACCAGTGCAATATCTATTAAAGATGGAACATTTATGGCTGATACTTCTCCAAATATAGTTAGAAGGGTGAACACAAACTATCTCACACTAGTGGCAAAAATAATTGCTCTTCAAAACTGAAAGGCAAAGCATGACATGCACACACCCTGCAAATGTGAGAATGGGTAGGTGTCTCAAAAATACCAAGTCTATGTTAAGGGTTGCTTATACTAAGAGAGTATCCCATATGTTTTTCAACATCAAACAGGACATTAGTTCTCTTACTATAAGAAAGAAAGAAAGAAAGAAAGAAAGAAAGAAAGAAAGAAAGAAAGAAAGAACCATTGACTTAAAGGATGTACATCAGTATTAAATGTTCACATCTGGGGGAAAAGAAAGAAGTTCTCTTATTGCACAGAGTTTTTATTTATATGGATGAGTATAGCAGAAGGATAAACAGGCCAGTTGGAACTCAATGACCCTAGAATCAAACCCTGTTTCCAGGAAATATTTGCACACACAGAGAGCACCTCAGACTAAGCAAGCTGAGGAAACTATTGAAACATAAAGCCAACATGTCCACCTATCTCAAAAAGTTAAAGACAAATCAAGCAGATCTCTCTCATGTAGACATATTCCTATGTTTCCAACACTATATGAGCAACCTACGATATCTTGTGGATGTGACAGGTGTGACAGAACTACTATATTATCAACAACCACAACTGCTGGAGGTGGCAAAGCTATGAAATGGCAGAAAGACAGTGACAGGGCAAAGCGGAGATGAGATATAATTAGCAAGAAGAAAAATCTGAAAATTTTATAATTACTTCTAAGAAATTTTTCAAACTCTTGTATTCACATGCTTGAATCTTACAGATTTTTTTTAAAGCCTATATATACACAATAAAGTTATGGAAACTTGTTGAAGATTCCACTGGTGTGCCACAAAAAAGCATTTTGTTCTCCTACAATTTCATTCCAAAAGGGTAGGCTAAAAAAAATACAAGATTTCTAGCATTACTAAATTGCAGAATATTCTCATCATTTAAATTTATTTATATCCTAGACACACATTCCTCAGATACGTTGTTTTCTATATTAATTTCTTCACCCAAACACTTTGACTTAAAACTATGTCACAGTGTTGTAATCTAAAAATGTTAAAAGCAGCATAAATGCCCTATTCATGGACATTACGATTACTGGGGGGAGAAACAAACAACTATAGGTTTCATTAAACTCTATGTCATTTAATGAAACCATTCTAATTTAATATACTCTTGAGCCAGTGCTGCGTTGTCTAGGATAATGTAAAAAAGTATAGTTGTTTATGTGCCACACATACATTACAAAGAGAGAAAGTAGAAATTATGTCACTTCCGCAGTATTCCAGATATGTAGTAAACTAAAATTGAAGTCAAAAGCCAAACCAACAGAAAGAAAAATCACACATACACCAAACCCTTGTACCCAGTTAGTAAAGCTTTATAAAAATACGACTAGTATTTGATATATTTATATGTGGCTCGTAAAATTTTTGAAATGCATTCAACACCAATACGACAATTCAGAATGTTGACTCATGGTGAATCTTCTTTTTACCTACCAAGTCCTTTTATTAAGCTGATCACACTGGATCTTCTCCAGCAGGCTAGTGAAATCTCCATGAGACTGGAAATACCTGAAAAGTCCCAATCCTTAGAATTCTTTTGTTTGTAAAACTGAGGGGGAAATGGCTTGCTTCATGATCCCAGTTTGGTCCTTTCACTGTAAGCATGTAGGTTTTCCCTCACCCCCCAAATTCAAGGGAGGGCAAGTGTTGACTTTTAAGTGCTGAAGATCTGCAGCAATCGAACTGGAGAAGGTTTCCTGATCAGAACACGCTTTCCATAACCAAAGGGGCAATTTTTAGCTTCAGCGTACGATGATGACCTACAAGTTGCAGAGTGTAGGCTGCCAGTCTATATTTATCCACAAGCACATAGTATACCGACAGATTAGCAAAATACTTCAAGCACTCCAAGAACATGAGACTTGCTTGTATAGTTCAGCATAAATAACCCTTCCATACCGGCAACATGCGTTATCACACAGGCCGAGCTGAAGGCAGCGTTTCTCTCCCGAATTCTAAGTCAGAGATAACACAGGGGCAAGCGATAAAGCCTTTGTTTTGTAACTACGGACTCTTGGCCGCAAGTAGAAAACAGTGCGAATTCCTGAGGACAAGAACTGAGACGGTGTCCTTTTCCCATGTCAAGAGAAGTGCAAACCACTCACCCTCAAGGCAAATGACACAGGGTACATTTACATGGTGTACAGCCAGGGTGGTGCAGTGGTTAGCGCTGAGTCTAGGATCTGGGTTCAAATCCTCGCTCAGCCGTGAAGCTTATTGGGGTGACCTTGGGTCAGTCACTGTGTCTCAACCTAGCCTATTGCACAGGGTTGTTGTGATGAAAAAAAAAATGTACGGTGTCTTTAGTTCCTTGGAGAAAAAGCTGGGATGAGAGTCAAATAAATTAATAAATAATAAATAAATTAACCTCAAAGATGCCAGCTTGCTGGAGAGTAAGCATCACTGGACTCTGCTGAACTTCTGTGTTAAGCATGTGTGCAATCGGACTGCACAAACATATTTAACATTAAAATCATCAATATTTCAAAAAGCATGATGATGTTATGCCACCTTCATCGAAACTTTTAAAAACTCCTGTCAGTGGAATTTTCAGTATACAAACCAATCTAAGCCTGAATGATCAAGCTGCTATAAAAAAAAAAGAGCAGGGAAGGGAACGTGGGCAGGGAATCTTCAAAATGGTTAAGAGATCTCTTGGTCACATTGATTTTGCAAATGAAAAAAAGAAGAATTGGCTTACACTGACAAACCCAATGCTTTCAGTGAATGGGCAAAATGTTAAAGCATTTGCACAGGAATGAGCAAGCCTCTCTGTGGAGTTTATAATGTAGCCATACATCTTCCACTAGGCTGATGGGAGTTGCAGTCCAAAACACCTGGAGGGCACCAGATTGGCAAAGACTGGTCCAGAAAGATGTCCTACGGAGCATTTCCCCGAAACCAGTCTCCTGCTTGAACTAGCAGGCTCAAACTTTTTTTGTGTGTGTGTGTGCTGTTTTTATGGTACACCATCTTGAAATGACTGTGTGGAAGGTGATTAATAAGATGATGATGATAAATGAGAGACCACCACTCGTCATTTACAGGTTCCCATTAAAACTGCTCACACATATCAATGATCTACAGAAAACAATGACACCGTCCTCTGACAGGCTTTGGGTGGCAGGCCTGCATTTGCTTACAAACTGAAACAGCCAGGAAACAGCAAAAAGAGGCCACATAAGAGAGATACAGACCAGGCTCTGCTGCAGATACAGATCTGTCCTCATTTCTAATCTGGCAACACTATCACAAGACCTACTAATCTCACCCACATCAGTGGGTTCATTCACCTGCTCATGTTTCGACGTGATACTTGACAGCATTTGCTGACAGTACTCTTCCACATAGGACAAACAGGTCAGTCTCAATTAAAAAAGGAATATAAACCTGACATCGGAAATCGCAATATAAAACAGCAACAACAGGGTGACATTTCAACCTCCCATTGTCGTTTTGTGTGCATGTATGGTGACACAAGAGACGACTCTACACATGGACATCACCAGATGGGCAGCATCGAAATCAGATTGATTATATTCTCTGCAGCCAAAGATGGAGAAGCTCGATACAGTCAGCAAAAACAAGACCTGGAGCTGACTGTGGCTCAGATCATCAGCTTCTTATAGCAAAATTCAAGCTTAAACTGAAGAAAGTAGGAAAAACCACTGGGCCGGTAAGATACAATCTAAGTCAAATCCCTTATGAATACACAGTGGAAGTGAGGAACAGGTTTAAGGATTTAGATTTGGTGGACAGAGTGCCTGATGAACTATGGATGGAGGCTCGTAACATTATACAGGAGGCAGCAACGAAAACCATCCCAATGAAAAGGAAATGCAAGAAAGCAAAGTGGCTGTCCAATGAGGCCTTACAAATAGCGGGGGAGAGAAGGCAAGCAAAATGCAAGGGAGATCGTGAAACATACAGGAAATTGAATGCAGATTTCCAAAGAATAGCAAGGAGAGACAAGAAGACCTTCTTAAACAAGCAATGCAAAGAAATAGAGGAAAGCAATAGAATGGGAAGAACCAGAGATCTGTTCAAGAAAATTGGAGATATGAAAGGAACATTTCGTACAAAGATTTCCATAATAAAGGACAAAAGTGGAAAGGACCTAACAGAAGCAGAAGACATCAAGAAGAGGTGGCAAGAATACACAGAGGAATTATACCAGAAAGAAACGGATGTCTCATATACCCCAGGTAGTGTGGTTGCTGACCTTGAGCCAGACATCCTGGAGAGTGAAGTCAAATGGGCCTTAGAAAGCACTGCAAATAACAAGGCCAGTGGAAGTGATGGTATTCCAGCTGAACTATTTAAAATTTTAAAAGATGATGCTGTTAAGGTGCTACACTCAATATGCCAGCAAGTTT
The DNA here is from genome assembly GCF_951804945.1 of Podarcis cretensis. Lineage (NCBI taxonomy): Eukaryota > Metazoa > Chordata > Lepidosauria > Squamata > Lacertidae > Podarcis > Podarcis cretensis. The sequence continues at coordinate 28,238,655 of NC_137173.1, read as the reverse complement.
GGAAAACTCAGCAGTGGCCAGAAGATTGGAGAAGATCAGTCTACATCCCAATCCCAAAGAAGGGCAGTGCCAAAGAATGCTCCAACTATCGCACAATTGCACTAATTTCTCACGCTAGCAAGGTTATGCTTAAAATTCTACAAGGAAGGCTCAAGCAGTATGTGGACCGAGAACTCCCAGAAGTGCAAGCTGGATTTAGAAGAGGCAGAGGAACCAGAGACCAAACTGCAAACATGCGCTGGATTATGGAGAAAGCTACAGAGTTCCAGAAAGACATTTACTTCTGCTTCATTGACTATGCAAAAGCCTTTGACTGTGTCGACCATGGCAAACTATGGCAAGTTCTTAAAGAAATGGGAGTGCCTGATCACCTCATCTGTCTCCTGAGAAATCTCTATGTGGGACAAGAAGCTACAGTTAGAACTGGATATGGAACAACTGACTGGTTCAAAATTGGGAAAGGAGTACGACAAGGCTGCATTTTGTCTCCCTGCTTATTTAACTTATATGCAGAATTCATCATGCGAAAGGCTGGGCTGGATGAATCCCTAGCCGGAATTAAGATTGCCGGAAGAAATATCAACAACCTCAGATATGCAGATGACACAACCTTGATGGCAGAAAGTGAGGAGGAATTAAAGAACCTTTTATTGAGGGTGAAAGAGGAGAGTGCAAAATATGGTCTGAAGCTCAACATCAAAAAAACGAAGATCATGGCTACTGGTCCCATCACCTCCTGGCAAATAGAAGGGGAAGAAATGGAGGCAGTGAGAGATTTTACTTTCTTGGGCTCCATGATCACTGCAGATGGTGACAGCAGCCACGAAATTAAAAGACGCCTGCTTCTTGGGAGAAGGGCAATGACAGGCCTAGACAGCATCTTGAGAAGTAGAGACATCACCTTGCCAACAAAGGTCTGTATAGTTAAAGCTATGGTTTTCCCAGTAGTGATGTATGGAAGTGAGAGCTGGACCATAAAGAAGGCTGATCGCCGAAGAATTGATGCTTTTGAATTCTGGTGCTGGAGGAGACTCTTGAGAGTCCCATGGACTGCAAGAAGATCAAACCTCTCCATTCTGAAGGAAATCAGCCCTGAGTGCTCACTGGAAGGACAGATTGTGAAGCTGAGGCTCCAGTACTTTGGCCACCTCATGAGAAGAGAAGACTCCCTGGAGAAGACCCTGATGTTGGGAAAGATGGAGGGCACAAGGAGAAGGGGGCGACAGAGGACGAGATGGTTGGATAGTATTTTCGAGGTTACCAGCATGAGTCTGACCAAGCTGCGGGGGGCAGTGGAGGACAGGAGTGCCTGGCGTTCTCTGGTCCATGGGGTCACGAAGAGTCGGACATGACTAAACGACTAAACAACAACAACATGGTGACATAAGGATCACTGTCTTCTGCGTTTTATTTCCTTCTGTAGTCATTGTTTACAATTCTACTCCCCCCACAACCATTAACTCAGAATAGCACATCACATTGAGTGGACTACAGTCCATGCAAGCTTATTCCTTAATAAATTTCTCAAGTCTTTCTCAGATTCTATTGCTTTTGCTGCAACAGACTAACACAGCTATTCCTCTGGATATTACGATTAAATGCCTGACTGGAGAATATAGAAACTGACTACAGTGGTACCTCGGGTTACAGACGCTTACAGTTACAGATGCTTCAGGTTACAGACTCCGCTAACCTGGAAGTAGTACCTCGGGTTAAGAACTTTGCTTCAGGATGAGAACAGAAATCGTGCTCCGGCGGCACGGCAGCAGCAGGAGGCCCCATTAGCTAAAGTGGTACCTCAGGTTAAGCGCAGTTTCAGGTTAAGAACGGACCTCTGGAATGAATTAAGTTCTTAACCAGAGGTACCACTGTACTGAAAATACATGCCAGTCATCATAGTACAGTATACTCTAGGTACCCCAACTGTTCTTAACCTGAAATACCACAGTATACTCTAGGTTCCCCAACATAGTGCCTTCTGGGTGTTTTGGTCTACAACTCCTACCAGGCAGCAAGGCCAATGATGACAAGATGATGGGAGTTGCAGTCCAACTGCATATGGAGGGCATCATGTTAGGTAAAGGGTGCCTAATGCATATGCATTCAGGATATGCAAGGTTTTTTTTTAAATGGCCAGGTACAGAGCCCAGATGCTGTTGGCTGAATCCACAGAAGGATTGTTTTAGTTCTTGTGCTAGATTGTTAACTAAATCCAGAGATATTCTTGCACTAGTGTAAAAGGCTGTGCAAGAGGCTGAAAAGAACAAGAATCTACCTATGACAGGAGAGTGAAATCTTGTGCAATTCTTGTGCAAGCATTTGCAGAACTGTATTTGCTGCTGTTTTCCTTCCACTTATGGTCCAAACCACATCAGCTATGCAGAGCAACACTTTTTCCTGGCTTTCTTCCTCCTGGTATTCTTTATAAATGTATAACTTTGAGAAGCATATTTATCTACTTAGATATTTGTAGACCACTAGCTACCATCCTGGAACAACTAGCACAAAAGCTTAATAACCCAAAACAGCAAAGATTTTGGCAACAATCCAGTGCATAGTTGAATGCACCAAACTCCCAAATCAATGAAATTTAAGCATGCCCAGCTTTCCATCTAAAGGAGTGAAATCCTGTAATCAGCTGTGACATTCTCTATAAACAAGCACTATCAGTGTATAAACATGTAGAATTCCTGACATTGCAATATAAACACTTGATATACCTTGCATAAGACCTGATCAACAGGGAATTCTGAACAAAGTTTGCAAGACAATTCAATAACTCCCTCTAGCATGCAGTATCCCAAAGACCACCAACTGATAATTCACCTGTCTGGGAAGGCACTTCAGGAATTGTTACGGAAATTTTTGGGTTTATTCAATAATAATTTAATATAGCTAAAAAAATAACCCAAAAAGCTCCAAACTGAAGCTTATGAGACATCTGAAGTCCATGGAATATTGCCAACAATATTTAAGAACCTGGCTCTATTTTCAGTGGCAGATGATGCAACCATATATGAAGAATGCTTAAATTGATAATGCAAATGTGCTTCATATCCCAGAAAGAAAGTAGTAGTCTTCTCAGTAATAAGATACATGTAAAGTCAATCTCTATAGCTATATTCTGACAGTTTAATTTAGAGGAATATTAACTTTTCGGTAACTACACTGCTTTTGTTCTGCGGCGTGGCAATGTTGTATTCTTGTTATAGCAAACAGTGTTGATAATTCCATACACAACATGATGAAACAAAGGGATAGGAAGGGCACACCAGGGCAGGTTAATGACCAATAGATACAACTGCCTAGGGCATCACCCAGGCACTGGCCAGATCCTGACCAGCTTAGCACCAGCAAAGGTTGCTGCATTATGTACATGGGAAAGGCAATGTCTGATAGTCCATAGCTGTGTACTTAGCATAAAGTAAGATTACATATAATTTGATTGATGTCTAAAAATATGTCAGGTTCAAAAATGGTGTACTGCTTCACTCATATGATTGATCTACTTGCAGAGCTGGCATCAGTGCTAAGCATCCCACCGTTTTCCCAGTCTGGGAAAGGAAGACACACATTGCATAACGCTCAACAATCCCAATTTAAGTGGGACAGACCAGAATTACAGAAACCAATCCCAGTTTCTGATTGGATCCTGAAATATCCCAGGTTTTGGATCTTACATTCTTGCTAGCGTGCACTTAGTTTTTAAGGTTTAGAAAGTTTAGAATTTGGTAGAAGCTTTAGTATTTTTATTCTGAGAGGCTGAGTGCCGCTAAAAATGTGTAAATAACATCTAACACACAAAATGGGATTTGTATACAGTGGTACCTTGGGTTAAGAACTTAATTCGTTCCGGAGGTCCGTTCTTTACCTGAAACTGTTCTTAACCTGAGGTACCACTTTAGCTAATGAGGCCTCCTACTGCCGCTGCGCCGCAGCTGTGTGATTTCTGTTCTCATCCTGAAGCAAAGTTCTTAACCTGAGGTACTATTTCTGGGTTAGCGGAGTCTGTAACCTGAAGCGTCTGTAACCCGAGGTACCACTGTAATTTGATTTCCAAAAGTTATCTTGGCCATAAGTCCCAAAAAACGCCCATAAGTGGATGACCTTTACAGCTCTACTGTACTGTGCCCGCATTCAGAAAAAGTACCCCTTGTTCCCCTTCATCAAATTTTGGAAGCTATGCAAGTATGAAAACACTTCACCATCTAATTGCAATCACACAAAGATTGCCACAGTTCTCCTGTTTTCCTAATCCTATACCTCAAAATCCATCACAGCTACCAACATTTAAAAATTCAACAGAATTTTACCACTGCTTTTCTTTCATGTGGAAAGAGAAACATGCAGGGATTTTAAAGGACTCTACAGTTGAGTAGTATGAGGCCATTCTTCACAGAGACATTTTCAGATAACTAGACTAAAGCAGAGGCCTTAAGCTAGCTAGAAGGAGGAACCCACTCTTTAGTCAGCAATTTATTCAGCCCTGTTGAGGTGGGATTATAGAATACAAGACTGCTTCACAGATTCATTGCTCTACTAGTGTTAACTAGCAAACCAATTCTCATCTGCTATTTGTAAAAACATGCTATTTTTAACACTTAAGAGATTATTGGAAAACCTTTTATGCAATAGTAGGTTTATTTTTGCTGTAAAGTTTACATGCTAAATTCTCGCACAAGTACTGCTTTAAGACAGCAGATCTGTCTGCTATTTATAGCTGATAGTAGGAGCTCGTCACATTTAGAGTATGACATCACTATGGGAATATTTCCTTTCACTTATGGAAACGCCCTTATGACGGGAACTAAACATAGGCATTTTCCACTTCGGGTTTTTAAAATAATAAAGTCATGTTTTCGCTTTCAATACTGACTGTTAGTAATGCAATTATTTCTAGCAAATTCTCTCTACCTATCCAACAACTCCTGAATTGTCTCAAACCACAAACATCTTACAAAACCCATTAAGATCATATGTAAAAAAATTAACGTTTCATATCAAGAGATGGTAAAATGCCCACTTTTTCTAATTCGAGAAAATCACAACAACATCTTGTACCTGCATAAAGTTTTTTTATGCCATGCTCACCAGACCTAGTCCATTTTTTTGTTTCCAACTGCTGCCATCCCTGATGGCTCTGAGACATTCACAAGAACACAAAGACAACATGCCTCCATGCCAGAACAAGAAGTCCTTATAGCTCAATGGGACTTTTATGCCTTTCCTCTCCAAATCTGTTCAGGAGGGTCAGGAGATGAAAGAAAAGATCATTCTGTCTGGCACTGATGAAACCACCTTCTTAGCATGACATTGTATTCCACCCTATATATCTGACCATGTTAATACCTCCCTCCAAAAAGATCCGTGAGAACCTCATGGATGCATGTCCCCCTCCATTTACAAAGGAGAGGAACTGAATACTGTACCAGATCTCTTTAAACCCGTCCACTTTGCCCATGCCATTGGCCACCCGACATGATGAGTCATGTACCCTGCCAGCTTTATACATCATGCAGCTGCCAATAAATGCATGACCACCTCCTTATAAAGCAACCAAGGTTCATCATACATAGAAAGCAATGGATTTGGGGCTAACATTTGCTGGACAAGAGCACATCTAATTCTGAACATCTTCAATTTCGAGTTCTAGTATACTGAGAGAGCAGAGAAAACATCCCTGCAACATTTCTAATGTTGTAAATCCATTTTATGTTCCCCTTCACCTTTCCCCAAACAAATCTAAAAATCCCCATTGTTTTATCCTTTTCACATGAAAAACACACCAACCCCTTGACCATTCTAGTTGCCTTTCTCTGAGTGTCAGTCTGTTCTAAAACCAGGAAATTTCAAGACACAAAGAGATAATATTTCTAGTTTCCTGATGATTCAGGGTACTGTTTAAATACCCAAAACCTCTGGCCAAAGCTACCAGAATTATTTATTTATTGAGCAACTATAATTTTCATAACTTGTACCCATTCGTTCTTGCCTCACTCACCTCTGCCTTTCCATGCTGTTGTTGTTTATTTTATTTCTAGACCACCCATTGGCCAAGGTCTTCTGGGTGGTTTACAAAACCTAACAAATGCAATGCAGTATTAACTTCATTCCAGCAGCGGGAAGGCGTTCAAAGGCGTGTCACTCAACAATCAGTAATATCACTAAAGAGCCGTATATTTTAAATAATGTGTAGCCAAACACGCACATGAAAATAAAATGGGAGAAAACAATGCGAAGCACTGTGTGGGTAAAACAACAAACTGATATAATTCATTAGCAATAAACATCACGTGTCACTTGAGAACACTTGTAGTGGGACAACACTTTCCAGCAGGCACAATGACAAGCTATATTGGCATAATGGATTATTATGCCTGGTGTCATGAGATCAGCTCTATGGCACATCCAAAACATAATAATCAATTCTGCAGATACTTCAGAGTGGGGGAAACCTAAAAAAACAAAACTATGTGAGGCAGGAATGTGAAGTAACTGAATGCTTATTTTTATGTCAAGCATATACTGGCTTTGTATCCCACCCTTCAAGAGGCTCAAAGCAACATACATTGTGCTTTTGGGCGGATGGTGAAATTTTTGGTCACTCTCAACTACAGTACTGTGGCTATTCAAAAATATATTCCAACCCTGTAACCTAACCTAATGGAGGTTGGATCCACGTAATTCAATTAAAGCACATTTTACGCATATTTAAGGCAAGTGGCTTCCGCCAAAGAATCCTTGGAATGGTAGCTAAGGGTGCTGGGAATTTTAACTCTGTGAGGGATAAACTACAGTTCCCATAATTCTTTCTTGGAAGTCAAGTGCTTTACAGGCCTGCCGAACCTGCTTTAAATGTGGTGTGGATGCAACAGGAGTCAGTTTGTAAGTCTAGTAGATACATGGCTTTGAAACACCCAACCCTATATTTGGCTTTAGTTCTCTAGTACTAATAGAATGTTCTGTCCATGGGTAGGCAAATTAAGGCCCAGGGGCCTGTTCCGGCCCAGTCGCCTTCTCAATCAGCGTGTTTTTACATGAGTAGAATGTGTGCTTTTATTTAAAATGCATCTCTGGGTTATTTGTGGGGCATAGGAATTCGTCCATTTCCCCCCCCCCCTCAAAATATAGTCTGGCCCCCCCAAGGTCTGAGGGACAGTGGAGCGGCCCGCTGCTGAAAAAGTTTGCTGACCCCTGCCCTGTCCTTCGAAAACTTGCTTTCAACAAATCATTTACCAAAGTACTGAAATCCTAAACGCACTTTCCTTCTGGTAATGATAAATTAAGCAAAAAGTAAATCACCATTGTTTCCAGGGCCTTCTGAATGAAAGGTAGCAAAAGGGTGTCGTGGGATTATTTGTTCTAACTATATTGTTCAAAGATCATGCATTACAGTTAAGTAATTTTCTCATCTTCAAAAGGTATTAGTTACAACAGGATTCCTACTTTGTGGAAATTATGATGCTCCAGGGTTCTCAGGGGGGCGGGGGTGGGGTATGTTATCTGGTGCCAGTTAAAAATCTCATTACAAATAATAGCCAGTTGAAGAAAGATTAACGAAGTGTTGGATGGTGACAGTGGGAAAAATAAGTTATTTCTTGAAAGCTGTTTCCTGTGGATGTTCTCTTGAAAGAAAGAAAAAAGGCAGAAGAACTGTTATAAGATGGAATTCTACCCAGCAGAAACACTTTTCGCATTGACTCTCGACTTTATTTATTTATTTATCTAATAGAATGTATATATCATTTGATTGTAAAAACAAACAAAACCCTCCCAGTGGTTTCCCAAAATATAAAATAAAACATAAAAATTATCAATAACATCTAAACATTTTGAATATTCAAAAGTATTGAATATTCAAAAATATTCAAAAGGTGATTAAAATCAAGAATTGTACTAATGAATCAGCACAAAAATGTTATATGTGTTAATGATGGTCACTGAACCATATAATTAAGAGAAACTTACAACTACTGATTCAATTGGCCCTAAATCAGGCTTCCTCAACCTCGGCCCTCCAGATGTTTTGAGACTACAGTTCCCATCGTCCCTGACCACTGGTCCTGCTAGATAGGGATCATGGGAGTTGTAGGCCAAAAACATCTGGAGGGCCAAGGTTGAGGAAGCCTGCCCTAAATGGAATGCCTTGATTGGAAACCACTCAGTGCTACAGATCATGTGTAAATCCAGCAGTGCCAGTTGTGATGCAGCAATGCCCTACATAACAACACATACTGCCTGGTGTCAGAGAGTTGCAAAGTGTAGGTGCTGCCACACTAAAAGAGTGTTTTCTCACAAGGATGGAACTAGTATTAAGTGGCACTTGTGGCAGTGACAGTTCCGCAGATTGAAGTGGTCAAATGGGCGTATATGGGGTAAAGAAAGGAAACCAGTCCCAAAATTTAAAGGGCTTTATATACTAGTAGAAACACCTTGAACTTGCCCTGGTAGCAAATGGGCAACCATTTCAGATCTTTAAGCGGAGGTGTTATATGCTGACAGGGAGGGGAGGAAAACAGAGACAATGATAAACAAAGAATTTTTTTTATTAAAGCTGCTTAGACTTAGTTTCAACAGAGGAGGAGGACTTTGTCGACTGTGGCAAAAGTTTCACAGAAAAGGTAGGCATTGAGGCTGGCCTTGGAGGAAAGGAGACAGCTAGGTTCACATAGGGATTCTGCAAGGGTAAACGACAATGAGAAAGAAAAAGTGGAATCACTTAAGGGGAAAGACCTTCAGAGAGATGAGGGTGGCAGCCTGGTTTTTAAAACTTATTTTATAATTTAATAGGAAGTGTACGAAGAAAGAAACTACCCATCTTTTAAGAAAGGCACTATTACATCAAATTCTAAGTCAGGATCTGTAGTCAATTGATCCAGAGAAATCAGTTTTTCCCCCCACTCAAAGGAGGGGATACTGCTGCATCAGTCCTGCAACATCAGGTTAGATATCCCCTAGGCATTGCATGAGAGAGTAAACAAGGAAGTAAAGCAACTGTGGTTCAGTCCTACGCAATGTTTATATACCACTCGACTATAAAAAAAGAAGAAGCAAGCAAACCTCAAAGCAGTTTTATACAGGTCTAATAATTTTCAATGGAACTTAGTCCAATCCAGGTTATGTGTCCATAGAATTGCAGCCCCAGATGTTAATTTTTCAAAGAAAAAACAGCAAACTTCAAACCAAACCAGTATGTAGGGAAGCTACCCACAAAACTATGAGCTTCAATGAGAAATTTTCAAACATGGTGTTCAAAGAAAGAGATTTTGTTAAGAAATGTGTCATATCTATCGAGTAGAAGATTTCACAGCTGAAAACGTGTCCAAATACCAACCTGATTCACATTACAGAACAGCAGAGGTAACTTGCATTATCAGTGCACTAGATAAATATACCTTTTTTAAAGGCACAGACGCCTATTTAGAATCATGCAACAGTACTGCCACTTCAGTCAAAGAATTTCCAAACAATCCATTAAAATGATAAAAGTAAATCAAGAGCACTTCATTTCATAAAATACATACACTACTTAAACACAAACACAATGAATAAGCTGCATTTGAAGTAGGGTTTTTTTTTTAAAAAAATAACAATTATAACTGACACAGATCACTCATCTATGAACAAGTTAACATAAAAAAAGTCCTACTCTCTCAGACCACAGGTACATCTGGTCCAGCATCTTGTAAGCAGCCCAGAGGCTTCCAGGAAACCCACAAACAAGGCAAGGAGACAGCAAATCTCTGTGATATTCAGAGGCACAATGTGACCTCTGAACCTGGTGGTTCCATTTTGCCATCATGGGGTAGTCAAGATAGGTTCTCCTGTGCAAGTCCCACCAGGATGACTGGGAGGTGCACAACAGCACTTCCCTATAACTGTGGCCACATCAACATACATTTAAATTACCTTTAAACTAAGCATACAACTTCCACCTCAATCTTGAAAATGGTTGTTTACCCCTCACAGAGCTATAATTCCTAGCACCCTTAGCAAACTGCAGCTCCCCGAATCCTTTTGGGAAAGCTCACATCCTTTAAATGTGCCTTAAGTATACGTGACCTGTGACCCTGTGTTTAAAGAGGAGCACTTACAATCAATCCAAATCCATCAAGGCTTTCAAGGTATTTATAGCCTTGTATCATCTTTGGGAATATTTTTACTCTAGCACCAGCACCAGCACAACTTCTTAACATCCCCCCCCCTTTCCCTTCTTTCACCTTGTGATATGCTTTGCTGGACTGAAATCCAACAGCGCAGCCCTTAGCAAGTTGAATCTGAAGTAAATCCCAAGGTGTCCCAACAGAGCCTGCTCACAAGGAAGTGTGCCTCGCTAGGATTGTAGCCTGTATAAAAACACACTTCTGCTAGAATCTGTTGAGCAGTCTTGCATTGAGTCTGAATGTGTTTGAAAGTTCCTAATGGGCACCACAAAATGCTATGCACTCATATGCACTTCTTTGATGAACTATCGTAAAAAAAGAGAGAGAGAGGAGGATATTCCTGTGGCGTTGCGAAATAGATAGGGAACAGTTCTGCTTAAGTGTTGTGCACCTTTGGTTGAAAAAAGCAGCACAAACCAGTGGGTGTGAGAATGTGGGCATCCACTTAATCTCTGTTTATAAACATGAAGGGGGAAACAGACAGAAGTAGAGGAGCAGAGGGAAAATGATGGAGCGGTACCTGTGAGGGAAGCATTGGTCCACATGATCGTTCGTAGGGATATGGAACATAACGGGAAAGCCAACATCTGCTTCACAATGTCCTATCTACAGAGTGAAATATACTGGAAATACTACACTAAACATATAGGGGGTATAGTCACATAGGGGTTTAGGATTTAATGCAGACTTGTGGCGTTTACAAATCATCATCAACAACAAAAAGTTAGTGAGAACATGATACAGTGGTACCTCGGGTTAAGTACTTAATTTGTTCCGGAGGTCCGTTCTTAACCTGAAACTGTTCTTAACCTGAAGCACCACTTTAGCTAATGGGGTCTCCCTCTGCCGCTGCGCCGCGGAGCACGATTTCTGTTCTCATCCTGAAGCAAAGTTCTTAACCCAAGGTAATATTTCTGGGTTAGCGGAGTCTGTAACCTGAAGCGTATGTAACCTGAAGCGTATGTAACCCGAGGTACCACTGTACAAGCATTTAAAATGCTGAGCAAAGTTTAAAGGCAATACCCACTTGTCTTTCCTCAAAATTACTCTTACAAGATCTCCTCAGTCCACGTTGTACTTTGCATCCTGCCTATCATAAACTCTTATGTTCAACTAGCATATTGCATCATGAAGGTGAAATGTCAAAAGAAAGGAAGAATCGGCATTACCCAGCAGGACCAATGGCTGCGACTCTGTATAAGGCAGCTTCTCATGTTCCTATTAGCTCCTTGGGGGCTAATGCAAATAACAAGTCTGCTGTGAAAGGCCTCTCTTCACAGAAACCTAGAAAAGCCAGGTCCCTGGGACCAGCATACCCATCCCCGTATGGCAGCATTGCACTGCTGCCATTAGCTAAGTTAGCGACAAGAGGATCTGGATAGCCATTTTGGCATATGAAACGTTAATAAGGTGTGCCTGTGATTTTCAATGCCATTATTCATTTACAGGGCTGAGAGCAGCAGCTGTGAAAGGCATCAGGGAAGTCAGGGAGGTGCCACCAAAATTACCCACATGGCTCTTATGCCAACCAATGAACAGTCATTGTGCAATGTTTACTTCAGAACTGATGAGTAAGATATATGCAGATGTACAAAAGGTGTGGCAGTTAGAGCTGTAGAGAAACATGAAATGCCACTTGCATATGCTGCAGTTTTTGAATTCTGGAAATGTTTGGAGCAAAAGGCTTTTGGGGGAACGACCAGTTTTAAGGCAGGGTGGGGTGGGCCCAAAGCTCTTTCTTCGTTGGTGCCAAGATGGTGGAACACCCTGCCCATTCCTGTTGGTCTTCTGAATGACAGCCAAGGCCTACTTTTTTCCTCAGGAAGCAAATTTTTGGCACTGCTATTAAAATTGGCCAGAGCCTGATGCTTTTATACTAAATCTGTTTTTTTAAAAAAACAAACCTGAAATGTTAGTTTACTTTTTCAAATCAATACATTTTATGTATTTTAATATATGCACTTGTTTGCAGCATTAAAAATTCATTTAAAAAGATGGGATAGAACTCCCAAGATGAAAGAAAATAAAAGTCACCATGGGTCTTTTGTACACATGTAAAATTTGTTTGATTTGCTGCTTCCAAACCATGTTCTGGATGTCTAATATGGAATGGCTGTCCCCCCCCCCCCCAAATATGGTCCTCTGTTTGGGTCCATGATGCTATTATGACAATGTTTCTCATTTCTAATGATTAATGTGTCAACAATCGCTTATCAGTGAATCCTGCAAGCTCTGTGCCTTCCTCAATGTCCCTCAGATCTCATATAAATATATGTATATAAGAATACTTACGTTCAGTGATTTCAGTAGTCTACTCTGAGTATGACTAATGCCCAAAATTGCCCCATAGTAATAAAAGTATAATTTAAAATCAGAGAACTCAATGTACCCAGTAGTCTCGGGCAGTATCCAATGAACATATTCTATTAGCGCAACAATTTCCATCTGTGAACCCCCCCACAACCCAAAGAACAGATTTGGGGGGCTGCAGTGGAAGGAGAGAAGGGAGTGCCATTGTTCAAGGAAGGAACTTTGCACAGACAGGAGCTTACTTTCTACATTAGATGCTCCCAGGTAAATGCATATGACTCCAGACTCAAGACTGCAATCCTAAACAAATTCATTACTGAGTAAGCCCCACTGAACTCACTGAGGATAACTTCTGAGTAAACCTGCACAGGAGTGTGCTGTTACATAATTTTAAAAAGTCGCCATGTTGTCTTTGTCTACATTTTTATGTAGTGAATTGAATTTTTATGGATATATGTATTTATATTCTTCTTTTCAAGGCCGACATCTTCACGTGAGGACTCACATGACGAAACAAACAAATTCAAATACTAAACAAGCACACACAGTATGAATGGATGCCGTTGTGACTGAACAGATGGGGGATTGGTGCATGAAGATTTCCTTTGGGTTCGAGGCTTCAGGTATGCATGAGTAGGTTAAGCGAAGAGAAGGCTGATATCCTGGTAAAATATTGATATAAATTAAATAGAAATTGTAATGTTTATATTAAGCATAGATTTATCAGATTCTTTTTGAATTACTGTGTTGGTATTGACCCACATTTATTGCTTACTAATTTATTACTATTAATTTGGAAAATGTTCACCCACCTTTCCTCCAAAGACCTCAGGGCAGGTTACAACAATAAAATGTACACAAAAGCAAGTTCCAGTATTGTTTTTACTTTCATTTCACTAATGAGTTACTGTGTTTTATTATTATGCTGATGTAGATATAGCAAATTGACTGAAATGTTATGGATATGTTTTGGTTCTTTTTGAAGGTTTGTTATTGTCATGACTCACTTTGAGATGAATTTTGTTCCCTTTAAAACAAGGCAGTGGTTCTAAAACATGTGGCTGCTATAAAATAGGGTTGCCATATTTAAAATAGTCAAAATCTGGAAATTGAGCTTTTTGGGGGCAAAGTCAATGAAAATTTAAGTTTTTGAGCTATTTTTAAGGAAATTCACCAAAATCTACATTTGCCATACATCCAGATGGCAACCCTACTATGAAAACAAACTAAAAAAGTGAGAAGGGTATTATAAACCATAAAACTGGTTATAAAGCCATGTTTTAGAAATGGAAGTCAACACAAACTGAATGTTGAGAGTACACGTTGGATATATATTAGGGGTGCACATCAGGTCTGTCTGTGGACTGAATACCAACATGAATTAACAAAATTTGTGAGTCCTGAAAAGAGCCTTGAAAAGGGGCCATCTTACATCACATTTTGCCTGCAAAACATTCAACACTTGACCTGACACGACTCAGTTGGTCTGTCCTATCCATATAATTTCAGGGTGGGTTTTTTGTTTTTGTTTTTTGTTGTTTTTTAAAAGGTAATTCAGAATGCCATGAATGTGATTTCCTGTAACCAGTCCCCAACCCGCCCAGTCCTCTACAGGCTTCTCCCATCCCTCCAAAAGGGACCAGTTGTTTGTCTTCACAAAACATCTGGTCTAACCTGTGTGCATTAGGCTAAATTAGTTGCCATGTGTATATTATTAGCTGAAGCCAAAATGGACTCTTGCTTTGAGGAGTGATTCCTTTACATGATTATGAGTCTGAAATACTTTTCCATCTCATACTGGTGCTTTGAAGTTTCTACTGCAATTATTTGTAAGTTTTAATAGATTTAATATAGATAAAAAGTTTACATTCTATTACTGTTTATTTTTTTAATCGCCCCTTATGCTTTTAGCTCTTTCTGTTCAACAACAACAGCAACAACACAAATAATAATTTTATTATTTATACCCCACCCATCTGGCTGGGTTTCCCTAGCCATTCTGGGCGGCTTACAGTACATATAAAACATATTAAAACATCAGACATTAGAACCTGCCTTGAGTCCCTGCTGTCAGGGGAAAAGATGGGATATAAAAAAATACAATAATAATTATACTTGGATGGAGAGCCTGTAGCCCTGTGGCTATATTGTTGTACTACAACTCCCACTGTTCCTGAGCACTGGCCATGATGGGAGTTGGGAGTCCAACAGCATCTGCATGGCTGCAGGCTTCACATTCTGAGAACAGGCAGAGTACAGTGGTACCTTGGTTTAAGAACTTAATTCGTTCTGGAGGTCCGTTCTTAACCTGAAACTGTTCTTAACCTGAAGCACCACTTTAGCTAATGGGGCCTCCCGCTGCTGCCACGCCGCTGCTGCGCGATTTCTGTACTCATCCTGAAGCAAAGTTCTTAACCCGGGGAACTACTGTATTTCTGGGTTTGCGGAGTCTGTAACCTGAAGCGTCTGTAACCTGAAGCATCTGTAACCCGAGGTACCACTGTATGTTGAAAGTTAATTCATGTAGACTGCAATCATATAAGCACACTTACTGACTTCAGTAGGGCTTACTCACTAGTAAGACTTGCTTCTGAGTAAACCTGCTTAGGCATGTCCTCACAGTCACTTAGAAATGCTGTGTGCTTTGAAATATTTAAGCAATGGTTTCAAAAAGCTAACTATTTTAAAATGCCGTTATAATCTTGTAATTGTTACTTACTGTAAATAATTAATTACCGATACAGTACTAGAATGATTTTTATTTATTAATATTACATTATATTATATTACATCAGGAATCCATTTGGGATGGATGAATGTAAGCTTTGATGCTGATTCGTACCAATGCGTCAGCACAAAAATGTTGTACTTGTTAATAAGGGCACTGAACCATATTATTAAGAGAAACGTACGACTACTGATTCAATGGTATGCCTTGACTGATGCTACAGACCGTGTTTAAATCCAGCAATGCCAATTCTTATGCAGCAATGACCTGCATAACAACATTTACCTACTCATTCAGTACAGCTGTACTGAGTTCAGTTTCACATTGTTTTGTCAGTATTCTTCCTGCAGAAGACCTTCAGGGTTTTCCATAATCTCCCCCATGGTCTCTTAGATCTCTCAGATCATCATATGCAAATATAACAGAATGGGCTAGTTCAGACAATGGTGACCACAGGGCAAAACTGGAAACTTCCACTTCAGTTTTTGGTTAGCTGCAGCTTGCCGTTTCATAGAAACCCAACCAACTTATTAATCTTAACTATTGTTTGATTGAAACAAGCCAATTTCAAAATATGGTTTGTTTCAGACCTTAGTTAAGATGGCCCACAGTGTAGGCTGAGATGCAACACTAGGTAAAGGTAAAGGTACCCCTGCCCATACGGGCCAGTCTTGACAGACTCTGGGGTTGTGCGCCCATCTCACTTAAGAGGCCAGGGGCCAGCGCTGTCCGGAGACACTTCCGGGTCACGTGGCCAGCGTGACATCGCTGCTCTGGCGAGCCAGAGCCGCACACGGAAACGCTGTTTACCTTCCCGCTGGTAAGCGGTCCCTATTTATCTACTTGCACCCGGAGGTGCTTTCGAACTGCTAGGTTGGCAGGCGCTGGGACCGAGCAGCGGGAGCGCACCCCGCCGCAGGGATTCGAACCGCCGACCTTTCGATCGGCAAGTCCTAGGCGCTGAGGCTTTAACCCACAGCGCCACCTGCGTCCCTGAGATGCAACACTAAACCACAGTTAATCCAAAATGGACATGAAAGCTTCTAACCTCCTCCTTGCAGCCATGCTGGAGGTGAGGGGAGAGTTTACTGTGATGTCTGAACTGGCCCACTGTGTCTCAGGTGAGGGATTAGTTGGCTCCTAGCCATGCTGAGACACTGAGAATGACAGCTGAGTAGCAGTATCACATTTTGAGAGGCTCTTGGGTCACAACTTGGAAACCAAAGTTTCCTTTACACCTTTTTCCAAGAACCTATGCTATGCCTGCAGCTGTGGAGGCCACAGACCAAGCATACAGAGCCACTGTTCTTCTGTACTCTGCCCTTCCCATGCCCTTGAGTCTCTACAGTATTTAATGGAGAGCACTTTGTAGCAGGACAGAAACAGGAAAACAGAGCAAGCATGTAAAGGAAGCGCAAGGAAGGTGAAAAGAAAGCAAGAAACCTGCTCCAAGTCGGAGTTTCAACTTCCCACCTTGACCTGGTTCCTCTCACCTTGCAATCAACATAATAATGGCTGTTCGCCAAACTCAGGTAGACGTTACTTTAAAAATAGGCTGCTGCTCAAGCATGAGCAAGCTCACTTGCAATTTCAAACAAGTGGCATTTAAGCCTCACCCCAACAGTCACCACAGGAAACCCTTAAACAAATGTATGGCCCTATCTATGCAAATATGCAGCAGCTTCTTATCCATTTCTTCTTTAAACTACTTGATAAATTGAATTTTTGCCTTTTAGACTTATTACAAAACAAGCTTAAATAAATAAAACAGACTGTATTGTCTATTTCTGATAAGCCTAAATGCACCAAAGAAATGTCTGTCTTGAGAGAATGGCAAAAAAAGACAGACAGACCATGAATCAATTTCATCGTTATAGAAAATAATTATGTTGAGAAATAAGTGCTCCTGATAATCTCACCTTGTGACATTTGTGTACAGTAAAGAAAAGCTGTTCAACTTCTAAGCATCTTTCCAATGAAAGGCTATAGAACTTGATGAAGAGAATGCTGATACATGGCAATAAAATATTCAGCTAATTTTCATTAAGCCTATACCACTTACAGTACAAGTTGAAGAACTACCTTGACTTCACATTACGTGTTTTTCAAAGGAGCACAATGTTCCATGACAAAATCCTACCACATTTTATTCTCCCTCTTCTGTAATTCTGGATCTAATATCCATTTAAAATCAATTAATGGTAGCTGAAAAACCCAAAGTGCATTAATGCTGTAATATATTCTAGAAGTATGGAACATGAGAATGATTTTGGAACAGGGCAATTTTTAAAAATGTTGTTGAGGTAACAATATTATCCATGGTGATTTCACAGTTCTCTTATGAAGAAAATTAAGACTAATCTTATAGACTATACTGAGCTATAAAATAGTGTTTATAGGTATCATTCACAGATGGTGCCCTTGATATATCAATTACAAACTGTAATATCCTGATGTATCTAAATTAGGTTTTTTAGATTTATAATCAGGTACCGTAATTAGTACCACACTAAAAGTACAAATCTTAAATCCATCATATGTCAAGAGTTGCTTAATAGCAAATATAGCCTAGCTGTATTTTTCTAGAGAGAATGTGCATTTCAGAAGTCGGTGGAATCTGATGCTGTTCGTGTTTGCTGACGTAATAGAGGCATGAGCTGGACACATTTTTAAAATGAAATTTCACATTACTTAAAATAACAAGTTGACTGCCTAGAGGCCTGATTGACTTTTGTGAGCATTCTTGACATTTGCTGATCTTTATTATGTAACATTCCCACCATATCAAAAACTAGAATAAGATGCCATAGAGGACAATGGTGCATCAGCAATACCAAGCCCTGCAATAGTGGATAGCTCCAAACTCATTTGTTTACATTCTGCAGCTCTCTCATTTGGTTCAAGAAGAAAAGCAGGCTCCTTCAATGCAAATATAAAACAAACAATAAAACCACAAAAAAGGGAACTGACAATCTTTTACTGCCTGGATTTATTAAAGAAAACACATGTAAGAAAACCTGGAACATTATTTGTCCTATTTTTCCTACATATGCAGCACCGGATCAGACAAACACAAAACATGCCAATCTGCATGTAGGAAAACAGTCCTCGGCAAACATTATAAATGAAGTGAGGCTGAATAAAACCAGTCAAAAGCATTTAAGGAGGAGAGGCGGGAATTACCCTGCCCTGTCCTCATCCAGACAGAGAGAGGCAGATCCAGGAAGGAGCCTAATTTGAGAATTAAATCAAGTAAAATCAAGCATAATCCCATTACCTTCCTTCCACTTAAAGGAAGGCTATTTAACCCTCTTGATACGTCCATGGACTGAAACAGCAGTGCTTCCCCCTCACACAAACGCCCCCAAAAAGAGTGTTGTTGGGGTGGGGGAGCGCCTTGGTTCAAACTGACCCTCACAAAGCTACCAGCATTTGCTCTTCTTCCCTTGCCCACAATATTGCCTTGGAGACAAGATATTGGGAAGAGGAAGGGAGCTCGGGGTGGAGGCAAAAGCTAGCTGTACTCACTATTGCTCCAGGATTTCAGCAGATATTTGATGCTGA
Source organism: Podarcis cretensis (assembly GCF_951804945.1). NCBI lineage: Eukaryota > Metazoa > Chordata > Lepidosauria > Squamata > Lacertidae > Podarcis > Podarcis cretensis. Next base: position 28,219,890 of record NC_137173.1, on the reverse strand, counting down.
TTTCAAAGAAGCCGGAATCCTGCTGGCTGGCCATGTCTGCGGCATACAAAGAGCCTCCCCTCCCGGAGCAGCTCGAGTGGCAGGTACTTTTTGCCGGCGAGATGGGACTGTCACCAGCTAGTGATGTAAACGGAGGGGGTCAGGGGAGGAAATGAAGTCTCTGCAGAGCCTCTCTCCTTCCGCTCCTGAGAGCTGCTGCTGCTGGTGCTGGTGGTGGTAGCTGCTTGCTGCTGCTGCTGCTGCTGCTGCCTCTGCTCTCCCAATCGGCGCCAGCAAGCGACACCCCCCCCCCGCGCCCCGGAGGAGATGCCTGCCCCCCTGGTCATCCTTTAGGGGGGGTTGCTTCTGCCCGTCGCCATCGCGCCCTGCTCGTGCGCCCAGGCTCTCCTCTCCCCTCGGAGCTGCGGCAGAAGCGCAGGGTGTCGCGGGGAGGGAGAGAAACGCACGCAGACGCAGCACCCGAGCAGCGATCGGAAGGAAAAACACCTCTTCCTGCCAAACGCCCAGCGAGCAGATCCGCCACTGCGGGCAGGTTCAAGCTCCTGCTGCGCACAGCCTCGCTCTCTCCTCCGATCCCAGCCTTGGGTGAGCCGGGGTGGCGCGCTTTTGCTTTCTCTCCTCGCCGGCTGGTCAGCTGCTTCCCTCTCTCCAAGAGCGGCGGCGGCGGCGGTGACAACAACAACAACAACGCCTTCCTCGGTCCAACTGCATCACGCTGCGGTAAAGGCAACGCTGCACCCATCCGCTGGATGTGCAGCGGAGGAACCTCTCCCCCTCTCTCCCTCCACCCCTCCCTCCACTTTTATTATTATTATTTCCCCCCCTGCTAGGGTCGCAGCTGCCTCACTTGTTTGGGTGCCTCTCTCCCCGCACCAGACAAGTCGCGGCGGCGGTTGTTGTTACCATTTTGTCTCGAATTGAGGTTTTAAAGAGACAGCAGCCAGGCAGGAGGAAGAGGAGGCAGTTTCTGCTAAAAGCAGCTTCCTCGCGCGTTGCCCGCTAAGCCGGAACATCCCGGATCGAAACCTGATCCCTGATTCAGCCCCAAATGACTCGCAACCCTGCTGGGGACCAAAGCCCCCCTAGACCCTGCCTTTGGACAAAGTAATCAGTTGTTGACACAAGGCTCTGAGCATGGAAGGGGCGAAGGGAAAGGCTTGCTTGGGTCCTTCATTGCTCCTGCAAGTCATCCTGGGCACTATGTACAGGCAGTGTACGTTTTTGGCACGCTGCTGCTAAGCAATTTTTATATTTTTAGGTAGGTCGCAGTGGTGTGCGAAAATGGCTGGTATTGCACAGGCGGGCCTGCAAGCAACCGGCTCACCACACAGAGAGGGAAGAAATCCTACAGTATGTTTCCGCAGTTTCTGAAAGATTTCCAGCTGCCCCTGCAAGCTTGTCAGCTAAGCGCTAAGGACATTACGTCTGATTTCAATAGCGCATCCATCCCAGGGCCCGGGATTAGGATATAGCACCGTCAACATATATATGGTGCTTTGCAGGAGTAAGCAAATAAAATCAGGCCTCTAGGCTGTCATTCAGCACAGTGAGACTTACATAAAAATGGCCCTTGTTTCAAAAAGATTACCACCTACATTACGGCAGTAAGCAGACATCAGAGGGAGAGAAGGGGGAAAACAAGGGGAGGGATAGGAGAGGACAACTTTTTTGCCAGAATAATTCACCCCCCTCTTAACTCATAGTCTCTAGATGTTGCTGGCCTGCAACCCCCATCATCTCCAGCCAGCACAGTCAGTAGGAGTTGTAGAATAACAGAAACTAGAGAAACTAATAGGAGTTGTAGAGTCTCAGAATTACTGTATAGAGTTGGAAGGAACCACAAGGGTCTAGTCCAACCCCCTGCAGTGCATGAGCCTTTTGCCCAATATGGGGCTCAAACACATGACCCCAAGATTAAGAGTCTCATGTTCTGCTATCTTTGTACAATAGGCTCATTTCTACACACATTCATACACGCCTTTCTGTCCACCACCCAGGCAAATAATCATCATCAGAGCTCGAGGACAAATTCCAGCCAGGCAAAAACACCCAAACCAGGGCAAGTGAAAGGTCTGGCTGGGGAGGGAGTGTAGACTGGGGAAAGTCCCAAGGGCCAGATAGAGAGGCCTTAATATTAAAATGATAACACCCTGCTTTGGATAGGACTCACCTCTCTCTCATACACACCCTAATTTTAAGCATACTTACTTGGAAGTAAATCCCGTTTACATCAATGCAGTGCAATCCTGTTGTAACATTGGCTGTCCCATTATTGTAAATGGGTTTATCGTTGTGGTTTAGTAAAAGGGGTGTTGGATAAGGTTCAAGAACCTGGCAACACAACCTTATTTCCCTTAATGCTGGAGTGGATGCTTCCTACTAGCCAATTCACCTGCGTGGGTGGAGACTCGGACCAATGCTTTGGAAGAAGTTGTGTACCATTGGAAGAAAAAGGTGATTTGTTGTTAGAAGTTGCCGAGAGTTTGTAGCTTGTAGGTGAAACGGTAAGTGCAGCCTTCCCAGGCAGGGGGAGGGATGGGCTACACAAGGTGCTCTCTGTGGATTTGTTGCTTGCCTGAATGAGTACCTACTTGTATATCATAAATAAAGCAAAATACTACCAAGAGACGGCACATCTCCAGTGTTCTCTCAGTCGAAGGAAACTAAACCTGCTATGTCTCACTCCTTGAAGAAGGGGATTAACAAGTAACACTGTTCTCAGCGTGAGAAGGTCAGGGTGCAGAGGACCCCATTGTGTTGTGCGTACAGCAACCCACTAGGCCACATGACGCATGCTACAGCTGCCAGGAGTTGGCACCGCTTGGTGGAGCTGCCCTGCTTGCTGACCAAGAGGAAATGCAGGGGATGGGAATCTGATGAGCTGGATGGAGGAGAGGAAATGGGAGCATGATGGCCTGGCCTAACTCCACCCTCTGCAAGTCGCAGGCAAGCAGAAGAGAAATTTCACTCACACATATTTGGACACTTCAATTTAGGGGTAATAGTGGTCCTCCCAATTTTTGCTGAGCTCCATCTCCCATGAGCTCCAGCCAGCATGGTTAATGGTCTAAAATAAGGAGAAGGGTAGTCCAACATGTTCTGGAGGACCACAGATTAGTCCCCAAGCAGGACTGCACTCTCAGGCAAATGTACTTAGGAAGAGAGCCTTCACTTCAAACCAGTTGTTGTTATCACCAGAACCACTGATCATTTATAAAATAGAAGAAGAAGAAGAGTTTGGATTTGATATCCCGCCTTTCACTCCCTTTAAGGAGTCTCAAAGCGGCTAACATTCTCCTTTCCCTTCCTCCCCCACAACAAACACTCTGTGAGGTGAGTGGGGCTGAGAGACTTCAAAGAAGTGTGACTAGCCCAAGGTCACCCAGCAGCTGCATGTGGAGGAGCGGAGACGCGAACCCGGGTCCCGAGATTACGAGACTACCGCTCTTAACCACTACACCACACTGGCTCCCCAAAGTATACCAAACACTTAAAATATAGTTTGTAAACATAATACCAAGTAGTGTGCAAGTGCTATGAAACCAGGAAGACAGAGCACCAAACTGCATATCACATGAAAATACATGTGCACAAACCCCAGCTGCTGCTTCTACACCAAAGCATCCCTGGAAGAAATGGAGAATGGTCCACTAGGGTAAGTGGGGCACTGCGCCATCAGCCTGTCTGTCCTCATCTGGCCCCACCAGCCTGCCTACTTGCAGCTGATCAGGGAGTGCCCCTACATTTCACTCGTTCTGGCTCCACCCACTGCTGGTCTCCCCTGCCTTATGGGGTACCAGCAGCCCCCACTGCTTGGGAGGGAGCAATACTCAGAAGTCAATCAGCAGGACATATGCTTAACCCTTTTCTCTCTCAGCTATATTTCCCCCCAGGAGGAGGAGGAGGAGCTGAAGCAGACCTAGGGCTTTGATTTCCCTGGTTCCATCCAGGCCTCGGCACTGAATATTAAAAGCAGAGACATTTCCAATTTTAGGCTAGTCAAGAGTCAGGGTTTGCAGCAGAAACAGCAGCAATTCTAGTAGGGATCTTTATGCACAGAGGGGTTGATAGTTAACGAAAAGCAGCTGTTAATTGCGACAAAACTTACAGACTTCTAAAGCATTTTATCATGCTTCATAGCAGAATGATAGTGATCAACAATGCAAACTATGTTTACATGTTTAATAATTACAATATTTATTATGCCTTTCTCATACCTCAAGGAATTGTTTCAGGGAAATGTTACTGAACAGCACAGGTTTCACAGAGCTGCAAGTCCAGTTCATATCCAAGAACAATCTTGCAAATGACTAAGAGATTCTGATCACCAAGTTGACCATGAAGTAATAAATATCTTAGAGAGAAAACCTCGGAATTTAATTAGAGATTAGAAATAAAACAAATCTACCAGCAGAATTCAATGGGGCTTACTTCAGTTACTTGGAACAAGTACCTATGCACACTTACTTGAGGTAGGAAGCACTGATTATAGAGCAAGTCATGTCCAAAGCAAGTTCCAAACAACAGAATCTTATGTGTTTGCTTTAGCTGATATGGCAGAAACAATATACTGCACCACAGCAACTAATAGCACATCCAACGCGACTAAGCCAGGCATCATAGAGGCACACAAACTGAAGCCATTGCCCATTCTTAGGGTGTCGGGCTGTGTGACTAGACCCGTTCCCTAAAGTCACACAAAATACTTATATATTGTTGTTATCTGTGCAGCAGCAACTATGGCAATCTTTTGTATCATCACTTGAAACCTGGTGCTATGAGCTACAGCAATGGTAGGGCCGGCCGAAGATATTTTGCTGCCTGCGGCAAACAGCAAAATGACACCTGCCAGCAAGATCTGAAAAAACTTACAATGAGTATTCACAATAGCTGACCTAAAGTGTCCAGTTGTTACTGGCTGCTATTTTCTGCTTGTTTTCTATTGATTATAACCTGATATGCTCGTACCCTGTCTTATGTTCATGCGTGTACACATGCACTCCAGTAAGCATATATACAAGGAAAATGGCACCCACCATTCCATGTACAGGAACTGACTAGAGCAGCTGTTGAAATGTACTTCAACACTGCTGATGGGACAGCATTTTCCACCACACTGGAAGACAACAAGGTAACAGAGGATGCAGGGTGTAACACACACAGCTATATTATCCAACACCTCACCACTGCCCCCCCCAAAAAAAACCTGCTGCCTCACTCTGCCTAACAGTAGGCCCGGCTCTGAGCATTGGCTCAGCAGTTTAGCTGTGGACTGGAGTTTTAAGAGTGACCATATATAATAGGTAAACATAGGATAAATACAAAGAACATTCTTAGAGGTCATGTGTCAAGGGGTGCACATAGCATAAACAAGTGCAAACCATCCATTTGAATGTTACCTATACAGTGGTGCCTCGGGTTACATATGCTTCAGGTTACAGACTCCGCTAACCCAGAAATAGTACCTCGGGTTAAGAACTTTGCTTCAGGATGAGAACAGAAATCGTGCTCTGACAGCGCAGCAGGAAGCCCCATTAGCTAAAGTGGTGCTTCAGGTTAAGAACAGTTTCAGGTTAAGAACGGACCTCCGGAACGAATTAAGTACTTAACCCGAGGTACCACTGTATGCTTGAAATGTGTGAGAATGCACAACTCCCTCTTGTGGTCAGAACTGGCAGCTGAACAGTCCTGTCCTTTTTAATTGCTCAAATGCATGCCTGGTTCACTCTCTGTTCCCTGTCTTGGTGTTTTTTCATTTTCTGTTTGTACACTGGTGTAACATCCTGCTGTTACCCAAGTTACAGCCTTGCTACCTTGTCAAGTATCTTGCAAGATGCTTTTCACTAGCTAAGTGAACAGTGCTGGGTTACCTGACAGGCAGACTAAGTCCATGTTTGGGGCACTAGGAAAGCAAGGGCACACACACAAAATCAGGAATTTTTTTGGTTTAAAAAAGAATTTGAAGAATTAGCTTTTAGAATGCTTTTAGAATGGAAGAAGCTTTTAGAACAGAACATATTCATGCCATGTGCTGCACACACTCCAAATGTGGTTGGCCACAGTGCTGTTGAGTGTTGTCCAGTTTTTCTCAACAGTGATTTTATGCTGGAAAGTATAGCTGAAGACCAGTCACAAAAGGGAGAAACTATAGGAGAGGCAGAAAACATTGCAAACAAGATGCAAGAACTAGAGTTTGTGTTCATGTTGACTATGTGAAATGAAATTTTACAACAGAGCAGTGCATTACAACCCTGAAATGTAATCCATTGGGTTATTTGCTTTTTGGAGAGGGGAGGGAGATGCAGTGAGTAATGCAATTAACTAAGGCTGGAGGGAGTGAAAGGAGCTGGAGAAAGAATTTAGGGTTTCAGCAGAGAATGTGAAAAACATTGTCCGAATGCAGATGGACAGCAGGTCTAGCTACCGAGAAACAACAGAAGGACAGACAGGAGAAGAAGTTTATTGGAGCTGGGTTTACTCAAGCCCACCATCACACAGTCACTAGGTCAACCAGTAAAGGTGGGCCTGTTCTCTGATGCTAGTTATGTATGCATATTCATTCATTCATTCATTTCAAGCCTTCACTTTGTCCCTCTTGGAAAAATTCCCGTGGACAGTAGTGCATAACACCCCAAACACTAACAAGGCAAGCTAAGCTAAGCTAAGCATGAACCACATGGCCTGAATTTTCAGTATTCAAGCATTGCCACTTGAAATGCAAATGTGCAGTGTTACCTGAATTAAGTACCGGTAGTTACTTACCCAGGCGCAGATAACTTTCCACCCATGCGCACAGTGAAAAGAAACACAACCACTTTTACAACCCTGAATCAAATTATGGATACTTGCTATGGCCACAGGAGAAACAGAAACACTGTGTAAAAATCTATGTACTTGCAATAACTGTTGTTTTTAATGTTCTGTATATTAATATTGATATTGATATTAATAATATTATTACTATTGCACCATTTGTTTGTAAGAAATATGCCACTTGGAGGCAGCACAGTGGCATTAAAAGCTAATCAAATCAACAGCAGGAAACTAGGGGTGAATGATTTACAGTAGTCTAGGCTGCGAATTGTGTCAACAACAAGGCACAGAACTGAAGTGGCTGCTTTCATTTTGCTTTCTCTTTATACATACATAATTTCATTTGTATGCTACCTTTCCATAGTTAAAACCATGCTCAAGGCAGCATACAACACGAAACAATACATAATTACAAACATAGCAAAAGCAGTCATAAACAATAAATAAGCATCAAAAAGTACAAAACCAAATTATTACTGTATTTATTAAATTTTGAATACCACCCTCATTATAATTCCACATAAATAATAAGATCCAAAATAAGGATACAAAAAAAATGCTATCAATAACAGCAACAACTCTCCCCCAACATAAACTTCTCTAAACAATACCCAGGCCAACAGTCTGTTCAGCAGCCTCAGCTTCTGTAGGGGGAGTCAGGCATACCAGTGATGTTCAGTGTGAAAAGCAATAGGTAGCAGCTAGGAAGGCACTGCCTTCCGTTCAATGCCCAAGCTGACTCAAAACATGAACATTTATGAAAAGAGAAACACGTACCAGAGTTTGGCTCACACACCTTGAATTTTGCATCTTCAAAATGCAGGAAGGGAGGGCAAAACAGCTGCCTGCATAGTGGGTCCTACACTAGTTTCAGGATCCCATGTCCCTTTACTCCATATCTTCCCCCTTGACCACTTCAGTCTGTGGAACTGACATTTTTGCATGTATCTCATAATGTCTATTTCACATTTGCAAGGAATCAAGACTCTGCAACTCCCTGCCCATTAATAATTAGGCCAGGATTTTTGCTGAACTGTTTTCCAAACCTGTTAAACACTTGTTTGTATAGGCAATCTTCCCCAGACATGCAGCTGGAACATGGAATTTTTATTACATATGTAATATTACATTATTACATATGTAATATTACATTATTACATATGTAATATTACATTATTACATATGTTGTTTTAAAACTGCTGTTATTTATTTATTTATTTATTTATTTATTTATTTATGATAAATGTCATATAGATTTTTAACATCTGATCTTTTTAATAGTATCTTTAATGAACCCAGCCAGATGGACGGGGTATAAATAATAACATTTATTATTATAAATTATTATTATTATTATGCTTTTATGTGAATGGCTTAGAAGTTTCTGTTGATTGAGTAGTATAAAAATATTACTGCCAAATATAAAAACTAACTAAATAATGTCCACTGTTCCCAAATGAAAATGTAAAGCTTAAGCTGAAACAGTCACATGCTCAGTACAATGTATTATCTCTAACATTTACTGTATATCTGATTTCCTCACTTTGAAAACAAGGAAGCAGGAGGTTCTGTTTCTATTTTCTAGATTTCTAAATTTGTCATACAGGGCAGGGCCTGAACCTCTTTTTCCTTTTACATTTAGCAAACATGACCAGGCATGATGTACAAATTCAGAGGCAGATTTCTAGATCTGATTCAAAGCAACCCTATGTGCACTGAGGGCTCCTTGCAAATTAATTTAAAAGGCCACCTCCACATATTTAAATCCTTCTCTAATGTTTTACAAACCTTTTGGCTGGCTACAAAAGCCAACAGCAGGCCAGTAAATTATTAGGGCTGCATTGTTTAAAATCAACTGGCTTAACTAACACCTTTTTTATTTTAAAAAAGAAAAAAACCAGAAGTACAAAAAGTGTAATGAAAAACTAAAGTGCAGTTCTGAGAGCTGAGGGGTTGGCTTGTTCTGGGCAAGGTTTGTACTCCCCTGGAAGGAACAGGTCCACAGATTGTGGGAACTCATGGATCCATCACTGTCATTAGAGGCTCAGATGGCATGAGTAACTAGGAGTGCCTTTTTCCAGCTACCGCTGGTTCGCTATCTACAGTTTCTTTTTGACAGAGAGAACCTTGGCATTGCACTCTATGCTCTGGTGTGTTGCAGAATGGATAGCTTCAATGCACTATGTGCTGCCCCTTGAAGACAACTCCTAACTTTACCAAGTCCAAAATGCACCAGCCAGATTAGTAACTGGTTTCATTTAGAACTGACATGACCCCTGTTTTAAAACAGCTGGCAGGTCATTTGCAGACCAAATTAATGGCGCTCACATTAATGTTCAAAGCCCTAAGCAAGTTAGGCTCAAAATTTCTGAAAAGCTGTCTCCTTCCCTACAACCCCTCATTGATGTTAATTTCAGCAGACGAGGTGGTAGTTCCACGGCCTTCAAAAGTTTGGCAGATGGCAGCCTAGGAGAGGGCATTTTTCTGTGGCACCCAAAGCTGCACAATTGCCTCCCCAAATATGAACATCTGGTACCTAATTACCTAAAGACACATCTCTTTTACCCTGGGCTTTCGACACGAGACCTATATAGTTTAGGGTCTAATAATGAAGAGCAGGTAAGAAATCTAAAATTAAACAAACAAGACTGAACATATAATCCTTCTATTAATGATATATTTTGTTTCTTCCTTCCTTTTTGCCAAAGGCTCACTTGACAATGCAGATTGGTCACTATTACATAATATGGCTGTTACTTAACATTACATAAGAACATCACTGAGCACTTGTTAAACCGGAAGTAAGATTGTTAACAAGAGAGCCTGCTGACATTACACATCATCACCTGTCCTGTTCTGCAATTCTATTTGTAATCTTTAAAATTACACTGAACAAAAAAGAAGAAAGGAATATTTTAAACAAACATGTTTCCTCCTCCTCCCTTATAATATGGGTGAGTAGCAGCATATATAGCAGTGTGTGAACAATTATTTTACCAAAGTGCTTCTCAACCACTTTGGCTAGAAGACTGTATGTACCTCAGTTAAACTGACAGACTTTGTGTGGTTTTAATTCAGTTCAGCTGAAGTCTGGGGATAAAAACTTCAATTGAACTGAATGAATGACTTTTCTCTTTGATGTTTGCAGGTTTCCATGTTACTTTCTCCATAGAACAAAACTTCAAACTCCTAGAGGATTGTGGGTTTAAAGGGGAAGTATGGAGAGACTCGGAAAGCCAAACAGGGTTTTTTTTTTGGACACAGGCTGGAGGAAACCCACCAATCCATCATGTGATTGACAGGAGGGCAACCACACCCACCTGTGAAATTTGGCTCTAAAGGGCTATCCTGCCACATGGAGCCATGAAAGTTCGCACCCCTACCTTATGTGGGAAGACTTGAGTCTCAAGGTTAGGGAAGTTAGAAGCATGGATAAATTAGCCAACCAACTCGCACTAATCTGTATTGGGTAGGGCTGGAAATAGGGCAAGTTTTTAATGTTTAATGTTTTATTATATTTTTAGTTACAGATAGGTAGCCGTGTTGGTCTGCCATAGTCAAAACAAAATAAAAAGATTCCTTCCAGTAGCACCTTAAAGACCAACTAGGTTAGTACTTGGTATGAGCTTTCGTGTGCATGCATGGTATCTGAAGAAGTGTGCATGCACACGAAAGCTCATACCAAGTACTAACCTAGTTGGTCTTTAAGGTGCTACTGGAAGGAATCTTTTTATTTTGTTTTTATTATATTTTTGTATATGCTGGAAGCTGCCCAGGGTGGCTGGGGCACCCTAGTCAGATGGGTGGGGAACGAATAATAAAATCATTATTAATTATTTTTGTTAGGGCAGGTTTTTTTATTGAGCTTCTCTGGATTATCTGAATGGCTGTTTCCAGAAACAGGATGCTGTACTACATACCCTAAATTTAACGCAGGAGGATTCTTCTGATGTTAAATTGCCTGGCAAGTAAGATGACCTTCAAGTCACCCAGAGGGTACCTGTTTTCCTTTCTAATCTCGAGGGTTTCTTGCTCTCCTTAAATTTAGGACAGTAGAAATACCATGTGGTACTGTACTATTTCAGGATGTGTGCGGAAAGAAACCACATAATTGAATGCTCTCCTGTGTCAATAACGTACTGCCCACAGAAAGATGCCATGTCAGTAGTAAGAATTCTAATCTAGCCATCTAAGTCCAAGACTTCCATGTGCCAAGAGTTATTAAATCAGAGAGAACATTCAAATATTTAATCCTTCACCTGTTTACTGAAGTAGGGTAATACCATGAGTATTATAATCAATATTTTCCTAGGCATATAGATTGTATCTTAGAGCCATCATAACTTCTGTGGCTTGGAATCACACCACAGCATCATTGGTTGCTGCCTATCCAAGCTCCCTTGGTATACAGTGGTACCTCAGGTTACATACGCTTAAGGTTACATACGCTTAAGGTTACAGACTCCACTAACCCAGAAATAGTGCTTCAGGTTAAGAACTTTGCTTCAGGATGAGAACAGAAATCGCGCAGCAGCGGCACAGCAGCAGGAGGCCCCATTAGCTAAAGTGGTGGTTCAGGTTAAGAACAGTTTCAGGTTAAGAACGGACCTCCGGAACGAATTAAGTACTTAACCTGAGGTACCACTGTATTTTAGGAGTGTAGGACAGGGGAGATGTTAGGATTGGTGCAGATGCCCAGGCAAATGGGTGACCATATCCTGGGCTTTTATTAGTAAAAATGGCATACATTGTATTTCGAAAAGCTGAAAACCTTCAGATCTTTTTAATCTCTATAGTTTTAGATATGCATTTCTGGTAATAACTTCCTTCTGATATTTAGAATGCGTTAACAATGCAGCTTTCCAAATTCTCAGTCCGATGCTTACATGCTAAAGTGGGGATGCTTTCAAAATGCAGGCTCTCTTTCTTTTTCTTTTTGTGTGTGCCCTATTTACTGCAGGAACTGCCCACAGTTGAGGCTACCTACAGATAAGATAGGCAGAGCCAGGTGGGGGACCAGAGTGAGATAGTCACTAGCATATGGCGATTAGAGAGGAATGCATGTGTGTAGGTTGAGCATCCGTCCCCTTAAAAACAGCTGCCTGGACAAGCCTGTGGAATAGCTAGAGGTGTTTCATGTTCTGTAAATGATGCAGAATGGTAGTGGGTATTGAAAATGAATAAATAAAGCCCTTAATCATTCCTATCAAAGCCTGTACATTTTAAAGGCCTCTACAGTGGTACCTCGGTTTACGAACTTAATCCATTCCAGAAGTCCATTCTTAAACTGAAACCGTTCTTAAACCAAGGTGCATTTTCCCTAATGAGGCCTCCCGCTGCCAGTGCCCTTCCACCATTCAGATTCCATTGTTAGACCAAGGTAAAGTTCTCAAACCGGGACACTAGTTCTGGTTTTGCGGAGTTCATGAACCGAATAGTTCTTAAACCGAGGTTTGTTGTTTAGTCGTGTCTGACTCTTCGTGACCCCATGGACCAGAGCACGCCAGGCACTTCTGTCTTCCACTGCCTCCCTCAGTTTGGTCAGACTCATGTTTGTAGCTTCGAAGACACTATCCAACCATCTCGTCCTCTGTCGTCCCCTTCTCCTTGTGCCCTCCATCTTTCCCAACATCAGGGTCTTTTCCAGGGAGTCTTCTCTTCTCATGAGGTGGCCAAAGTATTGGAGCCTCAGCTTCACGATCTGTCCTTCCAGTGAGCACTCAGGGCTGATTTCCTTAAGAATGGAGAGGTTTGATCTTCTTGCAGTCCATGGGACTCTCAAGAGTCTTCTCCAGCACCAGAATTGAAAAGCATCAATTCTTCGGCGATCAGCCTTCTTTATGGTCCAGCTCTCACTTACATACATCACTACTGGGAAAACCATAGCTTTAACTATACAGACCTTTGTTGGCAAGGTGATGTCTCTACTTTTTAAGATGCTGTCTAGGTTGGTCATTGCTTTCCTCCCAAGAAGCAGGCGTCTCTTAATTTCGTGGCTGCTGTCACCATCTGCAGTGATCATGGAGCCCAAGAAAGTAAAATCTCTCACTGCCTCCATTTCTTCTCCTTCTATTTGCCAGGAGGTGATGGGACCAGTGGCCATGATCTTCGTTTTTTTGATGTTGAGCTTCAGACCATATTTTGCACTCCCCTCTTTCACCCTCAATAAAAGGTTCTTTAATTCCTCCCCACTTTCTGCCATCAAGGTTGTGTCATCTGCATATCTGAGGTTGTTGATATTTCTTCCAGCAATCTTAATTCCGGCTAGGGATTCATCCAGCCCAGCCTTTCGCATGATGAATTTTGCATATAAGTTAAATAACCAGGGAGACAAAATACAGCCTTGTCGTACTCCTTTCCCAATTTTGAACCAATCAGTTGTTCCATATCCAGTTCTAACTGTAGCTTCTTGTCCCACATAGAGATTTCTCAGGAGACAGATGAGGTGATCAGGCACTCCCATTTCTTTAAGAACTTGCCATAGTTTGCTGTGGTCGACACAGTCAAAGGCTTTTGCATAGTCAATGAAGCAGAAGTAAATGTCTTTCTGGAACTCTCTAGCTTTCTCCATAATCCAGCGCATGTTTGCAATTTGGTCTCTGGTTCCTCTGCCTCTTCTAAATCCAGCTTGCACTTCTGGGAGTTCTCGGTCCACATACTGCTTGAGCCTTCCTTGTAGAATTTTAAGCATAACCTTGCTAGCGTGTGAAATGAGTGCAATTGTGCGGTAGTTGGAGCATTCTTTGGCACTGCCCTTCTTTGGGATTGGGATGTAGACTGATCTTCTCCAATCCTCTGGCCACTGCTGAGTTTTCCAAACTCGCTGGCATATTGAGTGTAGCACCTTAACAGCACTTAAACCGAGGTACCACTGTATATATGTCAAAGGTTCAGCAAAGGGGTCAGAAGTTTCATTCTAGCAGGAACTGCTCCATTGTAGGGCAAGGAGGGGAGAGCTACATTAACATCCTATCCAGCAAAGGATTGTGAAAGCTGTAAGCAGCCATGACAAACAGTACAGGGCCCTCGAAGCAAATTCACATTACGTGCAGCAGTGTGACTCATGTTTGAAGAATTGCTGTTTTCATTAGCGGTCAGGCGTAATGACATCTCCTGGGCTGTCCTGTGAATACTGTAAACTGCCCTGTGATTCTCAGATGAATGGTGGTATATACATTGTAGTAACAACAACAACAACAACAACAACAACAACAACAATAATATCATACCCCTCAACTGCCCTGATAAATCTAAGCCATTCCATATTTCCCACAAGAGCACGGTGGCCATTTTGGCCACCTCAATTTTGCACCACGATCTCGAACCCCCAAAGTACTTTTTCTGGGGCTACAATTTTACGCAGGTTGTGAGACTCATGCGGGCCTGGAAGATGGCACCCCTGGTATTCATCGAGACGTGTTGGAAGGTATGTGATATGCAAAATCTAAAACGTAAATTGAATTTCGGAAACTTAAATACTAAAACCACAATAATTTAAAATCTAAATAAATAAATAATTCTGAAACACCTGGGAATCGTTCAGGGTGCAAAGGCCACCTGAAATAAAACAGTTTTGACCAGGCATCTGTGTGAAAGAACTCCCTAGAGCTGGGCCCTTGTTGACATGAGTTATGCTTTTGGCTCATAGAAAACCACTAATAGTGCTTCCCCCTCCTTGCCATGAACTCCCTGACTGACTTGGGTTCTATATAGTAAAAATGATATGCTAAACTCAGATAAAACCAAAATGTTGGTTTAAAACATGGATGAGCAGTTGAATTTATTTTTTTTAGAAAGGATGTCTGGTTTAAAAATAGGCGAAAAAGTTAAGTATTTGGGAATTTGGCTGACAGTAAGGATTCTCAACTTATTTGAAAATAATTATATTAAATTGTGGAAAGAGGTTAAGAAAGAGTTGGAGATATGGGGGAGAATGAAACTCTCCCTGTTAGGGAGAATTTCAGCCATTAAATTAACTTACTCCCTAGGATGCTGTTTTTATTCCAATCAATTCCAATTGCAAATAATTCAAGATGCTTCAAAGAATGAAAAAAGATATCTCTAAGTTTATCAGGCAGGGAGAAAAGCCAAGAGTTAAATACAAAATTATGATAGGTGCAAAAGAAAAAGGAGGCTTTGCCCTGCCATATCTGCAGTTGTTTTATGAGGCAGCTTGTTTGTTTTGGTTAAAAGAATGGATCATCCCCACTAATCCCCTTGGCTCACCACCCACTATTCCACCACACAGCACAAAATCTCCAGATAAAAACCTGGCAAGCCAAAGGCCTACATCGCCTAGCAGAATTCTACAAAAACAACAAACCCATATCAACACAAGAAATACAAAACAAACTAGGGGACAACCAAATACCCTGGTGACCACACCATCAGCTACATGCCTTCTTAAATAATCCAGTAGTAAAATCTACAGCCACTAGGCCCTTGACCACCTCTGAAAACCTTCTCCTAACAACAACGGGACATGGCAAAGGGATGGTATCCACAATATATAAAACATTGCTCCAAAGCCCACAAATCCACTTGACACAATCAAAAAACAATGGGAGGACGACATAGGCTATGAAATCAACCCCACCCAATAGAATAGAATGAGGTCTAAACCTCCCTTTAAATCCATATCAGCAAAAAGAAAATAACTCACTCTGAAACTC
Organism: Podarcis cretensis; assembly: GCF_951804945.1. Classification (NCBI taxonomy): domain Eukaryota; kingdom Metazoa; phylum Chordata; class Lepidosauria; order Squamata; family Lacertidae; genus Podarcis; species Podarcis cretensis. The sequence continues at coordinate 28,204,405 of NC_137173.1, read as the reverse complement.
ACCTACAGATGGTTTCTAAGACCACAGAAACTGGTGCTGATATGTCCAGGAACCTCACCAAAATGCTGGAGAGGCTGCACCTCCACAGGCACATACCTCCAGATATGGTGGGAATGCCCCAAAACCCAGCTCTTCTGAACAACAGTCAAACAAGAAATAAGCAAAATAACTAATCAGGTACTAGAAGTCACCCCAGAACTGGCCCTACTGAACATCTTCCAAGATAACAATGCCCCCCCCCCCCACATTATAAAGAGCTCATAATCCAAGGCCTGATTTAAAATTTGGCTGGCATGCATGTCTTTGATATGGGAAGATTCTTAGGAAGAATCTGTATCGAATCTGGCAGAAATATAAAAATCTGCTGGAAAGAAAAACACTTTTATGGCTATCTTCTATTGAAGCAATAACAATTAAGAGAGCTAATACAGATAGACAATGGGCAGCTTACAGAGAACTGCTGGATTTTACAGGAGGAGACCAAAACTGAAACCAATGGAAAACTTAAGGAGCCGAGTTACGGATTGGCTACAATATCAGCAGATACATAATATGTTTAAATTAGATAAAAATAATGGGGTTTTTTGGACCAAAGCTCACAAATCGACAAAGAACTTTTACAAAATAAGAATAAACTTCTGTCTAAAATGTGTAATTTTCAATTAGAAAGGGAAACAAAATATGAGCTTGTTAAAGTTTCAATGACACACTGGGCAATAGATATAGGACACAATATAGATTTCAACCTCTGGAAGAAACTTTGGAAAAGTTATTTTACTTCCATTTTGAGCAATTCCCACTTCTCTAAGAGCCCCCTCCACCCCACCTCACATTTTTCAGGACAGCCCCTATCCCTCCAGTGAGGCTTTTCAGGAGGCTGCATAAGGGAGGAATGGAACAGGAAAAATTCCTTCTGGAAACTTTCCTAAGTTAACGTCCCTTAGGAACTAAGTCCTTGTATCTGATAGAGGGCAAAGTGTCTTCCTGCCATTTCCAAAAACATATTCAAGAGTGGGCATAATATTATGGTGGAATTTTATTGGGAACCATGAAGAGATAATAATAAAAAAATGATATAAAAGGTAAAGGGTAAAGGGACCCCTGACCATTAGGTCCAGTTGCGAACAACTCTGGGGCTGCGGCGCTCATCTCACTTTATTGGCTGAGGGAGCTGGCATACAGCTTGTATGTAGCCAGCATGACTAAGCCGCTTCTGGCAAACTAGAGCAGTGCACAGAAATGCCATTTACCTTCCCGCCAGAGTGGTACCTATTTATCTACTTGCACTTTGACGTGCTTTCAAACTGCTAGGTTGGCAGGAGCTGGAACCGAGCAACGGGAGCTCACCCTGTCGCAGGGATTCGAACCGCCAACCTTCTGATCGGCAAGTCCGAGGTTCTGTGGTTTAACCCACAGCGCTACCCTTTTAAATTCAGGTATCAAATGAAACGCAACTTATAGCACAATCCTGTGAATGTCTACTGGGAAGTATGGCCTACCCTGTTCAATGGGGCTTACTGCCAAGGATTGTGGTCTTAACTGGGTTTTGGCATAAGATGAACTGCAGAGGCACAGAAACAGTGTTGTGTGTGATGAACGCAGGGAAGAATGGGAAACGATGCCTTCTTACATTCCTAGATTCAACAAGAGGAAGTGAGGATAGGCCCTGAGTCAGGAGGCATAACCCCAGTTCCACCACCCTTCCATGTATGTTCATTTCTACCCAGAATGGAAGCCTGGGCAGGACAATAGGGTTGAAGTAATAAGCATAGAGGAGAAGGCGAAGCTGGGGCGGGAGAGGGGAAGAAAGCAAACAGACATATATTTTACAAGAAAGGAAGAAAGATGCATTTAGAAACAGAACTGTACTTAGAATGTGGCAGATTGTCAGCACTGCCCTTAAGACGAGCTGATTCAGGGGTTAGGAAGTTTTGGAGAAATGAGGCACGCCCAAGTCAGCTCACCTGCAGTACTGTAAGGGTATGGGTGAGGACTGTTTGTCATACTTAAGTTTAGCCCAGTATTTAAAGGAGTCTCTGTGTTAGGAAACATTGGAAATGAGATCTCCGTATATCTCAGTAATTTAAGCCAGAAGTGTCAAATTGCTAGAAATGTTAGAGTTTCTTATCAGGCCTTTTTGCGGTTTTCAAAATATTATTTGTCCCTTATTCAGTGTCTTCTAAAGATCACACTGGCATCAACTTAAAACACCAGGGGTGCCTTTACTTTAATAAGCCTGACAGAGATGTCATAGTTTGCCACTTAAACACATGATTTTGTGAAATAAATTAATTTTGTTTCAGTTTTAATAGAGGAAATGTATTTCATTAATTGACGGGGGGGGGAGGGAGATCCACAAATAAAAAGAAAAATCTTAACAGATTTTGGAGCCTCCTGATTAAAAACCCCAGCTTTCTTTCTACACAATGCATTGCATACTTCAACTAGTCAAAAATCACTTATGTCTTAAGTCCCTTATTATTTTAAACTAATATTATTACTCACATTGCCTTTGTTAATTTAAACCCACTGTTGGCATGCTTAGATACTTCATCCACTTGAAGGTTAAACTAAATCATTTACTGCAAACATTTTTTAGCTTCACTGCAGAGCAGGAATTTAAAGCATGCATTTGTGTTAATTTGTGAATAAGTAAGAAGTCCAGACTTGATAGAAGAAGAACTTATACGTCCTCCCTGTGTGCAAGACTTCAAAAAAGACACTGTAACAATTAAAAACTAGAATCTGGGTGTTCTTGTTCAGCCACAAACAATAGAGCACCCTGAACTCTTTTTTAAGCTTTACATGCGAAAGACATAGTTTATGAAGCCAAAATTCTATTTTTCATTTTCAAAATAATGAGGGGAACCTACTTATGCTATTATAGTGTGTTATCATATTTGCTAATGTTACAGATAGGTAGCCGTGTTAGTCTGCCATAGTCAAAACAAAATAAAAAAATTCCTTCCAGTAGCATCTTAAAGACCAACTAAGTTAGTACTTGGTATGAGCTTTCGTGTGCATGCACACTTCTTCAGATAGATTTTATATTTGCTAATGTTACACATTTTTGGACCTGCAGCAGACTAATATTTTGTTTAAAGGTTCTTTAACTTCATAATTTCCTCAAACACAAAGAAACATATTAAGAATGAGCAGCAGTAATTTGCTGACATGTCCTACCTGGAAAGATAGAAGGTCTTTTCTTAGGGCGTCTTGGATGGATCGGTTCTAAGTTCCTAATATTTCTCTGATGCCTTCCTTTATTGTTATTTCCTAGGAGGAGTTCTGTTGGTAGACTACTCCGTCTTGCCTTATAATCATTTCGGTATGAATTCAGTTTACACTCAGTCCTAGAATGCAGGTTATTGTCATCAATTGCCATTATAGTACAGATGTTTCTGAAGTTGCCCCAAGTGTAAAATAGTGCAAACAGATAAGACAGCTGAGCTTCAAATGGGTCAGATCTGTTTTACTAATAGAAAACAGTCACCAACCATTTTTGATGTTCTCATGCTTAGCCCAGCACTTGTTTGGTAAGTTTAGCAAGTGGATAGGCGTGGGCAAAAACAGGTGTAGAATTACTACAAAGTCCCTCCTTTCAAAAGTCAAACAGCCCAGGGGAGGAGGTATAGCAAAATCATTAAAGCTAACAAAGGCTTATAGACAACTGGAAAGTTTTACTAAAGGTGAACTCATCAAGTCCTCTGCACAGAGTGAAAACATGGTTTAAACAGACTACTACTTTAATTCCTGTTTCAGATGGTGTTTCTCACTTCACTTCACAATAGTCCAGAAACAGACAGAGCAAAGAAAATGTTACATTCTGAAATTAAATAACATTTCAATAATCCGTAGAAGAAAACTATGTGACTAAATACACAGACACTGTAAGTTTTGTTTATAATGCGCTGTTGCTTATTTCAAGATGGGGCTTGTGCAAAAAATAGAGACTTTTTAACAGTTACAGCATAACTGAGCAAGTGCATTTGTAGATGCAGAAATAAGAGAACTGTAACCGAAAACAACTATGCGTCACTGAGACAGGAGTGCATTTTAACAATCTTGTTAAACACAAAACTTAGGCTGCCATCCTATACAGTATATACTTACTTGGGAAAAAGCCCCCAGAACTCAGTGAGATTACACTGTTAGTTGCTTTAAAATATCTAGGGGCTGCAAAGATACAAGGTTTAAATCCTAACTATGAACAGTATTGAATCCCCTTTATGTATCAGACTTTCGTGCCCACCCGCTGGTGTAACGTGGGTTTTATTTTCACAACCACATTAACACACTCTATTGAGATGTAAAAATTAAGGTTGGAATGATCTTACGATTTATCTCCTAAGCAAAATCAAACCACTTAAGCCTTATTAATATGAAGAACAGTTAGATGTTGTAGACTGTAGTTTAAATTAAATACATGCATAGAAAAATATACTACATTTTAAAATGCAAGGTATTTATTGAAAGCATAAGCTTCTCATTTCTGTTACTGGATCAGTTTCCAACATCAGGTTCTTCACCTGCAAAGGCATTGTGGTGAACAGAATCAAGATCTTATATCTGCATATAAAAGGTTGCCTGCAATGCTACAGTGCTTTAAGCCCAATTTCAAGTAAATTTAAGATTTATTTTATATGCATGTACTGCAGTAGGCAGGGAATTCATGTAGCCCCTACATTACAGAACTTAAAATAACACAGTTAACAGGCTGCATTGTTCAAAAGCTCAACAAAATGTACGGGTTCTGTTTCCCCATTTTGTTAGTCATTTCTTCATCTGCCTTCCTGCATAGTCAACAAACTCTCAAGATGCCCTTAGGCAAGATCTTGTGTCAGTTAACCGAAGCACAGATGGTAAGTTTCAACAAGCTTTATCGGCACAGCTAAAACTTGTATGACAACTACTGCAAGGCTCTGTAACCCTGCCTATGCCTGGACAATTTTCCTTTCTTCCCACTTCCTGTCCTTTCTGCCCAGCTTCTGCCTATCAAACTACACCTTCCAGCAGGCACTGCTTCAAAGCTCAGGGTCGCCTACCTTTTTTGGACTAGAACAGTGGTACCTCGGGTTACATACGGTTCAGGTTACAGACTCCGCTAACCCAGAAATAGTGCTTCAGGTTAAGAACTTTGCTTCAGGATGAGAACAGGAATCATGCTCCAGCGGCGCGGCAGCAGCGGGAGGCCCCATTAGCTAAAGTGGTGCTTCAGGTTAAGAACAGTTTCAGGTTAAGAACAGACCTCCGGAATGAATTAAGTACTTAACCCGAGGTACCACTGTATGCACATTTCAAATTTTGAGAGAATGCTGGGCGTGCCAGTCACAAAATGGCTGCCATGGAGGGGGGTCATAGCATAACAGCAAATGACTCCAATGGGAAGCATAGTTTAACACAAAATTATATCCCCAACAACCTTATGTTTACCATGGGAGATCAGCTATGCCCTGCTGGTCTAGGCAATGGAAATCAAACACACACACACACACACACACACACACAATTGTCTAATAATAACAACAGAAAGTATTCTTCAGTACCAGAAAAAAAATAAACAAAAAGGTTTTGTAAAGCTACAGGGAACCAGGCAGAGGGCCTTCTCGGTAGTGGCGCCCACCCTGTGGAACGCCCTTTCAGCAGATGTCAAAGCGATAAACAACTACCTGACATTCAGAAGACATCTTAAGGCAGCCCTGTTCAGGGAAGTTTTTAACGTGTGATTTTATTGTATTTTTGGTTTTTATGGAAGCCGCCCAGAGTGGCTGGGAAGGCCCAGCCAGATGGGCGGGATATAAATAATAAATTATTATTATTATTATTATTATTATTATTATTTGCTTAGCCATTAGTGTCTGGGCTTAAATTGCTAAGGGTTTATTGATTAAATTGGCTGAGGTATTAATAAAATCAGTGAAGCCTCAGGCTCCCACCCCACCCATTTTGGGCACTCTTCCCTGACTTCCAATTTAAGCCTACCCATAGTTTCTGTCAAATAAAAACCAGGAAGCTACACTTTATGATAGGGTTGCCATATTTCCAAAAGTGAAAATCCAGACACAAAAGTTGTTGAGCTATGTCCAGGAAATTCCAGACATATGGCAGCCTTACTTTATGATTGTCCTCCAGAGGAAAATTGGAAACCAATTTCAAATTGCCCAGGTAGCTCAGTATTGATTACTGACTGGCAGCAGCTACCGGTATTCTGCAGGGTTTCATGTAAGGAACTTTCCTAGACCAGCCTGAAGTTGCCAGGTTTGAATCTCGGGCCTTGTGCAAGCAAAGCTATGGCTGTTCCCCTGATATTAGAAATTAAGATAGGAGGCTAAAGTGCAGAGGAAAAACAAGAACACATTAATTCTTTGTGTTAAAGGTTTTCCTAGCTGGATAACTGGGTCTTTGCCATAAGTGTCTATTTAGTGTTTAGTTTTGTTTTAAATACATCAGCTTTTCTTTGGCTGTTTTTACTGTCAGCGCTGACGGGTGGGGGAGCTGGTACAAATTCCCGAGGCCCAACGGTCTTGCCTATATTTTTGCCTTCCTCAGTAGTATTATTATTTGTCAATTGTTTTTGACACCTATTGTAAATTTGGTGGATTTCAAAGAAAATAATAATGATATATAGAATTCAGTCAGTTATCAGCCAGTATAGACTCTACCCAACCAAAAAACTACTAATTACACTTACACACACAGAGAATGAAATTCCACTTGTCTTTAGGACACAAAGGTATTCAAGACTTTGGGTTTGCTTTTAAATCTGGCATTTCTCATTTGGGCTTCATTGGAGCTGTTTGTAAGTGAAAACAGGTATTTCAACCTATGCTTTGAGATATGTTTCCACATGACTGCAGATTCTTTTTCATCACAATCTTTGCCACAGTATTCCCATAGAACAGAAAGTAGATTTCCAAAATAATAATTGTTTTTTATTTATTTTATTTATTAAATTTATATCCCAGCCTTCCTCCCAAAGGAGCCCATAAAAATAACTGCACCATTCAACCTCTCTAGAAAATTTGTTCTCAAAATCAAAAACTACCACTAATATTGATAATTTACACTACATCCCTTTAAAAAGGTAAAGGGACCCCTGACCATTAGGTCCAGTCGTGACTAACTCTGGGGTTGTGCGCTCATCTCGCTCTATAGGCCAAGGGAGCCAGTGTTTGTCTGCAGACAGCTTCCGGGTCACGTGGCCAGCATGACTAAGCCGCTTCTGGTGAACTGGGGCTGGGGGCTTTTAGAACCTCTCTAGATATCCTTTATATAGTGCATTAATAATGGCTGATGCTTACAGTGCTTTTGGGTCAATCTTACAATCCCGATGATTTATGCTAATGACATTTAATTTCACCCTGTATGTCTAAATTTCTGCCCATCACATACTTATAAATAATTCAGAATATCTTGAAGAGGGTCCTCTGGGATCTTATGCCCTATATACAATAGAAATACATAACAAGAGTGTGAATATGTGCAAGGACTGGTTTCTCTGTTATTATATAATTTATTTATTTATTGCATTTATATCACAACCTTGCATTCCTCATATTGGAATTGTATCAAGCAAAATCCAAAACAAAACATTATTATAAGTATGAATGTTCTCTATACAGTACTCTGAGATCTAATATCACACAGCTTGTCTCTATCTTTTGTTTCTTTATTATTTTTCAAAAAATTAAATGAAGAGTGCAGCAGAATTTCCTGATTTTATCACATATGCAAATAGTCAACATGTAGTTTCCCATGATTCTAACAAATGTACTGTGCTAGATTATATAAATCTTATATTGTATGGCCTGAACTAACAATGATGAAGCATCTTTTTAAAAAATAAAATCATTTCGCTTCATCGCCATCAGTTTATTATCAACATTATTACTGATTCATTGCCATACTTCACTTGGCATTTCCATACTAGGGCCTCTTTCCTCATTTTTTTTCCTGTGAGGAGATTAGACCATCTGTCCTACTGCTACGAAAAAAAATACCAATTAATCATTTACAGGTTGGGAAATAGAAAATCCAGTTGTTTCAGTAATGGATTCTTAGATACTAATTAGTGTGCCAATAGAATACCTAATGCAATAATAATAATAATTAAGGGGCATGTTGTCTCATCTTAGCAGTATCTGATCACAATATAATAAAGTATTACCCACCATAAAATCTTTAATAACATTCAGACTTGGTTTTCATTCTGTTACTTTGTTCATTATACCTGTAGGCAGTAAACAGATATAAGCTTGGATTTAGTTTTCACTTACACATTTGAACCACACATGATACTGACCGGCTAACATAATTCTACTGATGCTCTTACAACTCTGTCAAAATAAAAAGAAAAAAGAAGTAAACCAGCAGTTCACGTTTTGCAGGTTTCCCCACCACCACCCCTGCAATACTAACTCAAAAGTTTTACAGCAATCCTGATGAGCTGGATACACACTCAGCGCATTGACTAGAGTAGATCCAGTGGCTGAAATCCAATGTCACAGCCATGGACACAACAGGACTTCCCCTTTCTCTCCTGTCCCCCACAGCCCACCTGGCTGTCTGCTCTTAAAGATCCTCCACCCCTACATAGCAGATTTTAGGATCTGTAGGATTTTGCAGGGAAAAGCAAAGTATGGTAACTCCTGTTTGTCTAAGCAGAAGTCCACTGTGTAGATAGGACACTGTAGCTGAATGGCGCCTATTGAAATCAATGACACTTAATTCAGTCATGATTAACTTAAGTTCCAATGACTCAAATAGGCCTGCTCCAAACACAATGAAGTCTTGACCCAATGCTACGTTTTTATTTCACTTTATCTTCACAATAGGTCTGTGAGTTTTGAGTTAATTATTTTCATCCAGTCTAGCATTCTGCTCTCAGTCGCCAACTCAATGCTTGTGGGAATGTAGCTTCCCTCCTGCCCCTTCCAGCAACTGGTATTCAGAAGCATAGTGCTTCTGCCAGTGGAGGTTGAACATGGGCTTTAGGGTTAGTAGTCATGGACTGTCTTTTCCTTCATGAATTTGCCTGTCATCCTTCAAAGCCATCCAAGTTGGTGGCCATCACTACTTCTTGTGGAAGTGAATTCCATGTGTGCTTTCTTTTGCCTGTCCTGAATCTTTCAACATTCAGTTTCATTGGATTCCTACAGAGAATGAGACAGAGAAAAATCCTTTTCTCTCTTCCAGTCTCTCCAACACCATGCATGACACTTCTGTCATGCCACCTTTTGTTGTTGTTTAGTCGTTTAGTCGTGTCCAACTCTTCGTGACCCCATGGACCAGAGCACACCAGGCACTCCTGTCTTCCACTGCCTCCCGCAGCTTGGACAAACTCATGTTCGTAGCTTCGAGAACACTGTCCAACCATCTCGTCCTCTGTCGTCCCCTTCTCCTTGTGCCCTCCATATTTCCAAACATCGGGGTCTTTTCCAGGGAGTCTTCTCTTCTCATGAGGTACCACAGTATTGGAGCCTCAGCTTCAGGATCTGTCCTTCCAGTGAGCACTCAGGGCTGATTTCCTTAAGAATGGATACGTTTGATCTTCTTGCAGTCCATGGGACTCTCAAGAGTCTCCTCCAGCACCAGAATTCAAAAGCATCAATTCTTCGGCGATCAGCCTTCTTTAGGGTCCAGCTCTCACTTCCATACATCACTACTGGGAAAACCATAGCTTTTACTATAGGGACCTTTGTTGGCCTTTTACTTGCCCTTTAAGCTAAAAACCCCAAAGACTGTAACCTTTCCTAATTAGAGGAGCTTCTCCATCCCCTCAATCATTTTCGCTGCCCCTTCCTGAACCTTTCCCAACTCTACAATATCTTTTTTGAGGTGAGGTGACTAGAACTGTACACAATATTCCAAATGTGGCCCTACCATACATTCTATAATGGTGGCTTTCTTTTCAATCCCTTTCTGAATGGTCCCCAAGTCAAAATTCATCTCTTTAACAGCTGCTGTACACTGGATCAACTTCTTCACCAAATTAGCCAAGGTCTCATTGCTGGTCAGTTACCACCAGTTCAGATCTGATAATAAATAAATAAATAAATAAATAAATAAAATATTATTTATACCCCGCCCATCCGACTGGGTTTCCCCAGCCACTCTGGGCGGCTACCAAAAGAATATTAAAAGCACAATAAAACATCAAACATTCAAAACTTCCCTAAACAGGACTGCCTTCAGATGTCTTCTAAAAGTCAGATAGTTGTTTATTTCCTTGACATCTGATGGGAGGGCATTCCACAGGGTGGGCACCAATACTGAGAAGGCCCTCTGCCTGGTTCCCTGTAACTTCACTTCCCGCAGATATGAAATAAAGTTTTAAAAAAATATATTCCCCCCCCAGCTTACATAACTTTACTGGCCACTCACTCAGTGCAAAAGGTCTTTTTGGAGCTCTTCACATTCCCTTTTGCTTTTAACCACCCCGAACAATTTATCATCATCAGTAAACTTGCCTACCTCCATTCTCATCCCCCTTACTCTAGATCAGGCTTTTCAAAACTTGGGTCGCTAGCTGTTTTTGGACTACAGTTCCCATCATCCCTGACCACTGCTCCTGCCAGCTAGGGATGATGGGAGTTGTAGACCAAAAAAAGCTGGTGACCCAAGTTTGGAGAAACCCTGCTCTAGAATGTTTATGAGAAAGTTTAAAAAAGCACAGCTCCCAATACTGATCCTTGAGAGACTCCACTTCCTAAATCCCTTCATTGGAAGAACTGTCCAATGTATCATTGCATAATGTAGTACTGTACATATGTGCTGATCTGATCAGTTGGCTGTGACAGCAACAGAAACACAATGGAAACTCTGGAGTCAGGATTTCTTGTATATACAACAGAATAAGCGTAAACAAATTAAACACTAAACTTGCTGGAACTGCTCCTTGCTCAGTTCCTTGAAGCTGTCAGCACATGTAGCGTCCTCATTTAGCAAGCATTCCATGATTTGACAGGCAGTTTCCAAATAGGCTACATTCCAACTGGCAGAAGAGTGCAGTTCACTTCCAGATCTACTCCCTCACAGAACAAAAGAAATACCATTCTTTTAAAATTTGTATTTTGCATTGTTTCACAAGCTGTTGTTAATAATCATATTCATTTCGGGAAATCATGGATTTAATTAAGGGGAGGGGGAGACCTTTGTAACTTGTAATGTTGTTTGTCAGGCTTCACTAGTTGCTGACAGGTCTACCCAGAAACATAGCATGCAACTGTAAAAGCTAATGTAGTGTGAAGCATTTAGTGAAATGCCATATTTTAAACAATACGAATGAATTATATATACTGTAATACAAGGTACAGATATTATCTATCATTGCAATGAGTAGTTTAGTCCTATATAAATCCCAGAATAGGCTTTATGTAGATTGCTCTATGGTAACTTCATAATCGAGTGACTGGCCACAGTTGCATGTAACAATAAACCATGGCTAGTTTAAACAAACCATGGTCTGACGTTGTTTTGAAATCGCCCCACGGGAAGGGAGATTGTTACATGAGATTACAACTTTTGACTTGCTAATGAGTGTACTCCGTTCAAAGAAAGTGAACTATGCTGCTTCAAAACCCTCACAGCTGAAAAAAAACTTCACAAATGAAGAAGATCTATAAATGAAACAAATGTTTATAAGTGCACTGATACCTGCCTTGAAAAACTCCTCAGTCATGAGTTGCTTAAACATTGCAGTGTTGAGGTGCCAAAAGCATGACCATTAATACAAAGTTCATAGCTAAAGTATGTCCAAAATGTCATTTAACTTACATGGTCTACACATTAAAGAATACTAAGTAACAAAGCATCACTTCCTATTCATACAGCGTATTATACAGACCAAAGCAACAAGATGTGATCCACAATAATGAACATAGCAAGAAAGTCAAACCTAGCTGTTGTTCACTTCAAATCTTGATGAACGTGTTTTCCCCCCCTTCTCATCTTGAACAAATGAAGCTTGGTGTGATGTTACATGGTCTGACCAGGTTTATTTTCCTATTTTATTTACATTGCAGAGCCTTTTATTACGTTGCCAATCCAGTTTGGAGAATTATACTACGGGTTTAGGAATTTATAACCCATTACTAATCAGTAAGAAATCTATTCCTATTTTTCACATTATCTTTCCAAGGACCTTGCATCTAAATTACTCTGAAAATATAACGTAAAAGCAGTTAATATTTGCTTTAGAATATGTAGATATTCAGAGGCTCTGTGTGTGGCTTCCTGGAATCTGCCCCCTCCCCCGCATAATGTGTTTTAAGAACATGTTAGGCAAAGGAGTGAAAAATAGGAAATAGGCATCTGTGGCACAAAGCAAAACAGAAAGCCAGAGAAAGGAACCATGAAACCCAATAATTTTGGAAGAGATCAAAATGAGCAAAAAGTCATGGAATTCATTTCTAGGGGGGTTGTTCAGTTCTACTGGTACCATTCAAGAAACCTGTGGCACTACCCATTCACTTGCCAAATATTTTAAGCTCAGAAGTAGTAAATTGATTCCAGTGGAATGCTTGGTGAACAAAACGTGACTTGTACTTATCTCAGTGCATTTACATACATACAGAGGGAATCAGCAGTGTCTGCAAAGCCTGGTGTTTCTGGAAGCACCATGCATCATGGCAGCTCTTGCAAAGTCTTTGCAAGCACAGCGATCAGCTGGTTATCAGCATCTGCAAAGCCGTGTGGGCTTTGCAGCTTGATTTCAAACCGTGTGAGAAAGGGGAAATGTCACATGCGACATCAGGCAGTTGTTAAGCCTACAATCCTGCCCACCCATTAATGTTGTTCGGCCTACCTAAATAAATAAATGCCTACCTAAATAAATCAATAAAATCTGTTCGGATATTAGCTAGTTCAGCCAACCTGGTGCCCTCCAAATGTTTTAGACCCCAACTCCCATCAGCCCCAGTCAGGAAGGCACAATGGTCAGGATTGATGTGAGTTGTGGTCCAGAACATCTGGAGGGCACCAGGCTAGGGAAAGCTGTCAAAGAATACATAATGGAAATCAGGGAGTACACTCCCAGCCCACAACAGACAAGATACCGGTAAATCCAAACATAATTTGGTTTAGAACAAATGTTTTTTCTATAGACTGTAGCGCTAGAATGACAACTACTTAGGCGTAGTACCACACACACTCCTTTCTCCATAAACACCTGATGGTTACTGGTACTGTATATCATGCTCTATAATGTCCTCACATAGCATTTCAGGCTCCTGTGTAAATTTTCAGGTCACAAAAAAATGCACTTGGATAGAAATCTTAGGACAGTACCAAGTAAGAATGCATGTCTGTTTAAACCAGAAAGCTTATTATGTGTCAGATGTGAAAAATATGGCAATGCAAATTATACAATAAGCCAGTTGTATGTTTAAATTGCAAAAACAAACATCATAAATCCAAAACAAGGAGTTTAAGTCTTACCTCACCTTGATCAGCACATTCAGTGTCTCTTTAATCAGATTAATTGTGGGATATGCTTGTCATAAACATGGGTGAGATAGTTTTGTAGAAGAGGCAGAGCCAAGTTAATTGCCTGTGATATGGATGCTGCCTTGCTTGCTTCCTAGAGACGAAAGGTATTGTTTTGCATTTGTGAACCATCTGTATCACCTAGGGAAAATAACAGTATGCATGAACTTAGGTCATCCACACTACTGTATAATATATTACTGCCACCTCTCAAAGCTAGTCATCATTTAGCTTTAACCACCAGACACACGCTTTACCAATAAATCCCTATAATTGTCTGTGAGTATTCTAAACACAGATTATGGTTTACAACAAAACCACTGCATACAAAGTAACCAATGTTATATTAGTTGCTTAGTTCTATAGCACTTCATAGTTTGTAAACAATGGTTACCTTTTCTTGTGGAGCAAAAACATTGTCCATAAATTTCATCATCATCTTTCTAAAAGGCACTGCAGCACTATTTTTTTATTAGACCGCACGGAGGCATTTCACAGGGTCCATTGCCATTAGCAATAGCAAACGTCACTCTCTTCCATTTGATGTAAATAATAGATAAGGTACTTGACTGCCTATGTTCAGTTTGATCAGATATCAAAATTATATCCCAAGGGTCAAAAAGTATCCGTTCCCCCCAGAACACAAATAGATGGCATGAGAACGAGTAGCCAGCTGTCCAACAATTCCTTTTAGCTCCTTCCTTTCTACCTCCTTTCCTAGACCCCATCACACCTTAAGGGCGGGGAGAAAATTTTAACACCTAGTGTAAAGCCTACATGCCACAATTAGTGTAAGAATGCTAGAAAAAGAAAAGGGCATTGTGGCAACTCCTCCCCATTTACACACATATAACACTTTATAAAGATGGCTTCCCACTTGTCTTTATTATGCTACAAGAAACTAGTGCTCCCCCCCCCCAGCTGAAGCACACAGGAGTCCAACATTCCTCTACCCACTTCTTGACTTTACATACTTCCAAGAAACCCAAAACAAACATTTTCAAGTCAATATGGAAGCTGGCCAGCATATGTGATTCTACACTTTTTTTCAAATCTATGACTCCTGGCTGCTCCTAGCTGCAATTGGTCAAGCTACAGGGCAGGAACAATTCGTATTTCCTCCTCTTCAACCCACCTCCAGTGTAGCAGCAGCGGAGGGCTTTAAGCTCTACCATTGCAAGCACATGAGTTTGCGCAAAGGCCCTTCCAAAATGCCCTAGCCATCCTCTTGAATCTAAGAGAATGAGGGCAGCAGGGGCGCATTTATTTGACCTGCACCAGAACCAGGGGGAACCTCCAAACCAGCTAGGGAGACAGCTTGCTGCAGTTTTTAGCACCTCCATGGATGGTGAATGCGACTGTTGTCAAACTGGCATCTGTTCGTTCAGGGCTGTCCCAAGTCACCCAGCAACTTTCTGTAACAGCTTCATGTTGAATTCCAGCACCTACTTTTCTTGGAAAAAAAGCAATGCAATAAACTAAGGGACAACAAAAGACAAGAGCCTGGGGAGGCCTCAGGGAGCCAAGTGGTACCAGCAGAGTCTTATAGTAGAGCACCTGCTTCACATGCAAAAGGTCTCAGATTCAATCCCCCACAGCTCCAGGTGGGACTAGGGAAAACTTCTGAAAACCTGGAGAGCCTCTGGCAGTGTCAACAACACTAAGCTAGATGGACCGAGGGTCTGACTTGGTATAAGGCAGCTTCCTGTGTTTCTGAGTGCTTAATTTACATGTTATCATTTTATACACCTATCTTAAAAACGTATTACCTGACCATTTTATTCAAAATGTTCATGGTGGCCTAGGAGCATTTGATTAAAGATAAACCAAACAGGCTAAAACCAGCAGTACAAAAATTATGGATGATTTTGGAGAAACGAAAAGGAAAACAAAAAGGCCCTAGCCAAGTCCTGGGGCTGAAGACTGCACAGAATTTGTATTTAATGCCCTTATTTATTTCCAACTAATCTCAATGTGTATGTCGATCATGCTGCTTATTCTCAGAGGCACCTCCTATAATGACATGTAAAGGTAAAGGTAAAGGTACCCCTGCCCGTACGGGCCAGTCGTCTCCGACTCTAGGGTTGTGCGCCCATCTCACTTAAGAGGCCGGGGGCCAGCGCTGTCCGGAGACACTTCCAGGTCACGTGGCCAGCGTGACGAAGCTGCTCTGGCGAGCCAGCACCAGCGCAGCACACGGAAACGCCATTTACCTTCCCGCTATAAAGCGGTACCTATTTATCTACTTGCACTTAAGGGTGCTTTCGAACTGCTAGGTGGGCAGGAGCTGGGACCGAAGACGGGAGCTCACCCCGCCGCGGGGATTCAAACCGCCGACCATACGATCGGCAAGTCCTAGGCACTGAGGTTTTACCCACAGCGCCACCCGCGTGTCAGCGGGTGTAAAGTGAATTTTTATTATAAGAGCGGCTGAGGAAACCCAGCCAGATGGGTGGGGTATAAATAATAAAATTATTAATAATACTAGCACTTAAATTGATTCAGGACAGATAAAAGAAGCCTTCCTGCCACAATGCAAACTATGTATGGAATTTACAGCACGGAAAAGTGGTAACTAATGACCAGAAACTGCCCATTTACTCCATCACAAAGTAAAAGCTATGGTAGATATAAAAAAAATAAATTGATGTATCAGAAGGAAATGTGTTTGAGTTGAAGGTCAGGTTAAAAAGTATTATGGATACATTCTCTTTTGCATTTAATTTAAATGCATCTGAGATTCTAATGTTGTAGTTATTCCCTTTATCTAGCAAGTCTCTGTCTGCCTGTCTCTCTCACACACACCAAAAATTAACTTAAGTAAAACAAGTCCCTTCCCTTTAAAACATCTGTAAAGGAAATGGTAGATTTTATCAAGAAAGAAAATGGCATGGGTGATCAGGGTTACTCCCAATGCAGTATTCACAATTAAAACAATTAAATAAAAATGTGATTTTCAATAGCTTGGCTATGTTAAGTTTGATAGCATTACTCTGGCACCATCTTCTGGCCCTTTGCAGTAGAGTTTTGACTGGTTTGCATAAAGCCAAAATTTTAGGCAGAGTTTAATGCCTATTGAAATAAATGATCTTAGGAGGCTCTAATGCTGCTTGGTGCCAATGATGGCTGGTGCCACTAAAAGATCACAGGGGTGTGGCCAATGAGAGGTCACGGGGACGTGGCCACGTTCTGGTTTTCTCCATATTCTCCTCTCTTGGAAAGATACTGTGGGCACTCAAGCATTACTATTTTACAGATACTTAACTAAACTGCAAAGGTCTTACTGCCGTTCAGAAGAGGTTCCTGCTGCCACAACCGCTTCTCTGCTGAGACAAAACTTTTCCACCTGTTCTGTCTCTCATCCTTATCCTCCTCCTTTGCAAAGAAACAGTGAATACCTAACCACAGTTTTATTAATACTTAGCACCCAAGTGTCTATTTTGGTTCCGAAGGGATTCTTGCTGTTGCAACGTCTACTGTAGATTCATGCCACTATAACTATACATTACTCATAGTTAAACCTCACTATTGCCAGTTGTCTAGTATTTTCTTTCAAACTTTCAGGAGATATGAATGTTGACCTTATAGCAGAGAGACAGTTCCACCATAAACAATGATTGAATGTCTAAGAGTGAAAGACACCAGTGTATCCAGAACCTTGCCCTTCGGTGTCTTTCATCTGTAATGAGATACTGTGCTCATAGTTTTATTTTTCACATTTATCAAGTGCTCTCGACATTAGCCTGGGCTCTTTTTGCAGCTTAATTCAGAAACGCAACAGAAACTGGTATGTGAATGGAAAATGGACTAGAAGCTACAGTACATGTTTGCCAAATAGCTCTTGACATGCAGTATCTAAAAGAAATACTGTATACAATCCAGTTTACAATGCCAATTCAGAATGAAGCCCCTGCAAGATCAATGGGGCCTACTCCCAGGTAAGTATGCACACTTAACATCGTATTTTGCCTCCTCTATCAGTTAGAACTCAGCATTTTCACTCACTTCCACTTCACTGTCTCCCTTTATTCTCTCTCAGCATCAAGATAATGCACCAGATGGCTGTTTTCACAAGACTCCTGCTACCTTCTCCCATTGCCCATTGCTAAATACAGCTCGTACCACCTTCCAAAAGTCAGACTACATTCATCGGATTCAGCCTCAAACTACCATCTGGCGCAATCACACAGAGACTGCTGGAGCCTATTCAGTTTTAATATGTCAGAACATTCTCTTGAAGAATGCGCAATAATAAATCATGAACCCCTCAGATCATCACCAGGGGCCTCCGATTTTTATCCATGTTAATCATTCCATGTTGAAGTAATTTCTGTTCCCAGAGGACATTGAGCAGCATTCACAAGCTAACACACAGCCCACGATACCATCTCACCCTTCTTCCAGGGACCTCAGGATGGTGTACATGCTGCAGTACCATTTTATCCTAAAAATGAACTATCCTACACCTGGGATAGCTCAGTCGGTAAAGCATGAGACTCTTAATCTCTGGGTCATGGGTGAAAGATTCCTGTACTGAGGGATTTGGATTAGATGACTCTTGTGGTCCCTTGTGGACCACTTTTCTGAATT
Source organism: Podarcis cretensis (assembly GCF_951804945.1). Lineage (NCBI taxonomy): Eukaryota > Metazoa > Chordata > Lepidosauria > Squamata > Lacertidae > Podarcis > Podarcis cretensis. The sequence continues at coordinate 28,186,330 of NC_137173.1, read as the reverse complement.
TTCTCTTCATGACAACCCAACCAAGTAGAGTTGAGACCTAGTGACTTGCCAAGGCCATTCAGTGAGCTTCAATAGCTGAGTGGGAATTTGAACTTGGGTTTTCCTGGTTCAAGACCAGTGGAGGCAGGTCTGTTAGGGCAAATGAGGTACCACCCCACCAACATCAGTCTGCCTACAATCAGCCCTCATCCGCTGACCTTCTTATAGGCAGTTCAGGAGCATCGCTAGCTGTCACATCACTCCCCACCCTGACTTTAGTCTTAGTGCTGCCCTTGTAGAATTCTGCAGGGAGGAGGAGGATGGAGGCGGAATTGTCATTGGCTCGGGCTACACCTGCTGTTGGTCACCCTGTATTCAGCCCTACTGGTCCAAATAGGCACCAGCTTAAGGTTGCCATACGTGCAGAATTTCCCGGACATAGCTGGCAATCAGCCATCGGAAACAGTGACTGGGCGGAAATTGCTGAAACGTCCAGGAATTCTGGCAACACATGTCGTTGTGTCATTTTTGGTGATTTCCCTTAAAAATAGCTCAAAAACTTCATTCCCCTCCCCCAAGATTTTGCCAAGAAAAAGCTCAAACAACTTTGCCCAGAAAAGCTAAACAATCTTTCTGTCTGGTTTTTTGCTTTTTGAAATAGGGCAACCCTACACTATGATCCTTAGGGACACAGGTGGCACTGTGGTCTAAAACCACAGAGCCTAGGGCTTGCCGATCAGAAGGTTGGCGGTTCAAATCCCCGCAACAGGGTGAACTCCCATTGTTCAGTTCCAGCTCCTGCCCACCTAGCAGTTCGAAAGCACGTCAAAGTGCAAGTAGATAAATAGGTACCGCTCTGGCGGGAAGGTAAACAGCGTTTCTGTGAGCTGCTTTGGTTTCACCAGAAGCGGCTTAGTCATGGTGGCCACATGACCCGGAAAAACTGCCTGTGGACAAACGTCGGCTCCCTCGGCCAGTAAAACGAGATGAGAGCCACAACCCCAGAGTTGTCCACGACTGGACCTAAAGGTCAGAGGTACCTTTACCTTTACACTATAATCCAAGTCCATCCAGTCAAGTTTTTTTTAAAAAAATCCATAATATGTACAAGCAAATTTTTAAAACGCAGTGAATTAGCAGGGCACATTCTCTTATGAGGAAAACACACACATCTAAACAGAATAGTAAATGATGTAAATAGTAAATAGTAAATGCATATTCTGCAATAGATACTGTACATACTAGACAGCAGCCTCAGGGACAAAACTAAACACGAAGTGTGGCCGAAGTTCCTGGCATTCTTTTTCTTTAGTTAGAACCGTCTGTGGGAGGTTGCTAACTTGATTAGGCACTGGTGGGATGAGGTTAAACCTTTTCACCCTATGGCATTTCCCAACTGGCTCAATGGAGGCGGAGGAAGGTAAGGTCCTCCGTGGAGCGCAAAGCAGCTTCAGAGAGAAAGAGGTATTAACCTGGAAAATGGAATGGGGTGAAAACCTCATACCCTTGCCTCTGTATCATTGCTTTTTCCAGTGACGTTAGAATCCCCACACAACTGCTTTGAAGTAAACAACAAAGGAGATCCTGATCGTGCATCTCCTGCATCCACATAAATACTCTCCTCATCAGTTGTGCTAGAAATAATTTCCTGCACTATTTAGCTGGTTAATGTATTGGTCGCAGCTGTGGCAGCCTGTGAACCTAACAACTCAAGCAGCACCACTCAACTGCTTAGTAACAGAAAGGATGGAGAATAAACCAGAGAAGTCGCAATGTTTTGCCACTACGAAATGAATATAAGAAGCAGAAGCTGAGGTGGGGGGGGCATAGATTTTGTGTGTGTGGTTGTGTGTGTGTGTGTGTGTGTGTGTGTGTGTGTGTGTGTGTTTCTCACATTCTCCCAGCCAGATGGGTTATTTTTAAAACACAAATGTTCATGCTTTATGTACATAAACTAGTGTATACATATTAATTCTAGAGCTCTGTTTAAGGGCTTGTCCACCCCAGAGAACTGTGTAAGTTGTTTGCATTCCCATTTTATTTGTGTCATCCACATGACATTATGCTCAAACAGCACCAATATTGATGATTTCTCCATGTAGATTCAGGTTTTCCTGACATGGTTAGAATCAAATTAATTGGAGAAAATTTTTGTTCCAAACTGCTTCACTTGGACTTGCAGGCAATTTGTTTCAGTGTTTTTTCAGTGGGTGGATCAATAGTCACCTTACTGCTATTCCCCTGTCCACTCCCACTCTTTCCTTAATGCTTTCATTTCTTTTCCGGCTGTGCTTGTAACTATTTCCAGCATACACACATTCTTTTGATCCCTCAGATTTGCACAAATCTAGAGAGCCACACAAGTAAAACATATTAGAAATTTCTACACCACATACTGCTCAGCAATCTGAAAAGTGTGTGTGCTGAGAATTTACTATTGCTTTCCATTCTTTTCTGCCCATGCTCATAACTATTTCTGGTGAGCTCTTGAACAGAGGAACATGTATACATATACAGTGGTACCTTGGTTTTCGAACGTAGGTAATCCGTTCCAGAAGACCGTTCAATTTCCAAAACGTCTGAAAACCAAGGTACCACTGTATTTGCTCTGTACATTTAAAGCAATATCATACCAGTTTAAACAGTCACAGCTTCCTCCAAAGAATCCTGGGAACTGTGGTTTGGTTAAGAACACTGAGAGTTGTTAGGAGACCCTTATTCCCCATCAGAGAGCTACAATTCCAGAGTTTGCAGGAAGAGGGATGGAATTGTAGCTCTGTGAGGGGAATAAGGAATCTACTGACATTTGTCAGCACCTTTCACATACTACAGTTCCCAGTATTCTTTGCAGGAAGCCATGTCTCTTTAAAGCAGTGTAATACTGCTTTAAATGTATAGTGCAGATAGGGCCTATATAGTTTGATCCCTCAGATATGCACAAAACCAGAAAATTGCAAATGTGTATGCTCAGAACTCCAGGGACGCAGGTGGCGCTGTGGGTTAAAGCCTCAGCGCCTAGGGCTTGCCGATCGAAAGGTCGGCGGTTCGAATCCCTGCGGCGGGGTGCGCTCCCGCTGCTCGGTCCCAGCGCCTGCCAACCTAGCAGTTCGAAAGCACCTCCGGGTGCAAGTAAATAAATAGGGACCGCTTACCAGCGGGAAGGTAAACGGCGTTTCCGTGTGCGGCTCTGGCTCGCCAGAGCAGCGATGTCACGCTGGCCACGTGACCCGGAAGTGTCTCCGGACAGCGCTGGCCCCTGGCCTCTTAAGTGAGATGGGCGCACAACCCCAGAGTCTGTCAAGACTGGCCCGTACGGGCAGGGGTACCTTTACCTTTACCTTATGCTCAGAACTTAGTGATGCCTGACTGTGTGCTTTTGCACACTTCTTGGGTGGTTAAAAACAAGGTATCTGTCCACACACTCAGTTGGTATTTAATTGGCAGAGACAAACACAAAAGGGAACATGTGCTGATATGAACGGTAAAGACCAAAGTTGTTCCTCATATTCAGATTCAAATATGCACAGGTGTGAACTACTCTGGTCCAATGTGAATGGTGCGGAAAGTGGATTAACAGCTAATTAATGCTTGACTGTGGACAAGGCCTATGGAAATACTAACATTAACCATAGTGTGATGTGGGCTGACTTGCTTCACATTGCAGTTCAGCCTCCAATGTATGGATTGCTTCACCATGTTCCTAGTTCTGAGTGAATGGCACTCGGCAGTCTCCAGGTTATGAAGTCATTTATGTATTTTCTATTGTTTATATCATTTCACTGGTGCCTTTTAAATATAAGAACCTTTTAAAAAAAAATCTGGAATACTAATTCACCAAAATATTATGCTTGGCATTCCCAGTAGCTTTACAGCAGTTTCTTCCATAGATATCAAGGTGGTCCAAGCCTGGTAAATATCATCACACCCTTTTGCAGTTGCAGTGCCTACAAATGGCTTTTGTGTGAGCTTATAAGGTACATTATTTCTTTTGGGTACATTTTGTTTCAAGCCTTTTTTTAGCAAGGTATGTTCTAAAATAACAGAGAGCAACATAAAACAAGTCAGGCTTTCAAAAATAAAGATCATTATTTTTTCCACAGAAAATCTGCTAAAAATAGTGATCTCTTGAGAATATGAAAAGCAGAGAGAGTACTATATTGGTCCTGTGACATTATTCATATTCAAATACAAAACCCATTAGACAATCACCCCTGCCCACATTGTTTCAATAGTAACTATTCAAGCTGAATGCGTGTTTAAACAGGTTTTAATGAAACCTAACATGGCTTTTCAAAGAAATCTAGTTGTCACTCCCCCCCCCCTTTTTATTATTGTTTTATTTTAAAAGACAATAAAATCATAGAATTCAGAAAGATGGCAAACATACATTCAAGAGAGTGACCAAAAACAACAACCTCATAACAAATTCCTTCCAATACATCTAATAATACTGACAGAATCCACTGAACTAACAATGATCAAAGGGACAATGAGCAGACGGTTACAAATTCTACCAAATAAACTCATACTTAGATGTAATGGAAATCCGAAACAGTCAGGGCCGGCCCATGAGATGTGGTGAGGGGGTTGTCTCAGGGCAGCAAGGCTCCCAAGGGTGGTGTTGCTGCCATTGTACACCCCCTAAGCACCACCACTGGGCACCTCCTGGGTGCTCGCCACCTCTGTCACAGGGCTGTCAGGCAAGGACTGTCCAGAGTGAGGTAACTCTTTATTGTCAAAGGTACCCTTTGACAACAGGAAAAGGCATGTCCTCTATGGGCATAGCCAGGGAGGGCAGCTGTCCCCTGCCCAGATCAAGTAAAATAATGGCAATACTTAACTGACCAAACACGTTGGTTCTGAGCCCCCCAACAAAAACCCTCCCCCCCCAACAAAATTCCTGGCTGTCCACCAGTCCTACACCTTTCAGGTTCCCCTAGGCATGCACCCAATGAGGCAATTGCAGCAACAGAGAGGCCCCGCCCCCGACCTCAGCATATATATCTTCCCTATCCTGTTGCTGCAGCTTCTGCTCACCCCTCTTCATTCCTCTCCTGGTCCTGGGAGACAGTGGTGCAGGAGAGGGCAGGAAGAGGAGGTGTAGAAGCCCCTGACTCTACATCAGCCTGACGGATCTCTCTCTCCTCCTGCACCTGTTTCTTCACTCTCCAATCCTGCAGCTTCTCTTGCCTCTGAGTCTCAACTCCTGGTTCTTACAGGTTGCCCTAGTTCACTGATCCCTTCTTCCAAGTCAGTCTCCAACCCACCTTATTCTGGGGCCTACTCATCAGTATCCAGCCACCCCTCTCCAGTGTTTAGCAATTCCCTGACACACTCGTTGCTTTGTGCTTGCCAGTGCCAGGTGCCTCTGCCACTGCAGTCATGCCCACCGTTGCGCCCAGTGTTCAAAACTCCCAATGTTCTAGGCGCATTTTGCGACAAGGGGTTTCATTAGCACAAGACGTTTCTGAGCTCTGGGCACAGTACTGGGCCTACGATTTCAGATTAAAACTGCAGATTGGAAGGAAAGGAGGACCTTTTTCTGCCTCCCCACTTCCAGCATGGCTTTGTGGTTGTTGTTTTTTTTGCAGTCTTCAGATTAGGACTAGACCATGTGAAAAATGAATATAAGATTTCAGCTGAAGTTAATTCATTCTCAGCTTTGTATTCTTGTTATAAAAAAAGTGTGCCTAGGCATTCCATTGTTGTGCCCATAACCTAGGTTTAAGGTGCCATTTAGCTCCCAGCTTTCCTATCTCAGTTTCTCCTCCTACTCCACCATCGCAAGAAGAAGCCCTGATACACTGGTGCCAGCAGGTGGGCGGTGGCACCTCCACCGCAGAGGTGGAGCATAAGGAGACTGTAAGCACCTGGAAACACGTGGTGAGCTGCAGGCATTAGGTACCTGGTGGCAGCTAGTGGCAAGCGCCTGGCGGTGAGGAGCAGGAGGTGGCAGTGGACGCAGCAAGGCTATGCTGGGGGTTTTGCCTCAAGTGGCAAAATGTCCTGAGCAGGCCCTGAAAACCATCGTTTCTTCATGTGTGAAATAAACTTCCACCAAATTGCAGCAAAATCCTCTGGGTCTGCCTGGCCTCTGAAAGTCTTTAAATGATGGGTTAGCTTCTCCAAAATGGCAATAAGCAATGCCTTTGAATACTACCTATCCAAAGGAACACACAATAAATCTTTCCAGCCCTATGAAACAACCCATCAAGCTGCAACCGTTAAATAAATTACTAGCTCCAGGTCCTGAGTGACCCACCTGATACCAGACCAGTAAGGAAGCCATTTAGAAGGAAGACAATTTTGAACCCTTTTAGAAATATATTTACACCAGAAACAAGAAGTACAACTACTGTATATATTGCAGTGAAGTTACGTATAAAATAAGTATGTGCAAATCTGTGGCTTTTAACATGATCACTCCAATCGATGTAAGGGTAATGGGCAGCCATAGCTGCATGGGCAATAGAGCCCATAAACTGCTGCTATTTGTGCAAAATTACCTGATTCACCAAAAAAATGTGCATCTCCGCTTGATTAGACACTCCGATCAGCTGCTCAGGACATGGCAAGAACAGAAGGCTGCTGAGAAGATAGCGTAATGACATAGTTCAGTCACTATGTAGTCCTGTACTTAGCTGTATCCGGGTGGAGTTTCTTGTTAAGAAAGATGAAAAAGTTCTTGCCTAGCTTCCTCCAAGCTTTCCGTGGTAGAGGCATTTAGGCTGCCCCCTTCCTCGCTACCCATAAACTTAATCAGATCCCCTGGCTGCTACATACACTGAGTTGGGTTGGGGCAACTGTGTTGCTTTGTAATCTATATCTACGTTTAAGAATGCAGTATACTGTACACTGATCAGCCATGGTAGCTTTGGTGAGCTAGTCGCAAGAATTGCTTGCTTGCTTGCTTGCTTGCCTGATTATGTCTGAAGTATGCATGAACATCAAAAGAGACCAGCATGTAAATCATTCCTAATCTTACGAACCTATCAATTATTCAGAAGCTTAGTTCTTCTTGTGCTCCCTTATAGGCAGGTCACCATGACAACATCACATTTCACTTCCTGATCTTAAGTAAGTGAACTCTGAAAACTAACATTAGCTTCAACTGTTGCATTACTTGATGTGGCACCATATCACCACATAATCACTAGGCAAATGCCAGTATTTGAATGCAGCTTAATTTGGTTAGGTCCTCTCAAGAATACAGGCATACTGTTGTTTAAATGTGCATGGGGATAAGCCCTTTAACCAACTAGATTTCAGTTAACTAGAGTGAGGTCTGTCTTTCTTCACACTTAGGCAAGCAGGAGTTGTTGGCAATACCAAAAAATGAGAGAAAGCAATATTTTGAAAAACAACTTCAGGCACATCAAAATAAACATACCTTGGCATGCTAGGAATATATTACTCCAATACCCAAGACAATAAACAAGAATTAAAGATTACAGAATCATAACTACCTAAATTATATTGGGCAGGGGGAGGGGATCAGAAACAGACTTGTCTTCCAGTACGACAGAAGCTGCCGCAAACATGATGCATTTATCAGCAACTGACTCCCAAAACCTGAAAGACAGAGTAGGTTCTATTTTTAATAAATAAGAAAGATGAGAAGATGTGGCAAAGCTATCTCCAGACCACAAAGCATCTACTGCAGATGTATTGTCCGGGATATTTTAACGCGTTCAAATATTGATCATTTATTATGATCAGTGCTCACAGGGCCTAATCTGAAACCAGTTCAGCTCTGAAATATTAAGTCTATTTTACTCGTTTTAACTATGCCTTGGTGTTATGTGCAAACACAGACACTTCCTTAACTATGTTTTAAGTGTGGTGGCCTGAAAAGGGCCATTTCCTCCAAAAAAACTGTCCAGTCCTCTTCTAAAACTACCCAGGTTGGTGGCCAACAATGCCTACTGTGGAAGTGAGTTCCATAGTTTAACTATGTGCTGCCTGAAGAAACACTTTATTTTACTGTCCTTAATCTTCCAACACTCAGCTTCACTGGCTGTCCATGGATTCTGGTGTTATGTTATGCAGAATTTTATAAACTTCTACCATGTCACCACTTCTTCCTTGTCTTTTCCCTAAAGTCCTAAACTGCAACGTTTCTTCACAGGGGAGTCACTTCATCCCCATGAACATTTTGGTTGCCATTTTTTTGTTTTTAACCTTTCCAAACCCTACAATTAGGGCTGGGAGATATCTCAATATGGTGACATATCAACAGCTAAACATTGTGATATATCAGTATATCACGATGTCTGAAATAAGAATGGAACTATGTAGGGATAAACACTACAATGGTCGTTTTGAGGTGAGCAGTCCAGAACTGGATGCAGTATTCTGAATGCAGTCACATCATAGATTTGCATGAGGTAGCCTACCTACCATGACATAGGACACATGGGGAAGGAGAATGTGCATATGTGCAGTTCATGCTGAGATGCACTGCACACACCCCTTTATGGCGACACCTACATGTTGTACAAAGTCATGGCTTTGCAGAAGCGCACAAGTGCACAAGCTCTAGGTAAAATCGCATGTCATCTGGACCTGTGCATATGGTTTAGCTCTCCCAAAGAAACCATGAGTCGGAAGAAGATGAAAAAGAAGAAGAAGAAGTCGCCACAGGACAAACCTTGGCGGCAGATTGTGTTTAGGAGACGGTGACATGACATACAGATTTTCAAGCTGACAGAAATGCCATAAATGATGTCATTCTAGTATAAGTTTTGTGTCATCTCGCTCAGTAACCATGCGCTAGTCCAGAGTTGTTGTTCATGTCTGTCTAACTTAATTACAGTGGCAACAATCTAGATATGGGCAGCTAGATCGACACACACCCAGAATTGCTGCAAGATTATTTTACATGTGAAATGGAAACTGATCCCATGGATGCCAATCCTTGATGGGGTGGGGGAAGTAGCATGTCAAAATGCCCCAAAAATATACAGTGGTACCTCGGGTTAAGTACCGTATTTTTCGCCCTATAGGACGCACTTTTCCCCCTCCAAAAATGAAGGGGAAATGTGTGTGCGTCCTATGGGGCGAATGCAGGCTTTCACTGAAACCTGGAGAGCGAGAGGCGTCGGTGTGCACCGACCCCTCTCGCTCTCCAGGCTTCGCGGACCTCTCCGCAAGCAGCGGGAGCGCTCCCGCTGCTTGCGGAGAGTTGCCTGCATGCCGAAGCCTGCGCGCGCTGAGCTCAGCGCGTCCAGGCTTTGCGGACCTCTCCGCAAGCAGCGGGAGCCAGCGCTGGGCTCCCACAGCTTGCAGAGAGCTGCCTGTTTGGGGACTGGGGTCGGGGGAAGCTCGGGCCTCCCCTGCCCCAGCCCCGCGCCTGGGGGGGGGGGAATTATTTTTTTCCCTTTATTTCCTCCCCAAAAAAACTAGGTGCGCCTTATGGGACGGTGCGTCCTATAGGGCGAAAAATACGGTACTTAATTCATTCTGGAGGTCTGTTCTTAACCTGAAACTGTTCTTAACCTGAAGCACCACTTTAGCTAATGGGGCCTCCTGCTGCCGCTGCGCCGCCGGAGCACAATTTCTGTTCTCATCCTGAAGCAAAGTTCTTAACCCGAGGTAATATTTCTGGGTTAGCGGAGTCTGTAACCTGAAGCATATGTAACCTGAAGCGTAACTAACCCGAGGTACCACTGTATACCGGTATTTAAGAAGAGGAGTCTGAATGTCACCAGCTCTCAATATTTATTTTCTAATTTGTATTATTTTTCTAAGGGATTTAGGACTATTGTCAACTTCTATTATTTATCTTTCCATGTATCAATTTCATTTCCTGTTTAATCTATATAAATATGAACCCTTCAACTGGAGAAAGATAGTCGCCTTATACGTGATTTGAAGATTAATCTGTAGGTGGCATTGGATAGCAAGTGAAAAAGATTGTGTGTCTGATATAATTTTTTTAATGTCCCTACTACTGTTCACTGTATCAGTTCATCACAATCCCAGTATGGATTGTTTATGAATTATTTCGTACAGAGACACCATCTGCGCGCAAAAGACTGCCTGGCCTGCAAGCCGTTAATATATTTTAAAGACACACAGTATATTTTCACAAAGCAGTACACTATGTGACTGAAAAGATGGTTTTGACTGACTCCAATTTTACATATTTTTCTTAATGCTGAATATTATCTACAACAACAGTATAGAGTAAGATGTGACCAATGGTCTGACTCAGTACATGGAAGCATCCTATGTTCCAAACACTCTATGAATTAGCTCATTTTCATTTATGAGTGGAAACAGCAGGTAAAAAAGAAGAAGTTTATCTTTGCCACTTGCACTTGCTCAGTCTGTGTCTTACCTCTAAAAGATGTGACTCTCAGGAATATTGAAACCGGAGGATATACAGTGGATTTACATGTCACACGAAACCAAGCCAAATTCAAACTGTATTGTTAGGAGTTTGTGGATGCTAGACACCTGTAATCCCTAGACCCAGTGTTAAGTTGTGGGCGAACATATCAGACGACACAGGGATTCTTCCAAAGCAGCTCTTTATTTGTAAGCTGGAACAGAACTAACTGTTGCCATTTTCTAAAACTAGCCAATCACTGAACGTCACTTTCGATCCTTCATTTGCATACAAACTATCCAATCACTGAACGTCACTTTTGATCCTTCATTTGCATAACTACCTACAGTATCCCCCTGCTGGCCCAGGGTGAGAACTTCAGTACATAACACCCAGCATGTGTCAAAATGTAAGACAGACTAACTTCCTGTGTTGAGGTGATTGCCTGAGTCATTAAGAGGAGAAAGGGTCAAGGGCTTGGTGCAAGATGATAAATTGGAGGGGGCCCCTCCCTCAACAGGCAAAGGCAGAGTTTGAAGTAGAGTTTTGGAGCAGTAATGTGACCTAGAAATAAAGCACCAAGGCTGCAGCTATGGAAGAAATGAGACCCTTTTGGGGTGTTGACACTGATTCCCTCCATCACAGACTCAGGTTGTAATACTGTATATGTGCAAATAAACCATATGTCCTAAAGACATCCCAGTCTCCACTTCGCCTCATTTCCAAAAGGAAGCACGAACCCTGAGTAAGTGCCTGGAACTCCTGGAAGCTGGCTTTTTAAAACTAACTGGAGATTCTTTAAATAAAAAAACCCAGGTGATAAAAAAGCACCAGGTAGAAACAGTGCAACAAACAGAGATGCAGTGAAAGCTGCCAAAATAAACCTCCTAGTTATGCAAGGTGTGTGTAGCACTATATGAGAATGCAGCCAGGGACATTTCTTGTGACTTCCACTTCATCCAGCCAACTTGCATGTGACTTCTACTTTACAGTATTATCATATTTCATAATACAACACTAGTAAAGTTTGGCCAAATCAGCTGTGACTTTGTACATCGCATTGTTAGACATAAGTGCCTTCTACCTATGATGATGGAGAAACACCTTGCAAAGACTGTTTGTGCAGAGTCTTGGCAGGCTGTTTCTCCATCATTGTAGGTAGAAGCTTGTACAGTGGTCAAAACATTGAGCTACAAAACAAGGAAGTCTTCCATTTGAACCTCACCTGTGCTCTGAATTTATATGGTCATCTTAAAAAGCCACTTTTCTCCCTTGCATCAGGTCATTCATCCCCATCAACTCTGTTCACAGTATGACCCACCTTACAAAGTTGCTATAAAGACAAGGTTGACACTAACCACACGCTGTGGGCTGACTGGGGAAGTAATGCCAAAACTGTGCCGGGATGGGAACTCTTAATCTGCAAATGGAAGCTCCCACACGTTGTGGCTCTCAAATCACATCCTGTTTCCTAAATAAATGTACTGTAGGTATACCCACAATGCAATGAAAATCCTTCTGTGCTAACAGTGTGGTTGGCATCAATAGTCAGAGAGATCCTTTTTTTTCCCCCTTTTGAAATGTAATATTGCTAACTTCATAGATACCCATGTTATGTGTTAAAAAAAAATCTAAAGGCAAATGAAATACTGATTTGTGGCATGGGTATTGAAAGCCAGGTGTAATAACAAACATTGAAATTTAGCAAAAGCAAAGAAGGCACTTGTTTTCATGATGCAAAATGTAATTTAATAGTATTCCTCTTTACACTGTTCAAAAATATTGCAATATAGTGTTATACTGATAAAATCCCTCCAGTCCTAATTGCACTAAAACTGTAAATATATTTTTAGCCCAGGAGTATGTATATCTGCATCCCGAATATACAATATTAAGATAGGTTGATCCTGTCATGCAAATGTTACACACTTCAAATGTCCCTCCTTAGTCTTCAAGAGGGCTTTCAGTGTACTTACTGATCCATAGATCAAGGTCTTACTTAGATCAAATATTCTGAAATGGTGACATCCATTGATGTTAAGTAGCATCCCCTTTTCCAAATTATTGGTTTTAATTAAGACCACTATCGGATCTTTAACTCCTTTAAAAGCAACACATCTGATGTGCTACAAATATATTGCCAAAATCTCAAATAACATAATAATTTGGGGAAAAATTGTACATGTCATAAAGGTACCACCCTGATCCAAAATATTCCAGTGTCAAAGTAATTGTCCCTGTGCAATTTTTGTGCTATAAATACATTTCAAAACTTACAGTGACTTCAGTGTAACTTCCAAGCAAATATACTTTAGGACCACAGCCTACATCAGTCTAGACAGAAAGCATCAAAATGACCCTATTTAGTAATGGGCATTAAAATATCATTAGAAATAGCTGATGAAGTCACTTCCCTTTCTGTACTTAAATATGGATTAAACTATTTATAAAGGCACACAACTATAAAATGTGTCCAAAAATAAGTTATCTGGCACACGGAGCATATGGCAGGCAGGATATTTCTCAGGCCAGAGAGGGCAGCAACCCACAAATCTATTACCATCCAAGTGGTCATCATTTAGATACTGAGACGGACAAATAAACGAATTCCTGAAGAGAGGAGCAGCTCTTAAGGCACCCCCAGTTTCCTTCAAAGGGGAGAAAAAAGGAAGAGGAAGGGGCGCTACGCCTCCCACTGGATGAGGAGAAACAGCTTTTGCTGTTCTTGTGGCAGATCCTGCTCTCACAGAAGGATGGGTACAATCCAAGGGGCAGAGAAAGGAGAGAGGAGACAGTGAGGAGAGGACCAGAGGGAGGCAAGTCCTTCAGTCAGTGAAGAGGTCTTAGTGGAGTGGGAGATTTAGCAGCTCTCTAGGGTACTGGAAAGGGGAAGTCAGGAGTGCTAACTTGAATAAAATATTGGGGTGGGGGACCAGGTAAGCCCCGCCCTGCATAATCGATCACATGACACAGTGCACACACACTATTTGAATGGCAGTGTCCATCAACTTTGGGGGGGGGGCTCAAATATTTTACTGGGGGGCGAAGACCCCCTCCGCCCCTAGGAGTTGGCTCCTATGGGGGAAGTCATCGTGGCGAAGCGGGAAGGGAGCAGAGAGTGGGTGATCCTTGGAAGGACCTCGAGGGGGGATGCTGAGGGAAGAAGGGGATGTTAAAAAAAACCCAATAAAACTCCACACCTGGAAACCCCGCCTGAATTTAGAGAAGGGAAGATGATGGGGTGCAATGAGGATAACTCCTAACTCCCTTCCCTACTCGGGAAACTTTCTCCAGGGCTCCAAATGCAAACGGAGACCAACCTCTGGGGAGGGGCTGGGGGACCCTCACCCCTTCCAAGGCGCGGCTCCCCATTAAAAAAAGAGAGAGGGAAGCAGTGGGCTCGAGCCTCCTCGTGTGGAGCCCATTCCTCCCCTGGACTCACCGTATCCTCGCCTCCGTCGGGGCTGCCGGAGGTGGCGGTGGAGGAGGAGCGGCGGCGGCGGCGGCAGCAGCAGCCGGTGGCTCTTCTTTTTCTTCTTCTTCTTCTTCTTCTGCTTCCCTCCCTTCTGTCAAGAGGAGCCCGCCCCTCACTCTCCCGACGCTACGCCGGCAGGGCCCGCCCCCCACCCCGCCTGGCGCCGCCTCGCCTCTCACCTGCTGCCCTTTCATGAAGAGGGGCTCCGAGAGGCAGCGGCGGGGAAAGGAGGGCAGGAGCCGCGCGGCGCGGCCTGCTGCTTTCGCTCGCTCTTTGCGCGCAGATTCAATGGGGAGCCTGCGAGCCACGCGCGCCCGCCCGCCCGCGCGCGCTCCGAAGTTGAAAGGGAAAGAACAAAGGAGGAGGCTGGCTCCACCATTCCCGGTCGTTACTCTTGCGTCATCAATTTTTATAAGGGTAATCAGAAGGCGCCTCCTGCCCCGAGCAGCTTACAATCGGCATTTGCATTGGGTGCGGGGGGGAGACGTCATTGCAATTTATTATTTGCAATTCCACCCTTCTCTATAATCTCGCTCACACAAGCACACATCATAACCCCATTTTATATTTGCAACAACCCCGCGAGGTATCTGAAAATTAGTGATTGGTCTGAATCTGACAAAGAGGGCAGCTGCTGCGCATTCTGCCTAGTGTCACACTGACCACCTGTATTTCTGGGGTGAATTTTAGTACGCCCCTGTTTTTGCGTTTGTTTCAGAGCATTTTTTGTTGACCCCAGGACTGTAAACATTAGCATGAGGCAAACAAGTACAGTATGTCCAAACTGTTCTGAAAGCCCCACACTGAGGTAGTTCAGTTTTGCTGATTTTTATCCGTTTTATTGATAATTTTATTATGCACACGGCTTACAGATTTATCTATAATATTTTCTAAGTAAATAAAGAGTGTTTTCAGTCACTTGAAACATAACTTTGAAAACAGCCCCTTATAAACTATGTATATTCTAATAGCACTGCAAAGATTCCAAGTGCTTGTAATCAGAAATGGTTCAAGAAATGTCAGAAAACCCACTTGGCTTTCATTGCCAGTAAAGTATAGTAAGGTAACTTATAATTACTGAGCCTCAAACTGGCTGCCTGAGGTGAGCTGCCTCACCCTTCCTAGCCGTACAACCAGACTTGCATGTACTCTCTCTCTATATATATATATCCATATATGAGAGGAAAATATACAACACTATATGATACACACACACACTTAGGATCATTCCACCTTTTCATTCTGCCTTTCCACTGCGTTGTGTGAAACTACAAAATCTGTAGACCAACCTAGGATAGTCCAATAAGATGCTATTTTGCATACATTATAACCCTTCTGGTTCCTCCAAGTTTTAAATCTGTATTAATCTAACATATGAAGGATAAAAGATGAGAAACCAGAGGGAAACTAAAGTAAATGTATCTTTTGAACAAGCCACTGTTGGTCATGCCCCAGTGCTCAACATTATGAATGAATGCAGTTGTATGTATAGTGTCAATATTTTAGAGCAAGAGAAGGAGGTTTTGTGCTTCAAAGACCAACACATTTCTAGGTAAGCACACAGTTTAATGAAGGCAGCTGCACACTAAAGATATGGGTCAAGGAAAAACAACAACAGGACTGTATTTCCAGAATGTTATGAGATTTTGGAGAGTTTGCTACTGCAGGTCTTCAGAAACTGGTGTTTTGGTTGGCCCATATGTACAAGATTATCTCTGCTACTGAGTACAGATGGTTTTGTTTTCACACTCAAGTACATGTCACGAAGAACTAGCCTGCTACTCATTTACCAATCCAAACAAGAAAAAGAAACAGTCCTTTCCTTTATTGTGTAAATATAGACCTCACTGTACACTGCATCCTCCCAACACAGAAAATGTACCCACCTGTGCTGCAATTAGGCTTGAAAGTTCTATTTCAAGAGAAATAGTTTTTCTGTTGTTGTTGTTGTTTCTAATATTATTGCAGAGGGAGGGACGATCTTCCTGGTGCATTTACCTGGGAAGGGGAAGGTTAAATCCCTCTGGAAACTTGGGTTGAAAAAAGCTAGCATTCCTTTTGGAAGTCTAATTGCTATGGGTAGAGGGAAAGTGAGCATGCATGTGTGTATACACATGCACAGACACATATGAGCATGCATTGTGTGTTTGTAGTGTGCGCTTTATGTAGGCGTACATATTGTGACTCGTTCCATCCTCCCGCTGTGTCCACATCTGACCATAGCTGTCAACTTTTCCCTTTTCTTGCAAGGAATCCTATTCGGAATAAGGGAATTTCCCTTTTAAAAAGGGAAAAGTTGACAGCTATGCATCTGACCTGTGGCTCCCAGGGGGTTAGCTAAGGTTAATGCAGCGCTTAGACCCAAAAGAGGTTGCCTATTCCTGCTTTAATCTGTCATCCTAATATGCTCATATAAGCCTTATGGTAATATTCACTGCGCAAAAATGTGTGTCGTGAGTGCAGAACTGTTAATGTGTAGGTGCAGAACTGTTAACGTGTTCTTAACAGCAGAAGATACATTTCTCCCCCACTTCCCATATCTATAACTTGAATTTGAAACTTCCATTGGCTTCCATTGCATTTTCAGTTTAAAATTGGCCACTTTACACTTCCTATCTCAGGTAGACAATGATCTGAATTGAAATGTTCTATATTACAAGGGCATTTTAAAAGGTGGGTTGTGAAAACACCCCTGCCCCTCATGTCATCCAAGCCCATTAATTGGCTTCAGCACAAAGAGCAGCTCACATTGCAGCAGGTGTAGCAGAATCTGATGTCTGGCAAATGTCCTGTATTTCTGTTGCGCTCTTGTGAGTAATAAAATAACCATTGCCACTGAGAAATGCTCCTTCCTAAAGCACATTTCTTTACATTTTGTATCATTATGGAAGTAGCTTTTAGTCGTGGGGCCAGAAGCCCTGACATGAACCCACTTGTTAATTTCTCTGTGATCTATTGCTTAGTGAACCCGCACAAACGACATTTTTTATTCTCCAGTTCCTTCATTGTTTCGCCATCATTCCATTCTGCGTCTGTTAGTAGTAGCACAATGGAAGCAGCTAATACATGGCTCAAGGATCAATGTTTCATTCAGTTCCACTGTGCCATGCTTAGCACATTCAAAGCAAATGGTATAAAACATGGGAATTGAAGGAAAATGGACAGAAACAACAAGCATAAGGAAGAAAAGGGAAACAACTAACTTCAGTAGAAAGAATGGATTTGTTCCTTTGAATTCAGACAGATTCCTCACCATTCAGAACAACAATAGAAAGAAATACCAGTGATTCCCCTATAACAGGTGCAGGCATGAGTAAAAGTAAAAAGGGATATTGGACACATTACTAAGATGCTCTGCCTTGCTGTCATCCTTTACACTTTGTGTCCCAAAGCTTTGCCCCATATTTGGTTGTGCCAGGCAACAGCTTGGACCCACACAACAGAGGAAGCAAACCCTGGCATACTCCAGCTATCCAGCAGGACTTAGACCTGCCCTACTAAGTGGTATAGAAATTAAATAATCAATCAATAATCAAATGTGCATTGGGGTTTCACATGATACTCACTATTTTGAAAAACTCTTTCAGGCTGTGACCTTTAGCCTAAAGAAGACTAGATGACATGCCCCAATTGATAAAGTGCTTTTCCTCTGGTGTGTGTGTGTGTGTGTGTGTTTGTGCACTTGGAATGGTGCAGGAGTGTTTTTATTTCAGTGGTGAAGAGTGCCTGTTGAATGGTTGTTAATGGAATCGGAAACAGAATCCAAAGGTTTTGTTTTTTTAAAAAGCCAATAATATTCTGTTCAGTGCAAAATCGATATGGGGGAAAGATTTAGGGAGGCAAATAGGCATGAAACAATGGAAAATTATATTAATTTCATAATCATTATGCTATATATCAGCATATAGTAGGGAAACATATTAGAACTATGAGTCATTAATAATTTTATCCATGTGCTGCTTTTCCACAAAAAAGAATCAAGCTCAGAGCGGCTTACAACAAAGAAAACAGGAATGCCCCTCAAAATCAACCATTGCAAGAACCATTTCATAACATAACTGCAACTATGACATCATACCCCCCAAAAACACATTTTGGTACTATAAATAGAACAAGATTACATTAGCATCACACCTCCTGGTAATAGCAAAAATAACAAGGGAGTTTGACAGTTTCACCTTGATCCTATAAACACCTCTCCAGTGATATTCACAGTCCCTCTCCTGCAGCAGCTTCTTATAAGGCTTCCAAAGGCAGAGAACAGGATTGCTGGAAACACCTTTCCCATCCAAGTTGGTTGCCATGATATAAATGGTCCCATAAGGTAAAGGTACCCCTGACCATTAGGTCCAGTCGTGGCTGACTCTGGGGTTGCGGCGCTCATCTTGCTTTATTGGCCGAGGGAGCCGGCATACAGCTTCCGGGTCATGTGGCCAGCATGACTAAGCCGCTTCTGGCGAACCAGAGCAGCGCACGGAAATGCTGTTTACCTTCCCACAGGAGCGGTGCCTATTTATCTACTTGCACTTTGACGTGCTTTTGTTTCATATGGTGATTGAGGTCTCTTCCAACTTCTGGAGAGGTTGCATCAATATGGGGTTGCGTATACATCTTTGATGAGCATGCCGAATTCTTTCTCACTTCTGAAAATCAGTTACAATGATCATAACTAAAGGAAAAATGTAACCCCACATCACAGTTTCTGTTGCTGACTTTTAAAGGACTGAAAAATAGACATTTATCAGGGGTCCTAGTATGCATCATAACAATGTCTGCGTGGATAGTCACAGGCCAGCATTGGGAAACTCTAAGGGAATTTCATGTTGACCCATGCTGCTGAAAGGTTCACACATCAAATTAGACTTTTAAAGGGATTCGAGATTCCAGATTGCTGTGGGGCGGGAGGAACAGTTTTATTCATTTCACAAGCAGTTGAGGATGTGGGTGTCAACCACTGGCTTTATATTTGGAGATTGGATTAGGTGGTTTGTTTTTTGTTTTTTAAAGGCCTCTTGTTAAATAAGTGGTAAATAGGTGTTCTACCCTTTCTCCCATCAAGCAACTTGTTTAAAGGATATTTTTTTAAAAAATGCCTGACATCTAAGGAGCAGGAAAGGAGGCCAATGCCAAACAAATGCCAACAAAAGGAGCTGTCCAGCACTAGAGCAACAGTCTCAATCTAGTTTTGATCATAGCCTAGTGCATATATATGTTATTCTTCAAATGAGTAGTTACTTAAGGTTCTTCATTATCTGTAACAACAAATAATGATAAACATTAGAAAGGCAAGGGGGGGATCCACCTAAAGTTACCATAGAAGTACAGTGGTAAGATCTATCTGCCTCTCTTTATCAGAAGTAGGGAACCATCTAGGAAAGTGTTTATACAGTTGGATGACAAGGGAGTAAAAGACTTGCTAAAGGAAGATAAGGACAGCTGAATTAATTCTTCGCTTCTGTCTTCACTGTGTTTGCAGAACAGATAGCTAGATGACCTGAACTGAATTTTTCAGGAAGAACTGGAGCAAGAGGTGATATTCTAGATCTTACTGGCAAGTTTAAAAATAATAGCGGGCTCACCCAAGAAATCCTAAATAATTCTAATGAAAAATTTCTAACACAAACTATGTTTCTTATGCCCAAGATTGGTATCCATATCAGGGGACTGGAAAAACAGTTTATGTAATACCAGTTTTTAGAAGAGGGTCCAGGGAGATCAATGAAGTTCAGTCTAGTGTCTATTTAGGGTGAACTGATAGAGAAAATCATCAAGCATAGAGAACTACAAGCCTTGCTGAAAAGAATCAACATAGATTCTGTAAATATACATCCTCTTTCAGTAAGCAGCTTCCCATGAAATATCAAAGACAGTACAATTTGGCATAACCAGTTATATGTCTTTCCTCTGTGAACCTCATGGTTATTCTGCTAAAACAGGATTGGGGAACCTTGTGCTCCTCCAGATGTTTGTGGACTCAAACTCCATCATAGCCAGTGGTCAGGGATGATGGGAATTATAATTCATCAACACCCAGGAGGCCACAGGTTTCCTACTAATGCACTAAAATTTTAGCCACATGAGCAAGGACTGAAATATTTTTCAGGGTAAAAGTGTTGCCCTCCCTGTTTTCCAGCACAGCCTGCTCTCTGAAGCACCTCCCACTTGAGACATTTATAAGCAAAAGGCACTTGTAAGTCTCTTTGTTAGAACCTTTGAACTTTGGAGCAGTGGAATGAATAATGGAAACATTCCATTGTCTTCAGCATGAGCATGGCATTGTAACTGTAACTTGAAACTGAAATGGTAATAGCAGCAGCTGTTGGCTTATCATTACAGGGAAAAGGAATAAGGATATGTCAATACTGATGACAATTTTAGATTAGTCACAATTTCAAAAGAGATTATCATAATCATAAATGTGTTAGATCTAAATGAGTTAGATCAAATTCACAATCCACCCCCCCTCCCATGATTTCACAATTAAAAACAAACAAACTGATTTAGCCCAGCAGATCCTGGTTAGCCACTTTGAGACTCCTTAGGATAGTGATAAAGCAGGATATCAAATCCAAACTCTTGTTCTTCTTCTAGTTGGTTTATAACTCCACATTTTAAAGCCTTTTCTGTCTTTTTAAAAACCAACCTCCAGCAATGTCTGTGTGGTAATCATTTTAGCTTTTTCTTTAAAAGATCAATTGTGAATGCCTGGAGATAGGATTCAAGGCGCTGTTGATTGGCAGTATAAATATCAGTACACAGAACACCTAGGGTGAAAAACTGAAAGAGCATTTGAAACATAACCCTGTGTTTTTCATTTGCAAGATATACAAAGTGGCATAGATGTGTGTTATATTTTAAAAGCAGAGCCTCAAGGTAAACTGATTCCTCATTCCCAGATCTACAGAACTTTAATAAGAAAGCAAAAATACAACAATGTTTTTCAAATCATGAAAGAAAGAAACAAAGACGTTTGCATCCAAGGGGGGGAGGATTCCAGTATATCCTATTGCTGAAACAATGAAGTTGGTTGTGAACATAAGAGTCCTTTCTGAGCAGACTAAAGGAACATCTGGTTCAGCATTCTGTTCTCACAGTAGCCAATCAGATGCCTGTGGGAAGCCCTAAAGCAGGACACGCCCACAACTCTTCCCACTCATGTTCCCAAGAAAGTGGTGTTCAGAGGCATACTGTATTTAGTACTGGAGGCTGCTGACATCCATCTGTCTCAAAAGGCAATGGGGGCAAAGTCAAATTGCTGGAGAATCACAGCGCCTGCTGTGGCTGCAGAGACCAGTAACTTGTAAGTGCTGCCTCCCAGGTTTCTTACTGCATTAGCAGCGCCTAAGTGACCTCTCTGAGATGCAAGCCTGGGCAGTGTGTATGGAGGTCCTGGGATGCCCAGATGACAACAAACACACACACACACACACACACCCCTGGACTTGCTGATGTGGTCCAAAGGAAAGCAGAGCAAGACATTTGGTACCGCCTTGGCTGCAGGAGATGCCAGAATTTGTGTAGGGTTTGTTGTTGTTGTTTAGTCATTTAGTCGTGTCCGACTCTTTGTGACCCCATGGACCAGAGCACGACAGGCCCTCCTGTCTTCCACTGCCTCCCGCAGTTTGGTCAAACTCATGCTGGTAGCTTCGAGAACACTGTCCAACCATCTCGTCCTCTGTCGTCCCCTTCTCCTTGTGCCCTCCATCTTTCCCAACATCAGGGTCTTTTCCAGGGAGTCTTCTCTTCTCATGAGGTGGCCAAAGTATTGGAGCCTCAGCTTCAGGATCTGTCCTTCCAGTGAGCACTCAGGGCTGATTTCCTTCAGAATGGAGAGGTTTGATCTTCTTGCAGTCCATGGGACTCTCAAGAGTCTCCTCCAGCCCCAGAATTCAAAAGCATCAATTCTTCGGTGATCAGCCTTCTTTATGGTCCAGCTCTCACTTCCATACATCACTACTGGGAAAACCATGGCTTTAACTATGTGGACCTTTGTTGGCAAGGTGATGTCTCTGCTTTTTTTTTGCTTTTTTTTTTTGCTTTTGTGTAGGGTTTACTCCTTAGCATTTACTTCTTCCAAAGATGTCTCTTCCAAAGATGTCAGGGTTTTTTTTGGGGGGGGGGCTACTCCCAAAGCCTTTGACCCACTCTGTGATTCAGAACAGGCCCCTCCCCCCTTTCCACAGACTTTGATTCCCAATTCAGCCATTGGTAAGGTTGATTTGATTCCCCAATGTAGCTCTTCATTCACGCCTTCTTCCTTGGCAGGGAGGACGCCATTTGTAGCTTGCCTCAGGTGCCAAAATGTCTTGGGCCGGCCCTGTCATCATGGCTAGTAGTCACTGGTAGCATTATGTTCCATTCATTTGTCTGTAAGATACAGAATTCTCTATGCTGCATTGCAGAAAAATCCTAAGCAGATGGGTAGGGGTTGAATCACCTGGTTGTATGCAATGTAAACATTCATGGTAATATGAGCTGCAGGATCTTGTGTGGGCATAATGTTGGACTGCATTTTAGCATTTAACAACTTGGCAGGAGAAAACAGTTGTAAAAATCCCAACAACTAATAAAATTATATTACACTAGAATAAACACTATCATTTCTTGGATAGGTATTCATATTTTAGCAATGTCTTTATCTTCATCCCCCACAATTATAATTTTTAAGAGTATTCTAGGTCCTAACCTGCCATGGGGGAAAATATAAAATAGGAGCGTTCTGAATAATTTTTAGCTAACAGAGCCAGTGATTCATCCCCGTCTTTCTGAAGCTTGGTGCTGACTTTCCCAGTTCACACAGAATTTAGAAATCATTCTTACAGCCATGTCCTACGCTTGTTTACTTGGAAACAAGAGCCACTATCCTGTATGTATTCCAAGTAATCATGCAGAGGACTGTAGCCCCAGACACATTTATGAAAATACTTGTTATTCAGCGAAGCCCTTGGGACCCATGGATGAGTGAGGACTGTTAGACAAGACTGCTAGGGAGTAGTGAGAGAGCTTAGCCACAGAGGCCAAGGTCAAACGGGCCCCAAGTGTACAGGAGCAACAGCATCTTAAATAGCAGGCAAAAGCTCACCCCATACAGAAAAGTGCAAAACTTATGGGAAAGATTCATCAAGAGTCAAGGTCTCCTTGAGATTGAAGTCCTCCTCAAAAGGAAGCCTCTCTTTGACAAGAGCTGATGGAGTTCTCCTGGACCCCTGAATGTGGTTTCCCTAACAGCAACCCACTATGAACCACCATCGGCAAGCAACAGATATCTCCCATGTTTAAGAAAATATTTCATTTCTATGCTATTCATGCTGTTTTAAATGTGTATTCTATATTTGACCTTTAATAATGTCGTTTTGAAATCTTTAAGGCACCGTATTTTTTGCTCTATAAGACTCATCTTTTCCCTCCTAAAAAGTAAGGGGAAATGTGTGTGCGTCTTATGGAGCGAATGCAGGCTGCGCAGCTATCCCAGAAGCCAGA
Source organism: Podarcis cretensis (assembly GCF_951804945.1). NCBI lineage: Eukaryota > Metazoa > Chordata > Lepidosauria > Squamata > Lacertidae > Podarcis > Podarcis cretensis. The sequence continues at coordinate 28,163,063 of NC_137173.1, read as the reverse complement.
ACAGCAAGAGGGATTGCTGCTTTCACTGCACAGTGATCCCTCTTGCTGTTCTGGCTTCTGAGATTCAGAATATTTTTTTTCTTGTTTTCCTACTCCTCCAAAAACTAGGTGCGTCTTGTGGTCTGGTGCATCTTATAGAGCGGAAAATATGGTAATTTCTTTTGTTCACTTTGCTGCGTCAAATGTGCATTCTCAATGTGTATTTGTAATGCATTGTTTTGACATCTTTAAGATAGTATTTTAGTTTGCTTTGAATGTATATGTTTTTCCTTGAAATGTTTCATTCAATGTTTCGATGTAGGTTAACAGCTTTGAGATTTCTTTTCCTTAAAAAAATATAAAGTGGTATAGAAATGAAAATAATAATAATAATAATACAGAAAACAGAGAGGGGGAAATTGGGCAGCAGTTTCATTTTACTTAGGTTTTCCTTTTGGAACAGATATAATCTTTTTTTTTTTTTACAACAAAGGCAGGAATCCAGCAGATGGCACCAGTGAATGTTATAAAGAGAAACTTATTTGCAAATGCAAAATCTTTGCAAATGTGGCTCCTTGCATTTTATGTCTGGAAGGTAGTCTTTTGACACAAAATGTACACACGTTGGTTTCACTCCTGCTGACAAAGAGAGATCTGAGTCAGATTCTATACCTCCCAAAAGGGCTGCTTGCCTTTTTCATATGCAGATGACACAACCTTGATGGCAGAAAGTGAGGAGGAATTAAAGAACCTTTTATTGAGGGTGAAAGAGGAGAGTGCAAAATATGGTCTGAAGCTCAACATCAAAAAAACGAAGATCATGGCTACTGGTCCCATCACCTCCTGGCAAATAGAAGGGGAAGAAATGGAGGCAGTGAGAGATTTTACTTTCTTGGGCTCCATGATCACTGCAGATGGTGACAGCAGCCACGAAATTAAAAGACGCCTGCTTCTTGGGAGAAGGGCAATGACAGGCCTAGACAGCATCATGAGAAGTAGAGACATCACCTTGCCAACAAAGGTCCGTATAGTTAAAGCTATGGTTTTCCCAGTAGTGATGTATGGAAGTGAGAGCTGGACCATAAAGAAGGCTGATCGCCGAAGAATTGATGCTTTTGAATTCTGGGGCTGGAGGAGACTCTTGAGAGTCCCATGGACTGCAAGAAGATCAAACCTCTCCATTCTGAAGGAAATCAGCCCTGAGTGCTCACTGGAAGGACAGATTGTGAAGCTGAGGCTCCAGTACTTTGGCCACCTCATGAGAAGAGAAGACTCCCTGGAGAAGACCCTGAAGTTGGGAAAGATGGAGGGCACAAGGAGAAGGGGGCGACAGAGGACGAGATGGTTGGATAGTGTTTTCGAGGTTACCAGCATGAGTCTGACCAAGCTGCGGGGGGCAGTGGAGGACAGGAGTGCCTGGCGTTCTCTGGTCCATGGGGTCACGAAGAGTCGGACACGACTAAACGACTAAACAACAACAACAACAAACCCATTTTTAATATCACCTCACTGTTTCTAATATTATCCCTAGAAAGCACATTATCGGAAATAGCATGGAACAAATTCCCATAGGGACCGACTGCTAGGTCACATCCCTGATCTTTAACAATTTAACTCTATGAATGTCCGCTCAGAAGGAAGCTTTAATGAAGCTTACACCTTGATAAATGGAAATAGGGTAAGGCAAAAAAAAAAAAAAACCCAAACACAACTTTCTCCTTCTTCCTCATATGCCTGTCTATTAGATTGTAAGGTTGTGGGCTAAGTTTTGTATAGCGTTTTTGTGTTATTTTAGGTGCTTAAGAAATAACTATAGATATAAATGGCTAGTTAAATAAAATAGGTGATGGTTCATCTATGTTGAGAGTATACCACTCAAGAGAGCAGATTCCCTGAATGTGCTTTGTATGTGGATAATCTCTCTCTCTCTCTCTCTCTCTCTCTCTCTCTCTCTCTCTCTCTCTCTCTCAACAGTCTGGTTTCTGCTAGACCCCTCAGTTTGGTTGTGACTTTGCAGTGAACTGTAAAATTTGACTTTGTATTGTAAGGCGTGCTTAAACCAATTTTCCAGTTCGAGCATAATCAGAAACTATGATTTAACTAAGCACAGTATCTTTCTTGACGCTAAGGGAGGAGAGAGGGATAAGGAGGAAATGTTCAGGCACAAGACTTGTTCTAAGCCTGATAAGCCATGGTTTATTGGATAACAATTATTATAGCTGAACCTAAAGGCCTAAAAGCAAAGATGATCTGGTATGAAAATCAAACACTGCTGCCATGGGCTTAGCCAGGATTTTTGTTGTGGGGTGGGGCAGGGCTTTGTTGGCTGGGCCGGACTTTTGTTAGGGGGGACAGAGCCAATGTGATTGGTCAATTAAGTACTTCTATTGTTTTACTTGATGGGGGGACTGCCTGGCCTGCCCCCCCCCCCGGCTACACCCATGACTGCTGCATTCTATCTGTAATAGTATTTTCTTTCTTAATATTTTCTTCTTGTGATGTTGGCTAACCAAAGAAGAGGAATGAAACCATCTGGCTGTCAACTGCAAATTTAAACGACTTTGAAGATTTGATGGATGCCAGGAGGATGAAAAGCGGAATGCGACGGAGACTGAACAGTCAAAACCGTTGTCAAAATCAAGAAGTCGAGGTGTCAAGAGACAAAGATGAGCTGATCATGTCTCTTTGTGTGTGTTTTTTTAGGACTTCTGAAGCGAGTATGATTAAATATATAGGCTACAGAAGGGGAACATTTGGACTCCAACCTGTAACAGCACGGTTAATAGTTAGGAATGAAGGGAGTCATATTAAGCACAACAACATTTGGAGGACCACAGGTTCTTCATCCTTGATATAGATCTTGAAGCTGTGATGACAAGACAGTGGTCACATTATGTGTTTAGGTTCTGCCATACTGTTAAATAGGGCTACCATACATCTGGACATTCCTGGGATCCCAAAGGCAGAATTGATGCCCAGGGGAAATTTCTGAAATGTGGCATTTTGTCTCCTGGATCTTAGGCAAGTCAATTGAAAAATCAAACTTTTTCAGGCTTTTTTGTAAAAAAAAAAAAAAAAAAAAAAAAAGTTCAACAACTTCCTTTTGGGTTTTCCTCAACAACTTTCAAGGTGTCCTGGTTTTTTACTTTAATCCTATGCTAAAACACAGCATCTGAAGAAAAGAAGTGCTTAGGAAACATTCTGGAAAGCGAAAGAGTTTTCATTAAGGTAATTGACCTGCTATTCAAAGATGAAATGAATGTCACCGATAACATTAAGATGAAATGATAGGTGCAGTACTCTGAGGTTGTGAGACCAGCATGAAGACATCATGGAAAATCAGCACTGTGGCCTTGAGGGGGAAATGGCTTCAAACCAGTTTTATCTGAGGAATAAAACAGAGAGCACTTTTCTCTGCCCATCATTATAGATTTATGGATTTTAAGGCCAGAGGGGATTACTATGATTGTCTAGTCTAACCTTCTACCCATAACACAAAGAGCTGAATGCATCTGCCCTGCACTTATTTATAGCTCAAGCGAGTCTCACTGAAGATAGAAATGCAAATAGAATTATGTCGCGCGGGGAGGGGGGAGCCTCTAAAAGTATGATCGATCTCTGTTTTTCTACTTAAAATTTCTATATAGCTTCTGTTCCTTTTTAATCTTAATGTAATTCACTTTCGGTAGTTATCTTGTATGCATCTTTTTTAAAGAGTCCCCCCCCCCAATTGCATTTAACCTGACTGCTCTCTTATAATGGCTTTCTTCAGTGTGGGTTGTTAAGCAGTTCAAGCTTTGACATCTATTAACACAGCATTAGTGCGTACCTTGAAGGGTCAAACACTTTCCTGTAGATGACCACACACAACACACTCCACTCCAGGAAAACCAACAGCAACACAGTCCTCATTGTCCTAGAGGAGACCAGCGGCTTAATGGAATGCTGGGGAATAGAGTTCTCCAAAGATGCTTCATTAGGTCAGTGGGCTATAAAATTTTAGATAATATGTAGTATTAGGTAAGTCTTGAAAAATATAAACACTTTTAGGGGAAAGTCACATAGCAGGAGCCACAGCAATACAATATATTTTACAAAACTCTCGTTGCTGTTATTAATTTATAAAGTGTGTAAAATTTTCTGAACACTGTACAGAGATTTAAAATAAACAGTCCCTGCCTATAGGATTACAATCAAATATACATGATGCAAAAGGAACAGGAGGTGGGGAGGGAAAAGGGAAAACAAAAACATTAAAGTGCCTGTTCTTAAATTATATGCAATTACACACCTTAAAAAAAATTGATTCTACAAGAAACAAAAATACAGGTCTCGTGTGTTAACTCACAAACAATGCAGAAACAGGTAGACAAAGGGTTGAGGAACTGGAGTCCAAGCAGTTAAGTTCCTTTTAACAAAGAAAACCTCTCCAGAAATAGCCAGGTTTTTTTTTAACCCTCTATAAATTCATTTATATAGGTTGAAAAGGGAAATCCAGCTCGCCCCCCAAACCTTTTTTTAAAAAAATACCTATAAAAGTAGGCCATTTTAAGCCAATCTCCATCTACTGTGGGAAAGGAGGCAGTCTGTCCAGGGTGAGAGACACATCCACTGCAAATAAATCTCCAAATTGCTTCCTACCCATTCCTTCCCATCCTCTAAATTATGCATACTATTCCATGCTGGGACGCGGGTGGCGCTGTGGGTTAAACCACAGAGCCTAGGGCTTGCTGATCAGAAGGTCGGCGGTTCGAATCCCTGTGACGGGGTGAGCTCCTGTTGCGCGGTCCCTGCTCCTGCCAACCTAGCAGTTCGAAAGCATGTCAAAGTGCAAGTAGATAAATAGGTACCGCTCCGGTGGGAAGGTAAACGGCGTTTCCGTGCGCTGCTCTGGTGCTGGCCACATGACCCGGAAGCATGACCCCTCGGCCAATAAAGCAAGATGAGCGCTGCAACCCCAGAGTCTGTCACGACTGGACCTAATGGTCAGGGGTCCCTTTACCTTTACCTTTATTCCATGCTACTGAAATCAGAGTGGTCTGAGACCAGACTGAGAGGGGAAAGAGGTGGTTATAATTAACATAATTGATCTTATAATGACCAACTGGAATGACCCCAGAGAAGACAGTTCTGGGAGAAGAGGAGCCAAAATTGTAGTTTTGTCCTAGCAAACCCTATGAAGTTTTTTTTATTGTGTTTTATGACATTTTTATTTTATATTGTTGCAAGTCACCCCGAGTAGTGCTCATAGGCTCTAGAACAGGGGTCACCAACCTAAGGCTTGGGGGCCAGATACGGCCCAGTCGTCTTCTCAATCTGGCCCATGGATGGTCCAGGAATCAGCATGTTCTTTACATGAGTAGAATGTGTCCTTTTATTTAAAATGCATCTCTGGGTTATTTGTGGGCCATAGGAATTTGTCCCCCCCCCCAAAAAAAAAATAGTCCGACCCACCACGTGGTCTGAGGGACAGTGGACCAGCCCACGGCTGAAAAAGGTTGCTGACCCCTGCTATAGAAGGGTGAAAGGGACTAATGTGATCCAGATGTATATCCACCTTCTCTCTGAACAGGGTTCCTAATCAAGTGTGGAAATCCATGAATGGAAGCTGGTTCAATTCACAAATGTTTCCTGGTTGGTTTGTTCATTTAAACTTATCTAAAATAGAATATATGGAATTGGCGGAAATGACTGGCAGAATCCAAGACCAGGGAGAAGAGTCGGTAGAAGAAGATTGGAAGAAATTTAAAGACTATTTACAGAAGTATTGTAAAATTAATGAATGTTAGAATGATGTCGGCATGAAGTCAAGGGGTTCTTAGCAGTAACGCTAGAAAGGAGTAGGTGAAAATGGATTTTTAATTGGCGAGAAAGTAAAGTTATAACATATTAAGATAAGGGATTAAGATAAAAATAAAGAGGGAAAGGATTTGTTGAGTTAATCAATCGAACTGGAATACAAAAAAAGGGAGGTGTGGGGAGGTCAGCGAAACAGGTAAATGAAAGATAAGTTATGGAATGATGGATTTATTTTTAATTGTGTTTAATTTTTCTGTATTTTGTATTTTTCTTTTTACCTTTTTACCTTTTTATCTTTTTTCTTTCTTACCTCTGTAACCTTTTTGAAATTTCAATAAATATTACTTTAAAAAAAAAATAAACTTATCTAAAATAACTCTTCATTTCCAGGCTGAAAACTTATACATGCTTAATTGGGACAGTCCCATTGAACACAGTGGGATTAACTTCTGAGTAAATTTGCACAGGATTTGGCTGCAATATAATATTGATTATATACGTGGGTTCCCATCTTTGAATGAATATTTTTGTTCTCTATTCATGTATGTTACTCATTTCAATGCTAATCTAAAATGGCATATTGGTTAACAACATTAACAGCGAGCTGCTGAAATGCCATAGAAACCTTATCAATTGCAGTTAAGCATTCAGAATTGTTGTCGTTTTGGAGAAAAGGTGTATTTTTCTGTAAGAATTATAGCTGAGCTCCAAGTATTACATGTAAAGATAGTGGAGAGATCTGTTTAGAAAGTCTCATCATAACAGCCCAACACAGAACATTCATATAATAGTGAATGGATTTCATTACTCGAACAGGCTGAACAATCTCTTTTAATTTCCCTTCTCTCCCCATGCCAAAGCATGTGATGTGACTGGTATTTGTTCCTTTTCTGAAAATTTCAGTGCACTGTCAATTGTGTGGATTTCAAGGATATTTTGGGTTATAGCCAACATGAGTCATAGAATAGATCCACTGAAATCAAGTTGACTATCTACCCTTTATCTTTAATAACTACATGTTCACCTTCTCGTAACTTTTCTCTCCCCTTTCCTCAAATTCATCATTTTGCTCATCTTCTCTGAGGTTAGGTCTGCCTTCCTAGACTGCTACTGCGTCCATCTTTCTCCAGAACTATTTGTCACTGACTTCAACAACTTTGCCTCTATTTTGCCGAACCAGAGCAATGAGTTTACTGCCCAGAAACTCCATCACAAATATGTTTTCAAAGCTGTCACTAACACATTTGCCATAGAGGACCTAGTTGTTTGGAGTAAGTGGACCCATTTGCAAAAGCAATGTTGGGATTCTTCTCAGCCTCCAATCCCAAGCAAATTCCTCAGGTGGAGTGGGTCTTCTGAATAAGTCCTGTTCTATGATTGGGACAGGAGAAAGTTGAAGGAACCAGGATTACTACTAGAGAGTGCCTTCATAGTCTTGGTAAAGTTCCCATATACAGTGGTACCTCAGGTTAAGTACTTAATTCATTCTGGAGGGCCGTTCTTAACCTGAAACTATTCTTAACCTGAAGCACCACTTTAGCTAATGGTACCTCCTGCTGCTGCCGCACCGCTGGAGCACGATTTCTGTTCTCATCCTGAAGCAAAGTTCTTAACCTGAAGCACTATTTCTGGGTTAGCGGAGTCTGTAACCTGAAGCGTATGTAACCTGAAGCGTATGTAACCCGAGGTACCACTGTACTTCTTTTGCTAGTCACAAGTCAATGGCTGACAGTGACTAGGAAATAAGTCAAAACAAAAAAATTCCTTCCAGTAGCACCTTAAAGACCAACTAAGTCAGTTCTTGGTATGAGCTTTCGTGTGCATGCACACTTCTTCAGATACACTGAAACAGAAGTTTCCAGACCCTTCTATATAGTGAGAAGGTGGGGAGGGGTATTACTCAGAAGGGTGGTGGGAATGGGTGATTGGCAGATAGCTGTGATGAGCCTGTTGACGACTCTTAACGACTGCAATGGGTCTTACAGGAAAAAGCAAGGGGTGAAAAGGTGAAAAATGGCTTTGTCATGTATAATGAGATAAGAATCCAAGGTCTTTGTTCAGACCAGGTCTCTCCATGGTTTTAAGTTTGGTGATAAGTTGCAATTCAGCAGCTTCTCTTTCCAGTCTATTTCTGAAATTCCTTTGTAGTAAAACAGCTACTTTGAGATCTTGTATAGAATGTCCTGGGAGATTGAAGTGTTCTACTGGTTTCTCTGTCTTGTGATTCCTGATGTCCGATTTATGTCCGTTTATTCTTTGGCGTAAGGTCTGGCCTGTTTGTCCAATATAGAGAGCTGAAGGACACTGTTGGCATTTGATGGCATACACAATGTTAGACGATGAGCAATTAAATAGTCCCGAGATGGTATGTGTGATGTTGTTGGGGCCAGTAATGGTGTTGTCCGGGTGTATGTGGCAGCAAAGTTGGCATCTGGGTTTATTGCAGGCTCTGGTGCCAGTGTCCGTGTTAGGTCTGGTTGTAGTATTATTGTGGGTTAGGAGTTGTTTAAGATTGGGTGGCTGTCTGTAGGCAATGAAAGGTCTTCCTCCCAGAGCTTGAGAAAGAGAACTGTCATTGTCCAGGAGAGGTTGTAGATCTCTGATGATGCGTTGTACTGTTTTAACTTGGGAGCTGTATGTGATGACTAGGAAATAAGTGTCTCTGGAAGACAGGACCAAAGAGCAGACTTCAGTTTGAGAAAGACACAGAGAGCTGAGTTTAGTTTCTATAAGCAACTTAAAAGGTAAAGGTACCCCTGACCGTGGACGACTCTAGGGTTGCAGCGCTCATCTCGCTCTATAGGCCGAGGGAGCCGGCGTTTGTCTGCAGACAGCTTCTGGGTCATGTGGCCAGCATGACTAAGCCGCTTCTGGCGAACCAGAGCAGCGCATGGAAACGCCGTTTACCTTCCCGCCGAAGTGGTACCTATTTTTCTACTTGCACTTTGACGTGCTTTCAAACTGCTAGGTTGGCAGGAGCTGGGACCGAACAACGGGAGTTCACCCCATCATGGGGATTTGAACCGCTGACCTTCTGATTGGCAATCCCTAGGCTCTGTGGTTTAGACCACAGCACCACCTGCGTCCCTATAAGCAACTTAGGATGCTGTCAGTGTCCCTGGAGATCTGATGTGGCACTTTGGTTGGCTGGTTTATTTATTTATCTTCCAGCTTTCCTCCAGGAAGCTCATGCATGGTTCTTCCCCTCCTTGTTTAATCCTCACACAACAACCCTGCAAGGTAGGTTAGGCTGAGAGACAGTACCTGGCCCAAGTTGACTCAGTGAGCTTGGCAGAGCGGAGATCTGAACCATGATCTCTAATTTAGCTGCCTCTCTGGCAATGATACATCCAGTTACCCAGGAGTAAGCCCCACCAAATTCTTCTGAATTTTGTGCTGTTAAGCCTGGGTAGCAAAAGGCAGCCTATAATTGACTGTGTTTTAACATATTGTTCGCCTATTAATACTTGAGGAAGATGCAAACATCCTCCACAGGATGGCAGTGTTCTACATGGTTAAGGTACAACATTTTCCCTGTGTAAATGTATTAATTCCTATTATTCTCTCTGTGTGTGTTTCATTCAAGAGGTCTAGATAGAAAACAGAGGATTATATGTATCTCTTATCTATGCACACATACTTAACCAAGTGAGGATTTATTTGCAAATGACATGCTCCTGAAAGGGTAGCAACTATATCTGAAGAACATTTCGCCTTTTGTGCTTGAGAATAAAGTGTGTTTAGCAGGATCACTGTCTGTTTTTGCATGCAAACTGGTCAACAATTTGTTCTTAGATATACTGACTTCTCTACTAACACTGATGAATTCTTGCTTAAAGGATGCTGGATTCTCCTATGTTGTCCTCATTTATTTTTAAAGTGCGTTTTTCTATTGCCATCCCCTCCATGTACTATATTACTGTATAATAAAACACTAACTGTAACAAAATATGTGCCTTGGCAACCTTCCAAGCAATGAAATGACAAGTAAATTTCGGAAAAATAAGCTGATACCTGAAAATCCATATTGCTGTGTGAGTAACCCCATCCTATTTATTGCACTTAAGCATTTCAAATACAAGAGACAACCTGTAGTCTATGGTGTCCAATCACACTACACTATTTGGCCACAATTCAGTACAGAGTTTTAGTTTCAATGTGTTTGTCCAATGATTTTAATAAGGAAGTGTGCCTATATGGTGTATTGAAATTTCCATGTACATATTGTTGTTTAGTCGTGTCCGACTTCGTGCCCTATGGACCAGAGCATGCCAGGCACTCCTGTCTTCCACTGCCTCCCGCAGTTTGGTCAAACTCATGTTAGTAGCTTCCAGAACACTGTCCAACCATCTCGTCCTCTGTCGTCCCCTTCTTGTGCCCTCCATCTTTCCCAACATCAGGGTCTTTTCCAGGGAGTCTTCTCTTCTCATGAGGTGGCCAAAGTATTGAAGCCTCAGCTTCACGATCTGTCCTTCCAGTGAGCACTCAGGGCTGATTTCCTTCAGAATGGATAGTGTTAAGTTGTGGGCGAACATAGCAGACGACACAGCGATTTCTCCAGAGCAGCCCTTTATTTGTACGCTGGACAGAACTGAACAGCAAACAGCTCAGCCGGCCTGCTTTTATAGACAGCCGGCTGTCAACATTGTAGCAACAACAACCCAGGGTTTCCCGCCTAAAATAACTGACGTGGACCTGAGTGAAAACTATCTACAGTATCCCCCTGCTGGCCCAGGGTGAGAACTTCAGTACATAACACCCCTCCCCACCGAGATAAGGCGTTAGTTACAATCGTAATGGTTTCCTTATATACAGCACTACGCGTAATGGTTCAATTAGGCACAAAAGCATATCAGTTACATTTCCCATACTTAGACCAACAGTGATACATGTCCAACAACATAGTCCTTTAAATAAATTGGGCGCTTGGAAACTCTGCCAGATCGCCGGGGACTGGTAGCCAAGTCCGGGGGGCCACACAATTCTTGCTGAGGCTGTGGTGCAACCCTAGGTGGCATTGAAACCAAATCCCCTGGATCCGCTGCTGTGGGTGAAGCCTCCGCAAGTGGAGTGGTCTGAGTCTGTGGTAAGTCTGGCAGACCCTCTGAAGCGGCTTGGTTCGGCTCCACGCTGGCAGTTTGCGAGGGAGGTGTAGGTGGAGCCTCGCCATCTGTAAGTGTCACTTCTGGAGCCACAAGCACAGTTGGGGGCACCACGGTAGTGTCCAAGTCCCCAACCCTGCGCCTAAGCTGGTCTATGTGCCGGCGCCACAAGCGTCCGTCTTCAAGTGCCACCTGATACGAGCGAGGTCCAGTGACTCCCACTACTGTGGCTGGCACCCAAGGAATGTCCCCCACATAGTTCTGGGCAAAGACCTGGTTTCCTGGAACAAATGACCGTGGCGCGTTGGCACAGCCTGGGGGTTCGGCCACAGCAAAGTCCGGGTGCAGCCGGTCGAGCGGTGACCTGAGGCGGTGGCCCATAAGCAGTTCAGCAGGACTCCGCCCTGTGGCCGCATGAGGGGTGATGTGTTGCACGAACAAGTATTCGGCGACCCGCTCGTGCCAGTCTCCCCGGTCCAGGCGCGCCAGTGCCTCTTTTGTCGAGCGCACCATTCTCTCCGCTTGCCCGTTGCTGGATGGATGAAAGGGTGCCGTTAAGGCATGGCGGATGCCCAGTCCCAAAAGATACCGCTCAAAAGTGCCTGACGTGAACTGCGGTCCGTTGTCGGAGACAAGGACATCAGGAAACAGGCCTCGCAGCACCCGGATGACGGCCTCAGTAGTGGTGGAGGGCATCAGGGCCACCTCCAGCCATTTGGAATAGGCGTCCACCACTACCATAAAGGTCCGGTCGTGAAAGGGGCCAGCCAGATCGATGTGCACCCTCGACCAGGGTGTCTTTGGTGTCTCCCAGGTGTGTCCCTTAGCTGCTGGTGGTGCAGGCCACGACTCTTGGCAGGCTTGACAGGTGGGCACCCAGACAGTGATGGCATCGTCCATGTTAGGCCACCAGATGTAACACCGAGCCAACGCCTTCATTTTGACAATTCCTGGGTGGCCAACGTGCAGAGCCTCCAGGACGCGCTGATGGAGTCCCTGGGGAATCACGACGCGGTCTCCCCACAGCAGACAGCCTTGATGAGCCGAGAGTTCATGTTGTCTGGTTGCGAAGGACTGGAACTTCAATGCAAAAGGCCCTTGTGGCCACCCCCTCCACACCCAGTTGAGCACCCGGCTGATGGTGCAATCCTGGGCAGATGTGGAGGCCACAGTGGCAGCCGATACAGGTGCTGCCGGAAGATCCTCAATCAGGAGGAGCGATGAAGCTGGAGCCGGGTCTTCCACAAACACTGGAAGAGGGCAACGGCTGAGGGCGTCGGCATGGCCCATCGATTTCCCCGGGCGATGGACGAGCCGGTAGTGGTAGGCAGCCAGGAAAACAGTCAATCGCAGCATGCGTGGCGAGAGGACCGGTGGAGTTGGACGATCACCGGCGAGGAGGCCCAGGAGCAGCTTGTGGTCGGTGATGAGGTCAAAAGTCCTGCCATAGAGGTATTCATGGAACCTCTTCACTCCAGCCACAAGTGCCAGTGCCTCCTTGCCGAGCTGGCTGTAATTCCGTTCCGTCGGAGATAGCGTCCTGGAAAAGTAGGCGAGCGGTGCTTCTCTTCCGTCTGGAAAATGGTGACTAAGGACAACGCCAATGCCAAAAGGTGAGGCGTCGCAGGCAAGGACCAGCGGCCTGGATTCACTGTACTGTACCAGCACACGGTCCGATGAAAGGAGAGCCTTGACCGCGTTGAAGGCCGCCGTCTCCCGATGACCCCAGGACCAAGGCGTCTTTGTGCTGAGGAGTCGGTGAAGAGGCTCAGCCACCGTGGCTTTGTGGGGCAGGAACATGTTATAAAAATTCAGCAGCCCCAGCAACGCCTGCAACTCCGTCTTGTTCTTTGGGATGGGGGCCTGCTGGATAGCGCGGATCTTGGATGTGGTCGGGTGAAGCCCGGAGGCGTCGATAAGATAGCCCAGGAACTCTACCTGTGGAACGGCGATCTGGCACTTCTCCCTCTTTACCTTGAGCCTGGCCTCTTGGAACCTGGTCAGCACGGCACGGAGGCGCTCAAACAGCTGCTGGTGTGAGTCTGCGGACACCAAGATGTCATCAAAATATGGTACCACACCCGGAAGCCCTTGCAGGAGATGCTCCATAAGGCTTTGGAAGATGCCAGGAGCCACACTCACCCTGAACTGCAACCGGCGGCAACGGAATGCCCCTCGGTGGGTGACAATTGTCTGGGCTTCAGCAGTGGCATCATCGACGGGCAGTTGTTGATAGGCTTGGGCAAGGTCCAGCTTAGCAAAGACCTTACCCTCACCCAGGGAATGCAGCAGGTGTTGGACAACAGGAACCGGATAAGCGTGCTGCTGAAGTGCCTTGTTGATCGTGCACTTGTAGTCAGCGCAGATTCTCACCGACCCATCTGGCTTGACAGGCGTGACGATGGGGGTTTCCCACTTGGCGTGGTCAACCAGCTCCAAAACTCCTTGGGCGATCAGCTTGTCCAGTTGTTCGTCCACCTTAGCCTTGAGAGCAAAGGGAACCCGGCGTGGCTTTAGCTTGATGGGGGCGACTTGTGGATCAAGGCTAAAGGAGATGGGCGTACCTGTATATTGCCCCAAAGTGCCGTCAAAAACCTCGGCAAAGTCTTTGACCGGACTCTCAGTCTCTGCATTAGAGATGCAGTTGATGCCGGTGACTTCCAGGCCGAGGGCATCAACCCAGTCTAGCCCTAGGAGGCTTAGCCGCTGACCTTCGACCACCACCAACTGGAGCAGGCCCGAAAAATCCTTGAAGGCGATCCGGAACTGGCCAACGCCTACCACGGGAATGTCGTTTCCCTGGTAGTCTCTCAGGTGTATGCAGTAAGAGTCGAGTTGCCTTTTGGACACTCTGGGTACCAGTCTTTTGATGGTGCTCCAAGACACGATGGACAGGGCAGACGCGGTGTCGATTTCCATATCACATGGAGCTCCTTCAATGAGCACCGTGACGTTCAGCTTGCGTCGCGTAGGTGAGTCGGTTTGGCCAATCGTGGTTCCAGAGGGGCAGCAGCAGTTGGTGAGAGCGAAACAGCTTTCCTTGGCAGACTGGAGTGAAGACTTGGACTTGCGAGTCGGTGAAGGGGGTGTGTCAGAGGAAGCTGATCGGCAGACCTTAGCGATGTGGCCCCTTCTGGAACACTTCCTACAGATGGCATCTCTGAATCGACACTTGGCACGGGAATGGTTGCCTCCGCAGCCGGCATATTGCGGTTGGCCCTTGGACTTCTGTTGGAACTTCCTGCGCTCCCGCTTTGTCTGGTGCACATCATCGTCTTCACTGGAGGATGCCTCATCACTGCTGGCCTCTTCATGATGTACTGGAACTGGCTTCCTAGCAAGACGTGGGCTGCTGGACTTGTGGATCTCCTGGGCGGAGCGTTCAGCAGCTTCTGAGGCCACAGCCTCCTCAATGGCTTTCTGTAGCGTGAGGTCTGGCTTGGCGAGGAGACGCCATTGCAGATGGATGTCCCGGACCCCGCAGACGATTCGATCCATCAGGGCATCGTCTAAGTCTCGGAACTCGCAGTGCATTGCAGCCTGTCACAGGGCGGTGGTGTAGTTGTTGATTGACTCCCCCTCTGCCTGGTTCCGGTGATAGAACGCATGGCGGGCAGCAATCTTGGATGGCTTTGGTACGTAGTGGTTGCAGAGCTTCTCTTGGATTGTGTCCCACGGTGTTGCCTGGACTGCTTCAGGCGCAACCAATTCTCGGGCCGTCTCAAACACCTCAGGCCCACAGAGGCTGAGGAATAGGCCCCGCTTACGTTCCTGTGATACATGCATCAGCTCGTTGGCTTGGAGGTAGCAGTCGAACCGAGCGAGGTAGGAGTCCCATGATTCAGAGGCTGGCGCAAAAGGCGGTAGAGGCACAAGTGAAGCCATGATTCCGATGCCGGCATGAAGGGCGATGGATGGAACACCGTGCTCTAGCCAGAACAGTCAGCTCTGAATTGGTTCTGTTCAGTGATTTCGCATTGTGATTAGAAAGAGATTCAGTTCCAAAGCCTGGTTTGCATCAACTCAGGAACCAGTGAAGAGAAAATTTTCTAGGTCTAAGCCCTTCTGGCTGGGACGAAGGTGAATTTCATGAAGCTCAAACAATAGGATGGTACTAGAGACATAGGAATGAAATGCTGGGGATCCAGAGAACTGCAGAGAAGTGGGAAGCCCTGGAAAACCAACAGGGTAAAGAACTTGAAAAAAGTCAACAGGGAAAGAACAAGAAGGATCCACAGTTGGAGGCATGCAAGATTGAGGGGTGAGAAGAAGAGGAGGAGGAGAAGGAGGAGGAGGAGGAGGAGGAGGAGTTTGGATTTGATATCCCTCTTTATCACTACCTGAAGGAGTCTCAAAGCGGCTCACAATCTCCTTTCCCTTTCTTCCCCACAACAAACACTCTGTGAGGTGAGTGAGGCTGAGAGACTTCAGAGAAGTGTGACTAGCCCAAGGTCACCCAGCAGCTGCATGTGGAGGAGCGGGGAAGCGAACCCGGTTCACCAGATTACGAGTCTACAGCTCCTAACCACTACACCACACCTAGGAAGAATAACCATTCCTAAGAGGACTAAGCAGTGTGGTCATGTGAAAATGTAAAGGAAAGCCAAACAGGTGCCAGGTGCTGGGAAATGCCTTCTGAGCTTCACTTAAGAAAGAAACCATTTTTCTTGGATTATTCTGCTGCTCACAGCAAATTATTCCCCCCCCCCCAGGAAAAGAAAATAAAGCAGCCTGTACAAACCCTTTTAGCCATGATTTTAGCCATGATTGCCCTTGCCAACTTTTTTTCTGCATGTGGTCATTCACAACTTTGCAAGAAGGGGAAGAGAGGGTGAGGGGTAGGATTCAATCTGTTGCTGTGTTAAATGGTCCAGTCTCTCCCTCCCCCCCATCCCCCCCCCCCATAGGACATATGCCTTGCTGATGATCTTTGTCATTCACGAACAGACAATGGTTTGAAATCTTTCATTTTGTTTCCCACCCCAATTAAAGAAGGCTCATAGTAAAAACTGCCCGAGGGCAATAGCTACCTCATGGTGGGGAATCGGTAATAAGAGCAAAGAATATAGGAATGCAATGATATCCGTTATGCAGGAGTTGATCCTGCCACCGTCAGGAGAATTGGAAAATGCAACATTATTTTCACACATCGCCTTACAAACTTAACAAAATAGCAACTGCTTCAGATGGAGTATGGGTAATGCTAACAACAAAAGACTAACAGATACAGAACCACGAACCCCCATCCCAAGTCTGGAGGTCAAAGAACCTCAATTCAGTGTCTAGTCGAGAGGGGAAAAGGCAGCTCTGAGCTTGCATAGGTGATGAAGGAAAGCACTGTGAAAGTTTGCCTATTTATTACATCTATATCCCACCTTGGAAACCCCCAAGGAACTTGAGGTGGTGCACATGGTTCTTCTCATTTAATTTCCACAATAATCCTATGAGGCAGGTTAGGCTGAAAGGCAGTGACTGGTTCAAGGCAACCAGTGAGCTCCATGGCCAGTTAGGGATTTGAACCCTGATCTCCCACCACTCTGACACTACACCACTCTAGTGCTCAAGTTCAAACGCTTATGAGCCTATCTCAGCAGTAGCGCCTGCCCAACTGCGCATGTCTAACTAAGCGCTAGGTTGCAGCCAAAAATGTTGTTTTCCTTCGCTTCCTGCTGCAGCAGCTGCAAGGCAGACTCAACTGAGCTGGGGTGAATCTGTAGGTTTGATTTAGGGTTCTAGCTACACGTACCAAGGCTGGCAATGACAACTCCTGATGGCTTCTGAAAAGTTTCCCAACACCAGTTGGACACATAGAAATATCCCCATTAATGTGAATGGACAATTTGCTGAAAGGATTGCTGGGGACATAGAACGTACCCATCCGTGTGTGTTGTGCGTGTGTGTTTTAACTGGAAGGAGAATACAGAGCAGAATTTCACAGATGGCTCACTTCTTTAACAAGCCATATCCAAGCCCCAGGCTCCAAAACATCTGACCTTTGAAAAGTCTGATTTAAATTTGTGTGTTTACATTCGAGTCAATCTCAAGCAAAAGCAATGAATTAGGCAGATACCAGATGACATCTGCCTGGGATTAACTCATGTTTTTTTCTACAGCTGTGAAATTCAGCGTTGGTTTGACAACATGTTGTATTGTATCTGCTGCTACTGTATATATTTTGCAAAGTGGATTGTCTGTCAGTCTGTCTGTTCTCTCTGCATTTGGATACTTCTTGAGATGTTGCTGCCATATCTGGCATGGCAGTTCCCAAGATGGAGGAGCCATTTTTGGTCTACATAGGAATAAAATAAAAACCTATTGGTGCCACGCCTCCAGCCAGAATAGATCAGTAAGAACTAAGTGTTCTCAGTGACCAAAGAACGTTGAGTGTTTGTCAGGGTTAAAAACAAAAACAAACATTGGAGAGAGGAAAGAAATGGAGTATTCTGGAAGGATATATTACTGGCAGGCAGGCACATTGAAAAGGAGCTCTCTGCTGCTACCACTTGCCATGTCATGTATAACAGTAAGAAAACTGATGCCTCAGTATGACTTTTGCTTAAGTTTGCATATTCCAGAAAGTATATTGAGATCGATTTGATCAAATGGCTTTAGTAACATTAAACAATGTGAATTGTTTTTGAGAAGACCTAGCTAATGTACAAAAATTAATGTGAATACTTAACATCAACTGTTCCTTTTAGGTCACAGCGACAATAACATTATTACACTTTGCGCTTCAAGGCTTTCTTACTCCATGCCAGCATCTCTGCAGGAAGTCTGGGTAGGTTGCCTTCTTACGGAACTTGTCGAAGATATTTGCATGTCTATTGTTATCACCCAGGAAAAACCATGTTTGACATTTCAGCTTTTAGAATAGCACGTCACATTATCTAAGAAAGTGAAAAAGCATAAGAAATTCATGTAAACATCTTGGTGTCTCTTACATTTTATATTACTTTGACATTATGTACAAGTAGCAAGCAATTAACTGTGAACTGGTAGCTTCGGTTGTTATATATATCAGTGCATATTCCTGCCAAATTATTCATAGTTAGAAGTCTCTAGGCTCTTTCATAGGACTTGCTTAGATCACAATTTAGATCTACAGCATCTGCAACAATCTCACATTATGCATGCTCAGACATTAACATTTTTTTCCACTTGCATTTTCTGTGTAGCTCCCGCAATTTTCTAGCGAGGGAAGTGATGCTTGCAGCATTTTTGATGAAGTTATGAAACTACCTTCTGCCAAGTCAGATCTTTGATCCATCTTGCCCAGCAATGTCTACTCGGACTAACAGCAGCTCCCCAGAGTCTCAGACAGAGAGCTTCATATCGTCTGCTACCCGGTGCAATTTACTGGAGGACCAAACCAGCGACCTTCTGCTTTCAAAGTATGCCTTCTGCTGCTGAGCTCTGCCCACCTAAGACCTGAAACAGAGAGATGCAAGCTCAAATTCATGCTTAGCCATGAAGCATCCAGCTGGCCTTGGGGCAGTCGCCGCTCTGTCTAACATATCTGACATGGTTGCTGTGAGCAGCGGTGGATGCTGGGACTGGTTCATACGATGGCAGGGAGGCTGACAGCAGGTGAAGCCAGAGACAAAGGCAGATGGAGCGGGCTGAGTCTACTTTTGTCCCCATCCTCCTCCCTGCCAAGTTCTACAAGGGCAAAACCGAGACTCAGGAGCAAACAGGCAGCCAGGGGACCCTTTGGACTAGCTGTAAAGCAAGAAGGTATGTGAACTTGGGAGGAATCAAGAAGAAGAAGAAGATTTGGATTTGATATCCTGCTTTATCACTACCCGAAGGAGTCTCAAAGCAGCTAACATTCTCCTTTCCCTTCCTCCCCCACAACAAACGCTCTGTGAGGTGAGTGGGGCTGAGAGTCTTTAAAGACTAGCCCAAGGTCACCCTGCATGTGGAGGAGCGGAGACGCGAACCCGGTTCCCCAGATTATGATACTACCTCTCTTAACCACTACACCACACTGGCTCTCAAGATTGAGTTTAGTGGGGCAGTGACCCATTTACCTTAACGGACCAGTGCCCATTGGTTGTAAGGATGAAGTGTGTGAGTTTGTGATCTTAAGCTCTTGGAGGAAGGTGCTGTAGACATGTAATACATGAAGGATTGCCATGCTCCTTCAGAACCTGCTCAGCCTTTGAAAGCTATTTTAGAGCCACTCCTTTGGGGGATCCGGTGTCACAGGTTAAGAAGTTGGTAACCAGGGAGCAGACCTTTGCAGTGGTGTCGCCCTGATTGCAGAAAGGTCTTCCCAGACAGGCTTGTGAGGCATCAACACCAGTGTGCCCTTACGCACCTTCTAAATTCTCCAGACTCTTTAACATAGTGCTGCATTTTTCTCCCTCTTTTATCTGCTGTTTTTATTTGACTTAACCTTTTCGGTTGATTGCTTCAGCTGGACTGTTGTACGGGAGCGTCTTCACCCCCATTATTCAGCCTGGACACTGAGGTCCAGTTACGAGGGCCTTTTGGTGGTTCCCTTATTGCAAGAAGTGAGGTTAATGGAGAACTAGCCAGAGAGCCTTCTCGGTAGTGGCACCCGTCCTGTGGAACACGCTCCTGCCAGATGTCATAAAAAGTAAAGGTAAAGGTACCCCTGCCCATACGGGCCAGTCGTGTCCGACTCTAGGGTTGTGCGCCCATCTCACTTAAGAGGTCGGGGGCCAGCGCTGTCCGGAGACACTTCTGGGTCACGTGGCCAGCGCGACGAAGCTGCTCTGGCGAGCCAGTACCAGCGCAGCACACGGAAACGCCATTTACCTTCCCGCTATAAAGCGGTACCTATTTATCTACTTGCACTTACGGGTGCTTTCGAACTGCTAGGTGGGCAGGAGCTGGGACCGAAAGATGGGAGCTCACCCTGCCGCAGGGATTCGAACTGCCGACCATGCGATCGGCAAGCCCTAGGCACTGAGGTTTTACGCACAGCGCCACCCGCGTCCCCTGCCAGATGTCATAGAGATAAATAATTATACAACCTTCCTTGGACATCTGAAGGCAGCCCTGTATTGAAACACTTTTAATGTGCAATGTTTTGTTGTGTTGTTGCTGTGTTTCTGTATATGTTGGAAGCTGTCCCGAGTTGCTGGGACAATCTAGTCAGATGGGCGGGGTCCATTATTATTATTATTAAATTATTATATACTGTACTTTATGTATAAGACTAGGTGTTGTTGTTTTTACTAAAAATAATGTTAAAAGGGGGGGTTAGTCTTATACACGGGGGCAATCTTCCCCCATTTTCTTAATTTTGAGTTCCCAAAAATAGGGGGCGTCTTATACATGGGGGGGTGTTATACATGGAAAAATACGGTAAATGTTTTAAATAAAATAAAATGAAATGGTTACTTGCCATCTGATGATGTCTGTCATTTTAGGAATTTACAACAATCTAACACAGCAGAATTGCCCTTGTGGATTTATTTTTTACTCAGTACTGCTTTGAACACTTCCTTTCAGTTTCCCAGCATGCTCAGCTTCCTATATAATTACTTGTCACCATTTTCTGAATCCAGGGGCTAATTGCGTGAACATCTGTCTTTTTCCTTTGTGCCCTTGGTGCAATGACCATTTATAGACATTTAAAGAAAAGACACTTAGAGCCATGGCCACTAGGGGGCAGTGACATCTCATATCTTTTGGTGCGGTCTCATCGCCACTCTAATATAATCTTCAGAAACTTAACCAGTCATGCAGGTATCGACAGCTGTTCTATCCAAGTGCTATTAGTAACACTGTTCAGTACAGTTATTATTTGCCTAGTGCTTCCACGCCACATTAGCACAGCATGTTCACTGAAGGGGTGCTCATAAATTCCATAAATATTTTCTAACTGTGCTCTAACCTAATGACACCAAACGAGAGAAAAAAAGGAAAAAGGAAAAAAAACACATAATGAGATCCTTACTAACGAGGTATTTCGGTGTGTGAAGAATGACAAGAAAAGCACATTCCAAAAAGAGTCCAGACATGCTCTCTATTAAGATTTACCCATTTATCTTCATTAAGAGCTAGTGCAGCAGAGCAGCTAACAGTGTGAAACAGACAGGAAATCCTCAATTCAGATCTCACCTCAAACGCCACAAATTCGCCAGGCTGCCATGCACAAGTCACTATCCCCTCAGCCTCAGTCCCTCTCTGTGCAACATGAGGGCAACAACCCCAGCCTCCCTCACAGGGTCTATTGTAAAGTTTACTCGGATAAAATACATGAAACACTTAGATCACTTGGAAATGCGCTGTATAAACAGTACGAATGAGAGCTCTGTGGATCACTTGAGCCATTGTTGCCTGCAATACTCACATTATTTTTGTTCTGCTGTGATCTCTGGCCATCAAAGGGGTTTAAAGATTTTTGAAGTGCATCAAAAAACCTCCAAAACTTGTTTAATCATAGGAAATAAAGGAAGATGGGGGAATGAACATATGCACTGCACAACCATGGCTCTTTCAGTAATTTGCCAAAACCAAGCATCCTTGAGCGGGAAAACCTCTGGCCCACAAGGGGATCCACTTTGGCCCACAAAACCCATTTCCCACAAACCATGCCCACCTGTCCATCACCCATTGCCCTTGGGCAGGGGTCAGTCCTGCTGGCTGCTGCATTGGCAGCGTAGTCTCCAAAGGGAACACATTGGCGAAGCAGACTCCTGATGTGTAAAATATAAAGTGGTAGAAGAAGAGTTTGGATTTGATATCCCACTTTATCACTACCCGAAGGAGTCTCAAAGCAGCTAACATTCTCCTTTCCCTTCCTCCCCCACAACAAACACTCTGTGAGGTGAGTGGGGCTGAGAGACTTCAGAGAAGTGTGACTGGCCCAAGGTCACCCAGCAGCTGCATGTGGAGGAGCGGGGAAGCGAACCCGGTTCACTAGATTACGAGTCTACTACTCTTAACCACTATACCATACTGGCTCTCGGGTTAAGAACTTAATTGATTCTGGAGGTCCATTCTTAACCTGAAACTGTTCTTAACCTGAGGTACCACTTTAGCTAATGGGGCCTTCTGTTGCTGCCACGCTGCCCCCACCTGATTTCTGTTCTCATCCTGAAGCAAAGTTCTTAACCCGAGGTACTATTTCTGGGTTAGTGGAGTCTGTAACCTGAAGCGTCTGTAACCCGAGGTACCACTGTACTGTAAAGAAGTGGGGTTTCCCCCCCTACACCCATCTCTGGTTGATGGGGCCCAGTCTATGATCCCACATTGCCAAAGAATGCAAGGAAGCAGATGCTGCATCCCTGCCAAAAGGGAGGGGCACGCGGTTTG
The DNA here is from genome assembly GCF_951804945.1 of Podarcis cretensis. Classification (NCBI taxonomy): domain Eukaryota; kingdom Metazoa; phylum Chordata; class Lepidosauria; order Squamata; family Lacertidae; genus Podarcis; species Podarcis cretensis. The sequence continues at coordinate 28,140,888 of NC_137173.1, read as the reverse complement.
CCCTGCAGCCACATGATGCCCAAGGAAAACCATCCTGCCAGGGGGTTCTGCCACCACCCCTGGGAAAAGTCCCCCAAATCTGAGACAGAGACACTCAGATTTGTTTCTGGACATCCTTGGGATTTGCCATGAGCCAAAGGCCTTACCCTACAAGTGTCCCGTTTAGATGGATTTCTGCAGTGTCACTGTGACCTTGATGCAATCTTGCATCATATTCTCCATGCAGAGGGTACAACTGACAAATTAAATGGAACTATTTTGCTCAGGAAGCCTGCACCCACAATCCTACACAAAAACGGAATTAAAACCAACCAAAGAAACTGGAATTACTTTAACTATTTGGGGTGGGGCAGAACTGTGATTTCCCTGAAATGGTCAAGCAGGGGTTGACAGAAGGCATGCACAAGAAACCAAAGTCACAAACTTCTGGACTGGGATACAAAGGAAACTGTATGAGGGCTGTGCTGATGATGCCCAAGCTGGTCTCTGCTGGTCTCTGGGAGACTGAGGGCTTCTTGAGAATGGGAACAAGAGACACTCACTGCTCCCTTTGCAAACATTCCCATTTGCACTGAGTTAAATGTGTTGCCTAGTTTGCCATTCAGAATGTAATCTTCTCAGTCTGTAATCTACTTTTCCAGAAATGGGGAACCTGTGGCCCTCCAATGTTGTGCTCCAGCTGACTACCATATGTCCCAGTGAGCACGGCCAATGGTCAGGGAAGATGGGAGTTGTAATCCAGCAACATCCATCAGAACGCAAGTTCCCACCCCTATATTACGGTGCGTGGCAGTCATTGTTCCCTGTGTCCGGACAGAATGTGTGTGTTTGTGTGTAGTTTTCATTGACTCCAATATTTGAATCCTTGGGGGAGTTTATTTTTAACCTAGTTGCCAGATGGAGATGAAGAATTTACAACATATTTTAGACAGCAGTTTGAAAACATCAGTGCTTACGAGAGAGAGAGAGAGAGAGAGAGAGAGAGAGAGTTATGTGCGCACTATTTTGCCAGATATACAGTAAATAAAATAATAGTGAAAACTCTTTCTAGGTCCTGGAAAGAGACACCATTGTCTGCTTCCTGTTTCATCAGGTACATCATCTTAAAGGTAAAGGTAAAGGTACCCCTGCCCGTACGGGCCAGTCTTGACAGACTCTGGGGTTGTGCGCCCATCTCACTTAAGAGGCCAGGGGCCAGCGCTGTCCGGAGACACTTCCGGGTCACGTGGCCAGCGTGACATCGCTGCTCTGGCCAGAGCCAGAGCCAGAGCCAGAGCCGCACACGGAAACGCCGTTTACCTTCCCGCTGGTAAGCGGTCCCTATTTATCTACTTGCACCCGGAGGTGCTTTCGAACTGCTAGGTTGGCAGGCGCTGGGACCGAGCAGCGGGAGCGCACCCCGCCGCAGGGATTCGAACCGCCGACCTTTCGATCGGCAAGTCCTAGGCGCTGAGGCTTTAACCCACAGCGCCACCTGTGTCCCTCCGCCACCTGCGTCCCTCTTCATCTTAGATTATTCTAAATGATGGGGTTTAGGATTTCATGGAATCCAGCCCAGAGCTTGAACCCCTCTGTCACTCCATCTAATAGCAAAATCAGCCAAGTGCTTCCCTGACATGATTCCAGCCACTGGAAATAGAGAGGGAGATATTAGCATTCCTTCCTTGCTTTTCAGTGCCCAAAGGCTTGCTCCACAGGTAGACTACTATACTCTACTATGATAACAGCTGAAATTCCTGTTGATGTTGAACCTTGGAGACTTGTAGAGAGCCATCAGTCAGGGTTGCATGGCAAATGCTTCATCTGTGGAGATAAGGGGACACATTGACTAGCACTGGCAGGCCAGAGAAGGAGAGCTTAAATAAAAGATATCCAGAAGATGGCTGTGTCATGGTTTCTCCCAGAAATACCAGTGTCCACAAATCTTCCTTTTTGGTGTCCACCACTGACTGGTGGACCATGCTGTAGAAACACTTATAATTGTAGTATTCTGGCCTGTGCCCCTTGGGAACTAAAAAGCATCTATGGGATGGATTCACCAACCAAGACGACCTACCTGCTGGAAGATGAGCTCATGAAAGACTTGGGTGACTTTCCATCCATCTCTCACATTTATCACAACCGCAAGATACAGTTTGTTCAGTTCATGGACAGTTTCTCTGAAGACGTCACAAGTGATGGATTTACCTACCCTGAAGGTAAGGCTGAGATGCAAGGGCCCCTCATTGGAAGCCAGCTCACAGAAGGTCAGTGCCAGGATAGTGTCCTGCCTCTGTAAGACCAGAGTGATGTTCTTGGTAATTTGGCTGAAGGATGCCCTCAACATCTGGAAAGCAATCTGGAAAAGACCATTGTCTCAACCTTCCAGCTCCAACATGGATCGCTGGACTTCCACTGGTCTTGGGATGCTTCATCTCCACACCACTTAGAAATGCTAATGATTAAGGGATATAAATTCCTTAATTAATAAAAAAAAATTAAAAACAAGTCTAAATCTGCATTGAAGTCTTTTTCAGGAAATACTCTCGCCACCTGAACTTCTCTCTATCCATTCCTTGCCTTCTCTCTGCACATTCCCTGATGCTTTGAAAAGCTTATATTTCAAGTATTTGTACCTACTTCTGTAAAGTAGCCATATTCCTGTCTACAATTCAAAGAAATGATTTTAAAAAATAGCATCTCCTCCTCAAGAACTGTATAGTTTTGGAAGGGGAGAGGATGTCTTTTGAGTGGGAGACATGAGAAATCATAGAATAGATAATTAATTAATGGAAAAGGAACTTTAAACCACCTCCTTCCCTCTCCCAATCGCCCCCTCAAGAATTTTCATCAGCTACCCAGCCCTCAAATATTATTACCCCAAAGTTCAACCTCCAAAGTAGCAGCACCTTTTTATTTAAGAATGTTTCCAGGCTGTTGCTATTTTCTGACGAGGTTCACTTATCTATGGGCAAATTCGGGATACAGTTGATTGGAGGGTCTTGCATAACAAACCTGCTTCCTCAAAAGTTCAGATAGATTGTGGAAAGAAAAGTGATGGGAAATGCACTGGGAAGTGTGAGATAACACTTGATTTGATGCAAACAAATCAGAATGACTGCTCTCTGTAAACAGGTAATCTGGAAATACCTTTTGTATACTTCCCTTGAGGTTCATCCTCTCATTACTTTTTGTATTTGTATTTGCTGAACATTTTTAGGCTTAGCATCAACATTAAGGCACCCAGACCCCATACTTGATCATAGCATCTGTTGTGCAATTTGAAAAGGAAATGGTTCTTTGGAATGTTTCCAAATATCCCACACAACACAAATACGATTTTGTTTACAGAAATATGCAACCTTGGCAGAGGCCGTTCTAGCATAGCACAACTGGTGCAGTTGCACTGGGCACCACACTGCAGGGGGCACCACAACAATGCTGTAGAACAGAGCATGAGAGGCAGACAGTACCAATTTCAGCACTGTACAGGGCGCCACTGGAATTTGAGAGCTCAAGGTAACTGAGTTACAAGTAAATGTCATCAGTTTTCAAAATGCAAAGCCAAGGAGAAACCAATCAGTTGAAGAGTTTTTACTGTGTGTGGATGTGTTTGAATTAAGTGCAACACGTAACTAAGACCATTTATTAACTTTTGGCAATTTAGGCTTCTATATCCAGATTTTTTCCTGATACGAAGCCCAAGAAAATGACTCATTTCAAACCAAACAAGGACTTTCCCTCTCACGTTTGTACCTCCTCTTGGTTCCCAGTTCATGGGAGGATAATTGGGAAAAGGAAGGAAATGGAGACAGATGTAGGTGCTGAAATTGTATTGCATGTGCTGCTGGTTGATAACACCTGCTGTGGGGGATCTGAAACTAACTGAGCAATAGGGTTGCAAGAAGGCATTATTATCCATTTGAGCCTGTATTTGTTGCATGACGCATTGTTTCTCTTCAGCTGTAGTTCATCTTCTCTCCAAAACAAAGGTATTTGTCTTGCTGTCTGCTGTGGCAGTATTATGTCCCGAAACATCAAGTAACTTTTAAGGAAGTGGGGTGAGCCCTGTAGTTCTCAGTAACTAGATCCATTTATCGCCGTCCACAATCTTATGGAAAAATTGGCCTGAAATATTTGATATTAGATGACTCAACTGGCTGCTCAACACTCACAACTGCTGGAGCAGCTTGAAAGGTCTTAATTTTAGCCACTCGTTTAAATGCAAACTGTTTTTACTGTCCACAAAACTCAGCAATTCTTTACGCATGGTGCCTTGTGAAAGCAAGCTAAGCATGAGGTTCAGAAAACACACGTTAGGAATAGAACCCAGAGGCTCTTTGGAGCTTCGCCGATCAAATATTTTATTGAGAAGTGAAATTAACAGCTGCTGAAATGAATTGGTTTGTGGTTTATATAGCAGAATCAAAAGTTTGGGAGTTGGATCTACCCAACCCCTCCAACCACCTGTTCTGTCTCATTCACACAACACTAGTGTTGCTTAAAAAAAGTAAAGAAAACATGCAGATATCCCATGGATAAAGGTGCTTTACTTAGTTTCTTCATATTCACAGATATGACTAGATACTAAGCCTACATGGTGAGAACGAGTTTCTCAAGGCCACTTCCTGCAGGAGAGAGGAAGAGAGAGAGCAAGGAAGAGTGGAGCTTGGCAGTTTGGCAGGAAATCGGAGAGTGTTTTGCCCTGACTGTTCATCTCAGCACTGCCCTCTGCTGACTGGAGGCATACAAAGTTGTTTATACGCAACACATTACAGTGGTGCCTTGGGTTAAGTACTTAATTCATTCCGGAGGTCCGTACTTAACCTGAAACTGTTCTTAACCTGAAGCACCACTTTAGCTAATGGGGCCTCCCGCTGCTGCCGCACCGCCAGAGCACGATTTCTGTTCTCATCCTGAAGCAAAGTTCTTAACCTGAGGTAATATTTCTGGGTTAGTGGAGTGTGTAACCTGAAGCATATGTAACCTGAAGCGTATGTAACCTGAGGTAGCACTGTACTTGGTAATGTGAAACTGATGTTGAGCCGCTAACTGGTAAAAGGTGGAACAGTATCCTACAGAACACAGCAGGTCCGCCACATGACCCAGAAGCTGTACGCCGGCTCCCTCAGCCAATAAAGCGAGATGAGCGCCGCAACCCCAGAGTCATCCACGACTGGACCTAATGGTCAGGGGTCCCTTTACCTTTATAGATATTATGTTTTAACTCATCTATAGCTATAAGGTTCTGCAAGTAAAGTTTAAAGTCTAGACGTTGGTTTAATTTCCAAAGAAGGGTTTCAGTCACATATATGATTTGCGCTTCTTAGTTGTGATTGCGCTATCCTTATTTCAACAGTGTAGTGAAAACGAAGGCAGAATCGCAACCGTTACCTTCCCTCCTGCCAGCATCAGCCACCAGGAACTGGAACAAGACCATGGATCTACCACTCGACTGCTCTCTAACCCCCCCTCTAGGATTGCTCTGCCTGTTTTACATGGTTTTTCTTTTCTTTTCTTTTCCTTTTTTTTGTAATCTGTCAAGCCTGGAACCCTCTAGTTGCAGAGGATGAAATGTCTCAAGAACAAGCTGTTCTCCTGAGGACAAGCTCAGAATGAGAAGCCCCAGATGGCAAAAGCCTCACTCGTCTCTCTTTGGACTGACTCTTAAACAAAACATCTCGCAGTACATTCTTGCTGCAAAAAAAGCAGTTAACTTAAAATTCATTCATCATATCAGTGTTTGCTTTGTAATGAACAGAGCACTAGTCCCGAGACTAAGCAGGAATATATCGGCTCCTTGTAATTTGATGGGCAATTGCGCGGAAATTATGAGCCTGCGCAACAGACCATGAAGTGTTACAGGGACACAAACATACTTCTTTCTCTCTCTTTTAAAAAATGTGTTTCTAGCGACACATTTCATAACAACTCCTTCTACAGCATAATTGGTTCTGGGTTTCTGAATGCCGTTTTGTTTTTCACACTAGTCCTTTAGGTTTTAATGACATCAACGCATTGACACTTCAGTCAAGCAGTTGTATGCAAAAGACAGAAATATTAATCTATGAAATATTCTAGAAGGCATAAATATCAGGTCCGTCAATCCTGTTTTCTTAGGCACAATGTGGAAGGGCAGTAGCTCATGCTTTGCCTGCAAAAGGTGCTGGGTTCGATTTATGGCATTTTTCCAGGTGGGACTGAAAAAAGACTTTCCTGACTGAAACTCTTGAGAGCAGCTGCCAGTCAGTGTCGACAGCACTAAGTGAGATGAACCAATGGTCCGACTTGATAAATAAATGGCATTTTCCTGTGTTCCTCATCTATATAAGCAAATGCAGAGAAAGCTAGTTTCACATAAGGCATTTATTCAAGCATATAAACAAATACTCCATGCAGCATACGGATATCTCTGGCCACAAGTCCATAACAGGAGGACAAATTGGAAGGCAAGTGAGAGAACCTTAGATAGGCTCTCTGTTAAATATGCACGGCAGACAGATGTATGCAAAAGATTAAGCAAACCAAGTGACTTGTTTATTAGAGAGCTGGCACAATGTCTTTGTTAATAAAATAAGCTATTAGTCTGAAGTCCTCTCTTCAAAATTAATTTCAGCCATCAGTTCGCTCGATGGCCTTTGGCGAGCCTGCCAATATTGGAGCTCCAAATCTTAAATATCTTCAGGACAATAATACTAGGGACAGATGTGTCCGTCTCATTCGGGTTCATATCACTTTTGCCATTTTTGGTTTTGAAGCCCATTCTGCTACATTTCAAAAATTTGAAAAAGTCGGATTTGAAGGATAGCTGTATTTCAGCTTGCATATTGTTTTGGGGTGTGTGAATTATGTAGGTTTACATTAAATCACGAGCCGAGTCCAGTTTCTCCCCCATCCTTCCCCTCAGTGCACTTTGTGCAAGTTGTTGTAATGCAAAATCCTCAGGAGAACCAAGTTCCAATCCGTACATCAGTCCAGGAGATGCAGACCTAGCAAGTTTATTTATGTGGGAATTCTGGCCCAACTAATTCCTTGAGGCTGAATGTGTCAAAGGTTAAGCGTCTAAACCAAATTGCATTTCTGATTGTTGTCCACTTCCATTGCATCACATGGGTCTTTTGATCTTCAGAGCTGTTGTGGGGGGCACATGAAAGGCTGTGGAGGAAAGGAGTCCCCAAAAATTGCAAATGGGAATGCAGATACACATGTGCAGCCATTTGGTTGCAGACATACCTCCAGACAAGAAAGATTTGCTTTGCGTTCCTAAGGGGTGGGGGGTATCTGAAGTCGCATCCAAAGCCCAGAAGAGTGCGGAGCGAAAGCCCAGGAGAGAACAGAGAAGCTTTTCCATTTCTTACCAGCCCTTAACCCCGCCCCACTAGAGAACAATAAAAGGGAGTGATTAATTTACATCTGAGATGGCATAAACATCTCCCCCAGGTTTGGTGGCATTATCTAGGGGGCTGGGAGGGCATTGGATTGAGGAAGGGCCATAACTCAGTGGTAAGCAATCTGCTTTGCATGCAGAAGGTTCCATTCATCTGCAGATAGGGCTGGGAATGCCCCCTGCGGAGCTGTACACAGGCATGTTGTCCATACTAAACTAGATGGACCAGTGACTCAATAAAATCCAGATGCCCATGTTCCAATGACCTATTGAATCTAGTGCCTTCCCCTGATATTGTCACAACACACTCTTGAACTGTCTTTGAGGCGCAACCCCTTTTGGCCTTACCAGCACTGGAGCTCCAACATCAGTAAAGGTAAAGGGACCCCTGACCATTAGGTCCATTCGCAAACAACTCTGGGGTTGCGGTGCTCATCTCACTTTACTGGCCGAGGGAGCCGGCATACAGCTTCCACAGGTCATGTGGCCAGCATGACTAAGCCGCTTCTGGTGAAACCAGAGCAGCGCACGGAAACTGTTTTCCTTCCCGCCGGAGTGGTACCTATTTATCTACTTGCACTTTGACATGCTTTTGAACTGCTAGGTGGGCAGGAGCAGGGACCAAACAACATGAGCTCACCCCGTCACAGGGATTCAAACTGCCGACCTTCTGATCGGCAAGCCCTAGGCTCTGTGATTTAGACAACAGTGCCACCCGCATCCAACATCAGTAGGCAAGAGCCTTCTTACAGCATGTCTGACATCAGAAGTACCTTTTCTGGGTTGCTGCTCCCTCTCCAGCCTCAGAGATGAAGTCCTGTGCCCCCTGCAACCTCCTCTGTAGGATTGCAGCCTTACAGTATTTTGTAGCGGGTGGGAAACATCTCCAGTGTTCAGATTTCTTTGTCTAGCTTTCCATTGTTGCACTTGGCAAAAAAACCCCCAACAACCAGGATTCAGACAAGACCTATTTATCCTCTCTAGTATAATGCTCCTGAGAGACGGAAAATGCAAGCAGGCTTTATGGAGCTATAACTTTTGTCCGATTTGTTTTTAAAAAAGAGTTTTTTGTCGCATTTATAGCAGAAACAAAATAATTCATGTTCTCTGTGACTTTGAGTTATGCCATTGGGCATTTTGCTCTTGCGTCGCTTCCATACTAAACAGGTATTATGTTGCTCCATAATCTACATGAGCAGTAGTTAGACTGTGGCTGTTCATTTGTAAAAACAAATTTAAGCATGCTTAAGTGCGGGGCATTTTTTCCAGCTGGAAGTTGCTGGAACTCAGTTCAGGCACTTTTTGGATGGGTGCCATTGCCATTCTAAGAGAACGAGGGAGGTGTTAATGGTGAGTTCCAATACCTCTTTTTCTAGAAAAATAGCACTGCTTGCTTGTGTTGACTTCAAAGGCCTTAAGCGTGCTTAAGCATGCTGAAAGTGTTTTGTTAAGATGGCACAGCAGAACTAGTATGGCATAGAGGCTATGAATGAATTCCATAGAACTATGGTGGTGCCATGACCAGACTGTGGGACCAGGACTGAGCAGATCAGGGTTTAGGTCCTCATTCAGCCACAAAGCTCACGGCCAGTTAACCATCTCTCAGCCTAACCCACTTCACAGGGTTGTCCACATAAAATGGTGGTGTCCACATAAAATGAAGGAAGGGAGAACTATGTACACTTATCTTGGGTTCTTTGGAGAATACATGGTGTCAGGGAACTGCCATCAGGGCCGGAGGGAGAGAGCGGGCTCCAGAGGGATTCCAGAGAGCGTCCCGGGATGGGGAGAGGCAGCCCATCTTCTGGGGAAGGGAATCAGCGTAGCACCAGTGGAGAAGGGGGGCTGATGGGGGAATCGGCGAGGCGGTCCCATGACTCCTTGCCAGGGACCAGCGGGGAGAGTAAGGGTCCTCCGCTGCCCACACCCTCCTTGCGCAGAAGGCTTCCACGCAGGGAGAGTAGGAGGAGACTAGGCGTCAAAGAGCTTCTTTGCTGGAAGAAGTTCAAGAAACGCCCACTGACGGATTCTGCCAGCGATTGAGACAGCCACGGGCGAGTGGCTGTCCGGACAGAAGAGGTTCACTCAGGCAACCCAGCCAGGTGTGGTGCCGGTTTACGCACGAGCAACCCCTAGAACCATTACACATGGGATATAAATGTCATTAATGAGCTAGGCTCATCTTTGCTCCAAACTCACTAGGCAGGACCGTCTTAAGCATAGCCAGCGCCGTGGTGCAAAGATCCCTCCAGAGCCCCCCCCCTTTCCCAGAGTTGACCTTTTTTGGGGGGCTGGAGGAGGCAGGCAGCGGCTGGAGGGCAGCTCCTCCGGCAGAGAAGAGGCGGAGGCTGGACGCAGCACCTCCTGGCTCATCTGGCTGCTTCGTGCCGTGGTGGCCACAACAGGCAACACACTGAGTGAGCCACTCCTGCCAAGCGTCGGCTCGTTTTTTTTCCCTTTTAGCCTTCTGACACCCCGTAGGATTTAGCATCTGTGGGCTAAAAGGGAAAAAACCGAGCTGGCGCTCAGCGAGAGTGGCACATGCACCCTCGCTCACTCAGCGTGCTTGTTCGGTGTTCCCTGGACTCTCGCATGGCACCCTCCAGAACTTGGTGCCCCATGCCACTAGCCTCAATGGGTAAGTCTAGGTCTAATGATGGGCCCCTGTGGCCCTTCATATGTTGTTGGACTCTAACTGCCATCATCCCTGGCAACTGGCTGTGCTGGCTGGGGCTGATGGGAGTTGGAGTCCAACAATATCTGGAGGCCACAGGTTCTTTATCTCTGCCCTAGGTGGTTTTGAGCAAACCACTGCCACTTTGCCCCTTCCCACCCACAATATCAGGATAACCTGATGCTGATCTAACACAGCAATGTGCCTTAAACTGCTTTTTATTTCAGCAAGTATTTTGAAATAATAATACCCTGTTATTTTTAGGGTTAAAATTTGCCAGAGGATGCCTAGTGAATGAGAACTGCATTCACCAATGTTGCTATTATTACAAAGAATCATTTATATGAACTTCCAACAGCTATGTTAGATATGGGGTTAATATTTGCTCCAGTTTTTATGTTTAGATGAAGCAATCTTGGCCATTTCCCTGAATGTCAAATAACTGTTATGTGTGTGCAATATTGCTTGAGATAATGCGAATGAAACCATAATGCTTGTGGTCAATTAACATGTAACATTCTGCTGTTCTCATAGTTATTTTAATTGGGTCAGGGCCTCTGTAGCTCTAGAAATCAGGGTCTTGCTCCTACTGGAGCTGTTTGGTGGGAGAAGGTTTCTTGTGGATATTTTAATTAATTTTGTCAAGACAGTTAACAAAAAGTATATGCATATGCCTTTCTGAACTAAAAAAACTCAAACCTCAGTAATAATTTAATGTCTGCACGGCCCTACCATTAGACAGAGTGAGGCAGCTGTTCAGGTAGCAGATGCTGGGGGTCCGGAAGTGATGGCATTCTGGTCCAGTGGAGGAAGCTGTCCAATCCTCTGTATTGAAGTAATATGCAAGTGTCATCCTGGATAGCAAAATGTGTTTGGCTGGTTCTAATACAATCTTTATGGTCAAACCTTTGCCATCAGACTGGGAGTGAGATGGGAGGCAGCTCTGTTTTCAAGAATTCTCTCAATGAAAACTGCTGCTCCTCTTCCACAGCATAATAATTTTAGCTCAGCTAGTGTGAAGGACCAGTGTGATACAACGCTTAGGGTGCCGGACTTAGACTGGACAGAGAGGAACATAGTGGAGGTTGGTCCACTAGGGAGCACTGCCCAAGCAAACTCAGTCTGCCCTCAGTCAGCCCCTACCTTTCGGCCTTCCTTTTTACAACCAGTGCAGGTAGAAGCAGCACTACCTGTCAGACCTCATTTTCAGTGTTGCCCTTGCAAAACTCAGCAGGGAAGAGGATAGGGATAAAACTAGAATTAGTTAAGAACCTAGAAAGAGCCTGCCAATGGCCCATCAAGTCCAGCATTCTGCTCCCACTGTGGCCGCTGGATGCCTGTGGGAAACTCGCAAGCAGAACTTGAATGCAACAGCACTCTAGCGGGCTCTGCCTGTCACTGGCTCTGGCTCCAACTACAGTGTAGCTCCCCTGTCTTCCTCTCAATCAGCCACAGTGGGCACCATACGCAACAAGTTCTCCCCAACACTGGGGGGACTTGTCCTGTGCAACATACACACGTGACATCATGGGAGGAAGCCACAAGTTCTGGCAGGGCCTTCTGCCGCTGCCGCGGCCGGGCCCCTCAAGATTGGAGAGGGCTCAGCCACATCCCCACATACTTCCTGGAGGGCTCAGCCACATAGAGTTGGTGCCTATGGTGGGCCACCCGCCACTGCTGAACCAATAAATACATCAAGAGATTTTGTGGCAGGAATTCAACATCATACCCATGTGATCGTTCCATCAGTGCAAGCACTTCCGCTTGCCAGACAGAATGAGTTACCCTCCCCACCACCCCCAGGCTGTACTGGGGGGTTCTCCCGACCCCCCCAACTGATTTGGGAGAGGGGGAAGGGGAAGAGAGGAGGGAAGCCCTCTTGCTCTAGAGAAAGTGTTTATGCATCGCATGGTCTGTGTTGTATTCCCTAAGCTGGTTGTTTCATCAATGCCAAACCAATAAGCAGCGCAGAAGTATGATTTAACTGTATGTCATCAGGGGGACGCGGGTGGCACTGTGGGTTAAACCACAGAGCCTAGAACTTGCTGATCAGAAGGTTGGCGGTTCAAATCCCCGCGGCGGGATGAGCTCCCGTTGCTCGGTCCCAGCTCCTGCCAACCTAGCAGTTTGAAAGCACATCAAAGTGCAAGTAGATAACTAGGTACCACTCTGGCGGGAAGGTAAACGGCATTTCCGTGTGCTGCTCTGGTTCGCCAGAAGCGGCTTAGTCATGCTGGCCACATGACCTGGAAGCTGTACGCCAGCTCCCTTGGCCAATAAAGCGAGATGAGCGCCACAACCCCAGAGTCGGCCACGACTGGACCTAATGGTCAGGGGTCCCTTTACCTTTACCTTTACATCATGGGGAAGGGCCATAGCTCACTAGTAGAGTGTTAGCCTTGCAAGCAGAAGGTCCCAGGTTCAGTCTCCAGGTACAGTTCGAATCCTCAAATCCTGGCAAGCTGCTGCCAGGGTAGGCAGTACTGAGCTAAATAGACCAATGGTCTAACTTGGCAGCTTTCTGTTTTCCTATCTTGGCCTTCTCCTCAGGCAGGGAAAACATCCTTGTTGTTGCTGCAACAGATCAGCTTGTCTACCCCTCTGGAATTTGTACCTGATTAGTTCGTGCTGATGTTGCAGACAACTGCCTTCCATTATTCTTTATCTGAAATTAACTGTCACATGAAAGCAAGCTGTTCCTTTTATTCTCTTTTAGGAAGCTACCTAAACATCACTTTGTTCTTCTTGATTATAACTGGGACAGCTGCTTTGCCAACAACAAACAAAGTATTTTAACAAAAGAAGCAGCTGCTGCTACAACTTCTCTCAGCTCCTAGAACTCAGCACCAATTCTGTGATGTCAAAGCTTCCAGAACTTTAGCTCATTTATTTAAAGACCAGATTTTGGGGGATTTTAATTTTTTTTTTTTTAAGGAAATGTGCAGGGTTTTTCAAATGTCAGATTAAAGTAGCACCATCGGTGGAAGCAGTCAAAACACCCTCAAAAGCACAGGCAAGATAACAGCTACTGGCAGAGAGCTACTGTGAAACAGATGTTGGGGATACTGCAAAGTTGAAGACAGACTGAGTGGCAGGTTTCCAATGATGTCAAAACTGTCAGATTGTTCCTTCAACCCTATTAAGAAAAATGGTAGCTGGTAAGCCATATTGTGGGGCTGAAATAAAGGCTACAAACGCTTGCCTTAAACCTGAGCAACACACACACAAGCTCCAATATACTGTTATTAGAAATAAAACTGGGGTAGCTATAACCATTATTCTCATAATATTCACATATGTAAATGGTCCTAATGTTTCCTTTCAGAAGTATTAAGATGCCCAGTTGCAAATCACTTATTTGCATTAATAGATTTAATGCTATATGTAGCTTTATTTGGCAGAACCAACTTTTTTAAAAAAACCTGAAGGCAGTACTTTCCATAAAATGAAGAGGGTGATGTTGTTCCTCAGTTAATGAATTAATGGAATGACACTGTGCTCTTTGAATCTGAACAAGGGTGTGGAAAGGTCGCACAATGCTTATGTCTTGCCGCTGCTGCATGAGCATCGCAGTATCCTACGGACTCAAACATCATTCAGAGTAAATCACTTTCCTGCTAGCTTCAGAGGACACATCTGTGGTTTCCAAGGTGATCTGACCTCACAGAAGATCAATCAGCTTTGCAGGCATAAATAGCTTTTATACACATTGCCCTGATCCTGATTTATTCCCTCAGTTGTGTCTTACGCGGTGAGCGCCCAGATCAGTGATTCACTAATGCTGCAATCTTACGTATTCTTATCTGGGAGTAAGAAACAGTGAGGCATGCTTGAGTCAAAAGTACATTGGGTCGGATGTTAGGCTACTACCCCCAGGGAGAGCTGCCCTTCACGGAGCAAAGCCAGATGATACAACAAATATGTGAAATATGGATGAAAAACATACTTCAACACTTTTGCCAACCAGTGTGGAAACCCTGACCCATTCCCAGAACAAAAAGTCCTGTTTTTAGTTTAGCTTAGTTTAGGTTTAGCTTAGTTTAATGGGACTTACTCTCAGGTAAGTGGGCATAGGATTACAGCCATGTTTGCCATCTTTAGCTCCTTGTAGGAAGGACAATATAAATGCGGGTTTAAGGGGAGGGGAACTTGTGGTCGAGGAGAAGGTGAAAAGTGAGGCGGAATGGCTGGCGCAGCAGTACCTTAAACCACAAACCACGCCCCTCCAAGCCGCCCGGTTGGGCGCTTACCTGTGTGGGCGTGGTGCGCCAGCCAGGAGAGTGGGGCAGGGGGCATAACACCCCCTGCATGATGCAGAAATCGCGTCCCGCCCACAACACCTCCCCTCTTGGAGGAGGAGAGGCTTTGTGGCCCACCAGATGTGTTGGACTCTCGATTCTCCTCTGCCTCCACCAGCATGGCTAATGGTCAAGACTGATGGGATATGTAGTCCAGCAAGAGCCAAAGTTCCCCATCCCTGATGTAATTAATTATGATGATCCTAAAGCCAACATACCCTGACTGTGATGAATGGCAGATGTTCTCGGCTACTTTCTTAGGAACATAGACGCTGCCTTATACTGAGTCAGCTTTCTGATCTACCCAGCTCAGCATTGCCTGCATTAACTGACAGCGGCTCTCTGGGAATTTCAGACACGGGAGATTCCCTGTCCTATCTGGACAGGCACTATGTTACAGCCGCATCTGTTCCAATTCTACAGACAGAGACTCTCACCTAAGAGATCTACAGCAAACCTTTTTAGAACTAAAATACCCAGCAGATGAAGTTAGACAACAGATCAACAGAGCCAGACTGATACCCAGAGAGAACTTGCTGCAAGACAGACCCAAAAAAGAAAATAACCTCTAGTCATCACATACAGCTCCCAAGTTAAAACAGTACAACGCATCATCAGAGATCTACAACCTCTCCTGGACAATGACATTTCTCTTTCTCAAGCTCTGGGAGGAAGACCTTTCATTGCCTACAGACAGCCACCCAATCTTAAACAACTCCTAACCCACAATAATACTACTACCAGACTTAACACGGACACTGGCACCAGAGCCTGCAATAAACCCAGATGCCAACTTTGCTGCCACATACACCCGGACAACACCATTACTGGCCCCAACAACCTCACACATACCATCTCGGGACTATTTAATTGCTCATCGTCTAACATTGTGTATGCCATCAAATGCCAACAGTGTCCTTCAGCTCTCTATATTGGACAAACAGGCCAAACCTTACGCCAAAGGATAAACGGACATAAATCTGACATCAGGAATCACAAGACAGAGAAACCAGTAGGAGAACACTTCAATCTCCCAGGACATTCTATACAAGATCTCAAAGTAGCTGTTCTATTACAAAGGAATTTCAGAAATAGACTGGAAAGAGAAGCTGCTGAATTGCAACTTATTACCAAACTTAAAACCATGGAGAGACCTGGTCTTAACAAAGACATTGGATTCTTATCTCATTATACATGACAAAGCCATTTTTCACCTTCTCACCCCTTGCTTTTTCCTGTAAGACCTATTGCAGTCGTTAAGAGTCATCAACAGGCTCATTACAGCTATCTGCCAATCACCCATTCCCACCATCCTTCTGAGTAATACCCCTCCCCACCTTCCCACTATTTAGAAGGGTCTGGTGACTTCTGTTTCAGTGTATCTGAAGAAGTGTGCATGCACACGAAAGCTCATACCTAGAACTAACTTAGTTGGTCTTTAAGGTGCTACTGGAAGGAATTTTTTTTATTTTGTTTTGACTATCTGGAGTTGCCAGGGATTGAACCTGACACCTTCTGCATGCAAACAAATGCTCTACAGGCAAACCTCGGTTGTCGAACGTAATCTGTTCCGGAAGCGCATTCGGCTTTCAAACTGTTTGACAACCGAGGTGCGGCTTCCGATTGGTTGCAGGAACTTCCTGCACTCAAGCAGAAGCTACGTCAGATGTTTGGGTTCTGAAAAGTGTTTGGAAATCAGAACATTTACTTCTGGATTTTCGACGTTTGGGAGCCGAAACGTTCCAAAATGGAGGCGTTTGGGAGCTGAGGTTTGACTGTACCACTGAGCTACAGTCCTAGACTGCCCAGAGTGGCTGGGGCAGCCTAGCCAAATGGGTGGGGTATAAATGACAAAATTATTATTATTAGACAGTTTCTTAAATGGCTGAGTATTCTCTCGTTCTCTCTCTCTCTTTAAGAAAAGGCTGATTAAATTAATGCGTCTACTTTGAGTGTGACGAATTCTGGATATCATCCAGCATAGTGATTGTCCTTCAGACTTTCTGTTGTCTTCATTTTAATGGGAAAGGGGGAAAGATGGCTTTGCACCATTGCCATTATCATAGATGTACTGCTGTTGCTGGGTTGTTTGGTTTCTCCTTGACTCAATTTGCAAAATTTTGTATTGCAGAGAAAATGTTGTTTTCTTCTCTGCTACCCACTTAGCTTACATTTGTCTTCTGCTTACCAGTTGGTTTTATTTTATTTTTTTAAAGCAGCAACAAGATAAAAAAAATGTTCTGAAGTGATGGCCACCACCTGTTTTTCCTTAACAAAGTCTGTGCCACTATCTTAGGGTGGCTCAGATCCCTTCTCATTAAATAATGCTTCTGGGCCAAGAAAGGGTTGCTATGACGATTGCAAGTAGACCTTTACACAGGGGAAGTGCAGAGGTGAACATGAAGAGTGTAATCAGGATGAGAAGTTGTAACAAATGAGAGACCAAGTTGTGTCCAAATGACAGAAGAGCGAGAAATGTACCAGATGTAACCGCTCTGTGAACAGATGGTACAGAAACAGCAAAGAGGTAAGCAAACTTGGGGAAATTATTTGACGATGACCTGAGACTAGCCATGGGCAAATCTGTCAGTATTAATTTCTTTTAGCTTCTCGTTTTTCCATTCTTAAGTTCAGTTCTCCACACACATTTCCACATCAGTTTGCAATTTCTTTTCGATCCTCATGAAAATTCATAGGCATTTTGGTGCAATTTTCACCTCATATATGCATTTTTAAGTGCAATTTGTCTAATTACATTCCCCCCTCCCTCGAAGTGGCATTCCCTATTATAGTGCATTTGTATGTTGTGTTATTAATACACAAAGAAAATATTCCTTTCCACAGAGAACTGGTTGGGGTTTGCTGAGGTGGGAGGGCATGAGCTTATTTGCTCAAATGCACCAGCAGCCACTGGGTGCTGGGCAGACATGCCGTCAACTGGTGGAAAGCCTTGTATGTGCCCCCACTCCTCTCTGTCTTCTGATTTTCATGTTGCATTTGTGCACACCTCAAAGGGACCAGTCATTCCCCCTCAATGACTCAACTTTCCCCACTCCCTAGATACTTCCCACCACCTGCTGGAATAATTTGTGGCCCAGGTATCCATTTCAAATCTAGATCTGGAACTTGGTGGTGGGAGAGAAAAGCTTTTAGGTGGGGCTACCTTTGAAGGTGACCCAGAAACTACAACTAATCCAGAATGCGGCAGCTAGACTGGTGACCGGAAGTGGCCACTGAGACCATATAACACCGGTCCTGAAAGACCTACATTGGCTCCCAGTACGTTCCGAGCATAATTCAGTGTTGGTGCTGACCTTTAAAGCCCTCAACAGCCTTGGCCCAGTATACCTGAAGGAGCATCTCCACCCCCATCATTCAACCCAGACACTGAGATCCAACACCAAGGGCCTTCTGGTGGTTCCTTCACTGCAAGAAACAACATTACAGGGAACCAGGCAGGGGACCTTCTTGGTAGTGGCGTCCACCCTGTGGAACGCCCTCCCATCAAGTCAAGAAAATAAACAACCATCTGACTTTTAGAAGACATCTGAAGGTGGCCCTGTTTAGGAAAGTTTTTAATGTTTGATGTTTTAGCGTGTTTTTAATATTCTGTTGGGAATCACCCAGAATGGCTGGGGAAACCCAGTCAGATGAGCGGAGTTATTATTATTAGAAGAGAAGAGTTTGGATTTAATATCCCGCTTTATCACTACCCAAAGGAGTCTCAAAGTGGCTAACATTCTCCTTTCCCTTCCTCCCCCCACAACAAACGCTCTGTGAGGTGAGTGGGGCTGAGAGACTTCAGAGAAGTGTTACTAGCCCAAGTCACCCAGCAGCTGCATGTGGAGGAGCGGAGACACGAACCCGGTTCACCAGATTACGAGTCCACCGCTCTTAACCACTACACCACACTGGCACACATGATGATGATTATGTGTTTGTGTGTGCAACTAGCAAGCAAATAATGGACTAAGTTCCGCCCCCCCACCTCCCCACTGAAGTCACATTCTTCTGGCTGCACTCTGCACTAAAGCAAAATTTCTCTGAGCCCAGCACAAATCTGCAGCATGGGCTGGCTTCATTCTTCCGCTCCCAGCCCATGAGGCAGCCTTTCCTGTTTTGAAAAAGAAAAGTGAAAATCCTGAGGGATTCATGTCCTTAGTGTTTCTTGATGCCTCATCTGTGTTTATCATCAGATAAATGAGTGCACTGACACATGCCCTTTAAATACTGTTCTCTCCATGTCTCTGGGTCTTGTGTCAGTATTTCTCTGCACAGCATGGTGATCAGAGGCTTAACTCACTCCAGTGTGCACTGAGTTTTGGGAATCCAAGGATCTCAAAGATTGCCATGGCATCTGCCTTTCCCTTTGTCCAGCATGGAGGGGCTACCATACCCTGTTGGCTTCTCTTGCCTGTGCATCAGTAAACTCGGGCAGAAACTCTTTTGGCTTTTGAGATAGAGAGCTTGTAACAGGGTGCTGTCTTTCAAACAGTGTCCAAGAGTGTCATTTTTCAGGATGTTCCTTGTTCTTTACCAACACTGCTTCTACTTGGCACTGGCAAATGACACAAGCTCCAGACAGACTTCACATAAATACAAGCAAATAAAGTTTGTATAAACATATTCATCATCTCCGATCACATTGCTCATGATTTTGTTTCAGTATTTTGAGCCTGGATTTTTATTGTGACATTTTTATATATTGTTTTATTTGTGTTTTAGCTTTGTGATTTTATGGTTTTTATTTTGCAAATTGCTCAGAGACATTATTATTATTATTATTATTCAGAGGTTTATACATTTATTAAATAAACAAAACAGGCAAATTGTGGCAATTGAGCCTCCCCTTTGATCCAGCATACCAAGAAGCAGCGACCAGTCATTGAAGACACAAGGTTGTGTCAGAAATGTACATTTCTGCCCTCCCGATTGCCACAGAAATGCCTCATGCCCTCTGAATTTGATTCATGTCCTCACCCAGCGCAGACAAGTCCTCATTTTGAGTAGCTGCTAATAAGACCTGATCCAAAAACCCAATTAAAAACAGCACTGTCTGTTTTGATCCATTTCATTTCCAATGGCACATTTTCTTTGCTTATTTTCGTGAAATTGCAAGACCCCAGAGGTGTTCTGGAAGCCCATCAAATGCCCAAGCAGCAAATCAACAACAGGATAATAATTACAGAGACAATTGTCCTGTTGCATGTGTTGGCAGGAGTTTGACTTTCACACTTGATATTAGAATTGCCTGAATATTCATCTGTTTTTATTGCAACATGAATGTCATCGTTGGCTTTGCTTAGAGAATGTATGTGGGCAGAACCCAGCGTAAGAATGAAAACCTCTCTTGTACACACGTGAAATAAGCTAGACCAGATATTTAGTAATTTAAAGTAGTTTGAGCTTTACATGCAGGATGCTACTGGGGGTGGGGATGTCCAACTAAATCTAAGGGAGTTGCAGGCAGTTGGTTTGTAAATATGTCAAATTATGCAGCCAGGTCAACCTAGTTCTGTGAAGGGAAAAATTAGGCCAAATTGCATATCTTTTACTTAATGAGATCACTTCATTTTGTTGATTACAGTTTTGTGTTGCATTCCAGTGTGCTCTTAGGGAAGCTTGTGTTCCATTGTAATCAAGTGGAATTAGATATGGCTAATTCTGCCTAAGAACCTCAAGTGGGACCATTCATAAAATGGCATCTCCTTGACTTCCTTCTTCACCCCCCCCCCCCGCCCTTGTTTCTCTGCTGTGTTGTTCCAGAGGGTTGGAGGAGCCGCTGCTGTGTGGGTGGCAAACGGGCAGAAATCCAAGGCTGCCTTCTTGCACGAGTTGCCTTTGGATGTTTCCAAGCCTCTGTACTCTGTTGCATTTTATATTCTGGTGCTGTAGTTTTTCGTCTCTCCTTTTCACTTGAGCTTTATCCAGATTCTTCTGTTTCTGTTGCTGATGCTGATATGCTCCAGTTTTCAGGGAAGTTATTTTGGTGTGTTTTCATGCTACTATATGGCTGTTGGGTTTTTTTACGCTGCCTTGCAGATGGCCAGAACGGAATCCACAATTTCAGTTTTAAAAAAGCATGTGTTGACATCCATTAAGGGATATATGTTGATCTCTCTCTGCTATCCCCACATCCCCATGTGCTTCTGAACAGCTCCCAGGCCTAATGAAATTGTCAAATAGTTTGGATGAATTGGGAGGAATTGGGAAAATAAAGATATGATACCCTCCAATTAATGGACTGATGATATGACATGACTGGCAATTTATGAATGGTCTGCTTTCAGGCGCAGACTTTGTATGCATAAATACAATAACATTTGGAATGAGTTTATACAAAATGAAGTAGGCTATTAGCATTTACATAAGTACTAGGACAATAACTCTATACCAATACTGTAGTGGTTGCATATTCCTTCTTCTTTGTCATACTCCAAAATGTTAAACCAGGCCCACCTTGAGTACTGACATTTCAAAATCAGATTACCAAATAGCATACTTTTAGACACTTTGCTATTCATGCTTTTGATACCCAGTTTCAATACTTTTTGCAGTGCTAATTATTTTTTAATGGAGCTGCACTTACACAAATGGTGAAAGGGACTCTAATCCGGAAGAAGTTCCCAATAGTGGAAGTGGTGGCAAGGTGATTTTTTTATCCACTCCCCTCTAGAACCCCCTAATATAACCATCCACACTGTTCTCCAAGTCCGCAGAGCAGGTTTTCTAAGGGGGAAAGTAGAAAGCAGCAAAAACAACCCCCACACAATATCTCAAGTGAGTTTCCCGTGTGAAGCTCAACTCATGGGAACATTAGATCCAATGTCCTGATGTCACTTTGATGGTGTTTGATTGTAATGACCAAAACATTGGACTGGATCCAATTGACTAGATCCACTAGCGCAAGAACCTTTAGCTGCTCAAATAAACTTTTCCTCCCTCTCCTCTCTCCATGTGCTCTCATAAATCTTTTCTGGGCTTTCCTGGCCAACCCTCTGGAGCAGATTTCAGGAGGGTGTGGGGAGAGGGAGGGGCAGTTGTATTGCAGGAGCAGAAACCCTTGCACTAGCTGTTCTCTGTAATTGGATACTGCCCGTTGTCCAGAGAAAACAAGAGATTTGGCTACCGATGGAAGCCAATAACATATCACTGAAATAAATGCCACTGAAGTTGTGAGGATCGCTCCCCTCAAGACGGGCACATTGAAAGAAAGTTAGTGTACTATTGGAATTACGGTGGGCATAATTAAACTGTCCAAGCTGAATACAGTGTCTTAAAAGCAGCAGTTTAATTACTGGAGGTTGTTTTCATACAGCTGTTCGCATAATCACAATATTATGCCCTACAGGAATCTTCTGAGGGAGGAATTTCTCAAACTGCAATAAGCTGGAAGATGTAAATGTCATTTTCTGAAATAATACTCTCTGATCGCAGGTATGGAGAAAATATTCTGCTCTTCATTAAATTGTCGTGTCACATTTAGGTTTTGTTTTTTAATTTCCAGCTCTCAGGTAAGCACAGGTTTGCTCTGCTTCGTGGTGACAGCAAAAGGTCTTGGCTTGGCAATATTCACCATGTAAATTAGCACCTAAGGGGGTTATGCATCAAAATTAATCTTCTCTGTACTGTAGCAGCATCTTATCTGCTTATATTGTGCTTAAAACAGGTCCTTTGCCCACACAGTTTAATTTTTAAACACAAATATGGTAGATCTAATAGTAGTTTAAAATTACATTTTGCACCTCAACCCGGGTCTCCCTAGTCTGAGATGCTAATCACACTGCCTATGTTTAAAGATTTCCTATCCCACTTTTGAAACAGCCAATAATTAAAATCACATAACAACTGAAAAACAGAACAGTTAAAAGGTACTAATACAATCTGAAAAGCTAAAACACTGAGAAAATAAAAAGGCTTCACCCAGCACTGAAGAAAAGAGAGGTGGGACTCAGAGCCAGGTGAGCGTCCCTTGGGATGTAGGGAGCATCCCAGAGCTGAGGATTATTTTTATACAGGGGTTGCTATCTGTCGCTATTCAGATGCTGTTGAAATACAGCTTCCATCATCTCTGATCATTGGCCATACTGGCTTGGGCTGGTGGGAGTTGGCGTTCAGCAGTATCAGAGGACCATAGATTAGCTCTCCCCCTGCTAATATCTGGACAGGTTCACATGGGAGAAGGTTGTCCTAAAATGACTAAAAGAAAGTAATCGGCAAACATTACATAGGTATTCTGTATGCCTCCATTTTAATCCATGAATCTAGCTGCATTAACAACATATTAACTTGTAGCAATATTTGGACAGAGCTCTGGTAAAACTGCATGACATCCAGAATAATATTTTAAGACAGCACATAGCAAGCTAAGGAGAGAGCTCACATTATAATCACAAATGTATAATCTCAGGTGCTTCATCTAATATCTCATTAAATGTTTGCTCCTGATTACATTTTCCGGTTGCCATTTCCATACAGCAGAGCAAGCACACACCAGTCTAACTTCTAAGTAAGTCGACTCAGGGTCATTTGAATGTGAAGGGAAGCGGAATAATAATCTGTCTCCCATTTTCACAGGAAGTAGAATTAATTATTAAATGCAATATACCGTATTGGCCCAAATATAAGCCACACCTTTAAAATTCAAGGGGGGAAAAGAAGAAAAGACAATACCCGAATATAAGCCGCTCCCTTAAAATTCCACAGGCACTCACACCTGTTCCATTTTACTGTATGTCTGTTTCAGCAGCGATATCATAAAAGCCAATTTTTGTAAGGTTGCAAATTTAAGCCGCACTTTAACTTTTCAAGGTCAGATTTTTTTGCCGGGGGTGTTTGTGTGTGAGGCTTATATTCAGGCCAATACGGTATGTTACAGTGAAGGTCTGAAGCTGTCACTCTTGACAATTGCTGGTGATGAGGGCTGACACTTTTCTGACCCTTCCCACATTTTCTGAAGTATCTGCTTTGAATGCAGAAGGTCCCAGGTTCACTCCCTGACATCTCTGGGTAGGGCTGGGAGACAGTCGTGTCTGAAACCCTGAAGAGTTGCTGCCTGTGTGTGTATACAACACTGAGTTAAATGGACCTGTGGTCTAGCTTGGCATAAGGTGATTCCTAAGTTGCACCAGCCAGGTATGCCAAGTTGGGGGGGGGGTTGGGAGCCACACCCAAAAAAGTTTAATGGAGGTGCCAGGCCCCCTCCATGTTCTGCAGTAGCTGTGCACACATGCTATAGGGTGTCCATACAACATGGCCCCACGCTCCACTGTGTGCACGAGTGATGTCAGAACGCCTTTGCTGCTCACCTATTCTTCTCTGTAAATCCCACTCTGCTTCCCCATAATCACAGGCAATGTACCTCCAAGACTTTGCCTTGAAAAAATATGTGAATCATAGTACAGGCAATGAAAATGCAGCATCAAAAGACACTCCTAATAAACAAATGACTTCTGCTTTGTAATGAAAAATGTTTTTTTTAAAACCTTTCAACCACAGAACGCTTCCCCCAAACTTAAGAAGTGTCATCACTTGCCTTGTGAATCTTTGTCACTATGAATGGTACAACAAATTCTTTGCATGCAGAAGGTCCCAAGTTCTATTCCTGATATCTCAATTTAAAACACTGAATGTAGCAGAGCTGGCAAAGACCTCTGTCTGATACTTTGGAGACCCTGCCAACTGGAATAGCCGGTTCAAGGCTACTTGAACTGCTCTGACAGACATATGCGAAAAATGCAACAAGATGGTTGAAGTTTTGAATCTTCACTAGGAAATGGTTTTTATGGATACATGACAGTTTTCATTCTTGCAATCACCTATCTTTTCCTTTCCTTTATGACTTAGGAGGCAAAGGTGTTCCACTTCACTGCAAAGGCTTTCAATCCAAATTGTTCAGGGACACCAACCTTCCAGACCCTATTAGGTCTGCAATCATAAGCGCACATAACTGGAAGTGAGTCTCTTCAGATCCAGTAGCATTCACATTGAGTAAACAAGCAAAGGATCAGGCCACACAAATTCATCATGCATCATTTTCTCATATGATACCCCTACTTATTTAAACATAAAAACTGCTAGGGGTTATTGGTTCATGACTCTGTTGCCAAGAAAAAGTCCTAGTATAATACATTCCAGGTTTTTAAACAGTTGTGTTTTATTCCATTTTAGATTTACACAGTTTGAAACAACATAAATAACAATATACGCCATACAGTTCAAAAACATAGAAGATCTGATTATCAGTAGAAATATCTATTGTTTAAGGCACTGAGAGAGGGAAGAAATAGAAAGCATTTAAGATGCTGGTTCCTCCAATTCAAGCACTTGTCCATCTCGAATGTGCTCACCGTACGCACGCTTAAAAATACCCAAGCTACATTCATGGGCGTGCGCATACTGCTTCAATAATTCCTGACAGAAAAAAATCCTGTCCCATTTTTGTCAGTGGTAAGAAACTGCTTTGCTTTGGAACATAATGAAGTGCTGTGCTAACCATGTTTAAACATATATTAAAACAATTATACAATATGGCTTTAAGACCCTGTATTTGGTTAAAATACAGCAAGCAACATTAGGTTAGGCAACCTCAATTGGCCTTCAACAAAACGAGTTTTGTTATAAATGTTAGGACTATTATGATAGATACTATACAAATCTTTTCTAGGAGGACTGCAATTAATTTTCAACCACAAAATTTTGGTGAGTGAAGGTATGGAAGATTCACAAAGGGAGTCCTTGTTTGTCTTTTTAATACTCCTTATTTAGCCCATACTCACAACTGCTTCTTTCCATGATCTGTAACTTCAGGGTCTTGAAGAACAAACAAAATCAGTGGTTTCTTATCATGAGGTAATCCCAGCCATTCAGAGATCTTGTAGTTGATCGTATTAGGGCACGTTATGGTATTATGAAGCAAAACCAGAGTGAGTGCAATGTTTCTTGTTACCAATCTGAATTAGCCAGCATTTTTGTCCCATTTGCAATTCTTACAATAGGTAATTGCTGAAAACATTTATGTGTGTTTCATGGATGGCGGTGAAGTTTTTCACAATTACTCATCCCACCCGCCTTGCTTTTGGCTTGGCCTTACTCTTGGCCTTACTTAAACTGAATTAAAAAAGCTGCTTTCAGCATGTCACAATTACATGTATAGTATCCCTTCAATAAAAGGAAGTGGTAGATGACATTCAGTTATGGATGTAAACTAGAGTTCAGTCTTGTGCGTACAAACTACATAATGCCATGTAAGGAAGGTAAGTATCACAACGGTAAGTTTCCAAGATTCATTGAGATACATTTGTTAACGGAAGTGTAACCAGGTTTTTGGAGTCTAAGTACTGACACCTTGTGGCCGGTTTAGTAACACCAAGCCTTTGCATTTTAAATGATCTATAAATTGTGTGTGTGTTTTGAACAGTGCATGTTCATACAGACAGAGAGGGTTATGACAATACAGAAAATCTCTAGTCTGATAGTCAGACTAATTCCAACCTCCCTTCTGTTTACATACCAACAGAAAAAAGATCCACAAAATCCTTTGCAACTCAGGACTCCTCTGCACTTCCCAGGCATGGCCAGCACTTTAAAGCTCCATGTCCAGAGCAAATGGTAATCCATGGAAACTCCAAGTTGCAGTTTGTAACACTTCAGCTTTAAAGAGCTGGTTTTTGCGGAGAAAGTTCTGAGGCAGAGAGAGAGAGAGCTGTAAAGCCCGGACCTATGCCTGGAGAGAATAGGGGAAAAGGTTAAGTGTGGATAAGCCCTCAAAGGAGTTCAACATACTTTATCATGAGGCCCCTAATATGCTACTAACAACCAGGGTGGGGAGACAGAACCAAGGAAGACAGGGGGCTGATCATTGAATTTTTAAAAAAATTTTTTTTTAAAAAACTTAGTATTTGACATATTATGGATGTTTACAAAATTCGAAAAGTAAATGTTATTTAACAGTAAAAGACCTGTAGCCCAACAAACATATATGTGTGTGTGTAGATTTACTGAGTTTATGTATGAATATGTGAGCGTGTGATATGTATTTTAATTCATTCTGGACGGGGATATTTAAGGAGGGACGCAGTATTAGTGTGTGCCTGTGTGTGGAGGAGTCCCATAGGGCTCAATATATATTTGTTTTCCCTCTCTCACCATTGGTACATACACAAAGGAATGCTGAAGCACTGCAAGGGAAGAGGGGTCTGTGCGCCCTCCCCACGCCCCTGCCCAGCCTTCCCTAGTTATGTGATGCATGTCACTAGTACACCAGAGGGAGAAAACAGGAAGGTGTGCCAAAAGCAGGACCGGATCATGCCCTAAGTGTTCAGAACCATGTGGGCAACAAATCATTATAAATACAACAACAAAATTCAGGCGGTGCTCTAATATTAAACCTACAGCAATATTTATATATTATATAATATATATTTATTAAAAATTATAAGTCCTCCCGGACGTGTTTACGTCCATCTTGAAGATCTTTCTGTTCTGGTGCCAACCATGTGAAGTATACTTTCACCGGATCGACGTTCCAGTGTTTGTGAAATGATATTGGAACTTGATGGGAAAGATAGTCCTTTGGGTAATCCATTGGCCGAGCCTAAAAAAGGTGGAAAGAGAGTCAATGAGTTTCATGTGGCATGAAAGCTTTTACTAGAATCACACATAAAGATGCCTTTATGCAGTAAGGTCAAGCCCAGTGAAGACAATTGGACCATACGCATGGTAGGGGTTGCATATACAGAGTATGTGTGAACATTGGGCTTTATGCATGTAAGACTGGGTGCCAATGTGGATCCAACACACTAAGTGGAATTGGTCTGGCATGTTTCCAACAGACAGGATCTGAATGTCCACATACAGCTAATAAAACTGCCACACTGTTTCTTTCTGTATGTATGTTAAACAACTCGGATATACCTAGCTTAATACATACAGAGATTTTTAGAACCATAACCACTTCATTCACATATAATCCATTAACTATAAAACCATTTTGTTGATAGGTTATGATCTGAAGGAAAGAGAAACAGATGCAAGTTGTTTTATTGTTACATATTGCATATTTTGCACTGAGAGAGAGATCTGGTTTAGAGTTGAGAGTATAGCATAATGAAAATGAAGGGTGCAATTAAGATAAATGCCTACTCTAGTCAAGATAAACAAGGGAAGATGTCAACTAGATAAAAGAAACACATCAAACCCAAGCAAAAACTGATGAAGTAATGATCCAAAAATATTCCTCTGAAAAATAGATATCCACACTTCTCTTATCTTGTGTAGGGGGAGATTAGACACATTTTTAGTAGACTCCTCCATAGATTTTTGGGTTGAATCATGTGACCATAACGTTAGCTACAGAAAAACCTGTGGAGCAGTTCTTAACTACATAAAAACCTAATGTGGCAAGAATCATTGTTATTAAACATCACTGTTCCCAAGATTTCTAAGCAACACAGGGTTGGAGTTCCCATGCAATATATTTATTAAATGCCACTGTGTAATTAGCCAGGCTTTTCACTGGAGTCAGTTGGTGGGAGCATATTTTGGAAGTACTCAAAGAACTTCACAAGCTTCCAGTTTAAAAATTCCTTCCAGTAGCACCTTAGAGACCAACAAAGTTTGTTATTGGTATGAGAGTTTGTGCATGCACCCTTCAGCTCATACCAATAACAAACTTAGTTGGTCTCTAAGGTGCTACTGAAAGGATTTTTTTTGTTTGTTTTGACTACGGCATACCAACACGGCTACCTACCTGTAACTAAAGTTTGTGAGTGCAAGTCTTCACCTTTAAAGCCCTATATGGTTCACCACTGGAGTTCCTCCTCCCAGGACTTCCACCATCCAAGGTAAGACTAAGAGCCTTCGCAGTGAGTTCTACCCTGTTTGTGGAATTCCCTCTTGGGGGAAGTTTGCATGATACCACCACTGTAATCACTTCAGTGCTAGGCAATTTTTTTTAAAAAAATTCTCCCAGGGTTTCTATTATATAACATTTTATTTTAACCAGTTGTTATTTATGCATTTTATCTTGTTTCTGTAAGCCACCCTGAAAGCTCTGCTGAAGGATGGTATATACTTTTTTTGGATGTAATTAATTAATTAGCATTTATTGTATTCCACATTACTCAAGTTTGCATTGAAATCATTGAAGCCTTCCATCCTTGCTTGAACTTCCTGAAATGAAATCAAATTCCACTTTTGTTCCAGTACCAGAATCTGATTGCCAACACAATCATGGTGCTGAATGATCAATAGGTGACATTATTACCATAATACAAATCAAGCATCTGGGGCTCTTGCTAATCTGCAAAGTCTATTGAGGATCAGGCCAACAGAATGAGACAATTAAAAGCAATTTGTTCATGAAAGCCTTTTCAGCATCCCAACAGGATCTACTTTTCACTGTCTCATAATACAACAGTGCACATTAGTGAAGTATTCATGCCAAAGCAAACAAATTTACACACACTGGTTGCCATTAAATATTTAAATTTGCCTCTGTAAATCTAGTGAAGGAAATAAAAGGGATTTTAGATGACAAAATAATTAATTATACCTCAGCAACACTTCAGCATTGTAATCAGGCAGTTATTTTAAAAGGGCAGCTTATTCTAAAGAGATGTCTCCCCTTCAACTCTTGTTTTCATGTTCTTATGGAATTGAAATTTAAATATGTAATTGAACCCCAGGAAAGAAAAGCAACCCGGATTGCATAAAAATGAATGGGCTATTATTGCACAAGGCCCTGACATGGATTGCTGTTGTTGTTGCAATAGAGAAGATACCTAGAGAAAGTCTGTTTTCTGCTTCATTGCTTCTGCTATGTTGTTGAGATTGAAATCAGAATATAACTAGATTCCTGGACAAAATCTTATCGTAAGTATTAGCATCAATGGCAAATACAAACTTTAACTAATTTGGTTTTATGCTTAATTCCATGCTGTTTGTTTAACTCTCTAACTTTTATGGTTTGGACAGGGGACTATGAGGGGACAGACCATAGTCCAGGGGTTAGATGCCTATTTTACATGCAAAAGGTCTTAGGCTCAATCTGTGACCCATCTCTCTCTCTCTCTCTTTATGAACCAGGTAAGAGGAAGTGATGTGAAAGATCTCTGCTTGGAGCCCTAGAAATCTGTTGCCTGTCAGAGTAGATAACATTGCACTGGGTGAAACATGTGGCCTTGTTTGTTTTAAAGTTGATGCCATAATAAATATGTTAGTCTTTAAGGTATCACAATGCTAGCGGAAATTTAAAAAAGATTAGTTGTGGACAGTCCCTCACATAGTTAATATCACTAGTGAGAGAGCTGGTTCGCACAAAATGTTAAACCAAAGTATAATTTAGAGTGAACAGACAAGTATGCAAGCTCCCAGAGAGGAGATCACAACTGCTTTGTTTCTCTGCTGGTCTGGCTGCTGCTGCTACTGCACTGCTGAAAACAAAGTCATGAGCTGTAAAACTTGCCTGGAGCAAGACAAACCACTCGGATGACACGCTAAGCCAATTCAGTGTTTTTAAGATGTCACAATATATGTTGGTTTTTTTGCTGCAAGAAATACCCCTTTCAGCTCCCCCTCTGGAAATGAAGGCTAAACTGCAATTTAGTTGAGAAAAACTGGGTGACTTCTGGGCTCAAGGGAGACAGAATTCCTCTGGCTGGAATAAATCACCTAGTATGTCAGGTTCTGCCTACCTTATTACTGTATTAACCAGTCAGTGAGGATAATGGCGACGAATGCCCCAGAACAAAGGACCAATCATGACTTGAGTTTCCTATCTTAAACTGTTGATTCCATGTTCAAAGAGAAAATTCCATTAGATAAACTATATGCTGACCTCATCTGAGATCTGAGGATGTATATTAATTCCCTGTAATCCACATCTTCCAGAAGGACATACAAATCTCAAATGAAATTGTCCTTGGTCCTTCTAACAGAGTGTGTTAAATAGAGGCTAAAGCCATCCTTCAGAAGGAAGATGGTTGTTTAATGTGAACAAGGAAGTAGAAGGAATATGCACATGTTCTATTGGAAGCTAGAACGTCTGCATCAGCCTATGAAATTAATCCAACACTGAAACATACTTTGTTATTTAAATCACATTTCAACTTTACCTGGTCACACTTGTTACTGTTTTCATATTACATTTACAATCAGGTTCTAGATATATGTACTCAAAACAAGTATTTACATCTTGTATTAAAATACAGATAGAAACATGCATTGCCTTTTGGGAAATGAATAGGTTTGACAAACCAATAAAGCATGTTTTGTGTGAGAAAACTAAATACGTAGCTATACGTAGCAGAAACTAAACAAAACAAACCTTGCCTAAAAAGCTAAACCGTAGTACAAATTCATCGTTAACCAATTCATTCTCATTAACCATAAGAGCTAAATATAAAAGCTGTGGAGTGTTATGATAGTAGCATTCTATGAAACAGGAGAATAGCTGTGAGAGAACCCTCTGGTATAAGAGCTGCTGACAGTGGAACAGACTCCTTTGCAAGTTGGCAGACTTCCTTTGCAGGGGGTTGGACTAGATGACCCTCAGGATCCCTTCCAACTCTACAATTCTTTGATAGGTTTTTAATTATAGGTTATAAAGTGACTAAGGCAAGACACTATTTTTTATATATATTCTTGCCAGAACAAAGTAAGAACCAAGTAAGATGTGGTGATATACCTATTTTTAGAAATGCGGTACACTTTTAAGCACTGCAATATTAATGGCCTGTTCAGCTAACATTTCCTTCCTTCCCTGTTATTCTGAAAGGTTTTACATCTGTTCTCTAGCAAAAAAAAAAAAATTTTTTTTAAAAAGCAGGTTTTGTTTGTTCGTTTTTGAGTTATAACACAATACTCAAAAGTTCCATTTTTTCAGTGGGTATGTGTGCGTAAGACTGAAGCCTTTATAATTTATTTATACCACTTCCAGAGGGTCAGCACACCCTTTTCAGTTTGCAATTGTCTGTGTATCCCAGGTTCACTGACAAGAGAAGACACTATGCAGGCGCAACAAGATTTTCCTAATATTATTTCCCATTTCAGAATTTAATAAATATTCCCCCCCCCCCGAAATTGTGTTTCTGTTATGTAAGCAGCTTAAGGGTGAGATCTAATAGTGTCAGCTGGCTTGCACAACAAACTTCTGCTTATGGGAATGGGGCTTTCCCTTCCACCCTCCATCAGCTCCAGAGGAGATGGATGGGGGTGGGGTGCAGGAGTCCAGAGAGCAAGGGGAAGTTCTGCCACATCAACTGGTGTGATGTTGGATCTTGCCCCAAAATCACAAACTTCTCTTTACCCTGGCTTGCAGAACTTGAGGTTTATGTTTTTAGAACCCATCTTATTTTTGTTACCATAAACCGTTTTTAATATTATGCTTTAATGCTGCTATCTGCCCTGGGGCCTATGAGTAATAAAAATTTAATAAATTATACTCACCTGATGGAAGAGAGGGCTGTGTGTTATTGGAATTCCTAAACCACTGAAACACATTCCAATCACCATATCATCAGGGGCATCATTACTGTAACACCGGCATTTACTAGCAAATAATCTTTGGATTGCTGCTCTACTGAAAACCATCCTTAAATGACAAAGTTAACAAGAAAAGTTTTAACTGTTATATCACTGCAAAAAGGTGCAAATTATGGCAATTACAAAATGACAGCACCAAATACAAACAGTCTACTAGCACAAAAGGTGTTTGGTAAAATTAACACTTGGGTCATGGTACTCATAGGAATGAATGAAGATTGGTTGTGGACACTCCTTTATATGGTGAATATCACTAGTGATCTAGAGCTGGTTCACATGAATTGGTAAGTTAAACCATGGTTTTTAGTTAACAGGTGAGTGTGTGTGATCCTATAGAGATCTCACCTGCTTTGTTCCTCCTCTGGTCATGTTGCTGCTACGAGCTAAGCAATGGTTTGGCTTACGACGTCATCGAAACCTGGGCTAATGGTTTGTCTTTCTCCAGTCAACTTGAGTTTACAGTTCATGGCTTAGTACACATCAGTGCAGCAGCAGGAGAAGCAGGGAAGGATACCAACCACTGCAATCTTCTCTTTGTGAAACCTCACATTAGCCCTAAACTATGGTTTGGATTAGCATTACACGTGAACCAGCTCATGGTGTCAATTGTAACTATATATTACAGTCAGTGGCTCCTTTGATATTAGAAACATATTCCTATCTCACCTCTGTGCTTAAAAGTAATGTGCTTAAAAGCGAGGCTCATCACAACCGGAGAAAGTTAAGAAGGGTATCCAGTTGCTTGTGAAAATATTTACCCAAGCCACTAACCATGTCCTTTAAGATTACTGGAGTCTTATAGTCACTCCTTTTGACGCTGTAAGTTATTTCATAAGATGATAAGAACAGCATTTCTCCCTCAACTGATTTTTCTTAGCAGGGTAACAGCCAAGACAACTGTGCATCAAAAAGAGGCTCAACGCACTGTGAATGTGTAGAATGTTGTTAATGTACATGTCTCCTGAGCAGAGCAGAGACTCTAATGCTGTTATGCTGCAGTCATTTGGCTGGGTATTCCACTGCAGATGCCTCCTCTTGTTGGAAACAAAGCACCCTGAAGCACCTTGCCTGAGATGAGAGAGGGCTGCAGATGCAAAGAACTTTCTTTCCCAACAGAAGAATGCAGCACTGCATCAGCAGTCTTGAGTGAAAAGGTGCGGCAGCCACCTCAATACATGATTTTACCTGCCTCTCCTGTGCATGGAACTTATTCACTGCTCCCATGTGAAATGATCATTTTATTTTGCCCTAATGCACATCACTTTACATTTGCACCCACTGAATTGTATTTACCATTTTACTACCCATTCGTTCAGTTGCAAGGAATCCTTTGGGAGCTCATCACAACTCCTTTTTTCTTTTAATCACCTTGAACAATGTGGCCTCATCAACAAGCTTGGCTACCTCATGGCTCACCCTTAATCATTTATAAAACATTAAAAAGCAAAGGTAGTGAAATGCCTGCCAAAAACTTTTCTCTTCTGCCAGGCCCACACAGGCAATTAAGAGTACATCACCCACAGTGGTCTATCAGTGATTGTTTTTCATTTCTTTTTGCTTCTAACTTGCTTTAACTTTCTATGATTTTATAGCTTGGTTTTATGTTGTTGTAAGTGACTGTGATATATTTTTTATGATACAGTGGTACAGAAATGTTTTTGTAAAATAAATAAATAAGTCCCATTTCTGATTAAATTAAACAACTTACCCTCCTCCACCAGTGATATAACTATAGCCTCCTGACCCCAATCCATAGCCATAGCGTTCTCCAATAATCACTGGCTCGGTTGGGTTGTAGCAGCTGAGAAATTTCTGGAGCCTAGAAATGCTAAAAGATGAAGCAGCATATTCAAATACACTTAATTCCTTTAAGCAGTTCCAAAGCTCTTAAGCTGTCAGCCTAAACAAAACGTGCAGATTAATTGTTGACATTGAAGACTAAAACGAATGTCTTCTGATTATTTTAAGAAGTTGTTTCTCCACCCCGCCCCCCAATAATAATATAAAAAATCCTCTTGGCTTTGCTTCAAAGTCAGATCTATATATTTAATGAAATATTACTTTAAAAGGAATATTTAAGTTTGTCTGACACACAGTGTCTTTACTTCATAATAAATAGCCATAGTTTTCCCCAGACTATTCCCTAAGGATGGCAAGCAGGAATGATTTCGGAGTTCAAAAGACAAATAGATCTTCATAAAAAATCTTTCATGTCAGTGTATATCATTTTAATGCATTTATATTTCAGAGCAACCTCAAACAAAATTAAGCAGGTTCAGAGAACTATTGTATTTCACGTTATGAAAGAGGTATTTCTTGTCTCAAAATGTATAACTAGATCTCACCATCCAAATCCTATGAGCTGTTGTGCTGGAAAATTAGGGAGCTTCCAGATGGTGCTTCCACAGCAATTGGAATGCTAGTGCCAGACTCAGCTAACACTCCCCCATAGAGCTGTTGAACCAGCTCTGAGACCTTCCTAAATATACTGCATTAGTGAAAGGTACATTGTACCAGAACATCATCAAATCTTGTATCATGTTGGGGCCCCAAGCTAGGCTGAGAAATAGTCCATCATCTTGAAATCTACTGTCTATGAACATGTGTTTTAAGGTAAATTATTCAAACATGCAAATTACTTTGGTATCACTAAAGGCACTGGGAACGTGTGCTACAGTATAAGCTCCAACTGAATGGGGGAACATAAAAATGTTACAACGAAAGCAAATTTCAGAAAAGGTGGGGTGCTGCAGGGTTCTGTCCTGGACCAGTTGTTCTTCCAATGTCTTTATAAATGACTTGAATGAAGGAATTGAGGGGACATTCATCAAATTTGCAGATGATGCCAAAGCAAGAAGGGTAACTAATGTCACAGAAGACAGACGTGGGATTCAACGTGACCTTAGCAGATTGGAGAACTGGGTCCAAACTAACAAAATGAATTTCGACTTCCGGTTGGCGCCGGCGCTAATGGCGGCTCGCTCTCCGTTCTCCGGAGAGAGAGCTGCTCCGCGAGTTCGGGTCTGACCGCTACGGCGAAGCGGGGACCCCTAAAATCACAGGCGCGGAAGCCTGTGAGCAAGGAGACTCGGTGGGCATCGTTTGCGCCCCCTTTTACTGCGAAAGAGCCTTTTTAAAGGCTCCGGAGGAGCATCGGGGGAGCGCAGAGCTGAGAGTCGCTACCCAGCTCGTGGAGTGAAGCCGCATCGCCATTAGCGGAGAGCGCCGACTTCTTCCTGTTATTTGGACTGAAAGAGATTCCCGTGAGTAGGATTGGCAACCCTTTCGGGACTTTAAATTTAACTTCTTCAAAATTTGGCCGAAAGTGGGGTTGGTTAACAAAGGAAGTCTGCCTTCCCCAGATTGCATGACTGCTAAAGCAACGGACTTGGTAAGCTGCAATTGACATCTTTTAAGGGAAATTTTTAAAAAAAGGATTAACCCCAGCATTGACTTAAGTCCTCCCCCCTAGGGAGCAGGAACGGGGGGGGGGGGGTGAAGAAGAAAGGAAACCTGCAGGGAAATTTTTTAAGGGACAATCTACCGCAGACTCTGTCTCTGGGAGCGGACTGCCTGAGTGATACACTTTGACAGGGAGCTGTCAAAGACATTGCAAAGAGGAGACTTTATTTGATACAATTTATTGAGACTTTGTAAAAATTATACGGTTGCAACTAAAAAGACTGAGAGAAGTTTTTAGTAACTTTTCCCTCTGAGGGCTTTTGGATTCATTGTTTCCTTGCTATACTGAAGATTTCAGCTCCCTCTAGAGGGCTGGAAGTAACAGTTGCAACACGATTGTTAGTCACTGGTTTTTTCCATTCAAACCTGTTCCTGTGAGAACGACCTTGGGACATGAGCGGCCCTGGAGATGAAATAGCAACAAGATCCAAGTCCAAGGCAGCACATAAGAAAAGGGGCTCCTTATCAGGACTATTGCCAACAGGCCCAGGTGGACAGGAAAAGGGAATAAGTGCATTCATGGAGTCAGTGACGCAGGCATTATTGAAGATAAATGAATCTTTAGAAAGATTGAACAAACAGAGTACAGAAAATACTAAGCAACTGGCAGATCTAACGGCAAAATTGGATTTAAACACGAAGAGCGTAACGTCTAATACACAGATTATACAACAGTTGGTAGAGGAGA
The DNA here is from genome assembly GCF_951804945.1 of Podarcis cretensis. Lineage (NCBI taxonomy): Eukaryota > Metazoa > Chordata > Lepidosauria > Squamata > Lacertidae > Podarcis > Podarcis cretensis. Next base: position 28,104,856 of record NC_137173.1, on the reverse strand, counting down.
ACGCCACAATAAGGAAAATTGCAGAAGAGGCTAAATCTACTGCGGAATCTACACAGGAAAATTTAGTTCCTGTTTGTAGGAGGCTTGACCAGCATGAGGCGACCCTTTCTTTATGGGACATGCAGCGTAAGGAGAAGAACTTGAGACTTAGGTTGGTTCCTGAGAGTGAGGGGGACAACCTAGTGGACTTTCTCACAAAAGAAATTTCAGACTTCTGGCAGGAAAACCTAGAGGGAACAGAATTTGAGATTACAACCGCCTTCAGATTGGGTAGAAGGCAAGGCAGGAAGATTCCAAGGGACTGCCTGATTACATTGAGGTCGAAAGAGGAGAGAGACAAGATACTTAGTTTGCATTACCAGAAAACGCTTCAGATTCAAAACGTCTCTGTGCAAATCTACAGGGATATCCCAAAATATATTTTGGAGGTGAGAACTCAGTTTAAGACTTTGGTGGACCTGCTGAAGAAGAACAACATACCTTTCAGGTGGGAGTTTCCACAGGGTTTGTCCTTCAACTTCAGAGGAAAGAAAGTCAAGATAAAAACTGTACAAGATAAAGAACAGTTCCTACATAAACACGGAGAAGACCTGGTGAAAGGGGTCCTCAACTCAACTGCAGACACAGACTTGGGGAATTTGACATTTGGACTCAAATCACCAACGGACGAAGAACAGCTGCAGGGTGCAGTTGGAGGTAACTAACTAACAATGTCTCTGAGAATTTTAACTTGGAACTGTAATGGACTGAACCTTCCCAGAAAAAGGCGTGAGGTTTTTCACATTTTGAAGAAAGAACAATTGGATCTGATTTGTTTACAAGAAACCCATGTGACAAGAGCACACAGAAGATTACTTATAAATAAAAGATTGGGACAAGAATTTATTTCATCAGATAAAGTTAAGAAAAGAGGAGTGGTGATATACGCAAAAGAAAAATTGGCTCCAAGACAGATTTTTAAAGATGAACAGGGCAGAATCTTGGCAATTGAGATACAGATTCAAGGAGAAAAAATTTTGATATTTGGAATTTATGCACCAAATGAAGGGAAGGCAGAATTTTATAAGAAATTACATGAGACACTAACAAATTATCTGGATTATAAGGTGATTTTATTAGGCGATATGAACGGGGTTGTCTCTACAAATATGGACAAAGCACAAAGACAGGTGATCTCCAAGGACGGGAGACTACCTAAGACTTTTTTTGAAATGACTGACAACTTGGACCTGATCGACATTTGGAGAATAAGAAACCCCCTCGAGAGGGAGGGAACATTCTTTTCAGAATCACAGATGACCTGGACAAGAATAGATCAAATATGGATTACTAGTGGGATGGCTCCTAAGATAAAGAAAGTGGAAATCTGCCCAAAGACATGCTCCGACCACAATGCAGTAAAGATGGAAATGAAAATAACAACAGCTGGCTCTTTCAGATGGAGAATGAATGACACCCTATTTAAAGATCCAGAGGTGTACCAAAAGGCCCAAAAGACTTTGAAGGACTATTTTGAGATAAATCTAAGGACAGAAGTGGAGAAACGAGTGATCTGGGACGCAAGCAAGGCCGTGATGAGGGGTTTCCTGATACAGCAGAATTCCTTGAAAAGGAGGAAACAACAGGAGAAGAAAGATAAAATTCTGGAAAAGATAAAAGACAGTGAAAAGAAACTGAGATCCAACCCAAAGTCACATGAGATCTTGAGACAAATCAAATTGTATCAGAAGCAATATATGGAATTGATGAACCAGGAGATTGAATGGAAAATCAAACGAATGAGACAAAAGACATTTGAATCGGCAGATAAATGTGGGAAACTCCTGTCATGGCAACTGAAGAAGAGACTGAAATTGAACACAGTTACAAGTTTGGAGGTAGATGGAAAGAATATTTCGAAACCAAATGAGATCAGCAACTGCTTTCAGAGCTATTTCAGAAGATTGTATGCACAAGGGCCGGAAAATGAAAGAGACATTGAAGAATTTCTTAAGAAATATGGATTACAAAAAATTTCGCAACAAAGTATAGCGTTTTTAAATGAGAAAATAACTGAACAAGAAATCGAGGGTGCCATTCAAAACATGCAACTGGGGAAATCTCCAGGGCCAGATGGACTAACCTCCAGATATTACAAAGCCTTGAAAGACTGGATAATTCAGCCACTTAAGGAGGTTTGCAACGAGATATTAGAGGGGAAAAGGGCACCTGAGACGTGGAAAGAAGCCTTCATCACACTTATACCAAAGACTGAGGTCGATAAAAAACAGATCAAGAATTACCGCCCTATATCACTACTTAATGTGGATTACAAAATTTTTGCAGACATTTTGGCAAAAAGACTAAAGAAGGTGCTGGTGGAGGAGATTCATAGAGACCAGGCAGGCTTTCTCCCGGGTAGGCATATATCTACTAATGTAAGGAATATAATTGACATTATAGAAATGCTGACAGTGAACATTAATACGAAGGCAGTTCTAATTTTTGTGGACGCGGAGAAAGCCTTTGACAATATATCTTGGAAATTTATGAAAAAGAATCTCCATGGGATGGGGGTAGGTCAAAGGTTTGAAAATGGTATAAGTGCAATTTATTCTGAGCAAAAGGCGAAGTTAATTGTAAATAATGTGGTTATGGATGAACTACCTATAGAAAAAGGGGCACGTCAGGGGTGCCCAATATCCCCATTACTTTTTATATCGGTCCTGGAGGTCCTGTTAAATATGATTAGGGGAGATCAGCTGGTAAAAGGGATTCAGGTCGGAGCCAGACATTACAAATTAAAGGCTTTTGCAGATGACTTAGTACTGACCTTGCAAGAGCCAGACACTAGTACCAAAAGAGCCTTGGAATTAATTCAAGTATTTGGCCAGGTCGCAGGATTTAAGTTGAATAAACAAAAAACTAAGGTATTGGAAAAGAACTTAACAAATGTTGAAAGGGAAAGATTCCAAGAGGAAACTGGGTTAGTGGTGGCAAAGAGTGTAAAATACCTGGGGATTAACATGACATCTAAGAATGTGAACTTATTTAAGGACAATTATGACAAGTGCTGGACTGAGATAAAGAAAGATTTAGAAATATGGTCAAACCTGAAGCTTTCCTTGTTAGGTCGAATTGCTGTGATCAAAATGAATGTATTGCCTAGAATGTTATTTTTGTTTCAGACATTACAAATTGTTGATAAACTGGACTGTTTCAAGAAGTGGCAGAAAGACATATCTAAATTTGTCTGGCAGGGCAAAAAGCCCAGAATTAAGTTTAAGATACTTACCGACTCTAAAGAAAGAGGGGGGTTTGCCCTGCCGGACTTAAGACTTTACTATGAATCGGCAGCTTTCTGCTGGTTAAAAGATTGGCTACTTCTTGAAAATGCAGACATTCTAGATTTGGAAGGATTTGACAATAATTTTGGTTGGCATGCATATATCTGGTATGACAAGGTTAAAGTGTATAAGGGTTTCAAAAATCATATTGTCAGGAAAGCACTATATAATGTATGGATACGGTATAAAGATTTACTGGAAAACAGAACTCCCAGGTGGCTTTCACCTATGGAGGCTAAGGAAGTAAAGAAACTTAATATGACAACCAATTGGCCGAAATACTCTGAGATCTTAGAACAAGAAGGTGGTGAATTTAAATTACAAAGTTATGAGAAAATAAAGTCCAAGGTACGAGATTGGCTCCATTATTTTCAAATAATGGAGGCTTTCAAACAAGACAGGAAAATTGGTTTCCAGGTGGAGAAATCGAAATTGGAAACAGAATTGTTAGAACCCAATACTAAGAATTTATCAAGAATGTACAACTTGCTGTTGAAGTGGAATACAATAGATGAGACTGTGAAGTCTGCTATGGTTAAATGGGCACAGGACATAGGTCATGACATTATGTTTGCTGACTGGGAGCAGTTATGGACCACAGGTATTAAATTCACGGCATGCAATGCCTTACGAGAAAACATTATGAAAATGATCTATAGGTGGTACATGACCCCAGTCAAGCTTGCGAAGATTTATCATTTGCCCAATAATAAATGCTGGAAATGTAAAGAGACTGAGGGTACCTTTTTCCACCTCTGGTGGACCTGCCCAAAGATTAAGGCCTTCTGGGAAATGATTTATAATGAAATTAAGAAAGTGCTTAAGTGCACCTTTAACAAGAAACCAGAGGCATTTCTCTTGGGTATGGTCGGCCAGTTGGTGCCGAAGAAGGATAAGAATTTCTTTTTGTACGCTACTACGGCAGCAAGGATCCTTCTAGCAAAGTATTGGAAGACACAAGAGCTACCCACGCTGGAGGAATGGCAGGCGAAAGTGATTGACTTTATGGGATTGGCAGAAATGACCGGCAGAATCCGCGAACAAGAGAAAGAGACTGTGGAAGAAGATTGGAAGAAATTTAAGATGTATCTTAAGAATTATTATAAAACTGAGGAGTGTTAAAATGCTGAGGGAAAAGAAGACGTAGAATTGCAGCGATAATTGGGTTTAAAATTAAGGGTGGAATAGAGAAAGAGGATAAATTTATATTTAATTGGGCAAGATAGGTTGCTGAATAATGGTACTAAATTAAGGATGCAAAAAGGGAAAGGTATGGGGAAGTCCGGGAAAAGAGGGTTATGAAAATAAGGTTATGAAAACATGAGTTTTTTTGTTTGTCTGTTTCTTTTGTTGTTTTTTGTTTCTGTTAAAAAATTGGAAATTAATAAAAATCTTTTATTAAAAAAAAAAAAAAAAAAAACTAACAAAATGAATTTCAATAGGGAGAAATGTAAGGCAGGAACAGCCAGCTGTACAAATATAAGATGGGGGAGAGCGACACCTGGTTTGCCAGTAGTCCATGTGAAAAGGATCCAGGGGTCTCATAGTAGACCACAAGCTTCACAGCAACAGAAAAAGCTAATGGCATTCTAGATTGTATCAACAGAAGTATAGTGCCCAGACCAAGAGAAGTAATAGTACTGCTCTTTTCTGCCTTGGTCAGACTACACCTGGAGTACTGTGTCCAGTTATGGACTCCACAATTTAAGAAGGATATTGACAATCAGGAATGTGTGTAGGGAAGGGTGACTGAGATGATAAAAGTCTGAAAACCAAGCACAACAGTTGAGGGAGAGTTGGGTATGTACACCCTGGAAAAGAGGAGACTAAGAGGAGATACGATAGCCACCTTCATATATCTAAAAGGTTGTCACAGGGCAGATGGAGCAAGCTTTTCTCTAGCTCTGAAGGGTAGGACCTGAACCAATGGATTCAAGCTACAAGAAAGAAGATTCAGACTAAATACCAGAAGAACTTTCTGATAATAATAGCTGTTGAACAGTGGAAAAGGCTCCTTTGGAAGGTGGTGGGGTCTTCTTCATTTGAGGTTTTTAAGCAGAGGTTGAATGGTCATCTGTCATAGATGCTTTATATGAGACTCCTGCCATGCAAGGGGTTGGACTAGATGACCCTCAGGGTCCCTTCCAACTCTAGAGTTGGAATTCTCTGACTCTATGATGTCTTTCTTTTAAGCTAGTTTCCCCCTCAAGAAATGGTTTATGAATGGCTTAGATTTTGCTCCACAGGTAGCCTCATTACATGCTGTAAGAATTCCCAGGACTGTAATATATGATTAAATACAAATTAAAAATAGTTATGCTTCCACTTACAGAGGACCTCTTCTTATTTGATATATTTTATAGTTTTTGCTATTTCCATGCTTTATCAAACAGGCATCAGTAGGATATTTTCCATACAGTACTTGGGAAAATGTTTATTATGCAAATGATTCATAGTGAAACAATATTTCCCCCTCAAAACCACAGTACTTTTCTCTTTTACAAGAGATGTGTATGCATGTGCCAAAATAAATATCAAGACTTTTGAGTTACACAGAACAGTTTTCTGGGAGAATACAGTGGAAGGATAGCTGGTTTCAAGGATATTTAGAGGACAGCTAGTTACATTTTATTACATTTGCATTCAAGGGTGGTCTATAAAAGTATTTAGCATTCAAACAGCAAATATTAATCAACAGGGTATATTTATTTGGAACCAATTTGTCAACCACTGTCTAGCATAGATACATAAAAGGAAAAAGAAAAGTTGAGGAAAAGCTACAGCATGCCATTAGGAGGATCAACAGGGAGCCTGGAGATTACTTAAAAGTAACTGGAACAGAGGCTCAAATTAGATGTACGACACAGACTGAAAAATTGCAAAAAAAAGGAGAGGCCAAAAGCATCTACTCATGATTTATTAGAGTTGGGGTGCTTCCCAATCCAGATTTAAATCATTTAAATTGGAACCAGTGAGGGCGGTGAATGCCCTGTGTGAGTGTCTGGAGGCAGTTGGAGGGTAGATGGCAGCTAACAGATATATATTGAATCCTGACAAGACAGAAGTATTGTTTCTGGGGAACATGGGGTGGGCAGGTGTGGAGGATTCCCTAGTCCTGAATGGGGTAACTGTGCCCCTAAAGGACCAGGTATCCAGGCTGGGGGTCATTTTGGACTCACAGCTGTCCATGGAGGCACAGGTTAATTCTGTGTCTAGGAGTGCTGGCTACCAATTCCATCTAGTATGCAGGCTGAACTCCTACCTGCCTGTGCACTGTCTCACCAAAGCCATGCACACTTTGGTTATCTCCTGCTTGGATTAATGCAATGCACTCTACAAGGGGCTACCTTTGAAGGTGACTTGGAAACTACAACCAATCCACAATGTAGCAGCTAGAGTGGTGACTGGGAGCAGCCGCCAGGACCACATAATACCAGTCCTAAAGGATCTATATTGGCTCCCAGTATGTTTCTGAGCACAATTCATTTTTTTTTTTAATAAATATTTATTGAAGTTTTTTAAATAAATACAAAATGCAAAAATGATAAACAATATAACATGGATCATAACACGTTTTTTCAGAACTTCTTTGGACTCCCTCACGTCTCCCGCTCCCACTTACATCATTATAACCTTCTTCCAGCAATTTATCATTTTGTTTACATCCTTAAATCTCGTTCAATTAATTTAATCTAATAATTCTCCAGAAATTTTATATTTTCCTCAATCTCACTTATCGTCAAATTCAAGTCTAATTCAATGGTAGGCAGTTATTTATGATCTAGCATCCTTCTTAGTCTTCTGCCAAATTACAATACTTTTGTAAATAAATCTTGAATTTCTTCCAGTCTTCTTCAACCCTCTCTTCTCCCGGGTCTCGAATTCTACCAGTCATCTCGGCCAGTTGCATATAGTCCATCAGCTGCATCTGCCACTCTTCCAGTGTGGGTAGATCTTGAGTTTTCCAACTCTTAGCGATGAGTATCCTTGCTGCCGTTGTCGCATACATAAAGAATGTTCGGTCCTTCTTTAACACCTTCTGGCCGACAATGCCCAGAAGGAAGGCCTCTGGTTTCTTAGTGAAGGTATACTTAAATACCTTTTTCAACTCATTATATATCATTTCCCAGAAGGCCTTCACTCTAGGGCAAGTCCACCAGAGGTGAAAGAATGTTCCTTCATGTTCTTTACATTTCCAACATTTATTATCAGACAAATGGTATATTTTGGCAAGTTTAACTGGGGTCATGTACCATCTATATATCATTTTCATTACATTTTCCTTCAAAGCATTACATGCAGTGAAGTTCAGCCCTGTGGTCCACAACCTTTCCCAGTCCTCAAACAGGATATTATGCCCAATATCCTGAGCCCACTTTATCATAACCGATTTAACCATTTCGTCTTGTGTATTCCATTTCAACAGCAAGTTATACATTCTTGATAGTACCTTATTTTTTGGTTCTAACAATTCTGTTTCCAACTTCGATTTCTCCACCTGGAACCCTACCTTTTTGTCATTTTTAAAAACTCGCACTTTATCCTTCATTTTCTCCAAACTCTGCAATTTCCAATTGTCTCCTTCTTTTTCTAATATTTCCCAATATTTTGGCCATTTGGCCTCCATATTGGGTCTTTTTCGGGCCTTAGCTTCCAGAGGTGAAAGCCACCTCGGAGTTTTGTTTTCCAATAAGTCTTTGTATTTTGTCCAGACATTAAAAACTGCTTTCCTGACAATATGGTTCTTAAAGACCTTATTGATCTTAACCTTGTCGTACCATAGGTATGCATGCCAACCAACAGCATTGTTAAACCCTTCCAAATCCAATACGTCAGTGTCTTCAAGAAGTAGCCAGTCTTTTAGCCAGCAAAAAGCTGCGGCTTCATAGTACAACTTTAAGTCCGGCAGGGCAAAGCCCCCTCTTTCTTTCGCATCAGTTAGTATCTTAAACTTAATTCTGGGCTTTTTGCCCTGCCAGACAAATTTAGATATATCTCTCTGCCACTTCCGGAAGCACTCTGTCTTGTCCACAATCTGCAATGTTTGAAACAAAAACAACATCTTTGGCAATACATTCATCTTAATAGCAGCAATTCGGCCTAACAAAGAAAGCTTCAATTTTGTCCAACTATCCAAATCTCTCTTAATTTCAAACCAACATTTTTCGTAGTTATCCTTAAATAGACTCAGATTTTTTGCTGTTATGTTTACCCCTAGGTACTTTACTTTTTTAACCACAATTAGTTCTGTTTCTCTCTGAAACTGTTCCGACTCTGTATCTGTCAGATTTTTCCCCAACACCTTAGTTTTCTGTTTATTTAGTTTAAATCCCGCCACCCGACCAAAATCTTGAATCAGTTGTAATACTCTTTTTGTACTAGATTCTGGCTCCTGCAGGGTCAGAACTAGGTCATCTGCATAGGCTTTAAGTTTATATTGTTTCGCTCCGACCTGAATCCCTTCCACCAACCGGTCCCCTCTAATCATATTCAAGAGCACCTCCAGAACTGATATAAATAACAAAGGGGAAATCGGGCAGCCTTGTCGTGTTCCTTTTTGTTTCTGAGCACAATTCAAAGTGTTGGTGCTCGCATTTAAAGCCCTAAACAGCCTCTGCCCCATATACCTGAAGGAGCATCTCCACCCCCATCGTTCAGCCCGGAAACTGAGGTCCAGCTTCAAGGGCCTTCTGGCGGTTCCTTCACTGTGATAAGTGAAGTTACAGGGAACCAGGCAGAGGGCCTTCTTGGTAGTGGCACCTACCCTGTGGAAAGCCATCCCATTTGATGTCAAGGTGATAAATAACTATACAACTTTTAGAAGACATCTGAAGGCAGCCCTGTATAGGGAAGTTTTTAATGTTTGATGTTTTATTATGCTTTTATATTTGTTGGATTTATTATGATTGATATATTTGTAACAACAACAACAAAATATCCGTTCTGGGGGGATAGAAGGGCCAAGACTGAATGAAAAGTCCAACATTTCAGCCAGCATGGGCTTGACCCCTTTTTTCTTCAACTGCCATTTATTTATATGTAAGTATCTGTTGTGTGACTGATTTCCTACTGACTTTGCTGTCACAGTGGGTAGAAAACTATGCATCTCAAGAATTTACGGAATCATGTTTTAAAGTGATGCTTCTGATAGTTCATCTGACTTTGTCATCAACTAATCCATCAAGACATTAATGAATTGTTGTTTTCTGAGACCCACACTAGACTAATGCTAGAAAAGAATTCCAAGAAGCCCAACACTCCTACTGCTAGCCCTCCAAATTCAGAACCTGACAGTGACAACTTCCCCGATTGCGGCTGTTGCCGGCTAAAGTGTAGCACATGCTCTACTTACTATGCCATTTCCAACGATAAGAAAGAAGTACTCTTTTGTAATAGCCTCTAAGTGCAAACAGATAGAGCTATTCAAAGAAAATAAAACAAATCAAAGAGGCAAGATGATGTGATCTTTTCTCAGTAAGAATGAGCATGAATTTTTAGAGGTTTTACAGAGAATACATAGGATAATATGTTGACATTTCTATAACACATTGTGGTAGATTATATAAAAATAGCTTGTATTGGAAGTGGATTAAATTAGCAGGCATCGGAGAGACTTACAGAAACCAGCCTATTAGGCATACCTTTTCGCGCTACAATTTGTCATTTCTAGGCCAGTGCTTCCTTTGCAAAAGATAAAATTACTGCTTGCAATACTGAATCTTCAATTCAGCAAATATGAAAAAAAATTGTTCAGTTTTAAACATATGTCAGAGTTTCTATTTCTCACTATTGGTTATTTCTGTATACCCATTTGTGTGTTTTTTTGCTCTCATGCAATCAGTAAATGGTATACTTTCCCTTAAATTAACGAGAAAATTCAACTGTCAGTCGTACATTGTTAGCTTTAAGTTTCTCATCTTTTAACTTGGACTCAATTTTTAATATTATAATCCTGACCTTTGAGGATAGTACTATTTTATTTATTTCAATATTTCAGTGTAACAGAATCTGATCACCCAGGATAAAAAAAGCTTCAAAAATATGTAAGGAGAAAAAACAGCAACTATGTGGGGAAAAGACAGTTGCAAGTTGGATCCCAAGTTGCAAGAGTGGAAAAGGTCCTCCCCAACCTGTTCAGGAACATCCCCATATCTTCCAGAAAGGCCTGGGAGGCAGAGCAGAGGGAACAGAAGATGGAGGCTTCTCCTTGTACAACTTGCCATTCACTATGTTATGCAAAAGTTACCCTTTTGCAAAGTAGTTTTGAACAGGTCAGCTGTCTTATCTTCAGAGACACAAAGATGTTTTTTGGCTGTGGACACCAAAAGAATTCGGAAAACTCTTCAACTTGAACAAGAGTTTTACTCAAAATACACCAGGAATTAAAACATATGGTATTTTCCTGTACTGCTGCTGTTGTCTCCCAGTCATAACTTCTAGTTCATTTGGAGTAACAAATCCCAGCGATGGAAAAATGTTGCCAATTTACCATCCTGCAAGACACGAATCCAATTTTCTGCCACAATGAGCATTTCATGTATCCAATTGTTTTTTTAATCTACCATTTGAGAGATGCTTTTAATTTACTGTTACGTTGCTTGGATTTCCTGTACGACAGGAAAATATTGCATTGACTCATAAATGTTCATGCTTTTTGTTTCACTTGGAAACTGCACACTGCCTGTTAGCTCTGCAATAGTGACTTTTGAACAAGTTGACTTGTAAAGCAACGTACGGTTTAGCTTCATCTAATTCTGAAATGCATACCTTATTAAAGTGTCATCATCCACAATGACTAACCAAGGTGTTGCAGCAGGGCTGTGCTTTAGAAACCTTTCCAAAATGGCAAAAGTCTTCCCACAATGACCTAGACACGAAACACAAAAAAGTAAAGGAATTCAATAATTAGACATATAGTGTGATGATTATAAAAAGCAATCTTAACACTCTTCAAAATAATCTTTGTCATGTGTTCAGATTAGGGCTGGGATGCACCTTTATCCCCATCATTCAGATATATAAATATATGGATTTCCTGCAATAAAGAGTATGACATAATTTGGAGGCACCCCAGCCTGTCAAACTCTTACATACTGGGTTGGACCTTGCCTGCTGCACCCTACCATGCCCCTTCAGCAGTGGGCATGGAGGGCTTGAGGCATGCAGGGAGTGGGCCCAGGAGGACTCTATGCCATGGAGTAGGTGTGTATGCAAAGCTGACCATTCTTGCTCACTTTTGATATCCAGCAATTTCAAACGGGCATCTAAAACTAGGCTCAAATCACGGTGGTTCTTAGGTCTCCCTTTCTTTCCTCAATCCTTTCCAAATTTGTTTTTTCCTTGGTCCTTGGCTTCTTCCTCTCTCAGCCTCTTTACACCTATCAGCTGATTTCTCTCCTTCTTTCTTCCAAGCACCTGCCTCCTTCCACCTTTCTCCTTAGTCTTGTTCAGTCAGAAGGCAGAATTTGCAATCATGCAAACAGGTATGGGAAGAAGGAGGAAACTGGTGTCCTGAATGCTGATTTCGCAAAGGCAGGCAGATGAGCAGAATAGAGGGCTGCTATTTTCACACTGCACTGATTCATGATGAATGTATGCAGCAGCAGCAGCAAAAGTAGGAGGAATTTCCTCCTCTGCACTCCCAAACTGGTAGAGCACCTGCTGGTGCTGCCTCCAACTGAATCGCACTGTAATCAGTCCCACGAAAAGAGTCTTGTCTTTGTGCCTCCTTATCTCATTGGCAGACTCACAGGCCACCTCATGGGAAATAAATTAGGCAGCTCATCATCTTGTGCAAATTCTGTTATGAAAACACTGTATAACTCATGCAAAATAATATCACATCGTGTTAAAACTTACCTCTATCAGTATTTGGCACTCCTAAATCAACAGTGGGTATTGAACTTTCTGCATAATCACTGTAGTATTCAATAAGAGCGGCCTCTTTTTCCCAGGTCTGCTTTACAATAGGTACTGGGGGGGAAAACAAGCATACTGACACGCTGGCAAAACAGTGCTTATAGTCCAAACTGAAATTGGACATTAGGATGTTTCTCAGCTTACCAACAACTGATATTCACCAATCTTCTCTCCTCCCTTCTCAGTGCACTATGGTTACCAGTTTTTTGGGGGGTGGGGGGAAGGATCTGAAGCTAACTAAACTGTTCAGATGTGATGAGACAAACAAAACAGGAAATTATGGTTAAGTAATCCAAAAAGCCTTCAATCTCAGAAGAGAGGAGGGAAAGGATGGCACAATGATGGCTCATGCAGGCACAAGATTCATATATGGGCTTAATATGCTGAGACTTGTATATCTGAACCAGGTTATTAAAGTAATAGGGTAACTGGAGGCAGCCCTGTTAGGCCAAAATTAGATGTTACGGCACATGTGGCTGCTACTGAAAGCAGCATCCCCATTTCTGCTACCCCAAACACCTAGGAATATCAAATGCATCTCATGACGTGATGGTGTCACAAGGTTCCCTTTCATTGGTTGACACCTGTGGGCAAAGAAATCTGTAATGCATTTTGCATTACTAGTGACCATCAGAGGATAAGCAGGGAGAGAGAGATGGGCTGCTTTGTCAGCTGCCAGCCATATGTCTAGTTTTAAGCTTAGATGATGGGAATGGCCCTACCCTCCTCCCTGCCAACATACTGGAGACAGATTTGTTACCAACCAGGGCTGAGCTTTTTTTCCTGCTTTGCCCCCTTGTCCTAGGAACCACTATGTCTGTGTAGCACCTTCTGTTGGATAAGTATGTCTCACAGTCTCCCGCCCACTCACCAAGGCTTTTCTTGGAGGTGAGGAGAGATTCTGTTTTTCCTTGAGCAATGAAATACACTGTATGTACCATGTAAAATCCTAAGCAGGTGCAAACAATTTCTCCCTCACAAAAAAGGAAGGAGACTCCTGGCACATTCAGTCTTGATCATTCAATACATCTACCAAAATTCAAGGGCATGTCAAAACATACAGCAGAAAAAACCCCAATCCCTGTATTTTCATAGAAATAAATGCCCAACCGGCATGCTGCATGGATATAATTTTGAGCAGCTAAAAAAGGAAAAATGGCTTACCAGAAGAGCTCCTTTTTCAAAAGGAGCTCTTGAAAGCTAGCATCCATTAATTTTTCACTTTCCTGAGAAAGATTACCCTCCACTGGGTAACACTGGAAACTATGAGGAAAGTTCAAGTATTTTCCTCAGTCTTCAAGGTGTTACATGATAGTGAAAGACTGTGAATCTATAGCTTCGTTTTCAACTTGCCTTTATCATTTTGGCTAGCTGTAACATAGCAGTTTATTTTTTGTCTTGTTTTAATCAGCATCATTTTTTTAAAAAACCACAAGAACATGAACACTCCAGTTGTAGGATGCTCATTTTCTTGCATCAAAAAGACAAATTGTATGCAAAAGTTAAACCCATGCAACTTTAAAGTTTGATTATTGGTAAGCATTTAGAAAGGTTATTAAACAATGCTTCATTAAAATAAGCCACAAAATTAGTTGAACACTTAACCTTCTTGAGTTATGTTCTTATATTGCTGCACAGCATAAGAGGGCAGTATATAAACTGGTATAAATAAAATAAAATAAAATTCTGAAAATATTACAAAACCTTGCACTTTCCCCAATCACATTGCTTAGGATTGTCTGAATTAATATGGGCAATGATTAAAGAAACTGAGCTATGGTTTAGAATGATGTCTGATTTGACTACAGATGGTTTGCAATTAGCCAGAAAAGTAAACTCTGGCCAGAAAATCAAACTCAAAAAATAATTCTGAAAACCCTGGTTTGTGCTACAATATTATTTTTTTGTATTAATAGGCAAACCACAGTTACAACTGTTGCCTTCTCTCAGCAAACTTGGAGCTACTATACTCAAAGACTTGAGTTTTAAAAAAACCCCACAGAAAACAGAAGCAAACAAGCACCTTTAAATTTACCTGTATATTTGGAAGCTCAAACTTTGCTTGAGTTCTAAATACATTGGTTAGTGGAAACCACTGTTTGGTGCAATGCCTCAAATGAGCCAAAGACTAGGTACCAAAGCATAATGGTGGTTTTTCTACAGCAGATTCAGTATTACGCATGAGCATGAAGCAGAACCTTAAGTAAACAGATTTGTTGCTGTCCCTTATTTTGCTTAAATAATAACCACTAATATGTTTAACCAACTAGGAGTTATAAATGTATAAAGTTTAGGGATGTTTTAAGATTGCAATGGTATTTTAATGAAGCAGTAGTACTGTAATTTTTTTAAGTTGCTTTCGTAATTTATTACAGCTAGATTAAACTGCACTATTAGTTTTAATTATATTTACAGATTTTGGCTAGATTTTATGCTTTTGTTGACTATGTATTTTGCATACCGCTTGGTAACATAGCAAATTTGATAGCAGGAAATTTGCTTGCATGCAGACCAGGCAACAAAAGCTATTTAGCAAGGACAATTTTTAGACTTTTCTTCTAGAAGATCATCCATCTTGAGTACACATTTTATACAAGTACTTTCAGGACTGCTATTCATTTATTTCTGATTTCGTATAATTTCATCTAGGAATGGATCTTTACATTCAAACTAGAATGTTGTGTGGATGTTGTAAAATTTAATTCCCCACTGCAAGGTTCTGGAACCTGCAACTTGGGAATGTTTGTTCATTTATTTATATTTATATCCCACCCTTTCCTCCCAAGAGAGTACATGGTTTTAACCCACCCCCAAATTTATCTTCACATTTGCTGTCTGAGTTAGGTCAGGCTGAGAAATAGTTGGCCCAAAGTCACTCTGTGACCTTCATGACTGGATCACCACTTGAAATTGGGCCTTCCCAGTCCTACTCCAGTGATTGTAACCACACTGGTTCTGTTTGCCTTGTACACACATTATAATTTATCATTTTGTGCTATTATCATGTTATCATTTAGCTGCCAGGTTATCTGTCTTTAAAAAAAACACCAAAAAACAAACAAACCCCGGCTTCTATGACCTTTTATGGCTTGCCTTTATTACCCTGGACTGCTGTTTTATTCTGGGTTTAGTGGCCTTGTTTGCATGTCATGGTAAAATATAAAGCATGGCTTGCTGTGCATTAGTTAATTGCTCCAGTTTTGCTTTGCCCCATGTCTTGTGCTGGGAGGAAGCAAATTATCCCTGGCAACATCAAACAAGGGATTACTATTTGTTTCACTTCTATCAAACTACCATAGGCGCCAACTCCTAGGGAATGAAGCCCTTCGAGGGGCCCCCAATGTGTTTCTTTGAGGGGGCCATACCCCTTCAATGTTCAGAAGGCATTTGGCTTCGCCCCCTGGCTCCTTAGGATGTCACATGACATCAGGATGTTGCATTGGGGCGCCTCAGTCAAGCTGAGAAGCTGGCACCTCTGCAAACTACGATCTGCAAGTCAAGAACAACCCTTGGCTATAGATTGTGATTTGTTAGGAGTGAAGCAAATCACAGTTCCTGGTTTGGACAAAACAGAGTAAGCTACGGATTGTGGTTGGCCCCAGCACAAACAGGGAGGAGCAGAACCTCCTAGCTTGGAACATTTACGGCAAATCATTCACTATTGTTTACTATGATGTGTGAACTAGGCCATTGTGGGATTCTTTATCTTTATGGTTTGGGGCACCATGTTCTAAGCACGGCTCCCAAAAATGCATGATCACAGAGCCCCAAAACACAAAGGGCTGTGATATTGCATGAGGTTGCGACCCTACATGTCTTGCCCAAAACACACATTTTGAGGCTCCTTCATCTCACATGGGTCATGTGACTCATCCAGAAGCAGGGTCATGTCCCAGATTCTAAGGTAAACATGTTGGAGTGCATGCAATTCATTGCTCAGGAAAGTGTACCAGCTACCACAGTGAAAAACATTCAAGTTACGGATTCATGGCCAAACTACCAAGGGCTGCATTCAGCTAAATCAGTGAGTGCACAGAACAACTTCTGTGAGCCAACATAACTTCAAAATTTGATTTCTGAAGATGTATCATCATCTCTATAGCCAGCCCCTTTTTTGGTTTTGAATATTCGTTTGTTGAAATGTTAATGTTGGAAATGACTTGTGATGAGATTATATGAAGAAGAGGGATGTAAGTAAGAATATCACTGAGGGCAGAGAAAAACACCAAAGGCTGATTTCCCTCAAAATGGGACACAGCTGGATTAGTTTGCCTTACACCCTACCAAACTAGTCACTGTTTGACATCCAAAGGATGCATGAAATACATGACAAATGTGATGAAGGAAAAATTTATGCAGCTGCCATCAATAAGAAATGCCATCTGGTCCAAAGCTGTTCTTCAATCCCAACACTTGCTAAAGTGAAATCTTTAATGTTTATACAGCTTGGTTCTATAACACACTTCTATATATGAATACTGTTAGGATCGTCCTACTCTTGTGTAGGACCCTGGTAGAGACACATGCCCGACTGGCATGTTCTCTCCCTCCTGGTCGATCATTCGGGAGCTTCTAAAGCTTTCTTCAGCCTGAACATCACAGCGACTGATACCAAGAAGCATCAGCACACTTAGGGATCAGCAGAGTATTCGCAGTTTGCGTAACAGAACTCAGTAGCACAGCATTTTGGCTAATCTACATTTATTTAAATATAATACACTCGGAGCATTCTGACTTAGCTCCTTCCTCTTTCTCATCAGACAGCAAAGAGAAAAAGAACAAAGGCCAATAGTCCCACTTCATGGAACACAGTAACACAAACATCCTGTCTCCGTCACTTCCCACTACGTGGAATGAAAACATGCACCATCATGTGATAGACAACAATCCCATGACTGCAAACACGGAGCAAGAATCCTAACATATAGAAGAAAAGGCCTAGGAATACACCCTACACAAATCTGGACTTTCTAGAATAGTTGGTTGGAGACTTTACACCTCCTTCCGAAAACTCCTGCGGCCAAGCAGGTACCAAATGTATTGCTCTGTTTTCCTTTGGATTACATTGGTGAGACTGGGGGCAGGGGGGGGGGGAATTGGTTGCCTGGGCAGCCCAGGACCTCCATATGCACTTCAGTGCAGCTAACACAGCAACAATACAGGAGGCAGCAGTTACGAGTTACCAGTCTCTGCAGCCACACCAGGCTCTGTGATCCTCCAGCAGTTTGACTTCAACCCCACAGGCGCAGTCCATTGCCTCTCGAGGCAGACAGAGGCCAACAACATTAACTTACGTATATCAGTAATTGTGAAAGAAAAAATCATTCAACTAGCAATACAATGTCACTAGTAAATATTTTCCTCTGAAATTGTTAGGGAAATCCTGTTATTACTTTTTTTTTTTGAAGGATGGCAATAAAGTACAAATGTATATTAGAAAAAAAAATATATGGTGAATTTTCCAAGGTTTGTTTTTTAGGTATGCTGGTCCCCTACGGTTTTCTTTCAGTGTCACATGTTCAATGCATCTCAAAAATGAAACATCTCTATTTTGTAGATGTAAACCATCATCACTTTCACATACAGATTGATGCAGAATGTCTGAAATGTACTTCCCCCCTGCTTTTCAGACAACTCTATCCTCTACAGGTGGCTAAGAAGATATAAAAATAGCTAATGGATGAAAAGATAATGCCTTCCCACCATCTTATTGAATGTTGAATAGCTCAAGGTTGTGGCTCTCTCTATTCACAAATAAGGAATATTGAATTTCAAAGAAACACCAAGACCATCCACCAGACAACACATTTAAAGGCTTTTTAGTCCATGCATTCACTCCATGTCACGCTTCGCCCAGTTTTAACCAATATATCTTCCAGCTTTTGTCACAAATTCTCTACTCCCCACTGCAATAAAATATACTTTATGGAATATCCCACTGACTAATGGGTAAAGGGAAAAAGAATATTCTAACAACTAGAGTATATATTAATCAAGGTTCTCATTTTCTGACTAGGAGAGACCAAGGCAGGTGGCCTGGCTTTATGACATCCAATATCTTTCAGTATCAATGTGACCAATTATCACATTCAAGATCACTGAACTGAATTGAATACAATGTTTAGAACCAAGCCTCAAACGCTAACCCAAATATGAACCCCCCTTTCAGTTTGGAAGGCAATGAATAAATACAGCAAGACAAATTTTATCCCAGGATTTACTGTCAAATCATACCCAAGAGGCACAGAGTACTTTTTGTGGGCCAGGGAAAAAGAAACCGACTTCTTAGGAAAGGCTGCAGCTTAGAATAAGCTTCCCTGGTGTGTATTCAGATACATATATATGCCTTTGAAATACTCTGGGGATATAGTCACCAACTTGGTTTTGCTCTGTCTTACATTTACAAGGAACCTGAATGGAACCACAGATGTAAATATTCTTTGGGTTTTTTTATGGAAGACATAAAATGTAAAACTTCTGTCCAGTCTTAGTAGCTGCTTTTAAAATTACCATACTGTCAGGGAACTGCCATTGGCGCAGGGGCGAGAGGGGAAAAGCCGTATGGATTACAGAGAGCCCCCAAAGATCGTGGGAAGCAGCACTTCCTCAGCGGAGGCAGGCAGCCACACCTCTAGTGGAGAGGAGATGCAGGGCTCGGAGGAGGCAAGGCAGTGCCAGGACACCTTGCCTGAGCAAAGCGGGGAGGAGAGAGGTCCTCCGTTACCCACGCCTTCCTTGTGCAGTAGGCTTCTGTGCTGAGAGGGGAGGCGCTGACTGGGGATCAAAAAACTACTCTGCTGGGGAAGGTTTAAGGACCGCCCACTCTCAGATTCTGCCAGTGAATGAGCAAGACACGGAATAGAGGCGCTCTGCATTCTAATGGTTTTTATCATCAATAAGAAACCTTTAAAGCAGGCTATTGAAGCATATTGCCTGATTGCTCTCGAGCAACCAACCAATACTTCTAACGCATACTGTCAGAGCTGCCTCCAGGTCCCAGCTCACAGAGGACCAACGCTAGGCTGTAGTTATGTACAAAAGTCTTTATTGAGATTCAGTCTCCATTTCAAAGCCGCAGCGTGCAGCTCTACGTCCCAAGCTTAGACCGGCGAAGTCCTGTCTGAGTCTCCTCCCCCTCCACACCAGTTTAAGACTCTCGCTTTGCTCCACCTCTTCCTAAATTCCTTTCTCCTCTGGGCCCTCCTGCCCGCTAGGGTCTCATCCTTCCTCGACTCCTCTGACGCTGACCCTGACGATTCTTGCCCCTCCTTCCGGCGGGCTTTAGGACCTGGTTCCCTATCCGGGCTACCTTCTGTGCCGCTCGCCTGTACCTTTGAACTTGGCGCGCGCGCCCAGCCTGCAACTTTCCTCTTAACCGTTAACTCGCTCTCCGATGGAGGCGTGGTCCACCCTGACTCATCTTCTCTCGCTGGTGGTGCATATGTGGGCTCTGACACCTGGGACTCCTCCCCCCCACTACGCTCTGGTGGGGAAGCTGGTCCTGATTTGCAACTGGTGCTCTGGGAGTCCCCGCTGGCCCCTTGCTTCTGGGGTGTCCCCCTTGGGTCGCCCCTTGCCCTGCCCATCGGCGCCCCCTTCTGTGAATCTTCCGATTCGCTGGAGAGGCTCATGGAATCTATCGGGCTGCTGTCATATTCTCCTACGCTGCCCTCGGATTGCTCCCCCTCGCTTTCCATCTCCTCTCCTCCCTGCGCTCCCGCTGAGTCCCTGACACATACGTTTAGTATTTTTAAGTTTGAAGAAGGCTTTGCAACTTTCATACCAATAGCCTCAAAATAAGCCTAGGAAATAAAAAGGCTTTCCCCATTATATTCAGTTAGTTCCTGGTAGCAATCTGAAGGTAGATTCAAAGACCAAATGTCTTCAGAAACATGCTAAATTCTTAAAAAGTGAACATTTCCTCATTGTTGCTCAGATAAAACATTCTAAATAGGTCATGAAAAGCAATGGGAACACATTTTAGAAGCCAGACCAATAATTCTAGCATATGTGATTTACAACATAGTTTTGAAAACTTCACTGACTAATTACTTTCAGTGGAAATGATATTTTTACTTACTTCCCTCTACTTCACATAATCTCTCCACAAGTTATTTCCAACATTAAAATTTCAACAAATGAATATTCAAAACCAAAAAGGGGCCATACTGCATTCAAAATTTTATTTAGCTTAAATTAGTTGCAGAAATTATATAAAGATATCCTTAAATATGGAACTTACTTCTGTCTCCATGGAATTTCCTGCATGTTTTTACAGCAACAAAGATATCTGTTTTCTTCACAGGATCTCCCTAAAAATAAAATGTCAACTACATTTTTCAACATTCAGGTTTATATTGAATGAACAAGCTGTTGTAAAGAGACCCTCAAGATATAGCTCTAAAATCTACATTAAAAAGCAGTTTAAGGCAACATAAAAAGATATACTTTCAAAATTCAAAATTATCAATGTTGCCTAGCAGCATTATCCACTAAAATTCTAATTGAAATTCTGACTGAAGTCGGTTGCAACACATAAGGAAAGCAAATGAACAAAAGGAAATATTTAACTGTAGGGTTGTGAAGGTTGAAGGCATAATACAGCCCAAAGGTATGAATGGTGGTATTGAAAAGTCCCACTATTTCAATAGGAGGGATATAAGCATGTGATTAACTTTCCCATGGAAATTGGTGTGATTTTGATGTACTTTTCTTTGGCTGGATCATCCAATCATTCATATGACTGGTGGAGTCAAAACAGCTACTTTAAGGCAAGCCCAAGGGATTTCAAGAAACCCAGTGGGGGCTTAGCCCTTTTCCTTTGATCAGCCAACATCTGTACTAACTGGATGTCCCCAGTTCCAGCAGATGTTTGGCACATGGCAAGAGGGCTTTTTAATGGTCATAGGAAACTAGCAGCACAGTTCTAGTGGCACTCCTATGGGGTCTAGGTCCACAGCAGCAATTGATAGAAGCTGTTTGTCAGGTTCTTGCTAAGGATGTGGCCTAACATCACTTTGACCTCAGCGCCACACACACACACACACACACACACACACACACACACTATTAACCCCAAAATAAGGAGTTTGTGTGGCACCCAACAGATAGAAAGTGTCAGAAGACACTTTGTTGGTTTTGCTGTGACAGACTAAGATGGAAATTGTCATAATCATTTCCTCTATTTCTTAACTTTAGAGGTGACTGCTGGGGCTTACATGGCCAATGGCACTATACATGCACAAGGGGACAGTATCGGTAAGCCCAGGGAAACCCTATGGTTTGCAGAAGTTCAAAAATATTTGGAGGCAAGGAACCTAAATGAGGGGGAGGCACTTCCAAAGCAGCTCATTGAGGACAGTGTGTTCAGTGGCTAGAGAATGCTGGGGGTAAATAAAAAATAGGACAAGGGGGGAGGAATGGAAAATGCAGCATTGTGGAGGAACGCCTAGCTGACTGACAAATGCTGCAGAATGCCATTCTGCAAAATGTTTGTTAATGGTCCACTTGTTAGCTCACTTCCACACAGTCCTATGAACATAGGACATCACACATTTACAGTCTTTAATAAAACAGCCTCACAGTAGGTAAAGAATGAACAGGAAATAATAATTGGCATTTGCCTTCCTTAAATCAAGACAATAATAAAAAAATGGAACTGGTCTTCATTTTCTCTTAAGAGCTTAATAAAATGGATGGACTTTCATTATGAGTTAATAACACACACATACCAAACTATTTTCCAAAGGACTATGGACTTGCTTAGAGAACAATGAAATTGAGGGCACAGAGGTTGAAAGGCTTGTGGGAAATAAATCAATAAATAGTGAAGGGGAAAGAAATGTAAGCCAGCCAGTGAATAAATAATAAATACTTAGCCCTTTCCACTGTTCAAAGAGTTTCTCATACACTGCATTCTTGCAATCCTTACAACCAACAGTGAACAGTTCAGTATTAAATAACAGCAAAACAACAGAAAATCATGGGCCAAAATAGCTAATCCTTTACAGAAGCCAGCTTTCTTTCCCTTTCTCCTTCTGTTTGCTGCTTCCAGCCATCTTCCCCAGCTCTTCTCAAGAGTCCAAAGTACCCACCCTTTTAGCTTCTTATATCTTCAGATGTTTCCCGTTTTGAAAAATCTCAGTCTGCCTGTGACTCCACATAAAGTATACACACACTTTTTCATTTCCCCTCTCCACTCACACTAGATGTACCAGGGCAGCCAGCCACGTTTTTTGTTCATGTACCCGTATGTGCCCCACTCAAATATAAAATTATACGGTTTTTAATTTTTTTCTCCCCGCCACGAATAAATAAGGAGCAGAGTAGACATATAGTGCTAGTGTAGTTTTTTTTAGAAGAGGCTTCATGACTTCTGGAGTTTGTATATGGAATTCTGACCCCATCCCCATCCAAGCAACTAATATTGTAATAAACTATTTTATAAAATATGTGATTTTTACTGTTTTGTTGTTATATTAAAATTTATCTAACTCTCTGCCCTTCTCACCACCACCCCACTTTCTTTGCGCTTCTTCTTTCAAAAACATATATATTCGTAGACTCAGAAGGGATCCAAAGGGCCACCTAGTCCAACCATCTGCTATGCAGGGATTTCATCTAAAGCATCCATGACAGATGGCCACCCAACCTCATTACCATATTATATTGTTGGGGCAGCTCCTTCCCTACCTTCCCTAGCGGTGCTTAAGAGAGATCTGTGTGCCCTCAGGAAAGGCAGAAGTGTGGGAGCCGAGGGAAGTAAACTCTTGCATCAACAGCTCCCAGTTGGCCTGAGAGGACTTTGTTACTCTTTGTTTACATAATGCATTTGTTTTAGTATTTTAAAATTGTGGCTGCTTTGGATGCTTTGGCAGAAAGGTAGGATAGGACTCAAAATAAAAGAATTAATTAAAATGCCTAGACAGGCAAATTACAATACCCATAGGGGTATGCAAATAGATCAATAACAGTAGCTGTAAATAGCAATGTTCGTTCCATAAACAAGATCACAACACTGCCAGGAATGGCAAAAAGAAAATAGAGTTATTTTTGCAAACTTCCAGCCCAAGCCAAGATCTCTTTACATCTTTTTACAGGAAAAAGACAGTCAGAAAATACTTACACAAAGTGGGAGGAAATTAGCAAATGTAGTGGCACAGTGAGCAGCATTAGGAGAGTCAAAGTCTTCTGTACAGAACTCAGGCACTGGGGTGAGATGTGGTCCACTGCCTTTCTCCCAGATATAAAGCGCAATCTTTCAAAATACACAAAAAAGTATAATTAATGCTGAAATATATTCATTCTATTAAAATTCAATGCAAATGGCTTTCGGTATAATAAGTTAGAAAAAAGATGGGAGAACTACACTAAGATATATTATCTTGTGGTATAAAAGAGTTTTGAAGTTTTAAACCAGAGCTTATGTGAATAATTATATGTGTGCAGGTGTACAGTAGTATACTACTGATAAACTACTTGCTCTCCTCCCAATAAAACCACAGATATATCATGTCAAGCACCAGGAACCTCTCCTTTCAATCACCCTAGATTTATTCATTGTGCCTCCATTCCTATCCCAAGCAAAAAAAAGGTCTCTTTAAGAAGAATAAGGTCTATAGCTCAGTGTTACAGCACATGCTTTGCATGCAGATGGCCTCAGGTTTAATACCTGACATCTCCAGGAAGAACTAGGAAAGATTTCCAGCATCTACTGATGTTTTTAATTATGTTTTACAGATATCTATAGGCTGATTTTATTGTGATTTATATGTTGTAAGCTGCCTTGTTATATTTTATGAGATATATTTATTTATTTTCAAATAAATTTTGATAAATAACACTGGAGCGGTGCTGCTATTCAGTGCAGACTGTACTGTTCTAGGAGCCTTCCTATGCATCTAATAAGGGCTAACAGGCCCTTGGAGAGGGCTTGCTGGAGACAGAGTGCTGTATCCAACACTCTGTTAGTAAAGTTCTATTTGTGCAATGAGGCTTTGCCTGTCTCCATTCTCCCCTGACAACTCTCAAAATCTGTTCCAAAGAGGACCCTAACAGTTCTCTTCTCAGAGAAGAGTACAAATTTTGGTTAGAGATGGAGGGATGGTTAGTAGGGATGGGCAATATCTTGCTTCATGGCTTTTCCCACACTGTGATTTTTGCATAACACATACACAATGATTCATGATATATTGCCAGGTCAAAAAATTATGAAACCAGTTATCACAATATGGACTTCAAACCCGTTTTGGACGATATAGCACCCAACCCTAATGGCTAGTGCTGGGGCAGGAGCAAATTCAATTTTGAACTGGACCCTCATTTACAGGTGTCCAGCTCAGCTCAAAGCAGAGTGAGGCTTTTCAAATTGGGGGAGTTTCTAATTCAAACTCCACCAACTGCAAATTCACCTGCATCACTAATCTTTTCACAGATCCCTACATCCAACCAATGTATCTGCCATCTCATGAGACATCACATATGTTCAGTGACTATTGTTTATTCCCAGCTTGGGAAGAGGAAAACACAAACTGAAAATAAGTTTAGTTAAGACTGACAAGAACAGATGTCTGGGAAGGTTGGCAAATGTTCACAGCTGTGCAGACACGCATTCTTCCCTGCAGCTACTTCTAACATTTGAACATTTGAATTTGTGGGAAATCAATCAAATAGAAAAAGACATTTGTAAGAGACACATTTTAAAACTATGTGTATTTTGACTACTGCATTAGTGTGCTTTCGTGATACTACTTCACAATGTGGCAATGTAACACAGAGAGAACTTCATAAGATAAATAGGTGTGCAATCTTCTTTTGCACCTGTGGAAAATTTTAAGGACTGAGCTGACTGCTTTGTAATTTTTATATCAAGTGCTTTTGTCCCACAGACGTCCTAAGACCTAGATAATTTCCAGTCTTTAACAGTAACGAGCAAAGAACTCATGACGCTCATGGCTTGTTAAAAGTTAGAAAGCAATGGGAATAGGACATCTTATGATTCATACTGGGTAGGGGGGGAAGGAACCCTGGAAAGATTAATTGTAAAAAAAATCCACAATAGGCTCAGCATGTATCCTTAAAAGGAAGAATTAATACACCCAAAAGAAGAGCTGTAAAAGAATATAGTAAAAATGAATTATATTCCATCTGGAAAGGCACAGCAGCATACTGAATGTGGTTGAAAGGAACAGGAATGAAATAATGACCCAAGGCATCAGATGCTTTTGAGTGCCCAGGAGCAGATCACAACTCCCTTCACTTTCAATAATGCCTAGTGTTACTATAAATTGTCACAGGAAAAGGAAAAAGAATGCTAACCTTTAAATATATATCACATTACTATTAAATGTAGCTTGCAATTCTACAAGCGTAGATTCCCAGCTGCCACTAGAAGTGCCCTTGTCCCCAATCTGAACATTATTAAATCAAGTGAAGAAGGAAGACCTACACATATATGTGTTGCTCCATTTTCAGACATATATTCCTGGCTAATAGGACAGATAAGCCCCTCTTGCAATCTGAGGCTACTAGAGATGAAATTTTCACTTCTTAACATCCAGCACATCTGTGCTAATTGTGGTTAGTCAGAATTCATGTCCTGTGTTTTGAAGGAGAGAGATATAAAAATGTCCCATATTTAATCTTTTCTTTTCTTTCTTTTTAATCAGGACATCTTGCAGTGAACAGCTATCAAATAAGAACTTCTGCTTTAACAACTGTGCTACCCATGTTATTGAACGAGTCTTTCCTGTCCTTTCTGTTTTGGTGCTCGACTGGATTTGAATCAGGCAAGTCCTGGATGGGTTAAAAATAAAACCTGAAGAATTGAAACCATTTCCCAGGTGCATCCCAGCACTCAGGTGAATGTAGAAGTCTTTTTGTCATGTCCATGCATGCACCAGAGCTCCCGAAAAGGTCTGAATTAGTTTGCCAGCCTACGAAGAGTGCTATTGCAACTCATTATACCGTTTGCTAATAAATGAAAGATGTAATGTGCTATTTTTAAAAGGGTTGTACTGTATGATACCACACTGTATTGTTGATATGATGATATGGGGTCACCTTTGAAAAGCTCATGAATAAGGCATTGCACCAAAATGGACTACTGACTGGCATCTTGCAGAGGAGAGAACATGTGGAATATACAGTATTTATGAACCTTCCCCCTGCTACCAGCAATTATTTTTCAGACAACTGTGGAAGACGGTCTCTGCAATATTGCATGAGTTAGTGGGAAAGTTTGGCATACATGACATGATTAGATTCTCTTCTGGACATTAGCAAAATGGATTTCAGCTGGAATACAGATGGCAGACTGCATCAGCTTTGTTGGGTGACAATTAACACAGCTGGATTCATGTCAATTAGATATTCCCAAGGTTTATAATGCTTCTGTACATGTTTGTGCACATGTATCTTACCATGCATTTCACACAGATTTCAAGGAGAGCAGAATACAAGCTAGGATACAAAGAACCATACAAGTAGTCTAGTTCCATGCGTTCATGGTTGCTTTGGAGTTGTTTTGCCAGCCAGGCATAAGCAGCATGGTAAACTGCCTTGGAAACTGCATGGAGTTTCAAAAATGGTGTGTGATATGGAGGAACTTGCTGTTCAAAAACGAAGAAGTAAAAAGTCATTGTGTTTGCACAAGCTCCTTGCATGAGTAGCTTTTTGAATCCTGTCCCCTATTATCCGCATAGGCTAAAACAATACTATGTGGAGCCTGAAAGAAAATGTTGCAACATGGAGTGCTCATATTCAGAGTTCCAGCTAGGCATTAATGCTCATTTTCAGTATACTCCGTTCCATCCATTACCACCCCCACCCCATTTTTCTTCTCCCAACAGTCAATATACATTCTGTGGCTGTTAAAACATGCTCAGTTGTTGGTGAGCTGTTCTGGGGATGTTGCTATTTTTCACCTCTTTAAATCCCCATCACCCCAAAATATTTTGGATTCTCCCTGAGCCTGCTATGGTGTTTTGGATACATAAGGATTGGCACTCAGAGAATAAGTTCACTACTAGTGTATCATATTGGTCTTCACTATTCCATATAATGAACAAAGGAAGGAAATAAACACTTGTATCATTTCCCTCCTCCTATCATATGGACCCAAGAGAGGTAACAGCAAAAGCAAAATTTTCAGTGTAACAGAATGGTCTTACCTCGTATTTTAAATCTATTGTAAAATCTGACTTCAAAGGTTCATTCTTCAGCCTCTTTGCAAGCCTGTGCAGTAAAATACATAATAAAAATAAAATGAGTTATTTTTATACATCACACACACACACACACACACATCATATACAAATCGGATACATACAAACTAGATGCTTTCAGCAATCATGCCATTACCTAGAAGCATGAATACATAATATCCTAAAAGACAATGCACAATGCACATGTACTGTACACTTCAATTCCAATCCACTCTTCTCCACTTTTCACTTTCCTTGCTTCATGTATTTCCTTCCTCCTTTTACTGCCTTTATACGCACCATCCTATCACAGCTCCCAGATATAGAGAGCTAGCAGAGGCAGCTGCAGTGCTCTTTCAAGAATATTTCTGCACTGGGAAGAGGTTCTGCCACATGCTTACATGTCTAGAGGCAATTGCCACGTGAACAGAAAAAATAAATTCTGAATACCTAAGACAGAGGTGGCTTTAAATTTTCACCTAGACTTGTGGACTTTGTTGGCACAACCAAGAATGATGGTCAGTAGAAGGAATAAAGAAATAGTAAGTTTTTAAAAATATTTAAAATTGGCAGGTGTTGTGGGGGGCATAAAAAACTGCTGGGGGTTGGATATGGCCTGTGGATCAGCCACTCCAGCCAAGGACATAATCCTATGTTCTATTTTTTAAATGGAAGCATATGCTTAGGTAATAGAAAGGCTCATTATTCAGTATTTTCACACTGTCAATTTCTCCACAACTAAACATGAAGATTAGTCTTTGAGATTTTAAAAATAGTTCCATAAGAAATATTTTTGCTTCTAGTTTCAACTTTTTAGTCTGCTGCAGCAAAAAGAGCGTAAGTCTTGTGGCAACTTGTTTCCAGACGTACAAAGAAGATCCACAGTTCAGCAGCCAATTATTTCTTGCTTTCTTATGTTCCCCATCTGTAGCATTTAAATATTCTCAACTTTTGCCCAGGTATTTTACTAAGAAACCCTAGAAGATACTTGGCTAGCATTTAATTTTGCCCATATGGTAATAAAACAAAGTTAAATGCAAATACCTATTTCCCAACATGTACATTTATGAAGAAGTAATTGCTTATTAATGTGCTTTATAATACCCTTGTGAGATAGTGCATGCAGTAAAAGGGAACAGAGTGTTTACAGTTACTTAACATTGGATAAAAGCTCATTTGTGATCAAAGAGTCTAATCTCAATTTATATACATGTAAACACAGCGACATTTAATGTTTAACATAAATATTTTACTTCTCCAGAGCATTTTACAAACACCAACCATTTAGTAAACAAATTTAGAAAGATCACAAAACTAAATTCTTACTTCTTGACAAGTGGAATACTAAGTGCCCAGCCAGCAGCAAAATCTGGAAATTTAAAAATTGTAGGGTTTTCTGCAAATGCATAATGGTGAATAATTGTAGATTCATCATCATGTAACGCTTTTCCTAAAAAATATTCCTGTGGGAGAAAATAATAGAATCATAGAACTGTAGAGTTGGAAGGGACCCCAAGGGTCTAGTCCAAACACCTGCAATGCAGAAATCTCAATAGAAGTATCCATGACAGATGGTCATCCAACCTCTGCTTAAAAACCTCAAACAAAGGAAAGCCCCCCACCTTCTGAGTCTGTTCCACTGTCAAACAGCTCTTACCGTCAGAAAGCTTTTCCTGATGTTTAGTTGGAATCTCCTTTCTTGTAGCTTATATCTGTTGGTTCAGCCCAGGAAAAAACAAGCTTGTTCCATCTTCCATGTGACAGACTTTTAGATATTTGAAGATAGCTATCATACCTCCTCTTGGTCTCCTCTTTTCCAGGCTGTACATACCCTCAACCATTCCTCATAAGGCTTGGTTTCCAGACCCCTGGTCACCCTGATTGCCCTCCTCTGCACACGTTCCAGCTTGTCAACAGCCTTCTTAAACTGTGGTGCCCAGAACTGGACACAGTACTCCAGGTATGGTCTGACCAAGGTAGAATAGAGCGGTAGTATTACTTCCCTTGACCGGGACACTACTGTAGATGCAGCCTACAATAGCAATAACTTTTTTTACTGCTTCATCACACTGTTGACTCATGTTAAGTTTGTGGTCTACCAAGACCCCCTCAATCATTTTCGCAAGCCTGCTGTCCCCTATATTTGTGCAGCTGATTATTTGTGCCTCAATGTAGAACCTTACATTTGTCCCTAATGATATTCATTTTTTTAGAGACACTGTTGAGTATCTGGTGCATACTTTTTACAAAGCTGTGTAGTCAAATGTAAGGCCAGATAAACTTTTCATTTCCTTCAAAAATCCCCAATATGGAATGCTGCATGCCCTTTTTGATGATACATCACTGACACTTTTGTCTATCAGTGTTATGCAGCTTCCACGTGAATTGATAAATATATACCAGCAGACAGTACTTTGATAGGCAAACTACTCCTCATATAACTAGAGGTCTTTCACTCATTGTTGATATATGTCATTTACTGTTTTATATTTGTAGGTGGAACAGATTCAGGTAGGTAGTTGTGTTGGTCTGACGCAGTTGCAACACACACACACACACACACACACACACACGTCTGACAGCACTTTTTACCATACCTTAGTGAATCAAGAAAAGGTTAGTCTATATGCAAACTTTCTTCCCCATACCACTCAAGCAGTGGTAAAAAGTTTTATTCATTGGCCCAGGAAGTGATAGGTCATTAGCCAATAAATCACAGGTCTTCATCTATGCATGGCATTAGAACAGATACTGAATCTTAATCGTACACTAAAATTTCTATTCACCAACTTGTCAACTAAGCAACATGAGTAAGTGTACACTAATCTGCTGCTTGTTTATATAATTAACAGTTGTTAGCTGCAATTAATGGAAGAACCTTTCCATGACCAAATGCGGTAATTACTTTATCTTAGCCACACACTGGAAACCATTTAGAAACAATACCACAATATTTTGTGAATGCAAGAAGAGTGATGAAGTGTAATAGAGGGAGCAAAATTTTTGCCACCGTTTTCAAGGTTCATTCATGTCTAGAGGCTTGATGATGTATTTAAATCATTCTATACATTTAGATTGGGACGCAGGTAGTGCTGTGGGTTAAACCACAGAGCCTAGGACTTGCCGATCAGAAGGTCGGTGGTTCGAATCCCTGAGGCGGGCTGAGCTCCCGTTGCTTGGTCCCAGCTCCTGCCAACCTAGCAGTTCGAAAGTATGTCAAAGTGCAAGTAGATAAATAGGTACCGTTCCGGCGGCGTTTTCATGTGCTGCTCTGGTTCGCCAGAAGCGGCTTAGTCATGCTGGCCACATGACCCGGAAGCTGTACGCCGGCTCCCTCAGCCAATAAAGCGAGATGAGCGCCGCAACCCCAGAGTCGGCCACAATTGGACCTAATGGTCAGGGGTCCCTTTACCTTTTTATACATTTAGATTAGGCAACCTTACCTTTGTAGAAGCTGGACTGATTCTTCAGCAAGGCTTGTTCAAAACTGCTTACAAATTTTGGTCTTTATAATGCTTTCTACCAATTTCCCCCAAATTGATTTAGGCTACTAGTATGTAATTTTCTAGATGGCCACTTACTGTGAATACCTCTATTTTAAAAAACTGGTTGTTAATACCACTGCTATTCAAGCACAGCACATGGGTAGTTTTGTTCTTGGACATCTCCAAGGTTTGATCTTGAGTACAGTGATAAGTAGAGGAATAAGATTCTTAGGATGTCAGTACAAAAATGCGTAATGCCATGTAGTCTCTTTGACCTACGTTCATCAATTACCTTCAGTTCCCACTGCAGCATAACTTTTAGTCATTAAGTGCTCCTATCAGGAGTGGGAATTTATTTATTCATTAAAGCTTTCTTTATTCTTAGAGCATTATATAAAAGCAAATTAATCAACATCTCTATTTCTAAGCTAGTAATCTAAATTTCCCATTTTTACCTCAAAATGCAAGTAGTCAATGAATTTAACTTCACCTTAGACTTGTCATATCCTTCAAGTATTTTCAGTAGCTTTACAAGATGTATTCTTGTATCTTCTTCACAGAAGAAAAACCATGAAGAATTTCGGCTGTATGTAACAGAAAACCTGACAAAAGAAGATTAGATTATTGAGAAGACTGGGAAAGACTTAACAGTGTGACCCTAGACACATCTACTCCAAAGTAGTTCAATGAGACTTATTCCCAGGTAAGTATGCTAATAATATATGCCTTGTATCTTAAATGCAAAAATAAAGAACATTTAAAGAGTCATATGAATTGATTTTCATCAGCAATATAGTGATGGCTACATCAGGCAACAAATAGCAGTGTTACTGCCCTGCACAGACAGAACAGGAAACCGGACAGGTGTGCAGCCTCCCTTACCTGTCAAAACTCACCGTAACCAACAATCATATGATCAGTTGTTACAGCAAGCGCCTTTGAAGTCTTTTACAGGTGTAGCTGTGCCTTCAAAGGGACAAGGCTATGCTTGCTGTCAGCACCAATCACCTGACTGGCCCTGACAGTGAGCCCCTGTGACTACACTGCAGAGATCTCAGGGATGGACTGTTTACTGCAACCAATCCCACTGGGGTTCGCTGTCAGGCAGCCTATCATGCAAAAAACCAACTGTGAGCTCACTCAATTCTTCCTTTGTAACTGCATCCTTATTTGGGAGGGGGAGAATGGTTTTGCAGGTCAAATTTGGACCTGTGCTGGGCCAAGTTAGGCCCATGAGCATTACATGAACAGCAAACCTCGAGCTTGCACACTTGTCCCTTTCACACACCAGAGGAAAGGAATGTTGGTTTTTTGTTTTTAAATCACTCGTCAAATCTGTCTTTTGCCCCTTGGTTTCTTCCTTCAATTTTTGGACTGTTTCATATAATGCCCTCCCAATTATTGTTCTGATTTTTTTAAATGTGCAATTGTAAAGAGCTTTGGATAGCTGATATGAGCTGGAAAAAACAGGAAAAAAACATTATAAATAAAGGGGAAAGGCATATCCTAGGTGCGCCACAGATGACCTCTAGGAGAGCCAGTGTAGTGGTTAAGAGCAGTACACTCGTAATCTGGGGAACCGGGTTCGCTTCCCCGCTCCTCCACATGCAGCTGCTGGGTGACCTTGGGCTAGTCATACTTCTCTGAAGTCTCTCAGCCCCACTCACCTCACAGAGTGTTTGTTGTGGGGGAGGAAGGGAAAGGAGAATGTTAGCCGCTTTGAGACTCCTTCAGGTAGTGATAAAGCGGGATATCAAATCCAAACTCTTCTTCTAACCCTTTTATACTGGCTCCAAGAGCCCTACGTTTTCCCACATCCACTCGCAGTAAATATCTGCAAAACATCGCACACTTCCGATACTCACTTCTTCCATAAAGCTTCTTGAACCTTTATTGCCTTGCCTTTATCTCACTATTGGTTATAAATCAAAGTCCTCTTCCAAAGAAATGGCCTTCAGTTGAGTATTGCAGATATGATGCACACAGTAAGATGGACGTGTAGGGAGAGCATTCCCAAAGGCAAGGAGAAGTAGAAGGAATGTGTGCAGACAGGAGAGAACAAAAAAATGGAAATCTTTAGCTCAAAACAAATATTGGTGGTGAGTGAGCTACTCCTTTCTGCCACATTTTCACTGCAAATGGTTTTGGTTCTACCAGACAAAAACCATTTGAACTGGCCTGAACTGCGCCTCACAAATTATACCCCAGTATCACACTTACTCGTGCATTAACGGTAGAATGGTCCATGCACCTTCATGCTTGTCCATCTGATGAATAAGCAAAACTGTGGGCATCTCCTTTAAGAAAAGGGTAAACATTTTTATATCTTTCATGTTAATAAAACATTAGTACTGTACATTGTTTTAAACATTTTGGTTTCAGCTTTTCCTGCAAAACGTGTTCACTACAATTTCCCATTTCCGCTGTACTCTTTTTAACAAAACAATTCTCTACTGCTCTGTGTTTTAATATTTATTTTTACTTTAATTGTGTTTATAACTGGCTTAATTTTATTTTATCTGCTCTTATCTGATTTTTATAGGGTTTAATTGTGATATTATAATATTGCATGCCATAAATATTTGCTAAATGGGAGAAAACACTGACCAATACATGAGCCAGTTTAGAAGTGACAAACTCAGCTTAATCTACCATTCTTTATTAAACAGAGAACAAGGTTGGGCCATGCACTCCCCTCACATTTCCCCATGCAGTGCCTTGGATACTGGTTAATTTGAATCAGTGTTTCCCATTATACCCAAACTGGCATATTTTAGCATAAATCAAGGTTTAGTAACCAGGACACCTTGAGTTTAAGCCACAGTTCAGATGTAATAGGAACTATGGTAAGCTAAGCAGTATACAAGTGCTGAAGCTGGCATGCAATGGGCAAGACAAAAATGTGGTTCCAATGGTCTTTCCTGGTGCAATAAACTATGGTTCATTGACCTGAACTTGCAACTTCTGAATTAGCCTGCCATAGAATGCTAAGGAACAAACACAGGGCAAATATATGTCGGCTCCTTGCACTTTTATAATTAATCTCGGGATATCTGAATTTAATATATTCAACACTGAAGAAGAAGAAATAAGTATCAGATACCTTGTGCAGTTTTGGTTTTTTTTTTGACTACTCTGGGATTCTGTTTGAATGACAATAAATCAAGTATGCATAATTCTTTCAAAAACTGGGCATTTATTGCAACTATTTTACTTCCTTAGCAGTCCTACCATAAACACTTTTGTCTCTCTCCTAAAATGCCAGCTATTTCTATCACCAAATGCAGGCTTTCTACTAGGATGAATGAA
Source organism: Podarcis cretensis (assembly GCF_951804945.1). Lineage (NCBI taxonomy): Eukaryota > Metazoa > Chordata > Lepidosauria > Squamata > Lacertidae > Podarcis > Podarcis cretensis. The sequence continues at coordinate 28,070,614 of NC_137173.1, read as the reverse complement.
GGGGGTAAATCTATTTATAGCTGAGGAAGCTCACAAGTTAGGTTCCATGTCAAACATTTCCCTTCAAGTAGAAGAAGACGGGCTTATCTCAGCAGCCTTTTAAGAAAGGAAAAATGGAGAGCTGCCTGAGCAACCTTCAACAAATGCTTTGATTTTCTTTGAGAATAGCTGGCTGGATTTTGGTCTTTAAAAAAACAATTTCAAGTATTCTTGCAAGCTTCATTTACACACTCGGGCCTCAGAATGTTGCCTTTCAATTTTGCCATTATAACTGCTAAGAATATATATTCTGCAACTTTATCTGTTGTTTTAGCACATCAAGATTACCCCTCTTCACCATACTTTGTTATTCTGTAATAAACCCAATAATTTTACCTACACTTCTTCCTAAAAATTACATATGGTTTCCCAATACTCACTGGATTAAACAAGCATCAAACTTGCATAGCTTCAGTTAGAAGAACTGCTTCATGTGCTTTTAGATAACGGCCCTTTTGAAAATTTTATTCCTACCCATGGACTGCACTCTGCTAGGCAGCAATCAAGTAGACCAGGCAGCAATCAAGCTTTCTTGCCCATCTAATTCTATAACAGAGCCAGGATTAAAAAGGCTATACAAGTTATCCCCTGAGAATAAGACTTTTTTGAAGGGCTTCTCAAAGTGCCGACCCTCATGCTGCAAGGGAAGCACCACTCTGAAGAATTGGGGTGGGGTAAACAATTCTCATCTATTTTAGGCTACAATGGCAATGGCAATAATCAATATGAATGCTCAGTGAGTATCTTTTGATAATTGTGGATTCTTAAGAGTGCATATTCTCATATTTATTGTGGGACTAGATCCAAAATTAAGTCATGCTTGGAGAAGAGCCATTAAAATATATACAATTTGCAGTGGGTCTCTTTTAAACATGGCCAAGTTTGGATCCAACCCAAAATAAATAAGGTAACACAAACAATGATGATCTGAATCAAGCCCATGTATCTGGGATAATTTTACAATTATCACTCTAGTAGTTTTACTTTAAAATTATTTATAGGTAACCCTTTAATTGGCAATGAACATTATAACTTGCACAGTACTCTTATTTTCTGATATTATCATTTAATATCACAAGTTTATATTTTAAAATTTTGCATGCTTTTATCACCATTTAAAGACCACAATTATACTAATGTTGCATTATTTATTCATGACCAGCACTAAGCAAGATAATAGCACCCTTGCAATTTTCACATGAATGGAACAATCTGTTCTCATAATTTAAAATTCTGAAGTTTATTAGATATTTCATATCAGGTTTTACAAGTGAAGTGCAGCTTTATAATATGAAAATCTTCCATGTGTTCAAAATACAAGGTTGTCAACTGCATGCTATTTTTGTAGAGACAGAATTCCATTAGAACATAATTCTAGTAATGGACTTTATATTCAAAACAGCATAAATAGAAATGCATTTAGTCCTACCGCTATACTCAAAATTTAAATGAACAGCATAATTGCAGGCATGCTGCCAAATTGTCTGTACAGCCTGCAGCAAACAGCAAGTAATAAGTGGAATTTATAGCAACCTAATCATTTTATACTCTCGGTCACTGGCTTTAATCCAATGATAGTCTTAGCATCCCAAAGGAGCCCAAGAGAATTAGCCCAAGCTCCAAAAAGCAAAATGAGTTTCATAAGCCTTAAGCAACTAATTCACATGGATCTCTTAGGTAATTTAACAATTTTATTATCTTGATGACTTAGATGTTTTCCACACAGAAAAATCAAAAAGCAAAAGCTTTGAAGTCACAAATATTAAGGAAATTAAAGTCCATTTACAAATTTCACATAAATGCCTATTTCCTTCCCATTTCCATTTATCCCTAAATAAAAAAGTCTCATATGTATTTTGTCATCTGAAAGCAGATTCAACCAATTTTTTGAAATACCAAGTAGAACACCTTTCTAAGCCACAGTATTTGGATATGCATGATAAACCGCCATTTTGAAAGAATAGTAAGCTAGAGTTACGACAGTCCTAAAGCTATGAGTAGCTTCCGTAGCACACCGAATATTGAATGTCACTATAACTACAATGGTCCCACTGAAAGGGAAGTGGGGCAAATCCATCCTGATACATTATTATATTCTAATATAATACACCATACTCAGCATTTGGATTGTGTTGTGTCAATGTAGAGGCTCCATTATGGCCAATATACCTTTGAGGATGGACCATCTTACATTCCAGAATTCCTCCTATACTCATCAATCAGTAATTCTGAACCATGTGGCAGGTGTTGTTGTTTTTTGAAAAACCCATTCCACTACACAGCTTCTGACAATGGTTGGCATGATTCGCAATTCAGCAGCAAGCCCCATCCTATATAAAAATGCATTATCATGATGCCACAGATCATGACAGTGCAGACAACGGCCATGTTTGAATGATTTTTCATAATTTCATAAACCATGCTTTATGAAGCTGTTGATGAGTGCTGTGGCCATAGGCTCTTTCTTCTCTTTCGTCCATCCCTTGTTTCTTGCCAGCATGGAGATCTTGGTTACCATTAAACAATTGTTTATTAATCTCTTTCCATAAGGCACCCCAAAGTGATTTACAATATATATAAAAGTTACATATATAAAAAGTTAAAATGCAATAATAACTATAAAACATTTTAAAACAGCAGAACATACATAACATCCATTCAAATCCAAGCCCAATACAAACTGGGATAAAGATTTTAAAAGGATTGTTGATAGGGGGACACCTTTAGCAGATGCTGAAAAGACAATAGAGAAGGCCCCAGTCTGATTTGTAATGGGAGGGAGTTCCAAAAGGGAAGTGCTGCCACACAAAAAGCCCAATTCTGAAATCATGAAGAATGGACCTCCTGATAGGATGGTCCCATCACTAAGTCCAAGCACTGGTCCTAGGCTTGCATGGTCTCTCCCGATTCAGATGTTACAGTGAACTAGAGCTACTGATGACACCTTGGCCCAAATTGCCTAATAACCGCTCCCATGTAGATGTTACGTTGCATCAGGGAGAGGATGGTGCTCTGGAGCACCACACAGCACAACTGTCAGGGATGCAAGATATAATCACCCCATTCTATTCTCTGCAACTGATGCTGAAGACAGGACCAAAAATACTGGAAAACAGTGCCTCCAATACCATCAGGGTGACCAAAAGCAATTCAGCCCCATAACCAGGCAAGAACCGCAACTGCAGTGGGTCAAGAGAACTGGTTTCGTCCAAGATTATTTGCAACTGTTACACCACAATCATCTTAATCACCCAGAAGGGGGGATTTATGACAGGTGGTAGTTGTCACAAAACAATGGTTCCATGGTGGATGTTTTCAGGAGTGGTTGATTCACCTCCGCTTTCTAAGTGGCCAGAACCAGGATGCATATTGATTACATCCTCGACCCATTCGGTTATACTCACTCAGCAAGCTTTAGTTACAGATAGGTAGCCGTGTTGGTCTGCCATAGTCAAAACAAAATAAAAAAATTCCTTCCAGTAGCACCTTAAAGACCAACTAAGTTAGTTCTTGGTATGAACTTTCGTGTGGATGCACACTTCTTCAGATACACAGTGTGCATGCACACAAAAGCTCATACCAAGAACTAACTTAGTTGGTCTTTAAGGTGCTACTGGAAGGAATTTTTTTATTTTGTTTCAGCAAGCTTTAATTAGCCAAGAGGAACAGGTGTTGACGGAACACATGGTTGGCTGCATGATTTATTTATAAAAGTATATGTATATTGCAGTTTCATGAACTATATCAAAGAGTCTACAAGAATTAGGGTTGCCATATTTCAAGAAGTAAAAATCCAGGCACAAAAGCAACCCTAACAATAATCAAAGTATAATAAGAACAGCACAAAAATTAAATTGTTGCTAGCACTTTGTCCACTGCATAAACAGTTTGTGGAGGTGAAGGTTGCTGTAAATGGGGCCCTGGAAGGCACAATCCTTTGGAATCTTGTACAAGCGATTTATTTAAGTGTGCCTTTTTCATTTCATGTGAATAAAAGATGTTTTCTTTTATTAAAGTGGTTCGTTTCAGAATAATGCATCACATTTTTCTTCTCCACTAAACTATACTGTGTATGCCAATTAACATCTCCAAATGCTAGTAGGAAGCAGAATGTCTTATTAACACCACTTCACATCAAAATAAATGCATACATGCAGCAGTAAAAAAATGAATGTAGAAAAATTAACAATCCACTAGCAAGACAGATGGAAACTACATATCCTGTAATTATGTTTTGGCAAGCATAACAAACCAGCATTGGAAAGCTCATTAGGACAGGTAATAAAATCTAATTCAAACAGAACATTCACCTATAACACCAGTTACAGTGTTTTACTCTGTAATTTGACTGCCCTCTGAACAATTTTTAATGGTTGCTATCAGTTATTTCCTTTTTCTTTGCTTGCTTCATTTATATCCTGCTCTTCCTCTAAGGGAGGGATAAGCAAACTTTTGGACTGCCTGCACTGGATCTTTACGAGGATCGGTCTCATGGGCCAAATTTGACAGAAAGGGGGGGTAACTCACCTGTCAATCAAATGTTATTATGACATCACATTTATCAAAGTCCTCTATGCAGGGCTTCCAACATGACTGCCAGATGCTTGGCTTTGAGATTGCGCATGTCATTATTATTTTGGCACTGTATATATTATTTAAATTTTCATGTAATAGGTGTTGAAATGCTGTCAATTTTTGTTAATTGGTTTTTGTAAACCACATACAGAGTTGTTTAGTTTGTGATTTATCTCACTGCATTCCTTGGGCATGGTACTGAACTTAGCAAAGGAGATGCTTGGGAGCCTGCAATGGCTTCAAAGCCCCTTTGCTGTTTGCAAAGGGCTTTAAGCAAGCCCCCACACTCCTGTATGAACCTCCAGAGTCTCACATGACAGCAGTGGGGTTATGGAAATGTCCTTTGCAAAAGTACTTTTAAAGTATGAAATCTGCTGTTTTATTGCTGTCCTTTTGGTGTCTGTTGATGTGTGATTTTATATTGATTTAAACCCAACCTGGGACCTGATTGGTTGAATGGAGTTATATAAAGGCAATATATAAACTATTTAAATGTTTTCATTAAAAGAAACACAATGTCAAATTTATGTTGAGCATCTCAAGTGAATGTCATTCAGCCCTAGTGAATGTTAGCCAACCAATGCCAGAAACTATATCCCTACATAGCTGCAATGATGCTACAATACAAGGAACACAGAGTTTGTGCTGAATCCTGAGGAGGAAAAAAATTAAGAAATAAAGGTCTCTTATACAGTTAACTGGGCTGAGCCCACATAGAACTAGATGCACATTTTTAGCAGCTGAAAGGATTAAAAGATCATACAACCCAAGTTTTCCCAAGTATGGCTAGGGAAAAAATGGATACTGCATGGAATAGTGTCAGGTTGCCAGGCAAGGCTTATCGTCCCCCTCTCTGTAGATAACAGCATGAAGCAAAAGTAGTCATTTGCAGCAACAGAGAGGTTTATTGAACACATCACAAACATTCAGCATCCATTCTCACCGTGTAGGTGCTCCCAACTGAGTTCCTCCCACTTCCCTCTAGTTACTTCCATCTCCTCACCACATGATCCCTCCACCACTGAGCCTTCTGAGAGGCTACCATATCCAGACGTCTGGCTCTAGGGCTCATGGGCTGCACACTTTCTAGTGAGGGAGACTCAAGCAGCTCTCTCTCTTCCCATTCCTCTCCCCTTGGTTGCTCTTCTCCCAGCTCAGCCCAACTGTCAGTTTCCGAACTGTGTCCTTCCACAAACCATTGCTCTAGGTCGATACTATCCTCCTGCTCCAGAGGAGCTTCAGGATCAGGCCCTTGAGCAGAGGGAGAGCGGGGCTCCCACCATTCTTCCTCAGAGCAATACCCTTCAGTCTGGTTCCTGACAAATATGCAATGTAATGTCGAATTGCCATATTTATCCAGTTAAGGTTTTGTTCCAATAGCCCCTGCAGTCTTAACCAACTGCCCTGAGACCTCTGGCTATGGGGATGTATATAAATTCAATTAATAATAATAATAATGCAGTCTAATCCTGCTATATGGCTAGGTTCGTACAACAGTGAGTATATCAGATTAGGACCAGGAAGACCCAGGATGAAAGCCACAGTCAGCTACACGGTTCACTGGATGACCTTGGATCAGTTAATATCTTCTGGCCTAAACTAGCTTAGTGTTGTTGCTAAAATAAAATTGGGGTGAAGTGGAGGAGAAATGTTTATGTATACCACTCTGAGCTCCATCAAAGAAAAAGGGGGAGTGTAATAAATAATAAATATTTAATTAGCCCTAGAATACAAGAGAAACAAAACAGTTTAGGGTTAAAAGTTGCAGGATCAGGTTCTATTGTCATAACCATCACTTGAGGTGGTGGTGGTGAGAATAATTTGCATGAAAGTTGTGTAGCAAAAAAATACACATACGTTTAAAACTGTGCATAGTACTGACCTCTAGCGGTACCCTACCTGCCTAAGTAAAGTTTTAATTAATTTAGGAGAATGGTGAACCTGACATTATAGCTATCACCCTTTCTTTAGACTAATTGGTGGGCAATCTGTTAAATTCTGACTTCAAAAGGAACATTCTCTTCCATGCCGAGCATGCCCAAACTTGTTTTCCAAAGAGTCATAATGTAAAACTTGGGCATGAACACCACCACCTCAGATGAGTTAGTAGTATCAGTAGCCACCATCAGGCAAGCCAGAAATGTTTCAGTCCCATAATGTCTGCTTACCACAGCCTTCTGCAACCTGACCAAAAATGTATATTTTAGGAGCTTGTAGCTAGTAAATCTTGTGTGTAATTTTAATGATGATTAATTTGGACACAGAAAAGCAACAGATTAAAGTGTGTCAGAAATTCAATTCTTCAGCCTGGAAGCATGTGCCCAGGTATTTCATATGAGACTTTTTTAAGTGTTCTACATCATTTTACATTAAAACTCTGATCAAAAATAAACTTCATTCAGTGTTTTTTTTAAAAAGGTTTCTTTAAAAATCTCTACTACAATAACCTTTACCCTAAGATAGTCTTTATCCGCCTGGAATTATAATTTTTAAAACATTCTGCAATGTAAACTGATGACAGAACATTCACTGAAGCAAAGAAAAATACCGTATTTTTCGCTCTATAACACGCACCCGACCATAACACGCACGTAGTTTTTAAAGGAGGAAAATCTGTAGGCATGCCACCCGTAGGCATTCCCTCCGTAACACACACAGACATTTCCCCTTACTTTTTAGGGGGAGGAAAGTGAGTGTTATGGTGCAAAAAATAGGGTACTTCAAACAGAAGCAAAGCATTTTGCATTAAAAAGGCTTTTCAAAGAATACAAAATGGGCATCTTCCCATTGCTTTTAGGCAGTATTTCTCAAATAAACCCACAATTCAGGAACAGCTAACTTTTCTGTAGGTGAGTAATGTCATCCCAATCTCCCAAATCAGGTTGGGACGGTGAAGCAAATGACAGGGAGATTCCCACTACAAGCGTTAAGTGGATTAATAAAGGTATTTTACTAGGGGTCATTCAACCCAACTGTGTTTTGGTTACTGGTGGAAGACCTCACTTGCCTCCTGAAACTTTGTACTGCTCTCACAGGTGTTCCATACACCTCCCACAAAGCAGCCCGCCCCACACTTTGAGAATTACTGGCGTACTGGGAAATAATGTAGGAGTTCAATATGTTACACAGTAGTATTTATGAAGTCTGTGTAACAATGAAATTAACAGATGGATGCAATAAATTACTTGTTCAATACTATTTTATTGTTTTAAAATAGGTTTCCACCCACATAAAAAGCTTTTTGTTTCAATTATGTTATACTGCAATCAAGATTAAAATCTCACAGCGCTATCAGAAAGTCGAACATTTTTTTCTAGCTACTCAAGGAGCATGACTGTATTACTCTCAGAACATTTCACATAGCTTGGGATGCTTTGTAGCTTCCCTCCCTCCCTCCCTCCAACTCCCACCCCCACCCCCCACTTACAGATTTAGCATTTCCCATTTATTTCGCCCTGGTATCAAAACTCCAACGTATTTGCTTTAAGCTTCTGGCTTAAAGTGCCAGAATTTGTCAGGGGCCCTGAATACATGCAGTATGATATCGCCGCAGCTTTTTGTTTCTTTCCCTCATCTGATGAATTGAAACAAGAGAATTTCATTTGTTTGTTTTAGCAAATGCTGTATACAATCACATCAATCCAAAAGAAACATCTGGACTTTTAGCGTCTATGTTAATGCATATCCCACAGAAAATAATTCCCCATTAATTTTAAAACCAGCTGCATGCTTTTTACAGTGACAATAGAGTTGGATCGCATTCACATATGGCCTGCCTTGTGTTATACAACCCTTGATGCTCTGCCCACCCAGTGTCTTCTGTCCCTTCCTGCCTCTTCAGTAATCCAGTTCCTTCCCAATGATCCAGCCTCTCCAAAAGAATTTTTGCTTCACCCCTGCCCTCCAGGGGTTTCCTAAAGATGCTCCTGTCCCAGTAGAATAACAATGGGGTAGATACAAACTGGGAGGTGCAAGCGCAAAGTGTTTGGGCTAGAGTGGTATAGCATCCACTGGAAAGATGCTCTAGCCACTACACTTTGTGGCTACACCTCTGAGCCTGCTTCTCTGTCTGTCTCCTGACAGCTGGATCACTGGGAAGGAATAGCGGGAAACAACAGGATCATTGAGCAGAAACACTGTGGCAAAAATGTGCTTCTTTTCTTTACTGCAACCATGGTATCATAGGAAGTGGGGTGGCAGAAAGAGACATGCAGACGGTTATGGCAAATGAATGAGTGTGTGAATTAATAGAGGGGTATGTGAAAAGAGAGGTGAAGAATATGGGTGGCAGTGATGTTAACTTAGGAACATCACAACTCCCTAGCCTCCCTACACAGACTCTCAAGATCATCACCACTCCACAGTGTTTCCTTTTTCTCTCTTGAGATTCTTACGAGAGAAAAACAAAGAGAGAAACAATGTGGAGTAGCTATAGCCCACCTACCAGCAGCACATGCCTCCCAAGAAATTACCTCTGAGGAAATGCAACTCTTGACAGGAAAAAAGTTGCTGACTCCTGGCCTACAACAAAAAAAGTATAATTCAGCAGAATGAAGCAAGCAAGTATGCAACTTTTGGTTGAAGATAGAGCTGCTGGAGCAACTAAAATAACATGTGCTCACTTGCCCACCTGCCTGCCCAGGTGATCTTTCTCCTGCTGTTGTGCAGTGCAATGGAAACGTTTTATTGTTTGCTGTGGAGAGGGGCAAAATTCTACTCTATTTGTCCGTAGCCGGGGGGCGGGGCGCAGGAAGAATGAATGTACCAGAATGCCCAGTGCAACTCAGTGCTAAATGTGGTTTTAAATTTTCTTTGACTAAGATGATTTTGATTAAGCAGCTTTATTTCCAGGGCAGAACATTGGAAAGTGGGAGCATGTTTTATTTTTTTAATGGAATGTAGGGACCTAACATACACAATAATCATGCCAGATTAAGGCAACCCAACCCAGATTAAGGTTAGTTGAAGCCTTGGAGCTGTATTAATTTGAGCGGCGGTGCAGCAGAACATGACCCTCTAAACAGACTGATGCATCTATGTTCAGTAAAGGAATCGAAATCTCATGTCTATAATACAAGCAGGAAGTTCCCATTCGCAGACATTTGTTACCTCCTTCCATATCTTCACAACAGCCATGTAAAATAGGTTAGGACATTGGTGACTGGACTAAAGCAGGAAGTGAGCCGAAGCAATGATGAGATAAGTGCACATATTCTGAGTACTTTATGTTTTTCACGGTTTGGGGAGTGGTAATGTTTGTTGTTTGCTGACTGCTGTGAAACGGCATATGCTCATGGTTTTGCTTTCTAACAAAACTTCTTTTGCGGTACTTCATTCCATGCATTCCTTTTTGGGGGGGGAGGAGGCCTCCAACCATCTTAATCAACCCTTAAAAGTTTTATGAAATGGAATTCTGTGCCTACTTAAATAAAATGTGTGTAACATATTCCAGAACTATAACTTGATGGTTTTTTAGACAGAGGCTATCTATTCATACCTTTCCAAGAACTGCAGCTTGTTTGAAAATACTTTGTTTTAAATCATCTGCTTTCTTCAAATGAAAAGAATTCCTTTGACTCTGGATGACAAATACTATTTCTTTTAGTTCTGTGAATCAAAAATAAGTAATAATCGTTAAAGGAGGGGGGGAGACAGTGAGTTTCAAGGTTATTGCAGATAATACTTTTTAAAATTTATTCAAATAATTAACTTGCCGAAATAAGGATCTATTGACCTTAATAAAACTTGTGGAGACAACATGAAATAAAAGCTTTCAATTTAAGGATAGTATTGTCTCATTTGTTTCTGAACCAGGCTGAAAATGTTCATTAGCTTGCCACAGAGATTTCAATTCACAAACAGTGTGGTGTGAAAAACAAGACTCGCTGTAAGTGTAAGCTGGTCACACAAATTCAATCCAATTCAAAAATTGTTTCTATATTGAGACTAAAAGCAATTACACTTTAACCTAAAGCAAACAGTTTCCATCAGTCAGTCATTTCTGCCGAGGATGCATCAAGCCCCACTGAAAACAAATCTAAATTTGTCTCATAAATGCAAAAAGAGTTCACATAACATTCTCAAAATATCTGATGCTCTACTAAGCATACATAACATAATCTATTGCAATTTCTTACAATGACCCATCTCCTCCCTGGTTCACAGCTGCCTGGTAATCACTGGTTGTTCACATAGTTTACAAGTATGTTGAATAAAATACCTTCTAATTGAAAAGTTGTCTAGTGATATATGGTTAGCTACTCTAGCTGGTTGTTTGCTCGTACTTAGTAGCAGAGATCTTAAAGTCAATGTAACTACATACGCTATTACATACAAGTTTGTATAGCTACTTATGGTATCATAAACCAACAGGCATACGTATTGGGGTGTGTATAAAACTCTATTACCTAAACATAGGATTTTCTTTGCTTAGGTGTTAGGTGTGAAACCTTTTTCTCATTAAAAAATCTATTTGTTCCTTTTCTGAAACTTGAGTGTAAAGTACAACTCCACTTTAGTTAACCCACTCCTTTCCATAATTCCTGTAGTATTGTAATACGTTGAATTACAGGTGTTCTGTAGATCTTTCCTCATTATGCTCACCACCTCATTGTAATCTTTGAAAATTTCCTAAGAACCAATGGACAAAAATGCTAAAGTTTGCAATACAGAAATTATAGTATTATATACTGCTTTTCAGGCTAACTCACAAAGAAGTTTACAAAATAAAGCATAATAATACAAAAATTAAAACTAACAAACAACAAAAAATAGCACTTTACTAAAGAGTGGCATCTGTGACTGCGATGTGTTGGTCCTTCTACAATGGAAAGAAAAACACTTTCACAGCTGTAAATACAACCTTTTTTTAACTGTTAACATACATTTGTAAAATCACAAATATGAATAAAAGAGTAAGATTACTATATACTATAGGAAATTTACTTCAAATAATTTTATATATGTTAAAGAAACAGCGTATGAGCAAACATGAATCTCAACATTTATAATTCTCACACTAGAAACAGGCTTTAGGAGGCTTTCTAGGTTTCTGAATTTGGTTTTAATAAAAGCTTAAACTGCCCTCAAACTGATCTTCTAATATAATATTATATTTGAAAAATCTAACATAATGTTAAATTTCAAGTATCTGTGTGCCTCTTATAGAAATCAAAGGCAATCTAGTTGATGACTTAGCAATAGTCTTTTTGAAAGCTAAGGCTCTCAGCACCCCTGCCAATTAGCCATGGTGGCTGGTGCTAAGGAGAGTTGTAGTCCACAACTTCTGGAGGGGACCGCATTGGTTATTCTTGATTATCCCATATTTGCCAAATACCACACCTGCAATGTTTGCTGCATTTCTTAGTCATGATAGTGCTCATGCTTATGAACAAACCAGCCAGTGCCAAAATCCACTAAAAATAATCTTGAGATTAAAGGATGTTCCAAAAAGACTGATTAACTAGCAACTCTGTACAAATCATTTTGAGGGGCTGAAGAACTAAATGGATTAATTCTAGCTTATTATCGTCTTCATGTTTAATCAGTAATCAGCTGGCAACGCTATCAGCAATGCTATAATTTTTACATGATCACATTTGTAAGAGTGGCAAATAACAGTGTAGACTGGAGGTGAAGTTGTGAACATTCCCCCCACCCAAAAAAATTAATAAAGCTTTAACTGCTGCTAGAAGAAATAGAGGAAAGAAACATGGAGGGGCTATAGTTCAGTGCTAGAGAACATGCTATGCCAAAGCCCAGATTCAGTCCCTGCTATCAGGTAGCAGGTTATGGGAAATATTGCTGTTTGAGACCATGGACAGCTGCCTCCAGTTGGAGTAGTAGACAATACTTAGTTGGATGGGTGGGTGAGTCTGTCCTTGTATAAGACAGCTAACTTCTTATATAAAAACCCACAGCTTTAGACGACTTTTAAAGGGAAATAGAATATATATATATTCTAACTAGTCACAATGGCTATATCACCATCTGAGGCACTACACCACCAGCAGCAGGACTGTATAGGCCCCCACAGATATGAGGCACCCAATACATTGCTGAACTGTGGCTCTCCACAGACCTTCATTCAGCATTGAGAACCCAGGACAAGAGGCAATTCAAGCAAACACTGGAAAAAAAGTCTGAGAAGATCTGGAAACCGCTTTAATCTTCTTAGGCTGTAATCTTGTAATTTACCTAGGAGTAAGCCCCCTTGAACTCAATGCAACTTATTCCTGAGTAAACATGCATGCTCTGTTAATGAGTGACAGTGGTGGGCTTTTGATTAAAATAAATAAAAAGTTAAAACTAATTTTCTATTTCCCCCCACTGTTTTCTCTTAACCCAACACAAGTGAAACGTTAAATGCTGATACCGCGATATAAGTATGTTGGGACCACCTTTTAAAATACCGTAACTAGGCAGGAAGGACACCCCACCCCCAATGCCACTGAGAATCAACTACTGGGGAGCAGTAACTGGAGAGAGGCTCTTGCCTTTGTGTCCTGCTTGTGGGCTGCCCAAAGCCATGTGGTTGGGAAACATGATAAAGGACTAGGTCAGGCATCCCCAACCTTCGGCCCTCCAGATGTTTTGGACTACAATTCCCATCATTCCTGACCACTGGTCCTGTTAGCTAGGGATCATGGGAGTTGTAGGCCAAAACATCTGGAGGGCCGCAAGTTGGGGATGCCTGGACTAGGTGAACCAGTTGATCTGATCCAGGAGGGCTCAGGAGTGACAATAGTAATGTCTCCAATGGCCCAAGAACATGCTATACAGAATAACCTGACAATGTATGAGATATACATGATTCAGTCTAACAGACAGACTGCAGATTGAAATACTGAAAAGACTTACTTACCCTTGCTTATTTTAGTCGAGTTTCCACTTCTTTCTGATGTCTGTATTAAGATAATACAAACAATATAACCATACATTAAAATAAAATGCAATGGTTTGCTTAAAACTTGCTAACTAGCTTGTCACAACCCCACTCAAATAGCTGTGCAATCTCAATAAGCCATACTAAATCCCTAAGGGAAGTATTATTATCCCTATGTTGTATGAAAAGAGCTAAACCATAAGACATATAATGGTAAGCCAGGGTAAAACAAACTATGGTTTACTGGGAATGCGCAGTTGTGCTGGTCCATGCTCTTCAAATCACACCAGCCCCCTCCTTCCCTTGCTGTACCAGAAGGAAAGAGACCAGAGCACTGGTTTACTGTCATGTGCAAACCAGCAAACTGTTTCTCTGCAACCATGAATGCTGGTTCGTACATAATACTAAGACAGCATTCTGGTTTGTTTTCTCCTGGTGTGGCAAAGTGAGTAGGGGGCATGATTTTAGTGGCATGCACCAGCATACTTCCCTGTTACCGGTAAGCCGCAGTTAGTTTAACTCTGGTTTACCATTACATGTCAACTAGGCCAGAGACCAGAATCTTGCATAAGACCATCTGATGAGTTTCCAGCTCAGGTTAACATTAAAATTCTATACTCACATTTTTAGCTGCTACGTTATACCTCCTCCAAGTAACTAAGCTTATGTAATGTAGAAATTAGTTTATATGACTTAATTTTTATTAGAAATTTAATTGCATAAACATGTTATCAGTGCTACCATTCTAAAATGTTGTTTTATAACAATTAATTTGGACTAAATACCTAATAAAAAGCCATGATAACAATTAATTTGAACTAAGCACCAAATAAAAAGCCATGAAATAAAGATGACTAAAATGCACACACTTAGAAGCGTCACACTCTTATGTGATATACAAGTAATCTCATCATTTAATGAGAATATTAATCTATGGGAAAACCCTCTATCCAAATTATATTGCAACCTAAATAAATATGAAGAAAGGTTCCTGAAGAGCCCAAAATAAAACCCAGTAAATCTAAGATATGTACATTTGTGTCAGAATTTAAGCTTTGCACTTAAAAGCAAAGGGTTCACAGTCCCATCACCCAGGAAACCACGTTCTAAAAATATCTCAGCTGCTATTCAGCAGCTACCAAACAAACTGAAATGGAGTGTGTTTCTCAGGATTGTCTGTGAATTGTGTTGACAAACTGGCCACATAGTAAAAGTAAAGAGGAAGCATTTTTCTGAATTCCACCTACAGAATCATAACATTTGAAGAAACCCAATGGAACAACTAGTCCATGTTTCTGCCCTAAAGAAGTTACCATATTTTTCCATGTATAAGACATCCCCATGTATAAGACAACCCCTATTTTTTAAAACCCAAAATTAAGAAAATGAAACCCTAAAATAGAAGTGAAAATCTGGATGATTGGCGGCGGCAAGTTGTTGATCTTTTGGGGGGCGATCACCCTCAAAGTTTCCAGCAGAAGCAGTTTGTAGCAGAAGCAGTTTGCAGAAGCAAAGGCAGCGACTGGGGCACCACACACTCCCCCTAGGTGGCTGCTGCTGCTGCTGCAGGGAAGCAGGCTCCCAAAGCAGGATGCCAAGGAAGAGCCAGGGGAAGGCAGTGGCTGCTCTGTGCCGGGTCATGCAGTCGAGCAAACTGGGCTGAGGTAGGTGATGAGCGGGCTGGGGGCAGGGTGGGAGTTTGATAGGGGAAGAGGGGAAAAAGGAAAGAAGGGCAAGGAGAGGTAGCTGAGGCAGCTCTCAGCGGCGGCGGTGGCAGCTGCTCTCGATCTGGTGGTCAAACCAGCATGGGCTTCAGGAGGCGAGCCAGTCATCAGCATGCAGCCCGGAGGGGAGGGGGGAAGAAAGGGGGGACGGCAGCAGGAGGGACCGCCTCAGCCTGTCCAAGCCAAAATCCCAGACATAGGCTTAAATATTTTTAAAATTCCCCCAGATGCCCACGTTCGGTGCACAAGATGACCCCCAATGTTTTACTATTTTTTAAGACCAAAAAAACTTCATCTTATACATGGAAAAATACGGTACATGTATGCCCCAATACTCAGAGCATGATGTACGAGCCAAATCCAGTTAGTGGAGTCACTTCTGTTGACATATTATCACCCTGCTTTCTTCTTTCACTCTGCCCCATACCCTTTCCTTTCCTTTCCTTTCCCTTCCCTACACTAAATCAGAAGCTCCCAACTGTTTAGGTGTATGAAGAACCTCCCATGCAAACCAACACAGCAGCACTTCAGGCAAAGACTGAAGCCTCTTCTGAGACTGCAAAAGTTGAAACTTTCAGCAGAAGGTGGTGCTTGCAATCTCCAATATGCAACCTATATAGTTGTTATAACTGGGAACAAGATGTTATCAAGAAAAATGAATGGGTTATTGCACAGAGGGCGGGTGGATCTTGAAGTAAATAGACTTAATTGAATATCTGAGCGGAAATGAGAATAAGGCACCATAGGCTGCTTTTTCGTTTGTCTTTCAATCTGAGTGGGATCAGAAACTAACTATACAGATGTGTCTGAAAAATGCTACCCATTCAACTGACCCTGCAATACCTGTACACAAGATGTGACACAATAACATCACAGTACAATATAACTGAGGCTATAGCTTGGCAAACTTCTCTTTAAAAACTCTGATCCTTTGCTACCTCTAAATTAGAAAGGTCACCTGTCCCGCAATGGAAGCATATAAAATGAGGGTATACACGGCAGTTCACAAAACAACACATAGGACACAATCCTCCAAGCAGAGCTCCTATACATGCCTCTTTCACTTCAAGGAGACATATCAATATGGCATGGACAACATCTCCTCCAAAAATGCTAGCTTCCTAGAGCTGGAACACAAAATGTAGTACCTGTGACAGCTGCTCAGTCCTGTCCTTTACATCTTCTGCAGCAACGTTTAGAGCTAAAGCTGGAACATGGGAGGGAAAATGTTATCTACCTTTTTTCTCAAAGTGGTATCTCATTTTCAAATTTGACAAATTATGTCTAAACAGGATTTTTAAAAAGCAATTTAGATAATAGTATCTCTTAAATGCATAGAATGCCTGTAATAATCTTATTCAACCACGAGACAATTCTGCTGTTTTCAAAAGTAGTATCATTTGCTGTAGCCTGACAATTTTACTCTCATGCATCTCTGGACAGAAAATCGTTCTTTGATGTGGAGCCAATTTATTTTGGCTTCAAGTCAAAACAAATCCTACACAGAAATAACATCTGGGCACTCCAGCACTTCAGAATAATAATAATAAATAACAACATGGTAGCACATGGGGGATCTGAATTCCTCTTTACCCTTAGGATAAAGTCTGCCATTATCAGACAAAACTTCCTTCGAATACAGGGTGAGTTCATGCTCCAGTTTTCCAGAAACAATACTAGCAGTGAGGCACTGTTAAACTTTGAAAGAGCTGCTATTATTCCTGGGTGCTAGCTGAACAGCAGCACAAGTGCCACTAATTCATCAAGGTAACGTAAAATGAATTGTCACAGTTAAAAGTAGACAGCAACAGCTCAGAAACTAGAGACTAAGCTTACACTATCTCACATGCTGAAAACAGGTTTGTAATCTCGTCACAATTAGAATAGATTGGGGGTGGTTGACAGGTGGCACAAATTTCAGTTCTAGAAAAATTTCAATATTAAACAAGGCAAATATGAAAGGCAGAAAGTGGCTTGCCTATATGTATGGAGAGAAACTCCATCAACAAAGATAGGAGCCCAAACTGACTCCCATCTTAGGGAGCAACAAATAGGCACCAAGGGAAAACGTTCTTCAACCAGGCCTTTGGCTGATTAGTATTCTACAGCCTTTTAAATGTATTTGTGAGAGTGGGGGTTATTGATTTGTTGTTTCTGTTTTAATCATTTATTTGTGCTTTTATCTAGCATTTTTATCTTATGAACTGCCCTGAGATCTTTTGATTAAGGGTGGTATATAAATCAAATAAATAATAAATGTTGGCTGGTTGAAAGATCTAAGTAGATGTAGTCTTCCCTTCACCTGCCAGATCACAAGCCAAGATCACATGCCTGGGCTCGAAGTGAAGTGTGCTTTCTTGGATGTTTATGAGGAGTGAGTAGGTAGCCTGCCCTGCTACTCGGTCTGCTTCAGCCAAGCCCATCTCCCCTACTGATCCTGAAGGGGGTTATAGTGGAGAGCTCCATAGTGGTGTTTGCCCCAGGGTATAGCAACTGTGAAAAAGGTGAATTTCATATTGGGGATCATTAGAAAAAGAAATGAAGATTAAAAATGCCAGTATCATAATCCATGGGGCAACCATGCTTGGAATACTGCATACCGTTCTAATCATCTAATTTCAAAAACGATCCTGCAGAGTTGGAAAAGGTTCAGAAAAGGGCAACAAAAATGATTAAGGTGCTGGATCATCTAGGAGGATAGGTTACAACATCTGAGACTTTTTTGTTTACAGGAAAGCCAAGAGGAGATACAGTAAGCCTGCAACTTGTGTTCACTTTACTTGTGCGATTGCAACCTTAGGTGTTTGGGGATTAGGAATTATTGGAGAGCCAGGGAAACTTATCACTCTCCTCTCCCCATTTATTCTCCCTTCCCACTCACACACCCAGTGGGTTTTCCTCACTTACTGGGCTTTGGGAAGGGAGCAGGAGGGCTCTGGCAGTGTCCCAGAGGCCTGTGACATCTTCCCAAAGCCCAGTAATCATGATAGCGCCTTCCTTAATAGCCTCTGGGAAGGAGATGTAAGGGGTCTAGGAGAGTCCCAGAAGCCAGTGGGGAAGGGGCTTCCTTCTCGCTTCTCCTCTGGGAAGGTCATGGGAGGGCCCTGAGACCACACCCCAGTAAGCAGCCCTAACAGAGAGATGTTTTTGCTGATTCCTGACTTTGCCCCATTTTGCCTTTGAACACAGAACCCCTGAACAAAACCCTCTAGCAGGCCCACTGCATGCTTGAGTTGTATATGATAATGCATAGTGTGAAGAAAGCAAATAGCGGAATATTTTTCTCCTCTCATAATGCTAGAGCTCGGGGGTCATGAAGCTGAACCTTGGAAGATTCAGGACAGACAAAGAAAAGTACTTTTTCCTCACAACACAAACTATAGAATTCCCTCCCACAAGGGACAGGCCACCAACCTGAATGACTTTAAGAGGATTAGACAAATTCATGTAAGATAAGGCTACTAGCCAACTGGTTGATTCTGCCCCCATCCCCATAATTGTTTACCTGCTATGTTTCTTTCTTTCCCACCCGACTTTTAAAATACTGAATGCAATCTTCAGCCTGTATCCATGAGGAGAGAATGGCCAACGACATAATATTAACATGCACGAGGAAAGGAGCCATCTGCTCTGAGAAGTGCTTGATTCTCCACTATATTCATCCTCAGTGTTTGGAAAGGGATTTGCATGCACACTGCAACTCACTGACTAGTAACAGTCTGAGAATTAACAGTGGTGATAGGTTGATTTTAGTGAGAATGGAGTCCATGAAAGGGATGAGCTGTGTTATGCAGAAAAGTTCTTTGGGGAATTAACCATTTCAAGTTTGGTATCCTTTAAATTTATTAACATGCTAAATAAGTAGGGACCATTTTTTAACTTCTGAAAGATCTCCAAAGCAACTTCAGAAATGTTCTGCGTAAATTCCTGCTGTTGTGTATCAGACAATTTCAGCATTACAGGAGACTGATCAAGAGAGAAGAACAGAAATATTTAGTAAGTGTCTGCTCTTATATCCCCCCCTTAGCATATTTGGCTGGTCTGGGTCCTCTTTCCATGGTAATTACAGCTGTTCCCAATATTGCTCTCCAAATGATGGATAAAGAGGCAGGAGTCAAAAGTATGATGAAGAGGGTGGGCAAGTAATTAAAAAAAAAAGGTGTTTAGACTAGAGCCTGGGGATAACTGCTAACACTTTCCCAGCTGACTGAAAGCAAGAGAGATTAGATTGCTGGATGGAAGTTGCTAGACACAGAAAGCAGCCCACACTTGCTCTTCCTCTGCACCATAACTTATTAGGTAAAGGGCAAAGGGACCCCTGACCATTAGGTCCAGTCGTGGCTGACTCTGGGGTTGTGGCGCTCATCTCGTTTTATTGGCCAAGGGAGCCGGCGTACAGCTTCCGGGTCATGTGGCCAGCATAACTAAGCCGCTTGTGGCGAACCAGAGCAGCGCACAGAAATGCCGTTTACCTTCCCGCTGGAGCGGTACCTATTTATCTACTTGCGCTTTGATGTACTTTCGAACTGCTAGGTTGGCAGGAGCAGGGACCGAGCAACAGGAGCTCACCCCGTCGCAGGATTCGAACTGCCAACCTTCTGATCAGCAAGCCCTAGGCTCTGTGATTTAACCCACAGTGTCACCCACGTCCCACCATAACTTACTAGTTTCATGCTATAGCTTTTTGTAGCCATGAAGACAGGCGCAATATAAGCTTTCATACTTTATTATTCATATTTAAGATATATACTATGCATAAAAATATAACTTGTGTCTCAATACAGTATGTCAATTTATCAGAAATTATCAGCATATGGTTGCTGTGCCTTTAAGCATTCTGGGAGCAAATCTATAACAGATCTGTCACAGTTTATATTATGCCTGACAAATAAGTAATTCCATATAAAAGATTCACAATGCTGACATCCCACATAAATCTGTCCTTTAAAATGAAGTAAAAAGCTACCTAACAGTCACTACACGCTAAAGCCACCATCACTACTGAAAACAAATGTCAATATTCACGCCTCTGAATGTCTTTGTAAATAGCTTGGGGTCACTTTTGTGAGGAAATATAATAATAACAACATCATCACCATCATCAAATGAAATAAAAATATTAGCAATTAAACAGTCTAAGAGAAATCAAGGTTCTACACTTACAATAAGTAGATACCTAGCCCCAGTACACATCTCTAAAGTCAAACTTGGAAATACAAAGACCTCCTAGATGTCTCTCAACAATGTTATGGTATAACTCAGTAGGTTGCTCATTTTGGTTTTAACAAATTATACCTAAATAGAGTAAGAAAGCAGTTTAGATAATAGGAGCAGAGAAACGAAACTCAGGAGATCATGTGGAAAGCCTCCATATCCTGTCAATTACCACCCAAGCACATTCGTTACACCTTAATTCTATCTACCATGAAATAATTTGAAATGCTATTTTAGAATTTAGGGGTGCAATCCTAAATACACTTACTGTTCAGTCATACTAAAAATAAATGGGACTTACTTCAGAGTTAACAAGCTTTGAATAAGGTTAAAAGAGTCTTAATTGTGTTTTGAACTTAACAAATTAAACACTTTGCACATGTAAACTGCAAGGCACCTCTATGGCCTCTATTTTCAAGGTCAACACACAAATGCTGTTTTGTACAAACCTTGTATTACTTAGAAAATAATATATTACATTGCAAAATGTATTTCAGTGCAAAGCCTCTACATAAACATGGTATTCACAGTTCCTTGCCTTTGCACGCAGGTGAGAGGCCACATAGGGAGATGTGAATTAAAATATGCAGCAGAAATGCTGCCTGGCTCATCATAACGTTTAAATATCTCATGCAAGCACAGAGTCTATAATTTATAAAATATTAATACACATGAACCCTGAAACAAATCAAGGATCACATACTAGTCTGCATAGGAGGACAACTTTTTTCCACTCCACAATACAGAAAAATCCTGTAAGGAATTATTTATAACTTCTCCCTCTCAAAGCACAATCTTATTTACATATAGAAAGCAGCGCGTATCACTTGAGTTCAGTGGGGCTTGTTCCCAGGTAACTGGGTAAAAGACTGTAGCTTGCCAGGTTTGAATCATAGAATTTTAAAGTTGGAAGGGACTCAGAGTCCCTTGTCCAGGGGTTGGCAAAGTTTTTGTGGCTTGGGCTGGTTCAGTCCTGCAGACACCACGGTGGGTCCGAGTGTGTGTGTGTGCACACATGCACAAATGCTATTTCCAGCGCTCCTTCCGGCACGGAGGAGGCGTGTGCAGCTTCCTGCAGCCAATGGGAAACCAGTCCCCGCTCTGCTCTGCGCTGGTTTAGCGTGGCGCACAGGAGCCGGCTGAGCGGGCAGCGGAGGTCCCCGAGCAGGCAGCGGGGGTCCATGGGCCAGTTAAATGACCTCCATGGGCCGCTTGTGGCCCATGGGCCTTAGGTTGCCGACCCCTGATCTAGTGCAACAGGAATCTCAACTAAAGCATCTATGACAGCCATCCAACCTCTGCTTTAAAAGGAAGAAGAGTCTGCCACCTTCCGATGAAGTTCATTCCACTGTTGAACAGCTCCTACTGTCAGAAAATTCTTCCTGGTGTTTAGTCAGAATCTTGTTTCTTATATGTTGAAGCTATTGGTTCGGGTCCTACCCACTGGAGCAGAAGAAAACAAGCTTGCTCCATCTTGCATGTGACAACTTTTCAATAAGAACTTGTGGGCCTTTTCCTCCTTGTTTCAGACAGTACTTATCTGTCATTCCTTTAACTATAAGCCCAGAGCAATTCTCACACTTGCTGCTCCAATGTTTGGATTCAAATATTGACCCATTTTATGATCGAAAATAATATTGGTAGATTTGTTGGGAGTTATCTTGGAGTGGATGTGTTGAATAATTTTCTACATATGGGTGACAGATGAAGAATTTGAAGTTCTCTTTTTCTCTTCTTTTTCCTTTCTTTCTTTTTTCCCCTTTCTTCTTTTCTTGTCATCTTGTTTTTCCCTTTTTCTTTCTGATCTGATCTGGTATTAATCTTTGTATTCTCTTCCAAATTTCAGTAAGATATATTCAAAGCAAAAAATCCAAAATATTGACCCCAAATAGTTGTTACTTCCTAAAATAGGCACCTGTTTTCAGCCTTTCAAACTCGGAGTTCTACCTAATTAACAATAAAAATATTTGAAGATTGTTGAGGTGG
Source organism: Podarcis cretensis (assembly GCF_951804945.1). Classification (NCBI taxonomy): domain Eukaryota; kingdom Metazoa; phylum Chordata; class Lepidosauria; order Squamata; family Lacertidae; genus Podarcis; species Podarcis cretensis. Next base: position 28,048,192 of record NC_137173.1, on the reverse strand, counting down.
AAGCTTCTGTCCGCTTGGCAAATGAGCCCAGTTTTAGAACTGAAATAGTCTGAGATGTTTCAAATATTTTACTAAATCATCAGCAGTTCAGGGATTAAATTCACAAATATTACACACCAGTGTAACAAAAAAAATCCAATACAGAGTGCTCCTGTTAAGTGTTCCAGATAGTTAGCCATGTTGTCTTTTAGGGCACTCCATTCATTTCCCCTCCTATTCAATTTTCCACCATCACCCAACAGGCCACAGAACACATTCAGTTCTTATTAGGTCATTTCCAGTGGCTTTTCCCGAAGATTTTAATAGTCCAGCTGTTTTAATAGTCCTGTTGATACTGCCCTCTTGTGCATGAGTGGTGCCATAATGGCTAAATACATAAATGCATTCAAGCTTGAACACTGGAAATAGAGGGAATTGTATTTATTTATTTCGTATATTTGAAATTACCAGTTCCATTTAAGCAAATGACTTACCAGTGAAGCACTTGCCCCTGCTTTTGTCAGGAATGAGGAAAAAACCCTACAGGTTGACTCAAAATAGACCTACTTCATGAATATGACTAACCTGAATCCATTAATTTCAATGGGTCTACACTTAAAAATATGTGATTGAATACCACCCATTGTTTCCAGTTGCACCTTTCTGCAAATGGAAGGAGTCTCTCTGATCTAGCAGAGCCCTCTAGTAGTGGAAGAGATGCAAACAGCAAATTTTGTCACATTCCCCTTCCCCTTGCCTGCACAACCTTCTGCAATAGTCTAGAGCTAGTCCCCTAATTCTCCAGAGCAGTGGTTCCCAATTAGCTAAGTACTACGGATCCCCTGTTTTTCAAAAGTCAAGCCACGGACCCCCTACTTTTGAAAATGTTGATATTCCAGTGGTAATTGCTGTTATGTGTATGGTCCCAACACACCCTTCAACATACCCCAGTGAGAAACCAGGCCATGTGTCTTCTGGGTCACACTCCTGTATAAGTCACGTGACCTACACTAGAACACAGTGACCAAAAACATGCCTTTTGGGCATCACAATCTTGTGCAAGTCACACATTCAGCCACAGTCTTACACATTTGGCAGCGCCATTCTCCCATGCATGCAACAGCACAGCAAAAAAACACACACAATGGGATGGCCTGGACAGTTGACTGGTATGTGCCATAGACCCCCTGGGTGGGTTACACTTACCCCCTGGGGTCCACAGACCACAAATTGGGAACCACTGCTCTAGAGCAAAGGTCTGTAGTGCAAATTGGTGGAAGACAGCTTCCCTCTCCTTCCATTAGCAGACGCCTCTGCTGGATCAAAAATCCTTTGACAATTGTAGTGCAGCACTTCATTCAACACTAGGGGTGTCTAAAATCTGAAGAAGATACTCTACCCACATATATTTTTTCAACCACTCTGGGGGCTTTTTTTTTTTTACAATCAAGCAGTAAACCAGTTCCCCTTTATTAGGTCCAGCTTCACAACACATACTCCAGGACTCAATAAAAGGAAGTAGTAATTTCAAATAAGTAATATTTTAACGTCTGATTCCAGGCAATTGTTGTACAATCAAATAGCAGTATATAAATTTTATGAAATGTATTTAAAATTTGAGGTTCACAGACATGTCAGTTGATTGCAGATTGTAAACAGAGGGTGCAATCTGCTGCAAGAATACTCTAAACTAATACCCACAGTACATCAACCTTCCTTTCGATGAATGTCTTCCATAAGATAATAATAACATAAGACCAGCCCTGCTGGATCAGACAAGGCCTATCTGTTCCCACAATGGAGACCCAGATGCCTACAGGAACCCTCCTGTTTGTGTTCCTCAACAACTGGCATTCAGTCTGAGCAGTGGGCCTTAGAACCCAAAGGAAAGTTCATGGAAGGGAGCATGCAGAACCTGGCATTCCTGCCTTCTCCTTCCCCCATCATCCCCCACTAAAAAGCCTCTCCCAGAGGTTAGGATTCCTGGTGAATCAGCTGACATGGTACAAGGGCTGAGCGGAAATGGGTGGTCCTCAAAATTCAGGCAAAAGCATCTTCCATGGGCAGGAGCCCTTGAATCTTAATTTATGCTTGGGGACCAGCCTTGAAAAACAACAAATTTGAGTTTTTCTTACTTATCCCTGTTTTCGAGATGTATATGGAAGCTGTAATTTGGATTTTATCAGCTGACAACACTAGCTGCTTAATGCAGCACAACACAGAATAGCTAAATACATGCTGTTAGGGAGAAATCCTTACCTTAACTAGCAAAGTATCAGCAGCCATTCTGATACCAGCAGATAACATGCAGCTAAAGATAAAGGAAAACATTCCTTACAGATGTGCTGCATTTAAACCTGTCTCCACTTTTACTCATATGCTGTCTGTTTCATCAGATAGCAGAAATAGAAATAAGAATCAAAAGTAGAGATCAGCCTTGCCAATTTTCACCCACCGACGGATAATGCTTTAAGCTCAGCCATTTCCAGTAAGTTTTTTTTCCCTTTTTATGCTTAAGCTATTTTCAGTGCAGGAACTGGGGTGGGAAATGCCACTAGGAGATGGAAAGGGAAATGAAAACTACTTTTCAATGTTCAATAAGTAAAAAATCATTTTCAAAGTGCCATCTTGTAAGTACCAGAAGAAGACTATAATACAGTCTCATTCTGCAGTGACAGAGAAAAGCTGTTTTAAACATTCTCCTTTGAAACGAAAAGGCTGCTATCATACCACTCAAACATTCAAAAACATTTCTATTAAATTCTTGTTTTAAGACAATGTACAGGTGGCATTTCTTAATAAATAGAACCTTTCTTACTTGAGAGTCCAGTTCACACACAATACAGCTCTAACAAATACTAATGCCAGACCAGCTAAGGTGACTGAGGTGACCAGTTCGCCTTCCTGTATCTCACTGAAGTGTTTTGCACAACCTTTTTAGTCTTCACCTTTATCAACTGCAGGCTGGATTGCAGATCTCTCTGCTAAAAAGTAATGTAATATCACAATACACCAGAAGAGTTAGTCTGTTAGAACGAGGAAAGGCATGTCTCAGCAATGTCATGATGATGCATGCAAAGAAAGAAAATTACAAGCAGAAAAACCACGTATCAGTAAGTCACTTTTGTTATATTGGAAGGGCGGCTGCTCTGAAGATGTCATGGATGAGTATGCACCATCCTTACTATCTGCCTACCATTCCTCTGAGAGGCTCTGCTCAAAACTTTGGCTATAGGGCAGCGGGCCTCTTCAGAACGGACAGGGGCAGAGGTACTAACCCCTGCTCGAAAGGATGCACTCTGAAACAGAACTGTTCAAGTATCAGACATATTACTTCAATGCAACCAACAAGCACAAGCCACATGAAGACTGCCACAATTCCCATGCTTATCAAAATTACTCCCAAAAGGATCAGAATAGCTGACCCAGTGCAAAGTTCTAGAAAGAACTCTGCCTTCTGCTGCAGGGATGAAATCTTATACAAGAGGTTCATGATTTTATTATTTTTATTGTTTAAAATGTATTAGTTGCCTTTAGTCAAAAGTTTTAAGAAATATTAATACTGTTTTAGAAAGCATCTACCTACAACAGCTGCTGCTGACAAATTTGAACCCATTTGCAACTGAGGTGCTGGACAGCCTAGTCTTCAGCTGGTGGATCAGGACCCACTAGTAGGTTTGCAACAGGAGCACTGCCACCGTGCAACTATATAGTAAAAGATTAAGAAATGGGTCCCTAAATGCATGTTTCAGTTAAAATTGGGTCCTGGGTCTGAAAAGGTTGAAGATACCAAGCCTAGTGTATCTCTCTGGGAAGGGTGTTTCATGTGTGAAAACTGCATTACCTGGTATTTCTTGCTTTAAGAATGCAGACACCCTGGGAGAAATCTTTTTGAAGGGCAGGATATAAACGTTATAAATAGACTGAGATACCACTAATGAAAAGACCTTTGCATCAGCACTTCCATTCCTTGGTGCTGCAGACCTAATAATGGCAATATTTTTAAAGAAAGAAAGAGAGAAAAAGAAAGAAAAACCTCTTAACTTAAGAAAGCATACCCTGCTCCTTTTCTTTCTTATTGTCTACCAGAACATGGGGTTATCCAGCCAGATAGATGTCCAAATATAGAGAGGAGCTTCTTAATTTACAGCTTAATCCTATACACTCAAAGTCTCCCTGAGTTCAATGGGGCTTAGTCCCAAGTAAGCTGGTATAGGATTGAACCCTTAAGACAAAAAATAAAATAAAATAAAAAATACAAAATTTGAGAATGCCCATAACATAGAATCTGTTCATCTGCAGACACTTTTCTTTCCTATAATGAGTCAGGCAAACTGGGACTGCAAAGTATTTGCTCCAAAATTTTAATTTATTTTTATTCCCTATAGCTGGAATTCTGATTTTTACAAATGCAATCTTGGGAGATTCTATGGCATTTATCATTTAATGAAAGCTCACCTGCCTGTCCAGTAGTACATTTTTTAATCTACTTTCACAACACCCAAAACCTATTACTGATATATTTTCACAATTTACTTCTTCCCTGCTGTTATTACTCAGAAAGTTCAAGATCTTTGATACAGAGGCAGCCAGGAGCAGTAAAACAGCAAAATAAATCATTCTTTTACTGTGAAGTTTTAATATCAATTCTCCTGACTGCTGCTGCACAAAACTGCAACAGCCTGTAACCTAGCCAAAAAAGATCTGCTAGCACTATAACTGAATTGAAAGAACTAAACTCAGAAATCTAAATATTATATCATATTCATACTTCACATATGAATGCCATGGATTAATGCCACATGCAATCTCTGTGTGTAACATATGCTAGGGGAGAATTAATCAGTTGATGCCACATGTAATACTATGGTTTTCACTTCAGCATCTAGGAAAAGAGCAATGTGTGATTTGATCCACACTGAAAAGGGCACAAGAACCCTTTTTGCTCAAACACCTGTCAGTAATTTGTGTCCAATGATTCTAAATAGCCAAGGGTGTTAGGAACATAAGAAAAGACCTGTGGAGCTAGGTCAAAGGCTTGTCATGTTCAGCATCCTGTTTTCACAATGCTCAACCAGATGTCTAGGGAAGGCCACAAGCAGTACATGAGCTCAATCACACTCTCCCTATTTGTGATTCCCAGAAACTGGTATACAGAGGCATACTGACTCCAACAATGGAGGTAGAACATAGTAATAATGACTAGCAGCCACTGATAGCTTTATCCACCATGAATTTGTCTGATTCCCTTTTAAAGCCAACCCAAGCTAGCGGACATCACTACATCATGTGGCAGGAATTCCATAGTTTTTACCATGTACTATGTAAATAAGTATTTTCTTTGGTCTGTCCTGAATCTTCCATCAATCAGCTTCATTGGATGGCCCCGAGTTCTAGCAATATAAGTGAAAGAGTTCTCCTTTTCTACTTCCTGCGTATCATGTATACTGTTTGCTTATTCCTGCTAACATGCCCCCCCCCCTTTACTGTACTTTTTTCTAAACTAAAAAGAACCAAACATTGTAACCTGTACCACTTACCATCTGGCCTGGGGCGGGGCCTGAAGCCTCACAAGGACTGCTTGCTGCTTGCTGCCCGGGAGGACTCCCCTGAGTAAGTGCCTGAGGGCCCTGCTCTTGCCACTTACCACCTGGCCCAGGGCGGGGCCTGACAGGCCTCACTAGGGCAGTTGCTGTTACTGCCGGAGGGGCACAGAGTGTTTTTAAAATGTTTTTAAAAATTTCTTTTGGATTTTTTGTATGTGGGGGGTGGGGGTGGGATGGATGTTTGGTTGGGCTTGGGGAATTTTTTTGATTTTGATGTTTTTGTAATTTTTACAGTTTTTTGTTTGTATTGCTTTATTGGTTTTGTTTAAGGTGTTATTTTGTTCTTAAGGGGAGGGGTCAGGGCTGCCGGGGAGTGGGCCCCAGCCCACAAAATGGCTGGGGCATGTTCCACAGGGGGGGATGCACTGGGACAACCGATCTCAGTGATCACGGGTAGGAGGAGTTACGCTAAGACCAGACCATGTCATTACAGAGGGGGCAGGTTTAGTCGTTGTCTGAGGACTATTCCTGCCTCCGGGTATGGTCCTGACCGGATGGATATTAGAATCAGCAAGGGATACCCACATGACCTGAAGGTGCTGCTGTGCAATGCCAGGTCAATGATTCATAAGACCACTGCCATCCATGACTTGATCATGGATGGAGGACTTGACCTGGCATGTGTAACAGAGACTTGGTTGGATGAAGCAGATGGGCCTGTCCTTGCCGCTGCTTGTCCACCAGGTTTCTCTTACGCACAGCAACCCAGGTCATGTGGGTGGGGAGGGGGGGTTGCAGTGATTTTTAGGAAGTCATTAGTTTGCACCAGGCGTCCTACTGGGAAGACCCAGTTTTCCGAGTGCATGTTCTGGAAGTTGGGCAATAGGGGCAGTACAGGATTCCTTTTGGTGTACCGACCTCCCCGCTGCACCAAGGATTCCCTGCCCGAGCTGCTTCAGGTCGTGGCGGATGTTCTCCTGGAGACACCTAGCTTGGTCGTCCTAGGGGATTATAAGATCCATGCCGACACGACCTTACAAGGGGCCACTCGGCACTTCGTGGAAAGCATGGCCTCCATGGGGCTGTCCCTGAATAAGTCTGGCCCAACCCATAGCCGCGGACATGCCTTGGACCTGGTGTTTACCTCTATGGATGTTGGTGATCTGACACTAAGTAAAAGCGAAACGAAAGAAGTGCTATGGTCAGATCACTTCCTGGTGCAACTGGACTTCTCTGCGACCCATCCCCTTTGCAGGGAGGTGGGACCAATTCGGATGGTCCGCCCCTGCCACTTAATGGATCCAAATGGTTTCCAGAGAGTGGTAGGGGATGCTTTATCCCATGTTGATGGCCTTTCAGCTGATTCCCTGGTGGCCCGCTGGAATGTGGAGTTAACCAGGGCTATTGACTGTTTGGCTCCGAAGCGCCCTCTCCGATTGCATGGAGCCCGGACAGCCCCGTGGTTTTCCACAGATCTGAGGGCAATGAAACAATCGTTGAGACGGCTAGAGCGCCGGTGGCGGATAACTCATTCCGAATCTGACCAGACACAGGTTAGAGCTCAACGTCGAGCCTACCAAGTGGCGATAGCGACGGCGAAGAAGAATTTCTTCACCGCCTCTATTGCATCTGCAGAAAACAGCAGCAGGAGACTTTTTCAGGTGGTTCACAATTTAGCGGAACCACCTGCAACATCGGGGCCCAGTATGGGCCACATGTTCTCCTGCAATGATTTTGCAAAGTTTTTTGCAGATAAAATCGCTCAGATTCGGGAAGAAGTAGATTCCACCGTGGGAGCAGGGCCGGGGCGGGAGAGTGCTAGAGTTTTGTCTAGTCAAGTTGAGTGGGATCAATTCCAATCTGTTACCTCCGAGGATGTGGACAGGCTGCTTGGACGAGTGAAACCAACCACCTGTCTCCTGGATCCTTGCCCATCCTGGCTTATAAAAGCTAGCCGGGAAGGACTGGGCGATGGGCTTCGTGGGGTGGTGAATGCTTCCCTCCGTGAGGGAGCCTTCCCAGACCCGCTGAAAGAGGCGGTTATTAAACCGCTTCTTAAAAAACCATCTTTAGATGCGGCCACAATGGCCAACTATCGCCCAGTCTCAAATCTTCCATTCTTGGGCAAGGTGATTGAGCAAGCGGTTGCTGAACAACTCCAGGCACGCCTGGAAGAAGTGGACCATTTGGATCCCTTCCAGTCGGGATTCAGGCCTCATCATGGGACTGAAACTGCCTTGGTCGCACTGGCTGATGATCTCCGGCGGGCTAGGGACAAAGGTGAGAGCTGTTTCCTAGTTCTGCTGGATCTCTCAGCGGCGTTTGATACCCTCGACCATAACATCCTTCTGGACCGTCTTGAGGGGCTGGGAGCTGGGGGCACTGTCATACAGTGGTTCCGCTCCTTCCTCCTGGGCCGTGTTCAGAAAGTGGTGGTAGGGGATGAGTGTTCAGACCCCTGGGCTCTCACTTGTGGGGTGCCTCAGGGTTCTGTCCTCTCCCCCATGCTTTTCAACATTTACATGCAGCTGCTGGGAGAGATCATCAGGATTTTTGGGCTGGGTGTTCATCAGTATGTGGATGATACCCAGCTCTACCTCTCTTTTAAATCAGAACCAGTGAAGGCGGTGAAGGTCCTGTGTGAGTGTCTGGAGGCGGTTGGAGGATGGATGGCGGCTAACAGATTGAGGTTGAATCCTGACAAGACAGAAGTACTGTTTTGGGGGGACAGGAGGCGGGCAGGTGTGGAGGATTCCCTGGTCCTGAATGGGGTAACTGTGCCCCTGAAGGACCAGGTGTGCAGCCTGGGAGTCATTTTGGACTCACAGCTGTCCATGGTGGCACAGGTCAAATCTGTGTCCAGGGCAGCTGTTTACCAGCTCCATCTGGTACGTAGGCTGAGACCCTATCTGCCTGCGGACTGTCTCGCCAGAGTGGTGCATGCTCTGGTTATCTCCCGCTTGGACTACTGCAATGCACTCTACGTGGGGCTACCTTTGAAGGTGACTCGGAAACTACAACTAATCCAGAATGCGGCAGCTAGACTGGTGACTGGGGGCGGCCGCCGAGACCATATAACACCGGTCTTGAAAGACCTACATTGGCTCCCAGACCTCCCAGTACGTTTCCGAGCACAATTCAAAGTGTTGGTGCTGACCTTTAAAGCCCTAAACGGCCTCATTCCAGTATATCTGAAAGAGCGTCTCCACCCCCATTGTTCTGCCCGGACGCTGAGGTCCAGCGCCGAGGGCCTTCTGGCGGTTCCCTCATTGCGAGAAGCAAAGCTACAGGGAACCAGGCAGAGGGCCTTCTCAGTAGTGGCGCCTGCCCTGTGGAACGCCCTTCCAGCAGATGTCAAAGCGATAAACAACTACCTAACATTCAGAAGACATCTTAAGGCAGCCCTGTTCAGGGAAGTTTTTAACGAGTGATATTTTACTGTATTTTTGGCTTCTATAGAAGCCGCCCAGAGTGGCAGGAGAGGCCCAGCCAGATGGGCGGGGTATAAATAAATAAATAAATAAATAATAATAATAATAATATAACCTTTCCTCATATGGTTGCCCTTTTACAAACCTTTTCCAGCTCTATGGTATCTCATGAGATGACCACAAGTATACACAGTATTCCAAGTGTGGTCTTACCATAGGTTTGTATAATGGCACTAAGATATCAACAGTTTTATTTTCAGCCCTTTCCCCTAGCTAGGAAGTTGCCTTTTTTACAGCTGTCACACACTAGGTCAACACCTTAATTGAGCTCTCCACCGCTAAGATCTCATTCCTGGGCAATCACAGCTGGTTCACACTTTACACTTGTATTCACTGAAACACATTTGCCATATTGCACCCAGTTTGGAGAGATCCTTTGAGATTTCCTATCAATCCCTTTTTTGCTTTAACCACCATAAACAATTTGGTATCATTAGCAAGCTTGACTACCTAACTGCTCACCCCTAACTCTAAATCACTTAGGATAGCAAATTAAAAAACAAAGGTCTCAATCTCTATATCCCTCCATTGGAAGAACTGGCCATTTATTCCTACTCTCTGCTTCCTGTTCTTTAAAGCAGTTACTGATCCATAACTGGTGATTTCCTCATATTCAATGACAGCTAAGCTTACTCAAGTGTCTTTCGTGCGGAACTATCAAAAGCTTTTTGAAAGTCAAAATACACACTGTTGACTGAATCATTTCCATGTATATGCTTTTTGACTCTCAAAGAACTCTAAAAGGTTAGTGAGAGAAGACATCCTTGCAGATGCCATACCAGTTCTGCTTCAGCAAGACCTGTTATACTACATGGTTGGTAATTCTATCTTTAATAACACTTTCTGCCAGTTTTCCCACAACAGACTTGCCCAGATCTTCTTTGGATGCCTTTTTAAAAATTGATGCCACTTCCAGTCCTCTGGCACAAAGGCTAATCCTAGAGACTAATTGTATATTCCACTGTGAATACAGATGCAAAGACTGCTGTGAAGACCTTTTTGCCTTCAACAGCTTCCTTTACTCCGCTTGTCCCTGGTGGTACCTTTCTTGACCTGCAGTCAAGAAAGATGCAATCAGACTGAACTTCTGTTGTGGTGAACAACCCTCAAGCATTCTAGAGACATCTATCTTCCCTTTCCCTTTCCTTTTTACCAATCTCCTCATTTTTGGGAAGTTTCATCTTTTTAAGTCAAATGTGATTGTGTTCCAATTTTCTTACATACATATTGAATTTGATAGCACTGTGGTTACTGTTCCTAATCAGTTCAACAACACATCTTGCCCCAGGTCCTGGGTGACATCCCTCTGGTCAGTTACAGGACCAACTGCTGTAGGGCGTGATCATTAACAGTACTTAGAAAATTTAGCTCTTTGTCATCACTGGAAAACATATGAACCCAGTCTATGTGAAAATAACTGAAGTGACCCATTACTAAAACACATCCTCATTTGGTTGCCTCATTGATTTCATTCTCCATCACCCTGGACCATTTGGTCAGGTAGTAAATTACTCTTAGGGCCTAGTATCATCACCCATAGCAATTCTGAGGAAGAGTCTGCTCCTTTTAGTCAGGCAAGTTGACATGTAGTCAGCATGCCCATCACAAAACTAACTATCTGCACCCCTAATGATTTAATCAGGCACTACCAGGATCACCCAACCTCCAACTTGGAGGACTATCCTTGACACAAGAGGAAAACTACTCATCTCCCAAAATGACATCCATTCTAAATTACTGTTCCCTCTTCCTCAGAGAGATGCTCTCCTTCCTCAAGACTCTCATTCTCCATGGCAGCAAAGGGGTTGCTACCCTGGGAACAGGATGCAACTATGGCATCTACAAGAGTTTCATCCACCAACCTGTCTCTCTCAGCTTCTCCAGTTCTGCTACCTTGGCCTGAAGGGAATGAACTTGTTCCCTAAGGGCCAGGAGTTCATTGCACTGAGTACGCAATCATGACTTCTATCCAATAGGCACATAATTGTGCATGAGACATTCTGTAAAATATACTGGATAGCTCCCACACTGCTCCTGTCATTCTAACTGCATGCTTAACTCACTTGTTATCTTGGCTTGACATTTTGTCACTGAGGCAGAGATGCTGCATCAGCTGGGGCTTCCCTCTTGCTCATGAAGCAGGCTCCTTCGCTAGGCTGTTGTATACGTATAGCCCCAGCTAGCTTCCGCAGCTGAAAATGAAGTATAACTCCCCTTGCTTTAACAGCTCCACTGGCTCCCAATCTATATCTGGGCACAATTCAAAGTGCTAGTTATGACCTATAAAGCCCTATAAGGGTTTCTGCTATACAAACCTGTCCAGGCTCTGAGAACTTCTGAGGAAGCCCTTCTCTCAGTCCCACCATCCTCACAGCACATTCTGTGGGTGTGCAGCCTTCTCATGGGCTGCTCCCAGGCTTTAGCCTCTCTGTCTAGGGAGTTCTAAACTGGCTCTCTCCTTGTTGATCTTCCACTGGCAGGTGAAGACTGTTTTATTCCAACATGCTTTGAGAACTGCTTTTAAGGAAAGGGCTCTCAATAGTGCTGGGCTGTTTTAAATATTTATATTTTAATAGATTTTTTCCACACTGTTTTAATTCCATCACAGTTTAGTTATTTTTTAACTATTATCTTCATATATGTTTTTAGCTAACTATGTTTTATCCGTGTTATTTTAATTTTTGTGGGCCGCCTTAAGTTCTGGTTCTGGGGAAAAGGCAGGATATTAAACAAATAAATGGAAGGTGCAGCCAATTCAATCAGAAGGTCCTCCTTTGAAAAACCAGTTCCAGTGAGGAGGAATTAGAAAGGGGAATTGATGTAGCTCACTGGGAAGCAGTAATTTTTATCAGCGGATCAGTATAATGGTTAAAGGTCCTTCTTTGTGAACACCATCGTCAGCACACACTCCCCATCACTTAACACATATTAATCAGCCACCCTTTTAAATACAAGCAAACTACTCAGTGCACATTTCCTCAGGGGGAATAAAAACAGCCCAGCTGTGTTCTGGCAGACCTTAGACCTTTCAGTGTTTTAAGGAGTGAAGCCTTCATGCACCCTGTCATGCTCAGAAACACAGCTAAAAGGGTGGATTTTTCCCTAGCCCACTGATCTAGGCTAGTGGGTTGAGGGGGGGTCGCAACAGGAGCACTACCACTCCCATGCAAATATATGGCAAAAGGGTGAAGAAATGGGTCCCCAAACACACGGTCGGATTAAAAGTGAGTCCGAACAGGTTGAAAATACCTGCCCTATAATAGCCCACTATTGCTGGCTTTACAGGTGGAATCGGGAACGGCTTGGCTGTTTGCCTTGGACTAAATCTCCCTAACGCAGAAGGTGGCGATCTTATTATGCTCTGTGCCGTCTTATGCCATGAGCTTTCTCGGCAGCGCCCCACACAACCCCCCCCCCCCCAAAAAAAAATAAGGTTCCTGACCTATTGGTAGGAGCTTTCTGTGGATTTAAAACGCCGCTTCCTCCGAGGCAACGGCGGGCTACCTTAGCCCACGAAAGCCGCTTCTGCCACACCAAGCCGTGCCGTCGGTGCCACAAGGCTCTCCCCCCCCCCCCCGGGGTTTGCGGCTGCCCTTCTGAAGATGAGCTGCTCGGGCTCTTTCGCCCGGGGCTCAGCGCCCACCCACCGCCAGCGCCACCTCAGGAAAACAAGCGCTTTCTCAGGGCTGTCTCTGTGCGGCGACGGCAGCGGTTTAAATCTTGAAGGGAGAGGGAAACGGACGGACGGAGCGGCTGCCGCTCGACTACACGCGAAGGGGACGCCCGCCCATCCCACGAACAAACTTCAAGGAAGCGGGGCAGAGAGGCTCCCTCGCGTATCCGGTTCCCCTCACGACGCGGCGGCGGGCAGCCACAGGGCGGCTCGGCGGCGGCGGCGGCGGCGGCTGCTTCTCGACCTCTCTTTCCCCCGCCTGCCCGAGAGGGGAAGCGGCGCCGCGGCGTCTCCTCCCAACCGCCGTCCGCGCGCCACAAAATGTCCCCTCTCCGTCCGCCCCACTCACCCCGGGCGCAGAGCGGGAGCAGGAAAAGGCAGGCGGCTAAAGCGCGGGGCATGGCGAGGAGGAGGAGGAGCAGGAGGCGGCAGCAGCAGCAGCTTCGGCTCCACTCCTGTTCCTCGCGGCGGGGAGCCCGTCCTCTCTTCCCGGGACTTCGCCACTGGCCGCTGTTCCGCCTCTGCTGGCAGGAGCGGAGGCGACTCCGAGCGGCCTCAGAGGAGGTATCGCCGCCCAGCAGAACCGGGCGCCGGGAAGCCTGTGAGGGGAGAGAGAGAGAGGGAGAGAGAGAGGGAAAGAGTTGGAGGCTCAGCGGCGCCATCTCGCGGGCCGAAACGGCCGCCGCTCGCTTCTCCTCCTCAAGATAACCGACGCCAACCGTCTGGAGCTGCGCCTCGGCTCTTCTTCGACGGCTGCTCAGGGGCTTCTTCTTCCTTCACCGGGGCAGCTTGGGCTGTGTGTGTGTGTGGAGACCCGCAGCCCCCACCCCAGGGCGCCCCCTGACCCGCCTCACGACCCGCCTGCTTGGGTGCTCTCAAAACAGGCGCCGGGAAGAGTCACCTCCCTCATCTCCCGGGCACAAGACATGCCCGTTAATGCTCAATGAAGTGAGGCCGAACAGAACCTGACAGGAGAAGGGAATTCAGGGGAAGCTAATTCAGGTGTGGGCTGACTTCTGTCTTGTGCAATCTTAAGGCAGGAGAGAAAAAACAGCCAGCGTCCTCAAGGCCTCCCATTGATTTTTAATGAACATAAACAAAGACTGCATACTCGGGTCTCTGAAAAATATCAAGGCGTAACTCACTTGTGTTAAATGGCGGCTGGACATAATTAAGGGCCTAAGAAGGGCCTTGCTGGCTCAGTTTTAGCATTCATTGCGCCCCAAGAATCCAAGGAAGCCCCAAGCCGTATTTGATCCACTTTAAAATTGGCTTCGCCTCTGGGTATCTCTGCTGAGGATCAAATCCATCATAGACAACCTGGAGCATGAACTCTATGCTGTTCTGTTCCAGCTGTTTTTGTTTGTTTAGATCTGGCAACAAAGACTAGCGCAAATCTTGTGAAATGCAGTGGGGCTTATGACATTTTACCACTTCCTAAGTCAGACTTTCATGCTGAGGGCTTACTAAATCAACAATAAACTAATTACAGCTAGCTGTGCTTAGGTTAGAAGGTACAACCTCTACAAAACTCCAATAAATATTTAGCTACAACCCTTTTAACAAGATAACCTTCACATTATTCATGTCCACACAAATTTTCAACATGCAGCAACTTTTACCAGTTTATGTTTTTCGCTTTCCTTGAGACATACACGCAACCACTTTTCTTATGTAGTAGTTACCTGTCAAACTTCTAGTCAGGGTGCTAAGGTTCCATTCCACGTTAATGGTGCAGCTTGGAAAGGAATTACCAAAAATCATGGTTACCTGGTTCATTTAGGAATGGTTTCCAGAGCAGTATTCCTAGACGAAAAACAAAAAAATGAGTGTTTATTTTGTTGTAAGCATTGACTAAGAAGTCTTTAGAGATGAATTTCTTTTTAATGCATACACACGTGAAATGGTAATCAAAATGCCATTTTAAACTATTGCATACAGACCCAGAAGCTGTGGTTAATCAACATTAATTCATTTAGAAAATAACTTGTTCTGCACACACTTAAAAACTTAAGATATTCTGCTGCAAACACTATACATACTTTCCAAACACACCATCCCATCTAGGAAGAGCGATAAATATAGCAAACATCTTCAGGCTATTCAGTTCTCTAAGGAGAACTATAGAATACATTTTTAAACTTATCACTTAAGGGAAAATAATTCATGGATTTTAAATAGTATTATAGTCTGAGCAAAAGCTCAGAAAATTAAACAGCGAGGATAATAATAAAACCCCCCAGTTAAAAACAGATACTTTAATAACATTTCATGAAGGTTAAAACTGCAACAGACAGATAATGTTGCCCCTTGAAAGCAGCAGCCATAACAATTAGTTGTTGTGGTGGGGATTTAACCTTGTACTTTTTTATGCTGTTAGAACTGCAATCCTATGCACATTTACTTTGAAGTAACTCCCATTGAACTCAGTAGGATGGACTTGTGAGTATACATGCACAGGACTGTGTTTTTTAAAGCCAACTTTCTTTAACACTTTAACACTTTAAATATTTGGTAACAGAAAAAAAATATTATGATATAACAACAACAACAACTTTTATTTATACCCCGCCCTCCCCAGGCAAGACCGGGCTCGGGGCAGCTAACTTCAGGTAAAAACAATTGCTCAAAATACAACTTAAAAACAAGATTAAGTACAACATTAAAATGCAGCCTCATTTCAGTAGAAACTCAAATCAAAAACATTTTGAGGATGAAAATGTCAAATCTTCACCAAGGCCAACTATGCAGACTGGTCCTACGTGGACCAGAAAAAAGCCGGGGAAGTCCCCAAATAGGAGTTCCATTACAGAAGGAAAAAGGAAAGAGGGGGAGGGGATCAAGTTGATTCCAAGACAAAGGCCAGGCAGAACAACTCTGTCTTACAGGCCCTGCGGAAAGAAATCAGACCCTGCAGGGCCCTGGTCTCATGAGACAGAGCATTCCACCAGGCTGGAGCCAGTGTTGAAAAGGCCCTGGCTTTGGTTGAGGCTAATCTGACTTCCTTAGGGCCCAGGACCTCTAGGGTGTTCCTATCTATGGACCTTAAGGTCCTCCACGGGGCATACCGCGGTATGATGATGTGCCAACAATCGCAACAATCCTGCATGAGTGAGATTTGCCATTTGCTTCATGTGGTTTTTTAATGGATCAGGGTCAGCATGCATTCCTCACTTTATTACGTTTCAAGCACTTTTCCTCTTCACAGAAAACAGAATGCCATTAACTGTCAAGCAACAGCTTGTAAACAGAGCAAGCAGGTGTTAAAATATTAATGAAACCCCTATATTAGCAATGCAGTAAAATGGTTAAACAGATTTTATATTGGTAAATACTGTATTAGTGCCTTTTAAGACACATTCTAATGATACACCAGTTTTTACCTTTCAACTGGAAACAAATAATGCAAACCATTAGAAAACAAGCACCATTACAAAGTTACGTAAGAATTTCAAGGCTGCAGTCCTCAAACAGACTTATACAGAAAATATCCTCCTTACCTGATGTATGCTGCACAAAATCCATCTTCTAATTATAACTATATATAGCTGAAGGACATCTGCACTGATTCATTGTGTAATTCAATGTCTTAGAAGTGAAATGAACCAAGGGTTTCCATCAAGAAATTTAACTGTTTTTCAAATGACAAGTTCAATGTACCTGGAGATAACTGTGTAGTCAACAGAAATGAAATATTACCGCCACATAACATGGAAACATTTTATATGGAGGAATATAATCTGTTGACTTTACTTTTCAATAATTTTCAAAACAACACATACCGCTACAACAGATTGTGCTATTTTAATTTTAGCAACCTCAAGACGCCCTGAATGTCAAATCCCTTCCCCAGACTGTCTTGATGTCATGCCAGTCCATTTAAACTATAGCAATTTACCATACTTTCCCCTGTAAGACAGCGTTCTGATTGGAGTGCAAAGACCTACGTTTGGACATGCCCGGTGAGATTGTTTGTTTGTTTATCACTCTTTGAAGGAACTCATGTGTTGCTTGAGAAGTTGGATCTAGGTCTTTTACTTGGGCCTAAATCTCATTGAGCAATGGATGTAATGCACAGTTTCTTAGTCCCGTGTCCCGTTGAGACAGATAAAATTTGCTTCTGAGTAAACATATATAGACTCACAGGGCATGTCTGTTAAATATCCTTTTATAGCACTCATTATAATTTTGAAATCAAGCACATCCAAAAAAATGAATTTATTAGCCCTGAAAGAATAATTCTCACATGATAATTTTCTATGATTGAGATTCTATAGCTTACTTGCTGGACACAGCATTTCTTATGGCAGAGTTGTTCTACGAAGTCATTATTTTTAAAAATGTAGGAATCACAATATTTTTTCTAGCCTTGCTCTGAATTCTGGGAACATTACCTATGTGAAGGATAATAATAACAAACATTTATCTCTCAGCAATAAATGCCTGTCTGACATTGTATAGCTTTATATTATATTGCTGAGATTTCCATTTGTAAATTATTCATGTGTCCTATTTGTAATACAGGTTGCCAGGACAAAGAAAACACGATATAATTTAAATCCTTCGAGGCTACATGGCTACAGGCAAGTATCGTTTT
This sequence comes from Podarcis cretensis, assembly GCF_951804945.1. Lineage (NCBI taxonomy): Eukaryota > Metazoa > Chordata > Lepidosauria > Squamata > Lacertidae > Podarcis > Podarcis cretensis. The sequence continues at coordinate 28,030,906 of NC_137173.1, read as the reverse complement.
TTAAAAGTTGAAGGTTTTCTTTAAAAAAAGACCAGTTGTTGTTGCTGCTGCTGCTGTTATTAGCCATCACATCTGGGAATGAAGAAGTTGGGGTATAGTTTGTGAATATTTTGATATTTCCCAGTTGAAAAATAATGCCAAGGACAATTTTTTTATTTAAATAAAACACCCGGAAAAGGTGTTCTGTGTCAACAAAAAGCATTTGCTGGTTTTTTGCTCTTTCTCCAATTATCCGAAGATGGCAAAGCAGAAGTTCCCACCATTAGTAACAGACACTGCCAATCTCAGAGCAGAGCAGAGCCAGGAAACACCTCTGCCCAGTACACTAGAGCTGCTGCTGATCACAGTAGACCAAGGGTGGGGAACCTTAGGCCCAAGGGCCAAACATGGCCCTTCCAGGCCTCTCTATCTGGCCCCAGGGCCACACACCCCACCAGCCTTCCTTTGTGCCATTCTTTTGTGTTTTCCCCTGGCTGCAGTGTGCCCTTAAAGTCTGAAATTGTGTCTTCCTTGCCTGGATGGAAGATAGAGAGAGCCTTGTGTGCGAGTGTAAAAACGAGCCCCCGTACAAAGGTAAAATGAGCTCTGCCTACTTTTGCGTCTGCCCTCACCTGCCAGTGGCATGTGGCCCCTGGAAGGCTATGCTGAAGGAATTTGGCTCTTGTGCTGGAAAGCCCCCCCCCCACTGCAGTAGAGAATGCTGAGATACTGTAGATGAACACGTAGGCAGGTTTTTATGTTTTCTATTTGTCCCCTGCTGATTCCAGTTTACATGGGACTTCCTGCCTATACAGTGGTACCTCGGGTTACATACGCTTCAGGTTACATACGCTTCAGGTTACAGACTCCGCTAACCCAGAAATAGTACCTCGGGTTAAGAACTTTGCTTCAGGATGAGAACAGAAATCGTGCTCCGGCAGTGCGGCAGCAGCAGAAGGCCCCATTAGCTAAAGTGGTGCTTCGGGTTAAGAACAGTTTCAGGTTAAGAACGGACCTCCGGAATGAATTAAGTACTTAACCTGAGGTACCACTGTACTGGATTGTTAATTTTTACCAATAAGGTGCAACAACAGATTTCTAAGCAGTTCACGTTTTAATCCTAAAAACTTCGATAACGTGCTTGTATCAGCAATAATGCTCAATACAAATTCAAAATCATTTAAGAGCACATAAAGAAGAAACATGATGTAAGATAAGAATGGATTATCTGAACTCTTTCAAAGGATTCAGCACAGGATTTTTTTTCCACTTTCTTTTGACTCTTCTCCCTGCACACACATCAGGCAGAAATCAATTAGAAGTATGCCTAATTAGCTGGATTTACAACTGAGCAGTAAAATACAATGATACCGAAAGCAGAGCAGGCCAATTTACTTAATTGAATTTCTTTTGTCTATCCTGAATCAAAAAAGCAATAGTTTTCTTTTTTCTTCTAGATTCCACAAACTTTCCTCTGCTATACTTTTAAGGACGAAGTCCTACGATGCCAAAGATACAACCACCACAGGGTTGCCTAGTAAGTTCAGCAGCCCCTTAGACTTATACTAAGGCTTATCACTAAGGCTATCAGTTTATTTGTTTTTTAATTAATAGTACCTGTGGGGTCTGCAACATACAGGGCAAAATATTCATTGGAAGTGCAGCACATAAGAGCGAAGGTTTTGACCCTTTCTGCCCTGCTATGATTCCATTTACAACTGCCACCTGCTACTATTAGCCCAAGGAAAAAATATCTAATTGGTACCAAAAAAGAGACAACATTTTCAGTTTTTAAAAATCCTTTTAATGTATTGCCTGTGGCTGCCAGGTTAGAATGAGTGGGACTCAGTATTCAGCTGTTTGTATACTCTAAGGTTGCTTCCAGCCTAACACGAACTATTTATTGTTCTGTTGTAAGTTACAATGAATTTTCCACACTATCAGGACTCCACACTACTCCACACTAACTTTTCCTATGTTAACATCCTGCTACATTCCATCCACACCAGTCAGCAGTGACATACCTGCCATGGGTGACACCATTTGTATCTCAGCACACATTCACTCTTACCTTTGTTCCATTTTTTTAAATCAATCTTTTAATTATCATTAAAGTGATTACTGTCCTAAATCCTGCAGCAATAACGACACAAAGGTGGAGGCTGCAAAGTCTCCAGCTAAGGAGCCAGATCAAGTTCAGAGCTTGTTGCTGTAGGTCAGGAGACCAGTGTGCCTGAGGCTGTTAGAAGGACCTTGCATACCACCAGGGCTTGAGAAACCAAATGTCCCCCACACTACTCACTGGCACAGAAAGCACACCAGACAGGTGGCTACAGAACATAGGGGGGAACACCTGTCTTCAGGCCAGGGACACTGGGCTTTTAAGATCTCTACAAGGGACAAAGGTTTAAAAAGGCTGGGTGAACTTTTGATCTTCAAGGAAGCAAGCTGTTCACTTGGAGCAATCTGTGGTTCTGCACCTTCAGACCTGCCTTCCCCTGTGTGCATCAGCACCAGACCGGGATCATTGTTTTCACACATACACACACGTTAACACACACACACACATATATATAATAAAGGAGGAGTATAGCAATATAACATAATGTTATTTTTGTATTATAATGTGATACTACAACACTAGTTATTGAAAAAATGTTATTGAGCTTCCAAGTACACTGTGAAGTCTTGTGCAGAGGGCTTTTCAAAACTTACAATGAACATATGGATGTCAGATGTGCACAGTCCCGCCCCATCCCCAAAGCCATATAACACTCAAAAGGGGCTTTGGGGTCTGACATTTTGAGGGATGAATTTGATGGCCCCATTTTCATATTTTTCCAAAATGGAAGAGTCCTATATTACACATGGGACGTGGGTGGCGCTGTGGGTTAAACCACAGAGGCTAGGACTTGCCGATCAGAAGGTCGGCAGTTCAAATCCCTGCGACGGGGTGAGCTCCTGTTGCTCGGTCCCTGCTCCTGCCAACCTAGCAGTTCAAAAGCATGTCAAAGTGCAAGTAGATACAGTAAATAGGTACCGCTCCGGCGGGAAGGTAAACGGTGTTTCCGTGCGCTGCTCTGGTTCACCAGAAGCGGCTTAGTCATGCTGGCCACATGACCCGGAAGCTGTACGCTGGCTCCCTTGGCCAATAAAGTGAGATGAGTGCTGCAACCCCAGAGTCGGCCACGACTGGACCTAATGGTCAGGGGTCCCTTTACCTTTACCTATATTACACATGGATCACATTTCAGAGCTTTAGCCCATCAGAAAATTTCAAAATAATTTTGGTAGGGAAAGGGATTCATAAGGCCCAAGCACCTTTAACTATAGCACTAACCAAAGTTATCTCATGATACATTAGACTTGACAGCCCATCTCTGCCACTTAGCCTCTGGCCTGGTTGGACTTCATGATCCTAGGTCCCCACCTCCAGGTGCTAGGGTACCTATGTCTTCCATTTTACAGGGGAATGTCTAGTCCAAGTCTGGTTCAAAGATAAAGACCTATATGAAAGGAGAGTAGTAGGGGCCTTGAAGCTGCCAACCAACAGTTAGCACCTTGACAGCAGACTGAGCTAGCACATAAGTTACCTGATCACATCCCGCCCCCCATGGTGAGATGTACGGTATTTCTATTTAAATTATACTAATTTCTAAATTTACACCTGGGTACATTTTATGGAACTCTGTGTCCTCTTTTTTTGATGGTGCATTTCCTTATTTGGGGAAGTGAATAAGTGGTAACCCTACAAGTCACTTTCCCCCCTGTTTTAGCTTTCTGCAGAGGCAATCTATTCAGGTCCCATCTTTCTAATGCCAAACTCTTAGAGGCAAGATGCATCAGAATTTTTCAGCGCTTGTGCATGATTGGACTCCATTTATCCCTCTGTTATATGCAGGATGGTTGTAATCCTGCTCTAGCAGCCTGCCCTGGACTTTCTGAGCAGCCATCTGCTACCTTGTGCAAGCATGCATTCATATCATTATGAGACAAACAGCTGAAAATGCCCTTCCTCCTAAAACAACAACTACAGTAAGCACTTTCAGATTAGAAACAATAAATATTGATTTGATATTCATATGCCCCCCGGGAAATGGATATAGCAAGTCTACACTCCCTTCTCCCCCTCACCAAGATACACTCTGGACATGAAATACCACTATGTTGCTTGCTGCAGCAATCAAGCTCTCATGCTTCAAACACCTTCCATACTCAGCTCTGCCTACAAGAGATAAAGGTAAAATATTACCTTTTGAATAGGAAGGTCCTTCTGCAAGCACGGCAGTCTGATTGATCCTACAGGCAAGGGCAAGAGCATATATTATGGGTACTGAAAATGCAGTGGTGTTTAAATTGTTTAAGCATTGCATACAGCAGTTGTAATAAAAAGGCAATGCAGGTGTGGGGCACATTGTTTTCGGTGATTTAAAATGTATTCAATTGGAAATGGATGCTATAATCATGGTTATGGTCTGGAAAACTTCAGTACAGCTGCTATTTGGAAGAAATACACTAAAGAGCAAACTAAACTAAATACACTAAAAATAGTTCTCATGTTTGCCACAGGGCACTGATAATATTTTCTAGCAATATCACAGAAACGCATATTGCCAGGCATGGAAATCTGAATCTTGGTGGCTCATAATGCTGGCCATGGTTGGGGCAGTAATGCTTCTGTATACCAGTTGCTGGAAACCAGGGTTTCCCACAAACATCTATGTGACCAATGTGAGAACAAGGTGCTGGACTAGATGGTCCACTGGCCTGATCCAGCAGGCTCTTTGTATGATCTTCTGAAGTGTCCAGAAAATTCTTCTCCGGCTGAGATTTAAAACTGAGCTGGAGAAATCAAGTCTTTCGTCCCACCCACTTTCCTTCTGCATTCATTGCCACTCCAGCAGTGTGGTGGGATGGAGACCCTTTCCTCACCCACAGCCTGCAAGGTGTCTGGCACACTGCTGCAGTTGAAAGCCAGATATCAGAAGCCCTGAACCATCTAGTTTCCCAGCACTGCTGCGCAACTTCTCCACCCTGCCATGGCTGACATTAAAGCAGCAAAGCAAATAAGGAGGTGGATGGGAGTGAGAGTTTGGAGGAAGGGGAGAGGGCAGGCAGATAGGTGGGTGAGGGGGAGGAGGTTACTGAAGGATCAGACCCTGTTGTACTCCTAGGGACCTTTGGGGTGGAACAGGACGTAGAATTGGCATAAACCAAGCTATTTTCAGTGTTTTGGTTTTAGAACACACCAAGCTGTTTTCTGAGTTTGTGGGGAAATAGTTTTCAGAGCTTGACCAGAGCAGTTCACTGCTTCACTAATATTTTTGAAGAGTTCCAAACATGCAGGAATTACTTGACAAGTTAACGACTCTTCCAGATATTAATTTTCTGCATATCTTCAGATGTTACAGATTTATTTATAGAATTGCAGGAAACCATAGACTTACATACAAACACTGCCTTATAAATGTAGCTGTGCAGTTTAGTCGGCATGCTTCGTGATTATGGCTGTCTATACATAATATCTAGGTAGTTTCATGAAAAAGCTTGAGCCATGTTGAGGAGATACATGCTTTTGTGTTACTGCATTGGCAGAAGTCTCACACTGTTCCATTGTTTTTGTTTACCCCAACAAACTTTATCAAGTTATCTGTTTGGGAATGAGTGTGTGAATACAAGATTTGCTCCCCCCCACCCCTGTTTGCACTGCATTCAACTTAAGAAAATAGAATAGTGAGTGAATGCAGATACTATTTCCAGGACCACAAAAGGTCAAAAGTGAAATGAAAGATTACCAAGGATATTAGTGTGGACCTAGGCTGGATCTAGACACGAAGAAGCGTTTCAGTTAAATGCGTTGCAAACTTTGTATGAGAAACTAGGTTAGCAAAAACAGAACTCCACAGCGCAATCTGGTGTCACAGTGTTAGAATGCAAAAAGAACACACATAAAGTGCATTTTCTTTGCCAATGTAGCTGAGTCTATAGCAATTCCAAAAGCAGGAAACACATGCATATGAGAAAAGCAAAAAGAGTAGCGTACCAAGACTGAGGACAAGAGTGAAGTGCAATGCAATTCTGAGTGAAGTGCAATTCTGGCATTGATGTGACCTAAAAACTTTCCAAAGAAAGCATGTGTGTGTGTGATCATCATCATCATCATCATCATCATCATCATATAGCAGTAAGCATTCTCCAAAGGCCCTTCTGTAGGCTCCTCTGACAAATGAGATACAGTAGGTGGCCCCTGCGGTGAGCCTTTTCAGTGGTGGCACTTCTACTGTGGAATATCCTCACTAAAGAGGGCACTTACTTTGTAGTTTATTTATTGCTCTGTGAATGTCATTTTATTTCCCCAGGATTTTCAGTTTTAAAAATACATATTAGTGCTGTTTAGACATTTATCGGTACTGTCTGTTTTATTCTCGTGTTTTAACTACTTCAATATGGTGTATTTGTATATTTCATGGGTTTTGTTTTCATTTTTTTAATTTTACACAGTCCAGAGTGTATTGTTAATGAGTGAAATAAAAAATGTAGTGAATAAATAAATAAATAAATAGAAGAATGTGATCTTAAAAGAACAAAAAAAATGGATACTACTGTATGTCAGCATTACTGTCTCTCTGCCATTGGATAAACTGCTTAGCGGGGGTCAAAAAATAAAAGGGTGCATTACTCATGTTTCCTTATAGCCATATCCAGTCTTTCTATCCCAGATGTTGGTGTGCTTGATATGGCTAGCAAGAAAACAAAGGCACTCTGCACATGCTCAAAGTCATTATCATTCCTTTCTCCAGGACTGCAAACAAATTCTACAGCTGAGCACTAAAGAAGGATTACTGCCCATCCAAGCAATGGAATATGATTTCCTAAAAATCATAATAGGGACAAGCTTGTTCTGCCTATAAAAGTGAAGAACACCAGTGTTTTCCATGTGGTTAGAGCTCCCCCTAGTATTCTGATTATGTTTAAAAGAGTTTTTCCCTGATTTGATGCTGTTATTAGACACCAACAACCTTTGTTTTTCCCCCAAACAAAAATAATGAAATAGTAACATAGTAAAATAAATATCAAAATAGAGCCCTTCTAAACATTCATTAAGGTTTTTTTTCCAGATAGTCACCAACACTCAGTCATTACAACTTTCAATCACTAATGTTTGCATTTTGCAAAGAAATTTTTCTGAAATAATGTTCTGTTGTTTTTATCTAGTATTTTTCAGAAAAAGCACATTTGAAATTGTAACACATACTACGTGTTGTCCTGCTAATTGAAGTGGTCTAAAAATGTTCTCTTCCATGTAAAAAAAGAAGCGAACAAGTTTACAAAATGTCAACCTAATTAAAAAACCACTTAAGTAAGAGACTCCAGTTGGACTGGAGTCAAAACATATTTTGTGAAAGTATATTACTGAAATCAATAAGCTGAGTGTGAAATAGCATAATAGTTTTATAGTCGAATAAGTTATGTTTTGTAAAGTCTCCTTACACACAGTCAGATACACTCACATGCCATTTATAATTTGGATGAGGATATGTGGTTTCAATGTATAAATAAGCAGTGTGGTGTAGCAGATAAAGTGATGGATTTGGTACCAGGGAGACTTGGGTTGAAAGACTCTAGCAATTGAGTGGCTTGGGGCTAATTTTCAGCCAAATCTACCTGACCAGGTTGTTGAGATGAGCTTCATGAGCTGCTGTGAAGGCCAGAATCATTTTGGCAAGCTGCCTGAAGGAACCTGGGAGAGAGGCACAGAGATGTATGGGAATCCTACGTTGGCCTGCTCTGAAAGACTGGCTCCTCCTGAGATGCAAATGCTGTGAAGTGTCTCCCATTGAAATCTTCTAGTGTAAATATGTGTAGATAAATCTCATTTCAAAGACACTGCTGCACCTCATTTTTCCCAAAGGAACACAGACTCTGGTTGAGTGCCAAGACTCCTTGGACTCACTTGCACCGCTTGGCAGAGATTAGGGTGGCTAGTAAGAATATTACGTTTGTAAAGTTTCAAGAAAGTCTAACTCCTGTGCTCCTATGACTTGTCAGTATTATCAGTAGGGATAATGTGTCTGGAGGAATCGGTGGATTACCAAAGAGGCAGAGTAGGCACTGGCCCACGGGGCCCACATATTTTAGGGGGCCTGCAGGGCAAGACAGCCAGATTTGCAGTAACATTGGTAAGGAGCTGCTGCTCTTCTACACACCATAACTTGAATAGACTGAGCAAAATAAAAATAATAATCCTTCCAGTAGCAACTTAGAGACCAACTAAGTTTGTTATTGGTATGAGCTTTCGTGTGCATGCAATACTTATTCGGATAAGTGTGTATCTGAAGAAGTGTGCATGCACACGAAAGCTCATACCAATAACAAACTTAGTTGGTCTCTAAGGTGCTACTGGAAGGTTTTTGGGTTTTTTTGTTTCAACTACAGCAGACCAACACGGCTACCTACCTGTAACTTGAATAGACTGAGCTTTGTAACTATGTTATAAGATGTGTAACATTAAGAACCTGAGCTTGCTTTTTCCTCTTCCCTCCCCTTCCTTTTTCTAGTGCTGTATCTTTTTTAGACTGTGAGCATCTTACACTGATTTTTGTAAGCCACTCTGATGTTAAATACACATAAAATGTAATACTTGTATGCATCGAGGTTAAAGCTTATGTAAAGCTTTGCATTTGCAAAGCAGAGATGTTTACATTAAGCCAGAGGTTTCACTCTGGGTGAAAGTAGAAAGCTGGTGTTTTTCCATTTCAGAGGGTTAAGCTACCTGATGATGACTCATTGGTGGAAATTGCAGATCTCTCACAGGAGAGAAACTTAAGAAGTCAGTGACAGCTACCAGTAGCAGCAGTCAAAGCTAATCTCCGTAATGAACAAGCTTAGGATCTCTGTGACCAGAAAGGAAAATTTACTGAACTGCATAAAAGACTGAATGGCGTTGCCTACTACTTGAAAGCAATGCTACTTTGTTTCTGTATAATGTTTATGTTCTGTATAATGTTTAATTTTTTTGTAACTAGTATTTAAGACTGTATTGTGGTAAAGCTTTGAAATTTACTATGTATTAGGGTGGAAAGCTCATTTATTTCTACACAACGTCCAGATAACTCAAGGCCTGCCTCTCCATATATGAACTGACCCAGATCTTGCTGTCATCAAATGAGGCCCTTCTTCAAGTGCCCTCTGCAGGAGAGGTCTGGCAGGTGGCAACACAAGAATGAGCCTTTTCTGCAGTGGCTCCCCATTTGTGGAATGCTCTTCCCAGGAAAGGTTCACCTGGCACTATACATCTTCAGGCGCAAGGTGAAAACGTTTCTCATCAGCCAGGCCTTGGGCTGACTAACATCCAATATGTTTTAAATGTGTTTGTGGGAGGGCGAGAGGGTACAGGGATACCTACCAACTCTAAAATCCCACGAATCTAGGAAATAATTGCCATTGAATTCAGCGGGCTGTACCTTGCAGGTAAAATTGTCATTATGCACTGCTCTGCATAATGACAATTTTATAGTACTTCAGGAGCATAGCTGTCAACCTTCCCTTTTTTTGCGGGAAATCCCCTTATTCCAGCGCTGCTTCCCGCTGCTATCCCGGATTCTTAGATATCCCGTAGACTGTCCCCTGGACAGGTAGGGCTGCTGATCCCTTATTTTCAAATCTGAAAGTTGACAGCTATGTTCGGGAGTGGCGATAGCGGAGTTTCAGAGGGTGAAAAAACAGTCATCATGACAACCCGATGAATTAAACAAGCTCGTAGGTTACAAATGACGCAGAACTAGAACTGTCACTCTTTTAGCAAACACGCATCACTTTCCCGCTTAAAGAGCCCACTCTATATAGCACACCCGCCAAGAAAAGCCGAGAGCGCCTTTTAACAACAACTCCGGCTCATTCCATTTCCCGTCCCATTTCCCGGCGCAAGGAAAGCGCCACCCACGGCCCGGCTGCGCATGCCTTCACGCCAACTTCCCCGGTCCACGCCTCTTACCTGCGTCAGTCTGGAACGTTCGCGAGCAGCCGGGCGGAGGCAGGCCGCGCGGCGTCCGCCGTCGCCCGGGCAACGGCGGACGTCACCGGGTTCCCGGCTTCTGCATTGGCTGGGAGGGCTCGAGCTCGCCGGAGAAAGGCGGAAGCGGAAGCCGCACGTGGAGCCGGCGAAGGAGCTTGTCGCAGTTTCTGGAAACTTCTGCCCATTGTCACATTTCAGCCTCCTCGCCGGAGGCAGAGATTTTCGCGCGCAGGCAGGCAGGAAGGCAGGCAGGGCGCGGCTTTGGCTGCAGCGGCGGCGGCGGCTGGGCGAGGGTTGCACCTGCAGCGGGGGAGAGCCGAGCGGATCCACACCTTCCCCAGCAGCGTCCGGCGCAGGGAGCCCCGCCATGGCCGTGGTGGGCTTTGACTTGGGCTCGCAGAGCTGCTACGTGGCGGTGGCCAGAGCCGGGGGTATAGAGACCGTGGCCAACGAGTTCAGTGACCGGTGCACCCCGTGAGTAACGGATCCGGAGGGTGGGGTGGGGTGGGGGGTTGTCAGAGGCAGGCAAGCAGGCGAGATCTCCCTGCCAAAGGGTCCGGGGCAGAAAGAGGGTCGCCCTCCCTGCCATGAAGGGAGAGAAGATTGCGGGTTTTGCAAATGCAGACGTGCGATGCACCTGTGTCAAACTGAAGGCGACAATGCCTGCATTGATCCTCAGCACCTTTGCTCTCACGCAAACCCCGTTGAGTGTATATAGGGCTTACTCGGGAGTAGGCTTGGTGGTTCCCCACGCACGATGAAGGCAGACATCCGCTGGCATTTTTTTTTTTTTACATCCCCAATTCTAACCACGGAGACATCAGTGGCATTTACTTGCAAGTAAGCACGTTTCCTTGTAACTGAGTCCCGTTGAGTTTAGCGGTGGTTGCTCTCAAGTAACTGTGCCCAGGGCTGCAGCTCTTTCTTAGAAGCGGATCAAGCTGTGTTGAATTAAATGGGGGGGGGGGCTAGGAGTGATATTTAATTCTTTCCAAGATATGTGAGCTGCCCAGAACGTGACAAACGGTTCTTATTTCACACGTGTGTGTATATATCCCACTTGGAAAGCTCAATTTTGTTGCATTCCTCTCACACTTGCCGCTTCCGACATCTCATGCATGGAAATTTAAGAGTGCATCATAGAAGCAAATGAACTCTCACGCTTCCCTTAGCCTGTGGTGGGCGTGTATATAGGGAGAAGATGTTGAGTATTGCCTTTTTCTTGGATTCTTGATTGAAGAGAGAGGGGCAGAGATGATGCTGCAGTTGCCTCCTCACAATCTGTGTCCCCTTCACTCCCTATCCCCAAGCAGTTTCCACCTACTTAATGCTTAGGCACTAAGGAAGCAGGAGAGGGAGAGTGATGATGCAGTTGGAAAGAAGAGCTTGCTGAATCCTGTGCAGCTATGGGGAGATGGACTAATATTCAAGAAGCTTAGACCAGGATCTAGAAGCTTCTGGAGTTTTCTCTCCTCCGGATAGAGGCAGAGGATGCAAGCAAGAGAATAAACTGTATTTTCTGCCTATCTCAATAGGCTGGAGCATCAACCCAGAGTGGGCCTTTGAGATGAAGGTTAGACTGGTAAACTCTAGAAAGTTGAGATGCCATAGGGATGGGAGACCATGGACAAGCGCCCATTCCCACACCCAAAGCTGCCTAAGTGAAAGCTTATTAATCTTTTAATGCCATAAAAACACTGTTGTTTTGCATTCATCAAAATGATTTTATTTAATCTCCTGTTTGCTAGTAAAATGGAATTACTGTGTTGCAAAACGATGCATGTCTAAAAAGTGTGTCACCAACATGAAAAGTTTGGAAAGCTCTACTTTAAAGCCATTTTTTGTACCACACCCTTTCCCCAGATGTTCAGGATTCCATTATACGGGGTATGAAATTGTTCATAAAAGCTATTTGTAAATAAGCAACATTTTTATTTAGATTGCAATCCCTAGAATGTATTGCATCTGAGTGGAATACAGTGGTACCTCGGGTTAAGTACTTAATCCTTTCCGGAGGTCCGTTCTTAACCTGAAACTGTTCTTAACCTGAAGCACCACTTTAGCTAATGGGGCCTCCCGCTGCCGCCGCACCACCAGAGCACGATTTCTGTTCTCATCCTGAAGCAAAGTTCTTAACCTGAGGTACTATTTCTGTGTTAGCGGAGTTGTAACCTGAAGCGTATGTAACCCGAGGTACCACTGTATGTCCTGCGTTCTCTGTTGGAAGCAATATGTCTCTGAATATCAGGTGAAGAGAGCACTGTTGCACTCAGATCTTGCATGTGGACTTCCTAACAAGCACTTGGCTGATCACTGTGAACAGAGAACAGAAAAGTGATCTAGATCAGTGCTTCCCAACCTTTGGTCTCCAGCTGTTTTTGGACTACAACACCCATCATCCCTAGCTAGCAAGACCAAAGGTCAGGGATGATGGGAATTGTAGTCCAAAAAGAGCTGGAGACCAAAGGTTGGGAAACACTGATCTAGATTGAACTTTGGCCTGATCCAGCAGAGTATATTTCACAATTTGTGTAGAACTTGGCATTTCCCCCAACTCCTCTTCTTCCCCTCCGTTTGCTTCTGAGAGCAAATTCCATAGTTTAACCATACATCATGTGAAGAAGTACTTTATTTTGTCTGTCCTGAATCATCCAACATCCAGCTTCATTGGATGCCCACAGGTTCTAGTGCTCAGGACCACAATACCTCAAGGACCGCCTCTTCCCATGTGAACCAACCTGGACCCTGCATTCATCATTCAAGGCCCTTCTTTGTGTGCCTCTTGGGGAGGTCCAGAGGGTGGCAACACAAGAACGGCCTTTTCTTCAGTGGCTTCCGGCTTGTGTTTTTATATTGTAAATCACCTTGTAATCCTTGAACGGAGCGTGGTATAGAATTTTAATAAATAATAATTATAGTAATTTATGAGACAGGGAGAAAAACTTTGCTCTATCCACTTTCTCAATGCTATGAATGATTTTATACACTCCTATCATTTGGTCTTTTGTTTGCCTGTTATCTAAAGGCCCAAATGCTGCAAACTTTCCGCATAGGTAAGTTGCTTCATCCCTTTGATCATTGTGGTTGCCCTTTTCAGAAACCTTTCCACCTCTATAATAGCCTTTTCGCAGCGAGGCTAACAGAAATATACAGTTTTCACAGATGCCACACACTGTGTCAATATCTTCATTGAGCTATGTGGTATGATCCAAAAGTCTCATTCCTGGTCATTCACTGTCCGTTCAGACCACACAAGCATACTGTATGTAAAAAAAAATTAAAATTGGCCCCAACATGCATCACTTTGCACTTGTTTATACAAGCTATACAGCAGGCATAGGCAAACTCCGGCCCTCCAGATGTTTGGGACTACAATTCCCATCATCCCTGACCCCTGGTCCTGTTAGCTAGGGATCATGGGAATTGTAGGGCCAGAGTTTGCCTGTGCCTGCTATATGGTGACATATCTTTGAGACAGAGGCCCAATTCCAGTGCCTTTGTTGACTTGGCACAAGCCCCAGACCCCCTGTCTTGTGTTTATCAGAGCAATGGAGTATCTGATGTATTGTGCCGTATTTTTAATACCTTGCCTCAAAAAGGTATTTCCCTGTTATTTATTTTCATAGAAAATCACCCAGTTGCCCAGTTCAAGCATAGTGATCCTAATCTCTAAAACTATCGTTTATTGGACTAATCGGAAGTGTTCTTGTCTTGTCAGTATCCCAGTACAGAGGGAGCTCTTAATGCATAATTCCCCCAATTTGGATGATGTGGAAAGCAGTCGTGTAAGAAACCTTCATCTAAGTCAAGTGTTCAAGGGAAGAAGGGGTGAGGAAGGAAAGGTCATTCCCAATCCGATAGATCTTGGTTTATCAGACTAGGATCACTTGTGTATGAATTGTACAACTATGTTTGACGGGTAATTTTTAAAGACGTTGTAAGTGTAATTATTTCCTTTAGACCAGACCCCCTCAAAGGGTCAACTACAACCCCCAGATTCCCAACTTTCATTTTAAAAAAGCAGTAGCAAGTTTCCAGCACTTTTAGAACCCAAGGTGTGAGGCAAAAATGTACAGACACCATTCTTCTCAGTTTTGTGCAAAAGTAGCCTGCTTTGCCGTTTCAGGGTTTTGTTTTGCCTCCCTCCCTCCTTTAAAAATTCCTGTGGATGCCCACATATGTGTGTGAGAGAGGAAGAAGTACCGTATGTATTTGCTGCCTCTGAGAGGGGGAGAGGTAGGTGTGTAAGAGAGAGAAGGGGAGGTTTGTATGAATGTGCGGTATGAGTGGTCTGTAGGGGAAATTGAGAGCTGCATATGCAAAGTGTGTGATGTGGTCACCTTGTTTATTTTTCTTGGTACTATAAAATCCTTCCTCTTGTTATTTTACAGCAATAGCATCATTGTGTGTCCGGGTGGAGTGGGGAGTAGAATTCAATATTGTATGATTTCTACACTAAGGACCAGCAGGACATAGCTGACTTCCTATGGCTGGTTTTCCCTGGGTTGAGGAAGCAGCAGTGACTAATTTAGTGTTCTGCCATCCCCCATAACAGCCATTTCGTGAGAGGTGCCCGCCCCACTTTCTAAAAATTCAGAATGTGCTTGTTGGTTCAAAAAGGATGGTGAACCCTGCTTTGTAATTTTACCAAAATAACTTTACAATATATCTTTTTTTTTAAAAAAAAAAAAAACAATCCTGATATCATCACATGGTTTCTTTCCCCAACCTTGTTTTGCTGCTTAGCTCAGTTGGTTAGAGCAGGGGTTGGCAACCTAAGGCCTATGGGCCAAAAGCGGCCCATGGGGGTTGTTTAACTGGCCCATGGACCCCTGCTGCCCAATCAGTCAGCTGCTGTGTCCTAAACTGGCGCAGAGCAGAGTCCATATTCCGCGATGCTGGCTGGCTTCCCATTGGCTGCAGGAAGCTCCTGCAGTCAATGGGAAGCTGCGCATGCCTCTTCCACGCCGGAAATAGTGCTTGCGCGCGCACACACACACTCTGGCCCACCATGGCGTCTGCAGGACCATGAACTGGCCCAAACCACAAAAACTTTGCCAACCCCTGGGTTAGAGCATGGTGTTGATAATGCCAAGGCCATGGGTTTGAAACCCGTATGGGTGCATATTCCTGCATTTCAGGCGGTTCAAGTAGATGACCCATGGGCATGGAAGCTCAGAGCACAACGGCACCAGGACAGAATAAAGTTTCACTGCCCATTATGGAGGGAATGAATTGCTGTTTTCATAATACCTGTTACCGTCCTTTGCCTTGCAGAGAGCTCCACTGCCCTGAGTTTTGTTTCCACTCTGACTAAATTACCGGTTTTGTACAGCTCTTCCTTTCATAACAAGCTGGGGGGCAGCTCAGGGATTTCCTTCAAGCAATCTTGACCCCCTGACCAATTGACCTGTGATTCAACATCAAATGTGGAAAATTCCAGCCCTTGCATATTTTAAATTATCAGCACTGTCAGATCTTAACTGTGCCATATGGTGCAGTTCTATTGGGACTTAGGTCATTTCAACACATTTACCTGCAGCAGCAAATATGTAAATCTTTGTAGAAATGAAGTATTTCTATAGTTTTGGGCAGAAATTACTTTTTTAGTATCTTCACTGTGCTGACACAGGCAGTCACTATTAGGTAGGCATGAACTTATGCTGTTGTAATGCACTGCTTTAAAAAATGCTGTTTCCTGGCCACATCCACACCATCCATTTAAAGCACTCATATACCACTTTAGCGGTTATAATAATATAATAATAATTTATTATTTGGACCCTATCCATCTGGCTGAGTTTCCCCAGCCACTCTGGGCAGCTCCCAACAGAGTCACTGGGAGATGCTTCACAGAGCTACAATTCCCAGCACCCTCAACAAACTACAGTACCCATGTTTCTTTGGGGGAAGCAATGACTGCCAGAGAGCACTTTAAATGTAAGGTGCAGAAGGAAATGTTCACAAGTGCATGCTTTTAGATTCATCGAATGATATCAGAGAAGCCCACCAGCCTCTCAACCAATGGCAATTTACTGTGTATATTATAATCACTGGTGGATTACTTTCTTTTCAGATCGGTGGTGTCGTTTGGGTCCAAGAACAGGGCAATTGGAGTGTCTGCTAAGAACCAAGTGAGTCATTTTCTGAATAACAGCAAGGGAAATTACATTGGGAAAATAGTAAAGTTGCTGTTTTGAAAATAAGACACTGGGAATAGAAAAAAAATAAATTGCCCATGCTGCTTCTCAGAATGTAGGTTGCTGAAATTATACTAATAACTGCTGCTAGACCTGTCAGATGGGGAGAGGACTATTACACTCATGCTCTGCTAAGAGATTTCCAAATTCATGCTCTGCTTAGAGATTTCCAAAGGCATCGGGTTGGCCACTGTGAAAACAGGATGCTAGACTAGACGCTGGACTTTTTCCTAATCCAGTAGATCTTTTCTCATGTTCCTATACTGGGCAGAGAGGCAAATGCTGAGTGTAGCCCTTCAAGCAGCTGTTTTCTACACTGCTTGGGCTTTCCAGTGACCCAGAAACTCATCAGATGGGCCAATGGCCTGTCCCCCTTTGGCTGCTGCTTTTTAAAGTACCAGGTAAACAGATGGTGCTACATATATTATTCATCTATCTATCAAAGCTAAATCTGAATTGTAGATGGAGGCCACTCACCTATCAATCATCAAACATCATGACCTGCAGGGATTGGGGTCGGGGGCAGTGGCAGCAGAAGGGGGGTGCGGTCTGCCCCGGGTGTCATCATGGGTATAGTGGACTCGTAATCTGGTGAACCGGGTTCGCGTCTCCGCTCCTCCACATGCAGCTGCTGGGTGACCTTGGGCCAGTCACACTTCTCTGAAGTCTCTCAGCCTCACTCACCTCACAGAGTGTTTGTTGTGGGGGAGGAAGGGAAAGGAGAATGTTAGCCGCTTTGAGACTCCTTAAAGGGAGTGAAAGGCGGGGTATCAAGTCCAAACTCCTTCTCCTCTACTTCATCATCATCATCATCATCATCATCACTGAGGGGGTGTGTGACAAAATGACAAAAATATGAGTTTTTTAAAATAATTTAAAAATAGACTCACAAAACTTTTTAGTTCAGTCAACAAACGTAATGAAATGCGGCTGGCACTGGGTGCCACACCGCAGGGGCCGGCACTTACCTGGGAGTGATGTGGTGGCTTGGGCGCTTGCAGGCTCCGCACTGCCTGAAATGGCAGCGTGGGGCTTGCGTCTGCCCACCGCCTCTCCCTCAGCTGCTCTACAGCTGAGGGGGAGGCGGCGGAGAGGCACCACGCAGCGTGCCCTGCCCCTGGCTGCAGGACACGCGCGCTGCACTGGGCACCTGAGCAGCTAGCTACACCACTGCTCGGGGGTCTGCTTCACCAGAATGTTCCTCACAAGGAAGCACACTGGTGGATCAAAACGCAGCAAGGCTGAGCCCCACTGCCAGGATCAAACATGATGTTGGGTCAGTTGATTGACAGGTAGGGTTGGTTGGGGGAAATATCCCCTCAGGTCAAATTGGACCCTCTGGCATGCCAAGATGAGCCCACTGGCTGGACATTTTAGCGTGACCTCATGCTCTTCAACGTCTACATGAAACTGCTGAGGGAGCTCATCCAGAGTTTTGGAGTGCATTGTCCAAGTGTGACAATGGATATGTTTTTCCTTGGGTTGCGGACCAGATGGGATCCAATAAACTGAAGCTCAATCCCAACAAGACTGAGGCACTGTTAGAGTATGATCCCCTGTTCTTGATGGAGCTACACTCCCTCCAAAGAAGCAGGCGCATAGCTGGACTGTCGCTTGAGGCTCAAGTGGCCTTGGTGGTGCAGAGTGCCCAGCTGCACCCCTCTCTGAACAGAAACAGCCTCATTTCAGTTATCCTTTCTCTGGTAGCCTCTAGGTTAGATTATTTTAATGCCATATACACGGGGCTTCCTTTGAAGTTGATTCAGAAACTGCAACTGGTGCAGAATTCGAGAGCCAGATGACTGACGTTAAGATGGTCTGAGCATATAAAATCAATTCTGTCACCAATTTTGTTTCTGTGCTCAGTTCAAAGTGCTGGTTTTGACCCATAGACCCTTATGTGGCTTAAACCCCCAATACCCCAAGGACAGTCTCTCCCCACATGGACCAACCTGGATCCTGTGCTCACCATCCATGTGCCCCCTCCAAGGGAGGAGCAGAGAGTGTTGACACAAGAACAGATCCTCTTCAGGGAGGCCTACCTTGCACTTTTGTAACTTACCTTTAGGCACCAGGAAAAAGTGTTTCTACCAGGCTATTGACTTTTCATTATCTCTGGCTTCTTCCTTCAGTGGGTGGTATGTTTTAGTCCTGCCCTTTAAAAATATGAATGAATTACAGATTTTACTCTGCTTTAGTTTTATGCTAGTTTTAATGCTATATTTTTAATGTTGCAAGATGCTTTGAGCTACTCTAAAAAATAATACTAATGAGTTAAATAAATTATTGTGTCCCTCCCACCTGTAAAAGTTGGCCCACAAGAAGGAGCCAGTAAGAAAAGGTTGCCCACCCCAGCTTTAACTAGTAATGATAAATGAAACTTGAAGCAATAAACAGAACTTGAAACATGCCTATACTTGAAATGTGCCTTTGCTGACAATAGATCTCAGTTTGCTTCTGGCATCTTCTTTGACAAGATGGCCAGTCATCAGGGTTTTCTCTCTCCCCCCCCCCCCCAATTTGCAGTTAATTACCCATGCAAAGAACACGGTGTTTAACTTCAAGAGATTCCACGGTCGTACATGTAACGATCCTTTTATCCAGAAGGAGAAAGAGCACTTGAGCTACTCTGTTGTTCCAATGAAAAATGGAAATGTTGGAATAAAGGTAAGACGAATTCATCGCTTCTATGATTTTACTTCTTTTTTTTTTGTCAATCTCCTTTCGTAAGATAAATGGGAGTACCTCACACTATGCCAACCTTGACTGCAGCTCATGTTTTGTCTGGAGCAAGATAAACCATGACCTTTCATTTGATGGTAATGTCGAGTCAGGGGTAGAGAATCTCTGGCCTGCTCACCTCATTAGGTCTTCTAGGCCCAGCCATGTCTGCCCATCTTACACTTGGTGTCATGAGGGAGGTAAAGGGGTTTGTAGGCACCACCAGTCAGCTGTAATGTGTTATCTGAATCGGATAAACGGTGGTTAAGCTTTAATGTGTGTTTTGTTTGGAACAAACCAACCTCAGATCATAATTATGAAGCTGGCTTATTTCAGCAAAACATTGTTAAGGTTTACGACTGTTAGGGTTTGGATGAAATATTAAGCTGTGCTTAAAGGTAAAGGGACCCCTGACCATTAGGTCCAGTCGTGGCCAACTCTGGGGTTGTGGCGCTCATATCGCTTTATTGGCTGAGGGAGCCGGTGTACAGCTTCTGGGTCATGTGGCCAGCATGACCAAGCCGCTTCTCGTGAACCAGAGCAGCGCACGGAAATGCCGTTTACCTTCCCACCAGAGCGGTACCTATTTATCTACTTGCACTTTGATGTGCTTTTGAACTGCTAGGTTGGCAGGAGCAGGGACTGAGCAACGGGAGCTCACCCTGTCGCGGGGATTGGAACCACCGACCTTCTGATCTGCAAGTCCTAGGCTCTGTGGTTTAACCCACAGCGCCACCCGCGTCCCTTAAGCTGTGCTTAATTGAAAGCAAAAGCTTCTCATGGCCAAAGCTCCCTGCTACTCATGTCATGATTAACCATAGTTTATCTTTACACCTGAATGTGGTTGTTGTGGCTTTTTCCCCGCCCCTCATACTTCAGCCTTTTCCTCAGATCTTGGCCTTCTGTCAGTTTTCTCACATTCTTGGGGTGTCTCTCTGTGTGTGCGTGTTGCTCATTTACAGATAGCTTTGACTTTCAGATGTGCAATAGGAAATGTTTTTGGAATAATTGTTTTGTAGAACGAATGTTTGGTGATTAGAATCTAAGAATAATAGGGGACTGACCTGGCTTGGGCCTGGTTGGAATTGCTGCAATAGTTGCTTTACTCTTGTTTTGTTTCTTCAGGTTATGTACATGGACGAGGAGCATTTATTTAGTGTGGAGCAGATAACAGCTATGCTGCTGACGAAACTGAAGGAGACGGCAGAGAATAACCTCAAAAAGCCTGTCTCCGATTGCGTTATTTCAGTAAGTTAGCTCCATTTAACCTTGGGTTTGTATTTGTCTCCTCTTGTGCTGACCCTGTAGAAGCTTTTCAATATTTTGTTGTGCAGGTGTCTAAGCAACTTTGAATATTGAATATAACTGGACCCAGCGAGTGATGTGGGGGTATCTGATGCTGCAGCATCGGTGAAGCTAAGCAGGTGGAGAATGAAACAGAAACCTCTCTGGGACACCCACGTAAATGTGGAGACATTGTTAAGATGTGAAAAGAAAACATTGCATTTGGTTACTTATAGATCTATAAGAGTAATATATGAGTGTAATTGAAATAGGCAAGAGATAATGACAAGTACTAATAGCACATATATCATGTATTAGTGCAAAGTGGTGTGAAATACTGTGGGCAGTATCCAGCGTTCCTTTTCTGCCAGTGTAAGAGAGTTCCACTTGTGGAATGAAACTTCCCCTCCTCTACTCTTCCCTGCCCCCCCCCGCACCCTCAAAATCAGCTATATTGGGGCAGGGGGACTTTCTGAAGCAGTTTCGGGACAGGCCTGTAGGAGAAGAGGAGGGGAAAATTCCGTTGTACAAGGTGAGTTCTGCCTGTGGAGCATTGGATACAACCAAGACATAAAAAAATCATACAGTAAACATATACACAATGATTATGAATTCCTAATATAAGGCTTTTAATTAATTATACATTCGCATGGATAGTTGGCAAAAAAAAAAAAATGAATTCTACATCATAAATCACCAACGTGTGTTTTAAAATTGGGTTGCTTATGTTGAAGACTTAAAGGGAGCTGATTTTTGCCAG
Source organism: Podarcis cretensis (assembly GCF_951804945.1). Classification (NCBI taxonomy): domain Eukaryota; kingdom Metazoa; phylum Chordata; class Lepidosauria; order Squamata; family Lacertidae; genus Podarcis; species Podarcis cretensis. Next base: position 28,009,947 of record NC_137173.1, on the reverse strand, counting down.
CTTTCCATGAATTTATGCAAACGTGTTATGTAAATGTATTATATTGCATGTTGCTACAGTGTGCCATTCATTTTAAAATAACTGCAGAAGTGTGAGAATATGCATTTTAAAACATTTATATCCCATCCTATTGTGTGCTAACTTTTATTTGCTTGGTATTTATGTACTTAAGCATAGGTTGGGGTGAAGTGTTTTTTTGTTTGGTAATATTGAATTTATTCTGTGTTTGCTAAATTGTTGACTTTCATTATTTTGAATTTACTGACGTGTTTTGTATCTTGTATATTTGTGTTTCCAATGTTCTCTATTTTGATGCTTTGAATGTGTGCTGTAATCCACTATGGGCACAGCTAGTTGAGGAAAAGTCACACCTTAGTAAAATCAATCAGTCTTCTCAACATGTTACTCAATGCAATGTCCTTGCTGAAATCAGCCGTCAGGGTTGCACTGGGGCGGCGAATGAGAAGCCAACTTAGTAGCCAGGGCTGAAACAATGTGCCTTTAAATTACTGCAAAAGAAGCCCAGAGAGATTGTATTTTAAAAACAAATTAGCAGGACTTTTGGTAACCCTCCATACCTCTATGTGATCGCTTCCCCTAGGTTCCAACTTTCTTCACTGATCCTGAAAGGAGGTCTCTGCTGGATGCTGCTCAGGTTGTGGGCTTGAATTGTCTCAGGCTCATGAATGATATGACAGCAGGTGGGCCAATGAAATTTACTTCCTGTTTACGTAGAACAAAGTGTCTCTTCTCACGATTATAGCCACGCCTACCGTCGATGCGAAAGCATATTGTGAAAATGTGCTGTCCGGGCATGTAAATTTTCCCAGCAGATGTGTAAGCTCAGAAAACTGCTTCTGGAGTTCATAAGGGCATTAGGTGTCAGCTTGTTAACCAATTTATCAAGGCCGCATGGTTGGGGATGGTGAAGGGAAAAGGCAGGGTGCAACTATTCTCCATCTTTTCTGCTACATTTCTGAGTAAGCAAACTTGGCTGTCTCAAGTGTATGCCAGGGTTGAATGCAGCGTCACCTCCCCAGCTGGAAGTGCCATTGACTTTCTAGCTGTCGTAAGCAGCTTTGACTTAACATCAATGGTTTGTCTTTTCCCAGTGGCCCTGAACTACGGGATTTACAAGCAGGACCTTCCAGCTCCGGAAGAGAAACCACGATTGGTGGTGTTCATAGATATGGGCTACTCGGCATTTCAAGTCTCCGCCTGTGCTTTTAACAAGGGTAAAGTGAAGGTAGGCGGAGCCTGAGGGGCCAATATGAGCAGACCTGTTGGCAAACTCATTTCCGGGAATGTGGATCCAGAACGGCGAAAACTGGGAAGGCGAGGAGAAAAGCTCTATGCAGAGTGTTGCAAACAGGACAGAAAGCAAGCAGCATGTGGTCAACTGGGGCCAGAGGTCTGAGTGGTTCAGCTAGGAGTGGTGCATCAGGCAGGGCTAAGCCGCAGCAGGAGCGTCCTGGCTGCAGTGCTGCTGCTACTTCCCACGAAGGGGAGAGGGAGGTGACAAGTGAGGTCAGGGCTGCCTTTGTATCGTAATGTGAACAATGGGATAAATAACACAATGCTTAGTCTTGTGTCTTGAGGAGCACACCCCCCCCATATCTGGATGTTCTGAGATAAGAGACCAGGTGCACTGGGTTACCATAGCAACAGAGGTCGGGTGTGTGACTGCTGAGTCATTCACCCTCCCACTGGCTCAGGGATGTAGAGACAGGTATAATAGTCTCTGGGGCATTGCTTTCATTGGGTCCAATTACATCTCCTGGTGCTGTCCTGGTCTGACTCTGAATCTGTGAGAGTCAGGAAAAGGCTGCGGGTTTTGCACAGCAGCGTTGGCTAGCATGGCAATTGTGTTAGCAGATCTCTCTGTACATATGTATACAGTGGTACCTCGGGTTACATACGCTTCGGGTTACAGACTCTGCTAACCCAGAAATAGTGCTTCAGGTTAAGAACTTTGCTTCAGGGTTTGAACAGAAATTGCGTGGCGGCGGCAGGAGGCCCATTAGCTAAAGTGGTGTTTCAGGTTAAGAACAGTTTCAGGTTAAGAGCGGGCCTCTGGAACGAATTAAGTACTTAACCCGAGGTACCACTGTATTTAATTCAGAAACCAGAAGAACTGTATATAGTAGATAGCTGTCTTTAGCTTTGTCTTGCTCCCGAAGACAGTGATCAGTTTGTTGCTTTGCACTGTGTGGGAGAGGAGTTTCCCCCTCAACTAGGGACTCTGGGAGCAGGAAAACCCTGAAGACTCTACTGAGGCTCTGCATACTGGGACGATACATCACACGGGTTGCGGTGTGGTGAACTACCAACTGGCTTGCACAAGTCGCTAACAGTGGGCGTGTTGACGGGAGTGCCAGATGGGCTCTGTTGGTGTACCTGCACAACTCCAACCTCCCTCTCTCCCAGGGAATGGCAGTGACATCACTGATGGGCTATTTATTGCTACAGCTCCACCCCATCTGGTGATCCACTCCTGTCCTTTCCATTCATCCTTCCGCCGAGTTACCTGTCCCCAGTGTTCAGCATGATGTGGCCAATGAGCACACTCCACTCCCATTGAACAGTCCTGGGGTTCCTTCCACCTCTTTGCTTTAGTTGTGCTTCTATAAATTTTGTGGGTCTTTTGTGTATCTGTATTGTGGTATCGTTTCGGCCACATGAGCAACTGCGCTCACAACGGAACTTCGGAAATAGACGGAATGACGGAACCTTACCCATAAATTATGCCTGCTTGATTTGAGTATGTTCTCCCAAGCTGGCCCTAAACTGGTACTGCCTGTGTTGATTTAGCATGCACTGGGAGCTCTGTGTATGTTTGTACATGGATGTCAATGTTATGATTAAACAACACTGGTTGGTAGTGCCGTTTGCTTAGCCTTCGTATCAATAGTCATTTCATTCCAGGTTTGAATGACGGTGCTATGTAGGGCAGCTAACATTGCCTTTTTTTTCTTCCAACCAGGTGCTTGGCACAGCTTTTGATCCTTTTCTGGGTGGAAAAAGCTTTGATGAAAAACTAGTGGATCACTTCTGTGCTGAAATAAAAGCCAAGTACAAACTGGACCCCAAATCTAAAGTACGGGCCCTTCTTCGTTTATACCAGGAGTGTGAGAAGCTGAAAAAACTAATGAGCTCAAACAGCACAGATATCCCACTTAATATTGAATGCTTTATGAATGATATAGACGTGTCTGGAAAGATGAATAGGTGAGAGATCCTTCTGATGCGGTTAAATTGTACTGGAAAGAATAGATTGCATGGAAACCTTTGAACAAAAAGACAAACAAGAGAAGGTTTATACTTTATAAGAAGCACGTCAGATATAGCTCTACGTTACCGTTCTGTCACCACAAGGATTTCTGCTTGCCCTGTGGGGCGTTCTTCCCCTCTGCTCCCCCTGCACACCCCCTAAATCTGTCCTAGGGGTTTTCCCAACCCTCTGGAGCAGATTTGGGGAAGGTGCAGGGTGCACACAGTGGCAGGAAGAGGAGAGGAAATGGTGCAAGCGGAAGTCTTCGCACTTGCAGGATGCGGTAGCTGAAGGCCATCCTTTGTAAAATGTGTGAAGTAGCCCTTTCTAGGCATACCCAGGAGCTGCTAATGGAGGCACCAGTGAACTGTCCTTATCCTTGTCTTGGCCGGGCACAGGAGTGTCGTGCCCAGTGAGGTGGAGCTGCAGTGCTAGCTTCCTGGCAATGGTTTTGCTTACCGAGGAGGAGAGAAGTTTGTGGGGGTGCTAGCGCGCCCACAGGAGCTCCGGATCAACTTCACTGCACAACTCCAGCCTCCTTGCCCCACCCTTCCTCCTGTTAAGTGGAAGTAACTGCCATTAAGTCTAATCTTAACAGTAGCACCCCTGTCTTTCTCCCCTTTCAAGTGAAAGCTCTGAAGACTCTGTCTCCAGCCACAATATGTGAACGTGCGTTTGCCATCAAACACCTGCTTTGGGGGAGCCCCTTCCTTTCCATTTTGTCCCTAGTTCACGGGTGCGGAAGTCGGCATTCTCTTGCTTTTGAACCGACTAAGGCGATCAGGGTTGAGCAATTGCCATAGACCGCCTTGGCTGAACTCCAAGGAAGCCTCAGCCCTCGGTTTCTCTTTGTGTTTTTTTCTGCCTAGATCCCAGTTTGAAGAAATGTGTGCTGACCTCTTGCAAAAAATAGAGCTTCCCCTTCGTTCCTTGATGGACCAGACTCAGCTCAAAGTGGAGGATGTGCATGCTGTGGAAATTGTCGGCGGGGCCACACGCATGCCAGCTGTCAAAGAGAAGATCGGGAAGTTCTTTGGCATGGACGTGAGCACCACCCTGAACGCCGACGAAGCTGTCGCAAGAGGCTGTGCCTTGCAGGTGTGTGGGCAACACCTTCCTTCTGGGAGATGGGTCTCTTGGCTTCAGCTGGTCCACACTTTGGGGTGCCTTTGGAAGGGAGCATTTCTGCTGGAGAAGTGGCGGGTGGTGGGGCTTTAACCCACCCAGCATCGATCTGCTCTAAATATCCCCCACCCTGCCGGCAGCTTTCCCCCCACAGGTTAAAAACAAGTACTTCTTAATTATATGTATGCTACCAAAACAAGTCTTGATATCATGTTGAATCTGTCTGGATATATGTACCTGGCAACTGATTTTAGTGTTGTCTGGTTTTGTTTGAATGATGTAATTCTGTTTCCTTTAATGGTCACCCACTTTCTCACTTGTAAACAGGCACGCATCTCAAGTGATGTGAGTTTCCCAGAAAAAAAAAAGATCCCTATGCAAATTAGCCTCATTGGGAAACTTGTCGCTCCTATCTTTAGTAAATGAAACTTCAAATGTTTGATGGTTCCAAGCTTGCGTTACGTGGCATTTGTGGTTGGCATCCATTTATTGTTGCTCTTGAGCTTGCAAAAGGAAAATTTTTATGCGGAAAAACTAAAAAAGTCCTGGGAAATTTTTTCCCCATCCTACCTCACTGGTTATCCTCGAGTTGTATGGCAAATCTGTAGCTTCTGTTTTAACGTACTACCTCATGAGTATATTTATTGTTTATTTAATGCTATTTATGCACCGTTTTTCAGGCAGACCTCAGAGTAATTTTACTGAGATTGACACAAAAATAAGCATTACTTTTTCTTTTTGGAAAAAAAAGTTCAAATAAAATGAAACGGGTGACTTGTTTGTGTAGAAGATGCTGTTTCTACTTTTGTCCTCCAGATAAGCTGGTCCTTTTTTGTTGTTATATAATAACTTAATTCCAGGTAACATGTCTCACTAGGATTACATCGTAAATTGGTTTTGCCGTTATAACTTCTGCACACGAAGATGCTTCCTTGTCTCTGATGTTTAGTCACTTTTGTTTGGCTAAACCAGTAGCACATCCCATTCTTTCTTCCTCACATCTTGCTTTCTCTGAGCTAATGGATAGACTTTAACTGGGGGGAGGTTTCTAATTCCGTCTTTTTATCTCTTAGTGTGCAATTCTGTCTCCAGCTTTTAAAGTTCGAGAATTCTCCATCACTGAATCCGTTCCGTTCCCAATATCGCTGCTGTGGAGCACAGAGTCTGAAGATACTGATGGGTAAGAAACCACCACCCCACCCCACCCAAAATCCTCTTCTTGCACAACTGACCTCCTAATGTTAACATGCAACTCCGGTTGGGGCTAGCCAGCTGCACAATTGGAGCCTGCGTACCTTGGATTTTACAGATAAGACCTCATTGTATGTTGTACATGGGTACAGCTGGTGATGTAGAAGGCAGGGCAGCTCTGTTGGGATTTGGGAAGCGCTGTACCTCATTGATAGAGCATCTGGTTTTGTGCGGAAGGTCCCCTGTTCAGTCTTCAGGTAGGGCTGGGAGAGATACTGTCTGAAACTCTGGAGAGCTGCTGCCGGTCAGTAGACAGTGTTGAGTTAGATGGACCAGTGGTCTGACTCTGTATAAGGCAACTTCCTATGTTCCTGGATAGGAAGATATACTTTAGATGATATTGGTGAGAGAGGTAATCTGGCCCAATCAAGTCCTGAAATAATAGCTCCTAGATATTAAAGTCTTACCTACGTACCTACGGGACTGCCTCTCCTGGTATGTCCCACGGAGGACCTTACAGTCTTCAAACAAAAACATCTTGGAGGTTCCAGGCCACAGGGAGGTTAGGCTGGCCTCAACCAGAGCCAGGGCTTTTTCGGCTCTGGCCCCGATCTGGTGGAACACCCTGTCACAAGAGACTAGGGCCCTGCGGGACTTGACATCTTTCTGCAGGGCCTGCAAGACAGAGCTGTTCCACCAGGCTTTTGTCCAGGGCACAGTCTGACCCCCTCCTTTGGTAATCCTCATAGAACTCTAGCCCAACGGTTGCCATTAATTTGATTCTGATTTGATTTTAGGATGAATTGATTTTAGAATGTATTTCAATTAATTGATTGTGATTTTATATAAATGGTGTTACTTTTACTGTTGTTAGCCACTCTGAGCCCAGCTTTGGCTGGGGAGGGTGGGATATAAATAATTATTAATAATAATAATAATAATAATAATAATAATAATAATAATAATAATTAATATTAATATTAATATTAATATTAATATTACATGCAATCCACATTTTATAGCAGGTCAGATGTGGTGTGCCAGTTGCAATCTACTGTAAGGTTGGCTCCAAAATAATACGGATGTCTGCCTTGTTCTCCCTCTCTTTTGTTTTGACTAGAATTCATGAAGTGTTCAGCAGGCATCATGCAGCACCTTTTTCCAAAGTCTTGACTTTTTACAGAAAGGGCCCATTTGAGCTCCAAGCTTTCTATTCTGATCCCGGTGGCACCCCCTACCCTGAGAAAATGATTGGTAAGTGAATGTTCCCTTCTCAGCCAATATACTGGTTGCTGGAAAACACAGAAGGGGAGAGGGCTGTTGTGGTCAAATCTTGCAATCTGGTTGGTCACTCTGAGGACAGGATGCTGGACTAGACAGGCCACTGGCCTGATCCACCAAGTTCTTAACATTTCAATCCTTGGCAGTGTTTAGCCGTATAAAATTGGCATTGCTAGTCTGATAATGGCCTGGTACACACATAATGTTAAACTCTGGTTAATATAACTGTGCAATTTCATTCCTCCCTTGCTATGTCATGATAGAAAGGCAAAATCAGAGCCTCACTTGGCATTATTTGCAGTTTCCCGCCAAACCAACCATGACTGGAAACCAAGATTTGTTCTTGGCTTATTGTTCATCATTTTTTTGGCTGAAACAAACCACCAGCCCTGGTTTGCATGTAGCACCAAGCCTTGCTCTGGTTTGTTTGCTCCTTAGCATGGCAACAGCAGGAGTGGGAGCTTTTCAGCAACATGTGCCAACATGCAGGTTTACATTAAACCATTTTTAACTATGGTTTAATGCTTTGCACAAACCAGGGCATTGGCAGTTTTGTATCTCTGCACTACATGCAGAGTTGGCTGTGTGGTATACTGAAGAAATGTTGCACAAAGTTCCTTTTTTTTAAAAAAAGAAAAAGTAGCACTGGGGTTTTGTGTACACACCCAGTATTATTTTTAACATTGCAGCGCCGACTGGTTGTGTCAGCGTTGTTGAAACAATAACAATAATTGCAATGGAGTTTCATGCCCATTCATTTCATTGGATCTAGTAATGTTGGCTTCAGCTCTTAAGCATTAAAGTCCTAGACAGTTTGAAAATTTTCCATCCTTTTTTAGTCTTGCGTCTCTCGATAGTTGAGGGCCTTCTAGAAATGGCATGGTTTGGGGGATAATTTACAACTCCCGTGCTTAACTTTGGGACCACTCTCTTGTTTAAAGGCAAATACGTTATTCAGAATATCGCAGCCCAGAATGATGGGGAGAAAACTAAAGTCAAGGTCAAAGTTCGCATCAATACTCATGGCATATTTAGTGTCTCTACTGCGTCTATGGTGGAGCAAATGAAAGAGGAAGAGAATGAAAATCACAGTGTTGAGGCTGTAGTAGATGCTCAGAATCAAAAACCTTCAGAGGAGGACATTAATGTAAGTTGGTTTCTTCACCTGGAATACACGGCCATCCTTCAGTGGTAGGGCACATTTCTTTCCATGCAGAAGGGCTGGGGTTCAGTCCCTGACACCCCCAATTAAATAGCTCAGATAGCTGTTCCCTTTATGTGACCCTGGAGAACCATTGCCAGTCAGAACAGATTATATATATGGCAGATTCCTGTGTACATCTGGTTGGAATACTTTAAAATTACTTAAGAGGAAAGAAGCTTTTTTTTTGTTCTATTTTCTTTTTCTATAAGGTGGGAAGGGAGGTAATTCTACAGCCTTATGGGGAGAATTAGGCTGTGTAAACACTGTACCTTTAAAGCACACAAACACACACCCTGAGAATTCTGGGCACTGTAGTTTAAGGAAATTTAACTATGTGAGAAGTGAATTCTTCAAGGGAAAGAATGTCGTTCAAAGGTATAATGTGTATGCAGCCATAGCAATGATGTGGAATGCCTCCCATCATCTTCGGCTGGTGGCCCAGCTGTGCCCCTGTCTGGATAGCCCAACTACTGTTGCCTACACTCTAGTAACCTCTAGGTTAGATTACTGCAATGTGTTATATGTAGGGCTGCCTTTGAAGATGCTTCAGAAACTTCAGCCTGTGCAGAACTTGGCAGCCAGCTTTCTCACGGGCACAAAATGGTTTGAACCTATTATACCAATCCTGGCCCAACAGCACCAGCTGCCAGTTAGTTTCGGGCCCAATTCAAAGCGCTTCTTTTGACCTAGAAAGCTTTAAATGACTCAGAACCACAATATCTCAAGAGCCACCTCTCCCCGTATGACACTGCGATCATCACCTGAGGCCCCTCTTTGTGTGCCGCCTCCTGAAGAGATCCAGAAGACAGCAACACAAGAATGGGCCTTTTCCATGATGGTTTCCCAGTTGTCGAACGCTCTTCCCAGGAAGGCTCACCTGGCAGCTTCAATACTTACCTTTCGGCTCCAGGGGAAAATGTTTCTCTACAACCAGGCCTTTGGGCTGATGAACATTCTATGGCCTTTTAAATATGTTTGTGGGAAGGGAGTGTTATTGGATTTTGTTTTAGTGTGTATTGCATGTTCTCATTTTGAATTATGTTGTGAACTGCCCTGTGATCTTTGGATGAAGGGCGATATACAGATTCAGTAACTAATATATTCATATTAATAATTATTATAAATTGTGATATAGTACACAATTCACCTATCAGAATGGATCATCTCTTTGGAGTTGTTCTAATAATTGGGATGGCTACTTGGATTTGAATTTCCATCAGCCTCCGTCAGGGATGCTGGGCATTTTAGTGTAACAACATCTGGACGACTGCAAATGATTTATCTCTGACAAAATGTTTATTTGTGATGCACTCACAAGTGGCAAATTTACTTTTTATAATAATCATAATCATATGTTTGGAAAGCTTCTTGCGGTATCTTGTTTACAGCCTGTGTGTTATCGAGCATTAAATTTGTTGTAGATTCTTACTGAATCCATGTACATGTCCTGTTCACATCATTTGTGCCTGGGCTCCCATTTCAGAACTTTATCCAGCAGGGCAATCATGAGGCTGGAGCTCAGCCCCAGGTACAAACAGATGGTCTGCAGACGTCACAATCTTCCCCTTCTCCTGAGACTCCCTCTGAAGAAAACAAAATCCCAGATGCCAGAAAAGTGAGTGACCCTTTAATGCCTTCCGCCGAAGGAAAAGTAGAAATTCAATTAACTTGGTATAAAAGTAATCTCCCATCAAAAGACTATAAGCAACCTGGTGCTCCTGGCAACGTGTGTTGGCAGGATCAAGGTCGCTCGAGATTGCGCAAGAACTTTAAAAACAGACTTTCTGAGAAACGCCTGCCAATCTGGCATGTGCCAATGTTCTTTCTCTGCTGTCCGCCTCAGGGAAACGAAAAGAAGAACGACCAGCCTCCCGAAGCGAAAAAGCCCAAGATAAAAGTGAAAAATGTCGAGCTGCCTATTGAGGCGAACTTGGTTTGGCAGCTTGGAAGAGACCTGCTCAACATGTACATTGAAACGGAGGTGTGTGAAATGAGGGTCAGGCATTGTATATACAGATAGCAGTCACAACTTCTGAATGGTAGACCTTAAGTTGCTAAGATGGTACCACCCACGCACAGAGTGGGGAGGAGGTATTGGCATGCTCAAAGAAACCTAAGAGGGCAAAATCTTTAAACAACCCTATGAGGGTTGTGCATGCTCAGTGGGCACCATAGCGAGGTTGGTGGTAGTGGTGGAATGGGCACTGGCCAGAAGCACTCCACACATCCTTTTTTGTTGTTGCAGGTCCCACTTGTCTTAATCTCAGGCCCCATCTGCATTATACGTTTAAGGCTCGGTCATACCACTTTGGGCTTCCCCAAAAAAATCTTGGGAACTCTCGTTTGTTAAGGATTCTGAGAGCTGCTGGGAAAGTCCTGTTCCCCCTCACAGAGCTCCAAATTCTCAGAGTGGCTTTAGCGATTAGTCCCTCTTCCCAGGAAACTCTGAGAATTGTAGCTCTGTGAGGGGGAATAGAAGTCTCCTAACAAACTCAGTTCCCAGGATTCTTTGGAAAATTCTTATATCAATGTCTATAAGAATGTATGGGAGTATATTACATTTTGTGTATGTGTGTGTGACACATCTTTGTTCTCTTTCTCCCCCCCCCCCCCCCCCACTTTCCCACCTTTTTCTCTTTCACTATTTCTTTATAATAGAAATTCTTGCAATAAAAGATGAATATTATATTGGTGGCTATTTTAAAAATGTGAATAAATTTAAAGCTTTACAGTACTGCATTTGTTTCACTAATATTTACAGTATTGTAAACAAAGTCTTTGAAGGGCCTTTGTGTTTCATTTCGCCAAGTATAGTTACCTGGTCTTCAGAATCTGATGTATTAATGTAATTGTTTTTGTTAATCCAATAGGGCAAGATGATTATGCAAGACAAACTGGAGAAGGAAAGGAATGATGCAAAGAATGCGGTTGAAGAATATGTTTATGATTTCAGAGACAAGTTATCCGGACCATATGAGAAATTTGTGTGTGAGCAGGTACTTACTTCATTTATTCAGCATATTTCTGTACCACCCTTAATCAAGAATGCCTCTAAGATAGTTAGCAAAATGGAAGTTAAGTACCGTAGATATTCATCAAACAGTGGCTTCAAATATTTAGCGTATCGTAATGCCTATCCCAACTAGTTTTCAAAATATTATAAATTCATAGCTGTCAACTGTCCCTTATTTGACAGGAAACTCCCTTATCCCAGCGCCGTGTCCCGCTGCTGTCCCTTATTGATGATGTCCCTTAAATTTCCTGGGTTTCATGCTCGTCCAGCTTGGGAGGGAAGCAGCGGCTTGGGGTCCTCCTCCGCGCGAGAGAGCGTGCGTTGGCACCGTCGTCCTGGTGCAAGGAGTTCCATTGGCCCTTCCCCGCCCGAGAGGGGGGGAGAGAGACTCTCGCCCACACCACCCGTGAGCCCGGAGGTGGCAGCGGTGGTGGCAGCTGAGGAGGCAGCCTGAGGGAGGAGGAAGAGGAGGGGATGGGGAGGGACGCAGAAGGGCGGCGCTTCAGCGGCCGGCGCGGCGCCACAACCACCTCATGCCGGATTGACAGCATCTGTCAATCCTACCAATGTATGTAACTCTTTACAATAGCAAAATCCCTTATTTTGGCTGCTGATCCCTTATTTTTGAGGCTGCTGGTCCCTTATTTTCAAATCTGTACATTGACAGCTATGTAAATTCCACAAACAGGGTGGATTTCAGCAGCTCTTGTTACTTTTACAGTCAAATGTACCAAGTAGATTAGTTGGTACCAGTATCAACACGTGTGTAAAATTATTTCTAGGAAGCTTTTTGATAGTTGGTTTGTCAGAGTTTCCCTCAAATTCAAGGTGGTTGATTTTTAAATCTTGCTATTACTTGGCAATCAAAATCTCCTTCCTTTATGTTGGCTGCCTTCACATCAAGGTGAGGAAACTCTTCAAATCCAAGGGCTGCCTTCTGTCCTGGGGGGCGGTATATGCCCAATGGTGGTTGGGGGAGGCAACAGATGTCCCCACATAATAGTCAGTGTTTTTCCAGCCCCCCACCCCCATGGTTCTCCATCCAGGCAAGCAAGGGGCATTGTTGTAGTTCGTTAAGCAGCACAGGTACTCAAAGGGTGTGGCATGGCTCATGGGCGGGGGGTGGCTTGGGGAGAGTTGTGTGGGTCAGAGAGAGGGGCCTGCTGGGTTGCATTCAGCCCCTGGGTCTGCTCTGGCGCATCAAGAGTTTAAGGTGGTGCAGATGGGGCTTAAAGGCCCAGTAGGGAAAGGAGATCAGCAATTGGAGCCCAAGCCAGTCTTTAAGGAATGGTCCCTAGCAGGACTCTGGTTATGAATGTAGAAGCTAGTGAGGTAGGGACATGGAGTGTTAATCTACTTGTGGGGTGAAAGGGGCTCAGCCCACCACACTCCATTCCGTCTAGAGCCGTGGTTCCCAATGTGAGGCACACGCCCCACAGGGGGGCAATTTGATTTTTAAGGGGGGTAATTTGGAAGCTTGTTTAGACCAAGTTAATGGCCTTTAAGGCTTCCTCCACCTGAATAGGAGTTTACTTTTTGAATAATCTGAATTATATGTCACCGGGGGGGCACCAGGATTTTAGAGATGCTTAGGTGGGGCAGGGCCAAAAAAAGGTTGGGAAACACTGGTTTAGAGAGCCAGTGTGGTGTAGTGGTTAAGAGCGGTGGACTCGTAATCTGGTGAACCGGGTTCGCGTCTCCGCTCCTCCACATGCAGCTGCTGGGTGACCTTGGGCCAGTCACACTTCTTTGAAGTCTCTCAGCCCCACTCACCTCACAGAGTGTTTGTTGTGGGGGAGGAAGGGAAAGGAGAATGTTAGCCGCTTTGAGACTCCTTTCGGGTAGTGATAAAGTGGGATATCAAATCCAAGCTCTTCTATTGAAACTCAGAGGATCTTTTTGCCTTGAGAAGTCATTCACTGCAGGAGGGTTGTATTGTGTCAAGCCTTTCCCCAAATACACTGCGTGTGAGCTGGCTTCCACATTTACTGGAAAACCTCTTAAGTTTTCCCAGAACACTTAGGACTCCATTGTTAGGTTTCCCTCGGAGCTCCTTTCTCTCCTCAACAACAATCCGTCAAGATTGTGTAGCTTTATTTTGCACCAGTTAACATTTTGACTTGTTTTGTAAAGTTTCCCCGGTAGCAGGGGGGTAGGTTGGCACAATCTCGAAAACGTATTCTTGGGACTTTTGCTTAGGATCGCCACCGCTTCTCGGCGCTGCTGTCAGAGGTAGAGGACTGGCTATACGAGGAAGGAGAGGACCAGCCTAAACAGGTCTATATGGACAAACTGGCTGAGTTAAAGGTATGGTTACTTTCATGATGTAGGTTCAGGGGTCAGAACAACCTTTGCAACTATGTAAAGCTCAGTACAGCCTCCCATGTATTCTTCTGCTCTAGATTTTATCAGTGGGTTACAGCAGGTAATTTTTTCAGACCCAGGCCCCACTTTTAACCCAGACGTGCATTTGGGGAACTATTTTTTAATCTTTTACCATATATTTGCATGGTGGTCTCAGCCCACCAGTTGAAAACCCAGTTTATTAGAGAAAGTACAATTTATCCCATTATGAGGTGGTGTTTTGGTCAATCCTTAAGAGACCATATGAATATCTTCCTGGGTTCAGGGGCTGTCTAATAATTCTATTACTGGGATAGGTAGCAATATATCCGAACGTTGAAACATTCATTCACTCATTTTATTGTAAATTTGCTTTTATACACACACACACACACACACACACACACACACACACAAATCCTGCTCAAAGCGGCTTACAACAAAGAAGCAGGGATGCATTTCAACCAAACACTACAAAAACAATTTCATAATAACATAGCCAATCAAAAAATATAATAACCAAAAAACCACATTTCAATAGTCTGCATCTCTCAAACCTGCTTTGATTAATTCATCACTATCCGCCTTTACAGCTGGTCCTCCTACGGCTGTGATTTCTGTATTACTTTATATTTTGCCATTTATTTAATGGTTAGTCAACCATAATAAGCATTTGATTTATTGGTTTTTTTTGTAGGGGGGGGGTTAGAAGAGACTTTAGAGGGCAGGAAGATCCAGTGCAAGGGGCCAAAGACCTTTTCCTAGGCGTTTTAGGTGGTAGATAAGCCATCTAAATGTTTCCTTGAATGTATGGTGAATCATTCTGGTCTCTCTAGAAATTTGGGACTCCCATTGAAGCAAGATATCAAGAAGCAGAGGAACGACCAAGGTTGCTGGATGAGTTGCAGCATAAAGCGCAAAACTATGCCAAGATTACGGATGAATACAGGAAGAAGGTGTGTGTGATATCACTGAGAACGAATTTGATGTGTTGTTGCTACTTGTTCAGTTGATTTATATCCCACTTTTTGACTAATCATCAAAGCAGCTAATAGCTTAGAATTATAAATATGTTTGTAAAAATGTACACCCACAAAGCTGGATGCAAGAATTAAAAGCTGCAATGCACAACAATTAAGACGTAGATTAAAACATTTAAAAAATAAGCTATTAGAGCAGCATTTGTGGTGCAAAAGGTCTCATGAAATAAAACCATTTTAGCCTGCTATCTGAAACTTAGTGAGAATGGCAGCTGCCTGATATCTAATAAGAGAAAGTTGGGCCCACAACTGATGGGAGTTGTAGTCCAAAAGATTTGGGGAGATACTTTTCTTATATGGTGATTTTCATTCAGCCACTAGCCCACCAAAAACTGCAGAGTTGAAGACAACTCTGCAGTTTTTGGTGGGCTAGTGGCCAGTCTTCCACATTAATAATATATTTGATTTTATTTGATAATGGCCACAAATTCAGCATGGTTTTAAGGCCAGATAAGCATTTTTATTTAATTTCCATGTCCCATCAAAATTTTCCAGCTTCATGAAGACATCGCGTTTAGTCATAAAGCAAATTCCCCATATCTTCCTTCCAAAACTGTCATTATCACAAACTAATTTTAATGCAATACGAATTCCTTTTTATTTGGGAGATAATTAATCTTAAAAGCTTCCCCCCAGCAGAATTATTCCGCTCTTAGTTCAGGGGTTGGCAAGACAATAGCTGACAGCCGCATCAGACGTTCAGCTTCCGAAAAGCGTTTGAAAACCGGAACACTTACTTTCGTGTTTTTGGTGTTCGGGAACCAAGGTTCATAACTGACATCCTAGGTTAAGCATCAGATATAGGATATTACTTGTTCATCAGCTTGAGGATGCCAGGGAAAACATAATCTCCAATGTACTGCATTATTCTGTGTTTCAGGATGAGAAGTACCTCCATATTGACGAAACTGAGATCAACAAAGTAGAAAAATGTGTCCGTGACACAATGGAATGGCTACACAACATTCGGAACGCCCAAGCAAAGCAAAGTCTAGATCAGGATCCTGTCGTGTGTGTGAATGAGATCAAAGGAAAGCTGAGGGTAAGTGTTAATCATGGCACAGAAACACTTTCTGATGGTTCATCTCCCAGGATAGATGAGCCTAGGTGAAGTTCATTTTGAAGACAAAGGGGCAGAGCAGGGTGAACTACAATGCAGGCATAGATGTTGAGATATTGCAGGGCTTAGGGCTTTCCAGACGTCGCTGGATTACAACTTCCATCATCCCTGGCTATTGGCCATGTTGGCTGGCAGCTGATGGAAGATCCAACAGAATCATGAGGGCCATAGGTTCCTCATTGCTGGTACATGGCATAGGATTAAAGATACATCCTTTCCTCTCTGCACTTATTGGCTGCCATTTCTGGGAGTGGGAAGGTTTTGAACATGGTGACATCTTTGATGCACTTTGTATTACTAGATGTTACGGGGAGCAGGAGAGGAGATGCAGGGCTGCATGTTTCTGCCATCAGCCAGGTTATCGCAGTAAATTAGTTTCTGGCCTAAACAGAGCGCTTGCTTTTCAAGCACGTCAGGTTGACTGAGCTAAAATAAGGCAGTAGTTTATACATATTGGTCAACTGCATCAATATAATTTTTTGTTGTTTTATTTTCTGTTTCAGGAGCTGCACAGCTTGTGTGAGCCCATTGTAACCCAACCCAAGCCAAAGGTAGACTCTCCCAAACAGGAAGTGCCACCAGAACCATCGCCTAATCATAAAAACGAAGAGCTGGAAGAGATTAAGAACATTGAGACAGTGCAGCAAAATGGCGACTGTCACATAAACGAGAGCCCAGTTAACATGGACCTCGACTAGACCCAATGCATTTCAGTGAGCAGTTTCATCATGAGAAAAGACTTCAGGTGTATTATGTGATATGGGGGGAATGTAATGTTTGAGGGGAGGTATTTATAATTTGTTTTAAAGAGTTTTGAGTTCTGTTATATTATTTGGGGAACGAATATATTGAAACGGTAGAAGTTGAGATCATGATAATCCTAAAAGGAAAATTGCCTTGGTAACTTACAGATTCCTGTGGAATTGTGAACACTTAACAAAATCTTCTGTGCGGGAATTTAACCTTTTGTAATCAGTTAAGGCTACTTAATATCAAGGGAATGTTACAAAAGGTATTGCTCCTTTTGAAAGGGTTGCAGCTAGAGCTTTTGTAGACACCAAGGTGGTTTTCCTTTCTTCTCCATTTTTGATACGTTTCTTCCACTGGCAAAAGACATTCAGTCAAAGGCATACACGAAAACCAAAACTTAAAAGAAAATGTTCTTTGTACCCATTGTCCATAATATTTGCTAGACTAAAAAATTAGAAGGAATATGTGAAGCAGCATGCAGAATTGCTTAAGTTCAGTCTCTCGCTCAACAAGTCGCTTTCATGTGTGAAAAAGCTGAATGAAGGTTAAACTGATCCTGTTGTAAGTTCTTGTGGTGCCTTTAGTGAGCTTTAATAAAGTTCATTGAAATGGTGTGGTTCTTTACAGTCTTGGTTTTGTGTGTGTTGTATTACTCCGTTTCTACCATAGCCTTGGTCTCGGAAACTAACTGTTAGTAGCACATAAATACTTTCTGAATAAAAAATTAAACATTTACGGCTCAGTGGACTGGATGTAGCTTCCAGTTCAAGTAGGAAACCACTAGAGTGTAAATTAGCCATGTCTAACTTAAGTCTCACTGATTTTCCATGCATCTACTCAAATTATGACTTGAACCTAGACCCAAAGCCAACAGTTTTCAGTGGAAGAATTAAGCATGTGCCTTTAAGTCTCTCACGGTAAAAAGAAAAGTGAAACATACGTGCTAAACTCTAGTTTGCGCCATACGGGCTATCAATGTTTTTGTCGTCCATTTGAGCAGAGATGAGATGAGATCCATGAGATGAGACAACAGAACAGCAACACTGTTAGCTTTAAAGAGGAGGATTGTGGTCAGGAAAATTCTTTGCAAGTTTAGCTGAAGGGTGGGGAATAGTCCAACAGAAGAAATTACCCCAGGACTTTTAAGCATGCCTTGGTTCCAGTGACTTGGGCTCAGTTTCTTGCTACTCAGCTGCTCCTTTGTAATTAGCACTGAAAATGTCTGTACCAAGAACAGACAAATCAGGCTTCCGACCATTTCCCGGGAAACTGTCAATTTCATAATAGTTGATTGTGCGGTAAGTGTTGGGTCCCCCATGGCTAACCCGTCTGTTTAAAAGCTTGGATCGCTCATGCTTCAACCTAGGGGGTGGGGA
Source organism: Podarcis cretensis (assembly GCF_951804945.1). NCBI lineage: Eukaryota > Metazoa > Chordata > Lepidosauria > Squamata > Lacertidae > Podarcis > Podarcis cretensis. Next base: position 27,992,233 of record NC_137173.1, on the reverse strand, counting down.
AAGGAAGTTGCAGGTGGGAAGAGAAAACGCTTTGGAAATGCCGTCAATTTACTTGCCAGCCTGGGCTTCCTGCTTACCTCCTGCTTGAAGTGTTTGCATAAAGACGCTTGCTAATTTCATCTTGGATTTCCTCGCTGGTAACTGGAGCCGGGGAGAGCCGGGGATTAGAGACTGCTTCCTGCCAAAAGCAGAAGAACAGCCACTGCATTATTCATACACCTTAACTGCTGTTAGAATAGCAATAGCAGCCGGTGATGCTGCTGCTCTTGAATCTTCCGCTATGGAAGTTTTGGGAGCTGCTATGTTGGAGAATCCATACTGAAACAGATGGCATAAGGCTGGTACCCAATCAGATGGCAGCCATTTCCATTCTGTACTTTGCACGCTGTTAAATCATTCTCCTTTTGCTCAAGGTTTCATTGCCAAAATCTGCCTTTTAAGTTGCTCTTTCAGCATGGTACACAGTTAACAGGTTTTTCCTCCCTCCTGGATTTACATATTAATTTTAATAGGCCAGAGAGGTGCATTTAGCATCTACTGAATGGCAAGGTGTGCTTGTGGCTGCTTTAGGAGTTCTTTGTGCTAATCTTACTGTACCTTATATGCTCCCAGAATTCTTTGCTCGCTCTCACTCTCTCTGCCACCAGAAAGGGAAATCTGCAAAATCCTCTGGGCCCAGAGAACCATCCCAAGGAGCATAGGATTGCTCCCTTTAAAGGAAAAAAGCAGGACCTTAACAGAAACAATTGCTGGAGATGCAGGAAAATAAAATGATTCATCTTGCTCATTTTGCATTGACTAGCGGTGCTTTCATAACACAGACAAAGGCATACCTAAGAAACTGGTGGGGGCAGGATGTAGCTCATGGCCTCCCCCTATTAACTGCGCCACTGCAGTTGACTTACGAACCTGAGGTGTGGCAGGATCCTGAGTTATCTTCTCTTGCTCTGTGAGCTGCAAATCGGAGGGCTTGCCTTCTAGCACAGGGTGAATGGGCATACTTTGAGGATCGATCAGGATTTCATAAGGAACCATGGGATGTTTCCAGGAGGATGGGGTACAAATTTCCCAAGGTTCTGCTTGGCCAAAGGTTCCTATGGGGAGAGAAAGGAAAGGAACCCCTAAACAAGTGTAACTGAAGAAACAGCATGTGATGGAAGTAGCTCCTTCAGTAACTTGAGGCTGCAGAGAGCATTTCTAAAAAGAAATATTACTTATGAACCCAGGGCCATTGTATTTCTTAAACAGGATGTTGGTCAAATAGCAGTAGCTTCCATTTCTCTTTTATTGCAAGCTCTTTGGTCTTCTCCGGTGATGCACACACAGAGATGCAGCTGCATCCCTTCCAAACTCTAATTCAGGAAGCTGTCACCTGTGCATGTCCTGTCATGGGAACTTTTTAATGCCTGATGCTGTATTATTTTTAATATTCAGTTGGAAGCCGCCCAGAGTGGCTGTGGAAACCCAGCCAGATGGGCAGGATATAGATAATAAATTATTGTTATTGTTATTGTTATTGTTATTATTACTGTCTCAAATGTACACACCTTGGCTTAATTGCAACGGACATATGGCTTAAGTTTTCAAATCAGACAGAAGCTGGTTCGAGGAGAAAACATATCAAACAGCAGTATTTCTCAATAAACTACAGGGCAGATGCAGCTAGATTTGCATGTGCACAGCTTTAAACACCAGCAGTGGGTGCTCACTGGAGTCCTAGTAAATGTTAATGTGTCAACCGTCTATGTTAGGTTGCATTCCTACACAAAGCTGTCAGTTCCTCTTAAATGAGTAATATGGTCCTTGTGTTTTGTGCATGTGCCATTTACCAATGTATTCTCCATCCAGGCTCCACAACCGAACAGTACGGTCAGTTGAACAGGATAGCAGGATGTTCTCTTCATCTATAACTTCTAGCCTATTTGTCAAGCCAGAAATGACAACCAGTTAGAAACCCATGTGCACAACTTATTTTTGTTAAAGGTTAAGCCAATACTTACGATGGAACCAGATTCAAATGAGCTCTCCAGTGGTTCACATCTGTGGCAACAGAAAGGAACAGAACATAGGACTCAGCTACATTAGTAAAGAAAAAGAGTTTTATGTGCATTATAACACCATGTCACCAGATGGAGCTGTGGAGTCCTGTCCTTCGGCAACGTGTTTTCCCTTTATGAAGTTCACAACATGTTTTTCTGAAACACTTTTTTGATGTCTCTAGATCCAGCCTCAGTTCATGGATAAAACATACATTACAGTATGTACTAACATACAAAAACAGTAAGGTGTGTTTGAAGTCACATGAAGGGCAATCCTATACATGTCTACTCAGAAGTAAACACCATTGATTTCAATTGGATTAATTCCCAGGTAAATGATATTGCAGGGACACAGGTGGCGCTGTGGGTTAAACCACAGAGCCTAGGACTTGCCGATCAGAAGGTCGGCGGTTCGAATCCCCGCGACGGAGTGAGCTCCTGTTGTTCGGTCCCTGCTTCTGCCAACCTAGCAGTACGAAAGCACGTCAAAGTGCAAGTAGATAAATAGGTACCGCTCCGGCAGGAAGGTAAACGGCGTTTCCATGCGCTGCTCTGGTTTGCCAGAAGCAGCTTAGTCATGCTGGCCACATGACCCGAAAGCTGTACGCCGGCTCCCTTGGCCAATAAAGCAAGATGAGCGCCGCAACCCCAGAGTCGGTCATGACTGGACCTAATGGTCAGGGGTCCCTTTACCTTAAATGATATTGCAACTCACTGAGTCCAACTGGACTTGCTTTTAAGTACACATGTGCATTTGTGCTGTCAATCTATAACCCAAAAGCAAAGATGCTAAACATCTCTACTTTAAGTAAAATGTGTTGTAATCTTCAAGCCTAGTCAGAGGAATGTGCCATTCTCCAGGCACCCGGCTCAAATTACTTATTGACCTCCCTGTCTGCGACTCCCGGCAGGAGACAGGCGGGGTCTCTATCGGCGATCCTCCTCAAACGTGAGAAGAACACACCACTCTTCCCTCCTCCCTATCTTCCCCAGGAGGGGGAAAGAGACAGACAGAAATGTATTTACATGCCTTTATTTCTGTCTATGCAGCAGTACAGAGAAACACGTCTGTACTCTCCAAACACCAACAGCAGAGAGAGAAACTCCACCCCTGTACTTCCAGTACATGTCAGGTGACACTCTGAGCTAACATCCGGTGCTCAGTACAGTGAATAGACTGTCCCTTTGCTCCCACGGTACAGTCACAAACATCAACATCCTGTTTGGCTTTTCCAATCTATAACCCAAAAGCAAAGATGCTAAACATCTCTACTGTAAGTAAAATGTACATGTAGACATACACTTTGGGGCTTCTTGTTCTGGATCCTGAAGAGCATAATCTTTGATGTCATGGACATACACGTATCCATCCTCATCGGCAGCATACAAATATGAATCATCAGCAGTCGCGGCAATGCTGGTAATCAAGGATTTCCCTCTTGACTGGATCACACATTGATGCAAACCACGTTGTTAGTTAACACAGTTACATAACTTCTCTATTCTAATGGGAGGAAAACTTCAATCTCCATGCCAGAACAATCAAGGTGTCCTGAAGTTGTCATCATCTAGCACAGCTTTCCCCAACCTTGCACCCTCCAGATGTTTTGGACTACAACTCCCATCAACCACAGTCACCACAATTGTGCCACCCAAGGGCAGCCCCACATAAAGTGCATTGCAGCAAGCCAGCCTTGAGTTACACCTAGCCCATGGGCTGCCAAATCACTGCCCCTGATTTACACCACCTGGGAAGCAGGTGTTAATTGCAATTTGTACATGGGGTCATATGTGATTAACTAACATGGTTGTGGCTTTGGGCTACATATATCACACAAACATTTCAGCTCACAGTACATTCAAACAGAGAATGTTAAGCCTTTGCTGCAATTAAACACAGAACCCCCACCCCAGCAAACATTTCGGCAACTTTCCATCCGCGAAACTTACAGGTGCAAAAGTTGCTATAAGTGGATCTCCAGTGCGCAGGCTCCAGAAATACAGATGGCCTGAAAAATTTGTAACAACAGGGGACAAACCAGTACCAAGCCAGTATCAAAGCAGAAGCATACTTTTGTGGCAACAAAGCATTCATGAGAGCAGAAATGTCTGAAGGCCAGTTCACATAACTGAACGTGTGGCTTGAAGTGGCTCTTAACATTTGAGTAATCATCATGTAACCAGCGGGATTTGTAATGATGATTACAAGCGGTCCTACATAACAGCTCTCCAAATGAGAGACCACTGGATTATGGGACACAGGGAGAATCTCTGGTGAATTTTTGAGACCAACAATTTACACCAACTGGAAATAACAATGAAGGAAATCCAGTCTGTCCGTCTTGGTTGCATTAGAACTAAACCAGGAGAATGTAGTAAATGAAATCGATGCCTGAAATTCAGCACTCCATGATAGTACAACAGTAATGACAAAATACAGTTGGTAGATCACACTCCTATACAATGTTTAAAAGGCGCAGGATGCCAAGGCCCAGACCTTATGTCCTCCATGGCCCCTGCTCCACTGTCCCTAAGCCTCAGGCCTCTTATCTCTTGCAGGTACCCCTCCTTCATGATCCTAGCAGCATGCGCAACTTTGTTACCTTAGAAATCAGCATGGCAATTACTTCCTGCTCTGCAAAGGCATGTGCAAGGGCTTCTGCAGTGTTGTTGACAGACAAACCTTTGGCCCTGCGGATGTCGCTGAACCAAAGCTCCCATCGTCCCTGGCCATGGGCCATGCTCGCTGGGGCTGACAGGAGTAGCAGTTGAGCCACATCTGGAGGGCCAAAGGACCCCCACCCCTGTTCTATATGCTTCCACTTGTACAGGAGGCTGCACAAGCCCTTTCCCCATAGGGGAGTTGCTCCAACCCCTTGATGATTTTGAATGACTAGGTTAGTTTGGTTGCCTTGAGTTTTGGTAGGCTACAACACCAGCGGGTTGTACAGGGACGCGGGTGGCGCTGTGGGTAAAACCTCAGCGCCTAGGACTTGCCAATCATCAGGTCGGTGGTTCGAATCCCCACGGCGGGGTGCGCTCCCGTTGCTCGGTCCCAGCGCCTGCCAACCTAGCAGTTCAAAAGCACCCCCGGGTGCAAGTAGATAAGTAGGGACCACTTACTAGCGGGAAGGTAAACGGCGTTTCCGTGTGCTGCGCTGGCTCACCAGATGCAGCTTGTCACGCTGGCCACGTGACCCGGAAGTGTCTGCGGACAGTGCTGGCTCCCGGCCTATAGAGTGATATGAGTGCACAACCCTAGAGTCTGGCAAGACTGGCCCGTACAGGCAGGGGTACCTTTACCTTTACCTTTTACAACACCAGCCACATTTCACCCATCTTACCTTGTGGCCCATTGGAAACAAGCGAGGCTGCAGCCGATTCAAATTTCACCGCCCGGGTCTTTAGAAAGATTATGCGGCTAACACTTGTATCGACAGCTGGGGAGGGCAAAAAGAGAAGACTTGCTCCTTTAAAGGAAACAGCATTAAATATTCAAATACTTTCATTAAGCTACAGTCAAAAGGCACAATTTGCATGCAAGCACTCCTGCCATTAACTTTCCTGATGTTTACATTTACATTTCCACTCCCGTGGATTTCAGATGCTTCATTCCAAACCCCCTCTTACTATTGAGTAGATAAAAGGTGTTTTGCTAGGTTGAACTCTGAAATGTATACAGTGGTACCTCGGGTTAAGTACTTAATTCGTTCTAGAGGTCTGTTCTTAACCTGAAACTCCTGGGGCCTCCTGCTACCGCTGCGCCGCTAGAGAACAATTTCTGTTCTCATCCTGAAGCAAAGTTCTTAAGCTGAGGTACTATTTCTGGGTTAGCGGAGTCTGTAACCTGAAGCGTATGTAACCTGAAGCTTATGTAACCCAAGGTACCACTGTATAAGACTTGCTAGATTTTTGTGTCTGTATGGTATAAATTTATTAAGTGCCAAATCAAAGAATAAAAACTCTTTGTCTCACTTCAGTTAACTAGGATGGGGGATTGGGCCTCCTCTGTTGCCATGCCGAGACTTTGGAATTCCCTTCCAAGGGAGGCCTGCCTCACTCCCTCACAGTTAGCTTTCTAATGCAATGTACAGTGGTACCTCAGGTTAAGAACTAAATTCATTCTGGAGGCCTGTTCTTAATCTGAAACTGTTCTTAACCTGAAGCACCACTTTAGCTAATGGGGCCTCCTGCTGCCGCCGTGCCGCCAGAGCACGGTTTCTGTTCTCATCCTGAAGCAAAGTTCTTAACCCGAGGTAATATTTGTGGGTTAGCGGAGTCTGTAACAAGAAGCGTATGTAACCCGAGGTATCACTGTAAATACCTGGCTGTTTTGTCAGGCTTTCAGTCTGCCAACTGACTAAAAACTAAAAGTAATCTAAAAAAATAATAATCTAAGTGTTGCATCTGACAATATGCAAGTTGCATTTCATTCACACAACTGGAGTTGCCCTTTCTCTCCTTGCATGCCCCCAAAATCTGCTCCAGGGGGGTCACCGAAATGTAGCAGTGTTTATTTCCTTATGGCTTTCAACCTGACCCTATGAATGCATGCAGAGTTGCCACAGACCAAACAGTTGTTTGTACTATAGCAACTCAAATAACATATGCATGACAAATGGGACAGGGATGGTTGTTTAAAAGTCCTTATTTCAAGATAATAAGAGCTGTATACCAAGACATCTGCTCACAATCACAATACTATTTGCAAGGGAGGGGTGTGTGTGGGACTAGTACTATATTAGAGACTTCAGACCTTAACTGAAGATGCAGGGTCACTTCCTGCCCACCCATCCGCAAATTGGGAGCTGATGTGGAAAGTTGTAAAAAACAGCAACTGTCATTATATTGAGCTGGCTACGTCACATCCTTGTGGGGTAGAAAATGGTGTCTCTCTCAACCATAACAGGCCTGTTAGCCAATAAAACAACTTGGGATGGGCTTCACCTTTCAACTTCCATGTTTTTCATGTCTATTCAGTTCCACAGGCAATGATTCATACAGAATGATTCATTCAGACATAGTAGTCCTGGATAAAGGGTGAATCTGTTTTCTGCAGTATCTTTTTTAGACAAGTGAAACTTACGTTTGGTACTAACAGAGGCAGCGGCAACCGAAGTGTGGAATTTATGACATATGTGACCAGAGATCATATTCCAAACAATAATTTCACCATCATAACTTGAGGTTGCAAGGAGAGTAGGTGGGCACTGAGCAATGCACAAAATATCTTCTTTGTGTCCCCGGTTCTGGGAGAGAGGGAGTGAAAAAAACAGTGCTGGTTGTCCTTTGTGCTTGTCGCTTCGGAGCTGTATTTCATGTATCAATCAATGGGCAGTTCAAGCCCTGCAAACTGGCACCACATAAGACTGAACTGTGGTCAACCACAAAGCCTCAAATGTCAATATTGCTGCTATATATCCATTCCCCCCCCCCATTGAGAACAAGTCTTCATAAAAGATAAGGTAGAAACTTTTAGCAGACCAACTTTTACCCCTTAGAATGTACAGGACTTCTGGGTTATATTGAGCTCATAATATACGCTAGGAATTTGCTGAAGCTCAGCAGCTCATGCACATTCACAGAAAATAGTAAACTACAGAATATCCCCCTTATTGGGCCCTCCTTCACAGAAAAACCAACAGTAGTCATTTGGTCTCTACTAGGGATGTGAGAGAAATCATTTTGCACTTCCCGAACAGATGTGCAAACTAAAATACAGGCATACTTCCTAGTTTGCAAGTCTCCTGATTTTGCAATGCAAATGGGAAAGTGCTCATAAAAAATGATGATATTAGTGAAAATAAAGTTTAAAAAGCTTTATGTTACAGGCAATTGTTTGCAAAAATGTGTGTATATTATAGAGAAAATTCCATACAGAAATGCATATATTAAATGAAATGCATTCAAAAGACATTTGAATTTTCATGCATACTTTTTTTTTTTTTTTTAATGCAAACTGATAGGAAATGGGGAGAACTGAACTTAAAGGCTGGAAAAAAGAGAACCAGGCAAAAACTGAAATTGTCCAGTTTATCCAGTGCTAGTTTTAGAGTGGATCTGCACACAGGGGGGGAAACACTATAAAAAGTCATAAATCATAGAAAAAAGGGAAAAACCGCTATATAAAATTGCATAGAAAAATTTTGCGCTGGACTTCCGGTCGGCGCCAGCGCTTAATGGCGGTCCGAGCCTCGAGCTCCGAGGCAGGACTGCTCCGTTAGTTCGGGTCTTACCCGCTACGGCAAGCGGGGGACCCCTAAAATCACAGGCGCGGAGCCTGTGAACAAAGGAGATTCGGTGGGCACCCTTTGCGCCCCCCGGTACTGTGAGGGAGCCTTTTTAAAGGCTTCTGAGCGGCATCGGGGTAAGCGCGGTGCTGAGAGTCGTCACCCAGCTAGCGGAGTGAAGCCGCGTCGCCATGAGCGGAGAGCGCCGATTCCTTCCTGCAATTGGAATTTGACCACAACACCCGTGAGTAAGATTGGAAAAGTAACGGGACTTTAAAAAAAAAAAAAATTGGCTGAAAACGGGAAAGGCAAAAATTAAGGAAGTCTGCCTCCCCGGAACTGCAGAAGGAATAAAGCAACGAAAATCAAGCTGCACTTAAAGGGAACCTTTCTAATTTTTTTAAGCTGTCAAACTGACATCGGACTTAAAACCTCCCCCCAGATTGGCAGGAGAAGGGGGGAAGGGATTGGAACGTTGTTAATCTGCTGGAAAATTAATGGAAAATTAAGACCTTCCATTGCCAAATCCCCTGGGGTCGGGCTGCCCAAACAAGACACCGGGATGTGGACTGTCAAACTTTGAGAAGTGGGGACTTGTTTGCAAAAAAGTTATCGGACCTTAGATGTACTTTGCTGCATTTTGGTCACATAGAAAAATAGAGACATTACAATTTGGACATTGGAAACTTTTGGCTACTGTTATACTCCCTTGCTTCTTTGTTTTCTTCATCTCTGCCATTTGGATACAATTGAATGCTCCCTCTAGAGGGCTCTATCTGAAACTGTTGCACTTGAAAAAGTAACAGTGGGATTTTCCACTTGGGAATCAACTCTGTGAAAACGACCTTGAGGATATGAGTGCCCCTACAGAAGAGATAGTAACAAGGCAGAAAGCAAAACAATCTCACAAGAAAAGGGCCTCTATATCAGGAACTGCAGCTGTGCAGGAAAAAACACCAGCTTCTATGGATCCTATGACTCAGGCTCTACTTAAAATAAATCAATCCCTGGAAGCATTGACAAAACTTTCGACAGAGAATTCTAAAAAATTAACAGAGTTGACAACAAGGTTGGATGTGAATACGGCTAGTGTTGCATCGAACACAGATTCTATAAATAGATTAATTCAGGAAAGTTCAGAAACACGAAAGATTGCAGAAAGTGCAAAAATAACGGCTGAAGAGACAAGGGAAAAATTTGGGCCTATTATTAAAAAAGTGAATGAGCATGATGCAGCCCTCTCCTTACTGGAACTTCAACGTAAAGAGAAGAATTTAAAATTTAGATTGGTGCCTGAAGGGGAAGGGGACAACCTTGTGAAATTTCTCACAGAGAACATCATAACTTTTTGGCGGGAGGAATGGGAGGAAGATGAGGAACTTGAGATAATATCAGCCTTTCGACTGGGTAGAAGGCAGGACAAAAAACCAAGGGACTGCTTAATTACATTGAGATCAAAAGAAGAAAGAGATAGAATATTGAATTTGCACTATCAAAAGGCATTGGTGATCCAAAATTGTCAGATACAGATTTTTAAGGACATTCCTAAATACATTTTAGAGGTGAGAACATATTACAAGAGTTTAGTAGACCTGCTGAAGAAAAACACTATACCATTCAGATGGGAATTTCCACAAGGATTGTCCTTTAACTTTAATGGAAGGAAGATTAAAATAAAAACAATTCAGGACAAAGAACTATTTCTAGAGAAGTATCTGGAGGATCTGCAGAAAGGAACCGTGGAGGAGAGGGAACCACCCGATATAGCAAATTTGTCATTTGGACTTTCACTACCACCATCGGAGGAAGAGCAGAAGCTTGGAGCAGTTGGAGGAACAGCTACCTAAATACAAAATGTCTCTGCAACTCCTTAGTTGGAACTGTAATGGTTTGAACCTTCCTCGGAAAAGAAGACAGGTTTTTCACATTTTGAAGAAAGAACAATTAGACATAATATGTTTGCAAGAAACCCATATTGCCAGGATACACAGGAAATTATTAATAAATAAGAGACTCGGTCAAGAATTCATCTCATCAGACAAAGTAAAGAAAAGAGGTGTGGTGATCTATGTAAAGGAAAAGTTGGCTCCAAAATTAATATTTAAAGATGAACAAGGAAGATACCTGGCAATTGAAATACAAATTCAAGGAGAAAAGATATTAATTGTGGGAGTTTATGCCCCAAATGAAGGGAAGGCTGAATTTTTTAGGAAGTTGCATGAGACATTAGTTGACTTTTTAGATTATAAAATCCTAATGATGGGAGATATGAACGGAGTTGTCTCAACAAACATGGACAAAGCACAGAGACAAGTGATCTCGAAAGAAGGGAGACTACCAAAGATCTTTTTTGAAATGACTGAAACAATGGACTTGATTGACATTTGGAGAACTAAGAATCCTTTAGAGAGAGAGGGAACTTTCTTCTCAGAAGCAAAAATGACATGGACAAGAATAGACCAAATTTGGATTTCTAGCAGTCTGGCGTCAAGAACAAAAAAAGTAGAAATCTGCCCAAAAACGTGCTCCGACCATAATGCGGTCAAGATGGAGATGAAACTAACAACAACTGGTTCCTTTAGATGGAGAATGAATGACACCCTATTCAAGGACGAAGAGATCCATAAGAAGGCCCTTAAAACATTAAAAGATTACTTTGAGATCAACAAGAAAACAGATGTGGAAAAAAGAATAGTTTGGGACGCAAGCAAAGCCGTGATGCGAGGTTTCCTAATTCAACAAAATTCTATTAAGAGGAAGCAACAAAATGAAAAGAAGGAAAAAATTCTAGAAAAAATAAAAGAAGGAGAGAAGAAGTTGAGGTCCAAACCAAAGTCTCATGAGATTTTGAGAGAAATAAAGTTTCATCAGATGCAATACATGGAACTCATGAACCAACAAATAGAATGGAAGATAAAGCAAATGAGACAAAAAACTTTTGAATCAGCGGATAAATGTGGGAAACTTCTGTCATGGCAATTGAAAAAAAGGCAGAAAATGAATACGGTAACAAGTTTAGAAATGGATGGAAAGATTATCCACAAACCCAACGAGATTAACAATTGTTTTCAAAGCTTTTTTAAGAAATTGTATGCACAAGGGCCAACCAACGAGCAAGAAATAGAAGAATTCATTAGAAAATACGGCTTACCAAAAATCTCAGAACAAAGTAAAAGGATCTTAAACGAGGAAATAACAGAACAAGAAATAGAGGGTGCCATTCAAAATATGAAATTGGGAAAATCACCAGGACCAGATGGCCTGACGGCCAAATACTACAAAATGCTGAAAGAATGGCTGATACAACCATTGAAGGAAGTTTGCAATGAAATTTTGAAGGGGAAAAAGGCACCTGAATCGTGGAAAGAGGCTTTCATCTCACTTATACCGAAAATAGAGACTGAGAAGAACCAAGTTAAAAACTACCGCCCTATATCTTTACTCAATGTGGATTATAAAATTTTTGCAGACATTTTGGCAAAAAGACTGAAAAGAGTGTTGGCAGATGAGATTCATAAGGACCAAACAGGCTTTCTCCCAGGTAGACATATGTCAGACAATGTGAGGAACATTATAGACATTTTGGAGCTGCTGGACGTTGACATTAATAGGAAAGCAGTTTTGATTTTTGTGGACGCGGAGAAAGCCTTTGACAACATTTGTTGGACTTTTATGAAAAAGAATCTCCAAGGGATGGGGGTAGGACAAGGTTTTGAAAACGGTATAGGTGCAATATACTCTCAACAAAAGGCCAAATTAATTGTAAATAATGTGGTAACAGAAGAAATACCTATAGAAAAAGGTACACGACAGGGCTGCCCAATATCCCCTTTGCTTTTTATATCGGTCCTGGAGGTTTTGTTAAACATGATTAGAAAGGACCAGTTGGTTAAAGGAGTTCAGGTCGGAGTTAGACATTATAAATTAAGAGCATTTGCAGATGACCTAGTATTGACTTTGCAACAGCCAGACACTAGTACTAAAAGAGTATTAGAACTAATTGAAACATTTGGTCGAGTAGCAGGTTTTAAATTGAATAGACAAAAAACGAAAGTGTTGGAAAAAAATTTAACAATGGAAGAAAGAGAGAGTTTTCAGAATGAAACAGGTTTGGAAATTACAAAAAGGGTAAAATACCTGGGGGTAAACTTAACATCCAAGAATGTGAACTTATTTAAGGATAATTATGAAAAATGTTGGTCAGAAGTTAAAAAGGATCTGGAAATATGGTCAAGGCTGAAACTTTCCTTGTTAGGCCGAATCGCTACTATTAAGATGAATGTATTGCCTAGAATGCTGTTTTTATTCCAGACGTTGCAGATTGTGGACAAGATGGACTGTTTCAAGAAGTGGCAGAAAGACATATCAAAATTTGTCTGGCAGGGCAAAAAGCCCAGAATTAAATTTAAGATTTTAACTGATGCAAAGGATAGAGGGGGGTTTGCCCTGCCGGACTTAAGACTTTATTATGAATCAGCAGCTTTCTGCTGGTTGAAACACTGGCTACTTCTTGAGAATACTGACATTTTGGATCTGGAAGGGTATGACAACAGTTTTGGTTGGCACGCATATTTATGGTATGACAAGGTAAAGGTGTATAAAAGTTTTAAAAACCATATTGTAAGGAAAGCATTGTACAACGTTTGGATTAGATACAAAGACATGTTGGAAAGTAAAACCCCTAGGTGGGTGTCACCAATGGAAGCTAGGGAAGTAAAAAAGCTTAATATGGATTCTAAATGGCCAAAATATCATGAGATCATAGATTACGATGGTGAAAGGGTGAAACTTCAGAGTTATGAGAAACTAAAACCTAAGGTTCGAGATTGGTTGCATTACTATCAGATAAATGAGACGTTTAAACAGGACAGGAAAATAGGATTTCAGAAAGAGAAGTCAAAATTAGAAACAGAATTGTTGGAACCCAATACTAAGAATTTATCAAGAATGTATAACTTGCTGTTAAAATGGAATACACAGGATGAAACGGTGAAATCAGCTATGATCAAATGGGCACAAGATATAGGTCATGATATTATGTTTGCTGACTGGGAACAATTATGGACCACCGGTATTAAATTTACTGCATGTAATGCTTTAAAAGAAAATATTATGAAAATGATCTACCGGTGGTACATGACCCCAGTCAAGCTAGCAAAGATTTATCATTTGCCTAACAATAAGTGTTGGAAATGTAATGAGACTGAAGGCACTTTCTACCACCTTTGGTGGACCTGCCCAAAGGTTAAAGCTTTCTGGGAAATGATCTATAATGAAATTAAGAAGGTCCTTAAGTGGACTTTTCCTAAGAAACCAGAGGCTTTCCTTTTGGGTATGGTGGGCCAAGTGGTGTTAAGAAAGGATAGGACTTTTTTTATGTATGCCACTACAGCAGCAAGAATTCTACTGGCAAAGTATTGGAAGACGCAAGAATTACCTACTCTGGAAGAATGGCAAACAAAGGTGATTGACTTTATGGGACTGGCCGAGATGACGGGCAGAATCCGGGACCAGGGGAAAGAGACAGTGGAAGAGGACTGGAAGAATTTTAAAATATATCTTAAAAATAATTGTAAAATTGAGGAATGTTAAGATGTCAGGGGGTAAGAAGTAAAGAATTGCAGCAGTAAACAAAAAAAAAAAAAACTCAAGAAATACTTACGAAAAGGAATTAAGACAATGGACTTAAGGGTTGCTAAAGAATTATTAAACAAGGATGCAGGGATGGGGAGGTATGGGGAAGTCAAAGAAAAAAAGGTTATGAACCGATGAGTATGAAGTTATATTGTGTTATATTGCTGTTTATTATCTGTGTGGAAAAATAATAAAAATTATTATAAAAAAAAAAAAAAAAGAAAAATTTTGCGCTCTACAGCTCCATCTGGTGTTGCATGTTTATAATGCATTCAAAACACTGTTTTTGACTAATGTAGCTGAGTCCTTACAGTTTTATAATCTGGCATAACTAGCTCCATGCATACTATTCAAAGGCATCATAAATAAATAAATAAATAAATAAATAAATACTTACTTACTTACTTACTTACTTACTTACTTACTTACTTACTTATACCCTGCCCATCTGGCCGGGCCTCCCCAGCCATTCTGGACTTACTAAGGCAGAGGTTAAGTTCCAGTGAGCTGAACAGAACTCTACCTGCTTCAGACTGCACTGCATACCACCTATATGAAATTCTACATATCAAATACCATATATGTGCTCAGCATCAATAAAGAGTTTTCGAAGTATACAAAAAAATCATTTAGATTTGAAAAAGGCCAAGATGGAATCTTACTATATCATCCTGCCAATGGGCTTGAGGTTTCTGAAAGTGATGAAAGTTTTCTGTGGAATCCTGCAACATACATACATCCAAACAAAAAGATACATATGTGTGAACATAAGGATATATATGTGTTTTATAAGTCTGTGACAAAAAGTCTGTTTCTGCTTGTTCCTCCCCTTTTTGACTCTGACACCAATGTTGTTAGCCAGATGTGCAAAAAGAGAGTTTGGCCTTAATTCTACCATCCCATTGGCCAGGCTCAGTATCTTCCCCACCTATTTTCTACCCCAGGGCTTTGGCACAATGTGAAATTTCAATAATGAATCATGATACCGTATCAAAATGCTTTTCATATGCAATTTTGCTACTTACATAAAACAAGTTTATCCTTCGATCCCATCCAACACCTACGATATACCTGGAAGAAGAGTGAGCAAACAAATGTTACACGTATATTTAGGGCTGCCATATGTCCAGGCGGATTTTTGCTGAATCGGCAAAATGTTCGGGAAAACCCAGATTTCTTTTTTTTAAAAAAAAACCTTTTTGAAAAGCACCCCCTCCCCCCAAGCTCAACTTTGTCCTGACTTTCACTTTGGGGAATATGACAACCCTACATATATAATTAGATCATATTCTAGAAATAGCACAACCCAATTTGGTTTCAAGGCACAGGAACAGAGGAAACTCCCTTAAACTAAGTCAGATCATTTGTCCATGCAGCTTAGTATTGTCTGCACTGACTGGCAGCAGCTTCCCAGGTTTTTTCGGGCTGGGGTGTCTCCCGGAGAGCCTTACCCGGAGATGTTTGGATTTGAACCTGGGACTTTCTGCATGCATTATACGACACCCCCCTCCCCCAAATTATATTTCCCATGAAAAGGTCTGTTTCATAAATATTTTAACATGAGGATGTGGACAGAATCCTTGAAAAAGTGAGAGCTACCAAACGTGTTGAAATATACTTGGAGTCGAGAGTGGATTACATGCTCTTTATTCAGTTCATAGTGGTGAGGAGGAATGGAAGTTCCCCCAGAATGTCTGCTTTATATACATTATTTACACAATGGGCCCCACGTGATTGGCTAATTCCGGGATTCTCCTGTAGGCCAATCAGGTTGAGGATCACTTCCACCTGGAGCTGGATTGGGTGGCTCCTGTGGACCAATCAGACTGCTGCATTCTGAATCCTATTGTTCTAGGGCCAATCAGACTGCTGCATTTGGATCCTATTCAACTCAGTACATAACATGTGTACTAAATCCTTGCCCTTCCTGGCTCTTAAAAAAGGGGCAGCGGGGGACTGGCTAAGTGAGTGAAGGGTCAGTGGCTCCTTAGAACAAGGCATGCCTAAAGGAGGCAGTTGCAAGGCCTCTATTGAAAAATCCAGACCTGAATCCTGAATTATGGGATAATTATCGGCCAGTTTCTAATATCTCAGCTCCAGGTGTGTTTTTTTGGAGGAGATAGATGGATCTAGATCCATTTCAGGCCTGATTATGGGACAGAGATAGCTTTGGTCACCTTGGTGAATGATTTGTGCTGAGAATTGGATAGGGGGAGCGTGATGGTTCTGCTGGCCTTTTGATATCAGTGACCATGGTATCCTTCTGGGATGGGATAGGAATTGGAAGTACTTTTTTTTTTTACAGTTGCATAGCATATACCCACTAGCAAGGTAAAGGTGAAGGTGAAGGTAAAGGTAAAGGTACCCCTGACCGTTAGGTCTAGTCGTGACCGACTCTGGGGTTACAGCGCTCATCTCGCTTTACTGGCCGAGGGAGCCGGCATACAGCTTCTGGGTCATGTGGCCAGCATGACTAAGCCGCACATTCAACCCTTAGCATTCCTTGCCTAAAAACTGAAAAGCATTTGAGGTAGCAGGAACGTGGGAAAGGCCAACCCAGAAAGGCAGAGGATCCACCATCAATGGTCTCACTCAATATAAGGCGAAGAAGTCCTTTGTTATGTACTAAGCTTGGATCCTAAAACAATAGGCAAGTAGGATCCTAGAATGCAACAACTGATTGGCTTGCAGGAAAAGACCAATCAGGCTCCAGGAGGACGTTAATCAGCCTATTAGGCTGGTAGGATCGTAGAATGCAACAACGGATTGGCTTGCAGGAGAAGACTAATCAGGCTCCAGGAGGGAAGCAGAATCAGCCAGTCAGACGGGACTCATTGTGTAAATAATGTATATAAAAGCCTGAGGTTTGCCGGGCAATTCAATCACTGTCTTTCTTACAAGCTGCAATAAAGAGCATGAAATCACTACAGGACTCCGAGTATATTTCATCCTTACAGCAAGGATATTTTGTGGAACGCTCATGGGGGAGGAGCAATTTAGGTGACAAAGATACGATACATGTCAGATTCTCAGAATGCCATATGGAGAAGAGAAATGCACCTGAATATAAATAAATTAACCACCTCTTCCCTAAGATGTCACCCTTCAATGGCAAGATCTAGTTATGGTCTGCATTGCTTACTTGTTTTTGTTGACTTCCACATAGGTGCAGTCACAGACTTCGTCACTTTTGTCTTCTGCAGGTAAGAAAAACACAGCAGCATTGCTACATCCAAGTCGTATGAGTTTTCAACAGACATAACATTTTTCTGGCCGTTTGCGTCAGCATGCTGCTTACCTCTTTTCAACGTGTGCAAGCAATGCCCATTATTGTAATTCCATACATTCAAACAACCATCTCGTCCTCCTGTGATTAGTCTAGAACGTGAATGAAATAAATGCATCATTTATTCCACCTGCGTAGATACTTGTGTGCCAGGGGTGGGAACACACAACTAAAATTCATATAGAGTGGGGGTTCCCCCCCCAAAAAAGGCGTATTTAGAAACATACCTTCTTCTGCTAGGATCGAAGGTGAGGCAGGTTACCGCAGAACCACCATGAGCATTGCCAAATTCAAATAAGTGCTTTCCGCTATCAAAATCCCACACCTTGACCACCTTAAAAAAAAACACACACACATACATACATACATAC
The DNA here is from genome assembly GCF_951804945.1 of Podarcis cretensis. NCBI lineage: Eukaryota > Metazoa > Chordata > Lepidosauria > Squamata > Lacertidae > Podarcis > Podarcis cretensis. The sequence continues at coordinate 27,974,673 of NC_137173.1, read as the reverse complement.
ATACATACATACATACATAGGAAAGCATCTGAATAAACACCATCGTCAGGATTCAATGGCTCACATTTGAAAGAGAAGTAAAAATTAGTCTAGTTCTATGCATAGAAAATGGGACATGGGTGGTGCTGTGGGTTAAACCACAGAGCCTAGGGCTTGCTGATCAGAAGGTCAGCGGTTCGAATCCCCAAGACGGGGTGAGCTCCCATTGCTCAGTCCCTGCTCCTGCCAACCTAGCAGTTCAAAAGCACGTCAAAGTGCAAGTAGATAAATAGGTACCACTCCGGCAGGAAGGTAAACAGCGTTTCCGTGTGCTGCTCTGGTTCGCCAGAAGCGGCTTAGTCATGCTGGCCACATGACCCGGAAGCTCCCTCAGCCAATAAAGTGAGATGAGCGCCGCAACCCCAGAGTCGTCTGCGACTGGGGTCCCTTTACCTTTTTATGCATAGAGGGCAAATGCAAAAAACTCAACCACATGTGTCAAAATGGAACAGCTACGCATTGGCACATTGGGAAATACATGGAGTTGGTTCTATTTTACAGTATCATTTCACTTACAGAACCCTCACAGCAGCTCACAACATGCCTGAACACTTCGTTGAACTTGCAGCACAAAACTGGCTTCTTATGGGAAGTAACCAAGTGAGGATCTGGAGGCAATCTTCCTTATGGAGAATAAAAAACAAAAGAAGTGAGGATCAAACCATCAATACAGCAGTAAGTACACCTGTATGGAGCTTGTCTGGATGGCAGCCTCTCCAGAAATGATTTAGAATTGCAGTATGTGGGAAATGTGGGGAGGTTTTTTTCTTAATTAAGTCTTGCTGCTTAATGTTAAGTGAGAACCAGCCTGGAAAAAATCAGGTTCTGACACCTGTTCCTTATACAGCAAGGGAGGTGTGTATGCACAGCTGATGTGAATATACGGTAGTTGAAGTTCAGGGGTGTGTCTGCTGAGCTAAATATCCTCATCTGGGGCTGGCAGGGGTGCTGTTGACTACTTAAAGGGCTTGAGGCACTAGCCCATTATAAAAATTTGCATTAAGATTAGGGGCGGAAGGATCTGTCAATGTCAGTTCTCTCCATTTTTCCAGTCCTAAACTCAGTGCTCCATATTTTGCAGTCCAACAACACCCTGGGATCTCGTCAAGATTATTTTCAAAAAGAAAATTTTAAAAGGTTTGAATTAAACATGGAATTTAACATTTTGTGGTTTTGTAATGTTTTCATCTCTGTAAATTAACCCTTGTTGGCATCAGTTTCTAGTATTCCATTCCCCATAAATACAGGGGCGTAGGAAGAGGGAAGCGGGGGGTGCGGTCTACCCCAGGGCGTCATCCCTGAGGGGGTGACAAAATGGCACGCCACGGGGGATGGCACTTGCCGCGGGGCCTGGCCTGCAGCGCGCCCGAGGCACGCGGCTTTCCTGGGAGTGACAGGGTGGCTCAGGACCCCACGCTGCCCGAAATAGCAGCGTAGGGCTTGTGTCTGCCAGGCAGATGCTGTGGGCAGCTCACCGTGGCACCCCCCGGACGGATCGTCGTGGCGTCCCTGTGGACGGATTGTCCTGCCCCCGCTGCTCCAGGTGCCAGAGCAGCTAGCTACACCCCTGCATAAATTCAGATCTTAGATGTTTAAGGGCCAAACTATAGTGGTACCTCAGGTTAAGAACTTAATTCGCTCCGGAGGTCCGTTCTTAACCTGAAACTGTTCTTAACCTGAGATACCACTTTAGCTAATAAGGCCTCCCACTGCTGCCGCCGTGCGATTTCTGTTCTCACCCTGAAGCAAAGTTCTTAACCCGAGGTACTATTTCTGGGTTAGCGGAGTCTGTAACCTGAAGCGTCTTTTACCTGAGGTACTACTGTACTATGTGTTGTTCATCATGTGATTAAACAAACGTGAATAATCATGCTGCTTTTCTTTTAGAGAAAAAGCAACCAGAGTTTTCCCAATGACCCCAATTTGGATTGGGCCTCAAACTAGTTTCCTGGTGTCAAATTATTTTTTCCTGGCCACTCCCTCCCACCCCAAATTCATGGCTTACTGCTAACATCTCATTCACTCCTTTCTCCTGCTCTGGAGGGTAGGACTCGAACCAATGGCTTCAAGTTGGAAGAAAGGAGATTCCTACTAAACATTTGGGGAAACTTTGTGACAGTAAGCGCTGTTTAGCAGTGGAACAGACTCCCACGAGAAGTGGTGGACTCTGCTTCCTTGGAGGTTTTTAAGCAGAGTTTGGATGGCCATCTCTCCTGGATGCTTTAGCTGAGATTCCTGCATTGCGGGGGGTTGGACTAGATGATCCTCAAGGTCCCTTCCAACTCTAAGATTCTATTATTCTTTTATTCTAAGTCAAGCATGGGCTGATTTTCAGCAGAAAACTGGCAAGGGACCCCAATCCAGATTAGAAACACTTTCCAGATTGGGGACTCAATGGCATTTTTTCTCCAAAATAAACATATCCATGAACACTCATTTAAACACATAGTTTGGCTCTAAGACCATGAGTTCTGGTCTGTTTGCTTTCTTCTTTTACCGTAGTCTTAAATGGAGAATAGCCAGTGTATCCGTGGCAACGCAGAGCGATCTTATGCCTGGTATGTAGTGGCAAGCACTAATCTCTCCTTTAATTCCACTGTTTTTTGAACAGGCTGTGAATAAGCAAGTCTGGTCCTCAACATCCCAAATCTGCAAAAATAATAATTGAGACACGCTAAAGAGAAAGTACTGAAGACGTAACAAGTGTAACTCAACATATGCAAAAAACAGAGACAGACCTTCACTGTGTTGTCCGTTGACATGGAGAATATTTTATCCTCTTCAGATATGTGGACATAGAAGACAGGGGCCATGTGGCCTCTGAGCATACCTGTTGGCCTTCTGCAATTGGACCAGAACATTAAAGACTGAGTAGCTTCAAACATATAATGAAACAAAAGAGATGGATTAACATTGGCCCTACTGTAACTGAAACACATACAAATGAGGGAGAATTGTAGTACCAAGTGAGAAAGACGGATGAGCTAGCGCAGTGTGGCCACATCCACACCGTACTTTTTTTTTAAAAAAAAAAATTATTAAAGTTTTCATGGTTTACACAGGTATGCGCAATGTCTATTTTTTCAAGTTACATTTTCCATAGGTCAGTTTCATTTGCTGAGACATTAGGGTTACATTAGGAATAAAAGGGGGTGAAGAGGTGGAGGGGGGGACACACCATACATTTAAAGCATTCTTAAACCACTTCAACAGTCAGGGATTCACCCCCCCCACCAAAAAAATAAAGAATAATGGGAACTGTAGTTTGTGAATAGTGCTGGGAGTGGGTAGAACACTCACCAACTACAGTTCTCAGGATTCTTTTGCAGGAAGCCCTGACTGTTGAGGTGGTATAAGAGAGCTTTACATGTATCGTGTGGGCATGACCTGTGATTCTTTTGTTCTTGATTCTACCTGCCTCAGATTTTCATGCAATGTTAAGACACCAGTTGGATTCAATCACCGTAACGGTCAATAGCCCTCTGGCAGACAAGGCTGGATGTCAATACAAAGGCATTAAACATTTAAAGCAGTATCATACCGCTTTAAAAAGTCATGGCTCCTCCTAACTCATCCTGTATAGTTTGTTAAGGGGTGCTGAGTGTTGCTAGGAGACCCCCTCACAGAGTTACAGTTCTTAGAGTGGTTTAGCAATCCATCCCTCGTCCCAGGAAACTCTAGGATTCATTAAGAGTTTATTGATCTAGCTGTGGTTTATCTATGCAATATTTCAGAAGACAAATCACAGCAATATTTGTTCTAAATGGTAATAGTTTATAACTAATGGCACAAAGAGTTTAACAAAACCTTATAAGAACAGCTGCATCAATGCAATAAAATCTTACCCAGGCATATAGGGATTCCACATCCGAATGATTCGATCCATCCCACCAGTTACAAGAAGGTTATTCTTTTTACTAAGTGCAAATGTTTTCACTCCTTTGTGGACTCGAAAAACAATCTGATCCCCCTCAGCTCTATGGGAGGGAGATCCTAGGACCAACTGTGCTTTCCTTGCTTTGGAATCTTTCCTGTGTTCTTTTATTTCCTTCATCTTTTGCTCAACATTGGTTGCTCCCACAACGCAACCTGTAGAAGGGCAAATGTTCCTGAATCAACCGTCAGGCCTCAAGTAGACTTTGACACGACTGATAATACACAATAAACAGCCTTACATTTTGGGATTGGAAAATGCAGACCATTTTAACATTTAAGAAAACAGGAGGGAGATTCTTGCAGTGCTTGAAGCTGCACGGTTTCCCACATTCTAGGTAAAAGGAAAGAACATGTAAATATGGTCTTCAGTGGTCACCACTGAACTCTACAGACAGGTCTGACAGATAAGACCATTTAGGCATCAAGAAACTGCTCTCAGGGAAAGATGGTTTCAGACACTGCTCAGATCGGCAGATAGTTATAGGAAATGGGGTGTGTGGGGTCTGGTTGAAAGGCACTGGAGATAAGAGAAATTGCCTTCTGTTATGTACTGAGTTGAATAGGATCCAAACTGCAGCAGTCTGATTGGTCCTAGAACAATAGGATTCAGAATGCAGCAGTCTGATTGGTCCTAGAACAATGCAGCAGTATGATTGGTTGGCAGGAACCACCCAATCATGCTCCAGATATAAGTGAATCCACAACCTGATTGGCTTACAGTAGAATTCCAGAATCAGCCAATCACGTGCAGCCTATTGTGTAAATAATGTATATAAAGCAGATACTTTGCGGGGACATTCATTCATTCCTCCTCACCACTATGAGCTGAATAAAGAGCATGAAATCACTTTGCGACTCTGAGTATATTTCACTTCTGAGTATATTTCACCTTCATAATGGAGATGACAGTAAAAGACACAAAAGGCCTCAACATCCAATCATGTAATCCACACATCTGCCTACCTCCATTTTCTCACTTCCCAACACATCACAGCTCTATGCCAAAACCAAATGTTGAAGGGAATATTTCTGCTGTGTGAAATCTACCACAAGTAAAGGTAAAGGTAAAGGTAAAGGGACCCCTGACCATTAGGTCCAGTCATGGCTGACTCTGGGGTTGCGACACTCATCTCGCTTTATTGGCCGAGGGAGCCGGCGTACAGCTTCCGGGTCATGTGGCCAGCATGACTAAGCCGCTTCTGGCAAACCAGAGCAGCGCACGGAAACACCGTTTACCTTCCCGCCGGAGTGGTGCCTGTTTATCTACTTGCATTTTAGATTTAGATAAATTTATTGTCATTGTCCGTATATACACAGTATACACAACAACGAAAATCAAACACCCAAGACCGGATTCACATACACATTTGCACGTATCTCCAACACACTCATCCTATTCAGACATAATCTATTAAAACATACATAATCCAGAATATAACACAACCTATTAGAAGCATAACATAACCTAAAACCTATCTCATTCTTGGGGATTCAAACCGCCAACCTTCTGATCGGCAAGTCCTAGGCTCTGTGGTTTAACCCACAGCACCACCCGCGAATCTACCACAAGTAGAAGATGCCAATAGAAGTACATAAGCAGAGTCCTGTTGGATCTGTCTGCTCCAGCCAGTTAGGTAATTTTGGGCCCCCAAAATGTCTATTACTTCTAAATTGGCAAGATGTCTGGATTTTTGTGATTTTCCCAAAAAAAGCTCAAAACCTTTCCCTATTGGTATATGCCACACGACTTTTAATTCTTTTTGATGAATTTATTGTTGTTTGCTTTATTTATACACTAGTGTGTTTGATATTATTGTGACTGCAATGCTTGTTGCTTTTTTAACACTACTGTGATTATTGTGAGCCACTTTCAGCTCAACAATTGAAAGGCAGAGTACAACTATTAAATCAGATCGAAAATCAAACCTCTGGAGGCCAGAGGTTCCTCATCCTGCTCTAAACTTTTCATCCTGACTGATCACATGGATGGTACTTGCAACGTGACTACAACACTGTAACATGGGAAGGAAAAGAAATTGTATATAAGCCAAGCAAATGGAAATATGTAAGAACAACTTCCTGGATTCAAAAGCCGAAATATAATTACCTATTACTATGGCTGTAGGCTCATGGCTTGAAGTAGAAATGACTGCTTTAATAGAATCATGGTATTTCAGCTAAAAAGACAGAAAACAAAAATACATTATCAAAATGCTACAAAATATTGGTTAAATAATGTTGTGTTGTTGAGATTGTTTTATCATTGTATTTGGCCCAAATTTACAATGTTTACCTGAGTAACCCAGTCTCCGTGAACTTTCCAACGGATGTAAGTAATATTAGGAGAAAGAGCTGCATTCTCAAGGCTAATATTTGGAAGGTTTTCTGATTTGGGCAGCTTTTTCCACGTTCTGAAACATGTTCAGAGAACATAATAACATTAAAGAAAAATAATTAAGCTTGTCCATGCTATCGAGTTCCTAATTTGGCCATTTATCGTCATAGGAAGCACCTGACCTTTGTTTTGTGATTTGCAAAATGTTGTGAGTTTATTAGTGGAAGCTCTCAGAGCCCCAGCGTGTTGTTTCAGAGTTCACCTCGTAGGTCCCTAACCTTTCTCATCTGTGGGCTCTAAAGCCAATTGCAGCACCTTCATAATTGACTGAAGAGGACACTGCACAACTGGCTAGAGAGAGCCCTGAGTTCTTGCATGACCTTCCAATTAAGTACTGAAACACTGAGTCAAGTTATCTCCCTTTGTTAAGAAGAGTAGATGCTCCTCTTCCCCTTCTGTTCAGCTGGAAAATGTCCTCCCAGATGCCACCCTAACCTTTTGTTAGTTTTGTATTTCTATCTGCAGCAGAGCAGAGACAGGGAAGCAGTGAAATAATGCTCCTCTGCACTAGAGTTGCCACATGGTCATGTGTATTGCAGAAGAGCTTAGGCCCTGTACAGTAAACCGCCAACTTATACGGGGGTTACATTCCAGGGACCATGCCTAAAGCCAAAATCACATATACAGTGGTACCTTGGTTTACAACCATAATCCGTTCCGGAGGTCCGTTTGTAAACCAAAACAGGTTGTAACCCAAGACGCGCTTTCGCCAGTGGGGCCTCCAAATTTTTTTTGTTCGTAATCAAAAAATAAAATAAAATGGGTTGTAATCTTAAAAAAGGTTGCAAACTGGGACACGCACTTCCGGGTTTGACGTGTTTGTAATCCAAAACGTATGCAAACCAAGACATATGCAAACCCAGGTAATCAAAACCCATTGGGTTCAATGGGAGGTGGGATTGACAAAGTCATTTTCCCCTGAACCCTGCCTACTTTCCATCCCCTTTTCATTCATTCATTCATTCATTCATTCATTCATTCATTCATTCATTCATTTTTTGCCAAATGCGTAAAGCTGAATGCGCACAAGTTGAATGTGTACTGCTTACTGTACCCAGAAAAGTTGCTTTCCAGAATCCAAACTTACTAGCTGCATCAGCCGTGTTAAACAGCCACCACTGTAGAAACACAGCAATAGCAGTTCCAAACCTCCCAAGATAACGGGGCCTCTTCTAGGAATTGTTTTCTGTTTCCAGGTTTGTGGCTACCGTTGCTCAGGGAAGTTGGCAACTGGAAGCACACCTTTTGTGGAATGATTAACGAAATGTCTACTTTAGTTCTCAACAGACACTTTCAAATACTTGCCTTAGGACCTCTCCCACAGAACAGATGAGCAAGATATTGACACAGCCCTGCAATCACAAAGAAGGTGCACACTTGAAACATGCTGAAAACAAACTGCAGGAAAGGTCACAATCGGGCGGCTTTCAGGCTTTTGAAGACAAAAACCCTGAGATTAATAGGATGAGTATCTTTTAGCAGCTGTTCTTATTGATAGGGAATCTGTACCGATTGCCTGCTTTGCATGTAGTTATGGACACAGGCCGTATAGTTAAAGCCATGGTTTTGCCAGTAGTGATGTATGGAAGTGAGAGCTGGACCATAAAGAAGGCTGATCGCCGAAGAATTGATGCTTTTCAATTCTGGTGCTGGAGGAGACTCTTGAGAGTCCCATGGACTGCAAGAAGATCAAACCTCTCCATTCTGAAGGAAATCAGCCCTGAGTGCTCACTGGAAGGACAGATCCTGAAGCTGAGACTCCAATACTTTGGCCACCTCATGAGAAGAGAAGACTCCCTGGAAAAGACCCTGATGTGGGGAAAGATGGAGGGCACAAGGAGAAGGGGACGACAGAGGACGAGATAGTTGGACAGTGTTCTCGAAGCTACTAGCATGAGTTTGACCAAACTGCGGGAAGCAGTGGAAGACAGGAGTGCCTGGCGTGCTCTGGTCCATGGGGTCACGAGGAGTCGGACATGACTAAACGACTAAACAACAACATGGACACAGGCATGGTTGCAAGGGAGATTTCCCATTAGAAAATTATGTACAAGAGGGATCTCCCATAGTTCAACCTTGCTTATCTGAAAGTCCTCTACTTTCCCATACATGCTGCATCTAGCCAATACTGTACAACCTCTGGCATTCTCTTGCTATCTGTTGTACTTTCCCTACATATCTACTCCATAATCCGAGGAATTAAACAGCAGCTGTGGCATGCTGGGTTCCTCACCCACTGAGTTTTAAGGCCTACAGTTTCCCTAGCAAGTGTTTTTCCCAATACACACCTTGTCATCTCCATAAAGAATCATGCATTCATCATGATCTGTGTAGCTGAATTGGAGGGGGAAAACAAAGAGGAAGAAAAATTAAGTATTGCTTAAAATCAGTGTTCTGAGCCAAATTAATATTTTGGATTGCACAATAACTTTCAAGACAAACCTGAAGACATATCTAAAGGAGATTATGTTAACACCCAAGGTTTTAGCACAAACTATTGATTTTGCCAATGGGACACAGGTGGCACTGTGGTCTAAATTACTGAGCCTCTTGGGCTTGCTGATCAGAAGGTCGGTGGTTCAAATCCCCACGATGGGATGAGCTCCCGTTGCTCGGTCCCAGTTCCTGCCAACCTAGCAGTTTGAAAGCACACCAGTGCAAGTAGATAAATAGGTACCGCTCTGGCAGGAAGGTAAACGGTGTTTCCGTGTGCTGCTCTGGTTTCGGTGTTCCATTGTGCCAGAAGCGGCTTAGTCATGCTGGCCACATGACCCGGCCACATGAAACTGCCTGTGGACAAACGCCGGCTCCCTCGGCCTGTAAAGCGAGACAAGTGCCGCAACCCCAGAGTCGTCTGCGACTGGACTTAACTATCAGGGGTCCTTTACCTTTTATTATTATTATTATTGATTTTACCAGCTTGTCTTCATGCAGTGCACAGTTAACCAATTGTTATAAGAATTCTAAGGTTTCAAACATGAAATATATCTTCAGAAGTTCATAAGTATATAAAACCATGGCACTCTCCCTCCCTGTGGTTTCCTGCAGTCATGCTTAAAGCATCAGCACTCAGGGCATTCATCATGAAAAATCAAAATGGCATTTAATGTCATAGGGAAATTAAAATGACAACTTAACACAGGCTGGCATTCAGCCCAAGGAGACTCAGAACAGGTTCTGGGGCCTTGGTAGCTACTAGATGTAGTGGCGAAGCTTCATGCTCCGGCACCGGGGGGCGGAGAGCAGGCGGAGGCGAGGTTGGTGCGCGTCCCGGGGGTGGGGCGCCCAGTGCGGGGGGTGCAGCAGTGATGGCACACTGGAGATCGCGCTGCCGGGGGTGGCGCGCCCTCCATGCACTCCTCTTCCTCCGCCAGTGACTAGAGGGTTTTGGGTCCTGATTCTGGGCCTGCTTGGGAGTTCCAAGTAAACCAACCTGAGCTTGAAGAAGAGGATATAAGTGTAATAATAGATATAGCCACACACAGAAGTATGCCATGATTATTAGCAGATAATTGACATAAGACCTGAATTTTGAGTGCCTTACCAGTAATCCACATTCAAAGGTATAGCTTCTAAACCACTAATTTGAAGGTAGGGTTCAAAGTTGGAGCTTTCATAGAGCTGAAGTTCGCGATCCCTGACACAAAGTTGAAATATTATATATTTTACCATCATGGGTTATATGAACTGGTTTCCCATAATAAGGAGGCAATTAGCATTTGAAGGAGGGATTTTCATTCCAAAAACAGTGTTGGGGAAAGGGTTCAAAACCTTCTCCCAAGTTGTGACCCTAACTGAGGGACCTTTGCAGCTTCTATTTGATAACATTCAAAGAGACAAGAGATTCCGTTTCTGATCTCCATTATCCCATCAAGTTAGCCCCGAAGCCAATGCCCTGTCCGCTATGCCAACCCTGTAATGCTGGCCAAGATCACAAACTACTTTGTTTATGCAGCTTTCTCCAGTCAACCCCTAAGCTTTGGACGAAAGAAATATTGGTAACAGGCTTTTATTTGAGCTTTTGCACATAGGGCACTTACCCAGTTCCCAATATCAACTTATTATATGGTGTCATGACAGTGAAATCCATCAACCACTTAGATTTTCTGTAGGCTTTCTCCTTAAAAAAGAGAAAAGGCAAGAAGTTAAGTATTGCCTGCCAACTCCAAGGTATGGTCTGAAGGAACATGAGGCCACCATCTTGCTGAAGCAATGTAGATCTGGGTTTGGATGGGAGACTGCATTGGAGTCACACACAAATATGCTGCCTTGGGTTCCATGATGAAAAACAGGCAGGACTTAAACGTAAGGGGTGGGGGTAGGGAAATAAGCAATCATTCCTGAATCATGAATACTTTGGCTCTCATCTTTTCAAAGGAAAATTGAATTAAAAGTAACTGAGGGACAGACAGTCCTGGGTAGAAGACAGGAGGACACAAACCTCCTGGTTTTATGTTAAGGAAGTTCAGGTGAATGAGGAGGAACTTTTAAAATGTAATCTTGCCAGAACTTAGGGCTTAGGGTGCAATATAAACTGAAATAAATAAGCAGGCCTTGTGCCAGTCACTGCCTCTCAGCATAACCCACCCCACAGGGCTTTTGTGAGGAATAAATGAGGAGAGGGAGAACCATGTTTGCCATTTTGAGGTCCTTGGAAAATGAATGAATAAATAAGTAAAACCGGCCATCCTAGAACCTATGACATGAGGAAATGTGACATACAAACACCATCTTGCTTCGTATCAGCTTGAGCTGTGGTGACCAGAAGGAAATATGTCCGTCTTCTCGAGCTGTTATCAATGTGCTATCCAACAGCGAGCAAATTTTCAGCACAGGCTCTCCATGTGGGATCTCCTTTATGGTGGCAGGTAGTGCAAAAGAGACCTCTTTCAACCGGGCAGATGACTCATGTTGTTCAGCATATTCCAGCTGCATGTATGTGCAGAAGTCATGCTGGGGCGGAAAAAAGTGACAGTCATTGTCTCAGCGCTCAAGAGGCCAGATCCCATGCGTATGTACTTGAAAGTGAGTCCTGCTGTGTTCAATGGGGCTTACTGCTAAGAAACTATGCATAGGAACAATGCCATCGTAAACACATAGCTGCCAAAATGGAGCCAACTAATGTTGGTAATGTATGCATTGTGAGACACCAACTATAGGAGAAAGCAAGACCCTTGTTGTATCACTAAGAAGTTCAGTGTCCACACTTTAAGGATGAAACTTCACATTGATAATGCAATCTTATACATGTGTAAGGTTGGAGGAGAAATTTGGTTTTGTTTGTGTTCTGAGAACCAGCCCCTCCACCTGCCAAACCTTAACACCTCGTGCGGCAAGGGAAATCGTAGCATACTTTAGCCTTTCTAATTGTTGTTGGACTACAACTCCCATCCCTAGCTAGCAGGACCAGTGGTTGGGGATGATGGGAATTGTAGTTCAGCAACATCTGGGGATGCAAGGTTGAGAAAGGCTGGACTTATTTAGTGCCCTGTTTTATAGAGAAACACATTAACATCTTTCTTTCAGAGGCATATTCCTTGACTTGGCATCATCTTTTCACTCATTCCAATAAGCATTGTACTCATTCATAGATACATCCTATTTTAAGCAATTAATTAATTGTTGCTTACTGGGGTTTCCAATACACACTTACCCAATGAATTCTGCCAGTTGCAGAACAGTCAATTTTCATGAAAAGCTTTTCTATTTGTTCATCAGTCTGTAGGAGCAAAGGATGTACACAACAACCTTCAACACACAAACGGTCAAGGTTACATGAGGTAGTTTCTAGCTTCAATCCAGCAAACATGAACTGCCCCAAATGGTGGCACCAAGAAAGATTAAGGGCATGGAAGCCAGAGGCTAACAGTAGAATCCTATGCATATCTACACTGATGCAAGCAACACTGACTTACTCCCAGGTAAGTGTGTAGAGCACTGGAGCCTAAATACAGGACAGAAAGTGCTCCCCTCCCCCCTCCCCATTCCATCTCATCTACGGTATTATGTCATTGCAGTATGGTTTTCAAACTGTGCTTTGCTTACTGCATTTTGTGACCCCATGCATTTCTTCAACGTGCGCTTGAAGTTTTCCACATCCAAATACTTGTGTCCGTTAATTTCTAAGTCCTGGAAGCAGATAAAGCAACAGGAAATATAGTGTGCTATTGTGAAGCAGCAGACTTGCCAAGAGAGCCTCATTCTAGTACTATTTCTTTCTCCCTGGGAAGATCAAATTTGTGATAAAACCTGAATGCAAACATAAAGCACAAAGATATTTTATATCTCATGTCTTTGCCCAAAATTGGGTAGACACTCCCAGCGTATTGGGGTTCCTAGGGACCCTGTCCCTGAGCTGCTTTTGATGTCACAAGGCAGACCTGATTCACTTCTAGGTTTGTCGGTTTTTGATCCTGCTCTGTGGTTGTCACTTTAACAGCAGTTTGATGTTCAGTAATTAGCAAGTAATAACATTTAGTGCCAGGTCATCATAATACAATTTGCCTGCTGATCACTGCTTCTTTTATTAAAGGCACATAAGCAAGCCAAACAAAAACTCATTATGCTTCTCACTCATTTAGAAGTGGCTATTAACAGACTTTGCTGAAAGCCTCTCTCTACTCCATGTCAAGGACACTTGTCAGTACTTTGCTCACAGGGAACCCTTGGAAGTCCATGAAACCAGAACTCCCAAGAAAAGTTTGATGCATCTAACCCTAAGGATGTGATTGGACCTTAAGATGCATTGGACCTTAAGACCTGACTTAAGGTCCTACTTGAGAGGTTCCAGGAGGCGTCTGGCTAGCCTCTGTGACAACAGGATGCTGGACTAGATGAGCCTTTGACCTGGTCCAGGAGACTCCACACCACCTGGTTGACTACAGTGCATGAGGAAGAGAGGAGAGGACAAGGATATGAATGCAGGTGAGGGCTGAACACAGGGCCCACAAAGCCCTGCTTGAGATATCTTTGCAAGCTAACATATCAGAACCATAGCTGTCAACTTTTCCCTTTTCTTGCGAGGAATCCTATTCGGAACAAGGGAATTTCCCTTAAAAAAAGGAAAATGTTGACAGCTATGATCAGAACTGATATTTATCTTGCATTGCATTACATCAGTAATGATTACATTGCTCTCTTGCAGACACAAATCTCTTAACAAAATTCATGAACACACTTTCTCAATACTTTCTTACTCCAAACTTACTCCAAACATAAATGCAAGTTAAATAGGTGCCCTTCTGTAATTGGTATGAGAGAACAGCCAATATGCTAACAGCGAAACAATATACAGTGAAATGATATACATTATGAGTGAAATAATATACACTGATATGATTTCATTGGGATGGTCGTACCTGAAAGGCCACATGTAGCTTTTGAAGCTGTTCCAGGGTTACTTGCTGCTCAATCTTGCCAAGACAAAAAATAAATAAAAATGGAATAATTAAATGATGATGCACATGGGCCCCTTTTAAGACTTGGGAGATGCTTATGGATTTAATGTTACGCGAGGACACCTTTCAATTCATTGCAACCTATGTTCCCGCAGCCTTGTCCCCCCCCCCCCCCAGTAAATCACTGAGACTCACCTGCCAGGAAGCTAGTGTAACAGCTCCACCCCGCCCAGTGAACCACTTTGGCACACAGCCCAGTCCTCCAAAACCTCACTACCACTAGATGACGCCTTGCATCTTCCGCTACCTGAGGCAGCTGCCTCATTCTGCCTAATGATAGGACCAGACCCGGAGCATATGCTATCAGGATGCTGTGGGGGAAAAGGCTTCCCCATGCCAAGCGATTCCTACCTTGTCCATAATGTTTGCAAGTAGTTGGAACCATGGTGTATGAATCTCTGTCTCTTTGTTTCATGTTCCAGGTGGTTGTTGGGTGTGTGTCTGCAAAGTGGCTTTCAGTGGAGATTGCAATGTGTGCTGTGCAGTTCTAACTGACTCTATAGAGGGAACTGCTCTCTGACATCATGGAAAGCCAGCGAGCCCATTGTCACCCAACAAATTCAGATTCTCCTCGTCCTCTCATAGCATTTACCACTTCGAAAAGCCCTTCGGAGCCCAGCAAGAGAATTCACTATACCTTTCCTTTCCACTGGCTTCTGGATGAGTCAACGCGATGGCGAACGCTTTCGCTCTCCAGTATATTTTCCATGAGTCCAATGGAGTGACTCCTCTGCTGCCCTTTCAGCAGCTCCCTCAGCAGCCATTCTGGAAGCTGCTCTATCTCCTCCTCCCGAGCTTCTGAAAAACTGCTAAGGGAAACTGGAGACGCAGCTGGCAACCTGCGCCCTCCTAATGAAGTCTGCGCACGTCGAAACAGAAGGTCTGTTGTATCTGTCGTCTCTCTCAACTCATTCAGAATGCTGTCAGAGCACAAACACCAGAAGGCAGGCATGGACATTGCTATTATTATTATTAATGAACTAACTATCTCTTAATAATAAATTACCTATCATTAATTATTAGTTGCTGGCGGTAGCAGTAGTAACAGTAGAAACAAAAGTAGATTGTTTCCAGATTGAGGTAACAGCTTCCTTTACAAGTTACAGCTTATGCACACGCACAATTCCTTTAAATCAAGGTTACCAGATTTTTTTCAGTGAATCCGGGGACACTTTTCAAGTGCAATGGATTTTGCATGGGGACTGATGAGTAAATCCAGGGACTGTCCCCGGGAAACAGGGATGTCTGGTAACCTTACTTTAAATCACATTTTTTCACCTCAAAGAATTCTGGACACCGTCATTTTTTTTAAGCATTGCTGGGAATTGTAACTCTGTGAGGGGTAAACTACAGTGCCCAGAAGTATTTGAGGGTGGAAATGTACTTGAAAGGTATACAGTGGTACCTCAGGTTAAGTACTTAATTCATTCCGGAGGTCCATTCTTAACCTGAAACAGTTCTTAACCTGAAGCACCACTTTAGCTAATGGGGCCTCCCGCTGCTGCTGTGCCGCCGGAGCACGATTTCTGTTCTCATCCTGAAGCAAAGTTCTTAACCCGAGGTAACATTTCTGGGTTAGTGGAGTCTGTAACCTGAAGCATATGTAACCTGGAGCTTATGTAACCTGAAGCGTATGTAACCTGAAGCGTATGTAACCCGAGATACCACTGTAGTGCGAACACAGGGACACAACTCTATCTATAACCCTCACAATTTTCAGTTATCATGTGATTAAATGGGATGGGGAGGGAAATGGAGGGCATAACGAGGTGAAGTGACTCACTCAGATTCTCAAAGAACCTGCACAATGGCACCACAGAAAAGAGAAGACACATTAACATGTCTCCAATCTGGACATTTCCTGTATTAAACTACACCTAGAGTGACTGGTTGGGCATAAACAATAGGATTGCAGGGGCAGGGTGGGTGAGTCATACAAATATTTCTGCTTATTGTCAGCCTCCATAACATGTGCTGGAGAAGATTAAATGTAAATGGACGCGTCAACAACAAACTGGTCTTGGCTGGTGTCCAATGGGGTTGGGAGCCTTAATGTCAGGTAAGCAGCATCATTTAATACAACCCTAATTTCCTGGGTTGGGTACCATAAGAGACGGCCAACTTGGAAACTAGTGTATAGTGTTGTACGGCTAGCTGCCTTATGTGCGACGACTCTCCCAGAGACGAAAACAATAAATGCTAATCTATTTAAATTCACAAGGAGGCAGCATTGGACAAAGGCTAGGCAATAAATTGGGAGTGCTTCTAGAATGTGCAGTTTTAGTGCTACCTAGTCATTGATTTTCCACTATAAGCTACAAAAATAATTACAAGCGACTCTCCATCGTTCTATGAGCATGGCGCTATTTGTGTGCGAATATCCTGCTGTTATAGTTATATTAGTGGGCGTAGCAAAGTTGTGAGGCTACAGGAGTAAATGTGTGCCTAACCATGCCATTTTAGCAGTGTGCTTAAAAAAAATACTAGGGACACTTATTCATTTGAAAACATTTGCAAAATAAAATTAAGTAGGTGAAAAAGTGTGTTGTTGCCATTTGTACCCCCCCCCCCAAATGCTGCTAAAAGGAAGCTGATGAGAAGGGTAATAATGGGAGGTTGTCAAAGTGATCATGTGTTGCAATGGGGCACAAATTACATGTCAAAACTATGCTTCTACAAAAACAAACATAAAAATAGTGTGCTACTGTTCTGTTCCTACCTCCTAGAAAAGAACTGAGAAACAATGCAAGCAGCAGAGACACAGAGAGAGATTCAAACCGCATCAAATGCCCATAGCAAAATTAACACACCTTCTAAAATCTTCATCTCAGCACCTGTCTTGGAACTGAATTGATTTTATGCATGTGCTGCTGTTTTAAACTGCTTTTTTATAATTTTTATAATTTTTTTTAGATATAAAACAGTTGCATATAGAAAACAATTGTATAACACTGTTAAAACTGGTTTATGAACACTCGATCCATGATGCTTGATGAATAGCTGGCTCTTCTCTTAGGAATACTTCAAACCTTAATATAATCAAGAGGAAACGGGAACAGGATTTGTATTCCCCCCCCCATGCTTCTGTTAGGGGGGGTAGGACTGAAACTAATGGATTCAATTTACAAGAAAGGAGATTCTGAAAGAAGAACTTTCTGACAGTAAGAGTTGTTATACAGTGGAGCAGACTCCCGTGAGAGGTGGTAGACTCTTCTTCTTTGGAGGTTTCTAAGCAGAGGTTGGATGGCCATCTGCCATTTATGATCTAGTTGAGATTTCCGCTTTGCAGGGGGTTGGACTAGATGACCCTCAAGGCCCCTTCCAACTCTATAATTCTAGGGTCTCTTTTGTTTGCAGGGTGTTGGGCTTGTGCTGGGCCCAGGGGGTAACCCATGAAACGCAGTCCAGGACCGGACCAGAATCTGAAGGTTCTGCTAGGAGTCAGTCCGACAGGGCCAAGGCAGGACATGAGGCAGGAAACCAGGGAAGGACAGGTACAGGATCTCAGGCAGGATCTAGCATACAGCAATGTTGCTCCTGCAACCTGGGGCAGGGTCCGACAGCCTTTTATCTTTGTCGGGGTAGCGGCCAGTCCTGATTCCCCTGCGACTCACCTCCCTGTTTCGCCCAAAGGTGAGCACTCCTCCTGCGAGTACTCAGGTCTCTCCTTCTCTCAGACTTTAGTCTCTGCAGCTCAGGAGACTTCCGTGGGTTACTAGACCCAGGGGCTGCCTCAGCCTCTCCTGACCCAACTGGTAGTGGAGCAGCTGTAAGTGATGGCCCAGCTGGAGGCAATGAGGTAATCCCCGCATCTGGAGCCAGGGCAGGCTCAGGCCCCTGACTCAGCCCAGCTGGGGTCTGTTGCAGGGGAACCTGTACAGATTGGGACTCTTGAGGATCAGGCCCCAGACTTGGTTCAGATGATGCCTGAGGCAAAGGATCCGGTGCAGACTGAGACTCGTCTGGTTCCAAGTCTGAGCCCAAGTCCCAGGCCATCACAGGGCTATATGTTCCACAAAGTGCATGCCATGAGTCTAATTGCATATGATTGATAGTTTGACAAAAGAAATACTGTTCCTTTGCTATCACCCCCTCCCTCCCAAAATTGCTATTATTTATTTCTTGGCTTTTTGTATGGCAAAAGTTAAGTCTTGTTTTATCTTTCTTGTTCTAAGAAACCAAGTCAAGGAACTCTCCTTCTCAGGCAGTACTGGTGTCTGAGAGCAGCTAATTATAATCCGTTGCACGTTCCCAAGCAAAGCAGACTGAGCAAACAAAACAAGCAAACAAACAAAAAAGGATTTTCACAGTAAGAATCTGCACTAGTGATATAGAATTCACCAAGGAGATAGAATGTGAAGTGGTCATGTCTCAGGGAAGGAACTGTTCTTGTTAGGGTTTGAAAATTTTGACAATTTATAAGAAAGCAAAAGAACAGCATTTGGTTCCCCGACAACAAGCAAATAGCTTCCAAACAATACTGATCAGCACTGCAGTCACTCTTGGACTCAGTCTGCACCCAAACTCCTTTTATTATTATTTTTTAAAGCCAGCAATTGTTTTTTTTAATTTATATGCATTGAGAGGTTTTTAAAACAAATCCTCCCCGCCCCCCCACCTCTTACCTGCTAAGTGTGGATGTTTCTAAGTGTCCTGAAGCAGAACTTGGCCTCACTTTTCTCCCCAGAGGCATTCTGGCACCAGAAATCATACCAGAACACCACCCTTCCCAGTGCCAGCAACTGAATCTCACAATGCCACTGCTGTTTCCACTCCCCTGAGGCAGCAGTGAGTGCCCACTTTGTTCCTAAGATTGGAGCCTGCTGGTTAGAGCTTGTCTGTCCACAGTTTGCCACAGCTCAGGTTACTTAGCACCTCCTCCAAGTCCCACAGCATCACAGCTTGGGGATTATGCATTGCAGCACCCTCAGGGCAGGGGTGTTGCTAGGTGCTTAAGAGTCTTGGGGAACATGTGCACATTTGTATACCCTTTGCTAATATATATGCATTGAGGGGAAAATTAGGAGGGGGAGAGCAGCTGCAGCACTATAAGTGACATGTAGAAGGGCCCTGAGCTGTGATTCTCAAAGGTGCCACCTGTACCACAATAAAACTCCCTCTACCTACCTGAGTATACTGTATAGCTATAGAAATTTGTGCACACTCTCCCTCTGATATGAATTACCACAGATACATTTGCAGCAGAACCAATCTCATATTTCTGGCTGAGATCCATTTATGGACGAAACATTCACCTATGTGACCAAATTGTGTGAATGAAGGAGAATAAGTGTGTGCTGCTAGGTGGGGATGAGGGAGCTGTATATTCAAGAACTGAAATACTTTCCATTTGAGATAACGGTCTCCAAAGGCAGAAACCTTGAGAAATCCAAGAGTATTATGTAACGCGAGGTACCACTGTATTATATTTGAATCCTCACTGTTATAAGAGCTCAAGCTTCTGTACAGTTGTACCTCGGGTTACATATGCTTCAGGTTACAGACGCTTCAGGTTACAGACTCTGCTAAACCAGAAATAGTACCTCGGGTTAAGAACTTTGCTTCAGGATGAGAATAGAAATCGTGCTCTGGTGGTGCGGCAGCAGCGGGAGGCCCCATTAGCTAAAGTGGTGCTTCAGGTTAAGAACAGTTTCAGGTTAAGAACGGACCTCCGGAACAAATTAAGTACTTAACCCGAGGTACCACTGTATCTAGTTCTGCCACCAAGCCTGATAGAAGCAAGGTCTGAGGCACTGTAGGAGTAAGACCTTATGTCAGAGCATATTGTTTTGACGGTAAAATTACGCTTTAAATGCATACGGTGTGTTAGGCAGCCTCGAGCTGTCCTTTAATGTCAAGCCAGAACTTGTATAAATTCAATATTTAAAATCCCATTTCCACCAGGTAGCTCAGATTGGCATTCATTGTGGTTCTCCCCCCTCCATTTTATGCACACCACAACTTTGCTAAGTATAGGTTAGCCTAAGAGTGACAGGACAAGGTATCCCCACATCCTTTTATTTTTATTTATTTATTTACATGCCACTTACAATCCAAAAGGCTTTGTCCCTGATGGCTCCAAACATCAATTTTGTGCAAGAGCTGCTAGTTCAGGAGGGAATATTCACTGATAATGTTTTTTTAAATGATCAGGTACCTAGAACCCAGAAGCTGGGCCCATGCTATGATGGTGGAACATGGTATGGAATTTCTTAGATGTTAACGGTTCAACTCCAAATATTGTCATATTGGCTCAGCCCGGATTATTACCCAAAATGAAAGCAAGGCAAATGGCTACTTAACCTGTTCTGATAGAAAACAGCTGTGAACTTACAGCAGGGAAGAAGGCACATCAAAAGAGAATTATGGCAGGAAGCAACATCTCCCTGCTTCTGACTCACCCCACAATTTCTTCTGGTGCTGAAAAACTGAAATGATGAGAGAGGGAGAAAAATCACATGACATACACTTTTGCACAATCACTTCTTTGCCTGGTGAGGAACACCACACAGTTTACAAAAAAAGGAGAGGAAGAATGTGCAAACAGCCCTAAGTGAATCCAGAATGTCCTGTTCTGCATTATGTTATACAAAGCACAAGTCTTGGTTTTTAGATTTTTTTTCATCCTCAATTAATAGCACCAGCCAGCAAATTCCATTATGATTCAGAGTGCTCCAGTTAGTACATTTCGCATTGTAAGTGAAATGTAAGAAAACCACAACTACCTCAATCTGAAGGCTTGTGGCACATATTAAAAAACTAAAGAAGTTGTGTAATAACCTCAGGAACAGAACGGGGTTACAGTGCTTCAGCAGCGGCTAGCGCAGTGCTGTTTTTATTGGTCATAATCTGTGTTTTATCTATCAGTGCTTAATTGTTTTTTCTGAGAATGAAAATTATTTCAGGGGAGAGCTAAACTTGGCTCAGGCCTGTGCAGGCAGGCTGATAATAGGCAGCACTCCATCTGCCAGATATTTATTCATCAAATCTCAAAGGGAAAATAGATGGAGAGAGATATCAACAGTAGATAGCTGATAACAGCGTGTAAAGGTAGTTTGACTATGTTTGATAGTTGTGATATAGCAGAATACATACAGGACACACACAAATACACACACACACAGAGAGAGAGAGACACGCACTTCATAATACCGTAATTTAATGCACAATATTCCTGCCTCCTCCCTCAGGCAAAACCAACACACTGAAGCCATAATAAGACTTGAAAGTCATCGTTTTACATCTGAAAAATAACCGCACCTACTGCTCCTGTAATCAGCCCTCCAAACAAGTCCTCATTTTGGTTGATGCATGCCATTTGCATTCTTGCCTTGGCGATATTTCTGCTATGACCTCTCACTGCCAACTGTAAATCATCAGCTATTTTTCTTGAATTGCACAGTCATCTCAATATGAACAGTAAGTGTGTTACTTCTTTTTATGGTGTCAATTACTTTGCTGGTTAGCTTGTTGCTGAATTCTGAGCTAAGACCACAAGAAGAACCCTGCTCAGTCCGACCAAAGGACTGTCTAGTCCAGCACAGTGGCCAGCCAGATGTCTGTGGGAAGCCCTATGAGACCTACTACTTGTGTTTCACAGCAGCTGGTATTCCAAGGGCCTGATTCTGGAGGTAGTGCACAGCCACTATGACTGGTAGCCTTTTCATCAATGAATTGCTCCAAGCCCCTTTTCTCTGCATCAGACATAATTTTATACATGTATTATTGTTCTTGATTGTATTTTCATCAAAAAGTCCTAGCGTGGGTTACAGGATATATAGATGCAATTAATACAGTAACAAACAACCAATCCCCAACACACACACACACCCATAATACATGGAGGACACAAATAAATTCTTCAGCTTTCAAAGGCCACGGTAAAAGAGATGCATCTTCAGCCATTGACGAAAGCTGTAGAGATGATGCCAAATGCATCTCTGTGAGTAGGGAGTTCCACATTACTGGGGCCAACACCAAGAAGGCCCTCTCACAAGTCATGGCCCACAGAAACTCTGAAAGTAGAGAAGCCACCAAGAGGGAGTCATTTAGGGCTTTAAACATCAGTGTAAGCATTTTGAAGTGGGTTTAGAGCTAATAGGCAACCAGTGTGGTTACTTTAGAAGTGTTGCATGGGTTCTCAGAGTAGATGGCACTAGTTGTAGCTTTCAAATCATTTTGAAGAGCACATTGCAATAATCTAATCTGGCAGTCTGAAGGGGGCCACAGATGGTGAACCTGTTGGGATACTGCCAGGGAGATAAAGCCCATCATGGCCCCCACGTCGCCTCCGGACGATCCATCGATCTCCCGTAGATACAGTATCAGCAATTAGCGACACGAGCTCCAGAAAATAGCTTGCCACATTCCAGAGCTGATGCACGCTCTATCAGCAGAATTCGCACAGCGAAAGGTGCACGCAGGAGAGCATTATTTAGAAGTTTATTCAGCATTGGTCAGAACAAAGGAAAAAACATGACTGCCTGCTTGCGTGTTCAGGCACAGAGAGAGAAACGAAAGCATAGACACAACAGAAACATCCTGTGAACAGGAAATACACAGACTCTGTGACTCACAAAGCCTGCTCCCTTTTAAGGTGGAACGGAAATATCCTAACAGAACCAGCTGGACCTACAATAAGGCACTCCTAGCCATACAGGTTACCTGTGGCAATAAGTACTTTTCAGGGACAAAAAAAAATATGCAATAGATGTGTGAATGCAATTCATGTGTGGATTGGAGGGGGGGGAGTACTCAGTCTCCATTGATTCTGGAATAAAATAAAATGTTGCGTGTACACAGCCTTAACAGATTTATTTGGGTTCTGTTCCTAAATTGATCAGTTTACAAAGCAGCAAACATAATTTATACATAACGAAATACAGACTCTTAATCTGACCAACATGGGAAGGTGCAACTTCAGAGGAATAAAACAGCTTTATGCTGAGGAAGGGAACTCAAGGAATTAAAACTAGGGCTACGATATTTAGTTGCTAATCTGTTAGAACAGGCACGTCCAACTCCCAAGAGACTGAGATCTACTCCCAGTATAATAAAACTGGCAGTGATCTTACCCATTGCCATTAGAGGGAGGAGGAGCATGCGTGGGTGTGTGCATGTGTTTAAGAGGAGGATTGCACAGAGTTCCTGAGCTTGTTGATCTTTTTTTACTGCGGGCGGGGGGGGGGGAGGCTAACCATTAACTACGACACTAACAAGAAGACTATAAAAGATCGCCATTTTGACACTACGTAGGGACAGAGAGAGGGGGCAGGGGTGGGAACATTCATTATACATTGCTTTTAATCCCGCGATCGATAAAGATCCTGCGATCAACCACAATCATCCGGGGATCTACCTGTTGATCATGGTCGACCGGTTGGACATCGCTGTGTTAGAAGATCATTCTTTTTCTATAACACATGTGTACATAATCTAAAAACAAAGGGAATACTTTGCCCTCAAAACTATTATTTTCACTCATTTCCAAATTTAAATGTTTAGTTCACTGACTAAAGGCAGCAAACCCATTACCCCTTTCCTGGGAGTGAATCTCACTGAACTCAATGGGACTTCTTTCTGCGTAGACATATAAAGGCTTGCACTGTAAAAATCCATGTAGTGTAAAACTCATATTATTAATTAACTTAAAGGTCATAGTCCCAATTAAAATTTCTGAGATCCAGAAACCAATCTAATCTAGTAGAAGAACAAATTAAAGATAGAATAAATGTTCTCTTTTTCTAATCTATTTTTTAAAAAGAAGATTATCGTAATTATTTTTTATTTAAATTGCAGTAGCATTATAACAAGGAAATGATAATAGGATGGGGAAAAATATTTGATTTGCAAATATATGGAATATGTAAGATCTTCTCTGATTGGAATGAAAGTTCCTGAATCCATACTATATTTCCAAGGTCAATGCAATGGTAGCACTGCAGTCTTTTACAATTTCAAAAGAGAACCTAAAGTATAAGAAAGTTTGATGTAGCTCTTCAAATGGTTTACTATAAAGAAAGACCACAAGGGTATTCAAGTGTAATTCAGCCTCCTAGAATATTGCTGAATTTTCTCCTAAAAGCTATTAGACACATTTGACTGGGTTTTCTTCTGGCTTCTTCGATGAGGAAGGCCTTTGGAATTTCTTGTCGCCGCTGACCCTTTCAAGGAAGTTCTGAAGGATGGTTTTTTCTGAACAAACAAGTGAAAGAAAATGTATCACTAAAGCTAGAATAACCAGACCTACGCAACATCAATAATGATTTCACATTAGAACAGGAAATAGGTGGGATATCAAAGGGTCAAATCCGATATGACATTACCGTATCTTTGCTTTTTTGTATATGTTCTGTTTGTTTTACATTGGGCTTTTCTTTTTCAAGCAACTTGTTCCCTTGCTGAATCAGAAAGAGCTGAATGGACTGGACTACAAGGGGTCAATTACTCTCCAGTTTTTCCACTGCCTTTTGGTACAGTATGTCAATGATTGTGTGGGATGGATTTTAGTGTACTGAGGGAAACAACAGGAATTCTCCCTTACAATTAGTTCAAAGGAAGCCATTAATGTATAAGAGGTAGAAAATCTCCTTCCAGTGTGGCCCAGTCCCATGGTTGGACCCTTGTGTGACACCTCACTGGTCTCCCTTGGAACTTGCTGGGCCTGCAACTGTTTGCTTTCTCTACTTTGCTGGGCATAGCTATGGGCCAAAAGCAGCTGGGGGGCAGGGGCGGGCAAAAATTGAGATAGTTTGGCAAAGGCACTGATATTCCTCCCACTTTCCCCAATGTTCCCGCAGCTGCTCCAGTCTTTGAGTTTCTAAGCTCTCTTGCCCATTCACAGTCACTCACTTTTATTTACACTTCACCCATTCACTCGCTCATCCATTTGCTCACTGACTTACTTACCGGGATACCTGTAAAAAATATTTCGTATTTATATTTTGTAATTCTGCAGCTTTGCTCAGAAAAGTGGCCTGTAAATAGTACAAACACACACATTCACTAATTCACTCACTCAGCCAGTCATTCCCCCACCCACTCATTCACTTGCCCGCTTTTGATTAGCTAGGGCTTTTGGGTGGTTAAGCTATTGGTGACAGCAGAAGTGTCCACCTGTCTAGGCCTTCCAGTGTGCCAGCCCACCAGCTACCTAGGGCACCTAGTCACCTGCTACACCAGGAGAACATAAAAGCAACACACCAACTACCTGGAAGCAGTAAGTAGCTCAAGTAGTAGCTGAACTCAGTGAGATAAACCTTAGGCACCAAAACCCCGTAGGCCAGTCATGTGCACATTAGATGCAAAGACAAACTTAATGCTGTGTCCAGTTTGCCCCAAACTCTGTCTAGTTAGCCTGTAACAAAATCAATCCTTCTAACCAGAAATACTTTTGTCATACAGACCAGGCTCATGCAAGTTTGTTTTTCCCTCCCTACAGGAACCCAGAGGTTCATCAGTTGCAAGCATACCCTTAGAATTAAATAATGTTGTGATGAGGAAATTGTTCCAAGTATCAGAACTGAAACTGATCTCATAGTGCTTCCACACACAATTCCACTCTTTGTTACCACCCCACACCTATTTTCTTTATTTCAGCTACATAATTTGGGCGGACAGGGAGTCATTTTGTTGCTGTCACTGTTAAACAAGTGGGAGTCAGAAATCCTTGCCAATGTACTGGGAATCATGCAGAGATTGCCCATAGATCCTGGCCTACCATCTCCCCACCCCTGATATAAACTGGAGGGTTGATGTTAGGGATTGGCATAATCAGGCACCTGTCTAGACCAGTGCTATTTTTCTAGAAAAAGGGGTGCTGGAACTTACTATGAAGGCCTCCCTTGTTCTTCTATTATTATTATTATTAGTAGTAGTAGTAGTAGTATTACTACTACTACTACTACTACTACTACTATTACTATTATTACTTATTGAATTTATATACTGCCCTTTACCCAGGGGTCTCAGGGTGGTTCACAGAATAAAACTAAGATATAAAACCACAAGATACCTAATAAAAATAAAAACAACAACCCAACAGCCCCCCACAAAGAACACATTTTAAAAGGGCATAGGCTGTAAATTGGATCAACCAATGGCCTGGTTAAAAAGGAACGTTTTTGCCTGGCACCTAAAAGTGTATAATGAGGGCACCAGGCAAACTTCCCTGGGGAGAGGATTCCACAGACGGGAAGCCACTGCAGAGAAGGCCCATTCTCGTGTTGCCACCCTCCGAACCTCTGAATTGGTAATGGCACCCACCTGAGAAGTGCCAGAACTGAGTTCCGGCTGAAAAAAAGCCCTGGTCTAGGCCCATGCCCACTACCAATCCCTAGAGCCTCCTGTCCTGACCCTTCCTCTGGTTTCTGCTGAAAACAAGAATATGTTTCCTGTGACTCCGACTAGGCAGCGAGATATATTTTTTGTGATAAATGAGGTGAGTGAGCCTTTAGCGGGCTCACTTGTAAAATTATGCCCAAGCATATGCACCCTGAGCCGCTCTACAGTTTCTCCTTCCTTGTTACTTCTCAGGTCCTGCCACACACACAGCCTGCTATGAGGCAATGTGAGAATCCGGTTTTCTCCAAATGGCCAAAGGATGTGACAAACGAAGGGGATGGTCAGTAACAGGAGCAGAGGAGGACCAGGGCAGGAGGCAGCAGTTGTGAAAATCATTGCATCAGCATTGGGCATTACCTATATTTTTCAGAGGAAATCCTTCTGGGCTTCCTATAGGAAATACCTGGAAAATAAAAAATAGGCTAGGAATATGTTGTTGTTTTTCCTTGACAGAGGGTCTGTGCCTTTGGCGGCTGCATGAGAAACAGAAATTCAAAAGGTGCAGCTTTCCACCTCTTACTGCAGGGATGAGGAACCTGTGGCCCTCCCAGTGTTGCTGGACTACAACTCCCAGAATCCCTAGCACATTGGCCATGCTGGCTGGAGCTGATGGGAGTTGGAGTGCCATAGGTTCCCTTATCTCTGTGTTACTGCGGCTCCATCTGGAGGAAAATGGAGCCTGCTGAATCTCTGCCATGCACAGAGCCTCTTTCAAGAAAAAAGAGTATATGGCAATCATCACAGAGCAAAGGAAAAGAGAAAGAGCACTGCCCTGTAACCCTTCAGAGAGAAAAGCCCCAGAAAAACCCTACAAAGCGGGAGGGAAGGTGGAGAAAATAACTCACTGGCTTCGTATATAGTCACCAAAACAGCACAGATAATTCGGCCATCACATCAAACTTAATAGGAGGAAACAAAGATGCCTGGTGTGCTTCTGTCACTAAGTAGACCTGGATCTAGTCAGCCACCTGGATGGGAACAGCTAGGATATCATTCTAGTGATGCATCATCCAATATCCCAAATATGATTCAGTTCTCTGAGTGCCATTACTTTTGTAGCCAAAATGACAATAGTCATGCACAAGATGGAGGTATCAGCAAACCAGGGGTAACCTTGAGGTTTTAAGAGAGAGAGAAATGGAGGAGAAGAAGATCCCACCTTCAAACAGCCCAATGAGGGCTGAGCATACCCAGTGCCCACAGAATGCTTTCTGCCGGATGAGTTAAAGAAGAAACCCTGAAAGATGGGAGGAAAGGGGAATGGAACAGAGAGATGGTGGAAAGGCAGAAGAGGAGACACATAGATATAAAGACACACACACTTGCTCTCTTGGTAGTAGCCAGCCACTGCCCATTCTCTCTCAGCAGCCAGCAACTTGAAATGTCTGGTGTGTATGCAGCCTTGCTCCCC
Source organism: Podarcis cretensis (assembly GCF_951804945.1). Taxonomy (NCBI): domain Eukaryota; kingdom Metazoa; phylum Chordata; class Lepidosauria; order Squamata; family Lacertidae; genus Podarcis; species Podarcis cretensis. Next base: position 27,947,093 of record NC_137173.1, on the reverse strand, counting down.
CCTATGGGCTCCTGCTCATTCATTCACTCTTGCATCAGCCAGCACCTGCCCGTTCACTTGCTCACTCACTCACTAGTCAGCAAGCCACCCATTCACGTATTCATTCACCCATAGGCTCTCAGCTGTTCCACCTCTCACAAGCCATTCACTTGTTCTCTCGCCAGCAACCTGCCTACCTGTTCACTTGTTCTCTTGGCAGCTGCCGCTCACTCGTTTACTTGGAGTAGGGAGAGCTTTGAAGGCTCCCCTCTCCAAACATACACGTACACACAACATTTTCTTGCAAGACCCCCAACTTGTCCCCATTCTTTCCCACCTTCAGTCAAAAAAACCGCACAGCCAAAACAATATCACAAACAGAAAGATATATCAGCAAACTCAGAGGAATCTAGAGGTCAGCAGAAGTAGGAAAGATCTTTAGGGGAAAACCCCATGGGGAAGTAGAAAATAAAACCAAACATCCCGACGAAGACTGAGCAATGTTCAGTTGCATTTGAGTGCTGACTGACAGTTTAAGGGTGGGACCACAGGAGGGAGAATGGAGTATCCTGTAAAAGGAAGATGGAGGAAGAGACACATAGATTTAAAAAGGGGAGAATTATCACATTATCTGGATAGGTCATGTCCTGCTTTGCATTGAGCATGACCTCATGGATAGAAGTGAGAACTGCCCATAGACATCAATGGACAAATCTAAATTCTTAATGTAGTTGGATTTGGGCACTAGTACCCCACCCACCCTAAAAAAAAACAAAAAACAAAAGGTAGCAGTAGCAGCAAAGAGAAAAGCTCCTGCTGTTTTAACTCAGTTAATATTTCAGGTGAAACATGCATTTAAAAAACATAACCAGCTAATGCAAATTCCAAAGCAAATGATGTCAATTGTCCCGATACTGGAAGCTGGAGAGGCTGTACTTGGGACAAGGCAGTTTATGACAGCTTTGCAGTGTAGATCACACTAAACACTGCAAGTGGTTTACAACTGGAGTGTTGTCCAGATGTATTAGACCACTACTGCAGTTGGGAATTAGGCAGAGGCTGTCTGTAATATACAACAATCCTGCAATGTTAATCCACTGTTTTTATCCCCACATTGCATGTTGGGCTGAGGAAGTATTGTGTTATGTTATATATTCCTATTACAAGTTGGAGGGCTGTGCTGAGAGAGTAGAGTTGGCTTCCTCCAGTGAGAAATCCCCTCTTAGGTCAATCTACTTAATTTCCCTCTCATACTTCCTCCCAGGTCAATTCAAGTACTCAATAGCATGCAGGAGCCTTATGCTCTACTGACTGCCATGCAAACTGGTGACCCTTGGAAATACTAGAAAACCAAAATTGTGGACATGGACCCAAATAACAGCAGAGACTCCTGTCTTTCATGCTAACTTTTGGGGGAGTTTTCTACCTGCTCAGCCATGGATGGCTACACACACCCAAGATACACTGCAACATTTTGTTGCAGAGCCCCACTTGCATCATTTTAATCTTCTGGGACATAGGGCAGGAGATAAATATTATGACTAATTTGATCATGTACATTGTTCAAACTATCCTGGTCCTGCAATCTTCCCTGCAGACAAACACAGGCACAGAATCTATAGTAGTTGAAACTGCATGATTTTAAGTCTCAAAACTGTCAAGTAATTCATTTGGCTGAGCAAACAGAATCAGATCAGCTCTACAAATGGAAAAATGAGAACACTTAGAATATTTTGTCATTCAGGAAGTCTTCGCTGCTTTTGGCTCCCCCAACGCCTATTGCAGTTTATTATCCTCCACCCTCACCTACCTGGATGAGGAGCTCTGTCCACATATGCTTTAATTTCTTCTGGGTCTAAAGAATTCAAAACAGACAGGATCTCATTATAATCTTTCCCAAAATCTCTCTGGTATGTGGTAAGATGTTTGGTATGTTCATGATTCCAGATCTGAGCAAAAGATACTGAAGGAACTGTGAAGAGAAGCCAAAAAGAGAGAAGTGAAACCATGAAATAAAGAAACTACACCACTGTTCCCCCGCCCCTTCCTCTGGAATGCTCTGGCTTTCCAAATCCAAGTTTTGCCATAATAATGACAAAGGATGCCTCTCAGGTGATCTGCTGTTCAGGAGTACCCACAATGGCAGTGCATGATTCTGATGGAATGTTGGTTTCTGCTCTCTTCACTGTGCAGCGAAATGCTTGTCACAAGACAATGTTTACATTCCAGTCAGAGTTGCTGTTGGGTTTTCCCACGGGAAAGGAGACTGGATGTGACGTACACTGGTTTCCTGTTTTTCACTGTTCACACTGTGTTCTCTCCGTGCTTTAGAGGAGAGAGGATGCTTTCTCTGCTCCGGCAGAGGCAAGATGTTTTTCTGTAATCTACCAGCTTTGAAGTGTAAATAAAGTAATATAGAGTATGTGGCACGTACTCCTCATCATTCCGCTGTGCTTGGGACACTGCAAATTCAACACTTTTCCCTTATAGGTCAATAACTCATATGCTGTGATTTCTACTGATGGAACTCAAAGATTAATGTAACCAATGACACCTTTGCTGATAACAAGCACAAGTGTAAATAAAATCACAAAGCAATATGCAGGACCTAACATTTCACAAAGGCAGGGACTTAGTTAATAATGATCTACAATTTCCAAAGCACAAGTACTTTTCCAAATGTGCACTTGTTTTTCAGTTATATGGAGTCTAGAATTATTTCCGTGAGATAGTACTTTGTTTGCCTTTTTCAGGCACTCAAACAGCACATAATTGATAGCTGTGAAAATACAACTTCCCTATAATAGCATGTAATAATTATTAGCACTTTGTGAAAAGTAGTCAACATATTCTCTATTCAATATTGCCTGCAATGCCGCTTTAAGGGATATAAAGAAGAAACTATATTTTCTTTTCCTCTTTTTAGTCAGGGAGAATACTGGAGTGGGAGGGAACCTATTTTAGGTTATATGGTGGATTGGGTTTCTGTAATGCTTAATTATACTGATGTAAGCCACCTTAGATATTTTTCTTGGAAATATCGTTTAAAAATAAAATTAAAATTAAAAAGTTCTTTAAAAATAAAGCAATGACAGAATAATTTAGTGGCGAGTTTCCTTCAAGCTAACCACATGTGTCGCCTTGCCCCTGTGATTGAGGGGGCCCAGGGCTGCATGATGTCAGCACCCCCGGCCGTGTGCAAACCTTGTCCATGCATGCCATGCATGCCGATGGAAAAGTTTGGGGCCCCCGGCCCTCTGATTTGAAATTTTGGGAGAGGCCTTGGCCCCCACTGCCCCCTATACTTGGTGCCGTGGTTTTGTTGTGGTGGATGCCAAGACCATTGCCTATTCCATAGTAAGAGCAATTCTCCTATGCAACCTACTGGGTCTAAGTGGCTCTTGGCAGAAGAAATCCTCTTTCTCTCATTTTCTTTGGAAACCTCAGCATCACTGCTCAAATATGTATTATCTGCCTACATTTGCAAGAAAATGGGGTTCAGTGAACCAAATTCCAAAACTGGGCTTCAAACCCAGAGTTTCATCTATTTTATTGCACCCAAAAATATCCTTACCAGCGCCTTTCACTGGAATATGGCGCTTCGCATTACATCCATATTTCCAAGTATAGTCCCTTAAATCTGGATTATTGGCTTGGGGCTGGTAATTATGCCTGAATTCAGTATCTGGTGGCTTGGGGACTAACATTTTCCAGTCTGAAGGAGCAGGAGCACCATCTCTTGGAGCACCTGAAATGAAAGAGTAATGATGCGGCAAATGTAAAGAGCAAATAAATTTCTTTTTATAAAAAACGTGGAGAAATCACACAAAAAGCAAATGACAGAAAGCCAGTTAAGCTGCAGTCCTATACACACTTTCATGGGAATTAAGTCCCATGGAACTTAATGAGACTTACTTCTTAAAAAGTTGGAAGGGACCCCAAGGGCTCATCTAGTCCAACCCTCTGCAATGCATGAATCTCGACTAAAGCATCTATGACAGATGGCCATCCAACCTCTGCTTAAAAACCTCCAAGGAAGGAGAGTCCATAACCTTCCAAGGGATTCTCTTACACGGTTGAACAGCCATAAAGTTCTTCCTAATGTTGAGTCAAAATCTCTTTTCTTCTAACTTGAAGCCATTGATTCAAGTCCTACCCTCCAGGACATAAGACAAGCTTGCTCCATTTTCCATGTGACAGCCCTTTAGATATTTGAAGGTGGCGATCATATCTCCTCTCAATCTCCTCTTTTCCAGGCTAAACATACCCAGTTCTTTCAGCCATTCCTCATAAAGCTTGGTTTCCAGTCATTTTGGACATATGCATATGATTTCTTTACCAAACATGAGACTCTTAATCTCAGGATCGTGTGTTCAAGCCCCACATTAGGCAAAAGATTCCAGCACTGCAGGGTGTTCCTTCCAACTCTACAATTCCATGATTCTTTGATTCTAGGACATACAGAATCTAAGTTAAATGCTATCTTCCATGACAGACTGGAGATGTTTCTGACTGAAACATGCCTCTTTGGCTTTCAACTATAGATGCAGCCGTAAACCTCAACTTGACCTCAATAATAATACTGTCAAAGAAGGAAGGGAAGCCAAAGTCCTCACCTGGTTGTATTCCTAAATAATCTCTTGCGTAAGCTGTTTTATACTGTTTTTTTAATACATCCTCGATCTCTTGCTTACTAATAGGTTTTGTCCAAGGTGAATAACTTTCTATAGATAGTGGTGTTTCCTCTCGAGGCATTTGCCAAATCAGGAACCGCTAACAATGTAGAAAGTGGGGAGGGGGAGGAGAGAGACTGAATATGAAAATGCTGATTAAAAATGCATTTCATATAAACCGGTCTTCTACTTTATTATGCTCTGTTGTTCAATAATCATTTTTCCTATTTCTAAGGAAAATACCTATAAACATGTCAGATTAAACCACAGTTAAGAACAAACTGTGGTTTAATAACCACAGTGAATAAGCAAAATGCTCAGAAGTTCTCGCTGAGTTCCTCCTTGGGCAACCATCGGTCCATCTAGTTTTAGTGCAGAACATAGAAGCTAGACTGTTAACTGAAACAAGAAACTATGAACATATAATGCTGGTCCTGGCACAACCACACTGGTTGCCAATTAGTTTCCGGGCCCAATTCAAAGTGTTGGTTTTGAGCTTTAAAGCCTTAGATGGGTTTAAAGGACCACCTTTCCTGATAGGTACCCACCCAGACCCAGAGATTGCCATCTGAGTCCTCTTTAAACACCACGTTCAATGGAGGTCTAGAGAGCAGTGACAAGTCTTCTCTGCAGTAGCTCCCCATTTATGATGGAATGCTCTCCCCAAGGAAACCTGCCTGAGCCAACCATGTGATTATTTCAGTGCTAGGCAAATATGTCCCCCCCCCCCCCCCGCAACAATGATATATCACATTGATGGGCAGCAACTCTTCAAGGTTTCAGATAGGATTCTTTCCCAGTCCTACCTCAAGTTCTTGGGGGTTGAATCAGGACCTTCTGCATGCAATGCACATGCTCTGCTATTGAGCTACAACCCTATGCTTTGTGCATGACTGTCCCAAATTCTGCTGAGGCCAAACTAGATGTGACATTAAGCATACAATGGGTTCCTGTGTGCTTGGCTTTTGTTTACTAAATCTCAGGCACTGCAACCCCCTCAGCCCAACCCAGAGTGGGGTTGCGGCTTGGGGAAAGAACAGATCTAACCTTTTGCCTTGACAGTCTTTTAAATCCAGATTGGATTCCCCACAGCTGCTACCTGCCCCAGAAGCAAAGTGGCTCTTAGCATGTTTACTTGGCGTCTCATTCAACTCAAGTGAAACTTGCTTCTGAGTAAACACGCATAGAGTTGGGCTGCATGCTTCTGGTTGCTAAGTCTTTCCTTTCAACTGACAATCCTCTTTGACGATTTGGTGTTTCCAAAACCAGATATCCTCCAATAGGTCATTTCATATAAAAGTAAAATGCAAAGCACATGTAAAACCTTGGGTAGAACAAGTGCATTCCTTACTTCTCCAGGCTGAGGATTGTTTCTCCTTGCAGAGCCAGCCCTTATAGGTTCAGCCTTGGAATAAGGCTTCCAACAGAACTCATCTCTGTAGTTATTCCTTCCAGTAGGCTCATCTACTTGAAAGGGAATGACATGTCCTTTGCCTGCTCTGGCACTGCAGGAAACAATTGAGATGTTAATGAAATACAATCATGGCTGCTACCTTTCAACTGCTCCTGTTTTAAGTACAGTACAGTGGACGCTCGGGTTGTGAACGTGATCCATGCATCTGTGCGTCTGTGCACGCGTGGGTTGCGATTCGGCGCTTCAGTGCATGCACAAAACGCAATTTAGCACTTCTGCACATGCGCGACCACTGAAACCCGTGGTCCGTAACCCGAAAAAATGCAACCTGAAGCATCTGTAACCCAAGGTATGACTGTACTTAAGAACTGTCTTATCCTAGTTGGATCATCTAGCTGAGTACAGTGGTACCTCTGGTTGCGAACAGGATCCGTTCCGGAGTCCCATTCCCAACATGAGCAGAACGCAACCCGCGTCTGCGCATGCGCGGGTCATGATGCGCCGCTTCTGCATATGCGCATGATGTCATTTTGAGCGTCTGCGCATGTGTGAGTGGCGAAACCCGGAAGTAACCCATTCCATTACTTCCGGGTCACCGCAGGACATATCCTGAAAGAACGTAACCTGAACCGAACATATCAAGAGGTATGACTGTATTGTCTTCACCAGGGGTGGAGGAAGGGGGTGCAGTGGGGGCAGGTCACCCCGGGTATCACCACTGGGGGGGGTGACAAAATGCAGGGGGCACTCACCGTGAGGCCTGCAGCGTGCCTGAGCCACGCATCTCTCCTAGGAGTGACGCGGTGGCTTGGGTGCCCGCAGGCTCCGCACTGCCCCAAACGGTCCGCCCGCCTCCTCCCCCTCAGCTGTAGAGCAGCTGAGGAGGAGGCAGGCAGACTCCTCAGAGGCCCCGCAGAGCATCCCGCCCAGGTAGGGCTGGAAATGACCTACATCTGAAACCCTGATGATCTGCTGCCAATTTTGTGTGAAGACCAGTGATGGAGCAAGCCGATCAGGCCCCTGGACACAGGGCACATGTGCCACCCCAGGCACCCGATTGGCTTGCTCCGCCACTGGTCTTCACACAAAATTGGCAGCAGATCACCAGGGTTTCAGATGTGGGTCATTTCCAGCCCTACTTGACTTGAACCTGGGACTGACTGCATGCAGAACATATGCTCTGCCACTGTGCTGAGGCCTTGCCTCCATTGGGAAGGACAGGAGGAAGCAGATGCGACTGAACCAGAGACAAGGGAGAGGTAAAAAAGAGACCATAGCTCAGTGATCGAGAACATATGCTTTGCATGCAGAAGGTTCCAGATTCAGTTATTGGACTCTCCAGTTTAAGGATCAGAGTATGTTAAAGACTTGCACACTGGAGAGCTGCTGCCAGTCTGAGTAGACAACTGGACATTTCAGAGAGGAAGTGTTCTAAAGGAAGGAACTGTGAAGGAAAGGGAGCAGTGAAAGCAAAATTTGCTAGCTGTGATGGTTTCATAAGATGGGTGGGGGAGTTGGTCTTCCAGATGTTGCTTGACTACAAGTCCCATCATCCCTGACCATTGGCTATGCTGGCTGGGGTTGTTGGAAATGGGAGTCCAACCACATCTGGAGGGCCAACTCTGCTCTGCCAGCTCCTTGTGCTACTTTTGGTGGCATATTGCATGTGGCAAGGCAACCTCTAGAAGACAGCAGGAGCTCCCACCTGCCAAATGTCTCTATATGGACATTAAAAGTGCACAGAGCCTCTCCAGTCCAGAATTTCACAGCCTTAAACAACATGTGTACTCCAGCCCAAAAGGTAACAGGGGCTCAATTTCTAGTTGTATTCAGGGCAGAGCATTCTATATAGTCTCCAAAGTGAAGCATTTAAAATATTATTTCTACATGATAGTTATAGGGACAAACTACTGGTACTTGGTACTTTACACAATCTTTTATCTTCACTTTCCTTTTCTAGTGGTGCTGATCAGATACAGAATGGGGAAGGTAATGTTTTAAGATACATGCTAATAAAAGGAGCCAAACAGCAAAGGCTTTTGAAAAGAATGCTTGAATGGTTTGAATAAGTTAAATCGGTATCATCTTACCAATCTGCACCAGGATCTGTTGCAGGATTAAAGACAAAATCGTGTCTCATTGTCGTTTCATAAGGATCCCACTTTAGTCTGCCTACTAAAAACAGCAACTGTAAATTCTAAACACTTACTAGTGTAATTTCTTTTTACTAATCAGTCATGAGAAAAACAGTGGGTGAACTATTTTCCCAAAAACTATTTGAAGTGTCTTGGCACCAATGGAAGCTTGTTTCTCAATGCAAATAACAGCCTTTGGGAAGGGGGTAATCTGGATCAGGACCACAGGGTCCTCCTTTTCCCATGAGGTGAACCTGATTGAGATTCCCCTTCCCAAAGCATATTATTTCCTTTAAAAAAATATAACCATGCAGCAGTTAGTTGCATGGTTATTGTCACACTGAGGTGATCACTTAAGCTACAGATATAGAAAACAGCCTTACATTTTAGCCAGTTCACGAAACTGACGATTCTGCATTGCCTTTTCTCTCTCTCAGAACCAGCCAACTGGCACTCTACCTTTGCAAAGAACTTTTACAAAGCAACATTCAGGATCCATTCTGATTTGATTTAAAGAGACAGTACACTATCCCTTTTAAGAACTTTCTGCCACTTATCAAAGTGTTCTCATATACTGTTCTCATAATGTGAGTTGTAGAATTATACTCACAACAACCATCCATGTAACAGTGAACATAAACTGTAAGAATGGTAAAATAAAAAAATAAGAAATCTTCTTGTGTGTATTCCAAACTAAATAAAAATAAAAATTAGTCTCATCCTCAGAATCAATTGGATTTAAAAAAAAAAAAAGAATCAATTGGATTTTTAAAAGCTTAATTTTGACCAGACGGTGTCCTTAGACAGCCTATGTGCCAATTAGGTACAGTTAATACACTTCAAAAAAATTTTTAAAAAAATATTATTTTACTAAATTTACTTCTTTGAGCAATGTTGCCTGCAAGAAAAGATATGTGAATGAGTAAAACAAAAGTTCTGGGTTACTCATCCAGTTGTTTGAATATTATTTCCAAATTTGCTAAGCCTTGCAGGAATACATGACTTGCAGGAATTCAACTGGTACATTTTTTTCTGGAAAGCACCAGGCTTGAATGCCAGTGGATAAGTTTTATTCCCCCCCCCCCAAGTCTCATGGTACCCCTGATTTCTACCACTAAAAGGGCTTTGTGACTTCATGTTGATATATCTTTAGCCTCAGCTCAAAGAAAATCATTCTTCCATGTGATACTTTGTACATTTATATTAATTACATATACTGTACTAATATGCATTTTTAAAAAAAAAAAAAAACTTCCATAATTCATATTTATTTTTCCTTTTGTCTCAGGAGCTCATGGTGGCCTTTCCTTATCATATCTTCACAACAAGCCTGTGAGGTAGATTAGCTTGAGAGAGAAAAGGTCCAAAGTCACACTGTGACCTTCATGGCTGAGTGGGGATTTGAACCTGGATTTTTACCAGTCCAAGACCAACACTCTAACCATGTGGCTGGTTACCAGCAGGAGAGTTACCAGCAGGGCCTGCTCAAGAAATTTTGGCACCTGAGGCGAACCATGAAATGACTAGTTATAATTTGAGGTAGATGAAGTGCCGAAGAAAGATGAAGGGCCGGCCCACCTATGAGGCAAGGTGAGGCAACCCCCTCAGGTGGCAGGATCCACAGGGGCAGCAGATCCAGATGTAGCTCTTTATTCCCGTCTTGTCCCTGATGTAGATCTTCACTCATCCCTTTTTCCCTGGCGGAAGACGGGGGGAAGGACGCCATTTTGTGGTGCGCCTCAAGTGCCAAAATCTCTTGGACCTGCCTTGATGACTAGCTTGCATAGTTTATTAAAGTCTTCCAGGCATGCATAATATTGTGACCCTAACCATGCATAACATAATCAAACCAATATATGGCTCCCGCCCCGACTCAAATCCAACCTAATTCCTGCTACCCCTACCCCCTACCCCCGCCCCCATAGCAAAGTTACAGTATCTGGCAAGGAGCTAAGGGCAAAGAACTTCACGGTGGCTAATGCGCAAGCTCCTTTCCTCGCGCTTGCGCGTCCTGGCCGTTCTGGATTCCCCCCCCCCCCCCGCTCCCGCCCGCGTTCTAACCCTCTGAGCGAAGCGCGGAAAGTTTTCTCACCCGGGGGCGCCGGCCGCGCTGACCTGGGTCTCCACGGGGGGACAAAGGGAATGGAGGCCGGTGGCGGCGGCATGGCGGTGCCATGGATGGGCGGCAGGAGAGGGCCGGCCTCGCGCTCTGGGGGCTCCATGCGGGCCGGGTTAGCTCCAACCCACCCGAGCGCTGTATTCCGCTGCCGGCGAGGGGGGCGCAGAAGAGACGCGGGGCGAGATGGCGAAGGGAGGATGCCGCGCCGAGACGGGCGGCGGAGCTGTCGGGAGGCGGCGGGGGACACCCTGGGCGCTGCTGGCCGCTCGGTTGCCCCGGCGCCGGGCTTGTTATTGTGACCAAGGGAGGGAGCCGGTGACTTTACACCCTTTCCTGCCTCACCAGGGTGAGGTTTCACAGCAGGCAGGAGGGCAGAGAGGGAGGTCGCCTCTGGGGTGGCCAGAGAAAGTGGTCCTTTTAAAGTCCACCACAGCAAGTCCATGGTTTAATAATCGTATTATTATTATTATTATTATTATTATTATTATTATTTTGTAGTAGATGGGCATTCCTGTTCTTTTTGAATTTTGGAGTTTTTGGATAATTTCCACGGTGGGATCTACACACACATAAAAACCGTTCTGAAAATTCTTTTTTTAAAAAGCGTTTTTAAAAATACATTGAATTTTCCATCGCCATTATGTTCTATATTGCATCGTTGAGTCACTTTGTATATTGCACATAAAGCACACTTAAAACGTTTTATCTGCAACTGTATAATTGAGTTAGTTATCCCACTTGCTCTCTCACACACCCTTGCTAAATGTTTGGGGGGGTTTTCTGCTCAGGAGTCTAGACTGCCTTTTGCCCCCAGCCATGCCAAATGGACTGATTATATATTTGGTTAGTCTGCAGGCAGACTAGGGTTGCCAACTTCTTTTTATGCAGGACTCCTGCTACATTAATAGCTGCTTGCCGGAAATAACTTTTAAGAGCTTCACTTTTTCTTTGCTGGGCATGAAGATGCAATGATAGGGAAAGTTTTGTCTGAATTTTTTTCGGGGGGGGGGGGTTGTACTTCTCCTAAAAGAATCTGAATCCTGGTGGAGCATGTCAAACAATGGCAATTGCTGGTTTTGGAGTGAAGGCTAAGTAGAACTGCGGCACACGTGAATATCTGGATATTTGTAGTTACCCACCCTAGCATTTCAAACATGGACTGCAAGAAACTAGGCATGTGTCAGCATTGTCCTGTCATTCATGTGCCTGCTATCATCACTATCCCTTAATTCCTTGTTTGTAAAAAAATAGTAAAAATTATCATGTACCAGATGGACCATTCCACATCCCAGAATTCATGTTACCCTGTGAATGAGACTAACATGTTCAAAAGTGCATGTATTACATAGCTGCACTTATTTTATTTTTTAAAAGCATGATTGCTTGGAGCTTCCTATCAAGTAATAAACACAAACTTTGTTATTTCATAGTACATGGTCATGGTATGTGTGTATGACATTCTCTTCCTGAAAATATAAAGTGTAGTTGACACATACAGGTACTCTATAGTTATTCTATAGTTAAACTATGGAATTTGCTCCCACAAGGGGCAGTGATAGCCACCAACCAGGATAGCTTTAAAAGAGGATTAGATAAATTCATGGAGGATAAGGCTGGCATGGCTACTAAGCCTGGTTGGTATTTATTGTATATATTGCATCCATTGTTGTAAGTTGCCATTAGGGCACATCTGGAGGGACACAGGTCCCCTATCCCTGCCTATATATATATACTGTATATGGGGAATATATTATTGCCCAAGAGCTTCTTAAGCCCCTAACTTTGGCTTTAGGTTTTTTTAAAAAAAATGTTGGAAATGTCTTTCTCTGCTGGAATGCTGGCAGCTGTATTAAAACTCTATTCACTGCGTTTTAGTTGCAACATTCCAAAGGGTTGAAAAAGCCAAGTCTTTCGTAATTTTCCCCTTGCTGCGATGTAATCATATAAGCATGCATGCAGTTAGCATTATTTTATTCATATAAGCCAGGCACAGGCAAACTCGGCCCTCCAGATGTTTTGGAACTACAATTCCCATCATCCCTGACCACTGGTCCTGTTAGCTAAGGATCATGGGAGTTGTAGTCCCAAAACATCTGGAGGGGCGAGTTTGCCTTTGCCTGCTCTTGTTTCCCCCCACTAATTACCTTGCTTGACAATGTTACACATTTTGAGAATTTATGTTGCAAATAGTCATTTGTGGTACAGCATCAGACTAAACTTTCAGGGAAAATGGATCTCACCTGTTGGTGCTGCTTTGCATTGAAGACATATTAATGTTGCACCTTAATTTGTTGTTTGGGGACTTGAAAAGAAGAAGGAGGAATGAGGGCGTTGAGGACATAAAATAGTAATACATTTTCAGTCATTCTTCTGCTAAAAAGGTCATGTAGCACAGAAAAGCTTTTAAGCAACATTCTAGTTACAGAATCCATTGAGCTGATTTTGGAGCCGTTCATATTCATGAAAACTTTTTATTCTGCCAAATCTTATTCAATGTTCTAGCATACCACTCTCTGGGCCATCTGATTTCAACAAGTTTTGCAGAGTAGTAAACGTAATGAGTTCATCTTTTTAAGAGCTTTCTTGTGGGAATTCCTGCCAGATATTATTAGACCAATCCCAGGCTGGATTGTCTGACAAACTTTGAGGAAAAGTGGCATAATTATACATAAATTCTGATATCCATCATTACTAACTGGGAATTGTTGTTAAGGAGGTGTGCCTGGTGGAAAGTGTAACCAGAAGTCACTCCTTCTAATAGTGAACACAGCTGGTGAGGGCCAACAGCATTACAAAATGGGTGCACTGAGAAATTAAGAGTGAGCACTGTCAGCATACTTGGTGGAACAAGGTTTGCAGAAATACAGAAAAAACCCTCAGGAATGAACACTAAAGGTGCAAGAAAACCCAGAAAGTGTCGAATGAGAATGGTGCATGTTCAATTGGTGTTTACCATAGAACATTTAGTGTCTGTTGCAGAGTGGTGGGAAACTGGGGGACAGGGTGAATCTAATATCTCAAATAGAGGACATGGCTGGCTGCAACGTCAAATAGATCTTTGCCCTGGAATGTTTTGTTGCAGAGTTTATATTCTCAACCATGTAAAGGTGAAGGTAAAAGGACCCTGGACAGTTAAGTCCAGTCAAAGGCGGCTATGGGGTGCGGCGCTCATCTCACTTCAGGCCAAGGGAGCCAGCATTTGTCCACAAACAGCTTTCCAGGTCATGTAGCCAGCATGACTAAACTGCTTCTGGCCCAACAGGACACTGTGACGACTGTCAGAGCACACGGAAACGCCATTTACCTTCCTGCCACAGCGGAAGCTATTTATCTACTCGCACTGGTATGCTTTCGAACTGCAAGGTTGGCAGGAGCTGGGAAAGAGCAACGGGAAGCTCACCTCATTGCTTGGACTCGAACCACCGACTTTCTGATTGGCAAATCCAAGAGGCTCAGTGGTTTAGACCACAGCGCCACCTGCTCAGTCAAGTATTGGTCTTTAAAGGGAACCCAGTCATGTTACTGGCTTTTATATGTAGATAAAAACCTTCGGATTTCTCAGTGGTTGCAAATCATACAGTTGGCTCCAATGCATGAAGACGGTCTCAATGAATTTCAATAAAATGTATGTAGGATTGATTGCGATTTCAAACAAGCAATCAAAGTTTTAATCCGATTCAGTATGCATATTTATGGCAGAAACCATGGATCAAATCAGTGTTCAGCATAATTGCCTTTGAAAGGGATTTCAGCATATTTCCTCCCAATCACTAGCAAATGTACATGCTTCCCAAATGCTAGCGCTTTATCCCATTTTGTAAGGGTTCGCTTCAACTAAACCATCAAAGCATTGTGTCTCATCTTTTATTCATATTATTCCCCTTCCACATACCCTTTGAATGATTCCATACCCTTGAGAAAGTGGTTTAGAAGGCAATTAATAAATTAGTTGTAATATTATCATTATTACTAATTTGTGTTCAGTATGCCTCCCCCATTACTGTTTTGCTTCCATACAGCTCTATTTGCAGTATGGCCGAGTGAAGGAATTAGTCCATTTCTTTGTAAATAAGCAAGGCCAATGTGGCAAAGGCCTATTGTAGCTTAGAGAATTCCCAGGAGTGTTAGGAAAAAATTGTGCTCAAGCCAATGTTGCCAGCTCAGTTGGAATGTCCATGCCTGATGCATATGAGTTTCAGGTTTTGCTCAGAATGCTCAGAGGAGACTCCAATTGCAACTTCTTCCCGTACTTCCCTCTCAAGCCACCCATAGACCACCTACAAGTGTCTTGGTGAAGTTACCAGTGCGCCAGTGATTTTCCCTTGTCACCTTGACACCCGACGTACTGTAACTGCTATCATTCACACCAGACCTAAGTTAAAGTGGTGTGGGATTGCATCATCTTTAGACTCTCACAAAAGTCAACCAGTCTATCCCATTCCACTTCCTCCATGTCAGAAGCAACATCCTACAAATTGCCCCAAACAGACACAGCGTTGCAAGTCCCATAATATACTGGAGACAACAATGGCTTTGGGTGGTGTGGAAACCCTGGCCTCTCCAGCCATCTAGAACATTCTCCAGTCAACTTTCTGCTTTGAGACTGGCAAGTCACATTGACTTGTACTACCCCTCTCAAAAACAGCTAATACCAAAATTAATTGGAATTTTTATCTAGTATGACAGCGCAAGCAGTTACATTATCTAACTGAACAGAGCCACCAAGACTCTGTGTAGATGAGAATTATCATGCCTCTGGTAAGGTTCAGTTTTACCTTACCATTATTTAGTCTGGGGGATGTTTTCATGTATCCAGTATAAATCATTGGTGCTTTAACATTAATTTGAAGAAGCTGTGGTGGTAATGGAATATAGTAGTGGGATGAGTTGGATAGTTTTAGGTCAGAAAGCATGACTAATATCTGAGTAATCCCTTTGAAGAGGTGATTCAGCTAGCTCTTGCAATTTTTCATCTCACCATGGTAAAAACATGTTTTTTTAAGGTCCACAGTGTATTATATCACTGAACAGCAAATAGAACAACAGCACTTGGTTGCATAATACATTTGATCCGCCACTACATTAATCTCAAATCATTGTGATAACATGTCAAGGTTCTTGCCCAGTACTGCTAAATAAAAGCTGTGCTTTTCACACTGCAGACAGAATTGAATTCATTATTTAAATTTAGCTTCTTGTGTCATAGTCACTCATCTGCTAACACAAGCGAGCATGATGCAACTGTCTGAAACAGTTTATGAAAAGGGCATCTCTTACACTTTGCTTTGGTTCAAAGACTTCGACTGATCTTCATTGAAAGTATAAGCTCAAGCTTCTGTATTCTTTTCTTGCAGCATGCAAAGCTGCCACACATCTGTTTTGGCAACAGCCCACTAGTTTGGTGCAAAGCTGCAGGGACAGGGCTGTTGTATGGCCAGTTATATGAGACATGGTTGCCCCTTCCTAGTCAAACCTAGACATCATCATGGAACCATGGACTGAAGGCTCTATTCTATGCCCTCTTCCTTTGCTGCTGGGCTTGTACATTGTTCCCGGAACCTGTGCTTTTCACCTGGGTTCTTTTGGGGCTCCTCTGCACCAGCCCCAATCACTTTCAGGCTGAATTTTCTTTTAAGTTGTTCCATGTGGGTGGGATGGGGAACAATATCACTCAAGTTGTTTGGATCCAAAGAACTACTTTGTGCATAGACTTACAGTTGCTAACACAGGGTCATATTTGAACATTGCCTTTTCACTTTGAAACACAGGGTATGCATGCACACACACACATGCGCGCACACACACACACACACACACACCAGAGCTAGCTAGCTTTTGAAAGCTGTCAGTTTCAAAAACTAAGATGTCATCTGAACTGGAGGTTTACCATTCAAGAAACAAGCCTAAAGCCCCTATGGATATGTGCAAGTAATTGTTACAACTCTGGGTCTCAGCTCATGACTTTTAGACTCTAGTTTACAGCAGTTTTATTGCTCCGATTGGCTCCAGGTAACATAGCTCTTCTGGAGGAATCTGTTACTTAGGTGGACAGAGGTTCATCTTGCTTCTTCACTATACAGTCCTCAGCAAATGCTAAAGACATACCTCTTTGCCTTTGACACCTGAGATGTGTTTTTTTTCAGGGCCCATCTTATCCCTGTGACTTACCTGTTTTCATTGCCTTTATTTCTCAATTTTAAATTGTTGTAACTTGCACCCTGGGACATGCTGTTGAAGGGCCAGTAATGAATTTATCAACCATTGTCACAGTCATGGGCAAGTTCGTTATATCAACTTTGTTATACATTCACTAGCTGGAGCCAGATACAAATAGTGACACAAGAGTTGGAGCTGAGTGTCTACAGCACACAATCAGACATACACCACTTCACCTGCATATACACATACAATTCTACAGTGGAGTTCCTAAATACCATAGTTACCACAGGAGTTTGTCAGAATCCAGTTCAGAACAGGCTGCTTTTTGTTGTTGCTACTGCTGAACAGCTGGGAGCGAAAATCCCTTGCTGATCTACTGCAAGTCATCCAGGAAGCCACCACCAGTAGATTCCTTCTACCTACTCCTGTCATTTCGACGAATCCTGCTTCTTATGACTTGGTATGTGGCATGTACAGATACACGGGAACGAAAACTGAAGACACCTATTTAAAAATCTCCCTTTATTGTAAATGGAAAATATACAAAGGCACTGAATAGGCAATCATTGAAAACACACTTTTTGGGTGTACAGATTCAATATGATAACAACAAAAGCCTGCTTTTGGGGGGGTAGAAATTCATATGATTCCCTTTTCCAAGCAAACAAGACAAAAACGATAGTTATTGAAGTCCCATACAGTACCAGTTTAAATCAGTCAGACAGCATTTCCATTGTTGGAAGACATTATACTTTAGCAATATAAAACTGGTTTTCAAATATCATGCTATGGAGTGGGGGAGGAGGTAAAATATTCACCAGAGAAAGACCTAACACTGTCATGTTGTCCACTGCTGATTGAAAGATGAAAAGTACACCGTTCTTAAAAAGTAGCCTGCTTTACTATGGGATGCCTCATGATAAACCTCCAAGGGAGAGTCTGCATGTCATATATTGTATTCATTAGTTCCATTAGTGTCTGAAGGGAACAGACATTTTCCCTAATCTATATCCCAGTGCAGGTCACCCATATTACTATGAAGCCACTGCTCTGGGTGTAGTGTGATGCCCCATCTACAGAAGGTAAATAAGAGAGTCTTCCTCAGAAGGAAAGGGACCGTTAAGCTCTTGGGTAAGTTATCAGAGTCCTTGAAACTCTAGCCAAGTGCTATTTGGACCAATTTTCAGTTTGTGGTTTTTTTTGGAAAAATCTTCAGGAACAATATGCGTTCCCACATCCGTAAAATCTTCAAATACAAGTGAAGAACAAATCTGGAGATTCTCAGTCAGGCAATCGTATGCCACCTTGACAGTAAACGCACCCACATGGTATTGAATATGTAGAACCAAATGAGAAATTGAAGATGTGGTTGATATGGTCTTTGCATGATACGGAATTATGTGGACATGGTGGCCCAATGTCTACTTGCTATGGCTGAAAACCTACATATTTCTCTGGTATACAGTGATCCACTGTATGTGTAAAATGGCTTTTGCCATCAACAGTGGGGTTGCAGAAAAGTTAAGAACAGTTGTGCACCATTTACATCAACTGGCGAAGCTCCCGAGAAGAAAACCCTGCTGCTATGTCATCTGTTTAAGGTATGTTATGAAGGCAAGTTAAAGATTGAGTAGAAGATATAGTATCCTGCAGGTTGAATGACCGAACTAGGCTTTAATGTAGAAAGCAATGCACATTCCATCTGCCTCCACGTGTGACGATTTTCTTACAAGTTACTTAAAAAAACCGGTAATGCATTTATCTTCAGAACTGATGCAGCGTTTTTAAAAAGCACAACCTTTAAAACCTACCATGATTGGCATGCTAGTGATAAAATGCAGCATTTAATACAAAATAGCAGTATCAAAGGAATATGGCATTTTACAGAGGCTGCATCAGAACTTCAGAGACTTCCGTGATCATTACTTGAGGGAATGCAAGAAAAAAAAAGTAATTTAAAAAACATAGTGCCAGATTTTCCCAGTGGATTCCTTTAAGTGCTTTGGAAGAAAAGAAATGAACAGTTTATGGTGTAGATTAGCTCTCCTTTTGGCCTACGGGAAGATGAAGGACAAAATAAGCTATTTTGACTTGGGGAGATCTAGGAAGCGTGTAATGGAGCTGAGAATAGTCTCTCAAGCATTCCGAATTGCAGTCACATTTATCTAGGGTGTTTCATCTTTCCAAGCCAGAACAGAACTACAAATCTGGGCACCCATTGACTTTTGATCATCATCTAAAAGCTTTTGGGTTCAAGTATTCCCTCTGCTAGTTCTTTAAGGTCACCATTAGCCATTTTTTTTTAAACTGCAGGAAGTGTAGCTGCATTTTATGAGCCTCAAAAGCCGTTCTGTATCCCATTAATTTTTTCCACTGGAAACAGTGCTAAGCTGGAGCAATAATGAAGCTAGCAACATACTACACAGGATTTTAGTGGTGTTTAAAAAACTTGTAATTTCAAACCACTTGGATAATCTAGATTTAAAATCACTGAAATGACTCTAGCTATATGCATTCTGACTGCAATTACAAGAAAACCCTATCCTCCAGAAAGCTCATAATGTTGAAAGACAAACTCGGCAAGTACTATTTTAAGAACCAAAAGTGGCTTTTCCTGAACCAACAAACGCAGCAGGAATGAAAGAGTTCCCTATTCTTCTGGGCAAAATGCAAATGAAAACAGAAGTCTTCTTACATTAACTTCTTTCATTCTGTAATTAAGACAATTCCACTTTGGTGGATTTCTTCCTTCATGAAAACCTGATTAATGTATTTGATCCTTCTTCCGATTCCTGAGCCCCTGGAAGTGTCCAAACTACAAAAGGTGACTCCATCCAAGGTGATTGTGGTGTGAGGTTGCCATTAAACACATCATCTACTGAAGCTGCAAGAAAGCACAAGAAGGAGAATTACAACACATCTAAGGAAATAGGCCACTGTAATCCTTTTGCCTACAAAACTGAGAAACTTTCTAATGCATATAACCCAGTAGGCAAAAAAATATCTTAGTCTGGTAATTCTGGAAGAGTCAAAACTTATTTTTAGGCCTCATCTGCACTCTGCCTTAAAAGCAGTATCACACCACTTTAAACAGTCAGGACTTCTCCCAAAGGCTCATAAAATCATAGCTCTGTAGAGCTGGAAGGGACCCCAAGGGTTGCCTAGTCCAACCTCCTGAAATGCGGGAATCACAACTAAAGAATCCTTGACAGGGCCCTCCAACCTCTCTTTAAAAGCCTCCACTGAAAGAGAGTCCACCGGCTTCTGAAGGAGTCTGTTCCACTGTTGGGCAGCTCTTACTGTCAGAAAGTTCTTCCTAATTTTTGGTTGGAATCTCCTTTATTGTAATTTGAATCAATTGGTTTGGGTCCTACCCTCTGGAGCAGCAGAAAACAAGCTTGCTCTATTTTCCATGTGACAGCCCTTCAGATAGTTAAAGATGACTATCTTTTCACCTCTCAGTCTTCTCTTCTCCAGACTAAGCATACCCAATACCCTCAACCGTTCCTCATAAGGCTTGGTTTCCAGACCCTTTATCCTCTTGGTCGCCCTCCTCTGCACACACATTCCAGTTGTCAATATCCTTCTTAAACTGTAGTTCCTAGAACTGGACACAGTAGTCCAGGTGGGGTCTGACCAAGGCAGAATACAGCAGTACTATTACTTCCCTTGATGTGGACACTATTATCATGGAATCAGTTGTTTGTTAAGGGTGCTGAGAGTTGTGAGGTGATTCCTACTTCCCTCACACTTCCCAGAGTACCCCAGATTAGTATTTGGGACTCAAACCAAACCTCCATTTTAGTACTCAAGGTTTGGGTTTCTTCAAATCAAAGGATCCAGGAGCAGTTCAATCATTGTGACCTGTGAACAGTACAGTGGTACCTCAGGTTACATACGCTTCAGGTTACATACACTCCAGGTTACAGACTCCGCTAACCCAGAAATAGTGCTTCAGGTTAAGAACTTTGCTTCAGGATGAGAACAGAAATCATGCTCCGGCGGCGCAGCAGCAGCAGCAGGAGGCCCCATTAGCTAAAGTGGTGCTTCAGGTTAAGTACAGTTTCAGGTTAAGAATGGATCTCCAGAACGAATTAAGTACTTAACCCGAGGTACCACTGTATGTGGAGATACAGATTTTAAAAATCTCACTTAAAAACACGACACCTACTTACCCCTGGATGTAACACTAAACTTTCTGTCTGAAAAGCTGTTTGACCGCATGTTTGGTTCACTCATTTTATCCAGAAACTTTGTTATCATCTCTTTCTTCTGTGGATTGGTACTGGACAAATTCAGAACTTTCCCATTCACCATAACTGTCCGTTTGCTGATCCCAAACCAATAAAAGAAGTCAAATAAGGCGTCGCATTTGAACTCGTAGGAAAAACTCAGGCTCTCTTTATTGACCAAATGGGCTCCAGGAGGAAAAAATTTCTTTACAACATCTTGGAAATCAAACTGTACAAAGAAAAAGAAGGCATATTACCAAATTTTGTACCTCTTAAACCTCTAGTTATAAAATCCACTTATATAAAAGTTTTAGAATCAGGTTAAGATTAATCCTACCCCAAAAGCAAACAGTGGTGCAGCTAGGTCATTTTAGACCCTGGACTTAGTAGTCTAACTGGGAGAGCCCTTTAAACAACCATGTTTTATACTTTATAATTGCTTCCACATTCCTGAAATGTTAGAGCAAAAACAAAGGAAGAGCCCTGGAGGGGGGAAACCTCTAAGCACGTGCAGCTTTGCATTTTAAACTTCCTTAAAAGCACAGCACCAGCACAGCTATAGAAATAAAATGGAATTTGCTTCTGCTGCTCTGATGCTAACCACATTTACTTGGTAATATGCACCATTTTGTTGTAGAAAAGTAATTACACTAGATTTTACAGTAAAAATAAGAAAGCATCTGTAACCATGTATGTGCCCAGTAGGCCACTCGACTGTACAATATTTTGAAAAAATAAGAAAGGATGCTGTGATGACCCAACGTGGAACCCGTTTGCTGCTATATCCATCATCACCTGCACTCTGGGTAGTCATTTGGGAGCCCCTTTAGCTAAACAGCCCTTAGCTACACCACTGAGAACCAAGTAATCTTTGTACACAACACCAGGTCAAGAAAGCAATAGCCAAGAGGGACAAATGTGATATATAATATTCAGTGTCAATATCCTTTGGAATTTATGTGTCAGACGAGATTCCAAGATTGTTCAAGGAACTTGCCTTTTACCCGTCATAAAAAGTTACATTTGTACCAGTCACAGAGCAATCACACAGGTACAGACAGAAAGATAACAGCCATATGTAGGGCAACCTCTCTGTCTAACTCACCTGAAGTTTGTAACTTTCTCCAATCACTGAAGATATTATATTGTTCATTCCATTCTCAATCTGTCTTCTCATCTTCGGGTGGCGGGTGTTCACAAGCAAAGCATATGTTTTTTCTAAGGATAGATTAGAAATTATTGTTATTTATTAAAGCCAGGCCTTACTTGTATTACAGATGTTGCTCTGAAACCTATACACAAAGTTTTGCTAGAGTTCTCTTCTCTTCTGTAGACTGCTGCTGCACACCCACACACTACTAAGTTAGCAACATGTGTGAGCATGGCACACATCTTAATATGTAAAGGGAATATTTTTTGAATCTGTGAATTTGCTTTAGGGAGGCACTGTTATGGATCACACAGTATGTATTATACACCATCTAACGTGTGTCATTTTCTCACATTACTAAGTGCATCAAACATACGTCTTGTTTGCCTGCTAATCTTGTAGGATGCAAAGCAATCCTTTGATAGTTACATTTGAGTGGATGTATAACCGCTGCTGCTGTTATAGATCCCATAGTCTCTTATCGTTAATTAAAAGAGTACTGCACATGGACCTCCAGTGGCTGTATACAGGAATTAAGCCACTTGAAATTACACCTTCCAGAAGGTCTCTGCTCACAGGAGAGCCTAGTTCAACACCATTTTGAGCTGTTCCCCATAGTCTCTAAATTTATTTTGGTTCACTGAAAAAATCTGAGTTCCTATTCCTCTTTTAAAACGTTTTATTGCCATTTGAGGTTAAACTGCCTTATGTTTTAGGGAGGAGAGATATAAGTATTAAATTCAGATTCCATAGATCTGAAGAGAACACTGCTAAACTTGCCATGATTAAATACTAGACTGGAAGCAAAACCAGTGGGCTGCTTGTGTCCTCTAAAGCATTTATGCATTTGACAGGCTCTGTGAACCTCAACTTCCTCTTTAAAGTAAAGCCGCCTGGTCCAGCTTATTTAAGTGAAAGTTGAGATTCTCAAAACCCCATGAAATGTACAAGAGTAGTCCTCTGATTATGCTTTGTTCCAATCTGATTTATTAATCATGACTTATTTAGCAGTATCTTCTTGGAATCTATGTCGCTGGTTTTCAGAGATTAAAGGCCAGCCCCAATCACTTTCCTTATCCTAAGGTAGCCACTCTGAAACCACATCCTTGCTGGCACAACAAGCTCAGCCCATGATCTATTTAATTTTGGTACTCTTTAAACATTTTAACAGGCAAAAAGCCCCAGATCCAGCTTTATGTGCTTTTAAGGTATTTCAGTAAGTTTTGCAGTTCTTGTAGTCCACAGAGAGGTGGACCTAATTGTGATCAAGTTTTCAAATTAATCAGAGTACTCATCCATGGAAGGTCCAGCAGAAACATCCTTATCCAACCAAATAGCAATTTGGGAAACCAGCAGCGACCAAAACCGGTTCTGCCACTGTGCAAGCATAACTGTGCCACAGCAGGAGGCATGTTTCACTGATATAAAACCAAACAATATTTTTACATGCTTAAGACTACGTTATAAATCAAAGTTGCCAATCTTACAGGGATGTCGCAGCGCAGTGACAGTTTCATTTTTAAAAAGGCATCGCTGAACTGAATTTAAACATACTGGATTCAAATTCAACCATGGCTCTTCACACAGAGTTTATTTAGATCCAAAATATGCCCTTTAAAAAAAAAGGTTCACTCATAGGTTTACCTTTCGAAGAATTATATTTTGTTCTGACGTTGAAGAAGAATACCAATGGGCGACCCAGTATAGTTTCTCTGTAGTTTTTATAGTCATAGTGGGTGTTGAGTTCTACATATCTGTTGGGAGAAGAAAGCTGCATTAACGCAACTTAATTGAAAAGCAGGATACAGAAAGTTCCAGTTAAGGTAAAGGATTAAAGCAAACTTTGCAGGAAGCATAGAAATAAAATGAAACAAGTCACGATAAAATGTTTCTGTTATTCAGCCACCAAACATAGCTGTCAACTTTTCCCTTTTCTTGCGAGGGATCCTATTTAGAATAAGGGAATTTCCCTTTAAAAAAGGGAAACGGTGACAGCTATGCCACCAAAGACCATTTATGTAGACCGAGAGGAGAAAATGGAGCTGTACAGAAGGACCCCACCCCACAAACAAATTTAAAGTGACTGTGAAGTAGAACCACTCTTGGTTAGGAAACTATTATTTTTGAAGCACCCAGTATACTTAATTAGGCAGGAATTACCACATCTCCTGTTTTGAAGGCTATCCTTTCAATGTGACTGTTTGTTAAAGCAAAAACAGCATCATAAAAAGGAGAGAGTAGGACATGTGGTTAAGGATGTGTCACCTTTTCCCTTTATGAAGCCAGGCTTCTGGCGTTTTTAACCTTCCTCTTCAACCATGAGAGAGTTGAATTGGAACTTTACTTAGACCACAGTCTTCAAACCACGTACTCTGGCGTAGGTCCAGTGAAGTAAAAAGAAGGATAAGTAAAAAAAACAAAAAACCCTTTAAAAAGCACAGGTTTAAACATCTCTGGAAATTGGATCTAGTGCCTACATGCCAGGACTAAGATGCTGGTTTCTGAAGCTATGAGAGTTGGCATCCATTAATCACACATCAGGGATGACCAACCCAGAACATGAGGGCACCACAGCCACCCTCTGGGGCCTTGTGCATCACCCCTGGGCACCAGGGGCCCTGGATGCTGGTTTGCTGACACTTGTGTATTTTCTGAAACTATTATTATTCTTAATAGGATTGGGGGGTGGCAGACACTTCGATTGCCCTTGACGGGTTTTTCTGAAGGGGGTTGTGGTTAAAACTTGTTCTGCATGTGTGATTGAGAGAGATGCACTTGGGAAGAGGGAGGGAGGGAGAGAGATGTATTTGATGTGTGTGCAAGTTTCAGAGAAAGAGGTATGTGTGGTTGTGTTTATGTGAAGTATGTGTGTCTGTGAACACATTATATATATTTTTCTGGTACTGGGGAATTGCCCCGGTTGTTAGACAGAAACAGTATTTGGGGTGGGGAGCAGGAGAAAACCAATATTGTGTGATTTCCACAGTCAGGACCAGCACGTAACAACTGGCTTCCTACAGCAAGTTTGAGGTTGTCCAGGATGTAGGGAGCTGCAACGACTGTCCTCTCCCTAATGTCACAGCCCCATGGCAGCCATGTTACATTCTACCATGCTACCCACTGCAGCCATTTTGTGTTATATACCACAAGCTCCATGACAGCCATTGTGTGACAGGTGCCCAAAGCACTTCCTCAGAATTTGAAACTGATGCAAAAAGGTTTGCAACTCGTGCATGAAGCAGATACGAAGTCCCTTTCATGGTTTTAAACTTTAAAAACAAACAAACACTTTTAGGTTACAGACATCAAAGGAGGTTTGATTGATCGATTGATCTGTTTGTGCACCAAGTTGAAGTTTGATGAGCCTGACCAAACTAGTTTAACCAGAGTTATTTGGTTAGAAGGAATCCTTTCTTTCTTTCTAAAAGAGATAAACACATTTAAGCCTCTTGCATTCCACTGTGCTCACAGGGCAGGGAGCAGCTGGATGTAAGGACATGTTAGCTTTCGCTAGAATGCTTAGTGATCAGTCTGTACATTATTAAGCACAAACCATGGAAGCCCCATAGGGGAAAATGCATTAGCCCCACAGAAGTCAAGCAGAACTATTTAAAATTCCA
This sequence comes from Podarcis cretensis, assembly GCF_951804945.1. NCBI lineage: Eukaryota > Metazoa > Chordata > Lepidosauria > Squamata > Lacertidae > Podarcis > Podarcis cretensis. The sequence continues at coordinate 27,921,612 of NC_137173.1, read as the reverse complement.
ATACCCTGGGGCTCAGCTTTATTTCAGTCAAATGCTTGGATAGATCCATGTGGTTGCCTTCTATGGAAACTGTGGTTTAGAGTCATTTTATTATTTAATAAGTCCCCAAACAGGAATAAAGATAGTGTAGACTGGGGAGGGGGGGGGGCGAGAGAGAGAGAGAGAGAGAGAGAGAGAGAGAGAGAGAGAGAGAGATGTGGGAGGCAGAGGGGGATATGGTAACAAAAACAAAAAGCAAACTTTTTCTGCTTTATATTACTAGACCAGTTAAATACGGAATACAGTACACCATTACTGCTGCTTCTGTAAACACATCATCACATTTGTTAAGGCAAAGTGGTTTGTTTTTCCCCAGGCAGGCCAATTTTACTCGATTTTACACCATATAAACCGCTAATCCTGCATGGGTTCAGCTATTTGGAGGAATATATTCCTCTTAATGGCTCGCCATACGATATAGACACATCTTCCCAGCTTGTATCTCCCCAGCTACAGTTTAAAACTAAAATTGTTAATGCATTGGAAGTACAGAGACTGTACAATAGACAAGCCAGATTCATTTCCCCACTTCAGCTTATAATGTGGTTGTTGGACTGTGTAAGGTGGTAATGCATGATACCAGTCAGACACAGGAAAAGTTGGATGGGTGGTACAGTAAGGAAATACACATGCTCCCATGAGTCAGTGTTCTGGCTGAACCACAGTCATGCTGTTTATCCCCCTGAAAGTGATTAATTTGAAATGTGCTAGATACAAGTTAGTCCGTGCAAAAATTGTACTCCATTTCTTAAATGCCAATTGCAAGGCACTGGAAAAGACGCAAGTCACTACATCCTTTTGAAAACATCATCTACCAAGACAAATGGGCCTAATTTTCCACCGCTGAAAATCAGCGTAGCTGGTAACCAAGCAGATGTTTCTAACCACTATTTCATTTTAATTTATGCTCGTTTTCACAAATATTTGCCCATATAATATACATATACCAGAATCTTAAATCTTTCAGAGTTGGTAAAAAGGTAAAGGGCCCCCTGACAGTTAAGTCTAGTCGCAAATGACTCTGGGGTTGTGGCGCTCATCTCGCTTTACTGGCCGAGGGAGCCAATGTTTGTCCGCAGACAGTTTTTCCGGGTCATGTGGCCAGCACGACTAAGCCGCTTCTGGCAAAACCAGAGCAGCGCACGGAAACACCATTTACCTTTCCACCACAGCGGTACCTATTTATCTATTTGCACTTTGATGTGCTTTCGAACTGCTATGTTGGCAGGAGCTGGGACTGAGCAACGGGAGCTCACCCCGTCACGGGGATTCGAACCGCCTACCTTCTGATCGACAAGCCCTAGGCTCAGTGGTTTAGACCACAGCACCACGCGTGTCCCTTTCAGAGTTGGTAGCTCATGTCTAGTTGGATTTTGTAAAGAAGAACTTATAGCAAATTCTGCCATAAAATGCATATTTATAAAGTGTCGCTTTTCATGCCCACACCATCCCTTGAACTGTGAATTTATTGTTATTCACGCTTTTATACTGTATTTTATGCTTTTTTTGTTGTATCACAATTAAATGTTTTAAATCTGTTGTTAGCCACCCTGAGCCCGGTTTTCTGAATCGGGAAGGGCGGGGTATAAATAAATAAAAAAATTATTATTACTCTGATTGTTTTATGTATATTTTTAAAGGATTTTGACAGATTGGCCCTTCTCCACACCTAATTATTCTGCCCCTCTTCCCAGTGCACCAGTGCTAGTATTTAAATTGGTGCAAAGACAGGAGGGGCATTACTGTATATCACCCATGTAGACCAGTGGAAGATCTTGGGAGGTACAAATATCAAAGAGCTGTGGGACACACAGCAGTTATAGCCACTGAGAAAAAGGATAAATGGCTGCTTTTAGGTGTCAATATACACATTCCTGACATCTTCCAGAAATGGCTAGAAAGATTAAATTTGGGGCACCTCTGGGACAGGGGACTCAAGAGCATATTGCAACTTTAAGCTTGGCACGATTAAAGTGCTTTATTGTCCTAGTGCAACAAAACCACTTACAGTAATTTTTTAAAATGGAACTTTGTGTGGTTTGGAAAGTTGAAATCCACTGAAAATTGTGGGATGAACAAATTGTCAATGGAAAGACCTGCAAACACTCCACAAGCAAGTTGGAATGAATGCTCAATGAAGTCTGGACGATAAAGACTAAAAGCTTTGAGTTTGAATGCCAACAAACAGGTCATCTGGAAAAGCCCCTGGGATTTTTTTAGTACTGAGCTGGGGGCAGATGGGGGGGGGGGACAGAAAGAATTGTACCATACTGGTACTTGCCTCCTCCTCTGTAAAAGGAATTTAGGGCACTCAAACTGGATAGCAATCCCTACAGAAAGCTTTGGGATTCCTAAACATGGAATGAATAACCAAATTTGGGATAATAAAGAAATGCATAACTATTTCACCTTTAGATTCTAAATACTGGAAAACTGTCATTTAAACTCACTGCCACAAATTCAAAGAGTGTTAGCCAGGCCTAGCAACCATCAGTTTTAAATAACCGCTCAGATTCGTTTTCTCAATAATGTAATGTTAACTGAGCCAGACCCTCTAGAGACATTCCAAATAGTGTCTCACACCCAGCCAGTCTTTTTCTGTTCTTGTATACAGTAACACTGCAGAGTGCCCAAGTGCTCAGATCACAAGGCAAAAGTTGCAGCTGAAGATTCCCAAAGGCTATGATGCATTCTTTTCTTTGCCGTCCGGATTTTCAGCAAGAACAGCTTCACAGAGCCAGGTTTTAGCAAAGGAAGAGTTTCATCCCCACAACATTGGTTTTAGAGAGGCCAAATCATTGCATTGTAGGCCTGACAAAACAAAAGAACCAAACAGGATTTCAACTTGTTCTTTTAAACAAACAACCAGAGTAAATAAGAATAAAAGGATAAGCTGCCACACCCTGTAGTTTTCATTGAAAGAGAACAAGTCTAAATAACAAAGAGGTTACACATAAGAGAAGGTAGTTGCCCCACAATAAGGAAATAATTTTTTTTAAGCCTCTAATTGAGGAAAGCAACAATATGAAAAAATTATGAACTTAGCCTATGTGGCAGCATGCCCACCACTGCATGCTCTTGAGGAAGGGGCTGTAGTTATTTGGTAGAACGGGGGCTTCATAAGCAGAAAGGCCCAAGGTTTAATCCCTTTCAGACATCAATCTGAAACACTGGGAGCCCCTGCCAGTCAGTGTATGCAATACTGAGCAAGATGGTACGACTCTGTATAGGGCAGCTTCCGCTGTTCATATGCCTATTTCTCCAGGCTGCAAGGCCCTCTCCATCTGCTCGGATGGGACAAAGTGTCCTAGGCTCATAGAATTGTAGAGTTGGGAGGAAGTCTGATATGGAGTCTCCCATTTGAGAGTTGCTACCCTGAAATGATCATAAGAATTGTACAGCAGAGTTGGAAGGGAACCCGACGATCACCCCCTGCAATGCAGGAATATGCAGCTGTCCCAAACGGGGATCGAACCTGCAAATTTGGCGTTATCAGCACCACACTCTACGTAACAGAAGGAAAAAGCTGGTCCCTGAAATGTCCCATGTTTTTCCTCTTGCCTCCTCATTCCCTTTCTCCTTATGTGTCATGTCTCTTAGACATGAGGCTTCCTTTGATGACAGCTTGGAAACTATAACTAGGGCAGAATTTAGCAGCCAGATTATGAACTGGGACTAGAAAGTCTGAGCACATGACATCAATCCTGGCCTGACAGCACTGGCTACTGACTAGTTTCTGGACTCAATTCAAAAAGCTGGTTTCAACCTATAAAGTCTTATGTGGCTCACGATACCTAAAGGACCATCTCTCCCCATATGAACCAACCCAGACCTTGTGGTCTTCATCAGAGGCCTTCTTCCATGTACCTCACCTGAGGGTGACTAAACAAGAAAGGGCCTTTTCTTTAGGGTGCATTCACCGCCCACCCCCCAAATGCAAACAGCTCTTCCCAGGGTAATATGCCTGGTGTCATTATATCAGTTTTTTAGGTGCCAGGCTACGACTTTCCCCCCCACTCCGGCCTTGGTAACTAGGCTTCCATGGTGATGACCAGCTTAGATGCTGCCAAGAAGTTCAGAAACAAGGCATGAAAGATATTACTATTACTGTAGGGTTGGCCTTCTGAACCCTGTTGTCAAGTTAGCACTGGAAATTCCCGAAGCAGTAGGGGGCAGAGAACCATGCAGACTGAGTTCTGCAAGACCTCTGGTGGTCTGTAGTGGCTCAGCAAGTGTTTTTGACTCAGCAGCTTAACAGAAACAGCTGAAACAACAAAGAGGGGGGAAAAGGGTCCTCTACAATAACTGGCCTTGTGCTAATCCCTTCTCTGTCTGCTTTGGCATTTTCAGATCAAGGAAAGAAATCCCTGGGCTCAACATGTGTTCAGAGGCATCCTGTTCCTTAGATTTTCTTTTTAATGTTCAGCAGAAACCAAGTTAAAAAGGAAAAACTTAAAGGGAGTGAAGCACTGTAGCCTTGGAGGGGTTGTGGGTGGCTGAAGGGATCTCTAGGTCCTGGGAGACAGCCGATGATAGTATCAGACCTTGGTCTCTCCCGAAAACTCAGGGGAAATGCCCCTTTCCCTCAGTTCTAAGGCCACATTCGACCCACCTACGTTTAAACCACTATGATACCACTTTAAATGGTCATGGCTCCCCATAAATAATTATGGGCCCTGTTGCTAAGAGTTGTTAGAAGACCCCTACTAAAGTCCTCTCCCTGAGTTCCCTGCAAAGAGGAATTGATTGATAAATTACTCTGAGAATCCTGGCTGTGAAGGAACATGGGTCTCCTAACAACTCTCAGCACCTTTAACAAACTACAGCTCCCAGGATTCTTTGGGGGAAAGGCATGACTGTTTAAAGTGGTAGCAAAATGCACATATGCATGGGATGAATGGGGCCTAAGTTTATGTCCTCCTGAAATTTCCCATCTGGTTCCGGTTGGTGAACCTTGAGAGTTCTAGTATGAAAAACCAAGCCTGATGTCTTTTCTAATGCACCCCACAGTGGAAAAGTGGTGGCGCCCAGTTAACCACTAATGGACCCTTTGGATCCCCAAAGCCTTAAGTCCCTTGGATACTCTTTTCCAAGACGCTGCCTGGCATTCACGCTTATCCAATACCCAATGACCTTCTCAATACTTCATTTTTTACGAATTGACCTTCCGACCTTTGTATGATGACACACCTTTAGTAATTGCCATTACTGTATCAGTCTTCATATGTTCAGGCTGGGAGCAGGAAAGGGAAAGGCATATTCCTCATGCTCAGGTGCACTCATTCATTAACATTTCACATGTTCCAGAGCTAAGCCATAGTGCTGAAAAATTTCCATCCAGAGAAAAGAGAGCAAAGGAGCTTCAAATACCCAGTTAGGTGACAATAAGAACAAGATGGAAAATGAAGTTGGTATAGGAGTAAGATACTATTGCTGTTTGAAAGAGCAGGCAGTAGAAGATAGCTATCTATATAAAACCCTCTAAGCAGTTTCCATAACCCCTGGGCTAGGGCTTAATGGGGAATGGCCCTCCCAGCTAAATGATAAGAGTATTTGCTTTCCATGCAGAAGACCCCTGCCTGAAACCCTGGGGAGCAGCTACCAGTCAGTGTAGACAACAGGGAGCTAGATGGACAAATGGTTTGACTTGGTATAAGGCAGCTTCCTACGAACCCACCCTATTTCATCTCTTTCCAGCCCATTTTCACAACAAACCAACCAGATCAGCACAAACACCCCCCAAAGACTACTTACTATACTGCAATAGTTTCATACCACCCGCCATAAATCCAGAGCTTTTATACTTTTCATCTAGGTTCCGGCAACCTCACAAAGTACCAATCCTGCTTCTGGTCTAAGATGAGCTATAGGGGGTTGGACCTGCAAATAAGTCTCTCTTTATTCTCGCTCCCTCCCCACAAGCCTGCATGGCATGTAACAATTCAACAGGTGTAGTTTCCTAGCTAGCAGGGCGGAAGCCTAGATCTGCTAGACTCGCTGGAGGCATCACACCCACTGCCCCAAAATGATGCTAGGAGAAGATAGTGGGTGCCTCCCTCCCCCCTCATCCGGGAACGAGAAGGAGGTGAGCTCCTTATCTCTCTCGCCCTGACCTAGCCACTGTGATCCACGCGACGGTCACCTCCAGACTGGATTATTGTAACTCGCTCTACGTGGGGCTGCCCTTGAGACTGACCCAGAAACTCCAGCGGGTGCAGAATGCCGCAGCGAGACTCCTTACGGGGTCTTCGCTTAGAGATCACATTCATCCGGTGCTATACCAGCTGCACTGGCTCCCGGTGGAGTACAGGATCAGGTTTAAGGTGCTGGTTTTAACCTTCAAAGCCCTATACGGCCTAGGGCCCTCGTACCTACGGGACCGTCTCTCCTGGTATGCCCCACAGAGGAACTTACGATCTTCAAATAAAAACACCTTGAGGGTCCCAGGCCTCAGAGAGGTTAGGCTGGCCTCAACTAGAGCCAGGGCTTTTTCGGCTGTGGCTCCGATCTGGTGGAACACTCTGTCACAAGAGACAAGTGCCCTGCAGGACTTGACATCTTTCCGCAGGGCCTGCAAGACAGAGCTGTTCCACCTGGCATTTGGTCAGGGCCAGCCTGACCCCCTCCTCTGGCAATCTTTACAAAACTTTAGTTTATGGTTGCCATCAATTTTGATTTTAATTCATTTTTATAATGTTTTATAATGTCATACTGTTTTAGTGTTGTTAGCCGCCCTGAGCCCGGCTTCGGCTGGGGAGGGCGGGATATAAATAAAATTTATTATTATTATTATTATTACCTCTTGAAGTAGTCGGTGAGCTTGCAATGGTACTGCCCGTCCACGTGGACGGAGCCGTCGCTGATCACCGTGAAGCCGCCTCCCAGCCGCCGGCTCGGCGGGCTCCGCACGGTCCAGGCGCCCCCCGACAGCTGGAAGGACTCCGGCTGCAGCAGCGCCAGCTGTTGCAGAGGCAGCACAGCCATCTCGCAGTTGCACGTCCGCAGGCTCTGCAGCTCCCCCGACGAGACCGAGGTCAAGCTGGGCCGGACCGAGTTGCACGAGTCGGACCCGCTCCAGACGGCCATGGCGGCTGAGGAGCAGCAAACGGGCGGCGGGGGCGAACGCAGCAGCGACGGACTCTGCAAGGCACTGCTAGCGAGCGGCGTCCGCGCGGGCGAGAAAAGCGCTTCCTTCGGTGCAGCTCCGCCTCCGAGCCGCCGGGGAGCGAAAGGGAGGCGGAGCGAAGGGCCGACGGCAGCGGCAGGCGCCTCCCCGCCTGGGGGCAAAATCTGCAGAGTTTAGGCGGCCTTGGCCTGCAAACTTGGCCGAGCAAAGCAGCGGTGAGCAATCGGCTGTCCGCCCTCTCCGTCTCTTTCCCCTCTGGGAGTCACGGACTCCAATGTGGCCTTTGGAAGCCGCCAGCGGCGCGCTTCTTATGGGGGGGTTATTATTGTCTGCAGCAGCACAACTGGACGCCTTCCTTTGCCCCAGCCCCCGGCTGCAATAAAACCTGTCTCTCCTCTGTGGGGCTCTGCAGCAACAGCAGGCCTTGTTGGCGCACTCCTCCATTGCCTCCGAAACAAGCTGTAGCTTAGGGCCCCACTCTCTTGGAGCCCCCCAAAAAATTTAAAGAAAAAAAAACCGGGATGTACATTTCCAAAATATAAGATAAAAAACAAATAAAATAAAACAAGCATACAGCAACAGTGGCAAATGGCTTTAGATACCTATTAGGTCCATAAATTGCCATATAGCATATATTCAACACAAAAAAGTGATAATTTGTTTTTGACAAAGGACACCTGGACATATAAAGGGCCACATTACCTTCATTAGTTTAGGGCCTCATCAAACCTAAATCCAGCCCTGCTCCTGAGACAGATAGGTGCCAAATATATTTATTTATACCCTGCCTCTTTCCCCCTAACAGGACTCAAGGCAGCTTGGGGGGGAAAAGAACAGTGGTAGAATTCAAACCGTATAACATACAACATCTTTTAAAACCACACAAAGAATTACAATAAAAACAGCACAGCGCCTTCCATTAAAAGCAGTTGGTTCCCAAAAGCCTGTTGACACAAATCTGCACAAACTTTGATTATATGCTGATCTACAAGTCCCTTTTCACCAGTCAATAGTATCCACCCATGATATCCAGCAACCAGAGATCAATACAACCAATGCCACAACTGGAAAGCAGGGAAATGCCCCATGCACAAATCAAATAACTCCAGAAAGCTGGCCAAGCCACCACTTTTGGTTTGTTGAAAAAGAGGAAATGCCTCACCCAAAACAGGACACAGATTTATTTACAATCTGCACGTGCTACTTTTTATGCATAGAAGTTTGTTTGGAAATATTTGCAATAACATTAATAGAAATAAGATTACCAGTAATTGCCCCATAGGGGCAAAGTTAACCAGGTGCCTGCTTCCTTTGCTGTTCAGGTACTAACCATTGATGGGGAATTTAAGTCCCTTCGTGCTGCTATTGCTATGTTTAGGTTCTTCATCTTAAAAGTGGACTGAGACTGGACAGCAGCTCTTTCAAAGAGAGGACACCTTCAAACAGAGTTCTGTCCTCTGTAAAGTAGGGCACATGGGCACCCTAATTATATTAAGCATACAGAAGATATTCCAAAAAAAAATCTGTCTATTAGCTGGGAATGTACAACTTAATAGATGTTAACATGTTTTCTTTAAAAAGGCTAAGAGATTATAGCACAACAGCCATGCTCTTTCTGAGTTCCAGATGGGACAAGCAACTTATGTCCTTATGTCCCACCTGCAAACTGCCCACAGAGAGTTTGCAGCTGTAGCCTGATAGAATGGAAATTGCTAGGTGAAAGAGAGGGAGAAACCTGCTGGAGCTGACTTCTCAGCAGAGTTGTTAGCTTGCCTTCTGCTGCTTCCCTTCTAACCCTCGCTGCAACCTGATGGAATAGCTGCTCTTTAACACTCTTCAGTATGTGTGTGTGTGTGTGCACGCTTTTGCACCAGACCCACCTCCTATACTCTAAATTAAAATCTGCTTTTTAAAAAAGCCAGTGTGGTGTAGTGGTTAAGAGCGGTAGTCTCATAATCTGGGGAACCGGGTTCGCGTCTCCGCTCCTCCACATGCAGCTGCTGGGTGACCTTGGGCCAGTCACATTTCTTTGAAGTCTCTCAGCCCCACTCACCTCACAGAGTGTTTGTTGTGGGGGAGGAAGAGAAAGGAGAATGTTAGCCGCTTTGAGACTCCTTAAAGGGAGTGAAAGGTGGGATATCAAATCCAAAAGCTGCTTCTATTTTAGTGTATTCATCATACGTTGCATGTCACCCAGAAATCCACATTGCATATAAATGTTTTAATAAAAGCATTTTTTATGTATAAGAGCCCGATCCATTCTATAATAAAATTGTAGATAGAAGGGAAGAACCCTGAATGCTTTCGTGAGCTCCTTGAAAAAAGGGGCTTGGATAAACTAGTTCTTCCAGTATCTTAGTAAAAGAAATTCAACCAAAAAGGGGAAAAGAAAGGGCTGGATAAAAATAGACTAAACAAAAATTTCACAATCATTACAGGAATCACTGTGTCAAACATTTGTATCACGGGAGTTTTATGAAATGACTTGCTACGTTTCCAGAGTTGTTTTGACAGTTTGTAGAACATTTGTTGCAAAACTCTCAGGGTGCAGAATAAGAAGTTTATTTTAGTGAAACCTCAGCTTGTCTTCAGTTACTGCAAATTGGAATAGCATGTCCAGAAATGAGTGGCCCTTTTGGTATTATAGCTATAGAAATTTGTGCACATGCTCTCTCTGATATGAATTACCACAGATACATTTGCAGCAGAACTGATCTCATCTTCTTGGCTGAGATCCATTTATGGACGAAACATTCACCTATGTGACCAAATTGTGTGAATGAAGGAGAATGAGTGTGTGCTGCTAGGTGGGGATGAGGGAGCTGTACATTCAAGAACTGAAATACTTTCCATTTGAGATAACGGTCTCCAAAGGCAGAAACCTTGAGAAAGCCTAGAAATCCTAGATCTGTGGTACAGATTTGATCTCTCTAATTTTTTGTGCGTGCATTTGAAATAGGAATATTCAGTCCAAGTCCTATCAATTTGCTTTAAAACAAGGCAGAGAAAACACAAGCACTGACGCGATGTGCCTGTCTTACATGCATCTAATTGTGCATCTGTAACAGAATGTTACGAGGGACGCGGGTGGCGCTGTGGGTTAAACCACAGAGCCTAGGACTTGCCGATCAGAAGGTCGGCGGTTCGAATCCCTGCGACGGGGTGAGCTCCCGTTGCTCGGTCCCTGCTCCTGCCAACCTAGCAGTTCGAAAGCACGTCAATGTGCAAGTAGATAAATAGGTACTGCTACGGGGAAGGTAAATGGCATATCCGTGCGCTGCTCTGGTTCGCCAGAAGCGGCTTAGTCATGTGGCCACATGACCCGGAAGCTGTACGCCGGCTCCCTCGGCTAATAAAGCGAGATGAGCACCGCAACCCCAGAGTCAGTCACGACTGAATCTAATGGTCAGGGGTCCCTTTACCTTTACCTTTACCTTTACCTAACAGAATGTTGTCGCCATCTGGAAGTGGAAGCAAGTGTTCAATGAAAATGCAGAATTCTGAAGCCGCTTCACATACAGAATCCAGACCTGTACAGAGAAAAATATCCTAAGATAAAAATAAATAAATAGAGTCTTGTAGCACACATTTATTGTGGCACATGGCTGAACTGCCTTGTGGCAATGGAAGGCAAATAAAATTCCACTCAAATTAAGGTGAAATATATGCCATGGGCTTAAAATATACTGTACAAACAATGTTCTTACTTTTCTGGCATCCTACTGATGCTGCGATCTCAGAGTTTCAGTGCACACTAAGGGCCAGATGATTTTGTTGGCTTTGTCCTACTGTAGCATCTCATTGGAGAAAGCTTTCTCCAATTAATAACTCCTTCTCACACATCAAAACAACAAGAAGCCATGAGGAAGACTCTCTCTCTCTCTCTCTCTCTCTCTCTCTCTCTCTCTCTCTGTGTGTGTGTGTGTGTAGATCACTACATTATATCATCCTTGTATTGTTACACCCACCACAATCTCAGCTGTGAGAGATTTTAGGGGTCTCAGTACACATCTTAGGTTTGGTTTCCTTGGAATGAAAGTTGCTGCAGAATTGATGTCTTCTGTCACACAAGGTTTGTTTTCACTTGTACTAGTACTCCGTTAAGTTTATAAGGAGCTTTCTAACGCTGCAACGCTGGATCACAAGGGAGCCCATCCTCTTCAGTAGAAATTCTGTCTGAGAAAAGTTTAAGACAACAACCTGGTTTTTTTCCACCATGGAAATTCTTGCATGGGGCGAGTCTGCTAGAGCTTATGTTAGTTTAACCTACTTGGAGACCTGTCATTTAAATGAATGCTCATCAGGCAGATCCTTGATTGTGGTTTATGGCAGATGTTGAGTAAGAAGAATGATGTTATAGCAGGGAAGGGTAAGATTATTTACACCAAACATTCAAACCACAGGGATGGGGAAAGTGGAGAAATTCTCCAGAACTAAGCTTTGTCAAAACAGGAGGCAAAAAATGATTGGAAGTGGAGGGAAAGCTGGTTTTACTCATGTTGCCTCCATCCTGCAGGAGTTAGTCACCATGGAGACTTGCTTATTTTCTCCCAGAGTGACTCACAAAATGAGCTTGCAACATTGCAAAGAATTTAGATTAGCGATACTTTGCAAAGAAGCATTGGTGTTTTAGAACATGATATATATATGTGTGTTTGAAATATACTCAGAGTCGCAAGTGATTTCATGCTCTTTATTCAGCTCATAGTGGTGAGGAGGAATGAATGAAAGTCCCCTCAAGGTATCTGCTTTATATACATTATTTACACAATGGGCTGAACATGATTGGCTAATTCCGGAATTCTACTGTAAGCCAATCAGGTTGTGGATTCACTTCTATCTGGAGCATGATTGGGTAGTTCCTGCCAACCAATCATACTGCTGCATTGTTCTAGGACCAATCAGACTGCTGCATTCTGAATCCTATTGTTCTAGGACCAATCAGGCTGCTGCCTTTTGGATCCTATTGTTCTAGGGCCAATCAGACTGCTGCAGTTTGGATCCTATTCAACCCAGTACATAACACCCCTCCCCTCTAAGTTCCAGTCCTGCCCGGGAGGTCGCATTCATAGTCCTCAAGGTACGCTGGCGGCCTACGTGTGCGTTGCGGCCTGGGGTGTTCCCTGGTCCGGGGTTCAGGTTCTGGCTCGTGTTCCAAGGATGCTGGCTGTGATGGGGCTGTTTGGTCTGGCGCAACCGGCTCACTCAGTCGTGGTTCTGGTTCCGGTGTCCTTTCGGCCTCGCAGGTCCTCTCTGTATTTACTGATTCTGCCTCTCCTGCTGGCCCCTCGTGCTCTATGGGCCTCACTGCCCCTCTGTTCCCTTGGGACTCCTCTGCCCTTTCCTCCTCCTGGTTTTCTCCTGGGAATCGTCGCCGTATCTGGTCGCAGTGGCGGCGCCAGCATTGCCCCCCATCCGTTAGCACCTCATACGACACGGGGCCAGTGACCCTGGTGACTGTGGCGGGTACCCATGCTGGGCCTGCCCCAAAATTCTTTGCGTACACTGGGTCCTGAGCCTCGAAGGTCCGGGGGTTCTTGCCTTCCCCCACCACTGCCTCATCCTGAGCTCTATCGGGGTGAAGGCGGTCCAATCTGATTGCAAGGCGCCGACCCATTAGTAGTTCAGCGGGGCTCCGGCCAGTCGTTGAGCTGGGGGTGCTGTGCTGTGCTAGAAGGAATGTGGCAAGGCGGTACTCCCAATCCCCTTGTGTCATACGGCGAAGGGTGTCCTTGGTGGTCCGCACCATGCGTTCTGCTTGGCCATTGGTGGCAGGGTGGAATGGCGCCGAACGGATGTGGCGGATGGCGTTCTGCGTTGTGAAGGTTTGGAATTCTCCTGACGTAAATGCAGTCCCGTTGTCTGAGACGAGAGTGTCAGGGAGCCCGTGGGTTGCAAACAGCCTGCGTAGTACCCGGATGGCTGCGGACGTAGAAGTGGACGGTACCAGTGCGACTTCCAGCCATTTGGTGTAGGAGTCCACCACTATGAAGAATGTTTTCCCCTGAAAGGGGCCAGCGAAGTCCACATGCAGGCGTGACCATGGTGCTCGGGCGGACTCCCAGGACTGGACTGGGGCCCTTGGGGGATCTGGGCGGGATTCTTGGCAGGCCTGGCAGTGTTTGACCCAGGCCTCTATCTCTCCGTCGATCCCCGGCCACCACACATAACTCCTGGCAAGGGCCTTCATTCTTACTACCCCTGGGTGTGTCTCGTGTAGGGCTGTGAGGACCCTTTTGCGGAGGGGCTGGGGAACAACGACCCTGCTTCCCCATAACAGGCACCCCTTGTGGGCTGACAGTTCATGTTTGCGGGTTGTGTAGCCGGCGAATTCTGGCCCGGGGCTGCTGCTGGGCCATCCCCTCCACACCCAGTCCAGGACCCGGGAGATGACCCAATCTTTCTTGGAATGGTGTGCAACTTCTTGTGCCTGAATGGGGCGGTCAGGAAGCAGCTCCAGGCTCATAACCTCTTGTGCAGGTGCTGGGTCGGGGCCTGTTTCCGGTAGTGGTAGCCTGCTGAGGGCGTCCGCATGGCCCATCGCCTTCCCCGGACGGTGAATCAGTGCATACTGGTAGCTGGCAAGGAAAATTGACCACCTGAGGACGCGAGGAGACAGCACTTGGGGGGTCTGCTTTTCAGGGGCAAACAAGCCAAGCAACGGCTTGTGGTCAGTCACCACGGTGAAGGGCCGCCCGTACAAGAAATCATGGAATTTTTTTACTCCCTTCACGATTGCCAGACCCTCCTTGTCGATTTGCGAGTAGTTCCGCTCGGTTGCGTTGAGTGTCTGGGAAAAGTATGCCACTGGTACCTCTCTTCCATCCGGGAGTTGGTGTCCCAGGACAGCGCCAATGCCATAGGGCGAGGCGTCGCATGCTAGCACCACCGGCAGCCTCTCGTCGAAGTGTGCCAAGACCGAGTTTGAGACAAGCAAGTCCTTGACTGCCTGGAATGCGGCCTCCTGGCGCTGGCCCCACACCCAAGGGGCCCGCTTGTCCAGGAGTCTGTGTAGGGGCTCCGCTACCGCCGCCTTGTGGGGAAGGAAGGAATGGTAAAAGTTCAATAGTCCCAAGAAGGCCTGAAGTTCAGTCTTGTTCTTGGGCGCTGGGGCATCACAAATGGCCCGTACCTTGTCTCCAGTCGGGTGGACCCCTTCTGCGTCCACCATAAATCCAAGAAAGTCCACCTGAGGCACTCCTAGTAGACATTTTTCCCGCTTCACCTTGAGACCCGCCGTCTGGAAACGGTGCAGAACGGTGCGGAGGCGGTCCTCAAACTCCTCTGGTGTGGGCCCGGCAATCAACACATCATCGAAGAAGGGGGTGACGCCAGGAATCCCTTTAAGTAGAGAGTCCATTAGATTCTGGAATATGCCTGGTGCCACGCTGATACCGAATTGCAGCCGCTTTACCCTGAATGCTCCTCTGTGCGTCACAATCGTCTGTGCCTCTGCTGTGGCCTCATCTACTGGCAGCTGTTGATATGCTTGGGCCAAGTCCAGCTTGCCAAAAATTTTCGACCCAGCCAGGGTGGCAAGAACATGGCTGACCACTGGCACTGGGTATGCATGGGCCGTAAGGGCCTTGTTTATGGTACATTTGTAGTCTGCGCAGATGCGGACCGAACCATTAGGCTTGACGGGTGTGACAATTGGGGTTTCCCAGGGGGCATTAGGCACCGGCTCCAGCACTCCTTGCTCCACAAGCCGGTCCAATTCCTCGTCTATACGGGGTTTCAGGGCAAACGGGACCCGGCGGGCCTTGAGCCTGACCGGTCGTACTGCGGGGTCAAGCTGTAGAGCAATTGGGGGGCCCGTATACTGTCCCAATTTCCCATCAAAAACCCCCGGAAATTCCTTGCATATGGCGTCCACGTCCACTTGTAAGCTAGTGTGGTTCACCCCGGTGACGGCTAGCCCCAGTGGTCCAAACCATGCCAATCCCAGTAAGCTAATGTAGGGGCCCTTGACCACCAGCAATTCCAGTTGCCGCGTCCGCCCTCGGTATTGCACCCTGAAGGTCCCCACCCCCATTGTGGGGACCTTACGTTTCTGGAAGTCCCGGAGGGTGAATGGGGCCGGCCTGAGTTTGGGACCCCCAGTAGGACACAGTTTCCTTAAGGTCCTTGCCGAGATTATGGATAGAGTTGAACCCGTGTCAAGCTCCATGCGGCATGGGGCCCCCTCTATCTGTACGTCAACATAAATTTTCTCTACGTTGGGGTGGGGCAACTGGTATACCTGGAAGTCCGTGAGCTCCGTCGAGTTGCCTTGGTGCGTTGGGCCCCGGGACCTGGGGCTCTTGGATTGGTCATCTGATGCCTGGCGTCGGGTGGGCCGAGCCCGACACACCCGGGCGATGTGTCCCGATTTTCTGCACTGCCTGCACTCTGCGTTGCGGAAACGGCAGGTCCTCCTCTCGTGACTTTCTCCGCAACTTGCGCAGTTCCCTCCTTCTCGTCGAGGCAGCTGTGGTATGTGGGCTGCTTGAGTGCGCTGCTGTACTCGGTGCACCTCCTCCCTGTTGGATCCTGAGTCGTCGGTGAGGTCTTCATGGTGGACCCTCGGTTGGGATGGCTGGCTCGGCCGTGCCTCTTGCGTCGACCTCTCGGCAGCTTCCGTTGCCAGGGCCTCCTCCAGAGCGACCTGGAACGTTAGGTCCTTCTTAGCGTAGAGGCGTCGTTGCAGCTTCTCATCCCTCAGGCCACCGACGAGGCGGTCACGAAGCATGTTCTCCAGCTCTGAGAAGTTGCAGAACCGGGCGGCTTGGCGGAGAGAGGTCACAAACCCAGTTATGGTTTCCCCAGGGGCTTGCCGCTTTGCATAGAAGGCATTTCGACGAGCCACCACTGAGGGCTGTGGCGAAAAGTGCCCCTTCAGCTGTTCCATTATTGTTTTGTATGGAACAGTAGCAACGTCTTCAGGCGCAAGGAGAGCCCGGGCAATTTCAAATGTCTCCTCTCCGCAAACGCTGAAGAATATTGCCCTCTTCTTGGCGTCTTCTTCATCGGTGACCCCTTTGGCTTCTAGGAGGAAGGTGAAACGGGAGGCGTACGCTTCCCAGTCTCCGGATGCTGGGTTGAACGGTGAGAAGCTGCTGTCGGTTGCCATTCTGAGTTCCTTGTGTCCCGGAGCTGAAGCCTGGATACACGGTGCGAGGCAGCGGTGCGGCAGGTGGCGGTGCTGCGGTGCTGTGTGTGGCAGTCAGCTCAGCGGGATCCCATCCTCGTCGCCAGTGAAATATACTCAGAGTCGCAAGTGATTTCATGCTCTTTATTCAGCTCATAGTGGTGAGGAGGAATGAATGAAAGTCCCCTCAAGGTATCTGCTTTATATACATTATTTACACAATGGGCTGAACATGATTGGCTAATTCCGGAATTCTACTGTAAGCCAATCAGGTTGTGGATTCACTTCTATCTGGAGCATGATTGGGTAGTTCCTGCCAACCAATCATACTGCTGCATTGTTCTAGGACCAATCAGACTGCTGCATTCTGAATCCTATTGTTCTAGGACCAATCAGGCTGCTGCCTTTTGGATCCTATTGTTCTAGGGCCAATCAGACTGCTGCAGTTTGGATCCTATTCAACCCAGTACATAACAGTGTTTATTCTGCTACAATATTGGGTGGCACCAATGGGGGGACAGGAAGGGCATGCATTCTCCAAAACCAAAAGCTCAGCCCCTCCCCCCTTGCTTCAGCGATTTTAATTTGGGAGACAACTAGCCCACCAAGAAATATACTTTGTCCCTTCTGTGCCTCCCCCCCACCCCCGCCAATTTCCCCCCCTGGTGCTGCCACTGGAAAACAAGTGCTATTTTATATTCCTTTTTGAATACCGATTTGAACATTCTTTGATTCAAAAGTGGTTTGTAAGTGTTGTGAACAAACAAAATTTGAGAACCAGCTGATGTGCTCACATTGATAATAAAACTCTACAAGGCTCAAGCAAACAGAATGCATTTGGGTCTCCACTTAGGTACAGTGGTACCTCGGTTTAAGAACTTAATTCGTTCTGGAGGTCCGTTCTTAACCTGAAACTGTTCTTAACCTGAGGTACCACTTTAAATAATGGGGCCTCCCACTGCCGCCACACCACCACCACACGATTTCTGTTCTCATCCTGAAGCAAAGTTCTTAACCCAAGGTACTATTTCTGGGTTGGCGGAGTCTGTAACCTGAAGCATCTGTAACCTGAGGTACCAGTGTATATGAATATACAGATAATTATTTCAACCAGAACAGTGAAGGAACTGCCTTCAGCCATGGAATCATTACTTTAAAACAACAAGCATAAGACATCCATCTTTTGAAAAGCGATGGTTGCAGCCTTCTTCAGGTGTTCAGTGCAAATGTATGAAGAGAGTCGCAGGGCTGTACACACAAGCCCTCTCCCTGCTGGAGAACATCCTGCATTGAGTAGGAAAAGGGCTTGTAAAGGCATTCAGCTGAAAATGCTTTCAAGTCTCCTTGTCCTTTCAGACAAGGGTCTCTTCCAGCCCTGCCTCGGGAGTCGGGATGCTGGGAATTGATGTAGATGCTCTTATCACTGCGCTGCAGACCTCCCCCAAGTAGAAAACCTGATGGTCTGATATTCAAAGAAAATATTGACAGACCTGAAATCTTTGAAACCTGACGCTGCAACAGCAAGGGACAGGTCACAACAGAGGAGAGTTGGGCAGGCTCAAGAGAATATGAGATTATGTGTGAAAGATGGCACAGAGTCAAATGGGCTTAATGTTCTCAACAGACCATGTTAGCAATGAAGCCTCCTCAAGGATACTTATGCAATGGCCCCCAAAGCCATATTGAGAAACTACAAGAGCGGTATGTGGAGTCAAAGTGTCTGACTGCAGTTCTCTTCATATTGATTGTGTAACTGTTATCTCTAGGAATGCTGAGGAGTTTACATTTTTGGACACCGTAAAAGATTGTGTCTCCAAACAAGCACGCCCATGCCTTGAGTACTGAATTCTGCTCTATGAATATTTCAGGAAAGCTGCTGTCATGTCAGCCGTGCAGTAGGGAATTTCAAAGTGGAGGAGCATGTTGTGAGAGACCCCATAACAACCACATTCCTAAGGAGAACACCTTTAGCTGTGATTCATGCATTGCAGCAGGGTCTGATTAGATCACCGCTGGGTTCTCTTCCAGCTCTACAGTTCTGTTATTCATCTGGAGGGGACCATATTGCCTACCCCTGCTGACTGCCTGGATTAAGAGAAACTACTGTTTTGGTGGTAGACTAGGAAGAGTCCATCGTTGCTGTTTTCAGAACTGTGGTCACAAGTCTGCAGTGAGCCCTGAGGGATAGCTTAGTTGGTAGAGCATGAGACTCTTAATCTCAAGGTTGTGAGTTTGAGCCCCATGTTGGGTGAAAGATTCCTGCACTGCCGGGAGTTGGACTAGATGATCCTTGTGGTCCCTTCCAACTCCCTTCCAAATCTGTGATTCTAAATTGATTAGAATAACTCTGACACTTTTCTATCACCAGAGCAGCTTTGTTTGGTCTGGATTTTATTTATCTGATTTATATCTATCCCAGGGACTCAGAGTTACTTACAGCCAGTGGGTTTTTTTCCCTAGAAAAAGAGGTGCAGGAACTCACACTTCTTTTGATGGATAACCCTAAGTTGAGGTGTCGGAACGCACCAAAGAGGTCGTGGAACTCAGTTCCGGCTGAAAAAAAAGCCCTGCTTATAGACCTAAATGTTAATAATTCTGACTTCCAATGGCTAATTATCTTAGGGTTACAATCTTTGTGCCACAGCTTCCTTATTTCACATGAATGCCAGACCTTCCAAGTGTCCCTATTTTCTAGAGAAAGTCCCAGATTTACAGAAGGCATCCTGGTTTCTGATTTGATCCTGGAATGTCCTGCTTTTCCTTAGGATATTCCTATTTTCACCAGAGAAATGTTGGAGGGCATGGAGTTATGTGACCCCCCGCCCCAAGCCATGGAGATAAGTAATTTATACTTTAGAAGACATCTGAAGGCAACCCTGTATAGGGAAGCTTTTTTGATGTTGTTTTATTATGTTTTTATATATGTTGGAAGCTGTCCAGAGTGGCTGGGGCAACCCAGTCAGATGGACAGGGTATTCTTATTCTTATTCAATCGGATGGCTCTGTTTTCGTTGGAGAAATGTTGGAGGGTATGGAATCTTAATGGAATGGGGAACGTTTTCATTCTGAGGGCCACATTCTTTTCTGGACAACCTTCTGAGGGCCACATGACAGAGGGGAGCGAGGTCAGAGCATATCCCTCAACTGTCCCGGGAAAACTGAGTCATATCCCTGCCCCCCATGTGAGAGCACTGCCTCCTTTTTGGACATTGTGGTCTCGTGCTGTGTTCTTTCGCTGGAAAAAGTGCTTTTGGGGGGCTGCTGTCTCATGACTTGCCCCAGGAGCATGACCTGGGAGAAACACGGTCCCAGTTTTTGGCCTGGACATGTTGGAGAATATGTCATAGGCACAAGTGTGTGGAGCAAAACAATATATGTGAATATTACCTATTGTGCAGTAGGCTATGTTCTTCACTCTCACATACCCTACCCAGGCAAGCAAGAAGCATGATTGCAGTTCAAGGGCACATTCCAGTCAGGCAAAAACACACAAGCAGTGCTGATGAAGGATATATGGCTCAGAATATATGGGACCTGGCTCCAGGCCTCAAGTTCTGCCTCCCTTGGTTCAGCCAGTCTGGTCAGTGTCCTCCATGTTATGAACTACAACTCAACCTGGCTTGGGCTCATGGAAGTTGTGGCCCACAATATCTGGAAGGCACAGGTTGGCTGCCCATGGTATAATCACGTCAGAAATGTAGTGTGGTTGGGATGAAAGATGGTTTAGGGTGCTTCAAAGAGAACGTTATAATTTTGTTCCTTTGGACTTAAATACTACATGGAAGTAATCCATGGCACAGCAAGAGCTGCAGTTCACATAACACCGTTGTTATTATTATTATTATTATTATTATTATTATTATTATATTGAATTTATATCCGGTCCTTCCTTCCAACAGTACCCAGGGCAGCAGACACATCAACAGTGAACAATATTAAGAAGCATTCTCAAACAGTTAAAAACATTCTAAAAACAGCTACAGTGGTAAGGATGGGGTGGAATTCTGAAAACCAACGGCCTTCTTTGAAGATGGTTTTTTTCTTCCCTTGTGCTTTGCAGCTCTTTTTTTCAGCTCTTTGTCTTGCTTGTACATCACACAAAATAAACCTGACAGCCATATGTTGTGTGGATGACATTTTAAGTGTGCGTGTGCTTGCATGTTTGGCAGGGACGCTGGAAATGCTGTAATATTGGTGCAATTAGTAGCCCTACTGCCACCTCCTGGTCAAAACGATGCTGGCAGCACAAGAAAAGAAAAAGAGGATTCAAAGAGGAACCATCGTATTTGCTTTATTTGTTTATTATGTGCAAGTTAAAAAAATATACACTAGGCAAGATGCCAGGTGTCATATCCATCTGGCAGATTAATGATGTTTCGAGACAAGTAATGAATTGGGATTACGGGGAAAGAATAAACTAAGTACTTGAAAGTGACTTCTAAAAAGTGGTGCCTGTGTTTGCTTGTTTTTCTCTTTACCCCTCAATTCCTTTTTTTCTTCAGTAAAGGAAATGACTGCAGAACATGCCATTGGAAAGTGCCTTGTATTTACTGACATTTTGTAAGCCGCTCTGGAAATCTTTTTGGCTGAAGGGCAGGGTAAAAATGCTGAAGGGCAGGGTATAGGGGTTGTCTTGATGGATCGGACCAACATGGAGATTCTAGATGTCATTGCAAATAGGCCTGAATAGACGTATTACCTCGGGTTAAGAACTTTGCTTCAGGATGAGAACAGAAATCGTGCTCCGGTGGCACGGCGGCAGCAGGAGGCCCCATTAGCTAAAGTGGTGCTTCAGGTTAAGAACAGTTTCAGGTTAAGAACAGACCTCCGGAACGAATTAAGTACTTAACCCGAGGTACCACTGTATAACTGATATAACAACCCAGAGGCCACCTTCTGAGCTTGGAAAAAACTTTCAAAGTCAACAGGTTACTTCCAAATGTACTCAAACAGAGAGAGACGGCTATCTTCAGGACCAGTTCCACTTGATATGCCGGACCTCTCCAGCATGAAAAAATTTCTAACAAATGGGCTACTTCTGACTCTAGTGGAAAATTTTACACCTCAAGAAAGAGGCACAGAGCCAAATGACACTGACCAAATGAACAACCTACCTGAGCCAGCAGATATGAATCGCCAAGTAACCAGCAAGAAGTCACAAAGACATGTTGGTGGGTGCTCCTAAAATTCTCTATACATTGGTACCTCAGATTAAGTACTTAATTCGTTCCGGAGGTCTGTACTTAACCTGAAACTGTTCTTAACCTGAAGCACCACTTTAGTTAATTGGGCCTCCTGGTGCTGCTGCGCCGCCGGAGCACAATTTCTGTTCTCATCCTGAAGCAAAGTGCTTAACCTGAAGCACTATTTCTGGGTTAACAGAGTCTGTAACCTGAAGCGTATGTAACCTGAAGCGTATGTAACCCGAGGCACCACTGTAATTTCATCGATCGCAGTCATGGGTTTAAAAAACACTGACAAGGGGGAGCAGGCTCATTTCTCACAAAGCAGCTGATGTGAACGGTGCCTGCACCTCTTGTTTCATAACTCTTAAGTCCTGCAAGGCAGACTAAATACTTTAAAAACAAAATAAACAAATGCCTGAACTCCTCGCTGGCCCTGATACAGCAGTACTCTCTGTACCCACTTCTCGATGAGCCTGCTTGTTACTATGATCCCTGCCTCCAGTCAGTCTTGCTGCAGGTTGGACTCACTGGAATCAAAACATAAAGAGTTGCTTGAGGGCTTTAACCTCCTCTGGCACACAAGCTATGTCTGCACTAGCCACAGCTTGGCTGCAAAGGATTATGCCAAAAGTACCCTGTAGATGGCACTATTACTTCTGGTAAAATAACATTTCAGGACAAAATAAAAAAATTCCTTCCAGTAGCACCTTAAAGACCAACTAAGTTAGTTCTTGGTATGAGCTTTCGTGCTACTGGAAGGAATTTTTTTATTTTGTTTTGACTATGGCAGACCAACACGGCTACCTATCTGTAACTAAAATTTCAGGGTCTGCGTTAGTTAGGTTCCTTATTGCAAGGCTGTCTGTTGCAAGGCTGTCTGTTGTATACAACATGCAGTGGGGAAATGAGGGGGCAGCTTCACTGAGCTACAATTTTCTGAGTCAAGTAACTTGGGGAATTGTAGCTCTGAGAGTGGAACAGGGGTGTCCTAACAACTCTCAACACCCTTAACTGTTCCCAGGATTCATTGGGGGAACCCATGGCTGTTTAAAGTGGCATGATACTGCTTTCAGCGCATAGTGCAGATGGGGCCTAAGAATAGTATAAAAAGCTTACATTGAGGTGCAAAATACGTTTATGAAGCAACTGAGTCCTTGAAAGCTCCACAAATAGTATGTGCACATGGTTGGTTCCTGCTGCCTCTTATCTTTTCCCTTTTCTTTGATAGGGTATGTGGGATATGTTAGAACAGAAATCATGCTCTGGCGGTGCGGCGGCAGCGGGAGGCCCCATTAGCTAAAGTGGTGCTAACAGTTAACAGTTTCAGGTTACGTACGGACCTCCGGAACGAATTAAGTACTTAACCCGAGGTACCACTGTACAGTACTGGGCAAGCTGCTGTCAATCTCATTTCCCCGTAGTCAGGATAGAAGATGATGAATGTGATAAGAATTTCTAAGTAATGCAGAAGGATAAAGTTTCCAAGTAGTATTAATGCTTTCAAGTGCAAGCATTTCACAAACACATTTTGCAAAATACTTTGGCCACCTCATGAGAAGAGAAGACTCCCTGGAAAAGACCCTGATGTTGGGAAAGATGGAGGGCACAAGGAGAAGGGGACGACAGAGGACGAGATGGTTGGACAGTGTTCTCAAAGCTACCAGCATGAGTTTGACCAAACTGTGGGAGGCAGTGCTCTGGTCCATGGGGTCACGAAGAGTCGGACACGACTAAACGAATAAACAGCAAAAACGGTTTGTGGAATAATCAGCATTGTTTTGACAGTACAAAAGAATCATCTTCGCTTTCTTTCTTGTTTTCCCCTAAGATGAAAACAATTGTGAGGTTTTTTTCCATCTCAGTTGAAAGCATATGATCCTCATTTATTAAAAAGGTAAAAGAGGAAAAGTATTGAGTCAGCCTGGTCAGTCCTACAAGAGCCTGGCCAGTCCCCATCAGCTCACACATTTTGTAAAATGTATTTATTCTGAAGAAGTTTTTTAAGGTATAGCAAATGGCAGACTTTGAGCTCTGAGTCTGAGGGAGGATATGTGTGGCAACTTGAAGCTGCCAAAGTGGGGTGGGATAGAGGAAAGACGTTTGGAAAACCACCAATCTGAAAAGATCTGTATAATGGAAGACAACCCCCTCCCCATGAGCTGGATAGAGGACCAAAATAATACTTACAAAATGACTATGTCCTATATATAGGAATGTTTTAGAAGTGTGCTTCTCAGTTTAAGACAGGGTGAAGATTTTGTGGAGTCAAAATTCAGTGCTTAGAAACACATTAGAAAAATCCCCATAGGAATCAATAGAAATCATGGACTTGTTATACAAACACTCGCCTAACAAACTATTTCCGGAGAAGGCATTGTGTTTGGACAGTGAGGCTTGCATGTACATTCCCCACAGGGATCACGCTGGTGAAACAGCAGCCAGCAGGACTAAACTTCACCAGTGGCATCAGACGGTTGACAGCTGGGCAAAATTGGCAGGAGGTTCCCCATCGCTGGTTTAAGAGAAGGCAGCTCAAACACAAATGAAATGTTTGTCCTAGTTACATCCTAGGCAACAACAATATTTGATGGTTGTGCATTTCCCTCAGTGAATTTGTGTTATTGTTTGAAACAAGCTCTGTAGCAATAATAATAATAATAATAATAATAATAATAATAATAATAATAATTTATACCTCACCCATCTGGCTGGGTCTATACATTAAAAACTTCCCTGAACCGGGCTGCCTTAAGATGTCTTCTGAATGTCAGGTAGTTATTTATCGCTTTGACATCTGATGGGAGGGCGTTCCACAGGGCGGGTGCCACTACCGAGAAGGCCCTCTGCCTGGTTCCCTGTAGCTTTGCTTCTCGCAATGAGGGAACCGCCAGAAGGCCCTCGGCGCTGGACCTCAGCATCCGGGCAGAACGATGGGGGTGGAGACGCTCCTTCAGGTATACTGGGCCGAGGCCGTTTAGGGCTTTAAAGGTCAGCACCAACACTTTGAATTGTGCTCGGAAACGTACTGGGAGCCAATGTAGGTCTTTCAAGACCGGTGTTATGTGGTCTCGGCGGCCGCCCCCAGTCACCAGTCTAGCTGCCGCATTCTGGATTAGTTGTAGCTTCCGAGTCACTTTCAAAGGTAGCCCCACGTAGAGCGCATTGCAGTAGTCCAAGCGGGAGATAACTAGAGCATGCACCACTCTGGCGAGACAGTCCACAGGCAGATAGGGTCTCAGCCTGCGTACCAGGTGGAGTTGGTAGACAGCTGCCCTGGATACAGAATTGACCTGCGCCTCCATGGACAGCTGTGAGTCCAAAATGACTCCCAGGCTGCGCACCTGGTCCTTCAGGGGCACAGTTACCCTATTCAGGACCAGGGAGTCCTCCACACCAGCCCGCCCCCTGTCCCCCAAAAACAGTACTTCTGTCTTGTCAGGATTCAACTTCAATCCATTAGCCGCCATCCATCCTCCAACCGCCTCCAGGCACTCACACAGGACCTTCACTGCCTTCACTGGTTCTGATTTGAAAGAGAGGTAGAGCTGAGTATCATCTGCATATTGATGGACACCCAGTCCAAACCCCCTGATGATCTCTCCCAGCGGCTTCATATAGTTGTTGAAAAGCATGGGGGAGAGGACGGAACCCTGAGGCACCCTACAAGTGAGGGCCCAGGAGTCTGAACACTCATCCCCCACCACCACTTTCTGAACACGGCCCAGGAGGAAGGAGCGAAACCACTGTATAACAGTGCCCCCAGCTCCCAGCCCTTCTAGACGGTCCAGAAGGATGTTATGGTTGATTGTATCAAAGGCCGCTGAGAGATCCAGCAGAACTAGGAAACAACTCTCACCTTTGTCCCTAGCTTGCCAGAGATCATCAACCAGCGTGACCAAGGCAGTTTCAGTCCCATGATGAGGCCAGAATCCCGACTGGAAGGGATCCAAATGGTCCGCATCCTCCAGGTGTGCCTGGAGTTGTTCAGCAACCACGCGCTCAATCACCTTGCCCAAGAATGGAAGATTTGAGACTGGACGATAGTTGGCCATACTGGCCGGGTCTAAAGATGTTTTTTTTAAGAAGCGGTTTAATGACCGCCTCTTTCAGCGGATCTGGGAATGTTCCCTCACAGAGGGAAGCATTCACCACCCCGCAGAGCCCATTGCCCAGCCCTTCCCGGCTTGCTTTTATTAGCCAGGATGGGCAAGGATCCAGGAGACAGGTGGTTGGTTTCACGCGTCCAAGCAACCTGTCCACATCCTCGGGGGTAATGGATTGAAACTGATTCCATGCAACTTGACCAGACAGAGCTCTAGCACTCTCCTGCCCCAGCCCTGCTCCCACGGTGGTGTCTAGCTCCTTTCGAATATGAGTGATTTTATCTGCAAAAAACTTTGCAAAATCGTTGCAGGAGATCTTGGGGTCTTTACAAGGCCCCGGTGGTAAAGGTGGTTCCGTTAAATTGTGAACCACCTGAAAGAGTCTCCTGCTACTATTTTCTGCAGATGCAATAGAGGCGGTGAAGAAAGTCTTCTTCGCCGTCGCTATCGCCACTTGGTAGGCTCGACGTTGAGCTCTAACCTGTGTCTGGTCAGATTCGGAATGAGTTATCCGCCACCGGCGCTCTAGCCGTCTCAACGATTGTTTCATTGCCCTCAGATCCGTGGAAAACCACGGGGCTGTCCGGGCTCCATGCAATCGGAGAGGACGCTTCGGAGCCAAACAGTCAATAGCCCTGGTTAACTCCACATTCCAGCGGGCCACCAGGGAATCAGCTGAAAGGCCATCAACATGGGATAAAGCATCCCCTACCACTCTCTGGAAACCATTTGGATCCATTAAGTGGCGGGGGCGGACCATCCGAATTGGTCCCACCTCCCTGCAGAGGGGATGGGTCGCAGAGAAGTCCAGTTGCACCAGGAAGTGATCTGACCATGGCACTTCTTTCGTTTCGCTTTTAGTTAGTGTCAGATCACCAACATCCATAGAGGTAAACACCAGGTCCAAGGCATGTCCGCGGCTATGGGTTGGGCCAGACTTATTCAGGGACAGCCCCATGGAGGCCATGCTTTCCACGAAGTCCCGAGCAACCCCTTGTAAGGTCGTGTCGGCATGGATGTTAAAATCCCCTAGGACAACCAAACTAGGTGTCTCCAGGAGAAAATCCGCCACGACCTGAAGCAGCTCGGACAGGGAATTCTTGGTGTAGCGGGGAGGTCGGTACACCAAAAGGAATCCTGTACTGCCCCTATTGCCCAACTTCCAGAACATGCACTCAGAAAACTGGATCTTCCCAGTAGGACGCCTGGTGCAAACTAATGACTTCCTAAAAATCACTTCAACCCCCCCTCCCCGCCCACATGACCTGGGTTGCTGTGCGTAAGAGAAAACTGGTGGACAAGCAGCGGCAAGGACAGGCCCATCTGCTTCCTCCAACCAGGTCTCTGTCACACATGCCAGGTCAAATCCTCCATCCACAATCAGGTCGTGGATGGCAGTGGTTTTATTCATCACTGACCTGGCATTACACAGCAACACCTTCAGGTCATGTGGGTTTTCCCTGTTGATTCCAGTATCCATCCGGTCAAGGCCAGACCCGGAGGCAGGGATAGTCTTCAAACAACGACTAAACCTGCCTCCTCGGTAATGACATGGTCTGGTCTTAGCGTAACTCCGCCTCTTGCCCATGATCACCGAGATCGGATGTCCCAGTGCTTCCCCCCCTGTGGAACTTGTCCCAGCCATCGTGTTGGCTGGGGCCCCACTCCCAGGCAGCCCTGATCCCGCCCCTTAAAAACAAAACACAAAAAATATTATGTATCTGCATTATCTTCCTAGAAGTATAGATCTCCAGACCTTCAAATGATCTTTAAAGGTCATCTGCCATGAGGCAGAATTTATGATATTACATCTAATCCAGCTTTGGTTTGGTTGCTTGAACACCCACTGTGCAGAACACTGTAACTTGCTTTGCTCATTTGCTCCACTGTCTGATTAATCCTAAGATTGGATCTTTTCCCCTCTGTCTTAAAAGTTGTTTCTTCTCCTCCTGCTCTTAGGGAGTAAACGGATCCTACTCCATTGATAACTTTACCTTGACTACAGCAAACTACATTGCCTTTCTTTCAAACAAATGAACATGGCAAATAAGTGATCCCTAGTGATCATATGCTCCCGTGAGACAGCAACCAGGGGCAGTGTGATGCCACCACACAGAGAGTGGCGCTGTGGTCTAAACCACTGAGCTTCTTGGGCTTGCCGATCGGAAGGTCGGCGGTTCGAATCCCAGTGACGGAGTGAGCTCCTGTTGCTCTGTCCCAGCTCCTGCCAACCTAGCAGTTCGAAATAACGCATTCCGAATAAGTGCACATAGATAAATAGGTACTGCTGCGGCAGGAAGGTAAACGGCGTTTCTGTGTGCTCTGGCTTCAGTCATGGTGTCCTGTTGTGCCAGAAGCGGTTTAGTCATACTGGCCAAATGACTCAGAAAGCTCTCTGTGAGCGAACACTGGCTCCCTTGGCCTGAAAGCGAGATGAGCGCCGCAACCCCATAGTCGCCTTTGACTGGACTTAACCGTCCAGGGGTCCTTTACCTTTTTACCTATCAAGCAAAGGACAACTCCAGTAGGCTCCAGTAAACGGGATGGCTCATGCATGCACAAACCTTTGAAATTAGCCCATAGCAAGTGAAGCCTTCATCAAAATGTTGCAGTATATCCTCCCTCCAGAAAAGGAGTGCTTCCAGCCGTTGTTCAAGCCAAGTATTTCCTCTAGGTAGAATATTCCTCTCTTTGCCCCCTTTGCCAGTCCCATCTGCAATACCCCAGACATCTCCATACATTATCCCTCTGACATTTAAATAGAAGCAAGCAGCTAGCAAGAGACGGGAAGGACAACCTCCTGAGAAGCTGGAGAACTGCTTTGGGAGGGAAATAAAAACCAGGGGAGGGAAATAGAATGGAGTATCCTGGGAGAGGGTGCAGCTAGCTGGGACCCTGAACAGGAGGGCTCCACACTACAACTTTGGTGCAGATTCTCCTTGTGTTATATTTGTGGAGAAATGAATTATTGGTAGAAATGTAACATGCCTGTAGCAACACTTTTAGGATCCCTTCTGAGACTGCCTTTGTTCTATAAACTCGACATCTCTGACCAGGCAAATATATGCAAAGTCGCGTACAGGAGTAAATGAAAATTACAGAAGCATTTGCACAGCGGAAAACTTTCTGAGCAACTTTAGGTTTAATCAAGGCTCCGTGGAAGAGCGTCGCAGCACATCATATGGCTGTGTTGTTGTTTTTTAAGTTGCTGATTTCAGAAGTAGCAGTCTGAGAAATATGAGAGGAATACTTAACAAGAATAACTTCACTCACCTTTGTTCTCAAGCTGCTGAGAAAATCCCTATACATCACTGGCGAAACTACAGCATATTGGGATTCTGGATGATTCAAATGTACAGCTTGATATGCAAAACCCTTTCTTGCCACACAATTCCATGCAAAAAAATAAAATAAACCGCCCTCAAATAACACTACAACTTGTGGGCTTCAAATGAAGCTGAATGTTGGAGGATTCAAGAGAGGCTGAAGAAAGTACTTCTTCAGTCAGTGAAGAATTAAAACTATGGAATTTATTCCTGCAGGAGGCAGTCATGGCCACCAATTTGGATGGCTCTGAAAGAGGATTAGACAAAACCACTGAAGACAAGGCTGCCAATAGTTACTAGCCAAAACAGCTTTGTTCTGCCTCCATGCTGGAGACAGTATGCTTCTGAATGGCTGGAATTTACAGGAGAGGAGAGTGCTATGCAGATATGCAGATGACACAACCTTGATGGCAGAAAGTGAGGAGGAATTAAAGAACCTTTTATTGAGGGTGAAAGAGGAGAGCGCAAAATATGGGCTGAAGCTCAGTATCACCTCCTGGCACATAGAAGGGGAAGAAATGGAGGCAGTGAGAGATTTTACTTTCTTGGGCTCCATGATCATTGCAGATGGTGACAGCAGTCACAAAATTAAAAGATGCCTGCTCCTTGGGAGAAAGGCAATGGCAAACCTAGACAGCATCTTAAAAAGCCGAGACATCACCTTGCCAACAAAGGTCCGTATAGTTAAAGCTATGGTTTTCCCAGTAGTGATGTATGGAAGTGGGAGCTGGACCATAAAGAAGGCTGATCGCCGAAGAATTGATGCTTTTGAATTCTGGTGCTGGAGGAGACTCTTGAGAGTCCCATGGACTGCAAGAAGATCAAACCTCTCCATTCTGAAGGAAATCAGCCCTGAGTGCTCACTGGAAGGACAGATCGTGAAGCTGAGGCTCCAATACTTTGGCCACCTCATGAGAAGAGAAGACTCCCTGGAAAAGACCCTGATGTTGGGAAAGATGGAGGGCACAAGGAGAAGGGGACGACAGAGGACCAGATGGTTGGACAGTGTTCTCGAAGCTACCAGCATGAGTTTGACCAAACTGCGGGAGGCAGTGGAAGACAGGAGTGCCTGGCATGCTCTGGTCCATGGGGTTACAAAGAGTCGGACATGACTAGATGACTAAACAACAACAACAACAACAACAACAACAGAGTGCTATTCCTTTCAGGTCCTTCTTGTGGACTTCTCAGAGCCATCTGTTCAGCCACTGTGAGAACAGGATGCTGGACTTGATGGGCCATTGACCTGATCCAGTAGGCTCTTTTTATGTTCTTACTATAGATACATCTTTCTATGCAGCTTTTTGCGCATGTTCAACCCCTCCCATCCCCCCAAAAACCGCAGCAGCCCACAAACATAATGAAATAAAATTGGATATCATCTGTGGAAAAGAAGGACAACAATATAAAATAATACGATAGGATGAATAAATTCCATTTTAAAAACACACAGCTGACAATATTTGGTGCTTATTATTTCCTACAGAAAAGGGCTTTCCAATTTTCATGTAGTAATGATCAGCTCAGCGCATGAAGTGAGATATGCTCAGTCCCACTCACTGGGTAGCTAGGCAAGGTTCAAATCAGGTTTTGATTAGAAAGCGTGTAGAATGCTTTCAAGAGGGCAGGTTCCAGGCACATCTCAGCCTTGAGGTCATTATAAAAGCTTTCTTTTGTGGCAGTGACGCCAGGAAGGTTCTGTGAAGCCACATGAGAATGAAAGAAATCTTATTTTTAATGAATCGCAAATGGCACCTTCTTGCAAACTTGCTATTTTTTGCCTGGAAGTCTGTTCTCTGCCTCTGAAGCATGGGCCAGGTTTGACCCTATAGGGCTGCTGTTTCCTGCAGTGATGCTGACTGCAGCGGAGATAATTCCATTCGAAGGAGCAGGTGAACAGCAGGTGCATCACCTGTATAAAGACAAGCAGGTGTTTGGAATGGCTAAAAATATTTGGGTGGCAATGGCACATTCATTTATTGCTTAAGATTGCCGCATATTCCCTGAAGCAAAGGACATTATTTAAAGGACCCTTCTTTATTCCTTTTATAGCATTACAGACTGGTTTTTTGGTTTGTTTGTTTTTTAATTTCAAAACATTTCGGATCCATAATACTTCACAGAACAGACATTGTGGCTCCACAGGTCCAATCTGATCAGTCAAGCTTGCTATGTGAGTGGAAAAGGCAGTCTGAGATCAATTACACAAGATGATCAATGTTTAGATACCGTTTATGCTAGGCAGGCAGAAAGTTGTAAAGATATAATTAATACCATCCAACGCATCAGAGGTCCTGCTGTAATGAGTTAGGAATTTTTGGTTTTGTTTGTTTATTTTGGTAAATATCCTGCACTAGACGGGAGACAAAAATGTCACCAGTGCCATGCCATCCCTAAATGGTAGCTGTTGACTGACAATAAAGGCCATCAGAAAATGCTTTATAAGAAATATGAACTTTGATCTAAGGAAATGCAAAGACAGGATGAACACTTGTTTTCTTTTATGAGCAAAACAGCTCCCCCCTGAATGTGCTGCATTGCACATTGCTTTTCAATTTCCCCAGAATTAAAACAGAACTAGCAAAAGAAACATGGGGGGGGGGGGAAGAATAAGCGATGCTCTTCAGAAAATGAAAAAGTGGGGGAAACCTGCTATGTGTTCACTACAACTCTCTGAACAGGAAAAAAAATTAAAAACAGGGTGGACAGAAGACTGGGTAGTCATTCTAGTTTTATCTTGTTCTTGTTAATTAGCATCAATATCAATGTTAAAGCCATGGTTTTCCCAGTAGTGATGTATGGAAGTGAGAGTTGGACCATAAAGATGGCTGATCGCCAAAGAATTGATGCTTTTGAATTATGGTGCTGGAGGAGACTCTTGAGAGTCCTATGGACTGCAAGAAGATCAAACCTATCCATTCTTAAGGATATCAGTCCTGAGTGCTCTAGATCTAGATCTGAGTGCTCTTGCATCTAGATCAAGGGAAGTAATAGTGCCACTGTATTCTGCTCTGGTCAGACCTCACCTGGAGTACTGTGTCCAGTTCTGGGCACCACAGTTCAAGAAGGACACTGACAAACTGGAACGTGTCCAGAGGAGGGCAACCAAAATGGTCAAAGGCCTGGAAACGATGCCTTATGAAGAACGGCTAAGGGAGTTGGGCATGTTTAGCCTGGAGAAGAGGAGGTTAAGGGGTGATATGATAGCCATGTTCAAATATATAAAAGGATATCACATAGAGGAGGGAGAAAGGTTGTTTTCTGCTGCTCCAGAGAAGCGGACACGGAGCAATGGTTCCAAACTACAAGAAAAAAGATTCCACCTAAACATTAGGAAGAACTCCCTGACAGTAAGAGCTGTTCGACAGTGGAATTTGCTGCCAAGGAGTGTGGTGGAGTCTCCTTCTTTGGAGGTCTTTAAGCAGAGGCTTGACAACCATATGTCAGGAGTGCTCTGATGGTGTTTCCTGCTTGGCAGGGGGTTGGACTCGATGGCCCTTGTGGTCTCTTCCAACTCTATGATTCTATGATTCTATGATTCTATGCTCACTGGAAGGACAGATCATGAAGCTGAGGCTCCAATACTTTGGCCACCTCATGAGAAGAGAAGACTCCCTTGAAAAGACCCTGATGTTGGGAAAGATTGAGTGCACAAGGAGAAGGGGACGACAGAGGACAAGATGGTTGGACAGTGTTCTCGAAGCTACAAACATGAGTCTGACCAAACTGCGGGAGGCAGTGGAAGACAGGAGTGCCTGGCATGCTCTGGTCCATTGGGTCACGAAGAGTCAGACACGACTAAACAACAACAACAATCAATGTTAATTAGCATATTATACATAAAAAGGAAATAATGTTGTATATCATTTGAGTATTGAGTGACTTAAAATCTGTTCCCTGTTCGCACAACCAGTTTTCACCAATATTACCAAAGCTTGTCATATAACACTTTCATGCATTTTTATTTTTGTTGTTTTTGCTTTAAACTCTTACACCTGGCGAAGATTTTGTGTTACCTCTCAAGATCACACCCAGCACTTTGGACATGATTTGGTCCGATAAAAACATTGTGGACTTCAGGAATGACAGGGATCAAAGAATAAAACTAATAGTTTTGTCACTGTAAATAACTTTATTAAAATAACAGCATGTTCCAAAATGTATATCATACTTTATTCTTATGTATATTAAGCCAACGTGATAATGATAAAAATAGGGCTTTGAGCCAGATGGCTGGTTCTATTTCTACCAAAATGGAAGCCTCAGTGCCATTAACTATCATAGGAATTACAAATTCAAGAAGACTAAAAAAATCAAGCATTATGTCTTAGAATCTTGTAAAAATATTTTTTTTAATGATGGCAGCATAAAATTTTCCTTGCACTTAAGAATTCAGTGACCAAACCCATTTAAAGGAGGGAGCCTGATAAATTACAGGAACATATTACTCTTCTCCCAAAGACATGCCAACTGTGTACAATAAATCATTTTCTTGTAGGGGGGAAAAATCTGTGTTAAATGAAAACTACAAAGTCCCAAGGAGCATTGGATTTATGGCAATCTAAAAGCAGCTTTGTAGGTTCATTTCAAACATCTGCTTCTGGATATTGATTGGCTAAGCACACTGACCTCCATTCTCTTTCACCTCCTTCCCTCTCTGTCTACAGAGATTTAAGGAATAAGCAGCAGTGGGGAGATGGTACCAGTTATGGTTTTTATATACATTTGAAAATCGCTTCCAAAAAAGTAACCCAGGTAATAGTTGAGGACTCCAGCGGCAGACATAAGGAACAGGAAAGCTATGATGCGTTTTCCGAAAATGTAACCA
This sequence comes from Podarcis cretensis, assembly GCF_951804945.1. NCBI lineage: Eukaryota > Metazoa > Chordata > Lepidosauria > Squamata > Lacertidae > Podarcis > Podarcis cretensis. Next base: position 27,887,874 of record NC_137173.1, on the reverse strand, counting down.
GGAGTGCTAAGAGAGAGAGAGAGAAAGAGAGAGAAAAAGCAGTAGGTAAGAATATATTGATTTGCAAGAAACGAGCTAAACCTCTCTATCTGTCATGAAGGTCAAGCTCAACTTAAATAGAGCTCAGATGTTCAGATTAATGGGGTCAAACTCTGCACTGATGTATGTCTTGGCAAGCACAATTAATTTTGAGTGAGCCGCGCAGGTGTAAATCAGCAGATGAATTCAGTGCACAGGGCAAAATTTATGCATCTCAGTAACCAAGACGGTTCCATTTAAGAGACGTATATATCTTATCCTAGCTATTAAAAATGATAGTCACTGATTATACTTGAAACAAAATTCAATAGCCTTGCATATTTAATTCAGGGACGTGATGGGGTATGTGGAAGCCAAGAGACCAGAGACCCTCTGTGTAAGGTTCCATTGACTTCAGGGATTTTGCATTGCCACACCAATGAGGACACTGACTGCTGTAATTCTAATGGTGCCTAAACATCATACAACTCCAGTGTGTGCAGTTGAGAGCTGATACAGCAGTAACAATAACACCCATGACATCCAGTCTTTGTGAAATACAATCAGGATTGAAAGGGAAGGTGAAGGGTCTAGTCTAGGACTAGAAGCCATGACCATTAAAGTGGTATGAGAGTGCTTTAAATGAATGTGACCGTATATTTTTGCTCCGTGGAGGGAAAACACAAAGAAATACACAAGAAGTGCTCTTTTCTCCTATTTTCATTACTGAAAAATCTACATTCCAAAGAAGCAATTTCCCACATGTATTTCTCTGCAGGCATTATTCTAGGTGAAAAGGAAAACACAATGTCAAAATAAGCCTGACAAACTGATTAGGAGAATCTAGAATAGTGGCAGGATATCGACGGGCCTCCAGACATTGGTGGACTCCAACTCCCATCAGCCCCAGCCAACATGGCCAATGGGCTGGAATTGTTAAATTTATTTCCATTTCTACCCTGCCCTTTCTCTTAAAGGGCGGCAATAGAATCTGTAGTCCAGTAACATAAGGAGAGCCAGAACATCTCTTGTTATGGGGGGTGGGGAGGGAAAACAAGGAATGGACCAGTGAGCCGCCATCTTAGAACTTTTGAGAAGATGTAAGTGGGGAATTACCTCTGTGTCCTTTCCCCCATATAGCCAACAAAGTACTTCTGTCTCACAAACAAGTACATCAGTCCCGCAAAGGCAGCAGGAGCTAAAGAGAAGTAGGAAAGGCATTTGTCATTAGACATTGTCACTTCACTTGGATTAAAATGCAACCTTGAGCACGATTCAACTAAGTTTGTTATTGGTATGAGCTTTTGTGTGCGTGCACACTTCTTCAGATACCATGCACATGAAAGCTCATCCCAATAACAAACTTAGTTGGTCTCTAAGGTGCTACTGGAAGGAATTTTTTCTATTTTGTTTCGACGATTCAAAGTGGTTTAACTATTATGGCTTTCAGAGGACGAGCCCTGTGGAAATAGAAATATAGTAGTTTAAACTCGGTTGCAGCATTCGAGGAACTTCAGTAATAGCTGCAAGGCAGATATAAGAATTAAAATATATTAAGAAAAAGTTTAATTATGATAAAAGTGTGCATTGGCAATAAGTTATAGGAAATCGAAATATGGAATAGACGGGAAGTTGGGTCTTTAGTGTTAAGACCAATTTATGTCTTACTGTTTGCTAAGAAAATTTTGTGTCTATTGTTATTCCTGTGTGTACTTTGGTATTTGTGTTTTCTCTTTTTTCTTTTCTTGCTGTATCAATAAAAAAAAGAGGAAACTGCAGTATTTGCTATTTTGCCTTGATAAATGCAAAACCTAGGCTACGTACACATGCGGGATCTGAAACGCACAGGGCTCTCTCTTTTTTTGCAGAGCGCTTTTGTCGACAGTGATTTGCGGTTGTGCATCCCTTGGCACAATAACGTTGCCTAAAGCAGGAAATACTGCTTGTGTTGTCTTTACTTACAGGTGGGAGTGTATATGAAGTAGTACACATGAAGGTGCTCCCCTCCCCTCCCCTCATTAGGTTAGTCACCCACCTCCCAAGCTCTGGTGGAAATGATGTAACTTCCTCCCTCCCTCCCTCCCCCCCATGCATTACAATATTCTGCGGAAGTCTTGTAGAAGAGAGGAAGTGGCCCAGTCTTGCACCATGATGAGGTCTTCCCCAGTAGGAGGTGACCTAAGAAAACACTCTCTGTGTATATTTGAATGCCGCAAGTGCTTGAGACGTGCGCTCTTTGCACAAAACGGAATAAAACTGTTGCTGCAGAATGCACTTTAGCTTAACCAGGGATGGCATAGGGACAACATCATGTGCGCAGCCCCCTCCCAAGCATGCCTGCATGCAGCACTGAATGCACATTATCAGGCAATGTGTACACACCCCTAGGGGGATGGTGTGAAGAGGACTCTGAATACATTACCTTGACTACACAGCAAGCCAGCACACCAAAGCACGGCAAGAAAGGTAGGGTAGGCGTCTCTGCAGTTTTGGCTAGGAAGTTATTTTTAGAAAGGGATATCGTCATACTGAGAGCAAGAAAATGTCTCCATGCAATTCGAAGCAAAGGACAAGGCGCATATCAATCACAGGGAAGCTTAATGTAAAATCAGAAAGATAGCAATCTCAAAGGGATGTTCATGTCACAACTGTTATCTACAATTTTTTTTATGTAAGTACAGTGCACAAATTGAAACACAGACAATTGGGGAAGGAAGCTTTTAATTGGAACCATGGTTTGTTAGCTATGTAAACCTTGATTTCAGGTTGGCTCATTTCAGCAAGCCATGGTTAAGACTAACCACATATTGTCCAAGTATGAACATCATAACAAACTGTGGTTAATCTAAAATGTAAGCAAAACCTTCCAGACCCATCCTGGTGGCTACACCAGAGGAGGTGAGGGGTGAGCATAAGAACAAGCCTTACTTCATCTCATTTGCCTAACTAGCAAGGCCATTGTGTTTCAAAAACCGGAGTCAACAACAACATGAAGGAGAGAGCCACACCGTACATTTAAAGGACACCCAATGCACTTTTAAAGCACATGACTTCCCCAATTAATCCTGGGAACATCTAACAGAGCCAGAGTCCCCAAGATTCTCGGGGGGAAGTCATGTGCTTTAAATATGCATTGAATACGCTTTAAAGGTATGGTGTGGATCTGCTCAAAGTCTTAGAAGGCCAGCTTTCTGGGATGGGGGTGGTGGGTAGGAATAGTATCAAAGCAAATTTGAGCCCCAGAATCTCTCTTTAGATACAAGCCTTGTGTCTGCAGCAATTACAGCTGTATTGTTTGCCATTTCACTCCTCTTTCCCATGACACGCAAAATAAATACTCACTTGGCTGTAAAGACTCGCTCAAAGGGAGATGTACCGCCACGGTGAACAATTTTGCCCGTACTGTTCTTGCTTTCCTGCTCTACTTTGCTTGCAAAAAAGGCTGTTTTAGGAAGGAAGGAAGGAAGGGAAGGGAAGGGAAGAGAAGAGAAGAGAAGAGAAGAGAAGAGAAGAGAAGAGAAGAGAGAGAAAAAAGAAAAGAAAAGAAAAGAGAAGAAAGGCTTATTTTCATTTCATTTCAATATTAACGTCCCACTTTTCCTACCTGTGGGAAGCCCAAAGTGGCTAAGAAACAATGTCAAAGACGGAAAAAACAAACAGTTCCATAAACCAATGCAATGCAAATTAATTTTTCCAAAAAAGTGATGTAATAAACAGTTAAATTATAAATCAGGATATTTCTGTAACATAGTAACATCAAACAACGACTTAACAAAATATCAACTTAATGTTTCACAAATATCACTTTCAATTTTTGGATGGCTTGAAGGAATGGAATTTGGGATAGTAAAGCAAGGAAAGTCAATATATATGGAAAATCAATGCCTGGAATATGTTATCCCTTTCCAAACAAGCATTGCTGTTGGTAGTCTTGCAGGTGTCTTTGTAAGGTGTGAAGGTCCAGAGGCACCTTTCATGAGCCCAGAGTCCAGCAGCAACTGACACCAATCTAAGCCTGATGCTGGCTGAGAGCCACTGAAATTTTGGGGAGGAAAGATTAAGAACTCCTTTCATTCCTCTGCTGAAAATCCTCTCTCTCAAACTGCTTTCTTAATTTTCAAAAATGGTGCTGGGACTCCAAAACATAAGGTTGGTTTTTAAGGGGGTTGCAAATACCCAAGTTCTGTTGCCTTAGCCATTACTAAAACTGCTGTGCTTTTCTTTGAAAAATGCACACAATGTCTCTCTAGCCTTGGAAAGCACTGCAGCAATTTCAGTAAGGCCTTCAGCCAGAAAGAACTGTTGGTTCCTACCTGAATTGGTAGTTCTTGGGTTACCAATTCAGTGTGTTTGGGAATCGGATACTCCTTGCTGCCTTGTTGCAGTATCCTGAGAATTTAACATAAGAAGAATGGCCTCCAGGCACAGAGCCTGACTCGTTTACACAATTGCACTGATATAATGCTGCTAATTCAAGACAGGAGCAGGACAGAGAATGGTGCTACTAGCTGTGTTGCTAAATTGGTGTCCTGCATCTACCACCGTGGCCACAGCACTATCTGAGTCATGTTGGGGCATCTGAAGAATGCCGAGAAACCCAAACATTTTGCTGCAAGTTGTTAGTCACTATAACAAAGATACGGTTTCAGTGATCAACGGCATCCCTCCAGGATCCAGAACAAACTTGTCTAAAAGGGCAGCTTGATGCTCTAAATAGATACTCCTCCTCTCTCTACTGCTTCTCAAACTTTTTGTTCTCCTTCTGGACTTTATGCTCTCTGTTGCATATACAGTGGTACCTCGGATTAAGTACTTAATTTGTTCCAGAGGTCTGTTCTTAACCTGAAACTGTTCTTAACCTGAAGCACCACTTTAGGTAATGGGGCCTCCTGCTGCCGCCATGCCACTGGAGCACGATTTCTGTTCTCATCCTGAAGCAAAGTTCTTAACCTGAAGCACTATTTCTGAGTTAGCGGAATCTTTAACCTGAAGCATATGTAACCTGAAGCGTATGTAACCTGAGGTACCACTGTATAATGTCGCTGTGTGTGAGGACCTGTGAGTTGGAGAGAATGTAAGTTGAAGTTTTTCTAAAAACAACAACTCAGAAATCCCATTCTCCATTAATCCCCTTCTCTCCTCACTACTCCTCACTGAACCCAAAAAGTTCAGTGCAGCAGGGAAGAGGAAATGTAGAAGGGCAGCAGCTTTGAAAGAAGAAGGTTCCCAGGTCCAGTCCACAGGCAGCTTCTCCCAGTGGCGATAGGAAAGACCCCAGTCTGAAACCCCAGAGTCACTGCTTCTGCTTCTTCTTCTTTGGCGATCACTCGTAGTCAAGTAAGATTGTCTTCCATAAACACGGTTTTAACAATGAGTCCGTAAGTGACCGTGGAGGCCAATTCTGGGTCCACACGTCCTTCCACAGTGGGGACATTGGTTTCCGGGGGGGAGTTGATCACTGCTGATCAGTACTGACAAGATGGTACTGAATCGGTGTAGAGCAGCTAAGGTGATGCTGGCACTGATGCTAGGTGAGGGGTCAGCCCTGCTCAGTGTTTCCCTGCAGGTAAGAGTCTGGTCCCCCCCCCCCCGCCCAAGGGAGCCCACCTCCCACTGCCAGTCAACCTAGGCAGCAGCCCGGTCACCTCCTGCTATCACCAGAAGGAACATTTCCATCCCCACCAGCCTGCGACTTGCCAGATTTGAGATTCTTCCCCGTGCCATTCTCTCAGTGTTAATTTAACATGGAAGTTAGTGTCAATATTGCTAGGCTAAGGAATCTGGAACACACATTGCAAGTATTTAATTTAAAACCCAGACAAATCAACAAAAAGAGGGGCGGGATTCTGAGAGGAGCTCTGAAACAACATGTACAAATACAGATTATTATTATTTAAATGCATTCATTCAAATCTTTCTCACCCCATGCCTAATGCTCAGGTCTGCCTCTTTTTTTCTGACCTCCCCCCTCCCTTGTTCTTTCTTACCATTTTGGACGATGCTTAAAAGCGTAACGATGACCAGGAGGACAATGTACCCCACCACTTCTTGGTCCATGCTGACGGCAGGCTTGCCAGGATATTCTGCTCAGCCCTTTTTTTTTAGCAACTCAGCCAGACAAACCGCGGAGGGAGGAAGTGATCCTCTCCCTTATCTTGCATCATGTAACTTTTCTGATGGCTCCACAGCTAAAAGGCAGCATGATAGTAGCATATCATCTTCAAAAGTGCTATCAGTGCATTGCATTTATCAGCTGTGAAGGCCATGCCTCTCAATCTATTTGTTTCGGCTTCCATAATTTGCATATCTAGCTGACGTGCCCATGTGAAGAAGCAGAAGGGCCTGTTGCTTTAAACCAATCCATATCATGCAACCTGCGTGGATCTGAATTAACAGTGCCATCGCATTTGTGACTCCAAGGCTCAATGTGAACCATGGTTTACTCCCGGGGGCATGAGACAACAGCCTAAATTTAAGAATCTCTCTGCCACAATCTGTTTGGACCATCATCAGAACAAGATCCTGCAGAGATACCAATAAGAACTAGAAAACTAGGATAATATTGAAAAACAGGCAATTAAGTGGTTGGGTTAGTTGTTATTATTTTATCCATTTAAATCATCTTACTCTGCTCTTAAGCCAAAAAGGATCCCAAAATGCCTTACATGAGAGCAAGACGGTCCCTGTCCACAGATTTATAATCTAAAACACAACACAAAAGGAAAAAGGGTTGAGGAGGGAAAAGGAAAAGGTAACGTGCTACAAGTCAGAGTTATGCACTTCCTTCCTTCCCTGATTCTCCCTTGCATTTGCCCCATCATCGCATTTTCCTTGCAAGTAAAATATGGGATCGGGAATCTCATGTTTTCTTATGTCTGTGTAGTTCTGCCCTCCATGTAGACACAGAAGCTGGATCCCCCCCCCCCCCATTTGAACACAGCATTAAAATCTTTCTTCCATGCTTTGCTTACAAATAGCACATGAAAGGCTATCAATGGCTGCTAGGCCTGATGTCAGTATTCTACCTTCAGTTATCAGTGAGGGCATGACTTTGAATACCAGTTCCTAGGGAACACTACAAACTTAATTCTTTTTAAAACAGTATACGACCACTGTCAATTAAAATTAGCTTTTGCTTTTCAGTGGAAATTGCAGTTTACAATGGAGGAACCCAAGATATGAAACAATCTCAGACAGATGATGGAGTAACAGCCAGCAGATTGGGTAAAAAGAAGGTGGAGAAATGTTCCCTGCGAGAAGCACATGGTGTGTAACTTTGAAACTGGTAGAAATTAGTCATAGCTTTGAGGATTTTTCCAAAAGCAAATTTACAACTGTTTTATCTTGCAAACTTCCTTTGCATGCTTCATTTGTGCTGCGTTTTGTGGCTGCGAAAGGGAAGCTGCTCTCCAGTTTGCCATGTGTAATAAGATTTGTGTGACACGTGCTGCAATATCAAGGAACATAGGAAGTGGCCTTATATGTGGTGCATCTAATCTAGTCTTCTGTGCACTGACTGGTAGGCGTGTGTGTCTGCAGGATTTATTTTCCAGAGAAGGCAAATCCTCCAAATAAACAAGCAAACATCTGGACTTTCACTTTTTGAAATATGGCAACCCTACCACTGTGAGAACAGGATGCTGGACTAGGTGGGTCCTTGGCCTGATCCAGAAGGCTCTCCTTATTTTCTTAACCAGCATTAGAGAACACCTTTAGTAGATCTGGTGGTTGGTGGCAAAGCTTGGGTAGATCAGGCTTCTTAGAAACCTATACTCCAGCTCTTCCTGTCCATTACTCCAGCAGCATAAGAAATATGCCAGAATAGCAACACTGGATGACACTTCAGGATGGTCATAGACTACTTTAATCTCCTGCCCCATCCCACAGGAAAATGGGTTTAGCAACAGCAGGTTACTTTACTGGGTTGGCATAACCCACATTCAGTTACAGCTCTGACCCCTGCAAGATGCGTACAATATTGATGGGCTTCATCTGCATTGATACTGATGGCCATTTAAAAAACTGTTTACAAAGAAAAACACCCCACTTTTTTGGGGGGGGGGTTGGAAGAGATAAAATAAGACCTGAGGTTTGGGGTTTGGGTTGACAACCTCCTCCCTAATCAGAGCTATACCCAGAGCTACTTGTTTTCTATGGAGCAGCAGCAGTACCAGGGAAGACTAACATAAAAACCTTAAAATGGCCTCAGTCCAGTATATCTGAAGGAGCGTCTCCACCTCCATCGTTCTGCCCAGAAACTGAGGTCCAGTGCCAAGGGCCTTCTGGCGGTTCCCTCCCTGCGAGAAGCCAAGTTACAGGGAACCAGGCAGAGGGCCTTCTTGGTAGTGGCACCTGCCCTGTGAAACACCCTCCCACCAGATGCCAAAGAGAAAAACAACTACCAGACTTTTAGGAGACATCTGAAGGCAGCCTTGTTTAGGGAAGCTTTTAATGTTTAATAGACTATTGTATTTTAATATTCTGTGGAAGCCGCCCAGAGTGGCTGAGGAAACCGAGCCAGATGGGTAGGGTATTAATAAATTGTTGTTGTTGTTGTTGTTATTAAAAATGACCCCAGAAGTTCCATCTCTAGAATTTCTTTTGCCTTCTCTTTGTCTAATTGGCTAGACCTGCTTTCTTCAATGTCAGCCATTGCTACGACCTCATTCACTGACTAAAAACACAGGCAGGCAGATGCAGGACAGTTGGTCACAAAACAAAGGAGGGAAATAGGGCCTGCCAGTTTTGTTCTCGTATATCTGGTTCTAAAAGTGCTAAAACCAGCCTTTAAAAATAAAATGAAATATTCAAAGCTGAGAATCTGCAGTTTATGGCTCATGCCCACCGCTCCGCACTGCCACGCTGTCTTTCCAAACCTACCTTGCTGGAGACTAAACGAGAGACTGACCCTGGCAGCTATAGCACGTGCTCTGCCAGTGAGTTACTGCCTCAGATGCAAGAGATATATGTAGTGGTGAGACATGAATACCCAATATTATCCTACCTGTGTGTCAACAAAATTGCCCAGTATATCCAATGATGCTATTATTTGCATGGGCAAATATACAGAGAGGAAGAACATAGGAGTGTTTTTTGTTAAATAGTTCCTGCACTGTGCTTCTCCCAAGATCCAATCTCCACTGCTAATCCATGGCTATTTCAGATTGATCTGAACGGTTGCAATTTATAGTAAGGGATACATTGCTGGTCTATTCTACAGGAGGAACTCTGGTCCTCTAGATGCTACTAGACTCCAACTCCCATCAGCCCCAGCCAGCATGACCAATGATCAGGGGTGATGGGAGGGGTAGTCCGTCATCATCTGAAGAATCACAGGTCTGTCATCCCAGGGCTGCTCTCACAACCGCCCTACTCCATATTTACTCCACCCCATGGAAACCCAGCCATGTCTACCTTTTACTGTACATGAAGAGGGGCTTTCGGAATGCCAAAATTTTGGTGGCACACTAAAATTTGAACCCAATATGTTGTATCAGGTGTGTGCGACTATCTCACTGTTCACTTGGAAGAAACAGGCTTTTCACCCAGTACTGGTTATGAGAATAGACACTGACGTCTGATCCCTCCAGTAAGATTTGAAAACCACATATTGGCATGGGGTGTCTTGTGACGGCATTAGTCCTTTCAATTCTGCTTCCTCTCTTTGTATCATATTTTCACCATCTGGCACCCTATCCTATTTTTCTTTTCTCTTGTTTTCTCTTACTCTTTTTTTTCCCAGCCCACTTCAGTCTTTACAAATTCCTTCCCCACCTTGTCTAAGAGATGACATAGGAACATAGGAAGATGCCTAAAGGTAAAGGGACCCCTGACAGTTAAGTCCAGTCGCGAACGACTCTGGGGTTGCAGGGCTCATCTCGCTTTACTGGCCGAGGGAGCTGATGTTTGTCCGCAGACAGTTTTTCCGGGTCATGTGGCCAGCATGACTAAGCTGCTTCTGGCGAAACCAGAGCAGAGCACAGAAACGCCTTCCCGCCAGAGCAGTACCTATTTATCTACTTGCACTGGCGTACTTTCAAACTGCTAGGTTGGCAGGAGCAGGGACCGAGGAACGGGAGCTCACCCCGTCGCGGGGATTCAAACCGCCGACCTTCCGATCGGCAAGCCCTAGGCTCTGTGGTTTAGACCACAGCACCACCTGAGTCAAACCATTGGTCCATCTAGTTTGGTATTGTCTACACTGACTGGCAGCAGCTGTCCAGGAATTCAGAAGGCAGGGGCCTCTCTCAGACCTTGCTGGGGAAGTCTGGGGTTGAAGCTGGGGCCTCCTGCATGCGCAGCAGATTTTCTGCCACTGCTCTACAGAACCTCCCTGTTCCCAGTTCCTGTTCCCATTAACCTCTAAAGCATCTTGAGCGGTCGAGCTCAGAACATAGGGAGGTGCAATTGTGAATACCTTTTCAGGATCACACAAATTCAAAACAAGGCAATACATAGTCATTTTAATATTCTCATTCTGCATTCTGGTTGAGACACACTTTTTCACCGGCTTTCATGGATACTTAGTTATTGTGTGTGTGTTGCTGTTGCAGCTTGGCTTAATTTTGTTTTTTTGAATCTTTACTTACCCACAAAGGATGTGGTTTCCTTGTTCTTTTCCTTTTCAACAGGCCTGTTAGAAGCAGCACAAAGAATGAGGAACTAGGCAATAGACTTCCTTATTAAACCATAAGATCCTTTAAAAAGTATGCATTTATTATAAAACACTCCATTTATTGTAAAATCTTTGTTAGCGATGTACCTTTATTGTTGTTGTTGTTGTTTAGTTGTTTAGTCGTGTCCGACTCTTCATGACCCCATGGACCAGAGCACAACAGGCACTCCTGTCTTCCACTGCCTCCCACAGTTTGGTCAAACTCATGTTCGTAGCTTCGAGAACACTGTCCAACCATCTCGTCCTCTGTCGTCCCCTTGTCCTTGTGCCCTCCATCTTTCCCAACATCAGGGTCTTTTCCAGGGAGTCTTCTCTTCTCATGAGGTGGCCAAAGTATTGGAGCCTCAGCTTCAGGATCTGTCCTTCCAGTGAGCACTCAGGGCTGATTTCCTTAAGAATGAAGAGGTTTGATCTTCCTACAGTCCATGGGACTCTCAAGAGTCTCCTCCAGCACCATAATTCAAAAGCATCAATTCTTCGGCGATCAGCCTTCTTTATGGTCCAGCTCTCACTTCCATACATCACTACTGGGAAAACCATAGCTTTAACCTTAAAGTACCTTTATTAGGTCAACCAAAATGCACAAGCTTACTTCAAACTCTTCATCAAGCTAGAATCTAGGTGTTAGATGGGAAACAGAGGATGGTGAGGAAATAAAAAAAAATTATCTGGTGGCGAAGTCATGGGTCTGCCTTGGGTCAAACTCTTAAAATGGAATGTAGAAGGAAGTAGTAGACCTTCAAACGAGGCCGTTAGGTGCTGGGCAGGTTTCATGTTGCACCAACAGCTGCTGAGCTGAAGGAACATACCAAGGTGGATTCCCCATATTTGGAAATAGAAAACCCAGCTGTTTATATAATGAAATTCTCCTGTTTACTATAAACTTATAAAATACTGTTATAGGCCACCCCAATCTCTGCTGAGCGGTGCATGATTCCAGTGGTCTTGGCACTTCACCAGAGTTAGTGAAAAAATGAGGCACGGCGAAGGCTATAGCGTCTTTCTCAAATATGGCTTATTTACTGTGGAGAGAGTTGCCAACATTCACATCACAAGAGAGTGCTTTGTTACTCTCCTAAAAACAGCAAGCTTGGATCTACAGGCAGCTGAATCAGCCATGCTGCCTCTGCCTCGTGGTGATAACTTCTTCCCCTTGACCCCCATATGGCATTTCCATACTTCCTCCTCCATCTTCCTTTTCTTTTCTAGCTTCCTTTTCCTAAAAGCAAAGGAAGGGTGAGTACCACCCTTATAGCTCAAGCATTGGTGTTAGCCTCCTGCATCCCCCCCCTTTTATTGATAAGATCTAGTGTAATGACTCTCCCATGGACAAAATTATACTCCAGACATGATTATATACCATTATCATTCCCTCCATTTCTAATATCCAAGCTTCCTATAAAGCCAAAATTGCATATAGCCAAAAAAAAGCTGGGTTCATTGTTGGGTGGGATTTCCAAAGTCTTTCTTCCTGGATGCCCACCCTCTTCCCACCCGTTTTAATTTTTTGCTAAGTGCATGAAGCTGAAGGTGCGCCAGTTAAATGCACATAAGTTACGAGTTACTCATATGGCTAAAATGGTGTCAGTTGGCTTGGGGAAGTTTGCGGTACAGTGTTACCTTAGGTTAAGATTAGATTAGATTAGATTAGATTAGATAAATTTATTGTCATTGTCCGTATATACACAGTATACACAACAACGAAAATCAAACACCCAAGACCGGATTCACATACACATTTGCACGTATCTCCAACACTCTCATCCTATTCAGACATAATCTATTAAAACATACATAATCCAGAATATAACACAACCTATTAGTGTCAGAATTCAGGCTCGGTCAGAGGTATGTGCCTATCTCTCCAGGCACCGGCTGAATTCTTTTGACCTCCCTCCGGCGACTCCCGGTAGGAAAAACACACGAGGTCCGTTCCGGCGATTTTCCTCAGGCTGTGAGAAAAACACACCAAAATGCTTCTCCTCCTCCCTGCTCTCCAGCATATCCCCAGGGAGGGGAATCAGACACAGACAGAAATGTATCTACATGTTTTATTCCTGTCTTCAGCAGTCATATAGAGAAAACATGTCTGCTCTGTTCAACAAACAGAGAGAAACTCCAAACTCCACCCATGTACATCCTGTACAGATCATATAACACACACACTGAGCTAACATCCGGTGCTCAGTACAGAATGGACTGCCCCTTTGTTTCCATGGCAACAGTCACACACATCCTGTTTGGCTTTCCAGCCACAAGCAGCTGACTTGGCTGCTATAGCCTTTGCTTGCTGCAGCATTGCTGCTTTAGAATAACATACTCCCCCTAAAGTATCAATGCGTGCTGCGAGCAAAGCGTCATCCAGAGAAGAAAACAAACAGTTGTTATACTTATAACACTCCCCTGTTGTTTCAGTTCCACCCTTGGAACTACCCGCCACTGGTTTTACCAATGTACCTCTCTGGTTGTGTGACTTCCAAGGAATGAGTGCTTCTGCATTACCTTGGTTAGCAACTCTCTGTTGTGCCTTTGTCTCTGACTCAGACACAGCTTCAATTTGACCTTGGTCATTTACAACAGCAACACATGCAACAGCTTGGTTGGCAAACTCTTTTGAATACCTCTTGGGTGGTACACCCTTCGTTGCTCTCTCAGACCTACGTAAGAGGTGCTGCTCTTCTCTGCTTTCTGGTTCAGCCTCTGAACTCTCTGAAGAACCAGTACTAAGCTTAATCAGTGGTTCATCCTCCTCTTCTGAGGGTCTAGTCATTACGTGAGATTTCCTCTCAATGACTGTGACAACTGAGCTGTCTGAGCTATCGCTGTCATCATCAGTACTACTGAACTCAATAAGATCAAACTCATCATCATCAGAATCATCATCCTCACCTGTGGGAAATGTGTGAACAATCACTCGCTCCTGTTCAGGAGCACTCTCTAGAAATTTTGTGAGAATCACCTTACCAGATTCAGACAAAATTACTCTGTAGAGACCCTTTTCATAACCCACAAAAATGCCTCTGGCATTCTTTACTCCACCCGGAGCTTCTGTCCTCACATGAGACCCAAAAACCTTGAAATGGGCAACAGAAGGTTTTCTGTGGAACAGTTTCTCAAAAGGAGAACTTCCCAATTCTTTTGAAACCTTTCTCAACCACGTGTAACAAAATGACATTAGCGACTCAGCCCAGTACTCATGTGGCAGATGTGAACCAAGCAATTGCGCATGCATTCCCTTTTGCAATTCTTTGTTCACTCTAACACAGACACATCTGTTCCAAGCTTCTTCGGAAGCTGCAATTTTGTGTCTTATCCCTTTCTTCTTCAGGAACCTCTGGAAATCCTGTAAGAGAAAAATTGGCTTCTCATCTGTGCAAAGACAATCTATGTCAGCATCATGCATATTTTTAACCTTGTCACAATACTCTTTAAACCTTTCTAAGGCCTCTTTCGGTCTCTCCAAAAGATAAATCCAGACAAAACCTGTAAAAGAATCAACACATATTAGGTAATACTTTGCATTGCCTCTAGATGGTGCTAAAGGACCAATCACATCAGCATACACCCGCTGAAATGCCTTGTCGACCCTTGAGGTGACCTGCTTGGCGTTCTTCTTGGCTACACCTGCAAAAGAAATCATGTTAGAATCACAAGAATTACATTCCATGTAATCACTTTGATCAAAAGTCAACAAATACAGTCCATCTTTCTCTTTGGCAGAAAGATACAACTCTCCATCTTTGTAGATCTCGCAGTGTTGATCATCATAGGACAGTTTTAGTCCCTTCTTGGCAATCTGCGAAACGCTGAGCAGATTGTACTTCAACTCTGGAACCAAATAAACATTGTTTATAGTCAAGTTTAGACTTTTAAGATACACAGTCCCAATTCCGGTGGCTCCCAGCTCTTGACCGTTGGCTTGTTGTACAACGAAGCTTTGCTTCTTAAACGACGAAAACAAATCCCTGCGATGGGTCATGTGAACCGTCGCTCCCGTGTCTAAAACGAAGGAATTCCCCACTTGTGGTGTGGCTTTTAGGGACATCAAAGCCTTTGCAGGCTTCGCCTGTGACTTGGCATGACTTCTGCCTGACGCCTCAGACTTCGTGGAGCTTCCCTTGGCTCCTATGTTCTGACGTGGCTTCTTGCAGTACCGCTGAAGATGCCCAGTCTGTCCACAACTATGGCATCGGACAACGTTCAAAGCTACAGCGTTTCCTCCAGTAGCTACAGCAGTGGGGGTGTTAGAACTCCGTTCTTCCCTCCCCCTGTCCTTGACTTCCAGGGCGGCAAGTCTGTCATGTTCGTTCAGAACCACGGCAAAGACCCTGTCCGACGTTAGATCTTGCGCTGGGAGAGACCCCAGCTGACTGGCAACCGTTTTGTAAGTCCGATTCAGGCTGTTGATCACCATGAAGCAAAACACTTCCTCATCCAGATGGAAATTGCGTTCCACCATCTGCTGACGCAGAAATTTCATTTCCGTCAGGTGCGCTTGAACATCTCCATCAGGCGCAAGCCTCAGGTTAGTCAGCTTTTCAAAATACAGCAACGCTGAAGAACCTGCATCTCTCTGATGTGTCCTTCTCAGCGTGTCCCAAACATCTTTCGCGTGCTCTAAATCTTGTATATGAACAAGCTGAGAGTCTGACACGCACAGAATTATAGCAGTTCTGGCCTTCATATCCTGTGACTCCCAAACAGGCGTTGGTGCTGCAGGGATGGGGTTCTCAATCACCCCAAACAGTCTCTGATTCTGCAGCAGGGCCTTCATCTTAATAGACCAAGATGCATAATTGTCACTGGTCAAAAGGGTTGGAGAAGGCAGGCCTTCCTTCTTGGCATCCATTTTGAGTCCTTGCATTGACTCTCAAACACAAGCCTCTAAAATCCAATAGCTGGCTTGTTTACACTCTGTGCACCTGGCAGCAATAACACTGGCCGCTTGGAAAGTCCCTTTCCAACAGTTCCTTTGTAAGGCCTAGTCTAAACACGAGCTGTTTGTGCCTCTCTGGGCATAGCCTGACATCCAGCCCTTATCTTGCGTTGCTAAGCAACCACATTCCTTTCCTTGGACAGGAAAAACCACAGGAATGTTTGGAATGCAGACTCTTCTCTCTCGGAGCTGTTTTTCCCAAACGTTGCTCCCATGAAGCAGAGAATTAATCAATCTGCATTCACACTTTTAAGCCCGAAAATCTCATACCTGGGCTCCGTAGCTTGGCTTTCAGCTTCTTCTGGTCAGCTTCTGGCTGCAGAGAATCAGCTTCCATCTCAGGCTTCCATGGAGAGTGATGAATACAGTCTCCTTGATGCAGACTCCCATGGATCGTAGCAACCATCCTCTGCTACCAATGTCAGAATTCAGGCTCGGTCAGAGGTATGTGCCTATCTCTCCAGGCACCGGCTGAATTCTTTTGACCTCCCTCCGGCGACTCCCGGTAGGAAAAACACACGAGGTCCGTTCCGGCGATTTTCCTCAGGCTGTGAGAAAAACACACCAAAATGCTTCTCCTCCTCCCTGCTCTCCAGCATATCCCCAGGGAGGGGAATCAGACACAGACAGAAATGTATCTACATGTTTTATTCCTGTCTTCAGCAGTCATATAGAGAAAACATGTCTGCTCTGTTCAACAAACAGAGAGAAACTCCAAACTCCACCCATGTACATCCTGTACAGATCATATAACACACACACTGAGCTAACATCCGGTGCTCAGTACAGAATGGACTGCCCCTTTGTTTCCATGGCAACAGTCACACACATCCTGTTTGGCTTTCCAGCCACAAGCAGCTGACTTGGCTGCTATAGCCTTTGCTTGCTGCAGCATTGCTGCTTTAGAATAACAATTAGAAGCATAGCATAACCTAAAATCTATCTCATTCCTTACTACTCAAGCACTTAATTCATTCTGGAGGTCTGTTCTTAACCTGAGGTACCACTTTAGCTAATGGGGCCTCCCGCTGCCGCGCAATTTCTGTTTTCATCCTGAAGCAAAGTTCTTAACTCAAGGTACTATTTTTGGGTTAGTGGAGTCTTTAACCTGAAGCGTCTCTAACCCGAGGTACCACTGTAGTATACAAAATATTTAGGTACAAAAAAAGAGGGAGGGAGAGAGAGAGGTGGTGGTGGCGGCGAACCCAAAACAGGCCAATTAGGACTAAGTATGCACAGTAGGCACGGAATGTTTTGTGGAATGAGGAATTGAGCATGGAATGGAAAGGCTGGAAACTGACCAGGAACACGGCACGCTACAACATTTTGTTGCAGCCCATGGGGGGGGGTGTGCTCAAAAAGTAAAGAAAAGCATTAAAAATACTAAATTAACTGAGGTTCCGCTCCCCTAGCAGAAGCCTGCCTCCTCTAACAAAAGCCTGCCTTCTGTAATGTCCTCCCTTTGGGGTGGATTTTTACCTGTGATCTCCCAAAAAAAGTTCAACAACTTTTTGTGCCCCCCTAAAAATAAATAAATCCTGGGCTACACCCATGTTGCGGTCCCCACTTGTTTTTATTATTTATGCACAAGCCAGCCAGATGGACGGGTATAAATGAAAACACTACCACCACCCTCAGTGTTATAACCTTAAATCAGGGTTGAACAGAAGGTGAAAAGGGTGCTAGGCAGTTGCAACATGTGGGAGGAGGAAGTTGCAGGAGGTTAGCCTGGGGGTGGGTTGTGCAAGGCGTGGGGGGGGCATGCACATGGGTGTGAAGGTGAAGGTGGGTGCAAAGTGGTGCTGCAGAACAGAATAGAGAAGTGGCTTCAGAAAGGGCGTTGGGGAGGTGGAAAGAGAGGATATTCAGTGTGCGATTAAGGGCCAAGCTGCATCTGCTAAGAGACTGTAATAAGGATATCCAGAAGCTTATGATCGATTGATTCATGAATGCCGGGTCCCAGGGTGCCCTCGTCGTGCCTTCCCCAGAAATTGCTGCCTGGCTAGGTCAAAGCAGCAGCCAGGCACGCGCATCAAAATCAAAGGGAGAAGGAACTGGGATAATATCCCCACTTTTAACTTGCCCTTTTCTCCCCCTGGAGGAATCCTGCTAGTTTGGGCTGGGCGATCAGGAACCCCAAGAAAGGGTGAAATTTAAGGCAGGCGTTTTGTGCAAGTTCCCCCGTTTGGGGCTCTTATCTTATTATCTTATCATTTGCTGCTGCAGCAGCTGCAAAAGCCTTCCTCGTCCAGCCTTCCTGCCTCGCTCTCATTAGGAAGGAGGTTTGTTTCCGGGGTTTTTGCAACAGCTACCGTATTTTGGAGGTGGAAGTGATGGTGGAAGAATGAATTAAAGGAAGCGCGTTAGCAGTCGAAATAACAGCAAGGCTTGAAACCATTAGTACTTTCCTGGCAGACACCCGAAACCAGCGGAGTCTCTGTGGCGCAATCGGTTAGCGCGT
The DNA here is from genome assembly GCF_951804945.1 of Podarcis cretensis. Lineage (NCBI taxonomy): Eukaryota > Metazoa > Chordata > Lepidosauria > Squamata > Lacertidae > Podarcis > Podarcis cretensis. The sequence goes on along the minus strand of NC_137173.1, from coordinate 27,869,784 downwards.
TCGGCTGTTAACCGAAAGGTTGGTGGTTCGAGCCCACCCAGGGACGGGGAGAGCGGATCTTTTTTACTCTTTCCCATTCTTCCTCTGCAAACTTTGTCGCATCGTTAGAACGGATTTATCTCACTCTGCAATTTAATTCTGCAAAGCAGCTCTGGTTTGGAAGAAGGAAGTACCTTGCATTTAATTCATGGATACCATTCTGAGCTGCTGATTTTTATTTTTTTATTTTTATTTTTTTCAAACCGGGAAACTCGTGTAGTCGAAGTAGGTACAGAGAAACTACCGGGCATGCCGCTTTTTTCTCCGTGTCTCCTGCAGGGAAGTGCACCAAGTACAGAAATTTGCGCATCGTAAGTTAGGTCTGTCGAATGTTGCAAAGTAACTGTTGGACATGGATGGATCGAGACTGCCAAGTTTAGGCGTGACTTTTAAGCACATTTGATGGCACCTTACTTTGCAAGAATAATAAACTAGTATTATAGAACAGAATTTTATCTCTGTGTGTGTGTACATATCCATGTCTATGCATGTACCTATATGCATGCTATCTGGAAATGCACATGCGAATTCTGCTATAAGACTCATGTGGGGGAACCTTGAGCCGACCTGGGTTTCCGTAGTGTAGTGGTTATCACGTTCGCCTAACACGCGAAAGGTCCCCGGTTCGAAACCGGGCGGAAACACTTTTTTTTTATTTTTCTCGATACAGTTTGTGAGACGTTTTACGATCAGAACACGTTTAGAGGAGGTACCTGCCGGGCTTTGTGTTCTTTTGTACCAAATGATAAATATTAATATGGTTTGAACGCGCCGAGAACCATGCAAGTTCAGTCACTCAGCAAACTTTACCCAACCGCTCTGCATTTTTTGTTTTGCTTTCATTGCTCGCGTCGACTTATTTCCAAATGGGGTGCGTGTCGGAGGGGAGAAATCTGGGTGATTAAATGCCTATTTTAGGAAGATGGAGAAAACGTTGCGTGCTTCTGAAAGTGAGAACAAAGCGACGGCAGAATTCACACTTCAGATTCTCACACTGAAAGCTCTTACATTATTTCAAGACATTAATTGTGCATTTAAAAAAATCTACTTTTATTAACGCGGAGCCATGGTGGGGGGAGGATCGTTTCCTCCGTGTTTGGGAAAGGGAACTCTAAAAAGCAAGGAGCTGAGCAAGGGCCTGTTTGCAGAGCAGGCATGGATCGCATCTCTGCAACAGTGTGCCATTATTTCTAATCCGGGTTATTTAAAAAAATGCATTTAAAAGTTTGCATTGAGCGCCATCGGCCACAGAGAAGTTTCCTTTGTACAGCTTCGTGAGAATTCCCTGCTTACCCCCCCCCCAATCTACGCGGAGGGAGCGCCCGGTGGGGCAAACTTTTTTTGCAATAAAAAAGCATCAAAAGTGGCGACTGCTCCATCCCAGGGAAAACTGCAGTATTATACATTGGGGTGAGGTGAAGAGTGGACTAGCGATGCCTATTAGCCACAATGGCTATTGTTCTGCCCTCCGCCGTTATAGGCATCCCCCCCCCCCCAGCGAACTGCGCACTGTAGTTTATCAAGGACTGTTGGAAATTTTAACTCGGGGTGTGTGTGTGTGTTAAATTACAGCAGCCAGAACACTTTGTGTCAATATTGGCCCAACAGGTTGTTTCCCCCCACACCATGGCCCATCAGACAATGTCACACCAGTGACATCAACAGGAGGGCAGGTTTTAATTTTGCATGAGCTGCGCCACCATGTTCCTAGCAGGGAACAGGTTTGTGCATGCGAGGCAGCCTGATTTAAGCTCTGCGCATCAGCTGCTCTGGCTCCGATCTTAAAGTGGAGGTAGGAGGTAGGAGACTTGCAGAGGCTTTGCTCGCTTTGAAACAGCAAAGCGGGAGAAGAGCCACTGAGTGGGGAGAAGAGAAGGAAAGAGAGCCTGGTTACAAAACACAGATCCACATGGATCCTCAGGATTTTTGCATTGGGTCTCCCCAAATTCACCATCAGATCACATAGCATGTCCATGGCTACAGCTTGCACCAAAAAAAATATGCACCCACTGTTGCCTGGGACCGCAGTGGTGCAAAAACGTGGTTACAAAGCATGGATCCACATGGATCCTCAGGATTTTTGCATTGGACTACCCCAAACTCACTGTCAGATCACATGTCTGTGGCCACAGCATGAACCACAAAAATCATACATCCACTGTTTCGTTTAGAATATTTTTTTTCTTGTTTTCCTCCTCTAAAAACTATGTGCGTGTTATGGTTGGGTGCGTGTTATAGAGCGAAAAATACGGTACTTTATTATTATTTATACCTCGCCCATGTGGCTAGGTTTCCCCAGCCACTCTGGGCAGCTCTCAATAGAATATCAAAAACATGACAAGACATCAAACATTAAAAACTTCCCTAAACAGGGCCACCTTCAGATGTCTTCTAAATGTCATATAGTTATTTCCTAGACATCTGATGGGAGGGAGTTCCACAGGGCGGGTGCCACTACTAAGAAGGCCCTCTGCCTGGTTCCCTGTAACCTCACTTCTTGCAGTGATGGAACCACCAGAAGGCTCTCTGAGCTGGACCTCAGTGTCTGGACTAAACGATGTGGGTAGAGACATTTCTCCAGGTATACTAGGCCGAGGCCATTTAGGGCTTTAAAGGTCAGCACCAACACTTTGAATTGTGCTCGGAAACGTACTGGGAGCCAATGTATGTCTTTCAGGACCGGTGTTATATGGTCTCGGCAGCCACTTCCAGTCACCAGTCTAGCTGCCACATTCTGGATTAGTTGTAGTATCTGGGTCACCTTCAAAGGTAGCCCTATGTAGAGCGTATTGCAGTAGTCCAAGCGGGAGATATCTAGAGCATTCACGACTCTGCTGAGACAGTCTGCATACCAGATGGAGCTGGCAGACAGCTGCCCTGGACACAGAACTGACCTGCGCCTCCGTGGACAGCTGTGAGTCCAAAAATTACTCCCAGGCTGCGTACCTGGTCCTTCAGGGGCAGTTACGCTATTCAGGACCAGGGAGTCCTCCACACCTGCCACCTTGAGATCCTTGGAAGATAAATGTCATATATAAATATAACAAATCCACGATCAGAGCAAGATCTACCGTAGTTTCTACACAGCCTTTGGCAGCCTCCTAGGTTTAGCTCTAAGTTGGCATTACCTAACAATAAGTACATCAGTTATGGAGCAGATGCATTTAGGTGGCATGAAGTCATTAAGTAGAGGTGGCGACAGGCTGACAAATAAATGTACTTGCACTCCCAAGATTCCCTCACCAAGTAACAGTGATCCATTTTCTGGAATGTGAATAATCAATAGGTAAAAGGTAAAGGGACCCCTGACCATTAGGTCCAGTCGTGGCTGACTCTGGGGTTGTGGCACTCATCTCGCTTTATTGGCTGGTGTACAGCTTCCGGGTCATGTGGCCAGCATGACTAAGCTGCTTCTGGCAAATCAGAGCAGTGCATGGAAACGCTGTTTACCTTCCCGCCGGAGCAGTATCTATTTATGCACTTTTGATGTGCTTTCGAACTGCTAGGTTGGCAGGAGCAGGGACGGAACAACGGGAGCTCACCCTGCTGCGGGGATTCGAACCGCCAACCTTCTGATCAGCAAGTCCTAGGCTCTGTAGTTTAACCCACAGCGCCACCCGCGTCCCTCTTGAATAATCAATACAACGAAGTAAATGTGAAAAATACAACATGCTTTCTTTCTTCTCAAAGGGTGCTTAAAAACACAATGAGAAATATAAGTCAGTTTTAGACTGCCTCCACTTTTGAAAACAATTTTCTTTTCATTTTGATTGAAACTGGGTGTGTTTTAAAATGCCTTGATTCAAGTTTTAGTAGATTTGCTGATATCCCTTCAGTATGGTCCCAGAAATAGTATTTTTTATTTAGCTAAATTTATATACTACTTTGTAATAAAACCTAAGTGCCTCCTAAATGAATCTTAAACCTCACAACTCATCTAAACAGGAGGGAGTGGCCCGGTTTCATGCATAACTAAAACTAAGGCATGACCTGTTTAGCCAAAATGTGGTGTTTGTGAACATATGAATCCAGACAATCAGACTAACCACGGTCTGTCCAAACCGAACAACTTTGCTTAACAATGGTTTGTTTAGCCACACAATCTCCCGAACTTGGGCAAGCTACAGAGGCATAAAGCAAGAACAGCTGAAAACAAAGCAACTTTCTAGAAGTAAGCCATGTCTTACTTGCTTATCGGTGAGACAACTCAGGTTCCCCTACCCCCAACAAATCAGGGTTAAAGCAAGCCATGGTTTAGCATTATGCGCAAACACAGCAATCACAAAGGACTATTATTTAATCAGAAAGAGCAGGCTGAAAAGATGTATGTTTATGTCACATTCTCTTCATTACTGATTTAGATGAAACTTGCTTCATTAGGTGTCTTTTGAGAACAGAATTTTTTCTTTCAAGTGTACAAAACAAAATAATTTAACACACATTATTGTGGAAAAAAATAGAAACCTAACAGCTCTTTTTTAAAGAGCTGACTATGCCAATGAGTTTTGAGACAAGCATCTGTCAGCAACTGTGCTGCCATACTTATGAACCTGATGCCACATATATACTTTTTCGTGATCTATTACCAGATTTTTGTGGCTCAGCAATTATGCATTTTTCTTTTACGGCTTTTATGTGAATGCAATTCTACCTCAGTAACTTTTTACTGTTTGTCAAAACTCTACCTGTTATCACCTCTGTTTCAGACACAAAATCCAGAGTCTCATCTCTTCCAGTTTGTCTTAATTTATTAATAATAAACCAACCTCATAGTAAAAAAAACTTTCACATTTTAAAAAAATCCAAAGAACCACCATGTGCAAAATTAGCTTGGAACACAAGTTATGCTTTGCTTTAAAGCCATCTAACAGAAACATGTGAAATTGTTAAAACACAATTCACCATGCTAAGAGAGTTTCATCAAAGTGATGCAAGTCTTGAGTGTCAGCCATTATTGAATTCAGCATTGAACTAGGCAACAGTTCTTCTAGACTAAATTGTTTTGTTGGACTTTCGAAATTGAGTTTCTTGGGGGATGATTTAAGTGACAGATCTGTATGGTTCTCATATCCATTTTCCTTTACTGGACTATGATAATTATGGTCATGGTTTATTTCCTGTGCACCATATCCACATTCTTCTTCTTGTGGAAGTTCCATGGAAGCAACAGATGTAGTGGGAGACAGCAGCTCAGATAAAATGTCATCAAAACTTGAACTGCTACACTGGGACATACTGGTGCTTAGAGAATTCACAGATTTAATATCTTCAACATCAATTTGGTGCTGCAGGGCATTTAACAAGCTCTGCAGGGAGTCACTTTCTTTCTGGGATTGAAGCTGTGACTGATCCTTCATCCTTTTCTTGGGAGAGCGCCTGTTTCGCACCTGAGCCTTTGCCACCTTATCTAGCGAAGCCAGTTTCTCCTTCTTAGCTTTCAGCTGCTGTTGAAGTTGTAGGCGCAGTCGGTGTGCTATTGTAACGCTTGACTCTTCAACATTCTCAGTCGATGTAAAGCTTTTAGTTTTATTGTGGCTCGGTTTAGGCCCAATCTGGTTACCCAAAGCAACCAGTGAGCCAGCGCTCTCCATCACAGTTCTTTTGCTTCCAACAATGTGATGCTTTTCTATAGGGGGTCTTGCAAAGGGAGTGGGTGAGGATGGAGAAGGAGACTTATGAGAAGAATCTAATGCCCTCTCCGTTATCTTCTCCCTTTGGTTTTTTGAATGCTTTGCTTGAAAACCATGAAAGTGGCTTGCCTGTCTACCAAGTGAAGTGAAGCGAGTTTCTTTTTTAACGGGCTTTTTACAGATCTCCGTGTTATTATAGGTTAATAAACTTTTGGGCATGAGAGGATGAGATCTTTCAAGTAAACCCTTTACCCAACTGCCTGTGAACGACTTTGTTCCGTTTTTAGGGGCTGAGTGAGAATAATTACTTGGGGAAGAAGCAGAAGTAGCCTGGGAATTTGCTGTTGCTTCTCTCCAGTGTTCTACAGTACTATGTGTTATCTGTACACTATTCCCTGCTTTTGTTCTGCTGCTTTTGTTTTCTTGATTTGCTGTGTCCAAACTGCTGCTATCTTTGATAGGAACTTCAGGTTCCACCCCTTGAACTGGTAACATTTCTGGTGAATAATGGCTATTGCTCAGAGAAACGACCGGAGTTATAAGCATGTTACTTGCATTGTTTAGCTGCCCTTGATGCAAGGGAGTACTGCCATTTTCAAGTAACTTGCACTCCTTCCCAGCAACATCTCTTTCAGAAGTAGTTGGAGAAACTTTAACTCCACCTGGATCATGCAGCTGCAATGTGTCCGTTCTGACTGTCATGTTATTTTCCACTGCAGGGCTTTCGTCCAGTGGTTTACCTTCAGAGTCAAGTGGAACTTGTACAAGAGTCAAAGTTACAACATCATCATTGGCCAGGTTTTCCAAGCCGCAAAGCAAATTACTTTTGTTATTCGCAATCAAGTTTTGTGTCTCATTTGTGTGTGCATTCAAGTTATCGTCAGTGTGATAAATTAAAGGTGCGTTGCCTCCAGCCTTGCCATCAGCATATTTAAATGGAGAATTTGACTGTGCTTTTAGCAAAGGAACATTCGTAGCCACTTCACTTTCTAGCTGCGAATCCAGACCATTTGTCAATCGTGGCGGTTTTCTTTCCCAGATGACGATGTGAATCTCTGAAGGGGGAACGCTAAAGATCTTGTGTCTTCTAGAGTACGAACCCTTTAAGTCATCACACTCAAGCCATGTTTCTGAAAATGAGAAATGAACAGTTCAGAATTTTAGGATGCATAATCCCTCATCACAGTTCTCTGGAAATCACTGTTCTATTCATTTCAAAGTCTTTCAGCACTTTACTGGATAAACCAGCTTTGAAATATATCCACAAAAATAAACAGCAACTAGCCTGCACGCCCACACATACCTATGTAAGTCACAAATGGTCTCCAATTCTCTACCACTTTACAATGGCTTCCCTGACTGGAAGCAATTTTTACTCACCACCGGAGATCAAGAAAATAGTTATTTACAAGTCTGATGTGAACATTTATTTCACCTCGCCAGAAAGTGTTCCTAATAATGGATATGAGTACTACAGTGGTATCTCGGGTTACATACACTTCAGGTTACAGACTCCGCTAACCCAGAAGTAATACCTCGGGTTAAGAACTTTGCTTCAGGATGAGAACAGAAATCGTGCAGCAGCGGCACGGGAGGCCCCATTAGCTAAAGTGGTGCTTCAGGTTAAGAAGAGTTTCAGGTTAAGAACGGACCTCAGGAACGAATTAAGTACTTAACCCGAGGTACCACTGTACTTACCTCCTGCAATGCAGGAATATGCAGTTGTCCCTTATGAGGAATCGAACCTGCAGCCTCTAACCAACTGAGCTATCTGGATGACTGGCTATAGGACTGATATAGGAACGGTTTTGGAGCTTTCTCTTATCTTCACCTTGGATCACCACACAGTAGAAGACATAATGGTTGGTCCTCTCTGAGAAGGGGTTTGAGGGAAAACCCTCCCCATTACTGTGGGAGACTCCCAGGTGCCTTTTGGGACAGGATTGGCAAGGGGATAATGGACATGAGTGTGCTGGAACTACTTATTATGAAACAGTGATAGCTTATGTATACTGGGTTAGAAAAACTTACAACAGAACAGCACACATACAGCTTAATTGGTCTACTACTTATGGCAGGCATAAACAAACTCAGCCTTCTAGATGTTTTGGGACTACAACTCCCATCATTCCTGACCACTGGTCATGTTAGGTAGGGATGATGGGAGTTGTAGTCCCAAAACATCTGAAGGGCCGAGTTTGCCTATGCCTGAGTTATGGGTTCCTAATCTCTTGCTTTTCTTCCCAGAATCATCTGAGGCTACCAATGAGGACTTGCAGCAAAAAGAGAAAGTCCCAGGCAAATTGCAGGGGAGCTAAAAGGAAAAAGGAGAAAGCATAACAAACAAGACTGAGCTTCTGCCTTTGAAATTTCCTGATGAAGCACCTGAGAGGGCTGGAACACTGCGCAGTAAGCTTTTTCTTTTACATGTGTTTCCTGCTTTCTTTCTGCCAGCCTGTGCAGACAGACACCTATTGAAGGACAGGTGATGGGAGTGCACTGTACTTACCATCTGAATCCGAGATCCATGTTATGAAGTGTTTTGCCTCCTCCTGATACTGAACAACAGCTGTTACTTGGTAGGAATCTCCTTGAAACTGAAATGAGTAGGTCTCCAGATCATTACGTGGCAAGCCTTCCACAAAGTGCATCATAAGTACCAAGGAAACACTACCAAAGAAACAACAATTTGTTGCTTTAGAACTATGTAACTTATAGCATTATTAATATTGGACATATCATCCACACACAGCAGAATTAGCAACTAGCTGCTTAGGAAACTCCATTTAGTGTCTCAAAAGCTTTTTATAAAACCACCCAAATAAGACTATTTGAGAGCTTATAGAATGAGATTCCATAAGCCATGGTTTTCAAATTGCAGAACCTTGGAGGTAGGCACAAATGTCTAGCTGGCAAATTCATAGTTACATGATGGGACCCAGCAAGGCTACTAATATTATGCCAGAACTGCATTTTCATACAACACCAGCAGCAGCTCATTGTCCACCTGTGATGTAGTTTTACTCACATCAGTAGATTAATATGGTTCACACTTACTTTTCTAAAACCATTTCTCTTCTTTGAGATTTGTGATGACAGTTATTACAGGGACCAGTATGAACAGCTTTCAGCGGGTGCCATTCTGGGATGATATTTGTAAATGTTGTCAATGTCTTCTGATGCCTGAAATAAGAAATGATCCAGTGCTGTGAGAAAATTATTGCCAAGCCAAACCTGGGACATTGAGAAGAGTCATTCATATGAATGATCCACATTCAAAATTGCTCTGAACCTGCTGCAACCAAAAGCTTAAATGTAATTTTAAGTTCCAAGTTAAAGAAGTAAATACTGGCAAATTTCAGGGATTGTTCTAGGGTGGGAACGTTTACCCCATGCAACGGTTTTTAAAAGCTACAGGAACATATACCTGCTGCTTGCAGGTGACTGAAATACAATGAACAATGAATTTTCCAGTTTAAAGTAAGCTTGACTGTAAGCAGTGGCATGTCTGCAACAGAAAAAGAAAAGATATCTGTGGATGTGTACATGATTCTCCCCTGCATGTGAACATAGCTGGTTGTTTAGGCTAGCAAATAGCCATTGGAGGGAAAGTCTGTCAATATGGAGTGAGATATTATGCTCCTCGACTTGGTGTCATTATCAGGGAATAGAATCAAGTAGAATGGGATGTATCTGGGAACCTCATTTACAGTATGTTGAGGCTAAACATGATGTTTGGGCTACTGTCATTTGCTCTTGAATGCACACTTTAACTGGCAGGATCAATCCTGACCAACAGCAAGAAAAACTCAGGAATTATCAAGTACTGCAGAGCTAGCTTGTCTTTTCTGACAGCAAACACAACATTTTATGCTACGCTGTGAAAGAAGATGTGTGGCATGCTCATAACACCCCATCAATCCTGCACATGTTCTGTTTGCAGAGAAAAATATAAAGACATCCACGCTGATTTGAAGATTAACATGTGCTTGTATTAAGGAAGACGAGAAAGAACTTCAGCAGAAACTAACCTGTCATTGACTTGGTAGCCACACTGAGAGCATTCGAACTTCCATGAATAAGAGTGGAGAAACAGTTTTTCTGTTTGAGGATCCTTCTTTAAAAGTAGAGGGAATGCAAACACTGGGCTTTCCTTGTTACCTTTGAAGAAAAGAAAGGAGTTGAGATACATGAAAGCGCCCTACAGGACAGTAAAAACATTTTACTATGTTTCATAGAATCAGAGAGTTGGAAGGGACCATGAGGATCATCTAGTCCAACCCCCTGCAGTGCAGGAATATGCAGCTGTCCCATATGGGGATCGAACCTGCAACCTTCGCATTATAAACACCATACTCTAACCAACTGAGCTATCCAGGTCCTTTTAAAATAATGTAAAATACCTTGCTGAACATGGCCAAAATCTAGTGACTCTTCAAAAGATGTTTCACATATTTCAGAAAGCACTTATAATGGCCAATTCTTACAAACACTGGTGCACAGGCTCATAAAGCATGCTTTCTGTTCAAACAACGAAAGTACGAAGGTCTAAAGATACCTGAATTTTGCATTGAATTATATACTTTTTAAGTCATTGAAATATCTAAGAATTATACATTTTGCTGCCCATATTAAACAAAACCTAAGACCTAATTTATGACAACTTTTTTTTAGTAACTGTCAGCAGCAGCTTATGCATCTTTACTCAAAAGTAAGTTCCACTGAGTTCAATGGGCCTCCCAGGTGAGTGTGCACAGAGAGTGCAGTTTGAGTGCAATTTTCTTCTGACACAGGATTGGGCTATACATGATGAGAAACTCTGAGCACTTACTACTTAGCTAGAAAATCTGGTGAAGGTATCTTAACAAGGAACCCTATGTTAAGTTAGGGCCATAACTCAGTGGTAGGGCATCTGCTTTGCATGCAGAATGTCCCAGGTTCGATCTCTGGCATCTCCAGTTGAGGATGGGAGAGAACCCTGCCTGAAATCCCAGAGAGCTGCTACCAGTCAGTGAAAACAACACTGAGGCGAACCAAAGGCTTGATTCCATATAAGGCAGCTTCCCATGTCTTAAATGGAATCTGCATGTTCAGAGGCAGTATACCCTTAAATATTAATTGAAAAAGGCACGACCTTCACACTCAGTTTCAGAACTTGCCGAAGGCATCTGGTTGACCACTGTGGGAAGCCAAATGCTGGAGTAGATGGACCTTTGATCTGATTCAATAGTATTCTCCTTATGCCTAACTGAGGAATCAATGGCCCAGAAAACAGCTAGAACACACAAAGGTTTTAGATCATTGAAACGGGAATCCAATCTGAAGCTAATGACAACGAAAAGTAGTTTGCAGCTGATGGACAGAAAGGAAGTACTAGCATTGTAATATATTAGCACAAAACTCTTGAGGAATGACTCTCTCTGGACCCACAAAGAATCTAAAGATAAAGGAACTTTACAATACAGGAAAAAAAGAAAGGTTTGGCACTAGTTTACTGTCACATTTGGAAACTTAGCACTGTTATATGTAAAATAATAACAATGACAATAATGAAAAACCCTTTAGCAATTACTTACCTAATTTACATTTAAGCTGTGGCTGAAGCTGGACAAAAATTGTATTTCTGATTTCATTCAAGTGTGATTCAGCTCTCGAAAGAACATCCAAAGGAACTTCCGAAACACATTCACCTGCAAAAAACAGAATGATCCATCAACATTTTGTCTCCAGGAACTGCCATTTTTTTATTCTGCACCAACAATAACTGAGTATTTATTCCACTTATTAATGTATGTATATATACCACTTTAACATTGTCATTGAGCTGGTAACACTATTAAATAGATGTAATTATCCTATTTGTTATGTAGCTGTTTATGGCTATACATCTATACAGATGCTCACAAATATCTCCAGTGCTGCGAAATCAGATTAATGCACCCATCTCTATAAACAATTATTCAAAGCTAATGGCAAGTGGTGTGAACCACTTAAATCAACTAGGACACCTGCCAAAGCTCTGCCTTGCCTCTCATGAAGTGGCTTTCAAATTGCTTCCTGGAGAGCAATGGTGTCTTCAGAAGCTCATCAGGCACCCATCAAAGAGAAATGTCAGACAAGAGTCAATGGAAGACAGCTAGCCATCACTACTGATCTTTCCCTGGAACATAAAGCTAGAGGAGATGAGTGTGTTATAGGCTCTGAGAGTCTACCTGGTACTTTATCTGAACCAAGCATGTGAGCTGGAACATGCCCTGGAATCATCTGCAGTGCACTGAAGGTTCTGAAGGAAACAATTCAGATGTTCCTTAACAGAAAAGCTGATGTGGAAAGCATAACCAAAAAGCAACATTCAAAAATGCATTGCACAAACTCCAAACTCCATGCAAGTATCTGATGTCAATAAACAGCATGATGCCTTCACAAAGCAAGCATTGCATCATCTGATGTATCTAATCACACTGGGCAGATTCTGATGCCATTCATGGTAGAGGGAAAAGAAGGATGAGCAACAGCCCATGCTGCTGTTCTATTGGGGGAACAGGTTTTGATCTAAGGAGGCTGTAAGGCCTGCATGGATTTTAAACCGTTATGCCGACTATAAAAGAAACAGCTGCATTGTCCAAGGCCCAGAGTTCTATACACCCCACTGATTTCTCTTCTTAAAAAAATTATTTTGACAGCAAAATCAAAAAAGACACTTGTGTTTGGCTTACCTCGTTGGCAAGTATTCACAAGTGCAGTTGCTTCATTATATTTTGCAAATAGGCTCTGGATTACAGATACGTTTTCCAAGACTGATCCACTCAGAATCATTCTTAGTGTTTCTAAATGCACTAGAGTTGACAGAATGCAATCTAACCAGCAGAGAGCGTACACATTCCTCCACTGAAGCCACAATGGCTCTGGCCGAGATGGTTTGTCTTGATGCAGAATTTGAGACAATGATGAACCAATTTCAGGATCTGACAAAAGCTGTGCCTGAACACTGAAAATTTCCGATGAACTTCCTTGAACTGCCATTTTCATGCCCATTTGCTGCTCCATGGATTCTGTTGCACTATTAAAGTTCGGCTGACTAGCTTCTGGAAAGTCAGGCTGCCCTGACCGAGTCCCAAACAGATTATCTCCATTGCACTTGGGAGCAAGATCAGGTTTGAACGCCTTCTCATTTTCTATCAAGTTATCAGTCCTCGTCAGTTTTAAGTGTTGGGGAACAGCAGAGGTTACCAGGCTTGTGTCAGATGACTTTCTTTTCCTACAAGTGCCCTGAGATGGAGAATCCTTTTTATCAGTAGGAATTATAATGCTGCTTAGTGGTTTAAATCCCAGAGGGTAGATGCACTGAAAAAGAGGAGGAGGGGAACACAAAGATATCTGAGTAAATTAATAACATGCAACGTGGGTCTTAGGGATGCAATAGAGGGCTGTATACAGAAACAACAGTTATGCAACGCCTAATTAAAAACGAATAAAATCCAAATGTGTTTTAAATAGCACTTCTCTGAGATAGTAAGTTCTCTTTAGAATTCCAGAACCCTTCACAGTCAACAATACTATAAATTGGTTCATCGAAATCAGAAACATTTTTAGAAACATAAAAATTGGCTTGAAAGAGGGCATCTGCAGAGTAATATTTGGTTTTTCTCACTATTTTTTGAAAGGATATTTCTGAAATGTTTTTCTGGACATTTGATGTGCCTGTTGCTGCTGCTCTTTTTTTTCGACTTTTACAAAAAGGAATGAAATTTCTAGTTTTGATGAATTAGGCTTGGATTAATCAGCGCTTAGGCTATGTATCCTTAGATCACCGCCCTCCCAGATTCTCCTACTGATTTAGCCTTTCCTCCTCCCACAACCACCACTTTTCTCTCACTGTTCATCCCTAAGCACAAGCCATAATCTGTCTTTCTATTCAAACATAATGTACTTGCGGTTTAATGAAACCATTATTTTATATGCCAAAGGGATACCCAGTTATAAAACGTTACGGCAACTACTTATGAAATTAGCATAAGTGCTCAGATTAAGAATCTTGGATTATAGGAAAATTGGACCAATCCCAACTCAACAAGAAAGAGCGATGCACCTGTGGATTTTCACACAAGAAAACAGATTCTTCAAAACTGATGTGATATATTCGTAGACCTCGTATGAGACCCTTCGTTTTGCAAGCTGGGCAACTTCCATCGGGAGTTACTTCTGCAGAACTGCAGTCCTGAAGTGATGTAAAACAAAGAACAAATGTGTTATTCTTGAGAGGCCAAATATCAAAACATGGTAAAATGACTTTCATAGCATTTATGTGTTTCAGAGTTAAATCTGACAGCAGTGAAACATAACAAATCAAATACAGATGAGAGCAAACGATACTATACATAAATTGGCTTTTATATTGACTGTTCGGGCTATATGCACTGAACAAAATAGCCTTTACCATCGGTCTGACCGTGAAAATATAACCAGCAATAGATCAAATGTGTTCATAAACTTTTGGGGAATACGTAACAACATTTGAAAGTAAATCTTTCGCCATTTCAATAAGATTTCCGTGGAAAAATAAATTTTACAAAAATTTTTTGAAAGGTCATATAAATTAGGCCAATAGAAATGAAAAACTCTCTCAGACTTGAGGAGGAGGAATGAAAAAAGAGAACTTTGCACAATATGGAAGAGAACTGAACTGACTTTTCCCAAATACCCCACCATGTGGAGTGCAGATGCCCCTATACCCGTCACTTGCAAACCATTTCCAATCTTCTGGCAATCCATCATTCTGAGGCACTGGCCAAATTATCATGTCACTTGCAATTTTTCAACAGTCCTAAGGATTTTTCCCCCATATACTCTGAAAAATAAGAAGTGAACAAGAAAAGTTAAATAAGCTTTTTTTCCCCCAAGAGCAATTTTTAGAAAGCACATTAAAGAAAGAATTTTTTTGTGGCATAGAAGTAAATGCATTTCCTTAAATCAAGAAAACCATATAAAGAAATGTGCGTCTGTGTGTGTGTGTGAGAGAGAGAGAGAGAGAGAACCCACACCAAAAACCTACAAGCATGTAAAGCAACGAACTCGACTTGAAGTTCGTATTTGTAATGTAAACAGATGAATTAATAGCCTCAACAGCTCTTGAAAATATTGTTGCTGTTCCACCTGCAAAGCAATTAAGCGACTTGTGGCATAATCTAGGGAAGATGACAAAAACTGCATCATGTCATCCTAGGTGCTCTACACTGGGTGTGCTACGAAAACTGAGGTTCACATTTCAGCCCAAACAAATAGACAACACTCCCTGATATAGTGCCACCAAAGTTAGGCAGAAGGTCTTGCCTATGGTGTATGTGCCACGGATGATGCAGGTACAATGATGCCCAATCAAATAACTATAGATAGACTGGGAGCTCCTGCAGACATGATCATGTGTGCATCCCCTCCTTCCCTTCTCCCATTCTCTAGTTAGTGATCAGCCAGCATTAGGTGCAAGCCAGACCTCAGCTGTGCCCAACTTATGTCTAACCTGGGCCATTTTGGGGTGGGCAGAAAACTCATCTGATTATGCGTTTCATTTCTCATGTTAAAATAAACATGCACCAGATCATGTGTATGTGCCAATAGCATTCTGACAGTCAACAGCATGGGCATATGCATGCCACTACCATGTTAGCTCACATTAAACATATATGGGTTGCTGTGATGTGGATTTAAATATGTCCATGAAGTACTTGAAATGCTTACACAGGTAAGGAACTTTCCTGTTATCTGGGTCATATATAAACTGGGTCTTTAAAAAGCTAGTGTAAACAGAAACTCACTAGGTACAATTCAGTTCAATAGTCTTTTGTGTTTCTCTTGTACTTTGCCATTCAATATTTTCATGGGAGGGCAGATACACTATCATAGCATCAACAGCAAAGAAGAGAAATAATAAAAACACAGTAATTCTGAAAGGATCTGCATACAAGCAATGCACGAAAGCTAGTTAGTTCAGAGCTAGCTTGCGCTAAACTAAAACCCATTTCATTCTGAAATAACATACCGTATTTTTCGGCCCATAGGGCGCACCAGCCCATAGGGCGCACCTAGTTTTTTGGAGGGGAAATAAAGGGAAAAAAATTTATCCCCCCCCCCCAGTGCAGGGCTGGGGCGGGGGAAGCTCGGGCTTCCCCCGACCCCAGTCCCCAGATCAGGCTGCTATCCGCAAGCCTAGGGAGTCCGGCGGGAAGTCACGCCGGTCTCCCCAGGTTTGTGGATATCTGCCCGCGCTGAGCGCGCCCCAAGCTTCGGGATGCAGACAGCTCTCCACAAGCCCAAAGCCTGCAGGCAGCTCTCCGCAGGCCGTGGGAGAGCTGCGCAACTTCGCGCCAGGCTCCCACGGCTTGCGGAGAGCTTCCTGAAGCCTGCATTCGCCCCATAGGACGCACACACATTTCCCCTTCATTTTTGGAGGGGGAAAAGTGCGTACTATAGGACGAAAAATACGGTACTCTTCGGCTTTTAAAACCAATGCCAAAAGCATTGAAATAACATACTCTTCAGCTTTTAAAACCAATGTCAAAAACAGTCACAAATGGTGAGCAAAATCCCTACCATGAAATTTGTCTTTCCTGTGACAGGTATGTTCTGAGTTGATGTTTTCAGAGAGCCTTCATGGCAATGCCAAAGTTTCTTTCCTCGCCAGTTCAGATTCCATCAGTGAAGTTCAAAATTCTTGCCCAAGTATCAATTTATGTTTGACTTACAGTGAACCCCACTTCCATTCTGTTGCCCACTTACTTAGTTTGGAGCCTTCTGGAGCGGTTCACAGTCCATGGGTTTTACCACCACCCTGAATAATCTGGTGCCATCTACAAACTTGACCAGCTCATCGCTCTCCTCCTAACAATGTAGGAACGTGTTAAATAGCATTGATCCCAATGAAGATTCTTGGGATATCTCACTTCTTACTTCCCTCTATTATCAGAACTACTTTCTTGTTCTTTAACCAGTTTCTAATCCATAAGAGGATCTATCCACATATCCCTTGACTGCTAAGTTCTAAATAAATGCTTTTGGCTATGGACTTTGTTAAAAGCTTTTTAGAAGCCAACACTTACAATATCTATCAGCTTGCGGTGTCAGTAAGCATGTAGATGAAGGCAAAGAGCAGTAAAATGTTGGCGAAGCAGGACTTCAAAAGGATTGCTTATATCTTTAATAATGGTTTCCATCAATTCATCTGGACAGAAGCTAGGCTAGCTGGTCTGCAATTTTCTGACTTCCCCTAGATCTCCTTCCAAATGCTTAGAAGACCCAATAGCAGCCTGACCGTAAATTTGGGTGCCTAGAGGAGATAACCCCCCTATTACCCTTCACCCCTCCTAAAAAGAGTACAAGCCTGTTAGTCATTGTTAGAAGAGCCTTGCTTGGATTCATCTCCAGTCAGCTTGTCCACATAAGACCACTGACAGAAACAGAGTAAGCACTGAAACAGCAACACTTTTTCCTATCTTTATGTATACTCAAGCTACTTTTAAAAATCTCATTATTAAAATCAGTGTTCTAAAACAGGCATAGAACATAGTCCATAACTATAACCTCACACTAGCTTTCAAACCAATTGTGAATCACTGTCCTAAAAATGGTGCAGTCAGTGGTAATACTTTCACTGAACTATTGGTGTGAAATAGCTGAAGTAATAGACAACAGCACAAACTATTTTGTAACAGTTTAATAACAAATACATGCTTTTACTTCAGGACTACCTATGGAAATGACTGGTCAGACACTGTTTCAATTAATCAGTGCCCTACAACCTTGATTTCTGGCTGATCTCCAGATTTAGCAGCCATACTGATACTTTGGCCTTTAACTATCTGTGCCTTTTAGAAGTGAGTGCGATTTGAAAAATGTATTCCTTTTTCCCCTTGATTTTAATGTACCTATGTGCGGTTTATTGTATGTTTGGTTGTAAGTTGCTTTGGGTTGCCCTGGGCAATATAAAGTGACTAACTCATTTAATACATAATAATAATAAATATATTCTATCTTTGTAGCAAGAGTCCATGTTTATATTCAGGATCAGTAACATTAAATGGCAATTAAGAAACTTTATTGCTTTTAATATTGTAATTCATTTATTTAACTGATATTGAATTCTTTCCTCCAAGACACTTAAAGCAGCACAAACTAAACTAGTAGACTAAACTAGGTGAGACACAAACAAATAAGGCACACCCATGTCAATACCTGACAGAAATGTTGATTTGCAAAAAAGAACACTTGCAGCACCTTAAAGACTAACAAACACACTACATAATAAACTTTAGTGGGCAAAGAGAGCCCATTTCTTTTTTGAAGATGCAGTTAATACCTTTGATCAGACAAGATTACCATATTAGTAATTCAAGTAGTTATGGACTCAACTTTTGATTGATTCATCCACATGGTTTCAATCACTATTTGCATGAGTGATTGTGAAATGATGTGTAATGCACTGGCAGCAATATAGGTATCCTGCCCACTGGAAAATGTATTCATTTGCATAATATACAAATATTAACACAGTTTTTGTTCTTTCACATCACCTCTTCTAGCTTTATGAAGCCAGGTTTTAAGAAATCACCTGCAATTTTCTTTTTAGTTTATATAAAACCAGGAGGTTGCTAGAAATCTCATGGTCAAATGATACTAATCTTGCAACCAGACCCCCACTCCAGAAACTCAGTAAGAATAGATCAACAACTTTGGGGTAAAATCCTAACAAAAAAAAAAGCTCTCATGCATGTTCACTTCACCAAATCCGGCCCACTTTGAAAAAAGTTTGGGCACCCCTGCTATAAGCAATGCTGCCCTGCCTAGTTTGCAGCAGAATACTGAAATAAAGTGAACTGTTCCTTATGCTTTCTTAACATTATGGAGAATTGGGAATCTGAGGTTTCTTTATAATGTAGGAATCTGAACACAGACAGATATTCACAGATTTTGGAGAAAGCAATTGAAATAGTTACAGGTACAAATGAACTACCATCAATAGCACAAAGATAGGTGCTCTTACTTCATGTCTGTGGTCAACTGACTTAAGATAAAAAACATGTTAGGCAAAAGACTGCAGACAAATTGTGTAAGAAAGTGCACTGTGGATTGCTGCAAATTAGTAAGAAAGTAATGAAAAAGTAGTAATGAGTATTGCAAACTGAAGAAGTAAACCAAACCTTTCAGCATTTCCATACATCTATATTTGTCATAAGCAAAGCAAATCATGTCACTATCACTGCTGGGCTTGGCTTGCTAAAGACACTTGAACTGTTCTGGCCACAAGGATTTTACATGCATTCAGTTAAGAAGGTGCCAAACAATGCAATCAACTATGGTTGAACAAACAGATATATCTTAAGACCAAAGTGGTCAATGCCAAATTGGAATTAAAAAACCATGACCTTGCAATTATGTTTCAGTAGAAGACCAGTATTGCTTTGGCCTATGTTGATTAATATCAACAGAAATAAGCAGTAGAAATACCAATTAGTATAGTATTAATAATATTGAATATTGATACAAGCACTCTGCTGTGGCATGTTCATTGGCTTAAGAACTGAGCTACAATGTATGTACCTTAATACTATAATGATGTTGTTTTTAAACAGTCTGCATAGAATTCTAACCCACTAGGTACCATGGGTGGACTTGGTCCAGAAAGGCAGCTTTTAAACATTTAAAAAGGAAAAAGGCAACTTTGCATATATCCAAAACTGAAACTGGTTAAAGTTACAGGAATGCAGAATAAGAGATATGCTTTTCCATACATAAAAGAATTGTTCTAAAGTTTCAAATTTGGAGGATATATTTTAATTAAGGTTAGTAAGACTGAGAAGGCTAGGTTTTTAACTATATATAATGTTGTTGTACAAAAGTACAAATTAATGCTTTGTATATACAACTGTTAACGTTGGAAACAACAGAATATAAAATATAGCAATAATTTTTAAAGGCACCAACAGCTATGAAATGCACTAAATGCTATAGTATTTATTTTAGGTCTTTACAGTTCCAAATGAATGCTGGTAACTAACACTTGAAAAGTTCATGCTGTCCAGAAATACAGAGCAGCAGTCATAATATCTGTCGGTACAACAAATAATAGCCCAATCGCTATGAACTGGAACCTAATGGAAGTCAAAGTCAGCACGTTAAAAATAAAGGCTACTTACTAACCCTATGCACCATTTCAACTGCTGGCTGTGGGATGGGACTCTATGTGTGTACAAGCATGCATTAGACTGAGCGGGAATCCTGAACCAATCAGGAACACGTTTCACCTGGCCAAATGTGGGACTGATGCACATGTAGTCAGCAGAAGGCAGGACTAGCTCGTGATTCCCTTGCACATGTTTTCAGCATAGAAGACAGTTTGTGTGAGTGCTCCCAGTACCACATGCCTGGATTCCTTGGTAAATTGCCTTGCTTTCACAATCTAGTTCAGTATTCCCAGTCAACAACTGAACAGAATGCCAGTATCACCTTTGTATGACGACTTGCACAGATAATATGGCAAAAGGCACCTGATCTTCATTCTTTAACAACCCTTGCTGCAAGTACAATTGGATGGTAAAGCACATTAATAAGATAGCTAATTTTTGTTAAATGATACCATTATAACAGAGAATGTTTAGGTTGCTTTTCCACTGTAGTGCTTAAGAGTTTGAAAAGAAAACCTAAAATAACTCATGGAAATTGTTATATCTAGCTCCTGAGATGGCACACGCACCCCTTAAAGAGTTGCATGAAAAGAATGATTTCACCACTTGTAGGGGGTGATGTGTGTGTTTGTGTTTAAACAACCTTACTAGCGTGCCAGGAGGAAAAGCAGATCCTGGTAAAATTCCGCCTTCTGTGCATAATGTCTGAGGCTTCTGGAACCCAACAGGGCTAAATCCCAGCATGTGGTTCCAAGATCCCTCTCAAGATCTTAGGCTGCCATCATCAACTTTAGACCCGGGGTCACTCGTCGTTTCGTGGGAACATACCCTCAAGGACCGGGATTTACTTCCACGTTCAAGTGCGTCTAAGCACCCAACATGGAGGGAGCTGCGCATACGGGAAAAAGCGAACCGCCGTCACGTGCGAAGCCACACCCCACACAAAACAAGGCAGCTGGAGAAGGTTCCCCACGTGCGGGCAAGCAAGCAAGCCAGACGCGAAAGGGACCCTCTCAGGCTGGCGCTCCCCGCCGCGCGGATGGCTCAGGGGGGACGAGTCGAGCGCACCGTCGTCACGTGAGAAGCGGCCTAGACACCCGTGTAAGCGAAAGGTAACGCAAGCGAACAGCAACGCCGGGATGCTCGCAACCGGGTTGCCACGAGGAATAGGAGGTAGAGGAGCAAGGGCCGGCGGCTCCCCTTCCCCGCCCGAGCAGGGGAGCCCCGTGAAGCCGTTACTCACCGCAGGGCCCCCAGCGGGAAAGGAAGGCGGGACAGGCGCCAGGGGGAGAGCCGCGGCAGCCGGCTCCTCAGGCGACGCCGCTCGTGCGTTCTTCAGGCCGGCTGAGGCCTTGTAGTGCAGCTTCCGGCGCCGTCCTCTCGAAGCGGCTTCGCGTCGCTCCTCCTTTTCCCTCGCCGCACAACCGCACTGAGGCGGGGCCTGCCGGGCCCGTGTGGGGAAAATGGCAGCCGAGGGGGCGGTGTCGGGAGCCTCCTTCTCTTCCCTCTCGGCTCGCGCGTGGAAGAGGGCCTCTTTTGCTTAGAGAAGGAGCCTGTCAGGAGCCTAGTTGTGTGTCTGGTTGTGGGGAATGAATGAATGAGTTTATTACGGTCATAGACCAGAGAAACATGGAACAACAATAGTTTACAAAGGGAGCAATGGTGTCAATCTAAAAAAAAAAAAAAAAAAAAAAAAAATTGTAAAATTATACATAAAAAGCAACACACATGCACACACACACACACACACACACACACACACACATTTATGCACTGCAATATATGTATAGGCTTAAAAGATAAGGGGGCTTATCCAGGGGTCAAGTCTTTTACTTTTTTACAGCTAATGCCCTCCGCTTGATCGCAGCCGCAGAAAATTTGGCCACTTTCAGTGTTACTTCTGGGTTTTTATCTCCTAGTAGGATTTTCAGCCGCTGAAGTTCAGATCGACCTGGAAATTTCTGAACGATGGGGGAGATAAACAGTGACCTAATATCCCCGTAAAGGTCGCAGTGTAGCAACACATGTGAAGCCGTTTCCACCTCTTTCAGACCACATGGGCAAACTCGTTCAGCATAGGGTTTGCCCTCGTATCTGCCCTTTAGTAAGGCAGATGGCAGTACATCAAATCTGGTAAGGGTAAACGCCCGCCTGTATTTTGCGATTTGTAGATCCAGCAAATATGGTGTTAGATTAAACCCTTTTCCATAATCTTGGATAGCTGGATATTTATCTATCTTGCTCATATGATCCTGAAGCTCTGCATCTCCTATTCGCTGGCTCACCATCCTTTTAGCCTTTTCAAAACCTGAGGCTATAAGTTCTTGTGAGGAAAGCCCCAGGCCCTTCAATTTTTCATAAAGCGACACTCTCCATTTAGACTGAAACGGGTCTAATAGAGTCAATGGAGCCACTCCCACTGGAAAAAATATAAGTTTTAGCCAGAGGTGAATCTTCAAGATCCATATCCTGGCATTAATAGAGAGTTGACCTACCTCCAGCCTAATGGCTGCGTTGGAAACGCAGGTAGGTAACCCTAGTAGGGAGCGGTAAAATTTAGTTTGTACAGATTCCAGGGACTTAAGTTTTTGACAATTAAATATCTGGGTGCCATACATCAGTTGTGGAAGTATTTTTGCGACAAAGACCTGGGAGGCAGCAGGAACATATTGACCTCCTTTTCTGTAGAAGAATCTTATGATAGCTCTAGAAGATCTTTGCGCATTTACAATGGAATTCTTAATCTGATGGCACCAAGATCCCTTCTCATCAAAGATTATTCCAAGGTATCTAAAAGATGTTACTTGCTCAATAGGTTGGTTATTAATTTTCCATTTATGTCGGAGTTTTCTCTTGGAGAACACCATAATTTTTGATTTAGTGTAATTTATTATTAGGTCTTCAGCTTCGCAATACTCTGTAAGAGCTTGTAAAAGTTTTCTTAGGCCCACACAAGAGAAGGAAATAAGTGCCGCATCATCTGCGTACAAAAGGACTGGAATTGGTATATTATTTAGGTTTGGGGGGTGAGTACTTGCTTCCTCCATCTTTCCGACTAAAGAGTTTATATAGAAATTAAATAGAATAGGGGCAAGAACACAGCCTTGCTTGACACCATGGAAACTTTGGATTTCCTTTGATAGGTTCCCATAACGCTGAGGGGAAGCGCTGAGGAGATGAAATGAGGAAAGTCGACCTTTCCCTATTTCTTCTCATGGCGGGAACGGTTCCCGCCCTTGCCGTGACAGCAGCTTGCCAGGGAGACATGCGGAGAAGAAGCGGGACAAAGTTCCGCTTAACTGAGGCAGCCGCGCCCAGGATTCAGCCGTTTAAGAGGGAAGGCGAGCGAGGAGGCAGCACGGTGGGGAAAGGGGACGAAGGCGTGGAGAAAGGGGAGAGAGAAACGTTTGCTTCCCTCGTGGCACCGCGGGCAGCCGGTGAAGCTGAGCGTTGGGAGATTCATGACGGATAAAAGGAAGTACTTATTCGTGCAAAAGCTCAGGGTTAAACTATGGAACTCTCTCCCACAGGAGACAGCGATGGCCAACAACCGAGATGGCAAGATGAGACAGATTTATGGAGGAGAGAGAGCTATGGATGGCTATTAGCTCTGCCTCCATGGCAGTGCTTCTGAATAACAGTTGCTGGAAATCGCAGGAGGGGAGAGGGCTCCTGTGCTTGAATCCTGCTTGCTGGTTTCCCACAAGCGTCTGGTTCTGCCACAGTGAGAACAGTAAGCTGGACTAGATGGACCATCTGCCTGAACCAGCAGACTGTTCTTATGTTCTTAGAGGTCTCAATAGGGCGAGTATAGAGTGGAGGTGATTCAGCCCCCAAACCATATTATGTTTGCTGGTTATTATCTCTAACTTGTACTTTATAGAAGGATAGTCAATCTGGTCTGTAGCAGCAAGCACAACAAGAACTCCCGTGGCACCTCGAAGATGGAGATTAAGTTAGTCCACAAAAACTTCCCCTGTAATAATAAATTTTGGCTGCATTCACATAGTAGTTTGTTCCATTTTCACTAGTTTTCTGTAGCTGTTAATTTCCACATTATATCTGAGCTTTCACACCATGTGAAAGATGGTTCCAGGACTTAGTAGAAAATTGTGCAGGTTTAGCACTTATTTCCATATTATTTGCAAATGGATTTTTTTCCTGGAAGCAAATAATGTGGAAATGAGCACGAATCTTGTCCTATATTCCACTATAGTTCCAGAAGTGACTTTTATGTCATGTGAAAGCTCACATGTAATGTGGAACTTAAAAGGGAAAAGACATGAAAATAGAATAAACTGCTATGTGAATGCAGCCTCAGTCTTTAAGGTGTTACAAGACTTCTTGTTTTTATATCATATTTATGTGCACATTTATGCAATTCCATATAAATGCTAGCTAACTTGAGACACATGGTTTAACTGTGAATTCCTTTGTTTCCAGATTAACCACAGACCTAAGCAGATGCAAACCACTTAAAGTCTCACCCAGGAAATAATTCTCATTAGAAGGTTGGAGGTTAAGTCATTTATAAGAGTTCTTCCACAAAGAGAGATTGTAAATTTTGTGGTGTAAAATGTTACAAAGATTCTGGTATCCTGCTTTAAAAATACTAGACAAATCTCTTTCCCAGTGATATGGGGCAGGACATTTTTCCATTTCATAAGCTCATTAGTAGTAATGAATGGGTGCAAATTGGCCTGGGGTTTTATTTTAAGGATGTACATAGCTGTAACATTTCAGTGATAAATGTTTATCTTGATAGATATGCCAATGGAGTTACACCTTGTTGTGACTTTGTTTCTATGTCATGGTTTGCAAATGTTACTGCCTTTCCTGATTCTCCACAAGACTGTCTTCATGTGGCCCATACCTAAAACCAGTCAAGCTGTTGATGAAGAATCTGTATATGTGCATGAACACATTTACTGTATATGAAGATCTGACCCTTACTTTTACACGACTTCAACATTGTACCTTAAGGTGGCTCCTTTTTCTTGAGTGCATTCTAGTTTGAATACAACCAGCTTCCCCTGGTGTGGAGATGAAAGCAGTTCTTATAGTGCAGTTGTGGGCACTTAGTGCCTATCAGGGAAAAGGGGACCATTCTAGCATGATGTTTGCCCACTCATAATGTGTAAATGGATTCCTGTTATATGTTACTGCTTGGCAGTTGTTGATTTTTAGATTCCAGGTCCCCACTTTTCCATATCAACACTTCCAACTACTCTGAAATATCTGTATAGACAGATTTTTCTTGAGGAAGGGATATGATGCATTTGAGGGACTCTTTTGAGGATACCTGCCAGCGATGATGGGTGTATGCACATCTTTGTAACAGAGAGTCAGTATGGTTGAGCGGTTAGAGTGGTGGACTAGGAGACCAGGGTTCAAATCCCCACTTGGCCATGAAACTCACCAGGTGACTTTGGGCCACTCATTGACCCAGTCTCAGGCTACCGTACCTCACAGATTTCTTGTGGGGATTACATGGGGAGCAGGAGAACCATATCCACCACCTTAGGCTCCTTAGAGAAAAAGGTGGGAAATAAATAAATGCCAAGGGGGTGGAGGGCATACCAGTGTAAAAAAATATACATTGCCCATTGCCTGGATTCTATACCACGATCTCTGCTGATCTGTCAGCAGGAAATCTAAATGAATCTAAACCAACCAGAACCATACTTCTGCACAAGAGGGTGTTATAAGCAGACATGGGGTAACCCTGCAGTTTGCAGAAGTACAGAAAAAATGTGGGGATAATATTCCAGTAATAGCTTAGTGAAGGCTGAGCATGGCTAGTACCCATGAAATGCTGACTGATTGTTTTTTTTTTGGGGGGGGGGGGTGGAGTGAAATGCCTGGATAAGAAGGATGAAGGAATCCACAAATAGCCCTGCTGGGTGAGGCCAATGGCCTACCTGCTCCAGCATCCTTTTCTCAGAGTGGCCAACCAGAAGCCTGCGAGCAGCACCAGAACACAACAGTGCAAGGAAGAAATGCACAATATGGAAGGAGTAGAAGGAACCCACACAATGTCTAGATAGGTCATTTCATGTTTCACACTGAGAAGCTATTTATAAATATTGCCAGGGATGGAAGTAAGAGCTGCCCAAAAAAATCCACTGAGAACTGTGTGTGCTCAGTGGGCACAGACTGCTGGCTAAACTTTTGGGGCGGAGGGAATGAAAAACCAGAGGGGGGGAAATGGAATGGAGTGGCTGGAATCCTGAACAGAAGTATTACACTTCAGCGCTATATTATCTGCTTGTATATACTAATAGTTGTCAAAACCTAGACCCCCAAATCCCAGAAATCAGCTCTTATTGGCACAAATGGTTTCTAAAGCCAACCCTGCCATGTAGTACTCTGCCACCACTCCTTAAGCCCAACCAACCTGGGCCAGGAGACTCCCATAGCTTACCAGACACCAGTGTGGTGTAGTGGTTAAGAGCGATAGACTCGTAATCTGGGGAACCGGGTTTGCGTCTCCGCTCCTCCACATGCAGCTGCTGGGTGACCTTGGGCCAGTCACACTTTTTTGAAGTCTCTCAGCCCCACTCACCTTGTTGTTGTTGTTTAGTCATGTCCGACTCTTCGTGACCCCATGGACCAGAGCATGCCAGGCACTCCTGTCTTCCACTGCCTCCTGCAGTTTGGTCAGACTCATGTTTGTAGCTTCGAGAACACTGTCCAACCATCTCGTCCTCTGTCGTCCCCTTCTTCTTGTGCCCTCAATCTTTCCCAACATCAGGGTCTTTTCCAGGGAGTCTTCTCTTCTCATAAGGTGGCCAAAGTATTGGAGCTTCAGCTTCACGATCTGTCTTTCCAGTGAGCACTCAGGGCTGATTTCCTTAAGAATGGATACATTTGATCGTCTTGCAGTCCATGGGACTCTCAAGAGTCTCTTCCAGACCATAATTCAAAAGCATCAATTCTTCGGCAATCAGCCTTCTTTATGGTCCAGCTCTCACTTCCATACATTACTACTGGGAAAACCATGGCTTTAACTATACAGACCTTTGTTGGCAAGGTGATGTCTCTGCTTTTTAAGACGCTGTCTAGGTTTGCCATTGCCTTTCTCCCAAGGAGCAGACGTCTTTTAATTTCGTGACTGCTGTCACCATCTGCAGTGATCATGGAGCCCAAGAAAGTAAAATCTCTCACTGCCTCCATTTCTTCCCCTTCTATTTGCCAGGAGGTGATGGGCCCAGTGGCCATGATCTTCGTTTTTTTGATGTTGAGCTTCAGACCATATTTTGTGCTCTCCTCTTTCACCCCCATTAAAAGGTATTTTAATTCCTCCTCACCTTCTGCCATCAAGGTTGTGTCATCTGCATATCTGAGGTTGTTGATATTTCTTCCAGCAATCTTAATTCCGGCTAGGGATTCATCCAGCCCAGCCTTTCGCATGATGAATTCTGCATATAAGTCAAATAAGCAGGGAGACAATATACAGCCTTGTCGTACTCCTTTCCCAATTTTGAACCAATCAGTTGTTCCATATCCAGTTCTAACTGTAGCTTCTTGTCCCACATAGAGATTTCTCAGGAGACAAATGAGGTGATCAGGCACTCCCATATCTTTAAGAACTTGCCATAGTTTTCTGTGGTCGACACAGTCAAAGGCTTTTGCATAGTCACTTTACAGAGTGTTTGTTGTGGGGGAGGAAGGGAAAGAAGAATCTTAGCCGCTTTGAGACTCCTTCGGGTAGTGATAAAGCGGGATATCAAATCCAAACTTTTCTTCAAAGATTCCAGAGAAGCAAAAGTTAAAAACCAGATTCTGCTTCTTAAGCCTTAGGTTACCAGCTTACTCAGTGTCATATAACCAAGAGGTTAGGGCCAGATACAGTACCAAGACTTTACCTAAACAGACAGACACCAGGTTTAAATGAAGTGGGTTTATTTTAAAGGGATAGGGTAAAAATGAAGTAAAAATAGCAGTAGTACAAAGCATTACAGCTACAATGGTTCCCCAGGACCAGTCAAAAGGCTTGGTAGCTAGAAACTTCTGGCTCTGGTCTGTGTGCATTCTCACAGACTTCTCACAGCTGAAATCACTTCCCAGTTAGCCTTTTACGGCTTTGGCCTTGAAGAACAGTGGCACAAGCTAGCATAGGTGCTCCAACTGGAAACAATTCCAGTTAATGGGGGGAAACTCTGGCAGAGACCAGCTTTTACACAGGCCAAAGTAGGAAAGTCATTTTCTTGGCAATAGTCATCTTGGTTCTGAGTGCTGGTCCTTAGATAGCCAAAACAATAAAATTTGAGTACAATGAAGAGTTACTAGCATGTTTGTGGGGAAACCCTGAGGGTTGCAGAAGCAGAAAGCAAAAAACATTAAGGAGGGGGCGTAAATGGGTGCCCCCCTCTATAAAGAGTTCAATAAGAACTGAACATGCTCAGTGGCAGCAGAACGCTATCTGATGGGGGATGGAGAACACACAGAAAACAAAACAGAGTGGTGGAATGGACTGAAATATTGAACAAAGCACTCAATAGTGCAACATTCTGTTGCAGACCCAATGTAGTTCACTAACACGTTTTGTTGAACTGGAAGTATTCCAGCCAGAAGATTTATTACCTTCTGCCTCAGTAGTCCTAGTATACAAACTGCCTAGATGGCTGTCTTGTGTGGTTAAAAAACAACAGCTAAAAAGTGAAGTACATACATGTTTTTTTTAATAAACATAATTAATTGGAGACCCTTGTTTCCTTGTAAGCATTTCTAGCATAGGAGTAGCAACAATCTTTTGATAGACAGTCATGGCTCTGTGGTAAGCATTGACAGGATGCTTTTTCCATCTTGATCACACAAAGGCCATATCAAAGAAAAAGCAGAGGACGACAGGTAATAAAGAATGCCTCTATTTAAGAAAGTAATACTGTATTCTGAAGGTGATTGTTTCATGTGTATGATCTCCAAGATCACAAGTGCGCAAACTATATCTAGAACTAGAACTAGTATATAACTATACTAGTTTATATCTATAACTATAACTAACTATAACTATAACTAGTAAACAGTGTGATTCAAGAAACTACACATTGGAATAATAAAATTGAATCAAATTACCACACATGCTTTTTTTGTAAGTGAAACTATTATTGACTAAATACAGTTTATCTGTTTTAAACATTTTTTCTTCTCTCAAAAACAAAGACCAGACAGCAAAGTTAACAACAACAACATATGCCACTTCCACACGAAAAAGCGGATGTAATTTAAAAATCCCTATAAATTTATTTACATTAAAAATAATACTCCTTCAGCTAAAATCTGTAATCCAGAGATTAAAATTGGTACTGATTCTCCAGCCATCACTGTCACCACAGCCTGTCTTCTCCTCGTTGCTATAAACCAGAATTTCACAACAGACTTGATCTTTATTGGCAAGAAGGTATTTAACATAAGTTTCCTCTGTTTCCTTATTCTGTTTCAGAACTTGAAATATAAGTTTGAATGTGCATAGCAAGTTTCATTTTAAAAAAAACTACATTACATTTCTATCTTTCTCAACCTGGCACACATGGTTCTCTCCCCATTCTCTCCTCAAAACAACCATGTAATGTAGATTAGGCAGAGTGAAGGTGAATAGCACAAGTTGAGCTTCGTAGCTGAGTGATTTGAACCCAGGTCTCCCAGGCCCAAGTCTAACCACAACACTAAAGAAAGATGTTGCATTACAAACAAATATTGCTGAACAATTAAATCAAGGCTTGACATTTCTTACCCAACATACTATAAACATAGTATAATCAGCTTTAATATTGATTTGCACAGCAAATTTTTAGTTTCTTATCTATATATGTGAGGAACAATTTTGCCAATAGTTGTTCATTATGCCATTTGGAGTTGTGCATGTCATATTG
Organism: Podarcis cretensis; assembly: GCF_951804945.1. Lineage (NCBI taxonomy): Eukaryota > Metazoa > Chordata > Lepidosauria > Squamata > Lacertidae > Podarcis > Podarcis cretensis. The sequence continues at coordinate 27,840,066 of NC_137173.1, read as the reverse complement.
AAGAGCTGCAAAATTCAAGGCATTTGTACATAACAGTTTTTACCAGGAAATAGACAGCAAAACAACCTTTGGTGAAGTTCAGTTACATATTATTTCTAGTGTCAAACTTTCATTATTCTGGGGGCTATAAATTTGGCAGTGAGCAAATTAAGCATTTGCTCCCTCCTAAATGGTCCAACCAGGCTGTATGCTCATTGGCTTTCAGATTTATGGAATTTTTAAAGTGTCAGTTGGGGATGTGGAAATGGTAAGAGAAAACTGGTTTGCTTGAGTTCCTAACATGTCCCTAAGCAGCTGAATGACAGGCTTGCTGAATGGAGGCTTTGACAATTCTTAGATTAATCCCTACTGCCAAGCCAGTCTTTTGTGGTTTGGGGTATTTTTCAAAGAGACAGACAGATGCCAACAACAACTAGTGAACCTGAACGGCACTTGACTTCTTAGTATGTACCAATACAGTTTCCAGGGTGGTTTATGATATTGTTACATGGCTGTGCATTTTATCAATGACCAATAATTTATAACAAGGTATTGGTGAAAGTGCAGAACCTGACAAATGTTCCAGGTGTGTATTTTCAGTGGCTTGCTATTTTCCGGTAGGTAACTCGTGGAAGTAATGATGAGAAACTGTTGTCATCTGTTGAGAACCTTCCTAGTAATGTTCTACTGCATTCAGCGGTTCACCTCTCTTTTTCTTAGTTGTCTGTATCAGGAACAGAATCTCAAAAACCTTGTGTCAATCCAGACAATACTGGAATAGAAGTTTGTGGTAATACCCATTTATTGAGTTCACCAATAACATAGGATTCAGGCTCCTTAGTTATGTAGGTTTGCAGTTTGGGGTGCTTCTGCATCCATTATTGTACACAGACTTTCCGGAAGTGGTGTAGGTTACGAGCTGATAAGACTGAATCTATAGTAAGGATCAAAGGCAGAACAATAATTACTCATGCCTTTTTAACCTCTCTAGACTTCATGATTGATTACTTACCCCTGAAGGCTGTACAAAGGTTGCAGTCACACATTCCCCCCCCCCCAGTAATTGCTTGAGAATAGTTCTACAGGCAAGTATCTTTCTCTAGTCCAGTCCACATTAAAGTCCCTGCAGAGTAACTTCCAGAAGGAAAGAATCCAAAAGCTGCAGGTAGTGTGGTCATACCTTGACCAGCCATACCTTGGTTAGGGCAAGTCAAAATGTCACAAAGCCAATATTTCAAGTTCTTCATAACTTTTCATCAGGTTAGCTGTTGAGCAAACTGGATAGGGGAGGGGTGTTTGAAGACGCTGGACATGTATAACAAGCTTAAGAGACAAACTTTTCCTGCACTTCAACTTTGTGATATTTTGTGTTGTTCTAATAAAGTATTACAGCGCTGTGACTTTTGGGTGGTTTTGTACAGTTTTTGTTTGCTTCACGGGATTTTGAAACTATGAAAATGATCTGACAAAGGGAATTAACATTTTTGAGCAGCGGGGTGAGGAGGGGATGATAGACCATTGAACCTTCTGTGGGGTCTATACAGTGGAGTGCACCTCCAGGGGTAAAGTCAAACCACTGTGTTAGCAGTGTGTGTTGCATTTATATCCCACCTTTTTCTCCAAGGAGTCCCCCCCCCTCAGCTAATCCCTACAACAACCCTGTGAGGTAGGTGAAGAGGTTTGACTCCAAGGTCACCCAGTGAGCTTCAAGACTTGAGTGGGGATTTGAACCCAGACCTCCTCAGGTCCCAGTCTGATACTCTAACCACTACACCACACTGGCTTCCTAGAGTTCTTTTGTTATTGGGCAGCTTTATAAATTAAGTTGCTAAATAAATATGGGGAAAGCAGAATGCCCTTAGAGAAGGATCTGAAATATTTGCCTAGGAGCTTGAATTTGTTTTATTCTGGATGGTTAGGTTAGATTGGATGTTTTAATGTGTTGTCGACCACTTTGAGATGTTTTCTTTAAAAAATGTAAAGCGGTATAGAAATGAAATGAATAATAATAATAATAAATTGTATGGGGGAAAAATGGCACCTAGACATTCTGTTAGGCGACTGTAACCTAACGGTCTAGTCCAGGGGTCAGCAAGGTTTATCTTGCCTGGGCCGGATCGGTCCCGCGGAGATCCCTCCATGGGCCGGATTGTATGTGCGCCTGCAATTTTCGGCGTCTGCACGTGCAGACACGATTTTCAGCGCCGCGGAAGCTGCGTTGGTTTAGTGCAGCACGCAAGCGGGCAGCTCGGATCGGGGGTGGCTCGTGGGCTGGTCAAACGACCTGCGTGGGTCGCTTCCGGCCCATGGGCCTTAGGTTGCGGATCCCTGGTCTAGCCCAACCCCCTGCAATGATTCCTGCATTCCAGGGGTTTGGACTAGACGACCCTTCAACTCTGTGATTCTATGAACCTTGGTTTAAGGTGCCATTTGGCAGTTAGCTTATATATCTGAGTTTCTAACACTGCCTGGAATCGGAGAAAAAGACGGGGTATAAATAAATATAATAATAATTACGCTGGAAGCTGTCATCCCCCAAGGCAACTCTTGTCTGCACTGACTGGCAGCCATCTAGGGTTTCAGGCAGGGAATCTTTTCTAGCCATACCTGGAGATGAGGTGACTGAGCCAGAGGCGATGTAGAGACAATGTGGAGAGCGATAGGAACACCGTGTGTGTGTGTGTGATGTGCAACAAGCTGAGTGATCTGCCTTGCCTTTCAGGGATGCTGGTGATTCGTGTGTGTGGCATCGGCCAGGCTCCCCCAGAGGCAGGACTCCTCTCTCCACAGAACAGGTGGGCAGTTAACCAGCTCTCTGCCCTTGCTGCTGTGTTCCCGGTAGAGCATGAGACTCTAAATCTTAGGGCTGTGGGTTCGAGCCCCATGTTGGGCAAAAGATTCCTGGAGTGCAAGAGGTTGGGCTAGGTGACCCTTGTGGCCCCTTTCAGCTCTACCGTTCTATGATTTTATGACATGGGGACAACTGGCTTACTTGGACACTGCCAATGTCCACCTAGCATAGCTTCCCTTTCCCAGTTTCCAAAGCTGAAACAGCAAACCACAAGCCTACACTGAAGGAGTGTGCTTCAGAGAAACCCACGCTGTTTGCCACGCTTTAGCTACCCTGAGCATAGGAGCCAATTCCTAGGGGCCCAGGTCATAGAAACATAAGAGTTGGAAGGGACACTAAGGGTCCTCTAGTCTAACCCCCTGCACTGCAGGAATCTCAACTAAAGCATCCATGATGGATAGCCATCCAGCCAGATGTAAAGCAGATCAACAACTGTTTGACTCTAAGAAGACATCTGAAGGCAGGTATAGGGAAGTTTTTAATGTTTGATATTTTACTATGTTTTATATATTCTGTAAGCCAACCAGAGTGGCTGGGGCAACCCAGTCGGATGGGCGGGGTACAAATAATAAAATTATTACTATCCCAACACCACTAATGGATTCTGCCTTTTTCCTCTAGACGTTGCTGCTGCCGTCATGAGTGGGAAGTCGCTGCTGCTGAAGGTCATCCTCCTGGGCGATGGGGGTGTTGGGAAGAGCTCTCTCATGAACCGCTACGTCACCAACAAGTTTGACTCGCAGGCTTTCCACACCATCGGCGTGGAGTTCCTCAACCGGGACCTGGAGGTGGACGGGCGCTTGGTGACCCTCCAGATTTGGGACACGGCTGGGCAGGAGCGCTTCAAGAGCCTGCGGACCCCCTTCTACCGGGGGGCCGACTGCTGCCTGCTGACCTTCAGCGTGGACGACCAGCGGAGCTTTGACAACCTGGGCCACTGGCAGAAGGAGTTCCTCTGCTATGCCAACGTGAAGGACCCCGAGCGCTTCCCCTTTGTGGTGCTGGGCAACAAGGTGGACAAGCTGGAGAGGCAGGTGATGCCCGAAGATGCCCGGGCCTGGTGCACGGAGCACGGCAACTACCCCTACCTGGAGACAAGCGCCAAGGACGACACCAATGTGGCCGTGGCCTTTGAGGAAGGTGTGCGGCGGGTGTTGGCCGTGGAGGAACAGCTGGAGCGCTGTGTGCTGGGCAGTTCCATCAACTTGCATGCCAGCAGCAAGGCAGGCTCTTCCTGTTGCTGAACAGCCAAGGGGGTGGGTGGGAAGGGCACGTCCTGGAACGGTAAAGGCCTGGGGGGGGTTGGGTGGGGGGCCCTCAGGCTGTAGTCAGAGTAGGGGCAGGGGGCTTAGGTAAGTGTTCAAAATCCCCATGCACCAGGCATATTTTGCGACTGGTGCCGATCCAGTTGCGACCTTCTGGAGATCTCTGGATGCCAGGTTGGCAATGAACATCTCCATCTGGGTGGTCCCTTCAGCTTGCTTAAGCGGGTCAGCAGAAGAGTTTATTTATTGCATTTATATCCCATCTTTTTCTCCAAGGAGTCCACGGTTCTCCACGGTTCAGTTAATCCCTACAAAACCCCCATGAGGTAAATGAAGAGGCTGTGACTGACTCCAAGGTCACCTGGTGAGCTTCAAGACTGGTGATTTGAACCCAGGACCCCCCCCCCCAGGTCCTAGTCCGACACTCTAAACCACTGCACCACACTGGCTTCCTAGAGTACTTCTGCTCTGGAGCAGCTTTATAAATTAAGTCAGTAAATAAATATAGGGAAAGCAGAATGTCCCTTAGAGAAGGATCTGAAATATTTTCCTGGGAGCTTGAATTTGTTTTATTCTGGATAGTTTTATTAGATGTTTTAATGCGTTGTTGAACACCTTGAGATGTTTTCTTTAAAATGTAAAGTGGTACAGAAATAATAATAATAATAATAATAATAATAGTAATAGTAATTTCATTTTTTAAAAGAAATGGTGCCTAGACATTCTGTTAGGCAACCGTAACCTAGATTTAAGGTGCCGTTTAGCTTATCTATCTGAGTTTCTAACACTGTTTGAGACCCATTGGCTACCTTTACCTGGTTTAGCTGGCCAGTTGAAGCTGTTCCTGGGATGTGGCCGCTGTCACATGCTGACAGCTTCTAGGAGCCACAGGTGAGAGCTGAGTGCAGAGTGAGGACCCACCTATAATTACCCTGTCTGTCATTTAGGAAGGCAGTGGAGGCAAGGACAACAAGAAGGGCTACTCTGCTCAGACTGTCTCCTCTGCCACCCTCCCCCCATGTGGGCAGACACTACATGCTGTATGTGAGGGAGAGGGAGGGAGGGAGATAAGTAGGGACAATTGGATTGCCCCCTCTCTTCCCTGCTCCAGTTGGATCACCCCCTCTCCTCCACAGGGCCAATAGACACCATATTCCCTGTGGGAGTGACGGGGAGAGTGGGGGAAGCAGGGATAAAATTGGCGCCTGCTCCAGCTGAACTGCCCCCTCTCTCCCATAGGGCGAAGGGACACCTGTGAGAGAGTGGTGAGGCAGGCAAAACAGCATTGGGGCCTGCTCCATTTGGACTGTCCCCACCACCTCCCACCAGTACTAAGAGATGCAATTGCAGTCAGCCTGTTGCATTTCTGTTCAGGACCCAAATTTATAAAAGAGAAAAACAGTAGTCCATTTCAATAGCCATCGTTGGTGATAATGCCAGCTTTCTAGCTACATAATCCTAATTTGATATACTAATTTAATGCCCGTAGTAGCATGCTGCTTAATTCAGACTTAATCAGAACTGTGGGTTTTGTTCATCCACCGTTCTGATTAAGTCCAAATTTAATAGATGGGAATAAAATTTGCTAATTAATTCTAGTTCGCCCAGTTGAGACTCCTACTGCCTTTTTATGGCTGAAGTAAGGTGACTTAGAGACAGAAACTGTGTCCTGGAAAGCTGAACATTCTCCCACTGGCTTCTGAATGCTGCTCTTGTTGGTTCTTATCAATGCAAGCTTATGACACAATGCACACATAGGTTAGTTTTTAAGGTGCTATAACATACCAACGTGGCTGCCTTTCTAGAATATGTCGTTTCTGAGGATTGTGATAAACAGAAATATTTTATTTTATTTATTTTTTAATATATTTTTAATAGAGAGATATGTATGTGTATTTGTCCTTTGTGCACCTAACTCAACACAAGACTTTGCTGGGCAAGAAAGCATGGGGTCTCACATGTGGGAGGAATTAGGAGAGTCAAGTGTTTCTCTAATGTGCACAGTGCTCAAAATGGGGAGTGTCATTCGTCCTGCAGTGGATATGTCAGAAAGGCAGGTTGCCTAGGTGAAATTGGGCAAAGCAGAACTCAGACGATCGAAATGAGACCAACTCTGCACTGCAAAGATGTCTGCAAACATGACATGAAGGCTGGCAACATCAATCCCGCCATGTGGGAATCTCTTACAGACCACAGTGCCTGGAGACAGGCAAACAGGTTGTGCATCCACAGCAGTGACCAGAGGAGGAGTGACAGCTGGGGCGAGCACAAAGAGAAGAAACACCATGACGCATTTGCAGCAGTACAACCTGATGCCTTCACCTTCCTCAGCTGCAACAAAACATCTTTCCCTAATAATAATAATAATAATAATAATAATAATAATAATTTATTTATACCCCGCCCATCTGGCTGGGCCTCCCCAGCCACTCTGGGCGGCTTCCATAGAAACCAAAAATACAGTAAAAAAAAATATCAGCCTCTACAGCCACAGCAGGTGCTGTAACTCTCCAATGGTTTGACTTCATCCCCAAAGGTGTACTCCGTTGTCTCCCGAGACAGAAGGTTGTCAGCCTCCATTGCCTCATGAGGCAGACGGAGGTTTAGGTCACCAATAGCAACACAGGATGTGTGAGAAGTTCAGGGTAAATCAACTCTGCTGCACCCCAGAGCCACTCCATTTGTCCTGCGGTGTCCCCTCCACACACAGCCTCTCCTGCTGCAATTAGCCTGGGGGGGGGAAGGATTCTATTTTAGATATTTCTTGAACGGGGTGCTATTTCAAGGGAGACCTTTTTTTGAGGGCATGTCTGAAGAATGAAGGCTTAACTCCAATGGCCATTTGGAGCAGGGGCTGATGGTAGTTGGTGTGCAACAACATCTGGAGGGAACCACATTGGCTCCGTGTTTTAACTAATGGATTATCTGCAGGGCTGCCTTTACATGATCTTTTTCAAACTTTACTTGGTTCAAAACACAGCAGCCCAGCTGCTACCTGGGACTTGACTTGATAACAGCCCCCCCCCCCCCCGCCCGCCCCACTCTGTAAGGCTAAAATATCTTTAGGTGCTGTCGTAGGCAATAGCATACCTAGGGGTTGACCAGGTTGGTGTCTACTAGGGGCATGCAGTCTGGTGTGGGTGGGTGTAAAACTCATGCCTCTCCATGCATGCTTCGCAGGCCACTCTTTCACTGTTCTGGGTGCCTGGGCAAGGTGCACAGGCTCGCCTGGGCGGAGGAATCTGGTCATGCAAGGGATGGGGGGCACCAGTACTGGTGCCTGCCAACTGCCCAAGGGAGCCTAGGTATACTTCTGGCCATAGGGTTGGCTGATGGCAACCAGAAAGAAGGCCTTGTCTTTCATTGGGAGTTGTAGAACTCCCACCCAAGGAATGTTATTAATTTATTTAATTGGATTTACAGTATATCCCACCTTTTTCTCTTGACAAGCTCAAGGTAGCGTAGATGGTTCTCCCCCTTATTTAATCCCCACAACAACCCCGTGAGGCAGGTTAGGCTGAGAGGCAGCGAGTGGCTCAAGGTCATCCATTAAGTTTCATGGCTGAGAGGGGAGTCAAACCCTTTCCAGGTCCCCATCCAGTACTGTAACTACTAAACCACATTGCCCAGTGTCACCATTATTCTCCTTTGGACTCCAGGCAAAAGTCAGTTTGGTTTGCCCAAGGTATCAACACTGCTTACTATTTATTTGCTCAAGTGTATTTTATTGGTGTGAACTACTGCTTGCTTGTATTCCCTTCTCTGTTTTAAATGTTCTGGCTATAGTGGAAAGGAGCATATAACCCTTACTAAATTAAATTAAAACTTCTAAATAAAATGCTAGCTATAACACTGTTCCACACTGTTCCTGCATCTATGTGGACATGCCAGTTTGCAGGCTTTAGTTTAGTTTAAATGGTGCAGATTGTATAATCCAATTTGGTTTACAAAGTAACATTCTCTCAGATTAAAAGCAGTACCAGCACTCTGTTCTGCTACTGACTCATTTCCCGGCACCTGGATTTCCATAAAGTCTAGCATCGTCGACTACGGACTTAAAATGTATAGGAGGTATTTCCTTATCTAGAATTCCATTTAATGAGAGAGCAGAAGCTTAGAATGAGAGCAGTCTCCACAACAAATGGAAATAGTATGTGATCTTAGACATTTTGAAAAAGATTTCTGGTAAATTATAGAGATTTCTCAGTCTTGCCATAAAATAGGGCCAGAGAGCTAAGAGCGCATGTTGGGGCTTTCCAAGCATGAGCTAGTGTTATACTACTAGACTGAGTCCTGGTGCTTTCTGAGTTGAACCATTTTGACTGCCTTTTCTGTACATGGAAGTAAACCACATTTAATTTGAGGCTACTGCAGCAGGTTGCTGAAAAACCATTCTGGAAGGCCCAGCATATCCAGCTCTGACTTATTATTGAAAAGAGCTCACCTCACAATGCAACAGGTGCATGTAAGTTACGAAAGTGTTGTAGCAAACCTAAGCATTACATAAGAACATAGGAAGAGCCTCATGGATCAGACCAATGGCCCATCTAGTCCGGCTTCCTATTCTCACAGTGGCCAACCAGATGCCTGTGAGGAACCAGCAAGCAGGATTTGAGCACAGGGCCACAGATACTAAGAAGCACAAAGCTTTACTTTCAGTGAAGATGGTGATGCTGCACCTGGTGGATTTCTGCCTGTCCTGTTTTTAAAGGTATGGAACCACTGTTTGTAAAAAAGCAACCTCAGATTCAGCTTTGGCATTCAAAAGCCTATTTATCGCACAGAAAACTTTCTGTTACTGGGTGGTTTAATAAATATAATAATAAATAATAGTGACTAATAATGTAAACTGTACTTGTTTTAATTGCAATGTTTTTATAACCTGCCCTGGGACCCTTTGGTAAAGGATAAGCTAGAAGTATAAATTAAATTTAAAAATATGTGTTATTTCTATCACTAACTCTAGCTGAAGGACAAGTTCTCAATACTGTATTGGATTTGCTAAACATTTGCTAAACCCATTCCATACAGGGATTGTAATGTTTTATATTGCCCCAATTGCATAGAAAGTCCCTAATATCACTACTAGTTCCTATGAATGTGGGGTGTTAGCATAAAAATTCTGCATACAGTTAGGATATTATACATAGTGATTAGCTTTGAAATATTATGCTTTATTTTTCACACAGGAGCCAGGGTGAACCAATGGTAGTATAGTTAAAAGTAAAATGTTAAACTGTTGACTAGTATTTAGAGCTTTGGATAATTGGAAGTAACGTATTGAGTATAGCCCCATAGACAGTAACTTGAGGTGGGCTGTCTTTCAAGGTGTACTGAAACCCTATCATAACAGTGGGAAATGGCAAAACCAAAATATGGCTTGTATTTTAATATAGCAAAATGTTTTTAATGCCTGCTATTTTGCTTCTTACTGAAGAATTGGATAGAATGCTGCCTACTCACGTTCTCTTGTGTCTGTGAAAGGCACAGACTTGTGTATGTCTTTTTTGAAAGATAGTGGAAAGACTAGCAAGTGAATGTGGAATAAGCTGTAGCTGCAGTTCTACTGTTGGGCAGTAGTGTTAATCTTGATTAAAAATACTGGCTTACAATATATTACTATGGAAATTCTGTAGTTTAACTATGAACATTATCACAAATAGCTGATTTGTGATATCGGACAAGCAGGATCCGATTATGAATGTCCTATAAAATTCAGAGAATGTTTCCTGTGTGTTCACATCATACTTACAGTTCACTTCATTGTAAAAGCTTGCTGTGGGGTATTCTTGTAAAATGAGTGTGTAAAAAGAATGAAGAAAATGTATTTAGAGGAATAATGTGTATTAAATTTATATAAGTCTCTTTCTGATGAGTGCATTAGTCTCCTTGGACCTCAGTTTATTCATATAGAAAATGGGACTATTTCTTATGGGTCTATTGTGCTGCATTTTTTACCTGCTGGGATATAATATGGAATGTATATATAGTTGACACATGTGTGTTTCAGATCTACGGGCCAATTAATTACAGTGAATATAAGGGAAGTACCTTTAAGAAGTGCTTGCTTTTTTCCTGCCTTAAACAGCAGGGACTAGGTAGGTGTATGAAGTTTTAGGACCCTTTATACAGGCTGTGGGGGTGCTTATTTGGGCATGGGGATGACCGTGTACCTAAGGGAACGAAGCTCCTTTTGCCTCTGCTGAGACTTATGCTATTGCCTATGAGCTGCTCTCTTCATACACCGCAGTACAGCACTAGTTTCAGCTTCAGAGCTGTACATCCCGCCTCAGCCTTCTCCCTCTCAGCCAGTTTTATATTTGCGCGCCCTTTCAATCCCCGGTGACGTGTACCCCGCCGCGTCCAACCGGCAGCCTCCTCTGGTCAGGACAATGGAAGGCGTTCCTCCAACCAGCGCAGCTCCTGCCTCGGCGGCAGCCAATAGAAAGAGCCCTGTGTTGAGAGTAATGTTACCAGCGCTGAGAGAGTGAGGAGGCTGCGTATCGATCCAGCTCTCAGCCATTGCAGTGAATTGGACTACATACGAGATCCAGGCAGCCTCGGTGGCCGGCGCGCGTGTGTTTGTGGCGTGTGTGAACCGAGATCCTTGTCACGGGGTGAGTATCCTGCGGGGGGTGGGGGGGCCGCCGGCTGGCTGGGGGGGGAGGCCGAAACTCCCGAGCCTCTGTGGGGGTTGGGGGGCGGACGGCGTAGTCTTTTGGGGGTGCGAGGGGGGCAGGATTAGCCCTCACGAGACACACAAAGGGGGGATTTAGGCAGGGAAACCACACTTCCCTCAGCACCGGGGAGGAGGGGGGGCAGGAAAACACCGAGCTGCTCTTTAAAAGGCGGGGGGGGGGTCGGGGGGAAAAAGCCCCAGATCCACACCAAAAGTGGGGAGTTTTGAGAAGTGGTTGAAGGGGACCCACAAATGCCGAGAAAGCGCCTTTCCTCTCCTGCCCGGATAATCGCGGCCGGGCTCGTCTCTTTAAACCCGTGGAAATAAATGGGGCGGGGGTCTCGGCTGAGGCGGGGGGCGGCGGCGGCGGCGGAGGGAAGCGGTCTTGAGTGCTAATAAGCTGCTTACATAGCACGGGCGATAGAGCCATTGCAGCAGAGCCGTCTCTCTATGTAATGTGTGAGAGAGCCAGCCGTGTGGGGAGACGGACTTCGCATCGCGGGGCTGGGCTCGAGTGTGTTTGTGTGAAGGGGTGTGGGGGGGGGGAAAACGGGGGTGTCGTGTCCTCCTTTCTCTGCCTGGCTTTCTCCCCGACCCCCTTTCCCTCATTGTGGGGAGCCCCGCGAATCCCCGGGAGTGTCTCTGGGCGTTGTTGGCCTCGGGGCGATAAATCACCTCGGGAGCTGCGCTTGCTGTAACATGGCTGACGAGAGCCGTGTGTAAGTGGAGGCAGAGGGAGAGGAGGAGGGGGGGGGGAGGAAACAAGGCAGGCAGGGGGAGGCGCGCGCGCACGGGCGGGCGGGGGCGCAGTTCAGGGGAACTTTTTCCAAGGCGCCTTTTATCCCTGGGCGACGGAGAGGGCAGAGCTCCGCAGGCGACCGTTTAAAAGCCAGAGTCCGGGTTCAATATATATATATATATTAAGGGGGGGGAGGTTTTGGAAAGGGGGGGCCCTTCTGGCAGCTCTCAGTGGAAACGAGACGCTCCCCCCCCCCGCCGCCGCCTCATTGCCTGTAATGGCTGAGTGTGTGCGCCAGAGTACAGAGCGCACCAGGCACACGCACACACACACACACACACACAAAGGGAAGGAAGGAGCCATATTCTCTATGAGCAGCGGCCATTCCGAGAAGCGGCTTCGCTTCCTGCTCGGCTGCCGCGGGAGCCCATGCAAAAGGAGCGCTTGCCGCTTGCCATTGCCGCCGCGCGGGCGAGAGGCGACCCCGGGCCCCGCGCGCCCGGCGAGAGCGCGGCCTCCCCGCCTCGGCTGAGCGCCCGCCACGCGCATTTCGAGGGGACTTTCTCTCATCAGCAAGGCGGGCGCACAAAATGGAAGGAGATCTGCCGCCGCCGCCGCTGCCGGTGGTGACCTTCTTAGGCAGCAGCCTGCGCCATTTATGAGTCCTCCCTACTTCCCTCCCTCTCTCTCTCTCTCTCGCCTTCCCGGCTCGTTCGTGTAGATTAAGGCGCACCGAGAAGAATCCCAAAGCTCTACAGCTGCAGCTATATTTATTGTCGGGCGCCGTCCTTGGAGCCTGAGTGAGCACATCGAAGCTCGTGGCAGCGTAGTTTCTAAGAGGGGAATGCAATTTAATGCGACGAGCTCGAAAAAGCTGCGCCTTGGTCATTTTTATATCTGTGGGGTGGGCTTTAGGTTTTTGGGGTGTTTTTTTTAACCCTCACCTCACGAAGAACTTTTCTTTCCCCTTCCACAAATTATCCCCTTCATAATTAATACATGGCTATGTGAAAGGGGGTAAATTAAAATATTTATAAAATTCAATTTTTATGGTTGAAGTGATTTTTTTTCTTCACATTACCCTGTAATGTAGGAAGGGTTCAGCAGTGGAAGGAGCATTTTAAATAACACTTGTGAATTACATTTTCAGAGGTACATTTTATATCACGCTTTAAATCTATAAGTCCCTCAAGTTCCTTTTTCTGTTGTTTTAATTATTAAGTTAAGCCCTAGCAGCCTCGTGTCTTAATTCTGAGAGTGCATTTTCAGACCCAGGCTCCATTGTAGACACCAGCAGCTCCTGGCTTTTAAGTGTTGTTTACTTGACAGAAACTTTAGACCGGACATGTTTAGTCAGAGAACACAAATCTTTTTCTCTCTGCATGCCAGACTGATAGGAAATTATGCCTTTCTGTGGCAATGCCAGTTAAAGCTGTGCACATTTCCCTAGTCAAGTTGTGCAAACTGGAGTAGAGAAGTACTTTCTTCAACAGTCATGAAGAACTTTAAGAAAAGCCTGGTCTGTACTAGGAATCGTTACTTCTCAGAAAGAAAGTGTCAGCACAAATATGAAAACTGTAGGACTTAATCTGAAAAAGTAAGAACATGGGAAGAGCCCTTTTGGATCAGATCAAAGGCCTAAATTATACAGCCTACTTTCTCACAGTAGCCAGCCCACAAGCGGGACATCAAGGCAGTAGCCCTCTCCTGCAACTGGTATTCAGAGGCATGCTGTGTCTCATTCTGGAGCCAGCAAGCAGGTTTGATCCCCATATGGGACAACTGCATATTCCTGTGTTGCAGAGGGTTGGACTAGATGGTCCTCAGTGCCCCTTCCAACTCGACAATTATATGATTCTATTGCTGTGAGAGAAATAGCTGTTATAATTTGTAGCCCTTGATAGTCTTCCCTTCACGAATTCGTCTAATTCCATTTGTCAAGAATTTGTCACAATTGGTGGCCATCAGCACATCTTGTGGACACAGATTCCGTAATTGAGCAATATGCTTTGTGAAGAAGTACTTTCATTTCCCCAAATCTCCCACCATTTGACTATTGAATGACGCCAGTTTGTAGTACAGGTGGGAACCATTTTGCATGCTCCGCCCCCATTCTAGCCTCTTCTGGGTCCAAAAGGACCCATTCATCAGTTGTGTGTCAATTGGATATGCACAAAATGGTCATGTCTCCCTTTAGTTGCTTTTTTCCAAAATAAAAAGCCCTAAAGGTTGTAACCTTTCCCCATGGAGATCAGAACCATACACAGCATTCCAATTGTGGTTTTACCATAGATTTGCATAATGACGTTGAATAGTAGCAATTTTATTTTCAGTCCTTTTCCTAGTGATTATAACATGCACCAATGTACATCATTTTACATAAGCTTACACTGAACCACATTTGCTATCTCATTGCCCATTCCTCAATTTTGGAGAGTTTTTTTGAGATCTTCACAGTTCCTTTTTGGTTTTCCACTCTCAATAATTTTGTGCTGTTAGCGGTGATGGCCAAGTTTGCTAAGTCCAGATAATTTTTGAACAAATATAAAAGTATCTGGTTCCCGTACAGATTCTTGAGGGACCTCTCTCTCTTTTCCTTTCCTTTCCTTTCCTTTCCTCTTTTCTTTTCTTTTCTTTTCTTTTCTTTTCTTTTCTTTTCTTTTCTTTTCTTAACTTCCTTTTTTTTTTTCATCTCTATTGTGAGAAATGTCCAGTTTTTTGCTTCCCGGTTTGTTAGCCAATTATTGATCCATAAAGGGACCTCCCTTCTTATGCCAAGGCTAGGTTTACTCAGGAACCTTTTTTGGCAGCCCAAGTATACAGTGTCCACCAAATCTGTCCACAGTTCTAAAAGTCACTGGGCCATGTTTGGTTCTCATAGCATCTTCTGCAAATCTCATGCCCTTTTGCAATATGTGCTTTTGAAGGCACAAGCCCACATCAGATGATGAAGCAGCTATTGTGCATGAAAGCGCATCCTATAATAAAGCAGACTCTTTAATTTTTTTGTACTCTTTATATTGGTATTTGTAGCTAAATACCCCAGTCTAGCAAGCATAACCTTAGTGTGTAGTAGTGCTTAATGTGCGTAGATCTCCTTTTATGTACTGGGTCCCATGTACACAGTGTTAGAAACTGGGATAGGAATCCTAGGAGCCATGTGGCTCCTAGGCCCTATGTTGTGGGTGCCAAAACAAAATGTCTAGGCACCTTTTAAAAAAATTGCTGCCCCGCTATGAGACCAGGCAGCCCCACAGAAAAAGAAAAAGCTGTCAGGCGAATCAAGGGATTTGCAGAATAGCACAGGAGCAAAAAAAAATGCACAGGAGTAAAAAGAAAAAATGGTGTGTCTTTTGCTGCTGGGCAAATCAGGTCTTTGGCACGGGTAGTGCAGTAGCAAAAGACACGCTTCTTTTGCTGCTGGTGTGCCAGGCAGACCAACTGACTGCAGCCAGGCAAGTGGAAATGCTAGGTGCTAAGGGTGGCTCCTGAACATCTCCATCCAGTCGCAAAAAGCAGGTTACCAGTCACTAATTTTGAACACTGCATGTACATGAAAGGATTTTTCAGAGTTTGGAACTCCAGATCTAGTACAGTGGTACCTCGGGTTACATACGCTTCAGGTTACATACGCTTCAGGTTACAGACTCCGCTAACCCAGAAATAGTACCTCGGGTTAAGAACTTTGCTTCAGGATGAGAACAGAAATCGGGCGCAGGGGCAGCAGGAGGCCCCATTAGCTAAAGTGGTGCTTCAGGTTAAGAACAGTTTCAGGTTAAGAACGGACCTCCAGAATGAATTGAGTACTTACCATTTGGTACCACTGTACCTGATGTGCAAGTGGAGTGATCTCTTCTGTCTTAGGTTAGCCTTACAGTGCTAGGGAAGACTAGTTATCAAGTCTCTTATCAATGCCAAACAGGTTGTTATTCTTGTCAAAGCAGTTTGTGCCTACCATTAAGTTTAGGTAGCCGTACATATGCCACTGCTGAATACAAGAATTTTTTTATTGAGGTTATAGAATAAACAAATTGTGCTTTGAAAAATAGCTTAAAAGGGTGATTCGAATTGAGAGGATTCACAATATTTAGTGCTTTTCTCTCAGAACAGTAATTGAAAACATTTTTGCCTATAATTTGGTATCAGTTTTCTGCAGTTCTAGCAGAACTTCATAGAATTAATAGTTGCTTGTATGGAAGACAGTTGCAGTTGGGTAAAAGTAAATTTAGTGTTCAGGGGATGTACTAGTATACCTTTTCTTATATCAGGAGTTCCATCAGGAGTTTGCCTGATGTTGAGATGGAGAACTGCATAATAATTAAAAGTCATCTTATAGCAACATGTTCTGCATTTTATACAGATTTGTAACCAGTCGCCTGGTTTGCAAATCCCTTTAAACTTCAAAGTGAACAAACAGCCAAAGTAACCACGAGTGGTAAGCCAAAAATAAACCTTGCAAATCAGTGCTTGTGGTTCATTTCTCCCTAGCAAATCATGAATGGTAAGTCAAGAGCAAGCAATGGTTTAAAGTGACATGCTATCTGGGACACTGATGTGCAACTATTTGGTTGCTTAGATAGTTGTCCAAGAATGTAGCTTTAAAGTATTAAGGGAAGTGGCTCAGACTGGTAGTTTAAGCAGTTTTTAATCGTCTTCTTTTTCTTAGTCTACTGTATGGAAGCCCCAATAGTTCTCAAATGTTTCTACTTTGTCTTTCAGAAATCATCCAAAATGGGCAAAGGTGATCCTAAAAAGCCAAGAGGCAAAATGTCCTCATATGCCTACTTTGTGCAAACTTGCCGAGAAGAGCACAAGAAGAAACACCCAGAGGCTTCAGTGAACTTTTCAGAGTTCTCAAAAAAATGTTCAGAACGGTGGAAGGTAAGTTGTTGTTATTGTTTTTTGTTTTAATAGTAATACTTTAAATACCCAAATAAATGCAATTTGCATGTAGCTATTTCTTAGGAATAGAAAACATACTCACTAATAAAGTTTACAAATTTAGAATGGAATTGGGTATAATCTTGAGCTGAGGATGCATACTGAATTATTTTTATAGACTATGTCTGCTAAAGAGAAAGGAAAGTTTGAAGATATGGCACGAGCTGACAAAGTTCGTTATGAAAGAGAAATGGAAAGTTACATACCACCTAAAGGAGAGACGAAAAAGAAATTCAAGGACCCAAATGCACCAAAGAGGCCTCCGTGAGTAGCTTTTATGGCTAACATGCATTGCGCTGATAGACATCCAAAAGAGTGATAGATGAATGGTGGGGAGGCAGAAATTTCACTTTTTAAATAAATACGGACAGGTTTGTTCTGTTATATCGCTTTGCAATACATGTAGTTCTAACCTTTATGTTTCAAATGTTTATAATTTAATTTTCAGCTCAGCATTTTTCTTGTTCTGCTCTGAGTATCGTCCAAAAATCAAAGGAGAACACCCTGGCCTCTCTATTGGGGATGTTGCAAAGAAACTCGGAGAGATGTGGAATAATACTTCCGCAAATGATAAGCAACCTTTTGAAAAGAAGGCATCCAAACTGAAGGAGAAGTATGAAAAGGTAAACTCCAGATAGCCTCTTTTGCCATTCAAATATTTGTTGTTGTCATTAAATATATTGGGTGATGTACAGTGTTGGTCATAGTAGACCTGTTGAAATTTGAGTGAACTCGAGTATGGTTAAAATTGGATGTCACTCATAGGAAATTAATGTTAAAAGGAATGGAGCCATACACATGCTTGCATTTTCTCTGGAATGTTAAATGGTACCAGCAATCTCTATTGAAACTAAGAACATTGGGTATTATAAACAAAAACATCCATCTGTGGAATATATTTCCAAGTAACTGTTCTTTGGAGCTAAAATACTAAAAAGATCTGATGAAAGTGTTGCTTAATTTAAAAAGAAAAGAAACTTGTAGGCTATGTGAACTAAATGTAATCACTAATAGTGTGCTTTTATTTGGAGCATGTGTATTAATTGCTATAGTTTGGAGGGGGGGAAGTGTATCACTCCTAATAGTGGCTAATATTGTAGCCAGTACATTGCTTTCTTTATTTTTAATGGTTGAGGAATATTAACAGACAAGTGGTTTGTTTGTTTTTTTTGACAAATTCAGCATAGCTTGTGAACAAAATAAGATGGTCAGACTCTCAGGTCACTTTCATGTACTTACATTGCCTTGGAAGAGGGATGACCATGTACAAGAAAGATAACCAGCTTGCAAAACCAAATGTGAAGGGGACATGCCTGCAAGATTATGCAGGTGCTAATCTAATAAAATATTTAGAAATAATGACCAAAGAAAGATCAGGCTGCTGCTTCTGAATTTGAAAGAGTACCCACTGACTGCACAGCCTTTACACTTGATCGTTTGCATTTTGTGCTCTGGTGTTCTTTGTAACAGAGCATAGTATAATAATATATTAAGCCACTCATAATTGAGAGAATTAATTAAGCCATGGTGTAGATACTCTGTCAGTGTGGTACTGAGGAAGATCTAGCTAATGGCACAACTCTATGAGCCATGGATGTACAGCAGCAAGATGGGTAAAAAACCCCTGATCATTTTGGACAGGTAGGGAAATGAGAACAAAAATTTGTTTGAAATCCTATATTTACTTTTTTTAATGTAAGCTTGACATTGAGTTTATTGAGGCTTGCTGTATTAAGTGTTATGTGCAAGTCAAAAAGAGAAACTTATTGCATGCTGAAGGTGGCACTGTCTACTCATTAATTGAAGTGCATGAAATTTATCAATAAAGTATTAGAATTCTTGACTGAGTGTACTGCTGTACTGAACTGCAGTAGTACAAATCTTAGACAGTCATCTGAATAGGCTCTATGTTATGAATTACAATTCTGTCAAATATAGATTCCTGTGCATTTTCATTTAAGTGGTATTCCCTTCCCTCTGTGTCAAGTAGCCAAACTTTCTCTGCTTCTCCTAAGGATGTTGCTGCATACAGAGCTAAGGGGAAGCCTGAGGTAGCCAAAAAGCTAGCTCCACCTAAGCCTGAGAAAAGCAAGAAAAAGAAGGAGGAGGAAGACGATGATGACGACGAGGATGATGATGAAGAGGATGAAGATGAGGACGAGGAGGAGGATGAGGAAGAAGAGGATGATGATGAATAACCCTCTTTTAGATCAGTTCTTGTCTATAAAAGCATTTAACCCCCCTGTACACAACTCACTCCTTTTAAAGAGAAAAAAAATTAAACATAAAGCTGTGTAAGATTTGTTTTTAAAATGTACAGTGTCTCTCTCTTTTTCTTCTTTTTTCTTTCTTTCTCTCTCTTTTTTTGTATAGTTAACACACTACCGGACGTGTCTTTGGGTAGCCCTGTCCTTCAGTGGTATCTCAGTGGCCGCTAACCTTGCCTAGTACAGTGAGGGGGTTGTAAATTGGCATGAAAGTTTAAAGCAGGTTCCTTGTTGGTGCACAGCACAAATTAGTTATACTTGCAGATGTAGTTGGTTACTCATTTTCATCAGTTGTCTGCATCAAAAAAATAATAGTTGATCTGTTAACTTAAATACCACTCTGTAATTGCAAAAAAGAAAAAAAATGTAGCTGTTGACATTCTGATTGCTTCTAAGTAAATACATTTTTTTTAAATTAGTATTGTTGTCCTTTTAATAGATGCCCTTGTAAAGTCTTTCTTTCTGGAAAGCATATTCTCTCTGTTATGCCCTTTGGGGATCACATAAAAATGGCATTTTTGTTTCTTCATTCCTATAAGCTGATACAAGAGCTTTGATCTACGCCCTAGATAATCATGATAGGGTAGGAAATATATACAGGCATATGCAAAGCGTTGTGTGTTTTTTTTCCCCTTCATATAAGAGGCCACTTTTTTTTTTTTTTTGAGAACCCTGTTCTTAGCCAATCTGTATTTGCTCAGCTTTTGCTTACATACAATATTCTACTGATTTGTGTAAATTTACCAGTTTCTGAGGGCTGAGGAATATAGAATTCAGTTCAGCAGCGTGGAATAATTCCAGGGGAAAATAACTTCAAATTTGTGTCCTTGGAGGACCACTGAGAGTATATTTTCATTTTGAGCTGTGAGGGATTTACATATGTGACTCCATTGGCCATAATGAGAGTTGTATTTGCCAATACCTGAATACAGAGGTGAGTGTACCCTACCTAAGCAGGTAATGTCAAATGCTAAAATTACTGTAATCCTTTTAGGATACCATGTCAAGTAATAGTTGTGGGCTTTATACAATGACCTCTCCTGGTAGTAAATGTCCCACAGGGAAATATTTTACTTTGCTAATGTTTTCTATAAGTGGTACCATTGTTCAATCTGTATGAATTCATGCTTTCATAACCATAGTAGTCCTAGACTATCCCATTTTCAAAATTTTATATTGTCTCAAAAGTCAGATGAGATGTATCTTTTTCTGTTAGTCTTTTTATAATGCATTCTTGATATTTGCCCATTTTGTAAGTTAAAATTAGCTGTATAGGGAAATTACTTTTCCCCCATATAGGTGTGAGATGTAACATGGTATTCCAATGACCTCTGATTTGATAAAATATAGGTTGCTTTGAAAACCAAAGTTAAAAGTTTGTGCACATTCAGTAAAAGTGCTGGCAATTATTAACTCTCTTCACATTTACCTGCGGACTAATTTGGGAACTGATTGGCAATTCTGTAGTTAAAAATTATGGTTCTCATGTGCCAGTGTTTAAAGATAGCATTCTTGTAACTTTACACACTTTTTTGATGGAGTATTGTTTTGTTATACGATTTTGACTTTTACGATTCTTCAATTTTGCATTTGTTTATGTATAACCTCAGGAGAATACTGAACATCTGATTTCCTGGTTGATACTAATAAAACAATAATTACAGAGGTTTTATATATTTAGTTAAATGAGTTTATTTTAAATATTATTTCTCTTTACAGTTAAATGCTTCAAATTTGTTAAATAATGGCAATTCAGTAAATTGCACTTCAAGGTAATTGGTTATGGGCTGAAATACAAAGCTAACTTAGTATCCATGCCAAATTCTAGGCAATGTCCCCATCCTACATTGTTTTGGATGCCCCTCCAATACTCCAGAGGCTTTTTGGGATGTGCTGGGGGTAGCAAGAGGTGGGGAACTGTAAATTCCTTTACATTAGAATCAGGGCTACAGTAACAAACAGCAGTTTTTGCTTGCCAAATGTAGACCTGGAGTTGTCTACAACAAAGCTATGTTTTCACCTGTACAACCAATCCTCCCCTTTCCCCTCTGCGTGACCTCCAAACCTGATCCAGAACAGTTTTGGGAGTGTGAAGGGAGAAAAGAGACAGTTCCAGGTTCTTGTGCCACTGGGACAACTTGGTTGGATACGGCCCATAATTTGCAAAGCAGTGTAAATGTGTATTGTGTGCAGTGTACAGTAAATCATCTAGGCTTTCTGTAAATGTAATGTTACTTTTCATAAAGTTAGGAAAGCTGCTAATAGACACATTGCAAATCCTTGAAATGAAAGGAGAAAATAGCTGATGTCTGCACAGGTCCATGCAATAAAGTTTTAGTCCTCAACAGAATAGGGAGCAAGAACAGCATCCTGGTAAGACATACAGTACTTTTTGGGCGAGGATGAGTGCTGGTGTCCTCTGTTTTTGAAGATGGACTTCCACCTTCTGGAATTTATTGAGTTGCTTAGCTCCAAATAACTTTGAAATGCTTCAGGCCAGATACTGCTCTTGGAAATGTTTGCATATCTTTCTCAGTTTGCTTCAGGACTCGCATTGTGCATGACAGGGCTGTCCCAACTTCCAAGAGACTGCGATCTACTCCCACTATAAAAAAAATTTGGCAGTGATCTACCTATTGGATTGACCAGAGTTGTTGAGCTGTTTTGGGGGGTGGGCATCTGGATCCCACGATCAACCAGGGACACCCTGCAATCGACTGGTAGATTGCGATCAACCTGTTGGACAGGCCTGGTGTATGTTAAAGCAAACCTTTATAACTGGTTTTCAGACTTGCTTGCCAAAGTATTTTGAGGCCAAGTTTTTTAAAAAATGAGATTTTGGGCATTTAAAAATGGAGATTACAAAGGCAACCTAGCAAAAACAGCTGTTTTTCTTAAGAAGCATCAAAATGTAGTGTACAAGTATTTTTTGATGACACGCTCCCATTTATAATGGATTGATTTGTTTAATGTTTCAGAACTGCAAGGTCTGCTATCTGAAACCTTAGTCCCAGACACCTGAGTAGCAAAAATCTTTGCTTGATTGAGGGGTAGGTGCTAAGCCCTCCATGCCACACACCCAATGTAATGTGTGAGACAGGCACTCCATGCAGATACCTATTCAAGCAGTAGCCTGATTTAGGTAATTTTTAACAAAGTGGAAAGGGGGGGGGGCAGTTTGAGAGGATCCATCATTGGAAAGATCCCTCTCGTGCCAAATTTTGGCCTCTCACAGGGTGCCCATTTTAAAAGACTGTTGCTGTTTCCAGCGAGAATTGGGAGGACCGCAAGATTTATGAAATGCCTCAGACTTCGTAATTCCCAAGCTTCTAATCCATCTCCCAAATTTAATTTTTGCTTCTTGCCTACAGAACAGGGGACATGCATGTACATGACAGTAACAGGGAACCTCTAGCCTGTGGGACTTAAAAGATGATTTTTCAGGCTCTTTAGGGCAAACCACACCAACCTTTCCATGGTCTGATAACATTTGAGTGCGGGAAACTTCCAAGTATTGAATAAAAGGTAAAAAAAATCCTGAGCAAATGCCAAGCGAAGGAAGAATTGGGAGTTCGACTTTAAACCTTTTAAATGAAGTGACTGGGCATTGTGTTGACATCAGTTGAATGATTGGTGACCTACATGAAGTAAGGCCCATTGACTAGAAGATGAGGCTCCCAGTAAATGCAACGCCAAGCAAGGTGAAGAACAAGGGTAAGTTTTAGTGAGGCTTGGAGATCCAGGGTATTCTGGTGAAGTCTGCAACCCCATTATCATGAGTGGGGAAACAGGCCTGATCCTGGGGCCCTGACGGCAACAAAGCCTCTGTGTGGTCAGTGGTTTAATTTCAGAAATGTCTAATTTAGCATTAAAGTCAACACTTTTATTTCATCCATCTACGGCAGCCTTCCTCAACCTGGTGGCCTTCAGAGGTTATGGGACTACAACTCCCATCATCCCTGGCCATAATTCATGAAGCATAAGGCTATCTAGACACTATGGCTATGCTCCCTTCTCCACGGTCAGAATCAGTATGCCTCTTGAGGCCAGTTTCTGGGAATCGCAAGTGAGGGGAGTGTTTCTCGCACCCAAATTCTGCTTGTAGGCTTAGATGAGCCTTTGGCTTGATCCAGCAGGGCTCTTAGGTTCTTTTGAGAGGGGCCTTATTTCAGGTTTGTGCTATCCCCCTGCCTCGCCCCACGATGCTTGGGCCTAGCAGACCCTCTCAGGATCCCCATTTTCCAGGGACCGTCCCAAATTTACAGAAGCCGCCCTGGTTTCTGATTTGATCCCGGGATGTCCTACTTTTCCTTAGGATGTTCCTATTTTCACCTGAGAAATGTTGGAGGGTATGGAGTTGTGTTACCCCTGAGCCAAGGAGGTAAGTAACTATACAACCTTTAGAAGACATCTGAAGGCAGCTCTGTATAGGGAAGTTTTTTTTAAAAAAAAAGTTTAGTGTTTTATGTTTTTATATATGTTGGAAGCCTCCCAGAGTGGCTGGGGCAACCCAGTCAGATGGGCAGGGCATTATTATTATTATTATTATTATTATTATTATTATTGAATACG
The DNA here is from genome assembly GCF_951804945.1 of Podarcis cretensis. Taxonomy (NCBI): domain Eukaryota; kingdom Metazoa; phylum Chordata; class Lepidosauria; order Squamata; family Lacertidae; genus Podarcis; species Podarcis cretensis. Next base: position 27,816,773 of record NC_137173.1, on the reverse strand, counting down.
ATGCCCCTATTTCATCAGATAGATGTTGAACAGTATGGGGTAAGTGTGTGCAGGATTTCTGCCTTAACTCTGTGCTAAATCTGCAAGCATTTGTCAGGGTCTTCCAGGCCTATTCTAAGGTAGAGTTTTTCTGTGTGAGAAATGAAAATCTGGCCAGGTTTTCAAGGAAAGAGCTGTGAGCTAGATACTGTCAGGATTCCTGGGAGGAGCCACTGTTTTACATTTTCTCTTAATTTCAAGCTGAACTGTACAATCTTTTGCCGATATTAGGTATTTGTAGAATGTGTTTTTCATTCAAGGTCCGTCTTTGATCAGATCATGATATTCACTAGCACAGTTTCACAAGTAAGCAGAAGTTCTTCCCATTATAATTACTTTATTTACAACAGCTGAAACCCACAGCTAAACAGCTGCGATCGTCTCTTCACTGAGATTCTGGAGGATGAATCTGTTTTCAAAATGGAAGCCTTTGAGTGGTTATTTTGTGGCTGACCACCAAGCCACACACACACGAAAAGGAGCATTCCATGCTGGAAAATGATGTTACGGAGGATGCGGAGATAAATTGCAGGAAGCTGTCCAGGAAAAGGGCAGAAGGAAATAGTGGCAAAGCATAGTGACCTTGTGCCACCTGAATGGATTTGAAAGTATATTCTCCTACTCGTGTTTGAACTTCCTGTCACTTCTTTTACCAAAAGCAAAGCAACGTAAAACGATAATGATTTGCGTGCACAGTGAACAAAATCAGAGGGTAAACGGTGCACAAATATGCAACAGAAAATCCTCACGCTACATCATCCTTGGAAAAGTTTTGTTATTTACTTCGGCAGGAGCAGAGAAGATTGCAAGATGGGAGATGCATGCTGAATTTGGATGCTACGTGATTAGGATGAATGTGAAATGCACCCCTGCTTACCTGCAAAATATCAACCAGGACCACTGGTAAGAGCCATGTATCTCATTGCTTCAAATATTACGTAATTAGGCATTTTGAAAGCATGAGTGGTTCACTCACAAGATTACTGGGGATCAGTGGGAAGATGAACCCCTCTCTTCGGAAGAGTTCTGGGTGGTTTATGTTTACGTATATTCAATATGTGCACGGCTGTGTATACCCGCATCGTGCCTAACCAAGAAATGTCATAAAGACGTCACTGAGAGGGCAGAACGGGGTGTTTGCAGGTTTTTTCAGTAGGTTTCAACTACAGTTGTACCTTGGAAGTTAAATGGAATCCGTTCCGGAAGTCCATTCGACTTCCAAACCATTCGGAAACCCAAAGTGCGGCTTCTGATTGGCTGCAGGAAGCTGCTGCAGCCAATCAGATGCCCCGTCGGATGTTCATGTTCCAAAGAATGTTCACAAACCGGAACATTCACTTCCGGGTTTACGGCATTCGGGAGCCAAAACGTCCAAGTATCAAGGCATTTGGGATCTAAGGTACAAATGTATACACAATTTCATTGGCACACTGGGTGCCTTGAAACATAACCTCCACATAGATGGGGGGGGACTGCCTGTATTCTCCCAATAAGCCAGGGCTGGAAAAACTGTGGTCCTCTAGATGTTGTTTGATTCCAACTCTCATCAGCGCTACCCAGCACGGCCGGTGGGTCAGGGATGATGGGAGTTGTGATAGTGTTGCCAAGTTGTTAAGTTCTTGATATATTGCTGCTCCCGCGTCAGGTGTCACAATCATTAAACTGTCTGGCAATAACTTTCATACTCCGTTGATACCATTACATTTTCTGTGGAGACAGGTAAACAGAGAGTAAATCAACTAACCTCCAGCCACCAGATAGTCACAGTGGGTTAAGGGTGAAAACAAAGAAATCTAGGAATGTTACAGCACCTGCTGTGGCTGTAGAGACCAATAGGGGGGAGACATGTTTTGTTGCAGCTAGGACAGAGGAAGGCTGATGCATGTTCACTGTGATGTTTCTTCTCTCTGTGCTCCTCCCATTCCTCCTCTGGTCACTGCTAAGCATGCAAGACCTGACTGGCAGTTTCCAGGCATTGCAGTCATCCACAAGGGATTCCCACACAGCGGGGTAGATGTTGCCAGCCTTCATGTTACGCATGCAGACATCTTTGTAACTCAAAGTTGGTCTGCCAATGGGCCTGGTACCTGAAGCCAGCTCCCTGTAGAGCACATCCTTGGGGATCCTGCTGTCTCTTCCATTCTTTGGACATGAACAAGCCAGTGCAGTCTTCAGGACTGTGGACATGTTGGGAATGTGAGCTTGGGAGAGCACATCGTTGTTTGAGCGTCTGTGCTGCCATGCCACTTATTTCAGCAGAAATCAAATCTGGAATGAAAGAATATTCACTCACACACCATAAAAAACAATAATTTTGGCACAGCTGGGCTTCTACATCTGCTCGGTCATCATAAATATTCCCTTTAATTTTAATCTAACAGCCAGAGACAAGCAGTATGAAGAAGTATGTATTCTTTTTCATGTTCTTACTCTGAATCACATACCATCCAACATTTCTCCGTTGAAAATAGGGACGTCCTACCTGTTGTTGTTGCCTACTATTATATCTCACCCACTCTGGGTGGCTTCCAACATATATAAAAACATAACAAAACATTAAATATTAAAAAAACTCCCCTGTACATTAGTATCTTGGTTCTCAAACACCTTGGTACTCAAACAACTTGGAACCCAGACACTGCAGACCCGGAAGTACCAGTAAGTGTTCCAGTTTGCGAACTTTTTTTGGAAGCTGAATGTGCTCCATTTTGACTGTTACACTTCCGTTTTGAGTGTTATGCTGAGGTCTGTCTGTTTTTGCTATTTGTTTTGCGTTTTTGTTTATGTGGCTCTTTCTTCGTTTTTGTGACTGTGTGGAACCCAGTTCAGTTACTGATTGACTGGTTGTGTGACTGAAGTACATTGTTTATTGCTTTCATTTTATGGAGCAATGGTCTCGTTAGATAGTAAAATCCATGTTAAACTGCTGTTTTAGGGGTTGTTTTTAAAAGTCTGGAACGGGTTAATCCATTTTACATTACTTTCTATGGGAAAGCGTGCCTTGGTTTTGGAACGCTTTGGCTTTGGAACAGACTTCCGGAACGGATTAAGTTTGAGAACCAAGGTACCACTGTACAGGGCTGAATTCAGATGTCTTCTAAAGGTTGTATAGTTACTTATCTCCATCACTTGGAGAGGTCACATAACTCCATACCCTCCAACAATTCTCTGATGAAAATAGGGACGTCTTACCAAACCCTCCAACATTTCTCCAACAAAAATAGCCGTGCTGTAAGGAAAAGCAGCACATTCCAGGACCAAATCAGAAACTGGGACAGCTTCTGTAAACACAGGACTGTCCCTGTAAAATAGAGACACTTGGAGGGTCTGGAATCTTAGAGTTTGAAGGCACCTCCCAGGGTCATCTAGTCCAACCCCTGCAATGCAGGAATCTCAACTAAAGTATCCATGACAGGTGGCCATCCAACCTCTGCTTAAAAACCTCCAAGGAAAGAGAGGCCAACACTTCCTGTTCTTCTGAATGTTCAGTTGGAATCTCTTCCTTGTAACTTGAAGCCATTGGTTCAAGTCCTACCTACCAGAGCAGGAGAAAACAAGCTTTCTTTTTCTTCCTGAAAGAAAACTACATGCTAAGGTCTGCCTTAAGAACATAAGAGGAAAGCGAATTGATAGACATATAAAGGGAAGCTCCACAGTTTCAACTCCAGGAGGTTTTTTTGTTTGGGTGCAAGAATGGGCAAAATGCCCTCAGTGGGACCTGTCTCTGTCTGGACTTACTTCCTTCTTGCTGCTGTCGTCTCTGTGCATTGGGCTTCCACCATCCACGCCCAGCACGCAAACACTCAGAGGCGGCAAGGTGAACACAGGCTGTTCCACTTTTTCTTCCTCCTACCACTGCTCAGTTGCTTAGACTGCAGCGGTTCTCAAGCTGTGGGTCCCCAGATGTTGTTAGACTACAACTCCCATCATCCCTGAGCTCCGGCCTTGCTAGCTAGGGATGATGGGAGTTGTAGTCAACAACAGCTGGGGACCCACAGCTTGAGAACCGCTGGCTTAGAGTGAGCTGGCAGAAGCAGCAAGGAGGCGGAGAAGCAGTGTCAGGGGGCCCGGGGCCCTCTGCTGAGGTGTGGGCCTTTCAGATGCCCAAGAATACTGACCACCAATGGCTGCACCAGGTGTAGGGGAGCAGAGCAGCAGAAGGCAGAGATACATCTGGTAGAGCAAGGGAACAAGAACGTTGCAGAAGCAGAGTGACAGGCAGATGCAAGTCAAAGCAGAGTCAGTTTATGGCACCAGCAATGTTTCTCATTTGCTGTGTGCAGTCCTTGCCTTCCCTGAAAGTTTCAAAAGTTACGTGAGTCAGCTAGCAAGTAATTACTTACCTGTCAAAAAAGGCACCGGGGGCAATGGACAAAGAAGCAGCAATTGCTTCATGTGCTACTCATTTTAACGCACACCTAAGACGTCGAGCGCAAATCTGAAACTATTTGCATAGCCATAATGCATGCAAACCAATGCAGCAGATTAAAATGGCAAAGTAGAACAGGAGCAGCCAATGTAAAAAGATTATAAAATCACAAACCGCTCTAAATGAAAGAATGCCTGTGTTAGCAGTCTTTTGAAAGCCTAGGAAAACAGAAATGCTTTTGCTTGGCAGATAAAGGAGAGTAAGGGGGTCTCCAAGCGGGACTCCTCGGGGAAAGCATTTCAAAGGCGAGGAGCCACCACAAAAATGGCTCTGTCTCCAGTCTTCACCCACCACACTTCAGATGGCAGTGTACCTGGAGAATGGTCTCAGAGGACCATTTCATTGAATGGGTGGAGTGATATGGGAGAATGTAGTCCAACAAATATCTGGTTCCTAAGCCATGTAGGAAGAGGGCCGGTTAGCTCAGTTGGTTAGAGTGTGGTGCTAATAACGCCAAGGTCGCAGGGAACTTTCTTGTCCCCTTCATGGATCACTGTCTTGCCGTGGCGAAGGGGCTTGAATAACTCAGAGAAGCTATGAACTATGCCGTGCACCCAAGATGGACAGGTCATAGTGGAGAGTTTTGACCAAACGTGATCCACCTGGAGCAGGAACCGGCAAGCCAGAGCCCATGGACTGCAAAAAGCTCAAACCTATCCTTTCTGAAGGAAATCAGCCCTGAGTGCTCACTGGAAGGACAGATCCTGAAGCTGAGACTCCAATACTTTGGCCACCTCATGAGAAGAGAAGACTCCCTGGAAAAGACCCTGATGTTGGGAAAGATGGAGGGCACAAGGAGAAGGGGACGACAGAGGACGAGATGGTTGGGCAGTGTTGAAGCTACCAGCATGAGTTTGACCAAACTGCGGGAGGCAGTGGAAGACAGGCATGCCTGGCGTCCAGGGGGTCACGAAGAGTCGGACACGACTAAACGACAACAACAACAAGCCATGTAGGTTCAGGTTCAGGCATTAAAGGTTAAGTGGTGGATGTTACCAGTGTTTGACAATATGCAACTTACAGGTACACTGAGCAGAGGGTAATAGATCCACAGTACAGGAACCAGACCTTCTGTTGCAACATCTTCCCATTGGAATTCCCTCCCTTTTACATATTAGGTCGCCTTTGTTGTCTTTTGGGGACCTACTGAGCATCTTCCTCGTCCAACAACCCTTCAGTTTGCATCTGCATTGGCATTGTTTGGACGCGGGTGGCGCTGTAGGTTAAACCACAGAGCCTAGGACTTGCCGATCAGAAGGTTGGTGGTTCGAATCCCTGCGACGGGGTGAGCTCCCGTTGCTCAGTCCCAGCTCCTGCCAACCTAGCAGTTCGAAAGAACGTCAAAGTGCAAGTAGATAAATAGGTACTGCTCCGGCGGGAAGGTAAACGGCGTTTCCGTGCACTGCTCTGGTCCGCCAGAAGCGGCTTAGTCATGCTGGCCACATGACCCAGAAGCTGTACGCCGGCTCCCTCTGCCAGTAAAGCGAGATGAGCGCCGCAACCTCAGAGTCAGCCACGAATGGACCTAATGGTCAGGGGTCCCTTTACCTTTATTATATTGTGATTTGTGTGTTTGGGCTCCATCATGAAGAAGGAGGATGTAAATTTAATAAATAATAATTGACTGTGGTTTGCTGTTGAATATACACACAATGGCAATATACACACAATGAATATACACTCAATGAATATACACACAATGGCAAATCTGAGGGTTTGCTGCGCCATGTGTGAAACGGCAGACAGGTGAACCCTCTGAATGTAGACATCCACGCCACATTCTTCTTTAGGTTTATTTATGTAAAAAAAATCTACTTAAAAATTAGGGTAAGCGTTGTGGGACTATATGCTGAAGTATGCAGTTTGCAGTGATTGTCAACATAACTGAAGGAATAAAAATAGTTTGATTTGTCCAATTTCTCTTCCACCACATTTATGCTCCCAAGCCTAGTGTGATATTATTAAACTGTTTGTTTCTGTGTGCTCTGTAAAAGGAAATTGTTAATAATTTTTGGGTATGCTTCAGTTGCTCATTCTAATTACTTGTGAGAGAAAACATCTGCAGACTTAACCACACTGCTAGGAAGACTGAAAATCAGATTGTGTTTATTCTTTCCACAATACATTAAGTTGAATGAAATAAGGTAGCAAATCCAAACTGTGAAGCTCGAAAGCAGACACATTTCTCATCCACACTGCTATGAATTAGGTCTAGTTAAAATAACTTCAAATTGATTTATCAATTAATCAACTGAACAACTGGGATCTGCAGCAAAATGTTGCAGTGTATTTGTAGTGGTCTTATTCAGACGGCCTCCAAGATGCATCATTTTTCTCTCACACACCTTTTCTTTTTCTCTTTCCCAACTGAGATGCAATATTTCTTGGCTTCTGAGCATGTTCAGGCCTTACTGGGCTGCTGCTAGGTTGTTTTTTTGCTTTTTAGGTTTCCCTCCTAAAAAACAGCATCCTTGAATAATCTGAGGTCCCAAGGGACCTTGCAGCCTTCCAGAAGCATTGACTGTAGCTATTGCTTGCCTACAGTGGCCTCTTATGAATTGCTTAAAAAAAGGAGAGGAAATGCGTTTTTCGGAGGGCACAGATCTACCTCAAAAATTGCACATGCTAATGTATGTGTATAATTAAAAATCATTACTATAATTTAAATAGAAATATATCTTTCTATAGTGGCTGTGTGCCCGCTTAGATGATGGGCAACTCAAACACCCCAACATTTCTCCGGTGAAAATAGGGATGCCCTATTCAATACCAGCAACAACAACAACAACAACAACAACAATAAATAAAAATAATTTTATTTTATCTGACTGGGTTGCCCCAGCCACTCTGGGCAGCTCCCAACATATATAAAAACACAATAAAACATTAAAACATTCCCTATACAGGGCTGCCTTCAGACGTCTTCTAAAGGTCGTATAGTTCCTTACCTCCTTGTCTCAGGGGTCACATCAATCTATACCAGGCTTCCTCAAACTCGCCCCTCCAGATGTTTTTTGGCCTACAACTTCCATGATCCCTAGCTAGCAGGACCAGTGGTCAGGGATGATGGGAATTGTAGTATCAAAAAACATCTAAAGGGCCGAGTTTGAGGAAGCCTGATCTATACCCACCAACATTTCTCAGGTGAAAATAGGGACGTCCTAAAGAAAAGTGGGACATTCCAGGGTCAAATCAGAAACTGGGATGGTTTCTGTAAATCCGGGACTGTCCCTGGAAAATAGGGACACATGGAGGGTCTGGCAGCTTCGAGGCCCCTCCTGAAATCCCTTTTTGTGGTTTGTTCTCTTTAAACCGGGCTGCCCTCTGTAAAACAGAACTCATGACCCTCCTATGTTTGCCACATTTCTAGTGACAGAAATGCTAACTGGACCTACAGCTTGTGGATAGTTTGCTTTTCAGGACTTAAGCCTTATATTGAATCCCAGGTCTGGGTTTTTCCGTTTATAACTCAAGCCATAAGCAAGATTCTTGCGGCAGCAGAACTGAAAAACAAAGAGTTCCTGCAGCAGCTCAGCTATCTGCAGACAAGGGTATTGCAAAATGTGTCGTTTGAAGCGGATGCTTCTGATGCAGCCGTATGATGAAGGAGCCTCTCAGACCAAAAATAAAAAAGTGTTTGCTTGCAGAATAGGCCTCGGCCCAGTTTCTCTCGCAGTTTGGGCACCCCAGGGTTGGTTTGCAGATGTTGCAAAGTGCAACTTAGTGCCACCCAGTGTTGGCAACTCGAAAAGGAAAAGGTTATGTTGGGTCACAACCGAGCGTTGCTGAGTGAAACACCGGAAAAAATATAACCCTGCCTCTCACTCAGTGTGTCAGAGGTGAGCTTGCTTGTTTGGAGTAGTGCAGCTCTAGCGGAGCATAGAAGCACGGTTGCCAGAAGACGTTGCTGCTTTGAGTCACTCTGTTTTGTTTTTTGCTCCTGTGGTTTTTAAAAGGCCTTTTCCAAATAATTTAATATGTTTTGAACAAAGCGAGTTCCTTTTGTAACATGTCAGGCTGTTGTGAAACGAGGCCTCCTGCTCTAGCCGTCCAGGACTCTGAAGTTGTTATGAGATTGCTGCGAGGCAGATGTTTAAGGCCGTAGCTCAGAAATGTTTGCAAAAGGTTTAAGAAGCCTCACTTGTAGGCCAAATAATTTCTCTCACTGTCCAAGGTGAACAAACGTTTCCACCCATCTCTTAAATTAAACTTGTGCCTTGAATTTTGCCCATAGCCATCTCTACCATATATTAAGGTTTTGCTTGTCATTTCAGACAAGAAGCACCTTTACAAGGTGAATTGTTTGATTTTTTAAAAAAGGAATAATTAAACCTATAACTAATATTTTATTTAATATTTTCTTTTTTCAGGGTTTGTTTGTTTTTTCTCATTCATGGAAATGCTCCTTTACACATGAAGGAAATGCATGCCTCTTTTTACTTGTGAGTAGGAATGTAAGAGGGTATGGCTTTTTCTGTATCCTATATCTGCCATATGCAGCACTGTTTCCATTCAGCTGCAGTTCATCTTCTGACAAAAGCGATGTTATTTGACTTACTATCCACTGGGGCTTAGGCAATTGACATTGCTTATTACATAAATTATGTATGTTCCATTGTCATTACATTATTCCACCACATTCATTTCAATGCAGAGGAAACGCAAGGCACATGACGGAGACCGTAATCAATTATGGATTGTTTGCGGATTGAAAGGAACAAATTCTGTTCCATACATGGGGCAAATAAGAGAACACCACCAATTTCCATTTCTGTTTTGTTTTAGTCCGAATTCTCCAACATCCCTACTTGTAAGTCAAGCATGGATATGGCCAGCTATTCCTGGATACTTGGCATGTACCCATTTGTGATGAATGAATAAACCCAGCAATAAACATTTTTTCAGTGTTAGGATTTTTACTTACAAGAATGATTTGTAGAATGCATTCCTGTGAACATCCTGATTATGGCAATAATTTACACCCTGCCTTCTGACAGAAGCTGTACTCAAGGCAGATTGCTTTAAAAAACAAACAAACAAACAGTAAGTTATTAAAATAGCAGTGGCTTGAAACATTATAAAGGAGACTGCATTTAACTAAAAGTTGGCTAGAAAAAGAGAGAGTGATGGAACTGGGGTGGGGTGGGGGTGCCATCCTACACAGCTGAGAAGTTCCTCTTGCATGCCAAACCACTTCACCTCAGATGCCGGAGCTACAGTTCCCAGCACCCATAACAAACTACATATATTCCCACTATTTTGAGGGGAATAAACCACACCATATATTTAAAGCACATGGCTCCCCCCAGATAATAAGGGGAAATGTAGTTTACCTCACAGAGCTACAACCCCCAGCAACTCTTAACAAATTACAGTTCCCATAATTCTTTAGGGGAAGCCATGTGTATTAAATGTGTGTTTTCAAACGTGCTTTGTCAATCACTGTGTTTTCTTAGGAATACTGCTAGGCCTGGGTTTAGCAAATCCTGCTGGCCTTGTGGCAGAGTCTGGGTACACATGGCATCTTTATTCAGTGCCTCTGTTTCTTTACCGAAAGGAACGTTTTTGGAAAAGGGGCAAGTGTAGACAAGTTAGCACGCTAGCTGTGTAGGGAACAGAGTGGAAACTGGTGCTGTATGCACCATTACTGAGCAGCCAGGGCTGTGCAGATGCGACTCTTGAAGAATCATAGAAATGTAAAGTTGGAAGTGACCTGCAATGCAGAAATATGCAGCAGTCTCATATGGGGATCAAACCTGCAACCTTGGCGTTATCAGCGCCATGCTTTAGCCAACTGAGCTATACACTTGGATAGGGGAGAAAGAGGAGAAGCTAGAATCCCACCAATCCACCGTCTGGGAGAGGACATGTATATTTGGCTCCTCGGTCTCTCCTTCCCACCAAACAGCTGAATGGCAAAATGTCTTCTTTCTTTTTTTAATGCACGCATTCCCTAATGTTCTACTCTGTTAAATCATAGCTGCTGTGTATTTGTGTGAGCCTGGCCTGAGTATGACACACACAGAGTCCACACTTTGGGAAAGAAGGCTACTAGCAGAAAGGTTCCTCTAGCTCTCATCATCAGGACCAGACTAAGACATTTTGGATACCTCTAATCCAAAACCCACATATTCCTTGTCGCCTGCATAGCTATCATCTATCTATCTATCTATCTATCTATCTATCTATCTATCTATCTATCATCTATCTATCTATCATCTATCTATCTATCTATCATCTATCTATCTATCATCTATCTATCTATCTATCTATCTATCTATCTATCTATCTATCTATCATCTATCTATTTATCATCTATCATCTATCTATCTATCTATCTATCTATCTATCTATATCTATCTATATCTATCTATATCTATCTATATCTATAATCTATCTATCTATCTATCTATCTATCTATCTATCTATCTATCTATCATCTTCTATCTATCTATATCATCTACCACCACCAACATCATCATCATCATCTCTCTCTCTCTCTCTCTCTCTCTCTCTCTCTCTCTCTCTCTCTCATAAAGCCTAATAATAAAATAACTAACAATTTCCCAGTGGCCCTACCATTGGGCAGAGGGAGGCAGCTGCCTCTGGCGGCAAATGCTAGGGGCAGGAGTTGCTCATCTCATGGGCCAGAGCCACAGCAACTGTCTCCCAGCAGCAGCATCTCTGCTGCTTACCAGTAGAGGAAGGTGCTGAGAAGGTCAGGGCTGTGGAAACGCATTAACAGAGCCAATCCAGCACTCCCGCCCTGACATCGCCACCGCCCCCTCCTGGTAAGTGGTGGCAACAGCGTTATGGGGAAGTTATCGCTGCAGCTGTGCCCCACCAGATGACCCACTCCTGGCTAGGAAGGGCAGGTGGAGAAAGCAAACTGTTGGACGAGGTGGTTTTGTGTGACCCCTAAGCTAGCCTACTGCCCTTAGATCTAGTTGGGGGGATGCTTTCCAATCAACAGCATTGAAGCAAGAGTCGGTTGCCAAGCTGGTTGGTCAGCTTGCGGAAGGGAGGTGGGGTGCCGTCCTTCACTGGCCTCAGGCAGCGAAAATTCTTGGGCCGGCATTGATTCCCCACCTCTGAATGGGACTCAAAGCCTTCTGCCCAAAGGAGCTGCCTGGCCCTGGCATCATTCTTGCCTAAAAGGGGGCAGATGCTCCTGTGCTCCTGTTTGGCTGCAGTCCAACAGGCGAATTATTAACACACGAGAGTTGCATACAATCAGAGAGCCGTGCTGAAAATTTGCACTCGGGGTTCCAAATGCTTGGCACTCTCTCCGTCGTTCTGATCCCAGGATGAGTAATACATTTGCCGTGTTTGTATAGAATGGCTGGGTGTTTTCCATCCTCCCTCCCGCCCCGGTTCACTGGGAAAGAATCTGCAGGGCAAAGTTTTGCTTCAAAGCATATCTTCAAACATCTGCTTGGACTTATTGCACAAGTATTTAGCGCAGAGCAGCGCATACTTGCCTGTAGCTTCAAGGCAAATGCGAAGGGTGGGGGCGGCGGGAAGCTAGTACACTGGATTCGGGAAAGAAAGACAACAACAGCCCTGAAGAATTTTGAACACGGGCTTCTCCTTCTGGGTTGTAATGGAGACAGTGGTTCCACCTTCGGCCTCTTTGAGATCTGAGCTGAAAAGGGCAGCGATTGGTTGTGTTAACATGCGCAGGCGACAACTGCCTCCGAATCCACTACAAGAGGACAATTTGCAAAGCAGAAAATTATACTCAAAAGCTTTAGCAGCATGTCTTTATGCCACCGCTGGACATAGGATAAGTGTGCTAGCAAGTTAGCGGCCAGGATTTTTGCCAGCCTCTAGAGTCTCTGGGGACTCTGCTGGTTTAAATAGCTTTCCTGACCTGAGATGCAAGGAGAGCCTCCGCTCCCTCTAGCGAGAGGAATGCCTCTCGGTTTTGAGGCTGTGCCAAAGAAATATTCCCAAATGCTCGATCGTCTGGCAAGGAAGTGGGGAATTATTTGCTCAGTTCCCCAGAAAGCTGTGTTGAACCGAAGCAGCAGTCCCCAGACGCCCTCATGCCCTGTGTAGGGTGAGAGGGAGAAAAGATGTCCAATTAGCTGTCACTTACCTGAGAGTAAGCCCTTAAAAGGTAAAGGGACCCCTGACCATTAGGTCCAGTTGTGGCTGACTCTGGGGTTGCAGTGCTCATCTCACTTTATTGGCCAAAGGAGCCGGCGTACAGCTTCCGGGTCATGTGGCCAGCATGACTAAGCCACTTCTGGCGAACCAGAGCAGCACACAGAAATGCTGTTTACCTTCCTGCCGGAGTGGTACCTATTTATCTACTTGCACTTTGACGTGCTTTCTAACTGCTAGGTTGGCAGGAGCAGGGACCGAGCAACGGGAGCTCACCCCGTCGAAGGGATTCGAACCGCCGACCTTCTAATTAGCAAGTCCTAGGCTCTGTGGTTTAAGCCACAGCGCCACCCGGGTCCTTACTGAATCCAATAAGACTTTTTTCTGAACAGACATGGTTAGGATTGTGCTGTAAGTGCTAATTGTTCTAACTGCTCGATGGTGCTGCCATGACATGCAGATTGCTGCCTAATGGTTGGTGCAGTACCTTCCTGGTTGCATGGGTATCACCATGGTTTGAGTGGGGTTTGGATTTGGCAAACCTGGCTGCCAGGGGTCCTTCTGCCTGGTATGCCCCTTCCATTCTTCCGCCACACCCCTTTTCCCACTTGCCTTCCACCTTCTGCTGCAACCATAGTTTAGCATTCTGCACTGATTGGGACTGGTATGGATTAATTAAAACCATGCTTTGAAGTTGATGGTTTGGAGATGGAGAACTTTTTACAGCTGAATAAGTCTATCTCTTTTAACACTTCCCTCTCACTTTGTCTCAGACAGTGTTTCTCAACTTTTTTAAAAAATAATATTTTTATTAAATTTTAACATACCAAATTTCAATTTAAACATATCATTCACCTTCACATTTAGGATTCTCAGAATCCCTTGACTTCCCACTGCCCTTCCCTGGTTTCCATTGTCGATCCCTTTTTCCTTCAGTTTATCCTATTTTCTCTAATCTGTTAGAAATATTATTAACCATTTTTCCACTGTATTTTGTACATTACAAGTATTACTCTAATCCTGCCCAAGTTTTTAGTTGTTTACAGCGTTCTCTTAAATACATTATATTTTTCCCCCATTCTTTCTTGAATTTCTTCTCTTCCTGGTCTCTGATTTTCCCAGTCATTTTTGCCATTTCAGCATAGGCCATCATCTTCATCAGCCACTCCTTTCTGGTTGGAACTTTATCTGAAACTTTTTTTTTTAATGCCCCCATTTAGCTAATATAAAATTTCCCCACCCATTTCAAACCTGGCTCCCATGTTTATTTTATTTGAATTTCTAAATGGAGTGAATTTTTGTTGTTCTTTCTTTCTTTCCTTCCTTCCTTCCTTCCTTAAATTGCACATCTTTTTTGGAAGCACTCATGCCCCTCCACATAGTTCTTCAGCTGCTCCCCCCCTTGAAAAACACTGCTATAGAAGTTCCACGATGAATTCTGCTCGGTATTATGGTTGGAAGATGGCTGTGGGAATAAAGGGCTTTGTTACCCCCAATTTCTTGACGCAGGAGGCCGATCCATTCCTGCTGCCTTGGGCCAAACTGCATGTTAACTTAATTGTGCCTTTTTTAAAAAAAGTATGCTTAATGCTGCCACTTCTAATTGGAAGGAAAAGCTGCCCTGGGGCCCTGATCTTGTACCCAATTCTTATCTGGGACCCTCACCAAGCCCCATCCCATGAAGCTGTTTGCCCCCCTGGGTGCTTTTATGGACTTAATAATATGACTCTTATTTTGAGGATTAAAGGTGAGGATTAAAGGGGCCACTGACCCCTAGGGAACATACACACAGAATACACACAGAAACTTTCTGATTCAAGAGTTTGTTTGTCTGTTTGTTGACATATTTTAAAAATACCAGGGATATAAGAAGGTGTCACTTTCCATTCTTCCACGCCATCATCACTTGCAGCACTGCTTCCTTTCCACTGCAATTCAGCTTGCAGAAAAAGCTATGTTATTTATCTCATCGTCCGTTGTGGCAAAATTTTACCCAATCAATTGTGTGATTAATGCCATAATTAATTATAGAATCATTACGTTATTCCACACCATTCATTTCAGTGCAGAGTAAAATGTAAAGCAATTTGGAAAGAAAGTCATCAATTACGCATTGCTTGCAAACTGAAAATAACAACAGTGAATATTGATCATGTTTGCTGGATTGACTTCCGCTCCGGACAGGGAATGAATAAGCAAATGCCAGCAATTTCTTCTCCCATTTCTGCTTCCGTCAGAATTCTTTGACAACCCTGTGGTACATAGCATACAAAATTACAATCAGAGTCATGCCAGACAAAAAGACACCTTTCCTCTTCCAGCACAGTTACATATTTCTTGATGAGCAGTTAGAATGTTTTTCTTTAAATAGAGTAGCTCAACCAGACCAAAAGAGCTGACTGAAAACTTCCAAACAACATACCAGTCAACAGACGGCAGTTTCTCTCCCCACCACCACACAAAAAGCCTACAAAATTACTCAAGCAACAGAAATAATATATTTTTCTTTCCCAGAAGGTTGACCAAACATGTTTCCTGAAGCTTAATGATCTTGGCGCAGTTGTTTCCATAAAGCCTTCTGTTTCTGCATGTGTTCTAGAGGCCAAGTGCTGGGGAGGAGGGTTATGTTTATTTTGGAATGTGAGCATCTAATTTTTGCATCAGCCGTCATGCACTATTTCAGGGCGAATCCAGATTTCACTCTCTCAAATTCATATGCAGGTAACACAAGCATTCAGCCGACTGAATATCCTGAGGACATGTCAAAAATGGTAGCTTCCTACGCTCTTGTCTCAGCATCGCAGTATCCAACCAGAAAATCACTTTGGGGAAAATCCAGATACCGTCCCTCCTGGGAAAGGGACACTTCCATGATCACTGTGGGAAGCCAACCATTTAGACTGCGCAACCTGCTCTCAACACTGTAGCTTTGTTGCCCAGCAGGAGTGCCACTCAGTCTGTCCATTGGCATAGCAGGGAGTGGAAAGACTAGAACCACAGACCATCTGATCCCTTGAAGTCCTTTAAGGTTAAGGTCAGGTATTTTGTGGTTTTATATTTTGATTTTATTCTGTGGACTGCCCTCTTCCTACTTGGATGTTGTTTCCAGAGGATGATGCTTGCGGAGTGTTCTTTGGCCCCATGGAGCCTCAGGGTTCAGTTTTATCCCCTGTGCTGTTTAACATCCATATGAAACCTCTGAGTGGAGTTATCCTCAGGTTTGGAGTACATTGTCAGCAAATTGCTGATGACACACAGCTCTGCTTCTCCTTTGCATCTGCAAGTGTGGCAATGGATATGTTGGACCATTGTCTTGCCTGGGTAATGTACTGAATGAGAGCCAACGAACTGAAGCTCAATCCGGTAAGATTGAGGCACTGTTAGTAGGTGGTTCCCTAGACTGGATAAATGGGAGGGGACTGCTCTTGATGGGCTTACACTTCCTCTGAATGAGTGGGTATGTAACTTGGGGGTACTTCTCGATCCATTGTTGTTGTTTGAGGCTCAGGTGGCCTCAGTGGCATGGAGTCCCTTCCACCGGCTTCAGCCGGTGGTCCTCCATTGCCCCTATCTGGATAGAGATTGCCTAACGTCTGTCATCTATGCTCTGGTAACCTCTAGCTTAGATTACTGCAACGTATTGCACACAGGGCTTCCTCTGAAGATGGTTCAGAAGCTTCAGCCATTGCAGAATTCAGTGGCCAGGCTGCTGACCGGGTCAAGACAGTTTGAGAATGTTACACCAATCCTGGCCTGACTGCATTGGCTACCAACTGGTTTCCAGGCTCAATTCAAAGTGCTGGTTTTGACGTATAAAGCCCTGAACAGCTCAGGACCACAAACCTCTCTCCATATGAACCAACCCAGATCCTGCAATCGATGGCCCTTCTTTGTGTGCCTCCTCCACAAGAGCTCTGGAGGGTGGCAACACGAGAACGGGGCCTTCTCTGCAGTGGCTCCCTGCTTGTGAAATGCTCTCCCCAGGGAGGTTTGGCTAGTGCTTTCATTACATATCTTTTGTGGGAGTCATAAAGCCAAGGCAGAGGCTTGTAAATACCGCAGGGTGCCCCCTGACCTCGGCTGACCAGCACTCTGTGCCTTACAATGTATTAGGATGTATTGACCTTAAATGGAGTTGTGTTTCCTCTGGGCAATGATTACCTTATATGGTGAAGGGTGCAATAAAAGCCTTGACCGGATGAGGTAACGTGAGACATTGGCAAACGGCCATGCGGCTGGGAGAACAAAGGAGAATAAGAAGTTACCGGAGGAGAGGGAAGCCAAAAGGAGCTGCTCTTACCCATCATGAAAATACTCGCTGCCTCTCTGTGTCTTCTTTCTATGCTATGCTAAGCACCATCTATGACGGCAAGACTCCGTCAATCTTTAGGCGCCAGGTGAAAACATTTCTCTTCAACTGAGTGTTTGGCTGATAAATATTCTATGGCTTTTAAAATGTGTTTGTGGGAAGGGGGTTGTTGGTTTGTTTTTATTATGCATTCTGTATTCTCATTTTGTATTTTTCTGTCGTGAACTGCCCTGGGATCTTCAGATGAAGGACCGTATACAAATTTTTACAACAAACTCAGTGATAGAAGTAATCTGCCCTCATGAGTGAATGGCCCAAGAGCTGCAGCTAGTGCAAACTGCAGTCACTAGGCTATTGCGCCCATCTGTTGCCATGTAACACCTTTGCTGAAAGACCTGCACTGCCTGCCAGTTTGAGGCCTGGTTTAAGGTTTGGGTGTTAACCCACAAGGCCCTAAACAATTCAGCGCTGGGATACCTCAAGACTCTAGACCTGTTCGGCCACTTTGGTCATCGTTGGAGTGCCGCAACCTGCAGATGTCCAGATGGCAACAACCAGGATGTGGTTGGTGGAGTGGGGGTATTTGCTTGACCCATTATCACCAGTGTTGCCAGTCTGGCTGAGCCAATCTGGTGCTCAGTGCCAGTGTGGTGTAGTGGTTAAGAGCGGTGGACTCGTAATCTGGTGAACCGGGTTCGCGTCTCCGCTCCTCCACATGCAGCTGCTGGGTGACCTTGGGCCAGTCACACTTCTCTGAAGTCTCTTAGCCCCACTCACCTCACAGAGTGTTTGTTGTGGGGGAGGAAGGGAAAGGAGAATGTTAGCCACTTTGAGACTTCTTTGTGTAGTGATAAAGCGGGATATTAAATCCAAATTCCTACTCCTCTTCTTCTTCTTCTCCTCCTCCTCTTGCCAGTGTGTTTGCACTGCGCTGACCTCTGCCACTTTCCCCACCCCCTCTCCCTCCCAGTAAGCTGCAACAGTGCAGCTGTCAGTGGTGACAGGGGGTCGGCTAAATGCCCCAAGCCCACTGGCCACAACTGGGGCCTTTTCCAGGGTGGTGCTCACACTCTGAAATAGCCTTCTCCCTGTGCCGAATTCGTTAAAGTTTTGGCAGATGCTGAAAACCTTTTTGTTCGCCTTCGCATATGATGGCTCGTGATACCAGCTGCTATGGCGTTGAATGCCTGCTGTTTTTACTTTAGATATTTTGGCTGCTGATTATGTTATATTGCATTGTTTTTACTTACGCTGCATATTTGTAACTGTTGTGTTGTTTTTCTTCTTGTTTATTGCCTGGATATGATTACATGGCAGGCAGTATATAAATATTTTTTATATTGGAATACATAGAATAAAATACCCACCCACCCGCCATTGCACAGCTAACACCAGTTAAGCTAACAATTGGAAGATTGGACAGAAACACCAAGTGAAATATTATGGAATGTATCTTTGGCATATTGAGGCTATTGTATTCCACAGAAAGGAAATATTTCTTTCCCTACTCTGCACATAGCTGCTTCAAAAATGCTTCTTTTCAACACGTTAGTGCTGGCAACTGAAGAATGAAAGAACTGTCTCTATAGCTATAAACACCACTACAACTGCTGCTGATTTCTGCATCTAAACCAACTTGGAAATTAAATGTCTTCCTTCTGCAGGAGAGTCTCTTAAGCCTCAAACTGTTCACCCACAAAGAGTATTATTGGACTCCTTTAAAACATACATCAGAGGGAGAGTAATGAGTCCTATAAAAATAAAATCCGGAATTTAATTAAATTGAAAGAAGAGAAAACAGAGACCGTGCTGCTTCACCCTTCCTTGAACTACTGAAAGAAATACAAAAGGCAAAATTACAAAATTAATAAGAAGTCTTTACAGATGAAGTTGGGTTTGCATTATGGTGTTAAAAAAGAAATGCGCTGGAGGAGAAGGAAAAAGGTTAAGCTGTTCATTTACCAATGAGGCAAGCATTCAGGCATTGCTCACTATAAGAACTATCACAGATACACTAGAGCTGTGAGACCACTCATTCAACTCTGCCCACAAAATCAGCAGCCCCCCCATGTGGTAACATGGACCTCTGAAGCATGGCTTCTGTATCTGTGAAGGCTTCCCATGAGATTAAGACCCCAGGTTTTGGCTGCGTACACATCAACATTTACTCTGGCTCCAGTGGGCTCCCACCACTGGTGTCTGAAGCAACGTACACATGGCATTAACCACAAGGCATATCTCTCCTGTAGTTTTTTGATAAATACTACTGCTTGATGTGTTTTCCCTCAAACCAGCTTCCATCCGATTTGAAAACGTAACCCACATTCACTTGGCAGTTAAGCTGAGGTGTGTGCATTTGAGACAACCACTGTGCATGCACAGATGGCAGCTTTCTTAAATGGGAGTTTGGGGGCAGAGTTGTATGCAGGGGAAACCCAATGGGTAATGTGCATCTGAGCATCTCAAAGTTGTGCTCCTCCAAGCTCACATTCCCAGCACATTCGCACTCCTGTCTCAGCGACGTCTACGCTGGTTTGGTCATGTCCACAGAATGGAAGACGGCAGGATGCCCATGGATGTGCTCTATGTGGGGCTGACTTCAGGCACCAGGTCCGTTGGCAGTCCAGTTCTGTGTTACAAAGATGTCTACAAATATGACATGAAGGCTGGCAACATCCACCCTGCCGTGCGGAAATCCCTTGCAGATGACCGCAGTGCCTGGAGACCGTCAGTCAGATCTTGCATCCACAGCAGTGACCAGAGGAGGAATGGCCGCTGGGAGGAGCACAAAGAGAAGAAACGCCATGGTGCAGCTGCAGCAGCACAACCAGACGCCTTCTTCTGTCCCAGCTGCAACAAAACATGTCTCCCATATTGGTATCTACAGCCACAGCAGGAGCTGTAACTCTCCAACAGTTTGACTTCACCCCAAAAGGCACACCCCTCCAATGTCTCCTGAGAGAGATGGATGCCAACCAAAAATGTGCATCAAGTGAAGACATCCCTGCCCCCTCACTGCCTTGAGATACATTCTCCACTCTCCTCTTCATATACTCCTTGTGTGAGGGGACAATGAGGATTATCAGAGGCTGTGGGGCAGTCCTGTTGTTTCCACAGCTCCTCCTAGCCTTCACCCTGACATTTGAGACCAGGAAGCCTATGGACATAGGAAATAAACCCACCAATTTCCTCTGCCTGCCATTTGTATTATGCTCTACTTTTGCCTTTTGCCAGATGGTTAATGCAGCAAACACTGCAAAAGTTTGTTAGCTCTTGGAAGTTGAATAAAACAATTCCCACTGACAAGCCTTTAAAAAAATTTTTTTAAAAGACACCAGAAAGCAAGACACCCCGTGGGCAACATCAAGCACCACAGCTCACTGTGTAATGTGCCAGGGCAGTGTGCTGCACTTACATGTTGCATAGTCTTCTTCCAGCAGGCAAGGTTTTAATCATTCTGCCTGAAAACAAGTAGTAACAGCTCAGTGTCAGCCTAACCTAAACCACGTGGCACGAGAAGCAATGAGAAAACCTGAATTGTTTAAAATAAAATATCAGGCAGGAGCTATAACAACTGAGTGAACAAGGGGTGGCATATTTTGTATTTTCTAATTCTAGGTAACTGCACTCTCCACCCACTTTCTTATATTCTGTTAGAGAAGAAGAAGAAGAAGAGTTTAGATTTGATATCCCGCCTTTCACAACCCTTTAAGGAGTCCCAAAGCATCTAACAATCTCCTTTCCCTTCCTCCCCCACAACAAACACTCTGTGAGGTGAGTGGGGCTGAGAGACTTCAGAGAAGTGTGACTGGCCCAAGGTCACCCAGCAGCTGCATGTGGAGGAGCGGGGAATCGAACCCGGTTTACCAGATTACGAGTCCACCGCTCTTAACCACTACACTACACTACACCACACCACACTGGCTCTTTAAAGGAACATAGGAAGTTGCCTTATACTGAGTCAAACCACTGGTCTATCTAGTTGTCTACATTGACTGTTAGTGACTCTCCAGGATTTAAAATAGAGGACATTCTCAGTTCTGCCAGGGATTGAACCTGAGATCCGCTGAATGAGAAGCAAGTGCTGTAAGACTAAGCTATGACCCTTCCCCATGTTGTGAACATCAGACGTCCGTGATGTGTGTCCGGACTGCAGTTTCCCAGAGCTTCACAAGCTAACACCAATTCCCAAACTCTTTGCAAGGCTTCAGTTACAGATTATGCCCTGAGGCTCCCCTTCTGACATGAGCTGGCCTCGCTGCCTCCACTCCATCACTTTCAACACTAAGAACAATCCTGAACATCCAGACATCAACTGTGTGAATTAAAGTGCTCGGCCCTTTCTCCAAAGGAAGACCTTAGGCGGTGTGTCATGTTGGACCCACACCTTAGCTTCTGCCTAGCTCTGTAACCCTTGCCGACTTTGCACCTTATGTCTGGGTGCTGCAGTGAATTTTGCAATAAAGCTTTTAATCCCAACAACCGAGTTGAGAGTCCGAGGAGACATGAGTCTGCGAGTGGGAGCCAGGACGGTTGGTGCACCAGATGTATCCAAATGCAACTGACTTGGACCAGTGAGGCTGCTTCTGATAAGAATCTGCTCTGTAGCGCCAAAAAGGTTCTCCGCCCCTGCTCTAAGCAAGCAGCTCTTTCCAGCATGGGTGGGTCCAACAATTAGGATCTAGCTGCGGCTGCTACTGTATAGGCCTGAAACCTAGTTTGTTTCTTGCCAAAGCCGTGTTTGGAGCTCTGCGTTCCTAGAATCCTGCATCCAGCCTCTCTACCTTGTCTTGCCACAGTGTGCCCTACATCCAGCCTGAACCTCTCCCTTCACCCAGGCCTGGTTCTGCCTTTCCATGCCACACTGCAGAGCAGGACACACTGTTGTTTAATTTAAACACATGAACTGGAACTAGTTGTTTTATAGTGAAAGGAACAAGCTGTGGCGAGCCTCTGGTATACATGCTACCCTCTCCTGTGAGGCTGCGAGGAGATTGGAAGCTTCCTCTTCTTTTTTAGTTAGCTACAGTTTAGTGTTACGTCGGAATTCTAACTTGCAGTTAACTGTAACTGTGGCTTATTGAAAGAAGCCGGCTTCTTAATTCATAGTTTGAAGTTGGCTTGTTTCAAGCAAACCACCGTTACAACCAAGCACGGTTTGTCAGGTTTGGATGAAATGGCAAGCTGCGGTTAATCAAAAGAAAAGTGAAAATGTCCAAACTCCTCATCATGCCACCCTGCAGGTGAGGGGGCTGGAGGCTGGATCTGCTGTCCCTGTGGATCTTGCCACCTGAGGCAGTCGTCTCAAGTTGCCTCATGGGCAGGCCGGCCCTGTATATCTGCCATTTTCATTACACAGCTTCTAGTGAATGCTGAAAGAACACACCTCTTTGCCCTGGCTTTTGATGTGGTGTGCATTTTTTTTAGGACCCACCTCATTTTTGTGATTGCAAGCGGCTTTAAGCTGCTTTTAATATTGCGTTTTAATGTTGTAACCTGCCCTGAGACCTTTGGGTGAAGGGTGGGAAATAAATAAATAAATAAATAAATAAATAGGTAGGTAGGTAGGTAGGTAGGTAGGTAAATAATAATTAGTTCCAGAGGTCATATATTGGATCTGTTTCCACTATTACCTTTTTTGGAGGAGCTGTGTGTTCAAAATTCTGCAAAAATACAAAAATATCTTAACAATGATTCCAGTTGAAAATTGCATGTAATATATTTTCAAATTGCTTCTAATTTCAGGGCTCATAGAACAAAACTTCCTAATCAACAAAGCATAGTAAATAATTGTATGTAGATATGCATACTGTTTATTGTTGTTATACACAGTATTTCAAAGCTGTTATCAGAGCCACTGCCCCCCCCCCGGAATACAAACGACACATCCATCAATGATATTCATTCATTCCGCATGAACTGGTTTTCTTTCGTTACTGTATAATTTATTTCTATCAGTGCCATCATTCACTAAATGATCTTTATTGAAAATTGCTCAGATTAAAGATCCATATACTGTATTTAATTTGCTATTAACGATTGATTTAATTGTACTCATTAAGCCATGTAACCTTGTTTATTTTCTTTGTTTCATTAAAATCCCTTCCCTACCATGAATTAGTTTTCTAATTATGTTTCTTCAACAGGTTTTATATCCATAACTGCTTCTTATTCTTGTTAAAGGAAGGCTGTGCTCACGAGGTTTCTTTGTGTAACAGACTCTACACACTTATGCATAGGTTACACATTACTTAATGCTCCAAAGTATCATGTTTCCAAGGCTTAGCAAAGACACAGAAATAAAAGCAAAGCAGCCATTGGCTGAAAATCACCTTGCTGATGAAAACCAGAACCAAATAAAACCTTGCTAGTTCATGAGCAGTTAAATGTTGGGCAAAAAGACTGCAGCTCTTGAATGAACTTGCATAGGAACAATGGCTACAGACAATAACAGCTCCTCGTGTTATGGGTGAGAATTTTTGCCAACATCATCACTCCTTACTCATCTCCTGTCCTGATGGGGTGGAAATCCTTTTATGATATCCTTTTGATAAGACCAACCAAAGAATTAAAATGTACCGACATTATTGGGTAGGATCCAAGTTATTTCACATGGTGCTTCTGCAATTTGAGCGGTTTTTATGTCCGGGAAATTCCAAACGTATGGCAACCCTACATTAAGGCCCCGTCTGCACCATACATTTAATAATAATCATAATAATTTATTATTTACACCCCACCCATCTTAATGGGTTGGTCTAGCCACTCTTGAGCAGCTTCCAACAGAATATAAAAAACACAATGAAACATCAAACATTTAAAACTTCCTGATACAAGGCTGCCCTTAGATGTCTTCTTAAAGTTGTATAGTTGTTTATCTCTTTGACATCTGATGGGAGGGCGTTCTACAGAGTGGGCACCGCTACCCTCTGCCTGGAAAAGGCCCTCTGCCTGGTTCCCTGTAACTTCATTTCTTGCAGTATCACGTCACACCATGCTCCAAGAAACCTGGAAACTATAGTTTGGTAAGGGTGCTGAGAGTTGTTAAAGGTAAAGGTACCTCTGCCTGTCAGGGCCAGTCGTGACCGATTCTAGGGTTGCGCGCTCATCTTGCTCAAGAGGCTGGGAGCTGGCACTGTCCGAAAACACTTCCGGGTCACGTGGCCAGCGTGACTAAGCGGCATCTGGCGAGCCAACACCAGTGCCGCACACGGAAACGCCGTTTACCTTCCCGCTAGAAAGCGGTCCCTATTTATCTACTTGTACTTAGGGGTGCTTTCAAACTGCTAGGTGGGCAGGTGAGGGTTGTTAGGAGACCTGTATTCCCCTCATAGAACTACAGCTCAGAGTGGTTTAACAATCTCTCTTCCCAGGGAGCTCTGGGAATTGTAGTTCTGGTCCATGACTGGTTACAGTGATATGATGCTGTTTAACCAGGGCCCTTTGGTTTGTGATGTTACAGCTGTTTCTATCCACCTGCTGGTTAATGCATTGTGTGTACAGTGATACCTCAGGTTACAGACGCTTCAGGTTACAGATGCTTAAGGTTACAGACTCCGCTAACCCAGAAATAGTACCTCAGGTTAAGAACTTTGCTTCAGGATGAGAACAGAAATTGTGCGGCGGCGGCAGCGGGAGGCCCCATTAGCTAAATTGGTACCTCAGGTTAAGAACAGTTTCAGGTTAAGAACGGATCTCCAGAACGAATTAAGTTCTTAACCCGAGGTACCACTGTATTCATAATTAAAGCCTCCTGACTAATGATACCCAAATATTCAATTTAAGTGGTACCCTCGCTCCCAGTGTGGAACTCTAGCTCCCATCATCAGTC
Organism: Podarcis cretensis; assembly: GCF_951804945.1. Classification (NCBI taxonomy): domain Eukaryota; kingdom Metazoa; phylum Chordata; class Lepidosauria; order Squamata; family Lacertidae; genus Podarcis; species Podarcis cretensis. The sequence continues at coordinate 27,792,056 of NC_137173.1, read as the reverse complement.
TCTGCCACCTAGCACAGCCAATGGTCAGGAACGTTGGGAGATGTTGTCTCACAAAATTTGGAGCAGTGGCAGACTTTGGGCTCTTAAATTTCAGTGGTGCCCTGCGAGATGCTAAAATTTGGCACCCCCTACCTTTCATGTTGCATTCTATCCACAGCATTGCTGCGGCACCCCCTGCATCACAACGACCAGCGCAACTCAGTTCCACCTGCTTTTGTACATGTCCTTGCTGTCCTGATGGTTAGTTGTTTTCCATCCTGCCTGCCTGAGGAAGTGCTCTATATAATTCTCTCCCCTTGAATGCCCTCGCTTGAATATTAGACAGCTGCCGTCTTTTGGGCAATATCTTCCTCTTTTCAACAAATTGTTTAAGTTGAGACCTTTCCAAGTCTGCAGCTGTACTGGAATTGTTTTTAAAGATGCCGTTAAACGTGTTTTTACCGTTCTATCGCTAGTTGTTTGCCTCCAGGGGCTCCTTTGGGAAGATTGGTGGTGGTGGGGATATAAATTTTATAAATAAAGGATCAAAAACTCGCATAAGCAAATATTTTGGCCCAGTAACAGGCATCAACATGACCCTTCAGGAAATGCTAAGGAACAGCCCCATTTGGAGTATACTATGAGCTTCTCTCCTGCAAGGCTTGTGCACCCACTGACAGACATTTCCCTCTCTTTTCAACTCTCTTGTGTCTCAGAAGACTCCCTGTCTGATTTCTTGCTCTGAGGAGATTAGTGTCTTGGGGGAAATACAAAAAACGACAACCAGTGCTTTACACTTAAAAAGAAAAAAAGGAAGGAAACTTGAGGTTGGTGGCTTGGCAGGTGCAACCCTTTTCAGGCAAACATCTGTTTTAGTGGTAGCTCGGAACCAGTGCATGAAAGCAGAAAGCCTGCCTCTGCTCCCTTCCCTTCCCCTTTTCTTACTGTTTTTACAGACATCGAGGTTCCTGTAGAGGAGATGCATTCATGCTGCAATTTCACTCAAGCTTGCACATTGAGACTTTGCACTGTCATACTTGTAAAGGGGGGTTACCAAGGGTGAGGACGACTTCCTTTTAGACCAATAACTGTTTAATGCAGCTGTTATTGTTCTACATAACAGCCAGACTTTAGTTACTGCACAAAACTGGTGTAAAAAAAACCCCTAAGCTGGGAAAACTTTGATCACATTCGCAGCATACTTTAAAGCTCTATGATACCACTTTAAACAGTCATGGCTTTCCCTAAAGTATTCTGGGAGCTGTAGTTTGTTAAAGGTGCTGAGAGTTGTTAGGAGGCCCCGGAGCTACAATTCCCAGAGTTCCCTGTGCATTGGGGGAAGCCGTGACTATTTAAAGAGGTATCATAATGTTTTACATGTATGGTGTGAATGTGGTCTTTGTGAAGGCTGTTATCTTTTTTTTGAAGGATACAGGTACAGTTTGGTATAGTGCAGTAAAATTGACTTAATAAATACAGTTTGCCTTAAGGGGCTAGAAGGATGTTATTACCAAAGACGATGTCGGATGTTGGAGATGTTGCGCCTGTAATGTAGGACTCTATTAAAAGCATTTTGCAGAAAGTAATAGTGTAGCACCCTGCTTGTGGTTAACGCTTAGCTGGAATGAAATATTCAACGCAGCAATAGAGAAATTAAAATAATAATTTATTTGTCAGACAAATAAATGAGAGGCACAGTGGTATATGGTTACCAAGCTCTGGCCTGCCCTCCTGCCATTCTGGCCAGCACTTATATTTCCTTAATCCAGCCCCCTTGCTCCTCCTGTGGCTGCCTCTGTCCAATCAGCCTGGTTGAAATTCCTATTGGCTGTTTGCTAGAACCAATCACAAAAGATACACCCATTTCCTTTTGCCCTTTTATGGGAAACAAAAAGCTATATATTCTTCTATCTATAAATGACAAATAAGTAGTAATATATCTTACATGTGTCTCAACAAGGAACCTTAATTACCAGCTCACCTCGCCCTATTGCCCTCCAAAACAGATGGTTTAATCTTAAATTTTTATCTTAAACAGATGTCAAGGATCTTGAGTTCACATCATCATTGAAAGATCTCCTTCTCTTGGAGGTCTTTAAACAAAGGCCTGACAACCATATGTGTGTTCTAATGATGTTTCCTGCTTGGCAGGGGGGCTGGGCTGATGGCTGATGGCCCCTGTGATCTCTTCCAACTATATGAAATAAGACTCTAGCATAAGGATTTAACATTTCTTAGCTTCTAATTCCTTTGCATAATTACATTTAAGCCAATATATTTAATACATAACATAGATAGCTTTTTAGAAGAATAAACCTTTTCAAAGTAAAAAAGGAAGGAACAGTTTCCAGCCTCAAAATAAGATAGGAAGAAACCTATCTTCTCCAACCAAGCCAGTTGCCTTTTTCACTGCTCTTGACCTTTCAACCTTAGGAAAATATGGCTCAAGTTTAATGGGAGGCACATGGTTTTAATTTACTATTTATCAACTCTTAATTATGTTTATCTTTTTTTTATCTTCTGTAATATGTAGGGTCAGTGTAACCTTGGCTGTCAGCCTGTAATTCCCTTTTTACGACTTTGAGAATTGTTTTCTGCTATAAATCAGGGGGCCCCCTTGTCCAGGAGAATAAACATCTTGCCAAGGTTCTTAGGCAGCCGGTCTTCTGCCTGGCATGAACATTTGAAAATCTTTAAGCTCTTTTTAAGATACAGGCCTTAATCAAAAATATAAGCTTTGATAAAAATGCAGGCTTATGATTAGATGCCTCAATAGCAAAACAGCTGAACATGCAATATGATGAAAACTGTTGCTATGTCCATCCATATATATAGAGAGAGAGAGAGGGAGAGAGAGAGATTGATTTAAATACATACAAAAAACAGTAAAAGTAATAAGTGTAACTAAAACAAATGCATGCAGAGATAGAAAAAATAAAATGAAGATACAATAGGGAGGAGAGGAAACCTAAAAATAACTGAGAATACAATTCAGCATTCAGCTATCAGATATTTTAAAAGTGGGGTGAGTCAATTCATTTCTCAATAAAGCCTCTCCACAAGCTTATCTGTAGAACAGGAGGTTTAGTGGGCTGTTCAGCTAAGTTAAAATAAGAAAAAAACTTAATAGCATGTCGAATAAAAAATATGTTTTTAATGAACCATTAAGGATTCTCCGTCCTGAAATATCTTGGTTGATTTCTATTTAACACAAGTGGAAAAGAAACACAAAAAGATTGTTTGGGTAACCATATCAAACTAGGAACATAGAAAGCTGAATTACCGTATTTTTCGCTCTATAACACGCACCCAACCATAACACGCACGTAGTTTTTAGAGGAGGAAAATCCGTAGGCATGCTACCCGTAGGCATTCCCTCCATAACACGCACAGACATTTCCCCTTACTTTTTAGGAGGAAAAAAGTGAGTGTTATGGTGCAAAAAATACGGTATACCAAGTCAGATTATTGGACCTCATAGCTTAATATTATCTTTGCTGATTGTCAGGTTTTCAAACGGCACATTCCAAGCCCGTCCTGAGGAACCAACCCTGTAGATGCTTTCCCACTGAGCTATGTGCTTCCCATAAATGGCCCCTTTTAAATCTTTATGTAGCCTCTTCTTTTACAACCTCTATTTATTACCCAGGCAGCTGACAGTTTAAAATCATGGCTTAGATTTGCTCAGCAGTATTTCCAAATAGGCACGCCAGCCAGTCCTTCAAAGATGCAGGCTCCACACCTATTCAAAAATAGATTTTCCCATGAGAAGGTGCACAGCTTGTTGCTTCATGCGGCACATCCATAGCACATTTGCCTCATTTTCCTCTCAGCTCTTTTGTGTGTGTGGTATGGGCTGCAAATACGTGATAAGTTGTGGAACAAGGTAGGGAGAAAAAGAGATTCCAAGAGGCCAGTCAAAGAGAAATCCACTGGAATGAAGAACCTCTGAAGCAGAGTGACCCCTTATGTATGAAAAGAAAGTAGATCTTCTCATGCTACAACTTGAATCTCTACACAACTTGCTATGTGTACGGTAATTTATTCTTCACAGATTGTATGTCTTCTTGAAATCACTAGGTGGCGTTTGACTATGACACTTGGTTGAAAAATTCAACTAACACCCTATCCTACCCTTTTTACATGGGAGCCAGGGCTAAAGTAACTAGATGTGAGAAATGCATAAATCCAACTCAAATAAATAAAGAGACATAAGAAGAGCTCTGCTACATTAGACCAAAGGCCCATCTAGTCCAATATCCTGTTCTCACAGTGCCCAGCCAGATTATTTACTTATTTTATATGCCACTTAAATGTCAAAATAAGCTTCTAAGCAATTTACAAAGTATAAAAAGCAAGTTACACAAACCATTGAAATATAAATATCCTTAATTCAAATACACAATAAAACAGCATCATTAAAATAATACAAAAATAAAAAACTAATGTCAGGAAATCAAGGGAATAGCAACAAGCGTATCTTCAAATGCCCGTGAAATCTGTTGCTCACATTTCCACAGTAGTTATATTTTATTTTTTTTAAAGGAAGAATTCAGTTAAGTTCACATCTAACTTGGCCCTTGGTCCCATTTATTTCAAAGTGACTTCCAAGTGATTAGATTTAGGGTAAGGATGCATTTATTGTATTATCACAAGTCATTTTTGTGATTGCAACCAATTTCCCACTGGTTTCTGAGATTGGCTGATGAGAGAATGGCTCTTTCCATGTCCTGAATGAACCTCCACTTCTGTTGTTGCTGAACAATGTCCACTTTGAAATGTTAAGTAGATCACCAGCTTGACATCAACAGGCACCAATATGTCTGCCAGTAATTCTTATGGCACCCACAAAAGGTCTCCGTAAATATCCTCTCAAAAATCCACACTAGATGAGAGGTTTGCATTGGCTTGGCCTCTCTGACATGGAACATGCATCCTTAAATATGTCCATATTTCTTGGATGCCAGGACTTTTGGAGAATGGCAAAGAGCACTTCTCCATGAGTGTGCGTGGCAGTGGCCGATGCAGGCTCCTTTCCCCACATTGATGGGCTCGGGGAACATGTCAACACATTCTGTGGTCCTGCCTCTTTTCCTGCTCTTTTAGATGTGGCAGCCATTTTGTGTTATGCCACAGACACGCACCGCCCCCCGGCAGCCATTTTGTATTTGTTACCTATGGCACCATCTCAAAATTCCAGATATGGCCACAGGTCCCAAAAGTTTGGTGACCCCCCCTGGTGGTAAGGATATGTGGCTCAACATAACACATTCTTTCTTAATTAGTTAATTAATTAATTAATTAATTAATACCTACTGGCACAAACACCTGTTTACTGACTTGCTACATTAAAAGAAATAACATCATTTTGGGTGGCTATGAAAAACCAGCAGGGAAACTGAGTTTGAAGAGAGAGTAACAGAGTATCATACCTCTGAAACACTACATCCACATAGATTTCTGAGCTCAGAGCTCTGAAATGACATGATGTGAGTTCCAGCAAAGCATGCAATCCACTTTTGTCACTGGGAAAAACAGAGACCACCCACTGATCACCAAGAACAGCTGATGTCTTTTCTTGGCCTAGAGAGTGCATTCACTGGACTCATATGGCCATATGCACTCATCAGGAGAATGTGATAAGAAATACCACTGTTCTTTGCACTGCAAGGGAAAACAGGTGCCGTGAGAGCCTATCTTTGGGTAACTCTGTGTCTGTGTGTGTGTCTGTCCACCATAAAGCATGTATGATTTTCAGTGGGGAAAGAGAACTTTAATTGCGGTTATTCATAATCCAAGTTATTCATAATCAATACTGGAAAATGTAGGCTATAAAAACCCAACTCTGCTCTCATCTGCACTTGTATAAATCAGCCACTCGCTTGTTGTCCTCATTTTATTATTGATACCTCAATGTTCCAAAATAATCCATCAGGTCCTAAATCAGGCAAAAAAAAAAAAAAACATACTTCAGATGGATGCCGCTTGCTTTCAAGGCATGTTCCGGAGCCCAGGAGGTGATGAATGTTAGGCAGCGTTGCCAGATTACCCATTTAGAACATGCTGTCTCAAATCCTCATGTTTCATTTTTGTTTAGTTTATTCAGACTGTTGCCTCATATTGCCATCCTCTTTCTTTCAATGACCCAGACGTATTAGCTGCTGCCTCTCATACATAGAGGCTTGCAGGCCCATCCCCCTCGTCTCCTGCCCATCTGTTCTCTTGCAAACACTCTTTGCCTTTTTCCACTCCCAGAGGGAACCAGCTGACAATCCACATTGACAAACTGAGGGGGAGAGGAGAGAGAAGCAAGGACAAGGCAGCCCCCACACTCTGTGAGCAGGAGGGCTTTCACAAACATAGCAGCAGCCTTACAGCAGGAAAAAGCAAATCCTGTCCATCAGCTCGTTCTCCCACTCAGCCATTTGTTCAAGTTTCCTGACTGTAATAACAAATCCTAGTGTGCAAGTTAGCGCCGTGTGGAGCATACCTAAATTCTTGTTTTTAATTATTTTTTTAATGGGCTTCCAGTTTTCAGAATACAGTGGTACCTTGGGTTAAGTACTTAATTCGTTCCTGAGGTCTGTTCTTAACCTGAAACTATTCTTAACCTGAAGCACCAGCTAATGGGGCCACCCGATGCCGCACAATTTCTGTTCTCATCCTGAAGCAAAGTTCTTAACCCGAGGTACAATTTCTGGGTTAGCGGAGTCTGTAACCTGAAGCGTATATGTAACCTGAAGCGTATGTAACCCAAGGTACCACTGTATACAAACCTAGTTGCATAACAGCATAGTGCTTACATCAGTATAGATAACAATAAACGAATAAAAACCGAATAACATTAAAATCCAGGTCTTGTAAAGTGGATGAGCAGCCCGAAATTCTTGTATCTTTTTGTACAAAAGTGCAAAGCAGTTTTTGCTGCCTGAGATGGGACTCAAGCCCTTCCTCTGTTCTTCCACACCACCAGCAGCCACAAGTCTAATATAGCTTCATCAAGTCGGTGGTGAAAGACTTGGCCGAGTTTTCTGAGGCTTGGCCAGGCGAGACTTGAAGGAACCTGCAGGAGGGCTGCTGACCAGACCAGTCCTCTGCTGGAAGTGGGGCAGTTGCTGCCCTTCTGTCAAATGAGAAAGGGGCCCAGCAGCAGCTCCCCATGGCCTAGCTGGCAGGCAGAGGTTCCAGTGGTGCAGTAGTGATGCCTCATGGCTGTAATGATCCAGCAAAGCAAGAGTGAGAATTCAAGCAGTGTGGTGCAGAGACTCAGGCAGGTGGTGAGAGTCACTTGCTCAGTTTCCCCCCTCTCAGTCTTATCATCTGAGACGAAGGACCGGGGAGGAATTTGATTCAGTTCACATTTATAGCTGAATTTATCAAATTAGCACTTTCTGAAACCGTAGAACTGAAACATAGCCAGCCTTCCAGATTCACACCGATCTGAATGTTGTGATGGAGTTCAGCAGCTGACCAATGTGTACAAAAATCAATGTATTAGGTAAAAGTGCATAAAAAGGAATATATTAGTGAAAAGAACAGACAAAAATGCATTATAGGGGGAATTTTCTTTTGCAAAAATGTGTACATTAGTCAAAACAGAAGTGGCTTTTATGTTGTGTGAAAGAAAACTCAAAAAGCAGAAATTAAAGGAAACATTGGGAAAACGGAAAAATGTGCTGTCTGGCATGCCCACCACAGAGAGGCTTGCCAAGCAACAGACTCATGAAGTTTTTGGTAAAATATGATTTCTTCTGCCACTCCTACAGAGATAGTTGCCAATGCTGTTGACATGAATTTTATAGTGTTCTTACCTTAAGATATTCTGTTGTTGAGGATGTTTTATTGCATTGCTTTTATGTGTTTTATTGTACAGTACATCATTGCAGCTACATTTGGAGATACTGTTTATAAATATAAACAAACAGAGTGGCATTTGGCACATACGTCCGGATAAGTTGCTTAGTACTGAAACAGATGTGACACCAAAAAAAAACCCCATTTAAAACCAGCCTCAGAGGGATTTTAATTTATGTCAAAGCAGCCTGGGAGAAGGGAATGTTAACCCTGCTTATGTGCCATTATGAAGCTGCTATGACATCCATCAATGGGGAAAAAAACACAGACACAGGTACTTGTAGTGTGTTCGTATTTTTCCACCAACAGGGTCAACAGCTGCATGGGAGTGGGCCAAACTGAACATTGTTTTTCACCAGCTGATGGTGGTATGCATCACACAGGTACCTGATGCACATGGCTTTATTTTGCTTTATTCTGCCTTACAAAGGGGCCTGTGTACTGAATGGAAGTAGAGATTTGAGAAGCCCCATTTTCTTTAGGAAATAACACCTAAGAATCCAATTACATGTGCTGTGACCAGATCTCCTGGTGACCTTTTGGCTACATACACACCATACATTTAAATCACACCTCCCCAAGGAATCCTGTAAGCTGTAGTTTGCTAAGCATGCTGGGAACTGGAACTCTGGGATGGTGGTAAACTACAGTTCCCACGTTTCTTTTCTTTGGGGGAGGGGAATGTTCTTCAAATGTATGGTATATATGCAGTCTCTATGTATTTGTGACTCGTCTTGGGATAGAACCTCTCTAAGGACTGGGTTAAATACCCAGAAGTTGCTAATGGAATCACTAAGGAGAAAAAGACAGACACTAAACTCGGCGGAGCTTACTTCTAAATAGGAATCCACAGGATTTTTGCCAGCTCATCTATCAACCCATGTCTGTTTATATCCACCCACAGTGGCTTTTAAGATTTAAAGAAATTATCAAGAGATCCAATAATGCATTGCCTGCATTACATCTTACTTGGCCTTAAGGGGCAGCCTTTCATTGGAAGATGACACCCTTAGGAGTGCTGTGCAGCAATGAATAATGGCTATTACATTTTTTAGACATTTCCAGTGCCTAATAATGCTGATCTGATACCTACCAGGGAAATTGCCATTTTAGGCCTGGAGCCTTGAATTGAGTCCTTAGCTGCAAGTTACGACTGCAAATTAATGCTAAGGTTGTCATTGCTATTTTAGATGCTGCACCAAAATTATGGCACACTTTGGTGCTGTTCATTGAAAACTCCTTTTTTTCTCCTCTTTGCAGATGTTCAGCCGTCTCCAGCTCAATAACTTGAGCTTCTCTCCGGAGAGCTTTAAGTTCTTTAAATATCTTCAGGTTGCCAGATTTCTTATGTTCTCTATCCAGGAAACCAATTTTGTGTCTAAACTCTCGAGATTAGTTTGACAGCATCTTCCGTGTGTTCCATGCAGCCCAATAAAATGCTGCCTAATTGCTGCCTTTGCAGAGTCTCTGGAGTGAGTGGATTTGGCTTTAGACTATCATTGTGGACAATAAATTCTTCTCAGGCTGCCATTAAGCCTTATTATTGAAATTGGAGCTGCAGTTCTAAGTAACCCCAAAGCACCTTGTACAGTTGCTCCCTTCACACACAGTGCAAGGCTGTGATTTGCAGGCAACTGATATGATGAATGAAGACAGAAACACCAGCTTTCTTTCCTCTTCAAAATGAAAATCAGTGTTTCTTCAAACACAGCAGTGAGCAGCACTTAAGTGGAAACGGATAGGATTTATGTTAGTAGTGACAAAACTGTTTTGTCACCCACCCACCTAGAGACTTAAACAAGACTAAATTTAGTTGGATCTGAGCCAATTTTGTTAAATTTAGTTGTATTTTTTATTTATTTACTCCATTTCAAAGGGCTGCAACAGGAGGAAGGTATTTAAAACACCCTGCTTCGGCTTAAATATGTTTAGTATTGTACTGTTTTCTTTCATTACTGCTGCTAATTTTATTTATAATAATTAACAGCACAATCCTAGGCCCGTCTACTATGAAGTAAAATCCCAGTGAGTTCAATGGGATTTATCCTCAGAGGCTGCAGGATAAATGCATTTTTTTTGTATCAAAAAGCATTGTACGGTAATGATGACTCTATACAGCTTTAATAATGTTCATAGCACTTCAGTTTTACGATGGAGGAAATAAATATAGGTACCGTGTCCACAATTTAATTTTACCATGATTTGTAAAGTTTAATAGAACACATCTTACTATATAGTCAGAGACTTGGTAAAAGCTCAATATGATTTTATTTGTAATTCTTTACTTCATAAAATTTATATACAACTTGATTGTAGGAAAAAACCTCAAAGCGGTTACCGTTTTCCTATGACTACATTAAGGACCTTGGTGGGATAAAGGGTGGGTTATTTAGAAGAGGTAGGGCTGCATCCAGACCCACAGCTGACCCATTGACACTAAAGGAACAAGGTAGTCATGACTACCTTAATTCCCATTGATTTCAGCGGCATGACTGTCTGGCTACAAGCCTGAATGCCTATTTTGTTTTATTTATTTATTTGTGTGTGTGTGTGTGTGTGTATCATGGCTACAAAGTGTAATAATATAATAGTGTAATATATATATATTACACTATATTATTATACTTTGTAGCCATGATCGTTATACATTAACCAAGCTTGCTTGTAATTGAAAAGAAAAATGACATATGAAGGGGGAAAGGGGGCAGTATAGTAACATCCCCCCCCAAAAAAAATATCGGTGAATAGATTTTAAAATGTTTTTTTAAAAAAATGCTGACGTGAGCAGAAAACTCTGAACTGAGGTAAAGTTTATTGGGTCGGGGAGGGGGCAGCAGAAACCGTCCGTTGGTTCGACCCTCCAGCAGGGGGAGGAGCGGCAGGCGCTCTGCACACACGCGCGTGCGCCCTTCCCCTCCCCTCTCCGCCTCCATGGTAACCAATCGCCGCCGCTACCGCGCGCTCGCACCAACGAGCCGGAGGGCTGAGCCCCCTCCTCTCCCGTGCGGGAAGAGACACGCGCGAGCGCTCTCTCTCTCTCTCTCTCTCTCTCTCTCAGGCCGGCCTTTCCATCCTCCCCCCGCCCCGCGCGTTCTCACCGGGTCGTCAGCCCAGAGTCAGGAGGATGCGAAGCCAACCCCCTCGCCCCCAGCCGCCAGCCGCAGTGTTTCGTAGTTAGGCGTCCCTGCGCAGGTAAGCCAAGTCCAAAGGGGTCCGTGGGGGGGGGGAATATTTTTTTCTTTCTCCCCCCTCCCTCTCACTCCTTCGCGAGGCATGATGGGAGTTGTAGTCTCGCCTTCGCCTGGTAGCCCAAGGAGACGCGAAGCTGACGAAAAGACTACAAATCCCAGCGAAGTTCTTGTCTCGGGCTTCGTGCTGCTTCTTTTTGCCTGTGAGTCTCTTTCAACGCCCCCTCCCCGCTCCCGCTTCATTTTGAGGGTCGGCAAGAGGGGGAGGCTGGGGGGGGGAGAGAAAGGCAGTTATGTGGAGGGGAAGGTGGTGGGGAAGCGACCGCAATGTGGGGCGTCGCCCATATAACGGTGTCGAGAGGCCCCTCCCCTCCTCTTCTGCCTGTAGGAGGCCTTAAGATTTCGGGCTCTCAGCCAAGGTTGGGGTGGCAACGTTAGGCAGCTAGATCATGTTGCCATAGGTTTACGCGACAAGAAGGAGCTGGGAAATTAATGAGATATATTGCCATGGCTGCAGAACCAAAAGAGAGAGGAGGCTGTACTTAGGGCTCTGCAGTCATGTCTCCTGTATAGATTTCAGTGCAAAGGACAATAAAACCAGATAATTCCTTGCAGCTTTAATTGTTTTCATTGAAACACTTAAGATTTTAATGGCAACATTTTAGGCGTTTTAAAAGAAGATCTGTTCAGGTCTGCATTGGATGAAGCATTAAGTTGGGTGAAAGCTAATTGCAATCTCACCCTTTTCTAGAGCTGTGCCCTTTCAGAGTTGCAGTGATGTGGGTTCTCACCTGGATGTGATGCTTTGCATGTTTGAAACTGCCACCATCAGTTGAATGCCACAGGTAGAACACTTGGAGTCTTTAAAACACAGTACGTTCCGATAGAGGCATTTCACACAATCAGCCTAAAGTCCTTGTGTGATGCTCGTGAAGCAGCTATGAGTGGCATCCAAGTTAGCAAGGTGTGCTCAGCATACTTTCATGTTCGCTTTAAAAATATTATTATCTCTGTTTCCATGGTGGACCCAGAAGACAAGACCGCATCAATGGGCTTGATGTGGCCAAATAAACATGCAGAATCCTGGCAAGACTGAGGTCCTGTGGGCAAATGGGTATTGATTTGAGAAGCTGCGTAGGTAGCCTGTTCTGGAAAGGGTTGCAACCCCCACCCCCAATATGATTGTGCAGCCTGGGGCAGTTTCTGTACCCAGCATTGTTACTTGAGGCCCAGGTAGCCTCAGTGGCACAGAGTGTCCTTTTCCAGCTCTGGCTGATTCATCAGCTCTGACCATTCCTGGTTAGAGAGAACCAGGCCAGAATGACACATCCTCTGTTAATCTCATGTTTGGATTCCTGTAATGCACTGTATGTATGGCTGCCCTTAAGAACAACCCAGAAGTCACAGTGGGGAATGCTACTGCCAAAATATTGTTCAGGGCAGCATGTAGGGATAATTTAATACTTAACCTGGAAGATCACTTCCAGCTGCTCTAGAGGTAGTTAAAAAGAGAAAAGGGGCAGATCTGGGATTCAGCCTTAGACCCCCCTGAATCACTCCCTAACAAAACACATGCTTATTAGCATGTGCATCTGTATTGGGGTACCTCAGGGTTCCGTCCTCTCCCCCATGCTTTTTAACATCTATATGAAGCCGCTGGGAGAGATCATCAGGGGGTTTGGACTGGGTGTTCATCAGTATGCAGATGACACCCAGCTCTACCTCTCCTTTAAATCAGAACCAGTGAAGGCGGTGAAGGTCCTGTGTGAGTGCCTGGAGGCGGTTGGAGGTTGGATGGCGGCTAACAGATTGAGGTTGAATCCTGACAAGACAGAAGTACTGTTTTTGGGGGACAGGAGGCGGGCAGGTGTGGAGGATTCCCTGGTCCTGAATGGGGTAACTGTGCCCCTGAAGGACCAGGTGCACAGCCTGGGAGTCATTTTGGACTCACAGCTGTCCATGGAGGCGCAGGTTAACTCTGTGTCCAGGGCAGCTGTCTACCAGCTCCACCTGGTACGCAGGCTAAGACCCTACCTCCCCGCGGACTGTCTCGCCAGAGTGGTGCATGCTCTGGTTATCTCACGCTTGGACTACTGCAACGCGCTCTACGTGGGGCTACCTTTGAAGGTGACCCGGAAACTGCAATTAATCCAGAATGCGGCAGCTAGACTGGTGACTGGGAGTGGCCGCTGGGACCACATAACACCGGTTCTGAGAGATCTGCACTGGCTCCCAGTACGTTTCCGAGCACGATTCAAAGTGTTGGTGCTGACCTTTAAAGCCCTAAACGGCCTCGGTCCTGTATACCTGAAGGAGCATCTCCACCCCCATCGTTCAGCCCGGACACTGAGATCCAGCGCCGAGGGCCTTCTGGCGGTTCCCTCATTGCGAGAAGTGAGGCTACAGGGAACCAGACAGAGGGCCTTCTCGGTAGTGGCACCCGCCCTGTGGAACGCCCTCCCATCAGATGTCAAAGAGATAAAGAATTACCTGACATTCAGAAGACATCTTAAAGCAGCCCTGTTCAGGGAAGTTTTTAATATGTAATGCTGTACTGTTTTTAACACTGATTGGGAGCTGCCCAGAGTGGCTGGGGAAACTCAGCCAGATGGGCGGGGTATAAATAATAAATTATTATTATTATTATTATTATTATTATTATTATTATTATTATTGTGGAGCAAAGGCAAACTGAGGAAACGGGTCTAGTAGAGCATAGTATATGGCAGAAAACAGAGTCTGCAAAAATGTTGGGACTCTCTCTTTCTGAAATGTACCGTATTTTTCGCCCTATAGGACGCACATTTTCCCCTCCAAAAATGAAGGGGAAATGTGTGTGCGTCCTATGGGGCGAATGCAGGCTTTCGCTGAAGCCTGGAGAGTGAGAGGGGTCAGTGTGCACCGACCCCTCTCGTTCTCCAGGCTTCAGGAAGCTCTGCGCAACCCTCGGGAGACTGGCTCCGAGGGTTGCGCAGAACTGCCTGCAGTCCCGGGCTCAGCGCAGCTCTGCGCGGCCATCAGGAGCCGGGCGCGAAGTCCCGCCCGGCTCCTGATGGCGGCGCAGAGCTGCCTTCAGTCCCGGGATCAGCGCAGAGCTGCCTGCAGTCCCGGGCTCAGCACACTTCTCCCCATCGCCAGCCCCACAAGCTTAGGGGACAGCAGGGAGGCGGAGCGCGCCTTCCCGCTGTTCCCCGACCTGGTTCTTCCAGCCCCGCACCTGGGGGGAAAATAAAAATTTTTTTCTTTATTTCCCCCCCAAAAAACTAGGTGCATCCTATGGGCCAGTGCGTCCTATGGGGCGCAAAATACGGTAATTAAATTTGAAACAAACTTGTAGGCAGGTGATTCCAAAAAAAGGAAAAGCCTTTCAGAATGTATTAGATCATTGGTGTCTTGTTTATAACCCATAGAGAGAACTTTCTTTCTAACCTTGGTTAGGGATCAGCTCAGCTTATCCTGTTAAGAGTGAAGGTTAATATCTTTTGTGACCTCCTTATCTTATCTAGTGTAAGATTTCTAAACCTTGGGCAGGAGCAGGAGCTTTTTGACATGCATATATTAACCCTCTTATGCATGATACATAAATGAAGGAGACTCAAAAGCTACCTGGGATTTTGTGATGGACTAATACAGGAGTCAAATTACAGTATAGTTTTTGCAAATCATGACAAAACTGTAAAAAAAGGGGGGGGGCAAGCTGTAGGCTTAAATGTAAGTAGCCAAAATGCTACAGTTTTAAAGAGCCGGGTTCTGCAGGCAGGAAAAAAACAGGAAAATGTCCTGTGCTGTATGAACGGCATTCAACTCATGCAGTAGGACTTTCCTTTCCTCTTTTCCATGTGCCCCTCAAATTACTCCAGAGGGTCCCCCAACAACATGAGTTGGGAAAGCATTGCAAGCAGTGCCCCAATGGTATGGGGACTGTTTGCTTTACATAGCAGAGGTTGTATTGTGTTCATTTCAAACTGAAGAACATTTTATACAGCCTTTTTGGAGATGGACAGCACTCCTTTTGAGATTCGTGCTCTTGATTTGTGAATACTTAAGACTTAGAAATGTCTGGGCCTGACTTTTAAGACAGGTTTCCTGTTGTGTTTGTTATTAGTAGGATACAGTAAGCCTGCAATTTAGGCACATTTTAGTTGTGCACATTCAGCTTTCCATGCATGACAATTTAAAAATATAAATAAAAAGAGGCAGAAGGGAGCAGAGTTATGGAAAAATGATTTTGGCAATCCCATCTGCCATTGAACCCAGTGAGTTTTGACCACATGTGATTTTGGCTTTAGGCACGATCCCCAGAACATAATCTCAAGGTGTGTCCAGAATACTGTCTATTCCTGTTGTGTTGGATGAGTTTCAGTTTGGAAGGCTCAAGGATGTGGACAGGGTGCTTGGATCAGTCAGGGCGACCACTTAAGCTCTGAACCCTTGCCATCTTGACTGATAAAGGAGGGGACAGTTGGCTGGGCCTGGGAGGTGATTAATGTTTTTTTGTGGTCCCTGCCTGCTTGAAGGAGGCAATGGTAAAACCACTTCTCTAGAAACCCTCCCTGGATTTATTGGTTTGTTTTTGTTTTATTGGTTTGTTTCTGTTTTTGTGTGTATTATGTATTTTGTGTCCTCATTTTGCAGTTTTCTATTGTGAACCTCCCTGTGATCTTTGGATGAAGGCCGGTATACAAATTTAATAAACAAATTGTGTCTTCCTTGTGCCAAAAATAACTAGGTGACATCACCATCTCTTCAACCATGTTTTCAGAAGCGTCCTGGAGGGCTTTACTGTATCTCAAGTGCATTAATTTGTTTGGGTTGTTGTCTGGAAAGAGGCCATCTTCAAGTAATCAGCAGTTCTGTACACTGAGGCAAAAGAGCATTGCTTGGCCAGAACCTGCAGTGTAGCCTATGTTTTGACAGCTTTGCAACTGTCATTCAGCAAGGCATCTTTTGTGACGACTAGAATGAATAAAAAACAACATAGAGCCAGCTTGCTGTGTCGGTTGATTATTTTTTTTTGCAAGATCTGAAAAACCTGCTCCCGTATGGATGAGCAGAGGGTTGGAGACTATTTTTATTGATGAGATGCAGTACTTTTGTAGCAGAAACCTGTATGCTTGCCATTATTGGGCCTCAAATTCATGAATACTGCTGTTGCGTCTTCATTGTGTAAAACATTGCTCTGTATATTTCGGTCTTATTCACAAATGACACCTTTTCAGTGAATTTATTTTTAAAGGTAATATGTGAATAAGTGTACCACAAGATATATATATCAGAGAGCTTGAATAAGATAAGATTTCTGGTGGTGGTTGGAGGCTCCATAGTTAGCAAACCAGTAATAAATTGTGCAGAACAGTAAAAGGTGATATTATAGGTCTAAATTGCAATTCTTTAGATTTGATGTTTTTCGCACACAGAATAATGTCCCAAAGTGACATTACAGCATAAAATACATTAAAACTGTAAAAAATAATAATATGCAGATCCTAATTGTGTTCATCCAAGAATATTCATAGAAGGACAAATTCTACCCACCTCACTAAAGGATGAACACTGAAAAGGCCAAAAAAAACCACACCTCACTACCCTCCCAGTTAACGAGGTGTGGGTAAATAGATGTTTAACCTTGCACCTAATAGATGTTTAACCTTGCTGCAAACAGCGAGATACCACTGAGAAGGCTTGCTTACATGTTGTGGCTCTCTGCATGTTGAGAAAGCATGTTGAGAAGAGCCTCTAATGGCTACCACAAGGTAGATAGATTCAGATGAGGAGCCACATAGAGCTGTTAAAGGTCCAAACAGGACTTTGAACTGAGCTTGAGATCTTATCAATGGCCAATGCAGTTGTGCAAGAATTGGACTCCTATTCTCAGCAATCTTGCTACTGAAGTCTGTTCCAGCTGAAGTTTCTGAGCCATCTTCAATGGCAGATCCATCCATGTATAATGTGTTTCTGTAATCTAACATTGAAGCTACCATAGCATAGACAAGAGAAGTTCGGTTATCTCTGTCTACATAGAGTCATAGGTGGTGGAAGACACACTATGCTACAAAGGTTGTTTGTGCCTTGATCAGCAGTACATAATGGATTCACAAGTAGCCCCAAGCTATGCACCAGTTCCTTCAGGAGGAGTTTAGCAGTATTCAGAGCAGACTGAGCCCCACTCATCTGGTCTAACAACACCTCAGTTTTTTTGGTCTCATCCAGTCCATGAGAATAATCTCAAGTTACTGCTTAAGGATTTGTTGGACCACATGTAATTATATTCTTTTTATGTTTCCATGCTGTGTTATAGGTTTCTCAAAGAAAATGAATTTGGCCGAGATCTGTGATAATGCTAAAAAAGGAAGGGAATATGCACTTCTCGGAAACTATGACTCCTCCATGGTTTATTACCAGGGTGTCATCCAGCAAATTCAAAGACACTGTCAATCCATCAGAGACCCAGCACTGAAGGGCAAATGGCAGCAGGTATGAAAAAACAATACTTGCATGACTACATATTTTATTTATTGGGAAATATATATGCTTCTGGTGGTGGCTCATGTGATGGCCAGAAATAGAACAAAAAGACTGAAAACATTAAAATAAACAATACAAAACTTCATAACATCAACAAATTAGGAGCAGGACAGGCTGCAGCATCTCTGGAATGCCCTCAACTATCAGTCACATTAAAGTCCCCACTTTAACAAATGATTTTACTCTTTTCCTAAAATCCATTAGTTGATCTGGCTAGGTTAGCCACACCTAGTAAGTGGACCACAAGAAAATGGGAATATTTTTCAGCAAATTTTAAACATATTGATGGTCATGTATGAATTCTGCTAAATTGAAGTTCATCAACATTTAGTTGACATTTGCAGATTAGGTTCCCCCCCCCTTAAACAATGGTTTTTACATCTAATCGAATCTGTTTTCTTTTTATTAATATTATTTTATTCAGTCTCTTCTCTTTCTGAATGCATATTCATCCTTGTATTCCAAAGAAACACCCCTGTTCACAAGCATAGTTAACTCTTCCTACTTCCTCTGCTGCCCCCACTTTCTCTTTCCCATCCTTCTCCCCCTAACCCTCTTTCCTGTGTCTTGTTTTGATCCCTCGTTAGTAAAGATAGTGTAGGTGCTATTCTGCAAGTTCTTCTTTCCTGTATCACTTAATGTGCAGGAAGCTTAGACAGATAAGCCTGATTTGCTAGAAGCATTAACTTAGTCTGGACACTATATAGTGCCATCAAAATTTTTGTGGCATATGTTTTGTGTTGATGTCAGAGATGTTTAATTTTCTCCAATTACTTTTTGGTCGGTGTCAGATAATTCAAATTAAGAACAAAGCAAATAAGAGCCATTGAACTTGGTGAGACTATATATGAGGAAACATATTCAGAGTTGGGCTACAAGTCATATATTCAACCACAGTTCTGTTAGAGAATATTGCTTTCTTGGAGGGGGGCAGTATTGCACCCTTGTGTATGATGTGCTAAACTAGAACAAGGATAATTTCATTGTTACTGTGTCTTTTTATTTAAACTGGCATTTTACATGAATCCTCTTTTCATATAATAATAAAAAAAAACCTTAGCAGGATTTCATCTTACTATTTCAAAATAGATTTTTGTTTTGACTCATTTAGCCTTCATATTTGTTGGGTCCACTATGGCAGTTGCTCATTGCCTTGTCATTAATAAGAGCATTAATTTCTCCTGACATATTGTCATGACTCTGTGACTGTGCAAAGTACAATTGACCCATTTAATTTAGGGGTGCATTCACAAATGCCATCTTGCTGTACGTGCAAGCAGTCCTAATCTTCCATATACATACATATGGACAAATGTAACTTGTAAGGCATGCAATCATGGATACAGTCAGCAGCAATGTCCATCAGCACTTTCCAGGGGCACTGATGATGGGCATTGCTGCCTGCTGGGTCCATGAGTGCCTACTTTTCATGTTACTGTGGCCCTACAAATGTGTAGTCATGAAAGTATCTGTTGTTGTTTTTTTTAAAAAAATAATATTTATTACTTTTAAACCTTACAAAAAAGAAGAAAAAGAAAAGGAAAAAAACAAAGAAAAAGCAAAAGAAAGAAAAAACAATACATTACAATATACACAACACAACATTAACACATTAAACTAAACAAAACAGAACAAAAACAGTTTAAAAACATACATCATACCATTTCAACGTCTTATCCTTCATTCCCTTGTTTCCTCGACCTCCTCCCACCTCCCTTTTTGTATTCCAATTCTATTAATTGTTTCAGCAATTCCTTTCCATTTTTCTCTATTTTCTGTCTTATAATTATCTTAACTTATTTTAAACTTATTTTCCATTAATACTATAATACTTATTTATGCTTAACTCCTTATAACATTTCTACTAAAGCCATATAATTTCATTCCAACATTTTTCTAACACTCATTAATTTTACAATATTTCTATAAATAAACTTTAAACTTTTTTCAATCTTCTTCCACCGTCTCTTCTCCCTGGTCTCGGATTCTGCCAGTCATTTCCGTCAATTCCATATAGTCCATCAACCTGGTGATCTTCTGTCCGAGGCTCTTAACTCTTTACCAAGTCCCTTCTGCATGTCTTCTTCATATTTATACATGCACTTTACTTTATCTTCTACTGATCTTGTTCTTAATTTCCTTCCTTTGATGCTGAAGAGTAGATCTCAGGGAAGCGCCAACCTAGCAATGTTTTTATTCCTTCTCGACAGGTCAGCCAAATCTCCGTAGTTAAAACTAAAATCCAAAAGATATTTCAGGACGTGTTTCAAAATTCCTCCAAATCTGAAGGTCCCCACAACTCCAATTTCCTCCTGCCCCAGGTTCAGGAAAGTATCTGTTGTTAAGTGTCCTTGATAAAATCAGAGCTTGAAAAATAAAATCTCTCTGATACAGCAGGTTAATTCTCCCTGCCAAAACTAGAAAGTCCAGTGATTTCAGTGAGTCTATACTGAATGTCACTTCCTTGGATATTGCCCAATTCCATTACACATATTTAAAGATTTTTGTGGTGTGACACATTGAAGTCTTTCTTATTTGTTAAACTCATGGAATCATACTGTTGGCTTTCTGTGTGAGATGCTTTGATTTTGTTTGAGGGGTGTGTGGAATTGAGTGTTTCATAGAATCATAGAATCATAGAGTTGGAAGAGACCACAAGGGCCATCGAGTCCAACCCCCTGCCAAGCAGGAAACACCATCAGAGCACTCCTGACATATGGTTGTCAAGCCTCTGCTTAAAGACCTCCAAAGGAGGAGACTCCACCACACTCCTTGGCAGCAAATTCCACTGTCAAACAGCTCTTACTGTCAGGAAGTTCTTCCTAATGTTTAGGTGGAATCTTCTTTCTTGTAGTTTGGATCCATTGCTCCGTGTCCGCTTCTCTGGAGCAGCAGAAAACAACCTTTCTCCCTCCTCTATGTGACATCCTTTTATATATTTGAACATGGCTATCATATCACCCCTTAACCTCCTCTTCTCCAGGCTTTCAAAGGCCACACACTTTCCTCTTTCTCCAGGTTTCAAAGGCCACACATCCTTTGATCGCAACAGGAGCGGAAATAGGCCATATGTTTGCTGTTGATAGATATAAGAGCAAGTTCATTGGAGGTTTCCGGTGCACTGTCTGTTCCATCTGTACTGGATCAGTTTTGATTACTGTGTCCTGGGGTTGTAGACAAGCTGCTTGAAGAAGTGTGTCCGACCACCTGCCCCCTTAATACTTTTCCATCTTGGCTTCTTAAAGCTAGTGTTAGGCTATTGATTGGGTGGCTCCAGGAAATGATCAGTGGTTTACTGGAGAAATACCGTGTCTAATACCCTCTTTTCAGGCAAGGTGCTCCAGAGGGTGGCAGCAGTCCAGCTTCAGGCATGCTTGGATTGAGACTTGAATATCTGGATCCATTTCAGTCTGGCTTGAGGCCTGGTCATGGCCCTGAAAGAGCCTTGGTTGCCCTGACATTTGTCTGGAAAGAGATGGGGGGAGTTTGACTCTCTTCATTCTTTTTAACCTCTTGGTGGCTTTCCAAAACCATTGACCATGCATGCTATCTTTCTTGAGCAGCTCAGGGAGGTGGGGTTGGGGGCACTCTATAGTTCAACGGTTCTGTTTCTACCTTCAGGGCTATTTCCAGAAAGTAGTTTTGGGAGGCTACTGGGAAGCCATGGGAGCCTTCCTGTGGTGTTTCCCATGCGATTTGAAATCTATATGAAACGACTGGGAGGTGCCATCAGGAGTTTTGCTGATGAAGGGCAGGTAATAAATTTAATGGTGGTAACATAAACACATTTTTTAAATAATAAATGATACGATCTCATACAGAAAATTGGGCAAATAGGTGTTGGAGAGATAGACTACAGTCTGCCTACTGCCTGCTGTGCAGTATATCATTCCTGCCTTATCCTGATGATGAGCTTAATTCTTTTGTAGCTTAACTATGAATCCTTTAGTCAGTGTAATAAACTCTGCTTATTTTCAAGGTTCGGCAAGAGCTGTTGGAAGAATATGAACAAGTAAAGAGCATTGTCAACACTTTAGAGAGTTTTAAAATAGACAAACCTACAGATATTCCTATATCTTATCAAGATGAAAATTTTAGGGATCCAACTGTTTGGCCACCTCCTGTTCCAGCTGAGCACAGGTAATTGGGTTTAAAATAAGTTTGCAGTTTTTATTGGTGGATTAATTACCTGTACTTAATATTTGAGAGTGTATGTAGTATAGTGACTAAGAAATTAGGTTTATTGCAAACCTTGTATTACTTCTTTCCCTGTTCTGGCTTCTTTAGACTGTTTTCTGGTAAGGGCTTCAACTTTACTTGTTGCTGGATCAGTTCAGAAAACACAGCAAACAGCAGTGGTCTGTGTGAACCATTGTTCCTAACCCTAAGTATGGTTTGAGCATATAAACATAGAGAAAAACTATGATTTACAGTGAGTCCTGCTTTGGGTAGGGATTGGCTGTGCTTCAGAGTTCCCACTTGGGAACTCCATAGTGTAGCTAGTCCCACTGTGGCTTGTTGTCAGTGCTGATCAGCTAATTGGGGCTGACAGCAAGGCTTGCTTGCCAAGTAACAATTGGGAATGTACTTTAAGGCTCACAGTTTTTCCTTTGCAGCCATACCTCTACTTTTCCCATGCCCGACAACAAAATTGGGACCCTGTGTTGAGTCTAATTTGGCTTCCGGGGCAGAGGTTCCCCCTCTCTGCTTTACAGAAATACAACCATTATGATTTTCATAGCCATAGAAGGGATGACAAGGTAGTATGGGGCTAGGGAAAGGTAAAGGGACCCCTGACCATTAGGTCCAGTTGTGACCGACTCTGGGGTTGCAGCGCTCATCTTGCTTTATTGGCCGAGGGAGCTGGCGTACAGCTTTTGGGTCATGTGGCCAGCATGACTAAGCCACTTCTGGCGAACCAGAGCAGTGCACGGAAACACCGTTTACCTTCCCACCTATTTATCTACTTGCACTTTGACGTGTTTTCGAACTGCTAGGTTGGCAGGAGCAGGGATCGAGCAATGGGAGCTCACCCCGTTGCGGGGATTCGAACCTCCGACCTTCTGATCAGCAAGTCCTAGGCTCTGGTTTAACCCACAGCGCCACCTGTGTCCCTAGTATGGGGCTACAATGTACTTTAATTCCGCTCTCCACCCCAAAGCTTGGCCACCCACCCACTGGCTTCTCACAGATCAACTTGCATGATCTGAACATCACGTTTTCCCCACCGAATTGGGTAGCAAAACACAGTAGTAAAGCATTTTGTTTCTCTCCAATGCTAGCTGCATCATGTTTCATTTGCTTGACAGAGCCCCACCTCAAATAAAACGACCCAATCGAGAAGTGAAACCTCTGAGGAGAGAATCGCCAGGATTGCAGCGTGGACCTGTGGGCAGAGCTCAACCAATCTCAAAAAATGAAAAACCTGCAAGCAGCCGAGAAAGGGAATCTAGAGCAAAAGGAAAAGATGAAAAGGTAAGAATTTAGGGGGCAGCTGGCAGGTACCTTTCTTTTGTGGAAAAAAAAATGTATATTTTCTGTTGGCAAAAAAGCATGAATGTATAATAATTGCATACTTACAAAAGACTTACAAAATACTTACAAAAATATAATTTCCCTCCCAATATTTACAACTGGTTCAGATATTAAGAGAGATAAAGGAACAGACTGTGAGAGTTACCATCTCCTTTGAACAGCTGATACAAGATACAATTTTTAAATCGATGAAATTCAGAATGTTGAAAAGTTTGCTATTATATTCTTTGCTTCCCAAGCCAAAATATGTCTGAGAGTCTGAACTCCCCCCCAAAAAAGAAGAGGGGAAGATATGAACAGTGAATCTGTTTTGCTGTGTCAACACAAGAGAATTGCATTTTAAAAATTACAGTACTCTGAAACTATTAAGTTGTATAATACAAATGTAGTCCATGGGGGGAGCGTATTCTCAGATAGCAGTTCTCTGTATGTCTTATGTTTTGTCCTTGAGTTCATTATTACCTTGACATAAATAACCAAATTAATCTTAATTTTGGGTTGGGCAGTAGATACTGATAAAAGCTACAGCTTTTTAAAACTACTGGGTACAAGCAGAGGATTTTAACACCAGCTATGCATAAAATTGGAAGTTTTGCTCTGCGCCAACAGTGGCAAATGAAAGCCTGACAGATTTTTATTTTGGAAAGACTTTAAAAATAAAGTGAAATTGGCTCAAGGAAGGAAAAGCAATAATGATTTTCTTGAATTGTAATGAATGTAAGGTAATTATAAAGAGGCAGGTTTTTCAGGCTATCTAAATACAGAACAATAATTTTGTATTGGCAAACTGTTTTACTTTGGTACATCCTTTATAGGTTGAGGGAAATGCCTTTTGTTAATATGATTAGGAGATTGTATCTCTGTCACAGTCTCAGGTTTGTAGAAATTCTATGGTAGATAGCTTTACTTTGTAAAGTATTGTTCTTTGTGACAATTTGATTTAGCATCTGGAATTTAGAATCACATTTTAGCTTACAGGGTGTGTAAAGGAACACACACAATGTTCTCTGTACTAAGATTTTAGATAATATCTTTGCGGTCAGCTTGCAGAAGTAGGAAGTGCCTGTCTCTGTTTCTGCTTTTATGCCAATGATGGCAGTGTTCTTTATTGTTGTTGTCATTAGCTGTTTTTCCAAAACTTATATAAATAGTAGGAAATGGTTTCCCCACAGATCTGATTCCAGTGTGATGTTGTAGACGGTAGAGGATCAGAGTTGCAGTAGGGCAATCTGAGTTTCAATTCATTTTCATCCATGGAGTTATTTGCAGGACTTTGGGCTAGCAATCTCTGTCCCTTAGGATTGCTGTGAGGATAAAATTGGCTAGCCCCAGGAATGTCATTCTGGGCTCATTGAAGGTGGAGAAGTATACAAATGGAATAGAATAAATGGCGTAGTTAATCATACATGATGTGTGCGTGCTTTTGCTTAAATGGAAGTGACCTCTGTATAGGAAGACGGTGTATGAAGCAGCCATTAATAGCAGTGTGACAGATTCTTATGCTGAATGGATCAACAGTGCCAAGGTGAAATTAAAGGTTATGGTTAGAATGGAAAAAGACATGGTAAAATGAAAATGCTTTGTGAAAGTTAAATGCATACCTGTCATTTGCATATATGGAAGATGGCACTTGTCATAAAACCTTTATATTCTACTAGGGGAGAGCTAGGGCAAAGAGGGGAAGAAGATTTCCTTTTTCTTTTTGCCCACCTTCTCCACACGTTCATGCACACTCATTTTCTCTTTCATACACCTACATTCTCTTATAAGCATGCAGATACATATCCTCTTTCTCTCTTAATTTGCATACATGGAAGTATACACACATGCCTTTGTTCTTTCTCAACCCCACCCCCATGCATTATTTCCCCATTCATCTTCCTTGCTGCCGCTTTCCCACTCATTCTTCTTCTTCCTCCCTCTGCTCTCCCCGCAGTGTCTCCTATTCCTACTTCTTATCAGTGGCTACCAGCAAGATTTGCTGGATTTTCTGGATCCAGGGAGGCTCCTTGCCACATCCCGAGTGCTCTTGGACAGGATAACTAGATAGAACAGAGAGACCCTTTGCCTGCCATGTTTCTCAAACTCGGGTCCCCAGCTGTTGTTTGACTACAACTACTATCATCCCTCACCACCGGTCCTGCTAGCTAGGGATGATGGGAGTTATAGTCCAACAGCAGCTGGGGACCCAAGTTTGGGAAACACTGGTAGATGCCTTGGGGCAAAGGGATCCTGCAGCTGAGAGCTCTTAGAGTTAACCCATCAGTGTTCACTTTGCGTAAGATAAGAAAAGCCTTCTCCCTTTGGGTGTAGGTCTAGCTCAGGCATCCCCAAACTCGGCCCTCAAGATGTTTTTTAGGACTACAATTCCCATAATCCCTGACCACTGGTCCTGTTAGCTAGGGATGATGGGAGTTGTAGTCCCAAATCGTTTGGGGGTGCCTGGTCTAGCTGTAGTCAGGGCGTGGGTCTTGATTTTTAAAGCATCAGGAATGTGTTTTCCAGTAGCCCATCCCCAATATGTTTTTTGTCCTCAGCCAAACTGTTTATTTCTCAGTCTAATTGTTTCAGACAGTTTGAAGTCATGTTGTTCCCTCCCTCTTTCCACTGGGAAGTGTGGTCCCTAAGCTGAGGGTGGGGACAGAATGAGCAGCACTTTTCTTCTACTTCCCAGTAAGCATCTGGCTGGTTCTAGTTGTCAGAAGGCCTTTGAGTGTGCCTTTCCTAGTCAGAGCAATTTATTTGACATCACATTGATGTCATGTAGGAGTTGTTTGCAGAATGTCTAGGTGCGGGGCCTAATATCACCGCAACGTGTAATGCACCAGGATTATATATCGCCCTCCAAGCACTGCTTGTAACCAGCACAAAATGATGAATTCTGGGAGTTCTTGTGAGATGCATTACAGAACTTGTACATGGGTTAAACTTCCACTGATATGCAGCTATTGCTGGGAATAGTAATCCTAAAGCAGTGGCATTGTTCAAAGGACCCTTTATTGTACAAAGCAGTTCTGCTTACCTCTCAGCCGGGGATTTTTAATGCAAAGAATCTGGTCACTAGGTGGCAGAAAGGAAATAGTTTATACTCTATATTGCAAAATGGAGCACAAAATGTGAAGATGCATAGCCTGGGCAGCTGCATGAAGAAGTACTGTTGTGGGTTACAGTACTATATTGTTTCCTGCCTGCTGAGCTGCTGTAGGGCACAGATGATCGGTGGGCTTTGTGTGAAGAAGCCAGCACCCAGAGGACAAAGCTGTTGGCAGCCTTGCACAAGTTTAACAGACTTCTTTCCTTTCCTTCTGAGCTTCTGCACCCTTTGGCTACAATCTTCTGATTTAAATGAAATTTTCAATGTTGCTTTTCTGTGCAAAAGGAAAGGTTGGTCAGAGATTTATGAATAGCTCTGCTTACTCTTTTTAAAAAAGTGGGCTTGGGAAGGAACCAGACAGGAGTATTCTGCTTCCAAAGGGACTTGGGAA
The DNA here is from genome assembly GCF_951804945.1 of Podarcis cretensis. NCBI lineage: Eukaryota > Metazoa > Chordata > Lepidosauria > Squamata > Lacertidae > Podarcis > Podarcis cretensis. The sequence goes on along the minus strand of NC_137173.1, from coordinate 27,765,490 downwards.
GAAATCGCTACAAAGGGAACCCCATAAATTACCACTTCCGTACCCTCCTATACCTCTGCCATCTTGCTTACCTGTGCCGCCCAATTCCCCAGCTGCATCAGTTCTCTTTCTCATTAGCCGCTTATCCCAAGCAGCTAATGACACTTTCTGATTTGATTTGAAGTATGTAGAGAACAAATTGTTTCTTAATTCTGTCTAGCTTGGCTAAAAACAACCAACATGCAGGCGTTTTTCTGCATCGCTAGGTACTGTAAACTTGCAAGGCAGCTAAAAGGTTCTTTCTGAACTATTTGTAGTGCAGTATGGAGCTGCTGCTGTCTCATAAATTTCATAAACCTAAAGTATTTATAGGAACACTGAACTGTGTTGGTTTAAAAACAAAATGAAGAGATCGTTGGCATGTAGGGATGAGGATGAAATTTGATTCAGTTCATATTTAAAGGTGGATTTATCTGATTTGCACATTTGAAAATCAAAATGCAAAAACTGAAGCATAGCTACCCTAGGTGGAGCTGAGCTCAGAATCTCATTCCTCCCTGAAAACAGCACCCTCAAAATCCTTTCCAACTTGCATCACTGCTGCCAGTTCTAGGACTTCCCTGGAAATCCTAAGTTGTTTTCAAGAACCTTTTAATTTGCCCCTTGCTTTTAATTAAATGCAACCTTTCCCTATTTTCAGTGTTCATAATTCCCTTTGAAACAAAACAGTGGAAGCAGGGGACATAGTGCTAGCAATTCTCAGTTAGTGATCCCAATTCCCCCCACAATGTATATTGATCTGATGTACCTGCTTTTAACACCCCCCTTGGCATTTTCTTGAAATGTGCTTGTGCTCCCCCTCTGTTTGTGTGTGTGTGTGTGTTGGGGGGGGGGCTTTTTTTAGTCTGTTGTTTTCATGTCTTTTTTTTTTTATAATGATTTTTATTCGTTTTTCAAACAGATAACAAAAGCAATACAAAACAATATAATTTCCAATTCATCGTTTCATACCCTTCTTTCTTTTGACTTCCCCATACCTCCCCATCCCTGCATCCTTGTTTAATGGTTCTTTAGCAACCCTTAGGTCCATTATCTTAATTCCCTTTCATAAAAGTTCCTTTAGTTTTTTTGATTACTGCTGCAATTTCTTTACCTCTTATCCCCTGACATCTTAACATTCCTCAATTTTACAATTGTTTTTAAGATATATTTTAGATTTCTTCCAGTCCTCTTCCACTGTCTCTTTCCCCTGGTCACGGATTCTGCCCGTCATCTCGGCCAGTCCCATAAAGTCAATCACCTTTGTTTGCCATTCTTCCAGAGTAGGTAGTTCTTGCGTCTTCCAATACTTTGCCAGTAGAATTCTTGCTGCTGTAGTGGCGTACATAAAAAAATCCTATCCTTCCTTAACACCACTTGGCCAACCATGCCCAAAAGGAAAGCCTCTGGTTTCTTAGGAAAAGTCCACTTAAGGACCTTCTTAATTTCATTATAGATCATTTCCCAGAAAGCTCTAACCCTTGGGCAGGTCCACCAAAGGTGGTAGAAAGTACCTTCAGTCTCATTACATTTCCAACACTTATTATTAGGCAAATGGTAAATTTTTGCAAGCTTGACTGGGGTCATGTACCACCGATAAATCATTTTCATAATATTTTCTTTTAAAGCATTACATGCAGTAAATTTGATACCGGTGGTCCATAACTGTTCCCAGTCAGCAAACATAATATCATGACCAATATCTTGTGCCCATTTAATCATTGCTGATTTCACCGTTTCATCCTGTGTATTCCATTTCAACAGCAAGTTGTACATTTTTGATAAGTTCTTAGTATTGGATTCCAACAGTTCTGTTTCTAATTTTGACTTCTCTTTCTGAAATCCTATTTTCCTGTCCTGTTTAAATGTCTCATTTATCTGATGGTAATGCAACCAATCTCGAACCTTAGGCTTTAGTTTCTCATAACTCTGCAGTTTCACCCTTTCACCATCATATTCTAAAATCTCATAATATTTTGGCCATTTAGAGTCCATATTAAGCTTTTTAACTTCCCTAGCTTCCATTGGTGACACCCACCTGGGGGTTTTACTTTCCAGCAGATCTTTATATCTAATCCAAACATTATACAATGCTTTCCTCACAATATGGTTTTTAAAACTTTTATACACCTTTACCTTGTCATACCATAAGTATGCATGCCAACCAAAGCTATTGTCGTACCCTTCCAGGTCCAAAATGTCCGTGTTCTCAAGAAGTAGCCAGTGTTTCAACCAGCAGAAAGCTGCCGATTCATAATAAAGTCTTAAGTCCGGCAGGGCAAACCCCCCTCTATCCTTTGCATCAGTTAAAATCTTAAATTTAATTCTGGGCTTTTTGCCCTGCCAGACAAATTTTGATATGTCTTTCTGCCACTTCTTGAAACAGTCCATCTTGTCCAAAATGTTGTTTTCATGTCTTGTTGAGGTATGATGATGGAGGGAGTATGGCACAGAGAACAGCTCAAAAGAAGAAAAAAGAAATGTAGCTGTAGAATTCTTTTAACTTTCAGGTGATTAGCTTTCAACATCTTGATCTAGGGAAAGAAGATCCCCCAGGATGGTGCCGGTGATGGTGAAATTCAGAAGTTTGATGGAGCAGGATATGACAAAGATCTGGTTGAAGCTCTCGAAAGAGACATCGTGTCAAGGAATCTAAGTATTCATTGGTACAGTGCTTACTTTGTAAAGTGAGAAATGCTAGAATTCTTATCTGCCCAAGAAACCAGATACCTTCATCCTGAGGTGGTGGTTACTGCATAGTAAGTAAAACTCAAGGGAAAAACAGGAAAAGTGGCTTGTGGCCCCTTAAAAACCAGCACAAGCTGTGGTGGACTAGAGCTTAGTTGCAACAACAGAATGCACAGCTACCTTTCTGTAACTTGTATTGTGAGTGCATTTTCTTCCTACACTACAGCCATTCTCTACACATTGAGTGCTCTGGATATATTCAAAGGCATGTTCCTGCCCCAAAAGTACAAGGTAAAAACTGGTTTCATAGTTATGATCCCCAATATTCAGAGTTAAGTTCCGGTGAGCCAAGGCTCAAACTAAGCTCAAATTGGCATCAAGTCTGGTTCACGTGACATGGTAATCCAAGCTTTGTCTGGCTGTTGGAAAGCAGCTCACAGGTGATTTTCGCCTCCTTGGTCTTTTTTGCTTCCATTTGGCTTGTAGTTAGTGAGAAGAGAGTTTACCCCATGAACCTAGGCTTAGCTCAGCATAGTGTGTGGGTGCAAGAGTAAAGAAGATGAGGGACTGCAAAGACCATTTCTGAAGCCTCCCTTTTCCCACCTATGGTCATATAGCCAATAATGGACAGGGCATGTAATCCACCTAGAAACAGAGGATCCAAAGTTCTCAGCTAACTTTAATTGAGGTCCTGCATGATGCTGTCTTACCCAGCCCAAATAGTGTGGGCCTTACAGTTTCTTTTAGGATCCTACCTCCTGAAAGGTGTTCAGTGATGTTCCTTGCTCTTAGGGCTCTCTGAACTTGTTCAACTTCATACCCCATCCCCCCAAAAAAAGAGCAGTACTAACCTAATCCTCTCCAACCTGCAGGACTGTTGGCAGCCTCCCCTTTTTGCTGGGTCCAGGCTACCATTTCAGCCTGAGATTGAACTAAAGGAGAGTGTTGGAAGTCTAAAATATTTGGGGCATCTGGTACAGTTGTCTCAATCACTCAGTGGATCTCATATATTTCATAGACTCATAGAGGGCTAGCTCCATGTGTCATGATTTAGACCAGGGGTGTCAAACTCAAATTCATCGGGGGCCGCATCAGCAGTTTGGTCACCCTCAAAGGGCCGGTTGTATCTGTAGGACTATGTGTCCACTCTTTATTATCATAAATTATTGTCACTGCATTCAATTATTACTGTTTTTTGTAATAATGTAAGTAATAACTAGCTCTGAAAGCAGAAACATAGTCAGAATAATGGCAAGTAGATATTCAAATGTACAATTATTGTACAATTTATTGAAAAATGATTTTTGGTAACAGACAGTAATTTTTTTTTTTAAACATAAAAATATTGCCAAACACTGTTTATTACACATATGGCAAACACAAGGCATTAACTTCCCTCTGCATCAACTTTTCTTTTCTTGGACATTTTTGGGTTATTTGATTGTAGTTTATGGTCCCTATACCACTGTAAAGTGACACGGAAGTGGTCAGTATATCCAAAGTTTACTGCTCAGACTTTTAAGCGGAATAATAAGCAGACCCCCCCTAATAATCAGACCCCCCACACACATACATCATATGTACTTACAGTACAGGAGAGAAGGGTTCAGGCAGCCGTTGGATCTGTCACATCACAGGATGGCATGCACTCAATATAAAAACAAGTGGAGGTTTCCTGTGTAGAACGGCCGGTGCCGCTAGAGGGCAGACGTTCTCTGGCTTGTAGGCTGCCGCGCATGCGCTGAAGAGGCGGCTTTCTTGTGTCAAAAAAAAAAAAAAAAAAGCGAGAATAAAAGGTGAAGGCTGGCGGGCCTTGTGTTTGACACCCGTGATTTAGACAGTGGATATTTATCCTATATCGGGACCGTCTGGTCCACTATTGTAAGCAGACATGTAACTAGCCTCTTTAGGCTTGACAGCCTCACCTCCCACCTGGTTGAAGTGGTTCATTTGTGTTTCTGTTTTATCAAGAGAGCTTCTTTTGCTAATGGTGTACTGTTCAGATCATAAAGCAAGATTTTCATTCTTAGTACCATGAGCAAAAGCTTCATTACAGGCACTCATTAAAATGCCCTTGAGCGTTTTCTCACATTTAAAAATGTTTCCTTGGTGATCATGCTTTCAAGGAGCCTTTATTATTACTATTCTTCTTATTCAAAATCTTGTGGCAGGGTTAGTTGAAAGTCATTCTCCCCCACCCATGTCTTTCATGTAGAAAGCCATTTTCAGGAGGCTGGCTTTTACTTACATCCTGCTTAAGAAAACGCTGTTACTTATTTTAAAATAAATGAAAGGTGTTACTTTTTTGAAGCAGAATATATTGTGCATGAATCTTCTAATCTTGGTTGATCTTTCACAGGGATGATATAGCAGACTTGGAAGAAGCCAAAAAATTATTAAGGGAAGCAGTTGTTCTTCCAATGTGGATGCCGGATTTTTTCAAGGGGATCAGGCGACCTTGGAAGGTGAGAACCATCCAACTATTGTATTCATGTCTGTGCAGTTGTAAGTACAAAAGATGTGTTTCTGCATAATGCTGCATTGTGTATTTAGACGTTACCTCCTATAATTGGCTGCCCAAAATTGCAGGGCTGCATGTTAATTCTAATCATTTGTATTGGTTTACAAACAGTTAATCTGGTTATTGGGTGTGTTTTGAGATGATGCTGTTGTCACTGGCAGGTGACCTCATTTTATTTGGGAGTCACAACTGTGGACACAGTTGAAACTTTGGGGATATTTGAGGCTTAGTTATTTTTATGTGGATCAGGTTCAGTCACTCCGTTCTTTTAGATGATTGGTCAAGATGCATCTGTCCCTGCCAAGCTTTTGGAGAAGGATGGGATGTTTTGGATGGATTTGTTTGTTTATTTAACTTTTTGGTCACTTGTTACCTGAAGGTCTCAAAGAGAATTACAATAAAGAAAAAATACATACAAATACATAGTAACAAAGGGAAAAGGAGAGACTTTGAGACATATTCCCCCATTGTACCATTTTATGTGTTGCTTTTTATGTTGTTGTCATTTTAATTAGGGTTGTACTTGTTTTATTTCTGTGTGCTACCCTGTGACCATAAGGCAAGGGTGGTATATAAATATTCCTGGATTTCTGCTGATCTCATTTTCAATTTGGATATTAAGATATAGCTTATTGTTTCGATCAACAATCACACATTAGAAACCAATGTGCAAATTGCAGCCTGTAGATCCTGATAGACCTTTCTTCTGCCATGTATATCATGATCAAAGGACCTAACAGGTGTTTGGGAAACTGAAAAGTGCAGAATGTTTGCTAAGCAATAAATACAGACGCTGGGAAAAATATGGAATGATGCGCTCTCTCTCTCTACATACATACATACATACATACATACATACATGCATACTTTTGTTTCTATGCCACCTTTCCACAGTTCAAACCATGCTCAAGGCTTACAACATGAAAAAAATACATAACTAAAACATAACAAAAGTAGTCAATTAATGAAGCATTTAAAATACACAACCAAACGGAACAATTTCCATGTATCTCATAAGATCCAAAACAAATATACAAAAAACCACAGCATCAATGACCTCCTCATCCCTTGGAACAACACCCCAACCCAACTGTCTGTTCAGCAGCCTCAGCTTTTGTAGCTTCAGTCAGTTAGGGCCCTGCTCTCCCAGGCCAGGTGGGGAAAGGCCTGCAAGACAGGGAGCAGTTCTTCCAAGACAGGCAGTATGGTCTTTTCTCTCCTCCATCCCCTCTTGACCTTTGTTTGCATTAAGGGGCGAGGAGAGGGTGATTTTTCATTGTTATTGGCCGAAAAAAGCAGCATTTGGTGTCAGTCATTCTGAGTAATAACTCGGATAGCGACCAGCCAGCTGTTGTGTGCTCAGGCTCTCTTGAGAACAATTCTCAGGACAGCTGCTTTTATTTCCAAAGTAGGCTCTCTGTATGAAGCAGACAACTCCCCTCCTAGCTGAGCACAGGCATGGGTAGATATATTTGTGTGGACATCAGAGAGGTTCCGGTTTTGCTTCCTTTGAACTGTACTTTGAGCTAAGAAGGGCCAGGCGCCAGTTGTGCTTCCCACTGTTCAACTAGCGATGGTTACAACAGCAAGGCAGACCCTGCTGTGCTCCCATCAAAACACCCACCCCTTGCAGCGCACTTGAGCATATGTGGAAAATTCCTAGATTTGACTGAGCCAGAAAGAAAAGATAAGTTTTGTGTAAAGGATTTTAACTAGACATTCATTGCTGGAATCTAATTCTCATAAAGAAACATAGCAAGGCGTTTCATAAATTCACTTCGTGCAACTGCTGAGCTTTGAAAAATAGGCCAAGTGTGTGGAATGGAATGCAGTGCAGATTAGCATCTGGGTTCCTATAAAGCAGAGATTGGGGATCCCTGGCTCCCCAGATGAAAATAGATTCCCATCAGCCAACAGCAGGTATGGTCAGAAATGATTGGGGTTGTGGTGCGGCGACATCGGGGTGGGGCAGAGTTTCTCCTGCTATATAGGTATGAGTTTAAAGAGTCAAAACATGATTGGATCTCATAGCACTTTCACTTTAATTTATCTACGGTTGTTTATGACTTCATGACTACTACAACCACCATGGAAATATCCTAAATGGTCTCTTATTTATTTATTAAATAAGAAGAGGGGGAGGAAGTGTTCCATTGTGCAAGCAGAAATTCTTGCACTCGTGGAAGCACTTCATCAGATATTGCCCCATTTTTGTTCTTCCGTACTTTCTGGTGGGTTTTTTAATCTATCTGTGTTTGTTTTCTTTTTCGCCTTTGTTGCTAAAGAGAGTATTTAATTTTTTGCAAAAACGAAATATATTTTTTTGCGTGTGGATCAGAGCCCATTTTATTACTATGGCCAAGTATTTAACGATATTACAAAATACTATTTTATCTTCTGCAGCTTTTACCTTTGATTTCAGGAGAATGTCTGCAGCCACAGAAATGCCATTTAAATACCAGCTGTATAGAAATAATATGAACACTTGTGATTTAATTACCCATAAACGTACGTTGGAGCCTACATTAGGAGAGTCCTTAAATGGCTATAGAGGTAGTGAGAGTTAATGGAAAATCTAGACACAGTGAGTCCATTATGCCCAAAGAATCGGGGAGGGGAAAACAATTTTGAATAATTGCATTTTCGGTTGATTTGTTTTTATAAGTCTTCTCCATGCCATTCTTTCAAAGTAATCTCCACCCCACTCTGAGGAGCAGGCAATTTTTAATTTGCAGAGTGGATAGCTTGTAACCGGTTATTTTATTGTGGTGGTGTTTTATGTAAGATATTAATTGCATAAAGTCTATTGTGATGTGCAATTCTAATTTCGGCTAATTTTATTACCCTGAAAAAAAGAAATTATTGTTAGAATTTAATCTGATCTTATGTTTGCAGGGGAATGAAATATGTGCAGTAACAGCAGAGTGTCTGATGAGAGAGCATGGTGGCAACTGCTCTCCTTAAATAATTGCTGTGCATTTCTGATGGTGAAAATCCTCTGCAGTAAGACCCCAGCCTTTCCCAGTGATGGCCATGTACTAGCTCCTGAGCTCTTCAGAGGCTCTTTAAAAGATCTGAACATTGCCAACAGTTCAACAATGTAAATGGGAGAAAAGGGGGGCGGGGACCCACATGTGAACAAGGTTGACATTCTTCCCACCTTTCTAATCCCCATCTTCCCAGCAGATGAAGGATTAGTTTGGTAGGCCAGGATAGTGAAACCTTGACAATCAAAGGGCAGGGTTAAGGTAAAGGTAAAGGTACCCCTGCCCGTACGGGCCAGTCTTGACAGACTCTGGGGTTGTGCGCCCATCTCACTTAAGAGGCCAGGGGCCAGCGCTGTCCGGAGACACTTCCGGGTCACGTGGCCAGCGTGACATCGCTGCTCTGGCGAGCCAGAGCCGCACACGGAAACGCCGTTTACCTTCCCGCTGGTAAGCGGTCCCTATTTATCTACTTGCACCCGGAGGTGCTTTCGAACTGCTAGGTTGGCAGGCGCTGGGACCGAGCAGCGGGAGCGCACCCCGCCGCAGGGATTCGAACCGCCGACCTTTCGATCGGCAAGTCCTAGGCGCTGAGGCTTTAACCCACAGCGCCACCTGCGTCCCCACAAAGGGCAGGGTTAGGTAGGGGCAAATTTTTAGCTTCAGGCTAACTTGGGGTAGGGTGAAGAAGAAGTGAAGTGGGGTTAGGGTTTTAGAAAGGAAGGACATGGTGGCAGTTGAGACTATTATCCAGTAGCTCTTAGAGATATATATTTTTAAAGTACAGCTCTGGGTCCTCATCATCCAAAGGTGAACAAGCTTTAATATCTGTCTTCTTTCAGAGTACTTTTAAGTTGATATTTCTACTGTTATATAAGCTCTGTCCTTGAAGACAGAGTTTGTGAAACACAGACGCTTACTAGTTTATCAGAACGGCTTATATCCCCCCTGCTCCTGTCTGTCAGTTGAAACACTTTGGATATTCTTTTTTACTTTGTACTATGCTGATACACAGTGGTGCCTCGGGTTACAGACGCTTCAGGTTACAGACTCCGCTAACCCAGAAATAGTATCTTGGGTTAAGAACTTTACCTCAGGATGAGAACAGAAATTGTGTGGCGGCGGTGCAGCAGCAGCGGGAGGCCCCATTCGCTAAAGTGGTGCTTCAGGTTAAGAACTGTTTCAGGTTAAGAATGGACCTCCAGAACGAATTGAGTTCTTAACCCAAGGTACCACTGTATTCCTTTCAATTTTCATTGCACACTAAGAGGTGACTTGTATTTTCTTTAGGTGTGCAGTATCTTACTGCAGAAGTGCTTGAAAATATTGGATGGTTTGAACGATGGTTCCAGGCTTCATAAACCATAATGTGATCCTGACTTATTTTCCTGGTTTATTAACCAACATTAAGCCAGACTTCCTGGTTCAAGTGCAATAGGGAACTCTGGCTTAATACAAGCCAGAAGCTGGTGCATGATGGGATTGAGGGGAGGAACGCTTGGCCCTGATGCTTATTTCTGGCTTCATAAATTGTGGAATGATTGTCCAAAGCAGGCCACTACATGGGCAATTGCATCTGTGCATAGGATTTATAGAAGAAACATTGTTTTGCCCCGAACACTTAGCAGAAGCTAAATTGTGTCCATGCTGATGGGTGCTTGTGAGCGACAACATGCAGGATATTCAGGAAGCCAATTCATATTGCATACGTGCTTGATGAAGCCCTAATTTGTAAAGCAGGCAGGACCATTGTATTGTAGAAAGGTCACCTGATTTATTTATTTATTTATTAAATTTGTTAGTTGCTTTATCTTACCAGGACAACCCAAAGCAACATAAAACCAACCAAACAGACTGAGAAAAAACCTCACAGAGATACTTTAAAACCAAAAAGAAAAAGAAATACACTAAAAACACCCTGCCCACTGCTAAAAGGCCACAGATAATTAAATGCCAAAAGCCTGGTTATAGAGGAAAGATTTTGCCTGATATATATATATAATGATGATGATGCCAGGCGAGCCTCTCTGGCAGGGGTCAGCAACCTTTTTCAGCAGTGGGCCGGTCCACCGTCCCTCAGACCATGTGGTGCGCCGGACTATATTTTGAAAAAAAATAAATGAATGAATTCCTATGCCCAGAGATGCATTTTAAATAACCCAGAGATGCATTTTAAATAAAAGGACACATTCTACTCATGTAAAAACACGCTGATTCCTGGACCATCTGTGGGCCGGATTTAGAAGGCGATCGGGCCACATCTGGCCCATGCGCCTAAGGTTGCCTACCCCTGCTCTCTGGGGAGAGCATTCCATAAATGAGGAAGCACAGCAGAAAAGAGCCGTTCTTGTTGCCCTCCAGACCTCTTGTGGAGGAGGCACATGAAGAAGGGCCTCAGATGCTGGTCGCAGGGTTCAGGTTGGTTTGTATGGGGCAAGGCAGTATTGAATCTGAGTTGTGGCGGGTTGTTCATTGTACACAGTCATCTATTAATTTCAGTGCAAGGTGTTTTCTCCATAAAGTGGCAAACTAAATTTGTGGTGGGGAGGGGAACCTGCTACAGTGGTGTTTATTATCATTATTTATTAAATTTATATACCACCCTTCATCCGAAGGTCACAGGGTAGTTTACAGAATAAAAACACAAAAGGAAAACACAAAATACATAACAACAAAAACCAACAATCCCTTCTCACAAACACATTTACAAGGTGATAGATAGTTTAATCAGCCAAAAGTCTGATTAGAAAGTTACTACATCCCACAGATTAGAGCCAAATACATTCTGCTGGCGCCCGGATCTTGGCACTTTTCTGATCTGTGCTGCTGAAAGGGAAAAGCCTCCAGGTAAACTCAACCTGTGGAAGCTGGAAGAGCAGGTTGTTCTCATTCCCTCTTCCGCAGTCTCTCATTAGTGCCTACAAACTCCTCTTCCTTTCCTGGGCACTCTGCCAAGAACCAACAGTGCTGGTTCAAAATGTATTGCTCTGGAGAGCCCACTAGGGTGAGTGTTTTGCTGAGAGGCACTTATCTGCTGGGACTCTGACCCTTGGACCACAACTAGCACACTGCTTGCTCATTGTAAACTGATGTGCACCATCTTAAGGTAAAGGTAAAGGTACCCCTGCCCGTACGGGCCAGTCTTGACAGACTCTGGGGTTGTGTGCCCATCTCACTTAAGAGGCCAGGGGCCAGCGCTGTCCGGAGACACTTCCGGGTCACGTGGCCAGCGTGACATCACTGCTCTGGCCAGAGCCAGAGCCAGAGCCGCACACGGAAACGCCGTTTACCTTCCCGCTGGTAAGCGGTCCCTATTTATCTACTTGCACCCGGAGGTGCTTTCGAACTGCTAGGTTGGCAGGCGCTGGGACCGAGCAGCGGGAGCGCACCCCGCCGCAGGGATTCGAACCGCCGACCTTTCGATCGGCAAGCCCTAGGCGCTGAGGCTTTAACCCACAGCGCCACCTGCGTCCCATGTGCACCATCTTAGTATACCTCCAATTTTAAAAAGCAACAACCCATGTCTTATCAGTTTATCCTGCGGCAAGACTTCTCGGCTCAATTTAGCTCAATATTTCTACAATAGTAACTACAAAAGGGTTGAACTATAGGTTGAACTAATCTTCCGTTACTTTTCAGGTGTCAAGTAGCAGTCAGCTTTGCGTTAATGAAATCAATTACGGTTTTTATGAATCAACAGCCGCAGATTATTGTAATAGCACAACTGGCTTTGACAATGCTAGGCTGTGTTTAGACAAGTTCATTTAATTTTATTATTCTGCACCGTTGTGCACTTGTACCCGCTTGTGCTTATTCAGTTGCCCTCGTTTAATTTTAGGGAGTGTTGATGGTTGGCCCTCCCGGGACTGGTAAAACTATGCTAGCGAAGGCTGTCGCTACAGAATGTGGAACGACTTTCTTCAACGTTTCTTCCTCCACTCTGACGTCGAAGTATCGAGGCGAGTCTGAAAAGTTAGTTCGGTTGTTGTTTGAAATGGTAAGCATTACTGATGCTCAAGTCTCACAGTTTCTTGTTGTTGTTATAGTGGGCATCTAAGTCACTCCAACACACTGGATAGTATCCAACTCAGTTTTATTCAGAGCCAGACCCATTGAAATGAATGAACCTAAGTTTGTTGTGCCCATTTATTTCAATGGGTGTACTTAGAAGTGCTAGAACTATCATTACAAATTGGGGTAAGGCTTTTCAGCCACATTTGCCAACCATGTTATACCAACCAGCAACATTGTGCTACAAAGTGCCTGTAATATCCCCAGCTTTTAGAACTAATAGCATCTGTTTCCAAAATGACTCATTATGTGTGTGTTGTTTACCTGTAGTATGAAATCTTTCACAGCTTCCTTTAATGTTTTGAATTTATCAGAGTCAAGGCCTGATATTTCTTTAACTTTCTGCCTTTTGAGGTTGGTTTTTATTTTCTTTTTGTTTCTTACTCAAAATGTTTTCTTCTTTCTATTTCATCTTTTGCATTTCCCCCGTTCATTTTCATAGCACTTGTAATGTGCAGAATGCTTTCTAAACAGCATGTTACTCATCTTTACACAATTCTTGCGAGGTAGGCTGCTTTGATCCCTGCTTTACAAAAGAGGCTCGTTGATTAACATGCATATGTAAAATATAATGATTCAATCACCACAGCCCCATAACAAAAGGAAATTGTTTTTGTCTTCTGCTCCTTAGAAGGTTGTGTCAGAGCTATGTCACACATCTGACTGATTCACAGTTTGCAATGTTTTAGAAATGACTCCAACAGTAGCTAGAACTGACTTTGCAGGCACACAAACAGCGCCAAATCTGTCAAGTTTTATAAGGTGCCACAATACTGTAATCTTTTCAAGAGATTTGCAAAAAATAATAATAATGACAAATTGAGGGGTTTTTTTGTACATGTGCCATTTTTATGTCCATGCCCCCTTCTCTCTGACATACACACAGACGTAACAGTTGGCCAACACCACAGTAGTGATCTCTACATCTGCTCTGCTGAAACTTTCCTACCAACAATGCAGCCCTGTGTCTTTTGTGCTGACAATTAAAAAACAAGCAAGTGTCTAAGCACCTAGAATATTAATAAACATTCAGTAGCACCTTACCAGCTCAGCCAGTGGCTAGGGAGGGCTCATTTACTCCACTGAAGCCCTCATAATCTGTAATAGGGGCATCTACTTTGATGTCCTCCAGATGTTGTGGGACTCCAACTCCCATTCGCCCTGTTCAGCATGGCCAGTGGTCCTATAACATTTGGAGGACACCATGTTGGCCACCTGCTGTCTCTAGCTACAGAGTGTTAAGAAAACTGCTAACCTAACATTTCCCCCTCTTGTTGATTCCCTCCCCCTCTTGTTTTTGGAGATAAATTGACAAAAACTTTATTTTACTATATCTGTGTGATTTAATCAGATATATTATTTGCCTTTCTGCAATCATGCAAGTGGTTCTAAAAGAATATCCCAAACCAGCTTTGATTTAGCATTAGATGCATAGATGCTGTTCCTAAGGCAGATGTTGCAAGGTAAGCTGGACAGCACATCTTTGTCAAAGGGGCATAGTCAACCAAGCTTTGCTCAGAGTAGACTCACTTAAGGTACTCTTGTATATGATGGAATCTCACAAAAACTGAAATGTTGTGTTTAGTAAATGTTTTCTTTGTTTCAAGGCCCGATTTTATGCACCCACAACCATTTTCATTGATGAAATAGACTCCATCTGTAGCCGCAGAGGCACCTCTGATGAACATGAGGCAAGCCGTCGGGTCAAATCTGAGTTGCTTGTTCAGATGGATGGTAATGTTTGATATCTGCACTGGAGCTTCCCTTCCCTTTTTATAAATTGCTTGTAGGCTTGTTTTGGAGAAGGCGTGCAGCCAGTTAAAAAGCAGCATATTTACCAACATGTCCTGAAATGTTCTCGTTTTAAGCTGTCCACCTTTTGCTGACATAAGTATTTTGGGCCTGGTCACATGATGCAGCCATCTTGCTGAAGCTAAGCTGTTCTGCGTCTGCATGGGGGACCACAAAAGCTGCTTGGAGTACTATCATAGAAGAAATGTGAAATGTAAATGTAATACAGTGGACGCTTGGGTTGCAAACGTGATCTGTCCGGGATGCACGTTCGCGGCGCGTCTGCGCACACGCGGGTTGCGATTTGGTGTGTCTGCACATGTGCAAAGTGCAATTCAGCGCTTCTGCGCATGCGCGACTGCCGAAACCCGGAAGTAACCCGTTCTGGTACTTCCGAGTTTCGATGGTCCGTAATCCGAAAAAACACAACCTGAAGCATCTGTAACCTGAGGTATGACTGTACAAATGAAGAGCATGGCATAATTACTCAAGTTTTATGCTCACTTTTCTTTACAAAGATCACTTAAGATGCATTTCCCCAATTAAGTGGCAAATATTATGTGTGTATGTGTGTGTTTGATTATGTAAAAAGTTTTATATACCGTTCTTAAGGCCGTTCCCAGAGTACTTAATAAAGATGATTAAATATAAGAATAAAAAATAATACATTACAATACACAAGACATGGGAGATTAATAATCACCATTTTTTGGTTTTGTTTTATAGTAATTAGCAGCCCTGTGTAGCTGCTTTGAAAACTGGTAAAGAGTTGCTGGGGGAAATTAACCCTTCTGCCCACTTCATTTCCTGGCCATCTAAATGCCTACTTACCCTCCAATGCTGTTTGGATGTGTTTTTCTGAGCATCTTCAGTTTCCTTCTGTGGACTGGGTTACTTTGTTGTGCTTTGTGGAAACAAATACAGTGGAACCTCGGTTGTTAAACGTCTCTGTTGACCAGCGTTTCGGCTTTTGAACGCGAAAAACTGCTTCAGTTTTCGAACAATGTTCGGAAGCCGAACGTGCCACATGACTTCTGTTTTGAGTTTCCCTATTATATTGATGCTACTGTTTTCAGTTTTCGGTTTTTGAACGTTTCGGAAGTCAAATGGTCTTCCAGAACGGATTACGTTCAAAAACTGAGGTTCCACTGAACATGGTTTGGTATTGGGCCTCATACACTGCCTCTGTTCTGTACTCATCATATTGTACCTAGGCAAGTTCCCCCCCCCCCAGTCACCTGTGTTATGGTGCTGCCCACAATAGGTTCTTAGATTTCTCTGTGCACCCCTGGGCTCCAAAAAGTTTGGGGCCTTAACCTCTTCATTTCATGGTTTTAGGCTGGTGTTCTTTAGTTGAGGAGTATTTAGTGGCTCCCCTGTGTAATGTATTCTGAGCTGGAATCTCTGCTTAGCTTTTGTTACACTAGTTTTATAGGATCTCTGTGTTATATAAACTAGCTTTATTGGAACTGTGATTTTAATTGTTTGGTTGTTTTGTTTCTTTGAAGTATAGAATCAGCTCAGCTCTTGGATGTCTGAAAAATCTAATAAATAATAGAAATAGTACCCTGTTGTCTGCTATGTCTTTTGTTGATGTAGGAGTAGGCGGGGCTCTGGAAAACGACGACCCTTCCAGAATGGTGCTGGTGCTGGCTGCTACAAATTTTCCCTGGGACATTGACGAAGCTTTGAGAAGGAGGCTGGAGAAAAGGATCTATATACCATTGCCAACAGGTGGGAAGGAAGGCCGTAATATTTTCTGTCCAGATTCACTTTTCTTACATTTTGTTATTTGAAGAATTCATTTGACACTTCGGTTGCAAACATTTGGTTGCATTTTCAGCAGCTAATAACTTGCCAGTGCTCTCTCCCTCACTCCCTTTCCCCTTAAGGGTTGAGACTGGAGAATGAAAGTATTGCAGCATTCCATTGCAGACCTGGTAAGAGAGATGCTAATGAGCTTGGACTTATTTTGAATGTTTAACAGTCCTTGATTGAGCATCAAAGGCCGCCTTCAGACATCTTTTGAAGAAATATTGCCAGTGCATTTCCATGCACTTGCCGATTAATGCAGAGAAGCGGATCCATGAATTTTCACTCTCAGGCTGGCGCTGCTGTAAATCAACTCTCGCCTGACCTTTACAATTAGATTTCCAGCCGTTCAGATCGTAGCATGCTGATTGTTCCCCTGCCTGAGGATGCCATATCATATATTGCTTCTCCTTGGCTGTCAGTCATATATGCTATTAATTTCAAGATCCTTTATCATTTTAGCTTTATAAAGTGGCGTCTTCTCTTGATACACTGGGATGCCTGCTTGCCTCCATGACCCTCGAGATAACAGAATAGAAGTACAGTGTGGTTGTAAACTCTTAAGGGTTGAAACAACATATTGGAGCACAGCATGGGGCTGCTGGCAATAATAGCATCTCTAGCATACATTCTTCCCCTCTCCCCTTGTAAGGTTGAGATTGACTTAGTATATATCATGATGACATTGGTGTGAGTTTCCCTACTCCACACCTTCGGTTTCTTCTGGTTGGATGGGAGAATCACCACTGTGTGATGTCTTGATACACGAGAAGCGATCCAAAAGGTTACAGAGGAGAGGGGAAATGCTTAACCTAGAGATTTAATTTTGCCGTGTCAACTTCATGTTGTATGTAATGTGTGGTGCGGTGTCTAGAGTGTTGGACTGTCATCAGGGAGTCTCTGGTTCACATCTTCACATAGCCATGAATTCACCTGGTGAGCTTGGACCAGTCAGTCTCTCGACTTTACTTTCCAAGGCTGTTGTCAGGATAAAATAGCTGACAATGGTTGGGGGAGAACCATGCATGCTACCTTGAGCTCGTTGGAGAAAAGACTGACTACACACATTCAAGAAATACTAATAGTTCCAGCCTATAATGGGAGCCCTGACTTTATGGCTGATAGGGGTATTACATATGATTTAAATTGCCTTGCAGATCTCTATCATGTTATTGATCTAAACTTATTGCTAATGCAAAAGAGAAGATGAAAGGCAGACATTTGTTTGCATTTATGGTTTTAATCATTTGAAGCCATAATTGCTTTCAGCCCTGTTGGCGGGCAGGGGAAGTACCTCATCTGAAGTTCTACCACGTTATTGGTTCTGGCTTCTATCTGTGCAGTGCAGAATGGGCACCTTGCTAAAGTGTGCCTACTTCTCTTCTCCGCAGAGACAAGGATACAGTGCCCCTTCCAGATTGCCACTATTTTGTGAATGGGATTCAGTCACACCAGCAAATTTAGGTTGTGCAGTTAAAGTGGGTTTGGCTCTCTTGCATAATGAATACACTTTTAAAAATAAGACTTTTTGTAGGAAGCTAATTGATGAAAAATTGCACTGAAAAGTGTAGGATAACAACGGCTTGATCTGACATCTTATAGCATCCCCACCTTTTGCAAACAGATCATGAAGAATGTTCAATAAACAGGTCATCTGGAAGAGACTAGTGTTGGAAAAAACATGGAAAAATAATTTCCACTGTTGCTGTTTTAGGTACTCTGCAAAGTTACCCATGGTGAGACATGCATGCAGAATCTTATTAAAAGATCAGTTATTATTCTGTGTTTTTTGAGACCACTATTTTTAACTGTCAACACAGTACAGAACTCCCAGCTATAATGTGTACATGGAATGTTTTTATACCAGTACAGTATAGCTTGCCAAAGGCACATTGTGATGGATGGGAAGCTTGTGTATTTTATATTTTTGATGTTTATACTATGCCATCAGTGTTCATTGTGCCTTACAGCACCATACGGGCAAATTGGGCATCTCTCTGCTCAGAAAGAGCTTGCACTCGAAAACTAACAACAAGGGGAAAGGGAAAGGGAAAGGAGAGAAGAATGTGGGCAAAGGCCAATGCATGTACTTAATTAAATTAAATTAAAAAGAAACATTGTTCAACTGAAACCCCTGGGTCACTTATATCACCAGGGCAATCATTTTCATTATCTAAAACTTGTTCAGGGGTCCCTCCTCAGCAGCTGGGGCAAACACTCTTTAATAGGGAGGGTGTTAAATTCAGAAACTGAAGATAATGCAACAAAATCTATTGAACAGAAGGAAAGGAGGGATCTCTCTGTGTTTGACAGGGGAGAGGGAAGGAATCCATCCATCCTTATTTAGAGTGTATCCGTTCCACTTGGCTTCCCCCATTGTGTAACCACTTCCTTTTTCTCATAATTAAAATGATCCTTCCCTTCCTATTTTTCTGTTTGTCTAAAAAGAAAATGAAAAAGGATCAACCTGGTTTAACAGTAACTTAATAACTTAACCAAATAATTTATTTAATGCCGATTGCTTTAACAAATACTGTTAGCTAAATAGGACTAACATTTAGGGTGTTTTCTGCTGAGTTGTCTCTTTCTACAGCTTCTTGTTGTCCTGTTGTCTTGTAGACCAATAGAACAATGTGCTTCCATGGTGTCCTGTGAGATGCTCAGTGCAACACCAAGTTTGCACTTAGCATCACACTTTTCATGTTGGCAAGGCGTGGGCCAAGGTGCTGCCTTAGGTGGCCTTGCCCTTTCATACCTGGGGGAAGAAGGGGGGTCAGCAGGGGGTGGGGGAGAGGGCCCAACAAAACTTCAGTCTCCAGC
Organism: Podarcis cretensis; assembly: GCF_951804945.1. Lineage (NCBI taxonomy): Eukaryota > Metazoa > Chordata > Lepidosauria > Squamata > Lacertidae > Podarcis > Podarcis cretensis. The sequence continues at coordinate 27,746,785 of NC_137173.1, read as the reverse complement.
AACTCCCTCCAAACTACGCTAAAGTTTGGTTTCAGCTAGGCATTAGCAAAGGCTGCACAGAAAAGGTGGTTTTGAGAAATTGTTGACACTTGATACAAGGTTTGCTGAAAAAACTTGGGTAGGATAGGGTAGAGAGTACATGTTTATGGATGTATGCATATCTGTGGATGTTTTCATAGTTAATGGCAAAATTACTATTGGAAATTGTGCGCTCTCTCTCTCTCTGTCTGTGTGTACACACACACTCTGCTTCATACAGAATTCACTAAAATTATATAATTGATTCTCTTTTAAAATGCACTTTTTGCAGTTAATACAGTGGCAGTGTCTTTAACGTTCAAGAGTCGTCACCAGCGAAATTGCTTCCAGGCTGCTTTTGCTTAGTAATCCCCACCCCCCATAAAACCAAATTACAGGGTTAAGTGTTATTGAATATCTACATGTTTGCAAGCCCTGCTCTGATCAAACAACTTTTATTTTTGCAGCAAAAGGCCGAGCAGAGCTGCTTAAGATTAATCTTCGGGAAGTAGAACTGGATCCTGACATCAGCCTGGAAGAAATTGCTGAGAAGATCGAAGGCTACTCTGGTGCTGACATCACTAATGTTTGCAGGTATCCTATTTCCTGGGTTTGCAAGCTAAAGAAAAATGGAATTGCTAGGCAAACTACACATACTGAATGCTTTTTTGAGTACATTGCTGACGACTCAATCTTTTGCCTTTACGTCAGTGCTTTTAAAATTCTCCTTCCCTGGAAACCCTTTCTGCATCAAATAGTTTGCTGAGGAACCAGCACGAAGCCCAGAGTGTTGCATAAGATCTTGGAACCGTTTGGCGGGCCATACACTCAGTTCACACAGAAGGCAGATTAGGTTTCTTAGGTCTTACTGTTGTTCCTTGTGAACTGATAACCCGAAAAGACATGTATTGCAGGGGAAGCTTGTTTGCCACTATGGATCTTCTCATTGAAGGACCCTTAATAGGTGTCTGAGGAATGTAAGTTTCTCCTAGCACTAGAACTCAGGGTATTTCCAATGATCAAGGGAATGGAGCAACCAGTGGCGTCACAATGGGGGGGGGGCGGTAAACCCCGGGTTCCATGCCTGTGGGGGTGACAAGAAGTCACCCTGCGGGGGCTCGTGGCAGAACGAGCAGCTATCACGCCACCACAGACGCTTTTGGAGGATCCTCCATTTATCCTCCATGTGCAGCGTCGCACGCATGTGCAGCGTCGCATACATGTGTGCTGTACGTAGCAATGCCGCACATGCGCTGTATAGCTGTTTGCCGCCAGCAGCATACAGATGGTGCTGGGATCCTCCGCGACTGTAGCGGCGCCAGAGGGATCCTGGCACCGTCCATACGGCACTGGAGTGCTGGCGGCAAACCGCTATACAATGCATGTGCGGCATCGCTACGTACGGCGCATGCGTTGTATGTAGCGATGCCGCACATGCGCCCTACATCGTGACGCTTGCCCCGGGTGTCACGACTCCTTCCTTTGCCCCTGGGAGCAACTCCCGTGTAAGGGTTGCAGCATTGGGGGCTTTTTAGTTTAGAGAAAAGACAAGTAACAGGTGACATGATGGAAGTAAATAAAATTACACATGGCATGGAGGAAGCCGGTAGAGAAAAGGTTTTCTCCCTCTCATAACACTAGCACTCATGGACAGTCAATAAAGCTGGATGCTGGGAGATTTGGCACATGCAAAAGAGTAGTTCATGAACTGAACAATTGCCTCAGCATCTCCATAAATCCTTGCAAAAAGGGGCGGGTGGGTCCTTTTTATCGTTTTAATTATCCTCTGCACATTTACCAGATGCCTTAGTGGATTTCTGTTCCAAAGTGTTGTTTTATGTTACATTAATGTTGGGGGTGTTGGAGATGTGCAAGCTTGTTTCGCCACAGGGGAACGCTGAGATAGCTAAGAATAAATGCTTCTGCATTTCTGCTAGAGGCCTGCAACACAAGAGAGGTAATCAAAATCCATATAGTTCCTAGCACACGGTGTTAGTAATTAGTTCTTGCGAATTTTCCTTTGCAGGGATGCTTCTTTGATGGCAATGAGGCGGCGCATTAATGGCTTATCCCCAGAAGAGATCCGTGCGTTATCTAAAGAAGAGCTTCAGATGCCTGTTACCAAGGGAGACTTTGACCTGGCTCTGAAGAAAATCTCCAAGTCTGTTTCAGCAGCAGACCTGGAGAAATATGAGAAGTGGATGTCAGAATTTGGATCTGCTTAACAGACACCATCTCACAAAGGATTTTAGCTTTTCAGTTATAAAATATTACAAAGACTTAGAAATCTTTTAAGGCTTGAGTTTTTCCTACGGACAAGGACCCTTTTAAACTTTTTTTTGCACTTTAAAGGGAACAAAATAAAATGTTACACAATGAAATCATGGTATTTCATGGATGAATACTAAAAGCTGTAAATGTAGCAAGGGAATCCTATGTGTTTTTGGTTGTCTGCACTTTTTTTTAACACTAGTTCCCAGTGTCCTGATTTTCACGTTCTAGTCTTTCCTGGCTTTTATCTGCCAATCAGATATAGGACTCTGCAGGAAAAAGTTGACAAAACCTACTGTTCTGTACTCTTGTTGTTGGGTCATATTGTTTGTCTAGTTAGAACCTGATTCCTTGAACGTAGGACTGGTATTTTTATTCGTTGCCTCTCCCCCTCTGTTTAGAGAGCTCATCAGTATGATCTAAGTTGAAAATACCGAGATCACTTTACACTGCAGTCACGTTGTCATGGCTACAGTCGTATTTACTAGAACACTAATAATCATATAAAATGTGAAAGGGAGGTGCATACCTCCAAAATATACAGTGTGGCCAGTTACAGCTCTTTGCCATCTTTTGCTCCCAGCTCTGAAGAAAAATACATGTACTTTTCTCTCCTCTTGTGTTCACTGCAGCTGGCACCAGGAGAAGTGCAGTGAATGCTATCGCTGCTTAAAGCGTGGAGCAGCCCATCATAGAAATCATGTATCACAACCTTGATGTTTGAAATCTCAGGGCTGCTCTCATTGCAGTTTTACAGTTGTGTCAATCTATGGATTTCGCTGGATCTACTGCTGTCTTTGATTTCTCATTGTAAACCACTGTAAGCAAAAGTTTGGTAAGGGCAGATAAATTCCAGAGGTTATAGTGGCTTAACTCTCCAGAGTAGGTCATGTTAAATGAGTGTACATCTTGCACTTTTTCATGCTTTGTTAGTGCCAGTTGCACCTTTGCAGTATAAGATACCAAGGTGGAACACTTGTGGAAACTAAACTTGAAGATATAGAGCCGTCATCCTTGACATCCAGGAATAATCTCTCCTTCTCCCCCATCCCACCCTTATTTCTGGTGCTTTCTAGCATTTAAATTTACTTTTGCATATTTCATCTGTTTTTTCAGATATGACAAATTGGTTCTCATCTCTGCATAATATTACCAAGGGTCCACGGACATGAAAAGAGGCACACAACAATGGCTTGTTCTTTGGGGCCCTTCAAAAATAATGTATCGCTCACTTCTTGAACTTGTTTTGGGTGTATGTGTGTGGAACTCGTTATCAAAAGTTATGTATTTGGAAATGAATGTATATGATCAGAACTGCAATTGAATCTGGCTGTAGGAGAGTTACATGAATCACCTAAACCTAAGGCAAGGTTTCCAGTTTAGAAAACAAAACAAAACAGGAATGTCATGTAAATCGGTCTTAGACATCTTGAAATGATCAATAGGCATTTCCAAGCCACCTGTTCATTTGGCAACTCATTTAAAATAATTTGCATTTCTGCCCTTTAAAGCACTGCAAGATGTAGGGGTTTTCAGATGTCAAGCATGCTGGTGCAAGGATGTTTAGTTGTGCTTGGAAATTTCCCTCCATCCCTTATCCCCGCACATCTCCTAAATTTGCTCTAGATTAAGGTAGGGAAAAAACCCAGAACAGATTTAGGGGCCACACAGAGAAGTTCTATGGTGTAGATAAGAGTTCTTGCACTGGCAGAAGCGTTCAGTTGGATATTGCTCTCTGACACCAGTGAGTCACCTGGGAGTAGAGCTACTCCCTGTATAGATCTCTACTGGTCTTGCCACCACCAGCTGTGTTAGACCAAGGACAAGTATGTTCTATGCTTTGTGGGTGGCACAGTAAAAAAGAAAGAGTGGTCAAGACATTGCATTACCTGGTGTCTTTTCCTGGAGGTGTCTTTCCCCCAGTTCAGTACTGCAGTGCTAAATCAGCTATCAGGAAAACTTCCGCCCAGGCCCGGCCTTAGTTTAGTTTCCACCTAGATCTCCAAACTACTAACAGGGAGCTTTTCCTTATAAGGGCTCCCTGCATTGTTACTTATTCATTGTAATAGCCACCTCGTCAACATAGCACTTGCTAGACGTGTCCAGAACTACAGATGTGACTTGGTTCCATAAGAGAAGCAAGAGTGTTTACGTAGCAGAGTCCCATCATACCATATGCAGCCAGCTATAAAGGTTGTGTTGGGTTTCTTTACTTTGTTTTAACACAGAAGAAGATGTATTGGGTCAAGACTGTGAATGATGCACTGTGTTCATCTCCAACAAAAGGCAGCTCTACTTTGTGGAAAATAATAATAAATGTCCTAATGGTGACTCGCTTTTTTCTTTTTATGTGGTGCTGTGTGTTCTGTGTACATATTCTGTTGTGTTCCTGGTGTGGCTGAGTTGGATTTCCTGCTTTGGGAGCGTAAGAGGAGCATGACACCTTATAGAGCTTTCCCCCTGTTTTGCCAGCATTATCTCCAGTAGTTCTTTTCGCTGTCTCCCTTTGGGAAGGTAGCTGGCAACATCATCAAAGTACTTAAGGAATGAAAGGGCTGTCATGGAAAAGGCAACACTCTCTTGGGACCCACCACTTTCCCTCTCGCAGTAGGAGCTGTCTGATTCATGCCAGTAGCCATTTGTGTACTTCAGAAATGGCAGAACTTGGTGAATATAAATGCAGGATGGTTTTGATCCTGTTGTATTCTGGTGTCGATTGTGTGCACAAATAGGATGTAATACGTTGGACATTGCAAAGATATGGCTACCTGTGACTAGGTTTAATAGAATGTATTTGTGAATAAGTTAAAATGGGTGTGTGTATGGGGTGTGAAGGGAGGGGTAGTACCTCTGGTGGGGGATATGTCATGCTCCTCCTGGGCTAGTTTGTCTGCCTTTGGTCTCCATCCTGCACTCAGCTCTCACCTGTGGCTCCTGGAAGCTGTCAACATGTGACAGTGGTCACACCCTGAGAAACAGCTTTGATTGGCCGGCTAAACCAGGTGAGGGTATCTGATGGGTCTCAAATCCTCGGTGAGTTAGGAACTTCCCCCTGCATGCAAAGACAGGCTCTGGTGGATTGAGCGGATGAGACCAGTGGGTTCAGTGGTCAAGAAGGCAGTAGAGGGAAGTGAGGGGCAGATGAGTCTTATCAACTTGGGAAGATAGCCCATCTAGGAGAAGGAAAACACTGATCCTAAACTTCTGCTGCCTTGCAAAATATCTTTGGGAGAAGAAAAGGCAAAGGAGTAAACCCTACACAAATTTGGGGTGGAGTCTCTAAGATGGTCGGATGATGCCTTGTATACCTCCTGGCTGTTCCTGCAGCTAAGCTGGTGTCAAATGTCTTACTCTGCTTTCCTTTGGACCACATCAGCAAGGCCAAGGGGGGGGTCTTGTCATCTGGGCATCCCAGGGCCTCCATACACACTGCCCAGGCTTGGAAGGGACCCCAAGGGTCATCTAGTCCAACCACCCCTGCAATGTAGGATTTTTGGGGGGGAGGCACTGGTTGATTGGTCACATTCACACCATACATACAAAACACATTAGTCTCCACCCCCCAAATCTTGTGAACTGCAGCTTACCCATCACCAAACTACAATTCCTGGCATCCTGAACACACTAGTTCTCAGGATTCTTGGGAGGAAGACGTGCTTGAAATATATGATGTGAGTAGGAACAGCAGTTTGACCATGGCGCGACTCCCCTGTGATGAAAAGTTGCCGTGTCTGGGGTGTTTTAATTTAGAGAAAAGGTGTGTAAGCGGTGACATGATCAAATTGTTCACGGCATAGAGAAAGTGGATAGAGAAAAGTTTTGTTTCCCCCCCAAGCACTAGAACTTGTGGACATGCAATGAAGCTGAATTTTGGAAGATTCACAACAGCTAAAACAATTTCTTCATGCAGTGCATAGTTAGTTGCTTCCACATGAGGCAGTGATAGCCACCGACTTGGATAGCTTTAAAGGAGGATTGGATAAATTCATGGAGGGGAGGGTTGTTGATGGCTACTAGCCAGGAAGGATATGTTAAGCCTCCTCTGTTTGAGGAAGCAGTCCTTCTGAACTCTTGTTGCTGGACACCAAAGGAGGGGAGAGCACACTTGTGCTCGGATCCTGCTTGCTGGGTTCCCAGTGAGGACAGGATTAGTTGGGCCTGATTCAGCAGGTGTCACAGTCTGGTTCATGGGCGATCGAAGTCCTGGCAGGGGACATCAGGACCGGGAGCAAGATGGCAGGGTGGGAGCAGGAATGGGGGTCCAGAAGCCAGGAGTCAGGAAGCCAAGAGTCTGAGGGTCAGAGAGCTGGGAGGCACAAAGTCAGGGGTCTGAGGATCAAGAAGGAGGGAGTCAAGAAGCCGAGGTTCAAGGATCAGGAAGCAAGAAGCCAAACGCAGCAAGGCAGGGAGCGTGTTGCTGTGGCAGAGCCAAAGGGAAATGCTGACCTTATATCTCTTCCCAGCTCTTGCCAGCAGGTGCTGTGAGTTACCAATCGGCCTCAGCTGTAAGGCCGCACCTTGCCTCTTCAGAACAAACTTAGGAAGGTCCCAGTCCTGCAAAGTCCTATTGGTCACAGGGCCTGGCTCCTGCACGTACACCTGACAGCAGGCACTGTTATTAATTGAACTAACTACTTAGAGGGGTGGTGAGCTCTCCCTTGCTGGAGTTCTTCAAACAGAGGCCGGTTGGGGGTCCTCTGTTTCTGCACCAGATGGAGTTGGATGAGATGATCTGTATGGCTCCTTCCAAAGGAGGGTTTGACCAAGACATTTGGGCACCTGAGGCAGACCCTAAAATGCTCCCCACCAAGAAAAAATGGGATCAGGGAAGATCTACATCAGGAGCAGGGGCGGGCGAGAAAGATTGACATCAGGATCTGCTTTCCCTGCCGCCTGAGGTGGTTGCCTCACCTTGCCTCAAGCGTGGGCCAGGACTACATCCAAGTCTCTGTCTTGTCTGCATAGAAGTACGAAAAAGTATCAATACTTCTCTCTAGGAGGAAGTCAAAATCACTTCTAGGTTATGTAACTTAATAGACCAAAGTGTTGTCCTTCATGAGTCACTTGTTTGTCTGAAATTACTGAAATTTTCTATTTCTCATCACCAATGTTCCTTCTCTTACCTATTGGGGGGTGGGTGTCTAATAGTTTCTTAACTGCGGGTGTGCTTGTATAGTCTGTGGCAACGATTATACCTGAACTGACAATTGCATGCAAGAGCTGAGTGAGGGGGGGTGGGCGGGAGTCATTGTGATGATGAAAGTGAGAGGAAATGAGCCGTATGCCAAATGGGCTGCATGTAATGGAAACCATAGCAACTCCAAGAGAGGTTTATAAATACCATATCACACAGGCTAAGTGAATTACTCCAAGGATTTGCAGGTAACACTTCAGGACCTGGACAGAGAAAATGAGTGCAACATACAGGAGTGCCAGCCGGGAAGATGTGGTGTTACCAAATGGTGGATCAGACCAGTGGCCCCTCTGGTCCAGCATTCTGTTCTCACAGTGGCCAACCAGATGCCCGTGGGAAAAACCTGCAAACGGGATCTGAGCACAAGAGCACTATCCCCTTCATTAAAAAAAAATAAAGTTAAATGTAAAGGACCCCTGACAGTTAAGTCCAGTCACGAATGACTATGGGCTTGCGGCGCTCATCTTGCTTTACTGGCTGAGGGAGTTTGTCCGCAGACAGTTTCTCCGGATCATGTGGCCAGCATGACTAAGCCGCTTCTGGCAAACCAGAGCAGTGCACGGAAATGCTGTGTACCTTCCTGCCAGAGCAGTACCTATTTATCTGCTTGCACTTCGTGCTTTTGAACTGCTAGGTTGGCAGGAGCTGGGACTGAGCAACGGGAGCTCACCCCATCGCAGGGATTTGAACCGCTGACCTTCCGATCAGCAAGCCCTAGCCTCAGTGGTTTAGACCACAGCGCCACCCTCTCCTGCTTTTTTCTGTCCTGTGTCTTGCAACATTCAGCTTCGCTGGGTGCCCACGAGTTCTAGTGTTATGAGAGAGGGAGAAAAACTTTCTCTACTTTCTCTATGCCATGCATAATTTTATAAACTTCTATTATGTCGCCTCTTCCTTGCCTGTTCTCTAAGCTGGTTTAGAGAGCAAAAAAAGAGATGATCCATAGTTACTGCTCGCCTGCTTTTTTGCCCATGCTCCTTTGAATGGATGACATGGACTGGTTGGATGCAGAGGATGGTGGGAGGAACCAGCCCTTGTGACAAGCTTCCCACCCCACTGGCCTCCCAGAACCAGGAGAGGCATGAAGCAGGAGGGGTAGAGACAGGCATGCAGGCGCAGTCTCTGATTGCTTGGGGGGGGGAGGGACTGGAGAGGAAGAGACCTAGACAGTTGCAGGGACGAAAGACCTACTGGAGATGGGTTGCTGTGCTCCTCAGGTCTTGCACTCCTGTGTAGATCCTATTTTGCTAGTAAACTCAAACTTGCTTGGTGTCATTTACTGCTGCCTCACTCCTATCAATGAACTGCTTAATTGGATTACTAGGCTGTACTGGTTGCTTTGTAGGGCTCGTTATCCTGCTGTGACTGTGCTCCTAGATGTTAAACGTGTGTGTGTGTGTGTGTGTGTGTGTGTGTGTGTGTGTCATGCTGAAGCTGCCAAACTGGAGACTTGGATTCAGTTTCCTGTTCCCCTAACTCTCTTTTTTAATATAATATTTTTTATTAATTTCCCATTAATAATAATCCAGTATGAGCTGCATTGATAAAATACCAAATCATAATACAATTAAATGAGCCAATTATTGCATTCTAAATTAAACAGGTTTGGGTGACTTCCCATGTTCTGATTTGGAGAGATGCTATTGTTATTCCTTCTTCTGACTTCCATTCTTATTTAATCCAAATAATACAATTCCAATGTTAATCCTTTATCTTAGCAGCCACTGACGTAATGACTTCCGTTCGTATTTAACTGTTCCATATCTGTTAATTTGTCAGAGGGGTTTACATCTTATAACTTTCTATATTCTAATGTTTGTCTTTCCTTTCCTGTTGCAATCCGTTATTTCTGGCATTCCCCGCCCCCCCCCACTCCGAGAACTTAATTCTTACTGCACAATCCTCTCCCCCATCTTTCTTTGGCATCTAGCCTTTGCTCTGGGCAGACATCCAGCATTTCTCTTTGATCTCTTACCATCCGTTAACAAGCTGGTATCTCTCCCAAGCTGTAATAAATTAAAGTCAGGGTCCTCATTAGGGTGGTATACAAAACATCCCATATTCCACACAGTTCTACTCTTTCAATTAGTCCATAAAAATTATGAAGTTTTTGTTGATTCCCTCTCTCATTCCATTAATAGCTGCAATCCATTGATAATTATATTCCATTAGAATTTTTCTTTCTTTCTTCCGTGAAGGGTTGCCAAATCATAAAACAATGTAGTGCATATATAGAGAAGAAACAAAGGCTTCCCTCCACCCACCTTCCAATCCGGTTATGACATAGCCCTCTCCAGATCGAGACCTTGGCACTCAGTGGCTCAGCAGGTTATCTTATCTCCAGAACATGTCTGTTTCTTAAGTTCAAATTCATATCTATCTTAAAATACAGGAACCGCCGCTCATAGTGACTGTGTTGGAGAGTTACCAATAGGTGCAGTGCTATGCACTCAGCGACTCCTGCCCCCGCATCGTAGAAGCGAGAAGCAGGTATTGGATGATCTGTGAGTGAGACCTCACCCCCCTGACCAGGGTGGGGGGCTTGCAAGGATAATTACTCTCAGATTATGCTTAATTGGCTGCATGCCCAGCCTCCGCTATCATGGGAGCTGCTGTTCATGACGGCTCGAGCCGGAAGTCCCTGTTCCCCTAACTCTCAAGGAGACCACCCTAAGGCAGTGGGAATCCTATGCCCCCTGGTTGTGGCAACAGAAAGAAAGAACTGCCCAGCCCTGTAGGGAACCAGGGACTGCCTGACCATTAACCCATAGACCACTCCAATGCTATGAATGCACAAGAAAGAGACTGTCTGGAGACCCTTCCATTGGTGTTTAACCACAGGACATATTGAAGTTTAATATGCTTCAGATTGGGCTATGTTCAACATTGAAAACTCCAAAATGGCTGCCCTGTTAATTTATAGTTCTGGTTGCTTCCAGGTGATCTGAATGCGGAACACTCCCCTGCAGGGACGTTGCATCAGAGCAAGGGTCATGCCATACTTTCTTGTGTGTTTCTCCATCACTTTCCTTGTTACAAAAAGTCTGATGGGGGAGGCGGATCATGACTATTACACAAGACCTCCAAATCAACATCAATTGTGCCACCTGAATTTGCTGGTCTGTGATTGAATCCCACCCAAAAATAGCACCAGGCTGGAAGTGTTCTTTGCCAGCTTGTTTGGTTCAGCTTGGCACATGCAGCCCTCTGGAGGGGACTTTGAAGAATCTATTTCCAGCATGCGAAGATTAAAGGCAATGAAGATTAACACATTATCAGCATATGGCACCATCGCTTGGCTTCTTCTGATGTGATATGTTGTGTGTGTGTGTGTGTGTGTGTGTGTGTGTGTGTGTTGCTTGTGTGTGTTGCTGCTAAAGAGCTACGTGCAAATATCCGTTTGCTCTAATTATCTTGGCTCTTTCTTCCATGATGCTTGAAGCTCAGGCCTTGCAATATTATGTTCCTCATTTCCTAGTGCCGGCTCCTGAAAAAGTGCTGAGCTGTGGGGGGGCAGCCAGCAAACACAGAATAGACAGTTTTGTGGAAAATGCAGCAACCGCAGCTTTCGTAGAGCTGGGAATTGCAGGCACATTTTGCTGTACATAACAAGCACATCAGTGCAACTTGGGCTTGAACAAGGAAGGGAGAGGACTGTATCACTTCAGACTGCAGGTCACAGTTCTGCATGGTTGGTTGTGTCTAGTAATTTCTTGCAAGTGGAAAACTAGCATAATAGGGAGAGGGCTGGCACCTTTTCTGTGGTGTGCTGGTTCTTGCCTTCCACAATGTTTTGGTTTTTAACCCAGCACAACAATTGGCAGCAATATGTCACACCTATAGTCTGAAGTGAAATGCTCCACTCTGACTCCTCAAGTGCCTCTTTGCACAGCCTGTGTGCACCAGGCCTCAGTCAGCTTACTTTACGGCACATTCTAGAAGTTTCTTGAGCAATCCCCTGACCAGGGGCCAGACCAAAAAATGTTGGCACCTGAAGCAAGCCACAAAATGGTGCCCGTCTCAAGCCATCAGGGAAGAAAGGAGAAGTGAAGCTCTACATCAGGAACAGGGGAGGAGTAAAGCTCTACATGGGATGTGTTCCTTGGAGGCCAGATCTTCTGCCCCGTAGGTCCTGCCACCTGAGGCGGTCACCTCACCTTACCACATGGGAGGGCCGGCCGTGCCCCTGACCAAACTGCAATTCTCTGGCCAGTAGCTATGAGTGCCTCTCATTAAATGATTGAGAGTAAGACTGAGGTGTATGCCACCTTTCCAATGTTAAAACTATGCTCAGCTGGGCTTAAAGGTAAAGGGACCCCTGACCATTAGGTCCAGTCATGGCCGACTCTGGGGTGGTGGCACTCATCTCGCTTTATTGGCCGAGGGAGCTGGCGTACAGCTTCCGGGTCATGTGGCCAGCATGACTAAGCCGCTTCTGGAGAACCAGAGCAGCACACGGAAACACAGTTTACCTTCCTGCCGGAGCGGTACCTATTTATCTACTTGCACTTTGACGTGCTTTTGAACTGCTAGGTTGGCAGGGGAAGGGACTGAGCAACGGGAGCTCATCCCATCGTGGGGATTCGAACTGGGCTTACCACATATTAAAAAAACACATAATTACAAACAAAAGCAGACATAAACAATTAATAAAGCATCCAAAAGTAAGCAACCGAATTGATCAATTTCCACATAAATCATAAGAGGAGCCAAAATAAAGATAAAAAAATTAACATCATCAACCGCAACCCCCCCCCCCAACAATATCCCTGCCCAAGAGTCTTGTTATGAGTTTGTGGGTGCTAGACATTTGTAAATTCCTGGATTTAGTAAGTGTTAGAATGTAATCAAATTTGGGGGTGTTAAGATGTGTGCCAGACTACTGTAATCGCTGGATCTAGCAACTGTTTACAGGTAATTAAGCCAGGCTAGCTTCCTCTTGAGGTGATAAGACTCAAGTGTTGGTCCATTAAGAGAACAAAGCATCAAAGGGGCTCTCAATGCTCCAGGAGCATCAACCCCACTAGAAACACCCACCTGGAAGCACCTTTGAGCTCAGGCTGCAGAGCTCTTCCCGTGAAATCTCAAATAAACAGAAAGTCCTTGTCTTTCTCCCCTGATAAATTTTTTCCTCTCCCTGTTGATATTCTAGGTTCTCTTGGCACACACATTCTCTCTCTCTCTCTCAATCTCTCCCTCCGGGTTGTCATGACAATTCAAGATATTTTACTGTGTAAAGGAGACAGCATCAGGAAAACGAGAGTTGTGCCTGAGTGGCTTACACACAAAGCATCTACTCAGCAGGCTTGTCAGTGAGCTCTCAATTTAAACTATTGATTCACCCATGGCCTTGTTATCTGTCGTTAAAGATTCTCGGAATTCCCCTGTGCATAAAGATTTAGGCTGCTTCCAGACTAATCTTGCAGGTATGATTCAATCATATGCTGGCAAATTTAGGATGCATGATTAAAGTGGATTTGGTGTGCCAAACAAAGCTGATAATGGATGCTCTGAGCCACTGAGCTCACCTGGGCCTCTAGTGACAGCAATGGATCTAGGAGCACCCCCAAACTACATCCATGCTCTTTACAGAGAAATTTAGTGGGTTCCATGACCACCTGGCAGTCTCAAGAATGACTATATATCTGACTATATAAGAATGACTATATATCTGTGGGGAACTGCAGTCAATCATAAATATTCATGAGTACTAGTTAGTTCATGAAGGGGATAAGACCACAGAGTTAGATTCCTAGACTCAGTTGGATCACACCACCTCTTCTCCAACAGGGCTCTGAAATATACTTTCTGAAATATATAGTAGCTGAGGAAACTTCACAAGCTTCACCTCCAGCAGTACAGGGTATAATCTACACACATATTTAAAAATGCTGTGAAAATGCTTTAAAAAAAAAAAAGTTTTGAAAAATACATTGAATTTGGCATAGCTCACTGTCGCCATCTAGTGTCACATTTGTATATTGCACATTTGAAACGTTCTCTTTGCAGCTGTATAGCTGAGTCCTAGGTCTCCTTCTGGGGCAATGCAGAGACTGTAACACAATGCGATTGCGCCAACAATACTCTTTAGTGTCTGTCTATATAAACCACAGCACTGGGAAAGGGGCTGGCAACGAGAATCACGGTGGTTGTTTGGAAGTTTTTCCTATTGCGCTTTATGTATGTAAAAAAATGAATGTGAAATGTTGACTGTTGGCTGTTAGTAGCTGAGCTGGTCCCTGGGGGGAGGGTTACAGTGCGGTGTGGTCTAAGTCTGGTCCTAGGTCAAGGGTAAGGAGGCTGTCCGTCAGGGGCGAAGCAAGGTCCAAAGCGAGGAGTCGGGCATGGTCAGGAACTTGGGAGAGCAGGTCAGGGTGCCGGCAGGAACAGGGTACCAACGATGTTGCTCCGGCAACCTGGGACTGGGTGGGCTGGCCTTTATCTCCTCCAAGGCATAGGGTGGCCCCGGTCCACAGGTGCCTCACCTCCCCTGGCCTGGAGGCAAACACTCCTCCTGAGAGAAGTTCCTTCCGCCTCTCTGCCCTGAGCCTCTGCAGCTCAGGAGAGGCTGGAGGGTTACTGGACCCAGAAGCAACCTCACCTTCCCCTGACAGGGCTGGGAGAGGAGCACCTGCAGGCAATGGGTCCTCGATCACCTCCAGAGCCAGAGCGGATTCAGCTGGTGTCTGCTCCTGAGGATCCGGCACAGGTGAGGGCCCTTCAGATTCAAGCCCCTGCCCCGGCTCAGCCGGCCCTGGAGGCGGGGACTCCTGTGCAGGCTGGGATTCCTCAGGTTCAGCCTCTGAATCAGATTCCCAGGCCATCACAGTATCTCTGGATGAGTCCTGATAAACTAGATCTGTTTGATCCCATTGATTGCAGTAGGATTAAAGAGCCTGAAACTGAATCTTGCCTGGTTAACAGGTCTCTGGATCTGCTGCAAGCAGCTGCTGTTCCATAAACAATTATTCTTTGGGTGGAGCTGCCCTCTACTGTTCTGGTTATGTAAGACTATGCAATTGTTTATTGTTTCAGAAACTATCTGCATCATTTTTCACAGCTGCCACCGTCCTCTAATACTGAATCAGATCAATGGACCAGCTATTTGAGGTTATGTTCATTCTTGCCTTGAAGCGAAGTCATATATAGGTCTCTCTCCCATCCCTGGTACCTGCAAGAGATGTAAGAGAGATGCCGGGATCGGACCTGGGAGCCACATGCATGCCAGCAGGGTTGGATTAAGGCCCTTAGGGGCCCTAAGCACTGGAAAAATTAGGGTGCCCTTCCCCCATGTAGTTCAAAATAAAAACCAAGTTAAACTATAAAATTAAAAAATTCCAAAATGACACAAAACTTAAATGTATGATGAAACATATGGGCATGTGTGTCATGTGCAACATGTCGGGATCTGATTTCCTTGCATTATTTTGATCTATGTCAGTAGGATGCCCCCTAGTTTAGGTGGGGATAAGTAATAAAAAAGTGGGGATAAGTAATAAAAAGAGAACAAAAAAAACTGGGGAAGAGTGTGAAGTGTAACAAGGTTCTGATTTCCCCCCTGATGGCTACTTTGGTGATTTTTTTTCTTTTTTTTGAAATATCAAATCCCAATTTTTTCTTTTAAAAAAGTTTTCACATCTCTTTCTCGCTTTCTCTCCCTCTCTCTCCTTTGGGTTCCCCTGCTTTGCTACTTGCCCTAAGCACCGTGCTTAGGCTACCTAGTGGGCAATCTAGCCTTGTACGCTAGACAATTTACTTCAGGGTATGATTTTTATTTATTTTTTGTACATATTAGTTGACAGGACAAGTGCTTTGCAAAATCTGGAGCAGTGCGAATTTCAAACGATGGCTGTGTTCCTGTTCACACATCTTTTCATAAGCTGCAAATTTGGTAGATTCGGCTTTAAACACGAACGGATTTGAATTCCTACCCACCCCCGCCAGTTGTAGCCAGAGGCCACATTCACACCATACATTTAAAACACTATGATATCACTTTAAACAGTTATGGCTTCCCTCTAAGAATCCTGGGAGTTGTAGTTTGTTAAGGGTGCTGAGAGTTCCCCTCACGGAGCTACAATTCCCAGCATGGTTTAACAATCAATCCCTCTTCCCAGGGAGTGCTGGTAAAACACTGTGCATTAATAAAATACCACCATATTGCTATGCGCAGCCCTGATATTATGCCAGAGGGTGTTATATACATACATTAACAAATGCTTGTGATTTAAGACAACCTTCCCTTATCTAGTCCTCTGCAGATGTTTTTGGACTACAATTACAACCATCCCCAGCAAAAACATCTGGGGAACACTAAATTGGGGAAGGCTGGCTTAAGACAAAGCTGTGTGTTTGATGCTGATTGCCCCATCCCAGGGGACAGGAGAAACTGAACTGAGATGTTTTGGGGGCAGCTGCCTGTCACTTGTCTCTTTTCATAATGTGAGATGTATCTGCCTTTTGTAAGAGCTTCAGAGAAGAGGAAGGGAAGATGTAGGAACTGCATGAACAAGAAAGTCAGGAAATGAGTTGCCAAAATAAAAAAGTTATTTTTATGTAAAACAGTTCCTTAACTAGCCTTCAGGCTATATCCCAAGATGTGGGGGGAAATAACATACCAAGTGGAGGTGAAAGCGCATGTCAGCTAATCAATAAAAATTAATTCACAAATCATGAATTATAAAAGACAGATTTTAATTCGAGCTGCTCTGGTCACAGTGAGTTCAGTGCCAACAGCATGCATTTCAGCAATCTGTGTTTATGATTCAAGCACTGCATTTAAGATAGTCTTACCAAGGTTAAATGATGGATTGTCCATTACTTATTCAAGAAAAACAGTTTCCTATATCTTCTCTGATATCTCCTGCTTTGAGACCACAGAGTGTTGAATGGAATGGCATGGTTAGCTGAATGGGTTTGAAGAAAGACAGAAGACACGGATCACCATGATTCTTAAAAAGAAAGTTTTAGCATGCAAGGAAAAACTGACTGGGACAGAAAACAATTCAGAGAAAAAGCAATGAAATAACCATTTCAAATGTTGGTTAACTATGGACAATAAGCTCCACTTCCATGAAATGTACTTGTGCAGTGCAAATATTAAATGCTTAACACAATTTGAGATCTGCTTTTGTTTATGTAAGTTTCTTTTAAGCAAATGCCTTGTTTCTCCTTCCGTTGTCCTACAATCAGCATTAAAATCTTGCTGATTAATTCCATTTCTAGGCTGGCCATTTATGATTCACACAAACAAACAAACAAACAAACAAACAAACAAACCCATCACCAATCGAATGTGCATATGCTAGTTTTTCTGTCTAGCTGCAAATGTGAAAACAATTCTTATAATTTCCATAGAAATACAGGCTGTGGACCAGGTGCCTTGTGTGTCTGCTCTGACTGCTGCCCGGATGCTAGCCAGTGATGGGCAACTTTAAGGCTCTTTTCTTCCATCTTACAGTGAAGTTGGTTAGGCTAAGAGACAGAGACTGGCCCAAGGTCACCCAGCGAGCATACTGTCTAACTGAGGATTTGAACCACACCACCACTCTGAACTCCAGCTCACATCAACCTCAGCCAGTGTGGCCAATGGTCAGGGATGATGGAAACTGTGTTCCAGCAACATCTGTAGACAGGTTTCTTCTAAAACCCCTCCTATTCACATGTCTCCTGAGCGGACCAGGCAGGGAAGATTCTGGAGCGCTGGATATTCTCTCAGGCTATTGATGCGGCTGATTTGGATGTGGGTGGGCAAGCAGCAACAGATGTTAATCATTTATGTCATGTTGGTGGCTGAAAGGTTATTGAGAATCAACACCTCCCCAATTTTCTTCAGTTTCCCTGTCTGGCCAGTGGCCACCTAGAGACAATTTTTGCTCATCGAAATCAGCAGAGCATTTCCCCACCCCCAAGCCTGTTTTAGCTCTTTGGTATGCACTTAGAGAAGGGATGTGGGTGGCACTGTGGGTTAAACCACAGAGCCTAGGACTTGCCAATCAGAAGGTTGGTGGTTCGAATCCCCACAATGGGCTGAGCTCCCATTGCTTGGTCCCTGCTCCTGCCAACCTAGCAGTTCGAAAGCTCGTCAAAGTGCAAGTAGATAAATAGGTACCGCTCCGGCGGGAAGGTAAATGGCATTTCTGTGCGCTGCTCTGGTTCGCCAGAAGCGGCTTAGTCATGCTGGCCACATGACCCGGAAGCTGTACGCTGGCTCCCTTGGCCAATAAAGCGAGATGAGCGTCGCAACCCCAGAGTCAGCCACAACTGGACCTAATAGTCAGGGGTCCCCTTACCTTATGCACTTAGAGAAGGTCAACATATTTCCCTTATATTTCTGCCCTGTTATCTTGGTACAGATTGATTATGGATTATATACAGAGACCCTTTTTGTATCTTTACACTGAATACCACTGTGCAAGTCACTGTGCTTAGATTGAATGGCACAAATGTGTTTAGAAAAAAAGTAAAAGCTCAGTGCATGTATCGCGTACCCTGTAGCAGGACATCATCACTGCCCTGAATTTGGCAGAGGAAGACCCAGCACTTTGAAGCCTCTGCCATCAATCATTCTGGGGGAGCCAGAGCGAAATGACCAAGGCACTTCTTTCATTGCTCTGTTGGAAACAGAAATTGTTCGATGCAGGGATAATGTAGCGCCGTCAGGGTGGTATTGGGGTTTTTTGCTTTATTTGTTTCCCTTTTAATTTTCCTCTGATTGATGATAATTGTACAGGACAACAGCAATTTGTGCAAATAGCTTGCTGTAATTTCAGGGAAATGTGGGAATTTTCTGTTGCCCCTGTCTGCCAAATTGCTCACAGTTATTGAAAAGCATAAATAGATATGTAAACCACTCTGAGACTGTTTCCCACTTCAGTTCCCAAGGACAGCAGTGTTTGGCTTTGTTTTGTGGAAAGTATAAAATGAAAATATTTTAATGGGAAACATTTTATCTAAACCTAGCTAGATTTAATCACAGTTATCATATATTTAATTAAAAATTCTCCCAGCATGCTGCTTTGAGAAACTGTTACTGGTTATTCGAATGTATTGTTAATAAGGTTCCAGCTATTCTGCTTGATGATATTCTCTAAATCAAATTCCCACTGAAAGATTGGATTTTTAAAAGTCTATAAGGCTGATCACCACCTCTTCAAAATAAATGTGTCAGCCTAAACTTGGTGAGTTTGCCATTTCACTTATGTGTTTGTATGTGTGACAAAGAGATTTTTGGGATGGAGCCAGACCTGAAGTATGGGTCTTAAGTCACAACTAATTTAAGTCCTATTAATTTAAGTGGATCTTCACTAAGCATGACAATGCCTGGATCCATCTCTTTTTCAGAAATAGCCTTCTTACATGAGAATATTAAGAATGCCTGGTTAGAGAAAAGGCTAGTTTTGAAAATTTTCATATGATGTGGTAATGAGTGATGGTAACAAATAGTTAAATTACAAGTAGTTAGATTATTAGGTTAAATTCCTTTTCATGTACAGTGGTACCTTGGGTTACATACTCCTTGGGCTACAAACACTTCAGGTTACAGACTCCACTAACCCAGAAGTAGTACTTCGGGTTAAGAACTTTACCTCAGGTTGAGAACAGAAATCACATGGCAGTGTTGCAGCAGCAGCAGAGGGAGGCCCCATTAGCTAAAGTGGTACCTCAGGTTAAGAACAGTGTCAGGTTAAGAATGGATCTCTGGAACGAATTAAGTTCGTAACCAGAGGTACCACTGTACTTGAGTGATAATTTTAAAGATTTATTGAAAAGTAGATCAGGCTACATAGCTGAAGTGTTTTTACTGGTACTTAGCTACTGCTGGTCAGAAGTTCCAGACATGGAATGTGATTTGGAATTAGTACATCTCTCTTTTGAGTGTCTGGATGATCTAACCCACACCCTGTAACCCTCCCATTACACCTCATTAAATTTCCATACATTTTCTCAGTGGGTAAAATCCATGTTGTATTTCCCCCCATGATTGTGGTGCAACGTTCACCATTGTGGTTGTTTCAGAGTGCTATTATATTTCATCCTATAGTGCTTTTATATGTGTGTGTGGTTTTGACATTTGTGCTGACGTCAGGTGAGCTATGCTCTACAAAAATATCCTCTAAGTTCCAGTGGCTTTGCACCTGGAAATACATGGATCATTTTGTTTCCAGTTACCCTTGTTACAAGCCATCATTCCAGTCCATTACGGATGTGGGTGGCACTGTGGTCTAAATCACCAAGCCTCTAGGGCCTGCCGATCAGGTTGGCGGTTCAAATCCCTGTGATGGGGTGAGCTCCCGTTGCTCTGTCCCAGCTCCTGCCAACTAAGCAGTTTGAAAGTACGACAGTGCAAGTAGATAGTTACTGCTGTGGCAGGAAGCTAAACAGTGTTTCCGTGCTCTCTTACTTCCGTCACGGTGTTCCGTTGCGCCAGAAGCGGTTTAGTCATGCTGGTCATATGACCTGGAAAGCTGTCTGTGGACAAACACTGGCTTCCTTGGCCTGAAGTGAGATGAGCACTGCACCCCATAGTTGCCTTTGACTGGACTTAACCATCCAGGGATCCTTTACCTTTACCCAGTCCATTGTGTTTGCGGCAGAAATCTCTGCTCCAGATACTGTGCCATTCTAATTTAGAGCTCCTTCACTTTTTTCTGAGTTTGTTACTCATTGAATTTCCCAAATCCCTAGATATCCCTAGATAAATCAGGGGTAAGTTGGGGTGGTGGAGAGAGAAGGAGTACAACCAGGAACATCTACCCTGCTCTCCTTAGTGTTTAGGCCAAGATAGGATCAGCTTGAACTAGCAGACTAACCCTGCTCAGTTCAATCTGATTACCGTATTTTTCGCTCTATAAGATGCACCAGACCATAAGACGCACCTAGTTTTTGGAGAAGGAAAACAAGAAAAAATAATATTCTGACTCTCAGAATATTAGGGATATATTAGGGATAGCTGCGCAGCCTGTATTCGCTCCATAAGACGCACACTCATTCCCCCTTACTTTTTGGGAGGGAAAAAGTGAGTCTTATAGAGCAAAAAAATACGGTACATAATATGCCGTTCTAGGGAGAGGAGCAGTAATGCATTTGAGAAAGTATCAAACTCCCTCCCTTCTGTAGCTATCAGCTTCTGAAGGCCAGGCCACTTTTTTTTGCTACCTGGGCCAAGGACGCTGTTCTTGCAGTGGCCAACCAGATACCTATGGTTTCCACCTCTGCCCCCTGAATTCTCCAGCTCTGGTTTTAATTTAATTTGAACCATCTCTGTTTAAAACCCAGAGGCTATAAATTAGAGACGGCTGTTAAGAACAGCTAAACAAATTGACTTCCTCATTTATTTATTTTTTTAAAATGGCTTTCTCATTTATCCAATTTTGTCCCTTCTTTTTTATGGGTGCTGACTCAGCACTCCCCTGAGCTTGCTGGTGTGTTTTCCCCTTAGCTTTCCCTGCCCCCCCTCCCCCCAGTTTTGATGGATCAGAGCAATTAGCTCTGTGCACATTGATCTGTTTCCTGGTATTTCACTTCTATCTGGCCCAGGGGCTTTCATGCCCTATGAGCACGAGAGTCGTTGTGCAACAGTAAATGTGATTTCTTCTGTATTCTATAAGAAGTTCATTGACACCTTCCAGTCATGTTAGAATCATAGAATCGTAGAGCTGGAAGGGACCCTAGGAGTCATCTAGTCAAACTCAGGAATCTCAAATACCTTGCCATAATGTATTCACCTCCAAGAGCACACAAATATCAAAGTAGGGTTGTTGTTGTTTTTGACAGGGGGGTGCCCAGGTGCATATGGGAAGCCTGCAAGGAGGACCTGAATGCAGTGGCAGACCTACATTTTGGGGGCGCCTTTGCCACCAGCAATAAGGTCTGGGTAACGACTGTTATCTTCTTCACTTGGGCTGTTTCACGACAGATCACCACACCTTTACAACATCTGCACTACTGGCTCTCTGACTTTGGGATTGTTGAATTACATACAACAACAAAATAATCAATTTGAGATGTGCAACTCAAATTGGGTCTACTAGACCCCATTTTTTAAAGCAATGTGGACCAAATTTGCTTCTGGAGCCCCTCTGGCTGGTTTTTTTTCTTCAGATGGAACTCAGTTCTGGCACCTCTCAGGTGGGCGCCATTGCCATTGTAAGAAAACAAGGGAGGTGTTTGCGGTGAGTTCCAGCACCTCTTTTTCTAGTAAAATAGCAATACCCTCTGGGATTAGGGGCCCCAAAGCTTAATTTTCATTAGTTTCATAGTAGACCCGCCCTTGCCTGATTGCAACAACACTCTTCCCAATTGTGTTTCTCAGTAACTGGTATTCAGAGGCATAGTACCTCCAACAGTGGAGGCTAGTAACCACATTGCACACCCTCCAACATTTCTCCAATGAAAATAGGGCTGGCCTAAGGAAAAGGGGGACTTTCTGGGATCAAATCAGCAACTGGAATGGCTTCTGTAAATCTGGGACTTTCCCTGGAAAATAGGGGCACTTGGAGCGTGTGATATTGGTAACCTGACCCTTCACGAGTTTGTCTAATCCTTTCAATGGTCATTTAGACTTATGCGTTTAAAATATTATTGCTACTTCTGCTTCCCTTTCTCCCTACATTCCTGGCCACTTCACACACTGCGATACACCTAAGATGTTTTAAATGTACATCTACTGTACCATATAGTGGGACGCAGGTGGCGCTGTGGGTTAAACCACAGAGCCTATGACTTGCTGATCAGAAGGTGGGCGGTTCGAGTCCCCGCGACAGGGTGAGCTCCTGTTGCTCAGTCGCAGCTCCTGCCAACCTAGCAGTTCGAAAGCATGTCAAAGTGCAAGTAGATAAATAGGTGCCACTCCAGTGGGAAAGTAAACGCCGTTTCCGTGCGCTCCTCTGGTTCGCCAGAAGCGGCTTAGTCATGCTGGCCACATGACCAGGAAGCTGTACGCCGGCTCCCTCAGCCAATAAAGCGAGATGAGCGCCGCAACCCCAGAGTTGGCCATGACTGGACCTAATGGTCAGGGGTCCCTTTACCTTTGCCTACCATATAGCACATGGTTGTGATAAGTCCGTGTATCCTATAGGCCAAGGATGGGGAATGTGTGGCCCTCCAGCTGTTGTTGGACTCCAACCCTCCATTGGAAATAGCAAGTATGGTCAAGGGTTGTTGGGAGCTGTAGCCCAACCACATCTGTAAGGCCATAGGTTCTCCACCCCTGTTTTGCCACTGTATTGTTGCCCATCACCCCAATCTCTAAGGAGTGCAAGATTCCAGGGGTTCCAGACACTCATTCAGCATTTGTGTTTTCTTCCAAATTCGTACACGGCATACATCTCTTGCTGCCGAGCCTTTTCACTCTCATGAATGTTTCATCTGCTCACAAAGCAGCACAAAGACCTGTTGGCGAGGTTTTGAACGGGAACTTTGAATGGAACACGGCCATGAAATGTTAGCTGAAGCGTCAAAATCAAAGAGCAATTGACATACAAGAAAAATATACAGCGGTTGACCCAAGAAGTTGTAGTCACTCCAGACAGACATGCTGTTTCTATTTTAATACCCAGAGGGCAGTGCTACATATTATATGCTCTCTCAATACTGCACGCAAACACACGGACGGGTCGGGCGGGGGGAGGGAAGTGTGTGTGTGTGTAATATCCTGCCTATCTGACTTGGTTGCCCCAGCCACTCTGGGTAGCTTCCAAAAATGTAAAAATACAGCAGCGGTGGGGGGGACACACAGCAGCAACCATTAAACCATTAAATGCTTCCCCAAACAGGGATGCCTTCAGATGTCTACTAAAACTTATATAGTTGTTAACTATTTGACGTCTGCTGGGAGGGGCGGGTGCCACTACTGAGAAGGCCCTCTGCCTGGTTCTCTGCCTGGTTCTCTCGCAGAAGTGAGCAACAGGGGTGGAGCTGTTCCTTCAGGTATAGGAGGCCAAAGCTATGTAGGACTTTAATGTACAGTGGTACCTCGGGTTACAGATGCTTCAGGTTACAGACGCTTCAGGTTACAGACTCCACTAACCCAGAAATAGTACCTCAGGTTAAGAACAGTTTCAGGTTAAGAACGGACCTCCGGAACTAATTAAGTTCTTAACCTGAGGTACCACTGTATTATATTTTTCACTACACATTCCTGTGCTGCTGCTTCCTCAGGCCCATCAGTTACTTACAGACGGGAAGGTTCCCCTGCCAGAGAAGAACCACCTTTAAAATGTAAAAGCAACTTGAGAGCCTGCTACCTAGAAATCCTCTTAAACTGAGTGAGACAGCAGTCCTGCAGGATAAGTAGCTGTCTGCAGTGGTGGTGCTTCAGCAAAAACATCGTTCACAGCAAAGAAGGGAATCAGATGATGAGCTTATCGCGGTGGTTCATTTGGCAGACCCTCACGCCCCATCCACCGCTGGCTCTGTTGGAACCTCAATTCCAGCTCTCTGCTGCTGTGCATTGCTGGCTCTGCAGAGGGCCTATCCACTACGAGAGAAAGGAGCCCTGATTTATTTTCGATTAGCTTTGGCAAGGAGGCGGATAGAGGGAAGGCAGGCCAACGCTGGTGGTTATCGTTCATAATGTATAAATAGTCTTTCCCTGCTGTTATAAAGCAGCTTGGAGAAGGAGACAAAGCACAACTGCTGGCTTCCCTGCATCATTCTCAGCTTGGTGACAGAGAAGCACGGAAAATTTATCTCCTGATGCCTCCTTGCTGCACGCTAGAGATGCAGCATTTTCAGTGACACACCAATCTTGCGGGGGGGGGGGGGACTGCCATTAGTCACAGAACACAGAGTCAGCCCAGAAAGATTTGTACACTCCTTAAAAACTTCCTGTCAACACCCCAGTGAGCTGAGTGACAAATAGTTAAGGAAGCCCAAAACCACTTAAGTTTGTCAGGGTGCAACTGATGGAAATAAATGACCGGAAAGGGGTTACCTCTACCATCTCCGTAAAAGCAGAATTTATCTCACCACCTTGCCTGCCTTTATTTTTTTTAAAAAAAAAAGAAGTCCCAAGGTTTCTTGTGGTTCTGATTTACACTGAAAACCTCCCACTTGCCACGAGGACACAGAGCTTGTTTGTGTGGGTTTTGCGGTTACCGAGAGATAAAAACCCATCAACTCACAAACATGTTTTTTCAACTGCTGTTGTCCATGTCAGGTTATTCACAAGTCATGGAGTTTCTCCATAGGAACTGCAAAGCCTACATTAAGACAATACCTTTATCCGGTGAACCATCAAGTCGCAAGAGTGTGCACAAGCTTTCGAGAATTCTCCAGTACTCTTCATCTGGCTTAAAGAGTAGGAGAACCAAAGCACAGCCATCCTTCAAAATCCACACGTGTCGGAAATTTGCTATGCAGTTCTCCGACCAAATAATGTTTACAAGAATGCATATAGTAGGGGAAAGTGTGCATAAAAATGAATATTCACTGAAAGATGGACTGACCTTGCAGTCCTTTCCAGCGATTCTATATTAGTGAAAATAATGTACACAAATGCATTTTATTAGGAAAAGGTGCTTGCAAAAATGCATCCATTAGTCAAAACTGCATACAAAAATGTGTCTGTTATGAGAAATTCATACTAAAATGCTGAATAATTTTCATCGGGAAAGAAAATTTGCAAATTGCTGCAGAAATGTGGAGAACTGAATTTAAAATGGGAAAAATGAGAAACTGAGAGAACTGATATGGACAGATTCAAGTAGGGAGCCGTGTTGGTCTGCCGTAGTCATAATTAATTGAAAATATAATAAATTATAGTGTTAATAAATAAATTAAAACTATTTTACTTTTTAAAGACAACTGAAGGTGGCCCTGTTTAAGGAAGTTTTTAATGTCTGACGCTGTATTGTTTTTAATATTTGGTTGGAAGCCGGCCAGAGTGGCTGGGGAAACCCAGCCAGATGGACGAGGTATAAATAATAAATTATTATTATTATTATTATTATTATTATTATTATTAACAATTCTTAAAAAGATAGTTAAAAAGACTCTTCTTAAAAACCTAAAAACTCCTTTAAAAGAATCAAGTCTTCTCTTCAAAAAAGTTATATGATCTAAGAAAGTCTTTAAAAGAATCATTCAAAAAGAATTTAAAAATTATAATGTAGCACCTTAGAAGACCAACTGAGTAGCTTCTGAGTAATACCCCTCTCACTATATATGAGAGTCTGGTGAATTCTGTTTCAGTGTATCTGAAGAAGTATTCATGCACATGAAAGCTCATACCAAGAACAAACTTAGTTGGTCTCTAAGGTGCTACTGGAAGGATTTTTTAAATTTTGTTTTGAGTAGTTTTAGGTATAAGCTTTCATCTGCATGCACAATTCTTCATCTGATATGGACGGATCCTTCCATCCCTGGTCATCACCTGAAGTCTTCCATCTTAAACTTATAAAATACAGATAGATCTAAATAATATAGATAATACTGAAAATTCCCGTCAATTAAAATAGAAATATGATGGCAGGGGGGACATACCACAAGATTCAGGGTATAGAGATGGAATTGTATTCCACAGTTGTCTGTATATGAATCTAAAATAACATTTCTATAATATCAACTGCAGTTACCAGGATTCCCTTTTAAAGTGGCATGCTTTCCATTCTTAAGGAAATCAGCCCTGAGTGCTCACTGGAAGGACAGATCCTGAAGCTGTGGCTCCAATGCTTTGGCCACCTCATGAGAAGAGAAGACTCTCTGGAGAAGACCCTGATGTTGGGAAAGATTGAGGGCACAAGGAGAAGGGGACAACAGAGGACGAGATGGTTGGACAGTGTTCTCGAAGCTACCAGCATGAGTCTGACCAAACTGCGGGAGGCAGTGGAAGACAGGAGTGCCTGGCGTGCTCTGGTCCAAGGGGTCACGAAAAGTCGGACATGACTAAACGACTAAACAACAACAACAAGAGTGCTTTAAATGTGTGGTGTGGATGTGACGTGCTTCAAACTGTGAGCTGACTTCTGGCAGAAACAGGCAAAGGGAGAAGATCTAAGCATTTGTCAAAGCAACACTTCCATGAACTCTAACCAAAGAGGGAAGATGGAATGATCAAAGTTTGAGCACTGAATGTATGGCAGACGGGGAAAAGTTAGACAGCAAGATAGCCCCGGATTGGTCAGAATCCCCAACCACAATGTGGATTTCTCCACCAGATATATTCCTGTCTCTCCCTTTTGATTTCTTCAAATTGTATTTCAAATCCCCAGAGCATCTAATTGTTTCTGTGCAATATCTATTGTGCTTAGCTGAAGCTACAAATAGCTACATACAATCTTCCTCTTCCTGAGATAGCCAGGAACAAACATTTATTGGCTGGGATCAGTTGCAAACCTCTCTTATCAGATGGCATTACAAAGGAAAGTCTTGCTGTGTACGCAGCAGCTGCATGAACATCGAACGTTTTCATTACAGCAGTATAGTCTTCTCCCACAGCTGTAGCAACAGCTTTCTAATGCAAGCTATGGATGAATTCTGGCAGATATCAAGTGGAAAGTTTGGCTTGCCAGAACAGCAAGCGCAAAGCAATGTTTATAAAGCACATTTCAAGCTCATCTGGAATACAAACAGCTATACATTTCCATGTTTTAGAAGTTGTTAGGAGATGCCTATTCCCCTCACAAAGCTATAATTCCCAGAACTCCCTTGAGTGTTAAACCACCCTGGGAGGTGTAGTTCTGTGAGAGGAATAGGGGTCTCCTAACAACTTTCACGTTTCCGAGCACAATTCAAAGTGCTGGTGTTGACCTTTAAAGCCCTAAACGGCCTTGGTCCAGTATACCTGAAGGAGCGTCTCCACCCCCATCGTTCTGCCCGGACGCTGAGGTCCAGCGCCGAGGGCCTTCTGGCGATTCCCTCATTGCGAGAAGCAAAACTACAGGGAACCAGGCAGAGGGCCTTCTCGGTAGTGGCGCCCACCCTGTGGAACGCCCTCCCAACAGATGTCAAAGCGATAAACAACTACCTGACATTCAGAAGACATCTTAGGGCAGCCCTGTTCAGGGAAGTTTTTAATGTGTGATATTTTAGTGTATTTTGGTTTCTGTGGAAGCCACCCAGAGTGGCTGGAGAAACCCAGCCAGATGGGCGGGGTACAAATAATAAATTATTATTATTATTTCACCACCCTTAACAAAGTACAGCTCCCAGAATTGTTTGGGGGAAGCCATGGCTGTTTAAACTGGTATCACTGTGTTTTAAATTTATGGTGTGAATGACGCCTAATTATAGGTTTTGGACCCTTCCTTATGTGGAGTTCTGCAAAGGCAACACTGAGGCTAAGGAAGAGGAAACTGACAGCCAGACCTAACCCTGTAACCTTTGAATGATGGGTGGTACAACAACAACAACAGCAGTAGTAGCAGCAGCAGCAACAACACCCCAAGACTGGTTGTAAGTAAGAAAGCAGGCAGGTGGGAACTTGCTGAGGGCAGACTCAAGTCAGTGAGACAGTGCCCCATGGCCTCCAACATTTCTCTGATGAAAATAGGGACATCCTATTCCATAGTAGTAGTAGCAGTAGCAGTAAATTTTATTATTTATGCCCCATCTTTCTGAGTGGGTTGTCCCAGCCACTCTGGGCGGTTTCCAGCACATATAAAAACATAAATAAAACATTAAACATTAAAAAAACTTCCCTATACAGGACTGCCTTCAGATGTTTTCTAAAGGTTGTATAGTTACCTATCTCCTTGGCTCAGGGGTCATATAACTCCATACCCTCCAACATTTCTCAGGTGAAAATAAGGATGTCCTATGGAAAAACTGGACATTCCGGGATCAAATCAGAAACTGGGATGGCTTCTGTAAATCTGGGACTGTCCCTGGAAAATAAGGACACCTGGAGAGTCTGAATGCCCCATCTACCCAAATGGATCAGCCTCCATTGCCATCATTTCCCTAAAACAAAATGGCAGACGCAGCACAACCCACCTGAGTGGCCTGACCCACTTGTTGTTCAATCATGCCATCATCAACTCAACGTTGAAATTATGATTATATTTATACCCCACCCATCTGGCTGGGTTTCCCCAGCCACTCTGAAAGCTATTGTCTGCCTCTAGCCACAGCCATTTTCATACCCTTGGAACACTGACTGAAGGGAATATCTTGTCAGAGGGTTTTGCAATCAGTCTGCCACTTTCTAAGCAACACCAGGGACTCTGAGCATAGATGAAATACATCTGTTTCTTAGAAGTCAACCCCCTTGGGTGCTCAGAAATCTGCAAAGACGAAAGACCAAGCTGAACTGAAGCGAAAGTTATGTTTTAACTTTTCGCAAATGAGCTGGATCCAGAAGTCTGCGTTCCTTCACATCCCGAGCGACGCGAAGATACACAAACTTGCTAATTGGCCGGCTGGCAATGCCGTGGCAGCAGCCGGACTGTAAGAGTGATTGGAAAGATGAATTCAATTACTCTCAACGTCTTTTGACGAACTGTGTTGGGCGAGGAGTGACAGGGACTGAAAACAAAGCCTGAGACGTACATTTGCAAGTGTGCGCCAGAAGTGAACTTTGACTTCCCTTCTGCCTGGGGACTCAGCATGTGCTGAGGATGGTGATAGGAAAGGAGGAGGAGGAGGAAATCCTGGGAATTTGCAGCTCTTCCTTGTGTACGCTTGAGCCCAAGTTCGCCTCCCAAGGAGTCTTTGAAACAGACAGGGGACTGGGCAAGCAATTTAAGAAATTGCTGGAAGGAGCAGCACCTCATCTAAGCAGCCCTTTCCACAACCTCAACTACCGTAGGATCCATCAAAGCAGAGGGTGGTGAACCTGTGGTCCTCCAAGCATTATTTGACTCAAGTTCCCATCAGCCCCAACCAGTGTGGCCAATGGGCAGGGATGATGGGAGTTGCAATCCATCAGAATCTTGACTCTTGCTTTAAACTGCAGGGAGATGCCTCATCTCCCTTTGAAGGGCTGTCTAGTATAGCTGCCTTGGGCACTATATGTAGAAAGATGTAGCAGAACCTGAAAATAAATGAACTGCATGCATATCCAGGTTAGAACAGCAGCTCCCCCAAATCTGGAACTGGCCCTGAATGGGTGAGATGATTTTTTTTTTAAGCTTGCTTCTCCCCACCGCCAGCCTCCAACCAGGTTGGGGAATGGCGGGATGGCGGCGCTTCGCCTCCCTGCTGTCCCCCGAACTTGTGGGGCTGCCCAATATCTGCACCAATCGGGATGCAGGCTCCCTAGGCTTGCGGATAGCTTCCTGAAGCCTGGAGAGTGAGAGGGGTCCCTATGCACCGACCCCTCTCGCTCTCCAGGCTTCAGCGAAAGCCTGCATTCGCCCCATAGGACGCACACACATTTCCCCTTCATTTTTGGAGGGGGAAAAGTGCATCCTATAGGGCGAAAAATACAGTACTTTGGGTTGGCTGCAAAGAGTAAAAATATCTATTTTTTATGAGCACATAACTTTTCATATGACCATTTTATTTAAATGTATTTCCTTTGAGCCCGGTATAGTTGTCTGGTTAAATAACTATTTTGTTTTACTACTTCCCCATCCCCATTAATTTTATAAAATTGAGTGTTACTGACAAAATCAAATAAAGGTTATCGACTCATATGAGGGGAAAAATAAATAAATAACTAAACCATTTCTGGCGCAACAGGACACCGTGATGAGTGCCAAAGCACACAGAAACGCCATTTATCTTCCCACCACAGTGGTACTTATTTATCTATTTGCACTGGCATGCTTTCAAACTGCTAGGTTGGCAGGAGCAGGGACGGAACAACGGGAGCTCACTCCATCACTGGGATTTGAACTGCTGACCTTCTGATCAGAAAGCCCAAGAAGCTCAGTGGTTTGGACCACAGCGCCACCTGCGTCCCTTTTAGACCTTTACCTTTGAAGAAATTAAGTACTGCCTACTGTGAGTAATTGATATAAAATAGTTAGCATGAAAGCGATCAGTTAGCGAACCAAACATCATTTAGAGACACAAGTAGGCGCTTGCAGACTGACCAAATTGCATACTGAAAGCCAAATATCAGAGTCAGACATTAAGTGCTACTGTCTTATCAAATAATGCCAGCCTTCAAATAATGAACAATGCAAGTTGTCATCAAATAACTGTCACAGTTCCAACAATAGCCTGTAAAAGAAAAAAGAAAAATATCAAAATGCTGTTGTATGTCTACGATCAAATACTGATAGACACTCGACTCACATTTTGGGGAATTAATTCAAAAGCTTTCATTGGAAGGTTTCTTTCATTAGGACTAGTGGGGCACTGCCCACACCAAGCTCCCTCTACCCTCAGCCAACCCTCACCTGTCTGCCTTCTCATTTATAACCAGTCCAAGCGGGTAGCATTGCTTATCCTCCTTACAGTGTTGTGCTTGCAGAAGTCAGCAGGAAGGAGGATGGGTACTAGAAAACTAGGATTAGTTGGCTCTGCCTGTCATTGTGCTAGCTTCCCCTACTGTAACTGAAATTGAAATTGAAATACTTTATTGTCACTTGTACAACTTGTGTACAGTGAGATTACACGAGCACCCCCCACTCAGCTCTCTTAGTCTTAATTCCCCTCGTTTACTGACGCACAACCTACCAAACCTGAAAGTCAGTTGTCCTGTTGTTATCTTTTCATTCAGCAGCCTAACAGCCCATGGATAGAAGCTGTTTTTTACCCTGTTGGTGTGACATGCTTCTATATCTTCTGCTTGAGGGCAGGAGATCAAGAAAGAACAAGAAAGTACTGCTGTTCTCTTTGCCTTCTCCCTTACCCTTCCCAATGAGCACAGCTGCTACTGGGGTAGACCAAGTGGTGGATCAGCGAAGGAGACACAGTAGCTGAATCTTCTCCCACTATCTCAAAATTTTTGCAGAGGCTCTCTGAGCTGAGATCTGACAACGCTCCGGTGCATTGTTCTGCAAAATGCTTCAACTCATTGCCATTTCTAGTACTATGATTCATATGGCCCCCTTCCCTAACACGTCAAGATCTTCCCAACCTCAGTGAAGCAAGTTTTGATTCAGGTCTGTTTGTTCAATGGAAGTCTCCAGTAACAGAAGGAGTTTTCTTTCCTCCATTCATTGCCTTGTGCTTTTGGAGCTTATTAACAGTGCCTGCAGTCTCACACACTTTTTATGCCTGGGTGCTGTTAGTCCTGCTGCCCTTGTAAGCTTATCATTGTGGCGCCACCAAGCTGTCACAATGGTCCCAGAGGGCACTTTGCCCCCCCCCCCCCCAAATCTGGTGCCATAGAAGATAGATTCCTGCCCCGGGGGGGGTGTCTTAGAATCCATCAATTAAAATATAAAATATTGAAATTGTATATTATATATGTCAGACGTCAAATGTTGATGTAGAACACTGATTTTGCAAATTGTTGAGTTTGAAAATGTGCAGGTGTGGGTTTTCAGGACAATTTAGAGGGCAAATTTATTTATAATTTGAAGATCCATTTGATAGTTATCCTGCAGCTTATGCATTTGTAGCCTGGGGAAGTGAGCTGGGCTGCATGTGTTTTGATACTCGCAGACAGTATTATGTCACCTTACTGGCAATGTTACCAAATGGTTTTATGAACTTTCTAGGATTAAAGATCCAGGCAAACATATACTCTTTATATTTCCTGACTTACAACCTATTTATTTGAGTGTTCTGGGCCTGTTATGATCTCATAAAACCCTAATTTATTGTGGCTGGTGCTTAAGCCTGTGCTGCTTGGTGAATGGAGGGCCTTTCTGCATGAGACGCCTGTAAAGGCTTCCCAGGAAACATTTCATGCTCTGTGTAAGCGAGACTGCATTCTCCTGGATGGAAATTAATAACCTTAATTTTCAGATTCATGTGCAGTTACAAAACCAAGCACTCGGTTGCAGCTTAGTTGCTATGGATAACTGTGCAAAACCGTGAGCCAAGAATGTGGGAGCACCACTAAGGTATCGAGAGAGCCAGGGTATAATAGCAGCTGATAAAAAGCAGGGCTTCTGGGCGAAGGCTGCGATAAGGACCCTTGAAAAACTCCAAAGCCGGCCAATCTATAAAGTACTGCTGTGCGGGAAAACACAATGACAAGGCAGACAATTGGGTGCTTTTTTTTCTTTTTCTATCCCAGAGACAAGCCTGGTATTGTTGGTGCTTTGTCGTGCTAGATTTGCTGTATC